>NC_140668.1:11387080-16424580 GCF_054131305.1 Coturnix japonica | reverse complement strand
CTATACAGTCTGGATAAATGTTCCCATGTAACCAATGAATCACCTAGGAATGAAGCTCAACTCACACGATGGAATTTCTGAAGTTTCAGTTTGCTTTTACAAAAACAAACAAACAAACAAACAAACAAAAAACCACAAAAAAACAAAAAAAAAAAAACCAACAAAAAAAAACCAACAAAAAAAACCCTCAATGAATTTATGCACATATACGTGCACAAGCATACATAAGAGAAGCAAAGCCCTGAAGAAATTGCTGATACTGAAATGTCATGTATTTAGAAGGCAGGAAATAGCAGGTGCAAATGTAACATGAAGACCTAGCAAATCCAGCTCCTTTGCACATATTTCTAGCAATCTGGTCCCTTCCTGTTCTATCACATACTATTTGCAGGCAGAAGCCTGATTCACACATTGCACATGGCAGACCTATGCTTCAGAAGAGCAAGATGTTTGACTGAGAGTGGATGTTTTCCATAGGATCTCTACTTGTCTATTGCAGGGATGAAGAGGTACAGCAAATACCAGGAACTGCAAAGAAAGAAGAGGAAGGTCTCAAGGCTGATGTTGCTGAATGTCTACATTTCATGTCTACAATCCATGCCTGAATGTCTAGAGGGATGGATTTTCCCAGTACTAAGCAAAATGATTAAACCAAGCACCAGGAGAGATCACCCACCCATTGGGTTGGCCCTGTGTTCTCGGTCCCTGACTCCAACCAAAACTAATGGATAAAATAAATGGTTAAAATGAGAGATGCTTCATAACGCTAAGTCGGACCTAAAAATTAGACATAGGGGATTTAAATTGAGCAGCACAAAACTAGGAAATTCCCTACTGTAACATCCCTGCCTCCCAAACAGAAACCCAAACCCATCATCTGCCCGCACCAACCTGAGATGCTGTGCAACTAAGTTAGTTGGCAGCTTGCTGCTATGACCCCCCCAAAAAACCCACTCTGACAAAATTAATGATCTTCTCTCCAGAGTATGGTTTGAATTGTGTCCAGCAAGCAAAGCCTGCAGCCATATGCCAAACAATGAGAAGGAAATAAAATACTGACTAGCTGTTTGTTCATAAAGCTCCACCTATTCTGTGCACCACCTCAAACATTGCTGCTTTGTAAAGGTTGGGTTTAAAGATGGCACTGGATACCCAAGAGAAGACTCAGGTTTGTGTTTGCTAACTTTGCATTTGGTGTTTGCTGAGTTATGGAGCTTCCCTTGCAGTTTTGGAAATGTCTGTATAACAGCAATTGTCTGCATGGAGTTGTTACCCTGAGCAGTATCACAGTCAGGACTGGGTCCAGAATTCCTCTGGATATCAGCTATATTGGAAGCTATTAACAGTAGCAAACTACTGAAATATGATTAGAGGCAAGCTGATAACTCACTTTAAATCATAGCTGGCTTCTGCAGCCAGGGAGAAATAGCCAGACTCGCTGACAAGGCAGATGAAAGCCTCCAAGGGCTCTCTGTACCTCTCTGCCTCCCTCTGCTCCTGAGCAGAGATCCATGTGTATTCCTTGGGAACGCTGTCTGTGCCAGAGAGGTTTTAGCCAACCAGCTGTGTAATCTGCAGGACAAGAGGTCAGGGTCTCAGCAGGGAATTCAGAGCGGCTCTGAGCATCTCTGGGGAAAGCAATGGCAAGACCTGGGGATGCAAGAACTTGGGATGCTCTTATCACACAGGCTGCTGACTTTGTGTCCTTTCCCTGTGTATGCTGGACACCAGACCAGAGATGGGAGTTATTTGGCCCTTTGAGTCTAGTTCCCACTGTTTTGCCTGTAACTAGAGCAAAATTCCCTTCCATAAGCTTCCTTTTAAAAACGACCATCTTAAATATAGTTCAGTTGTCTGCCTGTTGGTTATATGGTCCTTCCCCAGTCTTTCTCTCCAACTCTTTTAGTTACTAGTTTAGACGTATCCATATCAAGGTTACCCCATTTCTTCTGGTGTTTCCATGAATCTTCCCTTGCAAGCATTTACCACAGTGCATTTAAAACCTTTTTTTTCCTGTCTTCTTGACTGTTATTATTATCACAGAATCACCTGGGGATTCACGCAATATCAAGAAGCCTCCAGGCTAGGAATAATCCTTTTCCTGAAAGGTTTACAGTCTAAGTAGGCAGGACTGTAAGTGGCAATGAATTGAAGCAGAAGGTCAAATAAATAATCTAACAGATCAATAGCAAATGTAAACAAGTTCCTATTTGCATTTTCGTGATTTGCCCACCACAAACCACACAAACATCTATGGATGCACCTATTGGTCACATCTGCTGCCTTGTCCATGCCACAGAACACCTGCTTTGCCCTGCACACACTAAAATTGCCCTACCATTCCCTGGGCTTGATATAGAACTAAGGTTGGCTCAGCTGCTCATTGCCAAGTGTGTGTGGCCAGCAGTATCACCATGAGACTCATGAGATGGCTTCAGTTTAGAGATACACTGGCAGATAAGCAGCAGAGTGATCCTTCCCACCTTCCCTGAGGCTGTAACACATTAAGTAAGGAATAAATCCCTTAAGCTGCAAGCAACAAATGTTCCTTGTGGACCAACTGGAATGCAGCTTCCTATCCTTTTCCCTCCCATGGCTAAAGTCTGTCTCTTAGCTGCTTCCTCTTCCACCAAGTCTCCATGAACAAGGAACAGCAGCTCCTCAGCTTTCAGCACTGGAATGGCTCTTCTATCGCTCTGACCCGTTTATTAAGAAACTCTTCTAATAAACTGCAATGCTAAGCTAGTACACTGCCTGGTTCTCTCCAGCAGGCAGCTGTTCCTAGAGGGGAAGAAATAGATTTATCCTGCCACCCACAGCACACCCTGGCAGGAAGTTTGGATGCTGCTATCATTTCATCGGTCTTTTTTAGCTCTCTCTTCTTGCAGGCACTTTTTGCTGTGTCACAGTGTTTGTGCTTGTTTATGTGGCCATGCACACATTTTCATGTTCCTGTAACAGGCAGACATGTGGAGATGCATAGGAGCTGCTGCATCTCATGATGCTGACATATGAGAACTTATTTGTTCAGCCTAGATCTGCTTTGCTCCCCCCTGTTTCAGCCACGATTACCTTAACATATGGAGGCACAATAGCAGTCTCCTCACTTCATTACCCCCTAACATCACACATCTCTCCAACATCCTGAATACTATTTCATTCGCAAATGTAAAGGTGGGCATCCTCGTTTACCTCTGACAGATGGCATCTGAGCTATCTTCAAAGATATGTGCTTTTACCCCAGAAAAGAAGCAAAGTCAGCCACGTTGATCTGATCAGAGATGGATGGGATGGAAGTAGGAATGGCAAGAAGAGTCTTATACTCTTTGGTAGAAAATCAACACAGAGCAGTGTGACAGTAATTACTGCACCTGGTTTATGATTCAAAGAACTGGCAGTACCAGTCCAGCTACTAATAGAGAAATCTGTCCATTAAACTTACCTTAAATGTTCTGTGAAAGACAGCAAAGTCAGGTCCTGTACAGGGACGTGAGCCTGTCAGTACATTATCTGGTCTTCAGTTCCAGCAAAGCCTTCTGCTCTTAGACAAGAGAGTCCAGTTTCTCTCCCTTCAGATGATGAACTGGCTGGAGAGTGTCACCACAAAAATGCCACAAGGAGCAGATCCCAAATGTGACTCCCGTGGCAATATGGTTTGGAAAGCTTGCAGCGCTGTCACCTGAGGAACCCCACCTCAAAACACCGAGGCAGGACTTCAGCCTTCACCACTTTCAACCCAGCACCAGCTCTACAGAGAAAAGGGTATTTAGTCTATCAGATTTTGCGACGGGACCAGTGGGAAGCAGATTGAAAACCAGCAATTCGGGCAACTTATAGTTATAGCCCAGGAAATAAAAAAATAAGAGGTGTAGGGGTTTAGAAATGAAGAGTGGGAATGAAGACCTAGCGCTGTCTTTCAAGAGGTTCAGAATTCCCCTCAGCCCCTTTTTAAAGGCAAACCCCTGCAGCTAAGGCCAAGGCAATGCAATGGCTGTGCATCTCATTGCACAGAACTTCTTGTCCTTTTACAAGGGCATCTAGTGCCATCTTCTCCAGAAAAGCCCTTTCTCTAGAGACATAGGTGTGCTGGTGCAGCATTTCTGTTACCACATTACCTGCCTTCCTTCACATATCCTGGTGCACACTTACATGGACAGCACAGTTTTGCAGAGGCACTGCACCCACATCGAGTTGTCAAGAGGTAATGTTACCTTTCCAAAGGATTGCTGCCAGAGTGACAACAGCTTTAGAAATGTGAATCTTCCAAATTCAAGGCTGAGGTCCTGGAAGCTCCTCACTCATTTGTCCAGGAGCTCCCTTTTTTTTCAGCACCCAGGCAGAGATGTGCAGTGCAGTCTAACAGAGAGGAGACCAAAGCTCTGTCCTAGATTGCCTCTGTGGATTTGGACAAATAACTTCATTCACTCTGTTTATATTTCCTTATCCCTATGGAGATGATGCTTCACAGGGTTGTTCTAAAGGTAACATCAGTTTACTACAACTGAGCTGCTGAGCACTGGCTGAGGACGCAGTGTGCATTCTGTTAATTAATCTGATCCAGTCTGTGTCAGTGCAAGGCTTCCCCATACATGACGTTGGCTTTTTTTTGTTATAATTCTGTATGAAAAAGCAAGCAGACAGATAGCCTTTAACCACCCAACAGCCTGGAAGGCAGGGGAAGCCGACTGGACTGCTTGTTGGAGGCATGGAGCAGGAACAAGGAATGTCAGTTCTGCCACTTATTCACTATTTGACTCTGGACGAAGCATCTACCCTCTGCACACCTAATTTCATTAAAAACAAATCAGGAGGGTATGCCAAGGTTATTGTTTTTCTAATTACCCCAGAGCCCTTCCTTGCATGGAAGGCCTTTCAGAGAAGGGATTCGCTCAGAAAATAGTAATCCATCATTCAGGTGCCAAGAAATCACAAAAATGCAGGCTGAGCCATGAACAAGCTGTGTCACCAAAGCATATTTCTGCTTCAGTGTGACAAACACCTGAGCAAACAAGCTGTGGGAATAAACATAATCAAAGGTTATTAGTTAATAGGGACTAATCTCCCACAAACACTTGTGTACTGAAGCAGGCTCTTTCAAAAACACAGGTTCGGTCGCAGAAGGAATTCAGCTAATCTGGAGTTTGTTTTCTCCTACCTGCTGTGTGGTATGTGGTAAAAATCACACACCGGGTCTTCCTGGCAAACCAGAATTGCTTTTGTTGATGTCCATTTCTCCATCTCTGCTCAGAAGCAATCGTGGGTTTGAATGTGCTTAGATAGCATCACTCGTATGGTAAGCTCTGCTCAGCCTGCTGTCATATGGGGAAGTGTATTGCTAATGGGGCCATGTGAAAAACAAAACTCTTCAAAGAGGTGAATCTGTATCTTTTGGGTGATGTGTTTTACACTATGAACCTTTGAAAAACTGCTCTGGTGAAGCAGAGGGGATTGTGAACTGCAGCATATGAGAGCTGACAAAGCTATCGTGTTGGCCACAGCTATGCAAGAGAGAGAACAGGTTCTGCTCCCTAGGAGAAGACATAGCCCCTGCCTCCTCCTCAGTATCTGTGCAGCAGGCTCTAAGGCTGCTCCCCAAACCAGGTAAGATGCTCAAGTGCTTACAAAGGAAAGGCTTTATGTGTTATTTCTGTCTGTCCCTAACTGTTCCAACGTGAGCCCCACAGCAGCAGCATGGAAGGACCTGCCTTTCTTACTGAAGCCCACAGGACTGTCTATGAGCCTCAAGTCAAACCCATGCTTAAGTAGCTGTTACATGAAGTCCCACCACAGCTGGGGACTGTGTCAGTGATGAAGTCACCCCCGACCTCTGCATCTCAGCCTGAAACACTTTGTTGCCCAAAAATGCAGCTTTTTTTAAGAATTAACTCATCTAACATCAAATGGATTTCATTATCTTTCCACAGAATGAATCAATAATAGCGGGCAGAGACCCTAATGCCATTTACCAGCATTAGTTTACACTCTTTGTGGAAATCTCCTTTCTCGTGGATTACAGTAAAGCAGAATTTATCAGGACTGCAGAGAAGCCGGGGGCATCGCTTTTGGTTTCTGATCACAGCTCTACCTTCCTCCACCAAGAAAACAGCAAATGATTAGTCATATAGTACTTATTGATTTACTAGTCTTCGTTTATAAAATTATGTTTCCCAGGATTGTTCTTTTTTTTATTATTATTATTATTATTACTGAAGCAAATTGTAACACACTAAATTGGAAGCTGGTTAACTCCTCCCTATCTCTGCTTTTATAGCTCATTTTCTCACTGATTGAACAAAAGCCATCAAGTGAGAACTGTTTTTTCTAAACACAGGAAATAAAAGGCAGGCTTCATAAGGATGTATCATGCTCAGATCGTTTGTGCTTCCTTCCTTCTCACCACCTGCTGCAATTCCTACCCTTCTTTCCCAACCGTTTTACCCTAATTTTTATGTGAGAATATCTATTAACAGAATCATACAGCAGATAACTGATGATAACAAGTACATTTGAATAAACAGTCACACAAAACACATTTTCTATTCCTACGACCAGGAGGGAGATAACAGTTTCATTTGTCCTCCAGATCAGAGCAGGACCAGATAATCTCAAAGCCTTGCTCCCTCTACTCTACAGGTACACTCCTGCTTTTCAAGGAGTACTCGGATGAAGTACAATAGGAAGCTCCAGTCTGCCTTCCATGCAGATGATTTCCAGAGACTCAGGAAGAGGAAAGAACATCACTGGAACAAGGACCACAGGGATGGATTCAGATGACATTGGACAGGAAGGGGAGATCGTTCACGGCTGCTCCTATGACATCAGTAGGGCCAGCTGGTGATGTTAACTGATATACAGGTGCCCTCTCCAGCACAGGTGTTGCACTCCCATTCGGTTCTGCTATCAATCAGGTAGGAGCAACGGCGGTGTGTGCCTCGTGCAGCACAGGAGCTGCAGAGGAGCAGCTGCCAGGGCCTGTGGAAAGCAACAGGTTGTGGCCGTGAGGACAAAGTGCCGTGAGCCAGGGAGTGCCCGGCACAGCTCTGGTGCTCAGTCTGTGCTCCCCCAGCCCGTGGTGAGGCTGCGATGCCACATAGAGCCCCAGAGGGCAGCTGAGGACACTCACCCCTCTCCTGACCGCAATCTGCCATAGGGGTAAAGGCAGTTTCTGGCATGGCACCGTCGATACCAAACTGCCAGCGCTTCATAGACGTTGTTGTCGTAGAATTCTGGAAATCTGCCAGAGAAGGGAGGGAATGTGATGAGCGCTCACTGACCCAGAACTAAAACTAACCCATGAAATCCATGGTGTGCGCAGCCTGCCAGCACGCCTGGTTCCACCGGGCCTGCATCCAGGTAGGAGCCCTCCCCTCGCCCCGCGGGCACCGCAGGCGCTCAGCAGCACCAGGCCCGGCTCACACCCACACTGCTTGTGTTTCTGCTGCAGAGAATGGCCCTGAGCTCTGGGATTCTCAACTTCCAGTGCCCCCACTGCAGAGACATAATGATGTTTCTTCAATACTTGCTGACTGTGGGGATCCATATCCCAGACAGGTTGGTGTCTTTCATCCAGCTCTTGAGATGTGAGGGCACATGAGCTGTGCCTGCCCAAGGACTGCCCCGCAAGGCCTGGCCCTTGGCAGCCGTTAACATGGGCCTCAGTGTCATTGGGAAGCAGGGATAAGGTGGATGGGGATGGATTTCATGGGTTAGTTTTAGTTCTGGGTCAGTGAGCGCTCATCACATTCCCTCCCTTCTCTGGCAGTGTTGAAGAATGGGAGGAGAACAACGTCTATGAAGCGCTGGCAGTTTGGTATCGACGGTGCCATGCCAGAAACTGCCTTTACCCCTATGGCAGATTGCGGTCAGGAGAGGGGTGAGTGTCCTCAGCTGCCCTCTGGGGCTCTACGTGGCATCGCAGCCTCACCACGGGCTGGGGGAGCACAGACTGAGCACCAGAGCTGTGCCGGGCACTCCCTGGCTCACGGCACTTTGTCCTCACGGCCACAACCTGTTGCTTTCCACAGGCCCTGGCAGCTGCTCCTCTGCAGCTCCTGTGCTGCACGAGGCACACACCGCCGTTGCTCCTACCTGATTGATAGCAGAACCAAATGGGAGTGCAACGTCTGTGCTGGAGAGGGCACCTGTAAGAGGCAAACAGCCGCGTGCTGCTGGGCTGGAGCCAGGCCAGGCCTGGCAGCGGCTGCTCAGAGCGGCCCTGCTCAAATCCCTCCAGCCCGGGACAAATGGGAGCCAGTTCCACCCCATGGCTGGAATTCCATCCTGCTCACCTTCCTGCCTTCCCTTACAGCCTCCAGCACCAGCTCAGCTCTTGCTGGCCTCGGCACCACCAGCCAGCAGGGACTGCAGCCATCTCAGAGCTCCCTGACACCCGAGAGCAGCAGCTCCGACACCACCAGCGAGCACGGACTGCAGGCAACCGAAAGCTCTTTGACAACAGAGAGCAGCAGCTCCATCACCACCAGACAGGCACCATCGGAGCCAGCTATCCAGTCTTGTGTGCCTGAGAGCAGCGGCCTGTCCATCCAGCGCAGGACGGACCGCAGGAGAGGCATGCCACATCTACAGAGGGATGAAAACACCTTTAATGAGTCAAGAAGACACCGTAGAAGAATCCATAATGCTGCCCCAATTGCTGAGAGTAGCAGCTCAGACTCTGCCAGCCAGGGGACCTCTCGGTCCTCGAGGAGCTGCCCTGCACTGGGATACAACCTCAGGTGCAGGCAGGGACTGCGGGCCCAGACAAGAAGCCGCTCTCCATTGCGGCACTGGGCCCCAGAATCTCTGAGCCGGCCCCAGAGACACCTTGGGAGCAGGCAGACAGCAAGCCCAGGTGCTCAGAGCTGCAGCTACACCACACCGGCAGCACCAGGGTCCTCCAGGGCTTCCAGAACAGCCGACGGAAGCCCATCCAGGCATCCAGCGCGGGCCCGGACTCGAAGCCGCTCGCCTCTCCATCGTCGGGCTGCAGAGACCGGCAGCCAGCCCCGAAGACGCCGCACGAGCCGGTCCAGGCGGCGAGGGCCAGCCCAGGGCCGGAGCCGCTCCCGGGTACCACGTCGGGCCCGGCACATCACCAGCCAGCCCTAGTGATGCCGCAGGAGTATTATTTATATAGTTTATTTTATGATATAATATTATTTATTTATTTATTATTATTATACATATGTTTATTATATCCCTTAATAAATTTCCCCACCCTATTTCTGTGTCATGTTTGGCTTTGTTATAAATCACTCACAGTGTCAATAGTACCGTGCAGTGTAAAGGCCGGGGCTGCTCCAGGCGCTGCTGCACACTGTGTGCGATAAGCAAAACCCATGGCAAAAAGCACTCTGTGATAGACAGTTAGCAATGTTTCAGCTGTTCCTGTATATCAGTTAACATCACCAGCTGGCCCTACTGATGTCATAGGAGCAGCCATGTACAATTTCTCCTTCCTATCCAATGTCATCTGAATCCATCCCAATAAAACTTAATTCCAGGTGCCAATTAAATCGCTATGTGGCAAAAAAAAACCCTGGAATTCCTGCACTTCCACCAGCCTCTCATCCACATATTTATGAGATGGGTTTTCTTGTTCCTCTTACAAGGCAAGAGGATGCAATTGCCAGTCTGCCTTGGATTGAAGCGATAGCTGATGCTGCGCAGAAGAAAGGAATGCTCTCTCATAGAATGTCACATCATAATTTTGAGTAATCCCTGCAGAGATGAACTACATCAGTCTAAGTGAAAAAGAGCTTCCAGGCAACTTACAAGAGTGGGAAAATGGTTGTTTGGGTCAGAGAGGTCGAATTCTGAGAATCTGAGAGGTGAACTCTTATGAACGGTAAAGTCTGGGAGAGGAAGATTAAAATTAAGCAAGGGTGGGGCTTTTGTTGTGTTCATGTGCTGAGCTTCCAATATAACCGTGCTCCAAGAAGAATGATAGAATAAACCAAGGGAATGGGTGTTGTAATCAATGACTATTGTGACAGTCCACCGATAAGTATTAAATTGCAGTCATTGTTCTGGATATTTGTTCAAAGCTTTGCTAAGCTCTTTTCCTTCTCAGTCTTTGCCCAGTGACCTTCATTTAGCCTCCTTAACAGGCATGGCTGGGACAGCCAGGCATACATCCCCTAACTGGTAAAGATAAATAGATTCATAGAATTGTTGGGTCTGAATTGCATCCACAGCATGTGTGCTCTGAGGATATACTCTTTAGCTCAGGCAGAAGTTATGGGCTTGAATTTTTGGGTGAAATTCTTTGGCCTAAGCCATGTGACGAGCCAGCCTCAGCTATCTAATAGTCACTTCTGGCTTTAAAATCCACGAATCCATGAAAGAAAAGCCATCTGTTTTATGCTTTGTTATGTTTTGTTTTTTTCCTGCAAGCCTGCTATCTCTCCAGGCTACCTATACTCAGCTTTCAGCATCTTCAAGCTTAAAGAGTCTTAGTGATTACCATTCTACCATTTTGCACCTCCCAGGCTTTTGCATGGAGGCCTCCAGAGACTGGAGCGAAACAAAGTTTAGTTGTCATTCCAGTTCACCAGTCAAACTGTAGGCTGGCTGACTGCAATGGTATTGTCATCAGCACAGAATGACAGAGCTGGTTCTTGAGAATGAGCTGGAGACTGGTGACACTGCTCAGTAGAAATGGCATCGGAAAGCTGAGAGGTCTTAACAGCAGTCTTACCCTTCAGCTTCTTCCATTTTCATTCCTATATTGTGCTTTCAATTAATCAGGCTTCTGGTCCATCAGCACCTTAAGAATAATCCTGCTATCCATGCTCTGTATCTCCTTCTCAATAACTTAAAGATGGATTCTTACTTAAACTGGTGCCATTTCATTGCCTGCAGTGGGGTCACTTGGAATTGCCATAGGTCCATGGGGAGGAACACTGTCCACTTTACGTAGTCCCCATTTCACCCTCACAAAAGCTCATTTGTTTTTATTTTTCCAGGCTCTAATTGAACCAAGCCATAGTTTCCGCTACCTCTGGAATCAATATTTTCTCTGTCTTCTGACACTTCTTTTTTTTATTTTATTTTTACATGCGGTCTCCAAAAGGGTATAATTTACTGTTAATACCATGCAATCAAAGACAATGGCAGGATCCCTGAGAGCAGAGCAATCCTGGCTTCCTAATCATGGCCCTCAGGCTCCACAGAAGAATTACAATCCTGCTCAAGGAACAGAGAATGCTTTCTCTTGTGAGCACAGCTTAGTATTTTAAAGCAGGAAAATCTATGTCTCTCTTTGCTCAGAAGGACATGGCTTCAAGTTGAATCACCCCTTGGGAAGTAAGAAATGAAGATTCTCTGGTTGGGAAAAGCAGGATGAGTGCAAAATAGCCCATACTGCATTACTACATGTCCTTTGTGTTAGAAAGGGTACCTGTAAGCATGCAAGGCCACTTCCAGCCCTGTTTGGTGACTGCACTGAGGTTCTGCCTTGCTGGGAGCTGATGCAGCAGGCTAAATTCATGGCTCTGTCTGCTGAATAATTGCTATTCCCAGCAGAGTAATAATGCCAAAGGGGTTCCTGCTGCATTTCCACACTCAGGAGATCAGTGCCATGTAACACCTCTGACTTCTGGGGAACAATAGTGCTGCCCTAGGACCTAAATAAACAGAGCTCATAGTTACAAACTCATGCTTTAAGATGTCCCTAAAACACACAGGTATTCATGTGGGCTTTTACTGGCTGTGGAAAGCTTTCAGTTTTGGTGAAAGGAATCTGGATATGCTGTAGCAGTGATGCATTTCTTTCTGAACTGTTCTCTCTTGAACCCTGTCATCCCCTGCTCTCTATGGCTTTGCTGGAAAACAATTGCCTTCACTAAATAAAATAAAAATGACCAGAACGTGTCAAGTGAGAAGCAATAAGCAAAGCAGCCAGAAACAAAAGACTATAGAGAAAGGGTAGGAAGTATTCCTTACTTTCTACAAGCATAAAGAGATGTAACCTGCTGCTGCAGCAACAGTTATCCCACCAGTTATGGAGAGTACCAATGATGGTTCTTTTAAAGGTTGAGACCAAGTGGAACAACACTATGGCACAGCATCGGGGTGGTTTGCACCCAGAAATGATGGCAGCCATGTCAAAGGGCTCCTCCTCTCGAGCTGCCTGTAATTATCCCTCTGCCAGGGGAGGCCAGTTTGGGTGGGATGACCAGTGAAAGCTGCTATGTGCTCCAGAGCAAGGCTCTGAGCTCTGCACACATCAAGCAGCCCTTACACATCTCACCCAATAACTAGCAGGAATCTGTGATCTGTCCCTCCTTGCCAATGGCTGTCAATGAAGATGAGAGAGTTACTTTCCCTCATCTTTCTGTTCCCATCCCAAGCTCCATCTCAAGAATTCCTTTTGCAATGGATTCTTGAGAATCAGGGGAATATAGCAATAGAAAGGTCACTCAGCACGTGCTCTGTTTATGGCATGATTCCCTATAGATTTGCTGCAGACTGTCCAAGAAGAGCTGGTATCGTGCACGCTGGTATTGAGAACACGAGAGAGATGTAAATAAATTGCAGAGAATCCAGTAAAGGTGCAGCATAAGTCCATGCAAAAAATCAGAGCTATTGGCTTTGATCTGACTCCCAAGGAATGGAAGAATGTGTCTTTGAGAAGGGCAACCCAGGGAGAGAGGATATTGGTAAGTATATAGTGCATTCAGGAGGAACTGAAGGGGAACAAAGGCATGTCCAACAGTGTGTCCATGTGCTGCAGACAGGCAATTACTCTATAAATCACAGTTAAAGGAGACTTCTGCTAGCCAGCACTAACCACAGTCCCTTACCTTCTGCGAGGATCAGCCACTGTGATTGCAGGCAAAGACAGAGTGCTGGTAAGGCAAACCCAACTATTCAGACAGATAGACAGGCATCAGCACAAACCCTCAGACCACAGGTCCCTGACTGCAGTCGCCTTGAAGGGACAAGTTCTGAAAGTGGCACAGATGAGATGATGGGATACCTGACCTGAAGGGGGTGGCCACAAGGGCATGATGAGGAGCGCTGGCTAAACCACTTATCATGATGGCTTCACTGCTGGGAACAGTCATGCACTATTAGAGCTGAAAGATTTTCCTGCCCTAACGGCTAGGATTTTAAGAATCTATTTAAGTTTGATAGTCTATAGCCCATCACTGGGAGTCTGCTTAAAGATGTGATTGCTCTTCTTTGTATTGGAATTGCTGACAGATCCTTAACTATTATGGTGCTTACCAGCAGTAACCATTTAAATAGAAAGAAGGAGCAGAGCATAAATGACTTGTGCTGTTTGAATTTGATTTACCCAGCTGCAGAAAGAAAGTTCAGTGTACAGATCCTTGCTACACTATCTAGCCTACGAGTCTGCCATGCTCTTTGTATATCCGTATACTAAAGTTAGAAGGTACATTATCCTGGAGGAAGGACGCTGCATTGATAGGAATTCTGGGGCTGGTTGTTTTTTGAACTGCAATATGTGGCACTGTAATTCTGTCAGTGATTTAAATGCACGGATAGAGTTGGTGACAGCTTAAATGGCTCCAGCCCCCAGCCTTCCCTCACCCCTCCTCCCTGCCTGCAGCTCGTCTAAGGCTGACAAGTTCTGTGCAGGAACAAAGGAGAGTGGGAGAATAGGTGTAGAGACCGGTAATTGTTTCGGGTGGGGTTTTTCTAGCGTTGTTTTAAAATACGGACATAAATGGAGAGATTCCACCTTCTTTTTTTGTGCTCAGGCACAAGAATACTGTGAGAGGCTGACTGCAGGACCGTTTATTGTCCCTGCCCTCTGAAGGAGGAGACTGAAGAGAAGGAGAGGCTGCTAGGACCCTTCTGAAGGCTGAAGGACAAAGTGGGCAGCTCCAAGTGGAGGTGATGAAAATGACCATTGTTTCTCTTCAGATGTTTACAATGAAGGTTGTCATGTCACAAAAACCAGAGGGGCAAAAAGACAAGTTAAGGGCTGGAAAAATGCAGACACTGTGTAGGACGGAGCCCCACTGGGAAATAAGGCATCACAGCATCTTGTTATCACTGCCACCCCTATTAATAACGTCAGTGACTTCAGGTACAACCTCAGCAACTCCAGAACGGTCTGAAAATATCGAGTGATGGACGGAGCAGCATCATACCACTGATTTACATTTGTTAGAAGCAAACATCCACAACTCACTGCCAGTAAATATGTGACGCTGTCATCCCTAACTGGTGGGAATAAAAAATGTATTACCCTGCTCTTTATCATGTGCCCTGACTCTATTTACACTTTCTCTCTCTCATGCATGCTGATATAGATATAATGGAAATGGAAAGGGTAAGGAAAGCATATCCATCAGAGAGAGGAAAAGCCATGTGAAGCAGGTTACATTTGTATGCTGAAGGAGTGGGTTGTAGGTGTGCTTACTGTGGATATTTAGACCTCGGTGCTTCACAAGGTCAGCGTGGTCTACTCCTAGCAGCAGTCAAACACTCAGCTTCTTTACCTTAGACACACACACTGTATGGAAATATGATGCCTTCTACAAGACAGATAGAAGAGGTCCTTAAGCCTCCCACTGAAAGCAGCGGTGGATTTCCAAAGCCCAGTTTCGTCACATTCAACTTCACCCACTTAAATTCAGCATCTGAAATAGAAACCTTCCCATGCTAGGCTCCCTCTCCAGTAAGTGGAGAAAGAAACACCACCAGAGCGTAAAGCCATTCCTTGACAGCCTCTTGCTTTTACAAGGAACTCAGGGCAATTACATTTCCAGTTGAAATGTCTTAAGTGCCTAACGTTAGGTAGGACCAATCTAGATCAGCATCCTCTGATCTCTACATACAGGTTGCCCTCTCCCCATCGCTTCAGGAAGGTTCTCCACTGTGGTTAGCCCACAGCATCCAAGCCCACTGCTCATTTGCTGTATATACAAGCAAGTTACTTAACTGCAGGAGCAGTTCTCCATAAACATTCCATAAGGCACATGACAGTTTTCCATCATGGTTCTTCTAAAACACAGGTTCTCGGGTAGGTTAGCTCTCTGGAAGGGGTCACTACTGTTGAACAGCTCTGTGTGGGGAAGGGTTGGTAGCTTAAGGACTTGTGCCCTTATTGCAGGGACAGCAAATGGTGGGAGGAAGCCTTCCAAAGCTCAGCTGCATGCCTGCAGTGGCTGGAGACACTTGGCAGTAGCAGATCATATGAGGAGGCTCAAGATTGGAGCACAGAGCTGCTGCTATATTCCACTTCAGCATGGACAGGCCTGAATTACAGACTGCTGCATGGAGCCATGACTATGGGGCGAGAATAGAATAGAGAAGATGATCTGCCTAACCACCTTAATGAAAAGACTGGAATCGCTGCCACTCCCAGCTGCTCATTTCAAATGACAATGTTTTCATTAGAGCTAAGAAAGAATGGGAAGGAGAAGGAGTGTTGTGTGAAGCCTGTGCTGGCCTTTGCACCTGCTGCTGGGGGTGGTGATCAACAACACCAGCTGGTGACTCTTTGGATAAGAAAAGAAATAGAGCGTTCCGGGGGAATGCAATGTGAACAAGAGCAAGCAGAGCACTCAGTGCAGGAAAAACAGCTGGCGAGGGACACAGGCTGTCAAGGCACAAATTGCAGTCAAAGCCAATTAGAATTTCCTCCTAATTCCCAGGAAGTTCACTCCATCACTCCAGCTTCCCTCAATGCTCCTTCATGGCCTCCCACCATCCTGCTTTTGGTGATGCAAGATTTGGCACCTTTGGCACTGAGATCCTGGGGGACAAGCTGTCCCTTGCTCTGGAATGGGCTGAGGAGAGATGAGTGGACTCTGTCATGCATTGCAAGTTTTCAAACTTGGAGCTTCATGCAAGTTTTGGAACTTAGGAACTTGTATCCTGAGAAACCAGCCCACAGAGCAATGAACTGTGGATGGTCCTGTCCTGCAGACCCATCCTGCAGACCCATCCTGCCATGGCAGCCACAGGCTCCCAACCAGCTCATTAAAATATTTCACACGTTCACAGCTCCACCTGCCGTGTCACAGGAGGGTCCCGTGATCCAGCAGAGCTCAGATGACTTCAGTCAGCCCTGCCTTGAGGTTTCCTGCCTTTCAGTCCTGCACCACACAGATGATGCAAATCTAGTTCTTCCCTGCACACCCTCAGGTGTCCTAGAAGTCACTTTATGTTGATAAAAGTCAGTCCTCTGCAGCCAAACCCCATGGTGTGCTGTTTGCTGCACACCCATACCAGTGTATTCACAGTGTATTCATTCACATGAGCAGAGACAATTAGATTTTATTCTCCCTTTGATTTGAGATACTAATTAAACTTATTTTGTCCAGATACCAGTTGCATTCTAAGCCTTCTGTCATTCTCTCCTAAAGACCATTTTGTTTCTTGAGGGCAACAAGGTGAGACAGAAGCAGGCAGTGAGAAAAGATCATTAGCTCGGGAACGAACCCTGGCTCTGACACTGACCTACTCCCTGTGACTCTGAGCATCTTACTCTGCCATGCGTGACAAACACCAATTAATTTGCTGCATACGCCACTAAGAAGTTGTTAGCATATAATGTGATGAGAAATGGGATGCAAGAACTTGGGAAAAAATAAGCTGGGAGGTCAGACCTGGGCTGGAGTGCCTACGTGTAGCCGTAGGAGTGTATCTAACTGAGTGATAACTCAGACTTTGAAAGAAAAAAAAGGTGAGTTTAAAAATTTAAATCAAGAAATAATTGTGCAGCCTTTAGCTCTAGATAATGGCAGCGTGAGAAGAGGGATAATTAAATGATTGATATGATTTCAGAAAGAAAGCACACTTTCCCTGGGCATGCACAAGGTTATCTGTGTCATTTAATTAACCTGCATGCAGGAGAGGAATTCTCCGCTGTTATCTCTTGATCCCAGTCCTGTGATGTCTGCTGCGGGTTAGTTTTTGTTTTTGTTTTTAGAGCTAGGGTTTTTTTTTCTTCCATAGGGATTGCTAAGAGCTGAAGAGGCTGCCAAAGAAGTGAAGACAAATATCTATGCAGGTTCTTTAAAATGGTGCTAACTGGAGAAGGTTTTGTACCGGTTGTTTTGTGCAGGGTGTGCTGATGAGGCTGCTGCCGTGGTTCCTTTCCTGCCGTGGGGAAGCAATGTTTTGCTATTTCAGCATTGCAGTGAATCCAATCTCCATGACACAAGTGAACGTATGCCCTTCTCCTGCCTAATAACACTGCTTCAGCCATTGCTATACTTCTTACTCTTACTTCTTTACTCTTTACTTTTCCTCTTTTCCTGGTCCCCATCCCTGAAGAGTGATCTGTGCTCCCCTCTGGAAACAAGCTCCACTCCTTCCTGCAGTTGCACTTCACTTCCTGTTTTCCTTCTGTCTGGTTTTCATTTGATTTTTTCTGGACTCCCAATACTTAGGCAGCTCTCCCCGTTTACAGTAGTCTCTGAGGAGAGAAGTGGCCACACAGAGAGCTGAGGAAAGGGCTCTAACATGCAGGGCCAGGACCATGGCAAAGGCAGCAGCCTTCCAGTGAGGTACATCAGTATTCTGAATAGTCCCAGCCAGGTCAGAACGGCTTCCTTGCTGCCAGTCTCAGCAGCCATGCCAGTGGATACCTCAGCCATGAAGATGCAGCTCTCTTCTGTCTCCCCTGTGGATCCTCTCTGCTGTAGGGTGGCATGGAGTGATAGAAACCTGTCCTAATAGTATCTGCTTTATCCGAAATTCCCACTAGCCTATATTTAAACATAGGGGAGATAGGTTGCTCAGGAGAGCTGCAAAAGTGGAAGTCTCTGCTCTATCCTTGATTGCAAGTTCGGTCTTTCTAAAGCACATCTCAAGCTGTGCATGCTACAAGTCTGCACTTCTACTGAAGATGTCAAGTAGCAATATAAATCACGAGAGCGATGAGTCTATATGTAGTAGACAGGCATGTATAGGGGAAAACAGCGTGAAAGAAAGAAAGAAGATAGATAGATGTGTGCTTTAGAAATGTTTCTCAGAAGCCTTTGACGGTGCTCTTCTATCCTTGTCAAGAAAAACAAAAAAAAGTCTGAAAGCTCATATATAAAATACTCCATCTTCATCTTAAAACTCATCTCTGTATCTTTCAATTAGGTCTCATACAAGACTCAAAGGCGCGGTTTATTTTTGTACCAGCTGACACTGATGCTCCAGCCATTGAAACAAGCCTCAGAAACCAAAGGTTACTTTGGCAAAGCCTCATTCACACTAAAGGGAGCTGGAGATCTGTCTCAAAGCAAGAATCTTCATAAGCTGTTCCAAATATCAAGGCAGTTCTGGACTCAGAAGTAGCATGGAACAGGGTTGTTCAGCTCAAGTTGTCAATCTGTTCTCTTTTTGAAAAGGTTTTTTGACGTCAAATCTTGTTCACAACAATCTTATGCCAATAGAGCAACAATAATTCAGTTCTGCTGGACCTGGACACTAAGGCTTTGAAGAATGGCAGTACCAGAAGCAATACTCAACATCAGAAGAATAGATGTGATGCTATATGGCACACGTTCATTCTGGAAGCTCTCCCTTCAGTCATCAAATGACTGTGTTTGGTGACAAATTTCAGTCAGGTTACTGTACTGGTTATCATCCTCACCTGGCTGCAGCCACTCTACCTTAACACGTTATGCTGAAAGCTGCAGTGGCTCAGAAGCTGATTCACAAGCACATCAAGCACTCATGCCTTGGAGGCAGCAATGTCAGAAGAATGGAGGGAAGCCAAGGGAGATAGCCACTTAGAACTGTCTGATCTTAATCTAGCAACACAATTCTGTCACAGCCTTCAGGAAAACTTCCTTGCTGACTTCCTTCAGGCCTGGGACAACCTCCCTTACACCAGAAGACAGCTGTGATGTCTCAGAACTATAGAATGGTTTAGGTTGGAAGGGACCTTGAAGATCATCTGCTTCCAACCCCTCTGTTGTGGGCTGGGTTGCAAGCTCTCAAAAGACCTTGCATATGCAGAACTGCTAAGAAATATTTAATGAAGAGTGGGGCAGCCCCAGTGCACTGGACTTGGTATCTGCAGCAAGACTGTGCTTTTCTCTAGAAAGGAATAACCTTAATGACTGAATAATGAAAGAAAAACAGTCACACAGTGGTTTTAGCAAAGGCACGTGGCAAGCCAGTAGCAGAGATGGAGTTAAAATTCAAGCCTCCTAAGTGCGAGTTCTATCCATTAGAACACTCTGCCTGTAATCTAAGTGTAGTGCAAACATCCCGTTGATAAGCTTTTTACAACAGCGATGACAAAGTGGAAAAAATAATCTCTTGGATATGCTGCTTTGTGGCCGGGAGAGGATTCTGTTGTAGTTTTGTTTTTTTAGCCAGTAAGATTAGGCTGCCTCCTCTGGAATAAGAAAATAGAAAAAGAGGGCAAATCATGCAGTCTGTCCACATACCAGACACTGCATTTGACATCCCTGCCCCATTTCTGGGCCTATGACAATCAGGATGCGCATGGGATGCATGACGAGAGGCAGGCATGGGAGTGTGCATCATGATGGGAACTCTTCATGACTTAGCACTGCAGCTCAGGCTCTTGATGGAGAACAGTACAAGTCTGAGGGGCAATGATTCTGGCAAAGCAGTCCCAGTGTAAATTTGACAGAGAAGTCCTACAGGGCTATAAAAGAAATGTCAGTGCGGAGCCTTCCCCCATCCCGGCAATCCTGACAAGAGATCAGTGGCTACCCCTTCCCTTTCCACTCTGAAAGCATGAAATGACAGACCAAGGTCAAGTATTTTGTAGAGTGAAACGAGCTTGTGGGATTATTTTGAAAATTCACCCAAGAACACAATTTGTGAACATTCCAGGGGTGACATCTGCAGATAAAATCATCATCTGCCCTGAAGAACAGCAGTCAAGACAAGGATTTTAAAGGAAGCATTTATAAGCTACACAGGCACATTTCACTGCCGTGAGATCCTGGTTTCCAGTCCACATGTTCCCAAGGGCTATTTATTTTTTTTAAAAGAACAGTTAGTCAAAGCTGGGAGCCTGCAGAAAAGGGGGGGAAATGGGAAATACAATCATCTCTCTCTCTTCAGCAATTGCTTGTAGTCACGAGGATAAACAAAGTCCTGAACACTGAAGGACAGGAAGACCCAGAAAAACAACACTGCAAAAAGTCGTCACCCCCAGCCTCAGCTGAGATGAGGGATTTCAGCAGAGGGTTTGGAAAAGCAGAGCAACATTCAAGTGTGCACCCCAAAATCAGCACAACACCTGATCCTCTCTCCTTGCAGACTCTGGTGAAAAGCTTGAGCTCTATGGCAAGTCACAGACGTGCCACCAAGCAGCAGATCCGCAGAGGCGGTGCACTGCAAGTGGCAGGAAATGCAGGTTTGACGGCAGCAGCATCACGGGGAGCCCAGGCGAGTCGCACACACAACACGTGCCACCCGGCCTTTGTTCAGCACAGAGCTTTAGAGACAACACACAGGCGGGTTCGGCCTAAAGAGCCTCAGTGGGATGAGTGCATCACAGACAAGGCTCCTGGAGGAGGCTGAGGTGCTCACCACAGAGCATGGCGTCTCGCTGCTTCACAGCACGTTTCTGAGTCACCAAGATGCTGAAGGAAGGGAAAGGAGAAACAGCAAAATATTTTGTGCAAATGTGGAGATGGAGAGGCTGTAAACATGTCTCAGCTCCAGCCCAGCTTCTTCTGCTCCCTTCTCTGGCGTGCCCGTGACACACATCTCCATGCCATTGGCAAGCTGAGGGAGGCTGCGACCACCCCCCCCACTGCCAGCACTTACTCACTGAGGCTTGCAGAGTCAGCAGCGCTAAGCAAGCAGCTAGAGAAGAGCATGTGACACTGAAATGAAAGTTAATTTGCTGCAATGTTATATTTTACCAGTAGAAAATAACAGAGCAAGGCCCCAGCTTTGGGACTATTACCCACAGCCCCCTGCGCGTGACAGCCGTGACAAAGTGTCAGCTTCCATGGGCTGTATGAAAGTGACACTTGCCGTGCTAAATGCCGATTAGAATTAAAATGGAAACGACATCCTGTGTGCATTACTCTGCCATTAATCTTGATGCCCTGCGTTCCACATTGACAGCGGGCTCCTGCGGGGGGAGCCTGAAGGGACACGGGGTGGTGGGGGTTCTTTTTTACACTTGTTATAGACAGAAATGTGCTTCTGAACACAAGTGTAGCACAGTGAATTACAAGGCTCTTCCTATCTCAGGGGGAAGACAAGATCTTTGTACTGCCACTGGGACACTGAGAGCCTTCACAAAGCACTCCCATGGCCATGTGTGTGTGTAGTACATTGTTATGGAGCTCGATGTGATGTTACTGTGAGTTTATTCAAATATTTGATGTGGGTGCCTGCAGATCATGTACCTACCTTATGCTGCTGCTGGCTGTACCATAATTGTTTGCACAAGTGATGTTCACAAACACGGCACGGTTAATTAGAATCTGAGACCCGAGAGATCTGATTCTTCCTAACTTCAGTGGAGTGGCTGCCAGGAGGAGTTCATCTTCAGGAGAAGGTATGCATTAAATAGAGCGTTGTTCCAAGCCTATGGGAGGGCTGACTCATATTAAGCATCCTTGGGTCCCTGGGGAATGCAACACCAATTACATGAGCCTTTTTGACAGTGCTCACCCACTGACTTCAAGCTAAGCCCCAAGAGCAAGCCAAGGGCGGATCCTCTCTCCTCTGGTCTACTTCCTTGTTGAACATGGCTGGAAGTCCCTTTCCTGTGACAACATCATACAAAAATCATCTGTAGAGGGACAGATATTTTAAAAGCTTACTAACTCTTTAGTGAGGAGGTTACCTGTCACCCACTACTAAACTGGAGTATCTAGAATTCATTCTGACTTAGACGAAAGCCTTTGTCTGATCTGTCTTGAAAAGTCAAATACCCTTTCTCTTCCTGCAGAACCTCAGTGCAGGATGAAGAGTGGAAAACACTGAAGCTATTTCTGATTCTCTTGACATCACTGAATCTTCCAGTCTTACACTGCTGACAAAACCTTACTTTTCAAAAACAAAGAAAAAAACCAACCCCCCCAAAAAAAAACACAGCAAGGGCTTAAACAAACAGAAAACTCAGCCATTCTTTCCCCCTTTCCTCAGCACAAGAGCTGCTTATGCAGCAAAAGGCAATGACAAACCTAATGCACTGCTAATGCATGAAGGAGAACTACAGCTGTAGTGTGAAGAGCTGTGCCCCTATGGCTGTGCAGAAATGTGCTGCAGAACTTTTAACTCATGTAAGCAGAATCCACGTGGGAGGGCTCCTCCAGCCCTGAGGTGCTGTGTCACACCCCAATAGCTCTACTGCACCCCAGCAGAACATGCTGAGGTGGCTGTGGAAACCCCAATTCCCCTTGCCAGCACATCAGATTTAGGAATATATTTGGACCATGCTCTACTTTGCTTACTCCTGTACATGCAGATGGTTGAGATGCTTAGGTAGAAACTCACCCAATCATGACTGAATTCAAGAATTAAGTGTATAAAATTATCAGAGGAAGCTCTATTAAAACTTCCAGGACTCGCCTTGGCTCAGCCCTATGCCCCTGGTCTCTCTTCCATCCATAGAAATATTCCCACCCCGGCTCCAGGCATGATGGATTGCTCCCCTCTCCCTTATCTCATTGCTACAACACTAAGACATAACGTGGGGCTCGGAGGGGAGGGAAGAAGATGCCTGTAGTGCCTGTAAAGTTGAAGATAATGTTTAAGCTTTGTTACACCGATGAGGCTGCATTAAGCTCCCATGACCTTGAGTGAGAGCTGCAGCTTGGGTTCCTCTCCTTAAGACTTTAATAAAATGAAAAATTGTTTCAATACAAAACGTGATATTGGGACATTGTTCGTGAATATATTGAGCTTAAGTCAAATATTCTGTGTCCTCAAATCTGACTGATTAATAATTAGAACCAGAAATTCTGTCTTAACTCTAATGTGTTTAGGAAAACTGATGGATTTAATTTTTTTATCAGCCGAAAGTAAGAAAATGTAGTCTTTCTTAGAGTATCTAATACAACAATGCAGAATAATTAGTTTCTATGAAAACAGGCATAATAGGACAGAATAATAAATTACTTTCTGTTTTGTATCTGTCTGTCTGATGGAGGAGAGATTTACTATATAGTATAGTGCATGACGTTGTAGGAAATATCAGGCAAGAAAAGAAAACTATAAGGGGATAAGGTATTTCCAGCTGTGTATTATAAGGTAGTGTTTCATCTTGTGACAAGGCTTCAGAGATAGGTCCAAGGAATTATCATGCAAAAAAACAGCCCCCTCTTTGGGTTACAAGTTGTCAAAAAATGTTGGTCCTTAAAGCTCTGATTCTGTGCATCCCATGGCAGCATTCCCACTCATGTCAATAGACCTGTGCACTTACTGGCATTATACCTTTCCCCTTTCTTCTAAGACCCCAACAGATGCCTTAGAAACAGTAATGAACTGAAAGGGGCTGTTATGTGCCTCTCTCATTCAGGCAGTGTTAATCCCTATTTTGCACCAGGATAAGCCAAGGCACGGTGAGACACATTGTGATGGCCATGCCCATGGGACAGGCAGCTGCCGAGCTAACAGACTGAACCCCAAACCCTCTTAATTGAATTTAAAGGATTGATTCACGGATCTCAGGAGGAAGTGGGATCCTCCAGTTGCTACAGCTCTGCTTTACTTGTTTTAAGTTGCAGCTTTACTCTCTTCTCTTCAGCTCCCTTCTATGGAAAGAAACAGAATGAAACCATGGAGGCTGATATCTTCACTGTTCTCCAGGCCTGTCCAAAACAGACTTGTTGCTGGGCGTTATCATCCTGCACTCACTGTCTGCTGCTAGCAGAAAATCTCTGCTGCTTCCATTTGCTCTTGGCTTCAAGGGCATAACTTAGTCTGACAACTTTTACTGCAAGAGAGTTATTCCTGATTTACCTTGCCAAACCACACCAGAATCTGTCCCTCTGGGTTTAATCAGTACTTGCACAGAGACCATTTTTAGATCCTAGATTCCTCTCCTCTTCTTCAGAGTTCTTTTGAGGTCAAGAGATGGTGGAAAACACAAGAAATTGCAGAAGTGCCTTCAAGTGGATCCTGTTTGAAGGCGCTGCAGTGGGCTGATGACCTGAAGTACAGTCAGATGAAGGGACCGACCCATTACATTCAAATGCAATACTTCCTGTAACCAATCTGACTCAATTCTTATGGAAGCTCTGAGGGTATCTGCTATTCTGGCTGACTTCTCATGAGCATGGGTCAAGGTATGTTTATTTTTTTCTTGTTGACAGTAGATTGTCTCCAGTTCTTTCTCCTTAGAGCATCTGGGAGCCCTATATGCAGTCAGTGGTGATGCTCAGGAGGTTCTAAAACCAAAGAAGAACAACAGCATCTGTATATCCTTGCTTTCAGACCACAGCACTCCTGCTGTTTTATTTAGAAACAATATGCAAGTAAGAACTTTACCTAGAACAGATATGAAACTGTAGTGGAGCATGGTATCTGTTTTGCAGCACACCAGAGAAAGACAGAAGAGTTTAGGAATAGAAAGAGGAAGAAATGAGCCACCTGATCAAAAACACAGTATGAATCTAAGTAGGCAGATATAAATATTCGAAGCATACCCGTGTATACGCTGCTAAAAGAATTATTACAGATGATTTACTTCTTAGCTGTAAGACATCTACCCTGTAACAGATCACCCTCTACAGATCTGATTTGGCTTCTATTCAGTACAACACAGAATCACTCTGGCATATGACTAATCCTACATTATCACCTCCAGTTATCCCATATTGCACCTCAGTCTTGGTATGCTCCAGACCATTTTCCAGGTCACCTGGGATTTGCAGTTGAAAGGGATGCAGTCACCATAAGCAGCACCAGTAATCAACATCAACAGCATGTTACCTCTGCAAGTGGCCCGCACAGTGATCTAATCACAAGACCTATGTCAAAAAAAGCTATCAATTGCTTTAGAATACCACAAAGAAAAAACAGAATGGGAACTGTGCACCTTACACTACCACCTAAGAGCGATTACCAGTGCCAGGTTAGGGTACAATATGCCCCCAGATTGGATAAATCTGAGTGATGAAATATGTGCCAAGAAGTGCTGTGCAGTCTGGACCCCAAGGAAGATCTCAGACACGCTGCTTCAAACCTAGAGCAAGGTTGTTCTACCAAGAAAGTAAAATACCAAGTAGCAAGTGGCAAATAGAGGAAAGACAATACTAGGCTGGGACACTGGAAGCCCAAGTTAAGTTCTCAGCTCACTCACAGCTTTACTGTAGATGTTAAGGGAGACATTTAGTTCCTGTATACATCAGCTACTCATCTGCAAATTGAGGATGAAGAATCATTTCTTTGCCCTTGCTTTCTGTTTACAGTGTAAGCTCCCAGGGGCTGAGGCTTCCACTTATTGCTGACAACTCTACAGCAGACATGAAATCTTTGCAGAAAACTGTATATAAATGCAGAATATCTTTTTTTTCTGCAAACAATCTAGCTTGGGCCCAGAACTGCCACATGCTCTGAGCACAGCCCAACAATCTCTTCTGGACTCAGCCACAGGCTCAGTAGCTGAGGCACAGCTTTTTATTAAGACATTTCAGCAGCAGATTGTTCCTGTATATTTGCATAGAGCTGTGCACAGCTAAATGGGACCCCCTTGATACGGATGCACTTGAGAGCGCAGCAGAGCAATTCTGGTGCCAGCTCTGTGAAAGCCAGCTAATATCTGGAAGCAAAAGTATTATTTAAGGATTTTCAGATGTCTGGAGTGTTCTAGCCCACTCTCTCCACAACAGAGATGTGATTACATACATGTAGACTGCTAGCCCTGATCCCAACCAGGGTACCCAGGAAATGTCAAAGTATGGCAGTGTGGAGTCAGGTGGCAGCCCCATGCCCTGCTCTCGCCCCCCTTCTTTTCCAGGAGGCTCCTTTCCAGATCCCTCTCCTTTGGCAGGAGTTGGGAATGGTGCTCAAGTAAGACGTGTTTGCAAAGGACCGTGGAGGAGGAAGGAGCTCTGTCTGCACAGAGGATCCAAGAAGACTTGGCCCACCTTCTTCATTACAATGGGCTGCACGAAAAGAAAGGAACTGAAGCTTGAAACACATCTCGTGTGAGCACAGGGTTGATCATAAGCATCAAGCCCTCTTTATTCCTCTGCCATGGGAGATGCAAAAACAAAGAAGTGGCTTCTGTGGGTGGGCCTAATTTTTTAACAAGTTACCACGTGGTTCTTGCTCCAAATTTTAGGTGTTTGTCTTTGTAATGTCTATTGCAAACACTAATTTTCTAGCAGCCAGGTACATAGGAGGCAAAAGCACTAATAACGTGACATCACTATTTTTCTTCCATAGCAACACCCCCCTACACCCTTTACACAACAGGTTATAAGTCTGTAAAACTCTGCATTTTACAGTGCCATAAAACTCCTCCAGCTGTTATAAATATATCGTTTTAACCACCCGCATTTAAAAAATGAAACAAAAATACCACTGAAAAGTTCAATGCTTTTTCTTCTCCACATTCAATTGCATTAACTTTTCCCCTGCTGGCCTCCCAGACCCACCGCTGGGCTGGCAGACTTCCATGGCAAGCAGGGGAACATTCAGGATGCACGCAGGCTGTGTGTTGGTACAAAAACATCCATTTTGCTGTGAGAGATGTCCAGTGGTGGTGAACTTTTACTAAAAGGATGCATCTGGCTTGTTTGCCAACACTGCAGGTGTGAACTGTCTGGTTGGATCCAGGGCCATTGGCCAAGGATCTGTGGGGACTGAATCCTGTGAGTGCAGGAAGGAGGGAGGAGATTGTCACTGGTGTATCTGCATCCTAATTGCAGGCGTAAGGACTGGTGCTGCGACAGCTCGGTATGACTCCACCTCAAGGCCATTCTAAACTTCTCATTGATGCATTATGTCCTTTTGGGGATATTTCCTTTAGTCAGCTACTTGGGCAGCTGGAAGTGGGCAAGACTCCACTGAAGCACAAGGTAAGGGCTGGGGAAGAGGCAGAAGCTCTGCACTCTCAGGATGGAAACGTGATGGTCTTTGAGGTTCTTTTCAACCCAGGCCATTTAATGATTTGGGAGAGCTTGTCCTGGGACAGAGCTGTCACTTGGCACTCCTCAGTGATGCTTGCATCAAAAGGGTTCTGTATTTCTGTTCTGAATTATGTTGGTTCAAGCAGTGCCTATAAAATAGCAAATCAGAGCTGCTCTATGTGAAAGCAGTGGAAGTTTTGCTACCAGTTTGAATTTGGTACAGATACTTCAACAGATGTCCATGGATTTTCTTTCCTGAACCAAAAAAGGGAGCATCTCACCCTCAGCTTGTACATTCAGTGGAAACAGATGCTAATCATAGTCCTCAATCACCAGTACCTGCCATACTGAGTAAAATACAGTCCCTGTTGTTGCTTCTGCTGAAGCTGAAACACGCCAGAGCAGGGATTGTCTCTCATATTGCACAGAGATGAGTGTAACAAGAGCCCTGACCTCAGCTTAGATTTGATGGAGCCCTACTTTGCTGGATTGCACACTTAACAGGCACTGGGAAGGCTTCTGATTTGTTCCTTTTCATGCACATTATTATTATTTATATTTTTCTTGCCAGTGCTTGAAGCCATCGTGACAGCATATTGGGCAATGACAGGATAATTGTTTGTTTTATTGATTATAAATCATTCTGCATCTCTCTGTGATTTATAGCATTTAAAATACTTTCTCCTTTCCTCTCTTTCTCCTGCCGTGAGGGCAGTGTCACTTTAAGCTGTGAAGTGAGCCATGCCAAAGGGAAGGTGGTGTGGCGCAGGAAAGCAGTTGAGATCAAACCCAGCAAACATTTCCAGATTGATGAGGAAGGGGTCAGAAGAACCCTGACAATAAGAGGGATCCGGGCTGAGGATGAGGGAGAGTACTTGTGTGAGTCCAGAGATGACAAGAGCAGCATTACCATCACCCCCAAAGGTATGTCTCTGGAAATGAAGGCTGACAGTGTGGAAGGATCCGTGGCTTCCCTCATCAGGCATTACAACACTGCAAAGCTGAGTTTGTGTGTTTATGCTGTTCTCTGTGTTAACAACCAAGTACAAAACCTGTCTTTCTCTCTAAATAGCTGTGGAACAACTGCTTCTGAAGAGCACAGCTGTTAAATCAGCCTTCAAGGCTGGAATTAAGCATCCCAAATGTAAGATGGGATTTTTTTTACCCCTTCTTTGCCTCTTTTCTTCTTGCATCTTTGTAGATGCAAGGAGGATCTCCTCTACAGGCAGGAGATGTGAGTGTGAGTTATGGTGATCACTTTCTGCGAGTCATAAAATCTGATGCTTCCAATAAAATCATTGACTCTGTTGGCTCTTTGAAGGTGCTCATACATAAAGGAGCTCATACACTTAGGGACACATCTTTTATGTGCTCCTAAGTGGTTTCTTTTTCTCCATCAGCTCCCAGGGTGGTGAAATTTGTTACAAGCCTCAACAACGTGATTTCTGAAGAAGGCAAAGAGGCTGTGTTCAAGTGCACTGTTTCTCCCAGTGATGCTGTGGTCACCTGGTTCAGGAATGGTGTCAAGATTGAAGCCAGTAAGAAATACATGATCTCACAGAAGGACACCAACCACAGCCTCACCATCACCAATCTGACACTGGAAGATGCAGCTGAAATCTCTGCCAATGCTGAGGGCATAGAAAGCACAGCCAATCTCAGAGTCCGAGGTAAAGGGCTGTAATGCCCCATTGATAGGCTGTCACTGGTGCTGTGGTTTGTGGGTTTCATGTTGCCTTTCCTCTGATTACGGTGACGAGATGGAATTTTGCTTCCTTAAATAGGGTTCCCCTGAATGCACTGGGACTGGAACCACCATTTAAATTCTTTCTAAAAAAAAACTGTTTTGTGGATTCTCTGTGTTCTTACTATTATTTCTTCTCATTTTTCAGAGGCCTCAATCTCATTCAAGAAGAAACTGGAGCCTAAAACTGTTGAAGAGAGAGACAGTGACCCTGGAGGTAGAGCTGACCAAGCCTGCAGAAGTCAAGTGGATGAGGAACAGCATTGTATTGAAGCCCAATGCATATGTTGATAGTTAAGGACATCTCCTTTGCAGACAGGGGCTTTTACTGCTGCGAGAGTCCTGACGACAAGACCCAAGCCAAGATCAATGTGGAAAGTAAGTGGAATGATTGCAAGGTCTGTAAAGACACTGGATGTGATTTGAACTTGGATTCAGGTCTTCTCTATGATCACAGTGGCTACTGCCAGCCCTACTTGCCATGGGGGCAGGGAGATACAGCCCTGGGCTTGGACACCATTGTAATGCTTGAAATAAGGTGAAAGAGAGGGCAGTCTTCCCAGCAGCCCTCAGCCATGTCATTGACATAAGCTCTTAGCTGATTCTCCTCTGGAATTTCTCACTCTGGTGCAGTCTGTTTTTCTTCATCTGTAAGGCTATTAGCAACCTATTCCCTGCTTACCATCTGTTCTTCTCTACAAAGCACGTCTTTCAAAGCATCTCTTTATAATCAGAGTTAAAAGAAAAAATAAAAATAAAAACACAACAGTGCATCTATCTATGGATGATTTCCTTTCAAGTAAGCTAATGGTGCCTCAGCTGTAGCCATGTACTTATGTCCTATTTCCTGCATCCTTTTGTCGTGTTTGCTACGGAATGGACAAGGACAGAATTTAAGGTCTATCTGATTTTTGTCTACAAAGCCCCTGCCACCAATTGCTGTGTAGATCATAAACAGGTACTGAAAGGCTTGATAGCAGGCTTTGAGTACATAAAAGGCTCTTAGAAAGTGGAAGCAAACAATCTGTTCTCTGTGCAGAAATAATGGACTTAAATTGCAATGACAAAGATGCAAGTTACACAACAGAAAAGCTTTTTAATGGCTGGATGACTGGATATGTCATTTGGAGGGGCTTTGAAGCCTTCACGGTGGGTTTCAGAAAAGGTTAGTGAAATATCTGGGGCACAAAGAGCTGAGCATGTCCTGGAGCAATGGAGAAGGGCTGGATGATTTTTGCGGGTATTTTCAGCCATAGAATTTTGTGTTCTGGTGGTGTCAGTACATTCCTTCGTACCACATGGACGGGTTGGTTTGTTGCATTGGTTCAGACTTTTGTACTAGGAGCTCAGCAGTGGTTAAAGCTCACACTTCTGCAAAGTAAACAAGCTCCTGCAATTCGTCTCTACTCTGTTTTAGCTGTGGATTAGCTTGACAGTTCCCTTCCATAAGCTTTATGGTTCCCTTCTGTAAGTCTACTTACATAGAGTGCGTTGCTTAACTTGAAGTCTTCCTCCAGGATTTTGAGCATATTATTAGCAAAAATATCACAAATAATTTCACCAGCAATTCTCCCCACCTATATGTAGCTTTCCTTTTTTTCACTGGAAGGTTTTACACTGGCAGATAGGGTGGGCATGTAGAAACAACCCCATTAATTCTGACGAAGCTCTGATTTCTCTGACTGGCCTTTGTTTTGTGATTCTGCATGCATGCCCTGTAGCTAAAGCCTGGATGTCTTCCCCAATACCTTCATTCTCCCATCCTTACTTAAGTTACTCCATGAAGATCAGAAGGCTTGCTTATTAGCAAGACAACAAACATGGCCTAGACCAACCAGGTGATGCAAAACTTCTCACAGATGCAATGGAGCTTTGGCCCACTTCAATGAAGGACTTCAGCGTGCACCACAAATACTGAGATAATGAGATGGCACAATCAGCCCTTTTTACTGTCGTTTTCTATAGGTTCCCAAGGTGTGCAGCACTTGTTTCTTTTAAGCAAGAAGGTCTAATCTGCATCCCGTAACGCTCAACACTGAGCACCTAACATTCAACATGTCCTTAAAATGGGATTGTTCTGTGCTACCAGTGGAACCCTGGGGTAGAGGAACCCTGAAAATCTTTCTGAGTGCAATGGTAAGAGGAGAAATTAAGACTCAGGAAGCCATTGCACTTTGGGAGAAGCTAGTAAGATGAGGATTTCTGTAGTGAAAGAGCCAACCACTCCAAGAGTACTCATAATCCCTCCTGACTTTCACACCACATCATTTTGCAGTGAGTGCTGGACTCGCATGTCATGTTACAGTGGTACACATGAGAAATACAGCAACGGTAGCTAGGCAAGCACTCTCCACGTATGGCAGAGGAGGAGGTATTACATTACCCTGTGCAGCCATGAGCTCATCCGGTCTGAAAGAGAACAGAAAACCTTTGGTTTCTGAGGCAAACAGCTAATAATAGCCCTCAGCTAGCAAAATTCAAGTGTAAAAGCACTACATTGCTGTGTTTTCTCCCTACACCTCTGCAATAAGACGTGGGCTGGCTTTGGCTGCTGAGGATTAACTTGGTTGATTCCAGCTGTTGCCATAGTCTTTCTGTCATTGTTCATATTTCATTTTCTCTGACAGATACCTCCCAAATCTACCCTGTCTGTAATCCACTCTTTGCTGAAACTGCCAATTTCCTGAGCCAAAAGCATGAGCTACACAACTCACGGAACAGATCCAAAGGCCCCAGAATCACATCCACGTGGTGTGGGAACAGTAAGAGCTGATGGTTTAGAGTCTACACCACAGGCAGCAGAAAAACTGTCTACTACAGGAGCAGAGATATATTGCACACCAGGGACTGAAGGAGCAGAATGCCCCAAGATGGAGAGAGCAAAGACTGCAACCTTTACAAGGGAACAGAACGCAAGCTATGCCCTGCAAGGACACCAGGTCTGTGTGAGCAGAAAGGCAGTAGACTCCCAGTACAGTTGCTCCTCCACATAGCTGATCAAATGCCAAACCTTGACCAGGATTAAGCTCCAATGTGTTCACTGCCATAAGAAAGAAGAGGAGAAAACAGATTCCCTGTCCTGATCAGCTCAGAATATAAGACAAGAACTGTAAAGTTAACAGAGAACAAGCTGACTTACGAGCAAAAACCAGCAGAGTGCAGCTACAAATAAAACAGAAGACAAACCCTCGTCATCAGCCAGCTAACTAATGGTCACTCAGAATGCAGCTGATGTGCTCAAGGCTATGTGGAGTCTAAGTTAAAATTTACCGGATCATGTGCAAAATATACTGACACCAGAGCAATCTCTACTGCAGCTGGAGTGAGAGATCTGCCTCCATGCTAAACTCTCAGACTACTGAGAAACATACAATTAGAAAGGTATCAATGGATTCATGACTGGTCATTACATTTACAGAACATGGAACGAATGGTCGTCAACATGGGATTCAACAAACCAAAGGCAAGTGCAATGCCTCTGACTAAAAGTTCTTAGGACACCAACAACCAAACCTTCTCAGTGCAGCCACAGTAGAGATCTGTAACTACTACTGTTGAAATATCAACTGGGAGAGCAGTGTTGCACATTGTACAAATCACAGTTGGACATCCATGGACAGCTGATGATAAAAGTAGTCGTAGGGGAAGAGCTGGATAAAACACTGTTAAAAACACATAATCATTTTAGCTGCACATTTGTAAGCATTTCTTTTCATCCTCCCCAAAACAGTTTCATGGCAGAATCAAGAGGACACATTCACACAGACGTTTCCACAGCCAGACTATGGAATAATCAAAGAATATCAACCAAAATGTGTTTCCTACCAGTTACATGAATCTTGAAGGTGAGTTTCTGGCCAGCAGACTCACAGCTGTACTCCCCTGCATCTTTCTTCTCCACCTGGCTCACCACCAGCCGACGCTGTTTGCCCTCTGACTCCACCTTGAACTTCTTGCTCGAGGTGATCAGTTTCCCCTCCTTGTACCACTTCACCTCCGTCTTCTCCTGGGCCACCTCGCAGCTCAGCGTGGCATTTTGAGTCAGTACAGCCTTCACCTCTTTTTGTACCTTGTCCTTGTTTGTAAACACGTCTTCTTTCTCTGCAGGGACATCACAACAGTCACACCGTTTTGCTGTAGTCTGCTGCAGAGATTACTCCAGTTCCCCGTTTTCACTATACTTGCCCTTCACAGGGAGCATCGTGATGCCTCATTAAGACAGGAAAATACTTTCCCATCTATTTTGCCTTGGGAAATGATAAGCATATCATTTCATATCACATCATATCACATCATATCACAAAGCTAAACATTTCTCAGTCTGATAGCAGATTTGGACATGAGATTTAAAACATCTGCATGCACTGCTGAACCTCCTCCCTTCTCTTTGTTTCTTCTGATGTCTCTCTACATTTCCAGTAAATCAGAAGGGAACGGCCCTCTAGAACAGGTTGCCCAAGGAGACTGTGGATGCTCCATCCCTGCAGGCATTCAAGGCCAGGCTGGATGTGGTTCTGGGCAGCCTGGGCTGCTGCTTGGCAACCCTGCACATAGGAAGAAGGGGGTTGGAACTGGATGAGCACTGTGGGCCTTTGCAACCCAGGCCATATATGAGTCTGATTAGTGGCATTTTCCACCTAATTGTGTCATTCAAATTTTGTAACCAGATCTCATCAAACACCTCCCCTTTTCTCACTCCTTGCATGCCTGGTGTGCTCTTGCACTGTAACCCTGCAGACACCAGCTGACTACAAGAGCTGCACAAGTTACCCTCCTTGCCTATTGTTTGCTGCAGTAATTCATTCCTGGATGGAAAAGCACATGTAGAAAAGTGTTGTTATGACACTAGATGACAAAGAAAGTCCTATAGCCAAAGTGTTTTGCACCAGAGAGGCTGTCAGTTGATCCTCCAAATGCAAGACACACCAAATGAAGCGTTCCTTTATCTCTGGGATTTCAAGCATTTTCTCACCTCTGACTTTCACTTGGACTGTTGCTTTGTCATCTTTTGTTTCACAGCTGTAGCTCCCTTGGTCTTTCAGGGTCACATTTTTGACCATGAGCTTGCGGTGCATCCCCTGGGAGATGATGCTTGTCCTCTGGTCCTGCTTCACCTCTGTTTGATCTTTCTTCCATACAACAGCTCCGCTTGCAGCTGACACCTCACACACCAGCTCCAGGCCTTCAGAAGGACTGACTGATATTTCTGGAGTCGTTTTGGGCTTGTTGACAGAATTAATGGCTTCATCTGAAGAAAAAAAGAGAAAGTGGTTTACATCCTGACTCAGGCTTATTCAGCGCAGCATGAAGATACAGTTAGAACTGATTGTAATGTCTCTGCTCATTACATTTGGGTGATCGAGTTTCACCTCTGGAGGTACTCACATACAAACGTCTGTTTGATTCTCCTGTGTGAGGAAAGAGTAAGTTCTATGCAGACAGTTCTTATTTCTTTTAATCAATTCTGTATTCTGCACGTGTTCTTCTGAAGCTAGAATGAAGGCAGCTAAGTAATGTGTTTGCAATACATGAACAAACATATTCAACACTTTATCTCTAAGCAAACAAGCAGAGTTTGATGAGCACATCAGTATTTCATGCCCTTCATTCCATCCAGACAGAACCTGCCTGAGGAGCAAGCTGATGGCTGTCAGCTACAGGCAGACCTAGCTTAGTATTGCATTTCTTAGAGCAACAACTGTTGCTTTCATTCACTGAATATACCAAGGCCAATTGCTATGCCAGGCACATTTATGGCATCAGTGAACAAATAATGCCTTAAAAATTGTAATAGACAGGAGACATCTATTCTTTTAAAACTAGGTGACCAAAGAAGAACAGTCCCTCCAGAGTCAAGCTGTGAAGAACTAATAGCACCAACCAATATCACATAGACAGATTACTTCCCTGCCCTAAGACCATCTTGTGACCATTTGGTGCTCCTAATTAAGCCCTCTTGATGGCATTTTGAATGAGCCATGTGACATTTTGTGATAGGATTTACTGCTAGTGTTCCCTTAACCCTACACCAAAGTAGGAGGTATCCATTCTCAGGGAATCATGCAGGCTTCCTCTGTATTTGATGCTCAGAGACAGCCCCAGAACTTTTTAAATCTTAGCTTAGCTCTCATCCAATAATGTTCATCAAACAGTGCAACTTGTCCTTTGGGGATGCCTTTGTTCTGCATCAACCAGTTCCAAAGGAGTCTTCTTGGCTTGTTTTAGATCAGTTTTTCACCAGATAAAACCAGGGTCTTTGAATTACAAAGTGAAATTGCAGAATGCATGATTCTCAACCAAACAGAACGGGAGGTGGGATGCAGGGTGAATACCTGAGCCAACACCACCTGCAAGCAATCCTTCAATATCTTAGAATTCTCTAGCCATCCCAAATCCAGTGTTGTGCTTGATCTATCATCTCTGCTGAGTTTTTAGCTAGCTGATGGTGAGCATCATGGTGGTGATGGGTGAGCAGTCGGACTAGAGGGTCTTAATCAACCTTAAGTATCCTGTGATCAGAGGAACGTGAATGTGCTGTTAAAGGTCACAAGCGCTGCGCTGCAGCATGAGCATACACAGCGAAAGGCTTTCAGTAGAGCTTCAGTTCATAAATGAGGACTGGGTTATGGAAAATAGGCTCAAGATAGAAACCAGAAAACAGATCTTAACGCCAGGTTCTGTGAATGCAGCCAGCTGAATTTCACAGATATTGAATATCAATGACAATTTCTTGTGTTATTTTACCCTCCAGCTCCACCCTGAACAGGAACATGTCAGTGACAAGCATTACTCCTCCAGGCTTGACCTGACAGTGCTTTACTTGTACTATGAGCTAATGCCAGGAAGAGCAGGAAAAGAGTTTCATCCATGTGCCTTCTCCTTCCTTAGTAAAACCAGTGTGAAACTGCAGCCACGTCAGGCTGAAGGAGACGTCTCAGATGTCCTGCCTGGATGCAGGAGGTCACGTGTCAGAGGATGTCTGGCACGTCAAGTCTCATGGCAGTGCAGTGCATGACAAACTGCAACAACACTTTCCTGTGGGCTCCTTTGGGCACAAGGCCCAGTGGGTGACACACCTCTGGCTGCAGCTCTTCAGAGCCTCCCAGCAGCCATGTGATGCCCATGGGAGAGACACAGCTGACCCGCACAGCAGATGATTTACCAGCTAGCTCTGGTTTACAGGAAGAGAAGATACAAGTGGCGATGCTGAATGGTGAAATACTGCGAGTGTGTGGCATGGGTATAAGATTGGTGAGCCTGAGGATGTTCAAAGTCAGGCTGGACAGGGCTCAGAGCACCTGATGGAGCTGCGGTGCCCCTGTTCATTGCGGGGGAGTCCAACTAGCTGACCCTTCAGGGTCTCTTCCCTATCTATGAGATACACGAAAGCTGATTCTGCAGTAACCAAGCTACCAACAGCAGTTGTTTGTCTTACAGCTTGCCAACACAGGTTTTAAAATAACAGCATTGATTACTCATTTGATAGTCACATTACAGTGCAAAGCACATGGAAAAGTCCATCAGCTAATTCAATTAATTCTGGGGCAGACCTGCCAGTATGAAATATTATGCTAACATGACCAAGAGAGAGAAGAAAAGCAAAATTAAGACTAGCTGACAAGCCTTGGCAGGAAGTTCTGCTCTCCATCAATTTAGTCCCATTATTCAATTCTGTTTGGAGCTGTCTCCATGCCTCTCTGCAGTTCGTTCTTTGAGAAGAGGCAATTAAGTAAGCTCTCCAATGCCAAAGTGCATACACTACCCTAGGGCTTTGTTGTTTCTCCATGGATCAACAAGGGTGACAAGCCAGCAGAATATGATGAAGAGCCTCATGCATACTCAGTGTAAAAAAGAAAAAGGCAATTGTTGCTGGGAAGAAGGTGCATTTGCATTTGTGTCATCTGCAGAGGGTACTGCAGAAATGGAAAGTCTTCCACTGGAGCAAACAAAGTGCTCTCATTTATTGCAATCAAGGCCCAGCGTGTGGATCTCAGAGATCAGACCTACACCCTGCAGCAAAACAGAGACCTGCGTGGGAAAGTTCAGTTTCTCTCTACATCTGTGTAAGAAAAAGCCCACCATGGAATGACAGCTAAGTAAACATCCCTGTGACTCTTCACAGGTCTCTTCCACATTTGGGATCATTGCTACAAAAAGAGCTGTTGACATCATCTCTTGTGGCCACCCTGACAGAAGAGCAGGAAGGCTGGGATGCTCTTTTTCCTATCTTTCCCTTCATTTCCTCTATATCTTAAGGACGAATCACAGGACAGAACACAGAAATCAAATGGCTCTACAAAGCAGATTGGCCAGTTCAAGTCAAAACAGCCACTGAAAACACCCCAGATGCTGTCTGACAACAGCTGGACTGTCGGGGAGTCAGGTGAATGCAGTCTGCTGGCCCTGGGCCGGAAGAGCACAGCCCAGACTGTCACATACCTTTCACTGAAAGCTGATAGAGCATTTTATCCCCCTCACAGATGCACTGACAACTTCCAGCATCATCCATTGAGACGCTGTGAATTTTCAGGGTGTGTTTCTTCCCCACAATGTGCAGTTCCTATTTTTCACTGGCCTTGAGCTCTTTCCCATCCTTCATCCACTCCACAGTAGCACCTGTGTCTGAAAGCTCAGCCTGCAGTTTGGATTCCTCACGCAGCTGAGCGGAGATCTTTTCTACATCTTTGCTCTTCTTGGTAAATCTCACTGCAGCACCTGTCAGGAGCAAAGGCCGCGTTATTTCAATTTATATCAGGCTAACGTGGTCAATGTTTGCTGCAAGATCTCTGAAAAAGTATCACCTTCTGTTCCTGCACTCATCATTGTGTCACTGCTGAGCAATTCAAGATATTTCATTTGGTCTTCTTGCCGGATTTACTAAGTAAAAATCAACCAAACATCTCCTTCTACTGATTAATAATGCTCTAAACATGCTTCTGCGGAGGTTTCCACCCAATGACAAACAAGTCCTCCCATAATGAATGTTTATTTGTTCTATTTTGTCATGCAAAGCTGATTGATAGAGATATTATTGGAATGATTGCTCCCCTACTTCTAAACTATTCCAGTGCAATCAGAAAGGCTGTCTGAACCTGGAGCTGAAAGTACTGCTCTATGGTGATGCAGTGGTAAACTTGCTGACTGAATGCACTGGCCAATAGCTCTGAACTGCAGACATTCATCAGCTGGCATGAAGCAATCTGGTTCAGATACCAAGCAGCTGGGTAGATTGGCTTACCCTACACTCAGTGCTATCATGTTTAGGTCATTAACAGGACTCACGTCAGTCCATGGGATGCAATTTCAGGTATTTGGTACAGTCAGTGAATGCCTGCAGCCCCAGTTCTAATCATCAGATCACAGCAACTATGCCTTGACTGTAAGAGGAAAGGAGAATGATCAAAGCAAATACCTCTCACTCTCATCTTGCTGCTGACATCCACCTTTTTTGCAACAAATTTCACTTCTGCTCCATCATCGTTCTTGGTGACGTTCTTTATGATTAGGCTGTGAGTAGTTTGGGTTCTCTTGATGATCCAGGTCTCGCTTTCCTGTCAGACTTTACAGTTGAGGTACCAAGTGCCGCAACACGTTGTTGTAAGGTCAATAGTAAACATGGCATCCCCTCCAGGTACAGCTTCACCAGTTGTTAGGGGGGATTTCACAACCAGGACTGGGTCTGAGGAAGAACAACATGGATGTCTTAATGCTCTTTAGATGAAAGTCTGGTATCTCATTTAGAGATGGAAGATTAAATCATAGGGACATTTCTACTTCTCCCTTTGCATGAGTGCTGGAAGAAGCACTTCTGTGCTTAAGATCTGTTACAGAAAGTTCTGCCTCTTGCACATGTGAGATATCAAAAGATAAGGATATTCATGTCTCTGTCACAGAAATAGAACTTGTATCACTTTAGTGGTAGCTGGAGGTTGATATGAGATAGGAGAATAAGGAATAAAGGAAAGCCTTTGGTGTGTTAATGCACTACTATCCTTAAAGTCAAAGGAAAAATCTTTAGGGAACCAACACAGCTGCTCAGCACACACTGACCCATTTCCATTGGGGTTTTTGTGCTTACCAAGGTGCACGCTCCCTGGGAATTCCAGAGATGGGCTCTGTCCATGCGCATTGACTGCAGACACTCGGAACTGATCATCAGCCTCTTCAGACAGATTGCTCACCGTGAACTCTGGGACGGGGGCATGAGACTCGTGGCACCTCACCCAGGTGAAGCCAGTTAGTTTCTTGCATTCCACGACGTAGCCATTGATTGGAATGGGGCGGTGCATCTTCGGAGGGGACCATGCCAGTGTCACTGACGTTTCTGTTTTATTTTTCATCACAGGGTCAGTTGGGGGCTGGGTGGGAGGTTTTCTGGGAGCTGATCAGAAAGAAATACAGAAATATTAGCATAAGGTCATGTAGGCTGGAAAAGACCTTCAAGATCAGCAGACTCAACTTTCAGCATGACCTACTGAGTCCCACCATTATCTACTGTGGTACCTGAGGACATACATGACAAGCTTATTCCTGCAGGTATTTGCATAGTGAATATATTGACCCTCTGGTTGCTTTGGAACATTTTAGAGGTTAAAATCCCATCAGACTTTTTCACTGTGTGCAGCCACTGATACAGGCAGGAGGCTGGGAATTACCTGATAAGCTCTAGTTACAGACTACTGACACAGTCAAGGATTGATTTCATTTAATTTTGGCCATCAGAAAGTTTGGTGTCTGGTTTAAGTCACCCATCTAGACTCCAATTATAATCATATGGAGAACAGCGCATTTAGGAGAACTCATCTCATCTTAATAAACCTGAATGAAATCACAGAATCATAAGATCACGGGAGAGCTTGGGTTGGAAGAAACCTTCAAGATCATTCAGTTCTAAACACCCTGCCATGGGCTGGCTGCCCACTAACCAGCTCAGGCTGCCCATCACCCATCCAACCTCGCCTTCAACACCAAGGACAGGCACCCACAGCTTCTCTGGGCAGCCTGAAATGGAAGCAATGAGCCACATGTTGAAGATACTCAAATATTCATGACTGTAGAGAGAGCCAAATACTCCATACATATTGCCTGCCTGGTAAATGGTATTAAAATGCCAACAACAGACTCATCCAGCTGATTGAAAATGGTGTGAACATGGCGTACAGGATTCTTCCAGCAGCTAGTTAGATCTGCAAAGAGTAAAAATAGGAAATCTCAATGTGATACAATTTTCCCTCATAACATAAAGAGACACATAACTGCTTTGGGGTGCACTGTTACCAGCCTGTCAGTTGCTGTTGGTCAGTGCTAGATGCCAAAGGTCCCACTAACATAGCATGAAGCCGAAAGCTAGACGCTGGAATCAGATCTCCTGACCTTACCATCAGAAATTGAGATGTCATATTTTGCTCAGAGGTGCCTGCTTGTAGGAGGGACAGCTTCCGAGCTTTTTCTGCTCCAGGAACCAGCTCGAGCTTCAGAATTTAAACAGCAGTCAGAAATTAAACTGAGCTTTGTCACCTCCATCAAATAGAAGGAGTGGTTGGGTGGTACAGCTTTCCAAATCACTTAGAAACTGTCACAACAATCAGATGCCTACCTTTTCTTTTTTAACTTGTTAATACATAGAGCTTAATAGCATCAGAATGCCCCAAGCACTTCAGACAACAGGACAGCTGTAAACCCTTCTTTAAGGATTCCTTTGTTTAACCACTGAGTAACTGTAATTCAGTAGTGCTGGTGGTAGAAGGGAAGTCCTAATCTTCCCAGATGGAGAATAGAGTTGATGTTCACATGCAGACTGGTGCTGAAGCACAGCCAGAATCCACTCATTTGGGAAACACAGCACCAAGAAAATAATGTGAATAGCTTCATAAAATCAGGCAGCTTCACCCAAATTTCATGGCAGGTCCATTATTCTTCCTATTTTCAGGAAGAAATGTTTTCCCTTATTCTTGTAGTTTTATTTTCTTTTCTTTTCCAGCAAGCAGCTTTGTAGCTTACAAATTGTTTTCTAATCACCTCCTGGTGTGGACAAACCACACAGGTTTGACTCCATGTTTTACATAGTTAGCATTTTATATTTGTTCCAGTATGGAACTGTACAGTGATAGAATGGCCTGGGTTGAAAAGGATCTCAAAGATCACAGAATCACACAGAATCACAGAATCCTTCTGCAAAAGAAAACACAAAAGCTACAGGGACTTGGAACTACTTTGTATATCGAGATCAGAAGGAACTGAGAAGTTATCAAGTACAAAGAACTTACTTTTCCAGATTGCCTTTTCCAGACTGCTGTTCCAGCAGTGACAACAAGCGCAGGCAGCCCGGAGGACATCGCAGACATTGATGATCGGCTGGCATGGATCAGCGAGGATGAGTTTGGGCACAGCACAGCTGGCAAGAGATGCTGAGGTGGCTGCAGCAAGACAAGAGCTCCTCCAGCCTGAAGATATCCATCACCAGAAGAGAAAGGACAGGGTGAAAGTAAGGAAGACGCGCAGACGAGAAGAGCAGAAAGGGAGATGAGGAGGGAACTTGGTGGGGTGGCAATTCTGGGGAAGAAATTGTACTCTGATAATGTTACACTCTGAAATTCAGTGTTGCAATTTGGAGGAAGGAATTATTGGGGTGGGAATCTGGGGGGCCGTTGTAATACCAGAAGTATTTTACAGAGCAGCAGCCATGCATCAAGAGAAGGGCTTCACAGAGCAGCAGCTGTGGAGGGAGAAACAGCATGAGAACCAAGGACACCTCTAGGAAAAGAATGAGTAGCTCGCGGCTTTCAAGGGGGTCTTTGACCAGGGGTTGTTATTGCGGTAGCTTTCCTCCAATTGGTGTCTGTGGTTTTTAAACGCCCTCGTCTGTCTGCTATAAAAGCATGGCTTTTCGGGCAGTCGATGGACGCAGCCATATTTAACCATACTGCTGTCTGGCTGTTTGTCCTAGCGCGCTGACCTTTTGCCTTCAGGTTTGCCAACTACTGTCTCAGGAACGAGAGTTATTAGGCATTATCCAGGTTATCTTGTGCTTCTACTATGTTAATAGATTGGATGTGAATCCAATGGGGTCTGATGTTACCAATGGTGCTGGAATCTGCGGGAATAATCATTGAATGTATTAGTAATGCTCGGTTATGATGCTATTACCTCTCTTATATCCAACTAATTTGGATTTTTCAAATATGACCACGCATCACTTGAGAGGAAGGCGCACACTCATAGAACTGAATGGGAGAGTTGATTTCATTTTCCAAGCAGGTGTTCCACTTGGGCTCTGTATCACGCACTGGCCACGCGGATATGGAGTACAACTGGAAGAAATCCCTCAGACCCTGAATGCAGGAGAGAATGTGTGGTGGGTGAGAGAGGAAAGGTGCACTTTGAAGCAGGGGACGCCCTGCTGGCACTGCCTGCCGCATCCACCACCAACACGGTTTGCTCTTTATCCTGCTCCACAGCTGCTGCTCTGTCAAGTCCTTCTCTTGATCCATGGCTGCTGCCATTCTTCTTGGATTACAACAGGGGGCTGGGAGGTTTTTTTGCACAGGGAGGGAACTATTGGTGGGAGGGAGCGGGAGGGGGGGGCGAGAAGTTGATTGGGGGTGGGAGTTTGAGGGGGTGGGATCAGAAAGAATTGTTAGGGTGGGAAATGGTTGGGAATACTGTCATTTCTTTACTGTTTGGTATGTTCAATTATGCCTTGCATTCACTTTGCTATACCTCTGCCTGCGGCCATTTATTCAGTTACAAAGCCCACCTCCCCAGTCTGGGCAGCAGAAAGGGCAGTGTCCCAGATCTGCCACCACCATTGGACCCATCCCTCCCCTCCTCAGTCAGTTCTGCGTGGGAATGGAGGGATGAGAAAGGGGGATGGACGGGATTCTGGGAGAGCTGAGTGGCTCAGCCTGGAGTGGAGGAGGCTCACTGCCATCCCAGACACAGCCATCAGTCCCCAGGTGCAGAGAGGACTGAGCCAGGCTGCACCCTGCAGCACCCAGCAGCAGGATCCCAGTCTGAGGCCTGCCTAGGTCGTGTGGCTGCGCTGCAGGCTGAGCTATGGAGAAAGCCCCACTTGGAGATTTCTTCGCTCCCTGAATGTTCCCCCCTTTCTCCATCTTGCTCTGCTCCATCCCCAGCCGCAGCCCGGCGTCCCCGACATGTTGCTGTGCTTGCAGAGCTGGACTTGGCCCTTGACCTGTACAGGCCCCTGTCCCCACCTGTCGGATATCCACCTTGCCTTCTCACCCCTCTCTCTAGATCCAGTTCATTCCCCATCTATCTCACCTCCATGTCCCACCTACATCCTCTCTACGTCTTTTGGTCTCCCCCAAACCACCCTCACGGTGCCTTACCTCCTGGCAGGCTCAGGGAAGGAGCACCCGGTGCCCTGAGCCCACAGGCCCAGCCCTGCACAGCACTGCACACAGCACTGTCATGGCGGCGCCCGGTGCTGCCGCACAGCATCCTGGGAGTGGTAGTTCCTGCGGGGCCTGCAGCTCCCAGCAGGCCCTGCAGCTCCCAGCAGGCCCGGGCGAGGGCAGAGGGGAGCAGTGCTGTCAGCCGGGAGCTCGCCCAGAGAGCCCGATGTTCGGAGCACTTCACACCAGGAACTTTGGACTCGGCTGCTTCTGTCCACAACGTCCCTGAGCTGCTCAGGAAGCACAACTGTCTCACCCTCTGAGAGCTGGGCTGTGCAAAGGAGGCTGCAGTTGCAGGCTCAGCTCTGCCCTGTTCCAGCAATGCACTTCCTTACAACTGGAGCACTGTCACGCTTGCTTCTTGCTTCAACGGAGCAATCGCCCACCGCTTTGCACACCTCTGTGCTCGTGCAAATGGCCACCACCCCATCCCTGCACACACACACACACACACACACACACACACGTACCACCCCATCCCTGCACACACACACACACACACACACACACACACGTACCACCCCATCCTTGCACACACACACACACACACACACACACACACACACACACACACACGTACCACCCCATCCCTGCACACACACACACACACACACACACGCACACGGACCACCTCGTCCTTGCACACCCTCCCACATGCGTGCACAAATCTCTGCAGTGCATGGACACACCTGTGCACACCCACGTGTGTGCAGCCCCAGCACTGCCCACAGCTCCGTGCACGCTCATTTGTGCATGAAGAGGAACGTCTCAGTGGAAGCGTGGCTGTTCCTCCCCTCTGACGGGGCTGGTGTGGGACAGAAGAGGAAAGCAGAATGCGGCCACATTTTCCTCGTGGCTCGTAGTTCCTGTCTTACCATGGGAGACAAGATGAGCAACTCTCCCTCTCTGTGATGCTTAGCTCTGTACCTCTGCCATCATCTCTATACTCAGATGCTCCTGCATGTATTGCTGCACACAGTGAACCTGCAGGTCCCAAAGGAATCCTTGGCTGCTCTCCCTCACCTGGAGGTTGCAGGGTGCTGGGCCTCCTGCCTGTACCTCCTTCCAGGTGTCATTTGCCAGACCCTGTATGTCCAGCTGGTTGGAACTGCAGTCAACTAACACAAACAAGGTGTATGAAAGTAGTCTTTCCGTTTCCCAGGCATTCATCTTTATAAAAACACGTTGTGCTGTGAAGCACAGCAGGAAGCAACTCAACTGTGCAACAAATACTTGGAGCCTTGTTTCATCCCTCCCTGACCTCATTGAAAGGCTGACTGACACCTGCTTGCCAGCGGTGACTGTGGGTCTTTCCTCAGAGTCCAGAGCACATTAATCTCTTTTGAAACTCACACTCATTCGTGTTTCTTTTGTAGTTGGTGTTGTATTCATCAGGAAGGAAATGCACTGCACTTATTCTGCTGCATGTGCAGGCTCACTCTGCAGTGCCCAAAATGCCTTCATGAGGAGGAAAGGCAGCAAAGCCCTCTGCCAGCAGGGCCATGGAATCGTATGTCTACAGCATCATATCTCGGCAGAGCACTCACTGCGCCTGCTCCTCCCTGCTGAAATACATGGCCATCTCCACAAAGCTCGAGTCTCCTGCAAGCAAGCAAGAAACTCCAGTGCCAGTGGCTTTTCTGTCCCCGGCACACAAATGCTGGCTGAGAGCATCTCGCTGTCTCCCTGCGCTCCCATCTCTTGCCCCTTGCCTTCTCCAAAACCTTCCCTGGAGAACCAGGTTGATCAAGTCTATGCTCATCAGCAGCTCCCACAGGTACTGTTACAGCTCTTGCTGTCTTTTTGGCCTTCTCATCCACCGGCATCCCTCTGTCTGAGTCTCACCAGCTTTGTCACCAGAAGAGATTTCAACACTCGAGAATGAAGAACGCACATCTGGCTCCATGGAATGTAACTCTCCTATCTCCCAGAGATCCACGCCCTGTGTGTGCCATCTCACCTGGTCGTGAGCATCCCTCACAGCCAGCCAGAAAAGCAAGCAGAGGCTGAGACCAAGGAACCCCTCCCTGATGTGCAGCTCTCTGACAGCTTCTCTTTACACAGAGTGCTGGCCGCAGCCGTGTGCATTATCAAACACACTTGTATGGGCAGTTGGTGTCTAGATGTGAAGGAGACTTGCTAAGTGCTCTGCTGACATGTAGGGACAGAAAGAAAATTTGAATGGGGAGCTGGAGCATGTATATAAAGGATGTACGGACCTGCAGTTAAGGATGTGGATTTGCATCTGAGTCCGTGCCTGCAGACGATGCAAGCGCTATGCATTGTCACCCAATGGAAATGATCAAACAGCTGCTTTGGGACAGACTGTCTGTAGGGCTCAGGAAGTGTGGCCTTCCAAGGTACTTCAGGTGTCCCAAAGAACAGAGGCAAGCAGTGATGATTCCTTTCTCTCTTGATTCTAATACTTGTAGGTAGAGCGCTTGAGAAAGACTTTGGAGGCTTTCCTCAGCCTCTACCTTTCCTTGTACCTTTACAAGAGCAGACTGTCTAAAAACAAGAAGACTGGACACAGATTTTGGGTTTGGTTATTTTTATTAGTTTTTTAAAAATATTATAATATATATAATATAATATTATTTATTATTTTATTTATTATATTATATATATTATGTATATAATGTATATTATGTATATTATAATATATATTATATAATCATATATTATAATATATATAATATATAAATAATATATAAATTTTTTAAAGTTGTTTTGGTGTTTTTGGTGGTTTTTGTTCTTTTAGTCCAGTCCAATGTAATAAATTTTCAGTCTTACAAGGGATGAATTTTTAAGGCCTTCCTGCTGATGGACCACACTCCACTTGAACGTCAAGTGGAGCATGAGGTAGCCTTCATCCAGAAAGGTGGAATCTTGATGGGATGTTGCTGTCTTATGGAGAGGAATCTCGGCGTCCCCCAGGCTGAGCCAACACACGGACACAGATTTCTGGATGGTGACCATCACTTTCTGCCCCTGCTCCTGCTGCCTGGTCTCTCTTCGTCATCGGTATCCAGCAGGAGATCACGAAGCCCTGGAGGCACAGTGGTATCCAGGTCATCATCTGAAACTTCTTCCACCAGATTGGAAGGGACCAGTCCTCTTGTGCCGTCCGTCAGCTCTCCCAGAAACCAGCCATCCTCATCCATGTCTCCACAGATGTAAACGTATTGTCCAGCTGTCAGTGGAAGCTCATTTTCTGGGTCCTCATTAGGGCCCTCATAAGGATTTTGTAGCTGTGACGATCTAAGAATCTTCGTTTTGGTGGTGATGGTCTGCGAAAATGTAGATGCAGACTGCCACTGGCCACTCTTTTGACTCCCCCGGCTTTTCCTGGGGATCGGGGCATTCCTGTTTGGGATTTCTGTGTGGCCTCAGCTTTTTCCCCATCTCCTGGAGCTGTGTGCATTTTTCCTCCAGACGCTTGCTGAGCGCTCCAAGCTTGATGTCAGCCTGCTGGAGGTCTCTCAGCATGTGGTTCTGGGCCTTCAGGGCCTGGCAGTGACTCTCCAGGTTCCTCAGAGCTTGTTGGAGGTAGCTGCACTGCTCCAGCAGCTTGCTGCTTGTGCTGCCTGGGAACCCCAGGTCTTCCTTGGCCGTCTCATTCTCCTTTTCCAGATGCTGTCCCTGCAGCTGGTTGACGTCCTCTGCCTTCTCTGTGGCCTCTTTGGATGTGGAAGAGGCCTCCTTGAGCTGCCGGACTCTTTCCAACAGCTGCTGGGTACGGAGGCAGAGCGTACGCATCTTGTCCTTGAGCCGCTCTACCTTCTCCCACATCTGCTGAGAGCTTCTGCTCCTCAGCAGGCAGCACTTCTCTCCAAGGAGGCTGCACTGTCTATGCAGCTCCTTCAGCGTACTCAGCAGGTGGGTGTTCTGCTCCTGCTGCTCTCTGTGCTCAGGTGGGCAGGCCTCTTGTTGCTCTGCAGCCTCCTTTTCCAAATGCTTTCCCTGCAGCTGGTTGACCTCCTCTGCCTTCTCTGTGGTGTCTTTGGATGCGCAAGAGGCCTCCTTGAGCTGCCAGACTATTTCCAGCAGCTGCTGGGTACGGAGGCAGAGCGTACGCATCTTGTCCTTGAGCCACTCCACCTCCTCCCACATCTGCTGAGAGCTTCTGCTCTTCTCTTCAAGGAGGCTGCACCGTCTCTGCAGCTCCTTCAGCTTACTCAGCAGATGGGTGTTCTGCTCCTGCTGCTCCCTGCGCTCAGGTGGGCAGGCCTCTTGTTGCTCTGTAGCCTGAACACCCACCTCTGCTACAGCCCGATGGCAGGCCCTGGCCCTGTTGAAGAAGACGCGTGGCTGCCCCTCCACGTGCTCCAGGATGTACTGCAGGAAGCGTCTTCTCTGCTCCTGCAGCTCACACTGGAGGCGCTTGCTCTCCACGGCCTGCTCTGCACGGGACTTCCAGCAGAGCTGCCGCTGGACTTCCTGCTGCATTCTGCGGTCCGCTCTGCTGCTGTCGCACCTCAGCAGCGCCTCCGCCAGCTGCCGCTGCAGTTGCCATGCCTGGCGGATGGTGTCATTGCGCTGCTTCTGCAGCAGCTCCTGCATCTGGTGCAGCTGGGCCTCCTTCTCCTGCAGCAGTTGGCAGATCTCTGCTTGCCACTGCCTCAGGCTCTGCTCCCGCAGGCGCTGCAGCTTTGACACCCGCACCCGCTCCCACTTGGAGCGCAGTTTGTCGGCCAGCAGCTGCCGCTCCCGCTCTGCCGCCTCCTGCCGCTCACGTCTCTCAGCAGCGCAGCGGCGCTGCAGCTCCTGGGAGCGGAGCCGCTCGCCCTCCAGCTGGGCCTGCAGTGCCTTCAGCTCCTGCCTCTTCTCCTCCCGCTGTGCAGGGCAGGTGGGGGGCTGTGCCGGGCCCCAGTGGGGAGAGGGCCGGCTGCCCGGGAGCCCCAGGTCTTCCTTGGCTGTCTCTGGCACCTAGAACCAGAAAATCATAGAATAACAGAATGGTTTGTGTAGGAAGGGGCCTTCAAGACTCTCCCGTTCCAAGCCCATGCCAAGGGCAGGGACAACTTCCACTAGGTCAGGTTGCCCAAAGGTGCGTCCAGCCTGGCCTGGGGCACTGCCAGGCGTGTGGCAACCACAGCCTCTCTGGGCAGCCTGTGCCAGCACCTCTGCCCCCTCATGGTGTCCCGTCTTCGTATACCTCATCTAGATCTCCCCTCTTCTACTTTCAGGGCGTTGTCCTTTGTTGTATCACTACCCTCCCTTACAACCAGTACATCTCCAGCTTTCCCCAGTTCTCCTTCAGGCACTGGATGGCCGCTCTGTGGTTTCTCCAGAGCCTCCCCTCCCCAGGCTGAACAATCCCCACTCTCTCAGTGTGTCATCTTACCTGGACCTGAGCGTCCTTCATGGCCGGTTGACTGGAGCCCTGCTCTGCACGGTGGCAGTGCAGAGCTCCCTGTTTTTCCTGGGAGCAGGACATTGCGTTACGGAGCAAGTCTGCCCAGCTCCCCACGATGTAAAAGGTGAAGAGCCTCCTCTCCAGCTCCAGCTGACGCTGGAGGTGGCGGATGCAGGCAGGCTGCTCACCATCCGTCTCCCAGCGCAGCTTGCTGAGGACGTCCTGCAGCTGGGCATGGGCTGCCTCGCTGCTGGGGGGGTTCCTCAGCACCTTGGCCAGCTGCTGCTGCAGCTCCCGAGCCTGGCGCAGGGCTGCATCGCAATCACGCTGCAGCTGCTCCTTTGTCGCGCGCAGCTCGGCCTCCTTCCAGAGCAGCAGCTGCCGGGTCCCCGTCACCCGCTGCCGCTGCACCCACTCCTTCAGCTGCTGCTCTTCCTGGGCCTGCTGCTTCTCCCAGGCACAGCGCAGTTGGTCGGTCAGCAGCTGCCGCTCCCGCTCTGCCGCCTTCTGCAGTTCACATCTCTCGGCAGCCCAGCGGCGCTGCAGCTCCTGGCAGTGGAGCCGCTCGCCCTCCAGCTGGGCCTGCAGCACCTCCAGCTCCCAGCTGTTCTCCTCCTGCTGCGCAGCGCAGGCTGGGGGCTGTGCCGGGCCCCGGCGGGGAGAGGGCCGGCTGCACTTGGCTTGTCCCCGTCCGGCAATGCCTCGCAGCATGGCCATGGGAATCTGAAGAGACCTTCGGCCTCCAAAAGCTGTAGCCAAAGGCCACCAACAATCACTCTCACTCTCACTCGTGGGATCTGCAAGGACAGATGCCCCTGACCCCGTAGCGCCCACTGCCTCTCGTCCCTGTCGCAAGGGTGTGCAGACAGTGAATGCCTTGGGGGTGCTGCGCCAGCACCTTCTGTGCTGTGTGCTGGCCCAGCTCATAATGGAGGGCGGGGCAGTGACCTTCAGTGCTATTGGACAGTGGGGCCTTCTGGCCCAGCTCATAATGGAGGGTGGGGCAGTGGCCTTGAACGCTATGGGGCAGTGAGACCCTGTGCCCCCTGCACGTCATGGAGGGTGGGGCAGTGGCCTTCTGCGCTGTGGGGCAGTGCGGCCTTCTGGCCCCTGCACAAAATGGAGGCTGGGCAAAGTGGATTGAAGCGGTGTTGGGAGGAACCGCCTCCCACAGTGCTGGGCTACGTGGACTTCTCTGGCACTGGAGAAGAACAGCAGCAGGCCACCCGTCTCATTGTGATTTCCATTTAGATGGCAATAAAGGAAACATCTCACCATACCTACGAGCTAGTTAAGTTAAAAGAACCTGGTTGCCGGTGTACCCTGCTCAAGGAGCTGCTGGAGCAGATGGCCAGGCTGCTGCAAGAAATCAGCAGCCTGAGGAGCTCTTGGGAATCTCTGAGGTAGACAGGTAGGGGGAGGTGTGAGCCTACTTCCACCACAGACAAACAGCCTCATCCTAAGTCCCCGCGAGTGGGAGGAGCCAATCCAGCTGCTCAGCTGCAGGTCAGAGACCTAGACAGCCCACGAGAGGAAGGGGGCTGGGCCCTCGTATCTGCTCAGAGCAGAAGGAAGCGTCTGCCCCCAAGCTCCACACAATACTGCCAACCTGTGCAGCGTCCCCTACAGCGTCCCTGAGTAATAGATTCCAGGTGTGAGAGGTAGGTTGTGTTTTTGCAGCATAAATTGTCAGTATTTCTGTATGTAGCATAGGAAAAGTTGACTTTCACAAAGAAAGCTTCTGAACAGAGTAAACTTGAGACTAGGGCATTCTGACCACAGTAAAATTGGCATAGGCACCAGGTGAGGTAATTATGCAGGGCAGGGGCAAAAAGACAAAAAATGGACACAAAATGTACACAAATCGGACAAAGGATTAGACAAAAAATAGAGAAAATAATTGTATTAAGAAAGTAAAAAGGAAAAGAATTGGACAAAAAAATTGGAATAAGAAACTTAAAAGGACAAAGAATTGGACAAAAATGGGAGAAAGAACTTGAAAGGAAGAGAACTGGATCTGCAGCTTCATCACAGAATCACAGAATTGTAGGGGTTGGAAGGGACCTCTAGAGATCATCGAGTCCAACCCCCCTGCCAAAGCAGGCTCCCTACACCATGTTGCACAGCTCGGCGTCCAGGCAGGTCTTGAATAGCTCCAGAGAAGGAGACTCCACCACCTCCCTGGCAGCCTGTTCCAGTGCTCCGTCACCCTCACCGTAAAGAAGTTCTTGCACACATTAATGCGGAACTTCCTATGCTGAAGTTTCAGCCCGTTACTCCTAGTCCTGTCCCCACGCACTACTGAAAAGAGACCAGACTCACCACTATGGCTCCCACACCTCAGGTATTTATAAACCTGGATCAAGTCCCTCTCAGCCTTCTTTTTTCAAGGCTAAACAGACCCAGTTCACTTAGTCTCTCCTCATAGGGGAGATGCTCCAGGCCCTTCACCATCTTTGTGACCCTCTGCTGGACTCTTTCCAAGAGATCCCTGTCTTTTTTGTACTGGGGAGCCCAGAACTGGACACAATATTCCAGATGAGGCCTCACCAGGGCAGAGTAGAGGGGGAGGATCACCTCCTTCGACCTGCTGGACACGCTCTTTTTAATGCACCCCAGTATGCCATTGGCTTTTTTGGCTACAAGGGCACACTGCTGGCTCATGGTCAATCTATCGTCCACCAGGACGCCCAGGTCCCTCTCAGCAGAGCTCCTCTCCAGCATCTCTTCCCCCAGCCTGCACCAGTGCATGCAATTATTTCTCCCTAGGTGCAAGACTCTACACTTGCTTTTGTTGACCCTCCTCTGGTTTCTTACTGCCCAGCTCTCCAGCCTGTCCAGGTCTCGCTGAATGGCAGCACAGCCTTCAGGCGTGTCAGCCAATCCTCCCAACTTCGTGTCATCAGCAAACTTGCTGAGGGTGGTCACTATCCCCTCATCAAGGTCATTGATGAAGCCGTTGAACAAGACTGGAGCCAGTACAAACCCCTCGGGGATGCCGCTAGTTACAGGCCTCCAGCCAGACACCCTACCACCAAGGACAACCCTCTGCACTCTGCCAGTCAGCCAATTCTCGACCCACTTCACTGTACGCTCATCTATCCCATACTTCCTCAGCTTTGTTATAAGGATGTCATGGGGGACAGTATCCAAAGCCTTACTGAAATCAAGGTAGACTACATCTACTGCTCTCCCCCCGTCCACTCAGCTAGTGACATCTTCATAAAAAGCCACCAGGTTGGTCGAGCACGACCTACCCTTGGTGAACCCATGCTGGGTACTCCTGATAACCTCCTTATCACCCAGTATTAAACCCAATACTACCCAATAGTAAAGTCTTACAGGAAAGCGAGACCTGCAGCATCAAGAGAACCCAAACTACTCACAGCCTAATCATAAAGAACGTCACTAAGAACGATGATGGAGCAGGAGTGAAATTTGCAGCCATCCCCTGCCATCATGGCAGTGAATCTCAGTTTGGCCCCAGTGCACACCTGTCACTCACAACAACCAAAAATGGCCTTACTGGGAATGGCAACCACTGTCACCAAACCAGACCAATGCATTTCTTTCAGAAATACAAGGTCTGGTATCCTAACAGTTTTATGATCTTGTATCTTTCCCAGTTTTTATTTAAAAAAACAACTAAATAAATTGTATTACTCATATAAACCATATATAATGTTGTATATGATGATTTGTTCCCCCTCTGCCCCATCAACATAAACTACCTGTAACTACCCTTTGCTTTGGTTTCTATGAGGCCCTCTTTCCCTTTCAGTAGCAAAGCGCTCCCTTTACATTTATTATGGGGTCCTTTCGGCTCTTCATTGTGGCCCATGACAATTCATCTTCACACAGTGCAAACCAGATATGCCATAAGGTTGAACAGCTCTGTTGCACTAGAAAGCAAAGCACTGGCTTGCAACCACCCTATTCACCCATCTGCAGGGCTCACAGCAAGACACCCATTATCTCTCCTCCCTACTTTGACGACTTGCCACTGCTGTGAGGTACAACGACATTTAATTGCAAATGATAAACGAACATATTGAACAGGTCTCTAATGCTGCTTACACTGACCCCTGCTTTGTGATGCAACACCATCCAGTCAGATCCACCACCGTGACTTTGACGGCTAGGAACAGAACAGCCTAAGACTGTCAAAAAGAAAACGATTCAGACACCCAGGTGCCACAGCTTTTCAGCACTTTACTCCCAGAACACTGAGACTCCAAACCCTCAGATGGATAACACTGAACTGGGTGCCAGCACTCTATGTAAAACGGCCTGCTTAGAGTTGGTTAATCTCAGCACCATCAGACCATCAGACTCAACTCCTCCAATAGGAACCCTTCCCTGGTGCCCATCTCTCCCCTATGCCCAGAGCCCCCATGTTGGGTGCCAGCTCTCCGCCTGCTGTTGCCCTGTCGGGGCTGCTGCTGCAAGCAGGGCAGTGTGGGGCTGCCAGGGAGGTGGACTTGGCATGGCCAGAGCAGAGGCTGCCACAGGAGCCTGATGAGACTGAACGTGCACGAGTCTACGGGGCACCACAGACAACAGGCATCCCAGGGTCCCTTCCAACCCAAGTCAGTCGGCAGCTCCCAGCAATTCCAGTGTTTTGTTCAATGCCACATCTCATAAGCCAAAGTGTCAGCGAGGCTGGAAGCAGCACATTTGGTAACGGACATTAAGCTGGATGACAACATGTGACCCCCAGCTACAACACAAATGATCAGATTCAACTTCAAGCACACTTTTTGGTTTCTACAACACTTCCCCTGTGCAACCAAACGAGGCCGGGTGGCCGGAGCTCCCACCAGAGGCAGGCTGCAGTGTGATTGGTTTGCCAGGCCTCAACTTTTCTAATCGGCTCCAGACAGGAAGTAAATACAGCTGCTCTTGAATTAAATACACACACTGAAATGGCACAGTGGAGCACCATGCTGAAGACAGAGAGGGTTTGGTGTGTCCATGGCTTTGTGCAGCAGCACACGGAAAATTCAGTGACAGTAACTCCCACCATCGCTGTAAACAGCTTCCCTTTTGCATTGCAACCCACAGCCACACAGCCCAGCCCATCCTGCAGCCATCCCCTACCATCATGGCAGTGACTCTGCCCCAACAAGCAGCTCATTACTGCCTGTAAGGCTCACCTGCCCATAGGCTTACAAGCAAATCTCACACCTCTTGGTTCTGGATTCTAAATCAACCAGCACTTAAAAGGAGCCTAACAGGAGGGAGAGCAACATTTACCACTGTCAGGACAAGGGGAAACAGTTTTAAGCAAAACAAGGGACGTTCAGGTTCCACACAAAGGGAAATTTCTTCACTCAGAGGGCGGTGAGGCCCTGGCACTGCTGCCCAGAGAAGTGTGGGTGCCCCAACCCCAAAGGCTTCCAAGGCCAAGTTGGATGGAGCCCGTGATGCCTGAGCAGCTGCACGGAAACCCTGGCCATGGCAAAGGGCTGGAAGTGAGTGGGCTTTAAGGTCCTTTCCAACCTAAGCCATGAGGTGAGCCCAAGAACACAGAGAGATGCAGTTGTGCTTAGAATTGTTACCAGGAAAGTCTGTTGGGATTGGAATATTGAAGCCTCAGGCTGTTAATACGTAGCAATTCACATGTACAAGATAGAGGAGTGAAACACGAGTTCCTGACATGAGGCCAGATCCTGAGGAAGGGAAACGAAGCTCAGAGACAGGGATGCAAGCTGAGCGACCACACTCAGACGGCAGCATGAGATGTTTACATGCTAGCAGGGCCATCAGCAACTGTAGGTGTTTGCGGGACAGTAGTAACTGTGCCATGAAGCAACTTCACCTGCACCTGGAAAATGACTCAAGGCAACATGCAGCCAATGCAAAGCAGATTCATCTGTTCCTCCTCACATCTCTATACCTCTGCTGCTCTGCATGAATGTGGGAGAACTGCAGCCACCCTGCAGGCTCATCACAGGGGACAAAAGTGGGTCCAGTCCCATAGAAGAGCCCCAAGGATGCTCTGGGTGATGGAACACAGCGTACCCTCACAGGGCAACGCAGGATCCCAAACTGAGAGGAGCAGCTGATGCAGCAGAAGGCTGTGCAGCCATCCGGAGGGAGCTGGACGGGCTGCAGAAACGGCTTGAGGGAAATCTCAAGATTGTACCAAGGGGAAGGGCAAAGTCCTGCACTTGGAGAGGAACAGCCTGAGGCACCAGGGCACTTGAGGAGTGCCCTGCTGGAAAGCAGCCCTGCAGAAAAGCCCCATGGAAGCAATGTTGGCAAGGGCCTTGCAGACTAAGAGATGCTTCCAAAGTACACTGGCCAGAAAACGAAGAGGAAAGAAAATATTCACCCCACAACCCACCAACAAACAAGACAGGAGAACTGATGGCTAACAACTGATATGCAGGAGGCAGAAGTTTAATATCAAAGTTCATATTCCCAAGTAGTGCAACACACTCCAATAAGAACAAGCTATAAACATGAGTCTGATGTTCACAACCCTCCACCCAAGTCATGTTAAAAGCCATCCAAAAAGGGAAGAGAGAAGGTTGGGATGTGAGTGAAAGTCCTGGAAGGTGCAGAGAAGGGGCAGAATGAGAGATTAAGGAGACAAGAGAAACAGAGAAGCTGGGCTGCGCTTTCCCAACCAAGACATGGATCCCTTCCTGGTAAGCACTGCCCCTTCACTTCCTGGTGAAAAACACCCAGGATAGCATTTGCTTTGCTAGCACTGCTACCAAATACCAGCACAGTCACAGCCACAGCACTGAGCAACAACATCCACAAATCTGTTACATTTCTAGCTTCAATAGATCATTTATTCTCACTGTTAGTGAAAATGTCCCAGTTAAAGCCCTTGGGTGGACTCTGGCTGGAAAACGCCACAAATATCAACGCCACAACCACCGGACAGCAAACCTCCACCTATCTGTGCAGTCTGTGATGGCAGCGCAGGGTCACAGTGGCCCCGTGACCTCACAGGGGGCCGGGTGCCTACCCATAGCCAGCGGGCCCAGCCCGCATTGAGTCTTGCTGGCGACTCTCGAGGTGTGAACGTCTCCTGTGGGAGCACGAGACACTGAGACCTTGCCAGTGCGAGCGACATCAGAGTCCTGTGAGAGGACTGCGAGTGACTGAGGATCCCATTGGAGGATCCCCAGAGCTCAGAGCTTCTGCCGGTGGCACACGAGCTGTCTGCCACAGGTAGGACGCCTGACAGGCACTGAGGCCCGGAGGCTGCCGACTGCTCTGCAAGAGGCAGCTTCACCCAAATCCATCCTTGGAGCCATACAGCGCCAGGGCAGCCGCAGCCATGAGCCGGGAGGCAGCTTCCAACCGGAGGAGGAGGGAGACATGGACGTGGCCGGCGGAGGCCCACAAGGAGCCGTGCCCCATCTGCCTGGGCCCCATGGAGGACGCCGTCCGCGCTCTGCCCTGCAGGCACATCTTCTGCAGGGAGTGCATCCAGCACTGGACGGCCAACACGCCCAACTGCCCCCTGTGCCGGGGGTTAATCACCGGCATGCTGCGCCTCAGCTGGCGCCCCTCGGGTCGCCCCCCGACCCGCCGGCCCCAGGGAAGGCTGCAGCGCACCAGGGAGCGGCGGCAGACGAGATCAAGATCTGCCCATCGCTCCCGCAGCGTCCCAGCACGGCGCACGCAGCGCAGCCCCTCCAGGCCCCCCCGCCCGCTGGTGCGCAGCAACTCCTGGCACGGGGACCCCAACCAGCGCAGCCGCTTCGAGGAGCCACCCCGCGAAGAAGAGGACGGGGAATGGCTGAGGCGGGTGGCCCAGGAGCGGCGGATGGCCGCCGGAGACCACGTGCGGCACCACGATGGGCCCCAGGTGTGAGCGGGCGGCCCAACCTCAGCCGGGAACAGCAACACCCAAATCCTAACAGTTTTATGATCTTGTATCTTTCCCAGTTTTTATTTAAAAAAACAACTAAATAAATTGTATTACTCATATAAACCATATATAATGTTGTATATGATGATTTGTTCCCCCTCTGCCCCATCAACATAAACTACCTGTAACTACCCTTTGCTTTGGTTTCTATGAGGCCCTCTTTCCCTTTCAGTAGCAAAGTGCTCCCTTTACATTTATTATGGGGTCCTTTCGGCTCTTCATTGTGGCCCATGACAATTCATCTTCACACAGTGCAGACCAGATAAGCCACAAGGTTGAACAGCTCGGTTGCATTAGAAAGCAAAGCACTGGCTTGCAACCACCATGTTCACACCAAGACACCCATCATCTCTCCTTCCTACTTTGTTCCACTGGGCACAGACTGTTGGCTGCCCATCCTTCTGCTTTTCGCTCCAAGTCCTTACAGTGTCAGCTTCAACTTTAATTGCAACCAGTCAAAAGTAGCCACGAGTGGTACAAGAAGGAACCACAAGAAGTCCTACGGCTGGGACGAGCACATCTGCATCTCGGGGCCTGTGTGAGCCCTGAATGCAGAGCCCTACATCTTTGCAAAGCCTCTGCCAGGAGCTGAGGGCAACAGCAGTGACTTGCAGATACAGGTGTGAGGGTGATCTTACCCGTCAGTAACAGCTTAGGTTAAGACTCTCTCATGCTGATTTACGTTTGACAGAGTAGTGATAAATAAGAAGCATGTAAATTTATCTGTTTGCTGCAAGTAGAAGGCATTTACACTTTTACTGATTATTAGAAATAGATAAGATGTGCTGAGGAGGGCATTGCTCCCTACCCTGTGAACGTACCGCCTCACCTCCAAATACCTGTACTGACAGCATGTATAGCTTATCCTGCAGTCCATGGAGATAAAGGTAGCATCTGCTGTAACACAACACCTGACCCTTTTAGGGGGCAGGTTTGCTTTCTAACACGCTGCAAGGAGATCCACCAGCAATTGTGCTACACAACTCCTTACATTATGGAGCCACTGATGTTTTTAAAGAAGTCAGGTTGCAGTTTCACAACTCCTCTTGCAGACCTTTCCATGGCACCATCGCAGCCACACACAGACCATTTTCCACCGCCCGGCTGACACGGTGTTGGATTCCCTTCTGCCTACAGCCTCATAACAGAGAGGGCAAGTAGGGAAGATGACTTCAAGGAGAAGAAACTGCTGAAACTGTCACTGAGGTCCCCATAAATATTCCCCATGGACCTCATTACACATTTGAGCAAACATTATTCACTCACACAGCTAAATTTCCTGTTTGCTTGGCTGATCAATTCCTCATCAAATTTTAATGCGGGGTTCAGGCCGTCTGCGGCGTTTTAATTAGGCCTAAGATTGCACAGCGTTGGAGGCAAGCTCAGAGCCACCCAAACCCCCTCTGCCTGTGTATTCAGGGGGAGGGGAAAGGGGACAGGAGGAAATGAAGAGGCCAAGAACTAATTAACTCCTGTTACTAGGCTAAGTCTGCTCTCTAGTGGTCACATCGCTCAAAACACAGTGCATGAAAAGGTTATGCAAAAGAAAACGTATCCAAAAGTAATTGAACTCCTCTCCATCGAATAGAGGGAAAAGGAAAAAAGCAAAATCTATCGTGCTTATTGCAAATGGGAACATTTACTTCCCCTGCAAAGTCTTATCTTTCCCCCCACTCCAGAATTCATACTCCTATAGGCACAAGAGCAACATGAGATTGTGACCATGTTCAAGGAAACTCTTATTTCTACATAGTTGGAAACTGTTCCTGATGCTCAGAGCACTCTATACGTCCAGCTATCCATAACCATGAGCAGTTACCTTCTGTCCCTTCGATCCAGAACACACGGACTGTGGCACCTCCAGCCTCAGGTTTGAGGAGTTTGCCAGTAGCATCCAGCCAAATTCCTTCCAAGTCCACCAGAATGATTAAGTTGTTAAAATCTCTATCTATTCATTGAAAGAAAATGGGCTGGAAAGAAGCGAAAACAAATCAAACACCTTATTTTCCTTTGCATTTTGGGAGTGGTTGTTTAAAGCATTACTCCGCAGGGTGCAAAAGCATCATAGGTATTTAAAACAGCTGTTTATTTCACAGAGACTCTACTCAACTTGGATTTTCTTAAAATCACAGTTTCTTTGAGAAGTCATTAATAATATCAGCATCTGCAAGAGCACCAATTCACTGCTGAGTGGCATTGCAGCACGTATAGCAGTTGGTGCCTTAAGGAATGCAGTACTGTGTGCAGAACAGATCCCAAAAGTCACCAGGCAAGCATATTTTCAGGCACAAAATCTGATTCTTAACTGTATCTCTCTCTTAATAGATGTCAAGATGGCTGTCTTAAATCTGACAGACACGAGATCTAAATTTCTTCACAGCAAAGACCAAAATCAATAGTTAACCTGAGTGTAACCTCTCTGCTTGAAACCCATGTGCACTTAATTTAGGAATTACAAATTAATTAGTATGAATTATTATAATACAAATGATCAAAACACCATTTAGCATGAAGAACAAGCATAGCACAGGGCTTAAAAAAACAGCACAGCTTGTCAGTGAAGTATCACAAGGCTTGAACCATCCAATGCTTTTTTCCTGCACCAGGAGCTACATCATATTGTAGGTCTGCAAAAACCAACAGTGCAGGATCTTACTCCAGAATGCTGAGGGGTCTGAGCAAGGACAGACTTGCATCCTACATTTAGCATGAAATCACATCAGTTTAGAAGAATACTAACCGTGATCCGAAATTGTAGTAATTAAAGGAATAATGTCCAAATTTAATTATTGGGCCCCTCACACAAGTAAATGGAATTATCTTCAATGGTGTTCCAGTTACACTGCATAGCTGCAGCATTCATTGACTGGCACTGAGAGCAAATATCTGTGTACTTGTAAACGTGGCAGCATCTACTGCAGCTTTTTGGGGAATAAATTAGTGGGAGGAAGAAGTAACTTCCTTGGCTTTGCAGAATAGTATTGCCTTGGTGCAGAGCTTGTACCCCTTGAGCATCTTGGACAGGATCCCTGTGCTGCAGAAGGGCAATATTAGCTGCCCAAAGAGTCAGAATGATAGAGAAATCAGCAGCTCTTCTCAGCTCATAGGCTGGGCAATGGGGAAGAGGTTTGGTCTCACACACAAGGTCTTCAGGAGGGCTGTGGCAAAGCTGGGAGTGGGCTTCCTGTTGGCAAATCACAGTGCAAGCGTTAATTGCAAAACTGTCTATTTTAGGATTGTACACAGATTTTATTTGACAAGCCAAATTCTGACAGTTCACTCTTCATCAGCAGAGTTCCTGCTCTAAATTACCAAGTGCCAATGGCACTCAAGGTAAAGCAGTGCGATAGTAACCACAGATTGTTTGAAGGTCCTGCCTCACAACGTCTATTGAAAATTGAGCATATAGGGCAAGGAGAAAAGAAAAAGCTGCATCCGTAGGAATCATTTTGAGCTGACACAATGCACTGTTGTGGCTTTTTCCCTTCACAGCTTGCGTGCAGCAGTTCAGCTCGTTCTGTTTTCCCTACCAGCTGCTGTATGAACAGTGCCCCTGTCAGCAGGAAGTTACAAAGAAATGAATGAAGACTGATGATTAACGAAGAAAGAGAGTGAATATTGATCATGGAGTCAACATTTGATGGGAGCACTGATGGAATAGTGGTCCCACTGGAAGTTGTTAGGAGTTGATTTTTATGCCCCTGGGCAGTAGCTTTAAACCACGACTCATGATGGAAGAGAGGTAGCTCATAATGTTTTAAACAGGCCATGGTGGAAAACATACCTTCTCCCTCCCCTCCCCAGCTCCTCTCTTTTGTTGTGCTACAATGAGAACAGAGTTCCACCATGCATCCTACATTTGCCCAGAGCACCCAAACTGTACAGATCAAACCCTTAAGCAGGCTCAAACAGGGACAGGACATTTCCATTTTTCCTTGCTATTCTACCAGAAGTCTACAAAGTCGTCTGTGACAACACACTTCTATAGCGAAATAACTGAAGTATGAATTTTGGTTGTTTGCAACCTGATTCAAACCTCTTTGAAGGCAATAGGAGTCACAGCTCCACTATAGAGCAAAGCTCTCCTAACCTTGGCTGGAATTTCCTGTACCACACAAATTAATGAGCGTACTTGCAATCAATACTGCGTATGAAGTGCACAGCTGATACTCTCTTTCTTTGATATTATACAAAATCATTCATTATACCAGACCATTCATTTTTCTGATGAAAAAAAACAACTTGCAGATGCTGCCTTCAGGCAAGCTTCATCCACTTCCCAGACCCAACCACTGATCCAAAATGGACATATCAAATACTGTTTGGATACTGCAGATTTACTGCACGCATCAACTTTAATTGGACAGTCAGAAAAGACTTGCAAAGTCACTCGAGTATGGCTGCAGCCCAAAACTGAAGTTAATGTGAGTTGGACGCACACCAACATGCAGCTCTTCTAACAGTCCCATCATACAAAATAAGCTGTTACATGTGTTTTACAATTTCTCCTGCAAGTGTTTCAGGGGGTGTTTTGGAGGGGTGGAGAAACAGCAAGGAAGGAAGAGCTGATATCAAATGCTGTAATTCTGTTGAAGCTAACAGGATACTGATGTGTCACTACGACAGTTTTCCAATGTTTCTGTGGTCCTCATTAATCTGATCAGCACTCAGAAGGATGCAGAAATCACTGCACATGGGCTCTTCCATGAACCCTGCTCTACAACTTAATCTGTGCCATAGGATGTTGTGTCCTCATTTGGCCATGCAACAGCAAGTGTGTTATTTGTCCAGAGAAAGTTCTGGATTTCAAAACACAGGCAGCTTTCCTATTGCCTTTCCTATTTCCTACTTGGAGCACAATGTCAGGCAGATGACAATAGAAACCTGATAGGGTTTGCATGCATTTTTCTGGAGATTTAGGCTGCGATCTCTTGCCATTCAGCAACTATTCATCTCCCAGAATGAAGTGACTGTTCACAGGATGGTTACAGTTCCACTTATGTGTCCTACAGGAAGAAGGACAAAGCCAGAAGTGTCCCTTTAATTTCAGCAACAGTAAAGACAGAAGGGAGCCACAGCACAACTACTCACAAAGAGTCTGAGATTCAACAGAGAAAGTCTTACAAGTGCACTGAGACCATAAAGAGCTGAACAGTAGAAATCATTTAATCCTCAGTGCTGCATTTTATCCACAACATTGGCCCTTCAACAGCCCAGAACCCTTCAGGTGCATTTCCAGAGCTGATTACTGCTGTTCCAGGCAAGTAATCTGCAGACACGCAGGTGATTTGCTGGGAAGCTGTCTGCTGCTGCTGCTCTCAGACCCTGCTCCCTTTTTTGCCTTTCAGTTTCCAGAGCATTCTCTGTGCACTAAAAAACGCTCCGTGCTTCTCCTCTTGCTTTCACAGCAGCTGCTTACAGAAAGCCAGCAGTACAAGAGGCAGCAGACACAGAGGCAGCCTTTATTCTAATACTCTTGCAAAACTGGGTGCTACCTTGCAAAGGGTACAATGCATCGCAGCTCCCCTACATAAATAACTTTTTAATGCACCTGTCATTTCAGATGTCACACCAGAGACAAGGTCAGGCTCGGAGAGAAATCAGCCTGCTCCATCCTTGACCCGTCATTCATCATGGCATTTGTCCACAGCCAAGCAGCCCAGCTGGTTAACAGGGAAAAAAACCTTATCTGAGCTCTAAAAGGGTCCCATTTCTGATAGGAAGAACTTATTAATAATACTCTCTGGAAAGCAGCGGGAGTTCTGATGGACAGCTTTGCAGGGACATTTTTCAATAGAGAAGCTTAAAATCCTATATCTATGCACCAGATCAGCAGGCTGGAGGAGATGAGAGGTTAATTTTGCAGACAGCAAATGGTGACTGTTTGTAAGTTATTAGAGAGGGAAATATGCCTTCAGTGTTATGGGGATATACGAGCCTTGCCTTCACCTTTCCCCATGTATCATGCTGCGTGTCATCATAGGCACGTTAGCACGTTGTGCAGGTCCCCTCAAATCACCGGGCAATAATTAGCATTGCCAACTGCTGGTTCTTACCTCTTTTACAGGACCCAGCTCAGTTCTTAAAACACGCACCCCCTGAATTCACATTAACTTCAGGAAAAGATTCCTGGGTCCTGTGGAGTTAAGAATAAAAAGTATAAAAGCTTTAAAAATGGCATCTTTATTCCTAATGCAGATAACTGCAGGCTTACGACAGCCTCAGAGGCTTCTGGCATTGGTGTCAGGGTTTGTGATTTGGGGGTGTGTGAGAGCAAGGAGAGAATGAGAAAAGGGAAAAGAGAAAGCAGGGGTAGATTCACAGTAGCTTAAAGAGCACTGACTGTGTGCTCGACAGCTCACTGACCTCGTTGGAGTGCCGAATGCAGGGCACAGGAGCCACATGGATTGGGTACGGACTCAGGCTGACCTCTGAAATCTGCACTCACAGCATTTTATGAGCTGATTGTTGTTAGACCCACAGACTAAGGCAGTTCATGGGCTCAAGAACACAGAAGCAAGTTCCCACGGCCTAAAGTTTCCAAATTGCATAGTAAAGGCTCATGTATGAGCAATTAAGCCATCGCAGCTCTAGAGTTTTCCACTTAGTTCAGCTTTATTTTGTTGCAAGCTGAATTAAACTGCTATATTACATTAGCAGATGTACCCCTAAGGAGCACTGCAGACCCTACCTACGGCTCAAAGAACAACACTGGGCTGGTTGGTGTCTGCTCTATCTATCTATCAGCTCTAGCATGGCTTCTGATATAGATATAGAAACTGTATTTTGAGATACAGCACGACCATCTTTACTTAATGTCTACTTAATCTCTACCATGTCTACTTAAGACACCTGGTATGGGGATGTCACCTGAACTGGTGTTGCTCATATGCCTTCTGTTCTCCTTACTTAAACAAATTCTCACCTTGCCAATGCAGTGCAGTTATTCAGACTACGGCTGGGATTTTCAGATCCCAAACTCCTCATGGATGGCGCTGGCTGTACATACAGTCTCCTTTGAAACCCAGGGCCATGCACAAAGCCCTGCCTCACTTTCAGCAGAGCCACCCTAGCCCTCCAGCTCTTGCTATCCTCAATCTTTCCCCATTCCTCAGCTCAGCTCCCATCATCGCTCTCCCTGTGCCGACTCAGCGTCTCCCTTAGAACTCATTTGTTTGCTCCGAAATGCTTTGCTTCCTCTGCTTTGTTTCCCTGGACCTAACATTTTTATTTGATTTTATTTTATTTGCCTCCTTTCTCCCTCCACAGGGTGACAGCTATTTTATCACCTACAACAAGAAATGCTGAGCCTGTTGTGCAGGCAAAACATTTGCAAAGGGGCAGGGGGTACACAGAAAGCAGTAGGAAATTGATAAGGGTTGTAAAGTAGCTTTATAAAAATGCCGACAAGCCTGCTCAGGGCACAGAGCACCTGCACCTCTGCCCCCGGCAGCGCTTCCTTCAGATGCTCCTATTGTTTTCATTACTATTTGTGACTTGATCATTAATAAATTACTATTACTTTTTTTTTTTTTTTTTTTTTTTTTTCCTGTTGGCTCCAGCCACCAAGGGAGCCAGCAGGTGCACCACTTTTACAATTAGCCCTCTGTAATGCATGGTTGGCAAGAAAAGTTGTCCACAAGCTGCAGACTTTACCAACTGCTCGATGGCAGCAACTAGAGGACAGTGTGCAGGAAAGCACCTTCATGTGGCAGCTCACACAGCCAGAGGGGTTCAGTCTCAAACTTGGGGTCCTGCTTGTGAAGGTGAGTGGTAGAGGCAGGGGAAGAATGTACACAGGCCATCTATGGGGTAATGAGATCACAGTAAGTCTCACTGAAACCATTATTTCCATCATCTAAGATACTGTCCTGGTTAGAGGCAGCAGTGCAACTCATTAAACAGGAATCTGACTGATTAAACTGTTTTGGTTTGAGGAGGGGAAGTTTAGCAGTGAAATCAGAAAGTTGCTTCTCTCCATCTGCAGATTGTGCTCACTCACAGGCAGGGCTCTGGCTTTTCAGATCAGTGCTGTTCTCTGCGTTTGTGTTGGTAAAATTATGGTTGTAACAAATTCCCTTTGTGATAGAATATCATTCCCTCAAATACCACCATCACTGCATTGTCCTGTCCAGCAGCAGTTAAGTGGCACAGGCTGGGTGTTGTTTCAGTTCAGCCACATCAGGGATTATCAGCACAAGGAGTGTGCAGAGCTGTTGTGTAGTTTTTCCCCCCAAAAAAGACAGTGCAAAGCAGAAAGCATAAACCATTTGGTGATACCTATACAAGGCAAATGAAAAGTGAAAAATCCATTGCAAAGTAAATGACCACAGACCTCAGATCAGGCACGTAGGCAGCAATCTAGGGAAGCTGTGTATATTTGTCTCTGAGACAGTTTTCTTCCAGTCCCAATGAACTCAGGTGTTTCACGTAGTTCTGATGGGAAAGCATGTTCCTCTCTTGGAGGAAGTCAGCTGGAACATGAAACTAATAAAGAAAGAGAAAAGAAAAAACATATATATTTAAGATGACATGCTGCTGAAAATCACCAGACTCAGAGCTTGCATTGAGCAGAACAGGTTCCATTGATGCTGCTCTTCTGCCTTTGATAGCAGCTGTACAGGGTGCTCCAGAGAAGAACAAAGCAGCAACCCTGTGACAATCTGCCCCTTTTACTGCTGCAGGCACAGATCCAATCTGGGGACTGATTCATGCTTTGAATCATAAGATTAGAAGTCTTCTCCAGTATTTCCTTCCATAGAAGGAAATCGAACATCTCATAAGTGGCTTCCAAACAAGCATCCAGATTCCTTGCATCCTGCTAATGTGAACTGGACGTTAAACCAGCAGCCAAACAAAAAGACTGATTTGCTTTTCTCACACTACTTAATACCAGAATCAAAATGCATAAAATCAAAAACATTTCATAAGAACGTCTTCATTTGCAGACTCAAGTCACTATGAATTGATCATAACAAATACAGAAGACATTGAAAGCTCCTCTCCTGTGGCTCTCAAGGTCCAAACCTCTAATCTTGGTCACTGCATTTTCAGGCCACTGCAACCCAACAGGCACTTCTAAAAGAGCAAAAAAAACCTAACAGGAGAATGCTGTCATGTCAATAGCTTTTCTAGTGAGTGTAATGAATGCAGACAACACAAGAGTACTTTGATAGAGGAATCCCATCTGTGTCTAACCAGTAAATCCATGCCGCGCAGTTTGCGTTCAGTGCAACCTGTTTCCTTCCTGAGAAAACAGAACACCAGGAGACTTTGAGGTAGAGAATTTAAGGCAGAACCAGTTGGTACAGCCTTATTCAGGATAAATATGAAAGCTCAAGGCAGATTCTCTTGCCCCTACTGTAATATATGCTATAAGTTAAGATCTACATGTATATCCAATCGCATTTGTGAAGGTAGGGAGGGGAAAAAAATCACCGTGTAGTTAGACACAATTAAATGAGTTACAAAAAGGGCACATCTTTAAAAAAAAAAAGTCTGAAAACTTTGAAACTGAAGTGGAATGGAATAGCAGCATGAAATGTCAGAGCTGAGTTAAATCCCAGCTTCAGAATCAGTCCTCAATCCAGCCAGAATAGGTCACCCAGCCTTCATCCTGCCAAATTTACACTGTTTGTTGAAGTATGCAACTCAAAAAGTTAGAACCAAAAGTTATCCCTCTCCACTGCAGCTCAAACACACCATTCTCCCTACTGAAAAACTGCCAGCGTTTTCTGTTTTCTCTTGTTCCCTTCCAGATTTATTCTTGCCATGCCCAGCTGTGAGCAGGGCAGTGAGCAGGGGGTCGGGGCTGTGCAGGCTTCATGGGGCAGCCCGGGCACTAGCTCCTGTATGCCTTGTGCAGACCCCATACCATGAAGCCATTAGAATTCCTCCTGCAAGCAGCATGCTGAGTCCCTTAGCTCCTTCCTTTCACTTGACCTGAACTATAGGTTCTGGTGGTTGTGAGCTCAATCACTGTCCTCCCCAGGTCTGCTATTAAACCTTGGCTCTAAGAAACCAAGAAATTAATCTCTCGTGCCCGACTTTTCGCAGCCCAGCGTGCTCTACAGCAGCTATGCACAACCTCTGATCCCCAACTGCACGGCCTCATCCATAAACAAAGGTACCTTGTGGAGTCTGGTGAACCCAGCTGATCCCTCACTAATATCTCCTGGAGCAAGCAGAGCACAAAGCCTTTCAGCTTGGAAGTTTTGCATTCTCTTACTCTTGGATTAAGAAATAAAACAAATTAAACAAGACCCTCACATCCCTACGGTCTTCATTTTCTACAGCACACCCATTGCAACGGGTGAAAAGCATTGCTTTTGCCAGTTACCAGACAGAGTGTTAGTGGGTGAGACAATGCCATGCATCCCTCTGCACTGCAGACCCAGCGTGGCACTGGGGCAGCACAGTGAGGAACAAAGCCACTGTGCATTTGTTAATCTGTCATTCACACTGACAGCTGTGGGTACACGCTGAGAGCCACGGGCAGGGGACAGCCACCAAACCACAGCCAGCAGCACTATCAGAGCAGAGCTGAAGCACTGGGACCTCAGGCCTGTCTGCAGTAATTTTCTTTTGCTGATAGTTACAAGGATCGCTGCAATATAAATTCCGCATGGAGTGCTGAGAAAGGAACGAGGCCCCGCTGCACCAAGCGCGGTGTTAGATAGGAAGAGATGACCATGTAAATAAATGGGGCACAAAGGAAGTATTTTTCCCAATTTTACAGGTGAGGAACCATGGCTAAAAGCCATAAATCAGTTTTATTGAGGGGATACAGGGTATTTACAGGAGAAATAAGAACTGAGCCTCAAATCCTTATCCACTGCTCAGTCCCATTTTGTTCCTTTTCTGCTTTGAGGGCCAACAAAGCCTACCAGAACCAACCTTCGTGTCTGCCCATACAGGATGAAAACTACCTGTGCTCCTCCAAACTACCCACCATTTGCATGGGCAGTTCACCTGCAATAAGCACTAACCCTGAGCACTGATGCAGGCTGCTTTGGCACAGCAAACTACTCACTGTGTGATCAACGCAGGCGAATATTTACTATCCCTTTATTTTTTTTTCCTAAGTGCAAACAATAGAAGAGCTCCCTCCATTCTGCAACGCTCTCTTCTCCATATAAGCCATTCAGCATTCACCAATGCAATATTTTGTCATTTCAATAATCACCAGTTTATCTTTCCCCATTTTCATGGTTTCTCTGGAGACCTCTCCCCTCTCACCAGGCATTAAAGCACAAGCAGTAGATTTGGCATTTGCCACAAGTAAGGAAACAAAAGCCTTCACGATGGGAGAGAAAGAAAGCATTGGGAACCCTGCTGGGACAGCTCCACTCCCATGTGCTTCTTTCCCCTCCAAGTTTCTGCCTCCCCTCTTGCTCTGAACCAACTGCTTATATGGCAGTGCTCTGACCTGAGGGTGCAGCGGCAGAAACAATAACCCAAGTTATACCTTTTTTCAAGTCAAACATCAATTGTGCTTACAAGGCAAAAATCAGCAGTCCCTTTTCCTTCTGCCTTTATACTCAGAAATTCCAGACAGAGAACTCACTGCCTTCCCTTGTCACCCCTGTACTGCACAGCGGTGCTTCTCGCAGTGGGGCTGCAGGTCTCCAGCAAAGACTGAATTCCAGCTATGAGATGCCAGCCTCAAAGGGCAGTTGCAAACCCAGAAGGGAAAAGAGACATGAGATCACCAGCAGAACTACTTGTGCAGTGCTGTGGTTTCACCATCTAAAGAGCAGCCCCTCAGTAAACTCATTCCTTTTGAGGTCTTTGTCCTACGAGTCCCCCTCCTTGTAGCTCCCAGCCAAAAGTGCATGGAGCCATGACTGTCTCCATTGCAGAACCACTGTCTGCAATATTCCCACTCAATAATCTTTGTCACAGACTTGAGACTATTTTTGGAAGCTTTAAAAATATCTAAGGGGCACCTTTTCTTTTTATTCAGACACAGCATCTTTTTATGTTTAATAGAGATTTGAAGAAGAAGGAAAAAAAATCTGCTTAGCATCAACATGCCTTTCTATTAAAAATAAAACAGCTGAGTAAGCAAGATGACTTGGACAGGAGAAAATTCTATTTATAGAAATGTTTACTATGGTTATCACAGGGCGATAGGGATGACTGTGAACCACAGGCTCTGCTGACAAGTGGTGATGAACCAGTCACAGGAGGAGGCCACACAACAGAGAAGGAATCAACAGCTTCCTAGGTCACACATAGATAGGGACATTGGTGTGTGTCCTGGAGCACAATAAGGATGAGCCCTGAAGGAACCCAAGGAGGTTGTGGCAATCAAGGCCAGGCTGGATGTGGCTCTGGGCAGCCTGGTCTGGTGCTTGGCGACCCTGCACATAGCAGGGGGGTTAAAACTAGATGAGCATTTTGGGCCTTTTCAACCCCAGCCCATTCTGTGATTCTGTGAACACACTCAGAATCACCACATGCTCTTCTCCAAATTCAGAAAGCTCAGGAGCTGCAAGAAGGAGTATGAATTCCTGAATAATACTGCCTCTCTCTTGTATTTTAAGCAGCCAACTAACAGAAAACTATTTGTGCTGCTTTACCTGCAGGTATGGCTATGGCAGGGAAGGACAACTGAGGAGCTCTGCAAGGAACTCACTTTCTTGGGAGCATCCACTGTTCCTGTGCAGCAGACTAAGCCTTCTCCATTCTGCATCCAAAATTAGGGATGTCGGAGGAGAACTGAGTCAGATCAGTTGGATTCTCTTCCAGGCCCTGCCACCAGCTCACTATGTGACCTTGCACAAGTCACTTCATCTGTTTGTTCTGAAAGCGTCTCATCTGCAAAACTGTATTTACCTTTGTTAGAAAATGCACTCATTTATAGACATAGAACGATGAACATGAGCCAAATACTGCTGCCATCTTGCTCCTCCTGGCTCTCCATCTTTTTTTGACTGCATCATTAGGTGGTTTTCCCACCCTTAATAATCAGGGCTGCTTTTAATGGCCTGAGTGTTTTTTCTCCAGGTGTTTTTTTTATGGCATCTATATAAGACAATCCAAGAAAACTACAGAATCATCTCTCCAAATTTCTCATCATGTCATTCTGCCAAAAACAACAGAAATATTTGCAAGCAGGTTGGATTCAGAGCCTTCCAGAAAGGTCCCCGTGTCTCACCTGCACCACCATGTCCCTCCTCTGCTGCTCAGGAGTTCTTACACGCAGCCACATTGCTCTCCATGGAGTTCTTGAAATGGTCCACCTATATTTCTCTGAAAAATGACCATTCCCTTAAAATACGGCACCTCCTCTCATGGCACACTGCGATGTGACTCAACAGCACCAGAGTCGCAACTCATATTTCCACAGGGTGCCAGCATCTCAGCATCAAAGTGCTGCTGGCTCTGGACTATCATCTGCGCTGTAATTAAACTGAATCCACTCCTTGGCTTGGCTTTATCCCTGAACAATACCAGCGTTTGAGTAATACATTCTCAGGGCACTAATACATCACCTGGGCGATCCCTGTCCATGATGTATTGGCGCAATACATCAGAGTGCACTCCCACTATAAGGATCTATGGGCATCATACATCAAGGTGAGGCTGAGTAGTGATGTATGGCTCAGAAGATGGTACCGTGCAGCAGTGGACCAGGCCAGGACCAAGAGGATAAAGGTTGGCATGGCCGTTAGCCGATTTCCCTGTGTTATAATGCTGACACTGACCCAGCGTCTAACTTTAGCCCCTTATTTATTTATCCCAAAGCAACCTACCATTGGAAGCGCCTATCCTCAGATGCATCATTCTCACAGAGGTCTCAGGGGACTGCTGGTACACAATTAGCAGGAGTGTATTCTCAGCTTGATGTGGGGGGTTTTTAGCCCATTAACACTAATGGCAGCTGCAGCACCAGAGCTCCGTATATCACAGAAAACACGGACACATGCACACGCTTAGCTCTGTGCAAATCTCACCCATTCAAGAGGCACCTGAAGATTATTGGGAATAAAATAACCACAGAAAATTGATGGAAGCAACCACTTCATTGTTTTCCAATAATTACTTTCAAATATATAAAAATTAAACATATAAAACGTAGAAACACAAACCCATCCCAGCACACGGAGGCAAAGCCTTGGCCAGCCTGTAGGACATGAGGGGCATTGCAGAGCTCATAGCAAAGCATTGCTGGAATGCCTGAAGGCATTATCAGCTGGGGGAATGCTGCTTTAACCCACTGAGGCAGGAAGGAGGCAAAGAAGCATTTGCTGACAAAGTCCTTCCCTTCACCCCTCATTTTACAAACAGCAAAATAAAATTAAACTATAGAGCAATATAAGCCTCAGTGGAGACAGTTGGAGATGTTTGCTCAGGAGAAAAATGGCAGAGAATAACCCTAAATGAGCCCCAAACACAGCTCTTAGTAAGAACCCAAGGGAGATGCCCTTGCCATGGCTATATGCCATGCATCACTGGAGCCTGCACCTGGGCACAGTCTTCCAGTGCTTTGGACAGCAATGTCCTGGGGAGCAAAGGTGGCTAAAACCAATCTCTGTGCTCCATACAGAGTCACTCGAGGTCTCACGTAAAGCAGACTTATTGCCCCCATGAAAGAAATAATAGATCTAATAAAATACTTATATCCTGGCCAACACCTCTGCCCAGCCTGGTGAGCCCCCAGGGGCAGCGAGTGGACAAAGCCAACTTACAATGTGTCCTCCTATCCCTCCAGCCCTGCAGCATGCAACTGCTGCCCCCAGAGACCACCACAAGGAGACCATCCTCACAACACACAGACGTGAGGCTGTCATGGCCAGGGCTGATGCAATTTGGGCACATCCCTCCCCTGCCCTGTCACCCAGCTGCCTGGTTGGCAGCACGTGAACCCATGCTTTGCATCTGCATGAAGAGTTCAAAGCTGGCAGTCCTTAATAATATAAGCACAGCTGCTTCCCTCCACAACTCCCCTCAAATCAAGCAGCCAAGATAGCTTTCTGAATGAACGAGCTATCTTAAGGCACTGAGTGAAATAATTTCTCAGATGCTCAATCTAGTTTTTGAAACAATCTGGAAATGACATTCTCATTAATTACACACCACGTATCTGGAAAATGACAGCACTACTGAGCTGACAGTGACAAGGAATCAGAAAATAGCTTGTGCAGGTGGAACAAGTCATGGACAAATCTTCGTGTCTATATGGAGGGGATGGACAGAGCTGTGAGGGGCAGCACTGCAGGTGCCTAGAGACCATTTGTGCAGCAGAGCCACAGTGAGCAGTGGGTGATTTCACCCTCCTGGCACTCACAGAGGGAACTTCAAGCAGTGTTTCCCCTTTAAAAACCAAGACAAGCTCAGCCTGGACAATCATTTATATTTGCTTACTCCTTGAGCTTTGGTGCAGTGATTGCTTGCTGGGCTGGGAGCCTCCCAGCCATGTCATAGACCAAGAGGAAAGTCAGAGGTCTTCCCTGGGCTGAGTCCTGAGCAAGTCAATGGGAAGTAAATATAAACCATAAGCACTGAAGTAAGTGAAAATAAACTGTTTGGTGCATGCTTATACAATGACAGAAGTCTTTGCAAATTCATAAAATGGAGAACATGAAAAGCAGCAAATCCTTTTTAAAACAGGAAGGAAGTCAGGTAGGTGAGCAGGAAAAACAGCCCAGTAGTTAATGTGCTAATGTAGGACCTGGAAAACCTGAGTTTACAGGCCTGCAGTGGGCCCATAAACTTCTACATGCTATCACTGAAACTGGAGAACCACACTCCATTACCCCCAAAACTCAGGAACTACTTATAAGAACTTCAGGAATTGGGTTAAATCTCACCAAAAAGGGAAAACATGCCTGTTCGACGGAAGCCAACAGCAGAAGGCAGGAAAGCTCACATCACTTGAAACCACAGCTTGCAAGGAACCCAAACTGCCCAGGAGAACTGAGCCCACAGCTCCATGCAAGGCAACTGATCCCCTTCTCAGTGCACAAGAAAACAATACTCTGACCTTTAAGTAACAATTTTAGTTGTATCAAAAAACTGAAGTGACTTGAGAGCCATTTCTCTTGCTCCCTGGAATCATTTACAAGGGGATTTTTGCACCCAGGCAGAGCATGCAGGCAGGTGGCTGCACCCAGGAGCAGTCCATGCAGCCAGAGTTTGTCTTGGCAGGGAGCTGCTGGCTTCCTTTGCATACAGGGAGCAACCCGGTTCTGCTCAAGAACTGCCTGGTTTAGGAACACGCACCTCAGCAGGTTGGAGCCCTGCAGACAGGCTGCTTTCGTGAGAGAGGGCGTGAAAACAGATCAAAGTCTCAGAAGAAGTTTATTTTAAAGTATTTCCTACAGCCCGATCAGATTATGTTTTTTAAAGTTCAATTATCTTCTGATAAACTCAGCGGCCAAATTAGGAAACTAAATACAATTATTAAAGCATAAGAGAATAATTTCAGATCTGCTACAAGAGCCAATTCAAACTTAACAAGCCCACAGATCCTGGCAAGTAACTCCACACAGATCACTCAGCTTCATTTCAAACTAGAAGACCAGATGAATGCCTGGGATATGACTTACATTGATTCTCATGTTTTTAATCAAAACTTACACAGTCCTTTTAGCTGGCCAAACCCAGAACCAAGATTTTGTAGAAAGGTATTCAATTTCTCTATGGAATTGGGGGATTTGAGCAACCCCGTGCTGAGCTATCAAAGCAGTGCACAGAACTTACCTCCAGCGTGCAATGCAAAGCCTGAAAACTTGGAAGAAATATTTTACATAGTGCAGCATTTTGCAGAGCAGTCTTTAATCCAGATGCTATCCCAGCAGCTGGGCTGATCTCCTCAACAACTTCAGTACAGTTCTGTTGTGGTCTTTTTTTCCTGAAGAGAACTTCTAAACTCACATCTTGTTGGCCAGTAATTCTGAATTCCCATTCACCAAGTGACCAGCAATGCACCCTGCCATTATACCATATAGCCACGCTCACTTGGGAGCATGGCAGCTGATGTCCCACAGCACACACACATTCATCAGAAGGGAGATGCCCACAGCTGAGGTTATCAAGAGTGGAAACTTCAGTACAGCTGAGGTTATCAAGAGTGGAAACTTCAGTATGCAACAGTGCTGCAGGTGAAGTTTCATCAGACACATTTAACCTTACATATTGTTGCATTTTCTCTCTTCCTGTAGGCAGCGTGGGCTCCTGGACATCACACATCAATGGCACTAATGAGGAGAAGTGCTGACCACCAGTCAAGAGAAAATGATACCTAACACACCATCTCAGTCTGTAGATTACTGATACCATCATGTTTAAAGGGCAAAGGCCAAAAAGCACGAGCACAGGACCCTTGCCTTTAATAGGGTTGCCATAATACCCAAAACAAAACATACTTTTAAGCTGCCTGCATTTATAAACTCTTGAGGCCCATATTTGAAGGAAAGGGAAAACCTTCCATGCTGACAACTCCTCCCAGCAAGTTACAGAAAGGAGGTATTTAGGGGAGAACATGAATTCCAGCCCCTGATGGAAAAACACACTCCTCTTGCAGCGATTTCTGTTGTTGTATTTTTGTATGGGGGTTAAAAAAGGTTTGATTTTGCAGTTTAGCATGTTGAGGCCTCTCAGTGCTCGCTGTCGGAGGGTGCTGATTACCCAGCTTCATTCATCAAAGTGTCACTTTTCTGACAGCCATTAATAAATATACTGCCAGAGCCCCTCACACCTGGCAGCCATGGCACACTGCAACGCACCGCTAACCTAATTTGCTAATTGCTGCTTTCCCCATTAATTTTAGTCCTGTCTTGTTTGGTGTTGACATGGAGGGAAAAAGAAAGAAGAGTGGGGAAAAAGAAGCAGGCAAGAAAGTAAGCTTTGGGAGTTTTCTGATTATTTCTTCACTTGTTCTTCCCCCTCCATCACATTTACTTGGGGGTATCAGCTTCCTTTTTATCCTTGCCCTTTCTGAGAGGGCTAGCAGCAATGGCAATTTGGGCACTGTGGTGTGAGGGCTTAACAAGCTGTACACCATGTGTTACCCACATACAAGCCCAGACTCTGGCACTGTGTTTCTCTCAGCCCCCCACCCTGAGCTCCCAGCCTATGGCTGCACAACAGTGGGGCTTGGGGTGCTCTGTCCCCCAGACATCATCGGTCTCAGCACTTCACACCTGCCAAAATCCCTACTCTGTTAATTCAATTCCCATCCACTCTCAAGCGAACATCACTCAGTTCCATTAATCATATGATTTTTCTGATAAATATCCTCTTTAAGGCCCAGGTACAGACCAAGTCCTTTGTGACTAAGCTGGACTGAAACGCAGGTCTCCAGCCGAGGTCAATTAAGACAAGGAGTACCAGACCCATCAAGCCTTCAGGCAGTGATGAATTATTGTTGCAGCGCTAGTAAAAGTCTCCCTGCAGGACACTCACCAAGCTGTTGTACTTGGACCACACATTGGGGTCCATATGCTCCAAAGCTTTTCCTTGCCTGATTAGGTCTAGTGATGGCTGCCTGCACCCACTGCTCCAGCTCTGCCTCCCCTTCTCAGGAACAGTGCTCAATCACTGGGGGCACAGAGGCTCCCTGGGCTCTGCACAGCCATCACTTGGCCACCAATGCTTGGTTAAGGACACAGACACCTGTGTTCTGCAGAGCTTTCCAGATCATTAATTCTTTTCTCCAATTAATGCAAGAAAAGGGTGCACTTACCCCACAGGTAAGGCCTGTGTGCATGCTCCTGTCCCCTCAGCCAGGCAGCTTGGGTCCATCTTTCTTGGTAAACAGAGCTTCCCACTGCCAAGACACTCAGACCACAACCACACAACATGAGGAATGGTCCTCTCAGTCTGGGACAGCATCCACTGCCAACCTGTGCCAAATACAAGAATTTTGGATGCTTCCTTAGCATTGGGAGGAAAGGAATGAAGGTGGCCAAGTTCCACCTTAAGTGGGTGATTGCAGTCTGCTAAACCCACAACAAATAACCGAGTCTCAAACACAATCCAAACACAGGGCATGTTTTAAAATTGCTTGCAACGAGACACTAGTAGATATGAGCATGAGAGGTTTTGCTGCTTCTGAGCAGACTTTGGTGCAAAACGCATGTTTTTCCCTAAAAGAAGCAGAAGGTTTAAACAGTTTTAAATTGGATAATACTACAAGAAGGCTCAGACTGTTTCGAAATGATGAGCTGGTAAGAAAACCCTTCTTTGAATCAGGATTACTACGATGATATTAGAGGATTAGCACAGGTCTGGGAGCAGGATTCAAGCAAACCTGCCAATTCTGGACATTGGACATTTTGACTGCCTTTGAACCCTTTAGCTATTCTGAGAGTTAAAACTGTGCTGCCATGGCACAGCCCGGCTCCCAGCACTTACACCCACAGCTCTCCCTAAGCCACAGGTGAGATCTGTTTGTATTTCCTTTAGCACAGAAGGGCCAGGCTGGCACACACTCACCTTTATGGCTCGTTGCTACTCTGCCAGGAGCAGGACCCACAGGCCAAGCCTTCCAGGAGCCTTATAAGTCAAACACACTGTCCTGTTCCAAGTGGAGTTAAACAGGCCCAGTAAAAAGTAACAGCACTTCAGCTTTTAGCCAAAAGCCTCCATTCACGGCCCTTTAAAGTTAAATTTACTGCCTCCATTTAGCAACATCCCTGTGAAACTCCCTCCTGGTTCAGAACAAAACCTCTGTGCAGTTCAGCTGCGCTGTGGCAAACAAAACATTTCATCCTAGGGATCCAGCCATGCATCTGTCTGCCTTTATTCAGATCTCTGTGTCTCCTTATTCCCTTCGGTTTTCAACAGCTCCAAGCAACCAGATAGCACAGCTCGTCCTGCTCCCCACTGCTCACCTTTCTGCTATGGCTGAAGAGCTGATCACAAGGAGGAAAGCCACCAACATGTCTTTTTCCCCTGTGACAGAAGTGGATGCAGCTTTATTGAGCTTCTTGGGCTGTGTCTTCCACCACAGGCAGATCAAGAAAAACTACACAGGGCAGAGAATGAATAAAATGATCAATGCTCTGCCCTGGAGTATGATAACTCCCATTTTTCAGGAGTCAAGGTTAGCTCAGGGCTTCAGCTGCTCTGCAGGATCAGCCCTGCCCTTTGAAGAACCAATTCGTTCCCTTGCACGAGGCTCACTGTGCCCTGACCCATCACACCACTGCATGTGCCACATGCTTTCTGCACACACACAGCCTTCGTGCTGAAGCCAAAAAGCAAGAAAGCAAGAAAAAAGTTTAGAGTATTTCCTAACAAAAGAGAAAATAAGGGAAAACATTCTGTTGAAAAATACCAGGTCAAATGGAGAAGGGAGTCCTTTCATCTTCCATGCTCTGGGTTGGTTTTATTACACTGCGAAGCCATTTTACTGAATTAGTATCGTAATCATGGCAGGATAATGGGGGTATGGAGCATTGCAACACAAGCCAGATCCCTCAGCTGGTACAAACCAGCATGGCTCCATTAACTTCAGTGGAGCCAATTTATATCAGCTGAGGATCTGCCCTTTAGTTTTTACTACAGGAAAGCCAGACTACAAATGGGAGAAACCTATATTAAAAACAAATATCTTCAATCACAGCAGCAAGAATGTAGAAAATATTGGCTGAGTCAACTTTTATAGCAATGTTTTCTTTCTCTCCCAAGTGCTCAATTTTGAACACTCCCCTATAAAATTTTCCAAGCCTGGAGCAACTTTCCTCTTTCCTTTGGTTAAAGCCCACCTCACCTGATGGAGGCAACAAGGCTCTGGAGATGCTCAAGTCCTTTCCAGAGCAAAGTAGGGCTTAGGGAACTGGTAGCATCCCTGCACTGAGCCATCTCAGAGCTCCAGCCTGCCAGCAGGGCAGTTGTGAAAATGGAGATTGGGCCACAAACATCTGCTCTTCTTGGGAAGCGTGACCCCTTCCCACAAGGAGAAGGTTACTCCAACAGCCCCCTTTAGGAATGCCACTGGGTCCCTCAAATGAAAGCGCACAGAAGAGCTCAGGGCCCCTCAGCAGCCTTGCAGCAAGCACCTTTTGTTCAAAGCCCAGAGCTGTTAATTAAAGGCTGGTGATTAATGATTAAACTCCACGTGGTTCCCATCTCAGGCTTAAAAAGTCCTCAGGATGCTGACTTTGCTGAAGGTTTCATTGTGAAGTTCTGGGATGTGAGGGGCTATTTATAGAGAAGTCCATCAGAGCACTGAAAGGAGGTGCTCCTTCCACATAATTAAGAAGAAAAAGAAAAAAAAATAGAATTTCCAAAAAGCATAAAGGTCAAATATTTAGATGAGGTAAATAAGCGATCTGCCTGTATGAGCCGCAGCCAGAAACAAGAGACTATTTCTGTGTGTGCTTTCCCCAGCTGGGCACGTTCAGTTCTTGGACTCGGGTTTCTACAGGCAAATATTCTCCTCTCCCAGGGAGTTCAGAATTCATTGTCCATAAAGATCATGGATCCTCATGCCATATTGCATTCATGAATAACGAATACAAAGGATTTCTACATGCAGGATCTGATGCGTGGATAAGGGCAGCATTTATCCATCCTGCTCACACCCTGGCCTCTCTGCACCCAGCTCAGCCTGAGTGGCACAGGCTGTGGAAATGAAAGCTGGAGATCTCTGAGTTCTACATTGTTGTGGATTAATGTTTTTGGAAGCTTTGAAAACTGACTGAAGTTTAAATTATTTTAAGACACTGGTAATATAAATAATCTGGGTTCCTAGCTTTTGGTCCTTGCTGACCCATGACAGGCCAGGTTTCTTTCCTGATTATAAACTTTCTCTGACCGCATTCAAGTAAAGAAGGTTGGTTTTTCCTATGAATGTTTGGAACAAACCTCTCTTCTTACAGAAATGTATATACTAGAACTCTTCCCAAAGCTAATAGCTCCTCATGGCACTGAATAGCTGAGTACCATACCAAGTCATACAAATGTTTTCACAGCTCCTCGTTTGCTTCAGCTCAGCAACCCACAAAATCTAGGAAATGATGGTTGGAAGGGCCCTCTGATCCCACCTGCTGCTCCATACTGTTGCCAACATTAGGCTATGGTTTTAGTTCCACAAATAAGATGGGCCGCTTTGTCCTGTGCTATACCCATACAGTTATTTCTTAACCAAAGGCAGCTGTGCTGCTCAAGCATGATTTGCCCTTCATAAACCCATGCTGATTTTTCAGATTCTCACCTTGTTCCTTCAAACCCACAGGTCTGAAATTCACCTTTGGGTGGATTCTCTCGGACCCATACATTCAAATACATCTGACTTCTCTGACAAGCCCCTGAACGCCCATTCCTCCACTTTTGGCTGCCCTTTTCCTTCCCATGATGGTTTTGACAAGAACTTCATGTACGTTTTCTTTGGTTTCACAACAAATGCATCAACAATAAACCTCTGCTGAAACACCGTATTTTCAAAACACAAGCTGAAACAAATCAATGTCTCCTCACATAAATACTGCCAAGTCTGAGCCCCACTGCCACCATTTTACATCTTCCAGTCTTCCCGTGGTGCAAAAATGTTTAATTGTGGTTTGGGGTTTTATCTCTCTCCAGCCTTCAATTGTACTTATGGGATGCATGTTAGACGTATTTACATTGAAAACTTAGATAGGAGATCTCAGAGCTTAGTTATGCCCTGTCACAGTGCTGTATATCCTAGATAGCTTGCATAGGTTTCAAGAGATTGCAGATTATTTTTATCCCCTTTTGTCCTCAGTAGTTAGCAAAAAATTTGGGTACTTGCAAGTTTTCCTCTTGTGTAAGGGGAAAAAGGACTAACAGCGGAGTCAATGAGCACTGAATGTCCCTTGTTCCCTTCCATGGCATTAAATATGAGAAGAGATTGCTGTGCAGAATTGCCCACACTGTGGCTCTTCTGATCAACACTCAGATCCAAATCCTCCCTCTAGTTTTTCTGACAAAACTATATTCGCAGTATATTTTGCAATGCTATCACTTTCCAATTTCATGGTCTTTCTACAAATATAGTTTATAAACCAGTCCGTAGCTTTTCCATGTATTCCACATGCGCCTGTTTCATATGCAGAAATATTTTGGGGTTTTGGCTGGTGGCTGCTATCATTTGAGCTATGTGGTTTCAAAAATGTCTTCTTACAACTATCCTAGTAAAGGAGTAGCACTTCTGCTTAGTCCATAATGTTACATGACTGGAATTCATTATATGGTTTTCTCTGCTTTGCTTTAGCTTGTGAAAGAATGCATTTGCAACACAGTGCCCCAGGCAGTTCATCAGCACCAGGGCTCAATCCCAGCATGACAGACATTACAGAGTCATGGAATATTCAGAGATTATATTCAGGTTACCGACACTGTGTGTATATCCTTATCCATCCTAGTGATGGTTCTCCTGGCTCCATGATTAAGATAAAAACTGCTTCCAGGGAAAAGAAAGAAAGGAAAAGGAATGGAAGATGCCTTTCGTGGTTAATTAATGCAAGCCTTGAACACTAAAATGGGGTGAGTAACATGTCTTTTGAAGTTTGGCTACGTGGAGGGAGAAAAATCTCACATGTAGGTTTGACCTGGTTCAAAGCTTTAACTGACAAAAGGCCTAAAAAGACATGAAATAAAATTCCTGCTCTAGATAAAAATAGTCATTTATGTTTAATGTAAGATGTCATAGGTACAAAACTAGGCACAGGAAGATTCCCTCTCTCTTTCCAGTCCTCCAGGACATGTGCAGAAACCAAAGTCCTCACTGTATGGTAGAAAAGAGAAGAGTGAAAATGCAATTAAGCTGCTCATTTTTCAGAATAGATTTGACTTGAATTAATCCTGTTTCCAACAAATAGCTCTGCACTGTCAACAGGGTGATCTATGAACATCCTTTCTGTGGACCCTACAAAAGGACAGCAGGTTTCCAAAGAGTGAGGAGGAAGGTATGGCTCTAAACCAATGTTTCACCCAGACTGGCTGTTTTTGAGTAAGGTCCAAAAATGTCAAAAGGAAGGTAACCCACAAGAACACGGCATCTTAATGAGCAAGTCTGTAACATTTTGGCAGAGAAAACTATCATCTGCTACTAGTAGTGCAAAGATTCAAAGCTCTGCATGACCCGCAGAGCCGAAGAAAGCAAGCATAGGTTACATTAAAGACTTTAAACTGAATGTAAAAGAATAACACTTCAAATCAGACATATTCCAGTGGACTGCCTTCCTGAAGTAAATCCAGCAGCTCTTTGGACATCAGTGGGTTACTCCTTGTTGAACTGGAAGAAAAGTTTTGCCTGATGCTCTTAACAGTTGTAGCAGAACACAAACATCTGGGTCCAATTCCCCACTGATAGGAGCCCTTCGTTACCACAACTGTAAAATACCTATTTCACAAGAAAGTTAGAAAGCCAGCATGAAGTGCCTTTTTGTGCTGACAAATGCCATTACAATGAAGTATCACCTAAACTCAAGTCTCGCCAATTCCCTTTGTTTCCAATTTTCACACACACCAAAGACTTAAGCAAAACAAGTCAGTAATGTGACAGTGGAAGATAAATGTATAATTCATGAACACCAGAGGAAGAGAGTTAGAAAGCAATTGCAAATACAACGAATAGGTCCGTTCCAGAATGGGAATAATTAGCCCTTTAATTAAACTTATCTTGCTGCTAGACAAGAGCAATGCTCAGCAATACCTGGCCTGGAATGTTCCCGTCTCTGCAGGCAGCAGATGGAGCACACAGACATGATCCACCTCCCTCCTACCAGGGACACGGTTGCCTGTGCCAGCAATTAAGGTCTGGGACAATGTCTGAATTATTGTGAACTCTGCCAGATATTTCCTAGTCCGATTTGTTCTCGGTAGGTAAAGCAGGACTTTTCTTGCTGCTGACAGTCCCCTCTTCCTTACCTTCCTCTCTGCCATTCTGAGACATGCTCCCCTTTTCATCCTTGGCAATGCAGAAATGAACTCAGATTTTGCAGCGACTTGCATGCAAGTATTTCTCAAAGACCTCAGCGGGGCTTTGCTGGAACAAACTCATCCAGGTGGCAGCAAGTGCAGTCCTGAAGGTGTTAACCTCCAAGATAACTGCTTCTTGGACCCTTTGGTACACTGATGGGGAAATCAATGAGATGTCAGGCCTTGGGGGATCCTTTTCACATCCCTCCTGAAATCATTACAATTAATGACAGAAATGGGGCAGCTAAAAGCCCATCTGATTCTGTGACCTTCCTCCAACCAGCAGCCAGCCTGGGAAAAACAAAAAGTAGGAGCAAGTCAAGCAGCCTTAGCAAGATACGTAACAACATATTCAGTATCTAGTGATAACATTATTCCCATGTATCAGGATACCGGAACCCAGGCAAACTTCCATCTCCCATTACTGCATGGCAAACAGCTCCTTAATGTAACCATATGTCATATGAAAAAGTATCATCTTTTGTTTATATTAAATTTGCAACCTGATAAATCATTATGATCTCTTTCATTTTCTCTTGTGAGAAACGCAATGATCAGGTTCTCCCTACGTGTTTCCTCCTGGCAGCTCAGGCTTTTATTCACTTCTATAACAGCAGAGATTCCTTTTCCAAGCTGAAGAATCCAAAGTTCGCATCTCCATAGAGTGTGGCTAATTATTTTGTATTTTTACATCACCTTTGTTCCCCTTTGCTCTACCTTTCCGATTCCCATCATGTATTTGAGATAAGAGGACAAAAACATCACTGTCTATTTAAACTGTTGTCATGGTTTTGTAATTTTGTAATTTTGCTATCAGTATTCCACATCATAACATCATGTCAAGTATGGATACTTCTGTTGAATGTGCAGTCCACAGAAGAAGACTACATATCCCAGAGAACAACAGGAGTAACAATAAGTCACGGGACCAGGACTCTATATAATCTCGTTCCCAGGCTGGAGTGCCCTCCTTCTTCTCTCGAACTTCTCGGAGAGTGGGAAGCGTTCCAGCCGTGTCGCCTAGAGTTCACAGTAGGCCTCTCGGTTTTCGGAGACTCTCTCTCTCTGTTTCGTTCGATTTTGTTAGCCTTAATTATATTATATTGTGTTATCTTGTATTTCGATATCATATTTAGTAAAATAAGTTTTTCCTCCTTAGATTGTCGCTGTTTTATCCCACTCCCCTTTTCCCCCTCCTTTCCGGGCCCCGGGGGGGGGGCGTGGGGTGGCTTCCCCTGTCACGGGCATAGGTAAATCTAAGTAACCCGTGACAGATTTTTTGGTGGAGAATGCGGGCATAGAGCTTTTTAGCTTTTAGAACAACTCTCTCTTTGCTCTTAAAGAGCTTCGTTACGGGAGTGTTGGGAGTGTTATCTTTCCGTAGCTGCTCACAGAGAACGTGACCTTGAAATACCAGACAAATTGTCAACATTAAGGGCTGCTGCACATTCTCAGCACTGCTATCTAACTTTTGTGTAGAAAACAAAGGGATTTCTTTCTCCCTTAGAGCAAAGCTAGCTAGCTCTGACTTTTACAGAGCCTGCCAGCTATGAATCCACTCTTCATCCCAGTTGCTCTGTTTAAGGGATTGAAAGCAATTATGATCTTCTTAAAGTATTGGTCAACTATTAACACCATAATTTGGTGTTGTGGAATTGTGCAGGTATATAGCCTAATAAGGTGGATACTGATGGAGACACCTGCCTGGTACTTTTATGAGATGTGGTATGGTCAGAATTTTGGCACCTACATCCCAGATGGAATTGTGAATCTTACAAACACTTGCATCCCAGATGGAACAGGCAATTTTACAAATACTTGCATCCCAGATGGAACAGGCAATTTTACAAACACCACCATGTTTAATTCATTGTACAGGCTAAAAAAACCCTTTTTATTTAGGTTGTACTCTCAGATTTCCACACGCTTTTCAATAACTGAGATAGGGTTCATACTTGCATTCATGTTATCACTATCAATGCATGCATATATGTTCCTATGCATTCGTTCTATGCGGAAGTCTCCTCCAGAACCAGAGAATGATGACTGGCAGGGAATATGGAAAGGTTTAGGAAAAGTCTTAGAAGCATGGGGACCCGCAGTGTCATGGGATTTCACTCTTGAACACCTAAGGGACCCTAAGAAATTAAGTGAATATTTGGGTCAGAGATCTAAGGAGGTAAACCTTATGTGGGGTTTGGCTTATGCATACCGTGCTTTGTATCATACTATTCTGGAGAGAGAGAGTTTCCGATCTGAGATTCAAGCCCAAGTTAATTCTGATCAGTCACAGGAGGCATCAGTAGCAATATCAGTTGCCCCTGTGGAAGGCAAGAAATGGAAACGGGTGTCCATGCGTCTAGAACGAAAAGAAGGAGAAGCACAGGGGGGGGCAGCAGAAGACCCAGGTGCCGGGCATGGAGCAGTACCGAAAAAAGCAAAGGCAAAAACCAAGAGGCATGAAGAAGAGACTGATGATGAGGAGGAAATCACCTATTGTCGACCTCTGAAGCTGACTGAAATCCAAGGCTCAAGAAAGGAGTTCACACGGCGTCAAGATGAAGGTATCCTTGCTTGGTTGCTTCGCTGCTGGGACAACGGGGCCAACAGCTTGTCTCTAGATGGTAATGAAGCTCGCCAACTAGGAAGCATTGCCCAAGATGCAGGTATCGACAGAGGGATTAGCAGATGTTCGGATGGAGCTGCTACTCTCTGGTTGCGGCTGTTAGAAGCCGTGAGAGAAAGGTACCCCTATAAGGATGCTTTGAAGCCTAAATTTGATAGTTGGAATACCGTCCAAAAAGGTATTCAGCGCCTGAGGGAATTGGCCATGGCGAAAATGTTGTACAGCCCTGATCCAAGCGAACTTGACCCAGAGAGAGTGAGGGCCGATCCTGACATGTGGCAGAAAATCACAAGTACAGCACCAGAGAGAATTGCACAGTCATTGGTATCAGGATCTAAAGGATTCGTGGACAGATGGCCCCGAGTTGTTGAGCTGATTATAATGCTTCAAACCACCGATCAGCAGCTCCCCCAACTGCATGCCGCAGTTTCTGCCATCTCACGGCTAGAAAACCGAGTAGATGAAATGTGCAAGAAATTGTTTCCATCAACTAATCGTAATGATGATCCCGTAATAGTATCAGAAACAACTGATGAAGGTCAATCCTCGTACGGGCCACCAGGTCTAATGAAGGATCTGATCAAAGTATTCCAGTCCTACTCCTCACCTGCATCATCAAAAGTCTCAGCTGTTAAACGCACACGCTTCCCAGCTCGAGCAAAGAACAACAGTACGATTGCACCGCGTGTTTCCATGTGGCGCTACCTACGTGACCGTGGAGAAGACATGAGGAAGTGGCATGATCAGCCCACGTCTGCACTACGAGCACGGGTGAAAGAACTACTAGACATACCAACCACCAGTGGAGTTGCTCCAGTCATCACAGGTAACCAATAGAGGGGCCCTGCCCTCAGTCAGGGGAGGGAAAGGGATAATAGAGTTTATTGGACTGTGTGGATTCGATGGCCTGGCACATCAGAACCACAGAAATATAAGGCACTGGTGGATACCGGTGCACAGTGCACCCTAATGCCCTCCAGTCATGAAGGGACAGAATCAATCCATATTTCTGGAGTGACTGGGGGCTCTCAAGAATTGACTGTGCTGGAGGCTGAAATAAGCCTCACTGGCAAAGACTGGCAAAAACATCCTATTGTGACTGGCCCAGGGGCTCCATGTATACTGGGTATTGATTACCTCAGAAGGGGGCATTTCAAGGATCCTAAGGGGTATCGATGGGCCTTTGGGATAGCTGCTGTAGACATGGACAACATTAAGCAGCTGTCTGTTTTGCCTGGCCTGTCAGAGGACCCGTCTGTTGTGGGGCTGCTACGAGTAAAAGAGCAGCAGGTACCAATTGCTACAAAGACAGTGCACAGACGGCAGTATCGCACCAACAGGGATTCCTTGCTCCCCATTCATGATTTGATTCGCCAGTTGGAGAATCAGGGAGTGATCAGTAAAACTCACTCACCTTTTAACAGTCCCATATGGCCAGTGCGTAAAGCCAGTGGAGAATGGAGGCTGACAGTAGACTACCGTGGCCTGAATGAGGTCACACCCCCATTGAGCGCTGCTGTGCCGGACATGTTGGAACTCCAGTACGAGCTGGAGTCAAAAGCAGCCAAATGGTATGCCACCATTGACATTGCCAATGCCTTCTTCTCTATTCCTTTGGCTGCAGAATGTAAGCCACAGTTTGCCTTCACCTGGAGGGGCATTCAGTATACTTGGAACCGTTTGCCCCAGGGGTGGAAACACAGCCCAACCATTTGCCATGGGTTGGTCCAAACTGTACTGGAACAGGGTGGTGCTCCTGAACACCTGCAGTACATTGATGACATTGTTGTGTGGGGCGATACAGCAGAAGAAGTTTTCACAAAAGGAGAGCAGATAATCCGGATTCTTCTACAAGCTGGCTTTGCTATTAAGCGAAGCAAAGTAAAAGGACCTGCCCAGGAAATTCAGTTCTTAGGTATAAAGTGGCAGGATGGACGTCGTCACATCCCAACAGATGTGATCGACAAAATCACTGCCATGTCTCCACCAACTAGCAAGAAAGAGACACAATCTTTCCTGGGTGCAGTGGGCTTTTGGAGGATGCACATTCCAAACTACAGCCTCATTGTAAGCCCCCTTTATCAGGTAACGCGGAAGAAGAATGATTTTGCATGGGGCCCTGAGCAGCAGCAGGCTTTTGAACAGATTAAACAAGAGATAGCCCGTGCTGTAGCCCTGGGGCCAGTACGGACTGGACAGGATGTAAAGAACATCCTCTATACTGCTGCTGGAGAGAAAGGCCCCACTTGGAGTTTGTGGCAAAGAGCCTCAGGAGAGACCCGAGGCCGACCCCTGGGATTCTGGAGTCGATCATATAAGGGGTCTGAAGAGTGCTACACTCCAACTGAGAAGGAGATCTTAGCCGCGTATGAGGGGGTTCGGGCTGCTTCCGAAGTAGTCGGGACTGAAACACAGCTCCTTTTGGCACCTCGACTGCCAGTGCTGAACTGGATGTTCAAAGGACAGGTTCCCTCCACCCATCATGCTACCGATGTCACCTGGAGCAAGTGGATTACGCTGATTACACAGCGAGCGCGAATGGGAAACCTCAATCGTCCAGGAATCCTAGAGGTAATCATGGACTGGCCTGAAGATAAAAAGTTTGGAACATCACCAGCAGAAGAGGTATCACGTGCTAAAGAGGCCCCACCATACAACGAATTACCAGAAAATGAAAAGAAATATGCCCTATTCACTGACGGATCATGTCGCATTGTAGGGAAGCATCGCAAATGGAAAGCTGCTGTGTGGAGCCCCACACGACAGGTTGCAGAGGCCACTGAAGGTAAGGGAGAATCAAGTCAGTTTGCAGAGGTAAAAGCTGTCCAGCTGGCCTTAGATGTTGCTGAACGGGAGAGGTGGCCAATGCTGTATCTTTATACTGACTCATGGATGGTGGCAAATGCCTTATGGGGGTGGTTACAGAGGTGGGAACAAAATAACTGGCAACGGAGGGGAAAATCTGTTTGGGCCGCTGAACTATGGAAGGACATTGCTTCCTGAACAAAGAATATGGTTGTAAAGGTGCGTCATGTGGATGCACATGTGCCCAAAAGTCGGGCTACTGAAGAACAACAAAACAACCATCAGGTAGATAAAGCTGCCAAAATTGAGGTGGCTCAAATTGACTTGGACTGGCAGAATAAGGGTGAATTATTTCTAGCTCGATGGGCTCATGAGACCTCAGGTCATCAAGGAAGAGACGCGACATATAAGTGGGCCAGAGACCGAGGGGTGGACTTAACCATGGATGCTATTGCGCAGATTATTCATGATTGTGAAACATGTGCCATAATTAAACAAGCCAGAAGGATGAAACCTCTCTGGGAGGAAGGGCGATGGCAAAAGTATAAATATGGGGAGGCGTGGCAGGTTGATTATATCACCTTGCCACGATCTCGCAGTGGTAAGTGTTATGTACTCACTATGGTAGAGGCAACCACTGGGTGGCTTGAAACATACGCAGTACCCCATGCTACTGCTCGAAACACCATATTAGGTCTTGAGAAACAAGTCCTGTGGCGACATGGCACCCCAGAAAGAATTGAATCTGATAATGGGACACATTTCAAAAATTCTCTTATAAATACTTGGGCCAAAGATCATGGCATTGAGTGGATTTATCATATTCCCTACCATGCACCAGCTTCTGGTAAAATTGAACGATATAATGGGTTGTTGAAAACTATGTTGAAAGCAATGGGTGGTGGAACATTTAAGCACTGGGAGAAGAATCTGGCAGAAGCCACTTGGTTGGTCAATACTAGAGGATCTGTCAATCGTGATGGTCCTAGTCAATCTAGCCCCCTACACACTGTAGAAGGAGATAAGGTCCCTGTTATACATGTAAAGAACATGTTGGGAAAAGCTGTTTGGGTCCTTCCAGCTTCTGGAAAGGGCAAACCTATCCGTGGAACTGTCTTTGCCCAGGGACCTGGGTGCACTTGGTGGGTAATGCAGAAGGATGGGGATGTTCAATGTGTGCCACAAGGGAATTTGATGCTGGGGGAATGCAGTCAATAATTTTATGTATCTATATATATATATATATATGTTTGCATGTGTAGTGTATTTTAGTTATTATAGTTGTACATTTAGTTATGTTACATGCAATTCTACTATTTAGCTATCACAATTTTACATACGTGTATATATATGTATATATTAACCATGATGTAATAATGTAGAATAAGGGGTGGAATGTCATGGTTTTGTAATTTTGTAATTTTGCTATCAGTATTCCACATCATAACATCATGTCAAGTATGGATACTTCTGTTGAATGTGCAGTCCACAGAAGAAGACTACATATCCCAGAGAACAACAGGAGTAACAATAAGTCACGGGACCAGGACGCTGTATAATCTCGTTCCCAGGCTGGAGTGCCCTCCTTCTTCTCTCGAACTTCTCGGAGAGTGGGAAGCGTTCTAGCCGTGTCGCCTAGAGTTCACAGTAGGCCTCTCGGTTTTCGGAGACTCTCTCTCTCTGTTTCGTTCGATTTTGTTAGCCTTAATTATATTATATTGTGTTATCTTGTATTTCGATATCATATTTAGTAAAATAAGTTTTTCCTCCTTAGATTGTCGCTGTTTTATCCCACTCCCCTTTTCCCCCTCCTTTCCGGGCCCCGGGGGGGGGGCGTGGGGTGGCTTCCCCTGTCACGGGCATAGGTAAATCTAAGTAACCCGTGACAACTGTATACACACCAAAGGGCAAAACCAATGCATGTTTCACTCCCCTAAAACATTCAACTCGGAAAGGCTTCCTGGTTGGTTTGCAGCGAAAATGTGCATGAATTTTCCACCCAACAGATTCAGTTTTAATGAGTAATGTTCTTTATCTGAGCATTTAAGAACCAAATAAAAGATTCATCCAGCGCTCTTAGTGTAATTATTTTGCCTATCCCACATACATACATTAAGATTAAATGGCACAAGGAAAGCAGTTTCTGCCATAGCACCATCAGCACAAAGGGGACTGTTAAAAGTCCTGAAAAGCCAAAAGTTACTGCCTTTAAAATCTGGATTGCAAAACCAATGAGAAGAAAAAAAGTTCTGTAAGGATAAGGATAGAAACACTGGGAAATGTAAGGCTCACACTGAGGCATTAGAGTTGGTTGAATAATAATAAAACTAGACTCATTAATATGTTCACAAATAAGCATGCCAGATTTCTGGGGTGACATTAATCATGGCTCGCAATTATTCACTTGAAAAATCAGCATGAGAAAATGAAACATGATGTTTCATCCATTTTAGTACGCTTTCATTCTGTGAAAATCCACACCAGAATTTAGTGACTATTATTCTCTTGTTAGGAAAGGTTCTCTCATCCTATGCAGTAACATTGATTTGGAGTCTATTAGAACTAAACGAAAGAGAAAAACAGTGTTCTAGGGAGAGCTCATCCAATTTCAAGAATGAAAAAAAAGGCATTTTATTAATAAATTAGAATATTTACCACTAGGCAGAATGAAGCGACTGAGTTTCTAACTGACTCTTCACAGGAAGCATTTTATTTGGAGCACTACTTATTTTTCAAGCGTAAGACAATCATTGACCATAAGCAAGAGCATAATGGCTAATAAAGTGATCTATAAGTCAGCTGTATCCATTTGTTGGAATATTCTGCTTTGTTTCATCCCCTGTTTAAAAGGAGGAGGAGACAGATAAAGTAAAAGTAGAGAAAGGCTCTACACACAAACCAGGCAGCTGGAGGGAGGTGGCTGATTGCTTTACTGAACTATATTCACCATTTTGTTACTGGGATGGAGATATTTGCAGTTCAGTTAACATCTGTGCATCAGCAGCTGCTAATATTGCACCCCAAAGCCCACAGTCCCCAATACTTTCAACTCTCCAACACAAACATCTGCAAACACAGTGTAGTTGAGGTCAGAAGATGTCAAAACCTACATCTTTCTTCCAAGTATTTCTGGCAACATCCTTGAACCATGATCCCTGTCAATGTATGACCAGCGTTCCTCAGGGCACAAAAGGAGAGGCAGCTCCATACTCCAGAAGTATTACATCCAAAATGCCAGTTGTGCTTCTGGATAGCCAGGAGACAAAAGCTGATTCTGATCACCAAGCAATAAGGAGACCATGGGGTAGAGGTAAGCAGACAGTCCTATCAGAGAAAAGGACACAGCCTCACAAAAGCATCTGTTGGATCATGGATCCATTCGCAGCTCAGACCTTGCTTCTAACCCCTGTCCCGTTGCCACATCTCCCTTCCTTTGGCTGCAAAAGCCTGCAGCAGAACCCAGCAGCCCAAGGAGACACTCTGCTCATAGCATACGCAGTCTGAGCACAATTAGAAACACAAATTGACCATTACGTCCTTTATTAATCTACTCTAATTTTTATGGTGTGAAAACACCCAATTCCACTGCTTTGGCTACTGGCCCCGAACATAACAAGTTACATGGGGCTTGTCTCATCAAAATATCATCATGTCTAAATAGAGGATCTGTCTGAACCACAGTGAAAATGAGTAATGATCACAATTATGGGCCGTATAACAGTCCAATAAAATCTAATTAAAATGATCCACATCCCATCTGCCAACAGCACATAAGCAACACCATCCATTGGGGGGGACAAAGGGGGAAGTAAATAACACTGTCTTCTTTTTTAAAATACCAAATATTTCAAGATGAAAAAGCTACGTGTATTTTATCACCAGCACCAAACTGTGCTGCCGAAGAGCTTCTGTGATGACTTAGAGCAATTCCTTGCCCTAAAATTATGAGATATTTTGGGGGTTGCTCCATGAGAGAGCATCCCACGAAGAAGTTCCCTCAAAACAAACTTCTCAGCAAGTCTGTGCAGTTTGAGTCCCTAGGCATATTTTCAATTGAATTTAAGCACTGAAAATCCAGGCTTTTAGTAGATCTTAACAACATAAGTACATCTGTACCAGAAATGACTTTGGGGCACTGGTTGTTCTATTCTCAGGACAGCAGGCAAATAAAAATAGCATCATGTCTTACTTTCCATCTCCAAATTTGGAACCTTCCTGGGCTTTCTACAGCCGGTAATAAAAACAGTTCAAGTGACTTTCCACCTCCCTTTCTCAGGCATCTGTTCTCTGCTTTGAGTCTGTGAAGCTAATACTATGCTTTCTGATTACACAAACTATGAGGTTACCAATAAGAAAAGTTGTCAGTGGGCAAAACTGTATCACCTTACTACCCAAGAGCAGAAAACATTTAGACTGACAACATGTTCCACTTATCTTCCTATATGTTTAAGGGAACCCAAGAACCAAAACAGAAAAAAACTGAAGTTTAGGGGGAAAAAAAGGGTGATGAAGTCAGATTTAGGATGGAAGCTAGAATACATTTTCTCACTCGGAGGGGCTATGAAGTGCAGTACAAGGCCATGACTGGAGAGAAGCCAGGATGAGAGTAAAGAGGGAGCAAGCTGGAGACCAGGAAGTGTAGGTGCTTCAATGCACTTGAGATGTCTTTAGGAATGGTGAAGATTACCCTCAAAGCAACACTCAGAGTTTGAATACTTTTCCATATATTAAAGAGAAGTGAAACTGGAGACAGCCCACCCCAAACTGCAGGCAGCAAAGCTCATACTAGGTTTCAATACGTTTGTCTGACTGTAGCTTGAGCTTTGTTACAAGGAACCAACCAGTTTTGGATGCAGATGCTGTCTAGAACCCACCTCGCGGCAAACCTACGTAATAACAGCAAATGTGCACTGCTTTAGCTGAGCTATTTACCAATGCCAAAAGTTAGGATCACTCTTTTAATACTTACTTTAATTGCATTTGTGTTCTGTAACCGATAGCTTGATGAAAGGATGAAAACTCCTCCTTTTCTCCATAGCGCAGCTGTTCTTTATGGTTGGCTTTGGCCTTGCAGAGTAGATGGTTGCTGGTGATTTGATCCGCATCCTTGACCAGCATTCATCCAAGCATGGATAACAGTCTGCAGCATTGGTTCCTTGATGTTAAACCATTCTGAGCAGTTCTTTCTGCATTTACAAAAACAGATGCAAAGAAATAGATGTAATTCAGTCTAGAAGCTGTGGGACCCATTCCTTAGTTCAGTGGGAACTCAGCTTTCACTCCAGCTCTGGTGTTTTCATTCAAAAGAAATGTTCCTTGTTTGCATGATATCATCCTAAATGTATCTTGCAACCTCATCCTGTTATCACTGACCTGAGAACCACAGCCTTGGCGAGCTCCTTGAGTGCTTGTCCCAGGAGCACACATGCTGCTGCCCATCCTCTGTTCTTCCTTCACATCAACTACAACTGCACTCTGTGTGCTAAGTCCAAAAATATTGCTTTTATACTTGAAGTTAAGAATGCTATCTCTTGAAATTTTATTCAACAATCAATTTGTATATAAAATCCTATGAATGTCTCTATGTCAAGATACCAAAGCCATCAGCGAAAATGAATTTTCTTCTACCTGAATACCCTGAAGATAGAGTCTGTTTTGGCATGATCTACTATTATTCACCATCCATCTGCAAAATGTTTCTGTCACAGCTGCTCTACTACTGCAGACTTTCAGCACCTCACTGCTTATTTACATAATTTTGGGCCAAGCTGAAGTAGTGCAACTCTCTTTTAAAGGATGCTGAAGCCTTCACAGCTTTGCTTTTACTGTGCTTGCTCAAACCTCTATAACCTCTAATTGACAAAGAAGTTCAGGAATGCAGAGACACAGCAGTGGTCTCCAGCATAAGTGTTTTGATAAAATGAAAGAGGAAAAGTACATATTATACACATCACCTCTGGGAAACAGTAATCACAAAAGTTATTAAACATTCTGCCAAAGGCTCTGCAGACTCCTTTTCTCTTTTGGTTTTGTTAGCAATAAAGGCAGCTTGCTAATATTTGTCACTTTCAAATTCATAATTTACTACTCAAAAGGCAGCAAAGATACATTATATTTTCATAAAAGACTATGAAGTTGTCCAATTTTCCAGAGCTGCAGGAGGACTGAAACACTGTGCGGTGGCACAGGTCCTTTCATGCATTATGAATAGGGTGATTTTACAATTCAAAACAACAGTTCTCACCTTTCCCACTGCCTGGCACAGCTGGGCAGTGCTTTAGGAGACACTGCATCTTTCAGGATCAAGAAATGCACACCCCTTATGAAGGCAAAGGGATTGATAAGAGACTGAAGGAGGCACTCAAAATACAATTACTGTGTTTGGGGATAGGATTTGGTGCTTTTGTCCACAAACCTCCTCGAGTAGGAATAATAGTACTTCAATGGTCTGAAAAACTGTGCTGGAAATTACTGGGATCCAAGTTTTCATTGCTGCCTCTGAGTCGGTAACCTACAGCAGAGGCAGGTGAATTTTAGAACCTCTCTTGGTGTATATTGATGGCATTGATGTAGAGGATTTGGCTACCCTAATTCCGATGGCCACGGCATATTATCTTCAAGTTGCTCCATTAGTTACCATACTTTACAGATTAATATAATATCTTTGGATCTCCTCGTTACAACAGGCTTTAATTGGCTTCTGGTGAGGACATTCCTTTTGGCTTGATCTCATGGAGCCTCTGCTGTAAAACTGGGAGTTGCATTCACAATACAGCTCTTTCTGCAGCTAGAACCCAGAACTCACCAGGCACCCCACTGCCATAAAATTCTTATCAACTTAAAATCCTTCAGACCTACACACATCATATGCTTAAAACAAACTGAAAAGGGTTGCTGGTTTGCCTACTGCCTGCAGTCAAGCCTCAGTCTTTTCCAGTTCTTGAAGCAAAATCTCACATCTGCACACTCACTGAAGCCAGCTTTGACTGACACATCAGAGAAAAATTCCATTTTTTCCAAGCTCCATATAGACACAGAGCACATTTTCTTACTGTACTGTTAGCTCGGATTGGCTTGAGAAAGGTTTATTTAAATTCTTTTGGGGAAATTGGAGCCCATAGACACCGAGTTTGCTATCCGTATACATTCCAAGAGACACGCCAGCCCTCATCGCATCCTGCAAGAAAAGCTCCCATGTGAAAATTAAAGACAGGTTCTGAAAGCTCCCTCTTCCTGAAGCACTGATTTTGCTACACAGTTAATTCTGCAAGATTTGAAACTATACTCTCTGCTTTAACGTCCTCCTTTTCCTACAGCCTTGAAAATGTCCACTGACAACCATTCGTGATGCACTTTTCCACTACAGATTAAATCCTTTCCCCCGTTTTCTTCCCTCCCATTTTGAGAGAGCTTATTTCCAAACCTGTATTTCGTACACTAAAAAAAACCCTGAAATAATTCCAGATCTTAAGTCTGCTCAATAGAAATATTTATTGATGAAAAAGTTCACTGTAAATGGGTCCACCTATGGAGAACAACAGCAAGCAAATAGCAAACATATAAAATGGGCCATACGACATACGTGCATAATGGGGGGGAAGAAGGAGCTGTATTTGCAAAACAAACATCTGCATTTCCTATAGCACATGTAGGTCCCCATGCTGCCACAGAGAGGGCAGTGAATTATGCATCCTTCTATGGTCAGAACTATGGGGGGGCTACAACCATATGAAAAGGACTGGAAAGACCAAGCGGGTAAGGGAGAAGGAAGGTTTATTACATCAAATGAGATTCAATACTAACACAGCTCACTGCTATAGATCCTGAATCCAATATCCTACATGAGACGGATAATGATATAGTCAGTGGGAGGTCCTTCTAAGAAGGGGAAATCTGCAGTTATATTTTTATACAAATTTTTTTTTATCCCTTTCTATCTTGAGCCTTTGCAGAAGAAATGGGACGTTTGTCTCATCTCTGCTTTTATCACACACACAAGAGACCTAAGTAGTCTTTGTACTAGATAGCTACTACTATTTAAAGCACACTGTAACAGCATCATTGGGCTGAGATGTAGCTGGATGGAGGGCACCCTGCACATGGCATGGCAGCATTTTGTTGAGCTTCAGGAGGGCAGCCTACCCACAGCATGGCAGTTTTGAGTTGAGCTGCAGCTGGAAAGCACCCTGAATATGGCATGGCAACATTGAGTTGAGCTGCAGAAGGGAGGGCACACTGCACATGGTATGGCAGCATTAGACTGACCTGCAGCTTGATGGAAGGCACCCTGCACATGGCATAAAAGCCTTGGTTTGAGCTGCATCTGGATGAAGTTCATGATGTCCATGGCATGGCAACAGTAGGTTGAGCAGCATCTGGAGGGCACCCTGCACATGGCATGGCAGCTTTGGGTTGAGCTGCATGTTGATGGACGGCAACCTGCACATGGCATGACAGCACTGGGTTGAGGTGCAGAAGGCAGGCACCCTGCACACGGCATGGCAGCATTATGACGAGCTGCAGCTGGATGGAGGGTACCCTGCACATGGCATAGCAGCATTGGGTTGAGCTGCAATGGGAGGGCACCCTGCCCATGGCATGGCAGTATTAGGCTGAGTTGCCACTCGAAGGATGGCACCCTACCAATGGCATGGCAGCATTGGATTGAGCTGCATGTGCATGACATCCTGCACTAGTTATGGCAACATTGGGTTGACCTGCATCTGGAGGGCACCCTGAAAATGGCATGGCAGCATTGGGTTGAGCTGCATGTTGATGGAGGTTACCATGCGCATGGCATGGCAGCATTGGGTTGAGCTGCATCTGGATGGAGGGCACCCTGCACATGGCATAGCAGCATTGGATTGAGCTGCACCTGGAGGGCACCCTGCCCATCACATGGCAGCATTGGGTTGAGCTTGAGCTGCATCGATGGCACCCTGAACATGGCACGGCAGCTTTAGGAAGAACTGCTGGATGGAGGGCAACTTGCACATGGCATAATAGCCTTGGTTTGAGCTGCATCATGATGCAGTTCACAATGACCATGGAATGGAAACAGTAGGTTGAGCAGCATCTGGAGAGCACCCTGCACATGGCACGGCAGCATTGGGTTGAGGTGCAGAGGTAGGGCACCCTGCATATGGCATGGCATCATTGGGCAGAGCTGCAACTGGAAGGCACCCTGCAAATGGCATAGCAGTATTAGGCTGAGCAGCAGCTGCATGGAGTTCACCCTGCACATGGCATAGTAGCATTGGGCTGAGCTCCAAAGGGAGGTCACCCTGCACATGGCATGGCAGCATTGGGTTGAGCTGCATGTTGATGGAGGGAATCCTACACAAGAAATGGCAGCATTGGGTTGAGCTGCAACTGGAGGGCACAGTGCACATGGCATGGCAGCCTTAGGCTGAGCTGAAGCTGGATGGAGGGCACCCCGCACATGGCATGGCAGCATTGGGATGAGATGCACCTGGGTGTGGCACCCTGCATATGGCAAAGCAGCATTGGGTGGAGCTGCAGCTGGAGGGCACCCTGCACATGGCATGACAGCATTGGGTTGAGCATCAGCTGGATCTACTGCACCCTGAACATGGCATGGCAGCTTTATGAAGAACTGCTGGATGGAGGGCATCCTGCACATGGAATGGCATCACTGCTAAGAGCTGCACCTAGAGGGCACACTGCACATGGCATGGCAGCATTGGGTTGGGCTGAACCTGAATTGAGGGCTACCTGCCCATTGCATGGCAGCATTGGGTTGAGCTGCAGCTGGAGTGCACCCTACACATGGCATGGCAGCATTGGTTTGAGCTGCATCTCGATGGAGGGCACCCTAGACATGGCATTCCATCATTGGGTTGAGCTGTAGCTGGATGGAGGGCACTCGGCACATGGCATGGCAACATTGGTTAGAACTGCATCTGGATTGAGGGCTCCCTGCCCATGGCATGGCAGCATTGGATTGAGCTGCAGTTGGATGGAGGGTGCCCTGCACATGGCATGGCAGCATTGGATTGAGCTGCAGTTGGATGGAGGGTGCCCTGCACATGGCATGGAAGAATTTGTCTGAGCTGGAAAGGGAGGGCACCCTGCACATGGCATGGCAGCATTGGGCTGAGCTGCAGCTGGATGGAGGTCACCCGGCACAAGGCATGGCAGCATTGGTTTGAGCTACAATGGGAGGGCACCCTTCACATGGCATAGCAGCATTGGGTTGAGCATCAGCTGGTTTGAGGGCACACTTCACATGGCATGGCAGCATTGGGTAGAGCTGCAGCTGGATGGAGGCCACTTGGCACAAGTCATTGCAGCATTGGGTTGAGCTGCAGCTGAATTGAGGGCTCCCTGCCCATGGCATGGCAGCATTTGATTGAGCTGCAGCTGGATGGAAGGCACCCTGCACATGGCATGGCAGCATTGGGTTGTTCTGCCACTGGAGGGCTCCCTGCACATGGCATGGGAGCGTTTGGTTGAGCTGCAGCTGGATGGAGGGCACCCTGTACATGCCATGGCAGTATTGGGTTAATCTGCAGAGGTAGGGCACCCTGCACATGCTATGGCAGCATTGGATTGAGCTTCAAAGGGAGGGCACCCTGCTCTAGTCACGGCAGCATTGTGTTGACCTGTATCTGGAGGGCACCCTTCGCTTGGCATGGCAGCATTGGACTGACCTGCAGCTTGATGGAAGGCACCCTGCACATGGCATAAGAGCCCTGGTTTGAGCTGCATCTGGGTGGAGTTCATAATGTCCATGGCATGGCAACAGTAGGTTGAGCAACATCCGGAGGGCACCCTGCACATGGCATAGCAGCATTGGATTGAGCTGCAGCTTGATGGCACCATACACATGGCACGGCAGCATTGGGTTGAGCTGCAAAGGGTGGGTACCCTGCACACAGCATGGTAGCATTACGCCGAGCTGCAGCTGGATGGAGGGCACCCTGCGCATGGCATGGCAGCACTGGATTGAGCTGCATGTGCGTGGCACCCTGCACTATTTATGGCAGCATTGTGTTGACCTGAATCTGGAGGGCACCCTGAACATGGCATGGCAGCATTGGTTTGAGCTGCAGCTGGAGTGCACCCTACACATGGCATGGCAGCATTGGGTTGACCTGTATCTGGAGGGTACCCTTCACATGACATGGCACATTTTTGTTGAGCTGCAGCTGCAATGCACCTTGCACATGGCATGGCAGCATTGAGTTGAGCTGCATCTGGAGTGTGCCCTATGCATGGTTTGACAGCATTGGACTGAGATGCAGATGGATGGAGGGCATCCTGCACAAGTCATGGCAGCATTGGGTTCAGCTGCATCTGGATGGTACATTGAATATGGTATGGCAACATTTGTCTGAGCTGCAGACCGAAGTCACCTTGCACAAGTTATGGCTGCATTCGGTCTAGATGCAGCTGAATGGGGGGCATCCTGCACATGGCATGGCAGCATTGGCTGGGCTGTAGAGGGTGGGAACATGGCAAATGGCAAGGCAGCATTGGGTTGATCTGCAGAATGAGGGCACCCTGCACTAGTCATGGCAGCACTGGGCTGAGCTGCAGCTGGATGGAAGGCACCCTGCACATGGCATGGCAGCATTGTGCTGAGCTGCAGCTGGATGGGTCACGTCACTCCCATATATAAGAAGGGGAGCAGGGAGGACCCAAGGAACTACAGGCTGGTGAGTCTCACCTCTGTGCCTGGGAAGATCATGAAACAGATCCTGCTGGACAACATGCATGGATTCACATAAAATTCACATAAAGAATGAGCATATGATCCGAGACAGCCAGCACGGCTTCAGCAGGGGAAGGTCATACTTACCTAATATTGTGGCCTTCTATGAAAGAGTGACAATGTTGGTGGACAAAGGGAAGGTGACTGATGTCAGTTACCTGATCTGAGCAAGGCCTTTGACATGGTCTCCCACCACATCCTCATCTCCAAATTGGAGGGAAGTGGATTTGATGGGTGGACAACTCCATGGATAAGCAATTGGTTGAAAGGCCGCAGACAGAGGGTGGTGGTCAATGGCTCTATGTCCAGGTGGAGGCCCTAACTAGCGGTGTCCCTCACGGGTCTGTCTTGGGACTGGTGCTCCTTAACATCTTTATTAATGACATCGATGAGGGAATGGAGTGCACCCTCAGCAAGTTTGCTGATGACACCAAGCTGAGTGGTGCGGTCGATACGGTGGAAGGAACGGATGCCATTCAGAGGGACCTTGACAGGCTGGAAAGCTGGGCTTGGGTGAACCTAATGAGGTTCAACACGGCAAAGTGCAAGGTTTTGCACTTGGGCCGGAAGAACCCCAGGCACCTGTACAGGCTGGGAGGAGTTGTCCTTGAGAGCAGCTCGGCAGAGAAGGACCTGGGAGTCCTGATAAACGACAGACTCAACATGAGCCAGCAGTGCACTGTGGCAGCCCGGAAAGCAAATGGGATCCTGGGCTCCATCAGGAGAGGGGTGGTCAGCAGGGATAGGGAGGTGATTGTCCCTCTCTACTCAGCTCTTGTGAGGCCCCATCTGTTGTACTGTGTCCAGGTGTGGAGCCCTCAGTACAAGAAAGACATGGAGATTTTGGAAAAGGTCCAGAGGAGGGACAGGAAGATGATCAGGGGGCTGGAGCACCTCCCCTATGAGGACAGGCTGAGGGAGTTGGGTTTGTTCAGCCTGGAGAAGAGAAGGTTGCGGGGTGACCTCATTGCAGCCTTTCAATACCTGAAGGGTAATTGTTTAGTTTGTGGAAGATTGTGGAATTTTAGTTTGTGGAAACTGAAAAATTGTACTGTTTGATCTGTGGGTTTTGAAGGGAATGGGACAAACTGCTTTGATGGTATAAGAAAGTGTAATTGCTATTGGTATACAGAAGTATAATTGAGGGTGTGTGGAAGTGTAACTGAAGGTACAAATAGTGAAATCGTGTACAAAGGAAAAAGAGTTAAAGAGAAAGTAAGTTTATGTGTGCTGTTATGAGAGCAACCCCCTGTATTGTTTCCCCCCCCTTGCAAGAACTCTTGGAGTGAGAGAGAGCCGGGTACGGAGACTGTTGCTGTAAGCAGCAAAGGGGGGAGGTGGGGAGGAGGGGGCAATGGAAGTGAGAATAGCCTTCATGTGCAGAGATGTAGGAAACCTGAAATCCCAGTGTTAGCACTGGACACCTGGAGAGAAGGAGGTGAAACTGAAATAGGATGTTAGCAGTTTTTGTAATGATGAGAGTTTGGAAAGTGAGAAAGTTTGGGACAGACACAGGCTGGAGGAGTAAGGACTGGCAAGGTATAACAGGGATGTCAGGACTGAAAAGAGGTGAACGATATGAAAACAAAACAAAACTGCTTGACAAACAGATAGTAAGGGAATTGGTGATAATAACAGCTGTTACTGTTGTGGTGCCAGAATAGGGCCGTAGGACCCAGAGATCCCCTCAGGGAGAGGTGGGGGGAGTGGGGGCTTGAAGTGCCCAGGGAGGGCTCCGCCCCACTGAAAGGAAAGCAGTGTGCAAACTGCAATGGGAAATTGCATCTAGGGAAGCAGGATAAAGAGATTTATTTTCTGGTGGATATGGGTGCTTCTTACTACTCATAGATGGTTTTGTAACAGTAATAGAAGCTACTGCCCAACAAGAAAAGGTTTACGTTTTTTTTGGATTAATTAAATATAAACTAAGTAGGAATACAGAAATTCTTGTACCTGCCAGGTTGCTCTGGCAAGAAATTTAATAAAACTGGAGCTAAGGGTCCAACAATATTGACTGTTTAAAAACTTTAAGTCTGACATTAGCACAAATGGGGAAAAACAATGTTGTACCCCAGGAGTCACAGCAATATCAAACATGATGCACTTAGGGGTGTGGGCATCAGGGCCAAACATGAAGCCCTGAATAGAAGTTAAAAGCAAGAGATTGCCCAGTCAGGGTAAAGTGGTACCCTATAAGGATACATAACTGTAGAAGGATAGAAGACTTTCTGGAGTTTGGACTCCAATTTTGCAAAAATTTTTGATAGCAAGTGCTGTAGTTTGGTACAACACTTGAAGGCAAGTAGTAGAATTGTTGAATGCATACACTCAGTGGTGGCAAATCCATGCACTTTATTAACCCAGTTAAGGAATGAATAGGTGGAGTTTACCTTCTGGATTTGAAGGATGTTTCTTCTGCCTGCTTTCTGTATCACGGCTTTACAAGTCGGTGTGCAAGTTTGGAGGAGCTCTCCCCCTTGCACCCGGCGCTGCGCAACGCTGGAATAAACATACCTGCTTTACAACCCATCTCTGGATTATAGAGTTTGATTCCGCAAGTCAGCTAAACATTTGTGGTTGGTTTTTCTTTTCCCTAAACAAAGCAACCTGTTTTCTGCACTTGCTGTGCCTTACGAAAATGCACAGAAATTAGGCAAGCCTGAGACTCACCAAACACCACATGTGACATTTTGTAAAAGGTCAGTTTTGCAGCAGAGAACCACATATAATTATACCAAGTGTGCAACTACTTTTCCCATGCAGCAGCAGGCAGCAATGAGGCTGTTCTCATAATAAAAATACCATTTGAAAAGTAGTGTAATTAAGTGTATATCATGATGTACCCAGTAGCAACGAGAGCTCTATTAACAGCTTCTGGAACAAGTAGATCACTCCCATCCCCTGCAATGACTTTGCCTCCAATATCGCATGGCTGATAAATTGCAGTCTTCTGGATATGAAATATTTGCAAGTAATTTGCAAACTGCAGCTAATCAGAACCGTCTTCCATATTGTCACCAACCACTTCAGGCAGCATTGTTCCATTTTGACATCTGGCTATGAGGCATTCATGCACGGCATTCACATACATAGGTCAATAAATAGGAGGGAGGGTGATTTCAAGTACTTATGCTTCCATCAGTTTCTTCTGTGTACCTGTGCAGTAGCTGCCCATCTCACCTGGTAGGTACGAATGCTGTTTTCTACTCCAGGTCAATAAAAGCCTCCATGTTGACATCCACATGCAGATTTGTCCAGCTAACACCATGGAGAAAAGCTTCTAAAAGTCAGTTCAAGTTTTTAATGAGATTGCTGAGCATAAAACCACATGATTCCCATGATTTTTCACAGATTGTTTTCTGCAAACCTGGATCTCACAAGCGTACAAGCAAGGAGAAAGCTTACCGGCACAGCAACAAATAGTACGATTGTGGTTTTTTTTAAATACAATCAGTATATTGTTCTATCACCAGCTGCTTTTAAGGCAATTCACTCCCATCAAACTCTCAAATATTCACCCAAGTCGGCTTTCATCCATGTTTTTACCTCCTGAGCAATTGAATCTATAGGAACTATTGGACTAGGAGACAACACAAGGACATACTGCCAGCTGAGAACCTTTCAGCTAATTCATCCAACAGCATCTAAAGGTTCGAAGCTCACTGAGGGGGAGAACAGTATTTGGGATTTAGAATTCCCCCCAAATGTATTGGGTTTATTTTTCTAAGTTTATTCATTTAAAGCTGAATTTGCACAAGTGAGGGAAAGCACCTTTCTTCCACACTGAGGAATTGGCACCATCTTCTCTCCAAAGAAAATTCTTTAAAAAGGCCCAAAAATTAAGTATACATAAATATTAATGTGTATTCATGCTCTTCTCTTTGCCAGAGTTCTGCTAAGTACACCAGTCACGTGAAAAAAGCAAGCCAGGCCATCCAGAACAAGTACAGTTATTACTGCACAATGGGTAAATAGCAATCAGTCCTAGAGATACTGTTCCTATACAGGGGAAGCAAGACAAAAATAAATAAACCCTTAACCACAATAAAATCCAAACCCAGTTTAAGAAAGCTTGTATTTATTTCAGCCTCAATGGAGTCAGTTTGAAACTGTCAGAGAGACACTGTACACCTATATACAAATTTAAGAACACAACGGAGTAACTGTTACTGTTTATTAACAACCAGTTTTAATTATACGATAAAAGTATGTCCTGAGAAAGGGGAACAAACATGCTTCTTCAAGGTTTTTTAGCTGTTCTGGATCTCAGCCGTCGCTTGATGATCAGATGATCACTTTCCTTCTTTTGTTCCTCAGATTCCTGAAGAAAACATTTCAAAAGTTACTCATCTTTTCACACAAGACTGACAAGCTCTTCTTGACCCACGCAAACATATTTCTTCCCCTAAATGGATTTCAGAATGGAATTTGCTTATTATATTTTACTCAGAAAACTATGGGATACCGAGATCATTTTAATGCAGCTTAATCACAAGGAACAAATATGGAGAATGTACAAAATCCTGTTTATCTTAAAAAAGCACACACATCTGAGGAAAGCCTGAAGGCAGCTTTCATTTTGAAATACTTGTTTTCAAAAGAGTATTATAATACTTGTTTTGTGAAACATGAAGCGTTCAGAAAACATTTTTAGCCTCAATCCCTGTAGCTATGACTTGCCCAGAATTTCAGTTCTCGGTTCAGTTCCATGTTCTCAGAACTACAGTGAGAGAAGAAATTGTCTCATCTTCTTCATCCTCTAACAAAAAAAATAACATTTTGGTTTGTGCCCCTATCATTCGTCAAATCATCAAAAAATTCAGAGGGATATTACAGTATGGGCAAATGATCACTATGCTGAACAGAAAAAGGACTCTAATATAATTAAAAGATGCAGTTCCAACAGAGCAAGAATGTTCTTAGCACAATAGCTGCCGACAGAGTCATGAAACTGGCACATCAGATCCTTTGCAAGTTGGCTTAGACAGGAGATCATAGTTTAAGCATACCTAAAAAGCTGTCTAAGTTGTGCTCTAGAAAAGCGTGTAGTAGAATAATCCCACTCCAACACACTGAAATTATCTATGATTCCAAATTAGAAGACATCTCCGTGATTGCTACATCACCTACTTAGTAAACTGTAAGCCAACCAAACACAGAGATCTTTGAGGACAAAATAAAACAGAACAGCAGGAAGACCAACAAGAATGACTTGGTAGAATAAAGAAATACCTCAGTACTTTCAACCTCTTCCTGCAAATAGATGAAACCTCCAGTCTGTTTGGACTCCTTAGTAGTTTATTTTAAGCCAAGACTACAGTATAATCGCTTACCGAAGAAGCAGGTATATCTAGAGGGCCAGAAACAACAGTTGAATACAGCTTCCTTTTGCATCATTTTGGCTTGGTCTCTCCTTCTTCGAGACTTTCAGGTTCGTTTGATTTAGGAGAACTTACTGCTGACATCAGCTTCTTGGCTAGAAGAAATTTGTTAAAACCCTCCTGTAAATGGGGATGTTTTGTAATGCCTGCTGGGGCTGCAGGCAGCATTGCCTTCCTCCTTAGGGGCAGGTTTAATCACAAACCTCTCTATTTCCTATCACAAACGTCCTACAAACCATGTCTGGGCATTGCTGTCTCGGCCTGGATCTCAGCTCCTGAGACTGTCAGATGTGAAGCAGCAGCAGCTGGGACAGGGCTGGCTCTGTGTGCCCTCTGTGGGTCTGTGGGCACAGAGTGGGGCAGAGGGATGACTGTGAGAGGGAGGAATTGCCCAGCCACTAGAAAGAGGAAATCAGCTGAAAAGGGGAGATTTGAGAAGCACTGAGGCTGTGGCTGTTTGGACAGTAAGAAGAAACCAAGCTGTCACTGTGCAGATGGGAACTCCAGTAGGAGAGCTGTGGTGGCTTTACAGATGGCAGACAGCAGCTGGAGTGTAGAGCCAAGGGTAGGGGGGGGATCTTCCTCTTAGCAATGCCATGCAAAGAATGATGCAGACTCCTGCAGGGTCGGCTTTGCTGTGTGACCCTGGGTGGAAGCAGCTGGAAGGTCTCAGCCCTTCTGCGTTATCCCAGGAGCTGGGGCAGTGCTCGGTCTCATCCCACCTCTGCTAATAGCAAATGCAGAATCCCTTATCTGAGTGCCCTTTTCTCTCATGTAGAGTCACCAACCCTGGGAAGTTCACAAAAAGTTTGGGTGTTGTGTTGAGGGATGTGATTTAACTGGGAAGTATTGGTGATGGTTGGACTGGATGATCATAAGATCATCCAGATCATAAGATCTGAGATCATAAGATCATAAGATCATCCAGGTCTTTTCCAACCTTGAAAATTCTATGGAGTTGTAGCAGATTGTGGGGGTGTAGGTGTGGTATATATATGTACACAGATGGGAATATCCGTATGGAAAAGGTAGATCCATGTGTGTTCTGGGCTGCACTGAAAAAGGGGTGGCCAGCAGGAGAGGGAGGTGATTGTCCCCTCCTGCTCAGCTCTTGTGAGGCCATATTTGCAGCACTGTGTCCAGGCCTGGGAAGGATGTGGAGCTGTTGGGGGGGGTCCAGAGGAGGGCCACTGTGATGATCAGAGGGCTGGAGCAGCTCTCCTATGAGGAAAGGTGGAGGGATCTGGGCTTGTTTAGCCTGGAGAATGGAAGGCTGTGGGGAGACCTCATTGTGGCCTTTGAGTACTTGATTGGAGCGTATAAACAGGAGGGGGAATGGCTGTTTATGAGGGTGGATAATGATAGGACAAGGGGGAATGGTTTAAAACTGAGACTGGGGAGGTATAGGTTGGATCTTAGGTAGATGTTTTTTGCTCAGAGGGTGGTGACGCACTGGAACAGGTTGCCCAAGGAGGCTGTGGATGCCCCATTCAAGGCCTGCAGGCATTCAAGGCCAGGTTGGATGGGCTCTGTCCATGCACATTGACTGCAGACACTTGGAACCGATCATCACCCTCTGCAGACAGATTTACAGCCCCTGCACAGCTCTATATAACAGTCTTATAGAACTACCTCTAGTAGAAGCAATCTCCACACAGAGATCTTTTCCCAGCGCCCCTTTTTGACGTCATAATGCCCCTTTGTAACATCATAACACCCCTTTGTGACATCATAATGCACGTTTCTGATGTCATACTGCCCCTTTCTGACGTCATAATGACCCATTGTGATGTCTTAATGCCCCTTTGTGGCATCATAATGCCCTTTGTGATGTCATAATGCCATTTGAGACGTCATAAGGCTCCTTTGTGATGTCACAATACCCCTTTGTGATGTTATAACACCCCTTTGTGACGTCATAATGACCCTTTTTGATGTCATAATTCCCCTTTATGATGTCATAATGCTTCTTTGTGATGTCATAATGCTACTCTGTGATGTCATAATGCTACTCTGTGACATCATAACACCCTTTGTGATGTCATAATGCCCTTTGAGACGTCATAATGCTCCTTTGTGATGTCATAATGCTCCTTTGTGATTCATAATGCCCTTTGTGATGTCATAATGCCCTTTCTGACGTCATAATGCCCCTTTGTGATGTCATAATGCTTCTTTGTGAGGTATCTGTGGTGCCATTGATAATGAAGTGTGATGAACTGGAAGGCTTTCAGTAGAATTGCAGCCCTAACATAAACAGTGACTTGAACTCTGGAATTCTGTGTAAAATCATTAGCTAGCTTGTGGTCTGGGTCTTCAAACCAAAGGCTGTGAGGTGCTGCTCTTGTTGACACAGGCTGTGAAAGATGACTTGAGCTCTAAGAGTAATTTCCCTTCTGCTCTTTATATGAATGTCAAATCCACAATTAGAATATTAAGAAGATAATATAAAAGTTGTTGCTGCTGGACTGAGGACTTCCATTAGCTGTTAGCCATAGTTTGGAACTTGCAAAGCAATCATATTGGAGCCTTGCTGGGAAACCTGCTCCAGTGTCTCACCACACCCACAGTAAAGCATTTCTTCCTAATATCCAATCCTAATCTACCTTCTTCCCATGTAAAGCCATTTCCCCTCATTCTGTTGCTACCTGCCCTTATGAAAAGTCCCTCCCCAGCCTTCCCTGTAGGCCCTCTTCAGATACTGGAAGGCCACTCTAAGGTCTCCTTGGAGTCTTCTCCAGGCTGAAGAGCCCCATCTCTCTCAGCCTGTGCACATAGTAGAGGTGCTTTCAGCCCTCTCTGATCACCTTCATGGCCCTCCTCTGGACCTGCCTGAACATCTCCAAGTCCTTCTTGTGTTGAGGGCTCCAGAACTGCGTGCAGTGCTCCAGATGGGGTTTCAATGAGAGGAGTGTGGAGGGGCAGCACCACCTCCCTCGACCTGCTGGTCATGCTTCTGTGCTTTAAGCTTATGCTTTAAGGTCCTATATGCTTTAAGGTTTAGATAGTGCAGTCGCCTCACCTCTTCAGGTTTATCTGTGAAGGTCCCTTCCAAGTGAACCGTGCTGATCCAGACAGTTCGGACTGCTCATTAAAATGTTTTAGTAAGTTGGGCTGGTCCTACGAAGCAGTATGACTGCAGTAAGCAGTGTACATGGTTCGCTGTGAGTACTGCACACATTCCTCTTGGCAGCTTGTGGAACAGAAATTGTGCATTGTTTGGATTGTGTAAGTATTCCTGTTGGTCTCTTGTGATGCTTACCTTCTTAGAGCACCTTTCCTCGTTTGGCTCTACATATTTTGCTACCTTACTTGTTCTGTTTGGCTTAGCAGGGAAGGTCTTCTTCTGAAGCATCCTCAGTCTTGGTCTGGGCAGCATACTTAGAAATGACATGGACGTTACATGAGTGGGTGGTCAAAGCGGGGAAGAAATCACCTTTCTGATCTGTTTCCTTTTAGAACACAGTCCTGGAGAGGATTTGCTTTCCTTGTTTCCTGGAGACTTGGATTCTTAGATGGTTTTGACTGCAGCTATTTCTGATGTTAATTCCTTTTTCTGTACTTTAGTAGCCAAGTGCAAGTGGAGTGCTTTGGAAATTGTCTGAAGTTGCCAGGTTGCGTGTGATCACATATGTAACGTGGAGTTATGTGTGGTGCCAGTGATAATTAAGTGTGATGAACTTGAAGGCATTCAGTACAATTTCAGCCCTAATGTAAACAGTGACTTGAACTCTGGAATTCTGTGTAAAATCATTAGCTAGCTTGTGGTCCGGGTCTTGAAACCAAAGGCTATGAGGTGCTGCTCTTGTTGACACAGGCTGTGAAAGATGACTTGAGCTGTAAGAGTAATTTCCCTTCTGCTCTTGATAGGAACGTCATATCAACAATTAGAATATTAAGAACATAATATAAAAGTTTGTGCTTCTAGCCTGTGGACTTCCATTAGCTGTTAGCCATAGTTTGGAACTTGCAAACCAATCTTATTTAGACTTTAGTGATGAAATCTTCTGATGAAATCCTCCTTCTAATTCTGCAAAAGAATCTCGATGGAACATTTCTGTCTGAAAAGGCTCTGGCATATGAAGATGTGCCAGACTGCAGCCATGTGCCAGATGCGTTTGGATCCATGGAATTTTCTGATGTAGCTTCAGTGTTTGAAGAATCTCCACTAGATCTAAATACTCAGAAAACAAAGCAGGTGTGTGAAGATGTACAGCTAGTTTCTTACAGAAAAAATACAGCTCTTAATCTAGAAATCTGCTTCTCATTGTATCTAGTGCTTACTCCATATTTAAGTATCTAGTGGACCTTGACCAAAGGAAGATAAAGATAGAGCAAAGAAGTATGTTAAGCATAAATTTTGTTGCCTTCTACCTGTAGGCCATGGTTGGTTTGACGTGATCCCTAACTCCAGTGTTTGGTTTGCACAGAAACAGCAAGCAAGGGAACAAGTAAAGGAGTCAGTGAGGATTTTAAAACACAATGGGAAGCGATAAGGCACAGTTAATAAGATTCTGGAGTTAGGCTGGAGGTAGGCAGAGGTTGAAAGGTACCGAAAGAAATTCAATCTTACTGTGTTGGACAACAAAATCCACTGTGATATTATTCAAATTTTTAACTAAACCAAGTGATAATTCATATTTATGTTTAGATAAGCTGGTGAGGGTTAATCCTCAATGGAGAATTGAGATGAACAATAAAAAAATGGTGTTTGACAGTCTATAAGAAACGAACTTATTCTAGGAGAGAATCAGAGTTTTCAACTGTTTTGTTCAATAGCCAAATAATGTATGATATTTTTATAAGCATTGTGTCTGACCTTCTCAGCTGTTAGAATTTCTTTGACAGTAACTTCTCCGGCTGTGATCAGAAAACCTTTTGTTCCGTCTCTGGCACCATTCGAGGCATGATACTCAACTGGGTGATATGGAATTCACACTGTCAACTCCAGTGACAAGAAAAGTGGCATCTAAGAAGCGTGCAAACACAGAGAATGTTGATGCAGAGTCAGTGTTAAGAAATGAGCTGCCCTTTGCATTTCCTGCTCCAAAGGCCTTCTTTTCGAAGAGCCAGACAGAGAAGCAAGTAGAAGGCATATCTTTTCAGGCACCTACTTCCAAAGGTATGTTGTATCTAACAAATGGAAACCTAGAACATGTGTAGCTTAGGAATTTTTTACTTTTAATATGAATGCAATACTTGTCGGTCCTAAAATTCTGAAAGGTTTCAGTGTGGGGTTTATTTGGTCACAGCACATACAGCTGCCATCCTGTACATCTGACAGTGCACTGCAAGCGGTTTAACCATATATCAGGGCATGGTACACGTCTGTTAATGATAGAAGTTCTCACAGTTTCACAAGGAGCATGCCTTGAGATGCATTCAGATAATGAGATAAGTGCTGTGTTCCTAAAACTAGCATGTGTCTCCACTCTCCATCGAGATTTAGTAGATAATTTCTTTAACAATTATGATGAGAGTTTTGTTTTGTTTTTATTTTTTTCTGGGCTATTATTTTGAGTGAAAGAAAAGGGTATGCTTTTATTTAAGCGAGCTTTTGATTGCATCATGCTTCTAAATTAAATGTAACCTACTGAATTCCTCATGATAGCATACGAGTACTTGCGTGTATCTGTTCTCCCTAATAGAGGGAGAAGAGACTCAGTGAACCTGGACAGTGTTACCCAGGGTTGTGAGAACAGCTAAATGATTGTTGAGAACTGGTCAACTCGTGAGCCTGAGACCTGGGATCCTCCATCCTAGGGTGGAACTTTACTGGAGCACGTGGGTGCCACAGCAACAAAAGGACTGTGTACAATAGACTGAGAGTTTGCTGAGTTTCTTGGTTGACAGAAAGCACAAATAACTCAGCAGCAAGTGACGTATTTGGGATAGGAGATGACAGCTGGACTTTGAACCTTAAGGACTGCCAAGAAAGAAGCCATCTGCTCAACCCCTGAGCTGCAAACTGCCAAGGAACTCCATACGTTGCCAGGAATGACAGGAGGGTGCCGACCATGGATACACAGCTACGGAGTGATGGTAAACATGAAACAGCTTGAAGTGAGTAAGGGATATCCAGGGTGCACTGGTGCTCAATATTCAAGAAGCCCATCAATCTACACTGGGCCAAAGGATACCAGTTTTAATATCTCATGCAGTGTTTACTGTATTGGAGGCAAAAGGGGGACATTGGCTTTCACCCCACAGAATCACAGAATCACAGAATTACCAGGGTTGGAAGGGACCTCAAGGATCATGTAGTTCCAACCCCCCTGCCTAGCAGGGCCACCAAACATACGCCTTTACTAGATCAGGTTGCCCAGGGCCCCGTCCAACCTGGTCTTGAACACCTCCAGGGACGGGCCATCCACAACCTCACTGGGCAGCCTGTTCCAGGACCTAACCACCCTTCTAGTAAAGAACTTTCCCCTAACATCCAACCTAAATCTTCCCTCCTTCAACTTAAAACCATTTCCCCTAGTCCTGCTATTATCAGCCCTTTCGAAGAGTTTACTCCCCTCCTGGGAGTAAGTTCCCTTCAGGTACTGAAAGGCTGCAATGAGGTCACCCCGCAACCTTCTCTTCTCCAGGCTGAACAAACCCAACTCCCTCAGCCTGTCCTCATAGGGGAGGTGCTCCAGCCCCCTGATCATCTTCCTGTCCCTCCTCTGGACCCTTTCCAAAATCTCCATATCTTTTTTGTACTGAGGGCTCCGCACCTGGACACAGTACTCCAGATGGGGCCTCAAAAGAGCAGAGTAGAGAGGGACGATCACCTCCCTATCCCTGCTGACCACCCCTCTCCTGATGGAGCCCAGGATCCCATTTGCTTTCCGGGCTGCCAGAGCGCACTGCTGGCTCATGTTAAGTTTCTCATCTATCAGGACCCCTAGGTCTTTTTCAGCCGAGCTGCTCTCAAGGACAACTCCTCCCAGCCTGTACAGGTGCCTGGGGTTCTTCCGGCCCAAGTGCAAAACCTTGCACTTTGCTGTGTTGAACCTCATTAGGTTCACCCGAGCCCAGCTTTCCAGCCTGTCAAGGTCCCTCTGAATGGCATCTGTTCACACGCTCATAGTACCATCTGAAAAGAGCAAGGATTGCTCACACACAAGGAAAAGAGCATGATGTAAATGTACCTATGTTGTAGGGCACAGTTCTCTATCCAGGCCCAAGTCTGTGTGGGTGTCTCCTCTATCCACAAAGCTGCTCACACTGCAGGAGGCACAGGCTGAGATGAGAGGCCAGAGCAGCTCTCCCACTGTGTCACGGAGCAGCAGGATACAAGTAAAGGAAGGCCCCACAGCTGTACTGGGAAGATTCCACACAGTCATCAATTTTTCATCTGAAAGGTAAAGAGGAATTCCCTTTTCTGCCCCTATCATCATTGGTCGGGTGAGTAGCAATGATGCCCGGTGTGCTTCCATCAATGGAGCAGAATAGGCGGAAGGCTGGGGTGCAGGCTGACCTCTGCTGAGGTGAGTGGGGGCTCAGGGTGTTGCTCAGTGGTAGATTTGTTCACACTGAGTTCTAACAGGAAACTTGCTCAACATCGAAGGCCTTGCAAAAGTCTGGCCGAGTGATGTCAGTTGCTTTTCCTTTCCCTACTGATGCTGTCACTCCACTGTAGAAGGCCACCAAAGCGACCAGGCTGCGTGTCTCCGTTTCTGCTGTTTCTCCATTTCCTTCTTGTTGCTCCCTGTAACCAGCAGGTTCAGCCATGCTGCTTTCCTGCCTCCTCTACTGTGTTTCGTGTGGTCGGGATGGAGCTCAGAGCTCCAGCTCTGAGTAAGGTTTTCTGAGAAAGTTACCATCTCTTTTCCATTCCTTTACCCCTAAAAACAGTTTTCCAGTGTCTCTCATGCAAGAATTCTTTGAACAGCCTGCAGCTGACTCTCCTGAAGCTCAGGGTCCTGACTTTGCTTTTTGCCAGGCCTGCATTCCTTGAGATGAGGAACTCTAGGAGGGCATGGTCACTACAGCCCTGACCACCTCCAGTCTTAACCCCTGCTGTGCACCATGTCCAGTAATGCCTCCCTTCTGCTTGGTGTGCTTAATACTTGACCCACAAAGTTATTGTCAGTGCACTCCAGCAGGCTCTCAGACAGCTTGCAGCAACTGGGATTGGTGCTGGGTGGTTGCTGGGAGGTGTCTCAGCAGAAAAGCTGGGCTGGGGTGGGCGTGCTATGTCAGTCCTCATCGCAGCTGGCAGAGAGAGTTAGAGGAGGGTGATGGGTGCTGCCTGCTCTTGGTGCTGCTGCACTGAATTTGGGGCACAGCAGCACACTGGTGAGTGAGCTGGGAGGGAGACGGACTGCTGCTGTGCATGGCTAGGCCAGAGCTGGAGGATTGTCAAACACGTGAGTCATGCTGGTGCAGCCATTGCAGCTGCAGCAGGAGTAGAAGACAAAGAGGTTTTGTAGAGGACAGAGGGTGGTGATTCATGGTTTGATGTCCTGGTGGAGGCCGATAACAAGTGGTGTCATCCAGGAGTCTGTCTTGGGACCAGTGCTTTTTTACATGGTTATCAGAGACACCAATGATGCAATGGAGTGCACCCTCTGCTGTTTGCTGAGTGGTGCGGCTGACGCAGTGGAAGGAAGGGATGCCATTCAGAGGGAGCTCAACCGAGAGGTTGGCCTACGTGAATCTAATGAGGTTGAACACAGCAAAGTGCAAGGTTTTGCACTTGGGCTGGAGGAATCCCAGGCATTTCTACAGACTGGGAGGAGCAGTCCTTAAGAGAAGCCCCGCAGAGAAGGACCTGGGGGTCCTGGTGGATGAAAAACAGAACGTGAGCCATCAGCGTGCTCTTGCAGCTCAGAGAGCAAATGGTCCCCTGGGCTCCATCAGAAGAGGGGATGGCCAGCAGGGACAGGGAGGTGATTGATCTTCATGATCCTTGAGGTCCCTTCCAACCCGGGCCATTCTATGATTCTGTGATTACACTCGCTGTCAGAAATAACAGCAGCTGTACAGAAGCTGGATATATTTTGGGACAGTTCTTGTAACCAGCTGATTTTAAGACCTTGCCCGAATTGGGGGTCTAAATTGCATGTTAGGAGAAAGCTGGTAAAGTGGCTATTGCTCATTCTTTTTCATTTGCTGATTCTTTCATTCGGGTTCCTTTTCCAAAGGAGATTCTGGTGATGGAAGCAATAGAAGAAAGAACAAAAGCAGCTCTTGCCAAGAGTGCTTGAAGTCCCTGTGGAGAGAAGCAAAGAACTTGGGCTTCCTCTGGGATGCTCCCCACCATGTCTCAGGAAGGAGACAACTGCTGTTCCACTTTCTGCTCTTTGCGTGGAAAGGTACGTCTGGGTTTTCTTCTACCTGTTTTTCTTTTTCTGGCTTTGAAGGAGAAGGGGTGGAGCAAGAGGAGACCCACTGGTCATTTGTTACCTCAAGAACAGGATGGATTCTGCATTCACTGTGAGAAACTTGGGCTAGTAGCATGGGCATGTTTCAGGCTGGACTCTTCTTTTGCTACTTGGTTTCCTTTTGGCTACAGGGAGACAGCTGTCTAAAGGTGTGTTTTCAGACCCACTCTCCAAAACCATGTTTCATTGTTGCAGGTGGTTCAGTGTGCTCTTGCAGGGTAGATGCTGTAGTTTGCTGTAGAATCTGAATGGTTTCTGTTCCTAGGGGAGGACTGAGAGGAGGTAGTGAGAAGAGAATTCAATGCCTGAGGTGTATCTTAGTGAGAAATGTTGGCATGAGGTGCTGGAAGTCTTGAGTTGTCAAAGGCCAGTGATGCTCAGACTCCTTAACCTGCTGGAGCAGGGTGGAAGCAAGGAGTGGGCACTGCCGTCACACAAGCTGCACTTGGTTCTGGTCTGCCAGGTCTGTGCTGGCCTGGATTTCTTCTGAGAAGTTTGTTGGAGCTGCTTGGAGTAGTGAAGGGTGGGGAAGAAGTGCTGCTCCAGAGCTATGAGACGTGCAGCTCCTTCTGAAGTGCTCCTGATAAGGATGGAGCGCATTTGCTGCAGCTTTCTCTGCAGATGTGCTCCTCACCTTGAAATCCTCCTGGTTTGTCCTCAGCTCCTGACCACGGCCTGTTCTCTGTTTTGCAGGCTGATAACATGCAGAAGCCGCAGCTGGTGCGTGCTATGTCATCTTTAAACGTACCAGCATTTGCGGCAGCCCATGTTATTAAGAGCCACGTCACCCAGGGGCCAGATGAGCTCTCTCTGGAGGTAAGCAGTTCCAGGCGTTCCGTGTTGTCATGCATAGAAGAGGGCAGTCCTTTCTGCTTTGTTTTCCTACCAGATTTGCTGAATCTGGGATTGATGTTTCAATCTCTTTCAGGTCAGAGATCTGGTGAGCATTGTTGATATGAGGACATATCAACAGGCTCAGCCCCTGGTGGAGAGGCAAGCGTGGCTTTGAGGTAGGCACACGTTTTTGACTAGAGAGCACAACTTCAGTAGAGTTGGGAATCTCAGCTTGGAGCTGCTCTGCCTGCACAGGATGGCTGCTGGATGCAAACAGTTGCCCTGTGTCACTGTCAGTGGACCTTCCCTTTGGCTCTGGGCTCGGGCTAATGCTCACCTGTCTTTTTGTTCTAATTACAGGTTGGGCTTTTCCCTGGTGAGTGCATGGAACTCATCAGCGGAAAAGTTCCCGATTCCCTCCTCAATTCATTGCCAAAGCCAGGTGCGTAATTTACATTTGACAACGCGAGTTAGTCAAATAGGGTCAGAACGTTACTTTCAGGGGGTTTGTTTATGCCCAAGTTCAGCAAGCTTAGAAAGAGAACTACAGTAATCTCCTTGGGCACCTCCAGGGATGGGGAAAATCCATTCTTGCGTGTCCTTGTTGGGAATGTTCTTCCCGTTGTTACATGCTCTGTCGAATGCATTGCGCTCAGCTTTGTCCAACCGAGCCAGGCCTGAAATGAACTGGTTTCTTTGTTTTGTTGCGCAGAGCCAAAGAAATGGGGCAAGCTCATCAACGGCCTTTGTTCCCTGGTGAAGGCCAGCCCCGGGAGAGCGAAGCAGCCTGAGCCTCAGACATTCTCCGGATCCATGTCCTTGCTTGACATCGTTGAGAGGTATTTAGCCTTCAGGACTTGAGGGCTGAGCTGTAGGAATGGAAGCATCCTCTGCTGTTTGAAACAGAGGGCGTTTCTAAGCTGTGTTTCAGCAGAAAGCAGGCAGTGCCCAGAACAGGCAACTTTTGGCCAGGGCTCGGTGCAGCTCTTCCCTCACCCTGCACCACGTCTGACAGCATGCTCTGTTTTCTCTGCAGAATGAGTTCTCCCAGTAAGAGGGCAGAGTCAGCAGCTTGCAGTTGGCGTTCCTGCTTCTGCCTGGGCAAACCATCCCCTGTGGCCAAACGCCAACTGCAGAGCAGTGCCAGGGAGCCCTCTGAAGCAGAAGTCTTGGTCCTGGCAGGTAAGGGTGCAAGTCCAGCTTACAAAACACTGCTTGTCAGCAACACAGGTAGAATTCATGCTTTCAGTGGGCTTGTACCTCCTTCTGGCGTTCAAGCCCGTCTTGATCCCTGTCTTTCCCAAATGAGTCTCTTGTCAACACAAGAGCTGGACCTGCACGTGGATCACTTTCAAGACAGTGACACTGTTGCTAGAAGCCTATTTGCTTCTGCCCACCACCACTACATAGCCAAATGTCAAGAATCTCCATGGTTCATCTTGCGAACGTTCGACACTAACTGCTGTACATCTGCTCCTTCCTAGGTGACCCGAGCCCTTGTATATCCCCAAGACGCAGGGCATGTTACGATGACGCATCTTCCATCAATGAAGAGTTGTTACTAAGCACAGAATGCTGCAGTTCAGATGAAAGCCTTCCGTATAACATCAGCTATCAAGAGAAGAAGGTCATCATCGTTGAAGCCTTCATTCATCCAATCCCTACTGAAGCTGCTGACCTGAGCCCACCAGACACCTCAGGCACCAGCCTGGACTCAATGTCTCTGCAGTGCAGCCCAGCCCAAGCACAGCCCGAGTGCCCCGACAGCAGCACCACCATGCAGGCTCAGGTCAGCATCACCGAGGAGAAGCTGAGCATCTCGCAGGGGGGCACAGAATCAGGACACGAGTCCCAGGCTCCGGGCAACAGCACGGTCTCTGAGCAGCTCTCATGATTACAAGAGAGGATGAGTCCCATCTTTCCTCCAGACCTCACACCCCCTCCTTTCTCCTATTGAATAAAGGCACGCTCGTGCTCAATCAATGCCTTGACTGAATTCCGAGTTTTCATTCGCAGAGATTGGGATGAGTGCAAGAAACTGCAAGGCAGCTCAGCTTACAACACTCTGGCTGTGGGGTTTGTGCGGCCGAGCTCTGGGCGTGTTCCCATTTTGCCTGACTTTGGGATGCCTGCAGCGAGAGCTCTGCTGCCGTTGTGTATGGCAGCAAATAGTCTCTAGCATCCTAGATGCTGCTCATGAAAACCCCAAGCTTCCTGGCTGTGGCTGTGATGCTTTTCAGGGCCTTTTGATGCTCTTTGATGCCGTGGCTGCTCCCTAACACCTCTGTCCTCCCGCCGTGTCCATTCCTGGCTCCCACCTGTGAGCTGTCCCTGCAGATCATCTCTAGCCCTGCCATCATCGCGCTGCAGCAGGAGGAGCTCGCCCTGACCAACATCAGGCAGTGCTGCCTGCCTCTCTCACTCTCTAGACCAAGTGTAACTACGCTGTCATGGAGACAAATGCATTCTGTCACATCCTCCATCCCTGCAGACATTTACCGGTAGGTGGCTCTTGCAGAAGAAGATTCAAGCAGCAGAACCTTTTGCTCAGCTACAGCACACAAATGCTACAAAAGCAGGAACAACCCGCAAGCTCTGGGTCTGTTTGTCTTGCACAGGCATGCACTAACTGCGTTTGATGGTACCCCCCATCCTTGATTTCCTTCCCTGCTTCTTGTCTGATGGCGCTGCTGAGCCAGGAACAAGCTGCCCAGTGTGGCAGAGCATGGTGCAGAGCTGTGCTGGGACCTCCTCCCCTTCATCTGCTGCAGATCAGTGCCACACACGTGCCATCGAGATGCTCTGGCACGGGATGTGCCTCCAACCCAAAGCTCCTTCCCACCTCCCAAGGAAAAGCAAAGCAACCCAAGCATCTCCAGCAAAGCTGCCCAGCAGACAGCAGGGAATGCAAACAGCTTCTGGCTGCTCCCCTGCACTCCTGTCCTAAGTAATAGACCCCATGAAGACTGGCTGGGAAATCAGTGCATGACACATGTGAGTGTGCACAGGATTGTGCAAAGCAGTGGGGTTCCATGAGTTTGTGTGTGTGTGTATCTCGGCTGTTATGAAAGCATGGGAAGACTGCCTTACTGAGTCCCAGATAATTACTTATCCTCAAATGATTTTTCCTGGCCAAATTTAGAGCCTCTCACAGGTAATCGAGACCAACAGGCTGTTGTTGCACAATCAACAGACACAATCTAGATGAATAGCTGAGGAAAATAAAGCATCATGCCAAGGGTACTAGATAAGTGAGCAGCTTGAGATCTGCACATTTATGTGATACTCATGGTCTTAGACAATATTTGCTTAGTGAGGTCACATAGAATGAAAGTAAAATAGAAGAAGTGCAATTGGTCTCAGTTCACACAGCTGGCTGGTTTGTCTCAGGCTAATCCTGAACTGCCTCAAGCGACTGCTTTGGGGCTCTACAGAACAGCAACTTCAGAGATCTCTTTCTATTACTAAGTTTTTGAAAGAGCAATTTGCTCTGTTAATTATCCATCATTTCTGTGCAGTCTGTTTTGTCAGACTTGTCTTTAGCTTCCAAGTTGTATGTGAAGAATTGTTTCTGTTGTAATGCACAATGAACTAAAAATTGAGAGATGAAAATGTGAAGAGTTTTTCCAGCTTTGATTTCATGTCTGGAATTTTGGAACCCACTACTTGCAGTTGTTAATCTGTCCAAACTGGTCTGGTTTGGAATGCCCTCATCCTTCTTGAATCGCTCTGCTGTTAAAGGCGGAGCAATTCCTACAAGTGCCATGGCCCCACTGTTGTTCTAATTCTTGTTTCTTTGTTTTCCACACACTGCTTTTCAAGCCTCCTTTTTCTTTACAGTCAAAGTGAGAATTACACTGTGAGGTGTCTGAACCTTGTTGTGCCTATACATAAATAGAACAGCAGCAAAGCCAGACAGGTGACTGTGCTGACAGCTCTCGTAGCCAGTAACACGTAACTGTGCTAAATCCCTTGTGATGGCTTTGATTTCATTTTTGCCAGTGAAATCCTTGTAAAAGGAACTGCAGCAGTGTGATGAGCTAAGGTGAAGATGCTGGTTTTAGTAGTGCTCTAAGCTGAGTGGAAGGGCAATTGAATGAGGGTTATATGCTTTCTCTGGGACGATAAGGCTCTTTTTCCTGAGGGAAAGAGCCAGCTTTTCATGGGCTATATGTGGGCTTTGGCAAGGGTAGACAATCCAGTCTGTCAGGAAGCCATTTGAGGTGCTTCAGGTTTGTAAGCTTGTCTTTTTGTTTTTCAGGCGGATATTTGGAGCATGGGTGTAGTGCTGTATGCTCTGCTGTGTGGGTTTTCCCTTTGGATGATGACAATATGATGGCACTCTACAGGAGGATACCAGTGGGTATCAGTGGTGCTAGAATACACTGAGAAGGGAAATAGCTGAGCTTGACAAGAGGCCTTGCTTTTCGGATGGCAGAACATGCTGAGCTGTGGGTAGAAAGGCCTGTCTGCTGAATATTGTCCCTGTTTTTGCTGCTTTGTCTACCAGTATTTTGTGGATTTGGTTCTACACTTGGTTGGCCTATGTGGCACTGTAGCCTAATTCTGTACCATGGTAGCATACAGAATTTAAGGAGAAGTATTTTCTTGCCAGTGGGCTGGATATTTTTGTATCTGGTTCTTCAACTGGCTGCTCCCTATACTATCTGTAGTAAAAATACAGACACATCATTTGATTTCCCAGAAATGAATGTTTCTAAATGCCAGCTCTTCTCATGTCTACAAAGATCAAAGTTCTGCATTTGCTATTAGAATTTCCTCTTCCAGAATCAGGAGGTAATGTAGGACCCCACAGATTGCCTTCAGAATCCAACAGTTAGTTCTGTTTCCTTTCGGAGTGCATAACAACCTGAGCACATGAATTGAATGGCGTGGCTTTTTAGTCTGGTACAAACTCTGCTGTACACTGAAACTTGGTCCATTTGTAAGCAGGACTTCGTCCATCTCTGCAGGACAGCAGAAAACCCTTTGTGCTAATCATGATGCCAAGAAGCAGAATGCGGCAAATGGCAGATGATCCAACTGCTTCAGGTGTTCATTTCCTTAAAACTGTGAATAGTTTTGGACTGAGAGTTTGTAAGCAGAACGGAGCTCTTAAAGCTGTCAGAGATTATTCCTGCACTGTTCAATTCTATCTGCATAACATACACAGGATCTCAGAACTGCATTGCTTGAATTGGTGGAACTTGTTGAAGTGAACTGGGATGAGCAAGTTTTAGAACTTAGTCAGAGTGCTGTAAAAAATGGATAATCTCATGAGTATTAAGGTACAGGATTGCTATTTCTGCACTGAATTTGTTTTTATTTTACATGGCTGTGATCTGAAAGTTGCTTGAAACGCAGGCACCTAGGCACTGTTGTGTAACTGAATTTCACACGATAGGTCCTGAAATATCCTGGAATCAAAAACTCTGACTTGTTTTAAGTCTGCTGCTTGAGTCTAATCAGGGTCATAGTGTCTGTGTGCAGTGTTTCTTTCCCTGTAATGCTCCACATCATTTCATTCTGGGAATATTGAAGGAAATGGACTATGTGCCATAACTGTTGTTAGAACAAAGTATGTCTGGTGTGATCTTATGCATAGGTTCTGTAACTGCTCTTCACAGCTCAGGTGTTTGACCTTCTTTTTGATGAAGTGATGAAATACTGCTGGTTTCTATTTGTGCTTCTAGGCACCTTGAAGCTCTTAGGAATAGAACAATTGTCTCCAGTTCTTTTCAGTGATAACTGTAACAGCTCGAGTGTTGCTGCCCACTAGGTAGACCCAAAGAAGCAGATTACAGTGAAACAACACACGAGCTGGACCTGCATGAGGATCACTTTCAAGACAGTGGCTCTGTTGCTTGAAGCCTATTTGCTTCTTCCTGCCGCCACTCTATTACCAAGTATCAACAACCTTTCATGATTCAACTTGCAAATGTTTGACACTAACCCTTGTGTTTCTATGCCTTCCTAGGTGATTCGAGCCCTTGTCAACCCCAAAGATCCAAACCAAGTAGTGATGTGCAGTGTGTTTCCATCAATGGAGAGTTCTTATTAAGCACGAATCGCTGCAATTCGCATGACAGCCTTCCACATGGTAACAGTGATGGACACAAGGGGCTCATCCACGTTCATGCTCTCATATCTCCTGGCTCTGCTGAAGATGCTGACCTGAGCCTGCCAGACACCACAGTCACCTGCCTGGATTGTGACCCAGCGCCTTTGCAGTGCTGCCCATCCGAAGCACAGCCCGAGTGCCCCAGCAGCAGCACCACCATGCAGGAGCAGGTCAGCATCAGTGAGGTGAAGCTGAGCATCTTAGATGGGGACTTGGAGTCAGGCTGCCAGTCCCAGGCACCAGGCAGCAGCACCAGCTCTGAGCCACTCTCATCTTGACAAGAGGAGTCCCATCTTCACCCTTGACCTCTCAAGCCCTCCTGTCTTTTAATGAATAAAGTCACTCTCATGCTCAGTCATCGCCTTGACTGCATTCCGAGTCTTCATTCACAGGGATTGGGATGAATGCAACAAACAGCAAGGCAGCTCAGCTTGCAATGCTATGGCTGTGGGGTTCGTGCAGGCAGAGCTCTGGGTTCCCATTTTGCCTGGCTTTGGGATGTCTGCAGCAAGATCTCTACCATTTTGTATGGGAGCAAATAATCTCTAGCATCCAGGTTGCTGCTCATGATAATCCCAGTCTTCCTGGCTGTTGCTTTGTGATACCTTTCAAAGCCTTCTGATACTCTTTGATGCCTTGGCTGCTCCCTAACACCTCTGTCCTCCTGCCATGTTGACTCACGTCTCCCACTTTTAAGCTGGCTTTGCAGATCATCTCCAGCCCTGTCATCATCACGCTGCAGCAGGAGGTGCTCACCTGGCCCAATGTCTGGCAGTACTGCTTGTTCTGCAGATGAGCAGCTGCCTCCTCATCTCTTCAGCTACAGTAGTTTTTCTCAGGGCAGTTAGATGCAGTCATGCTCCTCTGGATTTGGTGTGTTAAATCCATGCTGCATGGCAGCAGTCAGTGCAATACAAAGGTGTTCTGTGTGCCACAGAATTTCTCCAGGGGCTGCCAAAGGTAGAAGCACAACACAGCACCATCCTTCTGACAGTAATGTCTGTGAGTGTTAGACATGTGAGCACTGCATCATCCCCAGCGTGTCAGTGCTTTTCCACACCAACCTGACTCTCACACTCTCTGCACTGAATGTAACTCTGCTCTTGTGGAGACAAATGCTTTCTGTCACATCCTCCATCCCTGCAACCATTTGCCGGTAGGCAGCTCTTGCAGAAGAATCAAGCAGCAGAACCTTGTGCTCACCCTACAGCATGCAAATGCTATGAAAGCAGAAATAACCTGGCATGCTCTGGGTCTGCAAGGCTGCACAGATGGGAGAGGTAGATTGTGTTTTTGCAGTGGAAGTTTCCAGTATTTTCAGTACATAGTGTAGGCCCTAACTGAATGTATAACCCTCTTGTAAAACAGCTGTATAAGTAGTTTTTGCACCAAGAAAGTTGCTGAACAGAATTAAGTTCAGACTGGGGGCATTCTGACATGGGTAGAATTGAGACAAGCACAAGATAAATACAGGGTGGGTAGAGCCCAGCACAGGACAGAATGAATGTACTGACTTTTGGAAACATTGCCCTTCTCTCTCTGCAGAAAAGTACAAGGCAGACCTAAAAACAAGAGGTTGGTAATTGACCTTCTATGGAAATGAATCCTAGCCACAGTCTGGAGGAGTCTGTGAGCCTGAGATGCTCAACCAATGAGAGCCATGAGAGCATCACCTGCATTGGGTTTAGGGCACAGAACAGAATTGATTTCACTGACTGGTGTGCAGTTTCTCCCTTGCCAATAGGGGATGTGCGCGCAGTATTGCAGTAATGAATAAGCACTGCTGCTATCGCTGCCATCTTTGCCTAACTAGAAATCTTTGACTTTGAGAGTTTCTCACACAAGGGGAGAGGGTAAGAAAGTAAAGAGGCACAGAAAACAAAGGGAAACTGCTCTTCTTTATCTTATCTATAAAAATTGATACAATTGATGCTGTCGTGCATTTTTTTATTATTTTTAATTTTTTGCCAATGTCAGTTAGATTGTTTTAAAATATCCACACACCAAAATCTGACTACCAAGCAAATTTAATGAAAATGAAATGAAGGTGAGTTAGCGGAAAGCACAAGGCCATATTATATCAGGCTCTAGCAAATTTACAGGCACTCACTGCACGAAGAGGTAGATCTGAGTTGCACATTATATGATTTCCACAAAGATTAATGAAATCTGAAGCTTTCAATATATTTCCCCTATAATCAAAAGAGAACGGATCCCCAGGGTCTGTCCCGCAGACGTTCTTTCCGTGGTCTCTGCTGCCACCTGCTGGCCAATACACGGAACTGCCACTGTTGGGCGTTTGGTGCCGCAGGAAGCACAACGCAGATCTGAGTTCTGACCGGTCTACGCAGCAAATCCGCCAATCTTTATTGCGATAAGCCCTCCACATGGCATTGCACACGCACTCGAACACGCAACAGGCATAGATTTCTCTTAACTCCTCGAGGAGCAGGCAAGCAGAACAACTGAGCGCAGCACTGCTTGTGATTGGGCCACCCCCATCATAGAGATGTGTGTTAGATCTTTTACCCACCCCTGGCATTTTTGGCTACAAGGGCACACTGCTGGCTCATGGTCAATCTGTCGTCCACCAGGACGCCCAGGTCCCTCTCAGCAGAGCTCCTCTCCAGCAGCTCTTCTTTCTGCTTACACAAGGAAGATAGTCTTGTCAATGCAGAGAAATGAATCACAGAATCACAGAATGACCCGGGATGGAAGGGACCCCAAGGATCATGAAGCTCCAACCCCCCTGCCTGGAAGGGCCACCAAACTTCCACATTTACTAGATCAGGTTGCCCAGGACCCCGTCCAAGCTGGCCTTGAACACCTCCAGGGACGGGGCATCAACAACCTCCCTGGGCAGCCTGTTCCAGGACCTCACCACTCTCCTAGTAAAGAACTTCCCCCTAACATCCAACCTGAATCTTCCCTCTTTTTCAACTTAAAACCATTTTCCCTTGTCCTGCTATTAGGGGTCCTTTCAAAGAGTTTACTCCCCTCCTGGTTACAGGTTCCCTTCAGGTATTGAAAGGCTGCAATGAGGTCACCCCGCAGCCTTCTCTTCTCCAGGCTGAACAAACCCAACTCCCTCAGCCTGTCCTCATAGGGGAGGTGCTCCAGCCCCCTGATCATCTTCCTGTCCCTCCTCTGGACCCTTTCCAAAATCTCCATGTCTTTCTTGTACTGAGGGCTCCACACCTGGACACAGTACTCCAGATGGGGCCTCACATGAGCAGAGTAGAGAGAAGCACCTCCCTATCCCTGCTGACCACCCTTCTCCTGATGGAGCCCAGGATACCATTTGCTTTCCAAGCTGCCAGAGCGCACTGCTGGCTCATGTTGAGTCTCTTGTCCATCAGGACCCCCAGGTCCTTCTCTGCCGAGCTGCTCTCAAGGACCACTCCTCCCAGCCTGTACAGGTGCCTGGGGTTCTTCTGGCCCTAGTGCAAAACGTTGCACTTTGCCGTGTTGAACCTCATTAGGTTCACCCGGGCCCACCTTTCAAGTCTGTCAAGGTCCCTCCAAATGGCATCCCTTCCTTCCTCCATGTCAACCGTAACACTCAGCTTGGTGTCTTTTGTGCTAATCCTGTACAGTCCATCTTTTTCTACTTGACTACCTGCCTCTGCATCCTGCCTGCATAGAGCATTGCTCTTGAGCACACAGTTCACGCTATAGAAGAGAGCTAGGTTCAGCTTGTGGGATTTGATGAATGCAGTCTGGAGAGATGCTGCAGTGCTTTCACGTGGCTCCTTGTGACTCTCCTTCTCTTCTCCAGCTGCCAAGGAAGCAATGAGTGGAGAGAGGAGTCCTAGAGTGCCTTGGCCCCCTGCTGGGTGCGAATTCCAGAAGGTGGGGATTGTTCCTCTTCCTTGTGCTCTTTGGTTACTTGTACCTCAGCATTCAGAACTTGAAGTGCCCCTCCCAGCAGATGAGGGGCGGTGCTACTCTGGCTGTGGGACTGTCTGCAGGGTTAGCAGCCTCCAGTGAAGTGCTGGGGTGTGTGAAGTTCTCTCAGTGAAAAAAATCAGCCTTCTGCACTTTTGTGCTGAATATTAACCACGTTTCTGATCATCATAGTTCTGAATCCTACATCTTGTCTCAAAATAAGAAAGCAACAAGTTATTGTTTAAACCGAAGTAAGTAAATAAAATAGAAGCTCTTGCTATGGAAAGAACACTTTTGTTCATTCTCCATAATGCATCTTTTCCTGCTAAGATTAAAAGGTTTTTATGTATCTTCTTCACTTTTCCTTGTGAATTGCCTTTCTCAGGGTCACAAGCTATTTACATATGTATATATATGGGAGGAGGGAAGCACCACTTGTTCTCCAGACATTCACTCTCTTCTCTCATTCCAGGAAATCTCAGCCATGCTTTGCATTTTAGGAACAACACCAGATTTCCAGGAATATTGCAGTGAGTAAAGAGTTTCTTACCACCATAGACTTTGAGGGCACTGGGTTGCCTATGGTCCTGCTCAGCCAGTATCCCATGCACTGGGTTGTTTTCTGTGACTTGGTTCTCCTTTTTGGAATCATAGAATCCTTAGAGTTGGAAAGGATTTCTGAAGGCCATCTAGTTCAACCCCCCCTGCAGTGAATGAGGAAATCCACAGCTAGATCAGGTTTCCCAGGGCTGTCTCCAGGGATGGGACATTTCCTATCCAGATCCTCTCATTTCCAGCCCCGAGGATTACTGCTCTGAGGCTGCACATCCCACTCATCTACCCATGTGGTATTTCTTCTGGCACATCACTTCGGGTTTTCCCTGAACCTGTGTCCTAAGTATGGTTCTCCTACCCCATGGACTCTGGGCATTGCTCTGTGTGCTCACATCCCAAGTGCTGTGTCTGCATATGCCCCAGAGCCCCCGCTGCTCCTGGGCTCCCCTCCAGTGACAGGACAGTGGGGACTTGACTTTGCCATGGATGTGACTGCATCTCACAGGAAGAAGTCCATTCATGCTCCTGTCATGTACAGTGCTAAATAAATTTGGGAGTTGCTCAATAGCTCAACAGAATGACAGCCTTTTTCCTTAAAGATAGATATTGCCTTTAATCAGGTGCTCACTTGCTTTGCTTGAGTAAGCCAAACTCATTCCAAGAACAAAAGGGCTGCCATTGCAATAGCCTGGCTTTTCAATTTCAAACTATCTGCAGATTACAGAATAAATGAAATATTCAGTATACACAAATACTATACAGAATGATATGATACAGACCATTTCATTTTCTTTCATCCTTTTCTAGCTTACTGGCTTTTATGTAATGGGTAGACCTACATCAAAAGCCACGCTCAAGTAAGAACAAACAAATACTTAAAGCACACATTACACATGGCATTCCTAAGCCTTCTGTAAATGATACAGAGTTATTCTTTGAAGAATAGAGAGGCAGTCTAATAAACTTCTCTATGAGACCAGACCATGACACGGTGACAGAGCGGCATTTTTGAGTGCTTGGCATATGTAAGATACCAGCTGCCCTTGGGGGAGAATGTGTATTTGACAACAGAAATAAGGGCAGTCTTTGCTGCTAGGACCCTAGGACACAGTGCAACGTTCATCTTCCAACTCTTTTTAACCGTATCTGTCTCTCCTTCAGTAAGGAGATGTGAGCTCCATCTCAGGCAGCACCGCACTGCCAACTTGTCAAGCAATCTCTCATGGTCCTCTTGTAGTATCCCTTACACCTGGGACATGTATTCAGTCTCTGAGGGACTACTTCATTGACTGTCTGTCTCTGCCTGAACATCTTTTCTGCCTGTCAGGGTGCTGGCAGTCTGGGGTATTTCCTGCTGTGACCATGAGATCCTGCTCATCTCCAGGTGGGGGCATATCACTGCAGTCTGACTGCGACCCACTTGCTCTGTGGGTCAGGAGCCAGACATGTATTTAGAGCAGTGTTTGGGAAGGACAGAAGCTCTGGTCAGAAGTGCTATGGGGGACAATACCAGGCCGACTCTCTGAGTATGGGATATACCCTGCAGCTGGAAAACTGACATTCATCCAGAAGGAAAACATCTGAGCAGTTTGCCCAGCCTGTGACACTGGAGGAATGTACACTGCTCAGTGCCTTTGGGACTCAAATGTGATCCATACTGAGTCTGACCAGTGGCTCATCGTGTTGACGCAGAAGCTCTTCTGTTCATATCTTCTGGCTCATTAAGTCCAGACAGTCACTGACTGCAGCCGTAACCCTTCTCTACTTTCATTCCTGTGGGAATCTCTTAGTCAAACATAAAATTTCAGCATTATACAACCAAACTTCATTGTTAGTAAGGCCTGTACAGTAATGCTTATGTTTTCTTAAAATATATGTATGAGTTCTCCCTTATATACACTCATTCCAGTCATTCATAGTTACTATTAATGATTCAGCATTTTTCTGTGGTTTCAGGCTTTCCATGCCACCCATGCTATTTGCCAAACTAAAGTCACTGCTACTTTTTGCACCAGAGACTATGCTACATATCCTGTGGCCAGCCCGCACTGCCATTTAGACCACCTGCTCCCAGTCTGTTCTAGAAGTTTCCCACAATGTCACAATTGCCAATATGAGAAGGATCTCTCTTACAGCACAGCAAAAACTTCAGAGTTTTTATTACAATATTTCAAATGTGAAACAAATCTCTCCAAGTGGGAAGTGACCTCATCCCCTGATGTGAGTCCCCTCTCCCTTGGCACATGGTGGTTCCCTGGGGCATGTCCTTGCCACCAAAGTTCAGCCGATCTTTCTGTATCTCCAGAGACTGTCCCAAAACTACTCATTGCACATTAGTATCAGCTCTCCTTCCAGCATCAAAGTGCAGATGAATCAGCCGGGCTCTTCCTAGGAACTCCCATCTCTCTTCTCACTTCTTAACCAAGTTGAATTTTAGTTCTGATCATGCTTCAGTGTCCACAAAAACGTGATGAAATATCGTTAAGCTGTCTGAAATTGAGTTTTAGTTTGCTTTCAGAGGGTACTTTGGAAAATTTTTCTTTATCTTTGTCAGCCTTTGTAAGTAGTTGAATGACAGCTTTACCTGTCTCCTGTGATGCCTTGCAATGTGACATGCTGCCTGTGAAGTGCTTTTCTCAGAACTATTATCCTGTATGGTACAAATCACACACTTTATGCCCAGCACCTCCTCCTACTCATGCCATTTTCTCTTAATGCTAGCAGGTCAGACTGTGTCCTGGATGTTATACCTTGTCTGTTGTGTTCCTTCCACCCAAGATAACCGTTCTCATCTCTGATTCCAGGACCTCAGGTCCATTCTCCCTTGTTCCTGATCATCTGTCCAAAGCATAGCCATTTCTGTGTTTCTTACAGCCTGCATCCCCTCTTTAAATGTTGGGCAACAATATCCATCATCCATTCAGCTGATGTCCTCAGGAAATAATCATACATCTGTGGCCACTTCACATCATTTACCTTCTAACTTTCTAGATATCATTGCTAAATTCTCACTAATTCATTTCTTCTACCTTTGTGTAAAAGTGAACATACATATTACGGCATCTCCCTGCTCTTTCCCTTCCTTTCCCCACCATTAATTTCATTTCCCTCAAGCCCAGAGGGAAATGCTGGAAGGATGCACCTTCCTGTGAATGTGCCCATGACTCTCCTAAAGCTTGCCTTGTACCAGTCTCAAGTCCTTCATTTCTTTCCTTTTCTCATTGCATCCTTACATTACTCCCTTAAGAGGGTCCTGGTCACCCAAGTCTCCACATTATGTCTTCACATTTCATCAGTCTTCTTTGATCTGTGCTAGCTGGCATCTAGCATTGTCAGTCCTTTCTGGTTTACTTCTTGTAGTCAGTCCTCCTCTTTTTTGGCTATGACATCTAATGGGTCACCCAGTCTGCTCTGATTTATGGTATCTCTCTCCATAAAAGGTTGTGGAAGTGGCACATAACTCCATAAGTAATCCCATTCATCAGAGCAGAGTCAGAATAATCACCTATTTATCTCCTATTCAATAGACTTGCTACAGCACTCATTATGAATTCATTTAAACTGATGCACAGTGTCCCATTATGCACTAATGGTGATGAGAAACATGACAAAACAAATGCCATTTTAAAATTGGGAAATGAATCTGTTCAGCAAGATGTATAACTATGGCTACTCATGAATTCTTACTCTTGCAGTCTTCTGCAGCACACACCTTGTTGTCTCCTCATACCTGAGCTGTAGCCTGCTATGATGCTTCTGGCAGAATCAAATCCCCCCCTGCCATGGCTACCAACACATGTTGCGGCTGCATGACTCCTGCATTCCTACAGCCCACCCCTCAGCACAGCCCCTGTGCAGAGCTCCCACTGTTGCAGTGCTTCTCTCATGACTCTGTAGCACCAGCACAGCCTGAGTCCTTGGTGCTGGGGCTGGGAATTGCCCAATGACTGTGGCCATGCTGAGCGCCCTGACTGTGCTGCACTGCACCATGCAGTCCTGGTATGGCTCTGAATGTTCTTCGGGTCTCTCCCCTGTTCTTATCTTCAGGAGGATGGACTTTGTAGGGCTGTTAAATCTTCCTCTGGCACACCTTTGAAGCCATTACTTCTCATCCTATCACTAGTTAGCTGCTTCTGCTGAATAGTTTTCCTAAGGCAGTGGTTCGGCTCTGTAATGTAGTGCTGCAACCTTCTGTAGAAACAGCCCAAAGGATCCCAGCCATGTGTATGACTGCCCAAGAAGCTGATGTCTGGAGCGGTAGGATGAGTCCAGGAGCTTGTGGAAATCCTTGCCTTGCCATGGAGCCATATGTTTGAAGACTTTGATCACAGCTTTGCGGGGAAAAAAAAAGCACACTGGGAGATGATGGCGAAAAGATTTCTTCAGAAAAAGAAGCATGTGTAGAACAACCCCTCCTCTCGTTATGTTGCTGATGCTCTGGGTGCCCCTGTTCATGCCGAATTGTTCTGGAGGTCAGCCCTGGATAGGAGTGTGTCAGAGGCCAGCCGACCCAGCACTGCTCAGGGGGTTCAAGCCTCTGCCAACCTGGTACAGATAGTGGGGCTGCTAGAATGTGTGATCCCCCTTTCCCCACCCTTCTCTCCCCCCCCCCCCAGCCATGTCTAGGCTGTAGGAACAGCAGTGGAGTTGTTGTTGTACCTGTAATGATAGTTCTGACCCTGGATGTCCCACCGCTCACTGGCTGCAGCATCTCCTCTTCAAACTTCTGACTTCTAAGGGCTTTGGTTCATGTGGAAACTTCTCTCAGAGGTCTTGATGAGGAGCAAGTTGGATGCAGTCCCAGAATAGCACCACTAACAAAAGCTCTCACAAACAGCCAACCAAAATGCATCCTGAAGTGAGATCACAGAAATGATGCAAAGCAATCAGATGAGAGACATGGCCATAAAGAGCTGTTAGATTTTTAGAACAGAGCTTCCCTTTGCCTCAGAATAGCAAGAGGATTGCTTTACATGTGCATGTGGCCTTGTAAAATTCCAGTATCTGGGAGTTGTGTGTGTTTAAAACTGCACGAGCAATACAAGGCGCAGTGCCAGCTTTCAGCTGCATTAAATCAACAGGTGGGTGTGCAGTGCAGGGCCTCCCCAACTGGAACCACCTCCTTAGAGCCTGTCCTGAGCTGCTGTGTCTCCACCTGGAGCCCAGGGCAGGATCCTGTGCTCAGCCCTGCTCAGGAGGACTGTCCCCTTTGTTCACAGTACTTTGTCACAAAGCCCAGTGACCCATCCAAGCCCTCGTCCTCCAGCCCAGCACACTGTCTGTGTGATACAGACGTGCTCCTCGTGGCCATTCACAGAGGTTTGCTCCAAGTCCTCAGCTCCAAATGCAAATAAACAATTATAAGTCATCAATATGTCTGATATCATGGAATTCTTGGCTGGCAACAGCTATCCTGTGTTGTATAATTGAAAGAAATGCAATGGAGTGTTATTTAATAGGTAATCAATCAGTGCTGTACTTGTACACCTGAGCTAATCAATTACTGCAGGAATGCCAGTGCTGGCCACCTGCTGGGAAACCACCTGTGTACATCAGGGCACCAAAATGCTCCCCTGCTTGTTGTGGGTTCATTAACAAAATTTCATGAAGAAATCTTATGTTCATAGATGCCAGTCATCTAATAAATGTTGTAGAGTTGTTTCTCAATCTAAGCTTTTTAATTTTTATTATTCCATAGAAAGTCTGAAAATGTAATAAAAACAGTTTAATAATTCTAAACAAACAAATGAACAAACAAACAAACAAACAAAAAACCTAAAATGGTAATTCAATGTTCCTGACTTGCTTTAAAAAGATCCCAGATTTAAGAAGTAATTAAAAAATGCAGGAGAAAAAAATACATCCTAGAAAGCCCATCTGTGCTTTGCAAAGTGGCCTCGTTGGTTCTGGGCTGTGTCCTTCAGCCCTGTGCTTTGGGTGCTGGGTGCCTGCCCAGAAGGTGTTCTACAGTCCACTACCTGCATCTCATCATGTGCATCCCACCTGAGCACTGGGATTCTACAGCCCTCTGTATTGCTATTTTATTTATAAAATGTTACCAATAAAGCCAGAAGCTTCAAACAGATTAGATTCATTCATCCAGCCTTCACACAACGTTGAATTACTCACACAAACCAGGCTGTCTGAGGCAACGACAACAATGTTTTCACAAATTGTTTAATTAGACAACTTCTGGGCAATTTCTTCCAATGGTTTCACTTCCCCTGCCCACAGATATTCTGGTGCTCACCACATCTGTCATAACAACCCTTCCTGGATGCTGGAGTTTTGGGGCCAAGCCCAAATTTTTTATTTATTTTTATTTTTATTTTTTGCTTTGAAGGACAAAAAGAAGCATAAACAGCAAAGAACCTTCTTTATTTTTTCCTTTTTTTTCCCCCCTTTTTCTTTTTCTTTTCCTTTTCTTTTTTTTCTTTTCCTTTTTTTTTTCTTTTTCTTTTTTCCTTTTTTCTTTTTCTTTTTTCCTTTTTTCTTTTTCTTTTTCTTTTTCTTTTTCTTTTTCTTTTTCTTTTTCTTTTTCTTTTTCTTTTTCTTTTTCTTTTTCTTTTTCTTTTTTTTTTTCTTTTTCCTTTTCTTTTTCTTTTTCTTTTTCTTTTTCTTTTTCTTTTTCTTTTTCTTTTTCTTTTTCTTTTTCTTTTTCTTTTTCTTTTTCTTTTTCTTTTCCTTTTTTTTTCTTTTCCTTTTTTTTTTCTTTTCCTTTTTTTCCTTTTCTTTTTCTTTTCTTCTTCTTTTTTTAAGGAACAAATTATCATCATTTTGTTTGCTTAGCTGAGAACTCAACCAAGGTCTGGCGGGCAGCTCTGAGGGCACTGCAGGGGACTCCAGGCTCAGCTTCATCACCCCAGGCTCAACCAGAAATCCAAGGTCCCTCCTGCAGCCACAGCCATGAGTCACTGATGTCTTATGCAAGAAAATTCCTCTTCCCATTTTAAACTATGGATGAGAATTTCATCAGAGGGAAGCAGCTTCGGAACAGACGTTCTCACAAACTCATTCTTTGGCTCTATCTGTTTCCAATGAGGCTTTACAATCTGCCCTTCCAATAGTATTCCCATCTTGTTTGGTGGCTTTTATCCAAGTTGGTTAATAATTTCTGTTATCGTCCTTCGAGCCTGAACAATTTTAGCTCCTCCAAATCCCTTGTTGTTCCTTATTAAGACACTAGCTACTACTGGAGAAAGATGACTGATTGCAATAGCTGTAGGCAGAACTCATGCTGATTAACAAATCACTTGAAAATAATATGCTTTTTAGCCATTAGAGTTATTAATAGTATGTTTGCTCCCTTTCTTGGGGCATTTAATGCTCAAGGAATTAGCCAATCTGGAGAGTAAATCTTTTAGTTCATAGTGGACACCAAACTCAATCTGTCTAGCTGGAATGGGACTATACACTCATTTTCTTTTCAAGACTCCACAGAATTTGACATTTTAGTAGAAACTTAATAGCTTGCAGTAATTTTTTTTACTACCTGTAGCAAGATTAGCTGCTAAGATAAGGAGCTGATGGAGCTGGTGAGTGACAGGGCACATTCACCTCATTTAAAATATGCATAGGGGAAGGGAAACACTTTGGTACAGAAGTGCTGCTGCTGCTTCCCAGGCATCCAACGACCCTCAAAAGACACTGCCGTCGCACTGAACCTTGCCTATGGGAGCCTAGTCAGAGAGACAGCAGGTGTTTCTAAATGAAATCTCCATGCTGCCTGATTTTAATGGGTCCTTTACTTTGTAAAACCAAGAATTATTAATTAATATTTATACTTTGTTTACGAGTTAATGGGTAACTGGCTTGGGTAAGATCCCTGGATGATCTATCAGTTCACACTGGGAGTAACTGTCATGCAGAACAAGCAATGCTATTAATCAACACAAAGCAGAAGATCACATGGAGGATATTCTTTCTTGCTCTCTTTTTCAGTTTTTTGTCTCCCTCTTTGTTCTCTCCCTCTGTGCACTGTATCATAGAGTGATGGGTAAGACTGTATTTCAGCCTCTCTTGAGGAATGGTTTTGTGGTAAGGAGCCCAACAGCCTCTGGTGTCAATGCTGCTCAACAACCAAAGTTAGTTAATGTGTAGGAAGAAAACAAGTACCTCTGGCATAGGTGTGGTCTCGCAGTGCAGAGCAATGTTCACAATAAAATGGCTGTCTGGGATAGAATGGGACTGTTCCCATATGATGAAACAAATATAGGTCTAACCTGGCATAAAAGTCTACAGCAATTAAACAAGTGGCTGTTCATTTTGGTCTTTTAAAGAATTTCATCGTATCCTGACGCTGTAAGCCTTACCAGGAAACTCAGTATGTGAAAACGGAGGAGTAATGCTTGATTTGATTTGATTTGACTTGATTTGATTTTTTTTTTATACTGATTACTGTGAATATCACTATGCATTTGAAATACCTATATTTGAATTGCATTAATCTGCAGAGTGTTTGTGAATCTTTTTAAAAATCTAGCAGTAAAATAATGTCTGCTTGGCATTTAATAATGGCAGATACAACAATAAATATTCACTTAGGATGACTGTTTTTTGCACTGTTCTGTCCATCAAAATATGAACAGAAAATGTGTCCCATTAGTGCAGAAAATGTCTGGAAAAGATACTCCCTGATTAAGGCAGATGTGTCTGCTGATGGTTTGATTTGGAACATGGATTGCTACAAATGAGTCACATTCCTGGGAAGGGGATTTAACGCTCAACAGGTTCAGGCTCCAGGCTTTCCTCTGGCTCAGTCTCACTGCTCTCTTTCTGCTTCACACTTCTTTCGTACACAACAATTCAGTTGTCCCTTATTAAGAGTGCTCCCTCTGTCAGTTCTTCCTCAAGTGCATAACCTTGCTACGCCCAATCATATTAAAGAGTGACTGAAATGGCTTTGCTTTCCATCACAAAAACAGCTGCTACATCAGTTGTAAAATCCTGTCATTTATCTTTTCCCATTTCTATCATCTTATTCAATGCATGAGACAGACACAAGTGCTCTGTATTATAGATATTAATAAACCTCCAAATTCTGTGCTATTTCCATGCTGGTTAAACATGGAGTAATCCTTAAATGGAAAAATAAAGCAAGATAAATGCAACCAAAACTCAGAAAGCCAAGGTATACAGCTTTTGTCTATGTACAAGCAAATCTTCATCCAAATGGCTTAAAGGAAATAATGGTGATATGCACATTCCATGCAATCATCATAAAAAAGAAACTGTACAACAGAGCATTTGTCAGAAATCACTGTGAGTAAATGACGACTTTCAGGAAAATCAGAAACATTCTTTGCTATAGTCACTGTCTAAAACTGAGGAATAGAATGAGATGAAATGAAGCAAACCAAGAGATCTCCGATGGAAGTTTTAAAACATTACAGCTAAAAGCAGAAGCTGAAATAATAAAATGAAACTGGTCAAACCCTAGAATTAGAGATTATGTGATAGAAACACATTTTGTTAGATTGTGGGTGACATGCAAGCCTGATTTCTTTTAGTTCTATTATAAGAAACATCACTGGATTCAAAATATCTTGGTGTGGTTTTCAATCATACTTCCATTTTACAGATAGATTTTCAGTTCAATACTCATGGTGTCCTTTGAGAAACGAGCAACTACATAGCTGATGTATACATATTTAGTATGCACGTGGCAATCAATTCTGGAGGGGCTGGAATTACATGATCTTGAAAGGTCCCTCCAGACAACTGTTCTGTGATTCTATGATATATTCTAAGTATACAAATACACAATAATTAAATGTTTATATAACATGTGTAATATATACGTATATTTAAGAACAGCAAATCACACACAAAAAAAATGTTAGACAAATTTTGGAAGAATGCAATTCCAGTCCTCTGCTCAGATGTGGCCAGCCTGGAGGTTTGCTTCCACTGCAGACCTGGGCCAGTCCAGCTCCGACTCTGACTGGGGATGGAGAACCCACAGCTTCCTTGGTCTCCAGCAGAGTGCCTGGCCATCCTCTCGCCAATAGCGTCATCTTGTGCCTGCTCAAAATGTACCTCACTTCAGCTGTGCCCTCTGTCTCTTCTATGTCCTTCCATGTCCATCTGCCAAGGGCCTGGCATCCCAGAGGGCAACTGGATAGAGGAATAAAATACCCATTCTACACCTCTCACCCAGCTGCCAATACTCATTCACGCAGCATTGCTTCACTCCACCCATTGCCCATCATGCCTTGGTCTCTAAGTGCTACAGATTAGGAGGTTTTTGAAAATGCACAAGGGCATAGATGTTGAAAATATGTACCATCGCTTGGCTAGCAGAGCTCCAGTTAAGCCTTTTGTGTGTTTCTGTAATACACAGATTTTGTAAGGTAAAGGACGATTTGCACTTTCCCTAATAGCTTACTGGTAGTTTGTGTTCATGGCTAACACACACCACAAAGATCTCTCCAGCTGCTTGTCATATCTTTGCAGGCATTGTTTAAAGGATGAACTGTACTGAATAAGTTTCATTCTGCATACATTATTCATCAAAAAAATATTACTTCCATGAACTGCGATTAGTACAGTTGCTGTCCATAGACTTCAGTGTATTTTGCCATGAATTTTTCTATAGCTTTTCAAAGAATACACAGTTCCAGGGTTCTTTTTCTCTGTGCCTTTTTTAAACTTCCTTCAACAATCACTTGTAGCTGGTGATATGTTTCCATTGAAAACCATATTGTGATACAAAGCAGTGTGACAGCTGCAATTTTACACAACATGAAATATCAGCTGAGGAAATTACAAAGAGCATTTCCCTGAAACCACGATTTCAAGAACAAATCAATTACCTCAGTGAAGCTGCTGCTCAGAAATTAAACAACCCTGATTATCCTCAAGTAAAGTTCAGATCTGAGGAACTCACGCTGAGGCCCACTTGGAGTTAGCAGAAAATCGTTATTCTAGGGTAATTGCAAGGAAGGAAGGTTGCGATCCCACACATGTTGATAAGGAAAACCATTATTTATTACAGCTGTTTGTCTTGCTCCAATTCATAGGAAGGAGAGGAGGTTCTTTGATATATGTATACCTGACATGAGATTAAGAAACAAAGAGTTCAAATGTTGGTCCAACCAGCTTATTACAAATCTTAATCAGGGAGATGGGGAAGGGGAGGACTGGCAACTATTATGAATTAGGGTGATGGGGAAGGGAAAGTGGGCAATAGGAAATATAGGAAAGAAGCAAAAATTGCATAAAGCAGGGATAGTCACCACCAAGACCTAGCAGTATTCTGTTGCATGCCATTGCAATGCCCCAAGGCAAAAGTGCAGGGAAGAGCAGCAGCAGAGTGGCCGGCCTTAGGCAGCAAGCAGGTAGAGACAGAGCAGGCCCAAGAGGAAGGGGCAAGTTTCAGGTAGCAGGCCCAGGAGAGTCTATCAGCATGCAGGAATCATGTTGTGAAGCACCTGATGTCATGTTTCTTGGTCCCTTTTTTATCCTTCTTCTGCCAATGTGGTATTCCTGGGTACTTGGGTAAGAGCCATGTGCAGAACCCCCGAGATGGCATCTCCCTTGAGAAAAGACTGCTTCCCAGCCACTAAGCTGTGGCTTATCTCTTTCTCTATCGTTGCCCTTGGACTGCAAATCTTCAGACAAAATATTTCATCAACTCTGACTGTGATTTGCCTGGACTTGTCCATATGTGTCCCTAGGTTGGATATTAGGAAACATTTCTTTACAGAAAGGTTGTTAAATACTGGAATAGGCTCCCCAGGGAGGTGGTTGAATCGCCATCCCTGGATGTGTTTAAGAGCCATTTGGATGTGGTGCTCAGGGATATGATTTAGCAAAGGGTTGTTAGTGTTAGGGTGCTATTGTTAGGCTGCTGTTGGACTTGATCTTCAAGATCTTTTCCAACCTGGGTAATTCTATGATTCTATGATTTAGACAAAGGATTTCTCAACCCTTGACCAGGACTTGTCCATCTGTGTCCTCAGCAAACTTTGAGACAATGGTGTGAAAGAATAATCTCTTACACTGTTTTATAGAGGTCCTCAGATGAAACAATAACAGAAATGTATTAGTAGTCTTTGTGTTTAGTTATCCCTCAAGGCAGCCCTATGACTCCCTCATAGCAGCTCCTCATGTCAGAATGCAGCTCCATGGCAGCCTAAAGCTCCCCATGGCATCCCTACAGCTCCTCATGGCACCCTGCAGCTCCTCACAGAGAGTGGAGGGGTAGCACTGAGCTCTGCTCTCTGACAGCCACAGGGTCTGAGGGAACACATGGAGCTGTGTCAGGGAGGGCAGGTGGGGGTGAGGGAAAGGCTGTGCCCCAGAGGGTGGTGGGCATGGCACAGCTTCCAGGGCAGCAGGCACAGCCCTGAGCTGCCGGAGCTCAGGGAGTGTTGGGACACCACTCTGACACCAGGTCTGTGTGGTGCTGTGTGATCCCTGTGGGTCCCTTCCAACTTGGAACCTTCTATGTCCTATGGTGACCCCACCACGCAGCTCCCCACGGTCCTGGCACAGTGGCTCTCTGTAGCACCTGCCCCTCAAAAAAGCTTTCCCAAATCTCTGATATTTTCATGGAAAGAAACCCACGCAGTTCTCAAGCACCTCTGTAACACGTTCCTCCTTATGCTGTTCTATCAGCCAGCTGCAGAAATCCCAGCTGCTGCGGATGCCTGTGCCAAACGATGACCATGCCAGTGATTGTAATCTGGAGTTTGGGCTGTGTTCTAGTCTTGCTTATTTTGCACTGAATACATGAAGGTATAGTCTGCTTCTGTCTTAATTAACATCAGGAAATTTACACTGTTCCCTTTTCACAAAAGGAGAAAGAGAATCACTTTTACCTAAGGTAAATTAGCATGACTTCAGTGAAGCTAATTAAGTTATCCCTAAATTATGTGCAGAAATCAAGGGAAGCGCTTTGTTCTCCCTAGAAGGCTGTCTGTAAAAACACACTGCTTTTTCTCTTTTCTTAGGCTTTCTGCAAAATTACTCCTGGGGAGCCCAAATGGCTCCAACTGCCAGGAGACAACCAGCACTGACAGCTCCTGCAGCACTGAAGGCAGCCATGCAGAAATGCAGCCATGCAGAAATGCAGCACTGCTCCTTGGCCACTTTGTGTGAAGTGCTCAGGCACTGCCCCCGTCAAACACAGCTCTGTCTATGAGCTCAGCAGCCAGTGATGAAACTCTGGGAAGAGAAGCTGCCTAAGATCCCTTTTATATTCTTGGCAATCGTATTTTGAATGTATGAATTTTCACTCAGTCAAAAGCACCGATACACGCTGCAGGTGTGTATCACAAACAGGTTGCTGTTTGTCTCCCAAACAGAAGGTTGTGTTGAGTTATGGAAGTAAAAAATACGTATATGGTACTGTATCCGGTTCTTGAGTACTGTATCCAGTTCTGGGCTGCCAGTACAAAACAGACAGGGATCGTCTGGAAAGAGTCCAGCTGAGGGCCACAAACATGATAAAGGGCCTGGAACATCTCTCCTATGAGGAAATGGGTGACCCGGGTCTGTGCAGCCTTGAGAAAAGAAGACTCAGAGGGGATCTGATTAATGTTTATAAGCATTTAAGTGTGGGAGATAAAGGCACATGGCCACCATCTTTTCATTTGTCTGTGTGGACAGGACAAGGGGAAATGGCCACAAACTGGAGCATAGGAAGTTCCACACCAATATACAAAGGAACTTCTTCACAGTGAGGGTGATGGAGCACTGGAACAGGCTGCCCAGGGGAGTTGTGGAGTCTCATTCTCTGGAGATATTCAAGACCCATCTGGATGCCTACCTGTGCAGCCTGCTGTAGAGTGCCTGCTTTGCAGGGGAGCTGGATTCGATGGGCTCTGCAGGTCCCTTCCAACCCCTACAATTCTTACCAAAATGAAATAACGATTGCATCTTAGGGATGTAGTTGCTGGCTGATACAGCTAGAACACTTGTCATGATAATTCTACACACAATTCTACAAGTTAATTTTGCTCGTTGCTGTTCAGCATAAGTCTGGGAAGCTACCCATTTAAAAAAGATTCTGTGCCAAATGAAATAACCCTCCTTGGAATTGCAGCTGCTCTTTGAGAGTGTGACGTGAGTGGCATGGTGAGGGCTGCAGCAGGGCCGGAGCTGCTCTTGCAGGACCTGGGGCTGCCCCTGGGGGGTGTTGGAACCCTGGGTCTATTCACCTTAATTACTCCATCCTAACCACAATACAGTAAGACACAAACCAATGGCAGACACTGTTCCATACCTTGTTTGTTCTGGGTACGTATAATGACAGGACAATACAAAGGGAAAGTCAGTTAAAAAATGAGGGAACAGAGTAAGAAGAAGTGGCACAAGAAACACTGCAATGGGGAGAAATCTTTACAATAAGCAGTTTAAAAGGACATGAAAATAAAAAAAAAAATGTCCCCATCAGCAGAGTATAAATCACAAGTCAACCACTTTAACTCCAGGAACTGCTTAAATTGAAGTATATGTTTGAAAAGAGTTGTGAATCCTTGAAAAAAATGAGTTTACTGAGAGTACGTGCATTAAATAGTTGGCAAGAGACTGCTTAATGTGTTACACTTATAACCATAATTGCACATAATTCTGTAATTAATTTCATTGCGCGTGTGACACTATACATGCCAAACATAAGTGCTTGTGTGCAGATGCACACTGCTTATAACGTGGTCATTAATTCCCCCACTGTTGACAATCAGCTCATGGAAATAAACTGCCAAATCCCAGTAGGACTCCAATGTGTCAGATGTGTTCCTTTCTTACTGCAGATCATATCCTGTGCTGAGTGCTGTGCTTCTGAGCAAGCAGAAAACAAAATTCTCATGAATTGAATGGTGTCACTTACTTCACAGCTAATTACACGTGGTTTTGTTCTGCTCTGGGTTAAGTGATCTGTTTGCAAAATTCATAGTAGGAAGAAAAAAAGAAAGAAGAACATGGCTATTCCATAGAAGTCTGTAGTCCTGTGAACAGGATCCTGGCTCATCTAAGCCAGGGCTTGGTGACTTGTATTTACAAATGAGGGTGGTACCACCTGTTGGTTTAGGACCCTTCACCAGTCTCTGGGTGTCTGTTGTTTCCTGCATTTGGCGGAGCCTTGCAGCCGGAGCTCCAGGCTGGTGCCTTCCAGTGCCAAGCAGTGCAACTACAATGGGGGGCAAGTGGGAAGCCAGTCATCATGGTAACACTGGAGCACTTCTGACATCCTCCTCTCCAGATCCTCCTCTCAGGCATGTTAAACTTGACTCTGTGCTTATCTCAGGTCACTGTGCTTAGCGAAGGCCTTTACCAAAACAGTGTTGGAAATGTCAGTGAAGCAGCTCCTCAAACTGTTTGTATCCTGTTCCCCTTCTGCAATCTGGTCAGCCTCCACATGTGAGGCTTTGCTGCTGCTGCTCAGAGAATCACCAATGTGGGTTCCTCTGTAGGCAAACCAGTCAAAGCCCCTTGCATTATGCATCTATCCAGTGCACCCTCAATAATTTTGCACATGACAGCAAGTTGTTAGGAAGTGCTGATCTGCCTTAGGGTAAACAGGCCCCACAGAGAGACCAGGACAGGCTGATCAATAGGCTGGGGCCAATGGGATGAGGTTCAACAAGAGCAAGTGCTGGGGTCACCACCCCTGAGTGAAAAATCTTACATGCTTGGAAGAGGCAGAACACAGCAAAGACCCATTCCATCTTTATTCTTGCAATCTGAGCTGTATTTTTCCTTATTGAAGAATCCACCTTTGCTGGATTAGGACTTTTCCTGAAGTCATTCTCTGAACTGCATAAAGGATGAGCCAATGTCTAAATCCATACTGCTAGCACAGGAAAAGCAGCAGTGCTAAATAAACACGGGAATATATTTCCACAGGTTGGAAATTCTGGGCAAAATCAGTGGATAGAAAACTAAAAAAGGTGAGACTAAAAAGGAAGGGAAATAAAAACATTCCATCCAAAAATGACATTTCACTGTCACCATTACTAGAGATATATTCTTGGGTGCTCTGCTTTATATATGAATCTTACTTTGATGTTAAAAGAATATCATAAAGGCAAGTATGAGACTCGGCTACCAACTAAGAGATTTCTTTGGCATTCGCCCACCAGGATCCGGCTCTGTCTGCATTCAGAGGCTGCAAGGCAGAGAACATGCAATGGTCCAGCCAGGGAAATCCCCCCGAGCACAGTGCCTCATGGACAGCCTCCCGTTCCACTCCTGCACGCTCCAGGCCCTGCAGGCACCCCCCAGAGTAAATGAATGAGCTCAGGAAGCCAGTGTGATGGTGGCAAGGCTGGGTGGTTGGTTACAAGTGCAGGCAGAAACTGGCAGCACTGCCCACTGACTCTGTCAGTGTCTCTTTGCTAAGTCCTTTGTTGTCAGTTTCTCTCATCCGCTTGTGGATGGACTCCTGTTCTGGGATTAAGAGGTATGAAGCCAAGCGGCATGTTGCATTTCATTCTTAAGGAGCATTTGTTGGGGTGAAAGCAGCAGAAGCAGAGATCCAGGCACCCTCTGTGCAGCCAGAACTGAGCTCCAAACCTGTAGGGCCATCCCCAACCTTGGGACTCTGGAAGCACTCAGCTGGCCACTGTCTTCTCCCCTCCCCATCCACATTAATGACTCCAGCAAGAAGCTGCTCCTCCCTGATCTCGCTAAACATCAAGTCATGACTCGGGGAACAAAAGAACCACAAGGAACACTTCAAAACTTCGAACAAAAGATGAAAGCTCCAACAAGGTCAACCCAACCAGGTGTTGCTGTTTACCATGATGGCCTCATAATCCTCAAGATGAAAGGGGCCCTTTGCCACCCTTCAGGCAGTGAGACAGGGAGAGCAGCCGACATGATAAAAATGCTGTGATACATCCCTTTCATCAGCACTCCAAACAGTAAGTACGCAAAAATTATGGTTTGCATACAGCAATTTCTCTTTGCTTACACCATGCATTTCACTTAACTACAACCTATCCCACCGGGCAAACACATACAGAAATCCAGGAGCGCATTCACTGACTCCCATTTAAAGCTTGATTCAAACCAAAGAATGATCATTTAAAAGAGAGATGAAGGTTTCCAGCAAATGAAACTCACCATAGCAAATAAGGGGCCAAATACTGTCGTGAACACAACACAAAATCATGGGTGCTCTGATCTATTATTTTGGTGTTTCCTTGCTTGAAACCCTATAGGCAATCAGCACTGCATGGCAATGCTCCTATAACACAAAGCCTCTTCCTTTCATCTTTGCGGTGCCACCAGCGATGGAATTAGATGATCATTGTGGTACTGTTCAGCCCCAGCCATCCTATGAGTCTATGATGATGATTCTGTGATTCTCTAACTGCTCCTCAGTGATGCTACAGCAATGCAGCATCCCAAAGATCAGCATGGAAAGGAGCAGTGAGAGCACAGCAAAAAACCTCCAGGTAACAGCAGGGACAGGAAATGCTGAATGGGACTCTCTCTTCTAAATGGTCCGAGACAATAGCTGTTAGAAGGCTTAGCACCAGGTCAGGTTTGATAGGAGGAACTGCAGCTCACTATCATATGAAATTTCTCCTCGTTCTGGTTGCAAATTGCTGGAAGGCAATTCATCTTATCTACCACCTGCTTTCAGCTATACCTTGGCAAGTCCCTGTCCATGCGGGATTGCTCTGTCCTTGCTACCTGCAGGCAGAACCCAGAGATATGTTCCATCTGCACAGGTAATAATCAGGTGGCAGGAGATGTGCAAGCCTCATCCACCTTTAGCACAAGGATTTACAAATCCTTCAGGAGCCCATGGACACAGAAGGGCAGAAAGTGCCATTTTTAACAGCAAACCTGTGCCAACCTCCCACTGATCACAGAGTTCTGTAGTATGTTGGGGTGCTAAGTTGTCTTTGCGAGGATTTATGAGTGCATACAGTAGTTCTGAGTAGATGGAGTGTTCTAGAATAGCTGAGTTAGGCCTGTAGGTTAAGAGTTAGTGGGCTGCGGGTTTAGGTAGGTGTGTGTATAGGTTCTCTCGCGTGCATCGGGTTTTGCGTAGCGGGTGTACGTGTCTGCGCAGGATTTAGGATGGCATATAAGGTGTGTGACAGAGCAATATATTGAGAGAAGACATGATGGCATCCATGTTTGTGTCTCTCTCCCCGGGACAGTTGAAGTCCTGGGATAAGTCAGGTTAATTGGCGAATACGTCAGTAGTACCTCTCAGATTACTTTCAAGAAGCTGAATTTTTTACCTAATCCTCTCTCTAAAGTGGATTTTTCATCTCTCTTATTTACTGATAAACTTCCAGGGCTAAGCATCTACAGCACAAAACAGACCTGTGTAGTTCATCACCACGCTATATTTTTGGTCCAACATGATGAAAAAATGGAGCAGACATTTAGAAAGATGACAAGAAGATCCAGAGCAGAGCAGTTATAGTCACTGATGATTATATCAAAATATTGTTGAAGGAATATTAAAACCCCTGCTTCAGGGTATAAAATAATATATACATTTTTGTCAAACAGGTGGACAGAGTAATATATGTTTGTCCACTGTGCTGCATTTATATACCCTTCTGAAAGGTCTATCATTTTTATATATGTAAAGGTATATTATTTCTATATAATACTGCTATCGATGGACATGAGATCTGGTCCTAATGAACTATACAGGCCTTTATGCACCATTTGTATTCGTAAAGCATCTACCAGGATACGACCCCAAACAGGACACCCAGGGCAACACCAGCAGTATTTGGTTAAGAGCACATGAAAAGAAGCATATTGCAACAATAATCAGACAGCGATTTATGTCACCCATCATACAATCATGAAATGGCCGGGGTTGCAAAGGTCCACAGTGCTCATCCAGTCCCAACCCCCTGCTGTGTGCAGGGTCACCAACCAGAAGCCCAGGCTGCCCAGAGCCACATCCAGCCTGGCCTTGAATGCCTGCAGGGATGGGGCATCCACAGCCTCCTTGGGCCACCCGTTCCAGTGCGTCACCACCCTCTGGGTGAAAAACTTCCTCCTAAGATCCAACCTAAACTTTCCCTGTCTGAATTTAAAGCCATTCCCTCTTGTCCTATCACTGCCCACCCTCACAATGTCATGGTTTTGTACATTTTTCTATTGGTATTCCACATCATAACATCATATAGAGCACAGAGAACAACTACATGTCCCAGAGGGTCTCACAGTCAGAGAGGGAAACACATCACGGAAGTGATGCTGTCTCTCTCTCAAACTGCCTGGTAGCGAGTCTGGGTGTGCTTCCAAGCCGTGGCACCTTCAGTTTCAAAGTAGGCTTCTCGGTCTTCGGAAAACCTCTCTCTCTCTTTCCCTTTTATTTTACTTGGCTTATTAGCCTCAATTTCCATTAGATTGTAATTAGTAAAATAATAAGTTTTCCTCCTTAGATCGTTGCCACTTCTCTGTTTGTTTCCTTGAGTCCAGCTCCCATCTCCCTACCCCTTTCTTATTTTCCCTTCCTATGCGCTGGGAGCCAGGGGGAACAGGAGCCTACTGCCCCTCCCCGTCACAGACATAGATTGATCTAGATAACACCGTGACACAGCAATTCCTCCTCTGTATACGCTCCCTTCAAGTACTGCAAGGCCACAACGAGATCTCCCCAGAGCCTTCTCTAAGCTAAACAAGCCCAGTTCCCTCAACCATTTCTCACAGGAGAGCTGCTCCAGCACCCCGACCATCTTAGTGGCCTCTATATTCTTTCAATATACGTACACACGACGGCGAGATTGTGACACAACAGGATATATAGTTTATAAGAGTTTATTAAAAGTTGTTGTTGTTTAGGGAAATGGGGAAGGGAAGTCGGGTGATAGAAAAGAGATAGGAAATAAAAGCAAAGAGTCTTTGTAGAAAGCAAGAGAGAATTAGTCACCACTGGGTTTCCAGCATGACTCGTAGTTCAGATGTTGATCTTCAGTAGAGATGGTCGTCAGAGGGAGCAGGGAAGCATCTGTTTGCATCTTGCCTTCACAAGATACAATGGTTCCATCCCCAGATCTCCCATACCAAGATGGAGTCATTTGGTCACAGGCCGGATCTTCCACTGGTAAGCTCTCTCCAACGTGACACTGACTGCCACAAGGAAACAGCCACCTCTGGCCTCCTAAATAGGTCTCAGAGTCTTATTGCTCACAGGATGTGAGCTTGCAGCCAAAACAAGAGAAGGGTTCGGACAAAGGTCTCTCTCAGCGTCCGAACAGCAGCAGTCTGATGTAGCGATCTCTCAGCTCCCTGAACTCACGCAGCGCTATGGAGTGGGCGTCCGGGTCCTCCTCCAGGTGCTGGAAGAGGTTGAGCGGCTTGGCGGATCGGAAGGACTGCGGCAGGACAATCGTGCTGTGCACCGACTTGCTGCCAAGGAAGAAGTGGTTCAGGCATTTCTCATCCAGGCAGAAGCGCAGGTACCGCAGGAGATTCTCCATCCGATTCAGGAAATACTTCCTGCGCCACTTCTTCAAAGGGATGATGGCCAAAGTGTGGAGGACAAGAGTCTTGATGACATAGGTGGAAAAGCCCATGCCCACTAAGATGCTGGCAAGCAACGTCAGGCAGTGCAGGTGGGAGCTGTCCTGTCCGGTACTCCTGGCCGTGTGCTGGAAGAACTTCTTTTCTGCCACAGCACAGCTCTGTGGCCATGTTGTGCTGGGCGTAAAGCCGGCGTCTGTGTTCTGGCTGGTCAGGTAGATGTCCGAGTATTCTTGCTGCACCCCGAACAGCAGCTCGACGAGGACTTTTTCCCCGCTGGAGGCTTCTGTCAGCTGGAGCTTGCAGGAGCGTCTGGAAGGCAGCACCTTCAGGCTGTAGGCGTGCGCGTGGTGGGTGGTCTTCCAGATTGCTGCCACCTGTGCGGTGAACCAGGTGACAGTTCTCTCCACATCCAGGTAGGAGTCAGTGCAGAGAGTCTGTAGCAGGCTGGGGTCCTGATTTTGGCTCAGCTCTTCCTCATGGTGGTGGAGGAAGCACAGCACATTCCCCAGCTGCTTCTCCCTTTGGCACATGCACTGAAGCTCCACGCGGACGCGGGAGTTCCTTGCCAGCCCGTGCCCTTCATCTCCCAGCTCCAGGAGGAAGGTGTGCCCGGGGGGAGGCTCTATGGGCACGAGCAGGCAGTACACATTGTCCCACTCCCGGGGACTCCAGCCTTCAAAGGCACTGCCCACCCCAATGGCGGGCTGCAGCACCGGGAAGAAGCTGTTGGACCAGATGAATCTGAAGGTCTGCACGAGCTGGTCCATCAGCTCCTCCACTATAGGGCACCTGGTGGCCCTTCCTTCCACCTTTTCCAGGGCACGCCTTGTGAGAAATTTTGTCAGTGCTGAATCTTTGAAGTCTTCTTCCTCGTCATCCTCCTCTTCTTCCTGTTTTCCTCCTTTTCCACCAATTCCACCTGCTCCTGCTGTTCTACCTGCTCCTGCTGTCCGCCCTGTTCCACCTGCTCCTCCTGCACCTGCTGTTCCTCCTGTTCCACCTGTTCCTCCTGCACCCGTTCCTGTTCCTCCTGCACCTGCTGTTCCTCCTGTTCCACCTGTTCCTCTTCCTCCTGCACCTGCTGTTCCACCTGTTCCTCCTGATGTTCCTCCTGTTCAACCTCTTCCACCTCTTCCTCTTCCTCTTGCTCCGCCCCCGATGCCTCCTCCTCGCCACTGGAGCTGTCATTTTCACTGCTGCTTTCATCATGCTGGCTCATTTGTATGGACTGCAACATGTTCCAAAGGAGCAACAGAATCAGCCCCACATTGAACCAGATCTTCCAGTAATCCAGCAGAGCAAAGAGCAGAGATGACATGTCCACCCAGCTCTGCTGCTCATTCCTCTGCTCAATCTCGTGCTGCGGAGGTATCATGTGCTTTTGCAGATCAACCTCGCGCCGCTGCACGTTCTCGAGCATGAGCACATCAGTATTGACACTGACACTTAGCGCCCGCACCAACAATGCGAGAACAAACACCAAAGCCATGATCTGCAAGAGATGGGAGAGAGGGGCTCAGTGGGGCTGGGAGGGAGCGGGGCCAGGAGCCGCATGGCCCTGTGCTCAGGTAGGAGCAGTGGGTACGAGGGAGCTGGGTGGCAGCAGGGACCGAGGCCAGTGCTGGCAGGGACAGTTCCAAGCACTGCCCGTGGTGCTCCCACAGGGGCCGGTGTTTGCACCACATCCCTCGTCCAGCCCGACCTTCCCCTGCTGCTGCACTCACCATTGGCCCAGGTCAAAAATGCAGCAGCGCTGCCTGCCTGTGGCCCTAAACCCATCCCCTGCGTTGTGATGCAATGCATTCCTGCTGATGTCACAAGTGGGCTGCCCGACTACACCCTTCTCAGCTGCCCAGGGTGGGCACATGGCCACTGAGCCACGGCACTGCCTCAATTTGGAGGCATATCTCTGGACAGAGCTCCTGGGGACGCTCTTTACTAAGCAGGTGGGAGCTGCCCGGGCCTTTCTTTAAAATAAAATGGGGTGGTATTTCCCATGGATGCTGTGCTCCTCATGTGCCACCCCACAGGTTATGTTCCAAACACACTGTCCCTGGAAAATCATTTGGACAGAAAAGGAAAATCAAAACTACTGCTCCTGAGGAAACATAAGAATTTGCAGCATATGCAGAAACTCATTTTAGTGCTGAAATGCCACAGAGGGAACAAAGCTGAAGATCAGTGCCGGTCATGTCAAAGTCTCAGCACCTGACATCACACAGCCCTTTGCTGATTGCTCCCTCAGCCACCGGTGGTCTGAACGTCCTCTGAGCAAAAGGCCAGATGGCTCGATCCAAGCAGCTCAAAGGGGCTCTAACAATGATGATTAGGATGCCCACATGTGCAGCAGCCTCTTCAGCTGCATGGGCTCTGGCTCCTTTGGGTGAGCTTATGCTGTAGAGAAAACAGCAGGAGCAACTGCTGTCTACCCCATGTTGCAAAATCACATGTGCACGAGGCAGGAATATTTCTCAAAGGCCAACAGAGAAAGGCTTGGCTGGGAGCCTGTGGGTGTTGAACCAAGGCAGCCCTGCAGGCACAGAGTGGTCTGGTAGGTAAGGAGACAGCCCTGTAGGACAGGAGCGTGATGGCAGCTGTCAGACCAGCTGTGCTTCACCTGCATACCTTGCTGCCTGCAGCACAAGGCTCCCAGCCATGGCTGTATTGACTTCTGGGAGGTAAGGCCAGAGTCACCTCCTGAAGCCAGGGGAGATCCCAGATCAACAGGGTTGGAAGTCATTTGAACCTCACGAGATCCCCTAGACCAAATCCCCTGCTACAGCAGGTTCCCTAGTGTAGGTTTCTCCACAGAAGATAATCGCTCTTCTTCTCTGTTTCCGGTAACAAGGATATCAATAAATATTATTAACCAACAGAAGCTGTGTAACCCAGTGAAACAGGACCTATTCTTTCCTGAATCTGAATTCAGCATTCAGATTTCTGTACTTCACCAGTCTCTGGGTGTCTGTTGTTTCCTGCATTTGGCGGAGCCTTGCAGCCGGAGCTCCAGGCTGGTGCCTTCCAGTGCCAAGCAGTGCAACTACAATGGGGGGCAAGTGGGAAGCCAGTCATCATGGTAACACTGGAGCACTTCTGACATCCTCCTCTCCAGATCCTCCTCTCAGGCATGTTAAACTTGACTCTGTGCTTATCTCAGGTCACTGTGCTTAGCGAAGGCCTTTACCAAAACAGTGTTGGAAATGTCAGTGAAGCAGCTCCTCAAACTGTTTGTATCCTGTTCCCCTTCTGCAATCTGGTCAGCCTCCACATGTGAGGCTTTGCTGCTGCTGCTCAGAGAATCACCAATGTGGGTTCCTCTGTAGGCAAACCAGTCAAAGCCCCTTGCATTATGCATCTATCCAGTGCACCCTCAATAATTTTGCACATGACAATAAACTTCCAATCTCTACTTTTTGCATTTCAGGTAAACAACTAAACTGAATACTCATTAACAACCAAGAAATAAATCCGGACAAGCACTTGAACTGCACACTCACAGGTGAGCACTCACCACAGTGTGAATGCAGACTGTGTGCACAACTGAGACAAATGTAGTTTGCAGCCCTGGAAGGAGGATGCTCTCCACTGGTTCCCATCATTTATTGCTCAATTTCCCTCAAGTGAGACAACGGAGAGAAAATCAGCTCTGTATGCAGAAACCAGGAGCTGTCTATTAATGTGCTTGATTTTCACTAACCTGAAAATCATGCTTATCTTGTTCAAGTTTTTATGCAGGTCTTACTTCATATTTTTGAAAGAAATCTTTCTATGAAGTCACAAAAAACCTGTGATTTTTTGTCAGAAGTACTTTTCTAAACAAAACAGTGATGACGTATTTCCAGTTCTTCTCCAGTCAGTTCACACATGGCCTAGTGCATCCCCTCCAGTGGTGCACTCCCCATGTGAGACAGAAATGCGATGAGAAATGTCATTAAGTGTCATTGTGTTGTTATAAACTGTGAGGTCTGGAGGCTGCCACGTGGAAGCACCTCTGTTTGGGAGTGAGACACTGAAGGAAGCTCTCATTTTGAAGGGCTTTTATCCAGTTACAGTGGGCTCATAGTTTCTCTGATGATGAAAATATAATTGAGGAAGGTGCTCCTGTCAGCAAGACTGATGCTAAAGTGCTCCCAAGCTTGGAAAGTGTTTTATTGTTTTTCTGTTGTTATTGTAGCTTTAAAAGACAAGAACGGGAGAGATGGCCAGCAATTCTTTTTGTTGAGTTTGAACTTGTTCTTGGTTGTGGCTGAGGCTCCTTCTTAACAGTTCGGGTTTAGTTCTAACAATGAAACTTTTAAATAATAGACATTTTTCAAACCATTCACAGTGCAGGCTGAGTTCAACTCCCTGGGAAGCCGTCTGTGCAAAATCATGTGTGAAGGAATACTAAAAGTAAGTTTGCTTTTCCAGGCAGAATGTACTGCATAAAGCAGTCTTTAAAGCAGCCCATGCCTATGAGATCACACAAGTCATCTCAGCCTCATGCAGAAAGCACACAGTGAGGGCACGGGGCAGTCTGACCTCTACGCCTTTGGAAATTGAAAGGATTCACTGAACTTCTCCTCCAGAGAAAAGAGAGCTGTTGTTCCTTTTAAAGACCTATTTTATTTCTGAACCACAACACATCAGACCACGACCCAGCATCTGCCTTAAGATATCAAAAATAGTTTTCTTTTCAATGCTGTGTGAAATTTCAGGTTTTCCTTTTCTCATTCTAAGTGTGTAAATGCAGCACTGGCTGCTGACTGCCCGTGCTATGCTAACTTGTTTCAGAGATAATAGAGGTTTCTTCCATGAACACTGAATCTTATTTGCTGACTATTTCCAGTGGAGCACTCAGGAATATTTCTTTTAGTTTTCTTAAAAAGATAATCAAGAATATACAGATGTGCTCACAGTCTAAGTTGAGTTTGTCTCTATACTGACATCTTAATGCCCTTTTTTCCTGAAATCATGTTTCTTTTGACACCTGTCTGAGAACTGATCAGGGATGAGGGGAAGTCAGAGTTGCACCATGGTGATGCCACAGTTTTCCCTCACATTAACGCTGCACGGGAGAGTTGGTGGAGACAACTGCGGGGTGCTGAGCTGGGAGGAGGAGGAGGGGGAAACGGCACCTGCTGAGCCTTCTGTGCGCCGGCTGTGCTGTGCTGGGGCTGCATGGACTGCAGGCACTGGCTGCTGCCTGCCTGCACGGGCTGCTGGGGGAGCATGGAGCTGAGCCCAGGCAGTGCCCCATCAGAGCAGCCAGCCCATCCCTGTGGGATCGGATGAACCTTTACTGCTTTGCAGTCTCTATGGGCTGAAAACAATCCTGATATAAATCATTTATATGAGAATGTTGTGGAGACAGATTTTCAGTTGTTTTCATTCATTCTCAAAACATGAAATGGTAAATGAGATAGATTTGCTCATCTACACAACACTGCTCTCCTTCACTCTCAAGCCCAGACCAGAGAGGCAGGATGACCTTCTAAGAATCACTGTGGCCCCCCAGGACCAGCAGAGGGAATCCCTCCCAGTGCTGCCTTCTTTTATCACAACCAGAGCAATGTAATCACCGAGGTCTGCTCCTCAATCTGCATGTGGTGCTCATCTCAGTCAAAGAATGTCTGTGGAAGGTTGGCTTTGATTTTTTGTGTGGATTGCATCAATGACAGGTTGGACTCCAGACTCAGTGGGATCATTTTTCATTGCGCTCCTTCCTCTGCAAATCTTCCAAAAATGTTGGTTTCTGCTGAGCTAGAGGAAGGAAGGAGTTCAGGCCTCCTTTACTTTGAACTAATTCTGAATTATTCTTCCATGAAAGTGGGTGATGAAATAAAACCTTCAGTATATGCAAAAACAAAACAAACAAAGCAACAAATGCTTCACTGTCTTTGCATCCTCTAGTTGTATATAGCTGCATCTTGAGAAAGATGAAAGGAACCCAGTGCCTGAATACCACAGTAAACACAGCAAACATTCCCTTCAGTTTGAAAATAAATTCCAAACTCATGGAAGTGGAGCATTTTTCTCAGCACGTTCCTAATTTATCGAGAGCACTAAAATCAATAAAACTATTTCTCTTCAACTTGGAAGCAGACCCAGAGCTCATGAGCATTTGTCTAATTTTAAATAAAAAAGCAAGATCACTTTTCACGTGCTTAGTTTACCCAGAAAATACTGTGTTAGCTCGATTCAATACATCTTTAGGACACCGAAGCAGTCTTCAATGTGTCTGTTTTCTAGTGGAGAAAAATGGAAATTCTTTGATCAAGAAAAAAGACCAAAGTCGCAAAAACTGACCAATAAAACCATTCCAACGTAAATCACATCATTGGATGCACTGGTAACATACATGTAAAAATCTGGGAAAGCACCATGCGAGGATCACTTTTAGGTAACATCTGTGTAATTCATAGGATGAGTTTTGCATGTATCAGCTTTCTATAAGTATTCAGTTAATTCAGGTATTCATGAGGCTTCCTACTGAAGCACGGAATTTTAAGTTAATATTGCAGGGTATTTTGAGACAGGATATTCAGAACTGAAAATCTCAAATATTTGTATCTGGGAATGGGTCCTGAAAGTCCTATATAGATTGAAACAAAAACAAATTGAAGACTGGTACATGTTTCTTTCATAAAGACACATAGTGAAATCATAGAAATAGGACTCCTCTATTCCAGACAAGACTGATTCTGTAATGGCAGAAGTTATTGAAGCCAGAGAAATATCAAGAAGAAGAATGCTAGCAGCATTTAACCAGCAGTATATAACCAGAAATCTGAGAGCAAGGAATATGGAAGTAAAGATGTGCAATATAAAGGTCTCCATCAGACTAACTCATTTAAAAATCTCACATTATTATACTTGATCTACATTCATAGAAATAGAAGGTGTCTTAGGACACATTGTTCCTGTAAGTTTTTTGTGTATCATCTTTGCATCATTCTGAGAAGTCTGTTCCCAGGCCTGCCTGCTTATTTGCTTTGCTCGTTCTTCACTCTGGAATAGATGTAACCCTAATTGAAGTCTTGGGTCACCCTCTCCTAAACCTGAAGCAAATGAAGAATAGAAATATTTATTTTCTTTCAAGGTGTTGGTTCTTATACAGCATTTTGAACTCAGCGTCACAAAGAAACACAAGTATTTCATCAGGCAGTTGTTTTTTAGAACTGCCCTTGGCCTACACTGTCTGCGGTCAAGTGAGCTTCACATTCATCATTCACAGCACACAGTCATTGGTTTTCCTGGTACTTTGCAAGTGCATGGGGAGACACTGTTCCTGATCTGAGTTCACAGCCTAATGAAAGACAAAATAACAGAGACACTTGTGGCATTCAGAGTACAGGATTGAATTATGGGAGAATAACACACATCACATTCAAAAGTGTTTTCCTGGCAATGTCCGTTCAGAGGAGAATGTGAAAATTTGCTTTCACTGAATCTGAGAAGAAGAGGAAATACCATAATATATTTTCTGCAGATGAAAATGATTTTACAGTGGTTTGCAGATTTTGTGTAATTAATCTGGAAATGGGTTTAGAGTTACAGTATGTCCAGTCTGGCAAATTATGGGGCTCAGCCCTCACATGAGCCAGAATTCTTGCCTCCCCAGTGCTATAGGCTCTGTTTAGGGTTCCCACTTTGTTGTGAGAAGACCTACTGAAATTTTTGTCTCTGATCTCATTCATAAGAAGCTTCTGACAGTGGGGTAGAACTGCCTGCACAGGCTAACCATGGTGTTGCCTTATTTGGCAAGGCTACAGGCAACAGATGAGTTCAAAAGAATTCAGGCAGGCAAACTCTTTGATCCCAAACCTTTCCCTCACAACAAGGGAACCCCTCATGCCAATGGGAGACCTGCTGTGCCTATCAGAGACATTTCACTGCCTTCATCTTCACATGGAGTCAATAGAAGCCAAAACTGGAGCACAGGACTTCACCACCTCTTGTAAAAGTCTCATTTTGTTATGACCCTCAGTAAATTTCTCATCTACTTTCCTCCCTTCCGTCTACTCGGCCACATCTGTATGTACCCTCTATGATCTTGGTTTGCTTTCACTGCTCCTCTGCCATTCCCCCTTTGCTCCTCACATTGCTCTAGTTCATTATTTTGCATCAAAATTACATGCATTAATCCCTCTTATTCTAAATATAATCCTATAACTGATCCTATTTGCCTTTCCTATCATAATTCATACTTCCACCAGCTGGAAAATTACTTGACAAGCAATACAGACTGACTTTCATCTGTTTTATACCAATGACCAAACACTTGCAAACTTTGTCCCAGCTGTTCCCAGTTAGTTTGATTCCCCAAAAACACAGCACAGTGGAGAGCGATGGATTCCTCTCACAAAAGCCCACTGAGTAATCAGCTCATCAGCATAAGGAATGAATGGGCAATTGATTCCCTGCCAGCCCATCTCTTCCATGTATTTCTCAACTAATAATCAAGCTTGGCACTGTTTATGCCATCAGCTATTTACATCTCCCTATTTCCGTACTCACCTCTGCACTCTGTCATTGCCTGAATGTGTTTAGATCCAGCTACTGCCTTGAATTTTCATCTTACAACTGTCTACCTGAGCAAGTTAATTCCCATTTGCCCTATGGTCTCTGCTCAACTTTCACACTTCGATTTTTTATAATGCCTACACTAACCAAGTCCTAAATGTACTGTTAGTAACTCCATTAGCCACAGAAACTGCTCATATGAAAATCTCTGAAAAACTCCCCTTGGAATCCACACTTAATCTCCTATCCATCTTCTGTTATATCGACTGTGAATCTAAAAGCCAAATAAGTAAATTAACTTCTGTTTTTCAAAAATAAAAAACAAAGCAACAACAAAGAATTAACATAGGATCCACTGTCTGAAATATGGCTGGTGCTTTCTATTTCTGATTTCAGCTAGATCTGTTATTCCAAAATGAATCTGACGAAACTGACAGTTATGAGGGAAAAGTTGGGCTCATATGTCTGTTTCCCAAGTCAGAAGGAAAATAATTCTGCTTTAGAAGAAGAATTAACAGGTGCCTCCCATCATTTGCTTATTGAAGCACTTACTAAATCTCAGCAGTATTTGACAGTATAAATGGTTACTCCAGTGTGCTAACAGGAGACCAGGGGCTATTTCCTTTGTCCCTTCCAGTTTCAACATCCATCTGCTCCTCGTGCCTACAAGATCCCCTGGCACTGGGCAAAGCCCATCGCAGTTAAACTGTGCCAGGTGCTTTGGGCAGGACCTGAGGAAACTGGGAATTCCTGTGTTTTGGAAGAAGTACAAGAGAATGACCAGCATGGTTTTTTGGTGGACTTGACAATAACTGGGCCTGACAGCAAGGGACTCCATCTGTACAAGCTTCAGTCCGTGACAGCCTGGTAGGTCACATTAGATTCACAGAACAAGAAATTCAACACATACATGTCTGACATTTTCAGTAGGATGAAGGGCTAACATCTTTTTTATAACTAAAGATACAAACTGTTTCTGAAACTGTCTACTGCTACTGCTTGTGGACAGTCACTGCAATTTTCACTTTAAAACAGTTGTTGTGAGTAACTTCCTTGCTGAGCCAGATGGCACAATACTTGCATCATTTCATTCAACAATGCGGTGATTTATTCATTCATTTTTTAAGCTATCAAGCCCAGGAAAAAAATACCTCAGTGCTTTAGCTCCTGTGTTTTTGTTTCACTGCTCTATATGCAAACCTATGGAGCAATATGATGTGAGTTGCTCTCAGGCCACTGATTCCTTCCAGCTCCATATGTGTTGTGCCAAGAATGTTAAAACTGCTGAAAGGTGTATGTTATGGTAGTAAGGGGCACTGGATAAATGTTTCTCTTCTCACACTCATTAATTAGGCTAATATTGTATCTAAAGAAATCATATGTAGTATTTAAAGAAACAACAAAAGAAAACTATAAAACTGATTTTGGCATGAAAGGATGCACATCCTGAGACCATTCTTAACAAAGTGCAGTTTGTAGCACACTGCAGGTCTGAAGATGCAGCAGACCCTCATAGGCAAAGCGATGTGTAATGGTCACTGCTGGAAGGGCAGCAGGAGAAAAGGAAGATGAAGACATTACTGGACAAGAACAGGCTGTTACTTGGTGAGACACAAGGAAGTTGCATTGAGTGGAAGTGGTAGTGGGTGTGTGTGTCAGTACAAAATCATACAGCCCATCTTGTGCCAGACACCAGCGCTGCTAAGTGCAGCATCTGAGTGCTTTCTACTTCAGTGTTTATAAAACCAAATAATGTGATCTGCCAAGGAATAGCAGAGAACTTACAGCCACAGGCCTTCTGTGGAAGGCTGGAAATTTGCTTTTGACCATCTGCTTCTGGGCTTTAGGGAGGTGCAGACAAGGTAATCAAAGGACAGAAAGACAAAGCTTGGCTTTGGGCACATACTCAAACTTTCACAATATTCCTGGGTAAATTAAAGGGAAAATACACTCCTAAGGTAAGGGCTTGTGAACTGTTCTGCACCCAAAATTACTTTCTCAGAGAGGAGTCCAACCCTGCAAACATAGTGCAGAATTAAAATGCTTAAACAACCATTACAGCAGAGATGTGAATATGCTCCTGTAATTATATAGCTGTTTGTTCATTAAAGGAGAAATTTAATGCAATTAAAATATTTACAATCCTGCACACTAAAATCCAAAACAAAATTAGTTTGTACCAGAGATGCAGGCTGTGTTGCCTCCCCTCCAAACTGGCCTTTAGATACCAGAGCTTACAATGGAGAACTTTCCATCTTCAGATGATGTAACCCAGAGTTAAGAACTGAGCTGGTGACTGAAGGGTCCCTAATAATCTTTAAGATATCAGATTCATGCCAGGCATGCCGTGTAAAGTTCTTGGGATCAGAAACCAAAGGAGAAAGGACCCTGGGACAGCCACACAGAAGGGTCACTGGAGCTGCACTGCTTGCTGTGTCTGTGTTCTTTCAGACTGGCACATGGCTATGTGGGATGGGAAGACATGCTGCCCAAACTCTTGCCCTTTTGCGCGCTCCCTGAGGGCTGGATCTCTGAGATTAAACATTTTCACTTCTCTCTTCAAATGAAAACGTAACAGAACAGCCCAAAGGCCATCCCTACCAAGAGTGCAAAGTGCAGACACAGAGAGGCACAGAACCACAGCAGACAGATGTGAATGCAAGCTGCAAGCAGCACATTTCAGATCCAGCTGCAAGGAGAATAGAGAAGCACTGCAAGAGCACGCTCCTCTCCCATACAGAAAGCTCACTGCTATATTGGACCTGAATTTACATGCCATTTCACTGCACCTCAGCCTTCTCCTTGCCTGTTGTTACCAGCTTGCCTGTGTCACTCACTACTGCGGGGGAGGTGGGGGGGGGGGGGGGGGGTGGTATACCCTTGTGGACTTTCCTTTTCTTATTGAGGTACCTGTAGAAGACTTTCTTGTTCTTCTCATCAAGTTTAGTTCAAGCTGGGCCTTGGCTTTTCTGACTACATCCCTACACAAGCATCCTCATACTCCTCATACAGGACCTCTCCCAGTTTTTACTGCCTGTGCATTTTCTTCTTGTTTTCCAGTTTGACAAGCAGGTCCCAGTACAGCTATGCTGGTCTCTTACCTTCCTTTCCTGACTTGCTATACTTGGGGATGGAGAGGTCTTGTGCTCTGAGGAAAGCATCTGTAAAGCTTTCTCTCATTCTTCAGCCATCAGAAATCATCCAGTGAGTGCAAGTAATGAGGATGACATGGTGCATGTAGAAAATGTAATTGGTAAAGCTGAGGGGACAGAGAAATGTGAATGAACCTTCAGTACTTTCCAGCAAGAGTGGCTTGGTATAAGATCTGCTCTTAGCCAAAGAATGCAGGGCAAGCTGAGGAAAAGCTGGAACGACAGCTTGGACAGTTATAGTATTTAACTTTATTCTAACACTCATTACTCATGGAAAACTTAAATGAATAGCACACTGAAGGCTGCACTTGACTTAGATGAAGTGGATGTAACTAAAGCATCTCAGCTACATCATTCAGACTGAATGTATGGTAACAGGAAATCAATTAATCTCCACCAATATTTGTTCTTTTTAGTGTGAAACTTCTTTAATGAACTCATTGTGAGTGGTCAGTCACCACTCACTCTGGAAGAGCCTCACACATTTGATAAAGCACCGTACTTTTAAAATTCATGTTGGAAAAGTGACAAATGTTGAAGATGAATTGCTTGGCATATGTGATCAGCTAATGAAATATCTTCCTCATCCCTATTATTTAATTCATTTTCTGCTGTTTTTCCCAATTAGGCAGTAGTCTTCTGCCTTTGGCTCTGAGTCCAGAAGCAAGCCTGCCATTATCACTTGTCAACATTTAATTTGTATGCAAAAAACTGCTTTAGTGGAGGTGGCAGTCACCTAATTTTTACCTGGTACTTTCTGTAGTCATTAAAGTGTTTGAAATGAATAAAAGCCACCAGCAGCCCAGGGTAGGTCCTTCACTGCAAACAACGTGGGATAAGGGAGCCCATTGCTTGATGGAGCAGCTACAAAGGTGTGTAAGGGAGTCCCTGTCAGCTGCATGAGGCACACCTACACTGCTCCAGGCAGAAGTCAGTGTATAGAAGGGAGAACTGAAATGCATGGAGTCTCTAATAAGATAATAATTAAAAAGAAAAAAACAACCAAGCAACCAAACAAAAGAAAGAAAACCACTGAAAAACTGAAAAACACCACAATCTTGGGCCCACGTCACTGTCTGAAGCTTCATACCAGCTGGAACATTTGCAGCCAGATAGGCAAAGGGAAGTTCCGTGATTGCACTTGTTTTCTTTGGTGTCAATTTTCTCATTTCCGCACACCACTGAATTTTTTGACTGCACACAGGCAGGTTTTGGTACATAAGGCGAAGGTAAGTGTAGCTTCTGCTTGTTGCAACACAGACCACGATAGAACAGATGTGAAAGAGATTAGAAGGGGGAAGAGTGGGTGAGCTTGTGCTCCTGCCTTGCAAACAGAAGGTGCCAGCAAAGCCCCACTGCTCTGCTGGGCAGCAGGGCTGCCAGATGTACCCACACCAGTGGTTGTCTGGCTGACACACCCCAGGGTTGGTAGGAGGGTCATCGGTAATGTAGAGAGCAGAGAAGAGGGGATTACTTTGGAGCAGATGTTTACACCTTTCCATCTTACCTCTTCTCATTGCTTTCATTTGCATCACCTGCAGGAGCTGCCTCATCCCCACTGGAGCCAGTTTCACCACTGGGGATGATTATAGGGCTCTTATCAAGTACATGCAAACCACTTCTCCAAAGCAGGCATAGAGAGTGCTGATGACACCCTGATGAGAAAGAGAGACAAGGAGTATGGGTCATGACTATTGTCTGTGGGCAGCTCTGGCTGCACCTTCCTGAAGAAGGAGCAGAGGTTACCCACAAGTACTAACTGGAGGCGAGAGCTACAACAGACAAAACCTGGAATGCCTCACCTGGTAATCAGGTGGCTTTTCTAAGCAGGAGGTCAGGTGTTGCATGATTATGGTGATGGATGTAAGAGTGCTGCACAGCACCCCAGCTCAGGGAGCAGCAGCATGGCAGAAGCTCATTTACGTCCTCTCAGTCATAAAGCTTTGTTGTTGTTGTTATTGTTGGTGGTGGTGGTGGTTTATTTCCCCCTCAGAAAAAATGTAGTAATCCAAGCTTGCCTTGACAAAGTCCTTCAGCCTTATCTTCCACACGTTATCACTGTTTGGAGGTCTGTGCTGGGAGAACAATGTCCTGAACTACTTAGCAGCAGGGAGGCACCCACTGGCTCTCACCTGGCCTGCCCCAGAGGAGGGCTTGTTTCCTGGTGTTTCTCATTTAGAGCCAAGGGAAGAGATCTGAGTCCCTCAGGCAAGAGATGGCTATAAGAGATGGGAGGCGCTGCAGCAAGACAGGACAAAGTGCACTAAGCTTCCCAACAGAGAACTTAGTGGTGGCAGAAGTCACCAGTGTAGGAGAACTTTAAGGAAAAGTCAGTGCCCTGTTTTCCAGCAGTGGTTGTTCTGAGGACATCCCCACGTGTTTTTTCCTCTCTTCATGCAAGTGACAGGAAAGGAAATAGGTAGTCAAACACCTTATGAAGATAGCCTAAGATTGGGAGAAAAAGATGATTAATATATATATACATATATATAATAAATGTTAATTAAAATATTAATAAGGAAAGACTTCAGTCATTCATGTATAAATGAAAAGATAGTACTGTGGGCATGACATGGGAGCAAAGCAGAGCTCTGACCCCCAGCATGTACCTCACACTCATCCTTCTCTGAGCACACAGCAGCAATCTTTGCAATTTGTGTGGCCATAATTATATTCTCAGTATCTCTCCTTAAGCTGTCTTTGACAAGTCATTTATATTTTGCCTGCTTCCATGAGCTTTTATAGAAAAAAATGTTGGCAGGCAGCTCTCTGCTATCCTGCCTGTCTCTTGTCTGTCTGATGACTGATTTCCAGTGGGAGTCAGTTTTGATACTTGAAAGGATCCAGACTGTTATTACTGCACATGTGAGTGGAGCGATGGAGGTGTCTGACAAACGCAGACGGGTATTTGAGTGAAGGGTTCAAAGGCTGAGGGAAGTTCTGGATCATGTGTAAACCACTGTCCAGTGCCTTGTGTCTCTGCATCACACAGATAATGGAGCAAAGGCAGCACCAGAGGAGCACAATCAAGTGAAGGGAAAACAGAACAAACTGAATATTTCAAACAAGCCAGCAGAAATAGTAAATTCTCTGAGGACTGAAAAATACAACACACGATGGGACAAAAAGAACTGATCCTGATGTATGTATCTAGGCAAAAACCTCTCCAACGGGGAAAGAGTGTGCCCCTGATCTGCACTAGTATCAAGACTTTGGGCAGACAAAATTGGGTGGATACTACAGAAAAGGGAAAAAAATCACACCTGGTCCAATAAACAGTCCGAAGCCAATGTGAGGGTTGTTGGCAGCTTGATGTGTGCTCAGCCTGGGCTTAAGATGAAGTTTGTAGGTGGGTAAACAGAACCACCCTCAGCTGAGGACCAGGCACTGGTGAGAGTTTAGAGATGAGCTCTGCCAGGACAAACACCACGCATGGAGCCGGGCAGTGTCAGCTGGTTACAGGGCATGCCCACGTTGCACTGCTCAGGGCCCAGTTCCAGCTCAGAGCATCGTGAGCAACATGTGCAGATCTTGCACAGGACAGCTGTTTTTTCTGGAAAACACACAAAGGTTACGCAGTTTGCACCCTCAGCCATGGCCCCCCCGTATCTCATTGCTTATGTCAAGCACACAGCTGGGCTGATACAGCACTCACATTATTGCTCACAAACTGCTGAGGGGAAGGCACGTCAGATGTGAGGCAGTGCTGTGCCCTCAGCAGCCAACAGCTGTGAGCCATGAAGGAACTCACCTCTTGTAGCCAGGTGGGCAAACACATTTCAGGGAGCCGGGGAAAGGATAACAGCCATGTCTTGAGGCACTGAATGCACAGGGAAATGCCACTCATATGTGCAAGGAGTCATCATCACAGTGAGGCACTGTGCTTCCTCACCACAAAACCAGTCCTGAAGCCTGACTCTGCTGTGACAGTGGTGGTGCATGGTGTGATCCTGGCATTGAGTGGGCAGAGCAGTGAGTGGTGATGGCACTGTGCAGGAGTGACCCAAGGAGCTGTGCCCTACAGCAGAGCTGTGCAGGCAGTGCTCTGCAGGTTGGGGAGAGGTCTGTCTTGTCCTTTTTGTCATCAGTCCCAAGCAGGTACTTCCTTTGCTGGGCTTGTTACAGCAGGTGAATTATTTCTGGGGGTAACTACTCATTGTCATGTTCTAGTACATCTTGTCAATTGACTTAATTGATTTATCAACTAACTTAGTTGATTCAGGTGAGGGTTGGCCTCTTCTCCCACATAACTAGCAAGAGGACAAGAGGGGCTGGCCTCAAGTTGCACCAGGGCAGGTTCAGGTTGGATGTCAGGAAAAAAATATTCTCTGAATGAGTGGCACTGGAATTGACTGCCACTGTTACCTTTCCTGGAGGCAACATGTAGTGCATCACTAAGGGACATAGTTCAGTGGGGAAATATTGGTGGTGGATGGATGTTTGGGCTGGATGATCTTGGAGGTCTTTTCCAGCCTTGGTGGTTCCATGATTCTATGATTTTAACTTTTTAATTTTTTTTTTCTCACAGTTGGATTTGTTTACCAGTTTTATCAGTGCAAGCTGTTTCCAGGGTGCTCATGGATCACACATGCAGCCATCCCACCCAATCCTCCCAAACTGTCCCAAATCCACCCTGCTCCAGAACCATAAAGCAGAACAGGATTCCCTTAAACTGTTCCATGTTTTGATCTGCAGAAGTCTTTCGGGCTGCTCATAACATCTTTCCACTGTTCTTCAAACAAAGAGAAGAAAGAGGGTTTGGTTTTCCTAAGATCAGTAAGTCCATAAGAGTTAAACAGCCTTGCAGAAGAGACACATCATCCCATCCTAACACAGAGACAAATGCTGTCAGAGCCTTCATTAGCACTCTGCTTTGTTTTTCACTAATCAAGTCAGTGTGAACGATGCTGCTCGTGATTGTGCTTGATTGTATTAGTGTTACAGATTGAACAGTCCATTTTTTAATCTGCAGAAAGCAGCAGCATTATTGCTGAACTATATTTAGAGATTTTATAGATAGCATGCTCTGTTCTCTTACTGCTTCCTTGTAATAGGATATTACATGTAGAGCCCCAGGGAAAAGGAAATGTGCCCTACACAGGTGGCTGCGAGGTAATTTAGCATGATGAGCATGTACATTTCTGAGTCATCAGTCATTTCACATCTTCCTGTCTGACCAAAGACCATGATGGTTCCATACAAAAACACTGTCACCTCGGATGTTGGTACAGATCCTGCACAGTGGTGGGGGTTGAGGCAGAGCCTGGCAGATGCTAAAGCCCAGAACCCTCTTCTGGAGATTGGTAAAGCCAGGTCAATAACGCAAAGGAGAAGGGAAATTATATGATTTCTGGTGTAACTTCTAATAATTTTATTAAACTGCGGGCAGTTTCAATGTCAGAAGGATGGAAGATTCTATATGCTCTCAACTCCTACATCCCCCACAAAGGTGATGAGAAGATTCTTTTAGTCCCACCTTTGTCAGGTGTCAGCAAGAAATAAGGTCAGTAACTGTGAAGAGAATAACCCTACTCTCATTTTAAAACTACTGTTATTTCTAATGGTACTTTCAGTTTGGTATTTTTGGATTCCTAAAATAAAATTAGGTAAGGTTGATAAGGAATGCACTCATAGGCTGCACAATCGCTGATAAAGGAAAAGATAATGCTCACCTCCATCACACTCTGACTTCAGTGCTGCTAAATAAAACCCAGAGGTGACACTATAGTTTTAAACCTCATAGACAAAATCACATTTTTTAAATCACATCCGCCTTGCCTGCACTTATACTATATCAAAATTAATGGAGACATTTTCTGCTCCAGCAGTAAAAAGTAATTTATACGTCAGGCCTGAAGTTATAATTGCAGGCAAAAAATACGTGAGCACGGGAAGCAGATTTCTATGTAGCTTTAATCACCAGCCACGGTCCTTCGAGGCCACAGAGGCTTGAAGGTGATGGTGCAGCACCATTGCAGCCATAGCAGGATTTATGGGCAGCTCCACATGGTTTCCAAGAGTGGGGAGCAGAGCCCTGGCAGCCCCCTGGGGCACAACTGGAGCATCGGGGCCCCCACCCCATTCTGGCCCAGAGCTCTGGCCAGGGCTGCAGTGTCCCATGGGGAGGGCCTGGAGTGGAGGCACTTCTTTGTGGGAGGGATGGCTCTGACATCTCTCCTTCACTGATGGCCCTTTGGGGGGCTGCCAGGACAAGAACCCCACTGACATGGCTCTGTGGGACCCCCTGCACTGACCACCAAGCACCTGCACCACATCTGTATCACATCCTGCCCTAACACCAACAGTGTGTAGAGGTACAGGTGCCATGGGACGCAGAGCCATACCTAATGCAGCCATGAAGAGAGGGAAATGGAGCGTTTGCCTCACTTTTACAAGGCTCCAGCTGATCCCTTTACTCTGAGTAAATTGGTATGTTTGATTCCTCCACAGGAAGGAGCAGATAAGGAGACAAACAAAATCAAAACAAATATGCACAGCCAGAGCAGTAGATTTGTTTGCTTTAAAGAATGGAGACCATGGTTAAGATTCTAGACTATGAAGCTACAGGATGCTTGCAATGACATTAGTTGAATGGTTCATACATTTGCTCCAGTGAGAGGTGGGTACTGACATGTGTGACTCCGGAAGGATGAAGGAAGATCTGGATCCTGCAGCTCAGCAGTGGAGTGGGGGGGGACAGACCCTCCTCAGCAGAACCTGCACACCCACCCACTGCCACTCTGCTCTGCTCAGGCTGTGGCACTTCTCAGCCAAAAAGGGCCATGCAACCATTCTCTAAACATCTTTGTACTCATTTACTAATCCATTTCTGTCAAATATTCTTGCCTGATGTCAAAAGCACAGTTTCTATTACTCTGCTCCTCACATTCACTTTACCTTAATGCTGTCTGTAAATACAGAATTTGCATAATGAATGGTATTTATGAAAACCAATTGCACTCTGTGCGGGTGACTCTGTGACTTCATCACCTCTGAACGCAGAGGTCTGCAGTTACACAACAGTGGAAGGGAGTAAGTGCTGCCAGCACACAGATGGGGCTGCGAGGTGGTGGGGAGGGTGTGACAGACACTAACGGGCTGTGGGAGCTGAATGCACAAAGCCAGTGCCGAAACAACACACAGCTGATGGGATGGGAAAGCACAGTCAGAGACCCACTTCTCAGTGACAGGCAGTTTGTTGCATTGCTACAGCAATTGAAAAGCCATTATTAGAGGATGATGCTTACAGACTTGTGTAACATTCAAGTATTAATGATGCCACACAGAGAAAAGTCATCCAATTTTGCCTCTTTTTCAGAAAAAATGAATTTAGTTGCAAACCGCATTCTGGGCCTAAGACTTTATTCATGCATTCTCTAATTATCTCAAAGTTTGTGAAATCAAGCTTTCTCCATTCATATGCTCGTATTTCCTATTACCCACATTTCTTTCTGTCTTTGTCATGCTACAAAAGCCTCAGTCCATCTTTATGAAGTCTCTGAAATAGAAAAAAAAAATGAAAACACCAATGGAGAGTGACTGCACTGGAGTTGGGGATCAGCACTGAACCAGAGGGTCATTTGAGGGGTGGGAAATGGGAGCCAGGACCAGGCCAGGGGCTGAGGTCCCATTGCCTGAAGGCAGTTAATCACAGGGAAATCATCGTATTCTCAGCCCAGGCTCAGTCTTTCAGTGAGAAAGATGTGAGATAAAGATAAATTAAAAACAAAACAAAAAACTAACCAACCAAATAAAAAAACCCACCATAATGGCAGGTTTGGGTTCCTAGTAACTGCTTAGTGGTACCTGCCAAGAGCAACACGCATCTCCTTCATTAAGCTGATCACCTCTGGACTGCACCACAGAACGCTCACAGAGAAGCAGTGGGAGGTGGCAGGAAGGGCAGCCCCCAGCACTGCCCAGCCCCAACCCCCTACAAGGTCTAGGAGAAGGAACAAGGCAGCTCAGGGAAGGCAGAGGTCTACCCCCAGTCCCCCCGCTTGTGCCACAGGACCCCAACTCAACCTTCACCCCCTCCCCCCGTTGCCTCTGCAGAAAAGTTCCACAGGAGTCCTTGGGTTGCCCCACCAGGTGTTTCAGTGCTCGGATGAGTTTTGCAAGGCTGGGGGCTGCTGTCCTGGAGTGACATCGGGACATGCTCAGCCAACAGGCCTCTATGCGCTGTGCTGCTGCACAACGTCCTTTCCATTTGAAATGCAATCAACTTGCTCTCCCAGTGAAGCAAGGGGAAGTACAAAGGAAACAGTAAATGTGCACTACTCGTGACACATAAATCACTGAACAATCCTGCAATTATTGTTCTTTCAGATAAGTCATAAATAATATAGCAGAAGGAACGAGGCCTAATGAGAGAAAAGGAATCCGCACTGAGATTGTTTATCAGCCCTGCCCAGAAGAGGAGCAATCTGTATTTCTAACAGTGAATTTCCAGGCAAGCAGCAGAGACTGCTTCAAGAAGTGCTGCTGCTGGTCTGCTTTGTTCATGTGCTGCAAGATGCAGTGCAGAATGTTTCTCAATTGTTTTCCTTCCCTCTTCCCATACCTTATCTTTTGCATAGACACCTCTTCCTTGTGCTGAAGAACTCCATTACATTTGGTTATGTCCTTTGTGAAGTTCACCACCACATTTTCCAGCTTGGCAGGATCATGGCTGCACAGAGCAGGGCAGAGGCCAAACCAGACAGCGCTGCCTCAAACTCTGAGTATTCAATTTGCCTCTTGCTGTCTCCAAGACCTGATTCAGTATCAAATATTTGCAGTGATGACATTTCATTTGCTTGCTGCAGAAATACCAGATACCTAGTTATGCACTGTGTACAGTTCACTATAAACCCCTGCCTTTTGTTTCAGCAGTATAAACTTCATCAGTGATTTTATACCTGATTATTTAAAGCCGACACCAAAGGCATGAAAGAAGGACCTCACACAACTAAGTATCAAGAGAGAAAGTGATGAAGTCCACTAGCAATGGAAGTTTTTCAGCATAGGCTGAATCATCTGCAGGCTTTGTGTTCCCACTATGTACTGAGTTTTCCAGGTTATCTATTGAAGGAGAAACAAGAATGAAGTGTCCTTGCAAAATAAAATTTGGGAAGGATATGGGGTCCCCTCAAAACAAGACATAGAAAAAGCTGAAAAGAAGAATTGCAGCCCCAAGGATCTGGTTAAGCAATCTTATCTTGTAAATATATGGCAGGAGATGCTAGCTTAGCACCTGCAAGTAAATCTTGTTTGCAAAAGCGAGACTTTACAGGATACAAACATGGTTCTAGTTGGGCAAAGCAACAAACTGGTGAATCAAGGAGAACGTGAACCCTGAGTAGCTCAGCCAATGGAGAAAGGGGAAGGGCTCATTAGTGTCGGGGCTCAGGGGACTGTGCTCCCCAGAATCTTGAGGCCCCACAGGGATACAAATACAGAAAGATGAAGACTCTCTTCAGTCTCTTTCTGGGATTAAAAGACAACTGAGCAAAATGTTTGGGGCTGAAATTTTCCCAACATCTATGAACAATATATACTGAATATATTACGTAGAAACAAAAGACAACAAATGCTCTCTCCACACATCCCACAGCACTGTTACTTTGCAGAGAACATTTGGTGAGAACTTTATAAAAAACTTAAGGAAATCCAAATATGCTGCAGGAATTAGGCATCTCTGGGAACATTTTTTATTATTATTATTTTTTTAATCAGTAAAGGTAAGAGACAGCAGTGCTGCTTCCTGCAGCTCCCAACACACCTCACCCACAGCAAAACACTGACTGTGCTACAGGGCGCAGCCTAGGGGAAGGAGTGATGCTAGGACACTGCTAGGACACAGCTGGGAGCAAGCAGCACCGTTTGCTACGAACAGACCGCAGGGAAGAACCCAGACCCAAAGCACAGGACAATGAAGAGTGGAGAGCAGAAAGTACACAGATCCCGAAGCACCAGCTAAGCAGAGAGGAGAGTAACAATTAAGGTAACATTATAATATAACATAATTAAGTAACAGCAACAATTAAGGGTTTTATAGCTGCAACTTGCAGGAGCAGGTGTTGTCCATGGGGTCAGGGGATGGCATTAGATTGGGTGGGATCCCAAGTAGCAAGGGTTTCCCTGGGCAGCAGCAGCACAGGGTGGGGGAAGCACCACATGGAAATGGGCAACATTTCTGTGGGGAACTGCATCACAACGATCAGAACTGTGTAAAGTCCATTAAGTGTTACACTTAAAAACTGAGTTTAATTACCACCTTTCAAAATGAAGAACACTCCACATGTGAGTACCAACTTCAGAGGAGAAAATCATGGTTTGTGTTACAACAGAAACACAATAGAAAGTGCAGTAATAACAGCATTGTAGGCTGTAACAAAGAGAGATATGCTCAAACAGAGCAGCTGTGTACACAGAAAAAAAAAAAAAAAGATAAGAATCTGCCTACTCTTTCAAAGCCTCAACTACACACAGCGATCTCCAACAAGAAATACTCACCTCCACTGCCAACCTGTTAATGAGGTCTGGGAAGGGGAGGATCCTAGTTCCACCTCTTTCAGTCAGAGCTCCCCTGGGTTGGCTCTGCCTTCCCACCATGTGCTCCATCATTGCTTCAGGCCACTACAGCATTTCCACTACAGCAACAAGTATTATTGAAGTAATACAACTTGTGTATGAGATAATGTTATTTGTTTGCTGTAGTCTTATGGTTCCCAGCAATGTTTTTGCACATGTAGCTGCAGTGGGCATCCTGCCTTTTCCCATGAGTAGTGGGAATGAGCAGGTGAGCGCCTGCTGCAGCCATGAGATCTGGATTATCATGAATCTGATTCCTAAGATTTCAATAATGCTCGGTAATGCCATGGTTTTGGTTATATATGAGGTGTGCCCATGTAAGTACAGCGCACAGCTGGGCTCCAGTAACTTGTGTGACCCTAAGAGCCCTGGAAAGAGCAGCCTTGCCCCAGGGATGGCTCAGGCTACATACACTTACTGCACTTAGTACTCAGGAAACATCATATCTAAATCCCACAAAACTCAGGGGTGAAAACATCATGCCATCTTTGTGTCTTTCTGTTTCAGCAATGATGAACAGTTTCTCAGTTCAGTTAGTGCCTTAATTCTGACAGGACACAGAACTATAATGCTCTTTTGCTCTTTTACTAATGGAGGACAGCTCACTAGCAATTTCTGTCTGATCAGCTGTCTACCTTTACTGCTTTCATGACAGCTGTAAGAAAGTGCTCTTAAATGACAATCAACAGATGATGATTCCCACCTGACAATGCAGCATAATGAAAGGAAATAATTCTTTTCAGTTTTACTCAGGGCAGTTACACTGTAAAACAGACACCCATGCTATCTTTGGGCCAGACCCTTCTGTCCTAAAAAAGGCAGAAATGGAGAGATGGTGACACTCGGTGAAGCTAGTGTAACTTCTGTGAGGTCAGGGAGAGAGGAAATGGGTTATGGTCCAGGGGATTGGGTGATGATGGGAAGGGGCATCAGCACACAGGGGTTCGTCCAGGTGGACGGCAGTGGCAGAACCAGCTTGAGATAGCCATCATCAGGACATTATGTTGTATAAAAAATAGACGCACAGAATCATTAAGGTTGGAAAAGACCTTTAAGGTCATCAAGTCAACTGTCAACCCATCACACCATGCCCACTACACCACATTCCTATGATAAATACTAAGAAGAGAAGAGAAGAGAAAAAGAGAAGAGAAGAGAAGAGAAGAGAAGAGAAGAGAAGAGAAGAGAAGAGAAGAGAAGAGAAGAGAAGAGAAGAGGAAGAGAAAGTTGGAGGAAGGGATTCCTCAGTGAGTTTCCACTTCTAGTAAAAGAAAGCTTAAATCAATCAATATTTTTGTTCTGTGTTCTGTTCCTTCCATTTTCTTTTCATCCCTTTTCCATTATGGAAAGATGGAAATGAACTGGGAGAAGCAGGAAATGGTGACCTGAAATTGCAGATGAGAAGGGGATTAGAACTGAAACATTTTCCAAAAAAAGAGAAAATTCTTCCCAAACTCTTGATTCTTATTTAAGCAAAATTTGAGGGGAAAAAAAAAAAAAAAAAGAAATATGTTATGCTTCATTTTGCTGAATTATTTATTTATCCTGCAGGAAAAAAAATAGTGTGTATTTCTGAGTGGCCGTGGTGGCTTAGGACTTTCAAGGCAACCATGAGACAAATGGGGCCTCCAGACTGCTCAGTGCTGCCAAGCAGAGTTCATGGCATGTGGAGCAGTGATAAATAGTAACTGCTATACAGTGCAGACTGAATAAATGCATACAAATTGGGAAAATAAATAAAGCACAAAGGGGACACCCGAATGGGAAAAACACACAACTTGGAGGCTCATAAAGTGGATTGTGAGCCTTGGGAAAATATGGAGGACAAGTTTTCAGTAATAGTTTATGCGATGTCTGTAATACATCAGATCTTCTTTGATGCATTATTAACTGTACCCACAACCGAAAGCTTGAATTAACACCTGTGCAGCAGTAAGTGTTGGTTCCTGGGCCATGATGCTCCATGAGCTTCACCCACAGCCACTCTGCCATTCTGTGTGCAATGTGCTGCTGTTTTCATTTGGCACACCCTATGTTAGAGCACAGCAAAGCTCTGCTTATGGAGCTGTTCTGAAAATCACAGGAACATTTTGTATTTTTGGCCTTTTTACTTTTCATTCTGGCTTGCAATTAAAAAGTGTGAAACACGTAATTAGCCAGAGCAATCCCTTACATGTTTAAGGCTTAGATGCATTATCAGCAGCTCAGCTCAAGGTGAAAGGAACTTCTTCCTGGATGCATTGTTTTGCAATTCTAAAGCAAGAGAACACAAATGTTTCTGTCTTACAAAGGATTTTTATTATTATTATATTTTTTAATCAAATTGACACTTGCAGAAGAGTCAGCTTTGTGAGGCAGTTGTAGAAACCACTGACTGGGATTCCCCACTGGCTGTGCCCTTCCTCAGGACAGAAGCACCGCTGCCCATGTGAAGCACAGCACTGGGGCTGTGGTGCTATGAGGACAGAGGCGCTGAATGTTCACAGCAGAGGCAGGATCCTGTGCTTTGCTGCCTAATGCACTGGAAGAACACTGGCAATATTTCAGAAACAAAAGCTCTTCAGATCTGAAACTTCACCAACCGTATCAGTGGTTCTATTAAGAAATAAAATCTATCAACACATCCTTTACCATCTTTAGTGTTTAGATGAGGGCTGCCATTGCTTTACCTCTGCAACATGGAAAACTAATCACATTTTATGTGTTGCGAGATGCAGCAGATGATGCAATTGGTTCTAATCAAAAGCCCACTAACATCTATCCACTGTGAGCTGAGTCTGAATCGTAGAATAACAAAGTCACAGAAAGGCCTGGGTTTGAAAGGACCATAATGATCATCTAGTTTCAATCCCCCCACCACATGCAGAGCCGCCAGCCTCTAAACCAGGCTGCCCAGAGCCACATCCAGGGATGGGGCATCCACGACCTCCATGGGCAACCTGTTCCAGTGCATCACCACCCTCTAGGTGAAAAACTTTCTCCTAATCTCTAATCTAAACCTCCCCTGTCTTAGTTTAAAAACATTCCCTCTTGCCCTATCCCTATTCATCCTCATAAACAGGCATTCCCCCTCCTAAGTGCTCCCTTCTAGTACTGGAAGACTGCAATGAGGTCTCCCTGGAGCCTCCTCTTCTCTAAGCTAAACAAGCCCAGTTCCCCCAGCCTTTTCTCATAGAAGAGGTGCTCCAGCCCTTTGACTATCTTAGTGGCCTCCTCTGGACCTGCTCCAAGAGCTCCATGTCCTTCCTGTATTGAGGGCCCCAGGCCTGGACACAGTACTGCAGATGGGGGCCTCACAAGTGCCAAGCAGAGGAAGGACAAACCTCCCTCTCCCTTCTGGCCACCCCTTTTTTAATGCAGCCCAAAATACAGCTGGCCTTCTGGGCTGCAAGTGCACACTGATGGCTCATATCCGGCTTCTTATCCACCAGGACCCCCAGGTCCCTCTCCGCAGGGCTGCTCTCAAGGAGATCTTACCTCAGTTTGTATAAATACCTGGGGCTGCCCTGACCCAAGTGCAGCACCCTGCACTTGGCCTTATTGAACTTCATTAATTTTACACAGGCCCACTTCTCCAGCCTGTCCAGGTCCTTCTGGATGGCTTCCTTTCCTTTCAATGTATCGATGGCACCACTCAGCTTGGTATCATCTGCAAACTTGCGGAGGTTGCACTTGATGCCACCGTCTGTCATTGAGGTGTTGAAGAGCACCAGTCCCAGGACTGACCCCTGAGGGATGCCACTTGTGACTGGCTTTTTCAACCTTGAAGATTTTTCAAACTGTATCTGAGAAAACAACCAGAAAATGACTTCAGGTGTTCTCACCACCTCCCAGAATGTTGATGCCACACTCAGCAAGCAGTGCCAGCTCTGTCTGGGAATTGGGTGCTGGGGACTATGGAAAGGGGCACATTCCCCTCATATGAGTCAGATGGAGAGCAGGGAGGATAGGAAACTCCTGAGGCTGCTTGTTTTCTGCAGCATCTCCCCACATCCCTCCCCTACAGAAGGACATCCTATCCTCCTGGCCGTACTCAGGTACCAGAGACTCACACAGCTTCCCCTTTGCCCCCACTCTCACAGCTGCAGCTGGAGCTGCTGTTTCCTGGCCTTTACCTGCTTGGCCCTTGGGCTGGGCAGAGGGACCAACGCTGTCCAAACAACCTGGTTGCTGATGGCAGGCTGGTGTGCAGCCTGTGCTTAGAGAGCAGACATGATCCTTCCAGGAGGAATCCAAGCACTTGAGAGCTATTGCACAAGCCTAAAATTCATTATTAACAATGTAGAATTGCTAATTGTAGAATTGTGATGTAGAATTTGGTAATTGCTTACTATACAAACACTTGAGCAATTTAAAGAACACATCTAATTACTGGCTTTCAACATAATGCAGGCTTGTAATAACACCAGAGCTGCGGAAGAGCACGGCTCAGCATCCCAGCAGACTCTGCAGGTGAAGTCAAGATGAAGTGGATCCGTGCTGAACTAAGAATCCTTCCTCACCCTCCTCTTTCTCAGCCCACTCACACACAGTCTGTGCTGCACAGCAGGATGGGGCAGCCGCATGTCTCCCAGCAGGGCACCTGTACATGTTTTGTGTGAAATCCATGTGTGGTATGGAACTATATCAGAAATGAGACCAGGTGTTTTGTGTGGGTGCTCTTTTGTGTGTTTTGGTGCCCATTATGTTTGAAGATAAAACCAGGAATGGCAAAACTCTCCTCTGCTTTTCTGCTGGAAATATACACAGCCTTACCGAATTGCCATAGTAAATTTATTTTTAAAAATGATTCTAAACTCGGATAGAGCTAATAAAATCTCTAGGAATGTGTTTAAAGATACTTCTTCTCTTCTTGTTGTTGTTTGTTTTTGAGAAAGCAAACAGCTGTGTGGATCAGTCCCTGGGTGATGTGTGGCTCTGCAGCGGGGAGCAGGAAAGGCTTTGCCTGCAGTGAGTGGGGCCCACATGCACAGAGCCTTGGGGATGGGCTCTGAACCAACTACACAGGACACACATTTTTGGGTGTGCTGACTGAGAACATCTTGTCCATGAGTATCTGCACTTCTCCAGGAGGTGAAAAGCTTTTCTGGCAGCACACCCTTTTGCTATCCAGCCTGAAATCTGAGAGCGGAGTCATAAGAGAATGGACTAAATGGAGACAGTAGTACTTATTTCTTTACTGCACATAGACAGCCCCACTTTGATTTTAAAAAAATCCCTTCCTACTAACATGTAGCTGTGTGCAGCGCATTTAGGCTCCTCCACAAAAGGGAAAATTTGAGTGATGGTGCCTCAAATGGATGAATGTTTTAAAGAGGCCATAAGAAATGAGAAAACTTGCAAGAACTGGGGAAAAAAGCTTATTGACCATAGGGAAATGCGTCCAGGATTCAATAAAAATCACAGAGGAAACAAAGGTTTCTAAAAGAAAAGTAAGAAGAGGTTTTGATGGAGCGTGTGAAGTACTATGAGAGAAGTGGAACAGCAAAGCAGGAGTGGAAGAGGGCTAGGGAACATGTTTCAGGTCAGCACCAAAGGGCTGGTGCTGCTACAGCAGAAAAAAGTGAATTTCTGATGTCCACTTTTAACAATAAAAATAATAAAGTCACCTGGGTTTTAGCAAGAGGGTGGGCTGAGGGAGCTTCACACGTCCCTTTCCACCCCTGTGGTTCTGATTTTGTGACATACGTATTCCCCATAGACTGCCCCATGGCACCATGAGTAGAAAATAGTTCCAAATGGGCTTTAAAATGTGCTTGCTGCCTGACCACGTGGGAGTGAATCCTCCATTGGAAACACTGCCACAGCTAAACTCAGTAATTCAAGAGTGTTCAGAAATTGCATAGTATCATCTTTATTAGATTTATCTCACAGCTCTTCCTTCCTCCTCTGTAGGGTCCTTTATTCAGAATTTGCTCAAATATTTTTCTTCAGAAGATTTAATATCTCAAAGTGCAAATATCCAAACCTTGTATCATTTTGTAATTTCATACTCCATGGTTCTTTCATATGCATATCGCTCATTTGCTATCCCTTTGAAGAATGCAGCTTGAGTAATGGAAGTGAAAGAAAACCCACTCAGTGTTGATTTTAATTGAACAAGCTTGGAAGCTATGGGGATCCATGCCAGATTCCAGCTCCCTCTCTTTTGAAGAATTATTACAAGACTTCTTTTGCCCATGTGCCTCTGCATTATTTTTTTTTCCCCATTGGCAAATTCCTGACAATATTAGTTACCCCAGCATCTTTCCATTTCTACTTGTTTGGGATGTTTCTGCCTAAGTCATTCTATCTAACTCCTTTTCCTGCCCAGTGGAATATTCCTTCTCTGGTCAGAAAATCATCAGACAGAATTAGACCCTGCCAGTACCTGTGAGTAAAATTTTGGAGTAACAATTGATTTGCTTTGATGCAACTTTGTCACTGAAGTGTGGTTATGCCAGTGATGAAATTCTCTAACGAAATTCTGCTTTAAGCTGTGACCACAAAGACTGTAAACCGAGTGATTATTATTTTTTTTTTTAAACTTGTGTGCATAAATGGTTCTTCATCCTCCCACTCATCAGCTAATTGAGAGCCTTCAGCTGATTGGGTGGGTATAATAGATAGGACATGCAGAAGGAAGATGGAGCAAGCGGCTCAAATTACTCTTCTCCACTTAAGTCTTGGCCTAAGGTAAATGCTTGAATCAGCAGCTGGGAGACAAGCAAACCATTTTCAGTTCATGCTGTAAACCAGCCCTTCACCTGGCTGCTTCAGAAGCAGCAAGGATGCTCAGGCAATTCATGCAGGCTGATGATGCTGACTTTGCTACTTCCTATAGAGATGTCATCTCCACAAGGATAAGTCACATAAGGAATAATGTGAATAAGAAAGCATTAAAAAAATAAAAACAACCAAGCAAACAGCAACATGAAAAGAGTGCAAGTGTTAAGGGAGCTCATTAATAACTGCCAAGGGCACACCTAAGTACTGCCAGAAGAAGGGAAAAGGAGATGGGCAATGGAGCACATCCTTAACCCAGATGCTTGGTTTTATTTCATGAGCACAGGGGTCGCTGCAGTGTGTGGGACAGAGGCACTTCACTACAGCTGGGTGCAGCCCGTCCCATCCCATGCACTCCTCACCCAGCAGCTCTGCCTGCCTGAATGCAGTGGGAGTGCACTGACCCTGTGGTGAGCAGGCTGGAAAGGTGGACAGTGCTGATGGAGGCACTTGGAGTGGTGCTCTGTGTTCCTCCCCATCCTCCCCGTCCCCCATGCAGCCTGGTGCTGGGGCCACGCTGCTGTCCAACAGGCCTTGTGCTGGTAGTGATCTGCTGGGTGGCATTTGTTAGATAAAAGAGAGATATAAACCACCATTTTGAAAGTCAGGTGCCAATTGGTAGAAATCATTTTATCGCAGACGAGATTTAGAAATCAACCCAAAAGGTGACAGTGCTTTGTTTTACTTCTTTCTCAGAAAGCGAGGCTGTTAGAGAACAAACAGTATAATACTGTAATCATGAATGTAAATCTAGGCTGAAAAGATTTGTAAAAGATTAAAAAACAAAACAAAACAACAACAAAAAAGCCCAAAACAACCCACAATCAAACAAACCAACAAACCCATAAACTAAGAATCCCAAGGTGCACATCAGCAACCAAGCATCTATTTCACCTGGCTTAGTTTCAGCCAGGGAACCAAGCTGACCTGAGGACCAGCCTGCTTCACCATCACCCAGCACTGAAGCACATCCAGGGGCAATAAATGAGTCCGTGCTGCTGCTCGCGAACACGTGCACTGTGGGCTTCAATGCAACGCCAGTCCACTTTACATAGCGTTAGAGCTATTAAAGTAAGGAAGAGGCTTATCCAGCAATCCGTTCCGTGGGCCAGGCTCCCGCGGAGCCATCGCTGGTGATGGATCAGGTGAGCCCGGCCCGGGAGGCTCTCACCGCGTGGAACCGGGAGGAGCAGCCTGCGCGGTTCTTGTGCAATGCAACAGCTCCCCCATCTTACAGACCGCAGAACTGAAACTAGAATAATTTAAACCGTGGGAAACCAACAGCGATGAACCTGACGTACCGCGCTGCTGCCGCCGGACAGAGCGTCCCCTGTGCCCGATAACCGCAGTGCTCCCATTGCCCGGCCCTCAGGGGAGGACACACTGCATGCAGCGCTGCCCCGACATTTCCGTCACTGAGGCATTGAGCTTCTTGTAAAAATGAGTAAAAACCGCAGTTCCCAAACGTTTCTTGATTAGCCACAACAGACTACCATAAAAAGAAGCATTTACTCCCTCTTGCTTCAGAGTTCCAACAGGGATGCTAAACCTTGCAGCCACCCATCCATTGCTGTTCTACCTCCCTGCACTGCTGTTGGTCTCCTTTAGGGTGTGTACATAGCACACTGCATTAGCACTCAGAGGTGGTTTTGGTTTGTTTTTAAGCATTTTGCTCAATCCAGACTGTCTCCCTAATCTGTCACTTCCCCAGGCTTGCACACAACACCTTAGGAAAGTATTTCTCCTTCCTTTCCCCAAGAAAAACGCCTGCGTTCCCAGCTGCTGGGCAGCACTTCTAACTGATGGCATCTTCCCCAGCTGCAAGGCCAGCAAGGGGTTATGGTGTGAAGTAGGTGGGGACAAGCAGCCACTGTGCCTAGGGCTGAGTGGGGCACATGGCTCTGGGGGGCAGGAAGCACTTGGGCAGCATGACAGGTACAGCACGTAGCTGCAGCCTTCCATCTTTATTTCAGCCAAAAGAGACCAAAGTGATGTCCGTGAGCCAGTAATGTGCCCTCACAGCCCAGAAAGACAACTGTATCACAGAATCACAGAACTGTAGGGGTTGGAAGGGACCTCTAGAGATCATTGAGTCCAACTGTACCCTGGGCTGCACAAAAAACTGTGTGGTCAGAGACAGAGGGAGGTGATCCCACCCCTCTGCTCTGCTCTGCGAGACCTCACCTGGAGCACTGCTCCATATGTGGAGTCCTCAGTTCAGGGGAGACACAGACCTGATGGTGTGTTCATCCAGAGGAAAATGGTTAAATGGTTTCAAACTGAAAGATGGGATATTTAAATTGGACATAAGTTTTCACAATAAGGGTGGTGTTGGCACTGCACAATTTGCCCAAAGAGGTGGTGGTGCCCCATCCCTGCAGGCCTTCAAGGTCAGGAAATGGGTTCTGAGCTCCTGACGGAGCTGTGGGTGTCTCTGTGCATTGTAGGGGAGGTGGATGGGATGACTTTCAATGGTTCCTTTCAACTCAAGCCACTCAGTGATTCTATCAAATAATTCTTGAATGATACCTATGAAGGGAGAATATAGGCTAACAAGTGGTCTTCTGCCAGAAAGAAGGCATTTATCCTGTTCCTGAAGGCTGCAGTAAGACAAAGCTCCCTCAAGGGCTCGTGGGGAAGGGTGGAAGTGCAGGTACAGTGGCTGAGCTGTGGCACAGCGGGTGCTCCCCATGGCCACCTGCCTCTCAGCGCTCCCAGACCCTCTGGAAAAGAGCATTTTTCCCTGGGGATGTTACCAAAGCAGCAGGGCCATTTCAGGCCCATGCCCAGCATGAATTTTGAGCTGGCAGTAGCCCCTGCACAGCCCTGAGAGCAGAGGGTGCAGGATGTTCCTGAACCTGCCTGTGAGGAGGCAGCTGCTGGGAGGTGCTGTCACAGTACCTGTTCAGAGTGATTCTGACCCAGTCCTGGTGTTTGTGTTGGATGGTAGCAAAGCAGAGCAGCCTCCACTATGAGCCTGACTTGGAACAAGCTTCTCCTGTCACCAAGAAAGTCATACCCAAACATTTGCTTCCTTTCCTCGCACCAGAACACAGCTGGCACCGCTGCTGTGCCCGCCCTGCTGCTCCTGGGCCAGAACGGAGTGCCAAGGCAGCAAATGCTGGGAATGAGATGCCTGAGGAGGCTGCTCCATGTGGCAGAGGTCAGCCAAGACTGCAGATGCATTACCACAGAGCGCCTTCCTGTCTGTCTGCTCCCTCCAGGGAGCACACTGCTAATGCTGAGCAGGGCCAAGCATGGGACTGAGGAACACCGAACACACTCCCTCCAGTTCTAAAAGACAGCAGTGATAGAACTGAAAATTAGGGATGCACAAGAAAACCCCGGCAAAGCCAACTTTCTGACGTGGCTTTTCTCTTAGGGGAGCAGAGGAATCAGTCGCTCCCTTCCTTCATCACTTGGGCCTCTCTGCCCTTGTAACAGCCTGATCCTGATCCATGGAGCAGTGGGCTTGAAAATGAATAGAGGAGAGCTGCCCTCAGTGCCAATCCTCAGTTCCCAGCCCCAGGCAGCAGTTGCTGATAGGGCAGAGGTGGCCACTGCTCTGGGAAGGGCAGTTTTGATGGTCCACAGGCACAAGCTGTGGTGCTGATCTCAAAACAATGCTCCTTTTCCCCCTTAGAGGTTGCAAGAACTGTGTCCTCAGGCTGCACAGAGATGGGTCTGGGAGCAAAGCCGCATTCCCTTTCCTTGCTCACACTGACCCCAGGCGCTGGATCCCAGGGCAGGAAGGTTTCCAGGAGGAAGGTGTGAGGTGCAGCGCTGCAGCTTTCTTCTTCTTCTGGGGCTGTGCCCCCCCCACGTGCGCACCCAGCACAACGCCCAGCACAAGGTATCCAGAAGCATTGCATCCATCCTGGCACAACGATGGGCTGTACCCACATGCTCCACAGTAACCCTGGCCCCGCGCTCCTCCAGCTGCAGGCAGCATGAGAGTGGGGACAGCCCCAGCCAAGCGGCACCACTGCTGTCCCCACGGGAGGGTGGCCGAGGGGCCAGGGTTCATGGCCAGTGGTGGGGGCCTCTTTCCAGGCGCAGGGTTGCTGCATGTTGGCAAGGTACGGCGGCTCCTCTCCGGGCAGGCAGTGTTTGTCGCGGTGCTCTGCTCGCCGTGCTGTAACATCGCTGTCATTGTCTGAGAAAACCGGACCAAGGTTTCAAAATGTCAGAGCTGCACACTGCTAGGAGTCCTGGAGACAGGAAACAACCTCTAAAACCCTGACGCCTACAGAATTTATTGACCCCGGAGACAACGTAACCTCTCATTTCCGCGCCGGGCTCATCTCCTCCACCCAGCCGCGTGTCGGGGCCGGGGCCGGGCCGGCAGGAGACGGTTCCGCTCCGCGCAGCTCCGCGCTCGGCTTCCAACGCCGCCTCGAATCCGTGCGTGGCTCCTCCTGGCGCCGCAGCCGTTTCTGCCGGTTCCCTCAGCGGAAAAGCCGCTCGAAAGCCGAAAACGCTCCTGAGCGGTGGCAGCAGCATTCCTCTCCTTTCCTCTCCTCTCCTCTCCGCTCCTCTCCTCTCCGCTCCGCTCCTCACGCACCCGCCTCCCCACGGGGCCCGGGGTCCCGCGTCCCTCCCGCATCCCGACCCGAGCGTTGGTCAGACTCGTGGCTCCGTGCTCCCTGTCGGCGCTGCCCCGCCCGGTGCGCGGCTGCCCGGCCCGCGACACGTCTGCGCGCGGTCGGGCGGCTGCGGCTCAGCCGTGCGTGCGGGGCGGGGAGCGCCCGCATCCCGTGCCCGCCCCGGCGCGGCGGCGCGGCGCGGGGGAGGCGGCGGCCGCCTCCGTGCTGCATCGCGCGGCGCCGCTGGCGGGGGCCGGGGCCGGGCGGCAGCGCTGGGTGCGGAGGATGGGCGCAGCGAAGGGCCGGGCCGAGCACCCCGCCCTGCCCCACCGCACCGCGCGGCGCCGCGGCTGCTCCGCCTGAGCGCGGAGCCGCATGGCCCTGCCGCCCGCCGCGCCGTAGGTGCCCCCGGGGAGGCTCCGCGCCCCCCCCCCCCTCCAAGCTCCGTCGTTCCGCAGCGAAGCGCGGACACGCAGCGCTCGGCGAGGATTCACCCGGCTCGGCTCCACCGCGAGGTCGGCGGGCGCGGAGCGGAGCAGCGCGGGCTGCCCGCGGCGGGGCGATGCGAGCGGGCTCGGAGGGCTGCGCCGCTGCGTGCCCCGCGCCCGCGCCGTCCCCCCGCCTCCCGCCCGCCCGGCGCGGTGTGTGCGTGTGTGCATGTGCGCTGCCGCTGCCCGCGCCGGAGCCGGAGCCGGAGCCGGAGCCGGAGCCGGAGCCGGAGCCGGAGCCGAGCCGCCGCGCTCCATGGGGCCGTCCGTGCGGGCTGCCCTTCCCTCCGCGGCCGCCGGCAGCCGCCACCGCGGAGCCGGTCTAGGATGCGGCTGCTGAGCCATGGCACAGGGCAGAGAGGCGGCCAGCCTGCCTGCTGCGAGAGTCTGAAGCCCCGCCGGAGCCCGGCCGCGGCCGCCGCTGCAGGGGAAGCGCTCCGGACGCCGTCTTTCCCCGAGAGGCACCAGGTAATCGCGGAGCTGGCGGCCGTCGCCCGGCTCCCGCCGCATTGCAGCCGCCGTTACTTATTCATGGGGGAAGGGGCGCGGGAGGGCGCCAGCGGCGGGGTCCCGCCCGGCTCCGTGCAGGGCTCGCCCCGCATCGCACCGGGACGGGACGGGACGGGGTGTCCGCCGGCGCCTGGGACTCCCCTCCCGGGGGGGCGGCGGCCGCGGGGCCGCGCGGGGCGAGGGTGGGGTGGGCGCCACGAGCCGGGCCGGGCCGGGCCGCGCTCCCATCGCTGCCCGCGGGACGGCGCCGGCGGCCGCCCGCGGCTGGGGGTGCTGCAGGGCCGCGGATACCGCGGCGGCCGCCGCCCCCTCCGCTCCTCGGCGCGGTGCTGCCGCCGTCTGGGGAGCGCCGGCACCGCCGGGCCGGGCCGGGGCTGCGCGGTGCCGCCCGAGCCCTGCGCTGCCGGGGTCGCGGCCGTGCCCGCGGTCCTGCCGGGCGCTCGCTCGGGGGCACGGCTCGGCTCCTCCGGCTGCGGGGGGTTCCTGAGCTCCTCCGCAGGGAACGCACCGGGTGTGCGGAGATGCGGCTCCCGGCTCCCTCCTGCCGCCTGCCCTCACCGCGGGAGGCTCCCGTCAGCCGCGCCGTCCCGCTGCCCTCGCCCGGCACACGCCTCTCATTGCACCTCTGTCCTGGGAGGCTGTCGCTTGTCCCCGGGATCCCAGGATTTGTGTTAAGTGCCGTCCCTTCCCCTCCCCTCCTTTTTGTGTGTAGTGAGCGCTCCTCGTCTGCGGGAAAGCAAATGTAGGACACAATCAACCTTTTTTTTTTTTTTTTTTTCTGATGGAAGGTTCCCGTTAGGGGAGACAGCGCGGCAGTTGTTGAGGAGCCAGCCGAAACCTTGCAGCCATGTTGATGTCAGGAACAAACAAACCTCCCTGCAGGGATCGGCTGCAGCTGAGGAGGGGGCCACGGAGGGCGGCTACACGGAGGGGCAGTTCAGTGCTGCCACACCTGGGGAGCACGGGCAGAGGTGGGCGAGGAGCTGTCACAGCCCTTCGTGGTGTTGCTGCTTGCCAGGCGCTGGCTTGGCATCAGCATGGCATCTGCAGATCACGGCCACTGCCCTCTGTCATGTTCTTCTGTGATACAGGGCAGCAGTATTTCCTCTCCTGTGCTGTTGTCTTCTCTCTCTAGCCTGGTCTGTCATGTCTCCAGGGCAGGCAATTTTCATTGCATTGAGCAACTGGAACAGGAGGGTGTGTTGGCCTTAGCTGCTGGTGTGAACATCATCTGACCAGCCGCCAAACCAAGGAGGGGAAAGCTGGGAGCCTTTAGCTGGGGCTGTCCCTGCACGGTCTCTGACTGTGTCCTACAGAGCTTGACAGCCCAGGATACCTATGCCTTTCTCGTCATGTTGCTGGTTACTGATCTTTCCCATTCACGTTTACATGTCCCCAGAGTAAGGTGGTGTCTGCTCATTCCTTCTGAGAATCCTTGTCTGAATGCTGCATGTCCAGCCCTTTTCAAGTGAAGGTTGACAGACAACAAAGCAGTGGGATGGATGGATCCTCCCTGGGTTGTTGGAGCCTTTTGGTGATAACTGTGTGTCAAAGGGTTTCTACTTCCTTGGGAGGGCTGGGCTGGTTCTGGCAGCACCCATCCTAGCTGCAGCCATCGGCAGGAGCAGAGTGCCCAGGGCTGTTGGGGCAGTGTGTGCCTCGCGGTGTGGTGGGGCCTCTGCCTGGTTCCATTAGCTTGGAGTCATCCCCTGGAGCCGTGGGCTGTGTGTGGGTCTCCCCTTGGTGTCAGCCCACTGCTGTGTTTTACTGCTGGAATCTGTCCTGGTGGGGTGGAGCCGCTGTGCTCCAAAACGTGGAGCAGCGATTCCTCTCTGTTGGTCTGAGAGTCAGGTTCAATTCTGCAGGAAGAACCATACCAGAAACTGAATGCTCTCAGTGCCCAAACACCTTTCTGATCTACATTTCTAAATATAAGCTGTTCTCAAGGGATTATGCATTTGTTTAAATGCATAATAAATGCATTTTAATGCATTAAGGCTGTATCAAAATGCACACCCAAGCTTGCCAGCTAGGCCTCCAGTCACAAAGCTTACTAAGAAGCTTCCCATGGTATATTAGCTTGCATTTCTTCTTTCAGAAAAAGCAGTTACCAGTTTTCTCATGGCAATGCAGTCAGTGGAAATAAATCCTGGCTATTTGAAGAGTCTCGCATGAGTTAGAAGCTGAGCTAGTCTACCAGTTTTGTGGCTTACTAAAACCTACACAAGTCCAGGAATGGACTCCTTGCACTCATCAATCTCATCTTTGGTTTATGCTCAAGGAGGTGCAGTGTTATTCAGATGGTTTCTTGGGTGCTGTCTTTGAATTTGTTGTACAAATCTTTTGCCTGAAGAGATTTGTATTTGGCTGCATCATTATGAACATTGGTAGATGTTGACCATGAGGTAGAGGAAGAAGGTAAGGTGTTGTCCAACCTAAGCATGGGACTGATGAGGTATGTGGGGCAAAACAGGTGGGAACCCAAAAACAAATGTGTCAGAACAGCACAGAAAGAGGGAAACGGAGCTTCCCCAGGCCAATCTGTAACTGAGCTCCCCACGCAGCTGCCTTGGTGTACATTTTTTTCCAAAAATTTCAGAAGATGGGGATGGTGTTCCCGCTGGTGTGGTCTGGGCAAGCAAAGGTGCCTGCAAGCAGTGGGGAGATGGAGCGTCCGAAGGTACCTGGAGAGCTTGTCGGTCTGTTGGGGCGCATGGGGATATGTTAAATGCTGAAAGGCTAATGGCTTTCCATTGTTGATCAATATTTCCTATGCTTTCAGATGTGGTAACGGGTTTAGTTTATTAGAACAATCTTTGAATATTCTCTAAGCAAGCAACCCATCCAGAAAATCATGCTAATAGCTTTGTTATTAACAGGCCTGGCAGAATTTGAGCCAAGTAGAAAAGGCTTGTCTAAGTGCTGTTGCAGTGTTTGGGGCCAGGCAAATTCCATGCATTAGGAAAGATTTGTACTCCTTTGACCAGACATCACCGACTGTTGTCTATTTATATGCATCTAAATATATCCTCTGCAGACTTCAGACTCTTAGATAGTAGTAAAATTACTTTTCGATATTATGCTATTAAAATGTGCTTGCTGACACTACTTGATGAGTTTTATGCTAAGAGATGTGTGTGTATGTTTAAAATAAAAATTGTTCTTCAAGTTGTTACCTGAAATGCTTTGGAAGTGAAAGCGTGTTATGGTGCAGATGGAGAGCAAAAAGAAATATGGTTGAATCGAAGCAGTACTGGAGACATACTCAAACCTCTAAGGCCAAATCCAAACAACTACAGGCTTTTGTTGCTTAAAAGTGAGCCATTCCCTCCATAAATATATATAAAATAATTGTTTACTTTGTGATACAATGGGAAGATTTGCTTCTGATTAGTCAGATATACCTTCTGACTACATGGTTCCTGCATGCTGAATACTGTGAAGTTTGAGACATCATTTTGGAAACAAATCCTGGAAGAAGCACCTTCTTGTCTGTTGTAGGTGTGCATGAGGCCCAGGCAGCCAGCCAATGTTCTTCAGTGGTGCTCCTGCTGGGGCCACCCCTCATCCACAACAGCGCTAATGTGGGTACCCACCTGTGCTTGGCAGCAGGGGAGCTGACAGAGAGGAGCATGAGGTTCTCCTGACCAGGTTAACTGATCTGTCAGCTCCTGAGCTCTGGGTGAGTGGGAGCTGTGCTGTATGCTGCCCCAAAGGGACACACCAGGAAGTAATTGCAGGTGGAGGGGCTGATCTCACTGCATGCTGTGGTGCAATAGTAATTGCTGTCCAGGTAGTGTTTTGGAACTGGCAGTACAGATCCAGGGGTAAAAGATGATACTCCAGTTCCAAGCTTTCATAAATGTTCCCAGTTAACCCTGCTGCAAAAGTGGTTGCGTTGGTGATTCTGTGTCTGACTGGCCTTCAGACTATGATGGAATGGTAATAATAGTAATTTTCTGTGGCATCTCTTGCTTATGGTTCTTGAAGTAAGAAAACCTGTAGAGGAATTGAGAGCAATTGGTATCTGTAGGATGTTGAGACGGGCCACAGAGAAGTTAAATGTATGGTTCTCAGAAAAGGTCTCAAGTCTGGTATTTGGTCCCCTGATGCTCAGGGACAGGTACTGTGCCATCTTCAGCTCCTTGAATCATAGGATGGTATGGGTTGGAAAAGCTCTTAGTCATCATCTAGTTCTAATGCTTACATCTTTCTCTAGATCAGGTTACCCAAAGCCCCATCCAGCCTGGCCTTGAACAACTCCAGGGATGGGGCATCCATAGCTTCTCTGAACACCCTGTGCAGTGCCCTTACTACAATCATAGGTGGACAATCTGAGATCCAGACTGTTAGTCAGAGGAGTCCATTGCCCTGCCATGAACTGGGGTCATGGATTTCAGTGACAGCTGTCCTAGCTGCCAAATAGTCCTGTCATTTAGAAGGGTGTAGTGAAGTCTGTGATGCCTAAAGGGAGTAAGACCTAGGGGAAGGTCTGTGTCTGAGTGCACATTGACGTAGTGCCTGGTGCAGAGGAGGGTGGCAGCGCTGGCCACAGGGCTCCATTCCCCCGTGCCTGCCTTGCTGGCTGCCTGCTGCCTGTGGCTTGGGGCTGGAGCTGTTCTGCTGGCCTAAGCCAGTGTAGCAGTTCTCATGTTCTTGTGGGTTAAATCACTCTACAGATAATGTTTGTCCTGAGCAGGCTGAATAATGCAAAAGGTGATTTGTCAAATGGCTAATTCAGTGGCTAATGGGAAACCTCAGTAAAGGCCTCTTTAATTGCATAGCATGGGACTGGCAAACTGAGTGCTTGTATCTGGTTCCCAGTGCTGCAAAACCATGTCTCATGCTTTATTTTTGAGGTTGCTCTTCCTGCTGAGTTTCTCAACAAGAACTCCTATAAGATCATTTCCATGAGAACACACGATTAGCTGACTTGAAAGTTGAATGCCTGTTTTTTCCCTTGAAGTTTTTTGTTGTTGTTGTTCAAGTTTCTCTGTCAATGTCATGTTGGATTGTTGTTTTTGTTTTGGTTTGGTTTGGTTTATTACAGAGATGAATAAAGCTGTTTTCATTGCCAAAGCATTGTTACGTTGCCAGGTATCTGGTATTCCAGTTTATAATTCCTCATTGTCACGGAGTTCTCTCTAGAGCTCACTCCGGGACAGTGGGCACAACCCGGGGCAGCAGGAACAAAAGCCCCCCCCCCTTTTCTCTAGCGGCAGTGTGGCGCGGCCCGGCCACGTGCGTTTAGGGAGACGGGGAAGGGAAGGGAGATTGCGATTAGGTCTAACAAAAAGTAAGGGAGAAAAAAAAGGTGATCTGAGAACGAATGGCAGTTTAATAACCCAATAATGCTAAACAGCAACAAGAGAGTTTCAACAAAGAGAATACCAAGTCCCAAATCTCACCTATGGAGCTGTGGAAGGCAGGAAGGTCTGACCACGTTGTCTCCTCGCAGGGAGCCGGTCCAGCAACGCCGTCCCCTTCCTCACTTCCCTTCCGGTGCCCCACCCCACATGCCCATTAAGGCAGTTCACAGAAAAAAAAACTTGTCCCCTTTACTCCCATTATTAGCATGGTGTTCTGATGTGGAATACCAACACCAACCAAATTGCAAAACCATAACATTCCACCCCTTATTACACATCATCACATCATGCCTAACTTTTATCAACATATAAACAGAACAGTAGTTAACATGCATTACATATGTACATACAGATATATATATATATATATACACACATGGAATCACAGGCTGCACTCCCCCAGCATCAGATTTCCCTGTGGCACACACTGAACATCCCCATCCTTCTGCATCACCCACCAGGTGCACCCAGGTCCCTGTGCAAAGACAGTTCCACGGAGGGGCCTCCCTTTTCCAGAGGCTGGAAGGACCCAAACCGCTTTTCCCAGCATATTCTTTACATGCACCACAGGAACCTTGTCTCCCTCCACGGTACGCAGGGAGTTGGACTGTGTAGGGCCGTCTCGGTTGGCTGATCCTCGGGTGTTTACCAGCCAGGTGGCTTCTGCTAGATGTTTCTCCCAGTTCTTAAATGTTCCACCACCCATCGCTTTCAGCGTGGTTTTCAGCAAACCGTTGTGGTGCTCGATCTTACCAGCGGCTGGTGCGTGATAGGGGATGTGATGGATCCACTCGATGCCATGTTCTTTGGCCCAAGTGCTCACCAGTGAATTTTTGAAATGAGTCCCATTGTCTGATTCGATCCTCTCTGGGGTGCCATGTCGCCACAGGATTTGTGTCTCTAGGCCTAATATGGTGTTTCTGGCAGTGGCATGGGGTACCGCATATGTCTCAAGCCACCCAGTGGTTACCTCCACCATGGTGAGTACATAATGCTTACCATTACGAGTCTTTGGCAGGGTGATATAATCAATCTGCCATGCCTCCCCATATTTATACTTTTCCCATCGCCCTTCCCCCCAGAGAGGTCTCATCCTCTTGGCCTGTTTGATCATGGCACAGGTGTCACAATCATGGATGATCTGCGCAATAGCATCCATAGTTATGTCCACCCCTCGGTCTCTAGCCCACTTATGTGTTCCATCTCTGCCTTGATGGCCTGAGGTCTCATGGGCCCACCGAGCTAGGAATAACTCTCCCTTATTCTGCCAATCCAGGTCTATCTCAGCCACCTCAATTCTGGCAGCTCGATCTACCTGGTGGTTATTTTGTTGCTCCTCTGTTGCTCGACTCTTGGGCACGTGGGCATCTACGTGACGCACCTTTAGGACCATGTTCTTTATTCGGGCAGCAATGTTCTTCCATAGTTCAGCGGCCCAAATAGGTTTACCTTTCCGCTGCCAGTTGTTTTGTTCCCATTGCTGCAACCACCCCCATAAGGCATTGGCCACCATCCATGAGTCAGTATAGAGGTAAAGCACTGGCCATTTCTCCCACTCAGCAATGTCTAGGGCCAGCTGGACAGCCTTTACCTCCGCAAATTGACTCGATTCTCCTCTTCCTTCCGTGGCCTCTGCAACTTGTCGTGTGGGGCTCCACACTGCAGCCTTCCATCTGCGATGTTTCCCAACAATGCGGCACGATCCATCAGTGAACAGGGCGAACTTCTTTTCATTTTCCAGAAGTTCATTGTATGGGGGAGCCTCTTTGGCGCGTGACACCTCTTCTGCTGGTGGTGCTTCAAACTTTTTACCTTCGGGCCAGTCCATGATCACTTCTAGGATCCCTGGACGGCTGAGGTTCCCCATCCGGGCCCGCTGTGTGATTAGTGCAACCCACTTACTCCATGTGGCATCTGTGGCATGGTGAGTGGAGGGAACCTGCCCTTTAAACATCCAATTCAGCACTGGAAGTCGAGGTGCCAGGAGAAGCTGCGTTTCGGTGCCAATTACCTCAGAGGCAGCCCGGACCCCTTCATATGCGGCTAAGATCTCCTTCTCAGTTGGAGTGTAGCCCTCTTCCGACCCCCTATATGCTCTACTCCAGAATCCTAGGGGTCGGCCTCGGGTCTCATCTGAGGTTCTCTGCCACAAGCTCCAAGTGGGACCTTTCTCCCCAGCAGCCGTGTAAAGGATGTTCTTCACATCCTGTCCCATCCGTACTGGCCCCAGGGCCACAGCACGGGCTATCTCTTGCTTGATTTGCTCAAAGGCCTGCTGCTGTTCAGGGCCCCACGCGAAGCTATTCTTCTTTCGGGTCACCTGATAGAGGGGGCTCACAATGAGGCTATAATTTGGGATGTGCATCCTCCAGAAGCCTACCACACCCAGGAAGGACTGTGTCTCTTTTTTGTCAGTGGGCGCAGACATTGCAGTAATTTTGTTGATCACGTCAGTTGGGATGTGGCGACGCCCATCTTGCCATTTCACCCCAAGAAACTGGATTTCTTGGGCAGGGCCCTTCACTTTGTCTCGCTTAATAGCGAAACCAGCAGACAGGAGGATCTGGATTATCCGTTCTCCTTTTTTAAAAACCTCCGTCGCTGTATCACCCCACACAACGATATCATCTATATACTGCAGGTGCTCTGGAGCACCGCCCTGTTCCAATGTGGCTTGGATCAGCCCATGGCAGATGGTCGGGCTGTGTTTCCACCCCTGGGGCAAACGATTCCAAGTGTACTGAACACCCCTCCAAGTAAAAGCAAACTGTGGCCTACACTCTGTGGCCAAAGGGACAGAGAAGAATGCATTGGCAATATCAATGGTGGCATACCATTTTGCCTCTTTTGATTCCAGTTCATACTGGAGTTCCAACATGTCTGGCACTGCAGCACTCAATGGGGGTGTGACCTCATTAAGGCCACGATAGTCTACTGTCAGCCTCCATTCTCCACTGGCTTTGCGCACTGGCCATATGGGGCTATTGAAGGGTGAATGGGTCTTACTAATTACTCCCTGACTTTCTAGTTGTTGAATGAGCTTATGGATAGGGAGCAAGGAATCCCTATTAGTACGGTACTGTCGTCTGTGTACTGTTCTCGTGGCAATTGGTACCCGTTGTTCTTCCACCCGTAGTAACCCCACAGCAGACGGGTCCCCTGATAGGCCAGGCAAATCAGACAGCTGCTTAATATTGTCTGTTTCTATAGCAGCTATTCCAAAAGCCCATCTGTATCCTTTGGGGTCCTTGAAATGTCCCCTTCTTAGGTAATCTATTCCAAGTATGCAAGGAGCCCCCTGGCCAGTCACTATGCGATGTTTCTGCCAGTCTCTACCAGTGAGGCTTATCTCGGCCTCCAATACAGACAGTTCCTGCGAACCCCCAGTCACCCCATGTATATGTATCCGTTCTGTCCCTTCGAAACCTGAGGGTATCAGAGTGCACTGTGCACCGGTATCCACTAGTGCTTAATATTTTTGTGGTTCTGATGTGCCAGGCCACCGAATCCACACAGTCCAATACACTCTATTATCCCTTTCCCCCCCCTGGCTGAGGGCAGGGCCCCTCTATTGGTTGTCTACAGCGGTAGAGGCAACCTCAGTAGTGGCTGACCTCTTTTGTAATTTTCTTACCCGAGCTCGCAGTACAAAATTGGGTTCGTCATGCCACTTCTTCATATCCTCTCCATGGTCACGCAGGTAGTTCCACATGGCACCACGTGACATAGGCTCACTGCGGTCCTTCACTCGGACAGGTGTGCATTTGCGTCTGACAGCTGAGACTGCCACAGGTTCACTGTGGTTCCTTGCCGCAGACCAGCTCTTCTGCATGTTGTCCTGTCTTTTCTCCATTCGGTCCATTCTATCCACCATTTTACAGATGGCTGCGATGGTGGTACGGTGTGGCAGTAGTGAGTATTCGATATTTTGCAGTGAAAGGATGAGCTCAAAAATTTCAGGTCTCCTATCCAGCTCATCATACCTGTTAGAGTTCGTTAATAGTATACTGGAATACTTCACTGGTGCTGACCGTATGAGTTTCTTGCATATTTCCGGAGTACCGCTCACCTTTTCTGGGTCATGGTAATCCTCTGGGTCCCCAGGGACAAACGTGGGATCGAACAGCATTTCTGCCACAGCCATTTCTCTCAGGTACTGGATACCTTCCTCAGCTGTACTCCATTTTTCCAGTACAGGCTCCAAATCACTTTTGAGAAGACAGGTTGCCTTTACAGCTGATAGAATCCTCTCCCAGAGATTGGCGACTCCATCGAGACATCTGCTGATCCCTCTATCAATAGATGAGTCTCGAGCAATGTTTCCTAATTGACGAGCCTCATCGCAGCTTAGAGACATGCAGGAGGCCCCATTGTCCCAACACCGGAGCAGCCAAGTGACAAGGCGTTCACCTGGGAGTCGGGCAAACTCCTTTCTCGCACTTTGGATTTCAGTAATTTTCAGAGGTTTACGAGTAGAGGAAGCAGTGACTTTTCCCTCATCATCACTATCTTCTCCGCGTCTGTTAGTCTTCTGGGTTGCCTTTCTCAGTGGTTTTGGGGAGGGTCCCTCACCAGGATCTTCCTCTACTTCCTCCATCCGTTCCAGACGTGAGGGCACACGCTCCCATCTCTGGCCTTCATCGTCACTATCTTCTCCATGTCTGTTAGTCTTCTGAGTTGCCTTCCTTGGTGGTTTTGGGGAGGGTCCCTTGCCCGGATCTTCCTCTACTTCCTCCATCCATTCCAGACGTGAGGACACACGTCCCAACTCTGGCCTTCCACTGGGGCGACTGACACTGATGCTGGTGCTTCCTGTGGTCGGCTGGGATTAACTTGTTGCCTTCCCCTTAGTATTTGGATCTCATTCTCGAGACTCTCTATCTTTTTCATAAGCCATTCGTTCTGAGATCCCCCTGATCTCCCACACTCACTCAGGGGTTCTATTAATTTCCCAAGGTCCCTCTGGTGTTCAGGGGTGAGATTACCTGATACTGGGGGTCCCGATGCTTCTGGCCCTTTTCCTGAGTCTCTCTGCACTATTCTTTGCAAGTCTCTCTGCAATTTATAGTAAACTACTACAATTAGAGAGACTAACAACACAGTATTCCAATTGACACCCCAGTCATACTTAAGGAATTGAGAGCATTCGTGAGCCAGTTCAAGCACGGTGCCTGTGATGTTCGTTAGTCTGGAAGGGAGCCAGGCAGATATCTCTATCCCTGCCAGCCATCGGCTTAATAAATCTACCCCTACCCCCAACATCAGGAAGTCCTTAAGCCAGGACCACAGGAACCTAGGGACTATCAGTCCTACATACAGGGCTGCTGAAAAAAACCACCTAATTACTGCCCAAAACATTGCCCTGAGCTGTGCCCGCATTCTGCACCAAAAATGTCACGGAGTTCTCTCTAGAGCTCACTCCGGGACAGTGGGCACAACCCGGGGCAGCAGGAACAAAAGCCCCCCCCCTTTTCTCTAGCGGCAATGCGGGGCGGCCCGGCGCGGCCTGGCCACGTGCGTTTAGGGAGACGGGGAAGGGAAGGGAGATTGCGATTAGGTCTAACCAAAAATGAGGGAGGAAAAAGGTGATCTGAGAACGAATGGCAGTTTAATAACCTAATAACACTAAACAACAACAAGAGAGTCTCAACAAAGAGAATACCAAGTCCCAAATCTCACCGATGGAGCTGTGGGAGGCAGGAAGCTCTGACCACGTTGTCTCCTCGCAGGGAGCCGGTCCAGCAACCCCGTCCCCTTCCTCACTTCCCTTCCGGTGCCCCACCCCACATGCTCATTAAGGCAGTTCACAGGAAAAAAACTTGTCCCCTTTACTCCCATTATTAGCATGGTGTTCTGATGTGGAATACCAACACCAACCAAATTGCAAAACCATAACAAGTGCCTTTGCAGTGCTGCCCATCCCAAGCACAGCCCGAGTGCCCCAGCAGCAGCACCACCATGCAGGAGCAGGTCAGCATCAGTGAGGTGAAGCTGAGCATCTTAGATGGGGACTTAGAGTCAGGCTGCCAGTCCCAGGCACCAGGCAGCAGCACCAGCTCTGAGCCACTCTCATCTTGACAAGAGGGGTCCCATCTTCACCCCTGACCTCTCAAGCCCTCCTGTCTTTTATTGAATAAAGTCACTCATGCTCAATTATCGCCTTGACTGCATTCTGAGTATTCATTCACAGTGATTGCGATGAATGCAACAAACAGCAAGGCAGCTCAGCTTGCAACACTCTGGCTGTGGGGTTCGTGCAGGCAGAGCTCTGGGTTCCCATTTTGCCTGGCTTTGGGATGTCTGCAGCAAGATCTCTACCATTTTGTATGGGAGCAAATAATCTCTAGCATCCAGGTTGCTGCTCATGATAATCCCAGTCTTCCTGGCTGTCACTTTGTGATACCTTTCAAAGCCTTTTGATACTCTTTGATGCCTTGGCTGCTCCCTAACACCTCTGTCCTCCTGCCATGTTGACTCATGTCTCCCACTTTGAAGCTGGCTTTGCAGATCATCTCCAGCCCTGTCATCATCACGCTGCAGCAGGAGGTGCTCACCTGGCCCAGTGTCTGGCAGTGCTGCTTGTTCTGCAGATGAGCAGCTGCCTCCTCATCTCTTCAGCTACAGTAGTTTTTCTCAGGGCAGTTAGATGCAGTCATGCTCCTCTGGATTTGGTGTGTTAAATCCATGCTGCATGGCAGCAGTCAGTGCAATACAAAGGTGTTCTGTGTGCCACAGCATTTCTCCAGGGGCTGCCAAAGGTAGAAGCACAACACAGCACCATCCTTCTGACAGTAATGTCTGTGAGTGTTAGACATGTGAGCACTGCATCATCCCCAGCGTGTCAGTGCTTTTCCACACCAACCTGACTCTCACACTCTGCACTGAATGTAACTCTGCTCTTGTGGAGACAAATGCTTTCTGTCACATCCTCCATCCCTGCAACCATTTGCCGGTAGGCAGCTCTTGCAGAAGAATCAAGCAGCAGAACCTTTTGCTCACCCTACAGCGTGCAAATGCTATGAAAGCAGAAATAACCTGGCATGCTCTGGGTCTGCAAGGCTGCACAGATGGGAGAGGTAGATTGTGTTTTTGCAGTGGAAGTTTCCAGTATTTTCAGTACATAGTGTAGGCCCTAACTGAATGTATAACCCTCTTGTAAAACAGCTGTATAAGTAGTTTTTCCACCAAGAAAGTTGCTGAACAGAGTTAAGTTCAGACTGGGGGCATTCTGACATGGGGAGAATTGAGACAAGCACAAGATAAATACAGGGTGGGTAGAGCCCAGCACAGGACAGAATGAATGTACTGACTGTTGGAAACATTGCCCTTCTCTGTCCGCAGAAAAGTACAAGGCAGACCTAAAAACAAGAGGTTGGTAATTGACCTTATATGGAAATGAATCCTAGCAACAGTCTGGAGGAGTCTGTGAGCCTGAGATGCTCAACCAATGAGAGCCATGAGAGCATCACCTGCATTGGGTTTAGGGCATAGAACAGAATTGATTTCACTGACTGGTGTGCAGTTTCTCCCTTGCCAACAGGGGATGTGCGCGCAGTATTGCAATAATGAATAAGCACTGCTGCTATCGCTGCCATCTTTGCCTAACTAGAAATCTTTGACTTTGAGAGTTTCTCACACAAGGGGAGAGGGTAAGAAAGTAAAGAGGCACAGAAAACTAAGGAAAACTGCTCTTCTGTATCTTATCTATAAAAATTGATACGATGCTGTCGTGCATTTTTTAATTTATTTTTAATTTTTTGCTAATGTCAGTTAGATTGTTTTAAAATATCCACACACCAAAATCTGACTACCAAGCAAATGTAATGAAAATGAAATGAAGGTGAGTTAGCGGAAAGCACAAGGCCATATTATATTAGGCTCTAGCAAATTTACAGGCAGTCACTGCACAAAGAGGTAGATCTGAGTTGCACATTATATGATTCCCACAAAGATTAAGGAAATCTGAAGCTTTCAATATATTTTTTTTATTCTTTTCTCATTTCATTTTTTAAACACCTGACCCAGACCCCAACCCTCACAGGAGCTGTAAAGATAACAGCATTAACCAGCAATGTAACTCTAATCCTAACCCTTACCCTGATTCTAAAATCGTCTCTAACTCCAAATGTAACAACAAAAATGATGCTACAAGTTTGTAGCAAAAGGAACCTTAACCCTAATCATAATCCAAAAAACAATCATTAAGGTAACAATAATCTTTACCTTAAAAGTAATATTAATCAGAGCCCAGATGATGCCTGCATCCAATCAGAAGCATGCTTTGCATTATTTAAGAGTTGTATTTTTTCCAATGAACTCTCTCTATTATCACTTTTATAAAGTAACAGAGTCTGTTCTTTTTCTCCTGACACTATGCCTTACTCCTGACATCCCCTGGAAATGACCCAGATAGGGCACCATCAAAGTAATGCTAATAGTAATGTCAATCCTAAGGGTATCTCTAGCCTCAGTGTTAATGGGACGCTAACAACAATCCCAACAGCCTTAAACATTCTGGTGGTGTGACAGAGGTGCTGCCTTGCACATGCTGGGCAGTCCCATTGCCTGTTAAATGCAGGCGGCAGCGTAGAAACATGATGCCCGTGGTCAGAATGCCCTGTGGCAGATCCTGGCACCGGAGAACTGACCGGAGAACCATGAGAGAACTGACAACAAATCACTCGACATCAGAACCGACCCAGTGGTTATTTACAAGCCTTGGGTGACCCAGACAGGATCTCAGAGTGGTGAATGTAGGTACAGAAGTTGTTACTACTCTGTTTTCTTCTAAAAGCTGCTCAGCTGCTTTGCGTTTCAGACCATCCCTGGCTTCACTGTGTGCATCTGTCCAATTGATACCAGGTGTTTCTTCATCTCGGAAGTTGAGGGGGGCGGGGGAGAGTGGAAACAGAAATCAATTCAATTACTCATTTATTTATTGACAGACATTCACGTTTGCTACGTTTGGAGAAGTTTTTATTTGTTTGCTGTGGTTTGTTATTTTCTTTTTTTCTTTTTTTTTTTCCCCCTTCCCTCCTCTTCCATCTTCGTGTTCTTCCCCTATAATCAAAAGAGAACGGATCCCCAGGGTCTGTCCCGCAGACGTTCTTTCCGTGGTCTCTGCTGCCACCTGCTGGCCAATACACGGAACTGCCACTGTTGGGCGTTTGGTGCCGGAGGAAGCACAACGCAGATCTGAGTTCTGACCGGTCTACGCAGCAAATCCGCCAATCTTTATTGCGATAAGCCCTCCACATGGCATTGCGCATGCACTCGAACACGCAACAGGCATAGATTTCTCTTAACTCCTTGAGGAGCAGGCAAGCAGAACAACTGAGCGCACCACTGCTTGTGATTGGGCCACCCCCATCATAGAGATGTGTGTTAGATCTTTTACCCACCTCTGGACTGGCCTTGTTGTTTAATGATAACCTCTGAAATCTGAGTTACTGGTTCTACCACCTGTAGTGTAGAATAGGTAGCCAATAAATGCTTTTCAACTGTGATGTATCTTTATTCTGCTCCATGCCAAACCTGTGACCAAAACCTCATAGGGGTTCACAAAGAACTCTGGCTCTGCCAGCGCCCCCATCCAGACCCTTCTTGAGTTACATTCACATCTAGTTTGGCTGAAAAGGTTGGACTATAAATACTCAGTGCTTGGGCCTGTTTAACAGATATTTTTTCCTGATTATGCTGTCCATCGATCTTTTTAAACTGAACTCCTGCTCTAATCTGGTCTTTAAACATTTGTTGTCTCAAGACCCTAATGGGTCCAGACTGGATTACCTTAGGGGCTGGACGCCTAAGTCATGGCAGCAGATGGTTCTCTGACCTTTCCACCACCATTCAGAGCCTGCATCTGGCCGTAGGCACTCTTGTCTCCCCATCAATTGGGCAGCCTGTTGTATTACAGCACCTGAGGGCCACTGGGGGGTTCAGTATGGATAACATAGACCCATCCTGATGTAAAGGTGATGGCTGTAGGATGAGATCCCTCATTCCTGATGAAAAATTTATTGACTGGGCTCTCAAAATCATCTTCATAGATTGCCTCTTTCATGCCTAATTCTCTAATATAATTTTGTTAGTCCTCCATAGAGGACCACAGGCTGATATTTAATGGTATGTCATTCTTATTTGGCCATGTTATATGACACACAGCCATAAATCATTCACTGATCAAATGGCTATCCTCATTATGTTGGACAGAGCATACAGTCTTTGCCTGAGGGCAGGGTGAGTAGTAATGGATGTCAGTTTTGAAATTTCCAGTCCGTTCACCACAGCGCTTTCTGCCTCCATGTCCCATAACCAGAGCAGCTATGCTGGCATGCTCTCTTGGTTTCTGTCTAAACCACTGTACTATATCCATCAGTTCAGCTGCTGTATTATGGGCAGCAGGGTTTGGGGGGTTGGACACTGGTCAGGGCACTCCCACCAGCCTATCCTGCATTTTTTTTTTTTCATTTTAGGGTTACAATCAGTCAGATCTCAAATAGATCTAGTCCAAATGGAACCTCAAAATCTGACCTTTTAGTGCCTTCATTTACAGAGTCCATTTTATACAGATTCCCTTGTACAGGTTCCCCATGGTCTTCCAGAAAGATGTTCCTGATCTTCCATAGGAGAATGATTGAATTAGGTTTTTTCCCCATCAAAACTGCCACCTGTCTTTCCAGTTTTTCAACACTGTCATTCAATGGCTGATTTGCATCAGCCTGAGCCTCTTCAGTTATGTTCAGACAGTTCAAGGCCATCAGCAGTGGCCATGCCACCATGAACGCAGCTAACTGTCATTCTCAAGTTGTACGTATGTCTTTGCTAAGACCATGGAAATACTCAGTCAGGTGGGCCAGGGACTCATGGACCCTCCCTCCGTCCCACACAGGGCCCCATTTTTCAGTGACAGAAGCAGTGCTGCATTTTGAGGATCCTAGGAATCCCAGGACATGCCCTGACAAAAGGTCATTCAAAGGGGTCGTCTTTCCTCATCCAAACCACCCCATGATATTCACAGAATCACAGAATTGTAGGGGTTGGAAGGGACCTCCAGAGACCATTGAGTCCAACCCCCCTGCCAAAGCAGGTTCCCTACACCACATCGCACAGCTCGGCATCCAGGCAGGTCTTGAATATCTCCAGAGAAGGAGATTCCACAACCACCCTGGGCAGCCTGTTCCAGTGCTCTGTCACTCTCACCATAAAGAAGTTATTGCACACATTAGTGCAGAATTTCCTATGGTCCAGTTTCTGTCTGTTTTCCCTTGTCACTCCTCCACACACTGCTGACAAGAGTCTGGCCTCACCACTTTGCCCCTCACACCTCAAATATTTATAGACCTGGATCAGGTCCCCTCTCAGCCTTCTTTTCTCAAGGCTAAACAGACCCAGTTCCCTCAGTCTCTCCTCATTGGGGAGATGCTCCAGGCCCTTCACCATCTTAGTGGCCCTCTGCTGGACTCTTTCTAAGAGATCCCTGTCTTTTTTTTACTGGGGAGCCCAGAACTGGACACAATATTCCAGATGAGGCCTCACCAGGGCAGAGTAGAGGGGGAGGATCACCTCCTTCGACCTGCTGGACACGCTCTTTTTAAAACACCCCAGTATGCCATTGGCTTTTTTGGCTACAAGGGCACACTGCTGGCTCATGGTTAATCTGTCGTCCACCAGGACGCCCAGGTCCCTCTCAGCAGAGCTCCTCTCCAGCAGCTCTTCCCCCAGCCTGTACTGGTGCATGCAATTATTTCTACCCAGGTGCAAGACTCTACACTTGCTTTTGTTAAACCTCATCCGGTGTCTTACTGCCCAGCTCTCCAGCCTGTCCAGGTCTCGCTGAATGGCAGCACAGCCTTCAGGTGTGTCAGCCAATCCTCCCAACTTCGTGTCATCAGCAAACTTGCTGAGGGTGGTCATTGATGAAGATGTTGAACAAGACCGGACTGAGCACAGACCCCTGGGGGACGCCGCTAGTTACAGCCCTGCAGCCAGACACTGCACCGCCAACGACAACCCTCTGCACTCTGCCAGTCAGCCAATTCTCGACCCACTTCACTGTCCACTCACCTATCCCATACTTCCTCAACTTTGGTATAAGTATGTCATGGGAGACTGTATCAGTTATAGAGGTTATAGAGTTCAATTCCTGTAGTCAATTTGGCGGCCCAGGTGGGACCAGCTCTGTTCGCTGCAGGACCAGCTGAGAGGGAGACACTTTTGGCGCACCCTGAGATTTCTCTGAAGGACTCCCTTCCTCACCTGATCACTGCAGGGACAGACAAGGACCACCCATAGGTGGACCAGGTATGTGTATGGTAAGTGGAGCCCATATGTCTTGAGGAGACATCCTACACAGTTTACAGCCATACGTGCTGCTCCCAGGGAGGTGAGCTCATGGCTTTGGTTGCCAGCTGGGGTAGGAAGACTCCTTGGGTGAGTTCCTATGAAAGGGAACTGTATGTCATATGAATGGAAACAAGAACAAATACTCTCTCCCAGGTAGTTGACAATAGGAGGGGCCTAGGTTGGTCTCTCCTACAGGTATGGGATATAGTGGATAGCCTGTCAAATGGTAGCCTGGGTTCTCCAAGTTGTAATCACGGGGCTTATAGGTTGTATGTTCAATATTATCATCTGCTTTAAGTGTTTGGTACCGTGTGTCAAGCCGACTCTGGGAAAAACATTAACGTTTGCAACTGGTCGACCAGAGTATGAGTGTTATTAAGATTCCAGCTAGAAAATGTTGTCAGCATTGTGTAGTATGAATTAACCATGGTTTTTGATCTAAATGTCAGAGTGAGTGTGGTGTGAGTGAGACACAGAACAGCTGCAGGGTGAGTGCCGAGTCCCGATCCATGTTTCCTTCCTCCTGTGAGGGAAATGGCCAGACACGGACAAAGTGAAAGACTGTGTTGTCTGTCCACTCATATGTACTTTCTGCTTGTATGTAAGAAGACAGGAGTTTGTACTCTGTAGATTAGTAAGATTGTCCTGAGGAGAGGTGTACATTCCACCCGACCAATGAATGTCAACCCATTTATGTAATACTATGTACTGCTTGTGAGGAAGTGTGTGAGGGAGGTGGTTCAATCAGTGCTGGTTCTGTGGCACAGTGTTTATAACTGAAGAATACAGACTGTATTAAGGGAGTTTATGTGTACTGAAGAACTGTACTGTTTGACAAACTGTTTTGATGGTATAAGAAAGTGTAATTGTTAATGATGTTTGCCTTTTGGTACCATGGCAATCACCTAACAGACTATAACTAGTGATTGAAGGGAAAATGAAGGAAAAAGGGTTGATGGATAGGATGGCAGAAAGTCCTTAAATACACTGTCGGTCAGGTTGCACCTTCAGGAAATAAAAATGCAGAGAGGCTTTTATTGTAAAAGTGAGGCTGTAGGGATAATATAACAGAAACTATCAGTGCCTTGATTTGTTTCCTTTGTACTTGCTGTGCTGGAGTCATTTCTGAAAAAAAAAAAATGATGTCTTTTATTTTTATAGCATTCCCTTCCCTTGTAGCCTGGTGTAAAAGGTGCAGCCAACACCAAGGTCATCCCTTCCCCTTCTTGACCAGCAGGAGACAGGGTAGACTGTAACAAGATTAGTGTCTCAGCTGCTCTGTCATTTTGTAGTGTTGCAGGTCACCCCATCGGAGCTGGGGAATTTGTATTGCGGCAGAGTAGGAGTGTGTTTGGTAGAGCAGGCGTTGAAGGCCGTTCTTGAAACGCAGTCCTGTAAATCCTGGCCTCTGGCAGCCCAAGCTGTTTAGTTATGTTTTATGAATCAGGTCATATCGTGTCTGTCACAGCTTCCAGATGCCGAACTCCTTCTGTGACAGCTTTGTCAAGTGTTTTGAAAGGGCAAAAAAAAAAAAAACAGCTCGAGGGTCACCGTGGAGGGTAATGCAACGTGCAGGAATTGTTTTTCACAAAGAGCGACTGGCCAGGGGCAAAAGAAGAGTGAGAAATATGAAGAAAGAGGGGGCCTCGGTGGCTGTGGTGCCCTCACTATCCATCATCTCCCGTGTTTAGCACTAACAGACTGTGAATGAGCAATCCACGTAGTGACGTGGAGTCTCTGTACTAACATAGGTGGCGGGCCTGCAAGCAATGCAGAATGTGGATAGACTTGAAACAGCATCCCTGCTCTTAAGTGGTGACTTGCTGCTTAATTTCCTTTACATCTTCCCCTTGCAATCAGAACGCTCTCTGGGCCCACCTTCAAGCTTGTCAAGTGTCTTTCCCACCAGTTGGGATATTACTTGCAATGCAGATACTGTGACCTTATTTGTTAGCTTGTCAAGATATAACTTGAAATTGGGCTCAGCTAAGATACAATAATTGCTGTTTGCACAGGGGGTGATGCTGGCGAGATGCTCCCCATGAGGCCATCTGCTAACCTGTCTCAAATGTAATTTAATAGAAGTCAAATAAAATAAATCAAATTAAAGCATGCAGCTAATGCATGCAAGCTCTGAAATGAATTTGGATTACAAGCAGGCAGTGAGACTAAATAGTTGGTTTCTTCATCCATGAAGAAGGCATGCTGGATAAGACAGTAAACAGAAATAATTGAAGGAGACTCTCAGATTTTGAGGTTGATGGGATATTAGATGACAGGGAGAGATTACTGATATAAGAAGGTTTTTGTTACTAGTATATTCTTGTAGTTAGAAATCGTGAGTTAGAAGTCTTTACAAACAATGTGTTGATGTGCGAAGCTTTGTTAGATGTAGCAGGAAGATAAATCATCTTTGCAGTGCTTGCTGTTAGCTTGTCACGACTGTGATTTACAGGGATTTTCTTTTATTTAAATAAGTGTTTCCTTTAAAAGCATTCCGATAGTTTACAGAGCGGAAGATGAAGTGGCAGCGAATGCTCTGAAATAGAACTGTTTCATTGCAAGTGCTTCATTTCAAGTAAGGATTTGTTCAGACTGTGAAGAATGGCTGAGCTGCAGTGGAAGGATTCCTTGGCAACATAAATTGGAAGAGTTCTGCTAGGAAAATGTTGGGTTGAATATACAAGGAGGCACCAGAATTGGAGAAACATATCAGGCAGTATCAGCTTCACAAACATATAGTGTAAGTCTGCATTGTTTGTAGTAGGCATCAGAAATTCAAACTGATCAGCAGCCATCATTCATGCTGTTAAATTATTTGACAAAAAAGAACCTTCTGGAGATTGTATTCAAAACAGAATATCACTTATGAAGATAGGAATTAAAGAACAAACTGATCTCTTGTGTGAAAACTCCCACTTTAATGATACATAGCGTGTTATTAAGGAAAAGCAATTGGGTGCTGGACATTGTGTTCACTTCTGTTAGTTTTCCTTCTGGAGCTGATAAGACTGTTTCACAACCTGACTCCTTTATTCAGGTATACCTTTATTCCATGCTTTGTAGCAACTTCTGGGGCAAAAAATTATATATATATATATATATATTTCATTTGTCCAACCTTCCTACTAGTAGACCTAAGAGGAGACAGTTTTCCTCTGCCCAGTAGTCTTCCTGGCTTGATGTTCCACTCCCAATAGTGATTGATGTAGAAAGGTGTGATTCATCAGAAATCTCTTCACTGAATGGAAGATCTTCCTGATCTCATGGTGGCTGCACAGTGTCTTGGCATACACACACTGGTTGAAATTTCCTCATGCTATCTACTTTATTGCAATGGCGAATCTTGCTTTATCTATCTTTCTGCCAAGTATGCTGAGATTCTGATTATGCCATAGGATCTCAGTTGCCTGATCATCTTGATGATATGTAAGTATTGCTTAGTTCTGAGCTTGCCTGTGAGCTCCAAGGTTCATCCGTGTTCTCTTGGAAAACTGATGTTCTGTCCATGATCTAAACAGCTACTGAGGAGCCTTTGATTTGAGGGTTTGAACACAAGCTGTTAAAACACTGCAGTGTTTCCAAGTCGCTCTTTAGCCAGGGGAATACAGATTAGGAGCAGCCACTAACATTGAATTGACAGTTCTCCTAAACACTTTTTTTTTTTACGTGCGTGATCAAGTTCCATTAATCATGTTTTAGACACAAACACTGGCTCATTCCACTTAATTCTTTATCAAGACAACACTGTATATCTAGAAGTAAGCTTGTCCAGGCTGAAGGATACATCAGTCCTCACCATTGGAGGGTGGGCAGCAGGACTCCCTGAAAGACCTTCTACGTTATTCCCCTACTTTCAATTTCTTACTCAATTCTCTGAGTTCATCTGAGCTCTTGCTGTCAAGATAAGATTAATTGTTATGAACTGGGAGACAGTTCTTGCTTATTAGTCTCTTTATATGGGAAGAGAGAATTGCTTTTGGGATATTCTACAATATGGGGTAGGTAGACTTGGACAGCAGTGATTCCCCAATTGAGGTCCTTTATTGAGAAGCTCTTGGTGAAATGAAGTGTTAGAAGGTGTATTTTCTAGACTTTGTTTTCTTTCCTTTTTCTCTTTTCCTATGAGTTTTTTAGGTGTAACAAGACACACAAGTTCATACTCTCCCAGCTTGCTAACTGAGGAGAAATGCAGGATAATATTTTAAGAAACATTCCCTGTCAGAATATTTCTAGAGCGGTGGAGTGATAAATATCAAATCAACTGAAGACCAAGAATTTAATTTTTCCCATCTGAGCCAATCTACGATGCTTTTTATCTTGACAAAAAATTGATATTTTATCCCTTTGATAATGGGAGGCTCTGATTTCACTTCCTTTTAATATATCTCATTTCTTATGAGCCATTCCCTGAGGAAGACCTCAAGTCAGAGGCAGAGATGGATCTGTACCTCTTAAAGACACAACCCATGTTTAAGAATGAGCACTGCTTTATGCTGCTGGTGGGATTAGGTGGGTTTAAATTCTTCTCTTTACTACAGAATGTGTCTCACGTAGAGCAGAAGAGCTCGAGGGACTACACAACACAGCTTGTTTCCCTGTTAAATTTGGCTGGTAGTCCCAATGGTGAAAGAAATAGTGACAGGTGCTCTGTTTTCCACGCCCATCGTAGGGCCAACAGGTATCATTTCATGTCCCACGCTGATCTTAGCTTCATGGAGTAAAGAAACACTGGGCAAAACATTGAATCATTTGCACACCGTTCCTCACCTGCCCAGATTCCCACAAGGTGCTTTTCCAGAAAAAAATAAGGGCTTCAGGGGTAGATCCATAGGAATGAGTAAGAAAACAAATGCCTGTCGGGTTATCTCTGTCTCCAGCCTCTGTGAGGCTGTTATGTACAGAATGGCTTCTAGTGCTCAGGGCAATGTATATTTAATGTTAACTTCTACTTCTCCACGGGGGAAACTCTTCCATATAATTCACTGATATTCAACTTCTGCAAAGTTTCGTCCTGTTAACCCTGGCTTCGCCATAGTTGAGTGTTCTAAGCAACTACTTTTGGTACTGTGCCTGTTCTCTGAGTGATGGCAATGAAGGGCAGGGGAATGCTGCACTGGGGTGAAGGCTGTCTCTCATAAGGAGAAGAAATGGGTTGAGGTGTAAGTCAGCGTGAGAGACGTTTACTCCTGGAGTGTGCCCTGGGTGCATCCTATTGTTTGTGATCGCTACTGCAGACTGTCCATCTGCTACCCTTGATTTCTACAGAGAAGCTATTAATGACATCCACAGAGCTGGGGATGTGGCCCATGGGCAGCTTATGGCTCAGAATTCAAAGCTCTGCTGCTCTGCCCTGAAGATGCAAAGTCAGCTTGATCCCTTTAGGGATCTCAGATAGGCAGAGGTTTCTCTAGCTGAGAATGTCACCAGAAAGTGCAGAGGAGTTGTTGTTCTCACAATATAGAAATATGCCCTGCAAATGAGATAGATGGGCTATGAGTGAGCAGTGTATGTGTAGGATAAAATGCAAAATAAAGGGTGAAAATATTGCTGTTTTGAGGCTGAAACCTTATTAAAGTCCTGTCTGTCCGATTTGGGCAAATTCTTTCTAAAGTATCATGTGTCACCAAAATCCCATTAAACTGTCACATAAATTATCAGAGTTTCCTTTTCCCATCAGCGTGGATTACCCAGGGAGATATTTTTATGACAATGGAAACTTTATCAGTCTGCTTCTCCTGCCTGATTTCATTTCAGATGAAATCCTTCTCTCAGAAAATAGCCAGTGGATTTCATAGCTCTGTGGATTTCTTTGCTTTGCCTTTGCAGCACTTATCCTGCAGGTCTCTGCTGCTCTCGTGTCCTGCCTATACTTCATTTTACGTATGGGACAGTTTAGGGCAATGGTTCCACTGCTTTGCTCATCCTGAATGAGCATATTGTTGCAGTCTGTTTTATGGATCTCCAGTGTCTTCTGCATCTGCTGACTGCATCTTCTACTGTTTCTACAAGGCAATCTATGTTTTTCTCACATAGACTGAAAAACATATGGACTGATGATTAGTAGTAGAAAATACATGCTAGTAGGAAATACTTGGATACCTGAAATTACCTGGTGCTGCAGGAAAAAAAATAATCTCAAGCCAATCTCAGGATCCAAGAGTTGGTTTCAGTGGTATAGAGGGCATTCTTGGACCTAATTTCTAAACCTGTAGCTAGGATGACCTATGTGATAATAGACTTAGGACTGATTCTACTCTGAGCTCTGTGGTGGAGTATCTTCATACAGAACTTTTATAGACAAAGACTAGCGGGAGGGTAGTGTAAATATGGAGGCACACATGAATGCAGTCAAGTTACTGTAGATAGGTTTAGCAGATAGACAATAACACTGTTGTTTCTTCTCTGTTCATCTTTTCTTTTCTAGCTTAAAATCCATTTTCCCTAATTTTCTTAATACATTGTTAACACCAAACATGTTATCGTTCCTTAATGGCTTTTTCACCAGTTTAAATTTTTAAACTTTGGTGGCCAGCAGTAGACACCATACTTAAGCAAGTTGTTTTTGTTCATTGGGTTGAACAAGGTGGGGAAAAAAAGACCAATAGAACAGCATTACTTGTGTTAGCTGAGACACTGATGTTAGTGTGTCCCAGAAGGAGAAATGTCATTTTTGGGAATTTATTTACATCATCAGCTCATCCAGTATAATCCCCAGTTGTTTTTGGCAGTAATCCTTGCTAGCCAGCTGTCCTCCGTCTTAATTTGATTCCGATGGAATTTGTCTCAATACTCTGTCTCTGGATATTGCCGCCAGGCTAGACTGAGAATGTGTGGCATACAATCGTGGATGGGAACGTTCTTACCCTACAGTAAATGCAAGGTTAGTTTGTGATGAGTACCTGTGAAGCTAACATTAGCAGCAATATAATAGGTATGCAGTTTAAATTTTGAAACTCAGTTGTATATGCATAGCTCAGAGGACTGGCAGAGTGAGATAAAGAATGCCAATGAATGTTGAGTTGCATATCTGGTTCAAAATGCAGTGGTTGTAATATCATGCTATACTAATGCAGATGCAACTGCTTAGATGGAGATGTTAGTTAAAAACTTAAACAGTATTCAAAGCATTGAGGACTTTAAGCACTGTGGTTTCTCAGCAATGAGGTTCCTAAGCATTGAGGTTTCTAACCAATGAGGATTCTAAGCTAAGCATTGAGGATTCTACGCATTGTGGTTTCTAAGCATTGAGGATTCTAAGTTAAGCATTGAGTATGCTGAGCATTGAGTATGCTAAGCATTGAGGATTCTAAGTATTGAGGTTTCTAAGTGTTGAGGATTCTAAGCTAAACATTGAGGAATCTAAGTACTGAGTATTCTAATCATTAAGGATTCTAAACATTGAGGATTCTAAGCTAAGCATAGAGAATGCTAAGCGTTGAGGTTTCTAAGCATTGAGGATTTGAAGCTAAGCATTGAGGATGCTAAGCATTGAGGATGCAAAGCACTGAAGATTCTAAGCTAAGCATTGAGGATTCTAAGTATTCTGTATTCTAATCATTAAGGTTTCTAACCATTGAGGATTTTAACCACATAGGTTTCTAAGCAATGAGGTTCCTAAGCATTGAGAATTCTAAGCAAAGCATTGAAGATTTTAAGCATTGAGGTTTCTAAGCAATGAGGATTCTAAGCATTGAGGTTTCTAAGAATTAAGGTTTCTAAGCAAGGAGGATGCTAAGCATTAATGTTTGTAAGCATTGAGGATGCAAATCATTGAGGATGCAAAGCATTGCGGTTTCTAAGCAGGGAAGTTTCTAAGCATTGAGGTTTTTTAGCTAAGAAAACAGGATGCTAAGCATTGAGCTTTCTAAGCATTAAGGATTCTAAGCATTGAGGATTCTAAGCTAAGCATTGAGGATGTTAAGCATTGAGGTTTCTAAACTTTGAGTATGCTAAGCATTGAGGATTCTAAGCACTGAGTAAGCAAGGAGATTTCTAAGCATGGAGGAATCTGAGCATTGTGGATTCTGAGCTAAGCAATGACGATTCTAGGCATTGAGGTTTCTAAGCATTGAGGAATCTAAGCATTCAGGTTTCTAAGCATTGAGGTTTCTAAGCTTTAAGGACTTTATGCATTGAGATTTCTAAACATTAAGGACGCTAAGCATTGAGGATTCTAATCATCAAAGGTTTCTAAGCATTGATGTTTCTAAGCATTGAGGATGCTAAGCATTGAGGATTCTAAGCATTGAGGATGATAAGCAATAAGGACTCTATGCATTGAGGATTCTAAGCGTTCAGGTTTCTAAGCATTGAGGTTTCTAAAAATAAAGGACTATAAGCATTGAGGTTTCTATGCTTTAAGGGCTCTACGCCTTGAGGATTCTACGCCCGGAGGATTCTACGCCCTGAGGATTCTACGCCTTGGGGATTCTACGCCCTGAGGATTCTACGCCTTGGGGATTCTACGCCCTGAGGATTCTACGCCCTGAGGATTCTACGCCCTGAGGATTCTACGCCTTGAGGATTCTACGCTAAGCATTGAGGACTCTAAGCATTGACGTTTCCAATCATTAAGGATACTAAGCATTGAGGTATCTAAGCCATGAGGATTCTAAGCATTGATGATTCTAATCTAAGCATTGAGGATGCTAAGCATTGAGGATGATAAGCAATAAGGACTCTATGCATTGAGGATTCTAAGCATTGAGTATTCTAAGCACTCAGGTTTCTAAGCAGTGAGGATTCTAAGCTAAGCACTGAGGATGCTAAGTTTTGAGGTTTCTAAGTTTTAAGGACTCTGTGCATTGAGGTTGCTAAGCACCGAAGATTCTAAGCATTGAGTATTCTAAGCTAAGCATTGAGGATGCTAAGCATTGAGGATGCTAAGGATTGAGTTGTTTAAGCATTGAGGATTGTAAGCAAAGCATTGAGGATTCAAAGCTTTAAGGTTTCTAAGCATTGAGGATTCTACCCAAAGCATTGAGGATGCTAAACATTGAGGATGCTAAGGATTAAGGATTCTAAGCATTGAGGTTTCTAAGCATTGAGGATTCTAATCTAAGCATTGTGGATGCTAAGCATTGAGGATGCTAAGCATTGCGGATTCTAAGCATTGAGGATGCTAAGTATTGAGGCTGCTGAGCTTTGAGAATGGAAAGCAATGAAGATTCTAAGCATTGAGGGTTCTAAGCATTGATGATTCTATGCTATGCATTGAGCATGCTATGCCATGAGGTTTCTAAGCATTGAGGTTTCTAAGCTGAGCATTGAGGATTCTAAGCATTGAGGTTTCTATGCATTAACGACTCTATGCATTGAGCTTTCTAAGCAGTGAGGTTTCTAAACATTGAGGATTCTAAACATTGACGTTTCTATGCTTTAAGTTTTCTATGCATTGAGGTTGCTAAGCATTAAGGACTCTATGCATTGTGGTTTCTAAGCTTTGTGGTTTCTATGCAATAAGGTTTCTCTTCGTTGAGGATTCTAAGCAATGAGGTTTTTAAGCATTGAGGTTTCTAAGCTTTGAGGTTTGTAAGCATTGAGGATGGTACACATTGAGGATTCTAAGCTAAGCACTGAGGACTCTATGCATTGAAGTTTCTAAGCATTGAGTTTTCTAAGCATTGAGGATTCTAAGCATTGAGGGTTCTAAGCATTGAGGGTTCTAAGCATTGAGGACTCTATGCATTGACGTTTCTAAGCATTGAGCTTTCTAAGCATTAAGGACTCTTTTCATTGAGGATTCTAAGCATTGGGGATTCTATGCATTGAGGATACTAAGCATTCAAGATGCTAAGCATTGAGGATTCTAAGGTAAACATTGAGGGTTCTAAGCATTGACGATTCTAAGCACTGAGGATACTAGGTTAAGCATTGTGGGTTCTATGAATTGAGGTTTCTAAGCATAAATGTTTCAAGCATTAAGGACTCTGTGCATTGAGGTTTCTAATCATTAAGGATGCTAAGCATTGAGGATGCTAAGCATTACAGATTCTAAGACATAAAGATTCTATGCATTGAGGATTGCAAGGTTTGAGAATGCTAAGCACTGAGGATTCTAAGCATTGAGGTTTCTAAGCATTAAGGACTCTAATCTTTGGGGATTCTAAGCATTGAGGATTTTAGGCATTGAGGATTCTGAGCATAGCATTGTGGATTCCAAGTATTGAGGATTCTAAGCATTAACGACTCAATGCATTGAGGTTTCAAAGCATTGAGGGTGCTGAGCAATGAGGATGCTAAGCAATGAGGATTCTAAGCTTTGAGGTTTCTAAGCCTTAAGAAGTCTTAAGTACTGAGCTTTCTAAGCATTGAGGATTCTAAGCATTAAGGACGCTATGCAGTGAGGTTTCTTAGCATTAAGGATGCTAAGGATTGAGGTTTCAAAGCAAGAAAGTTTCTCAGCGTTGAAGATTCTAAGGAATGCGGATTCTACGCATTGAGAATTCTATGCATTGAGGTTTATAAGCTAAGCATTGAGGATTCTAAGCATTGAGGATTCTAATCTATGCATTGAGGATTCTAAGCAATGAGGATTCTAAGCATTGAGGATTCTAAGCATTGAGGTTTGTAAGCATTTGGGATGCTAAGCAATGAGGTTTCAAACAATAAAAATTCTCAGCATTGAGGTTTGTAAGCATTGAGGATTCTAAGCATTGAGGATTCTAAGCTAAGCATCTAGCATACTAAGGATTGAGGATGCTAAGCATTGAGGTTTCTAAGGATTGGCGATTCTACGCATTGAGGATGCTAAGCAATGAGGATTATAAGTATTGAGGTTTCTAAGCATTAAGGATTCTGTGCATTGAGGTTTCTAAGCATTGAGGATCCTGAGCTTTGCGGATTCTAAGATATGCATTGAGGATGCTAAGCATTGAGGCTGTTAAGCATTGAGGATGCTAAGCATTGAGTTTTGTAAGCTAAGCATTGAGGATGCTAAGCATTGAGGATTCTAAGCATTGAGGATTCTAAGCATTGAGGATTCTAAGCATTGAGGATTCTAATCTAGGCATTGAGGATTCTAAGCATTGAGGATTGTAAGCTAGGCATTGAGGATTCTAATCTAGGCACTGAGGATTCTAAGCATTGAGGTTTCTAAGCAAAGCTTTGAGGATTCTAAGCATTGAGGATTCTAAGCATTGAGGATGCTAAGCATTGAGGATGCTAAGCATTGAGGATTCTAAGCATTGAGGATTCTAAGCATTGTGGATGCTAAGCATTGAGGATTCTAAGCATTGAGGATTCTAAGCATTGAGGTTTCTGAGCAAAGCATTGAGGATTCTAAGCATTGAGGATGCTAAGCATTGAGGATGCTAAGCATTGAGGATGCTAAGCATTGAGGATTCTAGGCATTGAGGATTCTAGGCATTGAGGATGCTAAGCATTGAGGATGCTAAGCATTGAGGATGCTAAGCATTGAGGATTCTAAGCCAAGCATTGAGTTTTCTAATCTTTGTTGTTTCTAAACATTAAGGCCTCTTTGCAATCAGGATTCTAAGCATTAGGGTTGCTAAGCATTGAGGTTTCAGAGCAATAAAATTTCTAAGCAATGAGGATTCTGCTCATTGAGGTTTCTAAGCAATGCATGGAGGATGCTAAGCATTGAGGTTCCTATGCAGTGAGGATTCTGAGCTTTGAGGATTCTAAGCTAAGCAATGAGGATGCTAAGCAATGAGGATGCTAAGCAATGAGGATGCTAAGCATTGAGGATGCTAAGCATTGAGGATTCTAAGCATTGAGGTTCCTAAGCTAAGCATTGAGAATGCGAAGCATTCAGGATTCTAACTATTGAGGATTCTAAGCTATGCATGGAGGATTCTAAGCATTGAGGATTCTAAGCATTGAGGATTCTAAGCTATGCATGGAAGATACTAAGCATTCAGGATTCTAAGCATAGAGGATTCTAAGCCAAGCATTGAGTTTTCTAATTTTTGAGGTTTCTAAGCATTAAGGCCTCTATGCATTCAGGTTTGCAAGCATTTGGGATGCTAAGCAATGAGGTTTCAAACAATATAATTTCTCAGCATTGAGGTTTGTAAGCATTGAGGATTCTAAGCATTGAGGATTCTAAGCTAAGCATAGAGCATACTAAGGATTTAGGATGCTAAGCATTGAGGATTCTAAGCATTGAGGATTCTAAGCTATGCATTGAGGATTCTAAACATTGAGGATGTTAAGCATTGAGGATTCTAAGCATTGAGTTTTCTAAGCTAAGCATTGAGGATGCTAAGCATTGAGGATGCTAAGCATTGAGGATTCTAAGCATTGAGGATTCTAAGCATTTAGGATTCTAAGCATTGAGGATTCTAGGCATTTAGGATTCTAATCTAGGCATTGAGGATTCTAAGCATTGAGGTTTCTAAGCCTTGAGGATTCTAAGCATTGAGGTTTCTAAGCTGAGCATAAAGGATTCTAAGTATTGAGGATGCTAAGCATTGAGGATGCTAAGCATTTAGGATTCTAAGCATTTAGGATTCTAAGCATTGAGGATTCTAAGTATTGAGGATTCTAAGCTAGGCATTGAGGATTCTAAGCATTGAGGTTTCTAAGCAAAGCATTCAGGTTTCTAAGCATTGAGGATGCTAAGCATTGAGGATGCTAAGCATTGAGGATGCTAAGCATTGAGGATGCTAAGCATTGAGGTTTCTAAGCTAAGCATGGAGGATTCTAAGCATTGAGGATGCTAAGTATTGAGGATGCTAAGCATTGAGGATGCTAAGCATTGAGGATGCTAAGCATTGAGGATTCTAAGCATTGAGGATTCTAAGCATTGAGGATTCTAAGCTAGGCATTGAGGATTCTAAGCATTGTGGATTCTAAGCATTGAGGTTTCTAAGCAAAGCATTGATGATGCTAAGCATTGAGGATGCTAAGCATTGAGGATGCTAAGCATTGAGGATTCTAAGCATTGAGGATGCTAAGCATTGAGGATGCTAAGCATTGAGGATGGTAAGCATTGTGGATTCTAAGCTTTGATGATGCTAAGCATTGAGGATGCTAAGCATTGAGGATGCTAAGCATTGAGGATGCTAAGCATTGAGGATTCTAAGCATTGAGGATTCTAAGGTATGTAATGAGGATGCTAAGCATTGAGGATTCTAAGTATTGAGGTTTCTATGCTAAGCATTGAGGATGCGAAGCATTGAGGATTCTAACTATTGAGGATTCTAAGCAATGCATGGAGGATTCTAAGCATTGAGGATTCTAAGCATTTAGGATTCTAAGCATTGAGGATTCTAAGCATTGAGGATGGTAAGCGTTGAGGATGCTAAGCATTGAGGATGGTAAGCATTGAGGATGCTAAGCATTGAGGATTCTAAGCATAGAGCATACTAAGCATTGAGGATGCTAAGCATTGAGGATGCTAAGCATTGAGGTTTCTAATCTTTGAGGATGCTAAGCATTGAGGATTCTAATCTTTGAGGATGCTAAGCATTGAGGATTCTAAGCATTGAGGATTCTAAGCATTGAGGTTTCTAAGCTAAGCATGGAGGATTCTAAGCATTGAGGATGCTAAGTATTGAGGATGCTAAGCATTGAGGATGCTAAGCATTGAGGATGCTAAGCATTGAGGATTCTAAGCATTGAGGATTCTAATCTAGGCATTGAGGATTCTAAGCATTGAGGATTCTAAGCATTGAGGTTTCTAAGCAAAGCATTGAGGTTTCTAAGCATTGAGGATGCTAAGCATTGAGGATGCTAAGCATTGAGGATTCTAAGCATTGAGGATGCTAAGCATTGAGGATGCTAAGCATTGAGGATGGTAAGCATTGAGGATTCTATGCTTTGAGGATGCTAAGCATTGAGGATGCTAAGCATTGAGGATGCTAAGCATTGAGGATTCTAAGCATTGAGGATTCTAAGCTATGTAATGAGGATGCTAAGCATTGAGGATTCTAAGTATTGAGGTTTCTCTGCTAAGCATTGAGGTTTGTAAGCATTGAGGATTCTAACTATTGAGGATTCTAAGCAATGCATGGAGGATTCTAAGCATTGAGGATTCTAAGCATTGACGATTCTAAGCATTGAGGATTCTAAGCATTGAGGATGCTAAGAATTGAGGACGCTAAGCATTGAGGATGCTAAGCATTGAGGATGGTAAGCATTGAGGATGCTAAGCATTGAGGATTCTAAGCATAGAGCATACTAAGCATTGAGGATGCTAAGCATTGAGGATGCTATGCATTGAGGATGCTAAGCATTGAGGATGCTAAGCATTGAGGATTCTTAGATTTGAGGATGCTAAGCATTGAGGATTCTAAGTATTGAGGTTTCTATGCTAAGCATTGAGGATGCGAAGCATTGAGGATTCTAACTATTGAGGATTCTAAGCAATGCAAGGAGGATTCTAAGCATTGAGGATTCTAAGCATTGAGGATTCTAAGCATTGAGGATTTTAAGCATTGAGGATTCTAAGCATTGAGGATTCTAAACATTGAGGATTCTAATCTAGGCATTGAGGATTCTAAACATTGAGGATTCTAAGCATTGAGGATTCTAAGCAGTGAGGATTCTAAGCATTGACGTTTCTAAGGTAAGCATTGAGGATTCTAAGCATTGAGGATTCTAAGCATTGAGGTTTCTAAGCTAAGCATTGAGGATGCGAAGCATTGAGGATTCTAACTATTGAGGATTCTAAGCAATGCATGGAGGATGCTAAGCATTGAAGATTCTAAGCATTGAGGATTCTAAGCATTGAGGATTCTAAGCCAAGTATTGAGTTTTCTAATCTTTGAGGTTTCTAAGCATTAAGGCCTCTATGCATTGAGGTTTGTAAGCATTTGGGATGCTAAGCAATGAGGTTTCAAACAATAAAATTTCTCAGCATTGAGGTTTGTAAGCATTGAGGATTCTAAGCATTGAGGATTCTAAGCTATGCATAGAGCATACTAAGGATTGAGGATGCTAAGCATTGAGGATTCTAAGCATTGAGGATTCTAAGCTATGCATTGAGGATTCTAAACATTGAGGATTCTAAGCATTGAGGATTCTAAGCATTGAGGATTCTAAGCATTGAGGATTCTAATCTAGGCATTGAGGATTCTAAGCATTGAGGATTCTAAGCATTGAGGATTCTAAGCATTGAGGTTTCTAAGCTAAGCATGGAGGATTCTAAGCATTGAGGATGCTAAGTATTGAGGATGCTAAGCATTGAGGATGCTAAGCATTGAGGATGCTAAGCATTGAGGATTCTAAGCATTGAGGATTCTAAGCATTGACGATTCTAAACATTGAGGATTCTAAGCATTGAGGATTCTAAGCTAGGCATTGAGGATTCTAAGCATTGAGGATTCTAAGCATTGAGGTGTCTAAGCAAAGTATTGAGGTTTCTAAGCATTGAGGATGCTAAGCATTGAGGATGCTAAGCATTGAGGATGCTAAGCATTGAGGATGCAAAGCATTGAGGATTCTAAGCATTGAGGATTCTAGGCATTGATGATGCTAAGCATTGAGGATTCTAAGCATTGAGGATTCTAAGCATTGAGGATTCTAAGCTATGCATGGAGGATGCTAAGCATTGAGGATTCTACGCGTTGAGGATTCTAAACATTGAGAATTCTAAGCCAAGCATTGAGTTTTCTAATATTTGCTGTTTCTAAACATTAAGGCCTCTATGCACTGAGGTTTGTAAGCATTAGGGATGCGAAGCATTGAGGTTTCAGAGCAATAAAATTTCTAAGCAATGAGGATTCTACGCATTGAGGTTTCTAAGCAATGCATGGAGGATGTTAAGCATTGAGGTTCCTAAGCAGTGAGGATTCTGTGCTTTGAGGATTCGAAGCTAAGCAATGAGGATGCTAAGCAATGAGGATGCTAAGCATTGAGGATGCTAAGCATTGAGGATTCTAAGCTATGTAATGGGGATACAAAGCATTGAGGATGCTAAGCATTGAGGATTCTAAGCATTGAGGATTCTAAGCTAAGCATAGAGCATACTAAGGATTGAGGATGCTAAGCATTGAGGTTTCTAAGCATTGGGGATTCTACGCCTTGAGGATGCTAAGCACTGAGGATTATAAGCATTGAGGTTTCTAAGCAGTGAGGATTCTAAGCATTGAAGTTTATAAGCAGTGAGGATTCTAAGCTAAGCACTGAGGATGCTAAGCATTGAGGATGCTAAGCATTGAGGATTCTAAGCATTGAGGTTTCTAAGCTAAGCATTGAGGATTCTAAGCATCTAGTAATCTAAGCATTGAGGATTCTAAGCATTCAGGTTTCTAAGCAGTGAGGATTCGACGCTAAGCACTGAGGATGCTAAGTATTGAGGTTTCTAAGCATTAAGGACTCTGTGCATTGAGTTTCCTAAGCATTGAGGATTCTAAGCATTGAGGATTCTAAGCATTGAGGATTCTAAGCATAGAGGATTCTAAGCCAAGCATTGAGTTTTCTAATCTTTGAGGTTTCTAAGCATTAAGGCCTCTATGCATTGAGGTTTGTTAGCATTTGGGATGCTAGGCAATGAGGTTTCAAACAATAAAATTTCTCAGCATTGAGGCTTGTAAGCATTGAGGATTCTAAGCATTGAGGATTCTAAGCTAAGCATAGAGCATACTAAGGATTGAGGATGCTAAGCATTGAGGATTCTAAGCATTGAGGATTCTAAGCTAAGCATTGAGGATTCTAAACATTGAGGATGTTAAGCATTGAGGATGCTAAGCATTGAGTTTTCTAAGCTAAGCATTGAGGATGCTAAGCATTGAGGATTCTAAGCATTGAGGATTCTAAGCACTGAGTATTCTAAGCATTGAGGATTCTAAGCATTGAGGATTCTAAGCATTGAGGATTCTAATCTAGGCCTTGAGGATTCTAAGCATTGAGGATTCTAAGCATTGAGGATTCTAAGCATTGAGGTTTCTAAGCTAAGCATGGAGGATTCTAAGCATTGAGGATGCTAAGTATTGAGGATGCTAAACATTGAGGATGCTAAGCATTGAGGATGCTAAGCATTGAGGATTCTAAGCATTGAGGATTCTAAGCATTGAGGATTCTAAGGACTGAGGATTCTAAGCTAGGCATTGAGGTTTCTAAGCATTGAGGATGCTAAGCATTGAGTATGCTAAGCATTGAGGATGCAAAGCATTGAGGATTCTAAGCATTGAGGATTCTAGGCATTGAGGATGCTAAGCATTGAGGATGCTAAGCATTGAGGATGCTAAGCATTGAGGATTCTAAGCCAAGCATTGAGTTTTCTAATCTTTGTTGTTTCTAAACATTAAGGCCTCTATGCAATGAGGTTTGGAAGCATTAGGGTTGCTAAGCATTGAGGTTTCCGAGCAATAAAATTTCTAAGCAATGAGGATTCTGCGCTTTGAGGTTTCTAAGCAATGCATGGAGGATGCTAAGCATTGAGGTTCCTAAGCAGTGAGGATTCTAAGCTTTGAGGATTCTAAGCTAATCAAAGAGGATGCTAAGCAATGAGGATGCTAGTAATTGAGGATGCAAAGCATTGAGGATTCTAAGCATTGAGGTTTCTAAGCTAAGCATTGAGGATGCGAAGCATTGAGGATTCTAACTATTGAGGATTCTAAGCAATGCATGGAGATTGCTAAGCATTGAGGATTCTAAGCATTGAGGATTCTAAGCATTGAGGATTCTAAGCTATGCATGGAGGATTCGAAGCATTGAGGATTATAAGCATTGAGGATTTTAAGCCAAGCACTGAGTTTTCTAATCTTTGAGGTTTCTAAGCATTGAGGCCTCTATGCATTGAGGTTTGTAAGCATTTGGGATGCTAAGCAATGAGGTTGCAAACAATAAAATTTCTCAGCATTGAGGTTTGTAAGCATTGAGGATTCTAAGCATTGAGGATTCTAAGCTAAGCATAGAGCATACTAAGGATTGAGGATGCTAAGCTTTGAGGTTTCTAAGGATTGGGTATTCTACGCATTGAGGATGCTAAGCACTGAGGATTCTAAGCATTGAGGTTTCTAAGCAGTGAGGATTCTAAGCTAAGCACTGAGGATGCGAAGTATTGAGGTTTCTAAGCATTAAGGACTCTGTGCATTGAGGTTTCTAAGCATTGAGGATCCTGAGCTTTGAGTATTCTAAGCTATGCTTTGAGGATGCTAAGCATTGAGGATGCTAAGCATTGAGGATTCTAAGCATTGAGGATGTTAAGCATATAGGAAGTTAAGCATTGAGGATTCTAAGCATTGAGCATTCTAAGCTAAGCATTGAGGATTCTAAGCATTCAGGTTTCTAAGCAGTGAGGATTCTACGCTAAGCACTGAGGATGCTAAGTATTGAGGTTTCTAATCATTAAGGACTCTGTGCATTGAGGTTTCTAAGCATTGGGGATTCTAAGCATTGAGGATTCTAAGCAAGGCATTGAGGATTCTAAGCTAGGCATTGAGGATTCTAAGCATTGAGGATTCTAAGCATTGAGGATTCTAAGCATTGAGGATGCTAAGCATTGAGGATGCTAAGCATTGACGATGCTAAGCATTGAGGATTATAAGCATTGAGGATTCTAAGCATTGAGGATTCTACGCCAAGCATTGAGTTTTCTAATCTTTGAGGTTTCTAAACATTAAGGCCTCTATGCACTGAGGTTTGTAAGCATTAGGGATGCTAAGAATTGAGGTTTCAGAGCAATAAAATTTCTAAGCAATGAGGATTCTACGCATTGAGGTTTCTAAACAATGCATGGAGGATGCTAAGCATTGAGGTTCCTAAGCAGTGAGGATTCTGAGCTTTGAGGATTCGAAGCTCAGCAATGAGGATTCTAAGCAATGAGGATGCTAAGCAATGAGGACTCTAAGCATTGAGGATTCTAAGCTATGCATGGAGGATGCTAAGCATTGAGGATTCTAAGCATTGAGGATGCTAAGCATTGAGGATTCTAAGCATTGAGGATTCTAAGCTATGCATGGAGGATGCTAAGCATTGAGGATTCTACGCGTTGAGGATGCTAAGCACTGAGGATTCTAAGCATTGAGGTTTCTAAGCAGTGAGGATTCTAAGCTAAGCAATGAGGATGCTAGGTATTGAGGTTTCTAAGCATTAAGGACTCTGTGCATTGAGGTTTCTAAGCATTGAGGATCCTGAGCTTTGGGGATTCTAAGCTATACATTGAGTATGCTAAGCATTGAGGATTCTAAGCATTGAGGATTCTAAGCAGTGAGGATTCTAAGCATTGAGGATGTTAAGCATTGAGGATTCTAAGCATTGAGGTTTCTAAGCTAAGCATAGAGCATACTAAGGATTGAGGATGCTAAGCATTGACGTTTCTAAGCATTAGGGATTCTACGCGTTGAGGATGCTAAGCACTGAGGATTCTAAGCATTCAGGTTTCTAAGCAGTGAGGATTCTAAGCATTGAGGTTTCTAAGCAGTGAGGATTCTAAGCTAAGCACTGAGGATGCTAAGTATTGAGGTTTCTAAGCATTAAGGACTCTGTGCATTGAGGTTTCTAAGCATTGGGGATCTGTAGCTTTGAGGATTCTAAGCTAAGCATTGAGGATTCTAAGCATTGAGGATTCTAAGCATTGAGGATTCTAAGTATTGAGGTTTCTAAACATTCAGGGTTCAAAGCATTGAGGATGCCAAGCATTGAGGATGCCAAGCATTGAGGATGCTAAGCATTGAGGATGCTAAGCATTGAGGATTCTAAGCATTGAGGTTTCTAAGCTAAGCATTGAGGATTCTAAGCATTCAGGTTTCTAAGCAGTGAGGATTCGACGCTAAGCACTGAGGATGCTAAGTATTGAGGTTTCTAAGCATTAAGGACTCTGTGCATTGAGGTTTCTAAGCATTGAGGATTCTAAGCAGTGAGGATTCTAAGCATTGAGGATGCTAAGCATTGAGGATTCTAAGCATTGTGGATTCTCAGCATTGAGGATTCTAAGCTAGGCATTGTGGATTCCAAGCATTGAGGATGCTGAGCATTTGGATGCTAAGCAATGAGGTTTCAAACAATAAAATTTCTCAGCATTGAGGTTTGTAAGCTTAAGGATTCTAAGCACTGAGGATTCTAAGCATTGAGGTTTCTAAGCATTAAGGACTCTGTGCATTGAGGTTTCTAAGCATTGGGGATCTGTAGCTTTGAGGATTCTAAGCTAAGCATTGAGGATTCTAAGCATTGAGGATTCTAAGCATTGAGGATTCTAAGTATTGAGGTTTCTAAACATTCAGGGTTCAAAGCATTGAGGATGCCAAGCATTGAGGATGCCAAGCATTGAGGATGCTAAGCATTGAGGATGCTAAGCATTGAGGATTCTAAGCATTGAGGTTTCTAAGCTAAGCATTGAGGATTCTAAGCATTCAGGTTTCTAAGCAGTGAGGATTCGACGCTAAGCACTGAGGATGCTAAGTATTGAGGTTTCTAAGCATTAAGGACTCTGTGCATTGAGGTTTCTAAGCATTGAGGATTCTAAGCAGTGAGGATTCTAAGCATTGAGGATGCTAAGCATTGAGGATTCTAAGCATTGTGGATTCTCAGCATTGAGGATTCTAAGCTAGGCATTGTGGATTCCAAGCATTGAGGATGCTGAGCATTTGGATGCTAAGCAATGAGGTTTCAAACAATAAAATTTCTCAGCATTGAGGTTTGTAAGCTTAAGGATTCTAAGCACTGAGGATTCTAAGCATTGAGGTTTCTAAGCAGTGAGGATTCTAAGCTAAGCACTGAGGTTGCTAAGTATTGAGGTTTCTAAGCATTAAGGACTCTGTGCATTGAGGTTTCTAAGCATTGAGAATCCTGAGCTTTGAGGATTCTAAGATATGCATTGAGGATGCTAAGGATTGAGGTTTCTGAGCTTAGCATTGAGGATTCTAATCATTGAGGATTCTAAGCATTGAGGATTCTAAGCATTGAGGATTCTAAGCATTGAGGATTCTAAGCATTGAGGATTCTTAGCTAAGCACTGAGGATTCTAAGCATTGAGGATTCTAAGCATTGAGGATTCTAAGCTAAGCATAGAGCATACTAAATATTGAGGATGCTAAGCATTGAGGTTTCTAAGCATTGGGGATTCTACGCGTTGAGGATGCTAAGCACTGAGGATTCTAAGCATTGAGGTTTGTAAGCATTGAGGATTCTAAGCATTGAGGATTCTAAGCATTGAGGATTCTAAGCATTGAGGATTCTAAGTATTGAGGATTCTAAGCATTGAGGATTCTAAGCATTGAGGTTTCTAAGCATTGAGGTTTCTAAGCATTGAGGATTCTAAGCATTGAGGATGCTAAGCATTGAGGATTCTAAGCATTGAGGATTCTAAGCATTGAGGATTCTAAGCCAAGCATAGAGTTTTCTAATCTTTGAGGTTTCTAAACATTAAGGCCTCTATGCATTGAGGTTTGTAAGCATTAGGGATGGTAAGCATTGAGGTTTTAGAGCAATAAAATTTCTAAGCAATGAGGATTCTGCGCATTGAGGATTCTAAGCAATGCATGGAGGATGCTAAGCATTGAGGTTCCTATGCTGTGAGGATTATGTGCTTTGAGGATTCTAAGATAAGCAATGAGGATGCTAAGCAATGAGGATGCTAAGCAATGAGGATGCTAAGCATTGAGGATGCTAAGCATTGACGATTCTAAGCATTGAGGATTCTAAGCTATGTAATGAGGATGCTAAGCATTGAGTATGCTAAGCATTGAGGATTCTATGCATTGAGGTTTCTAAGCTAAGCATTGAGGATGCGAAGCATTGAGGATTCTAACTATTGAGGATTCTAAGCAATGCATGGAGGATTCTAAGCATTGAGGATTCTAAGCATTGAGGATTCTAAGCATTGAGGTTTCTAAGCTAAGCATTGAGGATGCTAAGCATTGAGGATGCTAAGCATTGAGGATGCTAAGCATTGAGGATGCTAAGCATTGAGGATGCTAAGCATTGAGGATGCTAAGCATTGAGGATTCTAAGCATTGAGGATTCTAAGCATTGAGGATTCTAAGCCAAGCATTGAGTTTTCTAATCTTTGAGGTTTCTAAGCATTAAGGCCTCTATGCATTGAGGTTTGTAAGCATTTGGGATGCTAAGCAATGAGGTTTCAAAAAATAAAATTTTTCAGCATTGAGGATTGTAAGCATTGAGGATTCTAAGCTAAGCATAGAGCATACTAAGGATTGAGGATGCTAAGCATTGGGGTTTCTAAGCATTGGGGATTTTACGCTTTGAGGATGGTAAGCACTGAGCATTCTAAGCATTGAGGTTTCTAATCAGTGAGGATTCTATGCTAAGCACTGAGGATGCTAAGTATTGAGGTTTCTAAGCATTAAGGACTCTGTGCATTGAGGATTCTAAGCATTGAGGTTTCTAAGCATTGAGGATTCTAAGCATTGAGGATTCTAAGCATTGAGGATTCTAAGCATGGCATTGAGGATGCTAAGCATTGAGGGTTTTATGCATTGAGGATGCTAAGCATTGAGGGTTTTATGCATTGAGGATTCTAAGCATTGAGGTTTCTAAGCTGAGCATGGAGGATTCTAAGTATTGAGGATGCTAAACATTGAGGATGCTAAGCATTGAGGATGCTAAGCATTGAGGATTCTAAGCATTGAGGATTCTAAGCATTGAGGTTTCTAAGCTAAGCATTGAGGATGCGAGGCATTGAGGATTCTAACTATTGAGGATTCTAAGCAATGCATGGAGGATGCTAAGCATTGAGGATTCTAAGCACTGAGGATTCTAAGCATGGAGGATTCTAAGCATTGAGGATTCTAAGCATTGAGGATTCTAAGCCAAGCATTGAGTTTTCTAATCTTTGAGGTTTCTAAGCATTGAGGCCTCTATGCATTGAGGTTTGTAAGCATTTGGGATACTAAGCAATGAGGTTTCAAACAATAAAATTTCTCAGCATTGAGGTTTGTAAGCATTGAGGTTTGTAAGCATTGAGGATTCTAAGCTAAGCATAGAGCATACTAAGGATTGAGGATGCTAAGCATTGAGGTTTCTAAGGATTGGCGATTCTACGCATTGAGGATGCTAAGCACTGAGGATTATAAGCATTGAGGTTTCTAAGCAGTTAGGATTCTAAGCTAAGCACTGAGGATGCTAAGTATTGAGATTTCTAAGCATTAAGGACTCTGTGCATTGAGGTTTCTAAGCATTGAGGATCCTGAGCTTTGAGGATTCTAAGATATGCATTGAGGATGCTAAGCATTGAGGCTGTTAAGCATTGAGGATGCTAAGCATTGAGTTTTGTAAGCTAAGCATTGAGGATGCTAAGCATTGAGGATCCTAAGCATTGAGGATTCTAAGCATTGAGGATTCTAAGCATTGAGGATTCTAAGCATTGAGGATTCTAAGCATTGAGGTTTCTAAGCTAAGCATGGAGGACTCTAAGCATTGAGGATGCTAAGTATTGAGGATGCTAAGCATTGAGGATGCTAAGCATTGAGGATTCTAAGCATTGAGGATGCTAAGCATTGAGGATGCTAAGCATTGAGGATTCTAAGCATTGTGGATGCTAAGCTTTGAGGATTCTAAGCATTGAGGATTCTAATCTAGGCATTGAGGATTCTAAGCATTGAGGATTCTAAGCACTGAGGTTTCTAAGCAAAGCATTGAGGATGCTAAGCATTGAGGATGCTAAGCATTGAGGATGCTAAGCATTGAGGATGCTAAGCATTGAAGATTCTAGGCATTGAGGATGCTAAGCATTGAGGATGCTAAGCATTGAGGATGCTAAGCATTGAGGATTCTAAGCATGGAGGATTCTAAGCATTGAGGATTCTAAGCTATGAGGATTCTAAGCCAAGCATTGAATTTTCTAATCTTTGAGGTTTCTAAGCATTAAGGCCTCTATGCATTGAGGTTTCTAAGTATTTGGGATGCTAAGCAATGAGGTTTCAAACAATAAAATTTCTCAGCATTGAGGTCTGTAAGCATTGAAAATTCTAAGCATTGAGGATTCTAAGCTAAGCATAGAGCATACTAAGGATTGAGGATGCTAAGCATTGAGGATTCTAAGCATTGAGGATTCTAAGCTATGCATTGAGGATTCTAAACATTGAGGATGTTAAGCATTGAGGATTCTAAGCATTGAGTTTTCTAAGCTAAGCATTGAGGATGCTAAGCATTGAGGATGCTAAGCATTGAGGATTCTAAGCATTGAGGATTCTAAGCATTGAGGATTCTAAGCATTTAGGATTCTAATCTAGGCATTGAGGATTCTAAGCATTGAGGATTCTAAGCCTTGAGGATTCTAAGCATTGAGGTTTCTAAGCTGAGCATGGAGCATTCTAAGTATTGAGGATGCTAAGCATCGAGGATGCTAAGCAATGAGGATGCTAAGCATTGAGGATGCTAAGCATTGAGGATTCTAAGCATTGAGGTTTCTAAGCTAAGCATTGAGGATGCGAGGCATTGAGGATTCTAACTATTGAGGATTCTAAGCAATGCATGGAGGATGCTAAGCATTGAGGATTCTAAGCATTGAGGATTCTAAGCTATGCATGGAAGATTCTAAGCATTGAGGATTCTAAGCATAGAGGATTCTAAGCCAAGCATTGAGTTTTCTAATCTTTGAGGTTTCTAAGCATTAAGGCCTCTATGTATTGAGGTTTGTAAGCATTTGGAATGCTAATCAATGACGTTTCAAACAATAAAATTTCTCAGCATTGAGGTTTGTAAGCATTGAGGATTCTAAGCATTGAGGATTCTAAGCTAAGCATAGAGCATACTAAGGATTGAGGATGCTAAGCATTGAGGATTCTAAGCATTGAGGATTCTAAGCTATGCATTGAGGATTCTAAACATTGAGGATGTTAAGCATTGACGATTCTAAGCATTGAGTTTTCTAAGCTAAGCATTGAGGATGCTAAGCATTGAGGATTCTAAGCATTGAAGATTCTAAGCATTGAGGATTCTAAGCATTGAGGATTCTAAGCATTGAGGATTCTAATCTAGGCATTGAGGATTCTAAGCATTGAGGATTCTAAGCATTTAGGATTCTAAGCATTGTGGTTTCTAAGCTAAGCATGGAGGATTCTAAGCATTGAGGATGCTAAGCATTGAGGATGCTAAGCATTGAGGAGTCTAAGCATTGAGGATGCTAACCATTGAGGATGCTAAGCATTGAGGATGGTAAGCATTGAGGATTCTAAGCTTTGAGGATGCTAAGCATTGAGGATGCTAAGCATTGAGGATTCTAAGCATTGAGGATTCTAAGCTATGTAATGAGGATGCTAAGCATTGAGGATTCTAAACATTGAGGTTTCTAAGCAAAGCATTCAGGTTTCTAAGCATTGAGGATGCTAAGCATTGAGGATGCTAAGCATTGAGGATGCTAAGCATTGAGGATGCTAAGCAATGAGGATGCTAAGCATTGAGGATGCTAAGCATTGAGGATTCTAAGCATTGAGGATTCTAAGCTATGCATGGAGGATTCTAAGCATTGAGGATTCTAAGCATAGAGGATTCTAAGCCAAGCATTGAGTTTTCTAATCTTTGAGGTTTCTAAGAATTAAGGCCTCTATGCATTGAGGCTTGTAAGCATTTGGGATGCTAAGCAATGAGGTTTCAAACAATAAAATTTCTCAGCATTGAGGTTTGTAAGCATTGAGGATTCTAAGCATTGAGGATTCTAAGCTAAGCATAGAGCATACTAGGGATTGAGGATGCTAAGCATTGAGGATTCTAAGCATTGAGGATTCTATGCTATGCATTGAGGATTCTAAACATTGAGGATGTTAAGCATTGAGGATTCTTATCATTGAGTTTTCTAAGCTAAGCATTGAGGATGCTAAGCATTGCGGATTCTAAGCATTGAGGATTCTAAGCATTGAGGATTCTAATCTAGGCATTGAGGATTCGAAGCATTGAGGATTCTAAGCATTGAGGATTCTAAGCATTGAGGTTTCTAAGCTAAGCATGGAGGATTCTAAGCATTGAGGATGCTAAGCATTGAGGATGCTAAGCATTGAGGATGCTAAGCATTGAGGATTCTAAGCATTGAGGATTCTAAGCATTGAGGATTCTAAGCATTGAGGATTCTAAGCATTGAGGTTTCTAAGCAAAGCATTGAGGTTTCTAAGCTCTGAGGTTTGTAAGCATTGAGGATGCTAAGCATTGAGGATGCTAAGCATTGAGGATTCTAGGCATTGAAGATGCTAAGCATTGAGGATGCTAAGCATTGAGGATGCTAAGCACTGAGGATGCTAAGCATTGAGGATGCTAAGCCAAGCATTGTGTTTTCTAATCTTTGTTGTTTCTAAACATTAAGGCCTCTATGCAATGAGGTTTGTAAAAATTAGGGTTGCTAAGCATTGAGGTTTCAGAGCAATAAAATTTCTAAGCAATGAGGATTCTGCGCATTGAGGTTTCTAAGCAATGCATGGAGGATGCTAAGCATTGAGGTTCCTAAGCAGTGAGGATTCTGAGCTTTGAGGATTCTAAGCTAAGCAATGAGGATGCTAAGCAATGAGGATGCTAAGCAATGAGGATGCTAAGCATTGAGGATGCTAAGCATTGAGGATTCTAAGCATTGAGGTTTCTAAGCTAAGCATTGAGGATGCGAAGCATTGAGGATTCTAACTATTGAGGATTCTAAGCAATGCATGGAGGAAGCTAAGCATTGAGGATTCTAAGCATTGAGGATTCTAAGCTATGCATGGAGGATTCTAAGCATTGAGGATTCTAAGCATTGAGGATTCTAAGCCAAGCATTGAGTTTTCTAATCTTTGAGGTTTCTAAGCATTAAGGCCTCTATGCATTGAGGTATGTAAGCATTTGGGATGCTAAGCAATGAGGTTTCAAACAATAAAATTTCTCAGCATTGAGGTTTGTAAGCATTGAGGATTCTAAGCACTGAGGATTCTAAGCTAAGCATAGAGCATACTAAGGATTGAGGATGCTAAGCATTGCGCATTCTAAGCATTGAGGATTCTAAGCTATGCATTGAGGATTCTAAGCATTGAGGATTCTAAGCATTGAGGATTCTAAGCATTGAGGATTCTAAGCATTGAGGATGCTAAGCATTAAAGATTCTAAGATTTGAGGATGCTAAGCATTGAGGATGCTAAGGATTGAGGATTCTAAGCATTGAGGATTCTAAGCATTGAGGATGCTAAGCATTGAGGATTCTAAGCATTGAGGATTCAAAGCTAGGCATTGAGGATTCTAAGCATTGAGGATTCTAAGCATTGAGGTTTCTAAGCAAAGCATTGAGGTTTCTAAGCATTGAGGATGCTAAGCATTGAGGATGCTAAGCATTGAGGATGCTAAGCATTGAGGATGGTAAGCATTGAGGATTCTAAGCATTGAGGATGCTAAGCATTGAGGATGCTAAGCATTGAGGATTCTAAGCATTGAGGATTCTAAGCTATGTAATGAGGATGCTAAGCATTGAGGATTCTAAGTATTGAGGTTTCTATGCTAAGCATTGAGGATGGTAAGCATTGAGGATTCTAACTATTGAGGATTCTACGCAATGCATGGAGGATTCTAAGCATTGAGGATTCTAAGCATTGAGTTTTCTAAGGATTGAGGATTCTAAGCATTGAGGATGCTAAGCATTGAGGATGCGAGGCATTGAGGATTCTAACTATTGAGGATTCTAAGCAATGCATGGAGGATGCTAAGCATTGAGGATTCTAAGCACTGAGGATTCTAAGCATGGAGGATTCTAAGCATTGAGGATGCTAAGCACTGAGGATGCTAAGCATTGAGGATGCTAAGCATTGAGGATGCTAAGCATTGAGGATTCTAAGCATTGAGGATGCTAAGCATTGAGGATGCTAAGCATTGAGGAAGGTAAGCATTGAGTATTCTAAGCTTTGAGGATGCTAAGAATTGAGGATGCTAAGCATTGAGGATGCTAAGCATTGAGGATGCTAAGCATTGAGGATTCTAAGCATTGAGGATTCTAAGCTATGTAATGAGGATGCTAAGCATTGAGGATTCTAAGTATTGAGGTTTCTATGCTAAGCATTGAGGATGGTAAGCATTGAGGATTCTAACTATTGAGGATTCTAAGCAATGCATGGAGGATTCTAAGCATTGAGGATTCTAAGCATTGAGGATGCTAAGCATTGAGGATGCTAAGCATTGAGGATGGTAAGCATTGAGGATGGTAAGCATTGAGGATTCTAAGCATAGAGCATACAAAGCATTGAGGATGCTAAGCATTGAGGTTGCTAAGCATTGAGGATTCTAAGATTTGAGGATGCTAAGCATTGAGGATTCTAAGCATTGAGGATGCTAAGCATTGAGGATTCTAAGTATTGAGGTTTCTATGCTAAGCATTGAGGATGCGAAGCATTGAGGATTCTAACTATTGAGGATTCTAAGCAATGCAAGGAGGATTCTAAGCATTGAGGATTCTAAGCATTGAGGATTCTAAGCATTGAGGATTCTAAGCTATGCATGGAGGATTCTAAGCATTGAGGATTCTAAGCATTGAGGATTCTAAGCCAAGCATTGAGTTTTCTAATCTTTGAGGTTTCTAAGCATTAAGGCCTCTATGCATTGAGGTTTGTAAGCATTTGGGATGCTAAGCAATGAGGTTTCAAACAATAAAATTTCTCAGCATTGAGGTCTGTAAGCATTGAGGATTCTAAGCATTGAGGATTCTAAGCTAAGCATAGAGCATACTAACGATTTAGGATGCTAAGCATTGAGGATTCCAAGCATTGAGGATTCTAAGCTATGCATTAAGGATTCTAAACATTGAGGATGTTAAGCATTGAGGATTCTAAGCATTGAGGATTCTAAGCATTGAGGATTCTAAGCATTGAGGATTCTAAGCATTTAGGATTCTAATCTAGGCATTGAGGATTCTAAGCATTGAGGATTCTAAGCAAAGCATTCAGGTTTCTAAGCATTGAGGATGCTAAGCATTGAGGATGCTAAGCATTGAGGATGCTAAGTAATGAGGATGCTAAGCATTGAGGATGCGAGGCATTGAGGATTCTAACTATTGAGGATTCTAAGCAATGCATGGAGGATGCTAAGCATTGAGGATTCTAAGCATTGAGGATTCTAAGCTATGCATGGAAGATTCTAAGCATTGAGGATTCTAAGCATTGAGGATTCTAAGCCAAGCATAGAGCATACTAAGGATTGAGGATGCTAAGCATTGAGGATTCTAAGCATTGAGGATTCTAAGCTATGCATTGAGGATTCTAAACATTGAGGATGTTAAGCATTGAGGATTCTAAGCATTGAGTTTTCTAAGCTAAGCATTGAGGATGCTAAGCATTGAGGATTCTAAGCATTGAGGATTCTAAGCATTGAGGATTCTAAGCATTGAGGATTCTAAGCATTTAGGATTCTAATCTAGGCATTGAGGATTCTAAGCATTGAGGATTCTAAGCCTTGAGGATTCTAAGCATTGAGGTTTCTAAGCTGAGCATGGAGGATTCTAAGTATTGAGGATGCTAAGCATTGAGGAAGCTAAGCATTGAGGATGCTAAGCATTGAGGATGCTAAGCATTGAGGATGCTAAGCATTGAGGATTCTAAGCATTGAGGATTCTAAGTATTGAGGATTCTAAGCTAGGCATTGAGGATTCTAAGCATTGAGGTTTCAAAGCAAAGCATTCAGGTTTCTAAGCATTGAGGATGCTAAGCATTGAGGATGCTAAGCATTGAGGATGCTAAGCATTGAGGATTCTAAGCATTGAGGATTCTAAGCTATGCATTGAGGATTCTAAGCATTGAGGATTCTAAGCCAAGCATTGAGTTTTCTAATCTTTGAGGTTTCTAAGCATTAAGGCCTCTATGCATTGAGGTTTGTAAGCATTTGGGATGCTAAGCAATGAGGTTTCAAACAATAAAATTTCTCAGCATTGAGGTTTGTAAGCATTGAGAATTCTAAGCATTGAGGATTCTAAGCTAAGCATAGAGCATACTAGGGATTGAGGATGATAAGCATTGAGGATTCTAAGCATTGATGATTCTAAGCTATGCATTGAGGATTCTAAACTTTGAGGATGTTAAGCATTGAGGATTCTAAGCATTGAGTTTTCTAAGCTAAGCATTGAGGATGCTAAGCATTGAGGATTCTAAGCATTGAGGATTCTAAGCATTGAGGATTCTAAGCATTGAGGATTCTAATCTAGGCAATGAGGATTCTAAGCTATGCATTGAGGATTCTAAGCATTGAGGATGTTAAGCATTGAGGATTCTAAGCATTGAGTTTTCTAAGCTAAGCATTGAGGATGCTAAGCATTGAGGATTCTAAGCATTGAGGATTCTAAGCATTGAGGATTCTAAGCATTGAGGATTCTAATCTAGGCATTGAGGATTCTAAGCATTGAGGATTCTAAGCATTGAGGATTCTAAGCATTGAGGTTTCTAAGCTAAGCATGGAGGATTCTAAGCATTGAGGATGCTAAGTATTGAGGATGCAAAGCATTGAGGATGCTAAGCATTGAGGATGCTAAGCATTGAGGATTCTAAGCATTGAGGATTCTAAGCATTGAGGATTCTAAGCATTGAGGTTTCTAAGCAAAGCATTGAGGTTTCTAAGCATTGAGGATGCTAAGCATTGAGGATGCTAAGCATTGAGGATTCTAAGCATTGAGGATTCTAGGCATTGAAGATGCTAAGCATTGAGGATGCTAAGCATTGAGGATGCTAAGCATTGAGGATTCTAAGCCAAGCATTGAGTTTTCTAATCTTTGTTGTTTCTAAACATTAAGGCCTGTATGCTATGAGGTTTGTAAGCATTAGGGTTGCTAAGCATTGAGGTTTCAGAGCAATAAAATTTCTAATCAATGAGGATTCTGCGCATTGAGGTTTCTAAGCAATGCATGGGGGATGCTAAGCATTGAGGTTCCTAAGCAGTGAGGATTCTGAGCTTTGAGGATTCTAAGCTAAGCAATGAGTATGCTAAGCAATGAGGATGCTAAGCAATGAGGATGCTAAGCATTGAGGATGCTAAGTATTGAGGTTTCTAAGCATTAAGGATTCTGTGCATTGAGGATTCTAAGCATTGAGTTTTCTAAGCTAAGCATTGAGGATGCTTAGCATTGAGGATTCTAAGCATTGAGGATTCTAAGCATTGAGGATTCTAAGCATTGAGGATTCTAAACATTGAGGATTCTAATCTAGGCATTGAGGATTCTAAGCATTGAGGATTCTAAGCAGTGTGGATTCTAAGCATTGAGGTTTCTAAGGTAAGCATTGAGGATGCGAAGCATTGAGGATTCAAACTATTGAGGATTCTAAGCAATGCATGGCGGATGCTAAGCATTGAAGATTCTAAGCATTGAGGATTCTAAGCATTGAGGATTCTAAGCCAAGCATTGAGTTTTCTAATCTTTGAGGTTTCTAAGCATTAAGGCCTCTATGCATTGAGGTTTGTAAGCATTTGGGATGCTAAGCAATGAGGTTTCAAACAATAAAATTTCTCAGCATTGAGGTTAGTAAGCATTGAGGATTCTAAGCATTGAGGATTCTAAGCTAAGCATAGAGCATACTAAGGATTGAGGATGCTAAGCATTGAGGTTTCTAAGCATTGGGGATTCTACGCGTTGAGGATGCTAAGCACTGAGGATTCTAAGCATTGAGGTTTCTAAGCAGTGGGGATTGTAAGCTAAGCACTGAGGATGATAAGTATTGAGGTTTCTAAGCATTAAGGACTCTGTGCGTTGAGGATTCTAAGCATTGAGGATTCTAAGCATTGAGGATTCTAAGAATTGAGGATTCTAAGCAGTGAGGATTCTAAGCATTGAGGTTTCTAAGGTAAGCATTGAGGATTCTAAGCATTGAGGATTCTAAGCATTGAGGTTTCTAAGCTAAGCATTGAGGATGCGAAGCATTGAGGATTCTAACTATTGAGGATTCTAAGCAATGCATGGAGGAAGCTAAGCATTGAAGATTCTAAGCATTGAGGATTCTAAGCATTGAGGATTCTAAGCCAAGCATTGACTTTACTAATCTTTGAGGTTTCTAAGCATTAAGGCCTCTATGCATTGAGATTTGTAAGCATTTGGGATGCTAAGCAATGAGGTTTCAAACAATAAAATTTCTCAGCATTGAGGTTTGTAAGCATTGAGGATTCTAAGCATTGAGGATTCTAACCTAAGCATAGAGCATACTAAGGATTGAGGATGCTAAGCATTGAGGTTTCTAAGCATTGGGGATTCTACGCGTTGAGGATGCTAAGCACTGAGGATTCTAAGTATTGAGGTTTCTAAGCATTAAGGACTCTGTGCATTGAGGTTTCTAAGCATTGAGGATCCTGAGCTTTGAGGATTCTAAGATATGCATTGAGGATGCTAAGGATTGAGGATGCTAAGCATTGAGGATGCTAAGCATTGAGGTTTCTAAGCTTAGCATTGAGGATTCTAAGCATTGAGGTTTCTAAGCATTGACGATTCTAAGCCAAGCATTGAGTTTTCTTATCTTTGAGGTTTCTAAACATGAAGGCGTCTATGCACTGAGGTTTGTAAGCATTAGGGTTTCTAAGCATTGAGGATTCAGAGCAATAAAATTTCTAAGCAATGAGGATTCTACGCATTGAGGTTTCTAAGCAATGCATGGAGGATGCTAAGCATTGAGGTTCCTAAGCAGTGAGGATTCTGAGCTTTGAGGATTCGAAGCTAAGCAATGAGGATGCTAAGCATTGAGGATGCTAAGCATTGAGGATTCTAAGCTATGTAATGGGGATACAAAGCATTGAGGATGCTAAGCATTGAGGATTCTAAGCATTGAGGATTCTAAGCTAAGCATAGAGCATACTAAGGATTGAGGATGCTAAGCATTGAGGTTTCTAAACATTGGGGATTCTACGCATTGAGGATGCTAAGCACTGAGGATTATAAGCATTGAGGTTTCTAAGCAGTGAGGATTCTAAGCATTGAAGTTTCTAAGCAGTGAGGATTCTAAGCATTGAGGATTCTAAGCATTGAGGATTCTAAGCATTGAGGATTCTAATCTAGGCATTGAGGATTCTAAGCATTGAGGATTCTAAGCATTCAGGATTCTAAGCATTGAGGTTTCTAAGCTAAGCATGGAGGATTCTAAGCATTGAGGATGCTAAGTATTGAGGATGCTAAGCATTGAGGATGCTAAGCATTGAGGATTCTAATCATTGAGGATTCTAAGCATTGAGGATTCTAAGCATTGAGGATTCTAAGCATTGAGGATTCTAAGCATTGAGGATTCTAATCTAGGCATTGAGGATTCTAAGCATTGAGGATTCTAAGCATTGAGGATTCTAAGCATTGAGGTTTCTAAGCTAAGCATGGAGGATTCTAAGCATTGAGGATGCTAAGTATTGAGGATGCTAACCATTGAGGATGCTAAGAATTGAGGATGCTAAGCATTGAGGATTCTAAGCATTGAGGATTCTAAGCATTGAGGATTCTAAGCATTGAGGATTCTAATCTAGGCATTGAGGATTCTAAGCATTGAGGATTCTAAGCATTGAGGATTCTAAGCTAAGCATGGAGGATTCTAAGCATTGAGGATGCTAAGTATTGAGGATGCTAACCATTGAGGATGCTAAGAATTGAGGATGCTAAGCATTGAGGATTCTAAGCATTGAGGATTCTAAGCATTGAGGATTGTAAGCTAGGCATTGAGGATTCTAAGCATTGAGGATTCTAAGCATTGAGGTTTCTAAGAAAAGCATTGAGGTTACTAAGCATTGAGGATACTAAGCATTGAGGATGCTAAGCATTGAGGATGCTAAGCATTGAGGATTCTAAGCATTGAGGATGCTAAGCATTGAGGATGCTAAGCATTGAGGATGGTAAGCATTGAGGATTCTAAGCTTTGAGGATGCTAAGCATTGAGGATGCTAAGCATTGAGGATTCTAAGCATTGAGGATTCTAAGCTATGTAATAAGGATGCTAAGCATTGAGGATTCTAAGTATTGAGGTTTCTATGCTAAGCATTGAGGATGGTAAGCATTGAGGATTCTAACTATTGAGGATTCTAAGCAATGCATGGAGGATTCTAAGCATTGAGGATTCTAAGCATTGACGATTCTAAGCATTGAGGATTATAAGCATTGAGGATGCTAAGGATTGAGGATGCTAAGCATTGAGGATTCTTACTATTGAGGATTCTATGCAATGCAAGGAGGATTCTAAGCATTGAGGATTCTAAGCATTGAGGATTCTAAGCATTGAGGATTCTAAGCTATGCATGGAGGATTCTAAGCAATGACGATTCTAAGCATTGAGGATTCTAAGCATTGAGGATGCTAAGCTATGCATTGAGGATTCTAAGCATTGAGGATGTTAAGCATTGAGAATTCTAAGCATTGAGGTTTCTAAGCTAAGCATTGAGGATTCTAAGCATTGAGGATTCTAAGCATTCAGGTTTCTAAGCAGTGAGGATTCTAAGCTAAGCACTTAGGATGCTAAGTATTGAGGTTTCTAAGCATTAAGGATTCTGTGCATTGAGGTTTCTAAGCATTGTGGATTCTAAGCATTGAGTTTTCTAAACTAAGCATTGAGGATGCTAAGCATTGAGGATTCTAAGCATTGAGGATTCTAAGCATTGAGGATTCTAAACATTGAGGATTCTAATCTAGGCATTGAGGATTCTAAGCATTGAGGATTCTAAGCATTGAGGATTCTAAGCATTGAGGATTCTAAGCATTTTGGTTTCTAAGCTAAGCATTGAGGATGCGAAGCATTGAGGATTCTAACTATTGAGGATTCTAAGCAATGCATGGAGGATGCTAAGCATTGAAGATTCTAAGCATTGAGGATTCTAAGCATTGAGGATTCTAAGCCAAGCATTGATTTTTCTAATCTTTGAGGTTTCTAAGCATTAAGGCCTCTATGCATTGAGGTTTGTAAACATTTGGGATGCTAAGCAATGAGGTTTCAAACAATAAAATTTCTCAGCATTGAGGATTCTATGCATTGATGATTCTAAGCTAAGCATAGAGCATACTAAGGATTGAGGATGCTAAGCATTGAGGTTTCTAAGCATTGGGCATTCTACGCGTTGAGGATGCTAAGCACTGAGGATTCTATGTATTGAGGTTTCTAAGCATTAAGGACTCTGTGCATTGAGGTTTCTAAGCATTGAGGATCCTGAGCTTTGAGGATTCTAAGATATGCATTGAGGATGGTAAGGATTGAGGATGCTAAGCATTGAGGATGCTAAGCATTGAGGTTTCTAAGCTTAGCATTGAGGATTCTAAGCATTGAGGATTCTAAGCATTCAGGTTTCTAAGCAGTGAGGATTCTAAGCTAAGCACTGAGGATGCTAAGTATTGAGGTTTCTAAGCATTAAGGACTCTGTGCATTGAGGTTTCTAAGCATTGAGGATTCTAAGCATTGAGGATTCTAAGCTAGGCAATGAGGATTCTAAGCATTGAGGATTCTAAGCATTGAGGTTTCTAAGCTAAGCATTGAGGAATCTAAGCATTGAGGATTCTAAGAATTCAGGTTTCTAAGCAGTGAGGATTCTAAGCTAAGCACTTAGGATGCTAAGTATCGAGGTTTCTAAGCATTAAGGATTCTGTGCATTGAGGTTTCTAAGCATTGAGGATTCTAAGCATTGAGTTTTCTAACCTAAGCATTTGGGATGCTAAGCATTGAGGATTCTAAGCATTGAGGATTCTAAGCATTGAGGATTCTAAGCATTGAGGATTCTAAACATTGAGGATTCTTATCTAGGCATTGAGGATTCTAAGCATTGAGGATTCTAAGCATTGAGGTTTCTAAGCTAAGAATTGAGTATGCTAAGCATTGAGGATGCTAAGCATTGAGGATGCTAAGCATTGTGGATTCTAAGCATTGAGGATTCTAAGCATTGAGGATTCTAAGCATTGAGGATTCTAAGCTAGGCATTGAGGATTCTAAGCATTGAGGATTCTAAGCATTGAGGTTTCTAAATCAAAGCATTGAGGTTTCTAAGCATTGAGGATGCTAAGCTTTGAGGATGCTAAGCATTGAGGATGCTAAGCATTGAGGATGCTAAGCATTGAGGATGCTAAGCATTGAGGATGCTAAGCATTGAGGATGCTAAGCTTTGAGGATTCTAAGCATTGAGGTTTCTAAGCTAAGCATTGAGGATGCGAAGCATTGAGGATTATAACTATTGAGGATTCTAAGCAATGCATGGAGGATTCTAAGCATTGAGGATTCTAAGCATTGAGGATTCTAAGCATTGAGGTTTCTAAGCTTAGCATTGAGGATTCTAATCATTGAGGATTCTAAGCATTCAGGTTTATAAGCAGTGAGGATTCTAAGCTAAGCACTGAGGATGCTAAGTATTGAGGTTTCTAAGCATTGAGGACTCTGTGCATTGAGGATTCTAAGCATTGAGGATTCTAAGCATTGAGGATTCTAAGCATTGAGGATGCTAAGCATTGAGGATGCTAAGCATTGAGGATTCTAAGCTATTTAATGGGGATGCTACGCATTGAGGATTCTAAGTATTGAGGTTTCTAAGCTAAGCATTGAGGATGCGAAGCATTGAGGATTCTAACTATTGAGGATTCTAAGCAATGCATGGAGGATTCTAAGCATTGGGGATTCTAAGCATTGAGGATTCTAAGCATTGAGGTTTCTAAGCTTAGCATTGAGGATTCTAATCATTGAGGATTCTAAGCATTCAGGTTTCTAAGCAGTGAGGATTCTAAGCTAAGCACTGAGGATGCTAAGTATTGAGGTTTCTAAGCATTGAGGACTCTGTGCATTGAGGATTCTAAGCATTGAGGATTCTAAGCATTGAGGATTCTAAGCATTGAGGATGCTAAGCATTGAGGATGCTAAGCATTGAGGATTCTAAACTATTTAATGGGGATGCTACGCATTGAGGATTCTAAGTATTGAGGTTTCTAAGCTAAGCATTGAGGATGCGAAGCATTGAGGATTCTAACTATTGAGGATTCTAAGCAATGCATGGAGGATTCTAAGCATTGGGGATTCTAAGCATTGAGGATTCTAAGCATTGAGGTTTCTAAGCTTAGCATTGAGGATTCTAATCATTGCGGATTCTAAGCATTCAGGTTTCTAAGCAGTGAGGATTCTAAGCTAAGCACTGAGGATGCTAAGTATTGAGGTTTCTAAGCATTATGGACTCTGTGCATTGAGGTTTCTAAGCATTGAGGATCCTGAGCTTTGAGGATTCTAAGATATGCATTGAGGATGCTAAGGATTGAGGATGCTAAGCATTGAGGATGCTAAGCATTGAGGTTTCTAAGCTTAGCATTGAGGATTCTAAGCATTGAGGATTCTAAGCATTCAGGTTTCTAAGCAGTGAGGATTCTAAGCTAAGCACTGAGGATGCTAAGTATTGAGGTTTCTAAGCATTAAGGACTCTGTGCATTGAGGTTTCTAAGCATTGAGGATTCTAAGCATTGAGGATTCTAAGGTAGGCATTGAGGATTCTAAGCATTCAGGATTCTAAGCATTGAGGTTTCTAAGCTAAGCATTGAGGATTCTTAGCATTGAGGATGCTAAGCATTGAGGATGCTAAGCATTGAGGATGCTAATCTTTGAGGATTCTAAGCATTGAGGATTCTAAGCATTGAGGATTCTAAGCATTGAGGATGCTAAGCATTGAGGATTCTAAGCATTGAGGATGCTAAGCATTGAGGATGCTAAGCATTGAGGATTCTATGCATTGAGGATTCTAAGCCAAGCATTGAGTTTTCTAATCTTTGTTGTTTCTAAACATTAAGGCCTCTATGCAATGAGGTTTGTAAGCAATAGGGATGCTAAGCATTGAGGTTTCAGAGCAATAAAATTTCTAAGCAATGAGGATTCTGCGCATTGAGGTTTCTAAGCAATGCATGGAGGATGCTAAGCATTGAGGTTCCTAAGCAGTGAGGATTCTAAGCTAGGCATTGAGGATTCTAAGCATTGAGGATTCTAAGCATTGAGGTTTCTAAGCTAAGCATTGAGGATTCTAAGCTAATCAAAGAGGATGCTAAGCAATGAGGATGCTAAGCAATGAGGATGCTAAGCATTTAGGATTCGAAGCATAGAGGATTCTAAGCATTGAGGTTTCTAAGCTAAGCATTGAGGATGCGAAACATTGAGGATTCTAACTATTGAGGATTCTAAGCAATGCATGGAGATTGCTAAGCATTGAGGATTCTAAGCATTGAGGATTCTAAGCATTGAGGATTCTAAGCTATGCATTTAGGATTCTAAGCATTGAGGATTATAAGCATTGAGGATTTTAAGATAAGCACTGAGTTTTCTAATCTTTGAGGTTTCTAAGCATTAAGGCCTCTATGCATTGAGGTTTGTAAGCATTTGGGATGCTAAGCAATGAGGTTTCAAACAATAAAATTTCTCAGCATTGAGGTTTGTAAGCATTGAGGATTCTAAGCATTGAGGATTCTAAGCTAAGCATAGAGCATACTAAGGATTGAGGATGCTAAGCATTGAGGTTTCTAAGCATTGGGGATTCTACGCGTTGAGGATGCTAAGCACTGAGGATTCTAAGCATTGAGGTTTCTAAGCAGTGAGGATTCTAAGCTAAGCACTGAGGATGCTAAGTATTGAGGTTTCTAAGCATTAAGGACCCTGTGCATTGAGGTTTCTAAGCATTGGGGATCTGTAGCTTTGAGGATTCTAAGCTGAGCATTGAGGATTCTAAGCATTGAGGATTCTAAGTATTGAGGTTTCTAAACATTCAGGGTTCAAAGCATTGAGGATGCCAAGCATTGAGGATGCCAAGCATTGAGGATGCTAAGCATTGAGGATGCTAAGCATTGAGGATTCTAAGCATTGAGGATTCTAAGCATTGAGGTTTCTAAGCTTAGCATTGAGGATTCTAATCATTGAGGATTCTAAGCATTCAGGTTTCTAAGCAGTGAGGATTCTAAGCTAAGCACTGAGGATGCTAAGTATTGAGGTTTCTAAGCATTAAGGTCTCTGTGCATTGAGGATTCTAAGCATTGAGGATTCTAAGCATTGAGGTTTTATAAGCTAAGCATTGAGGTTGCGAAGCATTGAGGATTCTATTGAGGATTATAAGCAATGCACGGAGGATGCTAAGCATTGAAGATTCTAAGCATTGAGGATTCTAAGCATTGAGGATTCTAAGCCAAGCATTGAGTTTTCTCTATGCATTGAGGTTTGTAAGTATTTGGGATGCTAAGCAATGAGGTTTCAAACAATAAAATTTCTCAGCATCGAGGTTTGTAAGCATTGAGGATTCTAAGCATTGAGGATTCTAAGCTAGGCATTGTGGATTCTAAGCATTGAGGATGCTAAGCATTGAGGATGCTAAGCATTGAGGATGCTAAGCATTAGGGATGCTAAGCATTGAGGATTCTAAGCATTGAGGATTTTAAGCTAAGCATAGAGTATACTAAGGATTGAGGTTTCTAAGTATTGGGGATTCTACGCATTGAGGATGCTAAGCACTGAGGATTCTAAGCATTGAGGTTTCTAAGCAGTGAGGATACTAAGATAAGCACTGAGGATGCTAAGTATTGAGTTTTCTAAGCATTAAGGACTCTGTGCATTGAGGTTTCTAAGCATTGAGGATCCTGAGCTTTGAGGATTCTAAGCGAAGCATTGAGGATGCTAAGCATTAAGGACCCTGTGCATTGAGGATTCTAAGCATTGAGGATTCTAAGCATTCAGGTTTCTAAGCAGTGAGGATTCTAAGCTAAGCACTGAGGATGCTAAGTATTGAGGTTTCTAAGCATTAAGGACTCTGTGCATTGAGGATGCTAAGCATTGAGGATGCTAAGCATTAAGGATGCTAAGCATTGAGGATTCTAAGCATTGAGGATTCTAAGCATTGAGTATTCTAAGCACTCAGGTTTCTAAGCAGTGAGGATTCTAAGCAAAGCACTGTGGATGCTAAGTATTGAGTTTTCTAAGCTTTAAGGACTCTGTGCATTGAGGTTTCTAAGCATTGAGGATTCTAAGCATTGAGGATACTAAGCATTGAGGATGTTAAGCATTGAGGATTCTAAGCACTGAGGTTTCTAAGCTAAGCATTGAGGATTCTAAGCATCGAGGAATCTATGCATTGAGGATTCTAAGCATTCAGGTTTCTAAGCATTGAGGATTCTAAGCATTCAGGTTTCTAAGCAGTGAGGATTCTAAGCTAAGCACTGAGTATGCTAAGTATTGAGGTTTCTAAGCATTAAGGACTCTGTGCATTGAGGATTCTAAGTATTGAGGATTCTAAGCATTGAGGATTCTAAGCATTGAGGATTCTATGCATAGAGGATGTTAAGCATTGAGGATTCTAAGCATTGAGGTTTATAAGCTAAGCACTGAGGATTCTAAGCATCGAGTAATCTATGCATTGAGGATTCTAAGCATTCAGGTTTCTAAGCAGTGAGGATTCTACGCTAAGCACTGAGGATGCTAAGTATTGAGGTTTCTAAGAATTAAGGACTCTGTGCATTGAGGTTTCAAAGCATTGAGGATTCTAAGCATTGAGGATTCTAAGCTAGGCATTGAGGATTCTAAGCTAGGCATTGAGGATTCTAAGCACTGAGAATTCTAAGCATTGAGGATTCTAAGCATTGAGGATTCTAAGCATTGAGGATGCTAAGCATTGAGGATGCTAAGCATTGAGGATGCTAAGCATTGAGGATTCTAAGCATTGAGGATTCTAAGCATTGAGGATGCTAAGCATTGAGGATTCTAAGCATTGAGGATTCTAAGCATTGAGGATGCTAAGCATTGAGGATGCTAAGAATTTAGGATTCTAAGCTATGTAATGAGGATGCTAAGCATTGAGGATTCTAACTATTGAGGATTCTAAGCAATGCATGGAGGATGCTAAGCATTGAGGATTCTAAGCATTGGGGATTATAAGCATTGAGGTTTCTAAGCTAAGCATTGAGGATTCTAAGCATCGAGTAATCTATGCATTGAGGATTCTAAGCATTCAGGTTTCTAAGCAGTGAGGATTCGACGCTAAGCACTGAGGATGCTAAGTATTGAGGTTTCTAAGCATTAAGGACTCTGTGCATTGAGGTTTCTAAGTATTGAGGATTCTAAGCATTGAGGATTCTAAGCATTGAGGATGCTAAGCATTGAGGATTCTAAGCATTGAGGATTCTCAGCATTCAGGATTCTAAGCTAGGCATTGTGGATTCCAAGCATTGAGGATGCTAAGCATTTGGATGCTAAGCAATGAGGTTTCAAACAATAAAATTTCTCAGCATTGAGGTTTGTAATCATTGAGGATTCTAAGCATTGAGGATTCTAAGCTAAGCATAGAGCATACTAAGGATTGAGGATGCTAAGCATTGAGGTTTCTAAGGATTGGGTATTCTACGCATTGAGGATGCTAAGCACTGAGGATTCTAAGCATTGAGGTTTCTAAGCCGTGAGGATTCTAAGCAAAGCACTGAGGATGCTAAGTATTGAGGTTTCTAAGCATTAAGGACTCTGTGCATTGAGGTTTCTAAGCATTGAGGATCCTGAGCTTTGAGGATTCTAAGATATGCATTGAGGATGCTAAGGATTGAGGTTTCTGAGCTTAGCATTGAGGATTCTAATCATTGAGGATTCTAAGCATTGAGGATTCTAAGCATTGAGGATGCTAAGTATTGAGGTTTCTAAGCATTAAGGACTCTGTGCATTGAGGATTCTAAGCATTGAGGATTCTAAGCAGTGAGGATTCTAAGCATTGAGGATTCTAAGGTAAGCATTGAGGATTCTAAGCATTGAGGATTCTAAGCATTGAGGTTTCTAAGCTAAGCATTGAGGATGCGAAGCATTGAGGATTCTAACTATTGAGGATTCTAAGCAATGCATGGAGGATGCTAAGCATTGACGATTCTAAGCATTGAGGATTCTAAGCATTGAGGATTCTAAGCCAAGCATTGAGTTTTCTAATCTTTGAGGTTTCTAAGCATTAAGTCCTCTATGCATTGATGTTTGTAAGGATTAGGGATGCTTAGCAATGAGGTTTCAAACAATAAAATTTCTCAGCATTGAGGTTTGTAAGCATTGAGGATTCTAAGCATTGAGGATTCTAAGCTAAGCATAGAGCATACTAAGGATTGAGGACGCTAAGCATTGAGGTTTCTAAGCATTGGGCATTCTACGCGTTGAGGATGCTAAGCACTGAGGATTCTAAGTATTGAGGTTTCTAAGCATTAAAGAACTCTGTGCATTGAGGTTTCTAAGCATTGAGGAACCTGAGCTTTGAGGATTCTAAGATATGCATTGAGGATGCTAAGGATTGAGGATTCTAAGCATTGAGGATGCTAAGCATTGAGGTTTCTAAGCTTAGCATTCAGGATTCTAAGCATTGAGGATTCTAAGCATTGAGGATGCTAAGCATTGAGGATGCTAAGCATTGAGGATTCTAAGCATTGAGGATTCTAAGCCAAGCATTGAGTTTTCTAATCTTTGTTTTTTCTAAACATGAAGGCCTCTACGCAATGAGGTTTGTAAACATTAGGGTTGCTAAGCATTGAGGTTTCAGAGCAATAAAATTTCTAAGCAATGAGGATTCTGCGCATTGAGGTTTCTAAGCAATGCATGGAGGATGCTAAGCATTGAGGTTCCTAAGCAGTGAGGATTCTGAGCTTTGAGGATACTAAGCTAAGCAACGAGGATGCTAAGCATTGAGGATGCTAAGCATTGAGGTTTCTAAGCTAAGCATTGAGGATGCGAAACATTGAGGATTCTAACTATTGAGGATTCTAAGCAATGCATGGAGGATGCTAAGCATTGAGGATTCTAAGCATTGAGGATTCTAAGCATTGAGGATTCTAAGCATGGAGGATTCTAAGCATTGAGGATTCTAAGCATTGAGGATTCTAAGCATTGAGGATTCTAAGCCAAGCATTGAGTTTTATAATCTTTGAGTTTTCTAAGCATTAAGGCCACTATGCATTGAGGTTTGTATGCATTTGGGATGCTAAGCAATGAGGTTTCAAACAATAAAATTTCTCGGCATTGAGGTTTGTAAGCATTGAGGATTCTAAGCATTGAGGATTCTAAGCTAAGCATAGAGCATACTAAGGATTGAGGATGCTAAGCATTGAGGTTTCGAAGCATTGGGGATTCTACGCGTTGAGGATGCTAAGCACTGAGGATTCTAAGCATTGAGGTTTCTAAGCAGTGAGGATTCTAAGATAAGCACTGAGGATGCTATGTTTTGAGGTTTCTAAGCATTAAGGACTCTGTGCATTGAGGTTTCTAAGCAATGAGGATGCTAAGCATTGAGGATGCTAAGCATTGAGGATGCTAAGCATTGCGTTTTCTAAGCTAAGCATTGAGGATGCTAAGCATTGAGGATTCTAAGCATTGAGGATTCTAAGCATTGAGATTTCTAAGCTAAGCATTGAGGATTCTAGGCATTGAGGATGCTAAGCATTGAGGATGCTAAGCATTGAGGATTCTAAGCATTGAGGATTCTATGCGATGCATTGAAGATTCTAAACATTGAGGATGTTAAGCATTGAGAATTATAAGCATTGAGGTTTCTAAGCTAAGCATTGAGGATTCTAAGCATTGAGGATTCTAAGCATTCAGGTTTCTAAGCAGTGAGGATTCTAAGCTAAGCATTGAGGATGCTAAGTATTGAGGTTTCTAAGCATTAAGCACTCTGTGCATTGAGGTTTCTAAGCATTGAGGATTCTAAGCATTGAGTTTTCTAAGCTAAGCATTGAGGATGCTAAGCATTGAGGATTCTAAGCATTGAGGATTCTAAGCATTGAGGATTCTAAGCATTGAGGATTCTAAGCATTGAGGATTCTAATCTAGGCATTGAGGATTCTAAGCATTGAGGATGCTAAGCATTGAGGATGCTAAGCATTGAGGATTATAAGCATTGAGGATTCTAAGCATTGAGGATTCTAAGCATTGAGGTTTCTAAGCAAAGCATTGAGGTTTCTAAGCATTGAGGATGCTAAGCATTGAGGATGCTAAGCATTGAGGATGCTAAGCATTGAGGATGCTAAGCTTTGAGGATGCTAAGCATTGAGGATGCTAAGCATTGAGGATGCTAAGCATTGAGGATTCTAAGCTATGTAATGAGGATGCTAAGCATTGAGGATTCTAAGTATTGAGGTTTCTAAGCTAAGCATTGAGGATTCTAAGCATTGAGGATTCTAACTATTGAGGATTCTAAGCAATGCATGGAGGATTCTAAGCATTGAGGATTCTAAGCGTTGAGGATTCTAAGCATTGAGGTTTCTAAGCAAAGAATTGAGGATTCTAAGCATTGAGGATTCTAAGCATTGAGGATGCTAAGCATTGAGGATGCTAAGCATTGAGGATTCTAAGATTTGAGGACGCTAAGCATTGAGGATTCTAAGCATTGAGGATGCTAAGCATTGAGGATTCTAAGCATTGAGGATTCTAAGCCAAGCATTGAGTTTTCATATCTTTGTTTTTTCTAAACATGAAGGCCTCTATGCAATGAGGTTTGTAAGCATTAGGGTTGCTAAGCATTGAGGTTTCAGAGCAATAAAATTTCTAAGCAATGAGGATTTTGCGCATTGAGGTTTCTAAGCAATGCATGGAGGATGCTTAGCATTGAGGTTCCTAAGCAGTGAGGATTCTGAGCTTTGGGGATTCTAAGCTAAGCAATGAGGATGCTAAGCAATGAGGATGCTAAGCAATGAGGATGCTAAGCATTGACGATGCTAAGCATTGAGGATGCTAAGCATTGAAATTTCTAAGCTAAGCATTGAGGATGCGAAGCATTGAGGATTCTAACTATTGAGGATTCTAAGCAATGCATGGAGGATGCTAAGCATTGAGGATTCTAAGCATTGAGGATTCTAAGCATGGAGGATTCTAAGCATTGAGGATTCTAAGCATTGAGGATTCTAAGCCAAGCATTGAGTTTTATAATCTTTGAGTTTTCTAAGCATTAAGGCCACTATGCATTGAGGTTTGTAAGCAGTTGGGATGCTAAACAATGAGGTTTCAAACAATAAAATTTCTCAGCATTGAGGTTTGTAAGCATTGAAGATTCTAAGCATTGAGGATTCTAAGCTAAGCATAGAGCATACTAAGGATTGAGGATGGTAAGCATTGAGGTTTCGAAGCATTGGGGATTCTACGCGTTGAGGATGCTAAGCACTGAGGATTCTAAGCATTGAGGTTTCTAAGCAGTGAGGATTCTAAGATAAGCACTGAGGATGCTAAGTATTGAGGTTTCTAAGCATTAAGGACTCTGTGCATTGAGGTTTCTAAGCAATGAGGATGCTAAGCATTGAGGATGCTAAGCATTGAGGATGCTAAGCATTGAGGCTGTTAAGCATTGAGGATGCTAAGCATTGAGGATGCTAAGCATTGAGGCTGTTAAGCATTGAGGATGCTAAGCATATAGTTTTCTAAGCTAAGCATTGAGGATGCTAAGCATTGAGGATTCTAAGCATTGAGGATTCTAAGCATTGAGGATTCTAAGCATTGAGGTTTCTAAGCTAAGCATTGAGGATTCTAGGCATTGAGGATGCAAACCATTGAGGATGCTAAGCATTGAGGATTCTAAGCATTGAGGATTCTATGCTATGCATTGAGGATTCCAAACATTGAGGATGTTAAGCATTGAGAATTATAAGCATTGAGGTTTCTAAGCTAAGCATTGAGGATTCTAAGCATTGAGGATTCTAAGCATTCAAGTTTCTAAGCAGTGAGGATTCTAAGCTAAGCATTGAGGATGCTAAGTATTGAGGTTTCTAAGCATTAAGCACTCTGTGCATTGAGGTTTCTAGGCATTGAGGATTCTAAGCATTGAGTTTTCTAAGCTAAGCATTGAGGATGCTAAGCATTGAGGATTCTAAGCATTGAGGCTTCTAAGCATTGAGGATTCTAAGCATTGAGGATTCTAATCTAGGCATTGAGGATTCTAAGCATTGAGGATTCTAAGCATTGAGGATTCTAAGCATTGAGGTTTCTAAGCTAAGCATTGAGGATTCTAAGCATTGAGGATGCTAAGCATTGAGGATGCTAAGCATTGAGGATGCTAAGCATTGAGGATTCTAAGCATTGAGGATTCTAAGCATTGAGGTTTCTAAGCAAAGCACTGAGGTTTCTAAGCTAAGCATTGAGGATGCTAAGCATTGAGGATTCTAAGCATTGAGGATGCTAAGCATTGAGGATGCTAAGCATTGAGGATGCTAAGCATTGAGGATTCTAAGCTATGTAATGAGGATGCTAAGCATTGAGGATTCTAAGTAGTGAGGTTTCTAAGCTAAGCATTGAGGACGCGAAGCATTGAGAATTCTAACTATTGAGGATTCTAAGCATTGCATGGAGGATTCTAAGCCTTGTGGATTCTAAGCGTTGAGGATTCTAAGCATTGAGGTTTGTAAGCAAAGCATTGAGTATTCTAAGCATTGAGGATTCTAAGCATTGAGGATGCTAAGCATTGAGGATGCTAAGCATTGAGCATTCTAAGATTTGAGGACGCTAAGCATTGAGGATTCTAAGCATTGAGGATGCTAAGCATTGAGGATGCTAAGCATTGAGGATTCTAAGCATTGAGGATTCTAAGCATTGAGGATGCTAAGCATTGAGGATTCTAAGCATTGAGGATTCTAAGCATTGAGGATTCTAAGCCAAGCATTGAGTTTTCTAATCTTTGTTTTTTCTAAACATGAAGGCCTCTATGCAATGAGGTTTGTAAGCATTAGGGTTGCTAAGCATTGAGGTTTCAGAGCAATAAAATTTCTAAGCAATGAGGATTCTGCGCATTGAGGTTTCTAAGCAATGCATGGAGGATGCTAAGCATTGAGGTTCCTAAGCAGTGAGGATTCAGAGCTTTGAGGATTCTAAGCTAAGCAATGAGGATGCTAAGAAATGAGGATGCTAAGCAATGAGGATGCTAAGCATTGAGGATGCTAAGCATTGAGGATGCTAAGCATTGAGGTTTCTAAGCTAAGCATTGAGGATGCGAAGCATTGAGGATTCTAAGATTTGAGGAGGCTAAGCATTGAGGATTCTAAGCATTGAGGATGCTAAGCATTGAGGATGCTAAGCATTGAGGATTCTAAGCATTGAGGATGCTAAGCATTGAGGATTCTAAGCATTGAGGATTCTAAGCATTGAGGATTCTAAGCATTGAGGATTCTAAGCATTGAGGATTCTAAGCATTGAGGTTTCAATGCTAAGCATTGAGGATGCGAAGCATTGAGGATTCTAACTAGTGAGGATTCTAAGCAATGCATGGAGGATGCTAAGCATTGAGGATTCTAAGCATTGAGGATTCTAAGCATTGAGGATTCTAAGCATTGAGGATTCTAAGCATTGAGGATTCTCAGCCAAGCATTGAGTTTTATAATCTTTGAGTTTTCTAAGCATTAAGGCCACTATGCATTGAGGTTTGTAAGCATTTGGGATGCTAAGCAATGAGGTTTGAAACAATAAAATTTCTCAGCATTGAGGTTTGTAAGCATTGAGGATTCTAAGCATTGAGGATTCTAAGCTAAGCATAGAGCATACTAAGGATTGAGGATGCTAAGCATTGAGGTTTCGAAGCATTGGGGATTCTACGCGTTGAGGATGCTAAGCACTGAGGATTCTAAGCATTGAGGTTTCTAAGCAGTGGGGATTCTAAGATAAGCACTGAGGATACTAAGTATTGAGGTTTCTAAGCATTAAGGACTCTGTGCATTGAGGTTTCTAAGCAATGAGGATGCTAAGCATTGAGGATGCTAAGCAATGAGGATGCTAAGCATTGAGGCTCTTAAGCATTGAGGATGCTAAGCATTGAGTTTTCTAAGCTAAGCATTGAGGATGCTAAGCATTGAGGATTCTAAGCATTGAGGATTCTAAGCATTGAGGATTCTAAGCATTGAGGAGGCTAAGCATTGAGGATTCTAAGCATTGGGGATGCTAAGCATTGAGGATTCTAAGCATTGAGGAATCTAAGCATTGAGGTTTCTAAGCATTGAGGATGCTAAGCATTGAGGTTTCTAAGCATTGAGGATGCTAAGCATTGAGGATTCTAACTATTGAGGATTCTAAGCAATGCATGGAGGATTCTAAGCATTGAGGATTCTAAACGTTGAGGATTCTAAGCATTGAGGTTTCTAAGCAAAGCATTGAGGATTCTAAGCATTGAGGATTCTAAGCATTGAGGATGCTAAGCATTGAGGATGCTAAGCATTGAGGATTCTAAGATTTGAGGACGCTAAGCATTGAGGATTCTAAGCATTGAGGATTCTAAGCATTGAGGATTCTAAGCATTGAGGATTCTAAGCCAAGCATTGAGTTTTCTAATCTTTGTTTTTTCTAAACATGAAGGCCTCTATGCAACGAGGTTTGTAAGCATTAGGGTTGCTAAGCATTGAGGTTTCAGAGCAATAAAATTTCTAAGCAATGAGGATTCTGCGCATTGAGGTTTCTAAGCAATGCATGGAGGATGCTAAGCATTGAGGTTCCTAAGCAGTGAGGATTCTGAGCTTTGAGGATTCTAAGCTAAGCAATGAGGATGCTAAGCAATGAGGATTCTAAGCAATGAGGATGCTAAGCATTGACGATGCTAAGCATTGAGGATGCTAAGCATTGAGGTTTCTAAGCTAAGCATTGAGGATGAGAAGCATTGAGGATTCTAACTATTGAGGATTCTAAGCAATGCATGGAGGATGCTAAGCATTGAGGATTCTAAGCATTGAGGATTCTAAGCATGGAGGATTCTAAGCATTGAGGATTCTAAGCCAAGCATTGAGTTTTATAATCTTTGAGTTTTCTAAGCATTAAGGCCACTATGCATTGAGGTTTGTAAGCATTTGGGATGCTAAGCAATGAGGTTTCAAACAATAAAATTTCTCAGCATTGAGGTTTGTAAGCATTGAGGATTCTAAGCATTGAGGATTCTAAGGTAAGCATAGAGCATACTAAGGATTGAGGATGCTAAGCATTGAGGTTTCTAAGCATTGGGGATTCTACGCGTTGAGGATGCTAAGCACTGAGGATTCTAAGCATTGAGGTTTCTAAGCAGTGAGGATTCTAAGCTAAGCACTGAGGATGCTACGTATTGAGGTTTCTAAGCATTAAGGACTCTGTGCATTGAGGATTCTAAGCATTGAGGATTCTAATCTAGGCATAGAGGATTCTAAGCATTGAGGTTTCTAAGCTAAGCATTGAGGATTCTAAGCATTGAGGATGCTAAGCATTGAGGATGCTAAGCATTGAGGATTCTAAGCATTGAGGATTCTAAGCATTGAGGATTCTAAGCATTGAGGATGCTAAGCAAAGCATTGAGGTTTCTAAGCATTGAGGATGCTAAGCATTGAGGATGCTAAGCATTGAGGATGCTAAGCATTGAGGATGCTAAGCATTGAGGATTCTAAGCATTGAGGATGCTAAGCATTGAGGATGCTAAGCATTGAGGATTCTAAGCTATGTAATGAGGATGCTAAGCATTGAGGATTCTAAGTATTGAGGTTTCTAAGCTAAGCATTGAGGACGCGAAGCATTGAGGATTCTAACTTTTGAGGATTCTAAGCAATGCATGGAGGATTCTAAGCATTGAGGATTCTAAGCGTTGAGGATTCTAAGCATTGAGGTTTCTAAGCAAAGCATTGAGGATTCTAAGCATTGAGGATGCTAAGCATTGAGGATTCTAAGCATTGAGGATGCTAAGCATTGAGGATTCTAAGCATTGAGGATTCTAAGCATTGAGGATTCTAAGCATTGAGGATTCTAAGCCAAGCATTGAGTTTTCTAATCTTTGTTTTTTCTAAACATGATGGCCTCTATGCAATGAGGTTTGTAAGCATTAGGGTTGCTAAGCATTGAGGTTTCAGAGCAATAAAATTTCTAAGCAATGAGGATTCTGCACGTTGAGGTTTCTAAGCAATGCATGGAGGATGCTAAACATTCAGGTTCCTAAGCAGTGAGGATTCTGAGCTTTGAGGATTCTAAGCTAAGCAATGAGGATGGTAAGCAATGAGGATGCTAAGCATTGAGGATGCTAAGCATTGAGGATTCTAAGCATTGAGGATTCTAAGCATTGAGGTTTGAAAGCTAAGCATTGAGGATGCGAAGCATTGAGGATTCTAACTAGTGAGGATTCTAAGCAATGCATGGAGGATGCTAAGCATTGAGGATTCTAAGCATTGAGGATTCTAAGCATTGAGGATTCTAAGCATTGAGGATTCTCAGCCAAGCATTGAGTTTTATAATCTTTGAGTTTTCTAAGCATTAAGGCCACTATGCATTGAGGTTTGTAAGCATTTGGGATGCTAAGCAATGAGGTTTGAAACAATAAAATTTCTCAGCATTGAGGTTTGTAAGCATTGAGGATTCTAAGCATTGAGGATTCTAAGCTAAGCATAGAGCATACTAAGGATTGAGGATGCTAAGCATTGAGGTTTCGAAGCATTGGGGATTCTACGCGTTGAGGATGCTAAGCACTGAGGATTCTAAGCATTGAGGATTCTAAGCATTGAGTTTTCTAAGCTAAGCATTGAGGATGCTAAGCATTGAGGATTCTAAGCATTGAGGATTCTAAGCATTGAGGATTCTAAGCATTGAGGATTCTAAGCATTGAGGTTTCTAAGCTAAGCATTGAGGATTCTAGGCATTGAGGATGCTAAGCATTGAGGATGCTAAGCATTGAGGATTCTAAGCATTGAGGATTCTGTGCTATGCATTGAGGATTCTAAACATTGAGGATGTTAAGCATTGAGAATTCTAAGCATTGAGGTTTCTAAGCTAAGCATTGAGGATTCTAAGCATTGAGGATTCTAAGCATTCAGGTTTCTCAACAGTGAGGATTCTAAGCTAAGCATTGAGGATGCTAAGTATTGAGGTTTCTAAGCATTAAGGACTCTGTGCATTGAGGTTTCTAAGCATTGAGGATTCTAAGCATTGAGTTTTCTAAGCTAAGCATTGAGGATGCTAAGCATTGAGGATTCTAAGCATTGAGGATTCTAAGCATTGATGATTCTAAGCATTGAGGATTCTAAGCATTGAGGATTCTAATCTAGGCATTGAGGATTCTAAGCATTGAGGATTCTAAGCATTGAGGATTCTAAGCACTGAGGTTTCTAAGCTAAGCATTGAGGATTCTAAGCATTGAATATGCTAAGCATTGAGGATGCTAAGCATTGAGGATTCTAAGCATTGAGGATTCTAAGCATTGACGATTCTAAGCATTGACGATTCTAAGCATTGAGGTTTCTAAGCAAAGCATTGAGGTTTCTAAGCATTGAGGATGCTAAGCATTGAGGATGCTAAGCATTGAGGATGCTAAGCTTTGAGGATGCTAAGCATTGAGGATTCTAAGCATTGAGGATGCTAAGCATTGAGGATGCTAAGCATTGAGGATTCTAAGCATTGAGGATGCTAAGCATTGAGGATTCTAAGCATTGAGGATTCTAAGCATTGAGGATTCTAAGCCAAGCATTGAGTTTTCTAATCTTTGTTGTTTCTAAACATGAAGGCTTCTATGCAATGAGGTTTGTAAGCATTAGGGTTGCTAAGCATTGAGGTTTCAGGGCAATAAAATTTCTAAGCAATGAGGATTCTGCGCATTGAGGTTTCTAAGCAATGCATGGAGGATGCTAAGCATTGAGGTTCCTAAGCACTGAGGATTCTGAGCTTTGAGGATTCTAAGCTAAGCAATGAGGATGCTAAGCAATGAGGATGCTAAGCATTGAGGATGCTAAGCATTGAGGATGCCAGGCATTGAGGATTCTAAGCATTGAGGTTTCTAAGCTAAGCATTGAGGATGCGAAGCATTGAGGATTCTAACTATTGAGGATTCTAAGCAATGCATGGAGGATGCTAAGCATTGAGGATTCTAAGCATTGAGGATTCAAAACTATGCATGGAGGATTCTAAGCATTGAGGATTCTAAGCATTGAGGATTCTAAGCCAAGCATTGAGTTTTCAAATCTTTGAGGTTTCTAAGCATTAAGGCCTCTATGCATTGAGGTTTGTAAGCATTTGCGATGCTAAACAATGAGGTTTCAAACAATAAAATTTCTCAGTATTGAGGTTTGTAAGCATTGAGGATTCTAATCCTTGAGGATTCTAAGCTAAGCAAAGAGCATACTAAGGATTGAGGATGCTAAGCATTGAGGATTCTAAGCATTGAGGATTCTAAGCTATGCATTGAGGATTCTAAACATTGAGGATGTTAAGCATTGAGGATTCTAAGCATTGAGTTTTCTAAGCTATGCATTGAAGATGCTATGCATTGAGGATGCTATGCATTGAGGATGCTAAGCATTGAGGATTCTAAGCATTGAGGATTCTAAGCACTGAGGATTCTAAGCATTGAGGATTCTAAGCATTGAGGATTCTAATCTAGGCATTGAGGATTCTAAGAATTGAGGATTCTAAGCATTGAGGATTCTAAGCATTGAGGTTTCTAAGCTAAGCATGGAGGATTCTAAGCATTGAGGATGCTAAGCATTGAGGATGCTAAGCATTGAGGATTCTAAGCATTGAGGATTCTAAGTATTGAGGATTCTAAGCTAGGCATTGAGGATTCTAAGCATTGAGGATTCTAAGCATTGAGGTTTCTAAGCAAAGCATTGAGGATGCTAAGCATTGAGGATGGTAAGCATTGAGGATGGTAAGCATTGAGGATTGTAAGCATTGAGGATGGTAAGCATTGAGGATGCAAATCATTGAGGATGCTAAGCATTGAGGATGCTATGCATTGAGGATGCTAAGCATGGAGGATTCTAAGCATTGAGGATTCTAAGCATTGAGGATGCTAAGCATTGAGGATGCTAAGCATTGAGGATTCTAAGCATTGAGGATTCTAAGCATTCAGGTTTCTAAGCAGTGAGGATTCTAAGCTAAGCATTGAGGATGCTAAGTATTGAGGTTTCTAAGCATTAAGGACTCTGTGCATTGAGGTTTCTAAGCATTGAGGATTCTAAGCATTGAGTTTTCTAAGCTAAGCATTGAGGATGCTAAGCATTGAGGATTCTAAGCATTGAGGATTCTAAGCATTGATGATTCTAAGCATTGAGGATGCTAAGCATTGAGGTTTCTAAGCTAAGCATTGAGGATTCTAAGCATTGAGGATTCTAAGCATTCAGGTTTCTAAGCAGTGAGGATTCTAAGCTAAGCATTGAGGATGCTAAGTATTGAGGTTTCTAAGCATTAAGGACTCTGTGCATTGAGGTTTCTAAGCATTGAGGATTCTAAGCATTGAGTTTTCTAAGCTAAGCATTGAGGATGCTAAGCATTGAGGATTCTAAGCATTGAGGATTCTAAGCATTGATGATTCTAAGCATTGAGGATTCTAAGCATTGAGGATTCTAATCTAGGCATTGAGGATTCTAAGCATTGAGGATTCTAAGCACTGAGGATTCTAAGCACTGAGGTTTCTAAGCTAAGCATTGAGGATTCTAAGCATTGAATATGCTAAGCATTGAGGATGCTAAGCATTGAGGATTCTAAGCATTGAGGATTCTAAGCAAAGCATTGAGGTTTCTAAGCATTGAGGATGCTAAGCATTGAGGATGCTAAGCATTGAGGATGCTAAGCATTGAGGATTCTAAGCTAAGTAATGAGGATGCTAAGCATTGAGGATTCTAAGTGTTGAGGTTTCTATGCTAAGCATTGAGGACGCGAAGCATTGAGGATTCTAACTATTGAGGATTCTAAGCAATGCATGGAGGATTCTAAGCATTGAGGATTCTAAGCGTTGAGGATTCTAAGCATTGAGGTTTCTAAGCAAAGCATTGAGGATTCTAAGCATTGAGGATTCTAAGCATTGAGGATGCTAAGCATTGAGGATTCTAAGATTTGAGGACGCTAACCATTGAGGATTCTAAGCATTGAGGATGCTAAGCATTGAGGATGCTAAGCATTGAGGATGCTAAGCATTGAGGATTCTAAGCATTGAGGATGCTAAGCATTGAGGATTCTAAGCATTGAGGATTCTAAGCATTGAGGATTCTAAGCCAAGCATTGAGTTTTCTAATCTTTGTTGTTTCTAAACATGAAGGCCTCTATGCAATGAGGTTTGTACGCATTAGGGTTGCTAAGCATTGAGGTTTCAGGGCAATAAAATTTCTAAGCAATGAGGATTCTGCGCATTGAGGTTTCTAAGCAATGCATGGAGGATGCTAAGCATTGAGGTTCCTAAGCAGTGAGGATTCTGAGCTTTGAGGATTCTAAGCTAAGCAATGAGGATGCTAAGCAATGAGGATGCTAAGCATTGAGGATGCCAGTCATTGAGGATTCTAAGCATTGAGGTTTCTAAGCTAAGCTTTGAGGATGCGAAGCATTGAGGATTCTAACTAGTGAGGATTCTAAGCAATGCATGGAGGATGCTAAGCATTGAAGATTCTAAGCATTGAGGATTCTAAGCATTGAGGATTCTAAGCCAAGCATTGAGTTTTCTAATCTTTGAGGTTTCTAAGCATTAAGGCCTCTATGCATTGAGGTTTGTAAGCATTTGGGATGCTAAGCAATGAGGTTTCAAACAATAAAATTTCTCAGCATTGAGGTTTGTAAGCATTGAGGATTCTAAGCATTGAGGATTCTAAGCTAAGCATAGAGCATACTAAGGATTGAGGATGCTAAGCATTGAGGTATCTAAGCATTGGGGATTCTACGCGTTGAGGATGCTAAGCACTGAGGATTCTAAGCATTGAGGTTTCTAAGCAGTGAGGATTCTAAGCTAAGCACTGAGGATGCTACGTATTGAGGTTTCTAAGCATTAAGGACTCTGTGCATTGAGGTTTCTAAGCATTGAGGATCCTGAGCTTTGAGGATTCTAAGATATGCATTGAGGATGCTAAGCATTGAGGCTGTTAAGCATTGAGGATTCTAAGTATTGAGTTTTCTAAGCTAAGCATTGAGGATGCTAAGCATTGAGGATTCTAAGCATTGAGGATTCTAAGCATTGAGGATTCTAAGCATTGAGGAGGCTAAGCATTGAGGATTCTAAGCATTGGGGATGCTAAGCATTGAGGATTCTAAGCATTGAGGAATCTAAGCATTGAGGATTCTAATCTAGGCATTGAGGATTCTAAGCATTGAGGATTTTAAGCATTGAGGTTTCTAAGCAAAGCATTGAGGATTCTAAGCATTGATGATTCTACGCATTGAGGATGCTAAGCATTGAGGATTCTAAGCATTGAGGATGCTAAGCATTGAGGATGCTAAGCATTGGGGATTTTAAGCCAAGCATTGAGTTTTCTAATCTTTGTTGTTTCTAAACATTAAGCCCTCTATGCAATGTGGTTTGTAAGCATTAGGGTTGCTAAGCATTCAGTTTTCAGAGTAATAAAATTTCTAAGCAATGAGGATTCTGCGCATTGAAGTTTCTAAGCAATGCATGGAGGATGCTAAGCATTGAGGTTCCTAAGCAGTGAGGATTCTGAGCTTTGAGGATTCTAAGCTAAGCAATGAGGATGCAAAGCAATGAGGATGCTAAGCATTGAGGATGCTAAGCATTGAGGATTCTAAGCATTGAGGTTTCTAAACTAAGCATTGAGGATGCGAAGCATTGAGGATTCTAACTATTGAGGATTCTAAGCAATGCATGGAGGATGCTAAGCATTGAGGATTCTAAGCATTGAGGATTATAAGCATTGAGGATTCTAAGCCAAGCATTGAGTTTTCAAATCTTTGAGGTTTCTAAGCATTAAGGCCGCTATGCATTGAGGTTTGTAAGCATTTGGGATGCTAAACAATGAGGTTTCAAACAATAAAATTTCTCAGCATTGAGGTTTGTAAGCATTGAGGATTCTAATCCTTGAGGATTCTAAGCTAAGCAAAGAGCATACTAAGGATTGAGGATGCTAAGCATTGAGGATTCTAAGCATTGAGGATTCTAAGCAAAGCATTGAGGATTCTAAGCATTGAGGATTCTAAGCATTGAGGATGCTAAGCATTGAGGATGCTAAGCATTGAGGTTTCTAAGCTAAGCATTGAGGATTCTAAGCATTGAGGATTCTAAGCATTCAGGTTTCTAAGCAGTGAGGATTCTAAGCTAAGCATTGAGGATGCTAAGTATTGAGGTTTCTAAGCATTAAGGACTCTGTGCATTGAGGTTTCTAAGCATTGAGGATTCTAAGCATTGAGTTTTCTAAGCTAAGCATTGAGGATGCTAAGCATTGAGGATTCTAAGCATTGAGGATTCTAAGCATTGATGATTCTAAGCATTGAGGATTCTAAGCATTGAGGATTCTAATCTAGGCATTGAGGATTCTAAGCATTGAGGATTCTAAGCATTGAGGATTCTAAGCACTGAGGTTTCTAAGCTAAGCATTGAGGATTCTAAGCATTGAATATGCTAAGCATTGAGGATGCTAAGCATTGAGGATTCTAAGCATTGAGGATTCTAAGCATTGACGATTCTAAGCATTGACGATTCTAAGCATTGAGGTTTCTAAGCAAAGCATTGAGGTTTCTAAGCATTGAGGATGCTAAGCATTGAGGATGCTAAGATTTGAGGATGCTAAGCATTGAGGATTCTAAGCATTGAGGATGCTAAGCATTGAGGATGCTAAGCATTGAGGATGCTAAGCATTGAGGATTCTAAGCATTGAGGATGCTAAGCATTGAGGATTCTAAGCATTGAGGATTCTAAGCATTGAGGATTCTAAGCCAAGCATTGAGTTTTCTAATCTTTGTTGTTTCTAAACATGAAGGCTTCTATGCAATGAGGTTTGTAAGCATTAGGGTTGCTAAGCATTGAGGTTTCAGGGCAATAAAATTTCTAAGCAATGAGGATTCTGCGCATTGAGGTTTCTAAGCAATGCATGGAGGATGCTAAGCATTGAGGTTCCTAAGCACTGAGGATTCTGAGCTTTGAGGATTCTAAGCTAAGCAATGAGGATGCTAAGCAATGAGGATGCTAAGCATTGAGGATGCTAAGCATTGAGGATGCCAGGCATTGAGGATTCTAAGCATTGAGGTTTCTAAGCTAAGCATTGAGGATGCGAAGCATTGAGGATTCTAACTATTGAGGATTCTAAGCAATGCATGGAGGATGCTAAGCATTGAGGATTCTAAGCATTGAGGATTCAAAACTATGCATGGAGGATTCTAAGCATTGAGGATTCTAAGCATTGAGGATTCTAAGCCAAGCATTGAGTTTTCAAATCTTTGAGGTTTCTAAGCATTAAGGCCTCTATGCATTGAGGTTTGTAAGCATTTGCGATGCTAAACAATGAGGTTTCAAACAATAAAATTTCTCAGCATTGAGGTTTGTAAGCATTGAGGATTCTAATCCTTGAGGATTCTAAGCTAAGCAAAGAGCATACTAAGGATTGAGGATGCTAAGCATTGAGGATTCTAAGCATTGAGGATTCTAAGCTATGCATTGAGGATTCTAAACATTGAGGATGTTAAGCATTGAGGATTCTAAGCATTGAGTTTTCTAAGCTATGCATTGAAGATGCTATGCATTGAGGATGCTATGCATTGAGGATGCTAAGCATTGAGGATTCTAAGCATTGAGGATTCTAAGCACTGAGGATTCTAAGCATTGAGGATTCTAAGCATTGAGGATTCTAATCTAGGCATTGAGGATTCTAAGCATTGAGGATTCTAAGCATTGAGGATTCTAAGCATTGAGGTTTCTAAGCTAAGCATGGAGGATTCTAAGCATTGAGGATGCTAAGCATTGAGGATGCTAAGCATTGAGGATTCTAAGCATTGAGGATTCTAAGTATTGAGGATTCTAAGCTAGGCATTGAGGATTCTAAGCATTGAGGATTCTAAGCATTGAGGTTTCTAAGCAAAGCATTGAGGATGCTAAGCATTGAGGATGGTAAGCATTGAGGATGGTAAGCATTGAGGATTGTAAGCATTGAGGATGGTAAGCATTGAGGATGCTAATCATTGAGGATGCTAAGCATTGAGGATGCTATGCATTGAGGATGCTAAGCATGGAGGATTCTAAGCATTGAGGATTCTAAGCATTGAGGATGCTAAGCTATGTAATGAAGATGCTAAGCATTGAGGATTCTAAGTATTGAGGTTTATAAGCTAAGCATTGAGGATGCGAAGCATTGAGTATTCTAACTATTGAGGATTCTAAGCAAGGCATTGAGGATTCTAAACATTGAGGATTCTACGCATTGAGGATTCTATGCATTGAGGATTCTAAGCATTGAGGATGCTAAGCATTGAGGATGCTAAGCATTGAGGATTCTAAGCATTGAGGATTCTAAGCATTGAGGATTCTAAGCATTCAGGTTTCTAAGCAGTGAGGATTCTAAGCTAAGCATTGAGGATGCTAAGTATTGAGGTTTCTAAGCATTAAGGACTCTGTGCATTGAGGTTTCTAAGCATTGAGGATTCTAAGCATTGAGTTTTCTAAGCTAAGCATTGAGGATGCTAAGCATTGAGGATTCTAAGCATTGAGGATTCTAAGCATTGATGATTCTAAGCATTGAGGATGCTAAGCATTGAGGTTTCTAAGCTAAGCATTGAGGATTCTAAGCATTGAGGATTCTAAGCATTCAGGTTTCTAAGCATTGAGGATTCTAAGCTAAGCATTGAGGATGCTAAGTATTGAGGTTTCTAAGCATTAAGGACTCTGTGCATTGAGGTTTCTAAGCATTGAGGATTCTAAGCATTGAGTTTTCTAAGCTAAGCATTGAGGATGCTAAGCATTGAGGATTCTAAGCATTGAGGATTCTAAGCATTGATGATTCTAAGCATTGAGGATTCTAAGCATTGAGGATTCTAATCTAGGCATTGAGGATTCTAAGCATTGAGGATTCTAAGCACTGAGGATTCTAAGCACTGAGGTTTCTAAGCTAAGCATTGAGGATTCTAAGCATTGAATATGCTAAGCATTGAGGATGCTAAGCATTGAGGATTCTAAGCATTGAGGATTCTAAGCAAAGCATTGAGGTTTCTAAGCATTGAGGATGCTAAGCATTGAGGATGCTAAGCATTGAGGATGCTAAGCATTGAGGATTCTAAGCTAAGTAATGAGGATGCTAAGCATTGAGGATTCTAAGTGTTGAGGTTTCTATGCTAAGCATTGAGGACGCGAAGCATTGAGGATTCTAACTATTGAGGATTCTAAGCAATGCATGGAGGATTCTAAGCATTGAGGATTCTAAGCGTTGAGGATTCTAAGCATTGAGGTTTCTAAGCAAAGCATTGAGGATTCTAAGCATTGAGGATTCTAAGCATTGAGGATGCTAAGCATTGAGGATTCTAAGATTTGAGGACGCTAACCATTGAGGATTCTAAGCATTGAGGATGCTAAGCATTGAGGATGCTAAGCATTGAGGATGCTAAGCATTGAGGATTCTAAGCATTGAGGATGCTAAGCATTGAGGATTCTAAGCATTGAGGATTCTAAGCATTGAGGATTCTAAGCCAAGCATTGAGTTTTCTAATCTTTGTTGTTTCTAAACATGAAGGCCTCTATGCAATGAGGTTTGTACGCATTAGGGTTGCTAAGCATTGAGGTTTCAGGGCAATAAAATTTCTAAGCAATGAGGATTCTGCGCATTGAGGTTTCTAAGCAATGCATGGAGGATGCTAAGCATTGAGGTTCCTAAGCAGTGAGGATTCTGAGCTTTGAGGATTCTAAGCTAAGCAATGAGGATGCTAAGCAATGAGGATGCTAAGCATTGAGGATGCCAGTCATTGAGGATTCTAAGCATTGAGGTTTCTAAGCTAAGCTTTGAGGATGCGAAGCATTGAGGATTCTAACTAGTGAGGATTCTAAGCAATGCATGGAGGATGCTAAGCATTGAAGATTCTAAGCATTGAGGATTCTAAGCATTGAGGATTCTAAGCCAAGCATTGAGTTTTCTAATCTTTGAGGTTTCTAAGCATTAAGGCCTCTATGCATTGAGGTTTGTAAGCATTTGGGATGCTAAGCAATGAGGTTTCAAACAATAAAATTTCTCAGCATTGAGGTTTGTAAGCATTGAGGATTCTAAGCATTGAGGATTCTAAGCTAAGCATAGAGCATACTAAGGATTGAGGATGCTAAGCATTGAGGTATCTAAGCATTGGGGATTCTACGCGTTGAGGATGCTAAGCACTGAGGATTCTAAGCATTGAGGTTTCTAAGCAGTGAGGATTCTAAGCTAAGCACTGAGGATGCTACGTATTGAGGTTTCTAAGCATTAAGGACTCTGTGCATTGAGGTTTCTAAGCATTGAGGATCCTGAGCTTTGAGGATTCTAAGATATGCATTGAGGATGCTAAGCATTGAGGCTGTTAAGCATTGAGGATTCTAAGTATTGAGTTTTCTAAGCTAAGCATTGAGGATGCTAAGCATTGAGGATTCTAAGCATTGAGGATTCTAAGCATTGAGGATTCTAAGCATTGAGGAGGCTAAGCATTGAGGATTCTAAGCATTGGGGATGCTAAGCATTGAGGATTCTAAGCATTGAGGAATCTAAGCATTGAGGATTCTAATCTAGGCATTGAGGATTCTAAGCATTGAGGATTTTAAGCATTGAGGTTTCTAAGCAAAGCATTGAGGATTCTAAGCATTGATGATTCTACGCATTGAGGATGCTAAGCATTGAGGATTCTAAGCATTGAGGATGCTAAGCATTGAGGATGCTAAGCATTGGGGATTTTAAGCCAAGCATTGAGTTTTCTAATCTTTGTTGTTTCTAAACATTAAGCCCTCTATGCAATGTGGTTTGTAAGCATTAGGGTTGCTAAGCATTCAGTTTTCAGAGTAATAAAATTTCTAAGCAATGAGGATTCTGCGCATTGAAGTTTCTAAGCAATGCATGGAGGATGCTAAGCATTGAGGTTCCTAAGCAGTGAGGATTCTGAGCTTTGAGGATTCTAAGCTAAGCAATGAGGATGCTAAGCAATGAGGATGCTAAGCATTGAGGATGCTAAGCATTGAGGATTCTAAGCATTGAGGTTTCTAAACTAAGCATTGAGGATGCGAAGCATTGAGGATTCTAACTATTGAGGATTCTAAGCAATGCATGGAGGATGCTAAGCATTGAGGATTCTAAGCATTGAGGATTATAAGCATTGAGGATTCTAAGCCAAGCATTGAGTTTTCAAATCTTTGAGGTTTCTAAGCATTAAGGCCGCTATGCATTGAGGTTTGTAAGCATTTGGGATGCTAAACAATGAGGTTTCAAACAATAAAATTTCTCAGCATTGAGGTTTGTAAGCATTGAGGATTCTAATCCTTGAGGATTCTAAGCTAAGCAAAGAGCATACTAAGGATTGAGGATGCTAAGCATTGAGGATTCTAAGCATTGAGGATTCTAAGCAAAGCATTGAGGATTCTAAGCATTGAGGATTCTAAGCATTGAGGATGCTAAGCATTGAGGATGCTAAGCATTGAGGTTTCTAAGCTAAGCATTGAGGATTCTAAGCATTGAGGATTCTAAGCATTCAGGTTTCTAAGCAGTGAGGATTCTAAGCTAAGCATTGAGGATGCTAAGTATTGAGGTTTCTAAGCATTAAGGACTCTGTGCATTGAGGTTTCTAAGCATTGAGGATTCTAAGCACTGAGTTTTCTAAGCTAAGCATTGAGGATGCTAAGCATTGAGGATTCTAAGCATTGAGGATTCTAAGCATTGATGATTCTAAGCATTGAGGATTCTAAGCATTGAGGATTCTAATCTAGGCATTGAGGATTCTAAGCATTGAGGATTCTAAGCATTGAGGATTCTAAGCACTGAGGTTTCTAAGCTAAGCATTGAGGATTCTAAGCATTGAATATGCTAAGCATTGAGGATGCTAAGCATTGAGGATTCTAAGCATTGAGGATTCTAAGCATTGACGATTCTAAGCATTGACGATTCTAAGCATTGAGGTTTCTAAGCAAAGCATTGAGGTTTCTAAGCATTGAGGATGCTAAGCATTGAGGATGCTAAGCTTTGAGGATGCTAAGCATTGAGGATTCTAAGCATTGAGGATGCTAAGCATTGAGGATGCTAAGCATTGAGGATGCTAAGCATTGAGGATTCTAAGCATTGAGGATGCTAAGCATTGAGGATTCTAAGCATTGAGGATTCTAAGCATTGAGGATTCTAAGCCAAGCATTGAGTTTTCTAATCTTTGTTGTTTCTAAACATGAAGGCTTCTATGCAATGAGGTTTGTAAGCATTAGGGTTGCTAAGCATTGAGGTTTCAGGGCAATAAAATTTCTAAGCAATGAGGATTCTGCGCATTGAGGTTTCTAAGCAATGCATTGAGGATGCTAAGCATTGAGGTTCCTAAGCACTGAGGATTCTGAGCTTTGAGGATTCTAAGCTAAGCAATGAGGATGCTAAGCAATGAGGATGCTAAGCATTGAGGATGCTAAGCATTGAGGATGCCAGGCATTGAGGATTCTAAGCATTGAGGTTTCTAAGCTAAGCATTGAGGATGCGAAGCATTGAGGATTCTAACTATTGAGGATTCTAAGCAATGCATGGAGGATGCTAAGCATTGAGGATTCTAAGCATTGAGGATTCAAAACTATGCATGGAGGATTCTAAGCATTGAGGATTCTAAGCATTGAGGATTCTAAGCCAAGCATTGAGTTTTCAAATCTTTGAGGTTTCTAAGCATTAAGGCCTCTATGCATTGAGGTTTGTAAGCATTTGCGATGCTAAACAATGAGGTTTCAAACAATAAAATTTCTCAGCATTGAGGTTTGTAAGCATTGAGGATTCTAATCCTTGAGGATTCTAAGCTAAGCAAAGAGCATACTAAGGATTGAGGATGCTAAGCATTGAGGATTCTAAGCATTGAGGATTCTAAGCTATGCATTGAGGATTCTAAACATTGAGGATGTTAAGCATTGAGGATTCTAAGCATTGAGTTTTCTAAGCTATGCATTGAAGATGCTATGCATTGAGGATGCTATGCATTGAGGATGCTAAGCATTGAGGATTCTAAGCATTGAGGATTCTAAGCACTGATGATTATAAGCATTGATGATTCTAAGCATTGAGGATTCTAATCTAGGCATTGAGGATTCTAAGCATTGAGGATTCTAAGCATTGAGGATTCTAAGCATTGAGGTTTCTAAGCTAAGCATGGAGGATTCTAAGCATTGAGGATGCTAAGCATTGAGGATGCTAAGCATTGAGGATTCTAAGCATTGAGGATTCTAAGTATTGAGGATTCTAAGCTAGGCATTGAGGATTCTAAGCATTGAGGATTCTAAGCATTGAGGTTTCTAAGCAAAGCATTGAGGATGCTAAGCATTGAGGATGGTAAGCATTGAGGATGGTAAGCATTGAGGATTGTAAGCATTGAGGATGGTAAGCATTGAGGATGCTAATCATTGAGGATGCTAAGCATTGAGGATGCTATGCATTGAGGATGCTAAGCATGGAGGATTCTAAGCATTGAGGATTCTAAGCATTGAGGATGCTAAGCTATGTAATGAAGATGCTAAGCATTGAGGATTCTAAGTATTGAGGTTTATAAGCTAAGCATTGAGGATGCGAAGCATTGAGTATTCTAACTATTGAGGATTCTAAGCAAGGCATTGAGGATTCTAAACATTGAGGATTCTACGCATTGAGGATTCTATGCATTGAGGATTCTAAGCATTGAGGATGCTAAGCATTGTGGATGCTAAGCATTGAGGATTCTAAGCATTGAGGATTCTAAGCATTGAGGATTCTAAGCATTCAGGTTTCTAAGCAGTGAGGATTCTAAGCTAAGCATTGAGGATGCTAAGTATTGAGGTTTCTAAGCATTAAGGACTCTGTGCATTGAGGTTTCTAAGCATTGAGGATTCTAAGCATTGAGTTTTCTAAGCTAAGCATTGAGGATGCTAAGCATTGAGGATTCTAAGCATTGAGGATTCTAAGCATTGATGATTCTAAGCATTGAGGATGCTAAGCATTGAGGTTTCTAAGCTAAGCATTGAGGATTCTAAGCATTGAGGATTCTAAGCATTCAGGTTTCTAAGCATTGAGGATTCTAAGCTAAGCATTGAGGATGCTAAGTATTGAGGTTTCTAAGCATTAAGGACTCTGTGCATTGAGGTTTCTAAGCATTGAGGATTCTAAGCATTGAGTTTTCTAAGCTAAGCATTGAGGATGCTAAGCATTGAGGATTCTAAGCATTGAGGATTCTAAGCATTGATGATTCTAAGCATTGAGGATTCTAAGCATTGAGGATTCTAATCTAGGCATTGAGGATTCTAAGCATTGAGGATTCTAAGCACTGAGGATTCTAAGCACTGAGGTTTCTAAGCTAAGCATTGAGGATTCTAAGCATTGAATATGCTAAGCATTGAGGATGCTAAGCATTGAGGATTCTAAGCATTGAGGATTCTAAGCAAAGCATTGAGGTTTCTAAGCATTGAGGATGCTAAGCATTGAGGATGCTAAGCATTGAGGATGCTAAGCATTGAGGATTCTAAGCTAAGTAATGAGGATGCTAAGCATTGAGGATTCTAAGTGTTGAGGTTTCTATGCTAAGCATTGAGGACGCGAAGCATTGAGGATTCTAACTATTGAGGATTCTAAGCAATGCATGGAGGATTCTAAGCATTGAGGATTCTAAGCGTTGAGGATTCTAAGCATTGAGGTTTCTAAGCAAAGCATTGAGGATTCTAAGCATTGAGGATTCTAAGCATTGAGGATGCTAAGCATTGAGGATGCTAAGCATTGAGGATTCTAAGCATTGAGGATGCTAAGCATTGAGGATTCTAAGCATTGAGGATTCTAAGCATTGAGGATTCTAAGCCAAGCATTGAGTTTTCTAATCTTTGTTGTTTCTAAACATGAAGGCCTCTATGCAATGAGGTTTGTACGCATTAGGGTTGCTAAGCATTGAGGTTTCAGGGCAATAAAATTTCTAAGCAATGAGGATTCTGCGCATTGAGGTTTCTAAGCAATGCATTGAGGATGCTAAGCATTGAGGTTCCTAAGCAGTGAGGATTCTGAGCTTTGAGGATTCTAAGCTAAGCAATGAGGATGCTAAGCAATGAGGATGCTAAGCATTGAGGATGCTAAGCATTGAGGATGCCAGTCATTGAGGATTCTAAGCATTGAGGTTTCTAAGCTAAGCTTTGAGGATGCGAAGCATTGAGGATTCTAACTAGTGAGGATTCTAAGCAATGCATGGAGGATGCTAAGCATTGAAGATTCTAAGCATTGAGGATTCTAAGCATTGAGGATTCTAAGCCAAGCATTGAGTTTTCTAATCTTTGAGGTTTCTAAGCATTAAGGCCTCTATGCATTGAGGTTTGTAAGCATTTGGGATGCTAAGCAATGAGGTTTCAAACAATAAAATTTCTCAGCATTGAGGTTTGTAAGCATTGAGGATTCTAAGCATTGAGGATTCTAAGCTAAGCATAGAGCATACTAAGGATTGAGGATGCTAAGCATTGAGGTATCTAAGCATTGGGGATTCTACGCGTTGAGGATGCTAAGCACTGAGGATTCTAAGCATTGAGGTTTCTAAGCAGTGAGGATTCTAAGCTAAGCACTGAGGATGCTACGTATTGAGGTTTCTAAGCATTAAGGACTCTGTGCATTGAGGTTTCTAAGCATTGAGGATCCTGAGCTTTGAGGATTCTAAGATATGCATTGAGGATGCTAAGCATTGAGGCTGTTAAGCATTGAGGATTCTAAGTATTGAGTTTTCTAAGCTAAGCATTGAGGATGCTAAGCATTGAGGATTCTAAGCATTGAGGATTCTAAGCATTGAGGATTCTAAGCATTGAGGAGGCTAAGCATTGAGGATTCTAAGCATTGGGGATGCTAAGCATTGAGGATTCTAAGCATTGAGGAATGTAAGCATTGAGGATTCTAATCTAGGCATTGAGGATTCTAAGCATTGAGGATTTTAAGCATTGAGGTTTCTAAGCAAAGCATTGAGGATTCTAAGCATTGATGATTCTACGCATTGAGGATGCTAAGCATTGAGGATTCTAAGCATTGAGGATGCTAAGCATTGAGGATGCTAAGCATTGGGGATTTTAAGCCAAGCATTGAGTTTTCTAATCTTTGTTGTTTCTAAACATTAAGCCCTCTATGCAATGTGGTTTGTAAGCATTAGGGTTGCTAAGCATTGAGTTTTCAGAGTAATAAAATTTCTAAGCAATGAGGATTCTGCGCATTGAAGTTTCTAAGCAATGCATGGAGGATGCTAAGCATTGAGGTTCCTAAGCAGTGAGGATTCTGAGCTTTGAGGATTCTAAGCTAAGCAATGAGGATGCTAAGCAATGAGGATGCTAAGCATTGAGGATGCTAAGCATTGAGGATTCTAAGCATTGAGGTTTCTAAACTAAGCATTGAGGATGCGAAGCATTGAGGATTCTAACTATTGAGGATTCTAAGCAATGCATGGAGGATGCTAAGCATTGAGGATTCTAAGCATTGAGGATTATAAGCATTGAGGATTCTAAGCCAAGCATTGAGTTTTCAAATCTTTGAGGTTTCTAAGCATTAAGGCCTCTATGCATTGAGGTTTGTAAGCATTTGGGATGCTAAACAATGAGGTTTCAAACAATAAAATTTCTCAGCATTGAGGTTTGTAAGCATTGAGGATTCTAATCCTTGAGGATTCTAAGCTAAGCAAAGAGCATACTAAGGATTGAGGATGCTAAGCATTGAGGATTCTAAGCATTGAGGATTCTAAGCTATGCATTGAGGATTCTAAACATTGAGGATGTTAAGCATTGAGGATTCTAAGCATTGAGTTTTCTAAGCTATGCATTGAAGATGCTATGCATTGAGGATGCTATGCATTGAGGATGCTAAGCATTGAGGATTCTAAGCATTGAGGATTCTAAGCACTGAGGATTCTAAGCATTGAGGATTCTAAGCATTGAGGATTCTAATCTAGGCATTGAGGATTCTAAGCATTGAGGATTCTAAGCATTGAGGATTCTAAGCATTGAGGATGCTAAGCATTGAGGATTCTAAGCATTGAGGATTCTAAGTATTGAGGATTCTAAGCTAGGCATTGAGGATTCTGAGCATTGAGGATTCTAAGCATTGAGGTTTCTAAGCAAAGCATTGAGGATGCTAAGCATTGAGGATGGTAAGCATTGAGGATGGTAAGCATTGAGGATTGTAAGCATTGAGGATGGTAAGCATTGAGGATGCTAATCATTGAGGATGCTAAGCATTGAGGATGCTATGCATTGAGGATGCTAAGCATGGAGGATTCTAAGCATTGAGGATTCTAAGCATTGAGGATGCTAAGCATTGAGGATTCTAAGCATTGAGGATTCTAAGCTATGTAATGAAGATGCTAAGCATTGAGGATTCTAAGTATTGAGGTTTATAAGCTAAGCATTGAGGATGCGAAGCATTGAGTATTCTAACTATTGAGGATTCTAAGCAAGGCATTGAGGATTCTAAACATTGAGGATTCTACGCATTGAGGATTCTATGCATTGAGGATTCTAAGCATTGAGGATGCTAAGCATTGAGGATGCTAAGCATTGAGGATTCTAAGCATTGAGGATTCTAAGCCAAGCATTGAGTTTTCTAATCTTTGTTGTTTCTAAACATTAAGGCCTCTATGCAATGAGGTTTGTAAGCATTAGGGTTGCTAAGCATTGAGGTTTCCGAGCAATAAAATTTCTAAGCAATGAGGATTCTGCGCATTGAGGTTTCTAAGCAATGCATGGAGGATGCTAAGCATTGAGGTTCCTAAGCAGTGAGGATTCTGAGCTTTGAGGTTTCTAAGCTAAGCAAAGAGGATGCTAAGCAATGAGGATGCTAAGCAATGAGGATGCTAAGCATTGAGGATGCTAAGCATTGAGGATTCTAAGCATTGAGGTTTCTAAGCTAGCCTTGAGGTTTCTAAGCTAAGCATTGAGGATGCGAAGCATTGAGGATTCTAACTATTGAGGATTCTAAGCAATGCATGTAGATTGCTAAGCATTGAGGATTCTAAGCATTGAGGATTCTAAGCATTGAGGATTCTAAGCATTGAGGATTCTAAGCTATGCATGGAGGATTCTAAGCATTGCGGATTCTAAGCATTGAGGATTCTAAGCCAAGCATTGAGTTTTCTAATCTTTGAGGTTTCTAAGCATTGAGGCCTCTATGCATTGAGGTTTGTAAGCATTTGGGATGCTAAGCAATGAGGTTTCAAACAATAAAATTTCTCAGCATTGAGGTTTGTAAGCATTGAGGATTCTAAGCATTGAGGATTCTAAGCTAAGCATAGAGCATACTAAGGATTCAGGATGCTAAGCATTGACGTTTCTAAGCATTGGGGATTCTACACGTTGAGGATGCTAAGCACTGAGGATTCTAAGTATTGAGGTTTCTAAGCATTAATGACTCTGTGCATTGAGGTTTCTAAGCATTGGGGATCTGTAGCTTTGAGGATTCTAAGCTAAGCATTGAGGATTCTAAGCATTGAGGATTCTAAGTATTGAGGTTTCTAAACATTCAGGGTTCAAAGCATTGAGGATGCCAAGCATTGAGGATGCCAAGCATTGAGGATGCTAAGCATTGAGGATGCTAAGCATTGAGGATTCTGAGCATTGAGGATTCTAAGCATTGAAGATTCTAAGCATTGAGGATTCTAAGCATTGAGGATTCTAAGCCAAGCATTGAGTTTTCTAATCTTTGAGGTTTCTAAGCATTAAGGCTTCTATGCATTGAGGTTTGTAAGCATTTGGGATGCTAAGCAATGAGGTTTCAAACAATAAAATTTCTCAGCATTGAGGTTTGTAAGCATTGAGGATTCTAAGCATTGAGGATTCTAACCTAAGCATAGAGCATACTAAGGATTGAGGATGCTAAGCATTGAGGTTTCTAAGCATTGGGGATTCTACGCGTTGAGGATGCTAAGCACTGAGGATTCTAAGTATTGAGGTTTCTAAGCATTAAGGACTCTGTGCATTGAGGTTTCTAAGCATTGAGGATCCTGAGCTTTGAGGATTCTAAGATATGCATTGAGGATGCTAAGGATTGAGGATGCTAAGCATTGAGGATGCTAAGCATTGAGGTTTCTAAGCTTAGCATTGAGGATTCTAAGCATTCAGGTTTCTAAGCATTGAGGATTCTAAGCCAAGCATTGAGTTTTCTTATCTTTGAGGTTTCTAAACATTAAGGCCTCTATGCTCTGAGGTTTGTAAGCATTAGGGATGCTAAGCATTGAGGTTACAGAGCAATAAAATTTCTAAGCAATGAGGATTCTACGCATTGAGGTTTCTAAGCAATGCATTGAGGATGCTAAGCATTGAGGTTCCTAAGCAGTGAGGATTCTGAGCTTTGAGGATTCGAAGCTAAGCAATGAGGATGCTAAGCAATGAGGATGCTAAGCATTGAGGATTCTAAGCTATGTAATGGGGATGCTAAGCATTGAGGATGCTAAGCATTGAGGATTCTAAGCATTGAGGATTCTAAGCTAAGCATAGAGCATACTAAGGATTGAGGATGCTAAGCATTGAGGTTTCTAAGCAATGGGGATTCTACGCATTGAGGATGCTAAGCACTGAGGATTATAAGCATTGAGGTTTCTAAGCAGTGAGGATTCTAAGCATTGAAGATTCTAAGCAGGGAGGATTCTAAGCTAAGCATTGAGGATGATAAGTATTGAGGTTTCTTAGCATTAAGGACTCTGTGCATTGAGGTTCCTAAGCATTGAGGATTCTAAGCATTGAGGATTCTAAGCATTGAGGATTCTAAGCTAGGCATTGTGGATGCTAAGTATTGGGGATGCTAAGCATTGAGGATGCTAAGCATTGAGGATGCTAAGCATTAAGGATGCTAAGCATTGAGGATTCTAAGCATTGAGGATTTTAAACTAAGCATAGGGCATACTAAGGATTGAGGTTTCTAAGTATTGGGGATTCTACGCATTGAGGATGCTAAGCACTGGGGATTCTAAGCATTGAGGTTTCTAAGCAGTGAGGATTCTAAGCTAAGCACTGAGGATGCTAAGTATTGAGGTTTGTAAGCATTAAGGACTCTGTGCATTGAGGTTTCTAAGCATTGAGCATCCTGAGCTTTGAGGATTCTAAGCGAAGCATTGAGGATGCTAAGCATTAAGGACCTGTGCATTGAGGATTCTAAGCATTGAGGATTCTAGGCATTGAGGATGCTAAGCATTGAGGATGCTAAGCATTGGGGATTCTAAGCCAAGCATTGAGTTTTCTAATCTTGTTGTTTCTAAACATTAAGGCCTCTATGCAATGAGGTTTGTAAGCATTAGGGTTGCTAAGCATTGAGGTTTCAGAGCAATAAAATTTCTAAGCAATGAGGATTCTGCGCATTGAGGTTTCTAAGCAATGCATGGAGGATGCTAAGCATTGAGGTTCCTAAGCAGTGAGGATTCTGAGCTTTGAGGATTCTAGGCATTGAGGATTCTAATCTAGGCATTGAGGATTCTAAGCATTGAGGATTCTAAGCATTGAGGATTCTAAGCAGTGAGGATTCTAAGCATTGAGGTTTCTAAGGTAAGCATTGAGGATTCTAAGCATTGAGGATTCTAAGCATTGAGGTTTCTAAGCTAAGCATTGAGGATGCGAAGCATTGAGGATTCTAACTATTGAGGATTCTAATCAATGCATGGAGGATGCTAAGCATTGAGGATTCTAAGCATTGAGTATTCTAAGCTATGCACTGAGGATTCTAAGCATTGAGAATTCTAAGCATTGAGGATTCTAAGCATTGAGGATTCTAATCTAGGCATTGAGGATTCTAAGCATTGAGGATTCTAAGCATTGAGGATTCTAAGCATTGAGGTTTCTAAGCTAAGCATGGAGGATTCTAAGCATTGAGGATGCTAAGTATTGAGGATGCAAAGCATTGAGGATGCTAAGCATTGAGGATGCTAAGCATTGAGGATTCTAAGCATTGAGGATTCTAAGCTAGGCATTGAGGATTCTAAGCATTGAGGATTCTAAGCATTGAGGTTTCTAAGCAAAGCATTGAGGTTTCTAAGCATTGAGGATGCTAAGCATTGAGGATGCTAAGCATTGAGGATGCTAAGCATTGAAGATTCTAAGCATTGAGGATGCTAAGCATTGAGGATGCTAAGCATTGAGGATGGTAAGAATTGAGGATTCTAAGCTTTGAGGATGCTAAGCATTGAGGATGCTAAGCATTGAGGATGCTAAGCATTGAGTATGGTATACATTGAGGATTCTAACTATTGAGGTTTCTAAGCAATGCATGGAGGATTCTAAGCACTGAGGATTCTAAGCATTGACGATTCTAAGCATTGAGGATTCTAAGCATTGAGGATGCTAAGGATTGAGGATGCTAAGCATTGAGGATGCTAAGCATTGAGGATGGTAAGCATTGAGGATGCTAAGCATTGACGATTCTAAGCATAGAGCATACTAAGCATTGAGGATGCTAAGCATTGAGGATGCTAAGCATTGAGGATTCTAAGATTTGAGGATGCTAAGCATTGAGGATTCTAAGCATTGAGGATGCTAAGCATTGAGGATTCTAAGTATTGAGGTTTATATGCTAAGCATTGAGGATGCGAAGCATTGAGGATTCTAACTATTGAGGATTCTAAGCAATGCAAGGAGGATTCTAAGCATTGAGGATTCTAAGCATTGAGGATTCTAAGCATTGAGGATTCTAAGCATTGAGGATTCTAAGCTATGCATTGAGGATTCAAAACATTGAGGATGTTAAGCATTGAGAATTCTAAGCATTGAGGTTTCTAAGCTAAGCATTGAGGATTCTAAGCATTGAGGATTCTTAGCATTCAGGATTCTAAGCAGTGAGGATTCTAAGCTAAGCACTTAGGATGCTAAGTATTGAGGTTTCTAAGCATTAAGGATTCTGTGCATTGAGGTTTCTAAGCATTGAGGATTCTAAGCATTGAGTTTTCTAAGCTAAGCATTGAGGATGCTAAGCATTGAGGATTCTAAGCATTGAGGATTCTTAGCATTGAGGATTCTAAGCATTGAGGATTCTAAACATTGAGGATTCTAATCTAGGCATTGAGGATTCTAAGCATTGAGGATTCTAAGCATTGAGGATTCTAAGCATTGAGGTTTCTAAGCTAAGCATTGAGGATTCTAAGCATTGAGGATGCTAAGTATTGAGTATGCAAAGCATTGAGGATGCTAAGCATTGAGGATGCTAAGCATTGAGGATTCTAAGCATTGAGGATTCTAAGCATTGAGGATTCTAAGCATTGAGGATTTTAAGCATTGAGGATTCTAAACATTGAGGATTCTAATCTAGGCATTGAGGATTCTAAGCATTGAGGATTCTAAGCATTGAGGATTCTAAGCATTGAGGTTTCTAAGCTAAGCATTGAGGATTCTAAGCATTGAGGATGCTAAGTATTGAGTATGCAAAGCATTGAGGATGCTAAGCATTGAGGATTCTAAGCATTGAGGATTCTAAGCATTGAGGTTTCTAAGCAAAGTATTGAGGTTTCTAAGCATTGAGGATGCTAAGCATTGAGGATGCTAAGCATTGAGGATGCAAAGCATTGAGGATTCTAAGCATTGAGGATTCTAGGCATTGAGGATACTAAGCATTGAGGATGCTAAGCATTGAGGATGCTAAGCATTGAGGATTCTAAGCATTGAGGATTCTAAGCTATGCATGGAGGATGCTAAGCATTGAGGATTCTACGCGTTGAGGATGCTAAGCACTGAGGATTCTAAGCATTGAGGTTTCTAAGCAGTGAGGATTCTAAGCTAAGCAATGAGGATGCTAAGTATTGAGGTTTCTAAGCATTAAGAACTCTGTGCATTACGGTTCCTAAGCAGTGAGGATTCTGAGCTTTGAGGATTCTAAGCTAAGCATTGAGGATGCTAAGCATTGAGGATGCTAAGCATTGAGGATGCTAAGCATTGAGGATTCTAAGCATTGAGGATTCTAAGCACTGAGGATTCTAAGCATTGAGGATTCTAAGCTAAGCATTGAGGATGCGAAGCATTGAGGATGCGAAGCATTGAGGATGCTAAGCATTGAGGATTCTAAGCATTGAGGATGCAAAGCATTGAGGATTCTAAGCATTGATGATTCTAGGCATTGAGGATGCTAAGCATTGAGGATGCTAAGCACTGAGGATTCTAAGCATTGAGGATTCTATGCTATGCATGGAGGATGCTAAGCATTGAGGATTCCACGCGTTGAGGATGCTAAGCACTGAGGATTCTAAGCATTGAGGTTTCTAAGCAGTGAGGATTCTAAGCATTGAAGTTTCTAAGCAGTGAGGATTCTAAGCTAAGCACTGAGGATGCTAAGTATTGAGGTTTCTAAGCATTAAGGACTCTGTGCATTGAGGTTCCTAAGCATTGAGGATACTGAGCTTTGAGGATTCTAAGATATGCATTGAGGATGCTAAGCATTGAGGATGCTAAGCATTGAGAATGCTAAGCATTGAGGATTCTAAGCCAAGCATTGAGTTTTCTAATCTTTGAGGTTTCTAAGCGTTAAGGCCTCTATGCATTGAGGTTTGTAAGCATTTGGGATGCTAAGCAATGAGGTTTCAAACAATAAAATTTCTCAGCATTGAGGTTTGTATGCATTGAGGATTCTAAGCATTGAGGATTCTAAGCTATGCATTGAGGATTCTAAACATTGAGGATGTTAAGCATTGAGGATTCTAAGCATTGGGGATTCTACGCGTTGAGGATGCTAAGCACTGAGGATTCTAAGCATTGAGGATTCTAAGCACTGAGGATTCTAAGCATTGAGGATTCTAAGCATTGAGGATTCTAAGCATTGAGGATTCTATTCTAGGCATTGAGGATTCTAAGCATTGAGGATTCTAAGCACTGAGGATTCTAAGCATTGAGGTTTCTAAGCTAAGCATGGAGGATCTAAACATTGAGGATGCTAAGTATTGAGGATGCTAAGCATTGATGATGCTAAGCACTGAGGATGCTAAGCATTGAGGATTCTAAGCATTGAGGATTCTAAGCATTGAGGATTCTAAGCATTGAGGATTCTAAGCTAGGCATTGAGGATTCTAAGCATTGAGGATTCTAAGCATTGAGGTTTCTAAGCAAAGCATTGAGGTTTCTAAGCATTGAGGATGCTAAGCATTGAGTATGCTAAGCATTGAGGATGCAAAGCATTGAGGATTCTAAGCATTGAGGATTCTAGGCATTGAGGATGCTAAGCATTGAGGATTCTAAGCATTGAGGATTCTAAGCCAAGCATTGAGTTTTCTAATCTTTGTTGTTTCTAAACATTAAGGCCTCTATGCAATGAGGTTTGTAAGCATTAGGGTTGCTAAGCATTGAGGTTTCAGAGCAATAAAATTTCTAAGCAATGAGGATTCTGCGCATTGAGGTTTCTAAGCAATGCATGGAGGATGCTATGCATTGAGGTTCCTAAGCAGTGAGGATTCTGAGCTTTGAGGATTTTAAGCTAAGCAATGAGGATGCTAAGCAATGAGGATGCTAAGCAATGAGGTTGCTAAGCATTGAGGATGCTAAGCATTGAGGATTCTAAGCATTGAGGATTCTAAACATTGAGGATTCTAATCTAGGCATTGAGGATTCTAAGCATTGAGGATTCTAAGCATTGAGGATTCTAAGCAGTGAGGATTCTAAGCATTGAGGTTTCTAAGGTATACATTGAGGATTCTAAGCATTGAGGATTCTAAGCATTGTGGTTTCTAAGCTAAGCATTGAGGATGCGAAGCATTGAGGATTCTAACTATTGAGGATTCTAAGCAATGCATGGAGGATGCTAAGCATTGAGGATTCTAAGCATTGAGGATTCTAAGCATTGAGGATTCTAAGCATTGAGGATTCTAATCTAGGCATTGAGGATTCTAAGCATTGAGGATTCTAAGCATTGAGGATTCTAAGCATTGAGGTTTCTAAGCTAAGCATGGAGGATTCTAAGCATTGAGGATGCTAAGTATTGAGGATGCTAAGCATTGAGGATGCTAAGCATTGAGGATGCTAAGCATTGAGGCTTCTAAGCATTGAGGATTCTAAGCATTGAGGATTATAAGCATTGAGGATTCTAAGCATTGAGGATTCTAAGCTAGGCATTGAGGATTCTAAGCATTGAGGATTCTAAGCATTGAGGTTTCTAAGCATAGCATTGAGTTTTCTAAGCATTGAGGATGCTAAGCATTGAGGATTCTAAGCATTGAGGATGCTAAGCATTGAGGATGCTAAGCATTGAGGATGCTAAGCATTGAGGATTCTAAGCTTTGAGGATGCTAAGCATTGAGGATGCTAAGCATTGAGGATGCTAAGCATTGAGGATGCTAATCTTTGAGGATTCTAAGCATTGAGGATTCTAAGCATTGAGGATTCTAAGCATTGAGGATGCTAAGCATTGAGGATGCTAAGCATTGAGGATTCTAAGCATTGAGGATTCTAAGCCAAGCATTGAGTTTTCTAATCTTTGTTGTTTCTAAACATTAAGGCCTCTATGCAAGGAGGTTTGTAAGCATTGGGGTTGCTAAGCATTGAGGTTTCCGAGCAATAAAATTTCTAAGCAATGAGGATTCTGCGCATTGAGGTTTCTAAGCAATGCATGGAGGATGCTAAGCATTGAGGTTCCTAAGCAGTGAGGATTCTAGGCTTTGAGGATTCTAAGCTAATCAAAGAGGATGCTAAGCAATGAGGATGCTAAGCAATGAGGATGCTAAGCATTGAGGATGCTAAGCATTGAGGATTCTAAGCATTGAGGTTTCTAAGCTAAGCATTGAGGATGCGAAGCATTGAGGATTCTAACTATTGAGGATTCTAAGCAATGCATGGAGATTGCTAAGCATTGAGGATTCTAAGCATTGAGGATTCTAAGCATTGAGGATTCTAAGCTATGCATGGAGGATTCTAAGCATTGAGGATTATAAGCATTGAGGATTTTAAGCCAAGCACTGAGTTTTCTAATCTTTGAGGTTTCTAAGCATTGAGGCCTCTATGCATTGAGGTTTGTAAGCATTTGGGATTCTAAGCAATGAGGTTTCAAACAATAAAATTTCTCAGCATTGAGGTTTGTAAGCATTGAGGATTCTAAGCATTGAGGATTCTAACCTAAGCACAGAGCATACTAAGGATTGAGGATGCTAAGCATTGAGGTTTCTAAGCATTGGGGATTCTACGCGTTGAGGATGCTAAGCACTGAGGATGCTAAGTATTGAGGTTTCTAAGCATTAAGGACTCTGTGCATTGAGGTTTCTAAGCATTGGGGATCTGTAGCTTTGAGGATTCTAAGCTAAGCATTGAGGATTCTAAGCATTGAGGAATCTAAGCATTGAGGATTCTAAGCATTGAGGATTCTAAGCATTGAGGATTCTAAACATTCAGGGTTCAAAGCATTGAGGATGCCAAGCATTGAGGATGCCAAGATTGAGGATGCTAAGCATTGAGGATGCTAAGCATTGAGGATTCTAAGCATTGAGGATTCTAAGCATTGAGGTTTCTAAGCTTAGCATTGAGGATTCTAATCATTGAGGATTCTAAGCATTCAGGTTTCTAAGCAGTAAGGATTCTAAGCTAAGCACTGAGGATGCTGAGTATTGAGGTTTCTAAGCATTAAGGACTCTGTGCATTGAGGATTCTAAGCATTGAGGATTCTAAGCAGTGAGGATTCTAAGCATTGAGGTTTCTAAGGTAAGCATTTAGGATTCTAAGCATTGAGGATTCTAAGCATTGAGGTTTCTAAGCTAAGCATTGAGGTTGAGAAGCATTGAGGATTCTATTGAGGATTCTAAGCAATGCATGGAGGATGCTAAGCATTGAAGATTCTAAGCATTGAGGATTCTAAGCATTGAGGATTCTAAGCCAAGCATTGAGTTTTCTAATCTTTGAGGTTTCTAAGCATTAAGGCCTCTATGCATTGAGGTTTGTAAGCATTTGGGATGCTAAGCAATGAGGTTTCAAACAATAAAATTTCTCAGCATTGAGGTTTGTAAGCATTGAGGATTCTAAGCATTGAGGATTCTAACCTAAGCACAGAGCATACTAAGGATTGAGGATGCTAAGCATTGAGGTTTCTAAGCATTGGGGATTCTACGCGTTGAGGATGCTAAGCACTGAGGATTCTAAGTATTGAGGTTTCTAAGCATTAAGGACTCTGTGCATTGAGGTTTCTAAGCATTGAGGATCCTGAGCTTTGAGGATTCTAAGATATGCATTGAGGATGCTAAGGATTGAGGATGCTAAGCATTGAGGATGCTAAGCATTGAGGTTTCTAAGCTTAGCATTGAGGATTCTAAGCATTCAGGTTTCTAAGCATTGAGGATTCTAAGCCAAGCATTGAGTTTTCTTATCTTTGAGGTTTCTAAACATTAAGGCCTCTATGCTCTGAGGTTTGTAAGCATTAGGGATGCTAAGCATTGAGGTTACAGAGCAATAAAATTTCTAAGCAATGAGGATTCTATGCATTGAGGTTTCTAAGCAATGCATTGAGGATGCTAAGCATTGAGGTTCCTAAGCAGTGAGGATTCTGAGCTTTGAGGATTCGAAGCTCAGCAATGAGGATGCTAAGCAATGAGGATGCTAAGCAATGAGGATTCTAAGCATTGAGGATTCTAAGCTATGCATGGAGGATGCTAAGCATTGAGGATTCTAAGCATTGAGGATGCTAAGCATTGAGGATTCTAAGCATTGAGGATTCTAAGCTATGCATGGAGGATACTAAGCATTGAGGATTCTACGCGTTGAGGATGCTAAGCACTGTGGATTCTAAGCATTGAGGTTTCTAAGCAGTGAGGATTCTAAGCTAAGCAATGAGGATGCTAAGTATTGAGGTTTCTAAGCATTAAGAACTCTGTGCATTGAGGTTTCTAAGCATTGAGGATACTGAGCTTTGAGGATTCTAAGATATGCATTGAGGATGCTAAGCATTGAGGATGCTAAGCATTGAGGATGCTAAGCATTGAGAATGCTAAGCATTGAGGATTCTAAGCATTGAGGATTCTAAGCTATGCATTGAGGATTCTAAACATTGAGGATGCTAAGCATTGAGGATTCTAAGCATTGAGGATTCCAAGCATTGAGGATGCTAAGCATTGAGGATTCTAAGCATTGAGGATTCTAAGCTATGTAATGAGGAAGTCTAAGCATTGAGGATGCTAAGCATTGAGGATTCTATGCATTGAGGATTCTAAACATTGAGGATTCTAAGCCAAGCAGTGAGTTTTCTAATCTTTGCTGTTTCTAAACATTAAGGCCTCTATGCACTGAGGTTTGTAAGCAATAGGGATGCTAAGCATTGAGGTTTCAGAGCAATAAAATTTCTAAGCAATGAGGATTCTTTGCATTGAGGTTTCTAAGCAATGCATTGAGGATGCTAAGCATTGAGGTTCCTAAGCAGTGAGGATTCTGAGCTTTGAGGATTCGAAGCTAAGCAATGAGGATGCTAAGCATTGAGGATGCTAAGCATTGAGGATTCTAAGCTATGTAATGGGGATACAAAGCATTGAGGATGCTAAGCATTGAGGATTCTAAGCATTGAGGATTCTAAGCATTGAGGATTCCAAGCACTGAGGATTCTAAGCATTGATGTTTCTAAGCTAAGCATTGAGGATTCTAGGCATTGAGGATGCTAAGCATTGAGGATGCTAAGCATTGAGGATTCTAAGCATTGAGGATTCTATGCTATGCACTGAGGATTCTAAACATTGAGGATGTTAAGCATTGAGAATTCTAAGCATTGAGGTTTCTATGCTAAGCATTGATGATTCTAAGCATTGAGGATTCTAAGCATTCAGGTTTCTAAGCAGTGAGGATTCTAAGCTAAGCATTGAGGATGCTAAGTATTGAGGTTTCTAAGCATTAAGGACTCTGTGCATTGAGGTTTCTAAGCATTGAGGATTCTAAGCATTGAGTTTTCTAAGCTAAGCATTGAGGATGCTAAGCATTGAGGATTCTAAGCATTGAGGATTCTAAGCATTGAGGATTCTAAGCATTGAGGATTCTAATCTAGGCATTGAGGATTCTAAGCATTGAGGATTCTAAGCATTGAGGATACTAAGCATTGAGGTTTCTAAGCTAAGCATTGAGGATTCTAAGCATTGAGGATGCTAAGCATTGAGGATGCTAAGCATTGAGGATTCTAAGCATTGAGGATTCTAAGCATTGAGGTTTCTAAGCAAAGCTTTGAGGTTTCTAAGCATTGAGGATGCTAAGCATTGAGGATGCTAAGCTTTGAGGATGCTAAGCATTGAGGATTCTAAGCATTGAGGATGCTAAGCTTTGAGGATGCTAAGTATTGAGGTTTCTAAGCTAAGCATTGAGGACGCAAAGCATTGAGGATTCTAACTATTGAGGATTCTAAGCAATGCATGGAGGATTCTAAGCATTGAGGATTCTAAGCGTTGAGGATTCTAAGCATTGAGGCTTCTAAGCAAAGCATTGAGGATTCTAAGCCTTGAGGATTCTAAGCATTGAGGATGCTAAGCATTGAGGATGCTAAGCATTGAGGATTCTAAGATTTGAGGACGCTAAGCATTGAGGATTCTAAGCATTGAGGATGCTAATCATTGAGGATTCTAAGCATTGAGGATTCTAAGCATTGGGGATGCTAAGCATTGAGGATTCTAAGCATTGAGGAATCTAAGCATTGAGGATTCTAATCTAGGCATTGAGGATTCTAAGCATTGAGGATTTTAAGCATTGAGGTTTCTAAGCAAAGCATTGAGGATTCTAAGCATTGAGGATTCTACGCATTGAGGATGCTAAGCATTGAGGATTCTAAGCATTGAGGATTCTAAGCTATGCATTGAGGATTCTAAACATTGAGGATGCTAAGCATTGAGGATTCTAAGCTATGTAATGGGGATGCTAAGCATTGAGGATGCTAAGCATTGAGGATTCTAAGCATTGAGGATTCTAAGCTAAGCATAGAGCATACTAAGGATTGAGGATGCCATGCATTGAGGTTTCTAACCATTGGGGATTCTACGCATTGAGGATGCTAAGCACTGAGGATTATAAGCATTGAGGTTTCTATGCAGTGAGGATTCTAAGCTAAGCACTGAGGATGCTATGTATTGAGGTTTCTAAGCATTAAGGACTCTGTGCATTGAGGTTCCTAAGCATTGAGGATTCTAAGCATTGAGGATTCTAAGCATTGACGATTCTAAGCATTGAGGATTCTAAGCATTGAGGATTCTAAGCTAGGCATTGCGGATGCTAAGCATTGAGGATGCTAAGCATTGAGGATGCTAAGCATTGAGGATTCTAAGCACTGAGGATTCTAAGCATTGAGGATTCTAAGCACTCAGGTTTCTAAGCAGTGAGGATTCTAAGCTAAGCACTGAGGATGATAAGTATTGAGGTTTCTAAGCATTAAGGACTCTGTGCATTGAGGTTTCTAAGCATTAAGGACTCTGTGCATTGAGGTTTCTAAGCTAAGCATTGAGGATGCTAAGCATTGAGGATTCTAAGCATTGAGGATTCTAAGCAATGAGGATTCTAAGCATTGAGGATACAAAGCATTGAGGATGCCAAGCATTGAGGATGTTAAGCATTGAGGATTCTAAGCATTGAGGTTTCTAATCTAAGCATTGAGGATTCTAAGCATTGAGGATTCTAAGCATTCAGGTTTCTAAGCAGTGAGGATTCTACGCTAAGCACTGAGGATGCTAAGTATTGAGGTTTCTAAGCATTAAGGACTCTGTGCATTGAGGTTTCGAAGCATTGAGGATTCTAAGCATTGAGGATTCTAAGCATTGAGGATTCTAAGCATTGAGGATTCTCAGCATTGAGGATTCTAAGCTAGGCATTGTGGATTCTAAGCATTGAGGTTTCTAAGCATTGAGGATGCTAAGCATTGAGGATTCTAAGCAGTGAGGATTCTAAGCATTGAGGTTTCTAAGCATTGAGGATTCTAAGCATTGAGGATGCTAAGCATTGAGGATTCTAAGCTATGTAATGAGGATGCTAAGCATTGAGGATTCTAACTATTGAGGATTCTAAGCAATGCATGGAGGATGCTAAGCATTGAGGATTCTAAGCATTGGGGATTCTAAGCATTGAGGATTCTAACCCCAGCATTGATTTTTCTAATCTTTGAGGTTTCTAAGCATTAAGGCCACTATGCATTGAGGTTTGTAAGCATTTGGGATGCTAAGCAATGAGGTTTCAAACAATAAAATTTCTCAGCATTGAGGTTTGTAAGCATTGAGGATTCTAAGCATTGAGGATTCTAAGCTAAGCATAGAGCATACTAAGGATTGAGGATGCTAAACATTGAGGTTTCTAAGCATTGGGCATTCTACGCGATGAGGATGCTATGCACTGAGGATTCTAAGCATTGAGGTTTCTAAGCAAAGGATTCTAAGCTAAGCACAGAGGATGCTAAGTATTGAGGTTTCTAAGCATTAAGGACTCTGTGCATTGAGGTTTCTAAGCATTGAGGATCCTGAGCTTTGAGGATTCTAAGCTATGCATTGAGGATGCTAAGCATTGAGAATTCTAAGCCTTGAGGATTCTAAGCATTGAGGATTCTAACCATTCAGGTTTCTAAGCAGTGAGGATTCTAAGCTAAGCACTGAGGATGCTAAGTATTGAGGTTTCTAAGCATTAAGGACTCTGTGCATTGAGGTTACTAAGCATTAAGGACTCTGTGCATTGAGGTTTCTAAGCTAATCATTGAGGATGCTAAGCATTGAGGATTCTAAGCATTGAGGATTCTAAGCATTGAGGATTCTAAGCATTGAGGATACCAAGCATTGAGGATGCCAAGCATTGAGGATGCTAAGCATTGAGGATTCTAAGCATTGAGGATTCTAAGCATTGAGGATTCTAAGCATTGAGGATTCTAAGCATTGAGGTTTCTAAGCTAAGCATTGAGGATTCTAAGCATTGAGGATTCTAAGCATTGAGGATGCTAAGCATTAAGGATTCTCAGCATTGAGGATTCTAAGCAGTGAGGATTCTAAGCATTGAGGTTTCTAAGCTAAGCATTGATGATACGAAGCATTGAGTATTCTAACTATTGCGGATTCTAAGCAATGCATGGAGGATGCTAAGCAGTGAAGATTCTAAGCATTGAGGATTCTAAGCATTGAGGATTCTAAGCCAAGCATTGAGTTTTCTAATCTTTGAGGTTTCTAAGCGTTAAGGCCTCTATGCATTGAGGTTTGTAAGCATTTGGGATGCTAAGCAATGAGGTTGCAAACAATAAAATTTCTCAGCATTGAGGTTTGTAAGCATTGAGGATTCTAAGCATTGAGGATTCTAATCTAAGCATAGAGCATACTAAGGATTGAGGATGCTAAGCATTGAGGTTTCTAAGTATTGGGGATTCTACGCGTTGAGGATGCTAAGCACTGAGGATTCTAAGTATTGAGGTTTCTAAGCATTCAGGATCCTGAGCATTGAGGATTCTAAGATATGCATTGAGGATGCTAAGGATTGAGGATTCTAAGCATTGAGGATGCTAAGCATTGAGGTTTCTAAGCTTAGCATTGAGGATTCTAAGCATTGAGGATTCTAAGCATTCAGGTTTCTAAGCAGTGAGGATTCTAAGCTAAGCACTGAAAATGCTAAGTATTGAGGTTTCTAAGCATTAAGGACTCTGTGCATTGAGTATTCTAAGCATTGAGTATTCTAAGCATTGAGGATTCTAAGCTAGGCATTGAGGATTCTAAGCATTGAGGATTCTAAGCATTGAGGATTCTAAGCATTGAGGATTCTAAGCATTGAGGATGCTAAGTATTGAGGATGCTAAGCATTGAGGATTCTAAGCATTGAGGATTCTAAGCATGGAGGATTCTAAGCATTGAGGATTCTAAGCCAAGCACTGAGTTTTCTAATCTTTGAGTTTTCTAAGCATTAAGGCCTCTATGCATTGAGGTTTGTAAGCATTTGGGATGCTAAGCAATGAGGTTTCAAACAATAAAATTTCTAAGCATTCAGGTTTGTAAGCATTGAGGACTCTAAGCATTGAGGATTCTAAGCTAAGCATAGAGCATACTAAGGATTGAGGATGCTAAGCATTGTGGTTTCGAAGCATTGGGTATTCTACGCGTTGAGGATGCTAAGCACTGAGGATTATAAGCATTGAGGTTTCTAAGCAGTGAGGATTCTATGCTAAGCACAGAGAATGCTAAGTATTGAGGTTTCTAAGCATTAAGGACTCTGTGCATTGAGGTTTCTAAGCAATGAGGATGCTAAGCATTGAGGATGCTAAGCATTGAGGCTGTTAAGCATTGAGGATGCTAAGCATTGAGTTTTCTAAGCTAAGCATTGAGGATTCTAAGCATTGAGGATTCTAAGCATTGAGGATTCTAAGCATTGAGGTTTCTAAGCTAAGCATTGAGGATTCTAGGCATTGAGGATGCTAAGCATTGAGGATGCTAAGCATTGAGGATTCTAAGCATTGAGGATTCTAAGCATTGAGGATTCTAAGCTAAGCATTGAGGATGCTAAGTAATGAGGTTTCTAAGCATTAAGGACTCTGTGCATTGAGGTTTCTAAGCATTGAGGATTATAAGCATTGAGTTTTCTAAGCTAAGCATTGAGGATGCTAAGCATTCAGGATTCTAAGCATTGAGGATTCTAAGCATTTAGGATTCTAATCTAGGCATTGAGGATTCTAAGAATTGAGGATTCTAAGCATTGAGGATTCTAAGCATTGAGGATTCTAAGCTGAGCATTGAGGATTCTAAGCATTGAGGATGCTAAGATTTGAGGATGCTAAGCATTGAGGATGCTAAGCATTGAGGATTCTAAGCATTGAGGATTCTAAGCATTGAGGTTTCTAAGCAAAGTATTGAGGTTTCTAAGCATTGAGGATGCTAAGCATTGAGGATGCTAAGCATTGAAGTTTCTAAGCATTGAGGATGCTAAGCTTTGAGGATGCTAAGCATTGAGGATTCTAAGCATTGAGGATGCTAAGCATTGAGGATTCTAAGCATTGAGGATGTTAAGCATTGAGGATGCGAAGCATTTAGGATTCTAAGCATTGAGGATTCTAAGCTATGTAATGAGGATGCTAAGCATTGAGGATTCTAAGTATTGAGGTTTCTAAGCTAAGCATTGAGGACGCGAAGCATTGAGGATTCTAACTATTGAGGATTCTAAGCAATGCATGGAGGATTCTAAGCATTGAGGATTCTAAGCGTTGAAGATTCTAAGCATTGAGGTTTCTAAGCAAAGCATTGAGGATTCTAAGCATTGAGGATTCGAAGCATTGAGGATGCTAAGCATTGAGGATGCTAAGCATTGAGGATTCTAAGATTTGAGGATGCTAAGCATTGAGGATTCTAAGCATTGAGGATGCTAAGCATTGAGGATGCTAAGCATTGAGGATTCTAAGCATTGAGGATTCTAAGCATTGAGGATTCTAAGCATTGAGGTTTCTAAGCTAAGCATTGAGGATACGAAGCATTGAGGATTCTAACTAGTGAGGATTCTAAGCAATGCATGGAGGATGCTAAGCATTGAGGATTCTAAGCATTGAGGATTCTAAACTATGCATGGAAGATTCTAAGCATTGAGGATTCTAAGCATTGAGGATTCTAAGCCAAGCATTGAGTTTTCTAATCTTTGAGGTTTCTAAGCATTAAGGTCTCTATGCATTGAGGTTTGTAAGCATTTGGGCTGCTAAGCAATGAGGTTTCAAACAATAAAATTTCTCAGCATTGAGGTTTATAAGCATTGAGGATTCTAAGCATTGAGGATTCTAAGCTAAGCATAGAGCATACTAAGGATTGAGGATGCTAAGCATTGAGGTTTCGAAGCATTGGGGATTCTACGCGTTGAGGATACTAAGCACTGAGGATTCTAAGCATTGAGGTTTCTAAGCAGTGAGGATTCTAAGCTAAGCACTGAGGATGCTACGTATTGAGGTTTCTAAGCATTAAGGACTCTGTGCATTGAGGTTTCTAAGCATTGAGGATCCTGAGCTTTGAGGATTCTAAGATATGCATTGAGGATGCTAAGCATTGAGGCTGTTAAGCATTGAGGATGCTAAGCATTGAGGATTCTAAGCATTGAGGATTCTAAGCATTGAGGATTCTAAGCATTCAGGATGCTAAGCATTGAGGATGCTAAGCATTGAGGATGCTAAGCATTGAGGTTTCTAAGCACCGAGGATTCTAAGCTAAGCAATTAGGATGCTAAGCATTGAGGATGCTAAGCATTGAGGATTCTAAGCATTGAGGATTCTAAGCTATGTAATGAGGATGCTAAGCATTGAGGATTCTAAGTATTGAGGTTTCTAAGCTAAGCACTGAGGATGCGAAGCATTGAGGATTCTAACTATTGAGGATTCTAAGCAATGCATGGAGGATTCTAAGCACTGAGGATTCTAAGCTATGAGGATTCTAAGCCAAGCATTGAATTTTCTAATCTTTGAGGTTTCTAAGCATTAAGGCCTCTATGCATTGAGGTTTGTAAGCATTGAGGATTCTAAGCAATGAGGTTTCAAACAATAAAATTTCTCAGCACTGAAGTTTGTAAGCATTGAGGATTCTAAGCATTGAGGATTCTAAGCTAAGCATAGAGCATTCTAAGGATTGAGGATGCTAAGCATTGAGGTTTCTAAGCATTGGGGATTCTACGCGTTGAGGATGCTAAGCACTGAGGATTCTAAGCATTGAGGTTTCTAAGCAGTGAGGATTCTAAGCTAAGCACTGAGGATGCAAAGTATTGAGGTTTCTAAGCATTAAGGACTCTGTGCATTGAGGTTTCTAAGCATTGAGGATTCTAAGCATTGAGGATTCTAAGCATTGAGGATGCTAAGCATTGAGGATTCTAAGCATTGAGGATTCTAAGCATTGAGGATTCTAAGCATTTAAGACTTTAAGCATTGATGTTTCTAAGCAATAAGGTTTCTCAGCATTGAGGATTCTAAGAAATGAGCATTCTACACATTGAAGATTTTACGCGTTGAGGTTTCTAAGCATTGAGGATTCTAAGGTATGCATTGAGGATGCTAAGCAATGAGGATGCTAAGCATTGTGGATTCTATGTATTGAGGATTCTAAGCATTAAGTACTCTAAGCATTGAGGTCTCTAAGCTTTAAGGTCTCTATGCATTGAGGTTTGTAAGCATTGAGGATTCTAAGCCAAGCATTGAGTTTTCTAATCTTTGAGGATTCTAAGCATTAAGGCCTCTATGCATTGAGGTTTGTAAGCATTAGGGATGCTAAGCATTGAGGTTTCGAAGGAATAAAATTTCTCAGCGTTGAGGATTCTAAGCTATCAGGATTCTAGGCATTGAGGTTTCTAAGCTGTGCATGGAGGATGCTAAGCATTGAGGATTTTATGCATTGAGGATTCTAAGCTAAGCATAGTGCATACTAAGGTTTGAGGATGCTAAGCATTGAGGTTTCTAAGCATTGGGGATTCTACACATTGAGGATGCTAAGCACTGAGGATTATAAGCGTTGAGGTTTCTAAGCAGTGAGGATTCTAAGCATTGAGGTTTCTAAACAGTGAGGATTCTAAGCTAAGCTCTGAGGATGCTTAGTATTGAGGTTTCTAAGCATTAAGGACTCTGTGCACTGAGGTTTTTAAGCATTGAGGATCCTGAGCTTTGAGGATTCTAAGCTAAGCATTGAGGATGCTAAGCGTTGAGGATGCTAAGCAATCAGGATTCTAAGCTATGCATTGAGGATTCTAAGCAATGAGGATTCTAAGTATTGACGATTCTAAGCTCTGATGTGAGGATGCAACACGTTGAGGTTTCTAAGCATTTAGGGCTCTTATCATTGAGGATTCTAAGCATTGAAGATTCTACGTTGAGCATTTAGGTTTCTAAGCAATGAGGTTTCTAAGCATCGAGGATTCCAAGCATTGAGGTTTCTAAGCTTGGCATTGAGTATTCTAAGTATTGAGGTTTCTCAGTGTTGAGGATTCTAAGCAATGAGGATTGTATGCATTGAGGATTTTATGCATTTAGGGTTCTAAACTAAGCACTGAGGATTCTGAGCATTGAGGGTGCAAAGCGTTGAGGTTTCTAAGCATTGAGGTTACTAAAAATTAAGGTCTCTAAGCTATAAAGTTTCTAATCATTGAGGATACTAAGCATTGAGGTTACTAAAAATTAAGGACTCTATGCATTGAGTTTTTTATGCATTGTGGATGCTAAGCATTGAGGATTCTAAGCTTTGAGTATTATAAGCATTGTGGATTCTAAGCATCGAGGAATCTAAGCTAAGCATTGAGGATGCTAAGGATTGAGGTTTCTAAGCATTGAGTGTTCTAAGGTTTGACGATTTCAAGCTAAGCATTGCGGTTGGTAAGCATTGAGGTTTCTAGGCATTGAGGATTCTTAGCATTGAGGATGCTAAGCATTGAGGATTCTAAGCATTGAGGATTCTAAGCATTGAGGATTCTAAGCTAGGCATTGAGGATTCTAAGCATTGAGGATGCTAATCATTGAGGATTCCCAGCATTGAGGATTCTAAGCTAAGCATGTAGGATTCTAAGTATTGAGGTTTCTCAGTGTTGAGGATTCTAAGCAATGAGGATTCTATGCATTGAGGATTTTATGCATTGAGGGTTCTAAACTAAGCACTGAGGATGCTGAGCATTGAGAGTGCAAAGCACTGAGGTTTCTAAGCATTTAGGTTACTAAAAATTAAGGTCTCTAAGCTATGAGGTTTCTAATCATTGAGGATACTAAGCATTGAGGTTTCTACGCATTAAGGACTCCATGCATTGAGTATTTTATGCATTGAGGATGCTAAGGATTGAGGTTTCTAAGCATTGAGTGTTCTAAGCTTTGAGGACTTTAAGCTAAGCATTGCGGTTGGTAAGCATTGAGGTTTCTAGGCATTGAGGATTCTATGCTTTGAGGATTCTTAGCATTGAGGATGCTATGCATTGAGGTTTCTGAGTATTTCAGATTCTGAGCATTGAGGATTCTAAGCTAAGCATTGAGGGTGCTAAGCAATGAGGATTCTCAGCATTGAGGATGCTAAGCACTGAGGATTCTCATCATTGAGGATTCTCAGCATTGAGGTTTCTAAGCATTAAGAACTTTAAGCATTGAGGATTCTAAGCATTGATCATTCTAAGCATTAAGGACTCTATGCATTGAGGTTTCTAAGCTTTAAGGGTGCTAAGCATTGAGGTTTCAAAGCAATAAGGTTTCTCAGCATTGAGGATTCTAAGCAATGAGGATTCTAAGCATTGAGGATTCTGCGCATTGAGGTTTCTAAGCTAAACATTGAGGATGCTGAGCATTGAGGATGCAAAGCATTGAGGATTCTAAGCATTGAAGTTTCTAAGCGCTGAGGACTCTATGCTTTGAGGTTTCTAAGCATCGAGGTTTCTAAGCATTGAGGATTCTAAGCATTAAGGACTCTATGCATTGAGGTTTCTAAGCACTAAGGACTCTATGCTTTGAGGTTTCTAAGCATTTAGGTTTCTAAGCATTGAGGATTCTAATCATTGAGGATGCTAAGCTAAGCATTGAGGATGCTAAGCATTGAGGATTCTAGGCACTGAGGATTCTAAGCATTGGGGATACGAAGCTACGCAGTGAGGGTGATAAGCATTGAGGTTTCTAAGCATTAAGGACTCTATGCATTGAGATTTTTAAGCATTGATGATGCTAAGCATTGAGGATTTTATGCTTTGAGAATGCAAAGCAATGAGCTCTCTAAGCATTGAGGATTCTAAGCATTGACGATTCTAAGCACTGAGGATTCTAAGCATTGAAGATTCTAAACTAAGCATTGAGGTTTCTAAGCAATGAGAATTCTAAGCAATGAGAATTCTAAGCTAAGCATTGAGGTTGCTTAACATTGAGTAAGCTAAGCATTGGGGTGTCTAAGCATTAAGGACTCTATGCATAGAGTTTTCTAAGCATTGAGGATTCTAAGCTGTGCATTGAGGATGCTAAGCATTGATGTTTCTAAGCATTGAGGTTTCTAAGCATTGAGGTTTCTAAGCATTGAGGATTCTCTGTTAAGCATTGGAATTCTAAGCATTGAGGATTCTATGCATTGATTGTTCTAAGCCATTGAGGGATCTAAACATTGAGTGTTCTAAGCATTGAGGATTCTAAGTAAAGCATTGAGGCTTCTCATCATTGAGGATTCTTTGCAGACTTGTTTCCCTATCCTTCGCTATAGGTATGCTTTTGTTTCATCAGGTATTAGTTCACTTGGTTGTTTTTTAGTTGCATCATATGGAATATTAGTCAAATGTGTGTAGAATTTCCATCTGCCTTCAGAATTTGGGATTTTGGGATCTGCCCCAAAATGATTTATAGAACCTGACATTCTAATTTCTTGGAGTTAAGGGGCTGGGGGAATAACCCAGAAAAAGAATAACGAGAATATCCATCTTTAGTAGGATGTTAAACTGTACTATGTCTGGATGCTTTGTACATGTATTGGTCTCTGCAGTCATTTCTAATCATTCTGATTCATTGGTGAGTGAATTCATAAAACTCATCCACTAAGGGATGTTTCCAAGCAACTTGGAGCCTGGAATACCTTCACCCAGCTTTGATGGTAGAAAGCAGTTAACCAAGGTGATTTGTAACATTCACTTCTTTGCCATGAGGACCATTGATAACGCATATCGTGTAAGTGTATTTAAGGGAGGGTTATCTCTCTGATAATTCTGGAAAACAGCAGTGGGCCCTGTCAGACTAGGTAAGCTGCCTCTGCATTAAGATGTGTCTCTTTGAGTAGGATTTTGCCAAATGCAGGGTCAGGAAATAAGGAGGAGGTGGGGTAAATGGAGGAGCATAGTATTACATCGTGGAGTAACTGAAAATGTGACAACTTGGGGAAAGATTTTGGGTGGGGAGCGGAGGAAAGTGACCAACACAGGTTCTGCCTCAGAGCAGTCTCAAGTTTTCTGTGATCTCAGTATTTGAAGTTGTTTTTTTTTTTCCTTCTCCTTGAATATATTTGATGTACATCACACCATATCCTGTCTTTGTCAGACTTTGTTTAACTAGGCAGCCTTGGGCAGTTCAGATGTATCCAAGGCAGGATGCAGCCGTGATACACGCAGCAGAACTGCGTTTGATGCTCTTTTTTACACATCATTTGACTCTCAGAATATGCTGTAGAGGTCACACATAATGAAGTTGGGTGGGAATGTTGGCTTTCTTTGTTTATCTCTTATGTCCAGGGGGTAAACTTGAACCTTTGATCTGTGCAGCTCTCATGATAAAGTCATGTTGTATTTAGGAATAAGGGGGAGTGGAGGGAAGGCCTATGTTTTGTGGGCTCTGGCTTGGGGCTGATAGGATGAGAGGTATGCAGAGGCACAGCCAGAATCATTCCAGTCAAGACCTGGATCTAGGTTGAATTTGTCACACGCTCTTTATGATTCCCTTTGACTCCTAATGAAATCCCAGTCTTGTGTCATTTCAAAACCTTGTTCCCTTTCAAACGCTGTGGCCCAAATAGCAGCTTGACAATGCATAGAATTTTAACCCATGTCAGGGCATCTGGAAGTGCACTTCATTTCCCTTCTGTGCCTCTTTTTATGAGGCGAGACATTGATTTGTTAACGGGGTTTCATTCTTTTATTTCAGATTGATCTTTCCCCAACTGATGTCATGATTTCTAACTTCCAAATCAGATAAAATCAAGAGGAAGATCCCTGCAATAGGCAGGAGATTAAGCAACAAGTTAGCAGTACTGTAGGAACAAAGCTCTTATTTTCATGCATATATCCACAGTTAAAATGAATAAAGAGAAGGGAAGGTGGGAGGTGGTTGATACGTTAGATTTATTACTCAAAGGGTTTTTGCTCCATGTTTTGCAAGAGGCATCAGTGCCTTTAATCTCTCATCTCTGGTTTTGTTAGTGGCACGTTATATCCTGGCCATGTCAGAATGTAGCACAGAGTAATGAGACAAGATCTGTTGGATGGGGCTTTATGTAGCACGAAAAGGTTCCTCTGCTCACTCTTTTTATTATTTACATTCCCAGTGAAGGTTACGTGTCATGTGGGCTTTGCAGAGATAAATGGGTAACCTGAGCTTTCTGGCAGCTTCCCCAGGACTTGGGGAGGATTCAGTGTAAGGACTGACTTGGGGATTTTGAAGCATCAAACTCAGTTCTGGGCCCTGAAGGAAACATAGAAGAACATGTGTCTCGGTGTCCTGAGGAGGTGCAGTGTAGCACAAGGTGGTATCAAGGGGCTCTGGACCAAAATTACACTTCAGAACAGTAGGTGTGTCCCAGAGCAGATCAGCAGCACTGGGGTGGCTTCATCAGCACTGCTGTTATGGGGCATAGTGAATCAAGAATGAAGTGTAGCAGCTCAGCTAAGTGCAGAAATCTTGACTATTGCCGGCCAGTTGGTGCCCGGAGATGTGATTTTGGCATTGCAAATATACCTGTCAGGAGGGGAGTGAAGCTTAGAAAGGGAGTTTTAAGTGGAATAGAGATGTTTCCCCACCTGGATCCTATGGATCCACTATTTCCTGGGGTTTAAAATCAGGACTCTCTAGAAGCTTTTGTCACGTTGAATGTTAGACAGAGGTTTATCAGTCTTGAGGAGAGCAGAATTCACATCTCTGCCAGTCTCACAGTATCCTCAATTAGCTGAATTGTGGCAAACCTTCCATTTCTGAGATGTGAAGACCCTTTCTTGTGGTTTCGTTTTCTCATAGAGTAACTGAAGAAAGAATCGCTCAATTAACATGCTGCATGCTTTCCCAATGTATAGAAGAGACAGGAGTTAAAGCCGTTTTCATCAGTTGCAAGGGAGCATGTTTTATTTTGCTTTGTGCTATTTACAGCTGTTGTCCATTAGGAGTCCTCAAGAGCCTCATTCTCAACTACAACAACACAGTCCCATAAGTTTAGCTCAGCAATGAGCCTGCAAAACAGCACTAAATCATGATGATGGGAGAAAGAAGAAAATGTTTGGAAATAGCAAAATGCAACTGATGCCTTTGTGAAAAGTAGTTTTTGCTTGTTGCTGTTTTAAAGCATTACTAAGGTAGACTGTAATGCACAGCATCTAGCTGGAGCTGAATAGAGGTTGTTTTCTAATATATATATGTTTTTGTAATAAAAAGTAAGCAGAACTCCTAGTATGTCTCTATTGGCTGAAGGGATCTTTTACAGTCCATTAGCGCCTTGGGCACTAATGTATACACAGCAGTGAAAATATACTAATCTCAGGGTAAGGTGCAAGAATGATAAAGGAAAAATAAAGATTAGTACACGGCTATTGAATAGCAGAGTTCTGGTTGCTTTACTGGACCACAGTATGATTGCTCTGTATGAATTCGAGTGGAGACTCTGGTCATGCCCATCAAATGCCTATGAATGGGAAGGGGTGAATGTGGGATTGTTTCCAGACCTGTCTACATCCTTGCAGAGGAGTTGGACCAAGTGACCTTTAAGGATCCTTTCCAACTCAAAAGGTTCTGTGATTCCACCTCTGTGTTTCACATTAATTGAGTAATGATTTGTAAAGCTGTTAGAAAACTGAAGGACTTTAGTACAGCTTTGGGAGCTGAGGACATAGAAGCATAACTTGCTAAATCAGCGTTTGCTTACAAGGATGCTCAGATGATACCTTTGATTGTTTTCTGTCCCTTTACTAGAGAGCCTGTGCTCTGACAGAGCTGCAAAAAACATCATGGCATCGTTGTGATTCCCTGTCAGATAGTGGCTTCCACTAAAGCAAATGTGTCAGGTTGATTTGTGACAGCAGCCTGAGATTGTGAACATTCACAGAAGGATAATTTTAAGACACATCATTGCTTTGTCCTTTTCTTTTATTCTCTATGCTTGGCAGGTGTCTACCTCTGTCTTCTTCCCTTGGCCCATCTGTGGATTTTGCTCAACACAGATGGGATTTTCAAACAATCTGCTGTCAAATTTGGTCTCTTCTGAGCATGTGTATACAGAGAGCTTTTGGAGACGTGTAACTAGGCCAAATGAGGGTGCTTTTTCATGGGAATGGCAAATAACGTATCTGATAGCAAGACAATTTTCTCTGCCAAATTGCTAGTCTGCTTTGCAACAGGGGTTCATTAGGCTCTGTCCATGAACTGTTTAGTAAGATTCTCTCTTAAAAAAAAAAGTTGGCATCGTATCTCTGCAGCTTCTGTGCATAACATCTCCATGCCTTTGCTTTGTTTTACAGACAGTCGTCCTTATGTCTTTCTGATGGCCCGTGTTCATCCTGGTGAAAGCAACGCCAGCTGGGTGATGAAGGGGACCCTGGAGTTCCTTGTGAGCAGTGATCCCATTGCTGATCTCCTGAGGAAATGTTTCATTTTCAAGATTGTCCCCATGCTCAACCCTGATGGAGTCATCAATGGCAAGTGCGTTGTAGTAACATACTTATTGTGAATTTTCACTGGGTTTACCTGCAGGCTTTACTGCTGTATACTTAGCAGGCCTAGTCTTCAGTGTTTTGGGCCAGAATTCCTGTTGCCTTTTGCCTTGTGTTTTATTCATCCTGTGATCAGTCCTGTAAGGAGAATGTAAGTCCTGGATACAGCCCAGTGTGCTGTCTCGTGTGCATCAGATATTCATGGTTCTGTACTGTGTGGGGCCGTAAGGTGTCCCAACTGACTGGGTGAAGTATTAGCGATAGCAGACAAACTGAATCTTACTTGCTGAATGGAAAGTTATCTATTCTGCCAAATCAGCAGGGCAAACTTTATCTGCAAGCTGATATATCTGGGAATAACTGGCTTTAATTAATGCTTTATATAACCTGAATGGGGGAAAGATGTAAGGATCTATTAAATGCTCGTATCTTTATGGAAATGTTTCCGTATAATGAAACTCCCTCCTTCTCCTATCTCCTTTACTCTGTTTCCTCCCACATGCTTCTGAAGAGATTCCAAGTCTTTCTGAGCTTATGAATATACCAGTTTCTTTTTGCATTCTTCAGAGCTGCCTTTACATTGCTCCTACCCACATCATCACTACAACCATTCATCTGGTTTCAGGTCAGGTTGTGCTGATACGGTGCTGAAGAAACAGGGTAAAGACCTTAAGCAAATCTTGAGCTTATTTGGTCCTAATCTAATTCCTTTCTGTTGTGGTCTGGGCTTCAGCAGAGGGCAGCTTGGAGTGTTCTTAGCCTCTGGTCTGCGACTATGAGCATAGTTTTTTGTGTTCCTGTTCTCCCCAGGACATGAGTGTGTTGTAGTTTAGGCTGTTCAGGGGAGCTGGATGCTGCCCCCGAGTATTGGAAGCTTCTGCTGGCACCAAATGTTTCCTTGATTCTTCCAGACAGCAGAAGCAAAAATGAAAGATTGTGGCTTTCTGTTTTTCCTTTCACTCTGCTTAATTAAAGTTTCCAGCAGATGGAGGGCTGGAGGGAATGTCTGACCTTTTTTCTCCAGCTGTCAGGAGTGAGCATAGCAGAGGAAGGGTCCTCAGGAGGGACAGTGTGGCTTTTGGTGACACCTGGAATGAAGGGTACTGTCTGAGCTCATATCACACAGGAACGTGTGGAGCTTCCACTGTAGTTCAACCTGGTGATGAGTAGGAAAGTTTGGTGTGGGATAGGAGCAGAGGTCCAAGGACTTGGCTATGGCTCTGTAGCTAAGCATGAAGCCTGGGGAAGGGAGAGAACCATTCCATCATGCTCCAATTTAAATGCTGTGCTGTGGGGCCTCCCATGGCTCTGTTGCTCTTGCTTCTTCCCATGTGCTTTTTCAGTGGACTGAGGTGTTCCTGCACAGAAAGAAAAGCTTCTTTTCTTGGCCTAGAGTTTATTGGCAGCTTTTTGGAGATGACTTTTAGTCCCTTGCTGCATGTGGAAGCACATGCAGGTTTCTTTGTCCATTAATGTTCTACTTCATCTAGGTTTAAGTGCTGTATTAAACTCTGTTGTCATTCAAATCACTGCCACAAAGGGAAGCTCTTTTTCCAGGAAAAGGGTCTGTAGGCCATTATTGACTGAGTAGCTGTAAACAGGTCCATACTACTTACTTTTAGGTCTCTGTAGCACATTTCAGGAAGCCACTTATTTGCCTTGAGATTTACAATCACGACTGAATGTGTCAAATCCACTGTTTATTTTGAATCATCACTCATTTCGAATCTTCATGCTTTGAAAGTGCATCTTCTGTACTACCCATCCATCCTTCTGTTATCTGGTATTAATCCTGCTCTAGTCTCGTTACCTCGGTATCTTTATATTTAAAAAAGGGTTGAATTCTTTTCTGTTGGCAGTTCTTTTGAAGCTCCTCACTCTCTCCCTCCTCCCCAGTCCTGTGTGCTGGGGTGTGCATAATGCTTCCCTGCCCATCACAAAGATGAATGCCATCGCACGGTTACAAAGGATTTCTTCCAGCAGCCCAGCTGTGCCCCTTCCCCAGCTGACTCCCTGCTGCAGGCACAGCTCAGTGGAAGAGTGCTCATCCCAGCAGGATACCGTGCAATCACACTTCGAGAGCCTTGTGCAGCAACAAGACGATCAGGGCCTTGGTATTTGCTTTGGTTAATGTGATCTGAAAGTTGCATGCAGAGAATGTTCCTCTGTCACAGATATGATGGCAGTAATGTGATTATGCTCTGACTGTGTGTGGCTGAGCTAGGAAACAGCCTTCCCTTTCACTCCCTTTCACATCAGTCAGTACTATGAGGATTTATTCCTGTCTGTCAGTGATGGAGAGAGTTGAGTCCTGTTGCTGATGCTAAATGAAGGTAGTGGTGATGCAAGCATGTCTGTATGAGTAAGGCTGTCATCACATAAAAATAAAAATCACTACCCAATATCACATATAATTTGAGTTTGTTCAATCCAGAGAGTACTGATGAGCAGTTGTGTTCTGTGCGACTGTTCTCATGGAATCATTAAGGTTGGAAAAGAAGTCTGTCATCTGGTCCAACCGTCCGCCTACAACCAGTATTGCCCAGTAAACCGTGTCCTGAAGTACCACATCTCCATGTTTCTTTAAGGTCTCCAATGGATGGTGACTCCACCTCCCTGGGCAGCCTTTGCTCTGTCCTGAATAGCAGTCAGATGTAGGGTTTGTCAAATAAATTTCAGCTGATCTGGTAGTGGCTATATATTTTAATGTTAGACACTACTTTTTATTAAGTGCATCCTGTGTGTTGTCACACAGTAGTGTTTGACCACTGCTGGAAATGGGATGCTGCCTCTGATAGATGTATGGTCTGACCTGATATAGTTATTTGTGTGGTTTTTTTCTTCTTTACAAGTAAAAGTAGTCTTAATCTCCAAGAACGGTGCTATAAGATGGTCCAAAGTGACAGGCATTAAATTACTAAAGGGAAAGTGTCCTTGTAGGCTGATTATCTTGCGAAGGCTGTTCTGTGAAAACCCAAGGTATTGGTTGGTGTTCAGCTGACTGTTTTCTCTCATCCCTTTATCGTCTTTTTAAATTAAATCACGGATTAACAGGAAAGCTAGAGAAGGAATTCCATTCTACACAGCGGTGGAGAATCCATGAAGGAGCACAGCACTTTGATTAGGAAACTGCTGAGTTATACTGGGTGAGTGAGAGACCCGTGCTTTGTTCCTGGCTCTGCTGTTGATGAAGTATGTGACCTTGAGCATTTCCCCCTCCTTTTTTTTTCTTTCCCCTGAGTTTTCTTCCTGGGAGGATGAAATAATGACACACCACAACCTTCACACAGCTTGAAATGAGTGAAATATGTGTACCAGGAGCATTTTCTCTTCAATCTAGTTCTTCTGATTCATCCACTAAAACCAGGGTCAGGAAAGGAACTTGTAAAAGCTTATGACAGCACAAACAGTTCTGTTACAAAGAAATACCCAGCACTGTTGGCTGTTCACACTGTTCCACATAAGCTCATTACCACACAGTGGAGCAACAAGTTGCCTGTGCACCAACACTTCTCCATGCAGTTGTGTACCATCTTGTGACCTGCTTTTAGGCTGTCTTCTCTGTGCACATGCTACATACCCTTCTGTCAACAGCTTGTGTATGCAGCCATTCCTCAGTGTCTGCTCACACCTGCATATCTTCTGCACCCACGTACCTGGTGCTCCCATGTGTATGTTAGCAGTCACAACGTGGTAGTCAGCATTTTGTGGGGATTTTTTTGGCTGGACTTCTTCAGAGTCTGCAGTTTCATATAAATATTGCTATTTATTACCCCTGAATTTAGGGTTATTAATTATATCAGTATAACCTAATTTATATCACCATAAACAGCAATAATAAATAGTGCCAAATGCTAACGCGCAGTGCTTGCCAACCGTGCCCGTGTTTAATGAGTGCTTCCCCCCCACTTCCCAGAAGTATTAAATTAAAAATGATTCGGCCTTGCGATATGATTGATCAAACAAGAGGTGGAACTCCTAGATAAGTGCTTTTGTTTTAAAGAATATTTCATCTTCAGACTGCCCATGCACTGTCTATTATGAGCATCCACAGGTCTTGAACTGCCCAATCTCTCTCTTCCAAGTTCATGTCTCTCTCCTCCATTGCCACCTTCTTCCTTTTTCTTTACTCCCTTTCATGTTTCCTCTTTCTTCCCTTCTGTCTGCCCTTTTCTCGCTTTCCTTTCCCTACTGTTGAATCAAAGAAGCTTTTCAATGAGAGGAACTTGATGTGTTTTTGTAAATGAATTGAACCAATCAGTGGAGATGGGAGCCGGTGAGTCTATTTTGGTAAAGGAAGATTAATTTTTTTGGAAGCAGTGTGACTTCTTCGAAGGCATGGGGTAACCATAGTAGCTGTTAGGAAGAGGAAATCCTGATTTGCATTTTGGATTATAGCCATGGACTATTCTTTATCTGGTTTAAAAACACCCTGTTCCCTTCTGCACCTGCCTTCCCACAACACAGGCTGAGTAAGCTTTGCTGCTGCTTATAGGTAAGGCAGGTGAGCTGGGCTTTTTGTTTGTTTCTCTTTATTGATATTCACTCTCACTTTAGTCAGGCTGTTTGTTCCATCCTGTTTTACTTACAGGGCTTTGTTTATTGCGCCCTGGAATCCAGCAGAGAAAAGCTTTAACTCTGACAATTACAGAAATGGAGAGATAGAAACGTCCTCTGAAAGCCCTTTCAGAACACATTTCTATTGCATGCTCTCAGAAGGGAAACTATTAACTATTAATGTTTCCCACTTACTTTTTGAAACAAGGGCCTTTTTTTTTTTCTTTTCTTTTTTTTTTGAAGGATACTTGTAGGAAGAACAGAAGCAAGCTAGTTCTTCTACCCAAAAGCATTATCTGTGTATATAACTTCTATTTCCTCCTATATTATTGTGCACTCTCCTGCACTGAGACATTTTGTTCTCCACGTAGTCAGAGGCAGAGCTGGACATAGACAGCAAACAAGCTAAGGGCCGCACTTGAGGACTCACTTGATGACCCAGAACTGCATCCTTGAGGATTAAATCTTGAAGTAGAGGCACACAAAGCCATGTGGCTGTAGACATCCCTCCTACTCTCCCTTCCCTTCTCTTGTTTGCTTCTCTCTGATCAGAGGGTTAAAGAGGAGTTGAATTCTCAGAATCTAGTCTTGCATATCTAAATGGATGCCATGCACTTTGCAAGCACAATTTAAGGGGTCTCTCCAGACTAGCTGATGTGTGATGCGTGCATTTCTTTAAGGATAGTGCCAACGGTAGTTGGGTAGATGCGTGTGGAAGAACATTTTTGCATAAGATTCAGTCCTTACTCATTTAGAATGGCTGTGCTCTGAGCTCTGTGTTATAAGGTGGTCTATTTGCAAGCGCTGACTCGGGACCTCAGAGCAGATGAAAATGCCATGTCTGAGGAATGCTTGTACTGCATCTGGAATGTGGCTCAGGGAAGTGCTATGAACTGTGGGTGAACTTTCTTTGAGTGCAGTAGATGGTTCTTATCTAAGTGCTGCTCTCTTGCCTCTGGTGTTGCCTCAGCTGTCCCCATAAAGAGGACAGTGATCTTGCACTGGTGGTGAGGCATAACTGGTGAAAATGTGCTTCTTGTTGGCCATCACGGTCTTCTCAGCAGGCCGTCCTGAGAATTTTGGGTGCTTGTTCTTTAGTTCTAGTGAAGAGGGTCTAAGACCACTTATACTTCTTCAAGGCAAGCAGCCTTATTGTTCCTGATAGTCTCAGCAGATTCCCTATAGCAGAAGCCCATGATTTGGAAGGTTAGATCTATAGGATGTGAGGTAATGGCCTCAATTTGCACCAGGGTAGGTTCAGGTTGGATATTAGGCAAAATTTCTTTTTAGAAGGAATGGTGGTGTGTTGGAACAGCTGCCCAGGGAGGTGGTGGAGTCACTGTCCCTTGAGGTGTGCAGGAACCGTGGAGATGTGGCGCTGAGGGATGTCACTGGGCATGGTGGGGATGGGCTGATAGCTTGGCTAAATGGTCTTTCCAACCTTAATGAGTCTATGATGCTATGAAATCTGGCTAGTACATGAACAACATAAGATAAAATATGGGTATGTGATTCTTTAAGTCTTTGCAGCTTCTCCCTTGGTGGACCCAGAACCAGAGTCTGATCCTCCACCAAACTCTTCTCAGTACATCAGTATGCTGTGGGAGATGACCCTATTTCAGACAAAGCCTTTGCCCTGTGCTAACGTGGCAGTCCATCCTTGGCTCTCCTATGGTAAACCTCTGTTGGCACGCAGCTACACCCCAGGACTCCTGACAGCACTTCTAATGCAGTATTGTTTATTCCTTCCTTTATCAGCTGGAGCTGTTGGGCTCCCCTGAGTTATTAGATCTATTCGCTCATTGTCAGTGTTTCCTCCTTTGTAAATATGTCCCCATATGTCTCTGCTCCTGAGGAATATGCTTTCTTTTCTATTTACTGCTTTTCCCAGGCACCCACCTCCTCATTGCTCTATCCACCCAGTGGCCCAATAACAGCCACAGAGATAAATAAGCAACATAACTCTTCCTAGCTATTGTTGTTATTGTTGTTGTTGCCGCCCTGCATAGTAATACATATAATAACAAGGAAACAAATCTTATTACTAAAGTAATTACAATAAATAAAAAGCTGAGAAGGGAGATGAAGGAAGGGTCTGTCAGGGGAGTGATTGCAGTAGGGGTTTTTAAAATTTAATTTACTCGAGATGTTCTTTGCTGCTTTATTGATACCCTGCTGAGGGGGCTGCGACTAATTAGCAACCAGCTGTTGTTCTAACACACCCTCACCTAATTTATTGTTTCGTCAAGTCTCTAAAATAGGAGTCTGTCTGCTATCGTTGTCTGTGGGACTCGGCACCAGTCTCATGTCAGCAGTTGGTTTTATTGCTTGGTGCTTCTGTTTTCTGAAAGCTGAGTAGCTGAGACTTTGGGTGCTTTGCTGCCTTTCCTTTTATTTTCCAGCACTTTCCATGCGCTTTCAGGAGGTCGGGCAGGAGAATACGCTCAGTCTCTTGAATTATAAGAGCTTGTCCCAGAGTCCAGAGGCCTGTTATTATAACAGGCCAACACAATGCTAGATTCTGGTAAATTGCCCAGAGGGCTGTGCCACTGTTTGTATGCCTTGGTAGAGACCAAAAAAGACCTCACAGAGGAGGTCTGGCATAGATAGGGCCAAGGGTTTCTTAATATGTAATGTCTATGATCTTGTTCTCTTGCTTGTCAATATCCTATGGAAGTGCTGTACTATTGTTTGCCTTTGGAGAAAACAGTATCATGTCTAAACATCCACAAAAACGAATTAGTTAATGGTCATTTTAAGAACAGGGGGGACCAAATGCATTGTCTCTTGTTTCTTTGGTCTTCCAGTCCCAAAAGCACGCACAGTGTTTGCTCTGAAACAGTAAAGGTTCCCCCCATGAGGTGCCTGCAGCTCCCTCGATGCTTTCATACCCAATCTGTTCAGATTAGTCAAGGTCACTTGGGAATTTCACTGCACTTGAAGATTACTTGATATGAGCTCAGTGATATTAATGTCTTGGACTACTAAACAATTCAGCTTTAAGCCTCAGAAATTATTCCATTTTATATGGCTACTACCTTGTATTTTCAAGGTAGCATGAATATTAGATATGAACACGATGTTCCGTGGGCTCAGAAAGGAATTATTTTTGTTCAGCATTCATGTCTAGTCTCCTGACTGACAACGGGAGTTCATAATCAGATGTCTGCGCTCCTTTGACAGTTCTAAGAGCCAGGAGGCTGATGTACAAAGCTAGCTTTTAGTAAAGTTAATGAGTTGATTGAATTATATTCTTATTTGCATTAGTTTGAGTGTGTATGATTATCTTTTGTTTGTTATTATGCTCATTTAAGTCCATTTGGTAATATATTATTCCCATAGCAATTGTGCCTGTGCTAGGCTCTGTGCAGACAGGCAAGGACCAGCTTGTCTCTTGTTAGGAGCTGATCCAATACTGGCACAGCGTGCTTTAGAATTGGCAAGAACAAAGAGGATACTGGGGTGCTGGCTAATGGATCTGTTGTGAAGGCTAATCCATTTTCTCATGATGTACTTTATGGAGGTGGAAGCTTTTGTAGTTACTGCTTTCCTTCACTGTTTCTTCTTAGGATGGGGGGGAGAATCTCACTGCCGTGACTTCTTCAGCCACCCAGGGAAGATTTGTGAGGTTCAGTATCATCAGTGAAGGGACTGGAGAACGCTGTAAGATGAGGGATTTCTTTATGCTTTCTTGAAATTGTCAGGATGCACCTGCAAACCCTGAACCCAGTTCACCCCATAGTTAAACACTACAATGAGATGTCACACAGATACTAACGAACTTGGATTTTGCATCTGATTCCTGGTTGTGGTAGGCATGGAGTACCGACATAAATGCTGAATGTACTGGGTAGAAGCTCATGTCATGAGTGCAAGGGCTAGTTTTGATCACTTATCTCAAGACCAACTCATCTTACCCAAGTTAATGCCTTTTGGAAGCTACAGATTCAGACTTGGAGTTGTTATTCATGGGATGGGAAAAAAGTCCACAAAATGAAATTGTAAAAACTTCAGTTTTATAGATGCAATGAAGAATGTCCAATACTTTACTGCAATATCCACACTACCTGGAAAGCTGAAATTGCCTGGGAATGAAGATTATTGTCTCTCATAATATACCTTCATATATTACTGTGTAATAAATCGAGCAGTATTTCTTTCACCCTGCAAACTGGACATCCCTGGAGTTCCAAGTGACATTTCAAATTTTATACGACCATTCAGTCCCTTTTAAGTATTAAAACACATCATTTTTTGTGATATATGCACAGAAGTTCTTTCTAAAAGCATATGAATAAAAAAACTTGGAGCTTAGTTATGCAAAGGTAGAGCTGCCTTACTGCGTGTTGGCTTTTAAATGTCTCTGTTTAGTTAGCTCGGTATTTTAGCTACTACTGTTCTTTAACATCTCTGTTTCTGTGTTTCTTTTCCGCTCTTCCCTGCCCTCTGTTTCATTTGAATAACAGATTCAATTGAATAACAGCTGGCAAAGTACAGTGGTAGGAGAGCAGATATGTGACTGCCTTGGGTTGGAGAAATGGGCTGGCAATTGGAAAATGGTGTTTTAAAAAATGGGACAAAGAGGCATAACAACAAAAATAAGCTTCATCTGGAAGCCTGTATTTTCAAAATTGCTTGTTCAAAAATGCACCCACAGAGGACCAGCTGAGGTTGAATAGTTCACCTGTGTACATGGTTCATATGATTGCACATGCAATTAGGGTAATTACACGGGCAAATTTTACCCCAGTAGTTTGAGCAAATTGTCACCTTAATTTCTGAAACCAGCTGCATGTCCCAGGGAAGCAGCAAGAGAATGAAAAACAGAAAATTAAGTTGATGCTGGAATGACAAAGAGTGGGAAATCAAAACCTCTCCTGTGACCTGAAAGACAGCACTGCTGGGAGTCAGGGAAAAAAAAGTCAGCCACACTTCTAATGCTGTAAAGCGTTGGAGTCTTAAAGGGATAGAAAAATGAAGAGCTTTTTGAAGTCATCTGGCCCAGAATTCAGAATTTGAGCTGGAGGAAACAATATGAAACAAAAAGAAGAGGGTGAGATGGGCAGCAAAGGGGGCTTCAGTAATGATGACCTTGTGTCTGTATGCACTGTAGAACTACGAAGTTGGTATTTGAACACACCCCAGCTCGGTGATGTTGTGATCCTGTTAGGAACCTTCAGATTAGCACGGTGATACTTCATTGCATGGGAATAGTGATTATTTTGGCATTAAGTTGCTGTAGAGATCTTGCTGTGTTCAGAGCTCAGCCACTCTTCCTTGTACTGTTAGAACTGGCTTGTAAATTCCACAGGTGGATGTGTCCCTGTACGAGGTGCTTAAATATTCCATTACATTCGATAGAGCCTCTTCTGCGTTGTTTGCTTGAGGAAGTAGAGCACAGTGAGGAAGTGGTAGTGGACAATACAGTCTAGATCCTAAACCACCTTTTGGGTCGCTTTGATTTGTCTCCAAAAATGATAAGTACTTAAGGTATAGTTATTATAGTTGAAGAAGTCCTATTACTCCTACTCCTGTAAAGTTATTATGCAGTGACAACGTTCTGGGTGAGTACAGGGGTTCTTTCTATGTATATCACATGGCATCTCAGATGGTAATGTTTCTTTATCTCCCATATCTCTAATTTTTCTCCCCTACATGTTCAGAAGCTCAGCTTTTGATTAAAAAAAATCTATCCTCCATTTAAGGGGCACCTGGTCCCACTGAGCACCATCTAAAGCAAAACTTGCTTCCCAGGTCTATCTCTGGTCTGTGACGTTTCTACCAGTAGATAACAATGATAACAGTAATGTAAACTTTGAGGAACATTTTGCATATTCATTGTCTGGTAGTTTAAAGGCTTTTGTATTTTTTTTTAATGTAATTTAAAATATACATTAAAATTTTAAATTATATTAAAAAAAAAAAAAAGATTTAAAAAAAAGTGTCTATTTTTCTGTCATCCCCCAAATGGTTATGACACATAAGAGGATGTAAAGTGCAGAGCAGCTGAACAATCATAAACTATTTTAATACCACTTAAAAATGAGAAGAAGCAGGAAAAGAGGTTTGGGTATTAATGAAGTTTATTGCACTCGTCTGTCACTTCTACAGAGCATGATTGGGGTTTTAAATCCTTGCTCCAGTGACGTGGAAAAAAACGTGGTGGTCTTTCATCCAAGTCCCTTATAGATGTTATTCTGTCACAGAAATCTCTAGTACCACATTTGAGCTCACGGTGAATTCTATGCTCCAGTGGATGTAATGTTAAGCAAAGCAGTTCTGGATTATATTTGTGGTAGCAGAGCTGTAAAGCAGAGCCTGAAAGTGAAGTCAAGAGTTATAGGAGATTATGGCTGTTACATTTTATTTGAACTTTTTTAGGTGATTCAAGGTAAGCTCCTTGGATTTAGGCTGAGATATCTGGGGAGTCAAGGCTGGAAAGACAGGCCATACTCTGTGGGTTAAACCATTTGCAAGGAATACCCAAACCTCTTTCTAGTTGACCTGTTTAGTGTCTCACTATAAACATATATTAACATTCAGTGTAGAAAGCTCACTGCTGAAGGCAGCAGAGGGGTGACTGTTCCCCACCCCCTCCAAAACATGTCAGGGAAGAAAGCTTGCTTTGGAAGACCTCCATGCCTGGGTGATGCATTGCATGTTTTTGTGTGTGTGCTAGTTTTCAAGTGAAGAGCACCAAAGAACTGCACTAACTGAATTAGCTGTAATTTGTCTCTTTCTGTGATGTGCAGGTGAGGGCACCCTTGAACTGTTCTAGTTCTCTGTCTATCTTTAGACTGATTCGAGCAGCACAGGATCTCATCAAGCATGTAGTCTGTTCAGAGGCAGTGGCTTTGAGCCTCCCAACTCATAATACTAATACAACTGGGAATCTAAATAAAAAGGAGAATGTTAAGAAAAAGTCTCTGTTGCTGTAAGCAGAAATAATCAGAATCAAGTCTATCTTTCCATTATGTGGTTTCTTACAGAAACAAAAGCCCAGCTCGGGGCTGTTACTTATAATGAACTGGTTTGGCCAGTGTTCGTGCCTTTCCCTTTTTTTTGTTGCCATGTGTCAATTCTGACTGTGTGTACTGCTATGACAGCAATTTATTTCTTATATCTTTTGTCCCAAAGGGTGTCAAAGAGCCATAACAAAACTGTATGTACTTTAATGTCAGGCATTGCTTAGTGTGCTACCTTTGGGCTGCTACAGAGTAGTTCTTTATAACCTCTGAACCTGTTGCCTATGAATACAGGACGTTGCTGGATTTAAGCCATCGGGCAAAAGTCACAGCAACTGGGTGTGCAGCAGTTATTGTGAGCTACAGAGTGACTGAAAGAAATCCCTTAGATGCAATCAGACAGTGTCCGTATTCTGTTTTTGTTTTCCCCCAGCATTTTATCCATCTTTGAGAAACACCTGGCAGCTCTGAAACCACAATTGTACTTGCATGATCTCAAGTGGAATGGCTGGTCCCTAAACAGCATGTGTCTACCAAGCACTATGTCTCCACAAACTACCTGCAGGGCATGGTTTCTTGCTTAAGCCTGATGTGAGCTTAAATAAGGAGTTTGCTTTGAGGTTTGCCAAGAAGCGTTCTTTGTGTGTAAATGTGTATGCAGCCATAGAGTAATGGAGACCATTTTGACACAGGCTATCAGGATTGAAAGGCTGCAGTTTTGCTTGGAGGTTACGTATACGTTTTTATATGCAATTAGTTAAGTTGGGGTTTAGGCATTTAAATGGCCATTTGTGCTCTCACTTTTGAATATTATGCTCATCCTTTGGGAATGAGCTTGTGCAAATTAGGCATGAAAATAAGCATACGTTTTGTGTGCTGTACTGTCAGCATTTTGCTGTATTTGGTAATAAACTCGTATTGATTTATCAGGTTTTTTTTTCCCTCTCTTGATATTTCTGCTGTAATCTGAAGAATGTGAGCTGGTGGCTACAAAGCAGCAGTACAGCAGTGTTTTCCTTTTCCTAGTGACTGACTCCTTTAATTGTTCCTGTAGCATAAGCTCATATTTCCATCTAACTCTTATTTAGGATACTCTCATGGTGAGTTGGAATTCATCCCTGCTTTGCCTTGTGGTTGAGTAGTGACCAAGACTTGCCCCTAGCTGATTTATCCTTCTTTTATCTTCTTTCCCTTCATACCCACACAAAAAAAGTCTGTCTGTGTACCGAACTGTGAAATACATGGGAATACAGAATTGATATTGTTGGTTCAGAGCTCCATCCTGGAAGCTTCAGAGAAAAAACTGCTTACAGGGGGATGAAGGCCTTTGAAGGGCTTATTAGTGACTTGGCCTATGGGCTTCCTGGGGGCTTGCTAGACTCTGCTGTATCACAACTTTAATGTCTCCACATAAAGTTATCTACTGTGAATACTTAATAAGGGGGATGAAAAGATCAGATCAGTTGATGAAAAGAACAGTTCGAGCTGATGCTAAGTTGCTGCCCCAAAACCTTGAGGATACTGAAATTTGCAATGAAATTTGGAACCTTTGAGTCAGCTGACTTATGATCCATTGTAGCATAATAATATACACTGTTGTTTAATATACCTTCCATGATTCTACTGTTAGAGTAGGCATCAAGACATGAGAGCAGCATTGTGAGTGCCACAAAGGGTAAGAATTTTGTCAGTTAATGTTCATTGAGGAAGAAATTAATCTTTGGTTCTTTCACATTAATAATCCTGTTAAGGGTTGGCTTAATGAAGTTTTACTGACTAATTTTCGAGCTGTAATTTGCCTGTGATTCTTTTGAAAATTTTTTAATGAAATGGAAATTTACATAGACTGCACAACAATAACCTAATGAAGTGGCAAATCATATTTTAAAATCACTTGTGATTCCAAATGGCATCTTAATTCTTGGAATTGAAAACCATTCACACTGAGAGGTTCTGAATCATTGAAAGTAAGATGGAGCTTTTTCTAACCCAGGAAATGCTAACGAGTACAAAATGAGTCTGTGAAATGGTTCATGCAAGCTTGGACCAGTTCTGTGTGTTGCTGAAAGAAAATGAAATAGAGAAGATCTGAAAGGAAGCCCTCATCTTCTTGAATGAATGCTATGGAGAGTCTGTGCTTGGGTAGCACAAACATGATACTGTCAGTGAATGCAGCCAGTACCGAGATGGGGCTGCATTCCTACAGACTAATGGCAAAAGAGCCTGGATGGATCATGGTCTGATTGTCATCTCTTAACACTTGAGAGGGAGCGCAAAGAGTGATGAATGTATGTGAGTGTTACAGAGAGCAGAGCTGAGGCCCCAGCAGTGGCTCCAGTCTCCTCTTATGTTTTCACAAATCACCTGGGAACTGACTCAGTGAAATTTTTCATTATAGAGTGATTTCTGATTACTGTAGGTAGCCCAAAACAGGGCCTACTGGGTAATCTCTAGAGGCTTTCCTGGGTGTTTTAACTCCATTCCTTGCCCTTGAAGAGCTGAGATATGCCTCCATTAAGCAGCCGAGTTCAGGAGCTTATCTGCATTGCTTTAAGCTTTCTAGTTTCGCATCAGCCCATTAGAGAACCTCTTTCCTGGGTTGGAAAGGAGAAGGAATTCTTTAGATCTGCCAGTATTTTTCTAATACCTGATGCTCATAGGCTGCTCTTTTTACACTTTAAAATGTCACATTGGATTCCTGATGGAACTGGAGATTTTTATCTTCCTCTTTTCTGCCAGACCTGACATTTTTCTGGTTTTCTTCTACACTGAAGGCTTAATTTCTCACATGTGTGAGACAGAGTGAAAATTAAACAAACAAGCTGGCAGATAGATAGAATGGTTCTTCATGTCTGGAAAGCTGCAATGAGCTGTGACTTAGGAATTACAATGCTTCATATTCAAACTTTTCTTTTTGATGCATTGGGGTGGCACAAGAGCTGACAGTGACATATGGAGAAGGCCCTGTTAGGAGGATTGAGGCTGTTATGTGATAAATGACACAGTATGTCAAAGGACTTCTATTATCCATCATGCTGGCTTCCTCTGAACACGGTCTCATTGAAAAGAGAAGTAGCTGCACGTACAACTGGGGGATGCTGTAATAGGGTCAGTGGTATGCTCCAGAGAAAATAAGAAAGCTGGCAAGTACATGTTTGCGTGGGAATTGATGACTCTGGAGCTTTGAGTTCAGAATTTTCAAGTCAAATTTAATTCAAATATCTGAGGTATCCCCACTGTACATTTGTGTCAAGGATGAGCCCTACCTTCAAAAGAAGCTTTCTCAAAGCTCGCTCACGTATTCAGAAGGCTTCAAAAACCCACCAAGTTTTCAGTGTTGAGAAGCTAAGCTTTCTTAGGAAAAAAAAAGAAAGCTATTTATTATCAAGTTCTGGACTGATGGCATGATTCTGGCTGCTAATAAATCCCCAGAGTTCTCTTATTGCGTTTTTTTAACCTCTGTTGACTGCTTTGACTCTGAAATGCAGTGGAGTAAAAGTTGTGATCTGCGCTTTCCTATATGCAGGAGACATGTAAGTACTGTTGCCCTTATAAATACAAGGGATAAAAAGTACTGCTGACGGAACAAGACTTTGTCTCTCGTGACCTGATACAGAAATATCCTCTGTAAGGCGCCTTCCACCCTTCTTGACCATACAAGTTAAGAATCAGAGCAGGCTTTCACAGCTCTGTGCCTCACACTGGTGGAGAGTCTGTCAACATTTTCCTCTCTCTCATCACCCTTAACCCAACAGTGCCTCCTTGTTTGTATAATCTATGTCAGAATGACGCACGAACTGGGGGCTGTTCAAGAGAAGCGAGGAATGTATGGCACGGCACAGGCACTCATCCTTTTCAACCTCCTTTAGACCATCTCTTTTTGCAGTACCCATAATAGCTGTTTTTTTCCCTGCTTGATTAATGGACCCTCAATAGCTATGTAGTCTATAAACCCAGACAAGACAAGTAGCCTGTCTCTTTTGATCCCTGCACCCTAATAGCCTGATTTTGACTCCGCTTAAGTGGTGTTTATGTGCCCACATGAGCGGTAGTAATTGGTGCAGAATATCAAATGTCACTATTTGACATTTCATTCGTAACAGTAGTATTTAAAGTAAAGGCTTTAACTTGATGATTCATCAGTAGCCAGTGTCAAATGATCTGGGACGGTCGGTATTTTAAAAGTGTCAATCAACAGATGGATCACTCTGGAGATAATTTAATCAGAGCCCATCAGTGAACTGGCCTTAAAAAACAATCCTTCAGGATTATTGTCACAGCCGTATTGTTTAGAAGATGAGAGCGGTGCTTCCTTGGGAGCAGGCTTGGTAGCAGAGTGGCTCCTTCCATAGCTCCTCTAACAAGCCTGTTTCCTGAGAGGATGGAGTTGCAACTTCCTCAGTTGACTCTGCCCTGTAGTTAAATACAGGACTTCAGGCTCTGTTGCTGTTGAGCTGAAAGCTCTGCTTCTTCAGAACAAAATCTGCAAAACACAAACCAGCCTAAATATATAGATAACTTCACCCCCTCCGACTCCTAGCACTGCTGTGCTCTGTTTTATTTGACAGTACAGCTTTTTCTTCACCAACTCTTCATGTGATGAGACGCTTATTTCAGCTGTTGACCCCTATCAGTGACCCCTCACTGGGAGATCAGGTGTAGAGAACCGGGCTATTATCTACCTTCCACTCCTGTGTTTCTAATCAAAGCAGCCGATTTTGCTAATGCATACAGCTGAAGTCACAGTGAGGAAGACCTGGCTGAGTACAGAGAAAAGAAGTGCTTGGAACGGTAGAGCAAGGGGTAAGAAATCCTAAGAGTAAGAAAAATCAAGCTGGGAGAAAAGATGAACAAGCAAAGCAGGGAGAAATGTTAAATTCAGTTTCATATAGAATGTACAGCCATGGCAATCAGTTCGTGGAGTGAGGCAGAGCATCACCCTCCATGCACCTGTCCATCCATGTTCCTTTAGCTTTCATACTCACTGAGGTGTCAGCAGCACGCAAGCGTTGTATTAGATTTTCAGTTTATATATTTAAGATAAAGCAGGTTAAAAAAATGAAATCCAGAGCGGATCTGAGAGGGTTTAGTCCAGGTGAAACACATACTGTGCTCTTCTGACCCAGGCATTGAATTCTTTGACATCTCAGATGCACAGAGTTCTGAGCCCCAATGCATTGGGTTCACAGAAGAGGAGATGGCAGGACTGTCACTTAGCATCTTCTGTTTCAGAACTTACGGTCCGTGCTACTACTGGCAATCACTGTTTACGGTTATTACCTGTAACCAGGTAAACCTTGTTAGAAAGGGCAGTGATGCTTGATAATGTATCAGGCATTGCTGCTGTTCCCTTCCTTGCAGTATTAGCATTGGTTCAATCATTTGAAACTCAGTTCCTTTTCACCATGATGTAGAGCTGTTACTGTTGTCACGTTGATGTATTAGGCGGCACGAACTCACGGGATGTAACGCGATAGGCCTCCCCGTGCTCGGTAATGTATATGTATGAGGCTGAAATTGGAGCCCTATATAAGGGTCTCACACGGTTCATTAAACGCCATTTTACAGCTCACCATATTGGTGTGATCAGCGTGTAACTTGGTCATGGGGCCGTCAGATGCACATTCTCAATGATGGACGTAGTTCTTTAGGTTACCTTACACAAGGCAACAATTGGTGCCCCGTGTGAGGATGTCCTGAGAGTGAGTGTGCGACGGCTAACCGCGAGACGGACGCGAATCCTACGGTTAGATCCCGTGGAAGCGCCGGAGGGGCGATATATTGGCTGCAGCTACTGATTATCCTGCGATAAGACCGTGGAAGACCGTGGGACTTTGGGCCCGGGTATATATACAAAGGGTGCGAGGACGTACGGTGTCGAGCACCAGAAAAAACATGGATTCCGTCACAAAGGTACTATTACGGGTTTGTAAAACCCACTGCGGTAGGAATGCTCCTTCTAAGAAGGAGATTGTTGCCGTTATTACTTTTTTGCAGGAAGCGGAGCTTTCACCCTCCCCTTGTAATTTGCTCGATTCGGAGCAGTGGGAATCTTTCACCGCTGCCCTGCTCCTAAGAGCAACAAACGATTATAAGGCGGAGGAGTTAAAAACCTGGGTTTTGGTCCTGGGTGCGCTTAAAGCGGCTAAGGAGGAGAAAAAGATCCAGGCAGTCGCGAATGGGGTTTTTGGGGTGGGTTCCGGGACGTCTGGGGTCCCGGAGGGTACGGAGGAACCGCTCCCTTGCGGCGACTCCGTACCCAAGATGGCGCCGACCACGCCGGCCGTTTTCACAATGGCCATGGCGGCGCCCGAAACAACTCCGGAAGGGATGGCGGAAGTTGCCTCATCTGGGGAGGCGCCGCCATATTATCCCCGCCTATACCCCTGTTTGCAGAGTTTTCGTTCACCTGAGGGGGGTGGGTCCTGTCCGAGGGAGGGAGAGTCATGGGGGGAGGCGCGCCGTGGAGGCGTTAAGCCACCCCTAGACCCGTCCCCGGAGGAGGGACCTCATTCCCCGAAAGGGGAGGAACGAAAGGTACTGCCTGCCCCTACCCCTTTGGTTTCGCCTCCCGAGGAGGGGGAGGAGAAAGGGGAGGAACAAAAGGTACTGTCTGCCTTCACCCCGTCGGTTTCGTCCCCCGCGAAGGGGGAGGAGAAAGGGGAGGAACGGAAGGAATTGCCTGTCCCCACCCAGTCGGTCGTGGTTCCCCGGAGGAGGGGGGAGAAGTGGGAGGAGCGAGAGATATCGCGTAAGCCCACTGATTGGACTGACATTTGCGATACAATGCGAGAGGTGGGGCTCAAGGAGCGGGACTGGGCGGTGTTCCCAATTGTAGTCAAACAGGAGGGACCGGTTTGGGTACCTTTGGAAGAAAAAGGAAAAAGAACAGATAAAGAACTGCTGCTAGTACCAACGAGAAGGACATCTGTTGTATCACTTGCTGTGTGTCTTTGTGTAATTGCATTCATTACCGGGGGAGAGGGTACTCACTTAACATCACAACCAGAAAATATTTGGGTTACATGGTCTAATCGAACTGGGCAGAAAGATTTCTGCCTTAGCCTGCAGTCAGCCACATCACCGTTTAGAACATGCCTTATAGGTGTACCCAGGTGGGACCCAAAGGAGTTTAACGGATATGTGCATAAGAACAACTGCAAGAGAGATGCAGTGGACAAAGTTTTCTTTATGAAAGCATTTGAGTCTAAATTCATTGACTGGGCCAGAATGTCTGCATGTTTTATTAGATCCTTGAACACCTCCTTGCCCTGGGATCCACCAGAGTTGCAGCTTCTTGGATCCCAATCGGTTGGTAACGTAACATGGAATAAGAACTCTCAAAAGTGGGAACGCCCGGTTAGATGTTTGTATTTTTCGGGTTTTAGGACACCAGGTCAACTGTCCAATCGCAGGGTATGGGAAGGCCTACTCGGGAATGGGGCACCATTCTCAGGAACAACTGGGTCGGAACCCTTTACTTTACTTAACCCCATTCAATTTGACACATATAGCTTGTCAGGGGCATATTGTGGTTTCTCAGCTGAAAGGGTGGAGGGATTCTCCCATCCCTGCTCCGGGGATGGCTCCAAGAATGGATTTGCAGACCAATGCATAAAGCAGGGTGGGAGGTGGCTCTCTTACAATCAGAAGTATGTGGTACGTCATCCTAACGGGTCCACCTATAATCTCTCATGCTACTGGGGCCCTGACGATCTGGCATGTTCTGGTTGTTGTTCTCGAAAAGAACCTTTAGCTGGGGAAGGAATAAACTGCAATGGTACAGCCAAGGCCCTTCCTAAGGACATATTTTTGATATGTGGGGATAGAGCTTGGCAAGGGATACCAAAGAATCCAGTTGGGGGGCCGTGTTATTTGGGAAAGCTGACCTTGTTGGCTCCCAATCACACTGCAATGATAAGTGTTATGAAAAAGATCGATCGAGCTCGACGCCAGAAAAGGTCAATAAAAACATTGGACCAGGATTGTAGTGATGAGGTTCAGCTGTGGGGTCCCACAGCTAGAATCTTTGCATCCGTCTTAGCTCCGGGAGTAGCTTCAGCCCAAGCCCTAAGAGAAATTGAGAGATTGGCATGCTGGCCCGTGAAGCAAGCTAATGTCACCACAGCAGTCCTGTCGGAACTCCTGATGGACGTTAACAACATCAGACACGCTGTTCTTCAAAATAGAGCTGCAATTGACTTTCTGCTGCTTGCTCAAGGGCACGGGTGCAAGGACTTTGAAGGGATGTGTTGTTTCAATCTGAGCGACCACAGCAATTCGATACATAGGAAGTTGGAATGGATGCAAGAACACACGAAGAAGATCGCAATAGATGATGCATTCGGAAGCTGGTTGGAGGGACTGTTTGGTAATCTGGGCCCATGGCTTAAGCAGTTTCTCAAAGTATTAATCATAGGTATTTTATTCTTTTTAGCTTTAATGATTTGCTTACCTTGTTTGTTTCAATGTGTCCAGGGTTGTTTACAGCGTATGATAGAAAGAATGTTTAACGAAAAAATGGAGTACCAACGGGTATATGATAAACTTTGAGAAGAAGGAACTGTATAAACCCAAGATGCCTTGGATATAATCATTAGAAAACTACTGATGTTATTAGATATTGCACTACCTACCTCTGTAGCTTGTCTACCTCACTTTTTAGATAACTTATTAAGTTTAAATTATAGAGACTAACATTTTTATATTAGGATTAAGGATTAGCGTTCGGGATGTAACGGGGCATACTTTATCGAGCATGGAGAGGGGGAAATGATGTATTAGGCGGCACGAACTCACGGGATGTAACGCGATAGGCCTCCCCGTGCTCGGTAATGTATATGTATGAGGCTGAAATTGGAGCCCTATATAAGGGTCTCACACGGTTCATTAAACGCCATTTTACAGCTCACCATATTGGTGTGATCAGCGTGTAACTTGGTCATGGGGCCGTCAGATGCACATTCTCAATGATGGACGTAGTTCTTTAGGTTACCTTACACAAGGCAACATCACGTTTGAATGTTTTAACTGCACTTCAGTAATAGGCGAGTGATCCCAGTATCTTATAACCTGGCAGAGCAGGTTGTCAATGGTTTACAATCAGAAATGATTGGCTGGCAGCCCAGGCTGGAAACTGACACTGCCTTTATCTGCCATGGTCTTTGATTTTCTTTTTTTTTTTTCTGGTTTAAAGGTCCTGTAGTCTGTAATTGCTTTTTTTGGGCTGATAAGGTTGTATTGTTAGCCATGAATTTGAGACCAGCTGTTGTCTTCAGTAGTTGGATGTTTCACTGCCTGAGTTATAATTATAGTCCATAAATTGTGTTAGAATACTTGGTAGCAAGGAGCATACTGAAAATGAGATTCTTTTCAATATTTGTGTCACTTTGCAGAAGACAGAGAAAGAAGTATTGTCAAAGGACAAGTGTGTGCTGTTTTTCTTATCTTTCTGGGGCTTTGAGGTGAACGAGAGTTTGTCTGGCATTTTCTCTTGGATTGTACTCGGATAAGCATGTGGCACTACTTGGATTTACAGCATGAACTTTAAGCCAGAACCACCATGCTGCAGAAACTTCACAGCCATAGGAGTGCAGTGTGAATATCTTTTCCACTGAAAGACCCGATTCCTTGTTTGTAACCCTGCAGTGAAGCTGATGGAAGAAGCTCTAAGCAAAGTGCTGGCTCTCTATGTGTAAACAAAACAGCACTGAGAAATCCCCCAAGGTCCAAGCTGTTGGTTTTTCTTATGATTTATACCTTCTCAGTTATGTGAATAGAAACGTAAATATTTACCCTATCTTTGATTGTTTTCTTCACTATCTCAGCATACATTTTCTTTCCTTGAGGTGCCCCCAAAGGGAGTGAAATCCCAATTTCTTTGCAGTTCAGAGTCTCTTTTATTTTTGTCTTTTATTTCTTAGCAGAAGTCTTTCTTTCTGTTTGCACTTCAGCTTCTGCCCTTTGTGTGCTGCTTTCCTGCTCTTCCTTTTTCACTCATTTTTTGTTTTGCTAATCCACTGAGATTATTGAAGCATCACATGTCGTTACTGGTAGGTACTGTCCAGAACTCTTTCCAACCCTTTACTTTGTTCTTTGCCAAATATAGCTCGATATTGGCCTATGGTCACAGTTTTATCTCTATGGAATCCATCCATGCTGTCAACTATAGAATCTCTGTCCTAGTAGTTCTTTAATATTTGGAAAATAATTCATCTTCATTCCTATTCAATGCAATGGACTGTATCGTATTTCTTGAGTAGCTTTGTTCCCCATTGGCCTATTCTGTTACAATATTTTCCCTATTACTTATGTAGGACTGTTTTATATTAAATAATAGAGAGCGTTAAGTGGTTTTGTTATTAGTGTTCAGAAATCGTTAGTGTAGCTTATGCTCTCCTCAGACCCGAGTTTAGAAGATATAATCTGTAGTTTTCATTGCTGTGGCAGTTTCCCTTCATCAGCAAGGAAAAAACAAGTGGTGCTTGTAAATTCTCTGTCTAATAATTCAGTGATTACGATATTAGTAACATGTTGTGCAAAACAGTTGGTGGTGGGAGGAAGAACTAGAAGAGAAGAGAAACTGTCAGTCTTGAAAACGGCAGTAGATTTCTTTGTTTCTCCTCCTTGAAACTCATTTGGTTAAGTGAAGTGGGATTGGGTTTGATCGCTTGTTTGAAAAATCACGTTAAATAATCCATTTATCTGCGGGATGTGTGGAAAGGCCTCTGGATTCCATGACTTACTGTAAAGAGCTGTGGGGTTTCACTCTTGGCAACTGCATTTGATGCCACTCATCCCAAATAGGTAAAACGTACCTCAGTGGGGTAGGAAAAGATCTTGATATCATTTAAAAGCCACACTGTGGGGTTTATTTAGATAAAATTAACCAGTATATGCCTTTTTTTTTTCCCCTCTTTCTTTCTATTTTTTCTTCCAGTCGTGCGATATGAATAAAACATTTGCCTGTGTGGAGCTGATTGTAACGCAGTGTTCCTATTGCTTCCAGTAGGGATTTGAGAAGGAAGTTGCTTTTCATATACAGTCCTATCTGGTGGTTAAAAAGATAAACGTCTGGTAGGGAAGATGAATTGTTTCCATATATTTTTCGGTTATATTTCTTAATGGGGCACATTTAAGAAAGAGATGATTGTGTTTATGTAGAATGATGTGTGTCCTATCTGTGGTACATCCAGGTGTTTGAAGGTCATTGATGGATCAACCCCCTAAATGTGAGGCTTCTCTTTGAGCAATACTTTTCACAGTCCATAAGCGTTTCTTCACTGTGGCTTTGAAGTGTACTGAAGATGGTTATTGTTGTTGGAAAGAAGGCATCTTTTCTTTAAAAACGTACAATGTAATGGAAGTTGAAAGGAAGGTAGAAAAGCACAGTGAGGAATTGACAGGCAGCTCTATCTATCACATGACAGTTGTACTCTAACAGGACAAAAGTTGACATTTGCTACAGTCATATTCAATAGGCGACACTGAGTGTCAATATGGAGCTCTGGGCAGTCGTTATAATGGCTATGAGTGGTAAGGGAGAATGACATTTTTGATCTGTTTACTGAGATCATCTTATATCCAGAAACTGAAGGAATAAGAATCTCTACGACTTGGCTCTAAGTAATTTATTTTCATTTGCTCCTCTTATTAATAGAAATCACTTCTTTTAACATGCACCATAATGCATTGAATGACAACAGTGATATCTTTGGCAGATTCTGAGCCTACAAATGTACTGGAAATGCGTGTTCTGCTGGAAAATCAGACAAAATAGGAAGATACTGAGTTGGTGAACTTTCTTGTTTGCGTTGTTACAGGAAATGATTAAGGAAAACCAACTGATGGCCTTTTGAGTCGCATTCTGTGAAGCATCTCTAGTGCCATCAGCATGATGGGGAAATTGGTCAATAAAGGGGCAGTGGCTTATGGTTGCATTCCTCTTCCCCTGCATTCTGCTGTAGATCTACCATTGCTCTGCTGTAGTAAGTGAAATTAGTTTGCAGGCTGGTAGCGTTACTGGTAGTGTAACCCAATTGTGGTGTGTAAATTCCCCCATTTCCTTTTTTATCTTCCTTAAGAAACTGTAAACTTTATTTGTCAACCAGTCAGAATCTCTCAGTGAAACATCTGGCTGAAACAACTGCTAGCAGATAAAACAAAAACTTCATCACTGCTAAAAACAAGTAGCAAATGTTGTGTATGTGAGGATAGTGATGATAAGGGACCATTTCCTTTGGGAACAACAGAAATGAGGGATGTACCGATGCTTTCTTGCCATTCCAACTTTTGCTAGGACCTGATGTGTACACAAGTGTGCTCTGTTAGAGGATATTAGAGGATATATATTTGCTGTTCAGGAAACCTTCTCTGATAATCTGGCTTAGCCCAAGCCTGGGGTGAGTTTCCCTGCTCCATTTTTTGTTTGTGCTGATGCTTTTTTGACTCAGGGTAAATGGCAGATGAACTGACCCTTCCACTCTATGGCACTATGGTTTTGGTTGTGCATGAGTCATCTACTGGTATTCAGTACTTGGTGGGATGTGACCAGAGTCCTTCCTTACAGTGCTAGCTGATTTTTAGCCCAGGTTAAGTATCCATTAAAATGTAGCCCATGATCTCATGCATAAATGCAAGGCACATCTTCTCCAAATGTAGTGTGGATATTTTCAGTGTGGACATTCTGAGTGTAGTTTGAAACATAGATAAGTGATCAGGTTAATGGAGCAGCAAAGGGATATTTGCAGTTGCAAGCAGAGAGCTAGATAATAATAATAAATCAGTAAGAAACTAAAATTCAAACATCTCTCTTCTTTGATTGCCATTAAGAGATTGTGGCCATTCAATCAGTGGATATACTTTGCATTTGATGAAATCCTGGGATGTGCGTGTAAATAATACTTTGAAAACGTAGTTGACTAAACTACAACTTAAAAGACACATGATTTGACTGTACTGATTTCTATTATTCCTTTGTTCAAATGGCATCTCCCATATTACTGCTGCAGCAAAGCTCTCTCTTCAGAGAGCTTGTCAGTGGTATCATTGCTTCGAGTGCCTCAAGGGTTCTTCTCCTTGCTCTTCCCTTTGCCAACTTTCAGTCACATCTATGACCTCAGCAGGAATGTTATTTGAAGCAATGGCAGTGCTTCAGTTCTTCTAACAACCCTCTGCTAAATCATTTCCCTGAACTCAAAATGGCAATGCATCTGAACCACCGATGGACTTAGTGAAGGGAAAGTATGGGAGAGTTGGGAAGGGCTCAGCCAGATGCCACAGTGAAGCAAAGCTATTGAATATGTGATCATGCAAAAGTATCTTAGCTTCTTCCACCTTTGCCAGCATCTTCAGATGGAATTATCTTAGACGTAAGCTAGATGAAGGAGGTGCATGCACCCTAAAGGGTATATTCAGAAGTATTTCTCATCAAGTATGACATAATATTGAGGAAGAAGACATAAGTCTGTACTTTTGCATGTAACTGTCAGGCTGTTAATTTGTCCCTAGTATCTGTGAACCATCCAACACAGCTACTCTTTTAGACAGCAATCAGTACTCAATGCCACATAGACAGGAAAACCCTAACAGATAAACAAGAGAAAAAGGCACCTGCTTGTTCTGTAATCATTGGAAACTTGCTCAAAGTTGGAGTCATGAGGATTTCCTCTGAGATGTGTCTACTCTGAAATTCAGCTATTATCTTTCTGTTTGAAACCATTATGCTTAGGAGGTCACCTCATCACCTCTTCCAGTGGCGTAAAACCACGTTCTTGTGATATCTTCCAAGCAAGTCCTATTCACCTGACTGAGCTGGGAAGCGCTAGAATGAAATAATGCTCAGCAATTTTGAACCATTCCAACACCCACAAAATTTGTGTTTTCCTAACGTTTGCACACAATTGCAGTTACTGCCTTTTTTGCGAGGCAGCAGCTGGGGGCTGACAGCAGGCAGCTGCAGCCTGCCACAGCCACCGCTGGAGTGCCTGCACATATAAAAATGATGGAACATCCAGCCCCGCAGTTCCTTAATTGCAGCTGGGATTTTGCAGCTGTGGAGTCATACCATGAGAAATACATTCAGTGCTGCCATTCAATGAGCATAATTTTGGGGCCAACAGATTTGCTGTGTGAGAAACGAGCTCTATAAGGCCTAGTTCTTCCTCTTTCTTTTTACCTTGTTGCTATCTCTGTTAGCTTTCTGTTCCTGGTATTTTGCAGCACTCAGGGCTAGAGATAAGCGTCTATCACGCTATCCACCACTAAGGAACTGCTGCTCAGACTGTGAGGAGGTTAAAAAAGTGTTACACCTTAAGAAGAATTAAAGATATTTAGCATTTCACAGCACTATATAGCACTATTAATTATATATATTTGGAATTAAGTTGTTCAAGAAAGGTGGAAGGCTGAAGTTTTTTTCTAGGTCTTCTGCTTCAGGCAATCAATGACTTTGCTTACAAATACACTATAAAGATAAGAAGCTGAGAAAGCACTAATTTACCTAAATTCAAACAGTAACAGCTGAACTACGTTGTTTATATATATAGGAGAAAGATAACTTAGATCTTAAGGTCTTTCCTTTGTTGGTGTTTATTCCTCAGTGTTTTTACAGCCACGGTCAAAATAATTTGCAACATTTATTCCAGTTGATCAGAATGGCCTACTTGAATTTGCACATTGATTTTTGTAGAGGATATTTCTATGAGCTTATCGGTATTGATTAAATGTTATGCAGCTGAGTCTTTAATCTCTCCTGGGTCTGAGAGGGGCGGGATAGCTCAAAGTACAAGGAGTCCTGGAGAAATTCAGAAAAGAAAAACACTATCAGATAACATCAGAAATATTCCAGAGCCTCGTTAGCCTTCCTGCCTCTATTTATGATTCTAAGCACATGGCGTGTTTCTGTTTCAAATCCATCTTCAAACAGAGAATTTTATTCCCCTGTACTTCCCTTCCATGTCATTCTGTGGATAGAAATGCTATGGATGCCCTCCACTGAAAAATATGGTTGGAAGTTGCGTCTAAGGTTGTTTCTTTGCAGTGATGAAATATTGGTCTTTAGAAGGCAGTTTTGAAGCTCTTTTGGTTTAAAGTTGGTGCTTAGCACAATTTCTCCTTCGTGGCATAAGTAGTATTGCCCTGTATGATGCACTTAGCAATAAATCAGTACTGTTATTCACCTGTTAGGTCTGGAAGGTCCATCAAGAATTAAAACATAGAATCATGGGCAAACCCTGCTTTACCCATGAGGTGATGAAAACTGTTTCTCGTATTAGAGAGAAGAAAACTGTAGTGCTCGGTCGTTAACTTAAGTAAAGGTAGACAGTATGGTCCTACTCCTTGTTTAGTGACTGAGCATGTAGAGCAGCCAGCAGACACATGTTGTTTAGTGGCACTGTATCAGCTTTTAAACATGGACCTTTGAAGTAGAAGAGCTATAATGATCCAGTGGTCCTATTAGTGTTCTTATCTTGTACCCTTTTCTCCATGTCTAAATGAGAGAGCTTACTGTGCTGCCCTTTGCTATGTCGTGAGTTATTTCAGCTTTTGATCAGAACCTGAGGTTTTGACTCACTGACGCAGGACAGTGCTTCTAATCTGAAAGTTTTTTAAGTGCTTTATTACCAGAATTGGATGCCGATCATTGATTTTCTTCATAAGTGTCTTCAAACCCATTGATGCCCAAATATCCTTAATTCATTACCCTTCAAGAGATTTTTCCTCTACTTCAATACATTAAAAACAAGGGAAGGGAAGGAAGAGCTATGCAGAAACTCACCAAAATACTTGGAAAAGTTCTGTGTCCTCCATTCTAGAATATTGCTGATATATTCTGATACGTAAAGCTTCCTGATTCAATTGAAGAACAGAGATAAAAACGAATAGTAAGGACCATAAATTAGTTGCCCTGATCCAATATGTTTTAGGAAGCTAGTTAAGAATTTCCTGACTTTGGAAGATGCTGAGTGCTTGCAATTCTATTGAACTTCAATAGGCAGTGATGAGTAGCTCCATATTTTGAAAAATCAGGTCATTTATTTCAGAATTCAAGTAACTTCACTTTACAAATCTGTTTCAAGAGGGATTTTTTTTTGATCGTACGAGCCCCCAATTAAAATTTGCCAATTGCTATGGAAAAAAAAAAAACAGCTTAGATTTCTGCTCACATAAGTATATAAGAACCGCTTACATTTGTTCCTATCTACTGTCCTAGTTTTTCTTTGACTTTTGTTTTTTTCCACTAGAATCTTCCAGCAAAACTGCTGCACTTAATGTGTTTGCCCTGGTTTCTAAGGCAGATCTCCCCTCAAATTCAAATCCTTTTTCTTAGGAGTCTTCATTTTTCTCTATGCGCCCTCACTTTTCTGTGCCAGCTTTACTTACCACTTGCGTGGCATCTCTTAAACACTTGGCCCAATCTCACCATTATGTGAGTTTCCCTGGAGAATTGGGTCTGTTTTGTTTTGTTTTATAGCGATTTTATCAGTTACTGCATTTTATATGGATATTTTAATTTTTTTTTTTTTCCTGAATGTTTTGCAGACATTTACAAGCCCATCAGGTTTCTCCAGTGAATACTTTATTTTAATAAGTGGGTATTGAATGCTTCGTTTAACTTTACTATTGTGCAGTGCCCAGAGACACTGTGCTTGGATGAGCAGTTACGTAAGTGCAATTTGTTTTAGTGCATCTTTTCGTATCAGAATTAGCATTCAGTTGAGCTTTGAAGTCATGTAGTGCATAAGCATAGGGGGAAAGTAAATAAAACAACTTAGTGCATCTGCAGATATAACCCCAAACTGATTTACTTATCTGTGCCTGCTCACTCTGCTCAGTGACAGATCAGTCCCTCAGATGCTTTTCTAGTGATGGTAGAGCAGCGGTTGCCTGATCTCTGAGGATGCATGGAATGCGTGTCTAGTTCAATAGAAGACATGCATTTCCCTTCAGAGTCAGGTGGAATGCATAACTTGAAAATAAGTCTTTTGTTGTTTTTTCAGTGTTTTGCTCTGGATTTTTTTCCTATTTTGACATGGAAACTGTATTGCAAACAGACCTGATCTGTAACTATTGCTTATCTCTACAGAAAGGAACACTTATTGCAAAGAAATCAAATTGTTTCATAGGAATTCGTGACTGTTCAGTGGACTAGGCAGGCAGAGCTGGAAATTCTGTGTTCAGAAAGGGGAAAAGCTTGCATTCATGTATATGATTGCTGAGTAACCTGTGAGGAATTATTACTTCATTGCGGGGAGATTGTATTTGTCATGCAAGTAGCCTGTGAAGTTAGTAGGCATCGTCACACAACAGTGTATATATCCTGTTATAGCGGGCATTTCCAGTGGAAATGCCCGCTATATAGTGTAGGCATCAGTAGCAATATGATCACAATCATATTGGTTTTAAGGCGTGACTGTAAAAAGAAAGGGAGAAAAGTAGGAAGAAAGAAGGGAAAGCTCCTCCAATGTGAGTGATTAGCAAAGTCTAGTGTTACTTTCTTTAACTGTGCCTGCCATGGAGAGGGTGGTTGACAAACTGTGTTCTTGGGTTTGTGTTATTTCATAAGCTACCGCTCAGCATATTTCTGGTAATGGTGCTTTGTCAGTACTCTAATTTACTGACGGAGGAAGTATAGTATGTCTTCATATATGTCAACCTGCAGTCAGTTCCAGCATAAATCACATCACAGTCTCATGTACTGAGATCTCTGCTCGTGCTGCTGTCAGTTTGCTGAAACAAGTCTGATACACAGATCTTTGCAGGCCCCAAACTGAAAAGGGACTCTAGGTTTCCAAAATTGGTTTGTCTTCTGAGGTAGGCGCACAATGTCCTGATCAATGACTAGCAGGAAGCGGGATGTTACAAGCTGGACAAAACCTTTTAGATGATGCTGAACATGATTAGACCAGGATGATGTTAGTGATAGTCCAGAAGGGAACTGTATCATAATATCTTGGACCACAGTCCTTGTGCAGTGTTTGTTTCATTACTCTCATTACTAAAACAAAAGTGCAACGGTTCTTCAGCACTCACTGACAATGTTTTTGGATTACTCCAATTATTCTATAACTTATTAGCAGAATATTTCTGATTTGTAGCATCTGTTCTGAGGTCTTTTCCTCCCATTCTAATTAACATCTTCAGTTCGCTCTTACCTGTAGGAATGAGTGCTACCTACTGGACTATGGGGCTGCATAAGGATCCTAGGAAAATTGAACAGATCTGAAGGTATCTCTGCACATTCTATTTATTTTTTATTCTTGGCCTCTACGCAAGGCTCTGCTTGTAGTTCTTATTATTGATCTATGATGCCACACTTTGCTCTTATGTGTCACTTAGTTGGGTTTAAATTTTAGAACAGTCATCTGGAAAATGTATTTCTTAGTGTTCATTTGTATATGGAGATTGCACTGATATAACTACCCGATATTTAAATCAACTCAATTAATGCAATCCATATGTGAGCAATTAGCTTAAGTCAGTTAAGAACCTTTCTTCAGGTATATGAATGTAAACCATATTTAAATTAAGAAAGTGAACAATGCAAGACTTAGAAGCAGGCTGAAGGACATTACTTCAAAAGTAAAATGTTAGTTATTCAGTCCTTTGTCTTGAAACCTCTGGTTCTGGTCTTAATTTTTCACTGATTTGCTACCTTGTTGCATGAGTGTCTTCACTTTTCAATATTTGTGCCTGCAAAATTAGGATCTGCTGAAAGAGTTTGTAGGAGGATGAGGCTGTCTTAAAGAACTGTTTTCTCCCCATGGTAAACTTAAGCTTTTCAATGAGTAATAGTCAAAATTGGAGCCAAATCTTCCCATTTAAAAACATCATTTCCATTTGGAAATGTCATTGCAGTGCCATTTGGGAGTTGCTTGGCTGTCCCGTTGTCCTGGCTTCACCTGCCTCCCCTGCTGCATCTTAATTTGTGCATCTTACTGAATTAGTGTTGTCAGCGCTTTAAGTTGTGTTGTAGGACACGTGGCCCAGACAAAGAGGCGCTTTGGCAGAGAAGAATGAGTACCTTAGAATCCTTAAGTGCACATATTCTGCCATATGCTGAGGGCATCTCTTAAACAGTTTAACATTCTGAACTGGCCAATTTGAAGTTTTGATGGAAAACTCCAAGTTTTGAAGAGAATGAGCTGAGGAAAAGCTATGATTTCCAGCAGGAAGCAGGTACTTGTTAAAAGAAAAATCTTGAGTTGAAAATTACTTTTTCCAGTCAGAACTAGTGACTAAAAATTCTGTTTTGGGCTTTCTTACCAGTGAGAAAGTATTTGAAGTTGTTGCAAAAAGGGTCTAAAGATGACTCAATCTCATGGTAGGTGTCAAGAAACTTTCAGTTTTTAGGTGCTTCCTGAATCCTTATTTACTCCTCCACAAAACAGTACAGATCATCATAACTTGCATTTTCCTCATAAATGACAGTGCAAAGTGTCACCAACTGCAGGTGAATTTGTTCTCATATTTGATAGTTACTGTTGTTGCAGCTAAAATAGTAGAAATCTGATGAGCGTCCTTTCATGTGGAACTGAGGAGGTAGTTTAGCTGTGATAAGGCTGTTAACTCACCTTTTCAGTAGGTCATGTGAACTTCTTGTCTCATTTGATTATGACATTGACAGTGTTAGCTGGGAATGATGCAGATCTCATTCTGTGTCTAACTGGTTTGTGACAAAGTGCGGCTTAATGAAATGTGTCCGCTGAGAGAAAAGGAACTCTCCTATCAGAACAAGGACAGAGACACAGTTACACGGACCAAAAGGAGAAAGCACAGACTAAATCATTTATCTTGGGAAGGAAGAATTGTCCACTGTAAAAAAAATCAGTCAGATGTAGAAGGTGAAACTCTGAAGGCTCGTTATGCTAATTAGCATCAATGCTCTGATGTGGGTAGGCAAGAAGAAGCTGATGGAGTGGTGCTTTAGAACACCATTTGCTCAAGAGGAAGTACAACGCATCATGGATTCATTAATCTGTGCTGAAATGGAAAAGTCTTTGAGCAGCAGTGGTCTAAAGTGGTCAGGATCTTTCCAGTGGCCTTGTTCAGTTGGTTGGCAGCCAGATAGTACGAGTGTCATCTAAGAGATAAGCTATGATCAGTAGTGAATTGTTAGCTGCAGTAATGTGGATGGAAACTGCTTTGGTCATTGGTGCCTGTATATATGCCTTGCAGATATTCACCTATATTTCACTGTGAACAAATGAAAATCTGGTAACTTCAATCCCTGAACAAAGAAAGAACATTGCCCCCTTTGTTTCTTGAAGTAAATGGGGAAGGGATCACATTTCTTCAGTGAAACCCCGTGGCTTGCCAAGATGCCCAAGTGAGGTATCCCAGAGGGAACTTTAAGCAGCTCACTTAAATGATGGGAAAGAAGTTTCACTATGAAATTAATGATGCAGCCCAGAGCACAGTAGGAAAACACCTTGCCCTCTTTTTCCCCATCTTTGATTCCAGCTGTAGAGTCCTGTAGTGCTTATCTGTATATTTATCTGCTATAAAATGAAATGGATTATATGAAGAGCTCTACGAAGCAGTACTCAGTACTTCAACATTTCTCTAATGCAATTAAGGCAGATATTTCAGAAAATGGAAGACTGTTAGTTGCCATAAGCTGGTGTTTCATTGGATTGCACACAGTTTAAAGCCTCCAATATTGCTGTTGTTGTGGGGGCTTCCTGTTTCTAGAATGACCATAGACATCGCAGGGCAATGCTGTAATGCAACGACTAGATGGCATTGGATGAGCATCTCCATGGAATAAATGTATGGTGAATGTAGTCAGTTCCAGCGCATGGACTTCAGGCTGTAAAAAAATAATTCTATTTCTGTCACATCTTCCTTTTAATTATGAGGGAGGGCTTTACTGGTTCTGCTGCTTTCCAACATCACTGCCTTGTTCTCTGAAAAGGTTAACAATCAAGAAAATTCACGATTCCACCTGCCCTCTCCACATGTACTCACATCTCAGGTTGATCTGAGCTTTCTTAATTGCAAGACCAAAACACCTTAATGCAAATATTCCTCTTGCTTCCATCCTGGGTAAGCAGTAGTTATTTATAAGTCCAGCATGCTGTGTCTGTCTGAGGCTGCCACACGCTGTTCAACGGCATCCTGATGTTTACTTGTGCCTACTTTCCTTTATAGATATTCTTATCCTGTGCTGGTACTGCTGTCTGCTTTTAAGATGCACAGTGAATGGTGATGTTGCTCTCTACATATCAAACACAATGCATCCCTTTAGATTTCATAGTTCACTGTGCCCCAGGTGCTGTTATTATCAGTCCTGACATCATTCATTTGATATGATGGGCCCTGTCTTTCCATTTATCTGTAATGGACAGGAGATTTTGAATCATTTTATCTTCCAAGCACAGCAACATCTTTTCTTTAAAAAGTGACTTTCCTCTCTTTCCACTTCTCGCTTTCTTCCTGGTCTAATATCTTGTGCATTACATTTATCCCCCCCATGTCTTTATTTCATATTTCCTTTTCCCTTTTGTTTTAGTGTTTTTTTTTTGGTTTGGTTTGGTTTGTTTTTTGGTGTTTGTTTTCTTTTTTCCCCTCTCCTCCCCATGTGTTCCCTTCTCTCTTTTTCCCCTCTCATTTTTCTTTCCATGCAGGGCATCAAACCAGTCTTACAGCAGCCAACTGAAGGGTTCTGTTGACAATATCAGCCTTGGGTTAGGACTAGTTCATGTCTCCCAGTCCAAAGACATTTCAGAATTCAGTACAGTTGGAAGCTGAGGCGCTCAGGGATCTTTTGGTTTGCTCTTAAACCAAGCAGACCTAAGGGTGAGAGAAAAAAAGAGGATGAATCTTCATTAAAACTTGATGTCAGACTTCGAGGTACAAGATTAAAAGCAAGGTCTTAAAATTGCAAACAGACTTAAAATATCATTCTGTTTTTAACTGAATAGGTCCGTGCTTTAGCAACTTAACCTCTTTCTCATTAACTCTCTGTGAGGTGTCCCTGCCTTCAGAGCAAGGTCTAATGCTTCTCTTAGAAGTGCATTTACTGCCTGTGTATTCAGAAGAGAAAACTCAACCTCATCTTTATGACTGTGGTGTATCAATTTGAGATGTTAAGGATCTGGCTTTTTTAGAGTAGTTCTCCCATTTGCAGTTCAGAATGACTACCTGCCTTTATACATCTTTAGAGGTGCGGCTTGCAGAGGTGCAGGAGTATTACTGATGATGTGTACTGATATTTGAAACCAACAGTCATCAACAAATTCACCTGTGGTTGAGTTTTCTTTGCTCACAGCCAGTCACAGGAGAGCTGAGCGTGTTCCATCAAATCTTTGCTTCAGGGTGTGGGCTTGACTACTTTCTGTTCATTTTCCAGGGCTGCATGGCACTAGTATATCTGAAAGGCAGACAACCCAAGCGTTTCTTTCCTCAGACAGTTGTGAGTGCTGGGCGCTTTGCTGTGGATCACTGTGGCAGTGTTTTCTGGCTACGTACGTTTTTAGAACACCTTAGTTATGCTTTGAGGGTCCCATCTTCTACCAGCTCTGTGGCTTTTCCTGAGTTATTCTAGAACTACTTACAGAAACGTTACAGCCCCAGAGTCTGCTTGGAGGAGAAGGTCAAAAGTGTTTGGTCTTGATTGGTGGGAGAGATGTGTGATATTTGCACAAGCTACTTCAAATTGTGGAACTGATCCTTTCTACAGTAGCACTAATGGATCGTGTATCTCAAAGGTTGTGGCCGAACGTTTAATGGAGCCACTTCAGTTCTTATGTAGAACAAAGGAGCAAATAGTTTCCTTTTTTCTGTGCTCTGGTAGTCAAGCAGTACCCCAGGAGGCAGCTAACAGCTGTCCCACATGCTGACCCCCGTCAAAGAACTGTTTAAAGGTAGAAAAGGAGGTAGAGCTATAACAGAAGTTCAATCCAAAGCATCAGACTTGTGAGCAAGAGAAATACAATTTAATTACGGGTAATCTGTTTAGAGGTAGAGGTGGGGTTTCCTTTACTCTATTGGAATTCCTTGTGGCAAACATTTTCATCACTTGGTTTGAGCTGCTGGGAGTCCCATCCAGGCTGTCACGTAGTCTCACTAATGCTGCAAAGGAGAGAAGACATAAAGCACTTAAAGCAAATACAGTAGCTTGGAACTACGTTGTGAGAAATGCCTTTGGTTTGAGAAGTGAATTTCATTAAATCTTGCCAAATGTAGAAAGCCAGTCTCAGCTTTCCAGTCTCTTTATTTGCTATCAGCACTTGAGATCAGCTTAATATTTTACCTTCACCCTTGGATGCAGAGCATAACGGACAAAACCATTATCTGCGAATGTCATCGCTATTAGGAGAGGAAGAGAAGGAGGAAAGGAGCAAGGGAACAGAGCTGGTGGGGATCTCCAAAAATAAACAGCCTATAACAGTATGGTCAGAGGGAGTGAGCGAGGTTGGAAAAATCAGTGTCTCATAATTTAATTAAAGTTCTGCATCTCCTTCAGAGCTATGGCTACAGGCTGCCAGGCAGAGGGCTAATATCTAAAGGTCATTCGAATGAGCGAAGATACTAATCACTGGAGGACAAAACTGAACTCTGCCTCCCAGTTCTTGCCTTCTTGGTGAGATTTTACCTTCCTTCCATTATAAATTAGCCTGTGAATGTCATGGGGCAATTGAACTGTCATAGAGTCTCCTCTAGGAAGAACCTCCTTTTGTATCAGAATGATGGAATTGGTAAATTGCAACATGGGCAGAGTAAAGACTGAAGAGTGAGGGTACTGTGACCTATGAACATGTCAGCATGCTGTGTACAAGATGTGCTTGTGAACCAGCCCTACATTCCAGACCACAGTCCATAGCAGAATCTAATGCTGCAATGAGAAACACTGCAATGCAACAGGATCGATTAGTTTTTCTTGCCTCCTTTTCTAAGAGAACATCTAATTTCTTCTTGTGTTCAGAAAGAAAAATAATTTATATATATATTTACAAACTGGCTTTTTGTTTAGTGACTTTTAGAATGGAGTTACGCCTGCTGGAAGGAAACTGTATGCACACAAGTTCTTGGCAGAAATACACTTGTAAATCTCAGCTGAGCATCTGTTCTCTTGCAGGTCAGGAAAGGTGAGCCTGCAGGTAACTTTGCCTGAAGGGCTATTAAGAAACATAACAGAAACGGTCATGTTTTTACATAGAATATTTGGTAGAAGCATTCAGTGACTTCTCATGCTTTTGTTACTGGCAATATTTTTCAGCTTTCAGAATGAGCAATGTAGCAGCTGTGGGTTATGAGGAAAAAAGGGAATTCAGGTAACACTGAAACTAGAGTAAAGTCAGAATGAGTCTTGTGATGTTGCCAGAAACCTCAAGATGGCATCAGAGACCTTGTTTTTCTCCATTAGAAACGTATGACATTTTTAGTGGATTTTATTGTTTCTTTGTTTTCCTTTCTTAACCAGTTCTCCATTTGTCATGGTTTTGTAATTTTGCTATCAGTATCAGTATTCCACATCATAACATCATGTAAAGTATGGATACTTCTATTGAATGTGCAGTCCACAGAAGAAGACTACATATCCCAGAGAACAACAGGGTTAATGATAAGTCACGGGACCAGGACGCTGTATAATCTCGTTCCCAGGCTGGAGTGCCCTCCTTCTTCTCTCGAACTTCTCGGAGAGTGGGAAGCGTTCCAGCCGTGTCGCCTAGAGTTCACAGTAGGCCTCTCGGTTTTCGGGGACTCTCTCTCTCTGTTTCGTTCAATTTGTTAGCCTCAATTATATTATATTGTGTTATCTTGTATTTCGGTATCATATTTAGTAAAATAAGTTTTTCCTCCTTAGATTGTCGCTGTTTTATCCCACTCCCTTTTTCCCCCTTCTTTCCGGGCCCCGGGAGGGGGGCCCACGGGGTGGCTTCCCCTGTCACGGGCATAGGTAAATCTAAGTAACCCGTGACAGATTTTTTGGTGGAGAATGCGGGCATAGAGCTTTTTAGCTTTTAGAACAACTCTGTCTTTACTCTTAAAGAGCTTCGTTAGGGGAGTATTATCTTTTCGTAGCTGCTCACTGAGAACGTGACCTTGAAATACCAGACAAATTGTCAACATTAAGGGCTGCTGTACATTCTCAGCACTGCTATCTAACTTTTGTGTAGAAAACAAAGGGATTTCTTTCTCCCTTAGAGCAAAGCTAGCTAGCTCTGACTTTTACAGAGCCTGCCAGCTATGAATCCTCTCTTCATCCCAGTTGCTCTGTTTAAGGGATTGAAAGCAATTATGATCTTCTTAAAGTATTGGTCAACTATTAACACCATAATTTGGTGTTGTGGAATTGTGCAGGTATATAGCCTAATAAGGTGGATACTGATGGAGACACCTGCCTGGTACTTTTATGAGATGTGGTATGGTCAGAATTTTGGCACCTACATCCCAGATGGAATTGTGAATCTTACAAACACTTGCATCCCAGATGGAATTGCGAATCTTACAAGTACTTGCATCCCAGATGGAACAGGCAATTTTACAAACACCACCATGTTTAATTCATTGTACAGGCTAAAAAAACCCTTTTTATTTAGGTTGTACTCTCAGATTTCCACACGCCTTTCAATAACTGAGATAGGGTTCATACTTGCATCCATGTTATCACTATTAATGAATGCATATATGTTCCTATGCATTCGTTCTATGCGGAAGTCTCCTCCAGAACCAGAGAATGATGACTGGCAGGGAATATGGAAAGGTTTAGGAAAAGTCTTAGAAGCATGGGGACCCGCAGTGTCATGGGATTTCACTCTTGAACACCTAAGGGACCCTAAGAAATTAAGTGAGTATTTGGGTCAGAGATCTAAGGAGGTAAACCTTATGTGGGGTTTGGCTTATGCATACCGTGCTTTGTATCATACTATTCTGGAGAGAGAGAGTTTCCGATCTGAGATTCAAGCCCAAGTTAATTCTGATCAGTCACAGGAGGCATCAGTAGCAATATCAGTTGCCCCTGTGGAAGGCAAGAAATGGAAACGGGTGTCCACGCGTCTAGAACGAAAAGAAGGAGAAGCACAGGGGGGGGCTGCAGAAGACCCAGGTGCCGGGCATGGAGCAGTACCGAAAAAAGCAAAGGCAAAAACCAAGAGGCATGAAGAAGAGACTGATGATGAGGAGGAAATCACCTATTGTCGACCTCTGAAGCTGACTGAAATCCAAGGCTCAAGAAAGGAGTTCACACGGCGTCAAGATGAAGGTATCCTTGCTTGGTTGCTTCGCTGCTGGGACAACGGGGCCAACAGCTTGTCTCTAGATGGTAATGAAGCTCGCCAACTAGGAAGCATTGCCCAAGATGCAGGTATCGACAGAGGGATTAGCAGATGTTCGGATGGAGCTGCCACTCTCTGGTTGCGGCTGTTAGAAGCCGTGAGAGAAAGGTACCCCTATAAGGATGCTTTGAAGCCTAAATTTGATAGTTGGAATACCGTCCAAAAAGGTATTCAGCGCCTGAGGGAATTGGCCATGGCGAAAATGTTGTACAGCCCTGATCCAAGCGAACTTGACCCTGAGAGAGTGAGGGCCGATCCTGACATGTGGCAGAAAATCACAAGTACAGCACCAGAGAGAATGGCACAGTCATTGGTAACAGGTTCTAAAGGGTTCGTGGACAGATGGCCCCGAGTTGTTGAGCTGATTATAATGCTTCAAACCACCGATCAGCAGCTCCCTCAACTGCATGCCGCAGTTTCTGCCATCTCACGGCTAGAAAATCGAGTAGATGAAATGTGCAAGAAATTGTTTCCATCAACTAATCGTAATGATGATCCCGTAATAGTATCAGAAACAACTGATGAAGGTCAATCCTCGTACGGGCCACCAGGTCTAATGAAGGATCTGATCAAACTAGTCCAGTCCTACTCCCCACCTGCATCATCAAAAGTCTCAGCTGTTAAACGCACACGCTTCCCAGCTCGAGCAAAGAACAACAGTACGATTGCACCGCGTGTTTCCATGTGGCGCTACCTACGTGACCGTGGAGAAGACATGAGGAAGTGGCATGATCAGCCCACTTCTGCACTACGAGCACGGGTGAAAGAACTACTAGACATACCAACCACCAGTGGAGTTGCTCCAGTCATCACAGGTAACCAATAGAGGGGCCCTGCCCTCAGTCAGGGGAGGGAAAGGGACAATAGAGTTTATTGGACTGTGTGGATTCGATGGCCTGGCACATCAGAACCACAGGAATATAAGGCGCTGGTGGATACCGGTGCACAGTGCACCCTAATGCCCTCCAGTCATGAAGGGACAGAATCAATCCATATTTCTGGAGTGACTGGGGGCTCTCAAGAATTGACTGTGCTGGAGGCTGAAATAAGCCTCACTGGCAAAGACTGGCAAAAACATCCTATTGTGACTGGCCCAGGGGCTCCATGTATACTGGGTATTGATTACCTCAGAAGGGGGCATTTCAAGGATCCTAAGGGGTATCGATGGGCCTTTGGGATAGCTGCTGTAGATATGGACAACATTAAGCAGCTGTCTGTTTTGCCTGGCCTGTCAGAGGACCCGTCTGTTGTGGGGCTGCTACGAGTAAAAGAGCAGCAGGTACCGATTGCTACAAAGACAGTGCACAGACGGCAGTATCGCACCAACAGGGATTCCTTGCTCCCCATTCATGATTTGATTCGCCAGTTGGAGAATCAGGGAGTGATCAGTAAAACTCACTCACCTTTTAACAGTCCCATATGGCCAGTGCGTAAAGCCAGTGGAGAATGGAGGCTGACAGTAGACTACCGTGGCCTGAATGAGGTCACACCCCCATTGAGCGCTGCTGTGCCGGACATGTTGGAACTCCAGTACGAGCTGGAGTCAAAAGCAGCCAAATGGTATGCCACCATTGACATTGCCAATGCCTTCTTCTCTATTCCTTTGGCTGCAGAATGTAAGCCACAGTTTGCCTTCACCTGGAGGGGCATTCAGTATACTTGGAACCGTTTGCCCCAGGGGTGGAAACACAGCCCAACCATTTGCCATGGGTTGGTCCAAACTGTACTGGAACAAGGTGGTGCTCCTGAACACCTGCAGTACATTGATGACATTGTTGTGTGGGGTGATACAGCAGAAGAGGTTTTCACAAAAGGAGAGCAGATCATCCAAATTCTTCTACAAGCCGGCTTTGCTATTAAGCGAAGCAAAGTAAAAGGACCTGCCCAGGAAATTCAGTTCTTAGGTATAAAGTGGCAGGATGGACGTCGTCACATCCCAACAGATGTGATCGACAAAATCACTGCCATGTCTCCACCAACTAGCAAGAAAGAGACACAATCTTTCCTGGGTGCAGTGGGCTTTTGGAGGATGCACATTCCAAACTACAGCCTCATTGTAAGCCCCCTTTATCAGGTGACGCGGAAGAAGAACGATTTTGCATGGGGCCCTGAGCAGCAGCAGGCTTTTGAACAGATTAAACAAGAGATAGCCCGAGCTGTAGCTCTGGGGCCAGTACGGACTGGACAGGATGTAAAGAACATCCTCTATACTGCTGCTGGAGAGAAAGGCCCCACTTGGAGTTTGTGGCAAAGAGCCTCAGGAGAGACCCGAGGCCGACCCCTGGGATTCTGGAGTCGATCATATAAGGGGTCTGAAGAGTGCTACACTCCAACTGAGAAGGAGATCTTAGCCGCGTATGAGGGGGTTCGGGCTGCTTCCGAAGTAGTCGGGACTGAAACACAGCTCCTTTTGGCACCTCGACTGCCAGTGCTGAACTGGATGTTCAAAGGACAGGTTCCCTCCACTCATCATGCTACCGATGTCACCTGGAGCAAGTGGATTACGCTGATTACACAGCGAGCGCGAATGGGAAACCTCAATCGTCCAGGAATCCTAGAGGTAATCATGGACTGGCCTGAAGATAAAAGGTTTGGAACATCACCAGCAGAAGAGGTATCACGTGCTAAAGAGGCCCCACCATACAACGAATTACCAGAAAATGAAAAGAAATATGCCCTATTCACAGACGGATCATGTCGCATTGTAGGGAAGCATCGCAAATGGAAAGCTGCTGTGTGGAGCCCCACACGACAGGTTGCAGAGGCCACCGAAGGTAAGGGAGAATCAAGTCAGTTTGCAGAGGTAAAAGCTGTCCAGCTGGCCTTAGGTGTTGCTGAACGGGAGAGGTGGCCAATGCTGTATCTTTATACTGACTCATGGATGGTGGCAAATGCCTTATGGGGGTGGTTACAGAGGTGGGAACAAAACAACTGGCAACGGAAGGGTAAATCTGTTTGGGCCGCTGAATTATGGAAGGACATTGCTGCCCGAACAAAGAATATGGTTGTAAAGGTGCGTCATGTGGATGCACATGTGCCCAAAAGTCGGGCTACTGAAGAACAACAAAACAACCATCAGGTAGATAAAGCTGCCAAAATTGAGGTGGCTCAAATTGACTTGGACTGGCAGAATAAGGGTGAATTATTTCTAGCTCGATGGGCTCATGAGACCTCAGGTCATCAAGGAAGAGACGCGACATATAAGTGGGCCAGAGACCGAGGGGTGGACTTAACCATGGACGCTATTGCGCAGATTATTCATGATTGTGAAACATGTGCCATAATTAAACAAGCCAAAAGGATGAAACCTCTCTGGGAGGAAGGGCGGTGGCAAAAGTATAAATATGGGGAGGCGTGGCAGGTTGATTATATCACCTTGCCACGATCTCGCAGTGGTAAGTGTTATGTACTCACCATGGTAGAGGCAACCACTGGGTGGCTTGAAACATACGCAGTACCCCATGCTACTGCTCGAAACACCATATTAGGTCTTGAGAAACAAGTCCTGTGGCGACATGGCACCCCAGAAAGAATTGAATCTGATAATGGGACACATTTTAAAAATTCCCTTATAAATACTTGGGCCAAAGATCATGGCATTGAGTGGATTTATCATATTCCCTACCATGCACCAGCTTCTGGTAAAATTGAACGATATAATGGGTTGTTGAAAACTATGTTGAAAGCAATGGGTGGCGGAACATTTAAGCACTGGGAGAAGAATCTGGCAGAAGCCACTTGGTTGGTCAATACTAGAGGATCTGTCAATCGTGATGGTCCTAGTCAATCTAGCCCCCTACACACTGTAGAAGGAGATAAGGTCCCTGTTGTACATGTAAAGAACATGTTGGGAAAAGCTGTTTGGGTCCTTCCAGCTTCTGGAAAGGGCAAACCTATCCGTGGAACTGTCTTTGCCCAGGGACCTGGGTGCACTTGGTGGGTAATGCAGAAGGATGGGGATGTTCAATGTGTGCCACAAGGGAATTTGATGCTGGGGGAGTGCAGTCAATAATTTTATGTATTTATATGTATATATGTTTGCATGTGTAGTGTATTTTAGTTATTATAGTTATACATTTAGTTATGTTACATGTAATTCTACTGTTTAGCTATCATAATTTTACATACGTGTATATATATGTATATATATATATTTACCATGATGTAATAATGTAGAATAAGGGGTGGAATGTCATGGTTTTGTAATTTTGCTATCAGTATCAGTATTCCACATCATAACATCATGTAAAGTATGGATACTTCTATTGAATGTGCAGTCCACAGAAGAAGACTACATATCCCAGAGAACAACAGGGTTAATGATAAGTCACGGGACCAGGACGCTGTATAATCTCGTTCCCAGGCTGGAGTGCCCTCCTTCTTCTCTCGAACTTCTCGGAGAGTGGGAAGCGTTCCAGCCGTGTCGCCTAGAGTTCACAGTAGGCCTCTCGGTTTTCGGGGACTCTCTCTCTCTGTTTCGTTCAATTTGTTAGCCTCAATTATATTATATTGTGTTATCTTGTATTTCGGTATCATATTTAGTAAAATAAGTTTTTCCTCCTTAGATTGTCGCTGTTTTATCCCACTCCCTTTTTCCCCCTTCTTTCCGGGCCCCGGGAGGGGGGCCCACGGGGTGGCTTCCCCTGTCACGGGCATAGGTAAATCTAAGTAACCCGTGACACCATTGTATCTAGTATTTTTTGAAGTATTCCAGCCTTAAGACCTTTTTTCTGCAAGCATTATTTGCAAGGCTCACTGATAACGCTGGATGCAATGCACCCCAGTTGCAATGCGAGATTCTATCTTCAGACCGCCAGATTGTGTCCCCAGAAATACATCTGTACTTATTCTGTGACTAGGAGGCTGGAACAGCAAAGCTGGATGTAACTCTGTAGCTAGAAATTTGTCCAGTACTTACAATAATTAGGCTCTGCAGTGCACACAATCACTAATGAGGGAAATTAGTCAGATTCTGCAAAATTGTACAGTGATGTGCTGCTCCTTACAATCAAATATCCTGCAGATTTTTTCACTGATCACTGAGTCAGGAGCAGAATATTTTCAATCCAACTAATGAAAACACTTTCTCAGTGCAAATCTAGGATCCTTATTTAGCTTTTTATCCAGTCTTTGCAGTGAATCTAGGTAATTGTTCCACATAATGATGTAGCATGCATCAAGATCTTCTTGATGTGCTTCAGATAGCTACATTTCTCATGAGCGGAGGAGCTTAAATGAGATATCCAGCTCATCTCATTTAAGTGCATACATATTTCAGGCTGGTCGAAGAGATTCAAGCACCTGTCTTCAATTAGAATGAGTAGGAGTTGGATGTACTTATTTGCTGTGGAGGTTTTGAGAAGCCTTTGCTGTGCACGTAAGCTGGGTGAGTTTTGTAGATAGCGCAGAATTTAGAGCGTTTCCGAAGGTAATTTTGTTTGTAAGTGGTCCTGATTGTGTATGTACTTAAGTAAAGGAAAATCTGCATTTATTTTCAGGGCTGTAACTGTCTGAATTCTGGAAGGAAAGGGGATGATAAAATCTGCATGGTGGTACGCACCTCTGAAATGTACCGACTGTTGATTCATTCCAACCCAGTGTTAAAAGTCTTTGATCTGTGTTTTAATTGGCATTCCCCATCTTTGTGCCAGGTCTTGCCAGAATCAGGAACTCTTTGGAATCAACTTTTGTTTGTGATGTGTTGCTTTGTGATTTCAGCCACCGTTGTTCCTTGAGTGGAGATGATCTGAACAGGCAGTGGCTGACTCCCAGTTCTCAGCTCCATCCAACAATTTACCACACCAAAGGTCTTCTGTATTATCTGCGCAGCATCAACCGGGCCCCTGTGGTGAGTAACTCCCTGTATCTTCTATGGGTTATTGCACGCAGATGGATTATTGCAGTTGTGTCAACAGCCCTGTTTTATGGTTAGAGATGTGGAAAGCATACTATACCGCTATACTTTCATCATTGTGGGGTGTTTTTGAAAGTCTTGGGTTATCTACTGAATCTTCTAACCAACTCCAAACTTCAGAGTCTTCGTGCACCTGCAGAGTGAATACAAATTCCTTACAGCTCCTTAGTATCCTCAAAGTACTTCAGCTAAACTAGATATTGTTAGTAAGTTATTGTTATCTTTCTGGCAATGACAGGAGAAATTCTGTGAAGACATAGTCTGAATGGATCATGCAAAAGCCCAAACTGGAGCAATCTGTGCAATCAGAGAAACACAAGTTAGCTTTCAAAATGGTTGAACTTTTCTGCTGCTTCAGTGAGAAGAAAATGACTTTTTGGGGGAACTACCGGAAGTTCATGAGGGGTGATACTACTGGCATATGTCTGGGATCTGTCCCCATCTGTTCGGTCTTGATGCCCAACAGAATGAATAGTTCTGAGACCTCAGGATAAAAAAAAAACACTGATGGTTTCAAATGTTGATGAACAGAATGGAAGTGGATGGAACAGCAAGTTGGCTTCTTATAGCCCCAGTTAGGCAGGAAATGTCCTAAGATGCACTGTTCACTCTGGTCTTGATGAGAAAATCCTCAGACAAGGTGAAAATGTCTGTGAGTTTCTTTAAGTGAATATTTGTGGAAATATGGAAATATGCTATTTTTGGCCTAAATGACAGCCCTGACATCGAGCTCTGCACTCCAAGGAATCTACTGGAAGTTCAGCTTGTATCTGAGAGTTTATTCCACCTACATTTTCTTTGGGTTTTGAGCTACATCTGATCAGTTTTGTTTTATTGTGCTAATCGTATTGGGCCTTTTTAATTTAAATTTATCATAACCATCCCTGTCACATCCAGATGCATGAAGTTGAACATGCGCCCAGTGGAAGTTTTCATCTTGCTGAGTGAAGTAAGACTATTGATCGTATCATGTCTCTCACTCACAGGCAGTATGTCAGACGTGGTAAACTGATTTTTTCTTTGCCTTTGAAGAGTACATTGATTTTGGTTTATACATGCTCGCAAATGTCTTTTCCCAACTCCAGAAGAAGCTGGATTTCTTCTGCCCTGCACTCACTGCCAAGATGCCATGAAGGCAATTTCACTGATAGCCAAATGATTTCTGTGGAGTGAATTAGTTTAATTTATCTTGGGGATGCGCAAGCAGTTTCTTCAAAGGAAAGGAAAGCTTCTTGAAAGTGAAAAGGAAATAACTTTAAAGTTAGCGGCCTTTCAAACCAAACCCATTTTAATTGGTAACTTCAGCCATAGAAAACAGCCATCTAAGTGCTTTATTTGTTTATCTATTTTTGCTTCTCATGTTGGTTTTGGAAACCCTAGTAATAGAAGGGGCTGGATACGCTGTAGTATTGCAACTCTCCACTGAGGGTGGTTTCTTTTCAACTGAGAGCAGCGGGAGTATCAGAGAGCTAAGCTTGGGAGCAGCTAGGACTGAAGGGGAAAGAGATGTTGCTTTTTCCCCTTGAGCATTCGTGGTGAGGAAATGTGCAGTTTGTGAATTACAGTTGACAGTGCACTTGCAGGATGCAACAGGAAAAGTGTAGCTCTTACAGAGGGATCAAGCTGCAGCAAAGAGCAAGTTACTTTTGGAGGGGACAGGAAGATGCTGTTAGGGACCAGGAGACACAAAGCGGTGTTTGCTTTTTGAGATATTCTATCAAGGTTGGAAACAGAATCTGACTGCAAGTACATAGCTTTTTGTGAGCAAAGCATCCTAAACGTGTCTACCTCAGCAGTCTGAGATTGGGTCCTCTCACGAAGCTACTAAGGAAAAAAAAGAGTATTTGCATCCATTTTCTGTCTTGCTTTTCCTTTGTTTTAAAAGCTTCCTGATTCTGTGAGTCATGAGGGGGATTGTTTTTGAGTTTGAAAGCAGTCCTTACCTTTGTGGTGCTCAGTGCTGGCACATTACTTTAAATAGATAAAAATTTGCATGTGTGTCTTGAGTCATACCCAGTGAACACCAGACTTGGAATTTGACTGTGTGTTGGTGTCACAGCTGTACAAGAAGGATAGAGAGAAAAAAGGGGTGGGTAGGTCTCAAGTTTACCTTGTGGTTGCCCAGGCTTAACCCAAGGAAAGTTCTTCATTGGGTGCTGCAACTATAAAATACAGTTTTGTCTTGGCTGAGTGGTGAGGCTTGAGCTACTCTGTAGAATAAAAATAGAGCAGAAGAATGCATTGTAAAAACAAAAACAAAACGATTTGTCATAAACATTGAGAATAACTGCAGTGCTCAGTAAAATTAATTAAAATGTAGGTATATATGATACACAAATGGAATGGAAACATTTCCAGTAGTGTTGACTTCTCTGCTGTGGAGGTGGGTGGCAGTCATGGATTCATCCCATGGCATGAAATAGTGGTGTTACAGAGCCTGGCTTTTACAATGCTTTACTAATATGGAAGGCTTGTTCCAGACTTGTCACTTAAGGATTCACTCTTGAGATGCAGAATTATGGACCTCCTGCTTATCAGGCAGCACAGCTATCTGAGCAGCTGATCATCCCTGTGTGGTTTCTGATAAGTAATCTTTTAGGTAATAATATATGCATCTTGCATGTTAGTAATTCTGTAAATTGGCAGGTAATTGATACCTGGTTGAGCTGGGATCTCTGCCTCAAAATAGAACCACAGCTATAAAACCTTCTTTGATATTCATATAAGTAAATTCTAGTTGGTACCTGTGGTTAAACTAATCTATGACTGTATTGCTGGAAGCATAGATGGAACGCTAACTGGAAAAATGCCTGTCATTAAAAGAACCAATAAATGCAGCTGTTTAGAAGGGGGCTTTATGGGATAATTCCCTGTTTTTCAGGCAGTTGCTTGAAGTGTAGGACTGCATAAGCCCCATGTGTTGGACTGGGTGATCCTTTTACAGGTCCTGTCCAACTCAGGATGTTCTGTGGCTATAGCAGTCCTGTTAACTAGGACTTGTGGGATGAATCTGCGTGTGAGTGTCTTAGCATCTCCAATCAATGTGCAGCTTGTCAGAGCAGCTGGAGGAATTTAAATGCTCAGTTCCTTAGGTAATTAAACTTCCTGACTGGCTGCAGCTAAACTGAGTTACTGTATAACTACTAAACAAGCATACTAGGGTAAAACTTGCCTTAACAGTTGGTGGAAGAAGTTGATCTATTCCATCTGTTTCTCTCCTCCTCTCTATGTTTATATAAGAATATGTATCTTTCTTCCTCATCTTTTTAATTGATCCACAGTGCTTCCCTACCTTATGACACCTGTCCCTTTGTCTCTGATAGATGCCTCAGAAAACTATTTAAATGATATCACGATGTTCCTTTCTAATCGGCAATGAATATTGCCTTAAAACAAACCAATTTCTTCTCTTTAGAAATCCTTGTCTTTTCACTGCTGGATTTCTGAATGTTTCTGATAAAGACATGGAGAATATATGTAACAGCAGTGTCTATATTGACTTCATATTCCGGAGGGCAATGAGATTGATTATTATTTAACACTTGGGTCAATATTTTCCTCTTGGGTCATTAAATCGTGATTTTCATTTTTATCAAAGTTGATATGTGCCTATGAAGGCAATCAAAACTTCCATTAAAACCTGGAATGTACCTTGTACCTAGTTTATATGATAGCTGACATGAGAGATGGATTAAATAGATACATTACGTTGTGTGGAATCAGATTATTTGTCTGACAAAGATAATGTCCCGTGCTTTATGTCCAGGAATTCATGTAAGTATCTGACCACATACAATACATTTTTACACAACTGCACAATTACATTTTCCTAAACATTGTGTAGCACAGTTTTTGTGTTTAAAGAAGCCAAGGTGATTAATTGCTGGCAAAAGGTGCAGTTTTAAAATCTCCTGAGGCTAATGCTAGAGTTGAGAAGTCAGAGGAGCCCAACAAATTGCTCCGTTGTATCATAAGTTACCATGAACTCTCAGGTTCCTCGGTTGGCATGGAATCTTGCACAGATGTCATGTTTATTTCTGCTGTGGACAGAAATGCACCGGTGTTGACACTGGATTCATGAGATCATGTCAGTTCCAATAGGTAAAACGAGGTACGGCTGACTAACAAAGTTTGACACTGATTATAGGCTTGGCCCAGAGCTCTGCTCTGAGTTTGTCTGAAGAGCACTGACAAAGGTGTAATTCCTCACATACAATCCTCTAGTATTTATAGTGTCTGTTGTGAAGAACCACAAAGCTTACTTCAGTATTACAGATTTTGCCTTTCTTTCCTCCCTAGGTGTTCTGTGACTACCATGGACACTCCCAGAAAAAGAATGTGTTCCTCTATGGTTGCAGTATCAAAGAGACCTTGTGGCAAGCAGGTTGCGTGGTCGACACAGCAGTTATCACAGAAGATGTTGGCTACAGGGTAGGTCTGCTTTGTTCCTTTCTACAGTTGTTGGCATATATGTGCACCTACATCCCTCTTTAAGATGAGGTCAGATCACAAGTTCTGTTGGTAGGTGCAAACTTGTCTTGCAGCAGAGGAGTAGAGATCCAGAAAAGTTTAAATGATTCCTACTATCTTCATGCACCAGATATCTGCGAGAATATTGTCAATAGGTGGATCTCTAATTCATTTCATTAAGATGCTGTTTTGTTGTCACTGCCGCTGACTAATAGAAATGTTGTATTTTTGTGTTTTATAAGTTCCAAGTATACATGTGCTTCTCTCACCCTCAACTCACGAGAAGTCCCCGTGGAAACACTTGTTTCACAAGGAAAAGCAGGAAGGGTGCTTACAGTCAGAACATCGCTTGTTGTATTTGAAATCAGTGGGCTTGAAAAGGCTGAGGATAGTTCACTGTTACACAAACAGAATTCAAATGCTGCTTTCAGCATCTGGTGCCTGTCTTGAATCTGCAATGAAGAAACCAAGAGCAAGCCTCCAAGGGTGTCCAAGAATCTGCAGTGGCCTAGATGAAAGGCTTTGTGATTGCAAAATATGGGAAGTTTCTCTCCTTCCTCCCATGAGTAATTGGGGACGATCCTGCTCTCCATGTATTTACTTCCCAAAAACATGAGCAAAATACCTCAAGAAAATTGTGATTTTTGAACAGCCTTTGCTGTAGCCCTTGATTCGTGGGAGAAAGAGGCATTGTTACTTCCTAATACTTGGCCTCAGATGACATGCGTAGCATTGACATTGGAAAACCCAACTTCAGGATTTCTCCTTTTAATCACCATTCCAGGCCCCTTTGACAGTAATCTCTGAAGGGACCTCAGTAAAGAATCCTAATTCCATTCTGACCAAATGGGAACGGAGGTTTATGGACATGGGCAGCACCCCCGTTTTTGTGCATGCTAATCCAGCTGTATGAGAGACAGGGAGCATGGTTAAAGTAATGTGTTGTCATAAAAGAATCCTTTGAAAAGATGCGTTTTCACCCTCCCAGAAATACAATTGAAAGGTAATTAATGAGAAAAGCAGAGGGGAAAGAACTATTAGTGTGAAATCCAGTGAAAGCTGGTAAAATGAAAGGAATATTAAATTCAGATTTGATAATGCTTCTAAATGAGTCCTGACTACAGAGACATTACTGTTACCTGCCAGCGTTTTTATTTAATCAAATATAGAAGACTGATTATGCATATAATTTCAATTGTTTTAAAAACTAAACTGGATTAGAGATCTGATTATGGTACTTCATAGCATATATTTACAAAAATCTGTGTGCTGTTTCAGATAAGGACAGAATGAAAACTATCTGAACCTTCACACGCAGTTTAGCTGGATCTCATGATTGTGTTCAGGATTATAATTGTTTGGGTGACTGTGCTTTATTTTTAACCCAGCTCCAGGAAAACCTGGATGTGTTGCTCGGAATCATAATATTTTGCAGCAAATTGTACTTTGAGGGCAATTCAGAAGCAGTGGATGTTTAGTTCAGAGCAAGTAATCAATTTTAAAGATTCCTCTGTTCGGTATTCTCCCAGGAAAAGGAATGCTGTAGTTCTTAATAGCACACTGTAGATCTTGACTTAAGAGTTAGGCTCATGCTGGTCTCAGGTTTGAAATGTAATCTCTCACTTTGTTCCAGTTATCTGTTCACAAGGTTTTTTTCTGCTGATGAATGGACCTTATAGATCTTTATGTCTGTACCTTACAGAACTGGTAGGGTCCATTCATAGCTATAGATTGGATATGCTGAAAATAACATTTACTTTCTTATTACAGAGGTATGTATGATTATGATGTTTGCAGTGGATATTGCAGAACAGTTTAGGCCAAAGATTTTATCTTCTGCGTCAGTCATCCTTTAAGAGAAGACCAGCTATTAAATGTTATTTTCTCAATTTTGATGAAACCAAGCAGTCCTGTACAGAACTGTGATGTAAAGCTCAACAGAGTGGAACTAGAATTGCTTAGAATCAATCAGTTTCACTGATTGTTATTGGAAAGTGAAATTAGCTGGTTGGCTTTCACTGCCCAAACTGAATGAAATTTGAGGGTCAATGCCATTAGCAATGAGCAGAAACTCCTTCTGTATGATTCCATTCCATTCAGAAGTTTAAGAAAGCTGTCATCAAAGAAATAATGAACGTTCTTATTTTACAAGCTCTTCACTGGATGGTCTTTGGGCATGTACTGGGATGCAAGCACAAAGGTTTATATGCACATATGTGCTTTTGTATGTAAATGCCCAATTTCTACACCGAGTACACCTAGTGTTAAGGTATCTAGTATATACTTTTACAGTTAGCATGAAGAAGTGTTGCATCCACACTGATAGAAATATTTGATAGCGCTGTGTATTAGCAGTGTTTATAGGCTGCTGTTGAGAAAAATGATTTCTAGAATAAGAAAATCACTCAGAGCTAAGAGGTAATTTTACTGAATTTTCATATTTACTCTTTATTGCCGCTTTCTATACAGAGTGCATTCAATGTACCATTTGATCCCAGATGAGAATAGTTTGGTTTATTTCACAATGCAAGATAGTTAAATGCTAAGCTCTATTTTCCTATAATTATCTGTGACCTTCAGTGGGATTATGCATTCCCCTTCTTTGCTGTGTGCTGTGTTCAAACAAAATTCCTCCTATAGCTGAATCCCTTGTCAAATTGTGAGGAGGAGCTGGAAAGGAAAGAATGGAAACGTTGTGTGCTGAGCTATGACTGCAGCCCTCCAGGCAGAACAGGAAAATGTAGTTAATGTTGAAGCAGCTTAAAAAATAAAGCTTCATAAGTGACTTCAGCAGTCCAAAACTATAGGATGTGCAAAGACATCATTTTGGATGGGATGTACCAAATGTACTTACAGCATTTTTGTCTGTGACTGGGGACAAAAAAACAAACAAACACAACAAAACATTAGAATATGAAGATTTCACTTGGGATGAAGATGAGACCAGTTTGGCACTAACTGGAACTATCACAGTGACAGTTTCTACAGGTAGCTTTGGTGATACGCGCTTTAAACAGCATAGGCCTCTTGTAGATGTATTTGTGATATAAATGCATGTACATCTGTTTGATTCATTTTCTCATTGCTGATACTTTCTTATAGACTCTTCCTAAAATCCTGGACAAAGTGGCCCCTGCATTTGTCATGAACAGCTGCAGCTTCCTTGTAGAAAAGTCCCGCGAGTCAACAGCCCGGGTGGTGGTATGGCAAGAAATGGGTGTGCTGAGGAGCTACACCATGGAGAGCACGTACTGCGGCTGCAGCCATGGTCTCTACAAAGTAAGTACCTCTTCCAAAGAACTACATGGCACACTCCTTCTAATGTGTGTCTAATGAGCTTGGGAGAATAGAGTGTGCTGTTTTTATGCTGTTTGGTATTGCCAGCTTCCTTCTATAATATAAGTGTAGCCATTCTACTGAGTTTCTTCTCAGTTAAATCCTTCCACGATCCTTCACTTTTAATCTTCCATGCCAGGGAAGTAGGTTCCTTGCTACGAGGTTTCATTTGACAGTGAAATAAAAAGAAATTCCAGTCTAATGCCAAAAATATTGAGCTGAATGAAGGAGTGTTTTTGAGATGATACAGACTGTGTCTTTATAATGGTATTCACAGTAGATCTGAGGTAATTAACATGAATATTAGGAGTCGTACACTTCCTGTTGCAGTCTATCTGGGCATTTGCTTGGCTAAACTTAAGAGCCTGCACTGAGAATTCTGCACTTGGAGTTTGTTACTGACAGCCAAAGGTAGCTCATCTATGAGCTGAAGCCACAGCTTTAACTGTGAACTAAATGGAGCTAAATTTCTTACCAAATGATGTTCCAGATACTGTGGGAAGGGCTGTACTTGTGCTGAGTGCATCAGAGACAGGAGCCTCTTGGCACTTTTTAAGTACATGGTTTGAGCTCTGGTAATTGTATTTAGCTGTACATAATTCTCCACTTGCTCAGTTGGTGAATTCTTTTTGTTCCTTTCCCAAACCTGTTGCTTTCCATGGAAGGGATTCTGTGCTCCACCTTATTTCTCCCACTAGGGAGCAATCCTTATCTATACAGCATTAATATGTGGTTAAGGATCCGAAAAGACCCTTAAGGAAAAAGCCATTGTTACAAATAACAATTAATAAGACGTTCAAATTATTCTTTGCAAGTTCTATGTTAATCCTTTTACATTCCATAGAATGTGGCCAGCAAGTACTCAGCTACTGTTTTAACAGTGCTCTACTATACTCACATCATTTCTTAGATAGAAAAGGCAGAAGAAATATCTGAAGATGGTTTAAAGAAAGAGAATATAACTGCCCTGAGCATTACACCTAGTGCTCCCTACTCTGAGAAGTGCTGATGGGGTGCAATAGGTACCACAGGTTGTGGTGGGGTTTTAAATTTCCTTCAGACAGTGGGGAGAAATTCTACCTTGACTAATGTCAGTGGCAAAACTCCTAGTGATCTCCATGGAGAATTTAACTCATTTCCTAGATAATCTGAGTAACATCTAAAAGCAGTTGGACATCAGGTTATATCAGTGTCTAATGATTTGTTCTCTACTTCCTTCAGTATTTTCAACCCAAGTTTGCATAAGTTGTGCCAGCAGATCTAAAATGTTTTATGCAACGTTCTCCCAAGTGCACCACCACTCAGTAAGCTGGTGGTCAGGCTTCTAATGGTGTTGGTAGCAGTTCTGGATCCTGATCTTTGACTTTCTTCCTTCTTGAAAATGGTGAAAATAATGGTGAATGTAGCTGCTTTGCTGACTGTAAACTGAGATACAAACTTCTTGTGCTTGAAGTTGCACATATCTGATAGGGAGTTTGCAAAGGATTTAGGAAAAAACAGAGGAAGGCTTTGTAGAGACTGTAAGAAGCTTAAATATTAAATACACAGGGCTGTCAGGTAAGCCCCCTCTCACCACAGAGCAATGTTGTAGGAGGGCTGAGGTAACCTGTCTGATAGAGAGGCCCAGAAAAGAAGTTCCTAAAGTTTTTCGATTGCACGGTGTGTGGCATATCATGTATAGAAATGTGACTTTCATTTCTAAAGCAGTTTAGTGAGTGAAAAATAAGGCATGAATTTGTTACTAGTGATATGTAAATGAGAAACAGTTGTGACCCCAGCCTCGATTAAAAGTCATTTGATTTCAAATGGGTATGGGGGGAGGGCAGAAATGAGAGCAAAAGAAAAGATGACTTGTCTCTGTTGAATCTCCCTGTCTGTGTGATCAATGGAAATGCAATAAGCCATCTACCCTTAAGGAAGAGAAACATAAAACTAAAGAAACTATTGATCTTATCTAAGGTTTTATTCAACATAAAGAAGAAGAAAAGAAGGGGAAAAAAAATCCAGACTCTCTTTGATTTTGTCTGGATTGTCCAATTGAGTCTTAGAACAGCAGTGTCTCCATTTGAAAGCTGCCTAAAACAAAGCAGTCCATTTCAACAAGGAATTCTCCTTCCTACTTCTACCAGTTTACAATCTCACAATCAAAAAGTAATCAGAAACTGCCTATCATTTCTCTCCCAGTGTGAATGCAGTCTGTATTAACTCCCTCACTGGACCTATTGCCCTCCAGGTTTGTATTACTGTCCTCCTTTTGCAGGATTTTGTTGAGCCATCTTGTCTTATTTGGTTTGCAGAATACTGAATATAAGGCTGTGCCATAGAAAGCTCTATTCAGTACAATCGGGAGCAAATATTGGCCCAAAAGAATCAAATCTGCACTGACGCATATGGATATTCTCCTAAGTTTCTTCAGTGTGATTCATTTTTAAACTGGCATAGCTCTTTGTTTTACCATATCCTATTGTACTACACTTTATTCTTCTTGATTCTTGGCTGACTAGTTAAGACGCCTGTAGTAACGTACTGCACTGGGATGTTCAGATTACTAACTGTATTCACCATCCTACGAGTTTGATGTATTTTGAGCCATGTATACATTTGCGTTCCAAAACAGATATAGTAGAAACATGGCAAATCTCAAAACTCAGCTCCGTGCTCTCTCAGTACATGTGGTGTTGGAAAGGCATTTTCCTTGACATGTTGTGCCTGGTAGAGGAGATGAAGTACTGATGTAAATAGACTTCAGCTTCTTGCTTCAAAGGGATACACGCAACAAGGAGTAACAAATGAGTTTTTAAATTATTCCAGATATTTTGACAGTACCCTTTGAAGGAGATTTTACTGGTGACGTGGATCCCTTTTTGAAGAAAGTCTTTGGGAGAGTCAAGAGAAAAAATTAATTCTGTCCAGTCTAATGCTTCTGAATGAGGGGAATTGAATGCCCCAACTTTTATTATCCGACTTGATGAGAGGGAAAAGCCATCCATTTGCAGAGATGATGGAATCAGGGAGAGCAGCACCGAGCAGAGTGGCCATACGTTCATAAGAAATTGTTGATAGTTGTTCAAAACACCTTTGAAAGGAGGATTTGGGGAATTTCAGGAACGCTCTTCCATAGAACCCATCTTCATGTTGGAAAAGTTTTTCTTCTTTTGAGTCCAACTACTCAATTCACTGAACTGGTAAAGCAAGCTAGAGGTGAGGAAAAACTGATGTTGTTTTGTTGGTTGGTTGGTTGGTTTGATTTGATTTTGCTTGCATTCTCTCCAGTCATTTACAGTAGGAGAAATTAGAGGTAAAATTGTGCCTGATGTAACGGCAGCAATTGGCAGGTGGAGCCTGGCCAGAGTAACTGTCAAAAGTCATGGCCTGTCTAACAATTAGAAGCCCCCATCTCTACAAAACTCACCCCAGATAAATTGTGAGAGTGAATGTCCCTGAAGGTTCTGTGAGCCATCTTCGTGTGAGCGAGGATGTGACATTAGTCATGTAACGTGTGTTCCACAAATCATGTGCCATCTTGCTGAAGTCTGTCTCGTTCTGTTTAGAAGGTTAATAAATTGCATCTTTTTGTTTTTCCTATGCTATACTGGCATAAAACCAAGATAACTTTCTTGTTAGATAAGAGCCAATAGTTTGTATTTCGGAGATGGAAGTACTTAAATGCTGAGGGATAAAAGGACGGAGCTGCTGATAAACGGGTAGCAGAACTGGATGAAAAGCTCTGCATCCTGGCCCCTTATACAGTAACTGCAGAGATGAGAGTCTAATAAATGGGAAGAGCTGCCATTATCCATCCCCTGTAACCTGGCTAGCATTTACTGAATTATTTTATACAAGTAATGAACCAGTGAATTGCCGTGAAAGTGTGGCAGAAATAAAGCAGTATGCCAAGATGAAAGCCTTTCCTCTTGCTACTCTTTCAGAGGTGGACTGCTCTGGTTTGACCCATTTCTGTCCAAAATAACCAAATTGTTACTAATACATCATTTGTCCCTGAAATTGCAGTTCTGTTTCTTTATAGTTATCTATAGGCAATGAAAGATTTTCTTTATCTTCCTTATTATTGCGTATCACATATTATATTTCTGTGGAATTTTTATGTATGCCTTATTCATAAGCAGTTTATTACAGTCGATAGTCAGAAATCGGGTTGTTTTGAGGGAGTTTGCAGTCGCATAACGTTGTCTTACTGGCATACAGAAGCAATGATATTCTTGTATATCATTCTTGTAATTGGATGCCTAGTGCACAAACTTGCAAATAATTTTAATTTGGACTCATGCCAGTATTCAGGCACCAACAGAAATGGTTGCAGCAATGTTCTTGCCACAGAGTGTATTTGATAAGTACTTGCAGAAGGGAAATGAAAAGAGATGGAGTTTATTCTGGGCTTTCTGATGAGCATTCCAGTAAATTGTTTACATCATCTTTGAAATCTGAGGCTTTTCCTATTTCTGGTTTCCATTGTCTCCCACGTTTTACACTTTTCCTAAGTATGAGTAAGTTTCACAAGCATCCAGAAGTTTCTATCCAAAAAATCATCTCTAAAACGTGCATCTAGTGAACCCTCTGAGGCCTGGGCACGTCATTCAAAAGCAGATGCTAAGAAATATAGAAGAATGTTTTTTTGTTTTTTTTTTTCTAAATAGTTCTGCTTCCAGTTCTGGTCCAAAGTGATTCAAATTGGAAGCAGCTGTAATTGTAAGAGAAGTATAAGAGAAAAACAAATAGTTATCTTGTAGTAATCTAAGGAGTGAAGGATTAAATTAAGGTTTTCTGCTCATTGTGTTTTCTTTAGTTGTTGCCCATTGCAAACGTTTGCATCCTGTTTTCCGTATTTTCATGCTCCTTTTGTGCCCACCAATCCTTTTCAGTAAATTGTGATTCAGTTTTCAAGATATTCTAATGGTACCTTTTAGTCTTGACGATTTCACTTAATGCAACGATATAAAGGTTAATGGCATTTAGGAAATGAGCAAAGGCACATGGGAAAGAGCAAACCAACCAGGAGACGGTGAGCATTCATCTTCCTTGGATGGCCAGAGCAACATAATGATTAGTCTGCAAGCACAGCACCAGGGCTTGTGGCTTGCAGCCACAAACCTGTATTTTCTGGTCCTCTTAGGCTGGACTGAGTCAGATGAGCAAAGTCTTGGATGAGAACTCTCCACGGACTTGGCAGAAAAAATGAGTGTTATATCCTAACTCGGATTTTGTTGATATAAACAAAAGGAGAAATGTATATGGCCTTGAACTACAGAGAAATGAAAAATCAGCTGACTTCTCAGCCTTTTGGAACCAATTTCAAAGCTGATCAAATAGGATCTCGACTTCTCCAACTCCTAAATAAACAGAGTAGCACAATCTGAGCCCTTTGGAAGTAATAGCATCTTAAATCAGTTCCTTTGTCTCTGTTGTTGATAGATTATCGAGGGCTGTCTGTCAGTGTAACTGGAGAACAGGTTCCCTCCCTTGTTGTGGTTTGTAATTGCTTTGTGTTTTGTTGTTAGTGGTGTTTTTTAGCTTTTGTTTTTTTTTTTTTTCTTCAGCACAACAGAAAGTAATGATGGGATGAGGTCATTGTAGATCTGACTTTGCAGAGTTGGAAGCATCTAGTTCTGTGGAGGTACACTAGACATGGATGTATTTGGAACAGCAAAGCAGAGCCATCATGTGCTCCCCTCTTTCTCTCAACTCTTTTCCGCTACTGTATATAATCGATCAGTTGCTGTAGCTCTGATGTTTACCACTTCTGTTTGGGGCTTAGTCTTAAAGGGCTTGTTCCAACAAATCCCTGCGTTTCTTTCCTTTTACTTGCAAATGATGTGAGCATCTCCTAGTTAGCAGCTGGTTTATTTGTTAAACCAAGGAACACAGCAGATTCTGTGGGACCCAGGAAAGGAAAACAGATGTTACCTTGATTCTGTACATTTCTGAATGCTGATATTTCTCTTTTTTCCCCTTCCAATATACCATAAACAGCTGATACCTGTTTTGTTTGTTTGTTTTCTCCCTCAACTACTTCTAAACCTTTCTAGATGCTTGGTTGCAGCCCAGTCTTCCCATACTCTTGGGAAGAAAGGTGGTAGTAGGTACAGATTGGAAAGAGTTATCGAGCTGCTTCCCTAGAAGCTTTTTTTTTTATTTCCCTAGGAAATAAAAAGCCAGACTACATGGAATCAGAAATGCAAGTATTCAGTCATACCCATTTTCTGGGAGTTGTGGATGGGATTAGATCGAAGATTCCCAGGTGCTGACATTGCAAACCCAGACAACTTAGATGTTAGAATCAAAAAATTCATTTGCAATTAATTAATTTATGGTTGCATGGAAAAGATGCTGCACTTTGGATGAAATGTTACTCTTTCTGAAGCCCACTGAACAGTTCTGAACGGTGCAGCCTTGAATATAAGTGGGATTTAAGTCTGCTAATGAAAAGAACTCTTGGGAAGGATGTGAGACAGAAAAGCAAAATTCCTAATGAAAACTAGCTGTAGTATTCTGGCAGTGTCTCTTTAAAAGTCTAAATATCATTGCACATCATCCTTTCAAGTTTTCAGTGGAATTACAGCGGCTAGGTTTTTGATTTCTGATGTCTCTCTTGCTTGTTAATCTGGTCCCATGTGGATTTATTGTACAAATCTATTTGGCAGCTGAAAATTGCCCTTTGATGAAGCTCATAGTCTAATCATGAACTCCTCAGGCATGGCAAATAAGAATGGGAGGTTGCAAAAGCACAGGCTAGAGGAGCCACGTTTGTCTTTTACTCTGCATGGATTTTAGAAGCATCTAAATTTCAAAGTCTTTTATACACAGGATTTTCTGCGAAGATTGATTTTTACCCCTCTTAGCATCATAACATTTGCCATGCTGGATCAGACCATTGGTCCATATGATCAGGTATCCTGTCTCATACAGTGTTTGGTTCCTCGTGGCTCCTAAGAGAACAAAACCAGGCTGTAGTGCAACTGATTCAATTACACTAAGACATGGAAAAGAAGAAATAATCCTACCGGCCCACCTGACCTGCCTCCTTTCTGCTTCATATGCTGCAGCATGAGGCCTGATTATTTCGAGGGTGTGGTAATGATAATGAGCAACTTTCTCTGTTGATAATTATGGCACTTTTCTGTCCCCTTTCGTAATATTTTCCCACACGGGATTTCCTGCAGCAGTGAACTCCACTAGTTCATACTAGTGATATTAGTGGTATTGGATATGCTGTCCAATATTGAATGTAAACTATATATTGAAATTTAATCTCACTTCCTCCTCCATTCTGTCCCTCCACTGATTTCTGCACTGTACTTCTCACAGCTGCTGTAGCTCCCAGGTTCTTTAATCTGCTGTTCTCTGCCACATCCACTGTTGTCTTTATTCATGGATGATCCAATCGTAGGTCCCTTGGTCTTGTCAAAAAGAAATCAAACTAACTCTATTCATTCTTGCCAACTTTCAAATCTGTAGGTGCATCCTTTCTTCTTCTTTTTTTTTCTCATCCAGTTCTTGTCTCTTTGGTCTTTCCTTTTTTATGTTCCCAATTGAGATTTATATTTTTTTTTCATATGTGCTAAGCTCCTGTACTGATAGCATTGTCTTTCCTCTTTCCCTTCTTCCACAACACTTATTTCAGCTTATGGTCCCAGAAAGAACCATCAGCTCTTCTGGTTTTGACCTCCTATACTACATAGGCAGCTTTGTACCAAACCCTCGTGTTTGTGTAAGATTTTTCATAGAAGAAAGAATTCAGACTGGATTTGAGAGCATCACATGATTGGAAATCCATCTGGTCCCCTGATATTTTGTTCCAGGGATCAGAAAGTGCTAAATATTATTTCCTTGTACGAATTTGAATTCGTCTGCCTGCTATTTTCAGATGTACTCTAGTTTTTTCTCTGTTGGTTTAAAGAGAGATTTAGTAACTTGCAGGTTCTTCTCTTAAAAATACTTACAATGCAACCAAGTTACCTTTCTGTTTTGATAATTAATTAAAACAGGCTGAATTCTATAATAGTTTGTATGAGAATGTGCAGGTAAGTACCTCTGAATTAGCTAAAGGAGCAAGTGGAAAGTCCTGTGCTAAACCACATTAAGCCACATGTCAACACTCTGAAGCAGAATTAAGGTGGCCTTAATTAAATTTGGCTTAACTCATTTCCAAAGTAAATTAAACCAAACTGAATTGCAAACACTTTAATTCTGAATAACGGAGGAGAAATATGTGTTTCTGAATGTGATAAACTTACAGATGAAAGAGGTTGCTTGTGCTGGGTAATCTATGAGGCAGAGAAGGCAATATGTTTAGACATGATATTTCTGGAGCTTCATGGCTTATCTTTAGGTAAGAGGCTCTGTTGTATACCACATATGGATGACAAAGAGAAACCTGCTATATTCTAATTTTTGTCCAAGGAAGAAATTTTTGATGCATGTGATGCCAGATGGTGGCTATCTGCAAGTGAAGATGCATGGTCAGAAAAGAGAAATTACAGCACACAGCCTATGGAAATGCAGACATTAGGGACAATTAAAAGTGATTCACATACATACTATAAGTGGGGACAGATGAGAGGTGAACGAGCTGAAGACAGTAGAGATCAAAGAAGTTGTTGGCTACTCATAGTTGTGAGAGAAGGAGAATTTGGAGACATCCAAGTGCTGATGTTTTGCAGTATTTCTTTTACTCTCAGACACTCAAGACAGGCAGCTTCTGGAGTATAGAATATTAATCTTTGATGAATAGCTGCTGAAGTGAGACAAGGAATCGTTAAAATATTTTCAACCAAGTAATTATCATAAGCGAGTTCCACTTAGAAAAATGGACAAAGGAATAAACAAGTGTAAGTGTGATTTGGCGTCACACTTTCTTCTTAAAGCAAACAAATATGATACCAAGAGGAGCTTAGATGATGCATGTGGAAATGAGTGCAGTTGTGTGTCATGGGATACGTACGGTTCTTGGTGAAAAGGAAAGATGTATTATTGTTATTATCTAACAACTTTTTAGAGCTGAAATTGAGAGAAGGAAGAAAAGATGGAAAGGTAATGGTTGTGTAAATGATGGATAAACCGAACTGCTTTCCAGTGGTCATAGAGGAGAGTGGTCATAGAGACTTCTGTCTAGGTGTTATGTACCTGAGATTTTGTGTAGGCAGCAGTAAATTCTATTACAGATTCCGAACATTACAGATGATTATTTTCTAGTACAAAAGATGTTGTATCCAATATAGCTCTATTCTGGACCACACTATGATAGGAAAGGGTGAAATAATCTTCGGTGTGAGAGTTGGTGGTTACCTAGACACCAGTGATCATGACCCAATTACGTTTAATAAGGGCAGAGCGCATCATTTCTATTAACATGTGTTCATGTATGTTTTTCCCTTAATATGGGATAATAGTCCAGGACTGGGGATGTATTATAAATAAAGCAGACCACAAGAGGAAGAAAAAAAAGATTACGGAGGTATTATAAATTTTAAAACCAATGTTTTTAAAATAGATTCTGTTACATATCCCAAAAAAAGCTTAATCAAGAATTGAGAACACATTTAGTTAAAACCCATCTTGGTATAATAGTAAAGAGAAGGTGATAATTAGAGCATAGAGGACAGTGAATCATAACACTGATGAAGAATCTATGTAATAGATGGATTGTCAAGAGGTGGATTTCACTTCTTTTAGTCTGTTTCCTTTTTGCCAGTACTAATTGTTTACTAGAGATTCTGACAGATACGAGTAAACAGTGGTAGAGGCCATTTACCTAATCATGATCAAGATATTCTGAGGTGAAAAATGCATAGGTAAATTCTCTGTGAACAAAAGAAAAAGGGGAAAAAGGGTATCATCCAAAGTAATGTAGGAATTAGATGTGGGAAGCTAAGAAAGTAACTGAAAATTCATGGCAATTGCTACTAAAGACAGTAAAAAAGAATTCAATGCAATGACTGGAAAAGAAAAAGCTATTCTTCTTATGACGTCTGATCAGAAATGTAACCTAAAACCCAAGGAGTTCTTTCTGAGAAGAGCCGCCTGAAGCCTGGTGTACTTCACAATTAAGTTCTGCCTTGGATAAAATAAGTTTTTCCCAAAGTATTCCTAACCAAATCTCTTACTGCGTGCCACCTCTTCTTGGCTATTGCGAAAAGTTTCCTTTGGTGGTGCTGGAAGTAGCAGGTGAACTTACACAAGAATATTGAATCAGAGATTCACTCAGAAACAAAATGAGAAAGGCGATTTTCAATGAGTTTGAAAACGATATTGCAAATGAGTCTGTGAGAGGAGTACAGCTACATACAATGGGAATAAAAAGCCCTGAAACACTGTCCATTTTGCAGTAGCTTATTCCTGGTAGAGATGACTTCTTTTACTAAGTAGGGTTTTAAGTATGTGTATGTTTTTGCCACATGATCAGAAGGACGGTTAGCATCTCAGTGGGAAGTATTCCTTTAAAAGCTGATGGCCAGCAGGCTACAAGTGGAAAGACTTGTTCTGACTTGGAGATAAATATAAAATGCTGTTAGCTTGTGAGGGAGCTGAGAATTGAATTAAGTAGTTTATTTGATTTGAAATGCTAATTCTGTGTGAAAACAATGGAGGACCAGCACTTGTTAAGATATTTCCTCTGCCGCTTTCTTTTTCTGTTATATTATGCCTTCAATTCCATTGTATTATTGTCTGTCTTGTGTTCTTTTTCCCAGCATTGAGAAGTAATAGAGTTGGATCTGACTTGTCATCTGGGTTGGGGAGAATGGGCTGTACAGCCATGTTGTGATGGCCCAGGGCATGCATGCATGCATCGCCAATTGGCAGTGATGGGAAAAAGGGAGACAGCTCTGTAACGCAGCATAAACACGCTTGAGCAACACAATACCTTGCTCACAACCTTCAGATGTCCTGCACCTGGGTGAACAGGCACCTAAAGTCAACACCGTGGCCAATACTACTGCTTTCCACCAAAGATGAAAGCACTGGATGAGCTATGTGATGGGCTTTATGTTCCCTGCAGTCTGATGGCGCATAGGAAGTTTGCAGCAGGCAGCTGGACACCATTTTCCCAGTGACCTTTTGCGAGCAGCCCTCTTGTCTTTTCTAGTGAGGGAGAATGAAGTAAATGGAGTCTGAAAACAGCTCAGACTGGCTCTGAAATAGTGACCGAAAGGTCGCTTTTCTGATCAAGCCATTGTCTTTGGTGATTGGAAGGGCTTCCAGAGGTCAAAGTGCTGAAGTTTTTCTAAATCAGGAATGCTTTCATGAGCCCCCGTGTGCACTGAAATGGCTGGAATTTCTGCTGGTTCATCAGTTGTAGGTAAATGTATTACATAGGCTGAATATCTGCAGCAAGCTACAGCACTGGTTCTGTGGTTTCATGTATTTGATCATCCCTCGCTCACATCAAATCCTTTAATTTGTGAAGCCTGATGTATGATTATGCTGGGGAGTGATATTAAATGTCAGCTTTGAAAATGGGCCTTGTCACGACTAATACGAAATTCACTCCTGTTGTTAATTTAATGAGATAGAGTGACATGCATCATACATTTATTAAATGACCATAATTATATTTATATTAATGCCAATCTCTGCCCAGGAGAGATTCAGGCCTGGCGTAATGGGACGTGTTCATAATGCAGAAGATCTCTGAATATAGATACAGTGAGAAACTCAGGACTGTAAAACCAAGGCCATGTTGTAGGCTGAGACCGAGTAGCTCTGAGATGCTTGGACAGCATTTTGGGTGGGTGAGGCTGTGAGCTTTGATGGAGGTACATGATTAGAGCTCGTGTCAGACCAACAGCTTTTTGGTTATTCCACATGCTGCAGGATTGGTTGAAATTCATTGAGGTATTGACTTGCTCTTAAATGTAATGCATTTGTATGTTCATTCCCTTTAAAAGGTCAACGAAGCAACTTGACAATTTTTAAAGGTAGCCTGCTGTGTCTGAAGTATATTTAGTTTCATGCTGTCTTCTCTGCAGGATATGATATCAAGTTGTTCTGGTGTTATACCGAGCATGTTGTGCATCGTTATGTAGACAAGATCATTGCTCAGACCTAGGAAACAAATAAGAATTGAATTTTTTTTCCGAATCTTTTTTTTTGTACAATTATGTTGTTTTAGGAAAATGGCCCTCGGTTATTGCTCTGGTTTCTTCTATCTGGTTGCATCAATTTCCTGGGAATAAACCAGATTTCTGGGACAGCGGCAGCTCTGCTTGTTGCAGGAGGCAAGAGCAGCCACTACTGAATTCAGTAGCTCCTGTCTGTTGCTTATGCTGATAGTGTCCACTTCTCCTACGCTGCATACTGATGTGTCCCCTGTCTTCACTCTTCTTGTCTGTCACTATAAACAGAGGGGAACAAAGTTGACAGTGTTGGATTGAAGGGCTGTAAGTGGTTATTGATTCCCAGCCTTCTCGCATGCATAGAGGTAGGGTATGTGTTAGAATACAGACACGAGCACACAAGTGGCAATGGCATGTTACTGCCACTGAGTTATGGGATGTGCATAATTGTTCTTTTCAATGCAGTAGCTAGGGGAACATCTGTATGCACACTAGAGGATGTGTTTGTGTGCTGCACTTGGAAGAAGTTGTGCCCAAAGATGTTTGTATGCATGCATTTATTTCTGGTTTTAGGCAGAACACAAAAGGTGTGCAACTGACATGCATATTTATTGCTTTAAATACATGTCTGTATTTTGTGCATCTATGCATAGCACATGTGGCTACCTTAAGGTCTATATTTTCTACGTACAGCTAGAATTATGTTGTGCTGTGTGTCATTCCTCTGTCGTATGACACTGTTTCATGGCTGTCAGTGGAAAGAGAAAAAGGAAGGGATGCATAACTCACCCTTTTGGCCAAACCATTCTTGCAAAGCACTTGTGGGAGCCTGGATTATCTCGTGAAGGGGAAAGGAAGTTCATTTCTAAATGAAAACTGAAAAGAAAAGGTACACAGCAATGATGAAGTTCAGGTTTCATTAGCTTTTGATGTCTGTTCACAGGAAAAAAATCATGTTTCCTTGGTGACCTTTTAATAAATGCAAAGCTAGGTGGGAAATCTGTCCTTCAGTTCCTTTGCATTTGTAACTAATTAAAGGTGTGGAGTGTGGTGTATAGGATTGCAATGAAGCCTGATGTCAGGCAGCACACTCGCAGTGCTGGGGTCTATGGATGTGTGCCTTGCTGTCCTGTGGGCTTCCACGTGCAGAGGAGATGGATGTCTTCTAAGGCTGTTTCGCATCTCCTCTTCTAGCTGAGATTGGAGCAGAAGGGTAAGGTGGGCTCCTCACACTGCGCAGCTCAGTTCTTATATGTATTGACACAAAGGGTGCTAAGGTGGTGGAAAGCAAAACAAAGCAGGCAATTGCTGTCAGTACAGGCTGTCTAAGCTGGTGTGACCTACTGCATTGTAAAGTGAGGGGAAGTGCCTTATTCCTTGTAAAGTATTTTCACTTCTGTTCATCCAGTGTTCATCAAGGTGTTGGAAGGAACGCAGCACATGTTCCTTGACTCTTCTACAGCTTTTTAGTAATATCTTTCTCAGCGTAGGTGTTGCAGAAATTAAACCAATCTGGTTACGTTTTGTGGCATAGGAAGACAGGATAAGCAAGGTTTGCCACAGCAGTGGGTGTTAGAGAAGCTGCTGACAGAAAGCAGAAAAGATAACAGACAGAAGTCAAGTCAGCTTCCATTTAAATACCTTCAACCTCTTGATTCAGAGATACAGTGTGTAAATGGTGAATTGTTTGTCATGTTTCTGATACTCACTGCTTCTGGACAGACATTTGATCTCAGGGTATTCAGGTAACGTTTTAGTGTCTGCCCTTAGTTGGTGTAGCATGAATGATGTCTTCTGTGAATTCATTGGTAGAGAGGAGGAGGAATATTAGCAGAATTTTCTGTGTCTTTTTGGAATAATCTTTAGTGATGCTCTCTGGAAGAGAAAACCTTAGATTTCTGAGTCTGTGTGAAAACATTCAGAGATGAGGGACAGCCCAAAGAGGTGTTGGTTTCATACTGATAAGATCTGGTGTGTTACATGCTGACATGCATCATAAGAATGAGTAGCACCTGACACTTCTGGGCTCACTCCAGATATATAAATGCAGTCCACTTAAGGCCAGGTTGCCTTTGCTTGAGATTCTGACTGGTTGGAATAAATGGGAGTGAAATTTTGTTTATTTCATGTACATTTAATAACACACATTTCAATCCCCAAGGTGCTTCATCAAGTACCCTACTCTTCTCAGTCAGTTCCCCTGATTTCACATGAGGATGTACAGCTGTGATAAGCTGAACTGAATGTGAGGTCTCATAACTCTACAATTTAAACAGTAAGAAGCTTCCAGAAAGGCCAAATCAGTCACTGAAGACCTTCTTTTTAAGACAACCAGAGCAGTCCCAATACAAATCATGTTTTACCCATATTATTTCTGTGTCCGTGTTACAGAGACTTGGCACAAGCCCCAAATACATCTCATTTATATATACACGCTTGACATTAACTGGAAGGGGGAGACTGTGGAAGTGGAGAAAAGACTCATAAAACCTTTAATTCTTGCAATGGCACGTTGGCACTTTTGTGTGCCACAGCTCAGCTACTTGTTGTATAGAGAGAACTCAGCCTATAGGACTGTGTAGGATTTGCATCCTGTTTAGAGGGGAAAGCCAGCAGCAGAGTGCATGGAGAGTACATGCCTATGGTTTTTGAATTACACATTAAATGAGTGTTTGTTCCGCTGGGCTGGGTTTGTGCAGTTAGTATTCGTGGGTGCAAACTACAGACTGTGGAAGACTACAATATAAACATGAATGTGGATACACGTGGGTGTGGAAGACAGTCCAATGCATGTTCAAGTGTGCACCAGTGTGTCTGATGAACGTGTAACTTTAATTGTGTCTTTATGGATGGTTGTTGTTTGTTGTAATGCTAGAGTCTTAGAAATGTGTCCCTGTACATCTGTGATCATGTAAATGTGTGTGTATGCACAGATCTATATAAATGCCTGATGAGAAGTGCTCAGGGTTTCCAAGTAGGAGATAACACAGTGTACCAAAATCAGCGGGAAACTCCAGTGCATTCACATTCAGCCATCATTTTGTTCTAAGAAAATGGGGATTTTCCTTCATGAAAGAAGAGGCACAAGTGCAAAAGGGCTTTTGTGGCACTGACTGTGCAGCTGATTGTCAATCTGAGACGGAGGACTTTCCATACGTGCCTTTTTCTTTCACTTACCCTCACAGATGTGACCTCTGGAAAGAAAAGCTAATAAAGCCTTTTTCCCCCCACAGAGAAACACACATAAGAGCTTGGCAGAAACTGCCATTTCTTCAAAGTCATGTCTAACAATTTTTCCACCAGCACCAGCTCTTCCTTTTAGTCTCTGAAAAGAAGGCTTGCCAGTAAAAGTCCAGAAATAACTTCTCTCACTAGAACCCGTGTTTGCCAACAATAGCTAAGGAAAGGGAATCTATTTTTGTATCTGGATTGTAGTGTGAGATAGTTCTGGTGGCCTAATCTAATTGTGGTTTAGGATGTTGTAATCTCTGTATTGAGGTATATGGGAGAAAAATAGTATGTGTGCCTCTTCTGAGAAAAGAATTAGGGTCAGTGCTAGCAGTAGGAGAAATTGAGATAATACCAGATAGTCTCTGTTTGGCAGCCAAGGCCAAGTCTCACTGTCTCCAAGCAAGGTAAGCAGACCAGGCTTCTGAAGAGTACTTGGATTCAGCCACGAGTCCACATTATTAGGCAAGTCCATGGTAGTGTAGCAGATCCAAAGTGAAAACACACGTTAGTAATTCAGGGTGATGTTTGTGGGATCAAACAGCTCAGAAACCACTTGGCAGGTCCACAGTGACAAGGTGATGCTGGGAAGTCAGTTCTGTGAGTCAGAGTCTCACCATAGGGTACACCATATACACACCATAGGGTGTGCTCAGGTAAAAGCATGTAAGCGTTGCTACAGGAGCTACAGACCTGCAGTTTTACAGCAGAGCCCTAAGCTGAAGTGGGGCTCTTAGAATAGGTAGAGGGTATGGGTAAAGGCCCCAGGCGGGTCTGGCTGAGGACCTTTATGGCCTGTTAGTGCTTTCAGAGCTCTGAAAGAATGATTCATTTCACCATCAGAGTATCATGTCTGGGTTGTCTCTGTTCTGTATCAGAACTGTGGAACAGCTGCTAAAAATAAACCTTAGAAAATCTATTCCAGACTTTATACGAGACCCTGTCTGTGTTGAGCAGGAGATCTGGGGTTCATTCAGACAAGTATCTGAAAACCTCACAACCAGCTGGGTGTACTCAACATGTGTGTTAGCTGTTCTGAGTTTTGTAACTTAAGCTATTAATTTAAGGCTTCTGTTCACTCTGACTAGCTAAGATCCTGACAGGGACTTTAATTCACAGGCATAAAGCTCTGACAGTCTCTGCTTCTAACTGCCATAATGGACAAACTTGATGGGCAAATGCGTTTGTTATTTTTCTTAGGAGACAAAAACTGATTCAGGTATTCAGTTGCTGTGATAATAGCTATTCTAATAGAAGCAGACGTCTCCTAGTGTTGTTTCTATCTCTTGCCAATCTTGAGCTTCACCACTCTCCTGAATGTGTAGCTTTTTAGTCCTTCTATTTACTGAAGGTCTGTAGTTGTACACTGCCTTTCTGAGAGAGCTCAGATTCCACTTGTCTGTCCCTAGTGGGCAGGATAGAAGGTACTCCCCTCCCATATGTTCAGGGGCACAACTGCATCTGCAGAGCTTTGAGGTTCTTTGTCAGAGAGTAGTGCTTGCTAGTTACTCTAGAAGCTGCAGGTGACCCAAAACACTGAGCAAGGGACTCCACACTCTCTACGAGTGTGGGATTGGCAGCACATCTGCCTGATAGAAGGTCTTTATCTCACAAGAAAAGAGAGAAGAGGGAAGCAACTGCTGCCGTGATCTCTGCAGCTGCCTGTCATCCTGCCTGAGTGAGTTTGATGTGGTGCTGTTGCTTCTTTACAGAAAAAGACGCAAGTTATTTTAAGACACTCTTATTATTTTTCTTATTTTTTGGAAATCTTAATCTTTTAAAATATGGCAGGATCTCGAATTAGATGCTTCAAACAATTTTGCTTCCAGCAGTGAGGGGTGAAGTGTAGGAGATAAAGAGAACTGTGGGTTACCTCCCCATCTCTGCTGATGTCCTTCACTAGGTGCCCTTCACTAGGTCACTCCTCCTCTGATTCAGCATCCCTGTTGGCAGCTTGCAGTACTGCTCTCCTATCTCCCAGAGGATATCCTGCGATTAATTGAGGGATGTATCTAAATCGCTTTAGCATGCAAGCCAAAAGTCATCGGGGACAAAGCTGTTACTAGGGCAGGAATAAAGGTCAGACCCTTGCTGACATGGTTGTCTTGATTAATTACTACACTAATCTCTATAACTCCTCTTCAGCAATATAATTTGGCCTCATCCCTTGCTTGTTTGTTGGTTGTTGTGGTTTTTTTCCCTTCCATTTTCTGCAACTTAGTGGTGAGAGAATTACTGAATAAACCCACATGGAAAATGCTACTTCTCTCTTTCCCACCTCTTGGCCAAACCTATGCCTCATTCCCCCTTAGTGTCCTGGGGGAATGTGTCTTAGTGTCCTGGGCAGCCTTAGCTGGTGGGGGCAACCAGCCCATGGCAGACAGTTGGAACTCTGTGATCTTTAAGGACCCTTCCAACCTAAGCTAAGAATCTATAATTCCACGATTCTTAGGGATTTGAGGAGTGATAGACAATTACTTGAATTACTAGGAACATGATGCATGGAACTGGCAAAATCAGTTCATTTGATACTATTTTCCTGCAGCTTTTTTTATGTAGGAAAGTACGAGGTCGGTGCAAGAAATCCTTAGCGTCCCTGTTCTCTGGGTGAAGTGTATTGAAGGGCTGAGCAGCCAACCATGGCTGAGGGCAGGAGGTGCTGGTAGTTTGGATTCTGCGACTAATACAGCTCTGGGGCTCATTGTTTTGGGACAAACACTTTTGAACACAGAGACTGTGCAGAGTCCATTAAGGATCACCAGCAGCATCAGAAGAAGATACAGAGGGGCTTGGAGAGGAGCAGAAGGCAGACTGAGTGAACGTGTGTAGTGAAGGGTAGAGAACCGAACCTGCTTTGGATGAACAAGAGGGAAGATTCCCTCCAGGTTACTGCCCAGTGGGAAATCAAAGAAATGAAGAAAATCACTCCGTGTTTCCTATTCAGCTCCTCATTCGGATCTGTTGTATTTTCCACTCCTCTGTGATTACGTCCGTGTCTCAGTCAGGTATTGTTTTCTGCTTGAGTTGGGAATGTTCCCTAAAGCTGTTCCGAGTGCGCAATACTCTCTCATTCTCTTTCCCAGGCCAATTTTGGAGTGAATTTTGGCAGATTACACAAGTGCAGAGTGTTTACTGTCCTGTCTTACATCATCATTTTCCCGTATCGTTTATTTTTCCTTTGACAGATTTTTAACACTGCCAGTCTAATATGCATCAGAGATTGTCGAGTATTACCATAATGCAGTGTATTGTGGGTAATCCCATGCAAATTGTTCTGTGGAAAGTCATGCTAAATTATCTTCTTGGGGGGAGAAAGAAAAAGGCTTTTGCTTTCATTTATTTTAACCGTTTGTTCTTTGGATTTCAGAGCAGCTGCCAGTGGCAATGATTTAGAACAGTTGTTTGACACTCGGCACCATGTGAGGCGATGCTCCTCCTCAAAAGACATGGTGCTAAATGCATGGCGTTGTGTACTGTGCTAGGTTTATTGTATACGTGTCTCCAGTGTTCACATTTAAAACGTTGGTAGGTTGTCTAAGGAAAAATCTGAGTGTATGTTGGGTTGGCACAGTGAAGGTAGGCATTGCCAATTTTTCCAGCTCCATTGTATGAACATATTGAGGAAATACCAGTTCTTGTGAGCCTGAAGTGCATCAGATGTCTCTTGGAAGAGGCAGATCTGATCATACACGCTCTTGTTTTCTTTTTTTCTTTATTATAAAGGTCATTTGCTTGTAAACTGGCTGCTTTGTTCTTTCTGAGGTCCATATTACTTCCCCAAACCGAGACAGTAATCCTCCTTCTGGATGGAACACTTGATTGTAGTAGAAATGATTGCAGTGTCACAAACAGAGGATTATCGTTTTAAGTGGAAATCATAAAAACAGGTTGAAAAAGACTTCTAAGAAAGAGGCAGCTTGTTCTTATGCAAATTTTCTCAGGTAGTACAGCTGCAAGATAAGAAGTCTTGAAAGCCTATAATCTGGAGTCAGCATCTTCTCTGTTAATACAGGTTTGCCTGCGTCACACTGTGAACGGTCAGTAGGTCTCCAAAGACTCAGAGAAACTTAGTTTATTCTTCTGAGGCCTACATGTCTTTCTCTTTTTGCATGATGCTCTGGAGGTTGAGGCATTACTCAGCTGCTGTGCATTTGCTTCTGGCTGGTCTCCTCTGAAAAAGACAAAGTGGAAATATTCATTGCAGAACAAGAGGAAATATAAGCTGCTTTTGTGTGAGTCACATCAGTTATCCCACTTGATAGAGATAGTTGCCTCCCCCTCACCCTACTTCTGTCTCTCTGATCTTGTTTCCCTTTCTTCAGTCTGTTCCTTACAGCCTTCAAACACCTGATTTCTTTTTCTCTTTCTTTCCAAAAGCACAGTAAGTGGAGAAGTTAAAGTAAGCCTTTGCTGGTGGGATTATAAGAGCAGTAAAGGCTTATAGGTGGTTTGAAGAAGTTTGTGTCTAATTGACACTCATCCTTGGTAAACAAGTCCAAACGTCTGAGCTCATGCTGCTGGTAGGTTCCTTGTGGGCAAGCAACAGGGGCTCATATCTGCTGTAATAATGTAGAATATTCAGTTTTGATCTCTGTTGTTTTTGTTTGCTGGTTCCTTTCTTTTGATACTAATCGTATTCTCAGCCAAAAGAGTGGTTTAAAAAAACCCCATCAGCCATCAGACTACTTGTACCAGCGGACATCTGGGTTGGCAATAAAGTGAGCCTTTGGACTCCGCAGACCTATAAATCCTGGTTAGCAGCTGGTGGCAACTGTTTCACCTGGAGGAACTTATCTTGATGTCTGGCATCTGGTTGTGTGGTCTGTATTCCCAAGACCCTTCACAGGATGTCCCTCCTAACCCAACCTTCTTGTAAAAAGATCATTCTTTCTCCCTGGGCCTTTTGGTAAAATACGTCTGTTAAGGTAACTTTCTGACATATTCAAGCTGCAAGAAGCATCCTGTATCAGAATAATTATGCTAACACCCATTAGAACACAGCCAACAAGCCCCTTCTTTGTACTCCCATCCTTCACCTTCAAAGGGAGCAGTTACCAGGCTGGATTCCTCACCAAACAGTGTGTCTCTTTCCTCTCTGATCTGAACTGGGCACGTATGCCTTTTGTGCTTTCCTGTGTATCCTTGGCTTGGGAAATCAATGGTTCCTTTGTTGCTTTAGAAGTGCTAATACAATGAATTCTGGAATTGTAGTTGCTTACTGTCACTGATCACTTGGAAGTGTGTTAGGTGGGGAAACCAGCTTTGGCAGCTGGCTGAAGATAACCAAAGAGAACTTGTGAAATGAAAAAAGATAGAAAATTGACATGAGGAATCCTTCATAATATAGGGGAAAAGGCGCAGTGTAAGGGGACAGCCATACAATATATGTGAAATTTGAGAAACGAGAAAGGAAGGCTCAGAGCTGCAGATGGCTCTGTGCCCTTACCTCTCACTCATGAGTCTCTTTATGAAGACGTGTTTAAAGTAAATGTTTAAGGAGACCAACAAAGAGAAGGTCTTGGGCTGATCTGTGAATATGTGCATGGCAATTTAACTGCAGGAGCTGGCGTGTGGCGTGGCCCAGGCAAGGGGACTGCCAACGGGTAGAAGTTTTGCTCTGGTGCCAATGGAAGCAGGAGTCAGAGGAAATGAGGGATTTAGTATAGAACAGACTTAGATCTGGAAAAAAGAAGCATGCTCCAAGGCATAATCAAAAGGCTCTGGAAGGAAACAGTGGACCCTCAGGACTGGAATAATAAGGAATTGTGAAGGCTGAGATTTGGATGCATGCTGGAGCTATTTATGCTGTCCTGGGGCCACAGGCATGTTGGCAGAGCTGGTAGGCAGCCAGGACAGGCACAGAGCAGAATGCTGTGGGACCACTCTGGCTGTTTTATGCAGGAAGACAATGTCTGCACGTTATCTGTCGGTGTTATTTTATATTCAACCAAGGCTACAACACACAGAATCAGGTAAACCTCAGGTTTTATTGCTGTAAGAGTTATAAGGGAACAAAGGAACTGAAGATTCAAACTGGTAAAATCATTAATAATGGCCAGTGGGGTAGATAGCAGACATCTCAAACATGCTAAACAATGTGCTCATTCTGATTCCTTATGTTTTAAAATTTACTCCAGAGGTTGAGAACCACCAAAAAAAGAAAAAACCTACGAGAAACACAAGGGCAGGGAAGCACAGTGACTGAGTTAATTGCCTTGATGGCATGAGTGAAGGGAGATGCAGTATACAAAGTTTGTCATTTGTTAAGACTCATATTTAAGTGAGCAGCATTGGTGGACATCCTAGTTAAGTCAGAACTAAGGAGAAGAGAGTTTCCCTCACCCAAAAGAAATCCCAAAGAGATTGGAGTTTTGGGGTGAGGCACAAAAGGGTCATTTGTATAGTGAAAATCTACTTAAAAGTCTGGAAAAATAGGTGGGATGTATTAATCATCACTGGGGTGGGAAGAAATGGATAGTAAGGTGACTCCAGCTACCACTCTGTTTTGGTCTGTATTTCTTTAATGACTGAGAAATGAGGAGAACAGTAAAATGCTAAGATTTACTGTTTGCAGTTGATATGAATTATACAGTAGGAAGGAGGACAGCAAGACTGTGGTTACGGGAATGGAAGATAAAATACAGACGGTGGCGGGGTAAAGCATGTTTGAAGGAATAGTTTAAAGCATTCAAACACATGGTTGGGTTCTGAATTAGCTCTGACTGTTCAGGAAAACATAAGTAGCGATTAGAAAGACAGCTCAATAAAGATATCTGTGCCATGTGCAGCAGCAACAATAAAGAAGAAAGTGAGTAAGATGCTTGTGTATGTGAGAAAATGTAGGCTTGGAAGATGCTATAATATCCCTATAGACGTGAATGGTAGTACCTCCTTTGGACTGCTTTGTCTGTTATGAGTTATTTTCTTTGTAAGGCAAAAGAGATAATGAAAGGGGGGGCTAGAGGAAGCACACAGTGGCCTGGAAGGCAGATTCGATATGGGAGAGTATTAGTGATACTTGAGCTATTGAGAGAGAAAGGGAAAGAGTGCAGAGAGCTCAGCAGTAACACTCAGCACTGTGCTGGGGAGAGGCTTCACAGTGATGTGGATATTTGGTGGCAGCATAGCAGGAAGCAAACTCGCCACCCCATTAAATTCCACTCCATGTAACGTTGCTATCAGGCCAACATGCAGCTTTGCCGGTCTGCTTGTGTCTGTAATGTGCTAGCATGGGAACAGAGCACCAGAGATCCTGTGGGGCAGACAGCTATCAGGCTGGAGCATGCTGTGATGTCTGGGTCATGCTGTGCTGGCTTCTTTCTAAATGCACTCTAGTGCCTAAATCATTATGTTGGTGCAAAAGTGATACCATGATCCATCATGGGGTCTTATTTTGTATGGGGAAGAAAAGCGTACTAGTGTTGCTGTGTCATTTTGGTCAATACATATTTTCATCACCTCTGGGATGGGCAGAATGGCATATGTTTTATCAGAGTAAGAGGGAAAGGCTTCAAAGCTTTCTATATTGCAGATTATAGTATAGTGAATTTCAAAATAAAATCTACTTTGTAATTTCCCAGTAACTATAAATACTTGCTCTGCTTTAAAGCCACACAGAAAAATAACAAGGTGTTGTGTAACATAGAACAATATGGAGGGCATTTCATGAAAAGATACAATTGGTTCTTTATATAACACATAATTAACCAGGAGAACCTGATAGTGAATGACATTATGGAGACAAATACTGTACTAAGAATGTTCAAAACAGGTTAGACGCTTTCTGAATAGCATCTGTATTTACGTTAGCCAGAATAAACATCATAAATCCTTTTGTTGCCAAGCATGTGGTGATCACCAGCCAGGATTAGGAAGTTATTTAACTCCCACGGTGAAATATGGCCAAATGAGTTAAACTCATAGCTGAAAATGCTTGGGTGGGCCTGGAGTCTGCTCACTTTTCTGTATGCTGAAGTTATTCATACAAGCAGAGAAGTGGAAGTAGAGAGGGAGGAAAAGTGATCCAGGGATTAAACTGCCAATTTAGGACTTGCAAAAATTCAACTTCTTGCTTTCCCAGACTGCTTTTATGAGCTAATTCATTTGACACAGACTCTCAGATGTACTTAGAGCTCCACCTCACATTTAATCTTCAGGCACCTCAGGCTATAACCTGGCTGTGACTTGTTCCAGGTTCCATAGAGTTCACACAGCAGAAGGTGTACGAGTGAGAGAAAGCCGTGGGTAGACTACAGATGAATGTTGAAGGCACAGTCAGATGGGGTAACAGCAGTTAACCTGTTGCCAGTACTGGAACCTGCATTAAAGACAGAAATGTTCTTGAACAAAGCACTTGGTTGTCACCAGTGTAAAGTAGTTTTCTTTTCTTACACTGCCCCAGAATCACTGTATGACCTTGAACAGTTTCCCCATTTCTTCTTCTTGTCTGCCAAGTAGGAGAGTTAATTATCTGGAGCACTATTTGTTTTCTTTCAAGAATTAGCACTTATTTTTTCTATTTATTTTCTGTTTTGTTGTTGTTGTTGTTTTTCCTGACAAACAAACAATGACAACAACAAAAACATACTGACAATTCCCACTACTTTTGTTCTTTGCCCTCTGGACCTTCTTTATGGCTCATCTACGTTGGTTTTGCTTTCTATTTTTGTCCATCTTTTATTCCTGATTCAGCCACTTTTCACAGTTATGCCCCACATAAATGTATGCATTGGTCCCAGTGATACCCAAGAAGTGATCTGGCAAAACTGGACCTTCTGGTACCATGTACTACCTTCCATCTCAGGAAGCAATGCGAAAGAGGTGCACCAGCATCCAGCAAGTATGGAAGCATTCCATGCCCAACCACTACTGCTCTGTGTGAGTGTGCAGTCTCTGGGGGAGGGTGATGAGAATATATCCCCATCTTTATGCTTACTTTGGTTGGCTATCTATGCTATCTGAATAAGTAGAACTTGACAACCAGTTTTACCATTTGCTAAATCCTCAGTTCTCTTACAAACAGGCCTTTCAGGCCTCTTTCTGCTCTCTGATCTGCTTTCCTCCATCCCTTGAACAATCTAGCCTGTAGCATCTTTAGCCAGGGAAAGAGTCCGTTTGAATGACAAATCAATAACCCATCTTGTGACGAAACAAAGAAGTTTGCTCAGTCCCAGCTGAATCAGAGCATCAGCTAAATTCAGCAGATTTTCAGGGAGGGTTGACAGCAAGCTGGGCCTTGTTTCCTCACCTAGTAGCCAAAGTACTGAGGAAAGCAAGGATGGGCATTCATAACGAAGCAAACCTCTCCAACAGTGAGATGGGGATTGAGGTTTCCATTAGTTTTCCTCTTGTTATCATTCCTCCACATCAGCATCCACTGACCTCAACCACCCCTCCCTCTTTCTCATCCTTTTATCTCTCCAGTCCTTTTATCTTCTGTCTTTAACTCAACCCCTCTCATCTTTCTAGAAATTCAAGCTACCCAATTTTTTTTCTCCATCTTCAGCCTTTTCTGCTTGCTTAATCCCTTTGAAATCTTTTGGCCCAAATTTCTATCCCCTAAACTTTGTCTGTTTAGAATGTCATACCTACTGCTTAGGGATCTCTGGGCCATGAGAAAAACTGGCTTGTTCCCTACTGTCCTCATCTCAATAGCTGGTTCCCCATTGTGCATCAGCATGTTTTCTTTCACAGGGGTTTAAAGGACACTATCTTTTGGGGCTGGCCCAGGCTAAAATTTCATCTGCAGGCACCAAATGTTTCATTCAGCTGTGTGGTTTGTCCTGTGCAGCCTCGAAGTAGTTTCTATTAGTATTCCAATGGAGAGCTCACTGATGGAATTAGTGGGAAACCAGACTGCCAATTTATTTATACCCAGCCTTAGGGCATAACCATTGTGCATGTGTAAAGCTGTTGAGATGCAGAGTATACTCTGCATGTGTGTGTGTATGTGTTGACTGGAAGTAAGTTTGCAGGGAAAAATATTGCCTCAAGGATTGAACAGTGCCCAAAAGTGACCGTACTGTGTGCCAAAGATCCCTTTTCTCTGAACGCAAGAGAAAAATGATGGCTCTGAAATCTGTTGTCTACTTGTGTTTATTAATATCTTTCAACTCCAGTTTAACTGCAGCTCTTGTTACCCTGGTGGAGAGAGAAAATTCTAATTTAACTTCTGGAGTCCTTCCACCTTCAACAATATCTGTGTTATGAAACTATCGCTGCCTTTGGCTTGTGGGGTTGTTTAAAGCATATGAGTAATGAATAACGAAGTTTTCCCATTACATTGTCTCTTAGCCTGTGATGTGTTTTTAGGTAAATTGAGAGACGTTGGAAGCATTTAGTTGTGAATATATAGTTGATGCATCAGTGCTGAATGCGAATGAACTCTTTTTCCGGTATAATTTCATCAACTTTCATTAGGAGAATTTTTATTGCCATTATCTTGGCCAAATGATAAATCACGGAATAGCTTTCTTATTTTTCCCCCTCCTTCCGTGTTTCCTATTACTGTGACACAGTGTCATTTAGGAGATGCAGATGAACACCTCACTGCCCTGTTATGATAAAAACAGTTTGGGCAGAGAACAAATGTACTGGTTTAACTAGGCCAAGAGCTAATAGGTTGTGTTCATTTAATTCATCTGATTAGCCATGTTGAGTTCCTCTGGAATGTTTCTTCCCACCAAATCATATATACAGATACATCCAGATATTAGAGCATGGTGATGTCTCTTACCATACTGTCTGCTGTGGTATGAAAAAATGAGAAGAGATTAGCAAATAATGTCTAGTTCCATTATTCTTTATAACAGCCAGGAAACTATAAACCTGTTATCCTTTAACATTATGTCTTCAAAAGACATGCATGAGGGGGCCCAGGGGACCAGTGGGCATATTTGTATTGCGCAGCAATGTGTGTATTGAGCCAATGCTGATCCAGACTGGCACTTTCATGTTATGAAAAGCAGAAACTATGCAAAGATATGAGCTGATCATCAAAGAAGAATACCTTTGTTAGCATATCCATGAGGCTAAACTAATTAAGACTGATGATCTTGTCTGCAGCTTTCTGGTACAGTTTTCTGATTCAGACTTTGCTTAGATTTTGCTGGCTTGGAAGACTGCACTGCACTCCGCTTCTCATACAGATGCCTCCAGAGGAGGATGGAGCCATGTAGGATTGTGATGGGGAAAGATAGGGTCTCTGAGAGTTCAGGACATTGCAGAGGACCTGATGGCAGGTAGAACAGCTTCCTCCTGCATGGTAGTGGCAAACGGGTTATATATTGTCACTGTGAGTAGAAACAATCCAGCTTGACTGCTGTGGAGCTTCTTAACCAAAATCAAAAGTTCACCACTTCTCTTTCTTTATCTCTTGTAGAATTTCAAGAATTTCAAGCAAGGCAGGAGGGGCTGGTTTCTACCCAGAGCACCAGCTCTTGGCACTGCTGGCAGATATCATTAATGCTGTTAGTTTGATGCATCAGTTCTGTCAGCATCTTCACTTTAATGGTAGTCACCAATGCAGCTCCAGCTCCTGCCTCTGCTGAGAGCTGAGGAAGAAGAGGGAGAGCATTGTCTGAGTTGGAAAATAAAAGACTGCCTGTGTTTGAAGTGAATTAAATGTGTTAACTTGTAATGTTCTAGCTGAGGTTTCCAGCTGTTATTCCCGAGCTGTCTGTTCTCGAAGCAATATGGGTCCATCATAAAGCAGCTAACTTCAGAGCATGAGCACTTACTGTCTGAGGCTTCTCAGGTGTATTATACTTTTATTATTATTATTTCTCTGTTCATAGTTTCCTAAGGCCTCTTCATATCCTGAATAAAACCCTGGGGAATTGTAAGCCCACAGGCTGAGTTTTAGCACTGTCACTATTCGCATCTCCTGGATTGATAGGTATTTAGTGTGCTGCCTGGATCCTGGAAACAGGACCCTAAGATACACCCCAGGGAAAGCCCCAAGATGTTCCTTGTATTTTTTACCCCTGAGAGAATAATTCCTTTGCTGTGGAAGTGACTTATTTTTGCTCAGAAATGTCACCATTTCCACCTGCCAATTGTAACTGCCACACTAAAATGTCTTCTGAAGTAAAATAATGGAAGTGAGGAATCTATGTAGAGCTGCTAGGCCCTCGTTGTTTTGTATTAATGACCATTGGTTCCTCTAAGCCTCTTCATCTATTTTCTTCCCATTATTAATAATTACTATAGTTCATTGCACCTGGCTCTTACTTAGCAAAGCTTGCAGTGATTAGGATGGGAGAAGAAATGGTGTTAGAGATTTGCTGACTGCTTTAAAGATATTTAAGAGACTTTCTGAGAGCAGAAGTCAGATCTCCAGAGTCCTTTGTCTACGCCTGGCAGGGAGGCTCTGTTTTCTCATATTGTTTGTGTGCTCTTCTAGGCACGTCCTCTGCTTATCTAGCTGTCCAACCACTCAGTATATGTACAAGCTCAAAATAATGCATTATTTGTTCATTATTCATTATTATAATTACCTATTCATATTTATTCATATAGTTTGAGAAAACAAGCAGAATTTCAATGTGGTTACTATAGGAAAATGTGTTTGTTATCAGATAGGGCTGCTTTAATGTTAGATTTTATTTGTACATGCTGGACTTGCTGGAGTTGAAGTGAAGGCATCCGCCTTGTAAGACATTTTGTGGCCTCTAACAAACATGAACCAAAAAAAAGCATTACAAGGGAGCTGTAGATGGTCACTTGGGAAGCCTCTTTTTTCCATCCACCTCCATGCTGTTGGCTCCCAATTTCTCTCAGCTGTGCAGAAGATCCTAGAGAAATTATAAGTGCAACCTTACATAGGAAACATAAACAAATTAAAGAAGGCAAAACAAAACTAACTACTAAGAAACAGGAGACTGGAGCTCAGCTCCCTGTTATCAGTTACTGGTATATTATATATATATAATATATAATATATATAATATATGGGCTCTGTTACCTGTAAGATGTGCAGTAACAAACACCGAGTGAAGGGTCAAGAGCAGGCCATGCTGGTGTGGAGCACACACTGTGCTTGTGGCTGGTGCCAGGGCTGTGAGCACGGACTTATGGCAGTTGCTAAGGAAACAGTCTTGGAAATGGGATTGGAGTTCTTGTCAGAAGGTTGGCTGCAGAAATGGTTTGTGCTTCAAAAGCACACGGGGCTGATACTGACAAAGGCTGCAATTGTTCAGCAATTGATTCAACCCCTGGTGTGATAGCATTAAGGAGTAACACATGATGTGATCACTAAATGCCAAAGATGAGGGATTTTGCAGTTTCTTTGGGTTATTTTCGGTGACTCTTTTGTGGTTTTGGAGGTTTTTTTTGGTCTCTTGCCATCTCACTGCTTGTGAGAAACTACCAGTAATTACACCGGATTACTCCTATGTAGGCCCTTGATGTGTTACTTTTTTGTTGGGTCTTTATTTTTTTAAGTAGTGAAAAAGCATGCACAGACAATTCAAAGTCAGGGCTCTTCCATGTGAGGATCCACAGCTTGAAGGAGTCCTCTTGGAAAGGTGATGTTGATAATCCCAGTCCTGTTTTTGCATTTCTTTGCCTGCACGTCCCTACTAGAGACATAGGCTTTTAATACACTGAGAAATTCCTCAGAGTTATTTGTTATTTTGCAATTACTTTGTAATTGATTTTCTTAAAAAGCAATTCATAACTTGTTAAAGATGTTCCCTCCTTCCCCTCTTCACTGTTTTTTCTCTAATCTCTGCCACTGTCCAGTATTTACAGTCATAAAACCTATTTGTTTCCCATTGCTTAGGGAGATGACGCTTCTAGAGAGAGAAAAAAGATGAGACCTAATGATTTGTAAGAGTGTATTTAGTCAGATCCTCTTGGGGTATGAGTCTAATTTGTACAGTGACAACTTCAGTGTAAGTAACCAGAGCAGTTACACTACTTGCCTCTGTTGCCTCTGTAAAATAGAAGCTATTTTAGAATAGATCCTGTAGAACAAATGCTATCATTGAATTCATGATTGACTGTATGGGAACCTGAATGAGGTGATACTGTAATACTAAGAGCTGTCCTTCTGAAAAACAGTCTCCCAACACCTGCGCTTTGTACACTCAGCAATGAAACTTCCTCCTTTTTTCCACCAGGGCCTGCAGCTGGGAACTCAAGAGCTGGAGGAGATGGGAAGCAAGTTTTGCCTTGCTCTGCTCATTCTGCACCTCAAATCCTTGCCCTGCAGCAAGAAGGTGATGGCTCAGGCAGCGCTACTCCTAGATCTGGAGGAAGAGATAACAATAACAGACCGGGCACAAAGGTCAGTGACAGTTTCCTTACAAATTTCATTTTCCTCTCAAAATATTACTTGAGCATATGGATGGCACTGTCTCAGTGAATTCATCAACAGGAAACTGAAGTTTCAGGTGATACTCTGTCCACCTCAGATCTCCTCTGTGGAGTCAATCTCCTACAGGGAAGATGTTCTCTAGGTGAAGGACTTTGATGGTATGATTTAGAAACAGTATGCCTGATTCTGCAAGGATTCGCACAGTCATTCCTCTTTTCCTCACAGCATTGTATCCTACAGACATATGAAGCATAGGTTTGTGATTTTTGGTGCGTGTGATGAAGTCATTATCCAAACAACCATATGGGAGGTGTTTTTTCCTAATTGCAAAATTCATTTCTTAGCTTCCTGTGTTCAATGGGATGTATGCAAGTGAGGTTGCCTCATATGTGGGGAATTTGGCCTGGGTAAAGGTCAGAATATGGGATGCTTCAGCTGTGATGAAGCAGAAATGTATGTGCTCTTTCTAAACCATGCTATTCCTAGTTCTACATGCAAGCACTTACTCTTGCAATATTGTTTTTCCAAGACAAATGGAGGAAAAAATAACTGAGTGATGTGATATGATTTGAAGTTCCCAGTGGGTTTGTTATCAAAGAGTGCTTCCAGCTTCATCAATGAAAAGCCAATTTTTTCTGTTGCAGAAATGCCCCCATAATTTACAGCAAACTTCCAGTCTTCCCCCTGCAGGAATACTTAACTGACATTCGCACCACCTGTTCCTCATGCCTGAAACCATTCTTACAAGCTTGTTCGTGGTTTTTAATGTTTATGGAGAACAATGAAAAAAAGAGAACTAAAATATAGAGACATTCCTTTTGTATAGCTGTGCTCACTTGTACATATGAACACATAAATGAAGCAATTAACATGTATCCTAAATGGTTTCAGTACTGGGGACAGCCATCCGAGAAATCGTTGGTGTCTCATTAGAGAGAGCTACTGAAGCCTGGCCAGGTGGATGAATTTGAGATATAAATCAGATTTTCCAATTCTGAATTAGAGCTGGAGGAGTTTTTGCATGAAAGTAACTTCAGGGAAGGAAAATATTGAACTCTGACTTGTCCCAGACACTGAAAATAAGTTGGTCATACCAACTCCATGAGCACTTTCTCTCATTTGTGTGGTTTTCCATTACCTTTTTCTTTGGTTGGTTTCATGTTAGTGAGCATTCATTTCATTTTTCCTGATGTTGTGTGGGCGATGAACCTTTACCAATATAGCAGCTCTCTAATGACAAATACTTTTAAAGAAGTTAAGAATTAAAGAAAAATCCCTTACCTTGTACAGCTCCCATGCCATTCCATATCTGTTTGTGGTGGTCAAAAGCAAAGCGCTCTGTCCCTTCAAGGTTCTGTGTCATCTGGGGATGGGATGTCACTGCTGAAGGCAGTGTGATGGTTACTTGTTCATTTTCACTCCAGTGGGTGGAATTGCAGATTTATGGAGTTCTGATGGGTTAGGTGCAATTAGTTGGCATTTGTAGTACAAGTAAACATTACATTGTTTGCTCCTGTCTAAAGATTTGCCATATTACAGGAGCTTTTTGCAAAAGATCAGGAAAAGGGAGATGTGGGGACCAAGGGGCTTGGCTTGTAAGTGTATTCTATTTTATGATAAATAATTCATTGAAAAGGATTGTGCAGCTTATTGATTCTGATTCAGAAAATTAATATTTTGCTTCTGGGTTTCTTTGAGTCTCGCCAAGAGAACTGCATAATTTGATTTTAGAGGGAATAAGAGGCCTAAAGCAACCAAAGGAAGAATGCAGAATAAAGAGAGCACACTGCTATGGGCAGGAGAGCAGCTGTATCCAGGCCTCTCCCCCAGCTCAGACTTTGAAATAAAATAATGCATAGACTATGAAATAAAAAACTGATTATCCATCAGAACTGGAGGTTGCAGTGTGGGGTTCCACTCGGTCTAATCTTACTCTGTAAAGATGAAATCCAGTCTTTCTCCATTTAGGTAGCACAGGGAGCTCAGCAGAGTCTTTCTGCTTACTGGTGGTGTGTCACTACATCAATGGTAATTATAGTCTACTTTTGCCAAGACTAGAGCTGTCTTTCATGGTTTAAGGAGCAGGAAGTGTTTATAGCTTAGAACCAGTGCTGTTGTCTTCTGTAGTTACCACAAAAAACACTTGAACACTTTCTATGCTTTCCTCTTGTGAGGATGGAAATAACCCAAATTATTTTTGTACCTTTGCCAAAGCAGAGTTGAACTCGGGGCCTGCAGGTGCTACACAGGAGCGACCTAAATGGTTACACTGTGGGATGTCTTTCTTGTGTGCTTTACACTGTGAGCAGAGGTGGTTTAAACACCTTGCAGGCAATCCCTTTTCCAGACCTCTGTACTGTGTAATGAATAGTGGGTGTTTAAGTGGGAGCCAATGGGTCTGACTGCAGCTTAAGTTTGTTTTTGGTAGAGCGTGTTGCAGAAGACTGTCTTGACTGACTTTCTCACCTAGAGAAAGATACACATATGGATGTTTCCTATCAGAGCAGGATTAACAGTGTCAGAAGAAAACGATGACTGTCACTCGACCTTGATGAAAATACGATCTTTATTTAGTTGATAAGGTTCTATTTTGCAGAAAACATGCTGAAATTGCTCTGACCACTCCAGCTGTGATCAGTGAGATTAATTGCACAGTGCTTATGTTCAATACATCTATCTAATTTTCTAAATGTGCATTTCTGAGTGCCCATCTCTATAGTACTCCGGGTGACAGGTCAAGCCATGGAAAGAGAAGTTAATCCAGTACTGGACAGATCTGACTTCCAGGTGATATGTCTCATGGCAAAGGTACATAGATCACAAGCCAGAGGTCTTTTATGTTACGAAACTCCTACGGTTCATGTTCTGCGTTTGTGTCTTTTTTTTTGTCATGGTGTCTGGTGTGCGTGGCATTGACTTGGCATCTCAGCATCTCCCTCCAACAGCGAACATTTTCACCTGTCAACGTTTATAACTGGATGTGTCTTTTAATTTTCCTCTTAGAGCTCTCTCTGCTCAGGGCATTTTGCAGCCTTACTTTTCCGCTACTGCTGTGAGGAGGATGAAGGAGCAGGCTGGACACTGGCTACTTCTCTAGAATAAACTATTTGCTCTGTCAGAGTCAGTGAGCGGTAGATCGAAGCAAGGTAATAGCTACTGGGGAAATGACTGGTCTAATGGAGGCATCTTGTGTGAATGGGGGATTTCTCCCACCTGATTTCATAGTGTTCAGTGTACAGTCTCCAGTGAGCCGAAGAAAGGTGTGCTAAACCTTTAGTGGTCCTAACAAAATGTATTTTGGAACACAGGCAAGAATTCCTTCTTGACCTCAGTCTAGCACATACAGTATATGAAGTCATTCAGGAGCATTAACTGTGTAGTAAGTTCCCAGCAGAGGCAGGGTAACAAAGTAGCTATATCTGAAAATAAGCAAAAAGGGAGTTGAATTTTTGTCTCTGGGGCTACATTACTAATAGAACAGTAGAGTATTTCCCCCAGAACCTGGAAATCCTTGGAGAACATGAAATTCACATAACAACTCTTCATCTCTGGTTCTCTAAGGGCAGCTGTCTTAAAGACCAACAGGTAACTACTGAGATTATTGCCATGAGATGCAGTGAGATCATAGGATTCTGGATTACCTGAAAGTGCTTGACTGTGTGGAAATAGTTTAACTCTGAAATCTCTACAGTACACTGCAAGTTCCTTACTCAGATATTCTCTCTCCACAAAAACCTCCTATTTACTTCCTACTCAATGCTCTACTCAATGCTGTACCTTTCTAAAACTGGGGAAAGTCTAGTAAGGGGACTTTTGTTTTAGCTCTGTTTAAATGGTATGTAAATGATGTGCTAGCAGAGTCCTGGAACCAGTACTCCAAAGGTTGTTGGTACCTAATATATTGCTTCCCATGATTATTAGTTGAAGACAAAAACAAGTGATTCTTTAAATGTTTCCAAAAAGAATATCATCCAGAGAACATCCTGCAAACTTCAGAAGCATAGATGCATCTGGGGATGGAACAAACTCTTGATCATCCTAATACAATTCTCATAACTGCCTGTCTAGTGGTTAAATTGTTCAAGGTATCAGCCAGCTTTTAGTTAGCATCCTGTGCCCCTGGGGCATTTCTCCTTAACTCTCACACTTGTTTAGGTGCCGTCACCCTCATATTGCACAAGACCTACTAAAGAACTTAGTAGTTTGTGGGTTTTTCTTTTCAGAAACTTTTTATAGGTGTTTTTCTGCATCAAAAGGCTATTCCTCTACCAGCAGGCCAGTTTTAAGGACCATTCTGCCAAGTCAAATGTCAAATATGTGGAGGGTTAACTGCATTTTGCAGCCATCTTCTGAAAAACAAGGTAATGTATCAGTTGATTGTAGAGGCATTTTACTCTCTTATCTCACAAAGATACAGTGCTGTAGATGTTGGCTTCACAACTCTGCTTTTGCTCAAGAAGAGCCACTAATTCTTGTATTTCCAGCCATGTCTTGCAGTCAGTTCAGGCATTCGGAAGCTGTCTTCTGGGAAAACAAAATGACAGCATGTACTTCAGACATCATGTTTTTTGATAATAAGTTTCATGCCTCATTTGCTATGAAACAATTGGGTTTTAAGTCAGTGCTGCCCAGGTAACTTCACATTTTTCATGACCACAAAGAGGATGAGAAGTGACTGCTCACTAAGAGCAGGTTTCAGAAAGCATTACCTTGTTAAGGGTGTTTTCCCCTTTTTCCTCATGTTTTGAACGGATGGCACTTCTGTTCATTCTCTTTTTGCATTTGTGCCTTTGAGTGTTTTGCAAACACTGCAGCAGTTGTAGCCCTTTGTTTGGGAGGTGTTTCTTACATACTGAGGCAGACCCTTGCAAAGTCATTAAGTGTTTTCTGCTGACTCAGATATTATTCATCTCTTGTGTTTCTTTATCATTTTCTTATGTTTCTTGAACAGAGATAAATTTCTCTCCTCCCCAGATGGTAAATATACCTTACTGTGATATTAATCAGAAGCAGAATGTTTAATCACTACCATGGCCCTTTGTCCAGGTGCAATCTATTCATCTTCCATACAGTGAGCAGTTAAAATGGTCAGTGAGTGGATGGCAAATCCAATAATATACAAGAAGGATTTGTAGATCATTTGGAACTGTGCTTGCTCTTCTCCTATACTTCATTGATGCACCATCACAATCCTAGATAGTATTGAACTGTTGGATTTCCCATCTCTTCTCTGTAATGCATCCTCGCCTGATTATGGCTGTGCAAGCAATTGTGCTCATCTTTTAAGCTATGTGGCCAAAATGCCATTCAGATCAAAATAGAGTGAAGCAGACCCAAAGGTGGGAAGTTCAAAGAGCAAAAGAACAAAGAAGGAACGAGGCGTGTTGGTTTCAATTCATGCATCTTTAACACATATTTAAACAGCAGAATTACGACATGATAGTTCTGTGCAGTGATGGCAAATGGCTCCCTTGCTTCCTGGTTTGTGTCTTCCTCTGCTTACAGGTGAATGTGGGTTTCATTTGTTGTTACAGTTTTTTGTTTGTTCGTTTAAATTATATGAACTGGAACTAATTTTGGCTGAAGTGTTTGAGTGCAAGACAGTGCTTCACCCTCCCAAATGCCCCATCTCCTCATGGTTCCAACAGGCTGAGTACCTGATCCACTGGGGCAGTCTGTACGGTTGGACTCTGGGGAGTCCTCTGACACATGCATGGAGATGAAAGGGCTCTTTCATCATTTTGTGAATCTAATTCCCTGGAAAACATCAGCAGGAATCATCTGGTAGTTTTGATTCAGATTTCTGTTTGATTGAACGTTCATTTTTCTTTAAGTAAAGATTTGGAACATTTTTAACCTTGATCATCTGTAGACATTAAATATCTTGGGGCAGCTTTCAGAAGGAGAGGTTATTTATTGATTCCATTTTTTAGCTTGGTCACAGGTTATGTAGCTGTTAGAGGAATTTGAAGTTTCTACTGCTTTGTGAACATCTATGAATGTGATATTCCTGTGTTTGGATGCCTGAGCAAAAAGGGCATGGTGATGGTGATAGCTTATTAGGTAAATCCAAGTTTCGTGTTTGCCATACTGTGTCATGTTAGTGGTGTAGAACATGGAGCAAAAGGAGCTGCTAATGTATTTCATATAACTCTTCAAGGGCACCGCCTAACTTTTAACAGTAAAGGAGTGTGTCAGCTATGAGAGCAGCTGCAGAGTTCTGGGGTAGACTCACATTACTGTAAGGAGTCAGAATCAGTTTATGACTACCAGGAGGTATTGCTTAAATACATATATACTCTACAGTGCTCTTTCATACAGATGCTGCAAAAGGGGAGTATCTTCTTTCTGTCCAGGGTCTGACGTAAAACCTTGATGTGCCTGCTCATGAGAGGAAACACCTCCAACTTTGGATTTAGATCTATTATTGGATTCAGATTTTACTCTCAGTACATATATATTGATAATTGTGTTTTGTAAATAAGAACATGAACTTTCTTCCATCCCTCCCTCCCTTCATCCTTCTCATCCAGCACTCTTCAGCGTCTCTCCTTTGTTAGTGTGAGAATACAAGCCCAATGAATTCTGTGGAGGTTCAGCCGAGCAATGCAGTCTATAATTAATGTATTTGGTATTCAGAAGGCTTTTATGTAGCTGTGCACAGGTGAGCCACTGTAATTCAGCAACTTTTCATTAACACTTTCTGGAGCTGTCCCTGTTTTCTTCCTATTGATTTTTATTATTATTATGAAATAACCTTGGGAGCCACACAGATCTTGTTGACTGTTACCAAATACCAGTCCAAGCCTATCTCAGGCTGGGAACAATTATTCATGCTTACTTCAGAGGTAATTCATTTATCATTTAATAGCTAATAATAGCAATTTAAACAGCAGTAGGAAGGGATGAGATGAAAAGAGCAAATGGCAGAAAAAGGAATCACAGAAGGACTGCATGCTATCATATCGAAGGTTATTCAAATTACTGTACACGTACAGATCTGACTGGAGTACCGATAATGAACTTGTATATATCCAGCAGAACAAATGGGCTCTGCATTGCCCTTTCTGTGAGGCACATTGCTACTGCCTGGTATTAGACATTTTCGTATTGATTAGGAGCATCTGTATTTCTGTGGTACAGTCCTTTTCCCTTAAAATCGTACTTGAAATGTGGAAGTCATTGGGTCCCTTCACATGCTGGGATAAAAATTTACTTCTAAAGCAATCAACATTAATTTATGAAGTTATGAAATATCTCCCAAAAGACTGGATTATGAGGGATATGCACTTCCGTCTGAGGTGATCTTTATAGACCAGGATAGTGCTGACACTGGAACGGGATAGAGTCTTTCCTAGAAGTCACAAAGGATAATGAGAGGATTGATATGTTTAGACTTACAGTCATTTTGAATGCAGCCAGATGCGACAATTTTGGGTTGACCATGGATCAGGTGTTTAAGAGGCAGTGTTAGGACACTCCATATAACATTATTGCAGAGCTAGGTGGTGAAGGCTTTACCACACATCAGTCCTGCACAGCATTGATGGCGGCAGGGTTACGTGTGCTGCTACTGTTTAAAACATTAGTGTTTAAAATGGATGTCTTCTGTCGTGGGCAAAATATGATAGAAGGAGCTGCATCCTCAGTGAAACCATCAGTGGGATCCACGTTTTCCTCAGGTCAGAATTTTATATGTATTTAAGTTTCTCAGGCAATAAGAGCAAAGGAAAGCATTGCGGTTCTGATACAGTGATGCTCATCAGCACACTGTGTCCCCATCTCTCTGTTCTTTCTCTGCAGAGGGAACACATGAGATTTGTGCTTTCGAGGCAAACAGCTTATTGCAGGTTTTGGTCTGATGCCCAGCCTGCAAATGAGAGTCTGACCAGGCCACTTGTACTGTGGTGACAGTATACAGCTGCTATCTAGGAGCATATCAAAAATCTTAGCAAGACAAATGAGAGACTGAACAGTTATAGGGATAGAAAAAGACAGATAAATTCATAATTAAAGCTGTCGAGTTGCAGTAAAAGGAACATTTAACTTGGAACGAAAGTGGGTGGGCGAACAAAGTGTCGTATTTGGAGGTGAAAGTTGGCACTTGAACAGCATTTTTAAAGTACTCCAAAGCCACCTCCACTGACATCTCAGCTCTATTGTATATTCTGTCAGAGGCTCTGGCTGTGCAGTGTATTGTGGCTGTGACTCATGCGCAGCCCCTGCTGCTTGCTGCCATATGAGATATTAGAGAGACAGACATGGCAGGAGTATTGTGTGAGACTGAGGTAAATACGTGCAGGTTGGTGTTTTTAGACCCAGCACACACATGTACATGGACATATATGCATAGAGGCATAAACATGTAAGCCAGCTGCTGTAGCCTGTGGCGATTCATTATATCGTCTCAGAAACAGTGGGGGTTTATTAAGATGTATAAGCTAAATGAGATATTAGCAGGAAGAATTTGTGAGAATTTGGCTGGAGCTGGGCCTGCAAAGATGTGATGATAAGATCATGTGATGTTAATACTTCATACGGATCTTCACAGAGGGTTCGAACTTGATGATCCTTGAGGTCCCTTTCAACCTGAGTATGGTTCTGTGAATACTTAACATCTGAAGAACACACACACACAAAAATAAAGCCTAAAATCTCAAATCCAATTCCCATGAATACTGGGGGAGTTCACTCACAAGATGAAGACCTGTGCCATTTTGGCCACGGCCAGTCTGTAGATAACAGTAGTTCAGGCTGAGCAAAGACAACATGCCAAGCACTGGCCACCACCAGAGCAGGAAGGAGAAGCAGGGTCTGTACACTGTAAGAGGATAGAAGAAAAAACAGCTGTTTCCAGCTATTAGAGCGTGTTCTTTCCATGTTTCTCCCCTGATGCAGTCGGAGTCCCTTGCTGAATATGTCTCTCAATCCTGCATCCATTTCTTCTTGGTAAAACTTGTGTTTTTCGGATGGATGTGAAGCTAATTTCTGGAAGGATGAGTTTCATTTTTAAAGTAACAGAAGCAGGCTTTGTGTGGTTACGCTTTCAAGTACATCCTTAACCATTTAAAAGTGCATTACCAGCAGTGTTATTTATGGTATCTTATTACCTGTTAAACTATAATGGCTTCCTATTAAGCATTAACAATTAGTTACTACCTTAAATCCCTCTTTCAAAAAAGAGTTAGAGGAATTGGAGCTTGGAGGGAGAGTAAGCAATGGAAGAAACTAAATTCAAGAAGAGCTATCAGGGCAGTATCATTAGAAATAAGGAATAAAGGGAGGAATAGAAAGCATCTATTCCTGTCTATTCTGTCTATTCCTGTGTAATCTGTTTGTTCTGTCTGGGCTGCTCAACAAGTTTTTACATTACACTGTGTACTTCGGAATTGTTTCTGAAGATGCCATTCTACAGTATCTTCCATAAAGCATCAGCATCTCATTAAAAGATAAAAGTCCAAGGTATTCAAATAGCAAGCAAACTCCCAGTATCAAACAACAAAACAGTGTTTGATCTCCTTTGAACTGCAGGGGGCAGCCAAGAATTTGGGTATTGCTACCTGGATTTGTCTTGTCAGGCTTTCCATCGCATTAATACTTATTTTTCATTGTAACACACAACCTGTATTTTCATCTGTGAAGATGTGAATCATGAGACAGGATCCATTGTACGATGTTCAGCCAGTCAGGAGTCCTTCCTGACAGTGCCCAGCATTAGAGATTTCAGAGAGATGCAAGAAATTGCCATCGTGGACAATTACAAACTATTCCCACCATATGGGGGAATGCCTTTCTATCTTCAGACAGTTATTTATTTATACTTGGAAATGTGAGAAATTATAGCCTTTCCAAGTAATTATAATAACAATAATCCTTTCTAATGAAATGTTCCAATGTTCTTATTTTCTGTACGAGTGGTTAATGCTTTTTGAGTCTATCAGTTGAGTTTCATAGATCAGCTGTGTGTTGCTCAGAAAATGTTTCCTCTCTTCAGCTGCGCTTTCACCTTTGCAAATGCATTTTTGTCCTCTGCTGTAAGAGAGAATAATTGGGAGTGCCCAAATTGCCAGTTATTTTGTAAACAATGATTGTCTCTCTTGTGCATCTGGTCACGAAAGACACTCATATTTTTTAGCCTTCCTATTGCTCTAATGACTTTAATCACCTTCTCTGGAACCGTCCTTATTTATCTACTCAGACATACAATCTGATTTTTGGGTGGTCCAGTATGGACTCAGTAATCTCTATGGGTCCCTTCCAAATTGGGTTGTTCTGTGATTCTATGTGTTATCCTTTAACATGTAGGAAGACAGGAATTCAGGATGGCTTCGATAGAGAAAGCAGAGCATTTCTTAAAATAAGTTTTGTAATATTTTCCATCCTGTTGTCTGTAGGCCTTGCAGTTTATTGTTTTCAGGAAGGATGGAGGTTCCTGGATTAATCAGCCTTATCATCACCTGATTTGATGAATGTGTTGGAGAAACCATTTTATCTTTAAGTAATAATCTTGGAAGATTGCTGGCCACAAAGAGGGGTTGTGAAGGAAACCAGAGTCTCTCAGGTGGGAATGCATGCCCGTAAGAAATGATGTCACTTTTTATATTTAGATCTTTTAGATTTCAGCATTATGTCTGACTTGAAGACGGTTCTCACCTAATTAGTCCAGAAAGGATGAAATGGAAAAGAGAGAGTTGAGTGGATGAGGATGTCATGCTGGCAGCTTGTGGGCAGCACAGGAGCAGTGAATAAGATAGAGGGTCCCCATAAGAAGCTGGGACCTAAGATCCCTCCCTGCTTTCATGGAAGTGAAAAACTGCCTTAATTTCAAGAATTTTCTGTATATACATATATATATATATTATTTTTTCATGGAGATACAAAGAATGGATTAGGCTGAAAAATTAGTTGGGTCCTTTGACAATATGTCTGAGATGTCTTTGCCATTTTCAAGGAGCAGATTGGAGACATAAGATGCAGAAGCAAAGCTTGTGTTCACTTTTCTCTCTCTCTCTCTTTAAAATCATACCCAGGTTCTTTTTGTGCAAATGTACTACTCAGGATCAAAGCCTCTGCTCCAAGTGGAGGAAGTCCCTGGAGAGCAAGGCCTGAAAGCTAAGCCTCTAATACTGCTGCTGCTGGCCATACACCAGCTACTGCTTGGGAAATCTAGTCATGCATGACCCAGCACCTGGAGATAGAGAGAAACTGGGAGCAGTGTACTCAGCATCCCTGCATAACTTCTGATCTTTGTTCTCTTTGCTAGCTCATGTCCTTCTTTTGGTCGTGGTCCATCAGGAGTTTATTCCCAGCAGTGTCAGATATCTGAAAGACTCTTCTGTAATGCAGCATCCACTGATTCCTTAGGCTTCTCAGAAGTGTAGTTTCTGTCATATGGACTGGGGTTTATCAGAAAGTGGATAATGGATAGGCTCACTACAGGTCTCTGCTTATATTGGTGTATTTTTCCTCATTTCTGGCATTTCCATCTCCTTACTGAGTGGCTCTAAGTTAACGGCTGTTGGGGAAGGATCAATAGAAAGATGCTCTCTGCAACATCTGAGATTATTTCCCCTGCAGGTATGACAGGAACAGCCTTGCAAGCAGGATACTTCTTTGCCTTGTGGTGCTTTCCTGCCTCTCTTGTGAGGTGCTGGGTTTGCATGCTAAGAAAGCCACAGTTAGCACAGCTTAAACGAGATGACTCTCAAGAAGCAGTGTCCTTGATCCCTCATTAAAAATGTCCTTGACACGTTGTGCCATCAGAAGGAAGGTTTGCGATGCTGATCACCGGCAGCGTTTCTTCTCCTATGGATGTTATACAGCCTCAGAGCATTTTGTTTAATTCATGGGAGAAGGAAGCTCTTTGGGTTTTTCTTCTCTTTACTTTTCTTTTTCTTTTTTTAATGCTTCCCTGAAGGCTGCATGAGAGCTATGGGGGTAGGAACGCAATTGCGGGAAGGTAACCTTTCCCATCCCTCAGCCTCTCAAGAGATGCATGCAACAGCAAGATACATGTAAATCCATCAGAGCTGATAGTGTGGTTTAATGCTAACAGATGTAAAGCATTAAAGGAAATAAACAGCCTGGCCCTGAATGGGATCCAGAGGTATAAAGCTGCAGCCTTGTGCTCACTCCCCGTGTTATTCCAGGTAGTTATTAGTCGTTTAGCTTAACTAAGAAAATGTCAGCCTTACTGCTGCTTTCTGTCATGTCTGTACGCTGCTAACAGTAATGCAGGTTGATTTTGGTTTGTTGTTCTTTTATTAGTTTAAACAGCAGATTATGTTCGTTTTTCAGCAAAGAGGACTTCATTCTAAGACTTAGATGCTGAAAGAGTAACTGTTACCTCAGCAGACAGGTAAACAGGCCAAATTTCCTTCTATTTCCCAAGAGTGCTGGAGGCAGAGGTAGACAGAGAAGTCTGTGCATTCTCCAGTTAAGATCTTCTCTTCCACACCAGTAAAATATCTTTGGAAATATATGAGGGAGCCTTGGAACTTCAGGAATAACAAAACCCAGATCCCTGCTATGTTTCCCTCAACAGATTTTATCTTCTTGGTGTTTGGGCTTGGCTATTTATCTGATCCTTTACATCCGAATGACATTCCTATGCAGTGTGTAGCCTTGCTGTTCTTTCCTCTCTGTTAGATGTGTGGTTGATGTAACTGGGCAGAATTTTCAATTAATCGACAGCCTTTATTCCACCTTTTCTTACAGTAGTGGCATGATGTGCCTGCAGAATTTCCCTACTTCCTTCCACCTTACGTTGCTAGAAATCACTTGGCTCAGAAAATAAAAGCATGGAGCCATTTACCCTTGTTTAGTCCCCTACTGATGGGTCAGAAGTGGAGATTAATAGGGTAGGAAGTGTGTTTCTACTCTGCAGTCAGTAAAGGAAATTCACTGGAACTAAATTAATCATGAAACGGACACAAAGAGGAGAATAGATTAGCAGGGAATTAACTCATTAATTAGATTCATGCCGAAGTTCAGAAGAGGCTTTCCTTCAAGATAACAGCCGAGTTCAAAGATCAGCAAGGGCTGATCATGAGAGGCAGGCACACCGTTTTCCTTCTGAACTCTGTCAGGCTTTACCTTAGCCCAACATCTGGCTGGTTATTATAGGATATCAGACATATGGCTGGCAGGAATTCAGCAGCTGGCAAAGCCTAACCACTTAGTGCCCAGCGATGGAGGCTATTATCAGCCCTTTCAGCTCCCTGGGCTCTGGATCCTGGTGTTGGCGTGAATGCAGGAGCTCTCTCTGTTGTGCCACTTGGCTATTTTTAGAGCTCCATCACAAGTCCTTGTGTGAGCAGCAACAGCTTGTTGGAGAATGGGTTTATTTCCAGCGTTAGGGTGAGCAGAAACCAATACAAGCTTAAGATAGGTAAAGTGCTAAAGCACTTCATTGTGGTAGGGTAGAATAGGTAAATCATTGCATGTTTCTAAGGAGATGGGGTTTGGTTGCCGTCTTCTTACTGTTCTAATGGGACACTTCTCTACAGGGAAACTTATGAGAGAAGCAAAGAACTGTCTCTGCAGTTACTTCTGTGCTGCACAAAGCCCCTGCCAGCTCCCTTCAGGCTCTGTATGACCCCTTGCTGCTCACATGCCAGAAGGCCCCATTACTGAGTAGTGCATTGTAATAAATGCCACGCTGTTGCACGATGGAGCTGGTGAGAAGCATGGAGAGACTGATTTCTAACACACTCTTAATGAACTAACAAACCAGTGCTAAACACCGAGAGCAGATCCATGTGAGAAGGGCCCCCTGCCTTCTGACTTAAGCTTTCCCTCCCTTTGCTTTTGCTGCCTCACAGCATGGATGCAATCAAACCATATTCAGGAACATCTGAGCTGTGTATTTGCCACTTAGGACTTTCTGGGTAGTGAAGTTTCCACATTGTTTATTTAGAGTTAAGTGTTCTGCTGGGTCTCTTATCACTTTCAGTAAATAACAACTGTCCTCTAAATTCTTCAGGCTGATTACTGAGACTGACAATCTGTGTGTTTTGAGTTGCTGAGCTGTATTAATCTCTAATATACCCTGGTCTGTGGATGGAAAGGGTAATGTATTGAGGATGTCACAAGAGGTATAAGCCAAAGGACTTGGTCTTCTTGGGAATGTGAAGTGCTTTGGTTGTGACATGAATAAATCTCCCAGCAGTAGCAGTGCTATTTCTGTTGGGAATAAAGATGTAAGAGGAGTCTGTCTTTTAATCCAACTTGTTAGAGATTTTATAGCACCAGAGCTAATTCATTTCTAGAAAAGAGATTGCAGACGTTATTTTTACCTGCCTGTAGTTTGCCCTGATATAGTTTATTCCACTTGCTTAATGGTGGAGTTGATAAGAATCCCAACCCCAAAAGAAAAATCGTACTGCAATTATAAGTTAAATAAGGTATCATACTGGGGAGTGGAGATGAGGGTGGAAGAGAAGGCATAGTTTATGGCTGTAATCTGTTCTTTGTATTGTAGAGTCTAACCTTCCTATCAGTATGAGACCTGGAAACGTGTCTATTGAAACCCTACTGAATGACACCTACCTGCAGCCTTTGCTAAAATGCAGGTAGGAAAGTGAAAGGAGATATCAGGTCCATGGACTATATAAAATGCAATCCAGAATTTATGCTGAGATAATTCAGTCCTCTGTAATCCATACCAGACTGATGAAATATTGACTTGTACTGTGAATGTGACCCAAGGCAACTGAAGACTTTACTGTGCTTTGGATCAGAACAGTTAAGAATGCAGAGTGCACATTCAGTCAACAAAACATTCCATCTTTGTGCTTTTAATACAGCAAAATGCTTTCCTGCTTCTTTTGTTTCCTTCCTTCAGTCACAACAAAGGAGTGTTATAAGTGGCCCCAGAGAAACAAAGCCTGGAATAGAAAAGGGATTTAGAGAGAAGAGATCAGATGAAATTGGTAAGAGAAAGAATTCCCAATACGATGTTCCCAGCTCAGCCTTCTGAAGGGAAGCCCTGTGCTCCTGATCTGTTATGATTCACTTGGCAGCTCTGCCCAGATGGCCTCTCCCCTTCATCTATACCTCTATAAACTAAGACCCAGCGATAACAGCCCTGCCAAACCTGGTTGCTGCTGATAAAATGTACACAGCTTTCAGTAATCTATTTGTTCCTAACGGCTCATCAATGAAAGCTCATTCTAATTCTGTTCATTTTGATCTTCTCTGGAGTTTCTGTGAGGAGGAGTGAGGTTGCAAGGAGTGACCTGTAATCCTCCTAGGTTTAACAGTACCATAGGCAAGTTTTATTCAAGCTTTCATCTTATACTGCCTGATTCCATTGGTGCATATTGATACAGGATTATACTTTCTCATCTTTTTGTTTTCTGACCTTACAGTGATTTGGTTTTAAATACTGCTGTGTCCAATAGCGATTGATTTTCCAGTCTTGGGTATCTTACCAACACATCTCATTCCCAATCAAAGTTGTCCTGTGCTGTTCTAGCAGAAGTGTCCTCTAAATGTCCTGTTACTCCTTTGCCTTTTCTCTGCCAGTTAATGTTGGAATTATTGTTCCTACATATTAGTTGTGGTTGCATAAAATTAATGAAGCTAATGGCTGGCGGTGACCTCCACCAGCCATCTTTTTTCTTCAACTTAGCTGCATCATTTCTGATAGGTTAGTCTAAGTTTTCTGTAGAGATCTCTAATATTGGGATTACCAGACTCTGTAAGTAATCTGTTCCAGCTCATACAACTCTCATGTTTAGAACTGTCTGTCTGTCTTAAGTCCTATCTTGCCATAGGAAGTCCTTGCCATATATATTCTTTGTCTTACCTAGACTAGCCATAGGAAGAAGCTTATTTGCTTTTCAGTGATGTCCTCTGGACCTTTTTCAGTTGTGCCAAGTCTCCCTGTGAATTGCTTCCTGAGTCTGGAAACAGAATTCTAACAGAGAGATTAACAGTGCAGAGAGAACAGATTAATTTGTGTGTCCTGCCAGCGTACAGGTTTTTTTTAATACCCAGCCAGAATTGTATCTGCGCTTTGGTACATGAGTGGCTGGCTCACATGCAGCTTGCAGTCTTCAGCAGTGCAGAATGTTGTCGTTTTCCAGTAGAAATGCTACCTTGTCATTGCTCCTCGTTCATGTGTCTGTAGCATTGATTATTCCTGCCTGACTGTAGTAGCTTGTAGTTGACCCTATTGAATTGCAGTTGTTTACTTCAGGCTGCTTTTCCAGTTTGTCAAAATGATTTTGAATTCCAATGCAAACTTGTCTTACATTGGTTTCATCCACAAATCAAATTAACATACTTTCTATTTCATCTAAATCTTTAATAAAAATATTGGATTGTACCAATTCTGTGACCAGGTCCTGCAGAAGATCATTTAGAACAGCTATGCATTTTGACAGCGAGACTGAGAGCTACTTTCAGAGTACTTTTTCTAAGCAATTTTTATAAGAGCTGCTCTGAAAGTAAAGCCTCCTATTTTATTATGTTGGTTGAGGATGTCAGAGGCAGATGTTGGTGGTATGGCAGTAGAGTTTGAACCTTCCCACCAGGATCCCCTTCTGTTTTGTTGCTGTGTGATAAGTGGCAGCAGAGGCAAAATAGCGTCTGTCATGGAAGTGCACATGAAGCAAAGGAATGGAACTGAATTTCTCTGTGCAGAAAAAATGGCATCCATTGACGTTTGCTGGACATGTACAGTGACCAATCAGTGGATGTGAGTACAGTGAGGCAGTGAATGGTACATTTCAGCACTGGTGACAGTGATGTGAAAGACAAGCTGTGTTCCAGATGGCCATGCAGATTTTTTAAGTGCGACCTGCAGGCTCTTGTTCACTGCTGGTGAAAATGCATAGCTAATGCTAGCATCTGAGTTGAGAAATAGTGTTTAGTAGCTGAGAATTTACTCTATCAAGCAGTGTTATTGTGCTCTTTGTATCTACTGTGATGTCCGTGGAAATAAATAGGAGGCATTATTTTTGGAGCAACCTACAGATGTTCATCCTTCTATAGCTCATCTAAACCATGCTGCTTATCTGGCCTGAGAATTTAGTAAAGTTTTGGAAACTCTCTTGGCATCTCGTCCACTCTGTGTTGCTCTGACACCTTCTCACAGGGGTAAATTAGAATCATTAATAGTAATTTGTTCCTGACAAAGGTGTGTTGAATGATACCTATCTCTTCTAAGTTGTTCTAAACTGTTTCTTTCTTCTGAGGACCTGGAGTTAAGCTGACAGGTCTATCATTTTTCATCATCTCCCCCCCTTTTTTTTTTCCTCTCTTCAAAAGAAGTCTGTACATTGTATCAATTATCTGGTTCATCACCAGGCTTTCCTAAGTTCTAAAAACATAATCGTTAACAGCTTTGAGATTGATTGAGTCAGTCCCTTAGAAATGCAGTAGGAATATAGCAGATTCAGCTCATTCGGAGAGATCTAAGCTATGTATCTTCTCTACCCTATTACTTTTGTATTCTAGGCCTTTTTTTTTTTTTTTACTTCTTTGTTAGTTCTTAACAACCTTAATTCATCACAGTTGACCTTTTTATGAAAACTGATGCAAAATCTCTCCTCACAACCTTATCAATAGGATTTGCTTCTCTGATGAGGAGCAAACTAGGACTTATTATGCAGCTTTTTGCTACTAATAAATTGAAAGAATTGCATCCTTTTCTGTGTGATATTTTTGCCAGACTCGTCTCACTTTGTGCCTTCATTTCTCCACCTTTATTCCTAGTTGTTCTTTCTGTACATTTGTACTCATTCATATTAATCTATTTAAATCTTTTTCTGCGTATTGATGACTGCGTTTACAGTCATCAAAGAGCTTGTGATATGATCGGGTTGGTCTCCTAACCCTTTGGATATATTTATTTGTAGTAACAGAATTAGTGTTTATATTCTTTATATATATATATTGACAGTTCTTAAGTCTCTTAGAAGAAAATTCTTAAGGATTCTTATTCATAAACCCACCCACCCCAATCTCCATTGAGTTGTGTGGAAGATTTTCATAAGGCCTTGCCCACTTGAACTTATGTTTTTGCATAAGTTTTGATGGAGCTCTTCCGTGGCATCACTTTTACTGGGGCCAAAATGGTTCTGAAATGTGTGTTGTCTTTCTCTTCCGACATTGCTTACAAGGAAAATACAAACTTGTTCTTTAATGCTAGCAAACTGCATGTCCTGTGCTGGGTTGACAGGGTCTTTAGAAGTAAGAAAAGCTGTTCGCTACCAGGGTTCACTGCTTCTAAAGGAAACAGAGTTCCTGCTAAGAGTCAGCTTTACGTGGAAATCATGCTTGTAGTCAAGCACATTACGACCACATTATTCTATCAAAATGTAGCTCAAACAAAAATTACGAATTTCATCACAGTTACGAAATGACAAGCAAAATCTTTTCTCATTTTTATCTAAAGACCTTGGCTTTCTCTCTCAGCCTGCAAGTTCTGTTTCCCAAAGCATCATTTTCCTTTGAAGGTATTGACAGTAGATTTTGATCGAATGAAGGTATTAAAAGTAGATTGGAGATAAATTCCAGGTTGAAGCCTTCATTCATCCCATCCCTACTGAAGCTGCTGACCTGAGCCCACCAGACACCTCAGGCACCAGCCTGGACTCAATGTCTCTGCAGTGCAGCCCAGCCCAAGCACAGCACGAGTGCCCCGACAGCAGCACCACCATGCAGGCTCAGGTCAGCATCACCGAGGAGAAGCTGAGCATCTCGCAGGGGGGCACAGAATCAGGACACGAGTCCCAGGCTCCGGGCAACAGCACAGGCTCTGAGCAGCTCTCATGATTACAAGAGAGGATGAGTCCCATCTTTCCTCCAGACCTCACACCCCCTCCTTTCTCCTATTGAATAAAGGCACGCTCGTGCTCAATCAACGCCTTGACTGAATTCCGAGTTTTCATTCGCAGAGATTGGGATGAGTGCAAGAAACATCAAGGCAGCTCAGCTTACAACACTCTGGCTGTGGGGTTTGTGCGGCCGAGCTCTGGGTGTGTTCCCATTTTGCCTGACTTTGGGATGCCTGCAGCGAGAGCTCTGCTGCCGTTGTGTATGGCAGCAAATAGTCTCTAGCATCCTGGATGCTGCTCATGAAAACCCCAAGCTTCCTGGCTGTGGCTGTGATGCTTTTCAGGGCCTTTTGATGCTCTTTGATGCCGTGGCTGCTCCCTAACACCTCTGTCCTCCCGCCGTGTCCATTCCTGGCTCTCACCTGTGAGCTGTCCCTGCAGATCATCTCCAGCCCTGCCATCATCGTGATGCGGCAGGAGGAGCTCGCCCTGACCAACATCAGGCAGTGCTGCCTGCCTCTCTCACTCTCTAGACCAAGTGTAACTACGCTGTCATGGAGACAAATGCTTTCTGTCACATCCTCCATCCCCGCAGACATTTACCAGTAGGCGGCTCTTGCAGAAGAAGATTCAAGCAGCAGAACCTTTTGCTCAGCTACAGCACACAAATGCTACAAAAGCAGGAACAACCCGCAAGCTCTGGGTCTGTTGGTCTTGCACAGGCATGCACTAACTGCATTTGATGGTACCCCCCATCCTTGATTTCCTTCCCTGCTCCTTGTCTGATGGCGCTGCTGAGCCAGGAACAAGCTGCCCAGTGTGGCAGAGCATGGTGCAGAGCTGTGCTGGGACCTCCTCCCCTTCATCTGCTGCAGATCAGTGCCATACACGTGCCATTGGGATGCTCTGGCACGGGATGTGCCTCCAACCCAAAGCTCCTTCCCACCTCCCAAGGAAAAACAAAGCAACCCAAGCATCTCCAGCAAAGCTGCCCAGCAGACAGCAGGGAATGCAAACAGCTTCTGGCTGCTCCCCTGCACTCCTGTCCTAAGTAATAGACCCCATGAGGACTGGCTGGGAAATCAGTGCATGACACATGTGAGTGTGCACAGGATTGTGCAAAGCAGTGGGGTTCCATGAGTTTGTGTGTGTGTGTATCTCTGCTGTTATGAAAGCATGGGAAGACTGCCTTACTGAGTCCCAGATAATTACTTATCCTCAAATGATTTTTCCTGGCCAAAGTTAAAGCCTCTTACAGGTAATCGAGACCAACAGGCTGTTGTTGCACAATCAACAGGCACAATCTAGATGAATAGCTGAGGAAAATAAAGCATCATGCGAAGGGTACTAGATAAGTGAGCAGCTTGAGATCTGCACATTTATGTGATGCTCATGGTCTTAGACAATATTTGCTTAGTGAGGTCACATAGAATGAAAGTAAAATAGAAGAAGTGCAATTGGTCTCAGTTCACACAGCTGGCTGGTTTGTCTCAGGCTAATCCTGAACTGCCTCAAGCGACTGCTTTGGGGCTCTACAGAACAGCAACTTCAGAGATCTCTTTCTATTACTAAGTGTTTGAAAGAGCAATTTGCTCTGTTAATTATCCATCATTTTTGTGCAGTCTGTTTTGTCAGACTTGTCTTTAGCTTCCAAGTTGTATGTGAAGAATTGTTTCCGTTGTAATGCACAATGTACTAAAAATTGAGAGATGAAAATGTGAAGAGTTTTTCCAGCTTTGATTTCATGTCTGGAATTTTGGAACCCACTACTTGCAGTTGTTAATCTGTCCAATCTGGTCTGGTTTGGGATGCCCTCATCCTTCTTGAATCGCTCTGCTGTTAAAGGCGGAGCAATTCCTACAAGTGCCATGGCCCCACTGTTGTTCTAATTCTTGTTTCTTTGTTTTCCACACGCTGCTTTTCAAGCCTCCTTTTTCTTTACAGTCAAAGTGAGAATTGCACTGTGAGGTGTCTGAACCTTGTTGTGCCTCTACATAAAGAGAACAGCAGCAAAGCCTGACAGGTGACTGTGCTGACAGCTCTCGTAGCCAGTAACACGTAACTGTGCTAAATCCCTTGTGACGGCTTTGATTTCATTTTTGCCAGTGAAATCCTTGTAAAAGGAACTGCAGCAGTGTGATGAGCTAAGGTGAAGGTGCTGGTTTTAGTAGTGCTCTAAGCTGAGTGGAAGGGCAATTGAATGAGGGTTATATGCTTTCTCTGGGACGATAAGGTTTTTTTTTCCTGAGGGAAAGAGCCAGCTTTTCATGGGCTATATGTGGGCTTTGGCAAGGACAGACAATCCAGTCTGTCAGGAAGCCATTTGAGGTGCTTCAGGTTTGTAAGCTTGTCTTTTTGTTTCTCAGGTGGATATTTGGAGCATGGGTGTACTGCTGTATGCTCTGCTGTGTGGGTTTTCCCTTTGGATGATGACAATATGATGGCACTCTACAGGAGGATACCAGTGGGTATCAGTGGTGCTAGAATACACTGAGAAGGGAAATAGCTGAGCTTGACAAGAGGCCTTGCTTTTCGGATGGCAGAACATGCTGAGCTGTGGGTAGAAAGGCCTGTCTGCTGAATATTGTCCCTGTTTTTGCTGCTTTGTCTACCAGTATTTTGTGGATTTGGTTCTACTCTTGGTTGGCCTATGTGGCACTGTAGCCTGATTCTATACCATGATAACATACAGAATTTAAGGAGAAGTATTTTCCTGCCAATGGGCTGGATTTTTTTGTATCTGGTTCTTCAACTGGCTGCTCCCTATACTATCTGTAGTAAAAATATAGACACATCATTTGATTTCCCTGAAATGAATGTTCCTAAATGCCAGCTCTTCTCATGTCTACAAAGGTCAAAGTTCTGCATTTGCTATTAGAATTTCCTCTTCCAGAATCAGGAGGTAATGTAGGACCCCACAGATTGACTTCAGAATTCAACAGTCAGTTCTGTTTCCTTTCTGAGTGCATAACAACCTGAGCACATGAATTGAATGACGTGGCTTTTTAGTCTGGTACAAACTCTGCTGTACACTGAAACTTGGCCCATTTGTAAGCAGGACTTTGTCCATCTCTGCAGGACAGCAGAAAACCCTTTGTGCTAATCATGATGCCAAGAAGCAGAATGCGGCAAATGGCAGATGATCCAACTGCTTCAGGTGTTCATTTCCTTAAAACTGAGAATAGATTTGGACTGAGAGTTTGTAAGCAGAACGGAGCTCTTAAAGCTGTCAGAGATTATTCCTGCACTGTTCAATTCTATCTGCCTAACATACACAGGATCTCAGAACTGCATTGCTTGAATTGGTGGAAATTGTTGAAGTGAACTGGGATGAGCAAGTATTAGAACTTAGTCAGAATGCTGTAAAAAATGGATAATCTCATGAGTATTAAGGTACAGGTCTGCACTGAATTTGTTTTTATTTTACATGGCTGTGATCTGAAAGTTGCTTGAAACGCAGGCACCTAGGCACTGTTGTGTAACTGAATTTCACACATGATAGGTCCTGAAATATCCTGGAATCTAAAACTCTGACTTGTTTTAAGTCTGCTGCTTGAGTATAATCAGGGTCATAGTGTCTGTGTGCAGTGTTTCTTTCCCTGTAATGCTCCACATCATTTCATTTTGGGAATATTGAAGGAAATGGACTATGTGCCATAACTGTTGTTAGAACAAAGTATGTCTGGTGTGATCTTATGCATAGGTTCTGTAACTGCTCTTCACAGCTCAGGTGTTTGACCTTCCTTTTGGTGAAGTGATGAAATACTGCTGGTTTCTATTTGTGCTTCTAGGCACCTTGAAGCTCTTAGGAATAGAACAATTGTCTCCAGTTCTTTTCAATGATATCAGTAACAACTCGAGTGTTGCTGCCCACTAGGTAGACCCAAAGAAGCAGATTACAGTGAAACAACACACGAGCTGGACCTGCACGAGGATCACTTTCAAGACAGTGGCTCTGTTGCTTGAAGCCTATTTGCTTCTTCCTGCCGCCACTCTATTACCAAATATCAACAACCTTTCATGATTCAACTTGCAAACGTTTGACACTAACCCTTGTGTTTCTATGCCTTCCTAGGTGATTCGAGCCCTTGTCAACCCCAAAGATCCAAACCAAGTAGTGATGTGCAGTCTGTTTCCATCAATGGAGAGTTCTTATTAAGCACGAATCGCTGCAATTCGGATGACAGCCTTCCACATGGTAACAGTGATGGACACAAGGGGCTCATCCACGTTCATGCTCTCATATCTCCTGGCTCTGCTGAAGCTCCTGACCTGAGCCTGCCAGACACAGCAGTCACCTGCCTGGATTGTGACCCAGTGCCTTTGCAGTGCTGCCCATCCCAAGCACAGCCCGAGTGCCCCAGCAGCAGCACCACCATGCAGGAGCAGGTCAGCATCAGTGAGGTGAAGCTGAGCATCTTAGATGGGGACTTAGAGTCAGGCTGCCAGTCCCAGGCACCAGGCAGCAGCACAAGCTCTGAGCCACTCTCATCTTGACAAGAGGGGTCCCATCTTCACCCCTGACCTCTCAAGCCCTCCTGTCTTTTATTGAATAAAGTCACTCATGCTCAATTATCGCCTTGACTGCATTCTGAGTATTCATTCACAGTGATTGCGATGAATGCAACAAACAGCAAGGCAGCTCAGCTTGCAACACTCTGGCTGTGGGGTTCATGCAGGCAGAGCTCTGGGTTCCCATTTTGCCTGGCTTTGGGATGTCTGCAGCAAGATCTCTACCATTTTGTATGGGAGCAAATAATCTCTAGCATCCAGGTTGCTGCTCATGATAATCCCAGTCTTCCTGGCTGTCACTTTGTGATACCTTTCAAAGCCTTTTGATACTCTTTGATGCCTTGGCTGCTCCCTAACACCTCTGTCCTCCTGCCATGTTGACTCACGTCTCCCACTTTTAAGCTGGCTTTGCAGATCATCTCCAGCCCTGTCATCATCACGCTGCAGCAGGAGGTGCTCACCTGGCCCAATGTCTGGCAGTGCTGCTTGTTCTGCAGATGAGCAGCTGCCTCCTCATCTCTTCAGCTACAGTAGTTTTTCTCAGGGCAGTTAGATGCAGTCATGCTCCTCTGGATTTGGTGTGTTAAATCCATGCTGCATGGCAGCAGTCAGTGCAATACAAAGGTGTTCTGTGTGCCACAGCATTTCTCCAGGGGCTGCCAAAGGTAGAAGCACAACACAGCACCATCCTTCTGACAGTAATGTCTGTGAGTGTTAGACATGTGAGCACTGCATCATCCCCAGCGTGTCAGTGCTTTTCCACACCAACCTGACTCTCACACTCTGCACTGAATGTAACTCTGCTCTTGTGGAGACAAATGCTTTCTGTCACATCCTCCATCCCTGCAACCATTTGCCGGTAGGCAGCTCTTGCAGAAGAATCAAGCAGCAGAACCTTTTGCTCACCCTACAGCATGCAAATGCTATGAAAGCAGAAATAACCTGTCGTGCTCTGGGTCTGCAAGGCTGCACAGATGGGAGAGGTAGATTGTGTTTTTGCAGTGGAAGTTTCCAGTATTTTCAGTACATAGTGTAGGCCCTAACTGAATGTATAACCCTCTTGTAAAACAGCTGTATAAATAGTTTTTCCACCAAGAAAGTTGCTGAACAGAGTTAAGTTCAGACTGGGGGCATTCTGACATGGGGAGAATTGAGACAAGCACAAGATAAATACACAGGGTGGGTAGAGCCCAGCACAGGACAGAATGAATGTACTGACTTTTGGAAACATTGCCCTTCTCTCTCTGCAGAAAAGTACAAGGCAGACCTAAAAACAAGAGGTTGGTAATTGACCTTATATGGAAATGAAACCTAGCAACAGTCTGGAGGAGTCTGTGAGCCTGAGATGCTCAACCAATGAGAGCCATGAGAGCATCACCTGCAGTGGGTTTAGGGCATAGAACAGAATTGATTTCACTGACTGGTGTGCAGTTTCTCCCTTGCCAACAGGGGATGTGCGCGCAGTATTGCAATAATGAATAAGCACTGCTGCTATCGCTGCCATCTTTGCCTAACTAGAAATCTTTGACTTTGAGAGTTTCTCACACAAGGGGAGAGGGTAAGAAAGTAAAGAGGCACAGAAAACTAAGGGAAACTGCTCTTCTTTATCTTATCTATAAAAATTGATACGATGCTGTTGTGCATTTTTTAATTTATTTTTAATTTTTTGCCAATGTCAGTTAGATTGTTTTAAAATATCCACACACCAAAATCTGACTACCAAGCAAATGTAATGAAAATGAAATGAAGGTGAGTTAGCGGAAAGCACAAGGCCATATTATATTAGGCTCTAGCAAATTTACAGGCAGTCACTGCACGAAGAGGTAGATCTGAGTTGCACATTATATGATTCCCACAAAGATTAAGGAAATCTGAAGCTTTCAATATATTTTTTTTATTCTTTTCTCATTTCATTTTTTAAACACCTGACCCAGACCCCAACCCTCACAGGAGCTGTAAAGATAACAGCAATAACCCGCAATGTAACTCTAATCCTAACCCTTACCCTGATTCTAAAATCGTCTCTAACTCCAAATGTAACAACAAAAATGATGCTAGAAGTTTGTAGCAAAAGGAACCTTAACCCTGATCATAATCCAAAAAACAATCATTAAGGTAACAATAATCTTTACCTTAAAAGTAATATTAATCAGAGCCCAGATGATGCCTGCATCCAATCAGAAGCATGCTTTGTATTATTTAAGAGTTGTATTTTTTCCAATGAACTCTCTCTATTATCACTTTTATAAAGTAACAGAGTCTGTTCTTTTTCTCCTGACACTGTGCCTTACTCCTGACATCCCCTGGAAATGACCCAGATAGGGCACCATCAAATAATGCTAATAGTAATGTCAATCCTAAGGGTATCTCTAGCCTCAGTGTTAATGGGACGCTAACAACAATCCCAACAGCCTTAAACATTCTGGTGGTGTGAAAGAGGTGCTGCCTTGCACATGCTGGGCAGTCCCATTGCCTGTTAAATGCAGGCGGCAGCGTAGAAACATGATGCCCGTGGTCAGAATGCCCTGTGGCAGATCCTGGCACCGGAGAACTGACCGGAGAACCATGAGAGAACTGACAACAAATCACTCGACATCAGAACCGACCCAGTGGTTATTTACAAGCCTTGGGTGACCCAGACAGGATCTCAGAGTGGTGAATGTAGGTACAGAAGTTGTTACTACTCTGTTTTCTTCTAAAAGCTGCTCAGCTGCTTTGCGTTTCAGACCATCCCTTGCTTCACTGTGTGCATTTGTCCAATTGATACCAGGTGTTTCTTCATCTCGGAAGTTGAGGGGGGCGGGGGAGAGTGGAAACAGAAATCAATTCAATTACTCATTTATTTATTGACAGACATTCACGTTTGCTACGTTTGGAGAAGTTTTTATTTGTTTGCTGTGGTTTGTTTTTTTCTTTTTTCCTTTTTTTTTTTCCCCCTTCCCTCCTCTTCCATCTTCGTGTTCTTCCCCTATAATCAAAAGAGAACGGATCCCCAGGGTCTGTCCCGCAGACGTTCTTTCCGTGGTCTCTGCTGCCACCTGCTGGCCAATACACGGAACTGCCACTGTTGGGCGTTTGGTGCCGCAGGAAGCACAACGCAGATCTGAGTTCTGACCGGTCTACGCAGCAAATCCGCCAATCTTTATTGCGATAAGCCCTCCACATGGCATTGCGCATGCACTCGAACACGCAACAGGCACAGATTTCTCCAAACTCCGTGAGGAGCAGGCAAGCAGAACAACTGAGCGCACCACTGCTTGTGATTGGGCCACCCCCATCATAGAGATGTGTGTTAGATCTTTTACCCACCCCTGGACTGGCCTTGTTGTTTAACGATAACCTCTGAAATCTGAGCTACTGGTTCTACCACCTGTAGTGTAGAATAGGTAGCCAATAAATGCTTTTCAACTGTGATGTATCTTTATTCTGCTCCATGCCAAACCTGTGACCAAAACCTCATAGGGGTTCACAAAGAACTCTGGCTCTGCCAGAGCCCCCATCCAGACCCTTCTTGAGTTACATTCACATCTAGTTTGGCTGAAAAGGTTGGACTATAAATACTCAGTGCTTGGGCCTGTTTAACAGATATTTTTTCCTGATTATGCTGTCCATCGATCTTTTTAAACTGAACTCCTGCTCTAATCTGGTCTTTAAACATTGGTTGTCTCAAGACCCTAATGGGTCCAGACTGGATTACCTTAGGGGCTGGACGCCTAAGTCATGGCAGCAGATGGTTCTCTGACCTTTCCACCACCATTCAGAGACTGCATCTGGCTGTAGGCACTCTTGTCTCCCCATCAATTGGGCAGCCTGTTGTATTACAGCACCTGAGGGCCACTGGGGGGTTCAGTATGGATAACATAGACCCATCCTGATGTAAAGGTGATGGCTGTAGGATGAGATCCCTCGTTCCTGATGAAAAATTTATTGACTGGGCTCTCAAAATCATCTTCATAGATTGCCTCTTTCATGCCTAATTCTCTAATATAATTTTGTTAGTCCTCCATAGAGGACCACAGGCTGATATTTAATGGTATGTCATTCTTATTTGGCCATGTTATATGACACACAGCCATAAATCATTCACTGATCAAATGGCTATCCTCATTATGTTGGACAGAGCATACAGTCTTTGCCTGAGGGCAGGGTGAGTAGTAATGGATGTCAGTTTTGAAATTTCCAGTCCGTTCACCACAGCGCTTTCTGCCTCCATGTCCCATAACCAGAGCAGCTATGCTGGCATGCTCTCTTGGTTTCTGTCTAAACCACTGTACTATATCCATCAGTTCAGCTGCTGTATTATGGGCAGCAGGGTTTGGGGGGTTGGACACTGGTCAGGGCACTCCCACCAGCCTATCCTGCATTTTTTTTTTTTCATTTTTGGGTTACAATCAGTCAGATCTCAAATAGATCTAGTCCAAATGGAACCTCAAAATCTGACCTTTTAGTGCCTTCATTTACAGAGTCCATTTTATACAGATTCCCTTGTACAGGTTCCCCATGGTCTTCCAGAAAGATGTTCCTGATCTTCCATAGGAGAATGATTGAATTAGGTTTTTTCCCCATCAAAACTGCCACCTGTCTTTCCAGTTTTTCAACACTGTCATTCAATAGCTGATTTGCATCAGCCTGAGCCTCTTCAGTTATGTTCAGACAGTTCAAGGCCATCAGCAGTGGCCATGCCACCATGAACGCAGCTAACTGTCATTCTCAAGTTGTAAGTATGTCTTTGCTAAGACCATGGAAATACTCAGTCAGGTGGGCCAGGGACTCATGGACCCTCCCTCCGTCCCACACAGGGCCCCATTTTTCAGTGACAGAAGCAGTGCTGCATTTTGAGGATCCTAGGAATCCCAGGACATGCCCTGACAAAAGGTCATTCAAAGGGGTCGTCTTTCCTCATCCAAACCACCCCATGATATTCACAGAATCACAGAATTGTAGGGGTTGGAAGGGACCTCCAGAGACCACTGAGTCCAACCCCCCTGCCAAAGCAGGTTCCCTACACCACGTCGCACAGCTCGGCATCCAGGCAGGTCTTGAATATCTCCAGAGAAGGAGATTCCACAACCACCCTGGGCAGCCTGTTCCAGTGCTCTGTCACTCTCACCATAAAGAAGTTATTGCACACATTAGTGCAGAACTTCCTATGGTCCAGTTTCTGTCTGTTTCCCCTTGTCACTCCTCCACACACTGCTGACAAGAGTCTGGCCTCACCACTTTGCCCCTCACACCTCAAATATTTATAGACCTGGATCAGGTCCCCTCTCAGCCTTCTTTTCTCAAGGCTAAACAGACCCAGTTCCCTCAGTCTCTCCTCATTGGGGAGATGCTCCAGGCCCTTCACCATCTTTGTGGCCCTCCGCTGGACTCTTTCCAAGAGATCCCTGTCTTTTTTGTACTGGGGAGCCCAGAACTGGACACAATATTCCAGATGAGGCCTCACCAGGGCAGAGTAGAGGGGGAGGATCACCTCCTTCGACCTGCTGGACACGCTCTTTTTAATGCACCCCAGGATGCCATTGGCTTTTTTGGCTACAAGGGCACACTGCTGGCTCATGGTTAATCTGTCGTCCACCAGGACGCCCAGGTCCCTCTCAGCAGAGCTCCTCTCCAGCAGCTCTTCCCCCAGCCTGTACTGGTGCATGCAATTATTTCTACCCAGGTGCAAGACTCTACACTTGCTTTTGTTAAACCTCATCCGGTTTCTTACTGCCCAGCTCTCCAGCCTGTCCAGGTCTCGCTGAATGGCAGCACAGCCTTCAGGTGTGTCAGCCAATCCTCCCAACTTCGTGTCATCAGCAAACTTGCTGAGGGTGGTCATTGATGAAGATGTTGAACAAGACCGGACCCAGCACAGACCCCTGGGGGACGCCGCTAGTTACAGCCCTGCAGCCAGACACTGCACCGCCAACGACAACCCTCTGCACTCTGCCAGTCAGCCAATTCTCGACCCACTTCACTGTCCACTCACCTATCCCATACTTCCTCAACTTTGGTATAAGTATGTCATGGGAGACTGTATCAGTTATAGAGGTTATAGAGTTCAATTCCTGTAGTCAATTTGGCGGCCCAGGTGGGACCAGCTCTGTTCGCTGCAGGACCAGCTGAGAGGGAGACACTTTTGGCGCACCCTGAGATTTCTCTGAAGGACTCCCTTCCTCACCTGATCACTGCAGGGACAGACAAGGACCACCCATAGGTGGACCAGGTATGTGTATGGTAAGTGGAGCCCATATGTCTTGAGGAGACATCCTACACAGTTTACAGCCATACGTGCTGCTCCCAGGGAGGTGAGCTCATGGCTTTGGTTGCCAGCTGGGGTAGGAAGACTCCTTGGGTGAGTTCCTATGAAAGGGAACTGTATGTCATATGAATGGAAACAAGAACAAATACTCTCTCCCAGGTAGTTGACAATAGGAGGGGCCTAGGTTGGTCTCTCCTACAGGTATGGGATATAGTGGATAGCCTGTCAAATGGTAGCCTGGGTTCTCCAAGTTGTAATAACGGGGCTTATAGGTTGTATGTTCAATATTATCATCTGCTTTAAGTGTTTGGTACCGTGTGTCAAGCCGACTCTGGGAAAAACATTAACGTTTGCAACTGGTCGACCAGAGTATGAGTATTATTAAGATTCCAGCTAGAAAACGTTGTCAGCATTGTGTAGTATGAATTAACCATGCTTTTTGATCTAAATGTCAGAGTGAGTGTGGTGTGAGTGAGACACAGAACAGCTGCAGGGTGAGTGCCGAGTCCCGATCCATGTTTCCTTCCTCCTGTGAGGGAAATGGCCAGACACGGACAAAGTGAAAGACTGTGTTGTCTGTCCACTCATATGTACTTTCTGCTTGTATGTAAGAAGACAGGAGTTTGTACTCTGTAGATTAGTAAGATTGTCCTGAGGAGAGGTGTACATTCCACCTGACCAATGTATGTCAACCCATTTATGTAATACTATGTACTTCTTGTGAGGAAGTGTGTGAGGGAGGTGGTTCAATCAGTGCTGGTTCTGTGGCACAGTGTTTATAACTGAAGAATACAGACTGTATTAAGGGAGTTTATGTGTACTGAAGAACTGTACTGTTTGACAAACTGTTTTGATGGTATAAGAAAGTGTAATTGTTAATGATGTTTGCCTTTTGGTACCATGGCAATCACCTAACAGACTATAACTAGTGATTGAAGGGAAAATGAAGGAAAAAGGGTTGATGGATAGGATGGCAGAAAGTCCTTAAATACACTGTCGGTCAGGTTGCACCTTCAGGAAATAAAAATGCAGAGAGGCTTTTATTGTAAAAGTGAGGCTGTAGGGATAATATAACAGAAACTATCAGTGCCTTGATTTGTTTCCTTTGTACTTGCTGTGCTGGAGTCATTTCTGAAAAAAAAAAAATGATGTCTTTTATTTTTATAGCATTCCCTTCCCTTGTAGCCTGGTGTAAAAGGTGCAGCCAACACCAAGGTCATCCCTTCCCCTTCTTGACCAGCAGGAGACAGGGTAGACTGTAACAAGATTAGTGTCTCAGCTGCTCTGTCATTTTGTAGTGTTGCAGGTCACCCCATCGGAGCTGGGGAATTTGTATTGCGGCAGAGTAGGAGTGTGTTTGGTAGAGCAGGCGTTGAAGGCCGTTCTTGAAACGCAGTCCTGTAAATCCTGGCCTCTGGCAGCCCAAGCTGTTTAGTTATGTTTTATGAATCAGGTCATATCGTGTCTGTCACAGCTTCCAGATGCCGAACTCCTTCTGTGACAGCTTTGTCAAGTGTTTTGAAAGGGCAAAAAAAAAAAAAACAGCTCGAGGGTCACCGTGGAGGGTAATGCAACGTGCAGGAATTGTTTTTCACAAAGAGCGACTGGCCAGGGGCAAAAGAAGAGTGAGAAATATGAAGAAAGAGGGGGCCTCGGTGGCTGTGGTGCCCTCACTATCCATCATCTCCCGTGTTTAGCACTAACAGACTGTGAATGAGCAATCCACGTAGTGACGTGGAGTCTCTGTACTAACATAGGTGGCGGGCCTGCAAGCAATGCAGAATGTGGATAGACTTGAAACAGCATCCCTGCTCTTAAGTGGTGACTTGCTGCTTAATTTCCTTTACATCTTCCCCTTGCAATCAGAACGCTCTCTGGGCCCACCTTCAAGCTTGTCAAGTGTCTTTCCCACCAGTTGGGATATTACTTGCAATGCAGATACTGTGACCTTATTTGTTAGCTTGTCAAGATATAACTTGAAATTGGGCTCAGCTAAGATACAATAATTGCTGTTTGCACAGGGGGTGATGCTGGCGAGATGCTCCCCATGAGGCCATCTGCTAACCTGTCTCAAATGTAATTTAATAGAAGTCAAATAAAATAAATCAAATTAAAGCATGCAGCTAATGCATGCAAGCTCTGAAATGAATTTGGATTACAAGCAGGCAGTGAGACTAAATAGTTGGTTTCTTCATCCATGAAGAAGGCATGCTGGATAAGACAGTAAACAGAAATAATTGAAGGAGACTCTCAGATTTTGAGGTTGATGGGATATTAGATGACAGGGAGAGATTACTGATATAAGAAGGTTTTTGTTACTAGTATATTCTTGTAGTTAGAAATCGTGAGTTAGAAGTCTTTACAAACAATGTGTTGATGTGCGAAGCTTTGTTAGATGTAGCAGGAAGATAAATCATCTTTGCAGTGCTTGCTGTTAGCTTGTCACGACTGTGATTTACAGGGATTTTCTTTTATTTAAATAAGTGTTTCCTTTAAAAGCATTCCGATAGTTTACAGAGCGGAAGATGAAGTGGCAGCGAATGCTCTGAAATAGAACTGTTTCATTGCAAGTGCTTCATTTCAAGTAAGGATTTGTTCAGACTGTGAAGAATGGCTGAGCTGCAGTGGAAGGATTCCTTGGCAACATAAATTGGAAGAGTTCTGCTAGGAAAATGTTGGGTTGAATATACAAGGAGGCACCAGAATTGGAGAAACATATCAGGCAGTATCAGCTTCACAAACATATAGTGTAAGTCTGCATTGTTTGTAGTAGGCATCAGAAATTCAAACTGATCAGCAGCCATCATTCATGCTGTTAAATTATTTGACAAAAAAGAACCTTCTGGAGATTGTATTCAAAACAGAATATCACTTATGAAGATAGGAATTAAAGAACAAACTGATCTCTTGTGTGAAAACTCCCACTTTAATGATACATAGCGTGTTATTAAGGAAAAGCAATTGGGTGCTGGACATTGTGTTCACTTCTGTTAGTTTTCCTTCTGGAGCTGATAAGACTGTTTCACAACCTGACTCCTTTATTCAGGTATACCTTTATTCCATGCTTTGTAGCAACTTCTGGGGCAAAAAATTATATATATATATATATATATTTCATTTGTCCAACCTTCCTACTAGTAGACCTAAGAGGAGACAGTTTTCCTCTGCCCAGTAGTCTTCCTGGCTTGATGTTCCACTCCCAATAGTGATTGATGTAGAAAGGTGTGATTCATCAGAAATCTCTTCACTGAATGGAAGATCTTCCTGATCTCATGGTGGCTGCACAGTGTCTTGGCATACACACACTGGTTGAAATTTCCTCATGCTATCTACTTTATTGCAATGGCGAATCTTGCTTTATCTATCTTTCTGCCAAGTATGCTGAGATTCTGATTATGCCATAGGATCTCAGTTGCCTGATCATCTTGATGATATGTAAGTATTGCTTAGTTCTGAGCTTGCCTGTGAGCTCCAAGGTTCATCCGTGTTCTCTTGGAAAACTGATGTTCTGTCCATGATCTAAACAGCTACTGAGGAGCCTTTGATTTGAGGGTTTGAACACAAGCTGTTAAAACACTGCAGTGTTTCCAAGTCGCTCTTTAGCCAGGGGAATACAGATTAGGAGCAGCCACTAACATTGAATTGACAGTTCTCCTAAACACTTTTTTTTTTTACGTGCGTGATCAAGTTCCATTAATCATGTTTTAGACACAAACACTGGCTCATTCCACTTAATTCTTTATCAAGACAACACTGTATATCTAGAAGTAAGCTTGTCCAGGCTGAAGGATACATCAGTCCTCACCATTGGAGGGTGGGCAGCAGGACTCCCTGAAAGACCTTCTACGTTATTCCCCTACTTTCAATTTCTTACTCAATTCTCTGAGTTCATCTGAGCTCTTGCTGTCAAGATAAGATTAATTGTTATGAACTGGGAGACAGTTCTTGCTTATTAGTCTCTTTATATGGGAAGAGAGAATTGCTTTTGGGATATTCTACAATATGGGGTAGGTAGACTTGGACAGCAGTGATTCCCCAATTGAGGTCCTTTATTGAGAAGCTCTTGGTGAAATGAAGTGTTAGAAGGTGTATTTTCTAGACTTTGTTTTCTTTCCTTTTTCTCTTTTCCTATGAGTTTTTTAGGTGTAACAAGACACACAAGTTCATACTCTCCCAGCTTGCTAACTGAGGAGAAATGCAGGATAATATTTTAAGAAACATTCCCTGTCAGAATATTTCTAGAGCGGTGGAGTGATAAATATCAAATCAACTGAAGACCAAGAATTTAATTTTTCCCATCTGAGCCAATCTACGATGCTTTTTATCTTGACAAAAAATTGATATTTTATCCCTTTGATAATGGGAGGCTCTGATTTCACTTCCTTTTAATATATCTCATTTCTTATGAGCCATTCCCTGAGGAAGACCTCAAGTCAGAGGCAGAGATGGATCTGTACCTCTTAAAGACACAACCCATGTTTAAGAATGAGCACTGCTTTATGCTGCTGGTGGGATTAGGTGGGTTTAAATTCTTCTCTTTACTACAGAATGTGTCTCACGTAGAGCAGAAGAGCTCGAGGGACTACACAACACAGCTTGTTTCCCTGTTAAATTTGGCTGGTAGTCCCAATGGTGAAAGAAATAGTGACAGGTGCTCTGTTTTCCACGCCCATCGTAGGGCCAACAGGTATCATTTCATGTCCCACGCTGATCTTAGCTTCATGGAGTAAAGAAACACTGGGCAAAACATTGAATCATTTGCACACCGTTCCTCACCTGCCCAGATTCCCACAAGGTGCTTTTCCAGAAAAAAATAAGGGCTTCAGGGGTAGATCCATAGGAATGAGTAAGAAAACAAATGCCTGTCGGGTTATCTCTGTCTCCAGCCTCTGTGAGGCTGTTATGTACAGAATGGCTTCTAGTGCTCAGGGCAATGTATATTTAATGTTAACTTCTACTTCTCCACGGGGGAAACTCTTCCATATAATTCACTGATATTCAACTTCTGCAAAGTTTCGTCCTGTTAACCCTGGCTTCGCCATAGTTGAGTGTTCTAAGCAACTACTTTTGGTACTGTGCCTGTTCTCTGAGTGATGGCAATGAAGGGCAGGGGAATGCTGCACTGGGGTGAAGGCTGTCTCTCATAAGGAGAAGAAATGGGTTGAGGTGTAAGTCAGCGTGAGAGACGTTTACTCCTGGAGTGTGCCCTGGGTGCATCCTATTGTTTGTGATCGCTACTGCAGACTGTCCATCTGCTACCCTTGATTTCTACAGAGAAGCTATTAATGACATCCACAGAGCTGGGGATGTGGCCCATGGGCAGCTTATGGCTCAGAATTCAAAGCTCTGCTGCTCTGCCCTGAAGATGCAAAGTCAGCTTGATCCCTTTAGGGATCTCAGATAGGCAGAGGTTTCTCTAGCTGAGAATGTCACCAGAAAGTGCAGAGGAGTTGTTGTTCTCACAATATAGAAATATGCCCTGCAAATGAGATAGATGGGCTATGAGTGAGCAGTGTATGTGTAGGATAAAATGCAAAATAAAGGGTGAAAATATTGCTGTTTTGAGGCTGAAACCTTATTAAAGTCCTGTCTGTCCGATTTGGGCAAATTCTTTCTAAAGTATCATGTGTCACCAAAATCCCATTAAACTGTCACATAAATTATCAGAGTTTCCTTTTCCCATCAGCGTGGATTACCCAGGGAGATATTTTTATGACAATGGAAACTTTCTCAGTCTGCTTCTCCTGCCTGATTTCATTTCAGATGAAATCCTTCTCTCAGAAAATAGCCAGTGGATTTCATAGCTCTGTGGATTTCTTTGCTTTGCCTTTGCAGCACTTATCCTGCAGGTCTCTGCTGCTCTCGTGTCCTGCCTATACTTCATTTTACGTATGGGACAGTTTAGGGCAATGGTTCCACTGCTTTGCTCATCCTGAATGAGCATATTGTTGCAGTCTGTTTTATGGATCTCCAGTGTCTTCTGCATCTGCTGACTGCATCTTCTACTGTTTCTACAAGGCAATCTATGTTTTTCTCACATAGACTGAAAAACATATGGACTGATGATTAGTAGTAGAAAATACATGCTAGTAGGAAATACTTGGATACCTGAAATTACCTGGTGCTGCAGGAAAAAAAATAATCTCAAGCCAATCTCAGGATCCAAGAGTTGGTTTCAGTGGTATAGAGGGCATTCTTGGACCTAATTTCTAAACCTGTAGCTAGGATGACCTATGTGATAATAGACTTAGGACTGATTCTACTCTGAGCTCTGTGGTGGAGTATCTTCATACAGAACTTTTATAGACAAAGACTAGCGGGAGGGTAGTGTAAATATGGAGGCACACATGAATGCAGTCAAGTTACTGTAGATAGGTTTAGCAGATAGACAATAACACCGTTGTTTCTTCTCTGTTCATCTTTCCTTTTCTAGCTTAAAATCCATTTTCCCTAATTTTCTTAATACATTGTTAACACCAAACATGTTATCGTTCCTTAATGGCTTTTTCACCAGTTTAAATTTTTAAACTTTGGTGGCCAGCAGTAGACACCATACTTAAGCAAGTTGTTTTTGTTCATTGGGTTGAACAAGGTGGGGAAAAAAAGACCAATAGAACAGCATTACTTGTGTTAGCTGAGACATTGATGTTAGTGTGTCCCAGAAGGAGAAATGTCATTTTTGGGAATTTATTTACATCATCAGCTCATCCAGTATAATCCCCAGTTGTTTTTGGCAGTAATCCTTGCTAGCCAGCTGTCCTCCGTCTTAATTTGATTCCGATGGAATTTGTCTCAATACTCTGTCTCTGGATATTGCCGCCAGGCTAGACTGAGAATGTGTGGCATACAATCGTGGATGGGAACGTTCTTACCCTACAGTAAATGCAAGGTTAGTTTGTGATGAGTACCTGTGAAGCTAACATTAGCAGCAATATAATAGGTATGCAGTTTAAATTTTGAAACTCAGTTGTATATGCATAGCTCAGAGGACTGGCAGAGTGAGATAAAGAATGCCAATGAATGTTGAGTTGCATATCTGGTTCAAAATGCAGTGGTTGTAATATCATGCTATACTAATGCAGATGCAACTGCTTAGATGGAGATGTTAGTTAAAAACTTAAACAGTATTCAAAGCATTGAGGACTTTAAGCACTGTGGTTTCTCAGCAATGAGGTTCCTAAGCATTGAGGTTTCTAACCAATGAGGATTCTAAGCTAAGCATTGAGGATTCTACGCATTGTGGTTTCTAAGCATTGAGGATTCTAAGTTAAGCATTGAGTATGCTGAGCATTGAGTATGCTAAGCATCGAGGATTCTAAGTATTGAGGTTTCTAAGTGTTGAGGATTCTAAGCTAAACATTGAGGAATCTAAGTACTGAGTATTCTAATCATTAAGGATTCTAAACATTGAGGATTCTAAGCTAAGCATAGAGAATGCTAAGCGTTGAGGTTTCTAAGCATTGAGGATTTGAAGCTAAGCATTGAGGATGCTAAGCATTGAGGATGCAAAGCACTGAAGATTCTAAGCTAAGCATTGAGGATTCTAAGTATTCTGTATTCTAATCATTAAGGTTTCTAACCATTGAGGATTTTAACCACATAGGTTTCTAAGCAATGAGGTTCCTAAGCATTGAGAATTCTAAGCAAAGCATTGAAGATTTTAAGCATTGAGGTTTCTAAGCAATGAGGATTCTAAGCATTGAGGTTTCTAAGAATTAAGGTTTCTAAGCAAGGAGGATGCTAAGCATTAATGTTTGTAAGCATTGAGGATGCAAATCATTGAGGATGCAAATCATTGAGGATGCAAAGCATTGCGGTTTCTAAGCAGGGAAGTTTCTAAGCATTGAGGTTTTTAAGCTAAGCAAACAGGTTGCTAAGCATTGATCTTTCTAAGCATCAAGGATTCTAAGCATTGAGGATCCCAACCTAAGCATTGAGGATGTTAAGCATTGAGGTTTCTAAGCGTTGAGTATTCTAAGCTAAGCATTGACGATACTAAGCATGGAGGTTTCTAAGCATGGAGGATTCTAAGCATTGTAGATTCTAAGCTAAGCATTGAGGATGTTAAGCATTGAGGATTCTAAGCATTGAGGATGCTAAGCATTAAGGCCTTTAAGCATTGAGGTTTCTAAGCATTAAGGATGCTAAGCATTGAGGATGCAAAGCATTGCGGTTTCTAAGCAGGGAAGTTTCTAAGCATTGAGGTTTTTTAGCTAAGAAAACAGGATGCAAAGCATTGAGCTTTCTAAGCATTAAGGATTCTAAGCATTGAGGATTCTAAGCTAAGCATTGAGGATGTTAAGCATTGAGGTTTCTAAACTTTGAGTATGCTAAGCATTGAGGATTCTAAGCACTGAGTAAGCAAGGAGATTTCTAAGCATGGAGGAATCTGAGCATTGTGGATTCTGAGCTAAGCAATGACGATTCTAGGCATTGAGGTTTCTAAGCATTGAGGAATCTAAGCATTCAGGTTTCTAAGCACTGAGGTTTCTAAGCTTTAAGGACTTTATGCATTGAGATTTCTAAACATTAAGGACGCTAAGCATTGAGGATTCTAATCATCAAAGGTTTCTAAGCATTGATGTTTCTAAGCATTGAGGATGCTAAGCATTGAGGATTCTAAGCATTGAGGATGATAAGCAATAAGGACTCTATGCATTGAGGATTCTAAGCGTTCAGGTTTCTAAGCATTGAGGTTTCTAAAAATAAAGGACTATAAGCATTGAGGTTTCTATGCTTTAAGGGCTCTACGCCTTGAGGATTCTACGCCCTGAGGATTCTACGCCCTGAGGATTCTACGCCCTGAGGATTCTACGCCTTGGGGATTCTACGCCTTGGGGATTCTACGCCTTGGGGATTCTACGCCCTGAGGATTCTACGCCTTGGGGATTCTACGCCTTGAGGATTCTACGCCCTGAGGATTCTACGCCTTGGGGATTCTACGCCTTGAGGATTCTACGCCCTGAGGATTCTACGCCTTGGGGATTCTACGCCTTGAGGATTCTACGCCCTGAGGATTCTACGCCTTGGGGATTCTACGCCTTGGGGATTCTACGCCCTGAGGATTCTACGCCTTGGGGATTCTACGCCTTGAGGATTCTACGCCCTGAGGATTCTACGCCTTGAGGATTCTACGCCCTGAGGATTCTACGCCTTGAGGATTCTACGCCCTGAGGATTCTACACCCTGAGGATTCTACGCTAAGCATTGAGGACTCTAAGCATTGACGTTTCCAATCATTAAGGATACTAAGCATTGAGGTATCTAAGCCATGAGGATTCTAAGCATTGATGATTCTAATCTAAGCATTGAGGATGCTAAGCATTGAGGATGATAAGCAATAAGGACTCTATGCATTGAGGATTCTAAGCGTTCAGGTTTCTAAGCATTGAGGTTTCTAAAAATAAAGGACTATAAGCATTGAGGTTTCTATGCTTTAAGGGCTCTACGCCTTGAGGATTCTACGCCCTGAGGATTCTACGCCCTGAGGATTCTACGCCTTGGGGATTCTACGCCTTGGGGATTCTACGCCTTGAGGATTCTACGCCTTGGGGATTCTACGCCTTGAGGATTCTACGCCTTGAGGATTCTACGCCCTGAGGATTCTACGCCTTGGGGATTCTACGCCTTGGGGATTCTACGCCCTGAGGATTCTACGCCCTGAGGATTCTACGCCTTGAGGATTCTACGCTAAGCATTGAGGACTCTAAGCATTGACGTTTCCAATCATTAAGGATACTAAGCATTGAGGTATCTAAGCCATGAGGATTCTAAGCACTGATGATTCTAATCTAAGCATTGAGGATGCTAAGTTTTGAGGTTTCTAAGTTTTAAGGACTCTGTGCATTGAGGTTGCTAAGCACCGAGGATTCTAAGCATTGAGTATTCTAAGCTAAGCATTGAGGATGCTAAGCATTGAGGATGCTAAGGATTGAGTTGTTTAAGCATTGAGGATTGTAAGCAAAGCATTGAGGATTCAAAGCTTTAAGGTTTCTAAGCATTGAGGATTCTACCCAAAGCATTGAGGATGCTAAACATTGAGGATGCTAAGGATTAAGGATTCTAAGCATTGAGGTTTCTAAGCATTGAGGATTCTAATCTAAGCATTGTGGATGCTAAGCATTGAGGATGCTAAGCATTGCGGATTCTAAGCATTGAGGATGCTAAGTATTGAGGCAGCTGAGCTTTGAGAATGGAAAGCAATGAAGATTCTAAGCATTGAGGGTTCTAAGCATTGATGATTCTATGCTATGCATTGAGCATGCTATGCCATGAGGTTTCTAAGCCTTGAGGTTTCTAAGCTGAGCATTGAGGATTCTAAGCATTGAGGTTTCTATGCATTAACGACTCTATGCATTGAGCTTTCTAAGCAGTGAGGTTTCTAAGCATTGAGGATTCTAAACATTGACGTTTCTATGCTTTAAGTTTTCTATGCATTGAGGTTGCTAAGCATTAAGGACTCTATGCATTGTGGTTTCAAAGCTTTGTGGTTTCTATGCAATAAGGTTGCTCATCGTTGAGGATTCTAAGCAATGAGGTTTCTAAGCATTGAGGTTTCTAAGCTTTGAGGTTTTTAAGCATTGAGGATGGTACACATTGAGGATTCTAAGCTAAGCACTGAGGACTCTATGCATTGAAGTTTCTAAGCATTGGATTTTCTAAGCATTGAGGATTCTAAGCATTGAGGGTTCTAAGCATTCAGGGTTCTAAGCATTGAGGACTCTATGCATTGACGTTTCTAAGCATTGAGCTTTCTAAGCATTAAGGACTCTTTTCATTGAGGATTCTAAGCATTGGGGATTCTATGCATTGAGGATACTAAGCATTCAAGATGCTAAGCATTGAGGATTCTAAGGTAAACATTGAGGGTTCTAAGCATTGACGATTCTAAGCACTGAGGATACTAGGTTAAGCATTGTGGGTTCTATGAATTGAGGTTTCTAAGCATAAATGTTTCAAGCATTAAGGACTCTGTGCATTGAGGTTTCTAATCATTAAGGATGCTAAGCATTGAGGATGCTAAGCATTACGGATTCTAAGACATAAAGATTCTATGCATTGAGGATTGCAAGGTTTGAGAATGCTAAGCACTGAGGATTCTAAGCATTGAGGTTTCTAAGCATTAAGGACTCTAATCTTTGGGGATTCTAAGCATTGAGGATTTTAGGCATTGAGGATTCTGAGCATAGCATTGTGGATTCCAAGTATTGAGGATTCTAAGCATTAACGACTCAATGCATTGAGGTTTCAAAGCATTGAGGGTGCTGAGCAATGAGGATGCTAAGCAATGAGGATTCTAAGCTTTGAGGTTTCTAAGCCTTAAGAAGTCTAAGTACTGAGCTTTCTAAGCATTGAGGATTCTAAGCATTAAGGACGCTATGCAGTGAGGTTTCTTAGCATTAAGGATGCTAAGGATTGAGGTTTCAAAGCAAGAAAGTTTCTCAGCGTTGAGGATTCTAAGGAATGCGGATTCTACGCATTGAGAATTCTATGCATTGAGGTTTATAAGCTAAGCATTGAGGATGCTGTGCATTGAAGATTCTAAGCATTGAGGATTCTAAGCTATGCACTGAGGTTTCTAAGCATTAGGGATGCTAAGCATTGAGGTTTCAAAGCAATAAGTTTTCTCAGCGTTGAGGATTCTACGCATTGAGGATTCTATGGAATGAGGTTTCAAAGCAAAGAATGGAGGATGCTAAGCAATGAGGTTTCTAATCATTGAGTATTCTAAGCTAAGCATTGAGCATACTAAGGATTGAGGATGCTAAGCATTACGGTTTCTAAGCATTGAGGATTCTAAGCTATGCAGTGACGATGCTAAGTATTGAGGTTTCTAAGCTTTAAGGGCTCTAATCATTGGGGGGGATTCTAAGCATTGAGGATTCTAGGCATTGAAGGTTCTAAGTTGAGCATTGAGGATGCTAAGCATTGAGGATTCTATGCATTGAGGATTCTAAGGTATGAATTGAGGATGCTATGCATTGAGGATTCTAAGCATTAAGGACTGTATGCATTGAGGTTTGTAAGCATTAGGGATGCTAAGCATTGAGGTTTCCAAGCAATAAAATTTCTCAGCGTAGAGGATTCTAAGGTATGAGGATTCTACGCATTGAGATTTCTAAGCAATGCATGGAGGATGCTAAGCACTGAGGATTCTAAGCATTGAGGATTCTAAGCTAAGCATAGAGCATACTAAGGATTGAGGATGCTAAGTATTGAGGTTTCTAAGCATTAAGGACTCTGTGCATTGAGGATTCTAAGCATTGAGGATTCTAAGCATTGAGGATTCTAAGCTAAGCATAGAGCATAATAAGGATTGAGGATGCTAAGCATTGAGGTTTCTAAGCATTGGGTATTCTACGCATTGAGGATGCTAAGCACTGAGGATTCTAAGCATTGAGGTTTCTAAGCAGTGAGGATTCTAAGCTAAGCACTGAGGATGCTAAGTATTGAGGTTTCTAAGCATTAAGGACTCTGTGCATTGAGGTTTCTAAGCATTGAGGATCCTGAGCTTTGAGGATTCTAAGCTAAGCATTGAGGATGCTAAGCATTGAGGACGCTAAGCATTAAAGATGCTAAGCATTGAGTATTCTAAGCATTGAGGATTGTAAGCTATGCATTGAGGATTCTAATCATTGAGGATGTTAAGCATTGAGGATTCTAAGCATTCAGGTCTCTAAGCTATGCATTGAGGATTCTAAGCATTGAGGATTCTAAGCATTCAGGTTTCGAAGCAGTGAGGATTCTAAGCTAAGCACTGAGGATGCTAAGTATTGAGGTTTCTAAGCATTAAGGACTCTGTGCATTGAGGATTCTAAGCATTGAGGATTCTAAGCATTGAGGATTCTAAGCATTGAGGATTCTAAGCTAGGCATTGAGGATGCTAAGCATTGAGGATGCTAAGCATTGAGGATTCTAAGCATTGAGGATTCTAAGCCAAGCATTGAGTTTTCTAATATTTGAGGTTTCTAAACATTAAGGCCTCTATGCATTGAGGTTTGTAAGCATTAGGGATGCTAAGCATTGAGGTTTCAGAGCAATAAAATTTCTAAGCAATGAGGATTCTGCGCATTGAGGTTTCTAAGCAATGCATGGAGGATGCTAAGCATTGACGTTCCTATGCAGTGAGGATTCTGAGCTTTGAGTATTCTAAGCTAAGCAATGAGGATGCTAAGCATTGAAGATGCGAAGCAATGAGGATTCTAAGCATTGAGGATTCTAAGCTATGTAATGAGGATGCTAAGCATTGAGGATGCTAAGCATTGAGGATGCTAAGCAATGAAGATGCTAAGCATTGAGGATGCTAAGCATTGAGGATTCTAAGCATTGAGGATTCTAAGCTATGCATGGAGGATTCTAAGCATTGAGGATTCTAAGCATTGAGGATTCTAAGCCAAGCATTGAGTTTTCTAATCTTTGAGGTTTCTAAGCATTAAGGCCTCTATGCATTGAGGTTTGTAAGCATTTGGGATGCTAAGCAATGAGGTTTCAAACAATAAAATTTCTCAGCATTGACGTTTGTAACCATTGAGGATTCTAAGAATTGAGGATTCTAAGCTAAGCATAGAGCATACAAAGGATTGAGGATGCTAAGCATTGAGGTTTCTAAGTATTGGGGATTCTACGCATTGAGGATGCTAAGCACTGAGGATTATAAGCATTGAGGTTTTTAAGCAGTGAGGATTCTAAGCTAAGCACTGAGGATGCTAAGTATTGATGTTTATAAGCATTAAGGACTCTGTGCATTGAGGTTTCTAAGCATTGAGGTTTCTAAGCATTGAGGTTTCTAAGCATTGAGGATTCTAGGCATTGAGGATTCTAAGCATTGAGGATTCTAAGCTAGACATTGAGGATTCTAAGCATTGAGGATTCTAAGCATTGAGGATTCTAAGCATTGAGGATGCTAAGCATTGAGGATGCTAAGCATTGAGGATGCTAAGCATTGAGGATTCTAACCCAAGCATTGAGTTTTCTAATCTTTGTGGTTTCTAAACATTAAGGCCTCTATGCACTCAGGTTTGTAAGCATTAGGGATGCTAAGCATTGAGGTTTCAGAGCAATAAAATTTCTAAGCAATGAGGATTCTACGCATTGAGGTTTCTAAGCAATGCATGGAGGATGCTAAGCATTGACGTTCCTATGCAGTGAGGATTCTGAGCTTTGAGGATTCTAAGCTAAGCAATGAGGATGCTAAGCAATGAGGACGCTAAGCAATGAGGTTTCTAAGCTAAGCACTGAGGATGCGAAGCATTGAGGATTCTAACTATTGAGGATTCTAAGCTATGCATGGAGGATTCTAAGCATTGAGGATTCTAAGCATTGAGGATTCTAAGCCAAGCATTGAGTTTTCTAATCTTTGAGGTTTCTAAGCATTAAGGCCTCTATGCATTGAGGTTTGTAAGCATTTGGGATGCTAAGCAATGACGTTTCAAACAATAAAATTTCTCAGCATTGAGGTTTGTAAGCATTGAGGATTCTAAGCATTGAGGATTCTAAGCTAAGCATAGAGCATACTAAGGATTGAGGATGCTAAGCATTGAGGATTCTAAGCATTGGGGATTCTAAGCATTGAGGATTCTAAGCATTTAGTATTCTAATCTAGGCATTGAGGATTCTAAGCATTGAGGATTCTAAGCCTTGAGGATTCTAAGCATTGAGGTTTCTAAGCTGAGCATGGAGGATTCTAAGTATTGAGGATGCTAAGCATTGAGGATGCTAAGCATTGAGGATGCTAAGCATTGAGGATTCTAAGCATTGAGGATTCTAAGCATGGAGGATTCTAAGCATTGAGGATTCTAAGCTATGAGGATTCTAAGCCAAGCATTGAATTTTCTAATCTTTGAGGTTTCTAAGCATTAAGGCCTCTATGCATTGAGGTTTCTAAGCATTTGGGATGCTAAGCAATGAGGTTTCAAACAATAAAATTTCTCAGCATTGATGTTTGTAAGCATTGAGGATTCTAAGCATTGAGGATTCTAAGCATTGAGTTTTCTAAGCTAAGCATTGAGGATTCTAAGAATTGAGGATTCTAAGCATTGAGGATTCTAAGCATTGAGGATTCTAAGCCTTGAGGATTCTAAGCATTGAGGTTTCTAAGCTGAGCATGGAGGATTCTAAGTATTGAGGATGCTAAGCATTGAGGATGCTAAGCATTGAGGATGCTAAGCATTGTGGATTCTAAGCATTGAGGATTCTAAGCATTGAGGATTCTAAGCTAGGCATTGAGGATTCTAAGCATTGAGGATTCTAAGCAAAGCATTCAGGTTTCTAAGCATTGAGGATGCTAAGCATTGAGGATGCTAAGCATTGAGGATGCTAAGCATTGAGGATTCTAAGCATTGAGGTTTCTAAGCTAAGCATTGAGGATGCGAAGCATCGAGGATTCTAACTATTGAGGATTCTAAGCAATGCATGGAGAATGCTAAGCATTGAGGATTCTAAGCATTGAGGATTCTAAGCTATGCATGGAAGATTCTAAGCATTGAGGATTCTAAGCATAGAGGATTCTAAGCCAAGCATTGAGTTTTCTAATCTTTGAGGTTTCTAAGCATTTAGGCCTCTATGCATTGAGGTTTGTAAGCATTTGGGATGCTAAGCAATGACGTTTCAAACAATAAAATTTCTCAGCATTGAGGTTTGTAAGCATTGAGGATTCTAAGCATTGAGGATTCTAAGCTAAGCATAGAGCATACTAAGGATTGAGGATGCTAAGCATTGAGGATTCTAAGCATTGAGGATTCTAAGCTATGCATTGAGGATTCTAAACATTGAGGATGTTAACCATTGAGGATTCTAAGCATTGAGTTTTCTAAGCTAAGCATTGAGGATGCTAAGCATTGAGGATTCTAAGCATTGAGGATTCTAAGCATTGAGGATTCTAAGCTAAGCATGGAGGATTCTAAGCATTGAGGATGCTAAGTATTGAGGATGCTAAGCATTGAGGATGCAAAGCATTGAGGATGCTAAGCATTGAGGATTCTAAGCATTGAGGATTCTAAGCATTGAGGATTCTAAGCATTGAGGATTCTAAGCTAGGCATTGAGGATTCTAAGCATTGAGGATTCTAAGCACTGAGGTTTCTAAGCAAAGCATTGAGGATGCTAAGCATTGAGGATGCTAAGCATTGAGGATGCTAAGCATTGAGGATTCTAAGCATTGAGGATGCTAAGCATTGAGGATGCTAAGCATTGAGGATGGTAAGCATTGAGGATTCTAAGCTTTGAGGATGCTAAGCATTGAGGATGCTAAGCATTGAGGATTCTAAGCATTGAGGATTCTAAGCTATGTAATGAGGATGCTAAGCATTGAGGATTCTAACTATTGAGGATTCTAAGGAACGCATGGAGGATTCTAAGCATTGAGGATTCTAAGCATTGAGGATTCTAAGCATTGAGGATTCTAAGCATTGAGGATGCTAAGCATTGAGGATGGTAAGCATTGAGGATGCTAAGCATTGAGGATGGTAAGCATTGAGGATGCTAAGCAGTGAGGATTCTAAGCATAGAGCATACTAAGCATTGAGGATGCTAAGCATTGAGGATGCTAAGCATTGAGGATGCTAAGCATTGAGGATTCTAAGATTTGGGGATGCTAAGCATTGAGGATTCTAAGTATTGAGGATGCTAAGCATTGAGTATTCTAAGCATTGAGGATTCTAAGCATTGAGGATTCTAAGCTATGTAATGAGGATGCTAAGCATTGAGGATTCTAAGTATTGAGGTTTCTATGCTAAGCATTGAGGATGCGAAGCATTGAGGATTCTAACTATTGAGGATTCTAAGCAACGCATGGAGGATTCTAAGCATTGAGGATTCTAAGCATTGAGGATTCTAAGCTATGCATTGAGGATTCTAAGCATTGAGGATGCTAAGCATTGAGGATGGTAAGCATTGAGGATGCTAAGCATTGAGGATGGTAAGCATTGAGGATGCTAATCAGTGAGGATTCTAAGATTTGGGGATGCTAAGCATTGAGGATTCTAAGCATTGAGGATGCTAAGCATTGAGTATTCTAAGCATTGAGGATTCTAAGCATTGAGGATTCTAAGCACTGAGGATTCTAAGCATTCAGGTTTCTAAGCAGTGAGGATTCTAAGCTAAGCTCTTAGGATGCTAAGTATTGAGGTTTCTAAGCATTAAGGATTCTGTGCATTGAGGTTTCTAAGCATTGAGGATTCTAAGCATTGAGTTTTCTAAGCTAAGCATTGAGGATGCTAAGCATTGAGGATTCTAAGCATGGAGGATTCTAAGCATTGAGGATTCTAAGCTATGAGGATTCTAAGCCAAGCATTGAATTTTCTAATCTTTGAGGTTTCTAAGCATTAAGGCCTCTATGCATTGAGGTTTCTAAGCATTTGGGATGCTAAGCAATGAGGTTTCAGACAATAAAATTTCTCAGCATTGATGTTTGTAAGCATTGAGGATTCTAAGCATTGAGGATTCTAAGCTAAGCATAGAGCATACTAAGGATTGAGGATGCTAACCATTGAGGATTCTAAGCATTGAGGATTCTAAGCTATGCATTGAGGATTCTAAACATTGAGGATGTTAAGCATTGAGGATTCTAAGCATTGAGATTTCTAAGCTAAGCATTGAGGATGCTAAGCATTGAGGATTCTAAGCATTGAGGATTCTAAGCATTTAGGATTCTAATCTAGGCATTGAGGATTCTAAGCATTGAGGATTCTAAGCCTTGAGGATTCTAAGCATTGAGGTTTCTAAGCTGAGCATGGAGGATTCTAAGTATTGAGGATGCTAAGCATTGAGGAAGCTAAGCATTGAGGATGCTAAGCATTGAGGATGCTAAGCATTGAGGATGCTAAGCATTGAGGATTCTAAGCATTGAGGATTCTAAGTATTGAGGATTCTAAGCTAGGCATTGAGGATTCTAAGCATTGATGTTTCTAAGCAAAGCATTCAGGTTTCTAAGCATTGAGGATACTAAGCATTGAGGATGCTAAGCATTGAGGATGCTAAGCATTGAGGATTCTAAGCTATGCATGGAGGATTCTAAGCATTGAGGATTCTAAGCATAGAGGATTCTAAGCCAAGCATTGAGTTTTCTAATCTTTGAGGTTTCTAAGCATTAAGGCCTCTATGCATTGAGGTTTGCAAGCATTTGGGATGCTAAGCAATGAGGTTTCAAACAATAAAATTTCTCAGCATTGAGGTTTGTAAGCATTGAAGATTCTAAGCATTGAGGATTCTAAGGTAAGCATAGAGCATACTAAGGATTGAGGATGCTAAGCATTGCGGATTCTAAGCATTGAGGATTCTAAGCTATGCATTGAGGATTCTAAGCATTGAGGATTCTAAGCATTGAGGATTCTAAGCATTGAGGATTCTAATCTAGGCATTGAGGATTCTAAGCACTGAGGATTCTAAGCATTGAGGATTCTAAGCATTGAGGATTCTAAGCATTGAGGATTCTAAGCATTGATGTTTCTAAGCTAAGCATGGAGGATTCTAAGCATTGAGGATGCTAAGTATTGAGGATGCTAAGCATTGAGGATGCTAAGCATTGAGGATGCTAAGCATTGAGGATTCTAAGCATGGAGGATTCTAAGCATTGAGGATTCTAAGCATTGAGGTTTCTAAGCAAAGCATTGAGTTTTCTAAGCATTGAGGATGCTAAGCATTGAGGATGCTAAGCATTGAGGATTCTAAGCATTGAGGATTCTAGGCATTGAGGATGCTAAGCATTGAGGATGCTAAGCATTGAGGATGCGAAGCATTGAGGATTCAAACTATTGAGGATTCTAAGCAATGCATGGAGATTGCTAAGCATTGAGGATTCTAAGCATTGAGGATTCTAAGCATTGAGGATTCTAAGCTATGCATGGAGGATTCTAAGCATTGAGGATTCTAAGCATTGAGGATTCTAAGCATTGAGTTTTCTAAGCTAAGCATTGAGGATGCTAAGCATTGAGGATTCTAAGCATGGAGGATTCTAAGCATTGAGGATTCTAAGCTATGAGGATTCTATGCCAAGCATTGAATTTTCTAATCTTTGAGGTTTCTAAGCATTAAGGCCTCTATGCATTGAGCTTTGTAAGCATTTGGGATGCTAAGCAATGAGGTTTCAAACAATAAAATTTCTCAGCATTGAGGTTTGTAAGCATTGAGGATTCTAAGCATTGAGGATTCTAAGCTAAGCATAGAGCATACTAAGGATTGAGGATGCTAAGCATTGAGGTTTCTAAGCATTGGGGATTCTACGCGTTGAGGATGCTAAGCACTGAGGATGCTAAGTATTGAGGTTTCTAAGCATTAAGGACTCTGTGCATTGAGGTTTCTAAGCATTGGGGATCTGTAGCTTTGAGGATTCTAAGCTAAGCATTGAGGATTCTAAGCATTGAGGATTCTAAGCATTGAGGATTCTAAGCATTGAGGATGCTAAGCATTGAGGATTCTAAGCATTGAGGATTCTAAGCATTGAGGATTCTAAGCATTGAGGATTCTAAGCATTGAGGTTTGTAAGCTTAGCATTGAGGATTCTAATCATTGAGGATTCTAAGCATTCAGGTTTCTAAGCAGTGAGGATTCTAAGCTAAGAACTGAGGATGCTAAGTATTGAGGTTTCTAAGCATTATGGACTCTGTGCATTGAGGATTCTAAGCATTGAGGATTCTAAGCATTGAGGATTCTAAGCAGTGAGGATGCTAAGCATTGAGGTTTCTAAGGTAAGCATTGAGGATTCTAAGCATTGAGGATTCTAAGCATTGAGGTTTCTAAGCTAAGCATTGAGGATGCGAAGCATTGAGGATTCTAACTATTGAGGATTCTAAGCAATGCATGGAGGATGCTAAGCATTGAAGATTCTAAGCATTGAGGATTCTAAGCATTGAGGATTCTAAGCTAAGCATAGAGCATACTAAGGATTGAGGATGCTAAGCATTGAGGTTTCTAAGCATTGGGGATTCTACGCGTTGAGGATGCTAAGCACTGAGGATTCTAAGTATTGAGGTTTCTAAGCATTAAGGACTCTGTGCATTGAGGTTTCTAAACATTGAGGATCCTGAGCTTTGAGGATTCTAAGATATGCATTGAGGATGCTAAGGATTGAGGATGCTAAGCATTGAGGATGCTAAGCATTGAGGTTTCTAAGCTTAGCATTGAGGATTCTAAGCATTCAGGTTTCTAAGCATTGAGGATTCTAAGCCAAGCATTGAGTTTTCTTATCTTTGAGGTTTCTAAACATTAAGGCCTCTATGCACTGAGGTTTGTAAGCATTAGGGATGCTAAGCATTGAGGTTTCAGAGCAATAAAATTTCTAAGCAATGAGGATTCTACGCATTGAGGTTTCTAAGCAATGCATGGAGGATGCTAAGCATTGAGGTTCCTAAGCAGTGAGGATTCTGAGCTTTGAGGATTCGAAGCTAAGCAATGAGGATGCTAAGCATTGAGGATGCTAAGCATTGAGGATTCTAAGCTATGTAATGGGGAAACAAAGCATTGAGGATGCTAAGCATTGAGGATTCTAAGCATTGAGGATTCTAAGCTAAGCATAGAGCATACTAAGGATTGAGGATGCTAAGCATTGAGGTTTCTAAGCATTGGGGATTCTACGCATTGAGGATGCTAAGCACTGAGGATTATAAGCATTGAGGTTTCTAAGCAGTGAGGATTCTAAGCATTGAAGTTTCTAAGCAGTGAGGCTTCTAAGCTAAGCACTGAGGATGCCATGTATTGAGGTTTCTAAGCATTAAGGACTCTGTGCATTGAGGTTCCTAAGCATTGAGGATTCTAAGCATTGAGGATTCTAAGCATAGAGGATTCTAAGCCAAGCATTGAGATTTCTAATCTTTGAGGTTTCTAAGCATTAAGGCCTCTATGCATTGAGGTTGGTAAGCATTTGGGATGCTAAGCAATGAGGTTTCAAACAATAAAATTTCTCAGCATTGAGGTTTGTAAGCATTGAGGATTCTAAGCATTGAGGATTCTAAGCTAAGCATAGAGCATACTAAGGATTGAGGATGCTAAGCATTGAGGATTCTAAGCATTGAGGATTCTAAGCATTGAGGTTTCTAAGCAAAGCATTGAGGTTTCTAAGCATTGAGGATGCTAAGCATTGAGGATGCTAAGCATTGAGGATTCTAAGCATTGAGGATTCTAGGCATTGAGGATGCTAAGCATTGAGGATGCTAAGCATTGAGGATGCGAAGCATTGAGGATTCAAACTATTGAGGATTCTAAGCAATGCATGGAGATTGCTAAGCATTGAGGATTCTAAGCATTGAGGATTCTAAGCATTGAGGATTCTAAGCTATGCATGGAGGATTCTAAGCATTGAGGATTCTAAGCATTGAGGATTCTAAGCATTGAGTTTTCTAAGCTAAGCATTGAGGATGCTAAGCATTGAGGATTCTAAGCATGGAGGATTCTAAGCATTGAGGATTCTAAGCTATGAGGATTCTATGCCAAGCATTGAATTTTCTAATCTTTGAGGTTTCTAAGCATTAAGGCCTCTATGCATTGAGGTTTGTAAGCATTTGGGATGCTAAGCAATGAGGTTTCAAACAATAAAATTTCTCAGCATTGAGGTTTGTAAGCATTGAGGATTCTAAGCATTGAGGATTCTAAGCTAAGCATAGAGCATACTAAGGATTGAGGATGCTAAGCATTGAGGTTTCTAAGCATTGGGGATTCTACGCGTTGAGGATGCTAAGCACTGAGGATGCTAAGTATTGAGGTTTCTAAGCATTAAGGACTCTGTGCATTGAGGTTTCTAAGCATTGGGGATCTGTAGCTTTGAGGATTCTAAGCTAAGCATTGAGGATTCTAAGCATTGAGGATTCTAAGCATTGAGGATTCTAAGCATTGAGGATGCTAAGCATTGAGGATTCTAAGCATTGAGGATTCTAAGCATTGAGGATTCTAAGCATTGAGGATTCTAAGCATTGAGGTTTGTAAGCTTAGCATTGAGGATTCTAATCATTGAGGATTCTAAGCATTCAGGTTTCTAAGCAGTGAGGATTCTAAGCTAAGAACTGAGGATGCTAAGTATTGAGGTTTCTAAGCATTATGGACTCTGTGCATTGAGGATTCTAAGCATTGAGGATTCTAAGCATTGAGGATTCTAAGCATTGAGGATTCTAAGCAGTGAGGATGCTAAGCATTGAGGTTTCTAAGGTAAGCATTGAGGATTCTAAGCATTGAGGATTCTAAGCATTGAGGTTTCTAAGCTAAGCATTGAGGATGCGAAGCATTGAGGATTCTAACTATTGAGGATTCTAAGCAATGCATGGAGGATGCTAAGCATTGAAGATTCTAAGCATTGAGGATTCTAAGCATTGAGGATTCTAAGCTAAGCATAGAGCATACTAAGGATTGAGGATGCTAAGCATTGAGGTTTCTAAGCATTGGGGATTCTACGCGTTGAGGATGCTAAGCACTGAGGATTCTAAGTATTGAGGTTTCTAAGCATTAAGGACTCTGTGCATTGAGGTTTCTAAACATTGAGGATCCTGAGCTTTGAGGATTCTAAGATATGCATTGAGGATGCTAAGGATTGAGGATGCTAAGCATTGATGATGCTAAGCATTGAGGTTTCTAAGCTTAGCATTGAGGATTCTAAGCATTCAGGTTTCTAAGCATTGAGGATTCTAAGCCAAGCATTGAGTTTTCTTATCTTTGAGGTTTCTAAACATTAAGGCCTCTATGCACTGAGGTTTGTAAGCATTAGGGATGCTAAGCATTGAGGTTTCAGAGCAATAAAATTTCTAAGCAATGAGGATTCTACGCATTGAGGTTTCTAAGCAATGCATGGAGGATGCTAAGCATTGAGGTTCCTAAGCAGTGAGGATTCTGAGCTTTGAGGATTCGAAGCTAAGCAATGAGGATGCTAAGCATTGAGGATGCTAAGCATTGAGGATTCTAAGCTATGTAATGGGGAAACAAAGCATTGAGGATGCTAAGCATTGAGGATTCTAAGCATTGAGGATTCTAAGCTAAGCATAGAGCATACTAAGGATTGAGGATGCTAAGCATTGAGGTTTCTAAGCATTGGGGATTCTACGCATTGAGGATGCTAAGCACTGAGGATTATAAGCATTGAGGTTTCTAAGCAGTGAGGATTCTAAGCATTGAAGTTTCTAAGCAGTGAGGCTTCTAAGCTAAGCACTGAGGATGCCATGTATTGAGGTTTCTAAGCATTAAGGACTCTGTGCATTGAGGTTCCTAAGCATTGAGGATTCTAAGCATTGAGGATTCTAAGCATAGAGGATTCTAAGCCAAGCATTGAGATTTCTAATCTTTGAGGTTTCTAAGCATTAAGGCCTCTATGCATTGAGGTTGGTAAGCATTTGGGATGCTAAGCAATGAGGTTTCAAACAATAAAATTTCTCAGCATTGAGGTTTGTAAGCATTGAGGATTCTAAGCATTGAGGATTCTAAGCTAAGCATTGAGCATACTAAGGATTGAGGATGCTAAGCATTGAGGATTCTAAGCATTGAGGATTCTAAGCTATGCATTGAGGATTCTAAACATTGAGGATGTTAAGCATTGAGGATTCTAAGCATTGAGTTTTCTAAGCTAAGCATTGAGGATGCTAAGCATTGAGGATTCTAAGCATTGAGGATTCTAAGCTTTGAGGATTCTAAGCATTGAGGATTCTAAGCATTGAGGATTCTAAGCTAGGCATTGAGGATTCTAAGCATTGAGGATTCTAAGCATTGAGGATTCTAAGCATTGAGGTTTCTAAGCTAAGCATGGAGGATTCTAAGCATTGAGGATGCTAAGCATTGAGGATGCTAAGCATTGAGGATGCTAAGCATTGAGGATTCTAAGCATTGAGGATTCTAAGCATTGAGGATTCTAAGCTAGGCATTGAGGATTCTAAGCATTGAGGATTCTAAGCATTGAGGATTCTAAGCAAAGTATTGAGGTTTCTAAGCATTGAGGATGCTAAGCATTGAGGATGCTAAGCATTGAGGATGCAAAGCATTGAGGATGCAAAGCATTGAGGATTCTAAGCTATGCATGGAGGATGCTAAGCATTGAGGATTCTACGCGTTGAGGATGCTAAGCACTGAGGATTCTAAGCATTGAGGTTTCAAAACAGTGAGGATTCTAAGCTAAGCAATGAGGATGCTAAGTATTGAGGTTTCTAAGCATTAAGAACTCTGTGCATTAAGGTTTCTATGCATTGAGGATACTGAGCTTTGAGGATTCTAAGATATGCATCGAGGATGCTAAGCATTGAGGATGCTAAGTATTGAGGTTTCTAAGCATTGGGAATGCTAAGCATTGAGGATTCTAAGCATTGAGGATTCTAAGCTATGCATTGAGGAATCTAAACATTGAGGATGTTAAGCATTGAGGATTCTAAGCTAAGCACTGAGAATGCTAAGTATTGTGGATTCTAAGAATTAAGGACTCTGTGCATTGAGGTTTCTAAGAATTGAGGATGCTAAGCATTGAGGTTTCTAAGCATTGAGGATACTAAGCATTGAGGATTCTAAGCATTGAGGATTCCAAGCATTGAGTATGCTAAGCATTGAGGATTCTAAGCATTGAGGATTCTAAGCATTGAGGATTCTAAGCATTGAGGATTCCAAGCATTGAGGATGCTAAGCATTGAGGATTCTAAGCATTGAGGATTCTAAGCTATGTAATGAGGATGCTAAGCATTGAGGATGCTAAGCATTGAGGATTCTATGCATTGAGGATTCTAAACATTGAGGATTCTAAGCCAAGCATTGAGTTTTCTAATCTTTGCTGTTTCTAAACATTAAGACCTCTATGCACTGAGGTTTGTAAGCATTAGGGATGCTAAGCAATGAGGTTTCAAACAATAAAATTTCTCAGCATTGAGGTTTGTAAGCATTGAGGATTCTAAGCATTGAGGATTCTAAGCTAAGCATAGAGCATACTAAGGATTGAGGATGCTAAGCATTGAGGTTTCTAAGCATTGGGGATTCTACGCGTTGAGGATGCTAAGCACTGAGGATGCTAAGTATTGAGGTTTCTAAGCATTAAGGACTCTGTGCATTGAGGTTTCTAAGCATTGGGGATCTGTAGCTTTGAGGATTCTAAGCTAAGCATTGAGGATTCTAAGCATTGAGGATTCTAAGCATTGAGGATTCTAAGCATTGAGGATGCTAAGCATTGAGGATTCTAAGCATTGAGGATTCTAAGCATTGAGGATTCTAAGCATTGAGGATTCTAAGCATTGAGGTTTGTAAGCTTAGCATTGAGGATTCTAATCATTGAGGATTCTAAGCATTCAGGTTTCTAAGCAGTGAGGATTCTAAGCTAAGAACTGAGGATGCTAAGTATTGAGGTTTCTAAGCATTATGGACTCTGTGCATTGAGGATTCTAAGCATTGAGGATTCTAAGCATTGAGGATTCTAAGCATTGAGGATTCTAAGCAGTGAGGATGCTAAGCATTGAGGTTTCTAAGGTAAGCATTGAGGATTCTAAGCATTGAGGATTCTAAGCATTGAGGTTTCTAAGCTAAGCATTGAGGATGCGAAGCATTGAGGATTCTAACTATTGAGGATTCTAAGCAATGCATGGAGGATGCTAAGCATTGAAGATTCTAAGCATTGAGGATTCTAAGCATTGAGGATTCTAAGCTAAGCATAGAGCATACTAAGGATTGAGGATGCTAAGCATTGAGGTTTCTAAGCATTGGGGATTCTACGCGTTGAGGATGCTAAGCACTGAGGATTCTAAGTATTGAGGTTTCTAAGCATTAAGGACTCTGTGCATTGAGGTTTCTAAACATTGAGGATCCTGAGCTTTGAGGATTCTAAGATATGCATTGAGGATGCTAAGGATTGAGGATGCTAAGCATTGAGGATGCTAAGCATTGAGGTTTCTAAGCTTAGCATTGAGGATTCTAAGCATTCAGGTTTCTAAGCATTGAGGATTCTAAGCCAAGCATTGAGTTTTCTTATCTTTGAGGTTTCTAAACATTAAGGCCTCTATGCACTGAGGTTTGTAAGCATTAGGGATGCTAAGCATTGAGGTTTCAGAGCAATAAAATTTCTAAGCAATGAGGATTCTACGCATTGAGGTTTCTAAGCAATGCATGGAGGATGCTAAGCATTGAGGTTCCTAAGCAGTGAGGATTCTGAGCTTTGAGGATTCGAAGCTAAGCAATGAGGATGCTAAGCATTGAGGATGCTAAGCATTGAGGATTCTAAGCTATGTAATGGGGAAACAAAGCATTGAGGATGCTAAGCATTGAGGATTCTAAGCATTGAGGATTCTAAGCTAAGCATAGAGCATACTAAGGATTGAGGATGCTAAGCATTGAGGTTTCTAAGCATTGGGGATTCTACGCATTGAGGATGCTAAGCACTGAGGATTATAAGCATTGAGGTTTCTAAGCAGTGAGGATTCTAAGCATTGAAGTTTCTAAGCAGTGAGGCTTCTAAGCTAAGCACTGAGGATGCCATGTATTGAGGTTTCTAAGCATTAAGGACTCTGTGCATTGAGGTTCCTAAGCATTGAGGATTCTAAGCATTGAGGATTCTAAGCATAGAGGATTCTAAGCCAAGCATTGAGATTTCTAATCTTTGAGGTTTCTAAGCATTAAGGCCTCTATGCATTGAGGTTGGTAAGCATTTGGGATGCTAAGCAATGAGGTTTCAAACAATAAAATTTCTCAGCATTGAGGTTTGTAAGCATTGAGGATTCTAAGCATTGAGGATTCTAAGCTAAGCATAGAGCATACTAAGGATTGAGGATGCTAAGCATTGAGGATTCTAAGCATTGAGGATTCTAAGCATTGAGGTTTCTAAGCAAAGCATTGAGGTTTCTAAGCATTGAGGATGCTAAGCATTGAGGATGCTAAGCATTGAGGATTCTAAGCATTGAGGATTCTAGGCATTGAGGATGCTAAGCATTGAGGATGCTAAGCATTGAGGATGCGAAGCATTGAGGATTCAAACTATTGAGGATTCTAAGCAATGCATGGAGATTGCTAAGCATTGAGGATTCTAAGCATTGAGGATTCTAAGCATTGAGGATTCTAAGCTATGCATGGAGGATTCTAAGCATTGAGGATTCTAAGCATTGAGGATTCTAAGCATTGAGTTTTCTAAGCTAAGCATTGAGGATGCTAAGCATTGAGGATTCTAAGCATGGAGGATTCTAAGCATTGAGGATTCTAAGCTATGAGGATTCTATGCCAAGCATTGAATTTTCTAATCTTTGAGGTTTCTAAGCATTAAGGCCTCTATGCATTGAGCTTTGTAAGCATTTGGGATGCTAAGCAATGAGGTTTCAAACAATAAAATTTCTCAGCATTGAGGTTTGTAAGCATTGAGGATTCTAAGCATTGAGGATTCTAAGCTAAGCATAGAGCATACTAAGGATTGAGGATGCTAAGCATTGAGGTTTCTAAGCATTGGGGATTCTACGCGTTGAGGATGCTAAGCACTGAGGATGCTAAGTATTGAGGTTTCTAAGCATTAAGGACTCTGTGCATTGAGGTTTCTAAGCATTGGGGATCTGTAGCTTTGAGGATTCTAAGCTAAGCATTGAGGATTCTAAGCATTGAGGATTCTAAGCATTGAGGATTCTAAGCATTGAGGATGCTAAGCATTGAGGATTCTAAGCATTGAGGATTCTAAGCATTGAGGATTCTAAGCATTGAGGATTCTAAGCATTGAGGTTTGTAAGCTTAGCATTGAGGATTCTAATCATTGAGGATTCTAAGCATTCAGGTTTCTAAGCAGTGAGGATTCTAAGCTAAGAACTGAGGATGCTAAGTATTGAGGTTTCTAAGCATTATGGACTCTGTGCATTGAGGATTCTAAGCATTGAGGATTCTAAGCATTGAGGATTCTAAGCATTGAGGATTCTAAGCAGTGAGGATGCTAAGCATTGAGGTTTCTAAGGTAAGCATTGAGGATTCTAAGCATTGAGGATTCTAAGCATTGAGGTTTCTAAGCTAAGCATTGAGGATGCGAAGCATTGAGGATTCTAACTATTGAGGATTCTAAGCAATGCATGGAGGATGCTAAGCATTGAAGATTCTAAGCATTGAGGATTCTAAGCATTGAGGATTCTAAGCTAAGCATAGAGCATACTAAGGATTGAGGATGCTAAGCATTGAGGTTTCTAAGCATTGGGGATTCTACGCGTTGAGGATGCTAAGCACTGAGGATTCTAAGTATTGAGGTTTCTAAGCATTAAGGACTCTGTGCATTGAGGTTTCTAAACATTGAGGATCCTGAGCTTTGAGGATTCTAAGATATGCATTGAGGATGCTAAGGATTGAGGATGCTAAGCATTGAGGATGCTAAGCATTGAGGTTTCTAAGCTTAGCATTGAGGATTCTAAGCATTCAGGTTTCTAAGCATTGAGGATTCTAAGCCAAGCATTGAGTTTTCTTATCTTTGAGGTTTCTAAACATTAAGGCCTCTATGCACTGAGGTTTGTAAGCATTAGGGATGCTAAGCATTGAGGTTTCAGAGCAATAAAATTTCTAAGCAATGAGGATTCTACGCATTGAGGTTTCTAAGCAATGCATGGAGGATGCTAAGCATTGAGGTTCCTAAGCAGTGAGGATTCTGAGCTTTGAGGATTCGAAGCTAAGCAATGAGGATGCTAAGCATTGAGGATGCTAAGCATTGAGGATTCTAAGCTATGTAATGGGGAAACAAAGCATTGAGGATGCTAAGCATTGAGGATTCTAAGCATTGAGGATTCTAAGCTAAGCATAGAGCATACTAAGGATTGAGGATGCTAAGCATTGAGGTTTCTAAGCATTGGGGATTCTACGCATTGAGGATGCTAAGCACTGAGGATTATAAGCATTGAGGTTTCTAAGCAGTGAGGATTCTAAGCATTGAAGTTTCTAAGCAGTGAGGCTTCTAAGCTAAGCACTGAGGATGCCATGTATTGAGGTTTCTAAGCATTAAGGACTCTGTGCATTGAGGTTCCTAAGCATTGAGGATTCTAAGCATTGAGGATTCTAAGCATAGAGGATTCTAAGCCAAGCATTGAGATTTCTAATCTTTGAGGTTTCTAAGCATTAAGGCCTCTATGCATTGAGGTTGGTAAGCATTTGGGATGCTAAGCAATGAGGTTTCAAACAATAAAATTTCTCAGCATTGAGGTTTGTAAGCATTGAGGATTCTAAGCATTGAGGATTCTAAGCTAAGCATAGAGCATACTAAGGATTGAGGATGCTAAGCATTGAGGATTCTAAGCATTGAGGATTCTAAGCATTGAGGTTTCTAAGCAAAGCATTGAGGTTTCTAAGCATTGAGGATGCTAAGCATTGAGGATGCTAAGCATTGAGGATTCTAAGCATTGAGGATTCTAGGCATTGAGGATGCTAAGCATTGAGGATGCTAAGCATTGAGGATGCGAAGCATTGAGGATTCAAACTATTGAGGATTCTAAGCAATGCATGGAGATTGCTAAGCATTGAGGATTCTAAGCATTGAGGATTCTAAGCATTGAGGATTCTAAGCTATGCATGGAGGATTCTAAGCATTGAGGATTCTAAGCATTGAGGATTCTAAGCATTGAGTTTTCTAAGCTAAGCATTGAGGATGCTAAGCATTGAGGATTCTAAGCATGGAGGATTCTAAGCATTGAGGATTCTAAGCTATGAGGATTCTATGCCAAGCATTGAATTTTCTAATCTTTGAGGTTTCTAAGCATTAAGGCCTCTATGCATTGAGGTTTGTAAGCATTTGGGATGCTAAGCAATGAGGTTTCAAACAATAAAATTTCTCAGCATTGAGGTTTGTAAGCATTGAGGATTCTAAGCATTGAGGATTCTAAGCTAAGCATAGAGCATACTAAGGATTGAGGATGCTAAGCATTGAGGTTTCTAAGCATTGGGGATTCTACGCGTTGAGGATGCTAAGCACTGAGGATGCTAAGTATTGAGGTTTCTAAGCATTAAGGACTCTGTGCATTGAGGTTTCTAAGCATTGGGGATCTGTAGCTTTGAGGATTCTAAGCTAAGCATTGAGGATTCTAAGCATTGAGGATTCTAAGCATTGAGGATTCTAAGCATTGAGGATGCTAAGCATTGAGGATTCTAAGCATTGAGGATTCTAAGCATTGAGGATTCTAAGCATTGAGGATTCTAAGCATTGAGGTTTGTAAGCTTAGCATTGAGGATTCTAATCATTGAGGATTCTAAGCATTCAGGTTTCTAAGCAGTGAGGATTCTAAGCTAAGAACTGAGGATGCTAAGTATTGAGGTTTCTAAGCATTATGGACTCTGTGCATTGAGGATTCTAAGCATTGAGGATTCTAAGCATTGAGGATTCTAAGCATTGAGGATTCTAAGCAGTGAGGATGCTAAGCATTGAGGTTTCTAAGGTAAGCATTGAGGATTCTAAGCATTGAGGATTCTAAGCATTGAGGTTTCTAAGCTAAGCATTGAGGATGCGAAGCATTGAGGATTCTAACTATTGAGGATTCTAAGCAATGCATGGAGGATGCTAAGCATTGAAGATTCTAAGCATTGAGGATTCTAAGCATTGAGGATTCTAAGCTAAGCATAGAGCATACTAAGGATTGAGGATGCTAAGCATTGAGGTTTCTAAGCATTGGGGATTCTACGCGTTGAGGATGCTAAGCACTGAGGATTCTAAGTATTGAGGTTTCTAAGCATTAAGGACTCTGTGCATTGAGGTTTCTAAACATTGAGGATCCTGAGCTTTGAGGATTCTAAGATATGCATTGAGGATGCTAAGGATTGAGGATGCTAAGCATTGATGATGCTAAGCATTGAGGTTTCTAAGCTTAGCATTGAGGATTCTAAGCATTCAGGTTTCTAAGCATTGAGGATTCTAAGCCAAGCATTGAGTTTTCTTATCTTTGAGGTTTCTAAACATTAAGGCCTCTATGCACTGAGGTTTGTAAGCATTAGGGATGCTAAGCATTGAGGTTTCAGAGCAATAAAATTTCTAAGCAATGAGGATTCTACGCATTGAGGTTTCTAAGCAATGCATGGAGGATGCTAAGCATTGAGGTTCCTAAGCAGTGAGGATTCTGAGCTTTGAGGATTCGAAGCTAAGCAATGAGGATGCTAAGCATTGAGGATGCTAAGCATTGAGGATTCTAAGCTATGTAATGGGGAAACAAAGCATTGAGGATGCTAAGCATTGAGGATTCTAAGCATTGAGGATTCTAAGCTAAGCATAGAGCATACTAAGGATTGAGGATGCTAAGCATTGAGGTTTCTAAGCATTGGGGATTCTACGCATTGAGGATGCTAAGCACTGAGGATTATAAGCATTGAGGTTTCTAAGCAGTGAGGATTCTAAGCATTGAAGTTTCTAAGCAGTGAGGCTTCTAAGCTAAGCACTGAGGATGCCATGTATTGAGGTTTCTAAGCATTAAGGACTCTGTGCATTGAGGTTCCTAAGCATTGAGGATTCTAAGCATTGAGGATTCTAAGCATAGAGGATTCTAAGCCAAGCATTGAGATTTCTAATCTTTGAGGTTTCTAAGCATTAAGGCCTCTATGCATTGAGGTTGGTAAGCATTTGGGATGCTAAGCAATGAGGTTTCAAACAATAAAATTTCTCAGCATTGAGGTTTGTAAGCATTGAGGATTCTAAGCATTGAGGATTCTAAGCTAAGCATTGAGCATACTAAGGATTGAGGATGCTAAGCATTGAGGATTCTAAGCATTGAGGATTCTAAGCTATGCATTGAGGATTCTAAACATTGAGGATGTTAAGCATTGAGGATTCTAAGCATTGAGTTTTCTAAGCTAAGCATTGAGGATGCTAAGCATTGAGGATTCTAAGCATTGAGGATTCTAAGCTTTGAGGATTCTAAGCATTGAGGATTCTAAGCATTGAGGATTCTAAGCTAGGCATTGAGGATTCTAAGCATTGAGGATTCTAAGCATTGAGGATTCTAAGCATTGAGGTTTCTAAGCTAAGCATGGAGGATTCTAAGCATTGAGGATGCTAAGCATTGAGGATGCTAAGCATTGAGGATGCTAAGCATTGAGGATTCTAAGCATTGAGGATTCTAAGCATTGAGGATTCTAAGCTAGGCATTGAGGATTCTAAGCATTGAGGATTCTAAGCATTGAGGATTCTAAGCAAAGTATTGAGGTTTCTAAGCATTGAGGATGCTAAGCATTGAGGATGCTAAGCATTGAGGATGCAAAGCATTGAGGATGCAAAGCATTGAGGATTCTAAGCTATGCATGGAGGATGCTAAGCATTGAGGATTCTACGCGTTGAGGATGCTAAGCACTGAGGATTCTAAGCATTGAGGTTTCAAAACAGTGAGGATTCTAAGCTAAGCAATGAGGATGCTAAGTATTGAGGTTTCTAAGCATTAAGAACTCTGTGCATTAAGGTTTCTATGCATTGAGGATACTGAGCTTTGAGGATTCTAAGATATGCATCGAGGATGCTAAGCATTGAGGATGCTAAGTATTGAGGTTTCTAAGCATTGGGAATGCTAAGCATTGAGGATTCTAAGCATTGAGGATTCTAAGCTATGCATTGAGGAATCTAAACATTGAGGATGTTAAGCATTGAGGATTCTAAGCTAAGCACTGAGAATGCTAAGTATTGTGGATTCTAAGAATTAAGGACTCTGTGCATTGAGGTTTCTAAGAATTGAGGATGCTAAGCATTGAGGTTTCTAAGCATTGAGGATACTAAGCATTGAGGATTCTAAGCATTGAGGATTCCAAGCATTGAGTATGCTAAGCATTGAGGATTCTAAGCATTGAGGATTCTAAGCATTGAGGATTCTAAGCATTGAGGATTCCAAGCATTGAGGATGCTAAGCATTGAGGATTCTAAGCATTGAGGATTCTAAGCTATGTAATGAGGATGCTAAGCATTGAGGATGCTAAGCATTGAGGATTCTATGCATTGAGGATTCTAAACATTGAGGATTCTAAGCCAAGCATTGAGTTTTCTAATCTTTGCTGTTTCTAAACATTAAGACCTCTATGCACTGAGGTTTGTAAGCATTAGGGATGCTAAGCAATGAGGTTTCAAACAATAAAATTTCTCAGCATTGAGGTTTGTAAGCATTGAGGATTCTAAGCATTGAGGATTCTAAGCTAAGCATAGAGCATACTAAGGATTGAGGATGCTAAGCATTGAGGTTTCTAAGCATTGGGGATTCTACGCGTTGAGGATGCTAAGCACTGAGGATGCTAAGTATTGAGGTTTCTAAGCATTAAGGACTCTGTGCATTGAGGTTTCTAAGCATTGGGGATCTGTAGCTTTGAGGATTCTAAGCTAAGCATTGAGGATTCTAAGCATTGAGGATTCTAAGCATTGAGGATTCTAAGCATTGAGGATGCTAAGCATTGAGGATTCTAAGCATTGAGGATTCTAAGCATTGAGGATTCTAAGCATTGAGGATTCTAAGCATTGAGGTTTGTAAGCTTAGCATTGAGGATTCTAAGCATTGAGGATTCTAAGCATTGAGGATGCTAAGCGTTGAGGATGCTAAGCGTTGAGAATTCTAAGCATTGAGGATTCTAAGCATTGAGGATGCTAAGCATTGAGGATGCTAAGCATTGAGGATTCTAAGCATTGAGGATTCTAAGCAATGAGGATGCTAAGCTAAGCATAGAGCATACTAAGGATTGAGGATGCTAAGCATTGAGGTTTCTAAGCATTGGGGATTCTACGCGTTGAGGATGCTAAGCACTGAGGATTATAAGCATTGAGGTTTCTAAGCAGTGAGGATTCTATGCTAAGCACTGAGAATGCTAAGTATTGAGGTTTCTAAGCATTAAGGACTCTGTGCATTGAGGTTTCTAAGCATTGAGGATCCTGAGCTTTGGGGATTCTAAGCTATGCATTGAGGATGCTAAGCATTGAGGATTCAAAGCATTGAGGATTCTAAGCATTGAGGATTCTAAGCACTCAGGTTTCTAAGCAGTGAGGATTCTAAGCTAAGTACTGAGGATGCTAAGTATTGAGGTTTCTAAGCATTAAGGTCTCTGTGCATTGAGGTTTCTAAGCATTGAGGATTCTAAGCATTGAGGATTCTAAGCATTGAGGATTCTAAGCATTGAGGATTCTAAGCATTGAGGATGTTAAGCATTGAGGATTCTAAGCATTGAGGTTTCTAAGCTAAGCATTGAGGATTCTAAGCATCGAGGAATCTAAGCATTGAGGATTCTAAGCATTCAGGTTTCAAAGCAGTGAGGATTCTACGCTAAGCACTGAGGATGCTAAGTATTGAGGTTTCTAAGCATTGAGGATTCTAAGCATTGAGGATTCTAAGCATTGAGGATTCTCAGCATTGAGGATTCTAAGCTAGGCATTGTGGATTCTAAGCATTGAGGTTTCTAAGCATTGAGGAATCTAAGCATTGAGGATTCTAAGCATTGAGGATTCTAAGCATTGAGGATTCTAAGCATTGAGGTTTCTAAGCATTGAGGATTCTAAGCATTGAGGATGCTAAGCATTGAGGATTCTAAGCTATGTAATGAGTATGCTATACATTGAGGATTCTAACTATTGAGGATTCTAAGCAATGCATGGAGGATGCTAAGCATTGAGGATTCTAAGCATTGGGGATTCTAAGCATTGAGGATTCTAACCCAAGCATTGATTTTTCTAATCTTTGAGGTTTCTAAGCATTAAGACATCTATGCATTTAGGTTTGTAAGCATTTGGGATGCTAAGCAATGAGGTTTCAAATAATAAAATTTCTCAGCATTGAGGTTTGTAAGCATTGAGGATTCTAAGCATTGAGAATTCTAAGCTAAGCATAGAGCATACTAAGGATTGAGGATGCTAAACATTGAGGTTTCTAAGCATTGGGCATTCTACGCGTTGAGGATGCTATGCACTGAGGATTCTAAGCATTGAGGTTTCTAAGCAAAGGATTCTAAGCTAAGCACTGAGGATGCTAAGTATTGAGGTTTCTAAGCATTAAGGACTCTGTGCCTTGAGGTTTCTAAGCATTGAGGATCCTGAGCTTTGACGATTCTAAGCTATGCATTGAGGATGCTAAGCATTGAGGATGCTAAGCATTGAGGATTCTAAGCATTGAGGATTCTAAGCATTCAGGTTTCTAAGCAGTGAGGATTCTAAGCTAAGCACTGAGGATGCTAAGTATTGAGGTTTCTAAGCATTAAGGACTCTGTGCATTGAGGTTTCTAAGCTAAGCATTGAGGATGCTAAGCATTGAGGATTCTAAGCATTGAGGATTCTAAGCATTGAGGATTCTAAGCATTGAGGATGCTAATCATTGAGGATTCTAAGCCAAGCATTGAGTTTTCTAATCTTTGTTGTTTCTAAACATTAAGCCCTCTATGCAATGAGGTTTGTAAGCATTACGGTTGAAAGCATTGAGGTTTCAGAGCAATAAAAATTTCTAAGCAATGAGGATTCTGCGCATTGAGGTTTCAATGCAATGCATGGAGGATGCTAAGCATTGAGGTTCCTAAGCAGTGAGGATTCTGAGCTTTGAGGATTCTAAGCTAAGCAATGAGGATGCTAAGCAATGAGGATGCTAAGCATTGAGGATGCTAAGCATTGAGGACGCTAAGCATTGAAGATTCTAAGCATTGAGGTTTCTAAGCAAAGAATTGAGGATGGGAAGCATTGAGGATTCTAACTATTGAGGATTCTAAGCAATGCATGGAGGATACTAAGCATTGAGGATTCTAAGCATTGAGGATTCTAAGCTATGCATGGAGGATTCTAAGCATTGAGGATTCTAAGCATTGAGGATTCTAAGCCAAGCATTGAGTTTTCTAATCTTTGAGGTTTCTAAGCATTAAGGCCTCTATGCATTGAGGTTTGTAAGCATTTGGAATGCTAAACAATGAGGTTTCAAACAATAAAATATCTCAGCATTGAGGTTTGTAAGCATTGAGGATTCTAAGCATTGAGGATTCTAAGCTAAGCAAAGAGCATACTAAGGATTGAGGATGCTAAGCATTGAGGATTCTAAGCATTGAGGATTCTAAGCTATGCATTGAGGATTCTAAACATTGAGGATGTTAAGCATTGAGGATTCTAAGCATTGAGTTTTCTAAGCTATGCATTAAAGATGCTATGCATTGAGGATGCTAAGCATTGAGGATTCTAAGCATTGAGGATTCTAAGCACTGAGGATTCTAAGCACTGAGGATTCTAAGCATTGAGGATTCTGATCTAGGCATTGAGGATTCTAAGCATTGAGGATTCTAAGCATTGAGGTTTCTAAACAAAACATTGAGGATGCTAAGCATTGAGGATGCTAAGCATTGAGGATGCTAAGCATTGAGGATGGTAAGCATTGAGGATGGTAAGCATTGAGGATGGGAAGCATTGAGGATGCTAAGCATTGAGGATGCTAAGCATTGAGGATTCTAAGCATTGAGGATGCTAAGCATTGAGGATTCTAAGCATTGAGGATTCTAAGCTATGTAATGAGGATGCTAAGCATTGAGGATTCTAAGTATTGAGGTTTATAAGCTAAGCATTGAGGTTGCGAAGCATTGAGTATTCTAACTATTGAGGATTCTAAGCTAGGCATTGAGGATTCTAAACATTGAGGATTCTACGCATTGAGGATGCTAAGCATTGAGGATTCTAGGCTTTGAGGATGCTAAGCATTGAGGATGCTAAGCATTGGGGATGGTAAGCATTGAGGATTCTAAGCCAATCATTGAGTTTTCTAATCTTTGTTGTTTCTAGACATTAAGCCCTCTATGCACTGAGGTTTGTAAGCATTAGGGTTGCTAAGCATTGAGGTTTCAGAGCAGTAAAATTTCTAAGCAATGAGGATTCTGCGCATTGAGGATTCTAAGTAATGCATGGAGGATGCTAAGCATTGAGGTTCCTAAGCAGTGAGGATTCTGAGCTTTGAGGATTCTAAGCTAAGCAATGAGGATGCTAAGCTATGAGGATACAAAGCATTGAGGATGCTAAGCATTGAGGATTCTAAGCATTGAGGTTTCTAAGCAAAGCATTGTGGATGCGAAGCATTGAGGATTCTAACTATTGAGGATTCTAATCAATGCATGGAGGATGCTAAGCATTGAAGATACTAAGCATTGAGGATTCTAAGCATTGAGGATTCTAAGCCAAGCATTGAGTTTTCTAATCTTTGAGGTTTCTAAGCATTAAGGCCTCTATGCATTGAGGTTTGTAAGCATTTGGGATGCTAAGCAATGAGGTTTCAAACAATAAAATTTCTCAGCATTGAGGTTTGTAAGCATTGAGGATTCTAAGCATTGAGGATTCTAAGCTAAGCATAGAGAATACTAAGGATTGAGGATGCTAAGCATTGAGGTTTCTAAGCATTGGGGATTCTACGTGTTGAGGATGCTAAGCACTGAGGATTCTAAGTATTGAGGTTTCTCAGCATTATGGACTCTGTGCATTGAGGTTTCTAAGCATTGAGGATCCTGAGCTTTGAGGATTCTAAGATATGCATTGAGGTTGCTAAGGATTGAGGATGCTAAGCATTGAGGATACTAAGCATTGAGGTTTCTAAGCGCAGCATTGAGGATTCTAAGCATTCAGGTTTCTAAGCAGTGAGGATTCTAAGCTAAGCACTGAGGATGCTAAGTATTGAGGTTTCTAAGCATTAAGGACTCTGTGCATTGAGCATTCTAAGCATTGAGGATTCTAAGCATTGAGGATTCTAAGCTAGGCATTGAGGATTCTAAGCATTGAGGATTCTAAGCATTGAGGATTCTAAGCATTGAGGTTTCTAAGCATTGAGGATGCTAAGCATTGAGGTTTCTAAGCATTGAGGATGCTAAGCATTGAGGTTTCTAAGCTTAGCATTGAGGATTCTAAGCATTGAGGATTCTAAGCATTCAGGTTTCTAAGCAGTGAGGATTCTAAGCTAAGCACTGAGGATGCTAAGTATTGAGGTTTCTAAGCATTAAGGATTCTGTGCATTGAGCATTCTAAGCATTGAGGATTCTAAGCATTGAGGATTCTAAGCTAGGCATTGAGGATTCTAAGCATTGAGGATGCTAAGCATTGAGGATTCTAAGCATTGAGGTTTCTAAGCTAAGCATTGAGGATTCTAAGCATTGAGGATGCTAAGCATTGAGGATGCTAAGAATTGAGGATGCTAAGTATTGAGGATGCTAAGCATTGAGGATTCTAAGCATTGAGGATTCTAAGCATTGAGGATGCTAAGCGTTGAGGATGCTAAGCGTTGAGAATTCTAAGCATTGAGGATTCTAAGCATTGAGGATGCTAAGCATTGAGGATGCTAAGCATTGAGGATTCTAAGCATTGAGGATTCTAAGCATTGAGGATTCTAAGCTAAGCATAGAGCATACTAAGGATTGAGGATGCTAAGCATTGAGGTTTCTAAGCATTGGGGATTCTACGCGTTGAGGATGCTAAGCACTGAGGATTATAAGCATTGAGGTTTATAAGCAGTGAGGATTCTATGCTAAGCACTGAGAATGCTAAGTATTGAGGTTTCTAAGCATTAAGGACTCTGTGCATTGAGGTTTCTAAGCATTGAGGATCCTGAGCTTTGGGGATTCTAAGCTATGCATTGAGGTTGCTAAGGATTGAGGATGCTAAGCATTGAGGATGCTAAGCATTGAGGTTTCTAAGCGTAGCATTGAGGATTCTAAGCATTCAGGTTTCTAAGCAGTGAGGATTCTAAGCTAAGCACTGAGGATGCTAAGTATTGAGGTTTCTAAGCATTAAGGACTCTGTGCATTGAGCTTTCTAAGCATTGAGGATTCTAAGCATTGAGGATTCTAAGCTAGGCATTGAGGATTCTAAGCATTGAGGATTCTAAGCATTGAGGATTCTAAGCATTGAGGTTTCTAAGCATTGAGGATGCTAAGCATTGAGGTTTCTAAGCATTGAGGATGCTAAGCATTGAGGTTTCTAAGTGTCACGGTTTGAACTAAAAATCCACCTGTGTCCGTGACAGGGGGCCGTAGGCCCCGGAGGGGCCCTAGGCCGAAAGGAAAAAAAATTAATTAGGAAAAGAAAACAGCGGCAACGATCTAAGGAGGCACACTTATTTACTAAATACTATATCGAAATACAGGATAACACAATATAATACAATATAATTGAAATTGAGCTAACGATTCAAGCAAAATAGGAGAGAGAATGAGTCCCGTAACCGAGAGGCCTACTGTAAATCTAGGCGAACGGCTGAAGGCTCCCACACACTCCCCTGAACGCCAGAACTCGAAAGACGTCAGTCTGTTCTGCGACAGAGTTAATATAGAGTCCAGGTCCCGTGACCTATCGTGTTGTTCCCTGGGAGATGTAGTCTTCTTCTGTAAGTTGCAGATTCAGTAAAATTATTCATGCTTTATATGATGTTATGATGTGGAATACTGATAGCAAAAAATACAAAATTATTAAACCATGACATTCCACCCCTTATTCTACATCATTACATTATGTTTATACATACATACACACTCATATGTATAATTGTGAATAATCAGCAACCTTATTTTTCTCAACAATTTATATTTATTCCATACAAATCCCTAAGTTGAGAACAAAACTCTATAACCTAACCTACTATTTATTAATTTTGAGAAAATGGCAAAACTGCCAGAAAAAGGAAAACATGTCAGCGGTAGAGGGGAAAGGCAGCGCTAGTAGGGCGTCCCCCACATCAAGGTGCACTCATCCTTTCCCAGCCACCACAGCAGATTTCCTTTTGACTTATACTTCTTTCCATGTGTGCTCTACACATGCATGGCCAGTGCAGGATATAGAGTCCAGATGGAAAACTTGCTTACAGAATGCCTAATTAAGGTATATAGAGAAAAAGTGTTTCCTTAACATTAATCCACTCTATCTTAAGTCCTATACCTAATTGAACTATTCTGTACCTAATTGAAATATTTTCTGAGACTCTACCTATATATTTACAGGAAAATCATTGGCTGCACTCCCCCAACATCAAATTCCCTTGTGGTACACATTGAACATTCCCATTTTTGTCCATCACCCACCATGTGCACCCAGGTCCCTGGGCAAAGACAGTACCCCGGAGAGGTTTGCCCTTTCCAGACGCTGGAAGGACCCAAACTGTTTTTCCCAACACACTCTTTATGTGTACTACAGGAACCTTATCTCCCTCCACGGTACGTAGGGAGCTGGATTGGTTAGGACCATTACGATTACTAGATCCTCGAGTGTTGACCAACCAGGTGGCTTCTGCTAAATGGTTCTCCCAATTTTTATACGTTCCGCCACCCATTGCTTTCAACATAGTTTTCAATAACCCATTGAATCGTTCAATCTTACCAGAAGCTGGTGCATGATAGGGAATATGGTAAATCCACTCAATGCCATGATTTTTGGCCCAAGTGGTTACAAGGGAATTTTTAAAATGGGTCCCATTATCTGATTCAATTCTTTCCGGAGTGCCATGCCGCCACAGGATTTGCTTTTCCAACCCTAATATGGTGTTTCGGGCGGTAGCATGGGGTACTGCGTATGTTTCGAGCCACCCAGTGGTTGCCTCCACCATGGTGAGTACATAACGCTTACCATTGCGAGATCGTGGCAAGGTGATATAATCAACCTGCCATGCCTCTCCATATTTATACTTTTGCCATCGCCCTTCCCCCCAAATAGGTTTCATCCTCTTGGCTTGTTTAATTATGGCGCATGTTTCACAATCATGAATAACTTGAGCAATAGCGTCCATAGTTAAATCCACCCCTCGGTCTCTGGCCCACTTATATGTTGCATCCCTTCCTTGATGACCTGAAGTCTCGTGGGCCCACCGAGCTAGGAATAATTCACCCTTGTTCTGCCAGTCCAAGTCTATTTGAGCCACCTCAATTTTGGCAGCTCGATCAACCTGATGGTTATTTTTATGTTCTTCAGTAGCCTTACTTTTAGGCACATGAGCATCTACATGGCGCACCTTTACAACAATGTTCCTTATTCGGGCAGCAATGTCTTTCCACAGTTCAGCAGCCCAAACAGGTTTACCCTTTCGTTGCCAATTATCATCTTCCCACTGTTGCAACCACCCCCATAAGGCATTTGCCACCATCCATGAATCAGTATAAAGATGAAGCATTGGCCACCTCTCCCGTTCAGCCACATCTAAAGCCAGCTGAACAGCCTTTACCTCTGCGAATTGACTTGATTCTCCTTTACCTTCGGTGGCCTCTGCAACTTGTCGTGTGGGGCTCCATACAGCAGCTTTCCATCTGCGATGCTTCCCTACAATACGACATGATCCGTCTGTGAATAGGGCAAATTTCTTTTCGTTTTCTGGTAGCTCATTGTATGGTGGTGCCTCTTTAGCACGTGATACCTCTTCTGTAGGTGGTGTTTCAATTTTTTTACTCTCAGGCCAGTCCATGATCACTTCTAGAATTCCAGGACGGCTGAGTTTTCCCATTCGAGCTCGTTGAGTAATTAATGAAATCCACTTACTCCAAGTGGCATCAGTAGCATGATGGGTGGAGGGAACCTGTCCTTTAAACATCCAGTTTATTACTGGCAAGCGAGGTGCTAGAAGAAGCTGAACCTCTGTCCCAACTACTTCAGAAGCAGCCCGAACCCCCTCATACACGGCTAAGATCTCCTTCTCAGTTGGAGTGTAGCGCTCCTCAGACCCTTTATATGCTCGACTCCAAAATCCTAGGGGTCGGCCTCGGGTCTCTCCTGAGGCTCTTTGCCACAAACTCCAGGTGGGACCTTTCTCTCCAGCAGCAGTGTAGAGGATGTTCTTCACATCCTGTCCCGTCCGTACTGGCCCCAAGGCCACGGCACGGGCTATTTCTTGTTTTATCTGCTCAAAAGCCTGCTGCTGCTCAGGACCCCATGAGAAATTATTCTTCTTCCGTGTTACCTGATAGAGAGGGCTCACTATGTGGCTGTAGTTTGGGACATGCATTCTCCAAAAGCCCACTACTCCCAGAAAAGATTGGGTCTCTGTTTTATTTGTGGGCGGAGACATAGCAGTGATTTTGTCAATCACATCTGCTGGGATGTGACGACGTCCATCTTGCCATTTTATGCCTAAGAACTGGATTTCCTGGGCAGGCCCCTTCACCTTGCTGCGCTTAATGGCAAAACCAGCTTTCAAAAGAATTTGGATTATCTGTTTCCCTTTCTTGGAAACCTCTGCTGCTGTATGGCCCCACACTACAATGTCATCAATATACTGCAAGTGTTCAGGAGCATTACCCTGTTCCAAAACAGCTTGGATCAATCCATGGCAAATTGTTGGGCTGTGCTTCCACCCCTGGGGTAAACGGTTCCAGGTATACTGAATACCTCTCCAGGTAAAAGCAAACTGTGGCCTACATTTTGCAGCCAATGGGATGGAAAAGAAGGCATTAGCAATATCAATGGTGGCATACCACCTAGCTTCTTTTGACTCCAATTCATACTGGAGTTCTAGCATGTCTGGTACAGCAGCACTTAATGGAGGTGTGACTTCATTCAGGCCACGGTAATCTACCGTCAGCCTCCATTCCCCACTGGTTTTACGCACTGGCCATATGGGGCTGTTAAAAGGCGAGTGCGTTTTGCTAATCACTCCCTGATTTTCTAATTGGCGAATTAGCTTTTGAATGGGGAGCAATGAGTCCCTATTGGTGCGGTACTGCCGTCTGTGAACCACTTTGGTGGCAATTGGTACCTCTTGGTCTTTTACCTGGAGCAACCCCACAGCAGAAGGATCATCTGACAGACCAGGTAAAGTTGACAGCTGCTTAACACCATTTGTGTTTACAGCAGCTATCCCAAAGGCCCATCGATACCCCTTGGGATCCTTGAAATATCCCATCCTAAGGTAATCGATTCCCAGTATACATGGAGCCTCTGGACCAGTCACAATAGGGTGCATTCGCCAGTTTTTACCAGTGAGGCTTATTTCGGCCTCCAACATAGTCAATTCTTGGGAACCCCCAGTCACTCCATGGATATAAATTGGTTGTGTCCCTTGGTGACTTGAGGGCATTAGGGTGCATTGTGCACCAGTGTCCACCAAGGCTTTATATTTCTGTGGTTGAGATGTGCCAGGCCACTTAATCCACACAGTCCAGTATACTCTGTTGTCCCTTTCCCCCCCCTGGCTGGGGGCAGGGCCCCTCTATTGTTTACCTCGTTGACTTGCAGCAACTGGAACTCTCCCCCGTTTGGAAGAGTTCACCTTGGTGGTTGTTTTGGATTGTAATTCTTTCACTCGTGCCTGAAGTGCAGAAGTGGATGAGTTATACCACTTCTTTATATCCTCCCCATGATTACTCAAGAAATACAACAAAGCAAAACGTATGGTCTTATCATTGTCGTTTGCTTGAATACGAGGTGTCTTATCGTTGTCATTTGCTTGAATACGAGGACGTCTCTTTTTTATGGTTGAGATTTTCGATGATACAGGTCGAGAGGAACTCATGTTGTTTAGCTCTCTCAATAGGCGATCGTGGAAATCCTGGTTTCCATCATCTGGTACCACCGTGGATTCATCTACATCAGGCACATTAGCCAATTTGTCAATAATATCACTTTGTGTTTCCTCCACTTTGTCTAACCTTTCCACTATTTTTTTTCCCATTTGGACAATGGCTGAAGTATAAAGCTTAACTTCTGTAGCGCTTATAAATAATTCAAGCTCCTGAAGTCTGCTAATTAGCTCATTTACAAGGGGCTTTCTTTCCCCTTTGCCATATACCAATGCAAGTGCACTGGCATGCTTTTCTGGAGCTGCCTTTGTAAAGTCACGCCACATTTGTCGTGGAACGTGGACTGCTTCAGGATCATGTAATTGGTTTGGATTGTTACGATTGAACTGGGGGCTGTAGAGCATTTCCACCAGAGCCCTTTCTCTCAAAAATTGGATACCTTTCTCCATATCAGTCCATTTCTTTTTCTCAGGCTCCAAGTCCCGTTTAAAGGGGAATCTATCTCTTACCGCTATCAACATCCGCTTCCAGAGGGTGTAGGACCGATTTTGGCATGTGCCTATACCTCTGTCCACACGTGAGTCCCTGGAAATGCTACCCAGTTGGCGAGCTTCACTGCCATCGAGCCACGCACTATTGGCACCATTGTCCCAGCAGCGAAGTAACCAAGTGACCATATTTTCTTTTGGCTGACGTGTGAAATCCTTTCTCAGATCTCGAATTTCACTCAGTTTAAAAGATCGATCAATAATGGTCGTAATACTTTGCTCACCTTTTGCTCTATCAGGAGTCCCAGGTGTTAATGTTGGCAGCTGTGTTGATGAGGCTGCCCCATCTATAAGTTTGGACTCGAGAAATTCTCGTAAAGAAAATTTAGCTTTTGGCTCCTCGTCTGACTCTGACCCTGACTCTGACGCTTGTGTTATTTCCTCCAGGCGACCTTCCTCCTTCTTCCTCTCTCCTAACTTTCTCTCTCCTAACTTTCTCTGCTCCTCTGACTTCTTCTCCTCCTCTAACATCTTCTTATACTGCTCTAACAACCTCTGCTCCGCCGACTTCCTCTGGTCTTCTGACTCCTCCTGCTCTCCTGAGTCCCCCTGACCTCCTGAGTCCCCCTGCTCTCCTGAGTCCCCCTGCTCTCCTGAGTCCTGCTCTCCTAACTCCCTCCGCTCTTCTAACTCCTTCTGCATTTTCTCTATCTGAGTTGAAACTCGTTTTGTTTTTCGCCCTCTTACAGGGGCAACCAACATTGTATCTGGTGCCCCCGGTGGTTGGTTAAGTTGGAGTACATACGGTTCAGACTTGAGGGTGTCGCATTCTGCCCTGAGGACGTTATAACTAGACTGGAGGGCGTCGTGCTCAGACTGGAGAGCGTTGTGCTTACACAGGAGGGCGCTGCGCGCTGCCCGGAGATTGTCGTACCCGGACTGGAGGTCTTTGTGTTTGGACTGGAGAGTGTCATACTTGGACCGGAGGGCGCTGTGCTCGGACTGGAGAGTGTCGTGCTCGGACCGGAGGGCATCGCGCTCAGTCTGGAGAGTGTCATGCTCGGACCGGAGGGCGCTGTGCTCGGACTGGAGAGTGTCGTGCTCGGACCGGAGGGCATCGCGCTCAGTCTGGAGAGTGTCATGCTCGGACCGGAGGGCGCTGTACTCGGACTGGAGAGTGTCGTGCTCGGACCGGAGGGCATCGCGCTCAGTCTGGAGAGTGTCATGCTCGGACCGGAGGGCATCGCGCTCAGTCTGGAGAGTGTCATGCTCGGACCGGAGGGCGCTGTACTCGGACTGGAGAGTGTCGTGCTCGGACCGGAGGGCGCCGTGCTCGGACTGGAGAGCGTCGTGCTCGGACCGGAGGGCGCCGTGCTCGGACTGGAGAATGTCGTGCTCGGACCGGAGGGCACTGTGCTCAGACTGGAGAGTGTTGAGTTGGGATTGCAGGGAGCTTTTCTCATCCCAAAGTTTTTCTGCGTCAGCTCTAAGACTCTCTTTCTCGTACCAGATTGAGTCTCGTTGGTACAGGAGATCTTTTCTCTCAGCTTCAAAAGCTTTTTCTCTCTCTACCTTCTCATCCCAAAGTTTTGCTGCGTCAGCTCTAAGACTCTCTTTCTCGTACCAGATTGAGTCTCGTTGGTACAGGAGATCTTTTCTCTCAGCTTCAAAAGCTTTTTCTCTCTCTACCTTCTCATCCCAAAGTTTTGCTGCGTCAGCTCTAAGACTCTCTTTCTCGTACCAGACTGAGTCTCGTTGGTACAGGAGATCTTTTCTCTCAGCTTCAAAAGCTTTTTCTCTCTCTACCTTCTCAGTCCAAAGTTTTTCTGCCTCAGCTCTAAGACTCTCTCTCTCAGGAATGGTATTGACTAAGGCCCAATAAGCATTAGCTAGGCCCAAAATCATTTGTGCCTCCTGAGATCTGCCTGAGCCACAACATTCCTGCCTCAAATATGCAATCAAACTCTCAGGATTCTTCAAGTGTTCAGGAGTGAAGCTCCATAACACTGAAGATGTCTGTCCTTTGAGAATCTCTTCAATTCCCTGCCACTCAGTATTCTCTGGTTCTAGGGAAGACTTCCTCCGGATGTTATAAATCCAGATACTGAGTGAGATTATTACAATAATCAACAGTAAGATCAGGGAGATTAAGAGTGTGGCCCACTGATCATTCAAGAACTGCATAAAGGATTCATAGAAAGAAAGAGGAGCACGCTTAAAAATCACCATTTCTGTATAATTAGTTGCATTAGTTGCTCCCTCTGGAGCTGTATACAGATACGAAGTGAGCATTGCTAACCATGCTTTCAATCCATTATACAATTGTATAGCTCCATAAGAAAAAGTGGCTAGCTTAAACATGGCCCAATATGTTCGGAGCGTCTCAAAAAAGGAACCAATGGCACACAGTCCCTGGTAAAACAAATTTAGTAGAGAAAACATCTTTTTTCCTCCAATAGAGAGAAAAAAGTAAAAGAAAACAAAGCTCAGCAGTGTTTATAAAATATACCGGAGTATTGGCAGTCCGCCTGGACTTTCAAGGTCAAGCTCGCAGGTGCAGAATCGCAAACACGAGATAGCTCCTTAACAGGGAAAAAAAACTCGTAGCTCTGTTAAAAGCTAAAAGAGCAACAGAAGAAAACACAGAAAAACAGCAACTCAATTTGCCCGCATTCTCCACCAAAATCTGTCACGGTTTGAACTAAAAATCCACCTGCGTCCGTGACAGGGGGCCGTAGGCCCCGGAGGGGCCCTAGGCCGAAAGGAAAAAAAATTAATTAGGAAAAGAAAACAGCGGCAACGATCTAAGGAGGCACACTTATTTACTAAATACTATATCGAAATACAGGATAACACAATATAATACAATATAATTGAAATTGAGCTAACGATTCAAGCAAAATAGGAGAGAGAATGAGTCCCGTAACCGAGAGGCCTACTGTGAATCTAGGCGAACGGCTGAAGGCTCCCACACACTCCCCTGAACGCCAGAACTCGAAAGACGTCAGTCTGTTCTGCGACAGAGTTAATATAGAGTCCAGGTCCCGTGACCTATCGTGTTGTTCCCTGGGAGATGTAGTCTTCTTCTGTAAGTTGCAGATTCAGTAAAATTATTCATGCTTTATATGATGTTATGATGTGGAATATTGATAGCAAAAAATACAAAATTATTAAACCATGACACTAAGCTGAGCATTGAGGATTCTAAGCATTGAGGATTCTAAGCATTCAGGTTTCTAAGCAGTGAGGATTCTAAGCTAAGCACTGAGGATGCTAAGTACTGAGGTTTCTAAGCATTAAGGATTCTGTGCATTGAGCATTCTAAGCATTGAGGATTCTAAGCATTGAGGATTCTAAGCTAGGCATTGAGGATTCTAAGCATTGAGGATGCTAAGCATTGAGGATTCTAAGAATTGAGGTTTCTAAGCTAAGCATTGAGGATTCTAAGCATTGAGGATGCTAAGCATTGAGGATGCTAAGAATTGAGGATGCTAAGTATTGAGGATGCTAAGCATTGAGGATTCTAAGCATTGAGGATTCTATGCTAAGCACTGAGAATGCTAAGTATTGAGGTTTCTAAGCATTAAGGACTGTGCATTGAGGTTTCTAAGCATTGAGGATCCTGAGCTTTGAGGATTCTAAGCTATGCATTGAGGATGCTAAGCATTGAGGATTCTAAGCATTGAGGATTCTAAGCATTGAGGATGCTAAGCATTGAGGATTCTAAGCCAAGCATTGAGTTTTCTAGTCTTTGTTGTTTCTAAACATTAAGCCCTCTATGCAATGAGGTTTGTAAGCATTAGGGTTGCTAAGCACTGAGGTTTCAGAGCAATAAAATTTCAAAGCAATGAGGATTCTGCGCATTGAGGTTTCAATGCAATGCATGGAGAATGCTAAGCATTGAGGTTCCTAAGCAGTGAGGATTCCGAGCTTTGAGGATTCTAAGCTAAGCAATGAGGATGCTAAGCAATGAGGATGCTAAGCAATGAGGATGCTAAGCATTGAGGATTCTAAGCATTGAGGTTTCTAAGCTAAGCATTGAGGATGCGAAGCATTGAGGATTCTAACTATTGAGGATTCTAAGCAATGCATGGAGGATACTAAGCATTGAGGATTCTAAGCTTTGAGGATTCTAAGCTATGCATGGAGGATTCTAAGCATTGAGGATTCTAAGCATTGAGGATTCTAAGCCAAGCATTGAGTTTTCTAATCATTGAGGTTTCTAAGCATTAAGGCCTCTATGCATTGAGGTTTGTAAGCATTTGGGATGCTAAACAATGAAGCTTCAAACAATAAAATTTCTCAGCATTGAGGTTTGTAAGCATTGAGGATTCTAAGCATTGAGGATTCTAAGCTAAGCAAAGAGCATACTAAGGATTGAGGATGCTAAGCATTGAGGATTCTAAGCATTGAGGATTCTAAGCTATGCATTGAGGATTCTAAACATTGAGGATGTTAAGCATTGAGGATTCTAAGCATTGAGTTTTCTAAGCTATGCATTGAAGATGCTATGCATTGAGGATGCTATGCATTGAGGATGCTAAGCATTGAGGATTCTAAGCATTGAGGATTCTAAGCACTGAGGATTCTAAGCATTGAGGATTCTAAGCATTGAGGATTCTAATCTAGGCATTCAGGATTCTAAGCATTGAGGATTCTAAGCATTGAGGATTCTAAGCATTGAGGTTTCTATGCCAAGCATGGAGGATTCTAAGCATTGAGGATGCTAAGCATTGAGGATTCTAAGCATTGAGGATTCTAAGTATTGAGGATTCTAAGCTAGGCATTGAGGATTCTAAGCATTGAGGATTCTAAGCATTGAGGTTTCTAAACAAAGCATTGAGGATGCTAAGCATTGAGGATTCTAAGCATTGAGGATGCTAAGCATTGAGGATTCTAAGCATTGAGGATTCTAAGCTATGTAATGAGGATGCTAAGCATTGAGGATTCTAAGTATTGAGGTTTATAAGCTAAGCATTGAGGATGCGAAGCATTGAGTATTCTAACTATTGAGGATTCTAAGCTAGGCATTGAGGATTCTAAACATTGAGGATTCTACGCATTGAGGATGCTAAGCATTGAGGATTCTAGGATTTGAGGATGCTATGCATTGAGGATGCTAAGCATTGAGGATGGTAAGCATTGAGGATTCTAAGCCAAGCATTGAGTTTTCTAATCTTTGTTGTTTCTAGACATTAAGCCCTCTATGCACTGAGGTTTGTAAGCATTAGGGTTGCTAAGCATTGACGTTACAGAGCAGTAAAATTTCTAAGCAATGAGGATTCTGCGCATTGAGGTTTCTAAGCAATGCATGGAGGATGCTAAGCATTGAGGTTCCTAAGCAGTGAGGATTCTGAGCTTAGAGGATTCTAAGCTAAGCAATGAGGATGCTAAGCAATGAGGATGCTAAGCAATGAGGATGCTAAGCATTGAGGATTCTAAGCATTGAGGTTTCTAAGCTAAGCATTGAGGATGCGAAGCATTGAGGATTCTAACTATTGAGGATTCTAAGCAATGCATGGAGGATACTAAGCATTGAGGATTCTAAGCATTGAGGATTCTAAGCTATGCATGGAGGATTCTAAGCATTGAGCATTCTAAGCTATGAGGATTCTAAGCCAAGCATTGAGTTTTCTAATCTTTGAGGTTTCTAAGCATTAAGGCCTCTATGCATTGAGGTTTGTAAGCATTTTGGATGCTAAACAATGAAGTTTCAAACAATAACATTTCTCAGCATTGAGGTTTGTAAGCATTGAGGATTCTAAGCATTGATTATTCTAAGCTATGCATTGAGGATTCTAAACATTGAGGATGCTAAGCATTGAGGATTCTAAGCATTGAGTTTTCTAAGCTATGCATTGAAGATGCTATGCATTGAGGATGCTATGCATTGAGGATGCTAAGCATTGAGGATTCTAAGCATTGAGGATTCTAAGCACTGAGGATTCTAAGCATTGAGGATTCTAAGCATTGAGGATTCTAATCTAGGCATTGAGGATTCTAAGCTAGGCATTGAGGATTCTAAGCATTGAGGATTCTAAGCATTGAGGATTCTAAGCATTGAGGTTTCTAAGCATTGAGGATGCTAAGCATTGAGGTTTCTAAGCATTGAGGATGCTAAGCATTGAGGTTTCTAAGCTTAGCATTGAGGATTCTAAGCATTGAGGATTCTAAGCATTCAGGTTTCTAAGCAGTGAGGATTCTAAGCTAAGCACTGAGGATGCTAAGTATTGAGGTTTCTAAGCATTAAGGATTCTGTGCATTGAGCATTCTAAGCATTGAGGATTCTAAGCATTGAGGATTCTAAGCTAGGCATTGAGGATTCTAAGCATTGAGGATGCTAAGCATTGAGGATTCTAAGCATTGAGGTTTCTAAGCTAAGCATTGAGGATTCTAAGCATTGAGGATGCTAAGCATTGAGGATGCTAAGAATTGAGGATGCTAAGTATTGAGGATGCTAAGCATTGAGGATTCTAAGCATTGAGGATTCTAAGCATTGAGGATGCTAAGCGTTGAGGATGCTAAGCGTTGAGAATTCTAAGCATTGAGGATGCTAAGCATTGAGGATGCTAAGCATTGAGGATTCTAAGCATTGAGGATTCTAAGCAATGAGGATGCTAAGCTAAGCATAGAGCATACTAAGGATTGAGGATGCTAAGCATTGAGGTTTCTAAGCATTGGGGATTCTACGCGTTGAGGATGCTAAGCACTGAGGATTATAAGCATTGAGGTTTAAACGCAGTGAGGATTCTATGCTAAGCACTGAGAATGCTAAGTATTGAGGTTTCTAAGCATTAAGGACTCTGTGCATTGAGGTTTCTAAGCATTGAGGATCCTGAGCTTTGGGGATTCTAAGCTATGCATTGAGGTTGCTAAGGATTGAGGATGCTAAGTATTGAGGATGCTAAGCATTGAGGTTTCTAAGCGTAGCATTGAGGATTCTAAGCATTCAGGTTTCTAAGCAGTGAGGATTCTAAGCTAAGCACTGAGGATGCTAAGTATTGAGGTTTCTAAGCATTAAGGACTCTGTGCACTGAGCTTTCTAAGCATTGAGGATTCTAAGCATTGAGGATTCTAAGCTAGGCATTGAGGATTCTAAGCATTGAGGATTCTAAGCATTGAGGATTCTAAGCATTGAGGATTCTAAGCATTGAGGATGCTAAGCATTGAGGTTTCTAAGCATTGAGGATGCTAAGCATTGAGGTTTCTAAGCTTAGCATTGAGGATTCTAAGCATTGAGGATTCTAAGCATTCAGGTTTCTAAGCAGTGAGGATTCTAAGCTAAGCACTGAGGATGCTAAGTATTGACGTTTCTAAGCATTAAGGATTCTGTGCATTGAGCATTCTAAGCATTGAGGATTCTAAGCATTGAGGATTCTAAGCATTGAGGATGCTAAGCATTGAGGATTCTAAGCATTGAGGTTTCTAAGCTAAGCATTGAGGATTCTAAGCACTGAGGATGCTAAGCATTGAGGATGCTAAGAATTGAGGATGCTAAGTATTGAGGATGCTAAGCATTGAGGATTCTAAGCATTGAGGATTCTATGCTAAGCACTGAGAATGCTAAGTATTGAGGTTTCTAAGCATTAAGGACTCTGTGCATTGAGGTTTCTAAGCATTGAGGATCCTGAGCTTTGAGGATTCTAAGCTATGCATTGAGGATGCTAAGCATTGAGGATTCTAAGCATTGAGGATTCTAAGCATTGAGGATGCTAAGCACTGAGGATTCTAAGCCAAGCATTGAGTTTTCTAGTCTTTGTTGTTTCTAAACATTAAGCCCTCTATGCAATGAGGTTTTTAAGCATTAGGGTTGCTAAGCATTGAGGTTTCAGAGCAATAAAATTTCTAAGCAATGAGGATTCTGCGCATTGAGGTTTCAATGCAATGCATGGAGAATGCTAAGCATTGAGGTTCCTAAGCAGTGAGGATTCTGAGCTTTGAGGATTCTAAGCTAAGCAATGAGGATGCTAAGCAATGAGGATGCTAAGCAATGAGGATGCTAAGCATTGAGGATTCTAAGCATTGAGGTTTCTAAGCTAAGCATTGAGGATGCGAAGCATTGAGGATTCTAACTATTGAGGATTCTAAGCAGTGCATGGAGGATACTAAGCATTGAGGATTCTAAGCATTGAGGATTCTAAGCTATGCATGGAGGATTCTAAGCATTGAGGATTCTAAGCATTGAGGATTCTAAGCCAAGCATTGAGTTTTCTAATCTTTGAGGTTTCTAAGCATTAAGGCCTCTATGCATTGAGGTTTGTAAGCATTTGGGATGCTAAACAATGAAGTTTCAAACAATAAAATTTCTCAGCATTGAGGTTTGTAAGCATTGAGGATTCTAAGCATTGAGGATTCTAAGCTAAGCAAAGAGCATACTAAGGATTGAGGATGCTAAGCATTGAGGATTCTAAGCATTGAGGATTCTAAGCTATGCATTGAGGATTCTAAACATTGAGGATGTTAAGCATTGAGGATTCTAAGCATTGAGTTTTCTAAGCTATGCATTGAAGATGCTATGCATTGAGGATGCTATGCATTGAGGATGCTAAGCATTGAGGATTCTAAGCATTGAGGATTCTAAGCACTGAGGATTCTAAGCATTGAGGATTCTAAGCATTGAGGATTCTAATCTAGGCATTCAGGATTCTAAGCATTGAGGATTCTAAGCATTGAGGATTCTAAGCATTGAGGTTTCTATGCCAAGCATGGAGGATTCTAAGCATTGAGGATGCTAAGCATTGAGGATTCTAAGCATTGAGGATGCTAAGCATTGAGGATTCTAAGCATTGAGGATTCTAAGTATTGAGGATTCTAAGCTAGGCATTGAGGATTCTAAGCATTGAGGATTCTAAGCATTGAGGTTTCTAAACAAAGCATTGAGGATGCTAAGCATTGAGGATGCTAAGCATTGAGGATGGTAAGCATTGAGGATGGGAAGCATTGAGGATGGGAAGCATTGAGAATGCTAAGCATTGAGGATGCTAAGCATTGAGGATTCTAAGCATTGAGGATTCTAAGCATTGAGGATGCTAAGCATTGAGGATTCTAAGCATTGAGGATTCTAAGCTATGTAATGAGGATGCTAAGCATTGAGGATTCTAAGTATTGAGGTTTATAAGCTAAGCATTGAGGATGCGAAGCATTGAGTATTCTAACTATTGAGGATTCTAAGCTAGGCATTGAGGATTCTAAACATTGAGGATTCTACGCATTGAGGATGCTAAGCATTGAGGATTCTAAGCATTGAGGATTCTAAGCATTGAGGATGGTAAGCATTGAGGATTCTAAGCCAATCATTGAGTTTTCTAATCTCTGTTGTTTCTAGACATTAAGCCCTCTATGCACTGAGGTTTGTAAGCATTAGGGTTGCTAAGCATTGACGTTTCAGAGCAGTAAAATTTCTAAGCAATGAGGATTCTGCGCATTGAGGTTTCTAAGCAATGCATGGAGGATGCTAAGCATTGAGGTTCCTAAGCAGTGAGGATTCTGAGCTTTGAGGATTCTAAGCTAAGCAATGAGGATGCTAAGCAATGAGGATACAAAGCATTGAGGATGCTAAGCATTGAGGATTCTAAGCATTGAGGTTTCTAAGCTAAGCATTGTGGATGCGAAGCATTGAGGATTCTAAGCATTGAGGATTCTAAGCAATGCATGGAGGATGCTAAGCATTGAAGATACTAAGCATTGAGGATTCTAAGCATTGAGGATTCTAAGCCAAGCATTGAGTTTTCTAATCTTTGTGGTTTCTAAGCATTAAGGCCTCTATGCATTGAGGTTTGTAAGCATTTGGGATGCTAAGCAATGAGGTTTCAAACAATAAAATTTCTCAGCATTGAGGATTGTAAGCATTGAGGATTCTAAGCATTGAGGATTCCAAGCTAAGCATAGAGCATACTAAGGATTGAGGATGCTAAGCATTGAGGTTTCTAAGCATTGGGGATTCTACGCGTTGAGGATGCTAAGCACTGAGGATTCTAAGTATTGAGGTTTCTCAGCATTATGGACTCTGTGCATTGAGGTTTCTAAGCATTGAGGATCCTGAGCTTTGAGGATTCTAAGATATGCATTGAGGTTGCTAAGGATTGAGGATGCTAAGCATTGAGGATACTAAGCATTGAGGTTTCTAAGCGTAGCATTGAGGATTCTAAGCATTCAGGTTTCTAAGCAGTGAGGATTCTAAGCTAAGCACTGAGGATGCTAAGTATTGAGGTTTCTAAGCATTAAGGACTCTGTGCATTCAGCATTCTAAGCATTGAGGATTCTAAGCTAAGCACTGAGGATGCTAAGTATTGAGGATTCTAAGCATTAAGGACTCTGTGCATTGAGGTTTCTAAGCATTGAGGATCCTGAGCTTTGAGGATTCTAAGATATGCATTGAGGATGCTAAGGATTGAGGATGCTAAGCATTGAGGATGCTAAGCATTGAGGTTTCTAAACGTAGCATTGAGGATTCTAAGCATTCAGGTTTCTAAGCAGTGAGGATTCTAAGCTAAGCACTGAGGATGCTAAGTATTGAGGTTTCTAAGCATTAAGGACTCTGTGCATTGAGCTTTCTAAGCATTGAGGATTCTAAGCATTGAGGATTCTAAGCTAGGCATTGAGGATTCTAAGCATTGAGGATTCTAAGCATTGAGGATTCTAAGCATTGAGGTTTCTAAGCATTGAGGATGCTAAGCATTGAGGATTCTAAGCATTGAGGATGCTAAGCATTGAGGTTTCTAAGCTTAGCATTGAGGATTCTAAGCATTGAGGATTCTAAGCATTCAGGTTTCTAAGCAGTGAGGATTCTAAGCTAAGCACTGAGGATGCTAAGTATTGAGGTTTCTAAGCATTAAGGATTCTGTGCATTGAGCATTCTAAGCATTGAGGATTCTAAGCTAGGCATTGAGGATTCTAAGCATTGAGGATTCTAAGCATTGAGGATGCTAAGCATTGAGGATGCTAAGCTTTGAGGATTGTAAGCATTGAGGATTCTAAGCAATGAGGATTCTAAGCATTGAGGATGCTAAGCATTGAGGATTCTAAGCATTGAGGATTCTAAGCATTGAGGATGCTAAGCATTGACGATGCTAAGCATTGAGGATTCTAAGCATTGAGGATTCTAAGCCAAGCATTGAGTTTTCTAATCTTTGTTTTTTCTAAACTTTAAGGCCTCTATGCAAGGCCTCTATGAGGTTTGTAAGCATTAGGGTTGCTAAGCATTGAGGTTTCAGAGCAATAAAATTTCTAAGCAATGAGGATTCTGCGCATTGAGGTTTCTAAGCAATGCATGGAGGATGCTAAGCATTGAGGTTCCTAAGCAGTGAGGATTCTGAGCTTTGAGGATTCTAAGCTAAGCAATGAGGATGCTAAGCAATGAGGATGCTAAGCATTGAGGATGCTAAGCATTGAGGATGCTAAGCATTGAGGATGCTAAGCATTGAGGTTTCTAAGCTAAGCATTGAGGATGCGAAGCATTGAGGATTCTAACTATTGAGGATTATAAGCAATGCATGGAGGATGCTAAGCATTGAGGATTCTAAGCATTGAGGATTCTAATCATGGAGGATTCTAAGCATTGAGGATTCTAAGCATTGAGGATTCTAAGCCAAGCATTGAGTTTTATAATCTTTGAGTTTTCTAAGCATTAACGCCACTATGCATTGAGGTTTGTAAGCATTTGGGATGCTAAGCAATGAGGTTTCAAACAATAAAATTTCTCAGCATTGAGGTTTGTAAGCATTGAGGATTCTAAGCATTGAGGATTCTAAGCTAAGAATAGAGCATACTAAGGATTGAGGATGCTAAGCATTGAGGTTTCGAAGCATTGGGGATTCTACGCGTTGAGGATGCTAAGCACTGAGGATTCTAAGCATTGAGGTTTCTAAGCAGGGAGGATTCTAAGATAAGCACTGAGGATGCTAAGTATTGAGGTTTCTAAGCATTAAGGACTCTGTGCATTGAGGTTTCTAAGCAATGAGGATGCTAAGCATTGAGGATGCTAAGCATTGATGATGCTAAGCATTGAGGCTGTTAAGCATTGAGGATGCTAAGCATTGAGTTTTCTAAGCTAAGCATTGAGGATGCTAAGCATTGAGGATTCTAAGCATTGAGGATTCTAAGCCTTGAGGATTCTAAGCATTGAGGATTCTAAGCATTGAGGTTTCTAAGCTAAGCATTGAGGATTCTAAGCATTGAGGATTCTAAACTAAGCATTGAGGATGCTAAGTATTGAGGTTTCTAAGCATTAAGGACTCTGTGCATTGAGGTTTCTAAGCATTGAGGATTCTAAGCATTGAGTTTTCTAAGCTAAGCATTGACGATGCTAAGCATTGAGGATTCTAAGCATTGAGGATTCTAAGCATTGAGGATTCTAAGCATTGAAGATTCTAATCTAGGCATTGAGGATTCTAAGCATTGAGGATTCTAAGCATTGAGGATTCTAAGCATTGATGTTTCTAAGCTAAGCATTGAGGATTCTAAGCATTGAGGATGCTAAGCATTGAGGATGCTAAGCATTGAGGATTCTAAGCATTGAGGATTCTAAGCATTGAGGATTCTAAGCAAAGCATTCAGGATGCTAAGCATTGAGGATGCTAAGCATTGAGAATTCTAAGCATTAAGGATTCTAAGCATTGAGGATGCTAAGCATTGAGGATGCTAAGCATTGAGGATGCTAAGCATTGAGGATGCTAAGCATTGAGGATGCTTAGCATTGAGGATGCTAAGCATTGAGGATGCAAAGCATTGAGGATGCTAAGCATTGAGGATTCTAAGCATTGAGGATGCTAAGCATTGAGGATGCTAAGCATTGAGGATTCTAAGCATTGAGGATGCTAAGGATTGAGGATGCTAAGCATTGAGGTTTCTAAGCACCGAGGATTCTAAGCAAAGTAATGAGGATGCTAAGCATTGAGGATGCTAAGCATTGAGGATGCTAAGCATTGAGGATGCTAAGCATTGAGGATTCTAAGCATTGAGGATTCTAAGCTATGTAATGAGGATGCTAAGCATTGAGGATTCTAACTATTGAGGATTCTAAGCAATGCATGGAGGATTCTAAGCATTGAGGATTCTAAGCATTGAGGATGCTAAGCATTGATGATGCTAAGCATTGAGGATTCTAAGCATTGAGGATGCTAAGCATTGAGGATGCTAAGCATTGAGATTTCTAAGCACCGAGGATTCTAAGCTAAGCATTGAGGATGCTAAGCATTGAGGATGCTAAGCATTGAGGATTCTAAGCATTGAGGATTCTAAGCTATGTAATGAGGATGCTAAGCATTGAGGATTCTCAGTATTGAGGTTTCTAAGCTAAGCACTGAGGATGTGAAGCATTGAGGATTCTAAGCTAAGTAATGAGGATGCTAAGCATTGAGGATTCTAAGTATTGAGGTTCCTAAGCTAAGCATTGAGGATGCGAAGCATTGAGGATTCTAACTACTGAGGATTCTAAGCAATGCATGGAGGATTCTAAGCATTGAGGATTCTAAGCATTGAGGATTCTAAGCCAAGCATTGAATTTTCTAATCTTTGAGGTTTCTAAGCATTCAGGCTTCTATGCATTGAGGTTTGTAAGCATTGAGGATTCTAAGCAATGAGGTTTCAAACAATAAAATTTCTCAGCATTGAGGTTTGTAAGCATTGAGGATTCTAAGCATTGAGGATTCTAAGCTAAGCATAGAGTATACTAAGGATTGAGGATGCTAAGCGGTGAGGTTTCTAAGTATTGGGGATTCTACGCGTTGAGGATGCTAAGCAGTGAGGATTCTAAGTATTGAGGTTTCTAAGCATTACGGACTCTGTGCATTGAGTTTTCTAAGCATTGAGGATCCTGAGCTTTGAGGATTCTAAGATATGCATTGAGGATGCTAAGGATTGAGGATTCTAAGCATTGAGGATGCTAAGCATTGAGGATTCTAAGCTTAGCATTGAGGATTCTAAGCAGTGAGGATTCTAAGCATTCAGGTTTCTAAGCAGTGAGGATTCTAAGCTAAGCACTGAGGATGCTAAGTATTGAGATTTCTAAGCATTAAGGACTCTGTGCATTGAGCATTCTAAGCATTGAGGATTCTAAGCATTGAGGATTCTAAGCTAGGCATTGAGGATTCTAAGCATTGAGGATTCTAAGCATTGAGGATTCTAAGCATTGAGGATGCTAAGCATTGAGGATGCTAAGCATTGAGGATTCTAAGCATGGAGGATTCTAAGCATTGAAGATTCTAAGCATTGAGGATTCTAAGCATTGAGGATTCTAAGCCAAGCATTGAGTTTTCTAATCTTTGAGTTTTCTAAGCATTAAGGCCTCTATGCATTGAGGTTTGTAAGCATTTGGGATGCTAAGCAATGAGGTTTCAAACAATGAAATTTCTCAGCATTGAGGTTTGTAAGCATTGAGGATTCTAAGCATTGAGGATTCTAAGCTAAGCATAGAGCATACTAAGGATTGAGGATGCTAAGCATTGAGGTTTCGAAGCATTGGGGATTCTACGCGTTGAGGATGCTAAGCACTGAGGATTCTAAGCATTGAGGTTTCTAAGCAGTGAGGATTCTAAGATAAGCACTGAGGATGCTAAGTATTGATGTTTCTAAGCATTAAGGACTCTGTGCATTGAGGTTTCTAAGCAATGAGGATGCTAAGCATTGAGGATGCTAAGCATTGAGGATGCTAAGCATTGAGGCTGTTAAGCATTCAGGATGCTAAGCATTGAGTTTTCTAAGCTAAGCATTGAGGATGCTAAGCATTGAGGATTCTAAGCATTGAGGATTCTAAGCATTGAGGATTCTAAGCATTGAGGATTCTAAGCATTGTGGATTCTAAGCATTGAGGATTCTAAGCATTGAGGTTTCTAAGCTAAGCAATGAGGATTCTTAGCATTGAGGATTCTAAGCATTGAGGATTCTAAGCAAAGCATTCAGGATGCTAAGCATTGAGGATGCTAAGCATTGAGAATTCTAAGCATTAAGGATTCTAAGCATTGAGGATGCTAAGCATTGAGGATGCTAAGCATTGAGGATGATAAGCATTGAGGATGCTTAGCATTGAGGATGCTAAGCATTGAGGATGCTAAGCATTGAGGTTTCTAAGCATTGAGGATCATAAGCATTGAGGATGCTAAGCATTGAGGATGCTAAGCATTGAGGTTTCTAAGCACCGAGGATTCTAAGCTAAGCAATGAGGATGCTAAGCATTGAGGATGCTAAGCATTGAGGATGCTAACCATTGAGGATTCTAAGCATTGAGGATTCTAAGCTATGTAATGAGGATGCTAAGCATTGAGGATTCTAACTATTGAGGATTCTAAGCAATGCATGGAGGATTCTAAGCATTGAGGATTCTAAGCATTGAGGATGCTAAGCATTGAGGATTCTAAGCATTGAGGATGCTAAGCAATGAGGATGCTAAGCATTGAGGTTTCTAAGCACCGAGGATTCTAAGCTAAGCATTGAGGATGCTAAGCATTGAGGATGCTAAGCATTGAGGATTCTAAGTATTGAGGATTCTAAGCTATGTAATGAGGATGCTAAGCATTGAGGATTCTAAGTATTGAGGTTTCTAAGCTAAGCACTGAGGATGCGAAGCATTGAGGATTCTAAGCTAAGTAATGAGGATGCTAAGCATTGAGGATTCTAAGTATTGAGGTTCCTAAGCATTGAGGATGCTAAGCATTGAGGATTCTAAGCATTGAGGATTCTAAGCCAAGCATTGAGTTTTCTAATCTTTGAGTTTTCTAAGCATTAAGGCCTCTATGCATTGAGGTTTGTAAGCATTTGGGATGCTAAGCAATGATGTTTCAAACAATAAAATTTCTCAGCATTGAGGTTTGTAAGCATTGAGGATTCTAAGCATTTAGGATTCTAAGCTAAGCATAGAGCATACTAAGGATTGAGGATGCTAAGCATTGAGGTTTCGAAGCATTGGGGATTCTACGCGTTGAGGATGCTAAGCACTGAGGATTCTAAGCATTGAGGTTTCTAAGCAGTGAGGATTCTAAGATAAGCACTGAGGATGCTAAGTATTGATGTTTCTAAGCATTAAGGACTCTGTGCATTGAGGTTTCTAAGCATTGAGGATGCTAAGCATTGAGGATTCTAAGCATTGAGGATTCTAAGCATTGAGGATTCTAAGCATTGAGGATTCTTAGCATGGGGGATTCTAAGCATTGAGGATGCTAAGCATTGAGGTTTCTATGCTAAGCATTGAGGATGCGAAGCATTGAGGATTCTAACTATTGAGGATTCTAAGCAATGCATGGAGGATGCTAAGCATTGAGGTTCCTAAGCAGTGAGGATTCTGAGCTTTGAGGATTCTAAGCTAAGCAATGAGGATGCTAAGCATTGAGGATGCTAAGCATTGAGGATTCTAAGCATTGAGGATTCTAACCATTGAGGATTCTAAGCAAAGCAATGAGGATTCTAAGCATTGAGGATTCTAAGCAAAGCATTCAGGATGCTAAGCATTGAGGATGCTAAGCATTGAGAATTCTAAGCATTAAGGATTCTAAGCATTGAGGATGCTATGCATTGAGGATGCTAAGCATTGAGGATGATAAGCATTGAGGATGCTTAGCATTGAGGATGCTAAGCATTGAGGATGCTAAGCATTGAGGATGCTAAGCATTGAGGATGCTAAGCATTGAGGATGCTAAGCATTGAGGTTTCTAAGCACCGAGGATTCTAAGCTAAGCAATGAGGATGCTAAGCATTGAGGATGCTAAGCATTGAGGATGCTAAGCATTGAGGATTCTAAGCATTGAGGATTCTAAGCTATGTAATGAGGATGCTAAGCATTGAGGATTCTAACTATTGAGGATTCTAAGCAATGCATGGAGGATTCTAAGCATTGAGGATTCTAAGCATTGAGGATGCTAAGCATTGAGGATTCTAAGCATTGAGGATGCTAAGCAATGAGGATGCTAAGCATTGAGGTTTCTAAGCACCGAGGATTCTAAGCTAAGCATTGAGGATGCTAAGCATTGAGGATGCTAAGCATTGAGGATTCTAAGTATTGAGGATTCTAAGCTATGTAATGAGGATGCTAAGCATTGAGGATTCTAAGTATTGAGGTTTCTAAGCTAAGCACTGAGGATGCGAAGCATTGAGGATTCTAAGCTAAGTAATGAGGATGCTAAGCATTGAGGATTCTAAGTATTGAGGTTCCTAAGCATTGAGGATGCTAAGCATTGAGGATTCTAAGCATTGAGGATTCTAAGCCAAGCATTGAGTTTTCTAATCTTTGTGGTTTCTAAGCATTAAGGCCTCTATGCATTGAGGTTTGTAAGCATTTGGGATGCTAAGCAATGAGGTTTCAAACAATAAAATTTCTCAGCATTGAGGTTTGTAAGCATTGAGGATTCTAAGCATTGAGGATTCTAAGCTAAGCATAGAGCATACTAAGGATTGAGGATGCTAAGCGTTGAGGTTTCTAAGCATTGGGGATTCTACGCGTTGAGGATGCTAAGCACTGAGGATTCTAAGTATTGAGGTTTCTAAGCATTAAGGACTCTGTGCATTGAGGTTTCTAAGCATTGAGGATCCTGAGCTTTGAGGATTCTAAGATATGCATTGAGGATGCTAAGGATTGAGGATGCTAAGCATTGAGGATTCTAAGCGTTGAGGATTCTAAGCATTGAGGTTTCTAAGCAAAGCATTGAGGATTCTAAGCATTGAGGATTCTAAGCATTGAGGATGCTAAGCATTGAGGATTCTAAGCATTGAGGATGCTAAGCAATGAGGATTCTAAGCATTGAGGATTCTAAGCATTGAGGTTTCTAAGCATTGAGGATGCTAAGCATTGAGGATTCTAAGCATTGAGGATTCTAAGCACTGAGGATTCTAAGCATTGAGGATTCTAAGCATTGAGGATTCTAAGCTAGGCATTGAGGATTCTAAGCATTGAGGATTCTAAGCATTGAGGTTTCTAAAGCAAAGCATTGAGGTTTCTAAGCATTTAGGATGCTAAGCTTTGAGGATGCTAAGCATTGAGGATGCTAAGCATTGAGGATGCTAAGCATTGAGGATTCTAAGCATTGAGGATGCTAAGCAATGAGGATGCTAAGCATTGAGGATGCTCAGCATTGAGGATGCTAAGCTTTGAGGATGCTAAGCATTGAGGATTCTAAGCATTGAGGATGCTAAGCATTGAGGATGCTAAACATTGAGGATTCTAAGCATTGACGATTCTAAGCTATGTAATGGGGATGCTACGCATTGAGGATTCTAAGTATTGAGGTTTCTAAGCTAAGCATTGAGGATGCGAAGCATTGAGGATTCTAACTATTGAGGATTCTAAGCAATGCATGGAGGATTCTAAGCATTGAGGATTCTAAGCATTGAGGATTCTAAGCATTGAGGTTTCTAAGCTTAGCATTGAGGATTCTAATCATTGAGGATTCTAAGCATTCAGGTTTCTAAGCAGTGAGGATTCTATGCTAAGCACTGAGGATGCTAAGTATTGAGGTTTCTAAGCATTGAGGACTCTGTGCATTGAGGATTCTAAGCATTGAGGATTCTAAGCATTGAGGATTCTAAGCATTAAGGATTCTCAGCATTAAGGATTCTAAGCAGTGAGGATTCTAAGCATTGAGGTTTCTAAGGTAAGCATTGAGGATTCTAAGCATTGAGGATTCTAAGCATTGAGGTTTCTAAGCTAAGCATTGAGGATGCGAAGCATTGAGGATTCTAACTATTGAGGATTCTAAGCGATGCATGGAGGATGCTAAGCATTGAAGATTCTAAGCATTGAGGATTCTAAGCATTGAGGATTCTAAGCCAAGCATTGAGTTTTCTAATCTTTGTGGTTTCTAAGCATTAAGGCCTCTATGCATTGAGGTTTGTAAGCATTTGGGATGCTAAGCAATGAGGTTTCAAACAATAAAATTTCTCAGCATTGAGGTTTGTAAGCATTGAGGATTCTAAGCATTGAGGATTCTAAGCTAAGCATAGAGCATACTAAGGATTGAGGATGCTAAGCGTTGAGGTTTCTAAGCATTGGGGATTCTACGCGTTGAGGATGCTAAGCACTGAGGATTCTAAGTATTGAGGTTTCTAAGCATTAAGGACTCTGTGCATTGAGGTTTCTAAGCATTGAGGATCCTGAGCTTTGAGGATTCTAAGATATGCATTGAGGATGCTAAGGATTGAGGATGCTAAGCATTGAGGATGCTAAGCATTGAGGTTTCTAAGCGTAGCATTGAGGATTCTAAGCATTCAGGTTTCAAAGCAGTGAGGATTCTAAGCTAAGCACTGAGGATGCTAAGTATTGAGGTTTCTAAGCATTAAGGACTCTGTGCATTGAGCTTTCTAAGCATTGAGGATTCTAAGCTAGGCATTGAGGTTTCTAAGCATTGAGGATTCTAAGCATTGAGGATTCTAAGCATTGAGGTTCCTAAGCATTGAGGATGCTAAGCATTGAGGTTTCTAAGCATTGAGGATGCTAAGCATTGAGGTTTCTAAGCTTAGCATTGAGGATTCTAAGCATTGAGGATTCTAAGCATTCAGGTTTCTAAGCAGTGAGGATTCTAAGCTAAGCACTGAGGTTTCTAAGCATTAAGGACTCTGTGCATTGAGCATTCTAAGCATTGAGGATTCTAAGCATTGAGGATTCTAAGCTAGGCATTGAGGATTCTAAGCATTGAGGATTCTAAGCATTGAGGATTCTAAGCATTGAGGTTTCTAAGCTAAGCATTGAGGATTCTAAGCATTGAGGATGCTAAGCATTGAGGATGCTAAGCTTTGAGGATTCTAAGCATTGAGGATTCTATGCATTGAGGATTCTAAGCATTGAGGATGCTAAGCATTGAGGATTCTAAGCATTGAGGACTCTAAGCATTGAGGATTCTAGGCATTGAGGATTCTAAACCAAGCATTGAGTTTTCTAATTTTTGTTGTTTCTAAACATTAAGGCCTCTATGCAATGAGGTTTGTAAGCATTAGGGTGCTAAGCATTGAGGTTTCAGAGCAATAAAATTTCTAAGCAATGAGGATTCTGCGCATTGAGGTTTCTAAGCAATGCATGGAGGATGCTAAGCATTGAGGTTCCTAAACAGTGAGGATTCTGAGCTTTGAGGATTCTAAGCTAAGCAATGAGGATGCTAAGCAATGAGGATGCTAAGCAATGAGGATGCTAAGCATTGAGGATGCTAAGCATTGAGGATGCTAAGCATTGAGGATTCTAAGCATTGAGGTTTCTAAGCTATGCATTGAGGATGCGAAGCATTGAGGATTCTAATTATTGAGGATTCTAAGCAATGCATGGAGGATGCTAAGCATTGAGGATTCTAAGCATTGAGGATTCTAAGCATTGAGGATTCTAAGCTATGCATGGAGGATTCTAAGCACTGAGGATTCTAAGCACTGAGAATTCTAAGCCAAGCATTGAGTTTTCTAATCTTTGAGGTTTCTAAGCATTAAGGCCTCTGTGCATTGAGGTTTGTAAGCATTTGGGATGCTAAGCAATGAGGTTTCAAACAATAAAATTTCTCAGCATTGAGGTTTGTAAGCATTGAGGATTCTAATCATTGAGGATTCTAACCTAAGCATAGAGCATACTAAGGATTGAGGATGCTAAGCATTGAGGTTTCTAAGTATTGGGGATTCTACGCGTTGAGGATGCTAAGCACTGAGGATTCTAAGCATTGAGGTTTCTAAGCAGTGAGGATTCTAATCTAAGCACTGAGGATGCTAAGTATTGAGGTTTCTAAGCTTTAAGGACTCTGTGCATTGAGGATGCTAAGCATTGAGGATGCTAAGCATTGAGGATTCTAAGCATTGAGGATTCTAAGCCAAGCATTGAGTTTTCTTATCTTTGAGGTTTCTAAACATTAAGGCCTCTATGCACTGAGGTTTGAAAGCATTAGGGATGCTAAGCATTGAGGTTACAGAGCAATAAAATTTTTAAGCAATGAGGATTCTACGCATTGAGGTTTCTAAGCAATGCACTGAGGATGCTAAGCATTGAGGTTCCTAAGCAGTGAGGATTCTGAGCTTTGAGGATTCGAAGCTAAGCAATGAGGATGCTAAGCAATGAGGATGCTAAGCATTGAGGATTCTAAGCTATGTAATGGGGATGCTAAGCATTGAGGATGCTAAGCATTGAGGATTCTAAGCATTGAGGATTCTAAGCTAAGCATAGAGCATACTAAGGATTGAGGATGCTAAGCATTGAGGTTTCTAAGCATTGGGGATTCTACGCATTGAGGATGCTAAGCACTGAGAATTATAAGCATTCAGGTTTCTAAGCAGTGACGATTCTAAGCATTGAAGTTTCTAAGCAGTGAGGATTCTAAGCTAAGCACTGAGGATGCTAAGTATTGAGGTTTCTAAGCTTTAAGGACTCTGTGCATTGAGGTTCCTAAGCATTGAGGATTCTAAGCATTGAGGATTCTAAGCATTGAGGATTCTAAGCATTGTGGATTCTAAGCTAGGCATTGTGGATGCTAAGCATTGAGGATGCTAAGCATTGAGGATGCTAAGCATTGAGGAATGTAAGCATTGAGGATTCTAAGCTAAGCATAGAGCATACTAAGGATTGAGGTTTCTAAGCATTGAGGATTCAAAGCATTGAGGATTCTAAGCATTGAGGTTTCTAAGTAGTGAGTATTCTAAGCTAAGCACTGAGGATGCTAAGTATTGAGTTTTCTAAGCATTAAGGACTCTGTGCATTGAGGTTTCTAAGCATTGAGGATCCTGAGTTTGAGGATTCTAAGCAAAGCATTGAGGATGCTAAGCATTAAGGACTCTGTGCATTGAGGATTCTAAGCATTGAGGATTCTAAGCATTCAGGTTTCTAAGCAGTGAAGATTCTAAGCTAAGCACTGAGGATGCTAAGTATTGAGGTTTCTAAGCATTAAGGACTCTGTGCATTGAGGATTCTAAGCATTGAGGATTCTAAGCATTGAGCATTCTATGCATTGAGGATGTTAAGCATTGAGGATTCTAAGCATTGAGGTTTCTAAGCTAAGCATTGAGGATTCTAAGCATCGAGGAATCTAAGCATTGAGGATTCTAAGCATTCAGGTTTCTAAGCAGTGAGGATTCTACGCTAAGCACTGAGGATGCTAAGTATTGAGGTTTCTAAGCATTAAGGACTCTGTGCATTGCGGTTTCTAAGCATTGAGGATTCTAAGCATTGAGGATTCTAAGCATTGAGGATTCTAAGCATTGAGGATTCTAAGTATTGAGGTTTCTAAGCATTGAGGATTCTCAGCATTGAGGATGCTAAGCATTGAGGATGCTAAGCATTGAGAATGCTAAGCATTGAGGATTCTAAGCATTGAGGATTCTAAGCTATGCATTGAGGATTCTAAACATTGAGGATGCTAAGCATTGAGGTTTCTAAGTGTAGCATTGAGGATTCTAAGCATTCAGGTTTCTAAGCAGTGAGGATTCTAAGCTAAGCACTGAGGATGCAAAGTATTGAGGTTTCTAAGAATTAAGGACTATGTGCATTGAGGATTCCAAGCATTGAAGATGCTAAGCATTGAGGATTCTAAGCATTGAGGATTCTAAGCTATGTAATGAGGATGCTAAGCATTGAGGATGCTAAGCATTGAGGATTCTATGCATTGAGGATTCTAAACATTGAGGATTCTAAGCCAAGCATTGAGTTTTCTTATCTTTGAGGTTTCTAAACATTAAGGCCTCTATGCACTGAGGTTTGTAAGCATTAGGGATGCTAAGCATTGAGGTTTCAGAGCAATAAAATTTCTAAGCAATGAGGATTCTACGCATTGTGGTTTCTAAGCAATGCATGGAGGATGCTAAGCATTGAGGATGCTAAGCATTGAGGATTCTAAGCTATGTAATGGGGATACAAAGCATTGAGGATGCTAAGCATTGAGGATTCTAAGCATTGAGGATTCTAAGCTAAGCATAGAGCATACTAAGGATTGAGGATGCTAAGCATTGATGTTTCTAAGCATTGGGGATTCTACGCATTGAGGATGCTAAGCACTGAGGATTATAAGCATTGAGGTTTCTAAGCAGTGAGGATTCTAAGCATTGAGGATTCTAAGCAGTAAGGATTCTAAGCATTGAGGATGTTAAGCATTGAGGATTCTAAGCATCGAGGAATCTAAGCATTGAGGATTCTAAGCATTCAGGTTTCTAAGCAGTGAGGATTCTACACTAAGCACTGAGGTTGCTAAGTATTGAGGTTTCTAAGCATTAAGGACTCTGTGCATTGAGGTTTCTAAGCATTGAGGATTCTAAGCATTGAGGATTCTCAGCATTGAAGATTCTCAGCATTGAGGATTCTAAGCTAGGCATTGTGGATTCTAAGCATTGAGGTTTCTAAGCATTGAGGATGCTAAGCATTGAGGATTCTAAGCATTGAGGATTCTAAGCATAGAGGATTCTAAGCATTGAGGTTTCTAAGCATTGAGGATTCTAAGCATTGAGGATGCTAAGCATTGAGGATTCTAAGCTATGTAATGAGGATGCTAAGCATTGAGGATTCTAACTATTGAGGACTCTAAGCAATTCATGGAGGATGCTAAGCATTGAGGATTCTAAGCATTGGGGATTCTAAGCATTGAGGATTCTAAGCCAAGCATTGATTTTTCTAATCTTTGAGGTTTCTAAGCATTAAGACATCTATGCATTTAGGTTTGTAAGCATTTGGGATGCTAAGCAATGAGGTTTCAAATAATAAAATTTCTCAGCATTGAGGTTGGTATGCATTGAGGATTCTAAGCATTGAGGATTCTAAGCTAAGCATAGAGCATACTAAGGATTGAGGATGCTAAACATTGATGTTTCTAAGCATTGGGGATTCTACGCGTTGAGGATGCTAAGCACTGAGGATTCTAAGAATTGAGGTTTCTAAGCAGTGAGGATTCTAAGATAAGCACTGAGGATGCTAAGTATTGAGGTTTCTAAGCATTAAGGACTCTGTGCATTGAAGTTTCTAAGCAATGAGGATGCTAAGCATTGAGGATGCTAAGCATTGAGGATGCTAAGCATTGAGGATGGTAAGCATTGAGGCTGTTAAGCATTGAGGATGCTAAGCATTGAGTTTTCTAAGCTAAGCATTGAGGATGCTAAGCATTGAGGATTCTAAGCATTGAGGATTCTAAGCACTGAGGATTCTAAGCATTGAGGATTCTAAGCATTGAGGTTTCTAAGCTAAGCATTGAGGATTCTAGGCATTGAGGATGCTAAGCATTGAGGATGCTAAGCATTGAGGATTCTAAGCATTGTGGATTCTATGCTATGCATTGAGGATTCTAAACATTGAGGATGTTAAGCATTGAGAATTCTAAGCATTGAGGTTTCTAAGCTAAGCATTGAGGATTCTAAGCATTGAGGATTCTAAGCATTCAGGTTTCTAAGCAGTGAGGATTCTAAGCTAAGCATTGAGGATGCTAAGTATTGAGGTTTCTAAGCATTAAGGACTCTGTGCATTGAGGTTTCTAAGCATTGAGGATTCTAAGCATTGAGTTTTCTATGCTAAGCATTGAGGATGCTAATCATTGAGGATTCTAAGCATTGAGGATTCTTAGCATTGAGGATTCTAAGCATTGAGGATTCTAATCTAGGCATTGAGGATTCTAAGCATTGAGGATTCTAAGCATTGAGGATTCTAAGCATTGATGTTTCTATGCTAAGCATTGAGGATTCATAGCATTGAGGATGCTAAGCATTGAGGATGCTAAGCATTGAGGATGCTAAGCATTGAGGATTGTAAGCATTGAGGATGCTAAGCATTGAGGATTCTAAGCATTGAGGTTTCTAAGCTAAGCATTGAGGACGCGAAGCATTGAGGATTCTAAGCATTGAGGTTTCTAAGCTAAGCATTGAGGACGCGAAGCATTGAGGATTCTAACTATTGAGGATTCTAAGCAATGCATGGAGGATTCTAAGCATTGAGGATTCTAAGCGTTGAGGACTCTAAGCATTGTGGTTTCTAAGCAAAGCATTGAGGATTCTAAGCATTGAGGATTCTAAGCATTGAGGATGCTAAGCAGTGAGGATGCTACGCATTGAGGATTCTAAGATTTGAGGACGCTAAGCATTGAGGATTCTAAGCATTGAGGATGCTAAGCATTGAGGATGCTAAGCATTGAGGATTCTAAGCATTGAGCATTCTAAGCATTGAGGATGCTAAGCATTGAGGATTCTAAGCATTGAGGATGCTAAGCATTGAGGATTCTAAGCATTGAGGATTCTAAGCATTGAGGATTCTAAGCATTGAGGATTCTAAGCCAAGCATTGAGTTTTCTAATCTTTGTTGTTTCTAAACATTAAGGCCTCTATGCAATGAGGTTTGTAAGCATTAGGGTTGCTAAGCATTGAGGTTTCAGAGCAATAAAATTTCTAAGCAATGAGGATTCTGCGCATTGAGGTTTCTAAGCAATGCATGGAGGATGCTAAGCATTGAGGTTCCTAAGCAGTGAGGATTCTGAGCTTTGAGGATTCTAAGCTAAGCAATGAGGATGCTAAGCAATGAGGATGCTAAGCATTGAGGATGCTAAGCATTGAGGATTCTGAGCTTTGTGGATTCTAAGATATGCATTGAGGTTGCTAAGGATTGAGGATGCAAAGCATTGAGGATGCTAAGCATTGAGGTTTCTAAGCGTAGCATTGAGGATTCTAAGCATTCAGGTTTCTAAGCAGTGAGGATTCTAAGCTACGCACTGAGGATGCTAAGTATTGAGGTTTCTAAGCATTAAGGACTCTGTGCATTGAGCTTTCTAAGCATTGAGGATTCTAAGCATTGAGGATTCTAAGCTAGGCATTGAGGATTCTAAGCATTGAGGATTCTAAGCATTGAGGTTTCTAAACTAAGCATTGAGGATGCGAAGCACTGAGGATTCTATCTATTGAGAATTCTAAGCAATGCATGGAGGATGCTAAACATTGAGGATTCTAAGCATTGAGGATTCTAAGCTATGCATGGAGGATTCTAAGCATTGAGGATTCTAAGCATTGAGGATTCTAAGCCAAGCATTGATTTTTCTAATCTTTGAGGTTTCTAAGCATTAAGGCCTCTATGCATTGAGGTTTGTAAGCATTTGGGATGCTAAACAATGAGGTTTCAAACAATAAAATTTCTCAGCATTGAGGTTTGTAAGCATTGAGGATTCTAAGCATTGAGGATTCTAAGCTAAGCATTGAGGATTCTAAACATTGAGGATGTTAAGCATTGAGGATTCTAAGCATTGAGTTTTCTAAGGTATGCATTGAAGATGCTATGCATTGAGGATGCTATGCATTGAGGATGCTAAGCATTGAGGATTCTAAGCATTGAGGATTCTAAGCACTGAGGATTCTAAGCATTGAGGATTCTAAGCATTGAGGATTCTAATCTAGGCATTGAGGATTCTAAGCATTGAGGATTCTAAGCATTGAGGATTCTAAGCATTGAGGTTTCTAAGCTAAGCATGGAGGATTCTAAGCATTGAGGATGCTAAGCATTGAGGATGCTAAACATTGAGGATTCTAAGTATTGAGGATTCTAAGCTAGGCATTGAGGATTCTAAGCTATAGGATTCTAAGCATTGAGGTTTCTAAGCAAAGCATTGAGGATGCTAAGCATTGAGGATGCTAATCATTGAGGATGCTATGTATTGAGGATGCTATGCATTGAGGATGCTAAGCATGGAGGATTCTAAGCATTGAGGATTATAAGCATTGAGGATGCTAAGCATTGAGGATTCTAAGCATTGAGGATTCTAAGCTATGTAATGCGGATGCTAAGCACTGAGGATTCTAAGTATTGAGGTTTATAAGCTAAGCATTGAAGATGCGAAGCATTGAGTATTCTAACTATTGAGGATTCTAAGCTAGGCATTGAGGATTCTAAACATTGAGGATTCTACGCATTGAGGATGCTAAGCATTGAGGATGCTAAGCATTGAGGATGCTAAGCATTGAGGATTCTAAGCCAAGCATTTAGTTTTCTAATCTTTGTTGTTTCTAGACATTAAGCCCTCTATGCACTGAGGTTTGTAAGCATTAGGGTTGCTAAGCATTGAGGTTTCAAAGCAGTAAAATTTCTAAGCAATGAGGATTCTGCGCATTGAGGTTTCTAAGCAATGCATGGAGGATGCTAAGCATTGAGGTTCCTAAGCAGTGAGGATTCTGAGCTTTGAGGATTCTAACCTAAGCAATGAGGATGCTAAGCAATGAGGATACAAAGCATTGAGGATGCTAAGCATTGAGGATTCTAAGCATTGAGGTTTCTAAGCTAAGCATTGAGGATGCGAAGCATTGAGGATTCGAAGCATTGAGGATTCTAAGCAATGCATGGAGGATGCTAAGCATTGAAGATTCTAAGCATTGAGGATGCTAAGCATTGAGGATTCTAAGCATTGAGGATTCTAAGCTAAGCATAGAGCATACTAAGGATTGAGGATGCTAAGCATTGAGGTTTCTAAGTATTGGAGATTCTACGCGTTGAGGATGCTAAGCACTGAGGACTCTAAGCATTGAGGTTTCTAAGCAGTGAGGACTCTAAGCTAAGCACTGAGGATGCTAAGTATTGAGGTTTCTAAGCATTAAGGACTCTGTGCATTGAGGTTTCTAAGCATTGAGGATTCTAAGCATTGAGGATTCTAAGCATTGAGGATTCTAAGCATTGAGGATTCTAAGCATTGAGGATGCTAAGCATTGAGGATTCTAAGCATTGAGGATTCTAAGCATTGAGGATTCTAAGCCAAGCATTGAGTTTTCTTATCTTTGAGGTTTCTAAATATTAAGGCCTCTATGCACTGAGGTTTGTAAGCATTAGGGATGCTAAGCATTGAGGTTACAGAGCAATAAAATTTCTAAGCAATGAGGATTCTACGCATTGAGGTTTCTAAGCAATGCATTGAGGATGCTAAGCATTGAGGTTCCTAAGCAGTGAGGATTCTGAGCTTTGAGGATTCGAAGCTAAGCAATGAGGATGCTAAGCAATGAGGATGCTAACCAGTGAGGGTTCTAAGCTATGTAATGGGGATGCTAAGCATTGAGGATGCTAAGCATTGAGGATTCTAAGCATTGAGGATTCTAAGCTAAGCATAGAGCATACTAAGGATTGAGGTTTCTAAGTATTGGGGATTCTACGCATTGAGGATGCTAAGCACTGAGGATTCTAAGCATTGAGGTTTCTAAGTAGTGAGTATTCTAAGCTAAGAACTGAGGATGCTAAGTATTGAGTTTTCTAAGCATTAAGGAATCTGTGCATTGAGGTTTCTAAGCATTGAGGATTCTAAGCATTGAGCATTCTATGCATTGAGGATGTTAAGCATTGAGGATTCTAAGCATTGAGGATTCTAAGCATTGAGCATTCTATGCATTGAGGATGTTAAGCATTGAGGATTCTAAGCATTGATGTTTCTAAGCTAAGCATTGAGGATTCTAAGCATCGAGGAATCTAAGCATTGAGGATTCTAAGCATTCGGGTTTCTAAGCAGTGAGGATTCTACGCTAAGCACTGAGGATGCTAAGTATTGAGGTTTCTAAGCATTAAGGACTCTGTGCATTGAGGTTTCTAAACATTGTGGATTCTAAGCATTGAGGATTCTAAGCGTTGAGGATGCTAAGCGTTGAGGATTCTAAGCATTGAGGATGCTAAGCATTGAGGATGCTAAGCATTGAAGATGCTAAGTATTGAGGATGCTAAGCATTGAGGATTCTAAGCATTGAGGATTCTAAGCATTGAGGATGCTAAGCGCTGAGGATGCTAAGCGTTGAGAATTCTAAGCATTGAGGATACTAAGCATTGAGGATGCTAAGCATTGAGGATGCTAAGCATTGAGGATTCTAAGCATTGAGGATTCTAAGCAATGAGGATGCTAAGCTAAGCATAGAGCATACTAAGGATTGAGGATGCTAAGCATTGAGGTTTCTAAGCATTGGGGATTCTACGCGTTGAGGATGCTAAGCATTGAGGATTCTAAGCATTGAGGTGTCTAAGCAGTGAGGATTCTATGCTAAGCACTGAGAATGCTAAGTATTGAGGTTTCTAAGCATTAAGGACTCTGTGCATTGAGGTTTCTAAGCATTGAGGATTCTAAGCATTGAGGATTCTAAGCATTGAGGATTCTAAGAATTGAGGATTCTAAGCTAGGCATTGAGGATGCTAAGCATTGAGGATTCTAAGCATTGAGGATTCTAAGCATTGAGGATTCTAAGCACTCAGGTTTCTAAGCAGTGAGGATTCTAAGCTAAGCACTGAGGATGCTAAGTATTGAGGTTTCTATGCATTAAGGACTCTGTGCATTGAGGTTTCTAAGCATTGAGGATTCTAAGCATTGAGGATTCTAAGCATTGAGGATTCTAAGCATTGAGGATTCTAAGCCAAGAATTGAGTTTTCTAATCTTTGAGGTTTCTAAGCATTAAGGCCTTTATGCATTGAGGTTTGTAAGCATTTGGGATGCTAAGCAATGAGGTTTCAAACAATAAAATTTCTCAGCATCGCGGTTTGTAAGCATTGAGGATTCTAAGCATTGAGGATTCTAAGCTAAGCATAGAGCATACTAAGGATTGAGGATGCTAAGCATTGAGGTTTCCAAGCATTGGGGATTCTACGCGTTGAGGATGCTAAGCACTGAGGATTCTAAGCATTGAGGTTTCTAAGCAGTGAGGATTCTAAGATAAGCACTGAGGATGCTAAGTATTGAGGTTTCTAAGCATTAAGGACTCTGTGCATTGAGGTTTCTAAGCAATGAGGATGCTAAGCATTGAGGATGCTAAGCATTGAGGATGCTAAGCATTGAGGCTGTTAAGCATTGAGTATGCTAAGCATTGAGTTTTCTAAGCTAAGCATTGAGGATGCTAAGCATTGAGGATTCTAAGCATTGAGGATTCTAAGCATTGAGGATTCTAAGCAATGAGGATGCTAAGCAATGAGGATGCTAAGCATTGAGGATGCAAAGCATTGAGGATGCTAAGCATTGAGGATGCTAAGCGTTGAGGATGCTAAGCATTGAGGATTCTAATCATTGAGGAATCTAAGCTATGTAATGAGGATGCTAAGCATTGAGGATTCTAAGTATTGAGGTTTCTAAGCTAAGCACTGAGGATGCGAAGCATTGAGGATTCTAACTATTGAGGATTCTAAGCAATGCATGGAAGAATCTAAGCATTGTGGATTCTAAGCATTGAGGATTCTAAGCCAAGCATTGAATTTTCTAATCTTTGAGGTTTCTAAGCATTGAGGTTTCTAAGCACCGAGGATTCTAAGCTAAGCAATGAGGATGCTAAGCATTGAGGATTCTAAGCATTGAGGATTCTAAGCTATGTAATGAGGATGCTAAGCATTGAGGATTCTATGTATTGAGGTTTCTAAGCTAAGCACTGAGGATGCGAAGCATTGAGGATTCTAACTATTGAGGATTCTAAGCAATGCATGGAGGATTCTAAGCATTGAGGATACTAAGCATTGAGGATGCTAAGCATTGAGGATTCTAAGCATTGACGATGCTAAGCATTGAGGATGCTAAGCATTGAGGTTTCTAAGCACCGAGGATTCTAAGCTAAGCAATGAGGATGCTAAGCATTGAGGATGCTAAGCATTGAGGATGCTAAGCATTGAGGATGCTAAGCGTTGAGGATGCTAAGCATTGAGGATGCTAAGCATTGAGGATTCTAAGCATTGAGGAATCAAAGCTATGTAATGAGGATGATAAGCATTGAGGATTCTAAGTATTGAGGTTTCTAAGCTAAGCACTGAGGATGCGAAGCATTGAGGATTCTAAGCCAAGCATTGAATTTTTTAATCTTTGAGGTTTCTAAGCATTAAGGCCTCTATGCATTGAGGTTTGTAAGCATTGAGGATTCTAAGCAATGAGGTTTCAAACAATAAAATTTCTAACCAATGGGGATTCTACGCGTTGAGGATGCTAAGCATTGAGGATTCTAAGCATTGAGGTTTCTAAGCAGTGAGTATTCTAAACTAAGCACTGAGGATGCTAAGTATTGAGGTTTTTAAGCATTAAGGACTCTGTGCATTGAGGTTTCTAAGCATTGAGGATCCTGAGCTTTGAGGATTCTAAGCTAAGCATTGAGGATGCTAAGCATTGAGGATTCTAAGCATTGAGGATGCTAAGCATTGAGGATTCTAAGCATTGAGGATTCTAAGCATTGAGGATTCTAAGCATTGAGGATTCTAAGCTATGCATTGAGGATTCTAAACATTGAGGATGTTAAGCATTGAGGTTTCTAAGCATTCAGGTTTCTAAGCATTGAGGATTCTAAGCTAAGCACTGAGGATGCTAAGTATTGAGGTTTCTAAGCATTAAGGACTCTGTGCATTGAGGATTCTAAGCATTGAGGATTCTAAGCATTGAGGATTCTAAGCTTTGAGGACGCTAAGCATTGAGGATGCTAAGCATTGAGGATTCTAAGCATTGAGGATGCTAAGCATTGAGGATTCTAAGCTTTGAGGATGCTAAGCATTGAGGATTCTAAGCATTGAGGATGCTAAGCATTGTGGATTCTATGCATTGAGGATGCTAAGCATTGAGGATGCTAAGCATTGATGATGCTAAGCATTGAGGATTCTAAGCATTGAGGATTCTAAGAATTGAGGATTCTAAGCTATGCATTGAGGATTCTAAGCATTGAGGATGCTAAGCATTGAGGACTCTAAGCATTGTGGTTTCTAAGCTAAGCATTGAGGATTCTAAGCATTGATGATTCTAAGCATTCAAGTTTCTAAGCAGTGAGGATTCTAAGCTAAGCACTGAGGATGCTAAGTATTGAGGTTTCTAAGCATTAAGGACTCTCTGCATTGAGGTTTCTAAGCATTGAGGATTCTAAGCATTGAGGATTCTAAGCATTGAGGATTCTAAGCACTGAAGATGTTAAGCATTGAGGATTCTAAGCATTGAGGTTTCTAAGCTAAGCATTGAGGATTCTAAGCGAGGCATTGAGGATTCTAAGCATTGGGGATTCTAAGCCAAGAATTGATTTTTCTAATCTTTGAGGTTTCTAAACATTAAGGCCTCTATGCACTGAGGTTTGTAAGCATTAGGGATGCTAAGCATTGAGGTTTCAGAGCAATAAAATTTCTAAGCAATGGGGATTCTACGCATTGAGGTTTCTAAGCAATGCATGGAGGATGCTAAGCATTGAGGTTCCTAAGCAGTGAGGATTCTGAGCTTTAAGGATTCTAAGCTAAGCAATGAGGATGATAAGCAATGAGTATGCTAAGCATTGAGGATGCTAAGCATTCTAAGCATTGAGGATTCTAAGCATTGAGGATTCTAATCTAGGCATTGAGGATTCTAACCATTAGGGTTCTAAGCATTGAGGCTTCTAAGCAAAGCATTGAGGATGCTAAGCATTGAGGTTTCTAAGCTAAGCATGGAGGATTCTAAGCATTGAGGATGCTAAGCATTGAGGATGCTAAGCATTGAGGATGCTAAGCATTGAGGATTCTAAGTATTGAGGATTCTAAGCTAGGCATTGAGGATTCTAAGCATTGAGGATTCTAAGCATTGAGGTTTCTAAGCAAAGCATTGAGGATGCTAAGCATTGAGGATGCTAAGCATTGAGGATTCTAAGCATTGAGGATTCTAAGCTAAGCATTGAGGATTCTAAGCATTGAGGATTCTAAGCATTGAGGATGCTAAGCATTGAGGATGCTAAGCATTGAGGATTCTAAGCATTGAGGATTCTAAGCATTGAGGATTCTAAGCTATGCATTGAGGATTCTAAACATTGAGGATGTTAAGCATTGAGGTTTCTAAGCATTCAGGTTTCTAAGCATTGAGGATTCTAAGCTAAGCACTGAGGATGCTACGTATTGAGGTTTCTAAGCATTAAGGACTCTGTGCATTGAGGATTCTAAGCATTGAGGATTCTAAGCATTGAGGATTCTAAGCTTTGAGGATGCTAAGCATTGAGGATGCTAAGCATTGAGGATTCTAAGCATTGAGGATGCTAAGCATTGAGGATTCTAAGCTTTGAGGATGCTAAGCATTGAGGATTCTAAGAATTGAGGATGCTAAGCATTGAGGATTCTATGCATTGAGGATGCTAAGCATTGAGGATGCTAAGCATTGAGTATTCTAAGCATTGAGGATTCTAAGAATTGAGGATTCTAAGCTATGCATTGAGGATTCTAAGCATTGAGGATGCTAAGCATTGAGGACTCTAAGCATTGTGGTTTCTAAGCTAAGCATTGAGGATTCTAAGCATTGAGGATTCTAAGCATTCAAGTTTCTAAGCAGTGAGGATTCTAAGCTAAGCACTGAGGATGCTAAGTATTGAGGTTTCTAAGCATTAAGGACTCTCTGCATTGAGGTTTCTAAGCATTGAGGATTCTAAGCATTGAGGATTCTAAGCATTGAGGATTCTAAGCATTGAAGATGTTAAGCATTGAGGATTCTAAGCATTGAGGTTTCTAAGCTAAGCACTGAGGATTCTAAGCGAGGCATTGAGGATTCTAAGCATTGGGGATTCTAAGCCAAGCATTGATTTTTCTAATCTTTGAGGTTTCTAAACATTAAGGCATCTGTGCACTGAGGTTTGTAAGCATTAGGGATGCTAAGCATTGAGGTTTCAGAGCAATAAAATTTCTAAGCAATGGGGATTCTACGCATTGAGGATTCTAAGCAATGCATGGAGGATGCAAAGCATTGAGGTTCCTAAGCAGTGAGGATTCTGAGCTTTGAGGATTCTAAGCTAAGCAATGAGGATGATAAGCAATGAGTATGCTAAGCATTGAGGATGCTAAGCATTCTAAGCATTGAGCATTCTAAGCATTGAGGATTCTAAGCATTGAGGATTCTAACCATTGAGGATTCTAAGCATTGAGGTTTCTAAGCAAAGCATTGAGGATGCTAAGCATTGAGGACGCTAAGCATTGAGGACGCTAAGCATTGAGGACGCTAAGCATTGAGGACGCTAAGCATTGAGGATGTTAAGCATTGAGGATGCTAAGCATTGAGGATTCCAAGCTAAGCAATGATGATGCTAAGCAATGAGGATGCTAAGCAATGAAGATTCTAATCAATGAGGATGCTAAGCATTGAGGATTCTAAGCTATGTAATTGAGATGCTAAGCATTGAGGATTCTAAGTATTGAGGTTTCCAAGCTAAGCATTGAGGATGCGAAGCATTGAGGATTCTAACTATTGAGGATTCTAAGCAATGCATGGAGGATTCTAAGCACTGAGGATTCTAAGCTATGAGGATTCTAAGCCAAGCATTGAATTTTCTAATCTTTGAGGTTTCTAAGCATTAAGGCCTCTATGCATTGAGGTTTGTAAGCACTGAGGATTCTAAGCAATGAGGTTTCAAACAATAAAATTTCTCAGCATTGAAGTTTGTAAGCATTGAGGATTCTAAGCATTGAGGATTCTAAGCTAAGCATAGAGCATTCTAAGGATTGAGGATGCTAAGCATTGAGGTTTCTAAGCATTGGGGATTCTACGCGTTGAGGATGCTAAGCACTGAGGATTCTAAGCATTGAGGTTTCTAAGCAGTGAGGATTCTAAGCTAAGCACTGAGGATGCTAATTATTGAGGTTTCCAAGCATTAACGACTCTGTGCATTGAGGTTTCTAAGCATTGAGGATCCTGAGCTTTGAGGATTCTAAGCTAAGCATTGAGGATGCCAAACATTGAGGATTCTAAGCATTGAGGGTTCTAATCTAGGCATTGAGGATTCTAAGCATTGAGGATTCTAAGCATTGAGGATTCTAAGCATTGAGGTTTCTAAGCTAAGCATTGAGGATGCTAAGCATTGAGGATGCTAAGTATTGAGGATGCTAAGCATTGAGGATGCTAAGCATTGAGGATTCTAAGCATTGAGGATTCTAAGCATTGAGGATTCTAAGCATTGAGGATTCAAAGCATTGAGGATTCTAAGCTAGGCATTGAGGATTCTAAGCATTGAGGATTCTAAGCATTGAGGTTTCTAAGCTAGGCATTGAGGATTCTAAGCATTGAGGATTCTAAGCATTGAGGTTTCTAAGCAAAGCATTGAGGATTCTAAGCATTGAGGATGCTAAGCATTGAGGATGCTAAGCATTGAGGATGCTAAGCATTGAGGATGCTAAGCTTTTAGGATGCTAAGTATTGAGGATGCTAAGCATTGAGGATTCTAAGATTTGAGGATGCTAAGCATTGAGGATTCTAAGCATTGAGGATTCTAAGCTATGTAATGAGGATGCTAAACATTGAGGATTCTAAGTATTGAGGTTTCTAAGGTAAGCATTGAGGATGCGAAGCATTGAGGATTCTTAGCATTGAGGTTTCTAAGCTATTCATGGAGGATTCTAAGCATTGAGGATTCTAAGCCAAGCATTGAGTTTTCTAATCTTTGTTGTTTCTAAACTTTAAGGCCTCTATGCAATGAGGTTTGTAAGCATTAGGGATGCTAAGCATTGAGGTTTCAGAGCAATAAAATTTCTAAGCAATGAGGATTCTGCGCATTGAGGTTTCTGAGCAATGCATGGAGGATGCTAAGCATTGAGGATTCTAAGCATTGAAGATTCTAAGCTAAGCATGGAGGATTCTAAGCATTGAGGATTCTAAGCATTGAGGATTCTAAGCCAAGCATTGAGTTTTCTAATCTTTGAGGTTTCTAAGCATTAAGGCCTCTATGCATTGAGGTTTGTAAGCATTTGGGATGCTAAGCAATTAAGTTTCAAACAATAAAATTTCTCAGCATTGAGGTTTGTAAGCATTGAGGATTCTAAGCATTGAGGATTCTAAGGTAAGCATAGAGCATACTAAGGATTGAGGATGCTAAGCATTGAGGTTTCTAAGCATTGGGGATTCTACGCTTTTGAGGATGCTAAGCACTGAGGATTCTAAGCATTGAGGTTTCTAAGCAGTGAGGATTCTAAGCTAAGCACTGAGGATGCTATGTATTGAGGTTTCTAAGCATTAAGGACTCTGTGCATTGAGATTTCTAAGCATTGAGGATCCTGAGCTTTGAGGATTCTAAGATATGCATTGAGGATGCTAAGCATTGAGGATGCTAAGCATTTAGGATGTTAAGCATTGAGGATTCTAAGCATTGACGATTCTCAGCTATGCATTGAGGATTCTAAACATTGAGGATGTTAAGCATTGAGGATTCTAAGCATTGAGTTTTCTAAGCTAAGCATTGAGGATGCTAAGCATTGAGGATTCTAAGCATTGAGGATTCTAAGCATTGTGGATTCTAAGCATTGAGGTTTCAAAGCAAAGCATTGAGGATTCTAAGCATTGAGGATGCTAAGGATTGAGGATGCTAAGCATTGAGGATGCTAAGCATTCAGGATTCTAAGCATTGAAGATTCTAAGCATTGAGGATTCTAAGCATTGAGGTTTCTAAGCAAAGCATTGAGGATTCTAAGCATTGAGGATGCTAAGCATTGAGGATGCTAAGCATTCAGGATTCCAAGCATTGATGATTCTAAGCATTGGGGATGCTAAGCATTGAGGATGTTAAGCATTGAGGATTCTAAGCATTGAGGATTCTAATCATTGAGGATGCTAAGCATTGAAAACGCTAAGCATTGAGGTTTCTAAGCACCGAGGATTCTGAGCTTTGAGGATTCTATGCTAACCAATGAGGATGCTAAGCAATGAGGATGCTAAGCATTGAGGATGCTAAGCATTGAGTATGCTAAGCATTGAGGATTCTATGCATTGAGGATTCTAAACTATGTAATGAGGATGCTAAGCATTGAGGATTCTAAGTATTGAGGTTTCTAAGCTAAGCATTGAGGATGCGAAGCATTGAGTATTCTAACTATTGAGGATTCTAAGCAATGCATGGAGGATTATAAGCATTGAGGATTCTAAGCATTGAGGATTCTAAGCCAAGCATTGAGTTTTCTAATCTTTGAAGTTTCTAAGCATTAAGGCCTCTATGCATTGAGGTTTGTAAGCATTGAGGATTCTAAGCAATGAGGTTTCAAACAATAAAATTTCTCAGCATTGAGGTTTGTAAGCATTGAGGATTCTAAGCACTGAGGATTCTAAGCATTGAGGTTTCTAAGCAGTGAGGATTCTAAGCTAAGCACTGAGGATGTTAAGTGTTGAGGTTTCTAAGCATTAAGGACTCTGTGCATTGAGGTTTCAAAGCACTGAGGATTCTAAGCATTGAGGATTATAAGCAGTGAGGATTCTAAGCAGTGAGGATTCTAAGCATTGAGGGTTCTAAGCATCGAGGATTCTAAGCAGTGAGGATTCTAAGCATCGAGGATTCTAAGCATCGAGGATTCTAAGCATTGAGGATTCTAAGCATTGAGGATGCTAAGCATTGAGGATTCTAAGCATTGAGGATTCTAAGCATTGAGGATTCTAAGCATTGAGGATTCTAAGCTAGGCATAGAGGATTCTAAGCATTGAGGATTCTAAGCATTGAGGATTCTAAGCATTGAGGATGCCAAGCACTGAGGATGCCAAGCATTGAGGATGCTAAGCATTGAGGATGCTAAGCATTGAGGATGCTAAGCATTGAGGATTCTAAGCATTGAGGATGTTAAGCATTGAGGATTCTAAGCATTGAGCATTCTAAGCCAAGCATTGAGTTTTCTAATCTTAGAAGTTTCTAAACATTAAGGCTTCTATGCATTGAGGTTTGTAAGCATTAGGGATGCGAAGCATTGAGCTTTCAGAGCAATAAAATTTCTAAGCAATGTGGATTCTGCGCATTGAGGTTTCTAAACAATGCATGGAGGATGCTAAGCATTGAGGTTCCTAAGCTGTGAGGATTCTGAGCTTTGAGGATTCTGAGCTAAGCAATGAGGATGCTAAGCAATGAGGATGCTAAGCAATGAGGATGCTAAGCATTGAGGATGCTAAGCATTGAGGATCCTAAGCATTGAGGATTATAAGCTATGTAATGAGGATGCTAAGCATTGAGGATTCTAAGTATTGAGGTTTCTAAGCTAAGCATTGAGGATGCGAAGCATTGAGGATTCTAACTATTGAGGATTCTAAGCAATGCATGGAGGATTCTAAGCATTGAGGATTCTAAGCATTGAGGATTCTAAACATTGAGGATGCTAAGCATTGAGGATGCTAAGCATTGAGGATTCTAAGCATTGAGGATTCTAAGCCTAGAATTGAGTTTTCTAATCTTTTTTTCTAAACATTAAGGCCTCTATGCATTGAGGTATGTAAGCATTAGGGTTGCTAAGCATTGAGGTTTCAGAGCAATAAAATTTTGAAGCAATGAGGATTCTGCGCATTGAGGTTTCTAAGCAATGCATGGAGGATGCTAAGCATTGAGGTTCCTAAGCAGTGAGGATTCGGAGCTTTGAGGATTCTAAGCTAAGTTATGAGGATGCTAAGCAATGAGGATGCTAAGCATTGAGGATTCTAAGCATTGAGGATTATAATCTTTGAGGATGCTAAGCATTGAGGATTCTAAGCATTGAGGATTCTAAGCATTGAGGATGCTAAGCATTGAGGATTCTAAGCTTTGAGGATGCTAAGCATTGAGGATTCTAAGCATTGAGGATGCTAAGCATTGAGGATTCTATGCATTGAGGATGCTAAGCATTGAGGATGCTAAGCATTGAGGATGCAAAGCATTGACGATTCTAAGCATTGAGGTTGCTAAGCATTGAGGATGCTAAGCATTGAGGTTTCTGAGCACCGAGGATTCTGAGCTTTGAGGATTCTAAACTAAGCAATGAGGATGCTAAGCATTGAGGATGCTAAGCATTGAGGATTCTAAGCATTGAGGATGCTAAGCATTGAGGATTCTAAGTACTGTGGTTTCTAAGGTATGCATTGAGGATGCGAAGTATTGAGGATTCTAACTATTGAGGATTCTAAGCAATGCATGGAGGATTCTAAGCATTGAGGATTCTAAGCATTGAGGATTCTAAGCCAAGCATTGAGTTTTCTAATCTTTGAGGTTTCTAAGCATTAAGGCCTCTATGCATTGAGGTTTGTAAGCATTAGGGATGCTAAGCATTGAGGTTTCCAATGAATAAAATTTCTCAGCGTTGAGGATTCTAAGCTATCAGGATTCTAGGCATTGAGGTTTCTAAGCAGTGCATGGAGGATGCTAAGCATTGAGGATTTTATGCATTGAGGATTCTAAGCTAAGCATAGTGCATACTAAGGTTTGAGGATGCTAAGCATTGAGGTTTCTAAGCATTGGGGATTCTACGCATTGAGGATGCTAAGCACTGAGGATTATAAGCGTTGAGGTTTCTATGCAGTGAGGATTCTAAGCTAAGCTCTGAGGATGCTTAGTATTGAGGTTTCTAAGCATTAAGGACTCTGTGCATTGAGGTTTCTAAGCATTGAGGATCCTGAGCTTTGAGGATTCTAAGCTAAGCATTGATGATGCTAAGCTATGCATGGAGGATTCTAAGCATTGAGCATTGTAAGCATTGAGGATTCTAAGCCAAGCATTGAGTTTTCTAATCTTTAAGGTTTCTAAGCATTAAGGCTTCAATGCATTGAGGTTTGTAAGCATTTTGGGATGCTAAGCAATGAGGTTTCAAACAATAAAATTTCTCATCATTGAGGTTTGTAAGCATTGAAGATTGTAAGCATTGAGGATTCTAAGCTAAGCATAGAGCATACTAAGGATTGAGGATGCTAAGCATTGAGGTTTCTAAGCAGTGAGTATTCTAAGCTAAGCACTGAGGATGCGAAGTATTGAGGTTTCTAAGCATTAAGGACTCTGTGCATTGAGGTTTCTAAGCATTGAGGATTCTAAGCATTGAGGATTCTAAGCATTGAGGATTCTAAGCATTGAGGATTCTAAGCTAGGCATTGAGGATTCTAAGCATTGAGGATTCTAAGCATTGAGGATTCTAAGCATTGAGGATTTTAGGCATTGAGGATTCTAAGCATTGACGATTCTAAGCTAAGCATTGAGGATTCTAAGCATTGAGGATTGTTAGCATTGAGGATTCTATGAATTGAGGATTCTAAGCATTGAGGATTCTAAGCATTGAGGATTCTAAGCATTGAGGATTCTAAGCATTGAGGATTGTTAGCATTGAGGATTCTAAGCTAAGCTTTGAGGATGCTAAGCATTGAGGATACTAAGCATTGAGGATTCTAAGCATTGCGGATTCTAAGCATTGAGGATTCTAAGCATTGAGGATTCTAAGCTAGGTATTGAGGATTCTAAGCATTGAGGATTCTAAGCATTGAGGATTCTAAGCATTGAGGATTCTAAGCATTCAAGTTTCTAAGCAGTGAGGATTCTAAGCTAAGCTCTGAAAATGCTAAGTATTGAGGTTTCTAAGCATTAAGGACTCTGTGCATTGAGTATTCTAAGCATTGAGGATTCTAAGCATTGAGGATTCTAAGCTAGGCATTGAGGATTCTAAGCATTGAGGATTCTAAGCATTGAGGATTCTAAGCATTGAGGATGCTAAGTATTGAGGATGCTAAGCATTGAGGATTCTAAGCATTGAGGATTCTAAGCATGGAGGATTCTAAGCATGGAGGATTCTAAGCCAAGCATTGAGTTTTCTAATCTTTGAGTTTTCTAAGCATTAAGGCCTCTATGCATTGAGGTTTGTAAGCATTTGGGATGCTAAGCAATGAGGTTTCAAACAATAAAATTTCTAAGCATTCAGGTTTGTAAGCATTGAGGACTCTAAGCATTGAGGATTCTAAGCTAAGCATAGAGCATACTAAGGATTGAGGATGCTAAGCATTGAGGTTTCGAAGCATTGGGGATTCTACGCGTTGAGGATGCTAAGCACTGAGGATTCTAAGCATTGAGGTTTCTATGCAGTGAGGATTCTAAGATAAGCACTGAGGATGCTAAGTATTGAGGTTTCTAAGCATTAAGGACTCTGTGCATTGAGGTTTCTAAGCAATGAGGATGCTAAGCATTGAGGATGCTAAGCATTGAGGCTGTTAAGCATTGAGGATGCTAAGCATTGAGTTTTCTAAGCTAAGCATTGAGGATTCTAAGCATTGAGGATTCTAAGCATTGAGGATTCTAAGCATTGAGGTTTCTAAGCTAAGCATTGAGGATTATAGGCATTGAGGATGCTAAGCATTGAGGATGTGTCATGGTTTTGTAATTTTGCTATCAGTATCAGTATTCCACATCATAACATCATGTAAAGTATGGATACTTCTATTGAATGTGCAGTCCACAGAAGAAGACTACATATCCCAGAGAACAACAGGGTTAATGATAAGTCACGGGACCAGGACGCTGTATAATCTCGTTCCCAGGCTGGAGTGCCCTCCTTCTTCTCTCGAACTTCTCGGAGAGTGGGAAGCGTTCCAGCCGTGTCGCCTAGAGTTCACAGTAGGCCTCTCGGTTTTCGGGGACTCTCTCTCTCTGTTTCGTTCAATTTGTTAGCCTCAATTATATTATATTGTGTTATCTTGTATTTCGGTATCATATTTAGTAAAATAAGTTTTTCCTCCTTAGATTGTCGCTGTTTTATCCCACTCCCTTTTTTCCCCTCCTTTCCGGGCCCCGGGAGGGGGGCCCACGGGGTGGCTTCCCCTGTCACGGGCATAGGTAAATCTAAGTAACCCGTGACAGATTTTTGGTGGAGGATGCGGGCATAGAGCTTTTTAGCTTTTAGAACAACTCTCTCTTTACTCTTAAAGAGCTTCGTTAGGGGAGTGTTATCTTTTCGTAGCTGCTCACTGAGAACGTGACCTTGAAATACCAGACAAATTGTCAACATTAAGGGCTGCTGTACATTCTCAGCACTGCTATCTAACTTTTGTGTAGAAAACAAAGGGATTTCTTTCTCCCTTAGAGCAAAGCTAGCTAGCTCTGACTTTTACAGAGCCTGCCAGCTATGAATCCACTCTTCATCCCAGTTGCTCTGTTTAAGGGATTGAAAGCAATTATGATCTTCTTAAAGTATTGGTCAACTATTAACACCATAATTTGGTGTTGTGGAATTGTGCAGGTATATAGCCTAATAAGGTGGATACTGATGGAGACACCTGCCTGGTACTTTTATGAGATGTGGTATGGTCAGAATTTTGGCACCTACATCCCAGATGGAATTGCGAATCTTACAAGTACTTGCATCCCAGATGGAACAGGCAATTTTACAAACACCACCATGTTTAATTCATTGTACAGGCTAAAAAAACCCTTTTTATTTAGGTTGTACTCTCAGATTTCCACACGCCTTTCAATAACTGAGATAGGGTTCATACTTGCATCCATGTTATCACTATTAATGAATGCATATATGTTCCTATGCATTCGTTCTATGCGGAAGTCTCCTCCAGAACCAGAGAATGATGACTGGCAGGGAATATGGAAAGGTTTAGGAAAAGTCTTAGAAGCATGGGGACCCGCAGTGTCATGGGATTTCACTCTTGAACACCTAAGGGACCCTAAGAAATTAAGTGAGTATTTGGGTCAGAGATCTAAGGAGGTAAACCTTATGTGGGGTTTGGCTTATGCATACCGTGCTTTGTATCATACTATTCTGGAGAGAGAGAGTTTCCGATCTGAGATTCAAGCCCAAGTTAATTCTGATCAGTCACAGGAGGCATCAGTAGCAATATTAGTTGCCCCTGTGGAAGGCAAGAAATGGAAACGGGTGTCCACGCGTCTAGAACGAAAAGAAGAAGCACAGGGGGGGGCTGCAGAAGACCCAGGTGCCGGGCATGGAGCAGTACCGAAAAAAGCAAAGGCAAAAACCAAGAGGCATGAAGAAGAGACTGATGATGAGGAGGAAATCACCTATTGTCGACCTCTGAAGCTGACTGAAATCCAAGGCTCAAGAAAGGAGTTCACACGGCGTCAAGATGAAGGTATCCTTGCTTGGTTGCTTCGCTGCTGGGACAACGGGGCCAACAGCTTGTCTCTAGATGGTAATGAAGCTCGCCAACTAGGAAGCATTGCCCAAGATGCAGGTATCGACAGAGGGATTAGCAGATGTTCGGATGGAGCTGCCACTCTCTGGTTGCGGCTGTTAGAAGCCGTGAGAGAAAGGTACCCCTATAAGGATGCTTTGAAGCCTAAATTTGATAGTTGGAATACCGTCCAAAAAGGTATTCAGCGCCTGAGGGAATTGGCCATGGCGAAAATGTTGTACAGCCCTGATCCAAGCGAACTTGACCCTGAGAGAGTGAGGGCCGATCCTGACATGTGGCAGAAAATCACAAGTACAGCACCAGAGAGAATGGCACAGTCATTGGTAACAGGTTCTAAAGGGTTCGTGGACAGATGGCCCCGAGTTGTTGAGCTGATTATAATGCTTCAAACCACCGATCAGCAGCTCCCTCAACTGCATGCCGCAGTTTCTGCCATCTCACGGCTAGAAAATCGAGTAGATGAAATGTGCAAGAAATTGTTTCCATCAACTAATCGTAATGATGATCCCGTAATAGTATCAGAAACAACTGATGAAGGTCAATCCTCGTACGGGCCACCAGGTCTAATGAAGGATCTGATCAAACTAGTCCAGTCCTACTCCTCACCTGCATCATCAAAAGTCTCAGCTGTTAAACGCACACGCTTCCCAGCTCGAGCAAAGAACAACAGTACGATTGCACCGCGTGTTTCCATGTGGCGCTACCTACGTGACCGTGGAGAAGACATGAGGAAGTGGCATGATCAGCCCACTTCTGCACTACGAGCACGGGTGAAAGAACTACTAGACATACCAACCACCAGTGGAGTTGCTCCAGTCATCACAGGTAACCAATAGAGGGGCCCTGCCCTCAGTCAGGGGAGGGAAAGGGATAATAGAGTTTATTGGACTGTGTGGATTCGATGGCCTGGCACATCAGAACCACAGGAATATAAGGCGCTGGTGGATACCGGTGCACAGTGCACCCTAATGCCCTCCAGTCATGAAGGGACAGAATCAATTCATATTTCTGGAGTGACTGGGGGCTCTCAAGAATTGACTGTGCTGGAGGCTGAAATAAGCCTCACTGGCAAAGACTGGCAAAAACATCCTATTGTGACTGGCCCAGGGGCTCCATGTATACTGGGTATTGATTACCTCAGAAGGGGGCATTTCAAGGATCCTAAGGGGTATCGATGGGCCTTTGGGATAGCTGCTGTAGATATGGACAACATTAAGCAGCTGTCTGTTTTGCCTGGCCTGTCAGAGGACCCGTCTGTTGTGGGGCTGCTACGAGTAAAAGAGCAGCAGGTACCGATTGCTACAAAGACAGTGCACAGACGGCAGTATCGCACCAACAGGGATTCCTTGCTCCCCATTCATGATTTGATTCGCCAGTTGGAGAATCAGGGAGTGATCAGTAAAACTCACTCACCTTTTAACAGTCCCATATGGCCAGTGCGTAAAGCCAGTGGAGAATGGAGGCTGACAGTAGACTACCGTGGCCTGAATGAGGTCACACCCCCATTGAGCGCTGCGGTGCCGGACATGTTGGAACTCCAGTACGAGCTGGAGTCAAAAGCAGCCAAATGGTATGCCACCATTGACATTGCCAATGCCTTCTTCTCTATTCCTTTGGCTTCAGAATGTAAGCCACAGTTTGCCTTCACCTGGAGGGGCATTCAGTATACTTGGAACCGTTTGCCCCAGGGGTGGAAACACAGCCCAACCATTTGCCATGGGTTGGTCCAAACTGTACTGGAACAAGGTGGTGCTCCTGAACACCTGCAGTACATTGATGACATTGTTGTGTGGGGTGATACAGCAGAAGAGGTTTTCACAAAAGGAGAGCAGATCATCCAAATTCTTCTACAAGCCGGCTTTGCTATTAAGCGAAGCAAAGTAAAAGGACCTGCCCAGGAAATTCAGTTCTTAGGTATAAAGTGGCAGGATGGACGTCGTCACATCCCAACAGATGTGATCGACAAAATCACTGCCATGTCTCCACCAACTAGCAAGAAAGAGACACAATCTTTCCTGGGTGCAGTAGGCTTTTGGAGGATGCACATTCCAAACTACAGCCTCATTGTAAGCCCCCTTTATCAGGTGACACGGAAGAAGAACGATTTTGCATGGGGCCCTGAGCAGCATCAGGCTTTTGAACAGATTAAACAAGAGATAGCCCGAGCTGTAGCTCTGGGGCCAGTACGGACTGGACAGGATGTAAAGAACATCCTCTATACTGCTGCTGGAGAGAAAGGCCCCACTTGGAGTTTGTGGCAAAGAGCCTCAGGAGAGACCCGAGGCCGACCCCTGGGATTCTGGAGTCGATCATATAAGGGGTCTGAAGAGTGCTACACTCCAACTGAGAAGGAGATCTTAGCCGCGTATGAGGGGGTTCGGGCTGCTTCCGAAGTAGTCGGGACTGAAACACAGCTCCTTTTGGCACCTCGACTGCCAGTGCTGAACTGGATGTTCAAAGGACAGGTTCCCTCCACTCATCATGCTACCGATGTCACCTGGAGCAAGTGGATTACGCTGATTACACAGCGAGCACGAATGGGAAACCTCAATCGTCCAGGAATCCTAGAGGTAATCATGGACTGGCCTGAAGATAAAAGGTTTGGAACATCACCAGCAGAAGAGGTATCACGTGCTAAAGAGGCCCCACCATACAACGAATTACCAGAAAATGAAAAGAAATATGCCCTATTCACAGACGGATCATGTCGCATTGTAGGGAAGCATCGCAAATGGAAAGCTGCTGTGTGGAGCCCCACACGACAGGTTGCAGAGGCCACCGAAGGTAAGGGAGAATCAAGTCAGTTTGCAGAGGTAAAAGCTGTCCAGCTGGCCTTAGATGTTGCTGAACGGGAGAGGTGGCCAATGCTGTATCTTTATACTGACTCATGGATGGTGGCAAATGCCTTATGGGGGTGGTTACAGAGGTGGGAACAAAACAACTGGCAACGGAAGGGTAAATCTGTTTGGGCTGCTGAATTATGGAAGGACATTGCTGCCCGAACAAAGAATATGGTTGTTAAGGTGCGTCATGTGGATGCACATGTGCCCAAAAGTCGGGCTACTGAAGAACAACAAAACAACCATCAGGTAGATAAAGCTGCCAAAATTGAGGTGGCTCAAATTGACTTGGACTGGCAAAATAAGAGTGAATTATTTCTAGCTCGATGGGCTCATGAGACCTCAGGTCATCAAGGAAGAGACGCGACATATAAGTGGGCCAGAGACCGAGGGGTGGACTTAACCATGGACGCTATTGCGCAGATTATTCATGATTGTGAAACATGTGCCATAATTAAACAAGCCAAAAGGATGAAACCTCTCTGGGAGGAAGGGCGGTGGCAAAAGTATAAATATGGGGAGGCGTGGCAGGTTGATTATATCACCTTGCCACGATCTCGCAGTGGTAAGTGTTATGTACTCACCATGGTAGAGGCAACCACTGGGTGGCTTGAAACATACGCAGTACCCCATGCTACTGCTCGAAACACCATATTAGGTCTTGAGAAACAAGTCCTGTGGCGACATGGCACCCCAGAAAGAATTGAATCTGATAATGGGACACATTTTAAAAATTCCCTTATAAATACTTGGGCCAAAGATCATGGCATTGAGTGGATTTATCATATTCCCTACCATGCACCAGCTTCTGGTAAAATTGAACGATATAATGGGTTGTTGAAAACTATGTTGAAAGCAATGGGTGGTGGAACATATAAGCACTGGGAGAAGAATCTGGCAGAAGCCACTTGGTTGGTGAATACTAGAGGATCTGTCAATCGTGATGGTCCTAGTCAATCTAGCCCCCTACACACTGTAGAAGGAGATAAGGTCCCTGTTGTACATGTAAAGAACATGTTGGGAAAAGCTGTTTGGGTCCTTCCAGCTTCTGGAAAGGGCAAACCTATCCGTGGAACTGTCTTTGCCCAGGGACCTGGGTGCACTTGGTGGGTAATGCAGAAGGATGGGGATGTTCAATGTGTGCCACAAGGGAATTTGATGCTGGGGGAGTGCAGTCAATAATTTTATGTATTTATATGTATATATGTTTGCATGTGTAGTGTATTTTAGTTATTATAGTTGTACATTTAGTTATGTTACATGTAATTCTACTGTTTAGCTATCATAATTTTACATACGTGTATATATATGTATATATATATATTTACCATGATGTAATAATGTAGAATAAGGGGTGGAATGTCATGGTTTTGTAATTTTGCTATCAGTATCAGTATTCCACATCATAACATCATGTAAAGTATGGATACTTCTATTGAATGTGCAGTCCACAGAAGAAGACTACATATCCCAGAGAACAACAGGGTTAATGATAAGTCACGGGACCAGGACGCTGTATAATCTCGTTCCCAGGCTGGAGTGCCCTCCTTCTTCTCTCGAACTTCTCGGAGAGTGGGAAGCGTTCCAGCCGTGTCGCCTAGAGTTCACAGTAGGCCTCTCGGTTTTCGGGGACTCTCTCTCTCTGTTTCGTTCAATTTGTTAGCCTCAATTATATTATATTGTGTTATCTTGTATTTCGGTATCATATTTAGTAAAATAAGTTTTTCCTCCTTAGATTGTCGCTGTTTTATCCCACTCCCTTTTTTCCCCTCCTTTCCGGGCCCCGGGAGGGGGGCCCACGGGGTGGCTTCCCCTGTCACGGGCATAGGTAAATCTAAGTAACCCGTGACAGGATGCTAAGCATTGAGGATTCTAAGCATTGAGGATTCTAAGCATTGAGGATTCTAAGCTAAGCATTGAGGATGCTAAGTAATAAGGTTTCTAAGCATTAAGGACTCTGTGCATTGAGGTTTCTAAGCATTGAGGATTCTAAGCTAAGCATTGAGGATTCAAAGCATTCAGGTTTCTAAGCAGTGAGGATTCTAAGCTAAGCATTGAGGATGCTAAGTATTGAGGTTTCTAAGCATTAAGGACTCTGTGCATTGAGGTTTCTAAGCATTGAGGATTCTAAGCATTGAGTTTTCTAAGCTAAGCATTGAGGATGCTAAGCATTGAGGATTCTAAGCATTGAGGATTCTAAGCATTGAGGATGCTAAACACTGAGTATTCTAAGCATTGCGGAATCTAAGCATTGCGGATTCTAAGCATTGAGGATTCTAAGCATTGAGGATTCTAAGCTAGGTATTGAGGATTCTAAGCATTGAGGATTCTAAGCATTGAGGATTCTAAGCATTGAGGATTCTAAGCATTCAAGTTTCTAAGCAGTGAGGATTCTAAGCTAAGCTCTGAAAATGCTAAGTATTGAGGTTTCTAAGCATTAAGGACTCTGTGCATTGAGGTTTCTAAGCATTGAAGATTCTAAGCATTGAGGATACTAAGCTAGGCATTGAGGATTCTAAGCATTGAGGATTCTAAGAATTGAGGATTCTAAGCATTGAGGATGCTAAGTATTGAGGATGCTAAGCATTGAGGATTCTAAGCATTGAGGATTCTAAGCATGGAGGATTCTAAGCATGGAGGATTCTAAGCCAAGCATTGAGTTTTCTAATCTTTGAGTTTTCTAAGCATTAAGGCCTCTATGCATTGAGGTTTGTAAGCATTTGGGATGCTAAGCAATGAGGTTTCAAACAATAAAATTTCTAAGCATTCAGGTTTGTAAGCATTGAGGACTCTAAGCATTGAGGATTCTAAGCTAAGCATAGAGCATACTAAGGATTGAGGATGCTAAGCATTGAGGTTTCGAAGCATTGGGGATTCTACGCGTTGAGGATGCTAAGCACTGAGGATTCTAAGCATTGAGGTTTCTAAGCAGTGAGGATTCTAAGATAAGCACTGAGGATGCTAAGTATTGAGGTTTCTAAGCATTAAGGACTCTGTGCATTGAGGTTTCTAAGCAATGAGGATGCTAAGCATTGAGGATGCTAAGCATTGAGGCTGTTAAGCATTGAGGATGCTAAGCATTGAGTTTTCTAAGCTAAGCATTGAGGATTCTAAGCATTGAGGATTCTAAGCATTGAGGATTCTAAGCATTGAGGATTCTAAGCATTGAGGTTTCTAAGCTAAGCATTGAGGATTATAGGCATTGAGGATGCTAAGCATTGAGGATGCTAAGCATTGAGGATTCTAAGCATTGAGGATTCTAAGCATTGAGGATTCTAAGCTAAGCATTGAGGATGCTAAGTAATAAGGTTTCTAAGCATTAAGGACTCTGTGCATTGAGGTTTCTAAGCATTGAGGATTCTAAGCTAAGCATTGAGGATTCAAAGCATTCAGGATTCTAAGCAGTGAGGATTCTAAGCTAAGCATTGAGGATGCTAAGTATTGAGGTTTCTAAGCATTAAGGACTCTGTGCATTGAGGTTTCTAAGCATTGAGGATTCTAAGCATTGAGTTTTCTAAGCTAAGCATTGAGGATGCTAAGCATTGAGGATTCTAAGCATTGAGGATTCTATGCATTGAGGATTCTAATCTAGGCATTGAGGATTCTAAGCATTGAGGAATCTAAGCATTGAGGATTCTAAGCATTGAGGTTTCTAAGCAAAGCATTGAGGTTTCTAAGCATTGAGGATTCTAAGCATTGAGGATGCTAAGCATTGAGGATGCTAACCATTGAGGTTGCTAAGCATTGAGGATGCTAAGCTTTGAGGATGCTAAGCATTGAGGATTCTAAGCGAAGCATTGAGGATTCTAAGCATTGAGGATTCTAAGCATTGAGGATGCTAAGCATTGAGGATGCTAAGCATTGAGGATTCTAAGATTTGAGGATGCTAAGCATTGAGGATTCTAAGCATTGAGGATGCTAAGCATTGTGGATGCTAAGCATTGAGGATGGTAAGCATTGAGGATGCTAAGCATTGAGGATTCTAAGCATTGAGGATTCTAAGCATTGAGGTTTCTAAGCTAAGCATTGAGGATACGAAGCATTGAGGTTTCTAACTAGTGAGGATTCTAAGCAATGCATGGAGGATGCTAAGCATTGAGGATTCTAAGCATTGAGGATTCTAAACTATGCATGAAGGATTCTAAGCATTGAGGATTCTAAGCATTGAGGATTCTAAGCCAAGCATTGAGTTTTCTAATCTTTGAGGTTTCTAAGCATTAAGGTCTCTATGCATTGAGGTTTGTAAGCATTTGGGATGCTAAGCAATGAGGTTTCAAACAATAAAATTTCTCAGCAGTGAGGTTTATAAGCACTGAGGATTCTAAGCATTGAGGATTCTAAGCTAAGCATAGAGCATACTAAGGATTGAGGATGCTAAGCATTGAGGTTTCGAAGCATTGGGGATTCTACGCGTTGAGGATACTAAGCACTGAGGATTCTAAGCATTGAGGTTTCTAAGCAGTGAGAATTCTAAGATAAGCACTGAGGATGCTAAGTATTGAGGTTTCTAAGCATTAAGGACTCTGTGCATTGAGGTTTCTAAGCATTGAGGATCCTGAGCTTTGAGGATTCTAAGATATGCATTGAGGATGCTAAGGATTGAGGTTTCTGAGCTTAGCATTGAGGATTCTAATCATTGAGGATTCTAAGCATTGAGGATTCTAAGCATTGAGGATGCTAAGCATTGAGGATTCTAAGCTAAGCATTGAGGATTCAAAGCATTCAGGATTCTAAGCAGTGAGGATTCTAAGCTAAGCATTGAGGATGCTAAGTATTGAGGTTTCTAAGCATTAAGGACTCTGTGCATTGAGGTTTCTAAGCATTGAGGATTCTAAGCATTGAGTTTTCTAAGCTAAGAATTGAGGATGCTAAGCATTGAGGATTCTAAGCATTGAGGATTCTAAGCATTGAGGATTCTATGCATTGAGGATTCTAATCTAGGCATTGAGGATTCTAAGCATTGAGGATTCTAAGCATTGAGGATTCTAAGCATTGAGGTTTCTAAGCAAAGCATTGAGGTTTCTAAGCATTGAGGATTCTAAGCATTGAGGATGCTAAGCATTGAGGATGCTAACCATTGAGGTTGCTAAGCATTGAGGATGCTAAGCTTTGAGGATGCTAAGCATTGAGGATTCTAAGCGAAGCATTGAGGATTCTAAGCATTGAGGATTCTAAGCATTGAGGATGCTAAGCATTGAGGATGCTAAGCATTGAGGATTCTAAGATTTGAGGATGCTAAGCATTGAGGATTCTAAGCATTGAGGATGCTAAGCATTGTGGATGCTAAGCATTGAGGATGGTAAGCACTGAGGATGCTAAGCATTGAGGATTCTAAGCATTGAGGATTCTAAGCATTGAGGTTTCTAAGCTAAGCATTGAGGATACGAAGCATTGAGGTTTCTAACTAGTGAGGATTCTAAGCAATGCATGGAGGATGCTAAGCATTGAGGATTCTAAGCATTGAGGATTCTAAACTATGCATGGAGGATTCTAAGCATTGAGGATTCTAAGCATTGAGGATTCTAAGCCAAGCATTGAGTTTTCTAATCTTTGAGGTTTCTAAGCATTAAGGTCTCTATGCATTGAGGTTTGTAAGCATTTGGGATGCTAAGCAATGAGGTTTCAAACAATAAAATTTCTCAGCAGTGAGGTTTATAAGCACTGAGGATTCTAAGCATTGAGGATTCTAAGCTAAGCATAGAGCATACTAAGGATTGAGGATGCTAAGCATTGAGGTTTCGAAGCATTGGGGATTCTACGCGTTGAGGATACTAAGCACTGAGGATTCTAAGCATTGAGGTTTCTAAGCAGTGAGAATTCTAAGATAAGCACTGAGGATGCTAAGTATTGAGGTTTCTAAGCATTAAGGACTCTGTGCATTGAGGTTTCTAAGCATTGAGGATCCTGAGCTTTGAGGATTCTAAGATATGCATTGAGGATGCTAAGGATTGAGGTTTCTGAGCTTAGCATTGAGGATTCTAATCATTGAGGATTCTAAGCATTGAGGATTCTAAGCATTGAGGATGCTAAGCATTGAGGATTCTAGGCATTGAGGATGCTAAGCATTGAGGATGCTAAGCATTGAGGATGCTAAGCCAAGCATTGAGTTTTCTAATCTTTGTTGTTTCTAAACATTAAGCCCTCTATGCAATGAGGTTTGTAAGCATTAGGGTTGCTAAGCATTGAGGTTTCAGAGCAATAAAATTTTTAAGCAATGAGGATTCTGCGCATTGAGGTTTCTAAGCAATGCATGGAGGATGCTAAGCATTGAGGTTCCTAAGCAGTGAGGATTCTGAGCTTTGAGGATTCTAAGCTAAGCAATGAGGATGCTAAGCAATGAGGATGCTAAGCATTCAGGATGCTAAGCATTGAGGATGCTAAGCATTGAGGATTCTAATCATTGAGGATTCTAAGCAATGCATGGAGGATGCTAAGCATTGAGGATTCTAAGCATTGAGGATTCTAAGCTATGCATGGAGGATTCTAAGCATTGAGGATTCTAAGCATTGAGGATTCTAAGCCAAGCATTGAGTTTTCTAATCTTTGAGGTTTCTAAGCATTAAGGCCTCTATGCATTGAGGTTTGTAAGCATTGGGGATGCTAAACAATGAGGTTTCAAACAATAAAATTTCTCAGCATTGAGGTTTGTAAGCATTGAGGATTCTAAGCATTGAGGATTCTAAGCACTGAGGATTCTAAGCATTAAGGATTCTAATCTAGGCATTGAGGATTCTAAGCATTGAGGATGCTAAGCATTGAGGATTCTAAGCATTGAGGATTCTAAGCATTGAGGTTTCTAAGCTAAGCATGGAGGATTCTAAGCATTGAGGATGCTAAGCATTGAGGATGCTAAGCATTGAGGATGCTAAGCATTGAGGATTCTAAGTATTGAGGATTCTAAGCTAGGCATTGAGGATTCTAAGCATTGAGGATTCTAAGCATTGAGGTTTCTAAGCAAAGCATTGAGGATGCTAAGCATTGAGGATGCTAAGCATTGAGGATTCTAAGCATTGAGGATTCTAAGCTAAGCATAGAGCATACTAAGGATTGAGGATGCTAAGCATTGAGGTTTCGAAGCATTGGGGATTCTACGCGTTGAGGATGCTAAGCACTGAGGATTCTAATCATTGAGGTTTCTAAGCAGTGAGGATTCTAAGATAAGCACTGAGGATGCTAAGTATTGAGGTTTCTAAGCATTAAGGACTCTGTGCATTGAGGTTTCTAAGCAATGAGGATGCTAAGCATTGAGGATGCTAAGCATTGAGGATGCTAAGCATTGAGGCTGTTAAGCATTGAGGATGCTAAGCACTGAGTTTTCTAAGCTAAGCATTGAGGATGCTAAGCATTGAGGATTCTAAGCATTGAGGATTCTAAGCATTGAGGATTCTAAGCATTGAGGTTTCTAAGCTAAGCATTGAGGATTCTAGGCATTGAGGATACTAAGCATTGAGGTTGCTAAGCATTGAGGATTCTAAGCATTGAGGATTCTAAGCATTGAGGATTCTAAGCTATGCATTGAGGATTCTAAACATTGAGGATGTTAAGCATTGAGAATTCTAAGCATTGAGGTTTCTAAGCTAAGCATTGAGGATGCTAAGTATTGAGGTTTCTAAGCATTATGGACCCTGTGCATTGAGGTTTCTAAGCATTGAGGATTCTAAGCATTGAGTTTTCTAAGCTAAGCATTGAGGATGCTAAGCATTGAGGATTCTAAGCATTGAAGTTTCTAAGCATTGAGGATGCTAAGCATTGAGGATTCTAAGCATTGAGGATTCTAAGCAATGAGGATGCTAAGCAATGAGGATGCTAAGCATTGAGGATGCAAAGCATTGAGGATGCTAAGCATTGAGGATTCTAAGCATTGAGGATGCTAAGCATTGAGGATTCTAAGCTATGCATGGAGGATTCTAAGCATTGAGGATTCTAAGCCAAGCATTGAGTTTTCTAATCTTTGAGGTTTCTAAGCATTAAGGCCTCTATGCATTGAGGTTTGTAAGCATTGAGGATCCTGAGCTTTGAGGATTCTAAGCTAAGCATTGAGGATTCTAAGCATTGAGGATGCTAAGCATTGAGGATTCTAAGCATTGAGGATTCTAAGCCAAGCATTCAGTTTTCTAATCTTTGAGGTTTCTAAGCATTAAGGCCTCTATGCATTGAGGTTTGTAAGCATTGAGGATCCTGAGCTTTGAGGATTCTAAGCTAAGCATTGAGGATTCTAAGCATTGAGGATGCTAAGCATTGAGGATTCTAAGCATTGAGGATTCTAAGCTATGCATTGAGGATTCTAAACATTGAGGATGTTAAGCATTGAGAATTCAAAGCATTGAGGTTTCTAAGCTAAGCATTGAGGATTATAAGCATTGAGGATTATAAGCATTCAGGTTTCTAAGCAGTGAGGATTCTAATCTAAGCACTGAGGATGCTAAGTATTGAGGTTTCTAAGCATCAAGGACTCTGTGCTTTGAGGTTTCTAAGCTAAGCATTGAGGATTCTAAGCATTGAGGATTCTAAGCATTGAGGATTCTTAGCTAGGCATTGAGGATTCTAAGCATTGAGGATTCTAAGCCAAGCATGGAGTTTTCTAATATTTGAGGTTTCAAAACATTAAGGCCTCTATGCACTGAGGTTTGTAAGCATTAGGGATGATAAGCATTGAGGTTTCAGAGCAATAAAATTTCTAAGCAATGGGGATTCTACGCATTGAGGTTACTAAGCAATGCATGGAGGATGCTAAGCATTGATGTTCCTAAGCAGTGAGGATTCTGAGCTTTGAGGATTCTAAGCTAAGCAATGAGGATGCTAAGCATTGAGGATGCTAAGCAATGAGGATGCTAAGCATTGAGGATTCTAAGCATTGAGGATTCTAAGCATTGAGGATTCTAAGCATTGAGGATTCTATGCTAGGCATTGAGGATTCTAAGCATTGAGGATTCTAAGCATTGAGGATGCTAAGTATTGAGGATTCTAAGCATTGAGGATTCTTAGCATTGCGGATGCTAAGCATTGAGGATGCTAAGCATTGAGGATGCTAAGCATTGAGGATGCTAAGCATTGAGGATTCTAAGCATTGAGGATGCTAAGCATTGAGGATGCTAAGCATTGAGGAAGCTAAGCATTGAGGTTTCTAAGCACCGAGGATTCTAAGCTAAGCAATTAGGATGCTAAGCATTGAGGATGCTAAGCATTGAGGATTCTAAGCATTGAGGATTCTAAGCTATGTAATGAGGATGCTAAGAATGGAGGATTCTAAGTATTGAGGTTTCTAAGCTAAGCACTGAGGATGCGAAGCATTGAGGATTCTAACTATTGAGGATTCTAAGCAATGCATGGAGGATTCTAAGCATTGAGGATACTAAGCATTGAGGATGCTAAGCATTGAGGATTCTAAGCATTGACGATGCTAAGCATTGAGGATGCTAAGCATTGAGGTTTCTAAGCACCGAGGATTCTAAGCTAAGCAATGAGGATGCTAAGCATTGAGGATGCTAAGCATTGAGGATGCTAAGCATTGAGGATTCTATGCATTGAGGAATCTAAGCTATGTAATGAGGATGCTAAGCATTGAGGATTCTAAGTATTGAGGTTTCTAAGCTAAGCACTGAGGATGCGAAGCATTGAGGATTCTAACTATTGAGTATTCTAAGCAATGCATGGAAGATTCTAAGCATTGAGGATTCTAAGCATTGAGGATTCTAAGCCAAGCATTGAATTTTCTAATCTTTGAGGTTTCGAAGCATTAAGGCCTCTATGCATTGAGGTTTGTAAGCATTGAGGATTCTAAGCAATGAGGTTTCAAACAATAAAATTTCTAAGCAATGGGGATTCTACGCGTTGAGGATACTAAGCATTGAGGATTCTAAGCATTGAGGTTTCTAAGCAGTGAGGATTCTAAGCTAAGCACTGAGGATGCTAAGTATTGAGGTTTTTAAGCATTAAGGACTCTGTGCATTGAGGTTTCTAAGCATTGAGGATCCTGAGCTTTGAGGATTCTAAGCTAAGCATTGAGGATGCTAAGCATTGAGGATTCTAAGCATTGAGGATGCTAAGCATTGAGGATTCTAAGCATTGAGGATTCTAAGCATTGAGGATTCTAAGCTATGCATTGAGGATTCTAAACATTGAGGATGTTAAGCATTGAGGTTTCTAAGCATTCAGGTTTCTAAGCATTGAGGATTCTAAGCTAAGCACTGAGGATGCTAAGTATTGAGGTTTCTAAGCATTGAGGATGCTAAGCATTGAGGATTCTAAGCTTTGAGGATGCTAAGCATTGAGGATGCTAAGCATTGAGGATTCTAAGCATTGAGGATGCTAAGCATTGAGGATTCTAAGCTTTGAGGATGCTAAGCATTGAGGATTCTAAGCATTGAGGATGCTAAGCATTGAGGATTCTATGCATTGAGGATGCTAAGCATTGAGGATGCTAAGCATTGAGGATGCTAAGCATTGAGGATTCTAAGCATTGAGGATTCAAAGAATTGAGGATTCTAAGCTATGCATTGAGGATTCTAAGCATTGAGGATGCTAAGCATTGAGGACTCTAAGCATTGTGGTTTCTAAGGTAAGCATTGAGGATTCTAAGCATTGAGGATTCTAAGCATTCAAGTTTCTAAGCAGTGAGGATTCTAAGCTAAGCACTGAGGATGCTAAGTATTGAGGTTTCTAAGCATTAAGGACTCTCTGCATTTAGGTTTCTAAGCATTGAGGATTCTAAGCATTGAGGATTCTAAGCATTGAGGATTCTAAGCATTGAAGATGTTAAGCATTGAGGATTCTAAGCATTGAGGTTTCTAAGCTAAGCATTGAGGATTCTAAGCGAGGCATTGAGGATTCTAAGCATTGAGGATTCTAAGCATTGAGGATGCTAAGCATTGAGGATTCTAAGCTATGCATGGAGGATTCTAAGCATTGAGGATTCTAAGCATTGAGGATTCTAAGACAAGCATTGAGTTTTCTAATCTTTGAGGTTTCTAAGCATTAAGGCCTCTATGCATTGAGGTTTGTAAGCATTTGGGATGCTAAGCAATGAGGTTTCAAACAATAAAATTTCTCAGCATTGAGGTCTGTAAGCATTGAGGATTCTAAGCATTGAGGATTCTAAGCTAAGCATAGGGCATACTAAGGATTTAGGATGCTAAGCATTGAGGATTCTAAGCATTGAGGATTCTAAGCTATGCATTGAGGATTCTAAACATTGAGGATGTTAAGCATTGAGGATTCTAAGCATTGAGTTTTCTAAGCTAAGCATTGAGGATGCTAAGCATTGAGGATTCTAAGCATTGAGGATTCTAAGCATTTAGGATTCTAATCTAGGCATTGAGGATTCTAAGCATTGAGGATTCTAAGCCTTGAGGATTCTAAGCATTGAGGTTTCTAAGCATTGAGGTTTCTAAGCTGATCATGGAGGATTCTAAGTATTGAGGATGCTAAGCATTGAGGATGCTAAGCATCGAGGATGCTAAGCATTGAGGATTCTAAGCATTGAGGATTCTAAGCATTGAGGATTCTAAGCATAGAGCATACTAAGCATTGAGGATTCTAAGCATTGAGGATGCTAAGCATTGAGGATTCTAAGCATTGAGGTTTGTATGCTAAGCATTGAGGATGCGAAGCATTGAGGATTCTAACTATTGAGGATTCTAAGCATTGCAAGGAGGATTCTAAGCATTGAGGATTCTAAGCATTGAGGATTCTAAGCCAAGCATTGAGTTTTCTAATCTTTGAGGTTTCTAAGTATTAAGGCCTCTATGCATTGAGGTTTGTAAGCATTTGGGATGCTAAGCAATGAGGTTTCAAACAATAAAATTTCTCAGCATTGAGGTCTGTAAGCATTGAGGATTCTAAGCATTGAGGATTCTAAGCTAAGGATAGAGCATACTAAGGATTTAGGATGCTAAGCATTGAGGATTCTAAGCATTGAGGATTCTAAGCTATGCATTGAGGATTCTAAACATTGAGGATGTTAAGCATTGAGGATTCTAAGCATTGAGTTCTCTAAGCTAAGCATTGAGGATGCTAAGCATTGAGGATTCTAAGCATTGAGAATTCTAAGCATTGAGGATTCTAAGCATTGAGGATTCTAAGCATTTAGGATTCTAATCTAGGCATTGAGGATTCTAAGCATTGAGGATTCTAAGGCTTGAGGATTCTAAGCATTGAGGTTTCTAAGCTGAGCATGGAGGATTCTAAGCATTGAGGATGCTAAGCATTGAGGATGCTAAGCATTGAGGATGCTAAGCATTGAGGATTCTAAGCATTGAGGATTCTAAGCATAGAAGATTCTAAGTATTGAGGATTCTAAGCTAGGCATTGAGGATTCTAAGCAAAGCATTCAGGTTTCTAAGCATTGAGGATGCTAAGCATTGAGGATGCTAAGCACTGAGGATGGTAAGCAATGAGGATGCTAAGCATTGAGGATGCTAAGCATTGAGGATTCTAAGCATTGAGGTTTCTAAGCTAAGCATTGAGGATGCAAGGCATTGAGGATTCTAACTATTGAGGATTCTAAGCAATACATGGAGGATGCTAAGCATTGAGGATTCTAAGCATTGAGGATTCTAAGCTATGCATGGAAGATTCTAAGCATTGAGGATTCTAAGCATTGAGGATTCTAAGCTATGCATTGAGGATTCTAAACATTGAGGATGTTAAGCATTGAGGATTCTAAGCATTGAGTTCTCTAAGCTAAGCATTGAGGATGCTAAGCATTGAGGATTCTAAGCATTGAGGATTCTAAGCATTGAGGATTCTAAGCATTGAGGATTCTAAGCATTGTGGTTTCTAAGCTAAGCATGGAGGACTCTAAGCATTGAGGGTGCTAAGCATTGAGGATGCTAAGCATTGAGGATGCTAAGCATTGAGGATTATAAGCATTGAGGATTCTAAGCATTGAGGATTCTAAGCTAGGCATTGAGGATTCTAAGCATAGAGCATACTAAGCATTGAGGATGCTAAGCACTGAGGATGCTAAGCATTGAGGATGCTAAGCATTGAGGATTCTAAGCATTGAGGATTCTAAGCTATGTAATGAGGATGCTAAGCATTGAGGATTCTAAGTATTGAGGTTTCTTTGCTAAGCATTGAGGATGCGAAGCATTGAGGATTCTAACTATTGAGGATTCTAAGCAATGCATGGAGGATTCTAAGCATTGAGGATTCTAAGCATTGAGGATTCTAAGCATTGAGGATTCTAAGCATTGAGGATGCTAAGCATTGAGGATGCTAAGCATTGAGGATGGTAAGCATTGAGGTTTCTAAGCATTGTGGTTTCTAAGCTAAGCATGGAGGATTCTAAGCATTGAGGATGCTAAGCATTGAGGATGCTAAGCATTGAGGATGCTAAGCATTGAGGATTCTAAGCATTGAGGATTCTAAGCATTGAGGATTCTAAGCTAGGCACTGAGGATTCTAAGCATTGTGGATTCTAAGCATTGAGGTTTCTAAGCAAAGCATTGAGGATGCTAAGCATTGAGGATGCTAAGCTTTGAGGATGCTAAGCATTCAGGACGCTAAGCATTGAGGATGCTAAGCATTGAGGATGCTAAGCATTGAGGATTCTAAGCATTGAGGATTCTAAGCTATGTAATGAGGATGCTAAGCATTGAGGATTCTAAGTATTGAGGTTTCTATGCTAAGCATTAAGATGCGAAGCATTGAGGATTCTAACTATTGAGGATTCTAAGGAATGCATGGAGGATTCTAAGCATTGAGGATTCTAAGCATTGAGGATTCTAAGCATTGAGGATTCTAAGCATTGAGGATGCTAAGCATTGAGGATGCTAAGCATTGAGGATGCTAAGCATTGAGGATGCTAAGCATTGAGGATTCTAAGCCAAGCATTGAGTTTTCTAATCTTTGAGGTTTCTAAGCATTAAGGCCTCTATGTATTGAGGTTTGTAAGCATTTGGGATGCTAAGCAATGACGTTTCAAACAATAAAATTTCTCAGCATTGAGGTTTGTAAGCATTGAGGATTCTAAGCATTGAGGATTCTAAGCTAAGCATAGAGCATACTAAGGATTGAGGATGCTAAGCATTGAGGATTCTAAGCATTGAGGATTCTAAGCTATGCATTGAGGATTCTAAACATTGAGGATGTTAAGCATTGAGGATTCTAAGCATTGAGGATTCTAAGCCAAGCATTGAGTTTTCTAATCTTTGTGGTTTCTAAACATTAAGGCCTCTATGCAATGAGGTTTGTAAGCATTAGGGTTGCTAAGCATTGAGGTTTCAGAGAAATAAAATTTCTAAGCAATGAGGATTCTGCTCATTGAGGTTTCTAAGCAATGCATGGAGGATGCTAAGCATTGAGGTTCCTAAGCAGTGAGGATTCTGAGCTTTGAGGATTCTACGCTAAGCAATGAGGATGCTAAGCAATGAGGATGCTAAGCATTGAGGATTCTAAGCATTGAGGTTTCTAAGCTAAGCATTGAGGATGCGAAGCATTGAGGATTCTAACTATTGAGGATTCTAAGCAATGCATGGAGGATGCTAAGCATTGAGGATTCTAAGCATTGAGGATTCTAAGCTATGCATGGAGGATTCTAAGCATTGAGGATTCTAAGCATTGAGGATTCTAAGCATTGAGGATTCTAAGCATTGAGGATGCTAAGCATTGATGATGCTAAGCATTGAGGATGTTAAGAATTGAGGATGCTAAGCATTGAGGATTCTAAGCATAGAGTATACTAAGCATTGAGGATGCTAAGCATTGAGGATGCTAAGCATTGAGGATGCTAAGCATTGAGGATTCTAAGATTTGAGGATGCTAAGCATTGAGGATTCTAAGCATTGAGGATGCTAAGCATTGAGGATTCTAAGCATTGAGGATTCTAAGCTATGCATTGAGGATTCTCAACATTGAGGATGTTAAGCATTGAGAATTCTAAGCATTGAGGTTTCTAAGCTAAGCATTGAGGATTCTAAGCATTGAGGATTCTAAGCATTAAGGTTTCTAAGCAGTGAGGATTCTAAGCTAAGCACTTAGGATGCTAAGTATTGAGGTTTCTAAGCATTAAGGATTCTGTGCATTGAGGTTTCTAAGCATTGAGGATTCTAAGCATTGAGTTTTCTAAGCTAAGCATTGAGGATGCTAAGCATTGAGGATTCTAAGCATGGAGGATTCTAAGCATTGAGGATTCTAAGCTATGAGGATTCTAAGCCAAGCATTGAATTTTCTAATCTTTGAGGTTTCTAAGCATTAAGGCCTCTATGCATTGAGGTTTCTAAGCATTTGGGATGCTAAGCAATGAGGTTTCAAACAATAAAATTTCTCAGCATTGAGGTTTGTAAGCATTGAGGATTCTAAGCATTGAGGATTCTAAGCTAAGCATAGAGCATACTAAGGATTGAGGATGCTAAGCCTTGAGGATTCTACGCATTGAGGATTCTAAGCTATGCATTGAGGATTCTAAACATTGAGGATGTTAATCATTGAGGATTCTAAGCATTGAGTTTTCTAAGATAAGCATTGAGGATGCTAAGCATTGGGGATTCTAAGCATTGAGGATTCTAAGCATTGAGGATTCTAAGCATTTAGGATTCTAATCTAGGCATTGAGGATTCTAAGCATTGAAAATTCTAAGCCTTGAGGATTCTAAGCATTGAGGTTTCTAAGCTAAGCATTGATGATGCGAAGCATTGAGGATTCTAACTATTGAGGATTCTAAGCAATGCATGGAGGATGCTAAGCATTGAGGATTCTAAGCATTGAGGATTCTAAGCTATGCATGGAGGATTCTAAGCATTGAGGATTCTAAGCATTGAGGATTCTAAGCATTGAGGATGCTAAGCATTGAGGATGCTAAGCATTGAGGATGCTAAGCATTGAGGATGGTAAGCATTGAGGATTCTAAGCATAGAGCATACTAAGCATTGAGGATGCTAAGCATTGAGGATGCTAAGCATTGAGGATGCTAAGCATTGAGGATTCTAAGATTTGAGGATGCTAAGCATTGAGGATTCTAAGCATTGAGGATGCTAAGCATTGAGGATTCTAACTATTGAGGATTCTAAGCAATGCAAGGAGGATTCTAAGCATTGAGGATTCTAAGCATTGAGGATTCTAAGCATTGAGGATTCTAAGTTATGCATGGAGGATTCTAAGCATTGAGGATTCTAAGCATTGAGGATTTTAAGCCAAGCATTGAGTTTTCTAATATTTGAGGTTTCTAATCATTAAGGCCTCTATGCATTGAGGTTTGTAAGCATTTGGGATGCTAAGCAATGAGGTTTCAAACAATAAAATTTCTCAGCATTGAGGTCTGTAAGCATTGAAGATTCTAAGCATTGAGGATTCTAAACTAAGGATAGAGCATACTAAGGATTTAGGATGCTAAGCATTGAGGATTCTAAGCATTGAGGATTCTAAGCTATGCATTGAGGATTCTAAACATTGAGGATGTTAAGCATTGAGGATTCTAAGCATTGAGTTTTCTAAGCTAAGCATTGAGGATGCTAAGCATTGAGGATTCTAAGCATTGAGGATTCTAAGCATTGAGGATTCTAATCTAGGCATTGAGGATTCTAAGCATTGAGGATTCTAAGCCTTGAAGATTCTAAGCATTGAGTTTTCTAAGCATTGAGGTTTCTAAGCTGATCATGGAGGATTCTAAGTATTGAGGATGCTAAGCATTGAGGATGCTATGCATCGAGGATGCTAAGCATTGAGGATTCTAAGCATTGAGGATTCTAAGCATTGAGGATTCTAAGTATTGAGGATTCTAACCTAGGCATTGAGGATTCTAAGCATTGAGGTTTCTAAGCAAAGCATTCAGGTTTCTAAGCATTGAGGATGCTAAGCATTGAGGATGCTAAGCATTGAGGATGCTAAGCAATGAGGATGCTAAGCATTGAGGATGCTAAGCATTGAGGATGGTAAGCATTGAGGATTCTAAGCATAGAGCATACTAAGCATTGAGGATGCTAAGCATTGAGGATGCTAAGCATTGAGGTTTCTATACTAAGCATTGAGGATGCGAAGCATTGAGGATTCTAACTATTGAGGATTCTAAGCAATGCAAGGAGGATTCTAAGCATTGAGGATTCTAAGCCAAGCATTGAGTTTACTGATCTTTGAGGTTTCTAAGCATTAAGGCCTCTATGCATTGAGGTTTGTAAGCATTTGGGATGCTAAGCAATGAGGTTTCAAACAATAAAATTTCTCAGCATTGAGGTCTGTAAGCATTGAGGATTCTAAGCATTGAGGATTCTAAGCTAAGGATAGAGCATACTAAGGATTGAGGATGCTAAGCATTGAGGATTCTAAGCAATGAGGATTCTAAGCTATGCATTGAGGATTCTAAACATTGAGGATGTTAAGCATTGAGGATTCTAAGCATTGAGTTTTCTAAGCTAAGCATTGAGGATGCTAAGCATTGAGGATTCTAAGCATTGAGAATTCTAAGCATTGAGGATTCTAAGCATTGAGGATTCTAAGCATTTAGGATTCTAATCTAGGCATTGAGGATTCTAAGCATTGAGGATTCTAAGCCTTGAGGATTCTAAGCATTGAGGTTTCTAAGCTGAGCATGGAGGATTCTAAGCATTGAGGATGCTAAGCATTGAGGATGCTAAGCATTGAGGATGCTAAGCATTGAGGATTCTAAGCATTGAGGATTCTAAGCATTGAGGATTCTAAGTATTGAGGATTCTAAGCTAGGCATTGAGGATACTAAGCAAAGCATTCAGGTTTCTAAGCATTGAGGATGCTAAGCATTGAGGATGCTAAGCATTGAGGATTCTAAGCATTGAGGTTTCTAAGCTAAGCATTGAGGATGCGAGGCATTGAGGATTCTAACTATTGAGGATTCTAAGCAATGCAAGGAGGATGCTAAGCATTGAGGATTCTAAGCGTTGAGGATTCTAAGCTATGCATGGAAGATTCTAAGCATTGAGGATTCTAAGCATAGAGGATTCTAAGCCAAGCATTGAGTTTTCTAATCTTTGAGGATTCTAAGCATTAAGGCCTCTATGCATTGAGGTTTGTAAGCATTTGGGATGCTAAGCAATGAGGTTTCAAACAATAAAATTTCTCAGCATTGAGGTCTGTAAGCATTGAGGATTCTAAGCATTGAGGATTCTAAGCTAAGGATAGAGCATACTAAGGATTTAGGATGCTAAGCATTGAGGATTCTAAGCATTGAGGATTCTAAGCTATGCATTGAGGATTCTAAACATTGAGGATGTTAAGCATTGAGGATTCTAAGCATTGAGTTTTCTAAGCTAAGCATTGAGGATGCTAAGCATTGAGGATTCTAAGCATTGAGGATTCTAAGCATTGAGGATTCTAAGCATTTAGGATTCTAATCTAGGCATTGAGGATTCTAAGCATTGAGGATTCTAAGCCTTGAGGATTCTAAGCATTGAGGTTTCTAAGCTGAGCATGGAGGATTCTAAGCATTGAGGATGCTAAGCATTGAGGATGCTAAGCATTGAGGATTCTAAGCATTGAGGATTCTAAGTATTGAGGATTCTAAGCTAGGCATTGAGGATTCTAAGCAAAGCATTCAGGTTTCTAAGCATTGAGGATGCTAAGCATTGAGGATGCTAAGCATTGAGGATGCTAAGCATTGAGGCTGCTAAGCAATGAGGATGCTAAGCATTGAGGATGCTAAGCATTGAGGATTCTAAGCATTGAGGTTTCTAAGCTAAGCATTGAGGATGCGAGGTATTGAGGATTCTAACTATTGAGGATTCTAAGCAATACATGGAGGATGCTAAGCATTGAGGATTCTAAGCATTGAGGATTCTAAGCTATGCATGGAAGATTCTAAGCATTGAGGATTCTAAGCATAGAGGATTCTAAGCCAAGCATTGAGTTTTCTAATCTTTGAGTTTTCTAAGCATTAAGGCCTCTATGTATTGAGGTTTGTAAGCATTTGGGATGCTAAGCAATGACGTTTCAAACAATAAAATTTCTCAGCATTGAGGTTTGTAAGCATTGAGGATTCTAAGCTAAGCATAGAGCATACTAAGGATTGAGGATGCTAAGCATTGAGGATTCTAAGCATTAAGGATTCTAAGCTATGCATTGAGGATTCTAAACATTGAGGATGTTAAGCATTGAGGATTCTAAGCATTGAGTTTTCTAAGCTAAGCATTGAGGATGCTAAGCATTGAGGATTCTAAGCATTGAGGATTCTAAGCATTGAGGATTCTAAGCATTGAGGATTCTAATCTAGGCATTGAGGATTCTAAGCATTGAGGATTCTAAGCATTGAGGATTCTAAGCATTGAGGATTCTAAGCATTGAGGATGCTAAGCATTGAGGATGCTAAGCATTGAGGATGCTAAGCATTGAGGATTCTAAGCATTGAGGATTCTAAGCATTGAGGATTCTAAGCTAGGCATTGAGGATTCTAAGCATTGTGGATTCTAAGCATTGAGGTTTCTAAGCAAAGCATTGAGGATGCTAAGCATTGAGGATGCTAAGCATTGAGGATTCTAAGCATTGAGGATTCTAAGCTATGTAATGAGGATGCTAAGCATTGAGGATTCTAAGTATTGAGGTTTCTATGCTAAGCATTGAGGATGCGAAGCATTGAGGATTCTAACTATTGAGGATTCTAAGCAATGCATGGAGGATTCTAAGCATTGAGGATTCTAAGCATTGAGGATTCTAAGCATTGAGGATGCTAAGCATTGAGGATGCTAAGCATTGAGGATGGTAAGCATTGAGGTTTCTAAGCATTGAGGATGCTAAGCATTGAGGATGCTAAGCATTGAGGATTCTAAGCATTGAGGATTCTAGGCATTGAAGATGCTAAGCATTGAGGATGCTAAGCATTGAGGATGCCAAGCATTGAGGATTCTAAGCCAAGCATTGAGTTTTCTAATCTTTGTTGTTTCTAAACATTAAGTCCTCTATGCAATGAGGTTTGTAAGCATTAGGGTTGCTAAGCATTGATGTTTAAGAGCAATAAAATTTCTAAGCAATGAGGATTCTGCGCATTGAGGTTTCTAAGCAATGCATGGAGGATGCTAAGCATTGAGGTTCCTAAGCAGTGAGGATTCTGAGCTTTGAGGATTCTAAGCTAAGCAATGAGGATGCTAAGCAATGAGGATGCTAAGCAATGAGGATGCTAAGCATTGAGGATGCTAACCATTGAGGATTCTAAGCATTGACGTTTCTAAGCTAAGCATTGAAGATGCGAAGCATTGAGGATTCTAACTATTGAGGATTCTAAGCAATGCATGGAGGATGCTAAGCATTGAGGATTCTAAGCATTGAGGATTCTAAGCATTGAGGATGCTAAGCATTGAGGATGGTAAGCATTGAGGATGGTAAGCATTGAGGATTCTAAGCATAGAGCATACTAAGCATTGAGGATGCTAAGCATTGAGGATGCTAAGCATTGAGGATGCTAAGCATTGAGGATTCTAAGATTTGAGGATGCTAAGCATTGAGGATTCTAAGCATTGAGGATGCTAGGCATTGAGGATTCTAATTATTGAGGTTTCTATGCTAAGCATTGAGGATGCGAAGCATTGAGGATTCTAACTATTGAGGATTCTAAGCAATGCAAGGAGGATTCTAAGCATTGAGGATTCTAAGCATTGAGGATTCTAAGCTATGCATGGAGGATTCTAAGCATTGAGGATTCTAAGCATTGAGGATTCTAAGCCAAGCATTGAGTTTTCTAATCTTTGAGGTTTCTAAGCATTAAGGCCTCTATGCATTGAGGTTTGTAAGCATTTGGGATGCTAAGCAATGAGGTTTCAAACAATAAAATTTCTCAGCATTGAGGTCTGTAAGCATTGAGGATTCTAAGCATTGAGGATTCTAAGCTAAGCATAGAGCATACTAAGGATTTAGGATGCTAAGCATTGAGGATTCTAAGCATTGAGGATTCTAAGCTATGCATTGAGGATTCTAAACATTGAGGATGTTAAGCATTGAGGATTCTAAGCATTGAGTTTTCTAAGCTAAGCATTGAGGATGCTAAGCATTGATGATTCTAAGCATTGAGGATTCTAAGCATTGAGGATTCTAAGCATTTAGTATTCTAATCTAGGCATTGAGGATTCTAAGCATTGAGGATTCTAAGCCTTGAGGATTCTAAGCATTGAGGTTTCTAAGCTGAGCATGGAGGATTCTAAGTATTGAGGATGCTAAGCATTGAGGATGCTAAGCATTGAGGATTCTAAGCATTGAGGATTCTAAGTATTGAGGATTCTAATCTAGGCATTGAGGATTCTAGGCATTGAGGTTTCTAAGCGAAGCATTCAGGTTTCTAAGCATTGAGGATGCTAAGCATTGAGGATGCTAAGCATTGAGGATGCTAAGCAATGAGGATGCTAAGCATTGAGGATGCTAAGCATTGAGGATTCTAAGCATTGAGTTTTCTAAGCTAAGCATTGAGGATGCTAAGCATTGAGAATTCTAAGCATTGAGGATTCTAAGCATTTAGGATTCTAATCTAGGCATTGAGGATTCTAAGCATTGTGGATTCTAAGCATTGAGGATTCTAAGCATTGTGGTTTCTAAGCTAAGCATGGAGGATTCTAAGCATTGAGGATGCTAAGCATTGAGGATTCTAAGCATTGAGGATTCTAAGCATTGAGGATTCTAAGCTAGGCATTGAGGATTCTAAGCATTGTGGATTCTAAGCATTGAGGTTTCTAAGGAAAGCATTGAGGATGCTAAGCATTGAGGATGCTAAGCATTGAGGATTCTAAGCTTTGAGGATGCAAAGCATTCAGGACGCTAAGCATTGAGGATGCTAAGCATTGAGGATGCTAAGCATTGAGGATTCTAAGCATTGAGGATTCTAAGCTATGTAATGAGGATGCTAAGCATTGAGGATTCTAAGTATTGAGGTTTCTATGCTAAGCATTGAGGATGCGAAGCATTGAGGATTCTAACTATTGAGGATTCTAAGCAATGCATGGAGGATTCTAAGCATTGAGGATTCTAAGCATTGAGGATTCTAAGCATTGAGGATTCTAAGCATTGAGGATGCTAAGCATTGAGGATGGTAAGCATTGAGGTTTCTAAGCATTGTGGTTTCTAAGCTAAGCATGGAGGATTCTAAGCATTGAGGATGCTAAGCATTGAGGATGCTAAGCATTGAGGATGCTAAGCATTGAGGATTCTAAGCATTGAGGATGCTAAGCATTGAGGATTCTAAGCATTGAGGATTCTAAGTATTGAGGATTCTAAGTTAGGCATTGAGGATTCTAAGCATTGAGGTTTCTAAGCAAAGCATTCAGGTTTCTAAGCACTGAGGATGCTAAGCATTGAGGATGCTAAGCATTGAGGATGCTATGCAATGAGGATGCTAAGCATTGAGGATGCTAAGCATTGAGGATTCTAAGCATTGAGCATTCTAAGCTATGCATGGAGGATTCTAAGCATTGAGGATTCTAAGCATAGAGGATTCTAAGCCAAGCATTGAGTTTTCTAATCTTTGAGGTTTCTAAGCATTAAGGCCTCTATGCATTGAGGTTTGTAAGCATTTGGGATGCTAAGCAATGAGGTTTCAAACAATAAAATTTCTCAGCATTGAGGATTCTAAGCATTGAGGATTCTAAGCATGGAGGATTCTAAGCATTGAGGATTCTAATCTAGGCATTGAGGATTCTAAGTATTGAGGATGCTAAGCATTGAGGATTCTAAGCTTTGAGGTTTCTAAGCTAAGCATGGAGGATTCTAAGCATTGAGGATGCTAAGTATTGAGGATGCAAAGCATTGAGGATGCTAAGCATTGAGGATGCTAAGCATTGAGGATTCTAAGCATTGAGGATTCTAAGCATTGAGGTTTCTAAGCAAAGCATTGAGGTTTCTAATCATTGAGGATGCTAAGCATTGAGGATGCTAAGCATTGAGGATGCTAAGCATTGAGGATTCTAAGCATTGAGGATTCTAGGCATTGAGGATGCTAAGCATTGAGGATTGTAAGCATTGAGGATGCTAAGCATTGAGGATTCTAAGCATTGAGGATTCTAAGCTATGCATTGAGGATTCTAAACATTGAGGATGTTAAGCATTGAGAATTCTAAGCATTGAGGTTTCTAAGCTAAGCATTGAGGATTCTAAGCATTGAGGATTCTAAGCATGGAGGATTCTAAGCATTGAGGATTCTAAGCTATGAGGATTCTAAGCCAAGCATTGAATTTTCTAATCTTTGAGGTTTCTAAGCATTAAGGCCTCTATGCATTTAGGTTACTAAGCATTTGGCATGCTAAGCAATGAGGTTTCAAACAATAAAATTTCTCAGCATTGAGGTTTGTAAGCATTGAGGATTCTAAGCATTGAGGATTCTAAGCTAAGCATAGAGCATACTAGCGATTGAGGATGCTAAGCATTGAGGATTCTAAGCACTGAGGATTCTAAGCTATGCATTGAGGATTCTAAACATTGAGGATGTTAAGCATTGAGGATTCTAAGCATTGAGGATTCTAAGCATTGAGGATTCTAAGCATTGAGGATTCTAATCTAGGCATTGAGGATTCTAAGCATTGAGGATTCTAAGCATTGAGGATTCTAATCTAGGCATTGAGGATTCTAAGCATTGAGGATTCTAAGCACTGAGGATTCTAAGCATTGAGGATTCTAAGCATTGAGGATTCTAAGCATTGAGGATTCTAATCTAGGCATTGAGGATTCTAAGCATTGAGGATTCTAAGCATTGAGGATTCTAAGCATTGAGGTTTCTAAGCTAAGCATGGAGGATTCTAAGCATTGAGGATGCTAAGCATTGAGGATGCTAAGCATTGAGGATTCTAAGCATTGAGGATTCTAAGCATTGAGGATTCTAAGCTATGCATTGAGGATTCTAAGCATTGAGGATTCTAAGCATTGAGGATTCTAATCTAGGCATTGAGGATTCTAAGCATTGAGGAATCTAAGCATTGAGGATTCTAAGCATTGAGGTTTCTAAGCTAAGCATGGAGGATTCTAAGCATTGAGGATGCTAAGTATTGAGGATGCTATGCATTGAGGATGCTAAGCATTGAGGATGCTAAGCATTGAGGATTCTAAGCATTGAGGATTCTAAGCATTGAGGATTCTAAGCTAGGCATTGAGGATTCTAAGCATTGAGGATTCTAAGCATTGAGGTTTCTAAGCAAAGCATTGAGGTTTCTAAGCATTGAGGATACTAAGCATTGAGGATGCTAAGCATTGAGGATGCTAAGCATTGAGGATTCTAAGCATTGAGGATGCTAAGCATTGAGGATGCTAAGCATTGAGGATGGTAAGCATTGAGGATTCTATGCTTTGAGGATGCTAAGCATTGAGGATGCTAAGCATTGAGGATGCTAAGCATTGAGGATTCTAAGCATTGAGGATTCTAAGCTATGTAATGAGGATGCTAAGCATTGAGGATTCTAAGTATTGAGGTTTCTATGCTAAGCATTGAGGATGGTAAGCATTGAGGATTCTAACTATTGAGGATTCTAAGCAATGCATGGAGGATTCTAAGCATTGAGGATTCTAAGCATTGAGGATTCTAAGCATTGAGGATTCTAAGCATTGAGGATGCTAAGGATTGAGGACGCTAAGCATTGAGGATGCTAAGCATTGAGGATGGTAAGCATTGAGGATGCTAAGCATTGAGGATTCTAAGCATAGAGCATACTAAGCATTGAGGATGCTAAGCATTGAGAATGCTATGCATTGAGGATGCTAAGCATTGAGGATGCTAAGCATTGAGGATTCTAAGATTTGAGGATGCTAAGCATTGAGGATTCTAAACATTGAGGATGCTAAGCATTGAGGATTCTAAGTATAGAGGTTTCTATGCTAAGCATTGAGGATGCGAAGCATTGAGGATTCTAACTATTGAGGATTCTAAGCTAAGCACTGAGGATTCTAAGCATTGAGGATTCTAAGCATTGAGGATTCTAAGCATTGAGGATTCTAAGCTATGCATGGAGGATTCTAAGCATTGAGGATTCTATGCATTGAGGATTCTAAGCATTGAGGATTCTAAGCTATGCATTGAGGATTCTAAGCATTGAGGATGTTAAGCATTGAGAATTCTAAGCATTGAGGTTTCTAAGCTAAGCATTGAGGATTCTAAGCATTGAGGATTCTAAGCATTCAGGTTTCTAAGCAGTGAGGATTCTAAGCTAAGCACTTAGGATGCTATGTATTGAGGTTTCTAAGCATTAAGGATTCTGTGCATTGAGGTTTCTAAGCATTGAGTATTCTAAGCATTGAGGATTCTAAGCATTGAGGACTCTAAGCATTGAGGATTCTAAACATTGAGGATTCTAATCTAGGCATTGAGGATTCTAAGCATTGAGGTTTCTAAGCAAAGCATTCAGGTTTCTAAGCACTGAGGATGCTAAGCATTGAGGATGCTAAGCATTGAGGATGCTAAGCATTGAGGATGCTATGCAATGAGGATGCTAAGCATTGAGGATGCTAAGCATTGAGGATTCTAAGCATTGAGCATTCTAAGCTATGCATGGAGGATTCTAAGCATTGAGGATTCTAAGCATAGAGGATTCTAAGCCAAGCATTGAGTTTTCTAATCTTTGAGGTTTCTAAGCATTAAGGCCTCTATGCATTGAGGTTTGTAAGCATTTGGGATGCTAAGCAATGAGGTTTCAAACAATAAAATTTCTCAGCATTGAGGATTCTAAGCATTGAGGATTCTAAGCATGGAGGATTCTAAGCATTGAGGATTCTAATCTAGGCATTGAGGATTCTAAGTATTGAGGATGCTAAGCATTGAGGATTCTAAGCTTTGAGGTTTCTAAGCTAAGCATGGAGGATTCTAAGCATTGAGGATGCTAAGTATTGAGGATGCAAAGCATTGAGGATGCTAAGCATTGAGGATGCTAAGCATTGAGGATTCTAAGCATTGAGGATTCTAAGCATTGAGGTTTCTAAGCAAAGCATTGAGGTTTCTAATCATTGAGGATGCTAAGCATTGAGGATGCTAAGCATTGAGGATGCTAAGCATTGAGGATTCTAAGCATTGAGGATTCTAGGCATTGAGGATGCTAAGCATTGAGGATTGTAAGCATTGAGGATGCTAAGCATTGAGGATTCTTAGCATTGAGGATTCTAAGCTATGCATTGAGGATTCTAAACATTGAGTATGTTAAGCATTGAGAATTCTAAGCATTGAGGTTTCTAAGCATTGAGGATTCTAAGCATTGAGGATTCTAAGCATGGAGGATTCTAAGCATTGAGGATTCTAAGCTATGAGGATTCTAAGCCAAGCATTGAATTTTCTAATCTTTGAGGTTTCTAAGCATTAAGGCCTCTATGCATTTAGGTTACTAAGCATTTGGCATGCTAAGCAATGAGGTTTCAAACAATAAAATTTCTCAGCATTGAGGTTTGTAAGCATTGAGGATTCTAAGCATTGAGGATTCTAAGCTAAGCATAGAGCATACTAGCGATTGAGGATGCTAAGCATTGAGGATTCTAAGCATTGAGGATTCTAAGCTATGCATTGAGGATTCTAAACATTGAGGATGTTAAGCATTGAGGATTCTAAGCATTGAGGATTCTAAGCATTGAGGATTCTAAGCATTGAGGATTCTAATCTAGGCATTGAGGATTCTAAGCATTGAGGATTCTAAGCATTGAGGATTCTAATCTAGGCATTGAGGATTCTAAGCATTGAGGATTCTAAGCACTGAGGATTCTAAGCATTGAGGATTCTAAGCATTGAGGATTCTAAGCATTGAGGATTCTAATCTAGGCATTGAGGATTCTAAGCATTGAGGATTCTAAGCATTGAGGATTCTAAGCATTGAGGTTTCTAAGCTAAGCATGGAGGATTCTAAGCATTGAGGATTTTAAGCATTGAGGATTCTAATCTAGGCATTGAGGATTCTAAGCATTGAGGAATCTAAGCATTGAGGATTCTAAGCATTGAGGTTTCTAAGCTAAGCATGGAGGATTCTAAGCATTGAGGATGCTAAGTATTGAGGATGCTATGCATTGAGGATGCTAAGCATTGAGGATTCTAAGCATTGAGGATTCTAAGCATTGAGGATTCTAAGCTAGGCATTGAGGATTCTAAGCATTGAGGATTCTAAGCATTGAGGTTTCTAAGCAAAGCATTGAGGTTTCTAAGCATTGAGGATACTAAGCATTGAGGATGCTAAGCATTGAGGATGCTAAGCATTGAGGATTCTAAGCATTGAGGATGCTAAGCATTGAGGATGCTAAGCATTGAGGATGGTAAGCATTGAGGATTCTATGCTTTGAGGATGCTAAGCATTGAGGATGCTAAGCATTGAGGATGCTAAGTATTGAGGATTCTAAGCATTGAGGATTCTAAGCTATGTAATGAGGATGCTAAGCATTGAGGATTCTAAGTATTGAGGTTTCTATGCTAAGCATTGAGGATGGTAAGCATTGAGGATTCTAACTATTGAGGATTCTAAGCAATGCATAGAGGATTCTAAGCATTGAGGATTCTAAGCATTGAGGATTCTAAGCATTGAGGATTCTAAGCATTGAGGATGCTAAGGATTGAGGACGCTAAGCATTGAGGATGCTAAGCATTGAGGATGGTAAGCATTGAGGATGCTAAGCATTGAGGATGCTAAGCATTGAGGATTCTAAGCATAGAGCATACTAAGCATTGAGGATGCTAAGCATTGAGAATGCTATGCATTGAGGATGCTAAGCATTGAGGATGCTAAGCATTGAGGATTCTAAGATTTGAGGATGCTAAGCATTGAGGATTCTAAACATTGAGGATGCTAAGCATTGAGGATTCTAAGTATAGAGGTTTCTATGCTAAGCATTGAGGATACGAAGCATTGAGGATTCTAACTATTGAGGATTCTAAGCTAAGCACTGAGGATTCTAAGCATTGAGGATTCTAAGCATTGAGGATTCTAAGCATTGAGGATTCTAAGCTATGCATTGAGGATTCTAAGCATTGAGGATGTTAAGCATTGAGAATTCTAAGCATTGAGGTTTCTAAGCTATGCATTGAGGATTCTAAGCATTGAGGATTCTAAGCATTCAGGTTTCTAAGCAGTGAGGATTCTAAGCTAAGCACTTAGGATGCTATGTATTGAGGTTTCTAAGCATTAAGGATTCTGTGCATTGAGGTTTCTAAGCATTGAGGATGCGAAGCATTGAGGATTCTAAGCATTGAGGACTCTAAGCATTGAGGATTCTAAACATTGAGGATTCTAATCTAGGCATTGAGGATTCTAAGCATTGAGGATTCTAAGCATTGAGGATTCTAAGCAGTGAGGATTCTAAGCATTGAGGTTTCTAAGGTAAGCATTGAGGATTCTAAGGTTTCTAAGCTAAGCATTGAGGATGCGAAGCATTGAGGATTCTAACTATTGAGGATTCTAAGCAATGCATGGAGGATGCTAAGCATTGAAGATTCTAAGCATTGAGGATTCTAAGCATTGAGGATTCTAAGCCAAGCATTGAGTTTTATAATCTTTGAGGTTTCTAAGCATTAAGGCCTCTATGCATTGAGGTTTGTAAACATTTGGGATGCTAAGCAATGAGGTTTCAAACAATAAAATTTCTCAGCATTGAGGATTCTATGCATTGATGATTCTACGCTAAGCATAGAGCATACTAAGGATTGAGGATGCTAAGCATTGCGGTTTCTAAGCATTGGGCATTCTACGCGTTGAGGATGCTAAGCACTGAGGATTCTATGTATTGAGGTTTCTAAGCATTAAGGACTCTGTGCATTGAGGTTTCTAATCATTGAGAATCCTGAGCTTTGAGGATTCTAAGATATGCATTGAGGATGCTAAGGATTGAGGATGCTAAGCATTGAGGATGCTAAACATTGAGGTTTCTAAGCTTAGCATTGAGGATTCTAAGCATTGTGGATTCTAAGCATTCAGGTTTCTAAGCAGTGAGGATTCTAAGTTAAGCACTGAGGATGCTAAGCATTGAGGATTCTAAGCCAAGCATTGAGTTTTCTAATCTTTGTTGTTTCTAAACATTAAGGCCTCTATTGAATGAGGTTTGTAAGCATTAGGGTTGCTAAGCATTGAGGTTTCAGAGCAATAAATTTTCTAAGCAATGAGGATTCTGCGCATTGAGGATTCTAAGCAATGCATGGAGAATGCTAAGCATTGAGGTTCCTAAGCAGTGAGGATTCTGAGCTTTGAGGATTCTAAGCTAAGCAATGAGGATGCTAAGCAATGAGGATCCTAAGCAATGAGGATGCTAAGCATTGAGGATGCTAAGCATTGAGGATTCTAAGCATTGAGGTTTCTAAGCTAAGCATTGAGGATGCGAAGCATTGAGGATTCTAACTATTGAGGATTCTAAGCAATGCATGGAGGATGCTAAGCATTGAGGATTCTAAGCATTGAGGATTCTAAGCTATGCATGGAGGATTCTAAGCATTGAGGATTCTAAGCATTGAGGATTCTAAGCCAAGCATTGAGTTTTCTAATCTTTGAGGTTTCTAAGCATTAAGGCCTCTATGCATTGAGGTTTGCAAGCATTTGGGATGCTAAGCAATGAGGTTTCAAACAATAAAATTTCTCAGCATTGAGGTTTGTAAACATTGAGGATTCTAAGCATTGAGGATTCTAAGCTAAGCATAGAGCATACTAAGGATTGAGGATGCTAAGCATTGCGGATTCTAAGCATTGAGGATTCTAAGCTATGCATTGAGGATTCTAAGCATTGAGGATTCTAAGCATTGAGGATTCTAAGCATTGAGGATTCTAATCTAGGCATTGAGGATTCTAAGCACTGAGGATTCTAAGCATGGAGGATTCTAAGCATTGAGGATTCTAAGCACTGAGGTTTCTAAGCTAAGCATGGAGGATTCTAAGCATTGAGAGTTGTAAGTATTGAGGATGCTAAGCATTGAGGATGCTAAGCATTGAGGATTCTAAGCATTGAGGATTCTAAGCATTGAGGATTCTAAGCTAGGCATTGAGGATGCTAAGCATTGAGGATTCTAAGCATTGAGGATTCTAAGCTAAGCATGGAGGATTCTAAGCATTGAGGATGCTAAGTATTGAGGATGCTAAGCATTGAGGATGCTAAGCATTGAGGATTCTAAGCATTGAGGATTCTAAGCATTTAGGATTCTAATCTAGGCATTGAGGATTCTAAGCATTGAGGATTCTAAGCCTTGGGGATTCTAAGCATTGAGGTTTCTAAGCTGAGCATGGAGGATTCTAAGTATTGAGGATGCAAAGCATTGAGGATGCTAAGCATTGAGGATGCTAAGCATTGAGGATGCTAAGCAATGAGGATGCTATGCATTGAGGATGCTAAGCATTGAGGATTCTAAGCATTGAGGTTTCTAAGCTAAGCATTGAGGATGCGAGGCATTGAGGATTCTAACTATTGAGGATTCTAAGCAATGCATGGAGGATGCTAAGCATTGAGGATTCTAAGCATTGAGGATTCTAAGCTATGCATGGAAGATTCTAAGCATTGAGGATTCTAAGCATAGAGGATTCTAAGCCAAGCATTGAGTTTTCTAATCTTTGAGGTTTCTGAGCATTAAGGCCTCTATGTATTGAGGTTTGTAAGCATTTGGGATGCTAAGCAATGACGTTTCAAACAATAAAATTTCTCAGCATTGAGGTTTGTAAGCATTGAGGATTCTAAGCATTGAGGATTCTAAGCTAAGCATAGAGCATACTAAGGATTGAGGATGCTAAGCATTGAGGATTCTAAGCATTGAGGATTCTAAGCTATGCATTGAGGATTCTAAACATTGAGGATGTTAAGCATTGAGGATTCTAAGCATTGAGTTTTCTAAGCTAAGCATTGAGGATGGTAAGCATTGAGGATGGTAAGCATTGAGGATTCTAAGCATTGAGGATTCTAAGCATTGAGGATTCTAAGCACTGAGGATGCTAAGCATTGAGGATGCTAAGCATTGAGGATTCTAAGCATAGAGCATACTAAGAATTGAGGATGCTAAGCATTGAGGATTGTAAGCATTGAGGATGCTAAGCATTGAGGATTCTAAGCATTGAGGATTCTAAGCATTGAGGATTCTAAGCTATGCATTGAGGATTCTAAACATTGAGGATGTTAAGCATTGAGAATTCTAAGCATTGAGGTTTTTAAGCTAAGCATTGAGGATTCTAAGCATTGAGGATTCTAAGCATGGAGGATTCTAAGCATTGAGGATTCTAAGCTATGAGGATTCTAAGCCAAGCATTGAATTTTCTAATCTTTGAGGTTTCTAAGCATTAAGGCCTCTATGCATTTAGGTTTCTAAGCATTTGGGATGCTAAGCAATGAGGTTTCAAACAATAAAATTTCTCAGCATTGAGGTTTGTAAGCATTGAGGATTCTAAGCATTGAGGATTCTAAGCTAAGCATAGAGCATACTAGGGATTGAGGATGCTAAGCATTGAGGATTCTAAGCATTGAGGATTCTAAGCTATGCATTGAGGATTCTAAACATTGAGGATGTTAAGCATTGAGGATTCTAAGCATTGAGGATTCTAAGCATTGAGGATTCTAAGCATTGAGGATTCTAATCTAGGCATTGAGGATTCTAAGCATTGAGTATTCTAGGCATTGAGGATTCTAATCTAGGCATTGAGGATTCTAAGCATTGAGGATTCTAAGCATTGAGGATTCTAAGCATTGAGGTTTCTAAGCTAAGCATGGAGGATTCTAAGCATTGAGGATGCTAAGTATTGAGGATGCAAAGCATTGAGGATGCTAAGCATTGAGGATGCTAAGCATTGAGGATGCTAAGCATTGAGGATTCTAAGCACTGAGGATTCTAAGCATTGAGGATTCTAAGCATTGAGGATTCTAAGCATTGAGGATTCTAATCTAGGCATTGAGGGTTCTAAGCATTGAGGTTTCTAAGCATTGAGGATTCTAAGCATTGAGGTTTCTAAGCTAAGCATGGAGGATTCTAAGCATTGAGGATGCTAAGCATTGAGGATGCTAAGCATTGAGGATTCTAAGCATTGAGGATTCTAAGCATTGAGGATTCTAAGCTATGCATTGAGGATTCTAAGCATTGAGGATTCTAAGCATTGAGGATTCTAATCTAGGCATTGAGGATTCTAAGCATTGAGGATTCTAAGCATTGAGGATTCTAAGCATTGAGGTTTCTAAGCTAAGCATGGAGGATTCTAAGCATTGAGGATGCTATGTATTGAGGATGCTAAGCATTGAGGATGCTAAGCATTGAGGATGCTAAGCATTGAGGATTCTAAGCATTGAGGATTCTAAGCATTGAGGATTCTAAGCTAGGCATTGAGGATTCTAAGCATTGAGGATTCTAAGCATTGAGGATTCTAATCTAGGCATTGAGGATTCTAAGCATTGAGGATTCTAAGCATTGAGGATTCTAAGCATTGAGGTTTCTAAGCTAAGCATGGAGGATTCTAAGCATTGAGGATGCTAAGTATTGAGGATGCTAAGCATTGAGGATGCTAAGCATTGAGGATGCTAAGCATTGAGGATTCTAAGCATTGAGGATTCTAAGCATTGAGGATTCTAAGCTAGGCATTGAGGATTCTAAGCATTGAGGATTCTAAGCATTGAGGTTTCTAAGCAAAGCATTGAGGTTTCTAAGCATTGAGGATGCTAAGCATTGAGGATTCTAAGCACTGAGGATGCTAAGCATTGAGGATGCTAAGCATTGAGGATGGTAAGCATTGAGGATTCTATGCTTTGAGGATGCTAAGCATTGAGGATTCTAAGTATTGAGGTTTCTATGCTAAGCATTGAGGATGGTAAGCATTGAGGATTCTAACTATTGAGGATTCTAAGCAATGCATGGAGGATTCTAAGCATTGAGGATTCTAAGCATTGAGGATTCTAAGCATTGAGGATGCTAAGGATTGAGGACGCTAAGCATTGAGGATGCTAAGCATTGAGGATGGTAAGCATTGAGGATGCTAAGCATTGAGGATTCTAAGCATAGAGCATACTAAGCATTGAGGATGCTAAGCATTGAGAATGCTATGCATTGAGGATGCTAAGCATTGAGGATGCTAAGCATTGAGGATTCTAAGATTTGAGGATGCTAAGCATTGAGGATTCTAAACATTGAGGATGCTAAGCATTGAGGATTCTAAGTATAGAGGTTTCTATGCTAAGCATTGAGGATGCGAAGCATTGAGGATTCTAACTATTGAGGATTCTAAGCTAAGCACTGAGGATTCTAAGCATTGAGGATTCTAAGCATTGAGGATTCTAAGCATTGAGGATTCTAAGCTATGCATGGAGGATTCTAAGCATTGAGGATTCTAAGCATTGAGGATTCTAAGCATTGAGGATTCTAAGCTATGCATTGAGGATTCTAAGCATTGAGGATGTTAAGCATTGAGAATTCTAAGCATTGAGGTTTCTAAGCTAAGCATTGAGGATTCTAAGCATTGAGGATTCTAAGCATTCAGGTTTCTAAGCAGTGAGGATTCTAAGCTAAGCACTTAGGATGCTATGTATTGAGGTTTCTAAGCATTAAGGATTCTGTGCATTGAGGTTTCTAAGCATTGAGGATGCGAAGCATTGAGGATTCTAAGCATTGAGGACTCTAAGCATTGAGGATTCTAAACATTGAGGATTCTAATCTAGGCATTGAGGATTCTAAGCATTGAGGATTCTAAGCATTGAGGATTCTAAGCAGTGAGGATTCTAAGCATTGAGGTTTCTAAGGTAAGCATTGAGGATTCTAAGCATTGAGGATTCTAAGGTTTCTAAGCTAAGCATTGAGGATGCGAAGCATTGAGGATTCTAACTATTGAGGATTCTAAGCAATGCATGGAGGATGCTAAGCATTGAAGATTCTAAGCATTGAGGATTCTAAGCATTGAGGATTCTAAGCCAAGCATTGAGTTTTATAATCTTTGAGGTTTCTAAGCATTAAGGCCTCTATGCATTGAGGTTTGTAAACATTTGGGATGCTAAGCAATGAGGTTTCAAACAATAAAATTTCTCAGCATTGAGGATTCTATGCATTGATGATTCTACGCTAAGCATAGAGCATACTAAGGATTGAGGATGCTAAGCATTGCGGTTTCTAAGCATTGGGCATTCTACGCGTTGAGGATGCTAAGCACTGAGGATTCTATGTATTGAGGTTTCTAAGCATTAAGGACTCTGTGCATTGAGGTTTCTAATCATTGAGAATCCTGAGCTTTGAGGATTCTAAGGTATGCATTGAGGATGCTAAGGATTGAGGATTCTAAGCATTGAGGATGCTAAGCATTGAGGTTTCTAAGCTTAGCATTGAGGATTCTAAGCATTGAGGATTCTAAGCATTCAGGTTTCTAAGCAGTGAGGATTCTAAGCTAAGCACTGAGGATGCTAAGTATTGTGGTTTCTAAGCATTAAGCACTCTGTGCATTGAGGTTTCTAAGCATTGAGGATTCTAAGCATTGAGGATTCTAAGCATTGAGGATTCTAAGCTAGGCATTGAGGATTCTAAGCATTGAGGATTCTAAGCATTGAAAATTCTAAGCATTGAGGATGCTAAGCATTGAGGATGCTAAGCATTGAGGATTCTAAGCATTGAGGATTCTAAGCATTGAGGATTCTACGCGTTGAGGATGCTAAACACTGAGGATTCTAAGCATTGAGGTTTCTAAGCAGTGAGGATTCTAAGATAAGCAATGAGGATGCTAAGTATTGAGGTTTCTAAGCATTAAGAACTCTGTGCATTGAGGTTTCTAAGCATTGAGGATACTGACCTTTGAGGATTCTAAGATATGCATTGAGGATGCTAAGCATTGAGGATGCTAAGCATTGAGGATGCTAAGCATTGAGAATGCTAAGCATTGAGGATTCTAAGCATTGAGGATTCTAAGCATGGAGGATTCTAAGCATTGAGGATTCTAAGCATTGAGGATTCTAAGCCAAGCATTGAGTTTTCTAATCTTTGAGGTTTCTAAGAATTAAGGACTCTGTGCATTGAGGTTTCTAAGAATTGAGGATGCTAAGCATTGAGGTTTCTAAGCATTGAGGATTCTAAGCATTGAGGATTCCAAGCATTGAGGATGCTAAGCATTGAGGATTCTATGCATTGAGGATTCTAAGCATTGAGGATTCTACGCCAAGCATTGAGTTATCTAATCTTTGAGGTTTCTAAACATTAAGGCCTCTATGCACTGAGGTTTGTACGCATTAGGGATGCTAAGAATTGAGGTTTCAGAGCAGTAAAATTTCTAAGCAATGAGGATTCTACGCATTGAGGTTTCTAAGCAATGCATGGAGGATGCTAAGCATTGAGGTTCCTAAGCAGTGAGGATTCTGAGCTTTGAGGATTCGAAGATAAGCAATGAGGATGCTATGCATTGAGGATGCTAAGCATTGAGGATTCTAAGCTATGTAATGGGGATACAAAGCATTGAGGATGCTAAGCATTGAGGATTCTAAGCATTGAGGATTCTAACCTAAGCATAGAGCATACTATGGATTGAGGATGCTAAGCATTGAGGTTTCTAAGCATTGAGGATTCTACGCATTGAGGATGCTAAGCACTGAGGATTATAAGCATTGAGGTTTCTAAGCAGTGAGGATTCTATGCTAAGCACTGAGAATGCTAAGTATTGAGGTTTCTAAGCATTAAGGACTCTGTGCATTGAGGATTCTAAGCATTGAGGATTCTAAGCATTGAGGATTCTAAGCCAAGCATTGAGTTTTATAATCTTTGAGTTTTCTAAGCATTAAGGCCACTATGCATTGAGGTTTGTAAGCATTTGGGATGCTAAGCAATGAGGTTTCAAACAATAAAAATTCTCAGCATTGAGGTTTGTAAGCATTGAGTATTCTAAGCATTGAGGATTCTAAGCTAAGCAAAGAGCATACTAAGGATTGAGGATGCTAAGCATTGAGGTTTCGAAGCATTGGGGATTCTACGCGTTGAGGATGCTAAGCACTGAGGATTCTAAGATAAGCACTGAGGATGCTAGGTATTGAGGTTTCTAAGTATTAAGGACTCTGTGCATTGAGGTTTCTAAGCATTGAGGATGCTAAGCATTGAGGATGCTAAGCATTGAGGATGCTATGCATTGAGGCTGTTAAGCATTGAGGATGCTAAGCATTGAGTTTTCTAAGCTAAGCATTGAGGATGCTAAGCATTGAGGATTCTAAGCATTGAGGATTCTAAGCATTGAGGATTCTAAGCATTGAGGTTTCTAAGCTAAGCATTGAGGATTCTAGGCATTGAGGATGCTAAGCATTGAGGATGCTAAGCATTGAGGATTCTAAGCATTGAGGATTCTATGCTATGCACTGAGGATTCTAAACATTGAGGATGTTAAGCATTGAGAATTATAAGCATTGATGTTTCTAAGCTAAGCATTGAGGATTCTAAGCATTGAGGATTCTAAGCATTCAGGTTTCTAAGCAGTGAGGATTCTAAGCTAAGCATTGAGGATGCTAAGTATTGAGGTTTCTAAGCATTAAGGTCTCTGTGCATTGAGGTTTCTAAGCATTGAGGATTCTAAGCATTGAGTTTTCTAAGCTAAGCATTGAGGATGCTAAGCATTGAGGATGCTAAGCATTGAGGATGCTAAGCATTGAGGATGGTAAGCATTGAGGATTCTAAGCATAGAGCATACTAAGTATTGAGGATGCTAAGCATTGAGGATGCTAAGCATTGAGGATGCTAAGCATTGAGGATTCTATGCTAAACATTGAGGATGCGAAGCATTGAGGATTCTAACTATTGAGGATTCTAAGCAATGCATGGAGGATGCTAAGCATTGAAGATTCTAAGCATTGAGGATTCTAAGCATTGAGGATTCTAAGCCAAGCATTGAGTTTTATAATCTTTGAGGTTTCTAAGCATTAAGGCCTCTATGCATTGAGGTTTGTAAGCATTTGGGATGCTAAGCAATGAGGTTTCAAACAATAAAATTTCTCAGCATTGAGGATTCTAAGCATTGATGATTCTAAGCTAAGCATAGAGCATACTAAGGATTGAGGATGCTAAGCATTGAGGTTTCTAAGCATTGGGCATTCTACGCGTTGAGGATGCTAAGCACTGAGGATTCTATGTATTGAGGTTTCTAAGCATTATGGACTCTGTGCATTGAGGTTTCTAAGCATTGAGGATCCTGAGCTTTGAGGATTCTAAGGTATGCATTGAGGATGCTAAGGATTGAGGATTCTAAGCATTGAGGATGCTAAGCATTGAGGTTTCTAAGCTTAGCATTGAGGATTCTAAGCATTGAGGATTCTAAGCATTCAGGTTTCTAAGCAGTGAGGATTCTAAGCTAAGCACTGAGGATGCTAAGTATTGTGGTTTCTAAGCATTAAGGACTCTGTGCATTGAGGTTTCTAAGCATTGAGGATTCTAAGCATTGAGGATTCTAAGCATTGAGGATTCTAAGCTAGGCATTGAGGATTCTAAGCTAGGCATTGAGGATTCTAAGCATTGAGGATTCTAAGCATTGAAAATTCTAAGCATTGAGGATGCTAAGCATTGAGGATGCTAAGCATTGAGGATTCTAAGCATTGAGGATTCTAAGCATTGAGGATTCTACGCGTTGAGGATGCTAAACACTGAGGATTCTAAGCATTGAGGTTTCTAAGCAGTGAGGATTCTAAGATAAGCAATGAGGATGCTAAGTATTGAGGTTTCTAAGCATTAAGAACTCTGTGCATTGAGGTTTCTAAGCATTGAGGATACTGAGCTTTGAGGATTCTAAGATATGCATTGAGGATGCTAAGCATTGAGGATGCTAAGCATTGAGGATGCTAAGCATTGAGAATGCTAAGCATTGAGGATTCTAAGCATTGAGGATTCTAAGCATGGAGGATTCTAAGCATTGAGGATTCTAAGCATTGAGGATTCTAAGCCAAGCATTGAGTTTTCTAATCTTTGAGGTTTCTAAGAATTAAGGACTCTGTGCATTGAGGTTTCTAAGCATTGAGGATGCTAAGCATTGAGGTTTCTAAGCATTGAGGATTCTAAGCATTGAGGATTCCAAGCATTGAGGATGCTAAGCATTGAGGATTCTATGCATTGAGGATTCTAAGCATTGAGGATTCTACGCCAAGCATTGAGTTATCTAATCTTTGAGGTTTCTAAACATTAAGGCCTCTATGCACTGAGGTTTGTACGCATTAGGGATGCTAAGAATTGAGGTTTCAGAGCAGTAAAATTTCTAAGCAATGAGGATTCTACGCATTGAGGTTTCTAAGCAATGCATGGAGGATGCTAAGCATTGAGGTTCCTAAGCAGTGAGGATTCTGAGCTTTGAGGATTCGAAGATAAGCAATGAGGATGCTATGCATTGAGGATGCTAAGCATTGAGGATTCTAAGCTATGTAATGGGGATACAAAGCATTGAGGATGCTAAGCATTGAGGATTCTAAGCATTGAGGATTCTAAGCTAAGCATAGAGCATACTATGGATTGAGGATGCTAAGCATTGAGGTTTCTAAGCATTGAGGATTCTACGCATTGAGGATGCTAAGCACTGAGGATTATAAGCATTGAGGTTTCTAAGCAGTGAGGATTCTATGCTAAGCACTGAGAATGCTAAGTATTGAGGTTTCTAAGCATTAAGGACTCTGTGCATTGAGGATTCTAAGCATTGAGGATTCTAAGCATTGAGGATTCTAAGCCAAGCATTGAGTTTTATAATCTTTGAGTTTTCTAAGCATTAAGGCCACTATGCATTGAGGTTTGTAAGCATTTGGGATGCTAAGCAATGAGGTTTCAAACAATAAAAATTCTCAGCATTGAGGTTTGTAAGCATTGAGTATTCTAAGCATTGAGGATTCTAAGCTAAGCAAAGAGCATACTAAGGATTGAGGATGCTAAGCATTGAGGTTTCGAAGCATTGGGGATTCTACGCGTTGAGGATGCTAAGCACTGAGGATTCTAAGATAAGCACTGAGGATGCTAGGTATTGAGGTTTCTAAGTATTAAGGACTCTGTGCATTGAGGTTTCTAAGCATTGAGGATGCTAAGCATTGAGGATGCTAAGCATTGAGGATTCTAAGCATTGAGGCTGTTAAGCATTGAGGATGCTAAGCATTGAGTTTTCTAAGCTAAGCATTGAGGATGCTAAGCATTGAGGATTCTAAGCATTGAGGATTCTAAGCATTGAGTATTCTAAGCATTGAGGTTTCTAAGCTAAGCATTGAGGATTCTAGGCATTGAGGATGCTAAGCATTGAGGATGCTAAGCATTGAGGATTCTAAGCATTGAGGATTCTATGCTATGCATTGAGGATTCTAAACATTGAGGATGTTAAGCATTGAGAATTATAAGCATTGATGTTTCTAAGCTAAGCATTGAGGATTCTAAGCATTGAGGATTCTAAGCATTCAGGTTTCTAAGCAGTGAGGATTCTAAGCTAAGCATTGAGGATGCTAAGTATTGAGGTTTCTAAGCATTAAGGACTCTGTGCATTGAGGTTTCTAAGCATTGAGGATTCTAAGCATTGAGTTTTCTAAGCTAAGCATTGAGGATGCTAAGCATTGAGGATGCTAAGCATTGAGGATTCTAAGCCTTGAGGATTCTAAGCATTGAGGATTCTAACCATTGAGGATTCTAAGCATTGAGGTTTCTAAGCTAAGCATTGAGGATTCTAAGCACTGAGAATGCTAAGCATTGAGGATGCTAAGCATTGAGGATTCTAAGCATTGAGGATTCTAAGCAAAGCATTGAGGTTTCTAAGCATTGAGGATGCTAAGCAATGAGGATGCTAAGCTTTGAGGATGCTAATCATTGAGGATTCTAAGCATTGAGGATGCTAAGCATTGAGGATGCTAAACATTGAGGATTCTAAGTATTGAGGTTTCTAAGCTAAGCATTGAGGACGCGAAGCATTGAGGATTCTAACTATTGAGGATTCTAAGCAATGCATGGAGGATTCTAAGCATTGAGGATTCTAAGCGTTGAGGATTCTAAGCATTGAGGTTTCAAAGCAAAGCATTGAGGATTCTAAGCCTTGAGGATTCTAAGCATTGAGGATGCTAAGCATTGAGGATTCTACGCTAAGCACTGAGGATGCTAAGTATTGAGGTTTCTAAGCATTAAGGACTCTGTGCATTGAGGTTTCTAAGCGTTGAGGATTCTACGCATTGAAGTTTCTAAACAATGCATGGAGGATGCTGAGCATTGAGGTTCCTAAGCAGTGAGGATTCTGAGCTTTGAGGATTCGAAGCTCAGCAATGAGGATGCTAAGCAATGAGGATGCTAAGCATTGAGGACTCTAAGCATTGAGGATTCTAAGCTATGCATGGAGGATGCTAAGCATTGAGGATTCTAAGCATTGAGGATGCTAAGCATGGAGGATTCTAAGCATTGAGGATTCTAAGCTATGCATGGATGATGTTAAGCACTGAGGATTCTAAGCATTGAGGTTTCTAAGCAGTGTGGATTCTAAGCTAAGCAATGAGGATGCTTAGTATTGAGGTTTCTAAGGATTAAGAACTCTGTGCATTGAGGTTTCTAATCATTGAGGATACTGAGCTGTGAGGATTCTAAGATATGCATTGAGGATGCTAAGCATTGAGGATTCTAAGCATTGAGGATGTTAAGCATTGAAGATGTTAAGCATTGAGGATTCTAAGCATTGATGTTTCTAAGCTAAGCATTGAGGATTCTAAGCATCGAGGAATCTAAGCATTGAGGATTCTAAGCATTCAGGTTTCTAAGCAGTGAGGATTCTACGCTAAGCACTGAGGATGCTAAGTATTGAGGTTTCTAAGCATTAAGGACTCTGTGCATTGAGGTTTCTAAGCATTGAGGATTCTAAGCATTGAGGATTCTAAGCATTGAGGATGCTAAGCATTGAGGATTCTAAGCATTGAGGATGCTAAGCATTGAGGATTCTAAGCATTGAGGATTCTAAGCATTGAGGATTCTACGCCAAGCATTGAGTTTTCTAATCTTTGAGGTTTCTAAACATTAAGGCCTCTATGCACTGAGGTTTGTAAGCATTAGGTATGCTAAGAATTGATGTTTCAGAGCAATAAAATTTCTAAGCAATGAGGATTCTACGCATTGAGGTTTCTAAACAATGCATGGAGGATGCTAAGCATTGAGGTTCCTAAGCATTGAGGATGCTAAGCATTGAGTATTCTAAGCATTGAGGATTCTAAGCTATGCATGGAGGATGCTAAGCATTGAGGATTCTACGCGTTGAGGATGCTAAGCACTGAGGATTCTAAGCATTGAGGCTTCTTAGCAGTGAGGATTCTAAGCTAAGCAATGAGGATGCTAAGTATTGAGGTTTCTAAGCATTAAGAACTCTGTGCATTGAGGTTTCTAAGCATTGAGGATACTGAGCTTTGAGGATTTTAAGATATGCATTGAGGATGCTAAGCATTGAGGATGCTAAGCATTGAGGATTCTAAGCATTGAGGATTCTAAGCTATGCATTGAGGATTCTAAACATTGAGGATGTTAAGCATTGAGGATTCTAAGCTAAGCACTGAGGATGCTAAGTATTGAGGTTTCTAAGAATTAAGGACTCTGTGCATTGAGGTTTCTAAGCATTGAGGATGCTAAGCATTGAGGTTTCTAAGCATTGAGGGAACTAAGCATTGATGATTCTAAGCATTGAGGATTCCAAGCATTGAGGATGCTAAGCATCTAGGATTCTAAGCATTGAGGATTCTAAGCTATGTAATGAGGATGCTAAGCATTGAGGATGCTAAGCATTGAGGATTCTATGCATTGAGGATTCTAAACATTGAGGATTCTAAGCCAAGCATTGAGTTTTCTAATCTTTGCTGTTTCTAAACATTAAGGCCTCTATGCACTGAGGTTTGTAAGCATTAGGGATGCTAAGCATTGAGGTTTCAGAGCAATAAAATTTCTAAGCAATGAGGATTCTACGCATTGAGGTTTCTAAACAATGCATGGAGGATGCTAAGCATTGAGGTTCCTAAGCAGTGAGTATTCTGAGCTTTGAGGATTCGAAGCTAAGCAATGAGGATGCTAAGCATTGAGGATGCTAAGCATTGAGGATTCTAAGCTATGTAATGGGGATACAAAGCATTGAGGATGCTAAGCATTGAGGATTCTAAGCACTGAGGTTTCTAAGCTAAGCATAGAGCATACTAAGGATTGAGGATGCTAAGCATTGAGGTTTCTAAGCATTGGGGATTCTACGCATTGAGGATGCTAAGCACTGAGGATTATAAGCATTGAGGTTTCTAAGCAGTGAGGATTCTATGCTAAGCACTGAGAATGCTAAGTATTGAGGTTTCTAAGCATTAAGGACTCTGTGCATTGAGGTTTCTAAGCACTGAGGATCCTGAGCTTTGGAGATCTAAGCTATGCATTGAGGATGCTAAGCATTGAGGATTCTCAGCATTGAGGATTCTAAGCAGTGAGGATTCTAAGCATTGAGGATGTTAAGCATTGAGGATTCTAAGCATTGAGGTTTCTAAGCTAAGCATTGAGGATTCTAAGCATCGAGGAATCTAAGCATTGAGGATTCTAAGCATTCCGGTTTCTAAGCAGTGAGGATTCTACGCTAAGCACTGAGGTTGCTAAGTATTGAGGTTTCTGAGCATTAAGGACTCTGTGCATTGAGGTTTCTAAGCATTGAGGATTCTATGCATTGAGGATTCTCAGCATTGAGGATTCTAAGCATTGAGGATGCTAAGCATTGAGGATTCTAAGCTATGTAATGAGGATGCTAAGCATTGAGGATTCTAAGCATTGGGGATTCTAAGCATTGAGGATTCTAAGCCAAGCATTGAGTTTTCTAATCTTTGAGGTTTCTAAGCATTAAGACATCTATGCATTTAGGTTTGTAAGCATTTGGGATGCTAAGCAATGAGGTTTCAAATAATAAAATTTCTCAGCATTGAGGTTTGTATGCATTGAGGATTCTAAGCATTGAGGATTCTAAGCTAAGCATAGAGCATACTAAGGATTGAGGATGCTAAGCATTGAGGTTTCTAAGCATTGGGGATTCTACGCGTTGAGGATGCTAAGCACTGAGGATTCTAAGCATTGAGGTTTCTAAGCAAAGGATTCTAAGCTAAGCACTGACGATGCTAAGTATTGAGGTTTCTAAGCATTATGGACTCTGTGCATTGAGGTTTCTAAGCATTGAGGATCCTGAGCTTTGAGGATTCTAAGCTATGCATTGAGGATGCTAAGCATTGAGGATTCTAAGCATTGAGGATTCTAAGCATTGAGGATTCTAAGCAATGAGGTTTCAAACAATAAAATTTCTAAGCAATTGGGATTCTACGCGTTGAGGATGCTAAGCATTGAGGATTCTAAGCATTGAGGTTTCTAAGCAGTGAGGATTCTAAGCTAAGCACTGAGGATGCTAAGTATTGAGGTTTTTAAGCATTAAGGACTCTGTGCATTGAGGTTTCTAAGCATTAAGGACTCTGTGCATTGAGGTTTCTAAGCTAAGCATTGAGGATTCTAAGCATTGAGGATTCTAAGCATTGAGGATTCTAAGCATTGAGGATTCTAAGCATTGAGGATGCCAAGCATTGAGGATGCTAATCATTGAGGATGCTAAGCATTGAGGATTCTAAGCATTGAGAATTCTAAGCATTGAGGATTCTAAGCATTGAGGTTTCTAAGCTAAGCATTGAGGATTCAAAGCATTGAGGATTCTAAGCATTCAGGTTTCTAAGCAGTGAGGATTCTAAGCAAAGCACTGAGGATGCTAAGTATTGAGGTTTCTAAGCATTAAGGACTCTGTGCATTGAGGTTTCTAAGCATTGAGGATCCTGAGCTTTGAGGATTCTAAGATATGCATTGAGGATGCTAAGGATTGAGGTTTCTGAGCTTAGCATTGAGGATTCTAATCATTGAGGATTCTAAGCATTGAGGATTCTAAGCATTTAGGATGCTAAGTATTGAGGTTTCTAAGCATTAAGGACTCTGTGCATTGAGGATTCTAAGCACTGAGGATTCTAAGCAGTGAGGATTCTAAGCATTGAGGTTTCAAAGGTAAGCATTGAGGATTCTAAGCATTGAGGATTCTAAGCATTGAGGTTTCTAAGCTAAGCATTGATGATACGAAGCATTGAGGATTCTAACTATTGCGGATTCTAAGCAATGCATGGAGGATGCTAAGCATTGAAGATTCTAAGCATTGAGGATTCTAAGCATTGAGGATTCTAAGCCAAGCATTGAGTTTTCTAATCTTTGATGTTTCTAAGCATTAAGTCCTCTATGCATTGAGGTTTGTAAGGATTAGCGATGCTAAGCAATGAGGTTTCAAACAATAAAATTTCTCAGCATTGAGGTTTGTAAGCATTGAGGATTCTAATCATTGAGGATTCTAAGCTAAGCATAGAGCATACTAAGGATTGAGGACGCTAAGCATTGAGGTTTCTAAGCATTGGGCATTCTACGCATTGAGGATGCTAAGCACTGAGGATTCTAAGTATTGAGGTTTCTAAGCATTAAGGACTCTGTGCATTGAGGATCCTGAGCTTTGAGGATTCTAAGATATGCATTGAGGATGCTAAGGATTGAGGATTCTAAGCATTGAGGATGCTAAGCATTGAGGTTTCTAAGCTTAGCATTCAGGATTCTAAGCACTGAGGATTCTAAGCACTCAGGTTTCTAAGCATTGAGGATTCTAAGCATTGAGGATGCTAAGCATTGAGGATGCTAAGCATTGAGGATGCTAAGCATTGAGGATTCTAAGCATTGAGGATGCTAAGCATTGAGGATTCTAAGCATTGAGGATTCTAAGCCAAGCATTGAGTTTTCTAATCTTTGTTTTTTCTAAACATGAAGGCCTCTATGCAATGAGGTTTGTAAGCATTAGGGTTGCTAAGCATTGAGGTTTCAGAGCAATAAAATTTCTAAGCAATGAGGATTCTGCGCATTGAGGTTTCTAAGCAATGCATGGAGGATGCTAAGCATTGAGGTTCCTAAGCAGTGAGGATTCTGAGCTTTGAGGATTCTAAGCTAAGCAATGAGGATGATAAGCAATGAGGATGCTAAGCATTGAGGATGCTAAGCATTGAGGATGCTAAGCATTGAGGTTTCTAAGCTAAGCATAGAGCATAATAAGGATTGAAAATGCTAAACATTGAGGTTTCTAAGCATTGGGCATTCTATGTGTTGAGGATGCTAAGCACTGAGGATTCTAAGCATTGAGGTTTCTAAGCAAAGGATTCTAAGCTAAGCACTGAGGATGCTAAGTATTGAGGTTTCTAAGCATTAAGGACTCTTTGCATTGAGGTTTCTAAGCATTAAGGACTCTGTGCATTGAGGTTTCTAAGCTAAGCATTGAGGATGCTAAGCATTGAGGATGCTAAGCATTGAGGACTCTAAGCATTGACGATTCTAAGCATTGAGGATGCCAAGCATTGAGGATGCTAATCATTGAGGATGCTAAGCATTGAGGATTCTAAGCATTGAGGATTCTAAGCATTGACGATTCTAAGCATTGAGGATTCCAAGCATTGAGGATTCTAAGCATTGAGGATGCCAAGCATTGAGGATGCTAATCATTGAGGATGCTAAGCATTGAGGATTCTAAGCATTGAGGATTCTAAGCATTGAGGATTCTAAGCATTGAGGTTTCTAAGCTAAGCATTGAGGATTCTAAGCATTGGGGATTCTAAGCATTCAGGTTTCTAAGCAGTGAGGATTCTAAGCAAAGCACTGAGGATGCTAAGTATTGAGGTTTCTAAGCATTAAGGACTCTGTGCATTGAGGTTTCTAAGCATTGAGGATCCTGAGCTTTGAGGATTCTAAGATATGCATTGAGGATGCTAAGGATTGAGGTTTCTGAGCTTAGCATTGAGGATTCTAATCATTGAGGATTCTAAGCATTGAGGATTCTAAGCATTGAGGTTTCTAAGGTAAGCATTGATGATACGAAGCATTGAGGATTCTAACTATTGCGGACTCTAAGCAATGCATGGAGGATGCTAAGCATTGAAGATTCTAAGCATTGAGGATTCTAAGCAATGAGGATTCTATGCCAAGCATTGAGTTTTCTAATCTTTGAGGTTTCTAAGCATTAAGTCCTCTATGCATTGAGGTTTGTAAGGATTAGGGATGCTAAGCAATGACGTTTCAAACAATAAAATTTCTCAGCATTGAGGTTTGTAAGCACTGAGGATTCTAAGCATTGAGGATTCTAAGCTAAGCATAGAGCATACTAAGGATTGAGGACGCTAATCATTGAGGTTTCTAAGCATTGGGCATTCTACGCGTTGAGGATGCTAAGCACTGAGGATTCTAAGTATTGAGGTTTCTAAGCATTAAGGACTCTGTGCATTGAGGTTTCTAAGCATTGAGGATCCTGAGCTTTGAGGATTCTAAGATATGCATTGAGGATGCTAAGGATTGAGGATTCTAAGCATTGAGGATGCTAAGCATTGAGGTTTCTAAGCTTAGCATTCAGGATTCTAAGCATTGAGGATTCTAAGCATTGAGGATTCTAAGCATTGAGGATGCTAAGCATTGAGGATGCTAAGCATTGAGGATTCTAAGCATTGAGGATTCAAAGCCAAGCATTGAGTTTTCTAATCTTTGTTTTTTCTAAACATGAAGGCCTCTATGCAATGAGGTTTTTAAGCATTAGGGTTGCTAAGCCTTTAGGTTTCAGAGCAATAAAATTTCTAAGCAATGAGGATTCTGCGCATTGAGGTTTCTAAGCAATGCATGGAGGATGCTAAGCATTGAGGTTCCTAAGCAGTGAGGATTCAGAGCTTTGAGGATTCTAAGCTAAGCAATGAGGATGCTGAGCAATGAGGATGCTAAGCAATGAGGATGCTAAGCATTGAGGATGCGAAGCATTGAGGATGCGAAGCATTGAGGATTCTAACTATTGAGGATTCTAAGCAATGCATGGAGGATGCTAAGCATTGAGGATTCTAAGCATTGAGGATTCTAAGCATGGAGGATTCTAAGCATTGAGGATTCTAAGCATTGAGGATTCTAAGCCAAGCATTGAGTTTTATAATCTTTGAGTTTTCTAAGCATTAAGGCCACTATGCCTTGAGGTTTGTAAGCATTTGGTATGCTAAGCAATGAGGTTTCAAACAATAAAATTTCTCAGCATTGAGGTTTGTAAGCATTGAGGATTCTAAGCATTGAGGATTCTAAGCTAAGCATAGAGCATACTAAGGATTGAGGATGCTAAGCATTGAGGTTTCGAAGCATTGAGGATTCTACGCGTTGAGGATGCTAAGCACTGAGGATTCTAAGCATTGAGGATTCTAAGCAGTGAGGATTCTAAGATAAGCACTGAGGATGCTAAGCATTGAGGATGCTAAGCATTGAGGCTGTTAAGCATTGAGGATGCTAAGCATATAGTTTTCTAAGCTAAGCATTGAGGATTCTAAGCATTGAGGATTCTAAGCATTGAGGATTCTAAGCATTGAGGATTCTAAGCATTGATGTTTCTAAGCTAAGCATTGAGGATTCTAAGCATTGAGGATTCTATGCTATGCATTGAGGATTCTAAACATTGAGGATGTTAAGCATTGAGAATTATAAACACTGAGGTTTCTAAGCTAAGCATTGAGGATTCTAAGCATTGAGGATTCTAAGCATTCAGGTTTCTAAGCAGTGAGGATTCTAAGCTAAGCATTGAGGATGCTAAGTATTGAGGTTTCTAAGCATAAAGGACTCTGTGCATTGAGGTTTCTAAGCATTGAGGATTCTAAGCATTGAGTTTTCTAAGCTAAGCATTGAGGATGCTAAGCATTGAGGATTCTAAGCATTGAGGATTCTAAGCATTGAGGATTCTAAGCATTGAGGATTCTAATCTAGGCATTGACGATTCTAAGCATTGAGGATTCTAAGCATTGAGGATGCTAAGCATTGAGGATGCTAAGCATTGAGGATTCTAAGCATTGAGGATTCTAAGCATTGAGGTTTCTAAGCTAAGCATTGAGGTTTCTAAGCATTGAGGATGCTAAGCATTGAGGATGCTAAGCATTGAGGATGCTAAGCATTGAGGATGCTAAGCTTTGAGGAAGCTAAGCATTGAGGATTCTAAGCATTGAGGATGCTAAGCATTGAGGATGCTAAGCATTGAGGATGCTAAGCATTGAGGATGCTAAGCTATGTAATGAGGATGCTAAGCATTGAGGATTCTAAGTATTGAGGTTTCTAAGCTAAGCATTGAGGACGCGAAGCATTGAGGATTCTAACTATTGAGGATTCTAAGCAATGCATGGAGGATTCTAAGCATTGTGGATTCTAAGCGTTGAGGATTCTAAGCATTGAGGTTTCTAAGCATTGAGGATTCTAAGCATTGAGGATTCTAAGCATTGAGGATGCTAAGCATTGAGGATGCTAAGCATTGAGGATTCTAAGCATTGAGGATTCTAAGCATTGAGGATTCTAAGCATTGAGGATTCTAATCTAGGCATTGAGGATTCTAAGCATTGAGGATTCTAAGCATTGAGTATTCTAAGCATTGAGGTTTCTAAGCTAAGCATTGAGGATTCTAAGCATTGAGGATGCTAAGCATTGAGGATGCTAAGCATTGAGGATGCTAAGCATTGAGAATTCTAAGCATTGAGGATTCTAAGCATTGAGGATTCTAAGCATTGAGGTTTCTAAGCAAAGCATTGAGTTTTCTAAGCATTGAGGATGCTAAGCATTGAGGATGCTAAGCATTGAGGATGCTAAGCTTTGAGGATGCTAAGCATTGAGGATTCTAAGCATTGAGGATGCTAAGCATTGAGGATTCTAAGCTATGTAATGAGGATGCTAAGCATTGAGGATTCTAAGTATTGAGGTTTCTAAGCTAAGCATTGAGGACGCGAAGCATTGAGGATTCTAACTATTGAGGATTCTAAGCAATGCATGGAGGATTCTAAGCATTGTGGATTCTAAGCGTTGAGGATTCTAAGCATTGAGGTTTCTAAGCAAAGCATTGAGGATTCTAAGCATTGAGGATTCTAAGCATTGAGGATGCTAAGCATTGAGGATGCTAAGCATTGAGGATTCTAAGATTTGAGGACGCTAAGCATTGAGGATTCTAAGCATTGAGGATGCTAAGCATTGAGGATGCTAAGCATTGAGGATTCTAAGCATTGAGGATTCTAAGCATTGAGGATGCTAAGCATTGAGGATTCTAAGCATTGAGGATGCTGAGCATTGAGGATTCTAAGCATTGAGGATTCTATGCATTGAGGATTCTAAGCATTGAGGATTCTAAGCCAAGCATTGAGTTTTCTAATCTTTGTTTTTTCTAAACATGAAGGCCTGTATGCAATGAGGTTTGTAAGCATTAGGGTTGCTAAGCATTGAGGTTTCAGAGCAATAAAATTTCTAAGCAATGAGGATTCTGCGCATTGAGGTTTCTAAGAAATGCATGGAGGATGCTAAGCATTGAGGTTCCTAAGCAGTGAGGATTCTGAGCTTTGAGGATTCTAAGCTAAGCAATGAGGATGCTAAGCAATGAGGATGCTAAGCAATGAGGATACTAAGCATTGAGGATTCTAAGCATTGAGGTTTCAAAGCTAAGCATTGAGGATGCGAAGCATTGAGGATTCTAACTAGTGAGGATTCTAAGCAATGCATGGAGGATGCTAAGCATTGAGGATTCTAAGCATTGAGGATTCTAAGCATTGAGGATTCTAAGCATTGAGGATTCTCAGCCAAGCATTGAGTTTTATAATCTTTGAGTTTTCTAAGCATTAAGGCCAGTATGCATTGAGGTTTGTATGCATTTGGGATGCTAAGCAATGAGGTTTCAAAAAAATAAAATTTCTCAGAATTGAGGTTTGTAAGCATTGAGGATTCTAAGCATTGAGGATTCTAAGCTAAGCATAGAGCATACTAAGGATTGAGGATGCTAAGCATTGAGGTTTCTAAGTATTGGGGATTCTACGCGTTGAGGATGCTATGCACTGAGGATTCTAAGTATTGAGGTTTCTAAGCATTGAGGATCCTGAGCTTTGAGGATTCTAAGATATGCATTGAGGATGCTAAGTATTGAGGTTTCTAAGCATTAAGGACTCTGTGCATTGAGGTTTCTAAGCAATGAGGATGCTAAGCATTGAGGATGCTAAGCATTGAGGATGCTAAGCATTGAGGCTGTTAAGCACTGAGGATGCTAAGCATTGAGTTTTCTAAGCTAAGCATTGAGGATGCTAAGCATTGAGGATTCTAAGCATTGAGGATTCTAAGCATTGAGGATTCTAAGCATTGAGGTTTCTAAGCTAAGCATTGAGGATTCTAGGCATTGAGGATGCTAAGCATTGAGGATGCTAAGCATTGAGGATACTAAGCATTGAGGATTCTATGCTATGCATTGAGGATTCTAAACATTGAGGATGTTAAGCATTGAGAATTCTAAGCATTGAGGTTTCTAAGCTAAGCATTGAGGATTCTAAGCATTGAGGATTCTAAGCATTGATGATTCTAAGCATTGAGGATTCTAATCTAGGCATTGAGGATTCTAAGCATTGAGGATTCTAAGCATTGAGGATTCTAAGCATTGAGGTTTCTAAGCTAAGCATTGAGGATTCTAATCATTGAGGATGCTAAGCATTGAGGATGCTAAGCATTGAGGATTCTAAGCATTGAGGATTCTAAGCATTGACGATTCTAAGCATTGAGGTTACTAAGCAAATCATTGAGGTTTCTAAGCATTGAGGATGCTAAGCATTGAGGATGCTAAGCATTGAGGATGCTAAGCTTTGAGGATGCTAAGCATTGAGGATTCTAAGCATTGAGGATGCTAAGCATTGAGGATGCTAAGCATTGAGGATTCTAAGCTATGTAATGAGGATGCTAAGCATTGAGGATTCTAAGTATTGAGGTTTCTAAGCTAAGCATTGAGTACGCGAAGCATTGAGGATTCTAACTATTGAGGATTCTAAGCAATGCATGGAGGATTCTAAGCATTGAGGATTCTAAGCGTTGAGGATTCTAAGCATTTAGGATGCTAAGCATTGAGGATTCTAAGATTTGAGGACGCTAACCATTGAGGATTCTAAGCATTGAGGATGCTAAGCATTGAGGATGCTAAGCATTGAGGATGCTAAGCATTGAGGATTCTAAGCATTGAGGATGCTAAGCATTGAAAATTATAAGCATTGAGGATTCTAAGCATTGAGGATTCTAAGCCAAGCATTGAGTTTTCTAATCTTTGTTGTTTCTAAACATGAAGGCCTCTATGCAATGAGGTTTGTAAGCATTAGGGTTGCTAAGCATTGAGGTTTCAGAGCAATAAAATTTCTAAGCAATGAGGATTCTGCGCATTGAGGTTTCTAAGCAATGCATGGAGGATGCTAAGCATTGTGGTTCCTAAGCAGTGAGGATTCTGAGCTTTGAGGATTCTAAGCTAAGCAATGAGGATGCTAAGCAATGAGAATGCTAAGCATTGAGGATGCTAAGCATTGAGGCTGTTAAGCATTGAGGATTCTAAGTATTGAGTTTTCTAAGCTAAGCATTGAGGATGCTAAGCATTGAGAATTCTAAGCATTGAGGATTCTAAGCATTGAGGATTGTAAGCATTGAGGATGCTAAGCATTGAGGATTCTAAGCATTGGGGATGCTAAGCATTGAGGATTCTAAGCATTGAGGATTCTAAGCATTGAGGATTCTAAGCATTGAGGTTTCTAAGCTAAGCATGGAGGATTCTAAGCATTGAGGATGCTAAGCATTGAGGATGCTAAGCATTGAGGATGCTAAGCATTGAGGATTCTAAGTATTGAGGATTCTAAGCTAGGCATTGAGGATTCTAAGCATTGAGGATTCTAAGCATTGAGGTTTCTAAGCAAAGCATTGAGGATGCTAAGCATTGAGGATGGTAAGCATTGAGGATGGTAAGCATTGAGGATGGTAAGCATTGAGGATGCTAATCATTGAGGATGCTAAGCATTGAGGATGCTATGCATTGAGGATGCTAAGCATGGAGGATTCTAAGCATTGAGGATTCTAAGCATTGAGGATGCTAAGCATTGAGGATTCTAAGCATTGAGGATTCTAAGCTATGTAATGAGGATGCTAAGCATTGAGGATTCTAAGTATTGAGGTTTATAAGCTAAGCATTGAGGATGCGAAGCATTGAGTATTCTAACTATTGAGGATTCTAAGCTAGGCATTGAGGATTCTAAACATTGAGGATTCTACGCATTGAGGATTCTATGCATTGAGGATTCTAAGCATTGAGGATGCTAAGCATTGAGGATGCTAAGCATTGAGGATTCTAAGCCAAGCATTGAGTTTTCTAATCTTTGTTGTTTCTAAACATTAAGGCCTCTATGCAATGAGGTTTGTAAGCATTAGGGTTGCTAAGCATTGAGGTTTCCGAGCAATAAAATTTCTAAGCAATGAGGATTCTGCGCATTGAGGTTTCTAAGCAATGCATGGAGGATGCTAAGCATTGAGGTTCCTAAGCAGTGAGGATTCTGAGCTTTGAGGATTCTAAGCTAAGCAAAGAGGATGCTAAGCAATGAGGATGCTAAGCAATGAGGATGCTAAGCATTGAGGATGCTAAGCATTGAGGATTCTAAGCATTGAGGTTTCTAAGCTAAGCATTGAGGATGCGAAGCATTGAGGATTCTAACTATTGAGGATTCTAAGCAATGCATGTAGATTGCTAAGCATTGAGGATTCTAAGCATTGAGGATTCTAAGCATTGAGGATTCTAAGCATTGAGGATTCTAAGCTATGCATGGAGGATTCTAAGCATTGAGGATTCTATGCATTGAGGATTCTAAGCCAAGCATTGAGTTTTCTAATCTTTGAGGTTTCTAAGCATTAAGGCCTCTATGCATTGAGGTTTGTAAGCATTTGGGATGCTAAGCAATGAGGTTTCAAACAATAAAATTTCTCAGCATTGAGGTTTGTAAGCACTGAGGATTCTAAGCATTGATAATTCTAAGCTAAGCATAGAGCATACTAAGGATTGAGGATGCTAAGCATTGAGGTTTCTAAGCATTGGGGATTCTACGCGTTGAGGATGCTAAGCACTGAGGATTCTAAGCATTGAGGTTTCTAAGCAGTGAGGATTCTAAGCTAAGCACTGAGGATGCTAAGTATTGAGGTTTCTAAGCATTATGGACTCTGTGCATTGAGGTTTCTAAGCATTGGGAATCTGTAGCTTTGAGGATTCTAAGCTAAGCATTGAGGATTCTAAGCATTGAGGATGCTAAGCATTGAGGATTCTAAGCATTGAGGTTTCTAAGCTAAGCATTGAGGATGCGAAGCATTGAGGATTCTAACTATTGAGGATTCTAAGCAATTCATGTAGATTGCTAAGCATTGAGCATTCTAAGCATTGAGGATTCTAAGCATTGAGGATTCTAAGCATTGAGGATTCTAAGCTATGCATGGAGGATTCTAAGCATTGAGGATTCTATGCATTGAGGATTCTAAGCCAAGCATTGAGTTTTCTAATCTTTGAGGTTTCTAAGCATTAAGGCCTCTATGCATTGAGGTTTGTAAGCATTTGGGATGCTAAGCAATGAAGTTTCAAACAATAAAATTTCTCAGCATTGAGGTTTGTAAGCACTGAGGATTCTAAGCATTGATAATTCTAAGCTAAGCATAGAGCATACTAAGGATTGAGGATGCTAAGCATTGAGGTTTCTAAGCATTGGGGATTCTACGCGTTGAGGATGCTAAGCACTGAGGATTCTAAGCATTGAGGTTTCTAAGCAGTGAGGATTCTAAGCTAAGCACTGAGGATGCTAAGTATTGAGGTTTCTAAGCATTATGGACTCTGTGCATTGAGGTTTCTAAGCATTGGGAATCTGTAGCTTTGAGGATTCTAAGCTAAGCATTGAGGTTTCTAAGCATTGAGGATTCTAAGCATTGAGGATTCTAAGCATTGAGGATTCTAAGCATTGAGGTTTCTAAGCTTAGCATTGAGGATTCTAATCATTGAGGATTCTAAGCATTCAGGTTTCTAAGCAGTGAGGATTCTATGCTAAGCACTGAGGATGCTAAGTATTGAGGTTTCTAAGCATTAAGGACTCTGTGCATTGAGGATTCTAAGCATTGAGGATTCTAAGCAGTGAGGATTCTAAGCATTGAGGTTTCTAAGGTAAGCATTTAGGATTATATGCATTGAGGATTCTAAGCATTGAGGTTTCTAAGCTAAGCATTGAGGTTGAGAAGCATTGAGGATTCTATTGAGGATTCTAAGCAATGCATGGAGGATGCTAAGCATTGAAGATTCTAAGCATTGAGGATTCTAAGCATTGAGGATTCTAAGCCAAGCATTGAGTTTTCTAATCTTTGTTGTTTCTAAACATTAAGGCCTCTATGGAATGAGGTTTGTAAGCATTAGGGTTGCTAAGCATTCAGGTTTCAGAGCAATAAAATTTCTAAGCAATGAGGATTCTGCGCATTGAGGTTTCTAAGCAATGCATGGAGGATGCTAAGCATTGAGGTTCCTAAGCAGTGAGGATTCTGAGCTTTGAGGATTCTAAGCTAAGCAATGAGGATGCTAAGCAATGAGGATGCTAAGCAATGAGGATGCTAAGCATTGAGGATTCTAACTATTGAGGATTCTAAGCAATGCATGGAGGATGCTAAGCATTGAGGATTCTAAGCATTGAGGATTCTAAGCATTGAGGATTCTAACTATTGAGGATTCTTAGCAATGCATGGAGGATTCTAAGCATTGAGGATTCTAAGCATTGGGGATTCTAAGCATTGAGGATTCTAACCCAAGCATTGAGTTTTCTAATCTTTGAGGTTTCTAAGCATTAAGGCCTCTATGCACTGAGGTTTGTAAGCATTTGGGATGCTAAGCAATGAGGTTGCAAACAATAAAATTTCTCAGCATTGAGGTTTGTAAGCATTGAGGATTCTAAGCATTGAGGATTCTAAGCTAAGCATAGAGCATACTAAGGATTGAGGATGCTAAGCATTGAGGTTTCTAAGTATTGGGGATTCTACGCGTTGAGGATGCCAAGCACTGAGGATTATAAGCATTGAGGTTTCTAAGCACTGGGGATTCTAAGCATTGAGGTTTCTAAGCAGTGAGGATTCTAAGCTAAGCACTGAGGATGCTAAGTATTGAGGTTTCTAAGCATTAAGGACTCTGTGCATTGAGGTTTCTAAGCATTGAGGATTCTAAGCATTGAGGATTCTAAGCATTGAGGATTCTAAGCATTGAGGATTCTAAGCATTGAGGATGCTAAGCATTGAGGATTCTAAGCATTGAGGATTCTAAGCATTGAGGATTCTAAGCCAAGCATTGAGTTTTCTTATCTTTGAGGTTTCTAAACATTAAGGCCTCTAAGCACTGAGGTTTGTAAGCATTAGGGATGTTAAGCATTGAGGTTACAGAACAATGAAATTTCTAAGCAATGAGGATTCTACGCATTGAGGTTTCTAAGCTAAGCACTGAGGATGCTAAGTATTGAGGTTTCTAAGCATTAAGGACTCTGTGCATTGAGGTTTCTAAGCATTGAGGATTCTAAGCATTGAGGATTCTAAGCATTGAGGATTCTGAGCTTTGAGGATTCGAAGCTAAGCAATGAGGATGCTAAGCATTGAGGATTCTAAGCATTGAGGATTCTAAGCATTGAGGATTCTAAGCATTGAGGATTCTAAGCTAGGCATTGTGGATGCTAAGCATTGAGGATGCTAAGCATTGAGGATGCTAAGTATTGAGTATTCTAAGCATTGAGGATTCTAAGCTAAGCATAGAGCATACTAAGGATTGAGGATTCTAAGTATTGAGGATTCTACGCATTGAGGATGCTAAGCACTGAGGATTCTAAGCATTGAGGTTTCTAAGTAGTGAGTATTCTAAGCTAAGCACTGAGGATGCTAAGTATTGAGTTTTCTAAGCATTAAGGAATCTGTGCATTGAGGTTTCTAAGCACAGAGGATCCTGAGCTTTGAGGATTCTAAGCAAAGCATTGAGGATGCTAAGCATTAAGGACTCTGTGCATTGAGGATTCTAAGCATTGAGGATTCTAAGTATTAAGGTTTCTAAGCAGTGAAGATTCTAAGCTAAGCACTGAGGATGCTAAGTATTGAGGTTTCTAAGCATTAAGGACTCTGGGCATTGAGGATTCTAAGCATTGAGGATTCTAAGCATTGAGCATTCTATGCATTGAGGATGTTAAGCATTGAGGATTCTAAGCATTGAGGTTTCTAAGCTAAGCATTGAGGATTCTAAGCATCGAGGAATCTATGCATTGAGGATTCTAAGCATTCAGGTTTCTAAGCAGTGAGGATTCTAAGCTAAGCACTGAGGATGCTAAGTATTGAGGTTTCTAAGCATTAAGGACTCTGTGCATTGAGGATGCTAAGCATTGAGGATTCTAAGCATTGAGGATTCTAAGCATTGAGGATTCTCAGCATTGAGGATTCTAAGCTAGGCATTGTGGATTCTAAGCATTGAGGATTCTAAGCGTTGAGGATGCTAAGCGTAAAGGATTCTAAGCATTGAGGATGCTAAGCGTTGAGGATGCTAAGCATTGAGGATGCTAAGTATTGAGGATGCTAAGCATTGAGAATTCTAAGCATTGAGGATTCTAAGCATTGAGGATGCTAAGCGTTTAGGATGCTAAGCGTTGAGAATTCTAAGCATTGAGTATTCTAAGCATTGAGGATGCTAAGCATTGAGGATGCTAAGCATTGAGGATTCTAAGCATTGAGGATTCTAAGCAATGAGGATGCTAAGCTAAGCATAGAGCATACTAAGGATTGAGGATGCTAAGCATTGAGGTTTCGAAGCATTGGGGATTCTACGCGTTGAGGATGCTAAGCACTGAGGATTATAAGCATTGAGGTTTCTACGCAGTGAGGATTCTATGCTAAGCACTGAGAATGCTAAGTATTGAGGTTTCTAAGCATTAAGGACTCTGTGCATTGAGGTTTCTAAGCATTGATGATCCTGAGCTTTGGGGATTCTAAGCTATGCATTGAGGATGCTAAGCATTGAGGATTCTAAGCATTGAGGATTCTAAGCATTGAGGATTCTATATTCTCAGGTTTCTAAGCAGTGAGGATTCTAAGCTAAGCACTGAGGATGCTAAGTATTGAGATTTCTAAGAATTAAGGACTCTGTGCATTGAGGTTTCTAAGCATTGAGGATTCTAAGCATTGAGGATTCTAAGCATTGAGGATTCTAAGCATTGAGGATTCTCAGCATTGAGGATTCTAAGCTAGGTATTGTGGATTCTAAGCATTGAGGTTTCTAAGCATTGAGGATGCTAAGCATTGAGGATTCTAAGCATTGAGGATTCTAAGCATTGAGGATTCTAAGCATTGAGGATTCTAAGCTATGTAATGAGGATGCTACGCATTGAGGATTCTAACTATTGAGGATTCTAAGCAATGCATGGAGGATGCTAAGCATTGAGGATTCTAAGCATTGGGGATTCTAAGCATTGAGGATTCTAACCCAAGCATTGATTTTTCTAATCTTTGAAGATTCTAAGCATTAAGGCCTCTATGCATTTAGGTTTGTAAGCATTTGGGATGCTAAGCAATGAGGTTTCAAATAATAAAATTTCTCAGCATTGAGGTTTGTAAGCATTGAGGATTCTAAGCGCTGAGGATTCTAAGCTAAGCATAGAGCATACTAAGGATTGAGGATGCTAAACATGGAGGTTTCTAAGCATTGGTCATTCAACGCGTTGAGGATGCTAAGCACTGAGGATTCTAAGCATTGAGGTTTCTAAGCAAAGGATTCTAAGCTAAGCACTGAGGATGCTAAGTATTGAGGTTTCTAAGCATTAAGTACTCTGTGCATTGAGGTTTCTAAGCATTGAGGATCCTGAGCTTTGAGGATTCTAAGCTATGCATTGAGGATGCTAAGCATTGAGGATTCTAAGCATTGAGGATTCTATGCATTGAGGATGTTAAGCATTGAGGATTCTAAGCATTGAGGATTCAAAGCATTGAGGTTTCTAAGCTAAGCATTGAGTATTCTAAGCATTGAGGATTCTATGCATTCAGGTTTCTAAGCAGTGAGGATTCTAAGCAAAGCACTGAGGATGCTAAGTATTGAGGTTTCTAAGCATTAAGGACTCTGTGCATTGAGGTTTTTAAGCATTGAGGATCCTGAGCTTTGAGGATTCTAAGATATGCATTGAGGATGCTAAGGATTGAGGTTTCTGAGCTTAGCATTGAGGATTCTATGCATTGAGGATTCTAAGCATTGAGGATTCTAAGCATTGAGGATGCTAAGTATTGAGGTTTCTAAGCATTAATGACTCTGTGCATTGAGGATTCTAAGCATTGAGGATTCTAAGCATTGAGGATTCTAAGCATTGAGGATTCTAAGCATTGAGGATTCTCAGCATTGAGGATTCTAAGCTAGGTATTGTGGATTCTAAGCATTGAGGTTTCTAAGCATTGAGGATGCTAAGCATTGAGGATTCTAAGCATTGAGGATTCTAAGCATTGAGGATTCTAAGCATTGAGGATTCTAAGCTATGTAATGAGGATGCTACGCATTGAGGATTCTAACTATTGAGGATTCTAAGCAATGCATGGAGGATGCTAAGCATTGAGGATTCTAAGCATTGGGGATTCTAAGCATTGAGGATTCTAACCCAAGCATTGATTTTTCTAATCTTTGAAGATTCTAAGCATTAAGGCCTCTATGCATTTAGGTTTGTAAGCATTTGGGATGCTAAGCAATGAGGTTTCAAATAATAAAATTTCTCAGCATTGAGGTTTGTAAGCATTGAGGATTCTAAGCGCTGAGGATTCTAAGCTAAGCATAGAGCATACTAAGGATTGAGGATGCTAAACATGGAGGTTTCTAAGCATTGGTCATTCAACGCGTTGAGGATGCTAAGCACTGAGGATTCTAAGCATTGAGGTTTCTAAGCAAAGGATTCTAAGCTAAGCACTGAGGATGCTAAGTATTGAGGTTTCTAAGCATTAAGTACTCTGTGCATTGAGGTTTCTAAGCATTGAGGATCCTGAGCTTTGAGGATTCTAAGCTATGCATTGAGGATGCTAAGCATTGAGGATTCTAAGCATTGAGGATTCTATGCATTGAGGATGTTAAGCATTGAGGATTCTAAGCATTGAGGTTTCTAAGCTAAGCATTGAGGATTCTAAGCATCGAGTAATCTAAGCATTGAGGATTCTAAGCATTCAGGTTTCTAAGCAGTGAGGATTCTAAGCTAAGCACTGAGGATGCTAAGTATTGAGGTTTCTAAGCATTAAGGACTCTGTGCATTGAGGTTTCTAAGCATTAAGGACTCTGTGTATTGAGGTTTCTAAGCTAAGCATTGAGGATGCTAAGCATTGAGGATTCTAAGCATTGAGGATTCTAAGCATTGAGGATTCAAAGCATTGAGGTTTCTAAGCTAAGCATTGAGTATTCTAAGCATTGAGGATTCTATGCATTCAGGTTTCTAAGCAGTGAGGATTCTAAGCAAAGCACTGAGGATGCTAAGTATTGAGGTTTCTAAGCATTAAGGACTCTGTGCATTGAGGTTTTTAAGCATTGAGGATCCTGAGCTTTGAGGATTCTAAGATATGCATTGAGGATGCTAAGGATTGAGGTTTCTGAGCTTAGCATTGAGGATTCTATGCATTGAGGATTCTAAGCATTGAGGATTCTAAGCATTGAGGATGCTAAGTATTGAGGTTTCTAAGCATTAATGACTCTGTGCATTGAGGATTCTAAGCATTGAGGATTCTAAGCATTGAGGATTCTAAGCATTAAGGATTCTCAGCATAGAGGATTCTAAGCAGTGAGGATTCTAAGCATTGAGGTTTCTAAGGTAAGCATTGAGGATTCTAAGCATTGAGGATTCTAAGCATTGAGGTTTCTAAGCTAAGCATTGATGATACGAAGCATTGAGGATTCTAACTATTGCGGATTCTAAGCAATGCATGGAGGATGCTAAGCATTGAAGATTCTAAGCATTGAGGATTCTAAGCATTGAGGATTCTAAGCCAAGCATTGAGTTTTCTAATCTTTGAGGTTTCTAAGCATTATGGCCTCTATGCATTGAGGTTTGTAAGCATTTGGGATGCTAAGCAATGAGGTTGCAAACAATAAAATTTCTCAGAATTGAGGTTTGTAAGCATCGAGGATTCTAAGCATTGAGGATTATAAGCTAAGCATAGAGCATACTAAGAATTGAGGATGCTAAGCATTGAGGTTTCTAAGTATTGGGGATTCTACGCGTTGAGGATGCTATGCACTGAGGATTCTAAGTATTGAGGTTTCTAAGCATTGAGGATCCTGAGCTTTGAGGATTCTAAGATATGCATTGAGGATGCTAAGGATTGAGGATTATAAGCATTGAGGATGCTAAGCATTGAGTTTTCTAAGCTTAGCATTGAGGATTCTAAGCATTGAGGATTCTAAGCATTGAGGTTTCTAAGCAAAGCATTGAGGATTCTAAGCATTGATGATGCTAAGCATTGAGGATGCTAAGCATTGAGGATGCTAAGTATTGAGGTTGCTAAGCATTGAGGATGCTAAGCTTTGAGGATGCTAAGCATTGAGGATTCTAAGCATGGAGGATTCTAAGCATTGTGGATTCTAAGCGTTGAGGATTCTAAGCATTGAGGTTTCTAAGCGAAGCATTGAGGATTCTAAGCATTGAGGATTCTAAGCATTGAGGATGCTAAGCATTGAGGATGCTATGCATTGAGGATTCTAAGATTTGAGGATGCTAAGAATTGAGGATTCTAAGCATTGAGGATGCTAAGCATTGAGGATTCTAAGCATTGAGGATTCTAAGCATTGAGGATGCTAAGCATTGAGGATTCTAAGCATTGAGGATTCTAAGCATTGAGGATTCTAAGCATTGAGGTTTCTAAGCTAAGCATTGAGGATACGAACCATTGAGGATTCTAACTAGTGAGGATTCTAAGCAATGCATGGAGGATGCTAAGCATTGAGGATTGTAAGCACTGAGGATTCTAAACTATGCATGGAGGATTCTAAGCATTGAGGATTCTAAGCATTGAGGATTCTAAGCCAAACATGAGTTTTCTAATCTTTGAGGTTTCTAAGCATTAAGGTCTCTATGCATTGAGGTTTGTAAGCATTTGGGATGCTAAGCAATGAGGTTTCAAACAATAAAATTTCTCAGCAGTGAGGTTTATAAGCATTGAGGATTCTAAGCATTGAGGATTCTAAGCTAAGCATAGAGCATACTAAGGATTGAGGATGCTAAGCATTGAGGTTTCGAAGCATTGGGGATTCTACGCGTTGAGGATACTAAGCACTGAGGATTCTAAGTATTGAGGTTTCTAAGCAGTGAGGATTTTAAGCTAAGCACTGAGGATGCTACGTATTGAGGTTTCTAAGCATTAAGGACTCTGTGCATTGAGGTTTCTAAGCATTGAGGATACTGAGCTTTGAGGATTCTAAGATATGCATTGAGGATGCTATGCATTGAGGATGCTAAGCATTGAGGATGCTAAGCATTGAGGATTCTAAGCATTGAGTTTTCTAACCTAAGCATTGAGGATGCTAAGCATTGTGGATGCTAAGCATTGAGCATTCTAAGCATTGAGGATTTTAATCATTGAGGTTTTTAAGCAAAGCATTGAGGATTCTAAGCATTGAGGATTCTACGCATTGAGGATGCTAAGCATTGAGGATTCTAGGCATTGAGGATGCTAAGCATTGAGGATGCTAAGCATTGAGGATGCTAAGCCAAGCATTGAGTTTTCTAATCTTTGTTGTTTCTAAACATTAAGCCCTCTATGCAATGAGGTTTGTAAGCATTAGGGTTGCTAAGCATTGAGGTTTCAGAGCAATAAAATTTCTAAGCAATGAGGATTCTGCGCATTGAGGTTTCTAAGCAATACATGGAGGATGCTAAGCATTGAGGTTCCTAAGCAGTGAGGATTCTGAGCTTTGAGGATTCTAAGCTAAGCAATGAGGATGCTAAGCAATGAGGATGCTAAGCATTATGGATGCTAAGCATTGAGGATGCTAAGCATTGAGGATTCTAAGCATTGAGGTTTCTAAGCTAAGCATTGAGGATGCGAAGCATTGAGGATTCTAACTAATGAGGATTCTAAGCAATGCATGGAGGATGCTAAGCATTGAGGATTCTAAGCATTGAGGATTCTAAGCCAAGCATTGAGTTTTCTAATCTTTGAGGTTTCTAAGCATTAAGGCCTCTATGCATTGAGGTTTGTAAGCATTTGGGATGCTAAACAATGAGCTTTCAAACAATAAAATTTCTCAGCATTGAGGTTTGTAAGCATTGAGGATTCTAAGCATTGAGGATTCTAAGCACTGAGGATTCTACGCATTGAGGATTGCAAGCATTGAGGATTCTAATCTAGGCATTGAGGATTCTAAGCATTGAGGATGCTAAGCATTGAGGATTCTAAGCATTGAGGATTCTAAGCATTGAGTTTTCTAAGCTAAGCATGGAGGATTCTAAGCATTGAGGATTCTAAGCATTGAGGATTCTAAGCATTGAGGTTTCTAAGCTAAGCATTGAGGATACGAAGCATTGAGGATGCTAAGCACTGAGGATTCTAAGCATTGAGGTTTCTAAGCAGTGAGGATTCTAAGATAAGCACTGAGGATGCTAAGTATTGAGGTTTCTAAGCATTAAGGACTCTGTGCATTGAGGTTTCTAAGCAATGAGGATGCTAAGCATTGAGGATGCTAAGCATTGAGGATGCTAAACATTGAGGCTGTTAAGCATTGAGGATGCTAAGCATTGAGTTTTCTAAGCTAAGCATTGAGGATGCTAAGCAATGCAGATTCTAAGCATTGAGGATTCTAAGCATTGAGGATTCTAAGCATTGAGGATTCTAAGCATTGAGGATTCTAAGCATTGAGGTTTCTAAGCTAAGCATTGAGGATTCTAGGCATTGAGGATACTAAGCATTGAGGTTGCTAAGCATTGAGTATTCTAAGCATTGAGGATGCTAAGTATTGAGGTTTTTAAGCATTAAGGACCCTGTGCATTGAGGTTTCTAAGCATTGAGGATTCTAAGCATTGAGTTTTCTAAGCTAAGCATTGAGGATGCTAAGCATTGAGGATTCTAAGCATTGAGGATTCTAACCATTGAGGTTTCTAAGCATTGAGGATGCTAAGCATTGAGGATGCTAAGCATTGAGGATTCTAAGCATTGAGGATGCTAAGTATTGAGGATGCTAAGCATTGAGGTTTCTATGCACCGAGGATTCTGATCTTTGAGGATTCTAAGCTAAGCAATGAGGATGCTAAGCAATGAGGATGCTAAGCATTGAGGATTCAAAGCATTGAGGATGCTAAGCATTGAGGATTCTAAGCATTGAGGATTCTAAGCAATGTAATGAGGATGCTAACCATTGAGGATTCTAAGTATTGAGGTTTCTAAGCTAAGCATTGAGGATGCGAACCATTGAGGATTCTAAGCATTGAGGATTCTAAGCCAAGCATTCAGTTTTCTAATCTTTGAGGTTTCTAAGCATTAAGGCCTCTATGCATTGAGGTTTGTAAGCATTGAGGATCCTGAGCTTTGAGGATTCTAAGCTAAGCATTGAGGATTCTAAGTATTGAGGATGCTAAGCATTGAGGATTCTAAGCATTGAGGATTCTAAGCCAAGCATTCAGTTTTCTAATCTTTGAGGTTTCTAAGCATTAAGGCCTCTATGCATTGAGGTTTGTAAGCATTGAGGATTCTAAGCAATGAGGTTTCAAACAATAAAATTTCTCAGCATTGAGGTTTGTAAGCATTGAGGATTCTAAGCATTGAGGATTCTAAGCTAAGCATAGAGTATTCTAAGGATTGAGGATGCTAAGCATTGAGGTTTCTAAGCATTGGGGATTCTACGCGTTGAGGATGCTAAGCACTGAGGATTCTAAGCATTGAGGTTTCTAAGCAGTGAGGATTCTAAGCTAAGCACTGAGGATGCTAAGTATTGAGGTTTCTAAGCATTAAGGACTCTGTGCATTGAGGTTTCTAAGCATTGAGGATCCTGAGCTTTTAGGATTCTAAGCTAAGCATTGAGGATGCTAAGCATTGAGGATTCTAAGCATTGAGGATTCTAAGCATTTAAGACTTTAAGCATTGAGGTTTCTAAGCAATAAGGTTTCTCAGCATTGAGGATTCTAAGAAATGAGCATTCTACACATTGAAGATTTTACGCGTTGAGGTTTCTAAGCATTGAGGATTCTAAGGTATGCATTGAGGATGCTAAGCAATGAGGATGCTAAGCATTGTAGATTCTATGTATTGAGGATTCTAAGCATTAAGTACTCTAAGCATTGAGGTCTCTAAGCTTTAAGGTCTCTATGCATTGAGGTTTGTAAGCATTGAGGATTCTAAGCCAAGCATTGAGTTTTCTAATCTATGAGGTTTCTAAGCATTAAGGCCTCTATGCATTGCGGTTTGTAAGCATTTGGGATGCTAAGCAATGAGGTTTCAAACAATACAATTTCTCATCATTGAGGTTTGTAAGCATTGAGGATTCTAAGCATTGAGGATTCTAAGCATTGAGGATTCTAAGCATTGAGGTTTCTAAGCTAAGCATTGAGGATTCTAAGCATTGAGGATTCTAAGCATTGAGGATTCTAAGCATTGAGGATTCTAAGCATTGAGGATTTTAAGCATTGAGGATGCTAAGCATTGACGATGCTAAGCATTGACGATGCATAGCATTGATGATTTTAAGCTATGTAATGAGGATGCTAAGCATTGAGGAAGCTAAGCATTGAGGATTCTATGCATTGAGGATTCTAAGCTTTGAGGATTCTAAGCATTGAGGATTCTAAGCATTGAGGTTTCTAAGTATTGAGGATTCTAAGCATTGAGGTTTATAAGCATTGAGGTTTATAAGCATTGAGGTTTCTAAGCATTGAGGATTCTAAGCATTGAAAATTCTAAGCATTGAGGATTCTAAGCATTGAGGATTCTAAGCTAAGCATTGAGGATTCTAAGCATTGAGGATTCTAAGCATTGAGGATTCTAAGCTAGGCATTGAGGATTCTAAGCATTGAGGATTCTAAGCATTGAGGATTCTAGGCATAGAGGATTCTAAGCATTGAGGATTCTAAGCTAAGCATTGAGGATTCTAAGCATTGAGGATTGTTAGCATTGAGGATGCTAAGAATTGAGGATTCTAAGCATTGAGGATTCTAAGCATTGAGGATTCTAAGCATTGAGGATTCTAAGCATTGAGGATTCTAAGCATTGAGGATTGTTAGCATTGAGGATTCTAAGCTAAGCTTTGAGGTTGCTAAGCATTGAGGATACTAAGCATTGAGGATTCTAAGCATTGCGGATTCTAAGCATTGAGGATTCTAAGCATTGAGGATTCTAAGCATTGAGGTTTCTAAGCATTGAGGATGCTAAGCATTGAGGATTCTAAGCATTGAGGATTCTAAGCATTGAGGATGCTAAGCATTGAGGATGCTTTAGCATTGAGGATTCTAAGCATTGAGGATTCTTAGCATTGAGGATGCTAAGCATTGAGGATGCTAAGCATTGAGAATGCTAAGCATTGAGGATGCTAAGCATTGACGATTCTAAGCATTGAGGATTCTAAGCATTGAGGATGCTAAGAAATGAGGATGCTAAGCATTGAGGATGCTAAGCATTGAGGATGCTAAGCATTGGGGATTCTAAGCATTGAGGTTTCTAAGCTAAGCATTGAGGATGCTAAGCATTGAGGATGCTAAGCATTGACGATTCTAAGCATTGAGGATGCTAAGCATTGAGGATACTAAGCATTGAGGATTCTAAGCATTGCGGATTCTAAGCATTGAGGATTCTAAGCATTGAGGATTCTAACTATTGAGGATGCTAAGCATTGAGGATGCTAAACCTTGATGTTATGAAGCATTGAGGATTCTAAGCTATGTAATGAGGATGATAACCATTGAGGATACTAAGCATTGAGGATTCTAAGCATTGAGGATTCTAAGCAAGGCATTGAGGATTCTAAGCTAGGCATTGAGGATTCTAAGCATTGAGGATTTTAAGCATTGAGGATTCTAAGCATTGAGGTTTCTAAGGTAAGCACTGAGGATTCTACGCATTGAGGATTCTTAGCATTGAGGATTCTAAGCATTGAGGATTCTAAGCATTGAGGAGTCTAAGCATTGAAGAGTCTAAGCATTGAGGATTCTAGGCATTGAGGATTCTAAGCATTGAGGATGCTAAGCATTGAGGATTCTAAGCATTGAGGTTTCTGAGCTAAGCATTGAGGATTCTAAGCATTGAGGATTCTAAGCATTGAGGATTCTAAGCATTGAGGATTCTAAGCATTGAGGATGCTAAGCATTGAGGATGCTAAGCATTGAGGATGCTTTAGCATTGAGGATTCTAAGCATTGAGGATTCTTAGCATTGAGGATGCTAAGCATTGAGGATGCTAAGCATTGAGAATGCTAAGCATTGAGGATGCTAAGCATTGACGATTCTAAGCATTGAGGATTCTAAGCATTGAGGATGCTAAGAAATGAGGATGCTAAGCATTGAGGATGCTAAGCATTGAGGATGCTAAGCATTGGGGATTCTAAGCATTGAGGTTTCTAAGCTAAGCATTGAGGATGCGAAGCATTTAGGATTCTAACTATTGGGGATTCTAAGCAATGCATGGAGGATGCTAAGCATTGAGGATTCTAAGCACTGAGGTTTCTAAGCTATGCATGGAGGATTCTAAGCATTGAGGATTCTAAGCATTGAGGATTCTAAACCAAGCATTGAGTTTTCTAATCTTTGAGGTTTCTAAGCATTAAGGCCTCTATGCATTGAGGTTTTTTAGAATTTGGGATGCTAAGCAATGAGGTTTCAAACAATAAAATTTCTCAGCATTGAGGTTTGTAAGCGTTGAGGATTCTAAGCATTGAGGATTCTAAGCTAAGCATAGAGCATACTAAATATTGAGGATGCTAAGCATTGAGGTTTCTAAGCATTGGTGATTCTACGCGTTGAGGATGCTAAGCACTGAGGATTCTAAGCATTGAGGTTTCTAAGCAGTGAGGATTCTAACCATTGAGGATTCTAAGCATTGAGGATTCTAAGCATTGAGAATTCTAAGCCAAGCATAGAGTTTTCTAATCTTTGAGGTTTCTAAACATTAAGGCCTCTATGCATTGAGGTTTGTAAGCATTAGGGATGGTAAGCATTGAGGTTTTAGAGCAATAAAATTTCTAAGCAATGAGGATTCTGCGCATTGAGGATTCTAAGCAATGCATGGAGGATGCTTAGCATTGAGGTTCTTATGCTGTGAGGATTCTGTGATTTGAGGATTCTAAGCTAAGCAATGAGGATGCTAAGCAATGAGGATGCTAAGCATTGAGCATGCTAAGCATTGACGATTCTAAGCATTGAGGATTCTAAGCTATGTAATGAGGATGCTAAGCATTGAGGATGCTAAGCATTGAGGATTCTAACTATTGAGGATTCTAAGCAATGCACGGAGGATTCTAAGCATTGAGGATTCTAAGCTATGCATGGAGGATTCTAAGCATTGAGGATTCTAAGCATTGAGGTTTCTAAGCAGTGAGGATTCTAAGCTAAGCACTGAGGATGCTAAGTATTGAGGATTCTAAGCATTGAGGATTCTAAGCATTGAGGATTCTAAGCATTGAGGATTCTAAGCATTGAGGTTTCTAAACATTCAGGGTTCAAAGCATTGAGGATGCCAAGCATTGAGGATGCCAAGCATTGAGGATGCTAAGCATTGAGGATGCTAAGCATTGAGGATTCTAAGCATTGAGGATTCTAAGCATTTAGGATTCTAAGCATTGAGGATTCTAAGCCAAGCATTGAGTTTTCTAATCTTTGAGGTTTCTAAACATTAAGGCTTCTATGGACTGAGGCTTGTAAGCATTAGGGATGCTAAGCATTGAGGTTTCAGAGCAATAAAATTTCTAAGCAATGAGGATTCTACGCATTGAGGTTTCTATGCATGCATGGAGGATGCTAAGCATTGAGGTTCCTAAGCAGTGAGGATACTGAGCTTTCAGGATTCGAAGCTAAGCAATGAGGATGCTAAGCAATGAGGATGCTAAGCATAGATGATACTAAGCATTGAGGATTCTAAGCTATGCATAGAGCATACTAAGGATTGAGGATGCTAAGCATTGAGGTTTCTAAGGATTGGGGAATTTACACATTGAGGATGCTAAGCACTGAGTTTTCTAAACAGTGAGGATTCTAAGCTAAGCACTGAGGATGCTAAGTATTGAGGTTTCTAAGCATTAAGGACTCTGTGCACTGAGGTTTCTAAGCATTGAGAATCCTGAGCTCTGAGGATTCTAAGCTAAGCATAGGGCATACTAAGGATTGAGGATTCTAAGCAATGAGGATTCTAACTATTGAGGATTCTAAGCATTGAGGATTCTATGTATTGAGGATTCTATGCATTAAGGACTCTAAGCATTGAGGTTTCTAAGCCTTAAGGTCTCTATGCATTGAGGTTTCTAAGAATTGAGGATTCTAAGCCAAGCATTGAGTTTTCTAATCTTTGAGGTTTCTAAGCATTAAGGCCTATATGCATTGAGGTTTGTAAGCATTTGGGATGCTAAGCAATGAGGTTTAAATGCAATAAAATTTCTCAGCGTTGAGGATTCTAATCAATGAGGATTCTACGCATTGAGGTTTTCTAAGCAATGCATGGAGGATGCTAAGCATTGTGGATTCTAAGAATTGAGGATTCTAAGCTAAGCATAGAGCATACTAAGGAGTGAGGATTCTAAGCATTGAGGTTTCTAAGCAGTGAGGATTCTAAGATAAGCACTGAGGATGCTAAGTATTGAGGTTTTTAAGCATTAAGTACTCTGTGCATTGAGGTTTCTAAGCATTGAGGATTCTAAGCATTGAGGATTCTAAGCATTGAGGATTCTAAGCATTGAGGATTCTAAGCATTAAGGATTCTAAGCATTGAGGATTCTAAGCATTGAGGATTCTAAGCATTGAGGATTCTAAGCATTGAGGATGCTAAGCATTGAGGATTCTAAGCAGTGAGGATTCTGAGCTTTGAGGATTCTAAGCTAAGCAATGAGGATGCTAAGCATTGAGGATTCTAAGCATTGACGATTCTAAGCATTGAGGATTCTAAGCTATGTAATGAGGATGCTAAGCATTGAGGATGCTAAGCATTGAGGATTCTAAGCATTGAGGATTCTAAGCATTGAGGTTTCAAACCAGGGAGGATTCTAAGCGAAGCATTGAGGATGCTAAGTGTTGAGGTTTCTAAGCAATAAGGACTCTGTGCATTGAGGTTTCTAAGCATTGAGGATCATGAGCTTTGAGGATTCTAAGCTAAGCATTGAGGATGCTAAGCATTGAGGATTCTAAGCAATGAGGATTCTAAGCATTGAGGATTCTAAGCATTGAGGATCATGAGCTTTGAGGATTCTAAGCTAAGCATTGAGGATGCTAAGCATTGAGGATTCTAAGCATTGGGGATTCTAAGAATTGAGGATTGTAAGCATTGAGGATTCTAAGCTATGCATTGAGGATTCTAAACATTGAGGATATTAAGCATTGAGGATTCTAAGCATTGAGGTTTCTAAGCTATGCATTGAGGATTCTAAGCATTGAGGTTTCTAAGCAGTGAGGATTCTAAGCTAAGCACTGAGGATGCTAAGTATTGAGGTTTCTAAGCATTATGGACTCTGTGCATTGAGGTTTCTAAGCATTGAGGATTCTAAGCATTGAGGATTCTAAGCATTGAGGATTCTAAGGAATGAGGATTCTAAGCATTGAGGATTCTAAGCATTGAGGATTCTAAGCTAGGCATTGAGGATTCTAAGCATTGAGGATTCTAAGCATTGAGGATTCTAAGCATTGAGGATTCTATGCATTGAGGATGCTAAGCATTGAGGATGCTAAGCATTGAGAATTCTAAGCATTGAGGATTCTAAGACAAGCATTGAGTTTTCTAATATTTGAGGTTTCTAAACATTAAGGCCTCTATGCAATGAGGTTTGTAAGCATTAGGGATGCTAAGCATTGAGGTTTCAGATCAATAAAATTTCTGATCAATGAGGATTCTGCACATTGAGGTTTCTAAGCAATGCATGGAGGATGCTAAGCATTGATGTTCCTAAGCAGTGAGGATTCTGAGCTTTTAGGATTCTAAGCTAAGCAATGAGGATGCTAAGCAATGAGGATGCTAAGCAATGAGGATTCTAATCTATGCATGGTGGATTCTAAGCATTGAGGATTCTAAGCATTGAGGATTCTAAGCTATTTAATGAGGATGCTAAGCATTGAGGATTCTAAGCATTGAGGATTCTAATCTATGCATGGTGGATTCTAAGCATTGAGGATTCTAAGCATTGAGGATTCTAAGCATTGAGGATTCTAAGCCAAGCATTGAGTTTTCTAATCTTTGAGGTTTCTAAGCATTTAGGCCTCTATGCATTGAGGTTTGTAAGCATTTGGGATGCTAAGCAATGAGGTTTCAAATAATAAAATTTCTCAGCATTGAGGTTTGTAAGCATTGAGGATTCTAAGCATTGAGGATTCTAAGCTAAGCATAGAGCATACTAAGGATTGAGGATGCTAAGCATTGAGGTTTCTAAGCATTGGGGATTCTACGCGTTGAGGATGCTAAGCACTGAGGATTCTAAGCACTGAGGTTTCTAAGCAGTGAGGATTCTAAGCTAAGCACTGAGGATGCTAAGTATTGAGGTTTCTAAGCATTAAGGACTCTGTGCATTGAGGTTTCTAAGCATTGAGGTTTCTAAGCATTGAGGATTCTAAGCTAAGCATTGAGGATTCTAAGCATTGAGGATTCTAAGCTATGCATTGAGGATTCTAAGCATTTAGGACATTAAGCACTGAAGTTTCTATGCAATAAGGTTTCTCAGCATTGAGGATTCTAAGAAATGACCATTCTACACATTGAAGATTTTACGCGTTGAGGTATCTAAGCTAAGCATTGAGGATGTGAAGCATTGAGGATTCTAACTATTGAGGATTCTATTTTAAGCATTGAGGATTCTAAGCATTGAGGATTCTAAGCTATGCATTGAGGATTCTAAGCATTGAGGAGTCTTAGCATTGAGGATTGTAAGGTATGCATTGAGGATTCTTAGCATTTAGTACTTGAAGCATTGAGGTTTCTAAGCAATAAGGTTTCTCAGCATTGAGGATTCTAAGAAATGAGCATTCTACACATTGAAGATTTTACGCGTTTAGGTTTCTAAGCATTGAGGATTCTAAGGTATGCATTGAGGATGCTAAGCAATGAGGATGCTATGCATTGTGGATTCTATGTATTGAGGATTCTATGCATTAAGGACTCTAAGCATTGAGGTTTCTAAGCATTGAGGATTCTAAGCCAAGCATTGAGTTTTCTAATCTTTGAGGTTTCTAAGCATTAAGGCCTCTATGCATTGAGGTTTCTAAGCATTAGGGATGCTAAGTATTGAGGTTTCCAAGCAATAAAATTTCTCAGCGTTGAGGATTGTAAGCTATGAGGATTCTAGGCATTGAGGTTTCTAAGCAGTGCATGGAGGATGCTAAGCATTGAGGATTCTAAGCATTGAGGATTCTAAGCTAAGCATAGAGCATACTAAGGATTGAGGATGCTAAGCATTGAGGTTTCTAAGCATTGGGGATTCTACGCATTGAGGATGCTAAGCACTGAGGATTATAAGCGTTGAGGTTTCTAAGCAGTGAGGATTCTAAGCTAAGCTCTGAGGATGCTTAGTATTGAGGTTTCTAAGCATTAAGGACTCTGTGCATTGAGGTTTTTAAGCATTGAGGATCCTGAGCTTTGAGGATTCTAAGCTAAGCATTGAGGATGCTAAGCGTTGAGGATGCTAAGCATTCAGGATTCTAAGCTATGCATTGAGGATTCTAAGCAATGAGGATTCTAAGTATTGACGATTCTAAGCTCTGATGTGAGGATGCAACACGTTGAGGTTTCTAAGCATTTAGGGCTCTTATCATTGAGGATTCTAAGCATTGAAGATTCTACGTTGAGCATTTAGGTTTCTAAGCAATGAGGTTTCTAAGCATCGAGGATTCCAAGCATTGAGGTTTCTAAGCTTGGCATTGAGTATTCTAAGTATTGAGGTTTCTCAGTGTTGAGGATTCTAAGCAATGAGGATTGTATGCATTGAGGATTTTATGCATTTAGGGTTCTAAACTAAGCACTGAGGATTCTGAGCATTGAGGGTGCAAAGCGTTGAGGTTTCTAAGCATTGAGGTTACTTAAAATTAAGGTCTCTAAGCTATAAAGTTTCTAATCATTGAGGATACTAAGCATTGAGGTTACTAAAAATTAAGGACTCTATGCATTGAGTTTTTTATGCATTGTGGATGCTAAGCATTGAGGATTCTAAGCTTTGAGTATTATAAGCATTGTGGAATCTAAGCATCGAGGAATCTAAGCTAAGCATTGAGGATGCTAAGGATTGAGGTTTCTAAGCATTGAGTGTTCTAAGGTTTGCGGATTTCAAGCTAAGCATTGCGGTTGGTAAGCATTGAGGATTCTAGGCATTGAGGATTCTTAGCAGTGAGGATGCTAAGCATTGAGGATTCTAAGCATTGAGGATTCTAAGCGTTGAGGATTCTAAGCTAGGCATTGAGGATTCTAAGCATTGAGGATGCTAATCATTGAGGATTCCCAGCATTGAGGATTCTAAGCTAAGCATGTAGGATTCTAAGTATTGAGGTTTCTCAGTGTTGAGGATTCTAAGCAATGAGGATTCTATGCATTGAGGATTTTATGCATTGAGGGTTCTAAACTAAGCACTGAGGATGCTGAGCATTGAGAGTGCAAAGCACTGAGGTTTCTAAGCATTTAGGTTACTAAAAATTAAGGTCTCTAAGCTATGAGGTTTCTAATCATTGAGGATACTAAGCATTGAGGTTTCTACGCATTAAGGACTCCATGCATTGAGTATTTTATGCATTGAGGATGCTAAGGATTGAGGTTTCTAAGCATTGAGTGTTCTAAGCTTTGAGGACTTTAAGCTAAGCATTGCGGTTGGTAAGCATTGAGGTTTCTAGGCATTGAGGATTCTATGCTTTGAGGATTCTTAGCATTGAGGATGCTATGCATTGAGGTTTCTGAGTATTTCAGATTCTGAGCATTGAGGATTCTAAGCTAAGCATTGAGGGTGCTAAGCAATGAGGATTCTCAGCATTGAGGATGCTAAGCACTGAGGATTCTCATCATTGAGGATTCTCAGCATTGAGGTTTCTAAGCATTAAGAACTTTAAGCATTGAGGATTCTAAGCATTGATCATTCTAAGCATTAAGGACTCTATGCATTGAGGTTTCTAAGCTTTAAGGGTGCTAAGCATTGAGGTTTCAAAGCAATAAGGTTTCTCAGCATTGAGGATTCTAAGCAATGAGGATTCTAAGCATTGAGGATTCTGCGCATTGAGGTTTCTAAGCTAAACATTGAGGATGCTGAGCATTGAGGATGCAAAGCATTGAGGATTCTAAGCATTGAAGTTTCTAAGCACTGAGGACTCTATGCTTTGAGGTTTCTAAGCATCGAGGTTTCTAAGCATTGAGGATTCTAAGCATTAAGGACTCTATGCTTTGAGGTTTCTAAGCATTTAGGTTTCTAAGCATTGAGGATTCTAATCATTGAGGATGCTAAGCTAAGCATTGAGGATGCTAAGCATTGAGGATTCTAGGCACTGAGGATTCTAAGCATTGGGGATACGAAGCTACGCAGTGAGGGTGATAAGCATTGAGGTTTCTAAGCATTAAGGACTCTATGCATTGAGATTTTTAAGCATTGATGATGCTAAGCATTGAGGATTTTATGCTTTGAGAATGCAAAGCAATGAGCTCTCTAAGCATTGAGGATTCTAAGCATTGACGATTCTAAGCACTGAGGATTCTAAGCATTGAAGATTCTAAACTAAGCATTGAGGTTTCTAAGCAATGAGAATTCTAAGCAATGAGAATTCTAAGCTAAGCATTGAGGTTGCTTAACATTGAGTAAGCTAAGCATTGGGGTGTCTTAGCATTAAGGACTCTATGCATAGAGTTTTCTAAGCATTGAGGATTCTAAGCTGTGCATTGAGGATGCTAAGCATTGATGTTTCTAAGCATTGAGGTTTCTAAGCATTGAGGTTTCTAAGCATTGAGGATTCTCTGTTAAGCATTGGAATTCTAAGCATTGAGGATTCTATGCATTGATTGTTCTAAGCCATTGAGGGATCTAAACATTGAGTGTTCTAAGCATTGAGGATTCTAAGTAAAGCATTGAGGCTTCTCATCATTGAGGATTCTTTGCAGACTTGTTTCCCTATCCTTCGCTATAGGTATGCTTTTGTTTCATCAGGTATTAGTTCACTTGGTTGTTTTTTAGTTGCATCATATGGAATATTAGTCAAATGTGTGTAGAATTTCCATCTGCCTTCAGAATTTGGGATTTTGGGATCTGCCCCAAAATGATTTATAGAACCTGACATTCTAATTTCTTGGAGTTAAGGGGCTGGGGGAATAACCCAGAAAAAGAATAACGAGAATATCCATCTTTAGTAGGATGTTAAACTGTACTATGTCTGGATGCTTTGTACATGTATTGGTCTCTGCAGTCATTTCTAATCATTCTGATTCATTGGTGAGTGAATTCATAAAACTCATCCACTAAGGGATGTTTCCAAGCAACTTGGAGCCTGGAATACCTTCACCCAGCTTTGATGGTAGAAAGCAGTTAACCAAGGTGATTTGTAACATTCACTTCTTTGCCATGAGGACCATTGATAACGCATATCGTGTAAGTGTATTTAAGGGAGGGTTATCTCTCTGATAATTCTGGAAAACAGCAGTGGGCCCTGTCAGACTAGGTAAGCTGCCTCTGCATTAAGATGTGTCTCTTTGAGTAGGATTTTGCCAAATGCAGGGTCAGGAAATAAGGAGGAGGTGGGGTAAATGGAGGAGCATAGTATTACATCGTGGAGTAACTGAAAATGTGACAACTTGGGGAAAGATTTTGGGTGGGGAGCGGAGGAAAGTGACCAACACAGGTTCTGCCTCAGAGCAGTCTCAAGTTTTCTGTGATCTCAGTATTTGAAGTTGTTTTTTTTTTTCCTTCTCCTTGAATATATTTGATGTACATCACACCATATCCTGTCTTTGTCAGACTTTGTTTAACTAGGCAGCCTTGGGCAGTTCAGATGTATCCAAGGCAGGATGCAGCCGTGATACACGCAGCAGAACTGCGTTTGATGCTCTTTTTTACACATCATTTGACTCTCAGAATATGCTGTAGAGGTCACACATAATGAAGTTGGGTGGGAATGTTGGCTTTCTTTGTTTATCTCTTATGTCCAGGGGGTAAACTTGAACCTTTGATCTGTGCAGCTCTCATGATAAAGTCATGTTGTATTTAGGAATAAGGGGGAGTGGAGGGAAGGCCTATGTTTTGTGGGCTCTGGCTTGGGGCTGATAGGATGAGAGGTATGCAGAGGCACAGCCAGAATCATTCCAGACAAGACCTGGATCTAGGTTGAATTTGTCACACGCTCTTTATGATTCCCTTTGACTCCTAATGAAATCCCAGTCTTGTGTCATTTCAAAACCTTGTTCCCTTTCAAACGCTGTGGCCCAAATAGCAGCTTGACAATGCATAGAATTTTAACCCATGTCAGGGCATCTGGAAGTGCACTTCATTTCCCTTCTGTGCCTCTTTTTATGAGGCGAGACATTGATTTGTTAACGGGGTTTCATTCTTTTATTTCAGATTGATCTTTCCCCAACTGATGTCATGATTTCTAACTTCCAAATCAGATAAAATCAAGAGGAAGATCCCTGCAATAGGCAGGAGATTAAGCAACAAGTTAGCAGTACTGTAGGAACAAAGCTCTTATTTTCATGCATATATCCACAGTTAAAATGAATAAAGAGAAGGGAAGGTGGGAGGTGGTTGATACGTTAGATTTATTACTCAAAGGGTTTTTGCTCCATGTTTTGCAAGAGGCATCAGTGCCTTTAATCTCTCATCTCTGGTTTTGTTAGTGGCACGTTATATCCTGGCCATGTCAGAATGTAGCACAGAGTAATGAGACAAGATCTGTTGGATGGGGCTTTATGTAGCACGAAAAGGTTCCTCTGCTCACTCTTTTTATTATTTACATTCCCAGTGAAGGTTACGTGTCATGTGGGCTTTGCAGAGATAAATGGGTAACCTGAGCTTTCTGGCAGCTTCCCCAGGACTTGGGGAGGATTCAGTGTAAGGACTGACTTGGGGATTTTGAAGCATCAAACTCAGTTCTGGGCCCTGAAGGAAACATAGAAGAACATGTGTCTCGGTGTCCTGAGGAGGTGCAGTGTAGCACAAGGTGGTATCAAGGGGCTCTGGACCAAAATTACACTTCAGAACAGTAGGTGTGTCCCAGAGCAGATCAGCAGCACTGGGGTGGCTTCATCAGCACTGCTGTTATGGGGCATAGTGAATCAAGAATGAAGTGTAGCAGCTCAGCTAAGTGCAGAAATCTTGACTATTGCCGGCCAGTTGGTGCCCGGAGATGTGATTTTGGCATTGCAAATATACCTGTCAGGAGGGGAGTGAAGCTTAGAAAGGGAGTTTTAAGTGGAATAGAGATGTTTCCCCACCTGGATCCTATGGATCCACTATTTCCTGGGGTTTAAAATCAGGACTCTCTAGAAGCTTTTGTCACGTTGAATGTTAGACAGAGGTTTATCAGTCTTGAGGAGAGCAGAATTCACATCTCTGCCAGTCTCACAGTATCCTCAATTAGCTGAATTGTGGCAAACCTTCCATTTCTGAGATGTGAAGACCCTTTCTTGTGGTTTCGTTTTCTCATAGAGTAACTGAAGAAAGAATCGCTCAATTAACATGCTGCATGCTTTCCCAATGTATAGAAGAGACAGGAGTTAAAGCCGTTTTCATCAGTTGCAAGGGAGCATGTTTTATTTTGCTTTGTGCTATTTACAGCTGTTGTCCATTAGGAGTCCTCAAGAGCCTCATTCTCAACTACAACAACACAGTCCCATAAGTTTAGCTCAGCAATGAGCCTGCAAAACAGCACTAAATCATGATGATGGGAGAAAGAAGAAAATGTTTGGAAATAGCAAAATGCAACTGATGCCTTTGTGAAAAGTAGTTTTTGCTTGTTGCTGTTTTAAAGCATTACTAAGGTAGACTGTAATGCACAGCATCTAGCTGGAGCTGAATAGAGGTTGTTTTCTAATATATATATGTTTTTGTAATAAAAAGTAAGCAGAACTCCTAGTATGTCTCTATTGGCTGAAGGGATCTTTTACAGTCCATTAGCGCCTTGGGCACTAATGTATACACAGCAGTGAAAATATACTAATCTCAGGGTAAGGTGCAAGAATGATAAAGGAAAAATAAAGATTAGTACACGGCTATTGAATAGCAGAGTTCTGGTTGCTTTACTGGACCACAGTATGATTGCTCTGTATGAATTCGAGTGGAGACTCTGGTCATGCCCATCAAATGCCTATGAATGGGAAGGGGTGAATGTGGGATTGTTTCCAGACCTGTCTACATCCTTGCAGAGGAGTTGGACCAAGTGACCTTTAAGGATCCTTTCCAACTCAAAAGGTTCTGTGATTCCACCTCTGTGTTTCACATTGATTGAGTAATGATTTGTAAAGCTGTTAGAAAACTGAAGGACTTTAGTACAGCTTTGGGAGCTGAGGACATAGAAGCATAACTTGCTAAATCAGCGTTTGCTTACAAGGATGCTCAGATGATACCTTTGATTGTTTTCTGTCCCTTTACTAGAGAGCCTGTGCTCTGACAGAGCTGCAAAAAACATCATGGCATCGTTGTGATTCCCTGTCAGATAGTGGCTTCCACTAAAGCAAATGTGTCAGGTTGATTTGTGACAGCAGCCTGAGATTGTGAACATTCACAGAAGGATAATTTTAAGACACATCATTGCTTTGTCCTTTTCTTTTATTCTCTATGCTTGGCAGGTGTCTACCTCTGTCTTCTTCCCTTGGCCCATCTGTGGATTTTGCTCAACACAGATGGGATTTTCAAACAATCTGCTGTCAAATTTGGTCTCTTCTGAGCATGTGTATACAGAGAGCTTTTGGAGACGTGTAACTAGGCCAAATGAGGGTGCTTTTTCATGGGAATGGCAAATAACGTATCTGATAGCAAGACAATTTTCTCTGCCAAATTGCTAGTCTGCTTTGCAACAGGGGTTCATTAGGCTCTGTCCATGAACTGTTTAGTAAGATTCTCTCTTAAAAAAAAAAGTTGGCATCGTATCTCTGCAGCTTCTGTGCATAACATCTCCATGCCTTTGCTTTGTTTTACAGACAGTCGTCCTTATGTCTTTCTGATGGCCCGTGTTCATCCTGGTGAAAGCAACGCCAGCTGGGTGATGAAGGGGACCCTGGAGTTCCTTGTGAGCAGTGATCCCATTGCTGATCTCCTGAGGAAATGTTTCATTTTCAAGATTGTCCCCATGCTCAACCCTGATGGAGTCATCAATGGCAAGTGCGTTGTAGTAACATACTTATTGTGAATTTTCACTGGGTTTACCTGCAGGCTTTACTGCTGTATACTTAGCAGGCCTAGTCTTCAGTGTTTTGGGCCAGAATTCCTGTTGCCTTTTGCCTTGTGTTTTATTCATCCTGTGATCAGTCCTGTAAGGAGAATGTAAGTCCTGGATACAGCCCAGTGTGCTGTCTCGTGTGCATCAGATATTCATGGTTCTGTACTGTGTGGGGCCGTAAGGTGTCCCAACTGACTGGGTGAAGTATTAGCGATAGCAGACAAACTGAATCTTACTTGCTGAATGGAAAGTTATCTATTCTGCCAAATCAGCAGGGCAAACTTTATCTGCAAGCTGATATATCTGGGAATAACTGGCTTTAATTAATGCTTTATATAACCTGAATGGGGGAAAGATGTAAGGATCTATTAAATGCTCGTATCTTTATGGAAATGTTTCCGTATAATGAAACTCCCTCCTTCTCCTATCTCCTTTACTCTGTTTCCTCCCACATGCTTCTGAAGAGATTCCAAGTCTTTCTGAGCTTATGAATATACCAGTTTCTTTTTGCATTCTTCAGAGCTGCCTTTACATTGCTCCTACCCACATCATCACTACAACCATTCATCTGGTTTCAGGTCAGGTTGTGCTGATCCGGTGCTGAAGAAACAGGGTAAAGACCTTAAGCAAATCTTGAGCTTATTTGGTCCTAATCTAATTCCTTTCTGTTGTGGTCTGGGCTTCAGCAGAGGGCAGCTTGGAGTGTTCTTAGCCTCTGGTCTGCGACTATGAGCATAGTTTTTTGTGTTCCTGTTCTCCCCAGGACATGAGTGTGTTGTAGTTTAGGCTGTTCAGGGGAGCTGGATGCTGCCCCCGAGTATTGGAAGCTTCTGCTGGCACCAAATGTTTCCTTGATTCTTCCAGACAGCAGAAGCAAAAATGAAAGATTGTGGCTTTCTGTTTTTCCTTTCACTCTGCTTAATTAAAGTTTCCAGCAGATGGAGGGCTGGAGGGAATGTCTGACCTTTTTTCTCCAGCTGTCAGGAGTGAGCATAGCAGAGGAAGGGTCCTCAGGAGGGACAGTGTGGCTTTTGGTGACACCTGGAATGAAGGGTACTGTCTGAGCTCATATCACACAGGAACGTGTGGAGCTTCCACTGTAGTTCAACCTGGTGATGAGTAGGAAAGTTTGGTGTGGGATAGGAGCAGAGGTCCAAGGACTTGGCTATGGCTCTGTAGCTAAGCATGAAGCCTGGGGAAGGGAGAGAACCATTCCATCATGCTCCAATTTAAATGCTGTGCTGTGGGGCCTCCCATGGCTCTGTTGCTCTTGCTTCTTCCCATGTGCTTTTTCAGTGGACTGAGGTGTTCCTGCACAGAAAGAAAAGCTTCTTTTCTTGGCCTAGAGTTTATTGGCAGCTTTTTGGAGATGACTTTTAGTCCCTTGCTGCATGTGGAAGCACATGCAGGTTTCTTTGTCCATTAATGTTCTACTTCATCTAGGTTTAAGTGCTGTATTAAACTCTGTTGTCATTCAAATCACTGCCACAAAGGGAAGCTCTTTTTCCAGGAAAAGGGTCTGTAGGCCATTATTGACTGAGTAGCTGTAAACAGGTCCATACTACTTACTTTTAGGTCTCTGTAGCACATTTCAGGAAGCCACTTATTTGCCTTGAGATTTACAATCACGACTGAATGTGTCAAATCCACTGTTTATTTTGAATCATCACTCATTTCGAATCTTCATGCTTTGAAAGTGCATCTTCTGTACTACCCATCCATCCTTCTGTTATCTGGTATTAATCCTGCTCTAGTCTCGTTACCTCGGTATCTTTATATTTAAAAAAGGGTTGAATTCTTTTCTGTTGGCAGTTCTTTTGAAGCTCCTCACTCTCTCCCTCCTCCCCAGTCCTGTGTGCTGGGGTGTGCATAATGCTTCCCTGCCCGTCACAAAGATGAATGCCATCGCACGGTTACAAAGGATTTCTTCCAGCAGCCCAGCTGTGCCCCTTCCCCAGCTGACTCCCTGCTGCAGGCACAGCTCAGTGGAAGAGTGCTCATCCCAGCAGGATACCGTGCAATCACACTTCGAGAGCCTTGTGCAGCAGCAAGACGATCAGGGCCTTGGTATTTGCTTTGGTTAATGTGATCTGAAAGTTGCATGCAGAGAATGTTCCTCTGTCACAGATATGATGGCAGTAATGTGATTATGCTCTGACTGTGTGTGGCTGAGCTAGGAAACAGCCTTCCCTTTCACTCCCTTTCACATCAGTCAGTACTATGAGGATTTATTCCTGTCTGTCAGTGATGGAGAGAGTTGAGTCCTGTTGCTGATGCTAAATGAAGGTAGTGGTGATGCAAGCATGTCTGTATGAGTAAGGCTGTCATCACATAAAAATAAAAATCACTACCCAATATCACATATAATTTGAGTTTGTTCAATCCAGAGAGTACTGATGAGCAGTTGTGTTCTGTGCGACTGTTCTCATGGAATCATTAAGGTTGGAAAAGAAGTCTGTCATCTGGTCCAACCGTCCGCCTACAACCAGTATTGCCCAGTAAACCGTGTCCTGAAGTACCACATCTCCATGTTTCTTTAAGGTCTCCAATGGATGGTGACTCCACCTCCCTGGGCAGCCTTTGCTCTGTCCTGAATAGCAGTCAGATGTAGGGTTTGTCAAATAAATTTCAGCTGATCTGGTAGTGGCTATATATTTTAATGTTAGACACTACTTTTTATTAAGTGCATCCTGTGTGTTGTCACACAGTAGTGTTTGACCACTGCTGGAAATGGGATGCTGCCTCTGATAGATGTATGGTCTGACCTGATATAGTTATTTGTGTGTTTTTTTTCTTCTTTACAAGTAAAAGTAGTCTTAATCTCCAAGAACGGTGCTATAAGATGGTCCAAAGTGACAGGCATTAAATTACTAAAGGGAAAGTGTCCTTGTAGGCTGATTATCTTGCGAAGGCTGTTCTGTGAAAACCCAAGGTATTGGTTGGTGTTCAGCTGACTGTTTTCTCTCATCCCTTTATCGTCTTTTTAAATTAAATCACGGATTAACAGGAAAGCTAGAGAAGGAATTCCATTCTACACAGCGGTGGAGAATCCATGAAGGAGCACAGCACTTTGATTAGGAAACTGCTGTGTTATACTGGGTGAGTGAGAGACCCGTGCTTTGTTCCTGGCTCTGCTGTTGATGAAGTATGTGACCTTGAGCATTTCCCCCTCCTTTTTTTTTCTTTCCCCTGAGTTTTCTTCCTGGGAGGATGAAATAATGACACACCACAACCTTCACACAGCTTGAAATGAGTGAAATATGTGTACCAGGAGCATTTTCTCTTCAATCTAGTTCTTCTGATTCATCCACTAAAACCAGGGTCAGGAAAGGAACTTGTAAAAGCTTATGACAGCACAAACAGTTCTGTTACAAAGAAATACCCAGCACTGTTGGCTGTTCACACTGTTCCACATAAGCTCATTACCACACAGTGGAGCAACAAGTTGCCTGTGCACCAACACTTCTCCATGCAGTTGTGTACCATCTTGTGACCTGCTTTTAGGCTGTCTTCTCTGTGCACATGCTACATACCCTTCTGTCAACAGCTTGTGTATGCAGCCATTCCTCAGTGTCTGCTCACACCTGCATATCTTCTGCACCCACGTACCTGGTGCTCCCATGTGTATGTTAGCAGTCACAACGTGGTAGTCAGCATTTTGTGGGGATTTTTTTGGCTGGACTTCTTCAGAGTCTGCAGTTTCATATAAATATTGCTATTTATTACCCCTGAATTTAGGGTTATTAATTATATCAGTATAACCTAATTTATATCACCATAAACAGCAATAATAAATAGTGCCAAATGCTAACGCGCAGTGCTTGCCAACCGTGCCCGTGTTTAATGAGTGCTTCCCCCCCACTTCCCAGAAGTATTAAATTAAAAATGATTCGGCCTTGCGATATGATTGATCAAACAAGAGGTGGAACTCCTAGATAAGTGCTTTTGCTTTAAAGAATATTTCATCTTCAGACTGCCCATGCACTGTCTATTATGAGCATCCACAGGTCTTGAACTGCCCAATCTCTCTCTTCCAAGTTCATGTCTCTCTCCTCCATTGCCACCTTCTTCCTTTTTCTTTACTCCCTTTCATGTTTCCTCTTTCTTCCCTTCTGTCTGCCCTTTTCTCGCTTTCCTTTCCCTACTGTTGAATCAAAGAAGCTTTTCAATGAGAGGAACTTGATGTGTTTTTGTAAATGAATTGAACCAATCAGTGGAGATGGGAGCCGGTGAGTCTATTTTGGTAAAGGAAGATTAATTTTTTTGGAAGCAGTGTGACTTCTTCGAAGGCATGGGGTAACCATAGTAGCTGTTAGGAAGAGGAAATCCTGATTTGCATTTTGGATTATAGCCATGGACTATTCTTTATCTGGTTTAAAAACACCCTGTTCCCTTCTGCACCTGCCTTCCCACAACACAGGCTGAGTAAGCTTTGCTGCTGCTTATAGGTAAGGCAGGTGAGCTGGGCTTTTTGTTTGTTTCTCTTTATTGATATTCACTCTCACTTTAGTCAGGCTGTTTGTTCCATCCTGTTTTACTTACAGGGCTTTGTTTATTGCGCCCTGGAATCCAGCAGAGAAAAGCTTTAACTCTGACAATTACAGAAATGGAGAGATAGAAACGTCCTCTGAAAGCCCTTTCAGAACACATTTCTATTGCATGCTCTCAGAAGGGAAACTATTAACTATTAATGTTTCCCACTTACTTTTTGAAACAAGGGCCTTTTTTTTTTTCTTTTCTTTTTTTTTTGAAGGATACTTGTAGGAAGAACAGAAGTAAGCTAGTTCTTCTACCCAAAAGCATTATCTGTGTATATAACTTCTATTTCCTCCTATATTATTGTGCACTCTCCTGCACTGAGACATTTTGTTCTCCACGTAGTCAGAGGCAGAGCTGGACATAGACAGCAAACAAGCTAAGGGCCGCACTTGAGGACTCACTTGATGACCCAGAACTGCATCCTTGAGGATTAAATCTTGAAGTAGAGGCACACAAAGCCATGTGGCTGTAGACATCCCTCCTACTCTCCCTTCCCTTCTCTTGTTTGCTTCTCTCTGATCAGAGGGTTAAAGAGGAGTTGAATTCTCAGAATCTAGTCTTGCATATCTAAATGGATGCCATGCACTTTGCAAGCACAATTTAAGGGGTCTCTCCAGACTAGCTGATGTGTGATGCGTGCATTTCTTTAAGGATAGTGCCAACGGTAGTTGGGTAGATGCGTGTGGAAGAACATTTTTGCATAAGATTCAGTCCTTACTCATTTAGAATGGCTGTGCTCTGAGCTCTGTGTTATAAGGTGGTCTATTTGCAAGCGCTGACTCGGGACCTCAGAGCAGATGAAAATGCCATGTCTGAGGAATGCTTGTACTGCATCTGGAATGTGGCTCAGGGAAGTGCTATGAACTGTGGGTGAACTTTCTTTGAGTGCAGTAGATGGTTCTTATCTAAGTGCTGCTCTCTTGCCTCTGGTGTTGCCTCAGCTGTCCCCATAAAGAGGACAGTGATCTTGCACTGGTGGTGAGGCATAACTGGTGAAAATGTGCTTCTTGTTGGCCATCACGGTCTTCTCAGCAGGCCGTCCTGAGAATTTTGGGTGCTTGTTCTTTAGTTCTAGTGAAGAGGGTCTAAGACCACTTATACTTCTTCAAGGCAAGCAGCCTTATTGTTCCTGATAGTCTCAGCAGATTCCCTATAGCAGAAGCCCATGATTTGGAAGGTTAGATCTATAGGATGTGAGGTAATGGCCTCAATTTGCACCAGGGTAGGTTCAGGTTGGATATTAGGCAAAATTTCTTTTTAGAAGGAATGGTGGTGTGTTGGAACAGCTGCCCAGGGAGGTGGTGGAGTCACTGTCCCTTGAGGTGTGCAGGAACCGTGGAGATGTGGCGCTGAGGGATGTCACTGGGCATGGTGGGGATGGGCTGATAGCTTGGCTAAATGGTCTTTCCAACCTTAATGAGTCTATGATGCTATGAAATCTGGCTAGTACATGAACAACATAAGATAAAATATGGGTATGTGATTCTTTAAGTCTTTGCAGCTTCTCCCTTGGTGGACCCAGAACCAGAGTCTGATCCTCCACCAAACTCTTCTCAGTACATCAGTATGCTGTGGGAGATGACCCTATTTCAGACAAAGCCTTTGCCCTGTGCTAACATGGCAGTCCATCCTTGGCTCTCCTATGGTAAACCTCTGTTGGCACGCAGCTACACCCCAGGACTCCTGACAGCACTTCTAATGCAGTATTGTTTATTCCTTCCTTTATCAGCTGGAGCTGTTGGGCTCCCCTGAGTTATTAGATCTATTCGCTCATTGTCAGTGTTTCCTCCTTTGTAAATATGTCCCCATATGTCTCTGCTCCTGAGGAATATGCTTTCTTTTCTATTTACTGCTTTTCCCAGGCACCCACCTCCTCATTGCTCTATCCACCCAGTGGCCCAATAACAGCCACAGAGATAAATAAGCAACATAACTCTTCCTAGCTATTGTTGTTATTGTTGTTGTTGCCGCCCTGCATAGTAATACATATAATAACAAGGAAACAAATCTTATTACTAAAGTAATTACAATAAATAAAAAGCTGAGAAGGGAGATGAAGGAAGGGTCTGTCAGGGGAGTGATTGCAGTAGGGGTTTTTAAAATTTAATTTACTCGAGATGTTCTTTGCTGCTTTATTGATACCCTGCTGAGGGGGCTGCGACTAATTAGCAACCAGCTGTTGTTCTAACACACCCTCACCTAATTTATTGTTTCGTCAAGTCTCTAAAATAGGAGTCTGTCTGCTATCGTTGTCTGTGGGACTCGGCACCAGTCTCATGTCAGCAGTTGGTTTTATTGCTTGGTGCTTCTGTTTTCTGAAAGCTGAATAGCTGAGACTTTGGGTGCTTTGCTGCCTTTCCTTTTATTTTCCAGCACTTTCCATGCGCTTTCAGGAGGTCGGGCAGGAGAATACGCTCAGTCTCTTGAATTATAAGAGCTTGTCCCAGAGTCCAGAGGCCTGTTATTATAACAGGCCAACACAATGCTAGATTCTGGTAAATTGCCCAGAGGGCTGTGCCACTGTTTGTATGCCTTGGTAGAGACCAAAAAAGACCTCACAGAGGAGGTCTGGCATAGATAGGGACAAGGGTTTCTTAATATGTAATGTCTATGATCTTGTTCTCTTGCTTGTCAATATCCTATGGAAGTGCTGTACTATTGTTTGCCTTTGGAGAAAACAGTATCATGTCTAAACATCCACAAAAACGAATTAGTTAATGGTCATTTTAAGAACAGGGGGGACCAAATGCATTGTCTCTTGTTTCTTTGGTCTTCCAGTCCCAAAAGCACGCACAGTGTTTGCTCTGAAACAGTAAAGGTTCCCCCCATGAGGTGCCTGCAGCTCCCTCGATGCTTTCATACCCAATCTGTTCAGATTAGTCAAGGTCACTTGGGAATTTCACTGCACTTGAAGATTACTTGATATGAGCTCAGTGATATTAATGTCTTGGACTACTAAACAATTCAGCTTTAAGCCTCAGAAATTATTCCATTTTATATGGCTACTACCTTGTATTTTCAAGGTAGCATGAATATTAGATATGAACACGATGTTCCGTGGGCTCAGAAAGGAATTATTTTTGTTCAGCATTCATGTCTAGTCTCCTGACTGACAACGGGAGTTCATAATCAGATGTCTGCGCTCCTTTGACAGTTCTAAGAGCCAGGAGGCTGATGTACAAAGCTAGCTTTTAGTAAAGTTAATGAGTTGATTGAATTATATTCTTATTTGCATTAGTTTGAGTGTGTATGATTATCTTTTGTTTGTTATTATGCTCATTTAAGTCCATTTGGTAATATATTATTCCCATAGCAATTGTGCCTGTGCTAGGCTCTGTGCAGACAGGCAAGGACCAGCTTGTCTCTTGTTAGGAGCTGATCCAATACTGGCACAGCGTGCTTTAGAATTGGCAAGAACAAAGAGGATACTGGGGTGCTGGCTAATGGATCTGTTGTGAAGGCTAATCCATTTTCTCATGATGTACTTTATGGAGGTGGAAGCTTTTGTAGTTACTGCTTTCCTTCACTGTTTCTTCTTAGGATGGGGGGGAGAATCTCACTGCCGTGACTTCTTCAGCCACCCAGGGAAGATTTGTGAGGTTCAGTATCATCAGTGAAGGGACTGGAGAACGCTGTAAGATGAGGGATTTCTTTATGCTTTCTTGAAATTGTCAGGATGCACCTGCAAACCCTGAACCCAGTTCACCCCATAGTTAAACACTACAATGAGATGTCACACAGATACTAACGAACTTGGATTTTGCATCTGATTCCTGGTTGTGGTAGGCATGGAGTACCGACATAAATGCTGAATGTACTGGGTAGAAGCTCATGTCATGAGTGCAAGGGCTAGTTTTGATCACTTATCTCAAGACCAACTCATCTTACCCAAGTTAATGCCTTTTGGAAGCTACAGATTCAGACTTGGAGTTGTTATTCATGGGATGGGAAAAAAGTCCACAAAATGAAATTGTAAAAACTTCACTTTTATAGATGCAATGAAGAATGTCCAATACTTTACTGCAATATCCACACTACCTGGAAAGCTGAAATTGCCTGGGAATGAAGATTATTGTCTCTCATAATAAACCTTCATATATTACTGTGTAATAAATCGAGCAGTATTTCTTTCACCCTGCAAACTGGACATCCCTGGAGTTCCAAGTGACATTTCAAATTTTATACGACCATTCAGTCCCTTTTAAGTATTAAAACACATCATTTTTTGTGATATATGCACAGAAGTTCTTTCTAAAAGCATATGAATAAAAAAACTTGGAGCTTAGTTATGCAAAGGTAGAGCTGCCTTACTGCGTGTTGGCTTTTAAATGTCTCTGTTTAGTTAGCTCGGTATTTTAGCTACTACTGTTCTTTAACATCTCTGTTTCTGTGTTTCTTTTCCGCTCTTCCCTGCCCTCTGTTTCATTTGAATAACAGATTCAATTGAATAACAGCTGGCAAAGTACAGTGGTAGGAGAGCAGATATGTGACTGCCTTGGGTTGGAGAAATGGGCTGGCAATTGGAAAATGGTGTTTTAAAAAATGGGACAAAGAGGCATAACAACAAAAATAAGCTTCATCTGGAAGCCTGTATTTTCAAAATTGCTTGTTCAAAAATGCACCCACAGAGGACCAGCTGAGGTTGAATAGTTCACCTGTGTACATGGTTCATATGATTGCACATGCAATTAGGGTAATTACACGGGCAAATTTTACCCCAGTAGTTTGAGCAAATTGTCACCTTAATTTCTGAAACCAGCTGCATGTCCCAGGGAAGCAGCAAGAGAATGAAAAACAGAAAATTAAGTTGATGCTGGAATGACAAAGAGTGGGAAATCAAAACCTCTCCTGTGACCTGAAAGACAGCACTGCTGGGAGTCAGGGAAAAAAAAGTCAGCCACACTTCTAATGCTGTAAAGCGTTGGAGTCTTAAAGGGATAGAAAAATGAAGAGCTTTTTGAAGTCATCTGGCCCAGAATTTGAGCTGGAGGAAACAATATGAAACAAAAAGAAGAGGGTGAGATGGGCAGCAAAGGGGGCTTCAGTAATGATGACCTTGTGTCTGTATGCACTGTAGAACTACGAAGTTGGTATTTGAACACACCCCAGCTCGGTGATGTTGTGATCCTGTTAGGAACCTTCAGATTAGCACGGTGATACTTCATTGCATGGGAATAGTGATTATTTTGGCATTAAGTTGCTGTAGAGATCTTGCTGTGTTCAGAGCTCAGCCACTCTTCCTTGTACTGTTAGAACTGGCTTGTAAATTCCACAGGTGGATGTGTCCCTGTACGAGGTGCTTAAATATTCCATTACATTCGATAGAGCCTCTTCTGCGTTGTTTGCTTGAGGAAGTAGAGCACAGTGAGGAAGTGGTAGTGGACAATACAGTCTAGATCCTAAACCACCTTTTGGGTCGCTTTGATTTGTCTCCAAAAATGATAAGTACTTAAGGTATAGTTATTATAGTTGAAGAAGTCCTATTACTCCTACTCCTGTAAAGTTATTATGCAGTGACAACGTTCTGGGTGAGTACAGGGGTTCTTTCTATGTATATCACATGGCATCTCAGATGGTAATGTTTCTTTATCTCCCATATCTCTAATTTTTCTCCCCTACATGTTCAGAAGCTCAGCTTTTGATTAAAAAAAATCTATCCTCCATTTAAGGGGCACCTGGTCCCACTGAGCACCATCTAAAGCAAAACTTGCTTCCCAGGTCTATCTCTGGTCTGTGACGTTTCTACCAGTAGATAACAATGATAACAGTAATGTAAACTTTGAGGAACATTTTGCATATTCATTGTCTGGTAGTTTAAAGGCTTTTGTATTTTTTTTTAATGTAATTTAAAATATACATTAAAATTTTAAATTATATTAAAAAAAAAAAAAAAAGGTTTAAAAAAAAGTGTCTATTTTTCTGTCATCCCCCAAATGGTTATGACACATAAGAGGATGTAAAGTGCAGAGCAGCTGAACAATCATAAACTATTTTAATACCACTTAAAAATGAGAAGAAGCAGGAAAAGAGGTTTGGGTATTAATGAAGTTTATTGCACTCGTCTGTCACTTCTACAGAGCATGATTGGGGTTTTAAATCCTTGCTCCAGTGACGTGGAAAAAAACGTGGTGGTCTTTCATCCAAGTCCCTTATAGATGTTATTCTGTCACAGAAATCTCTAGTACCACATTTGAGCTCACGGTGAATTCTATGCTCCAGTGGATGTAATGTTAAGCAAAGCAGTTCTGGATTATATTTGTGGTAGCAGAGCTGTAAAGCAGAGCCTGAAAGTGAAGTCAAGAGTTATAGGAGATTATGGCTGTTACATTTTATTTGAACTTTTTTAGGTGATTCAAGGTAAGCTCCTTGGATTTAGGCTGAGATATCTGGGGAGTCAAGGCTGGAAAGACAGGCCATACTCTGTGGGTTAAACCATTTGCAAGGAATACCCAAACCTCTTTCTAGTTGACCTGTTTAGTGTCTCACTATAAACATATATTAACATTCAGTGTAGAAAGCTCACTGCTGAAGGCAGCAGAGGGGTGACTGTTCCCCACCCCCTCCAAAACATGTCAGGGAAGAAAGCTTGCTTTGGAAGACCTCCATGCCTGGGTGATGCATTGCATGTTTTTGTGTGTGTGCTAGTTTTCAAGTGAAGAGCACCAAAGAACTGCACTAACTGAATTAGCTGTAATTTGTCTCTTTCTGTGATGTGCAGGTGAGGGCACCCTTGAACTGTTCTAGTTCTCTGTCTATCTTTAGACTGATTCGAGCAGCACAGGATCTCATCAAGCATGTAGTCTGTTCAGAGGCAGTGGCTTTGAGCCTCCCAACTCATAATACTAATACAACTGGGAATCTAAATAAAAAGGAGAATGTTAAGAAAAAGTCTCTGTTGCTGTAAGCAGAAATAATCAGAATCAAGTCTATCTTTCCATTATGTGGTTTCTTACAGAAACAAAAGCCCAGCTCGGGGCTGTTACTTATAATGAACTGGTTTGGCCAGTGTTCGTGCCTTTCCCTTTTTTTTGTTGCCATGTGTCAATTCTGACTGTGTGTACTGCTATGACAGCAATTTATTTCTTATATCTCTTGTCCCAAAGGGTGTCAAAGAGCCATAACAAAACTGTATGTACTTTAATGTCAGGCATTGCTTAGTGTGCTACCTTTGGGCTGCTACAGAGTAGTTCTTTATAACCTCTGAACCTGTTGCCTATGAATACAGGACGTTGCTGGATTTAAGCCATCGGGCAAAAGTCACAGCAACTGGGTGTGCAGCAGTTATTGTGAGCTACAGAGTGACTGAAAGAAATCCCTTAGATGCAATCAGACAGTGTCCGTATTCTGTTTTTGTTTTCCCCCAGCATTTTATCCATCTTTGAGAAACACCTGGCAGCTCTGAAACCACAATTGTACTTGCATGATCTCAAGTGGAATGGCTGGTCCCTAAACAGCATGTGTCTACCAAGCACTATGTCTCCACAAACTACCTGCAGGGCATGGTTTCTTGCTTAAGCCTGATGTGAGCTTAAATAAGGAGTTTGCTTTGAGGTTTGCCAAGAAGCGTTCTTTGTGTGTAAATGTGTATGCAGCCATAGAGTAATGGAGACCATTTTGACACAGGCTATCAGGATTGAAAGGCTGCAGTTTTGCTTGGAGGTTACGTATACGTTTTTATATGCAATTAGTTAAGTTGGGGTTTAGGCATTTAAATGGCCATTTGTGCTCTCACTTTTGAATATTATGCTCATCCTTTGGGAATGAGCTTGTGCAAATTAGGCATGAAAATAAGCATACGTTTTGTGTGCTGTACTGTCAGCATTTTGCTGTATTTGGTAATAAACTCGTATTGATTTATCAGGTTTTTTTTTCCCTCTCTTGATATTTCTGCTGTAATCTGAAGAATGTGAGCTGGTGGCTACAAAGCAGCAGTACAGCAGTGTTTTCCTTTTCCTAGTGACTGACTCCTTTAATTGTTCCTGTAGCATAAGCTCATATTTCCATCTAACTCTTATTTAGGATACTCTCATGGTGAGTTGGAATTCATCCCTGCTTTGCCTTGTGGTTGAGTAGTGACCAAGACTTGCCCCTAGCTGATTTATCCTTCTTTTATCTTCTTTCCCTTCATACCCACACAAAAAAAGTCTGTCTGTGTACCGAACTGTGAAATACATGGGAATACAGAATTGATATTGTTGGTTCAGAGCTCCATCCTGGAAGCTTCAGAGAAAAAACTGCTTACAGGGGGATGAAGGCCTTTGAAGGGCTTATTAGTGACTTGGCCTATGGGCTTCCTGGGGGCTTGCTAGACTCTGCTGTATCACAACTTTAATGTCTCCACATAAAGTTATCTACTGTGAATACTTAATAAGGGGGATGAAAAGATCAGATCAGTTGATGAAAAGAACAGTTCGAGCTGATGCTAAGTTGCTGCCCCAAAACCTTGAGGATACTGAAATTTGCAATGAAATTTGGAACCTTTGAGTCAGCTGACTTATGATCCATTGTAGCATAATAATATACACTGTTGTTTAATATACCTTCCATGATTCTACTGTTAGAGTAGGCATCAAGACATGAGAGCAGCATTGTGAGTGCCACAAAGGGTAAGAATTTTGTCAGTTAATGTTCATTGAGGAAGAAATTAATCTTTGGTTCTTTCACATTAATAATCCTATTAAGGGTTGGCTTAATGAAGTTTTACTGACTAATTTTCGAGCTGTAATTTGCCTGTGATTCTTTTGAAAATTTTTTAATGAAATGGAAATTTACATAGACTGCACAACAATAACCTAATGAAGTGGCAAATCATATTTTAAAATCACTTGTGATTCCAAATGGCATCTTAATTCTTGGAATTGAAGACCATTCACACTGAGAGGTTCTGAATCATTGAAAGTATGATGGAGCTTTTTCTAACCCAGGAAATGCTAACGAGTACAAAATGAGTCTGTGAAATGGTTCATGCAAGCTTGGACCAGTTCTGTGTGTTGCTGAAAGAAAATGAAATAGAGAAGATCTGAAAGGAAGCCCTCATCTTCTTGAATGAATGCTATGGAGAGTCTGTGCTTGGGTAGCACAAACATGATACTGTCAGTGAATGCAGCCAGTACCGAGATGGGGCTGCATTCCTACAGACTAATGGCAAAAGAGCCTGGATGGATCATGGTCTGATTGTCATCTCTTAACACTTGAGAGGGAGCGCAAAGAGTGATGAATGTATGTGAGTGTTACAGAGAGCAGAGCTGAGGCCCCAGCAGTGGCTCCAGTCTCCTCTTATGTTTTCACAAATCACCTGGGAACTGACTCAGTGAAATTTTTCATTATAGAGTGATTTCTGATTACTGTAGGTAGCCCAAAACAGGGCCTACTGGGTAATCTCTAGAGGCTTTCCTGGGTGTTTTAACTCCATTCCTTGCCCTTGAAGAGCTGAGATATGCCTCCATTAAGCAGCCGAGTTCAGGAGCTTATCTGCATTGCTTTAAGCTTTCTAGTTTCGCATCAGCCCATTAGAGAACCTCTTTCCTGGGTTGGAAAGGAGAAGGAATTCTTTAGATCTGCCAGTATTTTTCTAATACCTGATGCTCATAGGCTGCTCTTTTTACACTTTAAAATGTCACATTGGATTCCTGATGGAACTGGAGATTTTTATCTTCCTCTTTTCTGCCAGACCTGACATTTTTCTGGTTTTCTTCTACACTGAAGGCTTAATTTCTCACATGTGTGAGACAGAGTGAAAATTAAACAAACAAGCTGGCAGATAGATAGAATGGTTCTTCATGTCTGGAAAGCTGCAATGAGCTGTGACTTAGGAATTACAATGCTTCATATTCAAACTTTTCTTTTTGATGCATTGGGGTGGCACAAGAGCTGACAGTGACATATGGAGAAGGCCCTGTTAGGAGGATTGAGGCTGTTATGTGATAAATGACACAGTATGTCAAAGGACTTCTATTATCCATCATGCTGGCTTCCTCTGAACACGGTCTCATTGAAAAGAGAAGTAGCTGCACGTACAACTGGGGGATGCTGTAATAGGGTCAGTGGTATGCTCCAGAGAAAATAAGAAAGCTGGCAAGTACATGTTTGCGTGGGAATTGATGACTCTGGAGCTTTGAGTTCAGAATTTTCAAGTCAAATTTAATTCAAATATCTGAGGTATCCCCACTGTACATTTGTGTCAAGGATGAGCCCTACCTTCAAAAGAAGCTTTCTCAAAGCTCGCTCACGTATTCAGAAGGCTTCAAAAACCCACCAAGTTTTCAGTGTTGAGAAGCTAAGCTTTCTTAGGAAAAAAAAAGAAAGCTATTTATTATCAAGTTCTGGACTGATGGCATGATTCTGGCTGCTAATAAATCCCCAGAGTTCTCTTATTGCGTTTTTTTAACCTCTGTTGACTGCTTTGACTCTGAAATGCAGTGGAGTAAAAGTTGTGATCTGCGCTTTCCTATATGCAGGAGACATGTAAGTACTGTTGCCCTTATAAATACAAGGGATAAAAAGTACTGCTGAAGGAACAAGACTTTGTCTCTCGTGACCTGATACAGAAATATCCTCTGTAAGGCGCCTTCCACCCTTCTTGACCATACAAGTTAAGAATCAGAGCAGGCTTTCACAGCTCTGTGCCTCACACTGGTGGAGAGTCTGTCAACATTTTCCTCTCTCTCATCACCCTTAACCCAACAGTGCCTCCTTGTTTGTATAATCTATGTCAGAATGACGCACGAACTGGGGGCTGTTCAAGAGAAGCGAGGAATGTATGGCACGGCACAGGCACTCATCCTTTTCAACCTCCTTTAGACCATCTCTTTTTGCAGTACCCATAATAGCTGTTTTTTTCCCTGCTTGATTAATGGACCCTCAATAGCTATGTAGTCTATAAACCCAGACAAGACAAGTAGCCTGTCTCTTTTGATCCCTGCACCCTAATAGCCTGATTTTGACTCCGCTTAAGTGGTGTTTATGTGCCCACATGAGCGGTAGTAATTGGTGCAGAATATCAAATGTCACTATTTGACATTTCATTCGTAACAGTAGTATTTAAAGTAAAGGCTTTAACTTGATGATTCATCAGTAGCCAGTGTCAAATGATCTGGGACGGTCGGTATTTTAAAAGTGTCAATCAACAGATGGATCACTCTGGAGATAATTTAATCAGAGCCCATCAGTGAACTGGCCTTAAAAAACAATCCTTCAGGATTATTGTCACAGCCGTATTGTTTAGAAGATGAGAGCGGTGCTTCCTTGGGAGCAGGCTTGGTAGCAGAGTGGCTCCTTCCATAGCTCCTCTAACAAGCCTGTTTCCTGAGAGGATGGAGTTGCAACTTCCTCAGTTGACTCTGCCCTGTAGTTAAATACAGGACTTCAGGCTCTGTTGCTGTTGAGCTGAAAGCTCTGCTTCTTCAGAACAAAATCTGCAAAACACAAACCAGCCTAAATATATAGATAACTTCACCCCCTCCAACTCCTAGCACTGCTGTGCTCTGTTTTATTTGACAGTACAGCTTTTTCTTCACCAACTCTTCATGTGATGAGACGCTTATTTCAGCTGTTGACCCCTATCAGTGACCCCTCACTGGGAGATCAGGTGTAGAGAACCGGGCTATTATCTTCCTTCCACTCCTGTGTTTCTAATCAAAGCAGCCGATTTTGCTAATGCATACAGCTGAAGTCACAGTGAGGAAGACCTGGCTGAGTACAGAGAAAAGAAGTGCTTGGAACGGTAGAGCAAGGGGTAAGAAATCCTAAGAGTAAGAAAAATCAAGCTGGGAGAAAAGATGAACAAGCAAAGCAGGGAGAAATGTTAAATTCAGTTTCATATAGAATGTACAGCCATGGCAATCAGTTCGTGGAGTGAGGCAGAGCATCACCCTCCATGCACCTGTCCATCCATGTTCCTTTAGCTTTCATACTCACTGAGGTGTCAGCAGCACGCAAGCGTTGTATTAGATTTTCAGTTTATATATTTAAGATAAAGCAGGTTAAAAAAATGAAATCCAGAGCGGATCTGAGAGGGTTTAGTCCAGGTGAAACACATACTGTGCTCTTCTGACCCAGGCATTGAATTCTTTGACATCTCAGATGCACAGAGTTCTGAGCCCCAATGCATTGGGTTCACAGAAGAGGAGATGGCAGGACTGTCACTTAGCATCTTCTGTTTCAGAACTTACGGTCCGTGCTACTACTGGCAATCACTGTTTACGGTTATTACCTGTAACCAGGTAAACCTTGTTAGAAAGGGCAGTGATGCTTGATAATGTATCAGGCATTGCTGCTGTTCCCTTCCTTGCAGTATTAGCATTGGTTCAATCATTTGAAACTCAGTTCCTTTTCACCATGATGTAGAGCTGTTACTGTTGTCACGTTTGAATGTTTTAACTGCACTTCAGTAATAGGCGAGTGATCCCAGTATCTTATAACCTGGCAGAGCAGGTTGTCAATGGTTTACAATCAGAAATGATTGGCTGGCAGCCCAGGCTGGAAACTGACACTGCCTTTATCTGCCATGGTCTTTGATTTTCATTTTTTTTTTTCTGGTTTAAAGGTCCTGTAGTCTGTAATTGCTTTTTTTGGGCTGATAAGGTTGTATTGTTAGCCATGAATTTGAGACCAGCTGTTGTCTTCAGTAGTTGGATGTTTCACTGCCTGAGTTATATTTATAATCCATAAATTGTGTTAGAATACTTGGTAGCAAGGAGCATACTGAAAATGAGATTCTTTTCAATATTTGTGTCACTTTGCAGAAGACAGAGAAAGAAGTATTGTCAAAGGACAAGTGTGTGCTGTTTTTCTTATCTTTCTGGGGCTTTGAGGTGAACGAGAGTTTGTCTGGCATTTTCTCTTGGATTGTACTCGGATAAGCATGTGGCACTACTTGGATTTACAGCATGAACTTTAAGCCAGAACCACCATGCTGCAGAAACTTCACAGCCATAGGAGTGCAGTGTGAATATCTTTTCCACTGAAAGACCCGATTCCTTGTTTGTAACCCTGCAGTGAAGCTGATGGAAGAAGCTCTAAGCAAAGTGCTGGCTCTCTATGTGTAAACAAAACAGCACTGAGAAATCCCCCAAGGTCCAAGCTGTTGGTTTTTCTTATGATTTATACCTTCTCAGTTATGTGAATAGAAACGTAAATATTTACCCTATCTTTGATTGTTTTCTTCACTATCTCAGCATACATTTTCTTTCCTTGAGGTGCCCCCAAAGGGAGTGAAATCCCAATTTCTTTGCAGTTCAGAGTCTCTTTTATTTTTGTCTTTTATTTCTTAGCAGAAGTCTTTCTTTCTGTTTGCACTTCAGCTTCTGCCCTTTGTGTGCTGCTTTCCTGCTCTTCCTTTTTTACTCATTTTTTGTTTTGCTAATCCACTGAGATTATTGAAGCATCACATGTCGTTACTGGTAGGTACTGTCCAGAACTCTTTCCAACCCTTTACTTTGTTCTTTGCCAAATATAGCTCGATATTGGCCTATGGTCACAGTTTTATCTCTATGGAATCCATCCATGCTGTCAACTATAGAATCTCTGTCCTAGTAGTTCTTTAATATTTGGAAAATAATTCATCTTCATTCCTATTCAATGCAATGGACTGTATCGTATTTCTTGAGTAGCTTTGTTCCCCATTGGCCTATTCTGTTACAATATTTTCCCTATTACTTATGTAGGACTGTTTTATATTAAATAATAGAGAGCGTTAAGTGGTTTTGTTATTAGTGTTCAGAAATCGTTAGTGTAGCTTATGCTCTCCTCAGACCCGAGTTTAGAAGATATAATCTGTAGTTTTCATTGCTGTGGCAGTTTCCCTTCATCAGCAAGGAAAAAACAAGTGGTGCTTGTAAATTCTCTGTCTAATAATTCAGTGATTACGATATTAGTAACATGTTGTGCAAAACAGGTGGTGGTGGGAGGAAGAACTAGAAGAGAAGAGAAACTGTCAGTCTTGAAAACGGCAGTAGATTTCTTTGTTTCTCCTCCTTGAAACTCATTTGGTTAAGTGAAGTGGGATTGGGTTTGATCGCTTGTTTGAAAAATCACGTTAAATAATCCATTTATCTGCGGGATGTGTGGAAAGGCCTCTGGATTCCATGACTTACTGTAAAGAGCTGTGGGGTTTCACTCTTGGCAACTGCATTTGATGCCACTCATCCCAAATAGGTAAAACGTACCTCAGTGGGGTAGGAAAAGATCTTGATATCATTTAAAAGCCACACTGTGGGGTTTATTTAGATAAAATTAACCAGTATATGCCTTTTTTTTTCCCCTCTTTCTTTCTATTTTTTCTTCCAGTCGTGCGATATGAATAAAACATTTGCCTGTGTGGAGCTGATTGTAACGCAGTGTTCCTATTGCTTCCAGTAGGGATTTGAGAAGGAAGTTGCTTTTCATATACAGTCCTATCTGGTGGTTAAAAAGATAAACGTCTGGTAGGGAAGATGAATTGTTTCCATATATTTTTCGGTTATATTTCTTAATGGGGCACATTTAAGAAAGAGATGATTGTGTTTATGTAGAATGATGTGTGTCCTATCTGTGGTACATCCAGGTGTTTGAAGGTCATTGATGGATCAACCCCCTAAATGTGAGGCTTCTCTTTGAGCAATGCTTTTCACAGTCCATAAGCGTTTCTTCACTGTGGCTTTGAAGTGTACTGAAGATGGTTATTGTTGTTGGAAAGAAGGCATCTTTTCTTTAAAAACGTACAATGTAATGGAAGTTGAAAGGAAGGTAGAAAAGCACAGTGAGGAATTGACAGGCAGCTCTATCTATCACATGACAGTTGTACTCTAACAGGACAAAAGTTGACATTTGCTACAGTCATATTCAATAGGCGACACTGAGTGTCAATATGGAGCTCTGGGCAGTCGTTATAATGGCTATGAGTGGTAAGGGAGAATGACATTTTTGATCTGTTTACTGAGATCATCTTATATCCAGAAACTGAAGGAATAAGAATCTCTACGACTTGGCTCTAAGTAATTTATTTTCATTTGCTCCTCTTATTAATAGAAATCACTTCTTTTAACATGCACCATAATGCATTGAATGACAACAGTGATATCTTTGGCAGATTCTGAGCCTACAAATGTACTGGAAATGCGTGTTCTGCTGGAAAATCAGACAAAATAGGAAGATACTGAGTTGGTGAACTTTCTTGTTTGCGTTGTTACAGGAAATGATTAAGGAAAACCAACTGATGGCCTTTTGAGTCGCATTCTGTGAAGCATCTCTAGTGCCATCAGCATGATGGGGAAATTGGTCAATAAAGGGGCAGTGGCTTATGGTTGCATTCTGCTTCCCCTGCATTCTGCTGTAGATCTACCATTGCTCTGCTGTAGTAAGTGAAATTAGTTTGCAGGCTGGTAGCGTTACTGGTAGTGTAACCCAATTGTGGTGTGTAAATTCCCCCATTTCCTTTTTTATCTTCCTTAAGAAACTGTAAACTTTATTTGTCAACCAGTCAGAATCTCTCAGTGAAACATCTGGCTGAAACAACTGCTAGCAGATAAAACAAAAACTTCATCACTGCTAAAAACAAGTAGCAAATGTTGTGTATGTGAGGATAGTGATGATAAGGGACCATTTCCTTTGGGAACAACAGAAATGAGGGATGTACCGATGCTTTCTTGCCATTCCAACTTTTGCTAGGACCTGATGTGTACACAAGTGTGCTCTGTTAGAGGATATTAGAGGATATATATTTGCTGTTCAGGAAACCTTCTCTGATAATCTGGCTTAGCCCAAGCCTGGGGTGAGTTTCCCTGCTCCATTTTTTGTTTGTGCTGATGCTTTTTTGACTCAGGGTAAATGGCAGATGAACTGACCCTTCCACTCTATGGCACTATGGTTTTGGTTGTGCATGAGTCATCTACTGGTATTCAGTACTTGGTGGGATGTGACCAGAGTCCTTCCTTACAGTGCTAGCTGATTTTTAGCCCAGGTTAAGTATCCATTAAAATGTAGCCCATGATCTCATGCATAAATGCAAGGCACATCTTCTCCAAATGTAGTGTGGATATTTTCTGTGTGGACATTCTGAGTGTAGTTTGAAACATAGATAAGTGATCAGGTTAATGGAGCAGCAAAGGGATATTTGCAGTTGCAAGCAGAGAGCTAGATAATAATAATAAATCAGTAAGAAACTAAAATTCAAACATCTCTCTTCTTTGATTGCCATTAAGGGATTGTGGCCATTCAATCAGTGGATATACTTTGCATTTGATGAAATCCTGGGATGTGCGTGTAAATAATACTTTGAAAACGTAGTTGACTAAACTACAACTTAAAAGACACATGATTTGACTGTACTGATTTCTATTATTCCTTTGTTCAAATGGCATCTCCCATATTACTGCTGCAGCAAAGCTCTCTCTTCAGAGAGCTTGTCAGTGGTATCATTGCTTCGAGTGCCTCAAGGGTTCTTCTCCTTGCTCTTCCCTTTGCCAACTTTCAGTCACATCTATGACCTCAGCAGGAATGTTATTTGAAGCAATGGCAGTGCTTCAGTTCTTCTAACAACCCTCTGCTGAATCATTTCCCTGAACTCAAAATGGCAATGCATCTGAACCACCGATGGACTTAGTGAAGGGAAAGTATGGGAGAGTTGGGAAGGGCTCAGCCAGATGCCACAGTGAAGCAAAGCTATTGAATATGTGATCATGCAAAAGTATCTTAGCTTCTTCCACCTTTGCCAGCATCTTCAGATGGAATTATCTTAGACGTAAGCTAGATGAAGGAGGTGCATGCACCCTAAAGGGTATATTCAGAAGTATTTCTCATCAAGTATGACATAATATTGAGGAAGAAGACATAAGTCTGTACTTTTGCATGTAACTGTCAGGCTGTTAATTTGTCCCTAGTATCTGTGAACCATCCAACACAGCTACTCTTTTAGACAGCAATCAGTACTCAATGCCACATAGACAGGAAAACCCTAACAGATAAACAAGAGAAAAAGGCACCTGCTTGTTCTGTAATCATTGGAAACTTGCTCAAAGTTGGAGTCATGAGGATTTCCTCTGAGATGTGTCTACTCTGAAATTCAGCTATTATCTTTCTGTTTGAAACCATTATGCTTAGGAGGTCACCTCATCACCTCTTCCAGTGGCGTAAAACCACGTTCTTGTGATATCTTCCAAGCAAGTCCTATTCACCTGACTGAGCTGGGAAGCGCTAGAATGAAATAATGCTCAGCAATTTTGAACCATTCCAACACCCACAAAATTTGTGTTTTCCTAACGTTTGCACACAATTGCAGTTACTGCCTTTTTTGCGAGGCAGCAGCTGGGGGCTGAGAGCAGGCAGCTGCAGCCTGCCACAGCCACCGCTGGAGTGCCTGCACATATAAAAATGATGGAACATCCAGCCCCGCAGTTCCTTAATTGCAGCTGGGATTTTGCAGCTGTGGAGTCATACCATGAGAAATACATTCAGTGCTGCCATTCAATGAGCATAATTTTGGGGCCAACAGATTTGCTGTGTGAGAAACGAGCTCTATAAGGCCTAGTTCTTCCTCTTTCTTTTTACCTTGTTGCTATCTCTGTTAGCTTTCTGTTCCTGGTATTTTGCAGCACTCAGGGCTAGAGATAAGCGTCTATCACGCTATCCACCACTAAGGAACTGCTGCTCAGACTGTGAGGAGGTTAAAAAAGTGTTACACCTTAAGAAGAATTAAAGATATTTAGCATTTCACAGCACTATATAGCACTATTAATTATATATATTTGGAATTAAGTTGTTCAAGAAAGGTGGAAGGCTGAAGTTTTTTTCTAGGTCTTCTGCTTCAGGCAATCAATGACTTTGCTTACAAATACACTATAAAGATAAGAAGCTGAGAAAGCACTAATTTACCTAAATTCAAACAGTAACAGCTGAACTACGTTGTTTATATATATAGGAGAAAGATAACTTAGATCTTAAGGTCTTTCCTTTGTTGGTGTTTATTCCTCAGTGTTTTTACAGCCACGGTCAAAATAATTTGCAACATTTATTCCAGTTGATCAGAATGGCCTACTTGAATTTGCACATTGATTTTTGTAGAGGATATTTCTATGAGCTTATCGGTATTGATTAAATGTTATGCAGCTGAGTCTTTAATCTCTCCTGGGTCTGAGAGGGGCGGGATAGCTCAAAGTACAAGGAGTCCTGGAGAAATTCAGAAAAGAAAAACACTATCAGATAACATCAGAAATATTCCAGAGCCTCGTTAGCCTTCCTGCCTCTATTTATGATTCTAAGCACATGGCGTGTTTCTGTTTCAAATCCATCTTCAAACAGAGAATTTTATTCCCCTGTACTTCCCTTCCATGTCATTCTGTGGATAGAAATGCTATGGATGCCCTCCACTGAAAAATATGGTTGGAAGTTGCGTCTAAGGTTGTTTCTTTGCAGTGATGAAATATTGGTCTTTAGAAGGCAGTTTTGAAGCTCTTTTGGTTTAAAGTTGGTGCTTAGCACAATTTCTCCTTCGTGGCATAAGTAGTATTGCCCTGTATGATGCACTTAGCAATAAATCAGTACTGTTATTCACCTGTTAGGTCTGGAAGGTCCATCAAGAATTAAAACATAGAATCATGGGCAAACCCTGCTTTACCCATGAGGTGATGAAAACTGTTTCTCGTATTAGAGAGAAGAAAACTGTAGTGCTCGGTCGTTAACTTAAGTAAAGGTAGACAGTATGGTCCTACTCCTTGTTTAGTGACTGAGCATGTAGAGCAGCCAGCAGACACATGTTGTTTAGTGGCACTGTATCAGCTTTTAAACATGGACCTTTGAAGTAGAAGAGCTATAATGATCCAGTGGTCCTATTAGTGTTCTTATCTTGTACCCTTTTCTCCATGTCTAAATGAGAGAGCTTACTGTGCTGCCCTTTGCTATGTCGTGAGTTATTTCAGCTTTTGATCAGAACCTGAGGTTTTGACTCACTGACGCAGGACAGTGCTTCTAATCTGAAAGTTTTTTAAGTGCTTTATTACCAGAATTGGATGCCGATCATTGATTTTCTTCATAAGTGTCTTCAAACCCATTGATGCCCAAATATCCTTAATTCATTACCCTTCAAGAGATTTTTCCTCTACTTCAATACATTAAAAACAAGGGAAGGGAAGGAAGAGCTATGCAGAAACTCACCAAAATACTTGGAAAAGTTCTGTGTCCTCCATTCTAGAATATTGCTGATATATTCTGATACGTAAAGCTTCCTGATTCAATTGAAGAACAGAGATAAAAACGAATAGTAAGGACCATAAATTAGTTGCCCTGATCCAATATGTTTTAGGAAGCTAGTTAAGAATTTCCTGACTTTGGAAGATGCTGAGTGCTTGCAATTCTATTGAACTTCAATAGGCAGTGATGAGTAGCTCCATATTTTGAAAAATCAGGTCATTTATTTCAGAATTCAAGTAACTTCATTTTACAAATCTGTTTCAAGAGGGATTTTTTTTTGATCGTACGAGCCCCCAATTAAAATTTGCCAATTGCTATGGAAAAAAAAAAACAGCTTAGATTTCTGCTCACATAAGTATATAAGAACCGCTTACATTTGTTCCTATCTACTGTCCTAGTTTTTCTTTGACTTTTGTTTTTTTCCACTAGAATCTTCCAGCAAAACTGCTGCACTTAATGTGTTTGCCCTGGTTTCTAAGGCAGATCTCCCCTCAAATTCAAATCCTTTTTCTTAGGAGTCTTCATTTTTCTCTATGCGCCCTCACTTTTCTGTGCCAGCTTTACTTACCACTTGCGTGGCATCTCTTAAACACTTGGCCCAATCTCACCATTATGTGAGTTTCCCTGGAGAATTGGGTCTGTTTTGTTTTGTTTTATAGCGATTTTATCAGTTACTGCATTTTATATGGATATTTTAATTTTATTTTTTTTTTCCTGAATGTTTTGCAGACATTTACAAGCCCATCAGGTTTCTCCAGTGAATACTTTATTTTAATAAGTGGGTATTGAATGCTTCGTTTAACTTTACTATTGTGCAGTGCCCAGAGACACTGTGCTTGGATGAGCAGTTACGTAAGTGCAATTTGTTTTAGTGCATCTTTTCGTATCAGAATTAGCATTCAGTTGAGCTTTGAAGTCATGTAGTGCATAAGCATAGGGGGAAAGTAAATAAAACAACTTAGTGCATCTGCAGATATAACCCCAAACTGATTTACTTATCTGTGCCTGCTCACTCTGCTCAGTGACAGATTAGTCCCTCAGATGCTTTTCTAGTGATGGTAGAGCAGCGGTTGCCTGATCTCTGAGGATGCATGGAATGCGTGTCTAGTTCAATAGAAGACATGCATTTCCCTTCAGAGTCAGGTGGAATGCATAACTTGAAAATAAGTCTTTTGTTGTTTTTTCAGTGTTTTGCTCTGGCTTTTTTTCCTATTTTGACATGGAAACTGTATTGCAAACAGACCTGATCTGTAACTATTGCTTATCTCTACAGAAAGGAACACTTATTGCAAAGAAATCAAATTGTTTCATAGGAATTCGTGACTGTTCAGTGGACTAGGCAGGCAGAGCTGGAAATTCTGTGTTCAGAAAGGGGAAAAGCTTGCATTCATGTATATGATTGCTGAGTAACCTGTGAGGAATTATTACTTCATTGCGGGGAGATTGTATTTGTCATGCAAGTAGCCTGTGAAGTTAGTAGGCATCGTCACACAACAGTGTATATATCCTGTTATAGCGGGCATTTCCAGTGGAGCTGTAGGCATCAGTAGCAATATGATCACAATCATATTGGTTTTAAGGCGTGACTGTAAAAAGAAAGGGAGAAAAGTAGGAAGAAAGAAGGGAAAGCTCCTCCAATGTGAGTGATTAGCAAAGTCTAGTGTTACTTTCTTTAACTGTGCCTGCCATGGAGAGGGTGGTTGACAAACTGTGTTCTTGGGTTTGTGTTATTTCATAAGCTACCGCTCAGCATATTTCTGGTAATGGTGCTTTGTCAGTACTCTAATTTACTGACGGAGGAAGTATAGTATGTCTTCATATATGTCAACCTGCAGTCAGTTCCAGCATAAATCACATCACAGTCTCATGTACTGAGATCTCTGCTCGTGCTGCTGTCAGTTTGCTGAAACAAGTCTGATACACAGATCTTTGCAGGCCCCAAACTGAAAAGGGACTCTAGGTTTCCAAAATTGGTTTGTCTTCTGAGGTAGGCGCACAATGTCCTGATCAATGACTAGCAGGAAGCGGGATGTTACAAGCTGGACAAAACCTTTTAGATGATGCTGAACATGATTAGACCAGGATGATGTTAGTGATGGTCCAGAAGGGAACTGTATCATAATATCTTGGACCACAGTCCTTGTGCAGTGTTTGTTTCATTACTCTCATTACTAAAACAAAAGTGCAACGGTTCTTCAGCACTCACTGACAATGTTTTTGGATTACTCCAATTATTCTATAACTTATTAGCAGAATATTTCTGTTTCGTAGCATCTGTTCTGAGGTCTTTTCCTCCCATTCTAATTAACATCTTCAGTTCGCTCTTGCCTGTAGGAATGAGTGCTACCTACTGGACTATGGGGCTGCATAAGGATCCTAGGAAAATTGAACAGATCTGAAGGTATCTCTGCACATTCTATTTATTTTTTATTCTTGGCCTCTACGCAAGGCTCTGCTTGTAGTTCTTATTATTGATCTATGATGCCACACTTTGCTCTTATGTGTCACTTAGTTGGGTTTAAATTTTAGAACAGTCATCTGGACAATGTATTTCTTAGTGTTCATTTGTATATGGAGATTGCACTGATATAACTACCCGATATTTAAATCAACTCAATTAATGCAATCCATATGTGAGCAATTAGCTTAAGTCAGTTAAGAACCTTTCTTCAGGTATATGAATGTAAACCATATTTAAATTAAGAAAGTGAACAATGCAAGACTTAGAAGCAGGCTGAAGGACATTACTTCAAAAGTAAAATGTTAGTTATTCAGTCCTTTGTCTTGAAACCTCTGGTTCTGGTCTTAATTTTTCACTGATTTGCTACCTTGTTGCATGAGTGTCTTCACTTTTCAATATTTGTGCCTGCAAAATTAGGATCTGCTGAAAGAGTTTGTAGGAGGATGAGGCTGTCTTAAAGAACTGTTTTCTCCCCATGGTAAACTTAAGCTTTTCAATGAGTAATAGTCAAAATTGGAGCCAAATCTTCCCATTTAAAAACATCATTTCCATTTGGAAATGTCATTGCAGTGCCATTTGGGAGTTGCTTGGCTGTCCCGTTGTCCTGGCTTCACCTGCCTCCCCCGCTGCATCTTAATTTGTGCATCTTACTGAATTAGTGTTGTCAGCGCTTTAAGTTGTGTTGTAGGACACGTGGCCCAGACAAAGAGGCGCTTTGGCAGAGAAGAATGAGTACCTTAGAATCCTTAAGTGCACATATTCTGCCATATGCTGAGGGCATCTCTTAAACAGTTTAACATTCTGAACTGGCCAATTTGAAGTTTTGATGGAAAACTCCAAGTTTTGAAGAGAATGAGCTGAGGAAAAGCTATGATTTCCAGCAGGAAGCAGGTACTTGTTAAAAGAAAAATCTTGAGTTGAAAATTACTTTTTCCAGTCAGAACTAGTGACTAAAAATTCTGTTTTGGGCTTTCTTACCAGTGAGAAAGTATTTGAAGTTGTTGCAAAAAGGGTCTAAAGATGACTCAATCTCATGGTAGGTGTCAAGAAACTTTCAGTTTTTAGGTGCTTCCTGAATCCTTATTTACTCCTCCACAAAACAGTACAGATCATCATAACTTGCATTTTCCTCATAAATGACAGTGCAAAGTGTCACCAACTGCAGGTGAATTTGTTCTCATATTTGATAGTTACTGTTGTTGCAGCTAAAATAGTAGAAATCTGATGAGCGTCCTTTCATGTGGAACTGAGGAGGTAGTTTAGCTGTGATAAGGCTGTTAACTCACCTTTTCAGTAGGTCATGTGAACTTCTTGTCTCATTTGATTATGACATTGACAGTGTTAGCTGGGAATGATGCAGATCTCATTCTGTGTCTAACTGGTTTGTGACAAAGTGCGGCTTAATGAAATGTGTCCGCTGAGAGAAAAGGAACTCTCCTATCAGAACAAGGACAGAGACACAGTTACACGGACCAAAAGGAGAAAGCACAGACTAAATCATTTATCTTGGGAAGGAAGAATTGTCCACTGTAAAAAAAATCAGTCAGATGTAGAAGGTGAAACTCTGAAGGCTCGTTATGCTAATTAGCATCAATGCTCTGATGTGGGTAGGCAAGAAGAAGCTGATGGAGTGGTGCTTTAGAACACCATTTGCTCAAGAGGAAGTACAACACATCATGGATTCATTAATCTGTGCTGAAATGGAAAAGTCTTTGAGCAGCAGTGGTCTAAAGTGGTCAGGATCTTTCCAGTGGCCTTGTTCAGTTGGTTGGCAGCCAGATAGTACGAGTGTCATCTAAGAGATAAGCTATGATCAGTAGTGAATTGTTAGCTGCAGTAATGTGGATGGAAACTGCTTTGGTCATTGGTGCCTGTATATATGCCTTGCAGATATTCACCTATATTTCACTGTGAACAAATGAAAATCTGGTAACTTCAATCCCTGAACAAAGAAAGAACATTGCCCCCTTTGTTTCTTGAAGTAAATGGGGAAGGGATCACATTTCTTCAGTGAAACCCCGTGGCTTGCCAAGATGCCCAAGTGAGGTATCCCAGAGGGAACTTTAAGCAGCTCACTTAAATGATGGGAAAGAAGTTTCACTATGAAATTAATGATGCAGCCCAGAGCACAGTAGGAAAACACCTTGCCCTCTTTTTCCCCATCTTTGATTCCAGCTGTAGAGTCCTGTAGTGCTTATCTGTATATTTATCTGCTATAAAATGAAATGGATTATATGAAGAGCTCTACGAAGCAGTACTCAGTACTTCAACATTTCTCTAATGCAATTAAGGCAGATATTTCAGAAAATGGAAGACTGTTAGTTGCCATAAGCTGGTGTTTCATTGGATTGCACACAGTTTAAAGCCTCCAATATTGCTGTTGTTGTGGGGGCTTCCTGTTTCTAGAATGACCATAGACATCGCAGGGCAATGCTGTAATGCAACGACTAGATGGCATTGGATGAGCATCTCCATGGAATAAATGTATGGTGAATGTAGTCAGTTCCAGCGCATGGACTTCAGGCTGTAAAAAAATAATTCTATTTCTGTCACATCTTCCTTTTAATTATGAGGGAGGGCTTTACTGGTTCTGCTGCTTTCCAACATCACTGCCTTGTTCTCTGAAAAGGTTAACAATCAAGAAAATTCACGATTCCACCTGCCCTCTCCACATGTACTCACATCTCAGGTTGATCTGAGCTTTCTTAATTGCAAGACCAAAACACCTTAATGCAAATATTCCTCTTGCTTCCATCCTGGGTAAGCAGTAGTTATTTATAAGTCCAGCATGCTGTGTCTGTCTGAGGCTGCCACACGCTGTTCAACGGCATCCTGATGTTTACTTGTGCCTACTTTCCTTTATAGATATTCTTATCCTGTGCTGGTACTGCTGTCTGCTTTTAAGATGCACAGTGAATGGTGATGTTGCTCTCTACATATCAAACACAATGCATCCCTTTAGATTTCATAGTTCACTGTGCCCCAGGTGCTGTTATTATCAGTCCTGACATCATTCATTTGATATGATGGGCCCTGTCTTTCCATTTATCTGTAATGGACAGGAGATTTTGAATCATTTTATCTTCCAAGCACAGCAACATCTTTTCTTTAAAAAGTGACTTTCCTCTCTTTCCACTTCTCGCTTTCTTCCTGGTCTAATATCTTGTGCATTACATTTATCCCCCCCATGTCTTTATTTCATATTTCCTTTTCCCTTTTGTTTTAGTGTTTTTTTTTTGTTTTGGTTTGTTTTGTTTTTTGGTGTTTGTTTTCTTTTTTCCCCTCTCCTCCCCATGTGTTCCCTTCTCTCTTTTTCCCCTCTCATTTTTCTTTCCATGCAGGGCATCGAACCAGTCTTACAGCAGCCAACTGAAGGGTTCTGTTGACAATATCAGCCTTGGGTTAGGACTAGTTCATGTCTCCCAGTCCAAAGACATTTCAGAATTCAGTACAGTTGGAAGCTGAGGCGCTCAGGGATCTTTTGCTTTGCTCTTAAACCAAGCAGACCTAAGGGTGAGAGAAAAAAAGAGGATGAATCTTCATTAAAACTTGATGTCAGACTTCGAGGTACAAGATTAAAAGCAAGGTCTTAAAATTGCAAACAGACTTAAAATATCATTCTGTTTTTAACTGAATAGGTCCGTGCTTTAGCAACTTAACCTCTTTCTCATTAACTCTCTGTGAGGTGTCCCTGCCTTCAGAGCAAGGTCTAATGCTTCTCTTAGAAGTGCATTTACTGCCTGTGTATTCAGAAGAGAAAACTCAACCTCATCTTTATGACTGTGGTGTATCAATTTGAGATTTTAAGGATCTGGCTTTTTTAGAGTAGTTCTCCCATTTGCAGTTCAGAATGACTACCTGCCTTTATACATCTTTAGAGGTGCGGCTTGCAGAGGTGCAGGAGTATTACTGATGATGTGTACTGATATTTGAAACCAACAGTCATCAACAAATTCACCTGTGGTTGAGTTTTCTTTGCTCACAGCCAGTCACAGGAGAGCTGAGCGTGTTCCATCAAATCTTTGCTTCAGGGTGTGGGCTTGACTACTTTCTGTTCATTTTCCAGGGCTGCATGGCACTAGTATATCTGAAAGGCAGACAACCCAAGCGTTTCTTTCCTCAGACAGTTGTGAGTGCTGGGTGCTTTGCTGTGGATCACTGTGGCAGTGTTTTCTGGCTACGTACGTTTTTAGAACACCTTAGTTATGCTTTGAGGGTCCCATCTTCTACCAGCTCTGTGGCTTTTCCTGAGTTATTCTAGAACTACTTACAGAAACGTTACAGCCCCAGAGTCTGCTTGGAGGAGAAGGTCAAAAGTGTTTGGTCTTGATTGGTGGGAGAGATGTGTGATATTTACACAAACTACTTCAAATTGTGGAACTGATCCTTTCTACAGTAGCACTAATGGATCGTGTATCTCAAAGGTTGTGGCCGAACGTTTAATGGAGCCACTTCAGTTCTTATGTAGAACAAAGGAGCAAATAGTTTCCTTTTTTCTGTGCTCTGGTAGTCAAGCAGTACCCCAGGAGGCAGCTAACAGCTGTCCCACATGCTGACCCCCGTCAAAGAACTGTTTAAAGGTAGAAAAGGAGGTAGAGCTATAACAGAAGTTCAATCCAAAGCATCAGACTTGTGAGCAAGAGAAATACAATTTAATTACGGGTAATCTGTTTAGAGGTAGAGGTGGGGTTTCCTTTACTCTATTGGAATTCCTTGTGGCAAACATTTTCATCACTTGGTTTGAGCTGCTGGGAGTCCCATCCAGGCTGTCACGTAGTCTCACTAATGCTGCAAAGGAGAGAAGACATAAAGCACTTAAAGCAAATACAGTAGCTTGGAACTACGTTGTGAGAAATGCCTTTGGTTTGAGAAGTGAATTTCATTAAATCTTGCCAAATGTAGAAAGCCAGTCTCAGCTTTCCAGTCTCTTTATTTGCTATCAGCACTTGAGATCAGCTTAATATTTTACCTTCACCCTTGGATGCAGAGCATAACGGACAAAACCATTATCTGCGAATGTCATCGCTATTAGGAGAGGAAGAGAAGGAGGAAAGGAGCAAGGGAACAGAGCTGGTGGGGATCTCCAAAAATAAACAGCCTATAACAGTATGGTCAGAGGGAGTGAGCGAGGTTGGAAAAATCAGTGTCTCATAATTTAATTAAAGTTCTGCATCTCCTTCAGAGCTATGGCTACAGGCTGCCAGGCAGAGGGCTAATATCTAAAGGTCATTCGAATGAGCGAAGATACTAATCACTGGAGGACAAAACTGAACTCTGCCTCCCAGTTCTTGCCTTCTTGGTGAGATTTTACCTTCCTTCCATTATAAATTAGCCTGTGAATGTCATGGGGCAATTGAACTGTCATAGAGTCTCCTCTAGGAAGAACCTCCTTTTGTATCAGAATGATGGAATTGGTAAATTGCAACATGGGCAGAGTAAAGACTGAAGAGTGAGGGTACTGTGACCTATGAACATGTCAGCATGCTGTGTACAAGATGTGCTTGTGAACCAGCCCTACATTCCAGACCACAGTCCATAGCAGAATCTAATGCTGCAATGAGAAACACTGCAATGCAACAGGATCGATTAGTTTTTCTTGCCTCCTTTTCTAAGAGAACATCTAATTTCTTCTTGTGTTCAGAAAGAAAAATAATTTATATATATATTTACAAACTGGCTTTTTGTTTAGTGACTTTTAGAATGGAGTTACGCCTGCTGGAAGGAAACTGTGTATGCACACAAGTTCTTGGCAGAAATACACTTGTAAATCTCAGCTGAGCATCTGTTCTCTTGCAGGTCAGGAAAGGTGAGCCTGCAGGTAACTTTGCCTGAAGGGCTATTAAGAAACATAACAGAAACGGTCATGTTTTTACATAGAATATTTGGTAGAAGCATTCAGTGACTTCTCATGCTTTTGTTACTGGCAATATTTTTCAGCTTTCAGAATGAGCAATGTAGCAGCTGTGGGTTATGAGGAAAAAAGGGAATTCAGGTAACACTGAAACTAGAGTAAAGTCAGAATGAGTCTTGTGATGTTGCCAGAAACCCCAAGATGGCATCAGAGACCTTGTTTTTCTCCATTAGAAACGTATGACATTTTTAGTGGATTTTATTGTTTCTTTGTTTTCCTTTCTTAACCAGTTCTCCATTGTATCTAGTATTTTTTGAAGTATTCCAGCCTTAAGACCTTTTTTCTGCAAACATTATTTGCAAGGCTCACTGATAACGCTGGATGCAATGCACCCCAGTTGCAATGCGAGATTCTATCTTCAGACCGCCAGATTGTGTCCCCAGGAATACATCTGTACTTATTCTGTGACTAGGAGGCTGGAACAGCAAAGCTGGATGTAACTCTGTAGCTAGAAATTTGTCCAGTACTTACAATAATTAGGCTCTGCAGTGCACACAATCACTAATGAGGGAAATTAGTCAGATTCTGCAAAATTGTACAATGATGTGCTGCTCCTTACAATCAAATATCCTGCAGATTTTTTCACTGATCACTGAGTCAGGAGCAGAATATTTTCAATCCAACTAATGAAAACACTTTTTCAGTGCAAATCTAGGATCCTTATTTAGCTTTTTATCCAGTCTTTGCAGTGAATCTAGGTAATTGTTCCACATAATGATGTAGCATGCATCAAGATCTTCTTGATGTGCTTCAGATAGCTACATTTCTCATGAGCGGAGGAGCTTAAATGAGATATCCAGCTCATCTCATTTAAGTGCATACATATTTCAGGCTGGTCGAAGAGATTCAAGCACCTGTCTTCAATTAGAATGAGTAGGAGTTGGATGTACTTATTTGCTGTGGAGGTTTTGAGAAGCCTTTGCTGTGCACGTAAGCTGGGTGAGTTTTGTAGATAGCGCAGAATTTAGAGCGTTTCCGAAGGTAATTTTGTTTGTAAGTGGTCCTGATTGTGTATGTACTTAAGTAAAGGAAAATCTGCATTTATTTTCAGGGCTGTAACTGTCTGAATTCTGGAAGGAAAGGGGATGATAAAATCTGCATGGTGGTACGCACCTCTGAAATGTACCGACTGTTGATTCATTCCAACCCAGTGTTAAAAGTCTTTGATCTGTGTTTTAATTGGCATTCCCCATCTTTGTGCCAGGTCTTGCCAGAATCAGGAACTCTTTGGAATCAACTTTTGTTTGTGATGTGTTGCTTTGTGATTTCAGCCACCGTTGTTCCTTGAGTGGAGATGATCTGAACAGGCAGTGGCTGACTCCCAGTTCTCAGCTCCATCCAACAATTTACCACACCAAAGGTCTTCTGTATTATCTGCGCAGCATCAACCGGGCCCCTGTGGTGAGTAACTCCCTGTATCTTCTATGGGTTATTGCACGCAGATGGATTATTGCAGTTGTGTCAACAGCCCTGTTTTATGGTTAGAGATGTGGAAAGCATACTATACCGCTATACTTTCATCATTGTGGGGTGTTTTTGAAAGTCTTGGGTTATCTACTGAATCTTCTAACCAACTCCAAACTTCAGAGTCTTCGTGCACCTGCAGAGTGAATACAAATTCCTTACAGCTCCTTAGTATCCTCAAAGTACTTCAGCTAAACTAGATATTGTTAGTAAGTTATTGTTATCTTTCTGGCAATGACAGGAGAAATTCTGTGAAGACATAGTCTGAATGGATCATGCAAAAGCCCAAACTGGAGCAATCTGTGCAATCAGAGAAACACAAGTTAGCTTTCAAAATGGTTGAACTTTTCTGCTGCTTCAGTGAGAAGAAAATGACTTTTTGGGGGAACTACCGGAAGTTCATGAGGGGTGATACTACTGGCATATGTCTGGGATCTGTCCCCATCTGTTCGGTCTTGATGCCCAACAGAATGAATAGTTCTGAGACCTCAGGATAAAAAAAAAACACTGATGGTTTCAAATGTTGATGAACAGAATGGAAGTGGATGGAACAGCAAGTTGGCTTCTTATAGCCCCAGTTAGGCAGGAAATGTCCTAAGATGCACTGTTCACTCTGGTCTTGATGAGAAAATCCTCAGACAAGGTGAAAATGTCTGTGAGTTTCTTTAAGTGAATATTTATGGAAATATGCTATTTTTGGCCTAAATGACAGCCCTGACATCGAGCTCTGCACTCCAAGGAATCTACTGGAAGTTCAGCTTGTATCTGAGAGTTTATTCCACCTACATTTTCTTTGGGTTTTGAGCTACATCTGATCAGTTTTGTTTTATTGTGCTAATCGTATTGGGCCTTTTTAATTTAAATTTATCATAACCATCCCTGTCACATCCAGATGCATGAAGTTGAACATGCGCCCAGTGGAAGTTTTCATCTTGCTGAGTGAAGTAAGACTATTGATCGTATCATGTCTCTCACTCACAGGCAGTATGTCAGACGTGGTAAACTGATTTTTTCTTTGCCTTTGAAGAGTACATTGATTTTGGTTTATACATGCTCGCAAATGTCTTTTCCCAACTCCAGAAGAAGCTGGATTTCTTCTGCCCTGCACTCACTGCCAAGATGCCATGAAGGCAATTTCACTGATAGCCAAATGATTTCTGTGGAGTGAATTAGTTTAATTTATCTTGGGGATGCGCAAGCAGTTTCTTCAAAGGAAAGGAAAGCTTCTTGAAAGTGAAAAGGAAATAACTTTAAAGTTAGCGGCCTTTCAAACCAAACCCATTTTAATTGGTAACTTCAGCCATAGAAAACAGCCATCTAAGTGCTTTATTTGTTTATTTATTTTTGCTTCTCTTGTTGGTTTTGGAAACCCTAGTAAAAGAAGGGGCTGGATACGCTGTAGTATTGCAACTCTCCACTGAGGGTGGTTTCTTTTCAACTGAGAGCAGCGGGAGTATCAGAGAGCTAAGCTTGGGAGCAGCTAGGACTGAAGGGGAAAGAGATGTTGCTTTTTCCCCTTGAGCATTCGTGGTGAGGAAATGTGCAGTTTGTGAATTACAGTTGACAGTGCACTTGCAGGATGCAACAGGAAAAGTGTAGCTCTTACAGAGGGATCAAGCTGCAGCAAAGTGCAAGTTACTTTTGGAGGGGACAGGAAGATGCTGTTAGGGACCAGGAGACACAAAGCGGTGTTTGCTTTTTGAGATATTCTATCAAGGTTGGAAACAGAATCTGACTGCAAGTACATAGCTTTTTGTGAGCAAAGCATCCTAAACGTGTCTACCTCAGCAGTCTGAGATTGGGTCCTCTCACGAAGCTACTAAGGAAAAAAAAGAGTATTTGCATCCATTTTCTGTCTTGCTTTTCCTTTGTTTTAAAAGCTTCCTGATTCTGTGAGTCATGAGGGGGATTGTTTTTGAGTTTGAAAGCAGTCCTTACCTTTGTGGTGCTCAGTGCTGGCACATTACTTTAAATAGATAAAAATTTGCATGTGTGTCTTGAGTCATACCCCAGTGAACACCAGACTTGGAATTTGACTGTGTGTTGGTGTCACAGCTGTACAAGAAGGATAGAGAGAAAAAAGGGGTGGGTAGGTCTCAAGTTTACCTTGTGGTTGCCCAGGCTTAACCCAAGGAAAGTTCTTCATTGGGTGCTGCAACTATAAAATACAGTTTTGTCTTGGCTGAGTGGTGAGGCTTGAGCTACTCTGTAGAATAAAAATAGAGCAGAAGAATGCATTGTAAAAACAAAAACAAAACGATTTGTCATAAACATTGAGAATAACTGCAGTGCTCAGTAAAATTAATTAAAATGTAGGTATATATGATACACAAATGGAATGGAAACATTTCCAGTAGTGTTGACTTCTCTGCTGTGGAGGTGGGTGGCAGTCATGGATTCATCCCATGGCATGAAATAGTGGTGTTACAGAGCCTGGCTTTTACAATGCTTTACTAATATGGAAGGCTTGTTCCAGACTTGTCACTTAAGGATTCACTCTTGAGATGCAGAATTATGGACCTCCTGCTTATCAGGCAGCACAGCTATCTGAGCAGCTGATCATCCCTGTGTGGTTTCTGATAAGTAATCTTTTAGGTAATAATATATGCATCTTGCATGTTAGTAATTCTGTAAATTGGCAGGTAATTGATACCTGGTTGAGCTGGGATCTCTGCCTCAAAATAGAACCACAGCTATAAAACCTTCTTTGATATTCATAGGAGTAAATTCTAGTTGGTACCTGTGGTTAAACTAATCTATGACTGTATTGCTGGAAGCATAGATGGAACGCTAACTGGAAAAATGCCTGTCATTAAAAGAACCAATAAATGCAGCTGTTTAGAAGGGGGCTTTATGGGATAATTCCCTGTTTTTCAGGCAGTTGCTTGAAGTGTAGGACTGCATAAGCCCCATGTGTTGGACTGGGTGATCCTTTTACAGGTCCTGTCCAACTCAGGATGTTCTGTGGCTATAGCAGTCCTGTTAACTAGGACTTGTGGGATGAATCTGCGTGTGAGTGTCTTAGCATCTCCAATCAACGTGCAGCTTGTCAGAGCAGCTGGAGGAATTTAAATGCTCAGTTCCTTAGGTAATTAAACTTCCTGACTGGCTGCAGCTAAACTGAGTTACTGTATAACTACTAAACAAGCATACTAGGGTAAAACTTGCCTTAACAGTTGGTGGAAGAAATTGATCTATTCCATCTGTTTCTCTCCTCCTGTCTATGTTTATATAAGAATATGTATCTTTCTTCCTCATCTTTTTAATTGATCCACAGTGCTTCCCTACCTTATGACACCTGTCCCTTTGTCTCTGATAGATGCCTCAGAAAACTATTTAAATGATATCACGATGTTCCTTTCTAATCGGCAATGAATATTGCCTTAAAACAAACCAATTTCTTCTCTTTAGAAATCCTTGTCTTTTCACTGCTGGATTTCTGAATGTTTCTGATAAAGACATGGAGAATATATGTAACAGCAGTGTCTATATTGACTTCATATTCCGGAGGGCAATGAGATTGATTATTATTTAACACTTGGGTCAATATTTTCCTCTTGGGTCATTAAATCGTGATTTTCATTTTTATCAAAGTTGATATGTGCCTATGAAGGCAATCAAAACTTCCATTAAAACCTGGAATGTACCTTGTACCTAGTTTATATGATAGCTGACATGAGAGATGGATTAAATAGATACATTACGTTGTGTGGAATCAGATTATTTGTCTGACAAAGATAATGTCCCGTGCTTTATGTCCAGGAATTCATGTAAGTATCTGACCACATACAATACATTTTTACACAACTGCACAATTACATTTTCCTAAACATTGTGTAGCACAGTTTTTGTGTTTAAAGAAGCCAAGGTGATTAATTGCTGGCAAAAGGTGCAGTTTTAAAATCTCCTGAGGCTAATGCTAGAGTTGAGAAGTCAGAGGAGCCCAACAAATTGCTCCGTTGTATCATAAGTTACCATGAACTCTCAGGTTCCTCGGTTGGCATGGAATCTTGCACAGATGTCATGTTTATTTCTGCTGTGGACAGAAATGCACCGGTGTTGACACTGGATTCATGAGATCATGTCAGTTCCAATAGGTAAAACGAGGTACGGCTGACTAACAAAGTTTGACACTGATTATAGGCTTGGCCCAGAGCTCTGCTCTGAGTTTGTCTGAAGAGCACTGACAAAGGTGTAATTCCTCACATACAATCCTCTAGTATTTATAGTGTCTGTTGTGAAGAACCACAAAGCTTACTTCAGTATTACAGATTTTGCCTTTCTTTCCTCCCTAGGTGTTCTGTGACTACCATGGACACTCCCAGAAAAAGAATGTGTTCCTCTATGGTTGCAGTATCAAAGAGACCTTGTGGCAAGCAGGTTGCGTGGTCGACACAGCAGTTATCACAGAAGATGTTGGCTACAGGGTAGGTCTGCTTTGTTCCTTTCTACAGTTGTTGGCATATATGTGCACCTACATCCCTCTTTAAGATGAGGTCAGATCACAAGTTCTGTTGGTAGGTGCAAACTTGTCTTGCAGCAGAGGAGTAGAGATCCAGAAAAGTTTAAATGATTCCTACTATCTTCATGCACCAGATATCTGCGAGAATATTGTCAATAGGTGGATCTCTAATTCATTTCATTAAGATGCTGTTTTGTTGTCACTGCCGCTGACTAATAGAAATGTTGTATTTTTGTGTTTTATAAGTTCCAAGTATACATGTGCTTCTCTCACCCTCAACTCACGAGAAGTCCCCGTGGAAACACTTGTTTCACAAGGAAAAGCAGGAAGGGTGCTTACAGTCAGAACATCGCTTGTTGTATTTGAAATCAGTGGGCTTGAAAAGGCTGAGGATAGTTCACTGTTACACAAACAGAATTCAAATGCTGCTTTCAGCATCTGGTGCCTGTCTTGAATCTGCAATGAAGAAACCAAGAGCAAGCCTCCAAGGGTGTCCAAGAATCTGCAGTGGCCTAGATGAAAGGCTTTGTGATTGCAAAATATGGGAAGTTTCTCTCCTTCCTCCCATGAGTAATTGGGGACGATCCTGCTCTCCATGTATTTACTTCCCAAAAACATGAGCAAAATACCTCAAGAAAATTGTGATTTTTGAACAGCCTTTGCTGTAGCCCTTGATTCGTGGGAGAAAGAGGCATTGTTACTTCCTAATACTTGGCCTCAGATGACATGCGTAGCATTGACATTGGAAAACCCAACTTCAGGATTTCTCCTTTTAATCACCATTCCAGGCCCCTTTGACAGTAATCTCTGAAGGGACCTCAGTAAAGAATCCTAATTCCATTCTGACCAAATGGGAACGGAGGTTTATGGACATGGGCAGCACCCCCGTTTTTGTGCATGCTAAATCCAGCTGTATGAGAGACAGGGAGCATGGTTAAAGTAATGTGTTGTCATAAAAGAATCCTTTGAAAAGATGCGTTTTCACCCTCCCAGAAATACAATTGAAAGGTAATTAATGAGAAAAGCAGAGGGGAAAGAACTATTAGTGTGAAATCCAGTGAAAGCTGGTAAAATGAAAGGAATATTAAATTCAGATTTGATAATGCTTCTAAATGAGTCCTGACTACAGAGACATTACTGTTACCTGCCAGCGTTTTTATTTAATCAAATATAGAAGACTGATTATGCATATAATTTCAATTGTTTTAAAAACTAAACTGGATTAGAGATCTGATTATGGTACTTCATAGCATATATTTACAAAAATCTGTGTGCTGTTTCAGATAAGGACAGAATGAAAACTATCTGAACCTTCACACGCAGTTTAGCTGGATCTCATGATTGTGTTCAGGATTATAATTGTTTGGGTGACTGTGCTTAATTTTTAACCCAGCTCCAGGAAAACCTGGATGTGTTGCTCGGAATCATAATATTTTGCAGCAAATTGTACTTTGAGGGCAATTCAGAAGCAGTGGATGTTTAGTTCAGAGCAAGTAATCAATTTTAAAGATTCCTCTGTTCGGTATTCTCCCAGGAAAAGGAATGCTGTAGTTCTTAATAGCACACTGTAGATCTTGACTTAAGAGTTAGGCTCATGCTGGTCTCAGGTTTGAAATGTAATCTCTCACTTTGTTCCAGTTATCTGTTCACAAGGTTTTTTTCTGCTGATGAATGGACCTTATAGATCTTTATGTCTGTACCTTACAGAACTGGTAGGGTCCATTCATAGCTATAGATTGGATATGCTGAAAATAACATTTACTTTCTTATTACAGAGGTATGTATGATTATGATGTTTGCAGTGGATATTGCAGAACAGTTTAGGCCAAAGATTTTATCTTCTGCGTCAGTCGTCCTTTAAGAGAAGACCAGCTATTAAATGTTATTTTCTCAATTTTGATGAAACCAAGCAGTCCTGTACAGAACTGTGATGTAAAGCTCAACAGAGTGGAACTAGAATTGCTTAGAATCAATCAGTTTCACTGATTGTTATTGGAAAGTGAAATTAGCTGGTTGGCTTTCACTGCCCAAACTGAATGAAATTTGAGGGTCAATGCCATTAGCAATGAGCAGAAACTCCTTCTGTATGATTCCATTCCATTCAGAAGTTTAAGAAAGCTGTCATCAAAGAAATAATGAACGTTCTTATTTTACAAGCTCTTCACTGGATGGTCTTTGGGCATGTACTGGGATGCAAGCACAAAGGTTTATATGCACATATGTGCTTTTGTATGTAAATGCCCAATTTCTACACCGAGTACACCTAGTGTTAAGGTATCTAGTATATACTTTTACAGTTAGCATGAAGAAGTGTTGCATCCACACTGATAGAAATATTTGATAGCGCTGTGTATTAGCAGTGTTTATAGGCTGCTGTTGAGAAAAATGATTTCTAGAATAAGAAAATCACTCAGAGCTAAGAGGTAATTTTACTGAATTTTCATATTTACTCTTTATTGCCGCTTTCTATACAGAGTGCATTCAATGTACCATTTGATCCCAGATGAGAATAGTTTGGTTTATTTCACAATGCAAGATAGTTAAATGCTAAGCTCTATTTTCCTATAATTATCTGTGACCTTCAGTGGGATTATGCATTCCCCTTCTTTGCTGTGTGCTGTGTTCAAACAAAATTCCTCCTATAGCTGAATCCCTTGTCAAATTGTGAGGAGGAGCTGGAAAGGAAAGAATGGAAACATTGTGTGCTGAGCTATGACTGCAGCCCTCTAGGCAGAACAGGAAAATGTAGTTAATGTTGAAGCAGCTTAAAAAATAAAGCTTCATAAGTGACTTCAGCAGTCCAAAACTATAGGATGTGCAAAGACATCATTTTGGATGGGATGTACCAAATGTACTTACAGCATTTTTGTCTGTGACTGGGGACAAAAAAACAAACAAACACAACAAAACATTAGAATATGAAGATTTCACTTGGGATGAAGATGAGTCCAGTTTGGCACTAACTGGAACTATCACAGTGACAGTTTCTACAGGTAGCTTTGGTGATACGCGCTTTAAACAGCATAGGCCTCTTGTAGATGTATTTGTGATATAAATGCATGTACATCTGTTTGATTCATTTTCTCATTGCTGATACTTTCTTATAGACTCTTCCTAAAATCCTGGACAAAGTGGCCCCTGCATTTGTCATGAACAGCTGCAGCTTCCTTGTAGAAAAGTCCCGCGAGTCAACAGCCCGGGTGGTGGTATGGCAAGAAATGGGTGTGCTGAGGAGCTACACCATGGAGAGCACGTACTGCGGCTGCAGCCATGGTCTCTACAAAGTAAGTACCTCTTCCAAAGAACTACATGGCACACTCCTTCTAATGTGTGTCTAATGAGCTTGGGAGAATAGAGAGTGCTGTTTTTATGCTGTTTGGTATTGCCAGCTTCCTTCTATAATATAAGTGTAGCCATTCTACTGAGTTTCTTCTCAGTTAAATCCTTCCACGATCCTTCACTTTTAATCTTCCATGCCAGGGAAGTAGGTTCCTTGCTACGAGGTTTCATTTGACAGTGAAATAAAAAGAAATTCCAGTCTAATGCCAAAAATATTGAGCTGAATGAAGGAGTGTTTTTGAGATGATACAGACTGTGTCTTTATAATGGTATTCACAGTAGATCTGAGGTAATTAACATGAATATTAGGAGTCGTACACTTCCTGTTGCAGTCTATCTGGGCATTTGCTTGGCTAAACTTAAGAGCCTGCACTGAGAATTCTGCACTTGGAGTTTGTTACTGACAGCCAAAGGTAGCTCATCTATGAGCTGAAGCCACAGCTTTAACTGTGAACTAAATGGAGCTAAATTTCTTACCAAATGATGTTCCAGATACTGTGGGAAGGGCTGTACTTGTGCTGAGTGCATCAGAGACAGGAGCCTCTTGGCACTTTTTAAGTAAAGGTTTGAGCTCTGGTAATTGTATTTAGCTGTACATAATTCTCCACTTGCTCAGTTGGTGAATTCTTTTTGTTCCTTTCCCAAACCTGTTGCTTTCCATGGAAGGGATTCTGTGCTCCACCTTATTTCTCCCACTAGGGAGCAATCCTTATCTATACAGCATTAATATGTGGTTAAGGATCCGAAAAGACCCTTAAGGAAAAAGCCATTGTTACAAATAACAATTAATAAGACGTTCAAATTATTCTTTGCAAGTTCTATGTTAATCCTTTTACATTCCATAGAATGTGGCCAGCAAGTACTCAGCTACTGTTTTAACAGTGCTCTACTATACTCACATCATTTCTTAGATAGAAAAGGCAGAAGAAATATCTGAAGATGGTTTAAAGAAAGAGAATATAACTGCCCTGAGCATTACACCTAGTGCTCCCTACTCTGAGAAGTGCTGATGGGGTGCAATAGGTACCACAGGTTGTGGTGGGGTTTTAAATTTCCTTCAGACAGTGGGGAGAAATTCTACCTTGACTAATGTCAGTGGCAAAACTCCTAGTGATCTCCATGGAGAATTTAACTCATTTCCTAGATAATCTGAGTAACATCTAAAAGCAGTTGGACATCAGGTTATATCAGTGTCTAATGATTTGTTCTCTACTTCCTTCAGTATTTTCAACCCAAGTTTGCATAAGTTGTGCCAGCAGATCTAAAATGTTTTATGCAACGTTCTCCCAAGTGCACCACCACTCAGTAAGCTGGTGGTCAGGCTTCTAATGGTGTTGGTAGCAGTTCTGGATCCTGATCTTTGACTTTCTTCCTTCTTGAAAATGGTGAAAATAATGGTGAATGTAGCTGCTTTGCTGACTGTAAACTGAGATACAAACTTCTTGTGCTTGAAGTTGCACATATCTGATAGGGAGTTTGCAAAGGATTTAGGAAAAAACAGAGGAAGGCTTTGTAGAGACTGTAAGAAGCTTAAATATTAAATACACAGGGCTGTCAGGTAAGCCCCCTCTCACCACAGAGCAATGTTGTAGGAGGGCTGAGGTAACCTGTCTGATAGAGAGGCCCAGAAAAGAAGTTCCTAAAGTTTTTCGATTGCACGGTGTGTGGCATATCATGTATAGAAATGTGACTTTCATTTCTAAAGCAGTTTAGTGAGTGAAAAATAAGGCATGAATTTGTTACTAGTGATATGTAAATGAGAAACAGTTGTGACCCCAGCCTCGATTAAAAGTCATTTGATTTCAAATGGGTATGGGGGGAGGGCAGAAATGAGAGCAAAAGAAAAGATGACTTGTCTCTGTTGAATCTCCCTGTCTGTGTGATCAATGGAAATGCAATAAGCCATCTACCCTTAAGGAAGAGAAACATAAAACTAAAGAAACTATTGATCTTATCTAAGGTTTTATTCAACATAAAGAAGAAGAAAAGAAGGGGAAAAAAAATCCAGACTCTCTTTGATTTTGTCTGGATTGTCCAATTGAGTCTTAGAACAGCAGTGTCTCCATTTGAAAGCTGCCTAAAACAAAGCAGTCCATTTCAACAAGGAATTCTCCTTCCTACTTCTACCAGTTTACAATCTCACAATCAAAAAGTAATCAGAAACTGCCTATCATTTCTCTCCCAGTGTGAATGCAGTCTGTATTAACTCCCTCACTGGACCTATTGCCCTCCAGGTTTGTATTACTGTCCTCCTTTTGCAGGATTTTGTTGAGCCATCTTGTCTTATTTGGTTTGCAGAATACTGAATATAAGGCTGTGCCATAGAAAGCTCTATTCAGTACAATCGGGAGCAAATATTGGCCCAAAAGAATCAAATCTGCACTGACGCATATGGATATTCTCCTAAGTTTCTTCAGTGTGATTCATTTTTAAACTGGCATAGCTCTTTGTTTTACCATATCCTATTGTACTACACTTTATTCTTCTTGATTCTTGGCTGACTAGTTAAGACGCCTGTAGTAACGTACTGTACTGGGATGTTCAGATTACTAACTGTATTCACCATCCTACGAGTTTGATGTATTTTGAGCCACGTATACATTTGCGTTCCAAAACAGATATAGTAGAAACATGGCAAATCTCAAAACTCAGCTCCGTGCTCTCTCAGTACATGTGGTGTTGGAAAGGCATTTTCCTTGACATGTTGTGCCTGGTAGAGGAGATGAAGTACTGATGTAAATAGACTTCAGCTTCTTGCTTCAAAGGGATACACGCAACAAGGAGTAACAAATGAGTTTTTAAATTATTCCAGATATTTTGACAGTACCCTTTGAAGGAGATTTTACTGGTGACGTGGATCCCTTTTTGAAGAAAGTCTTTGGGAGAGTCAAGAGAAAAAATTAATTCTGTCCAGTCTAATGCTTCTGAATGAGGGGAATTGAATGCCCCAACTTTTATTATCCGACTTGATGAGAGGGAAAAGCCATCCATTTGCAGAGATGATGGAATCAGGGAGAGCAGCACCGAGCAGAGTGGCCATACGTTCATAAGAAATTGTTGATAGTTGTTCAAAACACCTTTGAAAGGAGGATTTGGGGAATTTCAGGAACGCTCTTCCATAGAACCCATCTTCATGTTGGAAAAGTTTTTCTTCTTTTGAGTCCAACTACTCAATTCACTGAACTGGTAAAGCAAGCTAGAGGTGAGGAAAAACTGATGTTGTTTTGTTGGTTGGTTGGTTGGTTTGATTTGATTTTGCTTGCATTCTCTCCAGTCATTTACAGTAGGAGAAATTAGAGGTAAAATTGTGCCTGATGTAACGGCAGCAATTGGCAGGTGGAGCCTGGCCAGAGTAACTGTCAAAAGTCATGGCCTGTCTAACAATTAGAAGCCCCCATCTCTACAAAACTCACCCCAGATAAATTGTGAGAGTGAATGTCCCTGAAGGTTCTGTGAGCCATCTTCGTGTGAGCGAGGATGTGACATTAGTCATGTAACGTGTGTTCCACAAATCATGTGCCATCTTGCTGAAGTCTGTCTCGTTCTGTTTAGAAGGTTAATAAATTGCATTTTTTTGTTTTTCCTATGCTATACTGGCATAAAACCAAGATAACTTTCTTGTTAGATAAGAGCCAATAGTTTGTATTTCGGAGATGGAAGTACTTAAATGCTGAGGGATAAAAGGACGGAGCTGCTGATAAACGGGTAGCAGAACTGGATGAAAAGCTCTGCATCCTGGCCCCTTATACAGTAACTGCAGAGATGAGAGTCTAATAAATGGGAAGAGCTGCCATTATCCATCCCCTGTAACCTGGCTAGCATTTACTGAATTATTTTATACAAGTAATGAACCAGTGAATTGCCGTGAAAGTGTGGCAGAAATAAAGCAGTATGCCAAGATGAAAGCCTTTCCTCTTGCTACTCTTTCAGAGGTGGACTGCTCTGGTTTGACCCATTTCTGTCCAAAATAACCAAATTGTTACTAATACATCATTTGTCCCTGAAATTGCAGTTCTGTTTCTTTATAGTTATCTATAGGCAATGAAAGATTTTCTTTATCTTCCTTATTATTGCGTATCACATATTATATTTCTGTGGAATTTTTATGTATGCCTTATTCATAAGCAGTTTATTACAGTCGATAGTCAGAAATTGGGTTGTTTTGAGGGAGTTTGCAGTCGCATAACGTTGTCTTACTGGCATACAGAAGCAATGATATTCTTGTATATCATTCTTGTAATTGGATGCCTAGTGCACAAACTTGCAAATAATTTTAATTTGGACTCATGCCAGTATTCAGGCACCAACAGAAATGGTTGCAGCAATGTTCTTGCCACAGAGCGTATTTGATAAGTACTTGCAGAAGGGAAATGAAAAGAGATGGAGTTTATTCTGGGCTTTCTGATGAGCATTCCAGTAAATTGTTTACATCATCTTTGAAATCTGAGGCTTTTCCTATTTCTGGTTTCCATTGTCTCCCACGTTTTACACTTTTCCTAAGTATGAGTAAGTTTCACAAGCATCCAGAAGTTTCTATCCAAAAAATCATCTCTAAAACGTGCATCTAGTGAACCCTCTGAGGCCTGGGCACGTCATTCAAAAGCAGATGCTAAGAAATATAGAAGAATGTTTTTTTGTTTTTTTTTTTCTAAATAGTTCTGCTTCCAGTTCTGGTCCAAAGTGATTCAAATTGGAAGCAGCTGTAATTGTAAGAGAAGTATAAGAGAAAAACAAATAGTTATCTTGTAGTAATCTAAGGAGTGAAGGATTAAATTAAGGTTTTCTGCTCATTGTGTTTTCTTTAGTTGTTGCCCATTGCAAACGTTTGCATCCTGTTTTCCGTATTTTCATGCTCCTTTTGTGCCCACCAATCCTTTTCAGTAAATTGTGATTCAGTTTTCAAGATATTCTAATGGTACCTTTTAGTCTTGATGATTTCACTTAATGCAACGATATAAAGGTTAATGGCATTTAGGAAATGAGCAAAGGCACATGGGAAAGAGCAAACCAACCAGGAGACGGTGAGCATTCATCTTCCTTGGATGGCCAGAGCAACATAATGATTAGTCTGCAAGCACAGCACCAGGGCTTGTGGCTTGCAGCCACAAACCTGTATTTACTGGTCCTCTTAGGCTGGATTGAGTCAGATGAGCAAAGTCTTGGATGAGAACTCTCCACGGACTTGGCAGAAAAAATGAGTGTTATATCCTAACTCGGATTTTGTTGATATAAACAAAAGGAGAAATGTATATGGCCTTGAACTACAGAGAAATGAAAAATCAGCTGACTTCTCAGCCTTTTGGAACCAATTTCAAAGCTGATCAAATAGGATCTCGACTTCTCCAACTCCTAAATAAACAGAGTAGCACAATCTGAGCCCTTTGGAAGTAATAGCATCTTAAATCAGTTCCTTTGTCTCTGTTGTTGATAGATTATCGAGGGCTGTCTGTCAGTGTAACTGGAGAACAGGTTCCCTCCCTTGTTGTGGTTTGTAATTGCTTTGTGTTTTGTTGTTAGTGGTGTTTTTTAGGTTTTGTTTTTTTTTTTTTCTTCAGCACAACAGAAAGTAATGATGGGATGAGGTCATTGTAGATCTGACTTTGCAGAGTTGGAAGCATCTAGTTCTGTGGAGGTACACTAGACATGGATGTATTTGGAACAGCAAAGCAGAGCCATCATGTGCTCCCCTCTTTCTCTCAACTCTTTTCCACTACTGTATATAATCGATCAGTTGCTGTAGCTCTGATGTTTACCACTTCTGTTTGGGGCTTAGTCTTAAAGGGCTTGTTCCAACAAATCCCTGCGTTTCTTTCCTTTTACTTGCAAATGATGTGAGCATCTCCTAGTTAGCAGCTGGTTTATTTGTTAAACCAAGGAACACAGCAGATTCTGTGGGACCCAGGAAAGGAAAACAGATGTTACCTTGATTCTGTACATTTCTGAATGCTGATATTTCTCTTTTTTCCCCTTCCAATATACCATAAACAGCTGATACCTGTTTTGTTTGTTTGTTTTCTCCCTCAACTACTTCTAAACCTTTCTAGATGCTTGGTTGCAGCCCAGTCTTCCCATACTCTTGGGAAGAAAGGTGGTAGTAGGTACAGATTGGAAAGAGTTATCGAGCTGCTTCCCTAGAAGCTTTTTTTTTTATTTCCCTAGGAAATAAAAAGCCAGACTACATGGAATCAGAAATGCAAGTATTCAGTCATACCCATTTTCGGGAGTTGTGGATGGGATTAGATCGAAGATTCCCAGGTGCTGACATTGCAAACCCAGACAACTTAGATGTTAGAATCAAAAAATTCATTTGCAATTAATTAATTTATGGTTGCATGGAAAAGATGCTGCACTTTGGATGAAATGTTACTCTTTCTGAAGCCCACTGAACAGTTCTGAACGGTGCAGCCTTGAATATAAGTGGGATTTAAGTCTGCTAATGAAAAGAACTCTTGGGAAGGATGTGAGACAGAAAAGCAAAATTCCTAATGAAAACTAGCTGTAGTATTCTGGCAGTGTCTCTTTAAAAGTCTAAATATCATTGCACATCATCCTTTCAAGTTTTCAGTGGAATTACAGCGGCTAGGTTTTTGATTTCTGATGTCTCTCTTGCTTGTTAATCTGGTCCCATGTGGATTTATTGTACAAATCTATTTGGCAGCTGAAAATTGCCCTTTGATGAAGCTCATAGTCTAATCATGAACTCCTCAGGCATGGCAAATAAGAATGGGAGGTTGCAAAAGCACAGGCTAGAGGAGCCACGTTTGTCTTTTACTCTGCATGGATTTTAGAAGCATCTAAATTTCAAAGGCTTTTATACACAGGATTTTCTGCGAAGATTGATTTTTACCCCTCTTAGCATCATAACATTTGCCATGCTGGATCAGACCATTGGTCCATATGATCAGGTATCCTGTCTCATACAGTGTTTGGTTCCTCGTGGCTCCTAAGAGAACAAAACCAGGCTGTAGTGCAACTGATTCAATTACACTAAGACATGGAAAAGAAGAAATAATCCTACCGGCCCACCTGACCTGCCTCCTTTCTGCTTCATATGCTGCAGCATGAGGCCTGATTATTTCGAGGGTGTGGTAATGATAATGAGCAACTTTCTCTGTTGATAATTATGGCACTTTTCTGTCCCCTTTCGTAATATTTTCCCACACGGGATTTCCTGCAGCAGTGAACTCCACTAGTTCATACTAGTGATATTAGTGGTATTGGATATGCTGTCCAATATTGAATGTAAACTATATATTGAAATTTAATCTCACTTCCTCCTCCATTCTGTCCCTCCACTGATTTCTGCACTGTACTTCTCACAGCTGCTGTAGCTCCCAGGTTCTTTAATCTGCTGTTCTCTGCCACATCCACTGTTGTCTTTATTCATGGATGATCCAATCGTAGGTCCCTTGGTCTTGTCAAAAAGAAATCCAACTAACTCTATTCATTCTTGCCAACTTTGAAATCTGTAGGTGCATCCTTTCTTCTTCTTTTTTTTTCTCATCCAGTTCTTGTCTCTTTGGTCTTTCCTTTTTTATGTTCCCAATTGAGATTTATATTTTTTTTTCATATGTGCTAAGCTCCTGTACTGATAGCATTGTCTTTCCTCTTTCCCTTCTTCCACAACACTTATTTCAGCTTATGGTCCCAGAAAGAACCATCAGCTCTTCTGGTTTTGACCTCCTATACTACATAGGCAGCTTTGTACCAAACCCTCGTGTTTGTGTAAGATTTTTCATAGAAGAAAGAATTCAGACTGGATTTGAGAGCATCACATGATTGGAAATCCATCTGGTCCCCTGATATTTTGTTCCAGGGATCAGAAAGTGCTAAATATTATTTCCTTGTACGAATTTGAATTCGTCTGCCTGCTATTTTCAGATGTACTCTAGTTTTTTCTCTGTTGGTTTAAAGAGAGATTTAGTAACTTGCAGGTTCTTCTCTTAAAAATACTTACAATGCAACCAAGTTACCTTTCTGTTTTGATAATTAATTAAAACAGGCTGAATTCTATAATAGTTTGTATGAGAATGTGCAGGTAAGTACCTCTGAATTAGCTAAAGGAGCAAGTGGAAAGTCCTGTGCTAAACCACATTAAGCCACATGTCAACACTCTGAAGCAGAATTAAGGTGGCCTTAATTAAATTTGGCTTAACTCATTTCCAAAGTAAATTAAACCAAACTGAATTGCAAACACTTTAATTCTGAATAACGGAGGAGAAATATGTGTTTCTGAATGTGATAAACTTACAGATGAAAGAGGTTGCTTGTGCTGGGTAATCTATGAGGCAGAGAAGGCAATATGTTTAGACATGATATTTCTGGAGCTTCATGGCTTATCTTTAGGTAAGAGGCTCTGTTGTATACCACATATGGATGACAAAGAGAAACCTGCTATATTCTAATTTTTGTCCAAGGAAGAAATTTTTGATGCATGTGATGCCAGATGGTGGCTATCTGCAAGTGAAGATGCATGGTCAGAAAAGAGAAATTACAGCACACAGCCTATGGAAATGCAGACATTAGGGACAATTAAAAAGTGATTCACATACATACTATAAGTGGGGACAGATGAGAGGTGAACGAGCTGAAGACAGTAGAGATCAAAGAAGTTGTTGGCTACTCATAGTTGTGAGAGAAGGAGAATTTGGAGACATCCAAGTGCTGATGTTTTGCAGTATTTCTTTTACTCTCAGACACTCAAGACAGGCAGCTTCTGGAGTATAGAATATTAATCTTTGATGAATAGCTGCTGAAGTGAGACAAGGAATCGTTAAAATATTTTCAACCAAGTAATTATCATAAGCGAGTTCCACTTAGAAAAATGGACAAAGGAATAAACAAGTGTAAGTGTGATTTGGCGTCACACTTTCTTCTTAAAGCAAACAAATATGATACCAAGAGGAGCTTAGATGATGCATGTGGAAATGAGTGCAGTTGTGTGTCATGGGATACGTACGGTTCTTGGTGAAAAGGAAAGATGTATTATTGTTATTATCTAACAACTTTTTAGAGCTGAAATTGAGAGAAGGAAGAAAAGATGGAAAGGTAATGGTTGTGTAAATGATGGATAAACCGAACTGCTTTCCAGTGGTCATAGAGGAGAGTGGTCATAGAGACTTCTGTCTAGGTGTTATGTACCTGAGATTTTGTGTAGGCAGCAGTAAATTCTATTACAGATTCCGAACATTACAGATGATTATTTTCTAGTACAAAAGATGTTGTATCCAATATAGCTCTATTCTGGACCACACTATGATAGGAAAGGGTGAAATAATCTTCGGTGTGAGAGTTGGTGGTTACCTAGACACCAGTGATCATGACCCAATTACGTTTAATAAGGGCAGAGCGCATCATTTCTATTAACATGTGTTCATGTATGTTTTTCCCTTAATATGGGATAATAGTCCAGGACTGAGGATGTATTATAAATAAAGCAGACCACAAGAGGAAGAAAAAAAAGATTACGGAGGTATTATAAATTTTAAAACCAATGTTTTTAAAATAGATTCTGTTACATATCCCAAAAAAAGCTTAATCAAGAATTGAGAACACATTTAGTTAAAACCCATCTTGGTATAATAGTAAAGAGAAGGTGATAATTAGAGCATAGAGGACAGTGAATCATAACACTGATGAAGAATCTATGTAATAGATGGATTGTCAAGAGGTGGATTTCACTTCTTTTAGTCTGTTTCCTTTTTGCCAGTACTAATGGTTTACTAGAGATTCTGACAGATACGAGTAAACAGTGGTAGAGGCCATTTACCTAATCATGATCAAGATATTCTGAGGTGAAAAATGCATAGGTTAATTCTCTGTGAACAAAAGAAAAAGGGGAAAAAGGGTATCAGCCAAAGTAATGTAGGAATTAGATGTGGGAAGCTAAGAAAGTAACTGAAAATTCATGGCAATTGCTACTAAAGACAGTAAAAAAGAATTCAATGGAATGACTGGAAAAGAAAAAGCTATTCTTCTTATGACGTCTGATCAGAAATGTAACCTAAAACCCAAGGAGTTCTTTCTGAGAAGAGCCGCCTGAAGCCTGGTGTACTTCACAATTAAGTTCTGCCTTGGATTAAATAAGTTTTTCCCAAAGTATTCCTAACCAAATCTCTTACTGCGTGCCACCTCTTCTTGGCTATTGCGAAAAGTTTCCTTTGGTGGTGCTGGAAGTAGCAGGTGAACTTACACAAGAATATTGAATCAGAGATTCACTCAGAAACAAAATGAGAAAGGCGATTTTCAATGAGTTTGAAAACGATATTGCAAATGAGTCTGTGAGAGGAGTACAGCTACATACAATGGGAATAAAAAGCCCTGAAACACTGTCCATTTTGCAGTAGCTTATTCCTGGTAGAGATGACTTCTTTTACTAAGTAGGGTTTTAAGTATGTGTATGTTTTTGCCACATGATCAGAAGGACGGTTAGCATCTCAGTGGGAAGTATTCCTTTAAAAGCTGATGGCCAGCAGGCTACAAGTGGAAAGACTTGTTCTGACTTGGAGATAAATATAAAATGCTGTTAGCTTGTGAGGGAGCTGAGAATTGAATTAAGTAGTTTATTTGATTTGAAATGCTAATTCTGTGTGAAAACAATGGAGGACCAGCACTTGTTAAGATATTTCCTCTGCCGCTTTCTTTTTCTGTTATATTATGCCTTCAATTCCATTGTATTATTGTCTGTCTTGTGTTCTTTTTCCCAGCATTGAGAAGTAATAGAGTTGGATCTGACTTGTCATCTGGGTTGGGGAGAATGGGCTGTACAGCCATGTTGTGATGGCCCAGGGCATGCATGCATGCATCGCCAATTGGCAGTGATGGGAAAAAGGGAGACAGCTCTGTAACGCAGCATAAACACGCTTGAGCAACACAATACCTTGCTCACAACCTTCAGATGTCCTGCACCTGGGTGAACAGGCACCTAAAGTCAACACCGTGGCCAATACTACTGCTTTCCACCAAAGATGAAAGCACTGGATGAGCTATGTGATGGGCTTTATGTTCCCTGCAGTCTGATGGCGCATAGGAAGTTTGCAGCAGGCAGCTGGACACCATTTTCCCAGTGACCTTTTGCGAGCAGCCCTCTTGTCTTTTCTAGTGAGGGAGAATGAAGTAAATGGAGTCTGAAAACAGCTCAGACTGGCTCTGAAATAGTGACCGAAAGGTCGCTTTTCTGATCAAGCCATTGTCTTTGGTGATTGGAAGGGCTTCCAGAGGTCAAAGTGCTGAAGTTTTTCTAAATCAGGAATGCTTTCATGAGCCCCCGTGTGCACTGAAATGGCTGGAATTTCTGCTGGTTCATCAGTTGTAGGTAAATGTATTACATAGGCTGAATATCTGCAGCAAGCTACAGCACTGGTTCTGTGGTTTCGTGTATTTGATCATCCCTCGCTCACATCAAATCCTTTAATTTGTGAAGCCTGATGTATGATTATGCTGGGGAGTGATATTAAATGTCAGCTTTGAAAATGGGCCTTGTCACGACTAATACGAAATTCACTCCTGTTGTTAATTTAATGAGATAGAGTGACATGCATCATACATTTATTAAATGACCATAATTATATTTATATTAATGCCAATCTCTGCCCAGGAGAGATTCAGGCCTGGCGTAATGGGACGTGTTCATAATGCAGAAGATCTCTGAATATAGATACAGTGAGAAACTCAGGACTGTAAAACCAAGGCCATGTTGTAGGCTGAGACCGAGTAGCTCTGAGATGCTTGGACAGCATTTTGGGTGGGTGAGGCTGTGAGCTTTGATGGAGGTACATGATTAGAGCTCGTGTCAGACCAACAGCTTTTTGGTTATTCCACATGCTGCAGGATTGGTTGAAATTCATTGAGGTATTGACTTGCTCTTAAATGTAATGCATTTGTATGTTCATTCCCTTTAAAAGGTCAACGAAGCAACTTGACAATTTTTAAAGGTAGCCTGCTGTGTCTGAAGTATATTTAGTTTCATGCTGTCTTCTCTGCAGGATATGATATCGAGTTGTTCTGGTGTTATACCGAGCATGTTGTGCATCGTTATGTAGACAAGATCATTGCTCAGACCTAGGAAACAAATAAGAATTGAATTTTTTTTCCGAATCTTTTTTTTTGTACAATTATGTTGTTTTAGGAAAATGGCCCTCGGTTATTGCTCTGGTTTCTTCTATCTGGTTGCATCAATTTCCTGGGAATAAACCAGATTTCTGGGACAGCGGCAGCTCTGCTTGTTGCAGGAGGCAAGAGCAGCCACTACTGAATTCAGTAGCTCCTGTCTGTTGCTTATGCTGATAGTGTCCACTTCTCCTACGCTGCATACTGATGTGTCCCCTGTCTTCACTCTTCTTGTCTGTCACTATAAACAGAGGGGAACAAAGTTGACAGTGTTGGATTGAAGGGCTGTAAGTGGTTATTGATTCCCAGCCTTCTCGCATGCATAGAGGTAGGGTATGTGTTAGAATACAGACACGAGCACACAAGTGGCAATGGCATGTTACTGCCACTGAGTTATGGGATGTGCATAATTGTTCTTTTCAATGCAGTAGCTAGGGGAACATCTGTATGCACACTAGAGGATGTGTTTGTGTGCTGCACTTGGAAGAAGTTGTGCCCAAAGATGTTTGTATGCATGCATTTATTTCTGGTTTTAGGCAGAACACAAAAGGTGTGCAACTGACATGCATATTTATTGCTTTAAATACATGTCTGTATTTTGTGCATCTATGCATAGCACATGTGGCTACCTTAAGGTCTATATTTTCTACGTACAGCTAGAATTATGTTGTGCTGTGTGTCATTCCTCTGTCGTATGACACTGTTTCATGGCTGTCAGTGGAAAGAGAAAAAGGAAGGGATGCATAACTCACCCTTTTGGCCAAACCATTCTTGCAAAGCACTTGTGGGAGCCTGGATTATCTCGTGAAGGGGAAAGGAAGTTCATTTCTAAATGAAAACTGAAAAGAAAAGGTACACAGCAATGATGAAGTTCAGGTTTCATTAGCTTTTGATGTCTGTTCACAGGAAAAAAATCATGTTTCCTTGGTGACCTTTTAATAAATGCAAAGCTAGGTGGGAAATCTGTCCTTCAGTTCCTTTGCATTTGTAACTAATTAAAGGTGTGGAGTGTGGTGCATAGGATTGCAATGAAGCCCGATGTCAGGCAGCACACTCGCAGTGCTGGGGTCTATGGATGTGTGCCTTGCTGTCCTGTGGGCTTCCACGTGCAGAGGAGATGGATGTCTTCTAAGGCTGTTTCGCATCTCCTCTTCTAGCTGAGATTGGAGCAGAAGGGTAAGGTGGGCTCCTCACACTGCGCAGCTCAGTTCTTATATGTATTGACACAAAGGGTGCTAAGGTGGTGGAAAGCAAAACAAAGCAGGCAATTGCTGTCAGTACAGGCTGTCTAAGCTGGTGTGACCTACTGCATTGTAAAGTGAGGGGAAGTGCCTTATTCCTTGTAAAGTATTTTCACTTCTGTTCATCCAGTGTTCATCAAGGTGTTGGAAGGAATGCAGCACATGTTCCTTGACTCTTCTACAGCTTTTTAGTAATATCTTTCTCAGCGTAGGTGTTGCAGAAATTAAACCAATCTGGTTACGTTTTGTGGCATAGGAAGACAGGATAAGCAAGGTTTGCCACAGCAGTGGGTGTTAGAGAAGCTGCTGACAGAAAGCAGAAAAGATAACAGACAGAAGTCAAGTCAGCTTCCATTTAAATACCTTCAACCTCTTGATTCAGAGATACAGTGTGTAAATGGTGAATTGTTTGTCATGTTTTTGATACTCACTGCTTCTGGACAGACATTTGATCTCAGGGTATTCAGGTAACGTTTTAGTGTCTGCCCTTAGTTGGTGTAGCATGAATGATGTCTTCTGTGAATTCATTGGTAGAGAGGAGGAGGAATATTAGCAGAATTTTCTGTGTCTTTTTGGAATAATCTTTAGTGATGCTCTCTGGAAGAGAAAACCTTAGATTTCTGAGTCTGTGTGAAAACATTCAGAGATGAGGGACAGCCCAAAGAGGTGTTGGTTTCATACTGATAAGATCTGGTGTGTTACATGCTGACATGCATCATAAGAATGAGTAGCACCTGACACTTCTGGGCTCACTCCAGATATATAAATGCAGTCCACTTAAGGCCAGGTTGCCTTTGCTTGAGATTCTGACTGGTTGGAATAAATGGGAGTGAAATTTTGTTTATTTCATGTACATTTAATAACACACATTTCAATCCCCAAGGTGCTTCATCAAGTACCCTACTCTTCTCAGTCAGTTCCCCTGATTTCACATGAGGATGTACAGCTGTGATAAGCTGAACTGAATGTGAGGTCTCATAACTCTACAATTTAAACAGTAAGAAGCTTCCAGAAAGGCCAAATCAGTCACTGAAGACCTTCTTTTTAAGACAACCAGAGCAGTCCCAATACAAATCATGTTTTACCCATATTATTTCTGTGTCCGTGTTACAGAGACTTGGCACAAGCCCCAAATACATCTCATTTATATATACACGCTTGACATTAACTGGAAGGGGGAGACTGTGGAAGTGGAGAAAAGACTCATAAAACCTTTAATTCTTGCAATGGCACGTTGGCACTTTTGTGTGCCACAGCTCAGCTACTTGTTGTATAGAGAGAACTCAGCCTATAGGACTGTGTAGGATTTGCATCCTGTTTAGAGGGGAAAGCCAGCAGCAGAGTGCATGGAGAGTACATGCCTATGGTTTTTGAATTACACATTAAATGAGTGTTTGTTCCGCTGGGCTGGGTTTGTGCAGTTAGTATTCGTGGGTGCAAACTACAGACTGTGGAAGACTACAATATAAACATGAATGTGGATACACGTGGGTGTGGAAGACAGTCCAATGCATGTTCAAGTGTGCACCAGTGTGTCTGATGAACGTGTAACTTTAATTGTGTCTTCATGGATGGTTGTTGTTTGTTGTAATGCTAGAGTCTTAGAAATGTGTCCCTGTACATCTGTGATCATGTAAATGTGTGTGTATGCACAGATCTATATAAATGCCTGATGAGAAGTGCTCAGGGTTTCCAAGTAGGAGATAACACAGTGTACCAAAATCAGCGGGAAACTCCAGTGCATTCACATTCAGCCATCATTTTGTTCTAAGAAAATGGGGATTTTCCTTCATGAAAGAAGAGGCACAAGTGCAAAAGGGCTTTTGTGGCACTGACTGTGCAGCTGATTGTCAATCTGAGACGGAGGACTTTCCATACGTGCCTTTTTCTTTCACTTACCCTCACAGATGTGACCTCTGGAAAGAAAAGCTAATAAAGCCTTTTTCCCCCCACAGAGAAACACACATAAGAGCTTGGCAGAAACTGCCATTTCTTCAAAGTCATGTCTAACAATTTTTCCACCAGCACCAGCTCTTCCTTTTAGTCTCTGAAAAGAAGGCTTGCCAGTAAAAGTCCAGAAATAACTTCTCTCACTAGAACCCGTGTTTGCCAACAATAGCTAAGGAAAGGGAATCTATTTTTGTATCTGGATTGTAGTGTGAGATAGTTCTGGTGGCCTAATCTAATTGTGGTTTAGGATGTTGTAATCTCTGTATTGAGGTATATGGGAGAAAAATAGTATGTGTGCCTCTTCTGAGAAAAGAATTAGGGTCAGTGCTAGCAGTAGGAGAAATTGAGATAATACCAGATAGTCTCTGTTTGGCAGCCAAGGCCAAGTCTCACTGTCTCCAAGCAAGGTAAGCAGGCCAGGCTTCTGAAGAGTACTTGGATTCAGCCACGAGTCCACATTATTAGGCAAGTCCATGGTAGTGTAGCAGATCCAAAGTGAAAACACACGTTAGTAATTCAGGGTGATGTTTGTGGGATCAAACAGCTCAGAAACCACTTGGCAGGTCCACAGTGACAAGGTGATGCTGGGAAGTCAGTTCTGTGAGTCAGAGTCTCACCATAGGGTACACCATATACACACCATAGGGTGTGCTCAGGTAAAAGCATGTAAGCGTTGCTACAGGAGCTACAGACCTGCAGTTTTACAGCAGAGCCCTAAGCTGAAGTGGGGCTCTTAGAATAGGTAGAGGGTATGGGTAAAGGCCCCAGGCGGGTCTGGCTGAGGACCTTTATGGCCTGTTAGTGCTTTCAGAGCTCTGAAAGAATGATTCATTTCACCATCAGAGTATCATGTCTGGGTTGTCTCTGTTCTGTATCAGAACTGTGGAACAGCTGCTAAAAATAAACCTTAGAAAATCTATTCCAGACTTTATACGAGACCCTGTCTGTGTTGAGCAGGAGATCTGGGGTTCATTCAGACAAGTATCTGAAAACCTCACAACCAGCTGGGTGTACTCAACATGTGTGTTAGCTGTTCTGAGTTTTGTAACTTAAGCTATTAATTTAAGGCTTCTGTTCACTCTGACTAGCTAAGATCCTGACAGGGACTTTAATTCACAGGCATAAAGCTCTGACAGTCTCTGCTTCTAACTGCCATAATGGACAAACTTGATGGGCAAATGCATTTGTTATTTTTCTTAGGAGACAAAAACTGATTCAGGTATTCAGTTGCTGTGATAATAGCTATTCTAATAGAAGCAGACGTCTCCTAGTGTTGTTTCTATCTCTTGCCAATCTTGAGCTTCACCACTCTCCTGAATGTGTAGCTTTTTAGTCCTTCTATTTACTGAAGGTCTGTAGTTGTACACTGCCTTTCTGAGAGAGCTCAGATTCCACTTGTCTGTCCCTAGTGGGCAGGATAGAAGGTACTCCCCTCCCATATGTTCAGGGGCACAACTGCATCTGCAGAGCTTTGAGGTTCTTTGTCAGAGAGTAGTGCTTGCTAGTTACTCTAGAAGCTGCAGGTGACCCAAAACACTGAGCAAGGGACTCCACACTCTCTACGAGTGTGGGATTGGCAGCACATCTGCCTGATAGAAGGTCTTTATCTCACAAGAAAAGAGAGAAGAGGGAAGCAACTGCTGCCGTGATCTCTGCAGCTGCCTGTCATCCTGCCTGAGTGAGTTTGATGTGGTGCTGTTGCTTCTTTACAGAAAAAGACGCAAGTTATTTTAAGACACTCTTATTATTTTTCTTATTTTTTGGAAATCTTAATCTTTTAAAATATGGCAGGATCTCGAATTAGATGCTTCAAACAATTTTGCTTCCAGCAGTGAGGGGTGAAGTGTAGGAGGTAAAGAGAACTGTGGGTTACCTCCCCATCTCTGCTGATGTCCTTCACTAGGTGCCCTTCACTAGGTCACTCCTCCTCTGATTCAGCATCCCTGTTGGCAGCTTGCAGTACTGCTCTCCTATCTCCCAGAGGATATCCTGCGATTAATTGAGGGATGTATCTAAATCGCTTTAGCATGCAAGCCAAAAGTCATCGGGGACAAAGCTGTTACTAGGGCAGGAATAAAGGTCAGACCCTTGCTGACATGGTTGTCTTGATTAATTACTACACTAATCTCTATAACTCCTCTTCAGCAATATAATTTGGCCTCATCCCTTGCTTGTTTGTTGGTTGTTGTGGTTTTTTTTCCTTCCATTTTCTGCAACTTAGTGGTGAGAGAATTACTGAATAAACCCACATGGAAAATGCTACTTCTCTCTTTCCCACCTCTTGGCCAAACCTATGCCTCATTCCCCCTTAGTGTCCTGGGGGAATGTGTCTTAGTGTCCTGGGCAGCCTTAGCTGGTGGGGGCAACCAGCCCATGGCAGACAGTTGGAACTCTGTGATCTTTAAGGACCCTTCCAACCTAAGCTAAGAATCTATAATTCCACGATTCTTAGGGATTTGAGGAGTGATAGACAATTACTTGAATTACTAGGAACATGATGCATGGAACTGGCAAAATCAGTTCATTTGATACTATTTTCCTGCAGCTTTTTTTATGTAGGAAAGTACGAGGTCGGTGCAAGAAATCCTTAGCGTCCCTGTTCTCTGGGTGAAGTGTATTGAAGGGCTGAGCAGCCAACCATGGCTGAGGGCAGGAGGTGCTGGTAGTTTGGATTCTGCGACTAATACAGCTCTGGGGCTCATTGTTTTGGGACAAACACTTTTGAACACAGAGACTGTGCAGAGTCCATTAAGGATCACCAGCAGCATCAGAAGAAGATACAGAGGGGCTTGGAGAGGAGCAGAAGGCAGACTGAGTGAACGTGTGTAGTGAAGGGTAGTGAACCGAACCTGCTTTGGATGAACAAGAGGGAAGATTCCCTCCAGGTTACTGCCCAGTGGGAAATCAAAGAAATGAAGAAAATCACTCCGTGTTTCCTATTCAGCTCCTCATTCGGATCTGTTGTATTTTCCACTCCTCTGTGATTACGTCCGTGTCTCAGTCAGGTATTGTTTTCTGCTTGAGTTGGGAATGTTCCCTAAAGCTGTTCCGAGTGCGCAATACTCTCTCATTCTCTTTCCCAGGCCAATTTTGGAGTGAATTTTGGCAGATTACACAAGTGCAGAGTGTTTACTGTCCTGTCTTACATCATCATTTTCCCGTATCGTTTATTTTTCCTTTGACAGATTTTTAACACTGCCAGTCTAATATGCATCAGAGATTGTCGAGTATTACCATAATGCAGTGTATTGTGGGTAATCCCATGCAAATTGTTCTGTGGAAAGTCATGCTAAATTATCTTCTTGGGGGGAGAAAGAAAAAGGCTTTTGCTTTCATTTATTTTAACCGCTTGTTCTTTGGATTTCAGAGCAGCTGCCAGTGGCAATGATTTAGAACAGTTGTTTGACACTCGGCACCATGTGAGGCGATGCTCCTCCTCAAAAGACATGGTGCTAAATGCATGGCGTTGTGTACTGTGCTAGGTTTATTGTATACGTGTCTCCAGTGTTCACATTTAAAACGTTGGTAGGTTGTCTAAGGAAAAATCTGAGTGTATGTTGGGTTGGCACAGTGAAGGTAGGCATTGCCAATTTTTCCAGCTCCATTGTATGAACATATTGAGGAAATACCAGTTCTTGTGAGCCTGAAGTGCATCAGATGTCTCTTGGAAGAGGCAGATCTGATCATACACGCTCTTGTTTTCTTTTTTTCTTTATTATCAAGGTCATTTGCTTGTAAACTGGCTGCTTTGTTCTTTCTGAGGTCCATATTACTTCCCCAAACCAAGACAGTAATCCTCCTTCTGGATGGAACACTTGATTGTAGTAGAAATGATTGCAGTGTCACAAACAGAGGATTATCGTTTTAAGTGGAAATCATAAAAACAGGTTGAAAAAGACTTCTAAGAAAGAGGCAGCTTGTTCTTATGCAAATTTTCTCAGGTAGTACAGCTGCAAGATAAGAAGTCTTGAAAGCCTATAATCTGGAGTCAGCATCTTCTCTGTTAATACAGGTTTGCCTGCGTCACAATGTGAACGGTTAGTAGGTCTCCAAAGACTCAGAGAAACTTAGTTTATTCTTCTGAGGCCTACATGTCTTTCTCTTTTTGCATGATGCTCTGGAGGTTGAGGCATTACTCAGCTGCTGTGCATTTGCTTCTGGCTGGTCTCCTCTGAAAAAGACAAAGTGGAAATATTCATTGCAGAACAAGAGGAAATATAAGCTGCTTTTGTGTGAGTCACATCAGTTATCCCACTTGATAGAGATAGTTGCCTCCCCCTCACCCTACTTCTGTCTCTCTGATCTTGTTTCCCTTTCTTCAGTCTGTTCCTTACAGCCTTCAAACACCTGATTTCTTTTTCTCTTTCTTTCCAAAAGCACAGTAAGTGGAGAAGTTAAAGTAAGCCTTTGCTGGTGGGATTATAAGAGCAGTAAAGGCTTATAGGTGGTTTGAAGAAGTTTGTGTCTAATTGACACTCATCCTTGGTAAACAAGTCCAAACGTCTGAGCTCATGCTGCTGGTAGGTTCCTTGTGGGCAAGCAACAGGGGCTCATATCTGCTGTAATAATGTAGAATATTCAGTTTTGATCTCTGTTGTTTTTGTTTGCTGGTTCCTTTCTTTTGATACTAATCGTATTCTCAGCCAAAAGAGTGGTTTAAAAAAACCCCATCAGCCATCAGACTACTTGTACCAGCGGACATCTGGGTTGGCAATAAAGTGAGCCTTTGGACTCCGCAGACCTATAAATCCTGGTTAGCAGCTGGTGGCAACTGTTTCACCTGGAGGAACTTATCTTGATGTCTGGCATCTGGTTGTGTGGTCTGTATTCCCAAGACCCTTCACAGGATGTCCCTCCTAACCCAACCTTCTTGTAAAAAGATCATTCTTTCTCCCTGGGCCTTTTGGTAAAATACGTCTGTTAAGGTAACTTTCTGACATATTCAAGCTGCAAGAAGCATCCTGTATCAGAATAATTATGCTAACACCCATTAGAACACAGCCAACAAGCCCCTTCTTTGTACTCCCATCCTTCACCTTCAAAGGGAGCAGTTACCAGGCTGGATTCCTCACCAAACAGTGTGTCTCTTTCCTCTCTGATCTGAACTGGGCACGTATGCCTTTTGTGCTTTCCTGTGTATCCTTGGCTTGGGAAATCAATGGTTCCTTTGTTGCTTTAGAAGTGCTAATACAATGAATTCTGGAATTGTAGTTGCTTACTGTCACTGATCACTTGGAAGTGTGTTAGGTGGGGAAACCAGCTTTGGCAGCTGGCTGAAGATAACCAAAGAGAACTTGTGAAATGAAAAAAGATAGAAAATTGACATGAGGAATCCTTCATAATATAGGGGAAAAGGCGCAGTGTAAGGGGACAGCCATACAATATATGTGAAATTTGAGAAACGAGAAAGGAAGGCTCAGAGCTGCAGATGGCTCTGTGCCCTTACCTCTCACTCATGAGTCTCTTTATGAAGACGTGTTTAAAGTAAATGTTTAAGGAGACCAACAAAGAGAAGGTCTTGGGCTGATCTGTGAATATGTGCATGGCAATTTAACTGCAGGAGCTGGCGTGTGGCGTGGCCCAGGCAAGGGGACTGCCATCGGGTAGAAGTTTTGCTCTGGTGCCAATGGAAGCAGGAGTCAGAGGAAATGAGGGATTTAGTATAGAACAGACTTAGATCTGGAAAAAAGAAGCATGCTCCAAGGCATAATCAAAAGGCTCTGGAAGGAAACAGTGGACCCTCAGGACTGGAATAATAAGGAATTGTGAAGGCTGAGATTTGGATGCATGCTGGAGCTATTTATGCTGTCCTGGGGCCACAGGCATGTTGGCAGAGCTGGTAGGCAGCCAGGACAGGCACAGAGCAGAATGCTGTGGGACCACTCTGGCTGTTTTATGCAGGAAGACAATGTCTGCACGTTATCTGTCGGTGTTATTTTATATTCAACCAAGGCTACAACACACAGAATCAGGTAAACCTCAGGTTTTATTGCTGTAAGAGTTATAAGGGAACAAAGGAACTGAAGATTCAAACTGGTAAAATCATTAATAATGGCCAGTGGGGTAGATAGCAGACATCTCAAACATGCTAAACAATGTGCTCATTCTGATTCCTTATGTTTTAAAATTTACTCCAGAGGTTGAGAACCACCAAAAAAAGAAAAAACCTACGAGAAACACAAGGGCAGGGAAGCACAGTGACTGAGTTAATTGCCTTGATGGCATGAGTGAAGGGAGATGCAGTATACAAAGTTTGTCATTTGTTAAGACTCATATTTAAGTGAGCAGCATTGGTGGACATCCTAGTTAAGTCAGAACTAAGGAGAAGAGAGTTTCCCTCACCCAAAAGAAATCCCAAAGGGATTGGAGTTTTGGGGTGAGGCACAAAAGGGTCATTTGTATAGTGAAAATCTACTTAAAAGTCTGGAAAAATAGGTGGGATGTATTAATCATCACTGGGGTGGGAAGAAATGGATAGTAAGGTGACTCCAGCTACCACTCTGTTTTGGTCTGTATTTCTTTAATGACTGAGAAATGAGGAGAACAGTAAAATGCTAAGATTTACTGTTTGCAGCTGATATGAATTATACAGTAGGAAGGAGGACAGCAAGACTGTGGTTACGGGAATGGAAGATAAAATACAGACGGTGGCGGGGTAAAGCATGTTTGAAGGAATAGTTTAAAGCATTCAAACACATGGTTGGGTTCTGAATTAGCTCTGACTGTTCAGGAAAACATAAGTAGCGATTAGAAAGACAGCTCAATAAAGATATCTGTGCCATGTGCAGCAGCAACAATAAAGAAGAAAGTGAGTGAGATGCTTGTGTATGTGAGAAAATGTAGGCTTGGAAGATGCTATAATATCCCTATAGACGTGAATGGTAGTACCTCCTTTGGACTGCTTTGTCTGTTATGAGTTATTTTCTTTGTAAGGCAAAAGAGATAATGAAAGGGGGGGCTAGAGGAAGCACACAGTGGCCTGGAAGGCAGATTCGATATGGGAGAGTATTAGTGATACTTGAGCTATTGAGAGAGAAAGGGAAAGAGTGCAGAGAGCTCAGCAGTAACACTCAGCACTGTGCTGGGGAGAGGCTTCACAGTGATGTGGATATTTGGTGGCAGCATAGCAGGAAGCAAACTCGCCACCCCATTAAATTCCACTCCATGTAACGTTGCTATCAGGCCAACATGCAGCTTTGCCGGTCTGCTTGTGTCTGTAATGTGCTAGCATGGGAACAGAGCACCAGAGATCCTGTGGGGCAGACAGCTATCAGGCTGGAGCATGCTGTGATGTCTGGGTCATGCTGTGCTGGCTTCTTTCTAAATGCACTCTAGTGCCTAAATCATTATGTTGGTGCAAAAGTGATACCATGATCCATCATGGGGTCTTATTTTGTATGGGGAAGAAAAGCGTACTAGTGTTGCTGTGTCATTTTGGTCAATACATATTTTCATCACCTCTGGGATGGGCAGAATGGCATATGTTTTATCAGAGTAAGAGGGAAAGGCTTCAAAGCTTTCTATATTGCAGATTATAGTATAGTGAATTTCAAAATAAAATCTACTTTGTAATTTCCCAGTAACTATAAATACTTGCTCTGCTTTAAAGCCACACAGAAAAATAACAAGGTGTTGTGTAACATAGAACAATATGGAGGGCATTTCATGAAAAGATACAATTGGTTCTTTATATAACACATAATTAACCAGGAGAACCTGATAGTGAATGACATTATGGAGACAAATACTGTACTAAGAATGTTCAAAACAGGTTAGACGCTTTCTGAATAGCATCTGTATTTACGTTAGCCAGAATAAACATCATAAATCCTTTTGTTGCCAAGCATGTGGTGATCACCAGCCAGGATTAGGAAGTTATTTAACTCCCACGGTGAAATATGGCCAAATGAGTTAAACTCATAGCTGAAAATGCTTGGGTGGGCCTGGAGTCTGCTCACTTTTCTGTATGCTGAAGTTATTCATACAAGCAGAGAAGTGGAAGTAGAGAGGGAGGAAAAGTGATCCAGGGATTAAACTGCCAATTTAGGACTTGCAAAAATTCAACTTCTTGCTTTCCCAGACTGCTTTTATGAGCTAATTCATTTGACACAGACTCTCAGATGTACTTAGAGCTCCACCTCACATTTAATCTTCAGGCACCTCAGGCTATAACCTGGCTGTGACTTGTTCCAGGTTCCATAGAGTTCACACAGCAGAAGGTGTACGAGTGAGAGAAAGCCGTGGGTAGACTACAGATGAATGTTGAAGGCACAGTCAGATGGGGTAACAGCAGTTAACCTGTTGCCAGTACTGGAACCTGCATTAAAGACAGAAATGTTCTTGAACAAAGCACTTGGTTGTCACCAGTGTAAAGTAGTTTTCTTTTCTTACACTGCCCCAGAATCACTGTATGACCTTGAACAGTTTCCCCATTTCTTCTTCTTGTCTGCCAAGTAGGAGAGTTAATTATCTGGAGCACTATTTGTTTTCTTTCAAGAATTAGCACTTATTTTTTCTATTTATTTTCTGTTTTGTTGTTGTTGTTGTTTTTCCTGACAAACAAACAATGACAACAACAAAAACATACTGACAATTCCCACTACTTTTGTTCTTTGCCCTCTGGACCTTCTTTATGGCTCATCTACGTTGGTTTTGCTTTCTATTTTTGTCCATCTTTTATTCCTGATTCAGCCACTTTTCACAGTTATGCCCCACATAAATGTATGCATTGGTCCCAGTGATACCCAAGAAGTGATCTGGCAAAACTGGACCTTCTGGTACCATGTACTACCTTCCATCTCAGGAAGCAATGCGAAAGAGGTGCACCAGCATCCAGCAAGTATGGAAGCATTCCATACCCAACCACTACTGCTCTGTGTGAGTGTGCAGTCTCTGGGGGAGGGTGATGAGAATATATCCCCATCTTTATGCTTACTTTGGTTGGCTATCTATGCTATCTGAATAAGTAGAACTTGACAACCAGTTTTACCATTTGCTAAATCCTCAGTTCTCTTACAAACAGGCCTTTCAGGCCTCTTTCTGCTCTCTGATCTGCTTTCCTCCATCCCTTGAACAATCTAGCCTGTAGCATCTTTAGCCAGGGAAAGAGTCCGTTTGAATGACAAATCAATAACCCATCTTGTGACGAAACAAAGAAGTTTGCTCAGTCCCAGCTGAATCAGAGCATCAGCTAAATTCAGCAGATTTTCAGGGAGGGTTGACAGCAAGCTGGGCCTTGTTTCCTCACCTAGTAGCCAAAGTACTGAGGAAAGCGAGGATGGGCATTCATAACGAAGCACACCTCTCCAACAGTGAGATGGGGATTGAGGTTTCCATTAGTTTTCCTCTTGTTATCATTCCTCCACATCAGCATCCACTGACCTCAACCACCCCTCCCTCTTTCTCATCCTTTTATCTCTCCAGTCCTTTTATCTTCTGTCTTTAACTCAACCCCTCTCATCTTTCTAGAAATTCAAGCTACCCAATTTTTTTTCTCCATCTTCAGCCTTTTCTGCTTGCTTAATCCCTTTGAAATCTTTTGGCCCAAATTTCTATCCCCTAAACTTTGTCTGTTTAGAATGTCATACCTACTGCTTAGGGATCTCTGGGCCATGAGAAAAACTGGCTTGTTCCCTACTGTCCTCATCTCAATAGCTGGTTCCCCATTGTGCATCAGCATGTTTTCTTTCACAGGGGTTTAAAGGACACTATCTTTTGGGGCTGGCCCAGGCTAAAATTTCATCTGCAGGCACCAAATGTTTCATTCAGCTGTGTGGTTTGTCCTGTGCAGCCTCGAAGTAGTTTCTATTAGTATTCCAATGGAGAGCTCACTGATGGAATTAGTGGGAAACCAGACTGCCAATTTATTTATACCCAGCCTTAGGGCATAACCATTGTGCATGTGTAAAGCTGTTGAGATGCAGAGTATACTCTGCATGTGTGTGTGTATGTGTTGACTGGAAGTAAGTTTGCAGGGAAAAATATTGCCTCAAGGATTGAACAGTGCCCAAAAGTGACCGTACTGTGTGCCAAAGATCCCTTTTCTCTGAACGCAAGAGAAAAATGATGGCTCTGAAATCTGTTGTCTACTTGTGTTTATTAATATCTTTCAACTCCAGTTTAACTGCAGCTCTTGTTACCCTGGTGGAGAGAGAAAATTCTAATTTAACTTCTGGAGTCCTTCCACCTTCAACAATATCTGTGTTATGAAACTATCGCTGCCTTTGGCTTGTGGGGTTGTTTAAAGCATATGAGTAATGAATAACGAAGTTTTCCCATTACATTGTCTCTTAGCCTGTGATGTGTTTTTAGGTAAATTGAGAGACGTTGGAAGCATTTAGTTGTGAATATATAGTTGATGCATCAGTGCTGAATGCGAATGAACTCTTTTTCCGGTATAATTTCATCAACTTTCATTAGGAGAATTTTTATTGCCATTATCTTGGCCAAATGATAAATCACGGAATAGCTTTCTTATTTTTCCCCCTCCTTCCGTGTTTCCTATTACTGTGACACAGTGTCATTTAGGAGATGCAGATGAACACCTCACTGCCCTGTTATGATAAAAACAGTTTGGGCAGAGAACAAATGTACTGGTTTAACTAGACCAAGAGCTAATAGGTTGTGTTCATTTAATTCATCTGATTAGCCATGTTGAGTTCCTCTGGAATGTTTCTTCCCACCAAATCATATATACAGATACATCCAGATATTAGAGCATGGTGATGTCTCTTACCGTACTGTCTGCTGTGGTATGAAAAAATGAGAAGAGATTAGCAAATAATGTCTAGTTCCATTATTCTTTATAACAGCCAGGAAACTATAAACCTGTTATCCTTTAACATTATGTCTTCAAAAGACATGCATGAGGGGGCCCAGGGGACCAGTGGGCATATTTGTATTGCGCAGCAATGTGTGTATTGAGCCAATGCTGATCCAGACTGGCACTTTCATGTTATGAAGAGCAGAAACTATGCAAAGATATGAGCTGATCATCAAAGAAGAATACCTTTGTTAGCATATCCATGAGGCTAAACTAATTAAGACTGATGATCTTGTCTGCAGCTTTCTGGTACAGTTTTCTGATTCAGACTTTGCTTAGATTTTGCTGGCTTGGAAGACTGCACTGCACTCCGCTTCTCATACAGATGCCTCCAGAGGAGGATGGAGCCATGTAGGATTGTGATGGGGAAAGATAGGGTCTCTGAGAGTTCAGGACATTGCAGAGGACCTGATGGCAGGTAGAACAGCTTCCTCCTGCATGGTAGTGGCAAACGGGTTATATATTGTCACTGTGAGTAGAAACAATCCAGCTTGACTGCTGTGGAGCTTCTTAACCAAAATCAAAAGTTCACCACTTCTCTTTCTTTATCTCTTGTAGAATTTCAAGAATTTCAAGCAAGGCAGGAGGGGCTGGTTTCTACCCAGAGCACCAGCTCTTGGCACTGCTGGCAGATATCATTAATGCTGTTAGTTTGATGCATCAGTTCTGTCAGCATCTTCAATTTAATGGTAGTCACCAATGCAGCTCCAGCTCCTGCCTCTGCTGAGAGCTGAGGAAGAAGAGGGAGAGCATTGTCTGAGTTGGAAAATAAAAGACTGCCTGTGTTTGAAGTGAATTAAATGTGTTAACTTGTAATGTTCTAGCTGAGGTTTCCAGCTGTTATTCCCGAGCTGTCTGTTCTCGAAGCAATATGGGTCCATCATAAAGCAGCTAACTTCAGAGCATGAGCACTTACTGTCTGAGGCTTCTCAGGTGTATTATACTTTTATTATTATTATTTCTCTGTTCATAGTTTCCTAAGGCCTCTTCATATCCTGAATAAAACCCTGGGGAATTGTAAGCCCACAGGCTGAGTTTTAGCACTGTCACTATTCGCATCTCCTGGATTGATAGGTATTTAGTGTGCTGCCTGGATCCTGGAAACAGGACCCTAAGATACACCCCAGGGAAAGCCCCAAGATGTTCCTTGTATTTTTTACCCCTGAGAGAATAATTCCTTTGCTGTGGAAGTGACTTATTTTTGCTCAGAAATGTCACCATTTCCACCTGCCAATTGTAACTGCCACACTAAAATGTCTTCTGAAGTAAAATAATGGAAGTGAGGAATCTATGTAGAGCTGCTAGGCCCTCGTTGTTTTGTATTAATGACCATTGGTTCCTCTAAGCCTCTTCATCTATTTTCTTCCCATTATTAATAATTACTATAGTTCATTGCACCTGGCTCTTACTTAGCAAAGCTTGCAGTGATTAGGATGGGAGAAGAAATGGTGTTAGAGATTTGCTGACTGCTTTAAAGATATTTAAGAGACTTTCTGAGAGCAGAAGTCAGATCTCCAGAGTCCTTTGTCTACGCCTGGCAGGGAGGCTCTGTTTTCTCATATTGTTTGTGTGCTCTTCTAGGCACGTCCTCTGCTTATCTAGCTGTCCAACCACTCAGTATATGTACAAGCTCAAAATAATGCATTATTTGTTCATTATTCATTATTATAATTACCTATTCATATTTATTCATATAGTTTGAGAAAACAAGCAGAATTTCAATGTGGTTACTATAGGAAAATGTGTTTGTTATCAGATAGGGCTGCTTTAATGTTAGATTTTATTTGTACATGCTGGACTTGCTGGAGTTGAAGTGAAGGCATTCGCCTTGTAAGACATTTTGTGGCCTCTAACAAACATGAACCAAAAAAAAGCATTACAAGGGAGCTGTAGATGGTCACTTGGGAAGCCTCTTTTTTCCATCCACCTCCATGCTGTTGGCTGCCAATTTCTCTCAGCTGTGCAGAAGATCCTAGAGAAATTATAAGTGCAACCTTACATAGGAAACATAAACAAATTAAAGAAGGCAAAACAAAACTAACTACTAAGAAACAGGAGACTGGAGCTCAGCCCCCTGTTATCAGTTACTGGTATATTATATATATATAATATATAATATATATAATATATGGGCTCTGTTACCTGTAAGATGTGCAGTAACAAACACCGAGTGAAGGGTCAAGAGCAGGCCATGCTGGTGTGGAGCACACACTGTGCTTGTGGCTGGTGCCAGGGCTGTGAGCACGGACTTATGGCAGTTGCTAAGGAAACAGTCTTGGAAATGGGATTGGAGTTCTTGTCAGAAGGTTGGCTGCAGAAATGGTTTGTGCTTCAAAAGCACACGGGGCTGATACTGACAAAGGCTGCAATTGTTCAGCAATTGATTCAACCCCTGGTGTGATAGCATTAAGGAGTAACACATGATGTGATCACTAAATGCCAAAGATGAGGGATTTTGCAGTTTCTTTGGGTTATTTTCGGTGACTCTTTTGTGGTTTTGGAGGTTTCTTTTGGTCTCTTGCCATCTCACTGCTTGTGAGAAACTACCAGTAATTACACCGGATTACTCCTATGTAGGCCCTTGATGTGTTACTTTTTTGTTGGGTCTTTATTTTTTTAAGTAGTGAAAAAGCATGCACAGACAATTCAAAGTCAGGGCTCTTCCATGTGAGGATCCACAGCTTGAAGGAGTCCTCTTGGAAAGGTGATGTTGATAATCCCAGTCCTGTTTTTGCATTTCTTTGCCTGCACGTCCCTACTAGAGACATAGGCTTTTAATACACTGAGAAATTCCTCAGAGTTATTTGTTATTTTGCAATTACTTTGTAATTGATTTTCTTAAAAAGCAATTCATAACTTGTTAAAGATGTTCCCTCCTTCCCCTCTTCACTGTTTTTTCTCTAATCTCTGCCACTGTCCAGTATTTACAGTCATAAAACCTATTTGTTTCCCATTGCTTAGGGAGATGACGCTTCTAGAGAGAGAAAAAAGATGAGACCTAATGATTTGTAAGAGTGTATTTAGTCAGATCCTCTTGGGGTATGAGTCTAATTTGTACAGTGACAACTTCAGTGTAAGTAACCAGAGCAGTTACACTACTTGCCTCTGTTGCCTCTGTAAAATAGAAGCTATTTTAGAATAGATCCTGTAGAACAAATGCTATCATTGAATTCATGATTGACTGTATGGGAACCTGAATGAGGTGATACTGTAATACTAAGAGCTGTCCTTCTGAAAAACAGTCTCCCAACACCTGCGCTTTGTACACTCAGCAATGAAACTTCCTCCTTTTTTCCACCAGGGCCTGCAGCTGGGAACTCAAGAGCTGGAGGAGATGGGAAGCAAGTTTTGCCTTGCTCTGCTCATTCTGCACCTCAAATCCTTGCCCTGCAGCAAGAAGGTGATGGCTCAGGCAGCGCTACTCCTAGATCTGGAGGAAGAGATAACAATAACAGACCGGGCACAAAGGTCAGTGACAGTTTCCTTACAAATTTCATTTTCCTCTCAAAATATTACTTGAGCATATGGATGGCACTGTCTCAGTGAATTCATCAACAGGAAACTGAAGTTTCAGGTGATACTCTGTCCACCTCAGATCTCCTCTGTGGAGTCAATCTCCTACAGGGAAGATGTTCTCTAGGTGAAGGACTTTGATGGTATGATTTAGAAACAGTATGCCTGATTCTGCAAGGATTCGCACAGTCATTCCTCTTTTCCTCACAGCATTGTATCCTACAGACATATGAAGCATAGGTTTGTGATTTTTGGTGCGTGTGATGAAGTCATTATCCAAACAACCATATGGGAGGTGTTTTTTCCTAATTGCAAAATTCATTTCTTAGCTTCCTGTGTTCAATGGGATGTATGCAAGTGAGGTTGCCTCATATGTGGGGAATTTGGCCTGGGTAAAGGTCAGAATATGGGATGCTTCAGCTGTGATGAAGCAGAAATGTATGTGCTCTTTCTAAACCATGCTATTCCTAGTTCTACATGCAAGCACTTACTCTTGCAATATTGTTTTTCCAAGACAAATGGAGGAAAAAATAACTGAGTGATGTGATATGATTTGAAGTTCCCAGTGGGTTTGTTATCAAAGAGTGCTTCCAGCTTCATCAATGAAAAGCCAATTTTTTCTGTTGCAGAAATGCCCCCATAATTTACAGCAAACTTCCAGTCTTCCCCCTGCAGGAATACTTAACTGACATTCGCACCACCTGTTCCTCATGCCTGAAACCATTCTTACAAGCTTGTTCGTGGTTTTTAATGTTTATGGGGAACAATGAAAAAAAGAGAACTAAAATATAGAGACATTCCTTTTGTATAGCTGTGCTCACTTGTACATATGAACACATAAATGAAGCAATTAACATGTATCCTAAATGGTTTCAGTACTGGGGACAGCCATCCGAGAAATCGTTGGTGTCTCATTAGAGAGAGCTACTGAAGCCTGGCCAGGTGGATGAATTTGAGATATAAATCAGATTTTCCAATTCTGAATTAGAGCTGGAGGAGTTTTTGCATGAAAGTAACTTCAGGGAAGGAAAATATTGAACTCTGACTTGTCCCAGACACTGAAAATAAGTTGGTCATACCAACTCCATGAGCACTTTCTCTCATTTGTGTGGTTTTCCATTACCTTTTTCTTTGGTTGGTTTCATGTTAGTGAGCATTCATTTCATTTTTCCTGATGTTGTGTGGGCGATGAACCTTTACCAATATAGCAGCTCTCTAATGACAAATACTTTTAAAGAAGTTAAGAATTAAAGAAAAATCCCTTACCTTGTACAGCTCCCATGCCATTCCATATCTGTTTGTGGTGGTCAAAAGCAAAGCGCTCTGTCCCTTCAAGGTTCTGTGTCATCTGGGGATGGGATGTCACTGCTGAAGGCAGTGTGATGGTTACTTGTTCATTTTCACTCCAGTGGGTGGAATTGCAGATTTATGGAGTTCTGATGGGTTAGGTGCAATTAGTTGGCATTTGTAGTACAAGTAAACATTACATTGTTTGCTCCTGTCTAAAGATTTGCCATATTACAGGAGCTTTTTGCAAAAGATCAGGAAAAGGGAGATGTGGGGACCAAGGGGCTTGGCTTGTAAGTGTATTCTATTTTATGATAAATAATTCATTGAAAAGGATTGTGCAGCTTATTGATTCTGATTCAGAAAATTAATATTTTGCTTCTGGGTTTCTTTGAGTCTCGCCAAGAGAACTGCATAATTTGATTTTAGAGGGAATAAGAGGCCTAAAGCAACCAAAGGAAGAATGCAGAATAAAGAGAGCACACTGCTATGGGCAGGAGAGCAGCTGTATCCAGGCCTCTCCCCCAGCTCAGACTTTGAAATAAAATAATGCATAGACTATGAAATAAAAAACTGATTATCCATCAGAACTGGAGGTTGCAGTGTGGGGTTCCACTCGGTCTAATCTTACTCTGTAAAGATGAAATCCAGTCTTTCTCCATTTAGGTAGCACAGGGAGCTCAGCAGAGTCTTTCTGCTTACTGGTGGTGTGTCACTACATCAATGGTAATTATAGTCTACTTTTGCCAAGACTAGAGCTGTCTTTCATGGTTTAAGGAGCAGGAAGTGTTTATAGCTTAGAACCAGTGCTGTTGTCTTCTGTAGTTACCACAAAAAACACTTGAACACTTTCTATGCTTTCCTCTTGTGAGGATGGAAATAACCCAAATTATTTTTGTACCTTTGCCAAAGCAGAGTTGAACTCGGGGCCTGCAGGTGCTACACAGGAGCGACCTAAATGGTTACACTGTGGGATGTCTTTCTTGTGTGCTTTACACTGTGAGCAGAGGTGGTTTAAACACCTTGCAGGCAATCCCTTTTCCAGACCTCTGTACTGTGTAATGAATAGTGGGTGTTTAAGTGGGAGCCAATGGGTCTGACTGCAGCTTAAGTTTGTTTTTGGTAGAGCGTGTTGCAGAAGACTGTCTTGACTGACTTTCTCACCTAGAGAAAGATACACATATGGATGTTTCCTATCAGAGCAGGATTAACAGTGTCAGAAGAAAACGATGACTGTCACTCGACCTTGATGAAAATACGATCTTTATTTAGTTGATAAGGTTCTATTTTGCAGAAAACATGCTGAAATTGCTCTGACCACTCCAGCTGTGATCAGTGAGATTAATTGCACAGTGCTTATGTTCAATACATCTATCTAATTTTCTAAATGTGCATTTCTGAGTGCCCGTCTCTATAGTACTCCGGGTGACAGGTCAAGCCATGGAAAGAGAAGTTAATCCAGTACTGGACAGATCTGACTTCCAGGTGATATGTCTCATGGCAAAGGTACATAGATCACAAGCCAGAGGTCTTTTATGTTACGAAACTCCTACGGTTCATGTTCTGCGTTTGTGTCTTTTTTTTTGTCATGGTGTCTGGTGTGCGTGGCATTGACTTGGCATCTCAGCATCTCCCTCCAACAGCGAACATTTTCACCTGTCAACGTTTATAACTGGATGTGTCTTTTAATTTTCCTCTTAGAGCTCTCTCTGCTCAGGGCATTTTGCAGCCTTACTTTTCCGCTACTGCTGTGAGGAGGATGAAGGAGCAGGCTGGACACTGGCTACTTCTCTAGAATAAACTATTTGCTCTGTCAGAGTCAGTGAACGGTAGATCGAAGCAAGGTAATAGCTACTGGGGAAATGACTGGTCTAATGGAGGCATCTTGTGTGAATGGGGGATTTCTCCCACCTGATTTCATAGTGTTCAGTGTACAGTCTCCAGTGAGCCGAAGAAAGGTGTGCTAAACCTTTAGTGGTCCTAACAAAATGTATTTTGGAACACAGGCAAGAATTCCTTCTTGACCTCAGTCTAGCACATACAGTATATGAAGTCATTCAGGAGCATTAACTGTGTAGTAAGTTCCCAGCAGAGGCAGGGTAACAAAGTAGCTATATCTGAAAATAAGCAAAAAGGGAGTTGAATTTTTGTCTCTGGGGCTACATTACTAATAGAACAGTAGAGTATTTCCCCCAGAACCTGGAAATCCTTGGAGAACATGAAATTCACATAACAACTCTTCATCTCTGGTTCTCTAAGGGCAGCTGTCTTAAAGACCAACAGGTAACTACTGAGATTATTGCCATGAGATGCAGTGAGATCATAGGATTCTGGATTACCTGAAAGTGCTTGACTGTGTGGAAATAGTTTAACTCTGAAATCTCTACAGTACACTGCAAGTTCCTTACTCAGATATTCTCTCTCCACAAAAACCTCCTATTTACTTCCTACTCAATGCTCTACTCAATGCTGTACCTTTCTAAAACTGGGGAAAGTCTAGTAAGGGGACTTTTGTTTTAGTTCTGTTTAAATGGTATGTAAATGATGTGCTAGCAGAGTCCTGGAACCAGTACTCCAAAGGTTGTTGGTACCTAATATATTGCTTCCCATGATTATTAGTTGAAGACAAAAACAAGTGATTCTTTAAATGTTTCCAAAAAGAATATCATCCAGAGAACATCCTGCAAACTTCAGAAGCATAGATGCATCTGGGGATGGAACAAACTCTTGATCATCCTAATACAATTCTCATAACTGCCTGTCTAGTGGTTAAATTGTTCAAGGTATCAGCCAGCTTTTAGTTAGCATCCTGTGCCCCTGGGGCATTTCTCCTTAACTCTCACACTTGTTTAGGTGCCGTCACCCTCATATTGCACAAGACCTACTAAAGAACTTAGTAGTTTGTGGGTTTTTCTTTTCAGAAACTTTTTATAGGTGTTTTTCTGCATCAAAAGGCTATTCCTCTACCAGCAGGCCAGTTTTAAGGACCATTCTGCCAAGTCAAATGTCAAATATGTGGAGGGTTAACTGCATTTTGCAGCCATCTTCTGAAAAACAAGGTAATGTATCAGTTGATTGTAGAGGCATTTTACTCTCTTATCTCACAAAGATACAGTGCTGTAGATGTTGGCCTCACAACTCTGCTTTTGCTCAAGAAGAGCCACTAATTCTTGTATTTCCAGCCATGTCTTGCAGTCAGTTCAGGCATTCGGAAGCTGTCTTCTGGGAAAACAAAATGACAGCATGTACTTCAGACATCATGTTTTTTGATAATAAGTTTCATGCCTCATTTGCTATGAAACAATTGGGTTTTAAGTCAGTGCTGCCCAGGTAACTTCACATTTTTCATGACCACAAAGAGGATGAGAAGTGACTGCTCACTAAGAGCAGGTTTCAGAAAGCATTACCTTGTTAAGGGTGTTTTCCCCTTTTTCCTCATGTTTTGAACGGATGGCACTTCTGTTCATTCTCTTTTTGCATTTGTGCCTTTGAGTGTTTTGCAAACACTGCAGCAGTTGTAGCCCTTTGTTTGGGAGGTGTTTCTTACATACTGAGGCAGACCCTTGCAAAGTCATTAAGTGTTTTCTGCTGACTCAGATATTATTCATCTCTTGTGTTTCTTTATCATTTTCTTATGTTTCTTGAACAGAGATAAATTTCTCTCCTCCCCAGATGGTAAATATACCTTACTGTGATATTAATCAGAAGCAGAATGTTTAATCACTACCATGGCCCTTTGTCCAGGTGCAATCTATTCATCTTCCATACAGTGAGCAGTTAAAATGGTCAGTGAGTGGATGGCAAATCCAATAATATACAAGAAGGATTTGTAGATCATTTGGAACTGTGCTTGCTCTTCTCCTATACTTCATTGATGCACCATCACAATCCTAGATAGTATTGAACTGTTGGATTTCCCATCTCTTCTCTGTAATGCATCCTCGCCTGATTATGGCTGTGCAAGCAATTCTGCTCATCTTTTAAGCTATGTGGCCAAAATGCCATTCAGATCAAAATAGAGTGAAGCAGACCCAAAGGTGGGAAGTTCAAAGAGCAAAAGAACAAAGAAGGAACGAGGCGTGTTGGTTTCAATTCATGCATCTTTAACACATATTTAAACAGCAGAATTACGACATGATAGTTCTGTGCAGTGATGGCAAATGGCTCCCTTGCTTCCTGGTTTGTGTCTTCCTCTGCTTACAGGTGAATGTGGGTTTCATTTGTTGTTACAGTTTTTTGTTTGTTCGTTTAAATTATATGAACTGGAACTAATTTTGGCTGAAGTGTTTGAGTGCAAGACAGTGCTTCACCCTCCCAAATGCCCCATCTCCTCATGGTTCCAACAGGCTGAGTACCTGATCCACTGGGGCAGTCTGTACGGTTGGACTCTGGGGAGTCCTCTGACACATGCATGGAGATGAAAGGGCTCTTTCATCATTTTGTGAATCTAATTCCCTGGAAAACATCAGCAGGAATCATCTGGTAGTTTTGATTCAGATTTCTGTTTGATTGAACGTTCATTTTTCTTTAAGTAAAGATTTGGAACATTTTTAACCTTGATCATCTGTAGACATTAAATATCTTGGGGCAGCTTTCAGAAGGAGAGGTTATTTATTGATTCCATTTTTTAGCTTGGTCACAGGTTATGTAGCTGTTAGAGGAATTTGAAGTTTCTACTGCTTTGTGAACATCTATGAATGTGATATTCCTGTGTTTGGATGCCTGAGCAAAAAGGGCATGGTGATGGTGATAGCTTATTAGGTAAATCCAAGTTTCGTGTTTGCCTTACTGTGTCATGTTAGTGGTGTAGAACATGGAGCAAAAGGAGCTGCTAATGTATTTCATATAACTCTTCAAGGGCACCGCCTAACTTTTAACAGTAAAGGAGTGTGTCAGCTATGAGAGCAGCTGCAGAGTTCTGGGGTAGACTCACATTACTGTAAGGAGTCAGAATCAGTTTATGACTACCAGGAGGTATTGCTTAAATACATATATACTCTACAGTGCTCTTTCATACAGATGCTGCAAAAGGGGAGTATCTTCTTTCTGTCCAGGGTCTGACGTAAAACCTTGATGTGCCTGCTCATGAGAGGAAACACCTCCAACTTTGGATTTAGATCTATTACTGGATTCAGATTTTACTCTCAGTACATATATATTGATAATTGTGTTTTGTAAATAAGAACATGAACTTTCTTCCATCCCTCCCTCCCTTCATCCTTCTCATCCAGCACTCTTCAGCGTCTCTCCTTTGTTAGTGTGAGAATACAAGCCCAATGAATTCTGTGGAGGTTCAGCCGAGCAATGCAGTCTATAATTAATGTATTTGGTATTCAGAAGGCTTTTATGTAGCTGTGCACAGGTGAGCCACTGTAATTCAGCAACTTTTCATTAACACTTTCTGGAGCTGTCCCTGTTTTCTTCCTATTGATTTTTATTATTATTATGAAATAACCTTGGGAGCCACACAGATCTTGTTGACTGTTACCAAATACCAGTCCAAGCCTATCTCAGGCTGGGAACAATTATTCATGCTTACTTCAGAGGTAATTCATTTATCATTTAATAGCTAATAATAGCAATTTAAACAGCAGTAGGAAGGGATGAGATGAAAAGAGCAAATGGCAGAAAAAGGAATCACAGAAGGACTGCATGCTATCATATCGAAGGTTATTCAAATTACTGTACACGTACAGATCTGACTGGAGTACCGATAATGAACTTGTATATATCCAGCAGAACAAATGGGCTCTGCATTGCCCTTTCTGTGAGGCACATTGCTACTGCCTGGTATTAGACATTTTCGTATTGATTAGGAGCATCTGTATTTCTGTGGTACAGTCCTTTTCCCTTAAAATCGTACTTGAAATGTGGAAGTCATTGGGTCCCTTCACATGCTGGGATAAAAATTTACTTCTAAAGCAATCAACATTAATTTATGAAGTTATGAAATATCTCCCAAAAGACTGGATTATGAGGGATATGCACTTCCGTCTGAGGTGATCTTTATAGACCAGGATAGTGCTGACACTGGAACGGGATAGAGTCTTTCCTAGAAGTCACAAAGGATAATGAGAGGATTGATATGTTTAGACTTACAGTCATTTTGAATGCAGCCAGATGCGACAATTTTGGGTTGACCATGGATCAGGTGTTTAAGAGGCAGTGTTAGGACACTCCATATAACATTATTGCAGAGCTAGGTGGTGAAGGCTTTACCACACATCAGTCCTGCACAGCATTGATGGCGGCAGGGTTACGTGTGCTGCTACTGTTTAAAACATTAGTGTTTAAAATGGATGCCTTCTGTCGTGGGCAAAATATGATAGAAGGAGCTGCATCCTCAGTGAAACCATCAGTGGGATCCACGTTTTCCTCAGGTCAGAATTTTATATGTATTTAAGTTTCTCAGGCAATAAGAGCAAAGGAAAGCATTGTGGTTCTGATACAGTGATGCTCATCAGCACACTGTGTCCCCATCTCTCTGTTCTTTCTCTGCAGAGGGAACACATGAGATTTGTGCTTTCGAGGCAAACAGCTTATTGCAGGTTTTGGTCTGATGCCCAGCCTGCAAATGAGAGTCTGACCAGGCCACTTGTACTGTGGTGACAGTATACAGCTGCTATCTAGGAGCATATCAAAAATCTTAGCAAGACAAATGAGAGACTGAACAGTTATAGGGATAGAAAAAGACAGATAAATTCATAATTAAAGCTGTCGAGTTGCAGTAAAAGGAACATTTAACTTGGAACGAAAGTGGGTGGGCGAACAAAGTGTCGTATTTGGAGGTGAAAGTTGGCACTTGAACAGCATTTTTAAAGTACTCCAAAGCCACCTCCACTGACATCTCAGCTCTATTGTATATTCTGTCAGAGGCTCTGGCTGTGCAGTGTATTGTGGCTGTGACTCATGCGCAGCCCCTGCTGCTTGCTGCCATATGAGATATTAGAGAGACAGACATGGCAGGAGTATTGTGTGAGACTGAGGTAAATACGTGCAGGTTGGTGTTTTTAGACCCAGCACACACATGTACATGGACATATATGCATAGAGGCATAAACATGTAAGCCAGCTGCTGTAGCCTTTGGCGATTCATTATATCGTCTCAGAAACAGTGGGGGTTTATTAAGATGTATAAGCTAAATGAGATATTAGCAGGAAGAATTTGTGAGAATTTGGCTGGAGCTGGGCCTGCAAAGATGTGATGATAAGATCATGTGATGTTAATACTTCATACGGATCTTCACAGAGGGTTGGAACTTGATGATCCTTGAGGTCCCTTTCAACCTGAGTATGGTTCTGTGAATACTTAACATCTGAAGAACACACACACACAAAAATAAAGCCTAAAATCTCAAATCCAATTCCCATGAATACTGGGGGAGTTCACTCACAAGATGAAGACCTGTGCCGTTTTGGCCACGGCCAGTCTGTAGATAACAGTAGTTCAGGCTGAGCAAAGACAACATGCCAAGCACTGGCCACCACCAGAGCAGGAAGGAGAAGCAGGGTCTGTACACTGTAAGAGGATAGAAGAAAAAACAGCTGTTTCCAGCTATTAGAGCGTGTTCTTTCCATGTTTCTCCCCTGATGCAGTCGGAGTCCCTTGCTGAATATGTCTCTCAATCCTGCATCCATTTCTTCTTGGTAAAACTTGTGTTTTTCGGATGGATGTGAAGCTAATTTCTGGAAGGATGAGTTTCATTTTTAAAGTAACAGAAGCAGGCTTTGTGTGGTTACGCTTTCAAGTACATCCTTAACCATTTAAAAGTGCATTACCAGCAGTGTTATTTATGGTATCTTATTACCTGTTAAACTATAATGGCTTCCTATTAAGCATTAACAATTAGTTACTACCTTAAATCCCTCTTTCAAAAAAGAGTTAGAGGAATTGGAGCTTGGAGGGAGAGTAAGCAATGGAAGAAACTAAATTCAAGAAGAGCTATCAGGGCAGTATCATTAGAAATAAGGAATAAAGGGAGGAATAGAAAGCATCTATTCCTGTCTATTCTGTCTATTCCTGTGTAATCTGTTTGTTCTGTCTGGGCTGCTCAACAAGTTTTTACATTACACTGTGTACTTCAGAATTGTTTCTGAAGATGCCATTCTACAGTATCTTCCATAAAGCATCAGCATCTCATTAAAAGATAAAAGTCCAAGGTATTCAAATAGCAAGCAAACTCCCAGTATCAAACAACAAAACAGTGTTTGATCTCCTTTGAACTGCAGGGGGCAGCCAAGAATTTGGGTATTGCTACCTGGATTTGTCTTGTCAGGCTTTCCATCGCATTAATACTTATTTTTCATTGTAACACACAACCTGTATTTTCATCTGTGAAGATGTGAATCATGAGACAGGATCCATTGTACGATGTTCAGCCAGTCAGGAGTCCTTCCTGACAGTGCCCAGCATTAGAGATTTCAGAGAGATGCAAGAAATTGCCATCGTGGACAATTACAAACTATTCCCACCATATGGGGGAATGCCTTTCTATCTTCAGACAGTTATTTATTTATACTTGGAAATGTGAGAAATTATAGCCTTTCCAAGTAATTATAATAACAATAATCCTTTCTAATGAAATGTTCCAATGTTCTTATTTTCTGTACGAGTGGTTAATGCTTTTTGAGTCTATCAGTTGAGTTTCATAGATCAGCTGTGTGTTGCTCAGAAAATGTTTCCTCTCTTCAGCTGCGCTTTCACCTTTGCAAATGCATTTTTGTCCTCTGCTGTAAGAGAGAATAATTGGGAGTGCCCAAATTGCCAGTTATTTTGTAAACAATGATTGTCTCTCTTGTGCATCTGGTCACGAAAGACACTCATATTTTTTAGCCTTCCTATTGCTCTAATGACTTTAATCACCTTCTCTGGAACCGTCCTTATTTATCTACTCAGACATACAATCTGATTTTTGGGTGGTCCAGTATGGACTCAGTAATCTCTATGGGTCCCTTCCAAATTGGGTTGTTCTGTGATTCTATGTGTTATCCTTTAACATGTAGGAAGACAGGAATTCAGGATGGCTTCGATAGAGAAAGCAGAGCATTTCTTAAAATAAGTTTTGTAATATTTTCCATCCTGTTGTCTGTAGGCCTTGCAGTTTATTGTTTTCAGGAAGGATGGAGGTTCCTGGATTAATCAGCCTTATCATCACCTGATTTGATGAATGTGTTGGAGAAACCATTTTATCTTTAAGTAATAATCTTGGAAGATTGCTGGCCACAAAGAGGGGTTGTGAAGGAAACCAGAGTCTCTCAGGTGGGAATGCATGCCCGTAAGAAATGATGTCACTTTTTATATTTAGATCTTTTAGATTTCAGCATTATGTCTGACTTGAAGACGGTTCTCACCTAATTAGTCCAGAAAGGATGAAATGGAAAAGAGAGAGTTGAGTGGATGAGGATGTCATGCTGGCAGCTTGTGGGCAGCACAGGAGCAGTGAATAAGATAGAGGGTCCCCATAAGAAGCTGGGACCTAAGATCCCTCCCTGCTTTCATGGAAGTGAAAAACTGCCTTAATTTCAAGAATTTTCTGTATATACATATATATATATATTATTTTTTCATGGAGATACAAAGAATGGATTAGGCTGAAAAATTAGTTGGGTCCTTTGACAATATGTCTGAGATGTCTTTGCCATTTTCAAGGAGCAGATTGGAGACATAAGATGCAGAAGCAAAGCTTGTGTTCACTTTTCTCTCTCTCTCTCTTTAAAATCATACCCAGGTTCTTTTTGTGCAAATGTACTACTCAGGATCAAAGCCTCTGCTCCAAGTGGAGGAAGTGCCTGGAGAGCAAGGCCTGAAAGCTAAGCCTCTAATACTGCTGCTGCTGGCCATACACCAGGTACTGCTTGGGAAATCTAGTCATGCATGACCCAGCACCTGGAGATAGAGAGAAACTGGGAGCAGTGTACTCAGCATCCCTGCATAACTTCTGATCTTTGTTCTCTTTGCTAGCTCATGTCCTTCTTTTGGTCGTGGTCCATCAGGAGTTTATTCCCAGCAGTGTCAGATATCTGAAAGACTCTTCTGTAATGCAGCATCCACTGATTCCTTAGGCTTCTCAGAAGTGTAGTTTCTGTCATATGGACTGGGGTTTATCAGAAAGTGGATAATGGATAGGCTCACTACAGGTCTCTGCTTATTTTGGTGTATTTTTCCTCATTTCTGGCATTTCCATCTCCTTACTGAGTGGCTCTAAGTTAACGGCTGTTGGGGAAGGATCAATAGAAAGATGCTCTCTGCAACATCTGAGATTATTTCCCCTGCAGGTATGACAGGAACAGCCTTGCAAGCAGGATACTTCTTTGCCTTGTGGTGCTTTCCTGCCTCTCTTGTGAGGTGCTGGGTTTGCATGCTAAGAAAGCCACAGTTAGCACAGCTTAAACAAGATGACTCTCAAGAAGCAGTGTCCTTGATCCCTCATTAAAAATGTCCTTGACACGTTGTGCCATCAGAAGGAAGGTTTGCGATGCTGATCACCGGCAGCGTTTCTTCTCCTATGGATGTTATACAGCCTCAGAACATTTTGTTTAATTCATGGGAGAAGGAAGCTCTTTGGGTTTTGCTTCTCTTTACTTTTCTTTTTCTTTTTTTAATGCTTCCCTGAAGGCTGCATGAGAGCTATGGGGGTAGGAACGCAATTGCGGGAAGGTAACCTTTCCCATCCCTCAGCCTCTCAAGAGATGCATGCAACAGCAAGATACATGTAAATCCATCAGAGCTGATAGTGTGGTTTAATGCTAACAGATGTAAAGCATTAAAGGAAATAAACAGCCTGGCCCTGAATGGGATCCAGAGGTATAAAGCTGTAGCCTTGTGCTCACTCCCCGTGTTATTCCAGGTAGTTATTAGTCGTTTAGCTTAACTAAGAAAATGTCAGCCTTACTGCTGCTTTCTGTCATGTCTGTACGCTGCTAACAGTAATGCAGGTTGATTTTGGTTTGTTGTTCTTTTATTAGTTTAAACAGCAGATTATGTTCGTTTTTCAGCAAAGAGGACTTCATTCTAAGACTTAGATGCTGAAAGAGTAACTGTTACCTCAGCAGACAGGTAAACAGGCCAAATTTCCTTCTATTTCCCAAGAGTGCTGGAGGCAGAGGTAGACAGAGAAGTCTGTGCATTCTCCAGTTAAGATCTTCTCTTCCACACCAGTAAAATATCTTTGGAAATATATGAGGGAGCCTTGGAACTTCAGGAATAACAAAACCCAGATCCCTGCTATGTTTCCCTCAACAGATTTTATCTTCTTGGTGTTTGGGCTTGGCTATTTATCTGATCCTTTACATCCGAATGACATTCCTATGCAGTGTGTAGCCTTGCTGTTCTTTCCTCTCTGTTAGATGTGTGGTTGATGTAACTGGGCAGAATTTTCAATTAATCGACAGCCTTTATTCCACCTTTTCTTACAGTAGTGGCATGATGTGCCTGCAGAATTTCCCTACTTCCTTCCACCTTACGTTGCTAGAAATCACTTGGCTCAGAAAATAAAAGCATGGAGCCATTTACCCTTGTTTAGTCCCCTACTGATGGGTCAGAAGTGGAGATTAATAGGGTAGGAAGTGTGTTTCTACTCTGCAGTCAGTAAAGGAAATTCACTGGAACTAAATTAATCATGAAACGGACACAAAGAGGAGAATAGATTAGCAGGGAATTAACTCATTAATTAGATTCATGCCGAAGTTCAGAAGAGGCTTTCCTTCAAGATAACAGCCGAGTTCCAAGATCAGCAAGGGCTGATCATGAGAGGCAGGCACACCGTTTTCCTTCTGAACTCTGTCAGGCTTTACCTTAGCCCAACATCTGGCTGGTTATTATAGGATATCAGACATATGGCTGGCAGGAATTCAGCAGCTGGCAAAGCCTAACCACTTAGTGCCCAGCGATGGAGGCTATTATCAGCCCTTTCAGCTCCCTGGGCTCTGGATCCTGGTGTTGGCGTGAATGCAGGAGCTCTCTCTGTTGTGCCACTTGGCTATTTTTAGAGCTCCATCACAAGTCCTTGTGTGAGCAGCAACAGCTTGTTGGAGAATGGGTTTATTTCCAGCGTTAGGGTGAGCAGAAACCAATACAAGCTTAAGATAGGTAAAGTGCTAAAGCACTTCATTGTGGTAGGGTAGAATAGGTAAATCATTGCATGTTTCTAAGGAGATGGGGTTTGGTTGCCGTCTTCTTACTGTTCTAATGGGACACTTCTCTACAGGGAAACTTATGAGAGAAGCAAAGAACTGTCTCTGCAGTTACTTCTGTGCTGCACAAAGCCCCTGCCAGCTCCCTTCAGGCTCTGTATGACCCCTTGCTGCTCACATGCCAGAAGGCCCCATTACTGAGTAGTGCATTGTAATAAATGCCACGCTGTTGCACGATGGAGCTGGTGAGAAGCGTGGAGAGACTGATTTCTAACACACTCTTAATGAACTAACAAACCAGTGCTAAACACCGAGAGCAGATCCATGTGAGAAGGGCCCCCTGCCTTCTGACTTAAGCTTTCCCTCCCTTTGCTTTTGCTGCCTCACAGCATGGATGCAATCAAACCATATTCAGGAACATCTGAGCTGTGTATTTGCCACTTAGGACTTTCTGGGTAGTGAAGTTTCCACATTGTTTATTTAGAGTTAAGTGTTCTGCTGGGTCTCTTATCACTTTCAGTAAATAACAACTGTCCTCTAAATTCTTCAGGCTGATTACTGAGACTGACAATCTGTGTGTTTTGAGTTGCTGAGCTGTATTAATCTCTAATATACCCTGGTCTGTGGATGGAAAGGGTAATGTATTGAGGATGTCACAAGAGGTATAAGCCAAAGGACTTGGTCTTCTTGGGAATGTGAAGTGCTTTGGTTGTGACATGAATAAATCTCCCAGCAGTAGCAGTGCTATTTCTGTTGGGAATAAAGATGTAAGAGGAGTCTGTCTTTTAATCCAACTTGTTAGAGATTTTATAGCACCAGAGCTAATTCATTTCTAGAAAAGAGATTGCAGACGTTATTTTTACCTGCCTGTAGTTTGCCCTGATATAGTTTATTCCACTTGCTTAATGGTGGAGTTGATAAGAATCCCAACCCCAAAAGAAAAATCGTACTGCAATTATAAGTTAAATAAGGTATCATACTGGGGAGTGGAGATGAGGGTGGAAGAGAAGGCATAGTTTATGGCTGTAATCTGTTCTTTGTATTGTAGAGTCTAACCTTCCTATCAGTATGAGACCTGGAAACGTGTCTATTGAAACCCTACTGAATGACACCTACCTGCAGCCTTTGCTAAAATGCAGGTAGGAAAGTGAAAGGAGATATCAGGTCCATGGACTATATAAAATGCAATCCAGAATTTATGCTGAGATAATTCAGTCCTCTGTAATCCATACCAGACTGATGAAATATTGACTTGTACTGTGAATGTGACCCAAGGCAACTGAAGACTTTACTGTGCTTTGGATCAGTTAAGAACAGTTAAGAATGCAGAGTGCACATTCAGTCAACAAAACATTCCATCTTTGTGCTTTTAATACAGCAAAATGCTTTCCTGCTTCTTTTGTTTCCTTCCTTCAGTCACAACAAAGGAGTGTTATAAGTGGCCCCAGAGAAACAAAGCCTGGAATAGAAAAGGGATTTAGAGAGAAGAGATCAGATGAAATTGGTAAGAGAAAGAATTCCCAATACGATGTTCCCAGCTCAGCCTTCTGAAGGGAAGCCCTGTGCTCCTGATCTGTTATGATTCACTTGGCAGCTCTGCCCAGATGGCCTCTCCCCTTCATCTATACCTCTATAAACTAAGACCCAGCGATAACAGCCCTGCCAAACCTGGTTGCTGCTGATAAAATGTACACAGCTTTCAGTAATCTATTTGTTCCTAACGGCTCATCAATGAAAGCTCATTCTAATTCTGTTCATTTTGATCTTCTCTGGAGTTTCTGTGAGGAGGAGTGAGGTTGCAAGGAGTGACCTGTAATCCTCCTAGGTTTAACAGTACCATAGGCAAGTTTTATTCAAGCTTTCATTTTATACTGCCTGATTCCATTGGTGCATATTGATACAGGATTATACTTTCTCATCTTTTTGTTTTCTGACCTTACAGTGATTTGGTTTTAAATACTGCTGTGTCCAATAGCGATTGATTTTCCAGTCTTGGGTATCTTACCAACACATCTCATTCCCAATCAAAGTTGTCCTGTGCTGTTCTAGCAGAAGTGTCCTCTAAATGTCCTGTTACTCCTTTGCCTTTTCTCTGCCAGTTAATGTTGGAATTATTGTTCCTACATATTAGTTGTGGTTGCATAAAATTAATGAAGCTAATGGCTGGCGGTGACCTCCACCAGCCATCTTTTTTCTTCAACTTAGCTGCATCATTTCTGATAGGTTAGTCTAAGTTTTCTGTAGAGATCTCTAATATTGGGATTACCAGACTCTGTAAGTAATCTGTTCCAGCTCATACAACTCTCATGTTTAGAACTGTCTGTCTGTCTTAAGTCCTATCTTGCCATAGGAAGTCCTTGCCATATATATTCTTTGTCTTACCTAGACTAGCCATAGGAAGAAGCTTATTTGCTTTTCAGTGATGTCCTCTGGACCTTTTTCAGTTGTGCCAAGTCTCCCTGTGAATTGCTTCCTGAGTCTGGAAACAGAATTCTAACAGAGAGATTAACAGTGCAGAGAGAACAGATTAATTTGTGTGTCCTGCCAGCGTACAGGTTTTTTTTAATACCCAGCCAGAATTGTATCTGCGCTTTGGTACATGAGTGGCTGGCTCACATGCAGCTTGCAGTCTTCAGCAGTGCAGAATGTTGTCGTTTTCCAGTAGAAATGCTACCTTGTCATTGCTCCTCGTTCATGTGTCTGTAGCATTGATTATTCCTGCCTGACTGTAGTAGCTTGTAGTTGACCCTATTGAATTGCAGTTGTTTACTTCAGGCTGCTTTTCCAGTTTGTCAAAATGATTTTGAATTCCAATGCAAACTTGTCTTACATTGGTTTCATCCACAAATCAAATTAACATACTTTCTATTTCATCTAAATCTTTAATAAAAATATTGGATTGTACCAATTCTGTGACCAGGTCCTGCAGAAGATCATTTAGAACAGCTATGCATTTTGACAGCGAGACTGAGAGCTACTTTCAGAGTACTTTTTCTAAGCAATTTTTATAAGAGCTGCTCTGAAAGTAAAGCCTCCTATTTTATTATGTTGGTTGAGGATGTCAGAGGCAGATGTTGGTGGTATGGCAGTAGAGTTTGAACCTTCCCACCAGGATCCCCTTCTGTTTTGTTGCTGTGTGATAAGTGGCAGCAGAGGCAAAATAGCGTCTGTCATGGAAGTGCACATGAAGCAAAGGAATGGAACTGAATTTCTCTGTGCAGAAAAAATGGCATCCATTGACGTTTGCTGGACATGTACAGTGACCAATCAGTGGATGTGAGTACAGTGAGGCAGTGAATGGTACATTTCAGCACTGGTGACAGTGATGTGAAAGACAAGCTGTGTTCCAGATGGCCATGCAGATTTTTTAAGTGCGACCTGCAGGCTCTTGTTCACTGCTGGTGAAAATGCATAGCTAATGCTAGCATCTGAGTTGAGAAATAGTGTTTAGTAGCTGAGAATTTACTCTATCAAGCAGTGTTATTGTGCTCTTTGTATCTACTGTGATGTCCGTGGAAATAAATAGGAGGCATTATTTTTGGAGCAACCTACAGATGTTCATCCTTCTATAGCTCATCTAAACCATGCTGCTTATCTGGCCTGAGAATTTAGTAAAGTTTTGGAAACTCTCTTGGCATCTCGTCCACTCTGTGTTGCTCTGACACCTTCTCACAGGGGTAAATTAGAATCATTAATAGTAATTTGTTCCTGACAAAGGTGTGTTGAATGATACCTATCTCTTCTAAGTTGTTCTAAACTGTTTCTTTCTTCTGAGGACCTGGAGTTAAGCTGACAGGTCTATCATTTTTCATCATCTCCCCCCCTTTTTTTTTTCCTCTCTTCAAAAGAAGTCTGTACATTGTATCAGTTATCTGGTTCATCACCAGGCTTTCCTAAGTTCTAAAAACATAATCGTTAACAGCTTTGAGATTGATTGAGTCAGTCCCTTAGAAATGCAGTAGGAATATAGCAGATTCAGCTCATTCGGAGAGATCTAAGCTATGTATCTTCTCTACCCTATTACTTTTGTATTCTAGGCCTTTTTTTTTTTTTTTTACTTCTTTGTTAGTTCTTAACAACCTTAATTCATCACAGTTGACCTTTTTATGAAAACTGATGCAAAATCTCTCCTCACAACCTTATCAATAGGATTTGCTTCTCTGATGAGGAGCAAACTAGGACTTATTATGCAGCTTTTTGCTACTAATAAATTGAAAGAATTGCATCCTTTTCTGTGTGATATTTTTGCCAGACTCGTCTCACTTTGTGCCTTCATTTCTCCACCTTTATTCCTAGTTGTTCTTTCTGTACATTTGTACTCATTCATATTAATCTATTTAAATCTTTTTCTGCGTATTGATGACTGCGTTTACAGTCATCAAAGAGCTTGTGATATGATCGGGTTGGTCTCCTAACCCTTTGGATATATTTATTTGTAGTAACAGAATTAGTGTTTATATTCTTTATATATATATATTGACAGTTCTTAAGTCTCTTAGAAGAAAATTCTTAAGGATTCTTATTCATAAACCCACCCACCCCAATCTCCATTGAGTTGTGTGGAAGATTTTCATAAGGCCTTGCCCACTTGAACTTATGTTTTTGCATAAGTTTTGATGGAGCTCTTCCGTGGCATCACTTTTACTGGGGCCAAAATGGTTCTGAAATGTGTGTTGTCTTTCTCTTCCGACATTGCTTACAAGGAAAATACAAACTTGTTCTTTAATGCTAGCAAACTGCATGTCCTGTGCTGGGTTGACAGGGTCTTTAGAAGTAAGAAAAGCTGTTCGCTACCAGGGTTCACTGCTTCTAAAGGAAACAGAGTTCCTGCTAAGAGTCAGCTTTATGTGGAAATCATGCTTGTAGTCAAGCACATTACGACCACATTATTCTATCAAAATGTAGCTCAAACAAAAATTACGAATTTCATCACAGTTACGAAATGACAAGCAAAATCTTTTCTCATTTTTATCTAAAGACCTTGGCTTTATCTCTCAGCCTGCAAGTTCTGTTTCCCAAAGCATCATTTTCCTTTGAAGGTATTGACAGTAGATTTTTGTGGAGAGTGTTTATGCAGAATGGCTTCATGAGAAAGGACATGAAGAGATTCCACTAGTTAAATTGTAAAAGAATGAACGTGATTAAAGACAAAGACGGTCTATCCTAGGGCCGATCACGGGCTAGGCAGCTGAGAAGAAATCAGTATGTGAAAAGACAGGGTATGTAGCTAAAGACGAAATATGTATCTAGAAGCAAGGACGGCCTGAGGGAAAAGCAAGATGTGTAGCAAGGTGTAGACAAAGCTGCAAAGAAAAAGTATCTATAAGACTAACCACAAAGGTCAGATGAAGTAATGTCTAATTCACCAATCCTGAGCTTTACTTTTGCAATATGCATGAACTTATTACTGATTGTATAAATGAGATGCTGTAACACCTAATAAACGAGGCTTGTTGACCATGATAGCATGAGACTTGTCTCCCGCGGTTACTTCCAACAGATTTTGATCGAATGAAGGTATTAAAAGTAGATTGGAGATAAATTCCAGGTTGAAGCCTTCATTCATCCCATCCCAATAATACTGAAGCTGCTGACCTGAGCCCACCAGACACCTCAGGCACCAGCCTGGACTCAATGTCTCTGCAGTGCAGCCCAGCCCAAGCACAGCCCGAGTGCCCCGACAGCAGCACCACCATGCAGGCTCAGGTCAGCATCACCGAGGAGAAGCTGAGCATCTCGCAGGGGGGCACAGAATCAGGACACGAGTCCCAGGCTCCGGGCAACAGCACAGGCTCTGAGCAGCTCTCATGATTACAAGAGAGGATGAGTCCCATCTTTCCTCCAGACCTCACACCCCCTCCTTTCTCCTATTGAATAAAGGCACGCTCGTGCTCAATCAACGCCTTGACTGAATTCCGAGTTTTCATTCGCAGAGATTGGGATGAGTGCAAGAAACTGCAAGGCAGCTCAGCTTACAACACTCTGGCTGTGGGGTTTGTGCGGCCGAGCTCTGGGTGTGTTCCCATTTTGCCTGACTTTGGGATGCCTGCAGCGAGAGCTCTGCTGCCGTTGTGTATGGCAGCAAATAGTCTCTAGCATCCTGGATGCTGCTCATGAAAACCCCAAGCTTCCTGGCTGTGGCTGTGATGCTTTTCAGGGCCTTTTGATGCTCTTTGATGCCGTGGCTGCTCCCTAACACCTCTGTCCTCCCGCCGTGTCCATTCCTGGCTCTCACCTGTGAGCTGTCCCTGCAGATCATCTCCAGCCCTGCCATCATCGTGATGCGGCAGGAGGAGCTCGCCCTGACCAACATCAGGCAGTGCTGCCTGCCTCTCTCACTCTCTAGACCAAGTGTAACTACGCTGTCATGGAGACAAATGCTTTCTGTCACATCCTCCATCCCCGCAGACATTTACCGGTAGGCGGCTCTTGCAGAAGAAGATTCAAGCAGCAGAACCTTTTGCTCAGCTACAGCACACAAATGCTACAAAAGCAGGAACAACCCGCAAGCTCTGGGTCTGTTTGTCTTGCACAGGCATGCACTAACTGCGTTTGATGGTACCCCCCATCCTTGATTTCCTTCCCTGCTCCTTGTCTGATGGCGCTGCTGAGCCAGGAACAAGCTGCCCAGTGTGGCAGAGCATGGTGCAGAGCTGTGCTGGGACCTCCTCCCCTTCATCTGCTGCAGATCAGTGCCACACACGTGCCATTGGGATGCTCTGGCACGGGATGTGCCTCCAACCCAAAGCTCCTTCCCACCTCCCAAGGAAAAACAAAGCAACCCAAGCATCTCCAGCAAAGCTGCCCAGCAGACAGCAGGGAATGCAAACAGCTTCTGGCTGCTCCCCTGCACTCCTGTCCTAAGTAATAGACCCCATGAGGACTGGCTGGGAAATCAGTGCATGACACATGTGAGTGTGCACAGGATTGTGCAAAGCAGTGGGGTTCCATGAGTTTGTGTGTGTGTGTATCTCGGCTGTTATGAAAGCATGGGAAGACTGCCTTACTGAGTCCCAGATAATTACTTATCCTCAAATGATTTTTCCTGGCCAAATTTAAAGCCTCTTACAGGTAATCGAGACCAACAGGCTGTTGTTGCACAATCAACAGGCACAATCTAGATGAATAGCTGAGGAAAATAAAGCATCATGCCAAGGGTACTAGATAAGTGAGCAGCTTGAGATCTGCATATTTATGTGATACTCATGGTCTTAGACAATATTTGCTTAGTGAGGTCACATAGAATGAAAGTAAAATAGAAGAAGTGCAATTGGTCTCAGTTCACACAGCTGGCTGGTTTGTCTCAGGCTAATCCTGAACTGCCTCAAGCGACTGCTTTGGGGCTCTACAGAACAGCAACTTCACAGATCTCTTTCTATTACTAAGTGTTTGAAAGAGCAATTTGCTCTGTTAATTATCCATCATTTCTGTGCAGTCTGTTTTGTCAGACTTGTCTTTAGCTTCCAAGTTGTATGTGAAGAATTGTTTCCGTTGTAATGCACAATGTACTAAAAATTGAGAGATGAAAATGTGAAGAGTTTTTCCAGCTTTGATTTCATGTCTGGAATTTTGGAACCCACTACTTGCAGTTGTTAATCTGTCCAAACTGGTCTGGTTTGGGATGCCCTCGTACTTCTTGAATCGCTGTTAAAGGCGGAGCAATTCCTACAAGTGCCATGGCCCCACTGTTGTTCTAATTCTTGTTTCTTTGTTTTCCACACACTGCTTTTCAAGCCTCCTTTTTCTTTACAGTCAAAGTGAGAATTGCACTGTGAGGTGTCTGAACCTTGTTGTGCCTGTACATAAATAGAACAGCAGCAAAGCCTGACAGGTGACTGTGCTGACAGCTCTCGTAGCCAGTAACACGTAACTGTGCTAAATCCCTTGTGACGGCTTTGATTTCATTTTTGCCAGTGAAATCCTTGTAAAAGGAACTGCAGCAGTGTGATGAGCTAAGGTGAAGGTGCTGGTTTTAGTAGTGCTCTAAGCTGAGTGGAAGGGCAATTGAATGAGGGTTATATGCTTTCTCTGGGACGATAAGGTTTTTTTTTCCTGAGGGAAAGAGCCAGCTTTTCATGGGCTATATGTGGGCTTTGGCAAGGACAGACAATCCAGTCTGTCAGGAAGCCATTTGAGGTGCTTCAGGTTTGTAAGCTTGTCTTTTTGTTTCTCAGGTGGATATTTGGAGCATGGGTGTACTGCTGTATGCTCTGCTGTGTGGGTTTTCCCTTTGGATGATGACAATATGATGGCACTCTACAGGAGGATACCAGTGGGTATCAGTTGTGCTAGAATACACTGAGAAGGGAAATAGCTGAGCTTGACAAGAGGCCTTGCTTTTCGGATGGCAGAACATGCTGAGCTGTGGGTAGAAAGGCCTGTCTGCTGAATATTGTCCCTGTTTTTGCTGCTTTGTCTACCAGTATTTTGTGGATTTGGTTCTACACTTGGTTGGCCTATGTGGCACTGTAGCCTAATTCTGTACCATGATAGCATACAGAATTTAAGGAGAAGTATTTTCCTGCCAATGGGCTGGATTTTTTTGTATCTGGTTCTTCAACTGGCTGCTCCCTATACTACCTGTAGTAAAAATATAGACACATCATTTGATTTCCCTGAAATGAATGTTCCTAAATGCCAGCTCTTCTCATGTCTACAAAGGTCAAAGTTCTGCATTTGCTATTAGAATTTCCTCTTCCAGAATCAGGAGGTAATGTAGGACCCCACAGATTGCCTTCAGAATCCAGCAGTTAGTTCTGTTTCCTTTCGGAGTGCATAACAACCTGAGCAAATGAATTGAATGACGTGGCTTATTAGTCTGGTACAAACTCTGCTGTACACTGAAACTTGGTCCATTTGTAAGCAGGACTTTTTCCATCTCTGCAGGACAGCAGAAAACCCTTTGTGCTAATCATGATGCCAAGAAGCAGAATGCGGCAAATGGCAGATGATCCAACTGCTTCAGGTGTTCATTTCCTTAAAACTGAATAGTTTTGGACTGAGAGTTTGTAAGCAGAACAGAGCTCTTAAAGCTGTCAGAGACTATTTCTGCACTGTTCAATTCTATCTGCACAACATACACAGGATCTCAGAACTGCGTTGCTTGAATTGGTGGAACTTGTTGAAGTGAACTGGGATGAGCAAGTTTTAGAACTTAGTCAGAATGCAGTAAAAAATGGATAATCTCATGAGTATTAAGGTACAGGCTTGCTATTTCTGCACTGAATTTGTTTTTATTTTACATGGCTGTGATCTGAAAGTTGCTTGAAACGCAGGCACCTAGGCACTGTTGTGTAACTGAATTTCACACGATAGGTCCTGAAATATCCTGGAATCAAAAACTCTGACTTGTTTTAAGTCTGCTGCTTGAGTCTAATCAGGGTCATAGTGTCTGTGTGCAGTGTTTCTTTCCCTGTAATGCTCCACATCATTTCATTTTGGGAATATTGAAGGAAATGGACTATGTGCCATAACTGTTGTTAGAACAAAGTATGTCTGGTGTGATCTTATGCATAGGTTCTGTAACTGCTCTTCACAGCTCAGGTGTTTGACCTTCCTTTTGGTGAAGTGATGAAATACTGCTGGTTTCTATTTGTGCTTCTAGGCACCTTGAAGCTCTTAGGAATAGAACAATTGTCTCCAGTTCTTTTCAATGATATCAGTAACAGCTCGAGTGTTGCTGCCCACTAGGTAGACCCAAAGAAGCAGATTACAGTGAAACAACACACGAGCTGGACCTGAATGAGGATCACTTTCAAGACAGTGGCTATGCTGCTTCAAGCCTACTTGCTTCTTCCTGCCGCCACTCTATTACCAAGTATCAACAACCTTTCATGATTCAACTTGCAAATGTTTGAAACTAACCCTTGTGTTTCTATGCCTTCCTAGGTTATTCGAGCCCTTGTCAACCCCAAAGATCCAAACCAAGCAGTGTCTTTCCATCAATGGAGAGTTCTTATTAAGCATGAATCGCTGCAATTCGGATGACAGCCTTCCACATGGTAACAGTGATGGACACAAGGGGCTCATCATCGTTCATGCTCTCATATCTCCTGGCTCTGCTGAAGCTCCTGACCTGAGCCTGCCAGACACAGCAGTCACCTGCCTGGATTGTGACCCAGCGCCTTTGCAGTGCTGCCCATCCCAAGCACAGCCCGAGTGTCCCAGCAGCAGCACCACCATGCAGGAGCAGGGCAGCATCAGTGAGGTGAAGCTGAGCATCTTAGATGGGGACTTAGAGTCAGGCTGCCAGTCCCAGGCACCAGGCAGCAGCACAAGCTCTGAGCCACTCTCATCTTGACAAGAGGAGTCCCATCTTCACCCTTGACCTCTCAAGCCCTCCTGTCTTTTATTGAATAAAGTCACTCTCATGCTCAGTCATCGCCTCGACTGCATTCTGAGTCTTCAATCACAGGGATTGGGATGAATGCAACAAACAGCAAGGCAGCTCAGCTTGCAATGCTATGGCTGTGGGGTTCGTGCAGGCAGAGCTCTGGGTTCCCATTTTGCCTGGCTTTGGGATGTCTGCAGCAAGATCTCTACCATTTTGTATGGGAGCAAATAATCTCTAGCATCCAGGTTGCTGCTCATGATATATCCCAGTCTTCCTGGCTGTCACTTTGTGATACTTTTCAAAGCCTTTTGATACTCTTTGATGCCTTGGCTGCTCCCTAACACCTCTGTCCTCCTGCCATGTTGACTCACGTCTCCCACTTTTAAGCTGGCTTTGCAGATCATCTCCAGCCCTGTCATCATCACGCTGCAGCAGGAGGTGCTCACCTGGCCCAATGTCTGGCAGTACTGCTTGTTCTGCAGATGAGCAGCTGCCTCCTCATCTCTTCAGCTACAGTAGTTTTTCTCAGGGCAGTTAGATGCAGTCATGCTCCTCTGGATTTGGTGTGTTAAATCCATGCTGCATGGCAGCAGTCAGTGCAATACAAAGGTGTTCTGTGTGCCGCAGCATTTCTCCAGGGGCTGCCAAAGGTAGAAGCACAACACAGCACCATCCTTCTGACAGTAATGTCTGTGAGTGTTAGACATGTGAGCACTGCATCATCCCCAGCGTGTCAGTGCTTTTCCACACCAACCTGACTCTCACACTCTGCACTGAATGTAACTCTGCTCTTGTGGAGACAAATGCTTTCTGTCACATCCTCCATCCCTGCAACCATTTGCCGGTAGGCAGCTCTTGCAGAAGAATCAAGCAGCAGAACCTTTTGCTCACCCTACAGCATGCAAATGCTATGAAAGCAGAAATAACCTGGCATGCTCTGGGTCTGCAAGGCTGCACAGATGGGAGAGGTAGATTGTGTTTTTGCAGTGGAAGTTTCCAGTATTTTCAGTACATAGTGTAGGCCCTAACTGAATGTATAACCCTCTTGTAAAACAGCTGTATAAGTAGTTTTTCCACCAAGAAAGTTGCTGAACAGAATTAAGTTCAGACTGGGGGCATTCTGACATGGGGAGAATTGAGACAAGCACAAGATAAATACAGGGTGGGTAGAGCCCAGCACAGGACAGAATGAATGTACTGACTTTTGGAAACATTGCCCTTCTCTGTCCGCAGAAAAGTACAAGGCAGACCTAAAAACAAGAGGTTGGTAATTGACCTTCTATGGAAATGAATCCTAGCCACAGTCTCGAGGAGTCTGTGAGCCTGAGATGCTCAACCAATGAGAGCCATGAGAGCATCACCTGCATTGGGTTTAGGGCATAGAACAGAATTGATTTCACTGACTGGTGTGCAGTTTCTCCCTTGCCAATAGGGGATGTGCGCGCAGTATTGCAATAATGAATAAGCACTGCTGCTATCGCTGCCATCTTTGCCTAACTAGAAATCTTTGACTTTGAGAGTTTCTCACACAAGGGGAGAGGGTAAGAAAGTAAAGAGGCACAGAAAACTAAGGGAAACTGCTCTTCTTTATCTTATCTATAAAAATTGATACGATGCTGTTGTGCATTTTTTTTAATTTTATTTTTAATTTTTTGCTAATGTCAGTTAGATTGTTTTAAAATATCCACACACCAAAATCTGACTACCAAGCAAATGTAATGAAAATGAAATGAAGGTGAGTTAGTGGAAAGCACAAGGCCATATTATATTAGGCTCCAGCAAATTTACAGGCAGTCACTGCACATAGAGGTAGATCTGAGTTGCACATTATATGATTCCCACAAAGATTAAGGAAATCTGAAGCTTTCAATATATTTTTTTAATTCTTTTTTCATTTCATTTTTAAACACCTGACCCAGACCCCAACCCTCACAGGAGCTGTAAAGATAACAGCATTAACCAGCAATGTAACTCTAATCCTAACCCTTACCCTGATTCTAAAATCGTCCCTAACTCCAAATGCAACAACAAAAATGATGCTAGAAGTTTGTAGCAAAAGGAACCTTAACCCTGATCATAATCCAAAAAAAAAATCATTAAGGTAACAATAATCTTTACCTTAAGAGTAATATTAATCAGAGCCCAGATGATGCCTGCATCCAATCAGAAGCATGCTTTGCATTATTTAAGAGTTGTATTTTTTCCAATGAACTCTCTCTATTATCACGTTTATAAAGTAACAGAGTCTGTTCTTTTTCTCCTGACACTGTGCCTTACTCCTGACATCCCCTGGAAATGACCCAGATAGGGCACCATCAAAGTAATGCTAATAGTAATGTCAATCCTAAGGGTATCTCTAGCCTCAGAGTTAATGGGACGCTAACAACAATCCCAACAGCCTTAAACATTCTGGTGGTGTGAAAGAGGTGCTGCCTTGCACATGCTGGGCAGTCCCATTGCCTGTTAAATGCAGGCGGCAGCGTAGAAACATGATGCCCGTGGTCAGAATGCCCTGTGGCAGATCCTGGCACCGGAGAACTGACCGGAGAACCATGAGAGAACTGACAACAAATCACGCGACATCAGAACCGACCCAGTGGTTATTTACAAGCCTTGGGAGACCCAGACAGGATCTCAGAGTGGTGAATGTAGGTACAGAAGTTGTTACTACTCTGTTTTCTTCTAAAAGAAGTGTTTTTTTTTCATCTCAGAAGTTGGGGGGGGGGGGGGGGGGGGGGGGGGGGGCGGGAAAGGGATATCAATTTAATTACTCATTAATTTATTGACAGACATTCACGTTTGCTACGTTTGGAGAAGTTTTTATTTGTTTGCTGTGGTTTGATTTTTTTTTTTCTTTTTTTTTTCCCCCTTCCCTCCTCTTCCATCTTTGTGTTCTTCCCCTATAATCAAAAGAACGGATCCCCAGGGTCTGTCCCGCAGACGTTCTTTCCGTGGTCTATGCTGCCACCTGCTGGCCAATAAGCGGAACTGCCACTGTTGGGCGTTTGGTGCCGCAGGAAGCACAACGCAGATCTGAGTTCTGACCGGTCTACGCAGCAAATCCGCCAATCTTTATTGCGATAAGCCCTCCAGACAAGAGCATAAAGTCTTTGCCTGAGGGCAGGGTTAGTAGTAATGGATGTCAGTTTTGAAATTTCCAGTCCATTCACCATAGCACTTTCTGCCTCCATGTCCCATAACCAGAGCAGCTATGCTGGCATGCTCTCTTGGTTTCTGTCTAAACCACTGTACTATATCCATCAGTTCAGCTGCTGTATTATGGGCAGCAGGGTTTGGGGGGTTGGACACTGGTCAGGGCACTCCCACCAGCCTATCCTGCATTTTTTTTTTTTTTTTTTTCATTTTTGGGTTACAATCAGTCAGATCTCAAATAGATCTAGTCCAAATGGAACCTCAAAATCTGACCTTTTAGTGCCTTCATTTACAGAGTCCATTTTATACAGATTCCCTTGTACAGGTTCCCCATGGTCTTCCAGAAAGATGTTCCTGATCTTCCATAGGAGAATGATTGAATTAGGTTTTTTCCCCATCAAAACTGCCACCTGTCTTTCCAGTTTTTCAACACTGTCATTCAATAGCTGATTTGCATCAGCCTGAGCCTCTTCAGTTATGTTCAGACAGTTCAAGGCCATTAAAAGTGGCCATGCCACCATGAACACAGCTAACTGTCATTCTCAAGTTGTAAGTATGTCTTTGCTAAGACCGTGGAAATACTCAGTCAGGTGGGCCAGGGACTCATGGACCCTCCCTCCGTCCCACACAGGGCCCCATTTTTCAGTGACAGAAGCAGTGCTGCATTTTGAGGATCCTAGGAATCCCAGGACATGCCCTGACAAAAGGTCATTCAAAGGGGTAGTCTTTCCCCATCCAAACAACTCCATGATATTCACAGAATCACAGAATTGTAGGGGTTGGAAGGGACCTCCAGAGACCACTGAGTCCAGCCCCCTGCCAAAGCAGGTTCCCTACACCACGTTGCACAGCTCAGCATCCAGGCAGGTCTTGAATATCTCCAGAGAAGGAGATTCCACAACCACCCTGGGCAGCCTGTTCCAGTGCTCTGTCACTCTCACCATAAAGAAGTTATTGCACACATTAGTGCAGAATTTCCTATGGTGCAGTTTCTGTCTGTTTCCCCTTGTCCCTCCTCCACACACTGCTGAAAAGAGTCTGGCCTCACCTCTTTGCCCCCCACACCTCAAATATTTATAGACCTGGATCAGGTCCCCTCTCAGCCTTCTTTTCTCAAGGCTAAACAGACCCAGTTCCCTAAGTCTCTTCTCATAGGGGAGATGCTCCAGGCCCTTCACCATCTTTGTGGTCCTCCGCTGGACTCTTTCCAAGAGATCCCTGTCTTTTTTGTACTGGGGAGCCCAGAACTGGACACAATATTCCAGATGAGGCCTCACCAGGGCAGAGTAGAGGGGGAGGATCACCTCCTTCGACCTGCTGGACACGCTCTTTTTAATGCACCCCAGGATGCCATTGGCTTTTTTGGCTACAAGGGCACACTGCTGGCTCATGGTCAATCTGTCGTCCACCAGGACGCCCAGATCCCTCTCAGCAGAGCTCCTCTCCAGCAGCTCTTCCCCCAGCCTGTACTGGTGCATGCAATTATTTCTACCCAGGTGCAAGACTCTACACTTGCTTTTGTTAAACCTCATCCGGTGTCTTACTGCCCAGCTCTCCAGCCTGTCCAGGTCTCGCTGAATGGCAGCACAGCCTTCAGGTGTGTCAGCCAATCCTCCCAACTTCGTGTCATCAGCAAACTTGCTGAGGGTGGTCACTATCCCCTCATCAAGGTCGTTGATGAAGATGTTGAACAAGACCGGAACCAGCACAGACCCCTGGGGGACGCCGCTAGTTACAGCCCTGCAGCCAGACACTGCACTGCCAACGACAACCCTCTGCACTCTGCCAGTCAGCCAATTCTCGACCCACTTCACTGTCCAATCACCTATCCCATACTTCCTCAGCTTTGGTATAAGTATGTCATGGGAGACTGTATCAGTTATAGAGGTTATAGAGTTCAATTCCTGTAGTCAATTTGGCGGCCCAGGTGGGACCAGCTCTGTTCGCTGCAGGACCAGCTGAGAGGGAGACACTTTTGGCGCACCCTGAGATTTCTCTGAAGGACTCCCTTCCTCACCTGATCACTGCAGGGACAGACAAGGACCACCCATAGGTGGACCAGGTATGTGTATGGTAAGTGGAGCCCATATGTCTTGAGGAGACATCCTACACAGTTTACAGCCATACGTGCTGCTCCCAGGGAGGTGAGCTCATGGCTTTGGTTGCCAGCTGGGGTAGGAAGACTCCTTGGGTGAGTTCCTATGAAAGGGAACTGTATGTCATATGAATGGAAACAAGAACAAATACTCTCTCCCAGGTAGTTGACAATAGGAGGGACCTAGGTTGGTCTCTCCTACGGGTATGGGATATAGTGGATAGCCTGTCAAATGGTAGCCTGGGTTCTCCAAGTTGTAATCACGGGGCTTATAGGTTGTATGTTCAATATTATCATCTGCTTTAAGTGTTTGGTACCGTGTGTCAAGCCGACTCTGGGAAAAACATTAACGTTTGCAACTGGTCGACCAGAGTATGAGTGTTATTAAGATTCCAGCTAGAAAACATTGTCAGCATTGTGTAGTATGAATAAACCATGGTTTTTGATCTAAATGTCAGAGTGAGTGTGGTGTGAGTGAGACACAGAACAGCTGCAGGGTGAGTGCCGAGTCCCGATCCATGTTTCCTTCCTCCTGTGAGGGAAATGGCCAGACACGGACAAAGTGAAAGACTGTGTTGTGTGTCCACTCATAAGTACTTTCTGCTTGTATGTAAGAAGACAGGAGTTTGTACTCTGTAGATTAGTAAGATTGTCCTGAGGAGAGGTGTACATTCCACCCGACCAATGAGTGTCAACCCATTTATGTAATACTATGTACTGCTTGCGAGGAAGTGTGTGAGGGAGGTGGTTCAATCAGTGCTGGTTCTGTGGCACAGTGTTTATAACTGAAGAATACAGACTGTATTAAGGGAGTTTATGTGAACTGAAGAACTGTACGTTTTGACAAACTGTTTTGATGGTATAAGAAAGTGTAATTGTTAATGATATATGAAAGTGTAGTTGAGGGAATGTGGAAGTGTATCTGAGCATAGAAATAGAGGAAGCATTTACAGAGGAAAAAGGATTAAAGTGAGTTTACCTGCATTGACATGAGAGCAACACCCTGCCAGACCGCTGCCCTGTGAGCTGAGCAGAGCAGAGCAGAGACACAGTCCCCATGTATCAGGTAGTGTTATTCTGCTTACCAAAAGAATGAGTTCACTACAGAAGAGGCAAATCTTCCCCTCTGCTCCATCTGTGGCATACTCTGGAGTTCAAGGCATTGCAAAGCTATGGCACATCTACTTTCTTTCAATGATGAAAACTTAGTGTGCTCTGGGCTCTCATTTCAATTGCATCTAAAGAAGTCTAGGGTCATGCCAGCTGACAGGAAGCTGGCAAATGTTGTCTCATTGTAAGGAAGAGCAAGAAAGATGACATGGGCAATTATGGACCTGTCAGTCCAGAGCCTGGTAAAATTATGGAGAAAATGATGGTGGGAGTTATGGAAAAACAGCTGAAGGACAATTCTGTCATTGGTTGCAGCCAACACAAGTTTGTGAGGCGAAGGTCCTGTTTAATTTAAGCTCATTCTGTGACACAGTTATCCGTTTAGTTGACCAAGGGAAGCCAGTTGATGTAATCCTTGAGGATTTCAGTGGAGATTTTGATACTGTTTCTCACAACAACCTTCTGGACAGAATGTTCTGCATATGGCTAGACAGAAACACAATGTGGTGGGTGAGCAGTTGGCCAGTAGGTCAGTCCCAAAGGATTATAGTCAGTTTTTTCCATCAGGCTGGTAGATGGTCACTGTCGGGGTCCCCAGGGTTCCATTTTGGGGCCACTTTCCTTTCATGTTTATGCAGATGACTTGAATGCAGGACTAGAAGACGTTCTGAGCAAGTTTGCTGATGAGACCAGATGAGGAGGTGCTGCTGCCTCGACTGAGGGTGGAGAGGACTTGCAGAGAGATGTGGACAAGTCAGAGAAGTGGGTACCAGTTGGTACTAAGCACCAAGTGCATAACGTATAACAAGAACAAGTGCCTGATTGTGCACCACAGAACATAAAGGACTTCAAACTCTGGGAGAATGTGCAAACGAGGGCACTGGAACTGAGAGATCTGAAGTTCAGAGTTTCACAGGGATTGACTGCTTGTTCAGACTGGGCCCTTCTCACATCCCTTCTCACATCCTGCAATGAAACATAGGTCTCATATGGGACATGAACCTCACAGCGTCCTTGCACCACATGTAGAGCCTGGGATCTTCTGTCCCCATGTCTTTCATTTAACATCATACGGACCTCCAACCCATTGCCCCAGGAAATGCCAGGAGCCAACATGAGAGACAGGATCTCTCTACCACTGGTCTTGCAATCAGGGCTTGACCTGTCTGCTTCGTAAGGCAAAGGAGAGGTTTCTTAGCATGCCAGTGCCTTTGCCTGCCTGTAGTCATGGCTTCCAGTTATCTTCTCTAACAAGTCCCTTGGGAAGCTTACTTGGTAATGGCCCTCAGTGGGCCCATTAATACTCCAAGAAACTTCACTGTTACTTCCGACTTTGTCTTGTTGAGCACTTTGTGCAAACTTCTCTCTGCACTAGAGGCTGATGAACTCAGCATCAAATGCACCCTGGGGCCCATTATAACCTAAAGAATCTCCTGTGCCTTATGCCATCTTGTTATCTTCTTCAGGTTATCAGAACTTGTTCAGCAAAAAGGAGGGATATCTGGAGAGAGCTTAAAGAATCCAGTATAAATTTATTGTCTATTTATTTATAGTTGGGTTTAAAGAAGACATTAAAGCAGCACTGTGCAACTGATACCAATCCAGGATGTCCCAATGAGTTCTGTACTGTTACTGTGTTGACAAAGGTCCTTCTCAACCTCCCCACCCAATTTCTGCTCACAATGGACCTATGGGACTTGCATCACTTTTCTTCACATCACTCTTCTCCTCTGCATTCATCCGCTCAGTGTTAAAACTGCTTTGCACCAACTCCCACTGGCTTTCCTCAGAGAACCAGCTACACATGGAAAAGGAAAGATTTCTCTTTTTTATCTGGCCAGCAAATGGAAAGAAAGGTGATGCAATTGAATGAACAGTAAAACACAGTGATCAACTGCATGCCATGTTCAAGCGGCATCTATTGAAGTTTGTCTTTCATATGGAATATTTTTAAAAGAAATGATTTATTCTGAGGTAGGATAGGATAGATTGAATCACAGTGAAGTAGTTGACAACAGAGGCCATCAGACTCTGAGAGATGGAGCAAATTCCAGTAATCTTCCTGGGATAGATCAGCCAGGTAGTTGAGAGGTATCAACTTAAAACTGATCAGGACTTGTGAGTATTTCACACATTGAGACGGGTTAACACATTCTCATTGATTTATATCTTTGTCTCCAACTCTGTTTTTCAATTTTACTGACATTAATGAACATCTTTCAGACTTCGTGCCTTAATAAAAAAGAGACAGTGATTGAGAAAAAGAAAAAGTATAAGAAGAAAAAGAAAAAGAATAGATAGGAAGGGATAGATCAAATCACAGTGAAGGAGTTGACAACACATTCCATCAGACTTTGGGGAGATGGAACAAATTCCAGTAATCCCCCTGAAAGTCAGAAATCAGACAGATAATTGGGAGGTATCTGACTGAACAAAGAGCAAGGGATGGAGAAATCTGGAGGGCAGTGGGAGTAGTTTGTGCCCAAATGGCCTGCTGAAAACATGCCCTTAACCATGGCCATTTCTTTAGGAGAGCTGAAAAAACTTGGAGGATGAGGCACATCAAATAGGCAGCAGGGAAGAGTAGTGCTGGGCACCGGGCTATAGTCACAGGGCATTGGCACTGGCACCGCTGTCTGTGTCTCTGAACCTGAAGGCATTTGTGTCCAGCGAACACAGTTCTGGAAAACATTGTAGTTTCAGTAAAAGAAAAAAAAAGACATCAAATCACCTCAAAGATTCATATTTACAACTTAAAATGGAACAAGACTCATGAGAATTTTTCATGTTGAGAAGGGTTAACACAATTTCAATGATTTCCATCTTTGTCTTCAATTATTTGTTTCAGTTTTATTGACATTTATGATCAACTATTAAGCTTACAGCCTCAAAATAAATAAATAAATTAAAAGAGATACATTTGCATCTTGCACATGGCCTGATGCCCCTTTCACCTTCACAGTTCCCACAAGTCCTTCCATGCCGGAGAGTATGAGATCCAGCAGAGCACCTCTCCTCTTTGGTTCCTCCACTGCTTGGTCAAGAAGCTGCCATCTGTGCTCTCCATGGATCTGCTGGATGCCACATGCCCTGCTGTGCTGTCCCTGCCACAGATAATGGAGTGACAAAGGCCACCAAATGGGACAAGGGACAGACAACATCAAATTCCCATCTGTCTGCAGAGGGCACCTTCCATTTACTCTCCCTGATCAGGAAGACAGGAAAAGACACTGATGGTCTCCTCTGTTTGCCATTTCCATTAGCTCTGACCTGTCTGCTCTTCCATCCCCAGGCAGAGCTCAGTGCACTCTCACAGAGGGCAGTCGCCCTTCTTTGTCTCCTCGCCCATCCATCCTAAAGACTCGGTATCCCCCTTGTGCTACAGTGCAGTTGTGGAAACCATTAAACTGTGTCCCCATGGTCCAAACAGGAGCTCAGGCCTGCAGCTCTACCAAGATTTCTAGCTTCTTGAGTGTTGGTGTTTGCATTAGTGCAAAAGCACAGAAGTAAACATCCTAATTGAAAAGCATCACTGGACATTGCCTGACTGGATAGCTCATCTGTGGTATCAGTGTGCAGAAGGTGGCACACAAACATTAGACCGATCGTGGGTCTTGGAGGTGACGTAGCAGCACGGACACACCATGGGCATGGCTTTCCTGAAGGCCCTGTGCTGCTCTTGTAGCTGTGAGTGAATTCACCGGACAGCCGGTGCTATCCCCTCTCTGGCCCTCAGCTGATGCCCAGGAAGGAGGTGTCTATCTCAGGGATTTCCCACACGGTTTACAAGCACTTGCAAACATCAGGAGCAGCCCAGGCACCTTGGGCATCACCCAGTGTCTGTGTGTGAGCTGCTGCCTCCCAGCTGAAGGACCGAGGACTCAGAGCAGGAGCTCACATGCAGGCAACTCCTTGTGCTCTTCTGAACTGAACCAGAGAAATCCCAGCTCCTGTGGTTCTGTGGGGAGCCGAATCCCATTTCAGCTCCAGGATTTCTGTCAAGGGATGAGACTCCTGCGCTGCCTCAGCTGGATCACTGCCCTGCACAGGGAAAGTCCAAACCTCGCCTTCCTTGTCTGGTTGCCCTTATTGTTTCATCAAACGATCTCTGGGAGCACTCCCCATATGTCTCCAATCAGTCACTGACCACTGGACATGTGGTGGTTAATTGAGTGGATTTCAAAGCACAGTCATGATGCTGTTGTTTTTCAGGAGCTGTTGGCCATGAGGACCCAGGGACATGTCAGGGGAAATGAGTGGGAAGGATAAAAATGACATAATCTGCTGCTTGCTTGTCCAGGTTCCTGGGACACAGGGAGCTCATAAAAGTGGGCAGAGCTGCAGAGAGACAGCTGTGCCCAGGAGCAGATCTCGTGCACAGCACAGCCTGCAGGTGACAGAAGGAGAGGAGAGAAATTGGAGAGAGCTTGCAGGATGTGTGTGGTGTGAGCGGGCTGTGAACTCACTGCAGGAGCATTGCTCACAGACCATGACAAGGTAAGTCTCACAGCTGACCATGAGCTGCTTTTAATTAAGGGGTAACTATAACTGGGACATCCCATAGGAGATCTGACTGCAGGCACTGCATGTTTCTTTACTGTGGAAAAAGCTTTCTGCTCCAGCTGAGACGGGTGCCCAGGGCTGTCCTGCAGAGCAGGGTCCCTGCTGTGCCCCAGGGGCTGTGTGCCGGGTATGGGACTCTGCCGCCTGCCAGTCTCAGCACTCAGCCTGCCCGGGGAGCTGCCCAGGGTGCTGCAGGGAGACGTGTGGGGTAAGGAGCCCCCGGCAGGGTTTGTGCTGCCACAGCTGCTGCCTGGGGCAGGGGATCACAGCTCCACTGCACAACTGAATGTTTCTGAGGGCACTTTGCAAGAGGAGAGCCAAGGCAGGGGGTTTCCATTTCCTGTTCTAAGGCAAAGAGGTTTGGAGTCAGAAATCTAAAAGGGGCAATAAGAGTTCTGAGAATTTTTCATCAATCAATTGCTTGTTTTGTGAACACTCACACATGATGTGCTTTCAGTCTCCCCTTTCTCGAAGGATGGAATTATCTTCATTTTCTGTAGGCATGAATAATTCACTTATCCTACAAACAGGCAGCATTTTCTAACTGAAACTGAATGCCACAGAAGCTCGGGTAGGGGGCTCTAAGAGCACTTGGGGTAAAGATATGAGACATGAAACAGATGAAAATATCCAGGGAGAAGGGATAAGAAAATAAGAGGAAGGTTAGAGCTCCATATGCTGCTTCTGCTTAAGGAATGCTGAAATACATGAAATTAAATGCAAGTAATGGTGCTAAATGTACACTGTTGTAGGAGAATTAAAACATTTCATAGTATAGCAGGAGTAGTGCCTCTGAGAATGGTCTGGACTTGTCATTATCTTCTGCACTCTGAGCAGGACTCCAAGCCCAACAACAGCAGATGCCCAACAGCAGCTCCATCAGTGAGTTCCTCCTGCTGCCGTTGGCAGACACGCGGCAGCTGCAGCTCCTGCACTTCTGGCTCTTCCTGGGCATCTACCTGGCTGCCCTCCTGGGCAACGGCCTCATCAGCACAGCCGTAGCCTGCGACCGCCGCCTGCACACCCCCATGTACTTCTTCCTCCTCAACCTGGCCCTCCTCGACCTGGGCTGCATCTCCACCACTCTCCCCAAAGCCATGGCCAACACCCTCTGGGACAACAGGGCCATCTCCTACACAGGATGTGCTGCACAGCTCTTTTTCTTTACCTTCTTCATGTCAGCAGAGTATTCCCTTCTCACCATCATGTCCTATGACCGCTATGTTGCCATCTGCAAGCCCCTGCACTACGGGACCTTGATGGACAGCAGAGCTTGTGCCACCATGGCAGCAGCTGCCTGGGGCACTGGGGTTCTCAATTCCCTGCTGCACACTGCCAGTACGTTTTCACTGCCTCTCTGCCAAGGCAATGTTGTCAACCAGTTTTTCTGTGAAATTCCCCAGATCCTCAAGCTCTCCTGCTCAGAATCAAATCTCAGGGAAGTTGTGTTTCTCATTTTTACTATCAGTTTAGACGTAGGCTGCTATGTTTTCATAGTTGTGTCCTATGTGCAGATCTTCGTGGCTGTGCTGAGGATGCCCTCTGAGCAGGGACGGCGCAAAGCCTTCTCCACGTGCCTCCCTCACCTGGCCGTGGTCTCCCTGTTTCTCAGCACTGGTGCTTTTGCCTACCTGAAGCCCCCCTCCATTCCCTCCCCACTCCTGGATCTGACAGTGGCACTTCTGTACTCAGTGGTTCCTCCAACACTGAACCCTATTATCTACAGCATGAGGAACAGGGAGATCAAGCACGCTCTCAGGAAGGTGTTGCAATACTCACTATTCCCGCTTCAACAAAGTGCACATCTTCATCGCATGATTCCCAGTGATGGTTCTTCATCTTTTATGCATCTTTGATTGATTGATTATGTGAGATATAGCAACGTGCAAAAAAATGTTATTGAACTTATAAATAAAAATTTGTTTCACTTCTTTCACACCTACTATCCATTTTCTCACTCCAAGAGCTCATGTAAACATGGAACCAGATTCCCCGAATAGGTTAAGAGATAAATAAATAGCATTCAAAATACGCTTTTCCTTAGCTCTTCTCTTATCCAACTTTGTCTGGATTTGGGGAAGGTACAGCCACAGATAGAAGCACAACTAGTTCTTTTCATTCCTCCTCTCTTTACACTTGATACAGTGCACAGAGGATTCGAGTCCTCTCATTTCTACAGGCCTGAAGGTCTTGTGTGTCTCACAGCAGTCCCGTCGTCTCTACAGCAGCACTCAGTGGTTTGCTTAATTTTCTTATCTCAATACTTGGAACAGCTACAGGACCTGTAGCATAAGTGACCGCAGAGCTCCTTATGAGGGGTGGAGTGACAGTGGGATCTGTCCAGAGCTTGGAGCAACTGCAGGATGTGTAGCAAAAACTTGGAGCTATTGCAGGGACTGTGCCAGGAGTTGCAGAGGCTGCAGCAATGTCAGCAGATCCAGCTCTCTTCTCCTTGAAGATGCTGAATAGTGTTGAACACAGCTCAGTAGGTGTAAGCCAGGCCCTGACACACTGCAGTCATTTGGGCCTTTTTAGGATTACCAGTGCCACAGCAGACCTGTCTCCAATATTCTACCAGTTTCTCAGGATCCTGCAGTTGCTCGGAGATGAAGTTCCAAAGCCCTGGGGGTGCCCACCACTCCAGGCAGCTGCCCAGACTGTCCCACACCCCCTGCCATGCAGAGCCTTCTCACCTTGGGGCAGATCTCTCACTGATATTCCTGAATAATTGTTTAACCTCAATCCTAGAATCATAGAATCACCAAGGCTGGAAAAGGCCTGAAAGATCATCCAATCCAACCGTTCACCTATTACCAATAGCTCCCACTTAACCATGTCCCTCAACACAATATCCAGTCTCTCCTTGAATACCCCTGGTCTCCCAGAGACGACAGTGTAAAATGTGTAATTCCTAATCATACCAACAATATTACTTCCAAAACCCAAAGATGTCCAAAGAGCTGAATGTGCACAAAACTTCACTTTGCCAATTTTATCGTGGTACAAACCAAGGTCAAACAGCATAGCAAAATAAATACCCTAATCCAGCATCCAGAGTTGACAAATGATGCAGCAGGGAAAACAAGCAGCAAGCAAGGAGCTGTGAAATGCAGCTTCATGAGAAGACTCAGCAAGCTTCACAAATAGGGAAACTATCAGCACCATGGCTTGCACATCTCCAACTCCCACAAAGCCCTGTCCACTCTGGACAGATGTGCTGTTACCACAACCCTTGGAGCCTCACATCAGGCACCAAAATGACTGTGGTTGTTGAACCCAACATGTGGCTCAGCAGCTCACAGTGCTTTGTGCACTGCCCCATTCCCAGTGGGATGGGGATGAGAACTGGGAAAAAGAGTACAACTTCTGGGTTGTAACAAAGCAGTTTACTAAGAGAGATAAAAGGAGAGGAGTAATAGTAATCACTATATATCCGTTGATATAGAATCGTATGTAACAACTGATGCACAAGCACTTGCTCAGCACCACCAGACTGATGCTCAGCTGGGCCCTGAGCAGTGAAGAGACTGAGATGAACTCCCACCCCTTTCAATACAATTTCTGCTTGCTGTCAGCTGATAGAGAACGTCCCTTTGGCCACTATCAGTCAGCTGTCCTCACTCTGTTCCCTCCCAGCTCCATGTGCCCTCCACTGACCATGGCCTTGGCTCTGTACAACACTGCTTAGCAGCAGCTGTAAACATCAGAGTGTTATCAATGGTTTTCTCCTAGAACCAAAACACTGCACCACAGCAGACAGTCTGAAGAAAACAATTCCATCCCAGCTGTAACTCAGATTCCTGCCTGTCCCCTCTTCTTGTTCTTCCTGATCAGGAAGCAAGGAACAGAATCTGCCGCTCTCCTCTCTGAGCCCTTTCCATCAGTTCTCAGCTGGCTCCTCTGCCATCCCCAGGCAGAGCTCAGTGCCCTCTCATGGATGGCAGCAGCCTTTTCTCTTCTTCCTTGCCCATCCGTCATGCAGAATCTGTACCCCATTTGCTACAGTACAGAGCTGAGAATCAACCCACCGTGTCTCTGTGAACCAAACAAGACCCTAGGCCTGCAAAGGCACAGAGATTTGGAGTTCGCTGAGTGAATGTTTGTGGTCCTCTCATTAGTGTAAGGATTCTTCAGAAAGCATCCCCTTCCAGAAGCATGCTTTGATTTAGCCTGTCTGGGTCTTGCATCTACACTGTGGTACTGATGTTCAGGGCCTTGCTCAGAATCAGCAGCCTGCATGAAAGGAAAAGCTCTGTGGTTTTCTCTTGATTTGTCCCGTTTATTTCCCATGCTACCCGCACTGGTCTACAGGCACTTTAGGGCAGCAGTAGGTTGGGGTTACCCCCAGAGGGTACACAGTAAGATTTAGGACGGGGTATTGGCAACAAGACTTTCTCTGAGGAATCCTCACACAATCCTATAGAACAACTCAGAGGCTTTCCATTCAATCTCCAACAGCAACAATATCCCTCAGCCCTTCTCTGTCACATCCAATTCCCCACCCTTCCCCATTTGGACCTGGTTTAAAGCCCTATAATCAATCAGTGCAGGAGCATTTCAGATGGGGTCATGGAGGAGGCAGACTGCCATTCTTGGGGTGGCCATTTTCCCAGGAGGGCATGGTGGGAGGGCTTTGTCCCATCTGGTTCCACCAACACTTGCATCCACCCAGCAGAAGGCTGTGCCCTCTGTGTCCCACTTGAACTCTGCATGGAGCTTACAGTTGGCAGTGACATGGCTGAGAAGCTCTGGGCATGGATTAAGGGACAGGGAATTAATGTGCCTTCCTAACTTCCTCCCTGCATGCCTTAGCAACTTCCTTGTAATCTCCCCAAGTACCCAGCCCCTTATTCCAGAGGACGGAGATTCTCTTTTTCTTCCTGAGTCTCAATAGTTTTTCCCAGTTCATCTGCACTGGTCTTCTTCCCCTATGGCTCACCTTATGGCATTCAGGGACAGCCTGATCTCGTGCCTTTAAGATTTCCATCTTGAGGAGTGTCCAGGCTTCCTGGACCCCTTTACCCATAAGGAGCGACTCCCAAGGGACCTGTGCTACAAGTGTCCTGAACAGGTCAAAGTCCGCCCTCTAGAAGTTCAGGATAGTAGTTTTGCTAGTCACCCTTCTGACATCTCCAAGAATAGAGAATTCTACCATTTCATGGCCACTCTGCCCAAGACAGTCCCCAACCTTCTCAACTCCTACCAGTCCTTCACTGTTAGTGAAGAGCAGGTCTAGCAAGGAACCACCCCTGGTAGGACTTCATACCAGCTGTGTAAGGAAGCTGTCTTGCATGCAATCTATAAACCTCTTGGACTGATTCCTCTGCTATTTATTATATTCCCAGCATATATCAGAGAAGTTGTAGTCTCCCAAGAAAATGAGTGCTGGCAATCTTGCAACTTCAGTAAGCTGCTCATAGAATGCCTCACCCATCAATTAGGCGGTCTATAAGAAACCTTTAGCAAGATGTCACACTTACAGGCCTTTCCCCCGATCCTTACAAACATGCACTTCATTCTGAAGCCCAAGCTCTTCAACATCAAAACTCTCTTTAATATAAAGGGCCACACCACCACCCTTCCTTCCTCCTCTATCCCTTCTGAAGAGCTTGTAACCATCCATCACAGCACTCCAGTCATGGCAGTGGTCCCACCATGGGTCGGTAATAGCAACTAGGTCATGGTTTGTCAGATGCACAGTTGCTTCCAGCTCCTCTTGCTTGTTGACCAAGCTGCGTGCGTTGGTGTAGACGCACTTCAGCTGAGGCATCTGCCTCTCTCCCAGCTCAAACAGCATTTCCCTAGGCTTATCTCTGGTAAGCCCTGTTTTGTCCACTCCCCCATCGTAGCTAGTTTAAAGCTCTTTCGATAAGCCCCGCTACCGTCTATGCTAGGATTCACTTCCCCCTTTGAGACAGTTGGGTTCCATTCATGGATAACAGACCATGGGCCAAGTAAACTGTCCTGTGATCAAAGAACTCAAAGTTTCTGGCTCAGTACCAACCTCTGAGACAATTGTTCATTGCTTTGCTTTCCAAGCCTGCTCTGTGTCCCTCACTGCCACTGAAGGTATAGAACAAAAAATCACTTGATCTCCCACTTTGTGAACTAAATGGCCTAAATTCCTGAAATCTCTTTTTATAGTTTGTAGTCTTATCTAAGAAATTTCATCACTGCCCACCTAAACTATGAGTAGTGGAAAATAATCAGTGGACCTAACCAGCATTGGGAGTTTCCTCATTATGTCCCTGACCTGAAACCAAGAAGGCAGCAGACTTACTGACAACTGAGGTCCAGTCTGCAAATGGGGCCCTCTATTCCTCTGAGAAGGGAGTCACCCACCACGGCCACCCTTCTTTCTTTCATGGCAGAGGAAGTCACAAGGCTTGGTAGTGACTGCCTTGCATTAGGTTTCCTCCTAGGCAGATCCTCCATTGCCTCCCCATTCTTATCTCCTTCAGATTTCAGAGTGTCAAACCTGTTGCTTAGATGGATCAGGGGTCGAGGGCTAGGCAGGCATGGGGGGGCTCCTGTGATGTTGAGTTGGGACTCTCTTCCAACCCTTCTCATCAGTCAGGTCTGTCTGACTGTGACAGGGCAGGGAGTCAACCACTTTTCTGGGGGTATCTGCCTGGCAGCCTTCCCTCGGGGATGCCAGCAAGTCACTCCACCAGCCCATCTCCCGATCACACTCCCTGATGGTAAACTGTACGTAAAACCTTGAGTAAAGTGAGAGTTCACCTAGACAAAAGTATGAGTAGAAACATGGACTGACGTGAGGGTAAACCCAGAGTAAACCCAGGATCCCATCCATTGGGCATGCACAGCCTCTGAGGGCAACTTTTTCCAGTGTTGCTGTGTAAAAATATAGGTTCCTCACATCTAACCTATGTCTCCCCTTTTTAATTTAAATCCGTTTCCATTTGTCCTGTTATCAACAGACCATCCCATCCTTATTCTAGCGTTAGGCATCTCATCCTCAGATGGAAACCCTGGGGCTGAATTGGGATCAGTTTTTCAAAGAACCACAGGAGCTACAAGTTCACCTAGCTGAGTTCAGATGTGCACAGTGAGGTGTCTGTGTGTGAGTCCCTCATCTGAATCCTTGGTTTTTATTCCACAGGGACTGCACTACTCATACACAGTCTCTCAGTGATGCCCAAGATGCCTTGGGTGATCCTAGTTTTGTGCTAGTGCTTGTAAACTGTGACGGAAAATCTATGAGATAGACACCTCCTTCTGGAGCATCAGCTGAGGGCCAGAAGGGAGGTATTCTTGGCCATCCTAAATACCACCTCAGCCACGTGCTTAGGGCACCCATTGTGTCTTTTGCACCTGACCCCATGGAGTATGTAGTGATATTCAGCTTATCAAAAGGATGAGCTCAGAACAGAAGAGGCAGATCTTCCTCTCTGCTCCATCTGTGGCATAGTCTGGATTTCAAGGCATTGCAAAGCTATGGCACATCTACGTTCTTGCACTGATGACACTTTAGCATGCTCTGGGCTCGCATTTCAATGGCATCTAATAAATCTAGGGTCATACCTGTTGACAGGAAGCTGGCAAATGTTGTCTCATTGTAAGGAAGAGCAAGAAAGATGACACGGGCAACTATGGACCTGTCAGTCTCACTACAGTGCTTGGTAAAATTATGGAGAAAATGATGGTGGGAGTTACGGAAAAACAACTGAAGGACAGGTCACAGACAACACAAGATACAGAGGGGAAGGTCCTATTTAATTTCAGGTCTTTTTATGACACCTTTATCCATTGAGCTGAACAAGGGAAGGCAGTTGATGTAATCCTTGAGGATTTCAGTAGAGCTTTTGATACTATTTCTCCAGCACCCTTCTGGACAGAAATTCCTGCATACAGCTAGACAGAAACAGAACGTGGTGTGTTGTAATACAAGAAGAATTTTACAGAGCAGCAGCCATGGATTGAGATAAGGAGTTCACAGAGCAGCAGCTGCGGAGCAGGATAAACAGCATGAGAACAAAGGACATCTCTAGGAAAAGAATGAATGGCTCGTGGCTTTGAAGGGGGGTTATAGGGTTGTTATTGCAGTAGCTTTCCTCCAATTAGCGTGTGTGATTTTTGGACACCCTTGTCTGTCTCCTATAAAAGTCTGGCTTTCGGGCAATAAATTGATGCAGCTATATGTAACTATATTGGTGTTTCTCTGTTTGACCCAGCACGCTGACATTTTGCCTTTCAGGTTCACCAGCAGTGGTGGGTGAGCAGTTGGCCAGTAGTTCTGTCCCAAAGGATTATAGTCCGTGGGTTCCATTGGGCTGGTAGATGGTCACTGTCAGAGCTCCCCAGGGTTCCATTTTAGGGCCACTTTCCTTTCATGTTTATGCAGATGACTTGCATGCAGGACTAGAAGATGTTCTGAGCAAGTTTGCTGATGAGACCAGATGAGGAGGTGTTGTTGCCTCCACTGAGGGTGGAGAGGACTTGCAGAGAGATGTGGACAAGTCAGAGAAGTGGGTACCAGTTGGTACTAAGCACCAAGTGCATAAAGTATAACAAGAACAAGTGCCTGATTGTGCACCTGGGTATGGGCAACCCTGGACATAAACACTGTCTGTATATTGGACACATGAGAGACGTCTGACTGAAAAGGATTGGGGGTCCTGCTCAACATAAAATTTTAAGTGAGTCAGCAGTGTGCCCAGCCAGCCAAGAAGGCCAACAGTCCCCTAAAGTGCATCAAGCAATTTATTGCCAGCTGGGTGGGAGAAAGGTTTGTCCCTCTTTGCTCTGCATTGCTACTGCCTCACCTGGAGCACTGGGTGCACTTCTGGGCAATGCAGAACATAAAGAACATCAAACTATGGGAGAGTGTGCACAGGAGGGCACTGGAACTGAGAGATCTGAAGTTCAGAGTTTCACTGGGATTGACTGCTTGTTCAGACTGGGCCCTTCTCACACCCCACATCCTGTGATGAGACACAGGGCACATGTGGGATATGAACTTTAACAGCATCCTTGCACCACATGCAAATGCTTTTCCCAGTGCTTCAGTGTTCCACCACCCATTGCTTTCAACATAGTTTTCAACACCCCATTGTATCTTTTAATTTTACCAGAAGCTGGTGCATGGTAGGGGATATGATAAATCCACTCAATGCCATGAACTTTGGCCCAAGTATTTATTAAGGGAATTTTTGAAATGTGTCCCATTATGAGACTCAGTTCTTTCTGAGGTGTCATGTCTCTATAGGACTTGTTTCTAACAACCCAATATTGTGTTTCTGGCAGTAGCATGGGGTACTGCGTATGTTTCAAGCCACCCAGTGGTTGCTTCCACCATGGTAAGCACAAAACGCTTATCATTATGAGATCCTGGCAAGGTGACATCATTCACCTGTCACTCCTCCCCATATTTATACTTTTGCCTTGGCCTTCCCCCAGAGAGGCTTCATATTCTTGGCTTGTTTAATTATGGCACATGATTCACAGTCATGAATAACCAGTGCAATAGCATCCATAGTTAAGTCCACCCCTCAGTCTCTAGCCCAATTATATGTTATGTCCATTCCTTGATGGCCTGAGGTCTCATGGAACCATCAAGCTTGAAATAATTCACTCTTGTTCTGCCAGTCCAAGTCTATTTGAGCCACCTCAATTCTGGCAGCTCGACCTACCTGATGGTTGTTTTGTTGTTCTGCAATAGCCCGACTCTTGGGCAAGTGTGCATCCACGTGACACACCTTTACAATCATATCTTTTTTTTGAGCAGTTATGTTTTTCTACAGTTCAGCAGCCCAAATAGGTTTACACCTCCGTTGCCAGTTATTTTGTTCCCACTGCTGTAACAACCCCCATAAGGCATTTGCCACCATCCATGAGTCAGTATAAAGATAAAGCATTGGCCACCTCTCCCGTTCAGCCACATCTAAGGTCAGCTGGACAGCTTTTACCTCTGCAAACTGACTTGATTCTCCTTTACCTTCAGTGGCCTCTGCGACCTGTCGTGTGGGGCTCCAAACAGCAGCTTTCCATCTCCGATGCTTCCCTACAATATGAAATGATCCATCAGTGAAAAGAGCATATTTCTTTTCATTTTCTGGTAGTTCGATGTATGGTGGGGCCGCTTTAGCACATGACACCTCTTCTCCTGGTGATGTTCCAAACTTTTTATCTTCAGTCCAGTTCATGATCACTTCTAAAATTCCTGGACGATTGAGGTTCCCCATCCGCGCTTGTTGTCTAATCAGTGCAATCCACTTGCTCCAGGTGGCATCGGTAGCATGATGGGTGGAGAGAACCTCCCCTTTCAACATCCGGTTCATCATTGACAGTCGAGGTGCCAGAAAGAGCTGCATTTCAGTACCAGCTACTTCGGAAGCAGCCCGAGCCCCCTCATACGCGGCTAAGATCTCCTTCTCAGTTGGAGTGTAGCACTCTTCAGACCCCTTGTACGCTCAGCTCCAGAATCCCAGGGGTCGGCCTTGGGTCCCTCCTGAGGCTCTTTGCCACAAACTCCAAGTGGGACCTTTCTCTCCAGCAGCAGTATAGAGGATGTTCTTTACATCCTGTCCAGTCCGTACTGGCCCCAGGTCCATGGCACAGGCTATCTCCTGTTTAATCTGTTCAAAAGCCTGCTGCTGCTCTGGGCCCTATGCAAAATCATTCTTCTTCTGCATCACCTGATAAAGGGGGCTTACAATGAGGCTGTAGTTTGGAATGTGCATCCTCCAAAAGCCCACTGCACCCAGGAAAGATTGTGTCTCTTTCTTGCTAGTTGGTGGAGACATGGCAGTGATTTTGTCAATCACTGTTGGGATGTGATGACATCCATCCTGCCACTTTATACCTAAGAACTGAATTTCCTGGGCAGGCCCTTTTACTTTGCTTCACTTAATAGCAAAACTGGCTCATAGAAGAATTTGAATTATTTGCTCTCCAGCACAGCAGCACTCAGTGGGGGTGTGACCTCATTCAGGCCACGGTAGTCTACTGTCAGCCTCCATTCTCCACTGGCTTTACGCACTGGCCATATGGAGCTGTTAAAAGGTGAGTGAGTTTTACTGATCACTCCCTGATTCTCCAACTGGCGAATCAAATCATGAATGGGGAGCAAGGAATCCCTGTTGGTGCGATACTGCCGTCTGTGCACTGTCTTTGTAGCAATCGGTACCTGCTGCTCTTTTATTTTTACTCGTAGCAGCCTCACAACAGACGGGTCCTCTGACAGGCCAGGCAAAACAGACAGCTGCTTAATGTTGTCCATATCTACAGCAGCGATTCCAAAGGCCCAGTGATACCCCTTAGTATCCTTGAAATGCCCTCTTCTGAGGTATCCTCAATACCAAGTATGAACGGAAACCCTGGACCACTCACATAGGATGTTTTTTCCAGTCTTTACCAGTGAGGCTTATTTCAGCCTCCAACACAGTCAATTCTTGAGAGATATCCAGAAATATGGATTGATTCTGTCCCTTCATGACTGGAGGGCATTAGGGTGCACTGTGCACCAGTATCCACCAGTGCCTTATATTTCTGTGGTTCTGATGTGCTAGGCCATCAAATCCACACAGTCCAATAAACTCTATTATCCCTTCCACTCCCTTGAATGAGGGCAGGGCCCCTCTATTGGTTACCTGTGATAACTGGAGCAGCCGTACTGGTGGTTGGACTGTTTTGTAGTTCCCTCACCTGTGCTCATAGTACAGGAGTAGGCTGGTCATGCCACTTCCTCGTGTCTTCTCTGTGGTCACGTAGGTAACACCACAAGGAAACACACAGTGCAATTTACTGTTGTTCCTTGCTCAATCTGGAAAGCGCTTGTGTCTAATAGCTGAGAATTTTAATGATACACATGAAGGCTTTATGGTCGTTAATTTCTTTACGATCTCTCGCCTTCAACTGAAGCAGCAGCTAGGCCAATTACCAAGTGACACCAAGGAGATGAAGTGGCAAAATGGCGATTTATTGAAACAGACACATCCTTATATAACCTACGCCTTTTTGTCTACACCCACTGTATTACACTAAGATTCTTCCAGAATATGGGGAAGGGCCTGTCACATCACAACAAGCTACCGTCCCAGCTGTCCCAACAGCGAAGCAACCAGGTAACAAGAGATTCATTCTGGTGCCGTGTGAACTCCTTTCTTACGCCTTCGATTTCAGTCATCTTCAGGGATCGACAAACAGTAACAGAGATTTCCTCCTCATCACTCTCTTCTTCATGACACTTTTCCTTTTTCCTTTCTCGGTACTTATCCAGACCTGTCACCTGGATCTTCTGTTGCCTCCTCCTCCACTTCTTTTTTCCGTTCTAGACGTGAGGACACCCATTTCCATTTCTTTCCTTCCACAAGGGCAACTGATATTGTTACTGGTGCCTCCTGTGACTGATCAAAATTGACTTGGGGATTTCCCTTTTTGGCTAGAACCTCAGCTCGGAAATTCTCTCTTTTCGGAACAGTGTTATATAGAGCACGGTAAGCACAAGCCAAGCCCCAAATAAGTCATACCCCCTTAGATCTATCTAGGCTGCGCCATCCCTGACTCAAATACTGGCTTAGTTTCTCGGGATCCCACAGGTGTTCAAGAGTTAAATCCCATGACATTGCGGGCCCCCATGTGTTGGCGAACCTGAAGGCAAAAGTCAGCGTTCTAGGACAAACAACCACACACCAATATAGTTAAATATAGCTGTGTCCATCTATTGCCTGAAGAGCCGTACTTTTATAGCAAACAAACAAGGGTGTTCAAAAATCACACGTACTAATTGGAAGAAAGCTTCTGCAATAAGAACCCTAAAACCCCGCTTCAAAGCCACGAGCCTTTCACTCTTTTGCTAGAGGTGTCCTTGGTTCTCATGCTGTTTATCCTGCTCTGCAGCTGCTGCTCTGTAAAGTGCTTATCTTGATCCATGGCTGCTGCTCTGTAAAATTCTTCTTGTATTACAACAGAATGGCAGTTCCCTGGGGTCTCCAGCACACCCCCAGCCAGCTGGCAAATGCCACTGAGGACCTTTAGGAAAGACATGCCCTGGGTAGTGACAATGTTCACTGGACAACTGTGAGCCCCACAATGGGTCTCGTACCTGTGTGCCATCTTCTGAACACCAGTAGCACGGTGTAGATGCAAGGCCCAGCCAGGCAAAATCAAAACATGCTTCTGGAAGGGGATCCTTTCTGAAGAGTCGTTACACTAATGAGAGGACCACAAACATTCACTCAGCGAACTCCAAATCTCTGTGCCTTTGCAGGCCTAGGGTCTTGTTTGGTTCACAGAGACATGGTGGGTTGATTCTCAGCTCTGTACTGTAGCAAATGGGGTACAGATTCTGCATGACGGATGGGCAAGGAAGAAGAGAAAAGGCTGCTGCCATCCATGAGAGGGCACTGAGCTCTGCCTGGGGATGGCAGAGGAGCCAGCTGAGAACTGATGGAAAGGGCTCAGAGAGGAGAGCGGCAGATTCTGTTCCTTGCTTCCTGATCAGGAAGAACAAGAAGAGGGGACAGGCAGGAATCTGAGTTACAGCTGGGATGGAATTGTTTTCTTCAGACTGTCTGCTGTGGTGCAGTGTTTTGGTTCTAGGAGAAAACCATTGATAACACTCTGATGTTTACAGCTGCTGCTAAGCAGTGTTGTACAGAGCCAAGGCCATGGTCAGTGGAGGGCACATGGAGCTGGGAGGGAACAGAGTGAGGACAGCTGACTGATAGTGGCCAAAGGGACGTTCTCTATCAGCTGACAGCAAGCAGAAATTGTATTGAAAGGGGTGGGAGTTCATCTCAGTCTCTTCACTGCCCAGGGTCCAGCTGAGCATCAGTCTGGTGGTGCTGAGCAAGTGCTTGTGCATCAGTTGTTCCATACAATTCCATATCAACGGATATATAGTGATAACTATTACTCCACTTCTTTTATCTCTCTTAGTAAACTGCTTTGTTACATCCCAGAAGTTGTACTCTTTTTCCCAGTTCTCATCCCCATCCCACTGGGAATTGGGCAGTGCACAAAGCACTGTGTGCTGCTGAGCCACATGTTGGGTTCAACAACCACAGTCATTTTGGTGCCTGATGTGAGGCTCCAAGGGTTGAGATAGCAGCACATCTGTCCAGAGCGGACAGGGCTTTGTGGGAGCTGGAGAAGTGCAGGCCATGGTGCTGATATGTGTGGATGTGCTCCCTATGTGTGGAGCTTGTTGAGTCTTCTCATGAAGCTTCACTGCACAGCTCCTTACTTGGTGCTTGGATGCTGCATTAGGGTATTTATTTTGCTATGCTGTTTGACCTCAGTTTGTACCACGATAAAATTGGCAGCTGACAAAGTGAAGTTTTGTGCACATTCAGCTCTGCGGTCATCTTTGGGTTTTGGAAGTAATATTGTCCATATGATTAGGAATTACACAATTTACATTGTCGCCTCTGTGAGTCCGGGGGTGTACTGGATATTGTGTTGAGGGACATGGTTTAGTGGGAGCTATAGGTAATAGGTGAACGGTTGGACTGGATGATCTTTTAGGCCTTTTCCAACCTTGGTGATTCTATGAATCTATGATTGAGGTTAAACAATTATTCAGGAATATCAGTGAGAGATCTGCCCCAAGGTGAGAAGGCTCTGCATGGCAGAGGGTGTGGGACGGTCTGGGCAGCTGCCTGGAGTGGTGGGCACCCCCAGGGCTTTGGAACTTCATCTCCGAGCAACTGCAGGATCCTGATAAACTGGTAGAATATTGGGGGCAGGTCTGCTGTGGCACTGGTAACCCCCAAGAGGCACAAATGACTGCAGTGTGCCAGATCCAGAGAGCTGGATCTGCTGACAGTGCTGCAGCCTCTGCAACTCCTGGCACAGACCATGCAGCAGCTCCAAGGTTTTGCTACACGTCCTGCAGTTGCTCCAAGCTCTGGGCAGATCCCTCTGTCACTCCACCCCTCATAATGAGCTCTGCAGTTACTCCTGCTACGGGTCCTGTAGCTGTTCCAAGTATGGTAATAAGAAAATGGTACAAATTCCTCCCAAGGGAGGAAGTACAGCCCTGCGGTGGCTCCAACCCCTCCAATGAGCCCAGTGGCTGCTCCAACATAGTCACAGGTCCTGTGGTGGTTCCAGCTCTGGCAATGAACTCTGAGGTCACTTCAACTCCTGCAACAGCCCAACAGCCACTTCAGCTCCTACAGTGAACCCTGTGGCTGTTAAAACCCCTGCAACTAATCCTGGACTTGCAGACAGATGCGCATAGGGATTAGTTCATATATGTTTGCAACTGCATATGTTGTATATGTGTGAAAATACACTAAATATATTATATATGTATAAATACATTTGTCATAATTATTATCCTTTTCTTTTTCTCTTTGTCTCAACCCATAAACCTTAAACCACAGCACTGCCTTGAGATGCTTACGGATCTCCTTGGGACTATTCAATCTGATCTGGTCACACAGTGAAGAGCACCTGAAGATCTCAAGGTTTTCTCAGGGAGCAGCTCCTGAGGTATATTCCTTACACCAGCTTTGGAAGAGGCCTCCCTCCAGTTCTCTGGTCCTGCTCTAAAGGGGCCCTCTTGTTATGGCAGTGCCAGCAAGGAGACCAGCTCTGACAGACCTGTTCATATTGCCGGCTACTGACTGCAGCCCTGGATTGCTGCTGTAGAGGCAACAGGACTGTTGTGAGACACACAAGACCTTCAGGACTGCACAAATGAGAGGACTCAAGAGCACTGCAGCACTGGTAAGAGCACATGAATGAAAAGAGCACGTTGAGCTGCTGTCTGTGGCTGTACCTCCCCAAATCCAGGCAAAGTAGGAAGAAAGAAAATCTAAGTAAGTCTATTTTGAAAGCTTTTTAGGTATCTTATAACATATTCAGGGAATCTGGTTCCATGTTTACATGAGTTCTTGGAGTGAGAAAATGGAAATTAGGTAGGAAAGAATTTAAATACATTTTTATTTATAAGTTCAATAACATTTTTTTTTTGCACATTCCTATATCTCACATAATCAAACAGACAAAGATGCATAAAACATAAAGAACCACCACTGGGAATCCTATTGAGGAAGTTGTGCATTTTATTGTAGCTGGAATAGTGCTTATTGCAACACCTTCCTGAAAGCGTGCTTGATCTCCCTGTTCCTCATGCTGTAGATAATAGGGTTTAGTGTTGGAGGAACCACTGCATACAGAAGTGCCACTGTCAGATCCAGGAGTGGGGAGGAAATGGACGGGGGCTTCAGGTAGGCAAAAGCACCAGTGCTGAGAAACAGGGAGACCACAGCCAGGTGAGGGAGGCACATGGAGAAGGCTTTGCGCCGTCCCTGCTCAGAGGGCATCCTCAGCACAGCCATGAAGATGTGCACATAGGACACAACTATGAAAACAAAGCAACCAAAGCCTAAACTGACACCAAAAAAGAGAAATACAAATTCCATGAGGTAGGAGCCAGAGCAGGAGAGCTTGAGGATCTGTGGGATTTCACAGAAAAACTGGTTGACAACATTGCCTTGGCAGAGAGGCAGTGAAAACGTACTGGCAGTGTGCAGCAGGGAATGAAGAACCCCAGTGCCCCAGGCAGCTGCTGCCATGGTGGCACAAGCTCTGCTGTCCATCAAGGTCCTGTAGTGCAGGGGCTTGCAGATGGCAACGTAGCGGTCATAGGACATGATGGTGAGAAGGGAATACTCTGCTGACATGAAGAAGGTAAAGAAAAAGAGCTGTGCAGCACATCTTGTGTAGGAGATGGCCCTGGTGTCCCAGAGGGCGTTGGCCATGGCTTTGGGGAGAGTGGTGGAGATGCAGCCCAGGTCGAGGAGGGCCAGGTTGAGGAGGAAGAAGTACATGGGGGTGTGCAGGCGGCGGTCGCAGGCTACGGCTGTGCTGATGAGGCCGTTGCCCAGGAGGGCAGCCAGGTAGATGCCCAGGAAGAGCCAGAAGTGCAGGAGCTGCAGCTGCCGCGTGTCTGCCAATGGCAGCAGGAGGAACTCGCTGATGGAGCTGCTGTTGGACATCTGCTGTTGTTGGGCTTGGAGTCCTGCTCAGAGTGCAGAAGATAATGACAAGTCCAGACCATTCTCAGACACACTCCTCCTGCTATAATATGAAATGTTTTTATTCTCTTACAACAGTGTACATTTAGCACCATTACTTGCATTTAATTTCATGTATTTCAGCATTCCTTAAGCAGAAGCAGCATATGGAGCTCTAACCTTCCTTTTATTTTCTTATGCCTTCTCCCTGGATATTTTCATCTGTTTCATGTCTCATATCTTTACCCCAAGTGCTCTTAGAGCCCCCTACCCGAGCTTCTGTGGCATTCAGTTTCAGTTAGAAAATGCTGCCTGTTTGTAGGATAAGTGAATTATTCATGCCTACAGAAAATGAAGATAATTCCATCCTTCGAGAAAGGGGAGACTGAAAGCACATCATGTGTGAGTGTTCACAAAACAAGCAATTGATTGATGAAAAATTCTCAGAACTCTTATTGCCCCTTTTAGATTTCTGACTCCAAACCTCTTTGCCTCAGAACAGGAAATGGAAACCCCCTGCCTTGGCTCTCCTCTTGCAAAGTGCCCTCAGAAACATTCCGTTGTGCAGTGGAGTTGTGATCCCCTGCCCCAGGCAGCAGCTGTGGCAGCACAAGCCCTGCCGGGGGGCTCCTTCCCCCCACCCGTCTCCCTGCAGCACCCTGGGCAGCTCCCCGGGCAGGCTGAGTGCTGAGCCTGGCAGGCGGCAGAGTCCCATACCCGGCACACAGCCCCTGGGGCACAGCAGGGACCCTGCTCTGCAGGACAGCCCTGGGCACCCGCCTGCAGCCCCGGCTGCACAGCCTGCAGCCGTGCTGGGACATGCAGCCCTCAGGGCTGTGATTTCATACTGCAGTATGGAAGCCCTCAGCTGGAGCAGAAGGCTTTTTCCACAGTAAAGAAACATGCAGTGCCTGCATCCAGATCTCCTATGGGATGTCCCAAATTAAGTTGACCCTCTATGAAAAGCAGCTCATGGTCTGCAGTGAGACTTACCCTGTCATGGTCTGTGAGCAATGCTCCTGCAGTGAGCTCACAGCCCGCTCACACCACACACATCCTGCAAGCTCTCTTCAGTTTCTCTCCTCTCCTTCTGTCACCTGCAGGCTGTGCTGTGCACAAGAGCTGCTCCTGGGCACAGCTGTCTCTCTGCAGCCCTGCACACTTTTATGAGCTCCCTGTGTCCCAGGAGCCTGGACAGGCAAGCAGCAGATTATGTCATTTTTATCTTTCCGACTTGTCTCCCCTGACATGTCCCTGGGTCCTCATGGCCAACAGCTCCTGAAAGACAACAGCATCATGACTGTGCTTTGAAATTCGCTCAATTAACCACCACATGTCCAGTGGTCAGTGACTGATTGGAGACATATGGGGAGTGCTCCCAGAGATCGTTTGATGAAACAATAAGGGCAACCAGACAAGGAAGGCAAGGTTTGGACTTTCCCTGTGCAGGGCAGTGATCCAGCTGAGGCAGTGCAGGAGTCTCATCCCTTGACAGAAATCCTGGAGCTGAAATGGGATTCAGCTCCCTACACACCCACAGGAGCTGGGATTCCTCTGGTTCAGTTCAGAAGAGCACAAGGAGTTGCCTGCATGTGAGCTCCTGCTCTGAGTCCTCGGACCTTCAGCTGGGAGGCAGCTGCTCACACACAGACACTGGGTGATGCCCAAGGTGCCTGGGCTGCTCCTGATGTGTGCCAGTGCTTGTAAACCATGTGGGAAATCCCTGAGATAGACAGCTCCTTCCTGGGCATCAGCCGAGGGCCAGAGAGGGGATAGCACTGGCTGTCCGGTGAATTCACTCACAGCTGCAAGAGCAGCACAGGGCCTTCAGGAAAGCCATGCCCATAGTGTGACCATGTTGCTGTGTCAACTCCAAGGCCCACGATCAGTCTAATGTTTGTGTGCCACCTTCTGCACACTCATACCATAGATTAGCTATCCAGTCAGGCTATGTCCAGTGATGCTTTCCAATTAGGATGTTTACTTCTGTGGTTTTGCACTAATGCAAACACCAACACACAAGAAGTTAGAAATCTTGATAGAGCTGCAGGCCTGAGCTCCTGTTTGGACCATGGGGACACAGTTTAATGGCTTCCACAACTGCACTGTAGCACAAGGGGGATACCGAGTCTTTAGGATGGATGGGCGAGGAGATAAAGAAGGGTGAATGCCCTCTGTGAGAGTGCACTGAGCTCTGCCTGGGGATGGAAGAGCAGACAGGTCAGAGCTAATGGAAATGGCAAACAGAGGAGACCATCAGTGTCTTTTCCTGTCTTCCTGATCAGGGAGAGTAAATGGAAGGTGCCCTCTGCAGACAGATGGGAATCTGATGTTGTCTGTCCCTTGTCCCATTTGGTGGCCTTTGTCACTCCATTATCTGCAGCAGGGACAGCACAGCAGGGCATGTGGCATCCAGCAGATCCATGGAGAGCACAGATGGCAGCTTCTTGACCAAGCAGTGGAGGAACCAAAGAGGAGAGGTGCTCTGCTGGATCTCATACTCTCCGGCATGGAAGGACTTGTGGGAACTGCGAAGGTGAAAGGGGCATCAGGCCACGTGCAAGATGCAAATGTATCTCTTTTTATTTATTTTGAGGCTGTAAGCTTAATAGTTGATCATAAATGTCAATAAAACTGAAACAAATAATTGAAGACAAAGATGGAAATCATTGAAATTGTGTTAACCCTTCTCAACATGAAAAATTCTCATGAGTCTTGTTCCATTTTAAGTTGTAAATATGAATCTTTGAGGTGATTTGATGTCTTTTTTTTTCTTTTACTGAAACTACAATGTTTTCCAGAACTGTGTTCGCAGGACACAAATGTCTTCAGATTCAGAGACACAGACAGCGGTGCCAGTGCCAATGCCCTGTGACTATAGCCTGGTGCCCAGCACTACTCTTCCCTGCTGCCTATTTGATGTGTCTCATCCTCCAAGTTTTTTCAGCTCTCCTAAATAAATGGCCATGGTTAAGGGCATGTTTTCAGCAGGCCATTTGGGCACAAACTACTCCCACTGCCCTCCAGATTTCTCCATCCCTTGCTCTTTGTTCAGTCAGATACCTCCCAAGATACCTGTCTGATTTCTGACTTTCAGGGGGATTACTGGAATTTGTTCCATCTCCCCAAAGTCTGAGAATCAGTGAGAATGTGTTAACCCGTCTCAATGTGTGAAATACTCACAAGTCCTGATCAATTTTAAGTTGATACCTCTCAACTACCTGGCTGATCTATCCCAGGGAGATTACTGCAATTTGCTCTATCTACCAGAGTCTGATGGCCTCTGTTGTCAACTACTTCACTGTGATTCAATCTATCCTATCCTACCTCAGAATAAATCATTTCTTTTAAAAGTATTCCATATGAAAGACAAACTTCAATAGATGCAGCTTGAACATGGCATGCAGTTGATCACTGTGTTTTACTGTTCATTCAATTGCATCACCTTTCTTTCCATTTGCTGGCCAGATAAAAAAGAGAAATCTTTCCTTTTCCATGTGTAGCTGGTTCTCTGAGGAAAGCCAGTGGGAGTTGGTGCAAAGCAGTTTTAACACTGAGCGGATGAATGCAGAGGAGAAGAGTGATGTGAAGAAAAGTGATGCAAGTCCCATAGGTCCATTGTGAGCAGAAATTGGGTGGGGAGGTTGAGAAGGACCTTTGTCAACACAGTAACAGTACAGAACTCATTGGGACATCCTGGATTGGTATCAGTTGCACAGTGCTGCTTTAATGTCTTCTTTAAACCCAACTATAAATAAATAGACAATAAATTTATACTGGATTCTTTAAGCTCTCTCCAGATATCCCTCCTTTTTGCTGAACAAGTTCTGATAACCTGAAGAAGATAACAAGATGGCATAAGGCACAGGAGATTCTTTAGGTTATAATGGTCCCAGGGTGCATTTGATGCTGAGTTCATCAGCCTCTAGTGCAGAGAGAAGTTTGCACAAAGTGCTCAACAAGACAGTCAGAAGTAACAGTGAAGTTTCTTGGAGTATTAATGGGCCCGCTGAGGAACATTACCAAGTAAGCTTCCCAAGGGACTTGTTAGAGAAGATAACTGGAAGCCATGACTACAGGCAGGCAAAGGCACTGACATGCTAAGAAACCTCTCCTTTGCCTTACAAAGCAGACAGGTCAAGCCCTGATTGCAAGACCAGTGGTAGAGAGGTCCTGTATGTCATGTTGGCTCTGGGCATTTCCTGGGGCAATGTGTTGGAATTTTGTATGATGTTAAATGAAAGACATGGGGACAGAAGATCCCAGGATCTACATGTGGTGCAAGGACGCTGTGAGGTTCATGTCCCATATGAGACCTATGTTTCATTGCAGGATGTGAGCAGGGATGTGAGAAGGGCCCAGTCTGAACAAGCAGCCAATCCCTGTGAAACTCTGAACTTCAGATCTCTCGGTTTCAGTGCCCTCCTTTGCACATTCTCCCAGAGTTTGAAGTCCTTTATGTTCTGTGGTGCCCAGAACATAGTGAGGCAGTAGCAATGCAGAGCAGAGGGACAACCCTTTCCCTCACCCAGCTGGCAATAAGTTGCTTCATGCACTCCAGGGGCCTGTTGTCTTTCCTGGCTGCCTTGGCACACTGCTGACTCACATTCAGTGTGATGCTGACCAGCACCCCAACCCTTTCCAGTCAGAATCCTCTCCAGTGTCCCATATCCAGTCAGTGTGTATGTCCAGCATTGCCCCTACCCAGGTGCACAATCAGGCACTTGTTCTTGTTATACTTTATGCACTTGGTGCTTAGTACCAACTGGTACCCACTTCTCTGACTTGTCCACATCTCTCTGCAAGTCCTCTCCACCCTCAGTGGAGGCAACAGCACCTCCTCATCTGGTCTCATCAGCAAACTTGCTCAGAACGTCTTCTAGTCCTGCATTCAAGTCATCTGCATAAACATGAAAGGAAAGTGGCCCCAAAATGGAACCCTGGGGACCCCGACAGTGACCATCTACCAGCCTGATGGAAAAAACTGACTATAATCCTTTGGGACTGACCTACTGGCCAACTGCTCACCCACCACATTGTGTTTCTGTCTAGCCATATGCAGAACATTCTGTCCAGAAGGTTGTTGTGAGAAACAGTATCAAAATCTCCACTGAAATCCTCAAGGATTACATCAACTGGCTTCCCTTGGTCAACTAAACGGATAACTGTGTCACAAAATGAGCTTAAATTAAACAGGACCTTTGCCTCACAAACTTGTGTTGGCTGCGACCAATGACAGAATTGTCCTTCAGCTGTTTTTCCATAACTCCCACCATCATTTTCTCCATAATTTTACCAGGCTCTGGACTGACAGGTCCATAATTGCCCATGTCATCTTTCTTGCTCTTCCTTACAATGAGACAACATTTGCCAGCTTCCTGTCAGCTGGCATGACCCTAGACTTCTTTAGATGCAATTGAAATGAGAGCCCAGAGCACACTAAGTTTTCATCATTGAAAGAAAGTAGATGTGCCATAGCTTTGCAATGCCTTGAACTCCAGAGTATGCCACAGATGGAGCAGAGGGGAAGATTTGCCTCTTCTGTAGTGAACTCATTCATTTGGTAAGCAGAATAACACTACCTGATACATGGGGACTGTGTCTCTGCTCTGCTCTGCTCAGCTCACAGGGCAGCGGTCTGGCAGGGTGTTGCTCTCATGTCAATGCAGGTAAACTCACTTTAATCCTTTTTCCTCTGTAAATGCTTCCTCTATTTCTATGCTCAGATACACTTCCACATTCCCTCAACTACACTTTCATATATCATTAACAATTACACTTTCTTATACCATCAAAACAGTTTGTCAAAACGTACAGTTCTTCAGTTCACATAAACTCCCCTAATACAGTCTGCATTCTTCAGTTATAAACACTGTGCCACAGAACCAGCACTGATTGAACCACCTCCCTCACACACTTCCTCGCAAGCAGTACATAGTATTACATAAATGGGTTGACACTCATTGGTCGGGTGGAATGTACACCTCTCCTCAGGACAATCTTACTAATCTACAGAGTACAAACTCCTGTCTTCTTACATACAAGCAGAAAGTACATATGAGTGGACAGACAACACAGTCTTTCACTTTGTCCGTGTCTGGCCATTTCCCTCACAGGAGGAAGGAAACATGGATCGGGACTCGGCACTCACCCTGCAGCTGTTCTGTGTCTCACTCACACCACACTCACTCTGACATTTAGATCAAAAACCATGGTTGATTCATACTACACAATGCTGACAACGTTTTCTAGCTGGAATCTTAATAACACTCATACTCTGGTCGACCAGTTGCAAACGTTAATGTTTTTCCCAGAGTCGGCTTGACACACGGTACCAAACACTTAAAGCAGATGATAATATTGAACATACAACCTATAACCCCCGTGATTACAACTTGGAGAACCCAGGCTACCATTTGACAGGCTATCCACTATATCCCATACCTGTAGGAGAGACCAACCTAGGTCCCTCCTATTGTCACCCACCTGGGAGAGAGTATTTGTTCTTGTTTCCATTCATATGACATACAGTTCCCTTTCATAGGAACTCACCCAAGGAGTCTTCCTACCCCAGCTGGCAACCAAAGCCATGAGCTCACCTCCCTGGGAGCAGCACGTATGGCTGTAAACTGTGTAGGATGTCTCCTCAAGACATATGGGCTCCACTTACCATACACATACCTGGTCCACCTATGGGTGGTCCTTGTCTGTCCCTGCAGTGATCAGGTGAGGAAGGGAGTCCTTCAGAGAAATCTCAGGGTGCGCCAAAAGTGTCTCCCTCTCAGCTGGTCCTGCAGCGAACAGAGCTGGTCCCACCTGGGCTGCCAAATTGACTACAGGAATTGAACTCTATAACCTCTATAACTGATACAGTCTCCCATGACATCCTTATAACAAAGCTGAGGAAGTATGGGATAGGTGATTGGACAGTGAAGTGGGTCGAGAATTGGCTGACTGGCAGAGTGCAGAGGGTTGTCGTTGGCGGTGCAGTGTCTGGCTGCAGGGCTGTAACTAGCGGCGTCCCCCAGGGGTCTGTGCTCAGTCCGGTCTTGTTCAACATCTTCATCAATGACCACCCTCAGCAAGTTTGCTGATGACACGAAGTTGGGAGGATTGGCTGACACACCTGAAGGCTGTGCTGCCATTCAGCGAGACCTGGACAGGCTGGAGAGCCGGGCAGTAAGAAACCGGATGAGGTTTAACAGAAGCAAGTGTAGAGTCTTGCACCTGGGTAGAAATAATTGCATGCACCGGTACAGGCTGGGGGAAGAGCTGCTGGGGAGGAGCTCTGCTGAGAGGGACCTGGGCGTCCTGGTGGACGACAGATTAACCATGAGCCAGCAGTGTGCCCTTGTAGCCAAAAAAGCCAATGGCATCCTGCGGTGCATTAAAAAGAGCGTGTCCAGCAGGTCGAAGGAGGTGATCCTCCCCCTCTACTCTGCCCTGGTGAGGCCTCATCTGGAATATTGTGTCCAGTTCTGGGCTCCCCAGTAAAAAAAAGACAGGGATCTCTTAGAAAGAGTCCAGCAGAGGGCCACTAAGATGGTGAAGGGCCTGGAGCATCTCCCCAATGAGGAGAGACTGAGGGAACTGGGTCTGTTTAGCCTTGAGAAAAGAAGGCTGAGAGGGGACAGGATCCAGGTTCTATAAATATTTGAGGTGTGGGGGGCAAAGTGTTGAGGCCAGACTCTTGTCAGCAGTGTGTGGAGACGGGACAAGGGGAAACAGACAGAAACTGCACCATAGGAAATTCTGCACTAATGTGTGCAATAACTTCTTTATGGTGAGAGTGACAGAGCACTGGAACAGGCTGCCTAGGGTGGTTGTGGAATCTCCTTCTCTGGAGATATTCAAGACCTGCCTGGATGCTGAGCTGTGCAACGTGGTGTAGGGAACCTGCTTTGGCAGGGGGCTGGACTCAGTGGTCTCTGGAGGTCCCTTCCAACCCCTACAATTCTGTGATTCTGTGAATATCATGGAGTTGTTTGGATGGGGAAAGACTACCCCTTTGAATGACCTTTTGTCAGGGCATGTCCTGGGATTCCTAGGATCCTCAAAATGCAGCACTGCTTCTGTCACTGAAAAATGGGGCCGTGTGTGGGACGGAGGGAGGGTCCATGAGTCCCTGGCCCACCTGACTGAGTATTTCCATGGTCTTAGCAAAGACATACTTACAACTTGAGAATGACAGTTAGCTGTGTTCATGGTGGCATGGCCACTTTTAATGGCCTTGAACTGTCTGAACATAACTGAAGAGGCTCAGGCTGATGCAAATCAGCTATTGAATGATAGTGTTGAAAAACTGGAAAGACAGGTGGCAGTTTTGATGGGGAAAAAACCTAATTCAATCATTCTCCTATGGAAGATCAGGAACATCTCTCTGGAAGACCATGGGGACCCTGTACAAGGGAATCTGTATAAAATGGACTCTGTAAATGAAGGCACTAAAAGGTCAGATTTTGAGGTTCCATTTGGACTAGATCTATTTGAGATCTGACTGATTGTAACCCAAAAATGAAAAAAAAAAAAAAAAAAAAAATGCAGGATAGGCTGGTGGGAGTGCCCTGACCAGTATCCAACCCCCCAAACCCTGCTGCCCATAATACAGCAGCTGAACTGATGGATATAGTACAGTGGTTTAGACAGAAACCAAGAGAGCATGCCAGCATAGCTGCTCTGGTTATGGGACATGGAGGCAGAAAGCGCTGTGGTGAATGGACTGGAAATTTCAAAACTGACATCCATTACTACTCACCCTGCCCTCAGGCAAAGACTGTATGCTCTGTCCAACATAATGAGGATAGCCATTTGATCAGTGAATGATTTATGGCTGTGTGTCATATAACATGGCCAAATAAGAATGACATACCATTAAATATCAGCCTGTGGTCCTCTATGGAGGACTAACAAAATTATATTAGAGAATTAGGCATGAAAGAGGCAATCTATGAAGATGATTTTGAGAGCCCAGTCAATAAATTTTTCATCAGGAACGAGGGATCTCATCCTACAGCCATCACCTTTACATCAGTATGGGTCTATGTTATCCATACTGAACCCCCCAGTGGCCCTCAGGTGCTGTAATACAACAGGCTGCCCAATTGATGGGGAGACAAGAGTGCCTACGGCCAGATGCAGGCTCTGAATGGTGGTGGAAAGGTCTGAGAAAGGCAGAGAACCATCTGCTGCCATGACTTAGGCGTCCAGCCCCTAAGGTAATCCAGTCTGGACCCATTAGGGTCTTGAGACAACAAATGTTTAAAGACCAGATTAGAGCAGGAGTTCAGTTTAAAAAGATCGATGGACAGCATAATCAGGAAAAAATATCTGTTAAACAGGCCCAAGCACTGAGTATTTATAGTCCAACCTTTTCAGCCAAACTAGATGTGAATGTAACTCAAGAAGGGTCTGGATGGGGGCTCTGGCAGAGCCAGAGTTCTTTGTGAACCCCTATGAGGTTTTGGCAACAGGTTTGGCATGGAGCAGAATAAAGATACATCACAGTTGAAAAGCATTTATTGGCTACCTATTCTACACTACAGGTGGTAGAACCAGTAGCTCAGATTTCAGAGGTTATCGTTAAACAACAAGGCCAGTCCAGGGGTGGGTAAAAGATCTAACACACATCTCTATGATGGGGGTGGCCCAATCACAAGCAGTGGTGCGCTCAGTTGTTCTGCTTGCCTGCTCCTCAAGGAGTTAAGAGAAATCTATGCCTGTTGCGTGTTCGAGTGCATGCGCAATGCCATGTGGAGGGCTTATCACAATAAAGATTGGCGGATTTGCTGCGTAGACCGGTCAGAACTCAGATCTGCGTTGTGCTTCCTGTGGCACCAAACGCCCAACAGTGGCAGTTCCGTGTATTGGCCAGCAGGTGGCAGCAGAGACCACGGAAAGAACGTCTGCGGGCCAGACCCTGGGGATCCGTTCTCTTTTGATTATAGGGGAAGAACACAAAGATGGTAGAGGAGGGAAGGGGGAAAAAAAAAGAAAAAAAGAAAAAACCAAACCACAGCAAACAAATAAAAACTTCTCCAAACGTAGCAAACTTGAATGTCTGTCAATAAATAAATGAGTAATTGAATTGATGTCCGTTTCAGACAGTCCCCTGTAGAATCAGGGTAAGGGTTAGGATTAGAGTTACATTGCAGGTTAATGCTGTTATCTTTACAGCTCCTGTGAGGGTTGGGGTCTGGGTCAGGTGTTTAAAAAATGAAATGAAAAAAGAATTAAAAAAATATATTGAAAGCTTCAGATTTCCTTAATCTTTGTGGGAATCATATAATGTGCAACTCAGATCTACCTCTTCGTACCTCTTTTGTGGTGTAGGGAACCTGTTTTGGCAGGGGGCTGGACTCAGTGGTCTCTGGAGGTCCCTTCCAACCCCTACAATTCTGTGATTCTGTGAATATCATGGAGTTGTTTGGATGGGGAAAGACTACCCCTTTGAATGACCTTTTGTCAGGGCATGTCCTGGGATTCCTAGGATCCTCAAAATGCAGCACTGCTTCTGTCACTGAAAAATGGGGCCCTGTGTGGGACGGAGGGAGGGTCCATGAGTCCCTGGCCCACCTGACTGAGTATTTCCATGGTCTTAGCAAAGACATACTTACAACTTGAGAATGACAGTTAGCTGTGTTCATGGTGGCATGGCCACTTTTAATGGCCTTGAACTGTCTGAACATAACTGAAGAGGCTCAGGCTGATGCAAATCAGCTATTGAATGATAGTGTTGAAAAATTGGAAAGACAGGTGGCAGTTTTGATGGGAAAAAACCTAATTCAATCATTCTCCTATGGAAGATCAGTAACAACTGTCTGGAGGACCATGGGGGCCTTGTACAAGGGAATCTGTATAAAATGGACTCTGTAAATGAAGGCACTAAAAGGTCAGATTTTGAGGTTCCATTTGGACTAGATCTATTTGAGATCTGACTGATTGTAACCCAAAAATGAAAAAAAAAAAAAAAAAAATGCAGGATAGGCTGGTGGGAGTGCCCTGACCAGTGTCCAACCCCCCAAACCCTGCTGCCCATAATACAGCAGCTGAACTGATGGATATAGTACAGTGGTTTTGACAGAAACCAAGAGAGCATGCCAGCATAGCTGCTCTGGTTATGGGACATGGAGGCAGAAAGTGCTATGGTGAATGGACTGGAAATTTCAAAACTGACATCCATTACTACTAACCCTGCCCTCAGGCAAAGACTTTATGCTCTTGTCTGGAGGGCTTATCGCAATAAAGATTGGCGGATTTGCTGCGTAGACCGGTCAGAACTCAGATCTGCGTTGTGCTTCCTGCGGCACCAAACGCCCAACAGTGGCAGTTCCGCTTATTGGCCAGCAGGTGGCAGCATAGACCACGGAAAGAACGTCTGCGGGACAGACCCTGGGGATCCGTTCTTTTGATTATAGGGGAAGAACACAAAGATGGAAGAGGAGGGAAGGGGGAAAAAAAAAAGAAAAAAAAAAATCAAACCACAGCAAACAAATAAAAACTTCTCCAAACGTAGCAAACGTGAATGTCTGTCAATAAATTAATGAGTAATTAAATTGATATCCCTTTCCCGCCCCCCCCCCCCCCCCCCCCAAACTTCTGTTTAAAAAAAAAACACTTCTTTTAGAAGAAAACAGAGTAGTAACAACTTCTGTACCTACATTCACCACTCTGAGATCCTGTCTGGGTCTCCCAAGGCTTGTAAATAACCACTGGGTCGGTTCTGATGTCGCGTGATTTGTTGTCAGTTCTCTCATGGTTCTCCGGTCAGTTCTCCGGTGCCAGGATCTGCCACAGGGCATTCTGACCACGGGCATCATGTTTCTACGCTGCCGCCTGCATTTAACAGGCAATGGGACTGCCCAGCATGTGCAAGGCAGCACCTCTTTCACACCACCAGAATGTTTAAGGCTGTTGGGATTGTTGTTAGCGTCCCATTAACACTGAGGCTAGAGATACCCTTAGGATTGACATTACTATTAGCATTACTTTGATGGTGCCCTATCTGGGTCATTTCCAGGGGATGTCAGGAGTAAGGCACAGTGTCAGGAGAAAAAGAACAGACTCTGTTACTTTATAAACGTGATAATAGAGAGAGTTCATTGGAAAAAATACAACTCTTAAATAATGCAAAGCATGCTTCTGATTGGATGCAGGCATCATCTGGGCTCTGATTAATATTACTCTTAAGGTAAAGATTATTGTTACCATAATGATTTTTTTTTTGGATTATGATCAGGGTTAAGGTTCCTTTTGCTACAAACTTCTAGCATCATTTTTGTTGTTGCATTTGGAGTTAGGGACGATTTTAGAATCAGGGTAAGGGTTAGGATTAGAGTTACATTGCTGGTTAATGCTGTTATCTTTACAGCTCCTGTGAGGGTTGGGGTCTGGGTCAGGTGTTTAAAAATGAAATGAAAAAAAGAATTAAAAAAATATATTGAAAGCTTCAGATTTCCTTAATCTTTGTGGGAATCATATAATGTGCAACTCAGATCTACCTCTTCGTGCAGTGACTGCCTGTAAATTTGCTGGAGCCTAATATAATATGGCCTTGTGCTTTCCACTAACTCACCTTCATTTCATTTTCATTACATTTGCTTGGTAGTCAGATTTTGGTGTGTGGATATTTTAAAACAATCTAACTGACATTGGCAAAAAATTAAAAATAAATTAAAAAATGCACGACAGCATCGTATCAATTTTTATAGATAAGATAAAGAAGAGCAGTTTCCCTTAGTTTTCTGTGCCTCTTTACTTTCTTACCCTCTCCCCTTGTGTGAGAAACTCTCAAAGTCAAAGATTTCTAGTTAGGCAAAGATGGCAGCGATAGCAGCAGTGCTTATTCATTATTGCAATACTGCGCGCACATCCCCTATTGGCAAGGGAGAAACTGCACACCAGTCAGTGAAATCAATTCTGTTCTGTGCCCTAAACCCACTGCAGGTGATGCTCTCATGGCTCTCATTGGTTGAGCATCTCAGGCTCACAGACTCCTCGAGACTGTGGCTAGGATTCATTTCCATAGAAGGTCAATTACCAACCTCTTGTTTTTAGGTCTGCCTTGTACTTTTCTGCGGAGAGAGAAGGGCAATGTTTCCAAAAGTCAGTACATTCATTCTGTCCTGTGCTGGGCTCTACCCACCCTGTATTTATCTTGTGCTTGTCTCAATTCTCCCCATGTCAGAATGCCCCCAGTCTGAACTTAATTCTGTTCAGCAACTTTCTTGGTGGAAAAACTACTTATACAGCTGTTTTACAAGAGGGTTATACATTCAGTTAGGGCCTACACTATGTACTGAAAATACTGGAAACTTCCACTGCAAAAACACAATCTACCTCTCCCATCTGTGCAGCCTTGCAGACCCAGAGCACGCCAGGTTATTTCTGCTTTCATAGCATTTGCATGCTGTAGGGTGAGCACAAGGTTCTGCTGCTTGATTCTTCTGCAAGAGCTGCCTACCGGCAAATGGTTGCAGGGATGGAGGATGTGACAGAAAGCATTTGTCTCCACAAGAGCAGAGTTACATTCAGTGCAGAGTGTGAGAGTCAGGTTGGTGTGGAAAAGCACTGACACGCTGGGGATGATGCAGTGCTCACATGTCTAACACTCACAGACATTACTGTCAGAAGGATGGTGCTGTGTTGTGCTTCTACCTTTGGCAGCCCCTGGAGAAATGCTATGGCACACAGAACACCTTTGTATTGCACTGACTGCTGCCATGCAGCATGGATTTAACACACCAAATCCAGAGGAGCATGACTGCATCTAACTGCCCTGAGAAAAACTACTGTAGCTGAAGAGATGAGGAGGCAGCTGCTCATCTGCAGAACAAGCAGCACTGCCAGACATTGGGCCAGGTGAGCACCTCCTGCTGCAGCGTGATGATGACAGGGCTGGAGATGATCTGCAAAGCCAGCTTAAAAGTGGGAGACGTGAGTCAACATGGCAGGAGGACAGAGGTGTTAGGGAGCAGCCAAGGCATCAAAGAGTATCAAAAGGCTTTGAAAAGTATCACAAAGTGACAGCCAGGAAGACTGGGATATATCATGAGCAGCAACCTGGATGCTAGAGATTATTTGCTCCCATACAAAATGGTAGAGATCTTGCTGCAGACATCCCAAAGCCAGGCAAAATGGGAACCCAGAGCTCTGCCTGCACGAACCCCACAGCCATAGCATTGCAAGCTGAGCTGCCTTGCTGTTTGTTGCATTCATCCCAATCCCTGTGAATGAAGACTCAGAATGCAGTCGAGGCGATGACTGAGCATGAGAGTGACTTTATTCAATAAAAGACAGGAGGGCTTGAGAGGTCAGGGGTGAAGATGGGACTCCTCTTGTCAAGATGAGAGTGGCTCAGAGCTGGTGCTGCTGCCTGGTGCCTGGGACTGGCAGCCTGACTCTAAGTCCCCATCTAAGATGCTCAGCTTCACCTCACTGATGCTGACCTGCTCCTGCATGGTGGTGCTGCTGCTGGGACACTCGGGCTGTGCTTGGGATGGGCAGCACTGCAAAGGCGCTGGGTCACAATCCAGGCAGGTGACTGCTGTGTCTGGCAGGCTCAGGTCAGGAGCTTCAGCAGAGCCAGGAGATATGAGAGCATGAACGTGGATGAGCCCCTTGTGTCCATCACTGTTACCATGTGGAAGGCTGTCATCCGAATTGCAGCGATTCATGCTTAATAAGAACTCTCCATTGATGGAAAGACACTGCTTGGTTTGGATCTTTGGGGTTGACAAGGGCTCGAATCACCTAGGAAGGCATAGAAACACAAGGGTTAGTTTCAAACATTTGCAAGTTGAATCATGAAAGGTTGTTGATACTTGGTAATAGAGTGGCGGCAGGAAGAAGCAAGTAGGCTTGAAGCAGCATAGCCACTGTCTTGAAAGTGATCCTCATTCAGGTCCAGCTCGTGTGTTGTTTCACTGTAATCTGCTTCTTTGGGTCTACCTAGTGGGCAGCAACACTCGAGCTGTTACTGATATCATTGAAAAGAACTGGAGACAATTGTTCTATTCCTAAGAGCTTCAAGGTGCCTAGAAGCACAAATAGAAACCAGCAGTATTTCATCACTTCACCAAAAGGAAGGTCAGACACCTGAGCTGTGAAGAGCAGTTACAGAACCTATGCATAAGATCACACCAGACATACTTTGTTCTAACAACAGTTATGGCACATAGTCCATTTCCTTCAATATTCCCAAAATGAAATGATGTGGAGCATTACAGGGAAAGAAACACTGCACACAGACACTATGACCCTGATTAGACTCAAGCAGCAGACTTAAAACAAGTCAGAGTTTTTGATTCCAGGATATTTCAGGACCTATCGTGTGAAATTCAGTTACACAACAGTGCCTAGGTGCCTGCGTTTCAAGCAACTTTCAGATCACAGCCATGTAAAATAAAAACAAATTCAGTGCAGAAATAGCAAGCCTGTACCTTAATACTCATGAGATTATCCATTTTTTACTGCATTCTGACTAAGTTCTAAAACTTGCTCATCCCAGTTCACTTCAACAAGTTCCACCAGTTCAAGCAATGCAGTTCTGAGATCCGGTGTATGTTAGGCAGATAGAATTGAACAGTGCAGAAATAATCTCTGACAGCTTTAAGAGCTCTGTTCTGCCTACAAACTCTCAGTCCAAAACTATTCACAGTTTTAAGGAAATGAACACCTGAAGCAGTTGGATCATCTGCCATTTGCCGCATTCTGCTTCTTGGCATCATGATTAGCACAAAGGGTTTTCTGCTGTCCTGCAGAGATGGACAAAGTCCTGCTTACAAATGGACCAGGTTTCAGTGTACAGCATTGTTTGTACCAGACTAACAAGCCACGTCATTCAATTCATGTGCTCAGGTTGTTATGCACTCCGAAAGGAAACAGAACTAACTGTTGGATTCTGAAGGCAATCTGTGGGGTCCTACATTACCTCCTGATTCTGGAAGAGGAAATTCTAATAGCAAATGCAGAACTTTGATCTTTGTAGACATGAAAAGAGCTGGCATTTAGGAACATTCATTTCAGGGAAATCAAATGATGTGTCTATATTTTTACTACAGATAGTATAGGGAGCAGCCAGTTGAAGAACCAGATACAAAAAAATCCAGCCCATTGGCAGGAAAATACTTCTCCTTAAATTCTGTATGCTATCATGGTACAGAATTAGGCTACAGTGCCACATAGGCCAACCAAGCGTAGAACCAAATCCACAAAATACTGGTAGACAAAGCAGCAAAAACAGGGACAATATTCAGCAGACTGTGCTGTGGCCTTTCTACCCACAGCTCAGCATGTTCTGCCATCCGAAAAGCAAGGCCTCTTGTCAAGCTCAGCTATTTCCCTTCTCAGTGTATTCTAGCACCACTGATACCCACTGGTATCCTCCTGTAGAGTGCCATCATATTGTCATCATCCAAAGGGAAAACCCACACAGCAGAGCATACAGCACTACACCCATGCTCCAAATATCCGCCTGAAAAACAAAAAGACAAGCTTACAAACCTGAAGCACCTCAAATGGCTTCCTGACAGACTGGATTGTCTGTCCTTGCCAAAGCCCACATATAGCCCATGAAAAGCTGGCTCTTTCCCTCAGGAAATAAAACCTTATCGTCCCAGAGAAAGCATATAACCCTCATTCAATTGCCCTTTCACTCAGCTTAGAGCACTACTAAAACCAGCATCTTCACCTTAGCTCATCACACTGCTGCAGTTCCTTTTACAAGGATTTCACTGGCAAAAATGAAATCAAAGCAGTCACAAGGGATTTAGCACAGTTACGTGTTACTGGCTACGAGAGCTGTCAGCACAGTCACCTGTCAGGCTTTGCTGCTGTTCTCTTTATGTAGAGGCACAACAAGGTTCAGACACCTCACAGTGCAATTCTCACTTTGACTGTAAAGAAAAAGGAGGCTTGAAAAGCAGCATGTGGAAAACAAAGAAACAAGAATTAGAACAACAGTGGGGCCATGGCACTTGTAGGAATTGCTCCGCCTTTTACAGCAGAGCGATTCAAGAAGGATGAGGGCATCCCAAACCAGACCAGATTGGACAGATTAACAACTGCAAGTAGTGGGTTCCAAAATTCCAGACATGAAATCAAAGCTGGAAAAACTCTTCACATTTTCATCTCTCAATTTTTAGTACATTGTGCATTACAACGGAAACAATTCTTCACATACAACTTGGAAGCTAAAGACAAGTCTGACAAAACAGACTGCACAGAAATGATGGATAATTAACAGAGCAAATTGCTCTTTCAAACACTTAGTAATAGAAAGAGATCTCTGAAGTTGCTGTTCTGTAGAGCCCCAAAGCAGTCGCTTGAGGCAGTTCAGGATTAGCCTGAGACGAACCAGCCAGCTGTGTGAACTGAGACCAATTGCACTTCTTCTATTTTACTTTCATTCTATGTGACCTCACTAAGCAAATATTGTCTAAGACCATGAGTATCACATAAATGTGCAGATCTCAAGCTGCTCACTTATCTAGTACCCTTGGCATGATGCTTTATTTTCCTCAGCTATTCATCTAGATTGTGCCTGTTGATTGTGCAACAACAGCTTGTTGGTCTCGATTACCTGTAAGAGGCTCTAACTTTGGCCAGGAAAAATCATTTGAGGATAAGTAATTATCTGGGACTCAGTAAGGCAGTCTTCCCATGCTTTCATAACAGCCGAGATACACACACACACAAACTCATGGAACCCCACTGCTTTGCACAATCCTGTGCACACTCACATGTGTCATGCACTGATTTCCCAGCCAGTCCTCATGGGGTCTATTACTTAGGACAGGAGTGTAGGGGAGCAGCCAGAAGCTGTTTGCATTCCCTGCTGTCTGCTGGGCAGCTTTGCTGGAGATGCTTGGGTTGCTTTGTTTTTCCTTGGGAGGTGGGAAGGAGCTTTGGGTTGGAGGCACATCCCGTGCCAGAGCATCCCAATGGCACGTGTGTGGCACTGATCTGCAGCAGATGAAGGGGAGGAGGTCCCAGCACAGCTCTGCACCATGCTCTGCCACACTGGGCAGCTTGTTCCTGGCTCAGCAGCGCCATCAGACAAGGAGCAGGGAAGGAAATCAAGGATGGGGGGTACCATCAAACGCAGTTAGTGCATGCCTGTGCAAGACAAACAGACCCAGAGCTTGCGGGTTGTTCCTGCTTTTGTAGCATTTGTGTGCTGTAGCTGAGCAAAAGGTTCTGCTGCTTGAATCTTCTTCTGCAAGAGCCGCCTACCGGTAAATGTCTGCAGGGATGGAGGATGTGACAGAAAGCATTTGTCTCCATGACAGCGTAGTTACACTTGGTCTAGAGAGTGAGAGAGGCAGGCAGCACTGCCTGATGTTGGTCAGGGCGAGCTCCTCCTGCCGCATCACGATGATGGCAGGGCTGGAGATGATCTGCAGGGACAGCTCACAGGTGAGAGCCAGGAATGGACACTGCGGGAGGACAGAGGTGTTAGGGAGCAGCCACGGCAACAAAGAGCATCAAAAGGCCCTGAAAAGCATCACAGAGCCACAGCCAGGAAGCTTGGGGTTTTCATGAGCAGCATCCAGGATGCTAGAGACTATTTGCTGCCATACACAACGGCAGCAGAGCTCTCGCTGCAGGCATCCCAAAGTCAGGCAAAATGGGAACACACCCAGAGCTCGGCCGCACAAACCCCACAGCCAGAGTGTTGTAAGCTGAGCTGCCTTGATGTTTCTTGCACTCATCCCAATCTCTGCGAATGAAAACTCGGAATTCAGTCAAGGCGTTGACTGAGCACGAGCGTGCCTTTATTCAATAGGAGAAAGGAGGGGGTGTGAGGTCTGGAGGAAAGATGGGACTCATCCTCTCTTGTAATCATGAGAGCTGCTCAGAGACCGTGCTGTTGCCCGGAGCCTGGGACTCGTGTCCTGATTCTGTGCCCCCCTGCGAGATGCTCAGCTTCTCCTTGGTGATGCTGACCTGAGCCTGCATGGTGGTGCTGCTGTCGGGGCACTCGGGCTGTGCTTGGGCTGGGCTGCACTGCAGAGACATTGAGTCCAGGCTGGTGCCTGAGGTGTCTGGTGGGCTCAGGTCAGCAGCTTCAGTAGGGATGGGATGAATGAAGGCTTCAACCTGGAATTTATCTCCAATCTACTTTTAATACCTTCATTCGATCAAAATCTACTGTCAATACCTTCAAAGGAAAATGATGCTTTGGGAAACAGAACTTGCAGGCTGAGAGATAAAGCCAAGGTCTTTAGATAAAAATGAGAAAAGATTTTGCTTGTCATTTCGTAACTGTGATGAAATTCGTAATTTTTGTTTGAGCTACATTTTGATAGAATAATGTGGTCGTAATGTGCTTGACTACAAGCATGATTTCCACATAAAGCTGACTCTTAGCAGGAACTCTGTTTCCTTTAGAAGCAGTGAACCCTGGTAGCGAACAGCTTTTCTTACTTCTAAAGACCCTGTCAACCCAGCACAGGACATGCAGTTTGCTAGCATTAAAGAACAAGTTTGTATTTTCCTTGTAAGCAATGTCGGAAGAGAAAGACAACACACATTTCAGAACCATTTTGGCCCCAGTAAAAGTGATGCCACGGAAGAGCTCCATCAAAACTTATGCAAAAACATAAGTTCAAGTGGGCAAGGCCTTATGAAAATCTTCCACACAACTCAATGGAGATTGGGGTGGGTGGGTTTATGAATAAGAATCCTTAAGAATTTTCTTCTAAGAGACTTAAGAACTGTCAATATATATATATAAAGAATATAAACACTAATTCTGTTACTACAAATAAATATATCCAAAGGGTTAGGAGACCAACCCGATCATATCACAAGCTCTTTGATGACTGTAAACGCAGTCATCAATACGCAGAAAAAGATTTAAATAGATTAATATGAATGAGTACAAATGTACAGAAAGAACAACTAGGAATAAAGGTGGAGAAATGAAGGCACAAAGTGAGACGAGTCTGGCAAAAATATCACACAGAAAAGGATGCAATTCTTTCAATTTATTAGTAGCAAAAAGCTGCATAATAAGTCCTAGTTTGCTCCTCATCAGAGAAGCAAATCCTATTGATAAGGTTGTGAGGAGAGATTTTGCATCAGTTTTCATAAAAAGGTCAACTGTGATGAATTAAGGTTGTTAAGAACTAACAAAGAAGTAAAAAAAAAAAAAAAGGCCTAGAATACAAAAGTAATAGGGTAGAGAAGATACATAGCTTAGATCTCTCCGAATGAGCTGAATCTGCTATATTCCTACTGCATTTCTAAGGGACTGACTCAATCAATCTCAAAGCTGTTAACGATTATGTTTTTAGAACTTAGGAAAGCCTGGTGATGAACCAGATAACTGATACAATGTACAGACTTCTTTTGAAGAGAGGAAAAAAAAAAGGGGGGGAGATGATGAAAAATGATAGACCTGTCAGCTTAACTCCAGGTCCTCAGAAGAAAGAAACAGTTTAGAACAACTTAGAAGAGATAGGTATCATTCAACACACCTTTGTCAGGAACAAATTACTATTAATGATTCTAATTTACCCCTGTGAGAAGGTGTCAGAGCAACACAGAGTGGACGAGATGCCAAGAGAGTTTCCAAAACTTTACTAAATTCTCAGGCCAGATAAGCAGCGTGGTTTAGATGAGCTATAGAAGGATGAACATCTGTAGGTTGCTCCAAAAATAATGCCTCCTATTTATTTCCACGGACATCACAGTAGATACAAAGAGCACAATAACACTGCTTGATAGAGTAAATTCTCAGCTACTAAACACTATTTCTCAACTCAGATGCTAGCATTAGCTATGCATTTTCACCAGCAGTGAACAAGAGCCTGCAGGTCGCACTTAAAAAATCTGCATGGCCATCTGGAACACAGCTTGTCTTTCACATCACTGTCACCAGTGCTGAAATGTACCATTCACTGCCTCACTGTACTCACATCCACTGATTGGTCACTGTACATGTCCAGCAAACGTCAATGGATGCCATTTTTTCTGCACAGAGAAATTCAGTTCCATTCCTTTGCTTCATGTGCACTTCCATGACAGACGCTATTTTGCCTCTGCTGCCACTTATCACACAGCAACAAAACAGAAGGGGATCCTGGTGGGAAGGTTCAAACTCTACTGCCATACCACCAACATCTGCCTCTGACATCCTCAACCAACATAATAAAATAGGAGGCTTTACTTTCAGAGCAGCTCTTATAAAAATTGCTTAGAAAAAGTACTCTGAAAGTAGCTCTCAGTCTCGCTGTCAAAATGCATAGCTGTTCTAAATGATCTTCTGCAGGACCTGGTCACAGAATTGGTACAATCCAATATTTTTATTAAAGATTTAGATGAAATAGAAAGTATGTTAATTTGATTTGTGGATGAAACCAATGTAAGACAAGTTTGCATTGGAATTCAAAATCATTTTGACAAACTGGAAAAGCAGCCTGAAGTAAACAACTGCAATTCAATAGGGTCAACTACAAGCTACTACACTCAGGCAGGAATAATCAATGCTACAGACACATGAACGAGGAGCAATGACAAGGTAGCATTTCTACTGGAAAACGACAACATTCTGCACTGCTGAAGACTGCAAGCTGCATGTGAGCCAGCCACTCATGTACCAAAGTGCAGATACAATTCTGGCTGGGTATTAAAAAAAACCTGTACGCTGGCAGGACACACAAATTAATCTGTTCTCTCTGCACTGTTAATCTCTCTGTTAGAATTCTGTTTCCAGACTCAGGAAGCAATTCACAGGGAGACTTGGCACAACTGAAAAAGGTCCAGAGGACATCACTGAAAAGCAAATAAGCTTCTTCCTATGGCTAGTCTAGGTAAGACAAAGAATATATATGGCAAGGACTTCCTATGGCAAGATAGGACTTAAGACAGACAGACAGTTCTAAACATGAGAGTTGTATGAGCTGGAACAGATTACTTACAGAGTCTGGTAATCCCAATATTAGAGATCTCTACAGAAAACTTAGACTAACCTATCAGAAATGATGCAGCTAAGTTGAAGAAAAAAGATGGCTGGTGGAGGTCACCGCCAGCCATTAGCTTCATTAATTTTATGCAAACACAACTAATATGTAGGAACAATAATTCCAACATTAACTGGCAGAGAAAAGGCAAAGGAGTAACAGGACATTTAGAGGACACTTCTGCTAGAACAGCACAGGACAACTTTGATTGGGAATGAGATGTGTTGGTAAGATACCCAAGACTGGAAAATCAATCGCTATTGGACACAGCAGTATTTAAAACCAAATCACTGTAAGGTCAGAAAACAAAAAGATGAGAAAGTATAATCCTGTATCAATATGCACCAATGGAATCAGGCAGTATAAAATGAAAGCTTGAATAAAACTTGCCTATGGTACTGTTAAACCTAGGAGGATTACAGGTCACTCCTTGCAACCTCACTCCTCCTCACAGAAACTCCAGAGAAGATCAAAATGAACAGAATTAGAATGAGCTTTCATTGATGAGCCGTTAGGAACAAATAGATTACTGAAAGCTGTGTACATTTTATCAGCAGCAACCAGGTTTGGCAGGGCTGTTATCGCTGGGTCTTAGTTTATAGAGGTATAGATGAAGGGGAGAGGCCATCTGGGCAGAGCTGCCAAGTGAATCATAACAGATCAGGAGCACAGGGCTTCCCTTCAGAAGGCTGAGCTGGGAACATCGTATTGGGAATTCTTTCTCTTACCAATTTCATCTGATCTCTTCTCTCTAAATCCCTTTTCTATTCCAGGCTTTGTTTCTCTGGGGCCACTTATAACACTCCTTTGTTGTGACTGAAGGAAGGAAACAAAAGAAGCAGGAAAGCATTTTGCTGTATTAAAAGCACAAAGATGGAATGTTTTGTTGACTGAATGTGCACTCTGCATTCTTAACTGTTCTGATCCAAAGCACAGTAAAGTCTTCAGTTGCCTTGGGTCACATTCACAGTACAAGTCAATATTTCATCAGTCTGGTATGGATTACAGAGGACTGAATTATCTCAGCATAAATTCTGGATTGCATTTTATATAGTCCATGGACCTGATATCTCCTTTCACTTTCCTACCTGCATTTTAGCAAAGGCTGCAGGTAGGTGTCATTCAGTAGGGTTTCAATAGACACGTTTCCAGGTCTCATACTGATAGGAAGGTTAGACTCTACAATACAAAGAACAGATTACAGCCATAAACTATGCCTTCTCTTCCACCCTCATCTCCACTCCCCAGTATGATACCTTATTTAACTTATAATTGCAGTACGATTTTTCTTTTGGGGTTGGGATTCTTATCAACTCCACCATTAAGCAAGTGGAATAAACTATATCAGGGCAAACTACAGGCAGGTAAAAATAACGTCTGCAATCTCTTTTCTAGAAATGAATTAGCTCTGGTGCTATAAAATCTCTAACAAGTTGGATTAAAAGACAGACTCCTCTTACATCTTTATTCCCAACAGAAATAGCACTGCTACTGCTGGGAGATTTATTCATGTCACAACCAAAGCACTTCACATTCCCAAGAAGACCAAGTCCTTTGGCTTATACCTCTTGTGACATCCTCAATACATTACCCTTTCCATCCACAGACCAGGGTATATTAGAGATTAATACAGCTCAGCAACTCAAAACACACAGATTGTCAGTCTCAGTAATCAGCCTGAAGAATTTAGAGGACAGTTGTTATTTACTGAAAGTGATAAGAGACCCAGCAGAACACTTAACTCTAAATAAACAATGTGGAAACTTCACTACCCAGAAAGTCCTAAGTGGCAAATACACAGCTCAGATGTTCCTGAATATGGTTTGATTGCATCCATTCTGTGAGGCAGCAAAAGCAAAGGGAGGGAAAGCTTAAGTCAGAAGGCAGGGGGCCCTTCTCACATGGATCTGCTCTCGGTGTTTAGCACTGGTTTGTTAGTTCATTAAGAGTGTGTTAGAAATCAGTCTCTCCATGCTTCTCACCAGCTCCATCGTGCAACAGCGTGGCATTTATTACAATGCACTACTCAGTAATGGGGCCTTCTGGCATGTGAGCAGCAAGGGGTCATACAGAGCCTGAAGGGAGCTGGCAGGGGCTTTGTGCAGCACAGAAGTAACTGCAGAGACAGTTCTTTGCTTCTCTCATAAGTTTCCCTGTAGAGAAGTGTCCCATTAGAACAGTAAGAAGACGGCAACCAAACCCCATCTCCTTAGAAACATGCAATGATTTACCTATTCTACCCTACCACAATGAAGTGCTTTAGCACTTTACCTATCTTAAGCTTGTATTGGTTTCTGCTCACCCTAACGCTGGAAATAAACCCATTCTCCAACAAGCTGTTGCTGCTCACACAAGGACTTGTGATGGAGCTCTAAAAATAGCCAAGTGGCACAACAGAGAGAGCTCCTGCATTCACGCCAACACCAGGATCCAGAGCCCAGGGAGCTGAAAGGGCTGATAATAGCCTCCATCGCTGGGCACTAAGTGGTTAGGCTTTGCCAGCTGCTGAATTCCTGCCAGCCATATGTCTGATATCCTATAATAACCAGCCAGATGTTGGGCTAAGGTAAAGCCTGACAGAGTTCAGAAGGAAAACGGTGTGCCTGCCTCTCATGATCAGCCCTTGCTGATCTTTGAACTCGGCTGTTATCTTGAAGGAAAGCCTCTTCTGAACTTCGGCATGAATCTAATTAATGAGTTAATTCCCTGCTAATCTATTCTCCTCTTTGTGTCCGTTTCATGATTAATTTAGTTCCAGTGAATTTCCTTTACTGACTGCAGAGTAGAAACACACTTCCTACCCTATTAATCTCCACTTCTGACCCATCAGTAGGGGACTAAACAAGGGTAAATGGCTCCATGCTTTTATTTTCTGAGCCAAGTGATTTCTAGCAACGTAAGGTGGAAGGAAGTAGGGAAATTCTGCAGGCACATCATGCCACTACTGTAAGAAAAGGTGGAATAAAGGCTGTCGATTAATTGAAAATTCTGCCCAGTTACATCAACCACACATCTAACAGAGAGGAAAGAACAGCAAGGCTACACACTGCATAGGAATGTCATTCGGATGTAAAGGATCAGATAAATAGCCAAGCCCAAACACCAAGAAGATAAAATCTGTTGAGGGAAACATAGCAGGGATCTGGGTTTTGTTATTCCTGAAGTTCCAAGGCTCCCTCATATATTTCCAAAGATATTTTACTGGTGTGGAAGAGAAGATCTTAACTGGAGAATGCACAGACTTCTCTGTCTACCTCTGCCTCCAGCACTCTTGGGAAATAGAAGGAAATTTGGCCTGTTTACCTGTCTGCTGAGGTAACAGTTACTCTTTCAGCATCTAAGTCTTAGAATGAAGTCCTCTTTGCTGAAAAACGAACATAATCTGCTGTTTAAACTAATAAAAGAACAACAAACCAAAATCAACCTGCATTACTGTTAGCAGCGTACAGACATGACAGAAAGCAGCAGTAAGGCTGACATTTTCTTAGTTAAGCTAAACGACTAATAACTACCTGGAATAACACGGGGAGTGAGCACAAGGCTGCAGCTTTATACCTCTGGATCCCATTCAGGGCCAGGCTGTTTATTTCCTTTAATGCTTTACATCTGTTAGCATTAAACCACACTATCAGCTCTGATGGATTTACATGTATCTTGCTGTTGCATGCATCTCTTGAGAGGCTGAGGGATGGGAAAGGTTACCTTCCCGCAATTGCGTTCCTACCCCCATAGCTCTCATGCAGCCTTCAGGGAAGCATTAAAAAAAGAAAAAGAAAAGTAAAGAGAAGCAAAACCCAAAGAGCTTCCTTCTCCCATGAATTAAACAAAATGTTCTGAGGCTGTATAACATCCATAGGAGAAGAAACGCTGCCGGTGATCAGCATCGCAAACCTTCCTTCTGATGGCACAACGTGTCAAGGACATTTTTAATGAGGGATCAAGGACACTGCTTCTTGAGAGTCATCTTGTTTAAGCTGTGCTAACTGTGGCTTTCTTAGCATGCAAACCCAGCACCTCACAAGAGAGGCAGGAAAGCACCACAAGGCAAAGAAGTATCCTGCTTGCAAGGCTGTTCCTGTCATACCTGCAGGGGAAATAATCTCAGATGTTGCAGAGAGCATCTTTCTATTGATCCTTCCCCAACAGCCGTTAACTTAGAGCCACTCAGTAAGGAGATGGAAATGCCAGAAATGAGGAAAAATACACCAAAATAAGCAGAGACCTGTAGTGAGCCTATCCATTATCCACTTTCTGATAAACCCCAGTCCATATGACAGAAACTACACTTCTGAGAAGCCTAAGGAATCAGTGGATGCTGCATTACAGAAGAGTCTTTCAGATATCTGAAATATCTGGGAATAAACTCCTGATGGACCACGACCAAAAGAAGGACATGAGCTAGCAAAGAGAACAAAGATCAGAAGTTATGCAGGGATGCTGAGTACACTGCTCCCAGTTTCTCTCTATCTCCAGGTGCTGGGTCATGCATGACTAGATTTCCCAAGCAGTACCTGGTGTATGGCCAGCAGCAGCAGTATTAGAGGCTTAGCTTTCAGGCCTTGCTCTCCAGGGACTTCCTCCACTTGGAGCAGAGGCTTTGATCCTGAGTAGTACATTTGCACAAAAAGAACCTGGGTATGATTTTAAAGAGAGAGAGAGAGAAAAGTGAACACAAGCTTTGCTTCTGCATCTTATGTCTCCAATCTGCTCCTTGAAAATGGCAAAGACATCTCAGACATATTGTCAAAGGACCCAACTAATTTTTCAGCCTAATCCATTCTTTGTATCTCCATGAAAAAATAATATATATATATATGTATATACAGAAAATTCTTGAAATTAAGGCAGTTTTTCACTTCCATGAAAGCAGGGAGGGATCTTAGGTCCCAGCTTCTTATGGGGACCCTCTATCTTATTCACTGCTCCTGTGCTGCCCACAAGCTGCCAGCATGACATCCTCATCCACTCAACTCTCTCTTTTCCATTTCATCCTTTCTGGACTAATTAGGTGAGAACCGTCTTCAAGTCAGACATAATGCTGAAATCTAAAAGATCTAAATATAAAAAGTGACATCATTTCTTACGGGCATGCATTCCCACCTGAGAGACTCTGGTTTCCTTCACAACCCCTCTTTGTGGCCAGCAATCTTCCAAGATTATTACTTAAAGATAAAATGGTTTCTCCAACACATTCATCAAATCAGGTGATGATAAGGCTGATTAATCCAGGAACCTCCATCCTTCCTGAAAACAATAAACTGCAAGGCCTACAGACAACAGGATGGAAAATATTACAAAACTTATTTTAAGAAATGCTCTGCTTTCTCTATCGAAGCCATCCTGAATTCCTGTCTTCCTACATGTTAAAGGATAACACATAGAATCACAGAACAACCCAATTTGGAAGGGACCCATAGAGATTACTGAATCCATACTGGACCACCCAAAAATCAGATTGTATGTCTGAGTAGATAAATAAGGACGGTTCCAGAGAAGGTGATTAAAGTCATTAGAGCAATAGGAAGGCTAAAAAATATGAGTGTCTTTCGTGACCAGATGCACAAGAGAGACAATCATTGTTTACAAAATAACTGGCAATTTGGGCACTCCCAATTATTCTCTCTTACAGCAGAGGACAAAAATGCATTTGCAAAGGTGAAAGCGCAGCTGAAGAGAGGAAACATTTTCTGAGCAACACACAGCTGATCTATGAAACTCAACTGATAGACTCAAAAAGCATTAACCACTCGTACAGAAAATAAGAACATTGGAACATTTCATTAGAAAGGATTATTGTTATTATAATTACTTGCAAAGGCTATAATTTCTCACATTTCCAAGTATAAATAAATAACTGTCTGAAGATAGAAAGGCATTCCCCCATATGGTGGGAATAGTTTGTAATTGTCCACGATGGCAATTTCTTGCATCTCTCTGAAATCTCTAATGCTGGGCACTGTCAGGAAGGACTCCTGACTGGCTGAACATCGTACAATGGATCCTGTCTCATGATTCACATCTTCACAGATGAAAATACAGGTTGTGTGTTACAATGAAAAATAAGTATTAATGCGATGGAAAGCCTGACAAGACAAATCCAGGTAGCAATACCCAAATTCTTGGCTGCCCCCTGCAGTTCAAAGGAGATCAAACACTGTTTTGTTGTTTGATACTGGGAGTTTGCTTGCTATTTGAATACCTTGGACTTTTATCTTTTAATGAGATGCTGATGCTTTATGGAAGATACTGTAGAATGGCATCTTCAGAAACAATTCTGAAGTACACAGTATAATGTAAAAACTTGTTGAGCAGCCCAGACAGAACAAACAGATTACACAGGAATAGACAGAATAGACAGGAATAGATGCTTTCTATTCCTCCCTTTATTCCTTATTTCTAATGATACTGCCCTGATAGCTCTTCTTGAATTTAGTTTCTTCCATTGCTTACTCTCCCTCCAAGCTCCAATTCCTCTAACTCTTTTTTGAAAGAGGGATTTAAGGTAGTAACTAATTGTTAATGCTTAATAGGAAGCCATTATAGTTTAACAGGTAATAAGATACCATAAATAACACTGCTGGTAATGCACTTTTAAATGGTTAAGGATGTACTTGAAAGCGTAACCACACAAAGCCTGCTTCTGTTACTTTAAAAATGAAACTCATCCTTCCAGAAATTAGCTTCACATCCATCCGAAAAACACAAGTTTTACCAAGAAGAAATGGATGCAGGATTGAGAGACATATTCAGCAAGGGACTCCGACTGCATCAGGGGAGAAACATGGAAAGAACACGCTCTAATAGCTGGAAACAGCTGTTTTTTCTTCTATCCTCTTACAGTGTACAGACCCTGCTTCTCCTTCCTGCTCTGGTGGTGGCCAGTGCTTGGCATGTTGTCTTTGCTCAGCCTGAACTACTGTTATTTACAGACTGGCCGTGGCCAAAATGGCACAGGTCTTCATCTTGTGAGTGAACTCCCCCAGTATTCATGGGAATTGGATTTGAGATTTTAGGCTTTATTTTTGTGTGTGTGTGTTCTTCAGATGTTAAGTATTCACAGAACCATACTCAGGTTGAAAGGGACCTCAAGGATCATCAAGTTCCAACCCTCTGTGAAGATCCGTATGAAGTATTAACATCACATGATCTTATCATCACATCTTTGCAGGCCCAGCTCCAGCCAAATTCTCACAAATTCTTCCTGCTAATATCTCATTTAGCTTATACATCTTAATAAACCCCCACTGTTTCTGAGACGATATAATGAATCGCCACAGGCTACAGCAGCTGGCTTACATGTTTATGCCTCTATGCATATATGTCCATGTACATGTGTGTGCTGGGTCTAAAAACACCAACCTGCACGTATTTACCTCAGTCTCACACAATACTCCTGCCATGTCTGTCTCTCTAATATCTCATATGGCAGCAAGCAGCAGGGGCTGCGCATGAGTCACAGCCACAATACACTGCACAGCCAGAGCCTCTGACAGAATATACAATAGAGCTGAGATGTCAGTGGAGGTGGCTTTGGAGTACTTTAAAAATGCTGTTCAAGTGCCAACTTTCACCTCCAAATACGACACTTTGTTCGCCCACCCACTTTCGTTCCAAGTTAAATATTCCTTTTACTGCAACTCGACAGCTTTAATTATGAATTTATCTGTCTTTTTCTATCCCTATAACTGTTCAGTCTCTCATTTGTCTTGCTAAGATTTTTGATATGCTCCTAGATAGCAGCTGTATACTGTCACCACAGTACAAGTGGCCTGGTCAGACTCTCATTTGCAGGCTGGGCATCAGACCAAAACCTGCAATAAGCTGTTTGCCTCGAAAGCACAAATCTCATGTGTTCCCTCTGCAGAGAAAGAACAGAGAGATGGGGACACAGTGTGCTGATGAGCATCACTGTATCAGAACCACAATGCTTTCCTTTGCTCTTATTGCCTGAGAAACTTAAATACATATAAAATTCTGACCTGAGGAAAACGTGGATCCCACTGATGGTTTCACTGAGGATGCAGCTCCTTCTATCATATTTTGCCCACGACAGAAGACATCCATTTTAAACACTAATGTTTTAAACAGTAGCAGCACACGTAACCCTGCCGCCATCAATGCTGTGCAGGACTGATGTGTGGTAAAGCCTTCACCACCTAGCTCTGCAATAATGTTATATGGAGTGTCCTAACACTGCCTCTTAAACACCTGATCCATGGTCAACCCAAAATTGTCGCATCTGGCTGCATTCAAAATGACTGTAAGTCTAAACATATCAATCCTCTCATTATCCTTTGTGACTTCTAGGAAAGACTCTATCCCGTTCCAGTGTCAGCACTATCCTGGTCTATAAAGATCACCTCAGACGGAAGTGCATATCCCTCATAATCCAGTCTTTTGGGAGATATTTCATAACTTCATAAATTAATGTTGATTGCTTTAGAAGTAAATTTTTATCCCAGCATGTGAAGGGACCCAATGACTTCCACATTTCAAGTACGATTTTAAGGGAAAAGGACTGTACCACAGAAATACAGATGCTCCTAATCAATACGAAAATGTCTAATACCAGGCAGTAGCAATGTGCCTCACAGAAAGGGCAATGCAGAGCCCATTTGTTCTGCTGGATATATACAAGTTCATTATCGGTACTCCAGTCAGATCTGTACGTGTACAGTAATTTGAATAACCTTCGATATGATAGCATGCAGTCCTTCTGTGATTCCTTTTTCTGCCATTTGCTCTTTTCATCTCATCCCTTCCTACTGCTGTTTAAATTGCTATTATTAGCTATTAAATGATAAATGAATTACCTCTGAAGTAAGCATGAATAATTGTTCCCAGCCTGAGATAGGCTTGGACTGGTATTTGGTAACAGTCAACAAGATCTGTGTGGCTCCCAAGGTTATTTCATAATAATAATAAATATCAATAGGAAGAAAACAGGGACAGCTCCAGAAAGTGTTAATGAAAAGTTGCTGAATTACAGTGGCTCACCTGTGCACAGCTACATAAAAGCCTTCTGAATACCAAATACATTAATTATAGACTGCATTGCTCGGCTGAACCTCCACAGAATTCATTGGGCTTGTATTCTCACACTAACAAAGGAGAGACGCTGAAGAGTGCTGGATGAGAAGGATGAAGGGAGGGAGGGATGGAAGAAAGTTCATGTTCTTATTTACAAAACACAATTATCAATATATATGTACTGAGAGTAAAATCTGAATCCAGTAATAGATCTAAATCCAAAGTTGGAGGTGTTTCCTCTCATGAGCAGGCACATCAAGGTTTTACGTCAGACCCTGGACAGAAAGAAGATACTCCCCTTTTGCAGCATCTGTATGAAAGAGCACTGTAGAGTATATATGTATTTAAGCAATACCTCCTGGTAGTCATAAACTGATTCTGACTCCTTACAGTAATGTGAGTCTACCCCAGAACTCTGCAGCTGCTCTCATAGCTGACACACTCCTTTACTGTTAAAAGTTAGGCGGTGCCCTTGAAGAGTTATATGAAATACATTAGCAGCTCCTTTTGCTCCATGTTCTACACCACTAACATGACACAGTATGGCAAACACGAAACTTGGATTTACCTAATAAGCTATCACCATCACCATGCCCTTTTTGCTCAGGCATCCAAACACAGGAATATCACATTCATAGATGTTCACAAAGCAGTAGAAACTTCAAATTCCTCTAACAGCTACATAACCTGTGACCAAGCTAAAAAATGGAATCAATAAATAACCTCTCCTTCTGAAAGCTGCCCCAAGATATTTAATGTCTACAGATGATCAAGGTTAAAAATGTTCCAAATCTTTACTTAAAGAAAAGTGAACGTTCAATCAAACAGAAATCTGAATCAAAACTACCAGATGATTCCTGCTGATGTTTTCCAGGGAATTAGATTCACAAAATGATGAAAGAGCCCTTTCATCTCCATGCATGTGTCAGAGGACTCCCCAGAGTCCAACCGTACAGACTGCCCCAGTGGATCAGGTACTCAGCCTGTTGGAACCATGAGGAGATGGGGCATTTGGGAGGGTGAAGCACTGTCTTGCACTCAAACACTTCAGCCAAAATTAGTTCCAGTTCATATAATTTAAACGAACAAACAAAAAACTGTAACAACAAATGAAACCCACATTCACCTGTAAGCAGAGGAAGACACAAACCAGGAAGCAAGGGAGCCATTTGCCATCACTGCACAGAACTATCATGTCGTAATTCTGCTGTTTAAATATGTGTTAAAGATGCATGAATTGAAACCAACACGCCTCGTTCCTTCTTTGTTCTTTTGCTCTTTGAACTTCCCACCTTTGGGTCTGCTTCACTCTATTTTGATCTGAATGGCATTTTGGCCACATAGCTTAAAAGATGAGCAGAATTGCTTGCACAGCCATAATCAGGCGAGGATGCATTACAGAGAAGAGATGGGAAATCCAACAGTTCAATACTATCTAGGATTGTGATGGTGCATCAATGAAGTATAGGAGAAGAGCAAGCACAGTTCCAAATGATCTACAAATCCTTCTTGTATATTATTGGATTTGCCATCCACTCACTGACCATTTTAACTGCTCACTGTATGGAAGATGAATAGATTGCACCTGGACAAAGGGCCATGGTAGTGATTAAACATTCTGCTTCTGATTAATATCACAGTAAGGTATATTTACCATCTGGGGAGGAGAGAAATTTATCTCTGTTCAAGAAACATAAGAAATGATAAAGAAACACAAGAGATGAATAATATCTGAGTCAGCAGAAAACACTTAATGACTTTGCAAGGGTCTGCCTCAGTATGTAAGAAACACCTCCCAAACAAAGGGCTACAACTGCTGCAGTGTTTGCAAAACACTCAAAGGCACAAATGCAAAAAGAGAATGAACAGAAGTGCCATCCGTTCAAAACATGAGGAAAAAGGGGAAAACACCCTTAACAAGGTAATGCTTTCTGAAACCTGCTCTTAGTGAGCAGTCACTTCTCATCCTCTTTGTGGTCATGAAAAATGTGAAGTTACCTGGGCAGCACTGACTTAAAACCCAATTGTTTCATAGCAAATGAGGCATGAAACTTATTATCAAAAAACATGATGTCTGAAGTACATGCTGTCATTTTGTTTTCCCAGAAGACAGCTTCCGAATGCCTGAACTGACTGCAAGACATGGCTGGAAATACAAGAATTAGTGGCTCTTCTTGAGCAAAAGCAGAGTTGTGAGGCCAACATCTACAGCACTGTATCTTTGTGAGATAAGAGAGTAAAATGCCTCTACAATCAACTGATACATTACCTTGTTTTTCAGAAGATGGCTGCAAAATGCAGTTAACCCTCCACATATTTGACATTTGACTTGGCAGAATGGTCCTTAAAACTGGCCTGCTGGTAGAGGAATAGCCTTTTGATGCAGAAAAACACCTATAAAAAGTTTCTGAAAAGAAAAACCCACAAACTACTAAGTTCTTTAGTAGGTCTTGTGCAATATGAGGGTGACGGCACCTAAACAAGTGTGAGAGTTAAGGAGAAATGCCCCAGGGGCACAGGATGCTAACTAAAAGCTGGCTGATACCTTGAACAATTTAACCACTAGACAGGCAGTTATGAGAATTGTATTAGGATGATCAAGAGTTTGTTCCATCCCCAGATGCATCTATGCTTCTGAAGTTTGCAGGATGTTCTCTGGATGATATTCTTTTTGGAAACATTTAAAGAATCACTTGTTTTTGTCTTCAACTAATAATCATGGGAAGCAATATATTAGGTACCAACAACCTTTGGAGTACTGGTTCCAGGACTCTGCTAGCACATCATTTACATACCATTTAAACAGAGCTAAAACAAAAGTCCCCTTACTAGACTTTCCCCAGTTTTAGAAAGGTACAGCATTGAGTAGAGCATTGAGTAGGAAGTAAATAGGAGGTTTTTGTGGAGAGAGAATATCTGAGTAAGGAACTTGCAGTGTACTGTAGAGATTTCAGAGTTAAACTATTTCCACACAGTCAAGCACTTTCAGGTAATCCAGAATCCTATGATCTCACTGCATCTCATGGCAATAATCTCAGTAGTTACCTGTTGGTCTTTAAGACAGCTGCCCTTAGAGAACCAGAGATGAAGAGTTGTTATGTGAATTTCATGTTCTCCAAGGATTTCCAGGTTCTGGGGGAAATACTCTACTGTTCTATTAGTAATGTAGCCCCAGAGACAAAAATTCAACTCCCTTTTTGCTTATTTTCAGATATAGCTACTTTGTTACCCTGCCTCTGCTGGGAACTTACTACACAGTTAATGCTCCTGAATGACTTCATATACTGTATGTGCTAGACTGAGGTCAAGAAGGAATTCTTGCCTGTGTTCCAAAATACATTTTGTTAGGACCACTAAAGGTTTAGTGATGTATTAGGCGGCACGAACTCACGGGATGTAACGCGATAGGCCTCCCCGTGCTCGGTAATGTATATGTATGAGGCTGAAATTGGAGCCCTATATAAGGGTCTCACACGGTTCATTAAACGCCATTTTACAGCTCACCATATTGGTGTGATCAGCGTGTAACTTGGTCATGGGGCCGTCAGATGCACATTCTCAATGATGGACGTAGTTCTTTAGGTTACCTTACACAAGGCAACAATTGGTGCCCCGTGTGAGGCCGTCCTGAGAGTGAGTGTGCGACGGCTAACCGCGAGACGGACGCGAATCCTACGGTTAGATCCCGTGGAAGCGCCGGAGGGGCGATATATTGACTGCAGCTACTGATTATCCTGCGGTAAGACCGTGGAAGACCGTGGGACTTTGGGCCCGGGTATATATACAAAGGGTGCGAGGACGTACGGTGTCGAGCACCAGAAAAAACATGGATTCCGTCACAAAGGTACTATTACGGGTTTGTAAAACCCACTGCGGTAGGAATGCTCCTTCTAAGAAGGAGATTGTTGCCGTTATTACTTTTTTGCAGGAAGCGGAGCTTTCACCCTCCCCTTGTAATTTGCTCGATTCGGAGCGGTGGGAATCTTTCACCGCTGCCCTGCTCCTAAGAGCAACAAACGATTATAAGGCGGAGGAGTTAAAAACCTGGGTTTTGGTCCTGGGAGCGCTTAAAGCGGCTAAGGAGGAGAAAAAGATCCAGGCAGTCGCGAATGGGGTTTTTGGGGTGGGTTCCGGGACGTCTGGGGTCCCGGAGGGTGCGGAGGAACCGCTCCCTTGCGGCGACTCCGTACCCAAGATGGTGCCGACCACGCCGGCCGTTTTCACAATGGCCATGGCGGCGCCCGAAACAACTCCGGAAGGGATGGCGGAAGTTGCCTCATCTGGGGAGGCGCCGCCATATTATCCCCGCCTATACCCCTGTTTGCAGAGCTTTCGTTCACCTGAGGGGGGTGGGTCCTGTCCGAGGGAGGGAGAGTCATGGGGGGAGGCGCGCCGTGGAGGCGTTAAGCCACCCCTAGACCCGTCCCCGGAGGAGGGACCTCATTCCCCGAAAGGGGAGGAACGAAAGGTACTGCCTGCCCCTACCCCTTTGGTTTCGCCTCCCGAGGAGGGGGAGGAGAAAGGGGAGGAACAAAAGGTACTGTCTGCCTTCACCCCGTCGGTTTCGTCTCCCGCGAAGGGGGAGGAGAAAGGGGAGGAACGGAAGGAATTGCCTGTCCCCACCCAGTCGGTCGTGGTTCCCCGGAGGAGGGGGGAGAAGTGGGAGGAGCGAGAGATATCGCGTAAGCCCACTGATTGGACTGACATTTGCGATACAATGCGAGAGGTGGGGCTCAAGGAGCGGGACTGGGCGGTGTTCCCAATTGTAGTCAAACAGGAGGGACCGGTTTGGGTACCTTTGGAAGCAAAAGCAGTTGCTCGGTTTATAGAGGCGATTGACAAAAAGGGATTGAGATCCCCGATGACAATGAGTGCCTTTGAGGCTCTCGTAGCCCCAGGTCCTCTACTCCCATATGATATTGAAAGCCTTATGAGAGTAGCCCTCGAACCAGTACAGTTTACTGTGTGGAAGGAGGAGTGGATAATACAACTCAAAGCTGTTTTAGCACAGGCTGCGCGCGATCCACAGCATCCAGCAAATGGGAAGGAGGGAGATCCAAAAACTGATTTAATGAGGCTTTCAGGTTCATCTGCGGATTTGGCTGGATCTGCAGAGAGGCAGCTTAGGGACCTCCGCCCAGGAGAGCTGCTTGCCACCACGGGGGCAGCTACCTCTGCTTTTATACACTTTATAAGAAAAGCAGAGCCTGTAGCCCCGTGGTCAGAGATTATGCAGGGTCCCTCAGAGTCATTCTCTGAGTTTGCCAATCGATTGATATGGGCAGTAGAAGGATCGGAACTGCCTAAGGAAGCGCTGACTTCTGTTATAAAGGATTACCTGAAGCAAAAGGCTCATAAAAGTGACTCTTCAGAAAAAGGAAAAAGAACAGATAAAGAACTGCTGCTAGTACCAACGAGAAGGACATCTGTTGTATCACTTGCTGTGTGTCTTTGTGTAATTGCATTCATTACCGGGGGAGAGGGTACTCACTTAACATCACAACCAGAAAATATTTGGGTTACATGGTCTAATCGAACTGGGCAGAAAGATTTCTGCCTTAGCCTGCAGTCAGCCACATCACCGTTTAGAACATGCCTTATAGGTGTACCCAGGTGGGACCCAAAGGAGTTCAACGGATATGTGCATAAGAACAACTGCAAGAGAGATGCAGTGGACAAAGTTTTCTTTATGAAAGCATTTGAGTCTAAATTCACTGACTGGGCCAGAATGTCTGCATGTTTTATTAGATCCTTGAACACCTCCTTGCCCTGGGATCCACCAGAGTTGCAGCTTCTTGGATCCCAATCGGTTGGTAACGTAACATGGAATAAGAACTCTCAAAAGTGGGAACGCCCGGTTAGATGTTTGTATTTTTCGGGTTTTAGGACACCGGGTCAACTGTCCAATCGCAGGGTATGGGAAGGCCTACTCGGGAATGGGGCACCATTCTCGGGAACAACTGGGTCGGAACCCTTTACTTTACTTAACCCCATTCAATTTGACACATATAGCTTGTCAGGGGCATATTGTGGTTTCTCAGCTGAAAGGGTGGAGAGATTCTCCCATCCCTGCTCCGGGGATGGCTCCAAGAATGGATTTGCAGACCAATGCATAAAGCAGGGTGGGAGGTGGCTCTCTTACAATCAGAAGTATGTGGTATGTCATCCTAACGGGTCCACCTATAATCTCTCATGCTACTGGGGCCCTGACGATCTGGCATGTTCTGGTTGTTGTTCTCGAAAGGAACCTTTAGCTGGGGCTGGACGCCAGAAAAGGTCAATAAAAACATTGGACCAGGATTGTAGTGATGAGGTTCAGCTGTGGGGTCCCACAGCTAGAATCTTTGCATCCGTCTTAGCTCCGGGAGTAGCTTCAGCCCAGGCCCTAAGAGAAATTGAGAGATTGGCATGCTGGTCCGTGAAGCAAGCTAATGTCACCACAGCAGTCCTGTCGGAACTCCTGATGGACGTTAACAACATCAGACACGCTTTTCTTCAAAATAGAGCTGCAATTGACTTTCTGCTGCTTGCTCAAGGGCACGGGTGCAAGGACTTTGAAGGGATGTGTTGTTTCAATCTGAGCGACCACAGCGATTCGATACATAGGAAGTTGGAATGGATGCAAGAACACACGAAGAAGATCGCAATAGATGATGCATTCGGAAGCTGGTTGGAGGGACTGTTTGGTAATCTGGGCCCATGGCTTAAGCAGTTTCTCAAAGTATTAATCATAGGTATTTTATTCTTTTTAGCTTTAATGATTTGCTTACCTTGTTTGTTTCAATGTGTCCAGGGTTGTTTACAGCGTATGATAGAAAGAATGTTTAACGAAAAAATGGAGTACCAACGGGTATATGATAAACTTTGAGAAGAAGGAACTGTATAAACCCAAGATGCCTTGGATATAATCATTAGAAAACTACTGATGTTATTAGATATTGCACTACCTACCTCTGTAGCTTGTCTACCTCACTTTTTAGATAACTTATTAAGTTTAAATTATAGAGACTAACATTTTTATATTAGGATTAAGGATTAGCGTTCGGGATGTAACGGGGCATACTTTATCGAGCATGGAGAGGGGGAAATGATGTATTAGGCGGCACGAACTCACGGGATGTAACGCGATAGGCCTCCCCGTGCTCGGTAATGTATATGTATGAGGCTGAAATTGGAGCCCTATATAAGGGTCTCACACGGTTCATTAAACGCCATTTTACAGCTCACCATATTGGTGTGATCAGCGTGTAACTTGGTCATGGGGCCGTCAGATGCACATTCTCAATGATGGACGTAGTTCTTTAGGTTACCTTACACAAGGCAACAGTTTAGCACACCTTTCTTCGGCTCACTGGAGACTGTACACTGAACACTATGAAATCAGGTGGGAGAAATCCCCCATTCACACAAGATGCCTCCATTAGACCAGTCATTTCCCCAGTAGCTATTACCTTGCTTCGATCTACCGCTCACTGACTCTGACAGAGCAAATAGTTTATTCTAGAGAAGTAGCCAGTGTCCAGCCTGCTCCTTCATCCTCCTCACAGCAGTAGCGGAAAAGTAAGGCTGCAAAATGCCCTGAGCAGAGAGAGCTCTAAGAGGAAAATTAAAAGACACATCCAGTTATAAACGTTGACAGGTGAAAATGTTCGCTGTTGGAGGGAGATGCTGAGATGCCAAGTCAATGCCACGCACACCAGACACCATGACAAAAAAAAAGACACAAACGCAGAACATGAACCGTAGGAGTTTCGTAACATAAAAGACCTCTGGCTTGTGATCTATGTACCTTTGCCATGAGACATATCACCTGGAAGTCAGATCTGTCCAGTACTGGATTAACTTCTCTTTCCATGGCTTGACCTGTCACCCGGAGTACTATAGAGACGGGCACTCAGAAATGCACATTTAGAAAATTAGATAGATGTATTGAACATAAGCACTGTGCAATTAATCTCACTGATCACAGCTGGAGTGGTCAGAGCAATTTCAGCATGTTTTCTGCAAAATAGAACCTTATCAACTAAATAAAGATCGTATTTTCATCAAGGTCGAGTGACAGTCATCGTTTTCTTCTGACACTGTTAATCCTGCTCTGATAGGAAACATCCATATGTGTATCTTTCTCTAGGTGAGAAAGTCAGTCAAGACAGTCTTCTGCAACACGCTCTACCAAAAACAAACTTAAGCTGCAGTCAGACCCATTGGCTCCCACTTAAACACCCACTATTCATTACACAGTACAGAGGTCTGGAAAAGGGATTGCCTGCAAGGTGTTTAAACCACCTCTGCTCACAGTGTAAAGCACACAAGAAAGACATCCCACAGTGTAACTAACCATTTAGGTCGCTCCTGTGTAGCACCTGCAGCACCTGCTTTGGCAAAGGTACAAAAATAATTTGGGTTATTTCCATCCTCACAAGAGGAAAGCATAGAAAGTGTTCAAGTGTTTTTTGTGGTAACTACAGAAGACAACAGCACTGGTTCTAAGCTATAAACACTTCCTGCTCCTTAAACCATGAAAGACAGCTCTAGTCTTGGCAAAAGTAGACTATAATTACCATTGATGTAGTGACACACCACCAGTAAGCAGAAAGACTCTGCTGAGCTCCCTGTGCTACCTAAATGGAGAAAGACTGGATTTCATCTTTACAGAGTAAGATTAGACCGAGTGGAACCCCACACTGCAACCTCCAGTTCTGATGGATAATCAGTTTTTTATTTCATAGTCTATGCATTATTTTATTTCAAAGTCTGAGCTGGGGGAGAGGCCTGGATACAGCTGCTCTCCTGCCCATAGCAGTGTGCTCTCTTTATTCTGCATTCTTCCTTTGGTTGCTTTAGGCCTCTTATTCCCTCTAAAATCAAATTATGCAGTTCTCTTGGCGAGACTCAAAGAAACCCAGAAGCAAAATATTAATTTTCTGAATCAGAATCAATAAGCTGCACAATCCTTTTCAATGAATTATTTATCATAAAATAGAATACACTTACAAGCCAAGCCCCTTGGTCCCCACATCTCCCTTTTCCTGATCTTTTGCAAAAAGCTCCTGTAATATGGCAAATCTTTAGACAGGAGCAAACAATGTAATGTTTACTTGTACTACAAATGCCAACTAATTGCACCTAACCCATCAGAACTCCATAAATCTGCAATTCCACCCACTGGAGTGAAAATGAACAAGTAACCATCACACTGCCTTCAGCAGTGACATCCCATCCCCAGATGACACAGAACCTTGAAGGGACAGAGCGCTTTGCTTTTGACCACCACAAACAGATATGGAATGGCATGGGAGCTGTACAAGGTAAGGGATTTTTCTTTAATTCTTAACTTCTTTAAAAGTATTTGTCATTAGAGAGCTGCTATATTGGTAAAGGTTCATCGCCCACACAACATCAGGAAAAATGAAATGAATGCTCACTAACATGAAACCAACCAAAGAAAAAGGTAATGGAAAACCACACAAATGAGAGAAAGTGCTCATGGAGTTGGTATGACCAACTTATTTTCAGTGTCTGGGACAAGTCAGAGTTCAATATTTTCCTTCCCTGAAGTTACTTTCATGCAAAAACTCCTCCAGCTCTAATTCAGAATTGGAAAATCTGATTTATATCTCAAATTCATCCACCTGGCCAGGCTTCAGTAGCTCTCTCTAATGAGACACCAACGATTTCTCGGATGGCTGTCCCCAGTACTGAAACCATTTAGGATACATGTTAATTGCTTCATTTATGTGTTCATATGTACAAGTGAGCACAGCTATACAAAAGGAATGTCTCTATATTTTAGTTCTCTTTTTTTCATTGTTCCCCATAAACATTAAAAACCACGAACAAGCTTGTAAGAATGGTTTCAGGCATGAGGAACAGGTGGTGCGAATGTCAGTTAAGTATTCCTGCAGGGGGAAGACTGGAAGTTTGCTGTAAATTATGGGGGCATTTCTGCAACAGAAAAAATTGGCTTTTCATTGATGAAGCTGGAAGCACTCTTTGATAACAAACCCACTGGGAACTTCAAATCATATCACATCACTCAGTTATTTTTTCCTCCATTTGTCTTGGAAAAACAATATTGCAAGAGTAAGTGCTTGCATGTAGAACTAGGAATAGCATGGTTTAGAAAGAGCACATACATTTCTGCTTCATCACAGCTGAAGCATCCCATATTCTGACCTTTACCCAGGCCAAATTCCCCACATATGAGGCAACCTCACTTGCATACATCCCATTGAACACAGGAAGCTAAGAAATGAATTTTGCAATTAGGAAAAAACACCTCCCATATGGTTGTTTGGATAATGACTTCATCACACGCACCAAAAATCACAAACCTATGCTTCATATGTCTGTAGGATACAATGCTGTGAGGAAAAGAGGAATGACTGTGCGAATCCTTGCAGAATCAGGCATACTGTTTCTAAATCATACCATCAAAGTCCTTCACCTAGAGAACATCTTCCCTGTAGGAGATTGACTCCACAGAGGAGATCTGAGGTGGACAGAGTATCACCTGAAACTTCAGTTTCCTGTTGATGAATTCACTGAGACAGTGCCATCCATATGCTCAAGTAATATTTTGAGAGGAAAATGAAATTTGTAAGGAAACTGTCACTGACCTTTGTGCCCGGTCTGTTATTGTTATCTCTTCCTCCAGATCTAGGAGTAGCGCTGCCTGAGCCATCACCTTCTTGCTGCAGGGCAAGGATTTGAGGTGCAGAATGAGCAGAGCAAGGCAAAACTTGCTTCCCATCTCCTCCAGCTCTTGAGTTCCCAGCTGCAGGCCCTGGTGGAAAAAAGGAGGAAGTTTCATTGCTGAGTGTACAAAGCGCAGGTGTTGGGAGACTGTTTTTCAGAAGGACAGCTCTTAGTATTACAGTATCACCTCATTCAGGTTCCCATACAGTCAATCATGAATTCAATGATAGCATTTGTTCTACAGGATCTATTCTAAAATAGCTTCTATTTTACAGAGGCAACAGAGGCAAGTAGTGTAACTGCTCTGGTTACTTACACTGAAGTTGTCACTGTACAAATTAGACTCATACCCCAAGAGGATCTGACTAAATACACTCTTACAAATCATTAGGTCTCATCTTTTTTCTCTCTCTAGAAGCGTCATCTCCCTAAGCAATGGGAAACAAATAGGTTTTATGACTGTAAATACTGGACAGTGGCAGAGATTAGAGAAAAAACAGTGAAGAGGGGAAGGAGGGAACATCTTTAACAAGTTATGAATTGCTTTTTAAGAAAATCAATTACAAAGTAATTGCAAAATAACAAATAACTCTGAGGAATTTCTCAGTGTATTAAAAGCCTATGTCTCTAGTAGGGACGTGCAGGCAAAGAAATGCAAAAACAGGACTGGGATTATCAACATCACCTTTCCAAGAGGACTCCTTCAAGCTGTGGATCCTCACATGGAAGAGCCCTGACTTTGAATTGTCTGTGCATGCTTTTTCACTACTTAAAAAAATAAAGACCCAACAAAAAAGTAACACATCAAGGGCCTACATAGGAGTAATCCGGTGTAATTACTGGTAGTTTCTCACAAGCAGTGAGATGGCAAGAGACCAAAAAAAACCTCCAAAACCACAAAAGAGTCACCGAAAATAACCCAAAGAAACTGCAAAATCCCTCATCTTTGGCATTTAGTGATCACATCATGTGTTACTCCTTAATGCTATCACACCAGGGGTTGAATCAATTGCTGAACAATTGCAGCCTTTGTCAGTATCAGCCCCGTGTGCTTTTGAAGCACAAACCATTTCTGCAGCCAACCTTCTGACAAGAACTCCAATCCCATTTCCAAGACTGTTTCCTTAGCAACTGCCATAAGTCCGTGCTCACAGCCCTGGCACCAGCCACAAGCACAGTGTGTGCTCCACACCAGCATGGCCTGCTCTTGACCCTTCACTCGGTGTTTGTTAGTGCACATCTTACAGGTAACAGAGCCCATATATTATATATATTATATATTATATATATATAATATACCAGTAACTGATAACAGGGGGCTGAGCTCCAGTCTCCTGTTTCTTAGTAGTTAGTTTTGTTTTGCCTTCTTTAATTTGTTTATGTTTCCTATGTAAGGTTGCACTTATAATTTCTCTAGGATCTTCTGCACAGCTGAGAGAAATTGGGAGCCAACAGCATGGAGGTGGATGGAAAAAAGAGGCTTCCCAAGTGACCATCTACAGCTCCCTTGTAATGCTTTTTTTTGGTTCATGTTTGTTAGAGGCCACAAAATGTCTTACAAGGCGAATGCCTTCACTTCAACTCCAGCAAGTCCAGCATGTACAAATAAAATCTAACATTAAAGCAGCCCTATCTGATAACAAACACATTTTCCTATAGTAACCACATTGAAATTCTGCTTGTTTTCTCAAACTATATGAATAAATATGAATAGGTAATTATAATAATGAATAATGAACAAATAATGCATTATTTTGAGCTTGTACATATACTGAGTGGTTGGACAGCTAGATAAGCAGAGGACGTGCCTAGAAGAGCACACAAACAATATGAGAAAACAGAGCCTCCCTGCCAGGCGTAGACAAAGGACTCTGGAGATCTGACTTCTGCTCTCAGAAAGTCTCTTAAATATCTTTAAAGCAGTCAGCAAATCTCTAACACCATTTCTTCTCCCATCCTAATCACTGCAAGCTTTGCTAAGTAAGAGCCAGGTGCAATGAACTATAGTAATTATTAATAATGGGAAGAAAATAGATGAAGAGGCTTAGAGGAACCAATGGTCATTAATACAAAACAACGAGGGCCTAGCAGCTCTACATAGATTCCTCACTTCCATTATTTTACTTCAGAAGACATTTTAGTGTGGCAGTTACAATTGGCAGGTGGAAATGGTGACATTTCTGAGCAAAAATAAGTCACTTCCACAGCAAAGGAATTATTCTCTCAGGGGTAAAAAATACAAGGAACATCTTGGGGCTTTCCCTGGGGTGTATCTTAGGGTCCTGTTTCCAGGATCCAGGCAGCACACTAAATACCTATCAATCCAGGAGATGCGAATAGTGACAGTGCTAAAACTCAGCCTGTGGGCTTACAATTCCCCAGGGTTTTATTCAGGATATGAAGAGGCCTTAGGAAACTATGAACAGAGAAATAATAATAATAAAAGTATAATACACCTGAGAAGCCTCAGACAGTAAGTGCTCATGCTCTGAAGTTAGCTGCTTTATGATGGACCCATATTGCTTCGAGAACAGACAGCTCGGGAATAACAGCTGGAAACCTCAGCTAGAACATTACAAGTTAACACATTTAATTCACTTCAAACACAGGCAGTCTTTTATTTTCCAACTCAGACAATGCTCTCCCTCTTCTTCCTCAGCTCTCAGCAGAGGCAGGAGCTGGAGCTGCATTGGTGACTACCATTAAAGTGAAGATGCTGACAGAACTGATGCATCAAACTAACAGCATTAATGATATCTGCCAGCAGTGCCAAGAGCTGGTGCTCTGGGTAGAAACCAGCCCCTCCTGCCTTGCTTGAAATTCTTGAAATTCTACAAGAGATAAAGAAAGAGAAGTGGTGAACTTTTGATTTTGGTTAAGAAGCTCCACAGCAGTCAAGCTGGATTGTTTCTACTCACAGTGACAATATATAACCCGTTTGCCACTACCATGCAGGAGGAAGCTGTTCTACCTGCCATCAGGTCCTCTGCAATGTCCTGAACTCTCAGAGACCCTATCTTTCCCCATCACAATCCTACATGGCTCCATCCTCCTCTGGAGGCATCTGTATGAGAAGCGGAGTGCAGTGCAGTCTTCCAAGCCAGCAAAATCTAAACAAAGTCTGAATCAGAAAACTGTACCAGAAAGCTGCAGACAAGATCATCAGTCTTAATTAGTTTAGCCTCATGGATATGCTAACAAAGGTATTCTTCTTTGATGATCAGCTCATATCTTTGCATAGTTTCTGCTCTTCATAACATGAAAGTGCCAGTCTGGATCAGCATTGGCTCAATACACACATTGCTGCGCAATACAAATATGCCCACTGGTCCCCTGGGCCCCCTCATGCATGTCTTTTGAAGACATAATGTTAAAGGATAACAGGTTTATAGTTTCCTGGCTGTTATAAAGAATAATGGAACTAGACATTATTTGCTAATCTCTTCTCATTTTTTCATACCACAGCAGACAGTATGGTAAGAGACATCACCATGCTCTAATATCTGGATGTATCTGTATATATGATTTGGTGGGAAGAAACATTCCAGAGGAACTCAACATGGCTAATCAGATGAATTAAATGAACACAACCTATTAGCTCTTGGTCTAGTTAAACCAGTACATTTGTTCTCTGCCCAAACTGTTTTTATCATAACAGGGCAGTGAGGTGTTCATCTGCATCTCCTAAATGACACTGTGTCACAGTAATAGGAAACACGGAAGGAGGGGGAAAAATAAGAAAGCTATTCCGTGATTTATCATTTGGCCAAGATAATGGCAATAAAAATTCTCCTAATGAAAGTTGATGAAATTATACCGGAAAAAGAGTTCATTCGCATTCAGCACTGATGCATCAACTATATATTCACAACTAAATGCTTCCAACATCTCTCAATTTACCTAAAAACACATCACAGGCTAAGAGACAATGTAATGGGAAAACTTCGTTATTCATTACTCATATGCTTTAAACAACCCCACAAGCCAAAGGCAGCGATAGTTTCATAACACAGATATTGTTGAAGGTGGAAGGACTCCAGAAGTTAAATTAGAATTTTCTCTCTCCACCACGGTAACAAGAGCTGCAGTTAAACTGGAGTTGAAAGATATTAATAAACACAAGTAGACAACAGATTTCAGAGCCATCATTTTTCTCTTGCGTTCAGAGAAAAGGGATCTTTGGCACACAGTACGGTCACTTTTGGGCACTGTTCAATCCTTGAGGCAATATTTTTCCCTGCAAACTTACTTCCAGTCAACACATACACACACACATGCAGAGTATACTCTGCATCTCAACAGCTTTACACATGCACAATGGTTATGCCCTAAGGCTGGGTATAAATAAATTGGCAGTCTGGTTTCCCACTAATTCCATCAGTGAGCTCTCCATTGGAATACTAATAGAAACTACTTCGAGGCTGCACAGGACAAACCACACAGCTGAATGAAACATTTGGTGCCTGCAGATGAAATTTTAGCCTGGGCCAGCCCCAAAAGATAGTGTCCTTTAAACCCCTGTGAAAGAAAACATGCTGATGCACAATGGGGAACCAGCTATTGAGATGAGGACAGTAGGGAACAAGCCAGTTTTTCTCATGGCCCAGAGATCCCTAAGCAGTAGGTATGACATTCTAAACAGACAAAGTTTAGGGGATAGAAATTTGGGCCAAAAGATTTCAAAGGGATTAAGCAAGCAGAAAAGGCTGAAGATGGAGAAAAAAAATTGGGTAGCTTGAATTTCTAGAAAGATGAGAGGGGTTGAGTTAAAGACAGAAGATAAAAGGACTGGAGAGATAAAAGGATGAGAAAGAGGGAGGGGTGGTTGAGGTCAGTGGATGCTGATGTGGAGGAATGATAACAAGAGGAAAACTAATGGAAACCTCAATCCCCACCTCACTGTTGGAGAGGTGTGCTTCGTTATGAATGCCCATCCTCGCTTTCCTCAGTACTTTGGCTACTAGGTGAGGAAACAAGGCCCAGCTTGCTGTCAACCCTCCCTGAAAATCTGCTGAATTTAGCTGATGCTCTGATTCAGCTGGGACTGAGCAAACTTCTTTGTTTCGTCACAAGATGGGTTATTGATTTGTCATTCAAACGGACTCTTTCCCTGGCTAAAGATGCTACAGGCTAGATTGTTCAAGGGATGGAGGAAAGCAGATCAGAGAGCAGAAAGAGGCCTGAAAGGCCTGTTTGTAAGAGAACTGAGGATTTAGCAAATGGTAAAACTGGTTGTCAAGTTCTACTTATTCAGATAGCATAGATAGCCAACCAAAGTAAGCATAAAGATGGGGATATATTCTCATCACCCTCCCCCAGAGACTGCACACTCACACAGAGCAGTAGTGGTTGGGTATGGAATGCTTCCATACTTGCTGGATGCTGGTGCACCTCTTTCGCATTGCTTCCTGAGATGGAAGGTAGTACATGGTACCAGAAGGTCCAGTTTTGCCAGATCACTTCTTGGGTATCACTGGGACCAATGCATACATTTATGTGGGGCATAACTGTGAAAAGTGGCTGAATCAGGAATAAAAGATGGACAAAAATAGAAAGCAAAACCAACGTAGATGAGCCATAAAGAAGGTCCAGAGGGCAAAGAACAAAAGTAGTGGGAATTGTCAGTATGTTTTTGTTGTTGTCATTGTTTGTTTGTCAGGAAAAACAACAACAACAACAAAACAGAAAATAAATAGAAAAAATAAGTGCTAATTCTTGAAAGAAAACAAATAGTGCTCCAGATAATTAACTCTCCTACTTGGCAGACAAGAAGAAGAAATGGGGAAACTGTTCAAGGTCATACAGTGATTCTGGGGCAGTGTAAGAAAAGAAAACTACTTTACACTGGTGACAACCAAGTGCTTTGTTCAAGAACATTTCTGTCTTTAATGCAGGTTCCAGTACTGGCAACAGGTTAACTGCTGTTACCCCATCTGACTGTGCCTTCAACATTCATCTGTAGTCTACCCACGGCTTTCTCTCACTCGTACACCTTCTGCTGTGTGAACTCTATGGAACCTGGAACAAGTCACAGCCAGGTTATAGCCTGAGGTGCCTGAAGATTAAATGTGAGGTGGAGCTCTAAGTACATCTGAGAGTCTGTGTCAAATGAATTAGCTCATAAAAGCAGTCTGGGAAAGCAAGAAGTTGAATTTTTGCAAGTCCTAAATTGGCAGTTTAATCCCTGGATCACTTTTCCTCCCTCTCTACTTCCACTTCTCTGCTTGTATGAATAACTTCAGCATACAGAAAAGTGAGCAGACTCCAGGCCCACCCAAGCATTTTCAGCTATGAGTTTAACTCATTTGGCCATATTTCACCGTGGGAGTTAAATAACTTCCTAATCCTGGCTGGTGATCACCACATGCTTGGCAACAAAAGGATTTATGATGTTTATTCTGGCTAACGTAAATACAGATGCTATTCAGAAAGCGTCTAACCTGTTTTGAACATTCTTAGTACAGTATTTGTCTCCATAATGTCATTCACTATCAGGTTCTCCTGGTTAATTATGTGTTATATAAAGAACCAATTGTATCTTTTCATGAAATGCCCTCCATATTGTTCTATGTTACACAACACCTTGTTATTTTTCTGTGTGGCTTTAAAGCAGAGCAAGTATTTATAGTTACTGGGAAATTACAAAGTAGATTTTATTTTGAAATTCACTATACTATAATCTGCAATATAGAAAGCTTTGAAGCCTTTCCCTCTTACTCTGATAAAACATATGCCATTCTGCCCATCCCAGAGGTGATGAAAATATGTATTGACCAAAATGACACAGCAACACTAGTACGCTTTTCTTCCCCATACAAAATAAGACCCCATGATGGATCATGGTATCACTTTTGCACCAACATAATGATTTAGGCACTAGAGTGCATTTAGAAAGAAGCCAGCACAGCATGACCCAGACATCACAGCATGCTCCAGCCTGATAGCTGTCTGCCCCACAGGATCTCTGGTGCTCTGTTCCCATGCTAGCACATTACAGACACAAGCAGACCGGCAAAGCTGCATGTTGGCCTGATAGCAACGTTACATGGAGTGGAATTTAATGGGGTGGCGAGTTTGCTTCCTGCTATGCTGCCACCAAATATCCACATCACTGTGAAGCCTCTCCCCAGCACAGTGCTGAGTGTTACTGCTGAGCTCTCTGCACTCTTTCCCTTTCTCTCTCAATAGCTCAAGTATCACTAATACTCTCCCATATCGAATCTGCCTTCCAGGCCACTGTGTGCTTCCTCTAGCCCCCCCTTTCATTATCTCTTTTGCCTTACAAAGAAAATAACTCATAACAGACAAAGCAGTCCAAAGGAGGTACTACCATTCACGTCTATAGGGATATTATAGCATCTTCCAAGCCTACATTTTCTCACATACACAAGCATCTTACTCACTTTCTTCTTTATTGTTGCTGCTGCACATGGCACAGATATCTTTATTGAGCTGTCTTTCTAATCGCTACTTATGTTTTCCTGAACAGTCAGAGCTAATTCAGAACCCAACCATGTGTTTGAATGCTTTAAACTATTCCTTCAAACATGCTTTACCCCGCCACCGTCTGTATTTTATCTTCCATTCCCGTAACCACAGTCTTGCTGTCCTCCTTCCTACTGTATAATTCATATCAGCTGCAAACAGTAAATCTTAGCATTTTACTGTTCTCCTCATTTCTCAGTCATTAAAGAAATACAGACCAAAACAGAGTGGTAGCTGGAGTCACCTTACTATCCATTTCTTCCCACCCCAGTGATGATTAATACATCCCACCTATTTTTCCAGACTTTTAAGTAGATTTTCACTATACAAATGACCCTTTTGTGCCTCACCCCAAAACTCCAATCCCTTTGGGATTTCTTTTGGGTGAGGGAAACTCTCTTCTCCTTAGTTCTGACTTAACTAGGATGTCCACCAATGCTGCTCACTTAAATATGAGTCTTAACAAATGACAAACTTTGTATACTGCATCTCCCTTCACTCATGCCACCAAGGCAATTAACTCAGTCACTGTGCTTCCCTGCCCTTGTGTTTCTCGTAGGTTTTTTCTTTTTTTGGTGGTTCTCAACCTCTGGAGTAAATTTTAAAACATAAGGAATCAGAATGAGCACATTGTTTAGCATGTTTGAGATGTCTGCTATCTACCCCACTGGCCATTATTAATGATTTTAAAAGTTTGAATCTTCAGTTCCTTTGTTCCCTTATAACTCTTACAGCAATAAAACCTGAGGTTTACCTGATTCTGTGTGTTGTAGCCTTGGTTGAATATAAAATAACACCGACAGATAACGTGCAGACATTGTCTTCCTGCATAAAACAGCCAGAGTGGTCCCACAGCATTCTGCTCTGTGCCTGTCCTGGCTGCCTACCAGCTCTGCCAACATGCCTGTGGCCCCAGGACAGCATAAATAGCTCCAGCATGCATCCAAATCTCAGCCTTCACAATTCCTTATTATTCCATTCCTGAGGGTCCACTGTTTCCTTCCAGAGCCTTTTGATTATGCCTTGGAGCATGCTTCTTTTTTCCAGATCTAAGTCTGTTCTATACTAAATCCCTCATTTCCTCTGACTCCTGCTTCCATTGGCACCAGAGCAAAACTTCTACCCGATGGCAGTCCCCTTGCCTGGGCCACGCCACACGCCAGCTCCTGCAGTTAAATTGCCATGCACATATTCACAGATCAGCCCAAGACCTTCTCTTTGTTGGTCTCCTTAAACATTTACTTTAAACACGTCTTCATAAAGAGACTCATGAGTGAGAGGTAAGGGCACAGAGCCATCTGCAGCTCTGAGCCTTCCTTTCTCGTTTCTCAAATTTCACATATATTGTATGGCTGTCCCCTTACACTGCGCCTTTTCCCCTATATTATGAAGGATTCCTCATGTCAATTTTCTATCTTTTTTCATTTCACAAGTTCTCTTTGGTTATCTTCAGCCAGCTGCCAAAGCTGGTTTCCCCACCTAACACACTTCCAAGTGATCAGTGACAGTAAGCAACTACAATTCCAGAATTCATTGTATTAGCACTTCTAAAGCAACAAAGGAACCATTGATTTCCCAAGCCAAGGATACACAGGAAAGCACAAAAGGCATACGTGCCCAGTTCAGATCAGAGAGGAAAGAGACACACTGTTTGGTGAGGAATCCAGCCTGGTAACTGCTCCCTTTGAAGGTGAAGGATGGGAGTACAAAGAAGGGGCTTGTTGGCTGTGTTCTAATGGGTGTTAGCATAATTATTCTGATACAGGATGCTTCTTGCAGCTTGAATATGTCAGAAAGTTACCTTAACAGACGTATTTTACCAAAAGGCCCAGGGAGAAAGAATGATCTTTTTACAAGAAGGTTGGGTTAGGAGGGACATCCTGTGAAGGGTCTTGGGAATACAGACCACACAACCAGATGCCAGACATCAAGATAAGTTCCTCCAGGTGAAACAGTTGCCACCAGCTGCTAACCAGGATTTATAGGTCTGCGGAGTGCAAAGGCTCACTTTATTGCCAACCCAGATGTCCGCTGGTACAAGTAGTCTGATGGCTGATGGGGTTTTTTTAAACCACTCTTTTGGCTGAGAATACGATTAGTATCAAAAGAAAGGAACCAGCAAACAAAAACAACAGAGATCAAAACTGAATATTCTACATTATTACAGCAGATATGAGCCCCTGTTGCTTGCCCACAAGGAACCTACCAGCAGCATGAGCTCAGACGTTTGGACTTGTTTACCAAGGATGAGTGTCAATTAGACACAAACTTCTTCAAACCACCTATAAGCCTTTACTGCTCTTATAATCCCACCAGCAAAGGCTTACTTTAACTTCTCCACTTACTGTGCTTTTGGAAAGAAAGAGAAAAAGAAATCAGGTGTTTGAAGGCTGTAAGGAACAGACTGAAGAAAGGGAAACAAGATCAGAGAGACAGAAGTAGGGTGAGGGGGAGGCAACTATCTCTATCAAGTGGGATAACTGATGTGACTCACACAAAAGCAGCTTATATTTCCTCTTGTTCTGCAATGAATATTTCCACTTTGTCTTTTTCAGAGGAGACCAGCCAGAAGCAAATGCACAGCAGCTGAGTAATGCCTCAACCTCCAGAGCATCATGCAAAAAGAGAAAGACATGTAGGCCTCAGAAGAATAAACTAAGTTTCTCTGAGTCTTTGGAGACCTACTGACCGTTCACAGTGTGACGCAGGCAAACCTGTATTAACAGAGAAGATGCTGACTCCAGATTATAGGCTTTCAAGACTTCTTATCTTGCAGCTGTACTACCTGAGAAAATTTGCATAAGAACAAGCTGCCTCTTTCTTAGAAGTCTTTTTCAACCTGTTTTTATGATTTCCACTTAAAACGATAATCCTCTGTTTGTGACACTGCAATCATTTCTACTACAATCAAGTGTTCCATCCAGAAGGAGGATTACTGTCTCGGTTTGGGGAAGTAATATGGACCTCAGAAAGAACAAAGCAGCCAGTTTACAAGCAAATGACCTTGATAATAAAGAAAAAAAGAAAACAAGAGCGTGTATGATCAGATCTGCCTCTTCCAAGAGACATCTGATGCACTTCAGGCTCACAAGAACTGGTATTTCCTCAATATGTTCATACAATGGAGCTGGAAAAATTGGCAATGCCTACCTTCACTGTGCCAACCCAACATACACTCAGATTTTTCCTTAGACAACCTACCAACGTTTTAAATGTGAACACTGGAGACACGTATACAATAAACCTAGCACAGTACACAACGCCATGCATTTAGCACCATGTCTTTTGAGGAGGAGCATCGCCTCACATGGTGCCGAGTGTCAAAAAACTGTTCTAAATCATTGCCACTGGCAGCTGCTCTGAAATCCAAAGAACAAACGGTTAAAATAAATGAAAGCAAAAGCCTTTTTCTTTCTCCCCCCAAGAAGATAATTTAGCATGACTTTCCACAGAACAATTTGCATGGGATTACCCACAATACACTGCATTATGGTAATACTCGACAATCTCTGATGCATATTAGACTGGCAGTGTTAAAAATCTGTCAAAGGAAAAATAAACGATACGGGAAAATGATGATGTAAGACAGGACAGTAAACACTCTGCACTTGTGTAATCTGCCAAAATTCACTCCAAAATTGGCCTGGGAAAGAGAATGAGAGAGTATTGCGCACTCGGAACAGCTTTAGGGAACATTCCCAACTCAAGCAGAAAACAATACCTGACTGAGACACGGACGTAATCACAGAGGAGTGGAAAATACAACAGATCCGAATGAGGAGCTGAATAGGAAACACGGAGTGATTTTCTTCATTTCTTTGATTTCCCACTGGGCAGTAACCTGGAGGGAATCTTCCCTCTTGTTCATCCAAAGCAGGTTCGGTTCACTACCCTTCACTACACACGTTCACTCAGTCTGCCTTCTGCTCCTCTCCAAGCCCCTCTGTATCTTCTTCTGATGCTGCTGGTGATCCTTAATGGACTCTGCACAGTCTCTGTGTTCAAAAGTGTTTGTCCCAAAACAATGAGCCCCAGAGCTGTATTAGTCGCAGAATCCAAACTACCAGCACCTCCTGCCCTCAGCCATGGTTGGCTGCTCAGCCCTTCAATACACTTCACCCAGAGAACAGGGACGCTAAGGATTTCTTGCACCGACCTCGTACTTTCCTACATAAAAAAAGCTGCAGGAAAATAGTATCAAATGAACTGATTTTGCCAGTTCCATGCATCATGTTCCTAGTAATTCAAGTAATTGTCTATCACTCCTCAAATCCCTAAGAATCGTGGAATTACAGATTCTTAGCTTAGGTTGGAAGGGTCCTTAAAGATCACAGAGTTCCAACTGTCTGCCATGGGCTGGTTGCCCCCACCAGCTAAGGCTGCCCAGGACACTAAGACACATTCCCCCAGGACACTAAGGGGGAATGAGGCATAGGTTTGGCCAAGAGGTGGGAAAGAGAGAAGTAGCATTTTCCATGTGGGTTTATTCAGTAATTCTCTCACCACTAAGTTGCAGAAAATGGAAGGAAAAAAAACCACAACAACCAACAAACAAGCAAGGGATGAGGCCAAATTATATTGCTGAAGAGGAGTTATAGAGATTAGTGTAGTAATTAATCAAGACAACCATGTCAGCAAGGGTCTGACCTTTATTCCTGCCCTAGTAACAGCTTTGTCCCCGATGACTTTTGGCTTGCATGCTAAAGCGATTTAGATACATCCCTCAATTAATCGCAGGATATCCTCTGGGAGATAGGAGAGCAGTACTGCAAGCTGCCAACAGGGATGCTGAATCAGAGGAGGAGTGACCTAGTGAAGGGCACCTAGTGAAGGACATCAGCAGAGATGGGGAGGTAACCCACAGTTCTCTTTACCTCCTACACTTCACCCCTCACTGCTGGAAGCAAAATTGTTTGAAGCATCTAATTCGAGATCCTGCCATATTTTAAAAGATTAAGATTTCCAAAAAATAAGAAAAATAATAAGAGTGTCTTAAAATAACTTGCGTCTTTTTCTGTAAAGAAGCAACAGCACCACATCAAACTCACTCAGGCAGGATGACAGGCAGCTGCAGAGATCACGGCAGCAGTTGCTTCCCTCTTCTCTCTTTTCTTGTGAGATAAAGACCTTCTATCAGGCAGATGTGCTGCCAATCCCACACTCGTAGAGAGTGTGGAGTCCCTTGCTCAGTGTTTTGGGTCACCTGCAGCTTCTAGAGTAACTAGCAAGCACTACTCTCTGACAAAGAACCTCAAAGCTCTGCAGATGCAGTTGTGCCCCTGAACATATGGGAGGGGAGTACCTTCTATCCTGCCCACTAGGGACAGACAAGTGGAATCTGAGCTCTCTCAGAAAGGCAGTGTACAACTACAGACCTTCAGTAAATAGAAGGACTAAAAAGCTACACATTCAGGAGAGTGGTGAAGCTCAAGATTGGCAAGAGATAGAAACAACACTAGGAGACGTCTGCTTCTATTAGAATAGCTATTATCACAGCAACTGAATACCTGAATCAGTTTTTGTCTCCTAAGAAAAATAACAAACGCATTTGCCCATCAAGTTTGTCCATTATGGCAGTTAGAAGCAGAGACTGTCAGAGCTTTATGCCTGTGAATTAAAGTCCCTGTCAGGATCTTAGCTAGTCAGAGTGAACAGAAGCCTTAAATTAATAGCTTAAGTTACAAAACTCAGAACAGCTAACACACATGTTGAGTACACCCAGCTGGTTGTGAGGTTTTCAGATACTTGTCTGAATGAACCCCAGATCTCCTGCTCAACACAGACAGGGTCTCGTATAAAGTCTGGAATAGATTTTCTAAGGTTTATTTTTAGCAGCTGTTCCACAGTTCTGATACAGAACAGAGACAACCCAGACATGATACTCTGATGGTGAAATGAATCATTCTTTCAGAGCTCTGAAAGCACTAACAGGCCATAAAGGTCCTCAGCCAGACCCGCCTGGGGCCTTTACCCATACCCTCTACCTATTCTAAGAGCCCCACTTCAGCTTAGGGCTCTGCTGTAAAACTGCAGGTCTGTAGCTCCTGTAGCAACGCTTACATGCTTTTACCTGAGCACACCCTATGGTGTGTATATGGTGTACCCTATGGTGAGACTCTGACTCACAGAACTGACTTCCCAGCATCACCTTGTCACTGTGGACCTGCCAAGTGGTTTCTGAGCTGTTTGATCCCACAAACATCACCCTGAATTACTAACGTGTGTTTTCACTTTGGATCTGCTACACTACCATGGACTTGCCTAATAATGTGGACTCGTGGCTGAATCCAAGTACTCTTCAGAAGCCTGGTCTGCTTACCTTGCTTGGAGACAGTGAGACTTGGCCTTGGCTGCCAAACAGAGACTATCTGGTATTATCTCAATTTCTCCTACTGCTAGCACTGACCCTAATTCTTTTCTCAGAAGAGGCACACATACTATTTTTCTCCCATATACCTCAATACAGAGATTACAACATCCTAAACCACAATTAGATTAGGCCACCAGAACTATCTCACACTACAATCCAGATACAAAAATAGATTCCCTTTCCTTAGCTATTGTTGGCAAACACGGGTTCTAGTGAGAGAAGTTATTTCTGGACTTTTACTGGCAAGCCTTCTTTTCAGAGACTAAAAGGAAGAGCTGGTGCTGGTGGAAAAATTGTTAGACATGACTTTGAAGAAATGGCAGTTTCTGCCAAGCTCTTATGTGTGTTTCTCTGTGGGGGGAAAAAGGCTTTATTAGCTTTTCTTTCCAGAGGTCACATCTGTGAGGGTAAGTGAAAGAAAAAGGCACGTATGGAAAGTCCTCCGTCTCAGATTGACAATCAGCTGCACAGTCAGTGCCACAAAAGCCCTTTTGCACTTGTGCCTCTTCTTTCATGAAGGAAAATCCCCATTTTCTTAGAACAAAATGATGGCTGAATGTGAATGCACTGGAGTTTCCCGCTGATTTTGGTACACTGTGTTATCTCCTACTTGGAAACCCTGAGCACTTCTCATCAGGCATTTATATAGATCTGTGCATACACACACATTTACATGATCACAGATGTACAGGGACACATTTCTAAGACTCTAGCATTACAACAAACAACAACCATCCATAAAGACACAATTAAAGTTACACGTTCATCAGACACACTGGTGCACACTTGAACATGCATTGGACTGTCTTCCACACCCACGTGTATCCACATTCATGTTTATATTGTAGTCTTCCACAGTCTGTAGTTTGCACCCACGAATACTAACTGCACAAACCCAGCCCAGCGGAACAAACACTCATTTAATGTGTAATTCAAAAACCATAGGCATGTACTCTCCATGCACTCTGCTGCTGGCTTTCCCCTCTAAACAGGATGCAAATCCTACACAGTCCTATAGGCTGAGTTCTCTCTATACAACAAGTAGCTGAGCTGTGGCACACAAAAGTGCCAACGTGCCATTGCAAGAATTAAAGGTTTTATGAGTCTTTTCTCCACTTCCACAGTCTCCCCCTTCCAGTTAATGTCAAGCGTGTATATATAAATGAGATGTATTTGGGGCTTGTGCCAAGTCTCTGTAACACGGACACAAAAATAATATGGGTAAAACATGATTTGTATTGGGACTGCTCTGGTTGTCTTAAAAAGAAGGTCTTCAGTGACTGATTTGGCCTTTCTGGAAGCTTCTTACTGTTTAAATTGTAGAGTTATGAGACCTCACATTCAGTTCAGCTTATCACAGCTGTACATCCTCATGTGAAATCAGGGGAACTGACTGAGAAGAGTAGGGTACTTGATGAAGCACCTTGGGGATTGAAATGTGTGTTATTAAATGTACATGAAATAAACAAAATTTCACTCCCATTTATTCCAACCAGTCAGAATCTCAAGCAAAGGCAACCTGGCCTTAAGTGGACTGCATTTATATATCTGGAGTGAGCCCAGAAGTGTCAGGTGCTACTCATTCTTATGATGCATGTCAGCATGTAACACACCAGATCTTATCAGTATGAAACCAACACCTCTTTGGGCTGTCCCTCATCTCTGAATGTTTTCACACAGACTCAGAAATCTAAGGTTTTCTCTTCCAGAGAGCATCACTAAAGATTATTCCAAAAAGACACAGAAAATTCTGCTAATATTCCTCCTCCTCTCTACCAATGAATTCACAGAAGACATCATTCATGCTACACCAACTAAGGGCAGACACTAAAACGTTACCTGAATACCCTGAGATCAAATGTCTGTCCAGAAGCAGTGAGTATCAAAAACATGACAAACAATTCACCATTTACACACTGTATCTCTGAATCAAGAGGTTGAAGGTATTTAAATGGAAGCTGACTTGACTTCTGTCTGTTATCTTTTCTGCTTTCTGTCAGCAGCTTCTCTAACACCCACTGCTGTGGCAAACCTTGCTTATCCTGTCTTCCTATGCCACAAAACGTAACCAGATTGGTTTAATTTCTGCAACACCTACGCTGAGAAAGATATTACTAAAAAGCTGTAGAAGAGTCAAGGAACATGTGCTGCGTTCCTTCCAACACCTTGATGAACACTGGATGAACAGAAGTGAAAATACTTTACAAGGAATAAGGCACTTCCCCTCACTTTACAATGCAGTAGGTCACACCAGCTTAGACAGCCTGTACTGACAGCAATTGCCTGCTTTGTTTTGCTTTCCACCACCTTAGCACCCTTTGTGTCAATACATATAAGAACTGAGCTGCGCAGTGTGAGGAGCCCACCTTACCCTTCTGCTCCAATCTCAGCTAGAAGAGGAGATGCGAAACAGCCTTAGAAGACATCCATCTCCTCTGCACGTGGAAGCCCACAGGACAGCAAGGCACACATCCATAGACCCCAGCACTGCGAGTGTGCTGCCTGACATCAGGCTTCATTGCAATCCTATACACCACACTCCACACCTTTAATTAGTTACAAATGCAAAGGAACTGAAGGACAGATTTCCCACCTAGCTTTGCATTTATTAAAAGGTCACCAAGGAAACATGATTTTTTTCCTGTGAACAGACATCAAAAGCTAATGAAACCTGAACTTCATCATTGCTGTGTACCTTTTCTTTTCAGTTTTCATTTAGAAATGAACTTCCTTTCCCCTTCACGAGATAATCCAGGCTCCCACAAGTGCTTTGCAAGAATGGTTTGGCCAAAAGGGTGAGTTATGCATCCCTTCCTTTTTCTCTTTCCACTGACAGCCATGAAACAGTGTCATACGACAGAGGAATGACACACAGCACAACATAATTCTAGCTGTACGTAGAAAATATAGACCTTAAGGTAGCCACATGTGCTATGCATAGATGCACAAAATACAGACATGTATTTAAAGCAATAAATATGCATGTCAGTTGCACACCTTTTGTGTTCTGCCTAAAACCAGAAATAAATGCATGCATACAAACATCTTTGGGCACAACTTCTTCCAAGTGCAGCACACAAACACATCCTCTAGTGTGCATACAGATGTTCCCCTAGCTACTGCATTGAAAAGAACAATTATGCACATCCCATAACTCAGTGGCAGTAACATGCCATTGCCACTTGTGTGCTCGTGTCTGTATTCTAACACATACCCTACCTCTATGCATGCGAGAAGGCTGGGAATCAATAACCACTTACAGCCCTTCAATCCAACACTGTCAACTTTGTTCCCCTCTGTTTATAGTGACAGACAAGAAGAGTGAAGACAGGGGACACATCAGTATGCAGCGTAGGAGAAGTGGACACTATCAGCATAAGCAACAGACAGGAGCTACTGAATTCAGTAGTGGCTGCTCTTGCCTCCTGCAACAAGCAGAGCTGCCGCTGTCCCAGAAATCTGGTTTATTCCCAGGAAATTGATGCAACCAGATAGAAGAAACCAGAGCAATAACCGAGGGCCATTTTCCTAAAACAACATAATTGTACAAAAAAAAAGATTCGGAAAAAAAATTCAATTCTTATTTGTTTCCTAGGTCTGAGCAATGATCTTGTCTACATAACGATGCACAACATGCTCGGTATAACACCAGAACAACTCGATATCATATCCTGCAGAGAAGACAGCATGAAACTAAATATACTTCAGACACAGCAGGCTACCTTTAAAAATTGTCAAGTTGCTTCGTTGACCTTTTAAAGGGAATGAACATACAAATGCATTACATTTAAGAGCAAGTCAATACCTCAATGAATTTCAACCAATCCTGCAGCATGTGGAATAACCAAAAAGCTGTTGGTCTGACACGAGCTCTAATCATGTACCTCCATCAAAGCTCACAGCCTCACCCACCCAAAATGCTGTCCAAGCATCTCAGAGCTACTCGGTCTCAGCCTACAACATGGCCTTGGTTTTACAGTCCTGAGTTTCTCACTGTATCTATATTCAGAGATCTTCTGCATTATGAACACGTCCCATTACGCCAGGCCTGAATCTCTCCTGGGCAGAGATTGGCATTAATATAAATATAATTATGGTCATTTAATAAATGTATGATGCATGTCACTCTATCTCATTAAATTAACAACAGGAGTGAATTTCGTATTAGTCGTGACAAGGCCCATTTTCAAAGCTGACATTTAATATCACTCCCCAGCATAATCATACATCAGGCTTCACAAATTAAAGGATTTGATGTGAGCGAGGGATGATCAAATACATGAAACCACAGAACCAGTGCTGTAGCTTGCTGCAGATATTCAGCCTATGTAATACATTTACCTACAACTGATGAACCAGCAGAAATTCCAGCCATTTCAGTGCACACGGGGGCTCATGAAAGCATTCCTGATTTAGAAAAACTTCAGCACTTTGACCTCTGGAAGCCCTTCCAATCACCAAAGACAATGGCTTGATCAGAAAAGCGACCTTTCGGTCACTATTTCAGAGCCAGTCTGAGCTGTTTTCAGACTCCATTTACTTCATTCTCCCTCACTAGAAAAGACAAGAGGGCTGCTCGCAAAAGGTCACTGGGAAAATGGTGTCCAGCTGCCTGCTGCAAACTTCCTATGCGCCATCAGACTGCAGGGAACATAAAGCCCATCACATAGCTCATCCAGTGCTTTCATCTTTGGTGGAAAGCAGTAGTATTGGCCACGGTGTTGACTTTAGGTGCCTGTTCACCCAGGTGCAGGACATCTGAAGGTTGTGAGCAAGGTATTGTGTTGCTCAAGCGTGTTTATGCTGCGTTACAGAGCTGTCTCCCTTTTTCCCATCACTGCCAATTGGCGATGCATGCATGCATGCCCTGGGCCATCACAACATGGCTGTACAGCCCATTCTCCCCAACCCAGATGACAAGTCAGATCCAACTCTATTACTTCTCAATGCTGGGAAAAAGAACACAAGACAGACAATAATACAATGGAATTGAAGGCATAATATAACAGAAAAAGAAAGCGGCAGAGGAAATATCTTAACAAGTGCTGGTCCTCCATTGTTTTCACACAGAATTAGCATTTCAAATCAAATAAACTACTTAATTCAATTCTCAGCTCCCTCACAAGCTAACAGCATTTTATATTTATCTCCAAGTCAGAACAAGTCTTTCCACTTGTAGCCTGCTGGCCATCAGCTTTTAAAGGAATACTTCCCACTGAGATGCTAACCGTCCTTCTGATCATGTGGCAAAAACATACACATACTTAAAACCCTACTTAGTAAAAGAAGTCATCTCTACCAGGAATAAGCTACTGCAAAATGGACAGTGTTTCAGGGCTTTTTATTCCCATTGTATGTAGCTGTACTCCTCTCACAGACTCATTTGCAATATCGTTTTCAAACTCATTGAAAATCGCCTTTCTCATTTTGTTTCTGAGTGAATCTCTGATTCAATATTCTTGTGTAAGTTCACCTGCTACTTCCAGCACCACCAAAGGAAACTTTTCGCAATAGCCAAGAAGAGGTGGCACGCAGTAAGAGATTTGGTTAGGAATACTTTGGGAAAAACTTATTTAATCCAAGGCAGAACTTAATTGTGAAGTACACCAGGCTTCAGGCGGCTCTTCTCAGAAAGAACTCCTTGGGTTTTAGGTTACATTTCTGATCAGACGTCATAAGAAGAATAGCTTTTTCTTTTCCAGTCATTGCATTGAATTCTTTTTTACTGTCTTTAGTAGCAATTGCCATGAATTTTCAGTTACTTTCTTAGCTTCCCACATCTAATTCCTACATTACTTTGGCTGATACCCTTTTTCCCCTTTTTCTTTTGTTCACAGAGAATTAACCTATGCATTTTTCACCTCAGAATATCTTGATCATGATTAGGTAAATGGCCTCTACCACTGTTTACTCGTATCTGTCAGAATCTCTAGTAAACAATTAGTACTGGCAAAAAGGAAACAGACTAAAAGAAGTGAAATCCACCTCTTGACAATCCATCTATTACATAGATTCTTCATCAGTGTTATGATTCACTGTCCTCTATGCTCTAATTATCACCTTCTCTTTACTATTATACCAAGATGGGTTTTAACTAAATGTGTTCTCAATTCTTGATTAAGCTTTTTTTGGGATATGTAACAGAATCTATTTTAAAAACATTGGTTTTAAAATTTATAATACCTCCGTAATCTTTTGTTTCTTCCTCTTGTGGTCTGCTTTATTTATAATACATCCTCAGTCCTGGACTATTATCCCATATTAAGGGAAAAACATACATGAACACATGTTAATAGAAATGATGCGCTCTGCCCTTATTAAACGTAATTGGGTCATGATCACTGGTGTCTAGGTAACCACCAACTCTCACACCGAAGATTATTTCACCCTTTCCTATCATAGTGTGGTCCAGAATAGAGCTATATTGGATACAACATCTTTTGTACTAGAAAATAATCATCTGTAATGTTCGGAATCTGTAATAGAATTTACTGCTGCCTACACAAAATCTCAGGTACATAACACCTAGACAGAAGTCTCTATGACCACTCTCCTCTATGACCACTGGAAAGCAGTTCGGTTTATCCATCATTTACACAACCATTACCTTTCCATCTTTTCTTCCTTCTCTCAATTTCAGCTCTAAAAAGTTGTTAGATAATAACAATAATACATCTTTCCTTTTCACCAAGAACCGTACGTATCCCATGACACACAACTGCACTCATTTCCACATGCATCATCTAAGCTCCTCTTGGTATCATATTTGTTTGCTTTAAGAAGAAAGTGTGACGCCAAATCACACTTACACTTGTTTATTCCTTTGTCCATTTTTCTAAGTGGAACTCGCTTATGATAATTACTTGGTTGAAAATATTTTAACGATTCCTTGTCTCACTTCAGCAGCTATTCATCAAAGATTAATATTCTATACTCCAGAAGCTGCCTGTCTTGAGTGTCTGAGAGTAAAAGAAATACTGCAAAACATCAGCACTTGGATGTCTCCAAATTCTCCTTCTCTCACAACTATGAGTAGCCAACAACTTCTTTGATCTCTACTGTCTTCAGCTCGTTCACCTCTCATCTGTCCCCACTTATAGTATGTATGTGAATCACTTTTTAATTGTCCCTAATGTCTGCATTTCCATAGGCTGTGTGCTGTAATTTCTCTTTTCTGACCATGCATCTTCACTTGCAGATAGCCACCATCTGGCATCACATGCATCAAAAATTTCTTCCTTGGACAAAAATTAGAATATAGCAGGTTTCTCTTTGTCATCCATATGTGGTATACAACAGAGCCTCTTACCTAAAGATAAGCCATGAAGCTCCAGAAATATCATGTCTAAACATATTGCCTTCTCTGCCTCATAGATTACCCAGCACAAGCAACCTCTTTCATCTGTAAGTTTATCACATTCAGAAACACATATTTCTCCTCCGTTATTCAGAATTAAAGTGTTTGCAATTCAGTTTGGTTTAATTTACTTTGGAAATGAGTTAAGCCAAATTTAATTAAGGCCACCTTAATTCTGCTTCAGAGTGTTGACATGTGGCTTAATGTGGTTTAGCACAGGACTTTCCACTTGCTCCTTTAGCTAATTCAGAGGTACTTACCTGCACATTCTCATACAAACTATTATAGAATTCAGCCTGTTTTAATTAATTATCAAAACAGAAAGGTAACTTGGTTGCATTGTAAGTATTTTTAAGAGAAGAACCTGCAAGTTACTAAATCTCTCTTTAAACCAACAGAGAAAAAACTAGAGTACATCTGAAAATAGCAGGCAGACGAATTCAAATTCGTACAAGGAAATAATATTTAGCACTTTCTGATCCCTGGAACAAAATATCAGGGGACCAGATGGATTTCCAATCATGTGATGCTCTCAAATCCAGTCTGAATTCTTTCTTCTATGAAAAATCTTACACAAACACGAGGGTTTGGTACAAAGCTGCCTATGTACTATAGGAGGTCAAAACCAGAAGAGCTGATGGTTCTTTCTGGGACCATAAGCTGAAATAAGTGTTGTGGAAGAAGGGAAAGAGGAAAGACAATGCTATCAGTACAGGAGCTTAGCACATATGAAAAAAAAAATATAAATCTCAATTGGGAACATAAAAAAGGAAAGACCAAAGAGACAAGAACTGTATGAGAAAAAAAAAGAAGAAGAAAGGATGCACCTACAGATTTCAAAGTTGGCAAGAATGAATAGAGTTAGTTTGATTTCTTTTTGACAAGACCAAGGGACCTACGATTGGATCATCCATGAATAAAGACAACAGTGGATGTGGCAGAGAACAGCAGATTAAAGAACCTGGGAGCTACAGCAGCTGTGAGAAGTACAGTGCAGAAATCAGTGGAGGGACAGAATGGAGGAGGAAGTGAGATTAAATTTCAATATATAGTTTACATTCAATATTGGACAGCATATCCAATACCACTAATATCACTAGTATGAACTAGTGGAGTTCACTGCTGCAGGAAATCCCGTGTGGGAAAATATTACGAAAGGGGACAGAAAAGTGCCATAATTATCAACAGAGAAAGTTGCTCATTATCATTACCACACCCTCGAAATAATCAGGCCTCATGCTGCAGCATATGAAGCAGAAAGGAGGCAGGTCAGGTGGGCCGGTAGGATTATTTCTTCTTTTCCATGTCTTAGTGTAATTGAATCAGTTGCACTACAGCCTGGTTTTGTTCTCTTAGGAGCCACGAGGAACCAAACACTGTATGAGACAGGATACCTGATCATATGGACCAATGGTCTGATCCAGCATGGCAAATGTTATGATGCTAAGAGGGGTAAAAATCAATCTTCGCAGAAAATCCTGTGTATAAAAGACTTTGAAATTTAGATGCTTCTAAAATCCATGCAGAGTAAAAGACAAACGTGGCTCCTCTAGCCTGTGCTTTTGCAACCTCCCATTCTTATTTGCCATGCCTGAGGAGTTCATGATTAGACTATGAGCTTCATCAAAGGGCAATTTTCAGCTGCCAAATAGATTCGTACAATAAATCCACATGGGACCAGATTAACAAGCAAGAGAGACATCAGAAATCAAAAACCTAGCCGCTGTAATTCCACTGAAAACTTGAAAGGATGATGTGCAATGATATTTAGACTTTTAAAGAGACACTGCCAGAATACTACAGCTAGTTTTCATTAGGAATTTTGCTTTTCTGTCTCACATCCTTCCCAAGAGTTCTTTTCATTAGCAGACTTAAATCCCACTTATATTCAAGGCTGCACCGTTCAGAACTGTTCAGTGGGCTTCAGAAAGAGTAACATTTCATCCAAAGTGCAGCATCTTTTCCATGCAACCATAAATTAATTAATTGCAAATGAATTTTTTGATTCTAACATCTAAGTTGTCTGGGTTTGCAATGTCAGCACCTGGGAATCTTCGATCTAATCCCATCCACAACTCCCAGAAAATGGGTATGACTGAATACTTGCATTTCTGATTCCATGTAGTCTGGCTTTTTATTTCCTAGGGAAATAAAAAAAAAAGCTTCTAGGGAAGCAGCTCGATAACTCTTTCCAATCTGTACCTACTACCACCTTTCTTCCCAAGAGTATGGGAAGACTGGGCTGCAACCAAGCATCTAGAAAGGTTTAGAAGTAGTTGAGGGAGAAAACAAACAAACAAAACAGGTATCAGCTGTTTATGGTATATTGGAAGGGGAAAAAAGAGAAATATCAGCATTCAGAAATGTACAGAATCAAGGTAACATCTGTTTTCCTTTCCTGGGTCCCACAGAATCTGCTGTGTTCCTTGGTTTAACAAATAAACCAGCTGCTAACTAGGAGATGCTCACATCATTTGCAAGTAAAAGGAAAGAAACGCAGGGATTTGTTGGAACAAGCCCTTTAAGACTAAGCCCCAAACAGAAGTGGTAAACATCAGAGCTACAGCAACTGATCGATTATATACAGTAGTGGAAAAGAGTTGAGAGAAAGAGGGGAGCACATGATGGCTCTGCTTTGCTGTTCCAAATACATCCATGTCTAGTGTACCTCCACAGAACTAGATGCTTCCAACTCTGCAAAGTCAGATCTACAATGACCTCATCCCATCATTACTTTCTGTTGTGCTGAAGAAAAAAAAAAAAACAAAACCTAAAAAACACCACTAACAACAAAACACAAAGCAATTACAAACCACAACAAGGGAGGGAACCTGTTCTCCAGTTACACTGACAGACAGCCCTCAATAATCTATCAACAACAGAGACAAAGGAACTGATTTAAGATGCTATTACTTCCAAAGGGCTCAGATTGTGCTACTCTGTTTATTTAGGAGTTGGAGAAGTCGAGATCCTATTTGATCAGCTTTGAAATTGGTTCCAAAAGGCTGAGAAGTCAGCTGATTTTTCATTTCTCTGTAGTTCAAGGCCATATACATTTCTCCTTTTGTTTATATCAACAAAATCCGAGTTAGGATATAACACTCATTTTTTCTGCCAAGTCCGTGGAGAGTTCTCATCCAAGACTTTGCTCATCTGACTCAATCCAGCCTAAGAGGACCAGAAAATACAGGTTTGTGGCTGCAAGCCACAAGCCCTGGTGCTGTGCTTGCAGACTAATCATTATGTTGCTCTGGCCATCCAAGGAAGATGAATGCTCACCGTCTCCTGGTTGGTTTGCTCTTTCCCATGTGCCTTTGCTCATTTCCTAAATGCCATTAACCTTTATATCGTTGCATTAAGTGAAATCATCAAGACTAAAAGGTACCATTAGAATATCTTGAAAACTGAATCACAATTTACTGAAAAGGATTGGTGGGCACAAAAGGAGCATGAAAATACGGAAAACAGGATGCAAACGTTTGCAATGGGCAACAACTAAAGAAAACACAATGAGCAGAAAACCTTAATTTAATCCTTCACTCCTTAGATTACTACAAGATAACTATTTGTTTTTCTCTTATACTTCTCTTACAATTACAGCTGCTTCCAATTTGAATCACTTTGGACCAGAACTGGAAGCAGAACTATTTAGAAAAAAAAAAACAAAAAAACATTCTTCTATATTTCTTAGCATCTGCTTTTGAATGACGTGCCCAGGCCTCAGAGGGTTCACTAGATGCACGTTTTAGAGATGATTTTTTGGATAGAAACTTCTGGATGCTTGTGAAACTTACTCATACTTAGGAAAAGTGTAAAACGTGGGAGACAATGGAAACCAGAAATAGGAAAAGCCTCAGATTTCAAAGATGATGTAAACAATTTACTGGAATGCTCATCAGAAAGCCCAGAATAAACTCCATCTCTTTTCATTTCCCTTCTGCAAGTACTTATCAAATACGCTCTGTGGCAAGAACATTGCTGCAACCATTTCTGTTGGTGCCTGAATACTGGCATGAGTCCAAATTAAAATTATTTGCAAGTTTGTGCACTAGGCATCCAATTACAAGAATGATATACAAGAATATCATTGCTTCTGTATGCCAGTAAGACAACGTTATGCGACTGCAAACTCCCTCAAAACAACCCAATTTCTGACTATCGACTGTAATAAACTGCTTATGAATAAGGCATACATAAAAATTCCACAGAAATATAATATGTGATACGCAATAATAAGGAAGATAAAGAAAATCTTTCATTGCCTATAGATAACTATAAAGAAACAGAACTGCAATTTCAGGGACAAATGATGTATTAGTAACAATTTGGTTATTTTGGACAGAAATGGGTCAAACCAGAGCAGTCCACCTCTGAAAGAGTAGCAAGAGGAAAGGCTTTCATCTTGGCATACTGCTTTATTTCTGCCACACTTTCACGGCAATTCACTGGTTCATTACTTGTATAAAATAATTCAGTAAATGCTAGCCAGGTTACAGGGGATGGATAATGGCAGCTCTTCCCATTTATTAGACTCTCATCTCTGCAGTTACTGTATAAGGGGCCAGGATGCAGAGCTTTTCATCCAGTTCTGCTACCCGTTTATCAGCAGCTCCGTCCTTTTATCCCTCAGCATTTAAGTACTTCCATCTCCGAAATACAAACTATTGGCTCTTATCTAACAAGAAAGTTATCTTGGTTTTATGCCAGTATAGCATAGGAAAAACAAAAAAATGCAATTTATTAACCTTCTAAACAGAACGAGACAGACTTCAGCAAGATGGCACATGATTTGTGGAACACACGTTACATGACTAATGTCACATCCTCGCTCACACGAAGATGGCTCACAGAACCTTCAGGGACATTCACTCTCACAATTTATCTGGGGTGAGTTTTGTAGAGATGGGGGCTTCTAATTGTTAGACAGGCCATGACTTTTGACAGTTACTCTGGCCAGGCTCCACCTGCCAATTGGTGCCGTTACATCAGGCACAATTTTACCTCTAATTTCTCCTACTGTAAATGACTGGAGAGAATGCAAGCAAAATCAAATCAAACCAACCAACCAACCAACAAAACAACATCAGTTTTTCCTCACCTCTAGCTTGCTTTACCAGTTCAGTGAATTGAGTAGTTGGACTCAAAAGAAGAAAAACTTTTCCAACATGAAGATGGGTTCTATGGAAGAGCGTTCCTGAAATTCCCCAAATCCTCCTTTCAAAGGTGTTTTGAACAACTATCAACAATTTCTTATGAACGTATGGCCACTCTGCTCGGTGCTGCTCTCCCTGATTCCATCATCTCTGCAAATGGATGGCTTTTCCCTCTCATCAAGTCGGATAATAAAAGTTGGGGCATTCAATTCCCCTCATTCAGAAGCATTAGACTGGACAGAATTAATTTTTTCTCTTGACTCTCCCAAAGACTTTCTTCAAAAAGGGATCCACGTCACCAGTAAAATCTCCTTCAAAGGGTACTGTCAAAATATCTGGAATAATTTAAAAACTCATTTGTTACTCCTTGTTGCGTGTATCCCTTTGAAGCAAGAAGCTGAAGTCTATTTACATCAGTACTTCATCTCCTCTACCAGGCACAACATGTCAAGGAAAATGCCTTTCCAACACCACATGTACTGAGAGAGCACGGAGCTGAGTTTTGAGATTTGCCATGTTTCTACTATATCTGTTTTGGAACGCAAATGTATACATGGCTCAAAATACATCAAACTCGTAGGATGGTGAATACAGTTAGTAATCTGAACATCCCAGTGCAGTACGTTACTACAGGCGTCTTAACTAGTCAGCCAAGAATCAAGAAGAATAAAGTGTAGTACAATAGGATATGGTAAAACAAAGAGCTATGCCAGTTTAAAAATGAATCACACTGAAGAAACTTAGGAGAATATCCATATGCGTCAGTGCAGATTTGATTCTTTTGGGCCAATATTTGCTCCCGATTGTACTGAATAGAGCTTTCTATGGCACAGCCTTATATTCAGTATTCTGCAAACCAAATAAGACAAGATGGCTCAACAAAATCCTGCAAAAGGAGGACAGTAATACAAACCTGGAGGGCAATAGGTCCAGTGAGGGAGTTAATACAGACTGCATTCACACTGGGAGAGAAATGATAGGCAGTTTCTGATTACTTTTTGATTGTGAGATTGTAAACTGGTAGAAGTAGGAAGGAGAATTCCTTGTTGAAATGGACTGCTTTGTTTTAGGCAGCTTTCAAATGGAGACACTGCTGTTCTAAGACTCAATTGGACAATCCAGACAAAATCAAAGAGAGTCTGGATTTTTTTTCCCCTTCTTTTCTTCTTCTTTATGTTGAATAAAACCTTAGATAAGATCAATAGTTTCTTTAGTTTTATGTTTCTCTTCCTTAAGGGTAGATGGCTTATTGCATTTCCATTGATCACACAGACAGGGAGATTCAACAGAGACAAGTCATCTTTTCTTTTGCTCTCATTTCTGCCCTCCCCCCATACCCATTTGAAATCAAATGACTTTTAATCGAGGCTGGGGTCACAACTGTTTCTCATTTACATATCACTAGTAACAAATTCATGCCTTATTTTTCACTCACTAAACTGCTTTAGAAATGAAAGTCACATTTCTATACATGATATGCCACACACCGTGCAATCGAAAAACTTTAGGAACTTCTTTTCTGGGCCTCTCTATCAGACAGGTTACCTCAGCCCTCCTACAACATTGCTCTGTGGTGAGAGGGGGCTTACCTGACAGCCCTGTGTATTTAATATTTAAGCTTCTTACAGTCTCTACAAAGCCTTCCTCTGTTTTTTCCTAAATCCTTTGCAAACTCCCTATCAGATATGTGCAACTTCAAGCACAAGAAGTTTGTATCTCAGTTTACAGTCAGCAAAGCAGCTACATTCACCATTATTTTCACCATTTTCAAGAAGGAAGAAAGTCAAAGATCAGGATCCAGAACTGCTACCAACACCATTAGAAGCCTGACCACCAGCTTACTGAGTGGTGGTGCACTTGGGAGAACGTTGCATAAAACATTTTAGATCTGCTGGCACAACTTATGCAAACTTGGGTTGAAAATACTGAAGGAAGTAGAGAACAAATCATTAGACACTGATATAACCTGATGTCCAACTGCTTTTAGATGTTACTCAGATTATCTAGGAAATGAGTTAAATTCTCCATGGAGATCACTAGGAGTTTTGCCACTGACATTAGTCAAGATAGAATTTCTCCCCACTGTCTGAAGGAAATTTAAAACCCCACCACAACCTGTGGTACCTATTGCACCCCATCAGCACTTCTCAGAGTAGGGAGCACTAGGTGTAATGCTCAGGGCAGTTATATTCTCTTTCTTTAAACCATCTTCAGATATTTCTTCTGCCTTTTCTATCTAAGAAATGATGTGAGTATAGTAGAGCACTGTTAAAACAGTAGCTGAGTACTTGCTGGCCACATTCTATGGAATGTAAAAGGATTAACATAGAACTTGCAAAGAATAATTTGAACGTCTTATTAATTGTTATTTGTAACAATGGCTTTTTCCTTAAGGGTCTTTTCGGATCCTTAACCACATATTAATGCTGTATAGATAAGGATTGCTCCCTAGTGGGAGAAATAAGGTGGAGCACAGAATCCCTTCCATGGAAAGCAACAGGTTTGGGAAAGGAACAAAAAGAATTCACCAACTGAGCAAGTGGAGAATTATGTACAGCTAAATACAATTACCAGAGCTCAAACCATGTACTTAAAAAGTGCCAAGAGGCTCCTGTCTCTGATGCACTCAGCACAAGTACAGCCCTTCCCACAGTATCTGGAACATCATTTGGTAAGAAATTTAGCTCCATTTAGTTCACAGTTAAAGCTGTGGCTTCAGCTCATAGATGAGCTACCTTTGGCTGTCAGTAACAAACTCCAAGTGCAGAATTCTCAGTGCAGGCTCTTAAGTTTAGCCAAGCAAATGCCCAGATAGACTGCAACAGGAAGTGTATGACTCCTAATATTCATGTTAATTACCTCAGATCTACTGTGAATACCATTATAAAGACACAGTCTGTATCATCTCAAAAACACTCCTTCATTCAGCTCAATATTTTTGGCATTAGACTGGAATTTCTTTTTATTTCACTGTCAAATGAAACCTCGTAGCAAGGAACCTACTTCCCTGGCATGGAAGATTAAAAGTGAAGGATCGTGGAAGGATTTAACTGAGAAGAAACTCAGTAGAATGGCTACACTTATATTATAGAAGGAAGCTGGCAATACCAAACAGCATAAAAACAGCACTCTCTATTCTCCCAAGCTCATTAGACACACATTAGAAGGAGTGTGCCATGTAGTTCTTTGGAAGAGGTACTTACTTTGTAGAGACCATGGCTGCAGCCGCAGTACGTGCTCTCCATGGTGTAGCTCCTCAGCACACCCATTTCTTGCCATACCACCACCCGGGCTGTTGACTCGCGGGACTTTTCTACAAGGAAGCTGCAGCTGTTCATGACAAATGCAGGGGCCACTTTGTCCAGGATTTTAGGAAGAGTCTATAAGAAAGTATCAGCAATGAGAAAATGAATCAAACAGATGTACATGCATTTATATCACAAATACATCTACAAGAGGCCTATGCTGTTTAAAGCGCGTATCACCAAAGCTACCTGTAGAAACTGTCACTGTGATAGTTCCAGTTAGTGCCAAACTGGACTCATCTTCATCCCAAGTGAAATCTTCATATTCTAATGTTTTGTTGTGTTTGTTTGTTTTTTTGTCCCCAGTCACAGACAAAAATGCTGTAAGTACATTTGGTACATCCCATCCAAAATGATGTCTTTGCACATCCTATAGTTTTGGACTGCTGAAGTCACTTATGAAGCTTTATTTTTTAAGCTGCTTCAACATTAACTACATTTTCCTGTTCTGCCTAGAGGGCTGCAGTCATAGCTCAGCACACAATGTTTCCATTCTTTCCTTTCCAGCTCCTCCTCACAATTTGACAAGGGATTCAGCTATAGGAGGAATTTTGTTTGAACACAGCACACAGCAAAGAAGGGGAATGCATAATCCCACTGAAGGTCACAGATAATTATAGGAAAATAGAGCTTAGCATTTAACTATCTTGCATTGTGAAATAAACCAAACTATTCTCATCTGGGATCAAATGGTACATTGAATGCACTCTGTATAGAAAGCGGCAATAAAGAGTAAATATGAAAATTCAGTAAAATTACCTCTTAGCTCTGAGTGATTTTCTTATTCTAGAAATCATTTTTCTCAACAGCAGCCTATAAACACTGCTAATACACAGCGCTATCAAATATTTCTATCAGTGTGGATGCAACACTTCTTCATGCTAACTGTAAAAGTATATACTAGATATCTTAACACTAGGTGTACTCGGTGTAGAAATTGGGCATTTACATACAAAAGCACATATGTGCATATAAACCTTTGTGCTTGCATCCCAGTACATGCCCAAAGACCATCCAGTGAAGAGCTTGTAAAATAAGAACGTTCATTATTTCTTTGATGACAGCTTTCTTAAACTTCTGAATGGAATGGAATCATACAGAAGGAGTTTCTGCTCATTGCTAATGGCATTGACCCTCAAATTTCATTCAGTTTGGGCAGTGAAAGCCAACCAGCTAATTTCACTTTCCAATAACAATCAGTGAAACTGATTGATTCTAAGCAATTCTAGTTCCACTCTGTTGAGCTTTACATCACAGTTCTGTACAGGACTGCTTGGTTTCATCAAAATTGAGAAAATAACATTTAATAGCTGGTCTTCTCTTAAAGGATGACTGACGCAGAAGATAAAATCTTTGGCCTAAACTGTTCTGCAATATCCACTGCAAACATCATAATCATACATACCTCTGTAATAAGAAAGTAAATGTTATTTTCAGCATATCCAATCTATAGCTATGAATGGACCCTACCAGTTCTGTAAGGTACAGACATAAAGATCTATAAGGTCCATTCATCAGCAGAAAAAAACCTTGTGAACAGATAACTGGAACAAAGTGAGAGATTACATTTCAAACCTGAGACCAGCATGAGCCTAACTCTTAAGTCAAGATCTACAGTGTGCCATTAAGAACTACAGCATTCCTTTTCCTGGGAGAATACTGAACAGAGGAATCTTTAAAATTGATTACTTGCTCTGAACTAAACATCCACTGCTTCTGAATTGCCCTCAAAGTACAATTTGCTGCAAAATATTATGATTCCGAGCAACACATCCAGGTTTTCCTGGAGCTGGGTTAAAAATAAAGCACAGTCACCCAAACAATTATAATCCTGAACACAATCATGAGATCCAGCTAAACTGCGTGTGAAGGTTCAGATAGTTTTCATTCTGTCCTTATCTGAAACAGCACACAGATTTTTGTAAATATATGCTATGAAGTACCATAATCAGATCTCTAATCCAGTTTAGTTTTTAAAACAATTGAAATTATATGCATAATCAGTCTTCTATATTTGATTAAATAAAAACGCTGGCAGGTAACAGTAATGTCTCTGTAGTCAGGACTCATTTAGAAGCATTATCAAATCTGAATTTAATATTCCTTTCATTTTACCAGCTTTCACTGGATTTCACACTAATAGTTCTTTCCCCTCTGCTTTTCTCATTAATTACCTTTCAATTGTATTTCTGGGAGGGTGAAAACGCATCTTTTCAAAGGATTCTTTTATGACAACACATTACTTTAACCATGCTCCCTGTCTCTCATACAGCTGGATTTAGCATGCACAAAAACGGGGGTGCTGCCCATGTCCATAAACCTCCGTTCCCATTTGGTCAGAATGGAATTAGGATTCTTTACTGAGGTCCCTTCAGAGATTACTGTCAAAGCGGCCTGGAATGGTGATTAAAAGGAGAAATCCTGAAGTTGGGTTTTCCAATGTCAATGCTACGCATGTCATCTGAGGCCAAGTATTAGGAAGTAACAATGCCTCTTTCTCCCACGAATCAAGGGCTACAGCAAAGGCTGTTCAAAAATCACAATTTTCTTGAGGTATTTTGCTCATGTTTTTGGGAAGTAAATACATGGAGAGCAGGATCGTCCCCAATTACTCATGGGAGGAAGGAGAGAAACTTCCCATATTTTGCAATCACAAAGCCTTTCATCTAGGCCACTGCAGATTCTTGGACACCCTTGGAGGCTTGCTCTTGGTTTCTTCATTGCAGATTCAAGACAGGCACCAGATGCTGAAAGCAGCATTTGAATTCTGTTTGTGTAACAGTGAACTATCCTCAGCCTTTTCAAGCCCACTGATTTCAAATACAACAAGCGATGTTCTGACTGTAAGCACCCTTCCTGCTTTTCCTTGTGAAACAAGTGTTTCCACGGGGACTTCTCGTGAGTTGAGGGTGAGAGAAGCACATGTATACTTGGAACTTATAAAACACAAAAATACAACATTTCTATTAGTCAGCGGCAGTGACAACAAAACAGCATCTTAATGAAATGAATTAGAGATCCACCTATTGACAATATTCTCGCAGATATCTGGTGCATGAAGATAGTAGGAATCATTTAAACTTTTCTGGATCTCTACTCCTCTGCTGCAAGACAAGTTTGCACCTACCAACAGAACTTGTGATCTGACCTCATCTTAAAGAGGGATGTAGGTGCACATATATGCCAACAACTGTAGAAAGGAACAAAGCAGACCTACCCTGTAGCCAACATCTTCTGTGATAACTGCTGTGTCGACCACGCAACCTGCTTGCCACAAGGTCTCTTTGATACTGCAACCATAGAGGAACACATTCTTTTTCTGGGAGTGCCCATGGTAGTCACAGAACACCTAGGGAGGAAAGAAAGGCAAAATCTGTAATACTGAAGTAAGCTTTGTGGTTCTTCACAACAGACACTATAAATACTAGAGGATTGTATGTGAGGAATTACACCTTTGTCAGTGCTCTTCAGACAAACTCAGAGCAGAGCTCTGGGCCAAGCCTATAATCAGTGTCAAACTTTGTTAGTCAGCCGTACCTCGTTTTACCTATTGGAACTGACATGATCTCATGAATCCAGTGTCAACACCGGTGCATTTCTGTCCACAGCAGAAATAAACATGACATCTGTGCAAGATTCCATGCCAACCGAGGAACCTGAGAGTTCATGGTAACTTATGATACAACGGAGCAATTTGTTGGGCTCCTCTGACTTCTCAACTCTAGCATTAGCCTCAGGAGATTTTAAAACTGCACCTTTTGCCAGCAATTAATCACCTTGGCTTCTTTAAACACAAAAACTGTGCTACACAATGTTTAGGAAAATGTAATTGTGCAGTTGTGTAAAAATGTATTGTATGTGGTCAGATACTTACATGAATTCCTGGACATAAAGCACGGGACATTATCTTTGTCAGACAAATAATCTGATTCCACACAACGTAATGTATCTATTTAATCCATCTCTCATGTCAGCTATCATATAAACTAGGTACAAGGTACATTCCAGGTTTTAATGGAAGTTTTGATTGCCTTCATAGGCACATATCAACTTTGATAAAAATGAAAATCACGATTTAATGACCCAAGAGGAAAATATTGACCCAAGTGTTAAATAATAATCAATCTCATTGCCCTCTGGAATATGAAGTCAATATAGACACTGCTGTTACATATATTCTCCATGTCTTTATCAGAAACATTCAGAAATCCAGCAGTGAAAAGACAAGGATTTCTAAAGAGAAGAAATTGGTTTGTTTTAAGGCAATATTCATTGCCGATTAGAAAGGAACATCGTGATATCATTTAAATAGTTTTCTGAGGCATCTATCAGAGACAAAGGGACAGGTGTCATAAGGTAGGGAAGCACTGTGGATCAATTAAAAAGATGAGGAAGAAAGATACATATTCTTATATAAACATAGACAGGAGGAGAGAAACAGATGGAATAGATCAACTTCTTCCACCAACTGTTAAGGCAAGTTTTACCCTAGTATGCTTGTTTAGTAGTTATACAGTAACTCAGTTTAGCTGCAGCCAGTCAGGAAGTTATTAGTAATTACCTAAGGAACTGAGCATTTAAATTCCTCCAGCTGCTCTGACAAGCTGCACGTTGATTGGAGATGCTAAGACACTCACACGCAGATTCATCCCACAAGTCCTAGTTAACAGGACTGCTATAGCCACAGAACATCCTGAGTTGGACAGGACCTGTAAAAGGATCACCCAGTCCAACACATGGGGCTTATGCAGTCCTACACTTCAAGCAACAGCCTGAAAAACAGGGAATTATCCCATAAAGCCCCCTTCTAAACAGCTGCATTTATTGGTTCTTTTAATGACAGGCATTTTTCCAGTTAGCGTTCCATCTATGCTTCCAGCAATACAGTCATAGATTAGTTTAACCACAGGTACCAACTAGAATTTACTCCTATGAATATCAAAGAAGGTTTTATAGCTGTGGTTCTATTTTGAGGCAGAGATCCCAGCTCAACCAGGTATCAATTACCTGCCAATTTACAGAATTACTAACATGCAAGATGCATATATTATTACCTAAAAGATTACTTATCAGAAACCACACAGGGATGATCAGCTGCTCAGATAGCTGTGCTGCCTGATAAGCAGGAGGTCCATAATTCTGCATCTCAAGAGTGAATCCTTAAGTGACAAGTCTGGAACAAGCCTTCCATATTAGTAAAGCATTGTAAAAGCCAGGCTCTGTAACACCACTATTTCATGCCATGGGATGAATCCATGACTGCCACCCACCTCCACAGCAGAGAAGTCAACACTACTGGAAATGTTTCCATTCCATTTGTGTATCATATATACCTACATTTTAATTAATTTTACTGAGCACTGCAGTTATTCTCAGTGTTTATGACAAATCGTTTTGTTTTTGTTTTTACAATGCATTCTTCTGCTCTATTTTTATTCTACAGAGTAGCTCAAGCCTCACCACTCAGCCAAGACAAAACTGTATTTTATAGTTGCAGCACCCAATGAAGAACTTTCCTTGGGTTAAGCCTGGGCAACCACAAGGTAAACTTGAGACCTACCCACCCCTTTTTTCTCTCTATCCTTCTTGTACAGCTGTGACACCAACACACAGTCAAATTCCAAGTCTGGTGTTCACTGGGGTATGACTCAAGACACACATGCAAATTTTTATCTATTTAAAGTAATGTGCCAGCACTGAGCGCCACAAAGGTAAGGACTGCTTTCAAACTCAAAAACAATCCCCCTCATGACTCACAGAATCAGGAAGCTTTTAAAACAAAGGAAAAGCAAGACAGAAAATGGATGCAAATACTCTTTTTTTTCCTTAGTAGCTTCGTGAGAGGACCCAATCTCAGACTGCTGAGGTAGACACGTTTAGGATGCTTTGCTCACAAAAAGCTATGTACTTGCAGTCAGATTCTGTTTCCAACCTTGATAGAATATCTCAAAAAGCAAACACCGCTTTGTGTCTCCTGGTCCCTAACAGCATCTTCCTGTCCCCTCCAAAAGTAACTTGCTCTTTGCTGCAGCTTGATCCCTCTGTAAGAGCTACACTTTTCCTGTTGCATCCTGCAAGTGCACTGTCAACTGTAATTCACAAACTGCACATTTCCTCACCACGAATGCTCAAGGGGAAAAAGCAACATCTCTTTCCCCTTCAGTCCTAGCTGCTCCCAAGCTTAGCTCTCTGATACTCCCGCTGCTCTCAGTTGAAAAGAAACCACCCTCAGTGGAGAGTTGCAATACTACAGCGTATCCAGCCCCTTCTTTTACTAGGGTTTCCAAAACCAACAAGAGAAGCAAAAATAAATAAACAAATAAAGCACTTAGATGGCTGTTTTCTATGGCTGAAGTTACCAATTAAAATGGGTTTGGTTTGAAAGGCCGCTAACTTTAAAGTTATTTCCTTTTCACTTTCAAGAAGCTTTCCTTTCCTTTGAAGAAACTGCTTGCGCATCCCCAAGATAAATTAAACTAATTCACTCCACAGAAATCATTTGGCTATCAGTGAAATTGCCTTCATGGCATCTTGGCAGTGAGTGCAGGGCAGAAGAAATCCAGCTTCTTCTGGAGTTGGGAAAAGACATTTGCGAGCATGTATAAACCAAAATCAATGTACTCTTCAAAGGCAAAGAAAAAATCAGTTTACCACGTCTGACATACTGCCTGTGAGTGAGAGACATGATACGATCAATAGTCTTACTTCACTCAGCAAGATGAAAACTTCCACTGGGCGCATGTTCAACTTCATGCATCTGGATGTGACAGGGATGGTTATGATAAATTTAAATTAAAAAGGCCCAATACGATTAGCACAATAAAACAAAACTGATCAGATGTAGCTCAAAACCCAAAGAAAATGTAGGTGGAATAAACTCTCAGATACAAGCTGAACTTCCAGTAGATTCCTTGGAGTGCAGAGCTCGATGTCAGGGCTGTCATTTAGGCCAAAAATAGCATATTTCCACAAATATTCACTTAAAGAAACTCACAGACATTTTCACCTTGTCTGAGGATTTTCTCATCAAGACCAGAGTGAACAGTGCATCTTAGGACATTTCCTGCCTAACTGGGGCTATAAGAAGCCAACTTGCTGTTCCATCCACTTCCATTCTGTTCATCAACATTTGAAACCATCAGTGTTTTTTTTTTTATCCTGAGGTCTCAGAACTATTCATTCTGTTGGGCATCAAGACCGAACAGATGGGGACAGATCCCAGACATATGCCAGTAGTATCACCCCTCATGAACTTCCGGTAGTTCCCCCAAAAAGTCATTTTCTTCTCACTGAAGCAGCAGAAAAGTTCAACCATTTTGAAAGCTAACTTGTGTTTCTCTGATTGCACAGATTGCTCCAGTTTGGGCTTTTGCATGATCCATTCAGACTATGTCTTCACAGAATTTCTCCTGTCATTGCCAGAAAGATAACAATAACTTACTAACAATATCTAGTTTAGCTGAAGTACTTTGAGGATACTAAGGAGCTGTAAGGAATTTGTATTCACTCTGCAGGTGCACGAAGACTCTGAAGTTTGGAGTTGGTTAGAAGATTCAGTAGATAACCCAAGACTTTCAAAAACACCCCACAATGATGAAAGTATAGCGGTATAGTATGCTTTCCACATCTCTAACCATAAAACAGGGCTGTTGACACAACTGCAATAATCCATCTGCGTGCAATAACCCATAGAAGATACAGGGAGTTACTCACCACAGGGGCCCGGTTGATGCTGCGCAGATAATACAGAAGACCTTTGGTGTGGTAAATTGTTGGATGGAGCTGAGAACTGGGAGTCAGCCACTGCCTGTTCAGATCATCTCCACTCAAGGAACAACGGTGGCTGAAATCACAAAGCAACACATCACAAACAAAAGTTGATTCCAAAGAGTTCCTGATTCTGGCAAGACCTGGCACAAAGATGGGGAATGCCAATTAAAACACAGATCAAAGACTTTTAACACTGGGTTGGAATGAATCAACAGTCGCTACATTTCAGAGGTGCGTACCACCATGCAGATTTTATCATCCCCTTTCCTTCCAGAATTCAGACAGTTACAGCCCTGAAAATAAATGCAGATTTTCCTTTACTTAAGTACATACACAATCAGGACCACTTACAAACAAAATTACCTTCGGAAACGCTCTAAATTCTGCGCTATCTACAAAACTCACCCAGCTTACGTGCACAGCAAAGGCTTCTCAAAACCTCCACAGCAAATAAGTACATCCAACTCCTACTCATTCTAATTGAAGACAGGTGCTTGAATCTCTTCGACCAGCCTGAAATATGTATGCACTTAAATGAGATGAGCTGGATATCTCATTTAAGCTCCTCCACTCATGAGAAATGTAGCTATCTGAAGCACATCAAGAAGATCTTGATGCATGCTACATCATTATGTGGAACAATTACCTAGATTCACTGCAAAGACTGGATAAAAAGCTAAATAAGGATCCTAGATTTGCACTGAGAAAGTGTTTTCATTAGTTGGATTGAAAATATTCTGCTCCTGACTCAGTGATCAGTGAAAAAATCTGCAGGATATTTGATTGTAAGGAGCAGCACATCATTGTACAATTTTGCAGAATCTGACTAATTTCCCTCATTAGTGATTGTGTGCACTGCAGAGCCTAATTATTGTAAGTACTGGACAAATTTCTAGCTACAGAGTTACATCCAGCTTTGCTGTTCCAGCCTCCTAGTCACAGAATAAGTACAGATGTATTCCTGGGGACACAATCTGGCGGTCTGAAGATAGAATCTCGCATTGCAACTGGGGTGCATTGCATCCAGCGTTATCAGTGAGCCTTGCAAATAATGCTTGCAGAAAAAAGGTCTTAAGGCTGGAATACTTCAAAAAATACTAGATACAATGGAGAACTGGTTAAGAAAGGAAAACAAAGAAACAATAAAATCCACTAAAAATGTCATACGTTTCTAATGGAGAAAAACAATGTCTCTGATGCCATCTTGGGGTTTCTGGCAACATCACAAGACTCATTCTGACTTTACTCTAGTTTCAGTGTTACCTGAATTCCCTTTTTTCCTCATAACCCACAGCTGCTACATTGCTCATTCTGAAAGCTGAAAAATATTGCCAGTAACAAAAGCATGAGAAGTCACTGAATGCTTCTACCAAATATTCTATGTAAAAACATGACCGTTTCTGTTATGTTTCTTAATAGCCCTTCAGGCAAAGTTACCTGCAGGCTCACCTTTCCTGACCTGCAAGAGAACAGATGCTCAGCTGAGATTTACAAGTGTATTTCTGCCAAGAACTTGTGTGCATACACAGTTTCCTTCCAGCAGGCGTAACTCCATTCTAAAAGTCACTAAACAAAAAGCCAGTTTGTAAATATATATATAAATTATTCTTCTTTCTGAACACAAGAAGAAATTAGATGTTCTCTTAGAAAAGGAGGCAAGAAAAACTAATCGATCCTGTTGCATTGCAGTGTTTCTCATTGCAGCATTAGATTCTGCTATGGACTGTGGTCTGGAATGTAGGGCTGGTTCACAAGCACATCTTGTACACAGCATGCTGACATGTTCATAGGTCACAGTACCCTCACTCTTCAGTCTTTACTCTGCCCATGTTGCAATTTACCAATTCCATCATTCTGATACAAAAGGAGGTTCTTCCTAGAGGAGACTCCATGACAGTTCAATTGCCCCATGACATTCACAGGCTAATTTATAATGGAAGGAAGGTAAAATCTCACCAAGAAGGCAAGAACTGGGAGGCAGAGTTCAGTTTTGTCCTCCAGTGATTAGTATCTTCGCTCATTCGAATGACCTTTAGATATTAGCCCTCTGCCTGGCAGCCTGTAGCCATAGCTCTGAAGGAGATGCAGAACTTTAATTAAATTATGAGACACTGATTTTTCCAACCTCGCTCACTCCCTCTGACCATACTGTTATAGGCTGTTTATTTTTGGAGATCCCCACCAGCTCTGTTCCCTTGCTCCTTTCGTCCTTCTCTTCCTCTCCTAATAGCGATGACATTCGCAGATAATGGTTTTGTCCGTTATGCTCTGCATCCAAGGGTGAAGGTAAAATATTAAGCTGATCTCAAGTGCTGATAGCAAATAAAGAGACTGGAAAGCTGAGACTGGCTTTCTACATTTGGCAAGATTTAATGAAATTCACTTCTCAAACCAAAGGCATTTCTCACAACGTAGTTCCAAGCTACTGTATTTGCTTTAAGTGCTTTATGTCTTCTCTCCTTTGCAGCATTAGTGAGACTACGTGACAGCCTGGATGGGACTCCCAGCAGCTCAAACCAAGTGATGAAAATGTTTGCCACAAGGAATTCCAATAGAGTAAAGGAAACCCCACCTCTACCTCTAAACAGATTACCCGTAATTAAATTGTATTTCTCTTGCTCACAAGTCTGATGCTTTGGATTGAACTTCTGTTATAGCTCTACCTCCTTTTCTACCTTTAAACAGTTCTTTGACGGGGGTCAGCATGTGGGACAGCTGTTAGCTGCCTCCTGGGGTACTGCTTGACTACCAGAGCACAGAAAAAAGGAAACTATTTGCTCCTTTGTTCTACATAAGAACTGAAGTGGCTCCATTAAACGTTCGGCCACAACCTTTGAGATACACGATCCATTAGTGCTACTGTAGAAAGGATCAGTTCCACAATTTGAAGTAGTTTGTGTAAATATCACACATCTCTCCCACCAATCAAGACCAAACACTTTTGACCTTCTCCTCCAAGCAGACTCTGGGGCTGTAACGTTTCTGTAAGTAGTTCTAGAATAACTCAGGAAAAGCCACAGAGCTGGTAGAAGATGGGACCCTCAAAGCATAACTAAGGTGTTCTAAAAACGTACGTAGCCAGAAAACACTGCCACAGTGATCCACAGCAAAGCGCCCAGCACTCACAACTGTCTGAGGAAAGAAACGCTTGGGTTGTCTGCCTTTCAGATATACTAGTGCCATGCAGCCCTGGAAAATGAACAGAAAGTAGTCAAGCCCACACCCTGAAGCAAAGATTTGATGGAACACGCTCAGCTCTCCTGTGACTGGCTGTGAGCAAAGAAAACTCAACCACAGGTGAATTTGTTGATGACTGTTGGTTTCAAATATCAGTACACATCATCAGTAATACTCCTGCACCTCTGCAAGCCGCACCTCTAAAGATGTATAAAGGCAGGTAGTCATTCTGAACTGCAAATGGGAGAACTACTCTAAAAAAGCCAGATCCTTAAAATCTCAAATTGATACACCACAGTCATAAAGATGAGGTTGAGTTTTCTCTTCTGAATACACAGGCAGTAAATGCACTTCTAAGAGAAGCATTAGACCTTGCTCTGAAGGCAGGGACACCTCACAGAGAGTTAATGAGAAAGAGGTTAAGTTGCTAAAGCACGGACCTATTCAGTTAAAAACAGAATGATATTTTAAGTCTGTTTGCAATTTTAAGACCTTGCTTTTAATCTTGTACCTCGAAGTCTGACATCAAGTTTTAATGAAGATTCATCCTCTTTTTTTCTCTCACCCTTAGGTCTGCTTGGTTTAAGAGCAAAGCAAAAGATCCCTGAGCGCCTCAGCTTCCAACTGTACTGAATTCTGAAATGTCTTTGGACTGGGAGACATGAACTAGTCCTAACCCAAGGCTGATATTGTCAACAGAACCCTTCAGTTGGCTGCTGTAAGACTGGTTCGATGCCCTGCATGGAAAGAAAAATGAGAGGGGAAAAAGAGAGAAGGGAACACATGGGGAGGAGAGGGGAAAAAAGAAAACAAACACCAAAAAACAAAACAAACCAAAACAAAAAAAAAACACTAAAACAAAAGGGAAAAGGAAATATGAAATAAAGACATGGGGGGGATAAATGTAATGCACAAGATATTAGACCAGGAAGAAAGCGAGAAGTGGAAAGAGAGGAAAGTCACTTTTTAAAGAAAAGATGTTGCTGTGCTTGGAAGATAAAATGATTCAAAATCTCCTGTCCATTACAGATAAATGGAAAGACAGGGCCCATCATATCAAATGAATGATGTCAGGACTGATAATAACAGCACCTGGGGCACAGTGAACTATGAAATCTAAAGGGATGCATTGTGTTTGATATGTAGAGAGCAACATCACCATTCACTGTGCATCTTAAAAGCAGACAGCAGTACCAGCACAGGATAAGAATATCTATAAAGGAAAGTAGGCACAAGTAAACATCAGGATGCCGTTGAACAGCATGTGGCAGCCTCAGACAGACACAGCATGCTGGACTTATAAATAACTACTGCTTACCCAGGATGGAAGCAAGAGGAATATTTGCATTAAGGTGTTTTGGTCTTGCAATTAAGAAAGCTCAGATCAACCTGAGATGTGAGTACATGTGGAGAGGGCAGGTGGAATCGTGAATTTTCTTGATTGTTAACCTTTTCAGAGAACAAGGCAGTGATGTTGGAAAGCAGCAGAACCAGTAAAGCCCTCCCTCATAATTAAAAGGAAGATGTGACAGAAATAGAATTATTTTTTTACAGCCTGAAGTCCATGCGCTGGAACTGACTACATTCACCATACATTTATTCCATGGAGATGCTCATCCAATGCCATCTAGTCGTTGCATTACAGCATTGCCCTGCGATGTCTATGGTCATTCTAGAAACAGGAAGCCCCCACAACAACAGCAATATTGGAGGCTTTAAACTGTGTGCAATCCAATGAAACACCAGCTTATGGCAACTAACAGTCTTCCATTTTCTGAAATATCTGCCTTAATTGCATTAGAGAAATGTTGAAGTACTGAGTACTGCTTCGTAGAGCTCTTCATATAATCCATTTCATTTTATAGCAGATAAATATACAGATAAGCACTACAGGACTCTACAGCTGGAATCAAAGATGGGGAAAAAGAGGGCAAGGTGTTTTCCTACTGTGCTCTGGGCTGCATCATTAATTTCATAGTGAAACTTCTTTCCCATCATTTAAGTGAGCTGCTTAAAGTTCCCTCTGGGATACCTCACTTGGGCATCTTGGCAAGCCACGGGGTTTCACTGAAGAAATGTGATCCCTTCCCCATTTACTTCAAGAAACAAAGGGGGCAATGTTCTTTCTTTGTTCAGGGATTGAAGTTACCAGATTTTCATTTGTTCACAGTGAAATATAGGTGAATATCTGCAAGGCATATATACAGGCACCAATGACCAAAGCAGTTTCCATCCACATTACTGCAGCTAACAATTCACTACTGATCATAGCTTATCTCTTAGATGACACTCGTACTATCTGGCTGCCAACCAACTGAACAAGGCCACTGGAAAGATCCTGACCACTTTAGACCACTGCTGCTCAAAGACTTTTCCATTTCAGCACAGATTAATGAATCCATGATGTGTTGTACTTCCTCTTGAGCAAATGGTGTTCTAAAGCACCACTCCATCAGCTTCTTCTTGCCTACCCACATCAGAGCATTGATGCTAATTAGCATAACGAGCCTTCAGAGTTTCACCTTCTACATCTGACTGATTTTTTTTACAGTGGACAATTCTTCCTTCCCAAGATAAATGATTTAGTCTGTGCTTTCTCCTTTTGGTCCGTGTAACTGTGTCTCTGTCCTTGTTCTGATAGGAGAGTTCCTTTTCTCTCAGCGGACACATTTCATTAAGCCGCACTTTGTCACAAACCAGTTAGACACAGAATGAGATCTGCATCATTCCCAGCTAACACTGTCAATGTCATAATCAAATGAGACAAGAAGTTCACATGACCTACTGAAAAGGTGAGTTAACAGCCTTATCACAGCTAAACTACCTCCTCAGTTCCACATGAAAGGACGCTCATCAGATTTCTACTATTTTAGCTGCAACAACAGTAACTATCAAATATGAGAACAAATTCACCTGCAGTTGGTGACACTTTGCACTGTCATTTATGAGGAAAATGCAAGTTATGATGATCTGTACTGTTTTGTGGAGGAGTAAATAAGGATTCAGGAAGCACCTAAAAACTGAAAGTTTCTTGACACCTACCATGACATTGAGTCATCTTTAGACCCTTTTTGCAACAACTTCAAATACTTTCTCACTGGTAAGAAAGCCCAAAACAGAATTTTTAGTCACTAGTTCTGACTGGAAAAAGTAATTTTCAACTCAAGATTTTTCTTTTAACAAGTACCTGCTTCCTGCTGGAAATCATAGCTTTTCCTCAGCTCATTCTCTTCAAAACTTGGAGTTTTCCATCAAAACTTCAAATTGGCCAGTTCAGAATGTTAAACTGTTTAAGAGATGCCCTCAGCATATGGCAGAATATGTGCACTTAAGGATTCTAAGGTACTCATTCTTCTCTGCCAAAGCGCCTCTTTGTCTGGGCCACGTGTCCTACAACACAACTTAAAGCGCTGACAACACTAATTCAGTAAGATGCACAAATTAAGATGCAGCAGGGGAGGCAGGTGAAGCCAGGACAACGGGACAGCCAAGCAACTCCCAAATGGCACTGCAATGACATTTCCAAATGGAAATGATGTTTTTAAATGGGAAGATTTGGCTCCAATTTTGACTATTACTCATTGAAAAGCTTAAGTTTACCATGGGGAGAAAACAGTTCTTTAAGACAGCCTCATCCTCCTACAAACTCTTTCAGCAGATCCTAATTTTGCAGGCACAAATATTGAAAAGTGAAGACACTCATGCAAAAAGGTAGCAAATCAGTGAAAAATTAAGACCAGAACCAGAGGTTTCAAGACAAAGGACTGAATAACTAACATTTTACTTTTGAAGTAATGTCCTTCAGCCTGCTTCTAAGTCTTGCATTATTCACTTTCTTAATTTAAATATGGTTTACATTCATATACCTGAAGAAAGGTTCTTAACTGACTTAAGCTAATTGCTCACATATGGATTGCATTAATTGAGTTGATTTAAATATCGGGTAGTTATATCAGTGCAATCTCCATATACTAATGAACACTAAGAAATACATTTTCCAGATGACTGTTCTAAAATTTAAGCCCAACTAAGTGACACATAAGAGCAAAGTGTGGCATCATAGATCAATAAGAAGAACTACAAGCAGAGCCTTGCGTAGAGGCCAAGAATAAAAAATAAATAGAATGTGCAGAGATACCTTCAGATCTGTTCAATTTTCCTAGGATCCTTATGCAGCCCCATAGTCCAGTAGGTAGCACTCATTCCTACAGGCAAGAGCGAACTGAAGATGTTAATTAGAATGGGAGGAAAAGACCTCAGAACAGATGCTACGAATCAGAAATATTCTGCTAATAAGTTATAGAATAATTGGAGTAATCCAAAAACATTGTCAGTGAGTGCTGAAGAACCGTTGCACTTTTGTTTTAGTAATGAGAGTAATGAAACAAACACTGCACAAGGACTGTGGTCCAAGATATTATGATACAGTTCCCTTCTGGACCATCACTAACATCATCCTGGTCTAATCATGTTCAGCATCATCTAAAAGGTTTTGTCCAGCTTGTAACATCCCGCTTCCTGCTAGTCATTGATCAGGACATTGTGCGCCTACCTCAGAAGACAAACCAATTTTGGAAACCTAGAGTCCCTTTTCAGTTTGGGGCCTGCAAAGATCTGTGTATCAGACTTGTTTCAGCAAACTGACAGCAGCACGAGCAGAGATCTCAGTACATGAGACTGTGATGTGATTTATGCTGGAACTGACTGCAGGTTGACATATATGAAGACATACTATACTTCCTCCGTCAGTAAATTAGAGTACTGACAAAGCACCATTACCAGAAATATGCTGAGCGGTAGCTTATGAAATAACACAAACCCAAGAACACAGTTTGTCAACCACCCTCTCCATGGCAGGCACAGTTAAAGAAAGTAACACTAGACTTTGCTAATCACTCACATTGGAGGAGCTTTCCCTTCTTTCTTCCTACTTTTCTCCCTTTCTTTTTACAGTCACGCCTTAAAACCAATATGATTGTGATCATATTGCTACTGATGCCTACAGCTCCACTGGAAATGCCCGCTATAACAGGATATATACACTGTTGTGTGACGATGCCTACTAACTTCACAGGCTACTTGCATGACAAATACAATCTCCCCGCAATGAAGTAATAATTCCTCACAGGTTACTCAGCAATCATATACATGAATGCAAGCTTTTCCCCTTTCTGAACACAGAATTTCCAGCTCTGTCTGCCTAGTCCACTGAACAGTCACGAATTCCTATGAAACAATTTGATTTCTTTGCAGTAAGTGTTCCTTTCTGTAGAGATAAGCAATAGTTACAGATCAGGTCTGTTTGCAATACAGTTTCCATGTCAAAATAGGAAAAAAAGCCAGAGCAAAACACTGAAAAAACAACAGAAGACTTATTTTCAAGTTATGCATTCCACCTGACTCTGAAGGGAAATGCATGTCTTCTATTGAACTAGACACGCATTCCATGCATCCTCAGAGATCAGGCAACCGCTGCTCTACCATCACTAGAAAAGCATCTGAGGGACTGATCTGTCACTGAGCAGAGTGAGCAGGCACAGATAAGTAAATCAGTTTGGGGTTATATCTGCAGATGCACTAAGTTGTTTTATTTACTTTCCCCCTATGCTTATGCACTACATGACTTCAAAGCTCAACTGAATGCTAATTCTGATACGAAAAGATGCACTAAAACAAATTGCACTTACGTAACTGCTCATCCAAGCACAGTGTCTCTGGGCACTGCACAATAGTAAAGTTAAACGAAGCATTCAATACCCACTTATTAAAATAAAGTATTCACTGGAGAAACCTGATGGGCTTGTAAATGTCTGCAAAACATTCAGGAAAAAAAAAAAAATAAAATAAAATATCCATATAAAATGCAGTAACTGATAAAATCGCTATAAAACAAAACAAAACAGACCCAATTCTCCAGGGAAACTCACATAATGGTGAGATTGGGCCAAGTGTTTAAGAGATGCCACGCAAGTGGTAAGTAAAGCTGGCACAGAAAAGTGAGGGCGCATAGAGAAAAATGAAGACTCCTAAGAAAAAGGATTTGAATTTGAGGGGAGATCTGCCTTAGAAACCAGGGCAAACACATTAAGTGCAGCAGTTTTGCTGGAAGATTCTAGTGGAAAAAAACAAAAGTCAAAGAAAAACTAGGACAGTAGATAGGAACAAATGTAAGCGGTTCTTATATACTTATGTGAGCAGAAATCTAAGCTGTTTTTTTTTTTTCCATAGCAATTGGCAAATTTTAATTGGGGGCTCGTACGATCAAAAAAAAATCCCTCTTGAAACAGATTTGTAAAGTGAAGTTACTTGAATTCTGAAATAAATGACCTGATTTTTCAAAATATGGAGCTACTCATCACTGCCTATTGAAGTTCAATAGAATTGCAAGCACTCAGCATCTTCCAAAGTCAGGAAATTCTTAACTAGCTTCCTAAAACATATTGGATCAGGGCAACTAATTTATGGTCCTTACTATTCGTTTTTATCTCTGTTCTTCAATTGAATCAGGAAGCTTTACGTATCAGAATATATCAGCAATATTCTAGAATGGAGGACACAGAACTTTTCCAAGTATTTTGGTGAGTTTCTGCATAGCTCTTCCTTCCCTTCCCTTGTTTTTAATGTATTGAAGTAGAGGAAAAATCTCTTGAAGGGTAATGAATTAAGGATATTTGGGCATCAATGGGTTTGAAGACACTTATGAAGAAAATCAATGATCGGCATCCAATTCTGGTAATAAAGCACTTAAAAAACTTTCAGATTAGAAGCACTGTCCTGCGTCAGTGAGTCAAAACCTCAGGTTCTGATCAAAAGCTGAAATAACTCACGACATAGCAAAGGGCAGCACAGTAAGCTCTCTCATTTAGACATGGAGAAAAGGGTACAAGATAAGAACACTAATAGGACCACTGGATCATTATAGCTCTTCTACTTCAAAGGTCCATGTTTAAAAGCTGATACAGTGCCACTAAACAACATGTGTCTGCTGGCTGCTCTACATGCTCAGTCACTAAACAAGGAGTAGGACCATACTGTCTACCTTTACTTAAGTTAACGACCGAGCACTACAGTTTTCTTCTCTCTAATACGAGAAACAGTTTTCATCACCTCATGGGTAAAGCAGGGTTTGCCCATGATTCTATGTTTTAATTCTTGATGGACCTTCCAGACCTAACAGGTGAATAACAGTACTGATTTATTGCTAAGTGCATCATACAGGGCAATACTACTTATGCCACGAAGGAGAAATTGTGCTAAGCACCAACTTTAAACCAAAAGAGCTTCAAAACTGCCTTCTAAAGACCAATATTTCATCACTGCAAAGAAACAACCTTAGACGCAACTTCCAACCATATTTTTCAGTGGAGGGCATCCATAGCATTTCTATCCACAGAATGACATGGAAGGGAAGTACAGGGGAATAAAATTCTCTGTTTGAAGATGGATTTGAAACAGAAACACGCCATGTGCTTAGAATCATAAATAGAGGCAGGAAGGCTAACGAGGCTCTGGAATATTTCTGATGTTATCTGATAGTGTTTTTCTTTTCTGAATTTCTCCAGGACTCCTTGTACTTTGAGCTATCCCGCCCCTCTCAGACCCAGGAGAGATTAAAGACTCAGCTGCATAACATTTAATCAATACCGATAAGCTCATAGAAATATCCTCTACAAAAATCAATGTGCAAATTCAAGTAGGCCATTCTGATCAACTGGAATAAATGTTGCAAATTATTTTGACCGTGGCTGTAAAAACACTGCGGAATAAACACCAACAAAGGAAAGACCTTAAGATCTAAGTTATCTTTCTCCTATATATATAAACAACGTAGTTCAGCTGTTACTGTTTGAATTTAGGTAAATTAGTGCTTTCTCAGCTTCTTATCTTTATAGTGTATTTGTAAGCAAAGTCATTGATTGCCTGAAGCAGAAGACCTAGAAAAAAACTTCAGCCTTCCACCTTTCTTGAACAACTTAATTCCAAATATATATAATTAATAGTGCTATATAGTGCTGTGAAATGCTAAATATCTTTAATTCTTCTTAAGGTGTAACACTTTTTTAACCTCCTCACAGTCTGAGCAGCAGTTCCTTAGTGGTGGATAGCGTGATAGACGCTTATCTCTAGCCCTGAGTGCTGCAAAATACCAGGAACAGAAAGCTAACAGAGATAGCAACAAGGTAAAAAGAAAGAGGAAGAACTAGGCCTTATAGAGCTCGTTTCTCACACAGCAAATCTGTTGGCCCCAAAATTATGCTCATTGAATGGCAGCACTGAATGTATTTCTCATGGTATGACTCCACAGCTGCAAAATCCCAGCTGCAATTAAGGAACTGCGGGGCTGGATGTTCCATCATTTTTATATGTGCAGGCACTCCAGCGGTGGCTGTGGCAGGCTGCAGCTGCCTGCTCTCAGCCCCCAGCTGCTGCCTCGCAAAAAAGGCAGTAACTGCAATTGTGTGCAAACGTTAGGAAAACACAAATTTTGTGGGTGTTGGAATGGTTCAAAATTGCTGAGCATTATTTCATTCTAGCGCTTCCCAGCTCAGTCAGGTGAATAGGACTTGCTTGGAAGATATCACAAGAACGTGGTTTTACGCCACTGGAAGAGGTGATGAGGTGACCTCCTAAGCATAATGGTTTCAAACAGAAAGATAATAGCTGAATTTCAGAGTAGACACATCTCAGAGGAAATCCTCATGACTCCAACTTTGAGCAAGTTTCCAATGATTACAGAACAAGCAGGTGCCTTTTTCTCTTGTTTATCTGTTAGGGTTTTCCTGTCTATGTGGCATTGAGTACTGATTGCTGTCTAAAAGAGTAGCTGTGTTGGATGGTTCACAGATACTAGGGACAAATTAACAGCCTGACAGTTACATGCAAAAGTACAGACTTCTGTCTTCTTCCTCAATATTATGTCATACTTGATGAGAAATACTTCTGAATATACCCTTTAGGGTGCATGCACCTCCTTCATCTAGCTTACGTCTAAGATAATTCCATCTGAAGATGCTGGCAAAGGTGGAAGAAGCTAAGATACTTTTGCATGATCACATATTCAATAGCTTTGCTTCACTGTGGCATCTGGCTGAGCCCTTCCCAACTCTCCCATACTTTCCCTTCACTAAGTCCATCGGTGGTTCAGATGCATTGCCATTTTGAGTTCAGGGAAATGATTTAGCAGAGGGTTGTTAGAAGAACTGAAGCACTGCCATTGCTTCAAATAACATTCCTGCTGAGGTCATAGATGTGACTGAAAGTTGGCAAAGGGAAGAGCAAGGAGAAGAACCCTTGAGGCACTCGAAGCAATGATACCACTGACAAGCTCTCTGAAGAGAGAGCTTTGCTGCAGCAGTAATATGGGAGATGCCATTTGAACAAAGGAATAATAGAAATCAGTACAGTCAAATCATGAGTCTTTTAAGTTGTAGTTTAGTCAACTACGTTTTCAAAGTATTATTTACACGCACATCCCAGGATTTCATCAAATGCAAAGTATATCCACTGATTGAATGGCCACAATCCCTTAATGGCAATCAAAGAAGAGAGATGTTTGAATTTTAGTTTCTTACTGATTTATTATTATTATCCAGCTCTATGCTTGCAACTGCAAATATCCCTTTGCTGCTCCATTAACCTGATCACTTATCTATGTTTCAAACTACACTCAGAATGTCCACACAGAAAATATCCACACTACATTTGGAGAAGATGTGCCTTGCATTTATGCATGAGATCATGGGCTACATTTTAATGGATACTTAACCTGGGCTAAAAATCAGCTAGCACTGTAAGGAAGGACTCTGGTCACATCCCACCAAGTACTGAATACCAGTAGATGACTCATGCACAACCAAAACCATAGTGCCATAGAGTGGAAGGGTCAGTTCATCTGCCATTTACCCTGAGTCAAAAAAGCATCAGCACAAACAAAAAATGGAGCAGGGAAACTCACCCCAGGCTTGGGCTAAGCCAGATTATCAGAGAAGGTTTCCTGAACAGCAAATATATATCCTCTAATATCCTCTAACAGAGCACACTTGTGTACACATCAGGTCCTAGCAAAAGTTGGAATGGCAAGAAAGCATCGGTACATCCCTCATTTCTGTTGTTCCCAAAGGAAATGGTCCCTTATCATCACTATCCTCACATACACAACATTTGCTACTTGTTTTTAGCAGTGATGAAGTTTTTGTTTTATCTGCTAGCAGTTGTTTCAGCCAGATGTTTCACTGAGAGATTCTGACTGGTTGACAAATAAAGTTTACAGTTTCTTAAGGAAGATAAAAAAGGAAATGGGGGAATTTACACACCACAATTGGGTTACACTACCAGTAACGCTACCAGCCTGCAAACTAATTTCACTTACTACAGCAGAGCAATGGTAGATCTACAGCAGAATGCAGGGGAAGCAGAATGCAACCATAAGCCACTGCCCCTTTATTGACCAATTTCCCCATCATGCTGATGGCACTAGAGATGCTTCACAGAATGCGACTCAAAAGGCCATCAGTTGGTTTTCCTTAATCATTTCCTGTAACAACGCAAACAAGAAAGTTCACCAACTCAGTATCTTCCTATTTTGTCTGATTTTCCAGCAGAACACGCATTTCCAGTACATTTGTAGGCTCAGAATCTGCCAAAGATATCACTGTTGTCATTCAATGCATTATGGTGCATGTTAAAAGAAGTGATTTCTATTAATAAGAGGAGCAAATGAAAATAAATTACTTAGAGCCAAGTCGTAGAGATTCTTATTCCTTCAGTTTCTGGATATAAGATGATCTCAGTAAACAGATCAAAAATGTCATTCTCCCTTACCACTCATAGCCATTATAACGACTGCCCAGAGCTCCATATTGACACTCAGTGTCGCCTATTGAATATGACTGTAGCAAATGTCAACTTTTGTCCTGTTAGAGTACAACTGTCATGTGATAGATAGAGCTGCCTGTCAATTCCTCACTGTGCTTTTCTACCTTCCTTTCAACTTCCATTACATTGTACGTTTTTAAAGAAAAGATGCCTTCTTTCCAACAACAATAACCATCTTCAGTACACTTCAAAGCCACAGTGAAGAAACGCTTATGGACTGTGAAAAGTATTGCTCAAAGAGAAGCCTCACATTTAGGGGGTTGATCCATCAATGACCTTCAAACACCTGGATGTACCACAGATAGGACACACATCATTCTACATAAACACAATCATCTCTTTCTTAAATGTGCCCCATTAAGAAATATAACCCAAACATATATGGAAACAATTCATCTTCCCTACCAGGCGTTTATCTTTTTAACCACCAGATAGGACTGTATATGAAAAGCAACTTCCTTCTCAAATCCCTACTGGAAGCAATAGGAACACTGCGTTACAATCAGCTCCACACAGGCAAATGTTTTATTCATATCGCACGACTGGAAGAAAAAATAGAAAGAAAGAGGGGAAAAAAAAAAGGCATATACTGGTTAATTTTATCTAAATAAACCCCACAGTGTGGCTTTTAAATGATATCAAGATCTTTTCCTACCCCACTGAGGTACGTTTTACCTATTTGGGATGAGTGGCATCAAATGCAGTTGCCAAGAGTGAAACCCCACAGCTCTTTACAGTAAGTCATGGAATCCAGAGGCCTTTCCACACATCCCGCAGATAAATGGATTATTTAACGTGATTTTTCAAACAAGCGATCAAACCCAATCCCACTTCACTTAACCAAATGAGTTTCAAGGAGGAGAAACAAAGAAATCTACTGCCGTTTTCAAGACTGACAGTTTCTCTTCTCTTCTAGTTCTTCCTCCCACCACCACCTGTTTTGCACAACATGTTACTAATATCGTAATCACTGAATTATTAGACAGAGAATTTACAAGCACCACTTGTTTTTTCCTTGCTGATGAAGGGAAACTGCCACAGCAATGAAAACTACAGATTATATCTTCTAAACTCGGGTCTGAGGAGAGCATAAGCTACACTAACGATTTCTGAACACTAATAACAAAACCACTTAACGCTCTCTATTATTTAATATAAAACAGTCCTACATAAGTAATAGGGAAAATATTGTAACAGAATAGGCCAATGGGGAACAAAGCTACTCAAGAAATACGATACAGTCCATTGCATTGAATAGGAATGAAGATGAATTATTTTCCAAATATTAAAGAACTACTAGGACAGAGATTCTATAGTTGACAGCATGGATGGATTCCATAGAGATAAAACTGTGACCATAGGCCAATATCGAGCTATATTTGGCAAAGAACAAAGTAAAGGGTTGGAAAGAGTTCTGGACAGTACCTACCAGTAACGACATGTGATGCTTCAATAATCTCAGTGGATTAGCAAAACAAAAAATGAGTAAAAAAGGAAGAGCAGGAAAGCAGCACACAAAGGGCAGAAGCTGAAGTGCAAACAGAAAGAAAGACTTCTGCTAAGAAATAAAAGACAAAAATAAAAGAGACTCTGAACTGCAAAGAAATTGGGATTTCACTCCCTTTGGGGGCACCTCAAGGAAAGAAAATGTATGCTGAGATAGTGAAGAAAACAATCAAAGATAGGGTAAATATTTACGTTTCTATTCACATAACTGAGAAGGTATAAATCATAAGAAAAACCAACAGCTTGGACCTTGGGGGATTTCTCAGTGCTGTTTTGTTTACACATAGAGAGCCAGCACTTTGCTTAGAGCTTCTTCCATCAGCTTCACTGCAGGGTTACAAACAAGGAATCGGGTCTTTCAGTGGAAAAGATATTCACACTGCACTCCTATGGCTGTGAAGTTTCTGCAGCATGGTGGTTCTGGCTTAAAGTTCATGCTGTAAATCCAAGTAGTGCCACATGCTTATCCGAGTACAATCCAAGAGAAAATGCCAGACAAACTCTCGTTCACCTCAAAGCCCCAGAAAGATAAGAAAAACAGCACACACTTGTCCTTTGACAATACTTCTTTCTCTGTCTTCTGCAAAGTGACACAAATATTGAAAAGAATCTCATTTTCAGTATGCTCCTTGCTACCAAGTATTCTAACACAATTTATGGACTATAATTATAACTCAGGCAGTGAAACATCCAACTACTGAAGACAACAGCTGGTCTCAAATTCATGGCTAACAATACAACCTTATCAGCCCAAAAAAAGCAATTACAGACTACAGGACCTTTAAACCAGAAAAAAAAAAATGAAAATCAAAGACCATGGCAGATAAAGGCAGTGTCAGTTTCCAGCCTGGGCTGCCAGCCAATCATTTCTGATTGTAAACCTTTGACAACCTGCTCTGCCAGGTTATAAGATACTGGGATCACTCGCCTATTACTGAAGTGCAGTTAAAACATTCAAACGTGACAACAGTAACAGCTCTACATCATGGTGAAAAGGAACTGAGTTTCAAATGATTGAACCAATGCTAATACTGCAAGGAAGGGAACAGCAGCAATGCCTGATACATTATCAAGCATCACTGCCCTTTCTAACAAGGTTTACCTGGTTACAGGTAATAACCGTAAACAGTGATTGCCAGTAGTAGCACGGACCGTAAGTTCTGAAACAGAAGATGCTAAGTGACAGTCCTGCCATCTCCTCTTCTGTGAACCCAATGCATTGGGGCTCAGAACTCTGTGCATCTGAGATGTCAAAGAATTCAATGCCTGGGTCAGAAGAGCACAGTATGTGTTTCACCTGGACTAAACCCTCTCAGATCCGCTCTGGATTTCATTTTTTTAACCTGCTTTATCTTAAATATATAAACTGAAAATCTAATACAACGCTTGCGTGCTGCTGACACCTCAGTGAGTATGAAAGCTAAAGGAACATGGATGGACAGGTGCATGGAGGGTGATGCTCTGCCTCACTCCACGAACTGATTGCCATGGCTGTACATTCTATATGAAACTGAATTTAACATTTCTCCCTGCTTTGCTTGTTCATCTTTTCTCCCAGCTTGATTTTTCTTACTCTTAGGATTTCTTACCCCTTGCTCTACCGTTCCAAGCACTTCTTTTCTCTGTACTCAGCCAGGTCTTCCTCACTGTGACTTCAGCTGTATGCATTAGCAAAATCGGCTGCTTTGATTAGAAACACAGGAGTGGAAGGTAGATAATAGCCCGGTTCTCTACACCTGATCTCCCAGTGAGGGGTCACTGATAGGGGTCAACAGCTGAAATAAGCGTCTCATCACATGAAGAGTTGGTGAAGAAAAAGCTGTACTGTCAAATAAAACAGAGCACAGCAGTGCTAGGAGTTGGAGGGGGTGAAGTTATCTATATATTTAGGCTGGTTTGTGTTTTGCAGATTTTGTTCTGAAGAAGCAGAGCTTTCAGCTCAACAGCAACAGAGCCTGAAGTCCTGTATTTAACTACAGGGCAGAGTCAACTGAGGAAGTTGCAACTCCATCCTCTCAGGAAACAGGCTTGTTAGAGGAGCTATGGAAGGAGCCACTCTGCTACCAAGCCTGCTCCCAAGCAAGCACCGCTCTCATCTTCTAAACAATACGGCTGTGACAATAATCCTGAAGGATTGTTTTTTAAGGCCAGTTCACTGATGGGCTCTGATTAAATTATCTCCAGAGTGATCCATCTGTTGATTGACACTTTTAAAATACCGACCGTCCCAGATCATTTGACACTGGCTACTGATGAATCATCAAGTTAAAGCCTTTACTTTAAATACTACTGTTACGAATGAAATGTCAAATAGTGACATTTGATATTCTGCACCAATTACTACCGCTCATGTGGGCACATAAACACCACTTAAGCGGAGTCAAAATCAGGCTATTAGGGTGCAGGGATCAAAAGAGACAGGCTACTTGTCTTGTCTGGGTTTATAGACTACATAGCTATTGAGGGTCCATTAATCAAGCAGGGAAATAAACAGCTATTATGGGTACTGCAAAAAGAGATGGTCTAAAGGAGGTTGAAAAGGATGAGTGCCTGTGCCGTGCCATACATTCCTCGCTTCTCTTGAACAGCCCCCAGTTCGTGCGTCATTCTGACATAGATTATACAAACAAGGAGGCACTGTTGGGTTAAGGGTGATGAGAGAGAGGAAAATGTTGACAGACTCTCCACCAGTGTGAGGCACAGAGCTGTGAAAGCCTGCTCTGATTCTTAACTTGTATGGTCAAGAAGGGTGGAAGGCGCCTTACAGAGGATATTTCTGTATCAGGTCACGAGAGACAAAGTCTTGTTCCGTCAGCAGTACTTTTTATCCCTTGTATTTATAAGGGCAACAGTACTTACATGTCTCCTGCATATAGGAAAGCGCAGATCACAACTTTTACTCCACTGCATTTCAGAGTCAAAGCAGTCAACAGAGGTTAAAAAAACGCAATAAGAGAACTCTGGGGATTTATTAGCAGCCAGAATCATGCCATCAGTCCAGAACTTGATAATAAATAGCTTTCTTTTTTTTTCCTAAGAAAGCTTAGCTTCTCAACACTGAAAACTTGGTGGGTTTTTGAAGCCTTCTGAATACGTGAGCGAGCTTTGAGAAAGCTTCTTTTGAAGGTAGGGCTCATCCTTGACACAAATGTACAGTGGGGATACCTCAGATATTTGAATTAAATTTGACTTGAAAATTCTGAACTCAAAGCTCCAGAGTCATCAATTCCCACGCAAACATGTACTTGCCAGCTTTCTTATTTTCTCTGGAGCATACCACTGACCCTATTACAGCATCCCCCAGTTGTACGTGCAGCTACTTCTCTTTTCAATGAGACCGTGTTCAGAGGAAGCCAGCATGATGGATAATAGAAGTCCTTTGACATACTGTGTCATTTATCACATAACAGCCTCAATCCTCCTAACAGGGCCTTCTCCATATGTCACTGTCAGCTCTTGTGCCACCCCAATGCATCAAAAAGAAAAGTTTGAATATGAAGCATTGTAATTCCTAAGTCACAGCTCATTGCAGCTTTCCAGACATGAAGAACCATTCTATCTATCTGCCAGCTTGTTTGTTTAATTTTCACTCTGTCTCACACATGTGAGAAATTAAGCCTTCAGTGTAGAAGAAAACCAGAAAAATGTCAGGTCTGGCAGAAAAGAGGAAGATAAAAATCTCCAGTTCCATCAGGAATCCAATGTGACATTTTAAAGTGTAAAAAGAGCAGCCTATGAGCATCAGGTATTAGAAAAATACTGGCAGATCTAAAGAATTCCTTCTCCTTTCCAACCCAGGAAAGAGGTTCTCTAATGGGCTGATGCGAAACTAGAAAGCTTAAAGCAATGCAGATAAGCTCCTGAACTCGGCTGCTTAATGGAGGCATATCTCAGCTCTTCAAGGGCAAGGAATGGAGTTAAAACACCCAGGAAAGCCTCTAGAGATTACCCAGTAGGCCCTGTTTTGGGCTACCTACAGTAATCAGAAATCACTCTATAATGAAAAATTTCACTGAGTCAGTTCCCAGGTGATTTGTGAAAACATAAGAGGAGACTGGAGCCACTGCTGGGGCCTCAGCTCTGCTCTCTGTAACACTCACATACATTCATCACTCTTTGCGCTCCCTCTCAAGTGTTAAGAGATGACAATCAGACCATGATCCATCCAGGCTCTTTTGCCATTAGTCTGTAGGAATGCAGCCCCATCTCGGTACTGGCTGCATTCACTGACAGTATCATGTTTGTGCTACCCAAGCACAGACTCTCCATAGCATTCATTCAAGAAGATGAGGGCTTCCTTTCAGATCTTCTCTATTTCATTTTCTTTCAGCAACACACAGAACTGGTCCAAGCTTGCATGAACCATTTCACAGACTCATTTTGTACTCGTTAGCATTTCCTGGGTTAGAAAAAGCTCCATCTTACTTTCAATGATTCAGAACCTCTCAGTGTGAATGGTCTTCAATTCCAAGAATTAAGATGCCATTTGGAATCACAAGTGATTTTAAAATATGATTTGCCACTTCATTAGGTTATTGTTGTGCAGTCTATGTAAATTTCCATTTCATTAAAAAATTTTCAAAAGAATCACAGGCAAATTACAGCTCGAAAATTAGTCAGTAAAACTTCATTAAGCCAACCCTTAATAGGATTATTAATGTGAAAGAACCAAAGATTAATTTCTTCCTCAATGAACATTAACTGACAAAATTCTTACCCTTTGTGGCACTCACAATGCTGCTCTCATGTCTTGATGCCTACTCTAACAGTAGAATCATGGAAGGTATATTAAACAACAGTGTATATTATTATGCTACAATGGATCATAAGTCAGCTGACTCAAAGGTTCCAAATTTCATTGCAAATTTCAGTATCCTCAAGGTTTTGGGGCAGCAACTTAGCATCAGCTCGAACTGTTCTTTTCATCAACTGATCTGATCTTTTCATCCCCCTTATTAAGTATTCACAGTAGATAACTTTATGTGGAGACATTAAAGTTGTGATACAGCAGAGTCTAGCAAGCCCCCAGGAAGCCCATAGGCCAAGTCACTAATAAGCCCTTCAAAGGCCTTCATCCCCCTGTAAGCAGTTTTTTCTCTGAAGCTTCCAGGATGGAGCTCTGAACCAACAATATCAATTCTGTATTCCCATGTATTTCACAGTTCGGTACACAGACAGACTTTTTTTGTGTGGGTATGAAGGGAAAGAAGATAAAAGAAGGATAAATCAGCTAGGGGCAAGTCTTGGTCACTACTCAACCACAAGGCAAAGCAGGGATGAATTCCAACTCACCATGAGAGTATCCTAAATAAGAGTTAGATGGAAATATGAGCTTATGCTACAGGAACAATTAAAGGAGTCAGTCACTAGGAAAAGGAAAACACTGCTGTACTGCTGCTTTGTAGCCACCAGCTCACATTCTTCAGATTACAGCAGAAATATCAAGAGAGGGAAAAAAAAACCTGATAAATGAATACGAGTTTATTACCAAATACAGCAAAATGCTGACAGTACAGCACACAAAACGTATGCTTATTTTCATGCCTAATTTGCACAAGCTCATTCCCAAAGGATGAGCATAATATTCAAAAGTGAGAGCACAAATGGCCATTTAAATGCCTAAACCCCAACTTAACTAATTGCATATAAAAACGTATACGTAACCTCCAAGCAAAACTGCAGCCTTTCAATCCTGATAGCCTGTGTCAAAATGGTCTCCATTACTCTATGGCTGCATACACATTTACACACAAAGAACGCTTCTTGGCAAACCTCAAAGCAAACTCCTTATTTAAGCTCACATCAGGCTTAAGCAAGAAACCATGCCCTGCAGGTAGTTTGTGGAGACATAGTGCTTGGTAGACACATGCTGTTTAGGGACCAGCCATTCCACTTGAGATCATGCAAGTACAATTGTGGTTTCAGAGCTGCCAGGTGTTTCTCAAAGATGGATAAAATGCTGGGGGAAAACAAAAACAGAATACGGACACTGTCTGATTGCATCTAAGGGATTTCTTTCAGTCACTCTGTAGCTCACAATAACTGCTGCACACCCAGTTGCTGTGACTTTTGCCCGATGGCTTAAATCCAGCAACGTCCTGTATTCATAGGCAACAGGTTCAGAGGTTATAAAGAACTACTCTGTAGCAGCCCAAAGGTAGCACACTAAGCAATGCCTGACATTAAAGTACATACAGTTTTGTTATGGCTCTTTGACACCCTTTGGGACAAAAGATATAAGAAATAAATTGCTGTCATAGCAGTACACACAGTCAGAATTGACACATGGCAACAAAAAAAAGGGAAAGGCACGAACACTGGCCAAACCAGTTCATTATAAGTAACAGCCCCGAGCTGGGCTTTTGTTTCTGTAAGAAACCACATAATGGAAAGATAGACTTGATTCTGATTATTTCTGCTTACAGCAACAGAGACTTTTTCTTAACATTCTCCTTTTTATTTAGATTCCCAGTTGTATTAGTATTATGAGTTGGGAGGCTCAAAGCCACTGCCTCTGAACAGACTACATGCTTGATGAGATCCTGTGCTGCTCGAATCAGTCTAAAGATAGACAGAGAACTAGAACAGTTCAAGGGTGCCCTCACCTGCACATCACAGAAAGAGACAAATTACAGCTAATTCAGTTAGTGCAGTTCTTTGGTGCTCTTCACTTGAAAACTAGCACACACACAAAAACATGCAATGCATCACCCAGGCATGGAGGTCTTCCAAAGCAAGCTTTCTTCCCTGACATGTTTTGGAGGGGGTGGGGAACAGTCACCCCTCTGCTGCCTTCAGCAGTGAGCTTTCTACACTGAATGTTAATATATGTTTATAGTGAGACACTAAACAGGTCAACTAGAAAGAGGTTTGGGTATTCCTTGCAAATGGTTTAACCCACAGAGTATGGCCTGTCTTTCCAGCCTTGACTCCCCAGATATCTCAGCCTAAATCCAAGGAGCTTACCTTGAATCACCTAAAAAAGTTCAAATAAAATGTAACAGCCATAATCTCCTATAACTCTTGACTTCACTTTCAGGCTCTGCTTTACAGCTCTGCTACCACAAATATAATCCAGAACTGCTTTGCTTAACATTACATCCACTGGAGCATAGAATTCACCGTGAGCTCAAATGTGGTACTAGAGATTTCTGTGACAGAATAACATCTATAAGGGACTTGGATGAAAGACCACCACGTTTTTTTCCACGTCACTGGAGCAAGGATTTAAAACCCCAATCATGCTCTGTAGAAGTGACAGACGAGTGCAATAAACTTCATTAATACCCAAACCTCTTTTCCTGCTTCTTCTCATTTTTAAGTGGTATTAAAATAGTTTATGATTGTTCAGCTGCTCTGCACTTTACATCCTCTTATGTGTCATAACCATTTGGGGGATGACAGAAAAATAGACACTTTTTTTTAAATCTTTTTTTTTTTTTTTAATATAATTTAAAATTTTAATGTATATTTTAAATTACATTAAAAAAAAATACAAAAGCCTTTAAACTACCAGACAATGAATATGCAAAATGTTCCTCAAAGTTTACATTACTGTTATCATTGTTATCTACTGGTAGAAACGTCACAGACCAGAGATAGACCTGGGAAGCAAGTTTTGCTTTAGATGGTGCTCAGTGGGACCAGGTGCCCCTTAAATGGAGGATAGATTTTTTTTAATCAAAAGCTGAGCTTCTGAACATGTAGGGGAGAAAAATTAGAGATATGGGAGATAAAGAAACATTACCATCTGAGATGCCATGTGATATACATAGAAAGAACCCCTGTACTCACCCAGAACGTTGTCACTGCATAATAACTTTACAGGAGTAGGAGTAATAGGACTTCTTCAACTATAATAACTATACCTTAAGTACTTATCATTTTTGGAGACAAATCAAAGCGACCCAAAAGGTGGTTTAGGATCTAGACTGTATTGTCCACTACCACTTCCTCACTGTGCTCTACTTCCTCAAGCAAACAACGCAGAAGAGGCTCTATCGAATGTAATGGAATATTTAAGCACCTCGTACAGGGACACATCCACCTGTGGAATTTACAAGCCAGTTCTAACAGTACAAGGAAGAGTGGCTGAGCTCTGAACACAGCAAGATCTCTACAGCAACTTAATGCCAAAATAATCACTATTCCCATGCAATGAAGTATCACCGTGCTAATCTGAAGGTTCCTAACAGGATCACAACATCACCGAGCTGGGGTGTGTTCAAATACCAACTTCGTAGTTCTACAGTGCATACAGACACAAGGTCATCATTACTGAAGCCCCCTTTGCTGCCCATCTCACCCTCTTCTTTTTGTTTCATATTGTTTCCTCCAGCTCAAATTCTGGGCCAGATGACTTCAAAAAGCTCTTCATTTTTCTATCCCTTTAAGACTCCAACGCTTTACAGCATTAGAAGTGTGGCTGACTTTTTTTTCCCTGACTCCCAGCAGTGCTGTCTTTCAGGTCACAGGAGAGGTTTTGATTTCCCACTCTTTGTCATTCCAGCATCAACTTAATTTTCTGTTTTTCATTCTCTTGCTGCTTCCCTGGGACATGCAGCTGGTTTCAGAAATTAAGGTGACAATTTGCTCAAACTACTGGGGTAAAATTTGCCCGTGTAATTACCCTAATTGCATGTGCAATCATATGAACCATGTACACAGGTGAACTATTCAACCTCAGCTGGTCCTCTGTGGGTGCATTTTTGAACAAGCAATTTTGAAAATACAGGCTTCCAGATGAAGCTTATTTTTGTTGTTATGCCTCTTTGTCCCATTTTTTAAAACACCATTTTCCAATTGCCAGCCCATTTCTCCAACCCAAGGCAGTCACATATCTGCTCTCCTACCACTGTACTTTGCCAGCTGTTATTCAATTGAATCTGTTATTCAAATGAAACAGAGGGCAGGGAAGAGCGGAAAAGAAACACAGAAACAGAGATGTTAAAGAACAGTAGTAGCTAAAATACCGAGCTAACTAAACAGAGACATTTAAAAGCCAACACGCAGTAAGGCAGCTCTACCTTTGCATAACTAAGCTCCAAGTTTTTTTATTCATATGCTTTTAGAAAGAACTTCTGTGCATATATCACAAAAAATGATGTGTTTTAATACTTAAAAGGGACTGAATGGTCGTATAAAATTTGAAATGTCACTTGGAACTCCAGGGATGTCCAGTTTGCAGGGTGAAAGAAATACTGCTCGATTTATTACACAGTAATATATGAAGGTTTATTATGAGAGACAATAATCTTCATTCCCAGGCAATTTCAGCTTTCCAGGTAGTGTGGATATTGCAGTAAAGTATTGGACATTCTTCATTGCATCTATAAAAGTGAAGTTTTTACAATTTCATTTTGTGGACTTTTTTCCCATCCCATGAATAACAACTCCAAGTCTGAATCTGTAGCTTCCAAAAGGCATTAACTTGGGTAAGATGAGTTGGTCTTGAGATAAGTGATCAAAACTAGCCCTTGCACTCATGACATGAGCTTCTACCCAGTACATTCAGCATTTATGTCGGTACTCCATGCCTACCACAACCAGGAATCAGATGCAAAATCCAAGTTCGTTAGTATCTGTGTGACATCTCATTGTAGTGTTTAACTATGGGGTGAACTGGGTTCAGGGTTTGCAGGTGCATCCTGACAATTTCAAGAAAGCATAAAGAAATCCCTCATCTTACAGCGTTCTCCAGTCCCTTCACTGATGATACTGAACCTCACAAATCTTCCCTGGGTGGCTGAAGAAGTCACGGCAGTGAGATTCTCCCCCCCATCCTAAGAAGAAACAGTGAAGGAAAGCAGTAACTACAAAAGCTTCCACCTCCATAAAGTACATCATGAGAAAATGGATTAGCCTTCACAACAGATCCATTAGCCAGCACCCCAGTATCCTCTTTGTTCTTGCCAATTCTAAAGCACGCTGTGCCAGTATTGGATCAGCTCCTAACAAGAGACAAGCTGGTCCTTGCCTGTCTGCACAGAGCCTAGCACAGGCACAATTGCTATGGGAATAATATATTACCAAATGGACTTAAATGAGCATAATAACAAACAAAAGATAATCATACACACTCAAACTAATGCAAATAAGAATATAATTCAATCAACTCATTAACTTTACTAAAAGCTAGCTTTGTACATCAGCCTCCTGGCTCTTAGAACTGTCAAAGGAGCGCAGACATCTGATTATGAACTCCCGTTGTCAGTCAGGAGACTAGACATGAATGCTGAACAAAAATAATTCCTTTCTGAGCCCACGGAACATCGTGTTCATATCTAATATTCATGCTACCTTGAAAATACAAGGTAGTAGCCATATAAAATGGAATAATTTCTGAGGCTTAAAGCTGAATTGTTTAGTAGTCCAAGACATTAATATCACTGAGCTCATATCAAGTAATCTTCAAGTGCAGTGAAATTCCCAAGTGACCTTGACTAATCTGAACAGATTGGGTATGAAAGCATCGAGGGAGCTGCAGGCACCTCATGGGGGGAACCTTTACTGTTTCAGAGCAAACACTGTGCGTGCTTTTGGGACTGGAAGACCAAAGAAACAAGAGACAATGCATTTGGTCCCCCCTGTTCTTAAAATGACCATTAACTAATTCGTTTTTGTGGATGTTTAGACATGATACTGTTTTCTCCAAAGGCAAACAATAGTACAGCACTTCCATAGGATATTGACAAGCAAGAGAACAAGATCATAGACATTACATATTAAGAAACCCTTGTCCCTATCTATGCCAGACCTCCTCTGTGAGGTCTTTTTTGGTCTCTACCAAGGCATACAAACAGTGGCACAGCCCTCTGGGCAATTTACCAGAATCTAGCATTGTGTTGGCCTGTTATAATAACAGGCCTCTGGACTCTGGGACAAGCTCTTATAATTCAAGAGACTGAGCGTATTCTCCTGCCCGACCTCCTGAAAGCGCATGGAAAGTGCTGGAAAATAAAAGGAAAGGCAGCAAAGCACCCAAAGTCTCAGCTACTCAGCTTTCAGAAAACAGAAGCACCAAGCAATAAAACCAACTGCTGACATGAGACTGGTGCCGAGTCCCACAGACAACGATAGCAGACAGACTCCTATTTTAGAGACTTGACGAAACAATAAATTAGGTGAGGGTGTGTTAGAACAACAGCTGGTTGCTAATTAGTCGCAGCCCCCTCAGCAGGGTATCAATAAAGCAGCAAAGAACATCTCGAGTAAATTAAATTTTAAAAACCCCTACTGCAATCACTCCCCTGACAGACCCTTCCTTCATCTCCCTTCTCAGCTTTTTATTTATTGTAATTACTTTAGTAATAAGATTTGTTTCCTTGTTATTATATGTATTACTATGCAGGGCGGCAACAACAACAATAACAACAATAGCTAGGAAGAGTTATGTTGCTTATTTATCTCTGTGGCTGTTATTGGGCCACTGGGTGGATAGAGCAATGAGGAGGTGGGTGCCTGGGAAAAGCAGTAAATAGAAAAGAAAGCATATTCCTCAGGAGCAGAGACATATGGGGACATATTTACAAAGGAGGAAACACTGACAATGAGCGAATAGATCTAATAACTCAGGGGAGCCCAACAGCTCCAGCTGATAAAGGAAGGAATAAACAATACTGCATTAGAAGTGCTGTCAGGAGTCCTGGGGTGTAGCTGCGTGCCAACAGAGGTTTACCATAGGAGAGCCAAGGATGGACTGCCATGTTAGCACAGGGCAAAGGCTTTGTCTGAAATAGGGTCATCTCCCACAGCATACTGATGTACTGAGAAGAGTTTGGTGGAGGATCAGACTCTGGTTCTGGGTCCACCAAGGGAGAAGCTGCAAAGACTTAAAGAATCACATACCCATATTTTATCTTATGTTGTTCATGTACTAGCCAGATTTCATAGCATCATAGACTCATTAAGGTTGGAAAGACCATTTAGCCAAGCTATCAGCCCATCCCCACCATGCCCAGTGACATCCCTCAGCGCCACATCTCCACGGTTCCTGCACACCTCAAGGGACAGTGACTCCACCACCTCCCTGGGCAGCTGTTCCAACACACCACCATTCCTTCTAAAAAGAAATTTTGCCTAATATCCAACCTGAACCTACCCTGGTGCAAATTGAGGCCATTACCTCACATCCTATAGATCTAACCTTCCAAATCATGGGCTTCTGCTATAGGGAATCTGCTGAGACTATCAGGAACAATAAGGCTGCTTGCCTTGAAGAAGTATAAGTGGTCTTAGACCCTCTTCACTAGAACTGAAGAACAAGCACCCAAAATTCTCAGGACGGCCTGCTGAGAAGACCGTGATGGCCAACAAGAAGCACATTTTCACCAGTTATGCCTCACCACCAGTGCAAGATCACTGTCCTCTTTATGGGGACAGCTGAGGCAACACCAGAGGCAAGAGAGCAGCACTTAGATAAGAACCATCTACTGCACTCAAAGAAAGTTCACCCACAGTTCATAGCACTTCCCTGAGCCACATTCCAGATGCAGTACAAGCATTCCTCAGACATGGCATTTTCATCTGCTCTGAGGTCCCGAGTCAGCGCTTGCAAATAGACCACCTTATAACACAGAGCTCAGAGCACAGCCATTCTAAATGAGTAAGGACTGAATCTTATGCAAAAATGTTCTTCCACATGCATCTACCCAACTACCGTTGGCACTATCCTTAAAGAAATGCACGCATCACACATCAGCTAGTCTGGAGAGACCCCTTAAATTGTGCTTGCAAAGTGCATGGCATCCATTTAGATATGCAAGACTAGATTCTGAGAATTCAACTCCTCTTTAACCCTCTGATCAGAGAGAAGCAAACAAGAGAAGGGAAGGGAGAGTAGGAGGGATGTCTACAGCCACATGGCTTTGTGTGCCTCTACTTCAAGATTTAATCCTCAAGGATGCAGTTCTGGGTCATCAAGTGAGTCCTCAAGTGCGGCCCTTAGCTTGTTTGCTGTCTATGTCCAGCTCTGCCTCTGACTACGTGGAGAACAAAATGTCTCAGTGCAGGAGAGTGCACAATAATATAGGAGGAAATAGAAGTTATATACACAGATAATGCTTTTGGGTAGAAGAACTAGCTTGCTTCTGTTCTTCCTACAAGTATCCTTCAAAAAAAAAAGAAAAGAAAAAAAAAAAAGGCCCTTGTTTCAAAAAGTAAGTGGGAAACATTAATAGTTAATAGTTTCCCTTCTGAGAGCATGCAATAGAAATGTGTTCTGAAAGGGCTTTCAGAGGACGTTTCTATCTCTCCATTTCTGTAATTGTCAGAGTTAAAGCTTTTCTCTGCTGGATTCCAGGGCGCAATAAACAAAGCCCTGTAAGTAAAACAGGATGGAACAAACAGCCTGACTAAAGTGAGAGTGAATATCAATAAAGAGAAACAAACAAAAAGCCCAGCTCACCTGCCTTACCTATAAGCAGCAGCAAAGCTTACTCAGCCTGTGTTGTGGGAAGGCAGGTGCAGAAGGGAACAGGGTGTTTTTAAACCAGATAAAGAATAGTCCATGGCTATAATCCAAAATGCAAATCAGGATTTCCTCTTCCTAACAGCTACTATGGTTACCCCATGCCTTCGAAGAAGTCACACTGCTTCCAAAAAAATTAATCTTCCTTTACCAAAATAGACTCACCGGCTCCCATCTCCACTGATTGGTTCAATTCATTTACAAAAACACATCAAGTTCCTCTCATTGAAAAGCTTCTTTGATTCAACAGTAGGGAAAGGAAAGCGAGAAAAGGGCAGACAGAAGGGAAGAAAGAGGAAACATGAAAGGGAGTAAAGAAAAAGGAAGAAGGTGGCAATGGAGGAGAGAGACATGAACTTGGAAGAGAGAGATTGGGCAGTTCAAGACCTGTGGATGCTCATAATAGACAGTGCATGGGCAGTCTGAAGATGAAATATTCTTTAAAACAAAAGCACTTATCTAGGAGTTCCACCTCTTGTTTGATCAATCATATCGCAAGGCCGAATCATTTTTAATTTAATACTTCTGGGAAGTGGGGGGGAAGCACTCATTAAACACGGGCACGGTTGGCAAGCACTGCGCGTTAGCATTTGGCACTATTTATTATTGCTGTTTATGGTGATATAAATTAGGTTATACTGATATAATTAATAACCCTAAATTCAGGGGTAATAAATAGCAATATTTATATGAAACTGCAGACTCTGAAGAAGTCCAGCCAAAAAAATCCCCACAAAATGCTGACTACCACGTTGTGACTGCTAACATACACATGGGAGCACCAGGTACGTGGGTGCAGAAGATATGCAGGTGTGAGCAGACACTGAGGAATGGCTGCATACACAAGCTGTTGACAGAAGGGTATGTAGCATGTGCACAGAGAAGACAGCCTAAAAGCAGGTCACAAGATGGTACACAACTGCATGGAGAAGTGTTGGTGCACAGGCAACTTGTTGCTCCACTGTGTGGTAATGAGCTTATGTGGAACAGTGTGAACAGCCAACAGTGCTGGGTATTTCTTTGTAACAGAACTGTTTGTGCTGTCATAAGCTTTTACAAGTTCCTTTCCTGACCCTGGTTTTAGTGGATGAATCAGAAGAACTAGATTGAAGAGAAAATGCTCCTGGTACACATATTTCACTCATTTCAAGCTGTGTGAAGGTTGTGGTGTGTCATTATTTCATCCTCCCAGGAAGAAAACTCAGGGGAAAGAAAAAAAAAGGAGGGGGAAATGCTCAAGGTCACATACTTCATCAACAGCAGAGCCAGGAACAAAGCACGGGTCTCTCACTCACCCAGTATAACTCAGCAGTTTCCTAATCAAAGTGTTGTGCTCCTTCATGGATTCTCCACCGCTGTGTAGAATGGAATTCCTTCTCTAGCTTTCCTGTTAATCCGTGATTTAATTTAAAAAGACGATAAAGGGATGAGAGAAAACAGTCAGCTGAACACCAACCAATACCTTGGGTTTTCACAGAACAGCCTTCGCAAGATAATCAGCCTACAAGGACACTTTCCCTTTAGTAATTTAATGCCTGTCACTTTGGACCATCTTATAGCACCGTTCTTGGAGATTAAGACTACTTTTACTTGTAAAGAAGAAAAAAAACACACAAATAACTATATCAGGTCAGACCATACATCTATCAGAGGCAGCATCCCATTTCCAGCAGTGGTCAAACACTACTGTGTGACAACACACAGGATGCACTTAATAAAAAGTAGTGTCTAACATTAAAATATATAGCCACTACCAGATCAGCTGAAATTTATTTGACAAACCCTACATCTGACTGCTATTCAGGACAGAGCAAAGGCTGCCCAGGGAGGTGGAGTCACCATCCATTGGAGACCTTAAAGAAACATGGAGATGTGGTACTTCAGGACACGGTTTACTGGGCAATACTGGTTGTAGGCGGACGGTTGGACCAGATGACAGACTTCTTTTCCAACCTTAATGATTCCATGAGAACAGTCGCACAGAACACAACTGCTCATCAGTACTCTCTGGATTGAACAAACTCAAATTATATGTGATATTGGGTAGTGATTTTTATTTTTATGTGATGACAGCCTTACTCATACAGACATGCTTGCATCACCACTACCTTCATTTAGCATCAGCAACAGGACTCAACTCTCTCCATCACTGACAGACAGGAATAAATCCTCATAGTACTGACTGATGTGAAAGGGAGTGAAAGGGAAGGCTGTTTCCTAGCTCAGCCACACACAGTCAGAGCATAATCACATTACTGCCATCATATCTGTGACAGAGGAACATTCTCTGCATGCAACTTTCAGATCACATTAACCAAAGCAAATACCAAGGCCCTGATCGTCTTGTTGCTGCACAAGGCTCTCGAAGTGTGATTGCACGGTATCCTGCTGGGATGAGCACTCTTCCACTGAGCTGTGCCTGCAGCAGGGAGTCAGCTGGGGAAGGGGCACAGCTGGGCTGCTGGAAGAAATCCTTTGTAACCGTGCGATGGCATTCATCTTTGTGACGGGCAGGGAAGCATTATGCACACCCCAGCACACAGGACTGGGGAGGAGGGAGAGAGTGAGGAGCTTCAAAAGAACTGCCAACAGAAAAGAATTCAACCCTTTTTTAAATATAAAGATACCGAGGTAACGAGACTAGAGCAGGATTAATACCAGATAACAGAAGGATGGATGGGTAGTACAGAAGATGCACTTTCAAAGCATGAAGATTCGAAATGAGTGATGATTCAAAATAAACAGTGGATTTGACACATTCAGTCGTGATTGTAAATCTCAAGGCAAATAAGTGGCTTCCTGAAATGTGCTACAGAGACCTAAAAGTAAGTAGTATGGACCTGTTTACAGCTACTCAGTCAACAATGGCCTACAGACCCTTTTCCTGGAAAAAGAGCTTCCCTTTGTGGCAGTGATTTGAATGACAACAGAGTTTAATACAGCACTTAAACCTAGATGAAGTAGAACATTAATGGACAAAGAAACCTGCATGTGCTTCCACATGCAGCAAGGGACTAAAAGTCATCTCCAAAAAGCTGCCAATAAACTCTAGGCCAAGAAAAGAAGCTTTTCTTTCTGTGCAGGAACACCTCAGTCCACTGAAAAAGCACATGGGAAGAAGCAAGAGCAACAGAGCCATGGGAGGCCCCACAGCACAGCATTTAAATTGGAGCATGATGGAATGGTTCTCTCCCTTCCCCAGGCTTCATGCTTAGCTACAGAGCCATAGCCAAGTCCTTGGACCTCTGCTCCTATCCCACACCAAACTTTCCTACTCATCACCAGGTTGAACTACAGTGGAAGCTCCACACGTTCCTGTGTGATATGAGCTCAGACAGTACCCTTCATTCCAGGTGTCACCAAAAGCCACACTGTCCCTCCTGAGGACCCTTCCTCTGCTATGCTCACTCCTGACAGCTGGAGAAAAAAGGTCAGACATTCCCTCCAGCCCTCCATCTGCTGGAAACTTTAATTAAGCAGAGTGAAAGGAAAAACAGAAAGCCACAATCTTTCATTTTTGCTTCTGCTGTCTGGAAGAATCAAGGAAACATTTGGTGCCAGCAGAAGCTTCCAATACTCGGGGGCAGCATCCAGCTCCCCTGAACAGCCTAAACTACAACACACTCATGTCCTGGGGAGAACAGGAACACAAAAAACTATGCTCATAGTCGCAGACCAGAGGCTAAGAACACTCCAAGCTGCCCTCTGCTGAAGCCCAGACCACAACAGAAAGGAATTAGATTAGGACCAAATAAGCTCAAGATTTGCTTAAGGTCTTTACCCTGTTTCTTCAGCACCGGATCAGCACAACCTGACCTGAAACCAGATGAATGGTTGTAGTGATGATGTGGGTAGGAGCAATGTAAAGGCAGCTCTGAAGAATGCAAAAAGAAACTGGTATATTCATAAGCTCAGAAAGACTTGGAATCTCTTCAGAAGCATGTGGGAGGAAACAGAGTAAAGGAGATAGGAGAAGGAGGGAGTTTCATTATACGGAAACATTTCCATAAAGATACGAGCATTTAATAGATCCTTACATCTTTCCCCCATTCAGGTTATATAAAGCATTAATTAAAGCCAGTTATTCCCAGATATATCAGCTTGCAGATAAAGTTTGCCCTGCTGATTTGGCAGAATAGATAACTTTCCATTCAGCAAGTAAGATTCAGTTTGTCTGCTATCGCTAATACTTCACCCAGTCAGTTGGGACACCTTACGGCCCCACACAGTACAGAACCATGAATATCTGATGCACACGAGACAGCACACTGGGCTGTATCCAGGACTTACATTCTCCTTACAGGACTGATCACAGGATGAATAAAACACAAGGCAAAAGGCAACAGGAATTCTGGCCCAAAACACTGAAGACTAGGCCTGCTAAGTATACAGCAGTAAAGCCTGCAGGTAAACCCAGTGAAAATTCACAATAAGTATGTTACTACAACGCACTTGCCATTGATGACTCCATCAGGGTTGAGCATGGGGACAATCTTGAAAATGAAACATTTCCTCAGGAGATCAGCAATGGGATCACTGCTCACAAGGAACTCCAGGGTCCCCTTCATCACCCAGCTGGCGTTGCTTTCACCAGGATGAACACGGGCCATCAGAAAGACATAAGGACGACTGTCTGTAAAACAAAGCAAAGGCATGGAGATGTTATGCACAGAAGCTGCAGAGATACGATGCCAACTTTTTTTTTTAAGAGAGAATCTTACTAAACAGTTCATGGACAGAGCCTAATGAACCCCTGTTGCAAAGCAGACTAGCAATTTGGCAGAGAAAATTGTCTTGCTATCAGATACGTTATTTGCCATTCCCATGAAAAAGCACCCTCATTTGGCCTAGTTACACGTCTCCAAAAGCTCTCTGTATACACATGCTCAGAAGAGACCAAATTTGACAGCAGATTGTTTGAAAATCCCATCTGTGTTGAGCAAAATCCACAGATGGGCCAAGGGAAGAAGACAGAGGTAGACACCTGCCAAGCATAGAGAATAAAAGAAAAGGACAAAGCAATGATGTGTCTTAAAATTATCCTTCTGTGAATGTTCACAATCTCAGGCTGCTGTCACAAATCAACCTGACACATTTGCTTTAGTGGAAGCCACTATCTGACAGGGAATCACAACGATGCCATGATGTTTTTTGCAGCTCTGTCAGAGCACAGGCTCTCTAGTAAAGGGACAGAAAACAATCAAAGGTATCATCTGAGCATCCTTGTAAGCAAACGCTGATTAAGCAAGTTATGCTTCTATGTCCTCAGCTCCCAAAGCTGTACTAAAGTCCTTCAGTTTTCTAACAGCTTTACAAATCATTACTCAATTAATGTGAAACACAGAGGTGGAATCACAGAACCTTTTGAGTTGGAAAGGATCCTTAAAGGTCACTTGGTCCAACTCCTCTGCAAGGATGTAGACAGGTCTGGAAACAATCCCACATTCACCCCTTCCCATTCATAGGCATTTGATGGGCATGACCAGAGTCTCCACTCGAATTCATACAGAGCAATCATACTGTGGTCCAGTAAAGCAACCAGAACTCTGCTATTCAATAGCCGTGTACTAATCTTTATTTTTCCTTTATCATTCTTGCACCTTACCCTGAGATTAGTATATTTTCACTGCTGTGTATACATTAGTGCCCAAGGCGCTAATGGACTGTAAAAGATCCCTTCAGCCAATAGAGACATACTAGGAGTTCTGCTTACTTTTTATTACAAAAACATATATATATTAGAAAACAACCTCTATTCAGCTCCAGCTAGATGCTGTGCATTACAGTCTACCTTAGTAATGCTTTAAAACAGCAACAAGCAAAAACTACTTTTCACAAAGGCATCAGTTGCATTTTGCTATTTCCAAACATTTTCTTCTTTCTCCCATCATCATGATTTAGTGCTGTTTTGCAGGCTCATTGCTGAGCTAAACTTATGGGACTGTGTTGTTGTAGTTGAGAATGAGGCTCTTGAGGACTCCTAATGGACAACAGCTGTAAATAGCACAAAGCAAAATAAAACATGCTCCCTTGCAACTGATGAAAACGGCTTTAACTCCTGTCTCTTCTATACATTGGGAAAGCATGCAGCATGTTAATTGAGCGATTCTTTCTTCAGTTACTCTATGAGAAAACGAAACCACAAGAAAGGGTCTTCACATCTCAGAAATGGAAGGTTTGCCACAATTCAGCTAATTGAGGATACTGTGAGACTGGCAGAGATGTGAATTCTGCTCTCCTCAAGACTGATAAACCTCTGTCTAACATTCAACGTGACAAAAGCTTCTAGAGAGTCCTGATTTTAAACCCCAGGAAATAGTGGATCCATAGGATCCAGGTGGGGAAACATCTCTATTCCACTTAAAACTCCCTTTCTAAGCTTCACTCCCCTCCTGACAGGTATATTTGCAATGCCAAAATCACATCTCCGGGCACCAACTGGCCGGCAATAGTCAAGATTTCTGCACTTAGCTGAGCTGCTACACTTCATTCTTGATTCACTATGCCCCATAACAGCAGTGCTGATGAAGCCACCCCAGTGCTGCTGATCTGCTCTGGGACACACCTACTGTTCTGAAGTGTAATTTTGGTCCAGAGCCCCTTGATACCACCTTGTGCTACACTGCACCTCCTCAGGACACCGAGACACATGTTCTTCTATGTTTCCTTCAGGGCCCAGAACTGAGTTTGATGCTTCAAAATCCCCAAGTCAGTCCTTACACTGAATCCTCCCCAAGTCCTGGGGAAGCTGCCAGAAAGCTCAGGTTACCCATTTATCTCTGCAAAGCCCACATGACACGTAACCTTCACTGGGAATGTAAATAATAAAAAGAGTGAGCAGAGGAACCTTTTCGTGCTACATAAAGCCCCATCCAACAGATCTTGTCTCATTACTCTGTGCTACATTCTGACATGGCCAGGATATAACGTGCCACTAACAAAACCAGAGATGAGAGATTAAAGGCACTGATGCCTCTTGCAAAACATGGAGCAAAAACCCTTTGAGTAATAAATCTAACGTATCAACCACCTCCCACCTTCCCTTCTCTTTATTCATTTTAACTGTGGATATATGCATGAAAATAAGAGCTTTGTTCCTACAGTACTGCTAACTTGTTGCTTAATCTCCTGCCTATTGCAGGGATCTTCCTCTTGATTTTATCTGATTTGGAAGTTAGAAATCATGACATCAGTTGGGGAAAGATCAATCTGAAATAAAAGAATGAAACCCCGTTAACAAATCAATGTCTCGCCTCATAAAAAGAGGCACAGAAGGGAAATGAAGTGCACTTCCAGATGCCCTGACATGGGTTAAAATTCTATGCATTGTCAAGCTGCTATTTGGGCCACAGCGTTTGAAAGGGAACAAGGTTTTGAAATGACACAAGACTGGGATTTCATTAGGAGTCAAAGGGAATCATAAAGAGCGTGTGACAAATTCAACCTAGATCCAGGTCTTGACTGGAATGATTCTGGCTGTGCCTCTGCATACCTCTCATCCTATCAGCCCCAAGCCAGAGCCCACAAAACATAGGCCTTCCCTCCACTCCCCCTTATTCCTAAATACAACACGACTTTATCATGAGAGCTGCACAGATCAAAGGTTCAAGTTTACCCCCTGGACATAAGAGATAAACAAAGAAAGCCAACATTCCCACCCAACTTCATTATGTGTGACCTCTACAGCATATTCTGAGAGTCAAATGATGTGTAAAAAAGAGCATCAAACGCAGTTCTGCTGCGTGTATCACGGCTGCATCCTGCCTTGGATACATCTGAACTGCCCAAGGCTGCCTAGTTAAACAAAGTCTGACAAAGACAGGATATGGTGTGATGTACATCAAATATATTCAAGGAGAAGGAAAAAAAAAAACAACTTCAAATACTGAGATCACAGAAAACTTGAGACTGCTCTGAGGCAGAACCTGTGTTGGTCACTTTCCTCCGCTCCCCACCCAAAATCTTTCCCCAAGTTGTCACATTTTCAGTTACTCCACGATGTAATACTATGCTCCTCCATTTACCCCACCTCCTCCTTATTTCCTGACCCTGCATTTGGCAAAATCCTACTCAAAGAGACACATCTTAATGCAGAGGCAGCTTACCTAGTCTGACAGGGCCCACTGCTGTTTTCCAGAATTATCAGAGAGATAACCCTCCCTTAAATACACTTACACGATATGCGTTATCAATGGTCCTCATGGCAAAGAAGTGAATGTTACAAATCACCTTGGTTAACTGCTTTCTACCATCAAAGCTGGGTGAAGGTATTCCAGGCTCCAAGTTGCTTGGAAACATCCCTTAGTGGATGAGTTTTATGAATTCACTCACCAATGAATCAGAATGATTAGAAATGACTGCAGAGACCAATACATGTACAAAGCATCCAGACATAGTACAGTTTAACATCCTACTAAAGATGGATATTCTCGTTATTCTTTTTCTGGGTTATTCCCCCAGCCCCTTAACTCCAAGAAATTAGAATGTAAGGTTCTATAAATCATTTTGGGGCAGATCCCAAAATCCCAAATTCTGAAGGCAGATGGAAATTCTACACACATTTGACTAATATTCCATATGATGCAACTAAAAAACAACCAAGTGAACTAATACCTGATGAAACAAAAGCATACCTATAGCGAAGGATAGGGAAACAAGTCTGCAAAGAATCCTCAATGATGAGAAGCCTCAATGCTTTACTTAGAATCCTCAATGCTTAGAACACTCAATGTTTAGATCCCTCAATGGCTTAGAACAATCAATGCATAGAATCCTCAATGCTTAGAATTCCAATGCTTAACAGAGAATCCTCAATGCTTAGAAACCTCAATGCTTAGAAACCTCAATGCTTAGAAACATCAATGCTTAGCATCCTCAATGCACAGCTTAGAATCCTCAATGCTTAGAAAACTCTATGCATAGAGTCCTTAATGCTTAGACACCCCAATGCTTAGCTTACTCAATGTTAAGCAACCTCAATGCTTAGCTTAGAATTCTCATTGCTTAGAATTCTCATTGCTTAGAAACCTCAATGCTTAGTTTAGAATCTTCAATGCTTAGAATCCTCAGTGCTTAGAATCGTCAATGCTTAGAATCCTCAATGCTTAGAGAGCTCATTGCTTTGCATTCTCAAAGCATAAAATCCTCAATGCTTAGCATCATCAATGCTTGAAAATCTCAATGCATAGAGTCCTTAATGCTTAGAAACCTCAATGCTTATCACCCTCACTGCGTAGCCTCGTATCCCCAATGCTTAGAATCCTCAGTGCCTAGAATCCTCAATGCTTAGCATCCTCAATGCTTAGCTTAGCATCCTCAATGATTAGAATCCTCAATGCTTAGAAACCTAAATGCTTAGAAACCTCAAAGCATAGAGTCCTTAGTGCTTAGAAACCTCAATGCATAGAGTCCTTAATGCTTAGAATCCTCAATGCTTAGAAACCTCGATGCTTAGAAACCTCAAAGCATAGAGTCCTCAGTGCTTAGAAACTTCAATGCTTAGAATCCTCAATGCTTTGCATCCTCAATGCTCAGCATCCTCAATGTTTAGCTTAGAAACCTCAATGCGCAGAATCCTCAATGCTTAGAATCCTCATTGCTTAGAATCCTCAATGCTGAGAAACCTTATTGCTTTGAAACCTCAATGCTTAGCACCCTTAAAGCTTAGAAACCTCAATGCATAGAATCCTTAATGCTTAGAATGATCAATGCTTAGAATCCTCAATGCTTAAAGTTCTTAATGCTTAGAAACCTCAATGCTGAGAATCCTCAATGATGTGAATCCTCAGTGCTTAGCATCCTCAATGCTGAGAATCCTCATTGCTTAGCACCCTCAATGCTTAGCTTAGAATCCTCAATGCTCAGAATCTGAAATACTCAGAAACCTCAATGCATAGCATCCTCAATGCTAAGAATCCTCAAAGCATAGAATCCTCAATGCCTAGAAACCTCAATGCTTACCAACCGCAATGCTTAGCTTATAGTCCTCAAAGCTTAGAACACTCAATGCTTAGAAACCTCAATCCTTAGCATCCTCAATGCATAAAATACTCAATGCATGGAGTCCTTAATGCTTGGAAACCTCAATGCTTAGTATCCTCAATGATTAGAAACCTCATAGCTAAGAGACCTTAATTTTTAGTAACCTAAATGCTTAGAAACCTCAGTGCTTTGCACTCTCAATGCTCAGCATCCTCAGTGCTTAGTTTAGAACCCTCAATGCATAAAATCCTCAATGCATAGAATCCTCATTGCTTAGAATCCTCAACACTGAGAAACCTCAATACTTAGAATCCTACATGCTTAGCTTAGAATCCTCAATGCTGGGAATCCTCAATGCTTAGCATCCTCAATGCTAAGAATCCTCAATGCCTAGAAACCTCAATGCTTACCAACCGCAATGCTTAGCTTGAAATCCTCAAACCTTAGAACACTCAATGCTTAGAAACCTCAATCCTTAGCATCCTCAATGCTTAGCTTAGATTCCTCGATGCTTAGAATCCACAATGCTTATAATACTCAAAGCTTAGAATCCTCAATGCTTAGCATCCACAATGCATAAAAAACTCAATGCATAGAATCCTTAATTTTTAGTAACCTCAATGCTTAGTATCCTCAATGATTAGAAACTTTATAGCTTAGAGACCTTAATTTTTAGTAACCTCAATGCTTAGAAACCTCAACGCTTTGCACCCTCAATGCTCAGAATACTCAGTGCTTAGTTTAGAACCCTAAATGCATAAAATCCTCAATGCATACAATCCTCATTACTTAGAATCCTCAACACTGAGAAACCTCAATACTTAGAATACTCAATGCCAAGCTTAGAAACCTCAATGCTTGGAATCCTCGATGCTTAGAAACCTCATTGCTTAGAAACCTAAATGCTCAACGTAGAATCTTCAATGCTTAGAATCCTCAATGATAAGAGCCCTAAATGCTTAGAAACCTCAACGTGTTGCATCCTCACATCAGAGCTTAGAATCGTCAATACTTAGAATCCTCATTGCTTAGAATCCTCAATGCATAGCTTAGAATCCTGAATGCTTAGCATCCTCAACGCTTAGCATCCTCAATGATTAGCTTAGAATCCTCAAAGCTCAGGATCCTCAATGCTTAAAAACCTCAATGCACAGAGTCCTTAATGCTTAGAAACCTCAATACTAAGCATCCTCAGAGCTTAGCTTAGAATCCTCACTGCTTAGAAACCTCAACGCTTATAATCCTCAGTGCTTAGCATCCTCAATGCGTAGAATCCCCAATGCTTAGAAACCTCAATGCTTAGCATCCTCAATCCTTAGTATGCTCTATGCTTAGCTTAGAATCCTCAATGCTTAGAATCCTCAATGCTTAGCATCCTCCATGCACTGTTTAGAAACCTCAATGCCTAGAATCCTCATAGCTTAGAATCCTCAACGCTGAGAAATTTTATTGCTTGGAAACCTCAATACTTAGCATCCCTAATGCTTAGAAACCCTAATGCATAGAGGCCTTAATGCTTAGAAACCTCAAAGATTAGAAAACTCAATGCTTGGCTTAGAATCCTCAATGCTTAGAAACCTCAATGCATAGAGACCTTAAAGCTTAGAAACCTCAATGCTTAGAGTCCTTAATGCATAGAATCCTCAATACATAGAATCCACAATGCTTAGCATCCTCATTGCTTAGCATCCTCAATGCATACCTTAGAATCCTCAATGCTTAGAAACCTAAACGCGTAAAATCTTCAATGTGTAGAATGCTCATTTCTTAGAATCCTCAATGCTGAGAAAACTTATTGCTTAGAAACCTCAATGCTTAAAGTACTAAATGCTAAGAATCCTCAATGCATACCTTAGAATCCTCAATGCTAAGACTCCTCAATGCTTAGAATCCTCAATGCATAGCTTAGAATCCTCAATGCTTAGAATCCTCAATGCTTAAAATAGAATCCTCAATAGTTAGAATCCTCAATGCTTCACATCCTCAATGCTTAGCTTAGATACCTCAACGCGTAAAATCTTCAATGTGTAGAATGGTCATTTCTTAGAAACCTCAATGCTGAGAAACCTTATCGCATAGAAACTTCAATGCTTAAAGTCCCAAATGCTTAGAATCCTCAATGCATAGCTTAGAATCCTCAATGCTTAGAATCCTCAATGCTTAGCTTAGAATCCTCAATGCTTAGAAACCTCAATGCTTAGAAACCTCAATGCACAGAGTCCTTAATGCTTAGAAACCTCAATACTTAGCTTCCTCAGTGCTTAGCTTAGAATCCTCAATGCTTAGAAACCTCAATGATTAGAATCCTCAGTGCATAGCATCCTCAACGCGTAGAATCCCCAATGCTTAGAAACCTCAATGCTTAGCATCCACAATCCTTAATATGCTCTATGCTTAGCTTAGAATCCTCAATGCTTAGAATCCACAATGCTTAGCATCATCCATGCATTTCTTAGAACCCTCAATGCCTAGAATCCTCATTCCTTAGAATCCTCAACGCTGAGAAATTTCATTGCTTTGAAACCTCAATGCTTAGCATCCCAAATGCTTACAAACCTCAATGCATAGAGGCCTTAATGCTTAGAAACCACAAAGATTAGAAAACTCAGTGCTTGGCTTAGAAACCTAAATGCTTAGAATCCTCAACGCTCAGCTTAGAATCATCAATGCTTAGAATCCTCAATGCTTAGAATCCTCAATGCTTAGCATCCTCAATGCTTAGAATCCTCAATGCTTAGCTTAGAATCCTAAAAGCTCAGGATCCTCAATGCTTAGAAACCTCAATGCACAGAGTCCTTAATGCTTAGAAACCTCAATACTTAGAATCCTCAGTGCTTAGCTTAGAATCCTCACTGCTTAGAAACCTCAACGCTTATAATCCTCAGTGCTTAGCATCCTCAACGCGTAGAATCCCCAATGCTTAGAAACCTCAATGCTTAGAATCCTCAATGCTTAGAATCCTCAATGCTTAGAATCCTCAATGCTTAGAATCCTCAGTGCTTAGAATCCTCATTGCGAAGATTAGAATCCTCAATGCTTAGAATCCTCAATGCTTAGAATCCTCAATGCTTAGAATCCTCAATGCAGAGCTTAGAATTCTCAATGCTTAGAATCCGCAATGCTTAGCATCCTCAATCCTTAGTATGATCTATGCTTAGCTTAGAATCCTCAGTGCTTAGAATCCTCAATGCTTACAAACCTCAATGCTGAGAAATTTTATTGTTTGAAACCTCATTGCTTAGCATCCCAAATGCTTGCAAACCTCAATGCATAGAGGCCTTAATGCTTAGAAACCTCAAAGATTAGAAAACTCAATGCTTGGCTTAGAATCCTCAATGCTTAGAATCCTCAATGCTTAGAATCCTCCATGCATAGCTTAGAATCCTCAATGCTTAGCATCCTCATTGCTTAGAATCCTCATTGCTTAGCATCCTCATTGCTTAGCTTAGAATCCTCAAAGCTGAGAATCCTCACTGCTTAGGAACCTCAATGCTTAGCATCCTCCATGCATTGCTTAGAAACCTCAATGCACAGAATCCACATTGCTTAGAAATTTTATTGCTCTGAAACCTCAATGCTTAGCAACCCTAATGCTTACAAACCTCATTGCATAGAGGCCTTAATCTTTAGAAACAACAAAGATTAGAAAACTCAATGCTTGGCTTAGAATCCTCAATGCTTAGCATCCTCAATGCTTAGCATCCTCAATGCTTAGCATCTTCAATGCCTAGAATCCTCAAAGCTTAGAATCCTCAATGCTTAGCATCCTCAATGCTTAGCATCCTCAATGCTTAGTATCCTCAATGCTTAGAAACCTCCATGCTTAGCTTAGAAACCTCAATGCTTAGAATCCTCAATGCTTAGAATCCTCAATGCTTAGAATCCTCAATGCTTACCTTAGAAACCTCAATGCTTAGAATCCTCAATGCTTAGAATCCTCAATGCTTAGAATCCTCAATGCTTAGCATCCTCAAATCATAGAATCCTCAATGCTTAGCATCCTCAATGCTTAGCATCCTCAATGCTTAGCATCCTCAATGTTTAGTATGCTCTATACTTAGAATCCTCAATGCTTACCATCCTCAATGCTTAGCATCCTCAATGCTTAGCATCCTCAATGCTTAGAATCCTCAATGCTTAGAATCCTCAATGCTTAGAATCCTCCATGCATTGCTTAGAATCCTCAATAGTTAGAATCCTCATTGCTTCGCATCCTCAATTCTTAGCATAGAAACCTCAATACTTAGAATCCTCAATGCTTAGCATCCTCATTACATAGCTTAGAATCCTCAATGCTTAGCATCCTCAGTGCTTAGCATCCTCAATGCTTAGCATCCTCAATGCTTAGCATCCTGAATGCTTAGCATCCTGAATGCTTAGAATCCTCAATGCTTAGCATCCTCAATGCTTAGCATCCTCAATGCTTAGAATCCTCAATGCTTAGAATCCTCAATGCTTAGAATCCTCCACGCATTGCTTAGAATCCTCAATAGTTAGAATCCTCAATGCTTACCATCCTCAATGCTTAGCATAGAAACCTCAATACTTAGAATCCTCAATGCTTAGCATCCTCATTACATAGCTTAGAATCCTCAATGCTTAGAATCCTCAATGCTTAGCATCCTCAATGCTTAGCATCCTCAATGCTTAGCATCCTCAATTCTTAGCATCCTCAAAGCTTAGAATACTCAATGCTTACCATCCTCAAGGCTTAGCATCCTCAATGCTTAGCATCCTCAATGCTTAGAATCCTCAATGCTTAGCATCCTCAATGCTTAGCATCCTCAATGCTTAGCATCCTCAATACTTAGCATCCTCAATGCTTAGAATCCTCCATGCTTAGCTTAGAAACCCCAATGCTTAGAATCCTCAATGCTTAGAATCCTCAATGCTTAGAATCCTCAATGCTTAGAATCCTCAGTGCTTAGAATCCTCATTGCCTAGATTAGAATCATCAATGCTTAGAATCCTCAATGCTTAGAATCCTCAAAGCTTAGAATCCTCCATGCATTGCTTAGAATCCTCAATAGTTAGAATCCTCAATGCTTCGCATCCTCAATGCTTAGCTTAGAAACCTCAATGCTTAGAATCGTCAATGCTTAGCATCCTCATTGCTTAGAATCCTCATTGCTTAGCATCCTCATTGCTTAGCTTAGAATCCTCAAATCTCAGAATCCTCACTGCTTAGGAACCTCAATGCTTAGCATCCTCCATGCATTGCTTAGAAACCTCAATGCGCAGAATCCTCATTGCATAGAAATTTTATTGCTCTGAAACCTCAATGCTTAGCAACCCTAATGCTTACAAACCTGATTGCACAGAGGCCTTAATGTTTAGAAACAACAAAGATTAGAAAACTCAATGCTTGGCTTAGAATCCTCAATGCTTAGCATCCTCAATGCTTAGCATCCTCAATGCTTAGCATCTTCAATGCCTAGAATCCTCAATGCTTAGAATCCTCAATGCTTAGCATCCTCAATGCTTAGAATCCTCAATGCTTAGAATCCTCAATGCTTAGAATCCTCAATGCTTAGCATCCTCAATGCTTAGCATCCTCAATACTTAGCATCCTCAATGCTTAGAATCCTCCATGCTTAGCTTAGAAACCTCAATGCTTAGAATCCTCAATGCTTAGAATCCTCAATGCTTAGAATCCTCAATGCCTAGATTAGAATCCTCAATGCTTAGAATCCTCAATGCTTAGCATCCTCATTACATAGCTTAGAATCCTCAATGCTTAGAATCCTCAATGCTTAGCATCCTCAAGGCTTAGCATCCTCAATGCTTAGCATCCTCAATGCTTAGAATCCTCAATGCTTAGCATCCTCAATGCTTAGCATCCTCAATGCTTTGCATAGAAACCTCAATGCTTAGAATCCACAATGCTTAGAATCCTCAATGCCTAGCTTAGAATCCTCAATGCTTAGAATCCTCAATGCTTAGAATCCTCAATGCTTAGAATCCTCAATGCTTAGCATCCTCAATGCTTAGCTTCCTCAATGCTTAGCATCCTCAATGCTTAGCATCCTCAATGCTTAGCATCCTCAATGCTTAGCATCCTCAATACTTAGCGTCCTCAATGCTTAGAATCCTCCATGCTTAGCTTAGAAACCTCAATGCTTAGAATCTTCAATGCTTAGAATCCTCAATGCTTAGAATCCTCAATGCTTAGAATCCTCAATGCTTTGAATCTTCAATGCTTAGAATCCTCAATGCTTAGCATCCTCAATACTTAGCTTAGAAAACTTTATGCTTAGAATCTACAATGCTTAACATCCACAATGTTTAGAATCCTCAATGCATAGCTTAGAATCCTCAATGCTTAGAATCCTCAATGCTTAGCATCCTCAATCCTTAGTATGCTCTATGCTTAGCTTAGAATCCTCAATGCTTAGAATCCTCAATGCTTACAAACCTCAATGCTGAGAAATTTTATTGTTTGAAACCTCATTGCTTAGCATCCCAAATGCTTACAAACCTCAATACATAGAGGCCTTAATGCATAGAAATTTCAAAGATAAGAAAACTCAATGCTTGGCTTAGAATCCTCTATGCTTAGAATCCTCAATGCTTAGAATCTTCCATGCATAGCTTAGAATCCTCAATGCTTAGAATCCTCAATGCTTAGCATCTTCAATGCTTAGCATCCTCATTGCTTAGCATCCTCAATGCTTAGCATCCTCAATGCTTAGCATCCTCAATGCTTAGAAACCTGAATGCTTTGCTTAGAAACCTCAATGCTTAGAATCCTCAATACTTAGAATCCTCAATGCTTAGAATCCTCAATGCTTAGCATCCTCAATGCTTAGCATCCTCAATGCTTAGCATCCTCCATACTTAGAATCCTCCATGCTCAGCTTAGAAACCTCAATGCTTAGAATCCTCAAGGCTTAGAATCCTCAATGCTTAGAATCCTCAATGCCTAGATTAGAATCCTAAATGCTTAGAATCCTATATGCTTAGAATCCTCAATGCTTAGAATCCTCAATGCTTAGAATCCTCAATGCTTAGCATCCTCAATGCTTAGCTTAGAAAACTCAATGCTTAGAATCCTCAATGCTTAACATCCTCAATGTATAGAATCCTCAATGCATAGCTTAGAATCCTCAATGCTTAGAATCCTCAATGCTTAGCATCCTAAATCCTTAGTATGCTCTATGCTTAGCTTAGAATCCTCAATGCTTAGAATCCTCAATGCTTACAAACCTCAATGCTCAGAAATTTTATTGTTTGAAACCTCATTGCTTAGCATCCCAAATGCTTACAAACCTCAATGCATAGAGGCCTTAATGCTTAGAAACCTCAAAGATTAGAAAACTCAATGCTTGGCTTCGAATCCTCAATGCTTAGAATCCTCAATGCTTAGAATCCTCCATGCATAGCTTAGAATCCTCAATAGTTAGAATCCTCAATGCTTCGCATCCTCAATGCTTAGCTTAGAAACCTCAATGCTTAGCATCCTCAATGCTTAGCATCCTCATTGCTTAGCATCCTCATTGCTTAGCATCCTCATTGCTTAGCTTAGAATCCTCAAATCTCAGAATCCTCACTGCATAGGAACCTCAATGCTTAGCATCCTCCATGCATTGCTTAGAAACCTCAATGCGCAGAATCCTCATTGCTTAGAAATTTTATTGCTCTGAAACCTCAATGCTTAGCAACCCTAATGCTTACAAACCTCATTGCATAGAGGCCTTAATGTTTAGAAACAAAAAAGATTAGAAAACTCAATGCTTGGCTTAGAATCCTCAATGCTTAGCATCCTCAATGCTTAGCATCCTCAATGCCTAGAATCCTCAATGCTTAGCATCCTCAATGCTTAGCATCCTCAATGCTTAGAATTCTCAATGCTTTGCTTAGAAACCTCAATGCTTAGAATCCTCAATGCCTAGATTAGAATCCTCAATGCTTAGAATCCTCAATGCTTAGCATCCACAATGCTTAGAATCCTCAATGCTTAGAATCCTCAATGCTTAGCATCCTCAATGCTTAGCATCCTCAATGCTTAGAATCCTCAAAGCTTTGCTTAGAAACCTCAATGCTTAGAATCCTCAATGCTTAGAATCCACAATGCTTAGAATCCTCAATGCTTAGAATCCTCAATGCTTAGCATCCTCAATGCTTAGCATCCTCAATGCTTAGAATCCTCAATGCTTAGAATCCTCAAAGCTTTGCTTAGAAACCTCAATGCTTAGAATCCTCAATGCTTAGAATCCTCAGTGCCTAGATTAGAATCCTCAATGCTTAGAATCCTCAATGCTTAGAATCCTCAATGCTTAGAATCCTCAATGCTTAGAATCCTCAATGCTTAGGATCCTCAATGCTTAGCATCCTCAATGCTTTGCTTAGAAACCTCAATGCTTAGAATCCTCAATGCTTAACAGCCTCAATGCTTAGCATCCTCAATGCATATCTTAGAATCCTCAAAGCTCAGGATCCTCAATGCTTAGAAACCTCAATGCACAGAATCCTTAATGCTTAGAAACCTCAATACTTAGCATTCTCAGTGCTTAGCTTAGAATCCTAACTGCTTAGAAACCTCAATGCTTATAATCCTCAGTGCTTAGTATGCTCTATGCTTAGCTTAGAATCCTCAATGCTTAGAATCCTCAATGCTTACAAACCTCAATGCTGAGAAATTTTATTGTTTGAAACTTCATTGCTTAGCATCCCAAATGCTTGCAAACCTCAATGCATAGAGGCCTTAATACTTAGAAACCTCAATGATTAGAAAACTCAATGCTTGGCTTAGAATCCTCTATGCTTAGAATCCTCAATGCTTAGAATCTTCCATGCATAGCTTAGAATCCTTAATGCTTAGAATCCTCAATGCTTAGCATGCTCCATGCATTGCTTAGAATCCTCAATAGTTAGAATCCTCAATGCTTCGCATCCTCAATGCTTAGCTTACAAACCTCAATGCTTAGTATCCTCAATGCTTAGCATCCTCAATGCTTAGCATCCTCATTGCTTAGCATCCTCAATGCTTAGCATCCTCAATGCTTAGCATCCTCAATGCTTAGAAACCTGAATGCTTTGCTTAGAAACCTCAATGCTTAGAATCCTCAATGCCTAGCTTAGAATCCTCAATACTTAGAATCCTCAATGCTTAGAATCCTCAATGCTTAGCATCCTCAATGCTTAGCATCCTCAATGCTTAGCATCCTCAATGCTTAGCATCCTCAATACTTAGAATCCTCCATGCTAAGCTTAGAAACCTCAATGCTTAGAATCCTCAAGGCTTAGAATCCTCAATGCTTAAAATCCTCAATGCCTAGATTAGAATCCTCAATGCTCAGAATCCTCAATGCTTAGAATCCTCAATACTTAGAATCCTCAATGCTTAGCATCCTCAATGCTTAGCTTACAAAACTCAATGCTTAGAATCCTCAATGCTTAACAACCTCAATGTTTAGAATCCTCAATGCATAGCTTAGAATCCTCAATGCTTAGAATCCTCAATGCTTAGTATCCTAAATTCTTAGTATGCTCTATGCTTAGCTTAGAATCCTCAATGCTTAGAATCCTCAATGCTTACAAACCTCAATGCTGAGAAATTTTATTGTTTGAAACCTCATTGCTTAGCATCCTCAATGCTTACAAACCTCAATGCATAGAGGCCTTAATGCTTAGAAACCTCAAAGATTAGAAAACTCAATGCTTGGCTTAGAATCCTCAATGCTTAGAATCCTCAATGCTTAGAATCCTCCATGCTTAGAATCCTCAATGCTTAGAATCCTCAATGCTTAGCATCCTCCATGCATTGCTTAGAATCCTCAATAGTTAGAATCCTCAATGCCTCGCATCCTCAATGCTTAGCTTAGAAACCTCAATGCTTCGAATCCTCAATGCTTAGCATCCTCAATGCATAGCATCCTCATTGCTTAGCATCCTCAATGCTTAGCATCCTCAATGCTTAGCATCCTCAATGCTTAGAAACCTGAATGCTTTGCTTAGAAACCTCAATGCTTAGAATCCTCAATGCTTAGAATCCTCAATACTTAGAATCCTCAATGCTTAGAATCCTCAATGCTTAGAATCCTCAATGCTTAGAATCCTCAATGCTTAGCATCCTCAATGCTTAGCATCCTCAATTCTTAGCATCCTCAATACTTAGAATCCTCCATGCTCAGCTTAGAAACCTCAAAGCTTAGAATCCTCAAGGCTTAGAATCCTCAATGCTTAGAATCCTCAATGCCTAGATTAGAATCCTAAATGCTTAGAATCCTCAATGCTTAGCATCCTCAATGCTTAGCATCCTCAATACTTAGCATCCTCCACGCTTAGCTTAGAAACCTCAATGCTTAGAATCCTCAATGCTTAGAATCCTCAATGCCTAGCTTAGAATACTCAATGCTTAGAATCCTCAATGCTTAGAATCCTCAATGCTTAGAACCCTCAATGCTTAGCATCCTCAATGCTTAGCATCCTCAATGCTTAGCATCCTCAATGCCTAGCATCCTCAATACTTAGCATCCTCAATGCTTAGAATCCTCCATGCTTAGCTTAGAAACCTCAATGCTTAGAATCCTCAATGCTTAGAATCCTCAATGCATAGAATCCTCAGTGCTTAGAATCCTCAATGCCTAGATTAGAATCCTCAATGCTTAGAATCCTGAATGCTTAGAATCCTCAATGCTTAGAATCCTCACTGCATAGCTTAGAATCCTCAATGCTTTAAATCCGCAATGCTTAGCATCCTCAATCCTTAGTATGCTCTATGCTTAGCTTAGAATCCTCAATAATTCGAATCCTCAATGCATACAAACCACAATGCTGAGAAATTTTATTGTTTGAAACCTCATTGCTTAGCATCCCAAATGCTTGCAAACCTCAATGCATAGAGGCCTTAATGCTTAGAAACCTCAAAGATAAGAAAACTCAATGCTTGGCTTAGAATCCTCAATGCTTAGAATCCTCAATGCTTAGAATCCTCCATGCATAGCTTAGAATCCTCAATGCTTAGAATCCTCAATGCTTAGCATCCTCCATGTATTGCTTAGAATCCTCAATAGTTAGAATCCTCAATGCTTCACATCCTCAATGCTTAGCTTAGAATCCTCAATACTTAGAATCCTCAATGCTTAGCATCCTCAATGCTTAGCATCCTCATTGCTTAGCTTAGAATCCTCAATACTCAGAATCCTCACTGCATAGGAACCTCAATGCTTAGCATCCTCCATGCATTGCTTAGAAACCTCAATGCGCAGAATCCTCATTGCTTAGAAATTTTATTGCTCTGAAACCTCAATCCTTAGCAACACTAATGCTTACAAACCTCATTGCATAGAGGCCTTAATGTTTAGAAACAACAAAGATTAGAAAACTCAATGCTTGGCTTAGAATCCTCAATGCTTAGCATCCTCAATGCTTGGCATCCTCAATGCTTAGCATCCTCAATGCTTAGCATCTTCAATGCCTAGAATCCTCAATGCTTAGAATCCTCAATGCTTAGAATCCTCAATGCTTAGCATCCTCAATGGTTAGCATCCTCAATGCTTTGCATCCCCAATACTTAGCATCCTCAATGCTTAGAATCCTCCATGCTTAGATTAGAAACCTCAATGCTTAGAATCCTCAATGCTTAGAATCCTCAATGCTTAGAATCCTCAATGCCTAGATTAGAATCCTCAATGCTTAGAATCCTCAATGCTTAGAATCCTCAATGCTTAGAATCCTCAATGCTTAGCATCCTCAATGCTTAGCTTAGAAAACTCAATGCTTAGAATCCTCAATGCTTAACATCCTCAATGTTTAGAATCCTCAATGCATAGCTTAGAATCCTCAATGCTTAGAATCCTCAATGCTTAGCTTAGAAACCTCAATGCTTAGAATTCTCAATGCTTAACATCCTCAATGTTTAGAAACCTCAATGCATAGCTTAGAATCCTCAATGCTTAGAATCCTCAATGCTTAGAATCCTCAATGCTTAGCATCCTCAATGCTTAGAATCCTCAATGCTTAGCATCCTCAAATCTTAGAATCCTCAATGCTTAGCATCATCAATGCTTAGCATCCTCAATGCTTTGTATGCTCTATGCTTAGAATCCTCAAGGCTTAACATCCTCAATGCTTACCATCCTCAATGCTTAACATCCTCAATGCTTAACATCCTCAATGCTTAGCATCCTCAATGCTTAGAATCCTCAATGCTTAGAATCCTCAATGCTTAGTATCCTCAATGCTTAGCATCCTCAATGCTTAGAATCCTCAATGCTTAGCATCCTCAAATCTTAGAATCCTCAATGCTTAGCATCCTCAATGCTTAGCATCCTCAATGCTTAGCATCCTCAATGCTTAGTATGCTCTATGCTTAGAATCCTCAATGCTTAGCATCCTCAATGCTTACCATCCTCAATGCTTAGCATCCTCAATGCTTAGCATCCTCAATGCTTAGAATCCACAATGCTTAGAATCCTCAATGCTTAGAATCCTCCATGCATTGCTTAGAATCCTCAATAGTTAGAATCCTCAATGCTTCGCATCCTCAATGCTTAGCATAGAAACCTCAATACTTAGAATCCTCAAAGCTTAGCATCCTCATTACATAGCTTAGAATCCTCAATGCTTAGAATCCTCAATGCTTAGTATCCTCAATGCTTAGCATCCTCAATGCTTAGCATCCTGAATGCTTAGCATCCTCAAAGCTTAGAATCCTCAATGCTTACCATCCTCAATGCTTAGCATCCTCAATGCTTAGCATCCTCAATGCTTAGAATCCTCCATGCTTAGCTTAGAAACCACAATGCTTAGAATCCTCAATGCTTAGAATCCTCAATGCTTAGAATCCTCAATGCCTAGATTAAAATCCTCAATGCTTAGAATCCTCAATGCTTAGAATCCTCAATGCTTAGAATCCTCAATGCTTAGCATCCTCAATGCTTAGCTTAGAAAACTCAATGCTTAGAATCCTCAATGCTTAACATCCTCAATGTTTAGAATCCTCAATGCATAGCTTAGAATCCTCAATGCTTAGAATCCTCAATGCTTAGCATCCTCAATGGTCAGAATCCTCAATGCTTAGCATCCTTAATGCTTAGCATCCTCAATACTTAGCATCCTCAATGCTTAGAATCCTCCATGCTTAGCTTAGAAACCACAATGCTTAGAATCCTCAATGCTTAGAATCCTCAATGCTTAGAATCCTCAATGCCTAGATTAGAATCATCAATGCTTAGAATCCTCAATGCTTAGAATCCTCAATGCTTAGAATACTCAATGCTTAGAATCCTCAATGCTTAGAATCCTCAATGCTTAGCTTAGAAACCTCAATGCTTAGAATTCTCAATGCTTAGCATCCTCAAAGCTTAGAATCCTCAATGCTTACCATCCTCAATGCTTAGCATCCTCAATGCTTAGAATCCTCAATGCTTAGCATCCTCAATGCTTAGCATCCTCAATGCTTTGCTTAGAAACCTCAATTTTTAGAATCCAAAATTCTTAGAATCCTGAATGCCTAGCTTAGAATCCTCAATGCTTAGAATCCTCAATGCTTAGAATCCTCAATGCTTAGCATCCTCAATGCTTAGCATCCTCAATTCTTAGCATCCTCAATGCTTAGCATCCTCAATACTTAGCATCCTCAATGCTTAGAATCCTCCATGCTTAGCTTAGAAACCACAATGCTTAGAATCCTCAATGCTTAGAATCCTCAATGCTTAGAATCCTCAATGCCTAGATTAAAATCCTCAATGCTTAGAATCCTCAATGCTTAGAATCCTCAATGCTTAGAATCCTCAATGCTTAGCATCCTCAATGCTTAGCTTAGAAAACTCAATGCTTAGAATCCTCAATGCTTAACATCCTCAATGTTTAGAATCCTCAATGCATAGCTTAGAATCCTCAATGCTTAGAATCCTCAATGCTTAGCATCCTCAATCCTTAGTATGCTCTATGCTTAGCTCAGAATCCTCAATGCTTAGAATCCTCAATGCTTAGAATCCTCAATGCTTACAAACATCAATGCTGAGAAATTTTATTGTTTGAAACCTCATTGCTTAGCATCCCAAATGCTTACAAACCTCAATACATAGAGGCCTTAATGCTTAGAAACCTCAAAGATTAGAAAACTCAATGCTTGGCTTAGAATCCTCTATGCTTAGAATCCTCAATGCTTAGAATCTTCCATGCATAGCTTAGAATCCTCAATGCTTAGAATCCTCAATGCTTAGCATCCTCCATGCATTGCTTAGAATCCTCAATAGTTAGAATTCTCAATGCCTCGCATCCTCAATGCTTAGCTTAGAAACCTCAATGCTTAGAATCCTCAATGCTTAGCATCCTCAATGCTTAGCATCCTCATTGCTTAGCATCCTCAATGCTTAGCATCCTCAATGCTTAGCATCCTCAATGCTTAGCATCCTCAATGCTTAGAAACCTGAATGCTTTGCTTAGAAACCTCAATGCTTAGAATCCTCAATGCCTAGCTTAGAATCCTCAATACTTAGAATCCTCAATGCTTAGAATCCTCAATGCTTAGAATCCTCAATGCTTAGCATACTCAATGCTTAGCATCCTCAATGCTTAGCATCCTCAATGCTTAGCATCCTCAATACTTAGAATCCTCCATGCTCAGCTTAGAAACCTCAATGCTTAGAATCCTCAATGCCTAGATTAGAATCCTAAATGCTTAGAATCCTCAATGCTTAGAATCCTCAATGCTTAGAATCCTCAATGCTTAGAATCCTCAATGCTTAGCATCCTCAATGCTTAGAATCCTCAATGCTTAGAATCCTCAATGCTTAGAATCCTCAATGCTTAGAAACCTCAATGCACAGAATCCTTAATGCTTAGAAACCTCAATACTTAGCATCCTAAGTGCTTAGCTTAGAATCCTCACTGCTTAGAAACCTGAATGCTTAGAATCCTCAATGCTTAGAATCCTCAATGCTTAGCTTAGAAACCTCAATGCTTAGAATTCTCAATGCTTAACATCCTCAATGTTTAGAAACCTCAATGCATAGCTTAGAATCCTCAATGCTTAGAATCCTCAATGCTTAGAATCCTCAATGCTTAGCATCCTCAATGCTTAGAATCCTCAATGCTTAGCATCCTCAAATCTTAGAATCCTCAATGCTTAGCATCCTCAATGCTTAGCATCCTCAATGCTTAGTATGCTCTATGCTTAGAATCCTCAAGGCTTAACATCCTCAATGCTTACCATCCTCAATGCTTAACATCCTCAATGCTTAACATCCTCAATGCTTAGCATCCTCAATGCTTAGAATCCTCAATGCTTAGAAACCTGAATGCTTAGAATCCTCAATGCTTAGAATCCTCAATGCTTAGCTTAGAAAACTCAATGCTTAGAATCCTCAATGCTTAACATCCTCAATGTTTAGAATCCTCAATGCATAGCTTAGAATCCTCAATGCTTAGAATCCTCAATGCTTAGCATCCTCAATGGTCAGAATCCTCAATGCTTAGCATCCTTAATGCTTAGCATCCTCAATACTTAGCATCCTCAATGCTTAGAATCCTCCATGCTTAGCTTAGAAACCACAATGCTTAGAATCCTCAATGCTTAGAATCCTCAATGCTTAGAATCCTCAATGCCTAGATTAGAATCATCAATGCTTAGAATCCTCAATGCTTAGAATCCTCAATGCTTAGAATACTCAATGCTTAGAATCCTCAATGCTTAGAATCCTCAATGCTTAGCTTAGAAACCTCAATGCTTAGAATTCTCAATGCTTAGCATCCTCAAAGCTTAGAATCCTCAATGCTTACCATCCTCAATGCTTAGCATCCTCAATGCTTAGAATCCTCAATGCTTAGCATCCTCAATGCTTCGCATCCTCAATGCTTAGCATAGAAACCTCAATACTTAGAATCCTCAAAGCTTAGCATCCTCATTACATAGCTTAGAATCCTCAATGCTTAGAATCCTCAATGCTTAGTATCCTCAATGCTAAGCATCCTCAATGCTTAGCATCCTGAATGCTTAGCATCCTCAAAGCTTAGAATCCTCAATGCTTACCATCCTCAATGCTTAGCATCCTCAATGCTTAGCATCCTCAATGCTTAGAATCCTCCATGCTTAGCTTAGAAACCACAATGCTTAGAATCCTCAATGCTTAGAATCCTCAATGCTTAGAATCCTCAATGCCTAGATTAAAATCCTCAATGCTTAGAATCCTCAATGCTTAGAATCCTCAATGCTTAGAATCCTCAATGCTTAGCATCCTCAATGCTTAGCTTAGAAAACTCAATGCTTAGAATCCTCAATGCTTAACATCCTCAATGTTTAGAATCCTCAATGCATAGCTTAGAATCCTCAATGCTTAGAATCCTCAATGCTTAGCATCCTCAATGGTCAGAATCCTCAATGCTTAGCATCCTTAATGCTTAGCATCCTCAATACTTAGCATCCTCAATGCTTAGAATCCTCCATGCTTAGCTTAGAAACCACAATGCTTAGAATCCTCAATGCTTAGAATCCTCAATGCTTAGAATCCTCAATGCCTAGATTAGAATCATCAATGCTTAGAATCCTCAATGCTTAGAATCCTCAATGCTTAGAATCCTCAATGCTTAGAATCCTCAATGCTTAGCATCCTCAATGCTTAGCATCCTCAATTCTTAGCATCCTCAATGCTTAGCATCCTCAATACTTAGCATCCTCAATGCTTAGAATCCTCCATGCTTAGCTTAGAAACCACAATGCTTAGAATCCTCAATGCTTAGAATCCTCAATGCTTAGAATCCTCAATGCCTAGATTAAAATCCTCAATGCTTAGAATCCTCAATGCTTAGAATCCTCAATGCTTAGAATCCTCAATGCTTAGCATCCTCAATGCTTAGCTTAGAAAACTCAATGCTTAGAATCCTCAATGCTTAACATCCTCAATGTTTAGAATCCTCAATGCATAGCTTAGAATCCTCAATGCTTAGAATCCTCAATGCTTAGCATCCTCAATCCTTAGTATGCTCTATGCTTAGCTCAGAATCCTCAATGCTTAGAATCCTCAATGCTTACAAACATCAATGCTGAGAAATTTTATTGTTTGAAACCTCATTGCTTAGCATCCCAAATGCTTACAAACCTCAATACATAGAGGCCTTAATACTTAGAAACCTCAAAGATTAGAAAACTCAATGCTTGGCTTAGAATCCTCTATGCTTAGAATCCTCAATGCTTAGAATCTTCCATGCATAGCTTAGAATCCTCAATGCTTAGAATCCTCAATGCTTAGCATCCTCCATGCATTGCTTAGAATCCTCAATAGTTAGAATTCTCAATGCCTCGCATCCTCAATGCTTAGCTTAGAAACCTCAATGCTTAGAATCCTCAATGCTTAGCATCCTCAATGCTTAGCATCCTCATTGCTTAGCATCCTCAATGCTTAGCATCCTCAATGCTTAGCATCCTCAATGCTTAGCATCCTCAATGCTTAGAAACCTGAATGCTTTGCTTAGAAACCTCAATGCTTAGAATCCTCAATGCCTAGCTTAGAATCCTCAATACTTAGAATCCTCAATGCTTAGAATCCTCAATGCTTAGAATCCTCAATGCTTAGCATACTCAATGCTTAGCATCCTCAATGCTTAGCATCCTCAATGCTTAGCATCCTCAATACTTAGAATCCTCCATGCTCAGCTTAGAAACCTCAATGCTTAGAATCCTCAATGCCTAGATTAGAATCCTAAATGCTTAGAATCCTCAATGCTTAGAATCCTCAATGCTTAGAATCCTCAATGCTTAGAATCCTCAATGCTTAGCATCCTCAATGCTTAGAATCCTCAATGCTTAGAATCCTCAATGCTTAGAATCCTCAATGCTTAGAAACCTCAATGCACAGAATCCTTAATGCTTAGAAACCTCAATACTTAGCATCCTAAGTGCTTAGCTTAGAATCCTCACTGCTTAGAAACCTGAATGCTTAGAATCCTCAATGCTTAGAATCCTCAATGCTTAGCTTAGAAACCTCAATGCTTAGAATTCTCAATGCTTAACATCCTCAATGTTTAGAAACCTCAATGCATAGCTTAGAATCCTCAATGCTTAGAATCCTCAATGCTTAGAATCCTCAATGCTTAGCATCCTCAATGCTTAGAATCCTCAATGCTTAGCATCCTCAAATCTTAGAATCCTCAATGCTTAGCATCCTCAATGCTTAGCATCCTCAATGCTTAGTATGCTCTATGCTTAGAATCCTCAAGGCTTAACATCCTCAATGCTTACCATCCTCAATGCTTAACATCCTCAATGCTTAACATCCTCAATGCTTAGCATCCTCAATGCTTAGAATCCTCAATGCTTAGAAACCTGAATGCTTAGAATCCTCAATGCTTAGAATCCTCAATGCTTAGCTTAGAAAACTCAATGCTTAGAATCCTCAATGCTTAACATCCTCAATGTTTAGAATCCTCAATGCATAGCTTAGAATCCTCAATGCTTAGAATCCTCAATGCTTAGCATCCTCAATGGTCAGAATCCTCAATGCTTAGCATCCTTAATGCTTAGCATCCTCGATACTTAGCATCCTCAATGCTTAGAATCCTCCATGCTTAGCTTAGAAACCACAATGCTTAGAATCCTCAATGCTTAGAATCCTCAATGCTTAGAATCCTCAATGCCTAGATTAGAATCATCAATGCTTAGAATCCTCAATGCTTAGAATCCTCAATGCTTAGAATACTCAATGCTTAGAATCCTCAATGCTTAGAATCCTCAATGCTTAGCTTAGAAACCTCAATGCTTAGAATTCTCAATGCTTAGCATCCTCAAAGCTTAGAATCCTCAATGCTTACCATCCTCAATGCTTAGCATCCTCAATGCTTAGAATCCTCAATGCTTAGCATCCTCAATGCTTAGCATCCTCAATGCTTTGCTTAGAAACCTCAATGCTTAGAATCCAAAATTCTTACAATCCTGAATGCCTAGCTTAGAATCCTCAATGCTTAGAATCCTCAATGCTTAGAATCCTCAATGCTTAGCATCCTCAATGCTTAGCATCCTCAATTCTTAGCATCCTCAATGCTTAGCATCCTCAATACTTAGCATCCTCAATGCTTAGAATCCTCCATGCTTAGCTTAGAAACCACAATGCTTAGAATCCTCAATGCTTAGAATCCTCAATGCTTAGAATCCTCAATGCCTAGATTAAAATCCTCAATGCTTAGAATCCTCAATGCTTAGAATCCTCAATGCTTAGAATCCTCAATGCTTAGCATCCTCAATGCTTAGCTTAGAAAACTCAATGCTTAGAATCCTCAATGCTTAACATCCTCAATGTTTAGAATCCTCAATGCATAGCTTAGAATCCTCAATGCTTAGAATCCTCAATGCTTAGCATCCTCAATCCTTAGTATGCTCTATGCTTAGCTCAGAATCCTCAATGCTTAGAATCCTCAATGCTTACAAACATCAATGCTGAGAAATTTTATTGTTTGAAACCTCATTGCTTAGCATCCCAAATGCTTACAAACCTCAATACATAGAGGCCTTAATGCTTAGAAACCTCAAAGATTAGAAAACTCAATGCTTGGCTTAGAATCCTCTATGCTTAGAATCCTCAATGCTTAGAATCTTCCATGCATAGCTTAGAATCCTCAATGCTTAGAATCCTCAATGCTTAGCATCCTCCATGCATTGCTTAGAATCCTCAATAGTTAGAATTCTCAATGCCTCGCATCCTCAATGCTTAGCTTAGAAACCTCAATGCTTAGAATCCTCAATGCTTAGCATCCTCAATGCTTAGCATCCTCATTGCTTAGCATCCTCAATGCTTAGCATCCTCAATGCTTAGCATCCTCAATGCTTAGCATCCTCAATGCTTAGAAACCTGAATGCTTTGCTTAGAAACCTCAATGCTTAGAATCCTCAATGCCTAGCTTAGAATCCTCAATACTTAGAATCCTCAATGCTTAGAATCCTCAATGTTTAGAATCCTCAATGCTTAGCATACTCAATGCTTAGCATCCTCAATGCTTAGCATCCTCAATGCTTAGCATCCTCAATACTTAGAATCCTCCATGCTCAGCTTAGAAACCTCAATGCTTAGAATCCTCAATGCCTAGATTAGAATCCTAAATGCTTAGAATCCTCAATGCTTAGAATCCTCAATGCTTAGAATCCTCAATGCTTAGAATCCTCAATGCTTAGCATCCTCAATGCTTAGAATCCTCAATGCTTAGAATCCTCAATGCTTAGAATCCTCAATGCTTAGAAACCTCAATGCACAGAATCCTTAATGCTTAGAAACCTCAATACTTAGCATCCTAAGTGCTTAGCTTAGAATCCTCACTGCTTAGAAACCTGAATGCTTAGAATCCTCAATGCTTAGAATCCTCAATGCTTAGCTTAGAAACCTCAATGCTTAGAATTCTCAATGCTTAACATCCTCAATGTTTAGAAACCTCAATGCATAGCTTAGAATCCTCAATGCTTAGAATCCTCAATGCTTAGAATCCTCAATGCTTAGCATCCTCAATGCTTAGAATCCTCAATGCTTAGCATCCTCAACTCTTAGAATCCTCAATGCTTAGCATCCTCAATGCTTAGCATCCTCAATGCTTAGTATGCTCTATGCTTAGAATCCTCAAGGCTTAACATCCTCAATGCTTACCATCCTCAATGCTTAACATCCTCAATGCTTAACATCCTCAATGCTTAGCATCCTCAATGCTTAGAATCCTCAATGCTTAGAATCCTCAATGCTTAGTATCCTCAATGCTTAGCATCCTCAATGCTTAGAATCCTCAATGCTTAGCATCCTCAAATCTTAGAATCCTCAATGCTTAGCATCCTCAATGCTTAGCATCCTCAATGCTTAGCATCCTCAATGCTTAGTATGCTCTATGCTTAGAATCCTCAATGCTTAGCATCCTCAATGCTTACCATCCTCAATGCTTAGCATCCTCAATGCTTAGCATCCTCAATGCTTAGAATCCACAATGCTTAGAATCCTCAATGCTTAGAATCCTCCATGCATTGCTTAGAATCCTCAATAGTTAGAATCCTCAATGCTTCGCATCCTCAATGCTTAGCATAGAAACCTCAATACTTAGAATCCTCAATGCTTAGTATCCTCAATGCTTAGCATCCTCAATGCTTAGCATCCTGAATGCTTAGCATCCTCAAAGCTTAGAATCCTCAATGCTTACCATCCTCAATGCTTAGCATCCTCAATGCTTACCATCCTCAATGCTTAGCATCCTCAATGCTTAGCATCCTCAATGCTTTGCTTAGAAACCTCAATGCTTAGAATCCACAATGCTTAGAATCCTCCTTGCATTGCTTAGAATCCTCAATGCTTAGAATCCTCAATGCTTAGAATCCTCAATGCTTAGAATCCTCAATGCTTAGCATCCTCAATACTTAGCATCCTCAATGCTTAGAATCCTCCATGCTTAGCTTAGAAACCACAATTCTTAGAATCCTCAATGCTTAGAATCCTCAATGCTTAGAATCCTCAATGCCTAGATTAGAATCATCAATGCTTAGAATCCTTAATGCTTAGAATCCTCAATGCTTAGAATCCTCAATGCTTAGAATCCTCAATGCTTAGCTTAGAAAACTCAATGCTTAGAATCCTCAATGCTTAACATCCTCAATGCTTAGAATCCTCAATGCTTAGCATCCTCAATCCTTAGTATGCTCTATTCTTAGCTTAGAATCCTCAATGCTTAGAATCCCCAATGCTTACAAACCTCAATGCTGAGAAATTTTATTGTTTGAAACGTCATTGCTTAGCATCCCAAATGCTTACAAACCTCAATACATAGAGGCCTTAATGCTTAGAAACCTCAAAGATTAGAAAACTCAATGCTTGGCTTAGAATCCTCTATGCTTAGAATCCTGAATGCTTAGAATCTTCCATGCATAGCTTAGAATCCTCAATGCTTAGCATCCTCCATGCATTGCTTAGAATCCTCAATAGTTAGAATCCTCAATGCTTCGCATCCTCAATGCTTAGCATAGAAACCTCAATACTTAGAATCCTCAATACTTAGAATCCTCAATGCTTAGCATCCTCAATGCTTAGAATCCTCAATGCTTAGCATCCTCAATGCTTACCATCCTCAATGCTTAGCATCCTCAATGCTTATCATCCTCAATGCTTAGAATCCTCAATGCTTAGAATCCACAATGCTTAGAATCCTCAATGCTTAGAATCCTCCATGCATTGCTTAGAATCCTCAATAGTTAGAATCCTCAATGCTTCTCATCCTCAATGCTTAGCATAGAAACCTCAATACTTAGAATCCTCAATGCTTAGCATCCTCATTACATAGCTTAGAATCCTCAATGCTTAGAATCCTCAATGCTTAGCATCCTCAATGCTTAGCATCCTCAATGCTTAGCATCCTGAATGCTTAGCATCCTCAAAGCTTAGAATCCTCAATGCTTACCATCCTCAATGCTTAGCATCCTCAATGCTTAGCATCCTCAATGCTTAGAATCCTCAATGCTTAGCATCGTCAATGCTTAGCATCCTCAATGCTTAGCATCCTCAATGCTTTGCTTAGAAACCTCAATGCTTAGAATCCACAATGCTTAGAATCCTCCTTGCATTGCTTAGAATCCTCAATGCTTAGAATCCTCAATGCTTAGAATCCTCAATGCTTAGCATCCTCAATGCTTAGCATCCTCAATGCTTAGAATCCTCCATGCTTAGCTTAGAAACCACAATTCTTAGAATCCTCAATGCTTAGAATCCTCAATGCTTAGAATCCTCAATGCCTAGATTAGAATCCTAAATGCTTAGAATCCTCAATGCTTAGAATCCTCAATGCTTACAAACATCAATGCTGAGAAATTTTATTGTTTGAAACCTCATTGCTTAGCAACCCAAATGCTTACAAACCTCAATACATAGAGGCCTTAATGCTTAGAAACCTCAAAGATTAGAAAACTCAATGCTTGGCTTAGAATCCTCTATGCTTAGAATCCTCAATGCTTAGAATCTTCCATGCATAGCTTAGAATCCTCAATGCTTAGAATCCTCAATGCTTAGCATCCTCAATGCATTGCTTAGAATCCTCAATAGTTAGAATCCTCAATGCCTCGCATCCTCAATGCTTAGCTTAGAAACCTCAATGCTTAGAATCCTCAATGCTTAGCATCCTCAATGCTTAGCATCCTCATTGCTTAGCATCCTCAATGCTTAGCATCCTCAATGCTTAGCATCCTCAATGCTTAGAAACCTGAATGCTTTGCTTAGAAACCTCAATGCTTAGAATCCTCAATGCCTAGCTTAGAATCCTCAATACTTAGAATCCTCAATGCTTAGAATCCTCAATGCTTAGAATCCTCAATGCTTAGCATAATCAATGCTTAGCATCCTCAATGCTTAGCATCCTCAATACTTAGAATCCTCCATGCTCAGCTTAGAAACCTCAATGCTTAGAATCCTCAAGGCTTAGAATCCTCAATGCTTAGAATCCTCAATGCCTAGATTAGAATCCTAAATGCTTAGAATCCTCAATGCTTAGAATCCTCAATGCTTAGAATCCTCAATGCTTAGCATCCTCAATGCTTAGCTTAGAAAACTCAATGCTTAGAATCCTCAATGCTTAACATCCTCAATGTTTAGAATCCTCAGTGCATAGCTTAGAATCCTCAATGCTTAGAATCCTCAATGCTTAGCATCCTAAATCCTTAGTATGCTCTATGCTTAGCTTAGAATCCTCAATGCTTAGAATCCTCAATGCTTATAGACCTCAATGCTGAGAAATTTTATTGTTTGAAACCTCATTGCTTTGCATCCCAAATGCTTACAAACCTCAATGCATAGAGGCCTTAATGCTTAGAAACCTCAAAGATTAGAAAACTCAATGCTTGGCTTAGAATCCTCAATGCTTAGAATCCTCAATGCTTAGAATCCTCCATGCATAGCTTAGAATCCTCAATGCTTAGAATGCTCAATGCTTAGAATCCTCAATGCTTAGAATCCTCCTTGCATTGCTTAGAATCCTCAATAGTTAGAATCCTCAATGCTTCGCATCCTCAATGCTTAGCATAGAAACCTCAATACTTAGAATCCTCAATGCTTAGCATCCTCAATGCTTAGCATCCTCAATGCTTAGCATCCTCAATGCTTAGAATCCTCAATGCTTAGAATCCTCAATGCTTAGAATCCTCAATGCTTAGAATCCTCCATGCATTGCTTAGAATCCTCAATGCTTAGCATCCTCAATGCTTAGCATCCTCAATGCTTAGCATAGAAACCTCAATACTTAGAATCCTCAATGCTTAGCATTGACATTACATAGCTTAGAATCCTCAATGCTTAGCATCCTCAATGCTTAGCATCCTCAATGCTTAGCATCCTCAATCCTTAGAATCCTCAATGCTTAGCATCCTCAATGCTTAGCATCCTCAATGCTTAGCATCCTCAATGCTTAGAAACCTCAATGCTTTGCTTAGAAACCTCAATGCTTAGAATCCTCAATGCTTAGAATCCTCAATGCTTAGCATCCTCCATGCATTGCTTAGAATCCTCAATAGTTAGAATCCTCAATGCCTCGCATCCTCAATGCTTAGCTTAGAAACCTCAATGCTTAGAATCCTCAATGCTTAGCATCCTCAATGCTTAGAATCCACAATGCTTAGAATCCTCAATGCTTAGAATCCTCAATGCTTAGAATCCTCAATGCTTAGCATCCTCAATACTTAGCATCCTCAATGCTTAGAATCCTCCATGCTTAGCTTAGAAACCACAATTCTTAGAATCCTCAATGCTTAGAATCCTCAATGCTTAGAATCCTCAATGCCTAGATTAGAATCATCAATGCTTAGAATCCTTAATGCTTAGAATCCTCAATGCTTAGAATCCTCAATGCTTAGAATCCTCAATGCTTAGCTTAGAATACTCAATGCTTAGAATCCTCAATGCTTAACATCCTCAATGCTTAGAATCCTCAATGCTTAGCATCCTCAATCCTTAGTATGCTCTATTCTTAGCTTAGAATCCTCAATGCTTAGAATCCCCAATGCTTACAAACCTCAATGCTGAGAAATTTTATTGTTTGAAACGTCATTGCTTAGAATCCCAAATGCTTACAAACCTCAATACATAGAGGCCTTAATGCTTAGAAACCTCAAAGATTAGAAAACTCAATGCTTGGCTTAGAATCCTCTATGCTTAGAATCCTCAATGCTTAGAATCTTCCATGCATAGCTTAGAATCCTCAATGCTTAGCATCCTCCATGCATTGCTTAGAATCCTCAATAGTTAGAATCCTCAATGCCTCGCATCCTCAATGCTTAGCTTAGAAACCTCAATGCTTAGAATCCTCAATGCTTAGCATCCTCAATGCTTAGCATCCTCATTGCTTAGCATCCTCAATGCTTAGCATCCTCAATGCTTAGCATCCTCAATGCTTAGAAACCTGAATGCTTTGCTTAGAAACCTCAATGCTTAGAATCCTCAATGACTAGATTAGAATCCTAAATGCTTAGAATCCTCAATACTTAGAATCCTCAATGCTTAGAATCCTCAATGCTTAGCATCCTCAATGCTTAGCATCCTCAATGCTTAGCATCCTCTATGCTTAGCTTAGAAAACTCAATGCTTAGAATCCTCAATGCTTAACATCCTCAATGTTTAGAATCCTCAATGCATAGATTAGAATCCTCAATGCTTAGAATCCTCAATGCTTAGCATCCTCAATGCTTAGCATCCTCTATGCTTAGCTTAGAATCCTCAATGCTTAGAATCCTCCTTGCATTGCTTAGAATCCTCAATAGTTAGAATCCTCAATGCTTCGCATCCTCAATGCTTAGCATAGAAACCTCAATACTTAGAATCCTCAATGCTTACCATCCTCAATGCTTAGCATCCTCAATGCTTAGCATCCTCAATGCTTAGAATCCTCAATGCTTACAAACCTCAATGCTGAGAAATTTTATTGTTTGAAACGTCATTGCTTTGCATCCCAAATGCTTACAAACCTCAATACATAGAGGCCTTAATGCTTAGAAACCTCAAAGATTAGAAAACTCAATGCTTGGCTTAGAATCCTCTATGCTTAGAATCCTCAATGCTTAGAATCTTCCATGCATAGCTTAGAATCCTCAATGCTTAGCATCCTCCATGCATTGCTTAGAATCCTCAATAGTTAGAATCCTCAATGCCTCGCATCCTCAATGCTTAGCTTAGAAACCTCAATGCTTAGAATCCTCAATGCTTAGCATCCTCAATGCTTAGCATCCTCATTGCTTAGCATCCTCATTGCTTAGCATCCTCAATGCTTAGCATCCTCATTGCTTAGCATCCTCAATGCTTAGAAACCTGAATGCTTTGCTTAGAAACCTCAATGCTTAGAATCCTCAATGCCTAGATTAGAATCCTAAATGCTTAGAATCCTCAATGCTTAGAATCCTCAATTCTTAGAATCCTCAATGCTTAGCATCCTCAATGCTTAGCATCCTCAATACTTAGAATCCTCCATGCTCAGCTTAGAAACCTCAATGCTTAGAATCCTCAAGGCTTGGAATCCTCAATGCTTAGAATCCTCAATGCCTAGATTAGAATCCTAAATGCTTAGAATCCTCAATGCTTAGAATCCTCAATGCTTAGAATCCTCAATGCTTAGAATCCTCAATGCTTAGCATCCTCAATGCTTAGCATCCTCAATGCTTAGCTTAGAAAACTCAATGCTTAGAATCCTCAATGCTTAACATCCTCAATGTTTAGAATCCTCAATGCATAGATTAGAATCCTCAATGCTTAGAATCCTCAATGCTTAGCATCCTCAATCCTTAGTATGCTCTATGCTTAGCTTAGAATCCTCAATGCTTAGAATCCTCAATGCTTACAAACATCAATGCTGAGAAATTTTATTGTTTGAAACCTCATTGCTTAGCAACCCAAATGCTTACAAACCTCAATACATAGAGGCCTTAATGCTTAGAAACCTCAAAGATTAGAAAACTCAATGCTTGGCTTAGAATCCTCTATGCTTAGAATCCTCAATGCTTAGAATCTTCCATGCATAGCTTAGAATCCTCAATGCTTAGAATCCTCAATGCTTAGCATTCTCCATGCATTGCTTAGAATCCTCAATAGTTAGAATCCTCAATGCCACGCATCCTCAATGCTTAGCTTAGAAACCTCAATGCTTAGAATCCTCAATGCTTAGCATCCTCAATGCTTAGCATCCTCATTGCTTAGCATCCTCAATGCTTAGCATCCTCATTGCTTAGCTTAGAATCCTCAAAGCTCATAATCCTCACTGCATAGGAACCACAATGCTTAGCATCCTCCATGCATTGCTTAGAAACCTCAATGCGCAGAATCCTCATTGCTTAGAAATTTTATTGCTCTGAAACCTCAATGCTTAGCAACCCTAATGCTTACAAACTTCATTGCAAAGAGGCCTTAATGTTTAGAAACAACAAAGATTAGAAAACTCAATGCTTGGCTTAGAATCCTCAATGCTTAGCATCCTCAATGCTTAGCATCCTCAATGCTTAGCATCCTCAATGCCTAGAATCCTGAATGCCTAGAATCCTCAATGCTTAGAATCCTTAAAGCTTTGCTTAGAAACCTCTATGCTTAGAATCCTCAATGCTTAGAATCCTCAATGCCTAGCTTACAATCCTCAATGCTTAGAATCCTCAATGCCTAGATTAGAATCCTCAATGCTTAGAATCCTCAATGCTTGGAATCCTCAATGCTTAGAATCCTCAATGCTTAGCATCCTCAATGCTTAGCTTACAAAACTCAATGCTTAGCATCCTCAATGCTTAACAGCCTCAATGCTTAGCATCCTCAATGCATATCTTAGAATCCTCAAAGCTCAGGATCCTCAGTGCTTAGAAACCTCAATGCACAGAATCCTTAATGCTTAGAAACCTCAATACTTAGCATCCTCAATGCTTAGCTTAGAATCCTAACTGCTTAGAAACCTCAATGCTTATAATCCTCAGTGCTTAGCATCCTCAATGCGTAGAATCGCCAATCCTTAGAAACCTCAATGCTTAGCATCCTCAATCCTTAGTATGCTCTATGCTTAGCTTAGAATCCTCAATGCTTAGAATCCTCAATGCTTACAAACCTCAATGCTGAGAAATTTTATTGTTTGAAACCTCATTGCTTAGCATCCCAAATGCTTACAAACCTCAATGCTTAGAATCCTCAATGCTTAGAATCCTCAATGCTTAGAATCCTCAATGCATAGATTAGAATCCTCAATGCTTAGAATCCTCAATGCTTAGCATCCTCAATCCTTAGTATGCTCTATGCTTAGAATCCTCAATGCTTAGCATCCTCAATGCTTAGCTTAGAAAACTCAATGCTTGGAATCCTCAATGCTTAGAATCCTCAATGCTTACAAACATCAATGCTGAGAAATTTTATTGTTTGAAACCTCATTGCTTAGCATCCCAAATGCTTACAAACCTCAATGCATAGAGGCCTTAATGCTTAGAAACCTCAAAGATTAGAAAACTCAATGCTTGGCTTAGAATCCTCAATGCTTAGAATCCTCAATGCTTAGAATCCTCCATGCATAGCTTAGAATCCTCAATAGTTAGAATCCTCAATGCTTCGCATCCTCAATGCTTAGAATCCTCAATGCTTAGCATCCTCAATGCTTAGCTTAGAAAACTCAATGCTTGGAATCCTCAATGCTTAGAATCCTAAATGATTACAAACATCAATGCTGAGAAATTTTATTGTTTGAAACCTCATTGCTTAGCATCCCAAATGCTTACAAACCTCAATGCATAGAGGCCTTAATGCTTAGAAACCTCAAAGATTAGAAAACTCAATGCTTGGCTTATAATCCTCAATGCTTAGAATCCTCAATGCTTAGAATCCTCCATGCATAGCTTAGAATCCTCAATAGTTAGAATCCTCAATGCTTCGCATCCTCAATGCTTAGCTTAGAAACCTCAATGCTTAGCATCCTCAATGCTTAGCATCCTCATTGCTTAGCATCCTCATTGCTTAGCATCCTCATTGCTTAGCTTAGAATCCTCAAAGCTCAGAATCCTCAATGCTTAGCAACCGTAATGCTTACAAACCTCATTGCATAGAGGCCTTAATGTTTAGAAACAACAAAGATTAGAAAACTCAATGCTTGGCTTAGAATCCTCAATGCTTAGCATCCTCAATGCTTAGCATCCTCAATGATTAGCATCCTCAATGCTTAGAATCCTCAATGCCTAGAATCCTCAATGCTTAGAATCCTCAGTGCTTAGCATCCTCAATGCTTAGCATCCTCAATGCTTTGCTTAGAAACCTCAATGCTTAGAATCCTCAATGCCTGGATTAGAATCCTCAATGCTTAGAATCCTCAATGCTTAGCATCCACAATGCTTAGAACCCTCAATGCTTAGAATCCTCAATGCTTAGCATCCTCAATGCTTAGCTTACAAAACTCAATGCTTAGCATCCTCAATGCTTAACAGCCTCAATGCTTAGCATCCTCAATGCATATCTTAGAATCCTCAAAGCTCAGGATCCTCAATGCTTAGAAACCTCAATGCACAGAGTCCTTAATGCTTAGAAACCTCAATACTTAGCATCCTCAGTGCTTAGCTTAGAATCCTAACTGCTTAGAAACCTCAATGCTTATAATCCTCAGTGCTTAGCATCCTCAATGCGTAGAATCGTTAATCCTTAGAAACCTCAATGCTTAGCATCCTCAATCCTTAGTATGCTCTATGCTTAGCTTAGAATCCTCAATGCTTAGAATCCTCAATGCATACAATCCTCAATGCTGAGAAATTTTATTGTTTGAAACCTCATTGCTTAGCATCCCAAATGCTTGCAAACCTCAATGCATAGAGGCCTTAATGCTTAGAAACCTCAAAAATTAGAAAACTCAATGCTTGGCTTAGAATCTCAATGCTTAGAATCCTCAATGCTTAGAATCCTCCATGCATTGCTTAGAATCCTCAATAGTTAGAATCCTCAATGCTTCGCATCCTCAATGCTTAGCTTAGAAACGTCAATGCTTAGAATCCTCAATGCTTAGAATCCTCAATGCTTAGCATCCTCAATGCTTAGCATAATCAATGCTTAGAATCCTCAATGATTAGAATCCTCAATGCTTAGCATCCTCAATGCTTAGAATCCTCAATGCTTAGAATCCTCAATGCTTAGAATCCTCAAAGCTTAGCATCCTCAATGCTTAGCATCCTCAATGCTTAGCATCCTCAATGCTTAGAATCCTCAATGCTTAGCTTAGAAACCTCAATGCTTAGAATCCTCAATGCTTAGCATCCTCAATTCTTAGAATCCTCAAATCTCAGGATCCTCAATGCTTAGAAACCTCAATGCACAGAGTCCTTAATGCTTAGAAACCTCAATACTTAGCATCCTCAGTGCTTACCATAGAATCCTCACTGCTTACAAACCAGAAAGCTTATAATCCTCAGTGCTTAGCATCCTCAATGAGTAGAATCCCCAATGCTTAGAAACCTCAATGCTTAGCATCCACAATCCTTAGTATGCTCTATGCTTAGATTAGAATCCTCAATGCTTAGAATCCTCAATGCTTAGCATCCCCATTACATAGCTTAGAATCCTCAATGCTTAGCATCCTCATTGCTTAGCATCCTCATTGCTTAGCTTCGAATCCTCAAAGCTCAGAATCCTCACAGCTTAGGAACCTCAATGCTTAGCATCCTCCATGCATTGCTTAGAAACCTCAATGCGTAGAATCCTCATTGCTTAGAAATTTTATTGCTTTGAATCCTCTATGCTTAGCATCCCTAATGCTTTCAAACCTCAGTGCATAGAGGCCTTAATGTTTAGAAACCTCAAAGATTAGAAAAGTCAATGCTTGGCTTAGAATCCTCAATGCTTAGAATCCTCAATGCCTAGCTAAGAATCCTCAATGCTTAGAATCCTCAATGCTTAGAATCCTCAATGCTTAGAAACCTCAATGCACAGAGTCCTTAATGCTTAGAAACCTCAATACTTAGCATCCTCAGTGCTTAGCTTAGAATCCTCACTGCTTAAAAACCTCAATGCTTATAATCCTCAATGCTTAGAATCCTCAATGCTTAGAATCCTCAATGCCTAGAATCCTCAATGCCTAGAATCCTCAATGCTTAGAAACCTCAATGCACACAGTCCTTAATGCTTAGAAACCTCAATACTTAGCATCCTCAGTGCTTAGCTTAGAATCCTCACTGCTTAAAAACCTCAATGCTTATAATCCTCAGTGCTTAGCATCCTCAATGCGTAGAATCCCCAATACTTAGAAACCTCAATGCTTAGCATCCTCAATCCTTAGTATGCTCTATGCTTAGATTAGAATCCTCAATGCTTAGAATTCTCAATGGTTACAAACGTCAATGCTGAGAAATTTTATTGTTTGAAACCTCATTGCTTAGCATCCCAAATGCTTACAAACCTCAATGCATAGAGGCCTTAATGCTTAGAAACCTCAAAGATTAGAAAACTCAATGCTTGGCTTAGAATCCTCAATGCTTAGAATCCTCAATGCTTAGAATCCTCCATGCATAGCTTAGAATCCTCAATGCTTAGAATCCTCATGGCTTAGAATCCTCAATGCTTAGAATCCTCAATGCTTAGAATCCTCCATGCATAGCTTAGAATCCTCAATGCTTAGAATCCTCAATGCTTAGCATCCTCAATGCTTAGAATCCTCAATGCTTAGAATCCTCAATGCTTAGCATCCTCAATGCTTAGCATCCTCAATGCTTAGCATCCTCAATACTTAGAATCCTCCATGCTCAGCTTAGAAACCTCAATGCTTAGAATCCTCAAGGCTTAGAATCCTCAATGCTTAGAATCCTCAATGCCTAGATTAGAATCCTAAATGCTTAGAATCCTCAATGCTTAGAATCCTCAATGCTTAGCATCCTCAATGCTTAGCATCCTCAATGCTTAGCTTAGAAAACTCAATGCTTAGAATCCTCAATGCTTAACATCCTCAATGTTTAGAATCCTCAATGCATAGCTTACAATCCTCAATGCTTAGAATACTCAATGCTTAGCATCCTCAATGCTTAGCATCCTCAATGCTTAGCTTAGAATCCTCAAAGCTCAGGATCCTCAATGCTTAGAAACCTCAATGCACAGAGTCCTTAATGCTTAGAAGCCTCAATACTTAGCATCCTCAGTGCTTAGCTTAGAATCCTCACTGCTTAGAAACCTCAATGCTTATAATCCTCAGTGCTTAGCATCCTCAATGCGTAGAATACCCAATGCTTAGAAACCTCAATGCTTAGCATCCTCAATCCTTAGTATGCTCTATGCTTAGCTTAGAATCGTCAATGCTTAGAATCCTCAATGCTTAGAATCCTCAATGCACAGAGTCCTTAATGCTTAGAAACCTCAATACTTAGCATCCTCAATCCTTAGTATGCTCTATGCTTAGCTTAGAATCCTCAATGCTTAGAATCCTCAGTGCTTAGCATCCTCCATGCATTGCTTAGAAATCTCAACGCGTAGAATCCTCATACCTTAGAATCCTCTACGCTGAGAAATTTTATTGCTTGGAAACCTCAATGCTTAGCATCCCTAATGCTTACAAACCTCAATGCGTACAGTCCTTAATGCTTAGAAACCTCAATGCATAGCATCCTCAATTCATACCTTAGAATCCTCAATGCATAGAATCCTCAATGCTTAGAATCCTTAATCTTCGAATCCTCAATGCTTAGAATCCTCAACGCTTAGCATCCTCAATGCTCAACTTAGAACCTTCAATGCCTAGAATCCTCTATGCTTAGAATCCCCCCAATGATTAGAGCCCTTAAAGCTTAGAAACCTCAATACTTAGCAGCGTAACTGCATAGCTTAGAATCCTCAATGCTTAGAAACCGTAATGCTTAGCATCCTCAATCCTTAGTATGCTCAATGCTTAGCTTAGAATACTCAATGATTAGAAACCTCATTGCTTAGCATCCTCCATTCTTTGCTTTGAAACCTCATTCCATAGAATCCTCAATGCGTAGAATCCTCAACGCTGAGAAAACTTATTGCTTTGAAACCACAATGCTTAGCATCCCTAATGCTTAGAAACCTCAGTGCATAGCTTAGAATCCTCAATGCTTAGAATCCTCAATGCACAGCATCCTCAGTGCTTAGCTTATAAACCTCAATGCATAGAATTCTCAATGCGTAGAATCCGCATTCCTTAGAATCCTCAACACTGAGAAACTTTCTTGCTTTGAAACCTCAATCCTTAGCATCCTTAATGCTAAGAAACCTCACTGCATAGCGTCCTTAATGCTTAGAATCCTCAATGCTTAGAAAGCTCAGTACTTAGACTTCTTAAGGCTTAGAAACCTCAAAGCTTAGAATCCTCATTGCTTAGCATCCTCATTGCTCAGCACCCTCAATGCTTTGAAACCTCAATGCATTGAGTCGTTAATGCTTAGAATCCTCAATACTTGGAATCCACAATGCTATGCTCAGAATCCTCAATGCCTAAAATCCTCAATGCTTAGAATCCCCAAAGATTAGCGTCCTTAATGCTTAGAAACCTCAATGCTTAGAATCCTCAGTGCTTAGCATTCTCAAACCTTGCAATCCTCAATGCATAGAATCTTTATGTCTTAGAATCCGTAATGCTTAGCATTCTCAATGCTTAGCATCCTTAATGATTAGAAACCTCAATGCACAGAGTCCTTAATGCTTGAAACATTTATGCTTAGAAACCTCAATTCATAGAACCCACAATGCTTAACCTAGTATCCTCAGTGCTTAGAATCGTCAATGCTTAGAACCCTCAATGTTTACCTTAGAATCCTCAATGCTTAGCATCTTGAATGCTTAGTATCCTCAATGCATAGAATCCCCAATGCTTAGAATCCTCAATGAAAAGAGTCCTTAATGCTTAGAAAGCTCAATGCTTAGAAACGTCAATGCATAGAGTCCTCAATGCTTAGAACCCTCAATGCTTAGAACCCTCAATGCTTAGAATCCTCAATGCTTAGAAAACTCAATGCTTAGAAACTTCAATGCATAGAGTCCTCAGTGCTTAGCTTAGAATCCTCAATGTGTACCATCCTCAATGCTTACAAACCTCAAAGCTTAGAAACCTCAATGCTTAGAAACCTCATTGCTTAGAATCCTCAACGATGAGAAACCTTATTGCATAGAAACCACAAAGCTTAGAAACCACAATGCATAGAGTCCTTAATGCTTAGCAACCTCAATGCATAGAAAACTTAAAGCATAGAAACGTCAATGTTTAGAATCCTCAATGCTTAGAAACCTCACTGATTAGAAAGCTCAATGCATAGAGTCGTTAATGCATAGAAACCTCAATGCTTAGAATCCTCAATGCTCAGCTTAGAAACCTCAATGCTTAGAAACCTCATGGCATAGCATGCTCAATGCATAGCATAGAATCATCAATGCTTAGAACCCTCAATGCTTAGAATCTTCATTGCTTTCCATTCTCAAAGCTCAGCAGCGTCAATACTTAGCATCCTCAATGCTTAGAATCCGCAATGCTTAGCATCCTCAATGCTTAGCATCCACAATGCTTAGATTAGAATCCTCAATGCTTAGAAACCTCAATGCTTAGAATCCTTAATCCTTAGCATCCTCAATGTTTAGCATCCTCAATGCTTTGGGTAGAATCCTCAATGCTTAGAAACCTTAAAGCTTTGAATCCTCAATGCTTTGCTTACAATCCTCAATACTTAAACAACTCAATCCTTAGCATCCTCAATGCTTAGCATCCTCAATGCTTAGCTTAGAATACTCAATGCTTAGAATCCTCGGTGCTTAGCAACCTCAATGCACAGAGTCCTTAAAACTTAGAAACCTCAAAACTTAGCATCCTCAATGCTTAGATTAGAATCATCAATGCTTAGAATCCTCATGGCTTAGATACCTCAATGCTTAGTATCCTTAATGATTGGAAACGTCAATGCTTAGAGTCCTCAATGCTTAGCGTAGAATCCTCAGGGCGTAGAATCCTCAGGGCGTAGAATCCCCAAGGCGTAGAATCCCCAAGGCGTAGAATCCTCAAGGCGTAGAATCCCCAAGGCGTAGAATCTCCAAGGCGTAAAATCCCCAAGGCGTAGAATCCTCAAGGCGTAGAATCCCCAAGGCGTAGAATCCCCAAAGCGTAGAATCCCCAAGGCGTAGAATCCCCAAGGCGTAGAATCCCCAAGGCATAGAATCCTCAGGGCGTAGAATCCTCAGGGCATAGAATCCTCAAGGCGTAGAGCCCTTAAAGCATAGAAACCTCAATGCTTATAGTCCTTTATTTTTAGAAACCTCAATGCTTAGAAACCTGAACGCTTAGAATCCTCAATGCATAGAGTCCTTATTGCTTATCATCCTCAATGCTTAGAATCCTCAATGCTTAGCATCCTCAATGCTTAGAAACATCAATGCTTAGAAACCTTTGATGATTAGAATCCTCAATGCTTAGCGTCCTTAATGTTTAGAAATCTCAATGCATAAAGTCCTTAAAGCTTAGAAACCTCAATGCTTAGAAACCTGAATGCTTAGATTCCTCAATGCTTAGAAACCTCAATGCCTAGAATCGTCATTGCTTAGCTCAGAATCCACAATGCTCAGATTCCTCCATGCTTAGAAATCTCCTTGCTTACTCAGTGCTTAGAATCCTCAATGCTTAGCATACTCAAAGTTTAGAAACCTCAATGCTTAACATCCTCAATGCTTAGCTTAGAATCCTCAATGCTTAGAATCCTTAATGCTTAGAAAGCTCAATGCTTAGCATCCTGTTTTCTTAGCTAAAAAACCTCAATGCTTAGAAACTTCCCTGCTTAGAAACCGCAATGCTTTGCATCCTCAATGATTTGCATCCTCAATGCTTACAAACATTAATGCTTAGCATCCTCCTTGCTTAGAAACCTTAATTCTTAGAAACCTCAATGCTTAGAATCCTCATTGCTTAGAAACCTCAATGCTTAAAATCTTCAATGCTTTGCTTAGAATTCTCAATGCTTAGGAACCTCATTGCTTAGAAACCTATGTGGTTAAAATCCTCAATGGTTAGAAACCTTAATGATTAGAATACAGAATACTTAGAATCCTCAATGCTTAGCTTAGAATCTTCAGTGCTTTGCATCCTCAATGCTTAGCATCCTCAATGCTTAGCTTCAAATCCTCAATGCTTAGAAACCTCAACGCTTAGCATTCTCTATGCTTAGCTTAGAATCCTCAATGTTTAGAATCCTTAATGATTAGAATACTCAGTACTTAGATTCCTCAATGTTTAGCTTAGAATCCTCAACACTTAGAAACCTCAATACTTAGAATCCTCAATGCTTAGCATACTCAATGCTCAGCATACTCAATGCTTAACTTAGAATCCTCAATGCTTAGAAACCACAATGCGTAGAATCCTCAATGCTTAGCTTAGAATCCTCATTGGTTAGAAACCTCAATGCTTAGGAACCTCATTGCTGAGAAACCACAGTGCTTAAAGTCCTCAATGCTTTGAATACTGTTTAAGTTTTTAACTAACATCTCCATCTAAGCAGTTGCATCTGCATTAGTATAGCATGATATTACAACCACTGCATTTTGAACCAGATATGCAACTCAACATTCATTGGCATTCTTTATCTCACTCTGCCAGTCCTCTGAGCTATGCATATACAGCTGAGTTTCAAAATTTAAACTGCATACCTATTATATTGCTGCTAATGTTAGCTTCACAGGTACTCATCACAAACTAACCTTGCATTTACTGTAGGGTAAGAACGTTCCCATCCACGATTGTATGCCACACATTCTCAGTCTAGCCTGGCGGCAATATCCAGAGACAGAGTATTGAGACAAATTCCATCGGAATCAAATTAAGACAGAGGACAGCTGGCTAGCAAGGATTACTGCCAAAAACAACTGGGGATTATACTGGATGAGCTGATGATGTAAATAAATTCCCAAAAATGACATTTCTCCTTCTGGGACACACTAACATCAATGTCTCAGCTAACACAAGTAATGCTGTTCTATTGGTCTTTTTTTCCCCACCTTGTTCAACCCAATGAACAAAAACAACTTGCTTAAGTATGGTGTCTACTGCTGGCCACCAAAGTTTAAAAATTTAAACTGGTGAAAAAGCCATTAAGGAACGATAACATGTTTGGTGTTAACAATGTATTAAGAAAATTAGGGAAAATGGATTTTAAGCTAGAAAAGGAAAGATGAACAGAGAAGAAACAACAGTGTTATTGTCTATCTGCTAAACCTATCTACAGTAACTTGACTGCATTCATGTGTGCCTCCATATTTACACTACCCTCCCGCTAGTCTTTGTCTATAAAAGTTCTGTATGAAGATACTCCACCACAGAGCTCAGAGTAGAATCAGTCCTAAGTCTATTATCACATAGGTCATCCTAGCTACAGGTTTAGAAATTAGGTCCAAGAATGCCCTCTATACCACTGAAACCAACTCTTGGATCCTGAGATTGGCTTGAGATTATTTTTTTTCCTGCAGCACCAGGTAATTTCAGGTATCCAAGTATTTCCTACTAGCATGTATTTTCTACTACTAATCATCAGTCCATATGTTTTTCAGTCTATGTGAGAAAAACATAGATTGCCTTGTAGAAACAGTAGAAGATGCAGTCAGCAGATGCAGAAGACACTGGAGATCCATAAAACAGACTGCAACAATATGCTCATTCAGGATGAGCAAAGCAGTGGAACCATTGCCCTAAACTGTCCCATAGGTAAATTGAAGTATAGGCAGGACACGAGAGCAGCAGAGACCTGCAGGATAAGTGCTGCAAAGGCAAAGCAAAGAAATCCACAGAGCTATGAAATCCACTGGCTATTTTCTGAGAGAAGGATTTCATCTGAAATGAAATCAGGCAGGAGAAGCAGACTGAGAAAGTTTCCATTGTCATAAAAATATCTCCCTGGGTAATCCACGCTGATGGGAAAAGGAAACTCTGATAATTTATGTGACAGTTTAATGGGATTTTTGTGACACATGATACTTTAGAAAGAATTTGCCCAAATCGGACAGACAGGACTTTAATAAGGTTTCAGCCTCAAAACAGCAATATTTTCACCCTTTATTTTGCATTTTATCCTACACATACACTGCTCACTCATAGCCCATCTATCTCATTTGCAGGGCATATTTCTATATTGTGAGAACAACAACTCCTCTGCACTTTCTGGTGACATTCTCAGCTAGAGAAACCTCTGCCTATCTGAGATCCCTAAAGGGATCAAGCTGACTTTGCATCTTCAGGGCAGAGCAGCAGAGCTTTGAATTCTGAGCCATAAGCTGCCCATGGGCCACATCCCCAGCTCTGTGGATGTCATTAATAGCTTCTCTGTAGAAATCAAGGGTAGCAGATGGACAGTCTGCAGTAGCGATCACAAACAATAGGATGCACCCAGGGCACACTCCAGGAGTAAACGTCTCTCACGCTGACTTACACCTCAACCCATTTCTTCTCCTTATGAGAGACAGCCTTCACCCCAGTGCAGCATTCCCCTGCCCTTCATTGCCATCACTCAGAGAACAGGCACAGTACCAAAAGTAGTTGCTTAGAACACTCAACTATGGCGAAGCCAGGGTTAACAGGACGAAACTTTGCAGAAGTTGAATATCAGTGAATTATATGGAAGAGTTTCCCCCGTGGAGAAGTAGAAGTTAACATTAAATATACATTGCCCTGAGCACTAGAAGCCATTCTGTACATAACAGCCTCACAGAGGCTGGAGACAGAGATAACCCGACAGGCATTTGTTTTCTTACTCATTCCTATGGATCTACCCCTGAAGCCCTTATTTTTTTCTGGAAAAGCACCTTGTGGGAATCTGGGCAGGTGAGGAACGGTGTGCAAATGATTCAATGTTTTGCCCAGTGTTTCTTTACTCCATGAAGCTAAGATCAGCGTGGGACATGAAATGATACCTGTTGGCCCTACGATGGGCGTGGAAAACAGAGCACCTGTCACTATTTCTTTCACCATTGGGACTACCAGCCAAATTTAACAGGGAAACAAGCTGTGTTGTGTAGTCCCTCGAGCTCTTCTGCTCTACGTGAGACACATTCTGTAGTAAAGAGAAGAATTTAAACCCACCTAATCCCACCAGCAGCATAAAGCAGTGCTCATTCTTAAACATGGGTTGTGTCTTTAAGAGGTACAGATCCATCTCTGCCTCTGACTTGAGGTCTTCCTCAGGGAATGGCTCATAAGAAATGAGATATATTAAAAGGAAGTGAAATCAGAGCCTCCCATTATCAAAGGGATAAAATATCAATTTTTTGTCAAGATAAAAAGCATCGTAGATTGGCTCAGATGGGAAAAATTAAATTCTTGGTCTTCAGTTGATTTGATATTTATCACTCCACCGCTCTAGAAATATTCTGACAGGGAATGTTTCTTAAAATATTATCCTGCATTTCTCCTCAGTTAGCAAGCTGGGAGAGTATGAACTTGTGTGTCTTGTTACACCTAAAAAACTCATAGGAAAAGAGAAAAAGGAAAGAAAACAAAGTCTAGAAAATACACCTTCTAACACTTCATTTCACCAAGAGCTTCTCAATAAAGGACCTCAATTGGGGAATCACTGCTGTCCAAGTCTACCTACCCCATATTGTAGAATATCCCAAAAGCAATTTTCTCTTCCCATATAAAGAGACTAATAAGCAAGAACTGTCTCCCAGTTCATAACAATTAATCTTATCTTGACAGCAAGAGCTCAGATGAACTCAGAGAATTGAGTAAGAAATTGAAAGTAGGGGAATAACGTAGAAGGTCTTTCAGGGAGTCCTGCTGCCCACCCTCCAATGGTGAGGACTGATGTATCCTTCAGCCTGGACAAGCTTACTTCTAGATATACAGTGTTGTCTTGATAAAGAATTAAGTGGAATGAGCCAGTGTTTGTGTCTAAAACATGATTAATGGAACTTGATCACGCACGTAAAAAAAAAAAGTGTTTAGGAGAACTGTCAATTCAATGTTAGTGGCTGCTCCTAATCTGTATTCCCCTGGCTAAAGAGCGACTTGGAAACACTGCAGTGTTTTAACAGCTTGTGTTCAAACCCTCAAATCAAAGGCTCCTCAGTAGCTGTTTAGATCATGGACAGAACATCAGTTTTCCAAGAGAACACGGATGAACCTTGGAGCTCACAGGCAAGCTCAGAACTAAGCAATACTTACATATCATCAAGATGATCAGGCAACTGAGATCCTATGGCATAATCAGAATCTCAGCATACTTGGCAGAAAGATAGATAAAGCAAGATTCGCCATTGCAATAAAGTAGATAGCATGAGGAAATTTCAACCAGTGTGTGTATGCCAAGACACTGTGCAGCCACCATGAGATCAGGAAGATCTTCCATTCAGTGAAGAGATTTCTGATGAATCACACCTTTCTACATCAATCACTATTGGGAGTGGAACATCAAGCCAGGAAGACTACTGGGCAGAGGAAAACTGTCTCCTCTTAGGTCTACTAGTAGGAAGGTTGGACAAATGAAATATATATATATATATATATATATATAATTTTTTGCCCCAGAAGTTGCTACAAAGCATGGAATAAAGGTATACCTGAATAAAGGAGTCAGGTTGTGAAACAGTCTTATCAGCTCCAGAAGGAAAACTAACAGAAGTGAACACAATGTCCAGCACCCAATTGCTTTTCCTTAATAACACGCTATGTATCATTAAAGTGGGAGTTTTCACACAAGAGATCAGTTTGTTCTTTAATTCCTATCTTCATAAGTGATATTCTGTTTTGAATACAATCTCCAGAAGGTTCTTTTTTGTCAAATAATTTAACAGCATGAATGATGGCTGCTGATCAGTTTGAATTTCTGATGCCTACTACAAACAATGCAGACTTACACTATATGTTTGTGAAGCTGATACTGCCTGATATGTTTCTCCAATTCTGGTGCCTCCTTGTATATTCAACCCAACATTTTCCTAGCAGAACTCTTCCAATTTATGTTGCCAAGGAATCCTTCCACTGCAGCTCAGCCATTCTTCACAGTCTGAACAAATCCTTACTTGAAATGAAGCACTTGCAATGAAACAGTTCTATTTCAGAGCATTCGCTGCCACTTCATCTTCCGCTCTGTAAACTATCGGAATGCTTTTAAAGGAAACACTTATTTAAATAAAAGAAAATCCCTGTAAATCACAGTCGTGACAAGCTAACAGCAAGCACTGCAAAGATGATTTATCTTCCTGCTACATCTAACAAAGCTTCGCACATCAACACATTGTTTGTAAAGACTTCTAACTCACGATTTCTAACTACAAGAATATACTAGTAACAAAAACCTTCTTATATCAGTAATCTCTCCCTGTCATCTAATATCCCATCAACCTCAAAATCTGAGAGTCTCCTTCAATTATTTCTGTTTACTGTCTTATCCAGCATGCCTTCTTCATGGATGAAGAAACCAACTATTTAGTCTCACTGCCTGCTTGTAATCCAAATTCATTTCAGAGCTTGCATGCATTAGCTGCATGCTTTAATTTGATTTATTTTATTTGACTTCTATTAAATTACATTTGAGACAGGTTAGCAGATGGCCTCATGGGGAGCATCTCGCCAGCATCACCCCCTGTGCAAACAGCAATTATTGTATCTTAGCTGAGCCCAATTTCAAGTTATATCTTGACAAGCTAACAAATAAGGTCACAGTATCTGCATTGCAAGTAATATCCCAACTGGTGGGAAAGACACTTGACAAGCTTGAAGGTGGGCCCAGAGAGCGTTCTGATTGCAAGGGGAAGATGTAAAGGAAATTAAGCAGCAAGTCACCACTTAAGAGCAGGGATGCTGTTTCAAGTCTATCCACATTCTGCATTGCTTGCAGGCCCGCCACCTATGTTAGTACAGAGACTCCACGTCACTACGTGGATTGCTCATTCACAGTCTGTTAGTGCTAAACACGGGAGATGATGGATAGTGAGGGCACCACAGCCACCGAGGCCCCCTCTTTCTTCATATTTCTCACTCTTCTTTTGCCCCTGGCCAGTCGCTCTTTGTGAAAAACAATTCCTGCACGTTGCATTACCCTCCACGGTGACCCTCGAGCTGTTGTTTTTTTTTTTGCCCTTTCAAAACACTTGACAAAGCTGTCACAGAAGGAGTTCGGCATCTGGAAGCTGTGACAGACACGATATGACCTGATTCATAAAACATAACTAAACAGCTTGGGCTGCCAGAGGCCAGGATTTACAGGACTGCGTTTCAAGAACGGCCTTCAACGCCTGCTCTACCAAACACACTCCTACTCTGCCGCAATTCAAATTCCCCAGCTCCGATGGGGTGACCTGCAACACTACAAAATGACAGAGCAGCTGAGACACTAATCTTGTTACAGTCTACCCTGTCTCCTGCTGGTCAAGAAGGGGAAGGGATGACCTTGGTGTTGGCTGCACCTTTTACACCAGGCTACAAGGGAAGGGAATGCTATAAAAATAAAAGACATCATTTTTTTTTTTTCAGAAATGACTCCAGCACAGCAAGTACAAAGGAAACAAATCAAGGCACTGATAGTTTCTGTTATATTATCCCTACAGCCTCACTTTTACAATAAAAGCCTCTCTGCATTTTTATTTCCTGAAGGTGCAACCTGACCGACAGTGTATTTAAGGACTTTCTGCCATCCTATCCATCAACCCTTTTTCCTTCATTTTCCCTTCAATCACTAGTTATAGTCTGTTAGGTGATTGCCATGGTACCAAAAGGCAAACATCATTAACAATTACACTTTCTTATACCATCAAAACAGTTTGTCAAACAGTACAGTTCTTCAGTTCACATAAACTCCCTTAATACAGTCTGTATTCTTCAGTTATAAACACTGTGCCACAGAACCAGCACTGATTGAACCACCTCCCTCACACACTTCCTCACAAGAAGTACATAGTATTACATAAATGGGTTGACATTCATTGGTCAGGTGGAATGTACACCTCTCCTCAGGACAATCTTACTAATCTACAGAGTACAAACTCCTGTCTTCTTACATACAAGCAGAAAGTACTTATAAGTGGACAGACAACACAGTCTTTCACTTTGTCCGTGTCTGGCCATTTCCCTCACAGGAGGAAGGAAACATGGATCGGGACTCGGCACTCACCCTGCAGCTGTTCTGTGTCTCACTCACACCACACTCACTCTGACATTTAGATCAAAAACCATGGTTAATTCATACTACACAATGCTGACAACGTTTTCTAGCTGGAATCTTAATAACACTCATACTCTGGTCGACCAGTTGCAAACGTTAATGTTTTTCCCAGAGTCGGCTTGACACACGGTACCAAACACTTAAAGCTGATGATAATATTGAACATACAACCTATAAGCCCCGTGATTACAACTTGGAGAACCCAGGCTACCATTTGACAGGCTATCCACTATATCCCATACCTGTAGGAGAGACCAACCTAGGCCCCTCCTATTGTCAACTACCTGGGAGAGAGTATTTGTTCTTGTTTCCATTCATATGACATACAGTTCCCTTTCATAGGAACTCACCCAAGGAGTCTTCCTACCCAGCTGGCAACCAAAGCCATGAGCTCACCTCCCTGGGAGCAGCACGTATGGCTGTAAACTGTGTAGGATGTCTCCTCAAGACATATGGGCTCCACTTACCATACACATACCTGGTCCACCTATGGGTGGTCCTTGTCTGTCCCTGCAGTGATCAGGTGAGGAAGGGAGTCCTTCAGAGAAATCTCAGGGTGCGCCAAAAGTGTCTCCCTCTCAGCTGGTCCTGCAGCGAACAGAGCTGGTCCCACCTGGGCCGCCAAATTGACTACAGGAATTGAACTCTATAACCTCTATAACTGATACAGTCTCCCATGACATACTTATACCAAAGCTGAGGAAGTATGGGATAGGTGAGTGGACAGTGAAGTGGGTCGAGAATTGGCTGACTGGCAGAGTGCAGAGTGTTGTTGCTGGCGGTGCAGTGTCTGGCTGCAGGGCTGTAACTAGCGGCGTCTCCCAGGGGTCTGTACTGGGTCCGGTCTTGTTCAACATCTTCATCAATGACCACCCTCAGCAAGTTTGCTGATGACACGAAGTTGGGAGGATTGGCTGACACACCTGAAGGCTGTGCTGCCATTCAGCGAGACCTGGACAGGCTGGAGAGCTGGGCAGTAAGAAACCGGATGAGGTTTAACAAAAGCAAGTGTAGAGTCTTGCACCTGGGTAGAAATAATTGCATGCACCGGTACAGGCTGGGGGAAGAGCTGCTGGAGAGGAGCTCTGCTGAGAGGGACCTGGGCGTCCTGGTGGACGACAGATTAACCATGAGCCAGCAGTGTGCCCTTGTAGCCAAAAAAGCCAATGGCATCCTGGGGTGCATTAAAAAGAGCGTGTCCAGCAGGTCGAAGGAGGTGATCCTCCCCCTCTACTCTGCCCTGGTGAGGCCTCATCTGGAATATTGTGTCCAGTTCTGGGCTCCCCAGTAAAAAAAGACAGGGATCTCTTGGAAAGAGTCCAGCGGAGGGCCACAAAGATGGTGAAGGGCCTGGAGCATCTCCCCAATGAGGAGAGACTGAGGGAATTGGGTCTGTTTAGCCTTGAGAAAAGAAGGCTGAGAGGGGACCTGATCCAGGTCTATAAATATTTGAGGTGTGGGGGGCAAAGAGGTGAGGCCAGACTCTTGTCAGCAGTGTGTGGAGGAGTGACAAGGGGAAACAGACAGAAACTGGACCATAGGAAATTCTGCACTAATGTGTGCAATAACTTCTTTATGGTGAGAGTGACAGAGCACTGGAACAGGCTGCCCAGGGTGGTTGTGGAATCTCCTTCTCTGGAGATATTCAAGACCTGCCTGGATGCCGAGCTGTGCGACGTGGTGTAGGGAACCTGCTTTGGCAGGGGGCTGGACTCAATGGTCTCTGGAGGTCCCTTCCAACCCCTACAATTCTGTGATTCTGTGAATATCATGGGGTGGTTTGGATGAGGAAAGACGACCCCTTTGAATGACCTTTTGTCAGGGCATGTCCTGGGATTCCTAGGATCCTCAAAATGCAGCACTGCTTCTGTCACTGAAAAATGGGGCCCTGTGTGGGACGGAGGGAGGGTCCATGAGTCCCTGGCCCACCTGACTGAGTATTTCCATGGTCTTAGCAAAGACATACGTACAACTTGAGAATGACAGTTAGCTGCGTTCATGGTGGCATGGCCACTTTTAATGGCCTTGAACTGTCTGAACATAACTGAAGAGGCTCAGGCTGATGCAAATCAGCTATTGAATGACAGTGTTGAAAAACTGGAAAGACAGGTGGCAGTTTTGATGGGGAAAAAACCTAATTCAATCATTCTCCTATGGAAGATCAGGAACATCTTTCTGGAAGACCATGGGGAACCTGTACAAGGGAATCTGTATAAAATGGACTCTGTAAATGAAGGCACTAAAAGGTCAGATTTTGAGGTTCCATTTGGACTAGATCTATTTGAGATCTGACTGATTGTAACCCTAAAATGAAAAAAAAAAAATGCAGGATAGGCTGGTGGGAGTGCCCTGACCACTGTCCAACCCCCCAAACCCTGCTGCCCATAATACAGCAGCTGAACTGATGGATATAGTACAGTGGTTTAGACAGAAACCAAGAGAGCATGCCAGCATAGCTGCTCTGGTTATGGGACATGGAGGCAGAAAGCGCTGTGGTGAACGGACTGGAAATTTCAAAACTGACATCCATTACTACTCACCCTGCCCTCAGGCAAAGACTGTATGCTCTGTCCAACATAATGAGGATAGCCATTTGATCAGTGAATGATTTATGGCTGTGTGTCATATAACATGGCCAAATAAGAATGACATACCATTAAATATCAGCCTGTGGTCCTCTATGGAGGACTAACAAAATTATATTAGAGAATTAGGCATGAAAGAGGCAATCTATGAAGATGATTTTGAGAGCCCAGTCAATAAATTTTTCATCAGGAACGATGGATCTCATCCTACAGCCATCACCTTTACATCAGTATGGGTCTATGTTATCCATACTGAACCCCCCAGTGTCCCTCAGGTGCTGTAATACAACAGGCTGCCCAATTGATGGGGAGACAAGAGTGCCTGCAGCCAGATGCAGTCTCTGAATGGTGGTGGAAAGGTCAGAGAACCATCTGCTGCCATGACTTAGGCGTCCAGCCCCTAAGGTAATCCAGTCTGGACCCATTAGGGTCTTGAGACAACAAATGTTTAAAGACCAGATTAGAGCAGGAGTTCAGTTTAAAAAGATCGATGGACAGCATAATCAGGAAATAAATATCTGTTAAACAGGCCCAAGCACTGAGTATTTATAGTCCAACCTTTTCAGCCAAACTAGATGTGAATGTAACTCAAGAAGGGTCTGGATGGGGGCGCTGGCAGAGCCAGAGTTCTTTGTGAACCCCTATGAGGTTTTGGTCACAGGTTTGGCATGGAGCAGAATAAAGATACATCACAGTTGAAAAGCATTTATTGGCTACCTATTCTACACTACAGGTGGTAGAACCAGTAACTCAGATTTCAGAGGTTATCATTAAACAACAAGGCCAGTCCAGGGGTGGGTAAAAGATCTAACACACATCTCTATGATGGGGGTGGCCCAATCACAAGCAGTGGTGCGCTCAGTTGTTCTGCTTGCCTGCTCCTCACGGAGTTTGGAGAAATCTGTGCCTGTTGCGTGTTCGAGTGCATGCGCAATGCCATGTGGAGGGCTTATCGCAATAAAGATTGGCGGATTTGCTGCGTAGACCGGTCAGAACTCAGATCTGCGTTGTGCTTCCTCCGGCACCGAACGCCCAACAGTGGCAGTTCCGTGTATTGGCCAGCAGGTGGCAGCAGAGACCACGGAAAGAACGTCTGCGGGACAGACCCTGGGGATCCATTCTCTTTTGATTATAGGGGAAGAACACAAAGATGGAAGAGGAGGGAAGGGGGAAAAAAAAAAAGAAAAAAAGAAAAAAACAAACCACAGGACACAAATAAAAACTTCTCCAAACGTAGCAAACGTGAATGTCTGTCAATAAATAAATGAGTAATTGAATTGATTTCTGTTTCCACTCTCCCCCGCCCCCCTCAACTTCCGAGATGAAAAAACACCTGGTATCAATTGGACAGATGCACACAGTGAAGCCAGGGATGGTCTGAAACGCAAAGCAGCTGAGCAGCTTTTAGAAGAAAACAGAGTAGTAACAACTTCTGTACCTACATTCACCACTCTGAGATCCTGTCTGGGTCTCCCAAGGCTTGTAAATAACCACTGGGTCGGTTCTGATGTCGAGTGATTTGTTGTCAGTTCTCTCATGGTTCTCCGGTCAGTTCTCCGGTGCCAGGATCTGCCACAGGGCATTCTGACCACGGGCATCATGTTTCTACGCTGCCGCCTGCATTTAACAGGCAATGGGACTGCCCAGCATGTGCAAGGCAGCACCTCTGTCACACCACCAGAATGTTTAAGGCTGTTGGGATTGCTGTTAGCGTCCCATTAACACTGAGGCTAGAGATACCCTTAGGATTGACATTACTATTAGCATTACTTTGATGGTGCCCTATCTGGGTCAATTCCAGGGGATGTCAGGAGTAAGGCATAGTGTCAGGAGAAAAAGAACAGACTCTGTTACTTTATAAAAGTGATAATAGAGAGAGTTCATTGGAAAAAATACAACTCTTAAATAATACAAAGCATGCTTCTGATTGGATGCAGGCATCATCTGGGCTCTGATTAATATTACTCTTAAGGTAAAGATTATTGTTACCTTAATGATTGTTTTTGGATTATGATCAGGGTTAAGGTTCCTTTTGCTACAAACTTCTAGCATCATTTTTGTTGTTACATTTGGAGTTAGAGACGATTTTAGAATCAGGGTAAGGGTTAGGATTAGAGTTACATTGCGGGTTATTGCTGTTATCTTTACAGCTCCTGTGAGGGTTGGGGTCTGGGTCAGGTGTTTAAAAAATGAAATGAGAAAAGAATAAAAAAAATATATTGAAAGCTTCAGATTTCCTTAATCTTTGTGGGAATCATATAATGTGCAACTCAGATCTACCTCTTTGTGCAGTGAGTGCCTGTAAATTTGCTAGAGCCTAATATAATATGGCCTTGTGCTTTCCACTAACTCACCTTCATTTCATTTTCATTACATTTGCTTGGTAGTCAGATTTTGGTGTGTGGATATTTTAAAACAATCTAACTGACATTGGCAAAAAATTAAAAATAAATTAAAAAATGCACGACAGCATCGTATCAATTTTTATAGATAAGATAAAGAAGAGCAGTTTCCCTTAGTTTTCTGTGCCTCTTTACTTTCTTACCCTCTCCCCTTGTGTGAGAAACTCTCAAAGTCAAAGATTTCTAGTTAGGCAAAGATGGCAGCGATAGCAGCAGTGCTTATTCATTATTGCAATACTGCGCGCACATCCCCTATTGGCAAGGGAGAAACTGCACACCAGTCAGTGAAATCAATTCTGTTCTGTGCCCTAAACCCAATGCAGGTGATGCTCTCATGGCTCTCATTGGTTGAGCATCTCAGGCTCACAGACTCCTCCAGACTGTTGCTAGGTTTCATTTCCATATAAGGTCAATTACCAACCTCTTGTTTTTAGGTCTGCCTTGTACTTTTCTGCAGAGAGAGAAGGGCAATGTTTCCAAAAGTCAGTACATTCATTCTGTCCTGTGCTGGGCTCTACCCACCCTGCGTATTTATCTTGTGCTTGTCTCAATTCTCCCCATGTCAGAATGCCCCCAGTCTGAACTTAACTCTGTTCAGCAACTTTCTTGGTGGAAAAACTACTTATACAGCTGTTTTACAAGAGGGTTATACATTCAGTTAGGGCCTACACTATGTACTGAAAATACTGGAAACTTCCACTGCAAAAACACAATCTACCTCTCCCATCTGTGCAGCCTTGCAGACCCAGAGCATGCCAGGTTATTTCTGCTTTCATAGCATTTGCATGCTGTAGGGTGAGCAAAAGGTTCTGCTGCTTGATTCTTCTGCAAGAGCTGCCTACCGGCAAATGGTTGCAGGGATGGAGGATGTGACAGAAAGCATTTGTCTCCACAAGAGCAGAGTTTCATTCAGTGCAGAGTGTGAGAGTCAGGTTGGTGTGGAAAAGCACTGACACGCTGGGGATGATGCAGTGCTCACATGTCTAACACTCACAGACATTACTGTCAGAAGGATGGTGCTGTGTTGTGCTTCTACCTTTGGCAGCCCCTGGAGAAATGCTGTGGCACACAGAACACCTTTGTATTGCACTGACTGCTGCCATGCAGCATGGATTTAACACACCAAATCCAGAGGAGCACGACTGCATCTAACTGCCCTGAGAAAAACTACTGTAGCTGAAGAGATGAGGAGGCAGCTGCTCATCTGCAGAACAAGCAGCACTGCCAGACATTGGGCCAGGTGAGCACCTCCTGCTGCAGCGTGATGATGACAGGGCTGGAGATGATCTGCAAAGCCAGCTTAAAAGTGGGAGACGTGAGTCAACATGGCAGGAGGACAGAGGTGTTAGGGAGCAGCCAAGGCATCAAAGAGTATCAGAAGGCTTTGAAAGGTATCACAAAGTGACAGCCAGGAAGACTGGGATTATCATGAGCAGCAACCTGGATGCTAGAGATTATTTGCTCCCATACAAAATGGTAGAGATCTTGCTGCAGACATCCCAAAGCCAGGCAAAATGGGAACCCAGAGCTCTGCCTGCACGAACCCCACAGCCATAGCATTGCAAGCTGAGCTGCCTTGCTGTTTGTTGCATTCATCACAATCACTGTGAATGAATACTCAGAATGCAGTCAAGGCGATAATTGAGCATGAGTGACTTTATTCAATAAAAGACAGGAGGGCTTGAGAGGTCAGGGGTGAAGATGGGACCCCTCTTGTCAAGATGAGAGTGGCTCAGAGCTGGTGCTGCTGCCTGGTGCCTGGGACTGGCAGCCTGACTCTAAGTCCCCATCTAAGATGCTCAGCTTCACCTCACTGATGCTGACCTGCTCCTGCATGGTGGTGCTGCTGCTGGGGCACTCGGGCTGTGCTTGGGATGGGCAGCACTGCAAAGGCACTTGTTATGGTTTTGCAATTTGGTTGGTGTTGGTATTCCACATCAGAACACCATGCTAATAATGGGAGTAAAGGGGACAAGTTTTTTTCCTGTGAACTGCCTTAATGAGCATGTGGGGTGGGGCACCGGAAGGGAAGTGAGGAAGGGGACGGGGTTGCTGGACCGGCTCCCTGCGAGGAGACAACGTGGTCAGACCTTCCTGCCTTCCACAGCTCCATCGGTGAGATTTGGGACTTGGTATTCTCTTTGTTGAGACTCTCTTGTTGTTGTTTAGCATTATTAGGTTATTAAACTGCCATTCGTTCTCAGATCACCTTTTTCCTCCCTCATTTTTTGTTAGACCTAATCGCAATCTCCCTTCCCTTCCCCGTCTCCCTAAACGCACGTGGCCAGGCCGCGCCGGGCCGCCCCGCATTGCCGCTAGAGAAAAGGGGGGGGGCTTTTGTTCCTGCTGCCCCGGGTTTGTGCCCACTGTCCCGGAGTGAGCTCTAGAGAGAACTCCGTGACATTTTTGGTGGAGAATGCGGGCACAGCTCAGGGTAATGTTTTGGGCAGTAATTAGGTGGTCTTTTTCAGCAGCCCTGTATGTAGGACTGATAGTCCCTAGGTTCCTGTGGTCTTGGCTTAAGGACTTCCTGATGTTGGGGGTAGGGGTAGATTTATTAAGCCGATGGCTGGCAGGGATAGAGATATCTGCCTGGCTCCCTTCCAGACTAACGAACATCACAGGCACCGTGCTTGAACTGGCTCACGAATGCTCTGAATTCCTTAAGTATGACTGGGGTGTCAATTGGAATACTGTGTTGTTAGTCTCTCTAATTGTAGTAGTTTACTATAAATTGCAGAGAGACTTGCAAAGAATAGTGCAGAGAGACTCAGGAAAAGGGCCAGAAGCATCAGGACCCCCAGTATCAGGTAATCTCACCCCTGAACACCAGAGGGACCTTGGGAAATTAATAGAACCCCTGAGTGAGTGTGGGAGATCAGGGGGATCTCAGAACGAATGGCTTATGAAAAAGATAGAGAGTCTCGAGAATGAGATCCAAATACTAAGGGGAAGGCAACAAGTTAATCCCAGCCGACCACAGGAAGCACCAGCATCAGTGTCAGTCGCCCCAGTGGAAGGCCAGAGTTGGGACGTGTGTCCTCACGTCTGGAACGGATGGAGGAAGTAGAGGAAGATCCGGGCGAGGGACCCTCCCCAAAACCACCAAGGAAGGCAACTCAGAAGACTAACAGACATGGAGAAGATAGTGACGATGAAGGCCAGAGATGGGAGCGTGTGCCCTCACGTCTGGAACGGATGGAGGAAGTAGAGGAAGATCCTGGTGAGGGACCCTCCCCAAAACCACTGAGAAAGGCAACCCAGAAGACTAACAGACGCGGAGAAGATAGTGATGATGAGGGAAAAGTCACTGCTTCCTCTACTCGTAAACCTCTGAAAATTACTGAAATCCAAAGTGCGAGAAAGGAGTTTGCCCGACTCCCAGGTGAACGCCTTGTCACTTGGCTGCTCCGGTGTTGGGACAATGGGGCCTCCTGCATGTCTCTAAGCTGCGATGAGGCTCGTCAATTAGGAAACATTGCTCGAGACTCATCTATTGACAGAGGGATCAGCAGATGTCTCGATGGAGTCGCCAATCTCTGGGAGAGGATTCTATCAGCTGTAAAGGCAACCTGTCTTCTCAAAAGTGATTTGGAGCCTGTACTGGAAAAATGGAGTACAGCTGAGGAAGGTATCCAGTACCTGAGAGAAATGGCTGTGGCAGAAATGCTGTTCGATCCCACGTTTGTCCCTGGGGACCCAGAGGATTACCATGACCCAGAAAAGGTGAGCGGTACTCCGGAAATATGCAAGAAACTCATACGGTCAGCACCAGTGAAGTATTCCAGTATACTATTAACGAACTCTAACAGGTATGATGAGCTGGATAGGAGACCTGAAATTTTTGAGCTCATCCTTTCACTGCAAAATATCGAATACTCACTACTGCCACACCGTACCACCATCGCAGCCATCTGTAAAATGGTGGATAGAATGGACCGAATGGAGAAAAGACAGGACAACATGCAGAAGAGCTGGTCTGCGGCAAGGAACCACAGTGAACCTGTGGCAGTCTCAGCTGTCAGACGCAAATGCACACCTGTCCGAGTGAAGGACCGCAGTGAGCCTATGTCACGTGGTGCCATGTGGAACTACCTGCGTGACCATGGAGAGGATATGAAGAAGTGGCATGACGAACCCAATTTTGTACTGCGAGCACGGGTAAGAAAATTACAAAAGAGGTCAGCCACTACTGAGGTTGCCTCTACCGCTGCAGACAACCAATAGAGGGGCCCTGCCCTCAGCCAGGGGGGGGAAAGGGATAATAGAGTGTATTGGACTGTGTGGATTCGGTGGCCTGGCACATCAGAACCACAAAAATATAAAGCACTGGTGGATACTGGTGCACAGTGCACTCTGATACCCTCAGGTTTCGAAGGGACAGAATGGATACATATACATGGGGTGACTGGGGGTTCGCAGGAACTGTCTGTATTGGAGGCCGAGATAAGCCTCACTGGTAGAGACTGGCAGAAACATCGCATAGTGACTGGCCAGGGGGCTCCTTGCATACTTGGAATAGATTACCTAAGAAGGGGACATTTCAAGGACCCCAAAGGATACAGATGGGCTTTTGGAATAGCTGCTATAGAAACAGACAATATTAAGCAGCTGTCTGATTTGCCTGGCCTATCAGGGGACCCGTCTGCTGTGGGGTTACTACGGGTGGAAGAACAACGGGTACCAATTGCCACGAGAACAGTACACAGACGACAGTACCGTACTAATAGGGATTCCTTGCTCCCTATCCATAAGCTCATTCAACAACTAGAAAGTCAGGGAGTAATTAGTAAGACCCATTCACCCTTCAATAGCCCCATATGGCCAGTGCGCAAAGCCAGTGGAGAATGGAGGCTGACAGTAGACTATCGTGGCCTTAATGAGGTCACACCCCCATTGAGTGCTGCAGTGCCAGACATGTTGGAACTCCAGTATGAACTGGAATCAAAAGAGGCAAAATGGTATGCCACCATTGATATTGCCAATGCATTCTTCTCTGTCCCTTTGGCCACAGAGTGTAGGCCACAGTTTGCTTTTACTTGGAGGGGTGTTCAGTACACTTGGAATCGTTTGCCCCAGGGGTGGAAACACAGCCCGACCATCTGCCATGGGCTGATCCAAGCCACATTGGAACAGGGCGGTGCTCCAGAGCACCTGCAGTATATAGATGATATCGTTGTGTGGGGTGATACAGCGACGGAGGTTTTTAAAAAAGGAGAACGGATAATCCAGATCCTCCTGTCTGCTGGTTTCGCTATTAAGCAAGACAAAGTGAAGGGCCCTGCCCAAGAAATCCAGTTTCTTGGGGTGAAATGGCAAGATGGGCGTCGCCACATCCCAATAGACGTGATCAACAAAATTACTGCAATGTCTGCGCCCACTGACAAAAAAGAGACACAGTCCTTCCTGGGTGTGGTAGGCTTCTGGAGGATGCACATCCCAAATTATAGCCTCATTGTGAGCCCCCTCTATCAGGTGACCCGAAAGAAGAATAGCTTCGCGTGGGGCCCTGAACAGCAGCAGGCCTTTGAGCAAATCAAGCAAGAGATAGCCCGTGCTGTGGCCCTGGGGCCAGTACGGATGGGACAGGATGTGAAGAACATCCTTTACACGGCTGCTGGGGAGAAAGGTCCCACTTGGAGCTTGTGGCAGAGAACCTCAGATGAGACCCGAGGCCGACCCCTAGGATTCTGGAGTAGAGCATATAGGGGGTCGGAAGAGGGCTATACTCCAACTGAGAAGGAGATCCTAGCCGCATATGAAGGGGTCCGGGCTGCCTCTGAGGTAATTGGCACCGAAACGCAGCTTCTCCTGGCACCTCGACTTCCAGTGCTGAATTGGATGTTTAAAGGGCAGGTTCCCTCCACTCACCATGCCACAGATGCCACATGGAGTAAGTGGGTTGCACTAATCACACAGCGGGCCCGGATGGGGAACCTCAGCCGTCCAGGGATCCTAGAAGTGATCATGGACTGGCCCGAAGGTAAAAAGTTTGAAGCACCACCAGCAGAAGAGGTGTCACGTGCCAAAGAGGCTCCCCCATACAATGAACTTCTGGAAAATGAAAAGAAGTTCGCCCTGTTCACTGATGGATCGTGCCGCATTGTTGGGAAACATCGCAGATGGAAGGCTGCAGTGTGGAGCCCCACACGACGAGTTGCAGAGGCCACGGAAGGAAGAGGAGAATCGAGTCAATTTGCGGAGGTAAAGGCTGTCCAGCTGGCCCTAGACATTGCTGAGTGGGAGAAATGGCCAGTGCTTTACCTCTATACTGACTCATGGATGGTGGCCAATGCCTTATGGGGGTGGTTGCAGCAATGGGAACAAAACAACTGGCAGCGGAAAGGTAAACCTATTTGGGCCGCTGAACTATGGAAGAACATTGCTGCCCGAATAAAGAACATGGTCCTAAAGGTGCGTCACGTAGATGCCCACGTGCCCAAGAGTCGAGCAACAGAGGAGCAACAAAATAACCACCAGGTAGATCGAGCTGCCAGAATTGAGGTGGCTGAGATAGACCTGGATTGGCAGAATAAGGGAGAGTTATTCCTAGCTCGGTGGGCCCATGAGACCTCAGGCCATCAAGGCAGAGATGGAACACATAAGTGGGCTAGAGACCGAGGGGTGGACATAACTATGGATGCTATTGCGCAGATCATCCATGATTGTGACACCTGTGCCATGATCAAACAGGCCAAGAGGATGAGACCTCTCTGGGGGGAAGGGCGATGGGAAAAGTATAAATATGGGGAGGCATGGCAGATTGATTATATCACCCTGCCAAAGACTCGTAATGGTAAGCATTATGTACTCACCATGGTGGAGGTAACCACTGGGTGGCTTGAGACATATGCGGTACCCCATGCCACTGCCAGAAACACCATATTAGGCCTAGAGACACAAATCTTGTGGCGACATGGCACCCCAGAGAGGATCGAATCAGACAATGGGACTCATTTCAAAAATTCACTGGTGAGCACTTGGGCCAAAGAACATGGCATCGAGTGGATCTATCACATCCCCTATCACGCACCAGCCGCTGGTAAGATCGAGCGCCACAACGGTTTGCTGAAAACCACGCTGAAAGCGATGGGTGGTGGAACATTTAAGAACTGGGAGAAACATCTAGCAGAAGCCACCTGGCTGGTAAACACCCGAGGATCAGCCAACTGAGACAGCCCTACACAGTCCAACTCCCTGCGTACCGTGGAGGGAGACAAGGTTCCTGTGGTGCATGTAAAGAATATGCTGGTAAAAGCGGTTTGGGTCCTTCCAGCCTCTGGAAAAGGGGAGGCCCCTCCGTGGAACTGTCTTTGCACAGGGACCTGGGTGCACCTGGTGGGTGATGCAGAAGGATGGGGATGTTCAGTGTGTGCCACAGGGAAATCTGATGCTGGGGGAGTGCAGCCTGTGATTCCATGTGTGTATATATATATATATATATATATATCTGTATGTACATATGTAATGCATGTTAACTACTCTTCTGTTTATATGTTGATAAAAGTTAGGCATGATGTGATGATGTGTAATAAGGGGTGGAATGTTATGGTTTTGCAATTTGGTTGGTGTTGGTATTCCACATCAGAACACCATGCTAATAATGGGAGTAAAGGGGACAAGTTTTTTTTTCTGTGAACTGCCTTAATGAGCATGTGGGGTGGGGCACCGGAAGGGAAGTGAGGAAGGGGACGGCGTTGCTGGACCGGCTCCCTGCGAGGAGACAACGTGGTCAGACCTTCCTGCCTTCCACAGCTCCATCGGTGAGATTTGGGACTTGGTATTCTCTTTGTTGAAACTCTCTTGTTGCTGTTTAGCATTATTGGGTTATTAAACTGCCATTCGTTCTCAGATCACCTTTTTTTTCTCCCTTACTTTTTGTTAGACCTAATCGCAATCTCCCTTCCCTTCCCCGTCTCCCTAAACGCACGTGGCTGGGCCGCGCTGCATTGCCGCTAGAGAAAAGGGGGGGGGGCTTTTGTTCCTGCTGCCCCGGGTTGTGCCCACTGTCCCGGAGTGAGCTCTAGAGAGAACTCTGTGACAATGAGGAATTATAAACTGGAATACCAGATACCTGGCAACGTAACAATGCTTTGGCAATGAAAACAGCTTTATTCATCTCTGTAATAAACCAAACCAAACCAAAACAAAAACAACAATCCAACATGACATTGACAGAGAAACTTGAACAACAACAACAAAAAACTTCAAGGGAAAAAACAGGCATTCAACTTTCAAGTCAGCTAATCGTGTGTTCTCATGGAAATGATCTTATAGGAGTTCTTGTTGAGAAACTCAGCAGGAAGAGCAACCTCAAAAATAAAGCATGAGACATGGTTTTGCAGCACTGGGAACCAGATACAAGCACTCAGTTTGCCAGTCCCATGCTATGCAATTAAAGAGGCCTTTACTGAGGTTTCCCATTAGCCACTGAATTAGCCATTTGACAAATCACCTTTTGCATTATTCAGCCTGCTCAGGACAAACATTATCTGTAGAGTGATTTAACCCACAAGAACATGAGAACTGCTACACTGGCTTAGGCCAGCAGAACAGCTCCAGCCCCAAGCCACAGGCAGCAGGCAGCCAGCAAGGCAGGCACGGGGGAATGGAGCCCTGTGGCCAGCGCTGCCACCCTCCTCTGCACCAGGCACTACGTCAATGTGCACTCAGACACAGACCTTCCCCTAGGTCTTACTCCCTTTAGGCATCACAGACTTCACTACACCCTTCTAAATGACAGGACTATTTGGCAGCTAGGACAGCTGTCACTGAAATCCATGACCCCAGTTCATGGCAGGGCAATGGACTCCTCTGACTAACAGTCTGGATCTCAGATTGTCCACCTATGATTGTAGTAAGGGCACTGCACAGGGTGTTCAGAGAAGCTATGGATGCCCCATCCCTGGAGTTGTTCAAGGCCAGGCTGGATGGGGCTTTGGGTAACCTGATCTAGAGAAAGATGTAAGCATTAGAACTAGATGATGACTAAGAGCTTTTCCAACCCATACCATCCTATGATTCAAGGAGCTGAAGATGGCACAGTACCTGTCCCTGAGCATCAGGGGACCAAATACCAGACTTGAGACCTTTTCTGAGAACCATACATTTAACTTCTCTGTGGCCCGTCTCAACATCCTACAGATACCAATTGCTCTCAATTCCTCTACAGGTTTTCTTACTTCAAGAACCATAAGCAAGAGATGCCACAGAAAATTACTATTATTACCATTCCATCATAGTCTGAAGGCCAGTCAGACACAGAATCACCAACGCAACCACTTTTGCAGCAGGGTTAACTGGGAACATTTATGAAAGCTTGGAACTAGAGTATCATCTTTTACCCCTGGATCTGTACTGCCAGTTCCAAAACACTACCTGGACAGCAATTACTATTGCACCACAGCATGCAGTGAGATCAGCCCCTCCACCTGCAATTACTTCCTGGTGTGTCCCTTTGGGGCAGCATACAGCACAGCTCCCACTCACCCAGAGCTCAGGAGCTGACAGATCAGTTAACCTGGTCAGGAGAACCTCATGCTCCTCTCTGTCAGCTCCCCTGCTGCCAAGCACAGGTGGGTACCCACATTAGCGCTGTTGTGGATGAGGGGTGGCCCCAGCAGGAGCACCACTGAAGAACATTGGCTGGCTGCCTGGGCCTCATGCACACCTACAACAGACAAGAAGGTGCTTCTTCCAGGATTTGTTTCCAAAATGATGTCTCAAACTTCACAGTATTCAGCATGCAGGAACCATGTAGTCAGAAGGTATATCTGACTAATCAGAAGCAAATCTTCCCATTGTATCACAAAGTAAACAATTATTTTATATATATTTATGGAGGGAATGGCTCACTTTTAAGCAACAAAAGCCTGTAGTTGTTTGGATTTGGCCTTAGAGGCTTGAGTATGTCTCCAGTACTGCTTCAATTCAACCGTATTTCTTTTTGCTCTCCATCTGCACCATAACACGCTTTCACTTCCAAAGCATTTCAGGTAACAACTTGAAGAACAATTTTTATTTTAAACATACACACACATCTCTTAGCATAAAACTCATCAAGTAGTGTCAGCAAGCACATTTTAATAGCATAATATCGAAAAGTAATTTTACTACTATCTAAGAGTCTGAAGTCTGCAGAGGATATATTTAGATGCATATAAATAGACAACAGTCGGTGATGTCTGGTCAAAGGAGTACAAATCTTTCCTAATGCATGGAATTTGCCTGGCCCCAAACACTGCAACAGCACTTAGACAAGCCTTTTCTACTTGGCTCAAATTCTGCCAGGCCTGTTAGTAACAAAGCTATTAGCATGATTTTCTGGATGGGTTGCTTGCTTAGAGAATATTCAAAGATTGTTCTAATAAACTAAACCCGTTACCACATCTGAAAGCATAGGAAATATTGATCAACAATGGAAAGCCATTATCCTTTCAGCATTTAACATATCCCCATGCGCCCCAACAGACCGACAAGCTCTCCAGGTACCTTCGGACGCTCCATCTCCCCACTGCTTGCAGGCACCTTTGCTTGCCCAGACCACACCAGCGGGAACACCATCCCCATCTTCTGAAATTTTTGGAAAAAAATGTACACCAAGGCAGCTGCGTGGGGAGCTCAGTTACAGATTGGCCTGGGGAAGCTCCGTTTCCCTCTTTCTGTGCTGTTCTGACACATTTGTTTTTGGGTTCCCACCTGTTTTGCCCCACATACCTCATCAGTCCCATTCTTAGGTTGGACAACACCTTACCTTCTTCCTCTACCTCATGGTCAACATCTACCAATGTTCATAATGATGCAGCCAAATACAAATCTCTTCAGGCAAAAGATTTGTACAACAAATTCAAAGACAGCACCCAAGAAACCATCTGAATAACACTGCACCTCCTTGAGCATAAACCAAAGATGAGATTGATGAGTGCAAGGAGTCCATTCCTGGACTTGTGTAGGTTTTAGTAAGCCACAAAACTGGTAGACCAGCTCAGCTTCTAACTCATGCGAGACTCTTCAAATAGCCAGGATTTATTTCCACTGACTGCACTGCCATGAGAAAACTGGTAACTGCTTTTTCTGAAAGAAGAAATGCAAGCTAATATACCATGGGAAGCTTCTTAGTAAGCTTTGTGACTGGAGGCCTAGCTGGCAAGCTTGGGTGTGCATTTTGATACAGCCTTAATGCATTAAAATGCATTTATTATGCATTTAAACAAATGCATAATCCCTTGAGAACAGCTTATATTTAGAAATGTAGATCAGAAAGGTGTTTGGGCACTGAGAGCATTCAGTTTCTGGTATGGTTCTTCCTGCAGAATTGAACCTGACTCTCAGACCAACAGAGAGGAATCGCTGCTCCACGTTTTGGAGCACAGCGGCTCCACCCCACCAGGACAGATTCCAGCAGTAAAACACAGCAGTGGGCTGACACCAAGGGGAGACCCACACACAGCCCACGGCTCCAGGGGATGACTCCAAGCTAATGGAACCAGGCAGAGGCCCCACCACACCACGAGGCACACACTGCCCCAACAGCCCTGGGCACTGTGCTCCTGCCGATGGCTGCAGGTAGGATGGGTGCTGCCAGAACCAGCCCAGCCCTCCCAAGGAAGTAGAAACCCTTTGACACACAGTTATCACCAAAAGGCTCCAACAACCCAGGGAGGATCCATCCATCCCACTGCTTTGTTGTCTGTCGACCTTCACTTGAAAAGGGCTGGACATGCAGCATTCAGACAAGGATTCTCAGAAGGAATGAGCAGACACCACCTTACTCTGGGGACATGTAAACGTGAATGGGAAAGATCAGTAACCAGCAACATGACGAGAAAGGCATAGGTATCCTGGGCTGTCAAGCTCTGTAGGAGACAGCCAGAGACCGTGCAGGGACAGCCCCAGCTAAAGGCTCCCAGCTTTCCCCTCCTTGGTTTGGGGGCTGGTCAGATGATGTTCACACCAGCAGCTAAGGCCAACACACCCTCCTGTTCCAGTTGCTCAATGCAATGAAAATTGCCTGCCCTGGAGACATGACAGACCAGGCTAGAGAGAGAAGACAACAGCACAGGAGAGGAAATACTGCTGCCCTGTATCACAGAAGAAAATGACAGAGGGCAGTGGCCGTGATCTGCAGATGCCATGCTGATGCCAAGCCAGCGCCTGGCAAGCAGCAACAGCACGAAGGGCTGTGACAGCTCCTCGCCCACCTCTGCCCGTGCTCCCCAGGTGTGGCAGCACTGAACTGCCCCTCCGTGTAGCCGCCCTCCGTGGCCCCCTCCTCAGCTGCAGCCGATCCCTGCAGGGAGGTTTGTTTGTTCCTGACATCAACATGGCTGCAAGGTTTCGGCTGGCTCCTCAACAACTGCCGTGCTGTCTCCCCTAACGGGAACCTTCCATCAGAAAAAAAAAAAAAAAAGGTTGATTGTGTCCTACATTTGCTTTCCCGCAGACGAGGAGCGCTCACTACACACAAAAAGGAGGGGAGGGGAAGGGACGGCACTTAACACAAATCCTGGGATCCCGGGGACAAGCGACAGCCTCCCAGGACAGAGGTGCAATGAGAGGCGTGTGCCGGGCGAGGGCAGCGGGACGGCGCGGCTGACGGGAGCCTCCCGCGGTGAGGGCAGGCGGCAGGAGGGAGCCGGGAGCCGCATCTCCGCACACCCGGTGCGTTCCCTGCGGAGGAGCTCAGGAACCCCCCGCAGCCGGAGGAGCCGAGCCGTGCCCCCGAGCGAGCGCCCGGCAGGACCGCGGGCACGGCCGCGACCCCGGCAGCGCAGGGCTCGGGCGGCACCGCGCAGCCCCGGCCCGGCCCGGCGGTGCCGGCGCTCCCCAGACGGCGGCAGCACCGCGCCAAGGAGCGGAGGGGGCGGCGGCCGCCGCGGTATCCGCGGCCCTGCAGCACCCCCAGCCGCGGGCGGCCGCCGGCGCCGTCCCGCGGGCAGCGATGGGAGCGCGGCCCGGCCCGGCCCGGCTCGTGGCGCCCACCCCACCCTCGCCCCGCGCGGCCCCGCGGCCGCCGCCCCCCCGGGAGGGGAGTCCCAGGCGCCGGCGGACACCCCGTCCCGTCCCGTCCCGTCCCGGTGCGATGCGGGGCGAGCCCTGCACGGAGCCGGGCGGGACCCCGCCGCTGGCGCCCTCCCGCGCCCCTTCCCCCATGAATAAGTAACGGCGGCTGCAATGCGGCGGGAGCCGGGCGACGGCCGCCAGCTCCGCGATTACCTGGTGCCTCTCGGGGAAAGACGGCGTCCGGAGCGCTTCCCCTGCAGCGGCGGCCGCGGCCGGGCTCCGGCGGGGCTTCAGACTCTCGCAGCAGGCAGGCTGGCCGCCTCTCTGCCCTGTGCCATGGCTCAGCAGCCGCATCCTAGACCGGCTCCGCGGTGGCGGCTGCCGGCGGCCGCGGAGGGAAGGGCAGCCCGCACGGACGGCCCCATGGAGCGCGGCGGCTCGGCTCCGGCTCCGGCTCCGGCTCCGGCTCCGGCTCCGGCGCGGGCAGCGGCAGCGCACATGCACACACGCACACACCGCGCCGGGCGGGCGGGAGGCGGGGGGACGGCGCGGGCGCGGGGCACGCAGCGGCGCAGCCCTCCGAGCCCGCTCGCATCGCCCCGCCGCGGGCAGCCCGCGCCGCTCCGCTCCGCGCCCGCCGACCTCGCGGTGGAGCCGAGCCGGGTGAATCCTCGCCGAGCGCTGCGTGTCCGCGCTTCGCTGCGGAACGACGGAGCTTGGAAGGGGGGGGGGGGCGCGGAGCCTCCCCGGGGGCACCTACGGCGCGGCGGGCGGCAGGGCCATGCGGCTCCGCGCTCAGGCGGAGCAGCCGCGGCGCCGCGCGGTGCGGTGGGGCAGGGCGGGGTGCTCGGCCCGGCCCTTCGCTGCGCCCATCCTCCGCACCGAGCGCTGCCGCCCGGCCCCGGCCCCCGCCAGCGGCGCCGCGCGATGCAGCACGGAGGCGGCCGCCGCCTCCCCCGCGCCGCGCCGCCGCGCCGGGGCGGGCACGGGATGCGGGCGCTCCCCGCCCCGCACGCACGGCTGAGCCGCAGCCGCCCGACCGCGCGCAGACGTGTCGCGGGCCGGGCAGCCGCGCACCGGGCGGGGCAGCGCCGACAGGGAGCACGGAGCCACGAGTCTGACCAACGCTCGGGTCGGGATGCGGGAGGGACGCGGGACCCCGGGCCCCGTGGGGAGGCGGGTGCGTGAGGAGCGGAGCGGAGAGGAGAGGAGAGGAAAGGAGAGGAGAGGAGCGGAGAGGAATGCTGCTGCCACCGCTCAGGAGCGTTTTCGGCTTTCGAGCGGCTTTTCCGCTGAGGGAACCGGCAGAAACGGCTGCGGCGCCAGGAGGAGCCACGCACGGATTCGAGGCGGCGTTGGAAGCCGAACGCGGAGCTGCGCGGAGCGGAACCGTCTCCTGCCGGCCCGGCCCCGGCCCCGACACGCGGCTGGGTGGAGGAGATGAGCCCGGCGCGGAAATGAGAGGTTACGTTGTCTCCGGGGTCAATAAATTCTGTAGGCGTCAGGGTTTTAGAGGTTGTTTCCTGTCTCCAGGACTCCTAGCAGTGTGCAGCTCTGACATTTTGAAACCTTGGTCCGGTTTTCTCAGAAAATGACAGCGATGTTACAGCACGGCGAGCAGAGCACCGCGACAAACACTGCCTGCCCGGAGAGGAGCCGCCGTACCTTGCCAACATGCAGCAACCCTGCGCCTGGAAAGAGGCCCCCACCACTGGCCATGAACCCTGGCCCCTCGGCCACCCTCCCGTGGGGACAGCAGTGGTGCCGCTTGGCTGGGGCTGTCCCCACTCTCATGCTGCCTGCAGCTGGAGGAGCGTGGGGCCAGGGTTACTGTGGAGCATGTGGGTACAGCCCATCGTTGTGCCGGGATGGATGCAACGCTTCTGGATACCTTGTGCTGGGCGTTGTGCTGGGTGCGCACGTGGGGGGGCACAGCCCCAGAAGAAGAAGAAAGCTGCAGCGCTGCACCTCACACCTTCCTCCTGGAAACCTTCCTGCCCTGGGATCCAGCGCCTGGGGTCAGTGTGAGCAAGGAAAGGGAATGCGGCTTTGCTCCCAGACCCATCTCTGTGCAGCCTGAGGACACAGTTCTTGCAACCTCTAAGGGGGAAAAGGAGCATTGTTTTGAGATCAGCACCACAGCTTGTGCCTGTGGACCATCAAAACTGCCCTTCCCAGAGCAGTGGCCACCTCTGCCCTATCAGCAACTGCTGCCTGGGGCTGGGAACTGAGGATTGGCACTGAGGGCAGCTCTCCTCTATCCATTTTCAAGCCCTCTGCTCCATGGATCAGGATCAGGCTGTTACAAGGGCAGAGAGGCCCAAGTGATGAAGGAAGGGAGCGACTGATTCCTCTGCTCCCCTAAGAGAAAAGCCATGTCAGAAAGTTGGCTTTGCCAGGGTTTTCTTGTGCATCCCTAATTTTCAGTTCTATCACTGCTGTCTTTTAGAACTGGAGGGAGTGTGTTCGGTGTTCCTCAGTCCCATGCTTGGCCCTGCTCAGCATTAGCAGTGTGCTCCCTGGAGGGAGCAGACAGACAGGAAGGCGCTCTGTGGTAAGGCATCTGCAGTCTTGGCTGACCTCTGCCACATGGAGCAGCCTCCTCAGGCCTCTCATTCCCAGCATTTGCTGCCTTGGCACTCCGTTCTGGCCCAGGAGCAGCAGGGCGGGCACAGCAGCGGTGCCAGCTGTGTTCTGGTGCGAGGAAAGGAAGCAAATGTTTGGGTATGACTTTCTTGGTGACAGGAGAAGCTTGTTCCAAGTCAGGCTCATAGTGGAGGCTGCACTGCTTTGCTACCATCCATCACAAACACCAGGTCTGGGTCAGAATCACTCTGAACAGGTACTGTGACAGCACCTCCCAGCAGCTGCCTCCTCACAGGCAGGTTCAGGAACATCCTGCACCCTCTGCTCTCAGGGCTGTGCAGGGGCTACTGCCAGCTCAAAATTCATGCTGGGCATGGGCCTGAAATGGCCCTGCTGCTTTGGTAACATCCCCAGGGAAAAATGCTCTTTTCCAGAGGGTCTGGGAGCGCTAAGAGGCAGGTGGCCATGGGGAGCACCCGCTGTGCCACAGCTCAGCCACTGTACCTGCACTTCCACCCTTCCCCACGAGCCCTTGAGGGAGCTTTGTTTTACTGCAGCCTTCAGGAACAGGATAAATGCCTTCTTTCTGACAGAAGACCACTTGTTAGCCTATATTCTCCTTTCGTAGGTATCATTCAAGAATTGTTTGATAGAATCACTGAGTGGCTTGAGTTGAAAGGAACCATTGAAAGTCATCCCATCCACCTCCCCTACAATGCACAGAGACACCCACAGCTCTGTCAGGAGCTCAGAACCCATTTCCTGACCTTAAGGGCCTGCAGGGATGGGGCACCACCACCTCTTTGGGCAAATTGTGCAGTGCCAACACCGCCCTTATTGTAAAAACTTATGTCCAATTTAAATATCCCATCTTTCAGTTTGAAACCATTTAACCATTTTCCTCTGGATGAACACACCATCAGGTCTGTGTCTCCCCTGAACTGAGGACTCCACATATGGAGCAGTGCTCCAGGTGAGGTCTCACAGAGCAGAGCAAAGGGGTGGGATCACCTCCCTCAGTCTCTGACCACCCTGTTTTTTGTGCAGCCCAGGGTACAGTTGGACTCAATGATCTCTAGAGGTCCCTTCCAACCCCTACAGTTCTGTGATTCTGTGATACAGTTGTCTTTCTGGGCTGTGAGGGCACATTGCTGGCTCACAGACATCACTTTGGTCTCTTTTGGCTGAAATAAAGATGGAAGGCTGCAGCTACGTGCTGTACCTGTCATGCTGCCCAAGTGCTTCCTGCCCCCCAGAGCCATGTGCCCCACTCAGCCCTAGGCACAGTGGCTGCTTGTCCCCACCTGCTTCACACCATAACCCCTTGCTGGCCTTGCAGCTGGGGAAGATGCCATCAGTTAGAAGTGCTGCCCAGCAGCTGGGCACGCAGGCGTTTTTCTTGGGGAAAGGAAGGAGAAATACTTTCCTAAGGTGTTGTGTGCAAACCTGGGGAAGTGACAGATTAGGGAGACAGTCTGGATTGAGCAAAATGCTTAAAAACAAACCAAAACCACCTCTGAGTGCTAATGCAGTGTGCTATGTACACACCCTAAAGGAGACCAACAGCAGTGCAGGGAGGTAGAACAGCAATGGATGGGTGGCTGCAAGGTTTAGCATCCCTGTTGGAACTCTGAAGCAAGAGGGAGTAAATGCTTCTTTTTATGGTAGTCTGTTGTGGCTAATCAAGAAGCGTTTGGGAACTGCGGTTTTTACTCATTTTTACAAGAAGCTCAATGCCTCAGTGACGGAAATGTCGGGGCAGCGCTGCATGCAGTGTGTCCTCCCCTGAGGGCCGGGCAATGGGAGCACTGCGGTTATCGGGCACAGGGGACGCTCTGTCCGGCGGCGGCAGCGCGGTACGTCAGGTTCATCGGTGTTGGTTTCCCACGGTTTAAATTATTCTAGTTTCAGTTCTGCGGTCTGTAAGATGGGGGAGCTGTTGCATTGCACAAGAACCGCGCAGGCTGCTCCTCCCGGTTCCACGCGGTGAGAGCCTCCCGGGCCGGGCTCACCCGATCCATCACCAGCGATGACTCCGCGGAAGCCTGGCCCACGGAAGGGATTGCTGGATAAGCCTCTTCCTTACTTTAATAGCTCTAACGCTATGTAAAGTGGACTGGCGTTGCATTGAAGCCCACAGTACACGTGTTCGCGAGCAGCAGCACGGACTCATTTATTGCCCCTGGATGTGCTTCACTGCTGGGTGATGGTGAAGCAGGCTGGTCATCAGGTCAGCTTGGTTCCCTGGCTGAAACTAAGCCAGGTGAAATAGATGCTTGGTTGCTGATGTGCACCTTGGGATTCTTAGTTTATGGGTTTGTTGGTTTGTTTGATTGTGGGTTGTTTTGGGCCTTTTTGTTGTTGTTTTGTTTTGTTTTTTAATCTTTTACAAATCTTTTCAGCCTAGATTTACATTCATGATTACAGTATTATACTGTTTGTTCTCTAACAGCCTCGCTTTCTGAGAAAGAAGTAAAACAAAGCACTGACACCTTTTGGGTTGATTTCTAAATCTCGTCTGCGATAAAATGAAGATTTCTACCAATTGGCACCTGACTTTCAAAATGGTGGTTTATATCTCTCAGCACTTTTTATCTAACAAATGCCACCCAGCAGATCAGTACCAGCACAAGGCCTGTTGGACAGCAGCGTGGCCCCAGCACCAGGCTGCATGGGGGACGGGGAGGATGGGGAGGAACACAGAGCACCACTCCAAGTGCCTCCGTCAGCACTGTCCACCTTTCCAGCCTGCTCACCACAGGGTCAGTGCACTCCCACTGCATTCAGGCAGGCAGAGCTGCTGGGTGAGGAGTGCATGGGATGGGACGGGCTGCACCCAGCTGTAGTGAAGTGCCTCTGTCCCACACACTGCAGCCACCCCTGTGCTCATGAAATAAAACCAAGCATCTGGGTTAAGGATGTGCTCCATTGCCCATCTCCTTTTCCCTTCTTCTGGCAGTACTTAGGTGTGCCCTTGGCAGTTATTAATGAGCTCCCTTAACACTTGCACTCTTTTCATGTTGCTGTTTGCTTGGTTGTTTTTATTTTTTTAATGCTTTCTTATTCACATTATTCCTTATGTGACTTATCCTTGTGGAGATGACATCTCTATAGGAAGTAGCAAAGTCAGCATCATCAGCCTGCATGAATTGCCTGAGCATCCTTGCTGCTTCTGAAGCAGCCAGGTGAAGGGCTGGTTTACAGCATGAACTGAAAATGGTTTGCTTGTCTCCCAGCTGCTGATTCAAGTATTTACCTTAGGCCAAGACTTAAGTGGAGAAGAGTAATTTGAGCCGCTTGCTCCATCTTCCTTCTGCATGTCCTATCTATTATACCCACCCAATCAGCTGAAGGCTCTCAATTAGCTGATGAGTGGGAGGATGAAGAACCATTTATGCACACAAGTTTAAAAAAAAAAAATAATAATCACTCGGTTTACAGTCTTTGTGGTCACAGCTTAAAGCAGAATTTCGTTAGAGAATTTCATCACTGGCATAACCACACTTCAGTGACAAAGTTGCATCAAAGCAAATCAATTGTTACTCCAAAATTTTACTCACAGGTACTGGCAGGGTCTAATTCTGTCTGATGATTTTCTGACCAGAGAAGGAATATTCCACTGGGCAGGAAAAGGAGTTAGATAGAATGACTTAGGCAGAAACATCCCAAACAAGTAGAAATGGAAAGATGCTGGGGTAACTAATATTGTCAGGAATTTGCCAATGGGGAAAAAAAAATAATGCAGAGGCACATGGGCAAAAGAAGTCTTGTAATAATTCTTCAAAAGAGAGGGAGCTGGAATCTGGCATGGATCCCCATAGCTTCCAAGCTTGTTCAATTAAAATCAACACTGAGTGGGTTTTCTTTCACTTCCATTACTCAAGCTGCATTCTTCAAAGGGATAGCAAATGAGTGATATGCATATGAAAGAACCATGGAGTATGAAATTACAAAATGATACAAGGTTTGGATATTTGCACTTTGAGATATTAAATCTTCTGAAGAAAAATATTTGAGCAAATTCTGAATAAAGGACCCTACAGAGGAGGAAGGAAGAGCTGTGAGATAAATCTAATAAAGATGATACTATGCAATTTCCGAACACTCTTGAATTACTGAGTTTAGCTGTGGCAGTGTTTCCAATGGAGGATTCACTCCCACGTAGTCAGGCAGCAAGCACATTTTAAAGCCCATTTGGAACTATTTTCTACTCATGGTGCCATGGGGCAGTCTATGGGGAATACGTATGTCACAAAATCAGAACCACAGGGGTGGAAAGGGACGTGTGAAGCTCCCTCAGCCCACCCTCTTGCTAAAACCCAGGTGACTTTATTATTTTTATTGTTAAAAGTGGACATCAGAAATTCACTTTTTTCTGCTGTAGCAGCACCAGCCCTTTGGTGCTGACCTGAAACATGTTCCCTAGCCCTCTTCCACTCCTGCTTTGCTGTTCCACTTCTCTCATAGTACTTCACACGCTCCATCAAAACCTCTTCTTACTTTTCTTTTAGAAACCTTTGTTTCCTCTGTGATTTTCATTGAATCCTGGACGCATTTCCCTATGGTCAATAAGCTTTTTTCCCCAGTTCTTGCAAGTTTTCTCATTTCTTATGGCCTCTTTAAAACATTCATCCATTTGAGGCACCATCACTCAAATTTTCCCTTTTGTGGAGGAGCCTAAATGCGCTGCACACAGCTACATGTTAGTAGGAAGGGATTTTTTTAAAATCAAAGTGGGGCTGTCTATGTGCAGTAAAGAAATAAGTACTACTGTCTCCATTTAGTCCATTCTCTTATGACTCCACTCTCAGATTTCAGGCTGGATAGCAAAAGGGTGTGCTGCCAGAAAAGCTTTTCACCTCCTGGAGAAGTGCAGATACTCATGGACAAGATGTTCTCAGTCAGCACACCCAAAAATGTGTGTCCTGTGTAGTTGGTTCAGAGCCCATCCCCAAGGCTCTGAGCATGTGGGCCCCACTCACTGCAGGCAAAGCCTTTCCTGCTCCCCGCTGCAGAGCCACACATCACCCAGGGACTGATCCACACAGCTGTTTGCTTTCTCAAAAACAAACAACAACAACAAGAGAAGAAAGAAGTATCTTTAACCACATTCCGAGAGATTTTATTAGCTCTATCTGATTTTAGAATCATTTTTAAAAAATAAATTTACCATGGCAACTCAGTAAGTCTGTGTATATTTCCAGCAGAAAAGCAGAGGGGAGTTTTGACATTCCTGGTTTTATCTTCAAACATGATGGGCACCAAAACACACAAAAGAGAACCCACACAAAACACCTGGTCTCATTTCTGATATAGTTCCATACCACACATGGATTTCACACAAAACATGTACAGGTGCCCTGCTGGGAGACATGCGGCTGCCCCATCCTGCTGTGCAGCACAGACTGTGTGTGAGTGGGCTGAGAAAGAGGAGGGTGAGGAAGGCTTCTTAGTTCAGCACGGATCCACTTCATCTTGACTTCACCTGCAGAGTCCGCTGGGATGCTGAGCCGTGCTCTTCCGCAGCTCTGGTGTTATTACAAGCCTGCATTATGTTGAAAGCCAGTAATTAGATATGTTCTTTAAATTGCTCAAGTGTTTGTGTAGTAAGCAATTACCAAATTCTACATCACAATTCTACAATTAGCAATTCTACATTGTTAATAATGAATTTAAGGCTTGTGCAATAGCTCTCAAGTGCTTGGATTCCTCCTTGAAGGATCATGTCTGCTCTCTAAGCACAGGCTGCACACCAGCCTGCCATCAGCAACCAGGTTGTTTGGACAGCGTTGGTCCCTCTGCCCAGCCCAAGGGCCAAGCAGGTAAAGGCCAGGAAACAGCAGCTCCAGCTGCAGCTGTGAGAGTGGGGGCAAAGGGGAAGCTGTGTGAGTCTCTGGTACCTGAGTACGGCCAGGAGGATAGGATGTCCTTCTGTAGGGGAGGGATGTGGGGAGATGCTGCAGAAAACAAGCAGCCTCAGGAGTTTCCTATCCTCCCTGCTCTCCATCTGACTCATATGAGGGGAATGTGCCCCTTTCCATAGTCCCCAGCACCCAATTCCCAGACAGAGCTGGCACTGCTTGCTGAGTGTGGCATCAACATTCTGGGAGGTGGTGAGAACACCTGAAGTCATTTTCTGGTTGTTTTCTCAGATACAGTTTGAAAAATCTTCAAGGTTGAAAAAGCCGGTCACAAGTGGCATCCCTCAGGGGTCAGTCCTGGGACTGGTGCTCTTCAACACCTCAATGACAGACGGTGGCATCAAGTGCAACCTCAGCAAGTTTGCAGATGTTACCAAGCTGAGTGGTGCCATCGATACATTGGAAGGAAAGGAAGCCATCCAGAAGGACCTGGACAGGCTGGAGAAGTGGGCCTGTGTAAAATTAATGAGGTTCAATAAGGCCAAGTGCAGGGTGCTGCACTTGGGTCAGGGCAGCCCCAGGTATTCATACAAACTGAGGTAAGATCTCCTTGAGAGCAGCCCTGCGGAGAGGGACCTGGGGGTCCCACCAGGAGGTGGATGAGAAGCTGGATATGAGCCATCAGTGTGCACTTGCAGCCCAGAAGGCCAGCTGTATTTTGGGATGCATTATAAAAGGGGTGGCCAGCAGGGAGAGGGAGGTGATTGTCCCCCCTCTGCTTGGCACTTGTGAGGCCCCATCTGGAGTGCTGAGTCCAGGCCTGGGGCCCTCAATACAGGAAGGACATGGAGCTCTTGGAGCAGGTCCAGAGGAGGCCACTAAGATAGTCAAAGGGCTGGAGCACCTCTTCTATGAGAAAAGGCTGGGGGAACTGGGCTTGTTTAGCTTAGAGAAGAGAAGGCTCCAGGGAGACCTCATTGCAGTCTTCCAGTACTAGAAGGGAGCACTTAGGAGGGGGAATGCCTGTTTATGAGGATGAATAGGGATAGGGCAAGAGGGAATGTTTTTAAACTAAGACAGGGGAGGTTTAGATTAGAGATTAGGAGAAAGTTTTTCACCTAGAGGGTGGTGATGCACTGGAACAGGTTGCCCATGGAGGTCGTGGATGCCCCATCCCTGGATGTGGCTCTGGGCAGCCTGGTTTAGAGGCTGGCGGCTCTGCATGTGGTGGGGAGATTGAAACTAGATGATCATTATGGTCCTTTCAAACCCAGGCCTTTCTGTGACTTTGTTATTTTACGATTCAGACTCAGCTCACAGTGGATAGATGTTAGTGGGCTTTTGATTAGAACCAATTGCATCATCTGCTGCATTTCGCAACACATAAAATGTGATTAGTTTTCCATGTTGCAGAGGTAAAGCAATGTCAGCCCTCATCTAAACACTAAAGATGGTAAAGGATGTGTTGATAGATTTTATTTCTTAATAGAACCACTGATACGGTTGGTGAAGTTTCAGATCTGAAGAGCTTTTTTTTCTGAAACATTGCCAGTGTTCTTCCAGTGCATAGGCAGCAAAGCACAGGATCCTGCCTCTGCTGTGAACATTCAGTGCTGCTGTCCTGATAGCACCACAGCCCCAGTTCTGTGCTTCACATGGGCAGCGGTGCTTCTGTCCTGAGGAAGGGCACAGCCAGTGGGGAATCCCAGTCAGTGGTTTCTACAACTGCCTCACAAAGCTGACTCTTCTGCAAGTGTCAATTTGATTAAAAAATATAATAATAATAAAAATCCTTTGTAAGACAGAAACATTTGTGTTCTCTTGCTTTAGAATTGCAAAACAATGCATCCAGGAAGAAGTTCCTTTCACCCTGAGCTGAGCTGCTGATAATGCATCTAAGCCTTAAACATGTAAGGGATTGCTCTGGCTAATTACGTGCTTCATTTTAATTGCAAGCCAGAATGAAAAGTAAAAAGGCCAAAAATACAAAATGTTCCTGTGATTTTCAGAACAGCTCCATAAGCAGAGCTTTGCTGTGCTCTAACATAGGGTGTGCCAAATGAAAACAGCAGCACATTGCACACAGAATGGCAGAGTGGCTGTGGGTGAAGCTCAGGGAGCATCATGGCCCAGGAACCAACACTTACTGCTGCACAGGTGTTAATTCAAGCTTTCGGTTGTGGGTACAGTTAATAATGCATCAAAGAAGATCTGATGTATTACAGACATCGCATAAACTATTACTGAAAACTTGTCCTCCATATTTTCCCAAGGCTCACAATCCACTTTATGAGCCTCCAAGTTGTGTGTTTTTCCCATTCGGGTGTCCCCTTTGTGCTTTATTTATTTTCCCAATTTGTATGCATTTATTCAGTCTGCACTGTATAGCAGTTACTATTTATCACTGCTCCACATGCCATGAACTCTGCTTGGCAGCACTGAGCAGTCTGGAGGCCCCATTTGTCTCATGGTTGCCTTGAAAGTCCTAAGCCACCACGGCCACTCAGAAATACACACTATTTTTTTTCCTGCAGGATAAATAAATAATTCAGCAAAATGAAGCATAACATATTTCTTTTTTTTTTTTTTCCCTCAAATTTTGCTTAAATAAGAATCAAGAGTTTGGGAAGAATTTTCTCTTTTTTTGGAAAATGTTTCAGTTCTAATCCCCTTCTCATCTGCAATTTCAGGTCACCATTTCCTGCTTCTCCCAGTTCATTTCCATCTTTCCATAATGGAAAAGGGATGAAAAGAAAATGGAAGGAACAGAACACAGAACAAAAATATTGATTGATTTAAGCTTTCTTTTACTAGAAGTGGAAACTCACTGAGGAATCCCTTCCTCCAACTTTCTCTTCCTCTTCTCTTCTCTTCTCTTCTCTTCTCTTCTCTTCTCTTCTCTTCTCTTCTCTTCTCTTCTCTTCTCTCTCTCTTTTTCTTTTCTTAGTATTTATCGTAGGAATATGGTGTAGTGGGCATGGTGTGATGGGTTGACAGTTGATTTGATGACCTTAAAGGTCTTTTCCAACCTTAATGATTCTGTGCGTCTATTTTTTATACAACATAATGTCCTGATGATGGCTATCTCAAGCTGGTTCTGCCACTGCCGTCCACCTGGACGAACCCCTGTGTGCTGATGCCCCTTCCCATCATCACCCAATCCCCTGGACCATAACCCATTTCCTCTCTCCCTGACCTCACAGAAGTTACACTAGCTTCACCGAGTGTCACCATCTCTTCATTTCTGCCTTTTTTAGGACAGAAGGGTCTGGCCCAAAGATAGCATGGGTGTCTGTTTTACAGTGTAACTGCCCTGAGTAAAACTGAAAAGAATTATTTCCTTTCATTATGCTGCATTGTCAGGTGGGAATCATCATCTGTTGATTGTCATTTAAGAGCACTTTCTTACAGCTGTCATGAAAGCAGTAAAGGTAGACAGCTGATCAGACAGAAATTGCTAGTAAGCTGTCCTCCATTAGTAAAAGAGCAAAAGAGCATTATAGTTCTGTGTCCTGTCAGAATTAAGGCACTAACTGAACTGAGAAACTGTTCATCATTGCTGAAACAGAAAGACACAAAGATGGCATGATGTTTTCACCCCTGAGTTTTGTGGGATTTAGATGCGATGTTTCCTGAGTACTAAGTGCAGTAAGTGTATGTAGCCTGAGCCATCCCTGGGGCAAGGCTGCTCTTGCCAGGGCTCTTAGGGTCACACAAGTTACTGGAGCCCAGCTGTGCGCTGTACTTACATGGGCACACCTCATATATAACCAAAACCATGGCATTACCGAGCATTATTGAAATCTTAGGAATCAGATTCATGATAATCCAGATCTCATGGCTGCAGCAGGCGCTCACCTGCTCATTCCCACTACTCATGGGAAAAGGCAGGGTGCCCACTGCAGCTACATGTGCAAAAACATTGCTGGGAACCATAAGACTACAGCAAACAAATAACATTATCTCATACACAAGTTGTATTACTTCAATAATACTTGTTGCTGTAGTGGAAATGCTGTAGTGGCCTGAAGCAATGATGGAGCACATGGTGGGAAGGCAGAGCCAACCCAGGGGAGCTCTGACTGAAAGAGGTGGAACCAGGATCCTCCCCTTCCCAGACCTCATTAACAGGTTGGCAGTGGAGGTGAGTATTTCTTGTTGGAGATCGCTGTGTAGTTGAGGCTTTGAAAGAGTAGGCAGATTCTTTTCTTTTTTTTTCTGTGTACACAGCTGCTCTGTTTGAGCATATCTCTCTTTGTTACAGCCTACAGTGCTGTTATTACTGCACTGTCTATCGTGTTTCTGTTGTAACACAAACCATGATTTTCTCCTCTGAAGTTGGTACTCACATGTGGAGTGTTCTTCATTTTGAAAGGTGGCAATTAAACTCAGTTTTTAAGTGTAACACTTAATGGACTTTACACAGTTCTGATCGTTATGATGCAGTTCCCCACAGAAATGTTGCCCATTTCCACGTGGTGCTTCCCCCACCCTGTGCTGCTGCTGCCCAGGGAAACCCTTGCTACTTGGGATCCCACCCAATCTAATGCCATCCCCTGACCCCATGGACAACACCTGCTCCTGCAAGTTGCAGCTATAAAACCCTTAATTGTTGCTGTTACTTAATTATGTTATATTATAATGTTACCTTAATTGTTACTCTCCTCTCTGCTTAGCTGGTGCTTCGGGATCTGTGTACTTTCTGCTCTCCACTCTTCATTGTCCTGTGCTTTGGGTCTGGGTTCTTCCCTGCGGTCTGTTCGTAGCAAACGGTGCTGCTTGCTCCCAGTGGTGTCCTAGCAGTGTCCTAGCATCACTCCTTCCCCTAGGCTGTGCCCTGTAGCACAGTCAGTGTTTTGCTGTGGGTGAGGTGTGTTGGGAGCTGCAGGAAGCAGCACTGCTGTCTCTTACCTTTACTGATTAAAAAAATAATAATAATAAAAAATGTTCCCAGAGATGCCTAATTCCTGCAGCATATTTGGATTTCCTTAAGTTTTTTATAAAGTTCTCACCAAATGTTCTCTGCAAAGTAACAGTGCTGTGGGATGTGTGGAGAGAGCATTTGTTGTCTTTTGTTTCTACGTAATATATTCAGTATATATTGTTCATAGATGTTGGGAAAATTTCAGCTCCAAACATTTTGCTCAGTTGTCTTTTAATCCCAGAAAGAGACTGAAGAGAGCCTTCATCTTTCTGTATTTGTATCCCTGTGGGGCCTCAAGATTCTGGGGAGCACAGTCCCCTGAGCCCCGACACTAATGAGCCCTTCCCCTTTCTCCATTGGCTGAGCTACTCAGGGTTCACGTTCTCCTTGATTCACCAGTTTGTTGCTTTGCCCAACTAGAACCATGTTTGTATCCTGTAAAGTCTCGCTTTTGCAAACAAGATTTACTTGCAGGTGCTAAGCTAGCATCTCCTGCCATATATTTACAAGATAAGATTGCTTAACCAGATCCTTGGGGCTGAAATTCTTCTTTTCAGCTTTTTCTATGTCTTGTTTTGAGGGGACCCCATATCCTTCCCAAATTTTATTTTGCAAGGACACTTCATTCTTGTTTCTCCTTCAATAGATAACCTGGAAAACTCAGTACATAGTGGGAACACAAAGCCTGCAGATGATTCAGCCTATGCTGAAAAACTTCCATTGCTAGTGGACTTCATCACTTTCTCTCTTGATACTTAGTTGTGTGAGGTCCTTCTTTCATGCCTTTGGTGTCGGCTTTAAATAATCAGGTATAAAATCACTGATGAAGTTTATACTGCTGAAACAAAAGGCAGGGGTTTATAGTGAACTGTACACAGTGCATAACTAGGTATCTGGTATTTCTGCAAGAAGCAAATGAAATGTCATCACTGCAAATATTTGATACTGAATCAGGTCTTGGAGACAGCAAGAGGCAAATTGAATACTCAGAGTTTGAGGCAGCGCTGTCTGGTTTGGCCTCTGCCCTGCTCTGTGCAGCCATGATCCTGCCAAGCTGGAAAATGTGGTGGTGAACTTCACAAAGGACATAACCAAATGTAATGGAGTTCTTCAGCACAAGGAAGAGGTGTCTATGCAAAAGATAAGGTATGGGAAGAGGGAAGGAAAACAATTGAGAAACATTCTGCACTGCATCTTGCAGCACATGAACAAAGCAGACCAGCAGCAGCACTTCCTGAAGCAGTCTCTGCTGCTTGCCTGGAAATTCACTGTTAGAAATACAGATTGCTCCTCTTCTGGGCAGGGCTGATAAACAATCTCAGTGCGGATTCCTTTTCTCTCATTAGGCCTCGTTCCTTCTGCTATATTATTTATGACTTATCTGAAAGAACAATAATTGCAGGATTGTTCAGTGATTTATGTGTCACGAGTAGTGCACATTTACTGTTTCCTTTGTACTTCCCCTTGCTTCACTGGGAGAGCAAGTTGATTGCATTTCAAATGGAAAGGACGTTGTGCAGCAGCACAGCGCATAGAGGCCTGTTGGCTGAGCATGTCCCGATGTCACTCCAGGACAGCAGCCCCCAGCCTTGCAAAACTCATCCGAGCACTGAAACACCTGGTGGGGCAACCCAAGGACTCCTGTGGAACTTTTCTGCAGAGGCAACGGGGGGAGGGGGTGAAGGTTGAGTTGGGGTCCTGTGGCACAAGCGGGGGGACTGGGGGTAGACCTCTGCCTTCCCTGAGCTGCCTTGTTCCTTCTCCTAGACCTTGTAGGGGTTGGGTCTGGGCAGTGCTGGGGGCTGCCCTTCCTGCCACCTCCCACTGCTTCTCTGTGAGCGTTCTGTGGTGCAGTCCACAGGTGATCAGCTTAATGAAGGAGATGCGTGTTGCTCTTGGCAGGTACCACTAAGCAGTTACTAGGAACCCAAACCTGCCATTATGGTGGGTTTTTTTATTTGGTTGGTTAGTTTTTTGTTTTGTTTTTAATTTATTTTTATCTCACATCTTTCTCACTGAAAGACTGAGCCTGGGCTGAGAATACGATGATTTCCCTGTGATTAACTGCCTTCAGGCAATGGGACCTCAGCCCCTGGCCTGGTCCTGGCTCCCATTTCCCACCCCTCAAATGACCCTCTGGTTCAGTGCTGATCCCCAACTCCAGTGCAGTCACTCTCCATTGGTGTTTTCATTTTTTTTTTCTATTTCAGAGACTTCATAAAGATGGACTGAGGCTTTTGTAGCATGACAAAGACAGAAAGAAATGTGGGTAATAGGAAATACGAGCATATGAATGGAGAAAGCTTGATTTGACAAACTTTGAGATAATTAGAGAATGCATGAATAAAGTCTTAGGCCCAGAATGCGGTTTGCAACTAAATTCATTTTTTCTGAAAAAGAGGCAAAATTGGATGACTTTTCTCTGTGTGGCATCATTAATACTTGAATGTTACACAAGTCTGTAAGCATCATCCTCTAATAATGGCTTTTCAATTGCTGTAGCAATGCAACAAACTGCCTGTCGCTGAGAAGTGGGTCTCTGACTGTGCTTTCCCATCCCATCAGCTGTGTGTTGTTTCGGCACTGGCTTTGTGCATTCAGCTCCCACAGCCCGTTAGTGTCTGTCACACCCTCCCCACCACCTCGCAGCCCCATCTGTGTGCTGGCAGCACTTACTCCCTTCCACTGTTGTGTAACTGCAGACCTCTGCATTCAGAGGTGATGAAGTCACAGAGTCACCCGCACAGAGTGCAATTGGTTTTCATAAATACCATTCATTATGCAAATTCTGTATTTACAGACAGCATTAAGGTAAAGTGAATGTGAGGAGCAGAGTAATAGAAACTGTGCTTTTGACATCAGGCAAGAATATTTGACAGAAATGGATTAGTAAATGAGTACAAAGATGTTTAGAGAATGGTTGCATGGCCCTTTTTGGCTGAGAAGTGCCACAGCCTGAGCAGAGCAGAGTGGCAGTGGGTGGGTGTGCAGGTTCTGCTGAGGAGGGTCTGTCCCCCCCCACTCCACTGCTGAGCTGCAGGATCCAGATCTTCCTTCATCCTTCCGGAGTCACACATGTCAGTACCCACCTCTCACTGGAGCAAATGTATGAACCATTCAACTAATGTCATTGCAAGCATCCTGTAGCTTCATAGTCTAGAATCTTAACCATGGTCTCCATTCTTTAAAGCAAACAAATCTACTGCTCTGGCTGTGCATATTTGTTTTGATTTTGTTTGTCTCCTTATCTGCTCCTTCCTGTGGAGGAATCAAACATACCAATTTACTCAGTGTAAAGGGATCAGCTGGAGCCTTGTAAAAGTGAGGCAAACGCTCCATTTCCCTCTCTTCATGGCTGCATTAGGTATGGCTCTGCATCCCATGGCACCTGTACCTCTACACACTGTTGGTGTTAGGGCAGGATGTGATACAGATGTGGTGCAGGTGCTTGGTGGTCAGTGCAGGGGGTCCCACAGAGCCATGTCAGTGGGGTTCTTGTCCTGGCAGCCCCCCAAAGGGCCATCAGTGAAGGAGAGATGTCAGAGCCATCCCTCCCACAAAGAAGTGCCTCCACTCCAGGCCCTCCCCATGGGACACTGCAGCCCTGGCCAGAGCTCTGGGCCAGAATGGGGTGGGGGCCCCGATGCTCCAGTTGTGCCCCAGGGGGCTGCCAGGGCTCTGCTCCCCACTCTCGGAAACCATGTGGAGCTGCCCATAAATCCTGCTATGGCTGCAATGGTGCTGCACCATCACCTTCAAGCCTCTGTGGCCTCGAAGGACCGTGGCTGGTGATTAAAGCTACATAGAAATCTGCTTCCCGTGCTCACGTATTTTTTGCCTGCAATTATAACTTCAGGCCTGACGTATAAATTACTTTTTACTGCTGGAGCAGAAAATGTCTCCATTAATTTTGATATAGTATAAGTGCAGGCAAGGCGGATGTGATTTACAAAATGTGATTTTGTCTATGAGGTTTAAAACTACAGTGTCACCTCTGGGTTTTATTTAGCAGCACTGAAGTCAGAGTGTGATGGAGGTGAGCATTATCTTTTCCTCTATCAGCGATTGTGCAGCCTATGAGTGCATTCCTTATCAACCTTACCTAATTTTATTTTAGGAATCCAAAAATACCAAACTGAAAGTACCATTAGAAATAACAGTAGTTTTAAAATGAGAGTAGGGTTATTCTCTTCACAGTTACTGACCTTATTTCTTGCTGACACCTGACAAAGGTGGGACTAAGAGAATCTTCTCATCACCTTTGTGGGGGATGTAGGAGTTGAGAGCATATAGAATCTTCCGTCCTTCTGACATTGAAACTGCCCGCAGTTTAATAAAACTATTAGAAGTTACACCAGAAATCATAAAATTTCCCTTCTCCTTTGCGTTATTGACCTGGCTTTACCAATCTCCAGAAGAGGGTTCTGGGCTTTAGCATCTGCCAGGCTCTGCCTCAACCCCCACCACTGTGCAGGATCTGTACCAACATCCGAGGTGACAGTGTTTTTGTATGGAACCATCATGGTCTTTGGTCAGACAGGAAGATGTGAAATGACTGATGACTCAGAAATGTACATGCTCATCATGCAAAATTACCTCGCAGCCACCTGTGTAGGGCACATTTCCTTTTCCCTGGGGCTCTACATGTAATATCCTATTACAAGGAAGCAGTAAGAGAACAGAGCATGCTATCTATAAAATCTCTAAATATAGTTCAGCAATAATGCTGCTGCTTTCTGCAGATTAAAAAATGGACTGTTCAATCGGTAACACTAATACAATCAAGCACAATCATGAGCAGCATCATTCACACTGACTTGATTAGTGAAAAACAAAGCAGAGTGCTAATGAAGGCTCTGACAGCATTTGTCTCTGTGTTAGGATGGGATGATGTGTCTCTTCTGCAAGGCTGTTTAACTCTTATGGACTTCCTGATCTTAGGAAAATTTTCTTCTCTTTGTTTGAAGAACAGTGGAAAGATGTTATGAGCAGCCCGAAAGACTTCTGCAGATCAAAACATGGAACAGTTTAAGGGAATCCTGTTCTGCTTTATGGTTCTGGAGCAGGGTGGATTTGGGACAGTTTGGGAGGATTGGGTGGGATGGCTGCATGTGTGATCCATGAGCACCCTGGAAACAGCTTGCACTGATAAAACTGGTAAACAAATCCAACTGTGAGAAAAAAAAAATTAAAAAGTTAAAATCATAGAATCATGGAACCACCAAGGCTGGAAAAGATCATCCAGCCCAAACATCCATCCACCACCAATATTTCCCCACTGAACTATGTCCCTTAGTGATGCACTACATGTTGCCTCCAGGAAAGGTAACTCCATCACCGTGGCAGTCAATTCCAGTGCCACTCATTCAGAGAATATTTTTTTCCTGACATCCAACCTGAACCTGCCCTGGTGCAACTTGAGGCCAGCCCCTCTTGTCCTATTGCTAGTTATGTGGGAGAAGAGGCCAACCCTCACCTGAATCAACTAAGTTAGTTGATAAATCAATTAAGTCAATTGACAAGATGTACTAGAACATGACAATGAGTAGTTACCCCCAGAAACAATGCACCTGCTGTAACAAGCCCAGCAAAGGAAGTACCTGCTTGGGACTGATGACAAAAAGGCCAAGACAGACCTCTCCCCAACCTGCAGAGCACTGCCTGCACAGCTCTGCTGTAGGGCACAGCTCCTTGGGTCGCTCCTGCACAGTGCCATCCCCACTCACTGCTCTGCCCACTCAATGCCAGGATCACACCATGCACCACCACTGTCACAGCAGAGTCAGGCTTCAGGACTGGTTTTGTGGTGAGGAAGCACAGTGCCTCACTGTGATGATGACTCCTTGCACATATGAGTGGCATTTCCCTGTGCATTCAGTGCCTCAAGACATGGCTGTTATCCTTCCCCCGGCTCCCTGAAATGTGTTTGCCCACCTGGCTACAAGAGGTGAGTTCCTTCATGGCTCACAGCTGTTGGCTGCTGAGGGCACAGCACTGCCTCACATCTGACGTGCCTTCCCCTCAGCAGTTTGTGAGCAATAATGTGAGTGCCGTATCAGCCCAGCTGTGTGCTTGACATAAGCAATGAGATACAGGGGGGGCCATGGCTGAGGGTGCAAACTGCGTAACCTTTGTGTGTTTTCCAGAAAAAACAGCTGTCCTGTGCAAGATCTGCACACGATGCTCTGAGCTGGAACTGGGCCCTGAGCAGTGCAACGTGGGCATGCCCTGTAACCAGCTGACACTGCCCGGCTCCATGCGTGGTGCTTGTCCTGGCAGAGCTCATCTCTAAACTCTCACCAGTGCCTGGTCCTCAGCTGAGGGTGGTTCTGTTTACCCACCTACAAACTTCATCTTAAGCCCAGTCTGAGCACACATCAAGCTGCCAACAACCCTCACATTGGCTTTGGACTGTTTATTGGACCAGGTGTGATTTTTTTCCCTTTTCTGTAGTATCCACCCAATTTTGTCTGCCCAAAGTCTTGATACTAGTGCAGATCAGGGGCACACTCTTTCCCCGTTGGAGAGGTTTTTGCCTAGATACATACATCAGGATCAGTTCTTTTTGTCCCATCGTGTGTTGTATTTTTCAGTCCTCAGAGAATTTACTATTTCTGCTGGCTTGTTTGAAATATTCAGTTTGTGCTGTTTTCCCTTCACTTGATTGTGCTCCTCTGGTGCTGCCTTTGCTCCATTATCTGTCTGATGCAGAGACACAAGGCACTGGACAGTGGTTTACACATGATCCAGAACTTCCCTCAGCCTTTGAACCCTTCACTCAAATACCCGTCTGCGTTTGTCAGACGCCTCCATCGCACCACTCACAGGTGCAGTAATAACAGTCTGGATCCTTTCAAGTATCAAAACTGACTCCCACTGGAAATCAGTCATCAGACAGACAAGAGACAGGCAGGATAGCAGAGAGCTGCCTGCCAACATTTTTTTCTATAAAAGCTCATGGAAGCAGGCAAAATATAAATGACTTGTCAAAGACAGCTTAAGGAGAGATACTGAGAATATAATTATGGCCACACAAATTGCAAAGATTGCTGCTGTGTGCTCAGAGAAGGATGTGTCTGAGGTACATGCTGGGGGTCAGAGCTCTGCTTTGCTCCCATGTCATGCCCACAGTACTATCTTTTCATTTATACATGAATGACTGAAGTCTTTCCTTATTAATATTTTAATTAACATTTATTATATATATGTATATATATATTAATCATCTTTTTCTCCCAATCTTAGGCTATCTTCATAAGGTGTTTGACTACCTATTTCCTTTCCTGTCACTTGCATGAAGAGAGGAAAAAACACGTGGGGATGTCCTCAGAACAGCCACTGCTGGAAAACAGGGCACTGACTTTTCCTCAAAGTTCTCCTACACTGGTGACTTCTGCCACCACTAAGTTCTCTGTTGGGAAGCTTAGTGCACTTTGTCCTGTCTTGCTGCAGCGCCTCCCATCTCTTATAGCCATCTCTTGCCTGAGGGACTCTGATCTCTTCCCTTGGCTCTAAATGAGAAACACCAGGAAACAAGTCCTCCTCTGGGGCAGGCCAGGTGAGAGCCAGTGGGTGCCTCCCTGCTGCTAAGTAGTTCAGGACATTGTTCTCCCAGCACAGACCTCCAAACAGTGATAACATGTGGAAGATAAGGCTGAAGGACTTTGTCAAGGCAAGCTTGGATTACTACATTTTTTCTGAGGGGGAAATAAACCACCACCACCAACAACAATAACAACAACAACAAAGCTCTATGACTGAGAGGACGTAAATGAGCTTCTGTCATGCTGCTGCTCCCTGAGCTGGGGTGCTGTGCAGCACTCTTACATCCATCACCATAATCATGCAACACCTGACCTCCTGCTTAGAAAAGCCACCTGATTACCAGGTGAGGCATTCCAGGTTTTATCTGTTGTAGCTCTCGCCTCCAGTTAGTACTTGTGGGTAACCTCTGCTCCTTCTTCAGCCAGAGCTGCCCACAGACAATAGTCATGACCCATACTCCTTGTCTCTCATCAGGGTGTCATCAGCACTCTCTATGCCTGCTTTGGAGAAGTGGTTTGCATGTACTTGATAAGAGCCCTATAATCATCCCCAGTGGTGAAACTGGCTCCAGTGGGGATGAGGCAGCTCCTGCAGGTGATGCAAATGAAAGCAATGAGAAGAGGTAAGATGGAAAGGTGTAAACATCTGCTCCAAAGTAATCCCCTCTTCTCTGCTCTCTACATTACCGATGACCCTCCTACCAACCCTGGGGTGTGTCAGCCAGACAACCACTGGTGTGGGTACATCTGGCAGCCCTGCTGCCCAGCAGAGCAGTGGGGCTTTGCTGGCATCTTCTGTTTGCAAGGCAGGAGCACAAGCTCACCCACTCTTCCCCCTTCTAATCTCTTTCACATCTGTTCTATCGTGGGCTGTGTTGCAACAAGCAGAAGCTACACTTACCTTCGCCTTATGTACCAAAACCTGCCTGTGTGCAGTCACAAAATTCAGCAGTGTGAGGAAATGAGAAAACTGACACCAAAGAAAACAAGTGCAATCACGGAGCTTCCCTTTGCCTATCTGGCTGCAAATGTTCCAGCTGGTATGAAGCTTCAGACAGTGACGTGGGCCCAAGATTGTGGTGTTTTTCAGTTTTTCAGTGGTTTTCTTTCTTTTGTTTGGTTGCTTGGTTGTTTTTTTCTTTTTAATTATTATCTTATTAGAGACTCCATGCATTTCAGTTCTCCCTTCTATACACTGACTTCTGCCTGGAGCAGTGTAGGTGTGCCTCATGCAGCTGACAGGGACTCCCTTACACACCTTTGTAGCTGCTCCATCAAGCAGTGGGCTCCCTTACCCCATGTTGTTTGCAGTGAAGGACCTACCCTGGGCTGCTGGTGGCTTTTATTCATTTCAAACACTTTAATGACTACAGAAAGTACCAGGTAAAAATTAGGTGACTGCCACCTCCACTAAAGCAGTTTTTTGCATACAAATTAAATGTTGACAAGTGATAATGGCAAGCTTGCTTCTGGACTCAGAGCCAAAGGCAGAAGACTACTGCCTAATTGGGAAAAACAGCAGAAAATGAATTAAATAATAGGGATGAGGAAGATATTTCATTAGCTGATCACATATGCCAAGCAATTCATCTTCAACATTTGTCACTTTTCCAACATGAATTTTAAAAGTACGGTGCTTTATCAAATGTGTGAGGCTCTTCCAGAGTGAGTGGTGACTGACCACTCACAATGAGTTCATTAAAGAAGTTTCACACTAAAAAGAACAAATATTGGTGGAGATTAATTGATTTCCTGTTACCATACATTCAGTCTGAATGATGTAGCTGAGATGCTTTAGTTACATCCACTTCATCTAAGTCAAGTGCAGCCTTCAGTGTGCTATTCATTTAAGTTTTCCATTAGTAATGAGTGTTAGAATAAAGTTAAATACTATAACTGTCCAAGCTGTCGTTCCAGCTTTTCCTCAGCTTGCCCTGCATTCTTTGGCTAAGAGCAGATCTTATACCAAGCCACTCTTGCTGGAAAGTACTGAAGGTTCATTCACATTTCTCTGTCCCCTCAGCTTTACCAATTACATTTTCTACATGCACCATGTCATCCTCATTACTTGCACTCACTGGATGATTTCTGATGGCTGAAGAATGAGAGAAAGCTTTACAGATGCTTTCCTCAGAGCACAAGACCTCTCCATCCCCAAGTATAGCAAGTCAGGAAAGGAAGGTAAGAGACCAGCATAGCTGTACTGGGACCTGCTTGTCAAACTGGAAAACAAGAAGAAAATGCACAGGCAGTAAAAACTGGGAGAGGTCCTGTATGAGGAGTATGAGGATGCTTGTGTAGGGATGTAGTCAGAAAAGCCAAGGCCCAGCTTGAACTAAACTTGATGAGAAGAACAAGAAAGTCTTCTACAGGTACCTCAATAAGAAAAGGAAAGTCCACAAGGGTGTACCACCTCCTCACCCCCCTACTCCCTCTCCCCCCCCCCCCCCCGCAGTAGTGAGTGACACAGGCAAGCTGGTAACAACAGGCAAGGAGAAGGCTGAGGTGCAGTGAAATGGCATGTAAATTCAGGTCCAATATAGCAGTGAGCTATCTGTATGGGAGAGGAGCGTGCTCTTGCAGTGCTTCTCTATTCTCCTTGCAGCTGGATCTGAAATGTGCTGCTCGCAGCTTGCATTCACATCTGTCTGCTGTGGTTCTGTGCCTCTCTGTGTCTGCACTTTGCACTCTTGGTAGGGATGGCCTTTGGGCTGTTCTGTTACGTTTTCATTTGAAGAGAGAAGTGAAAATGTTTAATCTCAGAGATCCAGCCCTCAGGGAGCACGCAAAAGGGCAAGAGTTTGAGCAGCATGTCTTCCCATCCCACATAGCCATGTGCCAGTCTGAAAGAACACAGATACAGCAAGCAGTGCAGCTCCAGTGACCCTTCTGTGTGGCTGTCCCAGGGTCCTTTCTCCTTTGGTTTCTGATCCCAAGAACTTTACACAGCATGCCTGGCATGAATCTGATATCTTAAAGATTATTAGGGACCCTTCAGTCACCAGCTCAGTTCTTAACTCTGGGTTACATCATCTGAAGATGGAAAGTTCTCCATTGTAAGCTCTGGTATCTAAAGGCCAGTTTGGAGGGGAGGCAACACAGCCTGCATCTCTGGTACAAACTAATTTTGTTTTGGATTTTAGTGTGCAGGATTGTAAATATTTTAATTGCATTAAATTTCTCCTTTAATGAACAAACAGCTATATAATTACAGGAGCATATTCACATCTCTGCTGTAATGGTTGTTTAAGCATTTTAATTCTGCACTATGTTTGCAGGGTTGGACTCCTCTCTGAGAAAGTAATTTTGGGTGCAGAACAGTTCACAAGCCCTTACCTTAGGAGTGTATTTTCCCTTTAATTTACCCAGGAATATTGTGAAAGTTTGGGTATGTGCCCAAAGCCAAGCTTTGTCTTTCTGTCCTTTGATTACCTTGTCTGCACCTCCCTAAAGCCCAGAAGCAGATGGTCAAAAGCAAATTTCCAGCCTTCCACAGAAGGCCTGTGGCTGTAAGTTCTCTGCTATTCCTTGGTAGATCACATTATTTGGTTTTATAAACACTGAAGTAGAAAGCACTCAGATGCTGCACTTAGCAGCGCTGGTGTCTGGCACAAGATGGGCTGTATGATTTTGTACTGACACACACACCCACTACCACTTCCACTCAATGCAACTTCCTTGTGTCTCACCAAGTAACAGCCTGTTCTTGTCCAGTAATGTCTTCATCTTCCTTTTCTCCTGCTGCCCTTCCAGCAGTGACCATTACACATCGCTTTGCCTATGAGGGTCTGCTGCATCTTCAGTCCTGCAGTGTGCTACAAACTGCACTTTGTTAAGAATGGTCTCAGGATGTGCATCCTTTCATGCCAAAATCAGTTTTATAGTTTTCTTTTGTTGTTTCTTTAAATACTACATATGATTTCTTTAGATACAATATTAGCCTAATTAATGAGTGTGAGAAGAGAAACATTTATCCAGTGCCCCTTACTACCATAACATACACCTTTCAGCAGTTTTAACATTCTTGGCACAACACATATGGAGCTGGAAGGAATCAGTGGCCTGAGAGCAACTCACATCATATTGCTCCATAGGTTTGCATATAGAGCAGTGAAACAAAAACACAGGAGCTAAAGCACTGAGGTATTTTTTTCCTGGGCTTGATAGCTTAAAAAATGAATGAATAAATCACCGCATTGTTGAATGAAATGATGCAAGTATTGTGCCATCTGGCTCAGCAAGGAAGTTACTCACAACAACTGTTTTAAAGTGAAAATTGCAGTGACTGTCCACAAGCAGTAGCAGTAGACAGTTTCAGAAACAGTTTGTATCTTTAGTTATAAAAAAGATGTTAGCCCTTCATCTTACTGAAAATGTCAGACATGTATGTCTGAATTTCTTGTTCTGTGAATCTAATGTGACCTACCAGGCTGTCACGGACTGAAGCTTGTACAGATGGAATCCCTTGCTGTCAGGCCCAGTTATTGTCAAGTCCACCAAAAAACCATGCTGGTCATTCTCTTGTACTTCTTCCAAAACACAGGAATTCCCAGTTTCCTCAGGTCCTGCCCAAAGCACCTGGCACAGTTTAACTGCGATGGGCTTTGCCCAGTGCCAGGGGATCTTGTAGGCACGAGGAGCAGATGGATGTTGAAACTGGAAGGGACAAAGGAAATAGCCCCTGGTCTCCTGTTAGCACACTGGAGTAACCATTTATACTGTCAAATACTGCTGAGATTTAGTAAGTGCTTCAATAAGCAAATGATGGGAGGCACCTGTTAATTCTTCTTCTAAAGCAGAATTATTTTCCTTCTGACTTGGGAAACAGACATATGAGCCCAACTTTTCCCTCATAACTGTCAGTTTCATCAGATTCATTTTGGAATAACAGATCTAGCTGAAATCAGAAATAGAAAGCACCAGCCATATTTCAGACAGTGGATCCTATGTTAATTCTTTGTTGTTGCTTTGTTTTTTATTTTTGAAAAACAGAAGTTAATTTACTTATTTGGCTTTTAGATTCACAGTCGATATAACAGAAGATGGATAGGAGATTAAGTGTGGATTCCAAGGGGAGTTTTTCAGAGATTTTCATATGAGCAGTTTCTGTGGCTAATGGAGTTACTAACAGTACATTTAGGACTTGGTTAGTGTAGGCATTATAAAAAATCGAAGTGTGAAAGTTGAGCAGAGACCATAGGGCAAATGGGAATTAACTTGCTCAGGTAGACAGTTGTAAGATGAAAATTCAAGGCAGTAGCTGGATCTAAACACATTCAGGCAATGACAGAGTGCAGAGGTGAGTACGGAAATAGGGAGATGTAAATAGCTGATGGCATAAACAGTGCCAAGCTTGATTATTAGTTGAGAAATACATGGAAGAGATGGGCTGGCAGGGAATCAATTGCCCATTCATTCCTTATGCTGATGAGCTGATTACTCAGTGGGCTTTTGTGAGAGGAATCCATCGCTCTCCACTGTGCTGTGTTTTTGGGGAATCAAACTAACTGGGAACAGCTGGGACAAAGTTTGCAAGTGTTTGGTCATTGGTATAAAACAGATGAAAGTCAGTCTGTATTGCTTGTAAAGTAATTTTCCAGCTGGTGGAAGTATGAATTATGATAGGAAAGGCAAATAGGATCAGTTATAGGATTATATTTAGAATAAGAGGGATTAATGCATGTAATTTTGATGCAAAATAATGAACTAGACAAATGTGAGGAGCAAAGGGGGAATGGCAGAGGAGCAGTGAAAGCAAACCAAGATCATAGAGGGTACATACAGATGTGGCCGAGTAGACGGAAGGGAGGGAAGTAGATGAGAAATTTACTGAGGGTCATAACAAAATGAGACTTTTACAAGAGGTGGTGAAGTCCTGTGCTCCAGTTTTGGCTTCTATTGACTCCATGTGAAGATGAAGGCAGTGAAATGTCTCTGATAGGCACAGCAGGTCTCCCATTGGCATGAGGGGTTCCCTTGTTGTGAGGGAAAGGTTTGGGATCAAAGAGTTTGCCTGCCTGAATTCTTTTGAACTCATCTGTTGCCTGTAGCCTTGCCAAATAAGGCAACACCATGGTTAGCCTGTGCAGGCAGTTCTACCCCACTGTCAGAAGCTTCTTTGAATGAGATCAGAGACAAAAATTTCAGTAGGTCTTCTCACAACAAAGTGGGAACCCTAAACAGAGCCTATAGCACTGGGGAGGCAAGAATTCTGGCTCATGTGAGGGCTGAGCCCCATAATTTGCCAGACTGGACATACTGTAACTCTAAACCCATTTCCAGATTAATTACACAAAATCTGCAAACCACTGTAAAATCATTTTCATCTGCAGAAAATATATTATGGTATTTCCTCTTCTTCTCAGATTCAGTGAAAGCAAATTTTCACATTCTCCTCTGAACAGACATTGCCAGGAAAACACTTTTGAATGTGATGTGTGTTATTCTCCCATAATTCAATCCTGTACTCTGAATGCCACAAGTGTCTCTGTTATTTTGTCTTTCATTAGGCTGCGAACTCAGATCAGGAACAGTGTCTCCCCATGCACTTGCAAAGTACCAGGAAAACCAATGACTGTGTGCTGTGAATGATGAATGTGAAGCTCACTTGACCGCAGACAGTGTAGGCCAAGGGCAGTTCTAAAAAACAACTGCCTGATGAAATACTTGTGTTTCTTTGTGACGCTGAGTTCAAAATGCTGTATAAGAACCAACACCTTGAAAGAAAATAAATATTTCTATTCTTCATTTGCTTCAGGTTTAGGAGAGGGTGACCCAAGACTTCAATTAGGGTTACATCTATTCCAGAGTGAAGAACGAGCAAAGCAAATAAGTAGGCAGGCCTGGGAACAGACTTCTCAGAATGATGCAAAGATGATACACAAAAAACTTACAGGAACAATGTGTCCTAAGACACCTTCTATTTCTATGAATGTAGATCAAGTATAATAATGTGAGATTTTTAAATGAGTTAGTCTGATGGAGACCTTTATATTGCACATCTTTACTTCCATATTCCTTGCTCTCGGATTTCTGGTTATATACTGCTGGTTAAATGCTGCTAGCATTCTTCTTCTTGATATTTCTCTGGCTTGAATAACTTCTGCCATTACAGAATCAGTCTTGTCTGGAATAGAGGAGTCCTATTTCTATGATTTCACTATGTGTCTTTATGAAAGAAACATGTACCAGTCTTCAATTTGTTTTTGTTTCAATCTATATAGGACTTTCAGGACCCATTCCCAGATACAAATATTTGAGATTTTCAGTTCTGAATATCCTGTCTCAAAATACCCTGCAATATTAACTTAAAATTCCGTGCTTCAGTAGGAAGCCTCATGAATACCTGAATTAACTGAATACTTATAGAAAGCTGATACATGCAAAACTCATCCTATGAATTACACAAATGTTACCTAAAAGTGATCCTCACATGGTGCTTTCCCAGATTTTTACATGTATGTTACCAGTGCATCCAATGATGTGATTTACGTTGGAATGGTTTTATTGGTCAGTTTTTGCAACTTTGGTCTTTTTTCTTGATCAAAGAATTTCCATTTTTCTCCACTAGAAAACAGACACATTGAAGACTGCTTCGGTGTCCTAAAGATGTATTGAATCGAGCTAACACAGTATTTTCTGGGTAAACTAAGCACGTGAAAAGTGATCTTGCTTTTTTATTTAAAATTAGACAAATGCTCATGAGCTCTGGGTCTGCTTCCAAGTTGAAGAGAAATAGTTTTATTGATTTTAGTGCTCTCGATAAATTAGGAACGTGCTGAGAAAAATGCTCCGCTCCCATGAGTTTGGAATTTATTTTCAAACTGAAGGGAATGTTTGCTGTGTTTACTGTGGTATTCAGGCACTGGGTTCCTTTCATCTTTCTCAAGATGCAGCTATATACAACTAGAGGATGCAAAGACAGTGAAGCATTTGTTGCTTTGTTTGTTTTGTTTTTGCATATACTGAAGGTTTTATTTCATCACCCACTTTCATGGAAGAATAATTCAGAATTAGTTCAAAGTAAAGGAGGCCTGAACTCCTTCCTTCCTCTAGCTCAGCAGAAACCAACATTTTTGGAAGATTTGCAGAGGAAGGAGCGCAATGAAAAATGATCCCACTGAGTCTGGAGTCCAACCTGTCATTGATGCAATCCACACAAAAAATCAAAGCCAACCTTCCACAGACATTCTTTGACTGAGATGAGCACCACATGCAGATTGAGGAGCAGACCTCGGTGATTACATTGCTCTGGTTGTGATAAAAGAAGGCAGCACTGGGAGGGATTCCCTCTGCTGGTCCTGGGGGGCCACAGTGATTCTTAGAAGGTCATCCTGCCTCTCTGGTCTGGGCTTGAGAGTGAAGGAGAGCAGTGTTGTGTAGATGAGCAAATCTATCTCATTTACCATTTCATGTTTTGAGAATGAATGAAAACAACTGAAAATCTGTCTCCACAGCATTCTCATATAAATTATTTATATCAGGATTGTTTTCAGCCCATAGAGACTGCAAAGCAGTAAAGGTTCATCCGATCCCACAGGGATGGGCTGGCTGCTCTGATGGGGCACTGCCTGGGCTCAGCTCCATGCTCCCCCAGCAGCCCGTGCAGGCAGGCAGCAGTCAGTGCCTGCAGTCCATGCAGCCCCAGCACAGCACAGCCGGCGCACAGAAGGCTCAGCAGGTGCCGTTTCCCCCTCCTCCTCCTCCCAGCTCAGCACCCCGCAGTTGTCTCCACCAACTCTCCCGTGCAGCGTTAATGTGAGGGAAAACTGTGGCATCACCATGGTGCAACTCTGACTTCCCCTCATCCCTGATCAGTTCTCAGACAGGTGTCAAAAGAAACATGATTTCAGGAAAAAAGGGCATTAAGATGTCAGTATAGAGACAAACTCAACTTAGACTGTGAGCACATCTGTATATTCTTGATTATCTTTTTAAGAAAACTAAAAGAAATATTCCTGAGTGCTCCACTGGAAATAGTCAGCAAATAAGATTCAGTGTTCATGGAAGAAACCTCTATTATCTCTGAAACAAGTTAGCATAGCACGGGCAGTCAGCAGCCAGTGCTGCATTTACACACTTAGAATGAGAAAAGGAAAACCTGAAATTTCACACAGCATTGAAAAGAAAACTATTTTTGATATCTTAAGGCAGATGCTGGGTCGTGGTCTGATGTGTTGTGGTTCAGAAATAAAATAGGTCTTTAAAAGGAACAACAGCTCTCTTTTCTCTGGAGGAGAAGTTCAGTGAATCCTTTCAATTTCCAAAGGCGTAGAGGTCAGACTGCCCCGTGCCCTCACTGTGTGCTTTCTGCATGAGGCTGAGATGACTTGTGTGATCTCATAGGCATGGGCTGCTTTAAAGACTGCTTTATGCAGTACATTCTGCCTGGAAAAGCAAACTTACTTTTAGTATTCCTTCACACATGATTTTGCACAGACGGCTTCCCAGGGAGTTGAACTCAGCCTGCACAGTGAATGGTTTGAAAAATGTCTATTATTTAAAAGTTTCATTGTTAGAACTAAACCCGAACTGTTAAGAAGGAGCCTCAGCCACAACCAAGAACAAGTTCAAACTCAACAAAAAGAATTGCTGGCCATCTCTCCCGTTCTTGTCTTTTAAAGCTACAATAACAACAGAAAAACAATAAAACACTTTCCAAGCTTGGGAGCACTTTAGCATCAGTCTTGCTGACAGGAGCACCTTCCTCAATTATATTTTCATCATCAGAGAAACTATGAGCCCACTGTAACTGGATAAAAGCCCTTCAAAATGAGAGCTTCCTTCAGTGTCTCACTCCCAATCAGAGGTGCTTCCACGTGGCAGCCTCCAGACCTCACAGTTTATAACAACACAATGACACTTAATGACATTTCTCATCGCATTTCTGTCTCACATGGGGAGTGCACCACTGGAGGGGATGCACTAGGCCATGTGTGAACTGACTGGAGAAGAACTGGAAATACGTCATCACTGTTTTGTTTAGAAAAGTACTTCTGACAAAAAATCACAGGTTTTTTGTGACTTCATAGAAAGATTTCTTTCAAAAATATGAAGTAAGACCTGCATAAAAACTTGAACAAGATAAGCATGATTTTCAGGTTAGTGAAAATCAAGCACATTAATAGACAGCTCCTGGTTTCTGCATACAGAGCTGATTTTCTCTCCGTTGTCTCACTTGAGGGAAATTGAGCAATAAATGATGGGAACCAGTGGAGAGCATCCTCCTTCCAGGGCTGCAAACTACATTTGTCTCAGTTGTGCACACAGTCTGCATTCACACTGTGGTGAGTGCTCACCTGTGAGTGTGCAGTTCAAGTGCTTGTCCGGATTTATTTCTTGGTTGTTAATGAGTATTCAGTTTAGTTGTTTACCTGAAATGCAAAAAGTAGAGATTGGAAGTTTATTGTCATGTGCAAAATTATTGAGGGTGCACTGGATAGATGCATAATGCAAGGGGCTTTGACTGGTTTGCCTACAGAGGAACCCACATTGGTGATTCTCTGAGCAGCAGCAGCAAAGCCTCACATGTGGAGGCTGACCAGATTGCAGAAGGGGAACAGGATACAAACAGTTTGAGGAGCTGCTTCACTGACATTTCCAACACTGTTTTGGTAAAGGCCTTCGCTAAGCACAGTGACCTGAGATAAGCACAGAGTCAAGTTTAACATGCCTGAGAGGAGGATCTGGAGAGGAGGATGTCAGAAGTGCTCCAGTGTTACCATGATGACTGGCTTCCCACTTGCCCCCCATTGTAGTTGCACTGCTTGGCACTGGAAGGCACCAGCCTGGAGCTCCGGCTGCAAGGCTCCGCCAAATGCAGGAAACAACAGACACCCAGAGACTGGTGAAGTACAGAAATCTGAATGCTGAATTCAGATTCAGGAAAGAATAGGTCCTGTTTCACTGGGTTACACAGCTTCTGTTGGTTAATAATATTTATTGATATCCTTGTTACCGGAAACAGAGAAGAAGAGCGATTATCTTCTGTGGAGAAACCTACACTAGGGAACCTGCTGTAGCAGGGGATTTGGTCTAGGGGATCTCGTGAGGTTCAAATGACTTCCAACCCTGTTGATCTGGGATCTCCCCTGGCTTCAGGAGGTGACTCTGGCCTTACCTCCCAGAAGTCAATACAGCCATGGCTGGGAGCCTTGTGCTGCAGGCAGCAAGGTATGCAGGTGAAGCACAGCTGGTCTGACAGCTGCCATCACGCTCCTGTCCTACAGGGCTGTCTCCTTACCTACCAGACCACTCTGTGCCTGCAGGGCTGCCTTGGTTCAACACCCACAGGCTCCCAGCCAAGCCTTTCTCTGTTGGCCTTTGAGAAATATTCCTGCCTCGTGCACATGTGATTTTGCAACATGGGGTAGACAGCAGTTGCTCCTGCTGTTTTCTCTACAGCATAAGCTCACCCAAAGGAGCCAGAGCCCATGCAGCTGAAGAGGCTGCTGCACATGTGGGCATCCTAATCATCATTGTTAGAGCCCCTTTGAGCTGCTTGGATCGAGCCATCTGGCCTTTTGCTCAGAGGACGTTCAGACCACCGGTGGCTGAGGGAGCAATCAGCAAAGGGCTGTGTGATGTCAGGTGCTGAGACTTTGACATGACCGGCACTGATCTTCAGCTTTGTTCCCTCTGTGGCATTTCAGCACTAAAATGAGTTTCTGCATATGCTGCAAATTCTTATGTTTCCTCAGGAGCAGTAGTTTTGATTTTCCTTTTCTGTCCAAATGATTTTCCAGGGACAGTGTGTTTGGAACATAACCTGTGGGGTGGCAAATGAGGAGCACAGCATTCATGGGAAATACCACCCCATTTTATTTTAAAGAAAGGCCCGGGCAGCTCCCACCTGCTTAGTAAAGAGCGTCCCCAGGAGCTCTGTCCAGAGATATGCCTCCAAATTGAGGCAGTGCCGTGGCTCAGTGGCCATGTGCCCACCCTGGGCAGCTGAGAAGGGTGGAGTCGGGCAGCCCATTTGTGACATCAGCAGGAATGCATTGCATCACAATGCAGGGGATGGGTTTAGGGCCACAGGCAGGCAGCGCTGCTGCATTTTTGACCTGGGCCAATGGTGAGTGCAGCAGCAGGGGAAGGTCGGGCTGGACGAGGGATGTGGTGCAAACACCGGCCCCTGTGGGAGCACCACGGGCAGTGCTTGGAACTGTCCCTGCCAGCACTGGCCTCGGTCCCTGCTGCCACCCAGCTCCCTCGTACCCACTGCTCCTACCTGAGCACAGGGCCATGCGGCTCCTGGCCCCGCTCCCTCCCAGCCCCACTGAGCCCCTCTCTCCCATCTCTTGCAGATCATGGCTTTGGTGTTTGTTCTCGCATTGTTGGTGCGGGCGCTAAGTGTCAGTGTCAATACTGATGTGCTCATGCTCGAGAACGTGCAGCGGCGCGAGGTTGATCTGCAAAAGCACATGATACCTCCGCAGCACGAGATTGAGCAGAGGAATGAGCAGCAGAGCTGGGTGGACATGTCATCTCTGCTCTTTGCTCTGCTGGATTACTGGAAGATCTGGTTCAATGTGGGGCTGATTCTGTTGCTCCTTTGGAACATGGTGCAGTCCATACAAATGAGCCAGCATGATGAAAGCAGCAGTGAAAATGACAGCTCCAGTGGCGAGGAGGAGGCATCGGGGGCGGAGCAAGAGGAAGAGGAAGAGGTGGAAGAGGTTGAACAGGAGGAACATCAGGAGGAACAGGTGGAACAGCAGGTGCAGGAGGAAGAGGAACAGGTGGAACAGGAGGAACAGCAGGTGCAGGAGGAACAGGAACGGGTGCAGGAGGAACAGGTGGAACAGGAGGAACAGCAGGTGCAGGAGGAGCAGGTGGAACAGGGCGGACAGCAGGAGCAGGTAGAACAGCAGGAGCAGGTGGAATTGGTGGAAAAGGAGGAACAGGAAGAAGAGGAGGATGACGAGGAAGAAGACTTCAAAGATTCAGCACTGACAAAATTTCTCACAAGGCGTGCCCTGGAAAAGGTGGAAGGAAGGGCCACCAGGTGCCCTATAGTGGAGGAGCTGATGGACCAGCTCGTGCAGACCTTCAGATTCATCTGGTCCAACAGCTTCTTCCCGGTGCTGCAGCCCGCCATTGGGGTGGGCAGTGCCTTTGAAGGCTGGAGTCCCCGGGAGTGGGACAATGTGTACTGCCTGCTCGTGCCCATAGAGCCTCCCCCCGGGCACACCTTCCTCCTGGAGCTGGGAGATGAAGGGCACGGGCTGGCAAGGAACTCCCGCGTCCGCGTGGAGCTTCAGTGCATGTGCCAAAGGGAGAAGCAGCTGGGGAATGTGCTGTGCTTCCTCCACCACCATGAGGAAGAGCTGAGCCAAAATCAGGACCCCAGCCTCCTACAGACTCTCTGCACTGACTCCTACCTGGATGTGGAGAGAACTGTCACCTGGTTCACCGCACAGGTGGCAGCAATCTGGAAGACCACCCACCACGCGCACGCCTACAGCCTGAAGGTGCTGCCTTCCAGACGCTCCTGCAAGCTCCAGCTGACAGAAGCCTCCAGCGGGGAAAAAGTCCTCGTCGAGCTGCTGTTCGGGGTGCAGCAAGAATACTCGGACATCTACCTGACCAGCCAGAACACAGACGCCGGCTTTACGCCCAGCACAACATGGCCACAGAGCTGTGCTGTGGCAGAAAAGAAGTTCTTCCAGCACACGGCCAGGAGTACCGGACAGGACAGCTCCCACCTGCACTGCCTGACGTTGCTTGCCAGCATCTTAGTGGGCATGGGCTTTTCCACCTATGTCATCAAGACTCTTGTCCTCCACACTTTGGCCATCATCCCTTTGAAGAAGTGGCGCAGGAAGTATTTCCTGAATCGGATGGAGAATCTCCTGCGGTACCTGCGCTTCTGCCTGGATGAGAAATGCCTGAACCACTTCTTCCTTGGCAGCAAGTCGGTGCACAGCACGATTGTCCTGCCGCAGTCCTTCCGATCCGCCAAGCCGCTCAACCTCTTCCAGCACCTGGAGGAGGACCCGGACGCCCACTCCATAGCACTGCGTGAGTTCAGGGAGCTGAGAGATCGCTACATCAGACTGCTGCTGTTCGGACGCTGAGAGAGACCTTTGTCCGAACCCTTCTCTTGTTTTGGCTGCAAGCTCACATCCTGTGAGCAATAAGACTCTGAGACCTATTTAGGAGGCCAGAGGTGGCTGTTTCCTTGTGGCAGTCAGTGTCACGTTGGAGAGAGCTTACCAGTGGAAGATCCGGCCTGTGACCAAATGACTCCATCTTGGTATGGGAGATCTGGGGATGGAACCATTGTATCTTGTGAAGGCAAGATGCAAACAGATGCTTCCCTGCTCCCTCTGACGACCATCTCTACTGAAGATCAACATCTGAACTACGAGTCATGCTGGAAACCCAGTGGTGACTAATTCTCTCTTGCTTTCTACAAAGACTCTTTGCTTTTATTTCCTATCTCTTTTCTATCACCCGACTTCCCTTCCCCATTTCCCTAAACAACAACAACTTTTAATAAACTCTTATAAACTATATATCCTGTTGTGTCACAATCTCGCCGTCGTGTGTATGTATATTGAAAGAATATAGAGGCCACTAAGATGGTCAGGGTGCTGGAGCAGCTCTCCTGTGAGAAATGGTTGAGGGAACTGGGCTTGTTTAGCTTAGAGAAGGCTCTGGGGAGATCTCGTTGTGGCCTTGCAGTACTTCAAGGGAGCGTATACAGAGGAGGAATTGCTGTGTCACGGTGTTATCTAGATCAATCTATGTCTGTGACGGGGAGGGGCAGTAGGCTCCTGTTCCCCCTGGCTCCCAGCGTATAGGAAGGGAAAATAAGAAAGGGGTAGGGAGATGGGAGCTGGACTCAAGGAAACAAACAGAGAAGTGGCAACGATCTAAGGAGGAAAACTTATTATTTTACTAATTACAATCTAATGGAAATTGAGGCTAATAAGCCAAGTAAAATAAAAGGGAAAGAGAGAGAGAGGTTTTCCGAAGACCGAGAAGCCTACTTTGAAACTGAAGGTGCCACGGCTTGGAAGCACACCCAGACTCGCTACCAGGCAGTTTGAGAGAGAGACAGCATCACTTCCGTGATGTGTTTCCCTCTCTGACTGTGAGACCCTCTGGGACATGTAGTTGTTCTCTGTGCTCTATATGATGTTATGATGTGGAATACCAATAGAAAAATGTACAAAACCATGACATTGTGAGGGTGGGCAGTGATAGGACAAGGGGGAATGGCTTTAAATTCAGACAGGGAAAGTTTAGGTTGGATCTTAGGAGGAAGTTTTTCACTCAGAGGCTGGTGACGCACTGGAACGGGTTGCCCAAGGAGGCTGTGGATGCCCCATCCCTGCAGGCATTCAAGGCCAGGCTGGATGTGGCTCTGGGCAGCCTGGGCTTCTGGTTGGTGACCCTGCACACAGCAGGGGGTTGGGACTGGATGAGCACTGTGGACCTTTGCAACCCCGGCCATTTCATGATTGTATGATGGGTGACATAAATCGCTGTCTGATTATTGTTGCAATATGCTTCTTTTCATGTGCTCTTAACCAAATACTGCTGGTGTTGCCCTGGGTGTCCTGTTTGGGGTCGTATCCTGGTAGATGCTTTACGAATACAAATGGTGCATAAAGGCCTGTATAGTTCATTAGGACCAGATCTCATGTCCATCGATAGCAGTATTATATAGAAATAATATACCTTTACATATATAAAAATGATAGACCTTTCAGAAGGGTATATAAATGCAGCACAGTGGACAAACATATATTACTCTGTCCACCTGTTTGACAAAAATGTATATATTATTTTATACCCTGAAGCAGGGGTTTTAATATTCCTTCAACAATATTTTGATATAATCATCAGTGACTATAACTGCTCTGCTCTGGATCTTCTTGTCATCTTTCTAAATGTCTGCTCCATTTTTTCATCATGTTGGACCAAAAATATAGCGTGGTGATGAACTACACAGGTCTGTTTTGTGCTGTAGATGCTTAGCCCTGGAAGTTTATCAGTAAATAAGAGAGATGAAAAATCCACTTTAGAGAGAGGATTAGGTAAAAAATTCAGCTTCTTGAAAGTAATCTGAGAGGTACTACTGACGTATTCGCCAATTAACCTGACTTATCCCAGGACTTCAACTGTCCCGGGGAGAGAGACACAAACATGGATGCCATCATGTCTTCTCTCAATATATTGCTCTGTCACACACCTTATATGCCATCCTAAATCCTGCGCAGACACGTACACCCGCTACGCAAAACCCGATGCACGCGAGAGAACCTATACACACACCTACCTAAACCCGCAGCCCACTAACTCTTAACCTACAGGCCTAACTCAGCTATTCTAGAACACTCCATCTACTCAGAACTACTGTATGCACTCATAAATCCTCGCAAAGACAACTTAGCACCCCAACATACTACAGAACTCTGTGATCAGTGGGAGGTTGGCACAGGTTTGCTGTTAAAAATGGCACTTTCTGCCCTTCTGTGTCCATGGGCTCCTGAAGGATTTGTAAATCCTTGTGCTAAAGGTGGATGAGGCTTGCACATCTCCTGCCACCTGATTATTACCTGTGCAGATGGAACATATCTCTGGGTTCTGCCTGCAGGTAGCAAGGACAGAGCAATCCCACATGGACAGGGACTTGCCAAGGTATAGCTGAAAGCAGGTGGTAGATAAGATGAATTGCCTTCCAGCAATTTGCAACCAGAACGAGGAGAAATTTCATATGATAGTGAGCTGCAGTTCCTCCTATCAAACCTGACCTGGTGCTAAGCCTTCTAACAGCTATTGTCTCGGACCATTTAGAAGAGAGAGTCCCATTCAGCATTTCCTGTCCCTGCTGTTACCTGGAGGTTTTTTGCTGTGCTCTCACTGCTCCTTTCCATGCTGATCTTTGGGATGCTGCATTGCTGCAGCATCACTGAGGAGCAGTTAGAGAATCACAGAATCATCATCATAGACTCATAGGATGGCTGGGGCTGAACAGTACCACAATGATCATCTAATTCCATCGCTGGTGGCACCGCAAAGATGAAAGGAAGAGGCTTTGTGTTATAGGAGCATTGCCATGCAGTGCTGATTGCCTATAGGGTTTCAAGCAAGGAAACACCAAAATAATAGATCAGAGCACCCATGATTTTGTGTTGTGTTCACGACAGTATTTGGCCCCTTATTTGCTATGGTGAGTTTCATTTGCTGGAAACCTTCATCTCTCTTTTAAATGATCATTCTTTGGTTTGAATCAAGCTTTAAATGGGAGTCAGTGAATGCGCTCCTGGATTTCTGTATGTGTTTGCCCGGTGGGATAGGTTGTAGTTAAGTGAAATGCATGGTGTAAGCAAAGAGAAATTGCTGTATGCAAACCATAATTTTTGCATACTTACTGTTTGGAGTGCTGATGAAAGGGATGTATCACAGCATTTTTATCATGTCGGCTGCTCTCCCTGTCTCACTGCCTGAAGGGTGGCAAAGGGCCCCTTTCATCTGGAGGATTATGAGGCCATCATGGTAAACAGCAACACCTGGTTGGGTTGACATTGTTGGAGCTTTCATCTTTTGTTCGAAGTTTTGAAGTGTTCCTTGTGGTTCTTTTGTTCCCCGAGTCATGACTTGATGTTTAGCGAGATCAGGGAGGAGCAGCTTCTTGCTGGAGTCATTAATGTGGATGGGGAGGGGAGAAGACAGTGGCCAGCTGAGTGCTTCCAGAGTCCCAAGGTTGGGGATGGCCCTACAGGTTTGGAGCTCAGTTCTGGCTGCACAGAGGGTGCCTGGATCTCTGCTTCTGCTGCTTTCACCCCAACAAATGCTCCTTAAGAATGAAATGCAACATGCCGCTTGGCTTCATACCTCTTAATCCCAGAACAGGAGTCCATCCACAAGCGGATGAGAGAAACTGACAACAAAGGACTTAGCAAAGAGACACTGACAGAGTCAGTGGGCAGTGCTGCCAGTTTCTGCCTGCACTTGTAACCAACCACCCAGCCTTGCCACCATCACACTGGCTTCCTGAGCTCATTCATTTACTCTGGGGGGTGCCTGCAGGGCCTGGAGCGTGCAGGAGTGGAACGGGAGGCTGTCCATGAGGCACTGTGCTCGGGGGGATTTCCCTGGCTGGACCATTGCATGTTCTCTGCCTTGCAGCCTCTGAATGCAGACAGAGCCGGATCCTGGTGGGCGAATGCCAAAGAAATCTCTTAGTTGGTAGCCGAGTCTCATACTTGCCTTTATGATATTCTTTTAACATCAAAGTAAGATTCATATATAAAGCAGAGCACCCAAGAATATATCTCTAGTAATGGTGACAGTGAAATGTCATTTTTGGATGGAATGTTTTTATTTCCCTTCCTTTTTAGTCTCACCTTTTTTAGTTTTCTATCCACTGATTTTGCCCAGAATTTCCAGCCTGTGGAAATATATTCCCGTGTTTATTTAGCACTGCTGCTTTTCCTGCGCTAGCAGTATGGATTTAGACATTGGCTCATCCTTTATGCAGTTCAGAGAATGACTTCAGGAAAAGTCCTAATCCAGCAAAGGTGGATTCTTCAATAAGGAAAAATACAGCTCAGATTGCAAGAATAAAGATGGAATGGGTCTTTGCTGTGTTCTGCCTCTTCCAAGCATGTAAGATTTTTCACTCAGGGGTGGTGACCCCAGCACTTGCTCTTGTTGAACCTCATCCCATTGGCCCCCAGCCTATTGATCAGCCTGTCCTGGTCTCTCTGTGGGGCCTGTTTACCCTAAGGCAGATCAGCACTTCCTAACAACTTGCTGTCATGTGCAAAATTATTGAGGGTGCACTGGATAGATGCATAATGCAAGGGGCTTTGACTGGTTTGCCTACAGAGGAACCCACATTGGTGATTCTCTGAGCAGCAGCAGCAAAGCCTCACATGTGGAGGCTGACCAGATTGCAGAAGGGGAACAGGATACAAACAGTTTGAGGAGCTGCTTCACTGACATTTCCAACACTGTTTTGGTAAAGGCCTTCGCTAAGCACAGTGACCTGAGATAAGCACAGAGTCAAGTTTAACATGCCTGAGAGGAGGATCTGGAGAGGAGGATGTCAGAAGTGCTCCAGTGTTACCATGATGACTGGCTTCCCACTTGCCCCCCATTGTAGTTGCACTGCTTGGCACTGGAAGGCACCAGCCTGGAGCTCCGGCTGCAAGGCTCTGCCAAATGCAGGAAACAACAGACACCCAGAGACTGGTGAAGGGTCCTAAACCAACAGGCGGTACCACCCTCATTTGTAAATACAAGTCACCAAGCCCTGGCTTAGATGAGCCAGGATCCTGTTCACAGGACTACAGACTTCTATGGAATAGCCATGTTCTTCTTTCTTTTTTTCTTCGTATTATAAATTTTGCAAACAGATCACTTAACCCAGAGCAGAACAAAACCACGTGTAATTAGCTGTGAAGTAAGTGACACCATTCAATTCATGAGAATTTTGTTTTCTGCTTGCTCAGAAGCACAGCACTCAGCACAGGATATGATCTGCAGTAAGAAAGGAACACATCTGACACATTGGAGTCCTACTGGGATTTGGCAGTTTATTTCCATGAGCTGATTGTCAACAGTGGGGGAATTAATGACCACGTTATAAGCAGTGTGCATCTGCACACAAGCACTTATGTTTGGCATGTATAGTGTCACACGCGCAATGAAATTAATTACAGAATTATGTGCAATTATGGTTATAAGTGTAACACATTAAGCAGTCTCTTGCCAACTATTTAATGCACGTACTCTCAGTAAACTCATTTTTTTCAAGGATTCACAACTCTTTTCAAACATATACTTCAATTTAAGCAGTTCCTGGAGTTAAAGTGGTTGACTTGTGATTTATACTCTGCTGATGGGGACATTTTTTTTTTTATTTTCATGTCCTTTTAAACTGCTTATTGTAAAGATTTCTCCCCATTGCAGTGTTTCTTGTGCCACTTCTTCTTACTCTGTTCCCTCATTTTTTAACTGACTTTCCCTTTGTATTGTCCTGTCATTATACGTACCCAGAACAAACAAGGTATGGAACAGTGTCTGCCATTGGTTTGTGTCTTACTGTATTGTGGTTAGGATGGAGTAATTAAGGTGAATAGACCCAGGGTTCCAACACCCCCCAGGGGCAGCCCCAGGTCCTGCAAGAGCAGCTCCGGCCCTGCTGCAGCCCTCACCATGCCACTCACGTCACACTCTCAAAGAGCAGCTGCAATTCCAAGGAGGGTTATTTCATTTGGCACAGAATCTTTTTTAAATGGGTCGCTTCCCAGACTTATGCTGAACAGCAACGAGCAAAATTAACTTGTAGAATTGTGTGTAGAATTATCATGACAAGTGTTCTAGCTGTATCAGCCAGCAACTACATCCCTAAGATGCAATCGTTATTTCATTTTGGTAAGCCCCTTCCCCATTTTCAGATGTCACAGAATGACAGAATTGTAGGGGTTGGAAGGGACCTGCAGAGCTCATCGAATCCAGCTCCCCTGCAAAGCAGGCACTCTACAGCAGGCTGTACAGGTAGGCATCCAGATGGGTCTTGAATATCTCCAGAGAATGAGACTCCACAACTCCCCTGGGCAGCCTGTTCCAGTGCTCCATCACCCTCACTGTGAAGAAGTTCCTTTGTATATTGGTGTGGAACTTCCTATGCTCCAGTTTGTGGCTATTTCCCCTTGTCCTGTCCACACAGACAAATGAAAAGATGGTGGCCATGTGCCTTTATCTCCCACACTTAAATGCTTATAAACATTAATCAGATCCCCTCTGAGTCTTCTTTTCTCAAGGCTGCACAGACCCAGGTCACCCATTTCCTCATAGGAGAGATGTTCCAGGCCCTTTATCATGTTTGTGGCCCTCAGCTGGACTCTTTCCAGACGATCCCTGTCTGTTTTGTACTGGCAGCCCAGAACTGGATACAGTACTCAAGAACCGGATACAGTACCATATACGTATTTTTTACTTCCATAACTCAACACAACCTTCTGTTTGGGAGACAAACAGCAACCTGTTTGTGATACACACCTGCAGCGTGTATCGGTGCTTTTGACTGAGTGAAAATTCATACATTCAAAATATGATTGCCAAGAATATAAAAGGGATCTTAGGCAGCTTCTCTTCCCAGAGTTTCATCACTGGCTGCTGAGCTCATAGACAGAGCTGTGTTTGACGGGGGCAGTGCCTGAGCACTTCACACAAAGTGGCCAAGGAGCAGTGCTGCATTTCTGCATGGCTGCATTTCTGCATGGCTGCATGGCTGCCTTCAGTGCTGCAGGAGCTGTCAGTGCTGGTTGTCTCCTGGCAGTTGGAGGCATTTGGGCTCCCCAGGAGTAATTTTGCAGAAAGCCTAAGAAAAGAGAAAAAGCAGTGTGTTTTTACAGACAGCCTTCTAGGGAGAACAAAGCGCTTCCCTTGATTTCTGCACATAATTTAGGGATAACTTAATTAGCTTCACTGAAGTCATGCTAATTTACCTTAGGTAAAAGTGATTCTCTTTCTCCTTTTGTGAAAAGGGAACAGTGTAAATTTCCTGATGTTAATTAAGACAGAAGCAGACTATACCTTCATGTATTCAGTGCAAAATAAGCAAGACTAGAACACAGCCCAAACTCCAGATTACAATCACTGGCATGGTCATCGTTTGGCACAGGCATCCGCAGCAGCTGGGATTTCTGCAGCTGGCTGATAGAACAGCATAAGGAGGAACGTGTTACAGAGGTGCTTGAGAACTGCGTGGGTTTCTTTCCATGAAAATATCAGAGATTTGGGAAAGCTTTTTTGAGGGGCAGGTGCTACAGAGAGCCACTGTGCCAGGACCGTGGGGAGCTGCGTGGTGGGGTCACCATAGGACATAGAAGGTTCCAAGTTGGAAGGGACCCACAGGGATCACACAGCACCACCCAGACCTGGTGTCAGAGTGGTGTCCCAACACTCCCTGAGCTCCGGCAGCTCGGGGCTGTGCCTGCTGCCCTGGAAGCTGTGCCATGCCCACCGCCCTCTGGGGCACAGCCTTTCCCTCACCCCCACCTGCCCTCCCTGACACAGCTCCATGTGTTCCCTCAGACCCTGTGGCTGTCAGAGAGCAGAGCTCAGTGCTACCCCTCCACTCTCTGTGAGGAGCTGCAGGGTGCCATGAGGAGCTGTAGGGATGCCATGGGGAGCTTTAGGCTGCCATGGAGCTGCATTCTGACATGAGGAGCTGCTATGAGGGAGTCATAGGGCTGCCTTGAGGGATAACTAAACACAAAGACTACTAATACATTTCTGTTATTGTTTCATCTGAGGACCTCTATAAAACAGTGTAAGAGATTATTCTTTCACACCATTGTCTCAAAGTTTGCTGAGGACACAGATGGACAAGTCCTGGTCAAGGGTTGAGAAATCCTTTGTCTAAATCATAGAATCATAGAATTACCCAGGTTGGAAAAGATCTTGAAGATCAAGTCCAACAGCAGCCTAACAATAGCACCCTAACACTAACAACCCTTTGCTAAATCATATCCCTGAGCACCACATCCAAATGGCTCTTAAACACATCCAGGGATGGCGATTCAACCACCTCCCTGGGGAGCCTATTCCAGTATTTAACAACCTTTCTGTAAAGAAATGTTTCCTAATATCCAACCTAGGGACACATATGGACAAGTCCAGGCAAATCACAGTCAGAGTTGATGAAATATTTTGTCTGAAGATTTGCAGTCCAAGGGCAACGATAGAGAAAGAGATAAGCCACAGCTTAGTGGCTGGGAAGCAGTCTTTTCTCAAGGGAGATGCCATCTCGGGGGTTCTGCACATGGCTCTTACCCAAGTACCCAGGAATGCCACATTGGCAGAAGAAGGATAAAAAAGGGACCAATAAACATGACATCAGGTGCTTCACAACATGATTCCTGCATGCTGATAGACTCTCCTGGGCCTGCTACCTGAAACTTGCCCCTTCCTCTTGGGCCTGCTCTGTCTCTACCTGCTTGCTGCCTAAGGCCGGCCACTCTGCTGCTGCTCTTCCCTGCACTTTTGCCTTGGGGCATTGCAATGGCATGCAACAGAATACTGCTAGGTCTTGGTGGTGACTATCCCTGCTTTATGCAATTTTTGCTTCTTTCCTATATTTCCTATTGCCCACTTTCCCTTCCCCATCACCCTAATTCATAATAGTTGCCAGTCCTCCCCTTCCCCATCTCCCTGATTAAGATTTGTAATAAGCTGGTTGGACCACCATTTGAACTCTTTGTTTCTTAATCTCATGTCAGGTATACATATATCAAAGAACCTCCTCTCCTTCCTATGAATTGGAGCAAGACAAACAGCTGTAATAAATAATGGTTTTCCTTATCAACATGTGTGGGATCGCAACCTTCCTTCCTTGCAGTTACCCTAGAATAAAGATTTTCTGCTAACTCCAAGTGGGCCTCAGCGTGAGTTCCTCAGATCTGAACTTTACTTGAGGATAATCAGGGTTGTTTAATTTCTGAGCAGCAGCTTCACTGAGGTAATTGATTTGTTCTTGAAATCGTGGTTTCAGGGAAATGCTCTTTGTAATTTCCTCAGCTGATATTTCATGTTGTGTAAAATTGCAGCTGTCACACTGCTTTGTATCACAATATGGTTTTCAATGGAAACATATCACCAGCTACAAGTGATTGTTGAAGGAAGTTTTAAAAAGGCACAGAGAAAAAGAACCCTGGAACTGTGTATTCTTTGAAAAGCTATAGAAAAATTCATGGCAAAATACACTGAAGTCTATGGACAGCAACTGTACTAATCGCAGTTCATGGAAGTAATATTTTTTTGATGAATAATGTATGCAGAATGAAACTTATTCAGTACAGTTCATCCTTTAAACAATGCCTGCAAAGATATGACAAGCAGCTGGAGAGATCTTTGTGGTGTGTGTTAGCCATGAACACAAACTACCAGTAAGCTATTAGGGAAAGTGCAAATCGTCCTTTACCTTACAAAATCTGTGTATTACAGAAACACACAAAAGGCTTAACTGGAGCTCTGCTAGCCAAGCGATGGTACATATTTTCAACATCTATGCCCTTGTGCATTTTCAAAAACCTCCTAATTTGTAGCACTTAGAGACCAAGGCATGATGGGCAATGGGTGGAGTGAAGCAATGCTGCGTGAATGAGTATTGGCAGCTGGGTGAGAGGTGTAGAATGGGTATTTTATTCCTCTATCCAGTTGCCCTCTGGGATGCCAGGCCCTTGGCAGATGGACATGGAAGGACATAGAAGAGACAGAGGGCACAGCTGAAGTGAGGTACATTTTGAGCAGGCACAAGATGACGCTATTGGCGAGAGGATGGCCAGGCACTCTGCTGGAGACCAAGGAAGCTGTGGGTTCTCCATCCCCAGTCAGAGTCGGAGCTGGACTGGCCCAGGTCTGCAGTGGAAGCAAACCTCCAGGCTGGCCACATCTGAGCAGAGGACTGGAATTGCATTCTTCCAAAATTTGTCTAACATTTTTTTTGTGTGTGATTTGCTGTTCTTAAATATACGTATATATTACACATGTTATATAAACATTTAATTATTGTGTATTTGTATACTTAGAATATATCATAGAATCACAGAACAGTTGTCTGGAGGGACCTTTCAAGATCATGTAATTCCAGCCCCTCCAGAATTGATTGCCATGTGCATACTAAATATGTATACATCAGCTATGTAGTTGCTCGTTTCTCAAAGGACACCATGAGTATTGAACTGAAAATCTATCTGTAAAATGGAAGTATGATTGAAAACCACACCAAGATATTTTGAATCCAGTGATGTTTCTTATAATAGAACTAAAAGAAATCAGGCTTGCATGTCACCCACAATCTAACAAAATGTGTTTCTATCACATAATCTCTAATTCTAGGGTTTGACCAGTTTCATTTTATTATTTCAGCTTCTGCTTTTAGCTGTAATGTTTTAAAACTTCCATTGGAGATCTCTTGGTTTGCTTCATTTCATCTCATTCTATTCCTCAGTTTTAGACAGTGACTATAGCAAAGAATGTTTCTGATTTTCCTGAAAGTCGTCATTTACTCACAGTGATTTCTGACAAATGCTCTGTTGTACAGTTTCTTTTTTATGATGATTGCATGGAATGTGCATATCACCATTATTTCCTTTAAGCCATTTGGATGAAGATTTGCTTGTACATAGACAAAAGCTGTATACCTTGGCTTTCTGAGTTTTGGTTGCATTTATCTTGCTTCATTTTTCCATTTAAGGATTACTCCATGTTTAACCAGCATGGAAATAGCACAGAATTTGGAGGTTTATTAATATCTATAATACAGAGCATTTGTGTCTGTCTCATGCATTGAATAAGATGATAGAAATGGGAAAAGATAAATGACAGGATTTTACAACTGATGTAGCAGCTGTTTTTGTGATGGAAAGCAAAGCCATTTCAGTCACTCTTTAATATGATTGGGCGTAGCAAGGTTATGCACTTGAGGAAGAACTGACAGAGGGAGCACTCTTAATAAGGGACAACTGAATTGTTGTGTACGAAAGAAGTGTGAAGCAGAAAGAGAGCAGTGAGACTGAGCCAGAGGAAAGCCTGGAGCCTGAACCTGTTGAGCGTTAAATCCCCTTCCCAGGAATGTGACTCATTTGTAGCAATCCATGTTCCAAATCAAACCATCAGCAGACACATCTGCCTTAATCAGGGAGTATCTTTTCCAGGCATTTTCTGCACTAATGGGACACATTTTCTGTTCATATTTTGATGGACAGAACAGTGCAAAAAACAGTCATCCTAAGTGAATATTTATTGTTGTATCTGCCATTATTAAATGCCAAGCAGACATTATTTTACTGCTAGATTTTTAAAAAGATTCAGAAACACTCTGCAGATTAATGCAATTCAAATATAGGTATTTCAAATGCATAGTGATATTCACAGTAATCAGTATAAAAAAAAAATCAAATCAAGTCAAATCAAATCAAATCAAGCATTACTCCTCCGTTTTCACATACTGAGTTTCCTGGTAAGGCTTACAGCGTCAGGATACGATGAAATTCTTTAAAAGACCAAAATGAACAGCCACTTGTTTAATTGCTGTAGACTTTTATGCCAGGTTAGACCTATATTTGTTTCATCATATGGGAACAGTCCCATTCTATCCCAGACAGCCATTTTATTGTGAACATTGCTCTGCACTGCGAGACCACACCTATGCCAGAGGTACTTGTTTTCTTCCTACACATTAACTAACTTTGGTTGTTGAGCAGCATTGACACCAGAGGCTGTTGGGCTCCTTACCACAAAACCATTCCTCAAGAGAGGCTGAAATACAGTCTTACCCATCACTCTATGATACAGTGCACAGAGGGAGAGAACAAAGAGGGAGACAAAAAACTGAAAAAGAGAGCAAGAAAGAATATCCTCCATGTGATCTTCTGCTTTGTGTTGATTAATAGCATTGCTTGTTCTGCATGACAGTTACTCCCAGTGTGAACTGATAGATCATCCAGGGATCTTACCCAAGCCAGTTACCCATTAACTCGTAAACAAAGTATAAATATTAATTAATAATTCTTGGTTTTACAAAGTAAAGGACCCATTAAAATCAGGCAGCATGGAGATTTCATTTAGAAACACCTGCTGTCTCTCTGACTAGGCTCCCATAGGCAAGGTTCAGTGCGACGGCAGTGTCTTTTGAGGGTCGTTGGATGCCTGGGAAGCAGCAGCAGCACTTCTGTACCAAAGTGTTTCCCTTCCCCTATGCATATTTTAAATGAGGTGAACGTGCCCTGTCACTCACCAGCTCCATCAGCTCCTTATCTTAGCAGCTAATCTTGCTGCAGGTAGTAAAAAAAATTACTGCAAGCTATTAAGTTTCTACTAAAATGTCAAATTCTGTGGAGTCTTGAAAAGAAAATGAGTGTATAGTCCCATTCCAGCTAGACAGATTGAGTTTGGTGTCCACTATGAACTAAAAGATTTACTCTCCAGATTGGCTAATTCCTTGAGCATTAAATGCCCCAAGAAAGGGAGCAAACATACTATTAATAACTCTAATGGCTAAAAAGCATATTATTTTCAAGTGATTTGTTAATCAGCATGAGTTCTGCCTACAGCTATTGCAATCAGTCATCTTTCTCCAGTAGTAGCTAGTGTCTTAATAAGGAACAACAAGGGATTTGGAGGAGCTAAAATTGTTCAGGCTCGAAGGACGATAACAGAAATTATTAACCAACTTGGATAAAAGCCACCAAACAAGATGGGAATACTATTGGAAGGGCAGACTGTAAAGCCTCATTGGAAACAGATAGAGCCAAAGAATGAGTTTGTGAGAACGTCTGTTCCGAAGCTGCTTCCCTCTGATGAAATTCTCATCTATAGTTTAAAATGGGAAGAGGAATTTTCTTGCATAAGACATCAGTGACTCATGGCTGTGGCTGCAGGAGGGACCTTGGATTTCTGGTTGAGCCTGGGGTGATGAAGCTGAGCCTGGAGTCCCCTGCAGTGCCCTCAGAGCTGCCCGCCAGACCTTGGTTGAGTTCTCAGCTAAGCAAACAAAATGATGATAATTTGTTCCTTAAAAAAAGAAGAAGAAAAGAAAAAGAAAAGGAAAAAAAGGAAAAGAAAAAAAAAAGGAAAAGAAAAAAAAGGAAAAAGAAAAGAAAAAGAAAAAGAAAAAGAAAAAGAAAAAGAAAAAGAAAAAGAAAAAGAAAAAGAAAAAGAAAAAGAAAAAGAAAAAGAAAAAGAAAAAGAAAAGGAAAAAGAAAAAGAAAAAGAAAAAGAAAAAGAAAAAGAAAAAGAAAAAGAAAAAGAAAAAGAAAAAGAAAAAGAAAAAAGGAAAAAAAGAAAAAGAAAAAAAAGGAAAAAAAAAAAAAGAAAAGGAAAAGAAAAAGAAAAAGGGGGGGAAAAAAAGGAAAAAATAAAGAAGGTTCTTTGCTGTTTATGCTTCTTTTTGTCCTTCAAAGCAAAAAATAAAAATAAAAATAAATAAAAAATTTGGGCTTGGCCCCAAAACTCCAGCATCCAGGAAGGGTTGTTATGACAGATGTGGTGAGCACCAGAATATCTGTGGGCAGGGGAAGTGAAACCATTGGAAGAAATTGCCCAGAAGTTGTCTAATTAAACAATTTGTGAAAACACTGTTGTCGTTGCCTCAGACAGCCTGGTTTGTGTGAGTAATTCAACGTTGTGTGAAGGCTGGATGAATGAATCTAATCTGTTTGAAGCTTCTGGCTTTATTGGTAACATTTTATAAATAAAATAGCAATACAGAGGGCTGTAGAATCCCAGTGCTCAGGTGGGATGCACATGATGAGATGCAGGTAGTGGACTGTAGAACACCTTCTGGGCAGGCACCCAGCACCCAAAGCACAGGACTGAAGGACACAGCCCAGAACCAACGAGGCCACTTTGCAAAGCACAGATGGGCTTTCTAGGATGTATTTTTTTCTCCTGCACTTTTTAATTACTTCTTAAATCTGGGATCTTTTTAAAGCAAGTCAGGAACATTGAATTACCATTTTAGGTTTTTTGTTTGTTTGTTTGTTTGTTCATTTGTTTGTTTAGAATTATTAAACTGTTTTTATTACATTTTCAGACTTCCTATGGAATAATAAAAATTAAAAAGCTTAGATTGAGAAACAACTCTACAACATTTATTAGATGACTGGCATCTATGAACATAAGATTTCTTCATGAAATTTTGTTAATGAACCCACAACAAGCAGGGGAGCATTTTGGTGCCCTGATGTACACAGGTGGTTTCCCAGCAGGTGGCCAGCACTGGCATTCCTGCAGTAATTGATTAGCTCAGGTGTACAAGTACAGCACTGATTGATTACCTATTAAATAACACTCCATTGCATTTCTTTCAATTATACAACACAGGATAGCTGTTGCCAGCCAAGAATTCCATGATATCAGACATATTGATGACTTATAATTGTTTATTTGCATTTGGAGCTGAGGACTTGGAGCAAACCTCTGTGAATGGCCACGAGGAGCACGTCTGTATCACACAGACAGTGTGCTGGGCTGGAGGACGAGGGCTTGGATGGGTCACTGGGCTTTGTGACAAAGTACTGTGAACAAAGGGGACAGTCCTCCTGAGCAGGGCTGAGCACAGGATCCTGCCCTGGGCTCCAGGTGGAGACACAGCAGCTCAGGACAGGCTCTAAGGAGGTGGTTCCAGTTGGGGAGGCCCTGCACTGCACACCCACCTGTTGATTTAATGCAGCTGAAAGCTGGCACTGCGCCTTGCATTGCTCGTGCAGTTTTAAACACACACAACTCCCAGATACTGGAATTTTACAAGGCCACATGCACATGTAAAGCAATCCTCTTGCTATTCTGAGGCAAAGGGAAGCTCTGTTCTAAAAATCTAACAGCTCTTTATGGCCATGTCTCTCATCTGATTGCTTTGCATCATTTCTGTGATCTCACTTCAGGATGCATTTTGGTTGGCTGTTTGTGAGAGCTTTTGTTAGTGGTGCTATTCTGGGACTGCATCCAACTTGCTCCTCATCAAGACCTCTGAGAGAAGTTTCCACATGAACCAAAGCCCTTAGAAGTCAGAAGTTTGAAGAGGAGATGCTGCAGCCAGTGAGCAGTGGGACATCCAGGGTCAGAACTATCATTACAGGTACAACAACAACTCCACTGCTGTTCCTACAGCCTAGACATGGCTGGGGGGGGGGGGAAAGAAGGGTGGGGAAAGGGGGATCACACATGCCCCATTCTAGCAGCCCCACTATCTGTACCAGGTTGGCAGAGGCTTGAACCCCCTGAGCAGTGCTGGGTCTGCTGGCCTCTGACACACTCCTATCCAGGGCTGACCTCCAGAACAATTCGGCATGAACAGGGGCACCCAGAGCATCAGCAACATAACGAGAGGAGGGGTTGTTCTACACATGCTTCTTTTTCTGAAGAAATCTTTTCGCCATCATCTCCCAGTGTGCTTTTTTTTTCCCCGCAAAGCTGTGATCAAAGTCTTCAAACATATGGCTCCATGGCAAGGCAAGGATTTCCACAAGCTCCTGGACTCATCCTACCGCTCCAGACATCAGCTTCTTGGGCAGTCATACACATGGCTGGGATCCTTTGGGCTGTTTCTACAGAAGGTTGCAGCACTACATTACAGAGCCGAACCACTGCCTTAGGAAAACTATTCAGCAGAAGCAGCTAACTAGTGATAGGATGAGAAGTAATGGCTTCAAAGGTGTGCCAGAGGAAGATTTAACAGCCCTACAAAGTCCATCCTCCTGAAGATAAGAACAGGGGAGAGACCTGAAGAACATTCAGAGCCATACCAGGACTGCATGGTGCAGTGCAGCACAGTCAGGGCGCTCAGCATGGCCACAGTCATTGGGCAATTCCCAGCCCCAGCACCAAGGACTCAGGCTGTGCTGGTGCTACGGAGTCATGAGAGAAGCACTGCAACAGTGGGAGCTCTGCACAGGGGCTGTGCTGAGGGGTGGGCTGTAGGAATGCAGGAGTCATGCAGCCGCAACATGTGTTGGTAGCCATGGCAGGGGGGGATTTGATTCTGCCAGAAGCATCATAGCAGGGTACAGCTCAGGTATGAGGAGACAACAAGGTGTGTGCTGCAGAAGACTGCAAGAGTAAGAATTCATGAGTAGCCATAGTTATACATCTTGCTGAACAGATTCATTTCCCAATTTTAAAATGGCATTTGTTTTGTCATGTTTCTCATCACCATTAGTGCATAATGGGACACTGTGCATCAGTTTAAATGAATTCATAATGAGTGCTGTAGCAAGTCTATTGAATAGGAGATAAATAGGTGATTATTCTGACTCTGCTCTGATGAATGGGATTACTTATGGAGTTATGTGCCACTTCCACAACCTTTTATGGAGAGAGATACCATAAATCAGAGCAGACTGGGTGACCCATTAGATGCCATAGCCAAAAAAGAGGAGGACTGACTACAAGAAGTAAACCAGAAAGGACTGACAATGCTAGATGCCAGCTAGCACAGATCAAAGAAGACTGATGAAATGTGAAGACGTAATGTGGAGACTTGGGTGACCAGGACCCTCTTAAGGGAGTAATGTAAGGATGCAATGAGAAAAGGAAAGAAATGAAGGACTTGAGACTGGTACAAGGCAAGCTTTAGGAGAGTCATGGGCACATTCACAGGAAGGTGCATCCTTCCAGCATTTCCCTCTGGGCTTGAGGGAAATGAAATTAATGGTGGGGAAAGGACGGAAAAGAGCAGGGAGATGCCGTAATATGTATGTTCACTTTTACACAAAGGTAGAAGAAATGAATTAGTGAGAATTTAGCAATGATATCTAGAAAGTTAGAAGGTAAATGATGTGAAGTGGCCACAGATGTATGATTATTTCCTGAGGACATCAGCTGAATGGATGATGGATATTGTTGCCCAACATTTAAAGAGGGGATGCAGGCTGTAAGAAACACAGAAATGGCTGTGCTTTGGACAGATGATCAGGAACAAGGGAGAATGGACCTGAGGTCCTGGAATCAGAGATGAGAACAGATATCTTGGGTGGAAGGAACACAACAGACAAGGTATAACATCCAGGACACAGTCTGACCTGCTAGCATTAAGAGAAAATGGCATGAGTAGGAGGAGGTGCTGGGCATAAAGTGTGTGATTTGTACCATACAGGATAATAGTTCTGAGAAAAGCACTTCACAGGCAGCATGTCACATTGCAAGGCATCACAGGAGACAGGTAAAGCTGTCATTCAACTACTTACAAAGGCTGACAAAGATAAAGAAAAATTTTCCAAAGTACCCTCTGAAAGCAAAATAAAACTCAATTTCAGACAGCTTAACGATATTTCATCACATTTTTGTGGACACTGAAGCATGATCAGAACTAAAATTCAACTTGGTTAAGAAGTGAGAAGAGAGATGGGAGTTCCTAGGAAGAGCCCGGCTGATTCATCTGCACTTTGATGCTGGAAGGAGAGCTGATACTAATGTGCAATGAGTAGTTTTGGGACAGTCTCTGGAGATACAGAAAGATCGGCTGAACTTTGGTGGCAAGGACATGCCCCAGGGAACCACCATGTGCCAAGGGAGAGGGGACTCAGATCAGGGGATGAGGTCACTTCCCACTTGGAGAGATTTGTTTCACATTTGAAATATTGTAATAAAAACTCTGAAGTTTTTGCTGTGCTGTAAGAGAGATCCTTCTCATACTGGCAATTGTGACATTGTGGGAAACTTCTAGAACAGACTGGGAACAGGTGGTTTAATAGGCAGTGCAGGCTGGCTACAGGATATGTAGCATAGTCTCTGGTGCAAAAAGTAGCAGTGACTTTAGTTTGGCAAATAGCATGGGTGGCATGGAAAGCCTGAAACCACAGAAAAATGCTAAATCATTAATAGTAACTATAAATGACTGGAATGAGTGTATATAAGGGAGAACTCATACATATATTTTAAGAAAACATAAGCATTACTGTACAGGCCTTACTAACAATGAAGTTTGGTTGTATAATGCTGAAATTTTATGTTTGACTAAGAGATTCCCACAGGAATGAAAGTAGAGAAGGGTTACGGCTGCAGTCAGTGACTGTCTGGACTTAATGAGCCAGAAGATATGAACAGAAGAGCTTCTGCGTCAACACGATGAGCCACTGGTCAGACTCAGTATGGATCACATTTGAGTCCCAAAGGCACTGAGCAGTGTACATTCCTCCGGTGTCACAGGCTGGGCAAACTGCTCAGATGTTTTCCTTCTGGATGAATGTCAGTTTTCCAGCTGCAGGGTATATCCCATACTCAGAGAGTCGGCCTGGTATTGTCCCCCATAGCACTTCTGACCAGAGCTTCTGTCCTTCCCAAACACTGCTCTAAATACATGTCTGGCTCCTGACCCACAGAGCAAGTGGATCGCAGTCAGACTGCAGTGATATGCCCCCACCTGGAGATGAGCAGGATCTCATGGTCACAGCAGGAAATACCCCAGCCTGCCAGCACCCTGACAGGCAGAAAAGATGTTCAGGCAGAGACAGACAGTCAATGAAGTAGTCCCTCAGAGACTGAATACATGTCCCAGGTGTAAGGGATACTACAAGAGGACCATGAGAGATTGCTTGACAAGTTGGCAGTGCGGTGCTGCCTGAGATGGAGCTCACATCTCCTTACTGAAGGAGAGACAGATACGGTTAAAAAGAGTTGGAAGATGAACGTTGCACTGTGTCCTAGGGTCCTAGCAGCAAAGACTGCCCTTATTTCTGTTGTCAAATACACATGCTCCCCCAAGGGCAGCTGGTATCTTACATATGCCAAGCACTCAAAAATGCCGCTCTGTCACCGTGTCATGGTCTGGTCTCATAGAGAAGTTTATTAGACTGCCTCTCTATTCTTCAAAGAATAACTCTGTATCATTTACAGAAGGCTTAGGAATGCCATGTGTAATGTGTGCTTTAAGTATTTGTTTGTTCTTACTTGAGCGTGGCTTTTGATGTAGGTCTACCCATTACATAAAAGCCAGTAAGCTAGAAAAGGATGAAAGAAAATGAAATGGTCTGTATCATATCATTCTGTATAGTATTTGTGTATACTGAATATTTCATTTATTCTGTAATCTGCAGATAGTTTGAAATTGAAAAGCCAGGCTATTGCAATGGCAGCCCTTTTGTTCTTGGAATGAGTTTGGCTTACTCAAGCAAAGCAAGTGAGCACCTGATTAAAGGCAATATCTATCTTTAAGGAAAAAGGCTGTCATTCTGTTGAGCTATTGAGCAACTCCCAAATTTATTTAGCACTGTACATGACAGGAGCATGAATGGACTTCTTCCTGTGAGATGCACTCACATCCATGGCAAAGTCAAGTCCCCACTGTCCTGTCACTGGAGGGGAGCCCAGGAGCAGTGGGGGCTCTGGGGCATGTGCAGACACAGCACTTGGGATGTGAGCACACAGAGCAATGCCCAGAGTCCATGGGGTAGGAGAACCATACTTAGGACACAGGTTCAGGGAAAACCCAAAGAGTGATGTGCCAGAAGAAATACCACATGGGTAGATGAGTGGGATGTGCAGCCTCAGAGCAGTAATCCTCGGGGCTGGAAATGAGAGGATCTGGATAGGAAATGTCCCATCCCTGGAGACAGCCCTGGGAAACCTGATCTAGCTGTGGATTTCCTCATTCACTGCAGGGGGGGTTGAACTAGATGGCCTTCAGAAATCCTTTCCAACTCTAAGGATTCTATGATTCCAAAAAGGAGAACCAAGTCACAGAAAACAACCCAGTGCATGGGATACTGGCTGAGCAGGACCATAGGCAACCCAGTGCCCTCAAAGTCTATGGTGGTAAGAAACTCTTTACTCACTGCAATATTCCTGGAAATCTGGTGTTGTTCCTAAAATGCAAAGCATGGCTGAGATTTCCTGGAATGAGAGAAGAGAGTGAATGTCTGGAGAACAAGTGGTGCTTCCCTCCTCCCATATATATACATATGTAAATAGCTTGTGACCCTGAGAAAGGCAATTCACAAGGAAAAGTGAAGAAGATACATAAAACCCTTTTAATCTTAGCAGGAAAAGATGCATTATGGAGAATGAACAAAAGTGTTCTTTCCATAGCAAGAGCTTCTATTTTATTTACTTACTTCGGTTTAAACAATAACTTGTTGCTTTCTTATTTTGAGACAAGATGTAGGATTCAGAACTATGGTGATCAGAAACATGGTTAATATTCAGCACAAAAGTGCAGAAGGCTGATTTTTTTCACTGAGAGAACTTCACACACCCCAGCACTTCACTGGAGGCTGCTAACCCTGCAGACAATCCCACAGCCAGAGTAGCACCGCCCCTCATCTGCTGGGAGGGGCACTTCAAGTTCTGAATGCTGAGGTACAAGTAACCAAAGAGCACAAGGAAGAGCAACAATCCCCACCTTCTGGAATTCGCACCCAGCAGGGGGCCAAGGCACTCTAGGACTCCTCTCTCCACTCATTGCTTCCTTGGCAGCTGGAGAAGAGAAGGAGAGTCACAAGGAGCCACGTGAAAGCACTGCAGCATCTCTCCAGACTGCATTCATCAAATCCCACAAGCTGAACCTAGCTCTCTTCTATAGCGTGAACTGTGTGCTCAAGAGCAATGCTCTATGCAGGCAGGATGCAGAGGCAGGTAGTCAAGTAGAAAAAGATGGACTGTACAGGATTAGCACAAAAGACACCAAGCTGAGTGGTACGGTTGACATGGAGGAAGGAAGGGATGCCATTTGGAGGGACCTTGACAGACTTGAAAGGTGGGCCCGGGTGAACCTAATGAGGTTCAACACAGCAAAGTGCAACGTTTTGCACTAGGGCCAGAAGAACCCCAGGCACCTGTACAGGCTGGGAGGAGTGGTCCTTGAGAGCAGCTCGGCAGAGAAGGACCTGGGGGTCCTGATGGACGAGAGACTCAACATGAGCCAGCAGTGCGCTCTTGCAGCTTGGAAAGCAAATGGGATCCTGGGCTCCATCAGGAGAAGGGTGGTCAGCAGGGATAGGGAGGTGATTATCTCTCTCTACTCTGCTCATGTGAGGCCCCATCTGGAGTACTGTGTCCAGGTGTGGAGCCCTCAGTACAAGAAAGACATGGAGATTTTGGAAAGGGTCCAGAGGAGAGCCACGAAGATGATCAGGGGGCTGGAGCACCTCCCCTATGAGGACAGGCTAAGGGAGTTGGGTTTGTTCAGCCTGGAGAAGAGAAGGCTGCGGGGTGACCTCATTGCAGCCTTTCAATACCTGAAGGGAACCTGTAACCAGGAGGGGAGTAAACTCTTTGAAAGGACCACTAATAGCAGGACAAGGGAAAATGGTTTTAAGTTGAAAAAGAGGGAAGATTCAGGTTGGATGTTAGGGGGAAGTTCTTCACTAGGAGAGTGGTGAGGTCCTGGAACAGGCTGCCCAGGGAGGTTGTGGATGCCCCATCCTTGGAGGTGTTCAAGGCCAGCTTGGACGGGGTCCTGGGCAACCTGATCTAGTAAATGTGGAAGTTTGGTGGCCCTGCCAGGCAGGGGGGTTGGAGTTTCATGAACCTTGAGGTCCCTTCCAACCCGGGTCATTCCGTGATTCTGTGAAAAGAGACTGAGTTGGGGTATCTGAGATCCTCATGAGAACCAGCAGTCAGATCTGGCACACCCAGACCAGTCTGGTTACAAGAGAGGGGAAGAGGCCAGAGAAGTCCCATTTTTAATCTCACAGGTTTTATAGGATTTTAGGCAATATCCATGAGATTTTATTGAGCAGAAAGAATTTTTACATTTCTGATTGCAACAGTTTCTGAGATCATTCTGCTCAAATCTCATCAGACCTCTGTATTCAGAAGTTCATCTGCTTGCAGAAAGTGATCAGACTTCAGCAAAGTGAGAGTACAAATGGGAGGAAACAAACATGTCAGCTAATGGACAATGGAGCCAGGAGTCTTAGCAGTAATCAAAGAAAAGCACTGTGAGCAGTGCAGGAAAGTGACATACCCCTCTCAATATTATAGATCAGCTTTTACTGAACTCAGCAGAGCTGTCTCAAGCTTTAACTCCAATGATATCTGCAGAGCTATCACTACTTTCAGTGTACCTTTCAGTGAAGGTGAAATAACGTCCACAAAGAAAGTGTAACTCCAAAGCGAAAGGCTGAGCAGACACTTCATACAGAAGCACAGCTCCTGGCCCACGCACTACTCACTGCTTGGTCCCACTGGGTGCAGGACTCACCTGCAGGCCAGACCTAACACATCTGGCAAGCACGGTTCATCAGACTGCTAATGGAAAGCAAAGCTGCCCATTACATGCTCTCTGATGTGCTGCAGATACAGAAAAATGAACATATAAAATAAGATCACTATCAACTAATTTCCCATTGGTGTTTTTTGTTTTTTTTGTTTGTTTGTTTTTGTTTGTTTGTTTGTTTTTTAAATAGAGAAAACTCTCTGGAGAAGGGAGAAAGAATGTTTAAATATTGATTTAATACAGAGAATGGTCTGATGGTAATACATTTTCAGAAACACTCTTAATGGAAGGCTCCATCACAGTCATACACTGCTTCTAACAAATGCTTGGGCAGAGTGTTTCTCTCATTCCTGAGGTATAAGCACACAGAACAAAGCAGAAATTTTTCTCTAACTCCATAGTTATACTATGTTCCACGGGCTGCATCTGGCCTGTGGATTGTTGTTCCTGATCTATATGTTATTTTACCTCACTTTATATTATCTTGCTCCTGTTTCTTTAAGATATTCCATATTTTAAAATGTCATGTTTGTGTCCTTTAGATTTGGCATAAGAAGCAGCTGGAACTGGGCTATCTCCTCTAGCTGAAGTAGGGCTCATTTAACACAACATATTTCACTTCTTCCCATATGCTGCACACCCACAGCATTACACAGCTATTTTTCCTCCAAGAGAAAGCACACCCAACTCACAGCCTCCACACCTGTTTTAGCTCCTGTATCCAGACTAATCAAAAGAGGCTCCACAGAAGATAAGAGAGCAGTCAGACATCCTCTGTTTACTGATTTACACATCACACAGCCTAGCCTTGTGAAAGCAATGTTGAAGAAATGTAATCGGTTTATTTGCACTGTGACAGCCGCGTAAACCACAGAAAGGAATGTGACAAATGAAGCCATCAGCTGTGCTGTGCAGGGAGTGAATACATTACACTTCCAATTACCAAAGTAGATAATACATTCCTTAAATAGGCTTGCACTGAAGCCCAGAGCCATTGTCATGGCACCACTGAGCATCCCTAGCAAGGCACTGGGTGAGAGCACTTCCCCTGAGGACAGGCCCCAGATGAGGCAGGAGGTGATGGCCAATCTGGGCTCATGAGGTGCTATCAGGGATGGGGCTGACACCACACATAGGGGTGGCAGGAGAACAGGGGCTACACAGTGCATATCACTGCTGGAGCAGTTGGGGTTGCTGTAGGGAGAAGTCCTGGATCCAATGATCCTGACATCAGAGATACTCTTGTGGCATTTAAACTGATAGGACCCATATACAAAACGATTCAGGCAGCTTTTGCTCATTAAGGGATACAGTGTGGTACACAGCAGCCCTGAAAAATCTCTGCTTCTGTCTAGCAAACACTAAGGGCCTCTGAGCCACTAATCTGACTGTAAAGTTAAGAAGTTAAAGCATAGTGCCACTTAACCTTGCTGTGAGGAGACTGCATGCCTTCATGCATCTCAGCAGCTATGCTCCTTGGTGCTCTGTCAGTGAACCCCATGGCTATGCAGTGCAATGGGCACTATGTGCTTGGGGCTGCATGGACACTGCACCCACCCGTCTGAAGTAAGAACCCTGACCTCCTAGTAGCCACCCCATGCCCCCATCTCTCCAGCTCCTGAATTCTTCTTCACACTGCACTGTGTTCCTCCAGCTGGGACCCACAGCTCAGAAACTGGACAAGAAATGTCAGAGCCATGTGGATTAAAAGGCACCTCAGGAAATTCCCCCGCTTTGTACAGGCCAGCAAAAGTTCTGCTGCCACCGAAGTTGTCATTGGCTGTGGGGGGTGGAGGAGGGGGGAAGGCTGGGCAGTGTTTCTAGAGGTACACAGCATACTTGTGCTGCTCACAGCAAAGAGGACCTTAGAGAGACTGAAGCTGTGCAGCCTCTTAGCTTCTCGTTTCATAACCCATTAACTTTACACTGTCCAGACTGCCTGCTCCAGATGAAAGGTCTCTGATTATCTTTCCAGGTAAATTAATGCCTGACATATTTTGTTATTAGGCTTTGAAAGGCCTAATAAATAAATTTACTAGACAATTTCTTCATTCAGTATTGCAGTTTAAACCAACAGACAACAGCAGAGAAATGGTTCATTGAAGCTAACTGCCAAATAGCTGGTATCATGATGCAAATCAACCCTGAACAGTGCCCAGCAACACTTCTGGTCCACCTCACAGCACACAAATACAACTCCTGCACACTGCCTTCTTTGTGCACAGGCTGCTGCAGTCTCCATTCAGCTGAGCAAAGGCTCAGAGTTTCTGTCCTCCCCCTTTCAGTACAGTTATCCCTCACTGGGGGCACAGAGCACGTACAGTCCAGTGGTCCAGTGGAGAGGCCACAGCCCCCAGAAGTGTGAGGAAGGGACTGGGCTGCACCACAGCAGAGGTGGGTGCTGTGCTGGGAATCATCTTTTCTAAGCTGATATTGCAAATGGACCACTGAGATGATCCCTCATACATCAAAGCCTGAATTCCCATTAGCTGTTGAAAACTATTTAAAAATTACTCTCAAAATACTTCTCCTTAGTTCAAAAGTAGACAAGGCAGATATTAGAGATGTCAGAGAAGACACTTCTTTATTCCCAGTGGAAATGTTATTTGTACCTTCTAAACACCAGAGCTATTACAATAAACAATTCCATGCAAATAGGAGATATTTATGAGCAAAGAGGCACTCATGGGAATGAAATTATGAACACAGGTTCTTATTCTTAAAATAGTCCCTATTTTATGCAGATTAAAATTCTCCCTTGAACTATTCCCGTCCCTGTTCCCACCCCAGCACAGGTCAGGAGGAGTCAGCCCCAGGCCATGCCACCCAGCCCCTGCCTGGCACAGCTGGGCTCCTACCAGCCGGATCACCAGCTGCTCCAGGCTGCAACCAAACCTGCTGCCTCTGGTGTGCCTGTCATGCTTATCACTGGTTAACAGGCCAAGAGAAGCTGCTGAACCAATGTTCTTGGCCTGTCTCACAGCAATCTCATGCAAGTCTCAAGTAGTAGTAGCCATAAATGATTAATTTTCAGCAACATGAGACAGGACTCCATCTGCATTGCTCTATACCATGGCCGTTACTATATTCTGTTCTACAAGATTTAGTATTAGCCTCATGCATCTGTGAGAAAGATTAAACAAACAAACAAAAAAATAAAAATAATTAAAATATCAACCAACACAAATGACCATGTCTAACTGAGAAGCAATGATTTTGAAGGAAATGAGTTTTAAGATACCACTGAAAGTTGCTAACAAATCTGAACCCTTACAAATACATCATCAAAATGCATCAGGAAGAGATACTTCTACTCAACAATTCCATTTGATTGTTTTGAATTTGGTTCTAGGAAGGCTGTTTTTTTGTTGTTGTTGTTGTTTGTTTTTTTGAGGGAGAAACAGAAAGAGAGAGGAATACTTAAACAAAATATCTTGATAATCCATGAGCTTATGTTTGGAAGAAAAAAAGGGTACTTTGAAAGAGTGACCTTACAGCAAATTTGCCAGTAACAGTGGTATTTCCCAGGCAACCAGCACTGCACTTGCCCTCAGCTCTGCCCTGGGCAACAACTGGCACAAGCAGGTCAGGACCTGGGCAGCAGACATCCACACTGCCATCAGGCTCCCACCTGAGGGTAGCCTTCCATCCCTCCAAGATGGTTTTTACTTGGGCACCTGCATCTTCACTGTAGAACATGTGCTCAGCTTTGAAGTCTGTGGAAGGGGGTGACTTTTTCTGCAACATAGCCATAGCCTAAAAATGAGCATAATATAATAACCACATGAACTTTGTTCTTTAATACCTTTGGTGTTCTCAAAAATCATGCTATTCACAAATAAAAGCACAGTTGACAACATCAAATTACCAAAAGGGAATGAGCTCTGAACTTGAACAGAAGCTGGGGGACACAAATACATCTTGATACCTAAGGACATTTTGTACAGACAGAACAGCTACATTCCTGGGACGGGGACATGAAATTAAATGACTTTATGTAGTCAACTACAACTCTGTATTCACAGACAGGGAACAACTGGACATTGCATTTCACCATGCTGGAGTGGACAAGCTGTTCTCCCACACCGTATACTCAGACCTTTCTACTACCACAGTGTTTCTCATCATTCTCTTCCCTGCTTGCCTTGCTGCCCCAGCACCTTGCTGTCTTGGAGATGTGTAAGAAACATTCCTTGGAGACAGTAACTACAAGACAGACAGAGCTCTCCAGTTAAACCTTCAACTTGACAGCTTTTCCCACTGGAAAGATCATTTTGTAGGTCCTTTCCAACCTTGTGATTCTATAAGTCTATGAAAGGGCACAGTGGGAATAGCACAGTATCTCCTGGGCTCAAAGGACCCTTTTAACTCCCAGAGCCCCTGCAAAAGGCTTGGGAGTGTCTGTCACACTGCATCCTTATGGTTGTTCTCCCACAGCAAAGAGGTGGCTTGGTTGATGATAGCACTGTTGGATTAAAGCTCACTGGCCTTTGGTCACTTACACTGCACCTGGTACTGAGCTGGTGTTCAGAAGGGCCACCCACAGTCCCCATTTCTGCCAAGTGGTTTTCCCCATTTATCTGAGCTTGAACTCCTGTATCCATAAAACAGGATGTCATGGTTTTGTAATTTTGCTATCAGTATCAGTATTCCACATCATAACATCATGTAAAGTATGGATACTTCTATTGAATGTGCAGTCCACAGAAGAAGACTACATATCCCAGAGAACAACAGGGTTAATGATAAGTCACGGGACCAGGACGCTGTATAATCTCGTTCCCAGGCTGGAGTGCCCTCCTTCTTCTCTCGAACTTCTCGGAGAGTGGGAAGCGTTCCAGCCGTGTCGCCTAGAGTTCACAGTAGGCCTCTCGGTTTTCGGGGACTCTCTCTCTCTGTTTCGTTCAATTTGTTAGCCTCAATTATATTATATTGTGTTATCTTGTATTTCAGTATCATATTTAGTAAAATAAGTTTTTCCTCCTTAGATTGTCGCTGTTTTATCCCACTCCCTTTTTCCCCCTCCTTTCCGGGCCCCGGGAGGGGGGCCCACGGGGTGGCTTCCCCTGTCACGGGCATAGGTAAATCTAAGTAACCCGTGACAGATTTTTGGTGGAGGATGCGGGCATAGAGCTTTTTAGCTTTTAGAACAACTCTCTCTTTACTCTTAAAGAGCTTCGTTAGGGGAGTGTTATCTTTTCGTAGCTGCTCACTGAGAACGTGACCTTGAAATACCAGACAAATTGTCAACATTAAGGGCTGCTGCACATTCTCAGCACTGCTATCTAACTTTTGTGTAGAAAACAAAGGGATTTCTTTCTCCCTTAGAGCAAAGCTAGCTAGCTCTGACTTTTACAGAGCCTGCCAGCTATGAATCCACTCTTCATCCCAGTTGCTCTGTTTAAGGGATTGAAAGCAATTATGATCTTCTTAAAGTATTGGTCAACTATTAACACCATAATTTGGTGTTGTGGAATTGTGCAGGTATATAGCCTAATAAGGTGGATACTGATGGAGACACCTGCCTGGTACTTTTATGAGATGTGGTATGGTCAGAATTTTGGCACCTACATCCCAGATGGAATTGTGAATCTTACAAACACTTGCATCCCAGATGGAATTGCAAATCTTACAAGTACTTGCATCCCAGATGGAACAGGCAATTTTACAAACACCACCATGTTTAATTCATTGTACAGGCTAAAAAAACCCTTTTTATTTAGGTTGTACTCTCAGATTTCCACACGCCTTTCAATAACTGAGATAGGGTTCATACTTGCATCCATGTTATCACTATTAATGAATGCATATATGTTCCTATGCATTCGTTCTATGCGGAAGTCTCCTCCAGAACCAGAGAATGATGACTGGCAGGGAATATGGAAAGGTTTAGGAAAAGTCTTAGAAGCATGGGGACCCGCAGTGTCATGGGATTTCACTCTTGAACACCTAAGGGACCCTAAGAAATTAAGTGAGTATTTGGGTCAGAGATCTAAGGAGGTAAACCTTATGTGGGGTTTGGCTTATGCATACCGTGCTTTGTATCATACTATTCTGGAGAGAGAGAGTTTCCGATCTGAGATTCAAGCCCAAGTTAATTCTGATCAGTCACAGGAGGCATCAGTAGCAATATCAGTTGCCCCTGTGGAAGGCAAGAAATGGAAACGGGTGTCCATGCGTCTAGAACGAAAAGAAGGAGAAGCACAGGGGGGGGCTGCAGAAGACCCAGGTGCCGGGCATGGAGCAGTACCGAAAAAAGCAAAGGCAAAAACCAAGAGGCATGAAGAAGAGACTGATGATGAGGAGGAAATCACCTATTGTCGACCTCTGAAGCTGACTGAAATCCAAGGCTCAAGAAAGGAGTTTACACGGCGTCAAGATGAAGGTATCCTTGCTTGGTTGCTTCGCTGCTGGGACAACGGGGCCAACAGCTTGTCTCTAGATGGTAATGAAGCTCACCAACTAGGAAACATTGCCCAAGATGCAGGTATCGACAGAGGGATTAGCAGATGTTCGGATGGAGCTGCCACTCTCTGGTTGCGGCTGTTAGAAGCCGTGAGAGAAAGGTACCCCTATAAGGATGCTTTGAAGCCTAAATTTGATAGTTGGAATACCGTCCAAAAAGGTATTCAGCGCCTGAGGGAATTGGCCATGGCGAAAATGTTGTACAGCCCTGATCCAAGCGAACTTGACCCTGAGAGAGTGAGGGCCGATCCTGACATGTGGCAGAAAATCACAAGTACAGCACCAGAGAGAATGGCACAGTCATTGGTAACAGGTTCTAAAGGGTTCGTGGACAGATGGCCCCGAGTTGTTGAGCTGATTATAATGCTTCAAACCACTGATCAGCAGCTCCCTCAACTGCATGCCGCAGTTTCTGCCATCTCACGGCTAGAAAACCGAGTAGATGAAATGTGCAAGAAATTGTTTCCATCAACTAATCGTAATGATGATCCCGTAATAGTATCAGAAACAACTGATGAAGGTCAATCCTCGTACGGGCCACCAGGTCTAATGAAGGATCTGATCAAACTAGTCCAGTCCTACTCCTCACCTGCATCATCAAAAGTCTCAGCTGTTAAACGCACACGCTTCCCAGCTCGAGCAAAGAACAACAGTACGATTGCACCGCGTGTTTCCATGTGGCGCTACCTACGTGACCGTGGAGAAGACATGAGGAAGTGGCATGATCAGCCCACTTCTGCACTACGAGCACGGGTGAAAGAACTACTAGACATACCAACCACCAGTGGAGTTGCTCCAGTCATCACAGGTAACCAATAGAGGGGCCCTGCCCTCAGTCAGGGGAGGGAAAGGGATAATAGAGTTTATTGGACTGTGTGGATTCGATGGCCTGGCACATCAGAACCACAGGAATATAAGGCGCTGGTGGATACCGGTGCACAGTGTACCCTAATGCCCTCCAGTCATGAAGGGACAGAATCAATCCATATTTCTGGAGTGACTGGGGGCTCTCAAGAATTGACTGTGCTGGAGGCTGAAATAAGCCTCACTGGCAAAGACTGGCAAAAACATCCTATTGTGACTGGCCCAGGGGCTCCATGTATACTGGGTATTGATTACCTCAGAAGGGGGCATTTCAAGGATCCTAAGGGGTATCGATGGGCCTTTGGGATAGCTGCTGTAGATGTGGACAACATTAAGCAGCTGTCTGTTTTGCCTGGCCTGTCAGAGGAACCGTCTGTTGTGGGGCTGCTATGAGTAAAAGAGCAGCAGGTACCGATTGCTACAAAGACAGTGCACAGACGGCAGTATCGCACCAACAGGGATTCCTTGCTCCCCATTCATGATTTGATTCGCCAGTTGGAGAATCAGGGAGTGATCAGTAAAACTCACTCACCTTTTAACAGTCCCATATGGCCAGTGCGTAAAGCCAGTGGAGAATGGAGGCTGACAGTAGACTACCGTGGCCTGAATGAGGTCACACCCCCATTGAGCGCTGCTGTGCCGGACATGTTGGAACTCCAGTACGAGCTGGAGTCAAAAGCAGCCAAATGGTATGCCACCATTGACATTGCCAATGCCTTCTTCTCTATTCCTTTGGCTGCAGAATGTAAGCCACAGTTTGCCTTCACCTGGAGGGGCATTCAGTATACTTGGAACCGTTTGCCCCAGGGGTGGAAACACAGCCCAACCATTTGCCATGGGTTGGTCCAAACTGTACTGGAACAAGGTGGTGCTCCTGAACACCTGCAGTACATTGATGACATTGTTGTGTGGGGTGATACAGCAGAAGAGGTTTTCACAAAAGGAGAGCAGATCATCCAAATTCTTCTACAAGCCGGCTTTGCTATTAAGCGAAGCAAAGTAAAAGGACCTGCCCAGGAAATTCAGTTCTTAGGTATAAAGTGGCAGGATGGACGTCGTCACATCCCAACAGATGTGATCGACAAAATCACTGCCATGTCTCCACCAACTAGCAAGAAAGAGACACAATCTTTCCTGGGTGCAGTAGGCTTTTGGAGGATGCACATTCCAAACTACAGCCTCATTGTAAGCCCCCTTTATCAGGTGACGCGGAAGAAGAACGATTTTGCATGGGGCCCTGAGCAGCAGCAGGCTTTTGAACAGATTAAACAAGAGATAGCCCGAGCTGTAGCTCTGGGGCCAGTACGGACTGGACAGGATGTAAAGAACATCCTCTATACTGCTGCTGGAGAGAAAGGCCCCACTTGGAGTTTGTGGCAAAGAGCCTCAGGAGAGACCCGAGGCCGACCCCTGGGATTCTGGAGTCGATCATATAAGGGGTCTGAAGAGTGCTACACTCCAACTGAGAAGGAGATCTTAGCCGCGTATGAGGGGGTTCGGGCTGCTTCTGAAGTAGTCGGGACTGAAACACAGCTCCTTTTGGCACCTCGACTGCCAGTGCTGAACTGGATGTTCAAAGGACAGGTTCCCTCCACTCATCATGCTACCGATGTCACCTGGAGCAAGTGGATTACGCTGATTACACAGCGAGCGCGAATGGGAAACCTCAATCGTCCAGGAATCCTAGAGGTAATCATGGACTGGCCTGAAGATAAAAGGTTTGGAACATCACCAGCAGAAGAGGTATCACGTGCTAAAGAGGCCCCACCATACAACGAATTACCAGAAAATGAAAAGAAATATGCCCTATTCACAGACGGATCATGTCGCATTGTAGGGAAGCATCGCAAATGGAAAGCTGCTGTGTGGAGCCCCACACGACAGGTTGCAGAGGCCACCGAAGGTAAGGGAGAATCAAGTCAGTTTGCAGAGGTAAAAGCTGTCCAGCTGGCCTTAGATGTTGCTGAACGGGAGAGGTGGCCAATGCTGTATCTTTATACTGACTCATGGATGGTGGCAAATGCCTTATGGGGGTGGTTACAGAGGTGGGAACAAAACAACTGGCAACGGAAGGGTAAATCTGTTTGGGCCGCTGAATTATGGAAGGACATTGCTGCCCGAACAAAGAATATGGTTGTAAAGGTGCGTCATGTGGATGCACATGTGCCCAAAAGTCGGGCTACTGAAGAACAACAAAACAACCATCAGGTAGATAAAGCTGCCAAAATTGAGGTGGCTCAAATTGACTTGGACTGGCAGAATAAGGGTGAATTATTTCTAGCTCGATGGGCTCATGAGACCTCAGGTCATCAAGGAAGAGACGCGACATATAAGTGGGCCAGAGACCGAGGGGTGGACTTAACCATGGACGCTATTGCGCAGATTATTCATGATTGTGAAACATGTGCCATAATTAAACAAGCCAAAAGGATGAAACCTCTCTGGGAGGAAGGGCGGTGGCAAAAGTATAAATATGGGGAGGCGTGGCAGGTTGATTATATCACCTTGCCACGATCTCGCAGTGGTAAGTGTTATGTACTCACCATGGTAGAGGCAACCACTGGGTGGCTTGAAACATACGCAGTACCCCATGCAACTGCTCGAAACACCATATTAGGTCTTGAGAAACAAGTCCTGTGGCGACATGGCACCCCAGAAAGAATTGAATCTGATAATGGGACACATTTTAAAAATTCCCTTATAAATACTTGGGCCAAAGATCATGGCATTGAGTTGATTTATCATATTCCCTACCATGCACCAGCTTCTGGTAAAATTGAACGATATAATGGGTTGTTGAAAACTATGTTGAAAGCAATGGGTGGCGGAACATTTAAGCACTGGGAGAAGAATCTGGCAGAAGCCACTTGGTTGGTGAATACTAGAGGATCTGTCAATCGTGATGGTCCTAGTCAATCTAGCCCCCTACACACTGTAGAAGGAGATAAGGTCCCTGTTGTACATGTAAAGAACATGTTGGGAAAAGCTGTTTGGGTCCTTCCAGCTTCTGGAAAGGGCAAACCTATCCGTGGAACTGTCTTTGCCCAGGGACCTGGGTGCACTTGGTGGGTAATGCAGAAGGATGGGGATGTTCAATGTGTGCCACAAGGGAATTTGATGCTGGGGGAGTGCAGTCAATAATTTTATGTATTTATATGTATATATGTTTGCATGTGTAGTGTATTTTAGTTATTATAATTGTACATTTAGTTATGTTACATGTAATTCTACTGTTTAGCTATCATAATTTTACATACGTGTATATATATGTATATATATATTTACCATGATGTAATAATGTAGAATAAGGGGTGGAATGTCATGGTTTTGTAATTTTGCTATCAGTATCAGTATTCCACATCATAACATCATGTAAAGTATGGATACTTCTATTGAATGTGCAGTCCACAGAAGAAGACTACATATCCCAGAGAACAACAGGGTTAATGATAAGTCACGGGACCAGGACGCTGTATAATCTCGTTCCCAGGCTGGAGTGCCCTCCTTCTTCTCTCGAACTTCTCGGAGAGTGGGAAGCGTTCCAGCCGTGTCGCCTAGAGTTCACAGTAGGCCTCTCGGTTTTCGGGGACTCTCTCTCTCTGTTTCGTTCAATTTGTTAGCCTCAATTATATTATATTGTGTTATCTTGTATTTCGGTATCATATTTAGTAAAATAAGTTTTTCCTCCTTAGATTGTCGCTGTTTTATCCCACTCCCTTTTTCCCCCTCCTTTCCGGGCCCCGGGAGGGGGGCCCACGGGGTGGCTTCCCCTGTCACGGGCATAGGTAAATCTAAGTAACCCGTGACACAGGATTAAAACAGACCTATGCTGTTGTGCACAGAAATCCATAAAGAAACAATGCTGGTTATTGGAAAGACACAAATGCTCTCAAGTATGTGTGCAAAACAGTAGTAAATATTTTAATAAGGTATTAATGGTTGACTTAAAAGGCACTATGCTAATCTACAAAGAGCAAGACCGATGTGTCTACTTTCAACACAGGATTCTACACTCCTAATGGTCCTGTAATTTTCAGCTAAAGCCTGTTTCTGGAGGATTATCAATTGTCTCTCATAGGCATTACTTATAGAAAATTCTCAGGAACACTGTGCATATTTTAGCAGAGCCTGAATTATACAGAGAACATGCCTTATTTTCGTATCTATAGGAATAACTGGCTTCTGTGTCATTGTGTGCATAGGTTTTAAATTGTGGATCATCACATCAGTATCCTCCATGAACCTTAAATGCTTGTAAACATTCTACTTAGTAATGAATCTACATTTAATATAAATGTTTTTTTTCCTGAAGTTTATTCTAGGAAGAAAAGAACAGAAATTCTCATAATAAAAAATAAATTGTAGGTAAATCATATTCTTAAACTTCATATACTATTATATTTCATAACTTAAATTCTACAAATTTTGTATTAATTAAGCAAATTTTAAGAAAATGAGATCAAAGCAGAGAGTACACAAAGCCAAGCATTTGTAGTTATAGCCTATGAAAGTCTAACAGTTCTCTCCTTATTTCCTTAAGGTAGTAAAGAGAACCATAAAACCACTGGTTGGAAGGGCTACTAGCCTGTTCAGTTGCTCACACTATGTTATGAACTCTCAGAAAGGCCTGATAAGGCATTGCCCAGGCAGACGATCTGCCCAGAACCAGACGATCTATATTAAAATACACGGCCTAACGCCATTGGCACCGTCTGGGAACCCCGGCTCTCTCCCAGCGGTGAACCGAGCCCAGCCCTGAGCCCGGCACAGAGCGACGGAATTTTCTTCTCCTTTGCAAGAAGCTCCGGAGCTGCTGCGCTCCACGAGTGCCATCTGCTGGCACTGCTGCGCATTGCCCGGGCGGCCCCGGCTCGGCTCAAGGGCAAATTGTTGTGAACTCCCTCGGATAGACAGCTATGTTAGCTGGATAATCACAGCTGCGATGCCACCAAGAGGCATTTTGCCATCCGGCTGTAATTCTGTTATTCAAAAGGTAACTGTCAAATCACTGAAATCACATCCAGTTTAATTTAAACCAACTCTCTACTGCCCCCACCCTTTACCTGCAGAAGAAATCAATTTAGAAGGCTAGAGGAAACCTAGAAAAGTATCTCATCGCTTTAGTTATGCCAAGAAACTAAAACCTGTTTTGGTAGTCTCTGTTTCACAGACTTCCAAGTGTATTGTGGAATATTACTGCCTTGGAATGGAAAGATTTACAACCAGAAAGCCTACGAGTTATTACAAAAACAACACATTAGTTAGAGGATTTACTGTTGCAATTAGGCTCTCAGATGTGCGACATTCGGGCAAAACAAACAAACAAACCAAAACAGAAGGAAGTGCAATTGCCATACATACAGACAGCCAGAACAACAAGAATACGTTTTCTTTAACAGAAGAAGAATTGCTGTAGAAGGTAAGTAAAATAGTGAAAGAGAATGGCTACGCTCATGTCAGTAGATTTGAACAAATTATACTGGATATGGCTCAATAAATTTGTTAGCGCATTTCTGTATGGAACATCTGAAAAAAGGTGTATCCAAATCCAGAATTATCTTTAAAATGCTAGCTAGCAAACAGCAAAACTATTGCATTTATCTTACTGAAAACACAGATGCAGCACAAGTCAGCATTACACTGTACACAATCAGGAGGTGCTACATTTGATTTTCAGCTTTCCCCTGGAAATGAACCCACAGATTTGCAGAGAATGACACACTCATAACATCAGGCACTATCCCAATCACCTCATCCAAGTATAACTCAAAACAAGGCCTGACTTGATGTCCTCCGAGTTCATATAGAAACGCACTGCTTCAGTAGTATATTCATAGACTGTAGTCCATGATCCCCCACCCCCCTTCCACACATAAAAGACAGAATACCTTCTAAGATTAATGTAACCAATTAATTGCTGATAGGAACCTCCTCCTCTACCCAGCTGCCTCTGAGAGCATCTGTATTTGAAACACCATGCCAGAACAACTTCATCTCACTTTATAGTGAACCTGTTCTGAGGAACAGATGGTACATAGAGGATGTGCTGCACTGCACCCACAAAAATCCACTGCCTGCAAGCACAGCAGATTAATGGCCTTTCACAAATTATTAGTACATCCCCATTTTTCAGGTGTCAGATAGATGTTGCCTGAAATGTTATTGCTAGTACTCTAGAAATCCAACATCTACTCTATTTTCTTTCTTGTTATTTCTGGCAAAATATGTAATTTATGTCTTCCAAGCCATCTAAACTGCAATGTATTGACAGCCAGACAAACAAATGTGCTGGAAAGCAGATGCAAACAGACACATTCTTAATATATCTATAGTTAGGAAGAAAGAGGTCAAGTAAAGCCAACTGTTGCACAAGATACACTTTGGATTTAGTTCAGAGAAAGCTATGAGGAAGTTTTAATGTCACTTTCTTCATTAACTGTAATCTGGTCCACCTGAGGAGAAATGTGGAAGTCAACAAAAGCTAAGGTAAGAGCTTGCTCCTTCAGTCTTCCTGGCTCTGAATGAAAAGAAGAAGAACATACCAAGAAATCTTGCAGAGGAAAAAATAATCAGCTGGGATTTCAGTGAGAATTCCCAAGTGTACCTCAAGTTCAGGTTTCTGGGCATTACTTACACTGAACCCTGTGCAGTCAGATGTACAGTTGGAATAAGGCAAGAATAGTTATGTATGGTTAGAATAATACAAGAACAGTAATGTACAGTTGGAATAACACAAGAACAGTTGTAAATAAATAATCAGATGTTATCTATGGGAAAAACTCATCAACTCTGAGGCCTTCAGACAAGATGGAAAAGGTTGAGTCTTGCCACAAAGGAGCGATCTCCAGAAAGAGATGCTGCCTTAGTGGTCAGCCCTTAAATGAAATCTAGGAGAGATCTCTGTCCTTTTCCTCAAAGGCAATACCAGCTGATCAATAACTGTTCCACACTTTGGACAGCCAGAGCTAATGATATTGTATATAGCTACATAGTATCAACCTTCTATTTCTATCCAGTTATAATCTTATGCGCGCTTATTAAAATTAAATTGAATGCAATCACTTACAACTCCTGACCTGAATTATCTCTGCTTCACGTCAGACCTCTTCAGCACAGCACTAGGGATTAACTAGCATTGTAGAAGCACAGTATGGGCAAGGAGTCCAGGACATTGAGAGTGTAGCCTCCCTGACTGCTTGGTGTCCCACTACAGTGCTGTGACCTTCCTGACAGCATGAAGAAATTCTGGAACAAGAGAATAGCTTCACTGCATTAGTAATAGTCATTACACTCCTTTTTCCTCATATATTTCCCTCCTAGCCTTTAGAAATCTACAGGAATATTTTCAGAGCATCAAGCCTAAATTCATACTTGCAAAATCCATCCACATTTCTCCTCTAATTACAGCACACAGAGCAGTGCTGACAACCTGAAGTCTTTTGAGGCTCCTGTCCCATTGATCTGGCCACTAAAAAGGGGAAAGCTACTGTGGACGTTAGTGGATTCACAGCTGTATACCCAAATTTTCCTGTGCTCAAACTCATTTCTTTGTTTGGGAAGCTGAAAAGGAATTGAAGAGCATCAGTTAAATATTTCATGTTGTGCTGGAATGTATAATTCATGATCAAATCCTTGAGAAAGAAACAGATAAGATGGAGCTGCAAAAGCTTTAAATGAAGTATTTTCTTTTTGTAGTAAACTGACTGCTGAAAAAGTGCTTTTCTTCTTTTCTATTGGTATTATAATGAGAATTAAAAACGTGATAGAAGTAAGAAATCCACTAAATGGATTTGAACAGTTATTCACTTATACATTTTGTTGATTGATGCAATTAATGTTTTATACATGCTTTTCCAAAGGTACCCTGTTGTACTGAGTTCCTCCACATATCACTACCTCCCATAGGAATGGGATGCATTGTCCTCAACGTTTAAACAACCCCATGTGTTGTTCTTTTATTGTAGCAAGCTCGAGGAGTCACAGGGGCTATTTAGCAGTGCTTTTGGAACACAGCTTTTGGAACTGGTTCACTCCGTTAAAGCTGATGTGGTGGTTTCCAAAATCTGAACTTTCCTCCCCTTCTCCAGCTGGACACCCCTATCTCCCTCAGCCTCTCCTGATAGCAGAGTTGCTCTAACTTCTGTATCTTCTTGGTGGCCCTGCAGTGGACTCTGCAGCAGCTCTGTGTCTCTCTTGTACTGGGGAGTAGAAGACATAAGCAGACTACTTCAGATACGGCCTCACCAGTGTGGAGTAGAGGGGAAGGAGCTCTTCCCTCCTGCTTGCTTGAGCACTGAACTTAACAAAAACACTGGGATATGAACATTTCTTGTTTTCTGGTTGTTGGGCTTTTGGTGTCTGTTGTTGTTTATTTGGCTGGTTGGCTTGGAAAGTTCAATACCATTATACATGCGCTGGTAGGATCTCATCTGATAAACTGCATATAGTTTTGATTACACATATTCAATATAGACTAATTCAGATTGCCATCTTTTCTTGGCTCACTAACAACCAAGATCATAGAACCATAGAATGATCACAGAATCATAGAGTGGCCTGAGTAGGAAAGGACCTCAAAGAGTATCTAGTTTTAAACCCCCTGTCAAGGGGCCACCAACCACCAGACCAGGCTGCCCAGATCCACATCACACTGGAGAATCATTCGGTTTCCAGATTATTTTAAGGAAAAGATTTTAATCCATCGTATTTTCTGAAAACTAAGAATTGATCCTGCTCAAGGAAACAGAAGAGAAAAACATCACCCACAGGCTGCAGATATTTACCTCGACTTCTCTACATGCCATCCCCAGTGTGCTTTTCAACTCACCTTGCACAGTGACCCTGGCTTTTGTTATGGAGTCCTCTGTCTCACAGGGGTACTCCCCACTGTCCTTGGCAGTAGAGTCATGGATGATCAGAATGGCCCCAGTTCCCTCCTGCTGCAAGTCGTACTTCTGGCTTTTTCTGATTGCTTTGCCATCCTTGTACCACCTGATGTTCAAATCCGGTTTTGACAGCTCACAGCTCAGGCTGATGTCCTGCCCTGCTGCTGCTGTCTTATCCTCCAGCTGTTTTGAAACCTCAGTAGGTTTTCCTGGAAGAAAACATTGCTTTTTGAGTAACATACACTTAGGGTAGGATGCCTCTCTCAAAATACATGCATCTACATGCTGGAGATAAGTTAGAGAGGCACTTGCAACAGACGCCATCCTACAGCCAGCAGTAATCTGCAAAGTACAGACAATAGAATTCCAGGCAGCATTTATTCTCTCTTAAATCTACCCAATTGAGGATGATGAACCATGTCTGAAAACTGCCTCTCTCTTCTCTCCACTCATCACACTGGGAGCCTCGGATGATGCTCTCAGATGCACATGCTCTAGATAGGAATTTGTTGTACAGCTAGATGATGTGAAGGCCATCCCTTCAGCTTATACTTAGAGGATATTTGCTCCCACAGTTCCCTCAACAGATCATTCCTGATTTACTGTTAATGGAACAAGCTGTAGTGAGATGCCCATTTCCAACACTACCCCAGTGCTTTGGGTAGTTCTCACATTTGTGTAAAATGTTTCCTCCTTTTACTTATTTTTAAGAGAAATTCTCAGTGCTTCGAGGTTCAAGTAGAAGGTTGCTATTCACTTTAACCATATTATGAGTTAGCTCTCACGACAATCTTATCAGAAGACAGTTGAAGGAATCAGACCCCAGAATCTCTCCCATCTCATTACCTTTCACAGACAGAGAGGCTTTGGAGGTTAGACCACGGGCAGTAAAAACGACTTCCCCAGCGTCAGTAGGAGTCACACTTTTGATAATGAGAGTATATTTCTGACTCATGTTAGAAGCTTTAAATCGCCCACCATTTTCCACTCTGCTTCCATTCAGTGTCCAGTTGAACTCATCAATGCTTTCATGGGACGGAATGCATTCAAAAGTACAGTCTTCTCCCTCCTGGATTTCAGTGGTTTTCAGCCGTTTGGTAATGCCACTATTCAGCTCTGGAAGGTAAGAGATAGGTTAGTATGAGGTTTATATGGAGAAAAGGCATTTGTGACTGACATGAGTAGCAGTACTGGTGTTTTAACTCAGGATTTGCAGAACATGGCTGTGTTCCTTACTGATGTATTCTCTAAGACATTCTCCACTCAGAATTACCAGAAAGCTATAAAAAAAAAGAGACGTGAATCTCTTGTCTTTGGAAGAACTACAAGGAGAGCAGCTCAGTCCATGGAGCAGAATGAAGATTCAATGAGCTACAGAGGGAACAACCTAACAGAGAGGACAACTCTAGGATGCTGCGTGAGAAAAAGGGTTTTGCCTATGACAAGAAATTAACTGTTTCTATTAGCTCATTTGTTACCATCCTACCCCTACTGGTGTTCAAACTATTTCTCCATTTTAGGGATGGTTTGAAAGGAAACATTTCCAGGACATTCTTGATGTGTTTGGTGATTTTCATGGCAAAAGGAGATACATTTACATCAAAAGCAATGGGAATTTTCCAGACATCACTGTGCTAAATTGCAGTAATACACTTCTATTGTAGAAACTATTAAGGCTCGTGGGGGAATAGGTGTAAGACATAGTGACCACACTGAATGTGCTTTCAGCACTCCTTTACTTTCCACAGTACTTACCCTGAACGCCGACCTTTGATTTGGCAACATCAGTGCCAATATCACAGGTATAGAAACCTGCATCTGACTTCTCGAAGTCATGGATAAGGGGATATAGGGTCTTCCCAGACTGTACCAGCTCATACTTGTTGCCAGAAGGGAGCAGAACACCGTCCTTCTTCCACACTGGTTTGACCTTCTCTTTAGAGACTTTGCATTCCAATTTAATCACACCCCGCTCCTCACCAAAAACATCATCCAAGGACTTCATGAAGACAGCAGGCTTCTCTGCAATTAAAAAGGCAAAACAGAACAATGTGATACAGAAGATCAGACATTTCCAGTTGCTTTCAGATTTTTAAAGAGGGATAAATAAATCTTTACCAGCACTGACGACACCAATATAGAACCTAAAGCGGTTTCATGTGTGTTGACTGAATGCACTTTATGGAATTCTGAACTAATCAGTAGAAGAATACAGGGAACAGGAGGGACAGCCTGCATTGCCGGTGGGTGGGACTGATATCATATGAAGTAATTGGGATGCAGCTCTTCTAAAGCTGGAGAGCTGGCATTGCCCTCACATGGAGCAGAGCTCATACAGCAGGCCACAGGATTAAGAGGATAAGCTGCTGAACACTTTTGATTTTCCTGTATTATTGACTCCTTTTATCTGTCTTCTATTTCACACATCAGATGTTTATACTGGGGAAAAAACTTCCACCAAATGCAAAAGAAAGGAGAAATAGGAAATCCTTCAAACTCTGAGCGCATAGAGTAAAAGAGCTTAATTGCTGGGGAGAGCAGATTAGAATCACAGTACCCTTAGAATTGGAAGAGACCCTTAAAGGCCATCTAGCCCAGCTCCCCTGCAATAAAAAGGGACATTCACAGCTAGATCAGGTTGCTCACAGCCTGGTCATTAGTCATCCCAGAGGCAAAACACACACTGAATGATCTCTCCCTGCAGTCATAAATCCTTGGAGACAACAGCATTGACACTGCATGTTACTGAAGCAGTAAAAGAAACTGCTCTTGTAACTCTCCTTGTGCTAAATTAAATGATGATAAAAAGCAATGGAATGCTTTGGCAGGACACCAAAACCATCCTCCTTAGTTGATAACTACTGCAATAGAACCTTCCACTGGAAGAAAGCCTCTGATGACTTGTCACCCCAGAGAGGTCAGCTTTAGAAGCAGGACTGCTGCACAATAGAATGAACTGGAGCTCCTTAGCATCTCTTACATCCAGGAGGGGTGTGATCAGACCCACCTATCACCTTCAGGTGCGCTTTCTGACACCTTGTCTGACTTCACTGTCACTGTGCCAGCATCCTCAGGCTTAACCTGCTTCATTGTCAGTGTGCAGCAATTGCCAACGTTCTTGATGTCATTGTAATTGTTGGTGTAAAGGAGGTTGCCATTCAGGAACCATTCCATGTCCTCGTCATTATGGGACAGCTCGCAGGAGAAGACAGCAGAGCTCTCTTCTTCAATTTCTACATCCTGCAGGTGCTTCGTTACTTCTACATTGCGGGCTGTGGGGAAACAAGGTGAACTGTTACCACTGTTACTATAAATCATACTGGGATGTGGTAGAATGGTTGGACTAGATGATCTTTGTGTAATCTTCTCAGTGAAGATTATACATTTATAAAGTTAGCAGGAGAGAATGGCAGAAATTAACCCCAAGAAGAGAAATCTGAGGTGAAATAGGACATGGAAGAGGCCACCCTCCCTGCTCATACCTTCAGCTGTCAGCGTGGCCTCAGTCTCTGCAATTCCTGCCTTGCACTTGTACACACCAGCATCATCGGGCTTCAGCTTCAGAATCTTGAGCTCTGCTGAATGCTTATCCCTCTTGATCTTGTACTTCTCAGAAGGCTCGATGGGTGTGTGGCCTTTGAACCATTTCACAACCTTTGGAGAAGGCCTGAAGTCACAGGACAGGATGACAGAATGACATTCCAAAGCTGTCTTCTCCTCCAACTTCCTGGTGATTTCTATATGGTAATCTGCAAAGCAGGGGTGGAAGAGAAGAAAGGATGAGGACAATTGGAAGAAGAGGAAAGTCTCTTGCGTGTATTCCATTCCAATTAATGTCAAGTTCACAATGGTTCTTTGAACGACTCTAAAGATAAAACAAACGATTGTCTATAGGGAATGCCATTGACTACATTTCTATAAAGTAATACTGTATATTATCTACCAAATGCAAGGTCCAGCTCTTGTTCTGTGCTTATTAAATTGCTCCAAATTGTTGAGGCTTTTATTCAAATAAGAGTGAGTTGAAAATATAACAAGTACTTTAGGATGTGAATGGAGACTCTTATGCTGGGGACAACAGCAGATAAAAAGCCTGCAAGTTTCTTTCAGATGAAATCAATGACAAACTGCATCAAATTTAGGTGCTACCAAACTTAAACCTGTCTACTTCAGAAATACAATTAATTTCACCTGATTTGACTTCTTTGGTATAGCCAAGGACAAAACCTCATCTCTGTAGATCTGAATAGTAAGCACATCACAGCTATTCAAACAGATCTTTTACTGATATGCAGCTGTCTCATTTAGTGTCCAACGACTTTGAACTGGAAATTGAGCAGACCCTCCAGACACACACAAAATATTTCAAAGACCCCAGTGAAGGAAGACTGTACGTTAATTAATTCTTCATCTTCATGATGTAAACCAAGCCAGGATATGTTACCTCTGACAAGCAGATTGGCTGTGGATTTTGATTTGCCAATTGAGAACTGAATGGTGCTTGTCATATCAGTGGTGGTCTTCGGTATGGTCAGCTGGTGGATGGTGCCTTCTTGCTGCATAATCAAGTTTCTGCCAGCCTGTAAGACTTCCCCATGTAGGAATACCACTTGGGAGGTTTCACAGAAGGAATGGATATCTCACATTCAAATTTGGCTTTTTCAGTCTCAGTCACATAGTCATCACACAGCTCCTTTACAATATTAACTGATTGCTCTCTAAGAAGGATGGAACAAGAGAAAGCAGAGATTTAGAAGGAATGTAAAAAACCCTTACATTATCACCCTACTTACTCACGTCAGCATTACTGCACATGAACACTACACCTATCAGCTCAAAATGCCTTGAAACATCATTAAAAAATAATAGAAAGAAAAGAATGTTGTTAAGAAGTCAGACAATAAGATTGACAACCTGAAAAGAGCCCAGATCTTCTGATTCCCAGTCCAACATCCAAATCAAACCATGACCTTCCCATCCCAATATCAAACTCCTCGCATTACGAAATGGAAAAGAGGTTCAATGAAACACGGACATTGATAATTACTTTGGTTAAATACAGCAACTGAGCTCTGAACAACAAGTTTTCACCTAGTAAAGGTCTCTGTAGCTCAAATGTAATGACTCTACTTAGGAGAAATTCATTTTCCAGGAAGTTCTTGCCCTTATAATTGTAACAGTGGCAAAGCTGGGGACTGAACTCTTGAGTAGTGTGCTAACTCAAATGTCTCCCTTTTCTTTATCACACTTAACATCATATATATACCCTAACATTGTATATATTAAAAAAAAAAAAAAAAAACCTGTGCTCTTTTCAAACAGCAAGAGAAAATGAAGAAAAAGTCAAGCTATGTTTTTTATCCCTCAACTTTCAAACACAAATCTGAAGTCTAAACGTAGAAAATCAACCTCCTTAGAAAATAATCTGTTTTACTTAGCAAAAGTAAATTCCAAAAGAGAAGCTGGATATTTTGTGGGCAGAAAGGTAGGTAGGTAGGAGTTTTTATTTCTGTGAAAGGTCCTGGTGGTGTTTTAACTTCCTTGACATTAAAGAAAAGGATGTTAGCTCGTTTATAACATAAGATAATTTAATCAAAATCGTCATCAGAAGCATAATTACCTTTAACTGTAAGATGGACACAAGATTCACGAGATTCTGCCTTTTCTGCTACAGATTTTATTTCTTCTGCATCCTTGACTTGGACACGTGTGTAAGTCAGCGAGTAGCTCTTTCCTGAAGCAGAGAACCACAGAGTCACTAAGGCTGGAAAAGACCACTAAGGTCATCTAGTCCAACCACCAACTCATCCCTACCAAACTGTGCTCTTGAGAGCAAACCCACAACTACACTTGGCTTCCTTGAGCAAAGAGCTCTGAGGCACATGGCCAGGCTGAGCATCATCCATCTGGTTTCACAGCATCACTGCCTGTTCTCTCATGTCAATGAAACCACCCATTCCCCCACGTCCACATCCCCACCAAAGCGTAATCTAAACATGGCTTCTACAAGGACTGACCAAATGTGGCCATCGTCACCTTCAAAGTACCTGAGACAGAAGGATCACACTCACTGTCAGACAGAACCTCTTTGGAGAGGTGAACTGACTGCCCTGTTCACCCCCACGTTGGAAATAACTGCACTCATTTCCTACCTGCTCCCGGCAGTGTGGGATGGTGGGATAGCATCACACTTCCCACACTAAGCATCCCACCATGTCACTTGTTCCACCCTAACCTCAGTCCCCAAACAAAAGGGGAACTCCCTTCTGAACCCTCTTCACTTCATTTCAGATGTCTTATATGCTTGATCTCCAACCCACCCCCCACTCAGGATAAAGATCCCCCTCTTACACCCTACCATCTTGCTGCATTCTGATGTTGTCATCAGCCTTCAGCTTGTTGTCCTCTTTGTACCACTGGGTCTGAACCTCATCGTGTGAAATCTCACAGACAAAAGATGCACTCCCATATTCATTCACTTCCACATCTTCCAGTGGTTTAACAACCTTGATATCTCCAGCTGTGAAACAGTAGAGATATATTTGTCAGGGTATTTCCAGAACTGAGTGCAGCATCTTTTCCTTACACATATTTGCATAGAAAATAAGTAGGATTATGTTTTATTCTAAACCATCATCCATTCCTGAGTCATTTCTCTCTTCAACACAGTCAATGCATTATTGCCCTTGAACTAAAAGATAGACTTACTAGCTACAGTGGAGCTCCCTGCAAACAGTTTTCTTGGAAACGAGAATCTCATTTATTCTGAAACATTTTAAGTAAAATTAAGGGTAGAAAAAGAATAGAATGGAATGAATCTTTAAGGTCATTTAGTTCCAGTCCCCCTGCTATAGGCAGGGACACCTCCCTCCACACCAACTCTTCTCCTCAGGGTCAAGGCTTCTCTCAAATCATTCTCCTCTAAGCCTGTGCCTGTGCTTGGGATTGCCCTGACCCAGGTGCAGGGCCTTGTACTTGGCCACACTCAAGTTCATGAGGCTGCCAAGGGCCCACCTCTCCAGCCTGTCCAGGTCCCTCTGGGTAGCATCCCTTCCCTCTAGCACATCAACAGCACTGCTCAGCTTGGTGTCATCTGCAAACTTGCTGAGGCTGCATTTGATTCCACTCTCCATGTTGCCTACAAAAATATTAAATAACACTGGTCCCAACACCACCCTCCACCTGGACACTGAGCTATTGACTGCAGCTCTCTGAGTGTGACCATCCAGACAGTTCCCTATCCTGCAACTGGTCCATCCATCAAAACCATTTTTCTCCAGTTTGGTGACCAGGATGTCATGCAGGATGGGATCAAATGCTCTGCACAGGTCCATGTAGATGATGTCAGTTGCTCTCCCATTATCCACTGATGCTGTTACTCCATCATGAAAGGCCACCAAGTTTGTCAGGCATGGCTTGAATTTGAGGAAGCCATATTGGTTACCACCAATCTCCTCATCTTTATTTTCCAAACTATGCCATGGAGAAATAGACAGAACTCTACAATGTCGTGTCACTACAAACCTGTCTGAACCATTGGCTTCTCTGCATGCTCATCACTAGTCTCTCCTTAGCTTGTGTGCCCACAATGTATGGGGAATGTCAGCCACAAATCTTACCTAGGGGACATCTTTGCTTCAAAGTCCCTTGAACATCACACAATCCCTTTTAACTCTCTAGGTCTGCACTTATTTATGTCAGAATCAGACCATATTTCTGTGCTGCTATTTCCCTTTCCTTCTGAAGGGCCTGGATACAACTTGGATTAACCTCAGGAGCAGAGTTCCTGCATAAAACAGCCAGTACTGAAACAGCAACCCAGCCTGGTTGCAGACTGAGAGAGAAAATGAGAGTTCACCGCCTGTGAATAATGAGACTTCTCTTATTTCCCTGGGAAGTAATGCCCACTTTTTTACTTTGACAGAGCCCCTTCCCATCCTAGAAGGGAAAATATCAAGTCAAATCTACATTAGTCCTTCCATCTCTGCACTGGGCAAAGGCAGCCTTCAGATCTATGCTTAATTCACCCAATTCCCTAGAATTAATGGAACTGTACTTACTGGAACATATGCTGAAGCTTAAGCACAGTGCAGTGTTTTCAACATGTAGGAATGGCTATAGAACTTGCATAAATTCTGGCTGACATATGACAGCTTAAAGCACTGCAGAGGACTGTTAACAAGCCCGTTTGGACATCACCTTGAATAAATGACGTTATCCTCAAGTAAGGAAAGGAACAGCTGAGCACCTGGGAGGTACACAAAGGGCCAGAGCAAATTCTCACACTGTCAGGTGCAAAGAAAACTGAGATTTCACCCTAAAACCCAGTTCACAAAAAGGCTACAAAATCCTGGCTGAGAATTTCTGAATGCTCACCAGTTGATTCCAACTTGAAGGTCATCTTCTGGCCAGCAGCCTCGCAGATGTATTCTCCAGCATCTTTCTTCTCCAGCTGCTCCAACCAGACGCCATGTTTTGCCCACAGATTCCATTCTGAACTTTCTGGAGGAGGCAAGCAGTCTTCCATCCTTGTACCATTTTACTCCAGTTGGATCCTGTGCTACTTCACAGCTGAGGGAGGCACTTGCTGCCAGGGCAGCACTCACCTCTTTCTGCACCTGCTCCTGGTTTATAAACACAGGTTTTGGCTCTGAGGGAAGAAAAGAAAAACAGAAGGACTGAAATGAGACCATCTTGCAGGTTTTTATGTACAGGTTGGAACAGGTTTAGGTTACCACTTGTGCCCAAACTAATAGCCTTCACTAGAGAATATCAGCTCTTCTGTTGAAACAAAGTGTCAAATCTAGGCAAGAAAGAACCTAGGAACTGAAGGAACCAAGAGGGTCCTTGAACACCAGTCCCATGGTTGCAAGTCACTATGCAAACATATTGAACCCAAAAGAACATCTGACCTGCAGGCAACCAAAACCTGAGTTCCTTTTACTTAAGACCCACTGTGAAACATCAAAACACATAAACATGTGATAGTCAAACCACTGGCTGCCTTTTCATGACCCAGAACAGTACTCCTGGCTTCCTGAACAGACTCCTCATGGCCTCTACCACTGCCACAACTGTGACTGTCAAAGGCACAAAGGAAATATGCTCACCAATGCAGTCCTTTGTTCTTTGTGTGTGATTTGCAGATATCTATCTTACTTTGAGCTCTGGGAATAGTCAGCTCTACCAGGTCTCTTACTGTGAGTAGCAGACTCACCTATCCAGATGCAGCCTCCAACATAAAGGCATAGTAAAAAGGCAGTGTACTACTAGGAGAAGTTCCTGCTTCTCCTGCCATGAAAGGCTGCACGTAGAACATGCACTCCAGCCTCACTGCACATACTTATCTTAGTCAAATGTTCAGGTGAACAAGAATTACAGTTTGGGATCTCAGGCACAGGAGAGATTTGAATAATATCTTGAATATTGCTTCCATTGTACATATATCAGTAATTATTATTCTACAGACAGACTGAAACAGGTCTTTGTGCCATACTAAATCCAAATACTTGCTACAAACCCAGGCAATCAAGTATAGGGGAAAAACCTGAGCACAGACTACTGCAACTGGATCACTGTATAATAGAAACTAGATTTTACTTTATTGATCTCTGCTGTATTTCAGACAACACCTGTCTTACCTGTGACACGAATCTTGAAGGTGAGTTTCTGGCCAGCAGCCTCGCAGCTGTACTCCCCTGCATCTTTCTTCTCCACCTGGCTCACCACCAGCCGACGCTGTTTGCCCTCTGACTCAGCCTTGAACTTCTTGCTCGAGGTGATCAGTTTCCCCTCCTTGTACCACTTCACCTCTGTCTTCTCCTGGGTCACCTCGCAGCTCAGCGTGGCATTTTCTGTTGGTGCAGCCTTCACCTCCTTCTGCACCTTCTCCTTGTTGATAAAAGCATCTTCTGCTTCTGGAATTGAAGGCAAATGGGCACATTTAAGACATGAATCTTTTCTACACAGCCTTCCCCAAATGCCCAAATTAGTCTTTGGACTGTACCGTTGAGGACAGCTTTCCCACTCACATTTCCTGACAGTGCTATGAACTGAATGCCAACATCTGAACTATATCAATTGCCAGTGAAGAACTTCCTCCCTGCCAGACCAAAACAGCTTAGATAGCCCTAAACTTGTTTTCATTTCCACCAGTATCATGTTCCAAAACCTTCAAAAATTAAAAAACACCCCTTTCCCCACTGTCCAGCAGCACACCAGCATACGCAGTCATTGAAAAGTCTGTTTCATACAAGGGGACAGGCATTAAATTGTCCAAACAAGCTGACAGTTGTAAGTTGCTTTGCCAGCAAAAGCCAGGTGAGGGTCAAGGTTAAATTCTGTTTGTGATTAAGTCATAGTGAGGAAATGTATTTTTCTCACCTACTTATTTCTGAAAACAATTCTAATATCTCCTGAGTTTTCAGAGGCAGTAATAAAATGGTTTCCCCTATGGAATCATAGAACGGTTTGGGTATAGAAGGAAGCTTTAAAGATCATCCAGTCCAACCTCTTGCCGTGGTCAGGGACATCATTCACTAAATGAGGCTGCCCAGGGTCCCCATCCAGCCTGCCCTTGGACACTACAATGATGAGTCACCCACAACCTGCACTGGACAAACTGTTCCAGTGTATCACCACCCTCATCATAAAGAACTTTTCTCATGTCCAAACTGAGTCTACCCTCTTCACTTTTGAAACCATTGCCCCTTCTTATGTTGCTACAGACCCTGGTAAAAAGCCTTTTTCCACTTTCTTATCAGACTCTCTTCATAAATAGAACGCCTGTCTTCCTCCATTTTGGAATGAAAAGCACCAGCTTGAAGCCTTTCTATTTTTAAGCATTTCTTTTGTACCTGCTATAGAGAAGAAAACAAAAGAAAATACTGGAAAACCTTTTTAGTTGCAGGTTTCTTTAATTTAATAGAAACCACCAATGCTGCCTTCTAGCATTGTGACCAAATGCTGTCTCTGAGACTATTTAGGAAGAAGCATTTGCAGGGGTGTGCTTGTGCCCTGAAGATATCTTTAATATTCTTTAATTTCCCCTGAAATTATTGACTTCTCATTTTGCTATCATTGCATCTACTTGAGATCCCCAGGGAAATTCCCAAATTATTTCCAGCCTGTCTTAAGCTGAGGCTACCCAAGTCCTCTGTGTTCATAGCTTCAGAAGGCAAACAGGAATGTACACAAATTAAACAGAATTTAAGCACCGTCTACATCACTGAATGCTGGGGTTAAATGTGTCAAACCACTTAACTTTCCCCTCCTTCTTTGTTGGGGGGTTCAATACAGTCGAAACAATTTCTCTCACCTGTGACATGAATCTTGAAGGTGAGTTTCTGGCCAGCAGCCTTGCAGCTGTACTCCCCTGCATCTTTCTTCTCCACCTGGCTCACCACCAGCCGACGCTGTTTGCCCTCTGACTCCACCTTGAACTTCTTGCTCGAGGTGATCAGTTTCCCCTCCTTGTACCACTTCACCTCCGTCTTCTCCTGGGCCACCTCGCAGCTCAGCGTGGCATTTTCTGTTGGTGCAGCCTTCACCTCCTTCTGCACCTTCTCCTTGTTGATAAAGGCATCCTCTGCTTCTGGAATTGAACTGGAAAACATTGGGTAAAATATACATTAAATATGAGCAACTTGTGACTGGAAGACATTAAAAGTTGCTTCTATGTTGTATTGGACCATTTCCTGGAGCAACTCTGCTTCACAGTGTTTATCACACATTATAATGCATCCTCAGCACAGTCCCTATGGTCATCCCATCCCTCTGGGTAGTCTTTACTATCAGCTTGGACTCCTAATTTTCAGATTTCTTCTAATGAAGACAATGACAGATCTTCATCTGTCTGTCTTTTTGATATTGCTCCACTCTGCACTGGATATCAGCCAAGTACAGCTCAATTATGAAGACCTCAAAATCAGGAAACCATAGAAATTTAAGAGCAGAAAACCATCTTTTGACTCTACCCTTTGGTAATGATATAGCCCTTAATATGGTGAATATTTGGCCTACATTAGATTTTGAAGCTCAGTTTTATGCATAAAGCATGGTTTTGTACTCTCAGCAACCCCTGATTCTTCAGAGAACTGGCTGATGTCATCTCCTCTTAATACCTAACACATATAGAAGAAAGTGTTTAAAGCCCACCTTACCCTTTGTGTCAACAAATGGAGTTAGCATCAGAAAGATATCAAGTGTAATTAGTTAGGCATACACACTTCAGTTAAGGTGATTCAGTTAATCACTTTGCTAAGTGGGATCGATTGATACATTGAATCTTTTATTGATTACTTTAATCACTGTTTTATCTGATTCTCCTTTTACCAACAACTGGTTGCTGAGAGCATTCATGCTAGTTCCTATTTGAGGCGTGGGAGAACAGATAAACCCTAAATAAATGGGCTTCCATTTCTATTCCATGGTTTGCCCTACAAAAGGCTGTAGAAGTGCAGAATATTTCTGACGCACTTACATCATGGACTTCTCTAGTGCTAGCCAGCTTCTAACAGCAGAGCAATTTTGAATAAGCTTCCTATGCTTGTTTGGGTCCCAGGAAAGATCCCAGGGTCCTGATGCTGATACCAAGACAGAGGCTCCAAGCATGAATGCAGGACTAGCAGGTGTGAGGGGGATTGACATTGCCTTTTATTTGCAGTGGAGACATGGAAGACCACTCATTCAGATCATTCATGCAAGCATATTCAGGCATACCCAGCTCAGGTGACCGGGAAGGCTCCTGCTCCCCAGCAGTCATGGCAAACCCTTCCATGACCTGTCCCCTATCTCCTTCCTCCCTGCTGTCACTCTGTGAAGCCTTCTGCTGCCATCCCTTTCCCTTCCTTCATGACTTTCTCCTCTGCATGCTGTCTGAATTCTGAGTGGCAGCAGCTGCCCAGGAGGGTAAGTTCAGCTCAAGTTCCTGTGCTGCTGACCGTTGCAGTACGTGCAATCCCAGGATTAACACCACAGCTCTACCACCAGCACTGCAGTCCACTGAAGGCGAGGGAGCAGGGCAGCAAGCCAATGCAAGAATGCAGTTGATACACTCTACATTTGATCTCCCTGCTTGTATTGACTGCAGAAGCATCATTCTCTCCGCCCATCTTCAACAGCCCCTGTTTTGACTGATGATTTTCAGGGGAGGTTCAAGTTGGATGTTAAGAAAAACTTCTTCTGAAGAGGAATGGTGATGTGGTGGCACAGCTTTGCAGGGAGGTGGTGGGGTCACCATCCCTGGGAGTGTTCAATAACCATGGAGATGTGGCACTGAGGGACGTGGGCAGTGTGCATGGTGGGATGGGTTGAGGCTGGATGTGGGGATCTTTGTGGTCTTTTCCAACCGCAATGATTTGATGAAGATCAGAAGGGTTGCTTATTAGCAAGACAACAAACATGGCCTAGACCAAACAGGTGATGCAAAACTTCTCACAAATGCAATGGAGCTTTGGCCCACTTCAAATAAGGATTTCAGCATGCACCACAAATACTGAGATAATGAGATGGCAGAATCAGCCCTTTTTACTCTAGTTTTCTATAGGTTTCCAAGGTGTGCAGCACTTGTTTCTTTTAAGCAAGAAGGTCTAATCTGCATCCCATAATGCTCAACACTCAGCACCTAACATTCAACATGTCCTTAAAATGGGATTGTTCTGTGCTACCAGTGGAACCCTGGGGTAGAGGAACCCTGAAAATCTTTCTGAGTGCAATGGTAAGAGGAGAAATTAAGACTCAGGAAGCCATTGCACTTTGGGAGAAGCTAGTAAGATGAGGATTTCTGTAGTGAAAGAGCCAACCACTCCAAGAGTACTCATAATCCCTCCTGACTTTCACACCACATCATTCTGCAGTGAGGGCTGGACTTGCACGTCACGTTACAGTGGTACACATGAGAAATACAGCAACGGTAGCTAGGCAAGCACTCTCCAAGCGTGGCAGAGGAGGAGGTATTACATTACCCTGTGCAGCCATGAGCTCATCCGGTCTGAAAGAGAACAGAAAACCTTTGGTTTCTGAGGCAAACAGCTAATAATAGCCCTCAGCTAGCAAAATTCAAGTGTAAAAGCACTACATTTCTGGGTTTTCTCCCTACACCTCTGCAATAAGACGTGGGCTGGCTTTGGCTGCTGAGGATTAACTTGGTAGATTCCAGCTGTTGCCATAGTCTTTCTGTTATTGTTCATATTTCATTTTCTCTGACAGATACCTCCCAAATCTACCCTTTCTGTAATCCACTCTTTGCTGAAACTGCCAATTTCCTGAGCCAAAAGCATGAGCGACACAACTCACGGAACAGATCCAAAGGCCCCAGAATCACATCCACGTGGTGTGGGAATAGTAAGAGCTGATAGTTTAGAGTCTACACCACAGGCAGCAGCAAAACTGTCTACTACAGGAGCAGAGATATATTGCACACCAGGGACTGAAGGAGCAGAATGCCCCAAGATGGAGAGAGCAAAGACTGCAACCTTTACAAGGGAACAGAACGCAAGCTATGCCCTGCAAGGACACCAGGTCTGTGTGAGCAGAAAGGCAGTAGACTCCCAGTACAGTTGCTCCACCACATAGCTGATCAAATGCCAAACCTTGACCAGGATTAAGCTCCAATGTGTTCACTGCCATAAGAAAGAAGAGGAGAAAACAGATTCCCTGTCCTGATCAGCTCAGAATACAAGACAAGAACTGTAAAGTTAACAGAGAACAAGCTGACTTACGAGCAAAAACCAGCAGAGTGCAGCTACAAATAAAACAGAAGACAAACCCTCGTCATCAGCCAGCTCACTAATGGTCACTCAGAATGCAGCTGATGTGCCCATGGCTATCTGGAGTCTAAGTTAAAATTTACTGGATCTTGTGCAAAATATACTGACACCAGAGCAATCTCTACTGCAGCTGGAGTGAGAGATCTGCCTCCATGCTAAACTCTCAGACTAATGAGAAACGTACAATTAGAAAGGTATCAATGGATTCATGACTGGTCATTACATTTACAGAACATGGAACGAATGGTCGTCAACGTGGGATTCAACAAGCCAAAGGCAAGTGCAATGCCTCTGACTAAAAGTTCTTAGGACACCAACAACCAAATCTCAGTGCAGCCACAGTAGAGATCTGTAACTACTACTGTTGAAATATCAACTGGCAGAGCAGTGTTGCACATTGTACAAATCACAGTTGGACATCTATGGACAGCTCATTATAAAAGTAGTCGTAGGGGAAGAGCTGGATGAAACATTGTTAAAAACAAACAATCATCTTAGCTGCACGTTTGTAAGCATTTCTTTTCATCCTCCCCAAAACAATTTCATGGCAGAATCAAGAAGACACATTCACACAGACGTTTCCACAGCCAGACTATGGAATAATAAAAGAATATCAACCAAAATATGTTTCCTACCAGTTACATGAATCTTGAAGGTGAGTTTCTGGCCAGCAGACTCACAGCTGTACTCCCCTGCACCTTTCTTCTCCACCTGGCTCACCACCAGCCGACGCTGTTTGCCCTCTGACTCCACCTTGAACTTCTTGCTCCAGGTGATCAGTTTCCCCTCCTTGTACCACTTCACCTCCGTCTTCTCCTGGGCCACCTCGCAGCTCAGCGTGGCATTTTGAGTCAGTACAGCCTTCACCTCCTTTTGTACCTTGTCCTTGCTTGTAAACACGTCTTCTTTCTCTGCAGGTACATCACAACAGTCACACCGTTTTGCTGTAGTCTGCTGCAGAGCTAACTCCAGTTCCCCATTTTCACTATACTTGCCCTTCACAGGGAGCATCGTGATACCTCATTAAGACAGGAAAATAATTTCCCCTCTATTTTGCCTTGGGAAATGATAAGCATATCATTTCATATCATATCATATCACATCATATCACAAAGCTAAACATTTCTCAGTCTGATAGCAGATTTGGACATGAGATTTAGAACACCTGCATGCACTACTGAACCTCCTCCCTTCTCTTTTTTTTTTCTGATGTCTCTCTACATTTCCAGTAAATCAGAAGGGAACGGCCCTCTAAAACAGGTTGCCCAAGGAGACTGTGGATGCTCCATCCCTGCAGGCATTCAAGGCCAGGCTGGATGTGGTTCTGGGCAGCCTGGGCTGCTGCTTGGCAACCCTGCACATAGGAAGAAGGGGGTTGGAACTGGATGAGCACTGTGGGGCTTTGCAACCCAGGCCATTTATGAGTCTGATTATTGGCATTTTCCACCTAATTGTGTCATTCAAATTTTGTAACCAGATCCCTTCAAACACCTCCCCTTTTCTCACTCCTTGCATGCCTGGTGTGCTCTTGCACTGTAACCCTGCAGACACCAGCTGACTACAAGAGCTGCACAAGTTACCCTCCTTGCCTATGGTTTGTTGCAGTAATTCATTCCTGGATGGAAAAGCACATGTAGAAAAGTGTAGCTATGACACTAGATGACAAAGAAAGCCCTATAGCCAGAATGTTTTGCACCAGAGAGGCTGTAAGTTTATCCTCTAAATGCAAGAAACATAAAATTAAGCGTTCCTTTATCTCTGGGATTCCAAGCATTTTCTCACCTCTGACTTTCACTTGGAATGTTGCTTTGTCATCTTCTGTTTCACAGATGTAGCTCCCTTGGTCTTTCAGGGTCACATTTTTGATCATGAGCTTGCGGTGCGTCCCCTGGGAGATGATGGTTGTCCTCTGGTCCTGCTTCACCTCTGTTTGATCTTTCTTCCATACGACAGCTCCGCTTGCAGCTGACACCTCACACACCAGCTCCAGGTCTTCAGAAGGACTGACTGATATTTCTGGAGTCATTTTGGGCTTGTTGACAGAATTAATGGCTTCATCTGAAGAAAAAAAGAGAAAGTGGTTTACATCCTGACTCAGGCTTATTCAGCGCAGCATGAAGATACAGTTAGAACTGATTGTAATGTCTCTGCTCGTTACATTTGGGTGATTGAGTTTCACCTCTGGAGGTACTCACATACAAACGTGTGCTTGATTCTCCTGTGTAAGGAAAGAGTAAGTTCTATGCAGACAGTTCTTATTTCTTTTAATCAATTCTGTATTCTGCACATGTTCTTCTGAAGCTAAAATGAAGGCAGATAAGTAACGTGTTTGCAATACATGAACAAACCTATTCAACACCTTGTCTCTAAGCTAACAAGCAGCGTTTGATGAGCACATCAGTATTTCATGCCCTTCATTCCATCCAGACAGAACCTGCCTGAGGAGCAAGCTGATGGCTGTCAGCTACAGGCAGACCTAGCTTAGTATTGCATTTCTTAGAGCAACAACTGTTGCTTTCATTCACTGAATATAACAAGGCCAATTGCTATGCCAGGCACATTTATGGCATCAGTGAACAAATAATGCCTTAAAAATTGTAATAGACAGGAGACATCTATTCTTTTAAAACTAGATGACCAAAGAAGAACAGTCCCTCCAGAGTCAAGCTGTGAAGAACTAATAGCACCAACCAATATCACATAGATAGATTACTTCCCTGCCCTAAGACCATCTTGTGACCATTTGGTGCTCCTAATTAAGCCCTCTTGATGGCATTTTGTCTGAGCCATGTGACATTTTGTGATAGGAGTTACTGCTAGTGTTCCCTTAACCCTACACCAAAGTAGGAGGTATCCATTCTCAGGGAATCATGCAGGCTTCCTCTGTATTTGATGCTCAGAGACAGCCCCAGAACTTTTTAAATCTTAGCTTAGCTCTCATCCAATAATGTTCATCAAACAGTGTAACTTGTCCCTTTGGGATGCCTTTGTTCTGCATCAACCAGTTCCAAAGGAGTCTTCTTGGCTTGTTTTAGATGAGTTTTTCAACAGATAAAGCCAGGGTCTTTGAATTACAAAGTGAAATTGCAGAATGCATGATTCTCAACCAAACAGAACGGGAGGTGGGATGCAGGGTGAATACCTGAGCCAACACCACCTGCAAGCAATCCTTCAATATCTTAGGATTCTCTAGCCATCCCAAATCCAGTGTTGTGCTTGATCTATCATCTCTGCTGAGTTTTTAGCTAGCTGATGGTGAGCATCATGGTGGTGATGGGTGAGCAGTCATACTAGAGGGTCTTAATCAACCTTAAGGATCCTGTGATCAGAGGAACGTGAATGTGCTGTTAAAGGTCACAAGCGCTGCACTGCAGCATGAGCATACACAGCGAAAGGTTTTCAGTAGAGCTTCAGTTCATAAATGAGGACTGGGTTATGGAAAATAGGCTCAAGATAGAAACCAGAAAACAGATCTTAACGCCAGGTTCTGTGAATGCAGCCAGCTGAATTTCACAGATATTGAATTTCAATGACAAATTCTTGTGTTATTTTACCCTCCAGCTCCACCCTGAACAGGAACATGTCAGTGACAAGCATTACTCCTCCAGGCTTGACCTGACAGTGCTTTACTTGTACTATGAGCTAATGCCAGGAAGAGCAGGAAAAGAGTTTCATCCACGTGCCTTCTCCTTCCTTAGTAAAACCAGTGTGAAACTGCAGCCACGTCAGGCTGAAGGAGACGTCTCAGATGTCCTGCCTGGATGCAGGAGGTCACGTGTCAGAGGATGTCTGGCACGTCAAGTCTCATGGCAGTGCAGTGCATGACAAACTTCAACAACACTTTCCTGTGGGCTCCTTTGGGCACGAGGCCCAGCGGGTGACACACCTCTGGCTGCAGCTCTTCAGAGCCTCCCAGCAGCCACGTGATGCCCATGGGAGAGACACAGCTGACCCACACAGCAGACGATTTACCAGCTAGCTCTGGTTTACAGCAAGAGAAGATACAAGTGGCGATGCTGAATGGTGAAATACTGCGAGTGTGTGGCATGGGTATAAGATTGGTGAGCCTGAGGATGTTCAAAGTCAGGCTGGACAGGGCTCAGAGCACCTGATGGAGCTGCGGTGCCCCTGTTCATTGCGGGGGGAGTCCAACTAGCTGACCCTTAAGGGTCTCTTCCCTATCTATGAGATACACGAAAGCTGATTCTGCAGTAACCAAGCTACCAACAGCAGTTGTTTGTATTACAGCTTGCCAACACAGGTTTTAAAATAACAGCATTGATTACTCATTTGATAGTCACATTACAGTGCAAAGCACATGGAAACGTCCATCAGCTAATTCAATTAATTCTGGGGCAGACCTGCCAGTATGAAATATTATGCTAACATGACAAAGAGAGAGAAGAAAAGCAAAATTAAGACTAGCTGACAAGCCTTGGCAGGAAGTTCTGCTCTCCATCAATTTAGTACCATTATTCAATTCTGTTGGGAGCTGTCTCCATGCCTCTCTGCAGTTCGTTCTTTGAGAAGAAGCAATTAAGTAAGCTCTCCAATACCAAAGTGCATACACTACTCTAGGGCTTTGTTGTTTCTCCATGGACCAACAAGGGTGAAAAGCCAGCAGAATATGATGAAGAGCCTCATGCATACTCAGTGTAAAAAAAAAAAAAAGGCAATTGTTGCTGGGAAGAAGGTGCATTTGCATTTGTGTCATCTGCAGAGGGTACTGCAGAAATGGAAAGTCTTCCACTGGAGCAAACAAAGGGCTCTCATTTATCGCAATCAAGGCCCAGCGTGTGGATCTCAGAGATCAGACCTACACCCTGCAGCAAAACAGAGACCTGCGTGGGAAAGTTCTCTCTACATCTGTGCAAGAAAAAGCCCACCATGGAATGACAGCTAAGTAAACATCCCTGTGACTCTTCACAGGTCTCTTCTACATTTTGGATCACTGCTACAAAAAGAGCTGTTTACATCATCTCTCGTGGCCACCCTGGGAGAAGAACAGGAAGACTGGGATGCTCTTTTTCCTATCTTTCCCTTGATTTCCTCTATATCTTAGGGACGAATCACAGGACAGAACACAGAAATCAAATGGCTCTACAAAGCAGATTGGCCAGTTCAAGTCAAAACAGCCACTGAAAACACCCCAGATGCTGTCTGACAACAGCTGGACTGTTGGGGAGTCAGGTGAATGCAGTCTGCTGGCCCTGGGCAGGAAGAGGACAGCCCAGACTGTCACATATCTTTCACTGAAAGCTGATAGAGCATTTTATCCCCCTCACAGATGCACTGATAACTTGCAGCATCATCCATGGAGACGCTGTGAATTTTCAGGGTGTGTCTCTTCCCCACAATGTGCAGTTCCTATTTTTCACTGGCCTTGAGCTCCTTCCCATCCTTCATCCACTCCACAGTAGCACCTGTGTCTGAAAGCTCAGCCTGCAGTTTGGCTTCCTCACGCAGCCAAGAGCAGATCTTTTCTACATCTTTGCTCTTCTTGGTAAATCTCACTGCAGCACCTGTCAGGAGCAAAGGCCTCGTTATTTCAATTTATATCAGGCTAACGTGGTCAATGTTTGCTGCAACATCTCTGAAAAAGTATCACCTTCTGTTCCTGCACTCATCATTGTGTCAGTGCTGAGCAATTCAAGATATTTCATTTAGTCTTCTTGCCGGATTTACTAAGTAAAAATCAACCAAACATCTCCTTCTACTGATTAATAATGCTCTAAACATGCTTCTGCAGAGGTTTCCACCCAATGACAAACAGGTCCTCCCATAATAAATGTTTATTTGTTCTATTTTGTCATGCAAAGCTGATTGATAGAGATATTATTGGAATGATTGCTCCCCTACTTCTAAACTATTCCAGTGCAATCAGAAAGGCTGTCTGAACCTGGAGCTGAAAGTACTGCTCTATGGTGATGCAATGGTAAACATGGTGACTGAATGCACTGGCCAATAGCTGTGAACTGCAGACATTCATCAGCTGGCATGAAGCAATCTGGTTCAGATACCAAGCAGCTGGGTAGATTGGCTTACCCTACAGTCAGTGCTATCATGTTTAGGTCATTACCAGGACTCACGTCAGTCCATGGGATGCAATTTCAGGTATTTGGTACAGTCCGTGAATGCCTGCAGCCCCAGTTCTAATCATCAGATCACAGCAACTATGCCTTGACTGTAAGATGAAAGGAGAAGGATCAAAGCAAATACCTCTCACTCTCATCTTGCTGCTGACATCAACATTTTTGGCAACAAATTTCACTTCTGCTCCATCATCATTCTTGGTGACGTTCTTTATGATTAGTCTGTGAGTAGTTTGGGTTCTCTTGATGATCCAGGTCTCGCTTTCCTGTAAGACTTTACCACTGAGGTACCAAGTGCCGCAACACGTTGTTGTAAGGTCAATAGTAAACATGGCATCCCCTCCAGGTACAGCAGTTGTTAGGGGGGATTTCACAACCAGGACTGGTCCTGAGGAAGAACAACATGGATGTCTTAATGCTCTTTAGATGCAAGTCTGGTATCTCATTTAGAGATGGAAGATTAAATCATAGGGACATTTCTACTTCTCCCTTTGCATGAGTGCTGGAAGAAGCACTTCTGTGCTTAAGATCTGTTACAGAAAGTTCTGCCTCTTGCACATGTGAGATATCAAAAGATAAGGATATTCATGTCTCTGTCACAGAAATAGAACTTGTATCACTTTAGTGGTAGCTGGAGGTTGATATGAGATAGGAGAATTAGGAATAAAGGAAAGCCTTTGGTGTGTTAATGAACTGCTATCCTTAAAGTCAAAGGAAACATCTTTAGGGAACCAACACAGCTGCTCAGCACACACTGACCCATTTCCATTGGGGTTTTTGTGCTTACCAAGGTGCACGCTCCCTGGGAATTCCAGAGACGGGCTCTGTCCATGCGCATTGACTGCAGACACTCGGAACTGATCATCAGCCTCTTCAGACAGATTGCTCACCGTGAACTCTGGGACGGGGACATGAGACTCGTGGCACCTCACCCAGGTGAAGCCAGTTAGTTTCTTGCATTCCACGACGTAGCCATTGATTGGAATAGGGCAGTGCATCTTCGGAGGGGACCATGCCAGCGTCACTGAGGTTTCTGTTTTATTTTTCACCACGGGGTCAGTTGGGGGCTGGGTGGGAGGTTTTCTGGGAGCTGATCAGAAAGAAATACAGAAATATTAGCATAAGGTCATGTAGGCTGGAAAAGACCTTCAAGATCAGCAGACTCAACTTTCAGCATGACCTACTGAGTCCCACCATTAACTACTGTGGTACCTGAGGACATACATGACAAGCTTATTCCTGCAGGTATTTGCATAGTGAATATATTGACCCTCTGGTTGCTTTGGAACATTTTAGAGGTTAAAATCCCATCAGACTTTTTCACTGTGTGCAGCCACTGATACAGGCAGGAGGCTGGGAATTACCTGATAAGCTCTAGTTACAGACTACTGACACAGTCAAGGATTGATTTCATTTCATTTTGGCCATCAGAAAGTTTGGTGTCTGGTTTCAGTCACCCATCTAGACTCCAATTATAATCATATGGAGAACAGCGCATTTAGGAGAACTCATCTCATCTTAATAAACCTGAATGAAATCACAGAATCATAAGATCACGGGAGAGCTTGGGTTGGAAGAAACCTTCAAGATCATTCAGTTCTAAACACCCTGCCATGGGCTGGCTGCCCACTAACCAGCTCAGGCTGCCCATCACCCATCCAACCTCGCCTTCAACACCAAGGACAGGCACCCACAGCTTCTCTGGGCAGCCTGAAATGGAAGCAATGAGCCACATGTTGAAGATACTCAAATATTCATGACTGTAGAGAGAGCCAAATACTCCATACATATTGCCTGCCTGGTAAATGGCATTAAAATGCCAACAACAGACTCATCCAGCTCATTGAAAATGGTGTGAACATGGCGTACAGGATTCTTCCAGCAGCTAGTTAGATCTGCAAAGAGTAAAAATAGGAAATCTCAATGTGATACAATTTTCCCTCATAACATAAAGAGACACATAACTGCTTTGGGGTGCACTGTTACCAGCCTGTCAGTTGCTGTTGGTCAGTGCTAGATTCCAAAGGTCCCACATACATAGCATGAAGCCAAAAGCTAGACGCTGGAATCAGATCTCCTGACCTTACCATCAGAAATTGAGATGTCATATTTTGCTCAGAGGTGCCTGCTTGTAGGAGGGACAGCTTCCGAGCTTTTTCTGCTCCAGGAACCAGCTCGAGCTTCAGAATTTAAACAGCAGTCAGAAATTAAACTGAGCTTTGTCACCTCCATCAAATAGAAGGAGTGGTTGGGTGGTACAGCTTTCCAAATAACTTAGAAACTGGCACAACAATCAGATGCCTACCTTTTCTTTTTGAACTTGTTAATACATAGAGCTTAATAGCATCAGAATGCCCCAAGCACTTCAGATAACACGACAGCTGTAAACCCTTCTTTAAGGATTCCTTTGTTTAACCACTGAGTAACTGTAATTCAGTGGTGCTGGTGGGAGAAGTCCTAATCTTCCCAGATGGTGAATAGAATTGATGTTCACATGCAGACTGGTGCTGCAGCAGAGCCAGAAACCACTCATTTGGGAAACACAGCACCAAGAAAATAATGTGAATAGCTTCATAAAATCAGGCAGCTTCACCCAAATTTCATGGCAGGTCCATTATTCTTCCTATTTTCAGGAAGAAATGTTATTCTTCTGTTCCCTTATTCTTGTAGTTGTATTTTCTTTTCCTTTCCAGCAAGCAGCTTTGTAGCTTACAAATTGTTTTCTAATCACCTCCTGGTGTGGACAAATCACACAGTTTTGACTCCATGTTTTACATAGTTAGCATTTTATATTTGTTCCAGTATGGAACTGTACAGTCATAGAATGGCCTGGGTTGAAAAGGATCTCAAAGATCACAGAATCACACAGAATCACAGAATCCTTCTGCAAAAGAAAACACAAAAGCTACAGGGACTTGGAACTACTTTGTATATCGAGATCAGAAGGAACTGAGAAGTTATCAAGTACAAAGAACTTACTTTTCCAGATTGCCTTTTCCAGACTGCTGTTCCAGCAGTGACAACAAGCGCAGGCAGCCCGGAGGACATCGCAGACATTGATGATCAGCTGGCATGGATCAGTGAGGATGAGTTTGGGCACAGCACAGCTGGCAAGGGATGCTGGGGTGGCTGCAGCAAGACAAGAGCTCCTCCAGCCTGAAGATATCCATCACCAGACGAGAAAGGACAGGGTGAAAGTAAGGAAGACGCGCAGACGAGAAGAGCAGAAAGGGAGATGAGGAGGGAACTTGGTGGGGTGGCAATTCTGGGGGAGAAATTGTACTCTGATAATGTTACACTCTGAAATTCAGTGTTGCAATTTGGAGGAAGGAATTATTGGGGTGGGAATCTGGGGGGCCGTTGTAATACCAGAAGTATTTTACAGAGCAGCAGCCATGCATCAAGAGAAGGGCTTCACAGAGCAGCAGCTGTGGAGGGAGAAACAGCATGAGAACCAAGGACACCTCTAGGAAAAGAATGAGTAGCTCGCGGCTTTCAAGGGGGGTCTTTGACCAGGGGTTGTTATTGCGGTAGCTTTCCTCCAATTGGTGTCTGTGGTTTTTAAATGCCCTCGTCTGTCTGCTATAAAAGCATGGCTTTTCGGGCAGTCGATGGACGCAGCCATATTTAACCATACTGCTGTCTGGCTGTTTGTCCAAGCGCGCTGACCTTTTGCCTTCAGGTTTGCCAACTACTGTCTCAGGAACGAGAGTTATTAGGCATTATCCAGGTTATCTTGTGCTTCTACTATGTTAATAGATTGGATGTGAATCCAATGGGGTCTGATGTTACCAATGGTGCTGGAATCTGCGGGAATAATCATTGAATGTATTAGTAATGCTCGGTTATGATGCTATTACCTCTCTTATATCCAACTAATTTGGATTTTTCAAATATGACCACGCATCACTTGAGAGGAAGGCGCACGCTCATAGAACTGAATGGGAGAGTTGATTTCATTTTCCAAGCAGGTGTTCCACTTGGGCTCTGTATCACGCACTGGCCATGCGGATATGGAGTAAAACTGGAAGAAATCCCTCAGACCCTGAATGCAGGAGAGAATGTGTGGTGGGTGAAAGAGGAAAGGTGCACTTTGAAGCAGGGGACGCCCTGCTGGCACTGCCTGCCGCATCCACCACCAACACGGTTTGCTCTTTATCCTGCTCCACAGCTGCTGCTCTGTCAAGTCCTTCTCTTGATCCATGGCTGCTGCCATTCTTCTTGGATTACAACAGGGGGCTGGGAGGTTTTTGGCAGAGGGAGGGAAGTTGATTGGGGGTGGGAGTTTTAGAGGGTGGGATCAGAAAGGATTGTTAGGGTGGGAAATGGTTGGGAATACTGTCATTTCTTGACTGTTTGCTATGTTCAATTATTAAATGTCTTTGCTATATTTCTGCCTGCCTGCAGCCGCTCCTTCAGTTACAAAGCCCACCTCCCCAGGCCCCCGGGCCCACCTTCAGGGCAATGTGAAAGGGCAGCAGAAAGGGCAGTGTCCCAGATCTGCCACCACCATTGGACCCATCCCTCCCCTCCTCAGTCAGTTCTGCGTGGGAATGGAGGGATGAGAAAGGGGGATGGACTGGAATTCTGGGAGAGCTGAGTGGCTCAGCCTGGAGTGGAGGAGGCTCACTGCCATCCCAGACACAGCCATCAGTCCCCAGGTGCAGAGAGGACTGAGCCAGGCTGCACCCTGCAGCACCCAGCAGCAGGATCCCAGTCTGAGGCCTGCCTAGGTCGTGTGGCTGCGCTGCAGGCTGAGCTATGGAGAAAGCCCCACTTGGAGATTTCTTCGCTCCCTGAATGTTCCCCCCTTTCTCCATCTTGCTCTGCTCCATCCCCAGCCGCAGCCCGGCGTCCCCGACATGTTGCTGTGCTTGCAGAGCTGGACTTGGCCCTTGACCTGTACAGGTCCCTGTCCCCACCTGTCGGATATCCACCTTGCCTTCTCACCCCTCTCTCTAGATCCAGTTCATGCCCCATCTATCTCACCTCCATGTCCCACCTACGTCCTCTCTACGTCTTTTGGTCTCCCCCAAACCACCCTCACGGTGCCTTACCTCCTGGCAGGCTCAGGGAAGGAGCACCCGGTGCCCTGAGCCCACAGGCCCAGCCCTGCACAGCACTGCACACAGCACTGTCATGGCGGCGCCCGGTGCTGCCGCACAGCATCCTGGGAGTGGTAGTTCCTGCGGGGCCTGCAGCTCCCAGCAGGCCCTGCAGCTCCCAGCAGGCCCGGGCGAGGGCAGAGGGGAGCAGTGCTGTCAGCCGGGAGCTCGCCCAGAGAGCCCGATGTTCGGAGCACTTCACACCAGGAACTTTGGACTCGGCTGCTTCTGTCCACAACGTCCCTGAGCTGCTCAGGAAGCACAACTGTCTCACCCTCTGAGAGCTGGGCTGTGCAAAGGAGGCTGCAGTTGCAGGCTCAGCTCTGCCCTGTTCCAGCAATGCACTTCCTTACAACTGGAGCACTCTCACGCTTGCTTCTTGCTTCAACGGAGCAATCGCCCACCGCTTTGCACACCTCTGTGCTCGTGCAAATGGCCACCACCCCATCCCTGCACACACACACACACACACACACACACACACACACACACGTTCCACCCCATCCCTGCACACACACACACACACACACACGTACCACCCCATCCCTGCACACACACACACACACACACACATACCACCCCATCCCTGCACACACACACACACACACACACACACACACACGTTCCACCCCATCCCTGCACACACACACACACACACACACACACACACATGTACCACCCCATCCCTGCACACACACACACACACACACACACATACCACACCATCCCTGCACTCACACACACACACACACATGTACCACCCCATCCCTGCACACACACACACACACACACACACACACACGTACCACCACATCCCTGCACACACACACACACACACACACACACACACACACACGTTCCACCCCATCCCTGCACACACACACACACACACGTACCACCCCATCCCTGCACACACACACACACACACACACACACACACACACACGTTCCACCCCATCCCTGCACACACACACACACGTACCACCCCATCCCTGCACACACACACACACACACACACACACACATACCACCCCATCCCTGCACTCACACACACACACACACATGTACCACCCCATCCCTGCACACACACACACACACACACACACACACGTTCCACCCCATCCCTGCACACACACACACACACACACACACACACGTACCACCCCATCCTTGCACACACACACACACACACACACACGGACCACCACATCCCTGCACACACACACACACACACATACCACCCCATCCTTGCACACACACACACACACACACGTAGCACCCCATCCCTGCACACACACACACACACACACACGTTCCACCCCATCCCTGCACATACACACACACACACACACACGTACCACCCCATCCCTGCACACACACACACACAAGTACCACCCCTTCCTTGCACACACACACACACACACACACGTACCACCCCATCCCTGCACACACACACACACACACATACCACCCCATCCCTGCACTCACACACACACACACACACATGTACCACCCCATCCCTGCACACACACACACACACACACACGTACCACCCCATCCCTGCACACATACACACACACACACACACATACCACCCCATCCTTGCACACACACACACACATACCACCCCATCCTTGCACACACACACACACACACACATACACACGTACCACCCCATCCCTGCACTCACACACACACACGTACCACCCCATCCTTGCACACACACACACACACATTCCACCCCATCCCTGCACACACACACACACACATGTATCACCCCATCCCTGCACACACACACACACACACACGTATCAACCCATCCCTGCGCGCACACACACACACACACACACACACACACATACCACCCTCTCCCTGCACTCACACACACACACACACACACACACACATACCACTCTCTCCCTGCACTCACACACACACACACACACACGTACCACCCCATCCCTGCACACACACACACACACACATGTACCACCCCTTCCTTGCACACACACACACACACACACACACGTACCACCCCATCCCTGCACACACACACACATACACACACACGTACCACCCCATCCCTGCACACACACACACACACACACACACACACACGTACCACCCCATCCCTGCACACACACACACACACACACGTACCACCCCATCCCTGCACACACACACACACACACACACACACACGTACCACCCCATCCCTGCACACACACACACACACACACATACCACCCCATCCCTGCACTCACACACACACACACACACATGTACCACCCCATCCCTGCACACACACACACACACACACACGTACCACCCCATCCCTGCACACATACACACACACACACACACACGTACCACCCCATCCTTGCACACACACACACACACGTACCACCTCATCCTTGCACACCCTCCCACATGCGTGCACTAATGGACTCACCCATGCACACTCACATGTGTGCAACCCCAGCACTGTCCACGGCTCCGTGCACGCTCATTTGTGCATGAAGATGTGCACAGCCTTGCTCACAGCCATGTGCATACACACAAGTGGGCAAGAACAAACAGTCCACTGGCGTCCCTCTGTCTGTGTCTCACCGGCTGTGTCACCAGAAGAGAATTCAACTCTCAAGAATGAAGAACTCACATCTGGCTCCAAGGAATGTAACTGTCCTATCTCCCAGAGATCTCCACTGTCTCACCTGGTTGTGAGCGTCCCTCACAGCCAGCCAGAAAAGCAAGCAGAGGCTGAGACCAAGGAACCCCTCCCTGATGTGCAGCTCTCTGACAGTTTCTCTTTACACAGAGTGCTGGCGGCAGCCGCGTGCATTATCACACGCACTTGTATGGGCAGTTGGTGTCTAGACGTGAAGGAGACTTGCTAATTGCCCTGCTGACATATAGGGACAGACAGAAAATTTCAAGTAGGAGCTAGAGCATGTATATAAAGGATGTACGGACCTACAGTTAAGGATGTGGATTTGCATCTGAGTCTGTGCCTGCAGACGATGCAAGCACTATGCATTGTCACCCAATGGAAATGATCAAACAGCTGCTTTGGGACAGACTGTCTGTAGGGCTCAGGAAGTGTGGCCTTCCAAGGTACTTCAGGTGTCCCAAAGAACAGAGGCAAGCAGTGATGATTCCTTTCTCTCTTGATTCTAATACTTGTAGGTAGAGCACTTGAGAAAGACTTTGGAGGCTTTCCTCAGCCTCTACCTTTCCTTGTACCTTTACAAAAGCAGACTGTCTAAAAACAAGAAGACTGGACACACTTTTTGGGTTTGGTTATTTTTATTAGAATTTTTTTAATATTATAATATATATAATATATATTATATAATTTATTATTGTGTTTATTATATTATATATATTATGTATATAATGTATATTATGTATATTATAATATATATATTATATAATCATATATTATAATATATAATATATATAAATAATATACAATATACAAATTTTTTAAAGTTGTTTTGGCGTTTTTGTTGTTTTTTGTTGTTTTATTCCAGTCCAGTGTAATAAATTCTCAGTCTTACAAGGGATGAATTTTTAAGGCCTTCCTGCTGATGGACCACACTCCACTTGAACGTCAAGTGGAGCATGAGGTAGCCTTCATCCAGAAAGGTGGAATCTTGATGGGATGTTGCTGTCTTATGGAGAGGAATCTCGGCATCCCCCAGGCTGAGCCAACACACGGACACAGATTTCTGGATGGTGACCATCGCTTTCTGCCCCTGCTCCTGCTGCCTGGTCTCTCTTCATCATCGGTATCCAGCAGGAGATCACGAAGCCCTGGAGGCACGGTGATATCCAGGTCATCGTCTGAAACTTCTTCCACCAGATTGGAAGGGACCAGTCCTCTTGTGCCATCCGTCAGCTCTCCCAGAAACCAGCCATCCTCATCCATGTCTCCACAGATGTAAACGTATTGTCCAGGTGTCAGTGGAAGCTCGTTTTCTGGGTCCTCATTAGGGCCCTCATAAGGATTTTGTAGCTGTGACGAGCTAAGAATCTTCGTTTTGGTGGTGATGGTCTGCGAAAATGTAGATGCAGACTGCCACTGCCCACTCTTTTGACTCCCCCGGCTTTTCCTGGGGATTGGGGCATTCCTGTTTGGGATTTCTGTGTGGCCTCAGCTTTTTCCCCATCTCCTGGAGCTGTGTGCATTTTTCCTCCAGACTCTTGCTGAGCACTCCAAGCTTGATGTCAGCCTGCTGGAGGTCTCTCAGCAGGTGGTTCTGGGCCTTCAGGGCCTGGCAGTGACTCTCCAGGTTGCTCAGGGCTTGTTGGAGGTAGCTGCACTGCTCCAGCAGCTTGCTGCTTGTGCTGCCTGGGAACCCCGGGTCTTCCTTGGCCGTCTCATTCTCCTTTTCCAGATGCTGTCCCTGCAGCTGGTTGATGTCCTCTGCCTTCTCTGTGGCCTCTTTGGATGTGGAAGAGGCCTCCTTGAGGTGCTGGACTATTTCCAGCAGCTGCTGGGTACGGAGGCAGAGCGTACGCATCTTGTCCTTGAGCCGCTCGACCTCCTCCCACATCTGCTGAGAGCTTCTGCTCCTCAGCAGGCAGCACTTCTCTCCAAGGAGGCTGCACTGTCTATGCAGCTCCTTTAGCTTCCTCAGCAGGTGGGTGTTCTGCTCCTGCTGCTCTCTGTGCTCAGGTGGGCAGGCCTCTTGTTGCTCTGCAGCCTCCTTTTCCACATGCTGTCCCTGCAGCTGGTTGACGCCCTCTGCCTTCTCTGTGGTGTCTTTGGATGCGGAAGAGGCCTCCTTGAGCTGCTGGACTATTTCCAGCAGCTGCTGGGTACGGAGGCAGAGCGTACGCATCTTGTCCTTGAGCCACTCCACCTCCTCCCATATCTGCTGAGAGCTTCTGCTCTTCTCTTCAAGGAGGCTGCACCGTCTCTGCAGCTCCTTCAGCTTACTCAGGAGATGGGTGTTCTGCTCCTGCTGCTCCCTGCGCTCAGGTGGGCAGGCCTCTTGTTGTTCTGTAGCCTGAACACCCACCTCTGCTACAGCCCGATGGCAGGCCCTGGCCCTGTTGAAGAAGACGCGTGGCTGCCCCTCCACGTGCTCCAGGATGTACTGCAGGAAGTGTCTTCTCTGCTCCTGCAGCTCACACTGGAGGCGCTTGCTCTCCACGGCCTGCTCTGCACGGGACTTCCAGCAGAGCTGCCGCTGGACTTCCTGCTGCATTCTGTGGTCTGCTCTGCTGCTGTCGCTCCTCAGCAGCGCCTCCGCCAGCTGCCGCTACAGTTGCCATGCCTGGCGGATGGTGTCGTTGCGCCGCTTCTGCAGCAGCTCCTGCATCTGGCGCAGCTGGGCCTCCTTCTCCTGCAGCAGTTGGCAGATCTCTGTTTGCCACTGCCTCAGGCTCTGCTCCCGCAGGCGCTGCAGCTTTGACACCCGCACCCGCTCCCACTTGGAGCGCAGTTTGTCGGCCAGCAGCTGCCGCTCCCGCTCTGCCGCCTCCTGCCGCTCACGTCTCTCAGCAGCGCAGCGGCGCTGCAGCTCCTGGGAGCGGAGCCGCTCGCCCTCCAGCTGGGCCTGCAGTGCCTTCAGCTCCTGCCTCTTCTCCTCCCGCTGCGCAGGGCAGGTGGGGGGCTGTGCCGGGCCCCGGCGGGGAGAGGGCCGGCTGCCCGGGATCCCCAGGTCTTCCTTGGCTGTCTCTGGCACCTAGAACCAGAAAATCATAGAATAACAGAATGGTTTGTGTAGGAAGGGGCCTTCAAGACTCTCCCGTTCCAAGCCCATGCCAAGGGCAGGGACAACTTCCACTAGGTCAGGTTGCCCAAAGGTGCGTCCAGCCTGGCCTGGGGCATTGCCAGGCGTGTGGCAACCACAGCCTCTCTGGGCAGCCTGTGCCAGCGCCTCTGCCCCCTCATGGTGTCCTGTCTTCTTATATCTCATCCAGATCTCCCCTCTTCTACTTTCAGGGCACTGTCCTTTGTTGTATCACTACCCTCCCTTACAACCAGTACATCTCCAGCTTTCCCCAGTTCTCCTTCAGGCACTGGAGGGCCGCTCTGTGGTTTCTCCAGAGCCTCCCCTCCCCAGGCTGAACAATCCCCACTCTCTCAGTGTGTCATCTTACCTGGACGTGAGCGTCCTTCACGGCAAGTCGACTGGAGCCCTGCTCTGCACGGTGGCAGTGCAGAGCTCCCTCTTTTTCTTGGGAGCAGGACATTGCGTTACGGAGCACGTCTGCCCAGCTCCCCACGATGTAAAAGGTGAAGAGCCTCCTCTCCAGCTCCAGCTGACGCTGGAGGTGGCGGATGCAGGCGGGCTGCTCACCATCCGTCTCCCAGCGCAGCTTGCTGAGGACGTCCTGCAGCTGGGCATGGGCCGCCTCGCTGCTGGGGGGGTTCCTCAGCACCTTGGCCAGCTGCTGCTGCAGCTCCCGAGCCTGGCGCAGGGCTGCATCGCAATCACGCTGCAGCAGCTCCTTTGTCGCGCGCAGCTCGGCCTCCTTCCAGAGCAGCAGCTGCCGGGTCCCCGTCACCCGCTGCCGCTGCTCCCACTCCTTCAGCTGCTGCTCTTCCTGGGCCTGCTGCTTCTCCCAGGCACAGCGCAGTTGGTCGGTCAGCAGCTGCCGCTCCCGCTCTGCCGCCTTCTGCAGTTCACATCTCTCGGCAGCCCAGCGGCGCTGCAGCTCCTGGCAGTGGAGCCGCTCGCCCTCCAGCTGGCCCTGCAGCACCTCCAGCTTCCAGCTGTTCTTCTCCTGCTGCACAGGATGAGCTCACATAGTGGTGCAGATGAAGAGGTATTGTACAAGCCATTCACTGTGCGGGCTATATTCATCTCTATAGCCGAACCATGCCAAGTCAGTGAAAGAAGTAACTTGCTGGATTCTAAAATAGTTTTGCTTGAGAACGGCGCTGTTGCCAACTCTACTTGTTACAAAATGAACTACACCAGAGAGAGAAGGAAAGGGCAGCAAAGTTTTATATTTCTTTATGTTAGGAAAAATGGTAAATTTCTCAACCAATATGCTACTCAAGTATCCCCTGTATAGCCCTGAACCATGACCCATGTAGGGGTGTTAGAGTATTGTGAAGTTATGAAACAGCAGAGGTAGACAATAATAGTGCTGACATTGCTATTTAGTAGTTAATCAGTTAAAATGTATAGTTTAACCATAAGACAGATGGAATGGACTGGTCTAGCCCGGATGGCTCGGATGAAAGAAGATAATGAATTTCTGGACAAGTTCAAAAGAAGAGTAACACGTGAAGCATGAAGCCTGGGCCTAGGATGAAACACGAGAAAGAAGGACTGAAGATGTATTGATTAATCACGAGAAATGAATAACATAAATGATGTAATGTTTACCTAATCATATAAATATAGGACGTTTGTAAAGCTTAAGGGTCATTCACTAGGAGTGACCCAAGCTCTGTATGCATGTTTCACCTGAGCACTGAGCTTGTTAATAAAATCAACCCTGGAGTACCCACGAGTTCGAGTCTCGACCTGGTTCCTTTCTGCAACAGTTTGGCACCCCAGATGGGACTCTAGGCGTTGATTGGGGTAAGTGCCTAAATTTTTTATTATATCCAGGGGGAAGTGCATCCACTCTTTTAAGGGTTCGAGTCCTATTTTTGGGGTTCGAGTCCCCGAGGCTTCTTATTTTTGGGGGGTTTGGGGTTCTATTTTTCTGAGGTTTATTTTCCTCATTACAGAGTGGCTGCAATTCTCACTGGACCTTGGATTTCTATTTGGAGAATAGTTATGGGGGGATCGCCGTCTATAATTAAGGGTTCACCCTTAGAGGAAATTTTGTGTAACTGGAGTAAGATTGAAGGTGTTGTGGGGTTAAAAAAGAAGCGAGTGATCACTCTGTGTCAGGATGACTGGCCATTCTTAACCCGGGTTCGTGGGGCTGGTCCCGACGAAGTATGGCCACCTGAGGGGACGTTTGATGATAAACGTCTTGCTACCATGCGGCGAATACTCCAAGATAGAAATCCTTATCAAATGGATTATTTATATGTGTGGATAAATTGGGCTGATAAAAGAAATCAAATTAAGTTGGGGAAGGCTACTAGCAAAACTGAATTATTAGCATATTTTGATGAATTACATCAGGGTGGGTATAATTCTGATCGGGAAAAAGATGGAAATAATAAAGAAGTGGGGCAGTATCCGATGACTATTGAATTTCATTCTAATCCGAGGGTTGGTCCTGATACCGGCCCTGATGTACCACCTCTATTAGCAGCAGCAGTACATCAGCCTTGGAAACCGGGAGATTTGATGCTATGGCAAGAGAAAATGCCGCGTTTATGGGAGGATGCGGAAAAATGTGCTAAGATGTTGTCTAGTATTTTCAGAGATTATAAACCTAATTGGGAGGACATACAGACTCTGTTACAGGAATTATTTACTGTAGAAGAGAGAGAGAAGATCATGGCTAAGGATAGAGAGTTATCAAATACTAATCCAGGAAGACCTGTATGGCCCATAGCTGATCCGAAATGGAATATTGTTAGACAGGATGAGCTTCAGGCTTGGAGAACGGCTACACAGGGTTTGCTAGAGGCTGTACGCCAGTGTGTCGAGCGGGTTACTAATTGGTCCAAAGTACAGGAATGTCAGCAACGGTTGGATGAACATCCCAGTGATTATTGGCATAGACTTCGTTCTGTTTTACTTAAGTATGGGGGTATGACAGAGCAGACTTTTCAAGAGCCGCTTGCAATTAGTGTGTTTGTAAATCAGGCTGCACCCGATATTAATAAGTATTTTAAGAAACATATGCCGGGATGGCAGGCAGAGGGGTTGCAAAAAATATTATCTGTTGCTACGTTTGTATACAATGGGCGAGATCAGGAGAGACAGGAGAAAATGCAAAAAGAGAAGGATGAGGAGCGAAAGCGACAGGAACGAGAGAGAGAGACCGAGAGGAAACGTGAGAGGCAGGAAAAACAAGAAGATATGGCTTTTTTGGCAGCTGCGATTACTCAGTCAGCTCAACAGAATAGGTGGCAAAATGCTAGAGGCAGAGGTAGAGGAAATCGGGGAAGGAGACGAGGATTTCCACCCCAGATTGGTGGAGAAATTGTATGTTATTGGTGTGGAGATTTTGGACATATGCAGCGAGAATGCCCCCTCAGACCTCGACCTTTTCTAACCCCCCAGGGTTATCCGGTGACAGACGCATCTGGGCCTCATATAGATTCAGGAGTGGGAGGCTTGCGACGAACTCACTCGCAATAACAGGAGGATGGCTGTTACTCTGAGTCCAGAAGGTCATGTAATCGCAGAAGTAGATGGGCTAGAAGTTACATTCTTAGTAGATACAGGAGCAACTTTAAGTTTGTTAAATTTTGATTTGCCTGAAAAATCACTAGAAACTGTTACTATCAAGGGAGTTTTAGGGGTAGAAGAGAAATACTTGAGTAAACCACTGCCTGTAACCTTGTCAGGACGGATGACATGGGCACAGTTTGTTATTTCACCCACTTCTCCAATATCCCTATTAGGAAGAGATGTCCTCCGAGAACTAGGCACTAAATTAGATTTGAATTCAAAAGGGATGAAACTTTACTTTTTGGGGAATGTACTAGCTGTAGAAAGAGAACAGAAACAGAAAATTGAAATTCCAGATGACTTAAAAGACATACCCTCCGGTTTGTGGAGTCATAGTAGTAAGGATATAGGATTTTTGAAATCTGCAAAACCAGTGGTAATCAAGACAAAAGCTGGACCACCGCCCTCAATTAAACAGTACCCGATTGCGACAGAAGCATTACCTAGTTTAAAGAAACAAATTCAGTATTTTATTGATGAAGGGATATTGAAACCCATTATTAGTCCATATAATACTCCTATTCTGCCTGTTTCTAAAAATAGAAAGGATGAGGACGGGAACCCTGAATATCGTTTTGTACAAGATTTAAGAGCAATTAATGAACATGTTGAAGCCCTGCACCCTGTAGTTCCTGACCCTTCACTAATATTAACTGAAATACCAGAATGGTCCAGGTGGTATACTGTAATGGATCTGACGGGAGCTTTCTTTAGTATACCTATTGCTGAGGAAAGCCAAGAGATCTTTGCTTTCACATGGGAAGGGAAACAGTTAACATGGACTCGGTTACCTCAGGGGTTTACGAGTTCACCAACTTTGTTCTCACAGATTTTGAAAAATGATTTAAAGGATGTTATTTTACCTCAAAAATCGGTGTTGGTTCAATATGTTGATGATTTACTTATTGCTAGTGCAACAAAAGAAGCTTGCATAGAAGACACAAAGTATTTATGTAATAAATTGTATGAAAAAGGACATAAAGTCTCCCTTTCCAAATTGCAGTTTTGTAAGCCTGAGGTAAAGTATTTAGGGTATGTATTAGCTTCAGGGGTAAGGAAAATTGATCCAGAACGAATTAATGCTGTACAAGCAGTACCTAGGCCAATCACAAAGAAACAGATGAGGGCATTTTTAGGACAGGCTGGATTTTGCCGACCATGGATTATAGGGTATAGTGAAATTGTCAAACCTTTACAAGAAGCTACTAAGGACCAGGCCATCGAACCGATACCATGGACTGATGAAATGCAGCAAGCTTTCCAGGCTATTAAACAGGCGCTGGTATCCGCACCGGCTTTGGGACTGCCCGACTATGGTAAGCCGTTTACCTTATATGTTACCGAATCAAGAGGAATTGCAAAAGGAGTTTTAGTTCAAAAATTTGGACCTTACGAGCGGCCCGTCGCCTATTACTCACAGTCATTAGATCCTGTTGTGAGGGGAACTCCCTATTGCATTCGAGCTGTGGCTGCAGCGGCAGAACTCACCGAGAAAGTCCGGACCATTGTCTTGGGACATCCCCTGGTTGTAAAGGTTCCGCATGAAGTAGAAATCTTGCTTAAAAGGTATGCAGAAAAATCCCTTTCTCCACAGCGCGCTCACCGCTACGAAGTCATTTTGCTCCTAGCTGATAATATCACCTTAGAGCGATCAAAACCTTTGAATCCAGCCACCTTACTCCCTGATTCAACTGGAGAACAAAATAAACACGATTGTGTGCAGGTGATTCACTCAGTCTCACGACCGAGGGAAGACTTAAAGGATGAGCCATTAACAGAGCCTGAGTTAAACTTGTTTACTGACGGTTCTAGTTATTACATTGCAGGAAAGCGATACACCGGATTTGCTGTGTCAACTGAGACAACTGTTCTACTAGCAGAATCTCTCCCAAGCGGGTTGGGAGCACAAGGAGCAGAACTTATTGCGCTCTGTAGAGCGGCACGATTAGCACGCGGCAAGAAGGTAAATATATACACGGACTCAAAGTATGCTTTTGGAATTTGCCATGCTATCGGCATGCTCTGGAGAGAGCGAGGCTTTCTGACCTCTGCAGGGAGAACAATAGCTCACGGTGAGCTAATAAATGACCTATTACTGGCTATACAAGAACCACGAGAGATTGCTGTAGTTTACATACCTGCACACAGCTCTAAAAAACATGCGTTAGCAAAAGGAAACCAACTTGCAGATGCGGCAGCTAGAGCAGCTGCTGTGCACCCTAATTATAGTGTTCCTATTATGACTGTACAAACTATACCACTGCTATCGGACCCTAAGACACTTTATACAGAAATGAATAAAGAGGAACTGGAGGTGTGGATGCGTATGGGAGCTGTTCAAAAGGATGGGATTTGGATGATTGGTGATAAACCTATGTTACCACATAAATATTTGCTAACTTTAGTAAGGTGGTATCATGATAGAAGCCATGGCGGTCCAGGAAATATTGCAAATCAGATTGATCGTTTGTGGATAGCACCGGGAGTATATGCAGCAGCTAGACGAATTGCTGCAGGATGTGAAATATGTCAAAAGTACGGGATAACCAGACCCAAGATGGAAGAAGGGAAGAGACCTCCAGCTGAATATCCTTTTCAGAAACTTCAAATTGACTTTGCTGAAATGCCACCAGTATTGGGATTTAAATATATGTTAGTTATTGTGGATCATTTGTCTGGCTGGGTGGAAGCATTTCCTACACGAAAGAATGATACAAAAACTGTGATTAAAATTCTGTTACGAGACTTAATTCCAAGGTACGGAGTCCCAGAAGAAATAGACTCAGACAGGGGAACACATTTTGTTTCCTCAATGATGGCCGAATTGTCAAAGACACTGGGAATTACTATGGCGGCACATACACCGTATCATCCACAGTCATCCGGAAAGGTAGAGAGAATGAATAGGACTATTAAAGATAGATTAGGCAAAGTAATGTCACAAACAGGACTCAAATGGCCAGATGCATTACCTTTAGTCTTATGGGATTTGAGAACATCCCCTAGGGAGCCTTTAAAAATTAGTCCAGCTGAGGTTTTATTTGGGAGAGTAGTGGCAGTACCAGGAACATATGTCTCAGCAAAAACTGCACTTTTGGAAGGGGAAGAGAATATTACTCAATATTTGTTGTATTTACAAGATTCTTTTAAGAGAATTCAGCAATATGCTTATTGTTATCAAGGATTACCAAGAGATGTTAAAGTACATGATATTATTCCAGGAGATATGGTAATGGTGAAAGTGTTTAAACGGAAACATAAAATGGAGCCCAAATGGGAAGGGACCTATTGTGTGTTGTTAACTTCTCTTTATGCTATCAAGGTCAAGGGTAAAGAGGCATGGATCCATCATACTCATGTGAAAAAGGTCTCTGCATCCTTTTCTTCCTCGTCTGCATAGCTTCAGGACATCGGTACCAGTATGAATTCTCCTATCGGGACATTTTGACTGGACATCAGGTAACTTTGAAAACGAAAGAGGTTTCTACGACTCAGCGTGAATTCATCATAGAAGGAGAAAGAAATACTGACTTATTACAACTCAACAATGTCCGAACCCCTTTTGGCACATTTCGATGGTATATCCCCGGTAGTACTCGAGCTAATTTTAGTTTTTGCATTAGAGCACGATTTTCTTATCCTTCATACCCCAGAGTACCTCCTCCTCGGCTCCGAGCGGTATGGGTTAACCATAATATTAATTTTAGAGAACCAAGCAGTGGTACTGGAATCTGGTGTGTGGGTATGCTCCCCGGCTTCAACAATTCGTGCTGTCATAAATTCTCCATTGCGTACCCTCGGGACGGGTTTAAATTAGTTCATACACATTGGCAAGAGGTAAAATGGGGACCTATGTCCTGGCATGACACAAGTAGCCATACTCAGCAGATGAGACACCGAAGGTCTTTACAGCCACATGTCTCTTATGAATTAGGCCACTATCGTTATTGGACAGATAATTCTCATGTATCAATAATGCAATCGTTTGCCCAGAATCTAAATGTCAGTGATTGTTGGATTTGTTCAGCCTTACCTAGATCAGTAGCACATGGAGTAAATTTGATTGGTATCCCTATTCATGTTAATACTACTATTGGTCATATTTGGAATACAACAATATTAAGAAGTAATTTTACCACTCATGCTTTATCATTGGCTCATACACGATTGGAGAACAATACTTATATTCATTGTGTTGAAAATCGTGATTCTACTGGAACCTATTTGGGAAATTGGACTTTACGATGTGATAATCTCACTGCTATTAAAAACAGAAATCAATTGATTTTGAGTCTCCCAGGAGCCTATTGGCTGTGTGGAGAACATGCGTACAAAATTTTACCCAAAAAGTGGCGAGGAAGATGCACTTTAGGCCTAGTTGTACCCGATATGGAGATCATTCCCAGAGAAATAAATGGAACGTTATGGCATAGGTCTTTCTATGGACGTACTAAAAGAACTATTTTAAATCCTTTAATTGAACGACCAACAGGATTCCATGCATTTGTGCGTTGGTTTATACCTGGTTTAGGTGTTAGTGAATTGGAAAAAGCAATACTGAATGTGTCAGGGGAGGTGGAGAAGTTAGCTAATGCAACGGCTTATGGCTTATTAACTATACAAGGCGAGCTTACAAACTTATCTAAAGTAGTTTTGCAAAATAGAATGGCACTAGATATGCTTTTAGCTTCGCAAGGGGGAGTGTGTACTGTATTGAATGCTAGTTGCTGTATGTATGTTGATCAAACTGGAGAATTATTAACTGATGTTGGGAAAATATGGGAAGTAAGTAAGACAATGCAAGAAATACAGAAGGATGATACTCGATGGGGTTTTTCTGAAACATGGCATTGGCTGACATCCTGGTTGCCAAATCTTTCTGCTATTGCTAAGAAAATTATCTTGATTATAATTGTTGTGATTGTTCTGATTGTTATTGTTTATGTACTAATACAATGCTGTATGCGAATGGGGTCTGCTTTAACTGTAAAGGCACCACCGCCACCTAAGATAGTTTTTGGTGGATATCAGTAGAATACTTGGGAAAGTAGCTATTAGAAAAGGGGGGACTGTTAGGAAAAATGGTAAATTTCTCAACCAATATGCTACTCAAGTATCCCCTGTATAGCCCTGAACCATGACCCATGTAGGGGTGTTAGAGTATTGTGAAGTTATGAAACAGCAGAGGTAGACAATAATAGTGCTGACATTGCTATTTAGTAGTTAATCAGTTAAAATGTATAGTTTAACCATAAGACAGATGGAATGGACTGGTCTAGCCCGGATGGCTCGGATGAAAGAAGATAATGAATTTCTGGACAAGTTCAAAAGAAGAGTAACACGTGAAGCATGAAGCCTGGGCCTAGGATGAAACACGAGAAAGAAGGTCTGAAGATGTATTGATTAATCACGAGAAATGAATAACATAAATGATGTAATGTTTACCTAATCATATAAATATAGGACGTTTGTAAAGCTTAAGGGTCATTCACTAGGAGTGACCCAAGCTCTGTATGCATGTTTCACCTGAGCACTGAGCTTGTTAATAAAATCAACCCTGGAGTACCCACGAGTTCGAGTCTCGACCTGGTTCCTTTCTGCAACACTTTAGGCAGATCTGACTTCAGCTAACCCAGCACGAGGTACGATCCCAACAACTGAACAATGCAGGGCAGCAGCTGCTTTGAAAGTTGCTTTACCAATCTGCCGATTACTTTTTACGTCTAATTGCAGTCTTTATCTTCTGACCGGGAACTGAAGATCCGGAGGCAGAGAAAATATTTTTTCCATTAGTCCTATGAATAGAAACCGGTAGCACAGAGTTAGGACAACGCAGAGTTAGCGCAACGACACATCATCAGTAGGGTAAAACTAACCTGTCTCACGACGGTCTAAACCCAGCTGACGTTCCCTACTGTTAGCTGACAGTTCAGTAGCAGCACTGAGCAGATATTCCAGAACAACTGTTTTATCATCTGGCTGCTCACTGCTCAGCAGCTGGCAACAGACAACGTATGATGAATGGGAAGAGAGTTCCAGAAACCAAAAGCAATGAAATCTCTCTCATTCAGCAGGTAAGCAGCAGCGTAACAGCTCAATTCAGATCTTATTTTTCAAGAACACTTCTCATGGCTGCATGATATTTCTGAGAGCTGTGCTGCTATAAAGCCATCGTTGCCTACTTAGCCAGTCACACTAACAGAGCGAGGAGAGATGCTGTCCTTAGACATAAATTCCGAAGTACATCTGAGCACCTCGCAATTTAACATCAGTAGAGGCTGCCTGCGCTCCACAGATAGTACCAAAAGCTCAAGTGAAAATCTGATTTGGTCTCTTACCCCACTGTAAACGTTGCAGGTTGGCTGAATGAAAATCCTGAAGAGCCGGAAGGTAGTACCGATGCTGCCGGTGCAGGAGGATTTGCACCAAAAGTAAATACTTCTGGGTTACTCGTGAAGTTGAAATTAGAAGTACTACTCCCAAACTGGAATACGGGACCTGAGAAAGACGGGGTAGAAGGAGAAGGGAATAAGAAAGTTGAAATTTGAGTTTGTTCTTTCCAGGAAAGTCCTCCCCTCCTTCCTCCCACCACCTCTAACATACATTGCTTAGACCTTGCTCAAGGCGGCACAGCTTGGGGTGGGAGGGAGGTTTACCAGAAATGCTAAGTTACAACAGGAACAACACCTAGACAACGTCATTTGTTTCAGTAGAGCATCATAAAGAGATTTTTAGACTGCTGGCAAATTGCTAAGGAACTGTCTGCTGCTACCTGTACTGCCATTAGTCTATGGCTGCATGCACCACAATATACAACAATGTACAACCTATTGGTGAAGGTAGTGTACCTCTCCGGCAGTAAGGAATCAGATGCAAAATACTTAACCCTGTGTCTACTCCCTCTATGGAGGGCAATTCTTACAGTAGAGTATGTACAAAAGGCAGAAGTAATTTCATTCACTAAACTTCAGCTGCACTTCATGGAAACCAACTCACTGACTAACCAAGCTCTCTTTGAGACCTGAAACGAAAAGGATGGTCAACACTCACCAGCATTGGAGGCGCCAGAGCCAAAACCTGGCTGTTGGCTCAATTGCTGTCCAAACACAGTACTGCTTGTCACAGAGCCGAAGGCAGGAGGCGCAGGCTGAGAGCCAGATGAAAACAGTGATGTCGACAAAGATCCAAAGCTGGGAGCATTTGGCTGGCCAGGGCCCTGGCTCTGGCCAAATGCTGGTAGCTGACTGGCACCAAATGCTGGTCCAGCAGCAGGCGCTGAAGACCCAGACCCAAAGACAAATGTAGAGGATGACCCTAAAGGAAAAGAAGAGAAATTTCAGTATGTGCTGAGTTGTTTTGTTTGTTACAGAGCTTTATGTTTGAAGCCAAGTAGGTAAAACAACAAACAGCACCTCATTCATGATAGGAATCCTACCTTTTCTTGTAAGTTACATGAAAAACAGCATACTTAAAGGAGTCAGACAACGCACACCTCAAACACGGGTTGTCTAGACTCAAATTACTGTTAGCCATTCATGCTCTAGAAGCAGGCTCCCACAAAGAGCACAAGCTGATTTGTATTACTAAGACTTATTTATACCACGGGTAAAGAACACTCACTCACTTATTTGTATTATTTTAAGCGTTCAAAACACAGCTCCTGATCTATTAGAATGAGGAGAACGCCAATCTTTCCTCTCATAAGCAACTGCTCCCCTTCCTCATCCAAATGTTTACAATTATCAATTTCTGGAGACCACATCAGGCTTGCAGGGACCTAACTGAGCTACCAGAATAATTCTGTCTCTCCATATAATAGCAAACAAGCTCATTCAATTAGCTGCTTTGGTTCTGCATGGCAAGCAGAAATAATGAGAAAAAAATACAGGACTGAGCTGTGACTTCAAACATACACACTTCTGCTGAGCAAAAAGAGACCTTCTAAATAGCGCTATTAATCTAAATGCAATTTAAGCAGACGTCACGCAACATAAAAATACCAACTGCTGCAATGTAACTTGGAATGGCTGATTGTTTTTCCAGGAAGGAAAACAGAAGTTAAGACGGACTAAAAGGCATTCCAGTACTTTTATGAAGATTTGAAGATTATGAAGACCAAGAAAATGAAGGACTGGCTATCGTGCTCATTAGAAGTCACGCTTTACAAAGCAGCAGCTGCATATATCAATACTGTGTTTGTAATATACACTTGTGAAGGGTGGATAGTACAAATCTTGATGTTATTTACAACGCTCGAAGAGTTTTAGGTATGGGAGAGAAAAATTCAAGTTAAAACTAACTTTTAACCTTCAGCACTGGATTGATACTGAGAAGAGGGAAATTCATTCTCACAATGACAAGTTCCTATGCAAATGAAAGCCAGTAAAGGATTATCCAATGCACAAAATATCACCACAGCCAGTTGATCCCTAAACTGTATTTCCCAGACTGCCTCAAAACTTGACCTGAGCCCCAAGCATTAGCACTGTTTATATATTGTTGGATGTAAATATTCACTACTTTTCTCAATTTCCATGCATTTTCCCTACCTGTTCTCCAGGAAACACTCTTTCCCTGCTCCACTTTTGTGATCTAAGAGCAAAAACAAAAGCACCTGCTTAAATGTACCTGTTGAACTCGATGTGGCCGTGGCTCCAAAGGTAAAGCCAGAACTTGCTGCATTGCTACTGTTGGCTCCTGAACCAAAGACAAATGGATTAACTGCTGCACCAGTGGTGGAAGATGTGGTGGTGGGTTTGTTTTCTTGAGAGAAGCCAAATGACTGAGATGCTGTAGATTCTGCAGAATTGCCAAAAGCGGTGCTGCTCACAGTGTTGCTGGCTTGCCCAAACACAAAGGGAGTGGGAACTGGTGCAGGGTTGGAGGAAGAAGTGACGCTGCCAAACAGGCTGCTGCTGTTGGCTGAAGTGGCAGGTACGGCTGCGCTGGAGGAACTAGAGCTCAAGAAGCTGAAGGATGGCTTTGCTGCTCCTTGATCTGAGAGGGAGAACAGAACATAAAACACTGCAAGACGGCAAACCAAGCGCAACAGAGAGACCCTGTTCCAGCCACTGTACAAGGAGAAATGCTGGACGATGTCTCAACTATTATCCAGCTACTGTGGATTACATAAAATCCAGGTTTAATACACTGAACGCTGCCATGTGCAATTAAAGGAATGGGAGAATTGTGAAGAATGATGACACCACCACAGTTCTAGGCTTTAGTAGTTACGGACACCAAGCACTGGCTATAACAACTGGAACCAGAATGAACCAGTACATCTCAGCTTTTCAAACAAAACTATTCTTCAGATGCTCTGAGAAGAACAACATGCATTACCTGCAACACTTCTGTAGTTTGCTAAATAACACAGCAAAAAAAAAAAACCCCACAGTGGTACAGCTGCTTTTGTAGCCTCTCCTGAAATTACAGCCCTGTGCCTACAGCCCTAAAGCTGGCTAAGCCCATCATCCTGCAGCCTCACTCTTTTGGCTTAAGCTCACTGTAATTCAGTACTTTCAAGACCTGCTTTTGGGAGCCACGGAGAACAGCCCCCTGTTACAGAACTGTCACAAAGTACTGAGTGCAATTTTACATTTAAAGTTATCTTTTAAAGTATGCAGTTCTTCAGCTTTCCCTAAGCTTCTGCTCTCTCATTATTACACCTGACCCTGTTCTTGATTTCCCACTGCTGTTTTTCCAGAAGTTACGGACCCTTTTCATCTATGCCACTTTTAAGGGACTCTCTACTGTGCTGAAGAAGGCTCGTTAAAATCTCATTTTTACACAAGGTGTTTCATCAAATTTCCATGGTTAAATCAAACTCCAGAACTTCAACTCAATCATAAGAACCATAACCCCATGCGTTGCTTTTATTCTCTCTGTTCCTTCCCTTATAACTTCCAAAGTTAGTAGAAGTGAGTAATGAACGCTGTTCTGCAAACCATGGCTGATAAGTCATGAAATCAGAATCAGAATTCTTCCACATGGCAATTGTTACTAAAATCTTTCAGCCCGCTCTTTCAGAAGGTTAAAGATGCACAAAACTGTGTAGTACCTATTAAGCAATTTCCACACCTTCATGGCAGTAAATTGCAGCAGCACAGCTGCAAGAACACATGAATGAGACACCTCCTCACATCCCCTTTCACTATGAAAACCATCGCATGAGGCCTCTGTCACCACGCTAAAGACTGTACCACCAACTATGCTGCTAGCACAGAAACCATACAAACCATCCATGCTCATGTGGGATGCAATACAGGTTCTTTAATGTGTGACAATATGTATATATTTTTTGTCTAAACCTAGTCTTAAAACTCACTGAAATCAAAACAGGAATTCTACTAATTGTCTATACGTCAACAACTGGAACACAAATCACACTGCACAGAGTAATTAAGCTTTTTCTAAAGCTCCAGTACATGAACCCAGCAACTCCTACAGATTCTGTAACTTATGACTTCAGAGGTACCATCTGAGGGACTTAGACAACTGAAGACAAAAGATATTCTGCTTACCTGAAGTATTGGCTTGGGCCCCAAATGAAAAAGTTGGCTTTGCCTGCTCAGTTTCTTTCTCCGATGGTTTAACAAAGCTGAAGTTGAACATAGGTTTTGCTGTGCTTTCTTCTTTGGTACATTCAGGCTGCCCAACGGAAAAGACAGGTTGTGCCTTTGACTCTTCATTCTCAACTTTCTTCCCAAACAGTAACGGAGGAGCAGAACTGACAGAATCCTGTTTCTCTTCTGTCCTTCCCAAAACAAACTGCGAGGCAGGAGCCGACTCCACGTTACCAAAAGAGAAGCCTCTCTTTGATGCAGGAGTTTCGTCCTTTTTCTCATCTGATTTCTTAAATGCAAAAGAAGCTGATGCAACTTCATTTTCTGCCACAGTTCCAAAACCAAACCAGACATTTGCAAGTCTAAGACTGACAATCAAAAAACTGCATTTTTCTCTCCAAACTGCAATACAGCTCTGACTTACTCAACTCAGTATGAACTAACACCAGTTAATTTCATGAGCACCACAGAAGTTAACTTGCAAAAGAGCAGATACAGACTCATACAGGAAAGCATTTATAGCATACAACATAGATTCACCTTGTTCATCACTGATGTTGAAACAGTGCTTGGTGACGATGACACAGTACTGCTAGTCAGAAAACTAAAGTTGAATGGAGCCAGAGATGCAGTACTGATGGGTAGGGATATTTTTGGGAGTACCGGTTCCTCCACTTCCTAGAGTTGTAAAGTAAAATTTTTCTCTTTTACAAAACATGCTACTTTCTCATCCTGCTCCGCTCTGATTCGCTACAACAGCGAATTTGGAACAAATATAACATTTAAAGTATTGTGTACTGAACCCACACAACAAAACACAAAATACCTACAAAGAAAACTACAGATGAAAGAACATTTACTCTGGTAAATCCAGCCTATACCACATGTAAGGATGCAAATCATATATCAGTACATCTTAAAAACAACAGCGTTTGTTCTTGCCTTTTAAGCTATTTGATAACCAAGACTGAATGAGTTAGGGTTTAAATGAGAACTGCCAATCTAATCACAGGCTGCACAGAAGCACCAAGATCTAAATAGAAATGAATGACTAAGCAGAGGGATAAATTGGTACTACAGACATTCAAGCGTATCCTACGACTTACAAGTGTTTCACTATTATGGTCTGAAAAGTTAATGGAACTTAGCTATTTTTATCTGCATCACTATTTTATTTGAATTACATAAACATACTCCATTGTTTATGATTTCTTTATATTGCATCAGCTAAAAGACCAACATAAAGACTGACACTAAAGATACAGTCATAGGCAGCTCAGATAACATCCAATCAGAAAAATAATCTTGAATATTTGTGGCTACAGTTTGATAAAATAGATCTTTTCCCCTTAAAACAGGAAAAAAAGCCTTTCACTACAAGTTCAGTAAGTATCAGCAATCCTAAGTCATCATTAGCAGACATGCAGAACACCATTTTCTAATTCTCTTTTGGACTCCTGGCCCGTACAAGACTTAAACAGCAAAGAATAAATTCAATAAACTTTGTTTACATACTTGACACTTGTTTCAATTATCGCTGCATTATAGAAACCATACAAACCTCCACCAAAACATTCCTACTCTTTGGATACCTTGAAAATTGTAATACCAGGCAGAGGAGAGACATGGTTAAGCAGATAAATCAGCATATTCTTTCATATAATTTAAACTATAGAAATGAAATTGCAGTGAAATTCATGGCTTCCATAGCAGTTGTTACAAGATTTCCTCTTCTTGTATGGTATTCATGGGAAAAAGAAAGAAAGAAAAAAAAATAAATAGTGTGTTATTAAAAGCAATGGGAGATTTAGTTGAGCAGTGAAAATATTTAGTTCAGCATCTTGTTATGCTACACACTATTTTTGAGTTCCCTCTAATCATTTCCTATGGTGGAACATGATGAAGAACTGGGCCCCCTACTTAACATATTTCCCATTGCTACCAAGGTAAAAGGTCACCAATACAAAGGAATGTTCACCTAACAACATGAGTCATGCAAATATCATCCTTTACCTGAAGGCAAATTCCTGCCCCTTAATATTTAAATCCTATCTAGCTTTCACTGATTTCTAAACATCACATCCTTCAAATATTCAGAACACACTGAGGGACAAAAAGTCCCTCTCTTTTTTCCTTCCCCTGTCTAATAGGATTTTTCAATTATTTTACCAAAGCAAAATGTTGGCAGAGAAAAAAAAGTCAATTAAAACAAGTTCCCTCCTTTGGCAAAGATGTTCACACTAAAGACAGAGCTGAAGACAGCCACTACTATATCTGACTTTAGAGACCTCAACTCTACTGAGACATCTTGTCTAGTACATGGTGCATTTAATGCATAATAGCAGTATATAATGCACTCAAGCTCACTAACCAAGGGACCATGTAAAATCCACTCTCCTCCACCCTTATCTAACAACTATTCAGTAAGGATAGAGTAATTCTTAAATCTGCATTCTCCTCCAACTTTGTCATGGCCGTAGTTGATGCCACTGTCTCCTTGGAATTCACAGCTCAAAAATTTCTCTTTAAGACTGGTGCCCTTTCTCTCTCTTCTGAAGAAATGAGACAAGTAGGTTTGATTATTTGTTTTTAAATCGCTGCCAAGTGGTACAACTTTTCAGATGACCTTCTTGGAACAGGACCAATATGGGAAGTTGGTTCAGAGCCTTGTCAGGGTAGTCTGCTCTTAGGTGAGGGAGAGCAACGAATGAGTTGAATTCCAAAGAAATATTCCATTTACCTATATTTGTCCCCAGAAGCTCTGTTCTTGTTCTGACACTGTTAGAAACAAACAATAATACAGCCACAGAAGCCTGCTGGCATAAACACATCAGATGGAGAGCAGAATCAAGCCCACTGAATCTTTTATTGCAGTCACTGAGATGATACAGCTACATGGCAGTGCTATAGCTATCAGCTGCAACAAAGCTACCTGGAACACAGTCATTTTTCATAAAACATTCTCTTTCCAAACAGTGGAAGAAAATAGGAACAAAGAACCATTTCTTCCAGATCAGCAGAACTTCGCTTCTACCAGGTCTGAACCACAGTGCAAGTCTGCTTTCACTGACACAAAGGTTAGTCCACAAAATACTAGTCCAGTTTCTAAGGCAGAGACAAAGCTTGCAGTGGTGATAGAGTGTTTAACTTGGGTTTCCAGTATGGTAGCACCACAAAGGTCCAAAGGCTTTTGGCCCTGAAGACCTTTTACTCCATTTTGAGTATAACATACAGAAATCCTTCCTTTAGACTTAACACCAAAACTTTGGAGAGCTCCAAATAGTTCGGGGAATAACAAAACCCAGCAAAGAAAAGTCAGGCCAATTACAAGCATGCCTTGCTCACTGTAGATTCAACCAAGTGCTTGGATCAGATCAAGAAAAAGCAGAACGATACACTTTTCCCCGATACTTCTGTCTGCTCATTCCCTCTCTGCCCTGGAGCAGTCAATTACGCATTAAGAGAGCACAGCAAAGACACCACTCTCAGCTGTAACTGCTTTTGCAAGGCCACATCTTCTGTCTCAGAAATCCCAGGCCACAGTCTGCTAATTGCTAACAGGCTGAAGAGAGCTTTGCAACCCCTTAATGATAATAACCCTGACAAGCCAAAGAACAAGGCCGACAGTGAAAGGAAAGAGACCTAAGTGTCACTCGTTTCCTTGCAGAGGCATTGCCAAGGAGAAAGTGTTTAAGAATTTGCAAATGCAACTGAGCAGGACAGCTTGCAGAGGTGTTGGAGAGTGTTCACAGTCAGCCTAAGGCATGGTGGCAGCACCCAGGCAGGCATGGAGGACATGGGGACAGCACCACTGTGCTACGTGGGGCTCTTACACCTCATCCTGAGATTGCTCTAAGGGTCAGCACCACTCATTCCTGCCTTATCCCTGTTTCTGACCACATTTTGCTTTGGTTGTGATGGCTTTGGGATCCTTTGACTGACTTCCAATTGTTTTTCGGCCACTCCATATCTGACTTTTTGACTCCTCAGATGTTTGATTTTGGCTTGTATGTTCTGCAATGCCCTATTCCTACATCCACCCTCACTGTGCTTTCCTGTGTTTCTTTGAGTCCTAATCAGGAGGCTGTCTGAACTGATAAATGCCCCCCAAGGCATGGTCCCAGCTGCAGGAATACAGTTCTGCAACCTTTTACTTTTATGTTTCAGCTGCATCCTATTCTGTCTCAACTCAATTTATAAGCCAGTGTTCATGGAACACCGGTGGAATTTCTGAAGTGCATTTACATGTGATTGTTGGCTTGTACTTCAGGCAACAGAAGCAAATAAAAACTGAAATTCATTGCAATGACCTAGAGGTACAGGAAAGCAGACCTTGAGTCTTAATCACTTGAACACGCCATGAATGACTTAACAAATTAATATTAAAAACTGTAGGAAATACAAATCCTTCTCAAAATAATGTTCTAAACAGCAGAGAGTGGTAAAGAAGAGTATTTATGCTTCTGTTCTACACAATTAATATTATTTACTACTTCAAAAGAAAATCACTGACAAAGCTGGCTACAACATAAACATAATCTAAATTTGTTGTCAGCTAATAGAGGCCATGTGCGCCATCACCTGGATGTGAGAAAATGATCAATTTTCCTGTTACTTCTGACTACAATGTCTCAGCAAGATACAGAAAATAAGAAGTTTTCCTGCCTTGTCCTTCTCCTTCAGAGCATTTTCATTTAGTTCATATTCACATTGTTTAAAAACAGAGCAAACTCACGCTGGTCATGCTGGAACCACTTAACCACTCTAGTGTTTTACTGGAGCCTATTCTCCCTCTGCATTGGAGACTTCTGAGCTATAGGGAAGCTGGAAGAAGATTCAAAACACTGAACAAAAACAGATGGTTGAGAATGGTGTGCTAGAATAACTCCCAAACACAAACACATAGGAGAAAAGTCATGTTAGGTTTAAAAAGAGAGAATACTAACCAGGTCCCAGAAAAGTCTGAAAAGCTGTATTATGTTTTTAAGTATAAGAAACAATAATTCACCAAACTTTCCAGACATAATTTGATGATGCTTCTGTCTCAGGTGCAGAGAGAAGAAGAATTTGTTTAAAGTGTGCCAAATAATTCACCATGATATTAAGTTATGCCATCTGGAAAAGGGATATAGAACTCAGATTTCTCTCAAGATCAGATTTAGAGAAAGCATCTCATACTTTGATAGGCCATTTAAAAGCAAACATCTTACAGCCGACCCCAGATGCTTTCTCTATTTGTATCAAGTGCTTATTAAAGCTCCTCATCATAAGTAGGTTTTTGTTTTCCAGTCTTTTTATTTCCAAGGGCAAACACAGATGGTGCACAGCAGCATAATGCAGGAAGGACTCAGGCTGAGAATGAGCAGCAGTGTGGCAGAGGGCTGTCCCACGTGGGGTGAAGCTCAGGCCTTGCAAGCAGGAAGATTTCTGGTCATGCAGCATTTGCTAATAAGCAAATGTCCTGTAAGCACAGTCTCGTGGCTTCAAGGTACTGCAGTTTTTCCTCAGAGTCCAATAAAGACCCATCAGGGATAAGCAGCATCAAAGAAAATTCTAGTTAAATAATAGTGAAAAATGTGGATCAGAACTGAAACTGGGGCCCATAAAGGGTATGGAATACTCATCCTTGGAGATTTTTAAAACTTGATTAGACAAGAATTCCAGTAACCTGGTTTAGCTTTGAAGCGTACCCTCCTTTGAGCAAGGCATTGGACCAGAGGACCCAAAGGTCCCTTCCAACCTGAATTATTCAATACAGCTAAACGGCACTAGCTGTACTGATGCAGAGCATTGGGAAAAGACAGGCAGGTAAGATTTGCAAAATCTGTCAGCCTCAAGATATCAAACTTACACTTGCAGGGCAAAGCAACAATGGAAGTAAGTTTCATCATCCTTCCCCACCAACAGCAGTATCACAGGTATCCCACTGATCCTTCTCCCCAGCCTCTGACTCATCCATAGCATGCTCTTTATGGCAGGGCTGAAGTAAGAAAATCCATTTCCCTATACCCTTTCTCTGCTCTTTCCTCCAGTACCTCCCCAGCAAAATTTTCACATTCCCACTGCGTTCACCTGAGCTCCGAATGCCTAACAAGAAATGCAAAAGCATCTAGCAATCATAATAGGTGTTAAAATCCTGCACGTTGTTTTTACCTGGTGTAACAAGCAACCATGAGGCATTATGCAACTGACCCAATTTGAGGCATTTAACATACCAAGGCTTAGCAAAGAGTGCCTGCTACAATCTACAGATTCTGTTCCCAATGAAAATCAGTAACCCTGTTACTGGAGGCAGAGCCAGACCCGACACGTCAGTGCCGCCTATCCATATTTCTAAATAAGTTGTGCAGGAAACATATTAGTTTCTAATCTTGCTGCTTCAGTGCCTAAATGAGCCTCATCACCATAGCAACAGATGGCTTCACAATCTTTAATGCCTTTATTTTCACAAGTCCTCTGAGAAATAGAGGAGGACAGCTGTCCCCATTTCACAACTGTGTAACTGCCAGGCAAAGAGGCAAAGTAATTTGCCCCAAATCCTGCAGGAAATGTATGGAGAGCAGGATGTCAGGGCATCAGGTTTCCCAGCCTTCCTACACATGCTCCAACCTACCCCATCCTTACTGCTAAAAGTACTTCCTACATCTATGGATACAGGAGCATGGCCTTTAAAAAAATGGCTTTTCTATTTGAAAGCTTGGGTCTCCTAAAAGGCTGGCCTGTCTCTGCAGGGAGATGACCTACAGAGGAGGTCCAAAGGGCAGTGGAAAATGGACTTGGCCAATTCATTAAGCCGGAAAGCAGTGATGCCATGTGTAAATCTCACAAGTTTCATAGCGTTTTAAGAGGCTGCTAAGGGTTCTAATTCTGTAATTCCTTTCTGTTGTATTTGGCAAGCATCTGGCTTTTACTCTGTCCACAGTGTGCACTCCAGGGAACAAAACATTAAGGAAGCCAGCAAAACCAATACTTGTCCAGTTGTTCTGGATGTGTCAGATCACAGCAGATTTTCCCAGGCAGGCGCAAACTCTGCAGAAAGCCATATCTCCCCTTCCAATGTCATCTGAACTTGTATTTTGTTTTAATTCAGTCTATTCTCCTTCCCAGGCATAAAACTTAAATTTCCAAATTTGGGATATTCTGATCATGTCCTTCTATGTTGAGCTGTTTCAGCACAATTCATTGCCCAATCAAGATAGGTTTCTAAACCCATTTTATGTTGTTCTGTTTCCTCTCAAAGTTCAGACATTCTCTTGATTCTCTTATTTATAATGGCTTATAGGTAAAACAAATTTAACACATGCAATTTGTACCTCTATTTTATGAGGGGAAAAAAAAAAAAAAAGGAGAAGAAGAAGAAGAAGAAGAAAAAGAAGAAGAAGAAGAAGAAGAAGAAGAAGAAGAAGAAGAAGAAGAAGAAGAAAAGAAGTAAGACAAGGTTCATTTATCAATATAATCTTTTTCGTTTACAATTAGCATCGGAGTTGTATACAAAACATCTCAGCCCTAAAATGCCTCTACTTATCACAGCAGTCTACACTGTTTATATTTATGAGGCAATTTGCATAAATGCCTTCAGATTGATGCGGCATTTATATTTATTTCATTTTTCTACTTCTGGTATTTTGTGTTCCTCTTCCCTTTATATTGCCTTTTTGAGAAACCTGCTTCATTCATCTCTCAGGAAGAACTGCTTTAAGAGAGGCAGATGGGAGCACCTATAAAGTGAAATATCGAAACTGTCTCTACATGACATAAGCGTCCTCCTGGTACTGCTGAATATTACAGCTTTTAAAAGTCATGTTTTACTTTGGAAATAGAAGCAATTACTTTTAATTGTAGTTCTCAGCATGAAAAACTTGGAAAAGGGATGTTTTTCTCCTCTTCAAGTCAGATCCTTATATTAAAAACAGAAACACTTCAGCACACACTGAGAAACAGGCCATAGTTACCCTAGGAATATACAGCAGCAGCACCGTTAAGCATGACTGCATTAAAAAGATATGTTAAGTGTGAAGTTGCCTTAGGTTTATCTTGGCTGTCTTAACTCTGATGAGATTAGAGTTGCAGAAGCAAATGCAAACTGCCTGTCCCTGTTTTACTACAATAAACTTGGAGCTTCTTTAAACTACCAAAACATGTCAGTGCTTCACTGTATTGCCCTGTTCTGAATGTTATAACTTGGTTCTTCAGTTATGGAGAAGGAGTTGAAAACCACGACAGATGCTTTAAACTAAAGATGGATTGCAGAGCTACACCACTCAAGACAACTGATGCTAGGAACAGAGTTCAGCTCAGGCTACGCAATTGACCTCTTCAGTTCAAATATGCTGTGATGAAGTCTATCAAGCAGTCTGCTACCAAAGAAAAAAAGTCAAGGCAGCACAGAGGACAACACGAGGATGCTGTGGCAAAAATAGACATAGAAACCAAAGGATTCATGTCTATGGTGTGGAACAGTTAAACAAATGGACTTCTTGATGGATGTCCCAGCAATGGGGATTAGTGTTGCTTTTGTAACACTAAACTGAAGGTTTAGTTCAAAGGTTGAACGTCCACATGCTCATATACAGAAAGTGTAAAAATGACCTGTCTCCCTTCATAGGGGTGGAAATTAAACAGCATTAACTAGTAACTACTTACTGTGGCATCACACACCATCGAAGAGAGAAAATAGAAGTACTTTAAAACATATGAGGCGCATAACAATTTGATGAACAGGCAAATTCAGCAGTCTTTGCCTGAAGTTGAACAAAACAGGTTTCACGTGTCAGTTTGCATTTATGGTTACTAACAACAGCTATTGGCAAGGATTAGGTCACCAAAAGTAATTTAGATGATAGAGCACGGCTGGAGTGGCATACTCCCAATCCATTTTCATTCCGTGTATTAAAACAAACTTCCCTTAGATTTCTACTTGCATTTCTCTGAAACAGTCTCACTAGAAGATAGCACAATTGAATTAACAACTGCTTATATCAAATGCATTTTTCTTGCATGTTCTACCTGCCCAGAGGTATGTCTGAAAGTGGACCAGAGTTTAATGGAGATGAATTTAAAGAGCACCTGGAGACAAGCAACCACTAGTCACCATTATCCTTCATTTAAATAGGTATTGGAAAACAGTATCAAAATAAATTGCTTATTTGAAAGACCTTGGAATCAGTTTCCTATCCATATTCCGTACTATTTAATTAAGGAACAATACCATTTAAGTGTGGGTTGTCACCCTCCGACACTGTGTTCAACAGAAAATTGAAAACCAGAATGCCTGCCTACGCTGTTGAAACCCAGTGTCAAACACATTAGAGATTTGCTGATTTATAAAGCAACAGACAGAGAAAAACAAAAAATAATACAATTAGAAGCCTTAGAAACTATCCTATTTCATGAAAATAGTTCTGTGTATCTCAATAAAGAGAAACAATGGTTGTAAAAAGAGATAGTGTCTCAAGAGGTTGCCCTCATTTATATGAGATTGTCATCACAGACGCATTTTATGAAGGAGTAGACAACTTATTCTCACAAACACACAAAGAAAGGATATACGTGGCACTCAGTCTGCCCTCTTGCCTGAATGGGACTGGGAGAAAACAGCTGGTGCAGACTGAGACTATGAACATGGAACAGCCAAAACAGATGCATCTGTCAATTCCTGACAGTCTAAATGCTATTGAGAATATCTCACACGTTGGAAGGAGCAGTGCAGAGCATCTCAAACATAAGTCAAGCACTTTGAGCAGAGCTGCCTACTAAGTTGAGCATAGTGGCTTTGGTTAGAAGGTGACAATGAGCAGCACACTGAAGGTCACCTCTCGATACATTTTCTCAAAAGAGACACATCTCAAAAGATTTACATGTATGGTTGGTGTTAGGAACAACGGAAATTTAGAGCTGGTACAGTAGAAAAGCCTGTTCAGGTAAAGGTTCAGATGCTGTACTCCCTAGTATTAATTCAGAATCTCTGTTTTATTCTGTGGCCTAAATTCACACTCATAATTATGAAAGCAGTAGAAAACTTCTTGATTTACTTATTTTTCAATCTTGCTCCTCACAACAAAAAGCAAACTTAGCAGCTTCTGACCAAAGCAAATTGGAGGTCCTGCAGTTAATATTGCCTTCACATTAGTGCACATACATAAAATGCCCCTTGCTCTTCCCACTGCTCATGCAGTCACATTTTGCAGTCTATTCAGCAGGTGATGCAGTAACAACTGAACACTGATAAAACCTTGACACTAGCTTACCAAGAAGGCTTGGGCGCAAAGCTAAGCAGCAGCACGTATCCTTACTTTCAGCAGATGGACAGAACTACTTCCAGAGAGCTCCCTGGGGAGCCCTTGGCCAAGAAAAGCTGCAGATTTCTAAATGGGCTTTACCAGTTACTCTGCTCTTGCTGTCACAAAGGTCCTTCTCTCAGTTGCTTTCCTCTTTAAGCCAGCAGTAAGGCACCTCAGCAAACGTCCAACCACGTGAGATGGCAAAAATTCTGCAAACATCTATGAAGATTACAGGCATGTCATGGGGAGGTGCTACAGAGGAGAAATTTCTTCACTAGTTTAGTTGGTTTGGATGAAGTAGGTAATGAAGTAGATAATACTCATAACAAGCTTTCCTGGTATTCTGCAGGCATAGACATAACTGACTTCAGAGATGAGCTGAAAATAGTGACATAACTGAGCATACTTCCAGTATAAGTGATACAAATATTTCAGCTTTATTACATCTGCTGCTTAGCAATCGGGGAGGTAAAAATCCATGCTTCTTTGGCTTCAGAGTGACTTCGCATGCTGAACTGCCTTCAGTTCTAGTTAGTAGATAGCAAATTTTGCTTTATGTTAATAAAATGGACAGAGTTTTAAGACAAGTAAGACACATGAAGTAAAGGAACTCATCTATAAGGGAGAATTAAGAGCCTCCATAACCTGTCCAAACCACTGGATGACACACTTTTGCTTCATCTGCACTTCCATGCCAGAAACCACTTTGTTAGTCTGCCCTTCTGCTTCTATCTGTCACACAGCAACAAAATGCAATGGAATATTGGTGGGAATTTTCATTCTCTACTGCCGTACCACCACCATCTGCCTCTAATGTTGTAGGCCAACAAAGTAGGAAGCATTATTTTTGAAGCAGACCTCATATTTCACCAATGTGGATGAATTATCATTAGTTTTGTTCAAAATTAATTTTAGGTGGAATATATGCAGCAAAATAAGAAACCTTTTCCTCTGATGAGAACCTTCCTGTGAACTCCAGAAGCATGAAGCTCAGACTGAGCTTCCCTGTGTCGATGGATCAGCACGAGTTCCATACAGAGCAATTTCATACACTGCTGCATCAGATCTCTTAGAAACAGTACACTTGATATCTTAAGTATTTCTTGATAGTGATTCGTATTAGGCAGTAGAACATCCTCCTGAGAAAAGATAAGGCAGCCTTATTGTTGAGAGCATATCAAACCAGGAGAGCACAATACTAGAAACCATAGTCCAGAGAATAAAACCTGTAACAGCCTTGTTGATGACTGAATAAGGCTATTCCATCTTTAATATCTCCAGCGATGCACAAGCCCTTAGGAAAGCAAAATGGATTCATATCTAACAAGTCACAATATTAAATTCATATTTTGGAGGAAAGAAAAAAAAAAAAAAGGGAATTCTTCTTGCTATCCTAAAGATAAAATGAGGTCTATCTAACTACTAGCACTACTGTGGGACTTTAGGACTAAATTTTAAACAATCTGCCATTCTAATATAAAATATGAACAAAACTACTGAATGCTAATTTTTTCTGAACTAATACTTGACATATTTCTCCTTCCTTTATTCACATTTTTCTTCTCCTTCTTTTCCACTGTAAGTGGACTCACATAAATACTGTTCCATTACCTAAATTCCCAGTCCAAATTACAGCAGTTATTCCTCTAAGGAATTGCTGAGTTCTGAATAATAAGATCTTAGTGAGCTTTCAGCAAGAAACCAGAGAACAAGGTGCTCCTCTAAAGCAATATCAGAATTGATTTCTTTACATTTGTCAGAAACAACTGGAAAGAAAATGTATTAAGTACAGCACTGTCAGCCACAATCGACTGAAAGCCTGGGGGAAAGAAATTGCTAATCCAGGACCCTCAGAGTCTTCTTGACGCCTACTTTTCACAGAAGATCCAGCTGTTCTAGAATTCAAGCTGACCAAAGCTTTCAGAAAGAAGACTGCGAAAAACTGTGGCCAACCCAATATTCAGAAATATGGAACAAACAGATGCCAAGAACCCAATCTACCCTTTTCAGAAAACATGCCAAATATCGTTCTCTACTTTCCTGTATTCCCTCCTGTATAAACTTGCTTTTTTTATTTTTATTTTTTTTAAGAAGGATAAAGAAATGGTTATATAAAAGCACACAGAAAATGGTTTAATTTAAAGAAAAGCTGTGCTCTAAAAGACCAGGAATACTTCACTTATGCTTGTAGAAAAGCATCATAAGCTACTCAAGTAACTCCCAGACCATTTAATTTCAGTAAAAATCACCTGAAGGAAAAACCTGTGAATGAATATCATGATTCCTAGCAGAAACAGCTGGCTTTACACCAGAGCTAAGCCCTCCATCTCCATCCACTACATAGAGTGAAGCAAGACCAAGAAATGCAGATCATGCCCAGAAAACAACCTCAAAATACAAGCGTGAAATAACCACAGCCTATGCCATTTCCTCCCCTTACTTCAATCTTTTACCAACTTCTGATAAATTAAATTAATTTTAAAAAGCAAGAGAAGTTAAAGCATCGGAATGAACATACTGAGTTGATCTCTCTCTTCCCAGATGTACTGGTTGCTACCAATTTCCCGTGAACTTATCTATGTTAGCCAAATAGGCACCTGAATAGCAACAGGTTCTCCTTATGCCACAGAAAATGAGAGTGCAGAGTGCATAAAACTGTTATTAAATGGAGCCAGAATCTGTCAAACAGTCCTTAGATAAGTGACTCAAGAGGAAAAAATGATTTGGGACAAAGGCTATGCCTTTTTTGTTACTGTTGTTCCAAAACACTTTCCTTGTGGGTATTAACAGTTCAACGTGAGTTCCTCCTGTTTCAATCCTTAGCTGCTTTTTTCTTCCTTTTGAAGTTTTGCCCAATCACTTATAATAATAATGAATAATTTACTAAAAGAAAATCAAAGAAAACATAAGTCTGTCTTAATATTGGCATGTCAAATGATGTTTAACAGTTGCTTAGCACCACGGATTTCAGTAGAGCATTTCCTCATCCTCATTAGTGTAAGTCAGAGAAGCAGCAGCAACACAATGAAACATTTGCAGAATTTTCTAAGTGGCTTACTTCATCTAAGAGGAACAGCACTTCACTATAATAGGAATGATTATATGTGGATTTAGCTCAATTAAGCATCACCTTGGTAATGCTCTCTCTTTTGTTATCCAAACATCCTTGTGTATGTTTATCAGGACGACTGAAGTTTGCCCAGGAAGCCAAGTTAAATTTCTAGCTTTATAGTTAAAGGAGCCAAGTTTAAAGAAACATTTCAAACACGTACTGGCTGTATTCCCTGACAAATCCCTTCCACCTTTTTTCTGAACCTTACCCACGAAATTAAATATATTAGGTTGCATGATCAGAGAAAGAGTGGCTGGTCATGCATTCCCACTAAGCATACAAGGTACCTATAGAAACTAAGAAAGACTTCTCCCAGGCAGCTGCACAGATAAACTCATTTTTCAGAGTTGTTCTGGACTCTATGCTTCTGTAAAAGATAATACACATTTCCAGATAAAAATCTCATTTCCCATCTGTGCTGCATCCGATGCATCATGACAAACATCTTGAATAAAAAGAAATATAAGGGACTCCTAGAAATAAAGTATAAACTCAAAGGGCATTTGATGGAAACTTCAAGAACAACTTGTGAGTGGTTTTTTCATGTTTTGTATTTGCACCTATGTGGCATATTAACTTGGTACCAGCCTGCACATGCAGACCCCAGAAAATTATGCATGAATGCTCTGTGTCCTATCATTTATAGGGAGCAAGTTCCAAACACACTGCCTACTTTTTCCTTGTCAAATGGCATACACAAGAGGCAGTGTTTACCATATTTATAACACAATGTTCAGGTTTGTAAGGCTTAAATCCTACCTATGGCAGCAAAATTATTCTGTGCTCAAGTTACTCATGTCCCCTCGTTAACTCTTTACTACAATTGGTGCCTCATGGCAGACAAGCAAAAATCTAAATTCCTGCATTAAGGTGTCATAAATCACAGTGTGGCAGACTCAGATTACACCAGGATTCATGCAGGCTTTTAAAAAATTGCATAGTCAGAATGAGCAAGCTAACTGCTGGGAGGTTAAAAACCATGGCATGTCTTTGCGGCAGCTTTTCCTCTTCTGGTCTGTGTCCGGACAGTTTCTTAAAGCTGATCACACATTCATGTGTTCAAAACTAATAGTGACAAAAGCAAAAAGGTAAACAAAGAGACATAGCAAGTTCTCTTAAAGCATTCTGAATTCATAAAAAATTAAGGTGATAAACAAGAAGTACAAAGATCATGCTCCTTTAAAATAAGAAGGCTCATCACGAAAGAAAACTCAAACGACAGTCACCTCACAACAGAAATATCCTGGTTTTCAATGTTTCTTTAACTATTCAAGCGCTCCAACAGCCAATAAGATCAAAACACAATGTATTTTTAGTAAGGTACCCAAATTTGACGTATTTCATAACAAAAACTCTCAGAGAGCATTCTTGTTCTTCTATGTCAGCTACTGCATTTGCATCAGTTTAAGGGCAAAGTTCTTCTAGTTCAGAAGAGAGCAAGCAGTGCGTCATAGAATGGCTCAGGTTGGAAAGGACCTTAAAGAAAATCCAGTTCTAATTCTCCTTAATATTCTTAATATTTTTTTCCCCACTGAAAAGGACCGTGCTTAGTAGAAAAAGGTTTAGATACCAGTCCCATGAGGTCCTTCGACAGTGCTAGTACTTATTTTTCTCCTTCACAAGGTCATTTAAATTTCAAACATTAATTGACGTGGTCCTTCATGTCAAAAGAAAACAAACTTGTTGTCACTCAGTCCATAGGTTTCAGATTACTTCTCAATGAAACATCTTCTTAGACATTTTATATACATTCACCCAAAATGGTACATGAAAAGAGGTAGATGTTCCTATCTTCAAGGAGCTTAATTCATCTTGCATTTTATACCCCTCTGGACAGGAATTAAATAAAAAATACCCAAAAAGAAGCATAGAACTTTCATATGACACGGGAGGAAGAAGGCCCAAAATGAAATTATACTCCAAATAGAACAGAAATACAAGCAAGCACTAGCGAGGGGACAGTTCATCTTTTTGCAGTAGAATTTTCACCTTCAGCCAGGAATTGCTGCCCCTGAGCCTTCAAAGCTAGCTGAAAGAGAGAAGCCTCAAAACCACTTGCTGGGAGACAGCATCAATTCAGCCACAACTCAAATAGGACAGTCCTTATGCAAGTCACAAGGCAAGTCTGATACTCAGTAGCACTTTGAAAGCAGTAACAAAACATCCATTCACTTATGTGGGTGCCATTTTCTACATAGTGCCAGTACAGCATTCAATTGGGCGATATTCTGTGACAGTAGATATGCTCTCCATACAAGTGAAGGTGTAAGAATCATAAAGTACCTTTGTCTGGAGATCAGCTAGAGCTGAACTGTTGTTGGTAATGCACTACATTTTCTCCACTGAGTGCTAATAACTTGATGTATGTGCATTTGACTTCTGTTTTTTATCTCTTCCAAAACAGAAAAACAAGACACTGGATGTAAGAAGTAACTTTTTTACTCTAAGATAAATCTACTCCAAGATGGCTTATGAAAATGGCTAAAGCACAGTGTTATGTACAGGAATAAAATTTATATACTTACTAATAAAAACATCACTTTACTAAAAAACAGAAAAAAAAATATTTTTAATCTTCCATAATAAAAAACCATGTAACTTTCCTTTACACCAGCAGCATATGTCCAACTAAATACTTGGATAGAAAATTGTTTCTTATTTTACCTTCTTCAAACTACTTGATATAAAAATCTTAAAACAGATTCCATACACTGGCAGTGAAAATTCATTAACAAAGGTTTCCCTCAGCATCTAAATCAGAGTGATCTTGGGTAACACAAAATCATAGATTCATGAAGGCCGAAAAAGATCTCCAAGATCACCAACTTCAAGAGACAGAGGGAAGCAGGAAATTTTATTGAATAATAAAACGTGCAGCACGTGAGGCTGGCGCATAGTGATGAGCAAGCAGTGGATGACGGCGTCGCTGTGGGACGGGTGGTGATGTCCCCCAGTGAAGGCGAGGCCCAGCAACACGGCCAAGCCCTGGTCTGTGACATCTCCGTGCGATGGATTGTGACTGCTTGGCCCACACTGCTCCAATGCGGGCGCAGCAGCCCAGCCCAGCAGTTCGTGCCTGGCCTCCAACCGAGCGAGTGTGCGAGGACTGGAGTGTGGACAGGGCGAGTTTTGGAGCTGGAACGTGATCTGGGTGTTGCTTGCGCAGCACTCAGCCGCCGTCCCAGAGCCTCTTGAGCTGTACCCCGACCCTGCTGGTTGCAGGCGTCTGGGACATCTAGGAGAGGAGCGTGCAGCAGCGCAGGTGGGCAGCGTGGCAATGCCTGACGCCAGAAGCTGGGGGTGCTTCTTGAGGGCCCCTCCCCAGGCCGGCCTATGCCCGTGGGGACATGGCCTCCGCAGTGGCAGGAGGGGAACAGGGACCGGGAGGGTTTGCTGATGAGAGACTGGGACAGTGAGTGACCGTGGCCTCTCTCTGTCTTTTGCAGTTGGTGACACCGTCTTTCTGCCTGCTGCAGCACCTGTGAGGGGAGCAGCTTCCCGACCTCAGCTCTCCCCAGCCCACCGAACAGCCCGGGCCATGGATGCGACATCCGACTGGACCTGCCCCATCTGTGGGCAAGTACGGGAGGATGTGGCTTACGTGACCCCCTGCCAGCACCAGCTGTGCTACGGCTGTGCCGTCTGGTGGGCACAGAAGAAACCGAGTTGTGCCGTATGCGGGCACAAAGTCGCCACCATCCGATACTCGGTGAGGTCGGACGAGGATTACCTGGAGTGTGCTGTCCCGCAGCCCGCAGCGCACTCAGGTGACGGCCTGCAGGACGAGCAGGGGCCTGCAGAGCCGGTGCTCATCCCAGCTGAGCACAACTTCCCAGCCGAGGTCTGGGCTGCCTTCTTCCAGCAACATCCGGAAGACCTCGGACCCCTGCTCCGATGGCTGCAGGGAGAGATCCATGAGGTGTCCAGCGACGACTGGTGGGAAGTCTACGTGGCACAGTGCACCACCGTGAACTTCCTGTGCCAGCACGGGCTGGACCAGGAGGCCTTGGTGCAGGCGCTGCAGATGACCACCAGTGGTGACGTGGTGCCCTTCGTCAGAAGGCTCATCGGCATCGCTGCAGCCCTGTACGGCCCCACCATCCGCCACCAGCTGGACCACCAGGACACCCGTGCTGCTGGAGGGAGGGAGGACAGTCCTGCAGCCAGCACCAGCACCAGCACCTCCCATCAGGAGCCTCCTGCCTCGGGCCCAGGCCGCTCCACCAGCACCGCAGGGCCCAGCACGGAGCCAGGGCAGGCGGCCACAGCGGGTCCCTCTTCCCAGGGCAGCGACCGCTCGTCTGGGGGGCCCCGGCGCCCCCCGAAGAGGAAGGCCCGCAGCAGCCCCCAGGACTCTGCGCCGCCCTGCAAGAGGCGGCCCCGGCGGCGGCACTAGGCCGGCACCGCAATGCCGTCACAGCACGGCTCCGGCGGGCCGGGAGCCCAACATCTGCCTCTCGGCCTGCTGCTTATAATACCTAATAAACATCCCTTAAAACTTAGAACAAAAAGTCTCTGTGTTTTTGACAAGACTGCTGGCGTTGCTGTTCCTACCCATGCTACCCATGCTGCTTTCTCCATATTTCTGTCCTTATAGATAGAGGGTGTTAAATTTCATCTTTGAAATTTAGGACCGTAAATCAGCACTCCTGATATTACTAATAAAAGAGACAAAGACCCTAATAAGCAGAAGATGGACCGATTATGATTGCATGTGATGACACTGCGTGATGACATCACAAAATCAGACCCCGTCCCAAACCATCCCACTGTGAGTAATGCAGGAACTCATCAGAGGAAGGAAAACACATGGAACACTAAAGAATCAAACTCCAATCCAATAGCAGCACATAGCCTTGAGTGATACCCTTGATTTTTGAAACATTTAAGTTACATCATGATCTTTTTTTACTTGAATCCCCCGATTTTTTTAAAATGGAGAACAGCTTCATATGTGATACCTCAATTTGCTTTTAAAAAAACTCCAAATAGCACGAGGCTCCTGTGGCTGTTCAAGGGAACACAGGAAAAATGAGAATTAATCTCGTATTATTCAATGAAGTGAAACACCGTAGCAAGCACACCTGTAATAGACTTTCTGCCCAGTTCAGCAGCCCAACCAGCTTCAACAGGGATGAGGTGCCAACCATGGCAGAAGAGCTGCATCTATTCCACCTTCATTGTGGATCATGCATCATCTGGTGAGGAACTGGCAGAGCCTACGGCAGGGCCCTGTGGCATCAGCCCATCTGGGGGGGACCCAGTGAGCCTCCCACAGGAAGGCCAGTAACTACTAGGATCTGCCATCACCAAGGAAGACTCCACCCCGCCAGCAGCAGCAATACAACAGTGGTGGAGCTGGCAAGACTGGGGCTGTGTGGCAGCTGGGACACAAATCAGCTCCCATGGACTCCTGTCATTGCTGTCCACTTCCACCATGGAAATCAAGCAGAAACAGAGATGCAGAATCGTGTTGGTGCTGCCAACAGCATAGTGGTCATTGCCTCCCTACCCCAAATGCTTTCTCCCCTTTTTCCTGCTGCTGTGCCACTGTTACATTTCAGGCAGGATCCCCGTGGGTCTCAGTGAAGGGAAGAGCAAATTTCTGCAACTGAGGAGAAAAATCACCAGGCTCTTTCATAGATGGTGCCAACCATCTGGACAGTAAGTCAGAGTTCTGCTGGACACTAGGCAGAACCAGCAGGGAGCCCTGGCCACTAAGGTGAATGGTGTCCTGGGCTACATGAGGGCAAGTGCTGCCAGCAAGTGAAAGGTGGTGATCCTGCCCCTCTGCTCAGCTCCCAAATGCTGCACCTAGAGTTAGGCAGCCTAGCACATGATGGGATAAAGATGCCAAATTCTGTGATGTCTCTTTGTGGATCTAGTTCAGCTTTACAGAAAGAAAAGGCCACAAGCGTAAAAACGAATCAAGTTGGCCTAATTTTATTATGAACTTGCATCAAGAGTGGGAGCAAGACAAGAAAAAGCCACCAAGAAAATGTAAGGAAATAGATTCTGGTAAAATACACTTTTCTTTTTGATATCTGCAACATATGCATGTAGTGCAGAGCCAACAAAATCCATCAAATTCAGCAATGGCTGCATACATGACCATGCATATGTTGATTCACAAAATAAATAAGAAATCCTAGTTCAATTCTGCATCTGATGACGGTACTCATATTAGCAAACAACTCTCTGGATACCGAAAATAGATTATTTCCTTCCTCACATAGCCACCTTGGATATTTGAAAAACATTACCACATCCCACCCTGTCACCTTCCCTCTATGCTGAGAAATTGCTTCATTCAGGTGTGTCTTTCCCACTTTGATTATTCTCTTCTGTGAGCTCTCTATAGTTTGTTCACATCTTTCTTTAGCGTGATATCCAAAACTGAGTAAACCACACCAGGTGAAGAGTTTGGCAGTATCTCAGGTACTCAGCAAAGCAATTACTTCCCATTTCTGCATCCTAGAATTATCTTCTTTTGTTTGTTTGCTTTGTGTGGGGAGGTGACTTTACAAGCTTCCCCTTCCTATTGGTCTGTTTTCCAAAATGCTTATCAGTCTTATCAGTTTGCATAGATCAGCAACTGCAAAGTGCACAGCTGTAAAGAGTATTTTTCCTACTTTCTCTTGAAACTTTGAGACATTTACTTTAACTGTACAGCTACATGATCTTTCAATGTATTCTCATGCACATTTCTCCCTTTCATTCTCAACATGCAATATGTGGATTACTTTATTATTTCACAGATTTCAGCTGACCAATACCACTTGCAGTAAAAGAATCTCCTTACATGTACATACATAGATACTTATACCTATGTACACTCCACATATATGACGCATACAAGTTTTCACATTTATGTATACACGCACTTAGATATTGTGAATGCAACCCTATTCCATACCTTGTATTTGCTTATTATATTATTGCATTGCTGACAGCTCAAATGCAATATTCTTTCCAAAAATTCGCTCGCAATGGCAATTACACAAGACATTATTTGGAGTCCTGAAGGAGGAAAGGAATAGAGTTAAATACGCTTGAGAAATACATCCATGAAAATAATCAAGCCTGGATTTTTCCATGACAGAAGGCATGCTTAACACAAGGAAGAGTGCAGAGGCTGACATAAATTCGCCCCTAAAGGCCACTTTAAAGTCCTTGCTCACTTTCAGACTAGGACTCCTGTGGAAGTTACGTTTCCTCTGGGCTCAGTGATGGCCCTCTGCACGAAGGGAAGTTCAGCCACCTAGGATGACCCCTGTACCACTGCAATCACACCATGCTGTAGAAGCAGCCCAAAGGAGAAAGTCCAAGATATGCATCAGTGGGATTGTTGGGAAAGCAGACCTAACTTAATGTCACTTTGTATAAGAATGAAAATAAAAGGTCTTTCTTATACGTGGTAGCAAAAAGAGAATACAAAAGGGTCCTGTACACTTCAGACACTCATCAGCAGCATGGGGTAAGTGGTTCAGGGCTGCTCTTCCTGGTTTAGAACTGAGGCTCCCTCTCCAGGCATATTTACAGCCAGAGAGAAGAGCTGTAAAGAAACCACCAAATCACTTCTGTTTTGACAAAAATAAACTACCAGAAACTTTCAAACAGCTTTGTTGTATCTTTTCCTTCAATTGCTGCATGCGTCAACAGGAAGACTTATCTCCTCAACTGGGTATTGGATTAAGCTCATATAAGCAGAAATAAAAGAGGAAATCATAATCATGTGAGGCCTAAAATACTTGGCCTCCTGGTCTCTGGAAAGACAAGTCCCATTTATCAACAGGAGGCAGTTTTATAACCCGGAACAAACTTAGGTCAGTGGTAATATTTGTAGGCATGTACCCACACAGCAATAAAAAGGTTAAAATACTTCAGTGGTGCGGCTATAAGAACTCCAACAATTTTCATTTCCCTGGCCTTTCCTTAGAAATATTCTGGGAGATGTACCCCCTGGAGTATAAATTAAGGAATAAAATCTCTAAGCTTGTACAAGCACTCTCTGGATATTATTGGTACAAGATAGAAGAGGAAACAAGTAATGTTCAAGAGTAAAAACAATGCTGTGGTTAATCAAACTGGGGTGGGGAGGGGAAGAATCCTTCTTGTCTTCAGTATAACTGTGGCATTTACTTTTTTTTTAATGTGAAATATGTCTTCCCCACAAGAGACTTAGGACTGACAATTATAAGAGGAAAAAGAATGTTTTAACACTTTATATTCTTATAAATCAGTGTTTGTCTGTGATGTTAAACCCCTCCTGCCTTATGAATCACCAGCCTTACAGGTAGAGCAGAGCATTCCAGAAGAACCCCAGACTCATCTTAAATTGGACCATAAACCCATTCATGCATCAACTGTATGGAAAATGTCCTCACATAAAGCAAATGAATGGAATAACACTCATTCAGCCATCACAAAGAGGAACTTGATGCATTTAAAATGACAAGCTAACAGAGCCATCAGCAGCCAAAACTAAGAAGCTTAGTTTCTACAAAGTTTTGATCCAAAGCACAGCTCTGCACTCTGTGTGCATTTTCCAAGGATTTTCGCTTTGTGGGAGCACGCACAAGACCCATCTTCTTCAATGAGACACCTCTGCTCAAGAAACTAATGTGAACTCATTCTTTTTTATTATTCTACCTCTCCATCAGTTAATTGGGTCAGGAGGTAGTTAGGAGGGAGAGAGGAAGAAAAAGACATAGCAGCAAGTGCAGCACAAGCGCACGGTTTTCATTTAGTTTTCAGTGATCTTCTACAGGAAAAAGAAGAATTGTAATCACTGTCCTTACTTAGCAAACCACAGAAAACTGAGGAACCATGGTCTGAGCTAACATTATACATTCAGTTCACCAGGTTCACTTAGGAAGACCAGAAAAAGTCTCCTGTACGCTGAAAATAGTAAACAGCTGAGCCCACACGATTACTTTCCCTCTTTCTTGCCTTTCTATGCCTTTCATATCATTCATGGAATATCATTTCCATTCCTGCAAAACCAGCTGGGCTTTGTGCAGCATCAGCAGCAGCTCAAGCAGACAGAGGAAAATCAGCCTTGTTAACAGCACAGGACCAAGGCAAATCTTGGTTTTCATTTGCTCATAAAACACCTGAGATTCACTCTGCAAAGAGAGGCGGAAATCTCAGGGAGCAAACTGTGGGGTCCTATCACCAGGGGAAAATGTATCCTTTTACAATTCATGGGATCTGAACAGATGTCCAGAAAATTAACTTACTAATGTTGTTGGACCCATAGCTGGTTCTTTCACCTCCCTGCAGTCCTACTTTTGCCGTGCCTCTGTGTTTGCCTGGGTAAGGCACTTTGCTTTCCATCTGCAAAGCATCAGTCCCATGCAGTCCCTGCCAGGCTGAAGCCCTTGCTGTTGTTTCTCGCTACATGAAAAGAGTGGCTGGATCCAGAAGACAGAAAATGGAGCAAAAACACCTGCGTGTGCTGTGTGCCAAACCAAACTGCAACAGAACTTCATTAAAAGTTTTCAGCCTGAAAGGTAACTCCCATTTTACCACAGTGTCAAGAAACATTTTTTCAGTAGGACCACAGTCACAGTACCAGGCACATGGCTCAGTGAAACAACAAAATCCCATTGGATTTTGCTGCTTCCCTTGCTTTTTCATTTTTTTAACCACTTTTATGTTCAATGTGTCTACTCTAAAGGGCAGAGATTTGAAACAGTTGGTTCTATGTCCTACTTATTAGAGTCCTTTAAGTTACACAGTATGCACAGTGAGCTTAATTATGAGACAATGATAGGAAATTAAATTTTTCCAAAGAGCAGTAGATGTTAAAAATGAAAATGTGATGTTTAATTTGCAAATGGACTAAAAATGTGAATTATTAATGGAAGAAGTAACTCAACTTATAGTGGTCTCAAAGATAATGGCTCTATTATTTTTTAAAACCGATATACTATTAGTCCTGCATTGGCTAATAAATAAAAATAAGCAGCAAGACCAGCAAAACCACTAACAACCTCCCATTACAGGAAGGAATGCTGCAAAAATAAGATGCATAGGCAAGGATGATTAATACCAGCGTAAGGGAGCATGCACTTTGTGTAGACCTCCACGTTTAGAAGAAACTCTGAACAGTATGGACACCTGTGATATTCTCACCCCAGACAATTAATCAGACCAATGTACTTCAAGAGAAAAATTGACCAGATGTGAAGGGGTCTGGAGCACCAGCCAAAACTGAGAGATTCTACGTACCCAGCAACAGTGTTTGTGCTCACTGGGTCATTCTTGCCAAAAGTTGGAGTGCAAAAGAGCTTCTAATACTAGCAAATAAAAGTTGGTTCACCATAGAGTAAAAAAATATATATATAACAATGACTGGGGAATCTTTGTTGAAGCTGAACATCCTGGCCTCCTTCCCTGTGTTCCACAGGAAAAAGATTGTTTGTTATCAGAATGCCTTTATAAGAAGAGTCATAAATTCATTACAACCATGCAAGAAATATCTCTATCACATCACTGTCTGTAAGCTAATTGTACAAGACTCCATTCATGTTAAACACAAGGAAGACAAACCAAGAAAACACTGAAATAGCTTCAAAAAAGAAACAGAAACCCAGTCGCGCCGCTATGCGGTAGAAATTCCTTCAAATCTGATAAGGTACTAAAATCTCTGATAAAAACAGTAATGGCCAGAAGGGTGACAGAATTTCTGATACACCTGTCACAGTGCACTGAGACATGAGCAAACTACAACCCTGCTCAGTTTAAGACTCTTGGGAAGCAGATCACAGGATAAAAATCCAAGTACATAACGTCTTTTTGTTACTGTTGTCAATCAGACTGCATCTTTTAAAAAGTACATGTAGCTGGTCACAGAACAATTATATCCAATTTTATTAAAATAAAGAGAAAATGCTCCTCAGAATAACACTATCTATAAGCTCTTCAAAAAGTAGTAACATAATTCAAGGAAATACGACTTTTACTATCTTCCCTTCAGAGAAAACCAATGTAGATGTTACTGCTTACTTTGTCCTCGATAAGGAAAACTATGAAAGCACAGAATCATTAAATGCCTTGTGTTAGAAGGGACATCAAGGATCACCAACTTCCAACGCCCCACTGCAGGCAGGGTTGCCAGCCACTAGATGCTGGTAAACGCTTCAGCATCACCGAATAGGTTTCACACATAAAATTCTTTCCAAAAATTTCCCAGAATTTCCAAGGGGAAAGCACTGGAAGTGTCTGCACCAATACTGGCAGAGTTTGATTTCAGTAAATTAAAATGTTTCTCCTCCCTCTGTGCTCACACTCTAATAAAACACATCTGGAAAATAGTGAAAATATTCAGAGAAGCAAAATTTTCTTTGATTATGATGATTCATTGAAAGCGAAATCAAATCTGTTATTAGCCATTAGAGTCTAAACGCTATGATGAATGTCTGGGATTTACATGGCACTTTGCATCTTCAGAGTACTGTAATTAATTACTCTTACACTGTGAGGCATTGTTTTCACACAAGGCTCTCTCCAAGACCAACTAGATGTTAATTATAAGGGCCCCTCTCCTCAGATGGCATAATACAGTAAGACTCTGTTCATGTACCTAACACTGATATCAAACAGTGCTCTACTGAACCCTGCAATGACATAGCAGCACTTCTGATGCTTTTTATTAAAATCTCCCTCTAAATATGTTTTAAAGGGTTTTCTTTCTTTTTTTAATAAGAGAAAGCTCCAGAGGGAGCCCATGCACAAAGAATATATACATAAAATGGCTTCCAGACTAATAGTAAAACTGTGTGCAGAAAGTTCTTCAAATCTATTGTTGAGGTTTCAAGGCAATCTATATAGGGAACTATAAATTCCAATATATGGAATAATGCTCCAAAGAACTTTTACAAAACAGGGCTTAACATTGTTTTATTTAGTGCACGTATGTCAATAAACAGAAAGAAAAAACACTACAGAGTTGTAATGGAAAGAATCTCTAATATCAAAGATATTAAATCTCAGATAGAGAAGAGCTCAGGATAGCCTGTGGTTAGTTACTCATGGGAGATGAGAGACATCTAAAAGAAATATTAAAATAACAGTAAGAGATTGGGGGCTGAAGAGGAATGGCTATATTGCAGCACCCCAGGACAAGTATCCAGAAAGCCATCCAGCCAGAAAGCCATCCAACAACAGCCTGCCACAGAATACATCAAGGTAATCAGGTGCACAATGGACTGCTTTTCCACCTCGCCTCTGTCAAGAACTGTTCCATGAAATATATCTTACATTCTGTTCTCACATATACACAATTCATCAGCTTTCTCTGGAACTCCTCTTTCTTCTCTAGCCCTTTCTGACACTGCAGATTAGGCCCTCTCCTAAGGCCTCTTCCTCTCTGTTTCAGTCCCCATGGAATTAAAGAACCAAACCCCTCTACTAGCATTTCACTTTAAGTCTACAGAGAATTTGAGCCAGTTTGGAGACTTAATAAAAAGGTTAACCCAAAGGAGAAAGCGCAAGAAGAGTAAAACAGTGAAGACGAAGATATTTCAGACAATGCCACAATGACATTCCTCTAAGGACTGGTGTTGAGAAGGAGCATCTCATTCCCTTCTCCTCCAGCACTTGCATAACATTTCTCATCTTAATCATTGTGAACCTTCACATCTTCATTTTACAGCCAGGAAAACCCAAAGCTAGAGGTTCAGTAAATGAGTTGTCCCAGATTAGAACACACGTCAGGGAACAAATCAGAAGAACTCCACAGTTACTCTCTCTAGATCCCAGCCTGAGCATTGTTGATCTTAGTGAAATTTGGGCTCTTTCTCTTCAAAATATCCACTATTGCTTTGCTTTGGCTAGAAACTACAAATCCTCCAGCAACTAGTCTTAAGACAATTTACCATATGGGTTCCCTTCTGATATTAAGCGTTCTTCTAACCCCAAACTCTCCAGTGGACTTCAGTTTACAGTTACTGTGGAGTATCAGGCAGCAAGGGCAATAGCAACAGTTCCTCAATGGACATCGATTTTAGCATGCTCTTTGCTAAGAGCAGAGATGCACAAACATACAGATGAACTAAAATAATGCTATTGCTTTGTCTCGTTTGGAAGGGCTACAGGGAAAAAGAAAAAACTACCCGAGTGAAGAATGGAAATATTTGCTATGTTTGACAGGGGAAGCATGATTAAAAAGCACTGACGCTGAAATAATGACTAAACTCTATCAAGACTAACACACACACCAGCTCATACCACAAGTACGTACCACAATTTGTAATGTGGGTAAGAATATATAAAAGCCATCCTGTCTCAAGGCACACCTTATAACTTGTGGCTATTACCATTAAAAAGACATTTCCCAGAATATCTCACAAGACTCAAAGAGGTAGAGTTGCCTATCAATGCATCTCTGGAAATGGGCAGGAATTTAGCCCTGCCAGCAGACGCCCCTACATAACCATCACTTCTCTGCTTGCTTGCTCAGTACTCTCTTGAAATTCCCACCCTACACGAACTTCACTAAGAGTACTTCAACCAGGTGTAGCTTGGGTCAGAACATATTGGGATCCTCCCTTGTGCCTAATTCAGTGGCAGATGAGAGCACTGTCCCTGTAACTCAGGCCTGAAAGGGTCTTGTGGTCTTTCTGTCAGGTTTCAGAAACACACTGCAGAAAATGAACTTAACAGCCCCATTCAAACATGTGAGGTCCCAGGCAGATCAGCAGCAGTGAGGTGAGTCTGGCCCTCCTGGGATCGTTTCAGTGCCCCTCACCTCAAGGCAGCACCTACTGCATTATCCATGAGGTGCCAGCATGAACATCAGAAACAATGTAATACAACTTTCTGATCATAGAATCACAATGTTGGGAAGGACCTACAAGATCATCTAGTCCAACTGTCCTCCCATTACCATTGCTACCACAAGCTACTAAACCATATCTCATAGCTCCTCATCCAGACGCCTCTTGAACACTGCCAGGGACGGCGACTCCATCACCTCCCTGAGCAGCCATTCCAGTGCCTGACCACTCTTTCAGATAAAAAGTTCCGTCTTATGTCCAGTGTAAACCTCCTCTGGTACAACTTATGGCCATTTCCTTGGGTCCTGTTTGTTGCCTGGGAGAAGAGGCCAAGCCCCTCCTCATCACAACCTCCCTTCACAATGAAACCTTCAGGCTGGAATCAGATAACCCCCCTCTCAGAGACAGGCTCCCAGGTCTGCATATAAGAGAAGAGATGCTCTGCAATTTGATATTCCCCCAATCAATGACATTTACATGCCTTTATTCACAGACTCCTTCTGATTGTTTTTTTATAGCCCGCACCAGTACCCATAAAACCCCCAGCCGAACGCTGATCATCATTTATCTTCCCTTTCGCTCTGCCAAACACCAGAGGTAATTTCTTAGTCAAAAGATAACCTGCTTCTCTTTTTTTAATTTTTTCCCTTCATTTCTACATTGTTTCTGAACACCTGTGCTTTATGTTGTACTGCAAAACATCAGGCAATTAAAAACTTAGAGAACAAGTGAAAACAAAGCTGTCTGTATACAGAGAATTATACATTAGACAGTAATGGCTACACTGCAGCCATGAGCTAAGACATTAATTTACACGTGTATTCAGCGCTAAAAATTGTTGGGATTTTTTATGTTTAGACTTTAAATTCCAAAGTAAAGAAATTCAAAAGTGAAGTACCCATGGCAACCTTAATTCTATTCATCTTACCCTCGGATGCAGCATTTGTTCAGCAATTACATACTCCTGAGTAAAGCTGTGCCTCCCAGATGATGGTAAAGCAAGGTTAAAGAATTCTCAAAATTAATAAAGTCCTCCCATACACTTGTAAGATTTACAGCTAGGGGCATTCTAAACATTAAAAAGGAAGAAGAACTTTCTTAGTCTTGTGTAGGAAAAACATGTTAATTGCCATCAAATAATTTTCATCTCCACTACACTTTTACTTTTCTTATTCCTTTTCACATTGCCCTCGGTCTCTCAGTGTGAGAAAGAAGCAGCATCTTAGTCATCACAGCACTGGACGCTGGGTTTCTGCGTCTTGGTATGTGCTCCAGTGAGAGCTGAAAAGCAGCATTTGCCATGATCGTTAGGGGATTTTTCCTAACTTCCCCCACTGAATGTTTTTATAATGATTTGTTTAAGTGAGTCAAGTATCATGAGGATGTTTAAGATACAGAGAACCACATCATAAATTCACAGGAATTTTACTATTTATTTCTAGCCTAGTTTTCTAATAGTAGTGTGCTGATATATTCATGCTGTCTGTCCAGCAAATGTGCAAACTGCAAGTCCTCCCCTATCATTTGAGTTCAGTAGCTAACTTCACCCGAATTTGAAAGGGGAGGGTATAGCCTCTAACATAACTGAGTTCTTACAAGTTTAGTGGATGCGTAGGCAGAGTAGAGAAGACAGAAATCAGCACAGCCAGCAACACTCCAGAAGAGAGACAAGCAGAGCAGAGCCGTCTCCCATTCTGCTTTACAGCAGCCAGGTGGCATTAACATACTGACAATGCAAGGCTGCAGGTCAGCCATGGGGTTACTGCAGTAGTGCGGGCAGGAGGGACAAATCACGGGTTTTCCTATTGGCAACATTCTCCAACGCTGCCAATAAGCAAGATTTTTCAGCCATACTGTTTCCTCAGAAAAGTCTAATGCCTCAGTGGATTGAGGTGTTCTCAGCTAAGGGGCACCGTGCTTGATGGAAAGATTTATGTAGCCACACAACAAAGGGCAGCAGAATGAGAATGTTAGGGCAGCTGGTACACTTCGAGAAGGGGCTACAGATTACAGAGTTACTGCAGCATTCATCCCAGCAGACACACAAGGCAGCAAGAGAAGACCACTACTCCAAATACACTGCTAACGCTGAACAAAGAGTTGTATTACTCAAAAAAAAAGTGCATTACTAATATCACAATCATATTAGATAAAAAATAAAATAACAGGATTTTCACTTCTCCCTGCTAGGAAAAAAAAAAAAAAAAAAAAAAAAGAAAGAATAATACTCAGCGTTAACTCTGACAATGACAAAATGCATTGGTAATAATTAACATAGTCCTCATTGTAACTTTAGTGACAGTGTGGGAAGTTGCAACTGAAAAATACTCCTCAGCCACCCAATATTCCACAGGACTCTGATCGCAGTTTGGGGCACATAGCAGCACTGCTCCAGAGTCTCAAGGAGCTCTTAGATGGCCCAGTTCCTTGAGAAAGAGCATCTGATACTGAGAAGTATTTTGTGGAGATCTTACACATGTAAAGAAATTTCAGTCGTGCTCAGAATCTAGATAGGTCACATCTACATCTGTCTTCTACAGTCAAAGCTACAAGCTCTTTCTGTGGGCGGAAAGAGCTATGAGCAGCCCTCACTATACACCAAAGAGTAAATGAGACCAAGGAGTACACAGAGAGAAACCCATCTCCCTTGCTTCAGCCCAGTGCCACTCAACAATTCTGAGCAAAGGTGTCTTCCAAGAGGACTGCAGGTAGGAAGCAAAGCAAATGAAGTTCTGTATACTCGGACACATTTCTCTCCTAATAACAAATATTTGAGGCCACAAATGCCCATCTCTTCCCCATCCCTTTATCCTCATGATGGGTTCCCACCTAGTGGGACCAGGCTGTGCTACTCTAAATTCTGCTTCAGCCCCCTCAGGCCCAAGAATTGTTCCTCTTGGATGAGAGGGACATTTCTCTCCTGAGCCTTCCCCAGCCTCCTCTCAGCAGCAGCTAAATCCTACTATTGGCCCAAGGTCAAGAAGGACCTGCTGGGGATCTGTTGTGCTAACAGGAGGCTGCTGGACCATTATCCTTGTGATGTGAGGGACTTCCTTGCCTTTAAAAGCCATGCAGAGCCCGGAGACTGCTCGCAGCCTCAAAAAGATGGGTAGTTGTGTGGGCTGTTTCACTGGAGTAACCAAGGAGAGGCACCGGAAACCTGATGCAGGAGAGTAAACCAAAAAGCATGGAGATCCTTCTGAAGGTAGACAGGTCAGCTAGGAAGGGCATACAGCAGAGGAGGGTGGAAGGCAGCAGCAGGGAGAAACTTAGAGGGCCAAAGCCAGGATAGGATGCAGAGCATTAAATGTTCAATGGAGTTTCAATTTGAAACCCCCACTTCCCATTGTGGTTTCTTCAGCCATGCCCAGAGGTTGTCCATCAGTTGCTTCTCAGGACAGGGTACATAAGCACTCTCCAGGCACACAAGAAAATGAGTTTCTCTCACAAAACACAGAGTCCATTACTCTCCAGCAAACGCATAAGACTCAGAAAACGCTACCTTGGCTCTGTTAGCAAGTTTATCAGTTTCAGCTCTCACAGAAGCCACACCATTCACATGAGCAGCAGTGCCATTCTCAGACATTTTGTTCTCATTTGAAAAGGGTGATGCTACAGGCAGCTCCAGCTGATGACAGTTGCCAAGCTCTGCGTGCATCACACCTGTGTTCTGAAAGAAGCAGCACTTTCCCCAAACAGGTGAAGAGAGGGAAGCTCACACATCTTCTCTGCTAGCCATCTAGCTGTTAGTGTAGCTGCAGCCCATTCCTCTAAAGTTCCAGTAAAGAAAGCATGTTGAGAGATGTCCTACAGATGAGGCAGCACCAAAGGGGGCTGCCTTGATTAAACCAGGTTGTTCTGCTGAGAGTCCTCAACGCACGCTCTTGGTTATGGCTGTTAGAGCTGCAGCAGGGTGACATGAATTGCCTTTTATCTAATTGGAAAACTCCCACAGAGTTTAGAAGTACTCATTTAGACAGGCAAATCAATAAAGGAAATGGTAAGTGTGAGAATATAGTGAGACTATAGAGTCTATGTGGGTCCTGTATGCTTCTGCTTTAAAAAGGTTAACTCTTGCCTTCAAGAGTTTACTGCAATGCCAGCACTTGGAAAACAGCAAAATGGGTAGGTTCTACCCAAAATTTCAGTGAGTAAGTTGGTGGCTGTATATAAGGGCAAGACAACAAGTTTTCTGTTAGAGACCAGAAATTCAAGAAGAGTCACAGAAATTCAGAAGACACTGCAGAGAAGGAGGGAGAGAGGGAAAACTAATCTTAAATGTTACAGCTCTGAGGCTGGCAATGAGATCAGAAGTTTTATTAAAAGGAAAAGGGAGCAAAACCTGATTTGCAAAATAGTAAGGGCTAGAGCTGCATTTCTACGGAGTTCTGCTGTCACAAGGAACATTGGGATAAGGGAAATGAGCAGAGAAATTACTCCTGCTTTCTCACCTAAGAGCTTTCCTTGTCCTTTCACATCCACCTTCATCAGGGGCTCTGCAAATCCCCACCCACAGAGCCGCTCCAAGACTTCAAAACCATTAAGAATAGTTATTTAGTTGCTTAAAAACTCTAGGTTTCAAGGAAAATCACAAGAAAAAGCCCACAGTTCTTACAGTTGCTTGGTTTAGAATTAGTTTTGTTTTTCTTATTTCTCTCTGGCATTCCTTCTCCTAAATCTCCAATCACTTTCACAACAGGCTTATGCTGAGTAGCTTCAGGCAGCTGAGGAAAAAAAAAAACAACAACCTGTTTAGCAATGTAAGTTATCTCTTCTCCCACCAATGCTAATAGGAGTTTTGTGCATAAATCAGGCACACACTGATGGGAGGAGAGATCGTGAAATCTATGTCTGTTTTTTTATCCACTGCAGTGAGGGTTTTATTCTCTAATTTACACCAAAATATTGGTCTCAGGAGGAATACTTCTGACACACCTGGTATAAGACAGAGGAGAACTAGGCCCATGGGGTGATAGCAGATAATTCAACATCTTCATCCAGTGACAAAAGGCAAGTATATTAGAGTACCACAGACTGACTCATAGTGGCTTCTTAGAAGCCAACAGCATGGGATAGGCTGGGATTCATGGTCCAGCCTCATCCATCCTTGCCTTACCATCCCTCTTCTCCACTACAGTCTGGCAACCACACGTTCAGCCCTTCCACACATCACAGACATACAGATAGCCTGGTACTGCCTCACTGGAGGACAACTGGTTAGAAAAAAGGTCTGAGAGGGAGTAGACAGGACTGACAACCACTTCAGACTGAGTATGAAACCTCTGCTAATAACCACTGCATGAGGCACGATTCCACAGAGCTCACTGTGTATTTTTCAGTATGGGACTACTAAAACAGGACATCCCTTGCTTCCTTCTTGCTCCTACTTAGAAACATCAAGAAAGTCTTCATGCAGTGACCTCTCCAAGCCAGTTCTAGGGAAAGAGAGTGCACAAAACAAATGTAACACTGACCATTTTTATCTGGCAAAATTCTGATGCCTCTGGACTGCCAATAGCATCTTTTAACATTGGCTTTCATGATGCCCTCCAAAATATCTGGTAGGTCAGAAGGCAGTCACCTCTGCCAAACACATATCAGGGTTTGCAGCATAGGTCACTGAGGCCAGTATTTCTTTTTCCCTAATGTGGGTAACTGGAGGCAGAACAAATGTCTTAAGAGAGAAATATCATGACCAAGAGAGCCTAATGGAATACAACTACAGCTGGGATGATCAGGAGCTTCCTAATTGGCATATAAGTGCACAAAAGTAATCTTTTTGGGAGAAGGTCTACTTTCATAACAGTAGACCTACTAAAGATTGTGAGAAAACACTCTGTTTTTTAAATATATATGTATATTATCAGGATTTTATGTAAGGTTTTATATATGTATACGATATATGATAGCTTGAATTCCTTTGTTCATGTTTTCTTTAAAGCCAAAGTTTTATTGATCAGCATTAACAAGCAAAAATAAACAGCCTCTTTAAAAAAAATAAAAAGGTACTTTTTATTGTACTTATGTTCAGTTGGAGAAGGAAACACATAATAAAATTAATTGATTTTTCATGAGTTTCGTTTCTTACTGACAAAGTGCGTATTTTAATAAGGACTTTATCTCCCCTTCCTTGATCCTACACTGAAGTCATGATCCCGTACTTTGGACATCAGTCTGTTGCCATGGAAATGATCATAATATCGCTCAAAAAAATGAAGTATTATGATTTCACTGCAGGATCAAGGAGAGATAAAATGATAGGCTGCAAGGGATCAAGTCTTCAAGCTGCAAAAGCCTTAGTTACTAACAAAAAGAACATTTACCGAAAACGTCCAATGTAAATTCCCTTACATCTTGCAATGTTCAAAAATTATTTTTCCCCCTATTTATTTTTTAAAGCACTAATTTCAGAGATCATAAGCACTCCGTTTCTCTTCTTTTGATCTGCGGTCCCACCCTCAATTTGAAATGCACCTTTTCTATGAATGAATCCTGGTCATCTTTCATTCCATTCCTATTCAGTGCCCACATAGAACCTTCCCACCCAATGTGTTGTACCACATTATTACTTAAAGGACTAACATTTTATTCAGAAAAATTAATGCAATTGAAAACAATCATTTAGTTCGGGTGATGTGTGTGATGGGAAAGGTTGGCACGTGCCAGATCTTACTTCGAAATGGAAACAGTACACGGCTAGCATAACACAGATATCATTAAGTTCCCTCTAAGCCTCAAAGCACATACTTTTAGACACCAAGTATTCCCAGTACTGTAATTTACCTCTAAAGAGGTAAAATGAACCCTCCTGTTCATTTTCACCATCTGCCACAGCACTTCTTCGTACTTGTTAAGAACAATGTTAGATCTTTTCCGAGAAGTTCAGGGAGCCAACCCGAGAACACACTCTTCAGAGATGTCCAGGCCACTTTCAGATGTCACACAAATCCAAAGGTCCAGACTTTGAGGCCTTCTCTTGTATCAAACACTTACTGAAACCTGAAGCTTCGTCCCCAAAGGCCTGCACAGATGAATTAAAAACTCAGAATAAGTTTTCAAAGTCTCAAATTTTAATGGCTCACAAGGGGACCTGCAGGAAGGTAGGTTCTACTGTACTTCACTGATGTCATTCCCGATAGGAGCAACAACATCACAAGGGCAACAAACACACTTTGAAAGACTCCAGAAGAGAGTTGTGACCTTAATAATTTGCTTTCAGGCCTTATCTGTTTTGACGAGCTCTGTTCTAGTGACCACTTTGAAGGGTTGCCAAGAGCCAGAGAAGGGAAGAGAACAGGTGCTGCTAACAGAATTCAACTTTAGACTTTGAGCTTTAACAAGCATGACTTTCTCCCAAAATCTGTCAGCTTTGGCAGCTCTCTTAAGAGCTCCTTTCCACATATCCCACATCAAACAGTTTCCCCTACAACCCTGTCACAAGAAGAAAATAGGATTTGTAGTGGTAACAGACAATACAAAAGGTGCTGGAAGAAAGATTAGGGAGAAAGGAGGAAAAGAAATGGTTGAGATAAGAGTGTTCTCCTTCATGGGTTCTCTCATTTTCTTTGGGATGGAAAAAAAAGTCTTTATTTTGAACCCCAACATAAACACTTAAACATAAGCATAAACAAGCTTATGAGCTTGTGATTGCTTCTGAATTCACACGAATACAGCTTGAGTTTCTCAACATTACTAAATCTTCCAAGTGAGAAAGCCTAGAGCATCTGTATTACATACCAAAAGACTATTCACTCCCATTAAGAAATCACTGATTTTTTCTGCCTCCAGATGTGTTTTAAGCTGCTGGGAAGCCTCAGAATTGAGCAGATTAATGCATTCTAAATGTCATTTGACAAAGGGCACTGCCGCCAATGGTTCATTCACACTGTACGGATTTAATTATCTAAATGAAGTACACTCCAAGAAGTGCACGTTGGGCTTTTTTTGTTCTTTGCAGTTGTGTTTTATTGTTGTTTTTTCTGTTATCTTTAAAAACAAAAAAACACTCCACTTCAGTTTGTATTTTTCCATTCTAATTGAAATTAATTTCCCTGGCTGTTTTATTTTTGAAAACACCTGGAACAGGGCTATTATTTCAAAGAGGTAATTATGAAATTAGAAAGATAACTACGATACTTACTTCTTTAATTACGGATATAAATAGGGACTTTAATGCAGAAATTGCTTACAGACATCTTCCTGGATTGCGCTGGAAGAAAACTGCAGAATCTGCTGCTCATCTAATTCCAAGGAGATACGAACCAAGATGAAATGAAGAGGTTGCTATATCTGCTGGAGTTCTGTCTGAAACTCTGACAAGGCCCTTGCCTCTCATCGTTCTGCTTTGGCAACCAGAGCAAAAATTGCTGGTTTTGGTTTTGCCACACAGGAGTGTGCTAAAGGAAGGTGACACTGGTGGTGTTTAAGAGCAGGTGAGATAAGCCCACCCCAGGCACAAAATGGCCACAGTTGGTGTGGGGCTGCCCAAGGCCTTTGGGTCTTCTCCCAGGCCCACAGCACTGTGCATTTGGGTCTCCAGACCAGGAACACCCAGCATAGACCTGAGAGACAGCAGCAACACAGCCAACAATCAGAGCTAAGTGCAGTTATTCACCAGTCCTGTTCAAAGCCCTCTGTTATTTTAGCCGGCCGTAGCAACAGCGATAATTAGGCACTCTTAACACAGCACAGTGCTTTTCAGAAATCAAGGCCCTTTCCTCCTCCACAAGAGCCGTGTCAAGGGGCAGCTTCCACTAGTGCTGGCTGCTGACCCCTCTCTGACATGACTTGATCGTTTGCAGTTATTGATCTCAGCTCTTTTTTCTCCCAAGCCACCTGCCAGGTAATAAAAATCTGCATCAGAATGCAAGGCACACAGGGTGCTGAGAGCCAGCAGCAACATTTGTCTTACAGACCTGGAAACCTGGCAGTGTCGATAGGGGCCAGTTATCACAGCGCTGTGTGATCTTTCTGCTGAGGCTGTAAATAACTTCCATCAGCATCCGAATAGGGACAGAGAGAATCTGCCACATTAACTACAGAAGCGAAGTGCTGCTTTGTCAATGGCAGAAGACACTGTTAAGCAACATAAACAGCGTTGACAAGATCTCTAAAGACTCCCTGAGTTTAAAAGGGAAGGTTTAGGATGCTGAACTTTTGATGCACCATCATTAATCGAGCCTTGCCTTTCTTCTGAATGTGTTTGTATGCATGCCCAATGCAAGCATTTCAAAATGTTTTAATTGAGTCCTATAAGGGTACATGACATTTCACTCCTAGTCTCACTCAGATGGCAAAATTCTGGATCCTTTTGCTCTCCAAAGCACCTCCATATGCCAGTGGAAACAAACAGATCCACTGTTTGAGATAAAAGCATGTGGGCGCTACAGGGATCTGCCTCTTTTCCTACTTACTCTTTCCTCCAGTGTGCAACCCCAGCAAGTGCTTTACATGGCTTTGTACCTGCATTAAGCCCCACCTTCCAAAAGCCCACATTGTGCCAATTTTACACTGAAAAGTCAGTGTAGTAAGCCAGCATAATGATGTAATAAAAGTGATGAAGAACTAGAGTTAGTGCCAATGCTTTTGCCAAAGAAGTAAGGCTTACAGATCTGACTGACTGCTTTTCCTATTCCCATTCCAGATCTCTAGCCCTGAATGAGCTAAAGTAAGCTGCAAGAGAAGACAGATTCAGTAAAAATTAGGCAGAAAAATAAGGGGGGGGGGGAGAAATAAAGGCAAACTCACAACAGCTGTTCTTCAGCGTGGCACACAGATTTACACAGATCCAAAGTGTGGAAACCAAAGCAAAACAAAGCGAAGGTCCATGCTTACAGAAGAAACTAGTTAGTCTGGGTCTTTGAGGGACAAACTAGACCATACATTTTACAAGGAAAACCCAAACTCCAAATGCATTTTGCTAATCCTCAGACCTTCAAAGATCTTTCCTGCAGTTCTGCCTGTCTCATCACCTGGAGTCTATTAAACATTGTTCACTGAAGAAACTATTCGTCATGAGGGTGAAATTTGCTGAATTTACTAGTGTTTTATGAATCTACAAGAACCACAATCTAGAAGACACATCAGGACACCTTTGATCCCATTTTGCTACCTTACATAAATCAGCTGTAAGCTCAAAGGTGGAATGGTTTTGTACAGTCTCTTCATTTTCAGCAAGATACATTGAAAGTAAGCCTGGAATATGAACGTATTTTTATGCCAAGTGTATTGGCTAGCTTTGGGAACTGATAACACACGTACCAGACTTCCATTTCATCTCAATTTCTTTTATAGATAGTGATTAAAGCCTGTTGTAGTTAAAGGGGTTTCTGAACGCACATATAGAATGATTCAGTGGTTTCGCTCAAGTTTTTGGATGACAGTGGTCCATTCTAATACCACTAAGCTCAGGAGGGATGGGGCAGGGGAAGAGGGAAGTAAACTTATATTTAATCTCCATGAGTAACTATCTCTCAGTAATTGTCACTGAAGCATCCCTGGTGGTGTAGACACAGAAGTTGACAAGACAGTGGGCTTTTTCCTTATTAATACATTCAGATCTAGAGGACCTTTTCTTGCTATCCCAATCTAGTCCCTTTAATAAACAGTAAATTATCTGTTTAGAAATAATCTTTGCTTCAGTCTAGTTGTTTAAAGCATTGCATCAGGAGACATTTTACTCATCTTCTTACTTCAGATAGATCTACGATGCACAGATAAATGGATGGTCATATATTTAAGGAAGATTTTAAATGCATTTTTTAGTAGATGTCAAAAAGGATAGCATTTTATAACCAAAAAATGAACACTGGAAAAAAACAGAAGCAGACATGCTGAGAAAAGTCCAGTCTGCTGTTTTTGTAGATCACACAATAATTTGACATAGGTTAGGAAATTTCTTTTAACCACTGTCTGTGCCTCCCTTAAACCTTAATGGAGTACAAAGATTACCTTCCAAAACTTAGGACCGCATATTACTTAAGCTTTTCTGGCCAAGTTTTTTCCCCTTTTCTTCAACGTGATTAGAAATATGAAAAGATTTGAACCACTGGAGCTAAGGACTGAGTTCTCCTTTACACAAAAGTAAAATGAGGCAGAACTCCAAAGAGAACACATCTCCAAAACTGAATAGATTGCACCAAACAATCCTTATCTTGAGGTTATGTTTTCCTACTGAAAAACAATAAAAAAACTCACTTATCTAACAATTTCAAATGGGTAGCTTATGAGATCCAGCACTTTGGGGCCACAGAATATATATATTTTTTAAATGAACTGAATTTATGAAAGTACTTACATTGCATCATTACTCTCAGAGCTAAAATCCTTAACTTAGAATAGAGACTTGAAGCTAGATTTGCTCCTAAAAGCAAGATTTTTCTGGGGAATGTAGTTATTAGTTATCTCCCTGGAAAGTTGCAACTCAGAAAACTTCACTCAATTGCAGCCTTTTCCTGGAAGAAATTAAGCTCCTTATTCATTTTCTTATTTGACTGGAAATTGTCATATCTGAAATTATTCTTCAGAGCCTGCCCAGGAAGGCCACAATGGTAATGGTGCAAAGCCAGGCTGGAATGAGCGCAGCTAAGGCTGCACCCCAGCTCTTCTTTCCATTGTCTCTCTTTAGGGAGATTCAAAACTAATTCTCCAAAATGAGCGTTGCAGACACCTGCTTAAATGGAAGGCACCCAAAGCTCTGCCTCTTGAAGCTGTGATACCATGCAGGAAGGAACCCTCAAGACATCAAGGACTCAAGTCCCTGCCCTGTCCTCCACAGAACCTAAGAGGGGTATCTTTTCTGTATTCTGTTACAGAGGCATGCAATGCCAGTTTTTTTAGTCAAGAATCCTCCCACCATCATCCCCATTGGGAAAAATAAAATAAAATAAAATAAAATAAAATAAAATAAAATAAAATAAAATAAAATATAAAAAAATCACATATAGCATTAGTGGAGGCCTCTCCACCAAGTACCCAATCCAGAACCAGTAGAAGCAAAAAAAGCACCTTCTCTCCTAGACTTTTTACTCAGATGTAGCAAAGGAGTTTCCTACAGCCTGTCACCTAATGCAGAACTCAGCAATGATGAAGTAACACAAATCAGTATCACCCAAGGATTCTACCTTGTTTATCATACAAGATCTACAAATTCTGCAAATTTAGACCGATTTCAGTAACTGCATCTTCAAAAGCCAAGATGGTACACATACTACACTGTCACATTGTTGCATGACCTCTAACACCCATTGTATTTCAAATTATTTTCCAGCATTACTAATGCTGAAGAGCACATATTTTCAAGTTCTCATTCCCTTTTTCTTTTGAGATACTTTGATGACTCATATTACGAAGTTTTATTACAACACAAGTATGATTCTGCTCTATCAACACTTGCATTCAAACTGGATCCCCAGTGAATTAAAAGTCATATACTTCACATACAGCTGCAGAGCCTGATACAGCTCCTCTACTGAAAACTGAGTCACTTCCAGATGAGACTTGAAGCCAAGACAGTGTTCTGTGCACACACACACAACCAGACACAAAGCTCTCCCAGTTTCAGCACTATTCTTTTTATAGGCATTTTATAAAATCATTGAGCTTTGTTTTTTTTTAAGTGACATTTCTGACACCAGCAGCCAAGAAAAAAAAATAAAACTGAAGTTAAAGCTGTTGTTCTACATTTAATGTGCTGCATTGTGAGGCAACACGGGTCACACATCTGCATCTGTCACTTTGAAATGCATCTGGCAGGTCTTGACAAAAAACAAAGATCAATAAGGTAAAAGGCATAGCTGGACATTACAAGCAGTGCTGGCCATCACCGCCTGGTCCCCAGGCTGACAACACTTGTGCACTCTGTGAAATGTCCTAAGTTGCAACAAAGCCTCCTATGCAAGCATGGTTTTTGTTTTAGTTTGGTTTTCTGTCTTTGTTCACTTTTCAAAGCTCATTCTAACATGGTTTCATAACCAAAAAAATAAAAAAGATAAAGTTTCTTGTTTTGTATAATTTGGCTTCCTCAGATTTGCTAATTCTGCTGAATTCTCCTAGTAACTGCCTCACTATGTAGCACGCAGCAGAGGTCTGATACCTTCCCTACTGAGACAAGTAGCATTGCCTTCTCCTTTGGGCTCTCCATACTCTTCCAAATTATTCTGATTGATATAGACCTCGATCCATGCTAATTATGCAGAGCTTCCCTTATAAAGTGTAGTTGCCATAGGAACAGTACCGGGTGAACAGGTGCGTGGAAAGCTGTGATATATTAAATGACAGCTACCCTCTGCCACTGCGATGCAGATTGCCATTCTCAGGGTTTATTTATAGCAGGTAGTAATTAATCTGTATGAATCTCATTTCATTGAGAAGGAAAAAACAAAAACGCACAGAATCATTAGCAAGATTCCTAATTACATCCATACCTTTGATTCTCAGAATTTTGTTGCCATCAGACAACCCTAACACAGAACTACTGGATTATTATTTGTGTGGAGCTGTCATTATGAGAAACTCTAAGCTGTCGCCTGTAACAAATACCTTCTTACAGCTACCACATTAAAACTTGCATTAGCGTTGCTGCAGTGGAGCAACAAAATAGTTTTTACCCTTTAAAAAAGTAAAGAAACAAAAAGGAGATATAAGCTTTAGTTGGCTTTTAAATGGAGGCTCCTAATTCTGGAATGGGAATCAAGTGTACAGAAACCTGAATTTAGCCCAGACATCAACTGTTTCTGTGCCTGAAGCAAGCCCCTTAACCTCCGTTTCTCAGTCACTGTCTCTCAGGTGTTAGGTGAACTAAGAGCAAACAGTCTGAAAGCACTTCAAAGATGAAAAAACGACTCGTTATGCTATGAAAGGGATAAGCACTGTAATTTAAATGACTGCATGAAGTAGACTTATCTACCAGGCATACCAGGCATGACTCAGCCTGGTGTCTTAGAGCTGCTTGCGTAAAGTAGATAAGCTTGAGAAGACAAAACTAAACTACATTTTCTGTGGCTGATGAGAACAATGATTCTCATAGCGAGGCAATACTAGCACCAGGTAGAGTACGTGGATCTTGCCTGTGTCTCAGTTTTCATCCTCTTGCTTTCTTATTATGATGTTTATGATCACAGTTAGCAGCAAACACTCCAAGAAAATAGAAGTGATAGAAAATGATCACATTCTCAAAACACTCTTCTAAAAGTTTTGTCAGTACACATCTCAGATGAAAACATACAGTGATTCCCAGTCGCTGTTAGGGATGCCATTGGAAACATTCTTACAGGCAAGTGTTAGAATCACAGCAGTGTTATGGGATACCCTGCAGAACATTATTCTAGAAATCATGCAAAGGATCCACATCAAGATTTAATTTCAGCTACATTCCAAAACAGCATTTCGTTCGTGGTTCACCAGGTTCATATTAGAACCCTGTAGGCAACAGGTAAACTTGCAGTTCTAAGATAAAGCAAAAAATCACAATGATGTAGCAATTACTCATTTCTTGAATAGACCCAGTTAAATCACAGCATGAAAAATGAAGGCTACATTGGTATATGCCTAACCTGCTGGGAAATCCTCCCATGATAAAATCCTTCTTGAGAATATAAATATTTCACAGAAATGGGTTACACATGGTCTGAACCCTGATATTAATCACTGCCTACTCAGACCCTGACCTAGTTTTTAAGCTAAGCACATTCCACCTTTGCAACAGGCTCTACCAAGCTTAGTTCTGATGCTGGATAATACAGGGCTATAGAGAGAACATAACTCCTGCTATTGAGAAACTAAATCCCCTTTAACTGAGTCTTATACTAGACCTGCCTATATTTGATCAAATCCAAGAGATCTGATGAACATGAATTGAAATTCATTAGCAGTGTTTCCACATCATTATAGAAAATGAGGTCTCAGAACAATGGAAATGAGTTACTCTTGCAGACGAGACTGTTTCCACATCCAGGCTTGCATGCTAAAGCTTTCTTCCAACTGGCCAGGAAGACCCACACCATTCTTAGTCTCAAGCAGATATTGCCCTGTTAGACCAGGCACAGCTGGAGAATGGGATGCTGTAACTTTAACTGCTGCTTGTATCCAGCATGAGTCAGGGACACTGAGCAGCCTGCAGACAGTTTGTATGTGCTTTGTACCAGTTAAAATGTTGCTAAACTGGGCAAACCCAAACAGATTTCATCCTACTTCACGCAGCAAGAGAGGCCTGAGTATTAATGCAAAACTTTAGTTGGCAGGATATCAAACCTGAACCTCTCAAATCAGCTCATTGCTCAAAAATCCCCATTCAGGCCAATTTTTTTCCTAAGTGTTCCCTGCCTAATTAAAGATCCCAACCTAATTCACAGGTCAGAATTCCTCATGTTTTCCTACATCTGCCACAGGCCTCAAAAAATGAAAGAACACAGAGGCCAGCTTGGCAATTGGGAGCTCACATCTACTGGATGTTAACATGTAACCTCACAAGTTTCATCAGTTCCTTCAAAATCACTTCTTTTATCCCCAGTACCTGAATTGTCAGCGAGGAGAAGCTGCTGATAGCTTCTGAAGCTTACTGCATTACGTACTTGGTCTTCAAAACCAAAACCACATGGAGAACTGACCTTTGTAAACATGCTTTTTTCACTGTCTCTTCCTGATGCTGCTCCTTTGCTTACTGCACCTCACCATGGAGTCTAGTCCCAGTCAGACTGCAGCTTCCCCCAATAGGACCTCTCTCATTTTTAATCACACAACCACAGAACAGCAATAGTTCATAATGTAGTATATATCAGAGTTATGGTCAATCAAGGACATGGGCAAGAAAAGCACTGAATGGAAAGAGAAAATACTTCATTCTCCCCACCTCTCGCTAAGAGATGTTGGGGGGAAAAAAAAAAAAAAGACAAATTCTTTTACAGCCAGGAGCTTGTCTTTTTTTTCCTTCCAACTCTACCCATTAGTTTAATAAAAGACAGTACTTGCTCTGCCTAATAATTATTAGGTCTAATGTCAAGAGAGTTAAGGTCTTAGTTAAACTCTATTTAAGCAGGATTTTAAATTTAAGCATGCAAACTTAGCACTCTTTACTGTGAGAGATCCCTTGTGTGCCTGTGTAAAAGAAGAAGGTGGACTGTATGGGTCACTGCTAGAACTCATTTAGAAATAGCAACCTGGATTATTTTTTTCTCCTCTCCCTTAGCAAAACCAGAAATATTAAAATGCAACACATGATTTCCACTAAGGCATTGGTTTTTACTTGAAGCATATCAAGTACTCCATTTTGAACGCCTCTTCAGGGTCTCCCTTCTAAAGAAGCATCATGCAGTTCTAAGCTAAGGACCATACAACAGCCCTCTTCTGCAAATTCACATTCAGCTTGTGATTACTGTGTCACTCTTTCTAGGTGACACGACGTTTCTGCATCCAGAGGACAAGAGGAAAAGTTTTTCTGTTCTGCTAACGCAGGTTCCAAACGTCTGATTCCTTATGAATCCATAAAAACAATCTCACAAGAGTTAACGCAGAATCAAAACTTATCACAGACTGATTACACCGCTGGGAAAATTGTCAGTAAAGGAAAAAGGGGCCCACTATAATAACCCACATTCAAATTCCACTGCATGGCTGAAAAAGAGTCAGCTAGAATGACATCCAAACTAAACTTAGATTTGTGCAATCTGTGGAAAATACGTAATAGCCATCAAGGTTTGGGTCCAGCAAACTTCTGGACAATTAAGGAAACCTTTTGTTGTTGTTTTGTTTTTAAATCAACAGGATTAACAACACACAGGAAATGGTCTTTATGAAGAAATCCAAGGCCTGCCTATCCAACTGTCTGTACAATTCATTGTCCGGTTTACTTCATGCTAACTTTGTCTTTCAGCCAAGCCAGCAAAGAGTTTCTCTATAATATTTACAAGAAAGCTTCGTTTCATTTCAGTCCTTTCCCCCAATCCCAAAAGGAAACTTCTCTTTTCTTCATTGAACACACTCCACTTTTACATTGCTTTGATAATTCCCACTTCATCGGCCTTTGTCAGAACTGTCATCTTTTCACTTCTGGAAAACCTTACTGGGATGTATCTCGGGACATGGCATCAGTGACACTTTAGTGACCACAGAGTTTGCTGTTGAATGAGCCCAACCTGCTGACCCTCAGATTAGAAGTTAGGTACCACAGCAGGTCTCTGCTAGAGCTTCAGAGCAAGCAGCAAAACAGTAAAACATCTGGTAGGGAAAGGAGAGGCATCATGAAATAGCACAAACTTTCAATATATGCAGAGACAGGAGGAAAGCTATCCATTGCAAATATTGTATCATTTCGGTTTATTTTCCAATCAGCCTCATCTTTCTCTTGCTTACCAGATTACTGCAAGGCACGGCTGCAGTTGTCCCAGGGCTCCCAGGCTCTGAAGGCAGCTTTCACTGAAGAGAATGGATTTTCCTCATAAGGATCCTCACCCTGCCTGGAAACTCTCAGTCAAGCATGCTCTGTGTGCCACGCACCCTGAACCAACTAGTTTAGACCAAGCTTGTTTAGACAAAGTAAAAGGAAAGATCAGATCAGATTTCACTGGGATGTTTGAAGCCACTGAGGACTGCCAGTCCCACAGATGGCAAGCCTAGAAGAAACAACCAGCAGAAAAAATTAAGGGCACAATTATCTCAGAAGATACAATTGTTACAAGGTACGAGTGCACTGTATCCTAAAAATTTATGAAGAAACTTAAATTTATATTTATATACATGTATGTATGTATATATGTATATACATACATACATAAAATAGATATTCAAAGAGAAGAGATGAGAATTCAGAGCCATCAGCTGCTATGGGACATCGATAGTCCATTGTGATGCAATTCCTGATCATTTTAGCTAATAAGCCAATAGATTGATCTACCCATGCAATCTCTGCAAACCCAGCTCTGTGCTCAGCAGGCATTTTGCAGAGGATATTGCATCTTTTTTACTGCAGCTTGAAGTAGATCAAAATTCAACCTCAGCAGAGGCACAACCAACAGCTGCTGCTCCCTAGCACAGAAAAAAGCCATTGGAGTGCTTTTCAAAGCTAACCTTCTCAAGCTTGTGCCTGTGACCTGCTCCCCTCTCCATTCTGACCTCACCCAGGAAGCTTGCCTTCCTTGTAGCACATTCATTTTGTCTCTTTTGCATGGGTTGTACAGGCTGCTGTGTTTTCTTTTCCATCCACATCTTCACCCTCATCCTTCCCCCTACCTTTTTTGTTACTTCTTTTTTTATACTGTGCAGGCAAGCTGCCAGCATTAACACTTTGGTTAAGGACTAAGCTCAATCACTGGCCTGTTTCAATACAAATCCCTGAGCTGCTCTCCTGGGGGAAACAGGTTCTTCACTCCCCACTCCTCATTCAGTTTTCCCTCAGGAAACACCCGGCAGGGAACAGGCAGGGACTGGCACTGTACCCCGGAAGGACAGAGGAATAACTGGCTCAGACACTGCCCTCAGACCCAATGCACCTTCGTTCAGTGAGAAATAAGGTAAGCAAATAAAAAAGCAGGGGAGAAGTTTCTCACCGCTTGCCCTACTCTGCTTTTGGGACATGCATCCAAATAGCTCAGAACTGTTCATACAAACACCTCATAGTGTGCACATCTCCATTAAATCAACACAGAAGCTTTTCCAGATAAATCTTCTCTGGAGAACAAACTTGGAAAACACGTGATTCTATTTCTTTCCTCACCTCATTAATTAATGTGGGAGCGTTGTCTGACTCCCACATCCAGATCTGCTGCTGAACTGGTCTCTCTGGGCTGCTCTGCACATTGAGGCTCTTCTCACACATTACCACATGCCTCCTGCTCATCGAGATTCAAGTGCAAAACTCACACATCTATTTTTTTGTCTGTTTACCGATCAAGACGAAGGTATCCTAAATTGACCTTTTCAGGAATTGCTGTCTTTAATACAGTTACTCCTCTAAGAAGCCCAGCCCTACACAACCCTATCAGAGTAGAGAAACAAAACAAAAAAGGGAGAGTGGTGCCCAAGGTTCATGTTCTCCTCCACCTGCATACAAACCATTCTCACTGGATTCTGTCCTTGAAGCAGCTTTTACGCCAGCCTGCAGCCCGCTGTCTCTTGGGCAGAGTGCTTGTACTTCCAAACACAAACACCTTCCAGCAGGAGAGCAACTCTCAGCAGTTCTCCTCTACTCTTGTTGTCTCAAGCATAGCAACCTTGTTTAGTACGACTGAATATTAAGACAGTCTTAAAAACATGTTCTTATCTTCCTCCTTGCCCCACAATTGCTTCTAACTAATGTCTTCACTGATGTAGCAAAGTTATAAGCAATTAGTAAGTTCTAAATAAGGTGATTTGGCTTGCTGCAGGTTTTTGTTCTGAATTTAAAACTTAAGCATTTTTTCAGTGCCAGCCCGTTGCCTCCAACAGTCAAGACAAACAACCAAGGAGCGAGTTTTAGGACTGAGTCTCCCCTCACCTTAAGAATTCTAATCCACACCTTTTCACAGCACCCAGGTATACCTTGCCAGTGCCTGATTATTCCAGGTCACTCAAACCCTAGCTAGTGTGCGCACAACTCACCAAGGCAGACTGCTGGCTTCTTGCCCCCTCAAATCATCTTCCCAGCTCCAAGGCAGTCACAGGACACACTCAAGATGTGTTTCATGAATAAACTTGTTTGGAGTCACAATGCCCAAACAGGTCACAGAATTAGTCCAAGAAATAAACTGATGTGGGGCAGAGGGAGTGACGTCTTCTTTTTCACCCAGGTCATCTCAAGAGTCAGCTTTCCAGCACAGACCTGCAAACTGCAGCACAAGGCACCTGAACCACATGCCAGCTTTCTCCCTGAGGAAAATAGATAGCAGAGCCAATCCGACTCCTTCAGAGAAGAGCAGCTAGTCAGACAGAAGGAGAGAAGGGACTACTAAAAGCTGAGCCAATCCAGCAATAGGAAGCCAAGTCAAATCCATAAAGATATGTCCTTGGTTTTGGATTTTGGCTTGTTTTAAGGATTTTTCTCAGTGGTGTTCATGTTTGGTGAACTTTTTGTTGCTGTTGTTCTTGTGTTTTGTTTTTTAAAGATAGTGTTCTTGAAGAGTTAAACTCACTCAAGTTCATTTTACAATGAAATCGGAATGTTTTAGATGGAAACAACCTCTTATAAGTGTAATCCTATATTCCTAATAAGCAGAATTAACAGTTCTAGGACCATTGTTCTCTCACACACTGTAATGGAGAGCATTATACCAGCAATGGACCATCTGGAACAACAGGCAGGGAGAGCCTTGGAGGATCAGAATGGATAACCATTTGCAGACTACATGGTTTTGGGGGAGTGAGACTTTAATAGCAGAGTGCAAGCATCTGTTTTCCCAGATACATGATCTGATTTGAACCATGACTCTTTGATACTGGTACCTACTGTTTTACTAGAGCCAAGTGGCTCTAAACAATGTCTATTCAGTTACTGCTAGAGAGAAATAAACAAATTAACAAGCTTATTTTCAATAAAGTTTAGAATTGGAAGAAGAATTTACTTATGTTGTGTAAATCTCCAGCTAGAAATTAAAATATCTGGACTTGGTTTAATTACATTTTGAATGTGGCCCCCAATAGGACTCTGTAACCTTTAGGGTTTAATAACTTCAGCTCATTTAATGTCCTTTCATTACATTACTGTAGCAATCCAAGAGTAAGGTTTGAAAACTAAAACTCTGTGCTTCCTCCTGGGCTTTCCCATATGTTCACCATCTTTAGCTTAGACTCCCAGGATACTCACGCCAAGTCTTACAAAATTGCCTTAGCAGAACAGAAAAATATCTTCTTTCACTTTATTCTATATACTTATTCTTTGTAGAGGAAGGAAAGGGGAAAAAAAGTTTGCCAAGCAATGCTCTGCTGAGTACCTACAGAAGATCCTGCCTAACTTCATGGAGAAAATCCAGGCAGCTCTCCTCATCCAGCCCCAGGAATAGGTCAGATAGCAAGGTACAGGCCCAAGACTGGCTGCTATGTTATGACCTGTTAAAAGACAGATTGCCCGACTTAAAACCTGCCACTAATAACCATGAATTTGAAAAACTCTGGATGAAGAGTCATAGAATTAACCAGACTGGAAGAGGCTTTTGGAGGTTGCATAATCCAACCATGCTCAAAACAGGGCTAACTTGCCCTAGTTGTAACAGCAAAGGACCCATTTGACAAAGTCTCCTACAGCACCTCCACTTCTCTCCTATGCATTATGTCAAATGAAGTGTTTTAGAATGTGGTTCTTGTGCTGACAGGCAGAATTAAAACATCTGGAGACTACATTTTCACATCTATGAACTCTAATGTCAAGGCAAAAATCATACTGGTGTGCAGGAAAGCAGAACCACAGAAATGCAGAGCGGGAGGCCAGTAGATGGGAAGCACCTCACTGCAGGAACCACTCTGTGCTGACACCACAGGTGGGATGCACATCACTGAGCTTCAGAGCTGATGACTGTGATACAAACATCTACTCTCCCTCCATAATCAGTGGAAAGAAATAAACCTCTCAGGCACAATTAATCTGACCTATTTAAGTGTTGCTTTAAGATAGCAGGAATTGCACTCGAGAATCTACTGACTGTCCTGATGTGATCTCCACTGACTCTAAAGAGACATAGTTGTAAGGAGATGAATCCTACCCAGTGATTGCTTTTACTCACAGCAAACCTTAAAATAGAAATAATGTGCATATGTGAACAAAGCAGGGGTGGAATATACCTTTCAAAGCCAATACCACTCAATGGAGACTGTAAAAGGATAGCGTTTCTCTTACAGTGAATAGATACAAATCTGTACAAAAGACTATCTAAAAATACATAGACATACACTTATAAGTGTTTCTCAGAGTTCCTTTCAACTACAATTTCTGCATCTCCAGGCAGCTGTCCCCCTTCATTAACAAGTGCGAATACATATCGAGATGCCTCTGACTCCACAAACAAACTGAATTCATGCTTTTACTTTACAGGGTGCTTTAAGAAAAAATATATATGTGTATATATATATTTTTTTTTTTAATGACACTTCATTAATTTTTTTTCCTAAATCCTGTTCATAATAAACTAATTTCTCATGGCCCAATAACAGTGTGGATAGGAGGATGTTCTCTCCATGGATTAACATCAGGACTGTAAGTCCCAGTGCCACAATTTGGCCATGCCCACACAGACAAGTACTCTTCCCTCATTTGCCACTAAGGAAAGATTAGGACATCGTTTAATTTCTAGACTGTTCTAAATCCAGAACTGCTAGAAACAGAAAAGATCAAGATTCTTTTGATTCAGAGCTACTAGATATTGGAAAACACTGTGAAATTAATGCAACAGATGGCTCTGAACAAAGACAACTGTTAAATCCAGGTATTATACACATATAGAGCACTTATACTTGAGTGCATAAAATAGCCACTAGGGCAATTACCATTTAAAACCATAAGGCAATGTTATAACAGAAGTCTAGTGTTGAACATCCTCTAAATATTATGGATATAAGTTAAGGTTTTAAGCCTGATACCTACTCCACTACAAAATGAACGTGAAAACTGCAGCACCAGACTATAATCCGACGTAGGTTTAATCAAGACTGAAATTTGTCACTACAGACCTACATTTAATTTAACAAATACATAGGTGAACCATCTGTGAATCTACCACGGCAAGTTTCAACTTGATGTTATGCGCCCCATGTTTAACACAGGCCAAAAAGACAAAGCTCTGATGATGGAAAGCCTCAAATCAGGAACAAACAGCTCCAGATTTGTATGGCTTTGTACTGCTGCCACAGCACCCATATATGTCATTTATGTATACAAATCCACTCATACACACTGCTGAGCTATTACCAAATCTTGAAAGGAATTTCCCAGCTGCACAAAAATGAACTACCACTTGGGCTAGCAAATGAATTTGTATGTGCAGCAATAACATCTGATTGATGTCACTGTCACATTCTCTTTAGTTTCAGAGAATTTGATAACCCCATCAGATACTGCTGCTGTGAGGAGAATCCCTATTTGTTAATCCAAATGGCATCTGTTACTGGAAAAAAGTAGAGACATCATTCCTCAAAGATGCAGTTCATATACTGTTGTTCATATATTCCCAGCTAGACATGATTTCAAGTACTCTGAAGATTAAAGAGGAGCTGTTTTGTGTTTCAATTAAGAAACAATTTGAATCAAACAATCAGCTTGCCTGCTCCTAAGGAATTATATTCTCGGTACATATATTTATGCCTACACAAATTACCTTTTGTGCATTCTCCTGAGTGTGTGTGGCATGTAGCTGTGTGTTGAGCTGCCCAGTGGGTGCTGGCAGACACCATACCTCTGTACTCATATTTGGGAGGAAGACGTACCAGCAACTGCCCCTAAGAAGTGTATTTATTGATGCTTGTACGCAACTATGTCATGATGACCCATCGCTTCAGTTTTTCCTTCTGATCTCTTCCCCTCCCCTGCAAATCTCTGCTGAAGGCATAACAGTCCTTGAAGTATAGTTTTAAAGCAGATAAATGATTTCATTTAGGACTCGCCATAGATCCCTTTTTGTACCCAAGCTATCAAGACCAGACACTATCCTCTTCAATTCTGCTAAAAGAGCAGAATGATACAAGTACAAGAACAGAGGTAAAAGTTGAATATGACAAGATTCATGTTATAGTCAGACATCAATTATATTACAAAAGCATTTTCATTTGTGTCTCTAACAGCTCTAGAAATAAACAAAAGGAAGGCACATATGATTTAAAAGTTACATCCGATTTTTAAAAGCCTGCTTTAAAAGTTCTGATTCCTACAACATATGTAAGAGCATTGAAAGTGGAAGAAGCACATGACTCTAAATAAGTACACGAAGATTTAATGCAATACAGGGTAGGCAGTGTAACTGCCACTAGTGAAGTTGCAAGAGCAATTGACCTTATAGGACAATGATATTTTAAGTGTCTATAAACTGGTAGTAAAGATGTTTCAACATTAAGTGCCCATATAAGACTTCAATAATGTTTGCGGGGTTTTTTTTGAGTACTTCATGTTTTACTACACTGCATTTCTGGTAATAACAGAGCAAGTAAAACACAGCTTAAGATTTATAGCTTAAGATGGTCAAGAAATAAAGTCAAAGTTTTCTTTAAACGTAAATAATTTCTGCTCTCAAAAAATAACCTTAAATATCCATTGTTCACTATGCTCTCAATAAAGCAGTCTTTAATGAGACACTAAAATTTGTTTGTGGAGACTTGTTTTGTAACAGCACTGAGGACAAATCTATTCTAGCGTCATGTACAACCGTAACAGTGTTCCCTTAAACTTATCATCTTACACTACATTTTTAAATTAGAAAGACCAGATTATCTTTAACTAGCTAGTCAGCTGCAGCTGATGCGCTGAGGACCCCACAACTTCAGGTTTCTCACTCATATTGTGAGAATGGCTCTTCCTTACAGTTTCAAGCACCCAGGACTGACGAATGAAAACCTAACATGATGCACTCTGCCACAGCTACTGAATGAAATCTTGAGTGTGCAAAGCATCTGACCCAAAGCCCAGATGTAGACATGAGAGGCATGCAAAGCGTTTCCATTCAGAAATGAGCATAACAAAGCAACTTTGATTTCCCATGAATCTGACGTCCAGGATGATCAGAAGGGTGAGCGAGCACAGTGATTTTCAACCTGAGATCCATCATCCAGAGACACTGAGCCTGTTGGCCCAAGCCCCATCATCAACTAATGCAATGTGGGACTCTTACAGATGCCATGAATCCTGCAGGTTTCATTAAATGCCAGCAACTGACCAAAACATTCATAGGACTGCTCGTAAGTGTGGAATTTTGAAAGGCACAAGTTTCCCAGCCAATCAGACTAGTTTTCATATCTCCTGAGCATTATGTACCAGCATTTCCTATTTCCCTCTGATATTTTTATAATAGAAATTTATTACAAGAATTTAAATTAGCATCAACAAGATTAGTTAAGAGGTTTGTGACTTTACTAGTTTCTAGAGCATCCCCCTCATGTGATTTGACACGTGGCTGAAATTGGTTAAATTAAGTCAATGAAAAAGGGCTTGCATTACATATTTTGTTCAATTGCATCTACGCAGATTCACAAATTCTTCTTGCTTATAAAATGAAAGAGTCTGAAGTTAAATTGGATTTTATGTCATTTCCTTTAGGTTCTGCCCATACGTTAGTACAGTGAGGTTACAAGAGTGTTCATGAAGAGCAAAACTGCTTTCCAGTTATGATTCTATGAGACTGGGCTCTTCCTACCTCCTCTCTTCACAGCAACAATGTGAAATTTAATTTAATCTATTTCAGAACTGCAAAGACAAGTACTTTTTTAGCAAAGCATAAGAGGGTTATCACTTTGAAGAACCACATTAGGCACTATAGTTCAGTCTTACACAAGAGATTAATTGACATGTGCTGTAGATTAATCAGAATAAGGCTTTTCATTACGAGTGGCCAAACATAACCAAATCACTTTGGAAGCAAATTACTGACTTGCCTAGAAATATATATGCAACAATTGCAAGTTTATTATTGCTGCTTGATGAAATGAAACAGCCTTTCAAAAACATTTACCTTGATTCTACATGAACCTCCTCTCACCTGCAGAATGCCTACATTAAAACTAAAACTAATCAAAAGCTACTCCACACTCAACAGAGTACTAAGTTGTCAAGCACAACTGGCATTCTCCTCTCAACAGCAGTGCTTGAGTCAAATTTCTGGCTGAAAAGGCTGCATCCTTTCATATACATCCAGTTGATAAACTATGTTCTACAAAGAGAAGTTTAATGAACAGGAAGAAAAGAAATGGAAATAGGAAAAAGAAACCACAGTTCTCCTTTTGTAGTATAGCCTTGTAACAAATAGTGCAGCGAAGAATATAGAAATTCTGATCTTTTGTCACCTGTCAAGGAATCCAAAGGAGGCAATACATGTTGTTGACACTGTGAAACCCAAACTTTTTCGTCTGACTCTCACACCCACTTTGCCCATTTTCCATTTGTTTTTAAATAAGGTCTGGAAAAAGCCCATAGAGCTACCACAGACTAAGAGCACAATTTAGGGCTGTAACACAACAGAAAGCACAACTACAACAGCAGAGGAGCAAGATCACAGGCTGCAACAAGTGAGGATTTGCTCAAACACAGCAGACACAGAAATAAAGAAAAGTAGCTACTTACTTTGAGAAGGCCTCAGGTATACAGGAATCTCCAACAAGATATCCTCACCTTCACCACCAACCCTCAAATGAGGTGTTGGAAAGGGTAGATCTTGGCTCCAGCCCTTCCAATCACTCAGACACATTACATGCACTTAAGCTCCCCTGGGTAGGCCCTGCCTTCCCACCAGGAGCTCTGTCACTGGTGCAGGCTGTGACTCAGCAGTTCTGCTTCAAGAGTATCTATGGGGAATGAAATAGAGAGAAACTTACCAACCACTGCACCGTGAAATTCCACAACATGAAGAGTATTTTCCTGAGTGCCACACCACAAAAGAAAAACCTTCATACACGTGTCCCATTTTTTCATAGGCTATTACTTTTGTTACATGCTTCACCCACCAGAAGGCAAGTTCTAGTTCAAATTCATTTTGATTCAAGTTTAATTAGCATCCTTTTCATGGAAAATTATCCTGTGTAACTGCTGACATGTCAGTGCATCACATACTTGTTGATCTTTGTTTGGAAGTGGAGAAAATACATTTTTATGGCATTTCAAAAGAAAAGTACATCCACGTGGAAAAAAAAAAAATCACACACTTGACTATAAAACACAAAAGAACTTCACGTGTACCAGAGCAGCAGCATCTGTACACTCAGCCCAGAAAATAATGTTTCTTTCCTGTGTTAAGTGCAAGTTTCTAGCACAAATTTACTTGGTGCAATTTTGTTCTGGAAAAAAAAAAAAAAAATGTTAAAAACTGTTTGGATACACAGTGAAATCAGATGCAGTACATCTTTATTTTTAATGGAATAATAATTGTACCCAAATTTCATATTCAGCCTTTGAAACATTTACCAGGGAAAAAAAAAAAAACAAAGGAGTGCTGTGAAGGTTTTTTCAGCATGACTCATATTGCTGTCATAAGAGTAAAAAAGTTTGAATTGATTTTGGTTGTATTGTTTCTTTATCTATAGCAATTGTCTGTCCTCTACTATCTATCTGGCCACCTACTACTTGTGTCAAACGAAGAGATCATCTAGCAAGTGACCCCTGACTTTGATTAGGACACTGATTGCACTATTACCTGATTGCATATTTGTATTCCTTGTAAAAGAGTCTGAACTACAAGAAGAAAGTATCTAAGCTCAATTTTGAATGAAATATTTTTGTTTTGTTTTGCAATAGATTCACCTCTCCTAGCACCTATATCACACCATCTTCTAGAAGTAAACAAGTGTAAGCCTTAAGTGAGATCTGATTTTGTCACTTATCATCTAGACACAAATGGACACAGAGCAGTCTTGTAAATAAACTTACAGATAAACAGGAAAAGGGCCAAGACCAAAGATTTCAAAACAAGGTTTATATGAATAACGTGTCCTCTCTATGAACTCTGTTTGACAGTGGATTGTGCACATATGGGTTTTCCAGGGCATAGGACAGGATATGTCAGTCAGAATAAGGTCATGAGCCCAAATGCTGACAGCTACATTGCATGTGGAACACAAAGCTCAAATGCCAAGACTGGGACTCACCTTCTGGCATAAACCACCCACGAATCCCAGAGCCAGCAACTACCAGCAACTCATGAGAAATGAAGATTGCCAGCACGGGTAGAACCTGGAAAACAAATCAAGGACTGATTGGCCAGAAATTTATTCCCACGTAAGGAGTATGTTATTTGATTTCCATGCCATTGTTCTTCTTTTCAGAGGAGAAGCTGAGTTATTCAAGCTCAGTTTCTCTTTGTACTTATTCAGTTCATTAGTTAATGAAGGCTTCCTTATATTAGTTAAATTCAGCCACCATTCATCTACCTGTTCCAGAGTTCACAACAGATGCCCTCTGGCACTTCACAAAGACCAGAATCTGCCTCAAAACAGGAATAACATATCTTATGAAAATGGAGATGCTATTGTTCATATGCTTTACCCCTGACCTATTTCCTCTGCACTCACAGGGCTGACCTGTTCTCTATAATTTTATACTGACTAAAGCAGTAAAAGGCTGAAGTTTATTGTAATATTCCATCAGTCTTTGTTTAGCCAGAAAGGAGGAAACTGCATTCAATCTGTTTGGGTTCTTACTGAATAGTGAAGAGCTCTGTACTCATCCAAAAGCTGCAGGTTCCTCTTCCTCACTAGCAAACACTGATAGTCAGTTCCCTTCCTCAGGTCTTTTAATCCCTATTCTGCTACTACACACACCAGCTTCATTTATACCCCTACAGGTCACCTTCAGCTCTTCTCTTTCAGTCTTAATTAAAGCAAGTGGGTGCTGCCTACCTGTAAATCTTTCCCAGACTCAAAGCTGCTTCTTCTTCTCTTATTTCAGAGATGCTGATGCACACATTTTCATACTCCCAAACTGACTATCTTTGCTGGCAATCCTAACTCATTGTTTAACAGTTTGTACGGAGCAAACTCTGAATAACGCACTGATGTGTCAATTATGTGGGGTGGCCACAAACTGCTTGCTGACATTCTTGGCAGTGCCAACACACTGCCTGCCTCTTAGCTAACTTAAGTGCTGCTGATTGTTAAAAACTCCACACTGACACCATGAAATGTGGGAAAAGGTACAGAGCTGTGGACACCCCCTCACTGTGGGAGCAAAGGGGAGCCCTGCTGGTGGAGTCTTACTGATATTCAATCCCCACAAAAAAACAGAGCTTATTCCTACTCAGAATGTAACTGATCCAAGGCTTTGCAAACTTCCTACTTAAAGATTAGAGACTGCCTGACTCTAACATGGGCCATCCCAACCGTCTCAGTGAATAAATGGTGCTGATTATGGATCAAAGTCTGGTAACTCAGCTTTTCCATCAGCAAACCCACAGAGGGCTGCTTTCAGTCACCTTTCTGACCAGGGTGTAGGATTGTGCACCAGAAAGTTACCACGTCACTCACTTTCCGTGCTTGAATGTGAACTTCAGGATTCTGCCTTAAATATCCCCAGCTTAGGCATAACCCACTGCTCACTTGTTTTGAGAGCTTCTCTCCTGATTTGCTCAACACAGCAGACATAGTTATTTCCTAATTGCAGACAAGCTCCAGATGTAGGTCAGGGAGTATTTAGCTAGAGGAGGCTAATAAAACAAGTCCCCAAGTGATGGGCATGTCTTTGTTTCCCTGACATTGCTTACTTTTGAACATCAGAGACTACGAGACTGTTTTGGTACAGGAAGTATGTTATGGCTGATGTAGCATAACAAATACTAGCTCTACATCCTTCTATTTAGGCTTCAATAATGTCAGAGGGCAGAAGTGACAATCAATGTATTTTGCATTCAGCAGAGATGACAGGCAGCTAAGAGCAATGGACAGACACAACATGGCAGAACAGAAGGTACTTGCCTGGAATAAATATCATCTTTGCTCCAGGCCTTCAAGAAATAACATTTCCAGTTTAGATTAATTCGTAATGCACAATGTATGATTGCAGACCTTGCTTTTGTACACAGACCTGGCCTTAAACATTGTTTGAACTGGTGTTGTCAGTCCTTTCTTGATCATTAAATTTATTTCCTAAAACTTAAGAAGCGTAAATGAAAGGCAGCTTCTGAAAAACAGTATTCAACATTTTTATGGAAAGTAGGTTTCTGGCTCTGCTCTTACTAATCACCCTTCAATCATAAATAATAAAACTGGTGAGTTCTATCTCTTTTTCAGAAAAGTTAGACGGAACTATCACCCAGTGTATACAAAATAGGGCTTCAAAGACACCCGCTCTGCAACATAATAGAAGAAATGGTGCTGAATGATGGATGGGAATCAGTTAAACTGATTTCTGGGACACGTTGTGCATTAATAAATCAGAGGCTGTGTGTTCACTGAAAGAAGCGTAGGAGGCACATTAAGAACTTTTACGGGAGTAAAGAAAAAAAAAGTTAACACTGTATTTCAAAGGAACCTACAGGAGGATTAGTACTAAAATCTTTTTATGAGCACTAATTCTGAGCACTTACATGAAGATCAAGAAAATAGTCAGCTCCACAGGAAATCCTGGAAGTTAATTTTTTTAGAAGACACTGCCGCATTTCACTGCATTTAATGACAACCATGCGCTATTTCTGAAGCGCTCTTGCCCAGCTCACAGCAAAGGTATTAGTTCCAACACTGATTGCCAATTCTAACACTACAAAAACACCTTCCTGCTTAGCAAGAACACAGCTTCAGAAACCAAGAGAAAAGCACTGAAACTAGAATCAAATATACACCTTCATCATGGATCCCAAGAAGTGCCCGCTGCAACACTATATTGTGAGCAGAGAGAGAAGCCTACAAGTCCTCGTGACTTGAGTCTGCAGACAACCTCAGTGCTATCTCATCTTCACCTTCCAAGTGGCTGGCTGAACTACATTTAAAAAGGAGGAAGAAAAAAAAAGAAATAAAACTCCTCCCAACCTGAACCAAAGATTGACTCCTTGCAGCTCCCAGGGACACAGAACTTGTGTAGGCAGAGAAATTTCACCGGAAAAAGGAAAAAAAAAAACAGATATTTTGTCTTATTCATTTACAGAACGACCCTGCTGCTAATAGCACATTGAGGGTGCTGTTAGAGGCTACAGAGCAAAATGATTAAGACAACCATAGAACAGCTATATGCTAGGGAAACAACATTTCAGTTAATAAGACAAGATGGTGCAGAAGTCTGTGAACACAGAACCACTCTTCTGTCAATAAACTCTTACCCTGTTTTCCTACTTTATTCAATTACAGACTCTTAGAATAGATGTACCACCATATAGTGGGCTTATATACCATTCAGTTAAGGTAACCTAACCATAAATACTTCCATGATTTCAGTAAATTGGAAAAAAAGACACGGTAAGTGAATACAAAATATGTCCTTCATTTACTGTCATTGTAATATAGTCGAGCTACAACACAATCTTCATTTAGGCAGCTCTAGGTACTAGACCACTTTCAGCAATGGACATGTTATAGCACAAAGAAACACGGGTTTCTTGAAAGCACTCTTGCATCAAAAGCTTAGCATTGTTATGGTGTGTGCATTTTAATGGAGTGGATTGTGTTGTGTGTTCATCCTACAGCTCATAGGAGACACATTTTCTAGAAAGCTAGAGGTTAGACAGCATTCTTAAGATGAAGAGCAGGCTGTTATGAGAAAACATAAAAACATGATTTGAGACAACTAAACTAGAAATTTAGAAATATATTGTAAGGCTTATAAATAATTGAAAAGAGAATGTTCCAAAGTTTTGATGTGTCATAAAAGCTTAGTTTAGAAGGTGATGAAATTATTTCAATTAAACAGAACAAATGTCAGCCGTGAATGCCTAAGCATTTTAATGTATTCATCCTGTAAAAGTACGGTGCATGCTGAGGCACGGAGGTGGTAGGGGCTCGCACAAAGGCAAGTTATTTGTGAATATAATTTGGACTGTACAAGAAATACGTTCCCAGACTGAGGAAGAGTTTCTCAATACAAAGTCTGTAAAAGCTCCAGTGTTGCAGTAGAAACACTGACTTCAGAATGATAATATACAAAGATGAGGATGCAAATGGTCCAAAGCTACCGAAACAGTTTGGTCATAGCAACAGAAAAAAAAAAACTTCTTTAACTTGATCCTAATGCATATAAAACAGTTTTGGAACAGACTGGTTCCATCGTCTTAAATGGTAGCACTCCCCACCCTGTAAAGGATACAATATTTCGTCTAACATAGGAGAAATATCTAAGTACCTAGTCAGTCCAAAGACAACATTCCCCTCAAGCAAAAACATGAACAAGGCAAAGAAGCTACGCACAAACAAATACAGTGGGTAAACCTGGTACTCAGATTATTTCCCTTTAAGAAAAAGTGACCAGAGAAAGAAAATAATCAGAAGGCAACAAGCTTTAAAGTAAACAAAAACAACCTGCTGCTTGGGCACTTCAGAAACTATCAACTGTAGGACCCCAAAAGCACTTCAGAATACAGCTGGTTTTGATACCATTTCTTCTTCTTTGAGCCTGATTCCCTCAACCAACCATATCATTGAACTTGATACCAGATTTATCATATTTGCTAAATAGTGAGCATACATTACATACAGGTGAGTAAACAACCTGTGATGGTGCCCAATACTCCAACCTGTGGAATCCAGAGATCCTAAGCTACAGACTGTGTCATATGCATGTATTCAGTATGCTGATGTACAATGTGCATTGTTAGTTATGATACATTTTCAATTTGGCTGCATCTAACAGCAGCACCATGGACTCAGCTGATGTTATATTACCTGTAGATGAAGGTCTTAGGAAGGTGGCTTTGTCACATTGTAGAGTGAGAACCAAAATCAGTACTTCAGGAAAGGTCTCTTTCAGGCAACTTCGTATTCTTACACATCTTCCTGTAGGAGAGCAAATAAATGGATGATACTTGTAGCTGCTCACAGCAGTTCCTAAACACCTAAGAACAAATGGATTTGAGTTATGACAATCATATCAAACCGACAAACATACAGAAAAATATAATACAAGCTCGAAGCACTAAAGAAGAGTGTTTATTACTGGTATTTAGCTTCTCCCAGTATCTTCCAGTCATTCTATCCAGCCAAAAACCAAAGCTTCCAGATCATACAAATAAAACCTGATTCCTTTGCTCCACAGTAATAATAATGTACTGGACTATATTTCATAGAACTTATTTGTGTCCTGCGAAACAGACTTTTCCATGACTGCCTGTTGTTAATAACCTCTCATGGGCTCACAGGAAACCTCAGTTTATGGCACAGCGGGAGAAATGTCTCCAAATAATAGTTTCATTTTAAACTTCTTTGGCAATCCAGCCAGGTGCACCAACCTCACTAAGGAACAGGGATAGAGTTCCATCTAAGAGACTGTCAGATGAGTGGTAACTCACAAAGCCAAGGAAAATGGGTATTTGGTAGGTAAAATCAGGCCTGTTGGAGACTTCACATGGGACAACTGGAAATATCAAAGGCTTGCTGAAGTGCAAGACTGAGCACAGAAAACTGAGAACAGACTACAGTAATAGCACTTAGGGAATGGTGGAAGCTGTTACACAATCATTACAAACAGAAAGAAGGCAAAACACTGCAGGTATTCAGCAATTTGTAAGAAACAGCAGCCTCTGACAGGGTGTGAGCTATGTAGACAAAGAATGATTATGGATCTTCAGGCTACAAATGAAATTCATTCCTAGGATTCAAGTGGAGAGCAAGCCAAACTTTTGTGAAGAAAACTAGGAGGAGGTCTCTTCATCACACAGAGAGAGGAACAAATTGTGATACTTAAAAAAAAACCAAAAAAGTCATGAGAAGCATAGAAAAGGGGGGAAAAAATCTTTCAATAATAATAGATGAGTCCAGAATAATCAAATGAAACACTTGGAAAATTTAGATATATGCAGCCATAAGCATAAAGCATAAGCATAAAACTACTTAAATCTGCTTTTAATTTCTATTGTAATTTTTATCTGCCCAAAATGGCTATTAGAGTTTGCTGAACAGCACAGTCATTGATATGTTGATACATGATTACACAAGGCACAATGTCATATTTGGCAATCCAAATCCTAATTAATGAACAGTCCTTGAAATAATACTAACTCGAATGATCAAAATTTAAAGTGATGAGCTTGCAGAAGGAAGCAGCATCCCATGATTTCTTTTCCACTGAACCATGAGATCTACAGGAACAAAATAGAAAATGAAAAATAAGGTTTTATGCAATCAAATTAAAGACAAAAGCAGAGAAGAAGAAAAGCAATAACAGTTTCTTTATCATCCCGAGCACTGGTAGTAAGAATAACTTATTCCTCATAGCCTGGAATGTCATGGCTGAAGCTGGAATCGAGAAATCAACAAGTCACAATCAGCATCTGGTTGATGGCCAGAAGGATGCTCAACATGTATTCCGGTATTAAAGACAATCTACAAGCAGATAATAACGTTGCAGCTTGCCTTGCCTAATGGTGTCCAATGAATCCATATTTCACATCCCAGCCACACTTCTTGCACAGCCATCCTTTACATGAGGATTTCATACATTACAGAGGTAGTTAATCCGATACCAGCAGAAAGCACTTCCAGGCCTCCCATACATGCAGCAACCTATAGTAGCAGTAGCTGCATTCAACTTATAAAACTAAAACCAAGAGCCTCCTATTTCTAGGAATATATTATATGGCGAGGTACAGAGTAAATGAACAATAACTTGTATCTTTTCCTATGTATCATGGATTTAAGTTTTAACGAGAGCGGAAAAAAAAAACCAACCACTTTTATAGAGGATTTTACTAAGATGAGTGACACTGTTCTAATTACATTGAATAATCTTGAACCAAAGAATTTTTTCCATTTCATGCCTTTAATGGATTTAAAGAAAATAAAAAATAAAAAAGAAAGAAAAAAAGAAACCCACAAATTACCTTAAGAACTGAATAGTTCTGACGATTAACAATATTTAACCAGAAAAATACTTCAAAGACATTAAGCATCTTTCCAAAATCCCATTCACCCAGCCAACAGGAACAAACAGGTTGGTTCTGCAGAACAACTAGCAAGGATATGGCCTGCCTCACTGATTTCCACAGCAAAGCTGACTTATCCCAAGGAAGACAGTGAAATGGCATCTGAACTCCTTACAGAAATGTGAAGGAGAACTCTACGGGTGATTTTAAGGAACTCATCTGAGTTCAGACTCCTTCCACAGCATCCTGCTGAAGACCAAGGAGATTTTTTTGCCTAAGGCCCTGAAGCCAGCTGCTGTGACAGCCTGTGCAATGGGGCAAAGACATATCTGATTGCTCTGGATCTGGATCTTCAGGATGTTAGGTCTCACAAAAACTGCTCAGTTGCCTTTTTCAAGGGGCAGGAAAACCCATAGGAATGATACCAAAGCTTTGGTCAGTTACCTTGACATTTCCTATAATACAAGCAAGGTTAAAAAAAAAAATAACAGGAAAAAAAAAAATTAACAGAAATCTAACATTTGCGTTGTTTCTAATGTTGAAGGACAAATGAACAAAAATAGAAGTGTGGTTTTCTCTTTAATCTTCTCATTTGAGGACCAGACCTAAGAGGTTTCTCACTCTATTCTGCAGTTTTAGACGAGACAACCCTGTGATGAAGGCTCTGCTCTTTGAAGAATCCTTCAGACCTCACATTCTCAGAGGAGAATACAGACAGAGGGACACATTTGCTACAAAATCCTCCCCCTTCTGCATGGCACTCCAGCTACTTTCAGATCTTGGTCCTTTTCTCAACCTTTGGGAATACCCTATTTAGCTTCAATAAGGATGCAGTTTGGGTAGTATTTCCTCACTACCATCTTCTCCCCTCCTCTACTGAGTGCCCCAATTTCACTGAACATGCTTGAAGTATAGATGTCTCTGTGAGAAAGTTATTAAAAAAAAACCAAACCAAATCACATTATATCCACAGTCAGGTCACAGACTGAAGAGGTAAGATCTGGACTAGAAGCACTGCTGACTTCCTAAATCAGTTTCACAAACCACACCAAGCATTCCACTGCTCTGCGCCAGCCACCCAAAAAATAAACTGAGGAGGGAAAAGAGAAATAAAGATAAGGCGTGATCACCACGAAGAGGAGAACTGTACACTCAGACAGAGAGCGCCTCTACAGTGACACAGGTTCATGCAGATAAATGCATTTCCTCAGCACTTCAATAGAGATCAATAGCAGTCCCTTGAGATAAACACCACAAACAATATGCCACCACGGGAATAAATCAGAAGATTAGAAGCAGAAAGGATTATTTATGTAAAAGAGCTGCATTGCGTTTGTTCCTTGGTTTGTGCAGCAGGTTTCTGAACGTCTCTGAGGAATTCTAAACTGTTCACTTAAGGACTGCTCATTACTTATAGCACTGAAAGGCAGCCACCCCAGGCCCGCTCTCTAGCCTCCACTAGCAATAGAGCCAGCATTGTTATCGTACATTGTGCTTTCCTTGAAGATGTGGCCATGGTTTTCAGATTATACAAAGAAAAGTCTCAGTCCTTTATTGCATAAGGAGAAACATGAATGCACCCTTATGCCAAAAAACTTGATAGCTACAGGACTGACAGCTGGTGTGAGAGCATGATGACACCACTCACTCACCACCTCCCCTCCAGTTGTTTCACCAAATACGACAGTCTTAGCAGACCCTGGCCTGTAGCCTTGGTAGAGGCAGATTTGTCCAGGACAGGTTTATGCAAGATCAGGTATTTCCACTGGATGTAAGACACTTTCAAGCTGGCATCTAAGAAACGCATCCTATGGAGAGAGTTTATCAGGGCTCCTAAAAGCAGTTTACAGTAATGGAAAACCAGTTCCTTAAAAGACAATAAAATAAAATAAAATAAAATAAAATAAAATAAAATAAAATAAAATAAAATAAAATAAAATAAAATAAAATAAAATAAAAATAGAAATAGGAAGAAATCACACACAGCACAAGTGTTCCTCATGAAAGGTGCTAAGCCTTTGCAGTGCTGCAAGGAGTGCTGTTTCGTACAGTCCTGTTTTTAATTCAATTATCTCAAGCTCTGCTGGAGGTAAGGAAATGCTGTTTTGACACAAAGGCTTTGACTTCATATGGTATACAAGGCTAGAGATGGTAATGTTGGGCCTTCAGAAAGCTTCAACTAAAGTCACAAAATTCAATGAAAAATAGTATGGATTTTCCTTTTTGATAGGCGCAAGGATTATCTTCCATCACTAGAAAAAGCTATAAAGTTATATTCTGTGAGAATACCTTGAATTGATATTTCAAAGGGCTTCTTTTGAAAGAATGATTTATAGATCACAAAGATCAATGGGTCTTTTATCAAAGAAAATGGATTCCTTTTCTGAACCACAAAGAAAAGAATAATGACATCCTAGACCATATTTTTGAAAGTTGTGTACAGCCAAGAAGACAATAGCTACAGCAGGTTACCACTTTACAGCAATGCGAACAACTCACTAATTACAGATGAAGTCCTTACGGTGCTTTGTGGAAGCCAGAAAGCAAAAGTTATAGTGCAGGAAAATTCACACTGAGAGTTATCTTACTCACTCGGCACATATTAAAAATTACATGGAGGTTTTCACTAATAAGTGCATATGACATAATAGAAAAATGGATACAAGTGTGCCAGTGTGCACACTTCATATCTTACCAGAACTCAAAACATGCATTTATGTTAAAGCATGCTCCCTGTATGAATTTTAAGTTACCTACTTCTTGACCACATCCCCTCCTCAGCTCAGCAATGAAATTCCTATCAAGTTTTTATTTGGATAGCCTGGATAGACAGGCTTTCCAAAATTATTTTCAGTGCTCAATGTGGTGGTACAGTTGATCTATTTCCATCATTTCATGCGCATCTGCTAAAGCATTACTCATCACAGCAGACATGAGATTCCCCCATTAGTTTCCTATAGAATGTTCCTCCAACCCACCAAGCCCCAACCTTTTTCTGAAGCTCATGAGCTCACAGAACAGTCTAACCTGACTTGCGGAATCAAACTCTATAATTCAGAGATGGGTTCTAAAGCAGGTATGTTTATTCCAGCGTTGCGCAGCGCCGGGTGCAAGGGGGATAGCTCCACCAAACTTGCACACCGTAAGGAGAAAAGTGTGTTGCAGATATAGGTTAAGCTAATACATAATCAATAGTCTCCTCCTCAGTTTGATTACATATTCATTACATTCCCTATGGCCCCGTTCCCCGTAACCCCATTCCCTCATTCCCCCTGACCCCATTCCCTGCGACCCTTGCCGTTGTTTTGGGGTGAAATTCTTCTTCTGTTTTCTTCTTGGTGTTATCTGCTGGTACCATTCTCCCACGTAAGCATCGTCTTGCCCGGGGGTATCTAATCCTTCTTCTTGTCAGAGGTCTCTGGACAGTTTCTTCTTATCTTTATTGCCCTCTTCTCTGGTTTTCTTTTGACTAAGTGTCTGTAATTCCCCTTTTCCCTGCCCTTTTAAATGTAAACTATCTACAGTTACCCTTCGTCTTGGTTTCTGTTAAGTTCCCCTTTCCCTTTCTATAGCAAAGTGTTACCTTACCACTATTTTGAGGCTTTGCTCATTCTTCAATTCCCCCCTTTTCTTTAATCTAGCAGGCTTTTACCTGCTAGATTCTTAATGGGTCTCAAAATAGGCTCCGCTCTCTACCTTTTGTCTCATCTCATATCTCTTCCAAACCTCGTATTCCCTTCCGGTACCTTGGTACAAGCACATAGAGCACTTTACTACTATACAGGTATAACTTATTAACAGCACCAAGATGGCTATAATGATTCCGACCAAAAAGAGCTGCTTTACCCATCCTAAATTTGGTAACCAGCTAGTGAGTGTATCCCACAATCTTTTTTCCCAGCCTATGTTATCCTGACTTGCCTTGTGCAACACCTTTGTTTGTTCCCAAATTTTCCTCAAGTCGGTTTCAATTCTTAGGTCTTTGTTTAGGTACACACAGCAGCTCTGATTTATTATTGTGCATACCCCCCCTTCTTTGGCTGTTAATATATCCAGTGCCATCCTGTTTTGAATCACCACCTTGGATAAGGAGGATACCTCTTCTTGGATTGCTCGTAATGCATCTGTTGTGGCATTTTCTACTATTTCTAAAGTAGCTGAGATATTCACAATTGCCTGTTCTAGTTGTGTCACCCCTAGAGATGGAATGAGAATTCTTAAGAAGCTATGAAAGCCTGTGCTGTGCACTAAGGGATTGTATGTGCGCCTAGTTCGAATCCAGGGAGTTCTTAAAAGTCCTCGTGGGGTGTCTTCGTGTACTGTAGTTTGAGGTACCAAATATCCTACAGTACATGTCCCTGTCCAATTTATAGGTAATGCTTTTCAAGCAAGCCCATCCCCACACAGCTACCAATACCCATTTGGTAATTTACATGGCTTGGGCATCTTTTCTTGGTAGGCAAATGATGTAGCCATCCTTGCAATTCCGAGAATATTCTTATCTGAGACCCAGTATGATGCCTCATTTGTTCTAGGGTCGCATCCCGTGCCTTGTGCCCATTTCCCAATTCTAACAATCCCTGTTACTATTCCTGAATTCCCATATTCCCAACTACACCCTATGCCCGTTAAGTTTCGCCATCCCACCCCCACCCCCTTATCAAATTTTCTATCTACAAAGATTGACCTAGTAGAATCTAAGATTAGCAACTCAAACCTAGGACCTTTCTGTGGTTTGTCTTGTTTGTCTTCTAGACCAAACTTACATTTCCCATATTCCACCCAGCTTGCAATTGTCCAGTTTAGTGTTGCCACCCCATACATAGGCACTCTTCCCTCTCCTCTAGGGAGGGCCGTGCATATCCAGCAAGATTTATTGAAAGCCTGGCCAATTTTCTCAGTCATTTTCAGGTAGCTGTTCCCATGCCAGGCTACGACTGTTGTCACGGTCATGCTAAAAATTACCAAGCTGTTATACATGTTTTTGGATTTTGATCTTCTGTTACCTCGATCTGGTAACCTGGAAAGTCAAGTCCCTTTGTGAATGTGTATCGACGGCCCCGACCAAGTCACAGCTATTTGTTACACCATTATGGTGAGCGGTAAAATGGCCTTTATTGGAATGTGAGGGTCCCTTATATAGGTATCCAGTTTCATCCTTACCTTTTTTACATATGCATGACCCAGCAGGGGAGGGCCTATCACGTTACATCCCGAGGGTCCGATTTCGCCTAATACAACAATCTTCAGTGGTCCTTCCTCTTTCACCGTCCACTGTTGTCTGGGAGCTTTCTTCAGGCGGGTGTGGTGTATCCAAGGCGTCAGTCCTTTCACCTTTGCTGCCGTGTGGGTGGTCAGGAGCACTTGGTAGGGCCCACTCCACTTTGGTTCCAGAGGTGAATCGTCTGGAATTAAAGAATGCATTTCCACCGGGTCTTCCCTTGCTGCTCGTTTTGCCTCTCGATCTGCAAAAGCATTTCCTACTTCTTCCGGCATCTTTCCTTTCTGGTGTGCTCTGCAATGCATAATAGCCACCTTTCTTGATCTATGAACTGCTTCCAGGAGCTTTAAAATTTCCTCGGCATGCTTAATGCCCTTTCCTTGTGTTGATAATAGTCCTCTCTCCTTCCATATTGCTCCATGGGCATGTACCACACTAAAAGCATACTTTGAATCTGTCCATATGTTGATTCTCTTTCCCTCTGCCAGCTCTGATGCTTGAGTTAGAGCTATGATTTCTGCCTTTTGTGCAGAGGTATTTGGGGTCAAGGCTTTTGATTCTATTACCTTGTTTGTAGTTGTCACAGCATAGCCTGCTTTGCGTACCCCCTGCAGCACAAAGCTGCTACCGTCAGTATACCAAGAGTCCTCAGCATCTTCTAGTGGTTCTTCTTTCAGGTCTGGTCGGCTGCAACACACCGCATCAATGGTTTCCAGGCAATCATGCAGTACTGGTTCTCCCGAGGTTCCACAGAAGTCCATAGTTATGGATCCAGAGTCGACACCAGCCTGTCATTCCCAGGAATGTGCGCAGCTCCTTTGCAGTCCGGGGCTCGGGGGTCTGACAAATGGCTTCCTTCCTCGCTGTTCCCAGCATCCTTAGTCCTGCTGTGATTTCGTAGCCCAAATAGACTACTTGTCGTTTCGCCACCTGGGCCTTCTGTGGGGAGACTCGATACCCATTAAGCCCCAGAAAATTCAGTAGACTGATAGTCCATGTTACACACTCTTCTTCCGTTTCAGTAGCTATTAATAGATCATCTACATACTGTAACAGAACTCCTTTCTAAGAGGCGTTCCCATTGTTCCAAATCCTTGGCTAGCTGATTCCCAAAAATAGTTGGGCTATTCTTGAACCCTTGGGGAAGCACTGTCCATGTCAGTTGTGTTTTTCTGCCGGATTTAGGGTTCTCCCACTCAAATGCAAATAATAGCTGACTCTCTGGACTTAGGGGTAAGCAGAAGAATGCATCCTTTAGATCCAGTACGGTAAACCAAGCCAATTCACTAGATAGTTTTGTAAGCAGTGTATATGGGTTTGCTACCAGGGGATATAAATCTTCTACTATTTTATTGATTGCTCTCAGATCCTGTACTATACGGTAGTTCCCGTCTGGTTTCCTAATTGGGAGTATCGGGGTATTGTATTTAGATTCACATTCCACTAATAACCCATGTCTCATGAATTTATCAATTAATGGTTGTGCTCCCTCTCTATCTTCTATCCTTAGGGGGTATTGTTTAATTCGTGGGGGTTGAGCTCCTTGCTTTATATTAATTACCACAGGAGGGGCGTTTTTTGCATGCCCTGGGGTTTCTGTTGCCCATACCCCTGGATAGACCTGATTACTGATTTCTTCGGGCATCCCTGTGTTTTCGGGAGTTGAGTTCGTTGTAATCAGTGCTAGTCTCAGTACCTCAATTAAAGAATCATCCCTTACTTTAAACCGCATCTTTCCTGCCTCAAATTTTATTTCTGCCCCTAATAATTCTAAGAGATCCCGTCCTAAGAGGTGATGTGGTGAGTCAGGTAGGTATAAAAATCGATGTATCCCTACCTGCTTCCCCAATTTATATTTCAGAGGTTTAAGGAAGTAAGCCTTTTCGGGTTGACCAGTGGCCCCTTTTACAGTCATAAATTCTTTACTTAATCGAGTTAATTCTTCATTTAGTACTGAACAAGCCGCACCAGTATCTATTAAAAATTCTACACTCTTTTGTTTCTTCCCTAGCTTTATCTTAACCAGTGAATCCGCCAGGGTAGACTCGCCCAGTTCCAGTCAATCCTCCTTTACGGGGGCTTGGAACTTAGTCCATGCCCCCCTTTTCTGTTTTCTCAGTGGGCATTCATTTTTCCAATGTCCTTTTTTCCGGCAGATGGCACATTGGTCCTTTTCCAGGGGCTTTCTTGTTCTGCACATTTCACCCCTCCCTGTCCCTTGCAAAGCTGCAATCAGTATCTGTCTGTCCTTTTTCCTATCTTCCTCCTCCCGATTGCTAAACACTCTCCAAGCTACTTCTAGCAAACTTTCCAAATTTCTATTGGCCGTTGCTGGTAATTTTTGTAGCTTCTTTCTTATATCCCCTGCAGACTGCCCTGTGAATAGTGACACCAACTGATGAATACCTTCCTCTGAATTTGGATCCAGGGAGGTATGTTTTCTCATTACATTCCTCAGCCTTTCAAGGAATTCCGAGGGAGTTTCCTGGGGACCCTGTTTCATTTCAAATAATTTAGACCAGTTCACTGTTCTGGGGATAGCTCTTTCTACTCCCTTTATTACCCATTCTTGGTATCTCTCCAAAAGCTCCCTCCCATGATCTGTATTTGGGTCCCAGCAAGGGTTTCGTAATGGGAAATAGTCTTCAATATCTTCATCTGTTCCTCGCAAACTATCCTCAAGCAGGGTTTGTGCTGTTCTTAGAACCAGTTGTTTTTCTGTTTCAGTCAGTTGATCTAACAGCAACTGAATATCATTCCAGTCTGGTTCAAATTGTCTAACTAAAAACTGCATTTGTCTTGCTACCTTTGATGGGTCATCTCGGTAGTTTTTACAAACCTCCTTCCAAGATTCTAAGTCAAATGAAGAGAACGGAACTTTAACATTGTACCCCCCTCTGGACGTACCACTTCCCTCAACGGAGCTATTGTTAACGGCTGCTGGCTTCGGGTACGTGAGGCTACTGGGGAGGCAGGAGGCTCAGGGGGAGAAGGGAGGGCCGGGGGTGAAGGGGGTGAAGGAGGATTAGAATCCTCAAGAGAAGGCATTTCTTGATCTAGTGGGATTTCCTCATTTCTCACCCTTATTGCCCACTGAACCTGGAGATATTCCGACAATTCTTCAGGCTCCCTAACCTTGCCTGTCTTTGTGCACTGCTGTCCGATACTACAGGATGAGCAGCAGCGTTTTATTTTACTTTCTTTTGCCTTCCGCCGTACTTTTTCTATAGTTAGTACAAAAGGATCTTGTGGCGGTCCCATTCCACACTCTTTCTGCCATTCCGGGTGGTTGCGGAGGGTGAAGAACATATCTGCATATGCTACCTCCTCCCACTTATTTTCTCTCCTCAGAAACAACATAAGCTGCAAGATTGTATTATATTTTACTGTTCCATTTAGAGGCCATTTCTCCCCTTCCTCCAGCTTATACACCAACCACCATTGATTACAATATTTAATCAAGTTTTTCCGACTCAGGGTTCCTCTTGATTTCCCAGCAATATCTCGCCAGTGTGCCAGTATACAACCCAGGGGTGTGCACTCAGGGACCTCTTTGCTCTGTGATTTCCCCATCGTAACTTAATATAAACAACCGTATTCTTTTATAAGTAAAACCACTTCTGACACAACAGTATCGTTATGACTTATGACCACGTACTTTACAACAACCGGTAACTAATAATACAAAATAAACACGTATTAAAACAAAGACAAACAAGTATTGGTGACAGCTTTCGCTTCATCCGTCCCCGGCCGTTTCCCTCGCGGGAGGACGGAACCGCGGGTCGGGACTCCGCACTTGCCTCGCAGCTGTGCTGCGTCTCACTCACACCACACTCACACGACAATTCAGAATTACAGAATTTAAAAAAACAGAATTACAATATATCATTTGTTAAGCTTAACCAAAGATGTTAAGAACACTGGTGCTAGTTGTTGACTTAGGTCACCTATATAGACAGCGCTGTACGATACCAATTATCCCAGGATTACCCAAATCACCCTGTACAAGAGAGCAGACAAGCTCTGCCCTATTAGCAATCACCTGAGGGTGACCAATAGCTCTTTTACCATGAGTACGACTTACTGACCCCTTTGTAGGCACTCCCTAGGGAGGCCTCATAACCAAGCCGGCAACCTAACCTAACCCGTGAGCTCACGTCCCTTGGGGGGGAGCACGCTGACTCCTCTCTGCCCTGTGTAGGATGTCTCCTCATGACTTACGGGTGCCCCGTTTCCCAGTTTCACATACCTGGTCCACCGATAGATGGTTCTTGTCTGCTCCTGCAGTAATCAGAAGAGGGAGGGGAGTCCTTCCGAGAAATCTCGGGGCACTTCAAAGGTGTTCCCCTTCTCAGCCGGTCCTGCAGCCGAGCAGAGGAGGTCCCATCTGGGGTGCCAAATTGACTTGCAGAATCAAACTCCATAACCATGAAGTAGTTACAAAGCAGGTATGTTTAATGAGTGATGCGCACACACCCTGGTGCAAGGGGGAGAGCTGGTCCAAACTTGCACACCGTCAGGAGAAAGCATGCAACAGATATAGGCTGAACTAATACATCATCAATAGTTTGCAGGAATTGGGATACATATTCATTACATTCCTGAGACCCCATTAGCATGCAGTCCCTCCCCCCTTGCACATGCGCAGTGAGTTGTGGTGGTGGTTGTGGGATGAAGGCTCATCATCTTCCTCACTGTAAACTTTCGACCCTTCAGGAAGGGCACCCCCCAAACTGGTTCCAGTTGCTCTGTGGACATCTAATCACCACACTGTTCTTGGGCTGTTCCACCCTGATCTTCATGGCCTTCATCCCCTTGTTTTCTCAAGCTTAGTGTCTGCAATTCCCCCTCTCTCTGCTCCCCCTTAACATAAACTATCTGTAACTACCCTTTGCCTTAGTGAGGCCCCCTTTCCCTTTCTGTAGCAAAGTGTTCCCTTTTCATCTACTATGGGGTCCCTTTTCACTATTCACTGACACTTCATGATGGATGGGCAAGGAAGATGAGGAAAGGCTGCTGCCCCTCTTGAGAGTGCACTGAGCTCTGCCTAGGAATGGCAGAGGAGCCAGCTGAGAACTGAAGAAAAGATTTCAAAGAGGAGAGCGGCAGATTTTGTTCCTTGCTTCCTGATTAGGAAGAACAAGAGGAGGGGGACAGGCAGGAATCTGAGTTATAGCTCAGATGGAATTGTTTTCTTCAGACTGCACTGTTTTGGTTCTAGAAGAAAACCATTGATAACACTCTGATGTTTTCAGTTGCTGCTAAGCAGTGTTGTATGGAGCCAAGGCCATGGTCAGTGGAGGGCACATGCAGCTGGGAGGGAACAGAGTGAGGACGGCTGACTGAAAGTGGCCAAAGGGACGTTCTCTATCAGCTGACAGCAAGCAGAAATTGTATTGAAAGGGGTGGGAGTTCATCCCAGTCTCTTCTCTTCCCAGGGCCCAGCTGAGCATCAGTCTGATGGTGCTGAGCAAGTGCTTGTGCATCAGTTGTTACATACAATTCCATATCCACAGATATATAGTGATAACTATTACTCCTCTCCTTTTATCTCTCCTAGTAAATTACTTTGTTACAACCCACAAGTTGTACTTTTTTTTCCCAGCTCTCTTCAACATCCCACAGTGAATGGGGCAGTGCACAAAGCACTGTGTGCTGCTGAGCCACATGTTGGGTTCAACAACCACTTGTTGTTCCCGATGTGAGTCTCCAAGGGTTGAGATAACAGCACATCTGTCCAGATCGAGTTAACACAGGGCTTTGTGGGAGTTGGAGAACTGCTGGCCATGATGCTGATAGTTTCCCTATGTGTGGAGCTTGCTGAGTCTTCTCATGAAGCTGCATTGCACAGCTCCTTGCTTGCTGCTTGTTTTCCCTGCTGCATTATTTGTCAACTCTGGATTCTGGATTAGGGTATTTATTTTGCTATGCTGTTTGACCTTGGTTTGTATCATGATAAAATTGGCAGCTGACAAAGTGAAGTTTTGTGCACATTCATCTCTGTGGTCATCTTTGGGTTTTGGAAGTAATATTGTTGGTATGATTAGAAATTACACATTTTACATTGTCTTCTCTGGGAGCCCAGGGGTGTTCAAGGAGTGACTGGATGTTGTGTTGAGGGACATGGTTTAGTGGGAGCTATTGGTAATAGGTGAACGGTTGGACTGGATGATCTTTTAGGCCTTTTCCAACATTGGTGATTCTATGAATCTATGATTGAGGTTAAACAATTATTCAGGAATATCAGTGAGAGATCTGTTTCAAGGTGAGAAGGCTCTGCATGGCAGGGGGTGTGGGATGGTCTGGGCAGCTGCCTGGAGCGGTACACACCCCAGGGGCTTTGGAACTTCATCTCTGAGCAACTGCAGGATTTTGAGAAACTGGTAGAATATTGGGGGCAGGTCTGCTGTGGCTCTGGTAGCCCCCAAGAAACACACATGACTGCAGTGTGCCAGATCCAGAGAGCTGGAAATGCTGACAGTGCTGCAGCCTCTGCAACTCCTGGCACAGACCCTGCAGCAGCTCCAAGGTTTTGCCACATGTCCTGCGTTTGCTCCATGCTCTGGACAGATCCTGCTGTCACTCATCCCCTCATAATGAGCTCTGCATTCACTCCTGCAACAGGTCCTGTAGCTGTTCCAAGTATTGCTATAAGAAAATGAAACAAATTCCTCCCAAGGGAGGTGCACTGTGCCAGGAGGTACAGCCCTGTGGTCACTCCAACACCTCCAATGAGCACAGTGGCTGCTCCAACTTCAGTCACAGGTCCTGCGGTGATTTCAGCTCTGGCAATGAGCTCTGCAGTTGCTCCAACTCCTGCAATAGGAAAAGAGCCTCTCCAGTTCCTACAGTGAACCTTGGGGCTGTTAAAAACCCTGCAACAGGTCCTGGACTTGCAAACAGATATGCATATAAACAATTATCATCTATGTATCATATGTATATGTACTAGTACATGCACATGTTAGCCACTGCCTATATTATACATATGTGAAAATATACTATATATATATGTATATATGCATTTATCATATTTATAATCGTTTTCTTTTTATCTTGACATTAGACCACAGATTCTAATCCTCAGCACTGCCTTGAGTCCCTTACAGATCTCCTTGGGACTTCTGAAACTATCCCTGCCAGTCAGTGAAATGCACCAGAATATCTTGAAGTCTTCTCAGGGAGCAGCTCCTGAGGTACATTCCTTTAACCAGATTTGGAAGAGGCCTCCAGTTCTCTGGACCTGCTCCGAAGGGGCCCTCTTGTTATGGCAGTGACAGCAAGGAGACCAGCACTGATGCAGTCGTTCTTATTGCTGGCTACTGACTGCTGTCCCGGAGTGCTGCTGTAGAGACAACAGGACTGTCATGAGACACAGAAGACATTCAGCCTGCACAAATGAGAGGACTTGAGAGCACTGTGGCAGTGTAAAGAGATCAGAAATGAAAATCACAGAATCACAGAATCACAGAATTGTAGGGGTTGGAAGGGACCTCCAGAGATCATCGAGTCCAACCCCCCTGCCAAAGCAGGCTCCCTACACCATGTCACACAAGAAGGCGTCCAGGCGGGTCTTAAATATCTCCAGAGAAGGAGACTCCACCACCTCCCTGGGCAGCCTGTTCCAGTGCTCCGTCACCCTCACTGTAAAGAAGTTCTTCCACACATTCGTGCGGAACTTCCTATGCTGTACATTGAGCTGCTGTCTGTGGCTGCACCTCCCCAAATCCAGACAAAGTAGGAAGAAAGAAAAGCTAAGCAAATGTCTTTTTTGAAACCTTTTTAGGTATCTTATAACGTATTCAGGGAATCTGGTTACATGTTTACACCAGCTCCTAAAGTGACAAAATGAAATTAGGTAGGAAAGAATTTAAATTCATTTTTATTTATAAGTTCAATAACATTATTTTCTTTTGCACATTCTTATATCTCACATAATCAAACAACCAAAGATACATAAAACATGAAGAACCACCACTGGGAATCCTATGAGGAAGTTGTGCATTTTATGGAAGCTGGAATAGTGCTTATTGCAACACCTTCCTGAGAGCGTGCTTGATCTCCCTGTTCCTCATGCTGTAGATAATAGGGTTCAGGGTTGGAGGAACCACTGCGTACACAAGTGCCACTGTCAGATCCAGGAGTGGGGAGGAGATGGAGGGGGGCTTCAGGTAGGCAAAAAAGCCAGTGCTGAGAAATAGGGAGACCACAGCCAGGTGAGGGAGGCACGTGGAGAAGGCTTTGTGCCGTCCTTGCTCAGAGGGCATCCTCAGCACAGCCACAAAGATCTGCACATAAGACACCACTATGAAAACAAAGCATCCAAAGAATAAACTTGCACTAAAAATTATAAACACAATTTCCCTGAGATTTGATTCTGAGCAGGAGAGTTTGAGGATCTGGGGGATTTCACAGAAAAACAGGTTGACAACATTGCCTTGGCAGAGAGGCAGTGAAAACGTACTGGCAGTGTGCAGCAGGGAATTGAGAACCCCAGCGCCCCAGGCAGCTGCTGCCATGGTGGCACAAGCTCTGCTGTCCATCAAGGTCCCGTAGTGCAGGGGCTTGCAGATGGCAACGTAGCGGTCATAGCACATGATGGTGAGAAGGGAAAACTCTGCTGAGATGAAGAAGGTAAAGAAAAAGAGCTGTGCAGCACATCCTGTGTAGGAGATGGCCCTGTTGTCCCAGAGGGTGTTGGCCATGGCTTTGGGGAGAGTGGTGGAGATGTAGCCCAGGTCGAGGAGGGCCAGGTTGAGGAGGAAGAAGTACATGGGGGTGTGCAGGCGGCAGTCGCAGGCTACGGCTGTGCTGATGAGGCCGTTGCCCAGGAGGGCAGCCAGGTAGATGCCCAGGAAGAGCCAGAAGTGCAGGAGCTGCAGCTGCACCGTGTCTGCCAACGGCAGCAGGAGGAACTCGCTGATGGAGCTGCTGTTGGGCATTTGCTGTTGTTGGGCTTGGAGTCCTGCTCAGAGTGCAGAAGGTAATGACAAGTCCAGACCATTCTCAGACACACTCCTCCTGCTATAATAAGAAATGTTTTAATTCTCCTACAACAGTGTACATTTAGCACCATTACTTGCATTTAATTTCATGTATTTTAGCATTCCTAAAGCAGAAGCAGCATATGGAGCTCTGACCTTCCTCTTCTTTTCTTATCCCTTCTCCCTGGATATTTCCTTCTGTTTCTTGTCTTATCTTTATCCCAAGTGCTCTTAGAGCCCCCTACCCCAGCTTCAGTGACATACAGTTTCAGTTAGATAATGCTGCCTGTTTTTATGATAAGCAAATTATTCATGCCTGCAGAAACTGAAGATAATTACAATTGGTTCCATTCTTAGAGAAGGCGTAGACTGAGAGCACATCATGTGTGACTGTTCACAAAACAAGCAAATGACTGAAAAAAATTCTCAGATCTCTGACAGCCCCTTTTAGGTTTCTGACTCCAATCCTTTTTGCCCCAGAATAGGAAATGGAAACCTCCTGCCTTTGTTCTCCTCTTGCCAAGGGCCTTCACAAACATGCTATTGTGCAGTGGAGCTGTGATCCCCCTGCCCCAGGCAGCAGCTGTGGCAGCACAAGACATGCCGGGGGCTCCTTCCCCCCACACGTCTCCCCGCAGCGCCCTGGGCAGCTCCCCGGGCAGGCTGAGTGCTGAGCCTGGCAGGCGGCAGAGTCCCATACCCGGCACACAGCCCCTGGGGCACAGCAGGGACCCTGCTCTGCAGGACAGCCCTGGGCACCCGCCTGCAGCCCCGGCTGCACAGCCTGCAGCCGTGCTGAGACACGCAGCCCTCAGGGCTGTGCTCTGGTGCTGCAGCACCGAAGCCCTCAGCTGTAGCAGAAGGCTTTTAACATAGTAAAGGAATATGCAGTGCCTGCAGCCAGATCTGCTACGGGATGTCACAGATTAAGTTAACTGTCATGGTTTAATAATTTTGTATTTTTTTGCTATCAGTATTCCACATCATAACATCATATAAAGCATGAATAATTTTACTGAATCTGCAACTTACAGAAGAAGAATACATCTCCCAGGGAACAACACGATAGGTCACGGGACCTGGACTCTATATTAACTCTGTCGCAGAACAGACTGACGTCTTTCGAGTTCTGGCGTTCAGGGGAGTGTGTGGGAGCCTTCAGCCGTTCGCCTAGATTCACAGTAGGCCTCTCGGTTACGGGACTCATTCTCTCTCCTATTTTGCTTGATTCGTTAGCTCAATTTTCAATTATATTGTATTATATTGTGTTATCCTGTATTTCGATATAGTATTTAGTAAATAAGTGTGCCTCCTTAGATCGTTGCCGCTGTTTTCTTTTCCTAATTAACTTTTTCCTTTCGGCCTAGGGCCCCTCCGGGGCCCACGGCCCCCTGTCACGGACGCAGGTGGATTTTTAGTTCAAACCGTGACAGATTTTGGTGGAGGATGCGGGCAAATTGAGTTGCTGTTTTTCTGTGTTTTCTTCTGTTGCTCTTTTAGCTTTTAACAGAGCTACGAGTTTTTTTTCCCTGTTAAGGAGCTATCTCGTGTTTGCGATTCTGCACCTGCGAGCTTGACCTTGAAAGTCCAGGCGGACTGCCAATACTCCGGTATATTTTATAAACACTGCTGAGTTTTGTTTTCTTTTACTTTTTTCTCTCTATTGGAGGAAAAAAAATGTTTTCTCTACTAAATTTGTTTTACCAGGGACTGTGTGCCATTGGTTCCTTTTTTGAGACGCTCCGAACATATTGGGCCATGTTTAAGCTAGCCACTTTTTCTTATGGAGCTATACAATTGTATAATGGATTGAAAGCATGGTTAGCAATGCTCACTTCGTATCTGTATACAGCTCCAGAGGGAGCAACTAATGCAACTAATTATACAGAAATGGTGATTTTTAAGCGTGCTCCTCTTTCTTTCTATGAATCCTTTATGCAGTTTTTGAATGATCAGTGGGCCACACTCTTAATCTCCCTGATCTTACTGTTGATTATTGTAATAATCTCACTCAGTATTTGGATTTATAACATCCGGAGGAAGTCTTCTCTAGAACCAGAGAATACTGAGTGGCAGGGAGTGTGGAGAGGCTTTGAAGAGATTCTCAAAGGACAGACATCTTCAGTGTTATGGAGCTTCACTCCTGAACACTTGAAGAATCCTGAGAGTTTGATTGCATATTTGAGGCAGGAATGTTGTGGCTCAGGCAGATCTCAGGAGGCACAAATGATTTTGGGCCTAGCTAATGCTTATCGGGCCTTAGTCAATACCATTCCTGAGAGGGAAGTTTTTGAAGCTGAGAGAGAGAGTCTCAGGGCCGAGAAGGAGAGTCTTAGAGCTGAGGCAGAAAAACTTTGGACTGAGAAGGTAGAGAGAGAAAAAGCTTTTGAAGCTGAGAGAAAAGATCTCCTGTACCAACGAGACTCAATCTGGCACGAGAAAGAGAGTCTTAGAGCTGACGCAGAAAAACTTTGGGATGAGAAGGTAGAGAGAGAAAAAGTTTTTGAAGCTGAGAGAAAAGATCTCCTGTACCAACGAGACTCAATCTGGTACGAGAAAGAGAATCATAGAGCTGACGCAGAAAAACTTTGGGATGAGAAAAGCTCCCTGCAATCCCAACTCAACACTCTCCAGTCCGAGCACAGCGCCCTCCGGTCCGAGCACGACACTCTCCAGTCCGAGCACGGCGCCCTCCAGTCCGAGCACGACACTCTCCAGTCCGAGCACGGCGCCCTCCGGTCCGAGCATGACACTCTCCAGACTGAGCGCGATGCCCTCCAGTCCGAGCACGACACTCTCCAGACCGAGCACAGCGCCCTCCGGTCCGAGCATGACACTCTCCAGACCGAGCACAGCGCCCTCCGGTCCGAGCACGACACTCTCCAGTCCGAGCACAGCGCCCTCCGGTCCGAGTACAACACTCTCCAGATTGAGCGCGATGCCCTCCGGACCGAGCACAATGCCCTCCAGACCGAGCACAACACTCTCCAGTCCAAGTATGACGCCGTCCAGTCTGAGTGCGGCACCCTCCAGGCCAAGCATGATGCCTTCCAAACCAACTGTGACACCCTCCAGTCCGAGCACAACACTCTTCAGTCTGTGCATAATGCCCTCCGGTCCGAGCATAACGCTCTTCAGACTGAGCACAATGCCCTTCGGACCGAGCACAACACTCTTCAGTCCGAGCATAATGCCCTCCAGTCCGAGCATAACGCTCTTCAGACCGAGCACAATGCCCTCCAGACCAAGCTCAACACTCTCCAGACTGAGCACACTGCCCTCCAGGCCGAGCATAACGTCCTCCGGTTCGGGTACAACACTCTCCAGTCCAACTACAACAGCCTCCAGACTGAGCTTGGTGCTGTCCAGTTTGAGCGGAACGCTCTCCGAGACCAGCTATGTGCCCTCCAGGATGAGTTGAATGTATTTAACCAACTGCCAGGGGCACATGTAGTCCAATTTGGCCAGCCATTGGGGGCACATGTAGTCCAATCTGACCAGCCACCGGGGGCACAGGTAGTCCAATTGGACCAACCATCTGGGACACCAGATACAATGTTGGTTGCCCCTGTAAGAGGGCGAAAGACAAAACAAGTTTCAACTCAGTTAGAGAAAATGCAGAAGGAGTTAGAAGAGCGGAGGGAGTTAGGAGAGCAGGACTCAGGAGACTCAGGGGAGCAGGGGGAGTCAGAAGACCAGAAGAAGTTGGAGGAGCAGAGGATGTTAGAGGGGTATAAGAAGATGATAGAGGAGCAGAAGATGATAGAGGAGCAGAAGATGATAGAGGAGCAGAAGAAGTTAGAGGAGCAGAGAAAGTTAGGAGAGAGGAAAAAGAAGGAGGGTTACCTGGAGGAAATAACACAAGCATCAGCGTCAGGGTCAGAGTCAGAAGAGGAGCCAAAAGCTACTTTTTCTTTACGAGAATTTCTCAAGTCCAAACTTGTAGATGGGGCAGCCTCATCAACACAGTTGCCACCATCAACACCTGGGACTCTTGATAGAGCAAAAGGTGAGCAAAGTATTACGACCATTATTGATCGATCTTTTAAACTGAGTGAAATTCGAGATCTAAGAAAGGATTACACACGTCAGCCAAAAGAAAATATGGTCACTTGGTTACTTCGCTGCTGGGACAATGGTGCCAACAGTGCATGGCTCGATGGCAGTGAAGCTCGCCAACTGGGTAGCATTTCCAGGGACCCACGTGTGGACAGAGGTATTGGCACATGCCAAAATCGGTCCTACACCCTCTGGAAGCGGATGTTGATAGCAGTAAGAGATAGATTCCCCTTTAAACGGGACTTGGAGCCTGAGAGAAAGAAATGGACTGATATTGAGAAAGGTATCCAGTTTTTGAGAGAAAATGCTCTGGTGGAAATGCTATACAGCCGCGAGTTCAATCGTAATGATCCAGACCAATTACATGATCCCGAAGCAGTCCGCGTTCCACGACAAATGTGGCGTGACTTTACAAAAGCAGCTCCAGAAAAGCATGCCAGTGCACTTGCATTAGTATATGGCAAAGGGGACAGGAAACCCTTTGTGAATGAACTAATTGGCAGACTTCAGGAACTTGAATTATTTATAAGCGCCACAGAAGTTAATCTGTATACTTCAGCCATTGTCAAAATTGTGGAAAGGTTAAACGAAGTGGAGGGAACACAAAATGATATTATTGACAAATTGGCTAATGTGCCTGATGTAGATGAATCCACGGTGGTACAAGATGATGGAAACCAGGATTTCCACAATCGCCTATTGAGGAAGCTAAACAACATGAGTTCCTCTCGACCTGTATCATCGAAAATCTCAACCATTAAAAAGAGACGTCCTCGTATTCAAGCAAATGACGATGATAAGTCACCTCGAATCAACAATGAGACTACACGTCTTGCCTTGTTGCTTTTCCTCTGTAGTCATGGGGAGGACATGAAGAAGTGGTGTAATTCATCCACTTCTGCACTTCAGGCACGAGTGAAAGAATTACAAGGTGAAACAACTACCAAGGTGAACTCTTCCAAGAAGGGGAGAGTTCCAGTTGCTGCAAGTCAACGAGGTAAACAATAGAGGGGCCCTGCCCCCAGCCAGGGGGGGGAAAGGGACAACAGAGTATACTGGACTGTGTGGATTAAGTGGCCTGGCACATCTCAACCACAGAAATATAAAGCCTTGGTGGACACTGGTGCACAATGCACCCTAATGCCCTCAAGTCACCAAGGGACACAACCAATATATATCCATGGAGTGACTGGGGGTTCCCAAGAATTGACTATGTTGGAGGCCGAAATAAGCCTCACTGGTAAAAACTGGCAAAGGCACCCTATTGTGACTGGTCCAGAGGCTCCATGTATACTGGGAATCGATTACCTTAGGATGGGATATTTCAAGGATCCCAAGGGGTATCGATGGGCCTTTGGGATAGCTGCTGTAAACACAAATGGTGTTAAGCAGCTGTCAACTTTACCTGGTCTGTCAGATGATCCTTCTGCTGTGGGGTTGCTCCAGGTAAAAGACCAAGAGGTACCAATTGCCACCAAAGTGGTTCACAGACGGCAGTACCGCACCAATAGGGACTCATTGCTCCCCATTCAAAAGCTAATTCGCCAATTAGAAAATCAGGGAGTGATTAGCAAAACGCACTCGCCTTTTAACAGCCCCATATGGCCAGTGCGTAAAACCAGTGGGGAATGGAGGCTGACGGTAGATTACCGTGGCCTGAAGGAAGTTACACCTCCATTAAGTGCTGCTGTACCAGACATGCTAGAACTCCAGTATGAATTGGAGTCAAAAGAAGCTAGGTGGTATGCCACCATTGATATTGCTAATGCTTTCTTTTCCATCCCATTGGCTGCAAAATGTAGGCCACAGTTTGCTTTTACCTGGAGAGGTATTCAGTATACCTGGAACCGTTTACCCCAGGGGTGGAAGCACAGCCCAACAATTTGCCATGGATTGATCCAAGCTGTTTTAGAACAGGGTAATGCTCCTGAGCACTTGCAGTATATTGATGACATTGTGGTGTGGGGCCATACAGCAGCAGAGGTTTCCAAGAAAGGGAAACAGATAATCCAAATTCTTTTGAAAGCTGGTTTTGCCATTAAGCGCAGCAAGGTGAAGGGGCCTGCCCAGGAAATCCAGTTCTTAGGCATAAAATGGCAAGATGGACGTCGTCACATCCCAGCAGATGTGATTGACAAAATCACTGCTATGTCTCCGCCCACAAATAAAACAGAGACCCAATCTTTTCTGGGAGTAGTGGGCTTTTGGAGAATGCATGTCCCAAACTACAGCCACATAGTGAGCCCCCTCTATCAGGTAACACGGAAGAAGAATAATTTCTCATGGGGTCCTGAGCAGCAGCAGGCTTTTGAGCAGATAAAACAAGAAATAGCCCGTGCCGTGGCCTTGGGGCCAGTACGGACGGGACAGGATGTGAAGAACATCCTCTACACTGCTGCTGGAGAGAAAGGTCCCACCTGGAGTTTGTGGCAAAGAGCCTCAGGAGAGACCCGAGGCCGACCCCTAGGATTTTGGAGTCGAGCATATAAAGGGTCTGAGGAGCGCTACACTCCAACTGAGAAGGAGATCTTAGCCGTGTATGAGGGGGTTCGGGCTGCTTCTGAAGTAGTTGGGACAGAGGTTCAGCTTCTTCTAGCACCTCGCTTGCCAGTAATAAACTGGATGTTTAAAGGACAGGTTCCCTCCACCCATCATGCTACTGATGCCACTTGGAGTAAGTGGATTTCATTAATTACTCAACGAGCTCGAATGGGAAAACTCAGCCGTCCTGGAATTCTAGAAGTGATCATGGACTGGCCTGAGAGTAAAAAAATTGAAACACCACCTACAGAAGAGGTATCACGTGCTAAAGAGGCACCACCATACAATGAGCTACCAGAAAACGAAAAGAAATTTGCCCTATTCACAGACGGATCATGTCGTATTGTAGGGAAGCATCGCAGATGGAAAGCTGCTGTATGGAGCCCCACACGACAAGTTGCAGAGGCCACTGAAGGTAAAGGAGAATCAAGTCAATTCGCAGAGGTAAAGGCTGTTCAGCTGGCTTTAGATGTGGCTGAACGGGAGAGGTGGCCAATGCTTCATCTTTATACTGATTCATGGATGGTGGCAAATGCCTTATGGGGGTGGTTGCAACAATGGGAGAATGATAATTGGCAACGAAAGGGTAAACCTGTTTGGGCTGCTGAACTGTGGAAAGACATTGCTGCCCGAATAAGGAACATTGTTGTAAAGGTGCGCCATGTAGATGCTCATGTGCCTAAAAGTAAGGCTACTGAAGAACATAAAAATAACCATCAGGTTGATCGAGCTGCTAAAATTGAGGTGGCTCAAATAGACTTGGACTGGCAGAACAAGGGTGAATTATTCCTAGCTCGGTGGGCCCACGAGACTTCAGGTCATCAAGGAAGGGATGCAACATATAAGTGGGCCAGAGACCGAGGGGTGGACTTAACTATGGACGCTATTGCTCAGGTTATTCATGATTGTGAAACATGCGCCATAATTAAACAAGCCAAGAGGATGAAACCTTTTTGGGGGGAAGGGCGATGGCAAAAGTATAAATATGGAGAGGCATGGCAGGTTGATTATATCACCTTGCCACGATCTCGCAATGGTAAGCGTTATGTACTCACCATGGTGGAGGCAACCACTGGGTGGCTCGAAACATACGCAGTACCCCATGCTACCGCCCGAAACACCATATTAGGGTTGGAAAAGCAAATCCTGTGGCGGCATGGCACTCCAGAAAGAACTGAATCAGATAATGGGACCCATTTTAAAAATTCCCTTGTAACCACTTGGGCTAAAAATCATGGCATTGAGTGGATTTACCATATTCCCTATCATGCACCAGCTTCTGGTAAGATTGAACGATTCAATGGGTTGTTGAAAACTATGTTGAAAGCAATGGGTGGCGGAACGTATAAAAATTGGGAGAACCATTTAGCAGAAGCCACCTGGTTGGTCAACACTCGAGGATCTAGTAATCGCAATGGTCCTAACTAATCCAGCTCCCTACGTACCGTGGAGGGAGATAAGGTTCCTGTAGTACACATAAAGAGCGTGTTGGGAAAGACGGTTTGGGTCCTTCCAGCGTCTGGAAAGGGCAAACCTCTCCGGGGTACTGTCTTTGCCCAGGGACCTGGGTGCACATGGTGGGTGATGGACAAAAATGGGAATGTTCAATGTGTACCACAAGGGAATTTGATGTTGGGGGAGTGCAGCCAATGATTTTCCTGTAAATATATAGGTAGAGTCTCAGAAAATATTTCAATTAGGTACAGAATAGTTCAATTAGGTATAGGACTTAAGATAGAGTGGATTAATGTTAAGGAAACACTTTTTCTCTATATACCTTAATTAGGCATTCTGTAAGCAAGTTTTCCATCTGGACTCTATATCCTGCACTGGCCATGCATGTGTAGAGCACACATGGAAAGAAGTATAAGTCAAAAGGAAATCTGCTGTGGTGGCTGGGAAAGGATGAGTGCACCTTGATGTGGGGGACGCCCTACTAGCGCTGCCTTTCCCCTCTACCGCTGACATGTTTTCCTTTTTCTGGCAGTTTTGCCATTTTCTCAAAATTAATAAATAGTAGGTTAGGTTATAGAGTTTTGTTCTCAACTTAGGGATTTGTATGGAATAAATATAAATTGTTGAGAAAAATAAGGTTGCTGATTATTCACAATTATACATATGAGTGTGTATGTATGTATAAACATAATGTAATGATGTAGAATAAGGGGTGGAATGTCATGGTTTAATAATTTTGTAATTTTTGCTATCAGTATTCCACATCATAACATCATTTAAAGCATGAATAATTTTACTGAATCGGCAACTTACAGAAGAAGACTACATCTCCCAGGGAACAACACGATGGGTCACGGGACCTGGACTCTATATTAACTCTGTCGCAGAACAGACTGACGTCTTTCGAGTTCTGGCGTTCAGGGGAGTGTGTGGGAGCCTTCACCGTCTCGCCTAAATTTCACAGTAGGCCTCTCGGTTACGGGACTCATTCTCTCTCTTATTTTGTCTGATTCGTTAGCTCAATTTTCAATTATATTATATTATATTTTATTATCCTGTATTTCGATATAGTATTTAGTAAATAAGTGTGCCTCCTTAGATCGTTGCCGCTGTTTTCTTTTCCTAATTAACTTTTTCCTTTCGGCCCAGGGCCCCTCCGGGGCCCACGGCCCCCTGTCACGGACGCAGGTGGATTTTTAGTTTAAACCGTGACAACCCGCCTGGGGCCTTTACCCATACCCTCTACCTATTCTAAAAGCCCCACTTCAGCTTAGGGCTCTGCTGTAAAACTGCAGGTCTGTAGCTCCTGTAGCAACGCTTACATGCTTTTACCTGAGCACACCCTATGGTGTGTATATGGTGTACCCTATGGTGAGACTCTGACTCACAGAACTGACTTCCCAGCATCACCTTGTCACTGTGGACCTGCCAAGTGGTTTCTGAGCTGTTTGATCCCACAAACATCACCCTGAATTACTAACGTGTGTTTTCACTTTGGATCTGCTACACTACCATGGACTTGCCTAATAATGTGGACTCGTGGCTGAATCCAAGTACTCTTCAGAAGCCTGGTCTGCTTACCTTGCTTGGAGACAGTGAGACTTGGCCTTGGCTGCCAAACAGAGACTATCTGGTATTATCTCAATTTCTCCTACTGCTAGCACTGACCCTAATTCTTTTCTCAGAAGAGGCACACATACTATTTTTCTCCCATATACCTCAATACAGAGATTACAACATCCTAAACCACAATTAGATTAGGCCACCAGAACTATCTCACACTACAGTCCAGATACAAAAATAGATTCCCTTTCCTTAGCTATTGTTGGCAAACACGGGTTCTAGTGAGAGAAGTTATTTCTGGACTTTTACTGGCAAGCCTTCTTTTCAGAGACTAAAAGGAAGAGCTGGTGCTGGTGGAAAAATTGTTAGATATGACTTTGAAGAAATGGCAGTTTCTGCCAAGCTCTTATGTGTGTTTCTCTGTGGGGGGAAAAAGGCTTTATTAGCTTTTCTTTCCAGAGGTCACATCTGTGAGGGTAAGTGAAAGAAAAAGGCACGTATGGAAAGTCCTCTGTCTCAGATTGACAATCAGCTGCACAGTCAGTGCCACAAAAGCCCTTTTGCACTTGTGCCTCTTCTTTCATGAAGGAAAATCCCCATTTTCTTAGAACAAAATGATGGCTGAATGTGAATGCACTGGAGTTTCCCGCTGATTTTGGTACACTGTGTTATCTCCTACTTGGAAACCCTGAGCACTTCTCATCAGGCATTTATATAGATCTGTGCATACACACACATTTACATGATCACAGATGTACAGGGACACATTTCTAAGACTCTAGCATTACAACAAACAACAACCATCCATAAAGACACAATTAAAGTTACATGTTCATCAGACACACTGGTGCACACTTGAACATGCATTGGACTGTCTTCCACACCCACGTGTATCCACATTCATGTTTATATTGTAGTCTTCCACAGTCTGTAGTTTGCACCCACGAATACTAACTGCACAAACCCAGCCCAGCGGAACAAACACTCATTTAATGTGTAATTCAAAAACCATAGGCATGTACTCTCCATGCACTCTGCTGCTGGCTTTCCCCTCTAAACAGGATGCAAATCCTACACAGTCCTATAGGCTGAGTTCTCTCTATACAACAAGTAGCTGATCTGTGGCACACAAAAGTGCCAACGTGCCATTGCAAGAATTAAAGGTTTTATGAGTCTTTTCTCCACTTCCACAGTCTCCCCCTTCCAGTTAATGTCAAGCGTGTATATATAAATGAGATGTATTTGGGGCTTGTGCCAAGTCTCTGTAACACGGACACAGAAATAATATGGGTAAAACATGATTTGTATTGGGACTGCTCTGGTTGTCTTAAAAAGAAGGTCTTCAGTGACTGATTTGGCCTTTCTGGAAGCTTCTTACTGTTTAAATTGTAGAGTTATGAGACCTCACATTCAGTTCAGCTTATCACAGCTGTACATCCTCATGTGAAATCAGGGGAACTGACTGAGAAGAGTAGGGTACTTGATGAAGCACCTTGGGGATTGAAATGTGTGTTATTAAATGTACATGAAATAAACAAAATTTCACTCCCATTTATTCCAACCAGTCAGAATCTCAAGCAAAGGCAACCTGGCCTTAAGTGGACTGCATTTATATATCTGGAGTGAGCCCAGAAGTGTCAGGTGCTACTCATTCTTATGATGCATGTCAGCATGTAACACACCAGATCTTATCAGTATGAAACCAACACCTCTTTGGGCTGTCCCTCATCTCTGAATGTTTTCACACAGACTCAGAAATCTAAGGTTTTCTCTTCCAGAGAGCATCACTAAAGATTATTCCAAAAAGACACAGAAAATTCTGCTAATATTCCTCCTCCTCTCTACCAATGAATTCACAGAAGACATCATTCATGCTACACCAACTAAGGGCAGACACTAAAACGTTACCTGAATACCCTGAGATCAAATGTCTGTCCAGAAGCAGTGAGTATCAAAAACATGACAAACAATTCACCATTTACACACTGTATCTCTGAATCAAGAGGTTGAAGGTATTTAAATGGAAGCTGACTTGACTTCTGTCTGTTATCTTTTCTGCTTTCTGTCAGCAGCTTCTCTAACACCCACTGCTGTGGCAAACCTTGCTTATCCTGTCTTCCTATGCCACAAAACGTAACCAGATTGGTTTAATTTCTGCAACACCTACGCTGAGAAAGATATTACTAAAAAGCTGTAGAAGAGTCAAGGAACATGTGCTGCGTTCCTTCCAACACCTTGATGAACACTGGATGAACAGAAGTGAAAATACTTTACAAGGAATAAGGCACTTCCCCTCACTTTACAATGCAGTAGGTCACACCAGCTTAGACAGCCTGTACTGACAGCAATTGCCTGCTTTGTTTTGCTTTCCACCACCTTAGCACCCTTTGTGTCAATACATATAAGAACTGAGCTGCGCAGTGTGAGGAGCCCACCTTACCCTTCTGCTCCAATCTCAGCTAGAAGAGGAGATGCGAAACAGCCTTAGAAGACATCCATCTCCTCTGCACGTGGAAGCCCACAGGACAGCAAGGCACACATCCATAGACCCCAGCACTGCGAGTGTGCTGCCTGACATCAGGCTTCATTGCAATCCTATACACCACACTCCACACCTTTAATTAGTTACAAATGCAAAGGAACTGAAGGACAGATTTCCCACCTAGCTTTGCATTTATTAAAAGGTCACCAAGGAAACATGATTTTTTTCCTGTGAACAGACATCAAAAGCTAATGAAACCTGAACTTCATCATTGCTGTGTACCTTTTCTTTTCAGTTTTCATTTAGAAATGAACTTCCTTTCCCCTTCACGAGATAATCCAGGCTCCCACAAGTGCTTTGCAAGAATGGTTTGGCCAAAAGGGTGAGTTATGCATCCCTTCCTTTTTCTCTTTCCACTGACAGCCATGAAACAGTGTCATACGACAGAGGAATGACACACAGCACAACATAATTCTAGCTGTACGTAGAAAATATAGACCTTAAGGTAGCCACATGTGCTATGCATAGATGCACAAAATACAGACATGTATTTAAAGCAATAAATATGCATGTCAGTTGCACACCTTTTGTGTTCTGCCTAAAACCAGAAATAAATGCATGCATACAAACATCTTTGGGCACAACTTCTTCCAAGTGCAGCACACAAACACATCCTCTAGTGTGCATACAGATGTTCCCCTAGCTACTGCATTGAAAAGAACAATTATGCACATCCCATAACTCAGTGGCAGTAACATGCCATTGCCACTTGTGTGCTCGTGTCTGTATTCTAACACATACCCTACCTCTATGCATGCGAGAAGGCTGGGAATCAATAACCACTTACAGCCCTTCAATCCAACACTGTCAACTTTGTTCCCTTCTGTTTATAGTGACAAACAAGAAGAGTGAAGACAGGGGACACATCAGTATGCAGCGTAGGAGAAGTGGACACTATCAGCATAAGCAACAGACAGGAGCTACTGAATTCAGTAGTGGCTGCTCTTGCCTCCTGCAACAAGCAGAGCTGCCGCTGTCCCAGAAATCTGGTTTATTCCCAGGAAATTGATGCAACCAGATAGAAGAAACCAGAGCAATAACCGAGGGCCATTTTCCTAAAACAACATAATTGTACAAAAAAAAAGATTCGGAAAAAAAATTCAATTCTTATTTGTTTCCTAGGTCTGAGCAATGATCTTGTCTACATAACGATGCGCAACATGCTCGGTATAACACCAGAACAACTCGATATCATATCCTGCAGAGAAGACAGCATGAAACTAAATATACTTCAGACACAGCAGGCTACCTTTAAAAATTGTCAAGTTGCTTCGTTGACCTTTTAAAGGGAATGAACATACAAATGCATTACATTTAAGAGCAAGTCAATACCTCAATGAATTTCAACCAATCCTGCAGCATGTGGAATAACCAAAAAGCTGTTGGTCTGACACGAGCTCTAATCATGTACCTCCATCAAAGCTCACAGCCTCACCCACCCAAAATGCTGTCCAAGCATCTCAGAGCTACTCGGTCTCAGCCTACAACATGGCCTTGGTTTTACAGTCCTGAGTTTCTCACTGTATCTATATTCAGAGATCTTCTGCATTATGAACACGTCCCATTACGCCAGGCCTGAATCTCTCCTGGGCAGAGATTGGCATTAATATAAATATAATTATGGTCATTTAATAAATGTATGATGCATGTCACTCTATCTCATTAAATTAACAACAGGAGTGAATTTCGTATTAGTCGTGACAAGGCCCATTTTCAAAGCTGACATTTAATATCACTCCCCAGCATAATCATACATCAGGCTTCACAAATTAAAGGATTTGATGTGAGCGAGGGATGATCAAATACATGAAACCACAGAACCAGTGCTGTAGCTTGCTGCAGATATTCAGCCTATGTAATACATTTACCTACAACTGATGAACCAGCAGAAATTCCAGCCATTTCAGTGCACACGGGGGCTCATGAAAGCATTCCTGATTTAGAAAAACTTCAGCACTTTGACCTCTGGAAGCCCTTCCAATCACCAAAGACAATGGCTTGATCAGAAAAGCGACCTTTCGGTCACTATTTCAGAGCCAGTCTGAGCTGTTTTCAGACTCCATTTACTTCATTCTCCCTCACTAGAAAAGACAAGAGGGCTGCTCGCAAAAGGTCACTGGGAAAATGGTGTCCAGCTGCCTGCTGCAAACTTCCTATGCGCCATCAGACTGCAGGGAACATAAAGCCCATCACATAGCTCATCCAGTGCTTTCATCTTTGGTGGAAAGCAGTAGTATTGGCCACGGTGTTGACTTTAGGTGCCTGTTCACCCAGGTGCAGGACATCTGAAGGTTGTGAGCAAGGTATTGTGTTGCTCAAGCGTGTTTATGCTGCGTTACAGAGCTGTCTCCCTTTTTCCCATCACTGCCAATTGGCGATGCATGCATGCATGCCCTGGGCCATCACAACATGGCTGTACAGCCCATTCTCCCCAACCCAGATGACAAGTCAGATCCAACTCTATTACTTCTCAATGCTGGGAAAAAGAACACAAGACAGACAATAATACAATGGAATTGAAGGCATAATATAACAGAAAAAGAAAGCGGCAGAGGAAATATCTTAACAAGTGCTGGTCCTCCATTGTTTTCACACAGAATTAGCATTTCAAATCAAATAAACTACTTAATTCAATTCTCAGCTCCCTCACAAGCTAACAGCATTTTATATTTATCTCCAAGTCAGAACAAGTCTTTCCACTTGTAGCCTGCTGGCCATCAGCTTTTAAAGGAATACTTCCCACTGAGATGCTAACCGTCCTTCTGATCATGTGGCAAAAACATACACATACTTAAAACCCTACTTAGTAAAAGAAGTCATCTCTACCAGGAATAAGCTACTGCAAAATGGACAGTGTTTCAGGGCTTTTTATTCCCATTGTATGTAGCTGTACTCCTCTCACAGACTCATTTGCAATATCGTTTTCAAACTCATTGAAAATCGCCTTTCTCATTTTGTTTCTGAGTGAATCTCTGATTCAATATTCTTGTGTAAGTTCACCTGCTACTTCCAGCACCACCAAAGGAAACTTTTCGCAATAGCCAAGAAGAGGTGGCACGCAGTAAGAGATTTGGTTAGGAATACTTTGGGAAAAACTTATTTAATCCAAGGCAGAACTTAATTGTGAAGTACACCAGGCTTCAGGCGGCTCTTCTCAGAAAGAACTCCTTGGGTTTTAGGTTACATTTCTGATCAGACGTCATAAGAAGAATAGCTTTTTCTTTTCCAGTCATTGCATTGAATTCTTTTTTACTGTCTTTAGTAGCAATTGCCATGAATTTTCAGTTACTTTCTTAGCTTCCCACATCTAATTCCTACATTACTTTGGCTGATACCCTTTTTCCCCTTTTTCTTTTGTTCACAGAGAATTAACCTATGCATTTTTCACCTCAGAATATCTTGATCATGATTAGGTAAATGGCCTCTACCACTGTTTACTCGTATCTGTCAGAATCTCTAGTAAACAATTAGTACTGGCAAAAAGGAAACAGACTAAAAGAAGTGAAATCCACCTCTTGACAATCCATCTATTACATAGATTCTTCATCAGTGTTATGATTCACTGTCCTCTATGCTCTAATTATCACCTTCTCTTTACTATTATACCAAGATGGGTTTTAACTAAATGTGTTCTCAATTCTTGATTAAGCTTTTTTTGGGATATGTAACAGAATCTATTTTAAAAACATTGGTTTTAAAATTTATAATACCTCCGTAATCTTTTTTTTCTTCCTCTTGTGGTCTGCTTTATTTATAATACATCCTCAGTCCTGGACTATTATCCCATATTAAGGGAAAAACATACATGAACGCATGTTAATAGAAATGATGCGCTCTGCCCTTATTAAACGTAATTGGGTCATGATCACTGGTGTCTAGGTAACCACCAACTCTCACACCGAAGATTATTTCACCCTTTCCTATCATAGTGTGGTCCAGAATAGAGCTATATTGGATACAACATCTTTTGTACTAGAAAATAATCATCTGTAATGTTCGGAATCTGTAATAGAATTTACTGCTGCCTACACAAAATCTCAGGTACATAACACCTAGACAGAAGTCTCTATGACCACTCTCCTCTATGACCACTGGAAAGCAGTTCGGTTTATCCATCATTTACACAACCATTACCTTTCCATCTTTTCTTCCTTCTCTCAATTTCAGCTCTAAAAAGTTGTTAGATAATAACAATAATACATCTTTCCTTTTCACCAAGAACCGTACGTATCCCATGACACACAACTGCACTCATTTCCACATGCATCATCTAAGCTCCTCTTGGTATCATATTTGTTTGCTTTAAGAAGAAGGTGTGACGCCAAATCACACTTACACTTGTTTATTCCTTTGTCCATTTTTCTAAGTGGAACTCGCTTATGATAATTACTTGGTTGAAAATATTTTAACGATTCCTTGTCTCACTTCAGCAGCTATTCATCAAAGATTAATATTCTATACTCCAGAAGCTGCCTGTCTTGAGTGTCTGAGAGTAAAAGAAATACTGCAAAACATCAGCACTTGGATGTCTCCAAATTCTCCTTCTCTCACAACTATGAGTAGCCAACAACTTCTTTGATCTCTACTGTCTTCAGCTCGTTCACCTCTCATCTGTCCCCACTTATAGTATGTATGTGAATCACTTTTTAATTGTCCCTAATGTCTGCATTTCCATAGGCTGTGTGCTGTAATTTCTCTTTTCTGACCATGCATCTTCACTTGCAGATAGCCACCATCTGGCATCACATGCATCAAAAATTTCTTCCTTGGACAAAAATTAGAATATAGCAGGTTTCTCTTTGTCATCCATATGTGGTATACAACAGAGCCTCTTACCTAAAGATAAGCCATGAAGCTCCAGAAATATCATGTCTAAACATATTGCCTTCTCTGCCTCATAGATTACCCAGCACAAGCAACCTCTTTCATCTGTAAGTTTATCACATTCAGAAACACATATTTCTCCTCCGTTATTCAGAATTAAAGTGTTTGCAATTCAGTTTGGTTTAATTTACTTTGGAAATGAGTTAAGCCAAATTTAATTAAGGCCACCTTAATTCTGCTTCAGAGTGTTGACATGTGGCTTAATGTGGTTTAGCACAGGACTTTCCACTTGCTCCTTTAGCTAATTCAGAGGTACTTACCTGCACATTCTCATACAAACTATTATAGAATTCAGCCTGTTTTAATTAATTATCAAAACAGAAAGGTAACTTGGTTGCATTGTAAGTATTTTTAAGAGAAGAACCTGCAAGTTACTAAATCTCTCTTTAAACCAACAGAGAAAAAACTAGAGTACATCTGAAAATAGCAGGCAGACGAATTCAAATTCGTACAAGGAAATAATATTTAGCACTTTCTGATCCCTGGAACAAAATATCAGGGGACCAGATGGATTTCCAATCATGTGATGCTCTCAAATCCAGTCTGAATTCTTTCTTCTATGAAAAATCTTACACAAACACGAGGGTTTGGTACAAAGCTGCCTATGTAGTATAGGAGGTCAAAACCAGAAGAGCTGATGGTTCTTTCTGGGACCATAAGCTGAAATAAGTGTTGTGGAAGAAGGGAAAGAGGAAAGACAATGCTATCAGTACAGGAGCTTAGCACATATGAAAAAAAAATATAAATCTCAATTGGGAACATAAAAAAGGAAAGACCAAAGAGACAAGAACTGGATGAGAAAAAAAAAGAAGAAGAAAGGATGCACCTACAGATTTGAAAGTTGGCAAGAATGAATAGAGTTAGTTTGATTTCTTTTTGACAAGACCAAGGGACCTACGATTGGATCATCCATGAATAAAGACAACAGTGGATGTGGCAGAGAACAGCAGATTAAAGAACCTGGGAGCTACAGCAGCTGTGAGAAGTACAGTGCAGAAATCAGTGGAGGGACAGAATGGAGGAGGAAGTGAGATTAAATTTCAATATATAGTTTACATTCAATATTGGACAGCATATCCAATACCACTAATATCACTAGTATGAACTAGTGGAGTTCACTGCTGCAGGAAATCCCGTGTGGGAAAATATTACGAAAGGGGACAGAAAAGTGCCATAATTATCAACAGAGAAAGTTGCTCATTATCATTACCACACCCTCGAAATAATCAGGCCTCATGCTGCAGCATATGAAGCAGAAAGGAGGCAGGTCAGGTGGGCCGGTAGGATTATTTCTTCTTTTCCATGTCTTAGTGTAATTGAATCAGTTGCACTACAGCCTGGTTTTGTTCTCTTAGGAGCCACGAGGAACCAAACACTGTATGAGACAGGATACCTGATCATATGGACCAATGGTCTGATCCAGCATGGCAAATGTTATGATGCTAAGAGGGGTAAAAATCAATCTTCGCAGAAAATCCTGTGTATAAAAGACTTTGAAATTTAGATGCTTCTAAAATCCATGCAGAGTAAAAGACAAACGTGGCTCCTCTAGCCTGTGCTTTTGCAACCTCCCATTCTTATTTGCCATGCCTGAGGAGTTCATGATTAGACTATGAGCTTCATCAAAGGGCAATTTTCAGCTGCCAAATAGATTTGTACAATAAATCCACATGGGACCAGATTAACAAGCAAGAGAGACATCAGAAATCAAAAACCTAGCCGCTGTAATTCCACTGAAAACTTGAAAGGATGATGTGCAATGATATTTAGACTTTTAAAGAGACACTGCCAGAATACTACAGCTAGTTTTCATTAGGAATTTTGCTTTTCTGTCTCACATCCTTCCCAAGAGTTCTTTTCATTAGCAGACTTAAATCCCACTTATATTCAAGGCTGCACCGTTCAGAACTGTTCAGTGGGCTTCAGAAAGAGTAACATTTCATCCAAAGTTCAGCATCTTTTCCATGCAACCATAAATTAATTAATTGCAAATGAATTTTTTGATTCTAACATCTAAGTTGTCTGGGTTTGCAATGTCAGCACCTGGGAATCTTCGATCTAATCCCATCCACAACTCCCAGAAAATGGGTATGACTGAATACTTGCATTTCTGATTCCATGTAGTCTGGCTTTTTATTTCCTAGGGAAATAAAAAAAAAAGCTTCTAGGGAAGCAGCTCGATAACTCTTTCCAATCTGTACCTACTACCACCTTTCTTCCCAAGAGTATGGGAAGACTGGGCTGCAACCAAGCATCTAGAAAGGTTTAGAAGTAGTTGAGGGAGAAAACAAACAAACAAAACAGGTATCAGCTGTTTATGGTATATTGGAAGGGGAAAAAAGAGAAATATCAGCATTCAGAAATGTACAGAATCAAGGTAACATCTGTTTTCCTTTCCTGGGTCCCACAGAATCTGCTGTGTTCCTTGGTTTAACAAATAAACCAGCTGCTAACTAGGAGATGCTCACATCATTTGCAAGTAAAAGGAAAGAAACGCAGGGATTTGTTGGAACAAGCCCTTTAAGACTAAGCCCCAAACAGAAGTGGTAAACATCAGAGCTACAGCAACTGATCGATTATATACAGTAGTGGAAAAGAGTTGAGAGAAAGAGGGGAGCACATGATGGCTCTGCTTTGCTGTTCCAAATACATCCATGTCTAGTGTACCTCCACAGAACTAGATGCTTCCAACTCTGCAAAGTCAGATCTACAATGACCTCATCCCATCATTACTTTCTGTTGTGCTGAAGAAAAAAAAAAAAAACAAAACCTAAAAAACACCACTAACAACAAAACACAAAGCAATTACAAACCACAACAAGGGAGGGAACCTGTTCTCCAGTTACACTGACAGACAGCCCTCGATAATCTATCAACAACAGAGACAAAGGAACTGATTTAAGATGCTATTACTTCCAAAGGGCTCAGATTGTGCTACTCTGTTTATTTAGGAGTTGGAGAAGTCGAGATCCTATTTGATCAGCTTTGAAATTGGTTCCAAAAGGCTGAGAAGTCAGCTGATTTTTCATTTCTCTGTAGTTCAAGGCCATATACATTTCTCCTTTTGTTTATATCAACAAAATCCGAGTTAGGATATAACACTCATTTTTTCTGCCAAGTCCGTGGAGAGTTCTCATCCAAGACTTTGCTCATCTGACTCAATCCAGCCTAAGAGGACCAGAAAATACAGGTTTGTGGCTGCAAGCCACAAGCCCTGGTGCTGTGCTTGCAGACTAATCATTATGTTGCTCTGGCCATCCAAGGAAGATGAATGCTCACCGTCTCCTGGTTGGTTTGCTCTTTCCCATGTGCCTTTGCTCATTTCCTAAATGCCATTAACCTTTATATCGTTGCATTAAGTGAAATCGTCAAGACTAAAAGGTACCATTAGAATATCTTGAAAACTGAATCACAATTTACTGAAAAGGATTGGTGGGCACAAAAGGAGCATGAAAATACGGAAAACAGGATGCAAACGTTTGCAATGGGCAACAACTAAAGAAAACACAATGAGCAGAAAACCTTAATTTAATCCTTCACTCCTTAGATTACTACAAGATAACTATTTGTTTTTCTCTTATACTTCTCTTACAATTACAGCTGCTTCCAATTTGAATCACTTTGGACCAGAACTGGAAGCAGAACTATTTAGAAAAAAAAAAACAAAAAAACATTCTTCTATATTTCTTAGCATCTGCTTTTGAATGACGTGCCCAGGCCTCAGAGGGTTCACTAGATGCACGTTTTAGAGATGATTTTTTGGATAGAAACTTCTGGATGCTTGTGAAACTTACTCATACTTAGGAAAAGTGTAAAACGTGGGAGACAATGGAAACCAGAAATAGGAAAAGCCTCAGATTTCAAAGATGATGTAAACAATTTACTGGAATGCTCATCAGAAAGCCCAGAATAAACTCCATCTCTTTTCATTTCCCTTCTGCAAGTACTTATCAAATACGCTCTGTGGCAAGAACATTGCTGCAACCATTTCTGTTGGTGCCTGAATACTGGCATGAGTCCAAATTAAAATTATTTGCAAGTTTGTGCACTAGGCATCCAATTACAAGAATGATATACAAGAATATCATTGCTTCTGTATGCCAGTAAGACAACGTTATGCGACTGCAAACTCCCTCAAAACAACCCAATTTCTGACTATCGACTGTAATAAACTGCTTATGAATAAGGCATACATAAAAATTCCACAGAAATATAATATGTGATACGCAATAATAAGGAAGATAAAGAAAATCTTTCATTGCCTATAGATAACTATAAAGAAACAGAACTGCAATTTCAGGGACAAATGATGTATTAGTAACAATTTGGTTATTTTGGACAGAAATGGGTCAAACCAGAGCAGTCCACCTCTGAAAGAGTAGCAAGAGGAAAGGCTTTCATCTTGGCATACTGCTTTATTTCTGCCACACTTTCACGGCAATTCACTGGTTCATTACTTGTATAAAATAATTCAGTAAATGCTAGCCAGGTTACAGGGGATGGATAATGGCAGCTCTTCCCATTTATTAGACTCTCATCTCTGCAGTTACTGTATAAGGGGCCAGGATGCAGAGCTTTTCATCCAGTTCTGCTACCCGTTTATCAGCAGCTCCGTCCTTTTATCCCTCAGCATTTAAGTACTTCCATCTCCGAAATACAAACTATTGGCTCTTATCTAACAAGAAAGTTATCTTGGTTTTATGCCAGTATAGCATAGGAAAAACAAAAAAATGCAATTTATTAACCTTCTAAACAGAACGAGACAGACTTCAGCAAGATGGCACATGATTTGTGGAACACACGTTACATGACTAATGTCACATCCTCGCTCACACGAAGATGGCTCACAGAACCTTCAGGGACATTCACTCTCACAATTTATCTGGGGTGAGTTTTGTAGAGATGGGGGCTTCTAATTGTTAGACAGGCCATGACTTTTGACAGTTACTCTGGCCAGGCTCCACCTGCCAATTGCTGCCGTTACATCAGGCACAATTTTACCTCTAATTTCTCCTACTGTAAATGACTGGAGAGAATGCAAGCAAAATCAAATCAAACCAACCAACCAACCAACAAAACAACATCAGTTTTTCCTCACCTCTAGCTTGCTTTACCAGTTCAGTGAATTGAGTAGTTGGACTCAAAAGAAGAAAAACTTTTCCAACATGAAGATGGGTTCTATGGAAGAGCATTCCTGAAATTCCCCAAATCCTCCTTTCAAAGGTGTTTTGAACAACTATCAACAATTTCTTATGAACGTATGGCCACTCTGCTCGGTGCTGCTCTCCCTGATTCCATCATCTCTGCAAATGGATGGCTTTTCCCTCTCATCAAGTCGGATAATAAAAGTTGGGGCATTCAATTCCCCTCATTCAGAAGCATTAGACTGGACAGAATTAATTTTTTCTCTTGACTCTCCCAAAGACTTTCTTCAAAAAGGGATCCACGTCACCAGTAAAATCTCCTTCAAAGGGTACTGTCAAAATATCTGGAATAATTTAAAAACTCATTTGTTACTCCTTGTTGCGTGTATCCCTTTGAAGCAAGAAGCTGAAGTCTATTTACATCAGTACTTCATCTCCTCTACCAGGCACAACATGTCAAGGAAAATGCCTTTCCAACACCACATGTACTGAGAGAGCACGGAGCTGAGTTTTGAGATTTGCCATGTTTCTACTATATCTGTTTTGGAACGCAAATGTATACATGGCTCAAAATACATCAAACTCGTAGGATGGTGAATACAGTTAGTAATCTGAACATCCCAGTGCAGTACGTTACTACAGGCGTCTTAACTAGTCAGCCAAGAATCAAGAAGAATAAAGTGTAGTACAATAGGATATGGTAAAACAAAGAGCTATGCCAGTTTAAAAATGAATCACACTGAAGAAACTTAGGAGAATATCCATATGCGTCAGTGCAGATTTGATTCTTTTGGGCCAATATTTGCTCCCGATTGTACTGAATAGAGCTTTCTATGGCACAGCCTTATATTCAGTATTCTGCAAACCAAATAAGACAAGATGGCTCAACAAAATCCTGCAAAAGGAGGACAGTAATACAAACCTGGAGGGCAATAGGTCCAGTGAGGGAGTTAATACAGACTGCATTCACACTGGGAGAGAAATGATAGGCAGTTTCTGATTACTTTTTGATTGTGAGATTGTAAACTGGTAGAAGTAGGAAGGAGAATTCCTTGTTGAAATGGACTGCTTTGTTTTAGGCAGCTTTCAAATGGAGACACTGCTGTTCTAAGACTCAATTGGACAATCCAGACAAAATCAAAGAGAGTCTGGATTTTTTTTCCCCTTCTTTTCTTCTTCTTTATGTTGAATAAAACCTTAGATAAGATCAATAGTTTCTTTAGTTTTATGTTTCTCTTCCTTAAGGGTAGATGGCTTATTGCATTTCCATTGATCACACAGACAGGGAGATTCAACAGAGACAAGTCATCTTTTCTTTTGCTCTCATTTCTGCCCTCCCCCCATACCCATTTGAAATCAAATGACTTTTAATCGAGGCTGGGGTCACAACTGTTTCTCATTTACATATCACTAGTAACAAATTCATGCCTTATTTTTCACTCACTAAACTGCTTTAGAAATGAAAGTCACATTTCTATACATGATATGCCACACACCGTGCAATCGAAAAACTTTAGGAACTTCTTTTCTGGGCCTCTCTATCAGACAGGTTACCTCAGCCCTCCTACAACATTGCTCTGTGGTGAGAGGGGGCTTACCTGACAGCCCTGTGTATTTAATATTTAAGCTTCTTACAGTCTCTACAAAGCCTTCCTCTGTTTTTTCCTAAATCCTTTGCAAACTCCCTATCAGATATGTGCAACTTCAAGCACAAGAAGTTTGTATCTCAGTTTACAGTCAGCAAAGCAGCTACATTCACCATTATTTTCACCATTTTCAAGAAGGAAGAAAGTCAAAGATCAGGATCCAGAACTGCTACCAACACCATTAGAAGCCTGACCACCAGCTTACTGAGTGGTGGTGCACTTGGGAGAACGTTGCATAAAACATTTTAGATCTGCTGGCACAACTTATGCAAACTTGGGTTGAAAATACTGAAGGAAGTAGAGAACAAATCATTAGACACTGATATAACCTGATGTCCAACTGCTTTTAGATGTTACTCAGATTATCTAGGAAATGAGTTAAATTCTCCATGGAGATCACTAGGAGTTTTGCCACTGACATTAGTCAAGGTAGAATTTCTCCCCACTGTCTGAAGGAAATTTAAAACCCCACCACAACCTGTGGTACCTATTGCACCCCATCAGCACTTCTCAGAGTAGGGAGCACTAGGTGTAATGCTCAGGGCAGTTATATTCTCTTTCTTTAAACCATCTTCAGATATTTCTTCTGCCTTTTCTATCTAAGAAATGATGTGAGTATAGTAGAGCACTGTTAAAACAGTAGCTGAGTACTTGCTGGCCACATTCTATGGAATGTAAAAGGATTAACATAGAACTTGCAAAGAATAATTTGAACGTCTTATTAATTGTTATTTGTAACAATGGCTTTTTCCTTAAGGGTCTTTTCGGATCCTTAACCACATATTAATGCTGTATAGATAAGGATTGCTCCCTAGTGGGAGAAATAAGGTGGAGCACAGAATCCCTTCCATGGAAAGCAACAGGTTTGGGAAAGGAACAAAAAGAATTCACCAACTGAGCAAGTGGAGAATTATGTACAGCTAAATACAATTACCAGAGCTCAAACCATGTACTTAAAAAGTGCCAAGAGGCTCCTGTCTCTGATGCACTCAGCACAAGTACAGCCCTTCCCACAGTATCTGGAACATCATTTGGTAAGAAATTTAGCTCCATTTAGTTCACAGTTAAAGCTGTGGCTTCAGCTCATAGATGAGCTACCTTTGGCTGTCAGTAACAAACTCCAAGTGCAGAATTCTCAGTGCAGGCTCTTAAGTTTAGCCAAGCAAATGCCCAGATAGACTGCAACAGGAAGTGTACGACTCCTAATATTCATGTTAATTACCTCAGATCTACTGTGAATACCATTATAAAGACACAGTCTGTATCATCTCAAAAACACTCCTTCATTCAGCTCAATATTTTTGGCATTAGACTGGAATTTCTTTTTATTTCACTGTCAAATGAAACCTCGTAGCAAGGAACCTACTTCCCTGGCATGGAAGATTAAAAGTGAAGGATCGTGGAAGGATTTAACTGAGAAGAAACTCAGTAGAATGGCTACACTTATATTATAGAAGGAAGCTGGCAATACCAAACAGCATAAAAACAGCACTCTCTATTCTCCCAAGCTCATTAGACACACATTAGAAGGAGTGTGCCATGTAGTTCTTTGGAAGAGGTACTTACTTTGTAGAGACCATGGCTGCAGCCGCAGTACGTGCTCTCCATGGTGTAGCTCCTCAGCACACCCATTTCTTGCCATACCACCACCCGGGCTGTTGACTCGCGGGACTTTTCTACAAGGAAGCTGCAGCTGTTCATGACAAATGCAGGGGCCACTTTGTCCAGGATTTTAGGAAGAGTCTATAAGAAAGTATCAGCAATGAGAAAATGAATCAAACAGATGTACATGCATTTATATCACAAATACATCTACAAGAGGCCTATGCTGTTTAAAGCGCGTATCACCAAAGCTACCTGTAGAAACTGTCACTGTGATAGTTCCAGTTAGTGCCAAACTGGACTCATCTTCATCCCAAGTGAAATCTTCATATTCTAATGTTTTGTTGTGTTTGTTTGTTTTTTTGTCCCCAGTCACAGACAAAAATGCTGTAAGTACATTTGGTACATCCCATCCAAAATGATGTCTTTGCACATCCTATAGTTTTGGACTGCTGAAGTCACTTATGAAGCTTTATTTTTTAAGCTGCTTCAACATTAACTACATTTTCCTGTTCTGCCTAGAGGGCTGCAGTCATAGCTCAGCACACAATGTTTCCATTCTTTCCTTTCCAGCTCCTCCTCACAATTTGACAAGGGATTCAGCTATAGGAGGAATTTTGTTTGAACACAGCACACAGCAAAGAAGGGGAATGCATAATCCCACTGAAGGTCACAGATAATTATAGGAAAATAGAGCTTAGCATTTAACTATCTTGCATTGTGAAATAAACCAAACTATTCTCATCTGGGATCAAATGGTACATTGAATGCACTCTGTATAGAAAGCGGCAATAAAGAGTAAATATGAAAATTCAGTAAAATTACCTCTTAGCTCTGAGTGATTTTCTTATTCTAGAAATCATTTTTCTCAACAGCAGCCTATAAACACTGCTAATACACAGCGCTATCAAATATTTCTATCAGTGTGGATGCAACACTTCTTCATGCTAACTGTAAAAGTATATACTAGATACCTTAACACTAGGTGTACTCGGTGTAGAAATTGGGCATTTACATACAAAAGCACATATGTGCATATAAACCTTTGTGCTTGCATCCCAGTACATGCCCAAAGACCATCCAGTGAAGAGCTTGTAAAATAAGAACGTTCATTATTTCTTTGATGACAGCTTTCTTAAACTTCTGAATGGAATGGAATCATACAGAAGGAGTTTCTGCTCATTGCTAATGGCATTGACCCTCAAATTTCATTCAGTTTGGGCAGTGAAAGCCAACCAGCTAATTTCACTTTCCAATAACAATCAGTGAAACTGATTGATTCTAAGCAATTCTAGTTCCACTCTGTTGAGCTTTACATCACAGTTCTGTACAGGACTGCTTGGTTTCATCAAAATTGAGAAAATAACATTTAATAGCTGGTCTTCTCTTAAAGGATGACTGACGCAGAAGATAAAATCTTTGGCCTAAACTGTTCTGCAATATCCACTGCAAACATCATAATCATACATACCTCTGTAATAAGAAAGTAAATGTTATTTTCAGCATATCCAATCTATAGCTATGAATGGACCCTACCAGTTCTGTAAGGTACAGACATAAAGATCTATAAGGTCCATTCATCAGCAGAAAAAAACCTTGTGAACAGATAACTGGAACAAAGTGAGAGATTACATTTCAAACCTGAGACCAGCATGAGCCTAACTCTTAAGTCAAGATCTACAGTGTGCTATTAAGAACTACAGCATTCCTTTTCCTGGGAGAATACCGAACAGAGGAATCTTTAAAATTGATTACTTGCTCTGAACTAAACATCCACTGCTTCTGAATTGCCCTCAAAGTACAATTTGCTGCAAAATATTATGATTCCGAGCAACACATCCAGGTTTTCCTGGAGCTGGGTTAAAAATAAAGCACAGTCACCCAAACAATTATAATCCTGAACACAATCATGAGATCCAGCTAAACTGCGTGTGAAGGTTCAGATAGTTTTCATTCTGTCCTTATCTGAAACAGCACACAGATTTTTGTAAATATATGCTATGAAGTACCATAATCAGATCTCTAATCCAGTTTAGTTTTTAAAACAATTGAAATTATATGCATAATCAGTCTTCTATATTTGATTAAATAAAAACGCTGGCAGGTAACAGTAATGTCTCTGTAGTCAGGACTCATTTAGAAGCATTATCAAATCTGAATTTAATATTCCTTTCATTTTACCAGCTTTCACTGGATTTCACACTAATAGTTCTTTCCCCTCTGCTTTTCTCATTAATTACCTTTCAATTGTATTTCTGGGAGGGTGAAAACGCATCTTTTCAAAGGATTCTTTTATGACAACACATTACTTTAACCATGCTCCCTGTCTCTCATACAGCTGGATTTAGCATGCACAAAAACGGGGGTGCTGCCCATGTCCATAAACCTCCGTTCCCATTTGGTCAGAATGGAATTAGGATTCTTTACTGAGGTCCCTTCAGAGATTACTGTCAAAGGGGCCTGGAATGGTGATTAAAAGGAGAAATCCTGAAGTTGGGTTTTCCAATGTCAATGCTACGCATGTCATCTGAGGCCAAGTATTAGGAAGTAACAATGCCTCTTTCTCCCACGAATCAAGGGCTACAGCAAAGGCTGTTCAAAAATCACAATTTTCTTGAGGTATTTTGCTCATGTTTTTGGGAAGTAAATACATGGAGAGCAGGATCGTCCCCAATTACTCATGGGAGGAAGGAGAGAAACTTCCCATATTTTGCAATCACAAAGCCTTTCATCTAGGCCACTGCAGATTCTTGGACACCCTTGGAGGCTTGCTCTTGGTTTCTTCATTGCAGATTCAAGACAGGCACCAGATGCTGAAAGCAGCATTTGAATTCTGTTTGTGTAACAGTGAACTATCCTCAGCCTTTTCAAGCCCACTGATTTCAAATACAACAAGCGATGTTCTGACTGTAAGCACCCTTCCTGCTTTTCCTTGTGAAACAAGTGTTTCCACGGGGACTTCTCGTGAGTTGAGGGTGAGAGAAGCACATGTATACTTGGAACTTATAAAACACAAAAATACAACATTTCTATTAGTCAGCGGCAGTGACAACAAAACAGCATCTTAATGAAATGAATTAGAGATCCACCTATTGACAATATTCTCGCAGATATCTGGTGCATGAAGATAGTAGGAATCATTTAAACTTTTCTGGATCTCTACTCCTCTGCTGCAAGACAAGTTTGCACCTACCAACAGAACTTGTGATCTGACCTCATCTTAAAGAGGGATGTAGGTGCACATATATGCCAACAACTGTAGAAAGGAACAAAGCAGACCTACCCTGTAGCCAACATCTTCTGTGATAACTGCTGTGTCGACCACGCAACCTGCTTGCCACAAGGTCTCTTTGATACTGCAACCATAGAGGAACACATTCTTTTTCTGGGAGTGTCCATGGTAGTCACAGAACACCTAGGGAGGAAAGAAAGGCAAAATCTGTAATACTGAAGTAAGCTTTGTGGTTCTTCACAACAGACACTATAAATACTAGAGGATTGTATGTGAGGAATTACACCTTTGTCAGTGCTCTTCAGACAAACTCAGAGCAGAGCTCTGGGCCAAGCCTATAATCAGTGTCAAACTTTGTTAGTCAGCCGTACCTCGTTTTACCTATTGGAACTGACATGATCTCATGAATCCAGTGTCAACACCGGTGCATTTCTGTCCACAGCAGAAATAAACATGACATCTGTGCAAGATTCCATGCCAACCGAGGAACCTGAGAGTTCATGGTAACTTATGATACAACGGAGCAATTTGTTGGGCTCCTCTGACTTCTCAACTCTAGCATTAGCCTCAGGAGATTTTAAAACTGCACCTTTTGCCAGCAATTAATCACCTTGGCTTCTTTAAACACAAAAACTGTGCTACACAATGTTTAGGAAAATGTAATTGTGCAGTTGTGTAAAAATGTATTGTATGTGGTCAGATACTTACATGAATTCCTGGACATAAAGCACGGGACATTATCTTTGTCAGACAAATAATCTGATTCCACACAACGTAATGTATCTATTTAATCCATCTCTCATGTCAGCTATCATATAAACTAGGTACAAGGTACATTCCAGGTTTTAATGGAAGTTTTGATTGCCTTCATAGGCACATATCAACTTTGATAAAAATGAAAATCACGATTTAATGACCCAAGAGGAAAATATTGACCCAAGTGTTAAATAATAATCAATCTCATTGCCCTCCGGAATATGAAGTCAATATAGACACTGCTGTTACATATATTCTCCATGTCTTTATCAGAAACATTAAGAAATCCAGCAGTGAAAAGACAAGGATTTCTAAAGAGAAGAAATTGGTTTGTTTTAAGGCAATATTCATTGCCGATTAGAAAGGAACATCGTGATATCATTTAAATAGTTTTCTGAGGCATCTATCAGAGACAAAGGGACAGGTGTCATAAGGTAGGGAAGCACTGTGGATCAATTAAAAAGATGAGGAAGAAAGATACATATTCTTATATAAACATAGACAGGAGGAGAGAAACAGATGGAATAGATCAACTTCTTCCACCAACTGTTAAGGCAAGTTTTACCCTAGTATGCTTGTTTAGTAGTTATACAGTAACTCAGTTTAGCTGCAGCCAGTCAGGAAGTTTAATTACCTAAGGAACTGAGCATTTAAATTCCTCCAGCTGCTCTGACAAGCTGCACGTTGATTGGAGATGCTAAGACACTCACACGCAGATTCATCCCACAAGTCCTAGTTAACAGGACTGCTATAGCCACAGAACATCCTGAGTTGGACAGGACCTGTAAAAGGATCACCCAGTCCAACACATGGGGCTTATGCAGTCCTACACTTCAAGCAACTGCCTGAAAAACAGGGAATTATCCCATAAAGCCCCCTTCTAAACAGCTGCATTTATTGGTTCTTTTAATGACAGGCATTTTTCCAGTTAGCGTTCCATCTATGCTTCCAGCAATACAGTCATAGATTAGTTTAACCACAGGTACCAACTAGAATTTACTCCTATGAATATCAAAGAAGGTTTTATAGCTGTGGTTCTATTTTGAGGCAGAGATCCCAGCTCAACCAGGTATCAATTACCTGCCAATTTACAGAATTACTAACATGCAAGATGCATATATTATTACCTAAAAGATTACTTATCAGAAACCACACAGGGATGATCAGCTGCTCAGATAGCTGTGCTGCCTGATAAGCAGGAGGTCCATAATTCTGCATCTCAAGAGTGAATCCTTAAGTGACAAGTCTGGAACAAGCCTTCCATATTAGTAAAGCATTGTAAAAGCCAGGCTCTGTAACACCACTATTTCATGCCATGGGATGAATCCATGACTGCCACCCACCTCCACAGCAGAGAAGTCAACACTACTGGAAATGTTTCCATTCCATTTGTGTATCATATATACCTACATTTTAATTAATTTTACTGAGCACTGCAGTTATTCTCAATGTTTATGACAAATCGTTTTGTTTTTGTTTTTACAATGCATTCTTCTGCTCTATTTTTATTCTACAGAGTAGCTCAAGCCTCACCACTCAGCCAAGACAAAACTGTATTTTATAGTTGCAGCACCCAATGAAGAACTTTCCTTGGGTTAAGCCTGGGCAACCACAAGGTAAACTTGAGACCTACCCACCCCTTTTTTCTCTCTATCCTTCTTGTACAGCTGTGACACCAACACACAGTCAAATTCCAAGTCTGGTGTTCACTGGGGTATGACTCAAGACACACATGCAAATTTTTATCTATTTAAAGTAATGTGCCAGCACTGAGCACCACAAAGGTAAGGACTGCTTTCAAACTCAAAAACAATCCCCCTCATGACTCACAGAATCAGGAAGCTTTTAAAACAAAGGAAAAGCAAGACAGAAAATGGATGCAAATACTCTTTTTTTTCCTTAGTAGCTTCGTGAGAGGACCCAATCTCAGACTGCTGAGGTAGACACGTTTAGGATGCTTTGCTCACAAAAAGCTATGTACTTGCAGTCAGATTCTGTTTCCAACCTTGATAGAATATCTCAAAAAGCAAACACCGCTTTGTGTCTCCTGGTCCCTAACAGCATCTTCCTGTCCCCTCCAAAAGTAACTTGCTCTTTGCTGCAGCTTGATCCCTCTGTAAGAGCTACACTTTTCCTGTTGCATCCTGCAAGTGCACTGTCAACTGTAATTCACAAACTGCACATTTCCTCACCACGAATGCTCAAGGGGAAAAAGCAACATCTCTTTCCCCTTCAGTCCTAGCTGCTCCCAAGCTTAGCTCTCTGATACTCCCGCTGCTCTCAGTTGAAAAGAAACCACCCTCAGTGGAGAGTTGCAATACTACAGCGTATCCAGCCCCTTCTTTTACTAGGGTTTCCAAAACCAACAAGAGAAGCAAAAATAAATAAACAAATAAAGCACTTAGATGGCTGTTTTCTATGGCTGAAGTTACCAATTAAAATGGGTTTGGTTTGAAAGGCCGCTAACTTTAAAGTTATTTCCTTTTCACTTTCAAGAAGCTTTCCTTTCCTTTGAAGAAACTGCTTGCGCATCCCCAAGATAAATTAAACTAATTCACTCCACAGAAATCATTTGGCTATCAGTGAAATTGCCTTCATGGCATCTTGGCAGTGAGTGCAGGGCAGAAGAAATCCAGCTTCTTCTGGAGTTGGGAAAAGACATTTGCGAGCATGTATAAACCAAAATCAATGTACTCTTCAAAGGCAAAGAAAAAATCAGTTTACCACGTCTGACATACTGCCTGTGAGTGAGAGACATGATACGATCAATAGTCTTACTTCACTCAGCAAGATGAAAACTTCCACTGGGCGCATGTTCAACTTCATGCATCTGGATGTGACAGGGATGGTTATGATAAATTTAAATTAAAAAGGCCCAATACGATTAGCACAATAAAACAAAACTGATCAGATGTAGCTCAAAACCCAAAGAAAATGTAGGTGGAATAAACTCTCAGATACAAGCTGAACTTCCAGTAGATTCCTTGGAGTGCAGAGCTCGATGTCAGGGCTGTCATTTAGGCCAAAAATAGCATATTTCCACAAATATTCACTTAAAGAAACTCACAGACATTTTCACCTTGTCTGAGGATTTTCTCATCAAGACCAGAGTGAACAGTGCATCTTAGGACATTTCCTGCCTAACTGGGGCTATAAGAAGCCAACTTGCTGTTCCATCCACTTCCATTCTGTTCATCAACATTTGAAACCATCAGTGTTTTTTTTTTATCCTGAGGTCTCAGAACTATTCATTCTGTTGGGCATCAAGACCGAACAGATGGGGACAGATCCCAGACATATGCCAGTAGTATCACCCCTCATGAACTTCCGGTAGTTCCCCCAAAAAGTCATTTTCTTCTCACTGAAGCAGCAGAAAAGTTCAACCATTTTGAAAGCTAACTTGTGTTTCTCTGATTGCACAGATTGCTCCAGTTTGGGCTTTTGCATGATCCATTCAGACTATGTCTTCACAGAATTTCTCCTGTCATTGCCAGAAAGATAACAATAACTTACTAACAATATCTAGTTTAGCTGAAGTACTTTGAGGATACTAAGGAGCTGTAAGGAATTTGTATTCACTCTGCAGGTGCACGAAGACTCTGAAGTTTGGAGTTGGTTAGAAGATTCAGTAGATAACCCAAGACTTTCAAAAACACCCCACAATGATGAAAGTATAGCGGTATAGTATGCTTTCCACATCTCTAACCATAAAACAGGGCTGTTGACACAACTGCAATAATCCATCTGCGTGCAATAACCCATAGAAGATACAGGGAGTTACTCACCACAGGGGCCCGGTTGATGCTGCGCAGATAATACAGAAGACCTTTGGTGTGGTAAATTGTTGGATGGAGCTGAGAACTGGGAGTCAGCCACTGCCTGTTCAGATCATCTCCACTCAAGGAACAACGGTGGCTGAAATCACAAAGCAACACATCACAAACAAAAGTTGATTCCAAAGAGTTCCTGATTCTGGCAAGACCTGGCACAAAGATGGGGAATGCCAATTAAAACACAGATCAAAGACTTTTAACACTGGGTTGGAATGAATCAACAGTCGGTACATTTCAGAGGTGCGTACCACCATGCAGATTTTATCATCCCCTTTCCTTCCAGAATTCAGACAGTTACAGCCCTGAAAATAAATGCAGATTTTCCTTTACTTAAGTACATACACAATCAGGACCACTTACAAACAAAATTACCTTCGGAAACGCTCTAAATTCTGCGCTATCTACAAAACTCACCCAGCTTACGTGCACAGCAAAGGCTTCTCAAAACCTCCACAGCAAATAAGTACATCCAACTCCTACTCATTCTAATTGAAGACAGGTGCTTGAATCTCTTCGACCGGCCTGAAATATGTATTCACTTAAATGAGATGAGCTGGATATCTCATTTAAGCTCCTCCGCTCATGAGAAATGTAGCTATCTGAAGCACATCAAGAAGATCTTGATGCATGCTACATCATTATGTGGAACAATTACCTAGATTCACTGCAAAGACTGGATAAAAAGCTAAATAAGGATCCTAGATTTGCACTGAGAAAGTGTTTTCATTAGTTGGATTGAAAATATTCTGCTCCTGACTCAGTGATCAGTGAAAAAATCTGCAGGATATTTGATTGTAAGGAGCAGCACATCATTGTACAATTTTGCAGAATCTGACTAATTTCCCTCATTAGTGATTGTGTGCACTGCAGAGCCTAATTATTGTAAGTACTGGACAAATTTCTAGCTACAGAGTTACATCCAGCTTTGCTGTTCCAGCCTCCTAGTCACAGAATAAGTACAGATGTATTCCTGGGGACACAATCTGGCGGTCTGAAGATAGAATCTCGCATTGCAACTGGGGTGCATTGCATCCAGCGTTATCAGTGAGCCTTGCAAATAATGCTTGCAGAAAAAAGGTCTTAAGGCTGGAATACTTCAAAAAATACTAGATACAATGGAGAACTGGTTAAGAAAGGAAAACAAAGAAACAATAAAATCCACTAAAAATGTCATACGTTTCTAATGGAGAAAAACAAGGTCTCTGATGCCATCTTGGGGTTTCTGGCAACATCACAAGACTCATTCTGACTTTACTCTAGTTTCAGTGTTACCTGAATTCCCTTTTTTCCTCATAACCCACAGCTGCTACATTGCTCATTCTGAAAGCTGAAAAATATTGCCAGTAACAAAAGCATGAGAAGTCACTGAATGCTTCTACCAAATATTCTATGTAAAAACATGACCGTTTCTGTTATGTTTCTTAATAGCCCTTCAGGCAAAGTTACCTGCAGGCTCACCTTTCCTGACCTGCAAGAGAACAGATGCTCAGCTGAGATTTACAAGTGTATTTCTGCCAAGAACTTGTGTGCATACACAGTTTCCTTCCAGCAGGCGTAACTCCATTCTAAAAGTCACTAAACAAAAAGCCAGTTTGTAAATATATATATAAATTATTCTTCTTTCTGAACACAAGAAGAAATTAGATGTTCTCTTAGAAAAGGAGGCAAGAAAAACTAATCGATCCTGTTGCATTGCAGTGTTTCTCATTGCAGCATTAGATTCTGCTATGGACTGTGGTCTGGAATGTAGGGCTGGTTCACAAGCACATCTTGTACACAGCATGCTGACATGTTCATAGGTCACAGTACCCTCACTCTTCAGTCTTTACTCTGCCCATGTTGCAATTTACCAATTCCATCATTCTGATACAAAAGGAGGTTCTTCCTAGAGGAGACTCTATGACAGTTCAATTGCCCCATGACATTCACAGGCTAATTTATAATGGAAGGAAGGTAAAATCTCACCAAGAAGGCAAGAACTGGGAGGCAGAGTTCAGTTTTGTCCTCCAGTGATTAGTATCTTCGCTCATTCGAATGACCTTTAGATATTAGCCCTCTGCCTGGCAGCCTGTAGCCATAGCTCTGAAGGAGATGCAGAACTTTAATTAAATTATGAGACACTGATTTTTCCAACCTCGCTCACTCCCTCTGACCATACTGTTATAGGCTGTTTATTTTTGGAGATCCCCACCAGCTCTGTTCCCTTGCTCCTTTCCTCCTTCTCTTCCTCTCCTAATAGCGATGACATTCGCAGATAATGGTTTTGTCCGTTATGCTCTGCATCCAAGGGTGAAGGTAAAATATTAAGCTGATCTCAAGTGCTGATAGCAAATAAAGAGACTGGAAAGCTGAGACTGGCTTTCTACATTTGGCAAGATTTAATGAAATTCACTTCTCAAACCAAAGGCATTTCTCACAACGTAGTTCCAAGCTACTGTATTTGCTTTAAGTGCTTTATGTCTTCTCTCCTTTGCAGCATTAGTGAGACTACGTGACAGCCTGGATGGGACTCCCAGCAGCTCAAACCAAGTGATGAAAATGTTTGCCACAAGGAATTCCAATAGAGTAAAGGAAACCCCACCTCTACCTCTAAACAGATTACCCGTAATTAAATTGTATTTCTCTTGCTCACAAGTCTGATGCTTTGGATTGAACTTCTGTTATAGCTCTACCTCCTTTTCTACCTTTAAACAGTTCTTTGACGGGGGTCAGCATGTGGGACAGCTGTTAGCAAAGAAAACTCAACCACAGGTGAATTTGTTGATGACTGTTGGTTTCAAATATCAGTACACATCATCAGTAATACTCCTGCACCTCTGCAAGCCGCACCTCTAAAGATGTATAAAGGCAGGTAGTCATTCTGAACTGCAAATGGGAGAACTACTCTAAAAAAGCCAGATCCTTAACATCTCAAATTGATACACCACAGTCATAAAGATGAGGTTGAGTTTTCTCTTCTGAATACACAGGCAGTAAATGCACTTCTAAGAGAAGCATTAGACCTTGCTCTGAAGGCAGGGACACCTCACAGAGAGTTAGTGAGAAAGAGGTTAAGTTGCTAAAGCACGGACCTATTCAGTTAAAAACAGAATGATATTTTAAGTCTGTTTGCAATTTTAAGACCTTGCTTTTAATCTTGTACCTCGAAGTCTGACATCAAGTTTTAATGAAGATTCATCCTCTTTTTTTCTCTCACCCTTAGGTCTGCTTGGTTTAAGAGCAAACCAAAAGATCCCTGAGCGCCTCAGCTTCCAACTGTACTGAATTCTGAAATGTCTTTGGACTGGGAGACATGAACTAGTCCTAACCCAAGGCTGATATTGTCAACAGAACCCTTCAGTTGGCTGCTGTAAGACTGGTTCGATGCCCTGCATGGAAAGAAAAATGAGAGGGGAAAAAGAGAGAAGGGAACACATGGGGAGGAGAGGGGAAAAAAGAAAACAAACACCAAAAAACAAAACAAACCAAAACAAACAAAAAAAAACACTAAAACAAAAGGGAAAAGGAAATATGAAATAAAGACATGGGGGGGATAAATGTAATGCACAAGATATTAGACCAGGAAGAAAGCGAGAAGTGGAAAGAGAGGAAAGTCACTTTTTAAAGAAAAGATGTTGCTGTGCTTGGAAGATAAAATGATTCAAAATCTCCTGTCCATTACAGATAAATGGAAAGACAGGGCCCATCATATCAAATGAATGATGTCAGGACTGATAATAACAGCACCTGGGGCACAGTGAACTATGAAATCTAAAGGGATGCATTGTGTTTGATATGTAGAGAGCAACATCACCATTCACTGTGCATCTTAAAAGCAGACAGCAGTACCAGCACAGGATAAGAATATCTATAAAGGAAAGTAGGCACAAGTAAACATCAGGATGCCGTTGAACAGCATGTGGCAGCCTCAGACAGACACAGCATGCTGGACTTATAAATAACTACTGCTTACCCAGGATGGAAGCAAGAGGAATATTTGCATTAAGGTGTTTTGGTCTTGCAATTAAGAAAGCTCAGATCAACCTGAGATGTGAGTACATGTGGAGAGGGCAGGTGGAATCGTGAATTTTCTTGATTGTTAACCTTTTCAGAGAACAAGGCAGTGATGTTGGAAAGCAGCAGAACCAGTAAAGCCCTCCCTCATAATTAAAAGGAAGATGTGACAGAAATAGAATTATTTTTTTACAGCCTGAAGTCCATGCGCTGGAACTGACTACATTCACCATACATTTATTCCATGGAGATGCTCATCCAATGCCATCTAGTCGTTGCATTACAGCATTGCCCTGCGATGTCTATGGTCATTCTAGAAACAGGAAGCCCCCACAACAACAGCAATATTGGAGGCTTTAAACTGTGTGCAATCCAATGAAACACCAGCTTATGGCAACTAACAGTCTTCCATTTTCTGAAATATCTGCCTTAATTGCATTAGAGAAATGTTGAAGTACTGAGTACTGCTTCGTAGAGCTCTTCATATAATCCATTTCATTTTATAGCAGATAAATATACAGATAAGCACTACAGGACTCTACAGCTGGAATCAAAGATGGGGAAAAAGAGGGCAAGGTGTTTTCCTACTGTGCTCTGGGCTGCATCATTAATTTCATAGTGAAACTTCTTTCCCATCATTTAAGTGAGCTGCTTAAAGTTCCCTCTGGGATACCTCACTTGGGCATCTTGGCAAGCCACGGGGTTTCACTGAAGAAATGTGATCCCTTCCCCATTTACTTCAAGAAACAAAGGGGGCAATGTTCTTTCTTTGTTCAGGGATTGAAGTTACCAGATTTTCATTTGTTCACAGTGAAATATAGGTGAATATCTGCAAGGCATATATACAGGCACCAATGACCAAAGCAGTTTCCATCCACATTACTGCAGCTAACAATTCACTACTGATCATAGCTTATCTCTTAGATGACACTCGTACTATCTGGCTGCCAACCAACTGAACAAGGCCACTGGAAAGATCCTGACCACTTTAGACCACTGCTGCTCAAAGACTTTTCCATTTCAGCACAGATTAATGAATCCATGATGCGTTGTACTTCCTCTTGAGCAAATGGTGTTCTAAAGCACCACTCCATCAGCTTCTTCTTGCCTACACACATCAGAGCATTGATGCTAATTAGCATAACGAGCCTTCAGAGTTTCACCTTCTACATCTGACTGATTTTTTTTTACAGTGGACAATTCTTCCTTCCCAAGATAAATGATTTAGTCTGTGCTTTCTCCTTTTGGTCCGTGTAACTGTGTCTCTGTCCTTGTTCTGATAGGAGAGTTCCTTTTCTCTCAGCGGACACATTTCATTAAGCCGCACTTTGTCACAAACCAGTTAGACACAGAATGAGATCTGCATCATTCCCAGCTAACACTGTCAATGTCATAATCAAATGAGACAAGAAGTTCACATGACCTACTGAAAAGGTGAGTTAACAGCCTTATCACAGCTAAACTACCTCCTCAGTTCCACATGAAAGGACGCTCATCAGATTTCTACTATTTTAGCTGCAACAACAGTAACTATCAAATATGAGAACAAATTCACCTGCAGTTGGTGACACTTTGCACTGTCATTTATGAGGAAAATGCAAGTTATGATGATCTGTACTGTTTTGTGGAGGAGTAAATAAGGATTCAGGAAGCACCTAAAAACTGAAAGTTTCTTGACACCTACCATGAGATTGAGTCATCTTTAGACCCTTTTTGCAACAACTTCAAATACTTTCTCACTGGTAAGAAAGCCCAAAACAGAATTTTTAGTCACTAGTTCTGACTGGAAAAAGTAATTTTCAACTCAAGATTTTTCTTTTAACAAGTACCTGCTTCCTGCTGGAAATCATAGCTTTTCCTCAGCTCATTCTCTTCAAAACTTGGAGTTTTCCATCAAAACTTCAAATTGGCCAGTTCAGAATGTTAAACTGTTTAAGAGATGCCCTCAGCATATGGCAGAATATGTGCACTTAAGGATTCTAAGGTACTCATTCTTCTCTGCCAAAGCGCCTCTTTGTCTGGGCCACGTGTCCTACAACACAACTTAAAGCGCTGACAACACTAATTCAGTAAGATGCACAAATTAAGATGCAGCAGGGGAGGCAGGTGAAGCCAGGACAACGGGACAGCCAAGCAACTCCCAAATGGCACTGCAATGACATTTCCAAATGGAAATGATGTTTTTAAATGGGAAGATTTGGCTCCAATTTTGACTATTACTCATTGAAAAGCTTAAGTTTACCATGGGGAGAAAACAGTTCTTTAAGACAGCCTCATCCTCCTACAAACTCTTTCAGCAGATCCTAATTTTGCAGGCACAAATATTGAAAAGTGAAGACACTCATGCAACAAGGTAGCAAATCAGTGAAAAATTAAGACCAGAACCAGAGGTTTCAAGACAAAGGACTGAATAACTAACATTTTACTTTTGAAGTAATGTCCTTCAGCCTGCTTCTAAGTCTTGCATTGTTCACTTTCTTAATTTAAATATGGTTTACATTCATATACCTGAAGAAAGGTTCTTAACTGACTTAAGCTAATTGCTCACATATGGATTGCATTAATTGAGTTGATTTAAATATCGGGTAGTTATATCAGTGCAATCTCCATATACAAATGAACACTAAGAAATACATTTTCCAGATGACTGTTCTAAAATTTAAACCCAACTAAGTGACACATAAGAGCAAAGTGTGGCATCATAGATCAATAATAAGAACTACAAGCAGAGCCTTGCATAGAGGCCAAGAATAAAAAATAAATAGAATGTGCAGAGATACCTTCAGATCTGTTCAATTTTCCTAAGATGTTAATTAGATGAAGTGAAGCGAACTGAAGATGTTAATTAGAATGGGAGGAAAAGACCTCAGAACAGATGCTACGAATCAGAAATATTCTGCTAATAAGTTATAGAATAATTGGAGTAATCCAAAAACATTGTCAGTGAGTGCTGAAGAACCGTTGCACTTTTGTTTTAGTAATGAGAGTAATGAAACAAACACTGCACAAGGACTGTGGTCCAAGATATTATGATACAGTTCCCTTCTGGACCATCACTAACATCATCCTGGTCTAATCATGTTCAGCATCATCTAAAAGGTTTTGTCCAGCTTGTAACATCCCGCTTCCTGCTAGTCATTGATCAGGACATTGTGCGCCTACCTCAGAAGACAAACCAATTTTGGAAACCTAGAGTCCCTTTTCAGTTTGGGGCCTGCAAAGATCTGTGTATCAGACTTGTTTCAGCAAACTGACAGCAGCACGAGCAGAGATCTCAGTACATGAGACTGTGATGTGATTTATGCTGGAACTGACTGCAGGTTGACATATATGAAGACATACTATACTTCCTCCGTCAGTAAATTAGAGTACTGACAAAGCACCATTACCAGAAATATGCTGAGCGGTAGCTTATGAAATAACACAAACCCAAGAACACAGTTTGTCAACCACCCTCTCCATGGCAGGCACAGTTAAAGAAAGTAACACTAGACTTTGCTAATCACTCACATTGGAGGAGCTTTCCCTTCTTTCTTCCTACTTTTCTCCCTTTCTTTTTACAGTCACGCCTTAAAACCAATATGATTGTGATCATATTGCTACTGATGCCTACAGCTCCACTGGAAATGCCCGCTATAACAGGATATATACACTGTTGTGTGACGATGCCTACTAACTTCACAGGCTACTTGCATGACAAATACTGTGGGAATACAAGAAAAGCTGTTCAGAGCAGCAGCTGTGGAGCAAGATAAACAGCATGGGAACCAAGGACACCTCTGCAAGGAGAAGAAGAGTCTCACAGCTCTGATTGGTTATGTGCCTGCATGGACAGTTGAAAAGTGTTTTGTAGAATGCTTTGTTGACATGTAAGATGTTTGGGAAAGTTGTAAGGGCGGATGGGAAAGTTAGAAAATAACAACTTGTGAAGGTATATAAGGGATGTGAGAACTTGTAATAAACGATTTGGATCGTTCACATCTGAGTCCGTGCCGAGTCGCTGCAAATGGTGCCCACCACGTGGAGCAAATCAACCCGCGGCTGAGCGAGCCCGGTCCGGCAGCGTCGCCCGACTGAACTTCGGAGAGACTGTTTCGCGTGCACCCGCACCGTTCTGCAGGACAGAAGGTGAGCAGTCGGGAACTATGGGGAGCTCACTAACGAAGGAGCAGAAAGTAAATCTCGAAGTATTGCGGTCAGTGTTACCGTATCAGGATAAGACTGTGTCTACTAAAGCATTAGCTACTCTTCTTAAATGGATAAGCAAAAATGTCCCTGAATTTCCAAAAACTGAGTTCTCTCTCGATGGAGAACTTTGGGACAAAATCGGCTCAAAACTCTACGAGGCTTCTCTCGCTAAAGACAGAAAGGCTGCTAAGCTGTTGCCCGTTTGGAGCCGGATAATGGAAGGGATTAAGCAATCACGACGGGAAAGAATTTATTCCGACCATTCCCTGCCGCCCTCCGTCCCAACCCCGCCGCTGCCTCTCGCTGCGGGAAGCGGCCCGTGCCCGGATCCGACTGGCGGCTCCGACCCCTCCCCGATTCGGGGAGACGAGGGGCCGCGGCCGCCCCCCATCGCGCTCCCGCCGTTCGCTCCTCCCCCGACGTTCGCCGCGTTGCCGCCCTCTACGGCGCCCTCGCCCTTCGCTCCGCCTACGACGCTCGTCGCGCCGCTTCTGCCCTCCTCCCCCCCCACGTCATGCGCTGCTGCCTCTGTGCAGCCGGCGTGTAACGTGGATAAAGACACGGACGGATCGAAACCAGGGGATCGTTGTGACCCCGGTCCAGAAGATCCAGAAAGAGAATCGGACGCATTTCCTCCTGATGATACTTTGAAGGAAGCAGGAATGACAAATTTCCCTACAGCGTACTGTGATGTCTTAGAGCAATGCAAAAAAGAAACAATATTAAGAAGTAATGCTGACACGTTGTAGACCTTTCCTAATCAGGTCCCCCGTTTGGAATCTCTGCCTTATGAGGCAGTGAAGGAGCTAAGGGAGTCAGTGAGAACATACGGAGTTCAGTCAGCCTTTACATACAATCTTTTGGTTGCAAACAGTGACAGTTACGCTATGACCCCTCACGATTGGAAAACTGTGTTAGGAATGATCCTCTCTGCTATGCAATACACTGTGTTTATGATTGAATACCGGCTACATAATTTGACTGATACCTCTTTGCCTCAAATTGGGACACATCCATGTGGCACAGCACCTCTTCAACTGTGTCAGACAAATGTCACTCACGTTCCTGAATTTGGCCGTCTAAAATATGCACGTGTAACAATAGATACTCATTCTTCTTACGTATTTTCCACAGCACATACAGGTGAATGCAGTCTCAAGATTTAGAGTTTAAGGCATTAGCTAGGATGTTGTGTGCTTCTTCTATTTTAGTAATAGATCAGATGTGTATTAAACAGGATTTGATCTAATCAATGCTAGAATCTACAGGAATAGCTCTTTTAATGTTTTAGTACTGTTTGGTTATGATGTTATTAGCCTATTAATTAGCTTTTCTTAATTTGCAAAGACAAAACCTGGAAAGGAATTCTAGACAAAGAGATGACCCTGTACCATAGAACGGATACCTCTTTTACATCCAATTAATTGGGATCTGAAAATATAACCATGCATCATTTTAGACAAAAGTGCACGCTAATAGAACTAAATTTGATGGTTTATTCTGTTTTCCAAGCAGGTGTTCCACTTGGGCTCTATATCACGCACTGGCCATGCGGATGTGGTGTACAACTGGAAGAAATCCTTCAGACCCTGAATGCAGGAGAGAATCTGTGATGGGTGAGAGAGGACAGGTGCACCTTGAAGCAGGGGACGCCCTGCTGGCACTACCTGTCACATCCACCACCAACATGGCTTACTGTTTCTCAAGGGTCAATAAGTAATAATGCCCTTAGTGATACTCTAGTACATTTGTCCTCTAAAATTGGTTCTATTTGACATGCTATTCCATTAAATTGTGCGATCATTATTCAATTATTAGCCCAGATAACTCAGTTGGTAGAGCATGGTTATGAACATCTTAAAAGCATTTACTGCACAAATTTTAGTGGTCATTAAAAATCAATATATCAGAGTATATAAAAATTGAAGCCTTTTCCTGATCAGTTACGGATTAACACAATGGGACCCTCATGGATTTATTTTCAGGTTGCAGAAACTTAGGTTGCAGTACAAATATGTTTGTTCTTTTTAGTGGGTTTAACAGCAATGTTGTTATGTTGTATTTGACTTGTCTCTTTTTTCACTTTTAGAGTATTGTCAATCAAGGCCTTGATTGAGTTATAATGATTATGTTATTAATATAAATAGCGTTATTATTTTATAGTATGGTAGTAGCTTGTCAATAAACAAAAAAGGGGGAATTGTGGGAATACAAGAAAAGCTGTTCAGAGCAGCAGCTGTGGAGCAAGATAAACAGCATGGGAACCAAGGACACCTCTGCAAGGAGAAGAAGAGTCTCACAGCTCTGATTGGTTATGTGCCTGCATGGACAGTTGAAAAGTGTTTTGTAGAATGCTTTGTTGACATGTAAGATGTTTGGGAAAGTTGTAAGGGCGGATGGGAAAGTTAGAAAATAACAACTTGTGAAGGTATATAAGGGATGTGAGAACTTGTAATAAACGATTTGGATCGTTCACATCTGAGTCCGTGCCGAGTCGCTGCAAAATACAATCTCCCCGCAATGAAGTAATAATTCCTCACAGGTTACTCAGCAATCATATACATGAATGCAAGCTTTTCCCCTTTCTGAACACAGAATTTCCAGCTCTGCCTGCCTAGTCCACTGAACAGTCACGAATTCCTATGAAACAATTTGATTTCTTTGCAATAAGTGTTCCTTTCTGTAGAGATAAGCAATAGTTACAGATCAGGTCTGTTTGCAATACAGTTTCCATGTCAAAATAGGAAAAAAAGCCAGAGCAAAACACTGAAAAAACAACAAAAGACTTATTTTCAAGTTATGCATTCCACCTGACTCTGAAGGGAAATGCATGTCTTCTATTGAACTAGACACGCATTCCATGCATCCTCAGAGATCAGGCAACCGCTGCTCTACCATCACTAGAAAAGCATCTGAGGGACTGATCTGTCACTGAGCAGAGTGAGCAGGCACAGATAAGTAAATCAGTTTGGGGTTATATCTGCAGATGCACTAAGTTGTTTTATTTACTTTCCCCCTATGCTTATGCACTACATGACTTCAAAGCTCAACTGAATGCTAATTCTGATACGAAAAGATGCACTAAAACAAATTGCACTTACGTAACTGCTCATCCAAGCACAGTGTCTCTGGGCACTGCACAATAGTAAAGTTAAACGAAGCATTCAATACCCACTTATTAAAATAAAGTATTCACTGGAGAAACCTGATGGGCTTGTAAATGTCTGCAAAACATTCAGGAAAAAAAAAAAAAAAATTAAAATATCCATATAAAATGCAGTAACTGATAAAATCGCTATAAAACAAAACAAAACAGACCCAATTCTCCAGGGAAACTCACATAATGGTGAGATTGGGCCAAGTGTTTAAGAGATGCCACGCAAGTGGTAAGTAAAGCTGGCACAGAAAAGTGAGGGCGCATAGAGAAAAATGAAGACTCCTAAGAAAAAGGATTTGAATTTGAGGGGAGATCTGCCTTAGAAACCAGGGCAAACACATTAAGTGCAGCAGTTTTGCTGGAAGATTCTAGTGGAAAAAAACAAAAGTCAAAGAAAAACTAGGACAGTAGATAGGAACAAATGTAAGCGGTTCTTATATACTTATGTGAGCAGAAATCTAAGCTGTTTTTTTTTTTCTATAGCAATTGGCAAATTTTAATTGGGGGCTCGTACGATCAAAAAAAAAATCCCTCTTGAAACAGATTTGTAAAGTGAAGTTACTTGAATTCTGAAATAAATGACCTGATTTTTCAAAATATGGAGCTACTCATCACTGCCTATTGAAGTTCAATAGAATTGCAAGCACTCAGCATCTTCCAAAGTCAGGAAATTCTTAACTAGCTTCCTAAAACATATTGGATCAGGGCAACTAATTTATGGTCCTTACTATTCGTTTTTATCTCTGTTCTTCAATTGAATCAGGAAGCTTTACGTATCAGAATATATCAGCAATATTCTAGAATGGAGGACACAGAACTTTTCCAAGTATTTTGGTGAGTTTCTGCATAGCTCTTCCTTCCCTTCCCTTGTTTTTAATGTATTGAAGTAGAGGAAAAATCTCTTGAAGGGTAATGAATTAAGGATATTTGGGCATCAATGGGTTTGAAGACACTTATGAAGAAAATCAATGATCGGCATCCAATTCTGGTAATAAAGCACTTAAAAAACTTTCAGATTAGAAGCACTGTCCTGCGTCAGTGAGTCAAAACCTCAGGTTCTGATCAAAAGCTGAAATAACTCACGACATAGCAAAGGGCAGCACAGTAAGCTCTCTCATTTAGACATGGAGAAAAGGGTACAAGATAAGAACACTAATAGGACCACTGGATCATTATAGCTCTTCTACTTCAAAGGTCCATGTTTAAAAGCTGATACAGTGCCACTAAACAACATGTGTCTGCTGGCTGCTCTACATGCTCAGTCACTAAACAAGGAGTAGGACCATACTGTCTACCTTTACTTAAGTTAACGACCGAGCACTACAGTTTTCTTCTCTCTAATACGAGAAACAGTTTTCATCACCTCATGGGTAAAGCAGGGTTTGCCCATGATTCTATGTTTTAATTCTTGATGGACCTTCCAGACCTAACAGGTGAATAACAGTACTGATTTATTGCTAAGTGCATCATACAGGGCAATACTACTTATGCCACGAAGGAGAAATTGTGCTAAGCACCAACTTTAAACCAAAAGAGCTTCAAAACTGCCTTCTAAAGACCAATATTTCATCACTGCAAAGAAACAACCTTAGACGCAACTTCCAACCATATTTTTCAGTGGAGGGCATCCATAGCATTTCTATCCACAGAATGACATGGAAGGGAAGTACAGGGGAATAAAATTCTCTGTTTGAAGATGGATTTGAAACAGAAACACGCCATGTGCTTAGAATCATAAATAGAGGCAGGAAGGCTAACGAGGCTCTGGAATATTTCTGATGTTATCTGATAGTGTTTTTCTTTTCTGAATTTCTCCAGGACTCCTTGTACTTTGAGCTATCCCGCCCCTCTCAGACCCAGGAGAGATTAAAGACTCAGCTGCATAACATTTAATCAATACCGATAAGCTCATAGAAATATCCTCTACAAAAATCAATGTGCAAATTCAAGTAGGCCATTCTGATCAACTGGAATAAATGTTGCAAATTATTTTGACCGTGGCTGTAAAAACACTGAGGAATAAACACCAACAAAGGAAAGACCTTAAGATCTAAGTTATCTTTCTCCTATATATATAAACAACGTAGTTCAGCTGTTACTGTTTGAATTTAGGTAAATTAGTGCTTTCTCAGCTTCTTATCTTTATAGTGTATTTGTAAGCAAAGTCATTGATTGCCTGAAGCAGAAGACCTAGAAAAAAACTTCAGCCTTCCACCTTTCTTGAACAACTTAATTCCAAATATATATAATTAATAGTGCTATATAGTGCTGTGAAATGCTAAATATCTTTAATTCTTCTTAAGGTGTAACACTTTTTTAACCTCCTCACAGTCTGAGCAGCAGTTCCTTAGTGGTGGATAGCGTGATAGACGCTTATCTCTAGCCCTGAGTGCTGCAAAATACCAGGAACAGAAAGCTAACAGAGATAGCAACAAGGTAAAAAGAAAGAGGAAGAACTAGGCCTTATAGAGCTCGTTTCTCACACAGCAAATCTGTTGGCCCCAAAATTATGCTCATTGAATGGCAGCACTGAATGTATTTCTCATGGTATGACTCCACAGCTGCAAAATCCCAGCTGCAATTAAGGAACTGCGGGGCTGGATGTTCCATCATTTTTATATGTGCAGGCACTCCAGCGGTGGCTGTGGCAGGCTGCAGCTGCCTGCTCTCAGCCCCCAGCTGCTGCCTCGCAAAAAAGGCAGTAACTGCAATTGTGTGCAAACGTTAGGAAAACACAAATTTTGTGGGTGTTGGAATGGTTCAAAATTGCTGAGCATTATTTCATTCTAGCGCTTCCCAGCTCAGTCAGGTGAATAGGACTTGCTTGGAAGATATCACAAGAACGTGGTTTTACGCCACTGGAAGAGGTGATGAGGTGACCTCCTAAGCATAATGGTTTCAAACAGAAAGATAATAGCTGAATTTCAGAGTAGACACATCTCAGAGGAAATCCTCATGACTCCAACTTTGAGCAAGTTTCCAATGATTACAGAACAAGCAGGTGCCTTTTTCTCTTGTTTATCTGTTAGGGTTTTCCTGTCTATGTGGCATTGAGTACTGATTGCTGTCTAAAAGAGTAGCTGTGTTGGATGGTTCACAGATACTAGGGACAAATTAACAGCCTGACAGTTACATGCAAAAGTACAGACTTATGTCTTCTTCCTCAATATTATGTCATACTTGATGAGAAATACTTCTGAATATACCCTTTAGGGTGCATGCACCTCCTTCATCTAGCTTACGTCTAAGATAATTCCATCTGAAGATGCTGGCAAAGGTGGAAGAAGCTAAGATACTTTTGCATGATCACATATTCAATAGCTTTGCTTCACTGTGGCATCTGGCTGAGCCCTTCCCAACTCTCCCATACTTTCCCTTCACTAAGTCCATCGGTGGTTCAGATGCATTGCCATTTTGAGTTCAGGGAAATGATTTAGCAGAGGGTTGTTAGAAGAACTGAAGCACTGCCATTGCTTCAAATAACATTCCTGCTGAGGTCATAGATGTGACTGAAAGTTGGCAAAGGGAAGAGCAAGGAGAAGAACCCTTGAGGCACTCGAAGCAATGATACCACTGACAAGCTCTCTGAAGAGAGAGCTTTGCTGCAGCAGTAATATGGGAGATGCCATTTGAACAAAGGAATAATAGAAATCAGTACAGTCAAATCATGTGTCTTTTAAGTTGTAGTTTAGTCAACTACGTTTTCAAAGTATTATTTACACGCACATCCCAGGATTTCATCAAATGCAAAGTATATCCACTGATTGAATGGCCACAATCCCTTAATGGCAATCAAAGAAGAGAGATGTTTGAATTTTAGTTTCTTACTGATTTATTATTATTATCTAGCTCTCTGCTTGCAACTGCAAATATCCCTTTGCTGCTCCATTAACCTGATCACTTATCTATGTTTCAAACTACACTCAGAATGTCCACACAGAAAATATCCACACTACATTTGGAGAAGATGTGCCTTGCATTTATGCATGAGATCATGGGCTACATTTTAATGGATACTTAACCTGGGCTAAAAATCAGCTAGCACTGTAAGGAAGGACTCTGGTCACATCCCACCAAGTACTGAATACCAGTAGATGACTCATGCACAACCAAAACCATAGTGCCATAGAGTGGAAGGGTCAGTTCATCTGCCATTTACCCTGAGTCAAAAAAGCATCAGCACAAACAAAAAATGGAGCAGGGAAACTCACCCCAGGCTTGGGCTAAGCCAGATTATCAGAGAAGGTTTCCTGAACAGCAAATATATATCCTCTAATATCCTCTAACAGAGCACACTTGTGTACACATCAGGTCCTAGCAAAAGTTGGAATGGCAAGAAAGCATCGGTACATCCCTCATTTCTGTTGTTCCCAAAGGAAATGGTCCCTTATCATCACTATCCTCACATACACAACATTTGCTACTTGTTTTTAGCAGTGATGAAGTTTTTGTTTTATCTGCTAGCAGTTGTTTCAGCCAGATGTTTCACTGAGAGATTCTGACTGGTTGACAAATAAAGTTTACAGTTTCTTAAGGAAGATAAAAAAGGAAATGGGGGAATTTACACACCACAATTGGGTTACACTACCAGTAACGCTACCAGCCTGCAAACTAATTTCACTTACTACAGCAGAGCAATGGTAGATCTACAGCAGAATGCAGGGGAAGCAGAATGCAACCATAAGCCACTGCCCCTTTATTGACCAATTTCCCCATCATGCTGATGGCACTAGAGATGCTTCACAGAATGCGACTCAAAAGGCCATCAGTTGGTTTTCCTTAATGATTTCCTGTAACAACGCAAACAAGAAAGTTCACCAACTCAGTATCTTCCTATTTTGTCTGATTTTCCAGCAGAACACGCATTTCCAGTACATTTGTAGGCTCAGAATCTGCCAAAGATATCACTGTTGTCATTCAATGCATTATGGTGCATGTTAAAAGAAGTGATTTCTATTAATAAGAGGAGCAAATGAAAATAAATTACTTAGAGCCAAGTCGTAGAGATTCTTATTCCTTCAGTTTCTGGATATAAGATGATCTCAGTAAACAGATCAAAAATGTCATTCTCCCTTACCACTCATAGCCATTATAACGACTGCCCAGAGCTCCATATTGACACTCAGTGTCGCCTATTGAATATGACTGTAGCAAATGTCAACTTTTGTCCTGTTAGAGTACAACTGTCATGTGATAGATAGAGCTGCCTGTCAATTCCTCACTGTGCTTTTCTACCTTCCTTTCAACTTCCATTACATTGTACGTTTTTAAAGAAAAGATGCCTTCTTTCCAACAACAATAACCATCTTCAGTACACTTCAAAGCCACAGTGAAGAAACGCTTATGGACTGTGAAAAGTATTGCTCAAAGAGAAGCCTCACATTTAGGGGGTTGATCCATCAATGACCTTCAAACACCTGGATGTACCACAGATACGACACACATCATTCTACATAAACACAATCATCTCTTTCTTAAATGTGCCCCATTAAGAAATATAACCGAAAAATATATGGAAACAATTCATCTTCCCTACCAGACGTTTATCTTTTTAACCACCAGATAGGACTGTATATGAAAAGCAACTTCCTTCTCAAATCCCTACTGGAAGCAATAGGAACACTGCGTTACAATCAGCTCCACACAGGCAAATGTTTTATTCATATCGCACGACTGGAAGAAAAAATAGAAAGAAAGAGGGGAAAAAAAAAAGGCATATACTGGTTAATTTTATCTAAATAAACCCCACAGTGTGGCTTTTAAATGATATCAAGATCTTTTCCTACCCCACTGAGGTACGTTTTACCTATTTGGGATGAGTGGCATCAAATGCAGTTGCCAAGAGTGAAACCCCACAGCTCTTTACAGTAAGTCATGGAATCCAGAGGCCTTTCCACACATCCCGCAGATAAATGGATTATTTAACGTGATTTTTCAAACAAGCGATCAAACCCAATCCCACTTCACTTAACCAAATGAGTTTCAAGGAGGAGAAACAAAGAAATCTACTGCCGTTTTCAAGACTGACAGTTTCTCTTCTCTTCTAGTTCTTCCTCCCACCACCACCTGTTTTGCACAACATGTTACTAATATCGTAATCACTGAATTATTAGACAGAGAATTTACAAGCACCACTTGTTTTTTCCTTGCTGATGAAGGGAAACTGCCACAGCAATGAAAACTACAGATTATATCTTCTAAACTCGGGTCTGAGGAGAGCATAAGCTACACTAACGATTTCTGAACACTAATAACAAAACCACTTAACGCTCTCTATTATTTAATATAAAACAGTCCTACATAAGTAATAGGGAAAATATTGTAACAGAATAGGCCAATGGGGAACAAAGCTACTCAAGAAATACGATACAGTCCATTGCATTGAATAGGAATGAAGATGAATTATTTTCCAAATATTAAAGAACTACTAGGACAGAGATTCTATAGTTGACAGCATGGATGGATTCCATAGAGATAAAACTGTGACCATAGGCCAATATCGAGCTATATTTGGCAAAGAACAAAGTAAAGGGTTGGAAAGAGTTCTGGACAGTACCTACCAGTAACGACATGTGATGCTTCAATAATCTCAGTGGATTAGCAAAACAAAAAATGAGTAAAAAAGGAAGAGCAGGAAAGCAGCACACAAAGGGCAGAAGCTGAAGTGCAAACAGAAAGAAAGACTTCTGCTAAGAAATAAAAGACAAAAATAAAAGAGACTCTGAACTGCAAAGAAATTGGGATTTCACTCCCTTTGGGGGCACCTCAAGGAAAGAAAATGTATGCTGAGATAGTGAAGAAAACAATCAAAGATAGGGTAAATATTTACGTTTCTATTCACATAACTGAGAAGGTATAAATCATAAGAAAAACCAACAGCTTGGACCTTGGGGGATTTCTCAGTGCTGTTTTGTTTACACATAGAGAGCCAGCACTTTGCTTAGAGCTTCTTCCATCAGCTTCACTGCAGGGTTACAAACAAGGAATCGGGTCTTTCAGTGGAAAAGATATTCACACTGCACTCCTATGGCTGTGAAGTTTCTGCAGCATGGTGGTTCTGGCTTAAAGTTCATGCTGTAAATCCAAGTAGTGCCACATGCTTATCCGAGTACAATCCAAGAGAAAATGCCAGACAAACTCTCGTTCACCTCAAAGCCCCAGAAAGATAAGAAAAACAGCACACACTTGTCCTTTGACAATACTTCTTTCTCTGTCTTCTGCAAAGTGACACAAATATTGAAAAGAATCTCATTTTCAGTATGCTCCTTGCTACCAAGTATTCTAACACAATTTATGGACTATAATTATAACTCAGGCAGTGAAACATCCAACTACTGAAGACAACAGCTGGTCTCAAATTCATGGCTAACAATACAACCTTATCAGCCCAAAAAAAGCAATTACAGACTACAGGACCTTTAAACCAGAAAAAAAAAAATGAAAATCAAAGACCATGGCAGATAAAGGCAGTGTCAGTTTCCAGCCTGGGCTGCCAGCCAATCATTTCTGATTGTAAACCTTTGACAACCTGCTCTGCCAGGTTATAAGATACTGGGATCACTCGCCTATTACTGAAGTGCAGTTAAAACATTCAAACGTGACAACAGTAACAGCTCTACATCATGGTGAAAAGGAACTGAGTTTCAAATGATTGAACCAATGCTAATACTGCAAGGAAGGGAACAGCAGCAATGCCTGATACATTATCAAGCATCACTGCCCTTTCTAACAAGGTTTACCTGGTTACAGGTAATAACCGTAAACAGTGATTGCCAGTAGTAGCACGGACCGTAAGTTCTGAAACAGAAGATGCTAAGTGACAGTCCTGCCATCTCCTCTTCTGTGAACCCAATGCATTGGGGCTCAGAACTCTGTGCATCTGAGATGTCAAAGAATTCAATGCCTGGGTCAGAAGAGCACAGTATGTGTTTCACCTGGACTAAACCTTCTCAGATCCGCTCTGGATTTCATTTTTTTAACCTGCTTTATCTTAAATATATAAACTGAAAATCTAATACAACGCTTGCGTGCTGCTGACACCTCAGTGAGTATGAAAGCTAAAGGAACATGGATGGACAGGTGCATGGAGGGTGATGCTCTGCCTCACTCCACGAACTGATTGCCATGGCTGTACATTCTATATGAAACTGAATTTAACATTTCTCCCTGCTTTGCTTGTTCATCTTTTCTCCCAGCTTGATTTTTCTTACTCTTAGGATTTCTTACCCCTTGCTCTACCGTTCCAAGCACTTCTTTTCTCTGTACTCAGCCAGGTCTTCCTCACTGTGACTTCAGCTGTATGCATTAGCAAAATCGGCTGCTTTGATTAGAAACACAGGAGTGGAAGGTAGATAATAGCCCGGTTCTCTACACCTGATCTCCCAGTGAGGGGTCACTGATAGGGGTCAACAGCTGAAATAAGCGTCTCATCACATGAAGAGTTGGTGAAGAAAAAGCTGTACTGTCAAATAAAACAGAGCACAGCAGTGCTAGGAGTTGGAGGGGGTGAAGTTATCTATATATTTAGGCTGGTTTGTGTTTTGCAGATTTTGTTCTGAAGAAGCAGAGCTTTCAGCTCAACAGCAACAGAGCCTGAAGTCCTGTATTTAACTACAGGGCAGAGTCAACTGAGGAAGTTGCAACTCCATCCTCTCAGGAAACAGGCTTGTTAGAGGAGCTATGGAAGGAGCCACTCTGCTACCAAGCCTGCTCCCAAGGAAGCACCGCTCTCATCTTCTAAACAATACGGCTGTGACAATAATCCTGAAGGATTGTTTTTTAAGGCCAGTTCACTGATGGGCTCTGATTAAATTATCTCCAGAGTGATCCATCTGTTGATTGACACTTTTAAAATACCGACCGTCCCAGATCATTTGACACTGGCTACTGATGAATCATCAAGTTAAAGCCTTTACTTTAAATACTACTGTTACGAATGAAATGTCAAATAGTGACATTTGATATTCTGCACCAATTACTACCGCTCATGTGGGCACATAAACACCACTTAAGCGGAGTCAAAATCAGGCTATTAGGGTGCAGGGATCAAAAGAGACAGGCTACTTGTCTTGTCTGGGTTTATAGACTACATAGCTATTGAGGGTCCATTAATCAAGCAGGGAAAAAAACAGCTATTATGGGTACTGCAAAAAGAGATGGTCTAAAGGAGGTTGAAAAGGATGAGTGCCTGTGCCGTGCCATACATTCCTCGCTTCTCTTGAACAGCCCCCAGTTCGTGCGTCATTCTGACATAGATTATACAAACAAGGAGGCACTGTTGGGTTAAGGGTGATGAGAGAGAGGAAAATGTTGACAGACTCTCCACCAGTGTGAGGCACAGAGCTGTGAAAGCCTGCTCTGATTCTTAACTTGTATGGTCAAGAAGGGTGGAAGGTGCCTTACAGAGGATATTTCTGTATCAGGTCACGAGAGACAAAGTCTTGTTCCGTCAGCAGTACTTTTTATCCCTTGTATTTATAAGGGCAACAGTACTTACATGTCTCCTGCATATAGGAAAGCGCAGATCACAACTTTTACTCCACTGCATTTCAGAGTCAAAGCAGTCAACAGAGGTTAAAAAAACGCAATAAGAGAACTCTGGGGATTTATTAGCAGCCAGAATCATGCCATCAGTCCAGAACTTGATAATAAATAGCTTTCTTTTTTTTTCCTAAGAAAGCTTAGCTTCTCAACACTGAAAACTTGGTGGGTTTTTGAAGCCTTCTGAATACGTGAGCGAGCTTTGAGAAAGCTTCTTTTGAAGGTAGGGCTCATCCTTGACACAAATGTACAGTGGGGATACCTCAGATATTTGAATTAAATTTGACTTGAAAATTCTGAACTCAAAGCTCCAGAGTCATCAATTCCCACGCAAACATGTACTTGCCAGCTTTCTTATTTTCTCTGGAGCATACCACTGACCCTATTACAGCATCCCCCAGTTGTACGTGCAGCTACTTCTCTTTTCAATGAGACCGTGTTCAGAGGAAGCCAGCATGATGGATAATAGAAGTCCTTTGACATACTGTGTCATTTATCACATAACAGCCTCAATCCTCCTAACAGGGCCTTCTCCATATGTCACTGTCAGCTCTTGTGCCACCCCAATGCATCAAAAAGAAAAGTTTGAATATGAAGCATTGTAATTCCTAAGTCACAGCTCATTGCAGCTTTCCAGACATGAAGAACCATTCTATCTATCTGCCAGCTTGTTTGTTTAATTTTCACCCTGTCTCACACATGTGAGAAATTAAGCCTTCAGTGTAGAAGAAAACCAGAAAAATGTCAGGTCTGGCAGAAAAGAGGAAGATAAAAATCTCCAGTTCCATCAGGAATCCAATGTGACATTTTAAAGTGTAAAAAGAGCAGCCTATGAGCATCAGGTATTAGAAAAATACTGGCAGATCTAAAGAATTCCTTCTCCTTTCCAACCCAGGAAAGAGGTTCTCTAATGGGCTGATGCGAAACTAGAAAGCTTAAAGCAATGCAGATAAGCTCCTGAACTCGGCTGCTTAATGGAGGCATATCTCAGCTCTTCAAGGGCAAGGAATGGAGTTAAAACACCCAGGAAAGCCTCTAGAGATTACCCAGTAGGCCCTGTTTTGGGCTACCTACAGTAATCAGAAATCACTCTATAATGAAAAATTTCACTGAGTCAGTTCCCAGGTGATTTGTGAAAACATAAGAGGAGACTGGAGCCACTGCTGGGGCCTCAGCTCTGCTCTCTGTAACACTCACATACATTCATCACTCTTTGCGCTCCCTCTCAAGTGTTAAGAGATGACAATCAGACCATGATCCATCCAGGCTCTTTTGCCATTAGTCTGTAGGAATGCAGCCCCATCTCGGTACTGGCTGCATTCACTGACAGTATCATGTTTGTGCTACCCAAGCACAGACTCTCCATAGCATTCATTCAAGAAGATGAGGGCTTCCTTTCAGATCTTCTCTATTTCATTTTCTTTCAGCAACACACAGAACTGGTCCAAGCTTGCATGAACCATTTCACAGACTCATTTTGTACTCGTTAGCATTTCCTGGGTTAGAAAAAGCTCCATCTTACTTTCAATGATTCAGAACCTCTCAGTGTGAATGGTCTTCAATTCCAAGAATTAAGATGCCATTTGGAATCACAAGTGATTTTAAAATATGATTTGCCACTTCATTAGGTTATTGTTGTGCAGTCTATGTAAATTTCCATTTCATTAAAAAATTTTCAAAAGAATCACAGGCAAATTACAGCTCGAAAATTAGTCAGTAAAACTTCATTAAGCCAACCCTTAATAGGATTATTAATGTGAAAGAACCAAAGATTAATTTCTTCCTCAATGAACATTAACTGACAAAATTCTTACCCTTTGTGGCACTCACAATGCTGCTCTCATGTCTTGATGCCTACTCTAACAGTAGAATCATGGAAGGTATATTAAACAACAGTGTATATTATTATGCTACAATGGATCATAAGTCAGCTGACTCAAAGGTTCCAAATTTCATTGCAAATTTCAGTATCCTCAAGGTTTTGGGGCAGCAACTTAGCATCAGCTCGAACTGTTCTTTTCATCAACTGATCTGATCTTTTCATCCCCCTTATTAAGTATTCACAGTAGATAACTTTATGTGGAGACATTAAAGTTGTGATACAGCAGAGTCTAGCAAGCCCCCAGGAAGCCCATAGGCCAAGTCACTAATAAGCCCTTCAAAGGCCTTCATCCCCCTGTAAGCAGTTTTTTCTCTGAAGCTTCCAGGATGGAGCTCTGAACCAACAATATCAATTCTGTATTCCCATGTATTTCACAGTTCGGTACACAGACAGACTTTTTTTGTGTGGGTATGAAGGGAAAGAAGATAAAAGAAGGATAAATCAGCTAGGGGCAAGTCTTGGTCACTACTCAACCACAAGGCAAAGCAGGGATGAATTCCAACTCACCATGAGAGTATCCTAAATAAGAGTTAGATGGAAATACGAGCTTATGCTACAGGAACAATTAAAGGAGTCAGTCACTAGGAAAAGGAAAACACTGCTGTACTGCTGCTTTGTAGCCACCAGCTCACATTCTTCAGATTACAGCAGAAATATCAAGAGAGGGAAAAAAAAACCTGATAAATCAATACGAGTTTATTACCAAATACAGCAAAATGCTGACAGTACAGCACACAAAACGTATGCTTATTTTCATGCCTAATTTGCACAAGCTCATTCCCAAAGGATGAGCATAATATTCAAAAGTGAGAGCACAAATGGCCATTTAAATGCCTAAACCCCAACTTAACTAATTGCATATAAAAACGTATACGTAACCTCCAAGCAAAACTGCAGCCTTTCAATCCTGATAGCCTGTGTCAAAATGGTCTCCATTACTCTATGGCTGCATACACATTTACACACAAAGAACGCTTCTTGGCAAACCTCAAAGCAAACTCCTTATTTAAGCTCACATCAGGCTTAAGCAAGAAACCATGCCCTGCAGGTAGTTTGTGGAGACATAGTGCTTGGTAGACACATGCTGTTTAGGGACCAGCCATTCCACTTGAGATCATGCAAGTACAATTGTGGTTTCAGAGCTGCCAGGTGTTTCTCAAAGATGGATAAAATGCTGGGGGAAAACAAAAACAGAATACGGACACTGTCTGATTGCATCTAAGGGATTTCTTTCAGTCACTCTGTAGCTCACAATAACTGCTGCACACCCAGTTGCTGTGACTTTTGCCCGATGGCTTAAATCCAGCAACGTCCTGTATTCATAGGCAACAGGTTCAGAGGTTATAAAGAACTACTCTGTAGCAGCCCAAAGGTAGCACACTAAGCAATGCCTGACATTAAAGTACATACAGTTTTGTTATGGCTCTTTGACACCCTTTGGGACAAAAGATATAAGAAATAAATTGCTGTCATAGCAGTACACACAGTCAGAATTGACACATGGCAACAAAAAAAAGGGAAAGGCACGAACACTGGCCAAACCAGTTCATTATAAGTAACAGCCCCGAGCTGGGCTTTTGTTTCTGTAAGAAACCACATAATGGAAAGATAGACTTGATTCTGATTATTTCTGCTTACATAAACAGAGACTTTTTCTTAACATTCTCCTTTTTATTTAGATTCCCAGTTGTATTAGTATTATGAGTTGGGAGGCTCAAAGCCACTGCCTCTGAACAGACTACATGCTTGATGAGATCCTGTGCTGCTCGAATCAGTCTAAAGATAGACAGAGAACTAGAACAGTTCAAGGGTGCCCTCACCTGCACATCACAGAAAGAGACAAATTACAGCTAATTCAGTTAGTGCAGTTCTTTGGTGCTCTTCACTTGAAAACTAGCACACACACAAAAACATGCAATGCATCACCCAGGCATGGAGGTCTTCCAAAGCAAGCTTTCTTCCCTGACATGTTTTGGAGGGGGTGGGGAACAGTCACCCCTCTGCTGCCTTCAGCAGTGAGCTTTCTACACTGAATGTTAATATATGTTTATAGTGAGACACTAAACAGGTCAACTAGAAAGAGGTTTGGGTATTCCTTGCAAATGGTTTAACCCACAGAGTATGGCCTGTCTTTCCAGCCTTGACTCCCCAGATATCTCAGCCTAAATCCAAGGAGCTTACCTTGAATCACCTAAAAAAGTTCAAATAAAATGTAACAGCCATAATCTCCTATAACTCTTGACTTCACTTTCAGGCTCTGCTTTACAGCTCTGCTACCACAAATATAATCCAGAACTGCTTTGCTTAACATTACATCCACTGGAGCATAGAATTCACCGTGAGCTCAAATGTGGTACTAGAGATTTCTGTGACAGAATAACATCTATAAGGGACTTGGATGAAAGACCACCACGTTTTTTTCCACGTCACTGGAGCAAGGATTTAAAACCCCAATCATGCTCTGTAGAAGTGACAGACGAGTGCAATAAACTTCATTAATACCCAAACCTCTTTTCCTGCTTCTTCTCATTTTTAAGTGGTATTAAAATAGTTTATGATTGTTCAGCTGCTCTGCACTTTACATCCTCTTATGTGTCATAACCATTTGGGGGATGACAGAAAAATAGACACTTTTTTTAAAATCTTTTTTTTTTTTTTTAATATAATTTAAAATTTTAATGTATATTTTGAATTACATTAAAAAAAAATACAAAAGCCTTTAAACTACCAGACAATGAATATGCAAAATGTTCCTCAAAGTTTACATTACTGTTATCATTGTTATCTACTGGTAGAAACGTCACAGACCAGAGATAGACCTGGGAAGCAAGTTTTGCTTTAGATGGTGCTCAGTGGGACCAGGTGCCCCTTAAATGGAGGATAGATTTTTTTTAATCAAAAGCTGAGCTTCTGAACATGTAGGGGAGAAAAATTAGAGGTATGGGAGATAAAGAAACATTACCATCTGAGATGCCATGTGATATACATAGAAAGAACCCCTGTACTCACCCAGAACGTTGTCACTGCATAATAACTTTACAGGAGTAGGAGTAATAGGACTTCTTCAACTATAATAACTATACCTTAAGTACTTATCATTTTTGGAGACAAATCAAAGCGACCCAAAAGGTGGTTTAGGATCTAGACTGTATTGTCCACTACCACTTCCTCACTGTGCTCTACTTCCTCAAGCAAACAACGCAGAAGAGGCTCTATCGAATGTAATGGAATATTTAAGCACCTCGTACAGGGACACATCCACCTGTGGAATTTACAAGCCAGTTCTAACAGTACAAGGAAGAGTGGCTGAGCTCTGAACACAGCAAGATCTCTACAGCAACTTAATGCCAAAATAATCACTATTCCCATGCAATGAAGTATCACCGTGCTAATCTGAAGGTTCCTAACAGGATCACAACATCACCGAGCTGGGGTGTGTTCAAATACCAACTTCGTAGTTCTACAGTGCATACAGACACAAGGTCATCATTACTGAAGCCCCCTTTGCTGCCCATCTCACCCTCTTCTTTTTGTTTCATATTGTTTCCTCCAGCTCAAATTCTGGGCCAGATGACTTCAAAAAGCTCTTCATTTTTCTATCCCTTTAAGACTCCAACGCTTTACAGCATTAGAAGTGTGGCTGACTTTTTTTTCCCTGACTCCCAGCAGTGCTGTCTTTCAGGTCACAGGAGAGGTTTTGATTTCCCACTCTTTGTCATTCCAGCATCAACTTAATTTTCTGTTTTTCATTCTCTTGCTGCTTCCCTGGGACATGCAGCTGGTTTCAGAAATTAAGGTGACAATTTGCTCAAACTACTGGGGTAAAATTTGCCCGTGTAATTACCCTAATTGCATGTGCAATCATATGAACCATGTACACAGGTGAACTATTCAACCTCAGCTGGTCCTCTGTGGGTGCATTTTTGAACAAGCAATTTTGAAAATACAGGCTTCCAGATGAAGCTTATTTTTGTTGTTATGCCTCTTTGTCCCATTTTTTAAAACACCATTTTCCAATTGCCAGCCCATTTCTCCAACCCAAGGCAGTCACATATCTGCTCTCCTACCACTGTACTTTGCCAGCTGTTATTCAATTGAATCTGTTATTCAAATGAAACAGAGGGCAGGGAAGAGCGGAAAAGAAACACAGAAACAGAGATGTTAAAGAACAGTAGTAGCTAAAATACCGAGCTAACTAAACAGAGACATTTAAAAGCAAACACGCAGTAAGGCAGCTCTACCTTTGCATAACTAAGCTCCAAGTTTTTTTATTCATATGCTTTTAGAAAGAACTTCTGTGCATATATCACAAAAAATGATGTGTTTTAATACTTAAAAGGGACTGAATGGTCGTATAAAATTTGAAATGTCACTTGGAACTCCAGGGATGTCCAGTTTGCAGGGTGAAAGAAATACTGCTCGATTTATTACACAGTAATATATGAAGGTATATTATGAGAGACAATAATCTTCATTCCCAGGCAATTTCAGCTTTCCAGGTAGTGTGGATATTGCAGTAAAGTATTGGACATTCTTCATTGCATCTATAAAAGTGAAGTTTTTACAATTTCATTTTGTGGACTTTTTTCCCATCCCATGAATAACAACTCCAAGTCTGAATCTGTAGCTTCCAAAAGGCATTAACTTGGGTAAGATGAGTTGGTCTTGAGATAAGTGATCAAAACTAGCCCTTGCACTCATGACATGAGCTTCTACCCAGTACATTCAGCATTTATGTCGGTACTCCATGCCTACCACAACCAGGAATCAGATGCAAAATCCAAGTTCGTTAGTATCTGTGTGACATCTCATTGTAGTGTTTAACTATGGGGTGAACTGGGTTCAGGGTTTGCAGGTGCATCCTGACAATTTCAAGAAAGCATAAAGAAATCCCTCATCTTACAGCGTTCTCCAGTCCCTTCACTGATGATACTGAACCTCACAAATCTTCCCTGGGTGGCTGAAGAAGTCACGGCAGTGAGATTCTCCCCCCCATCCTAAGAAGAAACAGTGAAGGAAAGCAGTAACTACAAAAGCTTCCACCTCCATAAAGTACATCATGAGAAAATGGATTAGCCTTCACAACAGATCCATTAGCCAGCACCCCAGTATCCTCTTTGTTCTTGCCAATTCTAAAGCACGCTGTGCCAGTATTGGATCAGCTCCTAACAAGAGACAAGCTGGTCCTTGCCTGTCTGCACAGAGCCTAGCACAGGCACAATTGCTATGGGAATAATATATTACCAAATGGACTTAAATGAGCATAATAACAAACAAAAGATAATCATACACACTCAAACTAATGCAAATAAGAATATAATTCAATCAACTCATTAACTTTACTAAAAGCTAGCTTTGTACATCAGCCTCCTGGCTCTTAGAACTGTCAAAGGAGCGCAGACATCTGATTATGAACTCCCGTTGTCAGTCAGGAGACTAGACATGAATGCTGAACAAAAATAATTCCTTTCTGAGCCCACGGAACATCGTGTTCATATCTAATATTCATGCTACCTTGAAAATACAAGGTAGTAGCCATATAAAATGGAATAATTTCTGAGGCTTAAAGCTGAATTGTTTAGTAGTCCAAGACATTAATATCACTGAGCTCATATCAAGTAATCTTCAAGTGCAGTGAAATTCCCAAGTGACCTTGACTAATCTGAACAGATTGGGTATGAAAGCATCGAGGGAGCTGCAGGCACCTCATGGGGGGAACCTTTACTGTTTCAGAGCAAACACTGTGCGTGCTTTTGGGACTGGAAGACCAAAGAAACAAGAGACAATGCATTTGGTCCCCCCTGTTCTTAAAATGACCATTAACTAATTCGTTTTTGTGGATGTTTAGACATGATACTGTTTTCTCCAAAGGCAAACAATAGTACAGCACTTCCATAGGATATTGACAAGCAAGAGAACAAGATCATAGACATTACATATTAAGAAACCCTTGGCCCTATCTATGCCAGACCTCCTCTGTGAGGTCTTTTTTGGTCTCTACCAAGGCATACAAACAGTGGCACAGCCCTCTGGGCAATTTACCAGAATCTAGCATTGTGTTGGCCTGTTATAATAACAGGCCTCTGGACTCTGGGACAAGCTCTTATAATTCAAGAGACTGAGCGTATTCTCCTGCCCGACCTCCTGAAAGCGCATGGAAAGTGCTGGAAAATAAAAGGAAAGGCAGCAAAGCACCCAAAGTCTCAGCTACTCAGCTTTCAGAAAACAGAAGCACCGAGCAATAAAACCAACTGCTGACATGAGACTGGTGCCGAGTCCCACAGACAACGATAGCAGACAGACTCCTATTTTAGAGACTTGACGAAACAATAAATTAGGTGAGGGTGTGTTAGAACAACAGCTGGTTGCTAATTAGTCGCAGCCCCCTCAGCAGGGTATCAATAAAGCAGCAAAGAACATCTCGAGTAAATTAAATTTTAAAAACCCCTACTGCAATCACTCCCCTGACAGACCCTTCCTTCATCTCCCTTCTCAGCTTTTTATTTATTGTAATTACTTTAGTAATAAGATTTGTTTCCTTGTTATTATATGTATTACTATGCAGGGCGGCAACAACAACAATAACAACAATAGCTAGGAAGAGTTATGTTGCTTATTTATCTCTGTGGCTGTTATTGGGCCACTGGGTGGATAGAGCAATGAGGAGGTGGGTGCCTGGGAAAAGCAGTAAATAGAAAAGAAAGCATATTCCTCAGGAGCAGAGACATATGGGGACATATTTACAAAGGAGGAAACACTGACAATGAGCGAATAGATCTAATAACTCAGGGGAGCCCAACAGCTCCAGCTGATAAAGGAAGGAATAAACAATACTGCATTAGAAGTGCTGTCAGGAGTCCTGGGGTGTAGCTGCGTGCCAACAGAGGTTTACCATAGGAGAGCCAAGGATGGACTGCCATGTTAGCACAGGGCAAAGGCTTTGTCTGAAATAGGGTCATCTCCCACAGCATACTGATGTACTGAGAAGAGTTTGGTGGAGGATCAGACTCTGGTTCTGGGTCCACCAAGGGAGAAGCTGCAAAGACTTAAAGAATCACATACCCATATTTTATCTTATGTTGTTCATGTACTAGCCAGATTTCATAGCATCATAGACTCATTAAGGTTGGAAAGACCATTTAGCCAAGCTATCAGCCCATCCCCACCATGCCCAGTGACATCCCTCAGCGCCACATCTCCACGGTTCCTGCACACCTCAAGGGACAGTGACTCCACCACCTCCCTGGGCAGCTGTTCCAACACACCACCATTCCTTCTAAAAAGAAATTTTGCCTAATATCCAACCTGAACCTACCCTGGTGCAAATTGAGGCCATTACCTCACATCCTATAGATCTAACCTTCCAAATCATGGGCTTCTGCTATAGGGAATCTGCTGAGACTATCAGGAACAATAAGGCTGCTTGCCTTGAAGAAGTATAAGTGGTCTTAGACCCTCTTCACTAGAACTAAAGAACAAGCACCCAAAATTCTCAGGACGGCCTGCTGAGAAGACCGTGATGGCCAACAAGAAGCACATTTTCACCAGTTATGCCTCACCACCAGTGCAAGATCACTGCACTGTCCTCTTTATGGGGACAGCTGAGGCAACACCAGAGGCAAGAGAGCAGCACTTAGATAAGAACCATCTACTGCACTCAAAGAAAGTTCACCCACAGTTCATAGCACTTCCCTGAGCCACATTCCAGATGCAGTACAAGCATTCCTCAGACATGGCATTTTCATCTGCTCTGAGGTCCCGAGTCAGCGCTTGCAAATAGACCACCTTATAACACAGAGCTCAGAGCACAGCCATTCTAAATGAGTAAGGACTGAATCTTATGCAAAAATGTTCTTCCACACGCATCTACCCAAGTACCGTTGGCACTATCCTTAAAGAAATGCACGCATCACACATCAGCTAGTCTGGAGAGACCCCTTAAATTGTGCTTGCAAAGTGCATGGCATCCATTTAGATATGCAAGACTAGATTCTGAGAATTCAACTCCTCTTTAACCCTCTGATCAGAGAGAAGCAAACAAGAGAAGGGAAGGGAGAGTAGGAGGGATGTCTACAGCCACATGGCTTTGTGTGCCTCTACTTCAAGATTTAATCCTCAAGGATGCAGTTCTGGGTCATCAAGTGAGTCCTCAAGTGCGGCCCTTAGCTTGTTTGCTGTCTATGTCCAGCTCTGCCTCTGACTACGTGGAGAACAAAATGTCTCAGTGCAGGAGAGTGCACAATAATATAGGAGGAAATAGAAGTTATATACACAGATAATGCTTTTGGGTAGAAGAACTAGCTTGCTTCTGTTCTTCCTACAAGTATCCTTCAAAAAAAAAAAGAAAAGAAAAAAAAAAAAGGCCCTTGTTTCAAAAAGTAAGTGGGAAACATTAATAGTTAATAGTTTCCCTTCTGAGAGCATGCAATAGAAATGTGTTCTGAAAGGGCTTTCAGAGGACGTTTCTATCTCTCCATTTCTGTAATTGTCAGAGTTAAAGCTTTTCTCTGCTGGATTCCAGGGCGCAATAAACAAAGCCCTGTAAGTAAAACAGGATGGAACAAACAGCCTGACTAAAGTGAGAGTGAATATCAATAAAGAGAAACAAACAAAAAGCCCAGCTCACCTGCCTTACCTATAAGCAGCAGCAAAGCTTACTCAGCCTGTGTTGTGGGAAGGCAGGTGCAGAAGGGAACAGGGTGTTTTTAAACCAGATAAAGAATAGTCCATGGCTATAATCCAAAATGCAAATCAGGATTTCCTCTTCCTAACAGCTACTATGGTTACCCCATGCCTTCGAAGAAGTCACACTGCTTCCAAAAAAATTAATCTTCCTTTACCAAAATAGACTCACCGGCTCCCATCTCCACTGATTGGTTCAATTCATTTACAAAAACACATCAAGTTCCTCTCATTGAAAAGCTTCTTTGATTCAACAGTAGGGAAAGGAAAGCGAGAAAAGGGCAGACAGAAGGGAAGAAAGAGGAAACATGAAAGGGAGTAAAGAAAAAGGAAGAAGGTGGCAATGGAGGAGAGAGACATGAACTTGGAAGAGAGAGATTGGGCAGTTCAAGACCTGTGGATGCTCATAATAGACAGTGCATGGGCAGTCTGAAGATGAAATATTCTTTAAAACAAAAGCACTTATCTAGGAGTTCCACCTCTTGTTTGATCAATCATATCGCAAGGCCGAATCATTTTTAATTTAATACTTCTGGGAAGTGGGGGGGAAGCACTCATTAAACACGGGCACGGTTGGCAAGCACTGCGCGTTAGCATTTGGCACTATTTATTATTGCTGTTTATGGTGATATAAATTAGGTTATACTGATATAATTAATAACCCTAAATTCAGGGGTAATAAATAGCAATATTTATATGAAACTGCAGACTCTGAAGAAGTCCAGCCAAAAAAATCCCCACAAAATGCTGACTACCACGTTGTGACTGCTAACATACACATGGGAGCACCAGGTACGTGGGTGCAGAAGATATGCAGGTGTGAGCAGACACTGAGGAATGGCTGCATACACAAGCTGTTGACAGAAGGGTATGTAGCATGTGCACAGAGAAGACAGCCTAAAAGCAGGTCACAAGATGGTACACAACTGCATGGAGAAGTGTTGGTGCACAGGCAACTTGTTGCTCCACTGTGTGGTAATGAGCTTATGTGGAACAGTGTGAACAGCCAACAGTGCTGGGTATTTCTTTGTAACAGAACTGTTTGTGCTGTCATAAGCTTTTACAAGTTCCTTTCCTGACCCTGGTTTTAGTGGATGAATCAGAAGAACTAGATTGAAGAGAAAATGCTCCTGGTACACATATTTCACTCATTTCAAGCTGTGTGAAGGTTGTGGTGTGTCATTATTTCATCCTCCCAGGAAGAAAACTCAGGGGAAAGAAAAAAAAAGGAGGGGGAAATGCTCAAGGTCACATACTTCATCAACAGCAGAGCCAGGAACAAAGCACGGGTCTCTCACTCACCCAGTATAACTCAGCAGTTTCCTAATCAAAGTGCTGTGCTCCTTCATGGATTCTCCACCGCTGTGTAGAATGGAATTCCTTCTCTAGCTTTCCTGTTAATCCGTGATTTAATTTAAAAAGACGATAAAGGGATGAGAGAAAACAGTCAGCTGAACACCAACCAATACCTTGGGTTTTCACAGAACAGCCTTCGCAAGATAATCAGCCTACAAGGACACTTTCCCTTTAGTAATTTAATGCCTGTCACTTTGGACCATCTTATAGCACCGTTCTTGGAGATTAAGACTACTTTTACTTGTAAAGAAGAAAAAAAACACACAAATAACTATATCAGTTCAGACCATACATCTATCAGAGGCAGCATCCCATTTCCAGCAGTGGTCAAACACTACTGTGTGACAACACACAGGATGCACTTAATAAAAAGTAGTGTCTAACATTAAAATATATAGCCACTACCAGATCAGCTGAAATTTATTTGACAAACCCTACATCTGACTGCTATTCAGGACAGAGCAAAGGCTGCCCAGGGAGGTGGAGTCACCATCCATTGGAGACCTTAAAGAAACATGGAGATGTGGTACTTCAGGACACGGTTTACTGGGCAATACTGGTTGTAGGCGGACGGTTGGACCAGATGACAGACTTCTTTTCCAACCTTAATGATTCCATGAGAACAGTCGCACAGAACACAACTGCTCATCAGTACTCTCTGGATTGAACAAACTCAAATTATATGTGATATTGGGTAGTGATTTTTATTTTTATGTGATGACAGCCTTACTCATACAGACATGCTTGCATCACCACTACCTTCATTTAGCATCAGCAACAGGACTCAACTCTCTCCATCACTGACAGACAGGAATAAATCCTCATAGTACTGACTGATGTGAAAGGGAGTGAAAGGGAAGGCTGTTTCCTAGCTCAGCCACACACAGTCAGAGCATAATCACATTACTGCCATCATATCTGTGACAGAGGAACATTCTCTGCATGCAACTTTCAGATCACATTAACCAAAGCAAATACCAAGGCCCTGATCGTCTTGTTGCTGCACAAGGCTCTCGAAGTGTGATTGCACGGTATCCTGCTGGGATGAGCACTCTTCCACTGAGCTGTGCCTGCAGCAGGGAGTCAGCTGGGGAAGGGGCACAGCTGGGCTGCTGGAAGAAATCCTTTGTAACCGTGCGATGGCATTCATCTTTGTGACGGGCAGGGAAGCATTATACACACCCCAGCACACAGGACTGGGGAGGAGGGAGAGAGTGAGGAGCTTCAAAAGAACTGCCAACAGAAAAGAATTCAACCCTTTTTTAAATATAAAGATACCGAGGTAACGAGACTAGAGCAGGATTAATACCAGATAACAGAAGGATGGATGGGTAGTACAGAAGATGCACTTTCAAAGCATGAAGATTCGAAATGAGTGATGATTCAAAATAAACAGTGGATTTGACACATTCAGTCGTGATTGTAAATCTCAAGGCAAATAAGTGGCTTCCTGAAATGTGCTACAGAGACCTAAAAGTAAGTAGTATGGACCTGTTTACAGCTACTCAGTCAATAATGGCCTACAGACCCTTTTCCTGGAAAAAGAGCTTCCCTTTGTGGCAGTGATTTGAATGACAACAGAGTTTAATACAGCACTTAAACCTAGATGAAGTAGAACATTAATGGACAAAGAAACCTGCATGTGCTTCCACATGCAGCAAGGGACTAAAAGTCATCTCCAAAAAGCTGCCAATAAACTCTAGGCCAAGAAAAGAAGCTTTTCTTTCTGTGCAGGAACACCTCAGTCCACTGAAAAAGCACATGGGAAGAAGCAAGAGCAACAGAGCCATGGGAGGCCCCACAGCACAGCATTTAAATTGGAGCATGATGGAATGGTTCTCTCCCTTCCCCAGGCTTCATGCTTAGCTACAGAGCCATAGCCAAGTCCTTGGACCTCTGCTCCTATCCCACACCAAACTTTCCTACTCATCACCAGGTTGAACTACAGTGGAAGCTCCACACGTTCCTGTGTGATATGAGCTCAGACAGTACCCTTCATTCCAGGTGTCACCAAAAGCCACACTGTCCCTCCTGAGGACCCTTCCTCTGCTATGCTCACTCCTGACAGCTGGAGAAAAAAGGTCAGACATTCCCTCCAGCCCTCCATCTGCTGGAAACTTTAATTAAGCAGAGTGAAAGGAAAAACAGAAAGCCACAATCTTTCATTTTTGCTTCTGCTGTCTGGAAGAATCAAGGAAACATTTGGTGCCAGCAGAAGCTTCCAATACTCGGGGGCAGCATCCAGCTCCCCTGAACAGCCTAAACTACAACACACTCATGTCCTGGGGAGAACAGGAACACAAAAAACTATGCTCATAGTCGCAGACCAGAGGCTAAGAACACTCCAAGCTGCCCTCTGCTGAAGCCCAGACCACAACAGAAAGGAATTAGATTAGGACCAAATAAGCTCAAGATTTGCTTAAGGTCTTTACCCTGTTTCTTCAGCACCGGATCAGCACAACCTGACCTGAAACCAGATGAATGGTTGTAGTGATGATGTGGGTAGGAGCAATGTAAAGGCAGCTCTGAAGAATGCAAAAAGAAACTGGTATATTCATAAGCTCAGAAAGACTTGGAATCTCTTCAGAAGCATGTGGGAGGAAACAGAGTAAAGGAGATAGGAGAAGGAGGGAGTTTCATTATACGGAAACATTTCCATAAAGATACGAGCATTTAATAGATCCTTACATCTTTCCCCCATTCAGGTTATATAAAGCATTAATTAAAGCCAGTTATTCCCAGATATATCAGCTTGCAGATAAAGTTTGCCCTGCTGATTTGGCAGAATAGATAACTTTCCATTCAGCAAGTAAGATTCAGTTTGTCTGCTATCGCTAATACTTCACCCAGTCAGTTGGGACACCTTACGGCCCCACACAGTACAGAACCATGAATATCTGATGCACACGAGACAGCACACTGGGCTGTATCCAGGACTTACATTCTCCTTACAGGACTGATCACAGGATGAATAAAACACAAGGCAAAAGGCAACAGGAATTCTGGCCCAAAACACTGAAGACTAGGCCTGCTAAGTATACAGCAGTAAAGCCTGCAGGTAAACCCAGTGAAAATTCACAATAAGTATGTTACTACAACGCACTTGCCATTGATGACTCCATCAGGGTTGAGCATGGGGACAATCTTGAAAATGAAACATTTCCTCAGGAGATCAGCAATGGGATCACTGCTCACAAGGAACTCCAGGGTCCCCTTCATCACCCAGCTGGCGTTGCTTTCACCAGGATGAACACGGGCCATCAGAAAGACATAAGGACGACTGTCTGTAAAACAAAGCAAAGGCATGGAGATGTTATGCACAGAAGCTGCAGAGATACGATGCCAACTTTTTTTTTTAAGAGAGAATCTTACTAAACAGTTCATGGACAGAGCCTAATGAACCCCTGTTGCAAAGCAGACTAGCAATTTGGCAGAGAAAATTGTCTTGCTATCAGATACGTTATTTGCCATTCCCATGAAAAAGCACCCTCATTTGGCCTAGTTACACGTCTCCAAAAGCTCTCTGTATACACATGCTCAGAAGAGACCAAATTTGACAGCAGATTGTTTGAAAATCCCATCTGTGTTGAGCAAAATCCACAGATGGGCCAAGGGAAGAAGACAGAGGTAGACACCTGCCAAGCATAGAGAATAAAAGAAAAGGACAAAGCAATGATGTGTCTTAAAATTATCCTTCTGTGAATGTTCACAATCTCAGGCTGCTGTCACAAATCAACCTGACACATTTGCTTTAGTGGAAGCCACTATCTGACAGGGAATCACAACGATGCCATGATGTTTTTTGCAGCTCTGTCAGAGCACAGGCTCTCTAGTAAAGGGACAGAAAACAATCAAAGGTATCATCTGAGCATCCTTGTAAGCAAACGCTGATTTAGCAAGTTATGCTTCTATGTCCTCAGCTCCCAAAGCTGTACTAAAGTCCTTCAGTTTTCTAACAGCTTTACAAATCATTACTCAATTAATGTGAAACACAGAGGTGGAATCACAGAACCTTTTGAGTTGGAAAGGATCCTTAAAGGTCACTTGGTCCAACTCCTCTGCAAGGATGTAGACAGGTCTGGAAACAATCCCACATTCACCCCTTCCCATTCATAGGCATTTGATGGGCATGACCAGAGTCTCCACTCGAATTCATACAGAGCAATCATACTGTGGTCCAGTAAAGCAACCAGAACTCTGCTATTCAATAGCCGTGTACTAATCTTTATTTTTCCTTTATCATTCTTGCACCTTACCCTGAGATTAGTATATTTTCACTGCTGTGTATACATTAGTGCCCAAGGCGCTAATGGACTGTAAAAGATCCCTTCAGCCAATAGAGACATACTAGGAGTTCTGCTTACTTTTTATTACAAAAACATATATATATTAGAAAACAACCTCTATTCAGCTCCAGCTAGATGCTGTGCATTACAGTCTACCTTAGTAATGCTTTAAAACAGCAACAAGCAAAAACTACTTTTCACAAAGGCATCAGTTGCATTTTGCTATTTCCAAACATTTTCTTCTTTCTCCCATCATCATGATTTAGTGCTGTTTTGCAGGCTCATTGCTGAGCTAAACTTATGGGACTGTGTTGTTGTAGTTGAGAATGAGGCTCTTGAGGACTCCTAATGGACAACAGCTGTAAATAGCACAAAGCAAAATAAAACATGCTCCCTTGCAACTGATGAAAACGGCTTTAACTCCTGTCTCTTCTATACATTGGGAAAGCATGCAGCATGTTAATTGAGCGATTCTTTCTTCAGTTACTCTATGAGAAAACGAAACCACAAGAAAGGGTCTTCACATCTCAGAAATGGAAGGTTTGCCACAATTCAGCTAATTGAGGATACTGTGAGACTGGCAGAGATGTGAATTCTGCTCTCCTCAAGACTGATAAACCTCTGTCTAACATTCAACGTGACAAAAGCTTCTAGAGAGTCCTGATTTTAAACCCCAGGAAATAGTGGATCCATAGGATCCAGGTGGGGAAACATCTCTATTCCACTTAAAACTCCCTTTCTAAGCTTCACTCCCCTCCTGACAGGTATATTTGCAATGCCAAAATCACATCTCCGGGCACCAACTGGCCGGCAATAGTCAAGATTTCTGCACTTAGCTGAGCTGCTACACTTCATTCTTGATTCACTATGCCCCATAACAGCAGTGCTGATGAAGCCACCCCAGTGCTGCTGATCTGCTCTGGGACACACCTACTGTTCTGAAGTGTAATTTTGGTCCAGAGCCCCTTGATACCACCTTGTGCTACACTGCACCTCCTCAGGACACCGAGACACATGTTCTTCTATGTTTCCTTCAGGGCCCAGAACTGAGTTGGATGCTTCAAAATCCCCAAGTCAGTCCTTACACTGAATCCTCCCCAAGTCCTGGGGAAGCTGCCAGAAAGCTCAGGTTACCCATTTATCTCTGCAAAGCCCACATGACACGTAACCTTCACTGGGAATGTAAATAATAAAAAGAGTGAGCAGAGGAACCTTTTCGTGCTACATAAAGCCCCATCCAACAGATCTTGTCTCATTACTCTGTGCTACATTCTGACATGGCCAGGATATAACGTGCCACTAACAAAACCAGAGATGAGAGATTAAAGGCACTGATGCCTCTTGCAAAACATGGAGCAAAAACCCTTTGAGTAATAAATCTAACGTATCAACCACCTCCCACCTTCCCTTCTCTTTATTCATTTTAACTGTGGATATATGCATGAAAATAAGAGCTTTGTTCCTACAGTACTGCTAACTTGTTGCTTAATCTCCTGCCTATTGCAGGGATCTTCCTCTTGATTTTATCTGATTTGGAAGTTAGAAATCATGACATCAGTTGGGGAAAGATCAATCTGAAATAAAAGAATGAAACCCCGTTAACAAATCAATGTCTCGCCTCATAAAAAGAGGCACAGAAGGGAAATGAAGTGCACTTCCAGATGCCCTGACATGGGTTAAAATTCTATGCATTGTCAAGCTGCTATTTGGGCCACAGCGTTTGAAAGGGAACAAGGTTTTGAAATGACACAAGACTGGGATTTCATTAGGAGTCAAAGGGAATCATAAAGAGCGTGTGACAAATTCAACCTAGATCCAGGTCTTGACTGGAATGATTCTGGCTGTGCCTCTGCATACCTCTCATCCTATCAGCCCCAAGCCAGAGCCCACAAAACATAGGCCTTCCCTCCACTCCCCCTTATTCCTAAATACAACATGACTTTATCATGAGAGCTGCACAGATCAAAGGTTCAAGTTTACCCCCTGGACATAAGAGATAAACAAAGAAAGCCAACATTCCCACCCAACTTCATTATGTGTGACCTCTACAGCATATTCTGAGAGTCAAATGATGTGTAAAAAAGAGCATCAAACGCAGTTCTGCTGCGTGTATCACGGCTGCATCCTGCCTTGGATACATCTGAACTGCCCAAGGCTGCCTAGTTAAACAAAGTCTGACAAAGACAGGATATGGTGTGATGTACATCAAATATATTCAAGGAGAAGGAAAAAAAAAAAAACAACTTCAAATACTGAGATCACAGAAAACTTGAGACTGCTCTGAGGCAGAACCTGTGTTGGTCACTTTCCTCCGCTCCCCACCCAAAATCTTTCCCCAAGTTGTCACATTTTCAGTTACTCCACGATGTAATACTATGCTCCTCCATTTACCCCACCTCCTCCTTATTTCCTGACCCTGCATTTGGCAAAATCCTACTCAAAGAGACACATCTTAATGCAGAGGCAGCTTACCTAGTCTGACAGGGCCCACTGCTGTTTTCCAGAATTATCAGAGATATAACCTTCCCTTAAATACACTTACACGATATGCGTTATCAATGGTCCTCATGGCAAAGAAGTGAATGTTACAAATCACCTTGGTTAACTGCTTTCTACCATCAAAGCTGGGTGAAGGTATTCCAGGCTCCAAGTTGCTTGGAAACATCCCTTAGTGGATGAGTTTTATGAATTCACTCACCAATGAATCAGAATGATTAGAAATGACTGCAGAGACCAATACATGTACAAAGCATCCAGACATAGTACAGTTTAACATCCTACTAAAGATGGATATTCTCGTTATTCTTTTTCTGGGTTATTCCCCCAGCCCCTTAACTCCAAGAAATTAGAATGTCAGGTTCTATAAATCATTTTGGGGCAGATCCCAAAATCCCAAATTCTGAAGGCAGATGGAAATTCTACACACATTTGACTAATATTCCATATGATGCAACTAAAAAACAACCAAGTGAACTAATACCTGATGAAACAAAAGCATACCTATAGCGAAGGATAGGGAAACAAGTCTGCAAAGAATCCTCAATGATGAGAAGCCTCAATGCTTTACTTAGAATCCTCAATGCTTAGAACACTCAATGTTTAGATCCCTCAATGGCTTAGAACAATCAATGCATAGAATCCTCAATGCTTAGAATTCCAATGCTTAACAGAGAATCCTCAATGCTTAGAAACCTCAATGCTTAGAAACCTCAATGCTTAGAAACATCAATGCTTAGCATCCTCAATGCACAGCTTAGAATCCTCAATGCTTAGAAAACTCTATGCATAGAGTCCTTAATGCTTAGACACCCCAATGCTTAGCTTACTCAATGTTAAGCAACCTCAATGCTTAGCTTAGAATTCTCATTGCTTAGAATTCTCATTGCTTAGAAACCTCAATGCTTAGTTTAGAATCTTCAATGCTTAGAATCCTCAGTGCTTAGAATCGTCAATGCTTAGAATCCTCAATGCTTAGAGAGCTCATTGCTTTGCATTCTCAAAGCATAAAATCCTCAATGCTTAGCATCATCAATGCTTAAAAATCTCAATGCATAGAGGCCTTAATGCTTAGAAACCTCAATGCTTATCACCCTCACTGCGTAGCTTCGTATCCCCAATGCTTAGAATCCTCAGTGCCTAGAATCCTCAATGCTTAGCATCCTCAATGCTTAGCTTAGCATCCTCAATGATTAGAATCCTCAATGCTTAGAAACCTAAATGCTTAGAAACCTCAAAGCATAGAGTCCTTAGTGCTTAGAAACCTCAATGCATAGAGTCCTTAATGCTTAGAATCCTCAATGCTTAGAAACCTCGATGCTTAGAAACCTCAAAGCATAGAGTCCTCAGTGCTTAGAAACTTCAATGCTTAGAATCCTCAATGCTTTGCATCCTCAATGCTCAGCATCCTCAATGTTTAGCTTAGAAACCTCAATGCGCAGAATCCTCAATGCTTAGAATCCTCATTGCTTAGAATCCTCAATGCTGAGAAACCTTATTGCTTTGAAACCTCAATGCTTAGCACCCTTAAAGCTTAGAAACCTCAATGCATAGAGTCCTTAATGCTTAGAATGATCAATGCTTAGAATCCTCAATGCTTAAAGTTCTTAATGCTTAGAAACCTCAATGCTGAGAATCCTCAATGATGAGAATCCTCAGTGCTTAGAATCCTCAATGCTTAGAATCCTCAATGCTTAGAATCCTCAATGCTTAGCTTAGAATCCTCAATGCTCAGAATCTGAAATACTCAGAAACCTCAATGCATAGCATCCTCAATGCTAAGAATCCTCAAAGCATAGAATCCTCAATGCCTAGAAACCTCAATGCTTACCAACCGCAATGCTTAGCTTAAAGTCCTCAAAGCTTAGAACACTCAATGCTTAGAAACCTCAATCCTTAGCATCCTCAATGCATAAAATACTCAATGCCTGGAGTCCTTAATGCGTAGAAAACTCAATGCTTAGTATCCTCAATGATTAGAAACCTCATAGCTTAGAGACCTTAATTTTTAGTAACCTAAATGCTTAGAAATCTCAGTGCTTTGCACTCTCAATGCTCAAAATCCTCAGTGCTTAGTTTAGAACCCTCAATGCATAAAATCCTCAATGCATAGAATCCTCATTGCTTAAAATCCTCAACACTGAGAAACCTCAATACTTAGAATCCTACATGCTTAGCTTAGAATCCTCAATGCTGGGAATCCTCAATGATTAGAATCCTCAATGCTTAGAAACCTCAATGCCTAGCTTAGAATCCTCAATGCTTAGAATCCTCAATGCTTAGAATCCTCAATGCTTAGCATCCTCAATGCTTAGCATCCTCAATGCTAAGAATCCTCAATGCCTAGAAACCTCAATGCTTACCAACCGCAATGCTTAGCTTGAAATCCTTAAACCTTAGAACACTCAATGCTTAGAAACCTCAATCCTTAGCATCCTCAATGCTTAGCTTAGATTCCTCGATGCTTAGAATCCACAATGCTTATAATACTCAAAGCTTAGAATCCTCAATGCTTAGCATCCACAATGCATAAAAAACTCAATGCATAGAGTCCTTAATTTTTAGTAACCTCAATGCTTAGTATCCTCAATGATTAGAAACTTTATAGCTTAGAGACCTTAATTTTTAGTAACCTCAATGCTTAGAAACCTCAACGCTTTGCACCCTCAATGCTCAGAATCCTCAGTGCTTAGTTTAGAACCCTAAATGCATAAAATCCTCAATGCATACAATCCTCATTGCTTAGAATCCTCAACACTGAGAAACCTCAATACTTAGAATACTCAATGCCAAGCTTAGAAACCTCAGTGCTTGGAATCCTCGATGCTTAGAAACCTCATTGCTTAGAAACCTAAATGCTCAACGTAGAATCTTCAATGCTTAGAATCCTCAATGATAAGAGCCCTAAATGCTTAGAAACCTCAACGTGTTGCATCCTCACATCAGAGCTTAGAATCGTCAATACTTAGAATCCTCATTGCTTAGAATCCTCAATGCATAGCTTAGAATCCTGAATGCTTAGCATCCTCAACGCTTAGCATCCTCAATGCTTAGCTTAGAATCCTCAAAGCTCAGGATCCTCAATGCTTAAAAACCTCAATGCACAGAGTCCTTAATGCTTAGAAACCTCAATACTTAGCATCCTCAGAGCTTAGCTTAGAATCCTCACTGCTTAGAAACCTCAACGCTTATAATCCTCAGTGCTTAGCATCCTCAATGCGTAGAATCCCCAATGCTTAGAAACCTCAATGCTTAGCATCCGCAATCCTTAGTATGCTCTATGCTTAGCTTAGAATCCTCAATGCTTAGAATCCTCAATGCTTAGCATCCTCCATGCACTGCTTAGAAACCTCAATGCCTAGAATCCTCATAGCTTAGAATCCTCAACGCTGAGAAATTTTATTGCTTGGAAACCTCAATACTTAGCATCCCTAATGCTTACAAACCTCAATGCATAGAGGCCTTAATGCTTAGAAACCTCAAAGATTAGAAAACTCAATGCTTGGCTTAGAATCCTCAATGCTTAGAAACCTCAATGCATAGAGACCTTAAAGCTTAGAAACCTCAATGCTTAGAGTCCTTAATGCATAGAATCCTCAATACATAGAATCCACAATGCTTAGCATCCTCATTGCTTAGCATCCTCAATGTATACCTTAGAATCCTCAATGCTTAGAAACCTAAACGCGTAAAATCTTCAATGTGTAGAATGCTCATTTCTTAGAATCCTCAATGCTGAGAAACCTTATTGCTTAGAAACCTCAATGCTTAAAGTACTAAATGCTAAGAATCCTCAATGCATACCTTAGAATCCTCAATGCTAAGACTCCTCAATGCTTAGAATCCTCCATGCATAGCTTAGAATCCTCAATGCTTAGAATCCTCAATGCTTAAAATAGAATCCTCAATAGTTAGAATCCTCGATGCTTCACATCCTCAATGCTTAGCTTAGATACCTCAACGCGTAAAATCTTCAATGTGTAGAATGGTCATTTCTTAGAATCCTCAATGCTGAGAAACCTTATTGCATAGAAACTTCAATGCTTAAAGTCCTAAATGCTTAGAATCCTCAATGCTTAGAATCCTCAATGCTTAGCTTAGAATCCTCAATGCTTAGAATCGTCAATGCTTAGAAACCTCAATGCACAGAGTCCTTAATGCTTAGAAACCTCAATACTTAGCATCCTCAGTGCTTAGCTTAAAATCCTCAATGCTTAGAAACCTCAATGCTTAGAATCCTCAGTGCATAGCATCCTCAACGCGTAGAATCCCCAATGCTTAGAAACCTCAATGCTTAGCATCCACAATCCTTAATATGCTCTATGCTTAGCTTAGAATCCTCAATGCTTAGAATCCACAATGCTTAGCATCATCCATGCATTTCTTAGAACCCTCAGTGCCTAGAATCCTCATTCCTTAGAATCCTCAACGCTGAGAAATTTCATTGCTTTGAAACCTCAATGCTTAGCATCCCAAATGCTTACAAACCTCAATGCATAGAGGCCTTAATGCTTAGAAACCTCAAAGATTAGAAAACTCAGTGCTTGGCTTAGAAACCTAAATGCTTAGAATCCTCAACGCTCAGCTTAGAATCATCAATGCTTAGAATCCTCAATGCTTAGAATCCTCAATTCTTAGCATCCTCAATGCTTAGCATCCTCAATGCTTAGCATCCTCAATGCTTAGCTTAGAATCCTAAAAGCTCAGGATCCTCAATGCTTAGAAACCTCAATGCACAGAGTCCTTAATGCTTAGAAACCTCAATACATAGAATCCTCAGTGCTTAGCTTAGAATCCTCACTGCTTAGAAACCTCAACGCTTATAATCCTCAGTGCTTAGCATCCTCAACGCGTAGAATCCCCAATGCTTAGAAACCTCAATGCATAGCATCCTCAATCCTTAGCATGCTCTATGCTTAGCTTAGAATCCTCAATGCTTAGAATCCTCAATGCTTACAAACCTCAATGCTGAGAAATTTTATTGTTTGAAACCTCATTGCTTAGCATCCCAAATGCTTACAAACCTCAATGCATAGAGGCCTTAATGCTTAGAAACCTCAAAGATTAGAAAACTCAATGCTTGGCTTAGAATCCTCAATGCTTAGAATCCTCAATGCTTAGAATCTTCAATGCTTAGAATCCACCATGCATAGCTTAGAATCCTCAATGCTTAGAATCTTCATTACATAGCTTAGAATCCTCAATGCTAAGAATCGTCAATGCTTAGCATCATCAATGCTTAGCATCCTCAATGCTTAGCATCGTCAATGCTTAGCATCCTCAATGCATAGAATCCTCAATGCTTAGAATCCTCAATGCTTAGAATCCTCAATGCTTAGAATCCTCACTGCTTAGAAACCTGAATGCTTGGAATCCTCAATGCTTAGAATCCTCAATGCTTAGCTTAGAAACCTCAATGCTTAGAATCCTCATTGATTAGAATCCTCAATGCCTAGCTTAGAATCCTCGATGCTTAGAATCCTCAATGCTTAGAATCCTCATTGCTTAGAATCCTCAATGCTTAGAATCCTCAATGCTTAGAATCCTCAATGCCTAGCTTAGAATCCTCGATGCTTAGAATCCTCGATGCTTAGAATCCTCAATGCTTAGAATCCTCAGTGCTTAGAATCCTCAATGCTTAGAATCCTCAATGCTTAGCATCCTCAATGCTTAGCTTAGAATCCTCAAAGCTCAGGATCCTCAATGCTTAGAAACCTCAATGCACAGAGTCCTTAATGCTTAGAAACCTCAATACTTAGCATCCTCAGTGCTTATCTTAGAATCCTCACTGCTTAGAAACATCAATGCTTAGAATCCTCAGTGCTTAGCATCCTCAACGCGTAGAATCCCCAATGCTTAGAAACCTCAATGCTTAGCATCCTCAATCCTTAGTATGCTCTATGCTTAGCTTAGAATCCTCAATGCTTAGAATCCTCAATGCTTACAAACCTCAATGCTGAGAAATTTTATTATTTGAAACCTCATTGCTTAGCATCCCAAATGCTTACAAACCTCAATGCATAGAGGCCTAAATGCTTAGAAACCTCAAAGATTAGAAAACTCAATGCTTGGCTTAGAATCCTCAATGCTTAGAATCCTCAATGCTTAGAATCCTCAATGCTTAGAATCCTCAATGCTTAGAATCCACCATGCATAGCTTAGAATCCTCAATGCTTAGAATCCTCAATGCTTAGCATCCTCATTGCTTAGCTTAGAATCCTCAAAGCTCAGAATCCTCACTGCTTAGGAACATCAATGCTTAGCATCCTCCATGCATTGCTTAGAAACCTCAATGTGCAGAATCCTCATTGATCAGAAATTTTATTGATCTGAAACCTCAATGCTTAGCATCCCTAATGCTTACAAACCTCAGTGCATAGAGGCCTTAATGTTTAGAAACCTCAAATATTAGAAAACTCAAAGCTTGGCTTAGAATCCTCAATGCTTAGAATCCTCAATGCTTAGCATCCTCAATGCTTAGCATCCTCAATGCATAGAATCCTCAATGCTTAGAATCCTCAATGCTTAGAATCCTCAATGCTTAGAATCCTCAATGCTTAGCATCCTCAATGCTTAGCTTACAAACCTCAATGCTTAGAATCCTCAATGCTTAGAATCCTCAATGCTTAGAATCCTCAATGCCTAGGTTAGAATCCTCGATGCTTAGAATCCTCAATGCTTAGAATCCTCATTCCTTAGAATCCTCAATGCTTAGAATCCTCAATGCTTAGAATCCTCAAAGCTTAGAAACCTCAATGCACAAAGTCCATAATGCTTAGAAACCTCAATACTTAGCATCCTCAGTGCTTAGCTTAGAATCCTCACTGCTTAGAAACCTCAATGCTTAGAATCCTCAATGCATAGCTTAGAAACCTCAATGCTTAGAATCCTCAATGCTTAACATCCTCAATGTTTAGAATCGTCAATGCATAGCTTAGAATCCTCAATGCTTAGAATCCTCAATGCTTAGAATCCCCAATGCTTAGAATCCTCAATGCTTAGCTTAGAATCCTCAAAGCTCATGATCCTCAATGCTTAGAATCCTCAATGCTTAGAATCCTCATTGCTTAGAATCCTCAATGCTTAGCATCCTCAATGCTTTGCTTAGAATCCTCAAAGCTCATGATCCTCAATGCTTAGAAACCTCAATGCACAGAGTCCTTATTGCTTAGAAACCTCAACAATTAGCATCCTCAGTGCTTAGCTTAGAATCCTCACTGGTTAGAAACCTCAATGCTTAGAATCCTCAATGCTTAGAATCCTCAATGCTTAGCATCCTCAATGCTTAGCATCCTCAGTGCTTAGCTTAGAATCCTCACTGGTTAGAAACGTCGATGCTTAGAATCCTCAGTGCTTAGCATCCTCAATGCTTATCATCCTCATTACATAGCTTAGAATCCTCAATGCTTAGAATCGTCAATGCTTAGAATCCTCAATGCTTAGTATCCTCATTGCTTAGCTTAGAATCCTCAAAGCTCAGAATCCTCACTGCTTAGAATCCTCAATGCTTAGCATCCTCAATGCTTAGAATCCTCAATGCTTAGAATCCTCAATGCTTAGAATCCTCAATGCTTAGAATCCTTAATGCCCAGCTTAGAAACCTCAATGCTTAGAATCCTCAATGCTTAGAATCCTCAATGCTTAGAATCCTCAATGCCTAGCTTAGAATCCTCATTGCTTAGAATCCTCAATGCTTAGAATCCTCAATGCTTAGAATCCTCAATGCTTAGAAACCTCAATGCACAGAGTCCTTAATGCTTAGAAACCTCAATACTTAGCATCCTCAGTGCTTAGCTTAGAATCCTCACTGCTTAGAAACCTCAATGCTTAGAATCCTCACTCCTTAGTATGCTCTATGCTTAGCTTAGAATCCTCAATTCTTAGAATCCACAATGCTTAGCATCCTCCATGCATTGCTTAGAAAACCTCAATGCGTAGAATCCTCATTGCTTAGAATCTTCAACGCTGAGAAATTTTATTGCATTGAAACCTCAATGCTTAGCATCCCTAATGCTTACAAACCTCAATGCATAAAGGCCTTAATGCTTAGAAACCTCAAAGATTAGAAAACTCAGTGCTTGGCTTAGAATCCTCAATGCTTAGAAACCTCAATGCATAGAGACCTTAAAGCTTAGAAACCTCAATGCTTAGAGTCCTTAATGCTTAGAATCCTCAATACATAGAATCCTCAATGCTTAGCATCCTCATTACATAGCTTAGAATCCTCCATGCTTAGATTCTTCAATGCATAAAACCCTCAATGCTTAGAATCCTCAATGCCTAGCTTAGAATCCTCAATGCTTAGAATCCTCAATGCTTAGAATCCTCAATGCTTAGAATCCTCAGTGCTTAGCATCCTCAAAGTGTAGAATCCCCAATGCTTAGAAACCTCAATACATAGCATCCTGAGTGCTTAGCTTAGAATCCTCACTGCTTAGAAACATGAATGCTTAGAATCCTCAGTGCTTAGCATCCTCAAAGCGTAGAATCCCCAATGCTTAGAAACCTGAATGCTTAGCATCCTCAATCCTTAGTATGCTCTATGCTTAGCTTAGAATCCTCAATGCTTAGAATCCTCAATGCTTAGCATCCTCAATGCTTAGAATCCTCAATGCTTAGAATCCTCAATGCTTAGAATCCTCAATGCTTAGCATCCTCAATGCTTAGAATCCTCAATGCTTAGAATCCTCAATGCTTAACATCCTCAATGTTTAGAAACGTCAATGCACAAAGTCCTTAATGCTTAGAAACCTCAATACTTAGCATCCTCAGTGCTTAGCTTAGAATCATAACTCATTAGAAACATGAATGCTTAGAATGCTCAATGCTTAGAATCCTCAATGCTTAGAATCCTCAATGCTTAACATCCTCAATGTTTAGAAACGTCAATGCACAGAGTCCTTAATGCTTAGAAACCTCAATACTTAGCATCCTCAGTGCTTAGCTTAGAATCCTCACTGCTTAGAAACATCAATGCTTAGAATCCTCAGTGCTTAGCATCCTCAATGCATAGAATCCCCAATGCTTAGAAACCTCATTGCTTAGCATCTCTAATGCTTACAAACCTCAATGCATAAAGGCCTTAATGCTTAGAAACGTCAAAGATTAGAAAACTCAATGCTAGGCTTAGAATCCTCAATGCTTAGGAACCTCAATGCATAGAGACCTTAAGGCTTAGAAACCTCAATGCTTAGAGTCCTTAATGCTTAGAATCCTCAATGCATAGAATCCTCAATGTTTAGAGTCCTCAATGCTTAGCATCCTCAATGCTTAGAATCCTCAATGCATAGCTTAGAATCCTCAGTGGTTAGAATCCTCAATGCTTCGCATCCTCAATGCTTAGCTTAGAAACCTCAATGCTTAGAATCCTCAATGCTTAGCATCCTCAATGCTTAGCATCCTCAATGCTTAGAATCCTCAATGCTTAGCATCCTCAATGCTTAGCATCCTCAATGCTTAGCATCCTAATTACATAGCATAGAGTCCTCAATGCTTAGAATCCTCAATGCTTAGCATCCTCAATTCTTAGCATCCTCATTGCTTAGCATCCTCATTGCTTAGCATCCTCATTGCTTAGCTTCGAATCCTCAAAGCTCAGAATCCTCACTGCTTAGAATCCTCAATGCTTAGCATCCTCCATGCATTGCTTAGAAACCTCAATGTGCAGAATCCTCATTGCTTAGAAATTTTATTGCTCTGAAACCTCAATGCTTAGCATCCCCAATGCTTAGAATCCTCAGTGCATAGAGGCCTTAATGTTTAGAAACCTCAAAAATTAGAATACTCCATGCTTGGCATAGAATCCTCAATACTTAGAATCCTCAATGCTTAGCATCCTCAATGCTTAGCATCCTCACTGCTTAGAAACCTGAATGCTTAGAATCCTCAATGCTTAGAATCCTCAATGCTAAGAATCATAAATGCTTACAATCCTCAATGCTTACAATCCTCAGTGCTTAGCTTAGAAACCTTAATGCTTAGAATCCTCAATGCTTAGAATCCTCAATGCTTAGAATCCTCAATGCTTAGAATCCTCAATGCTTAGCATTCTCAATGCTTAGAATCCTCAAAGCTCAGGATCCTCAATGCTTAGAAAGCTCAATGCACAGAGTCCTTAATGCTTACAAACCTCAATACTTAGCATCCTCAGTGCTTAGCTTAGAATCCTCACTGCTTAGAAACCTCAATGCTTAGAATCCTCAGTGCTTAGTATCCTCAATGCATAGAATCCCCAATGCTTAGAAACCTCAATGCTTAGCATCCTCAATCCTTAGTATGCTCTATGCTTAGCTTAGAATCCTCAATGCTTAGAATCCTCAATGCTTAGCATCTTCCATGCAATGCTTAGAAACCTCAATGCGTAGAATCCTCATTGATTAGAATCCTCAACGCTGAGAAATTTTATTGCATTCAAACCTCAATGCTTAGCATCCCTAATGCTTACAAACCTCAATGCATAAAGGCCTTAATGCTTAGAAACCTCAAAGATTAGAAAACTCAATGCTCGGCTTAGAATCTTCAATGCTTAGAAACCTCAATGCGTAGAGACCTTAAGGCTTAGAAACCTCAATGCTTAGAATCCTCAATACATAGACTTCTCAATGATTAGAATCCTCAATACTTAGAATCCTCAATGCTTAGAATCCTCAATGCTTAGAATCCTCAATGCTTAGCTAAGAATCCTCAAAGCTCAGGATCCTCAATGCTTAGAAACCTCAATGCACAGAGTCCTTAATGCTTAGAAACCTCAATACTTAGCATCCTCAGTGCTTAGCTTAGAATCCTCACTGCTTAGAAACCTGAATGATTAGAATCCTCAATGCTTAGAATCCTCAATGCATAGCTTAGAAACCTCAATGCTTAGAATCCTCAATGCTTAGAATCCTCAATGCTTAGCAACCTCAATGCTTAGAATCCTCAATGCTTAGCTTAGAATCTTCAATAGTTAGAATCCTCAATGCTTGGAATCCTCAATGCTTAACATCCTCAATGCTTAGCATCCTCAATGCATAGCTTAGAATCCTCAATGCTTAGCATCCTCAATGCTTAGCTTAGAGACCTCAAAGCTCAGGATCCTCAATGCTTAGAAACCTCAATGCACAGAGTCCTTAATGCTTAGAAACCTCAATGCTTAGAATCCTCAGTGCTTAACCTCCTCAATGTTTAGAATCCTCAATGCATAGCTTAGGAACCTCAATGCTTCTAGTCCTAAGTGCTTAACATCCTCAATGCTTAGCATCCTCAATGCTTAGAATCCTCAATGCTTAGAATCCTCAATGCTTAGAATCCTCAATGCTTAGCATTCTCCATGCATAGCTTAGAAACCTCAATGCTTAGAATCCTCAATGCTTAGCATCCTCATTACATAGATTAGAATCCTCAATTCTTATAATCGTCAATGCTTAGCATCCTCAATGCTTAGCATCCTCATTCCTCAGCTTCGAATCCTCAAAGCTCAGAATCCTCACTGGTTAGGAACCTCAATGCTTAGCATCCTCCATGCATTGCTTAGAAACCTCAATGCGTAGAATCCTCATTGCTTAGAAATTTTATTGCTCTGAAACCCCAATGCTTAGCAACCCTAATGCTTACAAACCTCAATGCATAGAGGCCTTAATGTTTAGAAACCTCAAAGATTAGAAAACTCAATGCGTGGCTTAGAATTCTCAATGCTTAGAATCCTCAATGCTTAGAATCCTCAATGCTTAGCATCCTAAATGCTTAGCATCCTCAACGCTTAGCATCCTCAACGCTTAGAATCCTCAACGCTTAGCATCCTCAACGCTTAGAATCCTCAAAGCTTAGAATCCTTAATTCTTAGCATCCTCAATGCTTAGCATCCTCAATGCTTCAAATCCTCAATGCTTAGAATCCTCACTGCTTAGAATCCTCACTGCTTAGAATCCTCAATGCTTAGAATCCGCAATGCTTAGAATCCTCAATGCCTAGCTTAGAATCCTCAATGCTTAGAATCCTCAACGCTTAGAATCCTCAACGCTTAGAAACCTCAATGCACAGAGTCCTTAATGCTTAGAAACGTCAATACTTAGCATCCTCAGTGCTTAGCTTAGAATCCTCACTGCTTAGAAACCTCAATGCTTAGAATCCTCAATGCTTAGAATCCTCAATGCATAGATTAGAAACCTCAATGCGTAGAATCCTCATTCCTTAGAAATTTTATTGCTCTGAAACCTCAATGCTTAGCAACCCTAATGCTTACAAACCTCAATGCATAGAGGCCTTAATGTTTAGAAACCTCAAAGATTAGAAAACTCAATGCTTGGCTTAGAATCCTCAATGCTTAGAATCCTCAATGCTTAGAATCCTCAAAGCTTAGAATCCTCAATGCTTAGCATCCTCAGTGCTTAGAATCCTCAATGCTTACAAACCTCAATGCTGAGAAATTATATTGTTTGAAACCTCATTGCTTAGAATCCGCAATTCTTACAAACCTCAATGCATAGAGGCCTTAATGCTTAGAAACTTCAAAGATTAGAAAACTCAATGCTTGGCTTAGAATCCTCAATGCTTAGAATCCTCAATGCTTAGAATCCTCCATGCATTGCTTAGAATCCTCAATAATTAGAATCCTCAATGCTTCGCGTCCTCCATTCTTAGCTTAGAAACCTCAATACTTAGAATCCTCAATGCTTACCATCATCATTACATAGCTTAGAATCCTCAATGCTTAGCATCCTCAATGCTTAGCATCCTCAATGCTTAGCATCGTCAAAGCTTAGCATCCTCAATGCTTAGCATCATCAATGCTTAGCATCCTCAATGCTTAGCATCCTCAATGCTTAGAAACCTCAATGCTTTGCTTAGAAACCTCAGTGCTTAGAATCCTCAATGCTTAGAATCCTCAATGCTTAGAATCCTCAATGCCTAGATTAGAATCCTCAATGCTTAGAATCCTCAATGCTTAGAATCCTCAATGCTTAGAATCCTCAATGCTTAGCTTAGAAAACTCAATGCTTAGAATCCTCAATGCTTAGAAACCTCAATGCACAGAGTCCTTAATGCTTAGAAACCTCAATACTTAGCATCCTCAATGCTTAGCTTAGAATCCTCACTGCTTAGAAACCTGAATGCTTAGAATCCTCAATGCTTAGAATCCTCAATGCCTAGATTAGAATCCTCAATGTTTAGAATCCTCAATGCTTAGAATCCTCAATGCTTAGAATCCTCAATGCTTAGCATCCTCAATGCTTAGCTTAGAAAACTCAATGCTTAGAATCCTCAATGCTTAGAAACCTCAGTGCACAGAATCCTTAATGCTTAGAAACCTCAATACTTAGCATCCTAAGTGCTTAGCTTAGAATCCTCACTGCTTAGAAACCTGAATGCTTAGAATCCTCAATGCTTAGAATCCTCAATGCTTAGCTTAGAAACCTCAATGCTTAGAATTCTCAATGCTTAACATCCTCAATTTTTAGAATCCTCAATGCATAGCTTAGAATCCTCAATGCTTAGAATCCTCAATGCTGAGAATCCTCAATGCTTAGAATCCTCCTTGCATTGCTTAGAATCCTCAATGCTTAGAATCCTCCTTGCATTGCTTAGAATCCTCAATAGTTAGAATCCTCAGTGCTTCGCATCCTCAATGCTTAGCATAGAAACCTCAATACTTAGAATCCTCAATGCTTAGCATCCTCAATGCTTAGAATCCTCAATGCTTAGCATCCTCAAATCTTAGAATCCTCAATGCTTAGCATCCTCAATGCTTAGCATCCTCAATGCTTAGTATGCTCTATGCTTAGAATCCTCAATGCTTAGCATCCTCAATGCTTACCATCCTCAATGCTTAGCATCCTCAATGCTTAGCATCCTCAATCCTTAGCATCCTCAATGCTTAGAATCCTCAATGCTTAGAATCGTCAATGCTTAGAATCCTCAATGCTTAGAATCCTCCATGCATTGCTTAGAATCCTCAATAGTTAGAATCCTCAATGCTTACCATCCTCAATGCTTAGCATAGAAACCTCAATACTTAGAATCCTCAATGCATAGCATCCTCATTACATAGCTTAGAATCCTCAATGCTTAGCATCCTCAATGCTTAGTATCCTCAATGCTTAGCATCCTCAATGCATAGCATCCTCAATGCTTAGCATCCTCAATGCTTAGAATCCTCAATGCTTAGCATCCTCAATGCTTAGCATCCTCAATGCTTAGAAACCTCAATGCTTTGCTTAGAAACCTCAATGCTTAGAATCCTCAATGCTTAGAATCCTCAATGCCTAGCTTAGAATCCTCAATGCTTAGAATCCTCAATGCTTAGAATCCTCAATGCTTAGCATCCTCAATGCTTAGCATCCTCAATGCTTAGCATCCTCAATACTTAGCATCCTCAATGCTTAGAATCCTCCATGCTTAGCTTAGAAACCTCAATGCTTAGAATCCTCAATGCTTAGAATCCTCAATGCTTAGAATCCTCAATGCCTAGATTAGAATCCTCAATGCTTAGAATCCTCAATGCTTAGAATCCTCAATGCTTAGAATCCTCAATGCTTGAATCCTCACTGCTTAGAAACTTCAATGCTTAGAATCCTCACTGCTTAGAAACCTCAATGCTTATAATCCTCAGTGCTTAGCATCCTCAATGCGTAGAATCCCCAATGCTTAGAAACCTCAATGCTTAGCATCCTCAATCCTTATTATGCTTTATGCTTAGCTTAGAATCCTCAATGCTTAGAATCCTCAATGCTTAGCATCCTCAATGCTTAGCATCCCCATTACATAGCTTAGAATCCTCAATGCTTAGCATCCTCATTGCTTAGAATCCTCATTGCTTAGCTTCGAATCCTCAAAGCTCAGAATCCTCACTGCTTAGGAACCTCAATGCTTAGCATCCTCCATGCATTGCTTAGAAACCTCAATGCGCAGAATCCTCATTGCTTAGAAATTTTATTGCTCTGAAACCTCAATGCTTAGCAACCCTAATGCTTACAAACCTCATTGCATAGAGGCCTTAATGTTTAGAAACAACATAGATTAGAAAACTCAATGCTTGGCTTAGAATCCTCAATGCTTAGCATCCTCAATGCTTAGCATCCTCAATGCTTAGCATCTTCAATGCCTAGAATCCTCAATGCTTAGAATCCTCAATGCTTAGCATCCTCAATGCTTAGCATCCTCAATGCTTAGCATCCTCAATGCTTAGAAACCTCAATGCTTTGCTTAGAAACCTCAATGCTTAGAATACTCAATGCTTAGAATCCTCAATGCTTAGAATCCTCAATGCTTAGCATCCTCAATGCTTAGCATCCTCAATGCTTTGCATCCTCAATACTTAGCATCCTCAATGCTTAGAACCCTCAATGCCTAGATTAGAATCCTCAATGCTTAGAATCCTCAATGCTTAGAATCCTCAATGCTTAGAATCCTCAATGCCTAGATTAGAATCCTCAATGCTTATAATCCTCAATGCTTAGAATCCTCAATGCTTAGAATCCTCAATGCTTAGCATCCTCAATGCTTAGCTTAGAAAACTCAATGCTTAGAATCCTCAATGCTTAACATCCTCAATGTTTAGAATCCTCAATGCATAGCTTAGAATCCTCAATGCTTAGAATCCTCAATGCTTAGCATCCTCAATCCCTAGTATGCTCTATGCTTAGCTTAGAATCCTCAATGCTTAGAATCCTCAATGCTTACAAACCTCAATGCTGAGAAATTTTATTGTTTGAAACCTCATTGCTTAGCATCCCAAATGCTTACAAACCTCAATGCATAGAGGCCTTAATGCTTAGAAACCTCAAAGATTAGAAAATTCAATGCTTGGCTTAGAATCCTCATAGCTTAGAATCCTCAATGCTTAGAATCCTCCATGCTTAGAATCCTCAATGCTTAGAATCCTCAATGCTTAGCTTAGAAAACTCAATGCTTAGAATCCTCAATGCTTAGAAACCTCAATGCACAGAATCCTTAATGCTTAGAAACCTCAATACTTAGCATCCTAAGTGCTTAGCTTAGAATCCTCACTGCTTAGAAACCTGAATGCTTAGACTCCTCAATGCTTAGAATCCTCAATGCTTAGCTTAGAAACATCAATGCTTAGAATTCTCAATGCTTAACATCCTCAATGTTTAGAATCCTCAATGCTTTGAATCCTCAATGCTTAGAATCCTCAATGCTTAGCATCCTCAATGCTTAGAATCCTCAATGCACAGAATCCTTAATGCTTAGAAACCTCAATACTTAGCATCCTCAATGCTTAGCATCCTCAATGCTTAGCATCCTCAATGCTTACCATCCTCAATGCTTAGCATCCTCAATGCTTAGCATCCTCAATGCTTAGAATCCTCAATGCTTAGAATCCTCAATGCTTAGAATCCTCAATGCTTAGAATCCTCCATGCATTGCTTAGAATCCTCAATAGTTAGAATCCTCAATGCTTCGCATCCTCAATGCTTAGCATAGAAACCTCAATACTTAGAATCCTCAATGCTTAGCATCCTCATTACATTGCTTAGAATCCTCAATGCTTAGAATCCTCAATGCTTAGCATCCTCAATGCTTAGCATCCTCAATGCTTAGCATCCTGAATGCTTAGCATCCTCAAAGCTTAGAATCCTCAATGCTTACCATCCTCAATGCTTAGCATCCTCAATGCTTAGCATCCTCAATGCTTAGAATCCTCAATGCTTAGCATCCTCAATGCTTAGCATCCTCAATGCTTAGCATCCTCAATGCTTTGCTTAGAAACCTCAATGCTTAGAATCCACAATGCTTAGAATCCTCAATGCCTAGCTTAGAATCCTCAATGCTTAGAATCCTCAATGCTTAGAATCCTCAGTGCTTAGAATCCTCAATGCTTAGAATCCTCAATGCTTAGCATCCTCAATGCTTAGCATCCTCAATGCTTAGCATTCTCAATACTTAGCATCCACAATGCTTAGAATCCACCATGCTTAGCTTAGAAACCTCAATGCTTAGAATCCTCAATGCTTAGAATCCTCAATGCCTAGATTAGAATCCTCAATGCTTAGAATCCTCAATGCTTAGAATCCTCAATGCTTAGCATCCTCAATGCTTAGCTTAGAAAAGTCAATGCTTAGAATCCTCAATGCTTAACATCCTCAATGTTTAGAATCCTCAATGCATAGCTTAGAATCCTCAATGCTTAGAATCCTCAATGCTTAGCATCCTCAATCCTTAGTATGCTCTATGCTTAGTTTAGAATCCTCAATGCTTAGAATCATCAATGCTTACAAACCTCAATGCTGAGAAATTTTATTGTTTGAAACGTCATTGCTTAGCATCCCAAATGCTTACAAACCTCAATACATAGAGGCATTAATGCTTAGAAACCTCAAAGATTAGAAAACTCAATGCTTGGCTTAGAATCCTCTATGCTTAGAATCCTCAATGCTTAGAATCCTCAATGCTTAGAATCCTCAATGCCTAGATTAGAATCCTCAATGCTTAGAATCCTCAATGCTTAGAATCCTCAATGCTTAGAATCCTCAATGCTTAGCATCCTCCATGCATTGCATAGAATCCTCAATAGTTAGAATCCTCAATGCCTCGCATCCTCAATGCTTAGCTTAGAAACCTCAATGCTTAAAATCCTCAATGCTTAGCATCCTCAATGCTTAGAATCCTCAATGCTTAGAAACCTGAATGCTTTGCTTAGAAACCTCAATGCTTAGAATCCTCATTGCTTAGCATCCTCAATGCTTAGCATCCTCAATGCTTAGCATCCTCAATGCTTAGAAACCTGAATGCTTTGCTTAGAAACCTCAATGCTTAGAATCCTCAATGCCTAGCTTAGAATCCTCAATACTTAGAATCCTCAATGCTTAGAATCCTCAATGCTTAGCATCCTCAATGCTTAGCATCCTCAATACTTAGAATCCTCCATGCTCAGCTTAGAAACCTCAATGCTTAGAATCCTCAAGGCTTAGAATCCTCAATGCTTAGAATCCTCAATGCCTAGATTAGAATCCTAAATGCTTAGAATCCTCAATGCTTAGAATCCTCAATGCTTAGAATCCTCAATGCTAAGAATCCTCAATGCTTAGCATCCTCAATGCTTAGCATCCTCAATACTTAGCATCCTCAATGCTTAGAATCCTCCATGCTTAGCTTACAAACCTCAATGCTTAGAATCCTCAATGCTTAGAATCCTCAATGCCTAGCTTAGAATCCTCAATGCTTAGAATCCTCAATGCTTAGAATCCTCAATGCTTAGAATCCTCAATGCTTAGCATCCTCAATGCTTAGCATCCTCAATGCTTAGCATCCTCAATGCTTAGAATCCTCAATGCTTAGAATCCTCCATGCTTAGCTTAGGAACCTCAATGCTTAGAATCCTCAATGCCTAGATTAGAATCCTCAATGCTTAGAATCCTCAATGCTTAACATCCTCAATGCTTAGAATCCTCAATGCATAGCTTAGAATCCTCAATGCTTAGAATCCGCAATGCTTAGCATCCTCAATCCTTAGTATGCTCTACGCTTAGCTTAGAATCCTCAATGCTTAGAATCCTCAATGCTTACAAACCTCAATGCTGAGAAATTTTATTGTTTGAAACCTCATTGCTTAGCATCCCAAATGCTTGCAAACCTCAATGCATAGAGGCCTTAATGCTTAGACACCTCAAAGATTAGAAAACTCAATGCTTGGCTTAGAATCCTCAATGCTTAGAATCCTCAATGCTTAGCATCCTCCATGCATTGCTTAGAATCCTCAATAGTTAGAATCCTCAATGCTTCGCATCCTCAATGCTTAGCTTAGAAACCTCAATGCTTAGAATCCTCAATGCTTAGCATCCTCATTACATAGATTAGAATCCTCAATTCTTATAATCGTCAATGCTTAGCATCCTCGATGCTTAGCATCCTCATTCCTTAGCTTCGAATCCTCAAAGCTCAGAATCCTCACTGGTTAGGGACCTCAATGCTTAGCATCCTCCATGCATTGCTTAGAAACCTCAATGCGTAGAATCCTCATTGCTTAGAAATTTTATTGCTCTGAAACCTCAATGCTTAGCATCCCTAATGCGTACAAACCTCAGTGCATAGAGGCCTTAATGTTTAGAAACAACAAAGATTAGAAAACTCAATGCTTGGCTTAGAATCCTCAATGCTTAGCATCCTCAATGCTTAGCATCCTCAATGCTTAGCATCCTCAATGCTTAGAAACCTCAATGCTTTGCTTAGAAACCTCAATGCTTAGAATCCTCAATGCTTAGAATCCTCAATGCTTAGCATCCTCAATGCTTAGCATTCTCAATGGTTTGCATCCTCAATACTTAGCATCCTCAATGCTTAGAATCCTCCATGCTTAGCTTAGAAACCTCAATGCTTAGAATCCTCAATGCTTAGAATCCTCAATGCTTAGAACCCTCAATGCCTAGATTAGAATCCTCAATGCTTAGAATCCTCAATGCTTAGAATCCTCAATGCTTAGAATCCTCAATGCTTAGCATCCTCAATGCTTAGCTTAGAAAACTCAATGCTTAGAATCCTCAATGCTTAGAATCCTCAATGCTTAACATCCTCAATGTTTAGAATCCTCAATGCATAGCTTAGAATCCTCAATGCTTAGAATCCTCAATGCTTAGCATCCTCAATCTCTAGTATGCTCTATGCTTAGCTTAGAATCCTCAATGCTTAGAATCCTCAATGCTTACAAACCTCAATGCTGAGAAATTTTATTGTTTGAAACCTCATTGCTTAGCATCCCAAATGCTTGCAAACCTCAATGCATAGAGGCCTTAATGCTTAGAAACCTCAAAGATAAGAAAACTCAATGCTTGGCTTAGAATCCTCAATGCTTAGAATCCTCAATGCCTAGAATCGTCCATGCATAGCTTAGAATCCTCAATGCTTAGAATCCTCAATGCTTAGCATCCTCCATGCATTGCTTAGAATCCTCAATAGGTAGAATCCTCAATGCTTAGCATCCTCAATGCTTAGCATCCTCATTGCTTAGCATCCTCATTGCTTAGCATCCTCATTGCTTAGCTTAGAATCCTCAAAGCTCAGAATCCTCACTGCTTAGGAACCTCAATGCTTAGCATCCTCCATGCATTGCTTAGAAACCTCAATGCGCAGAATCCTCATTGCTTAGAAATTTTATTGCTCTGAAACCTCAATGCTTAGCATCCCTAATGCTTACAAACCACATTGCATAGAGGCCTTAATGCTTAGAAACAACAAAGATTAGAAAACTCAATGCTTGGCTTAGAATCCTCAATGCTTAGCATCCTCAATGCTTAGCATCCTCAATGCTTAGCATCTTCAATGCCTAGAATCCTCAATGCTTAGAATCCTCAATGCTTAGCATCCTCAATGCTTAGCATCCTCAATGCTTAGTATCCTCAATGCTTAGAAACCTCAATGCTTTGCTTAGAAACCTCAATGCTTGGAATCCTCAATGCTTAGAATCCTCAATGCTTAGAATCCTCAATGCTTAGCATCCTCAGTGCTTAGCATCCTCAATGCTTAGCATACTCAATGCTTAGCATCCTCAATACTTAGCATCCTCAATGCTTAGAATCCTCCATGCTTAGCTTAGAAACTTCAATGCTTAGAATCCTCAATGCTTAGAATCCTCAATGCTTAGAATCCTCAATGCCTAGATTAGAATCCTCAATGCTTAGAATCCTCAATGCTTAGAATCCTCAATGCTTAGAATCCTCAATGCTTAGCATCCTCAATGCTTAGCTTAGAAAACTCAATGATAAGAATCCTCAATGCTTAACATCCTCAATGTTTAGAATCCTCAATGCATAGCTTAGAATCCTCAATGCTTAGAATCCTCAATGCTTAGCATCCTCAATCCCTAGTATGCTCTATGCTTAGCTTAGAATCCTCAATGCTTAGAATCCTCAATGCTTACAAACCTCAATGCTGAGAAATTTTATTGTTTGAAACCTCATTGCTTAGCATCCCAAATGCTTACAAACCTCAATGCATAGAGGCCTTAATGCTTAGAAACCTTAAAGATTAGAAAACTCAATGCTTGGCTTAGAATCCTCTATGCTTAGAATCCTCAATGCTTAGAATCCTCAATGCTTAGCATCCTCATTGCTTAGCATCCTCAATGCTTAGCATCCTCAATGCTTAGCATCCTCAATGCTTAGTATGCTCTATGCTTAGAATCCTCAATGCTTACCATCCTCAATGCTTAGCATCCTCAATGCTTAGCATCCTCAATGCTTAGCATCCTCAATGCTTAGCATCCTCATTGCTTAGCATCCTCATTGCTTAGCTTAGAATCCTCAAAGCTCAGAATCCTCACTGCTTAGGAACCTCAATGCTTAGCATCCTCCATGCATTGCTTAGAAACCTCAATGCGCAGAATCCTCATTGCTTAGAAATTTTATTGCTCTGAAACCTCAATGCTTAGCAACCCTAATGCTTACAAACCTCATTGCATAGAGGCCTTAATGTTTAGAAACAACAAAGATTAGAAAACTCAATGCTTGGCTTAGAATCCTCAATGCTTAGCATCCTCAATGCTTAGCATCCTCAATGCTTAGAAACCTCAATGCTTTGCTTAGAAACCTCAATGCTTAGAATCCTCAATGCTTAGAATCCTCAATGCTTAGCATCCTCAATGCTTAGCATCCTCAATGCTTAGCATCCTCAATGCTTTGCATCCTCAATACTTAGCATCCTCAATGCTTAGAATCCTCCAAGCTTAGCTTAGAAACCTCAATGCTTAGAATCCTCAGTGCTTAGAATCCTCAATGCTTAGAATACTCAATGCTTAGCATCCTCAATGCTTTGCTTAGAAAACTCAATGCTTAGAATCCTCAATGCTTAACATCCTCAATTTTTAGAATCCTCAATGCATAGCTTAGAATCCTCAATGCTTAGAATCCTCAATGCTTAGCATCCTCAATCCCTAGTATGCTCTATGCTTAGCTTAGAATCCTCAATGCTTAGAATCCTCAATGCTTACAAACCTCAATGCTGAGAAATTTTATTGTTTGAAACCTCATTGCTTAGCATCCCAAATGCTTACAAACCTCAATGCATAGAGGCCTTAATGCTTAGAAACCTCAAAGATTAGAAAACTCAATGCTTGGCTTAGAATCCTCAATGCTTAGAATCCTCAATGCTTAGAATCCTCAATGCTTAGCATCCTCATTGCTTAGCATCCTCAATGCTTAGCATCCTCAATGATTAGAAACCTGAATGCTTTGCTTAGAAACCTCAATGCTTAGAATCCTCAATGCCTAGCTTAGAATCCTCAATACTTAGAATCCTCAATGCTTAGAATCCTCAATGCTTAGCATCCTCAATGCTTAGCATCCTCAATGCTTAGCATCCTCCATGCTTAGCATCCTCAATACTTAGAATCCTCCATGCTCAGCTTAGAAACCTCAATGCTTAGAATCCTCAAGGCTTAGAATCCTCAATGCTTAGAATCCTCAATGCCTAGATTAGAATCCTAAATGCTTAGAATCCTCAATGCTTAGAATCCTCAATGCTTAGAATCCTCAATGCTTAGAATCCTCAATGCTTAGCTTAGAAAACTCAATGCTTAGAATCCTCAATGTTTAACATCCTCAATGTTTAGAATCCTCAATGCATAGCTTAGAATCCTCAATGCTTAGAATCCTCAATGCCTAGCATCCTCAATCCTTAGTATGCTCTATGCTTAGCTTAGAATCCTCAATGCTTAGAATCCTCAATGCTTACAAACCTCAATGCTGAGAAATTTTATTGTTTGAAACCTCATTGCTTAGCATCCCAAATGCTTACAAACCTCAATGCATAGAGGCCTTAATGCTTAGAAACCTCAAAGATTAGAAAATTCAATGCTTGGCTTAGAATCCTCATAGCTTAGAATCCTCAATGCTTAGAATCCTCCATGCTTAGATTCCTCAATGCTTAGAAACCTCAATGCACAGAATCCTTAATGCTCAGAAACCTCAATACTTAGCATCCTAAGTGCTTAGCTTAGAATCCTCACTGCTTAGAAACCTGAATGCTTAGAATCTTCAATGCTTAGAATTCTCAATGCTTAGCTTAGAAACCTCAATGCTTAGAATTCTCAATGCTTAACATCCTCAATGTTTAGAATCCTCAATGCATAGCTTAGAATCCTCAATGCTTAGAATCCTCAATGCTTAGAATCCTCAATGCTTAGCATCCTCAATGCTTAGAATCCACAATGCTTAGCATCCTCAATGCTTAGCATCCTCAATGCTTAGCATCCTCAATGCTTAGCATCCTCAATGCTTAGTATGCTCTATGCTTAGAATCCTCAATGCTTAGCATCCTCAATGCTTACCATCCTCAATGCTTAGCATCCTCAATGCTTAGCATCATCAATGCTTAGAATCCTCAATGCTTAGAATCCTCAAGGCTTAGAATCCTCAATGCTTAGAATCCTCCATGCATTGCTTAGAATACTCAATAGTTAGAATCCTCAATGCTTCGCATCCTCAATGCTTAGCATAGAAACCTCAATACTTAGAATCCTCAATGCTTAGCATCCTCATTACATAGCTTAGAATCCTCAATGCTTAGAATCCTCAATGCTTAGCATCCTCAATGCTTAGCATCCTCAATGCTTAGAATCTTCAATGCTTAGCATCCTCAATGCTTAGCATCCTCAATGCTTAGCATCCTCAATGCCTCGCATCCTCAATGCTTAGAAACCTGAATGCTTTGCTTAGAAACCTCTATGCTTAGAATCCTCAATACTTAGAATCCTCAATTCTTAGAATCCTCAATGCTTAGAATCCTCAATGCTTAGCATCCTCAATGCTTAGCATCCTCAATGCTTAGCATCCTCAATGCTTAGCATCCTCAATACTTAGAATCCTCCATGCGCAGATTAGAAACCTCAATGCTTAGAATCCTCAAGGCTTAGAATCCTCAATGCTTAGAATCCTCCATGCTCAGCTTAGAAACCTCAATGCTTAGAATCCTCAATGCTTAGAATCCTCAATGCTTAGAATCCTCAATGCTTAGCATCCTCAATGCTTAGCATCCTCAATGCTTAGCTTAGAAAACTCAATGCTTAGAATCCTCAATGCTTAACATCCTCAATGTTTAGAATCCTCAATGCATAGCTTAGAATCCTCAATGCTTAGAATCCTCAATGCTTAGCATCCTAAATCCTTAGTATGCTCTATGCTTAGCTTAGAATCCTCAATGCTTAGAATCCTCAATGCTTACAGACCTCAATGCTGAGAAATTTTATTGTTTGAAACGTCATTGCTTAGCATCCCAAACGCTTACAAACCTCAATGCATAGAGGCCTTAATGCTTAGAAACCTCAAAGATTAAAAAACTCAATGCTTGGCTTAGAATCCTCAATGCTTAGAATCCTCAATGCTTAGAATCCTCCATGCATAGCTTAGAATCCTCAATGCTTAGAATCCTCAATGCTTAGAATCCTCAATGCATAGAATCCTCCTTGCATTGCTTAGAATCCTCAATAGTTAGAATCCTCAATGCTTCGCATCCTCAATGCTTAGCATAGAAACCTCAATACTTTGAATCCTCAATGCTTAGCATCCTCAATGCTTAGCATCCTCAATGCTTACCATCCTCAATGCTTAGAATCCTCCATGTTTAGCATCCTCAAATGTTAGAATCCTCAATGCTTAGCATCCTCAATGCTTAGCATCCTCAATGCTTACCATCCTCAATGCTTAGCATCCTCAATGCTTAGCATCCTCAATGCTTAGAATCCTAAATGCTTAGAATCCTCAATGCTTAGAATCCTCAATGCTTAACATCCTCAATGCTTAACATCCTCAATGTTTAGAAACGTCAATGCACAGAGTCCTTAATGCTTAGAAACCTCAATACTTAGCATCCTCAGTGCTTAGCTTAGAATCCTCACTGCTTAGAAACATCAATGCTTAGAATCCTCAGTGCTTAGCATCCTCAATGCATAGAATCCCCAATGCTTAGAAACCTCATTGCTTAGCCTCCCTAATGCTTACAAACCTCAATGCATAAAGGCCTTAATGATTAGAAACGTCAAAGATTAGAAAACTCAATGCTAGGCTTAGAATCCTCAATGCTTAGGAACCTCAATGCATAGAGACCTTAAGGCTTAGAAACCTCAATGCTTAGAGTCCTTAATGCTTAGAATCCTCAATACATAGAATCCTAAATGCTTAGAATCCTCAATGCTTAGAATCCTCAATGCTTAGAATCCTCAATGCTTAGCATCCTCAATGCTTAGAATCCTCAATGCCTAGCTTAGAATCCTCAATGGTTAGAATCCTCAATGCTTCGCATCCTCAATGCTTAGCTTAGAAACCTCAATGCTTAGAATCCTCAATGCTTAGCATCCTCAATGCTGAGCATCCTCAATGCTTAGCATCCTAATTACATAGCATAGAATCCTCAATGCTTAGAATCCTCAATGCTTACAATCCTCAATTCTTAGCATCCTCATTGCTTAGCATCCTCATTGCTTAGCATCCTCATTGCTTAGCTTCGAATCCTCAAAGCTCAGAATCCTCACTGCTTAGAATCCTCAATGCTTAGCATCCTCCATGCATTGCTTAGAAACCTCAATGCGCAGAATCCTCATTGCTTAGAAACCTCAATGCATAGAGACCTTAAGGCTTAGAAACCTCAATGCTTAGAGTCCTTAATGCTTAGAATCCTCAATACATAGAATTCTCAATGATTAGAATCCTCAATACTTAGAATCCTCAATGCTTAGAATCCTCAATGCTTAGAATCCTCAATGCTTTGCTTAGAATCCTCAAAGCTCAGGATCCTCAATGCTTAGAAACCTCAATGCACAGAGTCCTTAATGCTTAGAAACCTCAATACTTAGCATCCTCAGTGCTTAGCTTAGAATCCTCACTGCTTAGAAACCTGAATGATTAGAATCCTCAATGCTTAGAATCCTCAATGCATAGCTTAGAAACCTCAATGCTTAGAATCCTATATGCTTAACATCCTCAATGTTTAGAGTACTCAATGCATAGCTTAGAATCCTCAATGCTTAGAATCCTCAATGCTTAGCATCCTCAATGCTTAGCAACCTCAATGCTTAGAATCCTCAATGCTTAGCTTAGAAACCTCAATGCTTAGAATCCTCAATGCTAACATCCTCAATGCTTAGCATCCTCAATGCATAGCTTAGAATCCTCAATGCTTAGCATCCTCAATGCTTAGCTTAGAGACCTCAAAGCTCAGGATCCTCAATGCTTAGAAACCTCAATGCACAGAGTCCTTAATGCTTAGAAACCTCAATGCTTAGAATCCTCAATGCTTAGCTTAGGAACCTCAATGCTTCTAGTCCTAAGTGCTTAGCATCCTCAATGCTTAGAATCCTCAATGCTTAGCTTAGAATCCTCACTGCTTAGAATCCTCAATGCTTAGAATCCTCAATGCTTAGAATCCTCCATGCATAGCTTAGAATCCTCAATGCTTAGAATCCTCAATGCTTAGCATCCTCCATGCATTGCTTAGAATCCTCAATAGTTAGAATCCTCAATGCTTCGCATCCTCAATGCTTAGCTTAGAAACCTCAATGCTTAGAATCCTCAATGCTTAGCATCCTCATTACATAGATTAGAATCCTCAATTCTTATAATCGTCAATGCTTAGCATCCTCGATGCTTAGCATCCTCATTCCTTAGCTTCGAATCCTCAAAGCTCAGAATCCTCACTGGTTAGGGACCTCAATGCTTAGCATCCTCCATGCATTGCTTAGAAACCTCAATGCGTAGAATCCTCATTGCTTAGAAATTTTATTGCTCTGAAACCTCAATGCTTAGCATCCCTAATGCGTACAAACCTCAGTGCATAGAGGCCTTAATGTTTAGAAACCTCAAAGATTAGAAAACCCAATGCTTCGCTTAGAATCCTCAATGCTTAGAATCCTCAATGCTTAGAATCCTCAATGCTTAGAGTTCTCAATGCTTAGAATCCTCAATGCTTAGAAACCTCAATGCAGAGTCCTTAATGCTAAGAAATCTCAATACTTAGCATCCTCAGTGCTTAGCTTAGAATCCTCACTGCTTAGAAACCTGAATTCTTAGAATCCTCAGTGCTTAGAATCCTCAAAGCTTAGAATCCGCAATGCTTAGAATCCTCAATGCTTAACATCCTCAATGCTTAGAATCCTCAATGCTTAGCTTAGAATCTTCAAAACTCAGAATCCTCACTGCTTAGGAACCTCAATGCTTAGCATCCTCCATGCATTGCTTAGAAACCTCAATGCGCAGAATCCTCATTGCTTAGAAATTTTATTGCTCTGAAACATCAATGCTTAGCATCCCTAATGCTTACAAACCTCAATGCATAGAGGCCTTAATGTTTAGAAACCGCAAATATTAGAAAACTCAATGCTTGGCTTAGAATCCTCAATGCTTAGCATCCTCAATGCTTAGCATCCTCAATACTTAGAATCCTCAATGCTTAGAATCCTCAATGCTTAGCATCCTCAATGCTTAGCATCCTCAATGCTTCGCATCCTCAATGCTTAGAATCCTCAATGCATAGAGACCTTAAGGCTTAGAAACCTCAATGCTTAGAGTCCTCAATGCTTAGCATCATCAATACATAGAATTCTCAATGATTAGAATCCTCAATGCTTAGCATCCTCAAAGCTTAGCATCCTCAATGCTTAGCTTAGAATCCTCAAAGCTCAGGATCCTCAATGCTTAGAAAGCTCAATGCACAGAGTCCTTAATGCTTAGAAACCTCAATACTTAGCATCTTCAGTGCTTAGCTTAGAATCCTCACTGCTTAGAATCCTGAATGCTTAGAATCCTCAATGCTTAGAATCCTCAGTGCTGAGCTTAGAATCCTCAATGCTTCGCATCTTCAATGCTTAGTATCCTCGATGCATAGCTTAGAATCCTCAATGCTTAGAATCCTCAATGCTTAGAATCCTCAATGCTTAGCATCCTCAATGCTTAGCTTAGAATCCTAAAAGCTCAGGATCCTCAAATGCTTAGGAACCTCAATGCACAGAGTCCTTAATGCTTAGAAACCTCAATACTTAGCATCCTCATTGCTTAGCTTAGAATCCTCACTGCTTAGAAACCTCAATGCTTAGAATCCTATATGCTTAACATCCTCAATGTTTAGAATCCTAAATGCATAGATTAGAATCCTCAATGCTTAGCATCCTCAATGCTTAGAATCCTCAGTGCTTAGAATCCTCAATGCTTTGAATGCTCAATGCTTAGAATCCAAAATGCTTAGCTTAGAAACCTCAGTGCTTAGAATCCTCAATGCTTAGAATCCCCAATGCTTAGAATCCTCAATGCACAGAGACCTTAATGTTTAGAAACCTCAATACTTAGCATCCTCAGGTCTTAGCTTAGAAACCTCAATGCTTAGAATCCTCAATGCTTTGAATCCTCAATGCTTAGAATTCTCAATGCTTAGAATCTTCAATGCTTAGAATCCTCAATGCTTAGAATCCTCAATGCTTAGATTCCTCAATGCTTAGAATCCTAAATGCTTAGAATCCTCAATGCTTAGAAACCTCAATGCACAGAGTCCTTAATGCTTAGAAACGTCAATACTTAGCATCCTCAGTGCTTAGCTTAGAATCCTCACTGCTTAGAAACCTCAATGCTTAGAATCCTCAATGCTTAGAATCCTCAATGCATAGATTAGAAACCTCAATGCGTAGAATCCTCATTCCTTAGAAATTTTATTGCTCTGAAACCTCAATGCTTAGCATCCCTAATGCTTACAAACCTCAATGCATAGAGGCCTTAATGTTTAGAAACCTCAAAGATTAGAAAACTCAATGCTTGGCTTAGAATCCTCAATGCTTAGAATCCTCAATGCTTAGAATCCTCAATGCTTAGCATCCTAAATGCTTAGCATCCTCAACGCTTAGCATCCTCAATGCTTAGCATCCTCAATGCTTAGAATTCTCAATGCTTAGAATCCTCAAAGCTTAGAATCCTCAATGCTTAGCATCCTCAATGCTTAGAATCCTCAAAGCTTAGCATCCACATTGCTTAGCATCCTCAATGCTTAGAATCCTCAATGCTTAGAATCCTCAATGCTTAGAATCCTCAATGCTTAGCATCCTCATTGCATAGAATCCTCACTGCTTAGAATCCTCACTGCATAGAATCCTCAATGCTTAGAATCCTCAATGCTTAGCATCCTCAATGCTTAGAATCCTCACTGCTTAGAAACCTCAATGCTTAGAATCCTCAGTGCTTAGCATCCTCAACGCGTAAAATCCCAAATGCTTAGAAACCTCAATGCTTAGAAACCTCAAAGCTTACAAACCTTAATGCTGAGAAATTTTATTGTTTGAAACCTCATTGCTTAGCATCCTCAGTGCTTACAAACCTCAATGCATAGAGGCCTTAATGCTTAGAAACCTCAAAGATTAGAAAACTCAATGCTTGGCTTAGAATCCTCAATGCTTAGAATCCTCCATGCATAGTTTAGCATCCTCAATGCTTAGCATCCTCAATGCTTAGCTTAGAATCCTCAAAGCTCAGGATCCTCAATGCTTAGAAACCTCAATGCACATAGTCCTTAATGCATAGAAACCTCAATACTTAGCATCCTCATTGCTTAGCTTAGAATCCTCACTGCTTAGAAACCTCTATGATTAGAATCCTCAGTGCTTTGCATCCTCAATGCATAGAATCCCCAATGCTTAGAAACCTCAATGCTTAGCATCCTCAATCCTTAGTATGCACTAGGCTTAGCTTAGTATCCTCATTGCTTAGAATCCTCACCGCTGAGAAATGTTATTGCATTGAAACCTCATTGCTAAGCATCCCTAATGCTTACAAACCTCAATGCATAAAGGCCTTAATGCTTAGAAACCTCAAAGATTATAAAACTCAATGCTTGGCTTAGAATCCTCAATTCTTAGAAACCTCAATGTCCTTAAGGCTTAGAAACCTCAATGCTTAGAGTCCTTAATGCTTAGAATCTTCAATACATAGAATCCTCAATGCTTAGAATCCTCAATAGTTAGAATCCTCAATGCTTAGAATCCTGAATGCATAGCATAGAATCCTCAATGCTTAGAATCCTCAATCCTTAGTATGCCCTATGCTTAGCTTAGAATCCTCAATGCATAGAATCCTCAATGCTTAGCATCCTCAATGCTTAGAATCCTCAATGCTTAGAATCCTCAATGCTTAGAATCCTCAATGCTTAGCTTAGAAACCTCAATGCTTAGAATCCTCAATGCTTAACATCCTCAATGTTTAGAATCCTCAATGCATAGCTTAGAATCCTCAATGCTTTGCATCCTCAATGCTTAGCATCCTCAATGCATATCTTAGAGTCCTCAAAGCTCAGGATCCTCAATGCTTAGAAACCTCAATGCACAGAGTCCTTAATGCTTAGAAACCTCAATACTTAGCATCCTCAGTGCTTAGCTTAGAATCCTCCCTGCTTAGAAACCTGAATGCATAGAATCCTCAATGCTTAGAATCCTCAATGCTTAGCATCCTCAATGCTTAGCTTAGAAACCTCAATGCTTCGCATGCTCAATGCTTAGCATCCTCAATGCATAGCTTAGAATCCTCAATGCTTAGAATCCTCAATGCTTAGAATCCTCAATGCTTAGCATCCTCAATGCTTAGCTTAGAATCCTCAAAGCTCAGGATCCTCAATGCTTAGAAACCTCAATGCACCGAGTCCTTAATGCTTAGAAACCTCAATACTTAGCATCCTCAGTGCTTAGCTTTGAATCCTCACTGCTTACAAACCTCAATGGTTAGAATCCTCAGTGCTTAGCAACCTCAATGCATAGTATCCCCAATGCTTAGAATCCTCAATGCTTAACATCCTCAATGTTTAGAATCCTCAATGCTTAGAATGCTCAATGCTTAGCATCCTCCATGCATTGCTTATAAACCTCAATGCGTAGAATCCTCATTGCTTAGAATCCTACAGGCTGAGAAATTTTATTGCATTGAAACCTTAATGCTTAGCATCCCTAATACTTACAAACCTCAATGCATAAAGGCCTTAATGCTTAGAAACCTCAAAGTTTTGAAAACTCAATGCTTGGCTTAGAATCCTCAATGCTTAGAAACCTCAATGCATAGAGACCTTAAGGCTTAGAAACCTCAATGCTGAGACTCCTTAATGCTTAGAATCCTCAATACATAGAATCCTCAATGCTTAAAATCGTCAATGCTTAGCATCCTCAATGCTTAGCATCCTCATTGCTTAGCTTAGAATCCTCACTGCTAAGGAACCTCAATGCTTAGCATCCACCATGCCTTGCTTAGAAACCTCAATGCTCAGAATCCTCATTGCTTAGAAATTTTATTGCTCTGAAACCTCAATGCTTAACATCCCTAATGCTTACAAACCTCAATGCATAGAGGCCTTAATGTTTAGAAACCTCAAAGATTAGAAAACTCAATGCTTGGCTTAGAATCCTCAATGCTTAGAATCGTCAATGCTTAGAATCCTCAATGATTACATCCTCAACGCTTAGCATCCTGAACGCTTAGCATCCTCAATGCTTAGCATCCTCAATGCTTAGAATCCTCAATGCTTAGAATCCTCAAAGCTTAGAATCCTCAATGCTTAGAATCCTCAATGCTTAGCTTAGAAACCTCAATGCTTTGAATCCTCAATGTTTAGAATCCTCAATGCTTAGAATCCGCAATGCTTAGCATCCTCAATGCTTAGAATCCTCAATGTTTAGAATCCTCAATGCTTAGAATCCTCAATGCTTAGAATCCTCAATGCTTAGAATCCTCAATGCTTAGAAACCTCAATGCACAGAGTCCTTAATGCTTAGAAACCTCAATACTTAGCATCCTCAGTGCTTAGCTTCGAATCCTCACTGCTTAGAAACCTCAATGCTTAGAATCCTCAATGCTTAGTATGCTCTATGCTTAGCTTAGAATCCTCAATGCTTAGAATCCTCAATGCTTACAAACCTTAATGCTGAGAAATTTTATTGTTTGAAACCTCATTGCTTAGCATCCTCAATGCTTACAAACCTCAATGCATAGAGGCCTTAATGCTTAGAAACCTCAAAGATTAGAAAACTCAATGCTTGGCTTAGAATCCTCAATGCTTAGAATCCTCAATGCTTAGAATCCTCCATGCATAGTTTAGCATCCTCAATGCTTAGCATCCTCAATGGATAACTTAGAATACTCAAAGCTCAGGATCCTCAATGCTTAGAAACCTCAATGCACAGAGTCCTTAATGCTTAGAAACCTCAATTCTTAGCATCCTCATTGCTTAGCTTAGAATCCTCACTACTTAGAAACCTCAATGATTAGAATCCTCAGTGCTTTGCATCCTCAATGCATAGAATCCTCAATGCCTAGAAACCTCAATGCTTAGCATCCTCAATCCTTAGTATGCACTAGGCTTAGCTTAGAATCCTCATTGCTTAGAATACTCAACGCTGAGAAATTTTATTGCATTGAAACCTCATTGCTTAGCATCCCTAATGCTTACAAACCTCAATGCATAAAGGCCTTAATGCTTAGAAACCTCAAAGATTAGAAAACTCAATGCTTGGCTTAGAATCCTCAATTCTTAGAAACCTCAATGCATAGAGACCTTAAGGCTTAGAAACCTCAATGCTTAGAGTCCTTAATGCATAGAATCCTCAATACATAGAATCCTCAATGCTTAGAATCCTCAATAGTTAGAATCCTCAATGCTTAGAATCCTCAATCCTTAGTATGCCCTATGCTTAGCTTAGAATCCTCAATGCATAGAATCCTCAATGCTTAGAAACCTCAATGCTTAGAATCCTCGAAGCACAGAGTCCTTAATGCTTAGAAACCTCAATACTTAGCATCCTCAGTGCATAGCTTAGAATCCTCAATGCTTAGAATCCTCAATGCTTAGAATCCTAAATGCTTAGAATCCTCAATGCTTAGAATCCTCAATGCTTAGGATCCTCAATGCTTAGCTTAGAATCCTCAAAGCTCAGGATTCTCAATGCTTAGAAACCTCAGTGCACAGAGTCCTTAATGCTTAGAAACCTCAATACTTAGCATCCTCAGTGCTTAGCTTAGAATCCTCACTGATTAGAAAACTCAGTGCTTAGCATCCTCAATGCGTAAATTCCCCAATCCTTAGAAACCTCAATGCTTAGCATCCTCAATCCTTAGTATGCTCTATGCTTAGCTTAGAATCCTCAATGCTTAGTATCCTCAATGCTTAGCATCCTCATTGCTTAGCATCCTCATTGCTTAGCATCCTCAGTGCTTAGCTTCGAATCCTGAAAGCTCAGTATCCTCACTGCTTAGGAACCTCAATGCTTAGTATCCTCCATGCATGCATAGAAACCTAAATGCGTAGAATCCTGATAGCTTAGAAATTTTATTGCTCTAAAACCTCAATGCTTAGCATCCCTAATGCTTACAAGCCTCAGTCCATAGAAGCCTTAATGTTTAGAAACCTCAAAGATTATAAAACTCAATGCTTGGCTTAGAATCCTCAATGCTTAGAATCCTCAATGCTTAGAATCCTCAATGCTTAGAATCCTCAATGCTTAGCATCCTCAATGCTTAGCATGCTCAATGCTTGGCATCCTCAATTCTTGGCATCCTCAATGCTTTGAACCCTGAATGTTTAGAAAAGTCAATACTTAGAATCCTCAATGCTTAGAATCCTCAATGCTTAGAATCCTCAATGCTTAGAATCCTCAATGCCTAGCTTAGAATCCTCAATGCTTAGCATCCTCAATGCTTAGCATCCTCAATGCTTAGCATCCTCATTGCTTAGCATCCTCATTGCTTAGCTTAGAATCCTCAAAGCTCAGAATCCTCACTGCTTAGGAACCTCAATGCTTAGCATCCTCCATGCATTGCTTAGAAACCTCAATGCGCAGAATCCTCATTGCTTATAAATTTTATTGCTCTGAAACCTCAATGCTTAGCATCCCTAATGCTTACAAACCTCAATGCATAGAGGCCTTAATGTTTAGAAACCTCAAAGATTAGAAAACTCAATGCTTGGCTTAGAATCCTCAATGCTTAGAATCCTCAATGCTTAGAAACCTCAATGCTTAGCATCCTCATTGCTTAGCTTCGAATCCTGAAAGCTCAGAATCCTCAATGCTTAGGAAGCTCAATGCTTAGCATCCTCCATGCATGCATAGAATCCTCAATGCTTAGAATCCTCAATGCTTAGAATCCTCAATGCTTAGAATCCTCAATACTTAGCATCCTCAGTGCTTAGCTTAGAATCCTCACTGCTTAGAAATCTCAATGCTTAGAATCCTCAATGCTTAGAATCCTCCATGCATAGCTTAGAATCCTCAATGCTTAGAATCCTCCGTGCATTGCTTAGAATCCTCAATAGTTAGAATCCTCAATGCTTAGCATCCTCAATGCTTATCATCCTCATTACATAGCTTAGAATCCTCAATGCTTAGCATCCTCAATCCTTAGTATGCTCTATGCTTAGCTTAGAATCCTCAATGCTTAGAATCCTCATTGCTTAGCATCCTCATTGCTTAGCTTAGAATCCTCAAATCACAGAATCCTCACAGCATAGGAACCTCAATGCTTAGCAACCTCCATGCATTGCTTAGAATCCTCAATGCGCAGAATCCTCATTGCTTAGAAATTTTATTGCTCTAAAACCTCAATGCTTAGCATCCCTAATGCTTACAAACATCAATGCATAGAGGCCTTAATGTTTAGAAACCTCAAAGATTAGAAAACTCAATGCTTGGCTTAGAATCCTCAATGCTTAGAATCCTCAATGCTTAGAATCCTCAATGGTTATAATCCTCACTGCTTAGAAACCTCAATGCTTAGCATCCTCAACGCGTAGAATCCCCAATGCTTAGAAACCTCAATGCTTAGCATCCTCAATATTTAGTATGCTCTATGCTTAGCTTAGAATCCTCAATGCTTAGAATCCTCAACGCTTACAAACCTCAATGCTGAGAAATTTTATTGTTTGAAACCTCATTGCTTAGCATCCCAAATGCTTATAAACCTCAATGCATAGAGGCCTTAATGCTTAGAAACCTCAAAGATTAGAAAACTCAATGCTTGGCTTAGAATCCTCAATGCTTAGAATCCTCAATGCTTAGAATCCTCCATGCATAGCTTAGAATCCTCAGTGCTTAGAATCCTCAATGCTTAGCATCCTCCATGCATTGCTTAGAATCCTCAATAGTTAGAATCCTAAATGCTTCGCATCCTCAATGCTTAGCTTAGAAACCTCAATGCTTAGAATCCTCAATGCTTAGCATCCTCAATACTTAGCATCCTCATTTCTTAGCATCCTCAATGCTTAGAATCCTCAATACTTAGAATCGTCAATGCTTAGCATCCTCAATGCTTAGCATTCTCAATGCTTAGCATCCTCAATGCTTAGCATCCTCAATGCTTAGAATCCTCAATGCTTAGAATCCTCAATGCTTAGAATCCTCAATGCTTAGCTCAGAAACCTCAATGCTTAGAATCCTCAATGCTTAGCATCCTCAATGCTTAGAATCCTCAATGCCTAGCTTAGAATCCTCAATGATTAGAATCCTCAATGCTTAGAATCCTCAATGTTTAGACTCCTCAATGCTTAGAATCCTCAATGCTTAGAAACCTCAATGCTAAGAATCCTCAATGCTTAGAATCCTCAATGCTTACCTTAGAAACCTCAATGCTTAGAATCCTCAATGCTTGAAATCCTCAATGCTTAGAATCCTCAATGCCTAGCTTAGAATCCTCAATGCCTTGCTTAGAATCCTCAATGCTTAGAATCCTCAATGCTTAGAATCCTCAATGCTTAGAATCCTCAATGCTTAGCTTAGAATCCTCAATGCTTAGAATCCTCAATGCTTAGAATCCTCAATGCTTAGAATCCTCAATGCTTAGAAACCTCAATGCTTAGAATCGTCAATGCTTAGAATCCTCAATGCTTAGAATCCTCAATGCATAGAATCCTCAACGCTTAGCATCCTCAATGCTTATCATCCTCATTACATAGCTTAGAATCCTCAATGCTTAGAATCCTCAATTCTTAGAATCCTCAATGCTAACAATCCTCAATGCTTAGAATCCTCATTGCTTAGCTTAGAATCCTCAATGCTTAGAATCCTCAATGCCTAGAATCCTCAATGCTTAGAATCCTCAATGCTTAGAATCCTCAATGCTAGAATCCTCAATGCCTAGCTTAGAATCCTCAATGCTTAGAATCCTCAATGCTTAGAATCCTCAATGCTTAGAATCCTCAATGCTTATAATCCTCAATGCTTAGAAACCTCAATGCTTAGCATCCTCAATGCTTAGAATCCTCAAAGCTCAGCTTAGAAACCTCAGTGCTTAGAATCCTCATTGCTTAGAATCCTCAATGCTTAGAATCCTCAATGCTTAGCATCCTCAATCCTTAGAATCGTCAATGCTTAGCATCCTCAATGCTTAGCATCCTCAATGCTTAGCTTAGAAACCTCAGTGCTTAGAATCCTCAATGCTTAGAATCCTCAATGCTTAGCATCCTCAATGCTTAGAATCCTCAATGCCTAGCTTAGAATCCTCAATGCTTAGAATCCTCAATGCTTAGAATCCTCAATGCTTAGAATCCTCAATGCTTAGAATCCACAATTCTTAGATTCCTCAATGATAACAGTCCTCAATGCTTAGAATCCTAAATGCTTAGCTTAGAATCCTCAATGTTTAGAATCCTCAATGCCTAGAATCTTCAATGCTTAGAATCCTCAATGCTTAGAATCCTCAATGCTTAGCTTAGAATCCTCCATGCTTAGAATCCTCAATGCTTAGAATCCTCAATGCTTAGAATCCTCAATGCTTAGAAACCTCAATGCTTAGAAACCTCAATGCTTAGAATCCTCGATACTTAGAAACCTCAATGCTTAGAATCCTCAATGCTTAGAATCCTCAATGCATAGAATCCTCAATGCTTAGCATCCTCAATGCTTAGCATCCTCATTACATAGCTTAGAATCGTCAATGCTTAGCATCCTCAATGCTTAGCATCCTCAATGCTTAAAATCCTCAATGCTTTGAATCCTCAATGCTTAGAATCCTCAATGCTTAGAATCCTCAATGTTTAGCTTAGAAACCTCAATGCTTAGAATCCTCAATGGTTATAATCCTCACTGCTTAGAAACCTCAATGCTTAGAATCCTCAGTGCTTAGCATCCTCAACGCGTAGAATCCCCAATGCTTAGAAACCTGAATGCTTAGCATCCTCAATATTTAGTATGCTCTATGCTTAGCTTAGAATCCTCAATGCTTAGAAACCTCAACGCTTACAAACCTCAATGCTGAGAAATTTTATTGTTTGAAACCTCATTGCTTAGCATCCCAAATGCTAAAAAACCTCAATGCATAGAGGCCTTAATGCTTAGAAACCTCAAAGATTAGAAAACTCAATGCTTGGCTTAGAATCCTCAATGCTTAGAATCCTCAATGCTTAGAATCCTCCATGCATAGCTTAGAATCCTCAGTGCTTGGAATCCTCAATGCTTAGCATCCTCCATGCATTGCTTAGAATCCTCAATAGTTAGAATCCTAAATGCTTCGCATCCTCAATACTTAGCTTAATAACCACAATGCTTAGAATCCTCAATGCTTAGCATCCTCAATGCTTAGCATCCTTATTTCTTAGCATCCTCAATGCTTAGAATCCTCAATGCTTAGAATCATCAATGCTTAGCATCCTCAATGCTTAGCATTCTCAATGCTTAGAATCCTCAATGCCTAGCTTAGAATCCTCAATGATTAGAATCCTCAATGCTTAGAATCCTCAATGCTAAGACTCCTCAATGCTTAGAATCCTCAATGCTTAGAATCCTCAATGCTAAGAATCCTCAATGCTTAGAATCCTCAATGCTTACCTTAGAAACCTCAATGCTTAGAATCCTCAATGCTTAAAATCCTCAATGCTTAGAATCCTCAATGCCTAGCTTAGAATCCTCAATGCCTTGCTTAGAATCCTCAATGCTTAGAATCCTCAATGCTTAGAATCCTTAATGCTAAGAATCCTCAATGCTTAGCTTAGAATCCTCAATGCTTAGAATCCTCAATGCTTAGAATCCTCAATGCTTAGAATCCTCAATGCTTAGAATCCTCAATGCTTAGAAACCTCAATGCTTAGAATCATCAATGCTTAGAATCCTCAAGGCTTAGAATCCTCAATGCATAGAATCCTCAACGCTTAGCATCCTCAATGCTTATCATCCTCATTACATAGCTTAGAATCCTCAATGCTTAGCATCCTCAATGCTTAGCATCCTCAATGCTTAGAATCCTCAATGCTTAGAATCCTCAATGCTTAGAATCCTCAATGCTTAGAATCCGCAATGCTTAGAATCCGCAATGCTTAGAATCCTGAATGCTTAGCATCCTCAGTGCTTAGCATCCTCAATGCTTAGCATCCTCAATGCTTAGAATCCTCAATGCTTATAATCCTAAATGCTTAGAATCCTCAAAGCATAGAATCCGCAATGCTTAGAATCCTCAATGCTTAGAATCCTCAATGCTTAGAAACCTCAATACTTAGCATCCTCAGTGCTTAGATTAGAATCCTCACTGCTTAGAAACCTCAATGCTTAGAATCCTCAGTGCTTAGCATCCTCAACGCGTAGAATCCCCAATACTTAGAAACCTCAATGCTTAGCATCCTCAATCCTTAGTATGCTCTATGCTTAGCTTAGAATCCTCAATGCTTAGAATCCTCAATGCTTACAAACCTCAATGCTGAGAAATTTTATTGTTTGCAACCTCATTGCTTAGCATCCCAAATGCTTACAAACCTCAATGCATAGAGGCCTTAATGCTTAGAAACCTCAAAGATTAGAAAACTCAATGCTTGGCTTAGAATTCTCAATGCTTAGAATCCTCAGTGCTTAGAATCCTCCATGCATAGCTAAGAATCCTCAATGCTTAGAATCCTCAATGCTTAGAATCCTCAATGCTTAGAATCCTCAATGCTTAGCATCCTCCATGCATTGCTTAGAATCCTCAATAGTTAGAATCCTCAATGCTTCGCATCCTCAATGCTTAGCTTAGAAAGCTCAATGCTTAGAATCCTCAATGCCTAGCATCCTCAATGCTTAGCATCCTCATTGCTAAGCATCCTCATTGCTTAGCTTAGAATCCTCAAAGCTCAGAATCCTCACTGCTAAGGAACCTCAATGCTAAGCATCCTCCATGCATTGCTTAGAAACCTCAATGCGCAGAATCCTCATTGCTTAGAAATTTTATTGCTCTGAAACCTCAATGCTTAGCAACCCTAATGCTTACAAACCTCATTGCATAGAGGCCTTAATTTTTAGAAACAACAAAGATTAGAAAACTCAATGCTTGGCTTAGAATCCTCAATGCTTAGAATCCTCAATGCTTAGAATCCTCAATGCTTAGCATCCTCAATGCTTAGAATCCTCAATGCTTAGAATCCTCAATGCTTAGAATCCTCAAAGCTTAGCATCCTCAATGCTTAGCATCCTCAATGCTTAGCATCCTCAATGCTTAGAATCCTCAATGCTTAGCTTAGAAACCTCAATGCTTAGAATCCTCAATGCTTAGAATCCTCAATGCTTAGAATCCTCAATGCCTAGCTTAGAATCCTCAATGCTTAGAATGCTCAATGCACAGAATCCTTAATGCTTAGAAACCTCAATACTTAGCATCCTCAGTGCTTAGCTTAGAATCCTCACTGCTTAGAAACCTGAATGCTTAGAAACCTGAATGCTTAGAATCCTCAATGCTACGCTTAGAATCCTCAATGCTTAGCATCCTCATTGCTTAGCATCCTCAATCCTTAGCATCCTCAATGCATATCTTAGAATCCTCAAAGCTCAGGATCCTCAATGCTTAGAAACCTCAATGCACAGAGTCCTTAATGCTTAGAAACCTCAATACTTAGAAACCTCAATGCTTAGCATCCTCAACGCGTAGAATCCCCAATGCTTAGAAACCTCAATGCTTAGCATCCTCAATATTTAGTATGCTCTATGCTTAGCTTAGAATCCTCAATGCTTAGAATCCTCAACGCTTACAAACCTCAATGCTGAGAAATTTTATTGTTTGAAACCTCATTGCTTAGCATCCCAAATGCTTACAAACCTCAATGCATAGAGGCCTTAATGCTTAGAAACCACAAAGATTAGAAAACTCAATGCTTGGCTTAGAATCCTCAATGCTTAGAATCTTTAATGCTTAGAATCCTCAATGCTTAGCAACCTCCATGCATCGCTTAGAATCCACAATAGTTAGAATCCTCAATGCTTCGCATCCTCAATGCCTAGCTTAGAAACCTCAATGCTTAGAATCCTCACTGCTTAGAATCCTCAATGCTTACCTTAGAAACCTCAATGCTTAGAATCCTCACTGCTTAGAATCCTCAATGCTTAGAATCCTCAATGCACAGAGTCCTCAATGCTTAGAAACCTCAATACTTAGCATCCTCAGTGCTTAGCTTAGAATCCTCACTGCTTAGAAACCTGAATGCTTAGAATCCTCAATGATTAGAATCCTCAAAGCTAAGCTTATGAAGAGTGAGCAAAGCCTCAAAATGGTGGTAAGGTAACATTTTGCTATAGAAAGGGAAAGGGGAACTTCACAGAAACCAAGACAAAGGGTAACTGTTCATTTAAAAGTGCAGGGAAAGGGGGAATTACAGACACTTAGTCAAAATAAAGCCAGAGAAGAGGGCAATAAAGATAAGAAGAAACTGTCCGGAGACCTCTGACAAGAAGGATTAGATCCCCCCCCCCCGGGCAAGATGATGCCGACATGGGAGAACAATAACAGCAGATAACACCAAGAAGAAAACAGAAGAAGAATTTCACCCCAAAACATCGGCAAGGGTCACGGGGAATGGTGTCAGGGGGAATGAGGGAATGGGGTCGCAGGGAACGGGGCCATAGGGAATGTAATGAATATGTAATCAAACTGAGGAGGAGACTATTGATTATGTATTAGCTTAACCTATATCTGTAACACACTTTTCTCTTTACGGTGTGCAAGTTTGGAGGAGCTATCCCCCTTGCACCCGGCGCTGCGCAACGCTGGAATAAACATACCTGCTTTATAACCCATCTCTGGATTATAGAGTTTGATTCCGCAAGTCACTTAGAAACCTCAATGCTTAGAATCCTCAATGCTTAGAATCCTCAATGCTTAGAATCCTCTATGCATTGCTTAGAATCCTCAATAGTTAGAATCCCCAATGCTTCGCATCCTCAATGCTTAGCTTAGAAACCTCAATACTTAGAATCCTCAATGCGTAGCATCCCCATTACATAGCTTAGAATCCTCAATGCTTAGCATCCTCAATGCTTAGCATCCTCAATGCTTAGAATCCTCAATGCTTAGCATCCTCAATGCTTAGAATCCTCAATGCTTAGCATCCTCAATGCTTAGCATCCTCAATGCTTAGAATCCTCAATGCTTAGCATCCTCAATGCTTAGAATCCTCAATGCTTAGCATCCTCAATGCTTAGAATCCTCAATGCTTAGCATCCTCATAGCTTAGAATCCTCAATGCTTAGAATCCTCAATGCTTAGCATCCTCAAAGCTTAGCATCCTCAATGCTTAGCATCCTCAATGCTTAGAATCCTCAATGCTTAGCATCCTCAATGCTTAGCATCCTCAAAGCTTAGCATCCTCAATGCTTAGCTTAGAAACCTCAATGCGTAGAATCCTCAATGCTTAGAATCCTCAATGCTTAGAATCCTCAATGCCTAGATTAGAATCCTCAATGTTTAGAATCCTCAATGATTAGAATCCTCAATGCTTAGAATCCTCAATGCTTAGCATCCTCAATGCTTAGCTTAGAAAACTCAATGCTTAGAATCCTCAATGCTTAGAAACCTCAATGCACAGAATCCTTAATGCTTAGAAACCTCGATACTTAGCATCCTAAGTACTTAGATTTGAATCCTCACTGCTCAGAAACCTGAATTCTTAGAATCCTCAATGCTTAGAATCCTCAATGCTTAGCTTAGAATCCTCAATGCTTAGAATTCTCAATGCTTAACATCCTCAATGTTTAGAATCCTCAATGCATAGCTTAGAATCCTCAATGCTTAGAATCCTCAATGCTTAGAATCCTCAATGCTTAGAATCATCAGTGCTTAGAATCCTCAAAGCACAGAGTCCTTAATGCTTAGAAACCTCAATACATAGCATCCTTAGTGCTTAGCTTAGAATCCTCACTGCTTAGAAACCTGAATGCTTAGAATCCTCAATGATTAGAATCCTCAATGCTAAGCTTAGAAACCTCAATGCTTAGAATCCTCAATGCTTAGAATCCTCAATGCTTAGAATCCTCAATGCTTAGCATCCTCAATGCTTAGCATCCTCAATGCTTAGAATCCTCAATGCTTAGAATCCTCAATGCTTTGCTTAGAAACCTCAATGCTTAGAATCCTCAACGCTTAGAATCCTCAATGCTTAGAATCCTCCATGCATTGCTTAGAAACCTCAATACTTAGAATCCTCAATGCTTAGCATCCTCATTACATAGCTTAGAATCCTCAATGCTTAGAATCCTCAATGCTTAGCATCCTCAATGGTTAGCATCCTCAATGCTTAGAATCCTCAATGCTTAGCATACTCAATGCTTCGAATCCTCAATGCTTAGCATCCTCAAAGCTTAGCATCCTCAATGCTTAGCATCCTCAATGCTTAGCATCCTCAATGCATAGCAACCTCAATGCTTTGCTTAGAAACCTCAATGCTTAGAATCCTCAATGATTAGAATCCTCAATGCTTAGCATCCTCAATGCTTAGTATACTCATTGCTTAGCATCCTCATTACTTAGCTTAGAATCCTCAAAGCTCAGAATCCTCACTGCTTAGGAACCTCAATGCTTAGCATCCTCCATGCATTGCTTAGAAACCTCAATGCTTAGTATCCTCATTGCTTAGAAATTTTATTGCTCTGAAACCTCAATGCTTAGCAACCCTAATGCTTACAAACCTCACTGCATAGAGGCCTTAATGTTTAGAAACAATAAAGATTAGAAAACTCAATGCTTGGCTTAGAATCCTCAATGCTTAGAATCCTCAATGCTTAGAATCCTCAATGCTTAGAATCCTCAAAGCTTAGCATCCTCAATGCTTAGAATCCTCAATGCTTAGCATCCTCAATGCTTAGAATCCTCAATGCTTAGAATCCTCAATGCTTAGCATCCTCAAATCTTAGAATCCTCAATGCTTAGCATCCCCAATGCTTAGCATCCTCAATGCTTAGAATCCTCAATGCTTAGAATCCTCAATGCTTTGCTTAGAAACCTCAATGCTTAGAATCCTCAATGCTTAGAATCCTCAATGCTTAGAATCCACCATGCATTGCTTAGAATCCTCAATAGTTAGAATCCCCAATGCTTCGCGTCCTCAATGCTTAGCTTAGAATCCTCAATGCTTAGAATCCTCAATGCTTAGCATCCTCAATGCTTAGAATCCTCAATGCTTAGAATGCTCAATGCTTAGCATCCTCAATGCTTAGAATCCTCAATGCTTAGCATCCTCAAAGCATAGCATCCTCAATGCTTAGCATCCTCAATGCTTAGCATCCTCAATGCTTAGAATCCTCAATGCTTAGCATCCTCAATGCTTAGGAACCTCAATGCTTTGCTTAGAAACCTCAATGCTTAGAATCCTCAATGCTTAGAATCCTCAATGCTTAGCATCCTCAATGCTTAGCATCCTCAATGCTTAGCATCCTCAATGCTTAGAATCCTCAATGCTTAGCTTAGAAACCTCAATGCTTAGAATCCTCAATGCTTAGAATCCTCAATGCTTAGAATCCACCATGCATTGCTTAGAATCCTCAATAGTTAGAATCCCAATGCTTCGCGTCCTCAATGCTTAGCTTAGAATCCTCAATGCTTAGAATCCTCAATGCTTAGCATCCTCAATGCTTAGCATCCTCAACGCTTAGAATGCTCAATGCTTAGCATCCTCAATGCTTAGAATCCTCAATGCTTAGCATCCTCAAAGCATAGCATCCTCAATGCTTAGCATCCTCAATGCTTAGCATCCTCAATGCTTAGAATCCTCAATGCTTAGCATCCTCAATGCTTAGAAACCTCAATGCTTTGCTTAGAAACCTCAATGCTTAGAATCCTCAATGCTTAGAATCCTCCATGCTTAGCATCCTCAATGCTTAGCATCCTCAATGCTTAGAATCCTCAATGCTTAGCTTAGAAACCTCAATGCTTAGAATCCTCAATGCTTAGAATCCTCAATGCTTAGAATCCTCAATGCCTAGATTAGAATCCTCAATGCTTAGAATCCTCAATGCTTAGAATCCTCAATGCTTAGCATCCCCAATGCTTAGCATCCTCAATGCTTAGAATCCTCAATGCTTAGAATCCTCAATGCTTTGCTTAGAAACCTCAATGCTTAGAATCCTCAATGCTTAGAATCCTCAATGCTTAGAATCCTCAATGCTTAGAATCCTCAATGCCTAGATTAGAATCCTCAATGCTTAGAATCCTCAATGCTTAGAATCCTCAATGCTTAGAATCCTCAATGCTTAGCATCCTCAATGCTTAGCTTAGAAAACTCAATGCTTAGAATCCTCAATGCTTAGAAACCTCAATGCACAGAGTCCTTAATGCTTAGAAACCTCAATTCACAGAGTCCTTAATGCTTAGAAACCTCAATACTTAGCATCCTCAATGCTTACCTTAGAATCCTCACTGCTTAGAAACCTGAATGCTTAGAATCCTCAATGCTTAGCTTAGAATCCTCAATGCTTAGAAACCTCAATGCCCAGAGTCCTCAATGCTTAGAAACCTCAATTCACAGAGTCCTTAATGCTTAGAAACCTCAATACTTAGCATCCTCAATGCTTAGCTTAGAATCCTCAATGCTTAGAATCCTCAATGCTTAGAATCCTCAATGCTTAGCATCCTCAATGCTTACCATCATCAATGCCTAGAATCCTCAATGCTTAGCTTAGAAACCTCAGTGCTTAGAATCCACAATGCTTAGAATGCACAATGCTTAGAATCCTCAATGCTTAGAATCCTCAATGCTTAGAATCCTCAATGCTTAGCATCCTCAATGCTTAGCTTAGAAAACTCAATGCTTAGCATCCTCAATGCTTTACAGCCTCAATGCTTAGCATCCTCAATGCTTAGCATCCTCATTGCTTAGAAACCTCAATGCACAGAGTCCTTAATGCTTAGAAACATCAATACTTAGCATCCTCAGTGCTTATCTTAGAATCCTCACTGCTTAGAAACCTCAATGCTTAGAATCCTCAGTGCTTAGCATCCTCACTGCGTAGAATCCCCAATGCTTCGAATCCTCAATGCTTAGCATCCTCAATCCTTAGTATGCTCTCTGCTTAGCTTAGAATCCTCAATGCTTAGAATCCTCAATGCTTACAAACCTCAATGCTGAGAAATTTTATTGTTTGAAACCTCATTGCTTAGCATCCCAAATGCTTACAAACCTCAATGCATAGAGGCTTTAATGCTTAGAAAACTCAAAGATTAGAAAACTCAATGCTTGGCTTAGAATCCTCAATGCTTAGAATCCTCAATGCTTAGAATCCTCCATGCTTAGAATCCTCAATGCTTAGAATCCTCAATGCTTAGCATCCTCCATGCATTGCTTAGAATCCTCAATAGTTAGAATCCTCAATGCTTCGCATCCTCAATGCTTTGCTTAGAAACCTCAATGCTTAGCATCCTCAATGCTTAGCATCGTCAATGCTTAGTATCCTCATTGCTTAGCATCCTCATTGCTTAGCTTAGAATCCTCAAAGCTCAGAATCCTCACTGCTTAGTAACCTCAATGCTTAGCATCCTCCATGCATTGCTTAGAAACCTCAATGCGCAGAATCCTCATTGCTTAGAAATTTTATTGCTCTGAAACCTCAATGCTTAGCAACCCTAATGCTTACAAACCTCATTGCATAGAGGCCTTAATGTTTAGAAAAAACAAAGATTAGAAAACTCAATGCTTGGCTTAGAATCCTCAATGCTTAGAATCCCCAATGCTTAGCATCCTCAATGCTTAGCATCCTCAATGCTTAGAATCCTCAATGCTTAGAATCCTCAATGCCTAGCTTAGAATCCTCAAAGCTCATGATCCTCAATGCTTAGAAACCTCAATGCACAGAGTCCTTAATGCTTAGAAACCTCAATACTTAGCATCCTCAGTGCTTTGCTTAGAATCCTCACTGCTTAGAAACCTGAATGCTTAGAATCCTCAATGCTTAGAATCCTCAAAGCTTAGAATCCTCAATGCTTAGCATCCTCAATGCTTAGCATCCTCAATGCTTGGCAACCTCAATGCTTTGTATCCTCAATGCTTAGAATCCTCAATGCTTAGAATCCTCAATGCTTAGAATCCTCAATGCTTAGCATCCTCAATGCTTAGCTTAGAAACCTCAATGCACAGAGTCCTTAATGCTTAGAAACCTCAATGCACAGAGAACTTAATGCTTAGAAACCTCAATACTTAGCATCATCAGTGCTTAGAATCCTCAATGCTTAGAAACCTGAATGCTTAGAATCCTCAATGCTTAGAATCCTCAATGCTTAGAATCCTCAATGCTTAGCATCCTCAATGCATAGCTTAGAATCCTCAAAGCTCAGGATCCTCAATGCTTAGAAACCTCAATGCACAGAGTCCTTAATGCTTAGAAACCTCAATACTTAGCATCCTCAGTGCTTAGCTTAGAATCCTTTGCTTAGAAACCTCAATGCTTAGAATCCTCAGTGCATAGCATCCTCAACGCGTTGAATGACCAGTGCTTAGAAACCTCAATGCTTAGCATCCTCAATCCTTAGTATGCTCTATGCTTAGCTTAGAATCCTCAGTGCTTAGAATCCTCAATGCTTACAAACCTCAATGCTGAGAAATTTTATTATTTGAAACCTCATTGCTTAGCATCCCAAATGCTTACAAACCTAAATGCATAGAGGCCTTAATGCTTAGAATCTTCAAAGATTAGAAAAATCAATGCTTGGCTTAGAATCCTCAATGCTTAGAATCCTCAATGCTTAGAATCCTCAATGCTTAGAATCCCCAATGCTTAGAATCCTCAATGCTTAGCATCCTCCATGCATTGCTTAGAATCCTCAATAGTTAGAATCCTCAATGCTTCGCGTCCTCAATGCTTAGCATCCTCATTACATAGCTTAGAATCTTCAATGCATAGCATCCTCAATGCTTAGAATCCTCAATGCTTAGAAACCTCAATGCTTAGAATCCTCAATGCTTAGAATCCTCAATGCTTAGAATCCTCAATGCTTAGCATCCTCAATGCTTAGAAACCTCAATGCTTAGAATCCACAATGCCTAGCTTAGAATCCTCAATGCTGAGAATCCTCAATGCTTAGAATCCTCAATGCTTAGAATCCTCAATGCTTAGAAACCTCAATGCACAGAGTCCTTAATGCTTAGAAACCTCAATACTTAGCATCCTCAGTGCTTAGCGTAGAATCCTCACTGCTTAGAAACCTGAATGCTTAGAATCCTCAATGCTTAGATTCCTCGATGCTTAGAATCCTCAATGCTTAGCTTAGAAACCTCAATGCTTAGAATCCTCAATGCTTAACATCCTCAGTGCATAGAATGCTCAATGCTTAGAATCCTCAATGCTTAGAATCCTCAAAGCACAGAGTCCTTAATGCTTAGAAACCTCAATACTTAGCATCCTCAGTGCTTAGCTTAGAATCTTCACTGCTTAGAAACCTGAATGCTTAGAATCCTCAATGCTTAGAATCCTCAATGCACAGAGTCCTTAATGCTTAGCATCCTCAATGCTTTGCTTAGAATCCTCAAAGCTCAGGATCCTCAGTGCTTAGAAACCTCAATGCACAGAGTCCTTAATGCTTAGAAAACTCAATACTTAGCATCCTCAGTGCTTAGCTTAGAATACTCACTACTTAGAAACCTCAATGCTTAGAATCCTCAGTGCTTAGCATCCTCAATGCGTAGAATCCCCAATACTTAGAATCCTCAATCCTTAGTATGCTCTATGCTTAGCTTAGAATCCTCAATGCTTAGAATCCTCAATACTTAGCATCCTCAATGCTTAGCATCCTCAATGCTTAGAATCCTCAATGCTTAGCATCCACAATGCCTAGCTTAGAATCCTCAATGCTTAGAATCCTCAATGCTTAGAATCCTCAATGCTTAGAATCCTCAATGCTTAGGAACCTCAATGCACAGAGTCCTTAATGCTTAGAAACCTCAATACTTAGCATCCTCAGTGCTTAGCTTAGAATCCTCACTGCTTAGAAACTTCAATGCTTATAATCCTAAGTGCTTAGCATCCTCAATGCGTAGAATCCCCAATGCTTAGAAACCACAATGCTTAGCATCCTCAATCCTTAGTATGCTCTATGCTTAGCTTAGAATTCTCAATGCTTAGAATCCTCATTGCTTAGCATCCTCATTGCTTAGCTTCGAATCGTCAAAGCTCAGAATCCTCACTTCTTAGGATCCTCAATGCTTAGCATCCTCAATGCATTGCTTAGAAACCTCAATGCGTAGAATCCTCATTGCTTAGAAATTTTATTGCTCTGTAATCTAAATGCTTAGCATCCCTAATGCTTACAAACCTCAGTGCATAGAGGCCTTAATGTTTAGAAACCTCAAAGATAAGAAAACTCAATGCTTGGCTTAGAATCCTCAATGCTTAGAATCCTAAATGCTTAGAATACTCAATGCTTAGCATCCTCAATGCTTAGAATCCTCAATGCATAGAATCCTCAATGCTTCGAATCCTCAATGCTTAGAAACTTCAATGCACAGAGTCCTTAATGCTTAGAAACCTCAATACTTAGCATCCTCAGTGCTTAGCTTAGAATCCTCACTGCTTAGAAACCTCAATGCTTATAATCCTCAGTGCTTAGCATCCTCAACGCGTAGAATCCCCAATACTTAGAAACCTCAATGCTTAGCATCCTCAATCCTTAGTATGCTCTATGCTTAGCTTAGAATCCTCAATGCTTAGAATCCTCAATGCTTACAAACCTCAATGCTGAGAAATTTTATTGTTTGCAACCTCATTGCTTAGCATCCCAAATGCTTACAAACCTCAATGCATAGAGGCCTTAATGCTTAGAAACCTCAAAGATTAGAAAACTCAATGCTTGGCTTAGAATCCTCAATGCTTAGAATCCTCAATGCTTAGAATCCTCCATGCATAGCTTAGAATCCTCAATGCTTAGAATCCTCAATGCTTAGAATCCTCAATGCTTAGAATCCTCATTGCTTAGCATCCTCATTGCTTAGCATCCTCATTGCTTAGCTTAGAATCCTCAAAGCTCAGAATCCTCACTGCTTAGGAACATCAATGCTTAGCATCCTCCATGCATTGCTTAGAAACCTCAATGCGCAGAATCCTCATTGCTTAGAAATTTTATAGCTCTGAAACCTCAATGCTTAGCAACCCTAATGCTTACAAACCTCATTGCATAGTGGCCTTAATGTTTAGAAACAACAAAGATTAGAAAACTCAATGCTTGGCTTAGAATCCTCAATGCTTAGCATCCTCAATGCTTAGCATCCTCAATGCCTAGAATCCTCAATGCTTAGAATCCTCAATGCTTTGCATCCTCAATGCTTAGCATACTCAATGCTTAGCATCCTCAATGCTTAGGAACCTCAATGCTTTGCTTAGAAACCTCACTGCTAAGAATCCTCAATGCTTAGAATCCTCAATGCCTAGCTTAGAATCCTCAATGCTTAGAATCCTCAATGCTTAGAATCCTCAATGCTTAGCATCCTCAATGCTTAGCATCCTCAATGCTTAGAATCCTCCATGCTTAGCTTAGAAACCTCAATGCTTAGAATCCTCAATGCTTAGAATCCTCAATGCTTATAATCCTCAATGCCTAGATTAGAATCCTCAATGCTTAGAATCCTCAATGCTTAGCATCCTCAATGCTTAGAATCCTCAGTGCTTAGAATCCTCAATGCTTAGAATCCTCAATGCTTAGAATCCTCAATCCTTAGTATGCTCTATGCTTAGCTTAGAATCCTCAATGCTTAGAATCCTCAATGCTTACAAACCTCAATGCTGAGAAATTTTATTGTTTGAAACCTCATTGCTTAGCATCCCAAATGCTTACAAACCTCAATGCATAGAGGCCTTAATGCTTAGAAACCTCAAAGATTTAAAAACTCAATGCTTGGCTTAGAATCCTCTATGCTTAGAATCCTCAATGCTTAGAATCCTCAATACTTAGAATCCTCAATGCTTAGGAACCTCATTGCACAGAGTCCTCAATGCTTAGAAACCTCAATACTTAGCATCCTCAGTGCTTAGCTTAGAATCCTCACTGCTTAGAAACTTCAATGCTTAGAATCCTCACTGCTTATAAACCTCAATGCTTATAATCCTCAGCGCTTAGCATCCTCAATGCGTAGAATCCCCAATGCTTAGAAACCTCAATGCTTAGCATCCTCAATCCTTAGTATGCTCTATGCTTAGCTTAGAATACTCAATGCTTAGAATCCTCAATGCTTAGCATCCTCAATGCTTTGTATCCCCATTACATTGCTTAGAATCCTCAATGCTTAGCATCCTCAATGCTTAGCATCCTCATTGCTTAGCTTCGAATCCTCAAAGCACAGAATCCTCACTGCTTAGGAACCTCAATGCTTAGCATCCTCCATGCATTGCTTAGAAACCTCAATGCGTAGAATCCTCATTGCTTAGAAATTTTATTGCTCTGAAACCTCAATGCTTCGCATCCATAATGCTTACAAACCTCAGTGCATAGAGGCCTTAATGTTTAGAAACAGCAAAGATTAGAAAACTCAATGCTTGGCTTATAATCCTCAATGTTTAGAATCCTCAATGCATAGAATCCTCAATGCTTAGAAACCTCAATACTTAGCATCCTCATTGCTTAGCTTAGAATCCTCACTGCTTAGAAACCTCAATGCTTAGAATCCTCAGTGCTTAGCATCCTCAACGCGTAGAATCCTCAATGCTTAGCATCCTCCATGCATAGCTTAGAATCCTCAATGCTTAGAATCCTCAATGCTTAGAATCCTCAATGCTTAGCATCCTCAATGCCTAGAATCCTCCATGCTTAGAATCCTCAATGCTTTGCATTCTCAATGCTTTGCATCCTCAATGCTTAGCATCCTCAATGCTTAGAAACCTCAATACTTTGCTTAGAATCCTCAATGCTTAGAATCCTCAATGCTTAGAATCCTCAATGCCTAGCTTAGAATCCTCAATGCTTAGAATCCTCGATGCTTAGAATCCTCAATGCTTAGAATCCTCAATGCTTAGAATCCTCAATGCTTAGCATCCTCAATGCTTAGCTTAGAAAACTCAATGCTTAAAATCCTCAATGCTTAACTACCTCAATGTTTAGAATCCTCAATGCATAGCTTAGAATCCTCAATGCTTAGAATCCTCAATGCTTAGCATCGTAAATCCTTAGTATGCTCTATGCTTAGCTTAGAATCCTCAATGCTTAGAATCCTCAATGCTTAGCATCCTCAATGCTTAGAATCCTCAGTGCTTAGAATCCTCAATGCTTAGAATCCTCAATGCTTAGGATCCTCAATCCTTAGTATGCTCTATGCTTAGCTTAGAATCCTCAATGCTTAGAATCCTCAATGCTTACAAACCTCAATGCTGAGAAATTTTATTGTTTGAAACCTCATTGCTTAGCATCCCAAATGCTTACAAACCTCAATGCATAGAGGCCTTAATGCTTAGAAACCTCAAAGATTAGAAAACTCAATGCTTGGCTTAGAATCCTCAATGCATAGAACCCTCAATGCTTAGAATCCTCCATGCATTGCTTAGAATCCTCAATAGTTAGAATCCTCAATGCTTCGCATCCTCAATGCTTAGCTTAGAAACCTCAATGCATAGAATCCTCAATGCTTAGCATCCTCAATGCTTAGCATCCTCAATGCTTAGCATCCTCATTACATAGCTTAGAATCCTCAATGCTTAGAATCGTCAATGCTTAGCATCCTCAATGCTTAGCATCCTCATTGCTTAGCATCCTCATTGCTTAGCATCCTCATTGCTTAGCTTAGAATCCTCAATGCTCAGAATCCTCACAGCATAGGAACCTCAATGATTAGCAATCTCCATGCATTGATTAGAATCCTCAATGCGCAGATTCCTCATTGCTTAGAAATTTTATTGCTCTGAAACCTCAATGCTTAGCATCCCTAATGCTTACAAACCTCAGTGCATAGAGACCTTAAAGTTTAGAAACCTCAAAGATAAGAAAACTCAATGCTTGGCTTAGAATCCTCAATGCTTAGAAACCTGAATGCTTAGAATCCTCAATGCTAAGCTTAGAAATCTCAATGCTTAGCATCCTCAATGCTTAGCATCCTCAATCCTTAGCATCCTCAATGCATATCTTAGAATCCTCAAAGCTCAGGATCTTCAATGCTTAGAAACCTCAATGCACAGAGTCCTTAATGCTTAGAAACCTCAATACTTAGAATCCTCAGTGCTTAGCATCCTCAACGCGTAGAATCCCCAATGCTTAGAAACCTCAATGCTTAGCATCCTCAATCCTTAGTATGCTCTATGCTTAGGTTAGAATCCTCAATGCTTAGAATCCTCAATGCTTACAAACCTCAATGCTGAGAAATTTTATTGTTTGAAATCTCATTGCTTAGCATACCAAATGCTTACAAACCTCAATGCATAGAGGCCTTAATGCTTAGAAACCTCAAAGATTAGAAAACTCAATGCTTGGCTTAGAATCCTCAATGCTTAGAATCCTCAATGCTTAGAATTTTCAATGCATAGCATCCTCCATGCATTGCTTAGCATCCTCAATAGTTAGAATCCTCAATGCTTCGCATCCTCAATGCTTAGCTTAGAAACCTCAATGCTTAGAATCCTCAATGCTTAGAATCCTCAATGCTTAGCATCCTCACTGCTTAGCATCCTCAATGCTTAGCATCCTCAATGCATATCTTAGAATCCTCAAAGCTCAGTATCCTCAATGCTTAGAAACCTTAATGCACAGAGTTCTTAATGCTTAGAAACCTCAATACTTAGCATCCTCATTGCTTAGCTTTGAATCCTCACTGTTTAGAAACCTCAATGCTTAGAATCCTCAGTGCATAGCATCCTCAACGCGTAGAATCCTCAATGCTTCGCATCCTCCATGCATAGCTTAGCATCCTCAATGCTTAGCATCCTCAATGCCTAGAATCCTCAATGCTTAGCATCCTCAATGCTTAGCATCCTCAATGCTTAGAAACCTCAATACTTTGCTTAGAAACGTCAATGCTTAGAATCCTCAATGCTTAGAATCCTCAATGCCTAGCTTAGAATCCTCAATGCTTAGAATCCTCAATGCTTAGCATCATCAATGCTTAGCATCCTCAATGCTTAGCATCCTCAATGCTTAGCATCCTCAATACTTAGCATCCTCAGTGCTTAGAATACTCCATGCTTAGCTTAGAAACCTCAATGCTTAGAATCCTCAATGCTTAGAATCCTCAATGCTTAGAATCCTCAATGCTTAGAATCCTCAATGCTTAGCATCCTCAATGCTTAGCTTAGAAACTCAATGCTTAGAATCCTCAATACTTAACATCCTCAATGTTTAGAATCCTCAATGCATAGCTTAGAATCCTCAATGCTTAGAATCCTCAATGCTTAGCATCCTCAATCCTTAGTATGCTCTATGCTTAGCTTAGAATCCTCAATGCTTAGAATCCTCAATGCTTACAAACCTCAATGCTGAGAAATTTTATTGTTTGAAACGTCATTGCTTAGCATCCCAAATGCTTACAAACCTCAATACATAGATGCCTTAATGCTTAGAAACCTCAAAGATTAGAAAACTCAATGCTTGGCTTAGAATCCTCTATGCTTAGAATCCTCAATGCTTAGAATCTTCCATGCATAGCTTAGAATCCTCAATGCTTAGAATCCTCAATGCTTAGCATCCTCCATGCATTGCTTAGAATCCTCAATAGTTAGAATCCTCAGTGCCTCGCATCTTCAATGCTTAGCTTAGAAACCTCAATGCTTAGAATCGTCAATGCTTAGCATCCTCAATGCTTAGCATCCTCATTGCTTAGAATCCTCAATGCTTAGCATCCTCAATGCTTAGCATCCTCAATGCTTAGAATCCTCCATGCTCAGCTTAGAAACCTCAAAGCTTAGAATCCTCAAGGCTTAGAATCCTCAATGCTTAGAATCCTCAATGCCTAGATTAGAATCCTAAATGCTTAGAATCCTCAATGCTTAGAATCCTCAATGCTTAGAATCCTCAATGCTTAGAATCCTCAATGCTTAGCATCCTCAATGCTTAGCTTAGAAAACTCAATGCTTAGAATCCTCAATGCTTAACATCCTCAATGTTTAGAATCCTCAATGCATAGCTTAGAATCCTCAATGCTTAGAATCCTCAATGCTTAGCATCGTAAATCCTTAGTATGCTCTATGCTTAGCTTAGAATCCTCAATGCTTAGAATCCTCAATGCTTACAGACCTCAATGCTGAGAAATTTTATTGTTTGAAACCTCATTGCTTAGCATCGCAAATGCTTACAAACCTCAATGCATAGAGGCCTTAATGCTTAGAAACCTCAAAGATTAGAAAACTCAATGCTTGGCTTAGAATCCTCTATGCTTAGAAACCTCAATGCTTAGAATCCTCCATGCATAGCTTAGAATCCTCAATGCTTAGAATCCTCAATGCTTAGCATCCTCAATGCTTAGCATCCTCATTGCTTAGCATCCTCAATGCTTAGCATCCTCAATGCTTAGCATCCTCAATGCTTAGAAACCTGAATGCTTTGCTTAGAAACCTCAATGCTTAGAATCCTCAATGCCTAGCTTAGAATCCTCAATACTTAGAATCCTCAATGCTTAGAATCCTCAATGCTTAGAATCCTCAATGCTTAGCATCCTCAATACTTTGAATCCTCCATGCTCAGCATAGAAACCTCAATGCTTAGAATCCTCAAGGCTTAGAATCCTCAATGCTTAGAATCCTCAATGCTTAGAATCCTCAGTGCTTAGAATCCTCATTGCCTAGATTAGAATCCTCAATGCTTAGAATCCTCAATGCTTAGAATCCTCAATGCTTAGAATCCTCAATGCATAGCATAGAATCCTCAATGCTTAGAATCCGCAATGCTTAGCATCCTCAATCCTTAGTATGCTCTATGCTTAGCTTAGAATCCTCAATGCTTAGAATCCTCAATGCTTACAAACCTCAATGCTGAGAAATTTTATTGTTTGAAACCTCATTTCTTAGCATCCCAAATGCTTGCAAACCTCAATGCATAGAGGCCTTAATGCTTAGAAACCTCAAATATTAGAAAACTCAATGCTTGGCTTAGAATCCTCAATGCTTAGAATCCTCAATGCTTAGAATCCTCCATGCATAGCTTAGAAACCTCAATGCTTAGAATCCTCAATGCTTCGCATCCTCAATGCTTAGCTTAGAAACCTCAATGCTTAGAATCCTCAATGCTTAGCATCCTCAATGCTTAGCATCCTCATTGCTTAGCATCCTCATTGCTTAGCATCATCATTGCTTAGCATCCTCATTGCTTAGCTTAGAATCCTCAAAGCTCAGAATCCTCACTGCTTAGGAACCTCAATGCTTAGCATCCTCCATGCATTGCTTAGAAACCTCAATGCGCAGAATCCTCATTGCTTAGAAATTTTATTGCTCTGATACCTCGATGCTTAGCAACCCTAATGCTTACAAACCTCATGGCATAGAGGCCTTAATGTTTAGAAACAACAAAGTTTAGAAAACTCAATGCTTGGCTTAGAATCCATAATGTTTACAATCCTCCATGCTTAGAATCCTCAATGCTTAGAATCCTCCATGCTTAGAATCCTCAATGCTTAGCATCCTCAATGCTTAGCTTAGAAAAATCAATGCTTAGAATCCTCAATGCTTAGAAACCTCAATGCACAGAATCCTTAATGCTTAGAAACCTCAATACTTAGCATCCTAAGTGCTTAGCTTAGAATTCTCACTGCTTAGAAACCTGAATGCTTAGAATCCTCAATGCTTAGAATCCTCAATGCTTAGCTTAGAAACCTCAATGCTTAGAATTCTCAATGCTTAACATCCTCAGTGTTTAGAATCCTCAATGCATAGCTTAGAATCCTCAATGCTTAGAATCCTCAATGCTTAGAATCCTCAATGCTTAGCACCCTCAATGCTTAGAATCCTCAATGCTTAGCAACCTCAAATCTTAGAATCCTCAATACTTAGCATCCTCAATGCTTAGCATCCTCAATGCTTAGCATCCTCAATGCTTAGTATGCTCTATGCTTAGAATCCTCAATGCTTAGAATCCTCAATGCTTAGAATCCTCATTGCTTAGCATCCTCAATGCTTAGAATCCACAATGCTTAGAATCCTCAATGCCTAGCTTAGAATCCTCAATGCTTAGAATCCTCAATGCTTAGCATCCTCAATGCTTAGCATCCTCAATGCTTAGAATTCTCCATGCTTAGCTTAGAAACCACAATGCTTAGAATCCTCAATGCTTAGAATCCTCAATGGTTAGAATCCTCAATGCCTAGATTAGAATCCTCAATGCTTAGAATCCTCAATGCTTTGCATCCTCAATGCTTAGCTTAGAAAACTCAATGCTTAGAATCCTCAATGCTTAACATCCTCAATGTTTAGAATCCTCAATGCATAGCTTAGAATCCTCAATGCTTAGAATCCTCAATGCTTAGCATCCTCAATCCTTAGTATGCTCTATGCTTAGCTTAGAATCCTCAATGCTTAGAATCCTCAATGCTTACAAACCTCAATGCTGAGAAATTTAATTGTTTGAAACGTCATTGCTTAGCATCCCAAATGCTTACAAACCTCAATACATAGAGGCCTTAATGCTTAGAAACCTCAAAGATTAGAAAACTCAATGCTTGGCTTAGAATCCTCTATGCTTAGAATCCTCAATGCTTAGAATCTTCCATGCATAGCTTAGAATCCTCAATGCTTAGAATCCTCAATGCTTAGCATCCTCCATGCATTGCTTAGAATCCTCAATAGTTAGAATCCTCAATGCCTCGCATCCTCAATGCTTAGCTTAGAAACCTCAATGCTTAGAATCCTCAATGCTTAACATCCTCAATGCTTAGCATCCTCATTGCTTAGCATCCTCAATGCTTAGCATCCTCAATGCTTAGAAACCTGAATGCTTTGCTTAGAAACCTCAATGCTTAGAATCCTCAATGCCTAGCTTAGAATCCTCAATACTTAGAATCCTCAGTGCTTAGAATCCTCAATGCTTAGAATCCTCAATGCTTAGCATCCTCAATGCTTAGCATCCTCAATGCTTAGCATCCTCAATACTTAGAATCCTCCATGCTCAGCTTAGAAACCTCAATGCTTAGAATCCTCAAGGCTTAGAATCCTCAATGCTTAGAATCCTCAATGCTTAGAATCCTCAATGCTTAGCATCCTCATTGCTTAGCATCCTCATTGCTTAGCATCCTCATTGCTTAGCTTAGAATCCTCAAAGCTCAGAATCCTCACTGCTTAGGAACCTCAATGCTTAGCATCCTCCATGCATTGCTTAGAAACCTCAATGCGCAGAATCCTCATTGCTTAGAAATTTTATTGCTCTGATACCTCAATGCTTAGCAGCCCTAATGCTTACAAACCTCATTGCATAGAGGCCTTAATGTTTAGAAACAACAAAGATTACAAAACTCAATGCTTGGCTTAGAATTCTCAATGCTTAGAATCCTCAATGCTTAGCATCCTCAATGCTTAGCATCCTCAATGCCTAGAATCCTCAATGCTTAGAATCCTCCATGCTTAGCTTAGAAACCTCAATGCTTAGAATCCTCAATGCTTAGAATCCTCAATGCTTAGCATCCTCAATGCTTAGCATCCTCAATGCTTAGAATCCTCAATGCTTAGCATCCTCAATGCTTAGCATCCTCAATGCTTAGAATCCTCCATGCTTAGCTTAGAATCCTCAATGCTTAGAATCCTCAATGCTTAGAATCCTCAATGCTTAGAATCCTCAATGCTTAGAATCCTCAATGCTTAGCATCCTCAATGCTTAGCTTAGAAAACTCAATGATAAGAATCCTCAATGCTTAACATCCTCAATGTTTAGAATCCTCAATGCATAGCTTAGAATCCTCTATGCTTAGAATCCTCAATGCTTAGAATCCTCCATGCATAGCTTAGAATCCTCAATGCTTAGAATCCTCAATGCTTAGCATCCTCAATGCTTAGCATCCTCATTGCTTAGCATCCTCAATGCGAAGCATCCTCAATGCTTAGCATCCTCAATGCTAAGCATCCTCAATGCTTAGCATCCTCAATGCTTAGAAACCTGAATGCTTTGCTTAGAAACCTCAATGCTTAGAATCCTCAATGCCTAGCTTAGAATCCTCAATACTTAGAATCCTCAATGCTTAGAATCCTCAATGCTTAGCATCCTCAATGCTTAGCATCCTCAATGCTTAGCATCCTCAATCCTTAGCTTCCTCAATGCTTAGCATCCTCAATACTTAGAATCCTCCATGCTCAGCTTAGAAACGTCAATGCTTAGAATCCTCAATGCCTAGATTAGAATCCTCAATGCTTAGAATCCTCAATGCCTAGATTAGAATCCTAAATGCTTAGAATCCTCAATGCTTAGAATCCTCAATGCTTAAAATCCTCAATGCTTAGCATCCTCAATGCTTAGCTTAGAAAACTCAATGCTTAGAATCCTCAATGCTTAACATCCTCAATGTTTAGAATCCTCAATGCATATCTTAGAATCCTCAATGCTTAGAATCCTCAATGCTTAGCATCCTCAATCCTTAGTATGCTCTATGCTTAGCTTAGAATCCTCAATGCTTAGAATCCTCAATGCTTACAAACCACAATGCTGAGAAATTTTATTGTTTGAAACCTCATTGCTTAGCATCCCAAATGCTTACAAACCTCAATGCATAGAGGCCTTAATGCTTAGAAACCTCAAAGATTAGAAAATTCAATGCTTGGCTTAGAATCCTCATAGCTTAGAATCCTCAATGCTTAGAATCCTCCATGCTTAGAATCCTCAATGCTTAGCATCCTCAATGCTTAGCTTAGAAAACTCAATGCTTAGAATCCTCAATGCTTAGAAACCTCAATGCACAGAATCCTTAATGCTTAGAAACCTCAATACTTAGCATCCTAAGTGCTTAGCTTAGAATCCTCACTGCTTAGAAACCTGAATGCTTAGAATCCTCAATGCTTAGAATCCTCAATGCTTAGCTTAGAAACCTCAATACTTAGAATTCTCAATGCTTAACATCCTCAATGTTTAGAATCCTCAATGCATAGCTTAGAATCTTCAATGCATAGCTTAGAATCCTCAATGCTTAGAATCCTCAATGCTTAGAATCCTCAATGCTAGCATCCTCAAATCTTAGAATCCTCAATGCTTAGCATCCTCAATGCTTAGCATCCTCAATGCTTAGCATCCTCAATGCTTATTATGCTCTATGCTTAGAATCCACAATGCTTACCATCCTCAATGCTTACCATCCTCAATGCTTAGCATCCTCAATGCTTAGCATCCTCAATGCTTAGAATCCTCAATGCTTAGAATCCTCAATGCTTAGAATCTTCAATGCTTAGAATCCTCCATGCATTGCTTAGAATCCTCAATAGTTAGAATCCTCAATGCTTCGCATCCTCCATGCTTAGCATAGAAACCTCAATACTTAGAATCCTCAATGCTTAGCATCCTCATTACATAGCTTAGAATCCTCAATACTTAGAATCCTCAATGCTTAGAATCCTCAATGCTTAGCATCCTCAATGCTTAGCATCCTCAATGCTTAGCATCCTCAATCCTTAGCTTCCTCAATGCTTAGCATCCTCAATACTTAGAATCCTCCATGCTCAGCTTAGAAACCTCAATGCTTAGAATCCTCAAGGCTTAGAATCCTCAATGCTTAGAATCCTCAATGCCTAGATTAGAATCCTAAATGCTTAGAATCCTCAATGCTTAGAATCCTCAATGCTTAAAATCCTCAATGCATAGCATCCTCAATGCTTAGCCTGGAAAACTGAATGCTTAGAATCCTCAATGCTTAACATCCTCAATGTTTAGAATCCTCAATGCATATCTTAGAATCCTCAATGCTTAGAATCCTCAATGCTTAGCATCCTCAATCCTTAGTATGCTCTATGCTTAGCTTAGAATCCTCAATGCTTAGAATCCTCAATGCTTACAAACCTCAATGCTGAGAAATTTTATTGTTTGAAACCTCATTGCTTAGCATCCCAAATGCTTACAAACCTCAATGCATAGAGGCCTTAATGCTTAGAAACCTCAAAGATTAGAAAACTCAATGCTTGGCTTAGAATCCTCAATGCTTAGAATCCTCAATGCTTAGAATCCTCCATGCATAGCTTAGAATCCTCAATAGCTAGAATCCTCAATGCTTCGCATCCTCAATGCTTAGCTTAGAAACCTCAATGCTTAGCATCTTCAATGCTTAGCATCCTCATTGCTTAGCATACTCATTGCTTAGCATCCTCATTGCTTAGCTTAGAATCCTCAAAGCTCAGAATCCTCACTGCTTAGGAACCTCAATGCTTAGCATCCTCCATGCATTGCTTAGAAACCTCAATGCGCAGAATCCTCATTGCTTAGAAATTTTATTGCTCTGAAACCTCAATGCTTAGCAACCCTAATGCTTACAAACCTCATTGCATAGAGGCCTTAATGTTTAGAAACAAAAAAGATTAGAAAACTCAATGCTTGGCTTAGAATCCTCAATGCTTAGCATCCTCAATGCTTAGCATCCTCAATGCTTAGCATCCTCAATGCTTAGCATCTTCAATGCCTAGAATCCTCAATGCTTAGCATCCTCAATGCTTAGCATCCTCAATGCTTAGAAACCTCAATGCTTTGCTTAGAAACCTGAATGCTAAGAATCCTCAATGCTTAGAATCCTCAATGCTTAGAATCCTCAATGCTTAACATCCTCAATGCTTAGCATCCTCAATGCTTAGCATCCTCAATGCTTTGCATCCTCAATACTTAGCATCCTCAATGCTTAGAATCCTCCATGCTTAGCATAGAAACCTCAATGCTTAGAATCCTCAATGCTTAGAATCCTCAATGCTTAGAATCCTCAATGCCTAGATTAGAATCCTCAATGCTTAGAATCCTCAAAGCTTAGAATCCTCAATGCTTAGCTTAGAAACCTCAATGCTTAGAATCCTCAATTTTTAGAATCCTCTATGCTTAGAATCCTCAATGCTTAGAATTCCAAATGCTTAACATCCTCAATGTTTAGAATCCTCAATGCATAGCTTAGAATCCACAATGCTTAGAATCCTCAATGCTTAGAATCCTCAATGCTTAGCATCCTCAATGCTTAGCATCCTCAATGCTTAGCATCCTCAATGTTTGGATCCTCAATGCTTAGTATGCTCTATGCTTAGAATCCTCAATGCTTACCATCCTCAATGCTTACCATCCTCAATGCTTAGCATCCTCAATGTTTAGAATCCTCAATGCTTAGAATCCTCAATGCTTAGAATCCTCAATGCTTAGAATCCTCCATGCATTGCTTAGAATCCTCAATAGTTAGAATCCTCAATGCTTCGCATCCTCAATGCTTAGCATAGAAACCTCAATACTTTGAATCCTCAATGCTTAGCATCCTCATTACATAGCTTAGACTCCTCAATGCTTAGAATCCTCAATGCTTAGCATCCTCAATGCTTAGCATCCTCAATGCTTAGCATCCTGAATGCTTAGCATCCTCAAAGCTTAGAATCCTCATTGCTTACCATCCTCAATGCTTAGCATCCTCATTACATAGCTTAGAGTCCTCAATGCTTAGAATCGTCAATGCTTAGAATCCTCAATGCTTAGCATCCTTAATGCTTAGCTTAGATACCTCAATGCTTAGAATCCTCAGTGCTTAGAATCCTCAATGCTTAGAATCCTCAATGCCTAGCTTAGAATCCTCAATGCTTAGAATCCTCAATGCTTAGAATCCTCAATGCTTAGAATCCTCAATGCTTAGGAACCTCAATGCACAGAGTCCTTAATGCTTAGAAACCTCAATACTTAGCATCCTCAGTGCTTAGCTTAGAATCCTCACTGCTTAGAAACCTCAATGCTTAGAATCCTCACTCCTTAGTATGCTCTATGCTTAGCTTAGAATCCTCAATTCTTAGAATCCACAATGCTTAGCATCCTCCAGGCATTGCTTAGAAAACCTCAATGCGTAGAATCCTCATTGCTTAGAATCCTCAACGCTGAGAAATTTTATTGCATTGAAACCTCAATGCTTAGCATCCCTAATGCTTACAAACCTCAATGCATAAAGGCCTTAATGCTTAGAAACCTCAAAGATTAGAAAACTCAAAGCTTGGCTTAGAATCCTCAATGCTTAGAAACCTCAATGCATAGAGACCTTAAAGCTTAGAAACCTCAATGCTTAGAGTCCTTAATGCTTAGAATCCTCAATACATAGAATCCTCAATGCTTAGCATCCTCATTACATAGCTTAGAATCCTCCATGCTTAGATTCCTCAATGCATAAAACCCTCAATGCTTAGAATCCTCAATGCCTAGCTTAGAATCCTCAATGCTTAGAATCCTCAATTCTTAGAATCCTCAATGCTTAGAATCCTCAATGCTTAGAATCCTCAATGCTTGGCATCCTCAATCCTTAGTATGCTCTATGCTTAGCTTAGAATCCTCAATGCTTAGAATCCTCAATGCTTAGCATCCTCAATGCTTATAATACTCAATGCTTAGAATCCTCAATGCTCAGAATCCTCAATGCTTAGAATCCTCAATGCTCAGCATCCTCAATGCTTAGAATCCTCAATGCTTAGAATCCTCAATGCTTAGCATCCTCAATGCTTAGCATCCTCAATGCTTTGCTTAGAAACCTCAATGCTTAGAATCCACAATGCTTAGAATCCTCAATGCCTAGCTTAGAATCCTCAATGCTTAGAATCCTCAATGCTTAGCATCCTCAATGCTTAGCATCCTCAATGCTTAGAATTCTCCATGCTTAGCTTAGAAACCACAATGCTTAGAATCCTCAATGCTTAGAATCCTCAATGGTTAGAATCCTCCATGCATTGCTTAGAATCCTCAATAGTTAGAATCCTCAATGCCTCGCATCCTCAATCCTTAGCTTAGAAACCACAATGCTTAGAATCCTCAATGCTTAGCATCCTCAATGCTTAGCATCCTCAATGCTTAGCATCCTGAATGCTTAGCATCCTCAAAGCTTAGAATCCTCATTGCTTACCATCCTCAATGCTTAGCATCCTCATTACATAGCTTAGAGTCCTCAATGCTTAGAATCGTCAATGCTTAGAATCCTCAATGCTTAGCATCCTTAATGCTTAGCTTAGATACCTCAATGCTTAGAATCCTCAGTGCTTAGAATCCTCAATGCTTAGAATCCTCAATGCCTAGCGTAGAATCCTCAATGCTTAGAATCCTCAATGCTTAGAATCCTCAATGCTTAGAATCCTCAATGCTTAGGAACCTCAATGCACAGAGTCCTTAATGCTTAGAAACCTCAATACTTAGCATCCTCAGTGCTTAGCTTAGAATCCTCACTGCTTAGAAACCTCAATGCTTAGAATCCTCACTCCTTAGTATGCTCTATGCTTAGCTTAGAATCCTCAATTCTTAGAATCCACAATGCTTAGCATCCTCCAGGCATTGCTTAGAAAACCTCAATGCGTAGAATCCTCATTGCTTAGAATCCTCAACGCTGAGAAATTTTATTGCATTGAAACCTCAATGCTTAGCATCCCTAATGCTTACAAACCTCAATGCATAAAGGCCTTAATGCTTAGAAACCTCAAAGATTAGAAAACTCAAAGCTTGGCTTAGAATCCTCAATGCTTAGAAACCTCAATGCATAGAGACCTTAAAGCTTAGAAACCTCAATGCTTAGAGTCCTTAATGCTTAGAATCCTCAATACATAGAATCCTCAATGCTTAGCATCCTCATTACATAGCTTAGAATCCTCCATGCTTAGATTCCTCAATGCATAAAACCCTCAATGCTTAGAATCCTCAATGCCTAGCTTAGAATCCTCAATGCTTAGAATCCTCAATTCTTAGAATCCTCAATGCTTAGAATCCTCAATGCTTAGAATCCTCAATGCTTGGCATCCTCAATCCTTAGTATGCTCTATGCTTAGCTTAGAATCCTCAATGCTTAGAATCCTCAATGCTTAGCATCCTCAATGCTTATAATACTCAATGCTTAGAATCCTCAATGCTCAGAATCCTCAATGCTTAGAATCCTCAATGCTCAGCATCCTCAATGCTTAGAATCCTCAATGCTTAGAATCCTCAATGCTTAGCATCCTCAATGCTTAGCATCCTCAATGCTTTGCTTAGAAACCTCAATGCTTAGAATCCACAATGCTTAGAATCCTCAATGCCTAGCTTAGAATCCTCAATGCTTAGAATCCTCAATGCTTAGCATCCTCAATGCTTAGCATCCTCAATGCTTAGCATCCTCAATGCTTAGAATTCTCCATGCTTAGCTTAGAAACCACAATGCTTAGAATCCTCAATGCTTAGAATCCTCAATGGTTAGCATCCTCCATGCATTGCTTAGAATCCTCAATAGTTAGAATCCTCAATGCCTCGCATCCTCAATCCTTAGCTTAGAAACCACAATGCTTAGAATCCTCAATGCTTAGCATCCTCAATGCTTAGCATCCTCAATGCTTAGCATCCTCAATGCTTAGCATCCTCAATACTTAGAATCCTCCATGCTCAGCTTAGAAACCTCAATGCTTAGAATCCTCAAGGCTTAGAATCCTCAATGCTTAGAATCCTCCATTCTCAGCTTAGAAACCTCAATGCTTAGAATCCTCAAGGCTTAGAATCCTCAATGCTTAGAATCCTCAATGCCTAGATTAGAATCCTAAATGCTTAGAATCCTCAATGCTTAGAATCCTCAATGCTTAGAATCCTCAATGCTTAGCATCCTCAATGCTTAGCATCCTCAATGCTTAGCTTAGAAAACTCAATGCTTAGAATCCTCAATGCTTAACATCCTCAATGTTTAGAATCCTCAATGCATAGCTTAGAATCCTCAATGCTTACAATCCTCAATGCTTAGCATCCTAAATCCTTAGTATGCTCTATGCTTAGCTTAGAATCCTCAATGCTTAGAATCCTCAATGCTTACAGACCTCAATGCTGAGAAATTTTATTGTTTGAAACGTCATTGCTTAGCATCCCAAACGCTTACAAACCTCAATGCATAGAGGCCTTAATGCTTAGAAACCTCAAAGATTAAAAAACTCAATGCTTGGCTTAGAATCCTCAATGCTTAGAATCCTCAATGCTTAGAATCCTCCATGCATAGCTTAGAATCCTCAATGCTTAGAATCCTCAATCCTTAAAATCCTCAATGCTTAGAATCCTCCTTGCATTGCTTAGAATCCTCAATAGTTAGAATCCTCAATGCTTCGCATCCTCAATGCTTAGCATAGAAACCTCAATACTTTGAATCCTCAATGCTTAGCATCCTAAATGCTTAGAATCCTCAATGTTTAGCATCCTCAAATCTTAGAATCCTCAATGCTTAGCATCCTCAATGCTTAGCATCCTCAATGCTTACCATCCTCAATGCTTAGAATCCTCCATGTTTAGCATCCTCAAATCTTAGAATCCTCAATGCTTAGCATCCTCAATGCTTAGCATCCTCAATGCTTACCATCCTCAATGCTTAGCATCCTCAATGCTTAGAATCCTCAATGCTTAGCATCCTCAATGCTTAGAATCCTCAATGCTTAGAATCCTCCATGCATTGCATAGAATCCTCAATAGTTAGAATCCTCAGTGCTTCGCATCCTCAATCCTTAGCATAGAAACCTGAATGCTTAGAATCCTCAATACTTAGCATCCTCATTACATAGCTTAGAATCCTCAATGCTTAGAATCCTCAATGCTTAGCATCCTCAATGCTTAGCATCCTCAATGCTTAGCATCCTCAATGCTTAGCATCCTCAAACCTTAGAATCCTCAATGCTTACCATCCTCAATGCTTAGCATCCTCAATGCTTAGAATTCTCAATGCTTAGCATCCTCAATGCTTAGCATCCTCAATGCTTAGCATCCTCAATGCTTTGCTTAGAAACCTCAATGCTTAGAATCCACAATGCTTAGAATCCTCAATGCCTAGCTTAGAATCCTCAATGCTTAGAATCCTCAATGCTTAGAATCCTCAATGCTTAGAATCCTCAATGCTTAGCATCCTCAATGCTTAGCATCCTCAATGCTTAGCATCCTCAATACTTAGCATCCTCAATGCTTAGAATCCTCCATGCTTAGCTTAGAAACCACAATGCTTAGAATCCTCAATGCTTAGAATCCTCAATGCTTAGAATCCTCAATGCCTAGATTAGAATCCTCAATGCTTAGAATCCTCAATGCTTAGAATCCTCAATGCTTAGCATCCTCAATGCTTAGCTTAGAAAAGTCAATGCTTAGAATCCTCAATGCTTAACATCCTCAATGTTTAGAATCCTCAATGCATAGCTTAGAATCCTCAATGCCTAGAATCCTCAATGCTTAGAATCCTCAATGCTTACAAACCTCAATGCTGAGAAATTTTATTGTTTGAAACGTCATTGCTTAGCATCCCAAATGCTTACAAACCTCAATACATAGAGGCCTTAATGCTTAGAAACCTCAAAGATTAGAAAACTCAATTCTTGGCTTAAAATCCTCTATGCTTAGAATCCTCAATGCTTAGAATCTTCCATGCATAGCTTAGAATCCTCAATGCTTAGAATCCTCAATGCTTAGCATCCTCCATGCATTGCTTAGAATCCTCAATAGTTAGAATCCTCAATGCCTCGCATCCTCAATGCTTAGCTTAGAAACCTCAATGCTTAGAATCCTCAATGCTTAGCATCCTCAATACTTAGCATCCTCATTGCTTAGCATCCTCAATGCTTAGCATCCTCAATGCTTAGCATCCTCAATGCTTAGAAACCTGAATGCTTTGCTTAGAAACCTCAATGCTTAGAATCCTCAATGCCTAGCTTAGAATCCTCAATACTTAGAATCCTCAATGCTTAGAATCCTCAATGCTTAGCATCCTCAATGCTTAGCATCCTCAATGCTTAGCATCCTCAATACTTAGAATCCTCCATGCTCAGCTTAGAATCCTCAATGCTTAGAATCCTCAATGCTTAGCATCCTCAATGCTTAGCATCCTCAATGCTTAGCATCCTCAATGCTTAGCTTAGAAAAATCAATGCTTAGAATCCTCAATGCTTAACATCCTCAATGTTTAGAATCCTCAATGCATAGCTTAGAATCCTCAATGCTTACAATCCTCAATGCTTAGCATCCTCAATGATTAGGATCCTCAATGCAAAGCTTAGAATCCTCAATGCTTAGAATCCTCAATGCTTAGAATCCCCAATGCTTAGAATCCTCAATGCTTAGCATCCTCAATGCTTAGCTTAGAATCCTCAAAGCTCATGATCCTCAATGCTTAGAATCCTCAATGCTTAGAATCCTCAATGCTTAGAATCCTCAATGCTTAGAATCCTCAATGCTTAGAATCCTCAATGCTTAGAATCCTCAATGCTTAGCATCCTCAATGCTTAGCATCCTCAGTGCTTAGCTTAGAATCCTCACTGGTTAGAAACGTCGATGCTTAGAATCCTCAGTGCTTAGCATCCTCAATGCTTAGCATCCTCATTACATAGCTTAGAGTCCTCAATGCTTAGAATCGTCAATGCTTAGAATCCTCAATGCTTAGCATCCTTAATGCTTAGCTTAGAAACCTCAATGCTTAGAATCCTCAGTGCTTAGAATCCTCAATGCTTAGAATCCTCAATGCCTAGCTTAGAATCCTCAATGCTTAGAATCCTCAATGCTTAGAATCCTCAATGCTTAGGAACCTCAATGCACAGAGTCCTTAATGCTTAGAAACCTCAATACTTAGCATCCTCAGTGCTTAGCTTAGAATCCACACTGCTTAGAAACCTCAATGCTTAGAATCCTCACTCCTTAGTATGCTCTATGCTTAGCTTAGAATCCTCAATTCTTAGAATCCACAATGCTTAGCATCCTCCAGGCATTGCTTAGAAAACCTCAATGCCTAGAATCCTCATTGCTTAGAATCCTCAACGCTGAGAAATTTTATTGCATTGAAACCTCAATGCTTAGCATCCCTAATGCTTACAAACCTCAATGCATAAAGGCCTTAATGCTTAGAAACCTCAAAGATTAGAAAACTCAAAGCTTGGCTTAGAATCCTCAATGCTTAGAAACCTCAATGCATAGAGACCTTAAAGCTTAGAAACCTCAATGCTTAGAGTCCTTAATGCTTAGAATCCTCAATACATAGAATCCTCAATGCTTAGCATCCTCATTACATAGCTTAGAATCCTCCATGCTTAGATTCCTCAATGCATAAAACCCTCAATGCTTAGAATCCTCAATGCCTAGCTTAGAATCCTCAATGCTTAGAATCCTCAATGCTTAGAATCCTCAATGCTTAGAATCCTCAGTGCTTAGCATCCTCAAAGTGTAGAATCCCCAATGCTTAGAAACCTCAATACATAGCACCCTGAGTGCTTAGCTTAGAATCCTCACTGCTTAGAAACCTGAATGCTTAGAATCATCAGTGCTTAGCATCCTCAAAGCGTAGAATCCCCAATGCTTAGAAACCTCAATGCTTAGCATCCTCAATCCTTAGTATGCTCTATGCTTAGCTTAGAATCCTCAATGCTTAGAATCCTCAATGCTTAGCATCCTCAATGCTTATAATACTCAATGCTTAGAATCCTCAGTGCTTAGAATCCTCAATGCTTAGAATCCTCAATGCTCAGCATCCTCAATGCTTAGAATCCTCAATGCTTAGAATCCTCAATGCTTAGCATCCTCAATTCTTAGCATCCTCAATGCTTAGAATCCTCAATGCTTAGAATCCTCAATGCTTAACATCCTCAATGTTTAGAAACGTCAATGCACAGAGTCCTTAATGCTTAGAAACGTCAATACTTAGCATCCTCAGTGCTTAGCTTAGAATCCTCACTGCTTAGAAACATCAATTCTTAGAATCCTCAGTGCTTAGCATCCTCAATGCATAGAATCCCCAATGCTTAGAAACCTCATTGCTTAGCATCCCTAATGCTTACAAACCTCAATGCATAAAGGCCTTAATGCTTAGAAACGTCAAAGATTAGAAAACTCAATGCTAGGCTTAGAATCCTCAATGCTTAGGAACCTCAATGCATAGAGACCTTAAGGCTTAGAAACCTCAATGCTTAGAGTCCTTAATGCTTAGAATCCTCAATGCATAGAATCCTCAATGCTTGGAATCCTCAATGCTTAGAATCCTCAATGCTTAGAATCCTCAATGCTTAGCATCCTCAATGCTTAGAATCCTCAATGCATAGCTTAGAATCCTCAATGGTTAGAATCCTCAATGCTTCGCATCCTCAATGCTTAGAATCCTCAATGCTTAGAATCCTCAATACATAGAATCCTCAATGCTTAGAATCCTCAATGCTTAGAAACCTCAATGCTTAGAATCCTCAATGCTTAGCATCCTCAATGCTTAGCATCCTCAATGCTTAGAATCCTAAATGCTTAGCATCCTCAATGCTTAGCATCCTAATTACATAGCATAGAATCCTCAATGCTTACAATCCTCAATTCTTAGCATCCTCATTGCTTAGCATCCTCATTGCTTAGCATCCTCATTGCTTAGCATCCTCATTGCTTAGCTTCGAATCCTCAAAGCTCAGAATCCTCACTGCTTAGAATCCTCAATGCTTAGCATCCTCCATGCATTGCTTAGAAACCCCAATGCGCAGAATCCTCATTTCTTAGAAACCTCAATGCATAGAGACCTTAAGGCTTAGAAACCTCAATGCTTAGAGTCCTTAATGCTTAGAATCCTCAATACATAGAATTCTCAATGATTAGAATCCTCAATACTTAGAATCCTCAATGCTTAGAATCCTCAATGCTTAGAATCCTCAATGCTTTGCTTAGAATCCTCAAAGCTCAGGATCCTCAATGCTTAGAAACCTCAATGCACAGAGTCCTTAATGCTTAGAAACCTCAATGCTTAGAATCCTCAATGCTTAACCTCCTCAATGTTTAGAATCCTCAATGCATAGCTTAGGAACCTCAATGCTTCTAGTCCTAAGTGCTTAGCATCCTCAATGCTTAGCATCCTCAATGCTTAGAATCCTCAATGCTTAGCTTAGAATCCTCACTGCTTAGAATCCTCACTGCTTAGAATCCTCAATGCTTAGAATCCTCCATGCATAGCTTAGAATCCTCAATGCTTAGAATCCTCAATGCTTAGCATACTCCATGCATTGCTTAGAATCCTCAATAGTTAGAATCCTCAATGCTTCGCATCCTCAATGCTTAGCTTAGAAACCTCAATGCTTAGAATCCTCAATGCTTAGCATCCTCATTACATAGATTAGAATCCTCAATTCTTATAATCGTCAATGCTTAGCATCCTCGATGCTTAGCATCCTCATTCCTTAGCTTCGAATCCTCAAAGCTCAGAATCCTCACTGGTTAGGAACCTCAATGCTTAGCATCCTCCATGCATTGCTTAGAAACCTCAATGCGTAGAATCCTCATTGCTTAGAAATTTTATTGCTCTGAAACTTCAATGCTTAGCATCCCTAATGCTTACAAACCTCATTGCATAGAGGCCTTAATGTTTAGAAACCTCAAAGATTAGAAAACTCAATGCTTGGCTTAGAATCCTCAATGCTTAGAATCCTCAATGCTTAGAATCCTCAATGCTTAGAAACCTCAATGCTTAGCGTCCTCAGTGCTTAGCTTAGAATCCTCACTGCTTAGAAACCTCAATGCTTAGAATGCTCAGTGCTTACCATCCTCAAAGCGTAAAATCCCCAATGCTTAGAATCCTCAATGCTTAGCATCCTCAATCCTTAGTATGCTCTATGCTTAGCTTAGAATCCTCAGTGCTTAGAATCCTCAATGCTTACAAACCTCAATGCTGAGAAATTTTATTATTTGAAACCTCATTGCTTAGCATCCCAAATGCTTACAAACCTCAATGCATAAAGGCCTTAATGCTTAGAAAACTCAAAGATTAGAAAACTCAATGCTTGGCTTAGAATCCTCAATGCTTAGAATCCTCAATGCATAGCTTAGAATCCTCAATGTTTAGAATCCTCAATGCATAGATTAGAATCCTCAATGCTTAGAATCCTCAATGCTTAGCATCCTCCATGCTTAGAATCCTCCAGGCTTAGAATCCTCAATGCTTACAATCCTCAATGCTTAGCTTAGAAACCACAATGCTTAGAATCCTCAATGCATAAAACCCTCAATGCTTAGCATCCTCAATGCATAAAACCCTCAATGCTTAGCATCCTCAATGCCATGCTTAGAATCCTCAATGCTTAGAATCCTCAATGCTTAGAATCCTCAATGCTTAGAATCCTCAATGCTTAGAAACCTCAATGCACAGAGTCCTTAATGCTTAGAAAACTCAATACTTAGCATCCTCAGTGCTTAGCTTAGAATCCTCACTGCTTAGAAACCTAAATGATTAGAATCCTCAATGCTTAGAATCCTCAATGCTGAGCTTAGAATCCTCAATGCTTCGCATCCTCAATGCTTAGCTTAGAAACCTCAATCCTTCGCATCCTCAATGCTTACCATTCTCAATGCATAGCATAGAATCCTCAATGCTTAGAATCCTCAATGCTTAGAATCCTCAATGCTTAGAATCCTCAATGCTTAGCATCCTCAATGCTTAGCTTAGAATCCGCAAAGCTCAGGATCCTCAATGCTTAGAAACCTCAATGCACAGAGTCCTTAATGTTTAGAACCCTCAATACTTAGCATCCTCAGTGCTTAGCATCCTCAATGCGTAGAATCCCCAATGCTTAGAAACCTCAATGCTTAGCATCCTCAATCCATAGTATGCTCTATGCTTAGCTTAGAATCCTCAATGCTTAGAATCCTCAATGCTTAGCATCCTCATTGCTTAGCTTCGAATCCTGAAAGCTCAGAATCCTCACTGCTTAGGAAGCTCAATGCTTAGCATCCTCCATGCATGCATAGAAACCTCAATGCATAGAATCCTCATTGCTTAGAAATTATATTGCTCTGAAACCTCAATGCTTAGCATCCCTAATGCTTACAAACCTCAGTGCATAGAGGCCTTAATGTTTAGGAACCTCATATGTTAGAAAACTCAGTGATTGGCTTAGAATCATCCATGCTTAGAATCCTCAATGCTTAGCACCCTCAATGCTTAGCATTCTCAATGCTTAGAATCCTCAATGCTTAGAATCCTCAATGCTTAGCTTAGAAACCTCAATGCTTAGAATCCTCAATGCTTAGAATCCTCAATGCTTAGAAACCGCAATGCTTAGAATCCTCAATGCACAGAGTCCTTAATGCTTAGAAACCTCAATACTTAGCATCCTCAGTGCTTAGCATAGAATCCTCACTGCTTAGAAACCTCAATGCTTAGAATGCTCAGTGCTTACCATCCTCAAAGCGTAAAATCCCCAATACTTAGAAACCTCAATGCCTAGCATCCTCAATCCTTAGTATGCTCTATGCTTAGCTTAGAATCCTCAATGCTTAGAATCCTCAATGCTTACAATCCTGAATGCTGAGAAATTTTATTTTTTGAAACCTCATTGCTTAGCATCCCAAATGCTTACAAACCTCAATGCATAGAGGCCTTAATGCTTTGAAACCTCAAAGATTAGAAAACTCAATGCTTGGCTTAGAATCCTCAATGCATAGAACCCTCAATGCTTAGAATCCTCCATGCATTGCTTAGAATCCTCAATAGTTAGAATCCTCAATGCTTCGCATCCTCAATGCTTAGCTTAGAAACCTCAATGCATAGAATCCTCAATGCTTAGCATCCTCATTGCTTAGAATCCTCATTGCTTAGCTTAGAATCCTCAAATCACAGAATCCTCACAGCATAGGAACCTCAATGCTTAGCATCCTCCATGCATTGCTTAGAATCCTCAATGCGCAGAATCCTCATTGCTTAGAAATTTTATTGCTCTAAAACCTCAATGCTTAGCATCCCTAATGCTAAAAAACCTCAATGCATAGAGGCCTTAATGCTTAGAAACCTCAAAGATTAGAAAACTCAATGCTTGGCTTAGAATCCTCAATGCTTAGAATCCTCAATGCTTAGAATCCTCCATGCATAGCTTAGAATCCTCAGTGCTTAGAATCCTCAATGCTTAGCATCCTCCATGCATTGCTTAGAATCCTCAATAGTTAGAATCCTAAATGCTTCGCATCCTCAATGCTTAGCTTAGAAACCTCAATGCTTAGAATCCTCAATACTTAGCATCCTCATTTCTTAGCATCCTCAATGCTTAGAATCCTCAATGCTTAGAATCGTCAATGCTTAGCATCCTCAATGCTTAGCATTCTCAATGCTTAGCATCCTCAATGCTTAGCATCCTCAATGCTTAGAATCCTCAATGCTTAGAATCCTCAATGCTAAAGCATCCTCAATGCTTAGCATCCTCAATGCTTACCATCCTCAATGCTTAGAATCCTCAATGCTTAGAATCCTCAATGCTTAGAATCCTCAATGCTTAGCTCAGAAACCTCAATGCTTAGAATCCTCAATGCTTAGCATCCTCAATGCTTAGAATCCTCAATGCCTAGCTTAGAATCCTCAATGATTAGAATCCTCAATGCTTAGAATCCTCAATGCTTAGACTCCTCAATGCTTAGAATCCTCAATGCTTAGAAACCTCAATGCTAAGAATCCTCAATGCTTAGAAACCTCAATGCTTAGAATCCTCAATGCTTAAAATCCTCAATGCTTAGAATCCTCAATGCCTAGCTTAGAATCCTCAATGCCTTGCTTAGAATCCTCAATGCTTAGAATCCTCAATGCTTAGAATCCTCAATGCTTAGAATCCTCAATGCTTAGCTTAGAATCCTCAATGCTTAGAATCCTCAATGCTTAGAATCCTCAATGCTTAGAAACCTCAATGCTTAGAATCATCAATGCTTAGAATCCTCAATGCTTAGAATCCTCAATGCTTAGAATCCTCAATGCTTAGAATCCTCAATGCTTAGAATCCTCAATGCTTAGAAACCTCAATGCTTATAAACCTCAATGCTTAGAATCCTCGATACTTAGAAACCTCAATGCTTAGAATCCTCAATGCTTAGAATCCTCAAAGCTTAGAATCCTCAATGCATAGAATCCACAATGCTTAGCATCCTCAATGCTTAGCATCCTCATTACATAGCTTAGAATCCTCAATGCTTAGCATCGTCAATGCTTAGCATCGTCAATGCTTAGCATCGTCAATGCTTAGCATCCTCAATGCTTAAAATCCTCAATGCTTAGAATCCTCAATGCTTAGAATCCTCAATGCTTAGAATCCTCAATGTTTATCTTAGAAACCTCAATGCTTAGAATCCTCAATGGTTATAATCCTCACTGCTTAGAAACCTCAATGCTTAGAATCCTCAGTGCTTAGCATCCTCAACGCATAGAATCCCCAATGCTTAGAAACCTGAATGCTTAGCATCCTCAATATTTAGTATGCTCTATGCTTAGCTTAGAATCCTCAATGCTTAGAATCCTCAACGCTTACAAACCTCAATGCTGAGAAATTTCATTGTTTGAAACCTCATTGCTTAGCATCCCAAATGCTAAAAAACCTAAATGCATAGAGGCCTTAATGCTTAGAAACCTCAAAGATTAGAAAACTCAATGCTTGGCTTAGAATCCTCAATGCTTAGAATCCTCAATGCTTAGAATCCTCCATGCTTACCTTAGAAACCTCAATGCTTAGAATCCTCAATGCTTAAAATCCTCAATGCTTAGAATCCTCAATGCCTAGCTTAGAATCCTCAATGCCTTGCTTAGAATCCTCAATGCTTAGAATCCTCAATGCTTAGAATCCTCAATGCTTAGAATCCTCAATGCTTAGCTTAGAATCCTCAATGCTTAGAATCCTCAATGCTTAGAATCCTCAATGCTTAGAATCCTCAATGCTTAGAAACCTCAATGCTTAGAATCATCAATGCTTAGAATCCTCAATGCTTAGAATCCTCAATGCATAGAATCCTCAACGCTTAGCATCCTCAATGCTTATCATCCTCATTACATACCTTAGAATCCTCAATGCTTAGCATCCTCAATGTTTAGCATCCCCAATGCTTAGCATCCTCAATGCTTAGAATCCTCAATGCTTAGAATCCGCAATGCTTAGAATCCGCAATGCTTAGAATCCTGAATGCTTAGCATCCTCAATACTTAGCATCCTCAATGCTTAGAATCCTCAATGCTTAGAATCCTCAATGCTTAGAATCCGCAATGCTTAGAATCCGCAATGCTTAGAATCCTGAATGCTTAGCATCCTCAATGCTTAGAATCCTCAATGCTTATAATCCTCAATGCTTAGAATCCTCAATGCTTAGAATCCGCAATGCTTAGAATCCTCAATGCTTAGTATCCTCAATGCTTAGCATCCTCAAAGCATAGCTTAGAAACCTCAATGCTTAGAATCCTCATTGCTTAGAATCCTCAATGATTAGAATCCTCAATGCTTAGCATCCTCAATGCTTAGAATCGTCAATGCTTAGCATCCTCAATGCTTAGCATCCTCAATGCTTAGCTTAGAAACCTCAATGCTTAGAATCCTCAATGCTTAGAATCCTCAATGCTAAGCATCCTCAATGCTTAGAATCCTCAATGCCAAGCTTAGAATCCTCAATGCTTAGAATCCTCAATGCTTAGAATCCTCAATGCTTAGAATCCTCAATTCTTAGAATCCTCAATGCTAACAATCCTCAATGCTTAGAATCCTCATTGCTTAGCTTAGAATCCTCAATGCTTAGAATCCTCAATGCCTAGAATCCTCAATGCTTAGAATCCCCAATGCTTAGAATCCTCAATGCTTAGAATCCTCAATGCCTACCTTAGAATCCTCAATGCTTAGAATACTCAATGCTTAGAATCCTCAATGCTTAGCTTAGAATCCTCAATGCTTAGAATCCTCAATGCTTAGAATCCTCAATGCTTATAATCCTCAATGCTTAGAAACCTCAATGCTTAGCATCCTCAATGCTTAGAATCCTCAAAGCTCAGCTTAGAAACCTCAATGCTTAGAATCCTCATTGCTTAGAATCCTCAATGCTTAGAATCCTCAGTGCTTAGAATCCTCAATGCTTAGCATCCTCCATGCATTGCTTAGAATCCTCAATAGTTAGAATCCTAAATGCTTCGCATCCTCAATGCTTAGCTTAGAAACCTCAATGCTTAGAATCCTCAATACTTAGCATCCTCATTTCTTAGCATCCTCAATGCTTAGAATCCTCAATGCTTAGAATCGTCAATGCTTAGCATCCTCAATGCTTAGCATTCTCAATGCTTAGCATCCTCAATGCTTAGCATCCTCAATGCTTAGAATCCTCAATGCTTAGAATCCTCAATGCTAAAGCATCCTCAATGCTTAGCATCCTCAATGCTTACCATCCTCAATGCTTAGAATCCTCAATGCTTAGAATCCTCAATGCTTAGAATCCTCAATGCTTAGCTCAGAAACCTCAATGCTTAGAATCCTCAATGCTTAGCATCCTCAATGCTTAGAATCCTCAATGCCTAGCTTAGAATCCTCAATGATTAGAATCCTCAATGCTTAGAATCCTCAATTCTTAGACTCCTCAATGCTTAGAATCCTCAATGCTTAGAAACCTCAATGCTAAGAATCCTCAATGCTTAGAAACCTCAATGCTTAGAATCCTCAATGCTTAAAATCCTCAATGCTTAGAATCCTCAATGCCTAGCTTAGAATCCTCAATGCCTTCCTTAGAATCCTCAATGCTTAGAATCCTCAATGCTTAGAATCCTCAATGCTTAGAATCCTCAATGCTTAGCTTAGAATCCTCAATGCTTAGAATCCTCAATGCTTAGAATCCTCAATGCTTAGAATCCTCAATGCTTAGAAACCTCAATGCTTAGAATCATCAATGCTTAGAATCCTCAATGCTTAGAATCCTCAATGCATAGACTCCTCAACGCTTAGCATCCTCAATGCTTATCATCCTCATTACATAGCTTAGAATCCTCAATGCTTAGAATCCTCAATGCTTAGAATCCTCAATGCTTAGAATCCTCAATGCTTAGAAACCTCAATGCTTATAAACCTCAATGCTTAGAATCCTCGATACTTAGAAACCTCAATGCTTAGAATCCTCAATGCTTAGAATCCTCAAAGCTTAGAATCCTCAATGCATAGAATCCACAATGCTTAGCATCCTCAATGCTTAGCATCCTCATTACATAGCTTAGAATCCTCAATGCTTAGCATCGTCAATGCTTAGCATCGTCAATGCTTAGCATCGTCAATGCTTAGCATCCTCAATGCTTAAAATCCTCAATGCTTAGAATCCTCAATGCTTAGAATCCTCAATGCTTAGAATCCTCAATGTTTAGCTTAGAAACCTCAATGCTTAGAATCCTCAATGGTTATAATCCTCACTGCTTAGAAACCTCAATGCTTAGAATCCTCAGTGCTTAGCATCCTCAACGCATAGAATCCCCAATGCTTAGAAACCTGAATGCTTAGCATCCTCAATATTTAGTATGCTCTATGCTTAGCTTAGAATCCTCAATGCTTAGAATCCTCAACGCTTACAAACCTCAATGCTGAGAAATTTTATTGTTTGAAACCTCATTGCTTAGCATCCCAAATGCTAAAAAACCTCAATGCATAGAGGCCTTAATGCTTAGAAACCTCAAAGATTAGAAAACTCAATGCTTGGCTTAGAATCCTCAATGCTTAGAATCCTCAATGCTTAGAATCCTCCATGCTTACCTTAGAAACCTCAATGCTTAGAATCCTCAATGCTTAAAATCCTCAATGCTTAGAATCCTCAATGCCTAGCTTAGAATCCTCAATGCCTTGCTTAGAATCCTCAATGCTTAGAATCCTCAATGCTTAGAATCCTCAATGCTTAGAATCCTCAATGCTTAGCTTAGAATCCTCAATGCTTAGAATCCTGAATGCTTAGAATCCTCAATGCTTAGAATCCTCAATGCTTAGAAACCTCAATGCTTAGAATCATCAATGCTTAGAATCCTCAATGCTTAGAATCCTCAATGCATAGAATCCTCAACGCTTAGCATCCTCAATGCTTATCATCCTCATTACATAGCTTAGAATCCTCAATGCTTAGCATCCTCAATGTTTAGCATCCTCAATGCTTAGCATCCTCAATGCTTAGAATCCGCAATGCTTAGAATCCGCAATGCTTAGAATCCTGAATGCTTAGCATCCTCAATACTTACCATCCTCAATGCTTAGAATCCTCAATGCTTAGAATCCTCAATGCTTAGAATCCGCAATGCTTAGAATCCGCAATGCTTAGAATCCTCAGTGCTTAGCATCCTCAAATCTCAGCATCCTCAATGGTTAGAATCCTCAATGCTTATAATCCTCAATGCTTAGAATCCTCAATGCTTAGAATCCGCAATGCTTAGAATCCTCAATGCTTAGTATCCTCAATGCTTAGCATCCTCAAAGCATAGCTTAGAAACCTCAATGCTTAGAATCCTCATTGCTTAGAATCCTCAATGATTAGAATCCTCAATGCTTAGCATCCTCAATGCTTAGAATCGTCAATGCTTAGCATCCTCAATGCTTAGCATCCTCAATACTTAGCTTAGAATCCTCAATGCTTAGAATCCTCAATGCTTAGAATCCTCAATGCTTAGCATCCTCAATGCTTAGAATCCTCAATGCCAAGCTTAGAATCCTCAATGCTTAGAATCCTCAATGCTTAGAATCCTCAATGCTTAGAATCCTCAATTCTTAGAATCCTCAATGCTAACAATCCTCAATGCTTAGAATCCTCATTGCTTAGCTTAGAATCCTCAATGCTTAGAATCCTCAATGCCTAGAATCCTCAATGCTTAGAATCCTCAATGCTTAGAATCCTCAATGCTTAGAATCCTCAATGCCTACCTTAGAATCCTCAATGCTTAGAATACTCAATGCTTAGAATCCTCAATGCTTAGCTTAGAATCCTCAATGCTTAGAATCCTCAATGCTTAGAATCCTCAATGCTTATAATCCTCAATGCTTAGAAACCTCAATGCTTAGAATCCTCAATGCTTAGCTTAGAATCCTCAAAGCTCAGCTTAGAAACCTCAATGCTTAGAATCCTCATTGCTTAGAATCCTCAATGCTTAGAATCCTCAATGCTTAGCATCCTCAATGCTTAGAATCCTCAATGCCTAGCTAAGAATCCTCAATGCTTAGAATCCTCAATGCTTAGAATCCTCAATGCTTAGAATCCTCAATGCTTAGAATCCTCAATTCTTAGAATCCTCAATGCTAACAATCCTCAATGCTTAGAATCCTCAATGCTTAGCTTAGAATCCTCAATGCTTAGAATCCTCAATGCATAGAATCCTCAATGCTTAGAATCCTCAATGCTTAGAATCCTCAATGCTTAGCTTAGAATCCTCAATGCTTAGAATCCTCAATGCTTAGAATCCTCAATGCTTAGAATCCTCAATGCTTAGAAACCTCAATGCTTATAAACCTCAATGCTTAGAATCCTCGATACTTAGAAACCTCAATGCTTAGAATCCTCAATGCTTAGAATCCTCAAAGCTTGGAATCCTCAATGCATAGAATCCTCAATGCTTAGCATCCTCAATGCTTAGCATCCTCATTACATAGCTTAGAATCCTCAATGCTTAGCATCGTCAATGCTTAGCATCCTCAATGCTTAGCATCCTCATTACGTAGCTTAGAATCCTCAATGCTTAGAATCCTCAATGCTTAGAATCCTCCATGCATAGCTTAGAATCCTCAGTGCTTAGAATCCTCAATGCTTAGCATCCTCCATGCATTGCTTAGAATCCTCAATAGTTAGAATCCTAAATGCTTCGCATCCTCAATGCTTAGCTTAATAACCTCAATGCTTAGAATCCTCAATGCTTAGCATCCTCAATGCTTAGCTTCCTTATTTCTTAGCATCCTCATTGCTTAGAATCCTCAATGCTTAGAATTGTCAATGCATAGCATCCTCAATGCTTAGCATTCTCAATGCTTAGCATCCTCAATGCTTAGCATCCTCAATGCTTAGAATCCTCAATGCTTAGAATCCTCAATGTTAAAGCATCCTCAATGCTTAGCATCCTCAATGATTAGCATCCTCAATGCTTAGCATCCTCAATGCTTAGAATCCTCAATGCTTAGAATCCTCAATGCTTAGCTCAGAAACCTCAATGCTTAGCATCCTCAATGCTTAGAATCCTCAATGCCTAGCTTAGAATCCTCAATGATTGGAATCCTCAATGCTTAGAATCCTCAATGCTTAGAATCCTCAATGCTTAGAATCCTCAATGCTTAGAATCCACAATGCCTAGCTTAGAATCCTCAATGCCTTGCTTAGAATCCTCAATGCTTAGAATCCTCAATGCTTAGAATCCTCAATGCTTAAAATCCTCAATGCTTAGAATCCTCAATGCCTAGCTTAGAATCCTCAATGCCTTGCTTAGAATCCTCAATGCTTAGAATCCTCAATGCTTAGAATCCTCAATGCTTAGAATCCTCAATGCTTAGCTTAGAATCCTCAATGCATAGAATCCTCAACGCTTAGCATCCTCAATGCTTATCATCCTCATTACATAGCTTAGAATCCTCAATGCTTAGCATCCTCAATGTTTAGCATCCTCAATGCTTAGCATCCTCAATGCTTAGAATCCTCAATGCTTAGAATCCTCAATGCTTAGAATCCTCAATGCTTAGAATCCGCAATGCTTAGAATCCGCAATGCTTAGAATCCTGAATGCTTAGAATCCTCAATGCTTAGAAACCTCAATGCTTAGAATCCTCAAAGCTTAGCTTAGAAACCTCAATGCTTAGAATCCTCATTGCTTAGAATCCTCAATGCTTAGAATCCTCAATGCTTAGCATCCTCAATGCTTAGAATCGTCAATGCTTAGCATCCTCAATGCTTAGCATCCTCAATGCTTAGCTTAGAAACCTCAATGCTTAGAATCCTCAATGCTTAGAATCCTCAATGCTTAGCATCCTCAATGCTTAGAATCCTCAATGCCTAGCTTAGAATCCTCAATGCTTAGAATCCTCAATGCTTAGAATCCTCAATGCTTAGAATCCTCAATTCTTAGAATCCTCAATGCTAACAATCCTCAATGCTTAGAATCCTCAATGCTTAGCTTAGAATCCTCAATGCTTAGAATCCTCAATGCTTAGAATCCTCAATGCTTAGAATCCTCAATGCTTAGAATCCTGAATGCTTAGCTTAGAATCCTCAATGCTTAGAATCCTCAATGCTTAGAATCCTCAATGCTTAGAATCCTCAATGTTTAGAAACCTCAATGCTTAGCATCCTCAATGCTTAGAATCCTCAAAGCTCAGCTTAGAAACCTCAATGCTTAGAATCCTCATTGCTTAGAATCCTCAATGCTTAGAATCCTCAATGCTTAGCATCCTCAATGCTTAGAATCGTCAATACTTAGCATCCTCAATGCTTAGCATCCTCAATGCTTAGCTTAGAAACCTCAATGCTTAGAATCCTCAATGCTTAGAATCCTCAATGCTTAGCATCCTCAATGCTTAGAATCCTCAATGCCTAGCTTAGAATCCTCAATGCTTATAAACCTCAATGCTTAGAATCCTCGATACTTAGAAACCTCAATGCTTAGAATCCTCAACGCTTAGAATCCTCAATGCATAGAATCCTCAATGCTTAGCATCCTCAATGCTTAGCATCCTCATTACATAGCTTAGAATCCTCAATGCTTAGCATCGTCAATGCTTAGCATCGTCAATGCTTAGCATCGTCAATGCTTAGCATCCTCAATGCTTAAAATCCTCAGTGCTTAGAATCCTCAATGCTTAGAATCCTCAATGCTTAGAATCCTCAATGCTTAGAAACCTCAATGCACAGAGTCCTTAATGCTTAGAAACCTCAATACTTCGCATCCTCAGTGCTTAGCTTAGAATCCTCACTGCTTAGACACCTCAATGCTTAGAATCCTCAATGCTTAGCATCCTCAATGCTTAGAATCCTCAATGCCTAGCTTAAAATCCTCAATGCTTAGAATCCTCAATGCTTAGAATCCTCAATTCTTAGAATCCTCAATGCTAACAATCCTCAATGCTTAGAATCCTCAATGCTTAGCTTAGAATCCTCAATGCTTAGAAACCTCAATGCACAGAGTCCTTAATGCTTAGAAACTTCAATACTTCGCATCCTCAGTGCTTAGCTTAGAATCCTCAATGCTTAGAATCCTCAATGCTTAGAATCCTCAATGCTTAGCATCCTCAATGCTTAGAATCCTCAATGCCTAGCTTAGAATCCTCAATGCTTAGAATCCTCAATGCTTAGAATCCTCAATGCCTAGCTTAGAATCCTCAATGCTTAGAATCCACAATGCTTAGAATCCTCAATGCTTAGCTTAGAATCCTCAAAGCTTAGAATCCTCAATGCTTAGAAACCTCAATGCTTAGCATCCTCAATGCTAAGAATCCTCAAAGCTCAGTTTAGAAACCTCAATGCTTAGAATCCTCACGGCTTAGAATCCTCAATGCTTAGAATCCTCAATGCTTAGCATCCTCAATGCTTAGAATCGTCAATGCTTAGCATCCTCGATGCTTAGCATCCTCAATGCTTAGAATCCTCAATGCCTAGCTTAGAATCCTCAATGCTTAGAATCCTCAATGCTTAGAATCCTCAATGCCTAGCTTAGAATCCTCAATGCTTAGAATCCACAATGCTTAGAATCCTCAATGCTTAGCTTAGAATCCTCAATGCTTAGAATCCTCAATGCTTAGAAACCTCAATGCTTAGCATCCTCAATGCTAAGAATCCTCAAAGCTCAGTTTAGAAACCTCAATGCTTAGAATCCTCATGGCTTAGAATCCTCAATGCTTAGAATCCTCAATGCTTAGCATCCTCAATGCTTAGAATCGTCAATGCTTAGCATCCTCGATGCTTAGCATCCTCAATGCTTAGCTTAGAAACCTCAATGCTTAGAATCCTCAATGCTTAGAATCCTGAATGCTTAGCATTCTCAATGCTTAGAATCCTCAATGCCTAGCTTAGAATCGTCAATGCTTAGCATCCTCAATGCTTAGAATCCTCAATGCTTAGAATCCTCAATTCTTAGAATCCTCAATGCTAACAATCCTCAATGCTTAGAATCCTCAATGCTTAGCTTAGAATCCTCAATGCTTAGAATCCTCAATGCCTAGAATCCTCAATGCTTAGAATCCTCAATGCTTAGAATCCTCAATGCTTAGAATCCTCAATGCCTAGCTTAGAATCCTCAATGCTTAGAATCCTCAATGCTTAGAATCCTCAATGCTTAGAATCCTCAATACTTAGAATCCTCAATCCTTAGAATCCTCAATGCTTAGAAACCTCAATGCTTAGTATCCTCAATGCTTAGAATCCTCAAAGCTCAGCTTAGAAACCTCAATGCTTAGAATCCTCAATGCTTAGAATCCTCAATGCTTAGAATCCTCAATGCTTAGCATCCTCAATGCTTAGAATCCTCAATGCCTAGCTTAGAATCCTCAATGCTTAGAATCCTCAATGCTTAGAATCCTCAATGCTTAGAATCCTCAATTCTTAGAATCCTCAATGCTAACAATCCTCAATGCTTAGAATCCTCAATGCTTAGCTCAGAATCCTCAATGCTTAGAATCCTCAATGCCTAGAATCCTCAATGCTTAGAATCCTCAATGCTTAGAATCCTCAATGCTTAGAATCCTCAATGCCTAGCTTAGAATCCTCAATGCTTAGAATCCTCAATGCTTAGAATCCTCAATGCTTAGCTTAGAATCCTCAATGCTTAGAATGCTCAATGCTTAGAATCCTCAATGCTTAGAATCCTCAATGCTTAGAATCCTCAATGCTTAGAAACCTCAATGCTTATAAACCTCAATGCTTAGAATCCTCGATACTTAGAAACATCAATGCTTAGAATCCTCAATGCTTAGAATCCTCAACGCTTAGAATCCTCAATGCATAGAATCCTCAATGCTTAGCATCCTCAATGCTTAGCATCCTCATTACATAGCTTAGAATCCTCAATGCTTAGCATCGTCAATGCTTAGCATCGTCAATGCTTAGCATCGTCAATGCTTAGCATCCTCAATGCTTAGAATCCTCAATGCTTAGAATCCTCAATGCTTAGAATCCTCAATGCTTAGAATCCTCAATGCTTAGCTTAGAAACCTCAATGCTTAGAATCCTCAATGCTTAGAATCCTCAATGCTTAGAATCCTGAATGCTTAGAATCCTCAATGCTTAGAAATCTCAATGCACAGAGTCCTTAATGCTTAGAAACCTCAATACTTCGCATCCTCAGTGCTTAGCTTAGAATCCTCACTGCTTAGAAACCTCAATGCTTGGAATCCTCAATGCTTAGCATCCTCAATGCTTAGAATCCTCAATGCCTAGCTTAGAATCCTCAATGCTTAGAATCCTCAATGCTTAGAATCCTCAATGCTTAGAATCCTCAATGCTTAGAATCCTCAATTTTTAGAATCCCCAATGCTAACAATCCTCAATGCTTAGAATCCTCAATGCTTAGCTTAGAATCCTCAGTGCTTAGAAACCTCAATGCACAGAGTCCTTAATGCTTAGAAACCTCAATACTTCGCATCCTCAGTGCTTAGCTTAGAATCCTCAATGCTTAGCATCCTCAATGCTTAGAATCCTCAATCCTTAGAATCCTCAATGCTTAGAATCCTCAAGGCTTAGAATCCTCAATGCTAACAATCCTCAATGCTTAGAATCCTCAATTCTTAGAATCCTCAACGCTAACAATCCTCAATGCTTAGAATCCTCAATGCTTCGCTTAGAATCCTCAATGCTTAGAATCCTCAATGCTAACAATCCTCAATGCTAACAATCCTCAATGCTTAGAATCCTCAATGCTTAGAATCCTCAATGCCTAGCTTAGAAGCCTCAATGCTTAGAATCCTCAATGCTTAGAATCCTCAATGCTTAGAAACCTCAATGCTTAGCATCCTCAATGCTTAGAATCCTCAAAGCTCAGCTTAGAAACCTCAATGCTTAGAATCCTCATTGCTTAGAATCCTCAATGCTTAGAATCCTCAATCCTTAGAATCCTCAATGCCTAGCTTAGAATCCTCAATGCTTAGAATCCTCAGTGCTTAGAATCATCAATTCTTAGAATCCTCAATGCTTAGAATCCTCAATGCTTAGAATCCTCAATTCTTAGAATCCTCAATGCTAACAATCCTCAATGCTTAGAATCCTCAATGCTTAGCTTAGAATCCTCAATGCTAAGAATCCTCATTGCCTAGAATCCTCAATGCTTAGAATCCTCAATGCTTAGAATCCTCAATGCTTAGAATCCTCAATGCTTAGAATCCTCAATGCTTAGCTTAGAATCCTCAATGCTTAGAATCCTCAATGCTTAGAATCCTCGATACTTAGAAACATCAATGCTTAGAATCCTCAATGCTTAGAATCCTCAACGCTTAGAATCCTCAAGGCATAGAATCCACAATGCTTAGCATCCTCAATGCTTAGCATCCTCAATGCTTAGCATCCTCATTACATAGCTTAGAATCCTCAATGCTTAGCATCGTCAATGCTTAGCATCGTCAATGCTTAGCATCGTCAATGCTTAGCTTAGAAACCTCAATGCTTAGAATCCTCAATGCTTAGCTCAGAATCCTCAATGCTTAGAATCCTCAAGGCTTAGAATCCTCAATGCTTAGAATCCTCAATGCCTAGCTTAGAATCCTCAATGCTTAGAATCCTCAATGCTTAGAATCCTCAATGCTTAGCTTAGAATCCTCAATGCTTAGAATGCTCAATGCTTAGAATCCTCAATGCTTAGAATCCTCAATGCTTAGAATCCTCAATGCTTAGAAACCTCAATGCTTATAAACCTCAATGCTTAGAATCCTCGATACTTAGAAACATCAATGCTTAGAATCCTCAATGCTTAGAATCCTCAACGCTTAGAATCCTCAATGCATAGAATCCTCAATGCTTAGCATCCTCAATGCTTAGCATCCTCAATACATAGCTTAGAATCCTCAATGCTTAGCATCGTCAATTCTTAGCATCGTCAATGCTTAGCATCGTCAATGCTTAGCATCCTCAATGCTTAGAATCCTCAATGCTTAGAATCCTCAATGCTTAGAATCCTCAATGCTTAGAATCCTCAATGCTTAGCTTAGAAACCTCAATGCTTAGAATCCTCAATGCTTAGAATCCTCAATGCTTAGAATCCTGAATGCTTAGAATCCTCAATGCTTAGAAATCTCAATGCACAGAGTCCTTAATGCTTAGAAACCTCAATACTTCGCATCCTCAGTGCTTAGCTTAGAATCCTCACTGCTTAGAAACCTCAATGCTTGGAATCCTCAATGCTTAGCATCCTCAATGCTTAGAATCCTCAATGCCTAGCTTAGAATCCTCAATGCTTAGAATCCTCAATGCTTAGAATCCTCAATGCTTAGAATCCTCAATGCTTAGAATCCTCAATTTTTAGAATCCCCAATGCTAACAATCCTCAATGCTTAGAATCCTCAATGCTTAGCTTAGAATCCTCAGTGCTTAGAAACCTCAATGCACAGAGTCCTTAATGCTTAGAAACCTCAATACTTCGCATCCTCAGTGCTTAGCTTAGAATCCTCAATGCTTAGCATCCTCAATGCTTAGAATCCTCAATGCCTAGCTTAGAATCCTCAATGCTTAGAATCCTCAATGCTTAGAATCCTCAATGCTAACAATCCTCAATGCTTAGAATCCTCAATTCTTAGAATCCTCAACGCTAACAATCCTCAATGCTTAGAATCCTCAATGCTTCGCTTAGAATCCTCAATGCTTAGAATCCTCAATGCTAACAATCCTCAATGCTAAAAATCCTCAATGCTTAGAATCCTCAAAGCTTAGAATCCTCAATGCCTAGCTTAGAAACCTCAATGCTTAGCATCCTCAATGCTTAGAATCCTCAAAGCTCAGCTTAGAAACCTCAATGCTTAGAATCCTCATTGCTTAGAATCCTCAATGCTTAGAATCCTCAATCCTTAGAATCCTCAATGCCTAGCTTAGAATCCTCAATGCTTAGAATCCTCAATGCTTAGAATCCTCAATTCTTAGAATCCTCAATGCTTAGAATCCTCAATGCTTAGAATCCTCATTTCTTAGAATCCTCAATGCTAACAATCCTCAATGCTTAGAATCCTCAATGCTTAGCTTAGAATCCTCAATGCTAAGAATCCTCATTGCCTAGAATCCTCAATGCTTAGAATCCTCAATGCTTAGAATCCTCAATGCTTAGAATCCTCAATGCTTAGCTTAGAATCCTCAATGCTTAGAATCCTCAATGCTTAGAATCCTCGATACTTAGAAACATCAATGCTTAGAATCCTCAATGCTTAGAATCCTCAACGCTTAGAATCCTCAAGGCATAGAATCCTCAATGCTTAGCATCCTCAATGCTTAGCATCCTCAATGCTTAGCATCCTCATTACATAGCTTAGAATCCTCAATGCTTAGCATCGTCAATGCTTAGCATCGTCAATGCTTAGCATCGTCAATGCTTAGCATCCTCAATGCTTAGAATCCTCAATGCTTAGAATCCTCAATGCTTAGAATCCTCAATGCTTAGAATCCTCAATGCTTAGCTTAGAAACCTCAATGCTTAGAATCCTCAATGCTTAGAATCCTCAATGCTTAGAATCCTGAATGCTTAGAATCCTCAATGCTTAGAAACCTCAATGCACAGAGTCCTTAATGCTTAGAAACCTCAATACATCGCATCCTCAGTGCTTAGCTTAGAATCCTCACTGCTTAGAAACCTCAATGCTTGGAATCCTCAATGCTTAGCATCCTCAATGCTTAGAATCCTCAATGCCTAGCTTAGAATCCTCAATGCTTAGAATCCTCAATGCTTAGAATCCTCAATGCTTAGAATCCTCAATGCTTAGAATCCTCAATGCTTAGAATCCTCAATGCTTAGAATCCTCAATTTTTAGAATCCCCAATGCTAAAAATCCTCAATGCTTAGCTTAGAATCCTCAGTGCTTAGAAACCTCAATGCACGGAGTCCTTAATGCTTAGAAACCTCAATACTTCGCATCCTCAGTGCTTAGCTTAGAATCCTCAATGCTTAGCATCATCAATGCTTAGAATCCTCAATGCCTAGCTTAGAATCCTCAATGCTTAGAATCCTCAATGCTTAGAATCCTCAGTGCTTAGAATCCTCAATTCTTAGAATGCTCAATGCTAACAATCCTCAATGCTTAGAATCCTCAATGCTTCGCTTAGAATCCTCAATGCTTAGAATCCTCAATGCTAACAATCCTCAATGCTAACAATCCTCAATGCTTAGAATCCTCAATGCTTAGAATCCTCAATGCCTAGCTTAGAAGCCTCAATGCTTAGAATCCTCAATGCTTAGAATCCTCAATGCTTAGAAACCTCAATGCTTAGAATCCTCAATGCTTAGAATCCTCAATGCTTAGAATCCTCAATGCTTAGCTTAGAAACCTCAATGCTTAGAATCCTCAATGCTTAGAATCCTCAATGCTTAGAATCCTGAATGCTTAGAATCCTCAATGCTTAGAAACCTCAATGCACAGAGTCCTTAATGCTTAGAAACCTCAATACATCGCATCCTCAGTGCTTAGCTTAGAATCCTCACTGCTTAGAAACCTCAATGCTTGGAATCCTCAATGCTTAGCATCCTCAATGCTTAGAATCCTCAATGCCTAGCTTAGAATCCTCAATGCTTAGAATCCTCAATGCTTAGAATCCTCAATGCTTAGAATCCTCAATGCTTAGAATCCTCAATGCTTAGAATCCTCAATGCTTAGAATCCTCAATTTTTAGAATCCCCAATGCTAAAAATCCTCAATGCTTAGCTTAGAATCCTCAGTGCTTAGAAACCTCAATGCACGGAGTCCTTAATGCTTAGAAACCTCAATACTTCGCATCCTCAGTGCTTAGCTTAGAATCCTCAATGCTTAGCATCATCAATGCTTAGAATCCTCAATGCCTAGCTTAGAATCCTCAATGCTTAGAATCCTCAATGCTTAGAATCCTCAGTGCTTAGAATCCTCAATTCTTAGAATGCTCAATGCTAACAATCCTCAATGCTTAGAATCCTCAATGCTTCGCTTAGAATCCTCAATGCTTAGAATCCTCAATGCTAACAATCCTCAATGCTAACAATCCTCAATGCTTAGAATCCTCAATGCTTAGAATCCTCAATGCCTAGCTTAGAAGCCTCAATGCTTAGAATCCTCAATGCTTAGAATCCTCAATGCTTAGAAACCTCGATGCTTAGAATCCTCAATGCTTAGAATCCTCAATGCTTAGCATAGAATCCTCAATGCTTAGAATCCTCAATGCTTAGAATCCTCAATGCTTAGAATCGTCAATGCTTAGCATCCTCAATGCTTAGAATCCTCAGAGCTCAGCTTAGAAACCTCAATGCTTAGAATCCTCATTGCTTAGAATCCTCAATGCTTAGAATCCTCAATGCTTAGCATCCTCAATGCTTAGAATCGTCAATGCTTAGCATCCTCAATGCTTAGCATCCTCAATGCTTAGCTTAGAAACCTCAATGCTTAGAATCCTCAATGCATGGAATCCTCAATGCTTAGCATCCTCAATGCTTAGAATCCTCAATGCCTAGCTTAGAATCCTCAATGCTTAGAATCCTCAATTCTTAGAATCCTCAATGCTTAGAATCCTCAATGCTTAGAATCCTCAATTCTTAGAATCCTCAATGCTAACAATCCTCAATGCTTAGAATCCTCAATGCTTAGCTTAGAATCCTCAATGCTAAGAATCCTCATTGCCTAGAATCCTCAATGCTTAGAATCCTCAATGCTTAGAATCCTCAATGCTTAGAATCCTCAATGCCTAGCTTAGAATCCTCAATGCTTAGAATCCTCAATGCTTAGAATCCTCAATGCTTAGCTTAGAATCCTCAATGCTTAGAATCCTCAATGCTTAGAATCCTCAATGCTTAGAATCCTCAATGCTTAGAAACCTCAATGCTTATAAACCTCAATGCTTAGAATCTTCGATTCTTAGAAACCTCAATGCTTAGAATCCTCAAAGCTTAGAATCCTCAATGCATAGAATCCTCAATGCTTAGCATCCTCAATGCTTAGCATCCTCATTACATAGCTTAGAATCCTCAATGCTTAGCATCGTCAATGCTTAGCATCCTCAATGCTTAGCATCCTCAATGCTTAAAATCCTCAATGCTTAGAATCCTCAATGCTTAGAATCCTCAATGCTTAGAATCCTCAATGCTTAGCTTAGAAACCTCAATGCTTAGAATCCTCAATGCTTAGAATCCTCAATGCTTAGAATCCTCAGTGCTTAGAAACCTCAATGCACAGAGTCCTTAATGCTTAGAAACCTCAATACTTCGCATCCTCAGTGCTTAGCTTAGAATCCTCACTGCTTAGAAACCTCAATGCTTAGCATCCTCAATCCTTAGTATGCTCTATGCTTAGCTTAGAATCCTCTATGCTTACAATCCTCAATGCTTACAAACCTCAATGATGAGAAATTTTATTGTTTGAAACCTCATTGCTTTGCATCCCAAATGCTTACAAACCTCAATGCATAGAGGCCTTAATGCTTAGAAACCTTAAAGATTAGAAAACTCAATGCTTGGATTAGAATCCTCAATGCTTACAATGCTCAATGCTTAGAATCCTCCATGCATAGCTTAGAATCCTCAATGCTTAGCATCCTCAATGCTTAGAATCCTCAATGCTTAGCTTAGAATCCTCAAAGCTCAGGATCCTCAATGCTTACAAACCTCAATGCATAGAGGCCTTAATGCTTAGAAACCTCAAAGATTAGAAAACTGGATGCTTGGCTTAGAATCCTCAATGCTTAGAATCCTCAATGCTTCGCATACTCAATGCTTAGCTTAGAAACCTCAATACTTAGAATCCTCAATGGTTAGCATCCTCATTACATAGCTTAGAATCCTCAATGCTTAGAATCCTCAATGCTTAGCATCCCCAATGCTTTGCATCCTCAATGCTTAGCATCCTCATTGCTTAGCATCCTCATTGCTTAGCTTAGAATCCTCAAAGCTCAGAATCCTCGGTGCATAGAAACCTCAGTGCTTAGCATCCTCAATGCTTAGCATCCTTAATGCTTAGAATCCTCAATGCTTAGAAACCTCAATGCTTAGAATCCTCAATGCTTAGCATCCTCAATGCTTAGCTTAGAAAACTCAATGCTTAGAATCCTCAATGCTTAGAAACCTCAATGCACAGGGTCCTTAATGCTTAGAAACCTCAATACTTAGCATCCTCAATGCTTAGCTTAGAAACCTCAATGCTTAGAATTCTCAATGCTTAACATCCTCAATGTTTAGAATCCTCAATGCATAGCTTAGAATCCTCAATGCTTAGAATCCTCAATGCTTAGAATCCTCAATGCTTAGCAACCTCAATTCTTAGCATCCTCAATGCTTAGAATCCTCAATGCTTAGCATCCTCAATGCTTAGCTTAGAAAACTCAATGCTTAGCATCCTCAATGCTTAGCATCCTCAATGCTTAGCATCCTCATTGCTTAGAAACCTCAATGCACAGAGTCCTTAATGCTTAGAAACCTCAATACTTAGCATCCTCAGTGCTTATCTTAGAATCCTCACTTCTTAGAAACCTCAATGCTTAGAATCCTCAGTGCTTAGCATCCTCAACGCGTAGAATCCCCAATGCTTCGAAACCTCAATGCTTAGCATCCTCAATCCTTAGTATGCTCTATGCTTAGCTTAGAATCCTCAATGCTTAGAATCCTCAATGCTTAGCATCCTCAATGCTTAGCATCCTCAATGCTTTCCTTAGAAACCTCAATGCTTAGAATCCTCAATGCTTAGAATCCTCAATGCCTAGCTTAGAATCCTCAATAATTAGAATCCTCAATGCTTAGAATCCTCAATGCTTAGCATCCTCAATGCTTAGCATCCCCTATGCTTATAATCCTCCATGCTTAGCTTAGAAACCTCAATGCTTAGAATCCTCAATGCTTAGAATCCTCAATGCTTAGCATCCTCAATGCTTAGAATCCTCAATGCCTAGATTAGAATCCTCAATGCTTAGAATCCTCAATGCTTAGAATCCTCAGTGCTTAGAATCCTCAATGCTTACAATCCTCAATGCCTACAAACCTCAATGCTGAGAAATTTTATTGTTTGAAACCTCATTGTTTAGCATCCCAAATGCTTACAAACCTCAATGCATAGAGGCCTTAATGCTTAGAAACCTCAAAGATTAGAAAACTCAATGCTTGGCTTAGAATCCTCAATGCTTAGAATCCTCAATGCTTAGAATCCTCCATGCATAGCTTAGAATCCTCAATGCTTAGAATCCTCAATGCTTAGCATCCTCCATGCATTGCTTAGAATCCTCAATAGTTAGAATTCTCAATGCTTCGCATCCTCAATGCTTAGCTTAGAAACCTCAATGCTTAGAATCCTCAATGCTTAGCATCCTCAATGCTTAGCATCCTCAATGCTTACAATCCTCATTGCTTAGCGTCCTCATGGCTTAGCTTAGAATCCTCAAAGCTCAGAATCCTCACTGCTTAGGAACCTCAATGCTTAGCATACTCCATGCATTGCTTAGAAACCTCAATGCGCAGAATCCTCATTGCTTAGAAATTTTATTGCTCTGAAACCTCAATGCTAAGCAACCCTAATGCTTACAAACCTCATTGCATAGAGGGCTTAATGTTTAGAAACAACAAAGATTAGAAAACTCAATGCTTGGCTTAGCATCCTCAATGCTTAGCATCCTCAATGCTTAGCATCCTCAATGCCTAGAATCCTCCATGCTTAGCAGCCTCAATGCGTAGAATCCTCAATGCTTAGAATCCTCAATGCTTTGCTTAGAAACCTCAATGCTTAAAATCCTCAATGCTTAGAATGCTCAATGCCTAGATTAGAATCCTCAATGCTTAGATTCCTCAATGCTTAGAATCCTCAATGCTTAGGATCCCCAATGCTTAGAATCCACAATGCTTAGAATCCTCAATGCTTAGCATCCTCAATGCTTAGTATCCTCAATGCTTAGAATCCTCAATGCTTAGAATCCTCAATGCTTAGCATCCTCAATGCTTAGCTTAGAAAACTCAATGCTTAGAATCCTCAATGCTTAACAGCCTCAATGCTTAGCATCCTCAATGCATATCTTTGAATCCTCAAAGCTCAGGATCCTCAATGCTTAGAAACCTCAATACTTAGCATCCTCAGTGCTTATCTTAGAATCCTCACTGCTTAGAAACCTCAATGCTTAGAATCCTCAATGCTTAGCATCCTCAACGCGTAGAATCCCCAATGCTTAGAAACCTCAATGCTTAGCATCCTCAATCCATAGTATGCTCTATGCTTAGCTTAGAATCCTCAATGCTTAGAATCCTCAATGCTTATAAACCTCAATGCTTAGAATCCTCAATGCTTAGCATCCTCAATGCTTAGCATCCTCAATGCTTAGCATCCTCAATGCTTAGCATCCTCAATGCTTAGCTTAGAAACCTCAATGCTTAGAATCCTCAATGCTTAGAATCCTCAATGCTTAGAATCCTCAATGCTTAGCATCCTCAATGCTTAGCTTAGAAACCTCAATGCTTAGAATCCTCAATGCTTAGAATCCTCAATGCTTAGAATCCTCAATACTTAGCATCCTCAATGCTTAGCTTAGAATCCTCAATGCTTAGAATCCTCAATGCTTAGAATCCTCAATGCTTAGCAACCTCAATGCTTAGCTTAGAAAACTCAATGCTTAGCATCCTCAATGCTTAACAGCCTCAATGCTTAGCATCCTCAATGCTTAGCATCCTCATTGCTTAGAAACTTCAATGCACAGAGTCCTTAATGCTTAGAAACCTCAATACTTAGCATCCTCAGTGCTTATCTTAGAATCCTCACTGCTTAGAAACCTCAATTCTTAGAATCCTCAGTGCTTAGCATCCTCAACGCGTAGAATCCCCAATGCTTCGAAACCTCAATGCTTAGCATCATCAATCCTTAGTATGCTCTATGCTTAGCTTAGAATCCTCAATGCTTAGAATCCTCAATGCTTACAAACCTCAATGCTGAGAAATTTTATTGTTTGCAACCTCATTGCTTAGCATCCCAAATGCTTACAAACCTCAATGCATAGAGGCCTTAATGCTTAGAAACCTCAAAGATTAGAAAACTCAATGCTTGGCTTAGAATTCTCAATGCTTAGAATCCTCAGTGCTTAGAATCCTCCATGCATAGCTAAGAATCCTCAATGCTTAGAATCCTCAATGCTTAGAATCCTCAATGCTTAGAATCCTCAATGCCTAGCATCCTCAATGCTTAGCATCCTCATTGCTAAGCATCCTCATTGATTAGCTTAGAATCCTCAAAGCTCAGAATCCTCACTGCTAAGGAACCTCAATGCTTAGCATCCTCCATGCATTTCTTAGAAACCTCAATGCGCAGAATCCTCATTGCTTAGAAATTTTATTGCTCTGAAACCTCAATGCTTAGCAACCCTAATGCTTACAAACCTCATTGCATAGAGGCCTTAATGTTTAGAAACAACAAAGATTAGAAAACTCAATGCTTGGCTTAGAATCCTCAATGCTTAGAATCCTCAATGCTTAGAATCCTCAATGCTTAGCATCCTCAATGCTTAGCATCCTCAATGCTTAGAATCCTCAATGCTTAGAATCCTCAATGCTTAGCATCCTCAATGCTTAGAATCCTTAATGCTTAGAATCCTCAATGCTTAGAATCCTCAATGCTTAGAATCCTCAATGCTTAGAATCCTCAATGCTTAGCTTAGAAACCTCAATGCTTAGAATCCTCAATGCTTAGAATCCTCAATGCCTAGCTTAGAATCCTCAATGCTTAGAATGCTCAATGCACAGAATCCTTATTGCTTAGAAACCTCAATACTTAGCATCCTCAGTGCTTAGCTTAGAATCCTCACTGCTTAGAAACCTGAATGCTTAGAATCCTCAATGCTTAGAATCCTCAATGCTAAGCTTAGAAACCTCAATGCTTAGCATCCTCAATGCTTGGAAACCTCAATGCTTATCATCCTCAATGCTTATAAACCTCAATGCTTAGAATCCTCAATGCTTAGAATCCTCAATGCATAGAATCCTCAATGCCTAGCTTAGAATCCTCAATGCTTAGAATCCTCAATGCTTAGAAAGCTCAATGCACGGAGTCCTTAATGCTTAGAAACCTCAATACTTAGCATCCTCAGTGCTTAGGTTTGAATCCTCACTGCTTAGAAACCTGAATGCTTAGAATCCTCAATGCTACGCTTAGAAACCTCAATGCTTAGCATCCTCACTGCTTAGCATCCTCAATCCTTAGCATCCTCAATGCATATCTTAGAATCCTCAAAGCTCAGGATCCTCAATGCTTAGAAACCTCAATGCACAGAGTCCTTAATGCTTAGAAACCTCAATACTTAGCATCCTCAGTGCTTAGCATCCTCAACGCGTAGAATCCCCAATGCTTAGAAACCTCAATGCTTAGCATCCTCAATCCTTAGTATGCTCTTTGCTTAGCTTAGAATCCTCCATGCTTAGAATCCTCAATGCTTACAAACCTCAATGCTGAGAAATTTTATTGTTTGAAACCTCATTGCTTAGCATCCCAAATGCTTACAAACCTCAATGCATAGAGGCCTTAATGCTTAGAAACCACAAAGATTAGAAAACTCAATGCTTGGCTTAGAATCCTCAATGCTTAGAATCCTCAATGCTTAGAATCTTCAATGCTTAGCAACCTCCATGCATCGCTTAGAATCCACAATAGTTAGAATCCTCAATGCTTCGCATCCTCAATGCCTAGCTTAGAAACCTCAATGCTTAGAATCCTCAATGCTTAGAATCCTCAATGCTTACCTTAGAAACCTCAATGCTTAGAATCCTCACTGCTTAGAATCCTCAATGCTTAGAATCCTCAATGCTTAGAATCCTCAATGCTTAGAATCCTCAATGCACAGAGTCCTCAATGCTTAGAAACCTCAATACTTAGCATCCTCAGTGCTTAGCTTATAATCCTCACTGCTTAGAAACCTGAATGCTTAGAATCCTCAATGATTAGAATCCTCAAAGCTAAGCTTATGAAGAGTGAGCAAAGCCTCAAAATGGTGGTAAGGTAACATTTTGCTATAGAAAGGGAAAGGGGAACTTCACAGAAACCAAGACAAAGGGTAACTGTTCATTTAAAAGTGCAGGGAAAGGGGGAATTACAGACACTTAGTCAAAATAAAGCCAGAGAAGAGGGCAATAAAGATAAGAAGAAACTGTCCGGAGACCTCTGACAAGAAGGATTAGATCCCCCCCCCCCCGGGCAAGATGATGCCGACATGGGAGAACAATAACAGCAGATAACACCAAGAAGAAAACAGAAGAAGAATTTCACCCCAAAACATCGGCAAGGGTCACGGGGAATGGTGTCAGGGGGAATGAGGGAATGGGGTCGCAGGGAACGGGGCCATAGGGAATGTAATGAATATGTAATCAAACTGAGGAGGAGACTATTGATTATGTATTAGCTTAACCTATATCTGTAACACACTTTTCTCTTTACGGTGTGCAAGTTTGGAGGAGCTATCCCCCTTGCACCCGGCGCTGCGCAACGCTGGAATAAACATACCTGCTTTATAACCCATCTCTGGATTATAGAGTTTGATTCCGCAAGTCACTTAGAAACCTCAATGCTTAGAATCCTCAATGCTTAGAATCCTCAATGCTTAGAATCCTCTATGCATTGCTTAGAATCCTCAATAGTTAGAATCCTCAATGCTTCGCATCCTCAATGCTTAGCATCCTCAATGCTTACCATCCTCAATGCTTAGAATCCTCAATGTTCACTGCAGGAGCAGACAAGAACCATCTATCGGCGGACCAGGTATGTGAAATGGGGGACCCGTAAGTCGTGAGGAGACGTCCTACGCAGGGCACAGTGGAGTCGGCGTGCTCCCCCCCAAGGGACGTGAGCTCACGGGTTAGGTTAGGTTGCCGGCTGGGTTAGGACTCCCTAGGGAGTGCCTACAAAGGGGCCAGTAAGTCGTACGCATGGTAAAAGAGCTATTGCTCACATTCAGGTGATTGCTAATTGGGCAGAGCTTGTCTGCTCTCTGGTACAGGGTGATTTGGGCAATCCTGGGATAATTTGTATCGTACAGCGCTGTTTATATAGGTGACCTAAGTCAACAACTAGCACCGGTGTTCTTAACATCTTTGGTTAAGCTTAACAAATGATATATTGTAATTCTGTTTGAATTGTCGTGTGAGTGTGGTGTGAGTGAGACGCAGCACAGCTGCGGGGCGAGTGTGGAGTCCCGACCCGCGGTTCCGTCCTCCCGCGAGGGAAACGGCCGGGGACGGACGAAGCGAAAGTTGTCTCCAATACTTGTTTATCTATGTTTTAATACGTGTTTATTTTGTATTATTAATTACTGGTTTTTGTAAAGTATGTGGTCATAAGTCATAACAATGCTGTTGTGTCAGAAGTGGTTTTACTTATAAAAGAATACGGTGGTTTATATTAAGTTACAATGGGAAAATCACAGAGCAAAGAGGTCCCTGCGCGCTCACCCCTGGGGTGTATACTGGCACATTGGCGAGATATCGCTGGGGAACCAGGAGGAACCCTGAGCCGGAAAAAAAAAAAATCCTGATTAAATATTGTAATCAGTGGTGGTTGATTTATAAGCTAGAGGACAGGGACAATGAACATATAGAGGAATGTCTGTGTGGAATGAGCATCAAGCCATTTATGTGATACTGTGTTCTGCCTGCGAAGAGGTGTAAGGGAGGTGGGTCAGTCAGTGCTGGCTCTGTGGCGAGAGGTGTATGACTGAACGATATGGATTGCTAAGGGAAAGTTATAAGGTAGTAAGAGTGTTTATGGAAATTGAAGAACTGTGTTGTTTGATTTGTGGGTTTTGAAGGGAATGGGACAAACTGTTTGGCTGGTATAAGAAAGTGTAGTTGTTAATGTCATACGGAAGTATTGTTGAGGGTACGTGGAAGTGTAAATGAGGGTACAAATAGTGGAATAGTGTACAGAGGAAAAAGGGTTAAAGAGAAAGTGAGTTTATCTGTGCTGGCATGAGAACAACCCCCCCGCACCGTTCCCCTGCAATCAGAACTCTCAGAGTGGGAGAGGGAGCCAGGGTCAGAGACTGCTGCTGTAAACAGCAAAGGGGAAGGTGGAGAGGACAGGGCATTGGAAGTGAGAATAGCCTTCATGTGCAGAGATGTGGGAAATCTGAAATCTGGGCAGCACTGGACGGCTCTGGAGAGGAGGTGAAATGTAATGATTAGAGTTTGGAAAGTGAGAAAGTTTGGGAAGGACAAAAGTTGAGGAAGGCAAAGATAAAAACAGGGATGTCAGGTCTGAAGAGAGGTGTACAATAAGAAGAAAACAAACAAACAACAACAACAACAACAAATAACAAAACAAACACCTGATTGAGAATCAGAGATGTTCAGGGAATTGAGAATAATAACAGCTGTTACTGTTGTGGTGCTAGAGTAGGGCCATAGGACCCAGGGATCCCCCACGAGGAAAGGGGGGGGAGGGAGGCTTGAGGAGCCCAGGGAGGGCTCTGCCCCGCTGGAATGAAAGCAGTGTGCAAATGCAGTGGGACACTGGTAGAGAAATCCGACCAAGCTGAGTGAGAAGGAATTGCCTCTGATTGCAGAACTGAACAATGAGAACTTGGGAAGTTAACCCTAGCAGATACACCGATGAAACTGCAGCTAAGGAAGCAGGATAAAGTAGTTCATTTTCTGATGGATATGGGAGCTTCTTACTACCCATAGATGGTTTTGTAACAGTAGTAGGTGCTACTGCCCAACAAGAAAAGGCTTACTTTTGGAATTAATTAAATATAAGCTAAGAAAACAAGTAGGAATACAGAAATTCTTGTACCTGTCAGGTTACCCTGGCAAGAAATTTAATAAAACCGGAGCTAAGGGTCAAACAATATTGGCTGATTAAGAATTGTAAGTCTGACTATTAGCACAAACTGGGAAAAACAATGTTATACCCCCAGGAGCCACAGCAATCTCAATTAAGACACACTTAGGGGTGTGGGCATCAGGGCCAAAAATTAAGCCCTAAATACAAGTTAAAAGCAAGAGCTCACCCACTCAGGGTAAAGTGGTGCCCTTTGAGGATATGTGACTGTAGAAGGACAAAAGAAATAATAGATAATTTTTTGAGTTTGAATTACTAATTGAATGGGAATCCAAGTACAAAACTCCAATTTTGCCAATTTGCTAGATTTTCGGATAGCAAGTGCTTTAGTTTGGTAGAAGACATGAGGACAAGTAATGGAATTGTTGAATGGATACACTCAGTGATGGAAAATCCATGCACTTTATCAACCAAGTTAAGGAATGAATAGGTGGAGTTTGCCTTCTGGATTTGAGGGATGTCTCTTCTGCCTGGTTTGACTAAAGGAAGCCTAAGGTTATTTGCCTTTGAATAGGAAAACCCTAATAGAGGGAGAAGAGACTCAGTTAACCTGGACAGTGTTACCCAGGGTTGTGAGAACAGCTTAATGATTTTTGAGAACTGGTCAACTCATGAGCCTGAGACCTGGGATCCTCCATCCTAGGGTGGAACTTTACTGGAGCATGTGGATGCCACAGCAACAAAAGGACTGTGTACAGTAGACTGAGAGTTTGCTGAGTTTCTTGGTTTACAGAAAGCACAAATAACTCAGAAATTACAGCTGGACTTTGGACCTTAAGGACTGCCAGGAAAGAAGCCATCTGCTAAGCCCCTGAGCTGCAAACTGCCAAGGAACTTCATACGTTCCCAGGAATGACAGGAGGGTGCTGACCATGGATACACAGCTACGGACTGATGGTAAACCTCAAACAGCTTGAAGTGAGTAAGGGATGGTGCCTGAGGGCAGTGGCTGCACTGGTGTTCAATATTCAAGAAGCCCATAAATCTACACTGGGCCAAAGGATACCAGTTTTAATATCTCATACAGTGTTTACTGTATTGGAGGCAAAAGGGGGGACATTAGTTCATTGGCTCTCACCCCAAAGATTCCTGAAATACCAGGCCATCCTGGTAGAGCAAGATGATGTAGAAATAATTGTGACTAATATTGTCAACCCAGTATCTTTCCTTAGCGGAACTCCCGGAGAACCAGTATTACATGACTGCTTTGAATCAACTGAAGCTGCACATTCCAGCCGGTCAGTCGAACCTGAAGGACGAACCCTTAGAAGATGCAGAAGACACCTGGGTTACCAGCAGCTGCAGTTTTATGAGACAAGGAGACTGTAAGACAGGACATGCAGTAACTGCTACTGACCAGGTAATCGAAGCACAACCACCAGCTGTGGGGACTTCCCCTCAGAAGGCTGAAATAACTGCCTTGACAAGAGCTTCAATCATATGGACAGATGCCAAATATGTGCCACACGCTCATAGTACCATCTGAAAAGAGCAAGGATTGCTCACACACAAGGAAAACAGCCTGATTTAAATCTACCAATGGTTATTATATGTTGTAAAAGACATCAGAAATGTAACACTGTACAGGAAACAGAAAATAAGATAATAGATCAGGTGGCAGAACAGGCAGTTGAAGAGGGCTTCAATTCCAGACGGTAAACTTAAAATCTCTGAAGCCAAGTCAAAACCTGTAAAATATTCTAAAGAGAACAGGAGTCCAATTAATGATTTAGAAAGGAATAGAGCAAGTTGACAGATGGGTGCATGCCCAAATGGACATTGTTATGCCCTTTAGTATTTTATGGAAATTGGTTATAAAGGAAGATAAGAGAATATATTGGGCAAACTAACACTACAAAGTACAGTCCCAGTACCAGGAACAGGGCACAAGTGGGCCTCACGGGAGAGGGCCTTCCAGGGCAACAATGGCAAATTGATTTCACAGAACTCCCAAGAAAAGGGGGGTATTGCTGTATGAAAATTTCTGTAACCTTAGAAACAATTGAGGATGCTGCTGCAGATACCTGATGGACAATCCAAAAGGAGGTATCCTGTTTATCCAAAGATGCATTGCAACATGGAGTAGGCAGGGATAACACCGATTGGGGAATAGTTTTCTCTGGACCATGGGATAAACTTACTAGTTGCCAAATTTAGGATGACTGAAACAGTTTTTCTTAGCCTGCGTCACCTTGCTATTCTTGGTGTGTTTTACTTGTGTTGTTATAAGATGCCTTTTGTGTCTGCACCAAGGTACTGGAAGGGAATACGAGGTTTAGAAGAGACATGAGCTGAGACAAAAGGTAGAGAGCGGAGCCTATTTTGAGACCCATTAAGAATCTAGCAGGTAAAAGCCTGCTAGATTAAAGAAAAGGGGGGAATTGAAGAGTGAGCAAAGCCTCAAAATGGTGGTAAGGTAACATTTTGCTATAGAAAGGGAAAGGGGAACTTCACAGAAACCAAGACAAAAGGTAACTGTACATTTAAAAGTGCAGGGAAAGGGGGAATTACAGACACTTAGTCAAAATAAAGCCAGAGAAGAGGGCAATAAAGATAAGAAGAAACTGTCCGGAGACCTCTGACAAGAAGGATTAGATCCCCCCCCCCCCGGGCAAGATGATGCCGACATGGGAGAACAATAACAGCAGATAACACCAAGAAGAAAACAGAAGAAGAATTTCACCCCAAAACATCGGCAAGGGTCACGGGGAATGGTGTCAGGGGGAATGAGGGAATGGGGTCGCAGGGAACGGGGCCATAGGGAATGTAATGAATATGTAATCAAATTGAGGAGGAGACTATTGATTATGTATTAGCTTAACCTATATCTGTAACACACTTTTCTCTTTACGGTGTGCAAGTTTGGAGGAGCTATCCCCCTTGCACCCGGCGCTGCGCAACGCTGGAATAAACATACCTGCTTTATAAACCATCTCTGGATTATAGAGTTTGATTCCGCAAGTCACTTAGAATCCTCAATGCTTAGAATCCTCAATGCTTAGAATCCTCAATGCTTAGAATCCTCTATGCATTGCTTAGAATCCTCAATAGTTAGAATCCTCAATGCTTCGCATCCTCAATGCTTAGCTTAGAAACCTCAATACTTAGAATCCTCAATGCGTAGCATCCCCATTACATAGCTTAGAATCCTCAATGCTTAGAATCCTCAATGCTTAGCATCCTCAAAGCTTAGCATCCTCAATGCTTAGCATCCTCAATGCTTAGCATCCTCAATGCTTAGAATCCTCAATGCTTAGCATCCTCAATGCTTAGCATCCTCAATGCTTAGCATCCTCAAAGCTTAGCATCCTCAATGCTTAGCTTAGAAACCTCAATGCTTAGAATCCTCAATGCTTAGAATCCTCAATGCTTAGAATCCTCAATGCTTAGAATCCTCAATGCTTAGCTTAGAAACCACAATGCTTAGAATCCTCAATGCTTAGAATCCTCAATGCTTAGAATCCTCCATGCATTGCTTAGAATCCTCAATAGTTAGAATCCTCAATGCTTCGCATCCTCAATGCTTAGCTTAGAAACCTCAATACTTAGAATCCTCAATGCGTAGCATCCCCATTACATAGCTTAGAATCCTCAATGCTTAGAATCCTCAATGCTTAGCATCCTCAATGCTTAGCATCCTCAATGCTTAGAATCCTCAATGCTTAGCATCCTCAAAGCTTAGCATCCCCAATGCTTAGCATCCTCAATGCTTAGCATCCTCAATGCTTAGAATCCTCAATGCTTAGCATCCTCAATGCTTAGCATCCTCAATGCTTAGCATCCTCAAAGCTTAGCATCCTCAATGCTTAGCTTAGAAACCTCAATGCTTAGAATCCTCAATGCTTAGAATCCTCAATGCTTAGAATCCTCAATGCTTAGAATCCTCAATGCTTAGCTTAGAAACCACAATGCTTAGAATCCTCAATGCTTAGAATCCTCAATGCTTAGAATCCTCAATGCCTAGATTAGAATCCTCAGTGCTTAGAATCCTCAATGCTTAGAATCCTCAATGCCTAGATTAGAATCCTCAGTGCTTAGAATCCTCAATGCTTAGCATCCTCAATGCTTAGCTTAGAAAACTCAATGCTTAGAATCCTCAATGCTTAGAAACCTCAATACACAGAGTCCTTAGTGCTTAGAAACCTCAATACTTAGCATCCTCAATGCTTAGCTTAGAATCCTCACTGCTTAGAAACCTGAATGCTTAGAATCCTCAATGCTTAGCTTAGAATCCTCAATGCTTAGAAACCTCAATGCACAGAGTCCTCAATGCTTAGAAACCTCAATTCACAGAGTCCTTAATGCTTAGAAACCTCAATACTCAGCATCCTCAATGCTTAGCTTAGAATCCTCAATGCTTAGAATCCTCAATGCTTAGAATCCTCAATGCTTAGCATCCTCAATGCTTACCATCATCAATGCCTAGAATCCTCAATGCTTAGCTTAGAAACCTCAGTGCTTAGAATCCACAATGCTTAGAATGCACAATGCTTAGAATCCTCAATGCTTAGAATCCTCAATGCTTAGAATCCTCAATGCTTAGCATCCTCAATGCTTAGCTTAGAAAACTCAATGCTTAGTATCCTCAATGCTTTACAGCCTCAATGCTTAGCATCCTCAGTGCTTAGCATCCTCAATGCTTAGCATCCTCATTGCTTAGAAACCTCAATGCACAGAGTCCTTAATGCTTAGAAACCTCAATGCACAGAGTCCTTAATGCTTAGAAACCTCAATACTTAGCATCCTCAGTGCATAGCTTAGAATCCTCACTGCTTAGAAACCTGAATGCTTAGAATCCTCAATGCTTAGAATCCTCAATGCTTAGAATCCTCAATGCTTAGCTTAGAAACCTCAATGCACAGAGTCCTTAATGCTTAGAAACCTCAATGCACAGAGTCCTTAATGCTTAGAAACCTCAATACTTAGCATCCTCAGTGCATAGCTTAGAATCCTCACTGCTTAGAAACCTGAATGCTTAGAATCCTCAATGCTTAGAATCCTCAATGCTTAGCATCCTCAATGCTTAGCTTAGAAACCTCAATGCACAGAGTCCTTAATGCTTAGAAACCTCAATGCACAGAGTCCTTAATGCTTAGAAACCTCAATACTTAGCATCCTCAGTGCATAGCTTAGAATCCTCACTGCTTAGAAACCTGAATGCTTAGAATCCTCAATGCTTAGAATCCTCAATGCTTAGAATCCTCAATGCTTAGCATCCTCAATGCTTAGCTTAGAAAACTCAATGCTTAGCATCCTCAATGCTTAACAGCCTCAATGCTTAGCATCCTCAATGCTTAGCATCCTCATTGCTTAGAAACCTCAATGCACAGAGTCCTTAATGCTTAGAAACCTCAATCCTTAGCATCCTCAGTGCTTAGCTTAGAATCCTTTGCTTAGAAACCTCAATGCTTAGAATCCTCAGTGCATAGCATCCTCAACGCGTTGAATGACCAATGCTTAGAAACCTCAATGATTAGCATCCTCAATCCTTAGTATGCTCTATGCTTAGCTTAGAATCCTCAGTGCTTAGAATCCTCAATGCTTACAAACCTCAATGCTGAGAATTTTATTATTTGAAACCTCATTGCTTAGCATCCCAAATGCTTACAAACCTAAATGCATAGAGGCCTTAATGCTTAGAATCTTCAAAGATTAGAAAAATCAATGCTTGGGTTAGAATCCTCAATGCTTAGAATCCCCAGTGCTTAGAATCCTCAATGCTTAGCATCCTCCATGCATTGCTTAGAATCCACAATAGTTAGAATCCTCAATGCTTAGCATCCTCATTACATAGCTTAGAATCCTCAATGCATAGCATCCTCAATGCTTAGAAACCTCAATGCTTAGAATCCACAATGCCTAGCTTAGAATCCTCAATGCTGAGAATCCTCAATGCTTAGAATCCTCAATGCTTAGAATCCTCAATGCTTAGAATTCTCAATGCTTAGAAACCTCAATGCACAAAGTCCTTAATGCTTAGAAACCTCAATACTTAGCATCCTCAGTGCTTAGCGTAGAATCCTCACTGCTTAGAAACCTGAATGCTTAGAATCCTCAATGCTTAGATTCCTCGATGCTTAGAATCCTCAATGCTTAGCTTAGAAACCTCAATGCTTAGAATCCTCAATGCTTAACATCCTCAATGCTTAGAATCCTCAATGCTTAGAATCCACAAAGCACAGAGTCCTTAATGCTTAGAAACCTCAATACTTAGCATCCTCAGTGCTTAGCTTAGAAAACTCAACGCTTTGAATCCTCAATGCTTAACATCCTCAATGTTTAGAATCCTCAATGCATAGCTTAGAATCCTCAATGCTTAGAATCCTCAATGCTTAGCATCCTCAAACCTTAGTATGCTCTATGCTTAGCTTAGAATCCTCAATGCTTAGAATCCTCAATGCTTACAAACCTCAATGCTGAGAAATTTTATTGTTTGAAACGTCATTGCTTAGCATCCCAAATGCTTACAAACCTCAATACATAGATGCCTTAATGCTTAGAAACCTCAAAGATTAGAAAACTCAATGCATGGCTTAGAATCCTCTATGCTTAGAATCCTCAATGCTTAGAATCTTCCATGCATAGCTTAGAATCCTCAATGCTTAGCATCCTCCATGCATTGCTTAGAATCCTCAATAGTTAGAATCCTCAATGCCTCGCATCTTCAATGCTTAGCTTAGAAACCTCAATGCTTAGAATCGTCAATGCTTAGCATCCTCAATGCTTAGCATCCTCATTGCTTAGAATCCTCAATGCTTAGCATCCTCAATGCTTAGAATCCTCCATGCTCAGCTTAGAAACCTCAAAGCTTAGAATCCTCAAGGCTTAGAATCCTCAATGCTTAGAATCCTCAATGCCTAGATTAGAATCCTAAATGCTTAGAATCCTAAATGCTTAGAATCCTCAATGCTTAGAATCCTCAATGCTTAGCATCCTCAATGCTTAGCATCCTCAATGCTTAGCTTAGAAAACTCAATGCTTAGAATCCTCAATGCTTAACATCCTCAATGTTTAGAATCCTCAATGCATAGCTTAGAATCCTCAATGCTTAGAATCCTCAATGCTTAGCATCCTAAATCCTTAGTATGCTCTATGCTTAGCTTAGAATCCTCAATGCTTAGAATCCTCAATGCTTAGAATCCTCAATGCTTAGAATCCTCCATGCATTGCTTAGAATCCTCAATAGTTAGAATCCTCAATGCTTACCATCCTCAATGCTTAGCATAGAAACCTCAATACTTAGAATCCTCAATGCTTAGCATCCTCATTACATAGCTTAGAATCCTCAATGCTTAGAATCCTCAATGCTTAGCATCCTCAATGCTTAGCATGCTCAATGCTTAGCATCCTCAAAGCTTAGAATCCTCAATGCTTAGAATCCTCAATGCTTAGCATCATCAATGCTTACAAACCTCAATGCTGAGAAATTTTATTGTTTGAAACGTCATTGCTTAGCATCCCAAATGCTTGCAAACCTCAATGCATAGAGGCCTTAATACTTAGAAACCTCTAAGATTAGAAAACTCAATGCTTGTCTTAGAATCCTCTATGCTTAGAATCCTCAATGCTTAGAATCTTCCATGCATAGCTTAGAATCCTCAATGCTTAGAATCCTCAATGCTTAGCATCCTCCATGCATTGCTTAGAATCCTCAATAGTTAGAATCCTCAATGCTTTGCATCCTCAATGCTTAGCTTAGAAACCTCAATGCTTAGTATCCTCAATGCATAGCATCCTCAATGCTTAGCATCCTCATTGCTTAGGATCCTCAATGCTTAGCATCCTCAATGCTTAGCATCCTCAATGCCTAGAAACCTGAATGCTTTGCTTAGAAACCTCAATGCTTAGAATCCTCAATGCCTAGCTTAGAATCCTCAATACTTAGAATCCTCAATGCTTAGCATCCTCAATGCTTAGCATCCTCAATGCTTAGCATCCTCAATACTTAGAATCCTCCATGCTAAGCTTAGAAACCTCAATGCTTAGAATCCTCAAGGCTTAGAATCCTCAATGCTTAAAATCCTCAATGCCTAGATTAGAATCCTAAATGCTTAGAATCCTCAATGCTTAGAATCCTCAATGCTTAGAATCCTCAATGCTTAGTATCCTAAATCCTTAGTATGCTCTATGCTTAGCTTAGAATCCTCAATGCTTAGAATCCTCAATGCTTACAAACCTCAATGCTGAGAAATTTTATTGTTTGAAACCTCATTGCTTAGCATCCCAAATGCTTACAAACCTCAATGCATAGAGGCCTTAATGCTTAGAAACCTCAAAGATTAGAAAACTCAATGCTTGGCTTAGAATACTCAATGCTTAGAATCCTCAATGCTTAGAATCCTCCATGCATAGCTTAGAATCCTCAATGCTTAACATCCTCAATGCTTAGAATCCTCAATGCTTAGTATCCTAAATCCTTAGTATGCTCTATGCTTAGCTTAGAATCCTCAATGCTTAGAATCCTCAATGCTTACAAACCTCAATGCTGAGAAATTTTATTGTTTGAAACCTCATTGCTTAGCATCCCAAATGCTTACAAACCTCAATGCATAGAGGCCTTAATGCTTAGCAACCTCAAAGATTAGAAAACTCAATGCTTGGCATAGAATACTCAATGCTTAGAATCCTCAATGCTTAGAATCCTCCATGCATAGCTTAGAATCCTCAATGCTTAGAATCCTCAATGCTTAGAATCCTCAATGCTTAGCATCCTCAATGCTTAGCATCCTCATTGATTAGCTTAGAAACCTCAATGCTTAGAATCCTCAATGCTTAGAATCCTCAATGCTTAGAATCCTCAATGCCTAGCTTAGAATCCTCAATGCTTAGAATCCTCAATGCTTAGAATCCTCAATGCTTAGCATCCTCAATGCTTAGCATCCTCAATGCTTAGAATCCTCCATGCTTAGCTAAAAACCACAATGCTTAGTATCCTCAATGCTTAGAATCCTCAATGCTTAGAATCCTCAATGCCTAGATTAGAATCCTCAATGCTTAGAATCCTCAATGCTTAGAATCCTCAATGCTTAGCTTAGAAAACTCAACGCTTAGAATCCTCAATGCTTAACATCCTCAATGTTTAGAATCCTCAATGCATAGCTTAGAATCCTCAATGCTTAGAATCCTCAATGCTTATCATCCTCAATCCTTAGTATGCTCTATGCTTAGCTTAGAATCCTCAATGCTTAGAATCCTCAATGCTTACAAACCTCAATGCTGAGAAATTTTATTGTTTGAAACGTCATTGCTTAGCATCCCAAATGCTTACAAACCACAATACATAGAGGCCTTAATGCTTAGAAACCTCAAAGATTAGAAAACTCAATGCTTGGCTTAGAATCCACTATGCTTAGAATCCTCAATGCTTAGAATCTTCCATGCATAGCTTAGAATCCTCAATGCTTAGAATCCTCAATGCTTAGCATCCTCCATGCATTGCTTAGAATCCTCAATAGTTAGAATCCTCAATGCCTCGCATCTTCAATGCTTAGCTTAGAAAACTCAATGCTTAGAATCGTCAATGCTTAGCATCCTCAATGCTTAGCATCCTCATTGCTTAGCATCCTCAATGCTTAGCATCCTCAATGCTTTGCATCCTCAATGCTTAGAAACCTGAATGCTTTGCTTAGAAACCTCAATGCTTAGAATCCTCAATACTTAGAATACTCAATGCTTAGAATCCTCAATGCTTAGAATCCTCAATGCTTAGCATCCTCAATGCTTAGCATCCTCAATGCTTAGCATCCTCAATGCTTAGCATCCTCAATGCTTAGAATCCTCCATGCTCAGCTTAGAAACCTCAAAGCTTAGAATCCTCAAGGCTTAGAATCCTCAATGCTTAGAATCCTCAATGCCTAGATTAGAATCCTAAATGCTTAGAATCCTCAAAGCTTAGAATCCTCAATGCTTAGAATCCTCAATGCTTAGAATCCTCAATGCTTAGCATCCTCAATGCTTAGCTTAGAAAACTCAATGCTTAGAATCCTCAATGCTTAACATCCTCAATGTTTAGAATCCTCAATGCATAGCTTAGAATCCTCAATGCTTAGAATCCTCAATGCTTAGCATCCTCAATCCTTAGTATGCTCTATGCTTAGCTTAGAATCCTCAATGCTTAGAATCCTCAATGCTTACAGACCTCAGTGCTGAGAAATTTTATTGTTTGAAACCTCATTGCTTAGCATCCCAAATCCTTACAAACCTCAATGCATAGAGGCCTTAATGCTTAGAAACCTCAAAGATTAGAAAACTCAATGCTTGGCTTAGAATCCTCTATGCTTAGAAACCTCAATGCTTAGAATCCTCCATGCATAGCTTAGAATCCTCAATGCTTAGAATCCTCAATGCTTAGCATCCTCAATGCTTAGCATCCTCATTGCTTAGCATCCTCAATGCTTAGCATCCTCAATGCTTAGCATCCTCAATGCTTAGAAACCTGAATGCTTTGCTTAGAAACCTCAATGCTTAGAATCCTCAATGCCTAGCTTAGAATCCTCAATACTTAGAATCCTCAATGCTTAGAATCCTCAATGCTTAGAATCCTCAATGCTTAGCATCCTCAATGCTTAGCATCCTCAATACTTTGAATCCTCCATGCTCAGCATAGAAACCTCAATGCTTAGAATCCTCAATGCTTAGAATCCTCAATGCTTAGAATCCTCAATGCTTACAAACCTCAATGCTGAGAAATTTTATTGTTTGAAACCTCATTTCTTAGCATCGTAAATGCTTGCAAACCTCAATGCATAGAGGCCTTAATGCTTAGAAACCTCAAAGATTAGAAAACTCAATGCTTGGCTTAGAATCCTCAATGCTTAGAATCCTCAATGCTTAGAATCCTCCATGCATAGCTTAGAATCCTCAGTGCTTAGAATCCTCAATGCTTCGCATCCTCAATGCTTAGCTTAGAAACCTCAATGCTTAGAATCCTCAATGCTTAGCATCCTCAATGCTTAGCATCCTCATTGCTTAGCATCCTCATTGCTTAGCATCATCATTGCTTAGCTTAGAATCCTCAAAGCTCAGAATCCTCACTGCTTAGGAACCTCAATGCTTAGCATCCTCCATGCATTGCTTAGAAACCTCAATGCGCAGAATCCTCATTGCTTAGAAATTTTATTGCTCTGATACCTCAAAGCTTAGCAACCCTAATGCTTACAAACCTCATTGCATAGAGCCCTTAATGTTTAGAAACAACAAAGTTTAGAAAACTCAATGCTTGGCTTAGAATCCATAATGTTTAGAATCCTCCATGCTTAGAATCCTCAATGCTTAGAATCCTCCATGCTTAGAATCCTCAATGCTTAGCATCCTCAATGCTTAGCTTAGAAAAATCAATGCTTAGAATCCTCAATGCTTAGAAACCTCAATGCACAGAATCCTTAATGCTTAGAAACCTCAATACTTAGCATCCTAAGTGCTTAGCTTAGAATTCTCACTGCTTAGAAACCTGAATGCTTAGAATCCTCAATGCTTAGAATCCTCAATGCTTAGCTTATAAACCTCAATCCTTAGAATTCTCAATGCTTAACATCCTCAGTGTTTAGAATCCTCAATGCATAGCTTAGAATCCTCAATGCTTAGAATCCTCAATGCTTCGAATCCTCAATGCTTAGCATCCTCAATGCTTAGAATCCTCAATGCTTAGCATCCTCAAATCTTAGAATCCTCAATGCTTAGCATCCCCAATGCTTAGTATGCTCTATGCTTAGAATCCTCAATGCTTACCATCCTCAATGCTTACCATCCTCAATGCTTAGCATCCTCAATGCTTAGAATCCTCAATGCTTAGAATCCTCAATGCTTAGAATCCTCCATGCATTGCTTAGAATCCTCAATGCTTAACATCCTCAATGCTTAGAATCCTCAATGCTTAGAATCCTCAATGCTTAGCATCCTCCTTACATAGCTTAGAATCCTCAATGCTTAGAATCCTCATCGCTTAGCATCCTCAATGCTTTGCTTAGAAACCTCAATGCTTAGAATCCACAATGCTTAGAATCCTCAATGCCTAGCTTAGAATCCTCAATGCTTAGAATCCTCAATGCTTAGCATCCTCAATGCTTAGCATCCTCAATGCTTAGAATCCTCCATGCTTAGCTTAGAAACCACAATGCTTAGAATCCTCAATGCTTAGAATCCTCAATGGTTAGAATCCTCAATGCCTAGATTAGAATCCTCAATGCTTAGAATCCTCAATGCTTAGAATCCTCAATGCTTTGCATCCTCAATGCTTAGCTTAGAAAACTCAATGCTTAGAATCCTCAATGCTTAACATCCTCAATGTTTAGAATCCTCAATGCATAGCTTAGAATCCTCAATGCTTAGAATCCTCAATGCTTAGCATCCTCAATCCTTAGTATGCTCTATGCTTAGCTTAGAATCCTCAATGCTTAGAATCCTCAATGCTTACAAACCTCAATGCTGAGAAATTTAATTGTTTGAAACGTCATTGCTTAGCATCCCAAATGCTTACAAACCTCAATACATAGAGGCCTTAATGCTTAGAAACCTCAAAGATTAGAAAACTCAATGCTTGGCTTAGAATCCTCTATGCTTAGAATCCTCAATGCTTAGAATCTTCCATGCATAGCTTAGAATCCTCAATGCTTAGAATCCTCAATGCTTAGCATCCTCCATGCATTGCTTAGAATCCTCAATAGTTAGAATCCTCAATGCCTCGCATCCTCAATGCTTAGCTTAGAAACCTCAATGCTTAGAATCCTCAATGCTTAACATCCTCAATGCTTAGCATCCTCATTGCTTAGCATCCTCAATGCTTAGCATCCTCAATGCTTAGCATCCTCAATGCTTAGCATCCTCAATGCTTAGAAACCTGAATGCTTTGCATAGAAACCTCAATGCTTAGAATCCTCAATGCCTAGCTTAGAATCCTCAATACTTAGAATCCTCAGTGCTTAGAATCCTCAATGCTTAGAATCCTCAATGCTTAGCATCCTCAATGCTTAGCATCCTCAATACTTAGAATCCTCCATGCTCAGCTTAGAAACCTCAATGCTTAGAATCCTCAAGGCTTAGAATCCTCAATGCTTAGAATCCTCAATGCTTAGAATCCTCAATGCTTAGCATCCTCATTGCTTAGCATCCTCATTGCTTAGCTTAGAATCCTCAAAGCTCAGAATCCTCACTGCTTAGGAACCTCAATGCTTAGCATCCTCCATGCATTGCTTAGAAACCTCAATGCGCAGAATCCTCATTGCTTAGAAATTTTATTGCTCTGATACCTCAATGCTTAGCAACCCTAATGCTTACAAACCTCATTGCATAGAGGCCTTAATGTTTAGAAACAACAAAGATTAGAAAACTCAATGCTTGGCTTAGAATTCTCAATGCTTAGAATCCTCAATGCTTAGCATCCTCAATGCTTAGCATCCTCAATGCTTAGCATCTTCAATGCCTAGAATCCTCAATGCTTAGAATCCTCCATGCTTAGCTTAGAAACCTCAATGCTTAGAATCCTCAATGCTTAGAATCCTCAATGCTTAGCATCCTCAATGCTTAGCATCCTCAATGCTTAGAATCCTCAATGCTTAGCTTAGAAAACTCAATGCTTAGAATCCTCAATGCTTAGAATCCTCAATGCTTAGAATCCTCAATGCCTAGATTAGAATCCACAATGCTTAGAATCCTCAATGCTTAGAATCCTCAATGCTTAGAATCCTCAATGCTTAGCATCCTCAATGCTTAGCTTAGAAAACTCAATGATAAGAATCCCCAATGCTTAACATCCTCAATGTTTAGAATCCTCAATGCATAGCTTAGAATCCTCAATGCTTAGAATCCTCAATGCTTAGCATCCTCAATCCCTAGTATGCTCTATGCTTAGCTTAGAATCCTCAATGCTTAGAATCCTCAATGCTTACAAACCTCAATGCTGAGAAATTTTATTGTTTGAAACCTCATTGCTTAGCATCCCAAATGCTTACAAACCTCAATGCATAGAGGCCTTAAAGCTTAGAAACCTCAAAGATTAGAAAACTCAATGCTTGGCTTAGAATCCTCTATGCTTAGAATCCTCAATGCTTAGAATCCTCCATGCATAGCTTAGAATCCTCAATGCTTAGAATCCTCAATGCTTAGCATCCTCAATGCTTAGCATCCTCATTGCTTAGCATCCTCAATGCGAAGCATCCTCAATGCTTAGCATCCTCAATGCTAAGCATCCTCAATGCTTAGCATTTTTAATGCTTAGAGACCTGAATGCTTTGCTTAGAAACCTCAATGCTTAGAATCCTCAATACTTAGAATCCTCAATGCTTAGAATCCTCAATGCTTAGCATCCTCAATGCTTAGCATCATCAATGCTTAGAAACCTGAATGCTTTGCTTAGAAACCTCAATGCTTAGAATCCTCAATGCCTAGCTTAGAATCCTCAATTGTTAGAATCCTCAATGCTTAGAATCCTCAATGCTTAGCATCCTCAATGCTTAGCATCCTCAATGCTTAGCATCCTCAATCCTTAGCTTCCTCAATGCTTAGCATCCTCAATACTTAGAATCCTCCATGCTCAGCTTAGAAACGTCAATGCTTGGAATCCTCAATGCCTAGATTAGAATCCTCAATGCTTAGAATCCTCAATGCCTAGATTAGAATCCTAAATGCTTAGAATCCTCAATGCTTAGAATCCTCAATGCTTAAAATCCTCAATGCTTAGCATCCTCAATGCTTAGCTTAGAAAACTCAATGCTTAGAATCCTCAATGCTTAACATCCTCAATGTCTATAATCCTCAATGCATATCTTAGAATCCTCAATGCTTAGAATCCTCAATGCTTAGCATCCTGAATCCTTGGTATGCTCTATGCTTAGCTTAGAATCCTCAATGCTTAGAATCCTCAATGCTTACAAACCTCAATGCTGAGAAATTTTATTTTTTGAAACCTCATTGCTTAGCATCCCAAATGCTTACAAACCTCAATGCATAGAGGCCTTAATGCTTAGAAACCTCAAAGATTAGAAAACTCAATGCTTGGCTTAGAATCCTCAATGCTTAGAATCCTCAATGCTTAGAATCCTCCATGCATAGCTTAGAATCCTCAATAGCTAGAATCCTCAATGCTTCGCATCCTCAATGCTTAGCATCCTCATTGCTTAGCATCCTCATTGCTTAGCATACTCATTGCTTAGCAACCTCATTGCTTAGCTTAGAATCCCCAAAGCTCAGAATCCTCACTGCTTAGGAACCTCAATGCTTAGCATCCTCCATGCATTGCTTAGAAACCTCAATGCGCAGAATCCTCATTGCTTAGAAATTTTATTGCTCTGAAACCTCAATGCTTAGCAACCCTAATGCTTACAAATCTCATTGTATAGAGGCCTTAATGTTTAGAAACAAAAAAGATTAGAAAACTCAATGCTTGGCTTAGAATCCACAATGCTTAGCATCCTCAATGCTTAGCATCCTCAATTCCTAGAATCCTCAATGCTTAGCATCCTCAATGCTTAGCATCCTCAACGCTTAGCATCCTCAATGCTTAGAATCCTCAATGCTTTGCTTAGAAACCTCAATGCTTAGAATCCTCAATGCTTAGAATCCTCAATGCCTAGATTAGAATCCTCAATGCTTAGAATCCTCAATGCTTAGCATCCATAATGCTTAGAATCCTCAATGCTTAGAATCCTCAATGCTTAGCATCCTCAATGCTTAGCATCCTCAATGCTTAGAATCCTCAATGCTTAGAATCCTCAAAGCTTTGCTTAGAAACCTCAATGCTTAGAAACCTCAATGCTTAGAATCCTCAGTGCCTAGATTAGAATCCTCAATGCTTAGAATCCTCAATGCTTAGAATCCTCAATGCTTAGAATCCTCAATGCTAAGCATCCTCAATGCTTAGGATCCTCAATGCTTAGCATCCTCAATGCTTAGCTTACAAAACTCAATGCTAAGAATCCTCAATGCTTAACATCCTCAATGTTTAGAATCCTCAATGCATAGCTTAGAATCCTCAATGCTTAGAATCCTCAATGCTTAGAATCCTCAATGCTTAGCACCCTCAATGCTTAGAATCCTCAATGCTTAGCAACCTCAAATCTTAGAATCCTCAATACTTAGCATCCTCAATGCTTAGCATCCTCAATGCTTAGCATCCTCAATGCTTAGTATGCTCTATGCTTAGAATCCTCAATGCTTACCATCCTCAATGCTTAGCATCCTCAATGCTTAGCATCCTCAATGCTTAGAATCCTCAATGCTTAGAATCCTCAATGCTTAGAATCCTCAATGCTTAGAATCCTCCATGCATTGCTTAGAATCCTCAATAGTTAGAATCCTCAATGCTTCGCATCCTCAATGCTTAGCATAGAAACCTCAATACTTAGAATCCTCAATGCTTAGCATCCTCATTACATAGCTTAGAAACCTCAATGCTTAGAATCCTCAATGCTTAGCATCCTCAATGCTTAGCATCCTCAATGCTTAGCATCCTGAATGCTTAGCATCCTCAAAGCTTAGAATCCTCAATACTTTGAATCCTCAAAGCTTAGCATCCTCAATGCTTAGCATCCTCAATGCTTAGAATCCTCAATGCTTAGCATCCTCAATGCTTAGCATCCTCAATGCTTAGCATCCTCAATGCTTTGCTTAGAAACCTCAATGCTTAGAATCCACAATGCTTAGAATCCTCAACGCCTAGCTTAGAATTCTCAATGCTTAGAATCCTCAATGCTTTGAATCCTCAATGCTTAGAATCCTCAATGCTTAGCATCCTCAATGCTTAGCATCCTCAATGCTTAGCATCCTCAATGCTTAGCATCCTCAATACTTAGCATCCTCAATGCTCAGAATCCTCCATGCTTAGCTTAGAAACCACAATGCTTAGAATCCTCTATGGTTAGAATCCTCAATGCTTAGAATATTCCATGCATAGCTTAGAATCCTCAATGCGTAGAATCCTCAATGGTTAGCATCCTCCATGCATTGCTTAGAATCCTCAATAGTTAGAATCCTCAATGCCTCGCATCCTCAATCCTTAGCTTAGAAACCACAATGCTTAGAATCCTCAATGCTTAGCATCCTCAATGCTTAGCATCCTCATTGCTTAGCATCCTCAATGCTTAGCATCGTCAATGCTTAGCATCCTCAATGCTTAGCATCCTCAATACTTAGAATCCTCCATGCTCAGCTTAGAAACCTCAATGCTTAGAATCCTCAAGGCTTAGAATCCTCAATGCTTAGAATCCTCCATTCTCAGCTTAGAAACCTCAATGCTTAGAATCCTCAAGGCTTAGAATCCTCAATGCTTAGAATCCTCAATGCCTAGATTAGAATCCTAAATGCTTAGAATCCTCAATGCTTAGAATCCTCAATGCTTAGAATCCTCAATGCTTAGCATCCTCAATGCTTAGCATCCTCAATGCTTAGCTTAGAAAACTCAATGCTTAGAATCCTCAATGCTTAACATCCTCAATGTTTAGAATCCTCAATGCATAGCTTAGAATCCTCAATGCTTACAATCCTCAATGCTTAGCATCCTAAATCCTTAGTATGCTCTATGCTTAGCTTAGAATCCTCAATGCTTAGAATCCTCAATGCTTACAGACCTCAATGCTGAGAAATTTTATTGTTTGAAACGTCATTGCTTAGCATCCCAAACGCTTACAAACCTCAATGCATAGAGGCCTTAATGCTTAGAAACCTCAAAGATTAAAAAACTCAATGCTTGGCTTAGAATCCTCAATGCTTAGAATCCCCAATGCTTAGAATCCTCCATGCATAGCTTAGAATCCTCAATGCTTAGAATCCTCAATGCTTAGAATCCTCCTTGCATTGCTTAGAATCCTCAATAGTTAGAATCCTCAATGCTTCGCATCCTCAATGCTTAGCATAGAAACCTCAATACTTTGAATCCTCAATGCTTAGCATCCTAAATGCTTAGAATCCTCAATGTTTAGCATCCTCAAATCTTAGAATCCTCAATGCTTAGCATCCTCAATGCTTAGCATCCTCAATGCTTACCATCCTCAATGCTTAGAATCCTCCATGTTTAGCATCCACAAATCTTAGAATCCTCAATGCTTAGCATCCTCAATGCTTAGCATCCTCAATGCTTACCATCCTCAATGCTTAGCATCCTCAATGCTTAGAATCCTCAATGCTTAGCATCCTCAATGCTTAGAATCCTCAATGCTTAGAATCCTCCATGCATTGCTTAGAATCCTCAATAGTTAGAATCCTCAGTGCTTCGCATCCTCAATCCTTAGCATAGAAACCTGAATGCTTAGAATCCTCAATGCTTAGCATCCTCATTACATAGCTTAGCATCCTCTATGCTTAGAATCCTCAATGCTTAGCATCCTCAATGCTTAGCATCCTCAATGCTTAGCATCCTCAATGCTTAGCATCCTCAAACCTTACCATCCTCAATGCTTAGCATCCTCAATGCTTAGCATCCTCAATGCTTAGCATCCTCAATGCTTAGCATCCTCAATGCTTTGCTTAGAAACCTCAATGCTTAGAATCCACAATGCTTAGAATCCTCAATGCCTAGCTTAGAATCCTCAATGCTTAGAATCCTCAATGCTTAGAATCCTCAATGCTTAGCATCCTCAATGCTTAGCATCCTCAATGCTTAGCATCCTCAATACTTAGCATCCTCAATGCTTAGAATCCTCCATGCTTAGCTTAGAAACCACAATGCTTAGAATCCTCAATGCTTAGAATCCTCAATGCTTAGAATCCTCAATGCCTAGATTAGAATCCTCAATGCTTAGAATCCTCAATGCTTAGAATCCTCAATGCTTAGAATCCTCAATGCTTAGCATCCTCAATGCTTAGCTTAGTAAACTCAATGCTTAGAATCCTCAATGCTTAACATCCGCAATGTTTAGAATCCTCAATGCATAGCTTAGAATCCTCAATGCTTAGAATCCTCAATGCTTAGCATCCTCAATCCTTAGTATGCTCTATGCTTAGCTTAGAATCCTCAATGCTTAGAATCCTCAATGCTTACAAACCTCAATGCTGAGAAATTTTATTGTTTGAAACGTCATTGCTTAGCATCCTAAATGCTTACAAACCTCAATACATAGAGGCCTTAATGCTTAGAAACCTCAAAGATTAGAAAACTCAATTCTTGGCTTAAAATCCTCTATGCTTAGAATCCTCAATGCTTAGAATCTTCCATGCATAGCTTAGAATCCTCAATGCTTAGAATCCTCAATGCTTAGCATCGTCCATGCATTGCTTAGAATCCTCAATAGTTAGAATCCTCAATGCCTCGCATCCTCAATGCTTAGCTTAGAAACCTCAATGCTTAGAATCCTCAATGCTTAGCATCCTCAATGCTTAGCATCCTCAATGCTTAGCATCCTCAACGCTTAGCATCCTCAATGCTTAGCATCCTCAATGCTTAGAAACCTGAATGCTTTGCTTAGAAACCTCAATGCTTAGAATCCTCAATGCCTAGCTTAGAATCCTCAATACTTAGAATCCTCAATGCTTAGAATCCTCAATGCTTAGAATCCTCAATGCTTAGCATCCTCAATGCTTAGCATCCTCAATGCTTAGCATCCATAATACTTAGAATCCTCCATGCTCAGCTTAGAATCCTCAATGCTTAGAATCCTCAATGCTTAGCATCCTCAATGCTTAGCATCCTCAATGCTTAGCTTAGAAAACTCAATGCTTAGAATCCTCAATGCTTAACATCCTCAATGTTTAGAATCCTCAATGCATAGCTTAGAATCCTCAATGCTTACAATACTCAATGCTTAGCATCCTCAATGATTAGGATCCTCAATGCAAAGCTTAGAATCCTCAATGCTTAGAATCCTCAATGCTTAGAATCCCCAATGCTTAGAATCCTCAATGCTTAGAATCCTCATTGCTTAGAATCCTCAATGCTTAGCATCCTCAATGCTTAGCTTAGAATCCTCAAAGCTCATGATCCTCAATGCTTAGAATCCTCAATGCTTAGAATCCTCAATGCTTAGAATCCCCAATGCTTAGAATCCTCAATGCTTAGCATCCTCAGTGCTTAGCTTAAAATCCTCACTGGTTAGAAACCTCAATGCTTAGAATCCTCAATGCTTAGAATCCTCAATGCTTAGCATCCTCAATGCTTAGCATCCTCAGTGCTTAGCTTAGAATCCTCACTGGTTAGAAACGTCGATGCTTAGAATCCTCAGTGCTTAGCATCCTCAATGCTTAGCATCCTCATTACATAGCTTAGAGTCCTCAATGCTTAGAATCGTCAATGCTTAGAATCCTCAATGCTTAGAATCCTTAATGCTTAGCTTAGAATCCTCAATGCTTAGAATCCTCAATGCTTAGAATCCTCAATGCTTAGAATCCTCAATGCTTAGGAACCTCAATGCACAGAGTCCTTAATGCTTAGAAACCTCAATACTTAGCATCCTCAGTGCTTAGCTTAGAATCCTCACTGCTTAGAAACCTCAATGCTTAGAATCCTCACTCCTTAGTATGCTCTATGCTTAGCTTAGAATCCTCAATTCTTAGAATCCACAATGCTTAGCATCCTCCAGGCATTGCTTAGAAAACCTCAATGCGTAGAATCCTCATTGCTTAGAATCCTCAACGCTGAGAAATTTTATTGCATTGAAACCTCAATGCTTAGCATCCCTAATGCTTACAAACCTCAATGCATAAAGGCCTTAATGCTTAGAAACCTCAAAGATTAGAAAACTCAAAGCTTGGCTTAGAATCCTCAATGCTTAGAAACCTCAATGCATAGAGACCTTAAAGCTTAGAAACCTCAATGCTTAGAGTCCTTAATGCTTAGAATCCTCAATACATAGAATCCTCAATGCTTAGCATCCTCATTACATAGCTTAGAATCCTCCATGCTTAGATTCCTCAATGCATAAAACCCTCAATGCTTAGAATCCTCAATGCCTAGCTTAGAATCCTCAATGCTTAGAATCCTCAATTCTTAGAATCCTCAATGCTTAGAATCCTCAATGCTTAGAATCCTCAGTGCTTAGCATCCTCAAAGTGTAGAATCCCCAATGCTTAGAAACCTCAATACATAGCATCCTGAGTGCTTAGCTTAGAATCCTCACTGCTTAGAAACCTGAATGCTTAGAATCATCAGTGCTTAGCATCCTCAAAGCGTAGAATCCCCAATGCTTAGAAACCTCAATGCTTAGCATCCTCAATTCTTAGTATGCTCTATGCTTAGCTTAGAATCCTCAATGCTTAGAATCCTCAATGCTTAGCATCCTCAATGCTTATAATACTCAAAGCTAAGAATCCTCAATGCTTAGAATCCTCAATGCTTAGAATCCTCAATGCTCAGCATCCTCAATGCTTAGAATCCTCAATGCTTAGAATCCTCAATGCTTAGCATCCTCAATGCATAGAATCACCAATGCTTAGAAACCTCATTGCTTAGCATCCCTAATGCTTACAAACCTCAATGCATAAAGGCCTTAATGCTTAGAAACGTCAAAGATTAGAAAACTCAATGCTAGGCTTAGAATCCTCAATGCTTAGGAACCTCAATGCATAGAGACCTTAAGGCTTAGAAACCTCAATGCTTAGAGTCCTTAATGCTTAGAATCCTCAATGCTTAGAATCCTCAATGCTTAGAATCCTCAATGCTTAGAATCCTCAATGCTTAGCATCCTCAATGCTTAGCATCCTCAATGCTTAGAATCCTCAATGCTTAGCATCCTCAATGCTTAGAATCCTCAATGCATAGCTTAGAATCCTCAATGCTTAGAATCCTCAATGCTTAGAATCCTCAATACATAGAATCCTCAATGCTTAGAATCTTCAATGCTTAGAAACCTCAATGCTTAGAATCCTCAATGCTTAGCATCCTCAATGCTTAGCATCCTAATTACATAGCATAGAATCCTCAATGCTTACAATCCTCAATTCTTAGCATCCTCATTGCTTAGCATCCTCATTGCTTAGCATCCTCATTGCTTAGCATCCTCATTGCTTAGCTTCGAATCCTCAAAGCTCAGAATCCTCACTGCTTAGAATCCTCAATGCTTAGCATCCTCCATGCATTGCTTAGAAACCTCAATGCGCAGAATCCTCATTGCTTAGAAACCTCAATGCATAGAGACCTTACGGCTTAGAAACCTCAATGCTTAGAGTCCTTAATGCTTAGAATCCTCAATACATAGAATTCTCAATGATTAGAATCCTCAATACTTAGAATCCTCAATGCTTAGAATCCTCAATGCTTAGAATCCTCAATGCTTTGCTTAGAATCCTCAAAGCTCAGGATCCTCAATGCTTAGAAACCTCAATGCTTAGAATCCTCAATGCTTAACCTCCTCAATGTTTAGAATCCTCAATGCATAGCTTAGGAACCTCAATGCTTCTAGTCCTAAGTGCTTAGCATCCTCAATGCTTAGCATCCTCAATGCTTAGAATCCTCAATGCTTAGCTTAGAATCCTCACTGCTTAGAATCCTCACTGCTTAGAATCCTCAATGCTTAGAATCCTCCATGCATAGCTTAGAATCCTCAATGCTTAGAATCCTCAATGCTTAGCATACTCCATGCATTGCTTAGAATCCTCAATAGTTAGAATCCTCAATGCTTCGCATCCTCAATGCTTAGCTTAGAAACCTCAATGCTTAGAATCCTCAATGCTTAGCATCCTCATTACATAGATTAGAATCCTCAATTCTTATAATCGTCAATGCTTAGCATCCTCGATGCTTAGCATCCTCATTCCTTAGCTTCGAATCCTCAAAGCTCAGAATCCTCACTGGTTAGGAACCTCAATGCTTAGCATCCTCCATGCATTGCTTAGAAACCTCAATGCGTAGAATCCTCATTGCTTAGAAATTTTATTGCTCTGAAACCTCAATGCTTAGCATCCCTAATGCTTACAAACCTCAGTGCATAGAGGCCTTAATGTTTAGAAACCTCAAAGATTAGAAAACCCAATGCTTGGCTTAGAATCCTCAATGCTTAGAATCCTCAATGCTTAGAATCCTCAATGCTTAGAGTCCTCAATGCTTAGAATCCTCAATGCTTAGAAACCTCAATGCAGAGTCCTTAATGCTAAGAAACCTCAATACTTAGCATCCTCAGTGCTTAGCTTAGAATCCTCACTGCTTAGAAACCTGAATGCTTAGAATCCTCAATGCTTAGAATCCTCAAAGCTTAGAATCCTCAATGCTTAACATCCTCAATGCTTAGAATCCTCAATGCTTAGCTTAGAATCCTCAAAACTCAGAATCCTCACTGCTTAGGAACCTCAATGCTTAGCATCCTCCATGCATTGCTTAGAAACCTCAATGCGCAGAATCCTCATTGCTTAGAAATTTTATTGCTCTGAAACATCAATGCTTAGCATCCCTAATGCTTACAAACCTCAATGCATAGAGGCCTTAATGTTTAGAAACCGCAAATATTAGAAAACCCAATGCTTGGCTTAGAATCCTCAATGCTTAGAATCCTCAATGCTTAGAATCCTCAATGCTTAGCATCCTCAATGCTTAGCATCCTCAATGCTTAGAATCCTCAATGCATAGAGACCTTAAGGCTTAGAAACCTCAATGCTTAGAGTCCTCAATGCTTAGCATCCTCAATACATAGAATTCTCAATGATTAGAATCCTCTATAGTTAGAATCCTCAATGCCTAGAATCCTCAATGCTTAGAAACCTCAATGCTTAGCATCCTCAAAGCTTAGCATCCTCAATGCTTAGCTTAGAATCCTCAAAGCTCAGGATCCTCAATGCTTAGAAACCTCAATGCACAGAGTCCTTAATGCTTAGAAACCTCAATACTTAGCATCTTCAGTGCTTAGCTTAGAATCCTCACTGCTTAGAAACCTGAATGCTTAGAATCCTCAATGCTTAGAATCCTCAATGCTGAGCTTAGAATCCTCAATGCTTCGCATCCTCAATGCTTAGCATCCTCGATGCATAGCTTAGAATCCTCAATGCTTAGAATCCTCAATGCTTAGAATCCTCAATGCTTAGCATCCTCAATGCTTAGCTTAGAATCCTCAAAGCTCAGGATCCTCAAATGCTTAGGAACCTCAATGCACAGAGTCCTTAATGCTTAGAAACCTCAATGCTTAGAATCCTATATGCTTAACATCCTCAATGTTTAGAATCCTCAATGCTTTGCATCCTCAATGCTTAGCATCCTCAATGCATATCTTAGAGTCCTCAAAGCTCAGGATCCTCAATGCTTAGAAACCTCAATGCACAGAGTCCTTAATGCTTAGAAACCTCAATACTTAGCATCCTCAGTGCTTAGCTTAGAATCCTCCCTGCTTAGAAACCTGAATGCATAGAATCCTCAATGCTTAGAATCCTCAATGCTTAGCATCCTCAATGCTTAGCTTAGAAACCTCAATGCTTCGCATCCTCAATGCTTAGCATCCTCAATGCATAGCTTAGAATCCTCAATGCTTAGAATCCTCAATGCTTAGAATCCTCAATGCTTAGCATCCTCAATGCTTAGATTAGAATCCTCAAAGCTCAGGATCCTCAATGCTTAGAAACCTCAATGCACCGAGTCCTTAATGCTTAGAAACCTCAATACTTAGCATCCTCAGTGCTTAGCTTTGAATCCTCACTGCTTACAAACCTCAATGGTTAGAATCCTCAGTGCTTAGCAACCTCAATGCATAGTATCCCCAATGCTGAGAATCCTCAATGCTTAACATCCTCAATGTTTAGAATCCTCAATGCTTAGAATCCTCAATGCTTAGCATCCTCCATGCATTCCTTAGAAACCTCAATGCGTAGAATCCTCATTGCTTAGAATCCTCAACGCTGAGAAATTTTATTGCATTGAAACCTTAATGCTTAGCATCCCTAATACTTACAAACCTCAATGCATAGAGGCCTTAATGCTTAGAAACCTCAAAGTTTTGAAAACTCAATGCTTGGCTTAGAATCCTCAATTCTTAGAAACCTCAATGCATAGAGACCTTAAGGCTTAGAAACCTCAATGCTTAGAGTCCTTAATGCATAGAATCCTCAATACATAGAATCCTCAATGCTTAGAATCCTCAATAGTTAGAATCCTCAATGCTTAGAATCCTCAATCCTTAGTATGCCCTATGCTTAGCTTAGAATCCTCAATGCATAGAATCCTCAATGCTTAGAAACCTCAATGCTTAGAATCCTCAATGCACAGAGTCCTTAATGCTTAGAAACCTCAATAGTTAGCATCCTCAGTGCATAGCTAAGAATCCTCAATGCTTAGAATCCTCAATGCTTAGAATCCTAAATGCTTAGCTTAGAATCCTCAATGCTTAGAATCCTCAATGCTTAGAATCCTCAATTCTTAGCATCCTCAATGCTTAGGATCCTCAATGCTTAGCTTAGAATCCTCAAAGCTCAGGATTCTCAATGCTTAGAAACCTCAATGCACAGAGTCCTTAATGCTTAGAAACCTCAATACTTAGCATCCTCAGTGCTTAGCTTAGAATCCTCACTGTTTAGAAAACTCAGTGCTTAGCATCCTCAATGCGTAAATTCCCCAATCCTTAGAAACCTCAATGCTTAGCATCCTCAATCCTTAGTATGCTCTATGCTTAGCTTAGAATCCTCAATGCTTAGTATCCTCAATGCTTAGCATCCTCATTGCTTAGCTTCGAATCCTGAAAGCTCAGTATCCTCACTGCTTAGGAACCTCAATGCTTAGCATCCTCCATGCATGCATAGAAACCTAAATGCGTAGAATCCTGATAGCTTAGAAATTTTATTGCTCTGAAACCTCAATGCTTAGCATCCCTAATGCTTACAAGCCTCAGTCCATAGAAGCCTTAATGTTTAAAAACCTCAAAGATTATAAAACTCAATGCTTGGCTTAGAATCCTCAATGCTTAGAATCCTCAATGTTTAGAATCCTCAATGCTTAGAATCCTCAATGCTTAGCATCCTCAATGCTTAGCATGCTCAATGCTTGGCATCCTCAATGCTTGGCATCCTCAATGCTTTGAACCCTGAATGTTTAGAAACCTCAATACTTAGAATCCTCAATGCTTAGAATCCTCAATGCTTAGAATCCTCAATGCCTAGCATCCTCAGTGCTTAGCTTAGAATCCTCACTGCTTAGAAACCTCAATGCTTAGAATCCTCAATGCTTAGAATCCTCAATGCCTAGCTTAGAATCCTCAATGCTTAGCATCCTCAATGCTTAGCATCCTCATTACATAGCTTAGAATCCTCAGTGCTTAGAATCGTCAATGCTTAGCATCCTCCATGCATTGCTTAGAAACCTCAATGCGCAGAATCCTCATTGCTTATAAATTTTATTGCTCTGAAACCTCAATGCTTAGCATCCATAATGCTTACAAACCTCAATGCATAGAGGCCTTAATGTTTAGAAACCTCAAAGATTAGAAAACTCAATGCTTGGCTTAGAATCCTCAATGCTTAGAATCCTCAATGCTTAGAAACCTCAATGCTTAGCATCCTCATTGCTTAGCTTCGAATCCTGAAACCTCAGAATCCTCACTGCTTAGGAAGCTCAATGCTTAGCATCCTCCATGCATGCATAGAAACCTCAATGCGTAGAATCCTCATTGCTTAGAAATTTTATTGCTCTGAAACTTCAATGCTTAGCATCCCTAATGCTTACAAACCTCATTGCATAGAGGCCTTAATGTTTAGAAACCTCAAAGATTAGAAAACTCAATGCTTGGCTTAGAATCCTCAATGCTTAGAATCCTCAATGCTTAGAATCCTCAATGCTTAGAAACCTCAATGCTTAGCGTCCTCAGTGCTTAGCTTAGAATCCTCACTGCTTAGAAACCTCAATGCTTAGAATGCTCAGTGCTTACCATCCTCAAAGCGTAAAATCCCCAATGCTTAGAATCCTCAATGCTTAGCATCCTCAATCCTTAGTATGCTCTATGCTTAGCTTAGAATCCTCAATGCTTACAATCCTCAATGCTTACAAACCTCAATGCTGAGAAATTTTATTGTTTGAAACCTCATTGCTTAGCATCCCAAATGCTTACAAACCTCAATGCATAAAGGCCTTAATGCTTAGAAAACTCAAAGATTAGAAAACTCAATGCTTGGCTTAGAATCCTCAATGCTTAGAATCCTCAATGCATAGCTTAGAATCCTCAATGCTTAGAATCCTCAATGCATAGATTAGAATCCTCAATGCTTAGCATCCTCCATGCTTAGAATCCTCCAGGCTTAGAATCCTCAATGCTTACAATCCTCAATGATTAGCTTAGAAACCACAATGCTTAGAATCCTCAATGCATAAAACCCTCAATGCTTAGCATCCTCAATGCATAAAACCCTCAATGCTTAGCATCCTCAATGCCATGCTTAGAATCCTCAATGCTTAGAATCCTCAATGCTTAGAATCCTCAATGCTTAGAATCCTCAATGCTTAGAAACCGCAATGCACAGAGTCCTTAATGCTTAGAAAACTCAATACTTAGCATCCTCAGTGCTTAGCTTAGAATCCTCACTGCTTAGAAACCTAAATGATTAGAATCCTCAATGCTTAGAATCCTCAATGCTGAGCTTAGAATCCTCAATGCTTCGCATCCTCAATGCTTAGCTTAGAAACCTCAATGCTTCGCATCCTCAATGCTTAGCTTAGAATCCGCAAAGCTCAGGATCCTCAATGCTTAGAAACCTCAATGCACAGAGTCCTTAATGCTTAGAACCCTCAATACATAGCATCCTCAGTGCTTAGCATCCTCAATGCGTAGAATCCCCAATGCTTAGAAACCTCAATGCTTAGCATCCTCAATCCATAGTATGCTCTATGCTTAGCTTAGAATCCTCAATGCTTAGAATCCTCAATGCTTAGCATCCTCATTGCTTAGCTTCGAATCCTGAAAGCTCAGAATCCTCACTGCTTAGGAAGCTCAATGCTTAGCATCCTCCATGCATGCATAGAAACCTCAATGCATAGAATCCTCATTGCTTAGAAATTATATTGCTCTGAAACCTCAATGCTTAGCATCCCTAATGCTTACAAACCTCAGTGCATAGAGGCCTTAATGTTTAGGAACCTCATATATTAGAAAACTCAGTGATTGGCTTAGAATCATCCATGCTTAGAATCCTCAATGCTTAGCACCCTCAATGCTTAGCATTCTCAATGCTTAGAATCCTCAATGCTTAGAATCCTCAATGCTTAGCTTAGAAACCTCAATGCTTAGAATCCTCAATGCTTAGCTTAGAAACCTCAATGCTTAGAATCCTCAATTCTTAGAAACCGCAATGCTTAGAATCCTCAATGCACAGAGTCCTTAATGCTTAGAAACCTCAATACTTAGCATCCTCAGTGCTTAGCATAGAATCCTCACTGCTTAGAAACCTCAATGCTTAGAATGCTCAGTGCTTACCATCCTCAAAGCGTAAAATCCCCAATGCTTAGAATCCTCAATGCTTAGCATCCTCAATCCTTAGTATGCTCTATGCTTAGCTTAGAATCCTCAATGCTTAGAATCCTCAATGCTTACAATCCTGAATGCTGAGAAATTTTATTTTTTGAAACCTCATTGCTTAGCATCCCAAATGCTTACAAACCTCAATGCATAGAGGCCTTAATGCTTAGAAACCTCAAAGATTAGAAAACTCAATGCTTGGCTTAGAATCCTCAATGCATAGAACACTCAATGCTTAGAATCCTCCATGCATTGCTTAGAATCCTCAATAGTTAGAATCCTCAATGCTTCGCATCCTCAATGCTTAGCTTAGAAACCTCAATGCATAGAATCCTCAATGCTTAGCATCCTCAATGCTTAGCATCCTCATTGCTTAGAATCCTCATTGCTTAGCTTAGAATCCTCAAATCACAGAATCCTCACAGCATAGGAACCTCAATGCTTAGCATCCTCCATGCATTGCTTAGAATCCTCAATGCGCAGAATCCTCATTGCTTAGAAATTTTATTGCTCTAAAACCTCAATGCTTAGCATCCCTAATGCTTACAAACATCAATGCATAGAGGCCTTAATGTTTAGAAACCTCAAAGATTAGAAAACTCAATGCTTGGCTTAGAATCCTCAATGCTTAGAATCCTCAATGCTTAGAATCCTCAATGGTTATAATCCTCACTGCTTAGAAACCTCAATGCTTAGCATCCTCAACGCGTAGAATCCCCAATGCTTAGAAACCTCAATGCTTAGCATCCTCAATATTTAGTATGCTCTATGCTTAGCTTAGAATCCTCAATGCTTAGAATCCTCAACGCTTACAAACCTCAATGCTGAGAAATTTTATTGTTTGAAACCTCATTGCTTAGCATCCCAAATGCTAAAAAACCTCAATGCATAGAGGCCTTAATGCTTAGAAACCTCAAAGATTAGAAAACTCAATGCTTGGCTTAGAATCCTCAATGCTTAGAATCCTCAATGCTTAGAATCCTCCATGCATAGCTTAGAATCCTCAGTGCTTAGAATCCTCAATGCTTAGCATCCTCCATGCATTGCTTAGAATCCTCAATAGTTAGAATCCTAAATGCTTCGCATCCTCAATGCTTAGCTTAGAAACCTCAATGCTTAGAATCCTCAATACTTAGCATCCTCATTTCTTAGCATCCTCAATGCTTAGAATCGTCAATGCTTAGAATCGTCAATGCTTAGCATCCTCAATGCTTAGCATTCTCAATGCTTAGCATCCTCAATGCTTAGCATCCTCAATGCTTAGAATCCTCAATGCTTAGAATCCTCAATGCTAAAGCATCCTCAATGCTTAGCATCCTCAATGCTTACCATCCTCAATGCTTAGAATCCTCAATGCTTAGAATCCTCAATGCTTAGCTCAGAAACCTCAATGCTTAGAATCCTCAATGCTTAGCATCCTCAATGCTTAGAATCCTCAATGCCTAGCTTAGAATCCTCAATTATTAGAATCCTCAATGCTTAGAATCCTCAATGCTTAGACTCCTCAATGCTTAGAATCATCAATGCTTAGAAACCTCAATGCTAAGAATCCTCAATGCTTAGAATCCTCAATGCTTACCTTAGAAACCTCAATGCTTAGAATCCTCAATGCTTAAAATCCTCAATGCTTAGAATCCTCAATGCCTAGCTTAGAATCCTCAATGCCTTGCTTAGAATCCTCAATGCTTAGAATCCTCAATGCTTAGAATCCTCAATGCTTAGAATCCTCAATGCTTAGCTTAGAATCCTCAATGCTTAGAATCCTCAATGCTTAGAATCCTCAATGCTTAGAATCCTCAATGCTTAGAAACCTCAATGCTTAGAATCATCAATGCTTAGAATCCTCAATGCTTAGAATCCTCAATGCATAGAATCCTCAACGCTTAGCATCCTCAATGCTTATCATCCTCATTACATAGCTTAGAATCCTCAATGCTTAGAATCCTCAATGCTTAGAATCCTCAATGCTTAGAATCCTCAATGCTTAGAATCCTCAATGCTTAGAAACCTCAATGCTTATAAACCTCAATGCTTAGAATCCTCGATACTTAGAAACCTCAATGCTTAGAATCCTCAATGCTTAGAATCCTCAAAGCTTAGAATCCTCAATGCATAGAATCCACAATGCTTAGCATCCTCAATGCTTAGAATCCGCAATGCTTAGAATCCTCAATGCTTAGTATCCTCAATGCTTAGCATCCTCAAAGCATAGCTTAGAAACCTCAATGCTTAGAATCCTCATTGCTTAGAATCCTCAATGCTTAGAATCCTCAATGCTTAGCATCCTCAATGCTTAGAATCGTCAATGCTTAGCATCCTCAATGCTTAGCATCCTCAATGCTTAGCTTAGAAACCTCAATGCTTAGAATCCTCAAAGCTTAGAATCCTCAATGCTTAGAATCCTCAATGCTTAGAATCCTCAATTCTTAGAATCCTCAATGCTAACAATCCTCAATGCTTAGAATCCTCATTGCTTAGCTTAGAATCCTCAATGCTTAGAATCCTCAATGCCTAGAATCCTCAATGCTTAGAATCCTCAATGCTTAGAATCCTCAATGCTTAGAATCCTCAATGCTTAGAAACCTCAATGCTTAGCATCCTCAATGCTTAGAATCCTCAAAGATCAGCTTAGAAACCTCAATGCTTAGAATCCTCATTGATTAGAATCCTCAATGCTTAGAATCCTCAATGCTTAGCATCCTCAATGCTTAGAATCCTCAATGCCTAGCTTAGAATCCTCAATGCTTAGAATCCTCAATGCTTAGAATCCTCAATGCTTAGAATCCTCAATTCTTAGAATCCTCAATGCTAACAATCCTCAATGCTTAGAATCCTCAATGCTTAGCTTAGAATCCACAATGCTTAGAATCCTCAATGCCTAGAATCCTCAATGCTTAGAATCCTCAATGCTTAGAATCCTCAATGCTTAGCTTAGAATCCTCAATGCTTAGAATCCTCAATGCTTAGAATCCTCAATGCTTAGAATCCTCAATGCTTAGAAACCTCAATGCTTATAAACCTCAATGCTTAGAATCCTCGATACTTAGAAACCTCAATGCTTAGAATCCTCAATGCTTAGAATCCTCAAAGCTTAGAATCCTCAATGCATAGAATCCTCAATGCTTCGCATCCTCAATGCTTAGCATCCTCATTACATAGCTTAGAATCCTCAATCCTTAGCATCGTCAATGCTTAGCATCGTCAATGCTTAGCATCGTCAATGATTAGCATCCTCAATGCTTAAAATCCTCAATGCTTAGAATCCTCAATGCTTAGAATCCTCAATGCTTAGAATCCTCAATGCTTAGAATCCTCACTGCTTAGAAACCTGAATGCTTAGAATCCTCAATGCTTAGAATCCTCAATGCTTAGCTTAGAAACCACAATGCTTAGAGTCCTCAATGCTTAGCATCCTCAATGCTTAGAATCCTCAATGCATAGCTTAGAATCCTCAATTCTTAGAATCCTCAATGCTTAGAATCCTCAATGCTTAGAATCCTCAATGCTTAGCATCCTCAATGCTTAGCATCCTCAATGCTTAGCATCCTCAATGCATAGAATCCTCAATGCTTAGCATCCTCAATGCTTAGAATCCTCAATGCTTAGCATCCTCAAAGCTTAGAATCCTCAATGCTTAGCATCCTCAATGCTTAGAATCCTCAATGCTTAGCATCCTCAATGCTTAGCATCCTCAAAGCTTAGAATCCTCAATGCTTAGCATCCTCAATGCTTAGAATCTTCAATGCTTAGAATCCTCAACGCTTAGAATCCTCAATGCTTAGAATCCTCAATGCTTAGAATCCTCAATGCTTAGCTTAGAAACCTCAAAGCACAGAGTCCTTGATGCTTAGAAACCTCAATACTTAGCATCCTCAGTGCTTAGATTAGAATCCTCTCTGCATAGAAACCTGAATGCTTAGAATCCTCAATGCTTATAATCCTCAATGCTTAGCTTAGAATCCTCAATGCTTTCAATTCTCAATGCTTAACATCCTCAATGTTTAGAATCCTCAATGCATAGCTTAGAATCCTCAATGCTTAGAATCCTCAATGCTTAGCTTAGAATCCTCAAAGCTCAGGATCCTCAATGCTTACAAAACTCAATGCATAGAGGCCTTAATGCTTAGAAACCTCAAAGATTAGAAAACTGGATGCTTGGCTTAGAATCCTCAATGCTTAGAATCCTCAATGCTTCGCATACTCAATGCTTAGCTTAGAAACCTCAATACTTAGAATCCTCAATGGTTAGCATCCTCAATGCTTAGCTTAGAAAACTCAATGCTTAGAATCCTCAATGCTTAGAAACCTCAATGCACAGGGTCCTTAATGCTTAGAAACCTCAATACTTAGCATCCTCAATGCTTAGCTTAGAAACCTCAATGCTTAGAATTCTCAATGCTTAACATCCTCAATGTTTAGAATCCTCAATGCATAGCTTAGAATCCTCAATGCTTAGAATCCTCAATGCTTAGAATCCTCAATGCTTAGCAACCTCAATTCTTAGCATCCTCAATGCTTAGAATCCTCAATGCTTAGCTTAGAAACCTCAATGTTTAGAAACCTCAATGCTTAGAATCCTCAATGCTTAGAATCCTCAATGCTTAGCATCCTCAATGCTTAGCTTAGAAAACTCAATGCTTAGCATCCTCAATGCTTAACAGCCTCAATGCTTAGCATCCTCAATGCTTAGCATCCTCATTGCTTAGAAACCTCAATGCACAGAGTCCTTAATGCTTAGAAACCTCAATACTTAGCATCCTCAGTGCTTATCTTAGAATCCTCACTGCTTAGAAACCTCAATGCTTAGAATCCTCAGTGCTTAGCATCCTCAACGCGTAGAATCCCCAATGCTTCGAAACCTCAATGCTTAGCATCCTCAATCCTTAGTATGCTCTATGCTTAGCTTAGAATCCTCAATGCTTAGAATCCTCAATGCTTAGCATCCTCAATGCTTAGCATCCTCAATGCTTTGCTTAGAAACCTCAATGCTTAGAATCCTCAATGCTTAGAATCCTCAATGCCTAGCTTAGAATCCTCAATAATTAGAATCCTCAATGCTTAGAATCCTCAATGCTTAGCATCCTCAATGCTTAGCATCCTCAATGCTTAGAATCCTCCATGCTTAGCTTAGAAACCTCAATGCTTAGAATCCTCAATGCTTAGAATCCTCAATGCTTAGCATCCTCAATGCTTAGAATCCTCAATGCCTAGATTAGAATCCTCAATGCTTAGAATCCTCAATGCTTAGAATCCTCAGTGCTTAGAATCCTCAATGCTTACAATCCTCAATGCCTACAAACCTCAATGCTGAGAAATTTTATTGTTTGAAACCTCATTGTTTAGCATCCCAAATGCTTACAAACCTCAATGCATAGAGGCCTTAATGCTTAGAAACCTCAAAGATTAGAAAACTCAATGCTTGGCTTAGAATCCTCAATGCTTAGAATCCTCAATGCTTAGAATCCTCCATGCATAGCTTAGAATCCTCAATGCTTAGAATCCTCAATGCTTAGCATCCTCCATGCATTGCTTAGAATCCTCAATAGTTAGAATTCTCAATGCTTCGCATCCTCAATGCTTAGCTTAGAAACCTCAATGCTTAGAATCCTCAATGCTTAGCATCCTCAATGCTTAGCATCCTCAATGCTTAGAATCCTCATTGCTTAGCATCCTCATTGCTTAGCTTAGAATCCTCAAAGCTCAGAATCCTCACTGCTTAGGAACCTCAATGCTTAGCATCCTCAATGCTTAGCTTAGAAACCTCAATGCTTAGAATCCTCAATGCTTAGAATCCTCAATGCTTAGAATCCTCAATACTTAGCATCCTCAATGCTTAGCTTAGAATCCTCAATGCTTAGAATCCTCAATGCTTAGAATCCTCAATGCTTAGCAACCTCAATGCTTAGCTTAGAAAACTCAATGCTTAGCATCCTCAATGCTTAACAGCCTCAATGCTTAGCATCCTCAATGCTTAGCATCCTCATTGCTTAGAAACTTCAATGCACAGAGTCCTTAATGCTTAGAAACCTCAATACTTAGCATCCTCAGTGCTTATCTTAGAATCCTCACTGCTTAGAAACCTCAATTCTTAGAATCCTCAGTGCTTAGCATCCTCAACGCGTAGAATCCCCAATGCTTCGAAACCTCAATGCTTAGCATCATCAATCCTTAGTATGCTCTATGCTTAGCTTAGAATCCTCAATGCTTAGAATCCTCAATGCTTACAAACCTCAATGCTGAGAAATTTTATTGTTTGCAACCTCATTGCTTAGCATCCCAAATGCTTACAAACCTCAATGCATAGAGGCCTTAATGCTTAGAAACCTCAAAGATTAGAAAACTCAATGCTTGGCTTAGAATTCTCAATGCTTAGAATCCTCAGTGCTTAGAATCCTCCATGCATAGCTAAGAATCCTCAATGCTTAGAATCCTCAATGCTTAGAATCCTCAATGCTTAGAATCCTCAATGCCTAGCATCCTCAATGCTTAGCATCCTCATTGCTAAGCATCCTCATTGATTAGCTTAGAATCCTCAAAGCTCAGAATCCTCACTGCTAAGGAACCTCAATGCTTAGCATCCTCCATGCATTGCTTAGAAACCTCAATGCGCAGAATCCTCATTGCTTAGAAATTTTATTGCTCTGAAACCTCAATGCTTAGCAACCCTAATGCTTACAAACCTCATTGCATAGAGGCCTTAATGTTTAGAAACAACAAAGATTAGAAAACTCAATGCTTGGCTTAGAATCCTCAATGCTTAGAATCCTCAATGCTTAGAATCCTCAATGCTTAGCATCCTCAATGCTTAGCATCCTCAATGCTTAGAATCCTCAATGCTTAGAATCCTCAATGCTTAGCATCCTCAATGCTTAGAATCCTTAATGCTTAGAATCCTCAATGCTTAGAATCCTCAATGCTTAGAATCCTCAATGCTTAGAATCCTCAATGCTTAGCTTAGAAACCTCAATGCTTAGAATCCTCAATGCTTAGAATCCTCAATGCTTAGAATCCTCAATGCCTAGCTTAGAATCCTCAATGCTTAGAATGCTCAATGCACAGAATCCTTATTGCTTAGAAACCTCAATACTTAGCATCCTCAGTGCTTAGCTTAGAATCCTCACTGCTTAGAAACCTGAATGCTTAGAATCCTCAATGCTTAGAATCCTCAATGCTAAGCTTAGAAACCTCAATGCTTAGCATCCTCAATGCTTGGAAACCTCAATGCTTATCATCCTCAATGCTTATAAACCTCAATGCTTAGAATCCTCAATGCTTAGAATCCTCAATGCATAGAATCCTCAATGCCTAGCTTAGAATCCTCAATGCTTAGAATCCTCAATGCTTAGAAAGCTCAATGCACGGAGTCCTTAATGCTTAGAAACCTCAATACTTAGCATCCTCAGTGCTTAGGTTTGAATCCTCACTGCTTAGAAACCTGAATGCTTAGAATCCTCAATGCTACGCTTAGAAACCTCAATGCTTAGCATCCTCAATGCTTAGCATCCTCAATCCTTAGCATCCTCAATGCATATCTTAGAATCCTCAAAGCTCAGGATCCTCAATGCTTAGAAACCTCAATGCACAGAGTCCTTAATGCTTAGAAACCTCAATACTTAGCATCCTCAGTGCTTAGCATCCTCAACGCGTAGAATCCCCAATGCTTAGAAACCTCAATGCTTAGCATCCTCAATCCTTAATATGCTCTATGCTTAGCTTAGAATCCTCCATGCTTAGAATCCTCAATGCTTACAAACCTCAATGCTGAGAAATTTTATTGTTTGAAACCTCATTGCTTAGCATCCCAAATGCTTACAAACCTCAATGCATAGAGGCCTTAATGCTTAGAAACCACAAAGATTAGAAAACTCAATGCTTGGCTTAGAATCCTCAATGCTTAGAATCCTCAATGCTTAGAATCTTCAATGCTTAGCAACCTCCATGCATCGCTTAGAATCCACAATAGTTAGAATCCTCAATGCTTCGCATCCTCAATGCCTAGCTTAGAAACCTCAATGCTTAGAATCCTCAATGCTTAGAATCCTCAATGCTTACCTTAGAAACCTCAATGCTTAGAATCCTCACTGCTTAGAATCCTCAATGCTTAGAATCCTCAATGCTTAGAATCCTCAATGCTTAGAATCCTCAATGCACAGAGTCCTCAATGCTTAGAAACCTCAATACTTAGCATCCTCAGTGCTTAGCTTATAATCCTCACTGCTTAGAAACCTGAATGCTTAGAATCCTCAATGATTAGAATCCTCAAAGCTAAGCTTATGAAGAGTGAGCAAAGCCTCAAAATGGTGGTAAGGTAACATTTTGCTATAGAAAGGGAAAGGGGAACTTCACAGAAACCAAGACAAAGGGTAACTGTTCATTTAAAAGTGCAGGGAAAGGGGGAATTACAGACACTTAGTCAAAATAAAGCCAGAGAAGAGGGCAATAAAGATAAGAAGAAACTGTCCGGAGACCTCTGACAAGAAGGATTAGATCCCCCCCCCCCCGGGCAAGATGATGCCGACATGGGAGAACAATAACAGCAGATAACACCAAGAAGAAAACAGAAGAAGAATTTCACCCCAAAACATCGGCAAGGGTCACGGGGAATGGTGTCAGGGGGAATGAGGGAATGGGGTCGCAGGGAACGGGGCCATAGGGAATGTAATGAATATGTAATCAAACTGAGGAGGAGACTATTGATTATGTATTAGCTTAACCTATATCTGTAACACACTTTTCTCTTTACGGTGTGCAAGTTTGGAGGAGCTATCCCCCTTGCACCCGGCGCTGCGCAACGCTGGAATAAACATACCTGCTTTATAACCCATCTCTGGATTATAGAGTTTGATTCCGCAAGTCACTTAGAAACCTCAATGCTTAGAATCCTCAATGCTTAGAATCCTCAATGCTTAGAATCCTCTATGCATTGCTTAGAATCCTCAATAGTTAGAATCCTCAATGCTTCGCATCCTCAATGCTTAGCATCCTCAATGCTTACCATCCTCAATGCTTAGAATCCTCAATGTTCACTGCAGGAGCAGACAAGAACCATCTATCGGCGGACCAGGTATGTGAAATGGGGGACCCGTAAGTCGTGAGGAGACGTCCTACGCAGGGCACAGTGGAGTCGGCGTGCTCCCCCCCAAGGGACGTGAGCTCACGGGTTAGGTTAGGTTGCCGGCTGGGTTAGGACTCCCTAGGGAGTGCCTACAAAGGGGCCAGTAAGTCGTACGCATGGTAAAAGAGCTAATGCTCACATTCAGGTGATTGCTAATTGGGCAGAGCTTGTCTGCTCTCTGGTACAGGGTGATTTGGGCAATCCTGGGATAATTTGTATCGTACAGCGCTGTTTATATAGGTGACCTAAGTCAACAACTAGCACCGGTGTTCTTAACATCTTTGGTTAAGCTTAACAAATGATATATTGTAATTCTGTTTGAATTGTCGTGTGAGTGTGGTGTGAGTGAGACGCAGCACAGCTGCGGGGCGAGTGCGGAGTCCCGACCCGCGGTTCCGTCCTCCCGCGAGGGAAACGGCCGGGGACGGACGAAGCGAAAGTTGTCTCCAATACTTGTTTATCTATGTTTTAATACGTGTTTATTTTGTATTATTAATTACTGGTTTTTGTAAAGTATGTGGTCATAAGTCATAACAATGCTGTTGTGTCAGAAGTGGTTTTACTTATAAAAGAATACGGTGGTTTATATTAAGTTACAATGGGAAAATCACAGAGCAAAGAGGTCCCTGCGCGCTCACCCCTGGGGTGTATACTGGCACATTGGCGAGATATCGCTGGGGAACCAGGAGGAACCCTGAGCCGGAAAAAAAAAAAATCCTGATTAAATATTGTAATCAGTGGTGGTTGATTTATAAGCTAGAGGACAGGGACAATGAACATATAGAGGAATGTCTGTGTGGAATGAGCATCAAGCCATTTATGTGATACTGTGTTCTGCCTGCGAAGAGGTGTAAGGGAGGTGGGTCAGTCAGTGCTGGCTCTGTGGCGAGAGGTGTATGACTGAACGATATGGATTGCTAAGGGAAAGTTATAAGGTAGTAAGAGTGTTTATGGAAATTGAAGAACTGTGTTGTTTGATTTGTGGGTTTTGAAGGGAATGGGACAAACTGTTTGGCTGGTATAAGAAAGTGTAGTTGTTAATGTCATACGGAAGTATTGTTGAGGATACGTGGAAGTGTAAATGAGGGTACAAATAGTGGAATAGTGTACAGAGGAAAAAGGGTTAAAGAGAAAGTGAGTTTATCTGTGCTGGCATGAGAACAACCCCCCCGCACCGTTCCCCTGCAATCAGAACTCTCAGAGTGGGAGAGGGAGCCAGGGTCAGAGACTGCTGCTGTAAACAGCAAAGGGGAAGGTGGAGAGGACAGGGCATTGGAAGTGAGAATAGCCTTCATGTGCAGAGATGTGGGAAATCTGAAATCTGGGCAGCACTGGACGGCTCTGGAGAGGAGGTGAAATGTAATGATTAGAGTTTGGAAAGTGAGAAAGTTTGGGAAGGACAAAAGTTGAGGAAGGCAAAGATAAAAACAGGGATGTCAGGTCTGAAGAGAGGTGTACAATAAGAAGAAAACAAACAAACAACAACAACAACAACAAATAACAAAACAAACACCTGATTGAGAATCAGAGATGTTCAGGGAATTGAGAATAATAACAGCTGTTACTGTTGTGGTGCTAGAGTAGGGCCATAGGACCCAGGGATCCCCCACGAGGAAAGGGGGGGGAGGGAGGCTTGAGGAGCCCAGGGAGGGCTCTGCCCCGCTGGAATGAAAGCAGTGTGCAAATGCAGTGGGACACTGGTAGAGAAATCCGACCAAGCTGAGTGAGAAGGAATTGCCTCTGATTGCAGAACTGAACAATGAGAACTTGGGAAGTTAACCCTAGCAGATACACCGATGAAACTGCAGCTAAGGAAGCAGGATAAAGTAGTTCATTTTCTGATGGATATGGGAGCTTCTTACTACCCATAGATGGTTTTGTAACAGTAGTAGGTGCTACTGCCCAACAAGAAAAGGCTTACTTTTGGAATTAATTAAATATAAGCTAAGAAAACAAGTAGGAATACAGAAATTCTTGTACCTGTCAGGTTACCCTGGCAAGAAATTTAATAAAACCGGAGCTAAGGGTCAAACAATATTGGCTGATTAAGAATTGTAAGTCTGACTATTAGCACAAACTGGGAAAAACAATGTTATACCCCCAGGAGCCACAGCAATCTCAATTAAGACACACTTAGGGGTGTGGGCATCAGGGCCAAAAATTAAGCCCTAAATACAAGTTAAAAGCAAGAGCTCACCCACTCAGGGTAAAGTGGTGCCCTTTGAGGATATGTGACTGTAGAAGGACAAAAGAAATAATAGATAATTTTTTGAGTTTGAATTACTAATTGAATGGGAATCCAAGTACAAAACTCCAATTTTGCCAATTTGCTAGATTTTCGGATAGCAAGTGCTTTAGTTTGGTAGAAGACATGAGGACAAGTAATGGAATTGTTGAATGGATACACTCAGTGATGGAAAATCCATGCACTTTATCAACCAAGTTAAGGAATGAATAGGTGGAGTTTGCCTTCTGGATTTGAGGGATGTCTCTTCTGCCTGGTTTGACTAAAGGAAGCCTAAGGTTATTTGCCTTTGAATAGGAAAACCCTAATAGAGGGAGAAGAGACTCAGTTAACCTGGACAGTGTTACCCAGGGTTGTGAGAACAGCTTAATGATTTTTGAGAACTGGTCAACTCATGAGCCTGAGACCTGGGATCCTCCATCCTAGGGTGGAACTTTACTGGAGCATGTGGATGCCACAGCAACAAAAGGACTGTGTACAGTAGACTGAGAGTTTGCTGAGTTTCTTGGTTTACAGAAAGCACAAATAACTCAGAAATTACAGCTGGACTTTGGACCTTAAGGACTGCCAGGAAAGAAGCCATCTGCTAAGCCCCTGAGCTGCAAACTGCCAAGGAACTTCATACGTTCCCAGGAATGACAGGAGGGTGCTGACCATGGATACACAGCTACGGACTGATGGTAAACCTCAAACAGCTTGAAGTGAGTAAGGGATGGTGCCTGAGGGCAGTGGCTGCACTGGTGTTCAATATTCAAGAAGCCTATAAATCTACACTGGGCCAAAGGACACCAGTTTTAATATCTCATACAGTGTTTACTGTATTGGAGGCAAAAGGGGGACATTAGTTCATTGGCTCTCACCCCAAAGATTCCTGAAATACCAGGCCATCCTGGTAGAGCAAGATGATGTAGAAATAATTGTGACTAATATTGTCAACCCAGTATCTTTCCTTAGCGGAACTCCCGGAGAACCAGTATTACATGACTGCTTTGAATCAACTGAAGCTGCACATTCCAGCCGGTCAGTCGAACCTGAAGGACGAACCCTTAGAAGATGCAGAAGACACCTGGGTTACCAGCAGCTGCAGTTTTATGAGACAAGGAGACTGTAAGACAGGACATGCAGTAACTGCTACTGACCAGGTAATCGAAGCACAACCACCAGCTGTGGGGACTTCCCCTCAGAAGGCTGAAATAACTGCCTTGACAAGAGCTTCAATCATATGGACAGATGCCAAATATGTGCCACACGCTCATAGTACCATCTGAAAAGAGCAAGGATTGCTCACACACAAGGAAAACAGCCTGATTTAAATCTACCAATGGTTATTATATGTTGTAAAAGACATCAGAAATGTAACACTGTACAGGAAACAGAAAATAAGATAATAGATCAGGTGGCAGAACAGGCAGTTGAAGAGGGCTTCAATTCCAGACGGTAAACTTAAAATCTCTGAAGCCAAGTCAAAACCTGTAAAATATTCTAAAGAGAACAGGAGTCCAATTAATGATTTAGAAAGGAATAGAGCAAGTTGACAGATGGGTGCATGCCCAAATGGACATTGTTATGCCCTTTAGTATTTTATGGAAATTGGTTATAAAGGAAGATAAGAGAATATATTGGGCAAACTAACACTACAAAGTACAGTCCCAGTACCAGGAACAGGGCACAAGTGGGCCTCACGGGAGAGGGCCTTCCAGGGCAACAATGGCAAATTGATTTCACAGAACTCCCAAGAAAAGGGGGGTATTGCTGTATGAAAATTTCTGTAACCTTAGAAACAATTGAGGATGCTGCTGCAGATACCTGATGGACAATCCAAAAGGAGGTATCCTGTTTATCCAAAGATGCATTGCAACATGGAGTAGGCAGGGATAAAACCGATTGGGGAATAGTTTTCTCTGGACCATGGGATAAACTTACTAGTTGCCAAATTTAGGATGACTGAAACAGTTTTTCTTAGCCTGCGTCACCTTGCTATTCTTGGTGTGTTTTACTTGTGTTGTTATAAGATGCCTTTTGTGTCTGCACCAAGGTACTGGAAGGGAATACGAGGTTTAGAAGAGACATGAGCTGAGACAAAAGGTAGAGAGCGGAGCCTATTTTGAGACCCATTAAGAATCTAGCAGGTAAAAGCCTGCTAGATTAAAGAAAAGGGGGGAATTGAAGAGTGAGCAAAGCCTCAAAATGGTGGTAAGGTAACATTTTGCTATAGAAAGGGAAAGGGGAACTTCACAGAAACCAAGACAAAAGGTAACTGTACATTTAAAAGTGCAGGGAAAGGGGGAATTACAGACACTTAGTCAAAATAAAGCCAGAGAAGAGGGCAATAAAGATAAGAAGAAACTGTCCGGAGACCTCTGACAAGAAGGATTAGATCCCCCCCCCCCCGGGCAAGATGATGCCGACATGGGAGAACAATAACAGCAGATAACACCAAGAAGAAAACAGAAGAAGAATTTCACCCCAAAACATCGGCAAGGGTCACGGGGAATGGTGTCAGGGGGAATGAGGGAATGGGGTCGCAGGGAACGGGGCCATAGGGAATGTAATGAATATGTAATCAAATTGAGGAGGAGACTATTGATTATGTATTAGCTTAACCTATATCTGTAACACACTTTTCTCTTTACGGTGTGCAAGTTTGGAGGAGCTATTCCCCTTGCACCCGGCGCTGCGCAACGCTGGAATAAACATACCTGCTTTATAAACCATCTCTGGATTATAGAGTTTGATTCCGCAAGTCACTTAGAAACCTCAATGCTTAGAATCCTCAATGCTTAGAATCCTCAATGCTTAGAATCCTCTATGCATTGCTTAGAATCCTCAATAGTTAGAATCCTCAATGCTTCGCATCCTCAATGCTTAGCTTAGAAACCTCAATACTTAGAATCCTCAATGCGTAGCATCCCCATTACATAGCTTAGAATCCTCAATGCTTAGCATCCTCAATGCTTAGCATCCTCAATGCTTAGAATCCTCAATGCTTAGCATCCTCAAAGCTTAGCATCCTCAATGCTTAGCATCCTCAATGCTTAGCATCCTCAATGCTTAGAATCCTCAATGCTTAGCATCCTCAATGCTTAGCATCCTCAATGCTTAGCATCCTCAAAGCTTAGCATCCTCAATGCTTAGCTTAGAAACCTCAATGCTTAGAATCCTCAATGCTTAGAATCCTCAATGCTTAGAATCCTCAATGCATAGATTAGAATCCTCAATGTTTAGAATCCTCAATGATTAGAATCCTCAATGCTTAGAATCCTCAATGCTTAGAATCCTCAATGCTTAGCATCCTCAATGCTTAGCTTAGAAAACTCAATGCTTAGAATCCTCAATGCTTAGAAACCTCAATGCACAGAGTCCTTAATGCTTAGAAACCTCGATACTTAGCATCCTAAGTGCTTAGATTTGAATCCTCACTGCTTAGAAACCTGAATTCTTAGAATCCTCAATGCTTAGAATCCTCAATGCTTAGCTTAGAATCCTCAATGCTTAGAATTCTCAATGCTTAACATCCTCAATATTTAGAATCCTCAATGCATAGCTTAGAATCCTCAATGCTTAGAATCCTCAATGCTTAGAATCATCAGTGCTTAGAATCCTCAAAGCACAGAGTCCTTAATGCTTAGAAACCTCAATACTTAGCATCCTCAGTGCTTAGCTTAGAATCCTCACTGCTTAGAAACCTGAATGCTTAGAATCCTCAATGATTAGAATCCTCAATGCTAAGCTTAGAAACCTCAATGCTTAGAATCCTCAATGCTTAGAATCCTCAATGCTTAGAATCCTCAATGCTTAGCATCCTCAATGCTTAGCATCCTCAATGCTTAGAATCCTCAATGCTTAGAATCCTCAATGCTTAGCTTAGAATCCTCAATGCTTAGAAACCTCAATGCACAGAGTCCTCAATGCTTAGAAACCTCAATTCACAGAGTCCTTAATGCTTAGAAACCTCAATACTTAGCATCCTCAATGCTTAGCTTAGAATCCTCAATGCTTAGAATCCTCAATGCTTAGAATCCTCAATGCTTAGCATCCTCAATGCTTACCATCATCAATGCCTAGAATCCTCAATGCTTAGCTTAGAAACCTCAGTGCTTAGAATCCACAATGCTTAGAATGCACAATGCTTAGAATCCTCAATGCTTAGAATCCTCAATGCTTAGAATCCTCAATGCTTAGCATCCTCAATGCTTAGCTTAGAAAACTCAATGCTTAGCATCCTCAATGCTTTACAGCCTCAATGCTTAGCATCCTCAATGCTTAGCATCCTCAATGCTTAGCATCCTCATTGCTTAGAAACCTCAATGCACAGAGTCCTTAATGCTTAGAAACCTCAATACTTAGCATCCTCAGTGCTTATCTTAGAATCCTCACTGCTTAGAAACCTCAATGCTTAGAATCCTCAGTGCTTAGCATCCTCAACGCGTAGAATCCCCAATGCTTCGAAACCTCAATGCTTAGCATCCTCAATCCTTAGTATGCTCTCTGCTTTGCTTAGAATCCTCAATGCTTAGAATCCTCAATGCTTAAAAACCTCAATGCTGAGAAATTTTATTGTTTGAAACCTCATTGCTTAGCATCCCAAATGCTTACAAACCTCAATGCATAGTGGCCTTAATGCTTAGAAAACTCAAAGATTAGAAAACTCAATGCTTGGCTTAGAATCCTCTATGCTTAGAATTCTCAATGCTTAGAATCCTCCATGCTTAGAATCCTCAATGCTTAGCATCCTACATGCATTGCTTAGAATCCTCAATGCTTCGCATCCTCAATGCTTCGCTTAGAAACCTCAATGCTTAGCATCCTCATTGCTTAGCATCCTCATTGCTTAGCTTAGAATCCTCAAAGCTCAGAATCCTCACTGCTTAGGAACATCAATGCTTAGCATCCTCCATGCATTCCTTAGAAACCTCAATGCGCAGAATCCTCATTGCTTAGAAATTTTATTGCTCTGAAACCTCAATGCTTAGCAACCCTAATGCTTACAAACCTCATTGCATAGAGGCCTTAATGTTTAGAAAAAACAAAGATTAGAAAACTCAATGCTTGGCTTAGAATCCTCAATGCTCAGAATCCCCAATGCTTAGCATCCTCAATGCTTAGCATCCTCAATGCTTAGCATCCTCAATGCTTAGAATCCTCAATGCTTAGAATCCTCAATGCTTAGAATCCTCAATGCCTAGCTTAGAATCCTAAAAGCTCAGGATCCTCAATGCTTAGAAACCTCAATGCACAGAGTCCTTAATGCTTAGAAACCTCAATACTTAGCATCCTCAGTGCTTTGCTTAGAATCCTCACTGCTAAGAAACCTGAATGCTTAGAATCCTCAATGCTTAGAATCCTCAATGCTTAGCTTAGAAACCTCAATGCTTAGAATCCTCAATGCTTAGAATCCTCAATGCTTAGCATCCTCAATGCTTAGCATCCTCAATGCTTAGCATCCTCAATGCTTGGCAACCTCAATGCTTTGTATCCTCAATGCTTAGAATCCTCAATGCTTAGAATCCTCAATGCTTAGAATCCTCAATGCTTAGAATCCTCAATGCTTAGCATCCTCAATGCTTAGCTTAGAAACCTCAATGCACAGAGTCCTTAATGCTTAGAAACCTCAATGCACAGAGTCCTTAATGCTTAGAAACCTCAATACTTAGCATCCTCAGTGCTTAGCTTAGAATCCTCACTGCTTAGAAACCTGAATGCTTAGAATCCTCAATGCTTAGAATCCTCAATGCTTAGAATCCTCAATGCTTAGCATCCTCAATGCATAGCTTAGAATCCTCAAAGCTCAGGATCCTCAATGCTTAGAAACCTCAATGCACAGAGTCCTTAATGCTTAGAAACCTCAATCCTTAGCATCCTCAGTGCTTAGCTTAGAATCCTTTGCTTAGAAACCTCAATGCTTAGAATCCTCAGTGCACAGCATCCTCAACGCGTTGAATGACCAATGCTTAGAAACCTCAATGATTAGCATCCTCAATCCTTAGTATGCTCTATGCTTAGCTTAGAATCCTCAGTGCTTAGAATCCTCAATGCTTACAAACCTCAATGCTGAGAAATTTTATTATTTGAAACCTCATTGCTTAGCATCCCAAATGCTTACAAGCCTCAATACATAGAGGCCTTAAAGCTTAGAAACCTCAAAGATTAGAAAACTCAATGCTTGGCTTAGAATCCTCAATGCTTAGAATCCCCAATGCTTAGAATCCCCAGTGCTTAGCATCCTCATTACATAGCTTAGAATCCTCAATGCTTAGCATCCTCAATGCTTAGAATCCTCAATGCTTAGAAACCTCAATGCTTAGAATCCTCAATGCTTAGAATCCTCAATGCTTAGAATCCTCAATGCTTAGCATCCTCAATGCTTAGAATCCTCAATGCTTAGAAACCTCAATGCTTAGCATCCTCAATGCTTAGAATCCTCAATGCTTAGAATCCTCAAAGCTTAGCATCCTCAATGCTTAGAATCCTCAATGCTTAGAATCCTCAATGCTTAGCATCCTCAAATCTTAGAATCCTCAATGCTTAGCATCCCCAATGCTTAGCATCCTCAATGCTTAGAATCCTCAATGCTTAGAATCCTCAATGCTTTGCTTAGAAACCTCAATGCTTAGAATCCTCAATGCTTAGAATCCTCAATGCTTAGAATCCTCAATGCTTAGCATCCTCAATGCTTAGCATCCTCAATGCTTAGAATCATCAATGCTTAGCATCCTCAATGCTTAGAATCCTCAATGCTTAGCATCCTCAAAGCTTAGCATCCTCAATGCTTAGAATCCTCAATGCTTAGAATCCTCAATGCTTAGCATCCTCAATGCTTAGCATCCTCAATGCTTAGAATCCTCAATGCTTAGCATCCTCAATGCTTAGAAACCTCAATGCTTTGCTTAGAAACCTCAATGCTTAGAATCCACAATGCTTAGAATCCTCAATGCTTAGCTTAGAAAACTCAATGCTTAGAATCCTCAATGCTTAGAAACCTCAATGCACAGAGTCCTTAGTGCTTAGAAACCTAAAAACTTAGCATCCTCAAGGCTTAGCTTAGAATCCTCACTGCTTAGAAACCTGAATGCTTAGAATCCTCAATGCTTAGCTTAGAATCCTCAATGCTTAGAAACCTCAATGCACAGAGTCCTCAATGCTTAGAAACCTCAATTCACAGAGTCCTTAATGCTTAGAAACCTCAATACTTAGCATCCTCAATGCTTAGCTTAGAATCCTCAATGCTTAGAATCCTCAATGCTTAGAATCCTCAATGCTTAGCATCCTCAATGCTTACCATCATCAATGCCTAGAATCCTCAATGCTTAGCTTAGAAACCTCAGTGCTTAGAATCCACAATGCTTAGAATGCACAATGCTTAGAATCCTCAATGCTTAGAATCCTCAATGCTTAGAATCCTCAATGCTTAGCATCCTCAATGCTTAGCTTAGAAAACTCAATGCTTAGCATCCTCAATGCTTTACAGCCTCAATGCTTAGCATCCTCAATGCTTAGCATCCTCAATGCTTAGCATCCTCAATGCTTAGAATCCTCAATGCTTAGAATCCTCAATGCTTAGAATCCTCAATGCCTAGCTTAGAATCCTAAAAGCTCAGGATCCTCAATGCTTAGAAACCTCAATGCACAGAGTCCTTAATGCTTAGAAACCTCAATACTTAGCATCCTCAGTGCTTTGCTTAGAATCCTCACTGCTAAGAAACCTGAATGCTTAGAATCCTCAATGCTTAGAATCCTCAATGCTTAGCTTAGAAACCTCAATGCTTAGAATCCTCAATGCTTAGAATCCTCAATGCTTAGAATCCTCAATGCTTAGAATCCTCAATGCTTAGCATCCTCAATGCTTAGCATCCTCAATGCTTGGCAACCTCAATGCTTTGTATCCTCAATGCTTAGAATCCTCAATGCTTAGAATCCTCAATGCTTAGAATCCTCAATGCTTAGAATCCTCAATGCTTAGCATCCTCAATGCTTAGCTTAGAAACCTCAATGCACAGAGTCCTTAATGCTTAGAAACCTCAATGCACAGAGTCCTTAATGCTTAGAAACCTCAATACTTAGCATCCTCAGTGCATAGCTTAGAATCCTCACTGCTTAGAAACCTGAATGCATAGAATCCTCAATGCTTAGAATCCTCAATGCTTAGAATCCTCAATGCTTAGCATCCTCAATGCATAGCTTAGAATCCTCAAAGCTCAGGATCCTCAATGCTTAGAAACCTCAATGCACAGAGTCCTTAATGCTTAGAAACCTCAATCCTTAGCATCCTCAGTGCTTAGCTTAGAATCCTTTGCTTAGAAACCTCAATGCTTAGAATCCTCAGTGCACAGCATCCTCAACGCGTTGAATGACCAATGCTTAGAAACCTCAATGATTAGCATCCTCAATCCTTAGTATGCTCTATGCTTAGCTTAGAATCCTCAGTGCTTAGAATCCTCAATGCTTACAAACCTCAATGCTGAGAAATTTTATTATTTGAAACCTCATTGCTTAGCATCCCAAATGCTTACAAACCTAAATGCATAGAGGCCTTAATGCTTAGAATCTTCAAAGATTAGAAAAATCAATGCTTGGGTTAGAATCCTCAATGCTTAGAATCCCCAATGCTTAGAATCCCCAGTGCTTAGCATCCTCCATGCATTGCTTAGAATCCTCAATAGTTAGAATCCTCAATGCTTAGCATCCTCATTACATAGCTTAGAATCCTCAATGCTTAGCATCCTCAATGCTTAGAATCCTCAATGCTTAGAAACCTCAATGCTTAGAATCCTCAATGCTTAGAATCCTCAATGCTTAGAATCCTCAATGCTTAGCATCCTCAATGCTTAGAATCCTCAATGCTTAGAAACCTCAATGCTTAGCATCCTCAATGCTTAGAAACCTCAATGCTTAGAATCCACAATGCCTAGCTTAGAATCCTCAATGCTTAGAATCCTCAATGCTTAGAATCCTCAATGCTTAGAATCCTCAATGCTTAGAAACCTCAATGCACAGAGTCCTTAATGCTTAGAAACCTCAATACTTAGCATCCTCAGTGCTTAGCGTAGAATCCTCACTGCTTAGAAACCTGAATGCTTAGAATCCTCAATGCTTAGATTCCTCGATGCTTAGAATCCTCAATGCTTAGATTAGAAACCTCAATGCTTAGAATCCTCAATGCTTAACATCCTCAATGCTTAGAATCCTCAATGCTTAGAATCCTCAGTGCTTAGAATCCTCAATGCTTAGAAACCTCAATGCACAGAGTCCTTAATGCTTAGAAACCTCAATACTTAGCAACCTCAGTGCTTAGCTTAGAATCCTCACTGCTTAGAAACCTGAGTGCTTAGAATCCTCAATGCTTAGAATCCTCAATGCTTAGCTTAGAAACCTCAATGCTTAGAATCCTCAATGCTTAGAATCCTCAATGCTTAGAATCCTCAATGCCTAGATTAGAATCCTCAATGCTTAGAATCCTCAATGCTTAGAATCCTCAATGCTTAGCATCCTCAATGCTTAGCATCCTCAATGCTTTAGCTTAGAAAACTCAATGCTTAGAATCCTCAATGCTTAGAAACCTCAATGCAAAGAGTCCTTAATGCTTAGAAACCTCAATACTTAGCATCCTCAATGCTTAGCTTAGAATCCTCACTGCTTAGAAACCTGAATGCTTAGAATCCTCAATGCTTAGAATCATCAATGCTTAGCATAGAAACCTCAATGCTTAGAATTCTCAATGCTTAACATCCTCAATGTTTAGAATCCTCAGTGCATAGCATAGAATCCTCAATGCTTAGAATCCTCAATGCTTAGCATCCTCAATGCCTAGAATCCTCAATCCTTAGCTTAGAATCCTCAATGCTTAGAATCCTCAATGCTTAGAATCCTCAATGCTTAGAATGCTCAATGCTTAGCATCCTCAATGCTTAGCTTAGAAAACTCAATGCTTAGCATCCTCAATGCTTAACAGCCTCAATGCTTAGCATCCTCAATGCTTAGCATCCTCATTGCTTAGAAACCTCAATGCACAGAGTCCTTAATGCTTAGAAACCTCAATACTTAGCATCCTCAGTGCTTAGCGTAGAATCCTCTCTGCTTAGAAACCTGAATGCTTAGAATCCTCAATGCTTAGATTCCTCGATGCTTAGAATCCTCAATGCTTAGCTTAGAAACCTCAATGCTTAGAATCCTCAATGCTTAACATCCTCAATGCTTAGAATCCTCACTGCTTAGAATCCTCAATGCTTAGAATCCTCAATGCTTAGCATCCTCAATGTAAAGCTTAGAATCCCCAATGCTCAGGATCCTCAATGCTTAGAAACCTCAATGCAAAGAGTCCTTAATGCTTAGAATCCTCAATGCTTAGCATCCTCAATGCTTTGTATCCCAATTACATAGCTTAGAATCCTCAATGCTTAACATCATCAATGCTTAGCATCCTCATTGCTTAGCTTCGAATTCTCAAAGCTCAGAATGCTCACTGCTTAGGAACCTCAATGCTTAGCATCGTCCATGCATTGCTTAGAAACCTCAATGCGTAGAATCCTCATTGCTTAGAAATTTTATTGCTCTGAAACCTCAATGCTTAGCATCCCTAATGCTTACAAACCTCAGTGCATAGAGGCCTTAATGTTTAGAAACAGCAAAGATTAGAAAACTCAATGCTTGGCTTAGAATCCTCAATGTTTAGAATCCTCAATGCATAGAATCCTCAATGCTTAGCATCCTCAATGCTTAGCATCCTCATTACATAGCTTAGAATCCTCAATGCTTAGAATCCTCAATGCTTAGCATCCTCAATGCTTAGTATCCTCAATGCTTAGAAACCTCAATGCTTAGCATCCTCAATGCTTAGAAACCTCAATGCACAGAGTCCTTAATTCTTAGAAACCTCAATACTTAGCATCCTCAGTGCTTAGCTTAGAATCCTCAATGCTTAACATCCTCAATGTTTAGAATCCTCAATGCATAGCTTAGAATCCTCAATGCTTAGAATCCTCAATGCTTAGAATCCTCAATGCTTAGAATCCTCAATGCTTAGCATCCTCAATGCATATCTTAGAATCCTCAAAGCTCAGTATCCTCAATGCTTAGAAACCTCAATGCACAGAGTTCTTAATGCTTAGAAACCTCAATACTTAGCATCCTCATTGCTTAGCTTAGAATCCTCACTGCTTAGAAAACTCAATGCTTAGAATCCTCAGTGCTTAGCATCCTCAACGCGTAGAATCCTCAATGCTTAGCATCCTCCATGCATAGCTTAGAATCCTCAATGCTTACAGTCCTCATTGCTTAGCATCCTCATTGCTTAGCATCCTCATTGCTGAGCTTCGAATCCTCAAAGCTCAGAATCCTCACTGCTTAGGAACCTCAATGCTTAGCATCCTCCATGCATTGCTTAGAAACCTCAATGCGCAGAATCCTCATTGCTTAGAAATTTTATTGCTCTGAAACCTCAATGCTTAGCAACCCTAATGCTTACAAACCTCATTGCATAGAGGCCTTAATGTTTAGAAAAAACAAAGATTAGAAAACTCAATGCTTGGCTTAGAATCCTCAATGCTCAGAATCCCCAATGCTTAGCATCCTCAATGCTTAGCATCCTCAATGCTTAGAATCCTCAATGCTTAGAATCCTCAATGCCTAGCTTAGAATCCTAAAAGCTCAGGATCCTCAATGCTTAGAAACCTCAATGCACAGAGTCCTTAATGCTTAGAAACCTCAATACTTAGCATCCTCAGTGCTTTGCTTAGAATCCTCACTGCTAAGAAACCTGAATGCTTAGAATCCTCAATGCTTAGAATCCTCAATGCTTAGCTTAGAAACCTCAATGCTTAGAATCCTCAATGCTTAGAATCCTCAATGCTTAGAATCCTCAATGCTTAGCATCCTCAATGCTTAGCATCCTCAATGCTTGGCAACCTCAATGCTTTGTATCCTCAATGCTTAGAATCCTCAATGCTTAGAATCCTCAATGCTTAGAATCCTCAATGCTTAGCATCCTCAATGCTTAGCTTAGAAACCTCAATGCACAGAGTCCTTAATGCTTAGAAACCTCAATGCACAGAGTCCTTAATGCTTAGAAACCTCAATACTTAGCATCCTCAGTGCTTAGCTTAGAATCCTCACTGCTTAGAAACCTGAATGCTTAGAATCCTCAATGCTTAGAATCCTCAATGCTTAGAATCCTCAATGCTTAGCATCCTCAATGCATAGCTTAGAATCCTCAAAGCTCAGGATCCTCAATGCTTAGAAACCTCAATGCACAGAGTCCTTAATGCTTAGAAACCTCAATCCTTAGCATCCTCAGTGCTTAGCTTAGAATCCTTTGCTTAGAAACCTCAATGCTTAGAATCCTCAGTGCACTGCATCCTCAACGCGTTGAATGACCAATGCTTAGAAACCTCAATGATTAGCATCCTCAATCCTTAGTATGCTCTATGCTTAGCTTAGAATCCTCAGTGCTTAGAATCCTCAATGCTTACAAACCTCAATGCTGAGAAATTTTATTATTTGAAACCTCATTGCTTAGCATCCCAAATGCTTACAAACCTAAATGCATAGAGGCCTTAATGCTTAGAATCTTCAAAGATTAGAAAAATCAATGCTTGGGTTAGAATCCTCAATGCTTAGAATCCCCAATGCTTAGAATCCCCAGTGCTTAGCATCCTCCATGCATTGCTTAGAATCCTCAATAGTTAGAATCCTCAATGCTTAGCATCCTCATTACATAGCTTAGAATCCTCAATGCTTAGCATCCTCAATGCTTAGAATCCTCAATGCTTAGAAACCTCAATGCTTAGAATCCTCAATGCTTAGAATCCTCAATGCTTAGAATCCTCAATGCTTAGCATCCTCAATGCTTAGAATCCTCAATGCTTAGAAACCTCAATGCTTAGCATCCTCAATGCTTAGAAACCTCAATGCTTAGAATCCACAATGCCTAGCTTAGAATCCTCAATGCTTAGAATCCTCAATGCTTAGAATCCTCAATGCTTAGAATCCTCAATGCTTAGAAACCTCAATGCACAGAGTCCTTAATGCTTAGAAACCTCAATACTTAGCATCCTCAGTGCTTAGCGTAGAATCCTCACTGCTTAGAAACCTGAATGCTTAGAATCCTCAATGCTTAGATTCCTCGATGCTTAGAATCCTCAATGCTTAGATTAGAAACCTCATTGCTTAGAATCCTCAATGCTTAACATCCTCAATGCTTAGAATCCTCAATGCTTAGAATCCTCAGTGCTTAGAATCCTCAATGCTTAGAAACCTAAATGCACAGAGTCCTTAATGCTTAGAAACCTCAATACTTAGCAACCTCAGTGCTTAGCTTAGAATCCTCACTGCTTAGAAACCTGAGTGCTTAGAATCCTCAATGCTTAGAATCCTCAATGCTTACAATCCTCATTGCTGAGAAATTTTATTGTTTGAAACCTCATTGTTTAGCATCCCAAATGCTTACAAACCTCAATGCATAGAGGCCTTAATGCTTAGAAACCTCAAAGATTAGAAAACTCAATGCTTGGCTTAGAATCCTCAATGCTTAGAATCCTCAATGCTTAGAATCCTCCATGTATAGCTTAGAATCCTCAATGCTTAGAATCCTCAATGCTTAGAATCCTCAATGCTTAGAATCCTCAATGCTTAGCATCCTCAATGCTTAGCATCCTCAATGCTTATAATCCTCAATGCTTAGCGTCCTCATATCTTAGAATCCTCAATGCTTAGCATCCTCAATGCTTAGCATCCTCAATGCTTAGAATCCTCAATGCTTAGAATCCTCAATGCTTTGCTTAGAAATCTCAATGCTGAGAATTCTCAACGCTTAGAATCCTCTATGCTTAGAATCCTCCATGCATTGCTTAGAATCCTCAATAGTTAGAATCCTCAATGCTTCGCGTCCTCAATGCTTAGCTTAGAAACCTCAATACTTAGAATCCTCAATGCTTAGCATCCACATTACATAGCTTAGAATCCTCAATGCTTAGCATCCTCAATGCTTAGCATCCTCAGTGCTTAGAATCCTCAATGCTTAGCATCCTCAAAGCTTAGCATCCTCAATGCTTAGCATCCTCAATGCTTAGCATCCTCAATGCTTAGAAACCTCAAAGCTTTGCTTAGAAACCTCAATGCTTAGAATCCTCAATGCTTAGAATCCTCAATGCTTAGAATCCTCAATGCTTAGAATCCTCAATGCTTAGCTTAGAAACCTCAATGCTTAGAATCCTCAATGCTTAGAATCCTCAATGCTTAGAATCCTCAATGCCTAGATTAGAATCCTCAATGCTTAGAATCCTCAATGCTTAGAATCCTCAATGCTTAGCATCCTCAATGCTTAGCATCCTCAATGCTTTAGCTTAGAAAACTCAATGCTTAGAATCCTCAATGCTTAGAAACCTCAATGCAAAGAGTCCTTAATGCTTAGAAACCTCAATACTTAGCATCCTCAATGCTTAGCTTAGAATCCTCACTGCTTAGAAACCTGAATGCTTAGAATCCTCAATGCTTAGAATCATCAATGCTTAGCATAGAAACCTCAATGCTTAGAATTCTCAATGCTTAACATCCTCAATGTTTAGAATCCTCAGTGCATAGCATAGAATCCTCAATGCTTAGAATCCTCAATGCTTAGCATCCTCAATGCTTAGCATCCTCAATGCCTAGAATCCTCAATCCTTAGCTTAGAATCCTCAATGCTTAGAATCCTCAATGCTTAGAATCCTCAATGCTTAGAATGCTCAATGCTTAGCATCCTCAATGCTTAGCTTAGAAAACTCAATGCTTAGCATCCTCAATGCTTAACAGCCTCAATGCTTAGCATCCTCAATGCTTAGCATCCTCATTGCTTAGAAACCTCAATGCACAGAGTCCTTAATGCTTAGAAACCTCAATACTTAGCATCCTCAGTGCTTAGCGTAGAATCCTCTCTGCTTAGAAACCTGAATGCTTAGAATCCTCAATGCTTAGATTCCTCGATGCTTAGAATCCTCAATGCTTAGCTTAGAAACCTCAATGCTTAGAATCCTCAATGCTTAACATCCTCAATGCTTAGAATCCTCACTGCTTAGAATCCTCAATGCTTAGAATCCTCAATGCTTAGCATCCTCAATGTAAAGCTTAGAATCCCCAATGCTCAGGATCCTCAATGCTTAGAAACCTCAATGCAAAGAGTCCTTAATGCTTAGAATCCTCAATGCTTAGCATCCTCAATGCTTTGTATCCCCATTACATAGCTTAGAATCCTCAATGCTTAGCATCATCAATGCTTAGCATCCTCATTGCTTAGCTTCGAATCCTCAAAGCTCAGAATGCTCACTGCTTAGGAACCTCAATGCTTAGCATCGTCCATGCATTGCTTAGAAACCTCAATGCGTAGAATCCTCATTGCTTAGAAATTTTATTGCTCTGAAACCTCAATGCTTAGCATCCCTAATGCTTACAAACCTCAGTGCATAGAGGCCTTAATGTTTAGAAACAGCAAAGATTAGAAAACTCAATGCTTGGCTTAGAATCCTCAATGTTTAGAATCCTCAATGCATAGAATCCTCAATGCTTAGCATCCTCAATGCTTAGCATCCTCATTACATAGCTTAGAATCCTCAATGCTTAGAATCCTCAATGCTTAGAATCCTCAATGCTTAGTATCCTCAATGCTTAGAAACCTCAATGCTTAGCATCCTCAATGCTTAGAAACCTCAATGCACAGAGTCCTTAATTCTTAGAAACCTCAATACTTAGCATCCTCAGTGCTTAGCTTAGAATCCTCAATGCTTAACATCCTCAATGTTTAGAATCCTCAATGCATAGCTTAGAATCCTCAATGCTTAGAATCCTCAATGCTTAGAATCCTCAATGCTTAGCATCCTCAATGCTTAGCATCCTCAATGCATATCTTAGAATCCTCAAAGCTCAGTATCCTCAATGCTTAGAAACCTCAATGCACAGAGTTCTTAATGCTTAGAAACCTCAATACTTAGCATCCTCATTGCTTAGCTTAGAATCCTCACTGCTTAGAAAACTCAATGCTTAGAATCCTCAGTGCTTAGCATCCTCAACGCGTAGAATCCTCAATGCTTAGCATCCTCCATGCATAGCTTAGAATCCTCAATGCTTACAGTCCTCATTGCTTAGCATCCTCATTGCTTAGCATCCTCATTGCTGAGCTTCGAATCCTCAAAGCTCAGAATCCTCACTGCTTAGGAACCTCAATGCTTAGCATCCTCCATGCATTGCTTAGAAACCTCAATGCGTAGAATACTCAGTGCTTAGAAATTTTATTGCTCTGAAACCTCAATTCTTAGCATCCCTAATGCTTACAGACCTCATTGCATAGAGGCCTTAATGTTTAGAAACCTCAAAGATTAGAAAACTCAATGCTTGGCGTCGAATCCTCAATGCTTAGAATCCTCAATGCTTAGAATCCTCAATGCTTAGCATCCTCACTGCTTAGAAACCTGAATGCTTAGAATCCTCAATGCTTAGAATCCTCAATGCTTAGAATCCTCAATGCTGAGAATCCTCAATGCTTAGAATCCTCAATGCTTAGAAACCTCAATGCACACAGTCCTTAATGCTTAGAAACCTCAATACTTAGCATCTTCAGTGCTTAGCGTAGAATCCTCACTGCTTAGAAACCTGAATGCTTAGAATCCTCAATGCTTAGATCCCTCGATGCTTAGAATCCTCAATGCATAACATCCTCAATGCTTAGAATCCTCAATGCTTAGAATCCTCAATGCTTAGAATCCTCAATGCTTAGCATCCTCAATGCCTCGCTTAGAATCCTCAAAGCTCAGGATCCTCAATGCTTAGAAACCTCAATGCACAGAGTCCTTAATGCTTAGAAAACTCAATACTTAGCATCCTCAGTGCTTAGCTTAGAATCCTCACTGCTTAGAAACCTCAATGCTTAGAATCCCCAGTGCTTAGCATCCTCAATGCATAGAATCCCCAATACTTAGAAACCTCAATCCTTAGTATGCCCTATTCTTAGTTTAAAATCCTCAATGCTTAGAATTCTCAATGCTTAGCATCCTTAATGCTTAGCATCCTCAATCCTTAGCATCCTCAATGCTTAGCATCCCCAATGCTTAGCATCCACAATGCCTAGCTTAGAATCCTCAATGCTTAGAATCCTCAATGCTTAGAATCCTCAATGCTTAGAATCCTCAATGCTTAGCATCCCCATTACATAGCTTAGAATCCTCAATGCTTAGCATCCTCATTGCTTAGCATCCTCAATGCATTGCTTAGAAACCTCAATGCGTAGAATCCTCATTGCTTAGAAATTTTATTGCTCTGTAACCTCAATGCTTAGCATCCCTAATGCTTACAAACCTCAGAGCATAGAGGCCTTAATGTTTAGAAACCTCAAAGATAAGAAAACTCAATGCTTGGCTTAGAATCCTCAATGCTTAGAAACCTGAATGCTTAGAATCCTCAATGCTAAGCTTAGAAACCTCAATGCTTAGCATCCTCAATGCTTAGCATCCTCAATCCTTAGCATCCTCAATGCATATCTTAGAATCCTCAAAGCTCAGGATCCTCAATGTTTAGAAACCTCCATGCACAGTGTCCTTAATGCTTAGAAACCTCAATACTTAGAATCCTCAGTGCTTAGCATCCTCAACGCGTAGAAATCCCAATGCTTAGAAACCTCAATGCTGAGAAATTTTATTGTTTGAAACCTCATTGCTTAGCATCCCAAATGCTTACAAACCTCAATGCATAGAGGCCTTAATGCTTAGAGACCTCAAAGATTAGAAAACTCAATGCTTGGCTTAGAATCCTCAATGCTTAGAATCATCAATGCTTAGAATCTTCAATGCTTAGCATCCTCCATGCATTGCTTAGAATCCTCAATAGAATCCTCAATGCTTCTCAACCTCAATGCTTAGCTTACAAACCTCAATGCTTAGAATCCTCAATGCTTAGAATCCTCAATGCTTACCTTAGAAACCTCAATGCTTAGAATCCTCACTGCTTAGAATCCTCAATGCTTAGAATCCTCAATGCACAGAGTCCTTAATGCTTAGAAACCTCAATACTTAGCATCCTCAGTGCTTAGCTTAGAATCCTCACTGCTTAGAAACCTGAATGCTTAGAATCCTCAATGATTAGAATCCTCAATGCTAAGCTTAGAAACCTCAATGCTTAGAATCCTCAATGCTTAGAATCCTCAATGCTTAGCATCCTCAATGCTTAGCATCCTCAATGCTTGGCATCCTCAATGCTTGGCATCCTCAATGCTTTGAACCCTGAATGTTTAGAAACCTCAATACTTAGAATCCTCAATGCTTAGAATCCTCAATGCTTAGAATCCTCAATGCTTAGAATCCTCAATGCTTAGCTTAGAATCCTCAAAGCTACAGATCCCCAATGCTTAGAAACCTGAATGCACAGAGTCCTTAATGCTTAGAAACCTCAATACTTAGCATCCTCAGTGCTTAGCTTAGAATCCTCACTGCTTAGAAACTTCAATGCTTAGAATCCTTAGTGCTTAGCATCCTCAACGCGTAGAATCCCCAATGCTTATAAACGTCAATGCTTAGCATCCTCAATCCTTAGAATGCTCTATGCTTAGCTTAGAATCCTCAATGCTTAGAATCCTCAATGCTAAAAACCTCAATGCTGAGAAATTTTATTGTTTGCAACCTCATTGCTTAGCATCCCAAATGCTTACAAACCTCAATGCATAGAGGCCTCAATGCTTAGAAACCTCAAAGATTAGAAAACTCAGTGCTTAGAATCCTCAATGCTTAGGAACCTCAATGCACAGAGTCCTTAATGCTTAGAAACCTCAATACTTAGCATCCTCAGTGCTTAGCTTAGAATCCTCACTGCTTAGAAACCTCAATGCTTATAATCCTCAGTGCTTAGCATCATCAATGCGTAGAATCCCCAATGCTTAGAAACCTCAATGCTTAGCATCCTCAATCCTTAGTATGCTCTATGCTTAGCTTAGAATCCTCAATGCTTAGCATCCTCAATGCTTTGTATCCCCATTACATAGCTTAGAATCCTCAATGCTTAGCATCCTCAATGCTTAGCATCCTCATTGCTTAGCTTCGAATCCTCAAAGCACAGAATCCTCACTGCTTAGGAACCTCAATGCTTAGCATCCTCCATGCATTGCTTAGAAACCTTAATGCGTAGAATCCTCATTGCTTAGAAATTTTATTGCTCTGAAACCTCAATGCTTAGTATCCCTAATGCTTACAAACCTCAGTGCATAGAGGCCTTAATGTTTAGAAACCTCAATGATAAGAAAACTCAATGCTTGTCTTAGAATCCTCAATGGTTAGAAACGTGAATGCTTAGAATCCTCAATGCTAAGCTTAGAAACCTCAATGCTTAGCATCCTCAATGCTTAGCATCCTCAATCCTTAGCATCCTCAATGCATATCTTAGAATCCTCAAAGCTCAGGATCCTCAATGCTTAGAAACCTCAATGCACAAAGTCCTTAATGCTTAGAAACCTCAATACTTAGAATCCTCAGTGCTTAGCATCCTCAACGCGTAGAATCCCCAATGCTTAGAAACCTCAATGCTTAGCATCCTCAATCCTTATTATGCTCTATGCTTAGGTTAGAATCCTCAATGCTTAGAATCCTCAATGCTTACAAACCTCAATGCTGAGAAATTTTATTGTTTGAAACCTCATTGCTTAGCATCCCTAATCCTTACAAACCTCAATGTATAGAGGACTTAATGCTTAGAAACCTCAAAGATTAGAAAACTCAATGCTTGGCTTAGAATCCTCAATGCTTAGAATCCTCAATGCTTAGATTCTTCAATGCTTAGCATCCTCCATGCATTGCTTAGAATCCTCAATAGTTAGAATCCTCAATGCTTCGCATCCTCCATAGCTAGAATCCTCAATGCTTCGCATCCTCAATGCTTAGCTTAGAAACCTCAATGCTTAGAATCCTCAATGCTTAGAATCCTCAATGCTTACCTTAGAAACCTCAATGCTTAGAATCCTCAATGCTTAGAATCCTCAATGCTTAGAATCCTCAATGCTTAGAATCCTCAATGCACAGAGTCCTTAATGCTGAGAAACCTCAATACTTAGCATCCCCAGTGCTTAGATTAGAATCCTCACTGCTTAGAAACCTGAATGCTTAGAATCCTCAATGATTAGAATCCTCAATGCTAAGCTTAGAAACCTCAATGCTTAGCATCCTCAATGCTTAGAATCCTCAATGCTTAGAATCCTCAATGCTTAGAATCCTCAATGCTTAGCATCCTCAATCCTTAGTATGCTCTATGCTTAGCTTAGAATCCTCAATGCTTAGAATCCTCAGTGCTTACAAACCTCAATGCTGAGAAATTTTATTGTTTGAAACCTCATTGCTTAGCATCCCAAATGCTTACAAACCTCAATGCATAGAGGCCTTAATGCTTAGAAACCTCAAAGATTAGAAAACTCAATGCTTGGCTTAGAATCCTCTATGCTTAGAATCCTCAATGCTTAGAATCCTCATGCTTAGAATCCTCAATGCTTAGGAACCTCAATGCACAGAGTCCTTAATGCTTAGAAACCTCAATACTTAGAATCCTCAGTGCTTAGCTTAGAATCCTCACTGCTTAGAAACTTCAATGCTTAGAATCCTCACTGCTTAGAAACCTCAATGCTTATAATCCTCAGTGCTTAGCATCCTCAATGCGTAGAATCCCCAATGCTTAGAAACCTCAATGCTTAGCATCCTCAATCCTTAGTATGCTCCATGCTTAGCTTAGAATCCTCAATGCTTCGAATCCTCAATGCTTAGCATCCTCAATGCTTAGCATCCTCATTGTTTAGTTTCGAATCCTCAAAGCTCAGAATCCTCACTGCTTAGGAATCTCAATGCTTAGCATCCTCCATGCATAGCTTAGAATCCTGAAAGCTCAGTATCCTCAATGCTTAGAAACCTTAATGCACAGAGTTCTTAATGCTTAGAAACCTCAATACTTAGCATCCCCATTGCTTAGCTTAGAATCCTCACTGCTTAGAAACCTCAATGCTTAGAATCCTCAGTGCTTACTATCCTCAACGCGTAGAATCCTCAATGCTTCGCATCCTCCATGCATAGCTTAGCATCCTCAATGCTTAGCATCCTCAATGCCTAGAATCCTCAATGCTTAGAATCCTCAATGCTTTGCATCCTCAATGCTTAGCATCCTCAATGCTTAGCATCCTCAATGCTTAGAAACCTCAATACTTTGCTTAGAAACGTCAATGCTTAGAATCCTCAATGCTTAGAATCCTCAATGCCTAGCTTAGAATCCTCAATGCTTAGAATCCTCAATGATTAGAATCCTCAATGCTTAGAATCCTCAATGCTTAGCATCCTCAATGCTTAGCATCCTCAATGCTTAGAATCCTCCATGCTTAGCTTAGAAACCTCAATGCCTAGAATCCTCAATGCTTAGAATCCTCAATGCTTAGAATCCTCAATGCTTAGAATCCTCAAAGCTTAGAATCCTCAATGCTTAGAATCCTCAATGCTTAGCATCCTCAATGCTTAGCTTAGAAACCTCAATGCTTAGAATCCTCAATGCTTAGAATCTTCAATGCTTAGAATCCTCAATGCTTACCTTAGAAACCTCAATGCTTAGAATCCTCACTGCTTAGAATCCTCAAAGCTTAGAATACTCAATGCACAGAGTCCTTAATGCTTAGAAACCTCAAAACTTAGCATCCTCAGTGCTTAGCTTAGAATCCTCACTGCTTAGAAACCTGAATGCTTAGAATCCTCAATGATTAGAATCCTCAATGCTAAGCTTAGAAACCTCAATGCTTAGAATCCTCAATGCTTAGAATCCTCAATGCTTAGAATCCTCAATGCTTAGCATCCTCAATGCTTAGCTTAGAATCCTCAAAGCTACAGATCCCCAATGCTTAGAAACCTCAATGCACAGAGTCCTTAATGCTTAGAAACCTCAATACCTAGCATCCTCAGTGCTTAGCTTAGAATCCTCACTGGTTAGAAACCTCAATGCTTAGAATCCTCAGTGCTTAGCATCCTCAACGCGTAGAATCCCCAATGCTTAGAAACCTCAATGCTTAGCATCCTCAATCCTTAGTATGCTCTATGCTTAGCTTAGAATCCTCAATGCTTAGAATCCTCAATGCTTACAAACCTCAATGCTGAGAAATTTTATTGTTTGAAACCTCATTGCTTAGCATCCCAAATGCTTACAAACCTCAATGCATAGAGGCCTTAATGCTTAGAAAACTCAAAGATTAGAAAACTCAATGCTTGGCTTAGAATCCTCAATGCTTAGAATCCTCCATGCATAGCTTAGAATCCTCAATGCTTAGAATCCTCAATGCTTAGAATCCTCAATGCTTAGAATCCTCAATGCTTAGCATCCTCATTGCTTAGCATCCTCATTGCTTAGCATCCTCTTTGCTTAGCTTAGAATCCTCAAAGCTCAGAATCCTCACTGCTTAGGAACCTCAATGCTTAGCATCCTCCATGCATTGCTTAGAAACCTCAATGCGCAGAATCCTCATTGCTTAGAAATTTTATTGCTCTGAAACCTGAATGCTTAGCAACCCTAATGCTTACAAACCTCATTGCATAGAGGCCTTAATGTTTAGAAACAACAAAGATTAGAAAACTCAATGCTTGGCTTAGAATCCTCAATGCTTAGAATCCTCAATGCTTAGCATCCTCAATGCTTAGCATCCTCAATGCTTAGAATCCTCAATGCTTAGCATCCTCAATGCTTAGAATCCTCAATGCTTAGAATCCTCAAAGCTTAGCATCCTCAATGCTTAGCATCCTCAAGGCTTAGAATCCTCAATGCTTAGCATCCTCAATGCGTAGAATCCTCAATGTTTAGAATCCTCAATGCCTAGCTTAGAATCCTCAGTAGTTAGAATACTCAATGCTTCGCATCCTCAATGCTTAGCTTATAAACCTCAATACTTAGAATCCTCAATGCTTAGCATCCTCATTACATAGCTTAGAATCCTCAATGCTTAGAATCCTCAATGCTTAGCATCCTCAATGCTTAGAATCCTCAATGCTTAGAATCCTCCATGCTTAGGATCCTCAATGCATAACATTCTCAATGCTTAGCATCCTCAATGCTTAGCATCCTCAATGCCTAGAATCCTCAATGCTTAGAATCCTCTATGCTTAGAATCCTCAATGCTTAGAATCCTCAATGCTTAGAATCCTCAATGCTTAGGAACATCAATGCACAGAGTCCTTAATGCTTAGAAACCTCAATACTTAGCATCCTCAATCCTTAGTATGCTCTATGCTTAGCTTAGAATCCTCAATGCTTACAATCCTCAATGCTGAAAAATTTTATTTTTTGAAACCTCATTGCTTAGCATCCCAAATGCTTACAAACCTCAATGCATAGAGGCCTTAATGCTTAGAAACCTCAAAGATTAGAAAACTCAATGCTTGGCTTAGAATCCTCAATGCATAGAACCCTCAATGCTTAGCATCCTCAATGCTTAGCATCCTCATTGCATAGCTTAGAATCCTCAATGCTTAGAATCGTCAATGCCTAGCATCCTCAATGCTTAGCATCCTCATTGCTTAGCATCCTCATTGCTTAGCTTAGAATCCTAAAAGCTCAGAATCCTCACAGCATAGGAACCTCAATGCTTAGCAATCTCCATGCATTGATTAGAGTCCTCAATGCGCAGATTCCTCATTGCTTAGAAATTTTATTGCTCTGAAACCTCAATGCTTAGCATCCCTAATGCTTACAAACCTCAGTGCATAGAGGCCTTAATGTTTAGAAACCTCAAAGATAAGAAAACTCAATGCTTGGCTTAGAATCCTCAATGCTTAGAAACCTGAATGCTTAGAATCCTCAATGCTAAGCTTAGAAACCTCAATGCTTAGCATCCTCAATGCTTAGCATCCTCAATCCTTAGCATCCTCAATGCATATCTTAGAATCCTCAAAGCTCAGGATCCTCAATGCTTAGAAACCTCAATGCACAGAGTCCTTAATGCTTAGAAACCTCAATACTTAGCATCCTCAGTGCTTAGCATCCTCAACGCGTAGAATCCCCAATGCTTAGAAACCTCAATGCTTAGCATCCTCAATCCTTAGTATGCTCTATGCTTAGGTTAGAATCCTCAATGCTTAGAATCCTCAATGCTTACAAACCTCAATGCTGAGAAATTTTATTGTTTAAATCTCATTGCTTAGCATCCCAAATGCTTACAAACCTCAATGCATAGAGGCCTTAACGCTTAGAAACCTGAAAGATTAGAAATCTCAATGCTTGGCTTAGAATCCTCAATGCTTAGAATCCTCAATGCTTAGAATCTTCAATGCTTAGCATCCTCAATGCTTAGCTTAGAAACCTCAATGCTTAGAATCCTCAATGCTTAGAATCCTCAATGCTTACCTAAGAAACCTCAATGCTTAGAATCCTCAATGCTTAGCATTCTCAATGCTTAGCATCCTCACTGCTTAGCATCCTCAATGCTTAGCATCCTCAATGCATATCTTAGAATCCTCAAAGCTCAGTATCGTCAATGCTTAGAAACCTTAATGCACAGAGTTCTTAATGCTTAGAAACCTCAATACTTAGCATCCTCATTGCTTAGCTTAGAATCCTCACTGCTTAGAAACCTCAATGCTTAGAATCCTCAGTGCATAGCATCCTCAACGCGTAGAATCCTCAATGCTTCGCATCCTCCATGCATAGCTTAGCATCCTCAATGCTTAGCATCCTCAATGCTTAGCATCCTCAATGCCTAGAATCCTCAATGCTTAGAATCCTCAATGCTTTGCATCCTCAATGCTTAGAAACCTCAATACTTTGCTTAGAAACGTCAATGCTTAGAATCCTCAATGCTTAGAATCCTCAATGCCTAGCTTAGAATCCTCAATGCTTAGAATCCTCAATGCTTAGAATCCTCAATGCCTAGATTAGAATCCTCAATGCTTAGAATCCTCAATGCTTAGAATCCTCAATGCTTAGCATCCTCAATGCTTAGAATCCTCAATGCTTAGCTTAGAAAACTCAATGCTTAGAATCCTCAATGCTTAACATCCTCAATGTTTAGAATCCCCAATGCATAGCTTAGAATCCTCAATGCTTAGAATCCTCAATGCTTAGCATCCTCAATCCTTAGTATGCTCTATGCTTAGCTTAGAATCCTCAATGCTTAGAATCCTCAATGCTTACAAACCTCAATGCTGAGAAATTTTATTGTTTGAAACCTCATTGCTTAGCATCCCAAATGCTTACAAACCTCAATGCTTAGAATCCTCAATGCTTAGAATCCTCAATGCTTAGAATCCTCAATGCATAGATTAGAATCCTCAATGCTTAGAATCCTCAATGCTTAGCATCCTCAATCCTTAGTATGCTCTATGCTTAGCTTAGAATCCTCAATGCTTAGAATCCTCAATGCTTAGAATCCGCAAAGCTTAGCATCCTCAATGCTTAGCATCCTCAATGCTTAGAATCCTCAAAGCTCAGGATCCTCAATGCTTAGAAACCTCAATGCACAGAGTCCTTAATGCTTAGAAACCTCAATACTTAGCATCCTCAGTGCTTACCATAGAATCCTCACTGCTTACAAACCAGAAAGCTTATAATCCTCAGTGCTTAGCATCCTCAATGAGTAGAATCCCCAATGCTTAGAAACCTCAATGCTTAGCATCCCCATTACATAGCTTAGAATCCTCAATGCTTAGCATCCTCATTGCTTAGCATCCTCATTGCTTAGCTTCGAATCCTCAAAGCTCAGAATCCTCACAGCTTAGGAACCTCAATGCTTAGCATCCTCCATGCATTGCTTAGAAACCTCAATGCGTAGAATCCTCATTGCTTAGAAATTTTATTGCTTTGAATCCTCAATGCTTAGCATCCCTAATGCTTACAAACCTGAGTGCATAGAGGCCTTAATGTTTAGAAACCTCAAAGATTAGAAATCTCAATGCTTGGCTTAGAATCCTCAATGCTTAGCATCCTCAATGCTTAGCATCCTAAATGCTTAGCATCCTCAATGCTTAGAATCCTCAATGCTTAGAATCCTCAATGCTTAGAATCCTCAATGGTTAGAATCCTCAGTGCCTAGAATCCTCAATGCTTAGAAACCTCAATGCTTAGAAACCTCAATGCTTAGAAACCTCAATGCACAGAGTCCTAAATGCTTAGAAACCTCAATACTTAGCATCCTCAGTGCTTAGCTTAGAATCCTCACTGCTTAAAAACCTCAATGCTTATAATCCTCAATGCTTAGAATCCTCAATGCTTAGAATCCTCAATGCTTGGCTTAGAATCCTCAATGCTTAGAATCCTCAATGCCTAGAATCCTCAATGCCTAGAATCCTCAATGCTTAGAAACCTCAATGCACACAGTCCTTAATGCTTAGAAACCTCAATACTTAGCATCCTCAGTGCTTAGCTTAGAATCCTCACTGCTTAAAAACCTCAATGCTTATAATCCTCAGTGCTTAGCATCCTCAATGCGTAGAATCCCCAATACTTAGAAACCTCAATGCTTAGAATCCTCAATGCTTAGTATGCTCTATGCTTAGCTTAGAATCCTCAATGCTTAGAATCCTCAATGGTTACAAACGTCAATGCTGAGAAATTTTATTGTTTGAAACCTCATTGCTTAGCATCCCAAATGCTTACAAACCTCAATGCATAGAGGCCTTAATGCTTAGAAACCTCAAAGATTAGAAAACTCAATGCTTGGCTTAGAATCCTCAATGCTTAGAATCCTCAATGCTTAGAATCCTCCATGCATAGCTTAGAATCTTCAATGCTTAGGATCCTCAATGCTTAGCATCCTCATTACATAGCTTAGAATCCTCAATGCTTAGAATCCTCATTGCTTCGCATCCTCAATGCTTAGCTTAGAATACTCAAAGCTCAGAATCCTCACTGCTTAGGAACCTCAATGCTTAGCATCCTCCATGCATTGCTTAGAAACCTCAATGCGCAGAATCCTCATTGCTTAGAAATTTTATTGCTCTGAAACCTCAATGCTTAGCAGCCCTAATGCTTACAAACCTCAATGCATAGAGGCCTTAATGTTTAGAAACCTCAAAGATTAGAAAACTCAATGCTTGGCTTAGAATCCTCAATGCTTAGAATCCTCAATGCTTAGCATCCTCAATGCTTAGCATCCTCAATGCCTAGCTTAGAATCCTCAATGCTTAGAATCCTCAATGCTTAGAATCCTCAATGCACAGAGTCCTTCATGCTTAGAAACCTCAATACTTAGCATCCTCAGTGCTTAGCTTAGAATCCTCACTGCTTCGAAACCTGAATGCTTAGAATCCTCAATGCTTAGAATCCTCAATGCATAGCTTAGAAACCTGAATGCTTAGAATCCTCAATGCTTAACATCCTCAATGTTTAGAATACTCAATGCATAGCTTACAATCCTCAATGCTTAGAATACTCAATGCTTAGCATCCTCAATGCTTAGCGTCCTCAATGCTTAGCATCCTCAATGCTTAGCTTAGAATCCTCAAAGCTCAGTATCCTCAATGCTTAGAAACCTCAATGCACAGAGTCCTTAATGCTTAGAAACCTCAATACTTAGCATCCTCAGTGCTTAGCTTAGAATCCTCACTGCTTAGAAACCTCAATGCTTAGAATCCTCAGTGCTTAGCATCCTCAATGCGTAGAATACCCAATGCTTAGAAACCTCAATGCTTAGCATCCTCAATCCTTAGTATGCTCTATGCTTAGCTTAGAATCCTCAATGCTTAGAATCCTCAATGCTTAGAATCCTCAATGCACAGAGTCCTTAATGCTTAGAAACCTCAATACTTAGCATCCTCAATCCTTAGTATGCTCTATGCTTAGCTTAGAATCCTCAATGCTTAGAATCCTCAGTGCTTAGCGTCCTCCATGCATTGCTTAGAAATCTCAATGCGTAGAATCCTCATATTTTAGAATCCTCTACGCTGAGAAATTTTATTGCTTGGAAACCTCAATGCTTAGCATCCCTAATGCTTACAAACCTCAATGCGTACAGTCCTTAATGCTTAGAATCCTCAATGCATAGCATCCTCAATTCATACCTTAGAATCCTCTATGCATAGAATCCTCAATGCTTAGAATCCTTAATCTTCGAATCCTCAATGCTTAGAATCCTCAACGCTTAGCATCCTCAATGCTCAACTTAGAACCTTCATTGCCTAGAATCCTCAATGCTTAGAATCCTCCCAATGATTAGAGCCCTTAAAGCTTAGAAACCTCAATACTTAGCATCGTCACTGCATAGCTTAGAATCCTCAATGCTTAGAAACCGTAATGCTTAGCATCCTCAATCCTTAGTATGCTCAATGCTTAGCTTAGAATACTCAATGATTAGAAACCTCATTGCTTAGCATCCTCCGTTCTTTGCTTTGAAACCTCATTCCATAGAATCCTCAATGCATAGAATCCTCAACGCTGAGAAAACTTATTGCTTTGAAACCTCAATGCTTAGCATCCCTAATGCTTAGAAACCTCAGTGCATAGCTTAGAATCCTCAATGCTTAGAATCCTCAATGCACAGCATCCTCAATGCTTAGCTTATAAACCTCAATGCATAGAATTCTCAATGCGTAGAATCCGCATTCCTTAGAATCCTCAACGCTGAGAAACTTTCTTGCTTTGAAACCTCAATCCTTAGCATCCTTAATGCTAAGAAACCTCACTGCATAGCGTCCTTAATGCTTAGAATCCTCAATGCTTAGAAAGCTCAGTACTTAGACTTCTTAAGGCTTAGAAACCTCAAAGCTTAGAATCCTCATTGCTTAGCATCCTCATTGCTCAGCACCCTCAATGCTTTGAAACCTCAATGCATTGAGTCGTTAATGCTTAGAATCCTCAATACTTGGAATCCACAATGCTATGCTCAGAATCCTCAATGCCTAAAATCCTCAATGCTTAGAATCCCCAAAGATTAGAGTCCTTAATGCTTAGAAACCTCAATGCTTAGAATCCTCAGTGCTTAGCATTCTCAAACCTTGCAATCCTCAATGCATAGAATCTTTATGTCTTAGAATCCGTAATGCTTAGCATCCTCAATGCTTAGCATCCTTAATGATTAGAAACCTCAATGCACAGAGTCCTTAATGCTTGAAACATTTATGCTTAGAAACCTCAATTCATAGAACCCACAATGCTTAACCTAGTATCCTCAGTGCTTAGAATCGTCAATGCTTAGAACCCTCAATGTTTACCTTAGAATCCTCAATGCTTAGCATCTTGAATGCTTAGTATCCTCAATGCATAGAATCCCCAATGCTTAGAATCCTCAATGAAAAGAGTCCTTAATGCTTAGAAAGCTCAATGCTTAGAAACGTCAATGCATAGTCCTCAATGCTTAGAACCCTCAATGCTTAGAACCCTCAATGCTTAGAATCCTCAATGCTTAGAAAACTCAATGCTTAGAAACTTCAATGCATAGAGTCCTCAGTGCTTAGCTTAGAATCTTCAATGTGTACCATCCTCAATGCTTACAAACCTCAAAGCTTAGAAACCTCAATGCTTAGAAACCTCATTGCTTAGAATCCTCAACGATGAGAAACCTTATTGCATAGAAACCACAAAGCTTAGAAACCACAATGCATAGAGTCCTTAATGCTTAGCAACCTCAATGCATAGAAAACTTAAAGCATAGAAACGTCAATGTTTAGAATCCTCAATGCTTAGAAACCTCACTGCTTAGAAAGCTCAATGCATAGAGTCGTTAATGCATAGAAACCTCAATGCTTAGAATCCTCAATGCTCAGCTTAGAAACCTCAATGCTTAGAAACCTCATGGCATAGCATGCTCAATGCATAGCATAGAATCATCAATGCTTAGAACCCTCAATGCTTAGAATCTTCATTGCTTTCCATTCTCAAAGCTCAGCAGCCTCAATACTTAGCATCCTCAATGCTTAGAATCCGCAATGCTTAGCATCCTCAATGCTTAGCATCCACAATGCTTAGATTAGAATCCTCAATGCTTAGAAACCTCAATGCTTAGAATCCTTAATCCTTAGCATCCTCAATGTTTAGCATCCTCAATGCTTTGGGTAGAATCCTCAATGCTTAGAAACCTTAAAGCTTTGAATCCTCAATGCTTTGCTTACAATCCTCAATGCTTAAACGACTCAATCCTTAGCATCCTCAATGCTTAGCATCCTCAATGCTTAGCTTAGAATACTCAATGCTTAGAATCCTCGGTGCTTAGCAACCTCAATGCACAGAGTCCTTAAAACATAGAAACCTCAAAACTTAGCATCCTCAGTGCTTAGCTTAGAATCCTCACTGCTTAGAAACCTGAGTGCTTAGAATACTCAATGCTTAGAATCCTCAGTGCTTAGAATCCTCAATGCTTAGCATCCTTAATGCTTAGCATCCTCAATGCTTACATTAGAATCATCAATGCTTAGAATCCTCATGGCTTAGATACCTCAATGCTTAGTATCCTTAATGATTGGAAACATCAATGCTTAGAGTCCTCAATGCTTAGCGTAGAATCCTCAAGGCGTAGAATCCTCAGGGCGTAGAATCCTCAGGGCGTAGAATCCCCAAGGCGTAGAATCCCCAAGGCTTAGAATCCCCAAGGCGTAGAATCCCCAAGGCGTAGAATCCTCAAGGCGTAGAATCCCCAAGGCGTAGAATCCCCAAGGCGTAGAATCCTCAGGGCGTAGAATCCTCAGGGCGTAGAATCCTCAAGGCGTAGAGCCCTTAAAGCATAGAAACCTCAATGCTTATAGTCCTTTATTTTTAGAAACCTCAATGCTTAGAAACCTGAACGCTTAGAATCCTCAATGCATAGAGTCCTTATTGCTTATCATCCTCAATGCTTAGAATCCTCAATGCTTAGCATCCTCAATGCTTAGAAACATCAATGCTTAGAAACCTTTGATGATTAGAATCCTCAGTGCTTAGCGTCCTTAATGTTTAGAAATCTCAATGCATAAAGTCCTTAAAGCTTAGAAACCTCAGTGCTTAGAAACCTGAATGCTTAGATTCCTCAATGCTTAGAAACCTCAATGCCTAGAATCGTCATTGCTTAGCTCAGAATCCACAATGCTCAGATTCCTCCATGCTTAGAAATCTCCTTGCTTACTCAGTGCTTAGAATCCTCAATGCTTAGCATACTCAAAGTTTAGAAACCTCAATGCTTAACATCCTCAATGCTTAGCTTAGAATCCTCAATGCTTAGAATCCTTAATGCTTAGAAAGCTCAATGCTTAGCATCCTGTTTTCTTAGCTAAAAAACCTCAATGCTTAGAAACTTCCCTGCTTAGAAACCGCAATGCTTTGCATCCTCAATGATTTGCATCCTCAATGCTTACAAACATTAATGCTTAGCATCCTCCTTGCTTAGAAACCTTAATTCTTAGAAACCTCAATGCTTAGAATCCTCATTGCTTAGAAACCTCAATGCTTAAAATCTTCAATGCTTTGCTTAGAATTCTCAATGCTTAGGAACCTCATTGCTTAGAAACCTATGTGGTTAAAATCCTCAATGGTTAGAAACCTTAATGATTAGAATACAGAATACTTAGAATCCTCAATGCTTAGCTTAGAATCTTCAGTGCTTTGCATCCTCAATGCTTAGCATCCTCAATGCTTAGCTTCAAATCCTCAATGCTTAGAAACCTCAACGCTTAGCATTCTCTATGCTTAGCTTAGAATCCTCAATGTTTAGAATCCTTAATGATTAGAATACTCAGTACTTAGATTCCTCAATGTTTAGCTTAGAATCCTCAACACTTAGAAACCTCAATACTTAGAATCCTCGATGCTTAGCATACTCAATGCTCAGCATACTCAATGCTTAACTTAGAATCCTCAATGCTTAGAAACCACAATGCGTAGAATCCTCAATGCTTAGCTTAGAATCCTCATTGGTTAGAAACCTCAATGCTTAGGAACCTCATTGCTGAGAAACCACAGTGCTTAAAGTCCTCAATGCTTTGAATACTGTTTAAGTTTTTAACTAACATCTCCATCTAAGCAGTTGCATCTGCATTAGTATAGCATGATATTACAACCACTGCATTTTGAACCAGATATGCAACTCAACATTCATTGGCATTCTTTATCTCACTCTGTCAGTCCTCTGAGCTATGCATATACAACTGAGTTTCAAAATTTAAACTGCATACCTATTATATTGCTGCTAATGTTAGCTTCACAGGTACTCATCACAAACTAACCTTGCATTTACTGTAGGGTAAGAACGTTCCCATCCACGATTGTATGCCACACATTCTCAGTCTAGCCTGGCGGCAATATCCAGAGACAGAGTATTGAGACAAATTCCATCGGAATCAAATTAAGACGGAGGACAGCTGGCTAGCAAGGATTACTGCCAAAAACAACTGGGGATTATACTGGATGAGCTGATGATGTAAATAAATTCCCAAAAATGACATTTCTCCTTCTGGGACACACTAACATCAATGTCTCAGCTAACACAAGTAATGCTGTTCTATTGGTCTTTTTTTCCCCACCTTGTTCAACCCAATGAACAAAAACAACTTGCTTAAGTATGGTGTCTACTGCTGGCCACCAAAGTTTAAAAATTTAAACTGGTGAAAAAGCCATTAAGGAACGATAACATGTTTGGTGTTAACAATGTATTAAGAAAATTAGGGAAAATGGATTTTAAGCTAGAAAAGGAAAGATGAACAGAGAAGAAACAACAGTGTTATTGTCTATCTGCTAAACCTATCTACAGTAACTTGACTGCATTCATGTGTGCCTCCATATTTACACTACCCTCCCGCTAGTCTTTGTCTATAAAAGTTCTGTATGAAGATACTCCACCACAGAGCTCAGAGTAGAATCAGTGCTAAGTCTATTATCACATAGGTCATCCTAGCTACAGGTTTAGAAATTAGGTCCAAGAATGCCCTCTATACCACTGAAACCAACTCTTGGATCCTGAGATTGGCTTGAGATTATTTTTTTTCCTGCAGCACCAGGTAATTTCAGGTATCCAAGTATTTCCTACTAGCATGTATTTTCTACTACTAATCATCAGTCCATATGTTTTTCAGTCTATGTGAGAAAAACATAGATTGCCTTGTAGAAACAGTAGAAGATGCAGTCAGCAGATGCAGAAGACACTGGAGATCCATAAAACAGACTGCAACAATATGCTCATTCAGGATGAGCAAAGCAGTGGAACCATTGCCCTAAACTGTCCCATACGTAAAATGAAGTATAGGCAGGACACGAGAGCAGCAGAGACCTGCAGGATAAGTGCTGCAAAGGCAAAGCAAAGAAATCCACAGAGCTATGAAATCCACTGGCTATTTTCTGAGAGAAGGATTTCATCTGAAATGAAATCAGGCAGGAGAAGCAGACTGAGAAAGTTTCCATTGTCATAAAAATATCTCCCTGGGTAATCCACGCTGATGGGAAAAGGAAACTCTGATAATTTATGTGACAGTTTAATGGGATTTTGGTGACACATGATACTTTAGAAAGAATTTGCCCAAATCGGACAGACAGGACTTTAATAAGGTTTCAGCCTTAAAACAGCAATATTTTCACCCTTTATTTTGCATTTTATCCTACACATACACTGCTCACTCATAGCCCATCTATCTCATTTGCAGGGCATATTTCTATATTGTGAGAACAACAACTCCTCTGCACTTTCTGGTGACATTCTCAGCTAGAGAAACCTCTGCCTATCTGAGATCCCTAAAGGGATCAAGCTGACTTTGCATCTTCAGGGCAGAGCAGCAGAGCTTTGAATTCTGAGCCATAAGCTGCCCATGGGCCACATCCCCAGCTCTGTGGATGTCATTAATAGCTTCTCTGTAGAAATCAAGGGTAGCAGATGGACAGTCTGCAGTAGCGATCACAAACAATAGGATGCACCCAGGGCACACTCCAGGAGTAAACGTCTCTCACGCTGACTTACACCTCAACCCATTTCTTCTCCTTATGAGAGACAGCCTTCACCCCAGTGCAGCATTCCCCTGCCCTTCATTGCCATCACTCAGAGAACAGGCACAGTACCAAAAGTAGTTGCTTAGAACACTCAACTATGGCGAAGCCAGGGTTAACAGGACGAAACTTTGCAGAAGTTGAATATCAGTGAATTATATGGAAGAGTTTCCCCCGTGGAGAAGTAGAAGTTAACATTAAATATACATTGCCCTGAGCACTAGAAGCCATTCTGTACATAACAGCCTCACAGAGGCTGGAGACAGAGATAACCCGACAGGCATTTGTTTTCTTACTCATTCCTATGGATCTACCCCTGAAGCCCTTATTTTTTCTGGAAAAGCACCTTGTGGGAATCTGGGCAGGTGAGGAACGGTGTGCAAATGATTCAATGTTTTGCCCAGTGTTTCTTTACTCCATGAAGCTAAGATCAGCGTGGGACATGAAATGATACCTGTTGGCCCTACGATGGGCGTGGAAAACAGAGCACCTGTCACTATTTCTTTCACCATTGGGACTACCAGCCAAATTTAACAGGGAAACAAGCTGTGTTGTGTAGTCCCTCGAGCTCTTCTGCTCTACGTGAGACACATTCTGTAGTAAAGAGAAGAATTTAAACCCACCTAATCCCACCAGCAGCATAAAGCAGTGCTCATTCTTAAACATGGGTTGTGTCTTTAAGAGGTACAGATCCATCTCTGCCTCTGACTTGAGGTCTTCCTCAGGGAATGGCTCATAAGAAATGAGATATATTAAAAGGAAGTGAAATCAGAGCCTCCCATTATCAAAGGGATAAAATATCAATTTTTTGTCAAGATAAAAAGCATCGTAGATTGGCTCAGATGGGAAAAATTAAATTCTTGGTCTTCAGTTGATTTGATATTTATCACTCCACCGCTCTAGAAATATTCTGACAGGGAATGTTTCTTAAAATATTATCCTGCATTTCTCCTCAGTTAGCAAGCTGGGAGAGTATGAACTTGTGTGTCTTGTTACACCTAAAAAACTCATAGGAAAAGAGAAAAAGGAAAGAAAACAAAGTCTAGAAAATACACCTTCTAACACTTCATTTCACCAAGAGCTTCTCAATAAAGGACCTCAATTGGGGAATCACTGCTGTCCAAGTCTACCTACCCCATATTGTAGAATATCCCAAAAGCAATTCTCTCTTCCCATATAAAGAGACTAATAAGCAAGAACTGTCTCCCAGTTCATAACAATTAATCTTATCTTGACAGCAAGAGCTCAGATGAACTCAGAGAATTGAGTAAGAAATTGAAAGTAGGGGAATAACGTAGAAGGTCTTTCAGGGAGTCCTGCTGCCCACCCTCCAATGGTGAGGACTGATGTATCCTTCAGCCTGGACAAGCTTACTTCTAGATATACAGTGTTGTCTTGATAAAGAATTAAGTGGAATGAGCCAGTGTTTGTGTCTAAAACATGATTAATGGAACTTGATCACGCACGTAAAAAAAAAAAGTGTTTAGGAGAACTGTCAATTCAATGTTAGTGGCTGCTCCTAATCTGTATTCCCCTGGCTAAAGAGCGACTTGGAAACACTGCAGTGTTTTAACAGCTTGTGTTCAAACCCTCAAATCAAAGGCTCCTCAGTAGCTGTTTAGATCATGGACAGAACATCAGTTTTCCAAGAGAACACGGATGAACCTTGGAGCTCACAGGCAAGCTCAGAACTAAGCAATACTTACATATCATCAAGATGATCAGGCAACTGAGATCCTATGGCATAATCAGAATCTCAGCATACTTGGCAGAAAGATAGATAAAGCAAGATTCGCCATTGCAATAAAGTAGATAGCATGAGGAAATTTCAACCAGTGTGTGTATGCCAAGACACTGTGCAGCCACCATGAGATCAGGAAGATCTTCCATTCAGTGAAGAGATTTCTGATGAATCACACCTTTCTACATCAATCACTATTGGGAGTGGAACATCAAGCCAGGAAGACTACTGGGCAGAGGAAAACTGTCTCCTCTTAGGTCTACTAGTAGGAAGGTTGGACAAATGAAATATATATATATATATATATAATTTTTTGCCCCAGAAGTTGCTACAAAGCATGGAATAAAGGTATACCTGAATAAAGGAGTCGGGTTGTGAAACAGTCTTATCAGCTCCAGAAGGAAAACTAACAGAAGTGAACACAATGTCCAGCACCCAATTGCTTTTCCTTAATAACACGCTATGTATCATTAAAGTGGGAGTTTTCACACAAGAGATCAGTTTGTTCTTTAATTCCTATCTTCATAAGTGATATTCTGTTTTGAATACAATCTCCAGAAGGTTCTTTTTTGTCAAATAATTTAACAGCATGAATGATGGCTGCTGATCAGTTTGAATTTCTGATGCCTACTACAAACAATGCAGACTTACACTATATGTTTGTGAAGCTGATACTGCCTGATATGTTTCTCCAATTCTGGTGCCTCCTTGTATATTCAACCCAACATTTTCCTAGCAGAACTCTTCCAATTTATGTTGCCAAGGAATCCTTCCACTGCAGCTCAGCCATTCTTCACAGTCTGAACAAATCCTTACTTGAAATGAAGCACTTGCAATGAAACAGTTCTATTTCAGAGCATTCGCTGCCACTTCATCTTCCGCTCTGTAAACTATCGGAATGCTTTTAAAGGAAACACTTATTTAAATAAAAGAAAATCCCTGTAAATCACAGTCGTGACAAGCTAACAGCAAGCACTGCAAAGATGATTTATCTTACTGCTACATCTAACAAAGCTTCGCACATCAACACATTGTTTGTAAAGACTTCTAACTCACGATTTCTAACTACAAGAATATACTAGTAACAAAAACCTTCTTATATCAGTAATCTCTCCCTGTCATCTAATATCCCATCAACCTCAAAATCTGAGAGTCTCCTTCAATTATTTCTGTTTACTGTCTTATCCAGCATGCCTTCTTCATGGATGAAGAAACCAACTATTTAGTCTCACTGCCTGCTTGTAATCCAAATTCATTTCAGAGCTTGCATGCATTAGCTGCATGCTTTAATTTGATTTATTTTATTTGACTTCTATTAAATTACATTTGAGACAGGTTAGCAGATGGCCTCATGGGGAGCATCTCGCCAGCATCACCCCCTGTGCAAACAGCAATTATTGTATCTTAGCTGAGCCCAATTTCAAGTTATATCTTGACAAGCTAACAAATAAGGTCACAGTATCTGCATTGCAAGTAATATCCCAACTGGTGGGAAAGACACTTGACAAGCTTGAAGGTGGGCCCAGAGAGCGTTCTGATTGCAAGGGGAAGATGTAAAGGAAATTAAGCAGCAAGTCACCACTTAAGAGCAGGGATGCTGTTTCAAGTCTATCCACATTCTGCATTGCTTGCAGGCCCGCCACCTATGTTAGTACAGAGACTCCACGTCACTACGTGGATTGCTCATTCACAGTCTGTTAGTGCTAAACACGGGAGATGATGGATAGTGAGGGCACCACAGCCACCGAGGCCCCCTCTTTCTTCATATTTCTCACTCTTCTTTTGCCCCTGGCCAGTCGCTCTTTGTGAAAAACAATTCCTGCACGTTGCATTACCCTCCACGGTGACCCTCGAGCTGTTTTTTTTTTTTTTGCCCTTTCAAAACACTTGACAAAGCTGTCACAGAAGGAGTTCGGCATCTGGAAGCTGTGACAGACACGATATGACCTGATTCATAAAACATAACTAAACAGCTTGGGCTGCCAGAGGCCAGGATTTACAGGACTGCGTTTCAAGAACGGCCTTCAACGCCTGCTCTACCAAACACACTCCTACTCTGCCGCAATACAAATTCCCCAGCTCCGATGGGGTGACCTGCAACACTACAAAATGACAGAGCAGCTGAGACACTAATCTTGTTACAGTCTACCCTGTCTCCTGCTGGTCAAGAAGGGGAAGGGATGACCTTGGTGTTGGCTGCACCTTTTACACCAGGCTACAAGGGAAGGGAATGCTATAAAAATAAAAGACATCATTTTTTTTTTTTTTCAGAAATGACTCCAGCACAGCAAGTACAAAGGAAACAAATCAAGGCACTGATAGTTTCTGTTATATTATCCCTACAGCCTCACTTTTACAATAAAAGCCTCTCTGCATTTTTATTTCCTGAAGGTGCAACCTGACCGACAGTGTATTTAAGGACTTTCTGCCATCCTATCCATCAACCCTTTTTCCTTCATTTTCCCTTCAATCACTAGTTATAGTCTGTTAGGTGATTGCCATGGTACCAAAAGGCAAACATCATTAACAATTACACTTTCTTATACCATCAAAACAGTTTGTCAAACAGTACAGTTCTTCAGTTCACATAAACTCCCTTAATACAGTCTGTATTCTTCAGTTATAAACACTGTGCCACAGAACCAGCACTGATTGAACCACCTCCCTCACACACTTCCTCGCAAGCAGTACATAGTATTACATAAATGGGTTGACATTCATTGGTCAGGTGGAATGTACACCTCTCCTCAGGACAATCTTACTAATCTACAGAGTACAAACTCCTGTCTTCTTACATACAAGCAGAAAGTACATATGAGTGGACAGACAACACAGTCTTTCACTTTGTCCGTGTCTGGCCATTTCCCTCACAGGAGGAGGGGAAAAATGGATCGGGACTCGGCACTCACCCTGCAGCTGTTCTGTGTCTCACTCACACCACACTCACTCTGACATTTAGATCAAAAACCATGGTTTATTCATACTACACAATGCTGACAACGTTTTCTAGCTGGAATCTTAATAACACTCATACTCTGGTCGACCAGTTGCAAACGTTAATGTTTTTCCCAGAGTCGGCTTGACACACGGTACCAAACACTTAAAGCAGATGATAATATTGAACATACAACCTATAAGCCCCGTGATTACAACTTGGAGAACCCAGGCTACCATTTGACAGGCTATCCACTATATCCCATACCCGTAGGAGAGACCAACCTAGGCCCCTCCTATTGTCAACTACCTGGGAGAGAGTATTTGTTCTTGTTTCCATTCATATGACATACAGTTCCCTTTCATAGGAACTCACCCAAGGAGTCTTCCTACCCCAGCTGGCAACCAAAGCCATGAGCTCACCTCCCTGGGAGCAGCACGTATGGCTGTAAACTGTGTAGGATGTCTCCTCAAGACATATGGGCTCCACTTACCATACACATACCTGGTCCACCTATGGGTGGTCCTTGTCTGTCCCTGCAGTGATCAGGTGAGGAAGGGAGTCCTTCAGAGAAATCTCAGGGTGCGCCAAAAGTGTCTCCCTCTCAGCTGGTCCTGCAGCGAACAGAGCTGGTCCCACCTGGGCCGCCACATTGACTACAGGAATTGAACTCTATAACCTCTATAACTGATACAGTCTCCCATGACATACTTATACCAAAGTTGAGGAAGTATGGGATAGGTGAGTGGACAGTGAAGTGGGTCGAGAATTGGCTGACTGGCAGAGTGCAGAGTGTTGTCGTTGGCGGTGCAGTGTCTGGCTGCAGGGCTGTAACTAGCGGCGTCCCCCAGGGGTCTGTGCTCAGTCCGGTCTTGTTCAACATCTTCATCAATGACCACCCTCAGCAAGTTTGCTGATGACACGAAGTTGGGAGGATTGGCTGACACACCTGAAGGCTGTGCTGCCATTCAGCGAGACCTGGACAGGCTGGAGAGCTGGGCAGTAAGAAACCGGATGAGGTTTAACAAAAGCAAGTGTAGAGTCTTGCACCTGGGTAGAAATAATTGCATGCACCAGTACAGGCTGGGGGAAGAGCTGCTGGAGAGGAGCTCTGCTGAGAGGGACCTGGGCGTCCTGGTGGACAACAGATTAACCATGAGCCAGCAGTGTGCCCTTGTAGCCAAAAAAGCCAATGGCATCCTGGGGTGCATTAAAAAGAGCGTGTCCAGCAGGTCGAAGGAGGTGATCCTCCCCCTCTACTCTGCCCTGGTGAGGCCTCATCTGGAATATTGTGTCCAGTTCTGGGCTCCCCAGTAAAAAAAGACAGGGATCTCTTGGAAAGAGTCCAGCGGAGGGCCACAAAGATGGTGAAGGGCCTGGAGCATCTCCCCAATGAGGAGAGACTGAGGGAACTGGGTCTGTTTAGCCTTGAGAAAAGAAGGCTGAGAGGGGACAGGATCCAGGTCTATAAATATTTGAGGTGTGAGGGGCAAAGTGGTGAGGCCAGACTCTTGTCAGCAGTGTGTGGAGGAGTGACAAGGGGAAACAGACAGAAACTGGACCATAGGAAATTCTGCACTAATGTGTGCAATAACTTCTTTACGGTGAGAGTGACAGAGCACTGGAACAGGCTGCCCAGGGTGGTTGTGGAATCTCCTTCTCTGGAGATATTCAAGACCTGCCTGGATGCCGAGCTGTGCGACGTGGTGTAGGGAACCTGCTTTGGCGGGGGGGGTTGGACTCAATGGTCTCTGGAGGTCCCTTCCAACCCCTACAATTCTGTGATTCTGTGAATATCATGGAGTTGTTTGGATGGGGAAAGACTACCCCTTTGAATGACCTTTTGTCAGGGCATGTCCTGGGATTCCTAGGATCCTCAAAATGCAGCACTGCTTCTGTCACTGAAAAATGGGGCCCTGTGTGGGACGGAGGGAGGGTCCATGAGTCCCTGGCCCACCTGACTGAGTATTTCCATGGTCTTAGCAAAGACATACGTACAACTTGAGAATGACAGTTAGCTGCGTTCATGGTGGCATGGCCACTGCTGATGGCCTTGAACTGTCTGAACATAACTGAAGAGGCTCAGGCTGATGCAAATCAGCTATTGAATGACAGTGTTGAAAAACTGGAAAGACAGGTGGCAGTTTTGATGGGGAAAAAACCTAATTCAATCATTCTCCTATGGAAGATCAGGAACATCTCTCTGGAAGACCATGGGGACCCTGTACAAGGGAATCTGTATAAAATGGACTCTGTAAATGAAGGCACTAAAAGGTCAGATTTTGAGGTTCCATTTGGACTAGATCTATTTGAGATCTGACTGATTGTAACCCTAAAATGAAAAAAAAAAAATGCAGGATAGGCTGGTGGGAGTGCCCTGACCAGTGTTCAACCCCCCAAACCCTGCTGCCCATAATACAGCAGCTGAACTGATGGATATAGTACAGTGGTTTAGACAGAAACCAAGAGAGCATGCCAGCATAGCTGCTCTGGTTATGGGACATGGAGGCAGAAAGCGCTGTGGTGAACGGACTGGAAATTTCAAAACTGACATCCATTACTACTCACCCTGCCCTCAGGCAAAGACTGTATGTTCTGTCCAACATAATGAGGATAGCCATTTGATCAGTGAATGATTTATGGCTGTGTGTCATATAACATGGCCAAATAAGAATGACATACCATTAAATATCAGCCTGTGGTCCTCTATGGAGGACTAACAAAATTATATTAGAGAATTAGGCATGAAAGAGGCAATCTATGAAGATGATTTTGAGAGCCCAGTCAATAAATTTTTCATCAGGAACGAGGGATCTCATCCTACAGCCATCACCTTTACATCAGGATGGGTCTATGTTATCCATACTGAACCCCCCAGTGGCCCTCAGGTGCTGTAATACAACAGGCTGCCCAATTGATGGGGAGACAAGAGTGCCTATGGCCAGATGCAGGCTCTGAATGGTGGTGGAAAGGTCAGAGAACCATCTGCTGCCATGACTTAGGCGTCCAGCCCCTAAGGTAATCCAGTCTGGACCCATTAGGGTCTTGAGAAAACCAATGTTTAAAGACCAGATTAGAGCAGGAGTTCAGTTTAAAAAGATCGATGGACAGCATAATCAGGAAAAAATATCTGTTAAACAGGCCCAAGCACTGAGTATTTATAGTCCAACCTTTTCAGCCAAACTAGATATGAATGTAACTCAAGAAGGGTCTGGATGGGGGCTCTGGCAGAGCCAGAGTTCTTTGTGAACCCCTATGAGGTTTTGGTCACAGGTTTAGCATGGAGCAGAATAAAGATACATCACAGTTGAAAAGCATTTATTGGCTACCTATTCTACACTACAGGTGGTAGAACCAGTAACTCAGATTTCAGAGGTTATCATTAAACAACAAGGCCAGTCCAGGGGTGGGTAAAAGATCTAACACACATCTCTATGATGGGGGTGGCCCAATCACAAGCAGTGGTGCGCTCAGTTGTTCTGCTTGCCTGCTCCTCACGGAGTTTGGAGAAATCTATGCCTGTTGCGTGTTCGAGTGCATGCGCAATGCCATGTGGAGGGCTTATCACAATAAAGATTGGAGGATTTGCTGCGTAGACCGGTCAGAACTCAGATCTGCGTTGTGCTTCCTCCGGCACCAAACGCCCAACAGTGGCAGTTCCGTGTATTGGCCAGCAGGTGGCAGCAGAGACCACGGAAAGAACGTCTGCGGGACAGACCCTGGGGATCCGTTCTCTTTTGATTATAGGGGAAGAACACAAAGATGGAAGAGGAGGGAAGGGGGAAAAAAAAAAGAAAAAAAGAAAAAAACAAACCACAGCAAACAAATAAAAACTTCTCCAAACGTAGCAAACGTGAATGTCTGTCAATAAATAAATGAGTAATTGAATTGATTTCTGTTTCCACTCTCCCCCGCCCCCCTCAACTTCCGAGATGAAGAAACACCTGGTATCAATTGGACAGATGCACACAGTGAAGCCAGGGATGGTCTGAAACGCAAAGCAGCTGAGCAGCTTTTAGAAGAAAACAGAGTAGTAACAACTTCTGTACCTACATTCACCACTCTGAGATCCTGTCTGGGTCTCCCAAGGCTTGTAAATAACCACTGGGTCGGTTCTGATGTCGCGTGATTTGTTGTCAGTTCTCTCATGGTTCTCCGGTCAGTTCTCCGGTGCCAGGATCTGCCACAGGGCATTCTGACCACGGGCATCATGTTTCTACGCTGCCGCCTGCATTTAACAGGCAATGGGACTGCCCAGCATGTGCAAGGCAGCACCTCTGTCACACCACCAGAATGTTTAAGGCTGTTGGGATTGTTGTTAGCGTCCCATTAACACTGAGGCTAGAGATACCCTTAGGATTGACATTACTATTAGCATTACTTTAATGGTGCCCTATCTGGGTCATTTCCAGGGGATGTCAGGAGTAAGGCATAGTGTCAGGAGAAAAAGAACAGACTCTGTTACTTTATAAAAGTGATAATAGAGAGAGTTCATTGGAAAAAATACAACTCTTAAATAATACAAAGCATGCTTCTGATTGGATGCAGGCATCATCTGGGCTCTGATTAATATTACTTTTAAGGTAAAGATTATTGTTACCTTAATGATTGTTTTTTGGATTATGATCAGGTTAAAGGTTCCTTTTGCTACAAACTTCTAGCATCATTTTTGTTGTTTCATTTGGAGTTAGAGACGATTTTAGAATCAGGGTAAGGGTTAGGATTAGAGTTACATTGCTGGTTAATGCTGTTATCTTTACAGCTCCTGTGAGGGTTGGGGTCTGGGTCAGGTGTTTAAAAAATGAAATGAGAAAAGAATAAAAAAAATATATTGAAAGCTTCAGATTTCCTTAATCTTTGTGGGAATCATATAATGTGCAACTCAGATCTACCTCTTCGTGCAGTGACTGCCTGTAAATTTGCTAGAGCCTAATATAATATGGCCTTGTGCTTTCCGCTAACTCACCTTCATTTCATTTTCATTACATTTGCTTGGTAGTCAGATTTTGGTGTGTGGATATTTTAAAACAATCTAACTGACATTGGCAAAAAATTAAAAATAAATTAAAAAATGCACGACAGCATCGTATCAATTTTTATAGATAAGATACAGAAGAGCAGTTTCCCTTAGTTTTCTGTGCCTCTTTACTTTCTTACCCTCTCCCCTTGTGTGAGAAACTCTCAAAGTCAAAGATTTCTAGTTAGGCAAAGATGGCAGCGATAGCAGCAGTGCTTATTCATTATTGCAATACTGCGCGCACATCCCCTATTGGCAAGGGAGAAACTGCACACCAGTCAGTGAAATCAATTCTGTTCTGTGCCCTAAACCCACTGCAGGTGATGCTCTCATGGCTCTCATTGGTTGAGCATCTCAGGCTCACAGACTCCTCCAGACGGTTGCTAGGTTTCATTTCCATATAAGGTCAATTACCAACCTCTTGTTTTTAGGTCTGCCTTGTACTTTTCTGCAGAGAGAGAAGGGCAATGTTTCCAACAGTCAGTACATTCATTCTGTCCTGTGCTGGGCTCTACCCACCCTGTGTATTTATCTTGTGCTTGTCTCAATTCTCCCCATGTCAGAATGCCCCCAGTCTGAACTTAACTCTGTTCAGCAACTTTCTTGGTGGAAAAACTACTTATACAGCTGTTTTACAAGAGGGTTATACATTCAGTTAGGGCCTACACTATGTACTGAAAATACTGGAAACTTCCACTGCAAAAACACAATCTACCTCTCCCATCTGTGCAGCCTTGCAGACCCAGAGCATGCCAGGTTATTTCTGCTTTCATAGCATTTGCATGCTGTAGGGTGAGCAAAAGGTTCTGCTGCTTGATTCTTCTGCAAGAGCTGCCTACCGGCAAATGGTTGCAGGGATGGAGGATGTGACAGAAAGCATTTGTCTCCACAAGAGCAGAGTTACATTCAGTGCAGAGTGTGAGAGTCAGGTTGGTGTGGAAAAGCACTGACACGCTGGGGATGATGCAGTGCTCACATGTCTAACACTCACAGACATTACTGTCAGAAGGATGGTGCTGTGTTGTGCTTCTACCTTTGGCAGCCCCTGCAGAAATGCTGTGGCACACAGAACACCTTTGTATTGCACTGACTGCTGCCATGCAGCATGGATTTAACACACCAAATCCAGAGGAGCATGACTGCATCTAACTGCCCTGAGAAAAACTACTGTAGCTGAAGAGATGAGGAGGCAGCTGCTCATCTGCAGAACAAGCAGTACTGCCAGACACTGGGCCAGGTGAGCACCTCCTGCTGCAGCGTGATGATGACAGGGCTGGAGATGATCTGCAAAGCCAGCTTAAAAGTGGGAGACGTGAGTCAACATGGCAGGAGGACAGAGGTGTTAGGGAGCAGCCAAGGCATCAAAGAGTATCAAAAGGCTTTGAAAGGTATCACAAAGCAACAGCCAGGAAGACTGGGATTATCATGAGCAGCAACCTGGATGCTAGAGATTATTTGCTCCCATACAAAATGGTAGAGATCTTGCTGCAGACATCCCAAAGCCAGGCAAAATGGGAACCCAGAGCTCTGCCTGCACGAACCCCACAGCCATAGCATTGCAAGCTGAGCTGCCTTGCTGTTTGTTGCATTCATCGCAATCACTGTGAATGAATACTCAGAATGCAGTCAAGGCGATAATTGAGCATGAGTGACTTTATTCAATAAAAGACAGGAGGGCTTGAGAGGTCAGGGGTGAAGATGGGACTCCTCTTGTCAAGATGAGAGTGGCTCAGAGCTGGTGCTGCTGCCTGGTGCCTGGGACTGGCAGCCTGACTCTAAGTCCCCATCTAAGATGCTCAGCTTCACCTCACTGATGCTGACCTGCTCCTGCATGGTGGTGCTGCTGCTGGGGCACTCGGGCTGTGCTTGGGATGGGCAGCACTGCAAAGGCACTTGTTATGGTTTTGCAATTTGGTTGGTGTTGGTATTCCACATCAGAACACCATGCTAATAATGGGAGTAAAGGGGACAAGTTTTTTTCCTGTGAACTGCCTTAATGAGCATGTGGGGTGGGGCACCGGAAGGGAAGTGAGGAAGGGGACGGCGTTGCTGGACCGGCTCCCTGCGAGGAGACAACGTGGTCAGAGCTTCCTGCCTTCCACAGCTCCATCGGTGAGATTTGGGACTTGGTACTCTCTTTGTTGAGACTCTCTTGTTGTTTGTTTAGCATTATTAGGTTATTAAACTGCCATTCGTTCTCAGATCACCTTTTTCCTCCCTCATTTTTGGTTAGACCTAATCGCAATCTCCCTTCCCCGTCTCCCTAAACGCACGTGGCCGGGCCTGGCCGGGCCGCCCCGCATTGCCGCTAGAGAAAAGGGGGGGGGGCTTTTGTTCCTGCTGCCCCGGGTTTGTGCCCACTGTCCCGGAGTGAGCTCTAGAGAGAACTCCGTGACATTTTTGGTGGAGAATGCGGGCACAGCTCAGGGCAATGTTTTGGGCAGTAATTAGGTGGTCTTTTTCAGCAGCCCTGTATGTAGGACTGATAGTCCGTAGGTTCCTGTGGTCCTGGCTTAAGGACTTCCTGATGTTGGGGGTAGGGGTAGATTTATTAAGCCGATGGCTGGCAGGGATAGAGATATCTGCCTGGCTCCCTTCCAGACTAACGAACATCACAGGCACCGTGCTTGAACTGGCTCACGAATGCTCTGAATTCCTTAAGTATGACTGGGGTGTCAATTGGAATACTGTGTTGTTAGTCTCTCTAATTGTAGTAGTTTACTATAAATTGCAGAGAGACTTGCAAAGAATAGTGCAGAGAGACTCAGGAAAAGGGCCAGAAGCATCGGGACCCCCAGTATCAGGTAATCTCACCCCTGAACACCAGAGGGACCTTGGGAAATTAATAGAACCCCTGAGTGAGTGTGGGAGATCAGGGGGATCTCAGAACGAATGGCTTATGAAAAAGATAGAGAGTCTCGAGAATGAGATCCAAATCCTAAGGGGAAGGCAACAAGTTAATCCCAGCCGACCACAGGAAGCACCAGCATCAGTGTCAGTCGCCCCAGTGGAAGGCCAGAGTTGGGACGTGTGTCCTCACGTCTGGAACGGATGGAGGAAGTAGAGGAAAATCCTGGTGAGGGACCCTCCCCAAAACCACCAAGGAAGGCAACTCAGAAGACTAACAGACATGGAGAAGATAGTGACGATGAAGGCCAGAGATGGGAGCGTGTGCCCTCACGTCTGGAACGGATGGAGGAAGTAGAGGAAGATCCTGGTGAGGGACCCTCCCCAAAACCACTGAGAAAGGCAACCCAGAAGACTAACAGACGCGGAGAAGATAGTGATGATGAGGGAAAAGTCACTGCTTCCTCTACTCGTAAACCTCTGAAAATTACTGAAATCCAAAGTGCGAGAAAGGAGTTTGCCCGACTCCCAGGTGAACGCCTTGTCACTTGGCTGCTCCGGTGTTGGGACAATGGGGCCTCCTGCATGTCTCTAAGCTGCGATGAGGCTCGTCAATTAGGAAACATTGCTCGAGACTCATCTATTGATAGAGGGATCAGCAGATGTCTCGATGGAGTCGCCAATCTCTGGGAGAGGATTCTATCAGCTGTAAAGGCAACCTGTCTTCTCAAAAGTGATTTGGAGCCTGTACTGGAAAAATGGAGTACAGCTGAGGAAGGTATCCAGTACCTGAGAGAAATGGCTGTGGCAGAAATGCTGTTCGATCCCACGTTTGTCCCTGGGGACCCAGAGGATTACCATGACCCAGAAAAGGTGAGCGGTACTCCGGAAATATGCAAGAAACTCATACGGTCAGCACTAGTGAAGTATTCCAGTGTACTATTAACGAACTCTAACAGGTATGATGAGCTGGATAGGAGACCTGAAATTTTTGAGCTCATCCTTTCACTGCAAAATATCGAATACTCACTACTGCCACACCGTACCACCATCGCAGCCATCTGTAAAATGGTGGATAGAATGGACCGAATGGAGAAAAGACAGGACAACATGCAGAAGAGCTGGTCTGCGGCAAGGAACCACAGTGAACCTGTGGCAGTCTCAGCTGTCAGACGCAAACGCACACCTGTCCGAGTGAAGGACCGCAGTGAGCCTATGTCACGTGGTGCCATGTGGAACTACCTGCGTGACCATGGAGAGGATATGAAGAAGTGGCATGACGAACCCAATTTTGTACTGCGAGCTCGGGTAAGAAAATTACAAAAGAGGTCAGCCACTACTGAGGTTGCCTCTACCGCTGTAGACAACCAATAGAGGGGCCCTGCCCTCAGCCAGGGGGGGGAAAGGGATAATAGAGTGTATTGGACTGTGTGGATTCGGTGGCCTGGCACATCAGAACCACAAAAATATAAAGCACTAGTGGATACCGGTGCACAGTGCACTCTGATACCCTCAGGTTTCGAAGGGACAGAACGGATACATATACATGGGGTGACTGGGGGTTCGCAGGAACTGTCTGTATTGGAGGCCGAGATAAGCCTCACTGGTAGAGACTGGCAGAAACATCGCATAGTGACTGGCCAGGGGGCTCCTTGCATACTTGGAATAGATTACCTAAGAAGGGGACATTTCAAGGACCCCAAAGGATACAGATGGGCTTTTGGAATAGCTGCTATAGAAACAGACAATATTAAGCAGCTGTCTGATTTGCCTGGCCTATCAGGGGACCCGTCTGCTGTGGGGTTACTACGGGTGGAAGAACAACGGGTACCAATTGCCACGAGAACAGTACACAGACGACAGTACCGTACTAATAGGGATTCCTTGCTCCCTATCCATAAGCTCATTCAACAACTAGAAAGTCAGGGAGTAATTAGTAAGACCCATTCACCCTTCAATAGCCCCATATGGCCAGTGCGCAAAGCCAGTGGAGAATGGAGGCTGACAGTAGACTATCGTGGCCTTAATGAGGTCACACCCCCATTGAGTGCTGCAGTGCCAGACATGTTGGAACTCCAGTATGAACTGGAATCAAAAGAGGCAAAATGGTATGCCACCATTGATATTGCCAATGCATTCTTCTCTGTCCCTTTGGCCACAGAGTGTAGGCCACAGTTTGCTTTTACTTGGAGGGGTGTTCAGTACACTTGGAATCGTTTGCCCCAGGGGTGGAAACACAGCCCGACCATCTGCCATGGGCTGATCCAAGCCACATTGGAACAGGGCGGTGCTCCAGAGCACCTGCAGTATATAGATGATATCGTTGTGTGGGGTGATACAGCGACGGAGGTTTTTAAAAAAGGAGAACGGATAATCCAGATCCTCCTGTCTGCTGGTTTCGCTATTAAGCGAGACAAAGTGAAGGGCCCTGCCCAAGAAATCCAGTTTCTTGGGGTGAAATGGCAAGATGGGCGTCGCCACATCCCAATAGACGTGATCAACAAAATTACTGCAATGTCTGCGCCCACTGACAAAAAAGAGACACAGTCCTTCCTGGGTGTGGTAGGCTTCTGGAGGATGCACATCCCAAATTATAGCCTCATTGTGAGCCCCCTCTATCAGGTGACCCGAAAGAAGAATAGCTTCGCGTGGGGCCCTGAACAGCAGCAGGCCTTTGAGCAAATCAAGCAAGAGATAGCCCGTGCTGTGGCCCTGGGGCCAGTACGGATGGGACAGGATGTGAAGAACATCCTTTACACGGCTGCTGGGGAGAAAGGTCCCACTTGGAGCTTGTGGCAGAGAACCTCAGATGAGACCCGAGGCCGACCCCTAGGATTCTGGAGTAGAGCATATAGGGGGTCGGAAGAGGGCTACACTCCAACTGAGAAGGAGATCTTAGCCGCATATGAAGGGGTCCGGGCTGCCTCTGAGGTAATTGGCACCAAAACGCAGCTTCTCCTGGCACCTCGACTTCCAGTGCTGAATTGGATGTTTAAAGGGCAGGTTCCCTCCACTCACCATGCCACAGATGCCACATGGAGTAAGTGGGTTGCACTAATCACACAGCGGGCCCGGATGGGGAACCTCAGCCATCCAGGGATCCTAGAAGTGATCATGGACTGGCCCGAAGGTAAAAAGTTTGAAGCACCACCAGCAGAAGAGGTGTCACGCGCCAAAGAGGCTCCCCCATACAATGAACTTCTGGAAAATGAAAAGAAGTTCGCCCTGTTCACTGATGGATCGTGCCGCATTGTTGGGAAACATCGCAGATGGAAGGCTGCAGTGTGGAGCCCCACACGACAAGTTGCAGAGGCCACGGAAGGAAGAGGAGAATCGAGTCAATTTGCGGAGGTAAAGGCTGTCCAGCTGGCCCTAGACATTGCTGAGTGGGAGAAATGGCCAGTGCTTTACCTCTATACTGACTCATGGATGGTGGCCAATGCCTTATGGGGGTGGTTGCAGCAATGGGAACAAAACAACTGGCAGCGGAAAGGTAAACCTATTTGGGCCGCTGAACTATGGAAGAACATTGCTGCCCGAATAAAGAACATGGTCCTAAAGGTGCGTCACGTAGATGCCCACGTGCCCAAGAGTCGAGCAACAGAGGAGCAACAAAATAACCACCAGGTAGATCGAGCTGCCAGAACTGAGGTGGCTGAGATAGACCTGGATTGGCAGAATAAGGGAGAGTTATTCCTAGCTCGGTGGGCCCATGAGACCTCAGGCCATCAAGGCAGAGATGGAACACATAAGTGGGCTAGAGACCGAGGGGTGGACATAACTATGGATGCTATTGCGCAGATCATCCATGATTGTGACACCTGTGCCATGATCAAACAGGCCAAGAGGATGAGACCTCTCTGGGGGGAAGGGCGATGGGAAAAGTATAAATATGGGGAGGCATGGCAGATTGATTATATCACCCTGCCAAAGACTCGTAATGGTAAGCATTATGTACTCACCATGGTGGAGGTAACCACTGGGTGGCTTGAGACATATGCGGTACCCCATGCCACTGCCAGAAACACCATATTAGGCCTAGAGACACAAATCCTGTGGCGACATGGCACCCCAGAGAGGATCGAATCAGACAATGGGACTCATTTCAAAAATTCACTGGTGAGCACTTGGGCCAAAGAACATGGCATCGAGTGGATCTATCACATCCCCTATCACGCACCAGCCGCTGGTAAGATCGAGCGCCACAACGGTTTGCTGAAAACCACGCTGAAAGCGATGGGTGGTGGAACATTTAAGAACTGGGAGAAACATCTAGCAGAAGCCACCTGGCTGGTAAACACCCGAGGATCAGCCAACTGAGACAGCCCTACACAGTCCAACTCCCTGCGTACCGTGGAGGGAGACAAGGTTCCTGTGGTGCATGTAAAGAATATGCTGGGAAAAGCGGTTTGGGTCCTTCCAGCCTCTGGAAAAGGGAGGCCCCTCCGTGGAACTGTCTTTGCACAGGGACCTGGGTGCACCTGGTGGGTGATGCAGAAGGATGGGGATGTTCAGTGTGTGCCACAGGGAAATCTGATGCTGGGGGAGTGCAGCCTGTGATTCCATGTGTGTGTATATATATATATATATCTGTATGTACATATGTAATGCATGTTAACTACTGTTCTGTTTATATGTTGATAAAAGTTAGGCATGATGTGATGATGTGTAATAAGGGGTGGAATGTTATGGTTTTGCAATTTGGTTGGTGTTGGTATTCCACATCAGAACACCATGCTAATAATGGGAGTAAAGGGGACAAGTTTTTTTTTTCTGTGAACTGCCTTAATGAGCATGTGGGGTGGGGCACCGGAAGGGAAGTGAGGAAGGGGACGGCGTTGCTGGACCGGCTCCCTGCGAGGAGACAACGTGGTCAGACCTTCCTGCCTTCCACAGCTCCATAGGTGAGATTTGGGACTTGGTATTCTCTTTGTTGAAACTCTCTTGTTGCTGTTTAGCATTACTGGGTTATTAAACTGCCATTCGTTCTCAGATCACCTTTTTTTTCTCCCTTACTTTTTGTTAGACCTAATCGCAATCTCCCTTCCCTTCCCCGTCTCCCTAAACGCACGTGGCCGGGCCGCGCTGCATTGCCGCTAGAGAAAAGGGGGGGGGGCTTTTGTTCCTGCTGCCCCAGGTTGTGCCCACTGTCCCGGAGTGAGCTCTAGAGAGAACTCCGTGACAATGAGGAATTATAAACTGGAATACCAGATACCTGGCAACGTAACAATGCTTTGGCAATGAAAACAGCTTTATTCATCTCTGTAATAAACCAAACCAAACCAAAACAAAAACAACAATCCAACATGACATTGACAGAGAAACTTGAACAACAACAACAAAAAACTTCAAGGGAAAAAACAGGCATTCAACTTTCAAGTCAGCTAATCGTGTGTTCTCATGGAAATGATCTTATAGGAGTTCTTGTTGAGAAACTCAGCAGGAAGAGCAACCTCAAAAATAAAGCATGAGACACGGTTTTGCAGCACTGGGAACCAGATACAAGCACTCAGTTTGCCAGTCCCATGCTATGCAATTAAAGAGGCCTTTACTGAGGTTTCCCATTAGCCACTGAATTAGCCATTTGACAAATCACCTTTTGCATTATTCAGCCTGCTCAGGACAAACATTATCTGTAGAGTGATTTAACCCACAAGAACATGAGAACTGCTACACTGGCTTAGGCCAGCAGAACAGCTCCAGCCCCAAGCCACAGGCAGCAGGCAGCCAGCAAGGCAGGCACGGGGGAATGGAGCCCTGTGGCCAGCGCTGCCACCCTCCTCTGCACCAGGCACTACGTCAATGTGCACTCAGACACAGACCTTCCCCTAGGTCTTACTCCCTTTAGGCATCACAGACTTCACTACACCCTTCTAAATGACAGGACTATTTGGCAGCTAGGACAGCTGTCACTGAAATCCATGACCCCAGTTCATGGCAGGGCAATGGACTCCTCTGACTAACAGTCTGGATCTCAGATTGTCCACCTATGATTGTAGTAAGGGCACTGCACAGGGTGTTCAGAGAAGCTATGGATGCCCCATCCCTGGAGTTGTTCAAGGCCAGGCTGGATGGGGCTTTGGGTAACCTGATCTAGAGAAAGATGTAAGCATTAGAACTAGATGATGACTAAGAGCTTTTCCAACCCATACCATCCTATGATTCAAGGAGCTGAAGATGGCACAGTACCTGTCCCTGAGCATCAGGGGACCAAATACCAGACTTGAGACCTTTTCTGAGAACCATACATTTAACTTCTCTGTGGCCCGTCTCAACATCCTACAGATACCAATTGCTCTCAATTCCTCTACAGGTTTTCTTACTTCAAGAACCATAAGCAAGAGATGCCACAGAAAATTACTATTATTACCATTCCATCATAGTCTGAAGGCCAGTCAGACACAGAATCACCAACGCAACCACTTTTGCAGCAGGGTTAACTGGGAACATTTATGAAAGCTTGGAACTAGAGTATCATCTTTTACCCCTGGATCTGTACTGCCAGTTCCAAAACACTACCTGGACAGCAATTACTACTGCACCACAGCATGCAGTGAGATCAGCCCCTCCACCTGCAATTAATTCCTGGTGTGTCCCTTTGGGGCAGCATACAGCACAGCTCCCAATCACCCAGAGCTCAGGAGCTGACAGATCAGTTAACCTGGTCAGGAGAACCTCATGCTCCTCTCTGTCAGCTCCCCTGCTGCCAAGCACAGGTGGGTACCCACATTAGCGCTGTTGTGGATGAGGGGTGGCCCCAGCAGGAGCACCACTGAAGAACATTGGCTGGCTGCCTGGGCCTCATGCACACCTACAACAGACAAGAAGGTGCTTCTTCAAGGATTTGTTTCCAAAATGATGTCTCAAACTTCACAGTATTCAGCATGCAGGAACCATGTAGTCAGAAGGTATATCTGACTAATCAGAAGCAAATCTTCCCATTGTATCACAAAGTAAACAATTATTTTATATATATTTATGGAGGGAATGGCTCACTTTTAAGCAACAAAAGCCTGTAGTTGTTTGGATTTGGCCTTAGAGGCTTGAGTATGTCTCCAGTACTGCTTCAATTCAACCGTATTTCTTTTTGCTCTCCATCTGCACCATAACACGCTTTCACTTCCAAAGCATTTCAGGTAACAACTTGAAGAACAATTTTTATTTTAAACATACACACACATCTCTTAGCATAAAACTCATCAAGTAGTGTCAGCAAGCACATTTTAATAGCATAATATCGAAAAGTAATTTTACTACTATCTAAGAGTCTGAAGTCTGCAGAGGATATATTTAGATGCATATAAATAGACAACAGTCGGTGATGTCTGGTCAAAGGAGTACAAATCTTTCCTAATGCATGGAATTTGCCTGGCCCCAAACACTGCAACAGCACTTAGACAAGCCTTTTCTACTTGGCTCAAATTCTGCCAGGCCTGTTAATAACAAAGCTATTAGCATGATTTTCTGGATGGGTTGCTTGCTTAGAGAATATTCAAAGATTGTTCTAATAAACTAAACCCGTTACCACATCTGAAAGCATAGGAAATATTGATCAACAATGGAAAGCCATTATCCTTTCAGCATTTAACATATCCCCATGCGCCCCAACAGACCGACAAGCTCTCCAGGTACCTTCGGACGCTCCATCTCCCCACTGCTTGCAGGCACCTTTGCTTGCCCAGACCACACCAGCGGGAACACCATCCCCATCTTCTGAAATTTTTGGAAAAAAATGTACACCAAGGCAGCTGCGTGGGGAGCTCAGTTACAGATTGGCCTGGGGAAGCTCCGTTTCCCTCTTTCTGTGCTGTTCTGACACATTTGTTTTTGGGTTCCCACCTGTTTTGCCCCACATACCTCATCAGTCCCATTCTTAGGTTGGACAACACCTTACCTTCTTCCTCTACCTCATGGTCAACATCTACCAATGTTCATAATGATGCAGCCAAATACAAATCTCTTCAGGCAAAAGATTTGTACAACAAATTCAAAGACAGCACCCAAGAAACCATCTGAATAACACTGCACCTCCTTGAGCATAAACCAAAGATGAGATTGATGAGTGCAAGGAGTCCATTCCTGGACTTGTGTAGGTTTTAGTAAGCCACAAAACTGGTAGACTAGCTCAGCTTCTAACTCATGCGAGACTCTTCAAATAGCCAGGATTTATTTCCACTGACTGCATTGCCATGAGAAAACTGGTAACTGCTTTTTCTGAAAGAAGAAATGCAAGCTAATATACCATGGGAAGCTTCTTAGTAAGCTTTGTGACTGGAGGCCTAGCTGGCAAGCTTGGGTGTGCATTTTGATACAGCCTTAATGCATTAAAATGCATTTATTATGCATTTAAACAAATGCATAATCCCTTGAGAACAGCTTATATTTAGAAATGTAGATCAGAAAGGTGTTTGGGCACTGAGAGCATTCAGTTTCTGGTATGGTTCTTCCTGCAGAATTGAACCAGACTCTCAGACCAACAGAGAGGAATCGCTGCTCCACGTTTTGGAGCACAGCGGCTCCACCCCACCAGGACAGATTCCAGCAGTAAAACACAGCAGTGGGCTGACACCAAGGGGAGACCCACACACAGCCCACGGCTCCAGGGGATGACTCCAAGCTAATGGAACCAGGCAGAGGCCCCACCACACCACGAGGCACACACTGCCCCAACAGCCCTGGGCACTGTGCTCCTGCCGATGGCTGCAGGTAGGATGGGTGCTGCCAGAACCAGCCCAGCCCTCCCAAGGAAGTAGAAACCCTTTGACACACAGTTATCACCAAAAGGCTCCAACAACCCAGGGAGGATCCATCCATCCCACTGCTTTGTTGTCTGTCGACCTTCACTTGAAAAGGGCTGGACATGCAGCATTCAGACAAGGATTCTCAGAAGGAATGAGCAGACACCACCTTACTCTGGGGACATGTAAACGTGAATGGGAAAGATCAGTAACCAGCAACATGACGAGAAAGGCATAGGTATCCTGGGCTGTCAAGCTCTGTAGGAGACAGCCAGAGACCGTGCAGGGACAGCCCCAGCTAAAGGCTCCCAGCTTTCCCCTCCTTGGTTTGGGGGCTGGTCAGATGATGTTCACACCAGCAGCTAAGGCCAACACACCCTCCTGTTCCAGTTGCTCAATGCAATGAAAATTGCCTGCCCTGGAGACATGACAGACCAGGCTAGAGAGAGAAGACAACAGCACAGGAGAGGAAATACTGCTGCCCTGTATCACAGAAGAAAATGACAGAGGGCAGTGGCCGTGATCTGCAGATGCCATGCTGATGCCAAGCCAGCGCCTGGCAAGCAGCAACAGCACGAAGGGCTGTGACAGCTCCTCGCCCACCTCTGCCCGTGCTCCCCAGGTGTGGCAGCACTGAACTGCCCCTCCGTGTAGCCGCCCTCCGTGGCTCCCTCCTCAGCTGCAGCCGATCCCTGCAGGGAGGTTTGTTTGTTCCTGACATCAACATGGCTGCAAGGTTTCGGCTGGCTCCTCAACAACTGCCGTGCTGTCTCCCCTAACGGGAACCTTCCATCAGAAAAAAATAAAAAAAGGTTGATTGTGTCCTACATTTGCTTTCCCGCAGACGAGGAGCGCTCACTACACACAAAAAGGAGGGGAGGGGAAGGGACGGCACTTAACACAAATCCTGGGATCCCGGGGACAAGCGACAGCCTCCCAGGATAGAGGTGCAATGAGAGGCGTGTGCCGGGCGAGGGCAGCGGGACGGCGCGGCTGAAGGGAGCCTCCCGCGGTGAGGGCAGGCGGCAGGAGGGAGCCGGGAGCCGCATCACCGCACACCCGGTGCGTTCCCTACGGAGGAGCTCAGGAACCCCCCGCAGCCGGAGGAGCCGAGCCGTGCCCCCGAGCGAGCGCCCGGCAGGACCGCGGGCACGGCCGCGACCCCGGCAGCGCAGGGCTCGGGCGGCACCGCGCAGCCCCGGCCCGGCCCGGCGGTGCCGGCGCTCCCCAGACGGCGGCAGCACCGCGCCAAGGAGCGGAGGGGGCGGCGGCCGCCGCGGTATCCGCGGCCCTGCAGCACCCCCAGCCGCGGGCGGCCGCCGGCGCCGTCCCGCGGGCAGCGATGGGAGCGCGGCCCGGCCCGGCCCGGCTCGTGGCGCCCACCCCACCCTCGCCCCGCGCGGCCCCGCGGCCGCCGCCCCCCCGGGAGGGGAGTCCCAGGCGCCGGCGGACACCCCGTCCCGTCCCGTCCCGTCCCGGTGCGATGCGGGGCGAGCCCTGCACGGAGCCGGGCGGGACCCCGCCGCTGGCGCCCTCCCGCGCCCCTTCCCCCATGAATAAGTAACGGCGGCTGCAATGCGGCGGGAGCCGGGCGACGGCCGCCAGCTCCGCGATTACCTGGTGCCTCTCGGGGAAAGACGGCGTCCGGAGCGCTTCCCCTGCAGCGGCGGCCGCGGCCGGGCTCCGGCGGGGCTTCAGACTCTCGCAGCAGGCAGGCTGGCCGCCTCTCTGCCCTGTGCCATGGCTCAGCAGCCGCATCCTAGACCGGCTCCGCGGTGGCGGCTGCCGGCGGCCGCGGAGGGAAGGGCAGCCCGCACGGACGGCCCCATGGAGCGCGGCGGCTCGGCTCCGGCTCCGGCTCCGGCTCCGGCTCCGGCGCGGGCAGCGGCAGCGCACATGCACACACGCACACACCGCGCCGGGCGGGCGGGAGGCGGGGGGACGGCGCGGGCGCGGGGCACGCAGCGGCGCAGCCCTCCGAGCCCGCTCGCATCGCCCCGCCGCGGGCAGCCCGCGCCGCTCCGCTCCGCGCCCGCCGACCTCGCGGTGGAGCCGAGCCGGGTGAATCCTCGCCGAGCGCTGCGTGTCCGCGCTTCGCTGCGGAACGACGGAGCTTGGAGGGGGGGGGGGGGGGGCCGCGGAGCCTCCCCGGGGGCACCTACGGCGCGGCGGGCGGCAGGGCCATGCGGCTCCGCGCTCAGGCGGAGCAGCCGCGGCGCCGCGCGGTGCGGTGGGGCAGGGCGGGGTGCTCGGCCCGGCCCTTCGCTGCGCCCATCCTCCGCACCCAGCGCTGCCGCCCGGCCCCGGCCCCCGCCAGCGGCGCCGCGCGATGCAGCACGGAGGCGGCCGCCGCCTCCCCCGCGCCGCCGCGCCGGGGCGGGCACGGGATGCGGGCGCTCCCCGCCCCGCACGCACGGCTGAGCCGCAGCCGCCCGACCGCGCGCAGACGTGTCGCGGGCCGGGCAGCCGCGCACCGGGCGGGGCAGCGCCGACAGGGAGCACGGAGCCACGAGTCTGACCAACGCTCGGGTCAGGATGCGGGAGGGACGCGGGACCCCGGGCCCCGTGGGGAGGCGGGTGCGTGAGGAGCGGAGCGGAGAAGAAAGGAGAGGAAAGGAGAGGAGAGGAGAGGAGCGGAGAGGAGAGGAGAGGAGAGGAGAGGAGAGGAGAGGAGAGGAGAGGAGAGGAGAGGAGAGGAGAGGAGAGGAGCGGAGAGGAATGCTGCTGCCACCGCTCAGGAGCGTTTTCGGCTTTCGAGCGGCTTTTCCGCTGAGGGAACCGGCAGAAACGGCTGCGGCGCCAGGAGGAGCCACGCACGGATTCGAGGCGGCGTTGGAAGCCGAGCGCGGAGCTGCGCGGAGCGGAACCGTCTCCTGCCGGCCCGGCCCCGGCCCCGACACGCGGCTGGGTGGAGGAGATGAGCCCGGCGCGGAAATGAGAGGTTACGTTGTCTCCGGGGTCAATAAATTCTGTAGGCGTCAGGGTTTTAGAGGTTGTTTCCTGTCTCCAGGACTCCTAGCAGTGTGCAGCTCTGACATTTTGAAACCTTGGTCCGGTTTTCTCAGAAAATGACAGCGATGTTACAGCACGGCGAGCAGAGCACCGCGACAAACACTGCCTGCCCGGAGAGGAGCCGCCGTACCTTGCCAACATGCAGCAACCCTGCGCCTGGAAAGAGGCCCCCACCACTGGCCATGAACCCTGGCCCCTCGGCCACCCTCCCGTGGGGACAGCAGTGGTGCCGCTTGGCTGGGGCTGTCCCCACTCTCATGCTGCCTGCAGCTGGAGGAGCGTGGGGCCAGGGTTACTGTGGAGCATGTGGGTACAGCCCATCGTTGTGCCGGGATGGATGCAATGCTTCTGGATACCTTGTGCTGGGCGTTGTGCTGGGTGCGCACGTGGGGGGGCACAGCCCCAGAAGAAGAAGAAAGCTGCAGCGCTGCACCTCACACCTTCCTCCTGGAAACCTTCCTGCCCTGGGATCCAGCGCCTGGGGTCAGTGTGAGCAAGGAAAGGGAATGCGGCTTTGCTCCCAGACCCATCTCTGTGCAGCCTGAGGACACAGTTCTTGCAACCTCTAAGGGGGAAAAGGAGCATTGTTTTGAGATCAGCACCACAGCTTGTGCCTGTGGACCATCAAAACTGCCCTTCCCAGAGCAGTGGCCACCTCTGCCCTATCAGCAACTGCTGCCTGGGGCTGGGAACTGAGGATTGGCACTGAGGGCAGCTCTCCTCTATCCATTTTCAAGCCCTCTGCTCCATGGATCAGGATCAGGCTGTTACAAGGGCAGAGAGGCCCAAGTGATGAAGGAAGGGAGCGACTGATTCCTCTGCTCCCCTAAGAGAAAAGCCATGTCAGAAAGTTGGCTTTGCCAGGGTTTTCTTGTGCATCCCTAATTTTCAGTTCTATCACTGCTGTCTTTTAGAACTGGAGGGAGTGTGTTCGGTGTTCCTCAGTCCCATGCTTGGCCCTGCTCAGCATTAGCAGTGTGCTCCCTGGAGGGAGCAGACAGACAGGAAGGCGCTCTGTGGTAATGCATCTGCAGTCTTGGCTGACCTCTGCCACATGGAGCAGCCTCCTCAGGCCTCTCATTCCCAGCATTTGCTGCCTTGGCACTCCGTTCTGGCCCAGGAGCAGCAGGGCGGGCACAGCAGCAGTGCCAGCTGTGTTCTGGTGCGAGGAAAGGAAGCAAATGTTTGGGTATGACTTTCTTGGTGACAGGAGAAGCTTGTTCCAAGTCAGGCTCATAGTGGAGGCTGCACTGCTTTGCTACCATCCAACACAAACACCAGGTCTGGGTCAGAATCACTCTGAACAGGTACTGTGACAGCACCTCCCAGCAGCTGCCTCCTCACAGGCAGGTTCAGGAACATCCTGCACCCTCTGCTCTCAGGGCTGTGCAGGGGCTACTGCCAGCTCAAAATTCATGCTGGGCATGGGCCTGAAATGGCCCTGCTGCTTTGGTAACATCCCCAGGGAAAAATGCTCTTTTCCAGAGGGTCTGGGAGCGCTGAGAGGCAGGTGGCCATGGGGAGCACCCGCTGTGCCACAGCTCAGCCACTGTACCTGCACTTCCACCCTTCCCCACGAGCCCTTGAGGGAGCTTTGTTTTACTGCAGCCTTCAGGAACAGGATAAATGCCTTCTTTCTGACAGAAGACCACTTGTTAGCCTATATTCTCCTTTCGTAGGTATCATTCAAGAATTGTTTGATAGAATCACTGAGTGGCTTGAGTTGAAAGGAACCATTGAAAGTCATCCCATCCACCTCCCCTACAATGCACAGAGACACCCACAGCTCTGTCAGGAGCTCAGAACCCATTTCCTGACCTTAAGGGCCTGCAGGGATGGGGCACCACCACCTCTTTGGGCAAATTGTGCAGTGCCAACACCGCCCTTATTGTAAAAACTTATGTCCAATTTAAATATCCCATCTTTCAGTTTGAAACCATTTAACCATTTTCCTCTGGATGAACACACCATCAGGTCTGTGTCTCCCCTGAACTGAGGACTCCACATATGGAGCAGTGCTCCAGGTGAGGTCTCATAGAGCAGAGCAGAGGGGTGGGATCACCTCCCTCAGTCTCTGACCACCCTGTTTTTTGTGCAGCCCAGGGTACAGTTGGACTCAATGATCTCTAGAGGTCCCTTCCAACCCCTACAGTTCTGTGATTCTGTGATACAGTTGTCTTTCTGGGCTGTGAGGGCACATTGCTGGCTCACAGACATCACTTTGGTCTCTTTTGGCTGAAATAAAGATGGAAGGCTGCAGCTACGTGCTGTACCTGTCATGCTGCCCAAGTGCTTCCTGCCCCCCAGAGCCATGTGCCCCACTCAGCCCTAGGCACAGTGGCTGCTTGTCCCCACCTGCTTCACACCATAACCCCTTGCTGGCCTTGCAGCTGGGGAAGATGCCATCAGTTAGAAGTGCTGCCCAGCAGCTGGGCACGCAGGCGTTTTTCTTGGGGAAAGGAAGGAGAAATACTTTCCTAAGGTGTTGTGTGCAAACCTGGGGAAGTGACAGATTAGGGAGACAGTCTGGATTGAGCAAAATGCTTAAAAACAAACCAAAACCACCTCTGAGTGCTAATGCAGTGTGCTATGTACACACCCTAAAGGAGACCAACAGCAGTGCAGGGAGGTAGAACAGCAATGGATGGGTGGCTGCAAGGTTTAGCATCCCTGTTGGAACTTTGAAGCAAGAGGGAGTAAATGCTTCTTTTTATGGTAGTCTGTTGTGGCTAATCAAGAAGCGTTTGGGAACTGCGGTTTTTACTCATTTTTACAAGAAGCTCAATGCCTCAGTGACGGAAATGTCGGGGCAGCGCTGCATGCAGTGTGTCCTCCCCTGAGGGCCGGGCAATGGGAGCACTGCGGTTATCGGGCACAGGGGACGCTCTGTCCGGCGGCGGCAGCGCGGTACGTCAGGTTCATCGCTGTTGGTTTCCCACGGTTTAAATTATTCTAGTTTCAGTTCTGCGGTCTGTAAGACGGGGGAGCTGTTGCATTGCACAAGAACCGCGCAGGCTGCTCCTCCCGGTTCCACGCGGTGAGAGCCTCCCGGGCCGGGCTCACCCGATCCATCACCAGCGATGGCTCCGCGGGAGCCTGGCCCACGGAAGGGATTGCTGGATAAGCCTCTTCCTTACTTTAATAGCTCTAACGCTATGTAAAGTGGACTGGCGTTGCATTGAAGCCCACAGTACACGTGTTCGCGAGCAGCAGCACGGACTCATTTATTGCCCCTGGATGTGCTTCACTGCTGGGTGATGGTGAAGCAGGCTGGTCATCAGGTCAGCTTGGTTCCCTGGCTGAAACTAAGCCAGGTGAAATAGATGCTTGGTTGCTGATGTGCACCTTGGGATTCTTAGTTTATGGGTTTGTTGGTTTGTTTGATTGTGGGTTGTTTTGGGCCTTTTTGTTGTTGTTTTGTTTTGTTTTTTAATCTTTTACAAATCTTTTCAGCCTAGATTTACATTCATGATTACAGTATTATACTGTTTGTTCTCTAACAGCCTCGCTTTCTGAGAAAGAAGTAAAACAAAGCACTGACACCTTTTGGGTTGATTTCTAAATCTCGTCTGCGATAAAATGAAGATTTCTACCAATTGGCACCTGACTTTCAAAATGGTGGTTTATATCTCTCAGCACTTTTTATCTAACAAATGCCACCCAGCAGATCAGTACCAGCACAAGGCCTGTTGGACAGCAGCGTGGCCCCAGCACCAGGCTGCATGGGGGATGGGGAGGATGGGGAGGAACACAGAGCACCACTCCAAGTGCCTCCGTCAGCACTGTCCACCTTTCCAGCCTGCTCACCACAGGGTCAGTGCACTCCCACTGCATTCAGGCAGGCAGAGCTGCTGGGTGAGGAGTGCATGGGATGGGACGGGCTGCACCCAGCTGTAGTGAAGTGCCTCTGTCCCACACACTGCAGCCACCCCTGTGCTCATGAAATAAAACCAAGCATCTGGGTTAAGGATGTGCTCCATTGCCCATCTCCTTTTCCCTTCTTCTGGCAGTACTTAGGTGTGCCCTTGGCAGTTATTAATGAGCTCCCTTAACACTTGCACTCTTTTCATGTTGCTGTTTGCTTGGTTGTTTTTATTTTTTTAATGCTTTCTTATTCACATTATTCCTTATGTGACTTATCCTTGTGGAGATGACATCTCTATAGGAAGTAGCAAAGTCAGCATCATCAGCCTGCATGAATTGCCTGAGCATCCTTGCTGCTTCTGAAGCAGCCAGGTGAAGGGCTGGTTTACAGCATGAACTGAAAATGGTTTGCTTGTCTCCCAGCTGCTGATTCAAGCATTTACCTTAGGCCAAGACTTAAGTGGAGAAGAGTAATTTGAGCCGCTTGCTCCATCTTCCTTCTGCATGTCCTATCTATTATACCCACCCAATCAGCTGAAGGCTCTCAATTAGCTGATGAGTGGGAGGATGAAGAACCATTTATGCACACAAGTTTAAAAAAAAATAATAATAATCACTCGGTTTACAGTCTTTGTGGTCACAGCTTAAAGCAGAATTTCGTTAGAGAATTTCATCACTGGCATAACCACACTTCAGTGACAAAGTTGCATCAAAGCAAATCAATTGTTACTCCAAAATTTTACTCACAGGTACTGGCAGGGTCTAATTCTGTCTGATGATTTTCTGACCAGAGAAGGAATATTCCACTGGGCAGGAAAAGGAGTTAGATAGAATGACTTAGGCAGAAACATCCCAAACAAGTAGAAATGGAAAGATGCTGGGGTAACTAATATTGTCAGGAATTTGCCAATGGGGAAAAAAAAATAATGCAGAGGCACATGGGCAAAAGAAGTCTTGTAATAATTCTTCAAAAGAGAGGGAGCTGGAATCTGGCATGGATCCCCATAGCTTCCAAGCTTGTTCAATTAAAATCAACACTGAGTGGGTTTTCTTTCACTTCCATTACTCAAGCTGCATTCTTCAAAGGGATAGCAAATGAGTGATATGCATATGAAAGAACCATGGAGTATGAAATTACAAAATGATACAAGGTTTGGATATTTGCACTTTGAGATATTAAATCTTCTGAAGAAAAATATTTGAGCAAATTCTGAATAAAGGACCCTACAGAGGAGGAAGGAAGAGCTGTGAGATAAATCTAATAAAGATGATACTATGCAATTTCCGAACACTCTTGAATTACTGAGTTTAGCTGTGGCAGTGTTTCCAATGGAGGATTCACTCCCACGTAGTCAGGCAGCAAGCACATTTTAAAGCCCATTTGGAACTATTTTCTACTCATGGTGCCATGGGGCAGTCTATGGGGAATACGTATGTCACAAAATCAGAACCACAGGGGTGGAAAGGGACGTGTGAAGCTCCCTCAGCCCACCCTCTTGCTAAAACCCAGGTGACTTTATTATTTTTATTGTTAAAAGTGGACATCAGAAATTCACTTTTTTCTGCTGTAGCAGCACCAGCCCTTTGGTGCTGACCTGAAACATGTTCCCTAGCCCTCTTCCACTCCTGCTTTGCTGTTCCACTTCTCTCATAGTACTTCACACGCTCCATCAAAACCTCTTCTTACTTTTCTTTTAGAAACCTTTGTTTCCTCTGTGATTTTTATTGAATCCTGGATGCATTTCCCTATGGTCAATAAGCTTTTTTCCCCAGTTCTTGCAAGTTTTCTCATTTCTTATGGCCTCTTTAAAACATTCATCCATTTGAGGCACCATCACTCAAATTTTCCCTTTTGTGGAGGAGCCTAAATGCGCTGCACACAGCTACATGTTAGTAGGAAGGGATTTTTTTAAAATCAAAGTGGGGCAGTCTATGTGCAGTAAAGAAATAAGTACTACTGTCTCCATTTAGTCCATTCTCTTATGACTCCGCTCTCAGATTTCAGGCTGGATAGCAAAAGGGTGTGCTGCCAGAAAAGCTTTTCACCTCCTGGAGAAGTGCAGATACTCATGGACAAGATGTTCTCAGTCAGCACACCCAAAAATGTGTGTCCTGTGTAGTTGGTTCAGAGCCCATCCCCAAGGCTCTGAGCATGTGGGCCCCACTCACTGCAGGCAAAGCCTTTCCTGCTCCCCGCTGCAGAGCCACACATCACCCAGGGACTGATCCACACAGCTGTTTGCTTTCTCAAAAACAAACAACAACAAGAAGAGAAGAAAGAAGTATCTTTAACCACATTCCGAGAGATTTTATTAGCTCTATCTGATTTTAGAATCATTTTTAAAAAATAAATTTACCATGGCAACTCAGTAAGTCTGTGTATATTTCCAGCAGAAAAGCAGAGGAGAGTTTTGACATTCCTGGTTTTATCTTCAAACATGATGGGCACCAAAACACACAAAAGAGCACCCACACAAAACACCTGGTCTCATTTCTGATATAGTTCCATACCAAACATGGATTTCACACAAAACATGTACAGGTGCCCTGCTGGGAGACATGCGGCTGCCCCATCCTGCTGTGCAGCACAGACTGTGTGTGAGTGGGCTGAGAAAGAGGAGGGTGAGGAAGGCTTCTTAGTTCAGCACGGATCCACTTCATCTTGACTTCACCTGCAGAGTCCGCTGGGATGCTGAGCCGTGCTCTTCCGCAGCTCTGGTGTTATTACAAGCCTGCATTATGTTGAAAGCCAGTAATTAGATATGTTCTTTAAATTGCTCAAGTGTTTGTGTAGTAAGCAATTACCAAATTCTACATCACAATTCTACAATTAGCAATTCTACATTGTTAATAATGAATTTAAGGCTTGTGCAATAGCTCTCAAGTGCTTGGATTCCTCCTTGAAGGATCATGTCTGCTCTCTAAGCACAGGCTGCACACCAGCCTGCCATCAGCAACCAGGTTGTTTGGACAGCGTTGGTCCCTCTGCCCAGCCCAAGGGCCAAGCAGGTAAAGTCCAGGAAACAGCAGCTCCAGCTGCAGCTGTGAGAGTGGGGGCAAAGGGGAAGCTGTGTGAGTCTCTGGTACCTGAGTACGGCCAGGAGGATAGAATGTCCTTCTGTAGGGGAGGGATGTGGGGAGATGCTGCAGAAAACAAGCAGCCTCAGGAGTTTCCTATCCTCCCTGCTCTCCATCTGACTCATATGAGGGGAATGTGCCCCTTTCCATAGTCCCCAGCACCCAATTCCCAGACAGAGCTGGCACTGCTTGCTGAGTGTGGCACCAACATTCTGGGAGGTGGTGAGAACACCTGAAGTCATTTTCTGGTTGTTTTCTCAGATACAGTTTGAAAAATCTTCAAGGTTGAAAAAGCCAGTCACAAGTGGCATCCCTCAGGGGTCAGTCCTGGGACTGGTGCTCTTCAACACCTCAATGACAGACGGTGGCATCAAGTGCAACCTCAGCAAGTTTGCAGATGATACCAAGCTGAGTGGTGCCATCGATACATTGGAAGGAAAGGAAGCCATCCAGAAGGACCTGGACAGGCTGGAGAAGTGGGCCTGTGTAAAATTAATGAAGTTCAATAAGGCCAAGTGCAGGGTGCTGCACTTGGGTCAGGGCAGCCCCAGGTATTCATACAAACTGAGGTAAGATCTCCTTGAGAGCAGCCCTGCGGAGAGGGACCTGGGGGTCCTGGTGGATGAGAAGCTGGATATGAGCCATCAGTGTGCACTTGCAGCCCAGAAGGCCAGCTGTATTTTGGGATGCATTATAAAAGGGGTGGCCAGCAGGGAGAGGGAGGTGATTGTCCCCCCTCTGCTTGGCACTTGTGAGGCCCCATCTGGAGTGCTGAGTCCAGGCCTGGGGCCCTCAATACAGGAAGGACATGGAGCTCTTGGAGCAGGTCCAGAGGAGGCCACTAAGATAGTCAAAGGGCTGGAGCACCTCTTCTATGAGAAAAGGCTGGGGGAACTGGGCTTGTTTAGCTTAGAGAAGAGAAGGCTCCAGGGAGACCTCATTGCAGTCTTCCAGTACTAGAAGGGAGCACTTAGGAGGGGGAATGCCTGTTTATGAGGATGAATAGGGATAGGGCAAGAGGGAATGTTTTTAAACTAAGACAGGGGAGGTTTAGATTAGAGATTAGGAGAAAGTTTTTCACCTAGAGGGTGGTGATGCACTGGAACAGGTTGCCCATGGAGGTCGTGGATGCCCCATCCCTGGATGTGGCTCTGGGCAGCCTGGTTTAGAGGCTGGCGGCTCTGCATGTGGTGGGGAGATTGAAACTAGATAATCATTATGGTCCTTTCAAACCCAGGCCTTTCTGTGACTTTGTTATTTTACGATTCAGACTCAGCTCACAGTGGATAGATGTTAGTGGGCTTTTGATTAGAACCAATTGCATCATCTGCTGCATTTCGCAACACATAAAATGTGATTAGTTTTCCATGTTGCAGAGGTAAAGCAATGTCAGCCCTCATCTAAACACTAAAGATGATAAAGGATGTGTTGATAGATTTTATTTCTTAATAGAACCACTGATACGGTTGGTGAAGTTTCAGATCTGAAGAGCTTTTTTTTCTGAAACATTGCCAGTGTTCTTCCAGTGCATTAGGCAGCAAAGCACAGGATCCTGCCTCTGCTGTGAACATTCAGTGCTGCTGTCCTGATAGCACCACAGCCCCAGTGCTGTGCTTCACATGGGCAGCGGTGCTTCTGTCCTGAGGAAGAGCACAGCCAGTGGGGAATCCCAGTCAGTGGTTTCTACAACTGCCTCACAAAGCTGACTCTTCTGCAAGTGTCAATTTGATTAAAATATATAATAATAATAAAAATCCTTTGTAAGACAGAAACATTTGTGTTCTCTTGCTTTAGAATTGCAAAACAATGCATCCAGGAAGAAGTTCCTTTCACCCTGAGCTGAGCTGCTGATAATGCATCTAAGCCTTAAACATGTAAGGGATTGCTCTGGCTAATTACGTGCTTCATTTTAATTGCAAGCCAGAATGAAAAGTAAAAAGGCCAAAAATACAAAATGTTCCTGTGATTTTCAGAACAGCTCCATAAGCAGAGCTTTGCTGTGCTCTAACATAGGGTGTGCCAAATGAAAACAGCAGCACATTGCACACAGAATGGCAGAGTGGCTGTGGGTGAAGCTCAGGGAGCATCATGGCCCAGGAACCAACACTTACTGCTGCACAGGTGTTAATTCAAGCTTTCGGTTGTGGGTACAGTTAATAATGCATCAAAGAAGATCTGATGTATTACAGACATCGCATAAACTATTACTGAAAACTTGTCCTCCATATTTTCCCAAGGCTCACAATCCACTTTATGAGCCTCCAAGTTGTGTGTTTTTCCCATTCGGGTGTCCCCTTTGTGCTTTATTTATTTTCCCAATTTGTATGCATTTATTCAGTCTGCACTGTATAGCAGTTACTATTTATCACTGCTCCACATGCCATGAACTCTGCTTGGCAGCACTGAGCAGTCTGGAGGCCCCATTTGTCTCATGATTGCCTTGAAAGTCCTAAGCCACCACGGCCACTCAGAAATACACACTATTTTTTTTCCTGCAGGATAAATAAATAATTCAGCAAAATGAAGCATAAACATATTTTTTTTTCCCCTCAAATTTTGCTTAAATAAGAATCAAGAGTTTGGGAAGAATTTTCTCTTTTTTTGGAAAATGTTTCAGTTCTAATCCCCTTCTCATCTGCAATTTCAGGTCACCATTGCCTGCTTCTCCCAGTTCATTTCCATCTTTCCATAATGGAAAAGGGATGAAAAGAAAATGGAAGGAACAGAACACAGAACAAAAATATTGATTGATTTAAGCTTTCTTTTACTAGAAGTGGAAACTCACTGAGGAATCCCTTCCTCCAACTTTCTCTTCCTCTTCTCTTCCTCTTCTCTTCTCTTCTCTTCTCTTCTCTTCTCTTCTCTTCTCTTCTCTTCTCTTCTCTTCTCTTCTCTTCTCTTTTTCTCTTCTTTTCTCTTCTCTTTTTCTCTTCTCTTCTCTTCTTAGTATTTATCATAGGAATGTGGTGTAGTGGGCATGGTGTGATGGGTTGACAGTTGACTTGATGACCTTAAAGGTCTTTTCCAACCTTAATGATTCTGTGCGTCTATTTTTTATACAACATAATGTCCTGATGATGGCTATCTCAAGCTGGTTCTGCCACTGCCGTCCACCTGGACAAACCCCTGTGTGCTGATGCCCCTTCCCATCATCACCCAATCCCCTGGACCATAACCCATTTCCTCTCTCCCTGACCTCACAGAAGTTACACTAGCTTCACCGAGTGTCACCATCTCTCCATTTCTGCCTTTTTTAGGACAGAAGGGTCTGGCCCAAAGATAGCATGGGTGTCTGTTTTACAGTGTAACTGCCCTGAGTAAAACTGAAAAGAATTATTTCCTTTCATTATGCTGCATTGTCAGGTGGGAATCATCATCTGTTGATTGTCATTTAAGAGCACTTTCTTACAGCTGTCATGAAAGCAGTAAAGGTAGACAGCTAATCAGACAGAAATTGCTAGTGAGCTGTCCTCCATTAGTAAAAGAGCAAAAGAGCATTATAGTTCTGTGTCCTGTCAGAATTAAGGCACTAACTGAACTGAGAAACTGTTCATCATTGCTGAAACAGAAAGACACAAAGATGGCATGATGTTTTCACCCCTGAGTTTTGTGGGATTTAGATATGATGTTTCCTGAGTACTAAGTGCAGTAAGTGTATGTAGCCTGAGCCATCCCTGGGGCAAGGCTGCTCTTTCCAGGGCTCTTAGGGTCACACAAGTTACTGGAGCCCAGCTGTGCGCTGTACTTACATGGGCACACCTCATATATAACCAAAACCATGGCATTACCGAGCATTATTGAAATCTTAGGAATCAGATTCATGATAATCCAGATCTCATGGCTGCAGCAGGCGCTCACCTGCTCATTCCCACTACTCATGGGAAAAGGCAGGATGCCCACTGCAGCTACATGTGCAAAAACATTGCTGGGAACCATAAGACTACAGCAAACAAATAACATTATCTCATACACAAGTTGTATTACTTCAATAATACTTGTTGCTGTAGTGGAAATACTGTAGTGGCCTGAAGCAATGATGGAGCACATGGTGGGAAGGCAGAGCCAACCCAGGGGAGCTCTGACTGAAAGAGGTGGAACTAGGATCCTCCCCTTCCCAGACCTCATTAACGGGCTGGCAGTGGAGGTGAGTATTTCTTGTTGGAGATCGCTGTGTAGTTGAGGCTTTGAAAGAGTAGGCAGATTCTTATCTTTTTTTTTTTTTTTTTTTTCTGTGTACACAGCTGCTCTGTTTGAGCATATCTCTGTTACAGCCTACAGTGCTGTTATTACTGCACTTTCTATTGTGTTTCTGTTGTAACACAAACCATGATTTTCTCCTCTAAAGTTGGTACTCACATGGGGAGTGTTCTTCATTTTGAAAGGTGGCAATTAAACTCAGTTTTTAAGTGTAACACTTAATGGACTTTACACAGTTCTGATCGTTGTGATGCAGTTCCCCACAGAAATGTTGCCCATTTCCACGTGGTGCTTCCCCCACCCTGTGCTGCTGCTGCCCAGGGAAACCCTTGCTACTTGGGATCCCACCCAATCTAATGCCATCCCCTGACCCCATGGACAACACCTGCTCCTGCAAGTTGCAGCTATAAAACCCTTAATTGTTGCTGTTACTTAATTATGTTATATTATAATGTTACCTTAATTGTTACTCTCCTCTCTGCTTAGCTGGTGCTTCGGGATCTGTGTACTTTCTGCTCTCCACTCTTCATTGTCCTGTGCTTTGGGTCTGGGTTCTTCCCTGCGGTCTGTTCGTAGCAAACGGTGCTGCTTGCTCCCAGTGGTGTCCTAGCAGTGTCCTAGCATCACTCCTTCCCCTAGGCTGTGCCCTGTAGCACAGTCAGTGTTTTGCTGTGGGTGAGGTGTGTTGGGAGCTGCAGGAAGCAGCACTGCTGTCTCTTACCTTTACTGATTAAAAAAATAATAATAATAAAAAATGTTCCCAGAGATGCCTAATTCCTGCAGCATATTTGGATTTCCTTAAGTTTTTTATAAAGTTCTCACCAAATGTTCTCTGCAAAGTAACAGTGCTGTGGGATGTGTGGAGAGAGCATTTGTTGTCTTTTGTTTCTACGTAATATATTCAGTATATATTGTTCATAGATGTTGGGAAAATTTCAGCTCCAAACATTTTGCTCAGTTGTCTTTTAATCCCAGAAAGAGACTGAAGAGAGCCTTCATCTTTCTGTATTTGTATCCCTGTGGGGCCTCAAGATTCTGGGGAGCACAGTCCCCTGAGCCCCGACACTAATGAGCCCTTCCCCTTTCTCCATTGGCTGAGCTACTCAGGGTTCACGTTCTCCTTGATTCACCAGTTTGTTGCTTTGCCCAACTAGAACCATGTTTGTATCCTGTAAAGTCTCGCTTTTGCAAACAAGATTTACTTGCAGGTGCTAAGCTAGCATCTCCTGCCATATATTTACAAGATAAGATTGCTTAACCAGATCCTTGGGGCTGAAATTCTTCTTTTCAGCTTTTTCTATGTCTTGTTTTGAGGGGACCCCATATCCTTCCCAAATTTTATTTTGCAAGGACACTTCATTCTTGTTTCTCCTTCAATAGATAACCTGGAAAACTCAGTACATAGTGGGAACACAAAGCCTGCAGATGATTCAGCCTATGCTGAAAAACTTCCATTGCTAGTGGACTTCATCACTTTCTCTCTTGATACTTAGTTGTGTGAGGTCCTTCTTTCATGCCTTTGGTGTCGGCTTTAAATAATCAGGTATAAAATCACTGATGAAGTTTATACTGCTGAAACAAAAGGCAGAGATTTATAGTGAACTGTACACAGTGCATAACTAGGTATCTGGTATTTCTGCAAGAAGCAAATGAAATGTCATCACTGCAAATATTTGATACTGAATCAGGTCTTGGAGACAGCAAGAGGCAAATTGAATACTCAGAGTTTGAGGCAGCGCTGTCTGGTTTGGCCTCTGCCCTGCTCTGTGCAGCCATGATCCTGCCAAGCTGGAAAATGTGATGGTGAACTTCACAAAGGACATAACCAAATGTAATGGAGTTCTTCAGCACAAGGAAGAGGTGTCTATGCAAAAGATAAGGTATGGGAAGAGGGAAGGAAAACAATTGAGAAACATTCTGCACTGCATCTTGCAGCACATGAACAAAGCAGACCAGCAGCAGCACTTCTTGAAGCAGTCTCTGCTGCTTGCCTGGAAATTCACTGTTAGAAATACAGATTGCTCCTCTTCTGGGCAGGGCTGATAAACAATCTCAGTGCGGATTCCTTTTCTCTCATTAGGCCTCGTTCCTTCTGCTATATTATTTATGACTTATCTGAAAGAACAATAATTGCAGGATTGTTCAGTGATTTATGTGTCACGAGTAGTGCACATTTACTGTTTCCTTTGTACTTCCCCTTGCTTCACTGGGAGAGCAAGTTGATTGCATTTCAAATGGAAAGGACGCTGTGCAGCAGCACAGCGCATAGAGGCCTGTTGGCTGAGCATGTCCCGATGTCACTCCAGGACAGCAGCCCCCAGCCTTGCAAAACTCATCCGAGCACTGAAACACCTGGTGGGGCAACCCAAGGACTCCTGTGGAACTTTTCTGCAGAGGCAACGGGGGGAGGGGGTGAAGATTGAGTTGGGGTCCTGTGGCACAAGCGGGGGGACTGGGGGTAGACCTCTGCCTTCCCTGAGCTGCCTTGTTCCTTCTCCTAGACCTTGTAGGGGGTTGGGTCTGGGCAGTGCTGGGGGCTGCCCTTCCTGCCACCTCCCACTGCTTCTCTGTGAGCGTTCTGTGGTGCAGTCCACAGGTGATCAGCTTAATGAAGGAGATGCGTGTTGCTCTTGGCAGGTACCACTAAGCAGTTACTAGGAACCCAAACCTGCCATTATGGTGGGTCTTTTTATTTGGTTGGTTAGTTTTTTGTTTTGTTTTTAATTTATTTTTATCTCACATCTTTCTCACTGAAAGACTGAGCCTGGGCTGAGAATACGATGATTTCCCTGTGATTAACTGCCTTCAGGCAATGGGACCTCAGCCCCTGGCCTGGTCCTGGCTCCCATTTCCCACCCCTCAAATGACCCTCTGGTTCAGTGCTGATCCCCAACTCCAGTGCAGTCACTCTCCATTGGTGTTTTCATTTTTTTTTTCTATTTCAGAGACTTCATAAAGATGGACTGAGGCTTTTGTAGCATGACAAAGACAGAAAGAAATGTGGGTAATAGGAAATAGGAGCGTGTGAATGGAGAAAGCTTGATTTCACAAACTTTGAGATAATTAGAGAATGCATGAATAAAGTCTTAGGCCCAGAATGCGGTTTGCAACTAAATTCATTTTTCCTGAAAAAGAGGCAAAATTGGATGACTTTTCTCTGTGTGGCATCATTAATACTTGAATGTTACACAAGTCTGTAAGCATCATCCTCTAATAATGGCTTTTCAATTGCTGTAGCAATGCAACAAACTGCCTGTCGCTGAGAAGTGGGTCTCTGACTGTGCTTTCCCATCCCATCAGCTGTGTGTTGTTTCGGCACTGGCTTTGTGCATTCAGCTCCCATAGCCCATTAGTGTCTGTCACACCCTCCCCACCACCTCGCAGCCCCATCTGTGTGCTGGCAGCACTTACTCCCTTCCACTGTTGTGTAACTGCAGACCTCTGCGTTCAGAGGTGAAGAAGTCACAGAGTCACCCGCACAGAGTGCAATTGGTTTTCATAAATACCATTCATTATGCAAATTCTGTATTTACAGACAGCATTAAGGTAAAGTGAATGTGAGGAGCAGAGTAATAGAAACTGTGCTTTTGACATCAGGCAAGAATATTTGACAGAAATGGATTAGTAAATGAGTACAAAGATGTTTAGAGAATGGTTGCATGGCCCTTTTTGGCTGAGAAGTGCCACAGCCTGAGCAGAGCAGAGTGGCAGTGGGTGGGTGTGCAGGTTCTGCTGAGGAGGGTCTGTCCCCCCCCACTCCACTGCTGAGCTGCAGGATCCAGATCTTCCTTCATCCTTCCGGAGTCACACATGTCAGTACCCACCTCTCACTGGAGCAAATGTATGAACCATTCAACTAATGTCATTGCAAGCATCCTGTAGCTTCATAGTCTAGAATCTTAACCATGGTCTCCATTCTTTAAAGCAAACAAATCTACTGCTCTGGCTGTGCATATTTGTTTTGATTTTGTTTGTCTCCTTATCTGCTCCTTCCTGTGGAGGAATCAAACATACCAATTTACTCAGTGTAAAGGGATCAGCTGGAGCCTTGTAAAAGTGAGGCAAACGCTCCATTTCCCTCTCTTCATGGCTGCATTAGGTATGGCTCTGCGTCCCATGGCACCTGTACCTCTACACACTGTTGGTGTTAGGGCAGGATGTGATACAGATGTGGTGCAGGTGCTTGGTGGTCAGTGCAGGGGGTCCCACAGAGCCATGTCAGTGGGGTTCTTGTCCTGGCAGCCCCCCAAAGGGCCATCAGTGAAGGAGAGATGTCAGAGCCATCCCTCCCACAAAGAAGTGCCTCCACTCCAGGCCCTCCCCATGGGACACTGCAGCCCTGGCCAGAGCTCTGGGCCAGAATGGGGTGGGGGCCCCGATGCTCCAGTTGTGCCCCAGGGGGCTGCCAGGGCTCTGCTCCCCACTCTCGGAAACCATGTGGAGCTGCCCATAAATCCTGCTATGGCTGCAATGGTGCTGCACCATCACCTTCAAGCCTCTGTGGCCTCGAAGGACCGTGGCTGGTGATTAAAGCTACATAGAAATCTGCTTCCCGTGCTCACGTATTTTTTGCCTGCAATTATAACTTCAGGCCTGACGTATAAATTACTTTTTACTGCTGGAGCAGAAAATGTCTCCATTAATTTTGATATAGTATAAGTGCAGGCAAGGCGGATGTGATTTAAAAAATGTGATTTTGTCTATGAGGTTTAAAACTATAGTGTCACCTCTGGGTTTTATTTAGCAGCACTGAAGTCAGAGTGTGATGGAGGTGAGCATTATCTTTTCCTCTATCAGCGATTGTGCAGCCTATGAGTGCATTCCTTATCAACCTTACCTAATTTTATTTTAGGAATCCAAAAATACCAAACTGAAAGTACCATTAGAAATAACAGTAGTTTTAAAATGAGAGTAGGGTTATTCTCTTCACAGTTACTGACCTTATTTCTTGCTGACACCTGACAAAGGTGGGACTAAGAGAATCTTCTCATCACCTTTGTGGGGGATGTAGGAGTTGAGAGCATATAGAATCTTCCGTCCTTCTGACATTGAAACTGCCCGCAGTTTAATAAAACTATTAGAAGTTACACCAGAAATCATAAAATTTCCCTTCTCCTTTGCGTTATTGACCTGGCTTTATCAATCTCCAGAAGAGGGTTCTGGGCTTTAGCATCTGCCAGGCTCTGCCTCAACCCCCACCACTGTGCAGGATCTGTACCAACATCCGAGGTGACAGTGTTTTTGTATGGAACCATCATGGTCTTTGGTCAGACAGGAAGATGTGAAATGACTGATGACTCAGAAATGTACATGCTCATCATGCAAAATTACCTCGCAGCCACCTGTGTAGGGCACATTTCCTTTTCCCTGGGGCTCTACATGTAATATCCTATTACAAGGAAGCAGTAAGAGAACAGAGCATGCTATCTATAAAATCTCTAAATATAGTTCAGCAATAATGCTGCTGCTTTCTGCAGATTAAAAAATGGACTGTTCAATCTGTAACACTAATACAATCAAGCACAGTCATGAGCAGCATCATTCACACTGACTTGATTAGTGAAAAACAAAGCAGAGTGCTAATGAAGGCTCTGACAGCATTTGTCTCTGTGTTAGGATGGGATGATGTGTCTCTTCTGCAAGGCTGTTTAACTCTTATGGACTTCCTGATCTTAGGAAAATTTTCTTCTCTTTGTTTGAAGAACAGTGGAAAGATGTTATGAGCAGCCCGAAAGACTTCTGCAGATCAAAACATGGAACAGTTTAAGGGAATCCTGTTCTGCTTTATGGTTCTGGAGCAGGGTGGATTTGGGACAGTTTGGGAGGATTGGGTGGGATGGCTGCATGTGTGATCCATGAGCACCCTGGAAACAGCTTGCACTGATAAAACTGGTAAACAAATCCAACTGTGAGAAAAAAAAATTAAAAAGTTAAAATCGTAGAATCATGGAACCACCAAGGCTGGAAAAGACCTCCAAGATCATCCAGCCCAAACATCCATCCACCACCAATATTTCCCCACCGAACTATGTCCATTAGTGATGCACTACATGTTGCCTCCAGGCAAGGTAACTCCATCACCGTGGCAGTCAATTCCAGTGCCACTCATTCAGAGAATATTTTTTTCCTGACATCCAACCTGAACCTGCCCTGGTGCAACTTGAGGCCAGCCCCTCTTGTCCTATTGCTAGTTATGTGGGAGAAGAGGCCAACCCTCACCTGAATCAACTAAGTTAGTTGATAAATCAATTAAGTCAATTGACAAGATGTACTAGAACATGACAATGAGTAGTTACCCCCAGAAATAATGCACCTGCTGTAACAAGCCCAGCAAAGGAAGTACCTGCTTGGGACTGATGACAAAAAGGACAAGACAGACCTCTCCCCAACCTGCAGAGCACTGCCTGCACAGCTCTGCTGTAGGGCACAGCTCCGTGGGTCGCTCCTGCACAGTGCCATCCCCACTCACTGCTCTGCCCACTCAATGCCAGGATCACACCATGCACCACCACTGTCACAGCAGAGTCAGGCTTCAGGACTGGTTTTGTGGTGAGGAAGCACAGTGCCTCACTGTGATGATGACTCCTTGCATATATGAGTGGCATTTCCCTGTGCATTCAGTGCCTCAAGACATTGCTGTTATCCTTCCCCCGGCTCCCTGAAATGTGTTTGCCCACCTGGCTACAAGAGGTGAGTTCCTTCATGGCTCACAGCTGTTGGCTGCTGAGGGCACAGCACTGCCTCACATCTGACGTGCCTTCCCCTCAGCAGTTTGTGAGCAATAATGTGAGTGCTGTATCAGCCCAGCTGTGTGCTTGACATAAGCAATGAGATACAGGGGGGGCCACGGCTGAGGGTGCAAACTGCGTAACCTTTGTGTGTTTTCCAGAAAAAACAGCTGTCCTGTGCAAGATCTGCACACGATGCTCTGAGCTGGAACTGGGCCCTGAGCAGTGCAACGTGGGCATGCCCTGTAACCAGCTGACACTGCCCGGCTCCATGCATGGTGTTTGTCCTGGCAGAGCTCATCGCTAAACTCTCACCAGTGCCTGGTCCTCAGCTGAGGGTGGTTCTGTTTACCCACCTACAAACTTCATCTTAAGCCCAGGCTGAGCACACATCAAGCTGCCAACAGCCCTCACATTGGCTTCGGACTGTTTATTGGACCAGGTGTGATTTTTTTCCCTTTTCTGTAGTATCCACCCAATTTTGTCTGCCCAAAGTCTTGATACTAGTGCAGATCAGGGGCACACTCTTTCCCCGTTGGAGAGGTTTTTGCCTAGATACATACATCAGGATCAGTTCTTTTTGTCCCATCGTGTGTTGTATTTTTCAGTTCTCAGAGAATTTACTATTTCTCCTGGCTTGTTTGAAATATTCAGTTTGTGCTGTTTTCCCTTCACTTGATTGTGCTCCTCTGGTGCTGCCTTTGCTCCATTATCTGTCTGATGCAGAGACACAAGGCACTGGACAGTGGTTTACACATGATCCAGAACTTCCCTCAGCCTTTGAACCCTTCACTCAAATACCCGTCTGCGTTTGTCAGACACCTCCATTGCACCACTCACAGGTGCAGTAATAACTGTCTGGATCCTTTCAAGTATCAAAACTGACTCCCACTGGAAATCAGTCATCAGACAGACAAGAGACAGGCAGGATAGCAGAGAGCTGCCTGCCAACATTTTTTTCTATAAAAGCTCATGGAAGCAGGCAAAATATAAATGACTTGTCAAAGACAGCTTAAGGAGAGATACTGAGAATATAATTATGGCCACACAAATTGCAAAGATTGCTGCTGTGTGCTCAGAGAAGGATGAGTGTGAGGTACATGCTGGGGGTCAGAGCTCTGCTTTGCTCCCATGTCATGCCCACAGTACTATCTTTTCATTTATACATGAATGACTGAAGTCTTTCCTTATTAATATTTTAATTAACATTTATTATATATATGTATATATATATTAATCATCTTTTTCTCCCAATCTTAGGCTATCTTCATAAGGTGTTTGACTACCTATTTCCTTTCCTGTCACTTGCATGAAGAGAGGAAAAAACACGTGGGGATGTCCTCAGAACAACCACTGCTGGAAAACAGCACTGACTTTTCCTCAAAGTACTCCTACACTGGTGACTTCTGCCACCACTAAGTTCGCTGTTGGGAAGCTTAGTGCACTTTGTCCTGTCTTGCTGCAGCACCTCCCATCTCTTATAGCCATCTCTTGCCTGAGGGACTCAGATCTCTTCCCTTGGCTCTAAATGAGAAACACCAGGAAACAAGTCCTCCTCTGGGGCAGGCCAGGTGAGAGCCAGTGGGTGCCTCCCTGCTGCTAAGTAGTTCAGGACATTGTTCTCCCAGCACAGACCTCCAAACAGTGATAACGTGTGGAAGATAAGGCTGAAGGACTTTGTCAAGGCAAGCTTGGATTACTACATTTTTTCTGAGGGGGAAATAAACCACCACCACCAACAACAATAACAACAACAACAAAGCTCTATGACTGAGAGGACGTAAATGAGCTTCTGCCATGCTGCTGCTCCCTGAGCTGGGGTGCTGTGCAGCACTCTTACATCCATCACCATAATCATGCAACACCTGACCTCCTGCTTAGAAAAGCCACCTGATTACCAGGTGAGGCATTCCAGGTTTTATCTGTTGTAGCTCTCGCCTCCAGTTAGTACTTGTGGGTAACCTCTGCTCCTTCTTCAGGAAGGTGCAGCCAGAGCTGCCCACAGACAATAGTCATGACCCATACTCCTTGTCTCTCATCAGGGTGTCATCAGCACTCTCTATGCCTGCTTTGGAGAAGTGGTTTGCATGTACTTGATAAGAGCCCTATAATCATCCCCAGTGGTGAAACTGGCTCCAGTGGGGATGAGGCAGCTCCTGCAGGTGATGCAAATGAAAGCAATGAGAAGAGGTAAGATGGAAAGGCGTAAACATCTGCTCCAAAGTAATCCCCTCTTCTCTGCTCTCTACATTACCGATGACCCTCCTACCAACCCTGGGGGTGTGTCAGCCAGACAACCACTGGTGTGGGTACATCTGGCAGCCCTGCTGCCCAGCAGAGCAGTGGGGCTTTGCTGGCATCTTCTGTTTGCAAGGCAGGAGCACAAGCTCACCCACTCTTCCCCCTTCTAATCTCTTTCACATCTGTTCTATCGTGGGCTGTGTTGCAACAAGCAGAAGCTACACTTACCTTCTCCTTATGTACCAAAACCTGCCTGTGTGCAGTCACAAAATTCAGCAGTGTGAGGAAATGAGAAAACTGACACCAAAGAAAACAAGTGCAATCACGGAGCTTCCCTTTGCCTATCTGGCTGCAAATGTTCCAGCTGGTATGAAGCTTCAGACAGTGACGTGGGCCCAAGATTGTGGTGTTTTTCAGTTTTTCAGTGGTTTTCTTTCTTTTGTTTGGTTGCTTGGTTGTTTTTTTCTTTTTAATTATTATCTTATTAGAGACTCCATGCATTTCAGTTCTCCCTTCTATACACTGACTTCTGCCTGGAGCAGTGTAGGTGTGCCTCATGCAGCTGACAGGGACTCCCTTACACACCTTTGTAGCTGCTCCATCAAGCAGTGGGCTCCCTTACCCCATGTTGTTTGCAGTGAAGGACCTACCCTGGGCTGCTGGTGGCTTTTATTCATTTCAAACACTTTAATGACTACAGAAAGTACCAGGTAAAAATTAGGTGACTGCCACCTCCACTAAAGCAGTTTTTTGCATACAAATTAAATGTTGACAAGTGATAATGGCAGGCTTGCTTCTGGACTCAGAGCCAAAGGCAGAAGACTACTGCCTAATTGGGAAAAACAGCAGAAAATGAATTAAATAATAGGGATGAGGAAGATATTTCATTAGCTGATCACATATGCCAAGCAATTCATCTTCAACATCTGTCACTTTTCCAACATGAATTTTAAAAGTACGGTGCTTTATCAAATGTGTGAGGCTCTTCCAGAGTGAGTGGTGACTGACCACTCACAATGAGTTCATTAAAGCAGTTTCACACTAAAAAGAACAAATATTGGTGGAGATTAATTGATTTCCTGTTACCATACATTCAGTCTGAACGATGTAGCTGAGATGCTTTAGTTACATCCACTTCATCTAAGTCAAGTGCAGCCTTCAGTGTGCTATTCATTTAAGTTTTCCATGAGTAATGAGTGTTAGAATAAAGTTAAATACTATAACTGTCCAAGCTGTCGTTCCAGCTTTTCCTCAGCTTGCCCTGCATTCTTTGGCTAAGAGCAGATCTTATACCAAGCCACTCTTGCTGGAAAGTACTGAAGGTTCACTCACATTTCTCTGTCCCCTCAGCTTTACCAATTACATTTTCTACATGCACCATGTCATCCTCATTACTTGCACTCACTGGATGATTTCTGATGGCTGAAGAATGAGAGAAAGCTTTACAGATGCTTTCCTCAGAGCACAAGACCTCTCCATCCCCAAGTATAGCAAGTCAGGAAAGGAAGGTAAGAGACCAGCATAGCTGTACTGGGACCTGCTTGTCAAACTGGAGAACAAGAAGAAAATGCACAGGCAGTAAAAACTGGGACAGGTCCTGTAGGAGGAGTATGAGGATGCTTGTGTAGGGATGTAGTCAGGAAAGCCAAGGCCCAGCTTGAACTAAACTTGATGAGAAGAACAAGAAAGTCTTCTACAGGTACCTCAATAAGAAAAGGAAAGTCCACAAGGGTGTACCACCCCCCCCCCCCCCCGCCTCCCCCCTCTCCCCCTCCTCCCCCCCCCCCACAGTAGTGAGTGACACAGGCAAGCTGGTAACAACAGGCAAGGAGAAGGCTGAGGTGCAGTGAAATGGCATGTAAATTCAGGTCCAATATAGCAGTGAGCTATCTGTATGGGAGAGGAGCGTGCTCTTGCAGTGCTTCTCTATTCTCCTTGCAGCTGGATCTGAAATGTGCTGCTCGCAGCTTGCATTCACATCTGTCTGCTGTGGTTCTGTGCCTCTGTGTCTGCACTTTGCACTCTTGGTAGGGATGGCCTTTGGGCTGTTCTGTTACGTTTTCATTTGAAGAGAGAAGTGAAAATGTTTAATCTCAGAGATCCAGCCCTCAGGGAGCGCGCAAAAGGGCAAGAGTTTGAGCAGCATGTCTTCCCATCCCACATAGCCATGTGCCAGTCTGAAAGAACACAGACACAGCAAGCAGTGCAGCTCCAGTGACCCTTCTGTGTGGCTGTCCCAGGGTCCTTTCTCCTTTGGTTTCTGATCCCAAGAACTTTACACGGCATGCCTGGCATGAATCTGATATCTTAAAGATTATTAGGGACCCTTCAGTCACCAGCTCAGTTCTTAACTCTGGGTTACATCATCTGAAGGGGGAAAGTTCTCCATTGTAAGCTCTGGTATCTAAAGGCCAGTTTGGAGGGGAGGCAACACAGCCTGCATCTCTGGTACAAACTAATTTTGTTTTGGATTTTAGTGTGCAGGATTGTAAATATTTTAATTGCATTAAATTTCTCCTTTAATGAACAAACAGCTATATAATTACAGGAGCATATTCACATCTCTGCTGTAATGGTTGTTTAAGCATTTTAATTCTGCACTATGTTTGCAGGGTTGGACTCCTCTCTGAGAAAGTAATTTTGGGTGCAGAACAGTTCACAAGCCCTTACCTTAGGAGTGTATTTTCCCTTTAATTTACCCAGGAATATTGTGAAAGTTTGGGTATGTGCCCAAAGCCAAGCTTTGTCTTTCTGTCCTTTGATTACCTTGTCTGCACCTCCCTAAAGCCCAGCAGCCTCTGCAGATGGTCAAAAGCAAATTTCCAGCCTTCCACAGAAGGCCTGTGGCTGTAAGTTCTCTGCTATTCCTTGGTAGATCACATTATTTGGTTTTATAAACACTGAAGTAGAAAGCACTCAGATGCTGCACTTAGCAGCGCTGGTGTCTGGCACAAGATGGGCTGTATGATTTTGTGCTGACACACACACCCACTACCACTTCCACTCAATGCAACTTCCTTGTGTCTCACCAAGTAACAGCCTGTTCTTGTCCAGTAATGTCTTCATCTTCCTTTTCTCCTGCTGCCCTTCCAGCAGTGACCATTACACATAGCTTTGCCTATGAGGGTCTGCTGCATCTTCAGTCCTGCAGTGTCCTACAAACTGCACTTTGTTAAGAATGGTCTCAGGATGTGCATCCTTTCATGCCAAAATCAGTTTTATAGTTTTCTTTTGTTGTTTCTTTAAATACTACATATGATTTCTTTAGATACAATATTAGCCTAATTAATGAGTGTGAGAAGAGAAACATTTATCCAGTGCCCCTTACTACCATAACATACACCTTTCAGCAGTTTTAACATTCTTGGCACAACACATATGGAGCTGGAAGGAATCAGTGGCCTGAGAGCAACTCACATCATATTGCTCCATAGGTTTGCATATAGAGCAGTGAAACAAAAACACAGGAGCTAAAGCACTGAGGTATTTTTTTCCTGGGCTTGATAGCTTAAAAAATGAATGAATAAATCACCGCATTGTTGAATGAAATGATGCAAGTGTTGTGCCATCTGGCTCAGCAAGGAAGTTACTCACAACAAGTGTTTTAAAGTGAAAATTGCAGTGACTGTCCACAAGCAGTAGCAGTAGACAGTTTCAGAAACAGTTTGTATCTTTAGTTATAAAAAAGATGTTAGCCCTTCATCCTACTGAAAATGTCAGACATGTATGTGTTGAATTTCTTGTTCTGTGAATCTAATGTGACCTACCAGGCTGTCACGGACTGAAGCTTGTACAGATGGAATCCCTTGCTGTCAGGCCCAGTTATTGTCAAGTCCACCAAAAAACCTTGCTGGTCATTCTCTTGTACTTCTTCCAAAACACAGGAATTCCCAGTTTCCTCAGGTCCTGCCCAAAGCACCTGGCACAGTTTAACTGCGATGGGCTTTGCCCAGTGCCAGGGGATCTTGTAGGCACGAGGAGCAGATGGATGTTGAAACTGAAAGGGACAAAGGAAATAGCCCCTGGTCTCCTGTTAGCACACTGGAGTAACCATTTATACTGTCAAATACTGCTGAGATTTAGTAAGTGCTTCAATAAGCAAATGATGGGAGGCACCTGTTAATTCTTCTTCTAAAGCAGAATTATTTTCCTTCTGACTTGGGAAACAGACATATGAGCCCAACTTTTCCCTCATAACTGTCAGTTTCATCAGATTCATTTTGGAATAACAGATCTAGCTGAAATCAGAAATAGAAAGCACCAGCCATATTTCAGACAGTGGATCCTATGTTAATTCTTTGTTGTTGCTTTGTTTTTTATTTTTGAAAAACAGAAGTTAATTTACTTATTTGGCTTTTAGATTCACAGTCGATATAACAGAAGATGGATAGGAGATTAAGTGTGGATTCCAAGGGGAGTTTTTCAGAGATTTTCATATGAGCAGTTTCTGTGGCTAATGGAGTTACTAACAGTACATTTAGGACTTGGTTAGTGTAGGCATTATAAAAAATAGAAGTGTGAAAGTTGAGCAGAGACCATAGGGCAAATGGGAATTAACTTGCTCAGGTAGACAGTTGTAAGATGAAAATTCAAGGCAGTAGCTGGATCTAAACACATTCAGGCAATGACAGAGTGCAGAGGTGAGTACGGAAATAGGGAGATGTAAATAGCTGATGGCATAAACAGTGCCAAGCTTGATTATTAGTTGAGAAATACATGGAAGAGATGGGCTGGCAGGGAATCAATTGCCCATTCATTCCTTATGCTGATGAGCTGATTACTCAGTGGGCTTTTGTGAGAGGAATCCATCGCTCTCCACTGTGCTATGTTTTTGGGGAATCAAACTAACTGGGAACAGCTGGGACAAAGTTTGCAAGTGTTTGGTCATTGGTATAAAACAGATGAAAGTCAGTCTGTATTGCTTGTAAAGTAATTTTCCAGCTGGTGGAAGTATGAATTATGATAGGAAAGGCAAATAGGATCAGTTATAGGATTATATTTAGAATAAGAGGGATTAATGCATGTAATTTTGATGCAAAATAATGAACTAGACAAATGTGAGGAGCAAAGGGGGAATGGCAGAGGAGCAGTGAAAGCAAACCAAGATCATAGAGGGTACATACAGATGTGGCCGAGTAGACGGAAGGGAGGGAAGTAGATGAGAAATTTACTGAGGGTCATAACAAAATGAGACTTTTACAAGAGGTGGTGAAGTCCTGTGCTCCAGTTTTGGCTTCTATTGACTCCATGTGAAGATGAAGGCAGTGAAATGTCTCTGATAGGCACAGCAGGTCTCCCATTGGCATGAGGGGTTCCCTTGTTGTGAGGGAAAGGTTTGGGATCAACGAGTTTGCCTGCCTGAATTCTTTTGAACTCATCTGTTGCCTGTAGCCTTGCCAAATAAGGCAACACCATGGTTAGCCTGTGCAGGCAGTTCTACCCCACTGTCAGAAGCTTCTTATGAATGAGATCAGAGACAAAAATTTCAGTAGGTCTTCTCACAACAAAGTGGGAACCCTAAACAGAGCCTATAGCACTGGGGAGGCAAGAATTCTGGCTCATGTGAGGGCTGAGCCCCATAATTTGCCAGACTGGACATACTGTAACTCTAAACCCATTTCCAGATTAATTACACAAAATCTGCAAACCACTGTAAAATCATTTTCATCTGCAGAAAATATATTATGGTATTTCCTCTTCTTCTCAGATTCAGTGAAAGCAAATTTTCACATTCTCCTCTGAACAGACATTGCCAGGAAAACACTTTTGAATGTGATGTGTGTTATTCTCCCATAATTCAATCCTGTACTCTGAATGCCACAAGTGTCTCTGTTATTTTGTCTTTCATTAGGCTGTGAACTCAGATCAGGAACAGTGTCTCCCCATGCACTTGCAAAGTACCAGGAAAACCAATGACTGTGTGCTGTGAATGATGAATGTGAAGCTCACTTGACCGCAGACAGTGTAGGCCAAGGGCAGTTCTAAAAAACAACTGCCTGATGAAATACTTGTGTTTCTTTGTGACGCTGAGTTCAAAATGCTGTATAAGAACCAACACCTTGAAAGAAAATAAATATTTCTATTCTTCATTTGCTTCAGGTTTAGGAGAGGGTGACCCAAGACTTCAATTAGGGTTACATCTATTCCAGAGTGAAGAACGAGCAAAGCAAATAAGTAGGCAGGCCTGGGAACAGACTTCTCAGAATGATGCAAAGATGATACACAAAAAACTTACAGGAACAATGTGTCCTAAGACACCTTCTATTTCTATGAATGTAGATCAAGTATAATAATGTGAGATTTTTAAATGAGTTAGTCTGATGGAGACCTTTATATTGCACATCTTTACTTCCATATTCCTTGCTCTCGGATTTCTGGTTATATACTGCTGGTTAAATGCTGCTAGCATTCTTCTTCTTGATATTTCTCTGGCTTGAATAACTTCTGCCATTACAGAATCAGTCTTGTCTGGAATAGAGGAGTCCTATTTCTATGATTTCACTATGTGTCTTTATGAAAGAAACATGTACCAGTTTTCAATTTGTTTTTGTTTCAATCTATATAGGACTTTTCAGGACCCATTCCCAGATACAAATATTTGAGATGATACATGCAAAACTCATCCTATGAATTACACAAATGTTACCTAAAAGTGATCCTCACATGGTGCTTTCCCAGATTTTTACATGTATGTTACCAGTGCATCCAATGATGTGATTTACGTTGGAATGGTTTTATTGGTCAGTTTTTGCAACTTTGGTCTTTTTTCTTGATCAAAGAATTTCCATTTTTCTCCACTAGAAAACAGACACATTGAAGACTGCTTCGGTGTCCTAAAGATGTATTGAATCGAGCTAACACAGTATTTTCTGGGTAAACTAAGCACGTGAAAAGTGATCTTGCTTTTTTATTTAAAATTAGACAAATGCTCATGAGCTCTGGGTCTGCTTCCAAGTTGAAGAGAAGTAGTTTTATTGATTTTAGTGCTCTCGATAAATTAGGAACGTGCTGAGAAAAATGCTCCGCTCCCATGAGTTTGGAATTTATTTTCAAACTGAAGGGAATGTTTGCTGTGTTTACTGTGGTATTCAGGCACTGGGTTCCTTTCATCTTTCTCAAGATGCAGCTATATACAACTAGAGGATGCAAAGACAGTGAAGCATTTGTTGCTTTGTTTGTTTTGTTTTTGCATATACTGAAGGTTTTATTTCATCACCCACTTTCATGGAAGAATAATTCAGAATTAGTTCAAAGTAAAGGAGGCCTGAACTCCTTCCTTCCTCTAGCTCAGCAGAAACCAACATTTTTGGAAGATTTGCAGAGGAAGGAGCGCAATGAAAAATGATCCCACTGAGTCTGGAGTCCAACCTGTCATTGATGCAATCCACACAAAAAATCAAAGCCAACCTTCCACAGACATTCTTTGACTGAGATGAGCACCACATGCAGATTGAGGAGCAGACCTCGGTGATTACATTGCTCTGGTTGTGATAAAAGAAGGCAGCACTGGGAGGGATTCCCTCTGCTGGTCCTGGGGGGCCACAGTGATTCTTAGAAGGTCATCCTGCCTCTCTGGTCTGGGCTTGAGAGTGAAGGAGAGCAGTGTTGTGTAGATGAGCAAATCTATCTCATTTACCATTTCATGTTTTGAGAATGAATGAAAACAACTGAAAATCTGTCTCCACAACATTCTCATATAAATTATTTATATCAGGATTGTTTTCAGCCCATAGAGACTGCAAAGCAGTAAAGGTTCATCCGATCCCACAGGGATGGGCTGGCTGCTCTGATGGGGCACTGCCTGGGCTCAGCTCCATGCTCCCCCAGCAGCCCGTGCAGGCAGGCAGCAGCCAGTGCCTGCAGTCCATGCAGCCCCAGCACAGCACAGCCGGCGCACAGAAGGCTCAGCAGGTGCCGTTTCCCCCTCCTCCTCCTCCCAGCTCAGCACCCCGCAGTTGTCTCCACCAACTCTCCCGTGCAGCGTTAATGTGAGGGAAAACTGTGGCATCACCATGGTGCAACTCTGACTTCCCCTCATCCCTGATCAGTTCTCAGACAGGTGTCAAAAGAAACATGATTTCAGGAAAAAAGGGCATTAAGATGTCAGTATAGAGACAAACTCAACTTAGACTGTGAGCACATCTGTATATTCTTGATTATCTTTTTAAGAAAACTAAAAGAAATATTCCTGAGTGCTCCACTGGAAATAGTCAGCAAATAAGATTCAGTGTTCATGGAAGAAACCTCTGAAACAAGTTAGCATAGCACGGGCAGTCAGCAGCCAGTGCTGCATTTACACACTTAGAATGAGAAAAGGAAAACCTGAAATTTCACACAGCATTGAAAAGAAAACTATTTTTGATATCTTAAGGCAGATGCTGGGTCGTGGTCTGATGTGTTGTGGTTCAGAAATAAAATAGGTCTTTAAAAGGAACAACAGCTCTCTTTTCTCTGGAGGAGAAGTTCAGTGAATCCTTTCAATTTCCAAAGGCGTAGAGGTCAGACTGCCCCGTGCCCTCACTGTGTGCTTTCTGCATGAGGCTGAGATGACTTGTGTGATCTCATAGGCATGGGCTGCTTTAAAGACTGCTTTATGCAGTACATTCTGCCTGAAAAAGCAAACTTACTTTTAGTATTCCTTCACACATGATTTTGCACAGACGGCTTCCCAGGGAGTTGAACTCAGCCTGCACTGTGAATGGTTTGAAAAATGTCTATTATTTAAAAGTTTCATTGTTAGAACTAAACCCGAACTGTTAAGAAGGAGCCTCAGCCACAACCAAGAACAAGTTCAAACTCAACAAAAAGAATTGCTGGCCATCTCTCCCGTTCTTGTCTTTTAAAGCTACAATAACAACAGAAAAACAATAAAACACTTTGCAAGCTTGGGAGCACTTTAGCATCAGTCTTGCTGACAGGAGCACCTTCCTCAATTATATTTTCATCATCAGAGAAACTATGAGCCCACTGTAACTGGATAAAAGCCCTTCAAAATGAGAGCTTCCTTCAGTGTCTCACTCCCAATCAGAGGTGCTTCCACGTGGCAGCCTCCAGACCTCACAGTTTATAACAACACAATGACACTTAATGACATTTCTCATCGCATTTCTGTCTCACATGGGGAGTGCACCACTGGAGGGGATGCACTAGGCCATGTGTGAACTGACTGGAGAAGAACTGGAAATACGTCATCACTGTTTTGTTTAGAAAAGTACTTCTGACAAAAAATCACAGGTTTTTTGTGACTTCATAGAAAGATTTATTTCAAAAATATGAAGTAAGACCTGCATAAAAACTTGAACAAGATAAGCATGATTTTCAGGTTAGTGAAAATCAAGCACATTAATAGACAGCTCCTGGTTTCTGCATACAGAGCTGATTTTCTCTCCGTTGTCTCACTTGAGGGAAATTGAGCAATAAATGATGGGAACCAGTGGAGAACATCCTCCTTCCAGGGCTGCAAACTACATTTGTCTCAGTTGTGCACACAGTCTGCATTCACACTGTGGTGAGTGCTCACCTGTGAGTGTGCAGTTCAAGTGCTTGTCCGGATTTATTTCTTGGTTGTTAATGAGTATTCAGTTTAGTTGTTTACCTGAAATGCAAAAAGTAGAGATTGGAAGTTTATTGTCATGTGCAAAATTATTGAGGGTGCACTGGATAGATGCATAATGCAAGGGGCTTTGACTGGTTTGCCTACAGAGGAACCCACATTGGTGATTCTCTGAGCAGCAGCAGCAAAGCCTCACATGTGGAGGCTGACCAGATTGCAGAAGGGGAACAGGATACAAACAGTTTGAGGAGCTGCTTCACTGACATTTCCAACACTGTTTTGGTAAAGGCCTTCGCTAAGCACAGTGACCTGAGATAAGCACAGAGTCAAGTTTAACATGCCTGAGAGGAGGATCTGGAGAGGAGGATGTCAGAAGTGCTCCAGTGTTACCATGATGACTGGCTTCCCACTTGCCCCCCATTGTAGTTGCACTGCTTGGCACTGGAAGGCACCAGCCTGGAGCTCCGGCTGCAAGGCTCCGCCAAATGCAGGAAACAACAGACACCCAGAGACTGGTGAAGTACAGAAATCTGAATGCTGAATTCAGATTCAGGAAAGAATAGGTCCTGTTTCACTGGGTTACACAGCTTCTGTTGGTTAATAATATTTATTGATATCCTTGTTACCGGAAACAGAGAAGAAGAGCGATTATCTTCTGTGGAGAAACCTACACTAGGGAACCTGCTGTAGCAGGGGATTTTGTCTAGGGGATCTCGTGAGGTTCAAATGACTTCCAACCCTGTTGATCTGGGATCTCCCCTGGCTTCAGGAGGTGACTCTGGCCTTACCTCCCAGAAGTCAATACAGCCATGGCTGGGAGCCTTGTGCTGCAGGCAGCAAGGTATGCAGGTGAAGCACAGCTGGTCTGACAGCTGCCATCACGCTCCTGTCCTGCAGGGCTGTCTCCTTACCTACCAGACCACTCTGTGCCTGCAGGGCTGCCTTGGTTCAACACCCACAGGCTCCCAGCCAAGCCTTTCTCTGTTGGCCTTTGAGAAATATTCCTGCCTCGTGCACATGTGATTTTGCAACATGGGGTAGACAGCAGTTGCTCCTGCTGTTTTCTCTACAGCATAAGCTCACCCAAAGGAGCCAGAGCCCATGCAGCTGAAGAGGCTGCTGCACATGTGGGCATCCTAATCATCATTGTTAGAGCCCCTTTGAGCTGCTTGGATCGAGCCATCTGGCCTTTTGCTCAGAGGACGTTCAGACCACCGGTGGCTGAGGGAGCAATCAGCAAAGGGCTGTGTGATGTCAGGTGCTGAGACTTTGACATGACCGGCACTGATCTTCAGCTTTGTTCCCTCTGTGGCATTTCAGCACTAAAATGAGTTTCTGCATATGCTGCAAATTCTTATGTTTCCTCAGGAGCAGTAGTTTTGATTTTCCTTTTCTGTCCAAATGATTTTCCAGGGACAGTGTGTTTGGAACATAACCTGTGGGGTGGCACATGAGGAGCACAGCATCCATGGGAAATACCACCCCATTTTATTTTAAAGAAAGGCCCGGGCAGCTCCCACCTGCTTAGTAAAGAGCGTCCCCAGGAGCTCTGTCCAGAGATATGCCTCCAAATTGAGGCAGTGCCGTGGCTCAGTGGCCATGTGCCCACCCTGGGCAGCTGAGAAGGGTGGAGTCGGGCAGCCCATTTGTGACATCAGCAGGAATGCATTGCATCACAACGCAGGGGATGGGTTTAGGGCCACAGGCAGGCAGCGCTGCTGCATTTTTGACCTGGGCCAATGGTGAGTGCAGCAGCAGGGGAAGGTCGGGCTGGACGAGGGATGTGGTGCAAACACCGGCCCCTGTGGGAGCACCACGGGCAGTGCTTGGAACTGTCCCTGCCAGCGCTGGCCTCGGTCCCTGCTGCCACCCAGCTCCCTCGTACCCACTGCTCCTACCTGAGCACAGGGCCATGCGGCTCCTGGCCCCGCTCCCTCCCAGCCCCACTGAGCCCCTCTCTCCCATCTCTTGCAGATCATGGCTTTGGTGTTTGTTCTCGCATTGTTGGTGCGGGCGCTAAGTGTCAGTGTCAATACTGATGTGCTCATGCTCGAGAACGTGCAGCGGCGCGAGGTTGATCTGCAAAAGCACATGATACCTCCGCAGCACGAGATTGAGCAGAGGAATGAGCAGCAGAGCTGGGTGGACATGTCATCTCTGCTCTTTGCTCTGCTGGATTACTGGAAGATCTGGTTCAATGTGGGGCTGATTCTGTTGCTCCTTTGGAACATGTTGCAGTCCATACAAATGAGCCAGCATGATGAAAGCAGCAGTGAAAATGACAGCTCCAGTGGCGAGGAGGAGGCATCGGGGGCGGAGCAAGAGGAAGAGGAAGAGGTGGAAGAGGTTGAACAGGAGGAACATCAGGAGGAACAGGTGGAACAGCAGGTGCAGGAGGAAGAGGAACAGGTGGAACAGGAGGAACAGCAGGTGCAGGAGGAACAGGAACGGGTGCAGGAGGAACAGGTGGAACAGGAGGAACAGCAGGTGCAGGAGGAGCAGGTGGAACAGGGCGGACAGCAGGAGCAGGTAGAACAGCAGGAGCAGGTGGAATTGGTGGAAAAGGAGGAACAGGAAGAAGAGGAGGATGACGAGGAAGAAGACTTCAAAGATTCAGCACTGACAAAATTTCTCACAAGGCGTGCCCTGGAAAAGGTGGAAGGAAGGGCCACCAGGTGCCCTATAGTGGAGGAGCTGATGAACCAGCTCGTGCAGACCTTCAGATTCATCTGGTCCAACAGCTTCTTCCCGGTGCTGCAGCCTGCCATTGGGGTGGGCAGTGCCTTTGAAGGCTGGAGTCCCCGGGAGTGGGACAATGTGTACTGCCTGCTCGTGCCCATAGAGCCTCCCCCCGGGCACACCTTCCTCCTGGAGCTGGGAGATGAAGGGCACGGGCTGGCAAGGAACTCCCGCGTCCGCGTGGAGCTTCAGTGCATGTGCCAAAGGGAGAAGCAGCTGGGGAATGTGCTGTGCTTCCTCCACCACCATGAGGAAGAGCTGAGCCAAAATCAGGACCCCAGCCTGCTACAGACTCTCTGCACTGACTCCTACCTGGATGTGGAGAGAACTGTCACCTGGTTCACCGCACAGGTGGCAGCAATCTGGAAGACCACCCACCACGCGCACGCCTACAGCCTGAAGGTGCTGCCTTCCAGACGCTCCTGCAAGCTCCAGCTGACAGAAGCCTCCAGCGGGGAAAAAGTCCTCGTCGAGCTGCTGTTCGGGGTGCAGCAAGAATACTCGGACATCTACCTGACCAGCCAGAACACAGACGCCGGCTTTACGCCCAGCACAACATGGCCACAGAGCTGTGCTGTGGCAGAAAAGAAGTTCTTCCAGCACACGGCCAGGAGTACCGGACAGGACAGCTCCCACCTGCACTGCCTGACGTTGCTTGCCAGCATCTTAGTGGGCATGGGCTTTTCCACCTATGTCATCAAGACTCTTGTCCTCCACACTTTGGCCATCATCCCTTTGAAGAAGTGGCGCAGGAAGTATTTCCTGAATCGGATGGAGAATCTCCTGCGGTACCTGCGCTTCTGCCTGGATGAGAAATGCCTGAACCACTTCTTCCTTGGCAGCAAGTCGGTGCACAGCACGATTGTCCTGCCGCAGTCCTTCCGATCCGCCAAGCCGCTCAACCTCTTCCAGCACCTGGAGGAGGACCCGGACGCCCACTCCATAGCACTGCGTGAGTTCAGGGAGCTGAGAGATCGCTACATCAGACTGCTGCTGTTCGGACGCTGAGAGAGACCTTTGTCCGAACCCTTCTCTTGTTTTGGCTGCAAGCTCACATCCTGTGAGCAATAAGACTCTGAGACCTATTTAGGAGGCCAGAGGTGGCTGTTTCCTTGTGGCAGTCAGTGTCACGTTGGAGAGAGCTTACCAGTGGAAGATCCGGCCTGTGACCAAATGACTCCATCTTGGTATGGGAGATCTGGGGATGGAACCATTGTATCTTGTGAAGGCAAGATGCAAACAGATGCTTCCCTGCTCCCTCTGACGACCATCTCTACTGAAGATCAACATCTGAACTACGAGTCATGCTGGAAACCCAGTGGTGACTAATTCTCTCTTGCTTTCTACAAAGACTCTTTGCTTTTATTTCCTATCTCTTTTCTATCACCCGACTTCCCTTCCCCATTTCCCTAAACAACAACAACTTTTAATAAACTCTTATAAACTATATATCCTGTTGTGTCTCAATCTCGCCGTCGTGTGTACGTATATTGAAAGAATATAGAGGCCACTAAGATGGTCGGGGTGCTGGAGCAGCTCTCCTGTGAGAAATGGTTGAGGGAACTGGGCTTGTTTAGCTTAGAGAAGGCTCTGGGGAGATCTCGTTGTGGCCTTGCAGTACTTGAAGGGAGCGTATACAGAGGAGGAATTGCTGTGTCACGGTGTTATCTAGATCAATCTATGTCTGTGACGGGGAGGGGCAGTAGGCTCCTGTTCCCCCTGGCTCCCAGCGCATAGGAAGGGAAAATAAGAAAGGGGTAGGGAGATGGGAGCTGGACTCAAGGAAACAAACAGAGAAGTGGCAACGATCTAAGGAGGAAAACTTATTATTTTACTAATTACAATCTAATGGAAATTGAGGCTAATAAGCCAAGTAAAATAAAAGGGAAAGAGAGAGAGAGGTTTTCCGAAGACCGAGAAGCCTACTTTGAAACTGAAGGTGCCACGGCTTGGAAGCACACCCAGACTCGCTACCAGGCAGTTTGAGAGAGAGACAGCATCACTTCCGTGATGTGTTTCCCTCTCTGACTGTGAGACCCTCTGGGACATGTAGTTGTTCTCTGTGCTCTATATGATGTTATGATGTGGAATACCAATAGAAAAATGTACAAAACCATGACATTGTGAGGGTGGGCAGTGATAGGACAAGGGGGAATGGCTTTAAATTCAGACAGGGAAAGTTTAGGTTGGATCTTAGGAGGAAGTTTTTCACTCAGAGGCTGGTGACGCACTGGAACGGGTTGCCCAAGGAGGCTGTGGATGCCCCATCCCTGCAGGCATTCAGGGCCAGGCTGGATGTGGCTCTGGGCAGCCTGGGCTTCTGGTTGGTGACCCTGCACACAGCAGGGGGTTGGGACTGGATGAGCACTGTGGACCTTTGCAACCCCGGCCATTTCATGATTGTATGATGGGTGACATAAATCGCTGTCTGATTATTGTTGCAATATGCTTCTTTTCATGTGCTCTTAACCAAATACTGCTGGTGTTGCCCTGGGTGTCCTGTTTGGGGTCGTATCCTGGTAGATGCTTTACGAATACAAATGGTGCATAAAGGCCTGTATAGTTCATTAGGACCAGATCTCATGTCCATCGATAGCAGTATTATATAGAAATAATATACCTTTACATATATAAAAATGATAGACCTTTCAGAAGGGTATATAAATGCAGCACAGTGGACAAACATATATTACTCTGTCCACCTGTTTGACAAAAATGTATATATTATTTTATACCCTGAAGCAGGGGTTTTAATATTCCTTCAACAATATTTTGATATAATCATCAGTGACTATAACTGCTCTGCTCTGGATCTTCTTGTCATCTTTCTAAATGTCTGCTCCATTTTTTCATCATGTTGGACCAAAAATATAGCGTGGTGATGAACTACACAGGTCTGTTTTGTGCTGTAGATGCTTAGCCCTGGAAGTTTATCAGTAAATAAGAGAGATGAAAAATCCACTTTAGAGAGAGGATTAGGTAAAAAATTCAGCTTCTTGAAAGTAATCTGAGAGGTACTACTGACGTATTCGCCAATTAACCTGACTTATCCCAGGACTTCAACTGTCCCGGGGAGAGAGACACAAACATGGATGCCATCATGTCTTCTCTCAATATATTGCTCTGTCACACACCTTATATGCCATCCTAAATCCTGCGCAGACACGTACACCCGCTACGCAAAACCCGATGCACGCGAGAGAACCTATACACACACCTACCTAAGCCCGCAGCCCACTAACTCTTAACCTACAGGCCTAACTCAGCTATTCTAGAACACTCCATCTACTCAGAACTACTGTATGCACTCATAAATCCTCGCAAAGACAACTTAGCACCCCAACATACTACAGAACTCTGTGATCAGTGGGAGGTTGGCACAGGTTTGCTGTTAAAAATGGCACTTTCTGCCCTTCTGTGTCCATGGGCTCCTGAAGGATTTGTAAATCCTTGTGCTAAAGGTGGATGAGGCTTGCACATCTCCTGCCACCTGATTATTACCTGTGCAGATGGAACATATCTCTGGGTTCTGCCTGCAGGTAGCAAGGACAGAGCAATCCCACATGGACAGGGACTTGCCAAGGTATAGCTGAAAGCAGGTGGTAGATAAGATGAATTGCCTTCCAGCAATTTGCAACCAGAACGAGGAGAAATTTCATATGATAGTGAGCTGCAGTTCCTGCTATCAAACCTGACCTGGTGCTAAGCCTTCTAACAGCTATTGTCTCGGACCATTTAGAAGAGAGAGTCCCATTCAGCATTTCCTGTCCCTGCTGTTACCTGGAGGTTTTTTGCTGTGCTCTCACTGCTCCTTTCCATGCTGATCTTTGGGATGCTGCATTGCTGCAGCATCACTGAGGAGCAGTTAGAGAATCACAGAATCATCATCATAGACTCATAGGATGGCTGGGGCTGAACAGTACCACAATGATCATCTAATTCCATCGCTGGTGGCACCGCAAAGATGAAAGGAAGAGGCTTTGTGTTATAGGAGCATTGCCATGCAGTGCTGATTGCCTATAGGGTTTCAAGCAAGGAAACACCAAAATAATAGATCAGAGCACCCATGATTTTGTGTTGTGTTCACGACAGTATTTGGCCCCTTATTTGCTATGGTGAGTTTCATTTGCTGGAAACCTTCATCTCTCTTTTAAATGATCATTCTTTGGTTTGAATCAAGCTTTAAATGGGAGTCAGTGAATGCGCTCCTGGATTTCTGTATGTGTTTGCCCGGTGGGATAGGTTGTAGTTAAGTGAAATGCATGGTGTAAGCAAAGAGAAATTGCTGTATGCAAACCATAATTTTTGCATACTTACTGTTTGGAGTGCTGATGAAAGGGATGTATCACAGCATTTTTATCATGTCGGCTGCTCTCCCTGTCTCACTGCCTGAAGGGTGGCAAAGGGCCCCTTTCATCTGGAGGATTATGAGGCCATCATGGTAAACAGCAACACCTGGTTGGGTTGACATTGTTGGAGCTTTCATCTTTTGTTCGAAGTTTTGAAGTGTTCCTTGTGGTTCTTTTGTTCCCCGAGTCATGACTTGATGTTTAGCGAGATCAGGGAGGAGCAGCTTCTTGCTGGAGTCATTAATGTGGATGGGGAGGGGAGAAGACAGTGGCCAGCTGAGTGCTTCCAGAGTCCCAAGGTTGGGGATGGCCCTACAGGTTTGGAGCTCAGTTCTGGCTGCACAGAGGGTGCCTGGATCTCTGCTTCTGCTGCTTTCACCCCAACAAATGCTCCTTAAGAATGAAATGCAACATGCCGCTTGGCTTCATACCTCTTAATCCCAGAACAGGAGTCCATCCACAAGCGGATGAGAGAAACTGACAACAAAGGACTTAGCAAAGAGACACTGACAGAGTCAGTGGGCAGTGCTGCCAGTTTCTGCCTGCACTTGTAACCAACCACCCAGCCTTGCCACCATCACACTGGCTTCCTGAGCTCATTCATTTACTCTGGGGGGTGCCTGCAGGGCCTGGAGCGTGCAGGAGTGGAACGGGAGGCTGTCCATGAGGCACTGTGCTCGGGGGGATTTCCCTGGCTGGACCATTGCATGTTCTCTGCCTTGCAGCATCTGAATGCAGACAGAGCCGGATCCTGGTGGGCGAATGCCAAAGAAATCTCTTAGTTGGTAGCCGAGTCTCATACTTGCCTTTATGATATTCTTTTAACATCAAAGTAAGATTCATATATAAAGCAGAGCACCCAAGAATATATCTCTAGTAATGGTGACAGTGAAATGTCATTTTTGGATGGAATGTTTTTATTTCCCTTCCTTTTTAGTCTCACCTTTTTTAGTTTTCTATCCACTGATTTTGCCCAGAATTTCCAACCTGTGGAAATATATTCCCGTGTTTATTTAGCACTGCTGCTTTTCCTGCGCTAGCAGTATGGATTTAGACATTGGCTCATCCTTTATGCAGTTCAGAGAATGACTTCAGGAAAAGTCCTAATCCAGCAAAGGTGGATTCTTCAATAAGGAAAAATACAGCTCAGATTGCAAGAATAAAGATGGAATGGGTCTTTGCTGTGTTCTGCCTCTTCCAAGCATGTAAGATTTTTCACTCAGGGGTGGTGACCCCAGCACTTGCTCTTGTTGAACCTCATCCCATTGGCCCCAGCCTATTGATCAGCCTGTCCTGGTCTCTCTGTGGGGCCTGTTTACCCTAAGGCAGATCAGCACTTCCTAACAACTTGCTGTCATGTGCAAAATTATTGAGGGTGCACTGGATAGATGCATAATGCAAGGGGCTTTGACTGGTTTGCCTACAGAGGAACCCACATTGGTGATTCTCTGAGCAGCAGCAGCAAAGCCTCACATGTGGAGGCTGACCAGATTGCAGAAGGGGAACAGGATACAAACAGTTTGAGGAGCTGCTTCACTGACAATTCCAACACTGTTTTGGTAAAGGCCTTCGCTAAGCACAGTGACCTGAGATAAGCACAGAGTCAAGTTTAACATGCCTGAGAGGAGGATCTGGAGAGGAGGATGTCAGAAGTGCTCCAGTGTTACCATGATGACTGGCTTCCCACTTGCCCCCCATTGTAGTTGCACTGCTTGGCACTGGAAGGCACCAGCCTGGAGCTCCGGCTGCAAGGCTCCGCCAAATGCAGGAAACAACAGACACCCAGAGACTGGTGAAGGGTCCTAAACCAACAGGCGGTACCACCCTCATTTGTAAATACAAGTCACCAAGCCCTGGCTTAGGTGAGCCAGGATCCTGTTCACAGGACTACAGACTTCTATGGAATAGCCATGTTCTTCTTTCTTTTTTTCTTCCTATTATAAATTTTGCAAACAGATCACTTAACCCAGAGCAGAACAAAACCACGTGTAATTAGCTGTGAAGTAAGTGACACCATTCAATTCATGAGAATTTTGTTTTCTGCTTGCTCAGAAGCACAGCACTCAGCACAGGATATGATCTGCAGTAAGAAAGGAACACATCTGACACATTGGAGTCCTACTGGGATTTGGCAGTTTATTTCCATGAGCTGATTGTCAACAGTGGGGGAATTAATGACCACGTTATAAGCAGTGTGCATCTGCACACAAGCACTTACGTTTGGCATGTATAGTGTCACACGTGCAATGAAATTAATTACAGAATTATGTGCAATTATGGTTATAAGTGTAACACATTAAGCAGTCTCTTGCCAACTATTTAATGCACGTACTCTCAGTAAACTCATTTTTTTCAAGGATTCACAACTCTTTTCAAACATATACTTCAATTTAAGCAGTTCCTGGAGTTAAAGTGGTTGACTTGTGATTTATACTCTGCTGATGGGGACATTTTTTTTTTTATTTTCATGTCCTTTTAAACTGCTTATTGTAAAGATTTCTCCCCATTGCAGTGTTTCTTGTGCCACTTCTTCTTACTCTGTTCCCTCATTTTTTAACTGACTTTCCCTTTGTATTGTCCTGTCATTATACGTACCCAGAACAAACAAGGTATGGAACAGTGTCTGCCATTGGTTTGTGTCTTACTGTATTGTGGTTAGGATGGAGTAATTAAGGTGAATAGACCCAGGGTTCCAACACCCCCCAGGGGCAGCCCCAGGTCCTGCAAGAGCAGCTCCGGCCCTGCTGCAGCCCTCACCATGCCACTCACGTCACACTCTCAAAGAGCAGCTGCAATTCCAAGGAGGGTTATTTCATTTGGCACAGAATCTTTTTTAAATGGGTAGCTTCCCAGACTTATGCTGAACAGCAACGAGCAAAATTAACTTGTAGAATTGTGTGTAGAATTATCATGACCAGTGTTCTAGCTGTATCAGCCAGCAACTACATCCCTAAGATGCAATCGTTATTTCATTTTTGTAAGCCCCTTCCCCATTTTCAGATGTCACAGAATGACAGAATTGTAGGGGTTGGAAGGGACCTGCAGAGCTCATCGAATCCAGCTCCCCTGCAAAGCAGGCACTCTACAGCAGGCTGTACAGGTTGGCATCCAGATGGGTCTTGAATATCTCCAGAGAATGAGACTCCACAACTCCCCTGGGCAGCCTGTTCCAGTGCTCCATCACCCTCACTGTGAAGAAGTTCCTTTGTATATTGGTGTGGAACTTCCTATGCTCCAGTTTGTGGCCATTTCCCCTTGTCCTGTCCACACAGACAAATGAAAAGATGGTGGCCATGTGCCTTTATCTCCCACACTTAAATGCTTATAAACATTAATCAGATCCCCTCTGAGTCTTCTTTTCTCAAGGCTGCACAGACCCAGGTCACCCATTTCCTCATAGGAGAGATGTTCCAGGCCCTTTATCATGTTTGTGGCCCTCAGCTGGACTCTTTCCAGACGATCCCTGTCTGTTTTGTACTGGCAGCCCAGAACTGGATACAGTACTCAAGAACCGGATACAGTACCATATACGTATTTTTTACTTCCATAACTCAACACAACCTTCTGTTTGGGAGACAAACAGCAACCTGTTTGTGATACACACCTGCAGCGTGTATCGGTGCTTTTGACTGAGTGAAAATTCATACATTCAAAATATGATTGCCAAGAATATAAAAGGGATCTTAGGCAGCTTCTCTTCCCAGAGTTTCATCACTGGCTGCTGAGCTCATAGACAGAGCTGTGTTTGACGGGGGCAGTGCCTGAGCACTTCACACAAAGTGGCCAAGGAGCAGTGCTGCATTTCTGCATGGCTGCATTTCTGCATGGCTGCATGGCTGCCTTCAGTGCTGCAGGAGCTGTCAGTGCTGGTTGTCTCCTGGCAGTTGGAGCCATTTGGGCTCCCCAGGAGTAATTTTGCAGAAAGCCTAAGAAAAGAGAAAAAGCAGTGTGTTTTTACAGACAGCCTTCTAGGGAGAACAAAGCGCTTCCCTTGATTTCTGCACATAATTTAGGGATAACTTAATTAGCTTCACTGAAGTCATGCTAATTTACCTTAGGTAAAAGTGATTCTCTTTCTCCTTTTGTGAAAAGGGAACAGTGTAAATTTCCTGATGTTAATTAAGACAGAAGCACACTATACCTTCATGTATTCAGTGCAAAATAAGCAAGACTAGAACACAGCCCAAACTCCAGATTACAATCACTGGCATGGTCATCGTTTGGCACAGGCATCCGCAGCAGCTGGGATTTCTGCAGCTGGCTGATAGAACAGCATAAGGAGGAACGTGTTACAGAGGTGCTTGAGAACTGCGTGGGTTTCTTTCCATGAAAATATCAGAGATTTGGGAAAGCTTTTTTGAGGGGCAGGTGCTACAGAGAGCCACTGTGCCAGGACCGTGGGGAGCTGCGTGGTGGGGTCACCATAGGACATAGAAGGTTCCAAGTTGGAAGGGACCCACAGGGATCACACAGCACCACCCAGACCTGGTGTCAGAGTGGTGTCCCAACACTCCCTGAGCTCCGGCAGCCCGGGGCTGTGCCTGCTGCCCTGGAAGCTGTGCCATGCCCACCACCCTCTGGGGCACAGCCTTTCCCTCACCCCCACCTGCCCTCCCTGACACAGCTCCATGTGTTCCCTCAGACCCTGTGGCTGTCAGAGAGCAGAGCTCAGTGCTACCCCTCCACTCTCTGTGAGGAGCTGCAGGGTGCCATGAGGAGCTGTAGGGATGCCACGGGGAGCTTTAGGCTGCCATGGAGCTGCATTCTGACATGAGGAGCTGCTATGAGGGAGTCATAGGGCTGCCTTGAGGGATAACTAAACACAAAGACTACTAATACATTTCTGTTATTGTTTCATCTGAGGACCTCTATAAAACAGTGTAAGAGATTATTCTTTCACACCATTGTCTCAAAGTTTGCTGAGGACACAGATGGACAAGTCCTGGTCAAGGGTCGAGAAATCCTTTGTCTAAATCATAGAATCATAGAATTACCCAGGTTGGAAAAGATCTTGAAGATCAAGTCCAACAGCAGCCTAACAATAGCACCCTAACACTAACAACCCTTTGCTAAATCATATCCCTGAGCACCACATCCAAATGGCTCTTAAACACATCCAGGGATGGCGATTCAACCACCTCCCTGGGGAGCCTATTCCAGTATTTAACAACCTTTCTGTAAAGAAATGTTTCCTAATATCCAACCTAGGGACACATATGGACAAGTCCAGGCAAATCACAGTCAGAGTTGATGAAATATTTTGTCTGAAGATTTGCAGTCCAAGGGCAACAATAGAGAAAGAGATAAGCCACAGCTTAGTGGCTGGGAAGCAGTCTTTTCTCAAGGGAGATGCCATCTCGGGGGTTCTGCACATGGCTCTTACCCAAGTACCCAGGAATGCCACATTGGCAGAAGAAGGATAAAAAAGGGACCAATAAACATGACATCAGGTGCTTCACAACATGATTCCTGCATGCTGATAGACTTTCCTGGCCTGCTACCTGAAACTTGCCCCTTCCTCTTGGGCCTGCTCTGTCTCTACCTGCTTGCTGCCTAAGGCCGGCCACTCTGCTGCTGCTCTTCCCTGCACTTTTGCCTTGGGGCATTGCAATGGCATGCAACAGAACACTGCTAGGTCTTGGTGGTGACTATCCCTGCTTTATGCAATTTTTGCTTCTTTCCTATATTTCCTATTGCCCACTTTCCCTTCCCCATCACCCTAATTCATAATAGTTGCCAGTCCTCCCCTTCCCCATCTCCCTGATTAAGATTTGTAATAAGCTGGTTGGACCACCATTTGAACTCTTTGTTTCTTAATCTCATGTCAGGTATACATATATCAAAGAACCTCCTCTCCTTCCTATGAATTGGAGCAAGACAAACAGCTGTAATAAATAATGGTTTTCCTTATCAACATGTGTGGGATCGCAACCTTCCTTCCTTGCAATTACCCTAGAATAAAGATTTTCTGCTAACTCCAAGTGGGCCTCAGCGTGAGTTCCTCAGATCTGAACTTTACTTGAGGATAATCAGGGTTGTTTAATTTCTGAGCAGCAGCTTCACTGAGGTAATTGATTTGTTCTTGAAATCGTGGTTTCAGGGAAATGCTCTTTGTAATTTCCTCAGCTGATATTTCATGTTGTGTAAAATTGCAGCTGTCACACTGCTTTGTATCACAATATGGTTTTCAATGGAAACATATCACCAGCTACAAGTGATTGTTGAAGGAAGTTTAAAAAAGGCACAGAGAAAAAGAACCCTGGAACTGTGTATTCTTTGAAAAGCTATAGAAAAATTCATGGCAAAATACACTGAAGTCTATGGACAGCAACTGTACTAATCGCAGTTCATGGAAGTAATATTTTTTTGATGAATAATGTATGCAGAATGAAACTTATTCAGTACAGTTCATCCTTTAAACAATGCCTGCAAAGATATGACAAGCAGCTGGAGAGATCTTTGTGGTGTGTGTTAGCCATGAACACAAACTACCAGTAAGCTATTAGGGAAAGTGCAAATCGTCCTTTACCTTACAAAATCTGTGTATTACAGAAACACACAAAAGGCTTAACTGGAGCTCTGCTAGCCAAGCGATGGTACATATTTTCAACATCTATGCCCTTGTGCATTTTCAAAAACCTCCTAATTTGTAGCACTTAGAGACCAAGGCATGATGGGCAATGGGTGGAGTGAAGCAATGCTGCGTGAATGAGTATTGGCAGCTGGGTGAGAGGTGTAGAATGGGTATTTTATTCCTCTATCCAGTTGCCCTCTGGGATGCCAGGCCCTTGGCAGATGGACATGGAAGGACATAGAAGAGACAGAGGGCACAGCTGAAGTGAGGTACATTTTGAGCAGGCACAAGATGACGCTATTGGCGAGAGGATGGCCAGGCACTCTGCTGGAGACCAAGGAAGCTGTGGGTTCTCCATCCCCAGTCAGAGTCGGAGCTGGACTGGCCCAGGTCTGCAGTGGAAGCAAACCTCCAGGCTGGCCACATCTGAGCAGAGGACTGGAATTGCATTCTTCCAAAATTTGTCTAACATTTTTTTTGTGTGTGATTTGCTGTTCTTAAATATACGTATATATTACACATGTTATATAAACATTTAATTATTGTGTATTTGTATACTTAGAATATATCATAGAATCACAGAACAGTTGTCTGGAGGGACCTTTCAAGATCATGTAATTCCAGCCCCTCCAGAATTGATTGCCATGTGCATACTAAATATGTATACATCAGCTATGTAGTTGCTCGTTTCTCAAAGGACACCATGAGTATTGAACTGAAAATCTATCTGTAAAATGGAAGTATGATTGAAAACCACACCAAGATATTTTGAATCCAGTGATGTTTCTTATAATAGAACTAAAAGAAATCAGGCTTGCATGTCACCCACAATCTAACAAAATGTGTTTCTATCACATAATCTCTAATTCTAGGGTTTGACCAGTTTCATTTTATTATTTCAGCTTCTGCTTTTAGCTGTAATGTTTTAAAACTTCCATCGGAGATCTCTTGGTTTGCTTCATTTCATCTCATTCTATTCCTCAGTTTTAGACAGTGACTATAGCAAAGAATGTTTCTGATTTTCCTGAAAGTCGTCATTTACTCACAGTGATTTCTGACAAATGCTCTGTTGTACAGTTTCTTTTTTATGATGATTGCATGGAATGTGCATATCACCATTATTTCCTTTAAGCCATTTGGATGAAGATTTGCTTGTACATAGACAAAAGCTGTATACCTTGGCTTTCTGAGTTTTGGTTGCATTTATCTTGCTTCATTTTTCCATTTAAGGATTACTCCATGTTTAACCAGCATGGAAATAGCACAGAATTTGGAGGTTTATTAATATCTATAATACAGAGCATTTGTGTCTGTCTCATGCATTGAATAAGATGATAGAAATGGGAAAAGATAAATGACAGGATTTTACAACTGATGTAGCAGCTGTTTTTGTGATGGAAAGCAAAGCCATTTCAGTCACTCTTTAATATGATTGGGCGTAGCAAGGTTATGCACTTGAGGAAGAACTGACAGAGGGAGCACTCTTAATAAGGGACAACTGAATTGTTGTGTACGAAAGAAGTGTGAAGCAGAAAGAGAGCAGTGAGACTGAGCCAGAGGAAAGCCTGGAGCCTGAACCTGTTGAGCGTTAAATCCCCTTCCCAGGAATGTGACTCATTTGTAGCAATCCATGTTCCAAATCAAACCATCAGCAGACACATCTGCCTTAATCAGGGAGTATCTTTTCCAGACATTTTCTGCACTAATGGTACACATTTTCTGTTCATATTTTGATGGACAGAACAGTGCAAAAAACAGTCATCCTAAGTGAATATTTATTGTTGTATCTGCCATTATTAAATGCCAAGCAGACATTATTTTACTGCTAGATTTTTAAAAAGATTCAGAAACACTCTGCAGATTAATGCAATTCAAATATAGGTATTTCAAATGCATAGTGATATTCACAGTAATCAGTATAAAAAAAAAATCAAATCAAGTCAAATCAAATCAAATCAAGCATTACTCCTCCGTTTTCACATACTGAGTTTCCTGGTAAGGCTTACAGCGTCAGGATACGATGAAATTCTTTAAAAGACCAAAATGAACAGCCACTTGTTTAATTGCTGTAGACTTTTATGCCAGGTTAGACCTATATTTGTTTCATCATATGGGAACAGTCCCATTCTATCCCAGACAGCCATTTTATTGTGAACATTGCTCTGCACTGCGAGACCACACCTATGCCAGAGGTACTTGTTTTCTTCCTACACATTAACTAACTTTGGTTGTTGAGCAGCATTGACACCAGAGGCTGTTGGGCTCCTTACCACAAAACCATTCCTCAAGAGAGGCTGAAATACAGTCTTACCCATCACTCTATGATACAGTGCACAGAGGGAGAGAACAAAGAGGGAGACAAAAAACTGAAAAAGAGAGCAAGAAAGAATATCCTCCATGTGATCTTCTGCTTTGTGTTGATTAATAGCATTGCTTGTTCTGCATGACAGTTACTCCCAGTGTGAACTGATAGATCATCCAGGGATCTTACCCAAGCCAGTTACCCATTAACTCGTAAACAAAGTATAAATATTAATTAATAATTCTTGGTTTTACAAAGTAAAGGACCCATTAAAATCAGGCAGCATGGAGATTTCATTTAGAAACACCTGCTGTCTCTCTGACTAGGCTCCCATAGGCAAGGTTCAGTGCGACGGCAGTGTCTTTTGAGGGTCGTTGGATGCCTGGGAAGCAGCAGCAGCACTTCTGTACCAAAGTGTTTCCCTTCCCCTATGCATATTTTAAATGAGGTGAACGTGCCCTGTCACTCACCAGCTCCATCAGCTCCTTATCTTAGCAGCTAATCTTGCTGCAGGTAGTAAAAAAAATTACTGCAAGCTATTAAGTTTCTACTAAAATGTCAAATTCTGTGGAGTCTTGAAAAGAAAATGAGTGTATAGTCCCATTCCAGCTAGACAGATTGAGTTTGGTGTCCACTATGAACTAAAAGATTTACTCTCCAGATTGGCTAATTCCTTGAGCATTAAATGCCCCAAGAAAGGGAGCAAACATACTATTAATAACTCTAATGGCTAAAAAGCATATTATTTTCAAGTGATTTGTTAATCAGCATGAGTTCTGCCTACAGCTATTGCAATCAGTCATCTTTCTCCAGTAGTAGCTAGTGTCTTAATAAGGAACAACAAGGGATTTGGAGGAGCTAAAATTGTTCAGGCTCGAAGGAAGATAACAGAAATTATTAACCAACTTGGATAAAAGCCACCAAACAAGATGGGAATACTATTGGAAGGGCAGACTGTAAAGCCTCATTGGAAACAGATAGAGCCAAAGAATGAGTTTGTGAGAACGTCTGTTCCGAAGCTGCTTCCCTCTGATGAAATTCTCATCCATAGTTTAAAATGGGAAGAGGAATTTTCTTGCATAAGACATCAGTGACTCATGGCTGTGGCTGCAGGAGGGACCTTGGATTTCTGGTTGAGACTGGGGTGATGAAGCTGAGCCTGGAGTCCCCTGCAGTGCCCTCAGAGCTGCCCGCCAGACCTTGGTTGAGTTCTCAGCTAAGCAAACAAAATGATGATAATTTGTTCCTTAAAAAAAGAAGAAGAAAAGAAAAAGAAAAGGAAAAAAAGGAAAAGAAAACAAAAAAGGAAAAGAAAAAAAAAAGGAAAAAGAAAAGAAAAAGAAAAAGAAAAAGAAAAAGAAAAAGAAAAAGAAAAAGAAAAAGAAAAAGAAAAAGAAAAAGAAAAAGAAAAAGAAAAAGAAAAAGAAAAAGAAAAAAGGAAAAAAAGAAAAAGAAAAAAAAAGGAAAAGAAAAAAAAGAAAAGGAAAAGAAAAAGAAAAAGGGGGGGGGGTAAAAGGAAAAAATAAAGAAGGTTCTTTGCTGTTTATGCTTCTTTTTGTCCTTCAAAGCAAAAAATAAAAATAAAAATAAATAAAACATTTGGGCTTGGCCCCAAAACTCCAGCATCCAGGAAGGGTTGTTATGACAGATGTGGTGAGCACCAGAATATCTGTGGGCAGGGGAAGTGAAACCATTGGAAGAAATTGCCCAGAAGTTGTCTAATTAAACAATTTGTGAAAACATTGTTGTCGTTGCCTCAGACAGCCTGGTTTGTGTGAGTAATTCAACGTTGTGTGAAGGCTGGATGAATGAATCTAATCTGTTTGAAGCTTCTGGCTTTATTGGTAACATTTTATAAATAAAATAGCAATACAGAGGGCTGTAGAATCCCAGTGCTCAGGTGGGATGCACATGATGAGATGCAGGTAGTGGACTGTAGAACACCTTCTGGGCAGGCACCCAGCACCCAAAGCACAGGACTGAAGGACACAGCCCAGAACCAACGAGGCCACTTTGCAAAGCACAGATGGGCTTTCTAGGATGTATTTTTTTCTCCTGCACTTTTGAATTACTTCTTAAATCTGGGATCTTTTTAAAGCAAGTCAGGAACATTGAATTACCATTTTAGGTTTTTTGTTTGTTTGTTTGTTTGTTCATTTGTTTGTTTAGAATTATTAAACTGTTTTTATTACATTTTCAGACTTTCTATGGAATAATAAAAATTAAAAAGCTTAGATTGAGAAACAACTCTACAACATTTATTAGATGACTGGCATCTATGAACATAAGATTTCTTCATGAAATTTTGTTAATGAACCCACAACAAGCAGGGGAGCATTTTGGTGCCCTGATGTACACAGGTGGTTTCCCAGCAGGTGGCCAGCACTGGCATTCCTGCAGTAATTGATTAGCTCAGGTGTACAAGTACAGCACTGATTGATTACCTATTAAATAACACTCCATTGCATTTCTTTCAATTATACAACACAGGATAGCTGTTGCCAGCCAAGAATTCCATGATATCAGACATATTGATGACTTATAATTGTTTATTTGCATTTGGAGCTGAGGACTTGGAGCAAACCTCTGTGAATGGCCACAAGGAGCACGTCTGTATCACACAGACAGTGTGCTGGGCTGGAGGACGAGGGCTTGGATGGGTCACTGGGCTTTGTGACAAAGTACTGTGAACAAAGGGGACAGTCCTCCTGAGCAGGGCTGAGCACAGGATCCTGCCCTGGGCTCCAGGTGGAGACACAGCAGCTCAGGACAGGCTCTGAGGAGGTGGTTCCAGTTGGGGAGGCCCTGCACTGCACACCCACCTGTTGATTTAATGCAGCTGAAAGCTGACACTGCGCCTTGCATTGCTCGTGCAGTTTTAAACACACACAACTCCCAGATACTGGAATTTTACAAGGCCACATGCACATGTAAAGCAATCCTCTTGCTATTCTGAGGCAAAGGGAAGCTCTGTTCTAAAAATCTAACAGCTCTTTATGGCCATGTCTCTCATCTGATTGCTTTGCATCATTTCTGTGATCTCACTTCAGGATGCATTTTGGTTGGCTGTTTGTGAGAGCTTTTGTTAGTGGTGCTATTCTGGGACTGCATCCAACTTGCTCCTCATCAAGACCTCTGAGAGAAGTTTCCACATGAACCAAAGCCCTTAGAAGTCAGAAGTTTGAAGAGGAGATGCTGCAGCCAGTGAGCGGTGGGACATCCAGGGTCAGAACTATCATTACAGGTACAACAACAACTCCACTGCTGTTCCTACAGCCTAGACATGGCTGGGGGGGGGGGGAAAGAAGGGTGGGGAAAGGGGGATCACACATGCCCCATTCTAGCAGCCCCACTATCTGTACCAGGTTGGCAGAGGCTTGAACCCCCTGAGCAGTGCTGGGTCTGCTGGCCTCTGACACACTCCTATCCAGGGCTGACCTCCAGAACAATTCGGCATGAACAGGGGCACCCAGAGCATCAGCAACATAACAAGAGGAGGGGTTGTTCTACACATGCTTCTTTTTCTGAAGAAATCTTTTCGCCATCATCTCCCAGTGTGCTTTTTTTTTCCCCGCAAAGCTGTGATCAAAGTCTGCCAGAAGCATCATAGCAGGGTACAGCTCAGGTATGAGGAGACAACAAGGTGTGTGCTGCAGAAGACTGCAAGAGTAAGAATTCATGAGTAGCCATAGTTATACATCTTGCTGAACAGATTCATTTCCCAATTTTAAAATGGCATTTGTTTTGTCATGTTTCTCATCACCATTAGTGCATAATGGGACACTGTGCATCAGTTTAAATGAATTCATAATGAGTGCTGTAGCAAGTCTATTGAATAGGAGATAAATAGGTGATTATTCTGACTCTGCTCTGATGAATGGGATTACTTATGGAGTTATGTGCCACTTCCACAACCTCTTATGGAGAGAGATACCATAAATCAGAGCAGACTGGGTGACCCATTAGATGTCATAGCCAAAAAAGAGGAGGACTGACTACAAGAAGTAAACCAGAAAGGACTGACAATGCTAGATGCCAGCTAGCACAGATCAAAGAAGACTGATGAAATGTGAAGACATAATGTGGAGACTTGGGTGACCAGGACCCTCTTAAGGGAGTAATGTAAGGATGCAATGAGAAAAGGAAAGAAATGAAGGACTTGAGACTGGTACAAGGCAAGCTTTAGGAGAGTCATGGGCACATTCACAGGAAGGTGCATCCTTCCAGCATTTCCCTCTGGGCTTGAGGGAAATGAAATTAATGGTGGGGAAAGGAAGGGAAAGAGCAGGGAGATGCCGTAATATGTATGTTCACTTTTACACAAAGGTAGAAGAAATGAATTAGTGAGAATGTAGCAATGATATCTAGAAAGTTAGAAGGTAAATGATGTGAAGTGGCCACAGATGTATGATTATTTCCTGAGGACATCAGCTGAATGGATGATGGATATTGTTGCCCAACATTTAAAGAGGGGATGCAGGCTGTAAGAAACACAGAAATGGCTGTGCTTTGGACAGATGATCAGGAACAAGGGAGAATGGACCTGAGGTCCTGGAATCAGAGATGAGAACAGATATCTTGGGTGGAAGGAACACAACAGACAAGGTATAACATCCAGGACACAGTCTGACCTGCTAGCATTAAGAGAAAATGGCATGAGTAGGAGGAGGTGCTGGGCATAAAGTGTGTGATTTGTACCATACAGGATAATAGTTCTGAGAAAAGCACTTCACAGGCAGCATGTCACATTGCAAGGCATCACAGGAGACAGGTAAAGCTGTCATTCAACTACTTACAAAGGCTGACAAAGATAAAGAAAAATTTTCCAAAGTACCCTCTGAAAGCAAAATAAAACTCAATTTCAGACAGCTTAACGATATTTCATCACGTTTTTGTGGACACTGAAGCATGATCAGAACTAAAATTCAACTTGGTTAAGAAGTGAGAAGAGAGATGGGAGTTCCTAGGAAGAGCCCGGCTGATTCATCTGCACTTTGATGCTGGAAGGAGAGCTGATACTAATGTGCAATGAGTAGTTTTGGGACAGTCTCTGGAGATACAGAAAGATCGGCTGAACTTTGGTGGCAAGGACATGCCCCAGGGAACCACCATGTGCCAAGGGAGAGGGGACTCAGATCAGGGGATGAGGTCACTTCCCACTTGGAGAGATTTGTTTCTCATTTGAAATATTGTAATAAAAACTCTGAAGTTTTTGCTGTGCTGTAAGAGAGATCCTTCTCATATTGGCAATTGTGACATTGTGGGAAACTTCTAGAACAGACTGGGAACAGGTGGTTTAAATGGCAGTGCGGGCTGGCCACAGGATATGTAGCATAGTCTCTGGTGCAAAAAGTAGCAGTGACTTTAGTTTGGCAAATAGCATGGGTGGCATGGAAAGCCTGAAACCACAGAAAAATGCTGAATCATTAATAGTAACTATGAATGACTGGAATGAGTGTATATAAGGGAGAACTCATACATATATTTTAAGAAAACATAAGCATTACTGTACAGGCCTTACTAACAATGAAGTTTGGTTGTATAATGCTGAAATTTTATGTTTGACTAAGAGATTCCCACAGGAATGAAAGTAGAGAAGGGTTACGGCTGCAGTCAGTGACTGTCTGGACTTAATGAGCCAGAAGATATGAACAGAAGAGCTTCTGCGTCAACACGATGAGCCACTGGTCAGACTCAGTATGGATCACATTTGAGTCCCAAAGGCACTGAGCAGTGTACATTCCTCCAGTGTCACAGGCTGGGCAAACTGCTCAGATGTTTTCCTTCTGGATGAATGTCAGTTTTCCAGCTGCAGGGTATATCCCATACTCAGAGAGTCGGCCTGGTATTGTCCCCCATAGCACTTCTGACCAGAGCTTCTGTCCTTCCCAAACACTGCTCTAAATACATGTCTGGCTCCTGACCCACAGAGCAAGTGGGTCGCAGTCAGACTGCAGTGATATGCCCCCACCTGGAGATGAGCAGGATCTCATGGTCACAGCAGGAAATACCCCAGACTGCCAGCACCCTGACAGGCAGAAAAGATGTTCAGGCAGAGACAGACAGTCAATGAAGTAGTCCCTCAGAGACTGAATACATGTCCCAGGTGTAAGGGATACTACAAGAGGACCATGAGAGATTGCTTGACAAGTTGGCAGTGCGGTGCTGCCTGAGATGGAGCTCACATCTCCTTACTGAAGGAGTGACAGATACGGTTAAAAAGAGTTGGAAGATGCACATTGCACTGTGTCCTAGGGTCCTAGCAGCAAAGACTGCCCTTATTTCTGTTGTCAAATACACATTCTCCCCCAAGGGCAGCTGGTATCTTACATATGCCAAGCACTCAAAAATGCCGCTCTGTCACCGTGTCATGGTCTGGTCTCATAGAGAAGTTTATTAGACTGCCTCTCTATTCTTCAAAGAATAACTCTGTATCATTTACAGAAGGCTTAGGAATGCCATGTGTAATGTGTGCTTTAAGTATTTGTTTGTTCTTACTTGAGCGTGGCTTTTGATGTAGGTCTACCCATTACATAAAAGCCAGTAAGCTAGAAAAGGATGAAAGAAAATGAAATGGTCTGTATCATATCATTCTGTATAGTATTTGTGTATACTGAATATTTCATTTATTCTGTAATCTGCAGATAGTTTGAAATTGAAAAGCCAGGCTATTGCAATGGCAGCCCTTTTGTTCTTGGAATGAGTTTGGCTTACTCAAGCAAAGCAAGTGAGCACCTGATTAAAGGCAATATCTATCTTTAAGGAAAAAGGCTGTCATTCTGTTGAGCTATTGAGCGACTCCCAAATTTATTTAGCACTGTACATGACAGGAGCATGAATGGACTTCTTCCTGTGAGATGCAGTCACATCCATGGCAAAGTCAAGTCCCCACTGTCCTGTCACTGGAGGGGAGCCCAGGAGCAGTGGGGGCTCTGGGGCATATGCAGACACAGCACTTGGGATGTGAGCACACAGAGCAATGCCCAGAGTCCATGGGGTAGGAGAACCATACTTAGGACACAGGTTCAGGGAAAACCCGAAGTGATGTGCCAGAAGAAATACCACATGGGTAGATGAGTGGGATGTGCAGCCTCAGAGCAGTAATCCTCGGGGCTGGAAATGAGAGGATCTGGATAGGAAATGTCCCATCCCTGGAGACAGCCCTGGGAAACCTGATCTAGCTGTGGATTTCCTCATTCACTGCAGGGGGGGTTGAACTAGATGGCCTTCAGAAATCCTTTCCAACTCTAAGGATTCTATGATTCCAAAAAGGAGAACCAAGTCACAGAAAACAACCCAGTGCATGGGATACTGGCTGAGCAGGACCATAGGCAACCCAGTGCCCTCAAAGTCTATGGAGGTAAGAAACTCTTTACTCACTGCAATATTCCTGGAAATCTGTTGTTGTTCCTAAAATGCAAAGCATGGCTGAGATTTCCTGGAATGAGAGAAGAGAGTGAATGTCTGGAGAACAAGTGGTGCTTCCCTCCTCCCATATATATACATATGTAAATAGCTTGTGACCCTGAGAAAGGCAATTCACAAGGAAAAGTGAAGAAGATACATAAAACCCTTTTAATCTTAGCAGGAAAAGATGCATTATGGAGAATGAACAAAAGTGTTCTTTCCATAGCAAGAGCTTCTATTTTATTTACTTACTTCGGTTTAAACAATAACTTGTTGCTTTCTTATTTTGAGACAAGATGTAGGATTCAGAACTATGATGATCAGAAACGTGGTTAATATTCAGCACAAAAGTGCAGAAGGCTGATTTTTTTCACTGAGAGAACTTCACACACCCCAGCACTTCACTGGACGCTGCTAACCCTGCAGACAGTCCCACAGCCAGAGCAGCACCGCCCCTCATCTGCTGGGAGGGGCACTTCAAGTTCTGAATGCTGAGGTACAAGTAACCAAAGAGCACAAGGAAGAGCAACAATCCCCACCTTCTGGAATTCGCACCCAGCAGGGGGCCAAGGCACTCTAGGACTCCTCTCTCCACTCATTGCTTCCTTGGCAGCTGGAGAAGAGAAGGAGAGTCACAAGGAGCCACGTGAAAGCACTGCAGCATCTCTCCAGACTGCATTCATCAAATCCCACAAGCTGAACCTAGCTCTCTTCTATAGCGTGAACTGTGTGCTCAAGAGCAATGCTCTATGCAGGCAGGATGCAGAGGCAGGTAGTCAAGTAGAAAAAGATGGACTGTACAGGATTAGCACAAAAGACACCAAGCTGAGTGGTACGGTTGACATGGAGGAAGGAAGGGATGCCATTTGGAGGGACCTTGACAGACTTGAAAGGTGGGCCCGGGTGAACCTAATGAGGTTCAACACAGCAAAGTGCAACGTTTTGCACTAGGGCCAGAAGAACCCCAGGCACCTGTACAGGCTGGGAGGAGTGGTCCTTGAGAGCAGCTCGGCAGAGAAGGACCTGGGGGTCCTGATGGACAAGAGACTCAACATGAGCCAGCAGTGCGCTCTGGCAGCTTGGAAAGCAAATGGTATCCTGGGCTCCATCAGGAGAAGGGTGGTCAGCAGGGATAGGGAGGTGATTATCTCTCTCTACTCTGCTCATGTGAGGCCCCATCTGGAGTACTGTGTCCAGGTGTGGAGCCCTCAGTACAAAAAAGACATGGAGATTTTGGAAAGGGTCCAGAGGAGGGCCACAAAGATGATCAGGGGGCTGGAGCACCTCCCCTATGAGGACAGGCTGAGGGAGTTGGGTTTGTTCAGCCTGGAGAAGAGAAGGCTGCGGGGTGACCTCATTGCAGCCTTTCAATACCTGAAGGGAACCTGTAACCAGGAGGGGAGTAAACTCTTTGAAAGGACCACTAATAGCAGGACAAGGGAAAATGGTTTTAAGTTGAAAAAGAGGGAAGATTCAAGTTGGATGTTAGGGGGAAGTTCTTTACTAGGAGAGTGGTGAGATCCTGGAACAGGCTGCCCAGGGAGGTTGTTGATGCCCCGTCCCTGGAGGTGTTCAAGGCCAGCTTGGACGGGGTCCTGGGCAACCTGATCTAGTAAATGTGGAAGTTTGGTGGCCCTGCCAGGCAGGGGGGTTGGAGCTTCATGAACCTTGAGGTCCCTTCCAACCCGGGTCATTCCGTGATTCTGTGAAAAGAGACTGAGTTGGGGTATCTGAGATCCTCATGAGAACCAGCAGTCAGATCTGGCACACCCAGACCAGTCTGGTTACAAGAGAGGGGAAGAGGCCAGAGAAGTCCCATTTTTAATCTCACAGGTTTTATAGGATTTTAGGCAATATCCATGAGATTTTATTGAGCAGAAAGAATTTTTACATTTCTGATTGCAACAGTTTCTGAGATCATTCTGCTCAAATCTCATCAGACCTCTGTATTCAGAAGTTCATCTGCTTGCAGAAAGTGATCAGACTTCAGCAAAGTGAGAGTACAAATGGGAGGAAACAAACATGTCAGCTAATGGACAATGGAGCCAGGAGTCTTAGCAGTAATCAAAGAAAAGCACTGTGAGCAGTGCAGGAAAGTGACATACCCCTCTCAATATTATAGATCAGCTTTTACTGAACTCAGCAGAGCTGTCTCAAGCTTTAACTCCAATGATATCTGCAGAGCTATCACTACTTTCAGTGTACCTTTCAGTGAAGGTGAAATAACGTCCACAAAGAAAGTGTAACTCCAAAGCGAAAGGCTGAGCAGACACTTCATACAGAAGCACAGCTCCTGGCCCACGCACTACTCACTGCTTGGTCCCACTGGGTGCAGGACTCACCTGCAGGCCAGACCTAACACATCTGGCAAGCACGGTTCATCAGACTGCTAATGGAAAGCAAAGCTGCCCATTACATGCTCTCTGATGTGCTGCAGATACAGAAAAATGAACATATAAAATAAGATCACTATCAACTAATTTCCCATTGGTGTTTTTTGTTTTTTTTGTTTGTTTTTGTTTGTTTGTTTTTTAAATAGAGAAAACTCTCTGGAGAAGGGAGAAAGAATGTTTAAATATTGATTTAATACAGAGAATGGTCTGATGGTAATACATTTTCAGAAACACTCTTAATGGAAGGCTCCATCAGTCATACACTGCTTCTAACAAACGCTTGGGCAGAGTGTTTCTCTCATTCCTGAGGTATAAGCACACAGAACAAAGCAGAAATTTTTCTCTAACTCCATAGTTATACTATGTTCCATGGGCTGCATCTGGCCTGTGGATTGTTGTTCCTGATCTATATGTTATTTTACCTCACTTTATATTATCTTGCTCCTGTTTCTTTAAGATATTCCATATTTTAAAATGTCATGTTTGTGTCCTTTAGATTTGGCATAAGAAGCAGCTGGAACTGGGCTATCTCCTCTAGCTGAAGTAGGGCTCATTTAACACAACATATTTCACTTCTTCCCATATGCTGCACACCCACAGCATTACACAGCTATTTTTCCTCCAAGAGAAAGCACACCCAACTCACAGCCTCCACACCTGTTTTAGCTCCTGTATCCAGACTAATCAAAAGAGGCTCCACAGAAGATAAGAGAGCAGTCAGACATCCTCTGTTTACTGATTTACACATCACACAGCCTAGCCTTGTGAAAGCAATGTTGAAGAAATGTAATCGGTTTATTTGCACTGTGACAGCCGCGTAAACCACAGAAAGGAATGTGACAAATGAAGCCATCAGCTGTGCTGTGCAGGGAGTGAATACATTACACTTCCAATTACCAAAGTAGATAATACATTCCTTAAATAGGCTGGCACTGAAGCCCAGAGCCATTGTCATGGCACCACTGAGCATCCCTAGCAAGGCACTGGGTGAGAGCACTTCCCCTGAGGACAGGCCCCAGATGAGGCAGGAGGTGATGGCCAATCTGGGCTCATGAGGTGCTATCAGGGATGGGGCTGACACCACACATAGGGGTGGCAGGAGAACAGGGGCTACACAGTGCATATCACTGCTGGAGCAGTTGGGGTTGCTGTAGGGAGAAGTCCTGGATCCAATGATCCTGACATCAGAGATACTCTTGTGGCATTTAAACTGATAGGACCCATATACAAAACGATTCAGGCAGCTTTTGCTCATTAAGGGATACAGTGTGGTACACAGCAGCCCTGAAAAATCTCTGCTTCTGTCTAGCAAACACTAAGGGCCTCTGAGCCACTAATCTGACTGTAAAGTTAAGAAGCTAAAGCATAGTGCCACTTAACCTTGCTGTGAGGAGACTGCATGCCTTCATGCATCTCAGCAGCTATGCTCCTTGGTGCTCTGTCAGTGAACCCCATGGCTATGCAGTGCAATGGGCACTATGTGCTTGGGGCTGCATGGACACTGCACCCACCCGTCTGAAGTAAGAACCCTGACCTCCTAGTAGCCACCCCATGCCCCCATCTCTCCAGCTCCTGAATTCTTCTTCGCACTGCACTGTGTTCCTCCAGCTGGGACCCACAGCTCAGAAACTGGACAAGAAATGTCAGAGCCATGTGGATTAAAAGGCACCTCAGGAAATTCCCCCGCTTTGTACAGGCCAGCAAAAGTTCTGCTGCCACCGAAGTTGTCATTGGCTGTGGGGGGTGGAGGAGGGGGGAAGGCTGGGCAGTGTTTCTAGAGGCACACAGCATACTTGTGCTGCTCACAGCAAAGAGGACCTTAGAGAGACTGAAGCTGTGCAGCCTCTTAGCTTCTCGTTTCATAACCCATTAACTTTACACTGTCAAGACTGCCTGCTCCAGATGAAAGGTCTCTGATTATCTTTCCAGGTAAATTAATGCCTGACATATTTTGTTATTAGGCTTTGAAAGGCCTAATAAATAAATTTACTAGACAATTTCTTCATTCAGTATTGCAGTTTAAACCAACAGACAACAGCAGAGAAATGGTTCATTGAAGCTAACTGCCAAATAGCTGGTATCATGATGCAAATCAACCCTGAACAGTGCCCAGCAACACTTCTGGTCCACCTCACAGCACACAAATACAACTCCTGCACACTGCCTTCTTTCTGCACAGGCTGCTGCAGTCTCCATTCAGCTGAGCAAAGGCTCAGAGTTTCTGTCCTCCCCCTTTCAGTACAGTTATCCCTCACTGGGGGCACAGAGCACGTACAGTCCAGTGGTCCAGTGGAGAGGCCACAGCCCCCAGAAGTGTGAGGAAGGGACTGGGCTGCACCACAGCAGAGCTGGGTGCTGTGCTGGGAATCATCTTTTCTAAGCTGATATTGCAAATGGACCACTGAGATGATCCCTCATACATCAAAGCCTGAATTCCCATTAGCTGTTGAAAAGTATTTAAAAATTACTCTCAAAATACTTCTCCTTAGTTCAAAAGTAGACAAGGCAGATATTAGAGATGTCAGAGAAGACACTTCTTTATTCCCAGTGGAAATGTTATTTGTACCTTCTAAACACCAGAGCTATTACAATAAACAATTCCATGCAAATAGGAGATATTTATGAGCAAAGAGGCACTCATGGGAATGAAATTATGAACACAGGTTCTTATTCTTAAAATTGTCCCTATTTTATGCAGATTAAAATTCTCCCTTGAACTATTCCCGTCCCTGTTCCCACCCCAGCACAGGTCAGGAGGAGTCAGCCCCAGGCCATGCCACCCAGCCCCTGCCTGGCACAGCTGGGCTCCTACCAGCCGGATCACCAGCTGCTCCAGGCTGCAACCAAACCTGCTGCCTCTGGTGTGCCTGTCATGCTTATCACTGGTTAACAGGCCAAGAGAAGCTGCTGAACCAATGTTCTTGGCCTGTCTCACAGCAATCTCATGCAAGTCTCAAGTAGTAGTAGCCATAAATGATTAATTTTCAGCAACATGAGACAGGACTCCATCTGCATTGCTCTATACCATGGCCGTTACTATATTCTGTTCTACAAGATTTAGTATTAGCCTCATGCATCTGTGAGAAAGATTAAACAAACAAACAAAAAAATAAAAATAATTAAAATATCAACCAACACAAATGACCATGTCTAACTGAGAAGCAATGATTTTGAAGGAAATGAGTTTTAAGATACCACTGAAAGTTGCTAACAAATCTGAACCCTTACAAATACATCATCAAAATGCATCAGGAAGAGATACTTCTACTCAACAATTCCATTTGATTGTTTTGAATTTGGTTCTAGGAAGGCTGTTTTTTTTGTTGTTGTTGTTGTTTGTTTTTTTGAGGGAGAAACAGAAAGAGAGAGGAATACTTAAACAAAATATCTTGATAATCCATGAGCTTATGTTTGGAAGAAAAAAAGGGTACTTTGAAAGAGTGACCTTACAGCAAATTTGCCAGTAACAGTGGTATTTCACAGGCAACCAGCACTGCACTTGCCCTCAGCTCTGCCCTGGGCAACAACTGGCACAAGCAGGTCAGGACCTGGGCAGCAGACATCCACACTGCCATCAGGCTCCCACCTGAGGGTAGCCTTCCATCCCTCCAAGATGGCTTTTACTTGGGCACCTGCATCTTCACTGTAGAACATGTGCTCAGCTTTGAAGTCTATGGAAGGGGGTGACTTTTTCTGCAACATAGCCATAGCCTAAAAATGAGCATAATATAATAACCACATGAACTTTGTTCTTTAATACCTTTGGTGTTCTCAAAAATCATGCTATTCACAAATAAAAGCACAGTTGACAACATCAAATTACCAAAAGGGAATGAGCTCTGAACATAAACAGAAGCTGGGGGACACAAATACATCTTGATACCTAAGGACATTTTGTACAGACAGAACAGCTACATTCCTGGGACGGGGAAATGAAATTAAATGACTTTATGTAGTCAACTACAACTCTGTATTCACAGACAGGGAACAACTGGACATTGCATTTCACCATGCTGGAGTGGACAAGCTGTTCTCCCACGCCGTATACTCAGACCTTTCTACTACCACAGTGTTGCTCATCATTCTCTTCCCTGCTTGCCTTGCTGCCCCAGCACCTTGCTGTCTTGGAGATGTGTAAGAAACATTCCTTGGAGACAGTAACTACAAGACAGACAGAGCTCTCCAGTTAAACCTTCAACTTGACAGCTTTTCCCACTGGAAAGATCATTTTGTAGGTCCTTTCCAACCTTGTGATTCTATAAGTCTATGAAAGGGCACAGTGGGAATAGCACAGTATCTCCTGGGCTCAAAGGACCCTTTTAACTCCCAGAGCCCCTGCAAAAGGCTTGGGAGTGTCTGTCACACTGCATCCTTATGGTTGTTCTCCCACAGCAAAGAGGTGGCTTGGTTGATGATAGCACTGTTGGATTAAAGCTCACTGGCCTTTGGTCACTTACACTGCACCTGGTACTGAGCTGGTGTTCAGAAGGGCCACCCACAGTCCCCATTTCTGCCAAGTGGTTTTCCCCATTTATCTGAGCTTGAACTCCTGTATCCATAAAACAGGATTAAAACAGACCTATGCTGTTGTGCACAGAAATCCATAAAGAAACAATGCTGGTTATTGGAAAGACACAAATGCTCTCAAGTATGTGTGCAAAACAGTAGTAAATATTTTAATAAGGTATTAATGGTTGACTTAAAAGGCACTATGCTAATCTACAAAGAGCAAGACCGATGTGTCTACTTTCAACACAGGATTCTACACTCCTAATGGTCCTGTAATTTTCAGCTAAAGCCTGTTTCTGGAGGATTATCAATTGTCTCTCATAGGCATTACTTATAGAAAATTCTCAGGAACACTGTGCATATTTTAGCAGAGCCTGAATTATACAGAGAACATGCCTTATTTTCGTATCTATAGGAATAACTGGCTTCTGTGTCATTGTGTGCATAGGTTTTAAATTGTGGATCATCACATCAGTATCCTCCATGAACCTTAAATGCTTGTAAACATTCTACTTAGTAATGAATCTACATTTAATATAAATGTTTTTTTTCCTGAAGTTTATTCTAGGAAGAAAAGAACAGAAATTCTCATAATAAAAAATAAATTGTAGGTAAATCATATTCTTAAACTTCATATACTATTATATTTCATAACTTAAATTCTACAAATCTTGTATTAATTAAGCAAATTTTAAGAAAATGAGATCAAAGCAGAGAGTACACAAAGCCAAGCATTTGTAGTTATAGCCTATGAAAGTCTAACAGTTCTCTCCTTATTTCCTTAAGGTAGTAAAGAGAACCATAAAACCACTGGTTGGAAGGGCTACCAGCCTGTTCAGTTGCTCACACTATGTTATGAACTCTCAGAAAGGCCTGATAAGGCATTGCCCAGGCAGACGATCTGCCCAGAACCAGACGATCTATATTAAAATACACGGCCTAACGCCATTGGCACCGTCTGGGAACCCCGGCTCTCTCCCAGCGGTGAACCGAGCCCAGCCCTGAGCCCGGCACAGAGCGACAGAATTTTCTTCTCCTTTGCAAGAAGCTCCGGAGCTGCTGCGCTCCACGAGTGCCATCTGCTGGCACTGCTGCGCATTGCCCGGGCGGCCCCGGCTCGGCTCAAGGGCAAATTGTTGTGAACTCCCTCGGATAGACAGCTATGTTAGCTGGATAATCACAGCTGCGATGCCACCAAGAGGCATTTTGCCATCCAGCTGTAATTCTGTTATTCAAAAGGTAACTGTCAAATCACTGAAATCACATCCAGTTTAATTTAAACCAACTCTCCACTGCCCCCACCCTTTATCTGCAGAAGAAATCAATTTAGAAGGCTAGAGGAAACCTAGAAAAGTATCTCATCGCTTTAGTTATGCCAAGAAACTAAAACCTGTTTTGGTAGTCTCTGTTTCACAGACTTCCAAGAGTATTGTGGAATATTACTGCCTTGGAATGGAAAGATTTACAACCAGAAAGCCTACGAGTTATTACAAAAACAACACATTAGTTAGAGGATTTACTGTTGCAATTAGGCTCTCAGATGTGCGACATTCGGGCAAAACAAACAAACAAACCAAAACAGAAGGAAGTGCAATTGCCATACATACAGACAGCCAGAACAACAAGAATACGTTTTCTTTAACAGAAGAAGAATTGCTGTAGAAGGTAAGTAAAATAGTGAAAGAGAATGGCTACGCTCATGTCAGTAGATTTGAACAAATTATACTGGATATGGCTCAATGAATTTGTTAGCGCATTTCTGTATGGAACATCTGAAAAAAGGTGTATCCAAATCCAGAATTATCTTTAAAATGCTAGCTAGCAAACAGCAAAACTATTGCATTTATCTTACTGAAAACACAGATGCAGCACAAGTCAGCATTACACTGTACACAATCAGGAGGTGCTACATTTGATTTTCATCTTTCCCCTGGAAATGAACCCACAGATTTGCAGAGAATGACACACTCATAACATCAGGCACTATCCCAATCACCTCATCCAAGTATAACTCAAAACAAGGCCTGACTTGATGTCCTCCGAGTTCATATAGAAACGCACTGCTTCAGTAGTATATTCATAGACTGTAGTCCATGATCCCCCACCCCCCTTTCACACATAAAAGACAGAATACCTTCTAAGATTAATGTAACCAATTAATTGCTGATAGGAACCTCCTCCTTTACCCAGCTGCCTCTGAGAGCATCTGTATTTGAAACACCATGCCAGAACAACTTCATCTCACTTTATAGTGAACCTGTTCTGAGGAACAGATGGTACATAGAGGATGTGCTGCACTGCACCCACAAAAATCCACTGCCTGCAAGCACAGCAGATTAATGGCCTTTCACAAATTATTAGTACATCCCCATTTTTCAGGTGTCAGATAGATGTTGCCTGAAATGTTATTGCTAGTACTCTAGAAATCCAACATCTACTCTATTTTCTTTCTTGTTATTTCTGGCAAAATATGTAATTTATGTCTTCCAAGCCATCTAAACTGCAATGTATTGACAGCCAGACAAACAAATGTGCTGGAAAGCAGATGCAAACAGACACATTCTTAATATATCTATAGTTAGGAAGAAAGAGGTGAAGTAAAGCCAACTGTTGCACAAGATACACTTTGGATTTAGTTCAGAGAAAGCTATGAGGAAGTTTTAATGTCACTTTCTTCATTAACTATAATCTGGTCCACCTGAGGAGAAATGTGGAAGTCAACAAAAGCTAAGGTAAGAGCTTGCTCCTTCAGTCTTCCTGGCTCTGAATGAAAAGAAGAAGAACATACCAAGAAATCTTGCAGAGGAAAAAATAATCAGCTGGGATTTCAGTGAGAATTCCCAAGTGTACCTCAAGTTCAGGTTTCTGGGCATTACTTACACTGAACCCTGTGCAGTCAGATGTACAGTTGGAATAAGGCAAGAATAGTTATGTATGATTAGAATAATACAAGAACAGTAATGTACAGTTGGAATAACACAAGAACAGTTGTAAATAAATAATCAGATGGGATCTATGGGAAAAACTCATCAACTCTGAGGCCTTCAGACAAGATGGAAAAGGTTGAGTCTTGCCACAACGGAGTGATCTCCAGAAAGAGATGCTGCCTTAGTGGTCAGCCCTTAAATGAAATCTAGGAGAGATCTCTGTCCTTTTCCTCAAAGGCAATACCAGCTGATCAATAACTGTTCCACACTTTGGACAGCCAGAGCTAATGATATTGTATATAGCTATATAGTATCAACCTTCTATTTCTATCCAGTTATAATCTTATGCGCACTTATTAAAATTAAATTGAATGCAATCACTTACAACTCCTGACCTGAATTATCTCTGCTTCACGTCAGACCTCTTCAGCACAGCACTAGGGATTAACTAGCATTGTAGACGCACAGTATGGGCAAGGAGTCCAGGACATTGAGAGTGTAGCCTCCCTGACTGCTTGGTGTCCCACTACAGTGCTGTGACCTTCCTGACAGCATGAAGAAATTCTGGAACAAGAGAATAGCTTCACTGCATTAGTAATAGTCATTACACTCCTTTTTCCTCATATATTTCCCTCCTAGCCTTTAGAAATCTACAGGAATATTTTCAGAGCATCAAGCCTAAACTCATACTTGCAAAATCCATCCACATTTCTCCTGTAATTACAGCACACAGAGCAGTGCTGACAACCTGAAGTCTTTTGAGGCTCCTGTCCCATTGATCTGGACACTAAACAGGGGAAAGCTACTGTGGACGTTAGTGGATTCACAGCTGTATACCCAAATTTTCCTGTGCTCAAACTCATTTCTTTGTTTGGGAAGCTGAAAAGGAATTGAAGAGCATCAGTTAAATATTTCATGTTGTGCTGGAATGTATAATTCATGATCAAATCCTTGAGAAAGAAACAGATAAGATGGAGCTGCAAAAGCTTTAAATGAAGTATTTTCTTTTTGTAGTAAACTGACTGCTGAAAAAGTGCTTTTCTTCTTTTCTATTGGTATTATAATGAGAATTAAAAACGTGATAGAAGTAAGAAATGCACTAAATGGATTTGAACAGTTATTCACTTATACATTTTGTTGATTGATGCAATTAATGTTTTATACATGCTTTTCCAAAGGTACCCTGTTGTACTGAGTTCCTCCACATATCACTACCTCCCATAGGAATGGGATGCATTGGCCTCAACGTTTAAACAACCCCATGTGTTGTTCTTTTATTGTAGCAAGCTCGAGGAGTCACAGGGGCTATTTAGCAGTGCTTTTGGAACACAGATTTTGGAACTGGTTCACTCCGTTAAAGCTGATGTGGTGGTTTCCAAAATCTGAACTTTCCTCCCCTTCTCCAGCTGGACACCCCTATCTCCCTCAGCCTCTCCTGATAGCAGAGTTGCTCTAACTTCTGTATCTTCTTGGTGGCCCTGCAGTGGACTCTGCAGCAGCTCTGTGTCTCTCTTGTACTGGGGAGTAGAAGACATAAGCAGACTACTTCAGATACGGCCTCACCAGTGTGGAGTAGAGGGGAAGGAGCTCTTCCCTCCTGCTTGCTTGAGCACTGAACTTAACAAAAACACTGGGATATGAACATTTCTTGTTTTCTGGTTGTTGGGCTTTTGGGGTCTGTTGTTGTTTATTTGGCTGGTTGGCTTGGAAAGTTCAATACCATTATACATGCGCTGGTAGGATCTCATCTGATAAACTGCATATAGTTTTGATTACACATATTCAATATAGACTAATTCAGATTGCCATCTTTTCTTGGCTCACTAACAACCAAGATCATAGAACCATAGAATGATCACAGAATCATAGAGTGGCCTGAGTAGGAAAGGACCTCAAAGAGTATCTAGTTTTAAACCCCCTGTCAAGGGGCCACCAACCACCAGACCAGGCTGCCCAGATCCACATCACACTGGAGAATCATTCAGTTTCCAGATTATTTTAAGGAAAAGATTTTAATCCATCGTATTTTCTGAAAACTAAGAACTGATCCTGCTCAAAGAAACAGAAGAGAAAAACATCACCCACAGGCTGCAGATATTTACCTCGACTTCTCTACATGCCATCCCCAGTGTGCTTTTCAACTCACCTTGCACAGTGACCCTGGCTTTTGTTTCAGAGTCCTCTGTCTCACAGGGGTACTCCCCACTGTCCTTGGCAGTAGAGTCATGGATGATCAGAATGGCCCCACTTCCCTCCTGCTGCAAGTCGTACTTCTGGCTTTTTCTGATTGCTTTGCCATCCTTGTACCACCTGATGTTCAAATCCGGTTTTGACAGCTCACAGCTCAGGCTGATGTCCTGCCCTGCTGCTGCTGTCTTATCCTCCAGCTGTTTTGAAACCTCAGTAGGTTTTCCTGGAAGAAAACATGCTTTTTGAGTAACATACACTTAGGGTAGGATGCCTCTCTCAAAATACACGCATTTACATGCTGGAGATAAGTTAGAGAGGCACTTGCAACAGAGGCCATCCTACAGCCAGCAGTAATCTGCAAAGTACAGACAACAGAATTCAAGGCAACATTTATTCTCTCTTAAATCTACCCAATTGAGGATGATGAACCATGTCTGAAAACTGCCTCTCTCTTCTCTCCACTCATCACACTGGGAGCCTCGGATGATGCTCTCAGATGCACATGCTCTAGATAGGAATTTGTTGTACAGCTAGATGATGTGAAGGCCATCCCTTCAGCTTATACTTAGAGGATATTTGCTCCCACAGTTCCCTCAACAGAGCATTCCTGATTTACTGTTAATGGAACAAGCTGTAGTGAGATGCCCATTTCCAACACTACCCCAGTGCTTTGGGTAGTTCTCACATTTGTGTAAAATGTTTTGTCCTTTTACTTATTTTTAAGAGAAATTCTCAGTGCTTCGAGGTTCAAGTAGAAGGTTGCTATTCACTTTAACCATATTATGAGTTAGCTCTCACGACAATCTTATCAGAAGACAGTTGAAGGAATCAGACCCCAGAATCTCTCCCATCTCATTACCTTTCACAGACAGAGAGGCTTTGGAGGTTAGACCACGGGCAGTAAAAAACAACTTCCCCAGCGTCAGTAGGAGTCACACTTTTGATAATGAGAGTATATTTCCAACCCACGTTAGAAGCTTTAAATCGCCCACCACTTTCCACTCTGCTTCCATTCAGTGTCCACTTGAACTCATCAATGCTTTCATGGGACAGAATGCATTCAAAAGTACAATCTTCTCCCTCCTGGATTTCAGTGTTTTTCAGCCGTTTGGTAATGCCACTATTCAGCTCTGGAAGGTAAGAGATACGTTAGTATGAGGTTTATATGGAGAAAAGGCATTTGTGACTGACATGAGTAGCAGTACTGGTGTTTTAACTCAGGATTTGCAGAACATGGCTGCATTCCTTACTGATGTATTCTCTAAGACATTCTCCACTCAGAATTACCAGAAAGCTATAAAAAAAAAGAGACGTGAATCTCTTGGCTTTGCTCTGGAAGAACTACAATTAGAGCAGCTCAGTCCATGGAGCAGAATGAAGATTCAATGAGCTACAGAGGGAACAACCTAACAGAGAGGACAACTCTAGGATGCTGCGTGAGAAAAAGGGTTTTGCCTATGACAAGAAATTAAATGTTTCTATTAGCTCATTTGTTACCATCCTACCCCAATTGGTGTTCAAACCATTTCTCCATTTTAGGGATGTTTAGAAAGGAAACATTTCCAGGACATTCTTGATGTGTTTGGTGATTTTCATGGCAAAATGAGATACATTTACATCAAAAGCAATGGGAATTTTCCAGACATCACTGTGCTAAATTGCAGTAATACACTTCTATTGTAGAAACTATTAAGGCTCGTGGGGGAATAGGTGTAAGACATAGTGACCACACTGAATGTGCTTTCAGCACTCCTTTACTTTCCACAGTACTTACCCTGAATGCCGACCTTTGATTTGGCAACATCAGTGCCAATATCACAGGTATAGAAACCTGCATCTGACTTCTCGAAGTCATGGATAAGGGGATATAGGGTCTTCCCAGACTGTACCAGCTCATACTTGTTGCCAGAAGTGAGCACAACACCGTCCTTCTTCCACACTGGTTTGACCTTCTCTTTAGAGACTTCGCATTCCAATTTAATCACACCCCGCTCCTCACCAAAAACATCATCCAAGGACTTCATGAAGACAGCAGGCTTCTCTGCAATTAAAAGGGCAAAACAGAACAATGTGATACAGAAGTTGAGACATTTCCAGTTGCTTTCAGATTTTTAAAGAGGGATAAATAAATCTTTACCAGCACTGACGACACCAATATAGAACATAAGGCGGTTTCATGTCTGTTGACTGAATGCACTTTATGGAATTCTGAACTAATCAGTAGGAGAATACAGGGAACAGGAGGGACAGCCTGCATTGCCTTGGGTGGGACTGATATCATATGAAGTAATTGGGATGCAGCTCTTCTAAAGCTGGAGAGCTGGCATTGCCCTCACATGGAGCAGAGCTCATACAGCAGGCCTCAGGATTAAGAGTATTAGCTGCTGAACAATTTTGATTTTCCTGTTTTATTGACACCTTTTATCTATCTTCTATTTCACACATCAGATGTTTATACTGGGGAAAAAACTTCCACCAAATGCAAAAGAAAGGAGAAAGAGGAAATCCTTCAAACTCTGAGCGCATAGAGTAAAAGAGCTTAATTGCTGGGGAGAGCAGATTAGAATCACAGTACCCTTAGAATTGGAAGAGACCCTTAAAAGCCATCTAGCCCAGCTCCCCTGCAATAAAAAGGGACATTCACAGCTAGATCAGGTTGCTCACAGCCTGGTCATTAGTCATCCCAGAGGCAAAACACACACTGAATGATCTCTCCCTGCAGTCATAAATCCTTGGAGACAACAGCATTGACACTGCATGTTACTGAAGCAGTAAAAGAAACTGCTCTTGTAACTCTCCTTGTGCTAAATAAAATGATGATAAAAAGCAATGGAATGCTTTGGCAGGACACCAAAACCATCCTCCTTCCTTGATATCTGCTGCAATGGAACCTTCCACTGGAAGAAAGCCTCTGATGACTTGTCACCCCAGAGAGGTCAGCTTTAGAAGCAGGACTGCTGCACAATAGAATGAACTGGAGCTCCTTAGCATCTCTTACATCCAGGAGGGGTGTGATCAGACCCACCTATCACCTTCAGGTGCGCTTTCTGACACCTTGTCTGACTTCACTGTCACTGTGCCAGCATCCTCAGGCTTAACCTGCTTCATTGTCAGTGTGCAGCAATTGCCAGCGTTCTTGATTTCATTGTAATTGTTAGTGTAAAGGTGGTTGCCATTCAGGAACCATTCCACGTCCTCGTCATCATGGGACAGCTCGCAGGAGAAGACAGCAGAGCTCTCTTCTTCAATTTCCACATCCTGCAGGTGCTTCGTTACTTCTACATTGCGGGCTGTGGGGAAACAAGGTGAACTGTTACCACTGTTACTATAAATCATACTGGGATGTGGTAGAATGGTTGGACTAGATGATCTTTGTGTAATCTTCTCAGTGAAGATTATACATTTATAAAGTTAGCAGGAGAGAACGGCAGAAATCAACCAAGAGAAGAGAAATCTGAGGTGAAATAGGACATGGAAGAGGCCACCCTCACTGCTCATACCTTCAGCTGTCAGCGTGGCCTCAGTCTCTGCAATTCCTGCCTTGCACTTGTACACACCAGCATCATCGGGCTTCAGCTTCAGGATCTTGAGCTCTGCTGAATGCTTATCCCTCTTGATCTTGTACTTCTCAGAGGGCTTGATGAGTGTGTGGACTTTGAACCATTTCACAACCTTTGGAGAAGGCCTGAAGTCACAGGACAGGATGACAGAATGACGTTCCAAAGCTGTCTTGTCCTCCAACTTCCTGGTGACTTGTATATGGTAATCTGCAAAGCAGGGGTGGAAGAGAAGAAAGGATGAGGACAATTGGAAGAAGAGGAAAGTCTCTTGCGTGTATTCCATTCCAATTAATGTCATGTTCACAATGGTTCTTTGAACGACTCTAAAGATAAAACAAACGATTGTCTATAGGGAATGCCATTGACTACATTTCTATAAAGTAATACTGTATATTATCTACCAAATGCAAGGTCCAGCTCTTGTTCTGTGCTTATTAAATTGCTCCCAATTGTTGAGGCTTTTATTCAAATAAGAGTGAGTTGAAAATATAACAAGTACTTTAGGATGTGAATGGAGACTCTTACGCTGGGGACAACAGCAGATAAAAAGCCTGCAAGTTTCTTTCAGATGAAATCAATGACAAACTGCATCAAATTTAGGTGCTACCAAACTTAACCTTGTCTAGTTCAGAAATACAATTAATTTCACCTGATTTGACTTCTTTGGTATAGCCAAGGACAAAACCTCAGCTCTGTAGATCTGAATAGTAAGCACATCACAGCTATTCAAACAGATCTTTGCACAGTGCAGTGTTTTCAAAGCCTGGATATGTTACCTCTGACAAGCAGATTGGCTGTGGATTTTGATTTGCCAATTGAGAACTGAATGGTGCTTGTCATATCAGTGGTGGTTTTCGGTATGGTCAGCTGGTGGATGGTGCCTTCTTGCTGCATAATCGAGTTTCTGCCAGCCTGTAAGACTTCCCCACGTAGGAATACCACTTGGGAGGTTTCACAGAAGGAATGGATATCTCGCATTCAAATTTGGCTTTTTCAGGCTCAGTCACATCCTCATCACACAGCTCCTTTACTAGATTAATGGATTGCTCTTTAAGAAGTATGGAACTAGAGAAAGCAGAGATTTAGAAGGAATGTAAAAAACCCTTACATTATCACCCCACTTACTCACGTCAGCATTACTGCACATGAACACTACACCTATCAGCTCAGAATGCCTTGAAACATCATTAAAAAATAACAGAAAGAAAAGAATGTTGTTAAGAAGTCAGACAATAAGATTGACAATCTGAAAAGAGCCCAGATCTGATTCCCAGTCCAACATCTAAATCAAACCATGACCTTCCCATCCCAATATCAAACTCCTCGCATTACGAAATGGAAAAGAGGTTCATTGAAACACGGACATTGATAATAACTTTGGTTAAATACAGCAACTTAGCTCTGAACAACAAGTTTTCACCTAGTAAAGGTCTCTGTAGCTCAAATGTAATGACTCTACTTAGGAGAAATTCATTTTCCAGGAAGTTCTTGCCCTTATAATTTTAACAGTGGCAAAGCTGGGGACTGAACTCTTGAGTAGTGTGCTAACTCAAATGTCTCCCTTTTCTTTATCACACTTAACATCATATATATACCCTAACATTGTATATATTAAAAAAAAAACCAAAACCCTGTGTTCTTTTCAAACAGCAAGAGAAAATGAAGAAAAGGTCAAGCTATGTTTTTTATCCCTCAACGTTCAAACACAAATCTGAAGTCTAAACGTAGAAAATCAACCTCCTAAGAAAATAATCCGTCTTACTTTGCAAAAGTAAATTCCAAAAGAGAAGCTGGATATTTTGTGGGCAGAAAGGTAGGTAGGTAGGAGTTTTTATTTCTGTGAAAGGTCCTGGTGGTGTTTAACTTCCTTGACATTAAAGCAAAGGATGTTAGCTCGTTTATAACATAAGATAATTTAATCAAAATCGTCATCAGAAGCATAATTACCTTTAACTGTAAGATGGGCACGAGATTCTGCCTTTTCTGCTACCGATTTTATTTCTGCTGCATCCTTGACTTGGACACGTGTGTAAGTCAGCGAGTAGGTCTTTCCTGAAGCAGAGAACCAGAGTCACTAAGGCTGGAAAAGACCACTAAGGTCATCTAGTCCAACCGCCAACTCATCCCTACCAAACTGTGCTCTTGAGAGCAAACCCACAACTACACTTGGCTTCCTTGAGCAAAGAGCTCTGAGGCACATGGCCAGGCTGAGCATCATCCATCTGGTTTCACAGCATCACTGCCTGTTCTCTCATGTCAATGAAACCACCCATTCCCCCACGTCCACATCCCCACCAAAGTGTAATCTAAACATGGCTTCTACAAGGACTGACCAAATGTGGCCGCCGTCACCTTCAAAGTACCTGATACAGAAGGATCACACTCACTGTCAGACAAAACCTCTTTGGAGAGGTGAACTGACTGCCCTGTTCACCCCCACGTTGGAAATAACTGCACTCATTTCCTACCTGCTCCCGGCAGTGTGGGATGGTGGGATAGCATCACACTTCCCACACTAAGCATCCCACCATGTCACTTGTTCCACCTAAACCTCAGTCCCAAAACAAAAGGGGAACTCGCTTCTGAACCCTCTTCACTTCATTTCAGATGTCTTATATGCTTGATCTCCAACCCACCCCCCACTCAGGAGAAAGATCCCCCTCTTTACACCCTACCATCTTGCTGCATTCTGATGTTGTCATCAGCCTTCAGCTTGTTGTCATCTTTGTACCACTGGCTCTGAACCTCATCGTGTGAAATCTCACAGACAAAAGATGCACTCCCATATTCATTCACTTCCACATCTTCCAGTGGTTTAACAATCTTGATATCTCCAGCTGTGAAACAGTAGAGATATATTTGTCAGGGTATTTCCAGAACTGAGTGCAGCATCTTTTCCTTACACATATTTGCATAGAAAATAAGTAGGATTATGTTTTATTCTAAACCATCATCCATTCCTGAGTCATTTCTCTCTTCAACACAGTCAATGCATTATTGCCCTTGAACTTAAAGATAGACTTACTAGCTACAATGGAGCTCCCTGCAAACAGTTTTCATGGAAACCAGAACCTCATTTATTCTAAAACCTTTCAAGCAAAATTAAGGGTAGAAAAACAATAGAACTGACTGAATCTTTAAGGTCATTTAGTTCCAGTCCCCCTGCTATAGGCAGGGACACCTCCCTCCACACCAACTCTTCTCCTCAGGGTCAAGGCTTCTCTCAAATCATTCTCCTCTAAGCCTGTGCCTGTGCTTGGGATTGCCCTGACCCAGGTGCAGGGCCTTGTACTTGGCCACACTCAAGTTCATGAGGCTGCCAAGGGCCCACCTCTCCAGCCTGTCCAGGTCCCTCTGAGTAGCATCCCTTCCCTCTAGCACATCAACAGCACCGCTCAGCTTGGGGTCATCTGCAAACTTGCTGAGGGTTCATTTGATTCCACTCTCCATGTTGCCTACAAAAATGTTAAATAACACTGGTCCCAACACCACCCTCCATCTGGACACTGAGCTATTGACTGCAGCTCTCTGAGTGTGACCATCCAGACAGTTCCCTATCCTGCAACTGGTCCATCCATCAAAACCATTTTTCTCCAGTTTGGTGACCAGGATGTCATGCAGGACGGGATCAAATGCTCTGCACAGGTCCATGTAGATGATGTCAGTTGCTCTCCCATTATCTACTGATGCTGTTACTCCATCATGAAAGGCCACCAAGTTTGTCAGACATGGCTTGACCTTGAGGAAGCCCTATTGGTTACCACCATCACCTCATCTTTATTTTCCAAACTATGCCAAGGAGAACTAGACAGAACTCTACAATGTCGTGTCACTACAAACCTGTCTGAACCATTGGCTTCTCTGCATGCTCATCACTAGTCTCTCCTTAGCTTGTGTGCCCACAATGTATGGGGAATGTCAGCCACAAATCTTACCTAGGGGACATCTTTGCTTCAAAGTCCCTTGAACATCACACAATCCCTTTTAACTCTCTAGGTCTGCACTTATTTATGTCAGAATCAGACCATATTTCTGTGCTGCTATTTCCCTTTCCTTCTGAAGGGCCTGGATACAACTTGGATTAACCTCAGGAGAAGAGTTCCTGCATAAAACAGCCAGTACTGAAACAGCAACCCAGCCTGGTTGCAGACTGAGAGAGAAAATGAGAGTTCACCGCCTGTGAATAATGAGACTTCTCTTATTTCCCTGGGAAGTAATGCCCACTTTTTTACTTTGACAGAGCTCCTTCCCATCCTAGAAGGGAAAATATCAAGTCAAATCTACATTAGTCCTTCCATCTCTGCACTGGGCAAAGGCAGCCTTCAGATCTATGCTTAATTCACCCAATTCCCTAGAATTAATGGAACTGTACTTACTGGAACATATGCTGAAGCTTAAGCACAGTGCAGTGTTTTCAACATGTAGGAATGGCTATAGAACATGCATAAATTCTGGCTGACATATGACAGCTTAAAGCACTGCAGAGGACTGTTAACAAGCCCGTTTGGACATCACCTTGAATAAATGACGTTATCCCCAAGTAAGGGAAGGAACAGCTGAGCACCGGGGAGGTACACAAAGGGCCAGAGCAAATTCTCACACTGTCAGGTGCAAAGAAAACTGAGATTTCACCCTAAAACCCAGTTCACAACAAGGCTACAAAATCCTGTCTGAGAATTTCTGAATGCTCACCAGTTGTTTCCAGCTCGAAGGTCATCTTCTGGCCAGCAGCCTCGCAGATGTATTCTCCAGCATCTTTCTTCTCCAGCTGCTCCACAACCAGACGCCGTGTTTTGCCCACAGATTCCATTCTGAACTTTCTGGAGGAGGCAAGCAGTCTTCCATCCTTGAACCATTTTACTTCGGTTGGATCCTGTGCTACTTCACAGCTGAGGGAGGCACTTGCTGCCAGGGCAGCACTCACCTCTTTCTGCACCTGCTCCTGGTTTATAAACACAGGTTTTGGCTCTGAGGGAAGAAAAGAAAAACAGAAGGACTGAAATGAGACCATCTTGCAGGTTTGTATGTACAGGTTGGAACAGGTTTAGGTTACCACTTGTGCCCAAACTAATAGCCTTCACTAGAGAATATCAGCTCTTCTGTTGAAACAAAGTGTCAAATCTAGGCAAGAAAGAACCTAGGAACTGAAGGAACCAAGAGTCCTTGAACACCAGTCCCATGGTTGCAAGTCACTATGCAAACATATTGAACCCAAAAGAACATCTGTCCTGCAGGCAACCAAAACCTGAGTTCCTTTTACTTAAGACCCACTGTGAAACATCAAAACACGTAAACATGCGATAGTCAAATCACTGGCTGCCTTTTCATGACCCAGAACAGTACTCCTGGCTTCCCGAACAGACTCCTCATGGCCTCTACCATTGCCACAACTGTGACTGTCAAAGGCACAAAGGAAATATGCTCACCAACGCAGTCCTTTGTTCTTTGTGTGTGATTTGCAGATATCTATCTTACTTTGAGCTCTGGCAATAGTCAGCTCTACCAGGTCTCTTACTGTGAGTAGCAGACTCACCTATCCAGATGCAGCCTCCAACATAAAGGCATAGTAAAAAGGCAGTGTACTACTAGGAGAAGTTCCTGCTTCTCCTGCCATGAAAGGCTGCACGTACAACATGCACTCCAGCCTCACTGCACATACTTATCTTAGTCAAATGTTCAGGTGAACAAGAATTACAGTTTGGGATCTCAGGCACTGGAGAGATTTGAATAATATCTTGAATATTGCTTCCACTGTACATATATCAGTAATTATTATTCTACAGACAGACTGAAACAGGTCTTTGTGCCATACTGAATCCAAATACTTGCTACAAACCCAGGCAGTCAAGTATAGGGAAAAAACCTCAGCACAGACTACTGCACCTGGATCACTGTATAAAGAAACTAGATTTTACTATACTGTTCTCTGCTGTATTTCATACAACACCTGTCTTACCTGTGACATGAATCTTGAAGGTGAGTTTCTGGCCAGCAGCCTCGCAGCTGTACTCCCCTGCATCTTTCTTCTCCATCTGGCTCACCACCAGCCGACGCTGTTTGCCCTCTGACTCAGCCTTGAACTTCTTGCTCCAGGTGATCAGTTTCCCCTCCTTGTACCACTTCACCTCCCTCTTCTCCTGCACCACCTCGCAGCTCAGCGTGGCATTTTCTGTTGGTGCAGCCTTCATCTCCTTCTGCACCTTCTCCTTGTTGATAAAAGCATCTTCTGCTTCTGGAATTGAAGGCAAATGGGCACATTTAAGACATGAATCTTTTCTACACAGCCTTCCCCAAATGCCCAAATTAGTCTTTGGACTGTACTGTTGAGGATAGCTTTCCCACTCACATTTCCTGACAGTGCTATGAACTGAATGCCAACATCTGAACTATATCAATTGCCAGTGAAGAACTTCCTCCCTGCCAGACCAAAACAGCTTAGATAGCCCTAAACTTGTTTTCATTTCCACCAGTATCATGTTCCAAAATCTTCAAAAAGAAAACAACACCCCTTTCCCCACTGTCCAGCAGCACACCAGCATACGCAGTCATTGAAAAGTCTGTTTCATACAAGGGGACAGGCATTAAATTGTCCAAACAAGCTGACAGCTGTAAGTTGCTTTGCCAGCAAAAGCCAGGTGAGGGTCAAGGTTAAATTCTGTTTGTGATTAAGTCATAGTGAGGAAATGTATTTTTCTCACCTACTTATTTCTGAAAACAGTTCTAATATCTCCTGAGTTTTCAGAGGCAGTAATAAAATGGTTTCCCCTATGGAATCATAGAACGGTTTGGGTATAGAAGGAAGCTTTAAAGATCATCCAGTCCAACCTCTTGCCGTGGTCAGGGACATCATTCACTAAATGAGGCTGCCCAAGGTCCCCATCCAGCCTGGCCTTGGACACTCCAATGATGAGTCACCCACAACCTTCTCTGGACAATCTGTTCCAGTGTATCACCACCCTCATCATAAAGAACTTTTCTCATGTCCAAACTGAGTCTACCCTCTTCACTTTTGAAACCATTGCCCCTTCTTATGTTGCTACAGACCCTGGTAAAAAGCCTTTTTCCACTTTCTTATCAGACTCTCCTAATAAATAGAACGCCTGTCTTCCTCCATTTTGGAATGAAAAGCACCAGCTTGAAGCCTTTCTATTTTTAAGCATTTCTTTTGTACCTGCTATAGAGAAGAAAACAAAAGAAAATACTGGAAAACCTTTTTAGTTGCAGGTTTCTTTAATTTAATAGAAACCACCAATGCTGCCGTCTAGCATTGTGACCAAATGCTGTCTCTGAGACTATTTAGGAAGAAGCATTTGCAGGGGTGTGCTTGTGCCCTGAAGATATCTTTAATATTCTTTAATTTCCCCTGAAATTATTGACTTCTCATTTTGCTATCATTGCATCTACTTGAGATCCCCAGGGAAATTCCCAAATTATTTCCAGCCTGTCTTAAGCTGAGGCTACCCAAGTCCTAAGTGTTCATAGCTTCGGAAGGCAAACAGAAAAGCACATGAATGAAACAGAATTTAAGCACCGTCTACATCGCTGAATGCTGGGGTTGAATGTGTCAAACCACTTAAATTTCCCCTCCTTCTTTGTTGGGGAGTTCAATACAGTCGAAACAATTTCTCTCACCTGTGACATGAATCTTGAAGGTGAGTTTCTGGCCAGCAGCCTCGCAGCTGTACTCCCCTGCACCTTTCTTCTCCACCTGGCTCACCACCAGCCGACGCTGTTTGCCCTCTGACTCCACCTTGAACTTCTTGCTCCAGGTGATCAGTTTCCCCTCCTTGTTCTTCACCTCCGTCTTCTCCTGGGTCACCTCGCAGCTCAGCGTGGCATTTTCTGTTGGTGCAGCCTTCACCTCCTTCTGCACCTTCTGCTTGTTGATAAAGGCATCCTCTGCTTCTGGAATTGAACTGGAAAACATTGGGTAAAATATACATTAGATATGAGCAACTTGTGACTGGAAGACATTAAAAGTTGCTTCTATGTTGTATTGGACCATTTCCTGGAGCAACTCTGCTTCACAGTGTTTATCACACATTATAATGCATCCTTAGCACAGTCCCTATGGTCATCCCATCCCTCTGGGTAGTCTTTACTATCAGCTTGGACTCCTAATTTTCAGATTTCTTCTAATGAAGACAATGACAGATCTTCATCTGTCTGTCTTTTTGATATTGCTCCACTCTGCACTGGATATCAGCCAAGTACAGCTCAGTTATGAAGACCTCAAAATCAGGAAACCATAGAAATTTAAGAGCAGAAAACCATCTTTTGACTCTACCCTTTGGTAATGATATAGCCCTTAATATGGTGAATATTTGGCCTACATTAGATTTTGTAGCTCAGTTTTATGCATAAATCATGGTTTTGTACTCACAGCAACCCCTGATTCTTCAGAGAACTGGCTGAGGTCGTCTCCTCTTAATACATAACACATATAGAAGAAAGTGTTTAAAGCCCACCTTACCCTTTGTGTCAACAAATGGAGTTAGCATCAGAAAGATATCAAGTGTAATTAGTTAGGCATACACACTTCAGTTAAGGTGATTCAGTTAATCACTTTGCTAAGTGGGATCGATTGATACATTGAATCTTTTATTGATTACTTTAATGACTGTTTTATCTGATTCTCCTTTTACCAACAACTGGTTGCTGAGAGCGTTCATGCTAGTTCCTATTTGAGGCGTGGGAGAACAGATAAACCCTAAATAAATGGGCTTCCATTTCTATTCCATGGTTTGCCCTACAAAAGGCTGTAGAAGTGCAGAATATTTCTGACGCACTTACATCATGGACTTCTCTAGTGCTAGCCAGCTTCTAACAGCAGAGCAATTTTGAATAAGCTTCCTATGCTTGTTTGGGTCCCAGGAAAGATCCCAGGGTCCTGATGCTGATACCAAGACAGAGGCTCCAAGCATGAATGCAGGACTAGCAGGTGTGAGGGGGATTGACATTGCCTTTTATTTGCAGTGGAGACATGGAAGACCACTCATTCAGATCATTCATGCAAGCATATTCAGGCATACCCAGCTCAGGTGACCGGGAAGGCTCCTGCTCCCCAGCAGTCATGGCAAACCCTTCCAGGACCTGTCCCCTATCTCCTTCCTCCCCGCTGTCACTCTGTGAAGCCTTCTGCTGCCATCCCTTTCCCTTCCTTCATGACTTTCTCCTCTGCATGCGGTCTGAATTCTGAGTGGCAGCAGCTGCCCAGGAGGGTAAGTTCAGCTCAAGTTGCTGTGCTGCTGACCGTTGCAGTACGTGCAATCCCAGGATTCACACCACAGCTCTACCACCAGCACTGCAGTCCACTGAAGGCCAGGGAGCAGGGCAGCAAGCCAATGCAAGAATGCAGTTGATACACTCTACATTTGATCTCCCTGCTTGTATTGACTGTAGAAGCATCATTCTCTCTGCCCATCTTCAACAGCCCCTGTTCTGACTGATGATTTTCAGAGAAGGTTCAAGTTGGATGTTAAGAAAAACTTCTTCTGAAGAGGAATGGTGATGTGGTGGCACAGCTTTGCAGGGAGGTGGTGGGGTCACCATCCCTGGAGGTGTTCAATAACCATGGAGATGTGGCACTGAGGGACGTGGGCAGTGTGCATGGTGGGATGGGTTGAGGCTGGATGTGGGGATCTTTGTGGTCTTTTCCAACCACAATGATTTGATGAAGATCAGAAGGGTTGCTTATTAGCAAGACAACAAACATGGCCTAGACCAACCAGGTGATGCAAAACTTCTCACAAATGCAATGGAGCTTTGGCCCACTTCAAATAAGGATTTCAGCGTGCACCACAAATACTGAGATAATGAGATGGCAGAATCAGCCCTTTTTACTCTAGTTTTCTATAGGTTTCCAAGGTGTGCAGCACTTGTTTCTTTTAAGCAAGAAGGTCTAATCTGCATCCCATAATGCTCAACACTCAGCACCTAACATTCAACATGTCCTTAAAATGGGATTGTTCTGTGCTACCAGTGGAACCGTGGGGTAGAGGAACCCTGAAAATCTTTCTGAGTGCAATGGTAGGAGGAGAAATTAAGACTCAGGAAGCCATTGCACTTTGGGAGAAGCTAGTAAGATGAGGATTTCTGTAGTGAAAGAGCCAACCACTCCAAGAGTACCCATAATCCCTCCTGACTTTCACACCACATCATTTTGCAGTGAGGGCTGGACTTGCACGTCATGTTACAGTGGTAAACATGAGAAATACAGCAACGGTAGCTAGGCAAGCACTCTCCACGTATGGCAGAGGAGGAGGTATTACATTACCCTGTGCAGCCATGAGCACATCCGGTCTGAAAGAGAACAGAAAACCTTTGGTTTCTGAGGCAAACAGCTAATAATAGCCCTCAGCTAGCAAAATTCAAGTGTAAAAGCACTACATTTCTGGGTTTTCTCCCTACACCTCTGCAATAAGATGTGGACTGGCTTTGGCTGCTGAGGATTAACTTGGTTGATTCCAGCTGTTGCCATAGTCTTTCTGTCATCGTTCATATTTCATTTTCTCTGACAGATACCTCACAAATCTACCCTGTCTGTAATCCACTATTTGCTGAAACTGCCAGTTTCCTGAGCCAAAAGCATGAGCTACACAACTCACGGAACAGATCCAAAGGCCCCAGAATCACATCCACGTGGTGTGGGAATAGTAAGAGCTGATGGTTTAGAGTCTACACCACAGGCAGCAGCAAAACTGTCTACTACAGGAGCAGAGATATATTGCACACCAGGGACTGAAGGAGCAGAATGCCCCAAGATGGAGAGAGCAAAGACTGCAACCTTTACAAGGGAACAGAACGCAAGCTATGCCCTGCAAGGACACCAGGTCTGTGTGAGCAGAAAGGCAGTAGACTCCCAGTACAGTTGCTCCACCACATAGCTGATCAAATGCCAAACCTTGACCAGGATTAAGCTCCAATGTGTTCACTGCCATAGGAAAGAAGAGGAGAAAACAGATTCCCTGTCCTGATCAGCTCAGAATACAAGACAAGAACTGTAAAGTTAACAGAGAACAAGCTGACTTACGAGCAAAAACCAGCAGAGTGCAGCTACAAATAAAACAGAAGACAAACCCTCGTCATCAGCCAGCTCACTAATGGTCACTCAGAATGCAGCTGATGTGCTCAAGGCTATCTGGAGTCTAAGTTAAAATTTACCAGATCTTGTGCAAAATATACTGACACCAGAGCAATCTCTACTGCAGCTGGAGTGAGAGATCTGCCTCCATGCTAAACTCTCAGACTAATGAGAAACGTACAATTAGAAAGGTATCAATGGATTCATGACTGGTGTCACGGGTTACTTAGATTTACCTATGCCCGTGACAGGGGAAGCCACCCCGTGGCCCCCCCCCCCCGGGGCCCGGAAAGGAGGGGGAAAAAGGGAGTGGGATAAAACAGCGACAATCTAAGGAGGAAAAACTTATTTTACTAAATATGATACCGAAATACAAGATAACACATATAATATAATTGAGGCTAACAAATCGAACGAAACAGAGAGAGAGAGAGAGTCCCCGAAAACCGAGAGGCCTACTGTGAACTCTAGGCGACACGGCTGGAACGCTTCCCACTCTCCGAGAAGTTCGAGAGAAGAAGGAGGGCACTCCAGCCTGGAAATGAGATTATATAGAGTCCTGGTCCCGTGACTTATCATTAACCCTGTTGTTCTCTGGGATATGTAGTCTTCTTCTGTGGACTGCACATTCAATAGAAGTATCCATACTTTACATGATGTTATGATGTGGAATACTGATAGCAAAATTACAAAACCATGACATTCCACCCCTTATTCTACATTATTACATCATGGTAAATATATATATATATATATACACATATGTAAAATTATGATAGCTAAACAGTAGAATTACATGTAACATAACTAAATGTACAACTATAATAACTAAAATACACTACACATGCAAACATATATATATAAATACATAAAATTATTGACTGCACTCCCCCAGCATTAAATTCCCTTGTGGCACACATTGAACATCCCCATCCTTCTGCATTACCCACCAAGTGCACCCAGGTCCCTGGGCAAAGACAGTTCCACGGATAGGTTTGCCCTTTCCAGAAGCTGGAAGGACCCAAACAGCTTTTCCCAACATGTTCTTTACATGTACAACAGGGACCTTATCTCCTTCTACAGTGTGTAGGGGGACACACTAGGACCATCACGATTGACAGATCCTCTAGTATTCACCAACCAAGTGGCTTCTGCCAGATTCTTCTCCCAGTGCTTAAATGTTCCACCACCCATTGCTTTCAACATAGTTTTCAACAACCCATTATATCGTTCAATTTTACCAGAAGCTGGTGCATGGTAGGGAATATGATAAATCCACTCAATGCCATGATCTTTGGCCCAAGTATTTATAAGGGAATTTTTAAAATGTGTCCCATTATCAGATTCAATTCTTTCTGGGGTGCCATGTCGCCATAGGACTTGTTTCTCAAGACCTAATATGGTGTTTCGAGCAGTTGCATGGGGTACTGCGTATGTTTCAAGCCACCCAGTGGTTGCCTCTACCATGGTGAGTACATAACACTTACCACTGCGAGATCGTGGCAAGGTGATATAATCAACCTGCCACGCCTCCCTATATTTATACTTTTGCCACCGCCCTTCCTCCCAGAGAGGTTTCATCCTTTTGGCTTGTTTAATTATGGCACATGTTTCACAATCATGAATAATCCGCGCAATAGCGTCCATGGTTAAGTCCACCCCTCGGTCTCTGGCCCACTTATATGTCGCGTCTCTTCCTTGATGACCTGAGGTCTCATGAGCCCATCGAGCTAGAAATAATTCACTCTTATTCTGCCAGTCCAAGTCAATTTGAGCCACCTCAATTTTGGCAGCTTTATCTACCTGATGGTTGTTTTGTTGTTCTTCAGTAGCCCGACTTTTGGGCACATGTGCATCCACATGACGCACCTTTACAACCATATTCTTTGTTCGGGAAGCAATGTCCTTCCATAATTCAGCGGCCCAAACAGATTTACCCTTCCGTTGCCAGTTGTTTTGTTCCCACCTCTGTAACCACCCCCATAAGGCATTTGCCACCATCCATGAGTCAGTATAAAGATACAGCATTGGCCACCTCTCCCATTCAGCAACATCTAAGGCCAGCTGGACAGCTTTTACCTCTGCAAACTGACTTGATTCTCCCTTACCTTCGGTGGCCTCTGCAACCTGTCGTGTGGGGCTCCACACAGCAGCTTTCCATTTGCGATGCTTCCCTACAATGCGACATGATCCGTCTGTGAATAGGGCATTTTTCTTTTCATTTTCTGGTAATTCGTTGTATGGTGGGGCCTCTTTAGCACGTGATACCTCTTCTGCTGGTGATGTTCCAAACCTTTTATCTTCAGGCCAGTCCATGATTACCTCTAGGATTCCTGGACGATTGAGGTTTCCCATTCGCGCTCGCTGTGTAATCAGCGTAATCCACTTGCTCCAGGTGACATCGGTAGCATGATGAGTGGAGGGAACCTGTCCTTTGAACATCCAGTTCAGCACTGGCAGTCGAGGTGCCAAAAGGAGCTGTGTTTCAGTCCCAACTACTTCGGAAGCAGCCCGAACCCCCTCATACGCGGCTAAGATCTCCTTCTCAGTTGGAGTGTAGCACTCTTCAGACCCCTTATATGATCGACTCCAGAATCCCAGGGGTCGGCCTCGGGTCTCTCCTGAGGCTCTTTGCCACAAACTCCAAGTGGGGCCTTTCTCTCCAGCAGGAGTGTAGAGGATGTTCTTTACATCCTGTCCAGTCCGTACTGGCCCCAGAGCTACAGCTCGGGCTATCTCTTGTTTAATCTGTTCAAAAGCCTGCTGCTGCTCAGGGCCCCATGCAAAATCGTTCTTCTTCCGCGTCACCTGATAAAGGGGGCTTACAATGAGGCTGTAGTTTGGAATGTGCATCCTCCAAAAGCCTACTGCACCCAGGAAAGATTGTGTCTCTTTCTTGCTAGTTGGTGGAGACATGGCAGTGATTTTGTCGATCACATCTGTTGGGATGTGACGACGTCCATCCTGCCACTTTATACCTAAGAACTGAATTTCCTGGGCAGGTCCTTTTACTTTGCTTCGCTTAATAGCAAAGCCAGCTTGTAGAAGAATTTGGATGATCTGCTCTCCTTTTGTGAAAACCTCTTCTGCTGTATCACCCCACACAACAATGTCATCAATGTACTGCAGGTGTTCAGGAGCACCACCCTGTTCCAATACATTTTGGACCAACCCATGGCAAATGGTTGGGCTGTGTTTCCACCCCTGGGGCAAACGGTTCCAAGTATACTGAATGCCCCTCCAGGTGAAGGCAAACTGTGGCTTACATTCTGCAGCCAAAGGAATAGAAAAGAAGGCATTGGCAATGTCAATGGTGGCATACCATTTGGCTGCTTTTGACTCCAGCTCGTACTGGAGTTCCAACATGTCCGGCACAGCAGCGCTCAATGGGGGTGTGACCTCATTCAGGCCACGGTAGTCTACTGTCAGCCTCCATTCTCCACAGGCTTTACGCACTGGCCATATGGGACTGTTAAAAGGTGAGTGAGTTTTACTGATCACTCCCTGATTCTCCAACTGGCGAATCAAATCATGAATGGGGAGCAAGGAATCCCTGTTGGTGCGATACTGCCGTCTGTGCACTGTCTTTGTAGCAATCGGTACCTGCTGCTCTTTTACTCGTAGCAGCCCCACAACAGACGGGTCCTCTGACAGGCCAGGCAAAACAGACAGCTGCTTAATGTTGTCCATATCTACAGCAGCTATCCCAAAGGCCCATCGATACCTCTTAGGATCCTTGAAATGCCCCCTTCTGAGGTAATCAATACCCAGTATACATGGAGCCCCTGGGCCAGTCACAATAGGATGTTTTTGCCAGTCTTTGCCAGTGAGGCTTATTTCAGCCTCCAGCACAGTCAATTCTTGAGAGCCCCCAGTCACTCCAGAAATATGGATTGATTCTGTCCCTTCATGACTGGAGGGCATTAGGGTGCACTGTGCACCGGTATCCACCAGCGCCTTATATTCCTGTGGTTCTGATGTGCCAGGCCATCGAATCCACACAGTCCAATAAACTCTATTATCCCTTTCCCTCCCCTGACTGAGGGCAGGGCCCCTCTATTGGTTACCTGTGATGACTGGAGCAACTCCACTGGTGGTTGGTATGTCTAGTAGTTCTTTCACCCGTGCTCGTAGTGCAGAAGTAGGCTGATCATGCCACTTCCTCATGTCTTCTCCACGGTCACGTAGGTAGCGCCACATGGAAACACGCGGTGCAATCGTACTGTTGTTCTTTGCTCGAGCTGGGAAGCGTGTGCGTTTAACAGCTGAGACTTTTGATGATGCAGGTGAGGAGTAGGACTGGAATACTTTGATCAGATCCTTCATTAGACCTGGTGGCCCGTACGAGGATTGACCTTCATCAGTTGTTTCTGATACTATTACGGGATCATTGCAATTAGTTGATGGAAACAATTTCTTGCACATTTCATCTACTCGGTTTTCTAGCCGTGAGATGGCAGAAACTGCGGCATGCAGTTGAGGGAGCTGCTGATCGGTGGTTTGAAGCATTATAATCAGCTCAACAACTCGGGGCCATCTGTCCCCGAATCCTTTAGAACCTGTTACCAATGACTGTGCCATTCTCTCTGGTGCTGTACTTGTGATTTTCTGCCACATGTCAGGATCGGCCCTCACTCTCTCAGGGTCAAGTTCGCTTGGATCAGGGCTGTAAAACATTTTCGCCATGGCCAATTCCCTCAAGCGCTGAATACCTTTTTGGACGGTATTCCAACTATCAAATTTAGGCTTCAAAGCATCCTTATAGGGGTACCTTTCTCTCACGGCTTCTAACAGCCGCAACCAGAGAGTGGCAGCTCCATCCGAACATCTGCTAATCCCTCTGTCGATACCTGCATCTTGGGCAATGCTTCCTAGTTGGCGAGCTTCATTACCATCTAGAGACAAGCTGTTGGCCCCGTTGTCCCAGCAGCGAAGCAACCAAGCAAGGATACCTTCATCTTGACGCCGTGTGAACTCCTTTCTTGAGCCTTGGATTTCAGTCAGCTTCAGAGGTCGACAATAGGTGATTTCCTCCTCATCATCAGTCTCTTCTTCATGCCTCTTGGTTTTTGCCTTTGCTTTTTTCGGTACTGCTCCATGCCCGGCACCTGGGTCTTCTGCTGCCCCCCCCTGTGCTTCTCCTTCTTTTCGTTCTAGACGCATGGACACCCGTTTCCATTTCTTGCCTTCCACAGGGGCAACTGATATTGCTACTGATGCCTCCTGTGACTGATCAGAATTAACTTGGGCTTGAATCTCAGATCGGAAACTCTCTCTCTCCAGAATAGTATGATACAAAGCACGGTATGCATAAGCCAAACCCCACATAAGGTTTACCTCCTTAGATCTCTGACCCAAATACTCACTTAATTTCTTAGGGTCCCTTAGGTGTTCAAGAGTGAAATCCCATGACACTGCGGGTCCCCATGCTTCTAAGACTTTTCCTAAACCTTTCCATATTCCCTGCCAGTCATCATTCTCTGGTTCTGGAGGAGACTTCCGCATAGAACGAATGCATAGGAACATATATGCATTCATTAATAGTGATAACATGGATGCAAGTATGAACCCTATCTCAGTTACTGAAAGGCGTGTGGAAACCTGAGAGTACAACCTAAATAAAAAGGGTTTTTTTAGCCTGTACAATGAATTAAACATGGTGCTGTTTGTAAAATTGCCTGTTCCATCTGGGATGCAAGTACTTGTAAGATTCGCAATTCCATCTGGGATGCAAGTGTTTGTAAGATTCACAATTCCATCTGGGGTGTAGGTGCCAAAATTCTGACCATACCACATCTCATAAAAGTACCAGGCAGGTGTCTCCATCAGTATCCACCTTATTAGGCTATAAACCTGCACAATTCCACAACACCAAATTATGGTGTTAATAGTTGACCAATACTTTAAGAAGATCATAATTGCTTTCAATCCCTTAAACAGAGCAACTGGGATGAAGAGTGGATTCATAGCTGGCAGGCTCTGTAAAAGTCAGAGCTAGCTAGCTTTGCTCTAAGGGAGAAAGAAATCCCTTTGTTTTCTACACAAAAGTTAGATAGCAGTGCTGAGAATGTACAGCAGCCCTTAATGTTGACAATTTGTCTGGTATTTCAAGGTCACGTTCTCAGTGAGCAGCTACGAAAAGATAACACTCCCCTAACGAAGCTCTTTAAGAGTAAAGAGAGAGTCGTTCTAAAAGCTAAAAAGCTCTATGCCCGCATTCTCCACCAAAAAATCTGTCACGGGTTACTTAGATTTACCTATGCCCGTGACAGGGGAAGCCACCCCGTGGGCCCCCCCCCCCCGGGGCCCGGAAAGGAGGGGGAAAAAGGGAGTGGGATAAAACAGCGACAATCTAAGGAGGAAAAACTTATTTTACTAAATATGATACCGAAATACAAGATAACACATATAATATAATTGAGGCTAACAAATCGAACGAAACAGAGAGAGAGAGAGAGTCCCCGAAAACCGAGAGGCCTACTGTGAACTCTAGGCGACATGGCTGGAACGCTTCCCACTCTCCGAGAAGTTCGAGAGAAGAAGGAGGGCACTCCAGCCTGGAAATGAGATTATATAGAGTCCTGGTCCCGTGACTTATCATTAACCCTGTTGTTCTCTGGGATATGTAGTCTTCTTCTGTGGACTGCACATTCAATAGAAGTATCCATACTTTACATGATGTTATGATGTGGAATACTGATAGCAAAATTACAAAATTACAAAACCATGACAACTGGTCATTACATTTACAGAACATGGAACGAATGGTCGTCAACGTGGGATTCAACAAGCCAAAGGCAAGTGCAATGCCTCTGACTAAAAGTTCTTAGGACACCAACAACCAAACCTCAGTGCACCCACAGTAGAGAACTGTAACTACTACTGTTGAAATATCAACTGGTAGAGCAGTGTTGCACATTGTATAAATCACAGTTGGACATCTATGGACAGCTCATTATAAAAGTAGTCGTTGGGGAAGAGCTGGATGAAACACTGTTAAAAACAAATAATCATTTTAGCTGCACGTTTGTAAGCATTTCTTTTCATCCTCCCCAAAACAGTTTCATGGCAGAATCAAGAGGACACATTCACACAGACATTTCCACAGCCAGACTATGGAATAATCAAAGAATATCAACCAAAATGTGTTTCCTACCAGTTACATGAATCTTGAAGGTGAGTTTCTGGCCAGCAGCCTCGCAGCTGTACTCCCCTGCATCTTTCTTCTCCACCTGGCTCACCACCAGCCGACGCTGTTTGCCCTCTGACTCAGCCTTGAACTTCTTGCTCGAGGTGATCAGTTTCCCCTCCTTGTACCACTTCACCTCTGTCTTCTCCTGGGCCACCTCGCAGCTCAGCGTGGCATTTTGAGTCAGTACAGCCTTCACCTCTTTTTGTACCTTGTCCTTGTTTGTAAACACATCTTCTTTCTCTGCAGGGACATCACAACAGTCACACCGTTTTGCTGTAGTCTGCTGCAGAGCTAACTCCAGTTCCCCGTTTTCACTATACTTGCCCTTCACAGGGAGCATCGTGATGCCTCATTAAGACAGGAAAATACTTTCCCCTCTATTTTGCCTTGGGAAATGATAAGCATATCATTTCATATCACATCATATCACATCATATCAGAAAGCTAAACATTTCTCAGTCATAGCAGATTTGGACATGAGATTTAGAACACCTGCATGCACTGCTGAACCTCCTCCCTTCTCTTTTTTTCTTCTGATGTCTCTCTACATTTCCAGAAAATCAGAAGGGAACGGCCCTCTAGAACAGGTTGCCCAAGGAGACTGTGGATGCTCCATCTCTGCAGGCATTCAAGGCCAGGTTGGATGTGGTTCTGGGCAGCCTGGGCTGCTGCTTGGCAACCCTGCACATAGGAAGAAGGGGGTTGGAACTGGATGAGCACTGTGGGGCTTTGCAACCCAGGCCATTTATGAGTCTGATTAGTGGCATTTTCCACCTAATTGTGTCATTAAAATTTTGTAACCAGATCTCTTCAAACACCTCCCCTTTTCTCACTCCTTGCATGCCTGGTGTGCTCTTGCACTGTAACCCTGCAGACACCAGCTGACTACAAGAGCTGCACAAGTTACCCTCCTTGCCTATTGTTTGTTGCAGTAATTCATTCCTGGATGGAAAAGCACATGTAGAAAAGTGTTGCTATGACACTAGATGACAAAGAAAGTCCTATAGCCAAAATGTTTTGCACCAGAGAGGCTGTAAGTTGATCCTCCAAATGCAAGACACACCAAATGAAGCGTTCCTTTATCTCTGGGATTCCAAGCATTTTCTCACCTCTGACTTTCACTTGGAATGTTGCTTTGTCATCTTTTGTTTCACAGCTGTAGCTCCCTTGGTCTTTCAGGGTCACATATTTGACCATGAGCTTGAGGTGCGTCCCCTGGGAAATGATGGTTGTCCTCTGGTCCTGCTTCACCTCTGTTTGATCTTTCTTCCATACGACAGCTCCGCTTGCAGCTGACACCTCACACACCAGCTCCAGGTCTTCAGAAGGACTGACTGATATTTCTGGAGTCGTTTTGGACTTGCTGACAAGATTAATGGCTTCATCTGAAGAAAAAAAGAGAAAGTGGTTTACATCCTGACTCAGGCTTATTCGGCACAGCATGAAGATACAGGTAGAACTGATTGTAATGTCTCTGCTCATTACATTTGGGTGATTGAGTTTCACCTCTGGAGGTACTCACATACAAACATCTGCTTGATTCTCCTGTGTAAGGAAAGAGTAAGTTCTATGCAGACAGTTCTTATTTCTTTTAATCAATTCTGTATTCTGCACATGTTCTTCTGAAGCTAAAATGAAGGCAGCTAAGTAACGTGTTTGCAATACATGAACAAACCTATTCAACACTTTGTCTCTAAGCTAACAAGCAGCGTTTGATGAGCACATCAGTATTTCATGCCCTTCATTCCATCCAGACAGAACCTGCCTGAGGAGCAAGCTGATGGCTGTCAGCTACAGGCAGACCTAGCTTAGTATTGCATTTCTTAGAGCAACAACTGTCGCTTTCAGTCACTGAATATAACAAGGCCAATTGCTATGCCAGGCACATTTATGGCATCAGTGAACAAATAATTCGTTAAAAATTGTAATAGACAGGAGCCATGTATTCTTTTAAAACTAGATGACCAAAGAACAACAGTCCCTCTAGAGTCAAGCTGTGAAGAACTAATAGCACCAACCAATATCACATAGATAGATTACTTCCCTGCCCTAAACCATCTTGTGACCATTTGTTGCTCCTAATTAAGCCCTCTTGATGGCTTTTTTGTCTGAGCCATGTGACATTTTGTGATAGGAGTTACTGCTAGTGTTCCCTTAACCCAACACCAAAGTAGGAGGTATCCATTCTCAGGGAATCATGCAGGCTTCCTCTGTATTTGATGCTCAGAGACAGCCCCAGAACTTTTAAAATCTTAGCTTAGCTCTCATCCAATAATGTACATCAAACAGTGCAACTTGTCCTTTGGGGATGCCTTTGTTCTGCATCAACCAGTTCCAACGGAGTCTTCTTGGCTTGTTTTAGATCAGTTTTTCAACAGATAAAGCCAGGGTCTTTGAATTACAAAGTGAAATTGCAGAATGCATGATTCTCAACCAAACAGAACAGGAGGTGGGATGCAGGGTGAACACCTGAGCCAATACCACCTGCAAGCAATCCTTCAACATCTTAGGAATCTCTAGCCATCCCAAATCCAGTGTTGTGCTTGATCTATCATCTCTGCTGAGTTTTTAGCTAGCTGATGGTGAGCATCATGGTGGTGATGGGTGAGCAGTCGGACTAGAGGGTCTTAATCAACCTTAAGGATCCTGTGATCAGAGGAATGTGAATGTGCTGTTAGAGGTCACAAGCGCTGTACTGCAGCATGAGCATACACAGCGAAAGGCTTTCAGTAGCGCTTCAGTTCATAAATGAAAACTGGGTTATGGAAAAGAGGCTCAAGATAGAAACCAGAAAACAGATCTTAACGCCAGGTTCTGTGAATGCAGCCAGCAGAATTTCACAGATATTGAATTTCAATGACAATTTCTTGTGTTATTTTACCCTCCAGCTCCACCCTGAACAGGAACATGTCAGTGACAAGCATTACTCCTCCAGGCTTGACCTGACACTGCTTTCCTTGTACTATGAGCTAATGCCAGGAAGAGCAGGAAAAGAGTTTCATCCACGTGCCTTCTCCTTCCTTAGTAAAACCAGTGTGAAACTGCAGCCACGTCAGGCTGAAGGAGACGTCTCAGATGTCCTGGCTGGATGCAGGAGGTCACGTGTCAGAGGATGTCTGGCACGTCAAGTCTCATGGCAGTGCAGTGCATGACAAACTGCAACAACACTTTCCTGTGGGCTCCTTTGGGCACGAGGCCCAGCGGGTGACACACCTCTGGCTGCAGCTCTTCAGAGCCTCCCAGCAGCCACGTGATGCCCATGGGAGAGACACAGCTGACCCGCACAGCAGATGATTTACCAGCTAGCTCTGGTTTACAGCAAGAGAAGATACAAGTGGCGATGCTGAATGGTGAAATACTGCGAGTGTGTGGCATGGGTATAAGATTGGTGAGCCTGAGGATGTTCAAAGTCAGGCTGGACAGGGCTCAGAGCACCTGATGGAGCTGCGGTGCCCCTGTTCATTGCGGGGGGAGTCCAACTAGCTGACCCTTAAGGGTCTCTTCCCTATCTATGAGATACACGAAAGCTGATTCTGCAGTAACCAAGCTACCAACAGCAGTTGTTTGTATTACAGCTTGCCAACACAGGTTTTAAAATAACAGCATTGATTACTCATTTGATAGTCACATTACAGTGCAAAGCACATGGAAACGTCCATCAGCTAATTCAATTAATTCTGGGGGCAGACCTGCCAGTATGAAATATTATGCTAACATGACAAAGAGAGAGAAGAAAAGCAAAATTAAGACTAGCTGACAAGCCTTGGCAGGAAGTTCTGCTCTCCATCAATTTAGTCCCATTATTCAATTCTGTTGGGAGCTGTCTCCATGCCTCTCTGCAGTTCGTTCTTTGAGAAGAAGCAATTAAGTAAGCTCTCCAATGCCAAAGTGCATACACTACTCTAGGGCTTTGTTGTTTCTCCATGGACCAACAAGGGTGAAAAGCCAGCAGAATATGATGAAGAGCCTCATGCATACTCAGTGTAAAAAAAAAAAAAGGCAATTGTTGCTGGGAAGAAGGTGCATTTGCATTTGTGTCATCTGCAGAGGGTACTGCAGAAATGGAAAGTCTTCCACTGGAGCAAACAAAGGGCTCTCATTTATTGCAATCAAGGCCCAGCGTGTGGATCTCAGAGATCAGACCTACACCCTGCAGCAAAACAGAGACCTGCGTGGGAAAGTTCTCTCTACATCTGTGCAAGAAAAAGCCCACCATGGAATGACAGCTAAGTAAACATCCCTGTGACTCTTCACAGGTCTCTTCTACATTTTGGATCACTGCTACAAAAAGAGCTGTTTACATCATCTCTCGTGGCCACCCTGGGAGAAGAACAGGAAGACTGGGATGCTCTTTTTCCTATCTTTCCCTTGATTTCCTCTATATCTTAGGGACGAATCACAGGACAGAACACAGAAATCAAATGGCTCTACAAAGCAGATTGGCCAGTTCAAGTCAAAACAGCCACTGAAAACACCCCAGATGCTGTCTGACAACAGCTGGACTGTTGGGGAGTCAGGTGAATGCAGTCTGCTGGCCCTGGGCAGGAAGAGGACAGCCCAGACTGTCACATACCTTTCACTGAAAGCTGATAGAGCATTTTATCCCCCTCACACATGCACTGATAACTTGCAGCATCATCCATGGAGACGCTGTGAATTTTCAGGGTGTGTCTCTTCCCCACAATGTGCAGTTCCTATTTTTCACTGGCCTTGAGCTCCTTCCCATCCTTCATCCACTCCACAGTAGCACCTGTGTCTGAAAGCTCAGCCTGCAGTTTGGCTTCCTCACGCAGCCAAGAGCAGATCTTTTCTACATCTTTACTCTTCTTGGTAAATCTCACTGCAGCACCTGTCAGGAGCAAAGGCCTCGTTATTTCAATTGATATCAGGCTAACGTGGTCAATGTTTGCTGCAAGATCTCTGAAAAAGTATCACCTTCTGTTCCTGCACTCATCATTGTGTCAGTGCTGAGCAATTCAAGATATTTCTTTTAGTCTTCTTGCCGGATTTACTAAGTAAAAATCAACCAAACATCTCCTTCTACTGATTAATAATGCTCTAAACATGCTTCTGCAGAGGTTTCCACCCAATGACAAACAGGTCCTCCCATAATAAATGTTTATTTGTTCTATTTTGTCATGCAAAGCTGATTGATAGAGATATTATTGGAATGATTGCTCCCCTACTTCTAAACTATTCCAGTGCAATCAGAAAGGCTGTCTGAACCTGGAGCTGAAAGTACTGCTCTATGGTGATGCAATGGTAAACATGGTGACTGAATGCACTGGCCAATAGCTGTGAACTGCAGACATTCATCAGCTGGCATGAAGCAATCTGGTTCAGGTACCAAGCAGCTGGGTAGATTGGCTTACCCTACTCTGTGCTATCATGTTTAGGTCATTACCAGGACTCACGTCAGTCCATGGGATGCAATTTCAGGTATTTGGTACAGTCCGTGAATGCCTGCAGCCCCAGTTCTAATCATCAGATCACAGCAACTATGCCTTGACTGTAAGAGGAAAGGAGAAGGATCAAAGCAAATACCTCTCACTCTCATCTTGCTGCTGACATCAACATTTTTGGCAACAAATTTCACTTCTGCTCCATCATCGTTCTTGGTGACGTTCTTTATGATTAGTCTGTGAGTAGTTTGGGTTCCCTTGATGATCCAGGTCTCGCTTTCCTGTAAGACTTTACCACTGAGGTACCAAGTGCCGCAACACGTTGTTGTAAGGTCAATAGTAAACATGGCATCCCCTCCAGGTACAGCAGTTGTTAGGGGGGATTTCACAACCAGGACTTGTCCTGAGGAAGAACAACATGGATGTCTTAATGCTCTTTAGATGCAAGTCTGGTATCTCATTTAGAGATGGAAGATTAAATCATAGGGACATTTCTACTTCTCCCTTTGCATGAGTGCTGGAAGAAGCACTTCTGTGCTTAAGATCTGTTACAGAAAGTTCTGCCTCTTGCACATGTGAGATATCAAAAGATAAGGATATTCATGTCTCTGTCACAGAAATAGAACTTGTATCACTTTAGTGGTAGCTGGAGGTTGATATGAGATAGGAGAATTAGGGATAAAGGAAAGCCTTTGGTGTGTTAATGAACTGCTATCCTTAAAGTCAAAGGAAACATCTTTAGGGAACCAACACAGCTGCTCAGCACACACTGACCCATTTCCATTGGGGTTTTTGTGCTTACCAAGGTGCACGCTCCCTGGGAATTCCAGAGACGGGCTCTGTCCATGCGCATTGACTGCAGACACTCGGAACTGATCATCAGCCTCTTCAGACAGATTGCTCACCGTGAACTCTGGGACGGGGACATGAGACTCGTGGCACCTCACCCAGGTGAAGCCAGTTAGTTTCTTGCATTCCACGACGTAGCCATTGATTGGAATGGGGCAGTGCATCTTCGGAGGGGACCATGCCAGCGTCACTGAGGTTTCTGTTTTATTTTTCACCACGGGGTCAGTTGGGGCTGGGTGGGAGGTTTTCTGGGAGCTGAACAGAAATAAATACAGAAATATTAGCATAAGGTCATGTAGGCTGGAAAAGACCTTCAAGATCAGCAGACTCAACTTTCAGCATGACCTACTGAGTCCCACCATTAACTACTGTGGTACCTGAGGACATACATGACAAGCTTATTCCTGCAGGTATTTGCATAGTGAATATATTGACCCTCTGGTTGCTTTGGAACATTTTAGAGGTTAAAATCCCATCAGACTTTTTCACTGTGTGCAGCCACTGATACAGGCAGGAGGCTGGGAATTACCTGATAAGCTCTAGTTACAGACTACTGACACAGTCAAGGATTGATTTCATTTCATTTTGGCCATCAGAAAGTTTGGTGTCTGGTTTCAGTCACCCATCTAGACTCCAATTATAATCATATGGAGAACAGCGCATTTAGGAGAACTCATCTCATCTTAATAAACCTGAATGAAATCACAGAATCATAAGATCACGGGAGAGCTTGGGTTGGAAGAAACCTTCAAGATCATTCAGTTCTAAACACCCTGCCATGGGCTGGCTGCCCACTAACCAGCTCAGGCTGCCCATCACCCATCCAACCTCGCCTTCAACACCAAGGACAGGCACCCACAGCTTCTCTGGGCAGCCTGAAATGGAAGCAATGAGCCACATGTTGAAGATACTCAAATATTCATGACTGTAGAGAGAGCCAAATACTCCATACATATTGCCTGCCTGGTCAATGGTATTAAAATGCCAACAACAGACTCATCCAGCTGATTGAAAATGGTGTGAACATGGCGTACAGGATTCTTCCAGCAGCTAGTTAGATCTGCAAAGAGTAAAAATAGGAAATCTCAATGTGATACAATTTTCCCTCATAACATAAAGAGACACATAACTGCTTTGGGGTGCACTGTTACCAGCCTGTCAGTTGCTGTTGGTCAGTGCTAGATGCCAAAGGTCCCACTAACATAGCATGAAGCCAAAAGCTAGACGCTGGAATCAGATCTCCTGACCTTACCATCAGAAATTGAGATGTCATATTTTGCTCAGAGGTGCCTGCTTGTAGGAGGGACAGCTTCCGAGCTTTTTCTGCTCCAGGAACCAGCTCGAGCTTCAGAATTTAAACAGCAGTCAGAAATTAAACTGAGCTTTGTCACCTCCATCAAATAGAAGGAGTGGTTGGGTGGTACAGCTTTCCAAATAACTTAGAAACTGTCACAACAATCAGATGCCTACCTTTTCTTTTTGAACTTGTTAATACATAGAGCTTAATAGCATCAGAATGCCCCAAGCACTTCAGATAACACGACAGCTGTAAACCCTTCTTTAAGGATTCCTTTGTTTAACCACTGAGTAACTGTAATTCAGTGGTGCTGGTGGGAGAAGTCCTAATCTTCCCAGATGGTGAATAGAATTGATGTTCACATGCAGACTGGTGCTGCAGCAGAGCCAGAAACCACTCATTTGGGAAACACAGCACCAAGAAAATAATGTGAATAGCTTCATAAAATCAGGCAGCTTCACCCAAATTTCATGTCAGGTCCATTATTTTTCCTATTTTCAGGAAGAAATGTTATTCTTCTGTTCCCTTATTCTTGTAGTTGTATTTTCTTTTCCTTTCCAGCAAGCAGCTTTGTAGCTTACAAATTGTTTTCTAATCACCTCCTGGTGTGGACAAATCACACAGTTTTGACTCCATGTTTTACATAGTTAGCATTTTATATTTGTTCCAGTATGGAACTGTACAGTCATAGAATGGCCTGGGTTGAAAAGGATCTCAAAGATCACAGAATCACACAGAATCACAGAATCCTTCTGCAAAAGAAAACACAAAAGCTACAGGGACTTGGAACTACTTTGTATATCGAGATCAGAAGGAACTGAGAAGTTTTCAAGTACAAAGAACTTACTTTTCCAGATTGCCTTTTCCAGACTGCTGTTCCAGCAGTGACAACAAGCGCAGGCAGCCCGGAGGACATCGCAGACATTGATGATCAGCTGGCATGGATCAGCGAGGATGAGTTTGGGCACAGCACAGCTGGCAAGGGATGCTGGGGTGGCTGCAGCAAGACAAGAGCTCCTCCAGCCTGAAGATATCCATCACCAGACGAGAAAGGACTGGGTGAAAGTAAGGAAGACGCGCAGACGAGAAGAGCAGAAAGGGAGATGAGGAGGGAACTTGGTGGGGTGGCAATTCTGGGGGAGAAATTGTACTCTGATAATGTTACACTCTGAAATTCAGTGTTGCAATTTGGAGGAAGGAATTATTGGGGTGGGAATCTGGGGGGCCGTTGTAATACCAGAAGTATTTTACAGAGCAGCAGCCATGCATCAAGAGAAGGGCTTCACAGAGCAGCAGCTGTGGAGGGAGAAACAGCATGAGAACCAAGGACACCTCTAGGAAAAGAATGAGTAGCTCGCGGCTTTCAAGGGGGGTCTTTGACCAGGGGTTGTTATTGCGGTAGCTTTCCTCCAATTGGTGTCTGTGGTTTTTAAATGCCCTCGTCTGTCTGCTATAAAAGCATGGCTTTTCGGGCAGTCGAGGGACGCAGCCATATTTAACCATACTGCTGTTTCTCCTAGCACGCTGACCTTTTGCCTTCAGGTTTGCCAACTACTGTCTCAGGAACCAGAGTTATTAGGCATTATCCAGGTTATCTTGTGCTTCTACTATGTTAATAGATTGGATGTGAATCCAATGGGGTCTGATGTTACCAATGGTGCTGGAATCTGCGGGAATAATCATTGAATGTATTAGTAATGCTCGGTTATGATGCTATTACCTCTCTTATATCCAACTAATTTGGATTTTTCAAATATGACCACGCATCACTTGAGAGGAAGGCGCACGCTCATAGAACTGAATGGGAGAGTTGATTTCATTTTCCAAGCAGGTGTTCCACTTGGGCTCTGTATCACACACTGGCCACGCGGATATGGAGTACAACTGGAAGAAATCCCTCAGACCCTGAATGCAGGAGAGAATGTGTGGTGGGTGAGAGAGGAAAGGTACATTTTGAAGCAGGGGACGCCCTGCTGGCACTGCCTGACGCATCCACCACCAACACGGTTTGCTCTTTATCCTGCTCCACAGCTGCTGCTCTGTCAAGTCCTTCTCTTGATCCATGGCTGCTGCCATTCTTCTTGGATTACAACAGGGGGCTGGGAGGTTTTTGGCAGAGGGAGGGAAGTCGATTGGGGGTGGGAGTTTGAGGGGGTGGGATCAGAAAGGATTGTTAGGGTGGGAAACGGTTGGGAATACTGTCATTTCTTGACTGTTTGCTATGTTCAATTATTAAATGTCTTTGCTATATTTCTGCCTGCCTGCAGCCGCTCCTTCAGTTACAAAGCCCACCTCCCCAGGCCCCCGGGCCCACCTTCAGGGCAATGTGAAAGGGCAGCAGAAAGGGCAGTGTCCCAGATCTGCCACCACCATTGGACCCATCCCTCCCCTCCTCAGTCAGTTCTGCGTGGGAATGGAGGGATGAGAAAGGGGGATGGACGGGAATTCTGGGAGAGCTGAGTGGCTCAGCCTGGAGTGGAGGAGGCTCACTGCCATCCCAGACACAGCCATCAGTCCCCAGGTGCAGAGAGGACTGAGCCAGGCTGCACCCTGCAGCACCCAGCAGCAGGATCCCAGTCTGAGGCCTGCCTAGGTCGTGTGGCTGCGCTGCAGGCTGAGCTATGGAGAAAGCCCCACTTGGAGATTTCTTCGCTCCCTGAATGTTCCCCCCTTTCTCCATCTTGCTCTGCTCCATCCCCAGCCGCAGCCCGGCGTCCCCGACATGTTGCTGTGCTTGCAGAGCTGGACTTGGCCCTTGACCTGTACAGGCCCCTGTCCCCACCTGTCGGATATCCACCTTGCCTTCTCACCCCTCTCTCTAGATCCAGTTCATGCCCCATCTATCTCACCTCCATGTCCCACCTACGTCCTCTCTACGTCTTTTGGTCTCCCCCAAACCACCCTCACGGTGCCTTACCTCCTGGCAGGCTCAGGGAAGGAGCACCCGGTGCCCTGAGCCCACAGGCCCAGCCCTGCACAGCACTGCACACAGCACTGTCATGGCGGCGCCCGGTGCTGCCGCACAGCATCCTGGGAGTGGTAGTTCCTGCGGGGCCTGCAGCTCCCAGCAGGCCCTGCAGCTCCCAGCAGGCCCGGGCGAGGGCAGAGGGGAGCAGTGCTGTCAGCCGGGAGCTCGCCCAGAGAGCCCGATGTTCGGAGCACTTCACACCAGGAACTTTGGACTCGGCTGCTTCTGTCCACAACGTCCCTGAGCTGCTCAGGAAGCACAACTGTCTCACCCTCTGAGAGCTGGGCTGTGCAAAGGAGGCTGCAGTTGCAGGCTCAGCTCTGCCCTGTTCCAGCAATGCACTTCCTTACAACTGGAGCACTGTCACGCTTGCTTCTTGCTTCAACGGAGCAATCGCCCACCGCTTTGCACACCTCTGTGCTCGTGCAAATGGCCACCACCCCATCCCTGCACACACACACACACACACACACACACGTACCACCCCATCCCTGCACACACACACACACACACACACACACACACACGTTCCACCCCATCCCTGCACACACACACACACACACACACACACACGTTCCACCCCATCCCTGCACACACACACACACACACATACCACCTCATCCCTGCACACACACACACACACACACACACACACACGTTCCACCCCATCCCTGCACTCACACACACACACACACACACACACACGTTCCACCCCATCCCTGCACACACACACACACACACACACACACACACACACACATACCACCCCATCCCTGCACTCACACACACACACACACATGTACCACCCCATCCCTGCACACACACACACACACACACACACACACACACACACATACCACCCCATCCCTGCACTCACACACACACACACACACGTTCCACCCCATCCCTGCACACACACACACACACACACACACACGTACCACCACATCCTTGCACACACACACACACACACACACACGGACCACCACATCCCTGCACACACACACACACACACACATACCACCCCATCCCTGCACACACACACACACACACACACACACGTACCACCCCATCCCTGCACACACACACACACACACACACGTTCCACCCCATCCCTGCACACACACACACACACACACACACACACACGTACCACCCCATCCCTGCACACACACACACACACAAGTACCACCCCTTCCTTGCACACACACACACACACACACACGTACCACCCCATCCCTGCACACACACACACATACACACACACGTAGCACCCCATCCCTGCACACACACACACACACACACACACACACGTACCACCCCATCCCTGCACACACACACACACACACATACCACCCCATCCCTGCACTCACACACACACACACACACATGTACCACCCCATCCCTGCACACACACACACACACACACACGTACCACCCCATCCCTGCACACATACACACACACACACACACACATACCACCCCATCCTTGCACACACACACACACACACACATACCACCCCATCCTTGCACACACACACACACACACACATACACACGTACCACCCCATCCCTGCACTCACACACACACACGTACCACCCCATCCTTGCACACACACACACACACATTCCACCCCATCCCTGCACACACACACACACACATGTATCACCCCATCCCTGCACACACACACACACACACACGTATCAACCCATCCCTGCGCGCACACACACACACACACACACACACATACCACCCTCTCCCTGCACTCACACACACACACACACACACACACACATACCACTCTCTCCCTGCACTCACACACACACACACACACACGTACCACCCCATCCCTGCACACACACACACACACACATGTACCACCCCTTCCTTGCACACACACACACACACACACACACGTACCACCCCATCCCTGCACACACACACACATACACACACACGTACCACCCCATCCCTGCACACACACACACACACACACACACACACGTACCACCCCATCCCTGCACACACACACACACACACACACACACACACACGTACCACCCCATCCCTGCACACACACACACACACACACACACACACACACACGTACCACCCCATCCCTGCACACACACACACACACACACATACCACCCCATCCCTGCACTCACACACACACACACACACATGTACCACCCCATCCCTGCACACACACACACACACACACACGTACCACCCCATCCCTGCACACATACACACACACACACACACACGTACCACCCCATCCTTGCACACACACACACACACGTACCACCTCATCCTTGCACACCCTCCCACATGCGTGCACTAATGGACTCACCCATGCACACTCACATGTGTGCAACCCCAGCACTGTCCACGGCTCCGTGCACGCTCATTTGTGCATGAAGATGTGCACAGCCTTGCTCACAGCCATGTGCATACACACAAGTGGGCAAGAACAAACAGTCCACTGGCGTCCCTCTGTCTGTGTCTCACCGGCTGTGTCACCAGAAGAGAATTCAACTCTCAAGAATGAAGAACTCACATCTGGCTCCAAGGAATGTAACTGTCCTATCTCCCAGAGATCTCCACTGTCTCACCTGGTTGTGAGCGTCCCTCACAGCCAGCCAGAAAAGCAAGCAGAGGCTGAGACCAAGGAACCCCTCCCTGATGTGCAGCTCTCTGACAGTTTCTCTTTACACAGAGTGCTGGCGGCAGCCGCGTGCATTATCACACGCACTTGTATGGGCAGTTGGTGTCTAGACGTGAAGGAGACTTGCTAATTGCCCTGCTGACATATAGGGACAGACAGAAAATTTCAAGTAGGAGCTAGAGCATGTATATAAAGGATGTACGGACCTACAGTTAAGGATGTGGATTTGCATCTGAGTCTGTGCCTGCAGACGATGCAAGCACTATGCATTGTCACCCAATGGAAATGATCAAACAGCTGCTTTGGGACAGACTGTCTGTAGGGCTCAGGAAGTGTGGCCTTCCAAGGTACTTCAGGTGTCCCAAAGAACAGAGGCAAGCAGTGATGATTCCTTTCTCTCTTGATTCTAATACTTGTAGGTAGAGCGCTTGAGAAAGACTTTGGAGGCTTTCCTCAGCCTCTACCTTTCCTTGTACGTTTACAAAAGCAGACTGTCTAAAAACAAGAAGACTGGACACACTTTTTGGGTTTGGTTATTTTTATTAGAATTTTTTTAATATTATAATATATATAATATATATTATATAATTTATTATTGTGTTTATTATATTATATATATTATGTATATAATGTATATTATGTATATTATAATATATATATTATATAATCATATATTATAATATATAATATATATAAATAATATACAATATACAAATTTTTTAAAGTTGTTTTGGCGTTTTTGTTGTTTTTTGTTGTTTTATTCCAGTCCAGTGTAATAAATTCTCAGTCTTACAAGGGATGAATTTTTAAGGCCTTCCTGCTGATGGACCACACTCCACTTGAACGTCAAGTGGAGCATGAGGTAGCCTTCATCCAGAAAGGTGGAATCTTGATGGGATGTTGCTGTCTTATGGAGAGGAATCTCGGCGTCCCCCAGGCTGAGCCAACACACGGACACAGATTTCTGGATGGTGACCATCGCTTTCTGCCCCTGCTCCTGCTGCCTGGTCTCTCTTCATCATCGGTATCCAGCAGGAGATCACGAAGCCCTGGAGGCACGGTGATATCCAGGTCATCGTCTGAAACTTCTTCCACCAGATTGGAAGGGACCAGTCCTCTTGTGCCGTCCGTCAGCTCTCCCAGAAACCAGCCATCCTCATCCATGTCTCCACAGATGTAAACGTATTGTCCAGGTGTCAGTGGAAGCTCGTTTTCTGGGTCCTCATTAGGGCCCTCATAAGGATTTTGTAGCTGTGACGAGCTAAGAATCTTCGTTTTGGTGGTGATGGTCTGCGAAAATGTAGATGCAGACTGCCACTGGCCACTCTTTTGACTCCCCCGGCTTTTCCTGGGGATTGGGGCATTCCTGTTTGGGATTTCTGTGTGGCCTCAGCTTTTTCCCCATCTCCTGGAGCTGTGTGCATTTTTCCTCCAGACTCTTGCTGAGCACTCCAAGCTTGATGTCAGCCTGCTGGAGGTCTCTCAGCAGGTGGTTCTGGGCCTTCAGGGCCTGGCAGTGACTCTCCAGGTTGCTCAGGGCTTGTTGGAGGTAGCTGCACTGCTCCAGCAGCTTGCTGCTTGTGCTGCCTGGGAACCCCGGGTCTTCCTTGGCCGTCTCATTCTCCTTTTCCAGATGCTGTCCCTGCAGCTGGTTGATGTCCTCTGCCTTCTCTGTGGCCTCTTTGGATGTGGAAGAGGCCTCCTTGAGGTGCTGGACTATTTCCAGCAGCTGCTGGGTACGGAGGCAGAGCGTACGCATCTTGTCCTTGAGCCGCTCGACCTCCTCCCACATCTGCTGAGAGCTTCTGCTCCTCAGCAGGCAGCACTTCTCTCCAAGGAGGCTGCACTGTCTATGCAGCTCCTTTAGCTTCCTCAGCAGGTGGGTGTTCTGCTCCTGCTGCTCTCTGTGCTCAGGTGGGCAGGCCTCTTGTTGCTCTGCAGCCTCCTTTTCCACATGCTGTCCCTGCAGCTGGTTGACCTCCTCTGCCTTCTCTGTGGTGTCTTTGGATGCGGAAGAGGCCTCCTTGAGCTGCCAGACTATTTCCAGCAGCTGCTGGGTACGGAGGCAGAGCGTACGCATCTTGTCCTTGAGCCACTCCACCTCCTCCCATATCTGCTGAGAGCTTCTGCTCTTCTCTTCAAGGAGGCTGCACCGTCTCTGCAGCTCCTTCAGCTTACTCAGCAGATGGGTGTTCTGCTCCTGCTGCTCCCTGCGCTCAGGTGGGCAGGCCTCTTGTTGTTCTGTAGCCTGAACACCCACCTCTGCTACAGCCCGATGGCAGGCCCTGGCCCTGTTGAAGAAGACGCGTGGCTGCCCCTCCACGTGCTCCAGGATGTACTGCAGGAAGCGTCTTCTCTGCTCCTGCAGCTCACACTGGAGGCGCTTGCTCTCCACGGCCTGCTCTGCATGGGACTTCCAGCAGAGCTGCCGCTGGACTTCCTGCTGCATTCTGTGGTCTGCTCTGCTGCTGTCGCTCCTCAGCAGCGCCTCCGCCAGCTGCCGCTACAGTTGCCATGCCTGGCGGATGGTGTCGTTGCGCCGCTTCTGCAGCAGCTCCTGCATCTGGTGCAGCTGGGCCTCCTTCTCCTGCAGCAGTTGGCAGATCTCTGTTTGCCACTGCCTCAGGTTCTGCTCCCGCAGGCGCTGCAGCTTTGACACCCGCACCCGCTCCCACTTGGAGCGCAGTTTGTCGGCCAGCAGCTGCCGCTCCCGCTCTGCCGCCTCCTGCCGCTCACGTCTCTCAGCAGCGCAGCGGCGCTGCAGCTCCTGGGAGCGGAGCCGCTCGCCCTCCAGCTGGGCCTGCAGTGCCTTCAGCTCCTGCCTCTTTTCCTCCCGCTGCGCAGGGCAGGTGGGGGGCTGTGCCGGGCCCCGGCGGGGAGAGGGCCGGCTGCCCGGGATCCCCAGGTCTTCCTTGGCTGTCTCTGGCACCTAGAACCAGAAAATCATAGAATAACAGAATGGTTTGTGTAGGAAGGGGCCTTCAAGACTCTCCCGTTCCAAGCCCATGCCAAGGGCAGGGACAACTTCCACTAGGTCAGGTTGCCCAAAGGTGCGTCCAGCCTGGGCTGGGGCATTGCCAGGCGTGTGGCAACCACAGCCTCTCTGGGCAGCCTGTGCCAGCGCCTCTGCCCCCTCATGGTGTCCTGTCTTCTTATATCTCATCCAGATCTCCCCTCTTCTACTTTCAGGGCATTGTCCTTTGTTGTATCACTACCCTCCCTTACAACCAGTACATCTCCAGCTTTCCCCAGTTCTCCTTCAGGCACTGGAGGGCCGCTCTGTGGTTTCTCCAGAGCCTCCCCTCCCCAGGCTGAACAATCCCCACTCTCTCAGTGTGTCATCTTACCTGGACGTGAGCATCCTTCACGGCAAGTCGACTGGAGCCCTGCTCTGCACGGTGGCAGTGCAGAGCTCCCTCCTTTTCTTGGGAGCAGGACATTGCGTTACGGAGCACGTCTGCCCAGCTCCCCACGATGTAATAGGTGAAGAGCCTCCTCTCCAGCTCCAGCTGATGCTGGAGGTGGCGGATGCAGGCGGGCTGCTCACCATTCGTCTCCCAGCGCAGCTTGCTGAGGACGTCCTGCAGCTGGGCATGGGCCGCCTCGCTGCTGGGGGGGTTCCTCAGCACCTTGGCCAGCTGCTGCTGCAGCTCCCGAGCCTGGCGCAGGGCTGCATCGCAATCACGCTGCAGCAGCTCCTTTGTCGCGCGCAGCTCGGCCTCCTTCCAGAGCAGCAGCTGCCGGGTCCCCGTCACCCGCTGCCGCTGCTCCCACTCCTTCAGCTGCTGCTCTTCCTGGGCCTGCTGCTTCTCCCAGGCACAGCGCAGTTGGTCGGTCAGCAGCTGCCGCTCCCGCTCTGCCGCCTTCTGCAGTTCACATCTCTCGGCAGCCCAGCGGCGCTGCAGCTCCTGGCAGTGGAGCCGCTCGCCCTCCAGCTGGGCCTGCAGCACCTCCAGCTTCCAGCTGTTCTTCTCCTGCTGCACAGGATGAGCTCACATAGTGGTGCAGATGAAGAGGTATTGTACAAGCCATTCACTGTGCGGGCTATATTCATCTCTATAGCCGAACCATGCCAAGTCAGTGAAAGAAGTAACTTGCTGGATTCTAAAATAGTTTTGCTTGAGAACGGCGCTGTTGCCAACTCTACTTGTTACAAAATGAACTACACCAGAGAGAGAAGGAAAGGGCAGCAAAGTTTTATATTTCTTTATGTTAGGAAAAATGGTAAATTTCTCAACCAATATGCTACTCAAGTATCCCCTGTATAGCCCTGAACCATGACCCATGTAGGGGTGTTAGAGTATTGTGAAGTTATGAAACAGCAGAGGTAGACAATAATAGTGCTGACATTGCTATTTAGTAGTTAATCAGTTAAAATGTATAGTTTAACCATAAGACAGATGGAATGGACTGGTCTAGCCCGGATGGCTCGGATGAAAGAAGATAATGAATTTCTGGACAAGTTCAAAAGAAGAGTAACACGTGAAGCATGAAGCCTGGGCCTAGGATGAAACACGAGAAAGAAGGACTGAAGATGTATTGATTAATCACGAGAAATGAATAACATAAATGATGTAATGTTTACCTAATCATATAAATATAGGACGTTTGTAAAGCTTAAGGGTCATTCACTAGGAGTGACCCAAGCTCTGTATGCATGTTTCACCTGAGCACTGAGCTTGTTAATAAAATCAACCCTGGAGTACCCACGAGTTCGAGTCTCGACCTGGTTCCTTTCTGCAACAGTTTGGCACCCCAGATGGGACTCTAGGCGTTGATTGGGGTAAGTGCCTAAATTTTTTATTATATCCAGGGGGAAGTGCATCCACTCTTTTAAGGGTTCGAGTCCTATTTTTGGGGTTCGAGTCCCCGAGGCTTCTTATTTTTGGGGGGTTTGGGGTTCTATTTTTCTGAGGTTTATTTTCCTCATTACAGAGTGGCTGCAATTCTCACTGGACCTTGGATTTCTATTTGGAGAATAGTTATGGGGGGATCGCCGTCTATAATTAAGGGTTCACCCTTAGAGGAAATTTTGTGTAACTGGAGTAAGATTGAAGGTGTTGTGGGGTTAAAAAAGAAGCGAGTGATCACTCTGTGTCAGGATGACTGGCCATTCTTAACCCGGGTTCGTGGGGCTGGTCCCGACGAAGTATGGCCACCTGAGGGGACGTTTGATGATAAACGTCTTGCTACCATGCGGCGAATACTCCAAGATAGAAATCCTTATCAAATGGATTATTTATATGTGTGGATAAATTGGGCTGATAAAAGAAATCAAATTAAGTTGGGGAAGGCTACTAGCAAAACTGAATTATTAGCATATTTTGATGAATTACATCAGGGTGGGTATAATTCTGATCGGGAAAAAGATGGAAATAATAAAGAAGTGGGGCAGTATCCGATGACTATTGAATTTCATTCTAATCCGAGGGTTGGTCCTGATACCGGCCCTGATGTACCACCTCTATTAGCAGCAGCAGTACATCAGCCTTGGAAACCGGGAGATTTGATGCTATGGCAAGAGAAAATGCCGCGTTTATGGGAGGATGCGGAAAAATGTGCTAAGATGTTGTCTAGTATTTTCAGAGATTATAAACCTAATTGGGAGGACATACAGACTCTGTTACAGGAATTATTTACTGTAGAAGAGAGAGAGAAGATCATGGCTAAGGATAGAGAGTTATCAAATACTAATCCAGGAAGACCTGTATGGCCCATAGCTGATCCGAAATGGAATATTGTTAGACAGGATGAGCTTCAGGCTTGGAGAACGGCTACACAGGGTTTGCTAGAGGCTGTACGCCAGTGTGTCGAGCGGGTTACTAATTGGTCCAAAGTACAGGAATGTCAGCAATGGTTGGATGAACATCCCAGTGATTATTGGCATAGACTTCGTTCTGTTTTACTTAAGTATGGGGGTATGACAGAGCAGACTTTTCAAGAGCCGCTTGCAATTAGTGTGTTTGTAAATCAGGCTGCACCCGATATTAATAAGTATTTTAAGAAACATATGCCGGGATGGCAGGCAGAGGGGTTGCAAAAAATATTATCTGTTGCTACGTTTGTATACAATGGGCGAGATCAGGAGAGACAGGAGAAAATGCAAAAAGAGAAGGATGAGGAGCGAAAGCAACAGGAACGAGAGAGAGAGACCGAGAGGAAACGTGAGAGGCAGGAAAAACGAGAAGATATGGCTTTTTTGGCAGCTGCGATTACTCAGTCAGCTCAACAGAATAGGTGGCAAAATGCTAGAGGCAGAGGTAGAGGAAATCGGGGAAGGAGACGAGGATTTCCACCCCAGATTGGTGGAGAAATTGTATGTTATTGGTGTGGAGATTTTGGACATATGCAGCGAGAATGCCCCCTCAGACCTCGACCTTTTCTAACCCCCCAGGGTTATCCGGTGACAGACGCATCTGGGCCTCATATAGATTCAGGAGTGGGAGGCTTGCGACGAACTCACTCGCAATAACAGGAGGATGGCTGTTACTCTGAGTCCAGAAGGTCATGTAATCGCAGAAGTAGATGGGCTAGAAGTTACATTCTTAGTAGATACAGGAGCAACTTTAAGTTTGTTAAATTTTGATTTGCCTGAAAAATCACTAGAAACTGTTACTATCAAGGGAGTTTTAGGGGTAGAAGAGAAATACTTGAGTAAACCACTGCCTGTAACCTTGTCAGGACGGATGACATGGGCACAGTTTGTTATTTCACCCACTTCTCCAATATCCCTATTAGGAAGAGATGTCCTCCGAGAACTAGGCACTAAATTAGATTTGAATTCAAAAGGGATGAAACTTTACTTTTTGGGGAATGTACTAGCTGTAGAAAGAGAACAGAAACAGAAAATTGAAATTCCAGATGACTTAAAAGACATACCCTCCGGTTTGTGGAGTCATAGTAGTAAGGATATAGGATTTTTGAAATCTGCAAAACCAGTGGTAATCAAGACAAAAGCTGGACCACCGCCCTCAATTAAACAGTACCCGATTGCGACAGAAGCATTACCTAGTTTAAAGAAACAAATTCAGTATTTTATTGATGAAGGGATATTGAGACCCATTATTAGTCCATATAATACTCCTATTCTGCCTGTTTCTAAAAATAGAAAGGATGAGGACGGGAACCCTGAATATCGTTTTGTACAAGATTTAAGAGCAATTAATGAACATGTTGAAGCCCTGCACCCTGTAGTTCCTGACCCTTCACTAATATTAACTGAAATACCAGAATGGTCCAGGTGGTATACTGTAATGGATCTGACGGGAGCTTTCTTTAGTATACCTATTGCTGAGGAAAGCCAAGAGATCTTTGCTTTCACATGGGAAGGGAAACAGTTAACGTGGACTCGGTTACCTCAGGGGTTTACGAGTTCACCAACTTTGTTCTCACAGATTTTGAAAAATGATTTAAAGGATGTTATTTTACCTCAAAAATCGGTGTTGGTTCAATATGTTGATGATTTACTTATTGCTAGTGCAACAAAAGAAGCTTGCATAGAAGACACAAAGTATTTATGTAATAAATTGTATGAAAAAGGACATAAAGTCTCCCTTTCCAAATTGCAGTTTTGTAAGCCTGAGGTAAAGTATTTAGGGTATGTATTAGCTTCAGGGGTAAGGAAAATTGATCCAGAACGAATTAATGCTGTACAAGCAGTACCTAGGCCAATCACAAAGAAACAGATGAGGGCATTTTTAGGACAGGCTGGATTTTGCCGACCATGGATTATAGGGTATAGTGAAATTGTTAAACCTTTACAAGAAGCTACTAAGGACCAGGCCATCGAACCGATACCATGGACTGATGAAATGCAGCAAGCTTTCCAGGCTATTAAACAGGCGCTGGTATCCGCACCGGCTTTGGGACTGCCCGACTATGGTAAGCCGTTTACCTTATATGTTACCGAATCAAGAGGAATTGCAAAAGGAGTTTTAGTTCAAAAATTTGGACCTTACGAGCGGCCTGTCGCCTATTACTCACAGTCATTAGATCCTGTTGTGAGGGGAACTCCCTATTGCATTCGAGCTGTGGCTGCAGCGGCAGAACTCACCGAGAAAGTCCGGACCATTGTCTTGGGACATCCCCTGGTTGTAAAGGTTCCGCATGAAGTAGAAATCTTGCTTAAAAGGTATGCAGAAAAATCCCTTTCTCCACAGCGCGCTCACCGCTACGAAGTCATTTTGCTCCTAGCTGATAATATCACCTTAGAGCGATCAAAACCTTTGAATCCAGCCACCTTACTCCCTGATTCAACTGGAGAACAAAATAAACACGATTGTGTGCAGGTGATTCACTCAGTCTCACGACCGAGGGAAGACTTAAAGGATGAGCCATTAACAGAGCCTGAGTTAAACTTGTTTACTGACGGTTCTAGTTATTACATTGCAGGAAAGCGATACACCGGATTTGCTGTGACAACTGAGACAACTGTTCTACTAGCAGAATCTCTCCCAAGCGGGTTGGGAGCACAAGGAGCAGAACTTATTGCGCTCTGTAGAGCGGCACGATTAGCACGCGGCAAGAAGGTAAATATATACACGGACTCAAAGTATGCTTTTGGAATTTGCCATGCTATCGGCATGCTCTGGAGAGAGCGAGGCTTTCTGACCTCTGCAGGGAGAACAATAGCTCACGGTGAGCTAATAAATGACCTATTACTGGCTATACAAGAACCACGAGAGATTGCTGTAGTTTACATACCTGCACACAGCTCTAAAAAACATGCGTTAGCAAAAGGAAACCAACTTGCAGATGCGGCAGCTAGAGCAGCTGCTGTGCACCCTAATTATAGTGTTCCTATTATGACTGTACAAACTATACCACTGCTATCGGACCCTAAGACACTTTATACAGAAATGAATAAAGAGGAACTGGAGGTGTGGATGCGTATGGGAGCTGTTCAAAAGGATGGGATTTGGATGATTGGTGATAAACCTATGTTACCACATAAATATTTGCTAACTTTAGTAAGGTGGTATCATGATAGAAGCCATGGCGGTCCAGGAAATATTGCAAATCAGATTGATCGTTTGTGGATAGCACCGGGAGTATATGCAGCAGCTAGACGAATTGCTGCAGGATGTGAAATATGTCAAAAGTACGGGATAACCAGACCCAGGATGGAAGAAGGGAAGAGACCTCCAGCTGAATATCCTTTTCAGAAACTTCAAATTGACTTTGCTGAAATGCCACCAGTATTGGGATTTAAATATATGTTAGTTATTGTGGATCATTTGTCTGGCTGGGTGGAAGCATTTCCTACACGAAAGAATGATACAAAAACTGTGATTAAAATTCTGTTACGAGACTTAATTCCAAGGTACGGAGTCCCAGAAGAAATAGACTCAGACAGGGGAACACATTTTGTTTCCTCAATGATGGCCGAATTGTCAAAGACACTGGGAATTACTATGGCGGCACATACACCGTATCATCCACAGTCATCCGGAAAGGTAGAGAGAATGAATAGGACTATTAAAGATAGATTAGGCAAAGTAATGTCACAAACAGGACTCAAATGGCCAGATGCATTACCTTTAGTCTTATGGGATTTGAGAACATCCCCTAGGGAGCCTTTAAAAATTAGTCCAGCTGAGGTTTTATTTGGGAGAGTAGTGGCAGTACCAGGAACATATGTCTCAGCAAAAACTGCACTTTTGGAAGGGGAAGAGAATATTACTCAATATTTGTTGTATTTACAAGATTCTTTTAAGAGAATTCAGCAATATGCTTATTGTTATCAAGGATTACCAAGAGATGTTAAAGTACATGATATTATTCCAGGAGATATGGTAATGGTGAAAGTGTTTAAACGGAAACATAAAATGGAGCCCAAATGGGAAGGGCCCTATTGTGTGTTGTTAACTTCTCTTTATGCTATCAAGGTCAAGGGTAAAGAGGCATGGATCCATCATACTCATGTGAAAAAGGTCTCTGCATCCTTTTCTTCCTCGTCTGCATAGCTTCAGGACATCGGTACCAGTATGAATTCTCCTATCGGGACATTTTGACTGGACATCAGGTAACTTTGAAAACGAAAGAGGTTTCTACGACTCAGCGTGAATTCATCATAGAAGGAGAAAGAAATACTGACTTATTACAACTCAACAATGTCCGAACCCCTTTTGGCACATTTCGATGGTATATCCCCGGTAGTACTCGAGCTAATTTTAGTTTTTGCATTAGAGCACGATTTTCTTATCCTTCATACCCCAGAGTACCTCCTCCTCGGCTCCGAGCGGTATGGGTTAACCATAATATTAATTTTAGAGAACCAAGCAGTGGTACTGGAATCTGGTGTGTGGGTATGCTCCCCGGCTTCAACAATTCGTGCTGTCATAAATTCTCCATTGCGTACCCTCGGGACGGGTTTAAATTAGTTCATACACATTGGCAAGAGGTAAAATGGGGACCTATGTCCTGGCATGACACAAGTAGCCATACTCAGCAGATGAGACACCGAAGGTCTTTACAGCCACATGTCTCTTATGAATTAGGCCACTATCGTTATTGGACAGATAATTCTCATGTATCAATAATGCAATCGTTTGCCCAGAATCTAAATGTCAGTGATTGTTGGATTTGTTCAGCCTTACCTAGATCAGTAGCACATGGAGTAAATTTGATTGGTATCCCTATTCATGTTAATACTACTATTGGTCATATTTGGAATACAACAATATTAAGAAGTAATTTTACCACTCATGCTTTATCATTGGCTCATACACGATTGGAGAACAATACTTACATTCATTGTGTTGAAAATCGTGATTCTACTGGAACCTATTTGGGAAATTGGACTTTACGATGTGATAATCTCACTGCTATTAAAAACAGAAATCAATTGATTTTGAGTCTCCCAGGAGCCTATTGGCTGTGTGGAGAACATGCGTACAAAATTTTACCCAAAAAGTGGCGAGGAAGATGCACTTTAGGCCTAGTTGTACCCGATATGGAGATCATTCCCAGAGAAATAAATGGAACGTTATGGCATAGGTCTTTCTATGGACGTACTAAAAGAACTATTTTAAATCCTTTAATTGAACGACCAACAGGATTCCATGCATTTGTGCGTTGGTTTATACCTGGTTTAGGTGTTAGTGAATTGGAAAAAGCAATACTGAATGTGTCAGGGGAGGTGGAGAAGTTAGCTAATGCAACGGCTTATGGCTTATTAACTATACAAGGCGAGCTTACAAACTTATCTAAAGTAGTTTTGCAAAATAGAATGGCACTAGATATGCTTTTAGCTTCGCAAGGGGGAGTGTGTACTGTATTGAATGCTAGTTGCTGTATGTATGTTGATCAAACTGGAGAATTATTAACTGATGTTGGGAAAATATGGGAAGTAAGTAAGACAATGCAAGAAATACAGAAGGATGATACTCGATGGGGTTTTTCTGAAACATGGCATTGGCTGACATCCTGGTTGCCAAATCTTTCTGCTATTGCTAAGAAAATTATCTTGATTATAATTGTTGTGATTGTTCTGATTGTTATTGTTTATGTACTAATACAATGCTGTATGCGAATGGGGTCTGCTTTAACTGTAAAGGCACCACCGCCACCTAAGATAGTTTTTGGTGGATATCAGTAGAATACTTGGGAAAGTAGCTATTAGAAAAGGGGGGACTGTTAGGAAAAATGGTAAATTTCTCAACCAATATGCTACTCAAGTATCCCCTGTATAGCCCTGCACCATGACCCATGTAGGGGTGTTAGAGTATTGTGAAGTTATGAAACAGCAGAGGTAGACAATAATAGTGCTGACATTGCTATTTAGTAGTTAATCAGTTAAAATGTATAGTTTAACCATAAGACAGATGGAATGGACTGGTCTAGCCCGGATGGCTCGGATAAAAGAAGATAATGAATTTCTGGACAAGTTCAAAAGAAGAGTAACACGTGAAGCATGAAGCCTGGGCCTAGGATGAAACACGAGAAAGAAGGACTGAAGATGTATTGATTAATCACGAGAAATGAATAACATAAATGATGTAATGTTTACCTAATCATATAAATATAGGACGTTTGTAAAGCTTAAGGGTCATTCACTAGGAGTGACCCAAGCTCTGTATGCATGTTTCACCTGAGCACTGAGCTTGTTAATAAAATCAACCCTGGAGTACCCACGAGTTCGAGTCTCGACCTGGTTCCTTTCTGCAACACTTTAGGCAGATCTGACTTCAGCTAACCCAGCACGAGGTACGATCCCAACAACTGAACAATGCAGGGCAGCAGCTGCTTTGAAAGTTGCTTTACCAATCTGCCGATTACTTTTTACGTCTAATTGCAGTCTTTATCTTCTGACCGGGAACTGAAGATCCGGAGGCAGAGAAAATATTTTTTCCATTAGTCCTATGAATAGAAACCGGTAGCACAGAGTTAGGACAACGCAGAGTTAGCGCAACGACACATCATCAGTAGGGTAAAACTAACCTGTCTCACGACGGTCTAAACCCAGCTGACGTTCCCTACTGTTAGCTGACAGTTCAGTAGCAGCACTGAGCAGATATTCCAGAACAACTGTTTTATCATCTGGCTGCTCACTGCTCAGCAGCTGGCAACAGACAACGTATGATGAATGGGAAGAGAGTTCCAGAAACCAAAAGCAATGAAATCTCTCTCATTCAGCAGGTAAGCAGCAGCGTAACAGCTCAATTCAGATCTTATTTTTCAAGAACACTTCTCATGGCTGCATGATATTTCTGAGAGCTGTGCTGCTATAAAGCCATCGTTGCCTACTTAGCCAGTCACACTAACAGAGCGAGGAGAGATGCTGTCCTTAGACATAAATTCCGAAGTACATCTGAGCACCTCGCAATTTAACATCAGTAGAGGCTGCCTGCGCTCCACAGATAGTACCAAAAGCTCAAGTGAAAATCTGATTTGGTCTCTTACCCCACTGTAAACGTTGCAGGTTGGCTGAATGAAAATCCTGAAGAGCCGGAAGGTAGTACCGATGCTGCCGGTGCAGGAGGATTTGCACCAAAAGTAAATACTTCTGGGTTACTCGTGAAGTTGAAATTAGAAGTACTACTCCCAAACTGGAATACGGGACCTGAGAAAGACGGGGTAGAAGGAGAAGGGAATAAGAAAGTTGAAATTTGAGTTTGTTCTTTCCAGGAAAGTCCTCCCCTCCTTCCTCCCACCACCTCTAACATACATTGCTTAGACCTTGCTCAAGGCGGCACAGCTTGGGGTGGGAGGGAGGTTTACCAGAAATGCTAAGTTACAACAGGAACAACACCTAGACAACGTCATTTGTTTCAGTAGAGCATCATAAAGAGATTTTTAGACTGCTGGCAAATTGCTAAGGAACTGTCTGCTGCTACCTGTACTGCCATTAGTCTATGGCTGCATGCACCACAATATACAACAATGTACAACCTATTGGTGAAGGTAGTGTACCTCTCCGGCAGTAAGGAATCAGATGCAAAATACTTAACCCTGTGTCTACTCCCTCTATGGAGGGCAATTCTTACAGTAGAGTATGTACAAAAGGCAGAAGTAATTTCATTCACTAAACTTCAGCTGCACTTCATGGAAACCAACTCACTGACTAACCAAGCTCTCTTTGAGACCTGAAACGAAAAGGATGGTCAACACTCACCAGCATTGGAGGCGCCAGAGCCAAAACCTGGCTGTTGGCTCAATTGCTGTCCAAACACAGTACTGCTTGTCACAGAGCCGAAGGCAGGAGGCGCAGGCTGAGAGCCAGATGAAAACAGTGATGTCGACAAAGATCCAAAGCTGGGAGCATTTGGCTGGCCAGGGCCCTGGCTCTGGCCAAATGCTGGTAGCTGACTGGCACCAAATGCTGGTCCAGCAGCAGGCGCTGAAGACCCAGACCCAAAGACAAATGTAGAGGATGACCCTAAAGGAAAAGAAGAGAAATTTCAGTATGTGCTGAGTTGTTTTGTTTGTTACAGAGCTTTATGTTTGAAGCCAAGTAGGTAAAACAACAAACAGCACCTCATTCATGATAGGAATCCTACCTTTTCTTGTAAGTTACATGAAAAACAGCATACTTAAAGGAGTCAGACAACGCACACCTCAAACACGGGTTGTCTAGACTCAAATTACTGTTAGCCATTCATGCTCTAGAAGCAGGCTCCCACAAAGAGCACAAGCTGATTTGTATTACTAAGACTTATTTATACCACGGGTAAAGAACACTCACTCACTTATTTGTATTATTTTAAGCGTTCAAAACACAGCTCCTGATCTATTAGAATGAGGAGAACGCCAATCTTTCCTCTCATAAGCAACTGCTCCCCTTCCTCATCCAAATGTTTACAATTATCAATTTCTGGAGACCACATCAGGCTTGCAGGGACCTAACTGAGCTACCAGAATAATTCTGTCTCTCCATATAATAGCAAACAAGCTCATTCAATTAGCTGCTTTGGTTCTGCATGGCAAGCAGAAATAATGAGAAAAAAATACAGGACTGAGCTGTGACTTCAAACATACACACTTCTGCTGAGCAAAAAGAGACCTTCTAAATAGCGCTATTAATCTAAATGCAATTTAAGCAGACGTCACGCAACATAAAAATACCAACTGCTGCAATGTAACTTGGAATGGCTGATTGTTTTTCCAGGAAGGAAAACAGAAGTTAAGACGGACTAAAAGGCATTCCAGTACTTTTATGAAGATTTGAAGATTATGAAGACCAAGAAAATGAAGGACTGGCTATCGTGCTCATTAGAAGTCACGCTTTACAAAGCAGCAGCTGCATATATCAATACTGTGTTTGTAATATACACTTGTGAAGGGTGGATAGTACAAATCTTGATGTTATTTACAACGCTCGAAGAGTTTTAGGTATGGGAGAGAAAAATTCAAGTTAAAACTAACTTTTAAACTTCAGCACTGGATTGATACTGAGAAGAGGGAAATTCATTCTCACAATGACAAGTTCCTATGCAAATGAAAGCCAGTAAAGGATTATCCAATGCACAAAATATCACCACAGCCAGTTGATCCCTAAACTGTATTTCCCAGACTGCCTCAAAACTTGACCTGAGCCCCAAGCATTAGCACTGTTTATATATTGTTGGATGTAAATATTCACTACTTTTCTCAATTTCCATGCATTTTCCCTACCTGTTCTCCAGGAAACACTCTTTCCCTGCTCCACTTTTGTGATCTAAGAGCAAAAACAAAAGCACCTGCTTAAATGTACCTGTTGAACTCGATGTGGCCGTGGCTCCAAAGGTAAAGCCAGAACTTGCTGCATTGCTACTGTTGGCTCCTGAACCAAAGACAAATGGATTAACTGCTGCACCAGTGGTGGAAGATGTGGTGGTGGGTTTGTTTTCTTGAGAGAAGCCAAATGACTGAGATGCTGTAGATTCTGCAGAATTGCCAAAAGCGGTGCTGCTCACAGTGTTGCTGGCTTGCCCAAACACAAAGGGAGTGGGAACTGGTGCAGGGTTGGAGGAAGAAGTGACGCTGCCAAACAGGCTGCTGCTGTTGGCTGAAGTGGCAGGTACGGCTGCGCTGGAGGAACTAGAGCTCAAGAAGCTGAAGGATGGCTTTGCTGCTCCTTGATCTGAGAGGGAGAACAGAACATAAAACACTGCAAGACGGCAAACCAAGCGCAACAGAGAGACCCTGTTCCAGCCACTGTACAAGGAGAAATGCTGGACGATGTCTCAACTATTATCCAGCTACTGTGGATTACATAAAATCCAGGTTTAATACACTGAACGCTGCCATGTGCAATTAAAGGAATGGGAGAATTGTGAAGAATGATGACACCACCACAGTTCTAGGCTTTAGTAGTTACGGACACCAAGCACTGGCTATAACAACTGGAACCAGAATGAACCAGTACATCTCAGCTTTTCAAACAAAACTATTCTTCAGATGCTCTGAGAAGAACAACATGCATTACCTGCAACACTTCTGTAGTTTGCTAAATAACACAGCAAAAAAAAAAAACCCCACAGTGGTACAGCTGCTTTTGTAGCCTCTCCTGAAATTACAGCCCTGTGCCTACAGCCCTAAAGCTGGCTAAGCCCATCATCCTGCAGCCTCACTCTTTTGGCTTAAGCTCACTGTAATTCAGTACTTTCAAGACCTGCTTTTGGGAGCCACGGAGAACAGCCCCCTGTTACAGAACTGTCACAAAGTACTGAGTGCAATTTTACATTTAAAGTTATCTTTTAAAGTATGCAGTTCTTCAGCTTTCCCTAAGCTTCTGCTCTCTCATTATTACACCTGACCCTGTTCTTGATTTCCCACTGCTGTTTTTCCAGAAGTTACGGACCCTTTTCATCTATGCCACTTTTAAGGGACTCTCTACTGTGCTGAAGAAGGCTCGTTAAAATCTCATTTTTACACAAGGTGTTTCATCAAATTTCCATGGTTAAATCAAACTCCAGAACTTCAACTCAATCATAAGAACCATAACCCCATGCGTTGCTTTTATTCTCTCTGTTCCTTCCCTTATAACTTCCAAAGTTAGTAGAAGTGAGTAATGAACGCTGTTCTGCAAACCATGGCTGATAAGTCATGAAATCAGAATCAGAATTCTTCCACATGGCAATTGTTACTAAAATCTTTCAGCCCGCTCTTTCAGAAGGTTAAAGATGCACAAAACTGTGTAGTACCTATTAAGCAATTTCCACACCTTCATGGCAGTAAATTGCAGCAGCACAGCTGCAAGAACACATGAATGAGACACCTCCTCACATCCCCTTTCACTATGAAAACCATCGCATGAGGCCTCTGTCACCACGCTAAAGACTGTACCACCAACTATGCTGCTAGCACAGAAACCATACAAACCATCCATGCTCATGTGGGATGCAATACAGGTTCTTTAATGTGTGACAATATGTATATATTTTTTGTCTAAACCTAGTCTTAAAACTCACTGAAATCAAAACAGGAATTCTACTAATTGTCTATACGTCAACAACTGGAACACAAATCACACTGCACAGAGTAATTAAGCTTTTTCTAAAGCTCCAGTACATGAACCCAGCAACTCCTACAGATTCTGTAACTTATGACTTCAGAGGTACCATCTGAGGGACTTAGACAACTGAAGACAAAAGATATTCTGCTTACCTGAAGTATTGGCTTGGGCCCCAAATGAAAAAGTTGGCTTTGCCTGCTCAGTTTCTTTCTCCGATGGTTTAACAAAGCTGAAGTTGAACATAGGTTTTGCTGTGCTTTCTTCTTTGGTACATTCAGGCTGCCCAACGGAAAAGACAGGTTGTGCCTTTGACTCTTCATTCTCAACTTTCTTCCCAAACAGTAACGGAGGAGCAGAACTGACAGAATCCTGTTTCTCTTCTGTCCTTCCCAAAACAAACTGCGAGGCAGGAGCCGACTCCACGTTACCAAAAGAGAAGCCTCTCTTTGATGCAGGAGTTTCGTCCTTTTTCTCATCTGATTTCTTAAATGCAAAAGAAGCTGATGCAACTTCATTTTCTGCCACAGTTCCAAAACCAAACCAGACATTTGCAAGTCTAAGACTGACAATCAAAAAACTGCATTTTTCTCTCCAAACTGCAATACAACTCTGACTTACTCAACTCAGTATGAACTAACACCAGTTAATTTCATGAGCACCACAGAAGTTAACTTGCAAAAGAGCAGATACAGACTCATACAGGAAAGCATTTATAGCATACAACATAGATTCACCTTGTTCATCACTGATGTTGAAACAGTGCTTGGTGACGATGAGACAGTACTGCTAGTCAGAAAACTAAAGTTGAATGGTGCCAGAGATGCAGTACTGATGGGTAGGGATATTTTTGGGAGTACCGGTTCCTCCACTTCCTAGAGTTGTAAAGTAAAATTTTTCTCTTTTACAAAACATGCTACTTTCTCATCCTGCTCCGCTCTGATTCGCTACAACAGCGAATTTGGAACAAATATAACATTTAAAGTATTGTGTACTGAACCCACACAACAAAACACAAAATACCTACAAAGAAAACTACAGATGAAAGAACATTTACTCTGGTAAATCCAGCCTATACCACATGTAAGGATGCAAATCATATATCAGTACATCTTAAAAACAACAGCGTTTGTTCTTGCCTTTTAAGCTATTTGATAACCAAGACTGAATGAGTTAGGGTTTAAATGAGAACTGCCAATCTAATCACAGGCTGCACAGAAGCACCAAGATCTAAATAGAAATGAATGACTAAGCAGAGGGATAAATTGGTACTACAGACATTCAAGCGTATCCTACGACTTACAAGTGTTTCACTATTATGGTCTGAAAAGTTAATGGAACTTAGCTATTTTTATCTGCATCACTATTTTATTTGAATTACATAAACATACTGTGGAGAGTGTTTATGCAGAATGGCTTCATGAGAAAGGACATGAAGAGATTCCTCTAGTTAAATTGTAAAAGAATGAATGTGATTAAAGACAAAGACGGTTTATCCTAGGGACGGTCACGAGCTAAGCAGCTGTGGGGAAATCAGTATGTGAAAAGACAGGGTATGTAGCTAAAGATGAAATATGTATCTAGAAGCAAGGACGGCCTAAGGGAAAAGCAAGATGTGTAGCAAGGTGTAGACAAAGCTGCAAAGAAAAAGTATCTATAAGACTAACCACAAAGGTCAGATGAAGTAATGTCTAATTCACCAATCCTGAGCTTAACTTTTGCAATATGCATGAACTTATTACTGATTGTATAAATGAGATGCTGTAACACCTAATAAACGAGGCTTGTTGACCATGATAGCATGAGACTTGTCTCCCGCGGTTACTTCCAACAAATGGTGACCCCGACGTGATAAGGAAAAAAGGGTGCCACGGGTGAAGAACTGCGTTGGGTTCGGGTCCGGATTTCACAGCCCGACGGACGACGAAAGAGCTAAAATTGGAGCTCCGCGTCTCGAGTGACCACACAGGTGGGCTCGACCGACACGTGCTGCCGAAGCCTGGAGGGCTGCAACGGTACCGACGTGAGTAAAAATGGACAGGCAAGCAGCATATGATTTATTTTCCGCTTTTCTTAGGCGGAGACAGTTTAAGGGTATAGACTTAGAAAAGGATCTCCCTGCTTTATTGAGCCACGCGGTCTCATATGGCTTTTTTGCAAACCCCCACTTAGTGCATACATTAGAGGAGTGGCGGCGGTATGGGGATAAGTTGTGGGAGTTAGTTTTAGATGATGATAAGTCGGCAAAAAAGATAAGTAAGTTGTGGAAAGCAGTGCATAATGAGTTGTTGATGAGTCAGGCGGAAAAAAGGGCAGCTCAGGAAGCTCAAGCTGCGCAAAAACAGAATCAAGATTATGGGCTGCCATGGGGCACTAGCGTTCCAAACCCCCCTGTTTTTTCTTCCGTTACTCTGCCGTCTGCAGCCGCAGTGCCCTCTGCACCCCCTCGCGAAGTGCAGGCTGACCTAGCAACGGAGCCCGCAGAGGTCTCCTCTAGCCCCCCCTCTTCGCTGTCCGGAGCTCCGCCGTCCGGAGCCGACTCGGCGCCGCTCCCTGTCTCGGCACCGTCTGTGCCGCAGCCGCAGCCGTCCGGCTGCTCTGAGCTTTCGGTAGCTCCGGAGCTGTCAGTTCTGCGCGGGTCGGGTCCGATCTCTGGAGCTGGGTCTGATTTTGTGGGGACTGTTGCAAGGGAAAGACGCAAGTTGTGGTCTATGCTGGCAAGGCGCGGAATAGAGGATGGTGATAATGAATTAGTACAGGCAGCGACTGAGAATCTTGCATTTCCTGTTGTTTATGCTCCCTTGCCGCAGGGAGGAGTTCAGGCTGAGATTCAATCTCTAGACTGGAAGATGTTATCACAGTTGCGAGCTACTGTAGGGTCATATGGAGTGACTAGTGAACCGGCCAGGCAAATGCTAGATTATCTTTTTAGTGCACATATCCTTCTCCCAGCAGATATTAGAAGTATCACGAAATTGATTTATACTCCTCATCAGTTAATATTGTTTAATGCTCATTGGCATCAGTTAGCTGTGGCGTCTGCAGCAGTTCAGAGAGGACCAGGAGACCCCTTAGCAGGTGTAACAATGGAACAATTGTTGGGTCTTGGGGCATGGACTCGAATAGAGGCTCAGGCGATTTCTGACCCTGAAGTTTTGCGAGAAACTATGAATTTAGCCAGGAAAGCTATGGATAGTATAAAAGCTCCGGGAGGAACGCCCATTTACATGGGAATAAAACAGGGACGTGAGGAGCCGCTAGGTAATTTCATAGATAAAGTTGTGGATGCCATTAAGAAGGCTAGTGTTCCGGAATATATGCAAGGGGCTTTGATTAAACAATGTGTGCTTCAAAATGGTAATTCCTCAACCCGATCCCTGGTCAATACATTGCCCGGAGATTGGTCGATCCCTGAGTTGTTAGAAAAGGCTGCTTCGGTTCCAACTGGAACCCAGGCATTCTTAGTGAGTGCTTTGCAGAAAATTAGTGAGGGGTTGCAGGAGCAGGCAAAAGCATTTCAGGAGCAATCAAAATCCTCACATACTCAGGTTCTAGCAGCCCTTGCACCCCTCCAAGCTGCAGTCGCTACAAACCCACGCTCGCAGAACAGCCTCCGTATGAAATGTTTCCGTTGTGGAAAAACTGGACATTTTCGTCGCGATTGCCAAGCCACTGGGATTTGGTGCAGCAAATGTCGATCCAACACTCACAACGCTGCTGCCTGCAGGTCGGGAAACTCGAAAAGCAGCGCGAGCAGCAGCCGCGCTCGGACACAAGTAGCAGCTGCAGTATCGGCAACCCCCAACAGCAACAACCCCAACCTGCCACCAGCGGGAGCCTCGGCTTGGACTTGGCAGCCTCAGTAAATGTTACTATTTTGACTAATCAGCCCTATCGGATTCCTACTGGACTATTTGGCCCTGTCATGATTAATGAACAAGCAGTAGGAGGACTGTTATTGGGTAGATCGTCTGTCAGCATGATGGGACTGTTTGTTTTACCTGGAGTAATAGATGCGGACTATCAAGGGGAAATTATGATCATGGTACACACCCCTTACCCGCCTGTAAAAATACTTAAAGGGCAGCGTCTAGCTCAATTAGTGCCGCTGCCGCAGTTAGCAAAAGGACTGACTCCCCTTAAACAAGAGCCAAGAAAACAGGGAGCATTTGGCTCAACTGGGAAATTAACTTTGCTTACTCTTGATTTATCAACGCGCCCGAAAAAATCGTGCACTTTGCACTACCGTGATCAGAGTATTACTCTGACAGGACTTTTGGATACAGGAGCGGATACATCAATTATCACCCCAGGGGAGTGGCCGTCTGACTGGCCGCTTCAATCTTCAACTACCACAGTGTCAGGGGTCGGAGGAATGACACTGGCAAGCCGAACCCCCATGCTCACAGTGGAAATAGATGGCAGGAGAGCCACAGCAATTTTTTCACTTACACTACTTCCACCTACGGTATCCTGCCTTATCGGCAGGGACGTGCTGGCTCAACTGGGTCTTGTTCTTACCAATGAACACCCTTTAGTATAATGGCCATTGCTTGGACTTTCCCACTACCACTTACATGGACTACAGAAACTCCAGTCATGGTTAAGCAGTGGCCACTAAAAAGGGAAAGTCTTCAGCAAGCACATCAACTTGTGCAGGAGCAGTTTGCCCAGGGGCATTTGAAACTGTCTACTAGCCCTTGGAATACTCCGATATTCGTAATCAAAAAGAAATCTGGAAAATATCGTCTATTGCACGACCTAAGGGCTGTCAACGACCAGATGGAGCCCATGGGGGCGCTACAACCCGGATTACCCAACCCTTCTATGATTCCCGAGAATTGGCCCATCCTCATCATCGACCTGAAAGACTGTTTCTTTACAATTGCCTTACACCCCCAGGATACAAAACGTTTTGCTTTTACTCTGCCAGCGATAAATAGGGGAGAACCCGACAAGCGATTTGAATGGACAGTGTTACCACAAGGAATGCGTAACTCCCCAACCATTTGCCAGCTGTATGTCGACGCAGCACTGCAACCGTTACGCCGAGAAATGCCGGACACTATTATTTATCACTATATGGATGATATTCTTCTGGCTCAAAAGGATCCATTCACAGACTCTCAGATTGAACATATCAAAGCAGTGCTGGCAACCTCCTCTTTAGTTATAGCTCCTGAAAAGGTACAGAAATCCACGCCCTGGAAATATCTGGGATGGCAAATCACCAATAAGCAGGTGAAACCGCAAAAATTAACCATTGCTACAGACATTTCTACCCTTAATGATGCACAAAAACTCCTTGGAGACTTACAATGGCTAAAACCAATAGTAGGTCTCCCAAATGTGCTGCTAGAAAAACTGCTGCCCCTGCTGAAAGGCACGGACCCTTGCACCCCAGTGACTCTTATACCAGAACAAAAGGAGGTGCTACAAAAAATTTCAGACTGTATTACCAAAGGGTTCGTTTCCCGCATGGACCCTACAGTACCATTGACTCTTACCATTTGGAGCAGCGATATGCATCTCCTTGGTGCAGTTACTCAGCATAAAAAGAAAACGGGGGAAAGGGTCCTGGAGTGGATTTCGCCACCTCTTCAAAAACGGAAAACAATAACCACAAAAATTGAAAATCTGGCAGCAGTGGTCAAAAAAGGCCGCATGCGTATATTGGAAATTAGCGGTCTGGAACCACAGACAGTTTATCTTCCCATGGAAAAAGCAACGCTAGACTGGTATTTGCTGAATTCGCCAGATCTAGCTGAAGCGCTTTTAGCCTTGGGAGCTAAAATAGAAACAGGTCCACTTGTTCCACGAGCATTGCAATGGATCGGTGAATGGAGCTGGATTGGCGTGCCTTTGCGAAGGGACAAACCCATCTCGGAAGCTGTAACTGTTTACACTGACGCTGGGAAAAAGACACGCAAAGCAGCTATTGTTTGGCAAAAGAAGGGAATTTGGCAGCAACACACACTGGAGGCAGTCCCTGAAGACAGTTTACAAACACTAGAACTTCTTGCTGTAGTGTGGGCTGTTTCTAATATCACTGAGCCTTTGAATGTGGTTTCAGATTCTCTCTATGTAGTAGGGGTGGCCTCAAGAATTGAGGATGCAATTGTTAAGGAGGTTCAGAACAAGCGATTATATGAGTTATTTTTACAACTCAAGCGAGCCCTCAGGAACAGAACAGAGCCTTACTCCATTATCCATATCAGGAGTCATAAATTAAGCACGGGTTTAGGAGAAGGCAATCAGAGGGCAGATCGGCTGGTATCAGTTGCAGTACCAATGTCACAATTTACTCTGGCAAGGGAAGCTCATGCTACCTTCCATCAGAATGCCAGAGGACTGCAGAGGCAATTTCAGATCTCTCAAACAGATGCTTCTGCCATTGTCAGAAGCTGCCCAGTCTGTGCAAATCACAACAATGGAATGGGTCTGGGAATTGGAGTTAATCCTAGAGGTTTATCAGTCAATGAAATATGGCAAATGGATGTTACCCATGAACCCAGTCTGGGAAGGTTAAAATATGTGCATGTCACCATTGACACCTACAGCAATTTTATCTGGGCAACAGCTCAGGCTGGGGAAAGGGGCATCCATGTAACCCGACACCTCACAGCATGTTTTGCAGTCATGGGAGTATGCAAACAGTTAAAAACAGATAATGGTCCTGCCTACATAGGTCAAAAGGTTCAACGTTTTCTACAACAATGGGGTGTTAAACATATTACTGGCATTCCACACAATCCACAAGGGCAGGCAATAGTTGAACGAGCAAATAGCACCTTGAAAACTTATCTCAAGAAATTCTCAGAAATTCAGGACATGCAGGAAAGGCTTGCTAAGGCACTGTTTGTATTGAATCATTTATGCATAATAGGATCCTCAGATTGTCCTGCAGCCGAAAAACATAAGTTACAGAGCCCAGAATCAGAGAAGCATCTTGAAGAAGAAATGTGGGTTAGGTATAGATGCTTGAAAACTGGGGAATGGAAAGGCCCTGCAAGAGTGCTTTATTTAGGGCGAGGCTACCTTTGTGTTTCAACCCCTACAGGTTCTGAGTGGATTCCTGCTCGTTGGACCAAGCCGGTGACGCCATCGCATCCCGGAGAGCACAGTGAACCTGGATGACTGACTACAGATCGGTGACTGCAGAAAAGTTGGAAGAGTGTCTCCAGCTGATTGAGGAGCCACTCCAGACCTTCATTCGGCATGTTCAGTCAACAGTGACTCAAAATTTCTATGGTCCATATATGGAACTGATACATGCGTTGGTTAACATACGAGGACTGATTCCATCTAATAGATATTACAGGTGTTGGGGATGTGGTGTGCGTGAGCATCAGGCTCAAGCGTTGCTTCTTTGTGGTGGTTGTGGAAAATTGGGTTGGTACCACCAATCAGTCTTTTACATTAACCAACACTATCTGTGGTGCAGAGAGTGTGATAAAACCTGGTGTGCAGAAGACCAACCGCTAGATTCAGAACCGGAGGATATTTTATCAGTGACCCGTCTTTGCTGGGTGCTTAAGAGATTCGCTCAGAGAGCTCGAGCTGCTAGGAGGTCTCGCATCATAAGCTATCAATGCGGCGGTACAGTCAGAGCTCTTGGGGCCTAACAGCCCTAGGAGTTCTGGTCTGGCTGCAATGCTGTGGTGCATTTTGGGCCCCTCCGCAGCCTAAGGAAAACGTCTGGGTTACGTTAGCCAACAAGACGGGTCAAGATGCCATATGTTTAGCATTATCATCTCCTGGCAATCCTTTTTCTACCTGCTTGGTAGGCATACCTTTGGACACTCCTCCATGTCCAGAAGGTGTTCTGCCTTGCCAATCAAAAGGTACAAAGGGCTACGCAGACCATTGGGATGCATATATACCACACTTTCCTGTAGCCCCTCTAGAACCACAAGAATTAGAAATTTTGGGATCAGTAAAAGCCGATTGGTGCATATATTTTAATTGGACCGGCAGTTATCGAATTGGGCCTGACAGATCAAAAATCAAACCAAGAAGTGTAAATTCTAGCCTGCTTGTATATAGAAATCAATCAGCATGGTGTAACTATACAAGCACCAGTATATCTGTTTCATCTAACAACCCTATAACATTGCCCTATGGAGTGTTTCTGATATGTGGGGATCGGGCTTGGGCAGGAGTCCCCTCTAAGATAATAGGAGGACCATGCACATTAGGTCGTTTAACACTGCTTACTCCAAATACTTCTATGATCCTCCAAATTCACAGACAGCATTCTAGAGTGAAAAGGGTGACTCATGCCTTTACCCCAGACTGTAAGGATAAGGTACAATTTTGGTCTACAACAGGAAGAATATTTGCCTCTATTTTGTCAGCTAATGTTGCCGCTGCTAAAGCATTAGCCATGCTAAATGGTTTAGGCTGCTGGCTAGCAAAACAAACGAATGCCACCTCAGAGGCATTATCTCAACTACTGATGGATGTGGATTCAGTAAGGCATGCTACACTCCAGAATAGAGCAGCAATTGATTTTCTATTACTAGCACAGGGGCACGGATGTGAGGAGTTCGAAGGCATGTGTTGTATGAACTTATCAGACCACTCCGTGTCTATACATAAACAGATACAAACGCTGCACGCATTAACTAACCGTTTGCAGGTGCAATCTGGTTTTGGTCTTGATGACTGGCTTAGAAGTTTAGGTTTAGGCCCCTGGCTTACTTCTCTACTACAGCATTTGATTACAATCGGTCTGGTACTGATAGCTATCATATTAATAGTTCCTTGCCTCTTTAAATGCTTGCAAAATGCACTAATGAGAATGGTTGACTCAAAATACAATGTATCCTTGGTCGTCCAAAAAGAAAACGGGGGAAATGTGGAGAGTGTTTATGCAGAATGGCTTCATGAGAAAGGACATGAAGAGATTCCTCTAGTTAAATTGTAAAAGAATGAATGTGATTAAAGACAAAGACGGTTTATCCTAGGGACGGTCACGAGCTAAGCAGCTGTGGGGAAATCAGTATGTGAAAAGACAGGGTATGTAGCTAAAGATGAAATATGTATCTAGAAGCAAGGACGGCCTAAGGGAAAAGCAAGATGTGTAGCAAGGTGTAGACAAAGCTGCAAAGAAAAAGTATCTATAAGACTAACCACAAAGGTCAGATGAAGTAATGTCTAATTCACCAATCCTGAGCTTAACTTTTGCAATATGCATGAACTTATTACTGATTGTATAAATGAGATGCTGTAACACCTAATAAACGAGGCTTGTTGACCATGATAGCATGAGACTTGTCTCCCGCGGTTACTTCCAACAACATACTCCATTGTTTATGATTTCTTTATATTGCATCAGCTAAAAGACCAACATAAAGACTGACACTAAAGATACAGTCATAGGCAGCTCAGATAACATCCAATCAGAAAAATAATCTTGAATATTTGTGGCTACAGTTTGATAAAATAGATCTTTTCCCCTTAAAACAGGAAAAAAAACCTTTCACTACAAGTTCAGTAAGTATCAGCAATCCTAAGTCATCATTAGCAGACATGCAGAACACCATTTTCTAATTCTCTTTTGGACTCCTGGCCCGTACAAGACTTAAACAGCAAAGAATAAATTCAATAAACTTTGTTTACATACTTGACACTTGTTTCAAGTATCGCTGCATTATAGAAACCATACAAACCTCCACCAAAACATTCCTACTCTTTGGATACCTTGAAAATTGTAATACCAGGCAGAGGAGAGACGTGGTTAAGCAGATAAATCAGCATATTCTTTCATATAATTTAAACTATAGAAATGAAATTGCAGTGAAATTCATGGCTTCCATAGCAGTTGTTACAAGATTTCCTCTTCTTGTATGGTATTCATGGGAAAAAGAAAGAAAGAAAAAAAAATAAATAGTGTGTTATTAAAAGCAATGGGAGATTTAGTTGAGCAGTGAAAATATTTAGTTCAGCATCTTGTTATGCTACACACTATTTTTGAGTTCCCTCTAATCATTTCCTATGGTGGAACATGATGAAGAACTGGGCCCCCTACTTAACATATTTCCCATTGCTACCAAGGTAAAAGGTCACCAATACACAGGAATGTTCACCTAACAACATGAGTCATGCAAATATCATCCTTTACCTGAAGGCAAATTCCTGCCCCTTAATATTTAAATCCTATCTAGCTTTCACTGATTTCTAAACATCACATCCTTCAAATATTCAGAACACACTGAGGGACAAAAAGTCCCTCTCTTTTTTCCTTCCCCTGTCTAATAGGATTTTTCACTTATTTTACCAAAGCAAAATGTTGGCAGAGAAAAAAAAGTCAATTAAAACAAGTTCCCTCCTTTGGCAAAGATGTTCACACTAAAGACAGAGCTGAAGACAGCCACTACTATATCTGACTTTAGAGACCTCAACTCTACTGAGACATCTTGTCTAGTACATGGTGCATTTAATGCATAATAGCAGTATATAATGCACTCAAGCTCACTAACCAAGGGACCATGTAAAATCCACTCTCCTCCACCCTTAGCTAACAACTATTCAGTAAGGATAGAGTAATTCTTAAATCTGCATTCTCCTCCAACTTTGTCATGGCCGTAGTTGATGCCACTGTCTCCTTGGAATTCACAGCTCAAAAATTTCTCTTTAAGACTGGTGCCCTTTCTCTCTCTTCTGAAGAAATGAGACAAGTAGGTTTGATTATTTGTTTTTAAATCGCTGCCAAGTGGTACAACTTTTCAGATGACCTTCTTGGAACAGGACCAATATGGGAAGTTGGTTCAGAGCCTTGTCAGGGTAGTCTGCTCTTAGACAGGTGAGGGAGAGCAACGAATGAGTTGAATTCCAAAGAAATATTCCATTTACCTATATTTGTCCCCAGAAGCTCTGTTCTTGTTCTGACACTGTTAGAAACAAACAATAATACAGCCACAGAAGCCTGCTGGCATAAACACATCAGATGGAGAGCAGAATCAAGCCCACTGAATCTTTTATTGCAGTCACTGAGATGATACAGCTACATGGCAGTGCTATAGCTATCAGCTGCAACAAAGCTACCTGGAACACAGTCATTTTTCATAAAACATTCTCTATCCAAACAGTGGAAGAAAATAGGAACAAAGAGCCATTTCTTCCAGATCAGCAGAACTTCGCTTCTACCAGGTCTGAACCACAGTGCAAGTCTGCTTTCACAGACACAAAGGTTAGTCCACAAAATACTAGTCCAGTTTCTAAGGCAGAGACAAAGCTTGCAGTGGTGATAGAGTGTTTAATTTGGGTTTCCAGTATGGTAGCACCACAAAGGTCCAAAGGCTTTTGGCCCTGAAGACCTTTTACTCCATTTTGAGTATAACATACAGAAATCCTTCCTTTAGACTTAACACCAAAACTTTGGAGAGCTCCAAATAGTTCGGGGAATAACAAAACCCAGCAAAGAAAAGTCAGGCCAATTACAAGCATGCCTTGCTCACTGTAGATTCAACCAAGTGCTTGGATCAGATCAAGAAAAAGCAGAACGATACACTTTTCCCCGATACTTCTGTCTGCTCATTCCCTCTCTGCCCTGGAGCAGTCAATTACGCATTAAGAGAGCACAGCAAAGACACCACTCTCAGCTGTAACTGCTTTTGCAAGGCCACATCTTCTGTCTCAGAAATCCCAGGCCACAGTCTGCTAATTGCTAACAGGCTGAAGAGAGCTTTGCAACCCCTTAATGATAATAACCCTGACAAGCCAAAGAACAAGGCCGACAGTGAAAGGAAAGAGACCTAAGTGTCACTTGTTTCCTTGCAGAGGCATTGCCAAGGAGAAAGTGTTTAAGAATTTGCAAATGCAACTGAGCAGGACAGCTTGCAGAGGTGTTGGAGAGTGTTCACAGTCAGCCTAAGGCATGGTGGCAGCACCCAGGCAGGCATGGAGGACATGGGGACAGCACCACTGTGCTACGTGGGGCTCTTACACCTCATCCTGAGATTGCTCTAAGGGTCAGCACCACTCATTCCTGCCTTATCCCTGTTTCTGACCACATTTTGCTTTGGTTGTGATGGCTTTGGGATCCTTTGACTGACTTCCAATTGTTTTTCGGCCACTCCATATCTGACTTTTTGACTCCTCAGATGTTTGATTTTGGCTTGTATGTTCTGCAATGCCCTATTCCTACATCCACCCTCACTGTGCTTTCCTGTGTTTCTTTGAGTCCTAATCAGGAGGCTGTCTGAACTGATAAATGCCCCCCAAGGCATGGTCCCAGCTGCAGGAATACAGTTCTGCAACCTTTTACTTTTATGTTTCAGCTGCATCCTATTCTGTCTCAACTCAATTTATAAGCCAGTGTTCATGGAACACCGGTGGAATTTCTGAAGTGCATTTACATGTGATTGTTGGCTTGTACTTCAGGCAACAGAAGCAAATAAAAACTGAAATTCATTGCAATGACCTAGAGGTACAGGAAAGCAGACCTTGAGTCTTAATCACTTGAACACGCCATGAATGACTTAACAAATTAATATTAAAAACTGTAGGAAATACAAATCCTTCTCAAAATAATGTTCTAAACAGCAGAGAGTGGTAAAGAAGAGTATTTATGCTTCTGTTCTACACAATTAATATTATTTACTACTTCAAAAGAAAATCACTGACAAAGCTGGCTACAACATAAACATAATCTAAATTTGTTGTCAGCTAATAGAGGCCATGTGCGCCATCACCTGGATGTGAGAAAATGATCAATTTTCCTGTTACTTCTGACTACAATGTCTCAGCAAGATACAGAAAATAAGAAGTTTTCCTGCCTTGTCCTTCTCCTTCAGAGCATTTTCATTTAGTTCATATTCACATTGTTTAAAAACAGAGCAAACTCACGCTGGTCATGCTGGAACCACTTAACCACTCTAGTGTTTTACTGGAGCCTATTCTCCCTCTGCATTGGAGACTTCTGAGCTATAGGGAAGCTGGAAGAAGATTCAAAACACTGAACAAAAACAGATGGTTGAGAATGGTGTGCTAGAATAACTCCCAAACACAAACACATAGGAGAAAAGTCATGTTAGGTTTAAAAAGAGAGAATACTAACCAGGTCCCAGAAAAGTCTGAAAAGCTGTATTATGTTTTTAAGTATAAGAAACAATAATTCACCAAACTTTCCAGACATAATTTGATGATGCTTCTGTCTCAGGTGCAGAGAGAAGAAGAATTTGTTTAAAGTGTGCCAAATAATTCACCATGATATTAAGTTATGCCATCTGGAAATGGGATATAGAACTCAGATTTCTCTCAAGATCAGATTTAGAGAAAGCATCTCATACTTTGATAGGCCATTTAAAAGCAAACATCTTACAGCCGACCCCAGATGCTTTCTCTATTTGTATCAAGTGCTTATTAAAGCTCCTCATCATAAGTAGGTTTTTGTTTTCCAGTCTTTTTATTTCCAAGGGCAAACACAGATGGTGCACAGCAGCATAATGCAGGAAGGACTCAGGCTGAGAATGAGCAGCAGTGTGGCAGAGGGCTGTCCCACGTGGGGTGAAGCTCAGGCCTTGCAAGCAGGAAGATTTCTGGTCATGCAGCATTTGCTAATAAGCAAATGTCCTGTAAGCACAGTCTCGTGGCTTCAAGGTACTGCAGTTTTTCCTCAGAGTCCAATAAAGACCCATCAGGGATAAGCAGCATCAAAGAAAATTCTAGTTAAATAATAGTGAAAAATGTGGATCAGAACTGAAACTGGGGCCCATAAAGGGTATGGAATACTCATCCTTGGAGATTTTTAAAACTTGATTAGACAAGAATTCCAGTAACCTGGTTTAGCTTTGAAGCGTACCCTCCTTTGAGCAAGGCATTGGACCAGAGGACCCAAAGGTCCCTTCCAACCTGAATTATTCAATACAGCTAAACGGCACTAGCTGTACTGATGCAGAGCATTGGGAAAAGACAGGCAGGTAAGATTTGCAAAATCTGTCAGCCTCAAGATATCAAACTTACACTTGCAGGGCAAAGCAACAATGGAAGTAAGTTTCATCATCCTTCCCCACCAACAGCAGTATCACAGGTATCCCACTGATCCTTCTCCCCAGCCTCTGACTCATTCATAGCATGCTCTTTATGGCAGGGCTGAAGTAAGAAAATCCATTTCCCTATACCCTTTCTCTGCTCTTTCCTCCAGTACCTCCCCAGCAAAATTTTCACATTCCCACTGCGTTCACCTGAGCTCCGAATGCCTAACAAGAAATGCAAAAGCATCTAGCCATCATAATAGGTGTTAAAATCCTGCACGTTGTTTTTACCTGGTGTAACAAGCAACCATGAGGCATTATGCAACTGACCCAATTTGAGGCATTTAACATACCAAGGCTTAGCAAAGAGTGCCTGCTACAATCTACAGATTCTGTTCCCAATGAAAATCAGTAACCCTGTTACTGGAGGCAGAGCCAGACCCGACACGTCAGTGCCGCCTATCCATATTTCTAAATAAGTTGTGCAGGAAACATATTAGTTTCTAATCTTGGTGCTTCAGTGCCTAAATGAGCCTCATCACCATAGCAACAGATGGCTTCACAATCTTTAATGCCTTTATTTTCACAAGTCCTCTGAGAAATAGAGGAGGACAGCTGTCCCCATTTCACAACTGTGTAACTGCCAGGCAAAGAGGCAAAGTAATTTGCCCCAAATCCTGCAGGAAATGTATGGAGAGCAGGATGTCAGGGCATCAGGTTTCCCAGCCTTCCTACACATGCTCCAACCTACCCCATCCTTACTGCTAAAAGTACTTCCTACATCTATGGATACAGGAGCATGGCCTTTAAAAACCTTTTCTATTTGAAAGCTTGGGTCTCCTAAAAGGCTGGCCTGTCTCTGCAGGGAGATGACCTACAGAGGAGGTCCAAAGGGCAGTGGAAAATGGACTTGGCCAATTCATTAAGCCGGAAAGCAGTGATGCCATGTGTAAATCTCACAAGTTTCATAGCGTTTTAAGAGGCTGCTAAGGGTTCTAATTCTGTAATTCCTTTCTGTTGTATTTGGCAAGCATCTGGCTTTTACTCTGTCCACAGTGTGCACTCCAGGGAACAACACATTAAGGAAGCCAGCAAAACCAATACTTGTCCAGTTGTTCTGGATGTGTCAGATCACAGCAGATTTTCCCAGGCAGGCGCAAACTCTGCAGAAAGCCATATCTCCCCTTCCAATGTCATCTGAACTTGTATTTTGTTTTAATTCAGTCTATTCTCCTTCCCAGGCATAAAACTTAAATTTCCAAATTTGGGATATTCTGATCATGTCCTTCTATGTTGAGCTGTTTCAGCACAATTCATTGCCCAATCAAGATAGGTTTCTAAACCCATTTTATGTTGTTCTGTTTCCTCTCAAAGTTCAGACATTCTCTTGATTCTCTTATTTATAATGGCTTATAGGTAAAACAAATTTAACACATGCAATTTGTACCTCTATTTTATGAGGGGAAAAAAAAAAAAAAAGGAGAAGAAGAAGAAGAAGAAGAAAAAGAAGAAGAAGAAGAAGAAGAAGAAGAAGAAGAAGAAGAAGAAGAAAAGAAGTAAGACAAGGTTCATTTATCAATATAATCTTTTTCGTTTACAATTAGCATCGGAGTTGTATACAAAACATCTCAGCCCTAAAATGCCTCTACTTATCACAGCAGTCTACACTGTTTATATTTATGAGGCAATTTGCATAAATGCCTTCAGATTGATGCGGCATTTATATTTATTTCATTTTTCTATTTCTGGTATTTTGTGTTCCTCTTCCCTTTATATTGCCTTTTTGAGAAACCTGCTTCATTCATCTCTCAGGAAGAACTGCTTTAAGAGAGGCAGATGGGAGCACCTATAAAGTGAAATATCGAAACTGTCTCAACATGACATAAGCGTCCTCCTGGTACTGCTGAATATTACAGCTTTTAAAAGTCATGTTTTACTTTGGAAATAGAAGCAATTACTTTTAATTGTAGTTCTCAGCATGAAAAACTTGGAAAAGGGATGTTTTTCTCCTCTTCAAGTCAGATCCTTATATTAAAAACAGAAACACTTCAGCACACACTGAGAAACAGGCCATAGTTACCCTAGGAATATACAGCAGCAGCACCGTTAAGCATGACTGCATTAAAAAGATATGTTAAGTGTGAAGTTGCCTTAGGTTTATCTTGGCTGTCTTAACTCTGATGAGATTAGAGTTGCAGAAGCAAATGCAAACTGCCTGTCCCTGTTTTACTACAATAAACTTGGAGCTTCTTTAAACTACCAAAACATGTCAGTGCTTCACTGTATTGCCCTGTTCTGAATGTTATAACTTGGTTCTTCAGTTATGGAGAAGGAGTTGAAAACCACGACAGATGCTTTAAACTAAAGATGGATTGCAGAGCTACACCACTCAAGACAACTGATGCTAGGAACAGAGTTCAGCTCAGGCTACGCAATTGACCTCTTCAGTTCAAATATGCTGTGATGAAGTCTATCAAGCAGTCTGCTACCAAAGAAAAAAAGTCAAGGCAGCACAGAGGACAACACGAGGATGCTGTGGCAAAAATAGACATAGAAACCAAAGGATTCATGTCTATGGTGTGGAACAGTTAAACAAATGGACTTCTTGATGGATGTCCCAGCAATGGGGATTAGTGTTGCTTTTGTAACACTAAACTGAAGGTTTAGTTCAAAGGTTGAACGTCCACATGCTCATATACAGAAAGTGTAAAAATGACCTGTCTCCCTTCATAGGGGTGGAAATTAAACAGCATTAACTAGTAACTACTTACTGTGGCATCACACACCATCGAAGAGAGAAAATAGAAGTACTTTAAAACATATGAGGCGCATAACAATTTGATGAACAGGCAAATTCAGCAGCCTTTGCCTGAAGTTGAACAAAACAGGTTTCACGTGTCAGTTTGCATTTATGGTTACTATCAACAGCTATTGGCAAGGATTAGGTCACCAAAAGTAATTTAGATGATAGAGCACGGCTGGAGTGGCATACTCCCAATCCATTTTCATTCCGTGTATTAAAACAAACTTCCCTTAGATTTCTACTTGCATTTCTCTGAAACAGTCTCACTAGAAGATAGCACAATTGAATTAACAACTGCTTATATCAAATGCATTTTTCTTGCATGTTCTACCTGCCCAGAGGTATGTCTGAAAGTGGACCAGAGTTTAATGGAGATGAATTTAAAGAGCACCTGGAGACAAGCAACCACTAGTCACCATTATCCTTCATTTAAATAGGTATTGGAAAACAGTATCAAAATAAATTGCTTATTTGAAAGACCTTGGAATCAGTTTCCTATCCATATTCCGTACTATTTAATTAAGGAACAATACCATTTAAGTGTGGGTTGTCACCCTCCGACACTGTGTTCAACAGAAAATTGAAAACCAGAATGCCTGCCTATGCTGTTGAAACCCAGTGTCAAACACATTAGAGATTTGCTGATTTATAAAGCAACAGACAGAGAAAAACAAAAAATAATACAATTAGAAGCCTTAGAAACTATCCTATTTCATGAAAATAGTTCTGTGTATCTCAATAAAGAGAAACAATGGTTGTAAAAAGAGATAGTGTCTCAAGAGGTTGCCCTCATTTATATGAGATTGTCATCACAGACGCATTTTATGAAGGAGTAGACAACTTATTCTCACAAACACACAAAGAAAGGATATACGTGGCACTCAGTCTGCCCTCTTGCCTGAATGGGACTGGGAGAAAACAGCTGGTGCAGACTGAGACTATGAACATGGAACAGCCAAAACAGATGCATCTGTCAATTCCTGACAGTCTAAATGCTATTGAGAATATCTCACACATTGGAAGGAGCAGTGCAGAGCATCTCAAACATAAGTCAAGCACTTTGAGCAGAGCTGCCTACTAAGTTGAGCATAGTGGCTTTGGTTAGAAGGTGACAATGAGCAGCACACTGAAGGTCACCTCTCGATACATTTTCTCAAAAGAGACACATCTCAAAAGATTTACATGTATGGTTGGTGTTAGGAACAACGGAAATTTAGAGCTGGTACAGTAGAAAAGCCTGTTCAGGTAAAGGTTCAGATGCTGTACTCCCTAGTATTAATTCAGAATCTCTGTTTTATTCTGTGGCCTAAATTCACACTCATACTGATGAAAGCAGTAGAAAACTTCTTGATTTACTTATTTTTCAATCTTGCTCCTCACAACAAAAAGCAAACTTAGCAGCTTCTGACCAAAGCAAATTGGAGGTTCTGCAGTTAATATTGCCTTCACATTAGTGCACATACATAAAATGCCCCTTGCTCTTCCCACTGCTCATGCAGTCACATTTTGCAGTCTATTCAGCAGGTGATGCAGTAACAACTGAACACTGATAAAACCTTGGCACTAGCTTACCAAGAAGGCTTGGGCGCAAAGCTAAGCAGCAGCACGTATCCTTACTTTCAGCAGATGGACAGAACTACTTCCAGAGAGCTCCCTGGGGAGCCCTTGGCCAAGAAAAGCTGCAGATTTCTAAATGGGCTTTACCAGTTACTCTGCTCTTGCTGTCACAAAGGTCCTTCTCTCAGTTGCTTTCCTCTTTAAGCCAGCAGTAAGGCACCTCAGCAAACGTCCAACCACGTGAGATGGCAAAAATTCTGCAAACATCTATGAAGATTACAGGCATGTCATGGGGAGGTGCTACAGAGGAGAAATTTCTTCACTAGTTTAGTTGGTTTGGATGAAGTAGGTAATGAAGTAGATAATACTCATAACAAGCTTTCCTGGTATTCTGCAGGCATAGACATAACTGACTTCAGAGATGAGCTGAAAATAGTGACATAACTGAGCATACTTCCAGTATAAGTGATACAAATATTTCAGCTTTATTACATCTGCTGCTTAGCAATCGGGGAGGTAAAAATCCATGCTTCTTTGGCTTCAGAGTGACTTCGCATGCTGAACTGCCTTCAGTTCTAGTTAGTAGATAGCAAATTTTGCTTTATGTTAATAAAATGGACAGAGTTTTAAGACAAGTAAGACACATGAAGTAAAGGAACTCATCTATAAGGGAGAATTAAGAGCCTCCATAACCTGTCCAAACCACTGGATGACACACTTTTGCTTCATCTGCACTTCCATGCCAGAAACCACTTTGTTAGTCTGCCCTTCTGCTTCTATCTGTCACACAGCAACAAAATGCAATGGAATATTGGTGGGAATTTTCATTCTCTACTGCCGTACCACCACCATCTGCCTCTAATGTTGTAGGCCAACAAAGTAGGAAGCATTATTTTTGAAGCAGACCTCATATTTCACCAATGTGGATGAATTATCATTAGTTTTGTTCAAAATTAATTTTAGGTGGAATATATGCAGCAAAATAAGAAACCTTTTCCTCTGATGAGAACCTTCCTGTGAACTCCAGAAGCATGAAGCTCAGACTGAGCTTCCCTGTGTCGATGGATCAGCACGAGTTCCATACAGAGCAATTTCATACACTGCTGCATCAGATCTCTTAGAAACAGTACACTTGATATCTTAAGTATTTCTTGATAGTGATTCGTATTAGGCAGTAGAACATCCTCCTGAGAAAAGATAAGGCAGCCTTATTGTTGAGAGCATATCAAACCAGGAGAGCACAATACTAGAAACCATAGTCCAGAGAATAAAACCTGTAACGGCCTTGTTGATGACTGAATAAGGCTATTCCATCTTTAATATCTCCAGCGATGCACAAGCCCTTAGGAAAGCAAAACGGATTCATATCTAACAAGTCACAATATTAAATTCATATTTTGGAGGAAAGAAAAAAAAAAAAAAAAAGGGAATTCTTCTTGCTATCCTAAAGATAAAATGAGGTCTATCTAACTACTAGCACTACTGTGGGACTTTAGGACTAAATTTTAAACAATCTGCCATTCTAATATAAAATATGAACAAAACTACTGAATGCTAATTTTTTCTGAACTAATACTTGACATATTTCTCCTTCCTTTATTCACATTTTTCTTCTCCTTCTTTTCCACTGTAAGTGGACTCACATAAATACTGTTCCATTACCTAAATTCCCAGTCCAAATTACAGCAGTTATTCCTCTAAGGAATTGCTGAGTTCTGAATAATAAGATCTTAGTGAGCTTTCAGCAAGAAACCAGAGAACAAGGTGCTCCTCTAAAGCAATATCAGAATTGATTTCTTTACATTTGTCAGAAACAACTGGAAAGAAAATGTATTAAGTACAGCACTGTCAGCCACAATCGACTGAAAGCCTGGGGGAAAGAAATTGCTAATCCAGGACCCTCAGAGTCTTCTTGACGCCTACTTTTCACAGAAGATCCAGCTGTTCTAGAATTCAAGCTGACCAAAGCTTTCAGAAAGAAGACTGCGAAAAACTGTGGCCAACCCAATATTCAGAAATATGGAACAAACAGATGCCAAGAACCCAATCTACCCTTTTCAGAAAACATGCCAAATATCATTCTCTACTTTCCTGTATTCCCTCCTGTATAAACTTGCTTTTTTTATTTTTATTTTTTTTTAAGAAGGATAAAGAAATGGTTATATAAAAGCACACAGAAAATGGTTTAATTTAAAGAAAAGCTGTGCTCTAAAAGACCAGGAATACTTCACTTATGCTTGTAGAAAAGCATCATAAGCTACTCAAGTAACTCCCAGACCATTTAATTTCAGTAAAAATCACCTGAAGGAAAAACCTGTGAATGAATATCATGATTCCTAGCAGAAACAGCTGGCTTTACACCAGAGCTAAGCCCTCCATCTCCATCCACTACATAGAGTGAAGCAAGACCAAGAAATGCAGATCATGCCCAGAAAACAACCTCAAAATACAAGCGTGAAATAACCACAGCCTATGCCATTTCCTCCCCTTACTTCAATCTTTTACCAACTTCTGATAAATTAAATTAATTTTAAAAAGCAAGAGAAGTTAAAGCATCGGAATGAACATACTGAGTTGATCTCTCTCTTCCCAGATGTACTGGTTGCTACCAATTTCCCGTGAACTTATCTATGTTAGCCAAATAGGCACCTGAATAGCAACAGGTTCTCCTTATGCCACAGAAAATGAGAGTGCAGAGTGCATAAAACTGTTATTAAATGGAGCCAGAATCTGTCAAACAGTCCTTAGATAAGTGACTCAAGAGGAAAAATGATTTGGGACAAAGGCTATGCCTTTTTTGTTACTGTTGTTCCAAAACACTTTCCTTGTGGGTATTAACAGTTCAACGTGAGTTCCTCCTGTTTCAATCCTTAGCTGCTTTTTTCTTCCTTTTGAAGTTTTGCCCAATCACTTATAATAATAATGAATAATTTACTAAAAGAAAATCAACGAAAACATAAGTCTGTCTTAATATTGGCATGTCAAATGATGTTTAACAGTTGCTTAGCACCACGGATTTCAGTAGAGCATTTCCTCATCCTCATTAGTGTAAGTCAGAGAAGCAGCAGCAACACAATGAAACATTTGCAGAATTTTCTAAGTGGCTTACTTCATCTAAGAGGAACAGCACTTCACTATAATAGGAATGATTATATGTGGATTTAGCTCAATTAAGCATCACCTTGGTAATGCTCTCTCTTTTGTTATCCAAACATCCTTGTGTATGTTTATCAGGACGACTGAAGTTTGCCCAGGAAGCCAAGTTAAATTTCTAGCTTTATAGTTAAAGGAGCCAAGTTTAAAGAAACATTTCAAACACGTACTGGCTGTATTCCCTGACAAATCCCTTCCACCTTTTTTCTGAACCTTACCCACGAAATTAAATATATTAGGTTGCATGATCAGAGAAAGAGTGGCTGGTCATGCATTCCCACTAAGCATACAAGGTACCTATAGAAACTAAGAAAGACTTCTCCCAGGCAGCTGCACAGATAAACTCATTTTTCAGAGTTGTTCTGGACTCTATGCTTCTGTAAAAGATAATACACATTTCCAGATAAAAATCTCATTTCCCATCTGTGCTGCATCCGATGCATCATGACAAACATCTTGAATAAAAAGAAATATAAGGGACTCCTAGAAATAAAGTATAAACTCAAAGGGCATTTGATGGAAACTTCAAGAACAACTTGTGAGTGGTTTTTTCATGTTTTGTATTTGCACCTATGTGGCATATTAACTTGGTACCAGCCTGCACATGCAGACCCCAGAAAATTATGCATGAATGCTCTGTGTCCTATCATTTATAGGGAGCAAGTTCCAAACACACTGCCTACTTTTTCCTTGTCAAATGGCATACACAAGAGGCAGTGTTTACCATATTTATAACACAATGTTCAGGTTTGTAAGGCTTAAATCCTACCTATGGCAGCAAAATTATTCTGTGCTCAAGTTACTCATGTCCCCTCGTTAACTCTTTACTACAATTGGTGCCTCATGGCAGACAAGCAAAAATCTAAATTCCTGCATTAAGGTGTCATAAATCACAGTGTGGCAGACTCAGATTACACCAGGATTCATGCAGGCTTTTAAAAAATTGCATAGTCAGAATGAGCAAGCTAACTGCTGGGAGGTTAAAAACCATGGCATGTCTTTGCGGCAGCTTTTCCTCTTCTGGTCTGTGTCCGGACAGTTTCTTAAAGCTGATCACACATTCATGTGTTCAAAACTAATAGTGACAAAAGCAAAAAGATAAACAAAGAGACATAGCAAGTTCTCTTAAAGCATTCTGAATTCATAAAAAATTAAGGTGATAAACAAGAAGTACAAAGATCATGCTCCTTTAAAATAAGAAGGCTCATCACGAAAGAAAACTCAAACGACAGTCACCTCACAACAGAAATATCCTGGTTTTCAATGTTTCTTTAACTATTCAAGCGCTCCAACAGCCAATAAGATCAAAACACAATGTATTTTTAGTAAGGTACCCAAATTTGACGTATTTCATAACAAAAACTCTCAGAGAGCATTCTTGTTCTTCTATGTCAGCTACTGCATTTGCATCAGTTTAAGGGCAAAGTTCTTCTAGTTCAGAAGAGAGCAAGCAGTGCGTCATAGAATGGCTCAGGTTGGAAAGGACCTTAAAGAAAATCCAGTTCTAATTCTCCTTAATATTCTTAATATTTTTTTCCCCACTGAAAAGGACCGTGCTTAGTAGAAAAAGGTTTAGATACCAGTCCCATGAGGTCCTTCGACAGTGCTAGTACTTATTTTTCTCCTTCACAAGGTCATTTAAATTTCAAACATTAATTGACGTGGTCCTTCATGTCAAAAGAAAACAAACTTGTTGTCACTCAGTCCATAGGTTTCAGATTACTTCTCAATGAAACATCTTCTTAGACATTTTATATACATTCACCCAAAATGGTACATGAAAAGAGGTAGATGTTCCTATCTTCAAGGAGCTTAATTCATCTTGCATTTTATACCCCTCTGGACAGGAATTAAATAAAAAATACCCAAAAAGAAGCATAGAACTTTCATATGACACGGGAGGAAGAAGGCCCAAAATGAAATTATACTCCAAATAGAACAGAAATACAAGCAAGCACTAGCGAGGGGACAGTTCATCTTTTTGCAGTAGAATTTTCACCTTCAGCCAGGAATTGCTGCCCCTGAGCCTTCAAAGCTAGCTGAAAGAGAGAAGCCTCAAAACCACTTGCTGGGAGACAGCATCAATTCAGCCACAACTCAAATAGGACAGTCCTTATGCAAGTCACAAGGCAAGTCTGATACTCAGTAGCACTTTGAAAGCAGTAACAAAACATCCATTCACTTATGTGGGTGCCATTTTCTACATAGTGCCAGTACAGCATTCAATTGGGCGATATTCTGTGACAGTAGATATGCTCTCCATACAAGTGAAGGTGTAAGAATCATAAAGTACCTTTGTCTGGAGATCAGCTAGAGCTGAACTGTTGTTGGTAATGCACTACATTTTCTCCACTGAGTGCTAATAACTTGATGTATGTGCATTTGACTTCTGTTTTGTATCTCTTCCAAAACAGAAAAACAAGACACTGGATGTAAGAAGTAACTTTTTTACTCTAAGATAAATCTACTCCAAGATGGCTTATGAAAATGGCTAAAGCACAGTGTTATGTACAGGAATAAAATTTATATACTTACTAATAAAAACATCACTTTACTAAAAAACAGAAAAAAAAAATATTTTTAATCTTCCATAATAAAAAACCATGTAACTTTCCTTTACACCAGCAGCATATGTCCAACTAAATACTTGGATAGAAAATTGTTTCTTATTTTACCTTCTTCAAACTACTTGATATAAAAATCTTAAAACAGATTCCATACACTGGCAGTGAAAATTCATTAACAAAGGTTTCCCTCAGCATCTAAATCAGAGTGATCTTGGGTAACACAAAATCATAGATTCATGAAGGCCGAAAAAGATCTCCAAGATCACCAACTTCAAGAGACAGAGGGAAGCAGGAAATTTTATTGAATAATAAAACGTGCAGCACGTGAGGCTGGCGCATAGTGATGAGCAAGCAGTGGATGACGGCGTCGCTGTGGGACGGGTGGTGATGTCCCCCAGTGAAGGCGAGGCCCAGCAACACGGCCAAGCCCTGGTCTGTGACATCTCCGTGCGATGGATTGTGACTGCTTGGCCCACACTGCTCCAATGCGGGCGCAGCAGCCCAGCCCAGCAGTTCGTGCCTGGCCTCCAACCGAGCGAGTGTGCGAGGACTGGAGTGTGGACAGGGCGAGTTTTGGAGCTGGAACGTGATCTGGGTGTTGCTTGCGCAGCACTCAGCCGCCGTCCCAGAGCCTCTTGAGCTGTACCCCGACCCTGCTGGTTGCAGGCGTCTGGGACATCTAGGAGAGGAGCGTGCAGCAGCGCAGGTGGGCAGCGTGGCAATGCCTGACGCCAGAAGCTGGGGGTGCTTCTTGAGGGCCCCTCCCCAGGCCGGCCTATGCCCGTGGGGACATGGCCTCCGCAGTGGCAGGAGGGGAACAGGGACCGGGAGGGTTTGCTGATGAGAGACTGGGACAGTGAGTGACCGTGGCCTCTCTCTGTCTTTTGCAGTTGGTGACACCGTCTTTCTGCCTGCTGCAGCACCTGTGAGGGGAGCAGCTTCCCGACCTCAGCTCTCCCCAGCCCACCGAACAGCCCAGGCCATGGATGCGACATCCGACTGGACCTGCCCCATCTGTGGGCAAGTACGGGAGGATGTGGCTTACGTGACCCCCTGCCAGCACCAGCTGTGCTACGGCTGTGCCGTCTGGTGGGCACAGAAGAAGCCGAGTTGTGCCATATGCGGGCACAAAGTCGCCACCATCCGATACTCGGTGAGGTCGGACGAGGATTACCTGGAGTGTGCTGTCCCGCAGCCCGCAGCGCACTCAGGTGACGGCCTGCAGGACGAGCAGGGGCCTGCAGAGCCGGTGCTCATCCCAGCTGAGCACAACTTCCCAGCCGAGGTCTGGGCTGCCTTCTTCCAGCAACATCCGGAAGACCTCGGACCCCTGCTCCGATGGCTGCAGGGAGAGATCCATGAGGTGTCCAGCGACGACTGGTGGGAAGTCTACGTGGCACAGTGCACCACCGTGAACTTCCTGTGCCAGCACGGGCTGGACCAGGAGGCCTTGGTGCAGGCGCTGCAGATGACCACCAGTGGTGACGTGGTGCCCTTCGTCAGAAGGCTCATCGGCATCGCTGCAGCCCTGTACGGCCCCACCATCCGCCACCAGCTGGACCACCAGGACACCCGTGCTGCTGGAGGGAGGGAGGACAGTCCTGCAGCCAGCACCATCACCAGCACCTCCCATCAGGAGCCTCCTGCCTCGGGCCCAGGCCGCTCCACCAGCACCGCAGGGCCCAGCACGGAGCCAGGGCAGGCGGCCACAGCGGGTCCCTCTTCCCAGGGCAGCGACCGCTCGTCTGGGGGGCCCCGGCGCCCCCCGAAGAGGAAGGCCCGCAGCAGCCCCCAGGACTCTGCGCCGCCCTGCAAGAGGCGGCCCCGGCGGCGGCACTAGGCCGGCACCGCAATGCCGTCACAGCACGGCTCCGGCGGGCCGGGAGCCCAACATCTGCCTCTCGGCCTGCTGCTTATAATACCTAATAAACATCCCTTAAAACTTAGAACAAAAAGTCTCTGTGTTTTTGACAAGACTGCTGGCGTTGCTGTTCCTACCCATGCTGCCCATGCTGCTTTCTCCATATTTCTGTCCTTATAGATAGAGGGTGTTAAATTTCATCTTTGAAATTTAGGACCGTAAATCAGCACTCCTGATATTACTAATAAAAGAGACAAAGACCCTAATAAGCAGAAGATGGACCGATTATGATTGCATGTGATGACACTGCGTGATGACATCACAAAATCAGACCCCATCCCAAACCATCCCACTGTGAGTAATGCAGGAACTCATCAGAGGAAGGAAAACACATGGAACACTAAAGAATCAAACTCCAATCCAATAGCAGCACATAGCCTTGAGTGATACCCTTGATTTTTGAAACATTTAAGTTACATCATGATCTTTTTTTACTTGAATCCCCCGATTTTTTTAAAATGGAGAACAGCTTCATATGTGATACCTCAATTTGCTTTTAAAAAAACTCCAAATAGCACGAGGCTCCTGTGGCTGTTCAAGGGAACACAGGAAAAATGAGAATTAATCTCGTATTATTCAATGAAGTGAAACACCGTAGCAAGCACACCTGTAATATACTTTCTGCCCAGTTCAGCAGCCCAACCAGCTTCAACAGGGATGAGGTGCCAACCATGGCAGAAGAGCTGCATCTATTCCACCTTCATTGTGGATCATGCATCATCTGGTGAGGAACTGGCAGAGCCTACGGCAGGGCCCTGTGGCATCAGCCCATCTGGGGGGGACCCAGTGAGCCTCCCACAGGAAGGCCAGTAACTACTAGGATCTGCCATCACCAAGGAAGACTCCACCCCACCAGCAGCAGCAATACAACAGTGGTGGAGCTGGCAAGACTGGGGCTGTGTGGCAGCTGGGACACAAATCAGCTCCCATGGACTCCTGTCATTGCTGTCCACTTCCACCATGGAAATCAAGCAGAAACAGAGATGCAGAATCGTGTTGGTGCTGCCAACAGCATAGTGGTCATTGCCTCCCTACCCCAAATGCTTTCTCCCCTTTTTCCTGCTGCTGTGCCACTGTTACATTTCAGGCAGGATCCCCGTGGGTCTCAGTGAAGGGAAGAGCAAATTTCTGCAACTGAGGAGAAAAATCACCAGGCTCTTTCATAGATGGTGCCAACCATCTGGACAGTAAGTCAGAGTTCTGCTGGACACTAGGCAGAACCAGCAGGGAGCCCTGGCCACTAAGGTGAATGGTGTCCTGGGCTACATGAGGGCAAGTGCTGCCAGCAAGTGAAAGGTGGTGATCCTGCCCCTCTGCTCAGCTCCCAAATGCTGCACCTAGAGTTAGGCAGCCTAGCACATGATGGGATAAAGATGCCAAATTCTGTGATGTCTCTTTGTGGATCTAGTTCAGCTTTACAGAAAGAAAAGGCCACAAGCGTAAAAACGAATCAAGTTGGCCTAATTTTATTATGAACTTGCATCAAGAGTGGGAGCAAGACAAGAAAAAGCCACCAAGAAAATGTAAGGAAATAGATTCTGGTAAAATACACTTTTCTTTTTGATATCTGCAACATATGCATGTAGTGCAGAGCCAACAAAATCCATCAAATTCAGCAATGGCTGCATACATGACCATGCATATGTTGATTCACAAAATAAATAAGAAATCCTAGTTCAATTCTGCATCTGATGACGGTACTCATATTAGCAAACAACTCTCTGGATACCGAAAATAGATTATTTCCTTCCTCACATAGCCACCTTGGATATTTGAAAAACATTACCACATCCCACCCTGTCACCTTCCCTCTATGCTGAGAAATTGCTTCATTCAGGTGTGTCTTTCCCACTTTGATTATTCTCTTCTGTGAGCTCTCTATAGTTTGTTCACATCTTTCTTTAGCGTGATATCCAAAACTGAGTAAACCACACCAGGTGAAGAGTTTGGCAGTATCTCAGGTACTCAGCAAAGCAATTACTTCCCATTTCTGCATCCTAGAATTATCTTCTTTTGTTTGTTTGCTTTGTGTGGGGAGGTGACTTTACAAGCTTCCCCTTCCTATTGGTCTGTTTTCCAAAATGCTTATCAGTCTTATCAGTTTGCATAGATCAGCAACTGCAAAGTGCACAGCTGTAAAGAGTATTTTTCCTACTTTCTCTTGAAACTTTGAGACATTTACTTTAACTGTACAGCTACATGATCTTTCAATGTATTCTCATGCACATTTCTCCCTTTCATTCTCAACATGCAATATGTGGATTACTTTATTATTTCACAGATTTCAGCTGACCAATACCACTTGCAGTAAAAGAATCTCCTTACATGTACATACATAGATACTTATACCTATGTACACTCCACATATATGACGCATACAAGTTTTCACATTTATGTATACACGCACTTAGATATTGTGAATGCAACCCTATTCCATACCTTGTATTTGCTTATTATATTATTGCATTGCTGACAGCTCAAATGCAATATTCTTTCCAAAAATTTGCTCGCAATGGCAATTACACAAGACATTATTTGGAGTCCTGAAGGAGGAAAGGAATAGAGTTAAATACGCTTGAGAAATACATCCATGAAAATAATCAAGCCTGGATTTTTCCATGACAGAAGGCATGCTTAACACAAGTTAGAGTGCAGAGGCTGACATAAATTCGCCCCTAAAGGCCACTTTAAAGTCCTTGCTCACTTTCAGACTAGGACTCCTGTGGAAGTTACGTTTCCTCTGGGCTCAGTGATGGCCCTCTGCACGAAGGGAAGTTCAGCCACCTAGGATGACCCCTGTACCACTGCAATCACACCATGCTGTAGAAGCAGCCCAAAGGAGAAAGTCCAAGATATGCATCAGTGGGATTGTTGGGAAAGCAGACCTAACTTAATGTCACTTTGTATAAGAATGAAAATAAAAGGTCTTTCTTATACGTGGTAGCAAAAAGAGAATACAAAAGGGTCCTGTACACTTCAGACACTCATCAGCAGCATGGGGTAAGTGGTTCAGGGCTGCTCTTCCTGGTTTAGAACTGAGGCTCCCTCTCCAGGCATATTTACAGCCAGAGAGAAGAGCTGTAAAGAAACCACCAAATCACTTCTGTTTTGACAAAAATAAACTACCAGAAACTTTCAAACAGCTTTGTTGTATCTTTTCCTTCAATTGCTGCATGCGTCAACAGGAAGACTTATCTCCTCAACTGGGTATTGGATTAAGCTCATATAAGCAGAAATAAAAGAGGAAATCATAATCATGTGAGGCCTAAAATACTTGGCCTCCTGGTCTCTGGAAAGACAAGTCCCATTTATCAACAGGAGGCAGTTTTATAACCCGGAACAAACTTAGGTCAGTGGTAATATTTGTAGGCATGTACCCACACAGCAATAAAAAGGTTAAAATACTTCAGTGGTGCGGCTATAAGAACTCCAACAATTTTCATTTCCCTGGCCTTTCCTTAGAAAGATTCTGGGAGATGTACCCCCTGGAGTATAAATTAAGGAATAAAATCTCTAAGCTTGTACAAGCACTCTCTGGATATTATTGGTACAAGATAGAAGAGGAAACAAGTAATGTTCAAGAGTAAAAACAATGCTGTGGTTAATCAAACTGGGGTGGGGAGGGGAAGAATCCTTCTTGTCTTCAGTATAACTGTGGCATTTACTTTTTTTTTAATGTGAAATATGTCTTCCCCACAAGAGACTTAGGACTGACAATTATAAGAGGAAAAAGAATGTTTTAACACTTTATATTCTTATAAATCAGTGTTTGTCTGTGATGTTAAACCCCTCCTGCCTTATGAATCACCAGCCTTACAGGTAGAGCAGAGCATTCCAGAAGAACCCCAGACTCATCTTAAATTGGACCATAAACCCATTCATGCATCAACTGTATGGAAAATGTCCTCACATAAAGCAAATGAATGGAATAACACTCATTCAGCCATCACAAAGAGGAACTTGATGCATTTAAAATGACAAGCTAACAGAGCCATCAGCAGCCAAAACTAAGAAGCTTAGTTTCTACAAAGTTTTGATCCAAAGCACAGCTCTGCACTCTGTGTGCATTTTCCAAGGATTTTTGCTTTGTGGGAGCACGCACAAGACCCATCTTCTTCAATGAGACACCTCTGCTCAAGAAACTAATGTGAACTCATTCTTTTTTATTATTCTACCTCTCCATCAGTTAATTGGGTCAGGAGGTAGTTAGGAGGGAGAGAGGAAGAAAAAGACATAGCAGCAAGTGCAGCACAAGCGCACGGTTTTCATTTAGTTTTCAGTGATCTTCTACAGGAAAAAGAAGAATTGTAATCACTGTCCTTACTTAGCAAACCACAGAAAACTGAGGAACCATGGTCTGAGCTAACATTATACATTCAGTTCACCAGGTTCACTTAGGAAGACCAGAAAAAGTCTCCTGTACGCTGAAAATAGTAAACAGCTGAGCCCACACGATTACTTTCCCTCTTTCTTGCCTTTCTATGCCTTTCATATCATTCATGGAATATCATTTCCATTCCTGCAAAACCAGCTGGGCTTTGTGCAGCATCAGCAGCAGCTCAAGCAGACAGAGGAAAATCAGCCTTGTTAACAGCACAGGACCAAGGCAAATCTTGGTTTTCATTTGCTCATAAAACACCTGAGATTCACTCTGCAAAGAGAGGCGGAAATCTCAGGGAGCAAACTGTGGGGTCCTATCACCAGGGGAAAATGTATCCTTTTACAATTCATGGGATCTGAACAGATGTCCAGAAAATTAACTTACTAATGTTGTTGGACCCATAGCTGGTTCTTTCACCTCCCTGCAGTCCTACTTTTGCCGTGCCTCTGTGTTTGCCTGGGTAAGGCACTTTGCTTTCCATCTGCAAAGCATCAGTCCCATGCAGTCCCTGCCAGGCTGAAGCCCTTGCTGTTGTTTCTCGCTACATGAAAAGAGTGGCTGGATCCAGAAGACAGAAAATGGAGCAAAAACACCTGCGTGTGCTGTGTGCCAAACCAAACTGCAACAGAACTTCATTAAAAGTTTTCAGCCTGAAAGGTAACTCCCATTTTACCACAGTGTCAAGAAACATTTTTTCAGTAGGACCACAGTCACAGTACCAGGCACATGGCTCAGTGAAACAACAAAATCCCATTGGATTTTGCTGCTTCCCTTGCTTTTTCATTTTTTTAACCACTTTTATGTTCAATGTGTCTACTCTAAAGGGCAGAGATTTGAAACAGTTGGTTCTATGTCCTACTTATTAGAGTCCTTTAAGTTACACAGTATGCACAGTGAGCTTAATTATGAGACAATGATAGGAAATTAAATTTTTCCAAAGAGCAGTAGATGTTAAAAATGAAAATGTGATGTTTAATTTGCAAATGGACTAAAAATGTGAATTATTAATGGAAGAAGTAACTCAACTTATAGTGGTCTCAAAGATAATGGCTCTATTATTTTTTAAAACCGATATACTATTAGTCCTGCATTGGCTAATAAATAAAAATAAGCAGCAAGACCAGCAAAACCACTAACAACCTCCCATTACAGGAAGGAATGCTGCAAAAATAAGATGCATAGGCAAGGATGATTAATACCAGCGTAAGGGAGCATGCACTTTGTGTAGACCTCCACGTTTAGAAGAAACTCTGAACAGTATGGACACCTGTGATATTCTCACCCCAGACAATTAATCAGACCAATGTACTTCAAGAGAAAAATTGACCAGATGTGAAGGGGTCTGGAGCACCAGCCAAAACTGAGAGATTCTACGTACCCAGCAACAGTGTTTGTGCTCACTGGGTCATTCTTGCCAAAAGTTGGAGTGCAAAAGAGCTTCTAATACTAGCAAATAAAAGTTGGTTCACCATAGAGTAAAAAAATATATATATAACAATGACTGGGGAATCTTTGTTGAAGCTGAACATCCTGGCCTCCTTCCCTGTGTTCCACAGGAAAAAGATTGTTTGTTATCAGAATGCCTTTATAAGAAGAGTCATAAATTCATTACAACCATGCAAGAAATATCTCTATCACATCACTGTCTGTAAGCTAATTGTACAAGACTCCATTCATGTTAAACACAAGGAAGACAAACCAAGAAAACACTGAAATAGCTTCAAAAAAGAAACAGAAACCCAGTCGCGCCGCTATGCGGTAGAAATTCCTTCAAATCTGATAAGGTACTAAAATCTCTGATAAAAACAGTAATGGCCAGAAGGGTGACAGAATTTCTGATGCACCTGTCACAGTGCACTGAGACATGAGCAAACTACAACCCTGCTCAGTTTAAGACTCTTGGGAAGCAGATCACAGGATAAAAATCCAAGTACATAACGTCTTTTTGTTACTGTTGTCAATCAGACTGCATCTTTTAAAAAGTACATGTAGCTGGTCACAGAACAATTATATCCAATTTTATTAAAATAAAGAGAAAATGCTCCTCAGAATAACACTATCTATAAGCTCTTCAAAAAGTAGTAACATAATTCAAGGAAATACGACTTTTACTATCTTCCCTTCAGAGAAAACCAATGTAGATGTTACTGCTTACTTTGTCCTCGATAAGGAAAACTATGAAAGCACAGAATCATTAAATGCCTTGTGTTAGAAGGGACATCAAGGATCACCAACTTCCAACGCCCCACTGCAGGCAGGGTTGCCAGCCACTAGATGCTGGTAAACGCTTCAGCATCACCGAATAGGTTTCACACATAAAATTCTTTCCAAAAATTTCCCAGAATTTCCAAGGGGAAAGCACTGGAAGTGTCTGCACCAATACTGGCAGAGTTTGATTTCAGTAAATTAAAATGTTTCTCCTCCCTCTGTGCTCACACTCTAATAAAACACATCTGGAAAATAGTGAAAATATTCAGAGAAGCAAAATTTTCTTTGATTATGATGATTCATTGAAAGCGAAATCAAATCTGTTATTAGCCATTAGAGTCTAAACGCTATGATGAATGTCTGGGATTTACATGGCACTTTGCATCTTCAGAGTACTGTAATTAATTACTCTTACACTGTGAGGCATTGTTTTCACACAAGGCTCTCTCCAAGACCAACTAGATGTTAATTATAAGGGCCCCTCTCCTCAGATGGCATAATACAGTAAGACTCTGTTCATGTACCTAACACTGATATCAAACAGTGCTCTACTGAACCCTGCAATGACATAGCAGCACTTCTGATGCTTTTTATTAAAATCTCCCTCTAAATATGTTTTAAAGGGTTTTCTTTCTTTTTTTAATAAGAGAAAGCTCCAGAGGGAGCCCATGCACAAAGAATATATACATAAAATAGCTTCCAGACTAATAGTAAAACTGTGTGCAGAAAGTTCTTCAAATCTATTGTTGAGGTTTCAAGGCAATCTATATAGGGAACTATAAATTCCAATATATGGAATAATGCTCCAAAGAACTTTTACAAAACAGGGCTTAACATTGTTTTATTTAGTGCACGTATGTCAATAAACAGAAAGAAAAAACACTACAGAGTTGTAATGGAAAGAATCTCTAATATCAAAGATATTAAATCTCAGATAGAGAAGAGCTCAGGATAGCCTGTGGTTAGTTACTCATGGGAGATGAGAGACATCTAAAAGAAATATTAAAATAACAGTAAGAGATTGGGGGCTGAAGAGGAATGGCTATATTGCAGCACCCCAGGACAAGTATCCAGAAAGCCATCCAGCCAGAAAGCCATCCAACAACAGCCTGCCACAGAATACATCAAGGTAATCAGGTGCACAATGGACTGCTTTTCCACCTCGCCTCTGTCAAGAACTGTTCCATGAAATATATCTTACATTCTGTTCTCACATATACACAATTCATCAGCTTTCTCTGGAACTCCTCTTTCTTCTCTAGCCCTTTCTGACACTGCAGATTAGGCCCTCTCCTAAGGCCTCTTCCTCTCTGTTTCAGTCCCCATGGAATTAAAGAACCAAACCCCTCTACTAGCATTTCACTTTAAGTCTACAGAGAATTTGAGCCAGTTTGGAGACTTAATAAAAAGGTTAACCCAAAGGAGAAAGTGCAAGAAGAGTAAAACAGTGAAGACGAAGATATTTCAGACAATGCCACAATGACATTCCTCTAAGGACTGGTGTTGAGAAGGAGCATCTCATTCCCTTCTCCTCCAGCACTTGCATAACATTTCTCATCTTAATCATTGTGAACCTTCACATCTTCATTTTACAGCCAGGAAAACCCAAAGCTAGAGGTTCAGTAAATGAGTTGTCCCAGATTAGAACACACGTCAGGGAACAAATCAGAAGAACTCCACAGTTACTCTCTCTACATCCCAGCCTGAGCATTGTTGATCTTAGTGAAATTTGGGCTCTTTCTCTTCAAAATATCCACTATTGCTTTGCTTTGGCTAGAAACTACAAATCCTCCAGCAACTAGTCTTAAGACAATTTACCATATGGGTTCCCTTCTGATATTAAGCGTTCTTCTAACCCCAAACTCTCCAGTGGACTTCAGTTTACAGTTACTGTGGAGTATCAGGCAGCAAGGGCAATAGCAACAGTTCCTCAATGGACATCGATTTTAGCATGCTCTTTGCTAAGAGCAGAGATGCACAAACATACAGATGAACTAAAATAATGCTATTGCTTTGTCTCGTTTGGAAGGGCTACAGGGAAAAAGAAAAAACTACCCGAGTGAAGAATGGAAATATTTGCTATGTTTGACAGGGGAAGCATGATTAAAAAGCACTGACGCTGAAATAATGACTAAACTCTATCAAGACTAACACACACACCAGCTCATACCACAAGTACGTACCACAATTTGTAATGTGGGTAAGAATATATAAAAGCCATCCTGTCTCAAGGCACACCTTATAACTTGTGGCTATTACCATTAAAAAGACATTTCCCAGAATATCTCACAAGACTCAAAGAGGTAGAGTTGCCTATCAATGCATCTCTGGAAATGGGCAGGAATTTAGCCCTGCCAGCAGACGCCCCTACATAACCATCACTTCTCTGCTTGCTTGCTCAGTACTCTCTTGAAATTCCCACCCTACACGAACTTCATTAAGAGTACTTCAACCAGGTGTAGCTTGGGTCAGAACATATTGGGATCCTCCCTTGTGCCTAATTCAGTGGCAGATGAGAGCACTGTCCCTGTAACTCAGGCCTGAAAGGGTCTTGTGGTCTTTCTGTCAGGTTTCAGAAACACACTGCAGAAAATGAACTTAACAGCCCCATTCAAACATGTGAGGTCCCAGGCAGATCAGCAGCAGTGAGGTGAGTCTGGCCCTCCTGGGATCGTTTCGTATTAACAGTTCAACGTGAGTTCCTCCTGTTTCAATCCTTAGCTGCTTTTTTCTTCCTTTTGAAGTTTTGCCCAATCACTTATAATAATAATGAATAATTTACTAAAAGAAAATCAAAGAAAACATAAGTCTGTCTTAATATTGGCATGTCAAATGATGTTTAACAGTTGCTTAGCACCACGGATTTCAGTAGAGCATTTCCTCATCCTCATTAGTGTAAGTCAGAGAAGCAGCAGCAACACAATGAAACATTTGCAGAATTTTCTAAGTGGCTTACTTCATCTAAGAGGAACAGCACTTCACTATAATAGGAATGATTATATGTGGATTTAGCTCAATTAAGCATCACCTTGGTAATGCTCTCTCTTTTGTTATCCAAACATCCTTGTGTATGTTTATCAGGACGACTGAAGTTTGCCCAGGAAGCCAAGTTAAATTTCTAGCTTTATAGTTAAAGGAGCCAAGTTTAAAGAAACATTTCAAACACGTACTGGCTGTATTCCCTGACAAATCCCTTCCACCTTTTTTCTGAACCTTACCCACGAAATTAAATATATTAGGTTGCATGATCAGAGAAAGAGTGGCTGGTCATGCATTCCCACTAAGCATACAAGGTACCTATAGAAACTAAGAAAGACTTCTCCCAGGCAGCTGCACAGATAAACTCATTTTTCAGAGTTGTTCTGGACTCTATGCTTCTGTAAAAGATAATACACATTTCCAGATAAAAATCTCATTTCCCATCTGTGCTGCATCCGATGCATCATGACAAACATCTTGAATAAAAAGAAATATAAGGGACTCCTAGAAATAAAGTATAAACTCAAAGGGCATTTGATGGAAACTTCAAGAACAACTTGTGAGTGGTTTTTTCATGTTTTGTATTTGCACCTATGTGGCATATTAACTTGGTACCAGCCTGCACATGCAGACCCCAGAAAATTATGCATGAATGCTCTGTGTCCTATCATTTATAGGGAGCAAGTTCCAAACACACTGCCTACTTTTTCCTTGTCAAATGGCATACACAAGAGGCAGTGTTTACCATATTTATAACACAATGTTCAGGTTTGTAAGGCTTAAATCCTACCTATGGCAGCAAAATTATTCTGTGCTCAAGTTACTCATGTCCCCTCGTTAACTCTTTACTACAATTGGTGCCTCATGGCAGACAAGCAAAAATCTAAATTCCTGCATTAAGGTGTCATAAATCACAGTGTGGCAGACTCAGATTACACCAGGATTCATGCAGGCTTTTAAAAAATTGCATAGTCAGAATGAGCAAGCTAACTGCTGGGAGGTTAAAAACCATGGCATGTCTTTGCGGCAGCTTTTCCTCTTCTGGTCTGTGTCCGGACAGTTTCTTAAAGCTGATCACACATTCATGTGTTCAAAACTAATAGTGACAAAAGCAAAAAGATAAACAAAGAGACATAGCAAGTTCTCTTAAAGCATTCTGAATTCATAAAAAATTAAGGTGATAAACAAGAAGTACAAAGATCATGCTCCTTTAAAATAAGAAGGCTCATCACGAAAGAAAACTCAAACGACAGTCACCTCACAACAGAAATATCCTGGTTTTCAATGTTTCTTTAACTATTCAAGCGCTCCAACAGCCAATAAGATCAAAACACAATGTATTTTTAGTAAGGTACCCAAATTTGACGTATTTCATAACAAAAACTCTCAGAGAGCATTCTTGTTCTTCTATGTCAGCTACTGCATTTGCATCAGTTTAAGGGCAAAGTTCTTCTAGTTCAGAAGAGAGCAAGCAGTGCGTCATAGAATGGCTCAGGTTGGAAAGGACCTTAAAGAAAATCCAGTTCTAATTCTCCTTAATATTCTTAATATTTTTTTCCCCACTGAAAAGGACCGTGCTTAGTAGAAAAAGGTTTAGATACCAGTCCCATGAGGTCCTTCGACAGTGCTAGTACTTATTTTTCTCCTTCACAAGGTCATTTAAATTTCAAACATTAATTGACGTGGTCCTTCATGTCAAAAGAAAACAAACTTGTTGTCACTCAGTCCATAGGTTTCAGATTACTTCTCAATGAAACATCTTCTTAGACATTTTATATACATTCACCCAAAATGGTACATGAAAAGAGGTAGATGTTCCTATCTTCAAGGAGCTTAATTCATCTTGCATTTTATACCCCTCTGGACAGGAATTAAATAAAAAATACCCAAAAAGAAGCATAGAACTTTCATATGACACGGGAGGAAGAAGGCCCAAAATGAAATTATACTCCAAATAGAACAGAAATACAAGCAAGCACTAGCGAGGGGACAGTTCATCTTTTTGCAGTAGAATTTTCACCTTCAGCCAGGAATTGCTGCCCCTGAGCCTTCAAAGCTAGCTGAAAGAGAGAAGCCTCAAAACCACTTGCTGGGAGACAGCATCAATTCAGCCACAACTCAAATAGGACAGTCCTTATGCAAGTCACAAGGCAAGTCTGATACTCAGTAGCACTTTGAAAGCAGTAACAAAACATCCATTCACTTATGTGGGTGCCATTTTCTACATAGTGCCAGTACAGCATTCAATTGGGCGATATTCTGTGACAGTAGATATGCTCTCCATACAAGTGAAGGTGTAAGAATCATAAAGTACCTTTGTCTGGAGATCAGCTAGAGCTGAACTGTTGTTGGTAATGCACTACATTTTCTCCACTGAGTGCTAATAACTTGATGTATGTGCATTTGACTTCTGTTTTGTATCTCTTCCAAAACAGAAAAACAAGACACTGGATGTAAGAAGTAACTTTTTTACTCTAAGATAAATCTACTCCAAGATGGCTTATGAAAATGGCTAAAGCACAGTGTTATGTACAGGAATAAAATTTATATACTTACTAATAAAAACATCACTTTACTAAAAAACAGAAAAAAAAAATATTTTTAATCTTCCATAATAAAAAACCATGTAACTTTCCTTTACACCAGCAGCATATGTCCAACTAAATACTTGGATAGAAAATTGTTTCTTATTTTACCTTCTTCAAACTACTTGATATAAAAATCTTAAAACAGATTCCATACACTGGCAGTGAAAATTCATTAACAAAGGTTTCCCTCAGCATCTAAATCAGAGTGATCTTGGGTAACACAAAATCATAGATTCATGAAGGCCGAAAAAGATCTCCAAGATCACCAACTTCAAGAGACAGAGGGAAGCAGGAAATTTTATTGAATAATAAAACGTGCAGCATGTGAGGCTGGCGCATAGTGATGAGCAAGCAGTGGATGACGGCGTCGCTGTGGGACGGGTGGTGATGTCCCCCAGTGAAGGCGAGGCCCAGCAACACGGCCAAGCCCTGGTCTGTGACATCTCCGTGCGATGGATTGTGACTGCTTGGCCCACACTGCTCCAATGCGGGCGCAGCAGCCCAGCCCAGCAGTTCGTGCCTGGCCTCCAACCGAGCGAGTGTGCGAGGACTGGAGTGTGGACAGGGCGAGTTTTGGAGCTGGAACGTGATCTGGGTGTTGCTTGCGCAGCACTCAGCCGCCGTCCCAGAGCCTCTTGAGCTGTACCCCGACCCTGCTGGTTGCAGGCGTCTGGGACATCTAGGAGAGGAGCGTGCAGCAGCGCAGGTGGGCAGCGTGGCAATGCCTGACGCCAGAAGCTGGGGGTGCTTCTTGAGGGCCCCTCCCCAGGCCGGCCTATGCCCGTGGGGACATGGCCTCCGCAGTGGCAGGAGGGGAACAGGGACCGGGAGGGTTTGCTGATGAGAGACTGGGACAGTGAGTGACCGTGGCCTCTCTCTGTCTTTTGCAGTTGGTGACACCGTCTTTCTGCCTGCTGCAGCACCTGTGAGGGGAGCAGCTTCCCGACCTCAGCTCTCCCCAGCCCACTGAACAGCCCGGGCCATGGATGCAACATCCGACTGGACCTGCCCCATCTGTGGGCAAGAACGGGAGGATGTGGCTTACGTGACCCCCTGCCAGCACCAGCTGTGCTACGGCTGTGCCGTCTGGTGGGCACAGAAGAAACCGAGTTGTGCCGTATGCGGGCACAAAGTCGCCACCATCCGATACTCGGTGAGGTCGGACGAGGATTACCTGGAGTGTGCTGTCCCGCAGCCCGCAGCGCACTCAGGTGACGGCCTGCAGGACGAGCAGGGGCCTGCAGAGCCGGTGCTCATCCCAGCTGAGCACAACTTCCCAGCCGAGGTCTGGGCTGCCTTCTTCCAGCAACATCCGGAAGACCTCGGACCCCTGCTCCGATGGCTGCAGGGAGAGATCCATGAGGTGTCCAGCGACGACTGGTGGGAAGTCTACGTGGCACAGTGCACCACCGTGAACTTCCTGTGCCAGCACGGGCTGGACCAGGAGGCCTTGGTGCAGGCGCTGCAGATGACCACCAGTGGTGACGTGGTGCCCTTCGTCAGAAGGCTCATCGGCATCGCTGCAGCCCTGTACGGCCCCACCATCCGCCACCAGCTGGACCACCAGGACACCCGTGCTGCTGGAGGGAGGGAGGACAGTCCTGCAGCCAGCACCATCACCAGCACCTCCCATCAGGAGCCTCCTGCCTCGGGCCCAGGCCGCTCCACCAGCACCGCAGGGCCCAGCACGGAGCCAGGGCAGGCGGCCACAGCGGGTCCCTCTTCCCAGGGCAGCGACCGCTCGTCTGGGGGGCCCCGGCGCCCCCCGAAGAGGAAGGCCCGCAGCAGCCCCCAGGACTCTGCGCCGCCCTGCAAGAGGCGGCCCCGGCGGCGGCACTAGGCCGGCACCGCAATGCTGTCACAGCACGGCTCCGGCGGGCCGGGAGCCCAACATCTGCCTCTCGGCCTGCTGCTTATAATACCTAATAAACATCCCTTAAAACTTAGAACAAAAAGTCTCTGTGTTTTTGACAAGATTGCTGGCGTTGCTGTTCCTACCCATGCTGCCCATGCTGCTTTCTCCATATTTCTGTCCTTATAGATAGAGGGTGTTAAATTTCATCTTTGAAATTTAGGACCGTAAATCAGCACTCCTGATATTACTAATAAAAGAGACAAAGACCCTAATAAGCAGAAGATGGACCGATTATGATTGCATGTGATGACACTGCGTGATGACATCACAAAATCAGACCCCGTCCCAAACCATCCCACTGTGAGTAATGCAGGAACTCATCAGAGGAAGGAAAACACATGGAACACTAAAGAATCAAACTCCAGTCCAATAGCAGCACATAGCCTTGAGTGATACCCTTGATTTTTGAAACATTTAAGTTACATCATGATCTTTTTTTACTTGAATCCCCCGATTTTTTTAAAATGGAGAACAGCTTCATATGTGATACCTCAATTTGCTTTTAAAAAAACTCCAAATAGCACGAGGCTCCTGTGGCTGTTCAAGGGAACACAGGAAAAATGAGAATTAATCTCGTATTATTCAATGAAGTGAAACACCGTAGCAAGCACACCTGTAATATACTTTCTGCCCAGTTCAGCAGCCCAACCAGCTTCAACAGGGATGAGGTGCCAACCATGGCAGAAGAGCTGCATCTATTCCACCTTCATTGTGGATCACGCATCATCTGGTGAGGAACTGGCAGAGCCTACGGCAGGGCCCTGTGGCATCAGCCCATCTGGGGGGACCCAATGAGCCTCCAAGAGGAAGGCCAGTAACTACTAGGATCTGCCATCACCAAGGAAGACTCCACCCCACCAGCAGCAGCAATACAACAGTGGTGGAGCTGGCAAGACTGGGGCTGTGTGGCAGCTGGGACACAAATCAGCTCCCATGGACTCCTGTCATTGCTGTCCACTTCCACCATGGAAATCAAGCAGAAACAGAGATGCAGAATCGTGTTGGTGCTGCCAACAGCATAGTGGTCATTGCCTCCCTACCCCAAATGCTTTCTCCCCTTTTTCCTGCTGCTGTGCCACTGTTACATTTCAGGCAGGATCCCTGTGGGTCTCAGTGAAGGGAAGAGCAAATTTCTGCAACTGAGGAGAAAAATCACCAGGCTCTTTCATAGATGGTGCCAACCATCTGGACAGTAAGTCAGAGTTCTGCTGGACACTAGGCAGAACCAGCAGGGAGCCCTGGCCACTAAGGTGAATGGTGTCCTGGGCTACATGAGGGCAAGTGCTGCCAGCAAGTGAAAGGTGGTGATCCTGCCCCTCTGCTCAGCTCCCAAATGCTGCACCTAGAGTTAGGCAGCCTAGCACATGATGGGATAAAGATGCCAAATTCTGTGATGTCTCTTTGTGGATCTAGTTCAGCTTTACAGAAAGAAAAGGCCACAAGCGTAAAAACGAATCAAGTTGGCCTAATTTTATTATGAACTTGCATCAAGAGTGGGAGCAAGACAAGAAAAAGCCACCAAGAAAATGTAAGGAAATAGATTCTGGTAAAATACACTTTTCTTTTTGATATCTGCAACATATGCATGTAGTGCAGAGCCAACAAAATCCATCAAATTCAGCAATGGCTGCATACATGACCATGCATATGTTGATTCACAAAATAAATAAGAAATCCTAGTTCAATTCTGCATCTGATGACGGTACTCATATTAGCAAACAACTCTCTGGATACCGAAAATAGATTATTTCCTTCCTCACATAGCCACCTTGGATATTTGAAAAACATTACCACATCCCACCCTGTCACCTTCCCTCTATGCTGAGAAATTGCTTCATTCAGGTGTGTCTTTCCCACTTTGATTATTCTCTTCTGTGAGCTCTCTATAGTTTGTTCACATCTTTCTTTAGCGTGATATCCAAAACTGAGTAAACCACACCAGGTGAAGAGTTTGGCAGTATCTCAGGTACTCAGCAAAGCAATTACTTCCCATTTCTGCATCCTAGAATTATCTTCTTTTGTTTGTTTGCTTTGTGTGGGGAGGTGACTTTACAAGCTTCCCCTTCCTATTGGTCTGTTTTCCAAAATGCTTATCAGTCTTATCAGTTTGCATAGATCAGCAACTGCAAAGTGCACAGCTGTAAAGAGTATTTTTCCTACTTTCTCTTGAAACTTTGAGACATTTACTTTAACTGTACAGCTACATGATCTTTCAATGTATTCTCATGCACATTTCTCCCTTTCATTCTCAACATGCAATATGTGGATTACTTTATTATTTCACAGATTTCAGCTGACCAATACCACTTGCAGTAAAAGAATCTCCTTACATGTACATACATAGATACTTATACCTATGTACACTCCACATATATGACGCATACAAGTTTTCACATTTATGTATACACGCACTTAGATATTGTGAATGCAACCCTATTCCATACCTTGTATTTGCTTATTATATTATTGCATTGCTGACAGCTCAAATGCAATATTCTTTCCAAAAATTTGCTCGCAATGGCAATTACACAAGACATTATTTGGAGTCCTGAAGGAGGAAAGGAATAGAGTTAAATACGCTTGAGAAATACATCCATGAAAATAATCAAGCCTGGATTTTTCCATGACAGAAGGCATGCTTAACACAAGTTAGAGTGCAGAGGCTGACATAAATTCGCCCCTAAAGGCCACTTTAAAGTCCTTGCTCACTTTCAGACTAGGACTCCTGTGGAAGTTACGTTTCCTCTGGGCTCAGTGATGGCCCTCTGCACGAAGGGAAGTTCAGCCACCTAGGATGACCCCTGTACCACTGCAATCACACCATGCTGTAGAAGCAGCCCAAAGGAGAAAGTCCAAGATATGCATCAGTGGGATTGTTGGGAAAGCAGACCTAACTTAATGTCACTTTGTATAAGAATGAAAATAAAAGGTCTTTCTTATACGTGGTAGCAAAAAAGAGAATACAAAAGGGTCCTGTACACTTCAGACACTCATCAGCAGCATGGGGTAAGTGGTTCAGGGCTGCTCTTCCTGGTTTAGAACTGAGGCTCCCTCTCCAGGCATATTTACAGCCAGAGAGAAGAGCTGTAAAGAAACCACCAAATCACTTCTGTTTTGACAAAAATAAACTACCAGAAACTTTCAAACAGCTTTGTTGTATCTTTTCCTTCAATTGCTGCATGCGTCAACAGGAAGACTTATCTCCTCAACTGGGTATTGGATTAAGCTCATATAAGCAGAAATAAAAGAGGAAATCATAATCATGTGAGGCCTAAAATACTTGGCCTCCTGGTCTCTGGAAAGACAAGTCCCATTTATCAACAGGAGGCAGTTTTATAACCCGGAACAAACTTAGGTCAGTGGTAATATTTGTAGGCATGTACCCACACAGCAATAAAAAGGTTAAAATACTTCAGTGGTGCGGCTATAAGAACTCCAACAATTTTCATTTCCCTGGCCTTTCCTTAGAAAGATTCTGGGAGATGTACCCCCTGGAGTATAAATTAAGGAATAAAATCTCTAAGCTTGTACAAGCACTCTCTGGATATTATTGGTACAAGATAGAAGAGGAAACAAGTAATGTTCAAGAGTAAAAACAATGCTGTGGTTAATCAAACTGGGGTGGGGAGGGGAAGAATCCTTCTTGTCTTCAGTATAACTGTGGCATTTACTTTTTTTTTAATGTGAAATATGTCTTCCCCACAAGAGACTTAGGACTGACAATTATAAGAGGAAAAAGAATGTTTTAACACTTTATATTCTTATAAATCAGTGTTTGTCTGTGATGTTAAACCCCTCCTGCCTTATGAATCACCAGCCTTACAGGTAGAGCAGAGCATTCCAGAAGAACCCCAGACTCATCTTAAATTGGACCATAAACCCATTCATGCATCAACTGTATGGAAAATGTCCTCACATAAAGCAAATGAATGGAATAACACTCATTCAGCCATCACAAAGAGGAACTTGATGCATTTAAAATGACAAGCTAACAGAGCCATCAGCAGCCAAAACTAAGAAGCTTAGTTTCTACAAAGTTTTGATCCAAAGCACAGCTCTGCACTCTGTGTGCATTTTCCAAGGATTTTCGCTTTGTGGGAGCACGCACAAGACCCATCTTCTTCAATGAGACACCTCTGCTCAAGAAACTAATGTGAACTCATTCTTTTTTATTATTCTACCTCTCCATCAGTTAATTGGGTCAGGAGGTAGTTAGGAGGGAGAGAGGAAGAAAAAGACATAGCAGCAAGTGCAGCACAAGCGCACGGTTTTCATTTAGTTTTCAGTGATCTTCTACAGGAAAAAGAAGAATTGTAATCACTGTCCTTACTTAGCAAACCACAGAAAACTGAGGAACCATGGTCTGAGCTAACATTATACATTCAGTTCACCAGGTTCACTTAGGAAGACCAGAAAAAGTCTCCTGTACGCTGAAAATAGTAAACAGCTGAGCCCACACGATTACTTTCCCTCTTTCTTGCCTTTCTATGCCTTTCATATCATTCATGGAATATCATTTCCATTCCTGCAAAACCAGCTGGGCTTTGTGCAGCATCAGCAGCAGCTCAAGCAGACAGAGGAAAATCAGCCTTGTTAACAGCACAGGACCAAGGCAAATCTTGGTTTTCATTTGCTCATAAAACACCTGAGATTCACTCTGCAAAGAGAGGCGGAAATCTCAGGGAGCAAACTGTGGGGTCCTATCACCAGGGGAAAATGTATCCTTTTACAATTCATGGGATCTGAACAGATGTCCAGAAAATTAACTTACTAATGTTGTTGGACCCATAGCTGGTTCTTTCACCTCCCTGCAGTCCTACTTTTGCCGTGCCTCTGTGTTTGCCTGGGTAAGGCACTTTGCTTTCCATCTGCAAAGCATCAGTCCCATGCAGTCCCTGCCAGGCTGAAGCCCTTGCTGTTGTTTCTCGCTACATGAAAAGAGTGGCTGGATCCAGAAGACAGAAAATGGAGCAAAAACACCTGCGTGTGCTGTGTGCCAAACCAAACTGCAACAGAACTTCATTAAAAGTTTTCAGCCTGAAAGGTAACTCCCATTTTACCACAGTGTCAAGAAACATTTTTTCAGTAGGACCACAGTCACAGTACCAGGCACATGGCTCAGTGAAACAACAAAATCCCATTGGATTTTGCTGCTTCCCTTGCTTTTTCATTTTTTTAACCACTTTTATGTTCAATGTGTCTACTCTAAAGGGCAGAGATTTGAAACAGTTGGTTCTATGTCCTACTTATTAGAGTCCTTTAAGTTACACAGTATGCACAGTGAGCTTAATTATGAGACAATGATAGGAAATTAAATTTTTCCAAAGAGCAGTAGATGTTAAAAATGAAAATGTGATGTTTAATTTGCAAATGGACTAAAAATGTGAATTATTAATGGAAGAAGTAACTCAACTTATAGTGGTCTCAAAGATAATGGCTCTATTATTTTTTAAAACCGATATACTATTAGTCCTGCATTGGCTAATAAATAAAAATAAGCAGCAAGACCAGCAAAACCACTAACAACCTCCCATTACAGGAAGGAATGCTGCAAAAATAAGATGCATAGGCAAGGATGATTAATACCAGCGTAAGGGAGCATGCACTTTGTGTAGACCTCCACGTTTAGAAGAAACTCTGAACAGTATGGACACCTGTGATATTCTCACCCCAGACAATTAATCAGACCAATGTACTTCAAGAGAAAAATTGACCAGATGTGAAGGGGTCTGGAGCACCAGCCAAAACTGAGAGATTCTACGTACCCAGCAACAGTGTTTGTGCTCACTGGGTCATTCTTGCCAAAAGTTGGAGTGCAAAAGAGCTTCTAATACTAGCAAATAAAAGTTGGTTCACCATAGAGTAAAAAAATATATATATAACAATGACTGGGGAATCTTTGTTGAAGCTGAACATCCTGGCCTCCTTCCCTGTGTTCCACAGGAAAAAGATTGTTTGTTATCAGAATGCCTTTATAAGAAGAGTCATAAATTCATTACAACCATGCAAGAAATATCTCTATCACATCACTGTCTGTAAGCTAATTGTACAAGACTCCATTCATGTTAAACACAAGGAAGACAAACCAAGAAAACACTGAAATAGCTTCAAAAAAGAAACAGAAACCCAGTCGCGCCGCTATGCGGTAGAAATTCCTTCAAATCTGATAAGGTACTAAAATCTCTGATAAAAACAGTAATGGCCAGAAGGGTGACAGAATTTCTGATGCACCTGTCACAGTGCACTGAGACATGAGCAAACTACAACCCTGCTCAGTTTAAGACTCTTGGGAAGCAGATCACAGGATAAAAATCCAAGTACATAACGTCTTTTTGTTACTGTTGTCAATCAGACTGCATCTTTTAAAAAGTACATGTAGCTGGTCACAGAACAATTATATCCAATTTTATTAAAATAAAGAGAAAATGCTCCTCAGAATAACACTATCTATAAGCTCTTCAAAAAGTAGTAACATAATTCAAGGAAATACGACTTTTACTATCTTCCCTTCAGAGAAAACCAATGTAGATGTTACTGCTTACTTTGTCCTCGATAAGGAAAACTATGAAAGCACAGAATCATTAAATGCCTTGTGTTAGAAGGGACATCAAGGATCACCAACTTCCAACGCCCCACTGCAGGCAGGGTTGCCAGCCACTAGATGCTGGTAAACGCTTCAGCATCACCGAATAGGTTTCACACATAAAATTCTTTCCAAAAATTTCCCAGAATTTCCAAGGGGAAAGCACTGGAAGTGTCTGCACCAATACTGGCAGAGTTTGATTTCAGTAAATTAAAATGTTTCTCCTCCCTCTGTGCTCACACTCTAATAAAACACATCTGGAAAATAGTGAAAATATTCAGAGAAGCAAAATTTTCTTTGATTATGATGATTCATTGAAAGCGAAATCAAATCTGTTATTAGCCATTAGAGTCTAAACGCTATGATGAATGTCTGGGATTTACATGGCACTTTGCATCTTCAGAGTACTGTAATTAATTACTCTTACACTGTGAGGCATTGTTTTCACACAAGGCTCTCTCCAAGACCAACTAGATGTTAATTATAAGGGCCCCTCTCCTCAGATGGCATAATACAGTAAGACTCTGTTCATGTACCTAACACTGATATCAAACAGTGCTCTACTGAACCCTGCAATGACATAGCAGCACTTCTGATGCTTTTTATTAAAATCTCCCTCTAAATATGTTTTAAAGGGTTTTCTTTCTTTTTTTAATAAGAGAAAGCTCCAGAGGGAGCCCATGCACAAAGAATATATACATAAAATGGCTTCCAGACTAATAGTAAAACTGTGTGCAGAAAGTTCTTCAAATCTATTGTTGAGGTTTCAAGGCAATCTATATAGGGAACTATAAATTCCAATATATGGAATAATGCTCCAAAGAACTTTTACAAAACAGGGCTTAACATTGTTTTATTTAGTGCACGTATGTCAATAAACAGAAAGAAAAAACACTACAGAGTTGTAATGGAAAGAATCTCTAATATCAAAGATATTAAATCTCAGATAGAGAAGAGCTCAGGATAGCCTGTGGTTAGTTACTCATGGGAGATGAGAGACATCTAAAAGAAATATTAAAATAACAGTAAGAGATTGGGGGCTGAAGAGGAATGGCTATATTGCAGCACCCCAGGACAAGTATCCAGAAAGCCATCCAGCCAGAAAGCCATCCAACAACAGCCTGCCACAGAATACATCAAGGTAATCAGGTGCACAATGGACTGCTTTTCCACCTCGCCTCTGTCAAGAACTGTTCCATGAAATATATCTTACATTCTGTTCTCACATATACACAATTCATCAGCTTTCTCTGGAACTCCTCTTTCTTCTCTAGCCCTTTCTGACACTGCAGATTAGGCCCTCTCCTAAGGCCTCTTCCTCTCTGTTTCAGTCCCCATGGAATTAAAGAACCAAACCCCTCTACTAGCATTTCACTTTAAGTCTACAGAGAATTTGAGCCAGTTTGGAGACTTAATAAAAAGGTTAACCCAAAGGAGAAAGTGCAAGAAGAGTAAAACAGTGAAGACGAAGATATTTCAGACAATGCCACAATGACATTCCTCTAAGGACTGGTGTTGAGAAGGAGCATCTCATTCCCTTCTCCTCCAGCACTTGCATAACATTTCTCATCTTAATCATTGTGAACCTTCACATCTTCATTTTACAGCCAGGAAAACCCAAAGCTAGAGGTTCAGTAAATGAGTTGTCCCAGATTAGAACACACGTCAGGGAACAAATCAGAAGAACTCCACAGTTACTCTCTCTACATCCCAGCCTGAGCATTGTTGATCTTAGTGAAATTTGGGCTCTTTCTCTTCAAAATATCCACTATTGCTTTGCTTTGGCTAGAAACTACAAATCCTCCAGCAACTAGTCTTAAGACAATTTACCATATGGGTTCCCTTCTGATATTAAGCGTTCTTCTAACCCCAAACTCTCCAGTGGACTTCAGTTTACAGTTACTGTGGAGTATCAGGCAGCAAGGGCAATAGCAACAGTTCCTCAATGGACATCGATTTTAGCATGCTCTTTGCTAAGAGCAGAGATGCACAAACATACAGATGAACTAAAATAATGCTATTGCTTTGTCTCGTTTGGAAGGGCTACAGGGAAAAAGAAAAAACTACCCGAGTGAAGAATGGAAATATTTGCTATGTTTGACAGGGGAAGCATGATTAAAAAGCACTGACGCTGAAATAATGACTAAACTCTATCAAGACTAACACACACACCAGCTCATACCACAAGTACGTACCACAATTTGTAATGTGGGTAAGAATATATAAAAGCCATCCTGTCTCAAGGCACACCTTATAACTTGTGGCTATTACCATTAAAAAGACATTTCCCAGAATATCTCACAAGACTCAAAGAGGTAGAGTTGCCTATCAATGCATCTCTGGAAATGGGCAGGAATTTAGCCCTGCCAGCAGACGCCCCTACATAACCATCACTTCTCTGCTTGCTTGCTCAGTACTCTCTTGAAATTCCCACCCTACACGAACTTCATTAAGAGTACTTCAACCAGGTGTAGCTTGGGTCAGAACATATTGGGATCCTCCCTTGTGCCTAATTCAGTGGCAGATGAGAGCACTGTCCCTGTAACTCAGGCCTGAAAGGGTCTTGTGGTCTTTCTGTCAGGTTTCAGAAACACACTGCAGAAAATGAACTTAACAGCCCCATTCAAACATGTGAGGTCCCAGGCAGATCAGCAGCAGTGAGGTGAGTCTGGCCCTCCTGGGATCGTTTCGTATTAACAGTTCAACGTGAGTTCCTCCTGTTTCAATCCTTAGCTGCTTTTTTCTTCCTTTTGAAGTTTTGCCCAATCACTTATAATAATAATGAATAATTTACTAAAAGAAAATCAAAGAAAACATAAGTCTGTCTTAATATTGGCATGTCAAATGATGTTTAACAGTTGCTTAGCACCACGGATTTCAGTAGAGCATTTCCTCATCCTCATTAGTGTAAGTCAGAGAAGCAGCAGCAACACAATGAAACATTTGCAGAATTTTCTAAGTGGCTTACTTCATCTAAGAGGAACAGCACTTCACTATAATAGGAATGATTATATGTGGATTTAGCTCAATTAAGCATCACCTTGGTAATGCTCTCTCTTTTGTTATCCAAACATCCTTGTGTATGTTTATCAGGACGACTGAAGTTTGCCCAGGAAGCCAAGTTAAATTTCTAGCTTTATAGTTAAAGGAGCCAAGTTTAAAGAAACATTTCAAACACGTACTGGCTGTATTCCCTGACAAATCCCTTCCACCTTTTTTCTGAACCTTACCCACGAAATTAAATATATTAGGTTGCATGATCAGAGAAAGAGTGGCTGGTCATGCATTCCCACTAAGCATACAAGGTACCTATAGAAACTAAGAAAGACTTCTCCCAGGCAGCTGCACAGATAAACTCATTTTTCAGAGTTGTTCTGGACTCTATGCTTCTGTAAAAGATAATACACATTTCCAGATAAAAATCTCATTTCCCATCTGTGCTGCATCCGATGCATCATGACAAACATCTTGAATAAAAAGAAATATAAGGGACTCCTAGAAATAAAGTATAAACTCAAAGGGCATTTGATGGAAACTTCAAGAACAACTTGTGAGTGGTTTTTTCATGTTTTGTATTTGCACCTATGTGGCATATTAACTTGGTACCAGCCTGCACATGCAGACCCCAGAAAATTATGCATGAATGCTCTGTGTCCTATCATTTATAGGGAGCAAGTTCCAAACACACTGCCTACTTTTTCCTTGTCAAATGGCATACACAAGAGGCAGTGTTTACCATATTTATAACACAATGTTCAGGTTTGTAAGGCTTAAATCCTACCTATGGCAGCAAAATTATTCTGTGCTCAAGTTACTCATGTCCCCTCGTTAACTCTTTACTACAATTGGTGCCTCATGGCAGACAAGCAAAAATCTAAATTCCTGCATTAAGGTGTCATAAATCACAGTGTGGCAGACTCAGATTACACCAGGATTCATGCAGGCTTTTAAAAAATTGCATAGTCAGAATGAGCAAGCTAACTGCTGGGAGGTTAAAAACCATGGCATGTCTTTGCGGCAGCTTTTCCTCTTCTGGTCTGTGTCCGGACAGTTTCTTAAAGCTGATCACACATTCATGTGTTCAAAACTAATAGTGACAAAAGCAAAAAGATAAACAAAGAGACATAGCAAGTTCTCTTAAAGCATTCTGAATTCATAAAAAATTAAGGTGATAAACAAGAAGTACAAAGATCATGCTCCTTTAAAATAAGAAGGCTCATCACGAAAGAAAACTCAAACGACAGTCACCTCACAACAGAAATATCCTGGTTTTCAATGTTTCTTTAACTATTCAAGCGCTCCAACAGCCAATAAGATCAAAACACAATGTATTTTTAGTAAGGTACCCAAATTTGACGTATTTCATAACAAAAACTCTCAGAGAGCATTCTTGTTCTTCTATGTCAGCTACTGCATTTGCATCAGTTTAAGGGCAAAGTTCTTCTAGTTCAGAAGAGAGCAAGCAGTGCGTCATAGAATGGCTCAGGTTGGAAAGGACCTTAAAGAAAATCCAGTTCTAATTCTCCTTAATATTCTTAATATTTTTTTCCCCACTGAAAAGGACCGTGCTTAGTAGAAAAAGGTTTAGATACCAGTCCCATGAGGTCCTTCGACAGTGCTAGTACTTATTTTTCTCCTTCACAAGGTCATTTAAATTTCAAACATTAATTGACGTGGTCCTTCATGTCAAAAGAAAACAAACTTGTTGTCACTCAGTCCATAGGTTTCAGATTACTTCTCAATGAAACATCTTCTTAGACATTTTATATACATTCACCCAAAATGGTACATGAAAAGAGGTAGATGTTCCTATCTTCAAGGAGCTTAATTCATCTTGCATTTTATACCCCTCTGGACAGGAATTAAATAAAAAATACCCAAAAAGAAGCATAGAACTTTCATATGACACGGGAGGAAGAAGGCCCAAAATGAAATTATACTCCAAATAGAACAGAAATACAAGCAAGCACTAGCGAGGGGACAGTTCATCTTTTTGCAGTAGAATTTTCACCTTCAGCCAGGAATTGCTGCCCCTGAGCCTTCAAAGCTAGCTGAAAGAGAGAAGCCTCAAAACCACTTGCTGGGAGACAGCATCAATTCAGCCACAACTCAAATAGGACAGTCCTTATGCAAGTCACAAGGCAAGTCTGATACTCAGTAGCACTTTGAAAGCAGTAACAAAACATCCATTCACTTATGTGGGTGCCATTTTCTACATAGTGCCAGTACAGCATTCAATTGGGCGATATTCTGTGACAGTAGATATGCTCTCCATACAAGTGAAGGTGTAAGAATCATAAAGTACCTTTGTCTGGAGATCAGCTAGAGCTGAACTGTTGTTGGTAATGCACTACATTTTCTCCACTGAGTGCTAATAACTTGATGTATGTGCATTTGACTTCTGTTTTGTATCTCTTCCAAAACAGAAAAACAAGACACTGGATGTAAGAAGTAACTTTTTTACTCTAAGATAAATCTACTCCAAGATGGCTTATGAAAATGGCTAAAGCACAGTGTTATGTACAGGAATAAAATTTATATACTTACTAATAAAAACATCACTTTACTAAAAAACAGAAAAAAAAAATATTTTTAATCTTCCATAATAAAAAACCATGTAACTTTCCTTTACACCAGCAGCATATGTCCAACTAAATACTTGGATAGAAAATTGTTTCTTATTTTACCTTCTTCAAACTACTTGATATAAAAATCTTAAAACAGATTCCATACACTGGCAGTGAAAATTCATTAACAAAGGTTTCCCTCAGCATCTAAATCAGAGTGATCTTGGGTAACACAAAATCATAGATTCATGAAGGCCGAAAAAGATCTCCAAGATCACCAACTTCAAGAGACAGAGGGAAGCAGGAAATTTTATTGAATAATAAAACGTGCAGCACGTGAGGCTGGCGCATAGTGATGAGCAAGCAGTGGATGACGGCGTCGCTGTGGGACGGGTGGTGATGTCCCCCAGTGAAGGCGAGGCCCAGCAACACGGCCAAGCCCTGGTCTGTGACATCTCCGTGCGATGGATTGTGACTGCTTGGCCCACACTGCTCCAATGCGGGCGCAGCAGCCCAGCCCAGCAGTTCGTGCCTGGCCTCCAACCGAGCGAGTGTGCGAGGACTGGAGTGTGGACAGGGCGAGTTTTGGAGCTGGAACGTGATCTGGGTGTTGCTTGCGCAGCACTCAGCCGCCGTCCCAGAGCCTCTTGAGCTGTACCCCGACCCTGCTGGTTGCAGGCGTCTGGGACATCTAGGAGAGGAGCGTGCAGCAGCGCAGGTGGGCAGCGTGGCAATGCCTGACGCCAGAAGCTGGGGGTGCTTCTTGAGGGCCCCTCCCCAGGCCGGCCTATGCCCGTGGGGACATGGCCTCCGCAGTGGCAGGAGGGGAACAGGGACCGGGAGGGTTTGCTGATGAGAGACTGGGACAGTGAGTGACCGTGGCCTCTCTCTGTCTTTTGCAGTTGGTGACACCGTCTTTCTGCCTGCTGCAGCACCTGTGAGGGGAGCAGCTTCCCGACCTCAGCTCTCCCCAGCCCACTGAACAGCCCGGGCCATGGATGCAACATCCGACTGGACCTGCCCCATCTGTGGGCAAGAACGGGAGGATGTGGCTTACGTGACCCCCTGCCAGCACCAGCTGTGCTACGGCTGTGCCGTCTGGTGGGCACAGAAGAAACCGAGTTGTGCCGTATGCGGGCACAAAGTCGCCACCATCCGATACTCGGTGAGGTCGGACGAGGATTACCTGGAGTGTGCTGTCCCGCAGCCCGCAGCGCACTCAGGTGACGGCCTGCAGGACGAGCAGGGGCCTGCAGAGCCGGTGCTCATCCCAGCTGAGCACAACTTCCCAGCCGAGGTCTGGGCTGCCTTCTTCCAGCAACATCCGGAAGACCTCGGACCCCTGCTCCGATGGCTGCAGGGAGAGATCCATGAGGTGTCCAGCGACGACTGGTGGGAAGTCTACGTGGCACAGTGCACCACCGTGAACTTCCTGTGCCAGCACGGGCTGGACCAGGAGGCCTTGGTGCAGGCGCTGCAGATGACCACCAGTGGTGACGTGGTGCCCTTCGTCAGAAGGCTCATCGGCATCGCTGCAGCCCTGTACGGCCCCACCATCCGCCACCAGCTGGACCACCAGGACACCCGTGCTGCTGGAGGGAGGGAGGACAGTCCTGCAGCCAGCACCATCACCAGCACCTCCCATCAGGAGCCTCCTGCCTCGGGCCCAGGCCGCTCCACCAGCACCGCAGGGCCCAGCACGGAGCCAGGGCAGGCGGCCACAGCGGGTCCCTCTTCCCAGGGCAGCGACCGCTCGTCTGGGGGGCCCCGGCGCCCCCCGAAGAGGAAGGCCCGCAGCAGCCCCCAGGACTCTGCGCCGCCCTGCAAGAGGCGGCCCCGGCGGCGGCACTAGGCCGGCACCGCAATGCTGTCACAGCACGGCTCCGGCGGGCCGGGAGCCCAACATCTGCCTCTCGGCCTGCTGCTTATAATACCTAATAAACATCCCTTAAAACTTAGAACAAAAAGTCTCTGTGTTTTTGACAAGACTGCTGGCGTTGCTGTTCCTACCCATGCTGCCCATGCTGCTTTCTCCATATTTCTGTCCTTATAGATAGAGGGTGTTAAATTTCATCTTTGAAATTTAGGACCGTAAATCAGCACTCCTGATATTACTAATAAAAGAGACAAAGACCCTAATAAGCAGAAGATGGACCGATTATGATTGCATGTGATGACACTGCGTGATGACATCACAAAATCAGACCCCGTCCCAAACCATCCCACTGTGAGTAATGCAGGAACTCATCAGAGGAAGGAAAACACATGGAACACTAAAGAATCAAACTCCAGTCCAATAGCAGCACATAGCCTTGAGTGATACCCTTGATTTTTGAAACATTTAAGTTACATCATGATCTTTTTTTACTTGAATCCCCCGATTTTTTTAAAATGGAGAACAGCTTCATATGTGATACCTCAATTTGCTTTTAAAAAAACTCCAAATAGCACGAGGCTCCTGTGGCTGTTCAAGGGAACACAGGAAAAATGAGAATTAATCTCGTATTATTCAATGAAGTGAAACACCGTAGCAAGCACACCTGTAATATACTTTCTGCCCAGTTCAGCAGCCCAACCAGCTTCAACAGGGATGAGGTGCCAACCATGGCAGAAGAGCTGCATCTATTCCACCTTCATTGTGGATCATGCATCATCTGGTGAGGAACTGGCAGAGCCTACGGCAGGGCCCTGTGGCATCAGCCCATCTGGGGGGACCCAATGAGCCTCCAAGAGGAAGGCCAGTAACTACTAGGATCTGCCATCACCAAGGAAGACTCCACCCCACCAGCAGCAGCAATACAACAGTGGTGGAGCTGGCAAGACTGGGGCTGTGTGGCAGCTGGGACACAAATCAGCTCCCATGGACTCCTGTCATTGCTGTCCACTTCCACCATGGAAATCAAGCAGAAACAGAGATGCAGAATCGTGTTGGTGCTGCCAACAGCATAGTGGTCATTGCCTCCCTACCCCAAATGCTTTCTCCCCTTTTTCCTGCTGCTGTGCCACTGTTACATTTCAGGCAGGATCCCCGTGGGTCTCAGTGAAGGGAAGAGCAAATTTCTGCAACTGAGGAGAAAAATCACCAGGCTCTTTCATAGATGGTGCCAACCATCTGGACAGTAAGTCAGAGTTCTGCTGGACACTAGGCAGAACCAGCAGGGAGCCCTGGCCACTAAGGTGAATGGTGTCCTGGGCTACATGAGGGCAAGTGCTGCCAGCAAGTGAAAGGTGGTGATCCTGCCCCTCTGCTCAGCTCCCAAATGCTGCACCTAGAGTTAGGCAGCCTAGCACATGATGGGATAAAGATGCCAAATTCTGTGATGTCTCTTTGTGGATCTAGTTCAGCTTTACAGAAAGAAAAGGCCACAAGCGTAAAAACGAATCAAGTTGGCCTAATTTTATTATGAACTTGCATCAAGAGTGGGAGCAAGACAAGAAAAAGCCACCAAGAAAATGTAAGGAAATAGATTCTGGTAAAATACACTTTTCTTTTTGATATCTGCAACATATGCATGTAGTGCAGAGCCAACAAAATCCATCAAATTCAGCAATGGCTGCATACATGACCATGCATATGTTGATTCACAAAATAAATAAGAAATCCTAGTTCAATTCTGCATCTGATGACGGTACTCATATTAGCAAACAACTCTCTGGATACCGAAAATAGATTATTTCCTTCCTCACATAGCCACCTTGGATATTTGAAAAACATTACCACATCCCACCCTGTCACCTTCCCTCTATGCTGAGAAATTGCTTCATTCAGGTGTGTCTTTCCCACTTTGATTATTCTCTTCTGTGAGCTCTCTATAGTTTGTTCACATCTTTCTTTAGCGTGATATCCAAAACTGAGTAAACCACACCAGGTGAAGAGTTTGGCAGTATCTCAGGTACTCAGCAAAGCAATTACTTCCCATTTCTGCATCCTAGAATTATCTTCTTTTGTTTGTTTGCTTTGTGTGGGGAGGTGACTTTACAAGCTTCCCCTTCCTATTGGTCTGTTTTCCAAAATGCTTATCAGTCTTATCAGTTTGCATAGATCAGCAACTGCAAAGTGCACAGCTGTAAAGAGTATTTTTCCTACTTTCTCTTGAAACTTTGAGACATTTACTTTAACTGTACAGCTACATGATCTTTCAATGTATTCTCATGCACATTTCTCCCTTTCATTCTCAACATGCAATATGTGGATTACTTTATTATTTCACAGATTTCAGCTGACCAATACCACTTGCAGTAAAAGAATCTCCTTACATGTACATACATAGATACTTATACCTATGTACACTCCACATATATGACGCATACAAGTTTTCACATTTATGTATACACGCACTTAGATATTGTGAATGCAACCCTATTCCATACCTTGTATTTGCTTATTATATTATTGCATTGCTGACAGCTCAAATGCAATATTCTTTCCAAAAATTTGCTCGCAATGGCAATTACACAAGACATTATTTGGAGTCCTGAAGGAGGAAAGGAATAGAGTTAAATACGCTTGAGAAATACATCCATGAAAATAATCAAGCCTGGATTTTTCCATGACAGAAGGCATGCTTAACACAAGTTAGAGTGCAGAGGCTGACATAAATTCGCCCCTAAAGGCCACTTTAAAGTCCTTGCTCACTTTCAGACTAGGACTCCTGTGGAAGTTACGTTTCCTCTGGCCTCAGTGATGGCCCTCTGCACGAAGGGAAGTTCAGCCACCTAGGATGACCCCTGTACCACTGCAATCACACCATGCTGTAGAAGCAGCCCAAAGGAGAAAGTCCAAGATATGCATCAGTGGGATTGTTGGGAAAGCAGACCTAACTTAATGTCACTTTGTATAAGAATGAAAATAAAAGGTCTTTCTTATACGTGGTAGCAAAAAAGAGAATACAAAAGGGTCCTGTACACTTCAGACACTCATCAGCAGCATGGGGTAAGTGGTTCAGGGCTGCTCTTCCTGGTTTAGAACTGAGGCTCCCTCTCCAGGCATATTTACAGCCAGAGAGAAGAGCTGTAAAGAAACCACCAAATCACTTCTGTTTTGACAAAAATAAACTACCAGAAACTTTCAAACAGCTTTGTTGTATCTTTTCCTTCAATTGCTGCATGCGTCAACAGGAAGACTTATCTCCTCAACTGGGTATTGGATTAAGCTCATATAAGCAGAAATAAAAGAGGAAATCATAATCATGTGAGGCCTAAAATACTTGGCCTCCTGGTCTCTGGAAAGACAAGTCCCATTTATCAACAAGAGGCAGTTTTATAACCCGGAACAAACTTAGGTCAGTGGTAATATTTGTAGGCATGTACCCACACAGCAATAAAAAGGTTAAAATACTTCAGTGGTGCGGCTATAAGAACTCCAACAATTTTCATTTCCCTGGCCTTTCCTTAGAAAGATTCTGGGAGATGTACCCCCTGGAGTATAAATTAAGGAATAAAATCTCTAAGCTTGTACAAGCACTCTCTGGATATTATTGGTACAAGATAGAAGAGGAAACAAGTAATGTTCAAGAGTAAAAACAATGCTGTGGTTAATCAAACTGGGGTGGGGAGGGGAAGAATCCTTCTTGTCTTCAGTATAACTGTGGCATTTACTTTTTTTTTAATGTGAAATATGTCTTCCCCACAAGAGACTTAGGACTGACAATTATAAGAGGAAAAAGAATGTTTTAACACTTTATATTCTTATAAATCAGTGTTTGTCTGTGATGTTAAACCCCTCCTGCCTTATGAATCACCAGCCTTACAGGTAGAGCAGAGCATTCCAGAAGAACCCCAGACTCATCTTAAATTGGACCATAAACCCATTCATGCATCAACTGTATGGAAAATGTCCTCACATAAAGCAAATGAATGGAATAACACTCATTCAGCCATCACAAAGAGGAACTTGATGCATTTAAAATGACAAGCTAACAGAGCCATCAGCAGCCAAAACTAAGAAGCTTAGTTTCTACAAAGTTTTGATCCAAAGCACAGCTCTGCACTCTGTGTGCATTTTCCAAGGATTTTCGCTTTGTGGGAGCACGCACAAGACCCATCTTCTTCAATGAGACACCTCTGCTCAAGAAACTAATGTGAACTCATTCTTTTTTATTATTCTACCTCTCCATCAGTTAATTGGGTCAGGAGGTAGTTAGGAGGGAGAGAGGAAGAAAAAGACATAGCAGCAAGTGCAGCACAAGCGCACGGTTTTCATTTAGTTTTCAGTGATCTTCTACAGGAAAAAGAAGAATTGTAATCACTGTCCTTACTTAGCAAACCACAGAAAACTGAGGAACCATGGTCTGAGCTAACATTATACATTCAGTTCACCAGGTTCACTTAGGAAGACCAGAAAAAGTCTCCTGTACGCTGAAAATAGTAAACAGCTGAGCCCACACGATTACTTTCCCTCTTTCTTGCCTTTCTATGCCTTTCATATCATTCATGGAATATCATTTCCATTCCTGCAAAACCAGCTGGGCTTTGTGCAGCATCAGCAGCAGCTCAAGCAGACAGAGGAAAATCAGCCTTGTTAACAGCACAGGACCAAGGCAAATCTTGGTTTTCATTTGCTCATAAAACACCTGAGATTCACTCTGCAAAGAGAGGCGGAAATCTCAGGGAGCAAACTGTGGGGTCCTATCACCAGGGGAAAATGTATCCTTTTACAATTCATGGGATCTGAACAGATGTCCAGAAAATTAACTTACTAATGTTGTTGGACCCATAGCTGGTTCTTTCACCTCCCTGCAGTCCTACTTTTGCCGTGCCTCTGTGTTTGCCTGGGTAAGGCACTTTGCTTTCCATCTGCAAAGCATCAGTCCCATGCAGTCCCTGCCAGGCTGAAGCCCTTGCTGTTGTTTCTCGCTACATGAAAAGAGTGGCTGGATCCAGAAGACAGAAAATGGAGCAAAAACACCTGCGTGTGCTGTGTGCCAAACCAAACTGCAACAGAACTTCATTAAAAGTTTTCAGCCTGAAAGGTAACTCCCATTTTACCACAGTGTCAAGAAACATTTTTTCAGTAGGACCACAGTCACAGTACCAGGCACATGGCTCAGTGAAACAACAAAATCCCATTGGATTTTGCTGCTTCCCTTGTTTTTTCATTTTTTTAACCACTTTTATGTTCAATGTGTCTACTCTAAAGGGCAGAGATTTGAAACAGTTGGTTCTATGTCCTACTTATTAGAGTCCTTTAAGTTACACAGTATGCACAGTGAGCTTAATTATGAGACAATGATAGGAAATTAAATTTTTCCAAAGAGCAGTAGATGTTAAAAATGAAAATGTGATGTTTAATTTGCAAATGGACTAAAAATGTGAATTATTAATGGAAGAAGTAACTCAACTTATAGTGGTCTCAAAGATAATGGCTCTATTATTTTTTAAAACCAATATACTATTAGTCCTGCATCGGCTAATAAATAAAAATAAGCAGCAAGACCAGCAAAACCACTAACAACCTCCCATTACAGGAAGGAATGCTGCAAAAATAAGATGCATAGGCAAGGATGATTAATACCAGCGTAAGGGAGCATGCACTTTGTGTAGACCTCCACGTTTAGAAGAAACTCTGAACAGTATGGACACCTGTGATATTCTCACCCCAGACAATTAATCAGACCAATGTACTTCAAGAGAAAAATTGACCAGATGTGAAGGGGTCTGGAGCACCAGCCAAAACTGAGAGATTCTACGTACCCAGCAACAGTGTTTGTGCTCACTGGGTCATTCTTGCCAAAAGTTGGAGTGCAAAAGAGCTTCTAATACTAGCAAATAAAAGTTGGTTCACCATAGAGTAAAAAAATATATATATAACAATGACTGGGGAATCTTTGTTGAAGCTGAACATCCTGGCCTCCTTCCCTGTGTTCCACAGGAAAAAGATTGTTTGTTATCAGGATGCCTTTATAAGAAGAGTCATAAATTCATTACAACCATGCAAGAAATATCTCTATCACATCACTGTCTGTAAGCTAATTGTACAAGACTCCATTCATGTTAAACACAAGGAAGACAAACCAAGAAAACACTGAAATAGCTTCAAAAAAGAAACAGAAACCCAGTCGCGCCGCTATGCAGTAGAAATTCCTTCAAATCTGATAAGGTACTAAAATCTCTGATAAAAACAGTAATGGCCAGAAGGGTGACCGAATTTCTGATGCACCTCATCCACTGTCACAGTGCACTGAGACATGAGCAAACTACAACCCTGCTCAGTTTAAGACTCTTGGGAAGCAGATCACAGGATAAAAATCCAAGTACATAACGTCTTTTTGTTACTGTTGTCAATCAGACTGCATCTTTTAAAAAGTACATGTAGCTGGTCACAGAACAATTATATCCAATTTTATTAAAATAAAGAGAAAATGCTCCTCAGAATAACACTATCTATAAGCTCTTCAAAAAGTAGTAACATAATTCAAGGAAATACGACTTTTACTATCTTCCCTTCAGAGAAAACCAATGTAGATGTTACTGCTTACTTTGTCCTCGATAAGGAAAACTATGAAAGCACAGAATCATTAAATGCCTTGTGTTAGAAGGGACATCAAGGATCACCAACTTCCAGTGCCCCACTGCAGGCAGGGTTGCCAGCCACTAGATGCTGGTAAACGCTTCAGCATCACCGAATAGGTTTCACACATAAAATTCTTTCCAAAAATTTCCCAGAATTTCCAAGGGGAAAGCACTGGAAGTGTCTGCACCAATACTGGCAGAGTTGGATTTCAGTAAATTAAAATGTTTCTCCTCCCTCTGTGCTCACACTCTAATAAAACACATCTGGAAAATAGTGAAAATATTCAGAGAAGCAAAATTTTCTTTGATTATGATGATTCATTGAAAGCGAAATCAAATCTGTTATTAGCCATTAGAGTCTAAACGCTATGATGAATGTCTGGGATTTACATGGCACTTTGCATCTTCAGAGTACTGTAATTAATTACTCTTACACTGTGAGGCATTGTTTTCACACAAGGCTCTCTCCAAGACCAACTAGATGTTAATTATAAGGGCCCCTCTCCTCAGATGGCATAATACAGTAAGACTCTGTTCATGTACCTAACACTGATATCAAACAGTGCTCTACTGAACCCTGCAATGACATAGCAGCACTTCTGATGCTTTTTATTAAAATCTCCCTCTAAATATGTTTTAAAGGGTTTTCTTTCTTTTTTTAATAAGAGAAAGCTCCAGAGGGAGCCCATGCACAAAGAATATATACATAAAATAGCTTCCAGACTAATAGTAAAACTGTGTGCAGAAAGTTCTTCAAATCTATTGTTGAGGTTTCAAGGCAATCTATATAGGGAACTATAAATTCCAATATATGGAATAATGCTCCAAAGAACTTTTACAAAACAGGGCTTAACATTGTTTTATTTAGTGCACGTATGTCAATAAACAGAAAGAAAAAACACTACAGAGTTGTAATGGAAAGAATCTCTAATATCAAAGATATTAAATCTCAGATAGAGAAGAGCTCAGGATAGCCTGTGGTTAGTTACTCATGGGAGATGAGAGACATCTAAAAGAAATATTAAAATAACAGTAAGAGATTGGGGGCTGAAGAGGAATGGCTATATTGCAGCACCCCAGGACAAGTATCCAGAAAGCCATCCAGCCAGAAAGCCATCCAACAACAGCCTGCCACAGAATACATCAAGGTAATCAGGTGCACAATGGACTGCTTTTCCACCTCGCCTCTGTCAAGAACTGTTCCATGAAATATATCTTACATTCTGTTCTCACATATACACAATTCATCAGCTTTCTCTGGAACTCCTCTTTCTTCTCTAGCCCTTTCTGACACTGCAGATTAGGCCCTCTCCTAAGGCCTCTTCCTCTCTGTTTCAGTCCCCATGGAATTAAAGAACCAAACCCCTCTACTAGCATTTCACTTTAAGTCTACAGAGAATTTGAGCCAGTTTGGAGACTTAATAAAAAGGTTAACCCAAAGGAGAAAGTGCAAGAAGAGTAAAACAGTGAAGACGAAGATATTTCAGACAATGCCACAATGACATTCCTCTAAGGACTGGTGTTGAGAAGGAGCATCTCATTCCCTTCTCCTCCAGCACTTGCATAACATTTCTCATCTTAATCATTGTGAACCTTCACATCTTCATTTTACAGCCAGGAAAACCCAAAGCTAGAGGTTCAGTAAATGAGTTGTCCCAGATTAGAACACACGTCAGGGAACAAATCAGAAGAACTCCACAGTTACTCTCTCTAGATCCCAGCCTGAGCATTGTTGATCTTAGTGAAATTTGGGCTCTTTCTCTTCAAAATATCCACTATTGCTTTGCTTTGGCTAGAAACTACAAATCCTCCAGCAACTAGTCTTAAGACAATTTACCATATGGGTTCCCTTCTGATATTAAGCGTTCTTCTAACCCCAAACTCTCCAGTGGACTTCAGTTTACAGTTACTGTGGAGTATCAGGCAGCAAGGGCAATAGCAACAGTTCCTCAATGGACATCGATTTTAGCATGCTCTTTGCTAAGAGCAGAGATGCACAAACATACAGATGAACTAAAATAATGCTATTGCTTTGTCTCGTTTGGAAGGGCTACAGGGAAAAAGAAAAAACTACCCGAGTGAAGAATGGAAATATTTGCTATGTTTGACAGGGGAAGCATGATTAAAAAGCACTGACGCTGAAATAATGACTAAACTCTATCAAGACTAACACACACACCAGCTCATACCACAAGTACGTACCACAATTTGTAATGTGGGTAAGAATATATAAAAGCCATCCTGTCTCAAGGCACACCTTATAACTTGTGGCTATTACCATTAAAAAGACATTTCCCAGAATATCTCACAAGACTCAAAGAGGTAGAGTTGCCTATCAATGCATCTCTGGAAATGGGCAGGAATTTAGCCCTGCCAGCAGACGCCCCTACATAACCATCACTTCTCTGCTTGCTTGCTCAGTACTCTCTTGAAATTCCCACCCTACACGAACTTCATTAAGAGTACTTCAACCAGGTGTAGCTTGGGTCAGAACATATTGGGATCCTCCCTTGTGCCTAATTCAGTGGCAGATGAGAGCACTGTCCCTGTAATTCAGGCCTGAAAGGGTCTTGTGGTCTTTCTGTCAGGTTTCAGAAACACACTGCAGAAAATGAACTTAACAGCCCCATTCAAACATGTGAGGTCCCAGGCAGATCAGCAGCAGTGAGGTGAGTCTGGCCCTCCTGGGATCGTTTCGTATTAACAGTTCAACGTGAGTTCCTCCTGTTTCAATCCTTAGCTGCTTTTTTCTTCCTTTTGAAGTTTTGCCCAATCACTTATAATAATAATGAATAATTTACTAAAAGAAAATCAAAGAAAACATAAGTCTGTCTTAATATTGGCATGTCAAATGATGTTTAACAGTTGCTTAGCACCACGGATTTCAGTAGAGCATTTCCTCATCCTCATTAGTGTAAGTCAGAGAAGCAGCAGCAACACAATGAAACATTTGCAGAATTTTCTAAGTGGCTTACTTCATCTAAGAGGAACAGCACTTCACTATAATAGGAATGATTATATGTGGATTTAGCTCAATTAAGCATCACCTTGGTAATGCTCTCTCTTTTGTTATCCAAACATCCTTGTGTATGTTTATCAGGACGACTGAAGTTTGCCCAGGAAGCCAAGTTAAATTTCTAGCTTTATAGTTAAAGGAGCCAAGTTTAAAGAAACATTTCAAACACGTACTGGCTGTATTCCCTGACAAATCCCTTCCACCTTTTTTCTGAACCTTACCCACGAAATTAAATATATTAGGTTGCATGATCAGAGAAAGAGTGGCTGGTCATGCATTCCCACTAAGCATACAAGGTACCTATAGAAACTAAGAAAGACTTCTCCCAGGCAGCTGCACAGATAAACTCATTTTTCAGAGTTGTTCTGGACTCTATGCTTCTGTAAAAGATAATACACATTTCCAGATAAAAATCTCATTTCCCATCTGTGCTGCATCCGATGCATCATGACAAACATCTTGAATAAAAAGAAATATAAGGGACTCCTAGAAATAAAGTATAAACTCAAAGGGCATTTGATGGAAACTTCAAGAACAACTTGTGAGTGGTTTTTTCATGTTTTGTATTTGCACCTATGTGGCATATTAACTTGGTACCAGCCTGCACATGCAGACCCCAGAAAATTATGCATGAATGCTCTGTGTCCTATCATTTATAGGGAGCAAGTTCCAAACACACTGCCTACTTTTTCCTTGTCAAATGGCATACACAAGAGGCAGTGTTTACCATATTTATAACACAATGTTCAGGTTTGTAAGGCTTAAATCCTACCTATGGCAGCAAAATTATTCTGTGCTCAAGTTACTCATGTCCCCTCGTTAACTCTTTACTACAATTGGTGCCTCATGGCAGACAAGCAAAAATCTAAATTCCTGCATTAAGGTGTCATAAATCACAGTGTGGCAGACTCAGATTACACCAGGATTCATGCAGGCTTTTAAAAAATTGCATAGTCAGAATGAGCAAGCTAACTGCTGGGAGGTTAAAAACCATGGCATGTCTTTGCGGCAGCTTTTCCTCTTCTGGTCTGTGTCCGGACAGTTTCTTAAAGCTGATCACACATTCATGTGTTCAAAACTAATAGTGACAAAAGCAAAAAGATAAACAAAGAGACATAGCAAGTTCTCTTAAAGCATTCTGAATTCATAAAAAATTAAGGTGATAAACAAGAAGTACAAAGATCATGCTCCTTTAAAATAAGAAGGCTCATCACGAAAGAAAACTCAAACGACAGTCACCTCACAACAGAAATATCCTGGTTTTCAATGTTTCTTTAACTATTCAAGCGCTCCAACAGCCAATAAGATCAAAACACAATGTATTTTTAGTAAGGTACCCAAATTTGACGTATTTCATAACAAAAACTCTCAGAGAGCATTCTTGTTCTTCTATGTCAGCTACTGCATTTGCATCAGTTTAAGGGCAAAGTTCTTCTAGTTCAGAAGAGAGCAAGCAGTGCGTCATAGAATGGCTCAGGTTGGAAAGGACCTTAAAGAAAATCCAGTTCTAATTCTCCTTAATATTCTTAATATTTTTTTCCCCACTGAAAAGGACCGTGCTTAGTAGAAAAAGGTTTAGATACCAGTCCCATGAGGTCCTTCGACAGTGCTAGTACTTATTTTTCTCCTTCACAAGGTCATTTAAATTTCAAACATTAATTGACGTGGTCCTTCATGTCAAAAGAAAACAAACTTGTTGTCACTCAGTCCATAGGTTTCAGATTACTTCTCAATGAAACATCTTCTTAGACATTTTATATACATTCACCCAAAATGGTACATGAAAAGAGGTAGATGTTCCTATCTTCAAGGAGCTTAATTCATCTTGCATTTTATACCCCTCTGGACAGGAATTAAATAAAAAATACCCAAAAAGAAGCATAGAACTTTCATATGACACGGGAGGAAGAAGGCCCAAAATGAAATTATACTCCAAATAGAACAGAAATACAAGCAAGCACTAGCGAGGGGACAGTTCATCTTTTTGCAGTAGAATTTTCACCTTCAGCCAGGAATTGCTGCCCCTGAGCCTTCAAAGCTAGCTGAAAGAGAGAAGCCTCAAAACCACTTGCTGGGAGACAGCATCAATTCAGCCACAACTCAAATAGGACAGTCCTTATGCAAGTCACAAGGCAAGTCTGATACTCAGTAGCACTTTGAAAGCAGTAACAAAACATCCATTCACTTATGTGGGTGCCATTTTCTACATAGTGCCAGTACAGCATTCAATTGGGCGATATTCTGTGACAGTAGATATGCTCTCCATACAAGTGAAGGTGTAAGAATCATAAAGTACCTTTGTCTGGAGATCAGCTAGAGCTGAACTGTTGTTGGTAATGCACTACATTTTCTCCACTGAGTGCTAATAACTTGATGTATGTGCATTTGACTTCTGTTTTGTATCTCTTCCAAAACAGAAAAACAAGACACTGGATGTAAGAAGTAACTTTTTTACTCTAAGATAAATCTACTCCAAGATGGCTTATGAAAATGGCTAAAGCACAGTGTTATGTACAGGAATAAAATTTATATACTTACTAATAAAAACATCACTTTACTAAAAAACAGAAAAAAAAAATATTTTTAATCTTCCATAATAAAAAACCATGTAACTTTCCTTTACACCAGCAGCATATGTCCAACTAAATACTTGGATAGAAAATTGTTTCTTATTTTACCTTCTTCAAACTACTTGATAAACAAATCTTAAAACAGATTCCATACACTGGCAGTGAAAATTCATTAACAAAGGTTTCCCTCAGCATCTAAATCAGAGTGATCTTGGGTAACACAAAATCATAGATTCATGAAGGCCGAAAAAGATCTCCAAGATCACCAACTTCAAGAGACAGAGGGAAGCAGGAGATTTTATTGAATAATAAAACGTGCAGCACGTGAGGCTGGCGCATAGTGATGAGCAAGCAGTGGATGACGGCGTCGCTGTGGGACGGGTGGTGATGTCCCCCAGTGAAGGCGAGGCCCAGCAACACGGCCAAGCCCTGGTCTGTGACATCTCCGTGCGATGGATTGTGACTGCTTGGCCCACACTGCTCCAATGCGGGCGCAGCAGCCCAGCCCAGCAGTTCGTGCCTGGCCTCCAACCGAGCGAGTGTGCGAGGACTGGAGTGTGGACAGGGCGAGTTTTGGAGCTGGAACGTGATCTGGGTGTTGCTTGCGCAGCACTCAGCCGCCGTCCCAGAGCCTCTTGAGCTGTACCCCGACCCTGCTGGTTGCAGGCGTCTGGGACATCTAGGAGAGGAGCGTGCAGCAGCGCAGGTGGGCAGCGTGGCAATGCCTGACGCCAGAAGCTGGGGGTGCTTCTTGAGGGCCCCTCCCCAGGCCGGCCTATGCCCGTGGGGACATGGCCTCCGCAGTGGCAGGAGGGGAACAGGGACCGGGAGGGTTTGCTGATGAGAGACTGGGACAGTGAGTGACCGTGGCCTCTCTCTGTCTTTTGCAGTTGGTGACACCATCTTTCTGCCTGCTGCAGCACCTGTGAGGGGAGCAGCTTCCCGACCTCAGCTCTCCCCAGCCCACCGAACAGCCCGGGCCATGGATGCAACATCCGACTGGACCTGCCCCATCTGTGGGCAAGTACGGGAGGATGTGGCTTACGTGACCCCCTGCCAGCACCAGCTGTGCTACGGCTGTGCCGTCTGGTGGGCACAGAAGAAACCGAGTTGTGCCGTATGCGGGCACAAAGTCGCCACCATCCGATACTCGGTGAGGTCGGACGAGGATTACCTGGAGTGTGCTGTCCCGCAGCCCGCAGCGCACTCAGGTGACGGCCTGCAGGACGAGCAGGGGCCTGCAGAGCCGGTGCTCATCCCAGCTGAGCACAACTTCCCAGCCGAGGTCTGGGCTGCCTTCTTCCAGCAACATCCGGAAGACCTCGGACCCCTGCTCCGATGGCTGCAGGGAGAGATCCATGAGGTGTCCAGCGACGACTGGTGGGAAGTCTACGTGGCACAGTGCACCACCGTGAACTTCCTGTGCCAGCACGGGCTGGACCAGGAGGCCTTGGTGCAGGCGCTGCAGATGACCACCAGTGGTGACGTGGTGCCCTTCGTCAGAAGGCTCATCGGCATCGCTGCAGCCCTGTACGGCCCCACCATCCGCCACCAGCTGGACCACCAGGACACCCGTGCTGCTGGAGGGAGGGAGGACAGTCCTGCAGCCAGCACCAGCACCAGCACCTCCCATCAGGAGCCTCCTGCCTCGGGCCCAGGCCGCTCCACCAGCACCGCAGGGCCCAGCACGGAGCCAGGGCAGGCGGCCACAGCGGGTCCCTCTTCCCAGGGCAGCGACCGCTCGTCTGGGGGGCCCCGGCGCCCCCCGAAGAGGAAGGCCCGCAGCAGCCCCCAGGACTCTGCGCCGCCCTGCAAGAGGCGGCCCCGGCGGCGGCACTAGGCCGGCACCGCAATGCCGTCACAGCACGGCTCCGGCGGGCCGGGAGCCCAACATCTGCCTCTCGGCCTGCTGCTTATAATACCTAATAAACATCCCTTAAAACTTAGAACAAAAAGTCTCTGTGTTTTTGACAAGATTGCTGGCGTTGCTGTTCCTACCCATGCTGCCCATGCTGCTTTCTCCATATTTCTGTCCTTATAGATAGAGGGTGTTAAATTTCATCTTTGAAATTTAGGACCGTAAATCAGCACTCCTGATATTACTAATAAAAGAGACAAAGACCCTAATAAGCAGAAGATGGACCGATTATGATTGCATGTGATGACACTGCGTGATGACATCACAAAATCAGACCCCGTCCCAAACCATCCCACTGTGAGTAATGCAGGAACTCATCAGAGGAAGGAAAACACATGGAACACTAAAGAATCAAACTCCAATCCAATAGCAGCACATAGCCTTGAGTGATACCCTTGATTTTTGAAACATTTAAGTTACATCATGATCTTTTTTTACTTGAATCCCCCGATTTTTTTAAAATGGAGAACAGCTTCATATGTGATACCTCAATTTGCTTTTAAAAAAACTCCAAATAGCACGAGGCTCCTGTGGCTGTTCAAGGGAACACAGGAAAAATGAGAATTAATCTCGTATTATTCAATGAAGTGAAACACCGTAGCAAGCACACCTGTAATATACTTTCTGCCCAGTTCAGCAGCCCAACCAGCTTCAACAGGGATGAGGTGCCAACCATGGCAGAAGAGCTGCATCTATTCCACCTTCATTGTGGATCATGCATCATCTAGTGAGGAACTGGCAGAGCCTACGGCAGGGCCCTGTGGCATCAGCCCATCTGGGGGGGACCCAGTGAGCCTCCCACAGGAAGGCCAGTAACTACTAGGATCTGCCATCACCAAGGAAGACTCCACCCCACCAGCAGCAGCAATACAACAGTGGTGGAGCTGGCAAGACTGGGGCTGTGTGGCAGCTGGGACACAAATCAGCTCCCATGGACTCCTGTCATTGCTGTCCACTTCCACCATGGAAATCAAGCAGAAACAGAGATGCAGAATCGTGTTGGTGCTGCCAACAGCATAGTGGTCATTGCCTCCCTACCCCAAATGCTTTCTCCCCTTTTTCCTGCTGCTGTGCCACTGTTACATTTCAGGCAGGATCCCCGTGGGTCTCAGTGAAGGGAAGAGCAAATTTCTGCAACTGAGGAGAAAAATCACCAGGCTCTTTCATAGATGGTGCCAACCATCTGGACAGTAAGACAGAGTTCTGCTGGACACTAGGCAGAACCAGCAGGGAGCCCTGGCCACTAAGGTGAATGGTGTCCTGGGCTACATGAGGGCAAGTGCTGCCAGCAAGTGAAAGGTGGTGATCGTGCCCCTCTGCTCAGCTCCCAAATGCTGCACCTAGAGTTAGGCAGCCTAGCACATGATGGGATAAAGATGCCAAATTCTGTGATGTCTCTTTGTGGATCTAGTTCAGCTTTACAGAAAGAAAAGGCCACAAGCGTAAAAACGAATCAAGTTGGCCTAATTTTATTATGAACTTGCATCAAGAGTGGGAGCAAGACAAGAAAAAGCCACCAAGAAAATGTAAGGAAATAGATTCTGGTAAAATACACTTTTCTTTTTGATATCTGCAACATATGCATGTAGTGCAGAGCCAACAAAATCCATCAAATTCAGCAATGGCTGCATACATGACCATGCATATGTTGATTCACAAAATAAATAAGAAATCCTAGTTCAATTCTGCATCTGATGACGGTACTCATATTAGCAAACAACTCTCTGGATACCGAAAATAGATTATTTCCTTCCTCACATAGCCACCTTGGATATTTGAAAAACATTACCACATCCCACCCTGTCACCTTCCCTCTATGCTGAGAAATTGCTTCATTCAGGTGTGTCTTTCCCACTTTGATTATTCTCTTCTGTGAGCTCTCTATAGTTTGTTCACATCTTTCTTTAGCGTGATATCCAAAACTGAGTAAACCACACCAGGTGAAGAGTTTGGCAGTATCTCAGGTACTCAGCAAAGCAATTACTTCCCATTTCTGCATCCTAGAATTATCTTCTTTTGTTTGTTTGCTTTGTGTGGGGAGGTGACTTTACAAGCTTCCCCTTCCTATTGGTCTGTTTTCCAAAATGCTTATCAGTCTTATCAGTTTGCATAGATCAGCAACTGCAAAGTGCACAGCTGTAAAGAGTATTTTTCCTACTTTCTCTTGAAACTTTGAGACATTTACTTTAACTGTACAGCTACATGATCTTTCAATGTATTCTCATGCACATTTCTCCCTTTCATTCTCAACATGCAATATGTGGATTACTTTATTATTTCACAGATTTCAGCTGACCAATACCACTTGCAGTAAAAGAATCTCCTTACATGTACATACATAGATACTTATACCTATGTACACTCCACATATATGACGCATACAAGTTTTCACATTTATGTATACACGCACTTAGATATTGTGAATGCAACCCTATTCCATACCTTGTATTTGCTTATTATATTATTGCATTGCTGACAGCTCAAATGCAATATTCTTTCCAAAAATTTGCTCGCAATGGCAATTACACAAGACATTATTTGGAGTCCTGAAGGAGGAAAGGAATAGAGTTAAATACGCTTGAGAAATACATCCATGAAAATAATCAAGCCTGGATTTTTCCATGACAGAAGGCATGCTTAACACAAGGAAGAGTGCAGAGGCTGACATAAATTCGCCCCTAAAGGCCACTTTAAAGTCCTTGCTCACTTTCAGACTAGGACTCCTGTGGAAGTTACGTTTCCTCTGGGCTCAGTGATGGCCCTCTGCACGAAGGGAAGTTCAGCCACCTAGGATGACCCCTGTACCACTGCAATCACACCATGCTGTAGAAGCAGCCCAAAGGAGAAAGTCCAAGATATGCATCAGTGGGATTGTTGGGAAAGCAGACCTAACTTAATGTCACTTTGTATAAGAATGAAAATAAAAGGTCTTTCTTATACGTGGTAGCAAAAAGAGAATACAAAAGGGTCCTGTACACTTCAGACACTCATCAGCAGCATGGGGTAAGTGGTTCAGGGCTGCTCTTCCTGGTTTAGAACTGAGGCTCCCTCTCCAGGCATATTTACAGCCAGAGAGAAGAGCTGTAAAGAAACCACCAAATCACTTCTGTTTTGACAAAAATAAACTACCAGAAACTTTCAAACAGCTTTGTTGTATCTTTTCCTTCAATTGCTGCATGCGTCAACAGGAAGACTTATCTCCTCAACTGGGTATTGGATTAAGCTCATATAAGCAGAAATAAAAGAGGAAATCATAATCATGTGAGGCCTAAAATACTTGGCCTCCTGGTCTCTGGAAAGACAAGTCCCATTTATCAACAGGAGGCAGTTTTATAACCCGGAACAAACTTAGGTCAGTGGTAATATTTGTAGGCATGTACCCACACAGCAATAAAAAGGTTAAAATACTTCAGTGGTGCGGCTATAAGAACTCCAACAATTTTCATTTCCCTGGCCTTTCCTTAGAAAGATTCTGGGAGATGTACCCCCTGGAGTATAAATTAAGGAATAAAATCTCTAAGCTTGTACAAGCACTCTCTGGATATTATTGGTACAAGATAGAAGAGGAAACAAGTAATGTTCAAGAGTAAAAACAATGCTGTGGTTAATCAAACTGGGGTGGGGAGGGGAAGAATCCTTCTTGTCTTCAGTATAACTGTGGCATTTACTTTTTTTTTAATGTGAAATATGTCTTCCCCACAAGAGACTTAGGACTGACAATTATAAGAGGAAAAAGAATGTTTTAACACTTTATATTCTTATAAATCAGTGTTTGTCTGTGATGTTAAACCCCTCCTGCCTTATGAATCACCAGCCTTACAGGTAGAGCAGAGCATTCCAGAAGAACCCCAGACTCATCTTAAATTGGACCATAAACCCATTCATGCATCAACTGTATGGAAAATGTCCTCACATAAAGCAAATGAATGGAATAACACTCATTCAGCCATCACAAAGAGGAACTTGATGCATTTAAAATGACAAGCTAACAGAGCCATCAGCAGCCAAAACTAAGAAGCTTAGTTTCTACAAAGTTTTGATCCAAAGCACAGCTCTGCACTCTGTGTGCATTTTCCAAGGATTTTTGCTTTGTGGGAGCACGCACAAGACCCATCTTCTTCAATGAGACACCTCTGCTCAAGAAACTAATGTGAACTCATTCTTTTTTATTATTCTACCTCTCCATCAATTAATTGGGTCAGGAGGTAGTTAGGAGGGAGAGAGGAAGAAAAAGACATAGCAGCAAGTGCAGCACAAGCGCACGGTTTTCATTTAGTTTTCAGTGATCTTCTACAGGAAAAAGAAGAATTGTAATCACTGTCCTTACTTAGCAAACCACAGAAAACTGAGGAACCATGGTCTGAGCTAACATTATACATTCAGTTCACCAGGTTCACTTAGGAAGACCAGAAAAAGTCTCCTGTACGCTGAAAATAGTAAACAGCTGAGCCCACACGATTACTTTCCCTCTTTCTTGCCTTTCTATGCCTTTCATATCATTCATGGAATATCATTTCCATTCCTGCAAAACCAGCTGGGCTTTGTGCAGCATCAGCAGCAGCTCAAGCAGACAGAGGAAAATCAGCCTTGTTAACAGCACAGGACCAAGGCAAATCTTGGTTTTCATTTGCTCATAAAACACCTGAGATTCACTCTGCAAAGAGAGGCGGAAATCTCAGGGAGCAAACTGTGGGGTCCTATCACCAGGGGAAAATGTATCCTTTTACAATTCATGGGATCTGAACAGATGTCCAGAAAATTAACTTACTAATGTTGTTGGACCCATAGCTGGTTCTTTCACCTCCCTGCAGTCCTACTTTTGCCGTGCCTCTGTGTTTGCCTGGGTAAGGCACTTTGCTTTCCATCTGCAAAGCATCAGTCCCATGCAGTCCCTGCCAGGCTGAAGCCCTTGCTGTTGTTTCTCGCTACATGAAAAGAGTGGCTGGATCCAGAAGACAGAAAATGGAGCAAAAACACCTGCGTGTGCTGTGTGCCAAACCAAACTGCAACAGAACTTCATTAAAAGTTTTCAGCCTGAAAGGTAACTCCCATTTTACCACAGTGTCAAGAAACATTTTTTCAGTAGGACCACAGTCACAGTACCAGGCACATGGCTCAGTGAAACAACAAAATCCCATTGGATTTTGCTGCTTCCCTTGCTTTTTCATTTTTTTAACCACTTTTATGTTCAATGTGTCTACTCTAAAGGGCAGTGATTTGAAACAGTTGGTTCTATGTCCTACTTATTAGAGTCCTTTAAGTTACACAGTATGCACAGTGAGCTTAATTATGAGACAATGATAGGAAATTAAATTTTTCCAAAGAGCAGTAGATGTTAAAAATGAAAATGTGATGTTTAATTTGCAAATGGACTAAAAATGTGAATTATTAATGGAAGAAGTAACTCAACTTATAGTGGTCTCAAAGATAATGGCTCTATTATTTTTTAAAACCGATATACTATTAGTCCTGCATTGGCTAATAAATAAAAATAAGCAGCAAGACCAGCAAAACCACTAACAACCTCCCATTACAGGAAGGAATGCTGCAAAAATAAGATGCATAGGCAAGGATGATTAATACCAGCGTAAGGGAGCATGCACTTTGTGTAGACCTCCACGTTTAGAAGAAACTCTGAACAGTATGGACACCTGTGATATTCTCACCCCAGACAATTAATCAGACCAATGTACTTCAAGAGAAAAATTGACCAGATGTGAAGGGGTCTGGAGCACCAGCCAAAACTGAGAGATTCTACGTACCCAGCAACAGTGTTTGTGCTCACTGGGTCATTCTTGCCAAAAGTTGGAGTGCAAAAGAGCTTCTAATACTAGCAAATAAAAGTTGGTTCACCATAGAGTAAAAAAATATATATATAACAATGACTGGGGAATCTTTGTTGAAGCTGAACATCCTGGCCTCCTTCCCTGTGTTCCACAGGAAAAAGATTGTTTGTTATCAGAATGCCTTTATAAGAAGAGTCATAAATTCATTACAACCATGCAAGAAATATCTCTATCACATCACTGTCTGTAAGCTAATTGTACAAGACTCCATTCATGTTAAACACAAGGAAGACAAACCAAGAAAACACTGAAATAGCTTCAAAAAAGAAACAGAAACCCAGTCGCGCCGCTATGCGGTAGAAATTCCTTCAAATCTGATAAGGTACTAAAATCTCTGATAAAAACAGTAATGGCCAGAAGGGTGACAGAATTTCTGATGCACCTGTCACAGTGCACTGAGACATGAGCAAACTACAACCCTGCTCAGTTTAAGACTCTTGGGAAGCAGATCACAGGATAAAAATCCAAGTACATAACGTCTTTTTGTTACTGTTGTCAATCAGACTGCATCTTTTAAAAAGTACATGTAGCTGGTCACAGAACAATTATATCCAATTTTATTAAAATAAAGAGAAAATGCTCCTCAGAATAACACTATCTATAAGCTCTTCAAAAAGTAGTAACATAATTCAAGGAAATACGACTTTTACTATCTTCCCTTCAGAGAAAACCAATGTAGATGTTACTGCTTACTTTGTCCTCGATAAGGAAAACTATGAAAGCACAGAATCATTAAATGCCTTGTGTTAGAAGGGACATCAAGGATCACCAACTTCCAACGCCCCACTGCAGGCAGGGTTGCCAGCCACTAGATGCTGGTAAACGCTTCAGCATCACCGAATAGGTTTCACACATAAAATTCTTTCCAAAAATTTCCCAGAATTTCCAAGGGGAAAGCACTGGAAGTGTCTGCACCAATACTGGCAGAGTTGGATTTCAGTAAATTAAAATGTTTCTCCTCCCTCTGTGCTCACACTCTAATAAAACACATCTGGAAAATAGTGAAAATATTCAGAGAAGCAAAATTTTCTTTGATTATGATGATTCATTGAAAGCGAAATCAAATCTGTTATTAGCCATTAGAGTCTAAACGCTATGATGAATGTCTGGGATTTACATGGCACTTTGCATCTTCAGAGTACTGTAATTAATTACTCTTACACTGTGAGGCATTGTTTTCACACAAGGCTCTCTCCAAGACCAACTAGATGTTAATTATAAGGGCCCCTCTCCTCAGATGGCATAATACAGTAAGACTCTGTTCACGTACCTAACACTGATATCAAACAGTGCTCTACTGAACCCTGCAATGACATAGCAGCACTTCTGATGCTTTTTATTAAAATCTCCCTCTAAATATGTTTTAAAGGGTTTTCTTTCTTTTTTTAATAAGAGAAAGCTCCAGAGGGAGCCCATGCACAAAGAATATATACATAAAATAGCTTCCAGACTAATAGTAAAACTGTGTGCAGAAAGTTCTTCAAATCTATTGTTGAGGTTTCAAGGCAATCTATATAGGGAACTATAAATTCCAATATATGGAATAATGCTCCAAAGAACTTTTACAAAACAGGGCTTAACATTGTTTTATTTAGTGCACGTATGTCAATAAACAGAAAGAAAAAACACTACAGAGTTGTAATGGAAAGAATCTCTAATATCAAAGATATTAAATCTCAGATAGAGAAGAGCTCAGGATAGCCTGTGGTTAGTTACTCATGGGAGATGAGAGACATCTAAAAGAAATATTAAAATAACAGTAAGAGATTGGGGGCTGAAGAGGAATGGCTATATTGCAGCACCCCAGGACAAGTATCCAGAAAGCCATCCAGCCAGAAAGCCATCCAACAACAGCCTGCCACAGAATACATCAAGGTAATCAGGTGCACAATGGACTGCTTTTCCACCTCGCCTCTGTCAAGAACTGTTCCATGAAATATATCTTACATTCTGTTCTCACATATACACAATTCATCAGCTTTCTCTGGAACTCCTCTTTCTTCTCTAGCCCTTTCTGACACTGCAGATTAGGCCCTCTCCTAAGGCCTCTTCCTCTCTGTTTCAGTCCCCATGGAATTAAAGAACCAAACCCCTCTACTAGCATTTCACTTTAAGTCTACAGAGAATTTGAGCCAGTTTGGAGACTTAATAAAAAGGTTAACCCAAAGGAGAAAGTGCAAGAAGAGTAAAACAGTGAAGACGAAGATATTTCAGACAATGCCACAATGACATTCCTCTAAGGACTGGTGTTGAGAAGGAGCATCTCATTCCCTTCTCCTCCAGCACTTGCATAACATTTCTCATCTTAATCATTGTGAACCTTCACATCTTCATTTTACAGCCAGGAAAACCCAAAGCTAGAGGTTCAGTAAATGAGTTGTCCCAGATTAGAACACACGTCAGGGAACAAATCAGAAGAACTCCACAGTTACTCTCTCTAGATCCCAGCCTGAGCATTGTTGATCTTAGTGAAATTTGGGCTCTTTCTCTTCAAAATATCCACTATTGCTTTGCTTTGGCTAGAAACTACAAATCCTCCAGCAACTAGTCTTAAGACAATTTACCATATGGGTTCCCTTCTGATATTAAGCGTTCTTCTAACCCCAAACTCTCCAGTGGACTTCAGTTTACAGTTACTGTGGAGTATCAGGCAGCAAGGGCAATAGCAACAGTTCCTCAATGGACATCGATTTTAGCATGCTCTTTGCTAAGAGCAGAGATGCACAAACATACAGATGAACTAAAATAATGCTATTGCTTTGTCTCGTTTGGAAGGGCTACAGGGAAAAAGAAAAAACTACCCGAGTGAAGAATGGAAATATTTGCTATGTTTGACAGGGGAAGCATGATTAAAAAGCACTGACGCTGAAATAATGACTAAACTCTATCAAGACTAACACACACACCAGCTCATACCACAAGTACGTACCACAATTTGTAATGTGGGTAAGAATATATAAAAGCCATCCTGTCTCAAGGCACACCTTATAACTTGTGGCTATTACCATTAAAAAGACATTTCCCAGAATATCTCACAAGACTCAAAGAGGTAGAGTTGCCTATCAATGCATCTCTGGAAATGGGCAGGAATTTAGCCCTGCCAGCAGACGCCCCTACATAACCATCACTTCTCTGCTTGCTTGCTCAGTACTCTCTTGAAATTCCCACCCTACACGAACTTCATTAAGAGTACTTCAACCAGGTGTAGCTTGGGTCAGAACATATTGGGATCCTCCCTTGTGCCTAATTCAGTGGCAGATGAGAGCACTGTCCCTGTAACTCAGGCCTGAAAGGGTCTTGTGGTCTTTCTGTCAGGTTTCAGAAACACACTGCAGAAAATGAACTTAACAGCCCCATTCAAACATGTGAGGTCCCAGGCAGATCAGCAGCAGTGAGGTGAGTCTGGCCCTCCTGGGATCGTTTCAGTGCCCCTCACCTCAAGGCAGCACCTACTGCATTATCCATGAGGTGCCAGCATGAACATCAGAAACAATGTAATACAACTTTCTGATCATAGAATCACAATGTTGGGAAGGACCTACAAGATCATCTAGTCCAACTGTCCTCCCATTACCATTGCTACCACAAGCTACTAAACCATATCTCATAGCTCCTCATCCAGACGCCTCTTGAACACTGCCAGGGACGGCGACTCCATCACCTCCCTGAGCAGCCATTCCAGTGCCTGACCACTCTTTCAGATAAAAAGTTCCGTCTTATGTCCAGTGTAAACCTCCTCTGGTACAACTTATGGCCATTTCCTTGGGTCCTGTTTGTTGCCTGGGAGAAGAGGCCAAGCCCCTCCTCATCACAACCTCCCTTCACAATGAAACCTTCAGGCTGGAATCAGATAACCCCCCTCTCAGAGACAGGCTCCCAGGTCTGCATATAAGAGAAGAGATGCTCTGCAATTTGATATTCCCCCAATCAATGACATTTACATGCCTTTATTCACAGACTCCTTCTGATTGTTTTTTTATAGCCCGCACCAGTACCCATAAAACCCCCAGCCGAACGCTGATCATCATTTATCTTCCCTTTCGCTCTGCCAAACACCAGAGGTAATTTCTTAGTCAAAAGATAACCTGCTTCTCTTTTTTTAATTTTTTCCCTTCATTTCTACATTTTTTCTGAACACCTGTGCTTTATGTTGTACTGCAAAACATCAGGCAATTAAAAACTTAGAGAACAAGTGAAAACAAAGCTGTCTGTATACAGAGAATTATACATTAGACAGTAATGGCTACACTGCAGCCATGAGCTAAGACATTAATTTACACGTGTATTCAGCGCTAAAAATTGTTGGGATTTTTTATGTTTAGACTTTAAATTCCAAAGTAAAGAAATTCAAAAGTGAAGTACCCATGGCAACCTTAATTCTATTCATCTTACCCTCGGATGCAGCATTTGTTCAGCAATTACATACTCCTGAGTAAAGCTGTGCCTCCCAGATGATGGTAAAGCAAGGTTAAAGAATTCTCAAAATTAATAAAGTCCTCCCATACACTTGTAAGATTTACAGCTAGGGGCATTCTAAACATTAAAAAGGAAGAAGAACTTTCTTAGTCTTGTGTAGGAAAAACATGTTAATTGCCATCAAATAATTTTCATCTCCACTACACTTTTACTTTTCTTATTCCTTTTCACATTGCCCTCGGTCTCTCAGTGTGAGAAAGAAGCAGCATCTTAGTCATCACAGCACTGGACGCTGGGTTTCTGCGTCTTGGTATGTGCTCCAGTGAGAGCTGAAAAGCAGCATTTGCCATGATCGTTAGGGGATTTTTCCTAACTTCCCCCACTGAATGTTTTTATAATGATTTGTTTAAGTGAGTCAAGTATCATGAGGATGTTTAAGATACAGAGAACCACATCATAAATTCACAGGAATTTTACTATTTATTTCTAGCCTAGTTTTCTAATAGTAGTGTGCTGATATATTCATGCTGTCTGTCCAGCAAATGTGCAAACTGCAAGTCCTCCCCTATCATTTGAGTTCAGTAGCTAACTTCACCCGAATTTGAAAGGGGAGGGTATAGCCTCTAACATAACTGAGTTCTTACAAGTTTAGTGGATGCGTAGGCAGAGTAGAGAAGACAGAAATCAGCACAGCCAGCAACACTCCAGAAGAGAGACAAGCAGAGCAGAGCCGTCTCCCATTCTGCTTTACAGCAGCCAGGTGGCATTAACATACTGACAATGCAAGGCTGCAGGTCAGCCATGGGGTTACTGCAGTAGTGCGGGCAGGAGGGACAAATCACGGGTTTTCCTATTGGCAACATTCTCCAACGCTGCCAATAAGCAAGATTTTTCAGCCATACTGTTTCCTCAGAAAAGTCTAATGCCTCAGCGGATTGAGGTGTTCTCAGCTAAGGGGCACCGTGCTTGATGGAAAGATTTATGTAGCCACACAACAAAGGGCAGCAGAATGAGAATGTTAGGGCAGCTGGTACACTTCGAGAAGGGGCTACAGATTACAGAGTTACTGCAGCATTCATCCCAGCAGACACACAAGGCAGCAAGAGGAGACCACTACTCCAAATACACTGCTAAGGCTGAACAAAGAGTTGTATTACTCAAAAAAAAAGTGCATTACTAATATCACAATCATATTAGATAAAAAATAAAATAACAGGATTTTCACTTCTCCCTGCTGGGAAAAAAAGAAAAAAAAAGAAAAAAAAAGAAAAAAAAAAAAAGAAAGAATAATATTCAGCATTAACTCTGACAATGACAAAATGCATTGGTAATAATTAACATAGTCCTCATTGTAACTTTAGTGACAGTGTGGGAAGTTGCAACTGAAAAATACTCCTCAGCCACCCAATATTCCACAGGACTCTGATCGCAGTTTGGGGCACATAGCAGCACTGCTCCAGAGTCTCAAGGAGCTCTTAGATGGCCCAGTTCCTTGAGAAAGAGCATCTGATACTGAGAAGTATTTTGTGGAGATCTTACACATGTAAAGAAATTTCAGTCGTGCTCAGAATCTAGATAGGTCACATCTACATCTGTCTTCTACAGTCAAAGCTACAAGCTCTTTCTGTGGGCGGAAAGAGCTATGAGCAGCCCTCACTATACACCAAAGAGTAAATGAGACCAAGGAGTACACAGAGAGAAACCCATCTCCCTTGCTTCAGCCCAGTGCCACTCAACAATTCTGAGCAAAGGTGTCTTCCAAGAGGACTGCAGGTAGGAAGCAAAGCAAATGAAGTTCTGTATACTCGGACACATTTCTCTCCTAATAACAAATATTTGAGGCCACAAATGCCCATCTCTTCCCCATCCCTTTATCCTCATGATGGGTTCCCACCTAGTGGGACCAGGCTGTGCTACTCTAAATTCTGCTTCAGCCCCCTCAGGCCCAAGAATTGTTCCTCTTGGATGAGAGGGACATTTCCCTCCTGAGCCTTCCCCAGCCTCCTCTCAGCAGCAGCTAAATCCTACTATTGGCCCAAGGTCAAGAAGGACCTGCTGGGGATCTGTTGTGCTAACAGGAGGCTGCTGGACCATTATCCTTGTGATGTGAGGGACTTCCTTGCCTTTAAAAGCCATGCAGAGCCCGGAGACTGCTCGCAGCCTCAATAAGATGGGTAGTTGTGTGGGCTGTTTCACTGGAGTAACCAAGGAGAGGCACCGGAAACCTGATGCAGGAGAGTAAACCAAAAAGCATGGAGATCCTTCTGAAGGTAGACAGGTCAGCTAGGAAGGGCATACAGCAGAGGAGGGTGGAAGGCAGCAGCAGGGAGAAACTTAGAGGGCCAAAGCCAGGATAGGATGCAGAGCATTAAATGTTCAATGGAGTTTCAATTTGAAACCCCCACTTCCCATTGTGGTTTCTTCAGCCATGCCCAGAGGTTGTCCATCAGTTGCTTCTCAGGACAGGGTACATAAGCACTCTCCAGGCACACAAGAAAATGAGTTTCTCTCACAAAACACAGAGTCCATTACTCTCCAGCAAACGCATAAGACTCAGAAAACGCTACCTTGGCTCTGTTAGCAAGTTTATCAGTTTCAGCTCTCACAGAAGCCACACCATTCACATGAGCAGCAGTGCCATTCTCAGACATTTTGTTCTCATTTGAAAAGGGTGATGCTACAGGCAGCTCCAGCTGATGACAGTTGCCAAGCTCTGCGTGCATCACACCTGTGTTCTGAAAGAAGCAGCACTTTCCCCAAACAGGTGAAGAGAGGGAAGCTCACACATCTTCTCTGCTAGCCATCTAGCTGTTAGTGTAGCTGCAGCCCATTCCTCTAAAGTTCCAGTAAAGAAAGCATGTTGAGAGATGTCCTACAGATGAGGCAGCACCAAAGGGGGCTGCCTTGATTAAACCAGGTTGTTCTGCTGAGAGTCCTCAACGCACGCTCTTGGTTATGGCTGTTAGAGCTGCAGCAGGGTGACATGAATTGCCTTTTATCTAATTGGAAAACTCCCACAGAGTTTAGAAGTACTCATTTAGACAGGCAAATCAATAAAGGAAATGGTAAGTGTGAGAATATAGTGAGACTATAGAGTCTATGTGGGTCCTGTATGCTTCTGCTTTAAAAAGGTTAACTCTTGCCTTCAAGAGTTTACTGCAATGCCAGCACTTGGAAAACAGCAAAATGGGTAGGTTCTACCCAAAATTTCAGTGAGTAAGTTGGTGGCTGTATATAAGGGCAAGACAACAAGTTTTCTGTTAGAGACCAGAAATTCAAGAAGAGTCACAGAAATTCAGAAGACACTGCAGAGAAGGAGGGAGAGAGGGAAAACTAATCTTAAATGTTACAGCTCTGAGGCTGGCAATGAGATCAGAAGTTTTATTAAAAGGAAAAGGGAGCAAAACCTGATTTGCAAAATAGTAAGGGCTAGAGCTGCATTTCTACGGAGTTCTGCTGTCACAAGGAACATTGGGATAAGGGAAATGAGCAGAGAAATTACTCCTGCTTTCTCACCTAAGAGCTTTCCTTGTCCTTTCACATCCACCTTCATCAGGGGCTCTGCAAATCCCCACCCACAGAGCCGCTCCAAGACTTCAAAACCATTAAGAATAGTTATTTAGTTGCTTAAAAACTCTAGGTTTCAAGGAAAATCACAAGAAAAAGCCCACAGTTCTTACAGTTGCTTGGTTTAGAATTAGTTTTGTTTTTCTTATTTCTCTCTGGCATTCCTTCTCCTAAATCTCCAATCACTTTCACAACAGGCTTATGCTGAGTAGCTTCAGGTAGCTGAGGAGAAAAAAAAAAACAACCTGTTTAGCAATGTAAGTTATCTCTTCTCCCACCAATGCTAATAGGAGTTTTGTGCATAAATCAGGCACACACTGATGGGAGGAGAGATCGTGAAATCTATGTCTGTTTTTTTATCCACTGCAGTGAGGGTTTTATTCTCCTCTAATTTACACCAAAATATTGGTCTCAGGAGGAATACTTCTGACACACCTGGTATAAGACAGAGGAGAACTAGGCCCATGGGGTGATAGCAGATAATTCAACATCTTCATCCAGTGACAAAAGGCAAGTATATTAGAGTACCACAGACTGACTCATAGTGGCTTCTTAGAAGCCAACAGCATGGGATAGGCTGGGATTCATGGTCCAGCCTCATCCATCCTTGCCTTACCATCCCTCTTCTCCACTACAGTCTGGCAACCACACGTTCAGCCCTTCCACACATCACAGACATACAGATAGCCTGGTACTGCCTCACTGGAGGACAACTGGTTAGAGAAAAGGTCTGAGAGGGAGTAGACAGGACTGACAACCACTTCAGACTGAGTATGAAACCTCTGCTAATAACCACTGCATGAGGCACGATTCCACAGAGCTCACTGTGTATTTTTCAGTATGGGACTACTAAAACAGGACATCCCTTGCTTCCTTCTTGCTCCTACTTAGAAACATCAAGAAAGTCTTCATGCAGTGACCTCTCCAAGCCAGTTCTAGGGAAAGAGAGTGCACAAAACAAATGTAACACTGACCATTTTTATCTGGCAAAATTCTGATGCCTCTGGACTGCCAATAGCATCTTTTAACATTGGCTTTCATGATGCCCTCCAAAATATCTGGTAGGTCAGAAGGCAGTCACCTCTGCCAAACACATATCAGGGTTTGCAGCATAGGTCACTGAGGCCAGTATTTCTTTTTCCCTAATGTGGGTAACTGGAGGCAGAACAAATGTCTTAAGAGAGAAATATCATGACCAAGAGAGCCTAATGGAATACAACTACAGCTGGGATGATCAGGAGCTTCCTAATTGGCATATAAGTGCACAAAAGTAATCTTTTTGGGAGAAGGTCTACTTTCATAACAGTAGACCTACTAAAGATTGTGAGAAAACACTCTGTTTTTTAAATATATATGTATATTATCAGGATTTTATGTAAGGTTTTATATATGTATACGATATATGATAGCTTGAATTCCTTTGTTCATGTTTTCTTTAAAGCCAAAGTTTTATTGATCAGCATTAACAAGCAAAAATAAACAGCCTCTTTAAAAAAAATAAAAAGGTACTTTTTATTGTACTTATGTTCAGTTGGAGAAGGAAACACATAATAAAATTAACTGATTTTTCATGAGTTTCGTTTCTTACTGACAAAGTGCGTATTTTAATAAGGACTTTATCTCCCCTTCCTTGATCCTACACTGAAGTCATGATCCTGTACTTTGGACATCAGTCTGTTGCCATGGAAATGATCATAATATCGCTCAAAAAAATGAAGTATTATGATTTCACTGCAGGATCAAGGAGAGATAAAATGATAGGCTGCAAGGGATCAAGTCTTCAAGCTGCAAAAGCCTTAGTTACTAACAAAAAGAACATTTACGAAAAACGTCCAATGTAAATTCCCTTACATCTTGCAATGTTCAAAAATTATTTTTCCCCCTATTTATTTTTTAAAGCACTAATTTCAGAGATCATAAGCACTCCGTTTCTCTTCTTTTGATCTGCGGTCCCACCCTCAATTTGAAATGCACCTTTTCTATGAATGAATCCTGGTCATCTTTCATTCCATTCCTATTCAGTGCCCACATAGAACCTTCCCACCCAATTTGTTGTACCACATTATTACTTAAAGGACTAACATTTTATTCAGAAAAATTAATGCAATTGAAAACAATCATTTAGTTCGGGTGATGTGTGTGATGGGAAAGGTTGGCACGTGCCAGATCTTACTTCGAAATGGAAACAGTACACGGCTAGCATAACACAGATATCATTAAGTTCCCTCTAAGCCTCAAAGCACATACTTTTAGACACCAAGTATTCCCAGTACTGTAATTTACCTCTAAAGAGGTAAAATGAACCCTCCTGTTCATTTTCACCATCTGCCACAGCACTTCTTCGTACTTGTTAAGAACAATGTTAGATCTTTTCCGAGAAGTTCAGGGAGCCAACCCGAGAACACGCTCTTCAGAGATGTCCAGGCCACTTTCAGATGTCACACAAATCCAAAGGTCCAGACTTTGAGGCCTTCTCTTGTATCAAACACTTACTGAAACCTGAAGCTTCGTCCCCAAAGGCCTGCACAGATGAATTAAAAACTCAGAATAAGTTTTCAAAGTCTCAAATTTTAATGGCTCACAAGGGGACCTGCAGGAAGGTAGGTTCTACTGTACTTCACTGATGTCATTCCCGATAGGAGCAACAACATCACAAGGGCAACAAACACACTTTGAAAGACTCCAGAAGAGAGTTGTGACCTTAATAATTTGCTTTCAGGCCTTATCTGTTTTGACGAGCTCTGTTCTAGTGACCACTTTGAAGGGTTGCCAAGAGCCAGAGAAGGGAAGAGAACAGGTGCTGCTAACAGAATTCAACTTTAGACTTTGAGCTTTAACAAGCATGACTTTCTCCCAAAATCTGTCAGCTTTGGCAGCTCTCTTAAGAGCTCCTTTCCACATATCCCACATCAAACAGTTTCCCCTACAACCCTGTCACAAGAAGAAAATAGGATTTGTAGTGGTAACAGACAATACAAAAGGTGCTGGAAGAAAGATTAGGGAGAAAGGAGGAAAAGAAATGGTTGAGATAAGAGTGTTCTCCTTCATGGGTTCTCTCATTTTCTTTGGGATGGAAAAAAAAGTCTTTATTTTGAACCCCAACATAAACACTTAAACATAAGCATAAACAAGCTTATGAGCTTGTGATTGCTTCTGAATTCACACGAATACAGCTTGAGTTTCTCAACATTACTAAATCTTCCAAGTGAGAAAGCCTAGAGCATCTGTATTACATACCAAAAGACTATTCACTCTCATTAAGAAATCACTGATTTTTTCTGCCTCCAGATGTGTTTTAAGCTGCTGGGAAGCCTCAGAATTGAGCAGATTAATGCATTCTAAATGTCATTTGACAAAGGGCACTGCTGCCAATGGTTCATTCACACTGTACGGATTTAATTATCTAAATGAAGTACACTCCAAGAAGTGCACGTTGGGCTTTTTTTGTTCTTTGCAGTTGTGTTTTATTGTTGTTTTTTCTGTTATCTTTAAAAACAAAAAAACACTCCACTTCAGTTTGTATTTTTCCATTCTAATTGAAATTAATTTCCCTGGCTGTTTTATTTTTGAAAACACCTGGAACAGGGCTATTATTTCAAAGAGGTAATTATGAAATTAGAAAGATAACTACGATACTTACTTCTTTAATTACGGATATAAATAGGGACTTTAATGCAGAAATTGCTTACAGACATCTTCCTGGATTGCGCTGGAAGAAAACTGCAGAATCTGCTGCTCATCTAATTCCAAGGAGATACGAACCAAGATGAAATGAAGAGGTTGCTATATCTGCTGGAGTTCTGTCTGAAACTCTGACAAGGCCCTTGCCTCTCATCGTTCTGCTTTGGCAACCAGAGCAAAAATTGCTGGTTTTGGTTTTGCCACACAGGAGTGTGCTAAAGGAAGGTGACACTGGTGGTGTTTAAGAGCAGGTGAGATAAGCCCACCCCAGGCACAAAATGGCCACAGTTGGTGTGGGGCTGCCCAAGGCCTTTGGGTCTTCTCCCAGGCCCACAGCACTGTGCATTTGGGTCTCCAGACCAGGAACACCCAGCATAGACCTGAGAGACAGCAGCAACACAGCCAACAATCAGAGCTAAGTGCAGTTATTCACCAGTCCTGTTCAAAGCCCTCTGTTATTTTAGCCGGCCGTAGCAACAGCGATAATTAGGCACTCTTAACACAGCACAGTGCTTTTCAGAAATCAAGGCCCTTTCCTCCTCCACAAGAGCCGTGTCAAGGGGCAGCTTCCACTAGTGCTGGCTGCTGACCCCTCTCTGACATGACTTGATCGTTTGCAGTTATTGATCTCAGCTCTTTTTTCTTCCAAGCCACCTGCCAGGTAATAAAAATCTGCATCAGAATGCAAGGCACACAGGGTGCTGAGAGCCAGCAGCAACATTTGTCTTACAGACCTGGAAACCTGGCAGTGTCGATAGGGGCCAGTTATCACAGCGCTGTGTGATCTTTCTGCTGAGGCTGTAAATAACTTCCATCAGCATCCGAATAGGGACAGAGAGAATCTGCCACATTAACTACAGAAGCGAAGTGCTGCTTTGTCAATGGCAGAAGACACTGTTAAGCAACATAAACAGCGTTGACAAGATCTCTAAAGACTCCCTGAGTTTAAAAGGGAAGGTTTAGGATGCTGAACTTTTGATGCACCATCATTAATCGAGCCTTGCCTTTCTTCTGAATGTGTTTGTATGCATGCCCAATGCAAGCATTTCAAAATGTTTTAATTGAGTCCTATAAGGGTACATGACATTTCACTCCTAGTCTCACTCAGATGGCAAAATTCTGGATCCTTTTGCTCTCCAAAGCACCTCCATATGCCAGTGGAAACAAACAGATCCACTGTTTGAGATAAAAGCATGTGGGCGCTACAGGGATCTGCCTCTTTTCCTACTTACTCTTTCCTCCAGTGTGCAACCCCAGCAAGTGCTTTACATGGCTTTGTACCTGCATTAAACCCCACCTTCCAAAAGCCCACATTGTGCCAATTTTACACTGAAAAGTCAGTGTAGTAAGCCAGCATAATGATGTAATAAAAGTGATGAAGAACTAGAGTTAGTGCCAATGCTTTTGCCAAAGAAGGCTTACAGATCTGACTGACTGCTTTTCCTATTCCCATTCCAGATCTCTAGCCCTGAATGAGCTAAAGTAAGCTGCAAGAGAAGACAGATTCAGTAAAAATTAGGCAGAAAAATAAGGGGGGGGGGAAGGAGAGAAATATAGGCAAACTCACAACAGCTGTTCTTCAGCGTGGCACACAGATTTACACAGATTCAAAGTGTGGAAACCAAAGAAAAACAAAGCGAAGGTCCATGCTTACAGAAGAAACTAGTTAGTCTGGGTCTTTGAGGGACAAACTAGACCATACATTTTACAAGGAAAACCCAAACTCCAAATGCATTTTGCTAATCCTCAGACCTTCAAAGATCTTTCCTGCAGTTCTGCCTGTCTCATCACCTGGAGTCTATTAAACATTGTTCACTGAAGAAACTATTCATCATGAGGGTGAAATTTGCTGAATTTACTAGTGTTTTATGAATCTACAAGAACCACAATCTAGAAGACACATCAGGACACATTTGATCCCATTTTGCTACCTTATATAAATCAGCTGTAAGCTCAAAGGTGGAATGGTTTTGTACAGTCTCTTCATTTTCAGCAAGATACATTGAAAGTAAGCCTGGAATATGAACGTATTTTTATGCCAAGTGTATTGGCTAGCTTTGGGAACTGATAACACACGTACCAGACTTCCATTTCATCTCAATTTCTTTTATAGATAGTGATTAAAGCCTGTTGTAGTTAAAGGGGTTTCTGAATGCACATATAGAATGATTCAGTGGTTTCGCTCAAGTTTTTGGATGACAGTGGTCCATTCTAATACCACTAAGCTCAGGAGGGATGGGGCAGGGGAAGAGGGAAGTAAACTTATATTTAATCTCCATGAGTAACTATCTCTCAGTAATTGTCACTGAAGCATCCCTGGTGGTGTAGACACAGAAGTTGACAAGACAGTGGGCTTTTTCCTTATTAATACATTCAGATCTAGAGGACCTTTTCTTGCTATCCCAATCTAGTCCCTTTAATAAACAGTAAATTATCTGTTTAGAAATAATCTTTGCTTCAGTCTAGTTGTTTAAAGCATTGCATCAGGAGACATATTACTCATCTTCTTACTTCAGATAGATCTACGATGCACAGATAAATGGATGGTCATATATTTAAGGAAGATTTTAAATGCATTTTTTAGTAGATGTCAAAAAGGATAGCATTTTATAACCAAAAAATGAACACTGGAAAAAAACAGAAGCAGACATGCTGAGAAAAGTCCAGTCTGCTGTTTTTGTAGATCACAGAATAATTTGACATAGGTTAGGAAATTTCTTTTAACCACTGTCTGTGCCGCCCTTAAACCTTAATGGAGTACAAAGATTACCTTCCAAAACTTAGGACCGCATATTACTTAAGCTTTTCTGGCCAAGTTTTTTCCCCTTTTCTTCAACGTGATTAGAAATATGAAAAGATTTGAACCACTGGAGCTAAGGACTGAGTTCTCCTTTACACAAAAGTAAAATGAGGCAGAACTCCAAAGAGAACACATCTCCAAAACTGAATAGATTGCACCAAACAATCCTTATCTTGAGGTTATGTTTTCCTACTGAAAAACAATAAAAAAACTCACTTATCTAACAATTTCAAATGGGTAGCTTATGAGATCCAGCACTTTGGGGCCACAGAATATATATATTTTTTAAATGAACTGAATTTATGAAAGTACTTACATTGCATCATTACTCTCAGAGCTAAAATCCTTAACTTAGAATAGAGACTTGAAGCCAGATTTGCTCCTAAAAGCAAGATTTTTCTGGGGAATGTAGTTATTAGTTATCTCCCTGGAAAGTTGCAACTCAGAAAACTTCACTCAATTGCAGCCCTTTCCTGGAAGAAATTAAGCTCCTTATTCATTTTCTTATTTGACTGGAAATTGTCATATCTGAAATTATTCTTCAGAGCCTGCCCAGGAAGGCCACAATGGTAATGGTGCAAAGCCAGGCTGGAATGAGCGCAGCTAAGGCTGCACCCCAGCTCTTCTTTCCATTGTCTCTCTTTAGGGAGATTCAAAACTAATTCTCCAAAATGAGCGTTGCAGACACCTGCTTAAATGGAAGGCACCCAAAGCTCTGCCTCTTGAAGCTGTGATATCATGCAGGAAGGAACCCTCAAGACATCAAGGACTCAAGTCCCTGCCCTGTCCTCCACAGAACCTAAGAGGGGTATCTTTTCTGTATTCTGTTACAGAGGCATGCAATGCCAGTTTTTTTAGTCAAGAATCCTCCCACCATCATCCCCATTGGGAAAAATAAAATAAAATAAAATAAAATAAAATAAAATAAAATAAAATAAAATAAAATAAAATAAAATAAAATAAAATATAAAAAAATCACATATAGCATTAGTGGAGGCCTCTCCACCAAGTACCCAATCCAGAACCAGTAGAAGCAAAAAAAGCACCTTCTCTCCTAGACTTTTTACTCAGATGTAGCAAAGGAGTTTCCTACAGCCTGTCACCTAATGCAGAACTCAGCAATGATGAAGTAACACAAACCAGTATCACCCAAGGATTCTACCTTGTTTATCATACAAGATCTACAAATTCTGCAAATTTAGACCGATTTCAGTAACTGCATCTTCAAAAGCCAAGATGGTACACATACTACACTGTCACATTGTTGCATGACCTCTAACACCCATTGTATTTCAAATTATTTTCCAGCATTACTAATGCTGAAGAGCACATATTTTCAAGTTCTCATTCCCTTTTTCTTTTGAGATACTTTGATGACTCATATTACGAAGTCTTATTACAACACAAGTATGATTCTGCTCTATCAACACTTGCGTTCAAACTGGATCCCCAGTGAATTAAAAGTCATATACTTCACATACAGCTGCAGAGCCTGATACAGCTCCTCTACTGAAAACTGAGTCACTTCCAGATGAGACTTGAAGCCAAGACAGTGTTAGAAGACTCGCTCAGTGTTCTGTGCACACACACACAACCAGACACAAAGCTCTCCCAGTTTCAGCACTATTCTTTTTATAGGCATTTTATAAAATCATTGAGCTTTGTTTTTTTTTAAGTGACATTTCTGACACCAGCAGCCAAGAAAAAAAAATAAAACTGAAGTTAAAGCTGTTGTTCTACATTTAATGTGCTGCATTGTGAGGCAACACGGGTCACACATCTGCATCTGTCACTTTGAAATGCGTCTGGCAGGTCTTGACAAAAAACAAAGATCAATAAGGTAAAAGGCATAGCTGGACATTACAAGCAGTGCTGGCCATCACCGCCTGGTCCCCAGGCTGACAACACTTGTGCACTCTGTGAAATGTCCTAAGTTGCAACAAAGCCTCCTATGCAAGCATGGTTTTTGTTTTAGCTTGGTTTTCTGTCTTTGTTCACTTTTCAAAGCTCATTCTAACATGGTTTCATAACCAAAAAAATAAAAAAGATAAAGTTTCTTGTTTTGTATAATTTGGCTTCCTCAGATTTGCTAATTCTGCTGAATTCTCCTAGTAACTGCCTCACTATGTAGCACGCAGCAGAGGTCTGATACCTTCCCTACTGAGACAAGTAGCATTGCCTTCTCCTTTGGGCTCTCCATACTCTTCCAAATCATTCTGATTGATATAGACCTCGATCCATGCTAATTATGCAGAGCTTCCCTTATAAAGTGTAGTTGCCATAGGAACAGTACCGGGTGAACAGGTGCGTGGAAAGCTGTGATATATTAAATGACAGCTACCCTCTGCCACTGCGATGCAGATTGCCATTCTCAGGGTTTATTTATAGCAGGTAGTAATTAATCTGTGTGAATCTCATTTCATTGAGAAGGAAAAAACAAAAACGCACAGAATCATTAGCAAGATTCCTAATTACATCCATACCTTTGATTCTCAAAATTTTGTTGCCATCAGACGGAGCTGTCATTATGAGAAACTCTAAGCTGTCACCTGTAACAAATACCTTCTTACAGCTACCACATTAAAACTTGCATTAGCGTTGCTGCAGTGGAGCAACAAAATAGTTTTTACCCTTTAAAAAAGTAAAGAAACAAAAAGGAGATATAAGCTTTAGTTGGCTTTTAAATGGAGGCTCCTAATTCTGGAATGGGAATCAAGTGTACAGAAACCTGAATTTAGCCCAGACACCAACTATTTCTGTGCCTGAAGCAAGCCCCTTAACCTCCGTTTCTCAGTCACTGTCTCTCAGGTGTTAGGTGAACTAAGAGCAAACAGTCTGAAAGCACTTCAAAGATGAAAAAAAGACTCGTTATGCTATGAAAGGGATAAGCACTGTAATTTAAATGACTGCATGAAGTAGACTTATCTACCAGGCATACCAGGCATGACTCAGCCTGGTGTCTTAGAGCTGCTTGCGTAAAGTAGATAAGCTTGAGAAGACAAAACTAAACTACATTTTCTGTGGCTGATGAGAACAATGATTCTCATAGCGAGGCAATACTAGCACCAGGTAGAGTACGTGGATCTTGCCTGTGTCTCAGTTTTCATCCTCTTGCTTTCTTATTATTATGTTTATGATCACAGCAAACACTCCAAGAAAATAGAAGTGATAGAAAATGATCACATTCTCAAAACACTCTTCTAAAAGTTTTGTCAGTACACATCTCAGATGAAAACATACAGTGATTCCCAGTCGCTGTTAGTGCCGTTGGAAACATTCTTACAGGCAAGTGTTAGAATCACAGCAGTGTTATGGGATACCCTGCAGAACATTATTCTAGAAATCATGCAAAGGATCCACATCAAGATTTAATTTCAGCTACATTCCAAAACAGCATTTCGTTCGTGGTTCACCAGGTTCATATTAGAACCCTGTAGGCAACAGGTAAACTTGCAGTTCTAAGATAAAGCAAAAAATCACAATGATGTAGCAATTACTCATTTCTTGAATAGACCCAGTTAAATCACAGCATGAAAAATGAAGGCTACATAGGTATATGCCTAACCTGCTGGGAAATCCTCCCATGATAAAATCCTTCTTGAGAATATAAATATTTCACAGAAATGGGTTACACATGGTCTGAACCCTGATATTAATCACTGCCTACTCAGACCATGACCTAGTTTTTAAGCTAAGCACATTCCACCTTTGCAACAGGCTCTACCAAGCTTAGTTCTGATGCTGGATACTACAGGGCAATAGAGAGAACATAACTCCTGCTATTGAGAAACTAAATCCCCTTTTACTGAGTCTTATACTAGACCTGCCTATATTTGATCAAATCCAAGAGATCTGATGAACATGAATTGAAATTCATTAGCAGTGTTTCCACATCATTATAGAAAATGAGGTCTCAGAACAATGGAAATGAGTTACTCTTGCAGACGAGACTGTTTCCACATCCAGGCTTGCGTGCTAAAGCTTTCTTCCAACTGGCCAGGAAGACCCACACCATTCTTAGTCTCAAGCAGATATTGCCCTGTTAGACCAGGCACAGCTGGAGAATGGGATGCTGTAACTTTAACTGCTGCTTGTATCCAGCATGAGTCAGGGACACTGAGCAGCCTGCAGACAGTTTATATGTGCTTTGTACCAGTTAAAATGTTGCTAAACTGGGCAAACCCAAACATATTTCATCCTACTTCACGCAGCAAGAGAGGCCTGAGTATTAATGCAAAACTTTAGTTGGCAGGATATCAAACCTGAACCTCTCAAATCAGCTCATTGCTCAAAAATCCCCATTCAGGCCAATTTTTTTCCTAAGTGTTCCCTGCCTAATTAAAGATCCCAGCCTAATTCACAGGTCAGAATTCCTCATGTTTTCCTACATCTGCCACAGGCCTCAAAAAATGAAAGAACACAGAGGCCAGCTTGGCAATTGGGAGCTCACATCTACTGGATGTTAACATGTAACCTCACAAGTTTCATCAGTTCCTTCAAAATCACTTCTTTTATCCCCAGTACCTGAATTGTCAGCTAGGAGAAGCTGCTGATAGCTTCTGAAGCTTACTGCATTACGTACTTGGTCTTCAAAACCAAAACCACATGGAGAACTGACCTTTGTAAACATGCTTTTTTCACTGTCTCTTCCTGATGCTGCTCCTTTGCTTACTGCACCTCACCATGGAGTCTAGTCCCAGTCAGACTGCAGCTTCCCCCAATAGGACCTCTCTCATTTTTAATCACACAACCACAGAACAGCAATAGTTCATAATGTAGTATATAACAGAGTTATGGTCAATCAAGGACATGGGCAAGAAAAGCACTGAATGGAAAGAGAAAATACTTCATTCTCCCCACCTCTCGCTAAGAGATGTTGGGGGGGAAAAAAAAAAAAAGACAAATTCTTTTACACCCAGGAGCTTGTCTTCTTTTTCCTTCCAACTCTACCCATTAGTTTAATAAAAGACAGTACTTGCTTTGCCTAATAATTATTAGGTCTAATGTCAAGAGAGTTAAGGTCTTAGTTAAACTCTATTTAAGCAGGATTTTAAATTTAAGCATGCAAACTTAGCACTCTTTACTGTGAGAGATCCCTTGTGTGCCCGTGTAAAAGAAGAAGGTGGACTGTATGGGTCACTGCTAGAACTCATTTAGAAATAGCAACCTGGATTATTTTTTTCTCCTCTCCCTTAGCAAAACCAGAAATATTAAAATGCAACACATGATTTCCACTAAGGCATTGGTTTTTACATGAAGCATATCAAGTACTCCATTTTGAACGCCTCTTCAGGGTCTCCCTTCTAAAGAAGCATCATGCAGTTCTAAGCTAAGGACCATATAACAGCCCTCTTCTGCAAATTCACATTCAGCTTGTGATTACTGTGTCACTTTTTCTAGGTGACACGACGTTTCTGCATCCAGAGGACAAGAGGAAAAGTTTTTCTGTTCTGCTAACGCAGGTTCCAAAGGTCTGATTCCTTATGAATCCATAAAAACAATCTCACAAGAGTTAACGCAGAATCAAAACTTATCACAGACTGATTACACCGCTGGGAAAATTGTCAGTAAAGGAAAAAGGGACCCACTATAATAACCCACATTCAAATTCCACTGCATGGCTGAAAAAGAGTCAGCTAGAATGACATCCAAACTAAACTTAGATTTGTGCAATCTGTGGAAAATACGTAATAACCATCAAGGTTTGGGTCCAGCAAACTTCTGGACAATTAAGGAAACCTTTTGTTGTTGTTTTGTTTTTAAATCAACAGGATTAACAACACACAGGAAATGGTCTTTATGAAGAAATCCAAGGCCTGCCTATCCAACTGTCTGTACAATTCATTGTCCGGTTTACTTCATGCTAACTTTGTCTTTCAGCCAAGCCAGCAAAGAGTTTCTCTATAATATTTACAAGAAAGCTTCGTTTCATTTCAGTCCTTTCCCCCAATCCCAAAAGGAAACTTCTCTTTTCTTCATTGAACACACTCCCCTTTTACATTGCTTTGATAATTCCCACTTCATTGGCCTTTGTCAGAACTGTCATCTTTTCACTTCTGGAAAACCTTACTGGGATGTATCTCGGGACATGGCATCAGTGACACTTTAGTGACCACAGAGTTTGCTGTTGAATGAGCCCAATCTGCTGACCCTCAGATTAGAAGTTAGGTACCACAGCAGGTCTCTGCTAGAGTTTCAGAGCAAGCAGCAAAACAGTAAAACATTTGGTAGGGAAAGGAGAGGCATCATGAAATAGCACAAACTTTCAATATATGCAGAGACAGGAGGAAAGCTATCCATTGCAAATATTGTATCATTTCGGTTTATTTTCCAATCAGCCTCATCTTTCTCTTGCTTACCAGATTACTGCAAGGCACGGCTGCAGTTGTCCCAGGGCTCCCAGGCTCTGAAGGCAGCTTTCACTGAAGAGAATGGATTTTCCTCATAAGGATCCTCACCCTGCCTGGAAACTCTCAGTCAAGCATGCTCTGTGTGCCATGCACCCTGAACCAACTAGTTTAGACCATGCTTGTTTAGACAAAGTAAAAGGAAAGATCAGATCAAATTTCACTGGGATGTTTGAAGCCACTGAGGACTGCCAGTCCCACAGATGGCAAGCCTAGAAGAAACACCAGCAGAAAAAATTAAGGGCACAATTATCTCAGAAGATACAATTGTTACAAGGTACGAGTGCACTGTATCCTAAAAATTTATGAAGAAACTTAAATTTATATTTATATTTATATTTATATACATGTATATATATATATACATACATACATGTATATATATATATATATATATATACATGTATATAAATATAAATTTAAGTTTCTTCATAAATATACATACATGTATATAAATATAAATTTAAGTTTCTTCATAAATACATAAAATAGATATTCAAAGAAAAGAGATGAGAATTCAGAGCCATCAGCTGCTATGGGACATCGATAGTCCATTGTGATGCAATTCCTGATCATTTTAGCTAATAAGCCAATAGACTGATCTACCCATGCAATCCCTGCAAACCCAGCTCTGTGCTCAGCAGGCATTTTGCAGAGGATATTGCATCTTTTTTACTGCAGCTTGAAGTAGATCAAAATTCAACCTCAGCAGAGGCACAACCAACAGCTGCTGCTCCCTAGCACAGAAAAAAGCCATTGGAGTGCTTTTCAAAGCTAACCTTCTCAAGCTTGTGCCTGTGACCTGCTCCCCTCTCCATTCTGACCTCACCCAGGAAGCTTGCCTTCCTTGTAGCACATTCATTTTGTCTCTTTTGCATGGGTTGTACAGGCTGCTGTGTTTTCTTTTCCATCCACATCTTCACCCTCATCCTTCCCCCTACCTTTTTTTTTACTTCTTTTTTTATACTGTGCAGGCAAGCTGCCAGCATTAACACTTTGGTTAAGGACTAAGCTCAATCACTGGCCTGTTTCAATACAAATCCCTGAGCTGCTCTCCTGGGGGAAACAGGTTCTTCACTCCCCACTCCTCATTCAGTTTTCCCTCAGGAAACACCCGGCAGGGAACAGGCAGGGACTGGCACTGTACCCCGGAAGGACAGAGGAATAACTGGCTCAGACACTGCCCTCAGACCCAATGCACCTTCGTTCAGTGAGAAATAAGGTAAGCAAATAAAAAAGCAGGGGAGAAGTTTCTCACCGCTTGCCCTACTCTGCTTTTGGGACATGCATCCAAATAGCTCAGAACTGTTCATACAAACACCTCATAGTGTGCACATCTCCATTAAATCAACACAGAAGCTTTTCCAGATAAATCTTCTCTAGAGAACAAACTTGGAAAACACGTGATTCTATTTCTTTCCTCACCTCATTAATTAATGTGGGAGCGTTGTCTGACTCCCACATCCCGATCTGCTGCTGAACTGGTCTCTCTGGGCTGCTCTGCACATTGAGGCTCTTCTCACACATTACCACATGCCTCCTGCTCATCGAGATTCAAGTGCAAAACTCACACATCTATTTTTTTGTCTGTTTACCGATCAAGACGAAGGTATCCTAAATTGACCTTTTCAGGAATTGCTGTCTTTAATACAGTTACTCCTCTAAGAAGCCCAGCCCTACACAACCCTATCAGAGTAGAGAAACAAAACAAAAAAGGGAGAGTGGTGCCCAAGGTTCATGTTCTCCTCCACCTGCATACAAACCATTCTCACTGGATTCTGTCCTTGAAGCAGCTTTTACACCAGCCTGCAGCCCGCTGTCTCTTGGGCAGAGTGCTTGTACTTCCAAACACAAACACCTTCCAGCAGGAGAGCAACTCTCAGCAGTTCTCCTCTACTCTTGTTGTCTCAAGCATAGCAACCTTGTTTAGTACGACTGAATATTAAGACAGTCTTAAAAACATGTTCTTATCTTCCTCCTTGCCCCACAATTGCTTCTAACTAATGTCTTCACTGATGTAGCAAAGTTATAAGCAATTAGTAAGTTCTAAATAAGGTGATTTGGCTTGCTGCAGGTTTTTGTTCTGAATTTAAAACTTAAGCATTTTTTCAGTGCCAGCCCATTGCCTCCAACAGTCAAGACAAACAACCAAGGAGCGAGTTTTAGGACTGAGTCTCCCCTCACCTTAAGAATTCTAATCCACACCTTTTCACAGCACCCAGGTATACCTTGCCAGTGCCTGATCATTCCAGGTCACTCAAACCCTAGCTAGTGTGCGCACAACTCACCAAGGCAGACTGCTGGCTTCTTGCCCCCTCAAATCATCTTCCCAGCTCCAAGGCAGTCACAGGACACACTCAAGATGTGTTTCATGAATAAACTTGTTTGGAGTCACAATGCCCAAACAGGTCACAGAATTAGTCCAAGAAATAAACTGATGTGGGGCAGAGGGAGTGACGTCTTCTTTTTCACCCAGGTCATCTCAAGAGTCAGCTTTCCAGCACAGACCTGCAAACTGCAGCACAAGGCACCTGAACCACATGCCAGCTTTCTCCCTGAGGAAAATAGATAGCAGAGCCAATCCGACTCCTTCAGAGAAGAGCAGCTAGTCAGACAGAAGGACAGAAGGGACTACTAAAAGCTGAGCCAATCCAGCAATAGGAAGCCAAGTCAAATCCATAAAGATATGTCCTTGGTTTTGGATTTTGGCTTGTTTTAAGGATTTTTCTCAGTGGTGTTCATGTTTGGTGAACTTTTTGTTGCTGTTGTTCTTGTGTTTTGTTTTTTAAAGATAGTGTTCTTGAAGAGTTAAACTCACTCAAGTTCATTTTACAATGAAATCGGAATGTTTTAGATGGAAACAACCTCTTATAAGTGTAATCCTATATTCCTAATAAGCAGAATTAACAGTTCTAGGACCACTGTTCTCTCACACACTGTAATGGAGAGCATTATACCAGCAATGGACCATCTGGAACAACAGGCAGGGAGAGCCTTGGAGGATCAGAATGGATAACCATTTGCAGACTACATGGTTTTGGGGGAGTGAGACTTTAATAGCAGAGTGCAAGCATCTGTTTTCCCAGATACATGATCTGATTTGAACCATGACTCTTTGATACTGGTACCTACTGTTTTACTAGAGCCAAGTGGCTCTAAACAATGTCTATTCAGTTACTGCTAGAGAGAAATAAACAAATTAACAAGCTTATTTTCAATAAAGTTTAGAATTGGAAGAAGAATCTACTTATGTTGTGTAAATCTCCAGCTAGAAATTAAAATATCTGGACTTGGTTTAATTACATTTTGAATGTGGCCCCCAATAGGACTCTGTAACCTTTAGGGTTTAATAACTTCAGCTCATTTAATGTCCTTTCATTACATTACTGTAGCAATCCAAGAGTAAGGTTTGAAAACTAAAACTCTGTGCTTCCTCCTGGGCTTTCCCATATGTTCACCATCTTTAGCTTAGACTCCCAGGATACTCACGCCAAGTCTTACAAAATTGCCTTAGCAGAACAGAAAAATATCTTCTTTCACTTTATTCTATATACTTATTCTTTGTAGAGGAAGGAAAGGGGAAAAAAAGTTTGCCAAGCAATGCTCTGCTGAGTACCTACAGAAGATCCTGCCTAACTTCATGGAGAAAATCCAGGCAGCTCTCCTCATCCAGCCCCAGGAATAGGTCAGATAGCAAGGTACAGGCCCAAGACTGGCTGCTATGTTATGACCTGTTAAAAGACAGATTGCCCAACTTAAAACCTGCCACTAATAACCATGAATTTGAAAAACTCTGGATGAAGAGTGATAGAATTAACCAGACTGGAAGAGGCTTTTGGAGGTTGCATAATCCAACCATGCTCAAAACAGGGCTAACTTGCCCTAGTTGTAACAGCAAAGGACCCATTTGACAAAGTCTCCTACAGCACCTCCACTTCTCTCCTATGCATTATGTCAAATGAAGTGTTTTAGAATGTGGTTCTTGTGCTGACAGGCAGAATTAAAACATCTGGAGACTACATTTTCACATTTATGAACTCTAATGTCAAGGCAAAAATCATACTGGTGTGCAGGAAAGCAGAACCACAGAAATGCAGAGCGGGAGGCCAGTAGATGGGAAGCACCTCACTGCAGGAACCACTCTGTGCTGACACCACAGGTGGGATGCACATCACTGAGCTTCAGAGCTGATGACTGTGATACAAACATCTACTCTCCCTCCATAATCAGTGGAAAGAAATAAACCTCTCAGGCACAATTAATCTGACCTATTTAAGTGTTGCTTTAAGATAGCAGGAATTGCACTCGAGAATCTACTGACTGTCCTGATGTGATCTCCACTGACTCTAAAGAGACATAGTTGTAAGGAGATGAATCCTACCCAGTGATTGCTTTTACTCACAGCAAACCTTAAAATAGAAATAATGTGCATATGTGAACAAAGCAGGGGTGGAATATACCTTTCAAAGCCAATACCACTCAATGGAGACTGTAAAAGGATAGCGTTTCTCTTACAGTGAATAGATACAAATCTGTACAAAAGACTATCTAAAAATACATAGACATACACTTATAAGTGTTTCTCAGAGTTCCTTTCAACTACAATTTCTGCATCTCCAGGCAGCTGTCCCCCTTCATTAACAAGTGCGAATACATATCGAGATGCCTCTGACTCCACAAACAAACTGAATTCATGCTTTTACTTTACAGGGTGCTTTAAGAAAAAATATATATGTGTATATATATATATATTTTTTTAATGACACTTCATTAATTTTTTTTCCTAAATCCTGTTCATAATAAACTAATTTCTCATGGCCCAATAACAGTGTGGATAGGAGGATGTTCTCTCCATGGATTAACATCAGGACTGTAAGTCCCAGTGCCACAATTTGGCCATGCCCACACAGACAAGTACTCTTCCCTCATTTGCCACTAAGGAAAGATTAGGACATCGTTTAATTTCTAGACTGTTCTAAATCCAGAACTGCTAGAAACAGAAAAGACCAAGATTCTTTTGATTCAGAGCTACTAGATATTGGAAAACACTGTGAAATTAATGCAACAGATGGCTCTGAACAAAGACAACTGTTAAATCCAGGTATTATACACATATAGAGCACTTATACTTGAGTGCATAAAATAGCCACTAGGGCAATTACCATTTAAAACCATAAGGCAATGTTATAACAGAAGTCTAGTGTTGAACATCCTCTAAATATTATGGATATAAGTTAAGGTTTTAAGCCTGATACCTACTCCACTACAAAATGAACGTGAAAACTGCAGCACCAGACTATAATCCGACGTAGGTTTAATCAAGACTGAAATTTGTCACTACAGACCTACATTTAATTTAACAAATACATAGGTGAAACATCTGTGAATCTACCACGGCAAGTTTCAACTTGATGTTATGCGCCCCATGTTTAACACAGGCCAAAAAGACAAAGCTCTGATGATGGAAAGCCTCAAATCAGGAACAAACAGCTCCAGATTTGTATGGCTTTGTACTGCTGCCACAGCACCCATATATGTCATTTATGTATACAAATCCACTCATACACACTGCTGAGCTATTACCAAATCTTGAAAGGAATTTCCCAGCTGCACAAAAATGAACTACCACTTGGGCTAGCAAATGAATTTGTATGTGCAGCAATAACATCTGATTGATGTCACTGTCACATTCTCTTTAGTTTCAGAGAATTTGATAACCCCATCAGATACTGCTGCTGTGAGGAGAATCCCTATTTGTTAATCCAAATGGCATCTGTTACTGGAAAAAAGTAGAGACATCATTCCTCAAAGATGCAGTTCATATACTGTTGTTCATATATTCCCAGCTAGACATGATTTCAAGTACTCTGAAGATTAAAGAGGAGCTGTTTTGTGTTTCAATTAAGAAACAATTTGAATCAAACAATCAGCTTGCCTTCTCCTAAGGAATTATATTCTCGGTACATATATTTATGCCTACACAAATTACCTTTTGTGCATTCTCCTGAGTGTGTGTGGCATGTAGCTGTGTGTTGAGCTGCCCAGTGGGTGCTGGCAGACACCACACCTCTGTACTCATATCTGGGAGGAAGACGTACCAGCAACTGCCCCTAAGAAGTGTATTTATTGATGCTTGTACGCAACTATGTCATGATGACCCATCGCTTCAGTTTTTCCTTCTGATCTCTTCCCCTCCCCTGCAAATCTCTGCTGAAGGCATAACAGTCCTTGAAGTATAGTTTTAAAGCAGATAAATGATTTCATTTAGGACTCGCCATAGATCCCTTTTTGTACCCAAGCTATCAAGACCAGACACTATCCTCTTCAATTCTGCTAAAAGAGCAGAATGATACAAGTACAAGAACAGAGGTAAAAGTTGAATATGACAAGATTCATGTTATAGTCAGACATCAATTATATTACAAAAGCATTTTCATTTGTGTCTCTAACAGCTCTAGAAATAAACAAAAGGAAGGCACATATGATTTAAAAGTTACATCCGATTTTTAAAAGCCTGCTTTAAAAGTTCTGATTCCTATAACATATGTAAGAGCATTGAAAGTGGAAGAAGCACATGACTCTAAATAAGTACACGAAGATTTAATGCAATACAGGGTAGGCAGTGTAACTGCCATTAGTGAAGTTGCAAGAGCAATTGACCTTATAGGACAATGATATTTTAAGTGTCTATAAACTGGTAGTAAAGATGTTTCAACATTAAGTGCCCATATAAGACTTCAATAATGTTTGCGGGGTTTTTTTTGAGTACTTCATGTTTTACTACACTGCATTTCTGGTAATAACAGAGCAAGTAAAACACAGCTTAAGATTTATAGCTTAAGATGGTCAAGAAATAAAGTCAAAGTTTTCTTTAAACGTAAATTATTTCTGCTCTCAAAAAATAACCTTAAATATCCATTGTTCACTATGCTCTCAATAAAGCAGTCTTTAATGAGACACTAAAATTTGTTTGTGGAGACTTGTTTTGTAACAGCACTGAGGACAAATCTATTCTAGCGTCATGTACAACCGTAACAGTGTTCCCTTTAACTTATCATCTTACATTACATTTTTAAATTAGAAAGACCAGATTATCTTTAACTAGCTAGTCAGCTGCAGCTGATGCGCTGAGGACCCCACAACTTCAGGTTTCTCACTCATATTGTGAGAATGGCTCTTCCTTACAGTTTCAAGCACCCAGGACTGACGAATGAAAACCTAACATGATGCACTCTGCCACAGCTACTGAATGAAATCTTGAGTGTGCAAAGCATCTGACCCAAAGCCCAGATGTAGACATGAGAGGCATGCAAAGCGTTTCCATTCAGAAATGAGCATAACAAAGCAACTTTGATTTCCCATGAATCTGACGTCCAGGATGATCAGAAGGGTGAGCGAGCACAGTGATTTTCAACCTGAGATCCATCATCCAGAGACACTGAGCCTGTTGGCCCAAGCCCCATCATCAACTAATGCAATGTGGGACTCTTACAGATGCCATGAATTCTGCAGGTTTCATTAAATGCCAGCAACTGACCAAAACATTCATAGGACTGCTCGTAAGTGTGGAATTTTGAAAGGCACGAGTTTCCCAGCCAATCAGACTAGTTTTCATATCTCCTGAGCATTATGTACCAGCATTTCCTATTTCCCTCTGATATTTTTATAATAGAAATTTATTACAAGAATTTAAATTAGCATCAACAAGATTAGTTAAGAGGTTTGTGACTTTACTAGTTTCTAGAGCATCCCCCTCATGTGATTTGACACGTGGCTGAAATTGGTTAAATTAAGTCAATGAAAAAGGGCTTGCATTACATATTTTGTTCAATTGCATCTATGCAGATTCACAAATTCTTCTTGCTTATAAAATGAAAGAGTCTGAAGTTAAATTGGATTTTATGTCATTTCCTTTAGGTTCTGCCCATAGGTTAGTACAGTGAGGTTACAAGAGTGTTCATGAAGAGCAAAACTGCTTTCCAGTTATGATTCTATGAGACTGGGCTCTTCCTACCTCCTCTCTTCACAGCAACAATGTGAAATTTAATTTAATCTATTTCAGAACTGCAAAGACAAGTACTTTTTTAGCAAAGCATAAGAGGGTTATCACTTTGAAGAACCACATTAGGCACTATAGTTCAGTCTTACACAAGAGATTAATTGACATGTGCTGTAGATTAATCAGAATAAGGCTTTTCATTATGAGTGGCCAAACATAACCAAATCACTTTGGAAGCAAATTACTGACTTGCCTAGAAATATATATGCAACAATTGCAAGTTTATTATTGCTGCTTGATGAAATGAAACAGCCTTTCAAAAACATTTACCTTGATTCTACATGAACCTCCTCTCACCTGCAGAATGCCTACATTAAAACTAAAACTAATCAAAAGCTACTCCACACTCAACAGAGTACTAAGTTGTCAAGCACAACTGGCATTCTCCTCTCAACAGCAGTGCTTGAGTCAAATTTCTGGCTGAAAAGGCTGCATCCTTTCATATACATCCAGTTGATAAACTGTGTTCTACAAAGAGAAGTTTAATGAACAGGAAGAAAAGAAATGGAAATAGGAAAAAGAAACCACAGTTCTCCTTTTGTAGTATAGCCTTGTAACAAATAGTGCAGCGAAGAATATAGAAATTCTGATCTTTTGTCACCTGTCAAGGAATCCAAAGGAGGCAATACATGTTGTTGACACTGTGAAACCCAAACTTTTTCATCTGACTCTCACACCCACTTTGCCCATTTTCCATTTGTTTTTAAATAAGATCTGGAAAAAGCCCATAGAGCTACCACAGACTAAGAGCACAATTTAGGGCTGTAACACAACAGAAAGCACAACTACAACAGCAGAGGAGCAAGATCACAGGCTGCAACAAGTGAGGATTTGCTCAAACACAGCAGACACAGAAATAAAGAAAAGTAGCTACTTACTTTGAGAAGGCCTCAGGTATACAGGAATCTCCAACAAGATATCCTCACCTTCACCACCAACCCTCAAATGAGGTGTTGGAAAGGGTAGATCTTGGCTCCAGCCCTTCCAATCACTCAGACACATTACATGCACTTAAGCTCCCCTGGGTAGGCCCTGCCTTCCCACCAGGAGCTCCGTCACTGGTGCAGGCTGTGACTCAGCAGTTCTGCTTCAAGAGTATCTATGGGGAATGAAATAGAGAGAAACTTACCAACCACTGCACCGTGAAATTCCACAACATGAAGAGTATTTTCCTGAGTGCCACACCACAAAAGAAAAACCTTCATACACGTGTCCCATTTTTTCATAGGCTATTACTTTTGTTACATGCTTCACCCACCAGAAGGCAAGTTCTAGTTCAAATTCATTTTGATTCAAGTTTAATTAGCATCCTTTTCATGGAAAATTATCCTGTGTAACTGCTGACATGTCAGTGCATCACATACTTGTTGATCTTTGTTTGGAAGCGGAGAAAATACATTTTTATGGCATTTCAAAAGAAAAGTACATCCACGTGGAAAAAAAAAAAATCACACACTTGACTATAAAACACAAAAGAACTTCACGTGTACCAAAGCAGCAGCATCTGTACACTCAGCCCAGAAAATAATGTTTCTTTCCTGTGTAAAGTGCAAGTTTCTAGCACAAATTTACTTGGTGCAATTTTGTTCTGGAAAAAAAAAAAAAAAATGTTAAAAACTGTTTGGATACACAGTGAAATCAGATGCAGTACATCTTTATTTTTAATGGAATAATAATTGTACCCAAATTTCATATTCAGCCTTTGAAACATTTACCAGGGAAAAAAAAAAAAACAAAGGAGTGCTGTGAAGGTTTTTTCAGCATGACTCATATTGCTGTCATAAGAGTAAAAAAGTTTGAATTGATTTTGGTTGTATTGTTTCTTTATCTATAGCAATTGTCTGTCCTCTACTATCTATCTGGCCACCTACTACTTGTGTCAAACAAAGAGATCATCTAGCAAGTGACCCCTGACTTTGATTAGGACACTGATTGCACTATTACCTGATTGCATATTTGTATTCCTTGTAAAAGAGTCTGAACTACAAGAAGAAAGTATCTAAGCTCAATTTTGAATGAAATATTTTTGTTTTTTTTTTGCAATAGATTCACCTCTCCTAGCACCTATATCACACCATCTTCTAGAAGTAAACAAGTGTAAGCCTTAAGTGAGATCTGATTTTGTCACTTATCATCTAGACACAAATGGACACAGAGCAGTCTTGTAAATAAACTTACAGATAAACAGGAAAAGGGCCAAGACCAAAGATTTCAAAACAAGGTTTATATGAATAACGTGTTCTCTCTATGAACTCTGTTTGACAGTGGATTGTGCACATATGGGTTTTCCAGGGCATAGGACAGGATATGTCAGTCAGAATAAGGTCATGAGCCCAAATGCTGACAGCTACATTGCATGTGGAACACAAAGCTCAAATGCCAAGACTGGGACTCACCTTCTGGCATAAACCACCCACGAATCCCAGAGCCAGCAACTACCAGCAACTCATGAGAAATGAAGCTTGCCAGCACGGGTACAACCTGGAAAACAAATCAAGGACTGATTGGCCAGAAATTTATTCCCACGTAAGGAGTATGTTATTTGATTTCCATGCCATTGTTCTTCTTTTCAGAGGAGAAGCTGAGTTATTCAAGCTCAGTTTCTCTTTGTACTTATTCAGTTCATTAGTTAATGAAGGCTTCCTTATATTAGTTAAATTCAGCCACCATTCATCTACCTGTTCCAGAGTTCACAACAGATGCCCTCTGGCACTTCACAAAGACCAGAATCTGCCTCAAAACAGGAATAACATATCTTATGAAAATGGAGATGCTATTGTTCATATGCTTTACCCCTGACCTATTTCCTCTGCACTCACAGGGCTGACCTGTTCTCTATAATTTTATACTGACTAAAGCAGTAAAAGGCTGAAGTTTATTGTAATATTCCATCAGTCTTTGTTTAGCCAGAAAGGAGGAAACTGCATTCAATCTGTTTGGGTTCTTACTGAATAGTGAAGAGCTCTGTACTCATCCAAAAGCTGCAGGTTCCTCTTCCTCACTAGCAAACACTGATAGTCAGTTCCCTTCCTCAGGTCTTTTAATCCCTATTCTGCTACTACACACACCAGCTTCATTTATACCCCTACAGGTCACCTTCAGCTCTTCTCTTTCAGTCTTAATTAAAGCAAGTGGGTGCTGCCTACCTGTAAATCTTTCCCAGACTCAAAGCTGCTTCTTCTTCTCTTATTTTAGAGATGCTGATGCACACATTTTCATACTCCCAAACTGACTATCCTTGCTGGCAATCCTAACTCATTGTTTAACAGTTTGTACGGAGCAAACTCTGAATAACGCACTGATGTGTCAATTATGTGGGGTGGCCACAAACTGCTTGCTGACATTCTTGGCAGTGCCAACACACTGCCTGCCTCTTAGCTAACTTAAGTGCTGCTGATTGTTAAAAACTCCACACTGACACCATGAAATGTGGGAAAAGGTACAGAGCTGTGGACACCCCCTCACTGTGGGAGCAAAGGGGAGCCCTGCTGGTGGAGTCTTACTGATATTCAATCCCCACAAAAAAACAGAGCTTATTCCTACTCAGAATGTAACTGATCCAAGGCTTTGCAAACTTCCTACTTAAAGATTAGAGACTGCCTGACTCTAACATGGGCCATCCCAACCGTCTCAGTGAATAAATGGTGCTGATTATGGATCAAAGTCTGGTAACTCAGCTTTTCCATCAGCAAACCCACAGAGGGCTGCTTTCAGTCACCTTTCTGACCAGGGTGTAGGATTGTGCACCAGAAAGTTACCACGTCACTCACTTTCCGTGCTTGAATGTGAACTTCAGGATTCTGCCTTAAATATCCCCAGCTTAGGCATAACCCACTGCTCACTTGTTTTGAGAGCTTCTCTCCTGATTTGCTCAACACAGCAGACATAGTTATTTCCTAATTGCAGACAAGCTCCAGATGTAGGTCAGGGAGTATTTAGCTAGAGGAGGCTAATAAAACAAGTCCCCAAGTGATGGGCTTGTCTTTGTTTCCCTGACATTGCTTACTTTTGAACATCAGAGACTACGAGACTGTTTTGGTACAGGAAGTATGTTATGGCTGATGTAGCATAACAAATACTAGCTCTACATCCTTCTATTTAGGCTTCAATAATGTCAGAGGGCAGAAGTGACAATCAATGTATTTTGCATTCAGCAGAGATGACAGGCAGCTAAGAGCAATGGACAGACACAACATGGCAGAACAGAAGGTACTTGCCTGGAATAAATATCGTCTTTGCTCCAGGCCTTCAAGAAATAACATTTCCGGTTTAGATTAATTTGTAATGCACAATGTATGATTGCAGACCTTGCTTTTGTACACAGACCTGGCCTTAAACATTGTTTGAACTGGTGCTGTCAGTCCTTTCTTGATCATTAAATTTATTTCCTAAAACTTAAGAAGCGTAAATGAAAGGCAGCTTCTGAAAAACAGTATTCAACATTTTTATGGAAAGTAGGTTTCTGGCTCTGCTCTTACTAATGCACCCTTCAATCATAAATAATAAAACTGGTGAGTTCTATCTCTTTTTCAGAAAAGTTAGACGGAACTATCACCCAGTGTATACAAAATAGGGCTTCAAAGACACCCGCTCTGCAACATAATAGAAGAAATGGTGCTGAATGATGGATGGGAATCAGTTAAACTGATTTCTGGGACACGTTGTGCATTAATAAATCAGAGGCTGTGTGTTCACTGAAAGAAGCGTAGGAGGCACATTAAGAACTTTTACGGGAGTAAAGAAAAAAAAAGTTAACACTGTATTTCAAAGGAACCTACAGGAGGATTAGTACTAAAATCTTTTTATGAGCACTAATTCTGAGCACTTACATGAAGATCAAGAAAATAGTCAGCTCCACAGGAAATCCTGGAAGTTAATTTTTTTAGAAGACACTGCCGCATTTCACTGCATTTAATGACAACCATGCGCTATTTCTGAAGCGCTCTTGCCCAGCTCACAGCAAAGGTATTAGTTCCAACACTGATTGCTAATTCTAACACTACAAAAACACCTTCCTGCTTAGCAAGAACACAGCTTCAGAAACCAAGAGAAAAGCACTGAAACTAGAATCAAATATACACCATCATGGATCCCAAGAAGTGCCCGCTGCAACACTATATTGTGAGCAGAGAGAGAAGCCTACAAGTCCTCGTGACTTGAGTCTGCAGACAACCTCAGTGCTATCTTATCTTCACCTTCCAAGTGGCTGGCTGAACTACATTTAAAAAGGAGGAAGAAAAAAAAAGAAATAAAACTCCTCCCAACCTGAACCAAAGATTGACTCCTTGCAGCTCCCAGGGACACAGAACTTGTGTAGGCAGAGAAATTTCACCGGAAAAAGGAAAAAAAACAGATATTTTGTCTTATTCATTTACAGAACGACCCTGCTGCTAATAGCACATTGAGGGTGCTGTTAGAGGCTACAGAGCAAAATGATTAAGACAACCATAGAACAGCTATATGCTAGGGAAACAACATTTCAGTTAATAAGACAAGATGGTGCAGAAGTCTGTGAACACAGAACCACTCTTCTGTCAATAAACTCTTACCCTGTTTTCCTACTTTATTCAATTACAGACTCTTAGAATAGATGTACCACCATATAGTGGGCTTATATACCATTCAGTTAAGGTAACCTAACCATAAATACTTCCATGATTTCAGTAAATTGGAAAAAAAAACACGGTAAGTGAATACAAAATATGTCCTTCATTTACTGTCATTGTAATATAGTAGAGCTACAACACAATCTTCATTTAGGCAGCTCTAGGTACTAGACCACTTTCAGCAATGGACATGTTATAGCACAAAGAAACACGGGTTTCTTGAAAGCACTCTTGCATCAAAAGCTTAGCATTGTTATGGTGTGTGCATTTTAATGGAGTGGATTGTGTTGTGTGTTCATCCTACAGCTCATAGGAGACACATTTTCTAGAAAGCTAGAGGTTAGACAGCATTCTTAAGATGAAGAGCAGGCTGTTATGAGAAAACATAAAAACATGATTTGAGACAACTAAACTAGAAATTTAGAAATATATTGTAAGGCTTATAAATAATTGAAAAGAGAATGTTCCAAAGTTTTGATGTGTCATAAAAGCTTAGTTTAGAAGGTGATGAAATTATTTCAATTAAACAGAACAAATGTCAGCCGTGAATGCCTAAGCATTTTAATGTATTCATCCTGTAAAAGTACGGTGCATGCTGAGGCACGGAGGTGGTAGGGGCTCGCACAAAGGCAAGTTATTTGTGAATATAATTTGGACTGTACAAGAAATACGTTCCCAGACTGAGGAAGAGTTTCTCAATACAAAATCTGTAAAAGCTCCAGTGTTGCAGTAGAAAACACTGACTTCAGAATGACAATATACAAAGATGAGGATGCAAATGGTCCAAAGCTACCGAAACAGTTTGGTCATAGCAACAGAAAAAAAAACTTCTTTAACTTGATCCTAATGCATATAAAACAGTTTTGGAACAGACTGATTCCATCGTCTTAAATGGTAGCACTCCCCACCCTGTAAAGGATACAATATTTCATCTAACATAGGAGAAATATCTAAGTACCTAGTCAGTCCAAAGACAACATTCCCCTCAAGCAAAAACATGAACAAGGCAAAGAAGCTACGCACAAACAAATACAGTGGGTAAACCTGGTACTCAGATTATTTCCCTTTAAGAAAAAGTGACCAGAGAAAGAAAATAATCAGAAGGCAACAAGCTTTAAAGTAAACAAAAACAACCTGCTGCTTGGGCACTTCAGAAACTATCAACTGTAGGACCCCAAAAGCACTTCAGAATACAGCTGGTTTTGATACCATTTCTTCTTCTTTGAGCCTGATTCCCTCAACCAACCATATCATTGAACTTGATACCAGATTTATCATATTTGCTAAATAGTGAGCATACATTACATACAGGTGAGTAAACAACCTGTGATGGTGCCCAATACTCCAACCTGTGGAATCCAGAGATCCCAAGCTACAGACTGTGTCATATGCATGTATTCAGTATGCTGATGTACAATGTGCATTGTTAGTTATGATACATTTTCAATTTGGCTGCATCTAACAGCAGCACCATGGACTCAGCTGATGTTATATTACCTGTAGATGAAGGTCTTAGGAAGGTGGCTTTGTCACATTGTAGAGTGAGAACCAAAATCAGTACTTCAGGAAAGGTCTCTTTCAGGCAACTTCGTATTCTTACACATCTTCCTGTAGGAGAGCAAATAAATGGATGATACTTGTAGCTGCTCACAGCAGTTCCTAAACACCTAAGAACAAATGGATTTGAGTTATGACAATCATATCAAACCGACAAACATACAGAAAAATATAATACAAGCTCGAAGCACTAAAGAAGAGTGTTTATTACTGGTATTTAGCTTCTGCCAGTATCTTCCAGTCATTCTATCCAGCCAAAAACCAAAGCTTCCAGATCATACAAATAAAACCTGATTCCTTTGCTCCACAGTAATAATAATGTACTGGACTATATTTCATAGAACTTATTTGTGTCCTGCGAAACAGACTTTTCCATGACTGCCTGTTGTTAATAACCTCTCATGGGCTCACGGGAAACCTCAGTTTATGGCACAGCGGGAGAAATGTCTCCAAATAACAGTTTCATTTTAAACTTCTTTGGCAATCCAGCCAGGTGCACCAACCTCACTAAGGAACAGGGATAGAGTTCCATCTAAGAGACTGTCAGATGAGTGGTAACTCACAAAGCCAAGGAAAATGGGTATTTGGTAGGTAAAATCAGGCCTGTTGGAGACTTCACATGGGACAACTGGAAATATCAAAGGCTTGCTGAAGTGCAAGACTGAGCACAGCAAACTGAGAACAGACTACAGTAATAGCACTTAGGGAATGGTGGAAGCTGTTACACAATCATTACAAACAGAAAGAAGGCAAAACACTGCAGGTATTCAGCAATTTGTAAGAAACAGCAGCCTCTGACAGGGTGTGAGCTATGTAGACAAAGAATGATTATGGATCTTCAGGCTACAAATGAAATTCATTCCTAGGATTCAAGTGGAGAGCAAGCCAAACTTTTGTGAAGAAAACTAGGAGGGGGTCTCTTCATCACACAGAGAGAGGAACAAATGGTGATACTTAAAAAAAAAAAAAAAAGTCATGAGAAGCATAGAAAAGGGGGGAAAAATCTTTCAATAATAATAGATGAGTCCAGAATAATCAAATGAAACACTTGGAAAATTTAGATATATGCAGCCATAAGCATAAAGCATAAGCATAAAACTACTTAAATCTGCTTTTAATTTCTATTGTAATTTTTATCTGCCCAAAATGGCTATTAGAGTTTGCTGAACAGCACAGTCATTGATATGTTGATACATGATTACACAAGGCACAATGTCACATTTGGCAATCCAAATCCTAATTAATGAACAGTCCTTGAAATAATACTAACTCGAATGATCAAAATTTAAAGTGATGAGCTTGCAGAAGGAAGCAGCATCCCATGATTTCTTTTCCACTGAACCATGAGATCTACAGGAACAAAATAGAAAATGAAAAATAAGGTTTTATGCAATCAAATTAAAGACAAAAGCAGAGAAGAAGAAAAACAATAACAGTTTCTTTATCATCCCGAGCACTGGTAGTAAGAGTAACTTATTCCTCATAGCCTGGAATGTCATGGCTGAAGCTGGAATCGAGAAATCAACAAGTCACAATCAGCATCTGGTTGATGGCCAGAAGGATGCTCAACATGTATTCCGGTATTAAAGACAATCTACAAGCAGATAATAACGTTGCAGCTTGCCTTGCCTAATGGTGTCCAGTGAATCCATATTTCACATCCCAGCCACACTTCTTGCACAGCCATCCTTTACATGAGGATTTCATACATTACAGAGGTAGTTAATCCGATACCAGCAGAAAGCACTTCCAGGCCTCCCATACATGCAGCAACCTATAGTAGCAGTAGCTGCATTCAACTTATAAAACTAAAACCAAGAGCCTCCTATTTCTAGGAATATATTATATGGCGAGGTACAGAGTAAATGAACAATAACTTGTATCTTTTCCTATGTATCATGGATTTAAGTTTTAACGAGAGCGGGGGAAAAAAAAACACTTTTATAGAGGATTTTACTAAGATGAGTGACACTGTTCTAATTACATTGAATAATCTTGAACCAAAGAATTTTTTCCATTTCATGCCTTTAATGGATTTAAAGAAAATAAAAAATAAAAAAGAAAGAAAAAAAGAAACCCACAAATTACCTTAAGAACTGAATAGTTCTGACGATTAACAATATTTAACCAGAAAAATACTTCAAAGACATTAAGCATCTTTCCAAAATCCCATTCACCCAGCCAACAGGAACAAGCAGGTTGGTTCTGCAGAACAACTAGCAAGGATATGGCCTGCCTCACTGATTTCCACAGCAAAGCTGACTTATCCCAAGGAAGACAGTGAAATGGCATCTGAACTCCTTACAGAAATGTGAAGGAGAACTCTACGGGTGATTTTAAGGAACTCATCTGAGTTCAGACTCCTTCCACAGCATCCTGCTGAAGACCAAGGAGATTTTTTTGCCTAAGGCCCTGAAGCCAGCTGCTGTGACAGCCTGTGCAATGGGGCAAAGACATATCTGATTGCTCTGGATCTGGATCTTCAGGATGTTAGGTCTCACAAAAACTGCTCAGTTGCCTTTTTCAAGGGGCAGGAAAACCCATAGGAATGATACCAAAGCTTTGGTCAGTTACCTTGACATTTCCTATAATACAAGCCAGGTTAAAAAAAAAAATAACAGGAAAAAAAAAAATTAACAGAAATCTAACATTTGCCTTGTTTCTAATGTTGAAGGACAAATGAACAAAAATAGAAGTGTGGTTTTCTCTTTAATCTTCTCATTTGAGGACCAGACCTAAGAGGTTTCTCACTCTATTCTGCAGTTTTAGACGAGACAACCCTGTGATGAAGGCTCTGCTCTTTGAAGAATCCTTCAGACCTCACATTCTCAGAGGAGAATACAGACAGAGGGACACATTTGCTACAAAATCCTCCCCCTTCTGCATGGCACTCCAGCTACTTTCAGATCTTGGTCCTTTTCTCAACCTTTGGGAATACCCTATTTAGCTTCAATAAGGATGCAGTTTGGGTAGTATTTCCTCACTACCATCTTCTCCCCTCCTCTACTGAGTGCCCCAATTTCACTGAACATGCTTGAAGTATAGATGTCTCTGTGAGAAAGTTATTAAAAAAAAACCAAACCAAATCACATTATATCCACAGTCAGGTCACAGACTGAAGAGGTAAGATCTGGACTAGAAGCACTGCTGACTTCCTAAATCAGTTTCACAAACCACACCAAGCATTCCACTGCTCTGCGCCAGCCACCCAAAAGATAAACTGAGGAGGGAAAAGAGAAATAAAGATAAGGCGTGATCACCACGAAGAGGAGAACTGTACACTCACACACAGAGCGCCTCTACAGTGACACAGGTTCATGCAGATAAATGCATTTCCTCAGCACTTCAATAGAGATCAATAGCAGTCCCTTGAGATAAACACCGCAAACAATATGCCACCACGGGAATAAATCAGAAGATTAGAAGCAGAAAGGATTATTTATGTAAAAGAGCTGCATTGCGTTTATTCCTTGGTTTGTGCAGCAGGTTTCTGAACGTCTCTGAGGAATTCTAAACTGTTCTCTTAAGGACTGCTCATTACTTATAGCACTGAAAGGCAGCCACCCCAGGCCCGCTCTCTAGCCTCCACTAGCAATAGTGCCAGCATTGTTATCGTACATTGTGCTTTCCTTGAAGATGTGGCCATGGTTTTCAGATTATACAAAGAAAAGTCTCAGTCCTTTATTGCATAAGGAGAAACGTGAATGCACCCTTATGCCAAAAAACTTGATAGCTACAGGACTGACAGCTGGTGTGAGAGCATGATGACACCACTCACTCACCACCTCCCCTCCAGTTGTTTCACCAAATACGAAAGTCTTAGCAGACCCTGGCCTGTAGCCTTGATAGAGGCAGATTTGTCCAGGACAGGTTTATGCAAGATCAGGTATTTCCACTGGATGTAAGACACTTTCAAGCTGGCATCTAAGAAACGCATCCTATGGAGAGAGTTTATCAGGGCTCCTAAAGCAGTTTACAGTAATGGAAAACCAGTTCCTTAAAAGACAATAAAATAAAATAAAATAAAATAAAATAAAATAAAATAAAATAAAATAAAATAAAATAAAATAAAATAAAATAAAATAAAATAAAATAAAATAAAAATAGAAATAGGAAGAAATCACACACAGCACAAGTGTTCCTCATGAAAGGTGCTAAGCCTTTGCAGTGCTGCAAGGAGTGCTGTTTCGTACAGTCCTGTTTTTAATTCAATTATCTCAAGCTCTGCTGGAGGTAAGGAAATGCTGTTTTGACACAAAGGCTTTGACTTCATATGGTATACAAGGCTAGAGATGGTAATGTTGGGCCTTCAGAAAGCTTCAACTAAAGTCACAAAATTCAATGAAAAATAGTATGGATTTTCCTTTTTGATAGGCGCAAGGATTATCTTCCATCACTAGAAAAAGCTATAAAGTTATATTCTGTGAGAATACCTTGAATTGATATTTCAAAGGGCTTCTTTTGAAAGAATGATTTATAGATCACAAAGATCAATGGGTCTTTTATCAAAGAAAATGGATTCCTTTTCTGAACCACAAAGAAAAGAATGACATCCTAGACCATATTTTTGAAAGTTGTGTACAGCCAAGAAGACAATAGCTACAGCAGGTTACCACTTTACAGCAATGCGAACAACTCACTAATTACAGATGAAGTCCTTACGGTGCTTTGTGGAAGCCAGAAAGCAAAAGTTATAGTGCAGGAAAATTCACACTGAGAGTTATCTTACTCACTCAGCACATATTAAAAATTACATGGAGGTTTTCACTAATAAGTGCATATGACATAATAGAAAAATGGATACAAGTGTGCCAGTGTGCACACTTCATATCTTACCAGAACTCAAAACATGCATTTATGTTAAAGCATGCTCCCTGTATGAATTTTAAGTTACCTACTTCTTGACCACATCCCCTCCTCAGCTCAGCAATGAAATTCCTATCAAGTTTTTATTTGGATAGCCTGGATAGACAGGCTTTCCAAAATTATTTTCAGTGCTCAATGTGGTGGTACGGTTGATCTATTTCCATCATTTCATGCGCATCTGCTAAAGCATTACTCATCACAGCAGACATGAGATTCCCCCATTAGTTTCCTATAGAAAGTTCCTCCAACCCACCAAGCCCCAACCTTTTTCTGCAGCTCATGAGCTCACAGAACAGTCTAACCCATAACCCTTGGCACTCGACAACTGAGCTAAGTCAGGCTTAGCAAGCAAGAAGAAAAAGAGCATATTAAAATAACATAATGCAACCTGCAGCACGGTTTTTTTATTAGCTTAATCAAATAGACATGATAGTAAAGAAGATAAAATTAAGAGTAAATCCTTACACAAGTTTATCCCTTAGATTCCCAAGATATCCAAGGACAACATTATTTCTCCAATATTTTTATCAGTGCTTATTCCTCTAGTGCAGCATCACATTGTGCAAAGGGTACAGTCACAGGTAAGAAAAATCTTACTTCTTTGCTGCTTCCCTTTGTCTTTTTACTCTTCTTGTCGTCGAAAGCTTTGTTCTTTTGGGTTAATGTGGCATGTCTCCAACACAGCCTTGGAAAATGACTATAATGTGATTTGGGTTTGGTGTCATTAAACCTGATTACCAGGGAGTGCTCATGAAAATCCATAATTACCACACAAAACAAAAGAGACTTTTGTTTTTGTTTTGCTGGGGAACAACAAAGAGCTTCACTTCAATTTAACTATTTGGAGTACTCAAGAAAAGTTAGTCATATTTTTCTCCCTCTGCACTTCTCTGGGCTTTGTAAATATCATAAAATACCAAAATCTGCTGAAAACATCAATCTTCTCTCAAAACTGATTTCTTATATAATGCCAAATATACAGTCTTTATTTAAAAAAAATAAATAAAAATAAAAAGCCCTAGAGAACATAATGCGTCTTGATGGATGTGCTAGTGCTTTGGGTACAAGCTGGACTTTATGATTAGATCTATAATAGTGGAGGAAAAAAAGAAAAGTTGGCAATATCAGTGTAGTAAGCATTCAGATAATCGAACTGCCTCACCCCCCAGAACAGCAGTGTTGCAGGAGACATTAACCAGTAGCATGGTTCTCCTCCCCAGTTTTGGGGCAGTTCTACTACCATGGCTGATGGACAAGTGATGTCCACAAACCAGGAAAAGCTGGTTTAAGAGGCTTATAGTCTCTCCAGTTGTGTTAGATTAGAAGTTTATGTGGCCACAACCCTGGTTTTAAGCTAGTGGGTGTTCTTGAGCTACAAATGCCACAGACTCCTCCCCAAGCAGCTGTTATATCTGCATCCAGGGTTGTTCACCACAGGGTAAATACTGCCCCATTTTGACACTGAGACACACCAGGAATACCTGTGCAAAGCTTGCTGAACTCCATTCAGACACTTGATTAACTGTCCTCTATCTACCTGAACAGCAGGGTCTGTAGGCTGGGAAGCTGCCCTTGAAGTGCTCTTGCATGCAAATTCAGCGCTGTAGGTGGAAACACTTGCTGTAAAATAATATTTGAGGAACTATCCAGCCCTAGGCAGTGAAGCTAAAAGACACTGACAATCTCAGTTGTAAAGTGAGAAATGTAAGAGGTAGACCAAAGTCACCTTCACGTTGTATGAGAGAAGTAAGCAAACTCTCTGTTGATTATATTAGAAGCAGGTAAAATTCCACTCACACATTTGCCCTCCACATGCAGGATGATCACGCTATCTAAATATGTGAAAAATAGCAAGTTTACTGCAGAAGCTCTTGGCTTGCCTCTCATGCACAGATTTGTAGGTACATGCAAGTACAGCTGATAGATTAGCTAGCTAAAAATTCCACCACTCCCTTCTGATCCAGTTTCGATTAATTCATTAGAAACAAATACCTGCATATCCTCCCCCTGGCCAGTTCCTTTTCAGCCTCACTGTATCAGAGACTTAAACACTGGGAGCCAGGTGAGAGCTTCCTAAAGCTGGAAACTGTCAGCAGTTCAGACTGAAAAAAGCCAGACAAACGGCTCCCGCATTTTCTAACCACTGAGAAGCTTTGGCTGCATGAGAGGTATTTAAGGCACCAAAAAGCTGTATGGTCATGTACAAAAGCACCAAATAACCCAGAGCTTCCATTTGCTTTCCAGTGAAAAAGAAAGCAGAACCTAGCTTACAATATGAAGGTGCATACAACAGACCTGGAGAGCTTTATCACACAAATCGAGTTGGTGGAAACAACCTCTTACACTTGCCGTCATCTAAGAGTATTAAAAACAAATGAAAACCCCACCTGTTGGATTAACATTGAACCCGGACAAGGGACAATCACTTAATTTAGTAGAAAGTTTAAAACAACCTTCAAGTATCGTCAGCAAAGGCAGTGTAGAAATTCTCCTTTTTGCATGACACAGTTCTGCCAATTAGCCGAAAACTGCAATTACCAGTTCTTTGCTTTATTATTTGTGAAGAACCTAAACTTTCTGAGGATGATAAATGGCCTCGTGGAAAATGCAATGCTCAGTTCTGCTAAATTTGCACTTTTCTGTTGGGTTTTTTTTGTTCTTGTTTTTTCTTTTTCTTTTTTCCTTTAACTATTCTTCCATGTCATCTTTGAAGAGAAAGAGGCAGGGGCTGCTGGGGGAAACAGGGCAACAGGACACATATCAGGGCAGAAAATGGCAGGGAATGGTTTAGAGAAGAACACAGAGCTGTTCTCATTTAGCTCGCTGACCAGGGCCAAGGCATATTCCTACACCTTCATTAATTAAACAGAAAAGTTAACATTGTTAGCAACATTAAGAACAAAACCTCATTTAAATTGTTCTGAAACAAAATTAAAAATAAAAAAATAAAAAATAAAAAAGCCGATATATTCAGAGGATGACCTTTGAGAATTCTGGCTTCATTAACATTTCAAACAGCAAAGCACAAAATTAAGACAGGAAATAGAATTACAGAGCTATTTGACTGCAGAAGTATATATCATTAGCATGCCCATAATTAACAGGATACCAGTGTTTGTCCCATTGTCTCTGCTAATAATGGTGTAACATGCAAATGGGATTTCTTCTAAGAAAGTTAAAGGGGATATTTAAGTTCATTCCACGTTTCAAGCATACAAGCACAGCCAGACAAGCCCCTTTCTGCTCTGTGAAAGGGATGTCTCCATGCCTGCCTGCCTGCCCTCCCAGACTCCCACAAAACAATTGCAGAGGGAGGGCACCAGCTGCTGTGCTTGAGGCACAAAGGCCAGCTATCCAAGGTCAGACATCTTTTCCCACCTCACCACAGCAGTTAATTCTTTGGGGAGCTACCAGTGACCCACTCAAGTGTCATGAAAAGCAGTTCAGAGGCTAACATCACCCATCAACATGATGCCCTACAGGATAGCAGATATCATTCCTCTTACGGGGATCATATTCCTTAGACATGACAGCACAGCTCTGCCTGTCTCTTGTTCAAAATGCTGAGCTCCCATGACATCTGTCCATGACAGTTGTAAGCAGCCACACATCTCCACCGCCCTTACAGTGCTTCTAACTGAGCCTGCTCTTCTAAATGCTTCGGGACTTGGGATCCTGAAGCAAAAGGAGAAAAAGGCATAAAAAATAAAGCTTTACAGGCAAAATACAATTGACCACCCTATGTTAACAAAGGACTCCACTCTGGCCTAATTCACTAGAATAAGACATGAGTGCAACACACTGAAATCAGACTGAGCTGAAGTGCTACCAGGAGTCTTCCTCTGGCACAAATCAGTGAAAATGTCCACCTTTGGGCAGCACACTTGGATCCTTCATTAGACTGCAAACAACCAATTGATGTACAGTTTCCCCACCAGGCAGATAACAAGCTCCTCCTCCTTTACAGGGCAGTGTGCATGGGTTGGTTCATAGTTATCACCCCACTCTTAAGATCATTTCTGCTGTTTTCCCAGTCATACTCAGTAGTCCTCACTGATGTGAAACATTGCTCTGATATTCTTCCCAGTCTCAATTTCATTCTCTTTCCCTGTGTTAGATCTTCTCAAACAGATGCTCTTCATGGTGTTTGTACTCCCAAGCTGTGGCACCTGGAGGCTGCCTGATTGTAAACTGACAGGATGTAGCATTTTTCCATCTCTCTTTCATCAGATCAGCCTGAAAATCTGGTAAGATCCATCTCTGCCTTGTGATAGAGAGGCGAGACTCAGCTCGGAGTTTCTGAAAGGATCCTGCTTCTTCTGAGGGCACAAGTAAAGGCTGGGTGTGAGGGAGACTTGAAGCATTGCTGCCAGCCCTATAATTCTACGATTAAACAAGTTACATAATTTCAGTCTATTCCCTCTTTACCTCTTTTCCATGCAAACAGCCTGAAGTAGCACGGAATGCAGCTTATTGACTTGTAAGGAATGGGATGGAGAGGGGTAGAGGATTATCCATCACCTCCCTTTCTTTACATTACATCGGGGCATCATTTAGATTATAAGTTTGCTTACAAACTCCTTGATAAAAAAAAATCAGACAGATACTTAGCTGGTCAGCTGCTTTGGTTGCATAATAAACATGGACAGAATTTCTCATCCTCAAGCCATTGTTACAGCACAAACAAACTAAGGGCTAAGGAAATAATTACTGTGGGGCTGAGAGACTCAATAAACAGCAGAAGCTGTGGGATGAACCAGATTTGTTGATCCCAGCAGATAACTACAATTAGGATGTAATATTTCCTTAAGTTTTTGTTTACCCCTTTATTGTTTATCAGTATTAAAAAGGCAATTTATACTTTGCAGTTCTCTAGATCGACCAGTGTATTTCACAGCAGGCAGGTGAGATTAAACTGTCCATCACCACAAGCTGTCCTTTCCCTGTTCTTATATTATCAAAGCCTATTGAGATTAGAGCCATAGGAAACTGGAGGAAATGCGTTCATTTGCTTCAAGTTCATAAGCTTATGAAGTTTGATTCCTACACACCTGTAGTCTTCTTTAATAAAAAAGCAAAATCCCAGAAGTTCCTTCAATGGTAATGAAAGAATTTAAGACTGAGAAACATTATATGCATTTTCTGAACTTTTCCGAGACATCACAGAATGTCTTCCCAGAGTGCCCTAACACAGCAGCCAATTGGAAAAGAAACCTCCTAGAGGCTGACCTGTTTAAATGGGGAAGCCATTTATCCCGCTTGGCAAGATCACAAGAAAAGCTTCAAGCTGCTTTACTTTTCACAGATCCCTTACCCAGCGTCTCCCTCACAAAGCAGTCAGAAGAGTGGTCTGCAGGTGAGGGATGCTTCAAAACGCTTCACTGGCTCCACATATGAGCACCCAAAAAAAGTCTTTCCATGACACATCAGAAAGCTGAACGGATTTCTGTCTGGAGAAACTCTCTGCACTTTCCTAGGGGTCTGAACCAAAACTTTGAAGCCAGGGAAAACCATATATAAAATAGATTAGGGCTATAGCTGAGTTTGAACCCATGGAACAGAAAGATAAATAAATAAGAATACACTGAAATAAATAGACTCATTATAGTTGCAACATATCTTGTTCTAGTCAGCTTAGGCTGTAGGATTAAACTGACCAATAGACCTTTTTAAGACTCTGGCAGTCTGGAACCATGACCACTGACCTGGGGAGCCTGTTCCAGTGCCCAGCCTCCCCATGGCTGAAGCCTTTTCCTGATATCCAACCTGAACCTCCCCTGTGTTATTATATAGTTAACATTCAGGTAAATTACTTAGCATGAGCTAATTCAAGTCATAAAATCCACAGGACATCTTGACACCATGACAAAGAGAACAGCATAAGGAAGCAAGGAAAGAATAAGAAATTGCCCACAGAAAACTGCCCATGGAGCTCTGTGTCAGAACGTAGGCATATTGCATAGCTTTATTTCTAGTGTAGGCAGAATCTTTTTCTTTCTAGACCTCTTGTCAAGACCAGAGAAGTGGCTCTTCCAACCAGGGAAACTTGGGGAAAGAAGGCACTCTGGGCTGCCACATCCTTTTCTGCTCTCTGTGCTGATCAAACTTGGCCAAACTTTACCTTTGGATGCTCACTGACAAGTCCCTATTAGCACAGAATTAAAAGAATTTATGTGAGCATTTTTCTTAGAAGCCTCTACTAGATACCCTTTATAATTCCTAGTCAAAACCTCCTTTCTTCCCACTAAAGCCCCCTGCCACTTAAAAAGGAGAACTGCCTCAGGACAGATGTATCCCTACTGAGAAACCACTGAACACTTCCTGTCCATCCCTTAACTCATGAGTCACATCCTCTGGGGTGTCAGTCAAACACACTGAAATTAAAAGCTTTCACAGCTTGGAGAACACAATGAAAAGGCAGAAATGTGAAAGAGTGAAGGATTGAAAATAGTTGCTCCTCAATATGATTGATTTTTAAATCCCCCGCTTCACACATATTAAGCAGCAGTCCTGCATATCCAGATGTATGTTTCAGTCAAGTTGAATGGGCTCAATAAATCCAGTAAACAGGAAACTGTTGAGGACAAGTGGGCATAATTCTTTTTTCCAGCTCCAGTCTGCTAATTGATAAAGTATACGACTGTTGGCAGTTCATTTTTCTCACCCATTTACAGGAACTACAGCTACATATTCTTATGAAACTCCTCAGCAGCTTTAGACTGCAGAAGCAGGGGAATGGGGGAAGCAAAACCTTGCAGTTTGATAAACATACTGGAGCTAAGTGAAGATCTAATCTGGTACTATGATGGCTGACATTTTTGCAGGGTGAGACCTTTAGACAGAATCTACATCCAGATGCTTCTGTTTTCAGAAGTGGCCAAAATACACATCCTTGTGCTTTGCCCTCCCACCCTCAGATCTGGTAGCTCACAGTGCAGGATGTGTTTGAGGACATCTTTGGTGGGATCAAAACCAGAAATCACAATAATCACATTCAAGTTAATTGCTGCTATTGTGCTTGAGCACAACATCGACTGGAAGTGTCCAAATAAGTACTTTCATTTGGTGCTGTGCAAACTTAAAATTCATTGAGAGCGTCTCCTACCAATGACTCATCAGCAGCTAGGGCGAAAACAAAAGGTGCCACGTGGGTTTCATTGTCACATTTTCTAAAGGGAGAATTGCCCAAGTGCAAAGACGAGACCAGCTTTCAAAAATAGTACAGCAAGATGTATCAGTGAAAAACACTGTCAGCAAAGTATTTGTTTCCCAGAGCAGGCAAGGACTAACACTACAGAAGCCATCTTATAAAGAAGACTATGAAGAATAGCAGACATTCTTCCTGGCAGGATTCAGAAAATGATACGTTACTGCAATGCATGGCACAAACAGAAACGAAGAAGCACAGCCAAGATGAGATTCGGAGTCTATGTTTGCAAGGAGCTTTTACACAGTAAGGGGACACGCTTGAGATTAACAGAGAAGCTTATTAACAGTAAGCCACCTTTCTATACTTACAGAAGTATCAAATCTAATGAGCAGAGGCAATGCCACAGCAGCAGTCCACAGAAGGACCTCAAGTCCCAGGAAAGAATCCAGACTTCAAGGGGCACATGCTGAGTGTGTTCCAAAACTTAGCACTAACCCTGTCTGCTCATCCAATATTGTTCAGCAGCAGCAGCCATCACAGTAGTCTGTCTACTTGTTAAAGTTCACAGACAGCAACGGGAGAACCAAAATCAGTTTCCAGGAAGATATATTACAAAAAGAAACAAGCCCAGCAGTAAGAAAAAAAAATCCCCATCCACTGGTACTGTTGAGTACCAGTCTCCCTGCATAGATGTTAATGGGCAATAACAAGGAATTTTCATTCCCACAGACTTCATGTGTTTGAACCTCATCAAGTATACTTACAGCAACATAAGTAATGTGAAAGAAAAGGCAAACCCTGCGTTGTGACAGACATCCATGTCACCTTTCTGGTCAGGCTAACAGCTGGACAACCAGCAAAGAAAACAGCTGGGAGGCAGCCAGGCTTGTTATCCTGCAGTAAAGATGCCATAATTTAGCAGGCACAAAGAGAAATCAGAAAGATTTATTTGAGACACTTGAGAGACCCCAGATAGTTTGTGGTAAAGGAGGAAGAAAAAAATAACTGATTTTTCAGTTCTTAAATGGAAGGGGTAAGATTGGGCCAAACACCTGCAGACATGAGCAGCAGTCACCCCTCTTCAGAGGCACAAATTAATCCACACAGAGCCCACGTGCAGCAGCAGGAGATACAGCCAGAGCTCTCTAGCTCTAGAAGGAAACTGTAGATGACTAACTGAGGGCCAAATAGTATTATCATTATTCACGTTGCCTGGTATATTACGCTGTGAGCGGTCCCTTTGGTTTCAATTAGTTGTTATCCTGATGGGTGCTGACTTAATAGCAGATAAATGCCCTTCCTTGGCAAGTGCTGAAATACCACCTTACGTGTTCCTACTAGATGCCTTATTGCTTTACAGCTCATCAGTGCACTTGAACTGATCTCAAATAGGTCTCAATGCTATACCTCTTGCTTCAGAAGCCAGCTTTTTCCAGAGATGCATACCTTGACCATCAGCAGGACCCAGAGGAGCAGCTGGCCCAGGAACAACCCCAGCACTGAAGCCGTAAAGTTCATGGATTGCTATCCCTCATCTTCTGCAAGGTACATGTTGGTGAAGTGTGGCCAGGAGGAGGAGGCTGGAGAAAACATTTTTGATGTCTCAGTTTTAAGAGAGAGATAGAGAGGTGCTGCAGTGTTAGTTACAGCAGAGCCAGTGAGCTCAGAAGCCACCCCACGTGTTTCAAAATGGAGCTGTTCTGACTTTATATATGCCCTCTGCACAGGGCTGTGTGAGGGTCAAACAATCCTAAACAAAAATACTGAAGATAAACATAAACCTCCAGGAAGAAACATTTGTAAGAATCAGCTGCTACTTTTTCATTTCATAGCTTTTTAGGAGACTTTTACTGAAGGTTTTTTCATGGCTTCAAAAAAGTATGTTAAACACAGACTGGATGCCTTGTATTTATTATGCAGCCACTCTAGCTTGCATGGGAACAAGACATTGTTTTGCATTACATTTTTCTCCTAACATCTCCATTTGTATACAACACTAATCTTGCTCCGTAGCAGGAACAGACTGACATAATGTCTTCTAAAACTGCATGTTTTTCAATTCCAGAGAGGAAAAAAATAAGAAAAAAGAAAGACCAACTTATTATTTTCTCCTCCTCCACCCCCATCTTCAACAGACAAAGCAGTTTTCCTATGACCCCAAGGAGCACAGGCCAACAGAGAGTCATCAGCAGAGCAAGCCTGGGGGCAGCAACATTATAGAAAAAGTTGAAGCCTTTGATGAGAAGTTCCCTTTTCATCTGTAACTTTAAGCTCTATCAATTGCTCAAACTGCTTTTTTCACCTCTGATGACTTTGCTGAGCAGAATGGACTTTTCAGCACCAGAGTGCCTAGGAAGACCCCAGAGGTAAAGCTCCAGGTAATATCTCCTACACAGGAGAAAGCAAAGCATGCTCCCAGCAACACCCGCAATGGTCAGCAGGGATTGGATGGTCATGCACAGCTTGTTTTCTTCTTTCCAGCTGCTCTGTTGGGCCTACCTGACAGGTGGGTAAGAGGATTTATCTCCCCTGTGGTAAGTAGGAAAGTTACATAGGAGTTCAAATTACAAAAGTTTTGACTGTATCATGTGCCTGTTCCAGCCTAAGTCTTAAGTAGCTGTCTGACAAACAACAGGTGCTTCTGCTAGCAAAACACATGAGGAAAGATGGGAAAAACAGTCCAAGGGAAATAAGAGGGGAAAGGCTTTACATCTTATGTGCCTTCCTCAGGACTTTATTGGTTGCAGGCTCACCATTAGATGCAGACTGGCTAGATACTGGGGAAAGAAGCCTAGCTCACTATGTCCACCTTGGAGCCAGTGACTTGTATTTTTACTCATGTATTTTTTAATGACTGAGGCCAAAAAACTGCTGGTGTAGATCTAGGAGATGCCAGTGACACCAGCTGGGGACAGCTAATAGAAATGTGTCTAAGTTCGTCTGCAAGAGACCATCAGAAGCCGAGGGAATGAAGAAGAGGAAAAACACAAGTTATTCACAGCATGAACTAGGCACTTCCTACGCAGTCACTCATGGAAATAAATAGTCCCATTTTGACTCTCAGCCATTTATAATCACAGAAGAATTGAAGCCTTGTTACCTTAGAAGCTTGTAGACATTTAATCACTCTAAACCTCATCATTCTTTGAAAAAGCAGCTGACTGGCTCCTTTCCTCTTAACCAAAATGCTGAACCTTGGTCTATGCATGCATAGCTCAGTTCAGAGCAGGGAGACCCGCACAACCCCAGCAACATCCAAGCATCTTTTCTCACACAGGGCTTTGGATGACCCAGAAAAGCTTGTAAAACAAGCAGAGATTTTCCTAATTAAATGGAGAGCATCAAAAGTAATCTAAGTTCTTAGAGAAATGTTACAGTGTTTATAAAGGGAAGATGATGCTGTTCAAACTGCTCCTGTGAGGACCATAGGAGCAGCAAGTTTCCAGCATCTAGAGTATGTTTGTCTACTAGATACTTAGTAATATATCTATGTACACTTATTAAAAGTGAAAACATATACAAGCCTTGGCAGTCTAGACACCCGCTGTGGATTTAACACATACTGCTTCTATGCCCATTTATTTTCTCACATGCCTAGAGCGCACCCAACAAAGCCCAGAAGGCTTCAAGAAAAACCTTCTAGGGTGCAATACCACTGCCATAGGCAGAGGTAGAAAATAAATGACTTCAGGTGCTTTGGGAACATTAGTGGTGCTGCAGGCAGAGAGGCAGGCAGTGGAAAATAAATACAGCTAAGCAGCGGGAAGTAGATTACTTCTGCTCCTTCAGGTTTCCCACAGGGGAAGGGGATGGGAAATACAAGGCTAGAAAGGACTCCCAGAGTTACCAACACCCCTAGTTTCCAACTGAGGAAGTTATCCTCTTTCCTTTCAAACTCTTCAGCTCACCCTGCTAACATTGGGAAAAGCAAGCAGCGAGCTCTGGTGGAGTCCTGCACACCGGCTACCACCCACACCCCAGCTGGCAGCTCCAGGGCTGAGATATCTTGGCCAGAGAAAGGAAAAGAAAGACTCAGGTGGAGCTCCTCTTGGCTTGTAAAGCTGACACAACAGAGACTTGGCTAGCTTTAGCACATCAAGCAGGCAAGTTCCAGCCATGTGTCCTGCATAGCGCAAGTCTTGCATGGTGGAGCAGGAGAGAGGAGGCACCCAGACATCTTTTGCCAACCAAACTTGTGTTAAACAGAGCTAGGTACCCACCAAAACAGCATACATACACATACCTGCATGATCTGTAGCAGCTATCCTTTGGTGCAGACCTCAGAAGGGCTGAAACAGGGCCTGGGCAGGGGTGGGTAAAGGCCACAGGTGAGGCCTCACACAGCTGTTGGGGCAGAGGGGCCAGCGTGGCACTGGGAGGGGTCTTGCAGCCACCCTCACTCTCTGATGTCCCTCCTTTGCTCACACCAAGGAGTAGTTCACCACTTTTTCAAGTTAGTAGTCAGAAAAAATGCCGCCTCTAAGCATGTCCTTACCAGCTGTAGGCCCGCCCTTGGGGAGGCTGTTGGAGAGCCCGGATTGCCAGCACAGTGAATGTATGGCACCTAGGAACTGTTAAATCACGCTTCATCAATGATAATCTCTGCAATTGCCTTAAACAAGAGCAGCTTTTGAACAGTCCTCACAGGATGAAAATGCACGAAGACAAATCTTTGTACACTAACAGCCTTCCTACCCACCTGCCTGCACATTCTGCATTGTGCAGGGCAATGACTGCTCCCGAGGATTCAGACTTCCCTCTCTTACGGCTTTTTAAGCCACATAATCCCACAGGAAATTTAGCTATCTTTTAAAAAGCAAAAGGAGAGAAGAGAACACAAACCTCCAGCCCTCCAGCCCTTAGAAAATAGTCCCACAGACACCTCAAAATTCCAAGATAGGGTGAGGAGAACTAATTTGTTTTTTCTTGTTTAAATCTCACACTATGACATTTTTTGCAGCTGGCAGTGTGCTCAGCACTCTTCAGCAGAGCAGCCTTTCTGCATGCTGCAGTACTACCTCTGTGTCACAGGCAAGAGAAAGGCAGAAAGAAATGCATAAGCCTCTCCCCAGTTTCCTCCCATTCTCCTAAGACCTGTGGGTGAACCATTGAACCAGTTGTTTGGAAAATTTCTGCTCCAGCAGGTTATTCAATCATCCCAAAAAGAGACAGAGGCGAATCTTCAGCTCTCTCATTTTGAATTCACTGGGGCATTCCCCTGTGGAATGTCTCAAAGTACCGAGGGACACAGCCTCTATTTTATCATTATACCCCAACAGTAGTGAGCCCTTCCCCCTTTTCCTATTGGCTGAAGTACTTGGGGTTCACGTTCTTCTCGGTTTGCCTGTCAGCCATCACCCCCAGTAGGTACCCCCCCTTGTTTCCTTTGGTTGTACAGACTTTGCAATCTGGGTTCAGAGTTTGTTGTTTTGCCCAGATTCTTCATTAACATCATATGAAACTAAAAAAGTTTCAACTCACATTTGATTTTTAGCTTTCTTAGTGGAGATATTTTTTGAAATAACACTGTGAAAACATAGGAAATAATTTTTAAAGTAGCACTTGGCTTTTTAACGTGAATAAATTTAAAACTCCAGATTTACTTTTAACTTCTTTGCTTTTTCATTATTAACTTTCCCATATGCTGTACTCATCATAGCCCGATGTAGAAATATGAGGAAGTAATTTAATATGAAGATGGAAAAGGCTTGGATAGATAGAGCAAGTTCAGTCAGTCTGTAGAAAAAATGATCTTGCAATCCTTTTTGACAATGAAGAATGAAAGAACATCCTGGCATTTATTCTTGTCTGGATATCTGGAAGCTACTGAGGGTCTAGCGAGATCGAAGAGAGACTTGTCAGGCACGATGCTCTCAGAAGAGAGTGGAAAGTTGTACAGCCTGCACTCCCAAGAGCAGCGTGACCCATCTTTATGCAGGATAAAGCATATCACTCTGTGCAACAGGAATCTGAACAAAGGGATCTGCAAAGTAAATGTGTTAGGTACAGCAAGCTCTGTATTTGGGGTTACTGTATTTTCATTGCATTGTGAGCACCCAGAGGTCACCTACACTTGCTCCAAATGAGCCCTGATTCCCACTGCACAGCACTAGCGGGAGGTGAAAAAGCCTCTGTGCAGGTGGAGAAGACCTTCTGTAACTCAGGAAAACAGGGCTTCATTGCACCCTGCTGCTAACACTCAGCAGCAGTGAGGCAGGTACAAGTCATATGTATTTGTAGACCAAAGGCTTTGAATTTTGTTATGAGAAAGGAAGGAAATACTCGATACAATTCTACTTTTAAGACTACCTCTCATCCCAAAGTGGTTATCTAGCAAGCAAAAAGGTGTCTGTATTGAAATGCCAGAGCAGGCTGAATTCCTCTGCAGCTGTCAGAAAATGTTTGTTTTCTGCATAAGAAAAAGCTTAAAAGCCTCCATATGGAAGCAGGAAGACTTTTTGGCATTTAAAGAATTAGCACAGAGAAGAAATCTATGCTTCAAGATATTTCTAGGGCTGACTGCAGCAGAACTGCAGGAGGGAAAAAAAAGAAGGGAAAGCAAAGAAGAAAACAAAAGCATTAACAATATGCACATTGACAAGCTACCTGGACAGTGGAACAAAAGTATATTTGGGAGTGCCACTGCTGTGGCTAAACTAATCAAATGAATAAACTGATGTCTTAAACAGTGCTACACTAAAATGGAGCAAACACAAATTAGTGGCTGTTCAAGAATTGTACACAGAAGATGTTAATTGGAAAGGGTATTCAAGCAACGTAGCACAGCTTGTACTAAGTTGTTTAGGAAAGATATTAGTTCTTTCCTTTAGGTTTATAAAAACATACACAAGGTTTGCAGCCTAGAAGCCATAGCCCACCTATGGCTCAGTCCTTGGGGAAAAAAAAATGTGATACAAGCCTTCCAAAACTGGAGGGATTCTGAAGACCACTGTTACCAAGAATAAGATGTTACTGAGCTAGATTTGCAGCCTCAAGTGAGTCACAGAAGAGAAGCATCAGTATGCTCCAGTTGGAGCAAAAGTGTTGGCTGCTTTCACAAGAGGCTGACTCCAATCTGAAATACAACACTGCCATTCTGCAAAACGTGTTTCTCCCTTCAGTCTTGATGTGATTGCAGCGTGGTGATATTCAGATACTATGAAGCTTAAATTAAGAGTCCATTTGCAGATGGGATGTTATTTGATAATCTGCATCTGTAAGCAAGAAGTTAGAGAAAATACAATGCAGAGCCAAGTTCAGGCACTGCAAACATGCTGTAGCAGTAATATAAAGGAAAACGGGGCAGAGGAAGAGAATATCTCCCCTCAGGGGAAAAGCACTCTTACTGATGAATGAGATAAGACGATTAATAGCTAGAAGAGAGCAGATCAAAGGCTGGAAACTAAAATCAGTGTTAATATAAGCTGTCCACGCAGGTGACAAAAGCTCAGATCATGGTACAAAGACCAGATCAGATAAGAAAGAAGGCAGAAAGCTAACTTGCTTTTGACCCCTCTTTAAGATGGAAGAAGAAAGAAGCCTAAATGTCAGGCTGCCACACAGAGGGCTGCAGGAAGGCTCACAAGCCATAAAATCCAATCTAAGCATGCATGCAGGTAGCATTAAGGATCTTGTCTCTGCCAGCTCATAGCCAACCCAAACAAGGGCCAGAGCTTCACTTAGGAAAAGGCTTTTCAGGATCTTTCCTGAGGACAGAAAGCATTTGAGCCTCAGGACACTGGTACGTGTGTGCTTCATCTTGTGCCCACGGGTACGCTTTAGGAAGCATGAAGACCTGCAGGGGAGGAGCAGAAAGTCTGACTCCAAAGCTGGAAAGAGATGCTACACAAAAGGTCTTGAAGCACAAATATCCTTTAAACAACAATGGTAACATGCACTGGTCTGCTCATAGCAAATATAAACCAGAGACAGGAATTTCTTCAAGGCTACTAAGGCAGAAAGCTCTGTAAATATTATCAGATGCAACAATGCGGGTTACAGTGAAATTTTCACCTCACCGAAGACAAAATACAGAGGTATCTTCAAGGGAGAAAAAAATCAACTGTAAGACCCTCATACCCTTCACTGAATACCCCATTGGTATTGGAGTTTAATAGTGCTGCTGGAGCCAGATGCAGCTGCTCATTGCTCTTGAGTTTTTTACTCAAGGGGTACAAAAGCTAAGGAATTGCCTTGCCAGGTAAGCATCCCTGCTAAGTAACCCTGATTAATCTATCAAATGATGACAGTGCTCTGAAAGGATGAGCAGCGCTGCGATCTTCATGGTTCAAGGCTTCACAGTTGAATGAAATCATCTCTTGTCAGCTTTCCGCAGGCTCTGTCAACTCCACAGATACTGCATCACACAGGTTGAAATCCTGTCTCAGTTAACAAATGCCCTTGCTATCTGGGTCTAGAAGCGTGCCTGGGAAATTTTATGAATGAGGTATTACGTGCTACTACATGGGGTACTACATGCATGGGGGTACACAGAGAATGCAAGAGAAGGGCACCAGTATCTGGAGAAACAGAATATTGAAAGCAGCCTGCAAAAAAGAGAAATCAAAGGTCTACTCAAGGGGAAAACAGGACGACATGGCACATGGGGTGGGCTTGCAAAGAAACCACTAACTCCCATCACTGCTGGATTTCCTCTCCACAGGTGGCACAGCCCTAAGCAGAACATCTGTATAGGTTGGTGACTTGTGACTGGTCGTGGACACCCAGTGCTACCTGAGCAGATGTAGGAAAAGAAGAAAGCCAACAGGGAAAGATATGAACAGAGACTATCTGGCTGGACTGCATCAGATACAGAGCTCTAAATCTGCTGACAGCCAGAAAGTCTGTTCTCCCTTTTAGCCTACACAGATGTTTTCGTTAAGGTATTAGGTACAGCTCATTATAACAGCATCAAGATGTTTGATCGAGCATTACTGTTTATGGCAGAGAAAGAGCACTAGCTAACAGGGAAATTGGAGGCTCTTTTTCAAATATGCTGTGACTAGCAAATTTTAGCAACCTATGCTGCGAAAACCCTATTTTTTATTGAGGGAACAACATGACCCCATTGTGACAGTATAGGTGTTTACCCATTTTGCCTGGACTGCAGACACAAAAACAGCTTTCTGTACAACAGCACTTATTGCATTTCAGATTGTTCCAAGACGCCTTTTAGCAGACATACTGCTAATGCTGGAGATGCTAGATACACTGAGGTACAGCAAGGAATCAGTTAGCTGTAGCTCTTAGATATCCCATAGCCAATAGAGAAACACTGCCAACAGGACCCTGCTCTAGGCTCTCTGATGCACTGATGGTAACGGCAGTTTATCGAGATGATATGCCGAGTCTCCAGAGCAGTTCCCAGGTCCCCAGTTTTCCTCCTTTCTTGTGAGTCAGTTTACAAAAGCTGATTGCATTTACAGCTTTGATGAGCTCTGTGCATTCGTGAGAGCACAAATTAAATATTGCTTCAGCATATATGGGGATGTACAAAACCCCTTTGGTACACTGATGTTTTACCTCCACTCTTGCTGGAGGATTACATTTCCACCTCTCAGATACCTTCCTTCCCAGACCATACACATTGCACTAGGAACTCATTCCTGGATCTACAGCAACTTGTAATGTGTATGTAAGGAGAGACATCTGCTGTGGGGGCTCTCAGCCTAGCCCCTTCATGTGGTGAAGTGGTATCAGCCCTATACCAGCCCACACAGGAGCCCCCAGGTGCAGCCAAAATGATGCTCCCTGACGTCCCTTCCTATTCTGGTACTGAACCACCTTACAGCCTCTCTCCCCTGGGCCCCTTTCCTCAGCCCACACAGACACTGGCCAGCACAGAGAGCTCATGGACCTGTGGAAGCAATGTTTCTGCACCAGCTGATCCATGGGCAGCACTTGCTCATATGAAGAGCCTCCTCCTGCAGCCGTGTGCAGACAGCTGGGAGCTGTCACCCTTTGCCTTGCGAAGGCCTAAAACAGACAAAGTCTATTTGCTGCTGTAGCATCACTGAAGTAGCAGAATCCTCAGCAGGGTGATGGGAAAGCAAACAGTGAACTGATGGGCAGGACATCCACAGCCTCTCAGGGCTCTGTGTGAGATGCCTACTTTGTTGTCTCGAGGGAGGCGTGCTGCCTGAGGAGCCCATCTTATAAGAAAGCTGTATTTTTAAAAGCTATTTAAAAAAAAAAAGTCTTTCTAAAAAGGATGAGGGATCAGTGAAGTACAAAAAAAGGAGCTGTAATGAAAAGTGCATGAAAAAAACGGGATAGTAAGGAACAGAGAAACTATGCAAGCTCATTGGAGGTTGCTTTTCTTACCACATGTGAGTCTCCCATGGTTTGTTAGTAGAACCTATACCTGCAAGCAGGCACGGAGAAAGCCCACTGTTGTTAACACTGGGTAACCTCTTCACCTGTACTTGAGTTAGATGAGACTTCACACCAAGAACAAAAGAGAAATACCTTTTTGGCACAGCACAGCCGTGCACTTGCATGTCTTGCCTGCAGCCAAAATGTCAAGCACGGCTGCAATAGGCAACCTCTAAGATCACCTTACCTTGAAATTTGGTTTCCTGAAAAATAGGGGGGCAAAATTTACCAGATGCTTTGTCAGATACTCGCTAAAATAACATCATCTCACAATTGTCAAATGCCCACGGATTGAAAGGGTGAGCAGCAAACTCAGCTGGCTCTATTAAGAACCTTATGGAATTTTTGCATGAGTTTGTCCTATTGAAAATAGGGCTTTAGTTATGCTTGGAAGGAGGTGAAGAGATTGTTGTTTCTGCGTTTCATGCGGAAGAGCCTGAAGCACACCCAGTGACACTGCATTTCACTTACCTTTAAGCTCTGAATCTACCTCTGGGGACCATAAAGTTCATGCTGAGAAACAAAAACAGCAGAAGAAAGGCACTTCTGAGACAACATCAGAATATTTGAGAAACTCGATGGGGAGGCAGAGAGCACAGGAGTTTGCCATGCAGTCCTCTTGTCAGGAGTCTTTCAGAGAGGGGTGGATCTAGCAAATTAATGTTACTGGGATGATAAAGTTTCTATCACACTGGGAATGAAAAGGAAATCGCCCAGTAACAAAAACAGAGATGGAAAAAGATGCTAAGAGAACTTCACTGCAGCACTTTGCTTTCCTGTAATGCTTTCCCCTTGTCTCTGTGCTGGTTTCTTTTGATCTGTGGGTCTTCCTTTGTGTCAGCTCACAGTGGGCTGCCAGGAGGCTCAGAGAGTGGAGCAAATCAATTGGTTTGTGTGCAGGCTGGGAGGAGGTGGCAAGGTGGTTTCCAGGGACTGGCACAGCGAGAGAGAGTTGCCTTGGCCTTTCTCTACTGGCATCCCAGTGCTGCCATAGCAGAAAAACTTTGAACCAGAAGGTGTGCCAGCAATGCCCATGCTGTAGATCTGGCCAGCTTGGAAAGCACCAAGTAGGCTGGCAAAGTGTTTGTGCCATCTCCTTGGCATCATTGCCAAAACAGTAACGCAGAACCTAAAACTGGTGATGCTTCAGAAAAGAGAGAACAGCAACAGCCCACCAAATCTGTCTTCAGAGCACGGGAAGCCATACCCAAAATTCTGCTCCAGCTGACATCGCAAAGGGAAGCTTCATGTCTCTCTTCAACTCCTAACGCCCCACACAGGGAGAAGGAAGGGAGGCTGCTGCCCATCCCTATGAGCCTTGGCCTTTTGCCTAGGTGTCACAGTGCTGCAGAGGGAAGAAGGACCTTTCCCAAAATGAACTTTCTTATTATCACTATGACTTTTTAGAAATAAGCCAGTGGTTTCTGCTGAGAAATATTGCACTTTTTGTTAGTCAATAAGAAAGGCAATTGAAATCCCATTGCAGCCTCCAGCATGTAACACTCTGAAGGTTAGCTTCAAATGTTTCCCAGTGCAGAATTAACCAGTACATCATCGCTTTTACAGGCAGCATCATTTCTGATATCTCCAAAGATAACAGTATGGATCAGGGGGATTATCGTGGCATTAGCTGCTCTGATTACCTTCCCTACAGTTTAATAACAAGAGCACTTAGACTGTAGGTGTATCAACAGAGTTTTAGATTTGTGAGCAAGGAAAGTTGGGGGTTATTAGCAGAACAAGAGGAAAGAAAAGGTCACGCACTGCAATGTGCCTCTCAGGATGCAGCTGACATATTCAGTGGGGCAGGGAAGTGATTTTTCACTACAGCGTCATGAGTATTTTGACGAGAAGCAGTAAGGACTTTGAAGATCCATCTTGTCACATCCGGGCTGCTTTGGCTGCAAACTTAACCCATTAGAAAATAAGGCAACCACATTTGGCAACATCACCGCCTTTTAAAAACCTTACCTACGCTCTGCACACAGTTCACTTTGCTCCTGTTTATCTGCCTCTGTCTACAGTGACAATCCTGGATTGCACTGGTTTTATTTTAATCAGGAAGCAGACATTACTTCCCTGGGAATAAAAAGCCAGAAGATGGGGTCTCTGAAAAATGGTGTCTACTAGCTCCACTATCATTCCTCCTGCCCGACACCTTCCCCAAGGAGCTTCACTGCTCTCCCCAGAGGAACCACAGAATCACAGAATGACCCGGGTTGGAAGGGACCTCGAGGATCATGTAGTTCCAACCCCCTGCCTAACAGGGCCACCAAACATACACATTTACTAGATCAGGTTGCCCAGGGCCCCGTCCAACCTGGTCTTGAACACCTCCAAGGATGGGGCAAGGAACCAACTGGTTGGTATTTTACTGTGGAAAACAGAGGGGTTGCTGAAGAACCTTACAGCTAAAATTACAAGCTACCAATGAGATTAAACATTTTTCCCAGGCGCACTTACCAGAGATAATATAGAATAAGTTTACATTTCTATTGTTCCTGCTCTCTCTGCTTGTTAAAGTGCAGAAGACAATCCGTGGTCGCTTATTTTGTATCTAAGCAACTGTCAGACTCTATATCTACTAATAAGAAAGGGTATAATTATATGCTGCTACTTTAATTAGCAGCAGATGCCTATGTTTATGAAGTAAAATGTAAGATTTTCTGAAGTGCAGTCTTGCTTATATGCAAATTGCAAGAGCACTTTCATGGGTTTTTAAAGCTTTTAGTGGGCCCGGGCAGCTCAAGTGGGGAAGGGCACGGGGTTCACACAACACACTGTTGGTGCTTCAGTGCTTTGCTGCCCCAAAGGCCTGTTTGGGAAAGCTGTGAGGTGAGGGCAGATCAGTGCCTGCAGTGCCCTTCCGACACCACCAGCACTGGAGCAAAGCAGGTGGCTGCCCTGAGCCAAAGGGCAAAAGCTGCCTGCTTTGGGCACCTGCTATAGTGCCCTGGAGACGCAGCTGCAAAGCAGCTGAGATGGGGAAGAATCCTTAACGTCAATTCTTGATCTCATTGAGGTGCTTCAGCAGCACATATTGATGCAATGCAGCATTTCTTTTCAGAAGAAATAACAGCAGGACTATTGCTGAGGGGCTCTGCATGTAAGAGCAGACGAGAGCACCAACAAAACAAAATGAAACCCCGTCTCCATGCAAACATGTGCAGGCACAGTATATAAATGAGAATAACCTTGTCCAGGATAGAAAATACTTGTTAGATGAGACTCTAATTTCTGTTATTCTGTATTTTTAGTCTTGTTTCCATAGAAACAGCACTTGTGATGATACTGTCCTGCAAGGTAGCAAATGGATATACGTAAGTGTATGTTCGTATATGCATTCCCTCCTACCTCCTGAAGCTTTGAATGTATTTGCCAGCAAAGTTGGAAGTTCCACGGATAGCCAGATTCAACCAGTTCTGGGAGAGCATCTGGGTAAGGAAGAAGTGATTGTGCAGTTCCCCAGCCAAAGAAATCTCATCAGAGGGCAGAGAGCCTGCCAAGAGGGGAACAAGAGGTGGGCCACGCCATTACTGCCGCATCTCCTTGAGCCTCTGTAGCAAAGCTCATCCTCTCATGGACACCAGCCTTTCTGTCAGCCGTGAGCCACATGTCCATGGGAAATCTGCTCCCATGTCTGGAAATCAAGACTCCCGTTCAGACGCTGGGAAAGTGCAAGAATCCCATGTGAAGGCTCGGCGCACCAACATAAAAACTGATGTCCGTCTTCCTTCTTTGCCCATCTTTTGGGGTCTCTTGCCTTGCTATGCGTGCAATTCACAGATAAAAGGTGGAGCAGCCAACCAAATTTGGCCCATTTCTTCAGCAAAATCCACTGTGCTACCTCTCATGGCCTTACATGCTAGATAAAGGACAGGTCAGGGTCAGATCACCTATCTAAATTAGAGAGAAATGCTGATTGTCTGCACTCATATTTCTCATTCTAGAAAGTTACTGAATCCTTTAGCATACCTTTATATTCCTAGATCTTACACCCCTCTGTAGTGGGTGTTATTCCAATCACAAGACTTAAGTTACACAAGACTGCACCCTAGCAGGCAGCAAGGGCTTGCAAGCACACAGCCCTTGCCTTTGTCTTCTCTTCTTGCACTTTCTAATCCCTAATCCACCCTCTGTGAGAGTTGGCAGCCACGGCTGTGCTTGCTGCAGTGCAGGCTGGCAGCAGAGACTCACGCCAGATGCTTTCCCACAGAGCCTGGGTTTGCTCTCGCTCTCACTCCTCAGTTGTCAGTTCTCACTGAAGGTCACCCCAACAGAAAATGTCTGTTTGTGCTTGGCCTTCACGCATGTGGTGTTGAGGCAGCGCTCCTTTAGCAGGTACTGCTACGCGGTAGAGAAAAGCAGCAGTGAAAGCGAAAAGAAAGATTAAAGAGAAAAGCAGCAGTGAATAGGAAAAGCAAGACTAAAAGGGAAAAGCAAGACTAAAAGGGAAAAGCAGAAGGGAAAGGGAAAAGCAAGACTAAAAGAGAAAAGCAAGACTAAAAGGGAAAAGAGAGACTAAAAGGGAAAAGCAGCAGAGAAAGGGAAAAGCAGCAGTGAAAGGGAAAAGCAGCAGTGAAAGGGAAAAGCAAGACGAAAGGGGAAAAGCAAGACTAAAAGGGAAAAGCAAGACTAAAAGGGAAAAGCAAGACTAAAAGGGAAAAGCAAGACTAAAAGGGAAAAGCAAAATCAAAAGAGAAAAGCGGCAGTGAAAGGGAAAAGCAGCAGTGAAAGGGAAAAGCAGCAGTGAAAGGGAAAAGCAAGACTAAAAGGAAAAAGCAGCAGTGAAAGAAAAAAGCAAGACTAAAAGGGAAAGACAGCAGTGAAAGGGAAAAGCAGCAGTGAAAGGGAAAAGCAGCAGTGAAAGGGAAAAGCATCAGTCAAAGGGAAAAGCAAGACTAAAAGGGAAAAGCAGCAGTGAATGGGAAAAGCACCAGGGAAAGGGAAAAGCAAGACTAAAAGGAAAAAGCAGCAGTGAAAGAAAAAAGCAAGACTAAAAGGGAAAGACAGCAGTGAAAGGCAAAAGCAGCAGTGAAAGGGAAAAGCAGCAGTGAAAGGGAAAAGCATCAGTCAAAGAGAAAAGCAAGACTAAAAGGGAAAAGCGGCAGTGAAAGGGAAAACACCAGGGAAAGGGAAAAGCAGCAGAGAAAGGGAAAAGCAGCAGTGAAAGGGAAAAGCAAGACTGAAAGGGAAAAGCAAGACTGAAAGGGAAAAGCAAGATTAAAAGGGAAAAGCAGCAGTGAAAGGGAGAAGCAGCAGTGAAAGGGAACAGAAGCAGTGAAAGGGAAAAGAAGCAGTGAAAGGGAAAAGCAAGACTAAAAGGGAAAAGCAGTAGTGAAAGGGAAAAGCAGCAGTGAAAGGGAAAAGCAGCAGTGAAAGGGAAAAGCAGCAGTGATAGGGAAAAGCAGCAGTGAAAGGGAAAAGCAGCAGTGAAAGGGAAAAGCAAGACGAAAAGAGAAAAGCAAGACTGAAAGGGAAAAGCAAGACTAAAAGGAAAAAGCAGCAGTGAAAGGGAAAAGCAAAACTGAAAGGGAAAAAGAGCAGTGAAAGGGAAAAACAAGACGTAACGGGAAAAGTGGCAGTGAAAGGGAAAAGCAAGACTAAAAGGGAAATCCAGCAGTTAAATTGAAAAGCAGCAGTGAAAGTGAAAAGCAGCAGTGAAAGGGAAAAGCAAGACTAAAAGGGAAAAGCAAGACTAAAAGGGAAAAGCAAAACTAAAAGTGAAAAGCAAGACTAAAAGGGAAAAGCAAGACTAAAAGGGAAAAGCAAGACTAAAAGGGAAAAGCAAGACTAAAAGGGAAAAGTAGCAGTGAATGGGAAAAGCAAAACTAAAAGGGAACAGCAGCAGTGAAAGGGAAAAGCAGCAGTGAAAGGGAAAAGCAGCAGTTAAAGGGAAAAGCAGCAGTGAAAGGGAAAAGGAAGACAAAAAGGGAAAAGCAGCAGTGAAAGGGAAAATCAAGACTAAGAGGGAAAAGTGGCAGTGAAAGGGAAAAGCAAGACTAAAAGGGAAAAGCAGCAGTGAAAGTGAAAAGCAGCAGTGAAAGGGAAAAGCAGCAGTGAAAGGGAAAAGCAGCAGTGAAAGGGAAAAGCAGCAGTGAAAGGGAACAGCAGCAGTGAAAGGGAACAGCAGCAGTGAAAGGGAAAAGCAACAGTGAAAGGGAAAAGCAAGACTGAAATGGAAAAGCAAGATTAAAATGGAAATGCAAGACTGAAAGGGAAAAGCAAGACTAAAAAGGAAAAGTAAGACTGAAAATGAAAAGGAGCAGTGAAAGGGAAAAGCAGCAGTGAAAGGGAGAAGCAGCAGTGAAAGGGAAAAGCAGCAGTGAAAGGGAAAAGCAGCAGTGAAAGGGAAAAGCAGCAGTGAAAGGGAAAAGCAAGACTAAAAGGGAAATCCAGCAGTGAAAGGGAAAAGCAGCAGTGAAGGGGAAAAACAGCAGTGAAAGGGAAAAGCAGATGTGAAAAAGAAAAGCAAAACTGAAACGGAAAAGAAAGACTGAAAGGCAAAAGCAAGACTAAAAGGGAAAAGCAAGACTAAAAGGGAATAGCAAGACTAAAAGGGAAAAGCAAGACTAAAAGGGAACAGCAGCAGTGAAAGGGAAAAGCAGCAGTGAAAGGGAAAAGCAGCAGTGAAAGGGAAAAGCAGCAGTGAAAGGGAAAAGCAAGACTTAAAGGGAAAAGTAGCAGTGAATGGGAAAAGCAAGACTAAAAGGGAACAGCAGAATTGAAAGGGAAAAGCAGCAGTGAAAGGGAAAAGTGGCAGTGAAAGGGAAAAGCAGAAATGAAAGGGATAAGCAAGACAAAAAAGAAAAGCAGCCGTGAAAGGGAAAAGCAGCTGTGAAAGGGAAATACAAGACTAAAAGGGAAAAGCAGCAGTGAAAGGGAAAAGCAGCAGTGAAAGGGAAATACAAGACTAAAAGGGAAAAGCAGCAGTGAAAGGGAAAAGCAGCAGTGAAATGGAAAAGCAGCAGTGAAAGGGAAAATCAACAGTGAAAGGGAAAAGCAGCAGTGAAAGGGAAATGCAAGACTGAAAGGGAAAAGCAAGACTAAAAGGGAAAGTCAAGACTAAAAGGGAAAAGCAAGACTAAAAGGGAAAAGCAAGACTAAAAGGGTAAAGCAAGACTAAAAGGGAAAAGCGGCTGTGAAAGGGAAAAGCGGCAGTGAAAGGGAAATCAAGACTAAAAGACAACAGGGAATTGGCTCTTGTGCAGATGTCATGGTTTTGTAATTTTCATTAAAAACCAGTCAAGACTAATGTGGCCTCATAGCGCTCAATGGAGTCCCAAGGGAGATAGTGGGAATGAATAGGGGTTCACATCTGTATGCCCCGAGGCTGTTGCTCGCCTCTCTGACTGTGGCTTTAGGCTCCAGAGCTGATGTTGGCTTCCCTTACTGTGGCTTTATGGGCAGGGCCAGTGCCGGCCTCATGGGCTGGGGCTTCTGCCAGCTGGATACAGCTGCTGGCTGAACTGGCCAGGATGGAGCCTTCCCTGCACAGCCTCCCATGTGCATATCCACCCCAAGAATGGAAGTCCTCCTTCTATGCGTACCCCATTACACCACAATGAGGAAACCAAACCATTTAGGCACCTGAAATGCTTCTGCTCCTGCAGTCTGGCAGAAAGCAATGCCTCATGCCATCTCTGCACAAACTGGAAGGGAATGGGGAGACATATGTCAGATCCAATGGGACAGGACTTCACTGGCTGCAGTTTAAAAGCAAATCACCCCAGCTTTTGTTGCCCTCTATTGCTGGGTACCCCTTACCCCTGGCCACTGGATTTCCACGCATGCATCCTTCCTTGGAGCTAAGTGTGCCTTTCCCAGCAGCAAGCAGCAAGCTGGAGTCAGCACAAAACCCAAAACCTTATTGTGCCTTTCCCAGTCCTTCTTTCACACATCGTCTTTTAGTTTCAGAAAATAGGGCCAGACCCCAACGAAACAAGAGCTCTAAGACAAAGCAGCTGCTTTATTTTCCTCCTCCCCTTTCCTCATCTACACCCCACAGAAAGACCATTTGCCAAGTAAGGGATGCAGTGATCAGGTGTATGAGGGGCAAAGTGAATCAAGCTTAATTTCAAAGGCTTGTCTCTTCCACGTGACTTCCCTGAGGTCTGATACAATCGTACAGCCATAGACTCATAGAATAGCCTGGGTTGAAAAGGACCACAGTGTGCAGGGTCTCCAACCAGCAGACCAGGCTGCCCAGAGCCACATCCAGCCTGGCCTGGAATGCCTCCAGGGATGGAGCATCCACAACCTCCATGGGCAACCTGTTCCAGTGCATCACCACCCTCTGTGTGAAAAACATCAACCTAATATCCAACCTAAACGTCCCCGTATCACTTTAAAAACATTCCCCCTTGTTCTATCACTATCCACCCTTGTAAACAGCCATTCCCCTGCCTGTTTATACACTCCTTTCAAATACTAGAAGGCCACAGTGAGGTCTCCCTGGAGCCTTCTCTTTTCCAAGCACAACAAGCCCAGTTCCCTCAACCTGTTCTCATAGGAAAGGTGCTCCAGCCCTCTGATCATCTTAGTGGCCCCCCTTAGCATTATCTGCATTTCTCTTTTGCCTTCCTAAAAAGCACACCTGCTTCAGGGCACATTTCATCCCACTGTTAGGCCTTGTAAGAAGCACTATGGCAAGTCCATATGCAGAAAACACTGGCATTCCATTCACTAACAGAGAAACTATTCTGCCCTTGCTCCTGACTCTTGTCCCTGCCTCCTCCTGCACTGGGCAGTGTTTGTGGGCAATGAAAGAAATACCCACATTCTGGAAAATACAGACAAAAAGGAAACAGGCAGAAAAGCGGCACTAATACTTTGTCACTGGTGGGAATCTCCACAGAAAGTGCTGTGCTAAAGGTGTGAGGTTAAGGGATCATCACTATCAAGATAAAAGTCACAGCATGGAAGATTTAGCGATGGCGTGCTGACTAGAAGGAAAAAGCAACACTTACCTTGGAGCTTGTTCATTTTCTCTCCTATCATCAGATATCTTCTCATCATCTACGTAGCTCTGAGGTTGGCCAAAGCCTGTTGCCATGAGCTTTGCTAAACGCAACAGTGCTGTGGCTCAGAGGTATTACACCGGCACATAGCATAGGAGAACTCCATAACCCAAGTGTCGAGGGAAGAAGGAAGGGGAACTGTTACAATTAATTACGTTCACTAAATTGATAATTGTAGGCTTCTTGTCACACACTACTGCCTACAGCAAAACAGCACAGATGTTGACAACTGTGATTTCTGCATACAAGCAACCACTCAAGGCTGAGCACTCTCTCCTGTCCCTTTGCCATGTCTAGAAAGACCCAGAAGAGCTCAGTGTTCTCTTGCTGTTAGTTTACATCCTCCAAGCACTTCCAAAGGCACGCTGCTCTGTAGAAAAAGCTGAGCTGCCCAGAAAGCTTGTGCAGGAAGAAGGCAGCAGTATCAGTGCACGTCATCCTGGGGGATCTGAATGCATTTGTGAAGAGAACAGGGAAAGAAGAGGGAAGAGAGCAAAACCAACAGGCACTAGCACTGCTGCCCACAGGGGGCGGGGCTTGAGGCAGGGCCTGTGCCAGAGGGGGGCCTGGCACAGTTAGGGCCAGCTCAGGGCCCAGAGCAGAGGGGGAGCAGGCAGAGGCAGGGCCTTGGGGCCCAGGATGGAGGAGGACCAGGCACAGCTGGGGCCAGCTCAGGGCCCAGAGCAGAGGGGGACCAGGCACAGCTGAGGCCACTGCAGGGCCCAGGTGAGAGGGGAACCCAGCACAGTCGGGGCTGCTTTGGGGCCTGGGCCGGAAGGGGGCCGGGCACAGCCAGGGCCTATCCCCCTTTTTTGCACATATGAAATGCTCCCAGCTGTGCTGCACAGCAGAACATCTTTCAATGGAGATGAAAGCCTGTGAAATGAAAGAATCCTTTCTTATTTCTTTCACATTTGTGTTTGTTGACTGCAGTTCCAACCAGGTGGACTCGCAGTGTCTTGCAAGTGACACCTGGAAGCAGGTACAGACTGGAGACACAGCACCCTCAATGTCCAGGTGAGTAACAGCAGCCAAGGAGGCCTTTGGGCTCTGCAGGGTCCAAGTGTGGAGCATTACACACAGGAGCAGCTGAGTATAAAGACAGTGGCAGAGCTGCAGAGCTTGCCATAGTAGGGAGGCACAGTGGCTCAGCTCATTTCCCACAGTAACACAGGAAATAAGAGCCATGAGGGAAATGCAGATGCCTTCTGCCCCCATCAGAGGGGAGGAATGAGCTGCACTTCCACAGAGACATTCCTCTCACAGCCACTCACACCTCAGGTGTGGAGGGACGAGCTGGGGCTGCTGGTGGCAGCTGTGGAACACTGCCATCTGTGGTGCTCCATCCTGCCCTGGAGGTGGGCATGTAGAGCTGAGGACCTTTGTCATTGCACAAATGACTGCAAGCAGAGATGTAGCAGAGGGAACATAAAGCATTTAATAACTTATCATACAAAGCAATGAGTAATAGAAATGACAGTATTTCCAACCAAATATCCCCCATCCTAGCAGTCATATCTGATCTCTACAATCCCACCCAAACAATTTCCCAGCCCCCTCCAATTCCTCCTCACTATCCCACCCCTGAATTTTCCTCCCCCAGTTCATACACAGTAATTGCCCACACTAATTACCAGCATGCAGGGCATAGAGAGCACCTGTTCCTTGTGTGCAGACACCTGGAAAAAAAAGAAGTGTCAGGGAACTGGAGGTCTGTAGCAGGTTCTGGAGGCTCTGCATAGAACGTAACCCCAGACCACAACCCCATCAGCTGCTGGGGCAGCATCATCCCTGTCATTGGGGGATGTTGCCCGTGGTGGACAGGGACACAGGGAGAAGCCACACCTTGGTGTAGCTCTGATCTGCTCGTGTCCAGTCCAATCCTCTATAGCACTTTCCATCTTCTGTCCTTTGTTCTTAACCGTATCCTTCCTTCTCTTCTGCTCTTTTCCTTTCTTTTAGGTGTCTTACCTGTATCTGCTTTTCCCCTCTTCTGTTCTTTTACTGCTCTGGTCAGCATCCAGTGTCTGCACCGCAACTCTAGGTTTTGGGATGGAGAAAGGTACACAGGGCATAGATTTGTACAAGAAAAGCTCTCTTGCTGTGCCCAACAGATGACAAAAAGGAACCCTCAGGACCACAAAGGCAGCTTGTTTCACCAAAGGCCACAGCGTAAGCTCGTGTAACTGGGAAGGACTCTGTTATACATCTCCTAGAAGTGCCTTTGAATGAATAATTTTCTGGTCTTGTTTCCAATTGTTGCTCAGAGGAAATGAGGTTTTTATCCTTGTATCTTTGCAGGAAGACAGAGAGGAGGGAACCTGTCTGGTGAAATGCTCAGGTGCTGTTTCCTTCCTTGCACCAACAGCCTGTTTGTGTCCACACGATGCCAGTTGTCCTCCTGACAGTTTCTACCGGTCCTTCTCCGAGTCCTTCTGCTAAGCACTGCTATTTCTGTATCCTCGGGGCCCTATTAGGACTAAAAAGAGGAGCGGATAACAGACGGAAGGATCTGGCCTTCTGCTGGGTGAAAGCCGCCTGCATGTCCTGTTCCTGCTTTCTCTTTTCCCCAGGTGGCATTGTGCTTCCCAAGGAGCATATGGACCTTTTAGATGGGAGTGTGCAGCAAGGAACACATGGGGTCTCATCTTCCTCCCTGCTCTACATCTGAGTGAGGGACACTGTGACCTGCTCAGGAGGCAAGATGTCATGTCAGGGAGGTGTGTTTTCCTTGTTGTTTTTTATCATCTGTGCTTTGCTTTGCTGTGTTATTTTTTTTCCTTTGCAGTTCTATGGTTTTCTTTCCTATTTGGTGTTTTCTATGTCGTGTTTTTTTTTTGTTTTTTTTGTTTTTTGTTTTTTGGTTTTTTTATAAGTTTTTTTCTGTTTTTCCTTGTCTTAGTTTTTTTCTTTTGTTTGATTTATTATTTTTTCTTTGCTTTTATTATTATTTTTTTTTTTAATTCTGTGTTATTTCCTAAAATCCTTCATGGTTTATTTGTTGTTGTGTTTTTCATCTATGCTTTGCTATTTTTCTTTAGATACGCTGTATGAGAACTGTTGAATCACAGCCTGAGCCACTGATTATCACCTAGGGAAGGGACCTGGTCAGCCCTGGTTAGTGCAGGTGAGGCCAATGCAGCTGAGAGACTGGAAGGGATGGAGCCTGGCTGCACCTCTCTTACAGCTCATTTTTGAAGGCTGACTGCCCCTGGGTGGAATTTTTTTTGATGGTTTCTCCTCTGTGGAGTTTGTTCTGTGCACTTCCATCCTCAGTGGTGGGTGAGCCATTCTTTCCTTACCTTTGTAGTATATTCACACTGTGCTAGTCTTTCTGCTGTTACAGATAGTATGTGTTTTTTTTCTGTTTGTTTTCTGTGGTTTTTTAAACTTTGATTCCCTGGTTTTTGGCTTGCTTCTTTTCTTTATATTTCTTTTTTTTTTTTTTTTCTTTTTTTTTTTTTTTTTTTTTTGCTGTGTCCTATTCTGCTTTACGGTGACATTTGCAAGAGACTGTGAATTCTCCTGGTTCAAATTGCAGTTGGCTTAATCAAATGTGTAAGAAATATATAAGGGCTGCTGAGGCCAGGCTGGAGTTGCATTTCTTTATGAACCTGGGTGTTGCTGCGGATGCGTTTCTCTCCTGTTTTGTCTCTTTTATGGCAGTTCAAGAATATTTGAACGTGCTATGTCACTGTTTGTTGCCATCCTGCTTTCTCTTCTCTGTCTTGCAGGTCAGCTCGTGCTAGAAGTCAGTCGTATCACTGTATGAATGGAGGTCAGTTTAGGAGCAGCTGCTGATGGAAGGAATCAAGACCAGGCTAATAAATGGAAGCATCTCCTGGTAAGGTGTCAGAGGTGGCAGTAATGATGTCTGTCATCGTTAAAACCAGAGGGCAGGCTCATCCGAGTGCTTGCTGACTGATACTTGGGAGTATCTCGTTCTCCAGCTGAACGATAAGAAAGCTAAATATGCTGAGCCATTACAGCTTGTGCTGAAGTTGTGAATGTGCCCCCAGATGTTTCCTTTAGTGGTAAATCATGTTCTGGCACTGTGGTAGTCATATCTCTGTCATGATCTGGAGCACCGTGTCTTGTTGCGAGCCTTGTGTGCCTGTTTCCATGAACCTTGCTTTCTTTCTCTCTTCAGAGTAAGGGCAGGGTGCTTCCTTGCTTTTGGTGGATTCATCCAGGAGGCTGTTAGAAGGCCAAATGCAATGTTCATTACATGGAGGGACAGGATGGGAATGGACTGTCGTTGCCACCAGGCAAAAGTGAGTTTCTTATGTCATGAATGATATAATTTTGATTATTCAGAGCAGTTGCAGTGTGGTAGAGGATGTCACGAAACCATTTATTTGGGAGCGCAGGGAAGAGTCATGAGAACCGAAACCGTAGTTTCTGTTTTGGCTGTCAAAATGGTGGAGTTTCTTTGGAAGGGCAATAGCTGGGGTTCCGGTTAGCAGGCCCCCTCTGAGAGATTGGGCTTTGCTTGCTGCTTTGCTGTGCCTACCTGCCTGCTCCCTGTGCTTGTTCCTTTTACCTTTCCGTGCTTCTTTTCCCTTGCTTTGATGCTTTTCCCTTTCAGGGCTCCTTTTCTCTTTCAGTGCTGCCTTTGCCCTTTATGTACTCCTTTTCCCTGTCAGTGTTACTTTATGCTGTTCCATTCCCTTTCGGGGCTCCTTCTAACTTTCAGGACTGCTTTTTCCTTTCAGGGCTGCATTTCTTTGCTTATTTTCTTTTTCAGGGCTGCTTTTCCCTTTCAGGGCTGCTTTTCTTTATCAGTTCTCCTTTTCCCTCTCACGGCTCCTTTTCCGTTTCAGGGCTCCTTTTCTTTATCAGCTCTGCTTCTCCCTTTCAGTGCTGCATTTTCTTGTTCCTTTTCCCTTTCAGTGCTGCTTTTCTGTGCTCCTTTCCCTTTCCCTGCCGCTTTTCCCTTTCCCTGCTGCTTTTCCCTTTTAGTCTTGCTTTCCCATTCACTGCTGCTTTTCCGTTTTAGTCTTTCTTTTCCCTTTCACTGCTGCTCATCCCTTTCACTGCTGCTCATCCCTTTCACTGCTGCTCATCCCTTTCACTGCTGCTCATCCCTTTCACTGCTGCTCTTCCCTTTCACTGCTGCTTTTCCCTTTCACTGCTGCTTTTCCCTTTCACTGCTGCTTTTCCCTTTCACTGCTGATTTTCCCTTTCACTGCTGATTTTCCCTTTCACTGCTGCTTTTGCCTTTCACTGCTGCTCTTCCCTTTCACTGCTGCTTCTCCCTTTCACTGCTGCTTTTCCGTTTTAGTCTTTCTTTTCCCATTTAGTCTTGCTTTTCCCTTTCACTGCTGATTTTCCCTTTCATTTCTGCTTTTCCCTTTCACTGCTGCTTTTCCCTTTCACTGCTGATTTTCCCTTTCACTGTTGATTTTCCCATTCACGTCTGATTTTCCCTTTAACTCCTGCTTTTCCCTTTCCCTGCTGCTTTTCCCTTTCCCTGCTGCTTTTCCCTTTCCCTGCTGCTTTTCCCTTTCCCTGCTGCTCTTCACTTTCACTGCTGCTTTTCCCTTTCCCTGCTGCTTTTCCCTTTCCCTGCTGCTTTTCCCTTTCCCTGCTGCTTTTCCCTTTCCCTGCTGCTTTTCCCTTTCCCTGCTGCTTTTCCCTTTCCCTGCTGCTTTTCCCTTTCCCTGCTGCTTTTCCCTTTCCCTGCTGCTTTTCCCTTTCCCTGCTGCTTTTCCCTTTCCCTGCTGCTTTTCCCTTTCCCTGCTGCTTTTCCCTTTCCCTGCTGCTTTTCCCTTTCCCTGCTGCTTTTCCCTTTCCCTGCTGCTTTTCCCTTTCCCTGCTGCTTTTCCCTTTCACTGCTGCTTTTCCCTTTAACTGCTGATTTTCCCATTCACTGCTGATTTTACCTTTTTGTTTTGCTTTTCCCTTTCATTTCTGATTTTCTCTTGCACTGCTGATTTTCCCTTTCACTGCTGCTTTTCCCTTTCACTGCTGCTTTTCCCTTTTAGTCTTACTTTTCCCTTTTACTGCGGCTTTTCCCTTTTAGTCTTACTTTTCCCTTTCACTGCTGCTCTTCCCTTTCACCTCTGATTTTCCCTTTCACCTCTGATTTTCCCTTTCACTGCTGCTCTTCTCTTTCACTGCTGCTCTTCTCTTTCACTGCTGCTTTTCCCTTTCAGTCTTGCTTTTCCCTTTCAGTCTTGCTTTTCCCTTTCAGTCTTGCTTTTCCCTTTCAGTCTTGCTTTTCCCTTTCAGTCTTGCTTTTCCCTTTCACTGCTGTATTTCCCTTTCACTGCTGCTTTTGCCTTTCGCTGCTGCTCTTCCCTTTCACTGCTGCTCTTCTCTTTCACTGCTGCTCTTCTCTTTCACTGCTTCTTTTCCCTTTCAGTCTTGCTTTTCCCTTTCATTCTTGCTTTTCCCTTTCACTTCTGCTTTTACCTTTTAGTCTTGAATTTAGAAAGAATTTATTCCTACCATTTAATCTCCTTTTTTATTTTTAAGTTGTTCCCTTCTGTCTTACCAAACCATTATCATCCTATCAATGCTGCTTGTGTGTTTTATATATGATGTGCTAGAGTTATCACATCCACAACAAGGGCTGAAAAACCAAATGATTATTCCTGACATACCTGGAAGGTTTCCTTCAGTATCCACATCACCTATGCATGCTCCCCATCTAACAAGAAGCTGCAAACAGCCCAAGCCACCATGAAAAGCAGCATAATGAACAGGCTTCCAGTCATTCCTGTCTGCTGCGTTTACATTCTAAAACGAAAGCTGCAGGTTAGTTTGTTTATGAAGCTTAGACACGAGACATTCCATAAATAAGTATCAACAGTTCATTGTGCTACTTTATTTAAACAAAATCAAATATTTCTCCAAATTCAAGCCACGAAAGCAGCATAAGACGTATTTCTCACAGGTTCGTGGCTTCATTGAAATAAAACACACATAAAAGTTGTGTTTTCAGACATCTACCACCATGTTAGTCGTTATATAATACACAACTGGATTTTTTTAACATCTTACGATTAAAAAAATGCAAATTTACACTACAAATAAATTCACAGCGTCACCAATGAGAATGTACCAACAGAGGTTAATCTATAGTCCCAAACCTCAGTTAGTGAGGGGTTTGGTATGGAAAAGGATACCAGACTCTGGCTCTGCATTAGGGAATTGCAGGTAGAAGGCTCTCACCGCTCCACTTCGCAGTATGGTTTGCAATGTGTACGACTGCCCATGGGCTGCAGCCAGGTGTGATGGAGTGCACCCGCGGTCATCTCGAGCTTCTAGGTTTGCTCCATTTATTAACAAAGCCTACAAGAAATGCAAAGCTCACAGGCTGAAAGAGCAAACACTGTCTCACAGGGTGACTTGAGATGGTCAGCTGGGTTCCTCTGATAAATCTGATAGCACAGAGGGAACAAACGAGTGCAGTCATTTTACCAGTGACTTGGTTTCAGCTGTAAAGACACAGAGCCAGCTCCAGTAGGAGCACTTCCACTGATCTTCATAAGGAAGTGTCCAAACCAAAGGCCTGCCTTCCTTTTGCTGGAGAGTGAATATCTCTACATACCTGCATGCAAGCATCCTGCCCACGGATTGCCGCAAGGTGAGCTGCTGTCCAGCCTCTGACTGTCACACGTGTCACATCAGCTCCATGCCAGAGCAACCAGTGAAGGCACTGCGCAACCAAAAACAAGCTCTTATTCATTTAATAAACTCTTATTCCATAACAATTCTTATAACTCATCTGAGGCAAATGCTAACTATAAATCAACAGTAGATGTTACATTTCAAACAGTGTTAGGAAATGACATGGTCTCAAGGCTTCATCCAAGGGCACAAAAAGCACAACCAACCTACTAATTGCAATGACTTGCAGTGTGCCTTCTTTATCTTACAATTCCATACTTAAAATGCAGACTGTGAGAGCGTTCATGTGGCATGAGGTAAAAACACTGGGGAAAAATGGTGCAAAGATGCTCATTTGAAGTCCAGCTAAAATGAACAGCAGGAAAGATGCCATGAATCAAAAGTAAAGCCTCAGTTCATTTATTAGGCTTTCTTGAGTATATGTAATCCCATCTCTCCTCTCACCCATCACAGATTATTTTAACTTTATTCACCTTTTTTTCAGCAGGTGTTATTGCTTTCCATGGAAAGCTTAAAGAACAATTAAGAAAATAATAAACTACAAAACTAGTTAAAGCTTTTTGTTACACATCATTACTATTTACTGTCTTTTTTTAGGCTAGTCTCCAGCTCTCTTTCCTTTGGGACTTCATTTTTTATACGGTTATTTACAGCCTTGCTGTTTCAAAGTAAGATCGCTATAAACATTGCACAAGGAGGCTGTAACAGGAAGGTGAATGTGCTGAATGCAGCAGCTCAGTCCTTCTGGAAATCAAATCATTTCTGCATCAACAGTCAGTGTTCTTGCTTATGAAAATGAACTGTATTTGAACTGTTTCTGTAGAGAATGAGGCATGGGACAGAACACTGGGAAATGAACAAACATTTTTGTGTCACTTCTCGCTTGGCTCAGTCACTTTCAGAATATTAAACATATCCTTATGGATTTTCCAAGTGTTCTGAGTGAAGGGGAAAACACAAGGACAAAAGAAGGTAATGAGGCTAGAAGGGGAGACCAGAAGGCACACCTTGTTTGGTGTTAGAAAAGCTCTGATTTTGTAAAATCTGAGGACACTGATTACATAAACTGCCTGGGGCTTCAGAAAGGTAAAATGTAGTCCGAACAAACTGCACATCTTTCCTTAGTGAATACCTTAAATCAGAAAAAAAGAGCAGGCAGAGATTATAGATCTAGCTTGATCAAAGCTAGCAATGTTGTGTTCAACCTCTCCCCAGAGGAAAATGTTAACCCATAAAACCTTGCTGTGTCCAAACACTAACATAAACAGGGGAGGAATGGCTGTTTTCAAGGGTAGATATTTTTAGGACAAGGGGGGATGAATTTAAACTGAGACAGGGGAGGTTTAGGTTAGAGATTAGAGGGAAGTTTTTCACACAGAGGGTGGTGACAGGTTGCCCAAGGAGGCTGTGGATGCCCCATCCCTGCAGGCATTCAAGGCCAGGCTGGATGTGACTCTGGGCAGCCTGGTCTGGTTGTTGCCAACCCTGCAGGTGGTTGAAACTGGATGATCATTGTGGTCCTTTTCAACCCAGGTTATTCTATGATTTTATGATTTTACCTCCAGGCTTCCAGAGTGTGCAGCACAGTGCAATGGTGTGAACTTGTGGACTAAATCCACCTCGTCGATAGAGGCTCCACGTTTTATCATTAATGCAAGCTGTTCTACATCACCAGCTTTCACTGCCTCATGTACACTGGTGTAAGTTTGCTTCTTCCTGACATCTAGTGAGGGATAATAAAAGCATTAGCCAGCTCAGTCACATTTCAGAGAGATGAAAGAAGTGATGAATCAAATAAGCATCAGGGTGACAGTTTATAAGAACCAGACAATAGTGTAACCTATGAGAGTGTAACTTGTATCAGCACAAGTCTTTAGCCCTTTGTGTTTCCCAGAAGCAAACCAATATTCAAGAACCTGAAAGAGCCACGTCCCCTCCAGCCGCAGATAAAGAACAGGACAGCAGAGAAACTCCATCTATGTATACAGATGCTGGATCAAGTCCAACCCAATGCTGGCTCTCTTCCTAAACTGTTTCATCAATCACTCCTTCAGGTGTTCAGCCATTGCTCCTCAGGGGCTCTGCATGGCCACACTCCTTACTGCCACCCAAGGACACGGCACACCAAGGGCCCTTCGCTAAGTAGGCAAACCTTGCTAATAGGACATAAGGTCATGCAGATGCTCTTGACTGAGCTGAACCTATCAGTTAAAGCTGCTACATAAAAGCAATGCTTTATACAATGTGTTAGTCATCCTGCTCTGTTCTGCTGCTATACCCATAGCACTGCTCTGGCACAGGTTACTTTGTTAGAAACCTAGTATTTTTCTCCCACCAAAGTCAATAGTGTTTTCGTGGACTTCAGTGGCTCAGAATCAAACTCTGAATGTAGACACAGCGTGGTCCAAAAAAAAACCAAAACCATCACCAGGCCATGGGATCAAATAGTCTGTATTTTCCTTCAGGCCTAGTTACTGTTTGACACTGTAACTGTAAACAATGGGAGCTGGATATCTAAATCCTCTTGCAACATTTTGGCATTTTGCCTATATTTGCCAATAAAAATAAGTGATGTAAGTAGTTTTAATGGCTGGGATGGCTAACTTGAGATAGCTAAGCATATGAGTAAGCCAAAACAATTGATAATCACCTTCTGGAGTAGTCATCATTCTGGAACCAAAACGCACCAACACTCTTTGATTAAATTTCAGGCTCTAAGAAGTCTTGAAGAGGCAGGTTGTTGTTCTGCAAGTCAAGCATACACAGAAATATTGGTCTTAAGTTATTAGAGCCTCAGTTTTCCTGCCCGTGGAGAAGAAATTGAGGCAACAGTTCAAATAGTTATAAATGTGAGATCAAAAATGTTAAAGCATATCAATGAGTTGCTGCTCAAAGGTGCCTGGCGTACATAAAAGCAGAAATTATGATGAAAACAGCTGACGTTGTTTACCAGTACTTATACCTGTTCCCATGTAGTTTGTAGCATGAAAGTAATGCTTGGCCAGATTCAGCACTGCCACAGAGAGGAAAAGAGGGTGTTAAACTGTTTCATTAAGCAAAGCTGAGTGTTGTATCACACCCTGGTGTACCATCACTTCACTCCCACTCCCCCCAGCGCCAGGCTGTACCACTGCCCTGCCCAGAGGCAGCAAAACAGTGCATGAACCAACACCAGCTGCAACTCAGAACAGCTCATGTTGGAAGGGACCTCCTGGGGTCCATGTTTTTAAATAGAACTTAAGTACATGCAGCATTCTGGTGTTGTGTTTTTTAAACAAAGCATCACTAGGACCTGATTTTCCCCCAAGGGAGAGACTTCTCACGATGCCAGGTGAGGGTTACAGACTTCAGCACGGTGATGCAGGCTGACATCAGAAGCATATCTAGCCAACCAGACTGCTTGCCAGAGCACAAATGTGCTTAACACCACGTACCAGTGCAATGGGTTCAAGGTAATATTTACTGTTTTTTAATCCAGAACAATTTTGCCCTCTTTTTTCTTCCAGAAGGGGCAATGAACTACAGCTGTGTGCAGGTGGGTGCCAAGCTGCAGCCCCATGGCTCAGGCACCACGAGCACAGCTGGGACTGGAGTTTAATGAACAGCTGTTAACACAAACTCCCTACAAAACACAACCAGTTTTGAGAGCAAGTGATATTTTCCATAACTTCAGTGCACTTTGTTATCAAATGCTTGTTCCCTAGTTGCCCTGTAGAAAGAAGTAGATAAGAGAGTAAGTGTTACAATGGTACTTAGCCAGAATTCACCCAAGAAATTACTCAGCCTGAGGGAAGGAGACAGTGTTAGGTTTTCCCTACATCTCCATAACACACAAAAATAAGCCATTGTGGTGCTTTTTGGCAGCAGTTGAAGGGGATGAGGCACAAAACCACACAGTGGGCAAAGACCGAGGTCCTGAGCCCTGTGTGGGGTTATAACCCCATCCCGGCAGTGCCCGTGGGGGTTATGCCACCTTTCTCCACGTGTTTGGCAAATATCGATTAGTCTGGGGTATTTTAGGTGGGCCCAATACGAAATATGAAGTTAACTAACGGGCAAAACAACTGAGGAGAGCCAGAAAGCGCGGGCACAGCCGCCCCGCGGGCGTCCCCCTCACGGCCGATGGGGGGAAGCGGGACAAGGAGCAGCACAGCCCGGCCCGGCCGTCAGGGGAGGACGCGGGGATAAGGCCGCGGGCGGAGCGGTCTCACTGGCCGGAATAGGGCTGGAGCCGCGTTCTCCTCTTCTTCCAGTCCTTCCCCCACACTGCAGCAGGGTTGCTATGGGCGCAGTCCTCGCGGGAGGAAAATGGCGGGCGGCCATGGCGGCTCAGGGGGACGGGCCCTGCCCCACAGTGATGCGGGAGGTTGCTGTGGCTCCTCTCAGAATCATGAAGGCCACATCCCTCAGTGCCACAGCACTTCCCCAGCAGCCTGTGCCAATGCATCACTGCTTTTAGACCAGATTTTCCCTATATCAAACCTCTCACTGCAGCCTTACATAAAGGTGTGGGTTATTGCTTGAGGTCTGGTTGTCAAAGTTCACAGCTGATACTTACAACATGCACTGGGATGAATTTGGATTTTCTGAGTACCCGACCTTGCAAGAGCCATCTATCCTAAGACAGTGACATTTCCTCTGACTTTTAGATGAAATCCACCCCTGCCCCTGAAATCCACACCTGGCAAAATGCATTTTTATCCCAAGACAAACACCCTATGACTTATGCACACTTACACTTCCATGCATACATACCTATGCAGCTTACTGCCCATCCCACAAACACACCCAACCACACAAACCCACTACAGAAAGGAAAGAGACTGACACAAACATATGCTTCAATTTTATTTATTACATTTAAGAAATTAAACCATGACAATTAACATCTCAGGATATCTGGTTTATCACCTAAATTCAGTCATAAGCAACGAAAAAATTAAAAAAAAAAAAAAAATTTTAAAAAAACTTCAAATGAGCATTCTTAGATTCATACCTCCCCTGTAAAGAAAAGTTTGTCCAGCTGTATTAAACTCTTATGTGTGACTAATGGGAAAATATATCATTGAAGATGTCTCAGCTGCCAGGCATCCTGGTTTGTTAATGGTCTGTTGGCACTTGTGTTCACAACTGAGCAACTCTGGTTGCTTTGTTAAATTCTGGCATTTCTACCCAAAACGGTCTTATGGTTACTTGTTTTAATATCTGGATATGTAAAAGATTGTTCAAGTTAAGGTTAAGAAGAAATCTAGGATTTTATCTTGAGAAGTCCCAGCATTGCTTCCCTTGATCACCCGCTTATGAAATAACTGAAGGAAGTTGCTTGCTTTTACTTTTCTGAATCTGATTCAGCAACAGGTTTAAAACTGAGGTCTTTTTATTTCCATTTAAACTGAAAAAAGTACAGAAACGCTGTCTTTGTTTGATGGTGTGCATAAACATTACGCTCCCCGTATATAGCAAAAATAGGTTTTATTTATAATTTACATCTCCACAAGTGAAAATTGTACATTTTTTACATATACAATTTCATTCCATTAAATTTTCACGCATCTACAGAATTTTCACACAATGACACCTGAAACAGTGCAGGCAATAAGAAATTTAAATACAAAAATGTATTTATTAACCAAACAGTCGCTGAGGCCCTGCTTCAATTTGAGTGCTTTTATTTCCTATAAAAAGTATCTGCTTTCCAGAATTAACACAGGAGCTCTTCTGTAAAAAAAAAAAATCAAACCTCATTCTAAACAGACTCATCTGGTTCTGTTTTAACATCTATAGAGGCAGGTGTGCTCTCTTCTGCACAGGCAGCAGGGGTGCCATCAGGTTCTTCTTTCACTTGAGGTGAGTCACAGGACTCATCCGTTTCCTGTTTAACAATGTTCAACATAATATGTAGGGGATTTTCTACAGGGGTCTTGCTGGGAGAGGGTGTGCAATCAGATGATGATGTCTATAAAACAAACATTCACACAGCATTAACACATTGTTCAAACAACCATTTTTTTTTACCTTCTTTTCCTTTCTGTCTCTTTCAAAGCGCAAACATGTGGGCAAGCAGAGCACTCAAAATCCAAACTTCCACTTATTACTTTCTACTTTATCTAATAATACAAAGTTACTATATCATAGCATTACTTTTCCATAATTACTATCAAACGGTATTATCCTCACAGCGATGAAATGCTTAATATGTTACTGTAAAATATTCCCAACTATTCCCCCCACTGTTAGCTCCCAAGTCATAACAAATTTAACATATACTAACACTCATTTTTTCCGTTTCTTAAAATTCTTAAGATTACACATGTTAACAATAAAATCATAATGGCTTCACTTTAGTCTCACCTATATAACACGAAAGCTGTCATGGATACATCATAGCTAACTCTAACTATACATTACAAACTTGCCATTCCCAAGGCATTCCCTCTGATTCTTTGCCTAGGCACATGCAAGAGGAACTGATTCTGCAGACCTGCTCTATATAAAGACAGTGATCAAGCAAACAAACTGAAAGCAAAATAGTTTAAAAATATATATATATGAAAGTAAAGGTTTTCTTACGTTTTGGTAATCTTCATAGCAGGATGGATGGTAAATCTGGAAAATAATTGTTAACCATTTAAATACATTAGGGATACAGTAAAAGCACCAGTCATAAACAGAACAAATCCAAATCACACTATTCCTCCAGGACAACAATGTGTAGAACAAGTATGGTGTCAAATGTGACTGGGAAGATATCTGGTGTATGCTTAGTTAGGAAAAGCCATCATATAAAAACCTTGTTTAGCACAGGGAAATAACTGGACCAAAACCAACACCCACACTCACAGGACATTCACAGAACAGAATGGGTGGAAGGGACATCTGGAGCCAAGCTGCCCAGCACCACATCCTTTGGCTTTTGAAGGCCTCCAAATAGAAACAGGCTCCACCACTGGGCTCTTTCCAGCACGGTCTCTCTTGTAATGAGGGGCCCAGAAGTGGACCCAGTAATCCAGGCAGACTCAACAATGCTAAGTAGAGAAGATCACCTTCATTCATCCTTTAGCAACATATTACGAGGGAAGCCTATTGTGCCTGTACTAATGATCCCAGGACTTCAAGCATGTCCAAAGGTTGAGATATTTATACAACTAGAAGCAGGAAAACTAACAAGGGAGTCCTTCAGAAAAGATGGGTCACTGTGGTCTATTTCTGTAATTCTTCTCTTATGCTTTTGTTTTGCTTTTTAATATAAATGAGTGCCACGTAACAAGATTGGATTACCTTCTCATGCATTCTGATAGCATTCTTTAGATGCCACTCTTCCTCTTCCTCATCCCAGTACTGCTCAAACTGCTCCCGGCAGATTTCACACCTCTGAAAGTTATTGAAGTAACATGATAGATACATGGTGTTATTAAAGCCATTACTGAACATCAACATCAAGAACTTGGCTAGTAACAGTCACATATATATATACATTAAGATAACACGAAAACTACATTTTACCTCCACGCTTCCAAAATATCTTTAAGAAAATGTTAATAGAAATTATTTGAGTACAGTTGGTAGAATGAGCAACAACATTTGTCAATTGAAAAAGTTAAGTCTTGTCCCTTTAACAAGGAAGTCTCAGCAAGACACTCTGTAACAATCTAATGCTGTTTTACTGTCAATTAAGACAATCTGGTGCAGGGATTTAGTTTATTTCATGGCATCTTCCAAAACTCAACTCTGAGTTAGAGTGAGAACTGCACAAAGCATTAACACCCTTCACACTTCTCTGCAAAATAAACAGCGACCTCTGAGAACAAGGCACAAGACTTGAATCTACTTACAGACCATATGGGTTACAGCAGGAAAACTGGAACTCACCTCAACTGCTCCAGCTGGTCCAGCAGGCACACTCTGAAACTGCTTTTCTTTTGCAGCTTTTTCAAAGAACTGGCTTTTTGCACGCTCCTCTAGGTCGGCTATTTCTTCAAACTCAATCCAATCCTAAGGACAAGAATTCAATCACAATCACAAACAGCCAGAAATCATTAAAAAATACGTTTGGAAAAAAAAAAAAGAAGAAGAAAAATGGAATCCCTGAAGTAACAGATATAATCAGCCTTAGTTCGTTAAACTGAAACAGTCTGTGAAAGGCCATTATACTTCAACTTCCATTTCATTCTTAGTCCAACCAAAGCAGTACGGATAACTCCAAGCTGCTTATTGTTCACCACATAACAGCCTTTTCTTTTGGCAAGTATGTCTGATATATCAAGTAGTTTTCATACATCACTGATCACCAAACTCCAATGGTAATACAACTTCAATCTCAATCCCACTCCATGTATGTGAAACACCAAACCCAGCCCTAATTAACAAGGCCCAGGTCCTGCATTGCTCACCGTTACGCTGTAGTACCACCTTCTGTGTGTAATTTTTCGGCGAACGTCTTTTTTCGAACGGTTCTGGCGATAGTGCCAATCTAAATGGTCTGCATAAACGTCTGTCTTTGAAGTAGTAAATCTCATTCCACACGAGCAGCACTGAATTCCAGTGTATAGTCGATTTATAACACTATCATAACGCCTAGAAAAACAAAAAGAAGTTAACATTTCTTTGGAAAGAAATTGGAAGTTTCTCAGTAAGTTGTTTCAAGTGACCTCAGGAGTAGAAGAAAAGCATGATTGTCCTATAAGGTTAAAGCATTTGACAGTCAAAGCATTCATGTAAGTACATTAAAAAGCATTCAAATAAGCATGAACTACTCACAGTGAACACACTAGCATTGTTATATCACACCTACTCAATTGCCTTGGATTAACCGCCTAGATACCACCATGCCATTATTCCTAGTGCAGAGTAAGCTCATGCTGCAATACGCACTGACTGAGTTCTTCAACTTTAAAGTTCGTGAGGTCTGGGACATCGTGATCACCCTGGTCATCATCCTCCTCTTCAGCAGCTGGCTGCGCCGATGTTTCATTCGCTTCTTTAAAAGAAAGAATTTCATCAAAATTTCAGCTCATTTTCAGAACAAAATAAGGTGCACCTGGATATTATTTTTATTCAAATACTAATAAATATAATCTGACTACATTAACCTGAATGTGCATAAGAGCTGAGTCAGTCTCATAGCTTTAAAAAGCGTACAAAAAACAGTATACAACTCCAAATGGCAATTTAACATGACTCTACTTCATCTAAGCTTCTGGCACTAAAATTCAGTATTTAGAGAGAGACAAATATTTCAGAGACTGACAGGAATCTGATTAGAATCACTGACAAGTTATTGAGGTGGGGCACCAAAAAAAAAAAAAAAAAAGAAACGGAGGCTCTAAATAGCTTAAAAGATACATTTAGAAAGTTAATAATTCACTTTATCACACGCACCAAATGGTTTCCCACAAAGATCCATTTAAGAAAAAAGAATGCAATAGTTCACATAGTTCTTACATTTCACTTTACACTTTAGCTACGCGTAAACTGGTGAGTCAGAATGTAATGAAAGCTACATACGTGCTGAAGTGGAATCTGTTTTTGACAGTTTGAGGATTCCTGTTGACAACAGTTTAGCAAACAATTCGTTGACATCGAGCTGACCAACGTGGTTATCAGGATATGAATGTGGAACTGCTCCTCCTAGGAGAGGGGAAATAAGATCACAACACTCAAGGAAACCAAAGGTTAGCATAAAAAAAAAAAATCACCTCCATCAGCATTTCACAACACTCTTTTCCTTCTACCCCTTTTTACTTCCATTTTTAACTTCAATCTACTCATCCACTTCAGTTTGCCTCATACGCAGCCTTTGCCTCATTTCTGCCCCTACAACTTCCTTCCTAATGTGTTTTGAAATGCCATCTACCTGTTTTCTACTGAAATTCCCATGGAAAACGTAGTATTTTCTTGTTCTGTGCTTAAAGATCTCATGAGAATCTATCTACTTGTATCATTTACAACTTGATACAAGACTTTTATTACTAACAATTAATATAGTGGGAATGTGTATTCAGCCTGGCCAATTGAGGTGCCCTTCTGCTATGTGAAAAGCAATCCAAAAATTGGTTTCAGTGGTTCTGTTTTGTTTTAAAGTGTAACTACATACCAAAACCACGCAGTTAAAGCACTCACTGCTTGAGAGAAACCCCTGGAGAGATGACAGTACTCCTGAAACGCCACCTACTGCCATCTCACAGAGAAGGATGCCCTTTAGTGTACAAGGACCCACGGCACCATCACCGTACAGCACTAATTTTTGTGGTCATGAACAGAGAACAGTCCAAAGGACACAGAAGGAAGTTAACTATTACAGTACCTGCAGGGTTCTGAACAAAGCTTCCAGGATTTGGTAGATACTGTTGACCTTGGCCATAAGGTCCTGTCTGAGCAGACATGTGCGAAACCTGTAAAATTAAGCATTTAAGCAATCTTGGCAAGGCAATTTGTTTTTAATTATTCCATCATTAACCTCTACACACTTCTCAGTACAAACTTTTCTTCTACTTGCGCATCCTTCAAGCACATTTTCCACTTAAAGTATTTCAAAGCAATCCTTTTCACCAAAAAAAAGGGCTAATAGCAAAAGAAACTGGTAAACGTTCACCAAGATCACAATGAGGTTTTATCTAATAACTGAGATAGTACCCATGACATGAAATGCATCCTGAAAGATGGATTTTCAGCAAGCCAGCTGCAAGAAACTTCAGAAAGAAAATAAATTTTTACAGCACGCTTGTAGTATGTCCCCTACAACCTCCAATCTACTGGGAGAACAGACATTGTTTTCACTGATTTACAATTACTTTCTCCTTTAGAAGAGAGCGCTTCCAAGAAGCAAACGCAAGGACAACTGACACCATAAAGCCTGCCAGTGCCATGATCATTCTTCAGAAGCCATAGCTTAAAAGCCTGCATCTTTCTCAACTGCTCCCAAGTTATGGTTGTCTCCAAAAAGACTGCAATTATTTTGGTTCATTTTAATTCTAAACCTCTCAGAAAAAGTAATTACGTATATTCGCTTCAATAATCTCTCATGATTTGTAGGTAACATGCTTTGTGTAAGAGAAAACATCGCATTCTTCCTATTACTTAATTCATTTTCAAATAAAAGATACTGATGTCAGTGCAATATCCTCAGCTATAAAATGGTTGCAAAGAACTGGCTTTTAATTTCTAAAAACAAAGACTTAACAAATAGCAATGCCTGCCCCTTTTTCCTTGAATCATCCAGATACTACTTAAGGGTATTTTTAGTCTGCAAAAAAATGCTTTTAGAGGAAAAACTGCTAATTTTCTACACAAGAATACTTCTCTAAGTAAATTATTTACTAGAATCAGTTCTTACCTGATGACCTCCCATTGACATATTATTGAAGTTTCCGTATTGTGAACCTTGAAGTTTGTCATCAAAGTAATGTCCGGATGCTCTCAATGCAAAATTCTGTGCTCCTGGGCCAGCTGGCCCACTGAAATTTGGTCCTAGTGAACTGTCAAACATTTCAGGCCTTTGGAACTGCATTCCATGAGCTGGTCCGCTGTAGCCCTGTCTGGGATGGTCAACAAACGGACCACTTTGTCCATATGGCGACATCTCTAATCGTGAGGCAGGATGGCTAGCTATATTTTCAAAACGTGAACCATGAAGGCCAAGGGGCAGGTCAAATCTTGAGGCAGGCTGGTGAGGGCCATCAAATCTTTGAGGTATGGCTGCATCAAATCGTAGCTGTGCGGGCTGGCCAGGAGCCCTTTCAAATCTTGGGCCGGGCTGTCCATGAATTCCATAAAATCTTTGCAAAAGAGACAGTTGTCCAGGTTGACCATCAAAGCCAGCATGACAGCCATCAAATCTCGGACCGGTCCGTCCCATAGGACCATCAAATCTAAGTCCACCAACGCCCTGGTGCACTGGTCCATCAATCAACCTGGGCCCTACACCTGGCTGCCCATGTGGCCCCTCAAATCTGAGGCCGCTTCCAGGTTGACCATGGGGCCCCAATGGCTGTAAATGCGGACCCTCAAACCTGAGACCACCTTGACCATGAGGCCCCAAGGGCTGACCATGAGGTCCCTCAAACCTGAGACCACCTGAAGGCTGACCACGGGGTCCCTCAAACCTGAGACCAACTCCAGGTCCTTTGAATCTAGGACCACCAACAGGCTGGCCTGCAGGCCCCTCAAACCGCAATGGTCCAAGAGGTCCCTCAAGCCTCAAAGGACCTTCCCCACCAACCTGTCCGTGAGGTCCTTCAAACCTGAGAGCCCCTGCCAGCTGCCCTGGTGGCCCATCAAATCTTAGGGATCCAGCTCCCCCTGCTCCTGCCAGGGGCCCATCAAACTGAGAAGCACCTGCCCCCACCAAAGGGCCCTCAAATCTCAGAGCAGCTTGTCCAGTCGGTCCATCAATTCTAGAACTTGAACCAGCAGTAGGGCTATCGATAAAAGGACTTCCTTGTCCATCTGCCCCAACTCTTGCAGCAGATGGTCTAGATGAGCCATCAAATAAAGGTCTGTCTTCCATTAGTGCACTTATTCTCGGCTTTGCTTCTATGCCTCCAAATCTTGACCCTGGACTGTCAGGAAATGGTTCTTTATCTGGATCTTCGTATCTAGCTCTTTTGAAACGTTCATTGAATGGTGATCTTGGTTCATCTCGAACACCTGAAAGAGGAGAAAATAAAAGATAAGGCACTGTACAGAGAAGGACCTAGGTGTCCTGGTGGACAAAAGGTTGACCATGTATCAACAGTAGGCCCTTGTGGCCAACAGGACCAATGATAAACCTAGAGTGCGTTAAAAAGAGCACGGCCAGCAGGTCAAGGGAATAATAGATGAGGTCAGGCTCTTTTCAGCAGTGCTCAGCGACAAGATAAGGTGCAATGGGAACCAAACTGTAACATAGAAAGTTCCATAAAAACATAAAGAAAAAAGACAAAACACTTTACTCTGAGGGTTAAAGAGCACTGGAACGAACTGCCCAGAAAGGTTTTCCTTCTCCAGAGATAATCATAATCTGCCCAGACACTTTCCTACTCTAAGGTACTTGCTTTAGCACTGGGGCGTTGGACTATGTATCTCCTACAACTCAACAATAACTACTTGCAAAAAGATTGCAAATTATTTGACATCTGTAAAATAAGGCAAAAATACATACCAGATTTCCCAAGCAGCTGTCTTTCTTCACGGTTATCAAACCTACAGACTGCATCACCATCGATCTTCTGGAACTCTGTTGTACCTTTTCCCTGCTGTCTGAGAGCATCTCTGAATTCATCTGATTCTCCCCAGTTGTCGTAAGGGTCGAAGTTTTTTGAACCTCTTCCTCCTTTACTAGCATTTTGTTCCTCAAGCCTTTGTCGACCCTCCAGAGGTGAAAGGTTATCAGCAAAGGGTCTGCTGGTGCCACTTACAGGAGAGTGCCATCTTGATCTTTCTCCAAAGGGTTCTTTTCTTTCAAACTGCACTCCACACTTTGCTTTCCCTTGCTCACAGTTCACAGAGAGCAATGCATCAGGTACATGATAATCCAAAATATCATCAGGATCCAAGAGATCAAGTCTTGACAATGAATGCTGAACTTGTGTCCTCTTCAGTTTAGTTTTATGCTCATAGTATGTTAACTCCGCATCCGACAGAAGAGGCTTCCTTTTCAAAGAGCCTTTTTCATCTGTAGGGCTATCCCACACATTACATCTGTGCTTTCCTTCCTGGTACTGGAACAGCTGTCGAATCTGATGAGCTACCACAAGGAACTCGTCTTGTGTTATTTCACCAGATGCTAAGCGGTCATTGGCCTGTAACATAAAGTTTGGATTTCTAAGAAGAAAAGCAAAGCACAACTATATCCAAGACACCTCTACAAATCAATCAATCAGTATTACCTTTTTAAGTAATTCTCTCTTGCTTGCAGACGTCAGTTCTTTGGGAATTTGCAAATTGGCATCCACACTTAACCGGTGTTGCTGTTTCGGTGCTCGGGGTGACAGAATTCCTTTAGCAGCAGGCCAGTTTTCTCGGTGTTGTTGGTGAGGGGATTTACCAACTGCTTGGTGTTCTTCAGTCTGCTGAGAGCTGTGAATAGGAACACGTTTAAAACACAAGTTAGTTATTTATTCAGGATGTATTACATCTCTATCAGAACCGATCATGGTAAAACATCACTATCGATTTAGAAAGTATGCATAATTGCCATTTTTTACTACAAGCAAATTATGAATCTCAATCAAGAACTTCTGTCAGCATGGGCTGTCTGAATGTTTCCTCCCAAACCTAACTGTACTTCAGCCAAGAGCAGAATTTCCACTTACTTCAGAGAGAATTTGTTTGAAATATGGTAACTTACTATTTATTTTCCTCCCAACCGGGTTTCCACCTCTTGCCTGCTTTGGATCCCTGCCAATTCTCTGCATTCTCCTTTGGATCAGGAGAACCTTTTGTAGAATGCTGGCTTGCTGTTTCTTGGGGCCTGTCTTCTTGGCTTTTTTTCACCCTCCTTGGATCTCGCACCTCTTGTTTAACATTTCGCTTATTAGAATTTCTTTCATCTCTTGCCCCTTGTGAGGCTTCTTCAGCAGGAGACTGTTCAGCGCCAATCTGGCATATCTTTCCAATTTTAGGAGTTGAAGAAGTGGGAGATAAACTCCTGAGTCTTCTTTTGGGTGATCTCCTCTCTCTTCGTTTTGGAGAATGTGTAGATGGTGACCGTGACTTAGGAGAACGGGATCGTGACCGTTTTCTATTACTGGATCTCCCTTGTTTTCCACCCTGTTTTTCTGATTCTTCTGTAGTCACATCTTGTTTCTGGACAACACCATTAATTGTTTTATTCCTGCTGCCTACTGGTCTATGCTCAGATGTCTTATGCTCATCTTTTTCTTTTTTCTCTGTATTTCTCCTCTTTTCTTTCACCTCATCCCCTTTGCTCTCTGGCTTTTCTTGAAGATGTTTTTTCAGTCTTGGATCCCGTTTACTCATTTCAGATACTTTTGTGCTTTCAGATTCTTGGGTTTTAGTATCTTTAGTATTGGGAAGCTTGTTTTTCAAAGGAGATGGAGATTTAGACTTCGTTTCCAACTGATCAGGTTCTTTCTTTTGTGGTTTTTCACCTGCTTTCATTTTCTCTGGCTTTGTTGAGCTTTGTTTTTCAGACTGGGATGTTTTGCTCGCCTTGGTATCAGACTGACCAGATGCGCTTGGTGGAAATTCTTTCCTATGGGACTGATCTTTAGCATGAGAAGAATGTTGTGACATTCTATTAAGTCGAGGATCTCTATTTACTATTTTGACATCGTGAAGTGGAGGACTTGGGGATGGTTTGATCTTCTCAGACTGTAACGAAGCCTGAGTAGGCGTCTTAACGGCCATGTGAGGTGTCTGGGACACATGTGGCTTGGAAGGTGCTGGAACTGAAGGTATAGAAGATGATCCTTGCTGAACACTAAGAGAAACAGCCTGAAATAAGGTGACAAGAAAAAAAAATAGCATTAATCTGTGTGATACAACACCTGCACAGAGATGATCATGTTCTGTTTTGAAAACAAAGATGAAAATAGAAATGTTTTGAAGTAGTTATCAGACTAATCCATTTAACTGAAAATGACCCATTCATTCCTCATCGCAGCAATTAAAATAACATAGTACCAACACAAAAGGCGAAGATCAAGTACAAAGTCAATACTACAAGGTCAACGCAGCAAAAAAAATCAACGAAAGCACACCTCAATACAGCTTTAGTTTTTCTATACATTCCTCATTTCCAAGACAACTAAACGGCCAAGCATGTTTATATATTTTCATTTCTACACTTCTACGATATTTCACTTTAGTATCATCAACTTTCAACACAAGATGACTTTCAATTATGAATGTAAAAACAAAACAGGTTTAACTGCCACCGCCTTCAGATTGTGACAGCCACCACCCTCAATGTCACCCTCAGATTGTGACATCAAACCAACCTGACGTAATGAAGACAGAAACTGCCTTGACATTTCCAACAATCAGGATTCCCCGTTCCTTATGGAAATACTCAATTTTCTAAGCACAAATGTATTCAAAAAAAGCCTTGTTTATGGTGAGCCACAAAAAGAGGTGGAAGACACATCACAGGTAGACATAATTTTCAAGATGAGAACAAAAGACCACAAACATTTTTAATCTGTTCTGAATGTAATCCTTAAGATTTTTATGTAACAATTACTGGTCTAGAGGACCAGATCAACTTGCACTACTCTAGTCCTAAAACAGCTCCTCTTGTCTAAACTTAACTGCAGTTACCAGTATAGACGCTAAGGTACGACCAAACAAAGTGAGACCAAACTATGGACCATTCACCAACTATCCTACTCACCAACTGGGCTTTAGTCTGTTCCAACTCCAGCTCTAACTTTTTTTGCTGAAGTTCTAACAACTGTTTTTGCTTCACAAGCAATTGCTGCCTTATCAGTTGCTCCTGTGTCAAATTCTTTTGTATTTCTGGAACAGCTGGAGGAGTAGAGGCACCAGAAGTGACAGCAGAGGTAGATGCAGTAGATTCCTCTGGCTAAAAAATAGAACATAAGGTTACATTCAACATCTTAATGGATCCAGCTAACTCCATCTCTCTTAACTGCTAGTGTGATACAAAACTGGGACTTAGCTTGCACAAGTTAATGACTGCATTTTTTATGCAAAATACAAACAAAACAATTTCTGCTCCTCTAGGAATTGCCTACTGTCATAGGATTAACTGTGCCACCATGACAGAATATGGCATTTAACATAAATGTTTGGAAATCTAGAATTCAAGTTATAAATACTTACAATAAGCCCCTTAAATACTGAGTCCATAAATTCCTCTTGCCTGTCTCCAGAGATCAGATGCTTTATTCTTATCACACTACGTTTGTCAAAAGCAGCATACAAACAACAAAAACAACACGTACTGCCATCTGTTCATACAGTAGGTATAGAGACTTACCGATTTATTTAAAAACTTAGGATTCACATGGATGCTAGAAGTATTCACATTTAGGGGCAGAGGTTTAATTGGCCAAGCAGGATCTAATGAGTTGACTCTGACGTCAAGTGCATACAGTTTCTTCAAAGGAAAAATATCGTCCCATGTGGAGCGTAATTTAAATAAACTTTTCCTAGTATTTGCATCCACCTAAAACAATAAAACAATTCTATGGCTTGTTAAGTTAATATAAAACAACCTATACTTTTCTGTAGAACTTAAGATCTCATATGCTTTATATTCTTACCAAAGTTATCATTTTAACACAACGAACTGGCTACAAAGAACTTGTAAGTGGTGTAGATTGATACATCTACACCAACAGAATCGGTAACAGAAGTTCAAATGCGGACATGTGAAGGTTTAATTGTGTATTACCGTTCTCTGAGAATTTTCTTTCAGCTTTTCCATTACCAAAATTCTCATTTTACTTGGCCAATTTCTGTCAAAAAAAATACAGCGACAAAAATATCCAAAGAAAATGCCTCTGAAACAATACAGTAACTCAAATGTTCGTGCTGAGTGGCACACAGCAACAACAACCAAATCAGAGAACAACAAACTTTCTGAACAGAGAAAGTGTTTTGTTGAGCTGTTTAATCACTGAAGGTTTTTTTCCCCCTAATAAATCCCCCTAATAAATCCAACAAAAGGTGTATGAGTCAAAACGAACTCAAGTACATTTCAGTTCAACTGCAAAATCAGACCCATAAATCAAGCACTAATAGTGCTACAACCCATTTTCTCTTTGCAATCAGATGTAGCAATTAAGCTCAAAACTCACATTAAAGAAAAAATTCAATTAATCTCATAACTCAAGTAGTTAATTTAAACAAATGGAAAACATCTGCTGACAAAACACATGCTGCTGCTAACTCAACCATAACACATTGACCCTTTTTTTTTGGCTTTTCAACCTTTTTCAGGCTACAGTATTATTTTAGTTGTCACATTAAGACACGTTGTCCAGAAAGTTCAGAAGTTCTTTGAAAAAGAGGGCAGGAACTTCAATAAAAGTAACTCATACTTAGCTAGTATGGGTGGGAGGTGCCTCTACACAACTTTCAGTGTGAGGGTATCAAGTTCACCGCTGCCATGACTGAGCCAGTTTCTGACATCGCTAAGTGTTTAAAGATACCTTCAGTGATCATTTACTGATAAAACAGAATCTCTAGCAATGTCAGGGTGAGAATTTCATCTTGCGATATCATGAGTTATCTAAAGTGACTGACACTTTAAATATTGAATATCAATTTAATAGTTCTAGTTAGCTTATTGGACAGTTAACTACAAAACTCAGCAAATGAATTACCCAGAGCTTCAGCTGCAAGTTTAAATGCAACTATGTGAAAGAACACAAACCAATATTGGAAAAATAAGTAAATGCCTGCCTATCTACTCTATACAAAGGAGTTCAATATCTCTGAGCTCACTATTACAATCTACCCCTTATTTAGTCACTCATTGTACACCTGAAAAACAGATATAAAACATTCTGGGATCACAGATCCTCGCTGCTATGCAATAACAAATACACCAAAGCTCCACTTATCTCATTCAGATGCAGTGCCACTTTGTTATGTTAGGGCATACAGGAAACCACAGAAATTAACCATTAATTCAACTTAAACCCATTCAAGTCCAGTCTTTCAAAAGCCGGACTTGGATTTGCCATTCTCATTGAGGAATAAGCACAATTACTTCACTGGGTTTAAAGACTTAGGAAAAAAAAAAAGTGAATACATTTGGCGGCAATTTTCAACACTGAATGAAATTAAAATGGGTATCTTTAATGTAACAAAGCAATAATATACTCTCACAACCTCCCCCCCTCGCCCATCATGTTTTTTAATCACAGACCACTTGAAGAATATCAGCTGCTAGTGGTATTTGTTGCAATTTAAGCACCCATTTTTCACATCAAAAATTAAGTGAATCAGACAAATCTAACTCAGAGAGCTCAGAAAACCTCTAAGAAACTGATTTTCAATATATTCCTGACACAAAGACTAGGTACTTCCTTAAAAAATAAATCAGCAATTCATAATTAACTGTTCTACTAACTTAACTTACAGGCTTGACAACAGCAGGAATGCCCTTCCACATTATAGATACAGTATTTGCCATTCATAAAAAGCAATTAGTTCTTCTGGTTCGGTACCCAAGAAAACCCAAAGCTGAGAGCATGTATTTATTTTACCAGGAACAACTTTGCTTAAATACAGAACTTTTCTGAAAGTGTAAATATACCTTTTCAAATACACAAATAAATGTTGCAACTAGGTTTTTAGTAAATGCAGTAAGATACTCTCTTCCAACTTTCTTGACAATGGAATCCATAAGGTACATAACAGGAAGCTTCTCTGACGCAGGAGCCTGGAGTAAGAAGAAGAAACTGAGAAGTTTAGTACAACAAAGACATACATTAAACTATATATAAAGGGATTACCAATCCCAGAAATACAGACCTCTCTTTTGGGTTGCCACTATCAACACCAAGGGATTTGCTTGGGATTTTGGTTTTGGTTTATACAAAAACTTAAAAACTTAAATCTGGAAAATCAATACTCAGTTCAAAGTATAACGCGGTGGGTCTACCACAGAGAAAAGGAACAACTTGGGTTAATCCTGTTTGTCTCAAAGCTTTGGGGTAAAAAAAGGGGGGGAAAAAAAAAAAGAAAAAAGAAGCCCACAAGACAGTATTACTGCTAGTGTACTGAGTGCAGCCTTTCAAAACCCACTGGAGAAAGTAACTTGAAATGAGCAGGAAGCCATCGCTAGCACTTCAAGGAACTTCTAAAAAATAGTTTATCACTTGGACCTCCCGAATGCTGCTTTTCTCCATCTCACAGAACACAAATCAGACTTCCTGTGAACAGCCCGAGTTAGAGAACTTCGGTAGTAGCAGATTATACGTTGAACATCACAGTCCTTTCACAAGCCACACGCAGAAAAGGTCACAACTATATCACTGTAATCCAAGGGAACGGAGCAAGCAGTCCCAGTCTCTGATGGCACTTCATGTGTTTGGGAGTAGTTAGAAGTAATCACACAGAAATTAAGGAAGCCTACTTCAAAACGTGACAGCATTAGTTTAGCAGTGCCCTCCTTCCAACATCAGCTACTCAGGTGGCACAGTCTAAGAACCGTGACTTCAAAAGAGTTGGGTTATTTAAGTCTTCATTTTTTGGTAATGTTTATTATGTTCTCTAGCCCACGTTCCAATAACCACACAAATGGAATCCCAGATTTGAACCTCTTGTTTTCAGGTGATCTAGACAGTACCCCCTAAGCAAAGAAAGAGACCCACACAGAGCTAAACCAACAGCAGGGAGGCTCCGCATACCACCAGAACACACAGAATGCTAACGCTGAGCTCATCACCACAGAATTCCCACTCTTCTTTCAAATAACGTATGAAAGCTATTGTTGGAAATGTGTGGCTTTGGTTTTTTTTATTAGTTTCCTAAAAGATAACTTAAAAAAAAAAAAAAAAAAAACTGAAAATCAAACCATAATCAAACCCCGAGTCACAAACTTGCAAAGAAAAAAAAGATTTTAAAAACCAACTTTGTACACAAAATGGGTCTCAGAAACAAACTCTGCACTATACAATGGTAAATAAAAAGACAAATACATATTTCACACTTTTTATTTACATATTTTTTTATCATAGCAGTCACACATTTCAGAGCCATTTATTCAGTCGTAAAGCAGAGCACTCCAGTTTTACACTAAACAAAACTGTCTCCAGGCAACACTTTTTAAAAGTGGCTTAAGCAAAGGAGAGCACTTTCCCCCCAAAAAAACAACTAAGAAAACTTGCCTTGAATAAACCACAGTCACAAATAGTAACTAAGGCAAAACTAACCATTGATACAAGATTAAAGACAGCTTTCAAAAGAAGGAGGAAAAAAAAATTAAAAACACACTTCAGGGCAGGCTCTAAAATACCCAGAAATGAAGAAATTTGACAGCATTGATATTTATCACATGTTATATACATCCACCACTGCCCTTTAGGAGATATAATGGTGAGATCTATTCGATTATGACGTCACCTCCCCAAGGAATGGCAAAACTTGGTCACTGGTACCATTTAAAACTAGACTGGAAGAGGTCTGTGGAACGCTAAAGAGCCATCCTGCATTGGTAGAAAGACAGATTAAATAATGTAAGAGATCTTTCCCTCCCCAGCATTAAGACAATACAATTCTCACCATTATAAACAGCGATTTAAAGCCAAAGGGGGGAAAAAAAGGCCTATATTAGAGGGAGCCTGGTATTAGAGGGAGCAAGGGAGACAATGGGGAAGGGGTGACTGGCAAGAACACACGGTGGATTGAAGAAATAACCCTTTTCTTACAGAAAGCTGCAATAGAAAGGTACAGTAACCCCCTACCCCACCCCCATCCGTGTTCTGAGGCTGACTGATGTCAGCAACTGCCTGGGTTGGGCTCAGAGGGAGCCTCCTCTTTCCCTTCCTTTTCTATCACAAGGCTTTCAGACGCCATGTTAGGATCCTACAGGTTTTTCTACACAGTCGGGGAGAATTTCTTCTTCCCATCCTCACCAAATCAACCTCGCTAACCAAGACAGGTGAAGATAACACAGCACTCGCTTTACTTAGGGCAAACAGCCACCTGCAAGCCAAACGGGTTACCCCAAGCCCACATCGCTTTCTCTAAGCAGAAAACACAAGAATCACCCGACCAGCAACACACACACTTCCCTACTAAGAGCAGATGATCGCCTTTCACCTCAAAACTTCCCTGCAAGATCAGCCCCCCACCCTTACTCCTCCAGTTAATATCTCACTGGGAAAATAACCTTATCTTTCAAACTACAAACGATACTTTAAAATAAATCATTATACTTAGCCTTTCTAAAGCGGACGATTTCCGTGCTATAAACTCAACCTTATTTATATTCCTTCACGCTACCTGGATATAAATTGGGGGGGGGGGGGGTGGACGACAAGAAACCTGCACAAGGTCAGGCTCTCACTAACGAGACTTATAAAATCGTTATCTACGTTAGAAATCGCTAAATTCAACGGTTTTGACACCAGTTTAAAGGGGAAAACTCAGTTCCAAGGGCGAGGCTCTGCCCAGTCACGGCCAGGCCGCCATGTTGCATCTGCTACCGAACCCAAGGGACCCCAACCCGTCCGGGTGCCCTCGGGTCCCCTGTTCCCTACGGGGTGTGGGAATAAGGGGCAGCCCTCAGCCTGGCCAGGAAGGGAGGGGTAAAAGGCCGCTTAGGGGAGGGCCATGCTCCCTGCCGAGCCACGCTGTCCTCCGCTTGCTCCCAACAGCGACCCCCAGGCCTGCTGCCCCCACCCCCCCTCCCTCAGCTCTCCCTGCTCCCCCCATTGCCATCTCTGACCCTGGGAGCACCTCACTTGAGGCCCCGAGCCCTGCTCCCCTTCCCTCCCCCTCCCAGCCTCGGCCCCGCTGCCTCCCTCTCTCGGGCCCTCCTTCTCTCCCTGCCTCCTCCGTCCCTCAGCCCTTTCTCCTGACCCCGGCCAGTCCCCCCAGCAGTATAGGTAGGAGTAGTAGGCAGTTGAATATAAAAACCTTGGCGATTTGCGCCTCGATCAGGGAGACGATGTCCTTGGCGAAGGGCACGTTCTCCTTGGCCAGGATGGTCAGCATGTTGATGTGAGGTTTGCTGTTGAACGTCAGGTCCTCCAACGATGACTGGTAATCGCGGCACACATCCTCCCGGGCCTCGCTGCTACCAGTGCTGCTCTCCGGGGCCGACATGTTCCTCCAACCGGGGCCCGCACCAGGACCCGACCCACCGACCGACGGCCCCCTCTCTGCGATTCCCCTGCCGCCTCCGCCACCGAGCGACGCTTCCCCCCCTCCGCTGCCGCTGGGTTCCTCTACCGCATCCTCCGAGCTGCGGCTCCGCTGCTTAATGACGCTGCTAATGCTGTCCGGATCGCCAATGCGCTTCCGACCGCCGCCGGCTCAAGTCTCAACGCTCACAAAATGGCGGCGGCGACTACGGCTCGCGAACCGCTTCCTCCAACCGTTGCGTCATGTGAAATTGGGCTGAGGGAAAAAAGGGGCCGGCAGCTTGGAATGCCCCTTTTGTTCGCTCAGCGCGTCCCCATTGGGTGATGCTCAACCGCTCCGCATGCGATTGGCTCGACCTGAAGAACATGAATGTGATTCGCTGGACCATCTCAATCTACAGATGATTGGTTGCTATGGCCAAAAACCCGCCCTCACCTCTGCGTTCAGACTTACGATTGGTTGTTTTTCCCCACTCCCCTCCTCTAACTCCCCGGGCCAATCCCTCCCGCCTTCCCCTTCAGCCCTCAGTTCTGATTGGTGCTCCGCTGCGATCCTGCCTTTCCTCCTCACCCTCCACAGAGTCACACAGAATCAGTCACAGAATGACCCGGGTTGGAAGGGACCTCAAGGATCATGTAGTTCCAACCCCCTGCCTAGCAGGGCCACCAAACATAAACCTTTACTAGATCAAACATACACATTTACTAGATCAAACATAGATCTTTACTAGAACAGGTTCGCTATTGGCCAGCCGTTGTTGTGGTAACGCGGCTTTCCGTAGTCGTAGTAACAAAGCCTGCTCGTGATATTCTCCCAAAGATAATAATAAAGCTTGTGGAAATAAACTCGGTGGCGAAGTGTTTTCTCCACAGCCCTTCCAAAATGCTGCTCCTTTATGAGGAAACGAAACTGAACTTGATGCCTCTATGAGACAGGCAGGGCAGCCAGGTCTGATAGATAGATAGAAATACTATCATAGAATCACCAAGGTTGGAAAAGACCTAAAGCATCATCCAGTCCATCCACCTACCACCAGTATTTGCCCACTAAACCGTGGTAAGAAGCCATTCAAGAATTAAGTACTTTCCCAAACATCTAAGGTTGCAGATACTACCAGAGTCAAACACCGTAGGTTTTCAAACATCAGTTTAATTACATGTAGATTACCTCACTGTACTGTAGGTTTTCGAACATCAGTTTAATTACATGTAGATCACCTCACTGTACATGAGCTCAAGTCCTTTGTTCTCCAGCCCAGATTCACTTAAGGAAGCAGATGGTGTTTCTCTGTGGTTCACAGAATCACAGAATTATCAAGGCTGGAAAAGACATGGAAGATCATCCAGTCCAACCATCACCGATACTTCCTGGCTAAATCATATTCCTCAACACCACATCCAAGCATTTCTTGAACACTCCCATGGTCGGTGACTCTACCACCTCCCTGGGCAGTGAATTCCAATGCCTGACTACCCTTTCCGAGTAGTAAAATTTCCTCCCAAAGGAGGAAATACTGTTTTCCCCAAAGGGGAAAAGGAGCCCTGCAAGGGGAAAAGGAGCCCTGCAAGGGGAAAAGAGCAAGGAAAAGCAGCCCTGAAAGAGAAAAGCATTACAGAATTGGAAAAGGAGCCCTGCAAGGGGAAAAGGAGCCCTGCAATGGGAAAAGAGCAAGGAAAAGCAGCCCTGAAAGAGAAAAGCATTACAGAATTGGAAAAGGAGCCCTGCAAGGGGGAAAGGAGCCCTGCAAGGGGGAAAGGAGCCCTGCAAGGGGAAAAGGAGCCCTGCAAGGGGAAAAGAGCAAGGAAAAGCAGCCCTGAAAGAGAAAAGCATTACAGAATTGGAAAAGGAGCCCTGTGTAGAGAGTGTTTTTTACAGCTAGCTGAGAAGTGTCGTAAACACGGTGCAGTTAATCAAGCAGCCATGCCACCTGCAAGGACAGTGAGATCAACAGGATGCCCTGGGATGGTGAGAAACTAACCATGGTTTTGTGAACTTGGCAAGGGAGTAACTTTCAGGATGATAACAACAAGCTGCAAAGATACTCGGGGATGGTATGTAATTGGGAACCAATGAAGAGCTCCACTTTTGCAATATGTATGAGCTAATTATCCGTATTATAAAGGTACACGCAGCCAAGGAATAAACGAGAATAGCTGATCATATGTCAATGACAGGTGTGGTCGTCTGCTTTTCTCCCGCCATTCTGCAACAATTGGTGACCCCCGACGTGGCCTACCAGGAAGGATCGCAGCAGCGAAGGTGTTCGGATTCTTAAGCAGCGGGGATAGCATACACCAGGAAAAGAAGGTGCAGGTGCTCTACATGACCTTATAGAAGGGCCTAGCTGATACGGGCCGACGACGTCCTTTAAGGCTGCAACAGCGCGCTGACAAATAGGTATGGGAAGGCAAGTGGTTTATGAATTATTTTCTTGCTTTTTTAAAAAAAGGTGTCAGGTATTTTCTTGTTTTTTGAAAAGAAAGCGTCAGGTTAAGGGGACAGACTTGCAAAAGGAACTCCCCGAGTTATTAGCGTATGGGTATGCTAAATGGTTATTTCAGAATCCGCATTTAGTGCATGATCTTTTTGAGTGGCGTAAATTTGGAAATGCAATTTTTCAGGGAATATTAGATGGGGATAAAACAGCTAAAAAATGCGGGAAGTGGTGGCGTATGGTTTATAATGATTTGTTGCTACATCAGGCAGAAAAGAAAGCGGCAGAGCAAGCTAGTGCTGTGCAGGGGAGGAATAAGAATTATAATGAGTGGTTGGATTGCCCGGTGCCCCCTGCTGTGTCCACTGTACAGTTGCCGCTGGCCGCCGAGCCTGCATTGCCGGTGGCTGCGGAGCCGAGTGCCCCGTCTCCGTCTCCCGGCACGTCTGTATCAGACGAGCCGCCTGCATCGACCATGGCGGTACAGCCGGCCCCCTCGACCCCCCTTTGCAATGAGCCGCTCCCTGGGGCACGGAGTGCCCTGGTGGAGGCCGTCGCGCAGGAGTGGGAGGGGGCTTGGGCTGCGCTGGCGCAGGTTTGTTTAGAGGCGGGAGACGGTGAGGCGTTGGAAGCGGTGCAACAGATGGTGCTGCCGGGGGGGTATTCGCCTAATGTTGCAGGCGGGACAAAGGCTACTATCAGTGCTTTAGATTGGAAGTTGTTGTCACAATTGCAGTCTACGGTCAGTCAGTTTGGAGTAAAAAGTGAGCCAGCGAGACAGATACTGGATTATACCTGGAGTACTCAGGTTTTGTTGCCATCTGATTGTCGTTTGATTTTTTCGCAGCACCAACAACTGCTATTTAATGCTTATTGGGAAGAGATGTGCCAACAGAGTGCTGCAATACTTAGGCAGCCCGGAGATCCCTTGTATAATGTCGCCGTTGAAGAACTTTTAGGGGTGGGTCCTTTCATCCGGACAGAGGCCCAGGCTTTATTAGGACCAGTTAAATGTAGGGAGTCAATGTATCTGGCCAGGCAGGCTATGGATAAGATCAAGGCACCAGGTGGGCTGCCGTCTTATATGGGAATCCAGCAGGGAAGAAATGAGGATTTTGGAGCGTTTCTAGATAAGGTAGCTGGAGCCATAGAGAAGGCTGGAGTACCAGAGTACATGAGGGAAATAATGCTAAAACATTGTGCACTTCAGAATTGTAATGCTACAGCTCGTGGCATTCTAAGTACTTTGAGGAGTAACTGGACAATAGAGGAGGCGTTAGACAGATTATCGAGTGTGCCCACAGGGGCTCAGGCTTTCATAGTTGAGGCTATTAAAGAGCTAGGGGCAGGATTAAAGGCACAGGCTGAGGCTTCTCAGAATCAAGTGTCAGCAGCTCTTGCACTCTTACAAGCATCTGTGGTAACCAGTGCAGGCCCAAGCACCTCTTTTAAATGTTTCCGGTGCGGCACTAAGGGACATTTGCGACGGAATTGCCAAGCTGTCGGTGTGTGGTGCCAGAACTGCCGCTCGGACAACCACACCACCGTCACCTGCCGTCACCGGTCAAGAAACCTCCAGCCCAGCGGGAGAAAGAACAGCGGCCGCGCTCCGACACAACCAGCCATTCCCAGCCAGCGGCCGCCTGCCGCCCCCCCCACGTCGCTCACCGCGTTGTCGGTCTCTACGGCCCCCCCGTCCTTCAGTCCGCCTACGTCGCTCGTCGCGCCCCCGCCCTCTGCTCCGCCCACGTCGTTCTCTGCGCCTCGCCATGCCACCCCCCCCTCGTCGTGCACGGCTGCGTCTGTGCAGCCCATGTGTAACGTAGTTAAAGACACGGACGGACCGAAACCAGAGGATCATTGTGATCCCGGTCCAGTAGATCCAGAAAGAGAATCGGACGCATTTCCTCCTGATGATACTTTGAAGGGAGCAGGAATGACAAATTTCCCTACAGCGTACTGTGATGTCTTAGAGCAGTGCAGAAAAGAAACTATATTAAGGGGTGATGCTGACACGTTGCAAACCTTTCCTAATCAGGTCCCCCATTTGGAATCCCTGCTTTGTGAGGCAGTGAAGGAGCTAAGGGAGTCAGTGAGAACATACGGAGTTCAGTCAGCCTTTACATACAATCTTTTGGTTGCAAACAGTGACAGTTACTCTATGACCCCTCACGATTGGAAAACTGTGTTAAGAATGATCCTCTCTCTTATGCAATACACCATGTTTATGACTGAATACCAGCTACATAATTTGACTGATATCTTTTTGCCTCAAATTGGGACAAATCCATGTGGCACAGCACCTCTTCAACTGTGTCAGACAGATGTCACTCACGTTCCTGAATTTGGCTGTCTAAAATATGCACATGTAATAATAGATACTAATTTTTCTTACGTATTTACCACAGCACATACAGGTGAACACAGTCATGACACCCGTAAACACTGGTTATCTGCTTATGCTGCTATGGGAATCCCACATACTACAAAAACAGATAATGGGCCTGCGTATACCTCTAAGGCCACTCAAACTTTCCTCCAAGAAGGGGGTGTTAAACATACTACGGCCATTGCTCATTCTCCCACTGGACAAGCTATCACTGATCACATTTATCAAACATTGAAATCCATTCTTATTATTATTAAACAAAAAAGGGGGAATATGGGAGACACGCTACAAGAAATATTATGCAAGGTTTTGCTTGTTTTGCTTGTGCTGAATTTTTTGAAAATATTATGTAAGGTTTTGCTTGTTTTGTTTGTGCTGAATTTTTTGAATCGTGATCATAGAGATACAGCTTATGTGGATTGTCATTTTGAGGCTTCCCCAGTGCTAAAGGAACAGCCTATGGTTAATGTTTGGAATATGGCCACAGGACTTTGGGGCTGTCCCCTACCACTGACAACTTGGGGTCATGAATATGCTCGTATTTCCACAGGGACTGGCCCTATGTGGGTTCCAGCATGATATCTTCGGTCTCATCTGAAGTCAGAAAATAGCATCCAGCCTTCATAGTAATTGTAATTGTGTGTTTCTTACTTAGTGATATTGCTTTGTAACTTGCTGTGTTATAGATAATATTAGTAATAGTTTGACATAGTGTGTGATTTTCTGTTTTACCAATGCAGTCTCAAGATTTAGAGTTTAAGGCATTAGCTAGGATGTTGTGTGCTTCTTCTATTTTAGTAATAGATCAGATGTGTATTAAACAGGATTTGATCTAATCAATGCTAGAATCTACAGGAATAGCTCTTTTAATGTTTTAGTACTGTTTGGTTATGATATTATTAGCCTATTAATTAGCTTTTCTTAATTTGCAAAGACAAAACCTGGAAAGGAATCCCAGGCAAAGAGATGACCCTGTATCATAGAATAGATACCTCTCTTACATCTAACTAACTGGGATTTTTGAAATATAACCATGCATCATTTTAGACAAAAGTGCACGCTAATAGAACTAAATTTGATAGTTTATTCTGTTTTCCAAGCAGGTGTTCCACTTGGGCTCTATATCACGCACTGGCCATGCGGATATGGTGTACAACTGGAAGAAATCCTTCAGACCCTGAATGCAGGAGAGAATCTGTGATGGGTGAGAGAGGAAATGTGCACCTTGAAGCAGGGGACGCCCTGCTGGCACTACCTGTCGCATCCTCCACCAACATGGCTTGCTGTTTCTCAAGGGTCAATAAGTAATAATGCCCCTAGTGATACTCTAGTACGTTTGTCCTCTAAAATTGGTTCTATTTGACATGTTACTTCATAAAATTGCACGATCATTAATCAATTATTAGCCCAGATAACTCAGTCGGTAGAGCATGGTTATGAGCATCTTAAAAGCATTTATTGCACAAATTTTAGTGGTCATTAAAATCAATATATCAGAGTATATGAAAATTGAAGACTTTTCCTGATCAGTTACAGATTAACACAATTGGACCCTCATGGATTTATTTTCAGTTTACAGAAACTTAGGTTGCAGTACAAACATGTTTGTTCTTTTTAGTGGGTTTAACAGTAATGTTGTTATGTTGTATTTGACTTGTCTCTTTTTTCACTTTTAGAGTATTGTCAATCGAGGCCTTGATTGAGTTATAATAGTTATGTTATTAATTTAAGTAGTGTTGCTATTCTATAGGCAGTATTGTAAGAAGAATTCTATGGAGCGTCCGTCATGGATCCAGATGAGAAGTTCACAGAACAGCAGCTACGAAGCAGGATAAAACTACATGAGAACTGATTGAACAAATGAACTGAACTGCTTGTTAAATATGATTAATCGGTCGTTAAATCAAACCCCTTTTCAGCCTAAAAGAAAACGGGGGAAATGTAGAGAGTGTTTTTTACAGCTAGTTAGCTGAGAAGGGTCGTAAACATGGTGCAGCTAAGCAAGCAGCCATAACACCTGCAAGGACAGCAAGAACAACAGGATGCCCTGGGATGGTGAGAAACTAGCCATGGTTCTGGGAACTCAGCAAGGGAGTAGCTTTCAGTTGATAACAACAAGCTGTTAAGATACTCGGGGATAGTATGTAATTGGGAACCAATGATGAGCTCCACTTTTGGAATATGTATGAGCTAATTATCCGTATTATAAAGGTACACGCAGCCAAGGAATAAACGAGAATAGCTGATCATATGTCAATGACAGGTGTGGTCGTCTGCTTTTCTCCCGCCGTTCTGCAACAAACATCTATATACAAATTTAAGAACACAAAGGAGTAACTGTTACTGTTTATTAACAACCAGTTTTAATAATACGATAAAAGTATGTCCTGAGAAAGGGGAACAAACATGCTTCTTCAAGGTTTTTTAGCTGTTCTGGATCTCAGCCGTCGCTTGATGATCAGATGATCACTTTCCTTCTTTTGTTCCTCAGATTCCTGATGAAAACATTTCAAAAGTTACTCATCTTTTCACACAAGACTGACAAGCTCTTCTTGACCCACGCAAACATATTTCTTCCCCTAAATGGATTTCAGAATGGCATTTGCTTATTATATTTTATTCAGAAAACTATGGGATACCGAGATCATTTTAATGCAGCTTAATCACAAGGAACAAATATGGAGAATGTACAAAATCCTGTTTATCTTAAAAAAGCACACACATCTGAGGAAAGCCTGAAGGCAGCTTTCATTTTGAAATACTTGTTTTCAAAAGAGTATTATAATACTTGTTTTGTGAAACATGAAGCGTTCAGAAAACATTTTTAGCCTCAATCCCTGTAGCTATGACTTGCCCAGAATTTCAGTTCTCGGTTCAGTTCCATGTTCTCAGAACTACAGTGAGAAAAGAAATTGTCTCATCTTCTTCATCCTCTAACAAAAAAAAAAAAAAACATTTTGGTTTCTGCCCCTATCATTCGTCAAATCATCAAAAAATTCAGAGGGATATTACAGTATGGGCAAATGATCACTATGCTGAACAGAAAAAGGACTCTAATATAATTAAAAGATGCAGTTCCAACAGAGCAAGAATGTTCTTAGCACAATAGCTGCCGACAGAGTCATGAAACTGGCACATCAGATCCTTTGCAAGTTGGCTTAGACAGGAGATCATAGTTTAAGCATACCTAAAAAGCTGTCTAAGTTGTGCTCTAGAAAAGCGTGTAGTAGAAAAATCCCACTCCGACACACTGAAATTATCTATGATTCCAAATTAGAAGACATCTCCGTGATTGCTACATCACCTACTTAGTAAACTGTAAGCCAGCCAAACACAGAGATCTTTGAGGACAAAATAAAACAGAACAGCAGGAAGACCAACAAGAATGACTTGGTAGAATAAAGAAATACCTCAGTACTTTCAACCTCCCCCTGCAAATAGATGAAACCTCCAGTCTGTTTGGACTCCTTAGTAGTTTATTTTAAGCCAAGACTACAGTATAATCGCTTACCGAAGAAGCAGGTATATTTAGAGGGCCAGAAATGACAGTGGAATACAGCTTCCTTTTGCATCGTTTTGGCTTGGTCTCTCCTTCTTCGAGACTTTCAGGTTCGTTTGATTTAGGAGAACTTACTGCTGACATCAGCTTCTTGGCTAGAAGAAATTTGTTTTGATACATAAACCAATCAACTTACTGGTTTTGTGAGTCTTTAAATCAATGAATGCAAAAAAAGCTTTGTAACAAACTTGGTTTATAAATGACACGTAAAATTTAAGTGAAAATACTCAGAAATTGTATGTGTTCATCGAGGTTCTTTATTGCTTCTATAGATGAAACTGTTTATAGGTTCATGTACGGCAGCTTAAAGCACGCATTAAAATGGAGTATGAAAGACAATCATGGCTCAGAAGTCGCTGGAAGTCAGAAACTTCAGCAGGAGTTAAACAACAGGCCTAACTTTGGTGCTGACAGAAGCACAAGACAGAACCAACTTTCTCTGTATACTTGTAGGTTTTCACAAATGTAATAATGAATCTCTGAAGAGACGAATAAATGCATGTACTTCATAAATCAAAGGACAACTTAACATGGCAGACAAGTCTAAGAACACATACATTAATAGCCTACAGCAGAAACAAGCCATTCTACAATTTCTAGAAAACATGGAATAAAACTTATTCTACACCAACCTTTAGAGTGTATAATAGAAGGAGAGCTTTGAATAAAATCTCCAACTTTTTGCAGTGTTTCATCCTTCTTTTTAGTCAGTCTTGAAGCATGTACTCGCTTTCTCAGGAAGTAGTCTTTTCCGGATTTCTGTTCAACAGAGATGTGAACATGTGAAACAAGAGCATTGTTTAAACTTCATTTTAGTTCAACGTTATTTTAAGTTGACATTTTGAGCTTTACTACTGACACCTCTGTTCATTATGCTGATGATACCACAACGGCAAGTAATGTAGACAATTTTATACCCTTTAGGGAGTTGTCAAAATCTCAGCTATTTCAAGGCATACGTTTCTTAAAGTTTCTTAATAAGGCAGTAGTTTCTTTAAAAGTAGCTCCCAAGCTGTGGAGTTGTTTCTTACATAAGCTGTTCTAATTACATAAAATAAACAAACATACAAAACAGAAGACAACAAATGGGAAAAATCTACTACTCATACTCTGACCATGCCAAGGATACTGCTATCACATGTGAACATCTGTTTTTAATAACTGCCATGCATATTAATGATATGAACCTTAGTTTAATACAAGGGCTTCACTTACAAAAGCACACGATAATACACTAAAGCTTCTCTTCCCAACTATTCAGTGTGCAATATCCTTCCCTCCAAATCATTACACAGTACAGCCATTACACGCTCTGGGGACAGACTGACTTGCCCTTTGGTTAGCTTATGGAATTTAATAGGAAGAGCTCATAAGCATGTAAGATTCCCATTCAGGTATACACATAAGGATAAGACACTGCTTCTTTCGTGTGACCACACAATTACAGGAAGTCCCAAGCTAGCTTCAAAACTAGAACAAAAACCAACCATTTTCTCGTTACTTGCAGAGGGTGAATTAAAAGCCATGACAGATTTTGTATTTTTCGTGTTCTCACTTTTCACAAAATCCTGGGAAAATAAGACAAGTTTCAGCCATGATTCTTTTGGAAAGAACAATTGATGTCACAAAAGTGAACACTTTAAACACTTTTGCTAATAGTAGGGAAGTATTTGCTAGTGGTAACTATTCCACTGTAAATCAAATAATAAATAAGCATTCAATTATAAAAACAGGACATTAAGATATCAGTATTAGACATCTCATGATGTCTAAAAAGCTGATTTATGTCTACAGGTTTCAAAGAAAATACACAATGGAGTTAAGAGAAATTAAAAAACCATGGAATTGCTGAACCTGAATATACACAAGGAACAAACTATCACTTATCTACAGGCTATGGTTCCAAAGGTAGAACATCTCCTCTAATTCCTACTCAAACTGGTTATTTCTCTTTTAGATTAATGAACTATTTCTGTCTTCTACCTTTCACATCGCATAACTCACCTTTGTTCTTCTGCATCAGCTCTTCTTCAGTTTTAAGTAGTTTGGTGTTTTTCTCTGTTAGCTCTTCTTTGGTCTCCATCAGTTCAAAGTTAGTTTTCTCCAGCTGCTTTTCAAACCAGCCAATATCTTCCTTCGGGTCCTCCAGGGATACAATGGAACTATGTGCTGCCTCAGCTTGCTCTTTAATATCCATGACATCATAATGCACAGAATCAAGAATGCCCTCAGGATCAACACAGGTGTCAGGCACTATGCTATGTTCTCCACCCTGAAACGTAATTTATAATCAGTTAAAACTGGTGAATAGCTGACTACATAATAGCTGTTATTTCTACAGATAGTCTGGATAGCCACTATGAAGACAGCCATACAAGAAGTTTTTAATTTCAGCTTCAAAACCCACCTCACAAATTCACATACAACATGACAGTGATTCGTATGGGGGGAAGATAAGTGGCATTCTAGTAACAGCTAATATATTTTATAGTATTTGATGACCACACTCCCCCTTTTCTTTTTTTTTTTTTTGTTTTTTTAAATATTACCCCAGATTGATCTCCTTCAAATTTAACGTACAAGTTCGGACTCCCCTTTTCTTTGTATACAGCGTAAATTTTCATTTTGTGTTGCAGAAACAAGGAAAACGCCCAAATTCCCAAAGCTTTCTGAAACTGTTCTTAAGGCTCAGCAACTATTCCTGCTAGATGAAGAATAGATGTATCTTGCTCATCATACAGCAACACAGCATGCACTTCTTTGTAAACAGCCTTGTGTTTCTATAAGATGTGCCCATAACATTTAAATAGTAAAAAAGGAAAATATTTAAGGAAAAAAAAAAAAGGAAAATATTTAATAAAAAAAATATACCAGGGTGTCATGGTTTAATAATTTTGTAATTTTGCTATCAGTATCACTCCTGTTAAGGAGCTATCTTAGGTTTGCGATTCTGCACCTGTGAGCTTGACCTTGAAAGTCCAGGCGGACTGCCAATACTCCGGTTTATTTTATAAACACTGCTGAGCTTTGGTTTTTTTTTTTCACTTTTTTTCCCTCTCTATTGAAAAAAAAAAAATAAATAAATGTTCCCTCTACTAAGTGTGCATTATAAGGTACTGCATTTCATTAGTTCCTCTTTTACGATGCTCCAAACATATTGGACCATGTTTAAGCTAGCCTATTTTTCCTATGAAGTTATAGGAATGTATAATAGATTGAAAGCATGGTTAGCAACACTTATTTGGTATTTGCATGCAGCTCCAGAGGGAGCAACTAATGCAACCAATAGTATGGATATGGTGGTTTTTGAGCGTGCTTTTCCTTTTTTCTTTGCATCTTTTAAGCAGTCTTCGACTGACCAATTGTCCCAGTGGACCACACTGTCAATCGTATTAATCTCCCTCAATTTGCTGTTGGTTATTGTAGTGATCTCACTCGGTATCTGGATTTATAACATCAGGAGGAAGTCTTCCTTAGAGTCAGAGAATACTGAGTGGCAGGGAGTGTGGAGAAACTTTGGAGAGACTTTTAGAGGACAGACATCTTTAGTGTCATGGAGCTTTACTCCTGAACACTTAAAGAATCCTGAGAGTTTGACTGCATATTTGAGACAGGAATGTTGTGGCTCAGGCAGATCTAAGGAGGCACAAATGACTTGGGGCCTAGCTAATGCTTATCAGGCCTTATTCAATACCATTCCTGAGAGGGAAGATTTTGAGGTTGAGAGAGAGAGTCTCAGGGCTGAGAATGAGAGTATCCAATCCAAACTCGACACTCTCCAGTCCGAGCATAACGTCCTCCGGTTCGGGTACAACACTCTTCAGTCCAACTACGACAGCCTCCAGACTGAGTTTGGTGCTGTCCAGAAATATAAAGCCTTGGTGGACATTGGTGCACAATGCACCCTAATGCCCTCAAGTCACCAAGGGACACAACCAATATATATCCATGGAGTAACTGGGGGTTTACAAGAACTATGACTATGTTGGAGGCCGAAATAAGCCTCACTGGTAAAAACTGGCAAAAACAACCTATTGTGACTGGTCCAGAGGCTCCATGTATACTGGGAATCGATTACCTTAGGATGGGATATTTTAAGGATCCCAAGGGGTATCGATGGGCCTTTGGGATAGCTGCTGTTAACACAAACGGTGTTAAGCAGATGTCAGCTTTACCTGGTCTGTCAGATGATCCTTCTGCTGTGGGGTTGCTCCAGGTAAAAGACCAAGAGGTACCAATTGCCACCAGAGTGGTTCACAGACGGCAGTACCGCACCAACAGGGACTCATTGCTCCCCACTCACAAGCTAATCTGCCAATTAGAGAATCAGGGAGTGATTAGCAAAACTCACTCGCCTTTTAACAGCCCCATATGGCCAGTGCATAAAGCCAGTGAAGAATGGAGGCTGACGGTGGATTACCGTGGCCTAAATGAAATCACACCTCCATTGAGTTCTGCTGTACCAGACATGCTAGAACTCCAGTATGAACTGGAGTCAAAAGAAGCTAGGTGGTATGCCACCATTGACATTGCTAATGCCTTCTTTTCCATCCCATTGGCTGCAAAATGAAGGCCACAGTTTGCTTTTTCCTGTAGAGCTGTTCAGTATACCTGGAACCGTTTAACTCAAGGGTAGAAGCACAGCCCAACAATTTGCCATGGGTTGATCCAAGCTGTCTTGGAACAGGGTAATGCTCCCGAACACTTGCAGTATATTGATGATATTGTCGTGTGGGGCCATACAGCAGCAGAGATTTTCAAGAAAAGAAAACAGATAATCCAAATTCTTTTGCAAGCTGGTTTTGCCATTAAGCGCAGCAAGGTGAAGGGGTCTGCCCAGGAAATCCAGTTCTTAGGTGTAAAATGGCAAGATGGGCATCGACACATCCCAGCAGATGTGATTGAAAAAATCACTGCTATGTCTCCTCCCACCAACAAGACAGAGACCCAATCTTTTCTGGGAGTAGTGGGCTTTTGGAGAATGCATGTCCCAAACTACAGCCACATAGTGAGCCCCCTCTATCAGGTAACACGGAAGAAGAATAATTTCTCATGGGGTCCTGAGCAGCAGCAGGCTTTTGAGCAGAGAAAACAAGAGATAGCCCGTGCCGTGGCCTTGGGGCCAGTACGGACAGGACAGGATGTGAAGAACATCCTCTACACTGCTGCTGGAGAGAAAGGTCCCACTTGGAGTTTGTGGCAAAGAGCTTTAGGAGAAACCCAAGGCCAACCCCCGGGACTTTGGAGTCGAGCATATAAAGGGTCTGAGGAGTGCTACACTCCAACTGAGAAGGAGATCTTAGCTGTGTACGAGGGGGTTCAGGCTGCTTCTGAAGTAGTTGGGACAGAGGTTCAGCTCCTTCTAGCACCTCGCTTGCCTGTGGCCCCCCTGTCACGGACACAGGTAGATTTTTGTTTAAACCGTGACAACTACCCAGAATGCAGCATCAGGGAATTTTTGCCTAGAACTCTGGAGGACTATTTGTAACTCAGAAAGGTCAGAGATAGAAAGTTCACACTGATTTCTGGGTCACCAGCCTCACCGTACATCAGCATTTTTGGTTTTTAAATGATACATAAAGTTCTCAATGGCACTGCTCTAGTCGGTAGTTCTTTTTCTTTCCGTGCAGCTTGCTCTGTTCATGGCTTGTGAACCACTATTCAGGCCAGACAGCTGCAGCCCCAAAGACCTGCCATAAATGTACAAATTCTACCAGGATAATGTCTTGGTAGTGGAGAAACAGGATGCGCAGTCATATGGCTCTCACACATATCTTGTACAACCAGCTTGGCTCTGGACTGGGCATCACCAATGTCACAGGTGTACACGTCACTGTCACTTTTCTCCAGATTTTTTATGCACAGCTGCAGGTCTCGTCCTTTCTGTGCCCTCTTGTATTTCCTGCCAGGCCTGAGCTCAGCAATGCCTTTCCTCCATATGACGAAGGATGCGGCTTTCTCGCTCTGACATGTAAAAAGTGCACTTCCACTTTCTTCAATTTTCACATCTGAAAGTTCCTTGATAAAGTAATTAGGTTTTTCTGGAAGGAAAAAAAAAAGGATGAGGGTGTAGGACAAAGGGATTTGTTACCCCAACAAGTCCCAAGCATACAGAGGTGTCCTGAATCTCCTTTGCCCTCATTTCAGAATATCACATAGAGATGCAAAGAGTCTAAGAAGACCACAGAGTCCACCCATTTACATAGGTTTGATAATTCCAGTAGATATCTGGAAAGTTCAATACCATTATACATGCGCTGGTAGGATCTCATCTGATAAACTGCATATAGTTTTGATTACACATATTCAATATAGACTAATTCAGATTGCCATCTTTTCCTGGCTCACTAACACCCAAGATCATAGAATCATAGAATGATCACAGTATCATAGAGTGGCCTGAGTAGAAAAGGACCTCAAAGATCATCTAGTTTCAAACCCCCTCCAAGGGGTCACCAACCACCAGACCAGGCTGCCCAGATCCACATCACACTGGAGAATCATTCAGTTTCCAGATTATTTTAAGGAAAAGATTTTAATCCATCATATTTTCTGAAAACTAAGAATTGATCCTGCTCAAGGAAACAGAAGAGAAAAACATCACCCACAGGCTGCAGATATTTACCTCGACTTCTCTACATGCCATCCCCAGTGTGCTTTTCAACTCACCTTGCACAGTGACCCTGGCTTTTGTTATGGAGTCCTCTGTCTCACAGGGGTACTCCCCACTGTCCTTGGCAGTAGAGTCATGGATAATCAGAATGGCCCCAGTTCCCTCCTGCTGCAAGTCGTACTTCTGGCTTTTTCTGATTGCTTTGCCATCCTTGCACCACCTGATGTTCAAATCCGGTTTTGACAGCTCACAGCTCAGGCTGATGTCCTGCCCTGCTGCTGCTGTCTTATCCTCCAGCTGTTTTGAAACCTCAGTAGGTTTTCCTGGAAGAAAACATTGCTTTTTGAGTAACATACACTTAGGGTAGGAGGCCTCTCTCAAAATACATGCATCTACCTGCTGGAGATAAGTTAGAGAGGCACTTGCAACAGACGCCATCCTACAGCCAGCAGTAATCTGCAAAGTACAGACAATAGAATTCCAGGCAGCATTTATTCTCTCTTAAATCTACCCAATTGAGGATGATGAACCATGTCTGAAAACTGCCTCTTTCTTCTCTCCACTCATCACACTGGGAGCCTCGGATGATGCTCTCAGATGCACATGTTCTAGATAGGAATTTGTTGTACAGCTAGATGATGTGAAGGCCATCCCTTCAGCTTATACTTAGAGGATATTTGCTCCCACAGTTCCCTCAACAGATCATTCCTGACTTACTGTTAATGGAACAAGCTGTAGTGAGATGCCCATTTCCAACACTACCCCAGTGCTTTGGGTAGTTCTCACATTTGTGTAAAATGTTTTGTCCTTTTACTTATTTTTAAGAGAAATTCTCAGTGCTTCGAGGTTCAAGTAGAAGGTTGCTATTCACTTTAACCATATTATGAGTTAGCTCTCATGACAATCTTATCAGAAGACAGTTGAAGGAATCAGACCCCAGAATCTCTCCCATCTCATTACCTTTCACAGACAGAGAGGCTTTGGAGGTTAGACCACGGGCAGTAAAAACGACTTCCCCAGCGTCAGTAGGAGTCACACTTTTGATAATGAGAGTATATTTCCGACCCACGTTAGAAGCTTTAAATCGCCCACCACTTTCCACTCTGCTTCCATTCAGTGTCCAGTTGAACTCATCAATGCTTTCATGGGACGGAATGCATTCAAAAGTACAATCTTCTCCCTCCTGGATTTCAGTGTTTTTCAGCCGTTTGGTAATGCCACTATTCAGCTCTGGAAGGTAAGAGATAGGTTAGAATGAGGTTTATATGGAGAAAAGGCATTTGTGACTGACATGAGTAGCAGTACTGGTGTTTTAACTCAGGATTTGCAGAACATGGCTGCGTTCCTTACTGATGTATTCTCTAAGACATTCTCCACTCAGAATTACCAGAAAGCTATAAAAAAAAAGAGACAAGAATCTCTTGTCTTTGCTCTTGAAGAACTACAATTAGAGCAGCTCAGTCCATGGAGCAGAATGAAGATTCAATGAGCTACGGAGGGAAAAACCTAACAGAGAGGACAACTCTAGGATGCTGCGTGAGAAAAAGGGATTTGCCTATGACAAGAAATTAAATGTTTCTATTAGCTAATTTGTTACCAATCTACCCCTACTGGTGTTCAAACCATTTCTCCATTTTAGGGATGTTTAGAAAGGAAATATTTCCAGGACATTCTTGATGTGTTTGGTGATTTTCATGGCAAAATGAGATACATTTACATCAAAAGCAATGGGAATTTTCCAGACATCACTGTGCTAAATTGCAGTAATACACTTCTATTGTAGAAACTATTAAGGCTCGTGGGGGAATAGGTGTAAGACATAGTGACCACACTGAATGTGCTTTCAGCACTCCTTTACTTTCCACAGTACTTACCCTGAATGCCGACCTTTGATTTGGCAACATCACTGCCAATATCACAGGTATAGAAACCTGCATCTGACTTCTCGAGGTCATGGATAAGGGGACATAGGGTCTTCCCAGACTGTACCAGCTCATACTTGTTGCCAGAAGTGAGCACAACACCGTCCTTTTTCCACACTGGTTTGACCTTCTCTTTAGAGACTTCGCATTCCAATTTAATCACACCCCGCTCCTCACCAAAAACATCATCCAAGGACTTCATGAAGACAGCAGGCTTCTCTGCAATTAAAAAGGCAAAACAGAACAATGTGATACAGAAGTTGAGACATTTCCAGTTGCTTTCAGATTTTTAAAGAGGGATAAATAAATCTTTACCAGCACTGACGACACCAATATAGAACCTAAAGCGGTTTCATGTGTGTTGACTGAATGCACTTTATGGAATTCTGAACTAATCAGTAGGAGAATACAGGGAACAGGAGGGACAGCCTGCATTGCCTTGGGTGGGACTGATATCATATGAAGTAATTGGGATGCAGCTCTTCTAAAGCTGGAGAGCTGGCATTGCCCTCACATGGAGCAGAGCTCATACAGCAGGCCACAGGATTAAGAGGATAAGCTGCTGAACATATTTGATTTTCCTGTTTTATTGACTCCTTTTATCAATCTTCTATTTCACCTATCAGATGTTTATACTGAGGAAAAAACTTCCACCAAATGCAAAAGAAAGGAGAAAGAGGAAATCCTTCAAACTCTGAGCGCATAGAGTAAAAGAGCTTAATTGCTGGGGAGAGCAGATTAGAATCACAGTACCCTTAGAATTGGAAGAGACCCTTAAAGGCCATCTAGCCCAGCTCCCCTGCAATAAAAAGGGACATTCACAGCTAGATCAGGTTGCTCACAGCCTGGTCACTAGTCATCCCAGAGGCAAAACACACACTGAATGATCTCTCCCTGCAGTCATAAATCCTTGGAGACAACAGCATTGACACTGCATGTTACTGAAGCAGTAAAAGAAACTGCTCTTGTAACTCTCCTTGTGCTAAATAAAATGATGATAAAAAGCAATGGAATGCTTTGGCAGGACACCAAAACCATCCTCCTTCCTTGATATCTGCTGCAATGGAACCTTCCACTGGAAGAAAGCCTTTGATGACTTGTCACCCCAGAGAGGTGAGCTTTAGAAGCAGGACTGCTGCACAATAGAATGAACTGGAGCTCCTTAGCATCTCTTACATCCAGGAGGGCTGTGATCAGACCCACCTATCACCTTCAGGTGCGCTTTCTGACACCTTGTCTGACTTCACTGTCACTGTGCCAGCATCCTCAGGCTTAACCTGCTTCATTGTCAGTGTGCAGCAATTGCCAACATTCTTGATGTCATTGTAATTGTTGGTGTAAAGGAGGTTGCCATTCAGGAACCATTCCACGTCCTCGTCATCACGGGACAGCTCACAGGAGAAGACAGCAGAGCTCTCTTCTTCAATTTCCACATCCTGCAGGTGCTTCGATACTTCTATATTGCGGGCTGTGGGGAAACAAGGTGAACTGTTACCACTGTTACTATAAATCATACTGGGATGTGGTAGAATGGTTGGACTAGATGATCTTTGTGTAATCTTCTCAGTGAACATTATACATTTATAAAATTAGCAGGAGAGAACAGCAGAAATCAACCCCAAGAAGAGAAATCTGAGGTGAAATAGGTTCAGCTTCAGAATCTTGAGCTCTGCTGAATGCTTATCCCTCTTGATCTTGTACTTCTCAGAGGGCTTGATGAGTGTGTGGCCCTTGAACCATTTCACAACCTTTGGAGAAGGCCTGAAGTCACAGGACAGGATGACAGAATGATGTTCCAAAGCTGTCTTGTCCTTCAACTTCCTGGTGATTTGTATATGGTAATCTGCAAAGCAGGGGTGGAAGAGAAGAAAGGATGAGGACAATTGGAAGAAGAGGATAGTCTCTTGCGTGTATTCCATTCCAATTAATGTCATGTTCACAATGGTTCTTTGAACAACTCTAAAGATAAAACAAACGATTGTCTATAGGGAATGCCACTGACTACATTTCTATAAAGTAATACTGTATGTTATCTACCAAATGCAAGGTCCAGCTCTTGTTCTGTGCTTATTAAATTGCTCCCAATTGTTGAGGCTTTTATTCAAATAAGAGTGAGTTGAAAATATAACAAGTACTTTAGGATGTGAATGGAGACTCTTACGCTGGGGACAACAGCAGATAAAAAGCCTGCAAGTTTCTTTCAGATGAAATCAATGACAAACTGCATCAAATTTAGGTGCTACCAAACTCAAACTTGTCTACTTCAGAAATACAATTAATTTCACCTGATTTGACTTCTTTGGTATAGCCAAGGACAAAACCTCAGCTCTGTAGATCTGAATAGTAAGCACATCACAACTATTCAAACAGATCTTTTACTGAGATGCAGCTGTCTCATTTAGTGTCCAACGACTTTGAACTGGAAATGGAGCAGACCCTCCAGACACACACACAATATTTCAAAGACCCCAGTGAAGGAAGACTGTACGTTAATTAATTCTTCATCTTCATGATGTAAACCAAGCCAGGATATGTTACCTCTGACAAGCAGATTGGCTGTGGGTTTTGATTTGCCAATTGAGAACTGAATGGTGCTTGTCATATCAGTGGTGGTTTTCAGTATGGTCAGCTGGTGGATGGTGCCTTCTTGATGCATAATCAAGTATCTGCCAGCCTGTTAGACTTCCCCACGTAGGAATACCACTTGGGAGGTTTCACAGAAGGAATGGATATCTCGCATTCAAATTTGGCTTCTTCAGGCTCAGTCACATAGTCATCACACAGCTCCTTTACTAGATTAATGGATTGCTCTTTAAGAAGGATGGAACAAGAGAAAGCAGAGATTTAGAAGGAATGTAAAAAACCCTTACATTATCACCCCACTTACGTCAGCATTACTGCACATGAACACTACACCTATCAGCTCAGAATGCCTTGAAACATCATTAAAAAATAATAGAAAGAAAAGAATGTTGTTAAGAAGTCAGACAATAAGATTGACAATCTGAAAAGAGCCCAGATCTTCTGATTCCCAGTCCAACATCTAAATCAAACCATGACCTTCCCATCCCAATATCAAACTCCTCGCATTACAAAATGGAAAAGAGGTTCAATGAAACACGGACATTGATAATTACTTTGGTTAAATACAGCAACTTAGCTCTGAACAACAAGTTTTCTCCTAGTAAAGGTCTCTGTAGCTCAAATGTAATGACTCAGGAGAAATTCATTTTCCAGGAAGTTCTTGCCCTTATAATGGTAACAGTGGCAAAGCTGGGGACTGAACTCTTGAGTAGTGTGCTAACTCAAATGTCTCCCTTTTCTTTATCACACTTAACATCATATATATACCCTAACATTGTATATATTAAAAAAAAAAACAAAAACCCTGTGTTCTTTTCAAACAGCAAGAGAAAATGAAGAAAAAGTCAAGCTATGTTTTTATCCCTCAACGTTCAAACACAAATCTGAAGTCGAAAGGTAGAAAATAAACCTCCTAAGAAAATAATCTGTTTTACTTAGCAAAAGTAAATTCCAAAAGACAAGCTGGATATTTTGTGGGCAGAAAGGTAGGTAGGTAGGAGTTTTTATTTCTGTGAAAGGTCCTGGTGGTGTTTAACTTCCTTGACATTAAAGCAAAGGATGTTAGCTCGTTTATAACATAAGATAATTTAATCAAAATCGTCATCAGAAGCATAATTACCTTTAACTGTAAGATGGGCAGAAGATTCACGAGATTCTGCCTTTTCTGCTACAGATTTGATTTCTGCTGCATCCTTGACTTGGACACGTGTGTAAGTCAGCGAGTAGGTCTTTCCTGAAGCAGAGAACCACAGAGTCACTAAGGCTGGAAAAGACCACTAAGCTCATCTAGTCCAACCGCCAGCTCATCCCTACCAAACTGTGCTCTTGAGAGCAAACCCACAACTACACTTGGCTTCCTTGAGCAAAGAGCTCTGAGGCACATGGCCAGGCTGAGCATCATCCATCTGGTTTCACAGCATCACTGCCTGTTCTCTCATGTCAATGAAACCACCCATTCCCCCACGTCCACATCCCCACCAAAGTGTAATCTAAACATGGCTTCTACAAGGACTGACCAAATGTGGCCACCGTCACCTTCAAAGTACCTGATACAGAAGGATCACACTCACTGTCAGACAAAACCTCTTTGGAGAGGTGAACTGACTGCCCTGTTCACCCCCACTTTGGAAATAACTGCACTCATTTCCTACCTGCTCCCGGCAGTGTGGGATGGTGGGATAGCATCACACTTCCCACACTAAGCATCCCACCATGTCACTTGTTCCACCCTAACCTCAGTCCCAAAACAAAAGGGGAACTCCCTTCTGAACCTTCTTCATTTCAGATGTCTTATATGCTTGATCTCCAACCCACCCCCCACTCAGGAGAAAGATCCCCCTCTTACACCCTACCATCTTGCCGCATACTGATGTTGTCATCAGCCTTCAGCTTGTTGTCATCTTTGTACCACTGGCTCTGAACCTCATCGTGTGAAATCTCACAGACAAAAGATGCACTCCCATATTCATTCACTTCCACATCTTCCAGTGCTTTAACAATCTTGATATCTCCAGCTGTGAAACACTAGAGATATATTTGTCAGGGTATTTCCAGAACTGAGTGCAGCATCTTTTCCTTACACATATTTGCATAGAAAATAAGTAGGATTATGTTTTATTCTAAACCATCATCCATTCCTGAGTCATTTCTCTCTTCAACACAGTCAATGCATTATTGCCATTGAACTAAAAGATAGACTTACTAGCTACAATGGAGCTCCCTGCAAACAGTTTTCATGGAAACCAGAATCTCATTTATTCTAAAACCTTTCAAGCAAAATTAAGGGTAGAAAAACAATAGAACTGAATGAATCTTTAAGGTCATTTAGTTCCAGTCCCCCTGCTATAGGCAGGGACACCTCCCTCCACACCAACTCTTCTCCTCAGGGTCAAGGCTTCTCTCAAATCATTCTCCTCTAAGCCTGTGCCTGTGCTTGGGATTGCCCTGACCCAGGTGCAGGGCCTTGTACTTGGCCACACTCAAGTTCATGAGGCTGCCAAGGGCCCACCTCTCCAGCCTGTCCAGGTCCCTCTAGGTAGCATCCCTTCCCTCTAGCACATCAACAGTACCGCTCAGCTTGGTGTCATCTGCAAACTTGCTGAGGCTGCATTTGATTCCACTGTCCTTGTTGCCTACAAAAATGTTAAATAACACTGGTCCCAACACCACCCTTCACCTGGACACTGAACTATTGACTGCAGCTCTCTGAGTGTGACCATCCAGACAGTTCCCTATCCTGCAACTGGTCCATCCATCAAAACCATTTTTCTCCAGTTTGGTGACCAGGATGTCATGCAGGACGGGATCAAATGCTCTGCACAGGTCCATGTAGATGATGTCAGTTGCTCTCCCATTATCCACTGATGCTGTTACTCCATCATGAAAGGCCACCAAGTTTGTCAGGCATGGCTTGACTTTGAGGAACCCATATTGGTTACCACCAATCTCCTCATCTTCATTTTCCAAACTATGCCAAGGAGAACTAGACAGAACTCTACAATGTCGTGTCACTACAAACCTGTCTGAATCATTGGCTTCTCTGCATGCTCATCACTAGTCTCTCCTTAGCTTGTGTGCCCACAGTGTATAGGGAATGTCAGCCACAAATCTTACCTAGGGGACATCTTTGCTTCAAAATCCCTTGAACATCACACAATCCCTTTTAACTCTCCAGGTCTGCACTTATTTGTGTTAGAATCAGACCATATTTCTGTGCTGCTATTTCCCTTTCCTTCTGAAGGGCCTGGATACAACTTGGATTAACCAGAGGAGCAGAGTTCCTGCATAAAACAGCCAGTACTGAAACAGCAACCCAACCTGGTTGCAGACTGAGAGAGAAAATGAGAGTTCACCACCTGTGAATAATGAGACTTCTCTTATTTCCCTGGGAAGTAATGCCCACTTTTTTACTTTGACGGAGCTCCTTCCCATCATAGAAGGGAAAATATCAAGTCAAATCTACATTAGTCCTTCCATCTCTGCACTCAGCAAAGGGAGCCTTCAGATCTATGCTTAATTCACCCAATTCCCTAGAATTAATGGAACTGTACTTACTGGAACATATGCTGAAGCTTAAGCACAGTGCAGTGTTTTCAACATGTAGGAATAGCTATAGAACATGCATAAATTCTGGCTGACCTATGACAGCTTAAAGCACTGCGGAGGACTGTTAACAAGCCCGTTTGGACATCACCTTGAATAAATGACGTTATCCCCAAGTAAGGGAAGGAACAGCTGAGCACTGGGGAGGTGCACAAAGGGCCAGAGCAAACTCTCACACTGTCAGGTGCAAAGAAAACTGAGATTTCACCCTAAAACCCAGTTCACAACAAGGCTACAAAATCCTGGCTGAGAATTTCTGAATGCTCACCAGTTGTTTCCAACTTGAAGGTCATCTTCTGGCCAGCAGCCTCGCAGATGTATTCTCCAGCATCTTTCTTCTCCAGCTGCTCCACAACCAGACGCCGTGTTTTGCCCACACATTCCAGTTTGAACCTTCTGGAGGAGGCAAGCAGTCTTCCATCCTTGTACCATTTTACTTTGGTTGTATCCTGTGCTACTTCACAGCTGAGGGAGGCACTTGCTGCCAGGGCAGCACTCACCTCTTTCTGCACCTGCTCCTGGTTTATAAACACAGGTTTTGGCTCTGAGGGAAGAAAAGAAAAACAGAAGGACTGAAATGAGACCATCTTGCAGGTTTGTATGTACAGGTTGGAACAGGTTTAGGTTACCACTTGTGCCCAAACTAATAGCCTTCACTAGAGAATATCAGCTCTTCTGTTGAAACAAAGTGTCAAATCTAGGCAAGAAAGAACCTAGAAACTGAAGGAACCAAGAGGGTCCTTGAACACCATCCCATGGTTGCAAGTCACTATGCAAACATATTGAACCCAAAAGAACATCTGTCCTGCAGGCAACCAAAACCTGAGTTCCTTTTACTTAAGACCCACTGTGAAACATCAAAACACATAAACATGTGATAGTCAAACCACTGGCTGCCTTTTCATGACCCAGAACAGTACTCCTGGCTTCCTGAACAGACTCCTCATGGCCTCTACCATTGCCACAACTGTGACTGTCAAAGGCACAAAGGAAATATGCTCACCAACGCAGTCCTTTGTTCTTTGTGTGTGATTTGCAGATATCTATTTTACTTTGAGCTCTGGGAATAGTCAGCTCTACCAGGTCTCTTACTGTGAGTAGCAGACTCACCTATCCAGATGCAGCCTCCAACATAAAGGCATAGTAAAAAGGCAGTGTACTACTAGGAGAAGTTCCTGCTTCTCCTGCCATGAAAGGCTGCATGTAGAACATGCACTCCAGCCTCACTGCACATACTTAGCTTAGTCAAATGTTTCGGTGAACAGGAATTACAGTTTGGGATCTCAGGCACAGGAGAGATTTGAATAATATCTTGAACACTGCTTCCATTGTACATATATCAGTAATTATTATTCTACAGACAGACTGAAACAGGTCTTTGTGCCATACTAAAACCAAATACTTGCTACAAACCCAGGCAATCAAGTATAGGGGAAAAACCTCAGCACAGACTACTGCACCTGGAGCACTGTATAATAGAAACTAGATTTTACTTTACTGTTCTCTGCTGTATTTCAGACAACACCTGTCTTACCTGTGACATGAATCTTGAAGGTGAGTTTCTGGCCAGCAGCCTCGCAGCTGTACTCCCCTGCATCTTTCTTCTCCACCTGGCTCACCACCAGCCGACGCTGTTTGCCCTCTGACTCCACCCTGAACTTCTTGCTCGAGGTGATCAGTTTCCCCTCCTTGTACCACTTCACCTCCGTCTTCTCCTGGGCCACCTCGCAGCTCAGCGTGGCATTTTCTGTTGGTGCAGCCTTCACCTCCTTCTGCACCTTCTCCTTGTTGATAAAAGCATCCACTGCTTCTGGAATTTAAGGCAAACGGGCACATTTAAGACATGAATCTTTTCTACACAGCCTTCCCCAAATGCCCAAATTAGTCTTTGGACTGTACCGTTGAGGACAGCTTTCCCACTCACATTTCCTGACAGTGCTATGAACTGAATGCCAACATCTGAACTATATCAATTGCCAGTGAAGAACTTCCTCCCTGCCAGACCAAAACAGCTTAGATAGCCCTAAACTTGTTTTCATTTCCACCAGTATCATGTTCCAAAATCTTCAAAAATTAAAAAACACCCCTTTCCCCACTGTCCAGCAGCACACCAGCATACGCAGTCATTGAAAAGTCTGTTTCATACAAGGGGACAGGCATTAAATTGTTCAAACAAGCTGACAGCTGTAAGTTGCTTTGCCAGCAAAAGCCAGGTGAGGGTCAAGGTTAAATTCTGTTTGTAATTAAGTCATAGTGAGGAAATGTATTTTTCTCACCTACATATTTCTGAAAACAATTCTAATATCTCCTGAGTTTTCAGAGGCAGTAATAAAATGGTTTCCCCTATGGAATCATAGAACGATTTGGGTATAGAAGGAAGCTTTAAAGATCATCCAGTCCAACCTCTTGCCGTGGTCAGGGACATCATTCACTAAATGAGGCTGCCCAGGGTCCCCATCCAGCCTGGCCTTGGACACTCCAATGATGAGTCACCCACAACCTTCACCGGACAATCTGTTCCAGTGTATCACCACCCTCATCATAAAGAACTTTTCTCATGTCCAAACTGAGTCTACCCTCTTCACTTTTGAAACTATTGCCCTTTGTTATGTTGCTACAGACCCTGGTAAAAAGCCTTTTTCCACTTTCCTATCAGACTCTCCTAATAAATAGAACGCCTGTCTTCCTCCATTTTGGAAAGAAAAGCACCAGCTTGAAGCCTTTCTATTTTTAAGCATTTCTTTTGTACCTGCTATAGAGAAGAAAACAAAAGAAAATACAGGAAAACCTTTTTAGTTGCAGGTTTCTTTAATTTAATAGAAACCACCAGTGCCGCCTTCTAGCATTGTGACCAAATGCTGTCTCTGAGACTACTTAGGAAGAAGCATTTGCAGGGGTGTGCTTGTGCCCTGAAGATATCTTTAATATTCTTTAATTTCCCCTGAAATTATTGACTTCTCATTTTGCTATCATTGCATCTACTTGAGATCCCCAGGGAAATTCCCCAGTTATTTCCAGACTGTCTTAAGCTGAGGCTACAAGCTTGAGCTGATGCCTCATTAAGACAGGAAAACACTTTCCTCTCTATTTTGCCTTCATGCGGGGGGGGCACAGCGTAAGGCAGCGGCTTTGAGGGGGGTGTTGGGGCTGTTTGGCACTGGGGGGGGGTTATTGGGTTATTGGGTGCCCCACCCCCACACACAATGGGGTGTTAATGTGGGGGGGGGGCTTAAATCAGTTGCGTTCCCTATAGCGCCCCCCCCCCCCCCCCCTCATTAACCCCCCCCTTTATCCTCACGGCTGAGCCCCCCCCCCCTCAGCGCCCCATTCATCTTGATGGAGGGGGGGGGGGGTTTGGCACACGACCCCGGCGCGGCTTAAGGCACATCGTCGACAACACCCCCCCCACCAACCCCACCCGGGGGGGGGAGGGGGGCGATGTGGGGAGGGGGGGGGGTTGCGGGGTTGGGGGAGGGGGTGGGCAAAGCGCAATATGGGGGGGGGGGTCACAAATTGGGGCGTGGTCTTTACCTGGAGGGCAGCGGCTGCACAAAGAGCCCGCGGGGGTCGGAGAGCAGCACTTTGGCTGGGGGGGGGGGTCCACGGGGTCCGGGGGTAATGCTGCCCCACCCCCTCCCCTACCCCACCCCCCACTGCCGACCCCCCCCCGCGTTGCCCCCCCGCCCCAACGTCAGCTCCTGCGGCAGCTCCTCGTCGCTCTCCTCCTCCTCTTCCTCGTCTGGGGGGTCAATACGTGGGGGGGGGGGGTCCCATCGGGCAGCGGCAGCTCCGCCGGCTCCGATTGGCTGAGCCGCAGTGCGCGGGAGCGGCTGTTGTGTGCCGGTCGGTGGAGGGGCGGCTCTTCATGGAGCTGCCCCGCAGCCAACAACAGCCTGAATGAGATCCTGGAGTCCCAGACGCTGGAGGATGAGCTGGGAAAGAGCAGAGGCTCCCCACAGAAGGGCAAATCACGTCTGATAACGTGAGTGTGGAGCACAGCCAGCCCCTTCCTCACATGTGTGGGGCTTCCATGTTCCTCTGTGCCCATTGCAATGTGCCACCCCAATCCTGCTGCCCAGCCAGGAGTGGATGGGATGAGCAGGTTGGGATGCACAGAGCAGTGCTCAGACATTGCTGGGACATTTGTGCACTGCTGTTGAGCTTCCCTTTGTGCAGCAGGGGAGAGGATGGAGGTTTACAGGTGGATGGTTGTTCTTTCTATGGCATTGCACAGGTGGTAGAACCTTGTCCATTCCCAAACTTATTCCAGGGCATGCGGGAATTTGTGCAGTTGTAGTTCCTGAATTGTGCTATTTAAAACCCTCCTGTAAATGGGGATGTTTTGTAATGCCTGCTGGGGCTGCAGGCAGCATTGCCTTCCTCCTTAGGGGGCAGGTTTAATCACAAACCTCCCTATTTCCTATCACAAACGTCCTACAAACCATGTCTGGGCATTGCTGTCTCGGCCTGGATCTCAGCTCCTGAGACTGTCAGATGTGAAGCAGCAGCAGCTGGGACAGGGCTGGCTCTGTGTGCCCTCTGTGGGTCTGTGGGCACAGAGTGGGGCAGAGGGATGACTGTGAGAGGGAGGAATTGCCCAGCCACTAGAAAGAGGAAATCAGCTGAAAAGGGGAGATTTGAGAAGCACTGAGGCTGTGGCTGCTTTGACAGTAAGAAGAAACCAAGCTGTCACTGTGCAGATGGGAACTCCAGTAGGAGAGCTGTGGTGGCTTTACAGATGGCAGACAGCAGCTGGAGTGTAGAGCCAAGGGTAGGGGGGGATCTTCCTCTTAGCAATGCCATGCAAAGAATGATGCAGACTCCTGCAGGGTCGGCTTTGCTGTGTGACCCTGGGTGGAAGCAGCTGGAAGGTCTCAGCCCTTCTGCGTTATCCCAGGAGCTGGGGCAGTGCTCGGTCTCATCCCACCCCTGCTAATAGCAAATGCAGAATCCCGTATCTGAGTGCCCTTTTCTCTCATGTAGAGTCACCGACCCTGGGAAGTTCACAAAAAGTTTGGGTGTTGTGTTGAGGGATGTGATTTAACTGGGAAGTATTGGTGATGGTTGGACTGGATGATCATAAGATCATCCAGATCATAAGATCTGAGATCATAAGATCATAAGATCATCCAGGTCTTTTCCAACCTTGAAAATTCTATGGAGTTGTAGCAGATTGTGGGGGTGTAGGTGTGGTATATATATGTACACAGATGGGAATATCCGTATGGAAAAGATAGATCCATGTCTGTTCTGGGCTGCACTGAAAAAGGGGTGGCCAGCAGGAGAGGGAGGTGATTGTCCCCTCCTGCTCAGCTCTTGTGAGGCCATATTTGCAGCACTGTGTCCAGGCCTGGGAAGGATGTGGAGCTGTTGGGGGGGGTCCAGAGGAGGGCCACTGTGATGATCAGAGGGCTGGAGCAGCTCTCCTATGAGGAAAGGTGGAGGGATCTGGGCTTGTTTAGCCTGGAGAATGGAAGGCTGTGGGGAGACCTCATTGTGGCCTTTGAGTACTTGATTGGAGCGTATAAACAGGAGGGGGAATGGCTGTTTATGAGGGTGGACAGTGATAGAACAAGGGGGAATGGTTTTAAACTGAGACAGGGGAGGTTTAGGTTGGATCTTAGGAAGATGTTTTTCGCTCAGAGGGTGGTGACGCACTGGAACAGGTTGCCCAAGGAGGCTGTGGATGCCCCATCCCTGCAGGCATTCAAGGCCAGGCTGGATGTGGCTCTGGGCAGCCTGGTCTGGTGGTTGACATCCCTGCACATAGCAGGGGGTTGGAACTGGATGATCTTTGGGATCCTTTTCAACCCAGGCCATTCTATGACTGTACAGTTCCATAGTGGAACAAATATAAAATGCTAACTATGTAAAACATGGAGTCAGACCTGTGTGATTTGTCCACACCAGGAGGTGATTAGAAAACAATTTGTAAGCTACAAAGCTGCTTGCTGGAAAGGAAAAGAAAATAAAACTACAAGAATAAGGGAAAACATTTCTTCCTGAAAATAGGAAGAATAATGGACCTGACATGAAATTTGGGTGAAGCTGCCTGATTTTATGAAGCTATTCCCATTGTTTTCTTGGTGCTGTGTTTCCCAGATGAGTGGTTTCTGGCTGTGCTGCAGCACCAGTCTGCATGTGAACATCAACTCTATTCACCATCTGGGAAGATTAGGACTTCCCTTCTCCCACCAGCACCACTGAATTACAGTTACTCAGTGGTTAAACAAAGGAATCCTTAAAGAAGGGTTTACAGCTGTCCTGTTATCTGAAGTGCTTGGGGCATTCTGATGCTATTAAGCTCTATGTATTAACAAGTTCAAAAAGAAAAGGTAGGCATCTGATTGTTGTGACAGTTTCTAAGTGATTTGGAAAGCTGTACCACCCAACCACTCCTTCTATTTGATGGAGGTGACAAAGCTCAGTTTAATTTCTGACTGCTGTTTAAATTCTGAAGCTGGAGCTGGTTCCTGGAGCAGAAAAAGCTCGGAAGCTGTCCCTCCTACAAGCAGGCACCTCTGAGCAAAATATGACATCTCGATTTCTGATGGTAAGGTCAGGAGATCTGATTCCAGCGTCTAGCTTTCGGCTTCATGCTGTGTTAGTGGGACCTTTGGCATCTAGCACTGACCAACAGCAACTGACAGGCTGGTAACAGTGCACCCCAAAGCAGTTATGTGTCTGTTTATGTTATGAGGGAAAATGGTATCGCATTGAGATTTCATGTTTTTACACTTTGCAGATCTAACTAGCTGCTGGAAGAATCCTGTACGCCATGTTCACACCATTTTCAATGAGCTGGATGAGTCTGTTGTTGGCATTTTAATGCCATTTACCAGGCAGGCAATATGTATGGAGTATTTGGCTCTCTCTACAGTCATGAATATTTGAGTATCTTCAACATGTGGCTCATTGCTTCCATTTCAGGCTGCCCAGAGAAGCTGTGGATGCCTGTCCTTGGTGTTGAAGGCGAGGTTGGATGGGTGATGGGCAGCCTGAGCTGGTTAGTGGGCAGCCAGCCCATGGCAGGGTGTTTAGAACTGAATGATCTTGATGTTTTCTTCCAACCCAAGCCCTCCTGTGATCCTATGATTCTGTGATTTCATTCAGGTTTATTGAGATGAGTTCTCCTAAATGCGCTGTTCTCCATATGATTATAATTGGAGTCTAGATGGCTGACTGAAACCAGACACCAAACTTTCTGATGGCCAAAATGAAATGAAATCAATCCTTGACTGTGTCAGTAGTCTGAAACTAGAGCCCATCAGGTAATTCCCAGCCTCCTGCCTGTATCAGTGGCTGCACACAGTGAAAAAGTCTGATGGGATTTTAACCTCTAAAATGTTCCAAAGCAACCAGAGGGTCAATATATTCACTATGCAAATACCTGCAGGAATAAGCTTGTCATGTATGTCCTCAGGTACCACAGTAGTTAATGGTGGGACTCAGTAGGTCATGCTGAAAGTTGAGTCTGCTGATCTTGAAGGTCTTTTCCAGCCTAAATGACCTTATGCTAATATTTCTGTATTTATTTCTGTTCAGCTCCCAGAAAACCTCCCACCCAGCCCCCAGCTGACCCCGTGGTGAAAAATAAAACAGAAACGTCAGTGACGCTGGCATGGACCCCTCCGAAGATGCACCTCCCCATTCCAATCCATGGCTACATGTGGAACCCAATAAACTAACTGGCTTCACGTGGGTGAGTGCCACAAGTCTCATGTCCCCGTCCCAGAGGTCACGGTGAGCAATCTGTCTGAAGAGGCTGATGATCAGTTCTGAGTGTCTGCAGTCAATGCGCATGGACAGAGCCCGTCTCTGGAATTCCCAGGGAGCGTGCACCTTGGTAAGCACAAAAACCCCAATGGAAATGGGTCAGTGTGTGCTGAGCATCTGTGTTGGTTCCCTAAAGATGCTTCCTTTGACTTTAAGGACAGTAGTGCATTAACACACCAAAGGATTTCCTTTATTCCCAGTTCTCCTATCTCCTATCAACCTCCAGATACCACTAAAGTGATACGAGTTATGTTTCTGTGACAGAGACATGAATATCCTTATCTTTTGATATGTCACATGTGCAAGAGGCAGAACTTTCTGTAGCAGATCTTAAGCATAGAAGTGCTTCTTCAAGCACTCATGCAAAGGGAGAAGTAGAAATGTACCTATGATTTAATCTTCCATCTCTAAATGAGATACCAGACTTGCATCTAAAGAGCATTAAGACAAACGTTGTTCTTCCTCAGACCCAGTCCTGGCTGTGAAATCCCCCCTAACAACTGGTGAAGCTGTACCTGGAGGGGATGCCATGTTTACTATTGACCTTACAACAACGTGTTGCGGCACTTGATGCCTCAATGGTAAAGTCTTACAGGAAAGCGAGACCTGCATCATCAAGAGAACCCAAACTACTCCCAGCCTAATCATGGAGAACGTCCCCAAGAACGATGATGGAGCAGAAGTGAAATTTGTTGCCAAAAATGTTGATGTCAGCACCAAGATGAGAGTGAGAGGTATTTGCTTTGATCCTTCTCCTTTCCTCTTACAGTCAAGGCATAGTTGCTGTGATCTGATGATTAGAACTGGGGCTGCAGGCATTCACTGACTGTACCAAATACCTGAAATTGCATCACATGGACTGATGTGAGTCCTGGTAATGACCTAAACATGATAGCACTGAGTGTAGGGTAAGCCAATCTACCCAGCTGCTTGGTATCTGAACCAGATTGCTTCATGCCAGCTGATGAATGTCTGCAGTTCACAGCTCTTGGCCAGTGCATTCAGTCACCATGTTTACCACTGCATCACCATAGAGCAGTACTTTCAGCTCCAGGTTCAGACAGCCTTTCTGATTGCGCTGGAATAGTTTAGAAGTAGGGGAGCAATCATTCCAATAATATCTCTATCAATCAGCTTAGCATGACAAAGTAGAACAAATAAAGATTCATTATGGGAGGAGCTGTTTGTCATTGGGTGGAAACCTCTGCAGAAGCATGTTTAGAGCATTCTTAATCAGTAGAAGGAGATGTTTGGTTGATTTTTACTTAGTAAATCCTGTAAGAAGACCAAATGAAATATCTTGAATTGCTCAGCAGTGACACAATGATGAGTGCAGGAACAAAAGGTGATACTTTTTCAGAGATGTTGCAGCAAACATTGACCACGTTAGCCTGATATCAATTGAAATAACGAGGCCTTTGCTCCTGACAGGTGCTGCAGTGAGATTTACCAATAAGAGCAAAGATGTAGAAAAGATCTGCGCTCGGCTGCGTGAGGAAGCCAAACTGCAGGCTGAGCTTTCAGACACAGGTGGTACTGTGGAGTGGATGAAGGATGGGAAGGAGCTCAAGGCCAGTGAAAATTATGAACTGCACATTGAGGGGAAGAAACACACCCTGAAAATTCACAGCGTCTCTATGGATGATGCTGGAAGTTGTCAGTGCATCTGTGAGGGGGATAAAATGCTCTATCAGCTTTCAGTGAAAGGTATGTGACAGTCTGGGCTGTCCTCTTCCTGCCCAGGGCCAGCAGACTGCATTCACCTGACTCCCCGACAGTCCAGCTGTTGTCAGACAGCATCTGGGGTGTTTTCAGTGGCTGTTTTGACTTGAACTGGCCAATCTGCTTTGTAGAGCCATTTGATTTCTGTGTTCTGTCCTGTGATTCGTCCCTAAGATATAGAGGAAGTCAAGGGAAAGAGAGGAAAAAGAGCATCCCAGCCTTCCTGCTCTTCTCTCAGGGTGGCCACGAGAGATGATGTAAAATGCTCTTTTTGTAGCAGTGATCCCAAATGTAGAAGAGACCTGTGAAGAATCACAGGGATGTTTACTTAGCTGTCATTCCATGGTGGGCTTTTTCTTGCACAGATGTAGAGAGAAACTGAACTTTCCCACGCAGGTCTCTGTTTTGCTGCAGGGTGTAGGTCTGATCTCTGAGATCCACACGCTGGGCCTTGATTGCAATAAATGAGAGCCCTTTGTTTGCTCCAGTGGAAGACTTTCCATTTCTGCAGTACCCTCTGCAGATGACACAAATGCAAATGCACCTTCTTCCCAGCAACAATTGCCTTTTTTTTTTTCACACTGAGTATGCATGAGGCTCTTCATCATCTTCTGCTGGCTTGTAACCCTTGTTGGTCCATGGAGAAACAACAAAGCCCTAGAGCAGTGTATGCACTTTGGCATTGGAGAGCTTACTTAATTGCTTCTTCTCAAAGAACGAACTGCAGAGAGGCATGGAGACAGCTCCAAACAGAATTGAATAATGGGACTAAATTTATGGAGAAAAGAACTTCCTGCCAAGGCTTGTCAGCTAGTCTTAATTTTGCTTTTCTTCTCTCTCTTTGTCATGTTAGCATAATATTTTGTACTGGCAGGTCTGCCCCCAGAATTAATTGAATTAGCTGATGGACTTTTCCATGTGCTTTGCACTGTAATGTGACTATCAAATGAGTAATCAATGCTGTTATTTTAAAACCTGTGTTGGCAAGCTGTAAGACAAACAACTGCTGTTGGTAGCTTGGTTACTGCAGAATCAGCTTTCGTGTATCTCATAGATAGGGAAGAGACCCTTAAGGGTCAGCTAGTTGGACTCCCCCCGCAATGAACAGGGGCACCGCAGCTCCATCAGGTGCACTGAGCCCTGTCCAGCCTGACTTTGAACATCCTCAGGCTCACCAATCTTATACCCATGCCACACACTCGCAGTATTTCACCATTCAGCATCGCCACTTGTATCTTCTCTTGCTGTAAACCAGAGCTAGCTGGTAAATCGTCTGCTGTGTGGGTCAGCTGTGTCTCTCCCATGGGCATCACGTGGCTGCTGAGAGGCTCTGAAGAGCTGCAGCCAGAGGTGTGTCACCCGCTGGGCCTCGTGCCCAAAGGAGCCCACAGGAAAGTGTTGTTGCAGTTTGTCATGCACTGCACTGCCATGAGACTTGACGTGCCAGACATCCTCTGACACGTGACCTCCTGCATCCAGGCAGGACATCTGAGACGTCTCCTTCAGCCTGACGTGGCTGCAGTTTCACACTGGTTTTACTAAGGAAGGAGAAGGCACGTGGATGAAACTCTTTTCCTGCTCTTCCTGGCATTAGCTCATAGTACAAGTAAAGCACTGTCAGGTCAAGCCTGGAGGAGTAATGCTTGTCACTGACATGTTCCTGTTCAGGGTGGAGCTGGAGGGTAAAATAACACAAGAAATTGTCATTGAAATTCAATATCTGTGAAATTCTGCTGGCTGCATTCACAGAACCTGGCGTTAAGATCTGTTTTCTGGTTTCTATCTTGAGCCTCTTTTCCATAACCCAGTTTTCATTTATGAACTGAAGCGCTACTGAAAGCCTTTCGCTGTGTATGCTCATGCTGCAGTACAGCGCTTGTGACCTCTAACAGCACATTCACATTCCTCTGATCACAGGATCCTTAAGGTTGATTAAGACCCTCTAGTCCGACTGCTCACCCATCACCACCATGATGCTCACCATCAGCTAGCTAAAAACTCAGCAGAGATGATAGATCAAGCACAACACTGGATTTGGGATGGCTAGAGAATCCTAAGATATTGAAGGATTGCTTGCAGGTGGTATTGGCTCAGGTGTTCACCCTGCATCCCACCTGCTGTTCTGTTTGGTTGAGAATCATGCATTCTGCAATTTCACTTTGTAATTCAAAGACCCTGGCTTTATCTGTTGAAAAACTGATCTAAAACAAGCCAAGAAGACTCCGTTGGAACTGGTTGATGCAGAACAAAGGCATCCCCAAAGGACAAGTTGCACTGTTTGATGAACATTATTGGATGAGAGCTAAGCTAAGATTTTAAAAGTTCTGGGGCTGTCTCTGAGCATCAAATACAGAGGAAGCCTGCATGATTCCCTGAGAATGGATGCCTCCTACTTTGGTGTTGGGTTAAGGGAACACTAGCAGTAACTCCTATCACAAAATGTCACATGGCTCAGACAAAAAAGCCATCAAGAGGGCTTAATTAATAGCACCAAATGGTCACAAGATGGTCTTAGGGCAGGGAAGTAATCTATCTATGTGATATTGGTTGGTGCTATTAGTTCTTCACAGCTTGACTCTAGAGGGACTGTTCTTCTTTGGTCATCTAGTTTTAAAAGAATACATGGCTCCTGTCTATTACAATTTTTAACGAATTATTTGTTCACTGATGCCATAAATGTGCCTGGCATAGCAATTGGCCTTGGTGTATTCAGTGACTGAAAGCGACAGTTGTTGCTCTAAGAAATGCAATACTAAGCTAGGTCTGCCTGTAGCTAACAGCCATCAGCTTGCTCCTCAGGCAGGTTCTGTGTGGATGGAATGAAGGGCATGAAATACTGATGTGCTCATCAAACGCTGCTTGTTAGCTTAGAGACAAGGTGTTGAATAGGTTTGTTCATGTATTGCAAACACGTTACTTAGCTGCCTTCATTTTAGCTTCAGAAGAACATGTGCAGAATACAGAATTGATTAAAAGAAATAAGAACTGTCTGCATAGAACTTACTCTTTCCTTACACAGGAGAATCAAGCAGATGTTTGTATGTGAGTACCTCCAGAGGTGAAACTCAATCACCCAAATGTAATGAGCAGAGACATTACAATCAGTTCTAACTGTATCTTCATGCTGTGCCGAATAAGCCTGAGTCAGGATGTAAACCACTTTCTCTTTTTTTCTTCAGATGAAGCCATTAATCTTGTCAGCAAGTCCAAAACGACTCCCGAAATATCAGTCACTCCTTCTGAAGACCTGGAGCTGGTGTGTGAGGTGTCAGCTGCAAGCGGAGCTGTCGTATGGAAGAAAGATCAAACAGAGGTGAAGCAGGACCAGAGGACAACCATCATTTCCCAGGGGACGCACCTCAAGCTCATGGTCAAATATGTGACCCTGAAAGACCAAGGGAGCTACAGCTGTGAAACAAAAGATGACAAAGCAACATTCCAAGTGAAAGTCAGAGGTGAGAAAATGCTTGGAATCCCAGAGATAAAGGAACGCTTCATTTGGTGTGTCTTGCATTGGGAGGATCAACTGACAGCCTCTCTGGTGCAAAACATTTTGGCTATAGGACTTTCTTTGTCATCTAGTGTCATAGCAACTCTTTTCTACATGTGCTTTTCCATCGAGGAATGAATTACTGCAACAAACAATAGGCAGGAGGGTAACTTGTGCAGCTCTTGTAGTCAGCTGGTGTCTGCAGGGTTACAGTGCAAGAGCACACCAGGCATGCAAGGAGTGAGAAAAGGGGAGGTGTTTGAAGAGATCTGGTTACAAAATTTTAATGACACAATTAGGTGGAAAATGCCACTAATCAGACTCATAAATGGCCTGGGTTACAAAGCCCCACAGTGCTCATCCAGTTCCAACCCCCTTCTTCCTATGTGCAGGGTTGCCAAGCAGCAGCCCAGGCTGCCCAGAACCACATCCAGCCTGGCCTTGAATGCCTGCAGGGATGGAGCATCCACAGTCTCCTTGGGCAACCTGTTCTAGAGGGCCGTTCCCTTCTGATTTTCTGGAAATGTAGAGAGACATCAGAAGAAAAAAAGAGAAGGGAGGAGGTTCAGCAGTGCATGCAGGTGTTCTAAATCTCATGTCCAAATCTGCTATCAGACTGAGAAATGTTTAGCTTTGTGATATGATATGATATGATGTGATATGAAATGATATGCTTATCATTTCCCAAGGCAAAATAGAGGGGAAAGTATTTTCCTGTCTTAATGAGGCATCACAATGCTCTCTGTGAAGGGCAAGTATAGTGAAAACGGGGAACTGGAGTTAGCTCTGCAGCAGACTACAGCAAAACGATGTGACTGTTGTGATGTCCCTGCAGAGAAAGAAGATGTGTTTACAAACAAGGACAAGGTACAAAAAGAGGTGAAGGCTGTACTGACTCAAAATGCCACGCTGAGCTGCGAGGTGGCCCAGGAGAAGACGGAGGTGAAGTGGTACAAGGAGGGGAAACTGATCACCTCGAGCAAGAAGTTCAAGGCTGAGTCAGAGGGCAAACAGCGTCGGCTGGTGGTGAGCCAGGTGGAGAAGAAAGATGCAGGGGAGTACAGCTGCGAGGCTGCTGGCCAGAAACTCACCTTCAAGATTCATGTAACTGGTAGGAAACACATTTTGGTTGATATTCTTTGATTATTCCATAGTCTGGCTGTGGAAACGTCTGTGTGAATGTGTCCTCTTGATTCTGCCATGAAACTGTTTTTGGGAGGATGAAAAGAAATGCTTACAAACGTGCAGCTAAAATGATTATTTGTTTTGAACAGTGTTTCATCCAGCTCTTCCCCAACGACTACTTTTATAATGAGCTGTCCATGGATGTCCAACTGTGATTTATACAATGTGCAACACTGCTCTACCAGTTGATATTTCAACAGTAGTAGTTACAGTTCTCTACTGTGGGTGCACTGAGGTTTGGTTGTTGGTGTCCTAAGAACTTTTAGTCAGAGGCATTGCACTTGCCTTTGGCTTGTTGAATCCCACGTTGACGACCATTCGTTCCATGTTCTGTAAATGTAATGACCAGTTGTCATGGTTTTGTAATTTTGTAATTTTGCTATCAGTATTCCACATCATAACATCATGTAAAGTATGGATACTTCTATTGAATGTGCAGTCCACAGAAGAAGACTACATATCCCAGAGAACAACAGGGTTAATGATAAGTCACGGGACCAGGACTCTATATAATCTCATTTCCAGGCTGGAGTGCCCTCCTTCTTCTCTCGAACTTCTCGGAGAGTGGGAAGCGTTCCAGCCGTGTCGCCTAGAGTTCACAGTAGGCCTCTCGGTTTTCGGGGACTCTCTCTCTCTCTCTGTTTCGTTCGATTTGTTAGCCTCAATTATATTATATGTGTTATCTTGTATTTCGGTATCATATTTAGTAAAATAAGTTTTTCCTCCTTAGATTGTCGCTGTTTTATCCCACTCCCTTTTTCCCCCTCCTTTCCGGGCCCCGGGGGGGGGGGGGGCCACGGGGTGGCTTCCCCTGTCACGGGCATAGGTAAATCTAAGTAACCCGTGACAGATTTTTTGGTGGAGAATGCGGGCATAGAGCTTTTTAGCTTTTAGAACGACTCTCTCTTTACTCTTAAAGAGCTTCGTTAGGGGAGTGTTATCTTTTCGTAGCTGCTCACTGAGAACGTGACCTTGAAATACCAGACAAATTGTCAGCATTAAGGGCTGCTGTACATTCTCAGCACTGCTATCTAACTTTTGTGTAGAAAACAAAGGGATTTCTTTCTCCCTTAGAGCAAAGCTAGCTAGCTCTGACTTTTACAGAGCCTGCCAGCTATGAATCCACTCTTCATCCCAGTTGCTCTGTTTAAGGGATTGAAAGCAATTATGATCTTCTTAAAGTATTGGTCAACTATTAACACCATAATTTGGTGTTGTGGAATTGTGCAGGTATATAGCCTAATAAGGTGGATACTGATGGAGACACCTGCCTGGTACTTTTATGAGATGTGGTATGGTCAGAATTTTGGCACCTACACCCCAGATGGAATTGTGAATCTTACAAACACTTGCATCCCAGATGGAATTGCGAATCTTACAAGTACTTGCATCCCAGATGGAACAGGCAATTTTACAAACAGCACCATGTTTAATTCATTGTACAGGCTAAAAAAACCCTTTTTATTTAGGTTGTACTCTCAGGTTTCCACACGCCTTTCAGTAACTGAGATAGGGTTCATACTTGCATCCATGTTATCACTATTAATGAATGCATATATGTTCCTATGCATTCGTTCTATGCGGAAGTCTCCTCCAGAACCAGAGAATGATGACTGGCAGGGAATATGGAAAGGTTTAGGAAAAGTCTTAGAAGCATGGGGACCCGCAGTGTCATGGGATTTCACTCTTGAACACCTAAGGGACCCTAAGAAATTAAGTGAGTATTTGGGTCAGAGATCTAAGGAGGTAAACCTTATGTGGGGTTTGGCTTATGCATACCGTGCTTTGTATCATACTATTCTGGAGAGAGAGAGTTTCCGATCTGAGATTCAAGCCCAAGTTAATTCTGATCAGTCACAGGAGGCATCAGTAGCAATATCAGTTGCCCCTGTGGAAGGCAAGAAATGGAAACGGGTGTCCATGCGTCTAGAACGAAAAGAAGGAGAAGCACGGGGGGGGTTGCAGAAGACCCAGGTGCTGGGCATGGAGCAGTACCGAAAAAAGCAAAGGCAAAAACCAAGAGGCATGAAGAAGAGACTGATGAGGAGGAGGAAATCACCTATTGTCGACCTCTGAAGCTGACTGAAATCCAAGGCTCAAGAAAGGAGTTCACACGGCGTCAAGATGAAGGTATCCTTGCTTGGTTGCTTCGCTGCTGGGACAACGGGGCCAACAGCTTGTCTCTAGATGGTAATGAAGCTCGCCAACTAGGAAGCATTGCCCAAGATGCAGGTATCGACAGAGGGATTAGCAGATGTTCGGATGGAGCTGCCACTCTCTGGTTGCGGCTGTTAGAAGCCGTGAGAGAAAGGTACCCCTATAAGGATGCTTTGAAGCCTAAATTTGATAGTTGGAATACCGTCCAAAAAGGTATTCAGCGCTTGAGGGAATTGGCCATGGCGAAAATGTTGTACAGCCCTGATCCAAGCGAACTTGACCCTGAGAGAGTGAGGGCCGATCCTGACATGTGGCAGAAAATCACAAGTACAGCACCAGAGAGAATGGCACAGTCATTGGTAACAGGTTCTAAAGGGTTCGTGGACAGATGGCCCCGAGTTGTTGAGCTGATTATAATGCTTCAAACCACCGATCAGCAGCTCCCTCAACTGCATGCCGCAGTTTCTGCCATCTCACGGCTAGAAAACCGAGTAGATGAAATGTGCAAGAAATTGTTTCCATCAACTAATTGCAATGATCCCGTAATAGTATCAGAAACAACTGATGAAGGTCAATCCTCGTACGGGCCACCAGGTCTAATGAAGGATCTGATCAAAGTATTCCAGTCCTACTCCTCACCTGCATCATCAAAAGTCTCAGCTGTTAAACGCACACGCTTCCCAGCTCGAGCAAAGAACAACAGTACGATTGCACCGCGTGTTTCCATGTGGCGCTACCTACGTGACCGTGGAGAAGACATGAGGAAGTGGCATGATCAGCCTACTTCTGCACTACGAGCACGGGTGAAAGAACTACTAGACATACCAACCACCAGTGGAGTTGCTCCAGTCATCACAGGTAACCAATAGAGGGGCCCTGCCCTCAGTCAGGGGAGGGAAAGGGATAATAGAGTTTATTGGACTGTGTGGATTCGATGGCCTGGCACATCAGAACCACAGGAATATAAGGCGCTGGTGGATACCGGTGCACAGTGCACCCTAATGCCCTCCAGTCATGAAGGGACAGAATCAATCCATATTTCTGGAGTGACTGGGGGCTCTCAAGAATTGACTGTGCTGGAGGCTGAAATAAGCCTCACTGGCAAAGACTGGCAAAAACACCCTATTGTGACTGGCCCAGGGGCTCCATGTATACTGGGTATTGATTACCTCAGAAGGGGGCATTTCAAGGATCCTAAGGGGTATCGATGGGCCTTTGGGATAGCTGCTGTAGATATGGACAACATTAAGCAGCTGTCTGTTTTGCCTGGCCTGTCAGAGGACCCGTCTGTTGTGGGGCTGCTACGAGTAAAAGAGCAGCAGGTACCAATTGCTACAAAGACAGTGCACAGACGGCAGTATCGCACCAACAGGGATTCCTTGCTCCCCATTCATGATTTGATTCGCCAGTTGGAGAATCAGGGAGTGATCAGTAAAACTCACTCACCTTTTAACAGTCCCATATGGCCAGTGCGTAAAGCCAGTGGAGAATGGAGGCTGACAGTAGACTACCGTGGCCTGAATGAGGTCACACCCCCATTGAGCGCTGCTGTGCCGGACATGTTGGAACTCCAGTACGAGCTGGAGTCAAAAGCAGCCAAATGGTATGCCACCATTGACATTGCCAATGCCTTCTTCTCTATTCCTTTGGCTGCAGAATGTAAGCCACAGTTTGCCTTCACCTGGAGGGGCATTCAGTATACTTGGAACCGTTTGCCCCAAGGGTGGAAACACAGCCCAACCATTTGCCATGGGTTGGTCCAAACTGTACTGGAACAAGGTGGTGCTCCTGAACACCTGCAGTACATTGATGACATTGTTGTGTGGGGTGATACAGCAGAAGAGGTTTTCACAAAAGGAGAGCAGATCATCCAAATTCTTCTACAAGCCGGCTTTGCTATTAAGCGAAGCAAAGTAAAAGGACCTGCCCAGGAAATTCAGTTCTTAGGTATAAAGTGGCAGGATGGACGTCGTCACATCCCAACAGATGTGATCGACAAAATCACTGCCATGTCTCCACCAACTAGCAAGAAAGAGACACAATCTTTCCTGGGTGCAGTAGGCTTTTGGAGGATGCACATTCCAAACTACAGCCTCATTGTAAGCCCCCTTTATCAGGTGACACGGAAGAAGAACGATTTTGCATGGGGCCCTGAGCAGCAGCAGGCTTTTGAACAGATTAAACAAGAGATAGCCCGAGCTGTAGCTCTGGGGCCAGTACGGACTGGACAGGATGTAAAGAACATCCTCTATACTGCTGCTGGAGAGAAAGGCCCCACTTGGAGTTTGTGGCAAAGAGCCTCAGGAGAGACCCGAGGCCGACCCCTGGGATTCTGGAGTCGATCATATAAGGGGTCTGAAGAGTGCTACACTCCAACTGAGAAGGAGATCTTAGCCGCGTATGAGGGGGTTCGGGCTGCTTCCGAAGTAGTCGGGACTGAAACACAGCTCCTTTTGGCACCTCGACTGCCAGTGCTGAACTGGATGTTCAAAGGACAGGTTCCCTCCACTCATCATGCTACCGATGTCACCTGGAGCAAGTGGATTACGCTGATTACACAGCGAGCGCGAATGGGAAACCTCAATCGTCCAGGAATCCTAGAGGTAATCATGGACTGGCCTGAAGATAAAAAGTTTGGAACATCACCTGCAGAAGAGGTATCACGTGCTAAAGAGGCCCCACCATACAACGAATTACCAGAAAATGAAAAGAAATATGCCCTATTCACAGACGGATCATGTCGCATTGTAGGGAAGCATCGCAAATGGAAAGCTGCTGTGTGGAGCCCCACACGACAGGTTGCAGAGGCCACCGAAGGTAAGGGAGAATCAAGTCAGTTTGCAGAGGTAAAAGCTGTCCAGCTGGCCTTAGATGTTGCTGAACGGGAGAGGTGGCCAATGCTGTATCTTTATACTGACTCATGGATGGTGGCAAATGCCTTATGGGGGTGGTTACAGAGGTGGGAACAAAACAACTGGCAACGGAAGGGTAAATCTGTTTGGGCCGCTGAATTATGGAAGGACATTGCTTCCCGAACAAAGAATATGGTTGTAAAGGTGCGTCATGTGGATGCACATGTGCCCAAAAGTCGGGCTACTGAAGAACAACAAAACAACCATCAGGTAGATAAAGCTGCCAAAATTGAGGTGGCTCAAATTGACTTAGACTGGCAGAATAAGGGTGAATTATTTCTAGCTCGATGGGATCATGAGACCTCAGGTCATCAAGGAAGAGACGCGACATATAAGTGGGCCAGAGACCGAGGGGTGGACTTAACCATGGACGCTATTGCGCAGATTATTCATGATTGTGAAACATGTGCCATAATTAAACAAGCCAAAAGGATGAAACCTCTCTGGGAGGAAGGGCGGTGGCAAAAGTATAAATATGGGGAGGCGTGGCAGGTTAATTATATCACCTTGCCACGATCTCGCAGTGGTAAGTGTTATGTACTCACCATGGTAGAAACAACCACTGGGTGGCTTGAAACATACGCAGTACCCCATGCTACTGCTCGAAACACCATATTAGGTCTTGAGAAACAAGTCCTGTGGCGACATGGCACCCCAGAAAGAATTGAATCTGATAATGGGACACATTTTAAAAATTCCCTTATAAATACTTGGGCCAAAGATCATGGCATTGAGTGGATTTATCATATTCCCTACCATGCACCAGCTTCTGGTAAAATTGAACGATATAATGGGTTGTTGAAAACTATGTTGAAAGCAATGGGTGGTGGAACATTTAAGCACTGGGAGAAGAATCTGGCAGAAGCCACTTGGTTGGTAAATACTAGAGGATCTGTCAATCGTGATGGTCCTAGTCAATCTAGCCCCCTACACACTGTAGAAGGAGATAAGGTCCCTGTTGTACATGTAAAGAACATGTTGGGAAAAGCTGTTTGGGTCCTTCCAGCTTCTGGAAAGGGCAAACCTATCCGTGGAACTGTCTTTGCCCAGGGACCTGGGTGCACTTGGTGGGTAATGCAGAAGGATGGGGATGTTCAATGTGTGCCACAAGGGAATTTGATGCTGGGGGAGAGCAGTCAATAATTTTATGTATTTATATATATATATGTTTGCATGTGTAGTGTATTTTAGTTATTATAGTTGTACATTTAGTTATGTTACATGTAATTCTACTGTTTAGCTATCATAATTTTACATACGTGTATATATATGTATACATATATTTATCATGATGTAATAATGTAGAATAAGGGGTGGAATGTCATGGTTTTGTAATTTTGTAATTTTGCTATCAGTATTCCACATCATAACATCATGTAAAGTATGGATACTTCTATTGAATGTGCAGTCCACAGAAGAAGACTACATATCCCAGAGAACAACAGGGTTAATGATAAGTCACGGGACCAGGACGCTGTATAATCTCGTTTCCAGGCTGGAGTGCCCTCCTTCTTCTCTCGAACTTCTCGGAGAGTGGGAAGCGTTCCAGCCGTGTCGCCTAGAGTTCACAGTAGGCCTCTCGGTTTTCGGGGACTCTCTCTCTCTCTGTTTCGTTCAATTTGTTAGCCTCAATTATATTATATTGTGTTATCTTGTATTTCGGTATCATATTTAGTAAAATAAGTTTTTCCTCCTTAGATTGTCGCTGTTTTATCCCACTCCCTTTTTCCCCCTCCTTTCCGGGCCCCGGGAGGGGGGCCCACGGGGTGGCTTCCCCTGTCACGGGCATAGGTAAATCTAAGTAACCCGTGACACATCCTCAAATCTTAGAATCCTCAATGCTTAGCATCCTCAATGCTTAGCATCCTCAATGCTTAGCATCCTCAATGCTTAGCATCCTCAATGCTTAGAATCCTCAATGCCTAGCTTAGAATCTTCAATGCTTAGAATCCTCAATGCTTAGAATTTTCAATGCTTAGAATCCTCGATGCTTAGAAACCTCAATGCACAGAGTCCTTAATGCTTAGAAACCTCAAAGATTAGAAAACTCAGTGCTTAGCTTAGAATCCTCACTGCTTAGAAACCTCAGTGCTTAGAATCCTCAGTGCTTAGCATCCTCAACGCGTAGAATCCCCAATGCTTAGAAACCTCACTGCTTAGCATCCTCAATCCTTAGTATGCTCTATGCTTAGCTTAGAATCCTCAATGCTTAGAATCCTCAATGCTTAGCATCCTCAATGCTGAGAAATTTTATTGTTTGAAACCTCATTGCTTAGAATCCTCAATGCTTACAAACCTCAATGCATAGAGGCTTGAATGCTTAGAAACCTCAAAGATTAGAAAATTCAATGCTTGGCTTAGAATTCTCATAGCTTAGAATCCTCAATGCTTAGAATCCTCCATGCATTGCTTAGAATCCTCAATAGTTAGAATCCTCAATGCTTCGCATCCTCAATGCTTAGCTTAGGAACCTCAATACTTAGAATCCTCAATGCTTAGCATCCTCATTACTTAGCTTAGAATCCTCAATGCTTCGCATCCTCAGTGCTTAGCTTAGAAACCTCAATACTTAGAATCCTCAATGCTTAGCATCCTCATTACATAGCTTAGAATCCTCAATGCTTAGAATTCTCAATGCTTAGCATCCTCAATGCTTAGCATCCTCAATGCTTAGCTTAGAATCCTCGGTGCTTAGAAACCTCAATGCTTAGCATCCTCAATGCTTAGCATCCTCAATGCTTAGAATCCTCAATGCTTAGCATCATCAATGCTTAGCATCCTCAATGCTTAGAATCCTCAATGCTTAGAATCCTCCATACATTGCTTAGAATCCTCAATAGTTAGAATCCTCAATGCTTAGTATCCTCATTACATAGCTTAGAATCCTCAATGCTTAGAATCCTCAATGCTTAGCATCCGCAATGCTTAGTATCCTCAATGCTTAGCATCCTCATTGCTTAGCTTAGAATCCTCGGTGCTTAGAAACCTCAATGCTTAGCATCCTCAATGCTTAGCATCCTCAATGCTTAGAATCCTCAATGCTTAGCATCCTCAATGCTTAGCATCCTCAATGCTTAGAATCCTCAATGCTTAGCATCCTCAATGCTTAGCATCCTCAATGCTAAGCATCCTCAATGCTTAGCATCCTCAATGCTTAGCATCCTCAATGCTTAGAATCCTCAATGCTTAGCATCCTCAATGCTTAGCATCCACAATGCTTAGAATCCTTAATGCTTAGAATTCTCAATGCTTAGCATCCTCAATGCTTAGCATCCTGAATGCTTTGCTTAGAATCCTCAATTCTTAGAATCCTCAATGCTTAGAATCCTCAATGCTTTGCTTAGAATCCTCAATGCTTAGAATCCTCAATGCTTAGAATCCTCAATGCTTAGCATCCTCAATGCTTAGCATCCTCATTGCTTAGCTTAGAATCCTCAAAGCTCAGAATCCTCACTGCTTAGGATCCTCAATGCTTAGCATCCTCCATGCATTGCTTAGAAACCTCAATGCGTAGAATCCCCATTGCTTAGAAATTTTATTGCTCTGAAACCTCAATGCTTAGCATCCCTAATGCTTTCAAACCTCAGTGCATAGAGGCCTTTTTGTTTAGAAACCTCAAAGATTAGAAAACTCAATGCTTGGCTTAGAATCCTCAATGCTTAGAATCCTCAATGCCTAGCTAAGAATCCTCAATGCTTAGAATCCTCAATGCTTAGAATCCTCAATGCTTAGAAACCTCAATGCACAGAGTCCTTAATGCTTAGAAACCTCAATACTTAGCATCCACAGTGCTTAGCTTAGAATCCTCACTGCATAGAAACCTGAATGCTTAGAATCCTCAATGCTTAGAATCCTCAATGCTTAGCTTAGAAACCTCAATGCTTAGAATCCTCAATGCTTAACATCCTCAATGATTAGAATCCTCAATGCATAGCTTAGAATACTCAATGCTTAGAATCCTCAAAGCTTAGAATCCTCAATGCTTAGCATCCTCAATGCTTAGCTTAGAATCCTCAAAGCTCAGGATCCTCAATGCTTACAAACCTCAATGCATACAGGCCTTAATACTTAGAAACCTCAAAGATTAGAAAACAGAATGCTTGGCTTAGAATCCTCAATGCTTAGAATCCTCAATGCTTAGCTTAGAAACCTCAATACTTAGAATCCTCAATGGTTAGCATCCTCATTACATAGCTTAGAATCCTCAATGCTTAGCATCCTCAATGCTTAGCATCCTCAATGCTTAGCATCCTCATTGCTTAGCATCCTTATTGCTTAGCTTAGAATCCTCAAAGCTCAGAATCCTCGGTGCATAGATACCTCAATGCTTAGCATCCTCAATGCTTAGCATCCTCAATGCTTAGAATCCTCAATGCTTAGCATCCTCAATGCTTAGAATCCTCAATGCTTAGCATCCTCAAATCTTAGAATCCTCAATGCTTAGCATCCTCAATGCTTAGCATCCTCAATGCTTTGCTTAGAAACCTCAATGCTTAGAATCCTCAAAGCTTAGAATCCTCAATGCTTAGAATCCTCCATGCATTGCTTAGAATCCTCAATAGTTAGAATCCTCAATGCTTCGCATCCTCAGTGCTTAGCTTAGAAACCTCAATACTTAGAATCCTCAATGCTTAGCATCCTCATTACATAGCTTAGAATCCTCAGTGCTTAGAATCCTCAATTCTTAGCATCCTCAAAGCTTAGAATCCTCAATGCTTAGCATCCTCAATGCTTAGCATTCTTAATGCTTAGCATCCTCAATGCTTAGCATCCTCAATGCTTAGATACCTCAATGCTTAGCATCCTCAATGCTTAGCATCCTCAATGCTTAGAATCCTCAATGCTTAGCATCCTCAATGCTTAGACACCTCAATGCTTTGCTTAGAAACCTCAATGTTTAGAATCCTCAATGCTTAGAATCCTCAATGCCTTGCTTAGAATCCTCAATGCTAAGAATCCTCAATGCTTAGAATCCTCAATGCTTAGAATCCTCAATGCGTAGCATCCTCAATGCTTAGAATCCTAAATGCTTAGCATCTTCAATGCTTCGCTTAGAATCCTCAAAGCTCAGGATCCTCAATGCATAGAAACCTCAATGCACAGAGTCCTTAATGCTTAGAAACCTCAATACTTAGCATCCTCAGTGCTTAGCTTAGAATCCTCACTGCTTAGAAACCTCAGTGCTTAGAATCCTCAGTGCTTAGCATCCTCAACGCGTAGAATCCCCAATGCTTAGAAACCTCAATGCTTAGCATCCTCAATCCTTAGTATGCTCTATGCTTAGCTTAGTATCCTCAATGCTTAAAATCCTCAATGCTTACAAACCTCAATGCTGAGAAATTTTATCGCTCGAAACCTCATTGCTTAGAATCCTCAATGCTTACAAACCTCAATGCATAGAGGCCTTAATGCTTAGAAACCTCAAAGATTAGAAAATTCAATGCTTGGCTTAGAATCCTCATAGCTTAGAATCCTCAATGCTTAGAATCCTCAATGCTTAGCATCCTCAATGCTTAGAATCCTCAATGCTTAGCATCCTCAATGATTACCATCCTCAATGCTTAGCATCCTCAATGCTTAGCATCCTAAATGCTTAGAATCCTCAATGCTTAGCATCCTCAAAGCTTATAATCCTCAATGCTTATAATCCTCAATGCTTAGCATCCTCAATGCTTAGAATCCTCAATGCTTAGCATCCTCAATCCTTAGTATGCTCTATGCTTAGCTTAGAATCCTCAATGCTTAGAATCCTCAATGCTTACAAACCTCAATGCTGAGAAATTTTATTGTTTGAAACCTCATTGCTTAGCATCCCAAATGCTTACAAACCTCAATGCATAGAGGCCTTAAAGCTTAGAAAACTCAAAGATTAGAAAACTCAATGCTTGGCTTAGAATCCTCAATGCTTAGAATCCTCCATGCTTAGAATCCTCAATGCTTAGAATCCTCAATGCTTAGCATCCTCCATGCATTGCTTAGAATCCTCAATAGTTAGAATCCTCAATGCTTAGCTTAGAAACCTCAATGCTTAGCATCCTCAATGCTTAGCATCCTCATTGCTTAGCATCCTCATTGCTTAGCTTAGAATCCTCAAAGCTCAAAATCCTCACTGCTTAGGAACCTCAATGCTGAGCATCCTCCATGCATTGCTTAGAAACCTCAATGCGCAGAATCCTCATTGCTTAGAAATTTTATTGCTCTGAAACCTCAATGCTTAGCAACCCTAATGCTTACAAACCTCATTGCATAGAGGCCTTAATGTTTAGAAAAAACAAAATTAGAAAACTCAGTGCTTGGCTTAGAATCCTCAATGCTTAGAATCCTCAATTCTTAGCATCCTCAATGCTTAGCATCCTCAATGCTTAGCATCCTCAATGCTTAGAATCCTCAATGCTTAGAATCCTCAATGCTTAGAATCCTCAATGTCTAGCTTAGAATCCTCAATGCTTAGAATCCTCAATGCTTAGAATGCTCAATGCACAGAGTCCTTAATACTTAGAAACCTCAATACTTAGCATTTTCAGTGCTTAGCTTAGAATCCTCACTGCTTAGAAACCTGAATGCTTAGAATCCTCAATGCTTAGAATCCTCAATGCTAAGCTTAGAAACCTCAATGCTTAGCATCCTCAATGCTTAGAATCCTCAATCCTTAGCATCCTCAATGCATATCTTAGAATCCTCAAAGCTCAGGATCCTGAATGCTTAGAAACCTCAATACTTAGAATCCTCAGTGCTTAGCATCCTCAACGCGTAGAATCCCCAATGCTTAGAAACCTCAATGCTTAGCATCCTCAATCCTTAGTATGCTCTATGCTTAGCTTAGAATCCTCAATGCTTAGAATCCTCAATGCTTACAAACCTCAATGCTCAGAAATTTTATTGTTTGCAACCTCATTGCTTAGCATCCCAAATGCTTACAAACCTCAATGCATAGAGGCCTTAATGCTTAGAAACCTCAAAGATTAGAAAACTCAATGCTTGGCTTAGAATCCTCAATGCTTAGAATCCTCAATGCTTTGAATCTTCAATGCTTAGCATCCTCCATGCATTGCTTAGAATCCGCAATAGTTAGAATCCTCAATGCTTCGTATCATCAATGCCTAGCTTAGAAACCTCAATGCTTAGAATCCTCAATGCTTAGAATCCTCAATGCTTACCTTAGAAACCTCAATGCTTAGAATCCTCACTGCTTAGAATCCTCAATGCTGAGAATCCTTAATGCTTAGAATCCTCAATGCTTAGAATCCTCAATGCTTAGAATCCTCAATGCACAGAGTCCTTAATGCTTAGAAACCTCAATACTTAGCATCCTCAATGCTTAGAATCCTCAATGCTTAGAATCCTCAATACTTAGAATCCTCAATGCTTAGAATCCTCAATGATTAGAATCCTCAATGCTAAGCTCAGAAACCTCAATCCTTAGCATCCTCAATGCATATCTTAGAATCCTCAAAGCTCAGGATCCTCAATGCTTAGAAACCTCAATGCACAGAGTCTTAATGCTTAGAAACCGCAATACTTAGCATCCTCAGTGCTTTGCTTAGAATCCTCACTGCTTAGAAACCTGAATGCTTAGAATCCTCAATGCTTAGAATCCTCAATGCTTAGCATAGAAACCTCAATGCTTAGAATCCTCAATGCTTAGAATCCTCAATACTTAGAATCCTCAATGCTTAGAATCCTCAATGCTTGGCATCCTCAATGCTTTGTATCCTCAATGCTTAGAATCCTCAATGCTTAGAATCCTCAATGCTTAGCATCCTCAATCCTTAGTATGCTCTATGCTTAGCTTAGAATCCTCAATGCTTAGAATCCTCAATGCTTATAAACCTCAATGCTGAGAAATTTTATTGTTTGAAACCTCATTGCTTTGCATCCCAAATGCTTACAAACCTCAATGCATAGAGGCCTTAAAGCTTAGAAAACTCAAAGATTAGAAAACTCAATGCTTGGCTTAGAATCCTCAATGCTTAGAATCCTCCATGCTTTGAATCCTCAATGCTTAGAATCCTCAATGCTTAGCATCCTCAATGCTTAGCATCCTCAATGCTTAGAATCCTCAATGCTTAGAATCCTCAATGCTTAGAATCCTCAATGCCTAGCTTAGAATCCTCAATGCTTAGAATCCTCAATGCTTAGAATGCTCAATGCACAGAGTCCTTAATACTTAGAAACCTCAATACTTAGCATTTTCAGTGCTTAGCTTAGAATCCTCACTGCTTAGAAACCTGAATGCTTAGAATCCTCAATGCTTAGAATCCTCAATGCTAAGCTTAGAAACCTCAATGCTTAGCATCCTCAATGCTTAGAATCCTCAATCCTTAGCATCCTCAATGCATATCTTAGAATCCTCAAAGCTCAGGATCCTGAATGCTTAGAAACCTCAATACTTAGAATCCTCAGTGCTTAGCATCCTCAACGCGTAGAATCCCCAATGCTTAGAAACCTCAATGCTTAGCATCCTCAATCCTTAGTATGCTCTATGCTGAGCTTAGAATCCTCAATGCTTAGAATCCTCAATGCTTACAAACCTCAATGCTCAGAAATTTTATTTTTTGCAACCTCATTGCTTAGCATCCCAAATGCTTACAAACCTCAATGCATAGAGGCCTTAATGCTTAGAAACCTCAAAGATTAGAAAACTCAATGCTTGGCTTAGAATCCTCAATGCTTAGAATCCCCAATGCTTTGAATCTTCAATGCTTAGCATCCTCCATGCATTGCTTAGAATCCGCAATAGTTAGAATCCTCAATGCTTCGTATCATCAATGCTTAGCTTAGAAACCTCAATGCTTAGAATCCTCAATGCTTAGAATCCTCAATGCTTACCTTAGAAACCTCAATGCTTAGAATCCTCACTGCTTAGAATCCTCAATGCTGAGAATCCTTAATGCTTAGAATCCTCAATGCTTAGAATCCTCAATGCTTAGAATCCTCAATGCACAGAGTCCTTAATGCTTAGAAACCTCAATACTTAGCATCCTCAATGCTTAGAATCCTCAATGCTTAGAATCCTCAATACTTAGAATCCTCAATGCTTAGAATCCTCAATGATTAGAATCCTCAATGCTAAGCTCAGAAACCTCAATCCTTAGCATCCTCAATGCATATCTTAGAATCCTCAAAGCTCAGGATCCTCAATGCTTAGAAACGTCAATGCACAGAGTCCTTAATGCTTAGAAACCTCAATACTTAGCATCCTCAGTGCTTTGCTTAGAATCCTCACTGCTTAGAAACCTGAATGCTTAGAATCCTCAATGCTTAGAATCCTCAATGCTTAGCTTAGAAACCTCAATGCTTAGAATCCTCAATGCTTAGAATCCTCAATGCTTAGAATCCTCAATGCTTAGCATCCTCAATGCTTGGCATCCTCAATGCTTTGTATCCTCAATGCTTAGAATCCTCAATGCTTAGAATCCTCAATGCTTACAATTCTCAATGCTTAGCATCCTCAATGCTTAGCTTAGAAACCTCAATGCACAGAGTCCTTAATGCTTAGAAACCTCAATGCACAGAGTCCTTAATGCTTAGAAACCTCAATACTTAGCATCCTCAGTGCTTAGCTTTGAATCCTCACTGCTTAGAAACCTGAATGCTTAGAATCCTCAATGCTTAGAATCCTCAATGCTTAGAATCCTAAATGCTTAGCATCCTCAATGCATAGCTTAGAATCCTCAAAGCTCAGGATCCTCAATGCTTAGAAACCTCAATGCACAGAGTCCTTAATGCTTAGAAACCTTAATACTTAGCATCCTCAGTGCTTAGCTTAGAATCCTTTGCTTAGTAACCTCAATGCTTAGAATCCTCAGTGCATAGCATCCTCAACGCGTAGAATGCCCAATGCTTAGAAACCTCAATGTTTAGCATCCTCAATCCTTAGTATGCTCTATGCTTAGCTTAGAATCCTCAATGCTTAGAATCCTCAATGCTTACAAACCTCAATGCTGAGAAATTTTATTGTTTGAAACGTCATTGCTTAGCATCCCAAATGCTTACAAACCTCAATACATAGATGTCTTAATGCTTAGAAACCTCAAAGATTAGAAAAATCAATGCTTGGGTTAGAATCCTCAATGCTTAGAGTCCCCAATGCTTAGAATCCTCAATGCTTAGCATCCTCCATGCATTGATTAGAATCCTCAATAGTTAGAATCCTCAATGCTTAGCTTAGAATCCTCAAAGCTACAGATCCCCAATGCTTAGAAACCTCAATGCACAGAGTCCTTAATGCTTAGAAACCTCAATACTTAGCATCCTCAGTACTTAGCTTAGAATCCTCACTGCTTAGAAACCTCAATGCTTAGAATCCTCAGTGCTTAGCATCCTCAACGCGTAGAATCCCCAATGCTTAGAAACCTCAATGCTTAGCATCCTCAATCCTTAGTATGCTCTATGCTTAGCTTAGAATCCTCAATGCTTAGAATCCTCAATGCTTACAAACCTCAATGCTCAGAAATTTTATTGTTTGAAACCTCATTGCTTAGCATCCCAAATGCTTACAAACCTCAATGCATAGAGACCTTAATGCTTAGAATCCTCAAAGATTAGAAAACTCAATGCTTGGCTTAGAATCCTCAATGCTTAGAATCCTCAATGCTTAGAATCCTCCATGCTTAGAATCCTCAGTGCTTAGAATCCTCAATGCTTAGCATCCTCAATGCCTAGCTTAGAATCCTCAATGCTTAGAATCCTCAATGCTTAGAATCCTCAATGCTTAGAATCCTCAATGCTTTGCTTAGAAACCACAATGCTTAGAGTCCTCAACGCTTAGAATCCTCAATGCTTAGAATCCTCCATGCATTGCTTAGAATCCTCAATAGTTAGAATCCTCAATGCTTCGCGTCCTCAATGCTTAGCTTAGAAACCTCAATGCTTAGAATCCTCAATGCTTAGCATCCTCAATGCTTAGAATCCTCAATGCTTAGCATTCTCAATGCTTAGCATCCTCAATGCTTAGAATCCTCAATGCTTAGCATAGAAACATCAATGCTTAGAATCCTCAATGCTTAGAATCCTCAATGCCTAGATTAGAATCCTCAATGCTTAGAATCCTCAATGCTTAGAATCCTCAATGCTTAGAATCCTCAATGCTTAGCATCCTCAATGCTTAGCATAGAAAACTCAATGCTTAGAATCCTCAATGGTTAGAAACCTCAATGCACAGAGTCCTTAATGCTATGAAACCTCAATACTTAGCATCCTCAGTGCTTAGCTTAGAATCCTTTGCTTAGAAACCTCAATGCTTAGAATCCTCAGTGGTTAGCATCCTCAACGCGTAGAATCCCCAATGCTTAGAAACATCAATGTTTAGCATCCTCAATCCTTAGTATGCTCTATGCTTAGCTTAGAATCCTCAATGCTTAGAATCCTCAATGCATACCAACCTCAATGCTGAGAAATTTTATTATTTGAAACCTCATTGCTTAGCATCCCAAATGCTTACAAACCTAAATGCATAGATGTCTTAATGCTTAGAAACCTCAAAGATTAGAAAAATCAATGCTTGGCTTAGAATCCTCAATGCTTAGAATCCCCAATGCTTAGAATCCTCAATGCTTAGCATCCTCCATGAATTGCTTAGAATCCTCAATAGTTAGAATCCTCAATGCTTAGCATCCTCATTACATAGCTTAGAATCCTCAATGCTTAGCATCCTCAATGCTTAGAATCCTCAATGCTTAGAAACCTCAATGCTTAGAATCCTCTATGCTTAGAATCCTCAATGCTTAGAATCCTCAATGCTTAGCATCCTCAATGCTTAGAAACCTCAATGCTTAGAATCCACAATGCCTAGCTTAGAATCCTCAATGCTGAGAATCTTCAATGCTGAGAATCCTCAATGCTTAGAATCCTCAATGCTTAGAAACCTCAATGCACAGAGTCCTTAATGCTTAGAAACCTCAATACTTAGCAACCTCAGTGCTTAGTGTAGAATCCTCACTGCTTAGAAACCTGAATGCTTAGAATCCTCAATGCTTAGATTCCTCGATGCTTAGAATCCTCAATGCTTAACATCCTCAATGCTTAGAATCCTTACTGCTTAGAATCCTCAATGCTTAGAATCCTCACTGCTTAGAAACCTCATTGCTTATAATCCTCAGTGCTTAGCATCCTCAATGCGTAGAATCCCCAATGCTTAGAAACCTCAATGCTTAGCATCCTCAATCCTTAGTATGCTCTATGCTTAGCTCAGAATCCTCAATGCTTAGAATCCTCAATGCTTAGCATCCTCAATGCTTTGTATCCCCATTACATAGCTTAGAATCCTCAATGCTTAGCATCCTCAATGCTTAGCATCCTCCATGCATTGCTTAGAAACCACAATGCGTAGAATCCTCATTGCTTAGAAATTTTATTGCTCTGAAACCTCAATGCTTAGCATCCCTAATGCTTACAAACCTCAGTGCATAGAGGCCTTAATGTTTAGAAACCTCAAAGATAAGAAAACTCAATGCTTGGCTTAGAATCCTCAATGTTTAGAATCCTCAATGCATAGAATCCTCAATGCTTAGCATCCTCAATGCTTAGCATCCTCATTACATAGCTTAGAATCCTCAATGCTTAGAATCCTCAATGCTTAGCATCCTCAATGCTGGGAATCCTCAATGCACAGAGTCCTTAATTCTTAGAAACCTCAATACTTAGCATCCTCAGTGCTTAGCTTAGAATCCTCACTGCTTAGAAACCTGAATGCTTAGAATCCTCAATGCTACACTTAGAAACCTCAATGCTTAGCATCCTCAATGTTTAGAATCCTCAATGCATAGCTTAGAATCCTCAATGCTTAGAATCCTCAATGCTTAGCATTCTCAATGCTTAGCATCCTCAATGCTTAGCATCCTCAATGCTTAGCATCCTCAATGCATATCTTAGAATCCTCAAAGCTCAGTATCCTCAATGCTTAGAAACCTCAATGCACAGAGTTCTTAATGCTTAGAAACCTCAATACTTAGCATCCTCATTGCTTAGCTTAGAATCCTCACTGCTTAGAAACCTCAATGCTAAGAATCCTCAGTGCTTAGCATTCTCAACGCGTAGAATCCTCAATGCTTAGCATCCTCCATGCATAGCTTAGAATCCTCAATGCTTAGAATCCTCAATGCTTAGCATCCTCAATGCTTAGAATCCTTAATGCTTAGCATCCTGCATGCATAGCTTAGAATCCTCAATGCTTAGAATCCTCAATGCTTAGAATCCTCAATGCACACAGTCCTTAATGCTTATCATCCTCAGTGCTTCGCTTAGAATCCTCAAAGCTCAGGATCCTCAATGCTTAGAAACCTCAATGCACAGAGTCCTTAATGCTTAGAAACCTCAATGCTTAGAATCCTCAGTGCTTAGCATCCTCAATGAGTAGAATCCCCAATACTTAGAAACCTCAATCCTTAGTATGCTCTATGCTTAGCTTAGAATCCTCAATGCTTAGAATCCTCAATGCTTAGCATCCTTAATGATTAGCATCCTCAATGCTTAGCATCCTCAATGCTTAGCATCCTCAATGCTTAGCATCCACAATGCCTAGCTTAGAGTCCTCAATGCTTAGAAACCTCAATGCTTAGAATCCTCAATGCTTAACATCCTCAATGCTTAGAATCCTCACAGCTTAGAATCCTCAATGCTTAGAATCCTCAATGCATAGCATCCTCAATGCATAGCTTAGAATCTCCAAAGCTCAGGATCCTCAATGCTTAGAAACCTCAATGCACAGAGTCCTTAATGCTTAGAAACCTCAATACTTATCAATCTCAGTGCTTAGCATAGAATCCTCACTGCTTAGAAACCTCAATGCTTATAATCCTCAGTGCTTAGCATCCTCAATGCGTAGAATCCCCAATGCTTAGAAACCTCAATGCTTAGCATCCTCAATCCTTAGTATGCTCTATGCTTAGCTTAGAATCCTCAATGCTTAGAATCCTCAATGCTTAGCATCCTCAATGCTTAGCATCCCCATTACATAGCTTAGAATCCTCAATGCTTAGCATCCTCATTGCTTAGAATCCTCACTGCTTAGCTTAGAAAACTCAATGCTTAGAATCCTCAATGCTTAACATCCTCAATGTTTAGAATCCTCAATGCATAGCTTAGAATCCTCAATGCTTAGAATCCTCAATGCTTAGCATCCTCAATCCTTAGTATGCTCTATGCTTAGCCTAGAATCCTCAATGCTTAGAATCCTCAATGCTTACAAATCTCAATGCTGAGAAATTTTATGGTTTGAAACCTCATTGCTTAGCATCCCAAATGCTTAGAAACCTCAATGCATAGAGGCCTTAATGCTTAGAAACCTCAAAGAATAGAAAATTCAATGCTTGGCTTAGAATCCTCATAGCTTAGAATCCTCAATGCTTAGGAACCTCAATGCTTAGCATCCTCAATGCATTGCTTAGAAACCTCAATGCGTAGAATCCTCATTGCTTAGAAATTTTATTGCTCTGTAACCTCAATGCTTAGCATCCCTAATGCTTACAAACCTCAGTGCATAGAGGCCTTAATGTTTAGAAACGTCAAAGATAAGAAAACTCAATGCTTGGCTTAGAATCCTCAATGCTTAGAAACCTGAATGCTTAGAATCCTCAATGCTAAGCTTAGAAACCTTAATGCTTAGCATCCTCAATGCTTAGAATCCTCAATCCTTAGCATCCTCAATGCATATCTTAGAATCCTCAAAGCTCAGGATCCTCAATGCTTAGAAACCTCAATGCACAGAGTCCTTAATGCTTAGAAACCTCAATACTTAGAATCCTCAGTGCTTAGCATCCTCACGCGTAGAATCCCCAATGCTTAGAAACCTCAATGCTTAGCATCCTCAATCCTTAGTATGCTCTATGCTTAGGTTAGAATCCTCAATGCTTAGAATCCTCAATGCTTACAAACCTCGATGCTGAGAAATTTTATTGTTTGAAACCTCATTTCTTAGCATCCCAAATGCTTACAAACCTCAATGCATAGAGGCCTTAATGCTTAGAAACCTCAAAGATTAGAAAACTCAATGCTTGGCTTAGAATCCTCAATGCTTAGAATCCTCAATGCTTAGAATCCTCCATGCATAGCTTAGAATCCTCAGTGCTTAGAATCCTCAATGCTTAGAATCCTCAATGCTTAGAATCCTCGTTGCATTGCTTAGAATCCTCAATAATTAGAATCCTCAATTCTTCGCATCCTCAATGCTTAGCATAGAAACCTCAATACTTAGAATCCTCAATGCTTAGCATCCTGAAAGCTTAGAATCCTCAATGCTTAGCATCCTCAAATCTTAGAATCCTCAATGCTTAGCATCCTCAATGCTTAGCATCCTCAATGCTTAGTATGCTCTATGCTTAGAATCCTCAATGCTTACCATTCTCAATGCTTAGCATCCTCAATGCTTAGCATCCTCAATGCTTAGTATCCTCAATGCTTAGAATCCTCAATGCTTAGAATCCTCAATGCTTAGAATCCTCCATGCATTGCTTAGAATCCTCAATAGTTAGAATCCTCAATGCTTACCATCCTCAATGCTTAGCATAGAAACCACAATACTTAGAATCCTCAATGCTTAGCATCCTCATTACATAGCTTAGAATCCTCAATGCTTAGAATCCTCAATGCTTAGCATCCTCAATGCTTAGCATCCTCAGTTCTTAGCATCCTCAAAGCTTAGAATACTCAATGCTTACCATCCTCAATGCTTAGCATCCTCAATGCTTAGCATCCTCAATGCTTAGAATCCTCAATGCTTAGCATCCTCAATGCTTAGCATCCTCAATGCTTAGCATCCTCAATGCTTAGCATCCTCAATGCTTAGAAACCTCAATGCTTTGCTTAGAAACCTCAATGCTTAGAATCCTCAATGCTTAGCATCCTCAATGCCTAGCTTAGAATCCTCAATGCTTAGAATCCTCAATGCTTAGAATCCTCAATGCTTAGAATCCTCAATGCTTAGCATCCTCAATGCTTAGCATCCTCAAATCTTAGAATCCTCAATGCTTAGCATCCTCAATGCTTAGCATCCTCAATACTTAGCATCCTCAAAGCTTAGAATCCTCCATGCTTAGCTTAGAAACCTCAATGCTTAGAATCCTCAATGCTTAGAATCCTCAGTGCTTAGAATCCTCATTGCCTAGATTAGAATCCTCAATGCTTAGAATCCTCAATGCTTAGAATCCTCAATGCTTAGAATCCTCAATGCATAGCTTAGAATCCTCAATGCTTAGAATCCGCAATGCTTAGCATCCTCAATCCTTAGTATGCTCTATGCTTAGCTTAGAATCCTCAATGCTTACAAACCTCAATGCTGAGAAATTTTATTGTTTGAAACCTCATTGCTTAGCATCCCAAATGCTTGCAAACCTCAATGCATAGAGGCCTTAATGCTTAGAAACCTCAAAGATTAGAAAACTAAATTCTTGGCTTAGAATCCTCAATGCTTAGAATCCTCAATGCTTAGAATCCTCCATGCATAGCTTAGAATCCTCAATGCTTAGAATCCTCAATGCTTAGCATCCTCCATGCATTGCTTAGAATCCTCAATAGTTTGAATCCTCAATGCTTCGCATCCTCAATGCTTAGCTTAGAAACCTCAATGCTTAGAATCCTCAATGCTTAGCATCCTCAATGCTTAGCATCCTCATTGCTTAGCATCCTCATTGCTTAGCATCCTCATTGCTTAGCTTAGAATCCTCAAACCTCAGAATCCTCACTGCTTAGGAACCTCAATGCTTAGCATCCTCCATGCATTGCTTAGAAACCTCAATGCGCAGAATCCTCATTGCTTAGAAATTTTATTGCTCTGAAACCTCAATGCTTAGCAACCCTAATGCTTACAAACCTCATTGCATAGAGGTTTTAATGTTTAGAAACAACAAAGATTAGAAAACTCAATGCTTGGCTTAGAATCCTCAATGCTTAGCATCCTCAATGCTTAGCATCCTCAATGCTTAGCATCCTCAATACTTAGCATCCTCAATGCTTAGCATCCTCAATGCTTTGCATCCTCAATGCTTAGCATCCTCAATACTTAGCATCCTCAATGCTTAGAATCCTCCATGCTTAGCTTAGAAACCTCAATGCTTAAAATCCTCAATGCTTAGAATCCTCAATGCTTAGAATCCTCAATGCCTAGATTAGAATCCTCAATGCTTAGAATCCTCAATGCTTAGAATCCTCAATGCTTAGAATCCACAATGCTTAGCATCCTCAATGCTTAGCTTAGAAAACTCAATGATAAGAATCCTCAATTCTTAACATCCTCAATGTTTAGAATCCTCAATGCATAGCTTAGAATCCTCTATGCTTAGAATCCTCAATGCTTAGAATCCTCCATGCATAGCTTAGAATCCTCAATGCTTAGAATCCTCAATGCTTAGCATCCTCAATGCTTAGCATCCTCAATGCTTAGCATCCTCAGTGCTTAGAAACCTGAATGCTTTGCTTAGAAACCTCAATGCTTAGAATCCTCAATGCCTAGCTTAGAATCCTCAATACTTAGAATCCTCAATGCTTAGCTTCCTCAATGCTTAGCATCCTCAATACTTAGAATCCTCCATGCTCAGCTTAGAAACCTCAATGCTTAGAATCCTCAAGGCTTAGAATCCTCAAGGCTTAGAATCCTCAATGCTTAGAATCCTCAATGCCTAGATTAGAATCCTAAATGCTTAGAATCCTCAATGCTTAGAATCCTCAATGCTTAGAATCCTCAATGCTTAGCATCCTCACTGCTTAGCTTAGAAAACTCAATGCTTAGAATCCTCAATGCTTAACATCCTCAATGTTTAGAATCCTCAATGCATAGCTTAGAATCCTCAATGCTTAGAATCCTCAATGCTTAGCATCCTCAATCCTTAGTATGCTCTATGCTTAGCCTAGAATCCTCAATGCTTAGAATCCTCAATGCTTACAAATCTCAATGCTGAGAAATTTTATGGTTTGAAACCTCATTGCTTAGCATCCCAAATGCTTAGAAACCTCAATGCATAGAGGCCTTAATGCTTAGAAACCTCAAAGAATAGAAAATTCAATGCTTGGCTTAGAATCCTCATAGCTTAGAATCCTCAATGCTTAGAATCCTCCATGCTTAGAATCCTCAATGCTTAGCATCCTCAATGCTTAGCTTAGAACACTCAATGCTTAGAATCCTCAATGCTTAACATCCTCAATGTTTAGAATCCTCAATGCATAGCTTAGAATCCTCAATGCTTAGAATCCTCAATGCTTAGTATCCCAAATCCTTAGTATGCTCTATGCTTAGCTTAGAATCCTCAATGCTTAGAATTCTCAATGCTTACAAACCTCAATGCTGAGAAATTTTATTGTTTGAAACCTCATTGCTTAGCATCCCAAATGCTTACAAACCTCAATGCAGAGAGGCCTTAATGCTTTGAAACCTCAAAGATTAGAAAACTCAATGCTTGGCTTAGAATCCTCAATGCTTAGAATCCTCAATGCTTAGAATCCTTCATGCTTAGAATCCTCAGTGCTTAGAATCCTCAATGCTTAGCATCCTCCATGCATTGCTTAGAATCCTCAATAGTTAGAATCCTCAATGCCTCGCATCCTCAATGCTTGGCTTAGAATCCTCAATGCTTAGAAACCTCAATGCTTAGAATCCTCAATGCTTAGAATCCTCAATGCTTAGAATCCTCAATGCTTAGCATCCTCAATCCTTAGTTTGCTCTATGCTTAGCTTAGAATCCTCAATGCTTAGAATCCTCAATGCATACAAACCTCAATGCTGAGAAATTTTATTGTTTGAAACCTCATTGCTTAGCATCCCAAATGCTTGCAAACCTCAATGCATAGAGGCCTTAATGCTTAGAAACCTCAAAGATTAGAAAACTCAATGCTTGGCTTAGAATCCTCAATGCTTAGCATCCTCAACGATTAGCATCCTCAATGCTTAGCTTAGAATCCTCAAAGCTCAGGATCCTCAATGCTTAAAAACCTCAATGCACAGAGTCCTTAATGCTTAGAAACCTCAATACTTAGCATCCTCAGAGCTTATCTTAGAATCCTCACTGATAAGAATCCTCAACGCTTATAATCCTCAGTGCTTAGCATCCTCAATGCGTAGAATCCCCAATGCTTAGAAACCTCATTGCTTAGCATCCTCAAACCTTAGTATGCACTATGCTTACCTTAGAATCCTCAATGCATAAAATCCTCAATGCTTAGCATCCTCCATGCACTGCTTAGAAACCTCAATGCCTAGAATCCTGATTGCTTAGAATCCTCAACGCTGAGAAATTTTATTCCTTGGAAACCTCAATGCTTAGCATCCCTAATGCTTACAAACCTCAATGCATAGAGGCCTTAATGCTTAGAATCCTCAAAGATTAGAAAACTCAATGCTTGGCTTAGAATCCTCAATGCTTACAAACCTCAATGCATAGAGACCTTAAAGCTTAGAGACCTCAATGCTTAGAGTACTTAATGCTTAGAATCCTCAATACATAGAATCCACAATGCTTAGCATCCTCATTGCTTAGCATCCTCAATGCATACCTTAGAATCCTCAATGCTTAGAAACCTCAACGCGTAAAATCTTCAATGTGTAGAATGCTCATTTCTTAGAATCCTCAATGCTGAGAAACCTTATTGCTTAGAAACCTCAATGCATAAAGACCTAAATGCTTAGAATCCTCAATGCATAGCTTAGAATCCTCAATGCTTAGAATCCTCAACGCGTAAAATCTTCAATGTGTAGAATGCTCATTTCTTAGAATCCTCAATGCTGAGAAACCTCAATGCTTAGAATCCTTAATGCTTAGCATCCTCAATGCTTAGCTTAGAATCCTCAAAGCTCAGGATCCTCAATGCTTAGAAACCTCAATGCACAGAGTCCTTAATGCTTAGAAACCTCAATACATAGCATCCTCAGTGCTTATCTTGGAATCCTCACTGCTTAGAAACCTCAATGCTTAGAATCCTCAGTGCTTAGCATCCTCAATGCGTAGAATACCCAATCCTTAGAACCCTCAATGCTTAGTATCCTCAATCCTTAGTATGCTCTATGCTTAGCTTAGAATCCTCAATGCTTAGAATCCTCAATGCTTACAAACCTCAATGCTGAGAAATTTTATTGTTTGAAACCTCATTGCTTAGAATCCTCAATGCTTACAAACCTCAATGCATAGAGGCCTTAATGCTTAGAAACCTCAAAGATTAGAAAACTCAATGCTTGGCTTAGAATCCTCAATGCTTAGAATCCTCAATGCTTAGAATCCTCCATGCATTGCTTAGAATCCTCAATGCTTAGAATCCTCAATGCTTAGCATCCTCATTGCTTAGTTTAGAATCCTCAAAGCTCAGAATCCTCAATGCTCAGAAACCTCAATGCTTAGAATCGTCAATGCTTACAATCCTCAATGCTTAGAATCCTCACTGCTTAGAATCCTCAATGCTTAGCATCCTCAAAGCTTAGAATCCTCAAAGCTTATAATCCGCAATGCATAGCATCCTCAATGCTTAGCATCCTCAATGCTTAGCATCCTCAATGCTTAGTATCCTCATTGCTTACAATCCTCAATGCTTAGAATCCTCAATGCTTAGAATCCTCAGTGCTTAGAATCCTCAATGCCTAGCTTAGAATCCTCAATGCTTAGAATCCTCAATGCTTAGAATCCTCAATGCTTAGCATCCTCAATGCTTAGCATCCTCATTGCTTAGCATCCTCATAACTTAGCTTAGAATCCTCAAAGCTCAGAATCCTCACTGCTTAGGAACCTCAATGCTTAGCATCCTCCATGCATTGCTTAGAAACCTCAATGCGCAGAATCCTCATTGCTTAAAAATTTTATTGCTCTGAAACCTCAATGCTTACAACCCTAATGCTTACATACCTCAATGCATAGAGGCCTTAATGTTTAGAAAAAAAGATTAGAAAACTCTATGCTAGACTTAGAATCCTCAATGCTTAGAATCCTCAATGCTTAGCATCCTCAATGCTTAGCATCCTCAATGCTTAGAATCCTCAATGCTTAGAATCCTCAATGCTTAGAATCCTCATTGCTTAGCATCCTCAATGCTTAGCATCCTCATTGCTTAGCTTAGAATCCTCAAAGCTCAGAATCCTCACTGCTTAGGAACCTCAATGCTTAGCATCCTCCATGCATTGCTTAGAATCCTCAATAGTTAGAATCCTCAATGCTTCGCATCCTCAATGCTTAGCTTAGAAACCTCAATACGTAGAATCCTCAATGCTTAGCATCCTCATTACATAGCTTAGAATCCTCAATGCTTAGGATCCTCAATGCTTAGCATCCTCAAAACTTAGCATACTCATTGCTTAGCATCCTCATTGCTTAGCTCAGAATCCTCAAAGCTCAGAATTTTTACAGCTTAGGAACCTCAATGCTTAGCATCCTCCATGCATTGCTTAGAAACCTCAATGCGCAGAATCCTCATTGCTTAGAAATTTTATTGCTCTGAAAGCTCAATGCTTAGCATCCCTAATGCTTACAAACCTCAATGCATAGAGGCCTTAATGTTTAGAAACTTCAAAGATTAGAAAACACAATGCTTGCCTTAGAATCCTCAATGCTTAGAATCCTCAATGCTTAGCATCCTCAATGCTTAGCATCCTCAATGCTTAGCATCCTCAATGCTTGACATCCTCAGTGCTTGGCATCCTCAATGCTTAGAATCCTCAATGCTTAGAATCCTCAATGCTTAGAATCCTCAATGCTTAGAATCCTCTATGCCTAGCTTAGAATCCTCAATGCTTAGAATCCTCAATGCTTAGAATCCTCAATGCTTAGAATCCTCAATGCTTAGCATCCTCAATGCTTAGCATCCTCAATGCTTAGAATCCTCAATGCTTAGAATCCTCGATGCTTAGAATCCTCGATTCTTAGAATCCTCACTGCTTAGAATCTTCAATTCTTAGAATCCTCGATGCTTAGAATCCTCAATGCTTAGAATCCTCACTGCTTAGAATCCTCACTGCTTAGAATCCTCAATGCTTAGAATCCTCAATGCTTAGAATCCTCAATGCTTTGAAACCTCAATGCACAGAGTCCTTAATGCTTAGAAACCTCAACACTTAACATCCTCAGTGCTTAGCTTAGAATCCTCACTGCTTAGAAACCTCAATGCTTAGAATCCTCAGTGCTTAGAATCCTCAATGCTTACAAACCTCAATGCTAAGAAATTTTATTGTTTGCAACCTCATTGCTTAGCATCCCAAATGCTTACAAACCTCAATGCATAGAGGCCTTAATGCTTAGAAACCTCAAAGATTAGAAAACTCAATGCTTGGCTTAGAATCCTCAATGCTTAGAATCTTCAATGCTTAGCATCCTCCATGCATTGCTTAGAATCCGCAATAGTTAGAATCCTCAATGCTTCGTATCATCAATGCTTAGCTTAGAAACCTCAATGCTTAGAATCCTCAATGCTTAGAAACCTCAATGCTTACCTTAGAAACCTCAATGCTTAGAATCCTCAATGCTTAGAATCCTCAATGCTGAGAATCATTAATGCTTAGAATCCTCAATGCTTAGAATCCTCAATGCACAGAGTCCTTAATGATTAGAAACCTCAATACTTTGCATCCTCAATGCTTAGAATCCTCAATGCTTAGAATCCTCAATGCTTAGAATCCTCAATGATTAGAATCCTCAGTGCTAAGCTCAGAAACCTCAATCCTTAGAATCCTCAATGCATATCTTAGAATCCTCAAAGCTCAGGATCCTCAATGCTTAGAAACCTCAATGCACAGAGTCCTTAATGCTTAGAAACCTCAATACTTAGCATCCTCAATGCTTAGCATCCTCAATGCTTAGAATCCTCAATGCTTAGAATCCTCAATGCTTAGAATCCTCAATGTTTAGAAACCTCAATGCACAGAGTCCTTAATGCTTAGAAACCTCAATACTTAGCATCCTCAGTGCTTAGCTTAGAATCCTCACTGTTTAGAAACCTCAATGCTTAGAATCCTCAGTGCTTAGCATCCTCAACGCGTAGAATCCCCAATACTTAGAAACCTCAATGCTTAGCATCCTCAATCCTTATTATGCTCTATGCTTAGCTTAGAATCCTCAATGCTTAGAATCCTCAATGCTTACAAACCTCAATGCTGAGAAATTTTATTGTTTGCAACCTCATTGCTTAGCATCCCAAATCCTTACAAACCTCAATGCATAGAGGCCTTAATGCTTAGAAACCTCAAAGATTAGAAAACTCAATGCTTGGCTTAGAATCCTCAATGCTAAGAATCCTCAATGCTTAGAATCCTCCATGCATAGCTTAGACTCCTCAATGCGTAGAATCCTCACTGCTTAGAAACCTGAATGCTTAGAATCCTCAATAGTTAGATTCCTCGATGCTTAGAATCCTCAATGCTTAGCTTAGAAACCTCAATGCTTAGAATTCTCAATGCTTAACATCCTCAATGCTTAGAATCCTCAATGCTTAGAATCCTCAATGCTTAGAATCGTCAATGCTTAGAATCCTCAATGATTAGAAACCTCAATGCACAGAGTCCTTAATGCTTAGAAACCTCAATACTTAGCATCCTCAGTGCTTAGCTTAGAATCCTCACTGCTTAGAAACCTGAGTGCTTAGAATCCTCAATGCTTAGAATCCTCAATGCTTAGAATCCTCAATGCTTAGCATACTCAATGCATAGCTTAGAATCCCCAAAGCTCAGGATCCTCAATGCTTAGAAACCTCAATGCACAGAGTCCTTAATGCTTAGAAACCTCAATACTTAGCATTCTCATTACTTAGCATAGAATCCTCACTGCTTAGAAACCTCAATGCTTATAATCCTCAGTGCTTAGCATCCTCAACGCGTAGAATCCCCAATGCTTAGAAACCTCAATACTTAGCATCCTCAATCCTTAGTATGCTCTATGCTTAGCTTAGCATCCTCATTGCTTAGAATCCTCAATGCTTAGAATCCTCAATGCTTAGCATCCTCAATGCTTAGCATCCTCAACGCTTAGAATCCTCAATGCTTAGAATTCTCAACGCTTAGCATCCTCAACGCTTAGCATCCTCAATGCTTAGAATCCTCAATGCTTAGAATCCGCAATGCTTAGCATCCTCAATACTTAGCATCCTCAATGCTTAGCATCCTCAATGGTTAGCATCCTCAATGCTTATAATCCTCAACGCTTAGCATCCTCAATGCTTAGAATCCTCAATGCTTAGAATCCACAATGCCTAGCTTAGAATCCTCAATGCTGAGAATCCTCAATGCTTAGAATCCTCAATGCTTAGAAACCTCAATGCACAGAGTCCTTAATGCTTAGTAACCTCAATACTTAGCATCCTCAGTGCTTAGCGTAGAATCCTCACTGCTTAGAAACCTGAATGCTTAGAATCCTCAATGCTTAGATTCCTCGATGCTTAGAAGCCTCAATGCTTAGTTTAGAAACCTCAATGCTTAGAATCCTCAATGCTTAGCATCCTCAATGCTTAGCATCCTCAATGCTTAGCATCCTCATTGCTTAGCATCCTCATTGCTTAGCTTAGAATCCTCAAAGCTAAGAATCCTCACTGCTTAGGAACCTCAATTCTTAGCATCCTCCATGCATTGCTTAGAAACCTCAATGCGCAGAATCCTCATTGCTTAGAAATTTTATTGCTCTGAAACCTCAATGCTTAGAAACCCTAATGCTTACAAACCTCATTGCATAGAGGCCTTAATGTTTAGAAACAACAAAGATTAGAAAACTCAATGCTTGGCTTAGAATCCTCAATGCTTAGAATCCTCAATGCTTAGAATCCTGAATGCTTAGCATCCTCAATGCCTAGAATCCTCAATGCTTAGAATCCTCAATGCATAGCACCCTCAATGGTTAGCATCCTCAATGCTTAGCATCCTCAATGCTTAGCTTAGAAAACTCAATGCTTAGCATCCTCAATGCTTAACAGCCTCAATGCTTACCATCCTCAATGCTTAGCATCCTCAATGCTTAGCATCCTCAATGCTTAGCATCCTCATTGCTTAGAAACTTCAATGCACAGAGTCCTTAATGCTTAGAAACCTCAATACTTAGCATCCTCAGTGCTTATCTTAGAATCCTCACTGCTTAGAAACCTCAATTCTTAGAATCCTCAGTGCTTAGCATCCTCAACGCATAGAATTCCCAATGCTTAGAATCCTCAATGCTTAGCATCCTCAATGCTTAGCATCCTCAATGTTTAGCATCCTCAATAATTAGCATCCTCAATGCTTAGAATCCTCCATGCTTAGCTTAGAAACCTCAATGCTTAGAATCCTCAATGCTTAGAATCCTCAATGCTTAGAATCCTCAATGCTTAGAATCCTCAGTGCTTAGAATCCTCAATGCTTAGAATCCTCAATGCTTAGAATCCTCAATGCTTAGCATCCTCAATGCTTAGCTTAGAAAACTCAATGCTTAGAATCCTCAATGCTTAACATCCTCAATGTTTAGAATCCTCAATGCATAGCTTAGAATCCTCAATGCTTAGAATCCTCAATGCTTAGCATCCTCAATCCTTAGTATGCTCTATGCTTAGCTTAGAATCCTCAATGCTTAGAATCCTCAATGCTTACAAGCCTCAATGCTGAGAAATTTTATTGTTTGAAACCTCCTTGCTTAGCATCCCAAATGCTTACAAACCTCAATGCATAGTGGCCTTAATGCTTAGAAAACTCAAAGATTATAAAACTCAATGCTTGGCTTAGAATCCTCAATGCTTAGAATCCTCCATGCTTAGAATCCTCAATGCTTAGAATCCTCAATGCTTAGCATCCTCCATGCATTGCTTAGAATCCTCAATAGTTAGAATCCTCAATGCTTCGCATCCTCAATGCTTAGCTTAGAAACCTCAATGCTTAGCATCCTCAATGCTTAGCATCCTCAATGCTTAGCATCCTCATTGCTTAGCATCCTCATTGCTTAGCATCCTCATTGCTTAGCTTAGCATCCTCAAAGCTCAGAATCCTCACTGCTTAGGAACCTCAATGCTTAGCATCCTCCATGCATTGCTTAGAAACCTCAATGCACAGAATCCTCATTGCTTAGAAATTTAATTGCTCTGAAACCTCAATGCTTAACAACCCTAATGCTTACAAACCTCATTGCATAGAGGCCTTCATGTTAAGAAAAAACAAAGATTAGAAAACTCAATGCTTGGCTTAGAATCCTCAATGCTTAGAATCCTCAATGCTTAGCATCCTCAATGCTTAGAATCCTCAATGCTTAGCGTCCTCAAATCTTAGAATCCTCAATGCTTAGCATCCTCAATGCTTAGCATCCTCAATGCTTAGAATCCTCAATGCTTAGAATCCTCAATGCTTAGCATCCTCAATGCTTAGCATCCTCAATGCTTAGCATCCTCAATGCTTAGAATCCTCAATGCTTAGCTTAGAAACATCAATGCTTAGATTCCTCAATGCTTAGAATCCTCAATGATTAGAATCCTCAATGCTTAGAATCCTCAATGCTTAGCATCCTCAATGCTTAGCTTAGAAACCTCAATGCTGAGAATCCTCAATTCTTAGAAACCTCAATGCACAGAGTCCTTAATGCTTAGAAACCTCAATACTTAGCATCCTCAATGCTTAGCTTAGAATCCTCACTGCTTAGAAACCTGAATGCTTTGAATCCTCAATGCTTAGAATCCTCAATGCTTAGCTTAGAAACCTCAATGCTTATAATTCTCAATGCTTAACATCCTCAATGTTTAGAATCCTCAATGCATAGCATAGAATCCTCAATGCTTAGAATCCTCAATGCTTAGCATCCTCAATGCTTAGCATCCTCAATGCCTAGAATCCTCAATGCTTAGCTTAGAAACCTCAATGCTTAGAATCCTCAATACTTAGAATCCTCAATGCTTAGAATCCTCAATGCTTAGCATCCTCAATGCCTAACAGCCTCAATGCTTAGCATCCTCAATGCTTAGCATCCTCAAAGCTTAGCATCCTCATTGCTTAGAAACCTCAATGCACAGAGTCCTTAATGCTTAGAAACCTCAATACTTAGCATCCTCAGTGCTTTGCTTAGAATCCTCACTGCTTAGAAACCTGAATGCTTAGAATCCTCAATGCTTAGAATCCTCAATGCTTAGAATCCTCAATGCTTAGAATCCTCAATGCTTAGCATCCTCAATGCTTAGCATCCTCAATGCATAGCTTAGAATCCTCAAAGCTCAGGATCCTCAATGCTTAGAAACCTCAATGCACAGAGTCCTTAATGGTTAGAAACCTCAATACTTCGCATCCTCAGTGCTTAGCTTAGAATCCTCACTGCTTACAAACCTCAATGCTTAAAATCCTCAGTGCTTAGCATCCTCAATGCGTAGAATACCCAATCCTTAGAAACCTCAATGCTTAGCATCCTCAATCCTTAGTATGCTCTATGCTTAGCTTAGAATCCTCAATGCTTAGAATCCTCGATGCTTACAAATCTCAATGCTGAGAAATTATATTGTTTGAAACCTCATTGCTTAGCATCCCAAATGCTTACAAACCTCAATGCATAGTGGCCTTAATGCTTAGAAAACTCAAAGATTATAAAACTAAATGCTTGGCTTAGAATCCTCAATGCTTAGAATCCTCAATGCTTAGAATCCTCCATGCTTAGAATCCTCAATGCTTAGAATCCTCAATGCTTAGCATCCTCCATGCATTGCTTAGAATCCTCAATAGTTAGAATCCTCAATGCTTCGCATCCTCAATGCTTAGCTTAGAAACCTCAATGCTTAGCATCCTCAATGCTTAGCATCCTCAATGCTTAGCATCCTCATTGCTTAGCATCCTCATTGCTTAGCTTAGAATCCTCAAAGCTCAGAATCCTCACTGCTTAGGAACCTCAATGCTTAGCATCCTCCATGCATTGCTTAGAAACCTCAATGCGCAGAATCCTCATTGCTTAGAAATTTTATTGCTCAGAAACCTCAATGCTTAACAACCCTAATGCTTACAAACCTCATTGCATAGAGGCCTTAATGTTTAGAAAAATAAAGATTAGAAAACTAAATGCTTGGCTTAGAATACTCAATGCTTAGCATCCTCAATGCTTAGCATCCTCAATGCTTAGAATCCTCAATGCTTAGAATCCTCAATGCTTTGCTTAGAAACCTCAATGCTTAGAATCCTCAACGCTTAGAATCCTCAATGCTTAGAATCCTCCATGCATTGCTTAGAATCCTCAATATTTAGAATCCTCAATGCTTCGCGTCCTCAATGCTTAGCTTAGAAACCTCAATACTTAGAATCCTCAATGCTTAGCATCCTCATTACATAGCTTAGAATCCTCAATGCTTAGCATCCTCAATGCTTAGCATCCTCAATGCTTAGAATCCTCAATGCTTAGCATCTTCAAAGCTTAGCATCCTCAATGCTTAGCATCCTCAATGCTTAGCATCCTCAATGCTTAGAAACCTCAGTGCTTTGCTTAGAAACCTCAATGCTTAGAATCCTCAATGCTTAGAATCCTCAATGCTTAGCATCCTCAATGCTTAGCATCCTCAATGCTTAGAATCCTCAATGCTTAGCTTAGAAACCTCAATGCTTAGAATCCTCAATGCTTAGAATCCCCAATGCTTAGAATTCTCAATGCCTAGATTAGAATCCTCAATGCTTAGAATCCTCAATGCTTAGAATCCTCAATGCTTAGAATCCTCAATGCTAAGCATCCTCAATGCTTAGCTTAGAAAACTCAATGCTTAGAATCCTCAATGCTTAGAAACCTCAATGCACAGAGTCGTCAATGCTTAGAAACCTCAATACTTAGCATCCTCAATGCTTAGCTTAGAATCCTCACTGCTTAGAAACCTGAATGCTTAGAATCCTCAATGCTTAGAATCCTCAATGCTTAGCTTAGAAACCTCAATGCTTAGAATCCTCAGTGCTTAGCATCCTCAACGCGTAGAATTCCCAATGCTTAGAAACCTCAATGTTTAGCATCCTCAATCCTTAGTATGCTCTATGCTTAGCTTAGAATCCTCAATGCTTAGAATCCTCAATGCATACAAACCTCAATGCTGAGAAATTTTATTATTTGAAACCTCATTGCTTAGCATCCCAAATGCTTACTAACCTAAATGCATAGATGTCTTAATGCTTAGAAACCTCAAAGATTAGAAAAATCAATGCTTGGCTTAGAATCCTCAATGCTTAGAATTCCCAATGCTTAGAATCCTCAATGCTTAGCATCCTCATTACATAGCTTAGAATCCTCAATGCTTAGCATCCTCAATGCTTAGAATCCTCAATGCTTAGAAACCTCAATGCTTAGAATCCTCAATGCTTAGCATCCTCAATGCTTAGAATCCTCAATGCTTAGAATCCTCAATGCTTAGAATCCTCAATGCTTAGCATCCTCAATGCTTAGAAACCTCAATGCTTAGAATCCACAATGCCTAGCTTAGAATCCTCAATGCTGAGAATCCTCAATGCTGAGAATCCTCAATGCTTAGAATCCTGAATGCTTAGAAACCTCAAATCACAGAGTCCTTAATGCTTAGAAACCTCAATACTTAGCAACCTCAGTGCTTAGCGTAGAATCCTCACTGCTTAGAAACCTGAATGCTTAGAATCCTCAATGCTTAGATTCCTCGATGCTTAGAATCCTCAATGCTTAGCTTAGAAACCTCAATGCTTAGAATCCTCAATGCTTAACATCCTCAATGCTTAGAATCCTCACTGCTTAGAATCCTCATTGCTTAGAATCCTCAATGCTTAGCATCCTCAATGCATAGATTATAATATCCAAAGCTCAGGATCCTCAATGCTTAGAAACCTCAATGCACAGAGTCCTTAATGCTTAGAAACCTCAATACTTAGCATTCTCAGTGCTTAGCATAGAATCCTCACTGCTTAGAAACCTCAATGCTTATAATCCTCAGTGCTTAGCATCCCCAATGCGTAGAATCCCCAATGCTTAGAAACCTCAATGCTTAGCATCCTCAATCCTTAGTATGCTCTATGCTTAGCTTAGAATCCTCAATGCTTAGAATCCTCAATGCTTAGCATCCTCAATGCTTTGTATCCCCATTACATAGCTTAGAATCCTCAATGCTTAGCATCCTCAATGCTTAACATCCTCAATGCTTAGCTTCGAATCCTCAAAGCTCAGAATCCTCACTGCTTTGGAACCTCAATGCTTAGCATCCTCCATGCATTGCTTAGAAACCTCAATGCGTAGAATCCTCATTGCTTAGAAATTTTATTGCTCTGAAACCTCAATGCTTAGCATCCCTAATGCTTACAAACCTCAGTGCATAGAGGCCTTAATGTTTAGAAACAGCAAAGATTAGAAAACTCAATGCTTGGCTTAGAATCCTCAATGTTTAGAATCCTCAATGCATAGAATCTTCAATGCTTAGCATCCTCAATGCTTAGCAACGTCATTACATAGCTTAGAATCCTCAATGCTTAGAATCCTCAATGCTTAGCATCCTCAATGCTTGGAATCCTCAATGCTTAGAATCCTCAATGCTTAGTATCCTCAATGCTTAGAAACCTCAATGCTTAGCATCCTCAATGCTTAGAAACCTCAATGCACAGAGTCCTTAATTCTTAGAAACCTCAATACTTAGCATGCTCAGTGCTTAGCTTAGAATCCTCAATGCTTAGCATCCTCAATGTTTAGAATCCTCAATGCATAGCTTAGAATCCTCAATGCTTAGAATCCTCAATGCTTAGCATTCTCAATGCTTAGCATCCTCAATGCTTAGCATCCTCAATGCATATCTTAGAATCCTCAAAGCTCAGTATCCTCAATGCTTAGAAACCTCAATGCACAGAGTTCTTAATGCTTAGAAACCTCAATACTTAGCATCCTCATTGCTTAGCTTAGAATCCTCACTGCTTAGAAACCTCAATGCTTAGAATCCTCAGTGCTTAGCATCCTCAACGCGTAGAATCCTCAATGCTTAGCATCCTCCATGCATAGCTTAGAATCCTCAATGCTTAGAATCCTCAATGCTTAGCATCCTCAATGCTTAGAATCCTCAATACTTAGCATCCTAAGTGCTTAGCTTAGAATCCTCACTGCTTAGAAACCTGAATGCATAGAATCCTCAATGCTTAGAATCCTCAATGCTTAGCTTAGAAACCTCAATGCTTAGAATTCTCAATGCTTAACATCCTCAATGTTTAGAATCCTCAATGCATAGCTTAGAATCCTCAATGCTTAGAATCCTCAATGCTTAGAATCCTCAATGCTTAGCATCCTCAATGCTTAGAATCCTCAGTGCTTAGCATGCTCAATGCTTAGTATGCTCTATGCTTAGAATCCTCAATGCTTAGAATCCTCAATGCTTAGAATCCTCAATGCTTAGAATCCTCAATGCTTACCATCCTCAATGCTTAGAATCCTCAATGCTTAGAATCCTCAATGCTTAGAATCCTCAATGCTTAGAATCCTCCATGCATTGCTTAGAATCCTCAATAGTTAGAATCCTCAATGCTTCGCATCCTCAATGCTTAGCATAGAAACCTCAATACTTAGAATCCTCAATGCTTAGCATCCTCATTACATAGCTTAGAATCCTCAATGCTTAGAATCCTCAATGCTTAGCATCCTCAATGCTTAGCATCCTGAATGCTTAGCATCCTCAAAGCTTAGAATCCACAATGCTTACCATCCTCATGCTTAGCATCCTCAATGCTTAGCATCCTCAATGCTTAGAATCCTCAATGCTTAGCATCCTCAATGCTTAGCATCCTCAATGCTTTGCTTAGAAACCTCAATGCTTAGAATCCACAATGCTTAGAATCCTCAATGCCTAGCTTAGAATCCTCAATGCTTAGAATCCTCAATGCTTAGAATCCTCAATGCTTAGAATCCTCAATGCTTACCATCCTCAATGCTTAGCATCCTCAATGCTTAGCATCCTCAATACTTAGCATCCTCAATGCTTAGAATCCTCCATGCTTAGCTTAGAAACCTCAATGCTTAGAATCCGCAATGCTTAGAATCCTCAATGCTTAGAATCCTCAATGCTTAGCATCCTCAATGCTTAGCTTAGAAAACTCAATGCTTAGAATCCTCAATGCTTAACATCCTCAATGTTTAGAATCCTCAATGCATAGCTTAGAATCCTCAATGCTTAGAATCCTCAATGCTTAGCATCCTCAATCCTTAGTATGCTCTATGCTTAGCTTAGAATCCTCAATGCTTAGAATCCTCAATGCTTACAAACCTCAATGCTGAGAAATTTTATTGTTTGAAACCTCATTGCTTAGCATCCCAAATGCTTACAAACCTCAATACATAGAGGCCTTAATGCTTAGAAACCTCAAAGATTAGAAAACTCAATGCTTGGCTTAGAATCCTCTATGCTTAGAATCCTCAATGCTTAGAATCTTCCATGCATAGCTTAGAATCCTCAATGCTTAGCATCCTCAATGCTTAGCATCCTCATTGCTTAGCATCCTCAATGCTTAGCATCTTCAATGCTTAGCATCCTCAATGCTTAGCATCCTCAATGCTTAGAAACCTGAATGCTTTGCTTAGAACCCTCAATGCTTAGAATCCTCAATGCCTAGCTTAGAATCCTCAATACTTAGAATCCTCAATGCTTAGAATCCTCAATGCTTAGCATCCTCAATGCTTTGCATCCTCAATACTTAGAATCCTCCATGCTCAGCTTAGAAACCTCAATGCTTAGAATCCTCAATGCTTAGAATCCTCAATGCTTAGAATCTTCCATGCATAGCTTAGAATCCTCAATGCTTAGAATCCTCAATGCTTAGCATCCTCCATGCATTGCTTAGAATCCTCAATAGTTAGAAACCTCAATGCCTCGCATCCTCAATGCTTAGCTTAGAAACCTCAATGCTTAGAATCCTCAATGCTTAGCATCCTCAATGCATAGCATCCTCATTGCTTAGCATCCTCAATGCTTAGCATCCTCAATACTTAGAATCCTCCATGCTCAGCTTAGAAACCTCAATGCTTAGAATCCTCAAGGCTTAGAATCCTCAATGCTTAGAATCCTCAATGCCTAGATTAGAATCCTAAATGCTTAGAATCCTCAATGCTTAGAATCCTCAATGCTTAGAATCCTCAATGCTTAGAATCCTCAATGCTTAGCATCCTCAATGCTTAGCGTCCTCAATACTTAGCATCCTCAATGCTTAGAATCCTCCATGCTTAGCTTAGAAACCTCAATGCTTAGAACCCTCAATGCTTAGAAACCTCAATGCTTAGAATCCTCAATGCTTAGAATCCTCAATGCCTAGCTTAGAATCCTCAATGCTTAGAATCCTCAATGCTTAGAATCCTCAATGCTTAGAATCCTCAATGCTTAGCATCCTCAATGCTTAGCATACTCAATGCTTAGCATCCTCAATGCTTAGCATCCTCAATACTTAGAACCCTCAATGCTTAGAATCCTCCATGCTTAGCTTAGAAACCTCAATGCGTAGAATCCTCAATGCTTAGAATCCTCAATGCTTAGAATCCTCAATGCTTAGAATCCTCAGTGCTTAGAATCCTCAATGCCTAGCGTAGAATCCTCAATGCTTAGAATCTGCAATGCTTAGCATCCTCAATCCTTAGTATGCTCTATGCTTAGCTTAGAATCCTCAATGCTTAGAATCCTCAATGCTTACAAACCTCAATGCTGAGAAATTTTATTGTTTGAAACCTCATTGCTTAGCATCCCAAATGCTTGCAAACCTCAATGCATAGAGGCCTTAATGCTTAGAAACCTCAAAGATTAGAAAACTCAATCCTTGGCTTAGAATCCTCAATGCTTAGAATCCTCAATGCTTAGAATCCTCAATGCTTAGCATCCTCCATGCATTGCTTAGAATCCTCAATAGTTAGAATCCTCAATGCTTCGCATCCTCAATGCTTAGCTTAGAAACCTCAATGCTTAGAATCCTCAATGCTTAGCATCCTCAATGCTTAGCATCCTCATTGCTTAGCATCCTCATTGCTTAGCTTAGAATCCTCAAAGCTCAGAATCCTCAATGCTTATAAACCTCAATGCTGAGCAATTTTATTGTTTGAAACCTCATTGCTTAGCATCCCAAATGCTTAGAAACCTCAATGCATAGAGGCCTTAATGCTTAGAAACCTTAAAGATTAGAAAATTCAATGCTTGGCTTAGAATCCTCATAGCTTAGAATCCTCAATGCTTAGAATCCTCCATGCTTAGAATCCTCAATGCTTAGCATCCTCAATGCTTAGCTTAGAAAACTCAATGCTTAGAATCCTCAATACTTAGAAACCTAAATGCACAGAATCCTTAATGCTTAGAAACCTCAATACTTAGCATCCTAAGTCCTTAGCTTAGAATCCTCACTGCTTAGAAACCTGAATGCTTAGAATCCTCAATGCTTAGAATCCTCAATGCTTAGCTTAGAAACCTCAATACTTAGAATTTTCAATGCTTAACATCCTCAATGAATAGAATCCTCAATGCATAGCTTAGAATCCTCAATGCTTAGAATCCTCAATGCTTAGCATCCTCAATGCTTAGAATCCTCAATGCTTAGCATCCTCAAATCTTAGAATCCTCAATGCTTAGCATCCTCAATGCTTAGCATCCTCAATGCTTAGCATCCTCAATGCTTAGTATGCTCTATGCTTAGAATCCTCAATGCTTAGCATCCTCAATGCTTACCATCCTCAATGCTTAGCATCCTCAATGCTTAGAATCCTCAATGCGTAGAATCCTCAATGCTTAGAATCCTCAATGCTTAGAATCCACCATGCATTGCTTAGAATCCTCAATAGTTAGAATCCTAAATGCTTCGCATCCTCAATGCTTAGCATAGAAACCTCAATACTTAGAATCCTCAATGCTTAGCATCCTCATTACATAGCTTAGAATCCTCAATGCTTAGAATCCTCAATGCTTAGCATCCTCAATGCTTAGCATCCTCAGTGCTTTGCTTAGAAACCTCAATGCTTAGAATCCACAATGCTTAGAATCCTCAATGCCTAGCTTAGAATCCTCAATGCTTAGAATCCTCAATGCCTAGATTAGAATCCTCAATGCTTAGAATCCTCAATGCTTAGAATCCTCAATGCATAGCTTAGAATCCTCAATGCTTAGAATCCTCAATGCTTAGAATCCTCAATGCTTAGCATCCTCAATGCTTAGCATCCTCAATGCTTAGAATCCTCCATGCTTAGCTTAGAAACCTCAATGCTTAGAATCCTCAATGCTTAGAATCCTCAATGCTTAGAATCCTCAATGCCTAGATTAGAATCCTCAATGCTTAGAATCCTCAATGCTTAGAATCCTCAATGCTTAGAATGCTCAGTGCTTAGAATCCTCAATGCTTAGCATCCTCAATGCTTAGCATCCTCAATGCTTTGCATCCTCAATACTTAGCATCCTCAATGCTTAGAATCCTCCATGCTTATCTTAGAAACCTCAATGCTTAGAATCCTCAATGCTTAGAATCCTCAATGCTTAGAATCCCCAATGCCTAGATTAGAATCCTCAATGCTTAGAATCCTCAATGCTTAGAATCCTCAATGCTTAGAATCCTCAATGCTTAGCATCCTCAATGCTTAGCTTAGAAAACGCAATGCTTAGAATCCTCAATAGTTAGAATCCTCAATGCTTAGCATCCTCATTACATAGCTTAGAAAACTCAATGCTTAGCATCCTCAATGCTTAGAATCCTCAATGCTTAGAAACTTCAATGCTTAGCATCCTCAATGCTTAGAATCCTCAATGCTTAAAATCCTCAATGTTTAGAATCCTCAATGCATAGCTTAGAATCCTCAATGCTTAGAATCCTCAATGCTTAGAATCCTCAATGCTTAGCATCCTCAATGCTTAGAATCCTCAATGCTTAGCATCCTCAATGCTTAGAATCCTCAATGCTCACCATCCTCAATGCTTAGAATCCTCAATGCTTAGAATCCTCAATGCTTAGAATCCTCAATGCTTAGAATCCTCCATGCATTGCTTAGAATCCTCAATAGTTAGAATCCTCAATGCTTCGCATCCTCAATGCTTAGCATAGAAACCTCAATACTTAGAATCCTCAATGCTTAGCATCCTCATTACATAGCTTAGACTCCTCAATGCTTAGAATCCTCAATGCTTAGCATCCTCAATGCTTAGCATCCTGAATGCTTAGCATCCTCAAAGCTTAGAATCCACAATGCTTACCATCCTCAATGCTTAGCATCCTCAATGCTTAGCATCCTCAATGCTTAGAATCCTCAATGCTTAGCATCCTCAATGCTTAGCATCCTCAATGCTTAGCATCCTCAATGCTTTGCTTAGAAACCTCAATGCTTAGAATCCACAATGCTTAGAATCCTCAATGCCTAGCTTAGAATCCTCAATGCTTAGAATCCTCAATGCTTAGAATCCTCAATGCTCAGAATCCTCAATGCTTAGCATCCTCAATGCTTAGCATCCTCAATGCTTAGCATCCTCAATACTTAGCATCCTCAATGCTTAGAATCCTCCATGCTTAGCTTAGAAACCTCAATGCTTAGAATCCGCAATGCTTAGAATCCTCAATGCTTAGAATCCTCAATGCTTAGCATCCTCAATGCTTAGCTTAGAAAACGCAATGCTTAGAATCCTCAATGCTTAGCATCCCCAATGCTTAGAATCCTCAATGCTTAGAATCCTCAATGCTTAGCATCCTCAATGCTTAGAATCCTCAATGCTTAGAAACTTCAATGCTTAGCATCCTCAATGCTTAGAATCCTCAATGCTTAACATCCTCAATGTTTAGAATCCTCAATGCTTTGAATCCTCAATGCTTAGAATCCTCAATGCTTAGAATCCTCAATGCTTAGCATCCTCAATGCTTAGAAACCTCAATGCTTAGAATCCACAATGCCTAGCGTAGAATCCTCAATGCTGAGAATCCTCAATGCTTAGAATCCTCAATGCTTAGATTCCTCGATGCTTAGAATCCTCAATGCTTAGCTTAGAAACCTCAATGCTTAGAATCCTCAATGCTTAGAATCCTCAATGCTTAGAAACCTCAATGCACAGAGTCCTTAATGCTTAGAAACCTCAATACTTAGCATCCTCAGTTCTTAGCTTAGAATCCTCATTGCTTAGAAACCTGAGTGCTTAGAATCCTCAATGCTTAGAAACCTCAATACTTAGAATCCTCAGTGCTTAGCATCCTCAACGCGTAGAATCCCCAATGCTTAGAATCCTCAATGCTTAGCATCCTCAATCCTTAGTATGCTCTATGCTTAGCTTAGAATCCTCAATGCTTAGAATCCTCAATGCATACAAACCTCAATGCTGAGAAATTTTATTGTTTGAAACGTCATTGCTTAGCATCCCAAATGCTTACAAACCTCAATGCATAGAGGCCTTAATGCTTAGAAACCTCAAAGATTAGAAAACTCAATGCTTGGCTTAGAATCCTCAATGCTTAGAATCCTCAATGCTTAGAATCCTCCATGCATATCTTAGAATCCTCAATGCTTAGAATCCTCAATGCTTAGTATCCTCCATGCATTGCTTAGAATCCTCAATAGTTAGAATCCTCAATGCTTCGCATCCTCAATGCTTAGTTTAGAAACTTCAATGCTTAGAATCCTAAATGCTTAGCATCCTCAATGCTTCGCATCCTCATTGCTTAGCATCCTCATTGCTTAGCTTAGAATCCTCAAAGCTCAGAATCCTAACTGCTTAGGAACCTCAATGCTTAGCATCCTCCATGCATTGCTTAGAAACCTCAATGCGCAGAATCCTCATTGCTTAGAAATTTTATTGCTCTGAAACCTCAATGCTTAGCAACCCTAATGCTTACAAACCTCATTGCATAGAGGGCTTACTGTTTAGAAACAACAAAGATTAGAAAACTCAATGCTTGGCTTAGAATCCTCAATGCTTAGAATCCTCAATGCTTAGAATCCTCAATGCTTAGCATCCTCAATGCCTAGAATCCTCAATGCTTAGCATCCTCAATGCGTAGAATCCTCAATTCTTAGAATCCTCAATGCTTTGCTTAGAAACCTCAATGCTTAGCAACTTCAATGCTTAGAATCCTCAATGCCTAGATTAGAATCCTCAATGCTTAGATTCCTCAATGCTTAGAATCCTCAATGCTTAGCATCCCCAATGCTTAGAATCCTCAATGCTTAGAATCCTCAATGCTTAGCATCCTCAATGCTTACCATCCTCACTGCTTAGCATCCTCAATGCTTAGAATCCTCAATGCTTAGCATCCTCAATGCTTAGCTTAGAAAACTCAATACTTAGAATCCTCAATGCTTAACAGCCTCAATGCTTAGCATCCTCAATGCATATCTTAGAATCCTCAAAGCTCAGGATCCTCAATGCTTAGAAACCTCAATGCACAGAGTCCTTAAGGCTTAGAAACCTCAATACGTAGCATCCTCAGTGCTTAGCTTAGAATCCTCACTGCTTAGAAACCTGAATGCTTAGAATCCTCAATGCTTAGAATCCTCAATGCTTAGCTTAGAAACCTCAATGCTTAGAATTCTCAATGCTTAACATCCTCAATGTTTAGAATCCTCAATGCATAGCTTAGAATCCTCAATGCTTAGAATCCTCAATGCTTAGAATCCTCAATGCTTAGAATCCTCAATGCTTAGAATCCTCAATGCCTAGATTAGAATCCTCAATGCTTAGAATCCTCAATGCTTAGAATCCTCAATGCTTAGAATGCTCAGTGCTTAGAATCCTCAATGCTTAGCATCCTCAATGCTTAGCATCCTCAATGCTTTGCATCCTCAATACTTAGCATCCTCAATGCTTAGAATCCTCCATGCTTAGCTTAGAAACCTCAATGCTTAGAATCCTCAATGCTTAGAATCCTCAATGCTTAGAATCCCCAATGCCTAGATTAGAATCCTCAATGCTTAGAATCCTCAATGCTTAGAATCCTCAATGCTTAGAATCCTCAATGCTTAGCATCCTCAATGCTTAGCTTAGAAAACGCAATGCTTAGAATCCTCAATAGTTAGAATCCTCAATGCTTAGCATCCTCATTACATAGCTTAGAAAACTCAATGCTTAGCATCCTCAATGCTTAGAATCCTCAATGCTTAGAAACTTCAATGCTTAGCATCCTCAATGCTTAGAATCCTCAATGCTTAAAATCCTCAATGTTTAGAATCCTCAATGCATAGCTTAGAATCCTCAATGCTTAGAATCCTCAATGCTTAGAATCCTCAATGCTTAGCATCCTCAATGCTTAGAATCCTCAATGCTTAGCATCCTCAATGCTTAGTATGCTCTATGCTTAGAATCCTCAATGCTTAGAATCCTCAATGCTTACCATCCTCAATGCTTAGAATCCTCAATGCTCACCATCCTCAATGCTTAGAATCCTCAATGCTTAGAATCCTCAATGCTTAGAATCCTCAATGCTTAGAATCCTCCATGCATTGCTTAGAATCCTCAATAGTTAGAATCCTCAATGCTTCGCATCCTCAATGCTTAGCATAGAAACCTCAATACTTAGAATCCTCAATGCTTAGCATCCTCATTACATAGCTTAGACTCCTCAATGCTTAGAATCCTCAATGCTTAGCATCCTCAATGCTTAGCATCCTGAATGCTTAGCATCCTCAAAGCTTAGAATCCACAATGCTTACCATCCTCAATGCTTAGCATCCTCAATGCTTAGCATCCTCAATGCTTAGAATCCTCAATGCTTAGCATCCTCAATGCTTAGCATCCTCAATGCTTAGCATCCTCAATGCTTTGCTTAGAAACCTCAATGCTTAGAATCCACAATGCTTAGAATCCTCAATGCCTAGCTTAGAATCCTCAATGCTTAGAATCCTCAATGCTTAGAATCCTCAATGCTCAGAATCCTCAATGCTTAGCATCCTCAATGCTTAGCATCCTCAATGCTTAGCATCCTCAATACTTAGCATCCTCAATGCTTAGAATCCTCCATGCTTAGCTTAGAAACCTCAATGCTTAGAATCCGCAATGCTTAGAATCCTCAATGCTTAGAATCCTCAATGCTTAGCATCCTCAATGCTTAGCTTAGAAAACGCAATGCTTAGAATCCTCAATGCTTAGCATCCCCAATGCTTAGAATCCTCAATGCTTAGAATCCTCAATGCTTAGCATCCTCAATGCTTAGAATCCTCAATGCTTAGAAACTTCAATGCTTAGCATCCTCAATGCTTAGAATCCTCAATGCTTAACATCCTCAATGTTTAGAATCCTCAATGCTTTGAATCCTCAATGCTTAGAATCCTCAATGCTTAGAATCCTCAATGCTTAGCATCCTCAATGCTTAGAAACCTCAATGCTTAGAATCCACAATGCCTAGCGTAGAATCCTCAATGCTGAGAATCCTCAATGCTTAGAATCCTCAATGCTTAGATTCCTCGATGCTTAGAATCCTCAATGCTTAGCTTAGAAACCTCAATGCTTAGAATCCTCAATGCTTAGAATCCTCAATGCTTAGAAACCTCAATGCACAGAGTCCTTAATGCTTAGAAACCTCAATACTTAGCATCCTCAGTTCTTAGCTTAGAATCCTCATTGCTTAGAAACCTGAGTGCTTAGAATCCTCAATGCTTAGAAACCTCAATACTTAGAATCCTCAGTGCTTAGCATCCTCAACGCGTAGAATCCCCAATGCTTAGAATCCTCAATGCTTAGCATCCTCAATCCTTAGTATGCTCTATGCTTAGCTTAGAATCCTCAATGCTTAGAATCCTCAATGCATACAAACCTCAATGCTGAGAAATTTTATTGTTTGAAACGTCATTGCTTAGCATCCCAAATGCTTACAAACCTCAATGCATAGAGGCCTTAATGCTTAGAAACCTCAAAGATTAGAAAACTCAATGCTTGGCTTAGAATCCTCAATGCTTAGAATCCTCAATGCTTAGAATCCTCCATGCATAGCTTAGAATCCTCAATGCTTAGAATCCTCAATGCTTAGTATCCTCCATGCATTGCTTAGAATCCTCAATAGTTAGAATCCTCAATGCTTCGCATCCTCAATGCTTAGTTTAGAAACTTCAATGCTTAGAATCCTAAATGCTTAGCATCCTCAATGCTTCGCATCCTCATTGCTTAGCATCCTCATTGCTTAGCTTAGAATCCTCAAAGCTCAGAATCCTAACTGCTTAGGAACCTCAATGCTTAGCATCCTCCATGCATTGCTTAGAAACCTCAATGCGCAGAATCCTCATTGCTTAGAAATTTTATTGCTCTGAAACCTCAATGCTTAGCAACCCTAATGCTTACAAACCTCATTGCATAGAGGGCTTACTGTTTAGAAACAACAAAGATTAGAAAACTCAATGCTTGGCTTAGAATCCTCAATGCTTAGAATCCTCAATGCTTAGAATCCTCAATGCTTAGCATCCTCAATGCCTAGAATACTCAATGCTTAGCATCCTCAATGCGTAGAATCCTCAATGCTTAGAATCCTCAATGCTTTGCTTAGAAACCTCAATGCTTAGCAACTTCAATGCTTAGAATCCTCAATGCCTAGATTAGAATCCTCAATGCTTAGATTCCTCAATGCTTAGAATCCTCAATGCTTAGCATCCCCAATGCTTAGAATCCTCAATGCTTAGAATCCTCAATGCTTAGCATCCTCAATGCTTACCATCCTCACTGCTTAGCATCCTCAATGCTTAGAATCCTCAATGCTTAGCATCCTCAATGCTTAGCTTAGAAAACTCAATACTTAGAATCCTCAATGCTTAACAGCCTCAATGCTTAGCATCCTCAATGCATATCTTAGAATCCTCAAAGCTCAGGATCCTCAATGCTTAGAAACCTCAATGCACAGAGTCCTTAAGGCTTAGAAACCTCAATACGTAGCATCCTCAGTGCTTAGCTTAGAATCCTCACTGCTTAGAAACCTGAATGCTTAGAATCCTCAATGCTTAGAATCCTCAATGCTTAGCTTAGAAACCTCAATGCTTAGAATTCTCAATGCTTAACATCCTCAATGTTTAGAATCCTCAATGCATAGCTTAGAATCCTCAATGCTTAGAATCCTCAATGCTTAGAATCCTCAATGCTTAGCATCCTCAATGCTTAGCATCCTCAATGCCTAGAATCCTCAATGCTTAGCTTAGAAACCTCAATGCTTAGAATCCTCAATGCTTAGAATCCTCAATGCTTAGAATCCTCAATGCTTAGAATCCTCAATGCTTAGTTTAGAAAACTCAATGCTTAGCATCCTCAATGCTTAACAGCCTCAATGCTTAGCATCCTCAATGCTTAGCATCCTCAATGCATAGCATCCTCAATGCTTAGCATCCTCATTGCTTAGAAACCTTAATGCACAGAGTCCTTAATGCTTAGAAACCTCAATACTTAGCATCCTCAGTGCTTATCTTAGAATCCTCCCTGCTTAGAAACCTGAATGCTTAGAATCCTCAGTGCTTAGCATCCTCAACGCGTAGAATCCCCAATGCTTCGAAACCTCAATGCTTAGCATCCTCAATCCTTAGTATGCTCTATGATTAGCTTAGAATCCTCAATGCTTAGAATCCTAAATGCTTACAAACCTCAATGCTGAGAAATTTTATTGTTTGAAACCTCATTGCTTAACATCCCAAATGCTTACAAACCTCAATGCATAGTGGCCTTAATGCTTAGAAAACTCAAAGATTATAAAACTCAATGCTTAGCTTAGAATCCTCAATGCTTAGAATCTTCCATGATTAGAATCCTCAATGATTAGTATCCTCAATGCTTAGCATCCTCCATGCATTGCTTAGAATCCTCAATAGTTAGAATCCTCAATGCTTCGCATCCTCAATGCTTAGCTTAGAAACCTCAATGCTTAGCATCCTCAATGCTTAGCATCCTCAATGCTTAGCATCCTCATTGCTTAGCATCCTCATTGCTTAGCTTAGAATCCTCAAAGCTCAGAATCCTCACTGCTTAGGAACCTCAATGCTTAGCATCCTCCATGCATTGCTTAGAAACCTCAATGCGCAGAATCCTCATTGCTTAGAAATTTTATTGCTCTGAAACCTCAATGCTTAGCAACCCTAATGCTTACAAACCTTATTGCATAGAGGCCTTAATGTTTAGAAACAACAAAGATTAGAAAACTCAATGCTTGGCTTAGAATCCTCAATGCTTAGAATCCTCAATGCTTAGAATCCTCAATGCTTAGCATCCTCAATGCTTAGAATCCTCAATGCTTAGCATCCTCAATGCTTAGAATCCTCAATGCATAGAATCCTCAATGTTTAGCATCCTCAATGCTTAGCATCCTCAATGCTTAGCATCCTCAATGCTTAGAATCCTCAATGCTTAGCATCCTCAATGCTTAGCATCCTCAATGCTTAGAATCCTCAACGCTTAGAATCCTCAATGCTTAGAATCCTCCATGCATTGCTTAGAGTCCTCAATAGTTAGAATACTCAATGCTTCGCGTCCCCAATGCTTAGCTTAGAAACCTCAATACTTAGAATCCTCAATACTTAGCATCTTCATTACATAGCTTAGAATCCTCAGTGCTTAGCATCCTCAATGCTTAGCATCCTCAATGCTTAGAATCCTCAATGCTTAGCATCCTCAAAGCTTAGCATCCTCAATGCTTAGCATCCTCAATGCTTAGAATCCTCAATGCTTACCATCCTCAATGCTTAGCATCCTCACTGCTTAGCATCCTCAATGCTTAGAAACCTCAATGCTTTGCTTAGAAACCTCAATGCTTAGAAACCTGAATGCTTAGAATCCTCAATGCTTAGCTTAGAAACCTCAATGCTTAGAATTCTCAATGCTTAACATCCTCAATGTTTAGAATCCTCAATGCATAGCTTAGAATCCTCAGTGCTTAGAATCCTCAATGCTTAGAATCCTCAATGCTTAGCATCCTCAATGCTTAGCATCCTCAATGCCTAGAATCCTCAATGCTTAGCTTAGAAACCTCAATGCTTAGAATCCTCAATGCTTAGCATCCTCATTGCTTAGAAACCTCAATGCACAGAGTCCTTAATGCTTAGAATCCTCAATTCTTAGCATCCTCAGTGCTTATCTTAGAATCCTCACTGCTTAGAAACCTCAATGCTTAGAATCCTCAGTGCTTAGCATCCTCAACGCATAGAATCCCCAATGCTTCGAAACCTCAATGCTTAGCATCCTCAATCCTTAGTATGCTCTATGCTTAGCTTAGAATCCTCAATGCTTAGAATCCTCAATGCTTACAAACCTCAATGCTGAGAAATTTTATTGTTTGAAACCTCATTGCTTAGCATCCCAAATGCTTACAAACCTCAATGCATAGTGGCCTTAATGGTTAGAAAACTCAAAGATTATAAAACTCAATGCTTGGCTTAGAATCCTCAATGCTTAGAATCCTCAATGCTTAGAATCCTCCATGATTAGAATCCTCAATGCTTAGAATCCTCAATGCTTCGCATCCTCAATGCTTAGCTTAGAAACCTCAATGCTTAACATCCTCAATGCTTAACATCCTCAATGCTTTGCATCCTCATTGCTTAGCATCCTCAATGCATATCTTAGAATCCTCAAAGCTCAGGATCCTCAATGCTTAGAAACCTCCATGCACAGAATCCTTAATGCTTAGAAACCTCAATACTTAGCATCCTCAGTGCTTTGCTTAGAATCCTCACTGCTTAGAAACCTGAATGCTTAGAATCCTCAATGCTTAGAATCCTCAATGCTTAGAATCCTCAATGCTTAGCATCCTCAATGCATAGCTTAGAATCCTCAAAGCTCAGGATCCTCAATGCTTAGAAACCTCAATGCACAGAGTCCTTAATGCTTAGAAACCTCAATCCTTAGAATCCTCAGTGCTTAGCTTAGAATCCTTTGCTTAGAAACCTCAATGCTTAGAATCCTCAGTGCATAGCATCCTCAACGCGTAGAATGCCCAATGCTTAGAAACCTCAATGTTTAGCATCCTCAATCCTTAGTATGCTCTATGCTTAGCTTAGAATCCTCAATGCTTAGAATCCTCAATGCTTACAAACCTCAATGCTGAGAAATTTTATTATTTGAAACCTCATTGCTTAGCATCCCAAATGCTTACAAACCTAAATGCATAGAGGCCTTAATGCTTAGAATCTTCAAAGATTAGAAAAATCAATGCTTGGGTTAGAATCTTCAATGCTTAGAATCCTCAATGCTTAGAATCCTCAATGCTTAGCATCCTCCATGCATTGCTTAGAATCCTCAATAGTTAGAATCCTCAATTCTTAGCATCCTCATTACATAGCTTAGAATCCTCAATGCATAGCATCCTCAATGCTTAGAATCCTCAATGCTTAGAAACCTCAATGCTTAGAATCCTCAATGCTTAGAATCCTCAATGCTTAGAATCCTCAATGCTTAGAATCCTCAATGCTTAGAATCCTCAATGCTTAGAAACCTCAATGCACAGAGTCCTTAATGCTTAGAAACCTCAATACTTAGCATCCTCAGTTCTTAGCGTAGAATCCTCACTGCTTAGAAACCTGAATGCTTAGAATCCTCAATGCTTAGATTCCTCGATGCTTAGAATCCTCAATGCTTAGCTTAGAATCCTCAATGCTTAGAATCCTCAATGCTTAGAAACCTCAATGCTTAGAATCCTCAATGCTTAGAATCCTCAATGCTTAGCATCCTCAATGCTTAGCTTAGAATCCTCAATGCTTAGAATCCTCAATGCTTAGCATCCTCAATGCTTAGCTTAGAAAACTCAATGCTTAGCATCCTCAATGCTTAACAGCCTCAATGCTAAGCATCCTCAATGCTTAGCATCCTCAATGATTAGCATCCTCATTGCTTAGAAACCACAATGCACAGAGTCCTTAATGCTTAGAAACCTCAATACTTAGCATCCTCATTGCTTATCTTAGAATCCTCCCTGCTTAGAAACCTCAATGCTTAGAATCCTCAGTGCTTAGCATCCTCAACGCATAGAATCCCCAATGCCTAGAATCCTCAATGCTTAGCTTAGAAACCTCAATGCTTAGAATCCTCAATGCTTAGAATCCTCAATGCTTAGAATCCTCAATGCTTAGAATCCTCAATGCTTAGCATCCTCAATGATTTGCATCCTCATTGCTTAGCATCCTCATTGCTTAGCATCCTCATTGCTTAGCTTAGAATCCTCAAAGCTCAGAATCCTCACTGCTTAGGAACCTCAATGCTTAGCATCCTCCATGCATTGCTTAGAAAACTCAATGCGCAGAATCCTCATTGCTTAGAAATTTTATTGCTCTGAAACCTCAATGCTTAGCAACCCTAATGCTTACAAACCTCAGTGCATAGAGGGCTTAATGTCTAGAAACAACAAAGATTAGAAAACTCAATGCTTGGCTTAGAATCCTCAATGCTTAGAATCCTCAATGCTTAGAATCCTCAATGCTTAGCATCCTCAATGCCTAGAATCCTCAATGCTTAGCATCCTCAATGCGTAGAATCCTCAATGCTTAGAATCCTCAATGCTTTGCTTAGAAACCTCAATGCTTAGCATCCTCAATGCTTAGAATCCTCAATGCCTAGATTAGAATCCTCAATGCTTAGATTCCTCAATGCTTAGAATCCTCAATGCTTAGCATCCCCAATGCTTAGAATCCTCAGTGCTTAGCATCCTCAATGCTTAGCATCCTCAATGCTTAGCATCCTCAATGCTTAGAATCCTCAATGCTTAGAATCCTCAATGCTTAGCATCCACAATGCTTAGCTTAGAAAACTCAATACTTAGAATCCTCAATGCTTAACAGCCTCAATGCTTAGCATCCTCAATGCATATCTTAGAATCCTCAAAGCTCAGGATCCTCAATGCTTAGAAACCTCAATGCACAGAGTCCATAATGCTTAGAAACCTCAATACTTAGCATCCTCAGTGCTTTGCTTAGAATCCTCACTGCTTAGAAACCTGAATGCTTAGAATCCTCAATGCTTAGAATCCGCAATGCTTAGCATCCTCAATCCTTAGTATGCTCTATGCTTACCTTAGAATCCTCAATGCTTAGAATCCTCAATGCTTACAAACCTCAATGCTGAGAAATTTTATTGTTTGAAACCTCATTGCTTAGCATCCCAAATGCTTACAAACCTCAATGCATAGAGACCTTAATGCTTAGAAACCTCAAAGATTAGAAAACTCAACGCTTGGCTTAGAATCCTCAATGCTTAGAATCCCCAATGCTTAGAATCCTCCATGTATAGTTTAGAATCCTCAATGCTTAGAGTCCACAATGCTTAACATCCTCCATGCATTGCTTAGAATCCTCACTAGTTAGAATCCTCAATGCTTCGCATCCTCAATGCTTAGCTTAGAAACCTCAATGCTTAGAATCCTCAATGCCTGGCATCCTCAATGCTTAGCATCCTCAATGCTTAGCATCCTCATTGCTTAGCATCCTCATTGCTTAGCTTAGAATCCTCAAAGCTCAGAATCCTCACTGCTTAGGAACCTCAATGCTTAGCATCCTCCATGCATTGCTTAGAAACCTCAATGCGCAGAATCCTCATTGCTTAGAAATTTTATTGCTCTGAAACCTCAATGCTTAGCAACCCTAATGCTTACAAACCTTATTGCATAGAGGCCTTAATGTTTAGAAACAACAAAGATTAGAAAACTCAATGCTTGGCTTAGAATCCTCAATGCTTAGAATCCTCAATGCTTAGAATCCTCAATGCTTAGCATCCTCAATGCTTAGAATCCTCAATGCTTAGCAACCTCAATGCTTAGAATCCTCAATGCATAGAATCCTCAATGCTTAGCATCCTCAATGCTTAGCATCCTCAATGCTTAGCATCCTCAATGCTTAGAATCCTCAATGCTTAGCGTCCTCAAATCTTAGAATCCTCAATGCTTAGCATCCTCAATGCTTAGCATCCTCAATGCTTAGAATCCTCAATGCTTAGAATACTCAATGCTTTGCTTAGAAACCTCAATGCTTAGAATCCTCAACGCTTAGAATCCTCAATGCTTAGAATCCTCCATGCATTGCTTAGAGTCCTTAATAGTTAGAATACTCAATGCTTCGCGTCCCCAATGCTTAGCTTAGAAACCTCAATACTTAGAATCCTCAATACTTAGCATCTTCATTACATAGCTTAGAATCCTCAATGCTTAGCATCCTCAATGCTTAGCATCCTCAATGCTTAGAATCCTCAATGCTTAGCATCCTCAAAGCTTAGCATCCTCAATGCTTAGCATCCTCAATGCTTAGAATCCTCAATGCTTACCATCCTCAATGCTTAGCATCCTCACTGCTTAGCATCCTCAATGCTTAGAAACCTCAATGCTTTGCTTATAAACCTCAATGCTTAGAAACCTGAATGCTTAGAATCCTCAATGCTTAGCTTAGAAACCTCAATGCTTAGAATTCTCAATGCTTAACATCCTCAATGTTTAGAATCCTCAATGCATAGCTTAGAATCCTCAGTGCTTAGAATCCTCAATGCTTAGAATCCTCAATGCTTAGCATCCTCAATGCTTAGCATCCTCAATGCCTAGAATCCTCAATGCTTAGCTTAGAAACCTCAATGCTTAGAATCCTCAATGCTTAGCATCCTCATTGCTTAGAAACCTCAATGCACAGAGTTCTTAATGCTTAGAAACCTCAATACTTAGCATCCTCAGTGCTTATCTTAGAATCCTCACTGCTTAGAAACCTCAATGCTTAGAATCCTCAGTGCTTAGCATCCTCAACGCATAGAATCCCCAATGCTTCGAAACCTCAATGCTTAGCATCCTCAGTCCTTAGTATGCTCTATGCTTAGCTTAGAATCCTCAATGCTTAGAATCCTCAATGCTTACAAACCTCAATGCTGAGAAATTTTATTATTTGAAACCACATTGCTTAGCATCCCAAATGCTTACAAACCTCAATGCATAGTGGCCTTAATGCTTAGAAAACTCAAAGATTATAAAACTCAATGCTTGGCTTAGAATCCTCAATGCTTAGAATCCTCAATGCTTAGAATCCTCCATGATTAGAATCCTCAATGCTTAGAATCCTCAATGCTTCGCATCCTCAATGCTTAGCTTAGAAACCTCAATGCTTAACATCCTCAATGCTTAACATCCTCAATGCTTTGCATCCTCATTGCTTAGCATCCTCAAGGCATATCTTAGAATCCTCAAAGCTCAGGATCCTCAATGCTTAGAAACCTCAATGCACAGAATCCTTAATACTTAGAAACCTCAATACTTAGCATCCTCAGTGCTTTGCTTAGAATCCTCACTGCTTAGAAACCTGAATGCTTATAATCCTCAATGCTTAGAATCCTCAATGCTTAGAATCCTCAATGCTTAGCATCCTCAATGCATAGCTTAGAATCCTCAAAGCTCAGGATCCTCAATGCTTAGAAACCTCAACTCACAGAGTCCTTAATGCTTAGAAACCTCAATCCTTAGAATCCTCAGTGCTTAGCTTAGAATCCTTTGCTTAGAAACCTCAATGCTTAGAATCCTCAGTGCATAGCATCCTCAACGCGTAGAATGCCCAATGCTTAGAAACCTCAATGTTTAGCATCCTCAATCCTTAGTATGCTCTATGCTTAGCTTAGAATCCTCAATGCTTAGAATCCTCAATGCTTACAAACCTCAATGCTGAGAAATTTTATTATTTGAAACCTCATTGTTTAGCATCCCAAATGCTTGCAAACCTAAATGCATAGAGGCCTTAATGCTTAGAATCTTCAAAGATTAGAAAAATCAATGCTTGGGTTAGAATCTTCAATGCTTAGAATCCTCAATGCTTAGAATCCTCAATGCTTAGCATCCTCCATGCATTGCTTAGAATCCTCAATAGTTAGAATCCTCAATGCTTAGCATCCTCATTACATAGCTTAGAATCCTCAATGCATAGCATCCTCAATGCTTAGAATCCTCAATGCTTAGAAACCTCAATGCTTAGAATCCTCAATGCTTAGAATCCTCAATGCTTAGAATCCTCAATGCTTAGAATCCTCAATGCTTAGAAACCTCAATGCACAGAGTCCTTAATGCTTAGAAACCTCAATACTTAGAATCCTCAGTTCTTAGCGTAGAATCCTCACTGCTTAGAAACCTGAATGCTTAGAATCCTCAATGCTTAGATTCCTCGATGCTTAGAATCCTCAATGCTTAGCTTAGAATCCTCAATGCTTAGAATCCTCAATGCTTAGAAACCTCAATGCTTAGAATCCTCAATGCTTAGAATCCTCAATGCTTAGCATCCTCAATGCTTAGCTTAGAATCCTCAATGCTTAGAATCCTCAATGCTTAGCATCCTCAATGCTTAGCTTAGAAAACTCAATGCTTAGCATCCTCAATGCTTAACAGCCTCAATGCTAAGCATCCTCAATGCTTAGCATCCTCAATGATTAGCATCCTCATTGCTTAGAAACCACAATGCACAGAGTCCTTAATGCTTAGAAACCTCAATACTTAGCATCCTCATTGCTTATCTTAGAATCCTCCCTGCTTAGAAACCTCAATGCTTAGAATCCTCAGTGCTTAGCATCCTCAACGCATAGAATCCCTAATGCCTAGAATCCTCAATGCTTAGCTTAGAAACCTCAATGCTTAGAATCCTCAATGCTTAGAATCCTCAATGCTTAGAATCCTCAATGCTTAGAATCCTCAATGCTTAGCATCCTCAATGCTTAGCTTAGAAAACTCAATGCTTAGCATCCTCAATGCTTAACAGCCTCAATGCTAAGCATCCTCAATGCTTAGCATCCTCAATGATTAGCATCCTCATTGCTTAGAAACCACAATTCACAGAGTCCTTAATGCTTAGAAACCTCAATACTTAGCATCCTCAGTGCTTATCTTAGAATCCTCACTGCTTAGAAACCTCAATGCTTAGAATCCTCAGTGCTTAGCATCCTCAACGCATAGAATCCCCAATGCTTCGAAACCTCAATGCTTAGCATCCTCAATCCTTAGTATGCTCTATGCTTAGCTTAGAATCCTCAATGCTTAGAATCCTCAATGCTTAGAATCCTCAATGCTTACAAACCTCAATGCATAGTGGCCTTAATGCTTAGAAAACTCAAAGATTATAAAACTCAATGCTTGGCTTAGAATCCTCAATGCTTAGAATCCTCAATGCTTAGAATCCTCAATGCTTAGCATCCTCCATGCATTGCTTAGAATCCTCAATAGTTAGAATACTCAATGCTTCGCATCCTCAATGCTTAGCTTAGAAACCTCAATGCTTAACATCCTCAATGCTTAGCATCCTCAATGCTTAGCATCCTCAATGCTTTGCATCCTCATTGCTTAGCATCCTCATTGCTTAGCATCCTCATTGCTTAGCTTAGAATCCTCAAAGCTCAGAATCCTCACTGCTTAGGAACCTCAATGCTTGGCATCGTCCATGCATTGCTTAGAAACCTCAATGCGCAGAATCCTCATTTCTTAGAAATTTTATTGCTCGGAAACCTCAATGCTTAGCAACCCTAATGCTTACAAACCTCATTGCATAGAGGCCTTAATGTTTAGAAACAACAAAGATTAGAAAACTCAATGCTTGGCTTAGAATCCTCAATGCTTAGAATCCTCAATGCTTAGCATCCTCAATGCTTAGCATCCTCAATGCTTAGAATCCTCAATGCATAGAATCCTCAATGCTTAGCATCCACAATGCTTAGAATCCTCAATGCTTAGAATCCTCAATGCTTAGCATCCTCAATGCTTAGCATCCTTAATGCTTAGAATCCTCAATGCTTAGAATCCTCAAAGCTTTGCTTAGAAACCTCAATGCTTAGAATCCTCAATGCTTAGAATCCTCAATGCCTAGCTTAGAATCCTCAATGCTTAGAATCCTCAATGCTTAGAATCCTCAATGCTTAGAAACCTCAATGCACAGAGTCCTTAATGCTTAGAAACCTCAATACTTAGCATCCTCAGTGCTTAGCTTAGAATCCTCACTGCTTAGAAACCTGAATGCTTAGAATCCTCAATGCTTAGAATCCTCAATGCTTAGCTTAGAAACCTCAATGCTTAGAATTCTCAATGCTTAACATACTCAATGTTTAGAATCCTCAATGCATAGCTTAGAATCCTCAATGCTTAGAATCCTCAATGCTTAGAATCCTCAATGCTTAGCATCCTCAAATCTTAGAATTCTCAATGCTTAGCATCCTCAATGCTTAGCATCCTCAATGCTTAGCATCCTCAATGCTTAGTATGCTCTATGCTTAGAATCCTCAATGCTTACCATCCTCAATGCTTAGCATCCTCAATGCTTAGCATCCTCAATGATTAGAATCCTCAATGCTTAGAATCCTCAATGCTTAGCATCCTCAATGCTTAGCTTAGAAACCTCAATGATTAGAATCCTCAATGCTTAGCTTAGAAACCTCAATGCTTAGAATCCTAAATGCTTAGCATCCTCAATGCTTAGCATCCTCATTGCTTAGCATCCTCATTGCTTAGCATCCTCATTGCTTAGCTTAGAATCCTCAAAGCTCAGAATCCTCACTGCTTAGGAACCTCAATGCTTAGCATCCTCCATGCATTGCTTAGAAACCTCAATGCGCAGAATCCTCATTGCTTAGAAAATTTTATTGCTCTGAAACCTCAATGCTTAGCAACCCTAATGCTTACAAACCTCATTGCATAGAGGCCTTATTGTTTAGAAACAACAAAGATTAGAAAACTCAATGCTTGGCTTAGAATCCTCAATGCTTAGCATCCTCAATGCTTAGCATCCTCAATGCCTAGAATCCTCAATGCTTAGAATCCTCAATGCTTAGCATCCTCAATGCTTAGCATCCTCAATGCTTAGCATCCTCAATGCTTAGCATCCTCAATGCTTAGAAACCTCAATGCTTTGCTTAGAAACCTCAATGCTTAGAATCCTCAATGCTTAGAATCCTCAATGCTTAGAATCCTCAATGCTTAGCATCCTCAATGCTTAGCATCCTCAATGCTTAGCATCCTCAATGCTTTGCATCCTCAATACTTAGCATCCTAAATGCTTAGAATACTCCATGCTTAGCTTAGAAACCTCAATGCTTAGAATCCTCAATGCTTAGAATCCTCAATGCTTAGCATCCTCAATGCTTAGAATCCTCAATGCTTTGCTTAGAAACCTCAATGCTTAGAATCCTCAATGCTTAGAATCCTCAATGCCTAGATTAGAATCCTCAATGCTTAGAATCCTCAATGCTTAGCATCCACAATGCTTAGAATCCTCAATGCTTAGAATCCTCAATGCTTAGCATCCTCAATGCTTAGCATCCTCAATGCTTAGAATCCTCAATGCCTAGATTAGAATCCTCAATGCTTAGAATCCTCAATGCTTAGAATCCTCAATGCTTAGAATCCTCAATGCTTAGCTTCCTCAATGCTTAGCGTACAAAACTCAATGCTTAGCATCCTCAATGCTTAACAGCCTCAATGCTTAGCATCCTCAATGCATATCTTAGAATCCTCAAAGCTCAGGATCCTCAATGCTTAGAAACCTCAATGCACAGAGTCCTTAATGGTTAGAAACCTCAATACTTAGCATCCTCAGTGCTTAGCTTAGAATCCTAACTGCTTAGAAACCTCAATGCTTATAATCCTCAGTGCTTAGCATCCTCAATGCGTAGAATCGCCAATCCTTAGAAACCTCAATGCTTAGCATCCTCAATCCTTAGTATGCTCTATGCTTAGCTTAGAATCCTCAATGCTTAGAATCCTCAATGCTTACAAACCTCAATGCTGAGAAATTTTATTCTTTGAAACCTCATTGCTTAGCATCCCAAATGCTTACAAACCTCAATGCTTAGAATCCTCAATGCTTAGAATCCTCAATGCTAAGCTAAGAAACCTCCATGCTTAGCATCCTCAATCCTTAACATCCTCAATGCATATCTTAGAATCCTCAAAGCTCAGGATCCTCAATGCTTAGAAACCTCAATGCACAGAGTCCTTAATGCTTAGAAACCTCAATACATAGAATACTCAGTGCTTAGCATCCTCAACGCGTAGAATGCCCAATTCTTAGAAACCTCAATGCTTAGCATCCTCAATCCTTAGTATGCTCTATGCTTAGCTTAGAATCCTCAATGCTTAGAATCCTCAATGCTGAGAAATTTTATTGTTTGAAACCTCATTGCTTAGCATCCCAAATGCTTGCAAACCTCAATGCTTAGAGGCCTTAATGCTTAGAAACCTCAAAGATTAGAAAACTCAATGCTTGGCTTAGAATCCTCAATGCTTAGCATCCTCAATGCTTAGCATCCTCAATGCTTAGCATAGAAACCTCAATGCTTAGAATCCTCAATGCTTAGCATCCTCAATGCTTAGCATCCACATTGCTTAGCATCCTCATTGCTTAGCATCCTCATTGCTTAGGTTAGAATCCTCAAAGCTCAGAATCCTCACTGCATAGGAACCTCAATGCTTAGCATCCTCCATGCATTGCTTAGAAACCTCAATGCGCAGAATCCTCATTGCTTAGAAATTTTATTGCTCTGAAACCTCAATGCTTAGCAACCCTAATGCTTACAAACCTCATTGCATAGAGGCCTTAATGTTTAGAAACAACAAAGATTAGAAAACTCAATGCTTGGCTTAGAATCCTCAATGCTTAGCATCCTCAATGCTTAGCATCCTGAATGCTTAGCATCCTCAATGCCTAGAATCCTCAATGCTTAGAATCCTCAATGCATAGCATCCTCAATGCTTAGCATCCTCAATGCTTACAATCCTCAATGCTTTGCTTAGAAACCTCAATGCTTAGAATCCTCAATGCTTAGAATACTCAATGCTTAGCATCCTCAATGCTTAGCATCCTCAATGCTTAGCATCCTCAATGCCTAGAATCCTCAATGCTTAGAATCCTCAATGCTTAGCATCCTCAATGCTTAGCATCCTCAATGCTTAGCATAGAAACCTCAATACTTAGAATCCTCAATGCTTCGCATCCACAATGCTTAGCTTAGAAACCTCAATGCTTAGAATCCTCAATGCTTAGCATCCTCAATGCTTAGCATCCTCATTGCTTAGCATCCCCATTGCTTATCTTAGAATCCTCAAAGCTCAGAATCCTCACTGCATAGGAACCTCAATGCTTAGCATCCTCCATGCATTGCTTAGAAACCTCAATGCGCAGAATCCTCTTTGCTTAGAAATTTTATTGCTCTGAAACCTCAATGCTTAGCAACCCTAATGCTTACAAACCTCATTGCATAGAGGCCTTAATGTTTAGAAACAACAAAGATTAGAAAACTCAATGCTTGGTTTAGAATCCTCAATGCTTAGAATCCTCAATGCTTAGAATCCCCAATGCTTAGCATCCTCAATGCTTAGCATCCTCAATGCTTAGCATCCTCAATGCTTAGAATCCTCAATGCTTAGCATCCTCAATGCTTAGCATCCTCATTGCTTAGCATCCTCATTGCTTAGCATCCTCATTGCTTAGCTTAGAATCCTCAAAGCTCAGAATCCTCACTGCTTAGGAACCTCAATGCTTAGCATCCTCCATGCATTGCTTAGAAACCTCAATGCGCAGAATCCTCATTGCTTAGAAATTTTATTGCTCTGAAACCTCAGTGCTTAGCAACCCTAATGCTCAGAATCCTCAATGCTTTGCTTAGAAACCTCAATGCTTAGCATCCTCAATGCCTAGAATCCTCAATGCTTAGAATCCTCAATGCTTAGAATCCTCAATGCTTTGCTTAGAAACCTCAATGCTTAGAATCCTCAATGCTTAGAATCCTCAATGCTTAGAATCCTCAATGCTTAGCATCCTCAATGCTTAGCATCCTCAATGCCTAGAATCCTCAGTGCTTAGCTTAGAAACCTCAATGCTTAGAATCCTCAATGCTTAGAATCCTCAATGCTTAGAATCCTCAATGCTTAGCATCCTCAATGCTTAGCTTAGAAAACTCAATGCTTAGCATCCTCAATGCTTAACAGCCTCAGTGCTTAGCATCCTCAATGCTTAGCATCCTCAATGCTTAGCATCCTCATTGCTTAGAAACCTCAATGCTTTGCTTAGAAACCTCAATGCTTAGAATCCTCAATGCTTAGAATCCTCAATGCTTAGAATCCTCAATGCTTAGCATCCTCAATGCTTAGCATCCTCAATGCTTAGCATCCTCAATGCTTTGCATCCTCAATACTTAGCATCCTAAATGCTTAGAATACTCCATGCTTAGCTTAGAAACCTCAATGCTTAGAATCCTCAATGCTTAGAATCCTCAATGCTTAGCATCCTCAATGCTTAGAATCCTCAATGCTTTGCTTAGAAACCTCAATGCTTAGAATCCTCAATGCTTAGAATCCTCAATGCCTAGATTAGAATCCTCAATGCTTAGAATCCTCAATGCTTAGCATCCACAATGCTTAGAATCCTCAATGCTTAGAATCCTCAATGCTTAGCATCCTCAATGCTTAGCATCCTCAATGCTTAGAATCCTCAATGCCTAGATTAGAATCCTCAATGCTTAGAATCCTCAATGCTTAGAATCCTCAATGCTTAGAATCCTCAATGCTTAGCTTCCTCAATGCTTAGCGTACAAAACTCAATGCTTAGCATCCTCAATGCTTAACAGCCTCAATGCTTAGCATCCTCAATGCATATCTTAGAATCCTCAAAGCTCAGGATCCTCAATGCTTAGAAACCTCAATGCACAGAGTCCTTAATGGTTAGAAACCTCAATACTTAGCATCCTCAGTGCTTAGCTTAGAATCCTAACTGCTTAGAAACCTCAATGCTTATAATCCTCAGTGCTTAGCATCCTCAATGCGTAGAATCGCCAATCCTTAGAAACCTCAATGCTTAGCATCCTCAATCCTTAGTATGCTCTATGCTTAGCTTAGAATCCTCAATGCTTAGAATCCTCAATGCTTACAAACCTCAATGCTGAGAAATTTTATTCTTTGAAACCTCATTGCTTAGCATCCCAAATGCTTACAAACCTCAATGCTTAGAATCCTCAATGCTTAGAATCCTCAATGCTAAGCTAAGAAACCTCCATGCTTAGCATCCTCAATCCTTAACATCCTCAATGCATATCTTAGAATCCTCAAAGCTCAGGATCCTCAATGCTTAGAAACCTCAATGCACAGAGTCCTTAATGCTTAGAAACCTCAATACATAGAATACTCAGTGCTTAGCATCCTCAACGCGTAGAATGCCCAATTCTTAGAAACCTCAATGCTTAGCATCCTCAATCCTTAGTATGCTCTATGCTTAGCTTAGAATCCTCAATGCTTAGAATCCTCAATGCTGAGAAATTTTATTGTTTGAAACCTCATTGCTTAGCATCCCAAATGCTTGCAAACCTCAATGCTTAGAGGCCTTAATGCTTAGAAACCTCAAAGATTAGAAAACTCAATGCTTGGCTTAGAATCCTCAATGCTTAGCATCCTCAATGCTTAGCATCCTCAATGCTTAGCATAGAAACCTCAATGCTTAGAATCCTCAATGCTTAGCATCCTCAATGCTTAGCATCCACATTGCTTAGCATCCTCATTGCTTAGCATCCTCATTGCTTAGGTTAGAATCCTCAAAGCTCAGAATCCTCACTGCATAGGAACCTCAATGCTTAGCATCCTCCATGCATTGCTTAGAAACCTCAATGCGCAGAATCCTCATTGCTTAGAAATTTTATTGCTCTGAAACCTCAATGCTTAGCAACCCTAATGCTTACAAACCTCATTGCATAGAGGCCTTAATGTTTAGAAACAACAAAGATTAGAAAACTCAATGCTTGGCTTAGAATCCTCAATGCTTAGCATCCTCAATGCTTAGCATCCTGAATGCTTAGCATCCTCAATGCCTAGAATCCTCAATGCTTAGAATCCTCAATGCATAGCATCCTCAATGCTTAGCATCCTCAATGCTTACAATCCTCAATGCTTTGCTTAGAAACCTCAATGCTTAGAATCCTCAATGCTTAGAATACTCAATGCTTAGCATCCTCAATGCTTAGCATCCTCAATGCTTAGCATCCTCAATGCCTAGAATCCTCAATGCTTAGAATCCTCAATGCTTAGCATCCTCAATGCTTAGCATCCTCAATGCTTAGCATAGAAACCTCAATACTTAGAATCCTCAATGCTTCGCATCCACAATGCTTAGCTTAGAAACCTCAATGCTTAGAATCCTCAATGCTTAGCATCCTCAATGCTTAGCATCCTCATTGCTTAGCATCCCCATTGCTTATCTTAGAATCCTCAAAGCTCAGAATCCTCACTGCATAGGAACCTCAATGCTTAGCATCCTCCATGCATTGCTTAGAAACCTCAATGCGCAGAATCCTCTTTGCTTAGAAATTTTATTGCTCTGAAACCTCAATGCTTAGCAACCCTAATGCTTACAAACCTCATTGCATAGAGGCCTTAATGTTTAGAAACAACAAAGATTAGAAAACTCAATGCTTGGTTTAGAATCCTCAATGCTTAGAATCCTCAATGCTTAGAATCCCCAATGCTTAGCATCCTCAATGCTTAGCATCCTCAATGCTTAGCATCCTCAATGCTTAGAATCCTCAATGCTTAGCATCCTCAATGCTTAGCATCCTCATTGCTTAGCATCCTCATTGCTTAGCATCCTCATTGCTTAGCTTAGAATCCTCAAAGCTCAGAATCCTCACTGCTTAGGAACCTCAATGCTTAGCATCCTCCATGCATTGCTTAGAAACCTCAATGCGCAGAATCCTCATTGCTTAGAAATTTTATTGCTCTGAAACCTCAGTGCTTAGCAACCCTAATGCTCAGAATCCTCAATGCTTTGCTTAGAAACCTCAATGCTTAGCATCCTCAATGCCTAGAATCCTCAATGCTTAGAATCCTCAATGCTTAGAATCCTCAATGCTTTGCTTAGAAACCTCAATGCTTAGAATCCTCAATGCTTAGAATCCTCAATGCTTAGAATCCTCAATGCTTAGCATCCTCAATGCTTAGCATCCTCAATGCCTAGAATCCTCAGTGCTTAGCTTAGAAACCTCAATGCTTAGAATCCTCAATGCTTAGAATCCTCAATGCTTAGAATCCTCAATGCTTAGCATCCTCAATGCTTAGCTTAGAAAACTCAATGCTTAGCATCCTCAATGCTTAACAGCCTCAGTGCTTAGCATCCTCAATGCTTAGCATCCTCAATGCTTAGCATCCTCATTGCTTAGAAACCTCAATGCACAGAGTCCTTAATGCTTAGAAACCTCAATACTTAGCATCCTCAGTGCTTATCTTAGAATCCTCACTGCTTAGAAACCTCAATGCTTAGAATCCTCAGTGCTTAGCATCCTCAACGCGTAGAATCACCAATGCTTCGAAACCTCAATGATTAGCATCCTCAATCCTTAGTATGCTCTATGCTTAGCTTAGAATCCTCAATGCTTAGAATCCTCAATGCTTACAAACCTCAGTGCTGAGAAATTTTTTTGTTTGAAACCTCATTCCTTAGCATCCCAAATGCTTACAAACCCCAATGCATAGTGGCCTTAATGCTTAGAAAACTCAAAGATTATAAAACTCAATGCTTGGCTTAGAATCCTCAATGCTTAGAATCCTCAATGCTTAGAATCCTCCATGCTTAGAATCCTCAATGCTTAGCATCCTCAATGCTTAGCATCCTCAATGCTTAGCATAGAAACCTCAATACTTAGAATCCTCAATGCTTCGCATCCACAATGCTTAGCTTAGAAAGCTCAATGCTTAGAATCCTCAATGCTTAGCATCCTCAATGCTTAGCATCCACATTGCTTAGCATCCTCATTGCTTAGCATCCTCATTGCTTAGCATCCTCATTGCTTAGCTCAGAATCCTCACTGCATAGGAACCTCAATGCTTAGCATCCTCCATGCATTGCTTAGAAACCTCAATGCGCAGAATCCTCTTTGCTTAGAAATTTTATTGCTCTGAAACCTCAATGCTTAGCAACCCTAATGCTTACAAACCTCATTGCATAGAGGCCTTAATGTTTAGAAAAAACAAAGATTAGAAAACTCAATGCTTGGCTTAGAATCCTCAATGCTTAGAATCCTCAATGCTTAGCATCCTCAATGCTTAGCATCCTCAATGCTTAGAATCCTCAATGCTTAGAATCCTCAATGCATAGAAACCGGAATGCTTAGAATCCTCAATGCTTAGCATCCTCAATGCTAAGCTTAGAAACCTCAATGCTTAGCATCCTCAATGCTTAGAATCCTCAATCCTTAGCATCCTCAATGCATATCTTAGAATCCTCAAAGCTCAGGATCCTCAATGCTTAGAAACCTCAATGCACAGAGTCCTTAATGCTTAGAAACCTCAATACTTAGAATCCTCAGTGCTTAGCATCCTCAACGCGTAGAATCCCCAATGCTTAGAAACCTCAATGCTTAGCGTCCTCAATCCTTAGTATGCTCTATGCTTAGCTTAGAATCCTCAATGCTTAGAATCCTCAATGCTTACAAACCTCAATGCTGAGAAATTTTATTGTTTGAAACCTCATTGCTTAGCATCCCTAATCCTTACAAACCTCAATGCATAGAGGACTCAATGCTTAGAAACCTCAAAGATTAGAAAACTCAATGCTTGGCTTAGAATCCTCAATGCTTAGAATCGTCAATGCTTAGAATCTTCAATGCTTAGCATCCTCCATGCATTGCTTAGAATCCGCAATAGTTAGAATCATCAATGCTTCGTATCATCAATGCTTACCTTAGAAACCTCAATGCTTAGAATCCTCAATGCTTAGAATCCTCAATGCTTACCTTAGAAACCTCATTGCTTAGAATCCTCACTGCTTAGAATCCTCAATGCTTAGAATCCTCAATGCTTAGCATCCTCAATGCATAGCTTAGAATCCTCAAAGCTCAGGATCCTCAATGCTTAGAAACCTCAATGCACAGAGTCCTTAATGCTTAGAAACCTCAATCCTTAGAATCCTCAGTGCTTAGCTTAGAATCCTTTGCTTAGAAACCTCAATGCTTAGAATCCTCAGTGCATAGCATCCTCAACGCGTAGAATGCCCAATGCTTAGAAACCTCAATGTTTAGCATCCTCAATCCTTAGTATGCTCTATGCTTAGCTTAGAATCCTCAATGCTTAGAATCCTCAATGCTTACAAACCTCAATGCTGAGAAATTTTATTATTTGAAACCTCATTGCTTAGCATCCCAAATGCTTACAAACCTAAATGCATAGAGGCCTTAATGCTTAGAATCTTCAAAGATTAGAAAAATCAATGCTTGGGTTAGAATCTTCAATGCTTAGAATCCTCAATGCTTAGAATCCTCAATGCTTAGCATCCTCCATGCATTGCTTAGAATCCTCAATAGTTAGAATCCTCAATGCTTAGCATCCTCATTACATAGCTTAGAATCCTCAATGCATAGCATCCTCAATGCTTAGAATCCTCAATGCTTAGAAACCTCAATGCTTAGAATCCTCAATGCTTAGAATCCTCAATGCTTAGAATCCTCAATGCTTAGAATCCTCAATGCTTAGAAACCTCAATGCACAGAGTCCTTAATGCTTAGAAACCTCAATACTTAGAATCCTCAGTTCTTAGCGTAGAATCCTCACTGCTTAGAAACCTGAATGCTTAGAATCCTCAATGCTTAGATTCCTCGATGCTTAGAATCATCAATGCTTAGCTTAGAATCCTCAATGCTTAGAATCCTCAATGCTTAGAAACCTCAATGCTTAGAATCCTCAATGCTTAGAATCCTCAATGCTTAGCATCCTCAATGCTTAGCTTAGAATCCTCAATGCTTAGAATCCTCAATGCTTAGCATCCTCAATGCTTAGCTTAGAAAACTCAATGCTTAGCATCCTCAATGCTTAACAGCCTCAATGCTAAGCATCCTCAATGCTTAGCATCCTCAATGATTAGCATCCTCATTGCTTAGAAACCACAATTCACAGAGTCCTTAATGCTTAGAAACCTCAATACTTAGCATCCTCAGTGCTTATCTTAGAATCCTCACTGCTTAGAAACCTCAATGCTTAGAATCCTCAGTGCTTAGCATCCTCAACGCATAGAATCCCCAATGCTTCGAAACCTCAATGCTTAGCATCCTCAATCCTTAGTATGCTCTATGCTTAGCTTAGAATCCTCAATGCTTAGAATCCTCAATGCTTACAAACCTCAATGCATAGTGGCCTTAATGCTTAGAAAACTCAAAGATTATAAAACTCAATGCTTGGCTTAGAATCCTCAATGCTTAGAATCCTCAATGCTTAGAATCCTCCATGATTAGAATCCTCAATGCTTAGAATCCTCAATGCTTAGCATCCTCCATGCATTGCTTAGAATCCTCAATAGTTAGAATACTCAATGCTTCGCATCCTCAATGCTTAGCTTAGAAACCTCAATGCTTAACATCCTCAATGCTTAGCATCCTCAATGCTTAGCATCCTCAATGCTTTGCATCCTCATTGCTTAGCATCCTCATTGCTTAGCATCCTCATTGCTTAGCTTAGAATCCTCAAAGCTCAGAATCCTCACTGCTTAGGAACCTCAATGCTTGGCATCGTCCATGCATTGCTTAGAAACCTCAATGCGCAGAATCCTCATTTCTTAGAAATTTTATTGCTCGGAAACCTCAATGCTTAGCAACCCTAATGCTTACAAACCTCATTGCATAGAGGCCTTAATGTTTAGAAACAACAAAGATTAGAAAACTCAATGCTTGGCTTAGAATCCTCAATGCTTAGAATCCTCAATGCTTAGCATCCTCAATGCTTAGCATCCTCAATGCTTAGAATCCTCAATGCATAGAATCCTCAATGCTTAGCATCCACAATGCTTAGAATCCTCAATGCTTAGAATCCTCAATGCTTAGCATCCTCAATGCTTAGCATCCTTAATGCTTAGAATCCTCAATGCTTTGAATCCTCAAAGCTTTGCTTAGAAACCTCAATGCTTAGAATCCTCAATGCTTAGAATCCTCAATGCCTAGCTTAGAATCCTCAATGCTTAGAATCCTCAATGCTTAGAATCCTCAATGCTTAGAAACCTCAATGCACAGAGTCCTTAATGCTTAGAAACCTCAATACTTAGCATCCTCAGTGCTTAGCTTAGAATCCTCACTGCTTAGAAACCTGAATGCTTAGAATCCTCAATGCTTAGAATCCTCAATGCTTAGCTTAGAAACCTCAATGCTTAGAATTCTCAATGCTTAACATACTCAATGTTTAGAATCCTCAATGCATAGCTTAGAATCCTCAATGCTTAGAATCCTCAATGCTTAGAATCCTCAATGCTTAGCATCCTCAAATCTTAGAATTCTCAATGCTTAGCATCCTCAATGCTTAGCATCCTCAATGCTTAGCATCCTCAATGCTTAGTATGCTCTATGCTTAGAATCCTCAATGCTTACCATCCTCAATGCTTAGCATCCTCAATGCTTAGCATCCTCAATGATTAGAATCCTCAATGCTTAGAATCCTCAATGCTTAGAATCCTCAATGCTTAGCTTAGAAACCTCAATGATTAGAATCCTCAATGCTTAGCTTAGAAACCTCAATGCTTAGAATCCTAAATGCTTAGCATCCTCAATGCTTAGCATCCTCATTGCTTAGCATCCTCATTGCTTAGCATCCTCATTGCTTAGCTTAGAATCCTCAAAGCTCAGAATCCTCACTGCTTAGGAACCTCAATGCTTAGCATCCTCCATGCATTGCTTAGAAACCTCAATGCGCAGAATCCTCATTGCTTAGAAAATTTTATTGCTCTGAAACCTCAATGCTTAGCAACCCTAATGCTTACAAACCTCATTGCAAAGAGGCCTTAATGTTTAGAAACAACAAAGATTAGAAAACTCAATGCTTGGCTTAGAATCCTCAATGCTTAGCATCCTCAATGCTTAGCATCCTCAATGCCTAGAATCCTCAATGCTTAGAATCCTCAATGCTTAGCATCCTCAATGCTTAGCATCCTCAATGCGTAGCATCCTCAATGCTTAGAAACCTCAATGCTTTGCTTAGAAACCTCAATGCTTAGAATCCTCAATGCTTAGAATCCTCAATGCTTAGAATCCTCAATGCTTAGCATCCTCAATGCTTAGCATCCTCAATGCTTAGCATCCTCAATGCTTTGCATCCTCAATACTTAGCATCCTAAATGCTTAGAATACTCCATGCTTAGCTTAGAAACCTCAATGCTTAGAATCCTCAATGCTTAGAATCCTCAATGCTTAGCATCCTCAATGCTTAGAATCCTCAATGCTTTGCTTAGAAACCTCAATGCTTAGAATCCTCAATGCTTAGAATCCTCAATGCCTAGATTAGAATCCTCAATGCTTAGAATCCTCAATGCTTAGCATCCACAATGCTTAGAATCCTCAATGCTTAGAATCCTCAATGCTTAGCATCCTCAATGCTTAGCATCCTCAATGCTTAGAATCCTCAATGCCTAGATTAGAATCCTCAATGCTTAGAATCCTCAATGCTTAGAATCCTCAATGCTTAGAATCCTCAATGCTTAGCATCCTCAATGCTTAGCGTACAAAACTCAATGCTTAGCATCCTCAATGCTTAACAGCCTCAATGCTTAGCATCCTCAATGCATATCTTAGAATCCTCAAAGCTCAGGATCCTCAATGCTTAGAAACCTCAATGCACAGAGTCCTTAATGGTTAGAAACCTCAATACTTAGCATCCTCAGTGCTTAGCTTAGAATCCTAACTGCTTAGAAACCTCAATGCTTATAATCCTCAGTGCTTAGCATCCTCAATGCGTAGAATCGCCAATCCTTAGAAACCTCAATGCTTAGCATCCTCAATCCTTAGTATGCTCTATGCTTAGCTTAGAATCCTCAATGCTTAGAATCCTCAATGCTTACAAACCTCAATGCTGAGAAATTTTATTCTTTGAAACCTCATTGCTTAGCATCCCAAATGCTTACAAACCTCAATGCTTAGAATCCTCAATGCTTAGAATCCTCAATGCTAAGCTAAGAAACCTCCATGCTTAGCATCCTCAATCCTTAACATCCTCAATGCATATCTTAGAATCCTCAAAGCTCAGGATCCTCAATGCTTAGAAACCTCAATGCACAGAGTCCTTAATGCTTAGAAACCTCAATACATAGAATACTCAGTGCTTAGCATCCTCAACGCGTAGAATGCCCAATTCTTAGAAACCTCAATGCTTAGCATCCTCAATCCTTAGTATGCTCTATGCTTAGCTTAGAATCCTCAATGCTTAGAATCCTCAATGCTGAGAAATTTTATTGTTTGAAACCTCATTGCTTAGCATCCCAAATGCTTGCAAACCTCAATGCTTAGAGGCCTTAATGCTTAGAAACCTCAAAGATTAGAAAACTCAATGCTTGGCTTAGAATCCTCAATGCTTAGCATCCTCAATGCTTAGCATCCTCAATGCTTAGCATCCTCAATGCCTAGAATCCTCAATGCTTAGAATCCTCAATGCTTAGCATCCTCAATGCTTAGCATCCTCAATGCTTAGCATAGAAACCTCAATACTTAGAATCCTCAATGCTTCGCATCCACAATGCTTAGCTTAGAAACCTCAATGCTTAGAATCCTCAATGCTTAGCATCCTCAATGCTTAGCATCCACATTGCTTAGCATCCTCATTGCTTAGCATCCTCATTGCTTAGGTTAGAATCCTCAAAGCTCAGAATCCTCACTGCATAGGAACCTCAATGCTTAGCATCCTCCATGCATTGCTTAGAAACCTCAATGCGCAGAATCCTCATTGCTTAGAAATTTTATTGCTCTGAAACCTCAATGCTTAGCAACCCTAATGCTTACAAACCTCAGTGCATAGAGGCCTTAATGTTTAGAAACAGCAAATATTAGAAAACTCAATGCTTGGCTTAGAATCCTCAATGTTTAGAATCCTCAATGCATAGAATCCTCAATGCTTAGCATCCTCAATGCTTAGCATCCTCATTACATAGCTTAGAATCCTCAATGCTTAGAATCCTCAATGCTTAGCATCCTCAATGCTTGGAATCCTCAATGCTTAGCATCCTCAATGCTTAGTATCCTCAATGCTTAGAAACCACAATGCTTAGCATCCTCACTGCTTAGAAACCTCAATGCACAGACTCCTTAATTCTTAGAATCCTCAATACTTAGCATTCTCAGTGCTTAGCTTAGAATCCTCAATGCTTAACATCCTCAAAGTTTAGATTCCTCAATGCATAGCTTAGAATCCTCAATGCTTAGAATCCTCAATGCTTAGCATTCTCAATGCTTAGCATCCTCAATGTTTAGCATCTCAATGCTTAGCATCCTCAATGCTTAGCATCCTCAATGCATATCTTAGAATCCTCAAAGCTCAGTATCCTCAATGCTTAGAAACCTTAATGCACAGAGTTCTTAATGCTTAGAAACCTCAATACTTAGCATCCTCATTGCTTAGCTTAGAATCCTCACTGCTCAGAAACCTCATTGCTTAGAATCCTCAGTGCTTAGCATCCTCAACGCGTAGAATCCTCAATGCTTAGCATCCTCCATGCATAGCTTAGAATCCTCAATGCTTAGAATCCTCAATGCTTACCATCCTCAATGCTTAGCATCCTCAATGCTTAGCATCCTCAATGCCTAGAATCCTCAATGCTTAGAATCCTCAATGCTTTGCATCCTCAATGCTTAGCATCCTCAATGCTTAGCATCCTCAATGCTTAGAAACCTCAATACTTTGCTTAGAAACCTCAATGCTTAGAATCCTCAATGCTTATAATCCTCAATGCCTAGCTTAGAATCCTCAATGCTTAGAATCCTCAATGCTTAGAATCCTCAATGCTTAGAATCCTCAATGCTTAGCATCCTCAATGCTTAGCATCCTCAATGCTTAGCATCCTCAATACTTAGCATCCTCAATGCTTAGAATCCTCCATGCTTAGCTTAGAAACCTCAATGTTTAGAATCCTCAATGCTTAGAATCCTCAATGCATAGAATCCTCAATGCCTAGATTAGAATCCTCAATGCTTAGAATCCTCAATGCTTAGAATCCTCAAAGCTTAGAATCCTCAATGCTTAGAATCCTCAATGCTTAGCATCCTCAATGCTTAGCTTAGAAAACTCAATGCTTAGAATCCTCAATGCTTAACATCCTCAATGTTTAGAATCCTCAATGCATAGCTTAGAATCCTCAATGCTTAGAATCCTCAATGCTTAGCATCCTCAATCCTTAGTATGCTCTATGCTTAGCTTAGAATCCTCAATGCTTAGAATCCTCAATGCTTACAAACCTCAATGCTGAGAAATTTTATTGTTTGAAACCTCATTGCTTAGCAACCCAAATGCTTACAAACCTCAATGCATAGAGGCCTTAATGCTTAGAAACCTCAAAGATTAGAAAACTCAATGCTTGGCTTAGAATCCTCTATGCTTAGAATCCTCAATGCTTAGAAACCTCAATACTTAGCATCCTCAATCCTTAGAATGCTCTATGCCTAGCTTAGAATCCTGAATGCTTACAATCTTCAATGCTGAGAATTTTTATTTTTTGAAACCTCATTGCTTTGCATCCCAAATGCTTACAAACCTCAATGCATAGAGGCCTTAATGCTTAGAAACCTCAAACATTAGAAAACTCAGTGCTTGGCTTAGAATCCTCAATGCATAGAACCCTCAATGCTTAGAATCCTCCATGCATTGCTTAGAATCCTCAATAGTTAGAATCCTCAATGCTTCGCATCCTCAATGCTTAGCTTAGAAACCTCAATGCATAGAATCCTCAATGCTTAGCATCCTCAATGCTTAGCATCCTCATTACATACTTGCATCCTCATTACATAGCTTAGAATCCTCAATGCTTAGAATCGTCAATGCTTAGCATCCTCAATGCTTAGCATCCTCATTGCTTAGCATCCTCATTGCTTAGCTTAGAATCCTCAAAGCTCAGAATCCTCACAGCATAGGAACCTGAATTCTTAGCATCCTCCATGCATTGCTTAGAATCCTCAATGCGCAGAATCCTCATTGCTTAGAAATTTTATTGCTCTGAAACCTCAATGCTTAGCAACCCTAATGCTTACAAACCTCAGTGCATAGAGGCCTTAATGTTTAGAAACCTCAAAGATAAGAAAACTCAATGCTTGGCTTAAAATCCTCAATGCTTAGAAACCTGAATGCTTAGAATCCTCAATGCTAAGCTTAGAAACCTCAATGCTTAGCATCCTCAATGCTTAGCATCGTCAATCCTTAGCATCCTCAATGCATATTTTAGAATCCTCAAAGCTCAGGATCCTCAATGCTTAGAAACCTCAAGGCACAGAGTCCTTAATGCTTAGAAACCTCAATACTTAGAATCCTCAGTGCTTAGCATCCTCAGCGTGTAGAATCCCCAATGCTTAGAAACCTCAATGCTTAGCATCCTCAATCCTTAGTATGCTCTATGCTTAGGTTAGAATCCTCAATGCTTAGAATCCTCAATGCTTACAAACCTCAATGCTGAGAAATTTTATTGTTTGAAACCTCATTGCTTAGCATCCCAAATGCCTACAAACCTCAATGCATAGAGGCCTTAATGCTTAGAAACCTCAAAGATTAGAAAACTCAATGCTTGGCTTAGAATCCTCAATGCTTAGAATCCTCAATGCTTAGAATCTTCAATGCTTAGCATCCTCCATGCATTGCTTAGAATCCTCAATAGTTAGAATCCTCAATGCTTCGCATCCTCAATGCTTAGCTTAGAAACCTCAATGCTTAGAATCCTCAATGCTTAGCATTCTCAATGCTTAGCATCCTCACTGCTTAGCATCCTCAATGCTTAGCATCCTCAATGCATATCTTAGAATCCTCAAAGCTCAGTGTCCTCAATGCTTAGAAACTTTAATGCACAGAGTTCTTAATGCTTAGAAACCTCAATACTTAGCATCCTCATTGCTTAGCTTAGAATCCTCACTGCTTAGAAACCTCAATGCTTAGAATCCTCAGTGCTTAGCATCCTCAACGCGTAGAATCCTCAATGCTTAGCATCCTGCATGCATAGCTTAGAATCCTCAATGCTTAGAATCCTCAATGCTTAGCACCCTCAATGCCTAGAATCCTCAATGCTTAGAATCCTCAATGCTTTGCATCCTCAATGCTTAGCATCCTCAGTGCTTAGCATCCTCAATGCTTAGCATCCTCAATGCTTAGAAACCTCAATACTTTGCTTAGAAACCTCAATGCTTAGAATCCTCAATGCTTAGAATCCTCAATGCCTAGCTTAGAATCCTCAATGCTTAGAATCCTCAATGCTTAGAATCCTCAATGCTTAGAATCCTCAATGCTTAGCATCCTCAGTGCTTAGCATCCTCAATGCTTAGCATCCTCAATACTTAGCATCCTCAATGCTTAGAATCCTCCATGCTTAGCTTAGAATCCTCAATACTTAGAATCCTCAATGCTTAGAATCCTCAATGCTTAGAATCCTCAATGCCTAGATTAGAATCCTCAATGCTTAGAATCCTCAATGCTTAGAATCCTCAAAGCATAGAATCCTCAATGCTTAGAATCCTCAATGCTTAGCATCCTCAATGCTTAGCTTAGAAAACTCAATGCTTTGAATCCTCAATGCTTATCATCCTCAATGTTTAGAATCCTCAATGCATAGCTTAGAATCCTCAATGCTTAGAATCCTCAATGCTTAGCATCCTCAATCCTTAGTATGCTCTTTGCTTAGCTTAGAATCCTCAATGCTTAGAATCCTCAATGCTTACAAACCTCAATGCTGAGAAATTTTATTGTTTGAAACCTCATTGCTTAGCATCCCAAATGCTTACAAACCTCAATGCATAGAGGCCTTAATGCTTAGAAACCTCAAAGATTAGAAAACTCAATGCTTGCCTTAGAATCCTCAATGCTTAGAATCCTCAATGCTTAGAATCCTCCATGCATAGCTTAGAATCCTCATTGCTTAGCATCCTCATTGCGTAGCTTAGAATCCTCAAAGCTCAGAATCCTCACTGCTTAGGAACCTCAATGCTTAGCATCCTCCATGCATTGCTTAGAAACCTCAATGCGCAGAATCCTCATTGCTTAGAAATTTTATTGCTCTGAAACCTCAATTCTTAGCAACCCTAATGCTTACAAACCTCATTGCATAGAGGCCTTAATGTTTAGAAACAACAAAGATTAGAAAACTCAATGCTTGGCTTAGAATCCTCAATGCTTAGCATCCTCAATGCTTAGCATCCTCAATGCCTAGAATCCTCAATGCTTAGAATCCTCAATGCTTAGCATCCTCCATGCATTGATTAGAATCCTCAATAGTTAGAATCCTCAATGCTTAGCATCCTCAATGCTTAGAATCCTCAATGCTTAGCATCCTCAAATCTTAGAATCCCCAATGCTTAGCATCCTCAATGCTTAGCATCCTCAATGCTTAGTATGCTCTATGCTTAGAATCCTCAATGCTTACCATCCTCAATGCTTAGCATCCTCAATGCTTAGCATCCTCAATGCTTAGAATCCTCAATGCTTAGAATCCTCAATGCTTAGAATCCTCAATGCTTAGAATCCTCCATGCATTGCTTAGAATCCTCAATAGTTAGAATCCTCAATGCTTACCATCCTCAATGCTTAGCATAGAAACCTCAATACTTAGAATCCTCAATGATTAGCATCCTCATTACATAGCTTAGAATCCTCAATGCTTAGAATCCTCAATGCTTTGCATCCTCAATGCTTAGCATCCTCAATGCTTAGCATCCTCAATGCTTAGCATCCTCAAAGCTTAGCATCCTCAAAGCTTAGAATACTCAATGCTTACCATCCTCAATGATTAGCATCCTCAATGCTTAGAATCCTCAATGCTTAGTATCCTCAATGCTTAGAAACCTCAATGCTTTGCTTAGAAACCTCAATGCTTAGAATCCTCAATGCTTAGAATCCTCAATGCTTAGAATCCTCAATGCTTAGAATCCTCAATGCCTAGCTTAGAATCCTCAATGCTTAGAATCCTCAATGCTTAGCATCCTCAATGCTTCGCATCTTCAATGCTTAGCATCCTCAATGCCTAGATTAGAATCCTCAATGCTTTGAATCCTCAATGCTTAGAATCCTCAATGCTTAGAATCCTCAATTCATAGCTTAGAATCCTCAATGCTTAGAATCCGCAATGCTTAGCATCCTCAATCCTTAGTATGCTCTATGCTTAGCTTAGAATCCTCAATGCTTAGAATCCTCAATGCTTACAAACCTCAATGCTGAGAAATTTTATTGTTTGAAACCTCATTGCTTAGCATCCCAAATGCTTGCAATCCTCAATGCATAGAGGCCTTAATGCTTAGAAACCTCTAAGATTAGGAAACTCAATGCTTGGCTTAGAATCCTCAATGCTTAGAATCCTCAATGCTTAGAATCCTCCATGCATAGCTTAGAATCCTCAATGCTTAGAATCCTCAATGCTTAGCATCCTCCATGCATTGCTTAGAATCCTCAATAGTTAGAATCCTCAATGCTTCGCATCCTCAATGCTTAGCTTAGAAACCTCAATGCTTAGAATCCTCACTGCTTAGGAACCTCAATGCTTAGTATCCTCCATGCATTGCTTAGAAACCTCAATGCGCAGAATCCTCATTGCTTAGAAATTTTATTGCTCTGAAACCTCAATGCTTAGCAACCCTAATGCTTACAAACCTCATTGCATAGAGGCCTTAATGTTTAGAAACAACAAAGATTAGAAAACTCAATGCTTGGCTTAGAATCCTCAATGCTTAGCATCCTCAATGCTTAGCATCCTCAATGCCTAGAATCCTCAATGCTTAGAATCCTCAATGCTTAGCATCCTCAATGCTTAGCATCCTCAATGCTTAGCATCCTCAATGCTTAGAAACCTCAATGCTTTGCTTAGAAACCTCAATGCTTAGAATCCTCAATGCTTAGCATCCTCAATGCTTAGCATCCTCAATGCTTAGCATCCTCAATGCTTTGCATCCTCAATACTTAGCATCCTAAATGCTTAGAATCCTCCATGCTTAGCTTAGAAACCTCAATGCTTAGAATCCTCAATGCTTAGAATCCTCAATGCTTAGAATCCTCAATGCCTAGATTAGAATCCTCAATGCATATAATCCTCATTGCTTAGAATCCTCAATGCTTAGAATCCTCAATACTTAGCATCCTCAATGCTTAGCTTAGAAAACTCAATGCTTAGAATCCTCAATGCTTAACATCCTCAATGTTTAGAATCCTCAATGCATAGCTTAGAATCCTCAATGCTTAGAATCCTCAATGCTTAGCATCCTCAATCTTTAGTATGCTCTAAGCTTAGCTTAGAATCCTCAATGCTTACAAACCTCAATGCTGAGAAATTTTATTGTTTGAAACCTCAATGCTTAGCATCCCAAATGCTTACAAACCTCAATGTATAGAGGCCTTAATGCTTAGAAGCCTCAAAGATTAGAAAACTCAATGCTTGGCTTAGAATCCTCTATGCTTAGAATCCTCAATGCTTAGAATCCTCCATGCATAGCTTAGAATCCTCAATGCTTAGAATCCTCAATGCTTAGCATCCTCAATGCTTAGCATCCTCATTGTTTAGCATCCTCAATGCTTAGCATCCTCAATGCTTCGCATCCTCAATGCTTAGCATAGAAACCTCAATACTTAGAATCCTCAATGCTTAGCATCCTCATTACATAGCTTAGAATCCTCAATGCTTAGAATCCTCAATGCTTAGCATCCTCAAATCTTAGAATACTCAATGCTTACCATCCTCAATGCTTAGCATCCTCAATGCCTAGCATCCTCAATGCTTAGAATCCTCAATGCTTAGCATCCTCAATGCTTAGCACCTCAATGCTTAGCATCCTCAATGCTTTGCTTAGAAACCTCAATGCTTAGAATCCACAATGCTTAGAATCCTCAATGCCTAGCTTAGAATCCTCAATGCTTAGAATCCTCAATGCTTAGAATCCTCAATGCTTAGCATCCTCAATGCTTAGCATCCTCAATGCTTAGCATCCTCAATACTTAGCATCCTCAATGCTTCGAATCCTCCATGCTTAGCTTAGAATCCTCAATGCTTAGAATCCTCAATGCTTAGAATCCTCAATGCTTAGAATTCTCAATGCCTAGATTAGAATCCTCAATGCTTAGAATCCTCAATGCTTAGAATCCTCAATGCTTAGAATCCTCAATGCTTAGCATCCTCAATGCTTAGCTTAGAAAACTCAATGCTTAGAATCCTCAGTGCTTAACATCGTCAATGTTTAGAATCCTCAATGCATAGCTTAGAATCCTCAATGCTTAGAATCCTCAATGCTTAGCATCCTCAATGCTTAGCATCCTCAATGCATAGAAACCTCAATGCTTTGCTTAGAATCCTCAATGCTTAGAATCCTCAATGCTTAGCATCCTCAATGCTTAGCATCCTCAATGCTTAGCATCCTCAATGCTTTGCATCCTCAATACTTAGCATCCTAAATGCTTAGAATCCTCCATGCTTATCTTAGAAACCTCAATGCTTAGAATCCTCAATGCTTAGAATCCTCAATGCTTAGAATCCTCAATGCCTAGATTAGAATCCTCAATGCATAGAATCCTCATTGCTTAGAATCCTCAATGCTTAGAATCCTCAATACTTAGCATCCTCAATGCTTAGCTTAGAAAACTCAATGCTTAGAATCCTCAATGCTTAACATCCTCAATGTTTAGAATCCTCAATGCATAGCTTAGAATCCTCAATGCTTAGAATCCTCAATGCTTAGCATCCTCAATCCTTAGTATGCTCTAAGCTTAGCTTAGAATCCTCAATGCTTAGAATCCTCAATGCTTACAAACCTCAATGCTGAGAAATTTTATTGTTTGAAACCTCAATGCTTAGCATCCCAAATGCTTACAAACCTCAATGTATAGAGGCCTTAATGCTTAGAAACCTCAAAGATTAGAAAACTCAATGCTTGGCTTAGAATCCTCTATGCTTAGAATCCTCAATGCTTAGAATCCTCCATGCATAGCTTAGAATCCTCAATGCTTAGAATCCTCAATGCTTAGCATCCTCAATGCTTAGCATCCTCATTGTTTAGCATCCTCAATGCTTAGCATCCTCAATGCTTCGCATCCTCAATGCTTAGCATAGAAACCTCAATACTTAGAATCCTCAATGCTTAGCATCCTCATTACATAGCTTAGAATCCTCAATGCTTAGAATCCTCAATGCTTAGCATCCTCAAATCTTAGAATACTCAATGCTTACCATCCTCAATGCTTAGCATCCTCAATGCCTAGCATCCTCAATGCTTAGAATCCTCAATGCTTAGCATCCTCAATGCTTAGCACCTCAATGCTTAGCATCCTCAATGCTTTGCTTAGAAACCTCAATGCTTAGAATCCACAATGCTTAGAATCCTCAATGCCTAGCTTAGAATCCTCAATGCTTAGAATCCTCAATGCTTAGAATCCTCAATGCTTAGAATCCTCAATGCTTAGAATCCTCAATGCTTAGCATCCTCAATGCTTAGCATCCTCAATGCTTAGCATCCTCAATACTTAGCATCCTCAATGCTTCGAATCCTCCATGCTTAGCTTAGAAACCTCAATGCTTAGAATCCTCAATGCTTAGAATCCTCAATGCTTAGAATTCTCAATGCCTAGATTAGAATCCTCAATGCTTAGAATCCTCAATGCTTAGAATCCTCAATGCTTAGAATCCTCAATGCTTAGCATCCTCAATGCTTAGCTTAGAAAACTCAATGATTAGAATCCTCAATGCTTAACATCGTCAATGTTTAGAATCCTCAATGCATAGCTTAGAATCCTCAATGCTTAGAATCCTCAATGCTTAGCATCCTCAATCCTTAGCATGCTCTATGCTTAGCTTAGAATCCTCAATGCTTAGAATCCTCAATGCTTACAAACCTCAATGCTGAGAAATTTTATTGTTTGAAACCTCATTGCTTAGCATCCCAAATGCTTAGAAACCTCAATGCATAGAGGCCTTAATGCTTAGAAACCTCAAAGATTAGAAAATTCAATGCTTGGCTTAGAATCCTCATAGCATAGAATCCTCAATGCTTAGAATCCTCCATGCTTAGAATCCTCAATGCTTAGCATCCTCAATGCTTAGCTTAGAAAACTCAATGCTTAGAATCCTCAATGCTTAGAAACCTCAATGCACAGAATCCTTAATGGTTAGAAACCTCAATACTTAGCATCCTAAGTGCTTAGCTTAGAATCCTCACTGCTTAGAAACCTGAATGCTTAGAATCCTCAATGCTTAGAATCCTCAATGCTTAGCTTAGAAACCTCAATGCTTAGAATTCTCAATGCTTAACATCCTCAATGTTTAGAATCCTCAATGCATAGCTTAGAATCCTAAATGCTTAGAATCCTCAATGCTTAGAATCCTCAATGATTAGCATCCTCAATGCTTAGAATCCTCAATGATTAGCATCCTCAAATCTTAGAATCCTCAATGCTTAGCATCCTCAATGCTTAGCATCCTCAATGCTTAGTATGCTCTATGCTTAGAATCCTCAATGCTTACCATCCTCAATGCTTAGCATCCTCAATGCTTAGCATCCTCAATGCTTAGAATCTTCAATGCTTAGAATCCTCAATGCTTAGAATCCTCAATGCTTAGAATCCTCCATGCATTGCTTAGAATCCTCAATAGTTAGAATCCTCAATGCTTCGCATCCTCAATGCTTAGCATAGAAACCTCAATACTTAGAATCCTCAATGCTTAGCATCCTCATTACATAGCTTAGAATCCTCAATGCTTAGAATCCTCAATGCTTAGCATCCTCAAAGCTTAGAATACTCAATGCTTACCATCCTCAATGCTTAGCATCCTCAATGCTTAGCATCCTCAATGCTTAGAATCCTCAATGCTTAGCATCCTCAATGCTTAGCATCCTCAATGCTTTGCTTAGAAACCTCAATGCTTAGAATCCACAATGCTTAGAATCCTCAATGCCTAGCTTAGAATCCTCAATGCTTAGAATCCTCAATGCTTAGAATCCTCAATGCTTAGCATCCTCAATGCTTAGCATCCTCAATGCTTAGTATCCTCCATGCTTAGCTTAGAAACCTCAATGCTTAGAATCCTCAATGCTTAGAATCCTCAATGCTTAGAATCCTCAATGCCTAGATTAGAATCCTCAATGCTTAGAATCCTCAATGCTTAGCATCCTCAATGCTTAGCTTAGAAAACTCAATGCTTAGAATCCTCAATGCTTAACATCCTCAATGTTTAGAATCCTCAGTGCATAGCTTAGAATCCTCAATGCTTAGAATCCTCAATGCTTAGCATCCTCAATCCTTAGTATGCTCTATGCTTAGCTTAGAATCCTCAATGCTTAGAATCCTCAATGCTTACAAACCTCAATTCTGAGAAATTTTATTGTTTGAAACCTCATTGCTTAGCATCCCAAATGCTTACAAACCTCAATGCATAGAGGCCTTAATGCTTAGAAACCTCAAAGATTAGAAAACTCAATGCTTTGCTTAGAATCCTCAATGCTTAGAATCCTCCATGCATAGCTTAGAATCCTCAATAGTTAGAATCCTCAATGCTTCGCATCCTCAATGCTTAGCTTAGAAACCTCAATGCTTAGAATCCTCAATGCTTAGCATCCTCAATGCTTAGCATCCTCATTGCTTAGCATCCTCATTGCTTAGCATCCTCATTGCTTAGTGTAGAATCCTCAAAGCTCAGAATCCTCACTGCATACGAACCTCAATGCTTAGCATCCTCCATGCATTGCTTAGAAACCTCAATGCGCAGAATCCATATTGCTTAGAAATTTTATTGCTCTGAAACCTCAATGCTTAGCAACCCTAATGCTTACAAACCTCATTGCATAGAGGCCTTAATGTTTAGAAACAACAAAGATTAGAAAACTCAATGCTTGGCTTAGAATCCTCAATGCTTAGCATCCTCAATGCTTAGTATCCTCAATGCTTAGCATCCTCAATGCTTAGCATCCTCAATGCTTAGAATCCTCAATGCTTTGCTTAGAAACCTCAATGCTTAGAATCCTCAATGCTTAGAATCCTCAATGCCTAGATTAGAATCCTCAATGCTTATAATCCTCAATGCTTAGCATCCTCAATGCTTAGCATCCTCAATGCTTAGAATCCTCAATGCTTAGAATCCTCAAAGCTTTGCTTAGAAACCTCAATGCTTAGAATCCTCAATGCTTAGAATCCTCAATGCCTAGATTGGAATCCTCAATGCTTAGAATCCTCAATGCTTAGAATCCTCAATGCTTAGCATCCTCAATGCTTAGCTTACAAAACTCAATGCTTAGCATCCTCAATGCTTAACAGCCTCAATGCTTAGCATCCTGAATGCATATCTTAGAATCCTCAAAGCTCAGGATCCTCAATGCTTAGAAACCTCAATGCACAGAGTCCTTAATGCTTAGAAACCTCAATACTTAGCATCCTCAGTGCTTAGCTTAGAATCCTCACTGCTTAGAAACCTCAATGCTTATAATCCTCAGTGCTTAGCATCCTAAATGCGTAGAATCGCCAATCCTTAGAAACCTCAATGCTTAGCATACTCAATCCTTAGTATGCTCTATGCTTAGCTTAGAATCCTCAATGCTTAGAATCCTCAATGTTTACAAACCTCAATGCTGAGAAATTTTATTGTTTGCAACCTCATTGCTTAGCATCCCAAATGCTTACAAACCTCAATGCTTAGAATCCTCAATGCTTAGCATCCTCAATCCTTAGCATCCTCAATGCATATCTTAGAATCCTCAAAGCTCAGGATCCTCAATGCTTAGAAACCTCAATGCACAGAGTCCTTAATGCTTAGAAACCTCAATACATAGAATCCTCAGTGCTTAGCATCCTCAACGCGTAGAATGCCCAATTCTTAGAAACCTCAATGCTAAGCATCCTCAATCCTTAGTATGCTCTATGCTTAGCTTAGAATCCTCAATGCTTAGAATCCTCAATGCTGAGAAATTTTATTCTTTGAAACCTCATTGCTTAGCATCCCAAATGCTTACAAACCTCAATACATAGAGGCCTTAATGCTTAGAAACCTCAAAGATTATAAAACTCAATGCTTGGCTTAGAATCCTCAATGCTTAGAATCCTCAATGCTTAGAATCTTCAATGCTTAGCATCCTCCATGCATTGCTTAGAATCCTCAATAGTTAGAATCCTCAAGGCTTCGCATCCTCAATGCTTACCTTAGAGACTTCAATGATTAGAATCCTCACTGCTTAGAATCCTCAATGCTTAGAATCCTCAATGCTTAGAATCCTCAATGCCTAGATTAGAATCCTCAATGTTTAGAATCCTCAATGCTTAGAATCCTCAATGCTTAGAATCCTCAATGCTTAGAATCCTCAATGCTTAGAAACCTCAATGCACAGAATCCTTAATGCTTAGAAACCTCAATACTTAGCATCCTAAGTGCTTAGCTTAGAATCCTCACTGCTTAGAAACCTGAATGCTTATAATCCTCAATGCTTAGAATCCTCAATGCATAGCTTAGAATCCTCAATGCTTAGAATCCTCAATGCTTAGAATCCTCAATGCTTAGAATCCTCAATGCTTAGAATCCTGCTTGCATTGCTTAGAATCCTCAATAGTTAGAATCCTCAATGCTTCGCATCCTCAATGCTTAGCATAGAAACCTCAATACTTAGAATCCTCAATGCTTAGCATCCTCAATGCTTAGAATCCTCAATGCTTAGCATCCTCAAATCTTAGAATCCTCATAGCTTAGCATCCTCAATACTTAGCATCCTCAATGCTTAGTATGCTCTATGCTTAGAATCCTCAATGCTTACCATCCTCAATGCTTAGCATCCTCAATGCTTAGCATCCTCATTGCTTAGAATCCTCAATGCTTAGAATCCTCAATGCTTAGAATCCTCAATGCTTAGAATCCTCCATGCATTGCTTAGAATCCTCAATAGTTAGAATCCTCAATGCTTACCATCCTCAATGCTTAGCATAGAAACATCAATACTTAGAATCCTCAATGCTCAGCATCCTCAATGCTTAGCATCTTCAATGCTTAGAATACTCAATGCTTACCATCCTCAATGCTTAGCATCCTCAATGCTTAGCATCCTCAATGCTTAGAATCCTCAATGCTTAGCATCCTCAATGCTTAGCATCCTCATTGCTTAGAAACCTCAATGCTTTGCTTAGAAACCTCAATGCTTAGAATCCTCAATGCTTAGAATCCTCATTGCCTAGCTTAGAATCCTCAATGCTTAGAATCCTCAATGCTTATAATCCTCATTGCTTAAAATCCTCAATGCTTAGAATCCTCCATGCTTAGCTTAGAAACCTCAATGCTTAGAATCCTCAATGCTTAGAATCCTCAATGCTTAGAATCCTCAGTGCTTAGAATCCTCAATGCCTAGATTAGAATCCTCAATGCTTAGAATCCTCAATGCTTAGAATCCTCAATGCATAGCTTAGAATCCTCAATGCTTAGAATCCGCAATGCTTAGCATCCTCAATCCTTAATATGCTCTATGCTTACCTTAGAATCCTCAATGCTTAGAATCCTCAATGCTTACAAACCTCAATGCTGAGAAATTTTATTGTTTGAAACCTCATTGCTTAGCATCCCAAATGCTTGCAAACCTCAATGCTTAGAGGCCTTAATGCTTAGAAACCTCAAAAATTAGAAAACTCAATGCTTGGCTTAGAATCCTCAATGCTTAGCATCCTCAATGCTTAGCATCCTCAATGCTTAGCATAGAAACCTCAATACTTAGAATCCTCAATGCTTCGCATCCACAATGCTTAGCTTAGAAACCTCAATGCTTAGAATCCTCAATGCTTAGCATCCTCAATGCTTAGCATCCTCATTGCTTAGCATCCTCATTGCTTAGCATCCTCATTGCTTAGCTTAGAATCCTCAAAGCTCAGAATCCTCACTGCATAGGAACCTCAATGCTTAGCATCCTCCATGCATTGCTTAGAAACCTCAATGCGCAGAATCCTAATTGCTTAGAAATTTTATTGCTCTGAAACCTCAATGCTTAGCAACCCTAATGCTTACAAACCTCATTGCATAGAGGCCTTAATGTTTAGAAACAACAAAGATTAGAAAACTCAATGCTTGGCTTAGAATCCTCAATGCTTAGCATCCTCAATGCTTAGCATCCTCAATGCTTAGAATCCTCAATGCTTTGCTTAGAAACCTCAATGCTTAGAATCCTCAATGCTTAGAATCCTCAATGCCTAGATTAGAATCCTCAATGCTTAGAATCCTCAATGCTTAGCATCCACAATGCTTAGAATCCTCAATGCTTAGAATCCTCAATGCTTAGCATCCTCAATGCTTAGAATCCTCAATGCCTAGATTAGAATCCTCAATGCTTAGAATCCTCAATGCTTAGCATCCTCAATGCTTAGCATCCTCAATGCTTAGCATAGAAAACTCAATGCTTAGAATCCTCAATGCTTAGAAACCTCAATGCACAGAGTCCTTAATGCTTAGAAACCTCAATACTTAGCATCCTCAATGCTGAGCTTAGAATCCTCACTGCTTAGAAACCTGAATGCTTAGAATCCTCAGTGCTTAGAATCCTCAATGCTTAGCTTAGAAACCTCAATGCTTAGAATTCTCAATGCTTAACATCCTCAATGTTTAGAATCTTCAGTGCATAGCATAGAATCCTCAATGCTTAGAATCCTCAATGCTTAGCATCCTCAATGCTTAGCATCCTCAATGCCTAGAATCCTCAGTGCTTAGCTTAGAAACCTCAATGCTTAGAATCCTCAATGCTTAGAATCCTCAATGATTAGAATCCTCAATGCTTAGCATCCTCAATGCATAGCTTAGAATCCTCAAAGCTCAGGATCCTCAATGCTTAGAAACCTCAATGCACAGAGTCCTCAATGCTTAGAAACCTCAATACTTAGCATCCTCAGTGCTTAGCTTACAATCCTTTGCTTAGAAACCTCAATGCTTAGAATCCTCAGTGCATAGCATCCTCAACGCGTAGAATGCCCAATGCTTAGAAACCCCAATGTTTAGCATCCTCAATCCTTAGTATGCTCTATGCTTAGCTTAGAATCCTCAATGCTTAGAATCCTCAATGCATACAAACCTCAATGCTGAGAAATTTTATTATTTGAAACCTCATTGCTTAGCATCCCAAATGCTTACAAACCTAAATGCATTGATGTCTTAATGCTTAGAAACCTCAAAGATTAGAAAAATCAATGCTTGGCTTAGAATCCTCAATGCTTAGAATCCCCAATGCTTAGAATCCTCAATGCTTAGCATCCTCCATGCATTGCTTAGAATCCTCAATAGTTAGAATCCTCAATGCTTATCATCCTCATTACATAGCTTAGAATCCTCAATGCTTAGCATCCTCAATGCTTAGAATCCTCAATGCTTAGAAACCTCAATGCTTAGAATCCTCTATGCTTAGAATCCTCAATGCTTAGAATCCTCAATGCTTAGAATCCTCAATGCTTAGCATCCTCAATGCTTAGAAACCTCAATGCTTAGAATCCACAATGCCTAGCTTAGAATCCTCAATGCTGAGAATCCTCAATGCTTAGAATCCTCAATGCTTATAATCCTCAATGCTTAGAATCCTCAATGCTTAGAAACCTCAATGCACAGAGTCCTTAATGCTTAGAAACCTCAATACTTAGCATCCTCAGTGCTTAGCGTAGAATCCTCACTGCTTAGAAACCTGAATGCTTAGAATCCTCAATGCTTAGATTCCTCGATGCTTAGAATCCTCAATGTTAGCTTAGAAACCTCAATGCTTAGAATCCTCAATGCTTAGAATCCTCAATGCTTAGAATCCTCAATGCTTAGAATCCTCAATGCTTAGAAACCTCAATGCATTGTTGTATTAGGCGAAATCGGACCCTCGGGATGTAACGTGATAGGCCCTCCCCTGCTGGGTCATGCATATGTATAAAAGATAAGGATGAAACTGGATACCTATATAAGGGACCCTCACATTCCAATAAACGCCATTTTACAGCTCACCATAATGGTGTAACAAACAGCTGTGACTTGGTCGGGGCCGTCGATACACATTCACAAAGGGACTTGACTCTCCAGGTTACCAGATCGAGGTAACAAATGGTGCCCCGTGTGAGGCAAAGTCCTGGAGGTGAGTGTGCGACGGCTAAAACCGCGCTGACGGACGCGGTATCCACGGTTCGAGCCCGTGGAAGCACTCTCGGTGGGGTGCAAAGGGGAATGCAGCGCTGCACCTATCCTACGGCCGATAGTTCGTAGAAGACCAGGAAGACTTCAGGTCTCTGGGTAAATGTATTCCGTCATTAGAGTAGTATTGCAACTTTGTAAAACCTACTATGGTAGGAAAGATACGCCTTCTAAGAAGGACATTGCGGCCGTCATTAGTTGTCTTGAAAAGGAGAGGGAGCTTTCCTCTCCTCGGGTGATTTTGGATCACAATAAGCGGGACTCTTTAACTTTTTCGCTCTGTGAGCGCGCAATGAATGAGCAAAAAGCTTCTGAGCTCAAAACGTGGGCATTGGTGCTACGGGCATTGAAAACGGCTCGGAAAGAGGGGAAGACTGAAACTCAGGTTGGGACGGCGGAATGTGGGTCGGGAGGCTTTTTCTCTTGCAGATGTGAGGATTTGAAAGACAAAGACAAGGTGGCGCCTGCCATCCCAACCGCACCTATTGATCCGGCTGAACAACGAGCAGATGGCCCCGTCCAGCAGCATTCCACACATTCCACATTCTTATCTCTTGACCCGCAGAAGCCTTCCTCTGAGGCCCCATATCGGTATCCAAAGCAACCGGTATCATCTGCACTCCTTCGCCCATCCTTGGGGGTGGGGAAGGGGAGTGAGCAGGGGCGGGAGGATGGGTCCTTTCCTCGAGATGGGATGTGTTGTGGGTGTGGTTCCGCCCCGTGGGGTGGGGTGGATAAGACTAACCAAGATGGAAGCCAATCCGCATCAGCGGGGGCGGAGGCAGAGGCGTTCCTAATCATAATAACCCTTCCCCAAGAGGGTGGGCTACTGGTCCAGCTCTACCTGGGGGGAGGGAGAGGGGAGAACAAGAGCGACCAAGTCTCGGATTGGTCAAAGATAAGGGAGGCATTCCTTTTTATCGTTAATTGGGGGCCCGGTCAGGGGGCCCCGGGCTCGAGTGGAGCCTCTGAAGCAGAAACAAGTCCAGCTGTCGAGCGAGCCACGGCAGCCCGAGTTGGAGTCGGTTAAACTCCTGCTGACAACTTGGAGGAGAGGAAGAATGCTTAGGATAAACTGTATTGATTATTGTCACTGTCGTTGTGATTGTTAAATGTTTATGGTATGTGAAAGTATAAATGCAAATGGTATATGGAACTGTTAATGTTATAGGGATGTGTAAACATGAATGCTATATGGAAGTGGAATTATTAATGTTACATGGAAGTGTAATTGAGGGTTCGAGTAGTGGAATTGTGAAAAACAAAAAAAAAAACGGGAAAAAGATTATAGAAGAACAGTGAGTTAAAATACTGAATGTGATCTGCTCTAGCAGTTTAAGTGCCAGCAAGAGGACACAAACCCCCGCGCTGCCCCCCCCTCACTGCTTACCCCCCCCCCGCCCCTCGGCTCCGCCGCCTGTGAAAGTAAACAAATCGTTACTTCTGAATGGGGACAAAAGCAAAGCATTCTGAGTGCTCGTGCCCCTGGTTCAGTGTTAATCACTTCCCCTTCTGGGATCCGTATTACAGACAAAGTTTTCTCCCTCTTTGTCTGCAGTGCTGTTTAACCTCTGAAGATCTCTTGCTAGTCGGAGCAAGAATGTCTTCATTTTTTCCCAATAATATACACATTTAGGGGACTAGGGTAGGGACTTGGACAAATTTGTTGATGGAGCTTGAAATTGTATGGAGGGGGAATTGTGGTGGTGGAGTTGGATGGAACGGTGGCAGCTTTACTAGAGCAGGTTCTGAAGATCCCAGGATGAGTTTTGCCCGTAGTGGGCTGAATGCAATGTGCTCACAGCAGTGCAAAGATATTTGTTTTCTGACAGTTACAAGTGCATCTCACTCTGTACTGCATCAAGAATTACTACCCATAGATGATTTTTGTAACTATAGTAGGAGTAGGTCAACAAGAAAAAGCTTACCAATTAAAAGAAAAAAGGGGGGGGGGAGCTAAGGGTGAAGCAAGTAACAATAGAAATTGGTGACTATAGCTGTTAATAACTTTTCTGAGTAGTTTGTATTGTAGAGAGATCTAATATAGTGGTTTGTTATCTTTTAAGAGCAGGTGTTCCACCTGGGCTCTGTATCATGCACTGGCCATGCATATATGGAGTAAAAAAGCCTGCACAGGAGAGAATCTGTGATGGGTGAGAAAGGCAAAGTGCACTTTGAAGCAGGGGACGCCCTGCTGGCACTGCCTATCGCATCCATCACTACTGTGTTCCTTTTCTCTCTCCTTTTGGTGGTTTGCCACCTCATAGTTATCGATAAGTAATAATACATTAGCTTAGAAATTTCCATTTATAGAATTGTCTAAAATGAATGCTTGAATGAGTGTGTATATGTCAACTCAAAAATTATGACGTTACATGTAATCTTCTGTTTAGTGTATTATCAGTGAAGGTTTTGATTGAGTGATGGTTATGTTAACATTTAAGTCCCCTGCAGCTCAGCGACACTGGGCCACTGCCATCGTGGTCCTTGGTGTGCTGCGACACATCAAGACAGACAATGGCTCGTGCTTCATCTCGAGATCTACTCAAGGAGCATTGGGGAATATCTCATTCAACAGGCATCCCTGGGAATTCCCAGGGACAAGCATTGTGGAAAGGGCCAACCGTCTCCTGAATGACAAGATACGTGTCCTTGGGGAGCGGGAAGGTCACAGAGAAAAGAGCTGCAATAGATTTCCTGCTGCTGGCTCAAGAGGCACAGGTGCAAGGACTTTGAATGAGAAAATGGAGTTCCAGCAGATATATGAGAAGCTTTGAGCAGAAGGATGAACTGTATAATATAGCCCAAGATGCCTTGAAAATACTAAATACAGAACCACTAACATTATTACACACTGCACCACATACCTCTGCATGTTTACGTCACTTTTTAAATAACTCACCACAAAAATTTATATAAGTACTAACACTTTTATATACTAGGATTAGGATCGGCGCTTGCGTTGTAACGGGGCATGGTTTTGTTAAGCATGGGGAGAGGGAAATGTTGTATTAGGCGAAATCGGACCCTCGGGATGTAACGTGATAGGCCCTCCCCTGCTGGGTCATGCATATGTATAAAAGATAAGGATGAAACTGGATACCTATATAAGGGACCCTCACATTCCAATAAACGCCATTTTACAGCTCACCATAATGGTGTAACAAACAGCTGTGACTTGGTCGGGGCCGTCGATACACATTCACAAAGGGACTTGACTCTCCAGGTTACCAGATCGAGGTAACAATGCATAGAGTCCTTAATGCTTAGAAACCTCAATACTTAGCATCCTCAGTGCTTAGCTTAGAATCCTCACTGCTTAGAAACCTGAGTGCTTAGAATCCTCAATGCTTAGAATCCTCAATGTTTAGAATCCTCAATGCTTAGCATCCTCAATGCATAGCTTAGAATCCCCAAAGCTCAGGATCCTCAATGCTTAGAAACCTCAATGCACAGAGTCCTTAATGCTTAGAAACCTCAATACTTAGCATTCTCAGTGCTTAGCATAGAATCCTCACTGCTTAGAAACCTCAATGCTTATAATCCTCAGTGCTTAGCATCCTCAATGCGTAGAATCCCCAATACTTAGAAACCTCAATTTTTAGTATGCTCTATGCTTAGCTTAGAATCCTCAATGCTTAGAAGCCTCAATACTTAGCATCCTCAATGCTTAGCATCCTCAATGCTTAGCATCCACAATGCCTAGCTTAGAATCCTCAATGCTTAGAATCCTCAATGCTTAGAATCCTCATTGCTTAGAATCCTCAATGCTTAGAATCCTCATTGCTTAGAATCCTCAATGCTTAGGAACCTCAATGCACAGAGTCCTTAATGCTTAGAAACCTCAATACTTAGCATCCTCAGTGCTTAGCTTAGAATCCTCACTGCTTAGAAACTTCAATGCTTAGAATCCTCACTGCTTAGAAACCTCAATGCTTATAATCCTCAGTGCTTAGCATCCTCAATGCTTAGAATCCTCAATGCTTAGAATCCTCAATGCTTAGAATCCTCAATGCTTAGAAACCTCAATGCACAGAGTCCTTAATGCTTAGAAAACTCAATACTTAGCATCCTCAGTGCTTAGCTTAGAATCCTCACTGCTTAGAAACCTCAATGCTTAGAATCCTCAGTGCTTAGCATCCTCAACGCGTAGAATCCCCAATACTTAGAATCCTCAATGCTTAGAATCTTCAATGCTTACAAACCTCAATGCTGAGAAATTTTATTGTTTGCAACCTCATTGCTTTGCATCCCAAATGCTTACAAACCTCAATGTATAGAGGCCTTAATGCTTAGAAACCTCAAAGATTAGAAAACTCAATGCTTGGCTTAGAATCCTCAATGCTTAGAATCCTCAATGCTTAGAATCCTCCATGCATAGCTTAGAATCCTCAATGCTGAGAATCCTCAATGCTTAGAATCCTCAATGCTTAGAATCCTCAATGCTTAGCATCCTCCATGCATTGCTTAGAATCCTCAATAGTTAGAATCCTCAATGCTTCGCATCCTCAATGCTTAGCATCCTCATTGCTTAGCATCCTCGTTGCTTAGCATCCTCATTGCTTAGCTTAGAATCCTCAAAGCTCAGAATCCTCACTCCTTAGGAACCTCAATGCTTAGCATCCTCCATGCATTGCTTAGAAACCTCAATGCGCAGAATCCTCATTGCTTAGAAATTTTATTGCTCTGAAACCTCAATGCTTAGCAACCCTAATGCTTACAAACCTCATTGCATAGAGGCCTTAATGTTTAGAAACAACAAAGATTAGAAAACTCAATGCTTGGCTTAGAATCCTCAATGCTTAGCATCCTCAATGCTTAGTATCTTCAATGCTTAGCATCCTCAGTGCCTAGAATGCTCAATGCTTAGAATCCTCAATGCTTAGCATCCTCAATGCTTAGCATCCTCAATGCTTAGCATCCTCATTGCTTAGCAACCTCATTGCTTAGCATCCTCATTGCTTAGCTTAGAATCCTCAAAGCTCAGAATCCTCACTGCTTAGGAACCTCAATGCTTAGCATCCTCCATGCATTGCTTAGAAACCTCAATGCGCAGAATCCTCATTGCTTAGAAATTTTATTGCTCTGAAACCTCAATGCTTAGCAATCCTAATGCTTACAAACCTCATTGCATAGAGGCCTTAATGTTTAGAAATTACAAAGATTAGAAAACTCAATGCTTGGCTTAGAATCCTCAATGCTTAGAATCCTCAATGCTTAGAATCCTCAATGCTTAGCATCCTCAATGCTTAGCATCCTCAATGCTTAGAATCCTCAATGCTTAGCATCCTCAATGCTTAGAATCCTCAATGCTTAGAATCCTCAATGCTTAGAATCCTCAAAGCTTAGCATCCTCAATGCTTAGCATCCTCAATGCTTAGCATCCTCAATGCTTAGAATCCTCAATGCTTAGCTTAGAAACCTCAATGCTTAGAATCCTCAATGCTTAGAATGCTCAATGCACAGAATCCTTAATGCTTAGAAACCTCAATACTTAGCATCCTCAGTGCTTAGCTTAGAATCCTCACTGCTTAGAAACCTGAATGCTTAGAATCCTCAATGCTTCGCATCCTCAATGTTTAGAATTCTCAATGCTTAGAATCCTCAGTGCTTAGAATCCTCAATGCTTAGAATCCTCAATGCTTAGAATCCTCAATGCTTAGCTTAGAAAACTCAATGCTTAGAATCCTCAATGCTTAAAATCCTCAATGTTTAGAATCCTCAATGCTTAGCTTAGAATCCTCAATGCTTAGAATCCTCAATGCTTAGCATCCTCAATCCTTAGTATGCTCTATGCTTAGCTTAGAATCCTCAATGCTTAGAATCCTCAATGCTTACAAACCTCAATGCTGAGAAATTTTATTGTTTGAAACCTCATTGCTTAGCATCCTCAATGCTTACAAACCTCAGTGCATAGAGGCCTTAATGCTTAGAAACCTCAAAGATTAGAAAACTCAATGCTTGGCTTAGAATCCTCTATGCTTAGAATCCTCAATGCTTAGAATCCTCAATGCTTAGAATCCTCAATGCTTAGGAACCTCAATGCACAGAGTCCTTAATGCTTAGAAACCTCAATACTTAGCATCCTCAATCCTTAGTATGCTCTATGCTTAGCTTAGAATCCTCAATGCTTAGAATCCTCAATGCTTAGCATCCTCAATGCTTTGTATCCCCATTACATAGCTTAGAATCCGCAATGCTTAGCATCCTCAATGCTTCGCATCCTCATTGCTTAGTTTCGAATCCTCAAAGCTCAGAATCCTCACTGCTTAGTAACCTCAATGCTTAGCATCCTCCATGCATTGCTTAGAAACCTCAATGCGTAGAATCCTCATTGCTTAGAAATTTTATTGCTCTGAAACCTCAATGCTTAGCATCCCTAATGCTTACAAACCTCAGTGCATAGAGGCCTTAATGTTTAGAAACAGCAAATATTAGAAAACTCAATGCTTGGCTTAGAATCCTCAATGTTTAGAATCCTCAATGCATAGAATCCTCAATGCTTAGCATCCTCAATGCTTAGCATCCTCATTACATAGCTGAGAATCCTCAATGCTTAGAATCCTCAATGCTTAGCATCCTCAATGCATGGAATCCTCAATGCTTAGAATCCTCAATGCTTAGTATCCTCAATGCTTAGAAACCTCAATGCTTAGCATCCTCAAGGCTTAGAAACCTCAATGCTTAGCATTCTCAATGCTTAGCATCCTCAATGCTTAGCATCTCAATGCTTAGCATCCTCAATGCTCAGCATCCTCAATGCATATCTTAGAATCCTCAAAGCTCAGGATCCTCAATGCTTAGAAACCTTAATGCACAGAGTTCTTAATGCTTAGAAACCTCCATACTTAGCATCCTCATTGCTTAGCTGAGAATCCTCACTGCTCAGAAACCTCAATGCTTACAATCCTCAGTGCTTAGCATCCTCAACGCGTAGAATCCTCAATGCTTAGCATCCTCCATGCATAGCTTAGAATCCTCAATGCTTAGAATCCTCAATGCTTAGCATCCTCAATGCTTAGCATCCTCAATGCCTAGAATCCTCAATGCTTAGAATCCTCAATGCTTTGCATCCTCAATGCTTAGCATCCTCAATGCTTAGCATCCTCAATGCTTAGCATCCTCAATGCTTAGCTTAGAAACCTCAATGCTTAGAATCCTCAATGCTTAGAATACTCAGTGCTTACCTTAGAAACCTCAATGCTTAGAATCCTCAATGCGTAGCATTCTCAATGCTTAGCATCCTCAATGCTTCGCATTCTCAATGCTTAGCTTAGAATCCTCAATGCTTAGAATCCTCAATGCTTAGAATCCTCAATGCTTACATTAGAAACCTCAATGCTTAGAATCCTCAATGCTTAACATCCTCAATGCTTAGCATCCTCAATGCATATCTTAGAATCCTCAAAGCTCAGTATCCTCAATGCTTAGAAACCTTAATGCACAGAGTTCTTAATGCTTAGAAACCTCAATACTTAGCATCCTCAGTGCTTAGCATCCTCAACGCGTAGAATCCTCAATGCTTAGCATCCTCCATGCATAGCTTAGAATCCTCAATGCTTAGAATCCTCAATGCTTAGCATCCTCAATGCTTAGCATCCTCAATGCTTAGCGTCCTCAATGCCTAGAATCCTCAATGCTTAGAATCCTCAATGCTTTGCATCCTCAATGCTTAGCATCCTCAATTCTTAGCATCCTCAATGCTTAGAAACCTCAATACTTTGCTTAGAAACCTCAATGCTTAGAATCCTCAATGCTTAGAATCCTCAATGCCTAGCTTAGAATCCTCAATGCTTAGAATTCTCAATGCTTAGAATCCTCAATGCTTAGAATCCTCAATGCTTGGAATCCTCAATGCATAGCATCCTCAATGCTTAGCATCCTCAATGCTTAGCATCCTCAATACTTAGCATCCTCAATGCTTAGAATCCTCCATGCTTAGCTTAGAATCCTCAATGCTTAGAATCCTCAATGCTTAGAATCCTCAAAGCTTAGAATCCTAAATGCTTAGAATCCTCAATGCTTAGCATCCTCAATGCTTAGCTTAGAAAACTCAATGCTTAGAATCCTCAATGCTTTACATCCTCAATGTTTAGAATCCTCAATGCATAGCTTAGAATCCTCAATGCTTAGAATCCTCAATGCTTAACATCCTCAATCCTTAGTATGCTCTATGCTTAGCTTAGAATCCTCAATGCTTAGAATCCTCAATGCTTACAAACCTCAATGCTGAGAAATTTTATTGTTTGAAACCTCATTGCTTAGCATCCCAAATGCTTACAAACCTCAATGCATAGAGGCCTTAATGCTTAGAAACCTCAAAGATTAGAAAACTCAATGCTTGGCTTAGAATCCTCAATGCATAGAACCCTCAATGCTTAGAATCCTCCATGCATTGCTTAGAATCCTCAATAGTTAGAATCCTCAATGCATAGAATCCTCAATGCTTAGCTTAGAAACCTCAATGCATAGAATCCTCAATGCTTAGCATCCTCAATGCTTAGCATCCTCATTACATAGCTTAGAATCCTCAATGCTTAGAATCGTCAATGCTTAGCATCCTCAATGCTTAGCATCCTCATTGCTTAGCATCCTCATTGCTTAGCTTAGAATCCTCAAAGCTCAGAATCCTCACAGCATAGGAACCTCAATGCTTGCATCCTCCATGCATTGCTTAGAATCCTCAATGCGCAGAATCCTCATTGCTTAGAAATTTTATTGCTCTGAAACCTCAATGCTTAGCATCCCTAATGCTTACAAACCTCAGTGCATAGAGGCCTTAATGTTTAGAAACCTCAAAGATAAGAAAACTCAATGCTTGGCTTAGAATTCTCAATGCTTAGAAACCTGAATGCTTAGAATCCTCAATGCTAAGCTTAGAAACCTCAATGCTTAGAATCCTCAATGCTTAGCATCCTCAATCCTTAGCATCCTGAATGCATATCTTAGAATCCTCAAAGCTCAGGATCCTCAATGCTTAGAAACCTCAAGGCACAGAGTCCTTAATGCTTAGAAACCTCAATACTTAGAATCCTCAGTGCTTAGCATCCTCAACGCGTAGAATCCCCAATGCTTAGAAACCTCAATGCTTAGCATCCTCAATACTTAGTATGCTCTATGCTTAGCTTAGAATCCTCAATGCTTAGAATCCTCAATGCTTACAAACCTCAATGCTGAGAAATTTTATTGTTTGAAACCTCATTGCTTAGCATCCCAAATGCTTACAAACCTCAATACATAGAGGCCTTAATGCTTAGAAACCTCAAAGATTAGAAAACTCAGTGCTTGGCTTAGAATCCTCAATGCTTAGAATCCTCAATGCTTAGAATCTTCAATGCTTAGCATCCTCCATGCATTGCTTAGAATCCTCAATAGTTAGAATCCTCAATGCTTCGCATCCTCAATGCTTAGCTTAGAAACCTCAATGCTTAGAATCCTCAATGCTTAGCATTCTCAATGCTTAGCATCCTCACTGCTTAGCATCCTCAATGCTTAGCATCCTCAATGCATATCTTAGAATCCTCAAAGCACAGTGTCCTCAATGCTTAGAAACTTTAATGCACAGAGTTCTTAATGCTTAGAAACTTCAATACTTAGCATCCTCATTGCTTAGCTTAGAATCCTCACTGCTTAGAAACCTCAATGCTTAGAATCCTCAGTGCTTCGCATCCTCAACGCGTAGAATCCTCAATGCTTAGCATCCTCCATGCATAGCTTAGAATCCTCAATGCTTAGAATCCTCAATGCTTAGCATCCTCAATGCTTAGCATCCTCAATGCCTAAAATCCTCAATGCTTAGAATCCTCAATGCTTTGCATACTCAATGCTTAGCATCCTCAGTGCTTAGCATCCTCAATGCTTAGCATCCTCAATGCTTAGAAACCTCAATACTTTGCTTAGAAACCTCAATGCTTAGAATCCTCAATGCTTAGAATCCTCAATGCCCAGCTTAGAATCCTCAATGCTTAGAATCCTCAATGCTTAGAATCCTCAATGCTTAGCATCCTCAATGCTTAGCATCCTCAATACTTAGCATCCTCAATGCTTAGAATCCTCCATGCTTAGCTTAGAAACCTCAATGCTTAGAATCCTCAATGCTTAGAATCCTCAATGATTAGAATCCTCAATGCCTAGATTAGAATCCTCAATGCTTAGAATCCTCAATGCTTAGAATCCTCAAAGCTTAGAATCCTCAATGCTTAGAATCCTCAATGCTTAGCATCCTCAATGCTTAGCTTAGAAAACTCAATGCTTTGAATCCTCAATGCTTAACATCCTCAATGTTTAGAATCCTCAATGCATAGCTTAGAATCCTCAATGCTTAGAATCCTCAATGCTTAGCATCCTCAATCCTTAGTATGCTCTTTGCCTAGCTTAGAATCCTCAATGCTTAGAATCCTCAATGCTTACAAACCTCAATGCTGAGAAATTTTATTGTTTGAAACCTCATTGCTTAGCATCCCAAATGCTTACAAACCTCAATACATAGAGGCCTTAATGCTTAGAAACCTCAAAGATTAGAAAACTCAGTGCTTGGCTTAGAATCCTCAATGCTTAGAATCCTCAATGCTTAGAATCTTCAATGCTTAGCATCCTCCATGCATTGCTTAGAATCCTCAATAGTTAGAATCCTCAATGCTTCGCATCCTCAATGCTTAGCTTAGAAACCTCAATGCTTAGAATCCTCAATGCTTAGCATTCTCAATGCTTAGCATCCTCACTGCTTAGCATCCTCAATGCTTAGCATCCTCAATGCATATCTTAGAATCCTCAAAGCTCAGTGTCCTCAATGCTTAGAAACTTTAATGCAAAGAGTTCTTAATGCTTAGAAACCTCAATACTTAGCATCCTCATTGCTTAGCTTAGAATCCTCACTGCTTAGAAACCTCAATGCTTAGAATCCTCAGTGCTTCGCATCCTCAACGCGTAGAATCCTCAATGCTTAGCATCCTCCATGCATAGCTTAGAATCCTCAATGCTTAGAATCCTCAATGCTTAGCATCCTCAATGCTTAGCATCCTCAATGCCTAAAATCCTCAATGCTTAGAATCCTCAATGCTTTGCATCCTCAATGCTTAGCATCCTCAGTGCTTAGCATCCTCAATGCTTAGCATCCTCAATGCTTAGAAACCTCAATACTTTGCTTAGAAACCTCAATGCTTAGAATCCTCAATGCTTAGAATCCTCAATGCCCAGCTTAGAATCCTCAATGCTTAGAATCCTCAATGCTTAGAATCCTCAATGCTTAGCATCCTCAATGCTTAGCATCCTCAATACTTAGCATCCTCAATGCTTAGAATCCTCCATGCTTAGCTTAGAAACCTCAATGCTTAGAATCCTCAATGCTTAGAATCCTCAATGATTAGAATCCTCAATGCCTAGATTAGAATCCTGAATGCTTAGAATCCTCAATGCTTAGAATCCTCAAAGCTTAGAATCCTCAATGCTTAGAATCCTCAATGCTTAGCATCCTCAATGCTTAGCTTAGAAAACTCAATGCTTTGAATCCTCAATGCTTAACATCCTCAATGTTTAGAATCCTCAATGCATAGCTTAGAATCCTCAATGCTTAGAATCCTCAATGCTTAGCATCCTCAATCCTTAGTATGCTCTTTGCCTAGCTTAGAATCCTCAATGCTTAGAATCCTCAATGCTTACAAACCTCAATGCTGAGAAATTTTATTGTTTGAAACCTCATTGCTTAGCATCCCAAATGCTTACAAACCTCAATGCATAGAGGCCTTAATGCTTAGAAACCTCAAAGATTAGAAAACTCAATGCTTGGCTTAGAATCCTCAATGCTTAGAATACTCAAAGCTTAGAATCCTCCATGCATAGCTTAGAATCCTCAATGCTTAGAATCCTCAATGCTTAGAATCCTCAATGCTTAGCAATCTCCATGCATTGCTTAGAATCCTCAATAGTTAGAATCCTCAATGCTTCGCATCCTCAATGCTTAGCTTAGAAACCTCAATGCTTAGAATCCTCAATGCTTAGCATCCTCAATGCTTAGCATCCTCATTGCTTAGCATCCTCTTTGCTTAGCTTAGAATCCTCAAAGCTCAGAATCCTCACTGCTTAGGAACCTCAATGCTTGGCATCGTCCATGCATTGCTTAGAAACCTCAATGCGCAGAATCCTCATTTCTTAGAAATTTTATTGCTCGGAAACCTCAATGCTTAGCAACCCTAATGCTTACAAACATCATTGCACAGAGGCCTTAATGTTTAGAAACAACAAAGATTAGAAAACTCAATGCTTGGCTTAGAATCCTCAATGCTTAGAATCCTCAATGATTAGCATCCTCAATGCTTAGCATCCTCAATGCTTAGAATCCTCAATGCATAGAATCCTCAATGCTTAGCATCCACAATGCTTAGAATCCTCAATGCTTAGAATCCTCAATGCTTAGCATCCTCAATGCTTAGCATCCTTAATGCTTAGAATCCTCAATGCTTAGAATCCTCAAAGCTTTGCTTAGAAACCTCAATGCTTAGAATCCTCAATGCTTAGAATCCTCAATGCCTAGCTTAGAATCCTCAATGCTTAGAATCCTCAATGCTTAGAATCCTCAATGCTTAGAAACCTCAATGCACAGAGTCCTTAATGCTTAGAAACCTCAATACTTAGCATCCTCAGTGCTTAGCTTAGAATCCTCACTGCTTAGAAACCTGAATGCTTAGAATCCTCAATGCTTAGAATCCTCAATGCTTAGCTTAGAAACCTCAATGCTTAGAATTCTCAATGCTTAACATACTCAATGTTTAGAATCCTCAATGCATAGCTTAGAATCCTCAATGCTTAGAATCCTCAATGCTTAGAATCCTCAATGCTTAGCATCCTCAAATCTTAGAATCCTCAATGCTTAGCATCCTCAATGCTTAGCATCCTCAATGCTTAGCATCCTCAATGCTTAGTATGCTCTATGCTTAGAATCCTCAATGCTTACCATCCTCAATGCTTAGCATCCTCAATGCTTAGCATCCTCAATGATTAGAATCCTCAATGCTTAGAATCCTCAATGCTTAGAATCCTCAATGCTTAGCTTAGAAACCTCAATGCTTAGAATCCTCAATGCTTAGATTCCTCAATGCTTAGCATCCTCATTGCTTAGCATCCTCATTGCTTAGCATCCTCATTGCTTAGCTTAGAATCCTCAAAGCTCAGAATCCTCACTGCTTAGGAACCTCAATGCTTAGCATCCTCCATGCATTGCTTAGAAACCTCAATGCGCAGAATCCTCAATGCTTAGCATCCTCAATCCTTAGTATGCTCTTTGCCTAGCTTAGAATCCTCAATGCTTAGAATCCTCAATGCTTACAAACCTCAATGCTGAGAAATTTTATTGTTTGAAACCTCATTGCTTAGCATCCCAAATGCTTACAAACCTCAATGCATAGAGGCCTTAATGCTTAGAAACCTCAAAGATTAGAAAACTCAATGCTTGGCTTAGAATCCTCAATGCTTAGAATACTCAAAGCTTAGAATCCTCCATGCATAGCTTAGAATCCTCAATGCTTAGAATCCTCAATGCTTAGAATCCTCAATGCTTAGCAATCTCCATGCATTGCTTAGAATCCTCAATAGTTAGAATCCTCAATGCTTCGCATCCTCAATGCTTAGCTTAGAAACCTCAATGCTTAGAATCCTCAATGCTTAGCATCCTCAATGCTTAGCATCCTCATTGCTTAGCATCCTCTTTGCTTAGCTTAGAATCCTCAAAGCTCAGAATCCTCACTGCTTAGGAACCTCAATGCTTGGCATCGTCCATGCATTGCTTAGAAACCTCAATGCGCAGAATCCTCATTTCTTAGAAATTTTATTGCTCGGAAACCTCAATGCTTAGCAACCCTAATGCTTACAAACATCATTGCACAGAGGCCTTAATGTTTAGAAACAACAAAGATTAGAAAACTCAATGCTTGGCTTAGAATCCTCAATGCTTAGAATCCTCAATGATTAGCATCCTCAATGCTTAGCATCCTCAATGCTTAGAATCCTCAATGCATAGAATCCTCAATGCTTAGCATCCACAATGCTTAGAATCCTCAATGCTTAGAATCCTCAATGCTTAGCATCCTCAATGCTTAGCATCCTTAATGCTTAGAATCCTCAATGCTTAGAATCCTCAAAGCTTTGCTTAGAAACCTCAATGCTTAGAATCCTCAATGCTTAGAATCCTCAATGCCTAGCTTAGAATCCTCAATGCTTAGAATCCTCAATGCTTAGAATCCTCAATGCTTAGAAACCTCAATGCACAGAGTCCTTAATGCTTAGAAACCTCAATACTTAGCATCCTCAGTGCTTAGCTTAGAATCCTCACTGCTTAGAAACCTGAATGCTTAGAATCCTCAATGCTTAGAATCCTCAATGCTTAGCTTAGAAACCTCAATGCTTAGAATTCTCAATGCTTAACATACTCAATGTTTAGAATCCTCAATGCATAGCTTAGAATCCTCAATGCTTAGAATCCTCAATGCTTAGAATCCTCAATGCTTAGCATCCTCAAATCTTAGAATCCTCAATGCTTAGCATCCTCAATGCTTAGCATCCTCAATGCTTAGCATCCTCAATGCTTAGTATGCTCTATGCTTAGAATCCTCAATGCTTACCATCCTCAATGCTTAGCATCCTCAATGCTTAGCATCCTCAATGATTAGAATCCTCAATGCTTAGAATCCTCAATGCTTAGAATCCTCAATGCTTAGCTTAGAAACCTCAATGCTTAGAATCCTCAATGCTTAGATTCCTCAATGCTTAGCATCCTCATTGCTTAGCATCCTCATTGCTTAGCATCCTCATTGCTTAGCTTAGAATCCTCAAAGCTCAGAATCCTCACTGCTTAGGAACCTCAATGCTTAGCATCCTCCATGCATTGCTTAGAAACCTCAATGCGCAGAATCCTCATTGCTTAGAAAATTTTATTGCTCTGAAACCTCAATGCTTAGCAACCCTAATGCTTACAAACCTCATTGCATAGAGGCCTTAATGTTTAGAAACAACAAAGATTAGAAAACTCAATGCTTGGCTTAGAATCCTCAATGCTTAGCATCCTCAATGCTTAGCATCCTCAATGCCTAGAATCCTCAATGCTTAGAATCCTCAATGCTTAGCATCCTCAATGCTTAGCATCCTCAATGCTTAGCATCCTCAATGCTTAGAAACCTCAATGCTTTGCTTAGAAACCTCAATGCTTAGAATCCTCAATGCTTAGAATCCTCAATGCTTAGCATCCTCAATGCTTAGCATCCTCAATGCTTAGCATCCTCAATGCTTTGCATCCTCAATACTTAGCATCCTAAATGCTTAGAATACTCCATGCTTAGCTTAGAAACCTCAATGCTTAGAATCCTCAATGCTTAGAATCCTCAATGCTTAGCATCCTCAATGCTTAGAATCCTCAATGCTTTGCTTAGAAACCTCAATGCTTAGAATCCTCAATGCTTAGAATCCTCAATGCCTAGATTAGAATCCTCAATGCTTAGAATCCTCAATGCTTAGCATCCACAATGCTTAGAATCCTCAATGCTTAGAATCCTCAATGCTTAGCATCCTCAATGCTTAGCATCCTCAATGCTTAGAATCCTCAATGCTTAGAATCCTCAAAGCTTTGCTGAGAAACCTCAATGCTTAGAATCCCCAATGCTTAGAATCCTCAATGCCTAGATTAGAAACCTCAAAGATTAGAAAACTCAATGCTTGGCTTAGAATCCTCAATGCTTAGAATCCTCAATGCTTAGAATCCTCAATGCTTAGCTTACAAAACTCAATGCTTAGCATCCTCAATGCTTAACAGCCTCAATGCTTAGCATCCTCAATGCATATCTTAGAATCCTCAAAGCTCAGGATCCTCAATGCTTAGAAACCTCAATGCACAGAGTCCTTAATGGTTAGAAACCTCAATACTTAGCATCCTCAGTGCTTAGCTTAGAATCCTAACTGCTTAGAAACCTCAATGCTTATAATCCTCAGTGCTTAGCATCCTCAATGCGTAGAATCGCCAATCCTTAGAAACCTCAATGCTTAGCATCCTCAATCCTTAGTATGCTCTATGCTTAGCTTAGAATCCTCATTGCTTAGCATCCCAAATGCTTACAAACCTCAATGCTTAGAATCCTCAATGCTTAGAATCCTCAATGCTAAGCTAAGAAACCTCCATGCTTAGCATCCTCAATCCTTAGCATCCTCAATGCATATCTTAGAATCCTCAAAGCTCAGGATCCTCAATGCTTAGAAACCTCAATGCACAGAGTCCTTAATGCTTAGAAACCTCAATACATAGAATACTCAGTGCTTAGCATCCTCAACGCGTAGAATGCCCAATTCTTAGAAACCTCAATGCTTAGCATCCTCAATCCTTAGTATGCTCTATGCTTAGCTTAGAATCCTCAATGCTTAGAATCCTCAATGCTGAGAAATTTTATTGTTTGAAACCTCATTGCTTAGCATCCCAAATGCGTACAAACCTCAATGCATAGAGGCCTTAATGCTTAGAAACCTCAAAGATTAGAAAACTCAATGCTTGGCTTAGAATCCTCAATGCTTAGAATCCTCAATGCTTAGAATCTTCAATGCTTAGCATCCTCCATGCATTGCTTAGAATCCTCAATAGTTAGAATCCTCAATGCTTCGCATCCTCAATGCTTACCTTAGAAACTTCAATGCTTAGAATCCTCACTGCTTAGAATCCTCAATGCTTAGAATCCTCAATGCTTAGAATCCTCAATGCCTAGATTAGAATCCTCAATGTTTAGAATCCTCAATGCTTAGAATCCTCAATGCTTAGAATCCTCAATGCTTAGAATCCTCAATGCTTAGCATCCTCAATGCTTAGCTTAGAAAACTCAATGCTTAGAATCCTCAATGCTTAGAAACCTCAATGCACAGAATCCTTAATGCTTAGAAACCTCAATACTTAGCATCCTAAGTGCTTAGCTTAGAATCCTCACTGCTTAGAAACCTGAATGCTTAGAATCCTCAATGCTTAGAATCTTCAATGCTTAGCTTAGAAACCTCAATGCTTAGAATTCTCAATGCTTAACATCCTCAATGTTTAGAATCCTCAATGCATAGCTTAGAATCCTCAATGCTTAGAATCCTCAATGCTTAGAATCCTCAATGCTTAGAATCCTGCTTGCATTGCTTAGAATCCTCAATAGTTAGAATCCTCAATGCTTCGCATCCTCAATGCTTAGCATAGAAACCTCAATACATAGAATCCTCAATGCTTAGCATCCTCAATGCTTAGAATCCTCAATGCTTAGCATCCTCAAATCTTAGAATCCTCATAGCTTAGCATCCTCAATGCTTAGCATCCTCAATGCTTAGCATCCTCAATGCTTAGTATGCTCTATGCTTAGAATCCTCAATGCTTACCATCCTCAATGCTTAGCATCCTCAATGCTTAGAATCCTCAATGCTTAGAATCCTCAATGCTTAGAATCTTCAATGCTTAGAATCCTCCATGCATTGCTTAGAATCCTCAATAGTTAGAATCCTCAATGCTTACCATCCTCAATGCTTAGCATAGAAACATCAATACTTAGAATCCTCAATGCTTAGCATCCTCATTACATAGCTTAGAATCCTCAATGCTTAGAATCCTCAATGCTTAGCATCCTCAATGCTTAGCATCTTCAATGCTTAGAATACTCAATGCTTACCATCCTCAATGCTTAGCATCCTCAATGCTTAGCATCCTCAATGCTTAGAATCCTCAATGCTTAGCATCCTCAATGCTTAGCATCCTCAATGCTTAGAAACCTCAATGCTTTGCTTAGAAACCTCAATGCTTAGAATCCTCAATGCTTAGAATCCTCAATGCCTAGCTTAGAATCCTCAATGCTTAGAATCCTCAATGCTTATAATCCTCATTGCTTAAAATCCTCAATGCTTAGAATCCTCCATGCTTAGCTTAGAAAACTCAATGCTTAGAATCCTCAATGCTTAGAATCCTCAATGCTTAGAATCCTCAGTGCTTAGAATGCTCAATGCCTAGATTAGAATCCTCAATGCTTAGAATCCTCAATGCTTAGAATCCTCAATGCTTTGAATCCTCAATGCATAGCTTAGAATCCTCAATGCTCAGAATCCGCAATGCTTAGCATCCTCAATCCTTAGTATGCTCTATGCTTACCTTAGAATCCTCAATGCTTATAATCCTCAAAGCTTACAAACCTCAATGCTGAGAAATTTTATTGTTTGAAACCTCATTGCTTAGCATCCCAAATGCTTGCAAACCTCAATGCTTAGAGGCCTTAATGCTTAGAAACCTCAAAGATTAGAAAACTCAATGCTTGGCTTAGAATCCTCAATGCTTAGCATCCTCAATGCTTAGCATCCTCAATGCTTAGCATCCTCAATGCCTAGAATCCTCAATGCTTAGAATCCTCAATGCTTAGCATCCTCAATGCTTAGCATCCTCAATGCTTAGCATCCTCAATGCTTAGCATAGAAACCTCAATACTTAGAATCCTCAATGCTTCGCATCCACAATGCTTAGCTTAGAAACCTCAATGCTTAGAATCCTCAATGCTTAGCATCCTCAATGCTTAGCATCCACATTGCTTAGCATCCTCATTGCTTAGCATCCTCATTGCTTAGGTTAGAATCCTCAAAGCTCAGAATCCTCACTGCATAGGAACCTCAATGCTTAGCATCCTCCATGCATTGCTTAGAAACCTCAATGCGCCGAATCCTCATTGCTTAGAAATTTTATTGCTCTGAAACCTCAATGCTTAGCAACCCTAATGCTTAAAAACCTCATTGCATAGAGCCCTTAATGTTTAGAAACAACAAAGATTAGAAAACTCAATGCTTGGCTTAGAATCCTCAATGCTTAGCATCCTCAATGCTTAGCATCCTGAATGCTTAGCATCCTCAATGCCTAGAATCCTCAATGCTTAGAATCCTCAATGCATAGCATCCTCAATGCTTAGCATCCTCAATGCTTACAATCCTCAATGCTTTGCTTAGAAACCTCAATGCTTAGAATCCTCAATGCTTAGAATCCTCAATGCTTAGCATCCTCAATGCTTAGCATCCTCAATGCTTAGCATCCTCAATGCCTAGAATCCTCAATGCTTAGAATCCTCAATGCTTAGCATCCTCAATGCTTAGCATCCTCAATGCTTAGCATAGAAACCTCAATACTTAGAATCCTCAATGCTTCGCATCCACAATGCTTAGCTTAGAAACCTCAATGCTTAGAATCCTCAATGCTTAGCATCCTCAATGCTTAGCATCCTCATTGCTTAGCATCCCCATTGCTTATCTTAGAATCCTCAAAGCTCAGAATCCTCACTGCATAGGAACCGCAATGCTTAGCATCATCCATGCATTGCTTAGAAACCTCAATGCGCAGAATCCTCATTGCTTAGAAATTTTATTGCTCTGAAACCTCAATGCTTAGCAACCCTAATGCTTACAAACCTCATTGCATAGAGGCCTTAATGTTTAGAAACAACAAAGATTAGAAAACTCAATGCTTGGCTTAGAATCCTCAATGCTTAGAATCCCCAATGCTTAGCATCCTCAATGCTTAGCATCCTCAATGCTTAGCATCCTCAATGCTTAGCATCCTCAATGCTTAGAATCCTCAATGCTTAGCATCCTCAATGCTTAGCATCCTCATTGCTTAGCATCCTCATTGCTTAGCATCCTCATTGCTTAGCTTAGAATCCTCAAAGCTCAGAATCCTCACTGCTTAGGAACCTCAATGCTTAGCATCCTCCATGCATTGCTTAGAAACCTCAATGCGCAGAATCCTCATTGCTTAGAAATTTTATTGCTCTGAAACCTCAGTGCTTAGCAACCCTAATGCTCAGAATCCTCAATGCTTTGCTTAGAAACCTCAATGCTTAGCATCCTCAATGCCTAGAATCCTCAATGCTTAGAATCCTCAATGCTTAGAATCCTCAATGCTTAGCATCCTCAATGCTTAGAATCCTCAATGCTTTGCTTAGAAACCTCAATGCTTAGAATCCTCAATGCTTAGAATCCTCAATGCTTAGAATCCTCTATGCTTAGCATCCTCAATGCTTAGCATCCTCAATGCCTAGAATCCTCAGTGCTTAGCTTAGAAACCTCAATGCTTAGAATCCTCAATGCTTAGAATCCTCAATGCTTAGAATCCTCAATGCTTAGCATCCTCAATGCTTAGCTTAGAAAACTCAATGCTTAGCATCCTCAATGCTTAACAGCCTCAGTGCTTAGCATCCTCAATGCTTAGCATCCTCAATGCTTAGCATCCTCATTGCTTAGAAACCTCAATGCACAGAGTCCTTAATGCTTAGAAACCTCAATACTTAGCATCCTCAGTGCTTATCTTAGAATCCTCACTGCTTAGAAACCTCAATGCTTAGAATCCTCAGTGCTTAGCATCCTCAACGCGTAGAATCACCAATGCTTCGAAACCTCAATGATTAGCATCCTCAATCCTTAGTATGCTCTATGCTTAGCTTAGAATCCTCAATGCTTAGAATCCTCAATGCTTACAAACCTCAGTGCTGAGAAATTTTATTGTTTGAAACCTCATTCCTTAGCATCCCAAATGCTTACAAACCCCAATGCATAGTGGCCTTAATGCTTAGAAAACTCAAAGATTGTAAAACTCAATGCTTGGCTTAGAATCCTCAATGCTTAGAATCCTCAATGCTTAGAATCCTCCATGCTTAGAATCCTCAATGCTTAGAATCCTCAATGCTTAGCATCCTCCATGCATTGCTTAGAATCCTCAATAGTTAGAATCCTCAATGCTTCGCATCCTCAATGCTTAGCTTAGAAACCTCAATGCTTAGCATCCTCAATGCTTAGCATCCTCAATGCTTAGCATCCTCAATGCTTAGCATCCTCATTGCTTAGCATCCTCATTGCTTAGCATCCTCATTGCTTAGCTCAGAATCCTCACTGCTTAGGAACCTCAATGCTTAGCATCCTCCATGCATTGCTTAGAAACCTCAATGCGCAGAATCCTCATTGCTTAGAAATTTTATTGCTCTGAAACCTCAATGCTTAGCAACCCTAATGCTTACAAACCTCATTGCATAGAGGCCTTAATGTTTAGAAAAAACAAAGATTAGAAAACTCAATGCTTGGCTTAGAATCCTCAATGCTTAGAATCCTCAATGCTTAGCATCCTCAATGCTTAGCATCCTCAATGCTTAGAATCCTCAATGCTTAGAATCCTCAATGCATAGAAACCGGAATGCTTAGAATCCTCAATGCTTAGAATCCTCAATCCTTAGCATCCTCAATGCATATCTTAGAATCCTCAAAGCTCAGGATCCTCAATGCTTAGAAACCTCAATGCACAGAGTCCTTAATGCTTAGAAACCTCAATACTTAGAATCCTCAGTGCTTAGCATCCTCAACGCGTAGAATCCCCAATGCTTCGAAACCTCAATGATTAGCATCCTCAATCCTTAGTATGCTCTATGCTTAGCTTAGAATCCTCAATGCTTAGAATCCTCAATGCTTACAATACTCAATGCTGAGAAATTTTATTGTTTGAAACCTCATTGCTTAGCATCCCTAATCCTTACAAACCTCAATGCATAGAGGACTCAATGCTTAGAAACCTCAAAGATTAGAAAACTCAATGCTTGGCTTAGAATCCTCAATGCTTAGAATCGTCAATGCTTAGAATCTTCAATGCTTAGCATCCTCCATGCATTGCTTAGAATCCGCAATAGTTAGAATCCTCAATGCTTCGTATCATCAATGCTTACCTTAGAAACCTCAATGCTTAGAATCCTCAATGCTTAGAATCCTCAATGCTTACCTTAGAAACCTCATTGCTTAGAATCCTCACTGCTTAGAATCCTCAATGCTTAGAATCCTCAATGCTTAGAATCCTCAATGATTAGAATCCTCAATGCTAAGCTCAGAAACCTCAATCCTTAGCATCCTCAATGCATATCTTAGAATCCTCAAAGCTCAGGATCCTCAATGCTTAGAAACCTCAATGCACAGAGTCCTTAATGCTTAGAAACCTCAATACTTAGCATCCTCAGTGCTTTGCTTAGAATCCTCACTGCTTAGAAACCTGAATGCTTAGAATCCTCAATGCTTAGCTTAGAAACCTCAATGCTTAGAATCCTCAATGCTTAGAATCCACAATGCTTAGCATCCTCCATGCATTGCTTAGAATCCTCAATAGTTAGAATCCTCAATGCTTAGCATCCTCATTACATAGCTTAGAATCCTCAATGCTTACCATCCTCAATGCTTAGAATCCTCAATGCTTAGAAACCTCAATGCTTAGAATCCTCTATGCTTAGAATCCTCAATGCTTAGAATCCTCAATGCTTAGAATCCACAATGCTTAGCATCCTCAATGCTTAGAAACCTCAATGCTTAGAATCCACAATGCCTAGCTTAGAATCCTCAATGCTGAGAATCCTCAATGCTTAGAATCCTCAATGCTTAGAATCCTCAATGCTTAGAATCCTCAATGAACAGAGTCCTTAATGCTTAGAAACCTCAATACTTAGCTACCTCAGTGCTTAGCGTAGAATCCTCACTGCTTAGAAACCTGAGTGCTTAGAATCCTCAATGCTTAGATTCCTCGATGCTTAGAATCCTCAATGCTTAGCTTAGAAACCTCAATGCTTAGAATCCTCAATGCTTAACATCCTCAATGCTTAGAATTTTCACTGCTTAGAATCCTCAATGCTTAGAATCCTCAATGCTCAGGATCCTCAATGCTTAGAAACCTCAATGCACAGAGTCCTTAATGCTTAGAAACCTCAATACTTAGCATTCTCAGTGCTTAGCATAGAATCCTCACTGCTTAGAAACCTCAATGCTTATAATCCTCAGTGCTTAGCATCCGCAATGCGTAGAATCCCCAATGCTTAGAAACCTCAATGCTTAGCATCCTCAATCCTTAGTATGCTCTATGCTTAGCTTAGAATCCTCAATGATTAGAATCCTCAATGCTTAGCATCCTCAATGCTTAGCATCCCCATTACATAGCTTAGAATCCTCAATGCATAGCATCCTCATTGCTTAGCATCCTCATTGTTTAGCTTAGAATCCTCAAAGCTCAGAATCCTCACTGCTTAGGAACCTCAATGCTTAGCATCCTCCATGCATTGCTTAGAAACCTCAATGCGTAGAATCCTCATTGCTTAGAAATTTTATTGCTCTGAAACCTCAATGCTTAGCAACCCTAATGGTTACAAACTTCATTGCATAGAGGCTTTAATGTTTAGAAACAACAAAGATTAGAAAACTCAATGCTTGGCTTAGAATCCTCAATGCTTAGCATCCTCAATGCTTAGCATCCTCAATGCCTAGAATCCTCAATGCTTAGAATCCTCAATGCTTTGCATCCTCAGTGCTTAGAAACCTCAATGCTTAGAAACCTCAATGCTTTGCTTAGAAACCTCAATGCTTAGAATCCTCAATGCTTAGAATCCTCAATGCTTAGAATCCTCAATGCTTAGAATCCTCAATGCTTAGCATCCTCAATGCTTAGCATCCTAAATTCTTAGCATCCTCAATACTTAGCATCCTCAATGCTTAGAATCCTCCATGCTTAGCTTAGAAACCTCAATGCTTAGAATCCTCAATGCTTAGAATCCTCAATGCCTAGATTAGAATCCTCAATGCTTCGCATCCTCAATGCTTAGAATCCTCAATGCTTAGAATCCTCAGTGCTTAGAATCCTCAATGCTTAGAATCCTCAATGCTTAGAATCCTCAATGCTTAGCTTAGAAAACTCAATGCTTAGAATCCTCAATGCTTAACATCCTCAATGTTTAGAATCCTCAATGCTTAGCTTAGAATCCTCAATGCTTAGAATCCTCAATGCTTAGCATCCTCAATCCTTAGTATGCTCTATGCTTAGCTTAGAATCCTCAATGCTTAGAATCCTCAATGCTTAGCATCCTCAATGCTTTGTATCCCCATTACATAGCTTAGAATCCTGAATGCTTAGCATCCTCAATGCTTCGCATCCTCATTACTTAGTTTCGAATCCTCAAAGCTCAGAATCCTCACTGCTTAGGAACCTCAATGCTTAGCATCCTCCATGCATTGCTTAGAAACCTCAATGCGTAGAATCCTCATTGCTTAGAAATTTTATTGCTCTGAAACCTCAATGCTTAGCATCCCTAATGCTTACAAACCTCAGTGCATAGAGGCCTTAATGTTTAGAAACAGCAAATATTAGAAAACTCAATGCTTGGCTTAGAATCCTCAATGTTTAGAATCCTCAATGCATAGAATCCTCAATGCTTAGCATACTCAATGCTTAGCATCCTCATTACATAGCTTAGAATCCTCAATGCTTAGAATCCTCAATGCTTAGCATCCTCAATGCTTGGAATCCTCAATGCTTAGAATCCTCAATGCTTAGTATCCTCAATGCTTAGAAACCTCAATGCTTAGCATCCTCAATGCTTAGAAACCTCAATGCACAGACTCCTTAATTCTTAGAATCCTCAATACTTAGCATTCTCAGTGCTTAGCTTAGAATCCTCAATGCTTAACATCCTCAAAGTTTAGATTACTCAATGCATAGCTTAGAATCCTCAATGCTTAGAATCCTCAATGCTTAGCATTCTCAATGCTTAGCATCCTCAATGCTTAGCATCTCAATGCTTAGCATCCTCAATGCTTAGCATCCTCAATGCATATCTTAGAATCCTCAAAGCTCAGTATCCTCAATGCTTAGAAACCTTAATGCACAGAGTTCTTAATGCTTAGAAACCTCAATACTTAGCATCCTCATTGCTTAGCTTAGAATCCTCACTGCTCAGAAACCTCATTGCTTAGAATCCTCAGTGCTTAGCATCCTCAACGCGTAGAATCCTCAATGCTTAGCATCCTCCATGCATAGCTTAGAATCCTCAATGCTTAGAATCCTCAATGCTTAGCATCCTCAATGCTTAGCATCCTCAATGCTTATCATCCTCAATGCCTAGAATCCTCAATGCTTAGAATCCTCAATGCTTTGCATCCTCAATGCTTAGCATCCTCAATGCTTAGCATCCTCAATGCTTAGAAACCTCCATACTTTGCTTAGAAACCTCAATGCTTAGAATCCTCAATGCTTATAATCCTCAATGCCTAGCTTAGAATCCTCAATGCTTAGAATCCTCAATGCTTAGAATCCTCAATGCTTAGAATCCTCAATGCTTAGCATCCTCAATGCTTAGCATCCTCAATGCTTAGCATCCTCAATACTTAGCATCCTCAATGCTTAGAATCCTCCATGCTTAGCTTAGAAACCTCAATGTTTAGAATCCTCAATGCTTAGAATCCTCAATGCATAGAATCCTCAATGCCTAGATTAGAATCCTCAATGCTTAGAATCCTCAATGCTTAGAATCCTCAAAGCTTAGAATCCTCAATGCTTAGAATCCTCAATGCTTAGCATCCTCAATGCTTAGCTTAGAAAACTCAATGCTTAGAATCCTCAATGCTTAACATCCTCAATGTTTAGAATCCTCAATGCATAGCTTAGAATCCTCAATGCTTAGAATCCTCAATGCTTAGCATCCTCAATCCTTAGTATGCTCTATGCTTAGCTTAGAATCCTCAATGCTTAGAATCCTCAATGCTTACAAACCTCAATGCTGAGAAATTTTATTGTTTGAAACCTCATTGCTTAGCATCCCAAATGCTTAGAAACCTAAATGCATAGAGGCCTTAATGCTTAGAAACCTCAAAGATTAGAAAATTCAATGCTTGGCTTAGATTCCTCATAGCTTAGAATCCTCAATGCTTAGAATCCTCAATGCTTCCCTTAGAAAACTCAATGCTTAGAATCCTCAATGCTTAGAAACCTCAATGCACAGAATCCTTAATGCTTAGAAACCTCAATACTTAGCATCCTAAGTGCTTAGCTTAGAATCCTCACTGCTTAGAAACCTGAATGCTTAGAATCCTCAATGCTTAGAATCCTCAATGCTTAGCTTAGAAACCTCAATGCTTAGAATTCTCAATGCTTAACATCCTCAATGTTTAGAATCCTCAATGCATAGCTTAGAATCCTCAATGCTTAGAATCCTAAATGCTTAAAATCCTCAATGCTTAGCATCCTCAATGCTTAGAATCCTCAATGCTTAGCATCCTCAAAGATTAGAAACCTCAATGCTTAGCATCCTCAATGCTTAGCATCCTCAATGCTTAGCATCCTCAATGCTTAGCATCCTCAATGCTTAGAATCCTCAATGCTTAGAATCCTCAATGCTTAGAATCCTCAATGCTTAGAATCCTCCATGCATTGCTTAGAATCCTCAATAGTTAGAATCCTCAATGCTTCGCATCCTCAATGCTTAGCATAGAAACCTCAATACTTAGAATCCTCAATGCTTAGCATCCTCATTACAGAGCTTAGAATCCTCAATGCTTAGAATCCTCAATGCTTAGCATCCTCAATGCTTAGCATCCTCAATGCTTAGCATCCTGAATGCTTAGCATCCTCAAAGCTTAGAATCCACAATGCTTACCATCCTCAATGCTTAGCATCCTCAATGCTTAGCATCCTCAATGCTTAGAATCCTCCATGCTTAGCTTAGAAACCTCAATGCTTAGAATCCGCGATGCTTAGAATCCTCAATGCTTAGAATCCTCAATGCCTAGATTAGAATCCTCAATGCTTAGAATCCTCAATGCTTAGAATCCTCAATGCTTAGAATCCTCAATGCTTAGCATCCTCAATGCTTAGCTTAGAAAACTCAATGCTTAGAATCCTCAATGCTTAACATCCTCAATGTTTAGAATCCTCAATGCATAGCTTAGAATCCTCAATGCTTAGAATCCTCAATGCTTAGCATCCTCAATCCTTAGTATGCTCTATGCTTAGCTTAGAATCCTCAATGCTTAGAATCCTCAATGCTTACAAACCTCAATGCTGAGAAATTTTATTGTTTGAAGCGTCATTGCTTAGCATCCCAAATGCTTACAAACCTCAATACACAGAGGCCTTAATGCTTAGAAACCTCAAAGATTAGAAAACTCAATGCTTGGCTTAGAATCCTCTATGCTTAGAATCCTCAATGCTTAGAATCTTCCATGCATAGCTTAGAATCCTCAATGCATAGAATCCTCAATGCTTAGCATCCTCCATGCATTGCTTAGAATCCTTAATAGTTAGAATCCTCAATGCCTCGCATCCTCAATGCTTAGCTTAGAAACCTCAATGCTTAGAATCCTCAATGCTTAGCATCCTCAATGCATAGCATCCTCATTGCTTAGCATCCTCAATGCTTAGCATCCACAATGCTTAGCATCCTCAATGCTTAGCATCTTCAATGCTTAGAAACCTGAATGCTTTGCTTAGAAACCTCAATGCTTAGAATCCTCAGTGCCTAGATTAGAATCCTCAATACTTAGAATCCTCAATGCTTAGCATCCTCAATGCTTAGCATCCTCAATGCTTAGCATCCTCAATACTTAGAATCCTCCATGCTCAGCTTAGAAACCTCAATGCTTAGAATCCTCAAGGCTTAGAATCCTCAATGCTTAGAATCCTCAATGCCTAGATCAGAATCCTAAATGCTTAGAATCCTCAATGCTTAGAATCCTCAATGCTTAGCATCCTCAATGCTTAGAATCCTCCATGCTCAGCTTAGAAACCTCAATGCTTAGAATCCTCAATGCTTAGAATCCTCAATGCTTAGAATCCTCAATGCCTAGATTAGAATCCTAAATGCTTAGAATCCTCAATGCTTAGAATCCTCAATGCTTAGCATCCTCAATGCTTACCTTAGAAAACTCAATGCTTAGAATCCTCAATGCTTAACATCCTCAATGTTTAGAATCCTCAATGCATAGCTTAGAATCCTCAATGCTTAGAATCCTCAATGCTTAGCATCCTAAATCCTTAGTATGCTCTATGCTTAGCTTAGAATCCTCAATGCTTAGAATCCTCAATGCTTACAGACCACAATGCTGAGAAATTTTATTGTTTGAAACCTCATTGCTTAGCATCCCAAATGCTTACAAACCTCAATGCATAGAGGCCTTAAGGCTTAGAAACCTCAAAGATTAGAAAACTCAATGCTTGGCTTAGAATCCTCAATGCTTAGAATCCTCAATGCTTAGAATCCTCCATGCATAGCTTAGAATCCTCAATGCTTAGAATCCTCAATGCTTAGAATCCTCAATGCTTAGAATCCTCCTTGCATTGCTTAGAATCCTCAATAGTTAGAATCCTCAATGCTTCGCATCCTCAATGCTTAGCATAGAAACCTCAATACTTAGAATCCTCAATGCTTAGCATCCTAAATGCTTAGCATCCTCAATGCTTAGCATCCTCAATGCTTAGTATGCTCTATGCTTAGAATCCTCAATGCTTACCATCCTCAATGCTTAGCATCCTCAATGCTTAGCATCCTCAATGCTTAGAATCCTCAATGCTTAGAATCCTCAATGCTTAGCATCCTAAATCCTTAGTATGCTCTATGCTTAGCTTAGAATCCTCAATGCTTAGAATCCTCACTGCTTAGAAACCTCAATGCTTTGTATCCCCATTACATAGCTTAGAATCCTCAATGCTTAGCATCCTCAATGCTTAGCATCCTCATTGCTTAGCTTAGAATCCTCAAAGCTCAGAATCCTCACTGCGTAGGAACCTCAATGCTTAGCATCCTCCATGCATTGCTTAGAAACCTCAATGCGCAGAATCCTCATTGCTTAGAAATTTTATTGCTCTGAAACCTCAATGCTTAGCAACCCTAATGCTGACAAACCTCATTGCATAGAGGCCTTAATGTTTAGAAACAACAAAGATTAGAAAACTCAATGCTTGGCTTAGAATCCTCAATGCTTAGCATCCTCAATGCTTAGCATCCTCAATGCTTAGCATCCTCAATGCTTAGAAACCTCAATGCTTTGCTTAGAAACCTCAATGCTTAGAATCCTCAATGTTTAGAATCCTCAATGCTTAGAATCCTCAATGCTTAGCATCCTCAATGCTTTGCATCCTCAATACTTAGCATCCTCAATGCTTAGAATCCTCCATGCTTAGCTTAGAAACCTCAATGCTAAGAATCCTCAATGCTTAGAATCCTCAATGCTTAGAATCCTCAATGCCTAGATTAGAATCCTCAATGCTTAGAATCCTCAATGCTTAGAATCCTCAATGCTTAGCATCCTCAATGCTTAGCATCCTCAATGCTTAGTATGCTCTATGCTTAGAATCCTCAATGCTTACCATCCTCAATGCTTACCATCCTCAGTGCTTAGCATCCTCAATGCTTAGCATCCTCAATGCTTAGAATCCTCAATGCTTAGAATCCTCCATGCATTGCTTAGAATCCTCAATAGTTAGAATCCTCAATGCTTCGCATCCTCATTGCTTAGCATAGAAACCTCAATACTTAGAATCCTCAATGCTTAGCATCCTCAATGCTTAGCTTCCTCAATGCTTAGCATCCTCAATGCTTAGCATCCTGAATGCTTCGTATGCTCTATGCTTAGAATCCTCAATGCTTACCATCCTCAATGCTTACCATCCTCAATGCTTAGCATCCTCAATGCTTAGCATCCTCAATGCTTAGAATCCTCAATGCTTAGAATCCTCCATGCATTGCTTAGAATCCTCAATAGTTAGAATCCTCAATGCTTCGCATCCTCATTGCTTAGCATAGAAACCTCAATACTTAGAATTCTCAATGCTTAGCATCCTCAATGCTTAGCATCCTCAATGCTTAGCATCCTCAATGCTTAGCATCCTGAATGCTTAGTATGCTCTATGCTTAGAATCCTCAATGCTTACCATCCTCAATGCTTACCATCCTCAATGCTTAGCATCCTCAATGCTTAGCATCCTCAATGCTTAGAATCCTCAATGCTTAGAATCCTCAATGCTTAGTATCCTCCATGCATTGCTTAGAATCCTCAATAGTTAGAATCCTCAATGCTTAGCATCCTCAATGCTTAGCATCCTGAATGCTTAGCATCCTCAAAGCTTAGAATCCTCAATGCTTACCATCCTCAATGCTTAGCATCCTCAATGTATAGCATCCTCAATGCTTAGAATCCTCAATGCTTAGCATCCTCAATGCTTAGCATCCTCAATGCTTAGAATCCTCAATGCCTAGCTTAGAATTCTCAATGCTTAGAATCCTCAATGCTTAGAATCCTCAATGCTTAGCATCCTCAATGCTTAGCATCCTCAATGCTTAGCATCCTCAATGCTTAGCATCCTCAATACTTAGCATCCTCAATGCTTAGAATCCTCCATGCTTAGCTTAGAAACCTCAATGCTTAGAATCCTCAATGCTTAGAATCCTCAATGCTTAGAATCCTCAAAGCCTAGATTAGAATCCTCAATGCTTAGAATCCTCAATGCTTAGAATCCTCAATGCTTAGAATCCTCAATGCTTAGAATCTTCAATGCTTAGAATCCTCAATGCTTAGCATCCTCAATGCTTAGAAACCTGAATGCTTTGCTTAGAAACCTCAATGCTTAGAATCCTCAATGCCTAGCTTAGAATCCTCAATACTTAGAATCCTCAATGCTTAGAATCCTCAATGCTTAGAATCCTCAATGCTTAGAATCCTCAATGCTTAGCATCCTCAATGCTTAGCTTAGAAAACTCAATGCTTAGAATCCTCAATGCTTAACATCCTCAATGTTTAGAGTCCTCAATGCATAGCTTAGAATCCTCAATGCTTAGAATCCTCAATGCTTAGCATCCTCAATGCTTAGAATCCTCCATGCATTGCTTAGAATCCTCAATAGTTAGAATCCTCAATGCTTCGCATCCTCAATGCTTAGCATCCTCAATGCTTAGCATCCTCAATGCTTAGCATCCTCAATGCTTAGTATGCTCTATGCTTAGAATCCTCAATGCTTACCATCCTCAATGCTTACCATCCTCAATGCTTAGCATCCTCAATGCTTAGCATCCTCAATGCTTAGAATCCTCAATGCCTAGCTTAGAATCCTCAATGCTTAGAATCCTCAATGCTTAGAATCCTCAATGCTTAGAATCCTCAATGCTTAGCATCCTCAATGCTTAGCATCCTCAATACTTAGCATCCTCAATGCTTAGAATCCTCCATGCTTAGCTTAGAAACCTCAATGCTTAGAATCCTCAATGCTTAGAATCCTCAATGCTTGGAATTCTCAATGCCTAGATTAGAATCCTCAGTGCTTAGAATCCTCAATGCTTAGAATCCTCAATGCTTAGAATCCTCAATGCTTAGAATCTTCAATGCTTAGAATCCTCAATGCTTAGCATCCTCAATGCTTAGCTTAGAAAACTCAATGCTTAGAATCCTCAATGCTTAACATCCCCAATGTTTAGAATCCTCAATGCATAGCTTAGCATCCTCAATGCTTAGAATCCTCAATGCTTAGCATCCTCAATCCTTAGTATGCTCTATGCTTAGCTTAGAATCCTCAATGCTTAGAATCCTCAATGCTTACAAACCTCAATGCTGAGACATTTTATTGTTTGAAACGTCATTGCTTAGCATCCCAAATGCTTACAAACCTCAATACATAGAGGCCTTAATGCTTCGAAACCTCAAAGATTAGAAAACTCAATGCTTGGCTTAGAATCCTCTATGCTTAGAATACTCAATGCTTAGAATCTTCCATGCATAGCTTAGAATCCTCAATGCTTAGAATCCTCAATGCTTAGCATCCTCAATGCTTAGCATCCTCAATGCTTAGAAACCTGAATGCTTTGCTTAGAAACCTCAATGCTTAGAATCCTCAATGCCTAGCTTAGAATCCTCAATACTTAGAATCCTCAATGCTTAGAATCCTCAATGCTTAGAATCCTCAATGCTTAGCATCCTCAATGATTAGCATCCTCAATGCTTAGCATCCTCAATGCTTAGCATCCTCAATACTTAGAATCCTCCTTGCTCAGCTTAGAAACCTCAATGCTTAGAATCCTCAAGGCTTAGAATCCTCAATGCTTAGAATCCTCAATGCCTAGATTAGAATCCTAAATGCTTAGAATCCTCAATGCTTAGAATACTCAATGCTTAGAATCCTCAATGCTTAGCATCCTCAATGCTTAGCTTAGAAAACTCAATGCTTAGAATCCTCAATGCTTAACATCCTCAATGTTTAGAATCCTCAATGCATAGCTTAGAATCCTCAATGCTTAGAATCCTCAATGCTTAGCATCCTAAATCCTTAGTATGCTCTATGCTTAGCTTAGAATCCTCAATGCTAAGAATCCTCAATGCTTACAAACCTCAATGCTGAGAAATTTTATTGTTTGAAACCTCATTGCTTAGCATCCCAAATGCTTACAAACCTCAATGCATAGAGGCCTTAATGCTTAGAAACCTCAAAGATTAGAAAACTCAATGCTTGGCTTAGAATCCTCAATGCTTAGAATCCTCAATGCTTAGCATCCTCAATGCTTAGAATCCTCCATGCAAAGCTTAGAAACTTCAATGCTTAGAACCCTCAAGGCTTAGAATCCTCAATGCTTAGAATCCTCAATGCTTAGAATCCTCAATGCTTAGCATCCTCAATACTTAGCATCCTCAATGCTTAAAATCCTCCATGCTTAGCTTAGAAACCTCAGTGCTTAGAATCCTCAATGCTTAGAATCCTCAATGCTTCGAATCCTCAATGCTTAGCATCCTCAATGCTTAGCATCCTCAATGCTTAGCATCCTCATTACTAAGCATCCTCAATGCTTAGAATCCTCCATGCTTAGCTTAGAAACCTCAATGCTTAGAATCCTCAATGCTTAGAATCCTCAATGCTTAGAATCCTCAGTGCTTAGAATCCTCAATGCCTAGATTAGAATCCTCAATGCTTAGAAACCTCAATGCTTAGAATCCTCAATGCTTAGAATCCTCAATGCATAGCTTAGAATCCTCAGTGCTTTGAATCCGCAATGCTTAGCATCCTCAATCCTTAGTATGCTCTATGCTTAGCTCAGAATCCTCAATGCTTAGAATCCTCAATGCATACAAACCTCAATGCTAAGAAATTTTATTGTTTGAAACCTCATTGCTTAGCGTCCCAAATGCTTGCAAACCTCAATGCATAGAGGCCTTAATGCTTAGAAACCTCAAAGATTAGAAAACTCAATGCTTGGCTTAGAATCCTCAATGCTTAGAATCCACAATGCTTAGAATCCTCCATGCATAGCTTAGAATCCTCAATGCTTAGAATCCTCAATGCTTAGCATCCTCCATGCATTGCTTAGAATCCTCAATAGTTAGAATCCTCAATGCTTAGCATCCTCAATGCTTAGCATCCTCACTGCTTAGCATCCTCATTGCTTAGCTTAGAATCCTCAAAGCTCAGAATCCTCACTGCTTAGGAACCTCAATGCTTAGCATCCTCCATGCATTGCTTAGAAACCTCAATGCTTAGAATCCTCAATGCTTGGAATCCTCAATGCCTAGATTAGAATCCTCAATGCTTAGAATCCTCAATGCTTAGAATCCTCAATGCTTAGAATCCTCAATGCTTAGAATCTTCAATGCTTAGAATCCTCAATGCTTAGCATCCTCAATGCTTAGCTTAGAAAACTCAATGCTTAGAATCCTCAATGCTTAACATCCTCAATGTTTAGAATCCTCAATGCATAGCTTAGAATCCTCAATGCTTAGAATCCTCAATGCTTAGCATCCTCAATCCTTAGTATGCTCTATGCTTAGCTTAGAATCCTCAATGCTTAGAATCCTCAGTGCTTACAAACCTCAATGCTGAGACATTTTATTGTTTGAAACGTCATTGCTTAGCATCCCAAATGCTTACAAACCTCAATACATAGAGGCCTTAATGCTTAGAAACCTCAAAGATTAGAAAACTCAATGCTTGGCTTAGAATCCTCTATGCTTAGAATCCTCAATGCTTAGAATCTTCCATGCATAGCTTAGAATCCTCAATGCTTAGCATCCTCAATGCTTAGCATCCTCAATGCTTAGCATCCTCAATGCTTAGAAACCTGAATGCTTTCCTTAGAAACCTCAATGCTTAGAATCCTCAATGCCTAGCTTAGAATCCTCAATACTTAGAATCCTCAATGCTTAGAATCCTCAATGCTTAGAATCCTCAATGCTTAGCATCCTCAATGATTAGCATCCTCAATGCTTAGCATCCTCAATGCTTAGCATCCTCAATACTTAGAATCCTCCTTGCTCAGCTTAGAAACCTCAGTGCTTAGAATCCTCAAGGCTTAGAATCCTCAATGCTTAGAATCCTCAATGCCTAGATTAGAATCCTAAATGCTTAGAATCCTCAATGCTTAGAATACTCAATGCTTAGAATCCTCAATGCTTAGCATCCTCAATGCTTAGCTTAGAAAACTCAATGCTTAGAATCCTCAATGCTTAACATCCTCAATGTTTAGAATCCTCAATGCATAGCTTAGAATCCTCAATGCTTAGAATCCTCAATGCTTAGCATCCTAAATCCTTAGTATGCTCTATGCTTAGCTTAGAATCCTCAATGCTAAGAATCCTCAATGCTTACAAACCTCAATGCTGAGAAATTTTATTGTTTGAAACCTCATTGCTTAGCATCCCAAATGCTTACAAACCTCAATGCATAGAGGCCTTAATGCTTAGAAACCTCAAAGATTAGAAAACTCAATGCTTGGCTTAGAATCCTCAATGCTTAGAATCCTCAATGCTTAGAATCCTCCATGCTTAGAATCCTCAATGCTTAGAATCCTCAATGCTTAGAATCCTCAATGCTTAGAATCTTCAATGCTTAGAATCCTCAATGCTAAGCATCCTCAATGCTTAGCTTAGAAAACTCAATGCTTAGAATCCTCAATGCTTAACATCCTCAATGTTTAGAATCCTCAATGCATAGCTTAGAATCCTCAATGCTTAGAATCCTCAATGCTTAGAATCTTCAATGCTTAGAATCCTCAATGCTTAGCATCCTCAATGCTTAGCTTAGAAAACTCAATGCTTAGAATCCTCAATGCTTAACATCCTCAATGTTTAGAATCCTCAATGCATAGCTTAGAATCCTCAATGCTTAGAATCCTCAATGCTTAGCATCCTCAATCCTTAGTATGCTCTATGCTTAGCTTAGAATCCTCAATGCTTAGAATCCTCAATGCTTACAAACCTCAATGCTGAGACATTTTATTGTTTGAAACGTTATTGCTTAGCATCGCAAATGCTTACAAACCTCAATACATAGAGGCCTTAATGCTTAGAAACCTCAAAGATTAGAAAACTCAATGCTTGGCTTAGAATCCTCTATGCTTAGAATCCTCAATGCTTAGAATCTTCCATGCATAGCTTAGAATCCTCAATGCTTAGAATCCTCAATGCTTAGCATCCTCAATGCTTAGCATCCTCAATGCTTAGAAACCTGAATGCTTTGCTTAGAAACCTCAATGCTTAGAATCCTCAATGCCTAGCTTAGAATCCTCAATACTTAGAATCCTCAATGCTTAGAATCCTCAATGCTTAGAATCCTCAATGCTTAGCATCCTCAATGATTAGCATCCTCAATGCTTAGCATCCTCAATGCTTAGCATCCTCAATACTTAGAATCCTCCTTGCTCAGCTTAGAAACCTCAATGCTTAGAATCCTCAAGGCTTAGAATCCTCAATGCTTAGAATCCTCAATGCCTAGATTAGAATCCTAAATGCTTAGAATCCTCAATGCTTAGAATACTCAATGCTTAGAATCCTCAATGCTTAGCATCCTCAATGCTTAGCTTAGAAAACTCAATGCTTAGAATCCTCAATGCTTAACATCCTCAATGTTTAGAATCCTCAATGCATAGCTTAGAATCCTCAATGCTTAGAATCCTCAATGCTTAGCATCCTAAATCCTTAGTATGCTCTATGCTTAGCTTAGAATCCTCAATGCTAAGAATCCTCAATGCTTACAAACCTCAATGCTGAGAAATTTTATTGTTTGAAACCTCATTGCTTAGCATCCCAAATGCTTACAAACCTCAATGCATAGAGGCCTTAATGCTTAGAAACCTCAAAGATTAGAAAACTCAATGCTTGGCTTAGAATCCTCAATGCTTAGAATCCTCAATGCTTAGAATCCTCCATGCTTAGAATCCTCAATGCTTAGAATCCTCAATGCTTAGCATCCTCCATGCATTGCTTAGAATCCTCTATAGTTAGAATCCTTAATGCCTCGCACCCTCAATGCTTAGCTTAGAAACCTCAATGCTTAGAATCCTCAATGCTTAGCATCCTCAATGCATAGCATCCTCATTGCTTAGCATCCTCAATGCTTAGCATCCTCAATGCTTAGCATCCTCAATGCTTAGAATCCTCCATGCAAAGCTTAGAAACCTCAATGCTTAGAACCCTCAAGGCTTAGAATCCTCAATGCTTAGAATCCTCAATGCCTAGATTAGAATCCTAAATGCTTAGAATCCTCAATGCTTAGAATCCTCAATGCTTAGAATCCTCAATGCTTAGCATCCTCAATACTTAGCATCCTCAATGCTTAAAATCCTCCATGCTTAGCTTAGAAACCTCAATGCTTAGAATCCTCAATGCTTAGAATCCTCAATGCTTAGAATCCTCAATGCTTAGCATCCTCAATGCTTAGCATCCTCAATGCTTAGCATCCTCAATGCTTAGCATCCTCATTACTAAGCATCCTCAATGCTTAGAATCCTCCATGCTTAGCTTTGAAACCTCAATGCTTAGAATCCTCAATGCTTAGAATCCTCAATGCTTAGAATCCTCAGTGCTTAGAATCCTCAATGCCTAGATTAGAATCCTCAATGCTTAGAAACCCTAATGCTTAGAATCCTCAATGCTTAGAATCCTCAATGCATAGCTTAGAATCCTCAGTGCTTTGAATCCGCAATGCTTAGCATCCTCAATCCTTAGTATGCTCTATGCTTAGCTCAGAATCCTCAATGCTTAGAATCCTCAATGCATACAAACCTCAATGCTAAGAAATTTTATTGTTTGAAACCTCATTGCTTAGCGTCCCAAATGCTTGCAAACCTCAATGCATAGAGGCCTTAATGCTTAGAAACCTCAAAGATTAGAAAACTCAATGCTTGGCTTAGAATCCTCAATGCTTAGAATCCACAATGCTTAGAATCCTCCATGCATAGCTTAGAATCCTCAATGCTTAGAATCCTCAATGCTTAGCATCCTCCATGCATTGCTTAGAATCCTCAATAGTTAGAATCCTCAATGCTTCGCATCCTCAATGCTTAGCTTAGAATCCTCAATGCTTAGAATCCTCAATGCTTAGCATCCTCAATGCTTAGCATCCTCATTGCTTAGCATCCTCATTGCTTAGCTTAGAATCCTCAAAGCTCAGAATCCTCACTGCTTAGGAACCTCAATGCTTAGCATCCTCCATGCATTGCTTAGAAACCTCAATGCTTAGAATCCTCAATGCTTGGAATCCTCAATGCCTAGATTAGAATCCTCAATGCTTAGAATCCTCAATGCTTAGAATCCTCAATGCTTAGAATCCTCAATGCTTAGAATCTTCAATGCTTAGAATCCTCAATGCTAAGCATCCTCAATGCTTAGCTTAGAAAACTCAATGCTTAGAATCCTCAATGCTTAACATCCTCAATGTTTAGAATCCTCAATGCATAGCTTAGAATCCTCAATGCTTAGAATCCTCAATGCTTAGAATCTTCAATGCTTAGAATCCTCAATGCTTAGCATCCTCAATGCTTAGCTTAGAAAACTCAATGCTTAGAATCCTCAATGCTTAACATCCTCAATGTTTAGAATCCTCAATGCATAGCTTAGAATCCTCAATGCTTAGAATCCTCAATGCTTAGCATCCTCAATCCTTAGTATGCTCTATGCTTAGCTTAGAATCCTCAATGCTTAGAATCCTCAATGCTTACAAACCTCAATGCTGAGACATTTTATTGTTTGAAACGTCATTGCTTAGCATCGCAAATGCTTACAAACCTCAATACATAGAGGCCTTAATGCTTAGAAACCTCAAAGATTAGAAAACTCAATGCTTGGCTTAGAATCCTCTATGCTTAGAATCCTCAATGCTTAGAATCTTCCATGCATAGCTTAGAATCCTCAATGCTTAGAATCCTCAATGCTTAGCATCCTCAATGCTTAGCATCCTCAATGCTTAGAAACCTGAATGCTTTCCTTAGAAACCTCAATGCTTAGAATCCTCAATGCCTAGCTTAGAATCCTCAATACTTAGAATCCTCAATGCTTAGAATCCTCAATGCTTAGAATCCTCAATGCTTAGCATCCTCAATGATTAGCATCCTCAATGCTTAGCATCCTCAATGCTTAGCATCCTCAATACTTAGAATCCTCCTTGCTCAGCTTAGAAACCTCAATGCTTAGAATCCTCAAGGCTTAGAATCCTCAATGCTTAGAATCCTCAATGCCTAGATTAGAATCCTAAATGCTTAGAATCCTCAATGCTTAGAATACTCAATGCTTAGAATCCTCAATGCTTAGCATCCTCAATGCTTAGCTTAGAAAACTCAATGCTTAGAATCCTCAATGCTTAACATCCTCAATGTTTAGAATCCTCAATTCATAGCTTAGAATCCTCAATGCTTAGAATCCTCAATGCTTAGCATCCTAAATCCTTAGTATGCTCTATGCTTAGCTTAGAATCCTCAATGCTAAGAATCCTCAATGCTTACAAACCTCAATGCTGAGAAATTTTATTGTTTGAAACCTCATTGCTTAGCATCCCAAATGCTTACAAACCTCAATGCATAGAGGCCTTAATGCTTAGAAACCTCAAAGATTAGAAAACTCAATGCTTGGCTTAGAATCCTCAATGCTTAGAATCCTCAATGCTTAGAATCCTCCATGCTTAGAATCCTCAATGCTTAGAATCCTCAATGCTTAGCATCCTCCATGCATTGCTTAGAATCCTCTATAGTTAGAATCCTTAATGCCTCGCATCCTCAATGCTTAGCTTAGAAACCTCAATGCTTAGAATCCTCAATGCTTAGCATCCTCAATGCATAGCATCCTCATTGCTTAGCATACTCAATGCTTAGCATCCTCAATGCTTAGCATCCTCAATGCTTAGAATCCTCCATGCAAAGCTTAGAAACCTCAATGCTTAGAACCCTCAAGGCTTAGAATCCTCAATGCTTAGAATCCTCAATGCCTAGATTAGAATCCTAAATGCTTAGAATCCTCAATGCTTAGAATCCTCAATGCTTAGAATCCTCAATGCTTAGAATCCTCAATGCTTAGCATCCTCAATACTTAGCATCCTCAATGCTTAAAATCCTCCATGCTTAGCTTAGAAACCTCAATGCTTAGAATCCTCAATGCTTAGAATCCTCAATGCTTAGAATCCTCAATGCTTAGCATCCTCAATGCTTAGCATCCTCAATGCTTAGCATCCTCAATGCTTAGCATCCTCATTACTAAGCATCCTCAATGCTTAGAATCCTCCATGCTTAGCTTTGAAACCTCAATGCTTAGAATCCTCAATGCTTAGAATCCTCAATGCTTAGAATCCTCAGTGCTTAGAATCCTCAATGCCTAGATTAGAATCCTCAATGCTTAGAAACCCTAATGCTTAGAATCCTCAATGCTTAGAATCCTCAATGCATAGCTTAGAATCCTCAGTGCTTTGAATCCGCAATGCTTAGCATCCTCAATCCTTAGTATGCTCTATGCTTAGCTCAGAATCCTCAATGCTTAGAATCCTCAATGCATACAAACCTCAATGCTAAGAAATTTTATTGTTTGAAACCTCATTGCTTAGCGTCCCAAATGCTTGCAAACCTCAATGCATAGAGGCCTTAATGCTTAGAAACCTCAAAGATTAGAAAACTCAATGCTTGGCTTAGAATCCTCAATGCTTAGAATCCACAATGCTTAGAATCCTCCATGCATAGCTTAGAATCCTCAATGCTTAGAATCCTCAATGCTTAGCATCCTCCATGCATTGCTTAGAATCCTCAATAGTTAGAATCCTCAATGCTTCGCATCCTCAATGCTTAGCTTAGAATCCTCAATGCTTAGAATCCTCAATGCTTAGCATCCTCAATGCTTAGCATCCTCATTGCTTAGCATCCTCATTGCTTAGCTTAGAATCCTCAAAGCTCAGAATCCTCACTGCTTAGGAACCTCAATGCTTAGCATCCTCCATGCATTGCTTAGAAACCTCAATGCGCAGAATCCTCATTGCTTAGAAATTTTATTGCTCTGAAACCTCAATGCTTAGCAACCCTAATGCTTACAAACCTCATTGCATAGAGGCCTTAATGTTTAGAAAAAAAAAAGATTAGAAAACTCAATGCTTGGCTTAGAATCCTCAATGCTTAGCATCCTCAATGCTTAGCATCCTCAATGCTTAGAATCCTCAATGCCTAGAATCCTCAATGCTTAGCATCCTCAATGCTTAGCATCCTCAATGCTTAGCATCGTCAATGCTTAGCATCCTCAATGCTTAGCATCCTCTATGCTTAGAATCCTCAATGCTTAGAATCCTCAATGCTTTGCTTAGAAACCTCAATGCTTAGAATCCTCAATGCTTAGAATCCTCAATGCCTAGATTAGAATCCTCAATGCTTAGAATCCTCAATGCTTAGCATCCACAATGCTTAGAATCCTCAATGCTTAGAATCCTCAATGCTTAGCATCCTCAATGCTTAGAATCCTCAATGGTTAGAATCCTCAAAGCTTTGCTTAGAAACCTCAATGCTTAGAATCCACAATGCTTAGAATCCTCAATGCCTAGCTTACGATCCTCAATGCTTAGAATCCTCAATGCCTCGATTAGAATCCTCAATGCTTAGAATCCTCAATGCTCAGAATCCTCAATGCTCAGAATCCTCAATGCTTAGCATCCTCAATGCTTAGCTTAGAAAACTCAATGCTTAGAATCCTCAATGCTTAACATCCTCAATTTTTAGAATCATCAATGCATAGCTTAGAATCATCAATGCTTAGAATCCTCAATGCTTAGCATCCTCAATGCTTAGCATCCTCAATGCTTAGAAACCTGAATGCTTTGCCTAGAAACCTCAATGCTTAGAATCCTAAATGCCTAGCTTAGAATCCTCAATACTTAGAATCCTCAATGCTTAGAATCCTCAATGCTTAGAATCCTCAATGCTTAGCATCCTCAATGCTTACATCCTCAATGCTTAGCATCCTCAATGCTTAGAATCCTCCATGCTCAGCTTAGGAACCTCAATGCTTAGAATCCTCAAGGCTTAGAATCCTCAATGCTTAGAATCCTCAATGCCTAGATTAGAATCCTAAATGCCTAGAATCCTCAATGCTTAGAATCCTCAATGCTTAGAATCCTCAATGCTTAGAATCCTCAATGCTTAGCATCCTCAATGCTTAGCTTAGAAAACTCAATGCTTAGAATCCTCAATGCTTAACATCCTCAATGTTTAGAATCCTCAATGCATAGCTTAGAATCCTCAATGCTTAGAATCCTCAATGCTTAGCATCCTAAATCCTTAGTATGCTCTATGCTTAGCTTAGAATCCTCAATGCTTAGAATCCTAAATGCTTACAAACCTCAATTCTGAGAAATTTTATTGTTTGAAAGCTCATTGCTTAGTATCCCAAATACTTGCAAACCTGAATGCATAGAGGCCTTAATGCTTAGAAACCTCAAAGATTAGAAAACTCAATGCTTGGCTTAGAATGCTCTATGCTTAGAATCCTCAATGCTTAGTATCTTCCATGCATAGCTTAGAATCCTCAGTGCTTAGAATCCTCAATGCTTAGAATCCTCCATGCATAGCTTAGAATCCTCAATAGTTAGAATCCTCAATGCTTAGCTTAGAAACCTCAATGCTTAGAATCCTCAATGCTTAGCATCCTCAATGCTTTGCTTAGAAACCTCAATGCTTAGATTCCACAATGCTTAGAATCCTCAATGCCTAGCTTAGAATCCTCAATGCTTAGAATCCTCAATGCTTAGAATCCTCAATGCTTAGAATCCTCAATGCTTAGCATCCTCAATGCTTAGCATCCTCAATATTTAGCATCCTCAATGCTTAGAATCCTCCATGCTTAGCTTAGAAACCTCAATGCTTAGAATCCTCAATGCATAGAATCCTCAATGCTTAGAATCCTCAATGCCTAGATTAGAATCCTCAACGCTTAGAATCCTCAATGCTTAGAATCCTCAATGCTTAGCATCCTCAATGATTAGCATCCTCAATACTTAGCATCCTCAATGCTTAGAATCCTCCATGCTTAGCTTAGAAACCTCAATGCTTAGAATCCTCAATGCTTAGAATCCTCAATGCTTAGAATCCTCAATGCCTAGATTAGAATCCTCAATGCTTAGAATCCTCAATGCTTAGCATCCTCAATGCACAGAGTCCTTAATGCTTAGAAACCTCAATACTTAGCATCCTCAATGCTTAGAATCCTCAATGCTTAGCATCCTCAATTCTTAGCTTAGAAACCTCAATGCATAGAGTCCTTAATGCTTAGAAACCTCAATGCACAGAGTCCTTAATGCTTAGAAACCTCAATACTTAGCATCCTCAGTGCTTAGCTTAGAATCCTCACTGCTTAGAAACCTGAATGCTTAGAATCCTCAATGCTTAGAATCCTCAATGCTTAGAATCCTCAATGCTTAGCATCCTCAATGCATAGCTTAGAATCCTCAAAGCTCAGGATCCTCAATGCTTAGAAACCTCAATGCACAGAGTCCTTAATGCTTAGAAACATCAATCCTTAGCATCCTCAGTGCTTAGCTTAGAATCCTTTGCTTAGAAACCTCAATGCTTAGAATCCTCAGTGCATAGCATCCTCAACGCGTTGAAAGCCCAATGCTTAGAAACCTCAATGTTTAGCATCCTCAATCCTTAGTATGCTCTATGCTTAGCTTAGAATCCTCAGTGCTTAGAATCCTCAATGCTTACAAACCTCAATGCTGAGAAATTTTCTTATTTGAAACCTCATTGCTTAGCATCCCAAATGCTTACAAACCTAAATGCATAGAGGCCTTAATGCTTAGAATCTTCAAAGATTAGAAAAATCAATGCTTGGGTTAGAATCCTCAATGCTTAGAATCCCCAATGCTTAGAATCCTCAATGCTTAGCATTCTCCATGCATTGCTTAGAATCCTCAATAGTTAGAATTCTCAATGCGTAGCATCCTCATTACATAGCTTAGAATTCTCAATGCTTAGAATCCTCAATGCTTAGAATCCTCAATGCTTAGCATCCTCAATGCTTAGAAACCTTAACGCTTAGAATCCACAATGCCTAGCTTAGAATCCTCAATGCTGAGAATCCTCAATGCTTAGAATCCTCAATGCTGAGAATCCTCAATGCTTAGAATCCTCAATGCTTAGAATCCTCAATGCTTAGAATCCTCAATGCTTAGAAACCTCAATGCACAGAGTCCTTAATGCTTAGAAACCTCAATACTTAGCATCCTCAGTGCTTAGAGTAGAATCCTCACTGCTTAGAAACCTGAATGCTTAGAATCCTCAATGCTTAGATTCCTCGATGCTTAGATTACAAACCTCAATGCTTAGAATCCGCAATGCTTAACATCCTCAATGCTTAGAATCCTCAATGCTTAGAATCCTCAATGCACAGAGTCCTTAATGCTTAGAAACCTCAATGCACAGAGTCCTTAATGCTTAGAAACCTCAATACTTAGCATCCTCAGTGCTTAGCTTAGAATCCTCACTGCTTAGAATCCTGAGTGCTTAGAATCCTCAATGCTTAGAATCCTCAATGCTTAGAATCCTCAATGCTTAGCATCCTCAATGCATAGCTTAGAATCTCCAAAGCTCAGGATCCTCAATGCTTAGAAACCTCAATGCACAGAGTCCTTAATGCTTAGAAACCTCAATACTTAGCATTCTCAGTACTTAGCATAGAATCCTCACTGCTTAGAAACCTCAATGCTTATAATCCTCAGTGCTTAGCATCCTCAACGCGTAGAATCCCCAATGCTTAGAAACCTCAATGCTTAGCATCCTCAATCCTTAGTATGCTCTATGCTTAGCTTAGCATCCTCATTGCTTAGAATCCTCAATGCTTAGCATCCTCAATGCTTAGCATCCTCAATGCTTAGCATCCTCATTGCTTAGAATTTTCAATGCTTAGCATCCTCAATGCTTAGCATCCTCAACGCTTAGAATCCTCAATGCTTAGAATCCACAATGCCTAGCTTAGAATTCTCAATACTGAGTATCCTCAATGCTTAGAATCCTCAATGCTTAGAAACCTCAATGCACAGAGTCCTTAATGCTTAGAAACCTCAATACTTAGCATCCTCAGTGCTTAGCGTAGAATCCTCACTGCTTAGAAACCTGAATGCTTAGAATCCTCAATGCTTAGATTCCTCGATGCTTAGAATCCTCAATGCTTAGCTTAGAAACCTCAATGCTTAGAATCCTCAATGCTTAACATCCTCAATGCATAGAATGCTCAATGCTTAGAATCCTCAATACTTAGAATCCTCAATACACAGAGTCCTTAATGCTTAGAAACCTCAATAATTAGCATCCTCAGTGCTTAGCTTAGAATCTTCACTGCTTAGAAACCTGAATGCTTAGAATTCTCAATGCTTAGAATCCTCAATGCACAGAGTCCTTAATGCTTAGCATCCTCAATGCTTTGCTTAGAATCCTCAAAGCTCAGGATCCTCAGTGCTTAGAAACCTCAATGCACAGAGTCCTTAATGCTTAGAAAACTCAATAATTAGCATCCTCAGTGCTTAGCTTAGAATACTCACTACTTAGAAACCTCAATGCTTAGAATCCTCAGTGCTTAGCATCCTCAATGCGTAGAATCTCCAATACTTAGAATCCTCAATCCTTAGTATGCTCTATGCTTAGCTTAGAATCCTCAATGCTTAGAATCCTCAATACTTAGCATCCTCAATGCTTAGCATCCTCAATGCTTAGCATCCTCAATGCTTAGCATCCACAATGCCTAGCTTAGAATCCTCAATGCTTAGAATCCTCAATGCTTAGAATCCTCAATGCTTAGAATCCTCAATACTTAGGAACCTCAATGCTTAGAAACCTCAATGCTTAGAAACCTCAATACTTAGCATCCTCAGTGCTTAGGTTAGAATCCTCACTGCTTAGAAACTTCAATGCTTAGAATCCTCACTGCTTAGAAACCTCAATGCTTATAATCCTCAGTGCTTAGCATCCTCAATGCGTAGAATCCCCAGTGCTTAGAAACCTCAATGCTTAGCATCCTCAATCCTTAGTATGCTCTAGGCTTAGCTTAGAATTCTCAATGCTTAGAATCCTCATTGCTTAGCATCCTCATTGCTTAGCATCCTCATTGCTTAGCTTCGAATCCTCAAAGCTCAGAATCCTCACTGCTTAGGAACCTCAATGCTTAGCGTCCTCAATGCATTGCTTAGAAACCTCAATGCGTAGAATCCTCATTGCTTAGAAATTTTATTGCTCTGTAACCTCAATGCTTAGCATCCCTAATGCTTACAAACCTCAGTGCATAGAGGCCTTTATGTTTAGAAACCTCAAAGATAAGAAAACTCAATGCTTGGCTTAGAATCATCAATGCTTAGAATCCTCAATGCTTAGAATCCTCAATGCTTAGCATCCTCAATGCTTAGAATCCTCAATGCTTAGAATCCTCAAGGCTTAGAATCCTCAATGCTTAGAATCCTCAATGCTTAGAAACCTCAATGCACAGAGTCCTTAATGCTTAGAAACCTCAATACTTAGCATCCTCAGTGCTTAGCTTAGAATCCTCACTGCTTAGAAACCTCAGTGCTTAGAATCCTGAGTGCTTAGCATCCTCAACGCGTAGAATCCCCAATACTTAGAAACCTCAATGCTTAGCATCCTCAATCCTTAGTATGCTCTATGCTTAGCTTAGAATCCTCAATGCTTAGAATCCTCAATGCTTACAAACCTCAATGCTGAGAAATTTTATTGTTTGCAACCTCATTGCTTAGCATCCCAAATGCTTACAAACCTCAATGCATAGAGGCCTTAATGCTTAGAAACCTCAAAGATTAGAAAACTCAATGCTTGGCTTAGAATCCTCAATGCTTAGAATCCTCAATGCTTAGAATCCTCCATGCATAGCTTAGAATCCTCAATGCTTAGAATCCTCAATGCTTAGAATCCTCAATGCTTAGCATCCTCAATGCTTAGCATCCTCATTGCTTAGCATCCTCATTGCTTAGCATCCTCATTGCTTAGCTTAGAATCCTCAAAGCTCAGAATCCTCACTGCCTAGGAACCTCAATGCTTAGCATCCTCCATGCATTGCTTAGAAACCTCAATGCGCAGAATCCTCATTGCTTAGAAATTTTATTGCTCTGAAACCTCAATGCTTAGCAACCCTAATGCTTACAAACCTCATTGCATAGAGGCCTTAATGTTTAGAAACAACAAAGATTAGAAAACTCAATGCTTGGCTTAGAATCCTCAATGCTTAGAATCCTCAATGCTTAGCATCCTCAATGCTTAGCATCCTCAATGCTTAGAATCCTCAATGCTTAGCATCCTCTATGCTTAGAATCCTCAATGCTTAGAATCCTCAATGCTTAGAATCCTCAAAGCTTAGCATCCTCAATGCTTAGCATCCTCAATGCTTAGCATCCTCAATGCTTAGAATCCTCAATGCTTAGCTTAGAAACCTCAATGCTTAGAATCCTGAATGCTTAGAATCCTCATTGCTTAGAATCCTCAATGCCTAGCTTAGAATCCGCAATGCTTAGAATCCTCAATGCTTAGAATGCTCAATGCACAGAGTCCTTAATGCTTAGAAACCTCAATACTTAGCATCCTCAGTGCTTAGCTTAGAATCCTCACTGCCTAGAAACCTTAATGCTTAGAATCCTCAATGCTACGCTTAGAAACCTCAATGCTTAGAATCCTCAATGCTTAGCATCCTCAATCCTTAGCAACCTCAATGCATATCTTAGAATCCTCAAAGCTCAGGATCCTCAATGATTAGAAACCTCAATGCACAGAGTCCATAATGCTGAGAAACCTCAAAATTAGAATCCTCAGTGCTTAGCATCCTCTATGCTTAGAATCCCCAATGCTTAGAAACCTCAATGCTTAGCATCCTCAATCCTTAGTATGCTCTATGCTTAGCTTAGAATCCTCAATGCTTACAAACCTCAATGCTTACAAACCTCAATGCTGAGAAATTTTATTGTTTGAAACCTCATTGCTTAGCATCCCAAATGCTTACAAACCTCAATGCATAGTGACATTAATGCTTAGAAACCTCAAAGATTAGAAAACTCAACGCTTGGCTTAGAATCCTCAATGCTTAGAATCATCAATGCTTAGAATCCTCCATGCATAGTTCAGAATCCTCAATGCTTAGAATCCTCAATGCTTAGAATCCTCCATGCATAGTTCAGAATCCTCAATGCTTAGCATCCTCAATGCTTATCATCCTCATTGCTTAGAATCCTCAATGCTTAGAATCCTCAATGCTTAGCATCCTCAATGCTTAGCATCCTCAATGCTTAGAATCCTCAATGCTTAGCGTCCTCAAATCTTAGAATCCTCAATGCTTAGCATCCTCAATGCTTAGCATCCTCAATGCTTAGAATCCTCAATGCTTAGAATCCTCAATGCTTAGAATCCTCAATGCTTAGAATCCTCCATGCATTGCTTAGAATCCTCAATTGTTAGAATCCTCAATGATTCGCGTGCTCAATGCATAGCTTAGAAACCTCAATACTTAGAATCCTCAATGCTTAGCATCCATATTACATAGCTTAGAATCCTCAATGCTTAGCATCCTCAATGCTTAGCATCCTCAATGCTTAGAATCCTGAATGCTTAGCATCCTCAAAGCTTAGCATCCTCAATGCTTAGCATCCTCAATGCTTAGAAACCTCAAAGCTTTGCTTAGAAACCTCAATGCTTAGAATCCTCAATGCTTAGAATCCTCAATGCTTAGAATCCTCAATGCTTAGCATCCTCAATGCTTAGCATCCTCAATGCTTAGCATCCTCAATGCTTAGAATCCTCAATGCTTAGCTTAGAAACCTCAATGCTTAGAATCCTCAATGCTTAGAATCCTCAATGCTTAGAATCCTCAATGCCTAGATTAGAATCCTCAATGCTTAGAATCCTCAATGCTTAGAATCCTCAATGCTTAGAATCCTCAATGCTTAGCTTAGAAACCTCAATGCTTAGAATTCTCAATGCTTAACATCCTCAATGTTTAGAATCCTCAATGCATAGCATAGAATCCTCAATGCTTAGTATCCTCAATGCTTAGCATCCTCAATGCTTAGCATCCTCAATGCCTAGAATCCTCAATGCTTAGCTTAGAAACCTCAATGCTTAGAATCCTCAATGCTTAGAATCCTCAATGCTTAGCATCCTCAATGCTTAGCTTAGAAAACGCAATGCTTAGCATCCTCAATGCTTAACAGCCTCAATGCTTAGCATCCTCAATGCTTAGCATCCTCAATGCTTAGCATCCTCATTGCTTAGAAACCTCAATGCACAGAGTCCTTAATGCTTAGAAACCTCAATACATAGCATCCTCAGTGGTTATCTTAGAATCCTCACTGCTTAGAAACCTCAATGCTTAGAAATTTTATTGTTTGAAACCTCATTGCTTAGCATCCCAAATGCTTACAAACCTCAATGCATAGTGGCCTTAATGCTTAGAAAACTCAAAGATTATAAAACTCAATGCTTGGCTTAGAATCCTCAATGCTTAGAATCCTCAATGCTTAGAATCCTCCATGCTTAGAATCCTCAATACTTAGAAACCTCAATGCTTAGCATCCTCAATGCTTAGCATCCTCAATGCTTAGCATCCTCATTGCTTAGCATCCTCATTTCTTAGCATCCTCATTGCTTAGCATAGAATCCTCAAAGCTCTGAATCCTCACTTCTTAGGAACCTCAATGCTTAGCATCCTCCATGCATTGCTTAGAAACCTCAATGCGCAGAATCCTCATTGCTTAGAAATTTTATTGCTCTGAAACCTCAATGCTTAGTAACCCTAATGCTTACAAACCTCATTGCATAGAGGCCTTCATGTTTAGAAAAAACAAAGATTAGAAAACTCAATGCTTGGCTTAGAATCCTCAATGCTTAGAATCCTCAATGCTTAGCATCCTCAATGCTTAGCATCCTCAATGCTTAGAATCCTCAATGCTTAGAAACCTGAATGCTTAGAATCCTCAATGCTTAGAATCCTCAATGCTAAGATTAGAAACCTCAATGCTTAGCATCCTCAATGCTTAGAATCCTCAATCCTTAGCATCCTCAATGCATATCTTAGAATCCTCAAAGCTCAGGATCCTCAATGCTTAGAAACCTCAATGCACAGAGTCCTTAATGCTTAGAAACCTCAATACTTAGAATCCTCAGTGCTTAGCATCCTCAACGCGTAGAATGCCCAATGCTTTGAAACCTCAATGCTTAGCGTCCTCAATCCTTAGTATGCTCTATGCTTAGCTTAGAATCCTCAATGCTTAGAATCCTCAATGCTTACAAACCTCAATGCTGAGAAATTTTATTGTTTGAAACCTCATTGCTTAGCATCCCTAATCCTTACAAACCTCAATGCATAGAGGACTTAATGCTTAGAAACCTCAAAGATTAGAAAACTCAATGCTTGGCGTAGAATCCTCAATGCTTAGAATCCTCAATGCTTAGAATCCTCAATGCTTAGCATCCTCAATGCTTAGCATCCACAATGCTTAGAATCCTCAATGCTTAGCATCCTCAATGCTTAGAATCCTCAATGCCTAGCTTAGAATCCTCAATGCCTAGCTTAGAATCCTCAATGTTTAGAATCCTCAATGCTTAGAATCCTCAATGCTTAGAAACCTCAATGCACAGAGTCCTTAATGCTTAGAAACCTCAATACTTAGCATCCTCAGTGCTTAGCGTAGAATCCTCACTGCTTAGAATCCTGAATGCTTAGAATCCTCAATGCTTAGATTCCTCGATGCTTAGGATCCTCAATGCTTAGCTTAGAAACCTCAATGCTTAGAATCCTCAATGCTTAGAATCCTCAGTGCTTAGCATCCTCAACGCGTAGAATCCTCAATGCTTAGCATCCTCCATGCATAGCTTAGAATCCTCAATGCTTAGAATCCTCAATGCTTAGCATCCTCAATGCTTAGAATCCTCAGTGCTTAGCATCCTCCATGCATAGCTTAGAATCCTCAATGCTTAGAGTCCTCAATGCTTAGCATCCTCATTGCTTAGCATCCTCATTGCTGAGCTTCGAATCCTCAAAGCTCAGAATCCTCACTGCTTAGGAACCTCAATGCTCAGCATCCTCCATGCATTGTTTAGAAACCTCAATGCGTAGAATCCTCATTGCTTAGAAATTTTATTGCTCTGAAACCTCAATTCTTAGCATCCCTAATGCTTACAAACCTCAGTGCATAGAGGCCTTAATGTTTAGAAACCTCAAAGATTAGAAAACTCAATGCTTGGCATAGAATCCTCAATGCTTAGAATCCTCAATGATTAGAATCCTCAATGCTTAGCATCCTCAATGCTTAGCATCCTCAATGCTTAGAATCCTCAATGCTTAGAATCCTCAATGCTTAGAATCCTCAATGCTTAGAATCCTCAATGCCTAGCTTAGAATCCTCAATGCCTAGCTTAGAATCCTCAATGCTTAGAGTCCTCAATGCTTAGAATCCTCAATGCTTAGAAACCACAATGCACAGAGTCCTTAATGCTTAGAAACCTCAATACTTAGCATCCTCAGTGCTTAGCGTAGAATCCTCACTGCTTAGAAACCTGAATGCTTAGAATCCTCAATGCTTAGATTCCTCGATGCTTAGAATCCTCAATGCTTAACATACTCAATGCTTAACATCCTCATTGCTTAGCATCCAAATGCTTAGCATCCTCAATGCCTGGAATCCACAATGCCTAGCTTAGAATCCTGAATGCTGAGAATCCTCGATGCTTAGAATCCTCAATGCTTAGAATCCTCAATGCTTAGATTCCTCGATGCTTAGAATCCTCAATACTTAGCTTAGAAACCTCAGTGCTTAGAATCCTCAATGCTTAACATCCTCAATGCTTAGAATCCTCAATGCTTAGAATCCTCAATGCTTAGAATCCTCAATGCTTAGAAACCTCAATGCACAGAGTCCTTAAAGCTTAGAAACCTCAATACTTAGCATCCTCAGTGCTTAGCTTAGAATCCTCACTGCTTAGAAACCTGAGTGCTTAGAATACTCAATGCTTAGAATCCTCAATGCTTAGAATCCTCAATGCTTAGCATCCTTAATGCTTAGCATCCTCAATGCTTAGCTTTCTCAATGCACAGAGTCCTTAATGCTTAGGAACCTCAATACTTAGCATACTCAGTGCTTAGCTTAGAATCCTCACTGCTTAGAAACCTGAATGCTTAGAATCCTCAATGCTTAGAATCCTCAATGCTTAGAATCCTCAATGCTGAGAATCCTCAATGCTTAGAATCCTCAATGCTTAGAAACCTGAATGCACAGAGTCCTTAATGCTTAGAAACCTCAATACTTAGCATCCTCAGTGCTTAGCATAGAATCCTCACTGCTTAGAAACCTGAATGCTTAGAATCCTCAATGCTTAGATTCCTCGATGCTTAGAATCCTCAATGCTTAGCTTAGAAACCTCAGTGCTTAGAATCCTCAATGCTTAGAATCCTCAATGCTTAGAATCCTCAATGCTTAGAAACCTCAATGCACAGAGTCCTTAATGCTTAGAAACCTCAATACTTAGCATCCTCAGTGCTTAGCTTAGAATCCTCAATGCTTAGAAACCTGAGTGCTTAGAATACTCAATGCTTAGAATCCTCAATGCTTAGAATCCTCAATGCACAGAGTCCTTAATGCTTAGAAACCTCAATACTTAGCATCCTCAGTGCTTAGCTTAGAATCCTCACTGCTTAGAAACCTCAATGCTTAGAATCCTCAGTGCTTAGCATCCTCAATGCGTAGAATCCCCAATACTTAGAAACCTCAATCCTTAGTATGCTCTATGCTTAGCTTAAAATCCTCAATGCTTAGAATACTCAATGCTTAGCATCCTTAATGCTTAGCATCCTCAATGCTTAGCATCCTCAATGCTTAGCATCCTCAATGCTTAGCATCCACAATGCCTAGCTTAGAATCCTCAATGCTAAGAATCCTCAATGCTTAGAATCCTCAGTGCTTAGGAACCTCAATGCACAGAGTCCTTAATGCTTAGAAACCTCAATACGTAGCATCCTCAGTGCTTAGCTTAGAATACTCCCTGCTTAGAATCTTCAATGCTTAGAATCCTCACTGCTTAGAAACCTCAATGCTAAGCTTAGAAACCTCAATGCTTAGCATCCTCAGTGCTTAGCATCCTCAATGCTTAGCATCCTCAATCCTTAGCATCCTCAATGCATATCTTAGAATCCTCAAAGCTCAGGATCCTCAATGCTTAGAAACCTCAATGCACAGAGTCCTTAATGCTTAGAAACCTCAATACATAGAATCCTCAGTGCTTAGCATCCTCAACGCGTAGAATGCCCAATGCTTAGAAACCTCAATGCTTAGCATCCTCAATCCTTAGTATGCTCTATGCTTAGCTTAGAATCCTCAATGCTTAGAATCCTCAATTCTTAGCATCCTCAATGCTTAGCATCCTCAATGCTTAGCATCCTCAATGCTTAGAAACCTCAATGCTTTGCTTAGAAACCTCAATGCTTAGAATCCTCAATGCTTAGAATCCTCAATGCTTAGAATCCTCAATGCTTAGCATCCTCAATGCTTAGCATCCTCTATGCTTTGCATCCTCAATACTTAGCCTCCTCAATGCTTAGAATCCTCCATGCTTAGCTTAGAAACCTCAATGCTTAGAATCCTCAATGCTTAGAATCCTCAATGCTTAGAATCCTCAATGCCTAGATTAGAATCCTCAATGCTTAGAATCCTCAATGCTTAGAATCCTCAATGCTTAGCATCCTCAATGCTTAGCTTAGAAAACTCAATGCTTAGAATCCTCAATGCTTAACATCCTCAATGCTTAGAATCCTCAATGCATAGCTTAGAATCCTCAATGCCTAGATTAGAATCCTCAATGCTTAGAATCCTCAATGCTTAGAATCCTCAATGCTTAGAATCCTCAATGCTTAGCATTCTCAATGCTTAGCTTAGAAAACTCAATGCTTAGAATCCTCAATGCTTAACATCCTCAATGTTTAGAATCCTCAATGCATAGCTTAGAATCCTCAATGCTTAGAATCCTCAATGCTTAGCATCCTCAATCCTTAGTATGCTCTATGCTTAGCTTAGAATCCTCAATGCTTAGAATCCTCAATGCTTACAAACCTCAATGCTGAGAAATTTTATTGTTTGAAACCTCATTGCTTAGCATCCCAAATGCTTGCAAACCTCAATGCATAGAGGCCTTAATGCTTAGAAACCTCAAAGATTAGAAAACTCAATGCTTGGCTTAGAATTCTCAATGCTTAGAATCCTCAATGCTTAGAATCCTCCATGCAGCTTAGAATCCTCAGTGCTTAGAATCCTCAATGCTTAGCATCCTCAATGCTTAGCATCCTCAATGCTTAGCTTCCTCAATGCTTAGCATCCTCAATACTTAGAATCCTCCATGCTCAGCTTAGAAACCTCAATGCTTAGAATCCTCAAGGCTTAGAATCCTCACTGCTTAGAATCCTCAATGCCTAGATTAGAATCCTAAATGCTTAGAATCCTCAATGCTTAGAATACTCAATGCTTAGCATCCTCAATGCTTAGCTTAGAAAACTCAATGCTTAGAATCCTCAATGCTTAACATCCTCAATGTTTAGAATCCTCAATGCATAGCTTAGAAAACCCAGTGCTTGGAATCCTCAATGCTTAACATCCTCAATGTTTAGAATCCTCAGTGCATAGCTTAGAATCCTCAATGCTTAGAATCCTCAATGCTTACAAACCTCAAAGCTGAGAAATTTTATTGTTTGAAACCTCATTGCTTAGCATCCCAAATGCTTGCAAACCTCAATGCATAGAGGCCTTAATGCTTAGAAACCTCAAAGATTTGAAAACTCAATGCTTGGCTTAGAATCCTCAATGCTTAGAATCCTCAATGCTTAGAATCCTCCATGCATAGCTTAGAATCCTCAATGCTTAGAATCCTCAATGCTTAGCATCCTCCATGCATTGCTTAGAATCCTCAATAGTTAGAATCCTCAATGCTTCGCATCCTCAATGCTTAGCTTAGAAACCTCAATGCTTAGAATCCTCAATGCTTAGCATCCTCAATGCTTAGCATCCTCATTGCTTAGCATCCTCAATGCTTAGCATCCTCATTGCTTAGCATAGAATCCTCAAAGCTCAGAATCCTCACTGCTTAGGAACCTCAATGCTTAGCATCCTCCATGCATTGCTTAGAAACATCAATGCGCAGAATCCTCATTGCTTAGAAATTTTATTGCTCTGAAACCTCAATGCTTAGCAACCCTAATGCTTACAAACCTCATTGCATAGAGGCCTTAATGTTTAGAAACAACAAATATTAGAAAACTCAATGCTTGGCTTAGAATCCTCAATGCTTAGCATTTTCAATGCTTAGCATCCTCAATGCTTAGCATCCTCAATGCTTAGCATCTTCAATGCCTAGAATCCTCAATGCTTAGAATCCTCAATGCTTAGCATCCTCAATGCTTAGTATCCTCAATGCTTAGAAACCTCAATGCTTTGCTTAGAAACCTCAATGCTTAGAATCCTCAATGCTTAGAATCCTCAATGCTTAGAATCCTCAATGCTTAGCATCCTCAATGCTTAGCATCCTCAATGCTTAGCATCCTCAATACTTAGCATCCACAATGCTTAGAATCCTCCATGCTTAGAATCCTCAATGCTTAGAATCCTCAATGCTTAGCATCTTCAATGCCTAGAATCCTCAATGCTTAGAAACCTCAATGCTTAGAATCCTCAATGCTTAGAATCCTCAATGCTTAGAATCCTCAATGCCTAGATTAGAATCCTCAATGCTTAGAATCCTCAATGCTTAGAATCCTCAATGCTTAGAATCCTCAATGCTTAGCATCCTCAATGCTAAGCTTAGAAACCTCAATGATAAGAATCCTCACTGCTTAACATCCTCAATGTCTATAATCCTCAATGCATAGCTTAGAATCCTCAATGCTTAGAATCCTCAATGCTTAGCATCCTCAATCCTTAGTATGCTCTATGCTTAGCTTAGAATCCTCAATGCTTAGAATCCTCAATGCTTACAAACCTCAATGCTGAGAAATTTTATTGTTTGAAACCTCATTGCTTAGCATCCCAAATGGTTACAAACCTCAATGCATAGAGGCCTTAATGCTTAGAAACCTCAAAGATTAGAAAACTGAATGCTTGGCTTAGAATCCTCTATGCTTAGAATCCTCAATGCTTAGAATCCTCCATGCATAGCTTAGAATCTTCAATGCTTAGAATCCTCAATGCTTAGAATCCTCAATGCTTAGCATCCTCATTGCTTAGCATCCTCAATGCTTAGCATCCTCAATGCTTAGCATCCTCAATGCTGAGAATCCTCCATGCTTAGCTCAGAAACCTCAATGCTTAGAATCCTCAATGCTTAGAATCCTCAATGCTTAGAATCCTCAATGCCTAGATTAGAATCCTCAATGCTTAGAATCCTCAATGCTTAGAATCCTCAGTGCTTAGAATCCTCAATGCTTAGAATCCTCAATGCTTAGAATCCTCAATGCTTAGCATCCTCAATCCTTAGTATGCTCTATGCTTAGCTTAGAATTCTCAGTGCTTAGAATCCTCAATGCTTACGAACCTAAATGCTGAGAAATTTTATTGTTTGAAACCTCATTTCTTAGCATCCCAAATGCTTAAAAACCTCAATGCATAGAGGCCTTAATGCTTAGAAACCTCAAAGATTAGAAAATTCAATGCTTGGCTTAGAATCCTCATAGCTTAGAATCCTCAATGCTTAGAATCCTCCATGCTTAGAATCCTCAATGCTTAGCATCCTCAATGCTTAGCTTAGAAAACTCAATGCTTAGAATCCTCAATGCTTAGAAACCTCAATACTTAGCATCCTAAGTGCTTAGCTTAGAATCCTCACTGCTTAGAAACCTGAATGCTTAACATCCTCAATGTTTAGAATCCTCAATGCATAGCTTAGAATCCTCAATGCTTTGAATCCTCAATGCTTAGAATCCTCAATGCTTAGAATCCTCAATGCTTTGAATCCTCAATGCTTAGAATCCTCAATGCTTAGGATCCTCAATGCTTAGAATCCTCAATGCTTAGCATCCTCAAATCTTAGAATCCTCAATGCTTAGCATCCTCAATGCTTAGAATTCTCAATGCTTAGAATCCTCAATGCTTAGAATCCTCCATGCATTGCTTAGAATCCTCAATAGTTAGAATCCTCAATGCTTCGCATCCTCAATGCTTAGCATAGAAACCTCAATACTTAGAATACTCAATGCTTAGCATCCTCATTACATAGCTTAGAATCCTCAATGCTTAGAATCCTCAATGCTTAGCATCCTCAATGCTTAGCATCCTCAATGCTTAGCATCCTCAATACTTAGCATCCTCAATGCTTAGAGTCCTCCATGCTTAGCTTAGAAACCTCAATGCTTAGAATCCTCAATGCTTAGAATCTCAATGCTTAGAATCCTCAATGCCTAGATTAGAATCCTCAATGCTTAGAATCCTCAATGCTTAGAATCCTCAATGCTTAGAATCCTCAATGCTTAGAATCTTCAATGCTTAGAATCCTCAATGCTTAGCATCCTCAATGCTTAGCTTAGAAAACTCAATGGTTAGAATCCTCAATGCTTAACATCCTCAATGTTTAGAATCCTCAATGCATAGCTTAGAATCCTCAATGCTTAGAATCCTCAATGCTTAGCATCCTCAATCCTTAGTATGCTCTATGCTTAGCTTAGAATCCTCAATGCTTAGAATCCTCAATGCTTACAAACCTCAATGCTGAGAAATTTTATTGTTTGAAACCTCATTGCTTAGCATCCCAAATGCTTACAAACCTCAATACATAGAGGCCTTAATGCTTAGAAACCTCAAAGATTAGAAAACTCAATGCTTGGCTTAGAATCCTCTATGCTTAGAATCCTCAATGCTTAGAATCTTCCATGCATAGCTTAGAATCCTCAATGCTTAGCATCCTCAATGCTTAGCATCCTCATTGCTTAGCATCCTCAATGCTTAGCATCTTCAATGCTTAGCATCCTCAATGCTTAGCATCCTCAATGCTTAGAAACCTGAATGCTTTGCTTAGAACCCTCAATGCTTAGAATCCTCAATGCCTAGCTTAGAATCCTCAATACTTAGAATCCTCAATGCTTAGAATCCTCAATGCTTAGCATCCTCAATGCTTTGCATCCTCAATACTTAGAATCCTCCATGCTCAGCTTAGAAACCTCAATGCTTAGAATCCTCAATGCTTAGAATCCTCAATGCTTAGAATCCTCAATGCCTAGATTAGAATCCTCAATGCTTAGAATCCTCAATGCTTAGAATCCTCAATGCTTAGAATCCTCAATGCTTAGAATCCTCAATGCTTAGCATCCTAAATCCTTAGTATGCTCTATGCTTAGCTTAGAAACCTCAATGCTTAGAATCCTCAATGCTTAGAATCCTCAATGCTTAGAATCCTCAATGCCTAGCTTAGAATCCTCAATGCTTAGAATCCTCAATGCTTAGAATCCTCAATGCTTAGAATCCTCAATGCTTAGCATCCTCGATGCTTAGCATCCTCAATACTTAGTATCCTCAATGCTTAGAATCCTCAATGCTTTGCTTAGAAACCTCAATGCTTAGAATCCTCAATGCTTAGAATCCTCAATGCCTAGATTAGAATCCTCAGTGCTTAGAATCCTCAAAGCTTAGCATCCACAATGCTTAGAATCCTCAATGCTTAGAATCCTCAATGCTTAGCATCCTCAATGCTTAGCATCCTCAATGCTTAGAATCCTCAATGCTTAGAATCCTCAAAGCTTTGCTTAGAAACCTCAATGCTTAGAATCCTCAATGCTTAGAATCCTCAGTGCCTAGATTAGAATCCTCAATGCTTAGAATCCTCAATGCTTAGTATCCTCAATGCTTAGCATCCTCAATGCTTAGGATCCTCAATACTTAGCATCCTCAATGCTTAGCTTACAAAACTCAATGCTTAGCATCCTCAATGCTTAACAGCCTCAATGCTTAGCATCCTCAATGCATATCTTAGAATCCTCAAAGCTCAGGATCCTCAATGCTTAGAAACGTCAATGCACAGAGTCCTTAATGCTTAGAAATCTCAATACTTAGCATCCTCAGTGCTTAGCTTAGAATCCTAACTGCTTAGAAACCTCAATGCTTATAATCCTCAGTGCTTAGCATCCTCAATGCGTAGAATCGCCAATCCTTATGAACCTCAATGCTTAGCATCCTCAATCCTTAGTATGCTCTATGCTTAGCTTAGAATCCTCAATGCTTAGAATCCTCAATGCTTACAAACCTCAATGCTGAGAAATTTTATTGTTTGAAACCTCATTGCTTAGCATCCCAAATGCTTGCAAACCTCAATGCATAGAGGCCTTAATACTTAGAAACCTCAAAGATTAGAAAACTCAATGCTTGGCTTAGAATCCTCTATGCTTAGAATCCTCAATGCTTAGAATCTTCCATGCATAGCTTAGAATCCTCAATGCTTAGAATCCTCAATGCTTAGCATCCTCCATGCATTGCTTAGAATCCTCAATAGTTAGAGTCCTCAATTCTTCGCATCCTCAATGCTTAGCATCCTCATTGCTTAGCATCCTCAATGCTTAGCATCCTCAATGCTTAGCATCCTCAATGCTTAGAAACCTGAATGCTTTGCTTAGAAACCTCAATGCTTAGAATCCTCAATGCCTAGCTTAGAATCCTCAATACTTAGAATCCTCAATGCTTAGCATCCTCAATGCTTAGCATCCTCAATGCTTAGCATCCTCAATGCTTAGCATCCTCAATACTTAGAATCCTCCATGCTCAGCTTAGAAACCTCAATGCTTAGAATCCTCAAGGCTTAGAATCCTCAATGCTTAATATCCTCAATGCCTAGATTAGAATCCTAAATGCTTAGAATCCTCAATGCTTAGAATCCTCAATGCTTAGAATCCTCAATGCTTAGCATCCTCAATGCTTAGCTTAGAAATCTCAATGCTTAGAATCCTCAATGCTTAACATCCTCAATGTTTAGAATCCTCAATGCATAGCTTAGAATCCTCAATGCTTAGAATCCTCAATGCTTAGTATCCCAAATCCTTAGTATGCTCTATGCTTAGCTTAGAATCCTCAATGCTTAGAATCCTCAATGCTTACAAACCTCAATGCTGAGAAATTTTATTCTTTGAAACCTCATTGCTTAGCATCCCAAATGCTTAAAAACCTCAATGCATAGAGGCCTTAATGCTTTGAAACCTCAAAGATTAGAAAACTCAATGCTTGGCTTAGAATCCTCAATGCTTAGAATCCTCAATGCTTAGAATCCTCCATGCTTAGAATCCTCAGTGCTTAGAATCCTCAATGCTTAGCATCCTCCATGCATTGCTTAGAATCCTCAATAGTTAGAATCCTCAATGCCTCGCATCCTCAATGCTTAGCTTAGAAACCTCAATGCTTAGAATCCTCAATGCTTAGAATCCTCAATGCTTAGCATCCTCAATGCTTAGCATCCTCAATACTTAGAATCCTCCATGCTCAGCTTATAAACCTCAATGCTTAGAATCCTCAATGCTTAGAATCCTCAATGCTTAGAATCCTCAATGCTTAGAATCCTCAATGCATAGCTTAGAATCCTCAATGCTTAGAATCCGCAATGCTTAGCATCCTCAATCCTTAGTATGCTCTATGCTTAGCTTAGAATCCTCAATGCTTAGAATCCTCAATGCATACAAACCTCAATGCTGAGAAATTTTATTGTTTGAAACCTCATTGCTTAGCATCCCAAATGCTTGCAAACCTCAATGCATAGAGGCCTTAATGCTTAGAAACCTCAAAGATTAGAAAACTCAATGCTTGGCTTAGAATGCTCTATGCTTAGAATCCTCAATGCTTAGAATCCTCCATGCATAGCTTAGAATCCTCAATGCTTAGAATCCTCAATGCTTAGAATCCTAAATGCTTAGTTTAGAATCCTCAATGCTTAGAATCCTCAATGCTTAGAATCCTCAATTCTTAGCATCCTCAATGCTTAGGATCCTCAATGCTTAGCTTAGAATCCTCAAAACTCAGGATTCTCAATGCTTAGAAACCTCAATGCACAGAGTCCTTAATGCTTATAAACCTCAATACTTAGCATCCTCAGTGCTTAGCTTAGAATCCTCACTGTTTAGAAAACTCAGTGCTTAGCATCCTCAATGCGTAAATTCCCCAATCCTTAGAAACCTCAATGCTTAGCATCCTCAATCCTTAGTATGCTCTATGCTTATCTTAGAATCCTCAATGCTTAGTATTCTCAATGCTTAGCATCCTCATTGCTTAGAATCCTCATTGCTTAGCTTAGAATCCTGAAAGCTCAGTATCCTCACTGCTTAGGAACCTCAATGCTTAGCATCCTCCATGCATGCATAGAAACCTCAATGCGTAGAATCCCCATTGCTTAGAAATTTTATTGCTCTGAAACCTCAATGCTTAGCATCCCTAATGCTTACAAGCCTCAGTCCATAGAAGCCTTAATGTTTAGAAACCTCAAAGATTATAAAACTCAATGCTTGGCTTAGAATCCTCAATGCTTAGAATCCTCAATGCTTTGAATCCTCAATGCTTAGAATCCTCAATGCTTAGCATCCTCAATGCTTAGCATCCTCAATGCTTGGCATCCTCAATGCTTGGCATCCTCAATGCTTTGAACCCTGAATGTTTAGAAACCTCAATACTTAGAATCCTCAATGCTTAGAATCCTCAATGCGTAGAATCCTCAATGCTTAGAATCCTCAATACTTAGCATCCTCAGTGCTTAGCTTAGAATCCTCACTGCTTAGAAACCTCAATGCTTAGTATCCTCAATGCTTAGAATCTTCCATGCATAGCTTAGAATCCTCAATGCTTAGAATCCTCCGTGCATTGCTTAGAATCCTCAATAGTTAGAATCCTCAATGCTTAGCATCCTCAATGCTTAGAATCCTCAATGCTTAGAATCCTCAATGCTTAGAATCTTCAATGCTTAGAATCCTCAGTGCTTAGAATCCTCAATGCTTAGAATCCTCAATGCTTAGAATCCTCAATGCTTAGCTTAGAATCCTCAAAGCTCAGGATCCTCAATGCTTAGAAACCTCAATGCACAGAGTCCTTAATGCTTAGAAACCTCAATACTTAGCATCCTCAGTGCTTAGCATTCTCAATGCGTAGAATCCCCAATGCTTAGAAACCTCAATGCTTAGCATCCTCAATCCATAGTATGCTCTATGCTTAGCTTAGAATCCTCAATGCTTAGAATCCTCATTGCTTAGCTTCGAATCCTGAAAGCTCAGAATCCTCACTGCTTAGGAAGCTCAATGCTTAGCATCCTCTATGCATGCATAGATACCTCAATGCGTAGAATCCTCATTGCTTAGAAATTATATTGCTCTGAAACCTCAATGCTTAGCATCCCTAATGCTTACAAACCTCAGTGCATAGAGGCCTTAATGTTTAGAAACCTCAAAGATTAGAAAACTCAGTGCTTGGCTTAGAATCCTCAATGCTTAGAATCCTCAATGCTTAGCACCCTCAATGCTTAGCATCCTCAATGCTTAGAATCCTCAATGCTTAGAATCCTCAATGATTAGAAACCTCAATGCTTAGAATCCTCAATGCACAGAGTCCTTAATGCTTAGAAACCTCAATACTTAGCATCCTCAGTGCTTAGCATAGAATCCTCACTGCTTAGAAACCTCAATGCTTAGAATCCTCAGTGCTTAGCATCCTCAACGTGTAGAATCCCCAATGCTTAGAAACCTCAATGCTTAGCATCCTCAATATTTAGTATGCTCTATGCTTAGCTTAGAATCCTCAATGCTTAGAATCCTCAATGCTTAGAATCCTCAATGCCTAGAATCCTCAATGATTAGAATCCTCAATGCCAAGCTCAGAAACCTCAATCCTTAGCATCCTCAATGCATATCTTAGAATCCACAAAGCTCAGGATTCTCAATGCTTAGAAACCTCAATGCACAGAGTCCTTAATGCTTAGAAACCTCAATACTTAGCATCCTCTGTGCTTAGCATCCTCAATGCTTAGAATCCTCAATGCTTAGAATCCTCCATGCATTGCTTAGAATCCTCAATAGTTAGAATCCTCAATGCTTAACATCCTCATTACATAGCTTAGAATCCTCAATGCTTAGAATCCTCAATGCTTAGCATCCTCAATGCTTAGCATCCTCAATGCTTAGAATCCTCAATGCTTAGCATCCTCAATGCTTAGCATCCTCAATGCTTAGAATCCTCAGTGCTTAGCATCCTCAAAGCTTATAATCCTCAATGCTTATAATCCTCAATGCTTAGCATCCTCAATGCTTAGCATCTTCAATGCCTAGCATCCTCAATGCTTAGCATCCTCAATGCTTAGAATCCTCAATGCTTAGCATCCTCAATGCTTAGAATCCTTAATGGTTAGCATCCTCAATGCTTAGCATCCTCAATGCTTAGCATCCTGAATGCTTTGCTTAGAATCCACAATGCTTAGAATCTTCAATGCTTAGCATCCTCCATGCCTCTCTTAGAATCCTCAATGCTTAGCATCCTCATTGCTTAGCATCCTCATTGCTTAGCTTAGAATCCTCAAAGCTCAGAATCCTCACTGCTTAGGAACCTCAATGCTTAGCATCCTCCATGCATTGCTTAGAAACCTCAATGCGTAGAATCCCCATTGCTTAGAAATTTTATTGCTCTGAAACCTCAATGCTTAGCATCCCTAATGCTTTCAAACCTCAGTGCATAGAGGCCTTAATGTTTAGAAACCTCAAAGATTAGAAAAGTCAGTGCTTGGCATAGAATCCTCAATGCTTAGAATCCTCAATGCCTAGCTAAGAATCCTCAATGCTTAGAATCCTCAGTGCTTAGAAACCTCAATGCACAGAGTCCTTAATGCTTAGAAACCTCAATACTTAGCATCCTCAGTGCTTAGCTTAGAATCCTCACTGCATAGAAACCTGAATGCTTAGAATCCTCAATGCTTAGAATCATCAATGCTTAGCTTAGAAACCTCAATGCTTAGAATCCTCAATGCTTAACATCCTCAATGATTAGAATCCTCAATGCATAGCTTAGAATCCTCAATGCTTAGAATCCTCAATGCTTAGAATCCTCAATGCTTAACATCCTCAATGCTTAGCTTTGAATCCTCAAAGCTCAGGATCCTCAATGCTTACAAACCTCAATGCATAGAGGCCTTAAAGCTTAGAAACCTCAAAGATTAGAAAACTGAATGCTTGGCTTAGAATCCTCAATGCTTAGAATCCTCAATGCTTCGCATCCTCAATGCTTACCTTAGAAACCTCAATACTTAGAATCCTCAATACTTAGCATCCTCAATGCTTAGAATCCTCAATGCTTAGAATCCTCAATGCTTAGCATCCTCAATGCTTAGAATCCTCAATGCTTAGCATCCTCAAATCTTAGAATCCTCAATGCTTAGCATCCTCAATGCTTAGCATCCTAAAAGCTTAGCAACCTCAATGCTTAGCATCCTCAATGCTTAGCATCCTCAATGCTTAGCATCCTCAATGCTTAGAATCCTCAATGCTTTGCTTAGAAACCTCAATGCTTAGAATCCTCAATGCTTAGAATCCTCAATGCTTAGAATCCTCAATGCTTAGAATCCTCCATGCATTGCTTAGAATCCTCAATAGTTAGAATCCTCAATGTTTAGCATCCTCAAAGCTTAGAATCCTCAATGCTTAGCATCCTCAATGCTTAGCATCCTCAATGCTTGGAATCCTCAATGCTTAGAATCCTCAATGCTTAGCATCCTCAACGCTTTGCATCCTCAATTCTGAGCATCCTCAATGCTTAGCATCCTCAATGTTTTGCTTAGAAACCTCAATGCTTAGAATCCTCAATGCTTAGAATCCTCAATGCCTAGCTTAGAATCCTTAATGCTTAGAATCCTCAATGCTTAGAATCCTCAATGCTTAGAATCCTCAATGCTTAGCATCCTCGATGCTTAGCATCCTCAATACTTATCATCCTCAATGCTTAGCATCCTCAATGCTTAGCTTAGAAACCTCAATGCTTAGAATCCTCAATGCTTAGAATCCTCAATGCTTAGAATCCTCAATGACTAGATTAGAATCCTCAATGCTTAGAATCCTCAATGCTTAGAATCCTCAATGCTTAGACTCCTCAATGCTTAGAATCCTCAATGCTTAGCATCCTCAATGCTTCGCTTAGAATCCTCAAAGCTCAGGATCCTCAATGCTTAGAAACCTCAATGCACAGAGTCCTTAATGCTTAGAAACCTCAATAATTAGCATCCTCAGTGCTTAGCTTAGAATCCTCACTGCTTAGAAACCTCAATGCTTAGAATCCTCATTCCTTAGCATCCTAAACGCGTAGAATCCCCAATGCTTAGAAACCTCAATGCTTAGCATACTCAATCCTTAGTATGCTCTATGCTTAGCTAAGAATCCTCAGTGCTTAGAATCCTCAATGCTTACAAACGTCAATGCTGAGAAATTTCATTGTTTGAAACCTCATTGCTTAGAATCCTCAATGCTTACAAACCTCAATGCATAGAGTCCTTAATGCTTATAAACCTCAAAGATTAGAAAATTCAATGCTTGGCTTAGAATCCTCATAGCTTGGAATCCTCAGTGCTTAGAATCCTCCATGCATTGCAACGAATCCTCAATAGTTAGAATCCTCAATGCTTCGCATCCTCAATGCTTAGCTTAGAAACCTCAATACTTAGAATCCTCAATGCTTAGCATCCTCATTACATAGCTTAGAATCCTCAATGCTTAGCATCCTCATTGCTTAGCATCCTCATTGCTTAGCATCCTCATTGCTTAGCTTAGAATCCTCAAAGCTCAGAATCCTCACTGCTTAGGAACGTCAATGCTTAGCATCCTCCATGCATTGCTTAGAAACCTCAATGCGTAGAATCCCCATTGCTTAGAAATTTTATTGCTCTGAAACCTCAATGCTTAGCATCCCTAATGCTTTCAAACCTCAGTGCATAGAGGCCTTAATGTTTAGAAACCTCAAAGATTAGAAAAGTCAGTGCTTGGCATAGAATCCTCAATGCTTAGAATCCTCAATGCCTAGCTAAGAATCCTCAATGCTTAGAATCCTCAGTGCTTAGAAACCTCAATGCACAGAGTCCTTAATGCTTCGAAACCTCAATACTTAGCATCCTCAGTGCTTAGCTTAGAATCCTCACTGCATAGAAACCTGAATGCTTAGAATCCTCAATGCTTAGAATCATCAATGCTTAGCTTAGAAACCTCAATGCTTAGAATCCTCAATGCTTAACATCCTCAATGATTAGAATCCTCAATGCATAGCTTAGAATCCTCAATGCTTAGAATCCTCAATGCTTAGAATCCTCAATGCTTAACATCCTCAATGCTTAGCTTTGAATCCTCAAAGCTCAGGATCCTCAATGCTTACAAACCTCAATGCATAGAGGCCTTAAAGCTTAGAAACCTCAAAGATTAGAAAACTGAATGCTTGGCTTAGAATCCTCAATGCTTAGAATCCTCAATGCTTCGCATCCTCAATGCTTACCTTAGAAACCTCAATACTTAGAATCCTCAATGCTTAGCATCCTCAATGCTTAGAATCCTCAATGCTTAGAATCCTCAATGCTTAGCATCCTCAATGCTTAGAATCCTCAATGCTTAGCATCCTCAAATCTTAGAATCCTCAATGCTTAGAATCCTCAATGCTTAGAAACCTCAATGCACAGAGTCCTTAATGCTTAGAAACCTCAATACTTAGCATCCTCAGTGCTTAGCTTAGAATCCTCACTGCTTAGAAACCTGAGTGCTTAGAATCCTCAATGCTTAGAATCCTCAATGCTTAGAATCCTCAATGCTTAGAATCCTCATTGCTTAGCTTAGAATCCCCAAAGATCAGGATGCTCAATGCTTAGAAACCTCAATGCACAGAGTCCTTAATGCTTAGAAAACTCAATACTTAGCATTCTCAGTGCTTAGCATAGAATCCTCACTGCTTAGAAACCTCAATGCTTAGAATCCTCAGTGCTTAGCATCCTCAACGCGTAGAATCCCCAATGCTTGGAAACCTCAGTGCTTAGCATCCTCAATCCTTAGTATGCTCTATGCATAGCTTAACATCCTCATTGCTTAGAATCCTCAATGCTTAGCATCCTCAATGCTTGGCATCCTCAATGCTTGGCATCCTCAATGCTTTGTATCCTCAATGCTTAGAATCCTCAATGCTTAGACTCCTCAATGCTTAGAATCCTCAATGCTTAGCATCCTCAAAGCTTAGCTTAGAAACCTCAATGCACAGAGTCCTTAATGCTTAGAAACCTCAATGCACAGAGTCCTTAATGCTTTGAAACCTCAATACTTAGCATCCTCAGTGCTTAGCTTAGAATCCTCACAGCTTAGAAACCTGAATGCTTAGAATCCTCAATGCTTAGAATCCTCAATGCTTAGAATTCTCAATGCTTAGCATCCTCAATGCTTAGCTTAGAAACCTCAATGCACAGAGTCCTCAATGCTTAGAAACCTCAATGCACAGAGTCCTTAATGCTTAGAAACCTCAATACTTAGCATCCTCTGTGCTTAGCTTAGAATCCTTTGCTTAGAAACCTCAATGCTTAGAATCCTCAGTGCATAGCATCCTCAACGCGTTGAATGCCCAATGCTTAGAAACCTCAATGTTTAGCATCCTCAATCCTTAGTATGCTCTATGCTTAGCTTAGAATCCTCAGTGCTTAGAATCCTCAATGCTTTCAAACCTCAATGCTGAGAAATTTTATTATTTGAAACCTCATTGCTTAGCATCCCAAATGCTTACAAACCTAAATGCATAGAGGCCTTAATGCTTAGAATCTTCAAAGATTAGAAAAATCAATGCTTGGGTTAGAATCCTCAATGCTTAGAATCCCCAATACTTAGAATCCTCAATGCTTAGCATCCTCCATGCAATGCTTAGAATCCTCAATAGTTAGAATCCTCAATGCTTAGCATCCTCATTACATAGCTTAGAATCCTCAATGCATAGCATCCTCAATGCTTAGAATCCTCAATGCTTAGAAACCTCAATGCTTAGAATCCTCAATGCTTAGAATCCTCAATGCTTAGAATCCTCAATGCTTAGAATCCTCATTGCTTAGCATCCTCAATGCTTAGAAACCTCAATGCTTAGAATCCACAATGCCTAGCTTAGCATCCTCAATGCTGAGAATCCTCAATGCTTAGAATCCTCAATGCTTAGAATCCTCAATGCTTAGAATCCTCAATGCTTAGAAACCTCAATGCTTAGCTTAGAAACCTCAATACTTAGCATCCTCAGTGCTTAGCGTAGAATCCTCACTGCTTAGAAACCTGAATGCTTAGAATCCTCAATGCTTAGATTCCTCGATGCTTAGAATCCTCAATGCTTAGAAACCTCAATGCACAGAGTCCTTAATGCTTAGAAACCTCAATACTTAGCATCCTCCGTGCTTACCTTAGAATCCTCACTACTTAGAAACCTCAATGCTTAGAATCCTCAATGCTTAGCATCCTGAATGCGTAGAATCCCCAATACTTAGAAACCTCAATCCTTAGTATGCTCTATGCTTAGCTTACAATCCTCAATGCTTAGAATCCTCAATGCTTAGCATCCTCAATGCTTAGCATCCACAATGCCTAGCTTAGAATCCTCAATGCTTAGAATCCTCAATGCTTAGAATCCTCAATGCTTAGAATCCTCAATGCTTAGGAACCTCAATGCACAGAGTCTTTAATGCTTAGAAACCTCAATACTTAGCATCCTCAGTGCTTAGCTTAGAATTCTCCCTGCTTAGAATCTTCAATGCTTAGAATCCTCACTGCTTAGAAACCTCAATGCTTATAATCCTCAGTGCTTAGCATCCTCAATGCGTAGAATCCCCAATGCTTAGAAACCTCAATGCTTAGCATCCTCAATCCTTAGTATGCTCTATGCTTAGCTTAGAATCCTCAATGCTTAGAATCCTCAATGCTTAGCATCCTCAATGCTTAGCATCCCCATTACATAGCTTAGAATCCTCAATGCTTAGCATCCTCATTGCTTAGCATCCTCATTGCTTAGCTTCGAATCCTCAAAGCTCAGAATCCTCACTGCTTAGGAACCTCAATGCTTAGCATCCTCCATGCATTGCTTAGAAACCTCAATGCGTAGAATCCTCATTCCTTAGAAATTTTATTGCTCTGTAACCTCAATGCTTAGCATCCCTAATGCATACAAACCTCAGTGCACAAAGACCTTAATGTTTAGAAACCTCAAAGATAAGAAAACTCATTGCTTGGCTCAGAATCCTCAATGCTTAGAATCCTCAAAGCTTAGCATCCTCAATGCTTAGAATCCTCAATGCTTAGAAACCTCAATGCTTAGCTTAGAATCCTCAATACTTAGCATCCTCAGTGCTTAGCGTAGAATCCTCACTGCTTAGAAACCTGAATGCTTAGAATCCTCAATGCTTAGATTCCTCGATGCTTAGAATCCTCAATGCTTAGAAACCTCAATGCACAGAGTCCTTAATGCTTAGAAACCTCAATACTTAGCATCCTCCGTGCTTACCTTAGAATCCTCACTACTTAGAAACCTCAATGCTTAGAATCCTCAATGCTTAGCATCCTGAATGCGTAGAATCCCCAATACTTAGAAACCTCAATCCTTAGTATGCTCTATGCTTAGCTTACAATCCTCAATGCTTAGAATCCTCAATGCTTAGCATCCTCAATGCTTAGCATCCACAATGCCTAGCTTAGAATCCTCAATGCTTAGAATCCTCAATGCTTAGAATCCTCAATGCTTAGAATCCTCAATGCTTAGGAACCTGAATGCACAGAGTCTTTAATGCTTAGAAACCTCAATACTTAGCATCCTCAGTGCTTAGCTTAGAATCCTCCCTGCTTAGAATCTTCAATGCTTAGAATCCTCACTGCTTAGAAACCTCAATGCTTATAATCCTCAGTGCTTAGCATCCTCAATGCGTAGAATCCCCAATGCTTAGAAACCTCAATGCTTAGCATCCTCAATCCTTAGTATGCTCTATGCTTAGCTTAGAATCCTCAATGCTTAGAATCCTCAATGCTTAGCATGCTCAATGCTTAGCATCCCAATTACATAGCTTAGAATCCTCAATGCTTAGCATCCTCATTGCTTAGCATCCTCATTGCTTAGCTTCGACTCCTCAAAGCTCAGAATCCTCACTGCTTAGGAACCTCAATGCTCAGCATCCTCCATGCATTGTTTAGAAACCTCAATGCGTAGAATCCTCATTCCTTAGAAATTTTATTGCTCTGTAACCTCAATGCTTAGCATCCCTAATGCATACAAACCTCAGTGCACAGAGACCTTAATGTTTAGAAACCTCAAAGATAAGAAAACTCATTGCTTGGCTTAGAATCCTCAATGCTTAGAATCCTCAAAGCTTAGCATCCTCAATGCTTAGAATCCTCAATGCTTAGAATCCTCAATGCTTAGAAACCTCAATGCACAGAGTCCTTAATGCTTAGAAACCTCAATACTTAGCATCCTCAGTGCTTAGCTTAGAATCCTCACTGCTTAGAAACCTCAATGCTTAGAATCCTCAGTGCTTAGCATCCTCAACGCGTAGAATCCCCAATACTTAGAAACCTCAATGCTTAGCATCCTCAATCCTTAGTATGCTCTATGCTTAGCTTAGAATCCTCAATGCTTAGAATCCTCAATGCTTACAAACCTCAATGCTGAGAAATTTTATTGTTTGAAACCTCATTGCTTAGCATCCCAAATGCTTACAAACCTCAATGCATAGAGGCCTTAATGCTTAGAAACCTCAAAGATTAGAAAACTCAATGCTTGGCTTAGAATCCTCAATGCTTAGAATCCTCAATGCTTAGAATCCTCCATGCATAGCTTAGACTCCTCAATGCGTAGAATCCTCACTGATTAGAAACCTGAATGCTTAGAATCCTCAATGCTTAGATTCCTCGATGCTTAGAATCCTCAATGCTTAGCTTAGAAACCTCAATGCTTAGAATCCTCAATGCTTAACATCCTCAATGCTTAGAATCCTCAATGCTTAGAATCCTCAATGCTTAGAATCCTCAATGCTTAGAATCCTCAATGCTTAGAAACCTCAATGCACAGAGTCCTTAATGCTTAGAATCCTCAATACTTAGCATCCTCAGTGCTTAGCTTAGAATCCTCACTGCTTAGAAACCTGAGTGCTTAGAATCCTCAATGCTTAGAATCCTCAATGCTTAGAATCCTCAATGCTTAGCATCCTCAATGCATAGCTTAGAATCCCCAAAGCTCAGGATCCTCAATTCTTAGAAACCTCAATGCACAGAGTCCATAATGCTTAGAAACCTCAATACTTAGCATTCTCAGTACTTAGCATAGAATCCTCACTGCTTAGAAACCTCAATGCTTATAATCCTCAGTGCTTAGCATCCTCAACGCGTAGAATCCCCAATGCTTAGAAACCTCAATACTTAGCATCCTCAATCCTTAGTATGCTCTATGCTTAGCTTAGCATCCTCATTGCTTAGAATCCTCAATGCTTAGAATCCTCAATGCTTAGCATCCTCAATGCTTAGCATCCTCAATGCTTAGAATCCTCAATGCTTAGAATTCTCAGTGCTTAGCATCCTCAATACTTAGCATCCTGAATGCTTAGCATCCTCAATGCTTAGCATCCTCAATGCTTAGAATCCTCAACGCTTAGCATCCTCAACGCTTAGAATCCTCAATGCTTAGAATCCTCAATGCTTAGAATCCTCAATGCTGAGAATCCTCAATGCTTAGAATCCTCAATGCTTAGAAACCTCAATGCACAGAGTCCTTAATGCTTAGAAACCTCAATACTTAGCATCCTCAGTGCTTAGCGTAGAATCCTCACTGCTTAGAAACCTGAATGCTTAGAATCCTCAAAGCTTAGATTCCTCGATGCTTAGAATCCTCAATGCTTAGCTTAGAAACCTCAATGCTTAGATTCCTCAATGCTTAACATCCTGAAAGCATAGAATGGTCAATGCTTAGAATCCTCAATGCTTAGAATCCTCAATGCACAAAGTCCTTAATGCTTAGAAACCTCAATACTTAGCATCCTCAGTGCTTAGCTTAGAATCTTCACTGCTTAGAAACCTGAATGCTTAGAATCCTCAATGCTTAGAATCCTCAATGCACAGAGTCCTTAATGCTTAGCATCCTCAATGCTTCACTTAGAATCATCAAACTCAGGATCCTCAGTGCTTAGAAACCTCAATGCACAGAGTCCTTAACGCTTAGAAAATTCAATACTTAGCATCCTCAGTGCTTAGCTTAGAATCCTAACTGCTTAGAAACCTCAATGCTTAGAATCCTCAGTGCTTAGCATCCTCAATGCGTAGAATCCCCAATACTTAGAAACCTCAATCCTTAGTATGCTCTATGCTTAGCTTAGAATCCTCAATGCTTAGCATCCTCACTGCTTAGCATCAACAATGCCTAGCTTAGAATCCTCAATGCTTAGAATCCTCAATGCTTAGAATTTTCAATGCTTAGGAATCTCAATGCACAGAGTCCTTAATGCTTAGAAACCTCAATACTTAGAATCCTCAGTGCTTAGCTTAGAATCCACACTGCTTAGAAACCTCAATGCTTATAATCCTCAGTGCTTAGCATCCTCAATGCGTAGAATCCCCAATGCTTAGAAACCTCAATGCTTAGCATCCTCAATCCTTAGTATGCTCTATGCTTAGCTTAGAATCCTCAATGCTTAGAATCCTCAATGCTTAGCATCCTCAATGCTTTGTATCCCCATTACATAGCTTAGAATCCTCAATGCTTAGCACCCTCAATGCTTAGCATCCTCATTGCTTAGCTTCGAATCCTCAAAGCACAGAATCCTCACTGCTTAGGAAACTCAATGCTTAGCATCCTCCATGCATTGCATAGAAACCTCAATGCGTAGAATCCTCATTGCTTAGAAATTTTATTGCTCTGAAACCAGAATGCTTCGCATTCCTAATGCTTACAAACCTCAGTGCATAGAGGCCTTAATGTTTAGAAACAGCAACGATTAGAAAACTCAATGCTTGGCTTAGAATTCTCAATGTTTAGAATCCTCAATGCATAGAATCCTCAATGCTTAGAAACCTCAATATTAGCATCCTCATTGCTTAGCTTAGAATCCTCACTGCTTAGAAACCTCAATGCTTAGAATCCTCATTGCTTAGCATCCTCAACGGGTAGAATCCTCAATGCTTAGCATCCTCCATGCATAGCTTAGAATCCTCAATGCTTAGAATCCTCAATGCTAAGCATCCTCAATGCTTAGAATCCTCAATGCTTAGCATCCCCTATGCATAGCTTAGAATCCTCAATGCTTAGAATCCTCAATGCTTAGAATCCTCAATGCTTAGAATCCTCAATGCCTAGCTTAGAATCCTCAATGCCTAGCTTAGAATCCTCAATGCTTAGAATCCTCAATGCTTAGAATCCTCAATGCTTAGAAACCTCAATGCTCAGAGTCCTTAATGCTTAGAAACCTCAATACTTAGCATCCTCAGTGCTTAGCGTAGAATCCTCACTGCTTAGAAACCTGAATGCTTAGAATCCTCAGTGCTTAGATTCCTCGATGCTTAGAATCCTCATTGCTTAGAATCCTCAATGCTTATAATCCTCAATGCTTAACATCCTCAATGCTTAGAATCCTCAATGCTTAGCATCCTCAATGCTTAGCATCCTCAATGCATAGCTTAGAATCCTCAAAGCTCAGGATCCTCAATGCTTAGAAACCTCAATGCACAGAGTCCTTAATGCTTAGAAACCTCAATACTTCGCATCCTCAGTGCTTAGCTTAGAATCCTCACTGCTTAGAAACCTCAATGCTTAGAATCCTCAGTGCTTAGCATCCTCAATGCGTAGAATACCCAATCCTTAGAAACCTCAATGCTTAGCATCCTCAATCCTTAGTATGCTCTATGCTTAGCTTAGAATCCTCAATGCTTAGAATCCTCAATGATTACAAACCTCAATGCTGAGAAATTTTATTGTTTGAAACCTCATTGCTTAGCATCCAAATGCTTAGCATCCTCAATGCTTGGAATCCACAATGCCTAGCTTAGAATCCTGAATGCTGAGAATCCTCAATGCTTAGAATCCTCAATGCTTAGCATTCTCAATGCTTAGAATCCTCAATGCTTAGAAACCTCAATGCACAGAGTCCTTAATGCTTAGAAACCTCAATACTTAGCATCCTCAGTGCTTAGCGTCGAATCCTCACTGCTTAGAAACCTGAATGCTTAGAATCCTCAATGCATAGATTACTCGATGCTTAGAATCCTCAATGCTTAGCTTAGAAACCTCAATGCTTAGAATCCTCAATGCTTAACATCCTCAATGCATAGAATCCTCAATGCTTAGCATCCTCAATGCTTAGCATCCTCAATGCTTAGCATCCTCAATGCTTAGAAACCTCAATGCTTTGCTTAGAATCCTCAATGCTTAGAAACCTCAATGCTTAGCATCCTCAATGCTTAGAAACCTCAATGCTTAACATCCTCAATGCTTAGAATCCTCAATGCTTAGCATCCTCAATGCATATCTTAGAATCCTCAATGCTTAGAATCCTGAATACTTAGAATCCTCAATGCACAGAGTCCTTAATGCTTAGAAACCTCAATACTTAGCATACTCAGTGCTTAGCTTAGAATCCTCATTGCTTAGAAACCTGAATGCTTAGAATCCTCAATGCTTAGAATCCTCAATGGTTAGAATCCTCAATGCTGAGAATCCTCAATGCTTAGAATCCTCAATGCTTAGAAACCTCAATGCACAGAGTCCTTAATGCTTAGAAACCTCAATACTTAGCATCCTCAGTGCTTAGCGTAGAATCCTCACTGCTTAGAAACCTGAATGCTTAGAATCCTCAATGCTTAGATTCCTCGATGCTTAGAATCCTCAATGCTTAGCTTAGAAACCTCAGTGCTTAGAATCCTCAATGCTTAACATCCTCAATGCTTAGAATCCTCACTGCTTAGAAACCTGAGTGCTTAGAATCCTCAATGCTTAGCATCCTTAATGCACAGAGTCCTTAATGCTTAGAAACCTCAATACTTAGCATCCTCAGTGCTTAGCTTAGAATCCTCACTGCTTAGAAACCTGAATGCTTAGAATCCTCAATGCTTAGAATCCTCAATGCACAGAGTCCTTAATGCTTAGCATCCTCAATGCTTCGCTTAGAATCCTCAAAGCTCAGGATCCTCAATGCTTAGAAACCTCAATGCACAGAGTCCTTAATGCTTAGAAAACTCAATACTTAGCATCCTCAGTGCTTAGCATCCTCAATGCGTAGAATCCCCAATACATAGAAACCTCAATCCTTAGAATGCTCTATGCTTAGCTTAAAATCCTCAATGCTTAGAATCCTCAATGCTTAGCATCCTTAATGCTTAGCATCCTCAATGCTTAGCATCCTCAATGCTTAGCATCCACAATGCCTAGCTTAGAATCCTCAATGCTTAGAATCCTCAATGCTTAGAATCCTCAATGCTTAGCATCCTCAATGCTTAGCATCCTCAATGCTTAGCATCCTCAATGCTTAGTATGCTCTATGCTTAGAATCCTCAATGCTTAGAATCCTCAATGCTTAGCATCCTCAATGCTTAGAATCCTCAATGCTTAGCATCCTCAAAGATTAGAAACCTCAATGCTTAGCATCCTCAATGCTTAGCATCCTCAATGCTTAGTATGCTCTATGCTTAGAATCCTCAATGCTTACCATCCTCAATGCTTACCATCCTCAATGCTTAGCATCCTCAATGCTTAGCATCCTCATTGCTTAGAATCCTCAATGCTTAGAATCCTCAATGCTTAGAATCCTCAATGCTTAGAATCCTCCATGCATTGCTTAGAATCCTCAATAGTTAGAATCCTCAATGCTTCGCATCCTCAATGCTTAGCATAGAAACCTCAATACTTAGAATCCTCAATGCTCAGCATCCTCATTACATAGCTTAGAATCCTCAATGCTTAGAATCCTCAATGCTTAGCATCCTCAATGCTTAGCATCCTCAATGCTTAGCATCCTGAATGCTTAGCATCCTCTAAGCTTTGAATCCACAATGCTTGCCATCCTCAATGCTTAGCATCCTCAATGCTTAGCATCCTCAATGCTTAGAATCCTCAATGCTTAGCATCCACAATGCTTTGCATCCTCAATGCTTAGCATCCTCAATGCTTTGCTTAAAAACCTCAATGCTTAGAATCCACAATGTTTAGAATCCTCAATGCCTAGCTTAGAATCCTCAATGCTTAGAATCCTCAATGCTTAGCATCCTCAATGCTTAGCATCCTCAATGCTTAGCATCCTCAATACTTAGCATCCTCAATGCTTAGAATCCTCCATGCTTAGCTTAGAAACCTCAATGCTTAGAATCCGCAATGCTTAGAATCCTCAATGCTTAGAATCCTCAATGCCTAGATTAGAATCCTCAATGCTTAGAATCCTCAATGCTTAGAATCCTCAATGCTTAGAATCCTCAATGCTTAGAATCCTCAATGCTTAGCATCCTCAATGCTTAGCTTAGAAAACTCAATGCTTAGAATCCTCAATGCTTAACATCCTCAATGTTTAGAATCCTCAATGCATAGCTTAGAATCCTCAATGCTTAGAATCCTCAATGCTTAGCATCCTCAATCCTTAGTATGCTCTATGCTTAGCTTAGAATCCTCAATGCTTAGAATCCTCAATGCATAGCTTAGAATCCTCAATGCTTAGAATCCGCAATGCTTAGCATCCTCAATCCTTAGTATGCTCTATGCTTAGCTTAGAATCCTCAATGCTTAGCTTAGAAAACTCAATGCTTAGAATCCTCAATGCTTAGAAACCTCAATGCACAGAATCCTTAATGCTTAGAAACCTCAATACTTAGCATCCTAAGTGCTTAGCTTAGAATCCTCACTGCTTAGAAACCTGAATGCTTAGAAACCTCAATGCTTAGAATTCTCAATGCTTAACATCCTCAATGTTTAGAATCCTCAATGCATAGCTGAGAATCCTCTATGCTTAGCATCCTCAATGCTTAGAATCCTCAATGCTTAGCATCCTTAAAGATTAGAAACCTCAATGCTTAGCATCCTCAATGCTTAGCATCCTCAATGCTTAGCATCCTCAATGCTTAGTATGCTCTATGCTTAGAATCCTCAATGCTCAGCATCCTCAATGCTTACCATCCTCAATGCTTAGCATCCTCAGTGCTTAGAATCCTCAATGCTTAGAATCCTCAATGCATAGAATCCTCAATGCTTAGAATCCTCCATGCATTGCTTAGAATCCTCAATAGTTAGAATCCTCTATGCTTCGCATCCTCAATGCTTAGCATAGAAACCTCAATACTTAGAATCCTCAATGCTTAGCATCCTCAATGCTTAGAATCCTCAATGCTTAGAATCCTCAATGCTTAGAATCCTCAATGCTTAGAATCCTCCATGCATTGCTTAGAATCCTCAATAGTTAGAATCCTCAATGCTTAGCATCCTCATTACATAGCTTAGAATCCTCAATGCTTAGTATCCTCAATGCTTAGAATCCTCAATGCTTAGCATCCTCAATGCTTAGAATCCACAATGCTTAGCATCCTCAATGCTTAGCATCCTCAATGCTTAGCATCCTCAATGCTTAGCATCCTCAATGCTTTGCTTAGAAACCTCAATGCTTAGAATCCACAATGCTTAGAATCCTCAATGCCTAGCTTAGAATCCTCAATGCTTAGAATCCCCAATGCTTAGAATCCTCAATGCTTAGAATCCTCAATGCTTAGCATCCTCAATGCTTAGCATCCTGAATGCTTAGCATCCTCAGTACTTAGCATCCTCAATGCTTAGAATCCTCCATGCTTAGCTTAGAAACCTCAATGCTTAGAATCCTCAATGCTTAGAATCCTCAATGCTTAGAATCCTCAATGCCTAGATTAGAATCCTCAATGCTTAGAATGCTCAATGCTTAGAATACTCAATGCTTAGAATCCTCAATGCCTAGCTTAGAATCCTCAATGCTTAGAATCCTCAATGCTTAGAATCCTCAATGCTTAGCATCCTCAATGCTTAGCATCCTCAATGCTTAGCCTCCTCAATGCTTAGCATCCTCAATACGTAGAACCCTCAATGCTTAGAATCCTCCACGCTTAGCTTAGAAACCTCAATGCTTAGAATCCTCAATGCTTAGAATCCTCAATGCTTAGAATCCTCAGTGCTTAGAATCCTCAATGCCTAGATTAGAATCCTCAATGCTTAGAATCCTCAATGCTTAGAATCCTCAATGCTTAGAATCCTCAATGCATAGCTTAGAATCCTCAATGCTTAGAATCCGCAATGCTTAGCATCCTCAATCCTTAGTATGCTCTATGCTTAGCTTAGAATCCTCAATGCTTAGCTTAGAAAACTCAATGCTTAGAATCCTCAATGCTTAGAAACCTCAATGCACAGAATCCTTAATGCTTAGAAACCTCAATACTTAGCATCCTAAGTGCTTAGCTTAGAATCCTCACTGCTTAGAAACCTGAATGCTTAGAAACCTCAATGCTTAGAATTCTCAATGCTTAACATCCTCAATGTTTAGAATCCTCAATGCATAGCTTAGAATCCTCAATGCTTAGCATCCTCAATGCTTAGAATCCTCAATGCTTAGCATCCTCAAAGATTAGAAACCTCAATGCTTAGCATCCTCAATGCTTAGTATCCTTAATGCTTAGCATCCTCAATGCTTAGTATGCTCTATGCTTAGAATCCTCAATGCTCAGCATCCTCAATGCTTACCATCCTCAATGCTTAGCATCCTCAATGCTTAGAATCCTCAATGCTTAGAATCCTCAATGCATAGAATCCTCAATGCTTAGAATCCTCCATGCATTGCTTAGAATCCTCAATAGTTAGAATCCTCAATGCTTCGCATCCTCAATGCTTAGCATAGAAACCTCAATACTTAGAATCCTCAATGCTTAGCATCCTCAATGCTTAGAATCCTCAATGCTTAGAATCCTCAATGCTTAGAATCCTCAATGCTTAGAATCCTCCATGCATTGCTTTGAATCCTCAATAGTTAGAATCCTCAATGCTTAGCATCCTCATTACATAGCTTAGAATCCTCAATGCTTAGCATCCTCAATGCTTAGAATCCTCAATGCTTAGCATCCTCAATGCTTAGCATCCTCAATGCTTTGCTTAGAAACCTCAATGCTTAGAATCCACAATGCTTAGAATCCTCAATGCCTAGCTTAGAATCCTCAATGCTTAGAATCCCCAATGCTTAGAATCCTCAATGCTTAGAATCCTCAATGCTTAGCATCCTCAATGCTTAGCATCCTCAATGCTTAGCATCCTCAATACTTAGCATCCTCAATGCTTAGAATCTTCCATGCTTAGCTTAGAAACCTCAATGCTTAGAATCCTCAATGCTTAGAATCCTCAATGCTTAGAATCCTCAATGCTTAGCTTAGAAAACTCAATGCTTAGAATCCTCAATGCTTAACATCCTCAATGTTTAGAATCCTCAATGCATAGCTTAGAATCCTCAATGCTTAGAATCCTCAATGCTTAGCATCCTCAATCCTTAGTATGCTCTATGCTTAGCTTAGAATCCTCAATGCTTAGAATCCTCAATGCTTACAAACCTCAATGCTGAGAAATTTTATTGTTTGAAGCGTCATTGCTTAGCATCCCAAATGCTTACAAACCTCAATACATAGAGGCCTTAATGCTTAGAAACCTCAAAGATTAGAAAACTCAATGCTTGGCTTAGAATCCTCAATGCTTAGCATCCTGAATGCTTAGCATCCTCAATGCTTAGCATCCTCAATGCTTAGCATCCTCAATGCTTAGAATCCTCAATGCTTAGCATCCTCAATGCTTAGCATCCTCAATGCTTAGCATCCTCATTGCTTTGCTTAGAAACCTCAATGCTTAGAATCCACAATGCTTAGAATCCTCAATGCCTAGCTTAGAATCCTCAAAGCTTAGAATCCTCAATGCTTAGAATCCTCAATGCTTAGAATCCTCAATGCTTAGAATCCTCAATGCTTAGCATCCTCAATGCTTAGCATCCTCAATACTTAGCATCCTCAATGCTTAGAATCCTCCATGCTTAGCTTAGAAACCACAATGCTTAGAATCCTCATTGCTTAGAATCCTCAATGCTTAGAATCCTCAATGCCTAGATTAGAATCCTCAGTGCTTAGAATCCTCAATGCTTAGAATCCTCAATGCTTAGAATCCTCAATGCTTAGCATCATCAATGCTTAGCTTAGAAAACTCAATGCTTAGAATCCTCAATGCTTAACATCCTCAATGTTTAGAATCCTCAATGCATAGCTTAGAATCCTCAATGCTTAGAATCCTCAATGCTTAGCATCCTCAATCCTTAGTATGCTCTATGCTTAGCTTAGAATCCTCAATGCTTAGAATCCTCAATGCTTACAAACCTCAATGCTGAGAAATTTTATTGTTTGAAACGTCATTGCTTAGCATCCCAAATGCTTACAAACCTCAATACATAGAGGCCTTAATGCTTAGAAACCTCAAAGATTAGAAAACTCAATACTTGGCTTAGAATCCTCTATGCTTAGAATCCTCAATGCTTAGAATCTTCCATGCATAGCTTAGAATCCTCAATGCTTAGAATCCTCAATGCTTAGCATCCTCAATGCCTCGAATCCTCAATGCTTAGCTTAGAAACCTCAATGCTTAGAATCCTCAATGCTTAGCATCCTCAATGCTTAGCATCCTCATTGCTTAGCATCCTCAATGCTTAGCATCCTCAATGCTTAGCATCCTCAATGCTTAGAAACCTGAATGCTTTGCTTAGAAACCTCAATGCTTAGAATCCTCAATGCCTAGCTTAGAATCCTCAATACTTAGAATCCTCAATGCTTAGAATCCTCAATGCTTAGCATCCTCAATGCTTAGCATCCTCAATACTTAGAATCCTCCATGTTCAGCTTAGAAACCTCAATGCTTAGAATCCTCAAGGCTTAGAATCCTCAATTCTTAGAATCCTCAAAGCCTAGATTAGAATCCTAAATGCTTAGAATCCTCAATGCTTAGAATCCTCAATGCTTAGAATCCTCAATGCTTAGAATCCTCAATGCTTAGCATCCTCAAAGCTTAGCTTAGAAAACTCAATGCTTAGAATCCTCAGTGCTTAACATCCTCAATTTTAGAATCCTCAATGCATAGCTTAGAATCCTCAATGCTTAGAATCCTCAATGCTTAGCATCCTAAATCCTTAGTATGCTCTATGCTTAGCTTAGAATCCTCAATGCTTAGAATCCTCAATGCTTACAGACCTCAATGCTGAGAAATTTTATTGTTTGAAACCTCATTGCTTAGCATCCCAAATGCTTACAAACCTCAATGCATAGAGGCCTTAATGCTTAGAAACCTCAAAGATTAGAAAACTCAATGCTTGGCTTAGAATCCTCAATGCATAGAATCCTGAATGCTTAGAATCCTCCATGCATAGCTTAGAATCCTCAATGCTTAGAATCCTCAATGCTTAGAATCCTCCTTGCATTGCTTAGAATCCTCAATAGTTAGAATCCTCAATGCTTCGCATCCTCAATGCTTAGAATCCTCAATGCTTAGCATCCTCAAATCTTAGAATCCTCAATGCTTAGCATCCTCAATGCTTAGCATCCTCAATGCTTAGTATGCTCTATGCTTAGAATCCTCAATGCTTACCATCCTCAATGCTTAGCATCCTCAATGCTTAGCATCCTCAATGCTTAGAATCCTCAATGCTTAGAATCCTCAATGCTTCGAATCCTCCATGCATTGCTTAGAATCCTCAATAGTTAGAATCCTCAATGCTTACCATCCTCAATGCTTAGCATAGAAACCTCAATACTTAGAATCCTCAATGCTTAGCATCCTCATTACATAGCTTAGAATCCTCAATGCTTAGAATCCTCAATGCTTAGCATCCTCAATGCTTAGCATCCTCAATGCTTAGCATCCTCAATTCTTAGCATCCTCAAAGCTTAGAATACTCAATGCTTAGCATCCTCAATGCTTAGCATCCTCAATGCTTAGCATCCTCAATGCTTAGAATCCTCAATGCTTAGCATCCTCAATACTTAGCATCCTCAATGCTTAGCATCCTCAATGCTTAGAAACCTCAATGCTTTGCTTAGAAACCTCAATGCTTAGAATCCTCAATGCTTAGAATCCTCAAAGCCTAGCTTAGAATCTTCAATGCTTAGAATCCACAATGCTTAGCATCCTCAATGCTTAGAATCCTCAATGCTTAGCATCCTCAATGCTTAGCATCCTCAATGCTTAGAAACCTCAATGCTTTGCTTAGAAACCTCAATGCTTAGAATCCTCAATGCTTAGAATCCTCAATGCTTAGAATCCTCAATGCTTAGCATCCTCAATGCTTAGCATCCTCAATGCTTTGCATCCTCAATACTTAGCATCCTCAATGCTTAGAATCCTCCATGCTTAGCTTAGAAACCTCAATGCTTAGAATACTCAATGCTTAGAATCCTCAATGCTTAGAATCCTCAATGCCTAGATTAGAATCCTCAATGCTTAGAATCCTCAATGCTTAGAATCAATGCTTAGAATCCTCAATGCTTAGCATCCTCAATGCTTAGCTTAGAAAACTCAATGCTTAGAATCCTCAATGCTTAACATCCTCAATGTTTAGAATCCTCAATGCATAGCTTAGAATCCTCAATGCTTAGAATCCTCAATGCTTAGCATCCTCAATCCCTAGTATGCTCTATGCTTAGCTTAGAATCCTCAATGCTTAGAATCCTCAATGCTTACAAACCTCAATGCTGAGAAATTTTATTGTTTGAAACCTCATTGCTTAGCATCCCAAATGCTTACAAACCTCAATGCATAGAGGCCTTAATGCTTAGAAACCTCAAAGATTAGAAAACTCAATGCTTAGCTTAGAATCCTCTATGCTTAGAATCCTCAATGCTTAGAATCCTCCATGCATAGCTTAGAATCCTCAATGCTTAGAATCCTCAATGCTTAGCATCCTCAATGCTTAGCATCCTCAATGCTTAGAAACCTGAATGCTTTGATTAGAAACATCAATGCTTAGAATCCTCAATGCCTAGCTTAGTATCCTCAATACATAGAATCCTCAATGCTTAGAATCCTCAATGTTTAGCATCCTCAATGCTCAGCATCCTCAATGCTTAGCATCCTCAATGCTTAGCTTCCTCAATGCTTAGCATCCTCAATACTTAGAATCCTCTATGCTCAGCTTAGAAACCTCAATGCTTAGAATCCTCAAGGCTTAGAATCCTCAATGCTTAGAATCCTCAATGCTTAGAATCCTCAATGCTTAGAATCCTCCATGCATTGCTTAGAATCCTCAATAGTTAGAATCCTCAATGCTTCGCATCCTCAATGCTTAGCATAGAAACCTCAATACTTAGCATCCTCAATGCTTAGCATCCTCAATGCTTAGCATCCTGAATGCTTAGCACCCTCCAAGCTTAGAATCCTCAATGCTAAGCATCCTCAATGCTTAGCATCCTCAATGCTTTGCTTAGAAACCTCAATGCTTAGAATCCACAATGCTTAGAATCCTCAATGCCTAGCTTAGAATCCTCAATGCTTAGAATCCTCAATGCTTAGAATCCTCAATGCTTCGAATCCTCAATGCTTAGCATCCTTAATGCTTAGCATCCTCAATGCTTCGCATCCTCAATGCTTAGAATCCTCAATGCCTAGATTAGAATCCTCAATGCTTAGAATCCTCAATGCTTAGAATCCTCAATGCTTAGAATCCTCAATGCTTAGAATCCTCAATGCTTAGCATCCTCAATGCTTAGCTTAGAAAACTCAATGCTTACAATCCTCAATGCTTACAAACCTCAATCCTTAGTATGCTCTATGCTTAGCTTAGAATTTTCAATGCTTACAATCCTCAATGCTTACAAACCTCAATGCTGAGAAATTTTATTTTTTGAAACGTCATTGCTTAGCATCCCAAATGCTTACAAACCTCAATACATAGAGGCCTTAATGCTTAGAAACCTCAAAGATTAGAAAACTCAATGCTTGGCTTAGAATCCTCTATGCTTAGAATCCTCAATGCTTAGAATCTTCCATGCATAGCTTAGAATCCTCAATGCTTAGAATCCTCAATGCTTAGCATCCTCCATGCATTGCTTAGAATCCTCAATAGTTAGAATCCTCAATGCCTCGCATCCTCAATGCTTAGCTTAGAAACCTCAATGCTTAGAATCCTCAATGCTTAGCATCCTCAATGCTTAGCATCCTCATTGCTTAGCATCCTCAATGCTTAGCATCCTCAATGCTTAGCATCCTCAATGCTTAGAAACCTGAATGCTTTGCTTAGAAACCTCAATGCTTAGAATCCTCAATGCCTAGCTTAGAATCCTCAATACTTAGAATCCTCAATGCTTAGAATCCTCAATGCTTAGCATCCTCAATGCTTAGCATCCTCAATACTTAGAATCCTCCATGCTCAGCTTAGAAACCTCAATGCTTAGAATCCTCAAGGCTTAGAATCCTCAATGCTTAGAATCCTCAATGCCTAGATTTGAATCCAAAATGCTTAGAATCCTCAATGCTTAGAATCCTCAATGCTTAGAATCCTCAATGCTTAGAATCCTCAATGCTTAGCATCCTCAATGCTTAGCATCCTCAATGCTTAGCTTAGAAAACTCAATGCTTAGAATCCTCAATGCTTAACATCCTCAATGTTTAGAATCCTCAATGCATAGCTTAGAATCCTCAATGCTTAGAATCCTCAATGCTTAGTATCCTCAATCCTTAGTATGCTCTATGCTTAGCTTAGAATCCTCAATGCTTACAGACCTCAATGCTGAGAAATTTTATTGTTTGAAACCTCATTGCTTAGCATCCCAAATGCTTACAAACCTCAATGCATAGAGGCCTTAATGCTTAGAAACCTCAAAGATTAGAAAACTCAATGCTTGGCTTAGAATCCTCAATGCTTAGAATCCTCAATGCTTAGAATCCTCCATGCATAGCTTAGAATCCTCAATGCTTAGAATCCTCAATGCTTAGAATCCTCAATGCTTAGAATCCTCCTTGCATTGCTTAGAATCCTCAATAGTTAGAATCCTCAATGCTTCGCATCCTCAATGCTTAGCATAGAAACCTCAATACTTAGAATCCTCAATGCTTAGCATCCTCAATGCTTAGAATCCTCAATGCTTAGCATCCTCAATGCTTAGAATCCTCAATGCTTAGCATCCTCAATGCTTAGCATCCTCAATGCTTAGTATGCTCTATGCTTAGAATCCTCAATGCTTACCATCCTCAATGCTTAGCATCCTCAATGCTTAGAATCCTCAATGCTTAGAATCCTCAATGCTTAGAATCCTCCATGCATTGCTTAGAATCCTCAATAGTTAGAATCCTCAATGCTTACCATCCTCAATGCTTAGCATAGAAACCTCAATACTTAGAATCCTCAATGCTTAGCATCCTCATTACATAGCTTAGAATCCTCAATGCTTAGAATCCTCAATGCTTAGCATCCTCAATGCTTAGCATCCTCAATGCTTAGCATCCTCAATTCTTAGCATCCTCAAAGCTTAGAATACTCAATGCTTACCATCCTCAATGCTGAGCATCCTCAATGCTTAGCATCCTCAATGCTTAGAATCCTCAATGCTTAGCATCCTCAATGCTTAGCATCCTCAATGCTTAGCATCCTCAATGCTTAGAAACCTCAATGCTTTGCTTAGAAACTTCAATGCTTAGAATCCTCAATGCTTAGAATCCTCAATGCCTAGCTTAGAATCCTCAATGCTTAGAATCCTCAATGCTTAGCATCCTCAATGCTTAGCATCCTCAATGCTTTGCATCCTCAATACTTAGCATCCTCAATGCTTAGAATCCTCCATGCTTAGCTTAGAAACCTCAATGCTTAGAATCCTCAATGCTTAGAATCCTCAATGCTTAGAATCCTCAGTGCTTAGAATCCTCATTGCCTAGATTATAATCCTCAATGCTTAGAATTCTCAATGCTTAACATCCTCAATGCTTAGAATCCTCAATGCATAGCTTAGAATCCTCAGTGCTTAGAATCCGCAATGCTTAGCATCCTCAATCCTTAGTATGCTCTATGCTTAGCTTAGAATCCTCAATGCTTAGAATCCTCAATGCTTACAAACCTCAATGCTGAGAAATTTTATTGTTTGAAACCTCATTGCTTAGCATCGCAAATGCTTGCAAACCTCAATGCATAGAGGCCTTAATGCTTAGAAACCTCAAAGATTAGAAAACTCAATGCTTGGCTTAGAATCCTCAATGCTTAGAATCCTCAATGCTTAGAATCTTCAATGCTTAGCATCCTCCATGCATTTCTTAGAATCCTCAATAGAATCCTCAATGCGTCGCAACCTCAATGCTTAGCTTAGAAACCTCAATGCTTAGAATCCTCAATGCTTAGAATCCTAAATGCTTAGCATCCTCATTACATAGCTTAGATTCCTCAATGCTTAGAATCCTCAATGCTTAGCATCCTCAATGCTTAGCATCCTCAATTCTTAGCATCCTCAATGCTTAGAATACTCAATGCTTACCATCCTCAATGCTTAGCATCCTCAATGCTTAGCAACCTCAATGCTTAGAATCCTCAATGCTTAGCATCCTCAATGCTTAGCATCCTCAATGCTTAGAAACCTCAATGCTTTGCTTAGAAACTTCAATGCTTAGAATCCTCAATGCTTAGAATCCTCAATGCCTAGCTTAGAATCCTCAATGCTTAGAATCCTCAATGCTTAGCATCCTCAATTCTTAGCATCCTCAATGCTTAGCATCCTCAATGCTTAGCATCCTCAATGCGTAGAATCCTCCATGCTTAGCTTAGAAACCTCAATGCTTAGAATCCTCAATGCTTAGAATCCTCAATGCTTAGAATCCTCAGTGCTTAGAATCCTCATTGCCTAGATTAGAATCCTCAATGCTTAGAATCCTCAATGCTTAGAATCCTCAATGCTTAGGATCCTCAATGCATAGCTTAGAATCCTCAGTGCTTAGAATCCGCAATGCTTAGCATCCTCAATCCTTAGTATGCTCTATGCTTAGCTTAGAATCCTCAATGCTTAGAATCCTCAATGCTTACAAAGCTCAATGCTGAGAAATTTTATTGTTTGAAACCTCATTGCTTAGCATCCCAAATGCTTACAAACCTCAATGCATAGAGGCCTTAATGCTTAGAAACCTCAAAGATTAGAAAACTCAATGCTTGGCTTAGAATCCTCAGTGCTTAGAATCCTCAATGCTTAGAATCCTCCATGCATAGCTTAGAATCCTCAATGCTTAGAATCCTCAATGCTTAGCATCCTCCATGCATTGCTTAGAATCCTCAATAGTTAGAATCCTCAATGCTTCGCATCCTCAATGCTTAGCTTAGAATCCTCAATGCTTAGAATCCTCAATGCTTAGCATCCTCAATGCTTAGCATCCTCATTGCTTAGCATCCTCATTGCTTAGCATCCTCATTGCTTAGCTTAGAATCCTCAAAGCTCAGAATCCTCACTGCTTAGGAACATCAATGCTTAGCATCCTCCATGCATTGCTTAGAAACCTCAATGCGCAGAATCCTCATTGCTTAGAAATTTTATTGCTCTGAAACCTCAATGCTTATCAACCCTAATGCTTACAAACCTCATTGCATAGAGGCCTTAATGTTTAGAAACAACAAAGATTAGAAAACTCAATGCTTGGCTTAGAATCCTCAATGCTTAGCATCCTCAATGCTTAGCATCCTCAATGCTTAGCATCTTCAATGCCTAGAATCCTCAATGCTTAGAATCCTCAATGCTTAGCATCCTCAATGCTTTGCATCCTCAATACTTAGCATCCTCAATGCTTAGAATCCTCCATGCTTAGCTTAGAAACCTCAATGCTTAGAATCCTCAATGCTTAGAATCCTCAATGCTTACAATCCTCAATGCCTAGATTAGAATCCTCAATGCTTAGAATCCTCAATGCTTAGAATCCTCAATGCTTAGAATCCTCAATGCTTAGCTTAGAAAACTCAATGCTTAGAATCCTCAATGCTTAACATCCTCAATGTTTAGAATCCTCAATGCATAGCTTAGAATCCTCAATGCTTAGAATACTCAATGCTTAGAATCCTCAATGCTTAGCATCCTCAATGCTTAGCTTAGAAAACTCAATGCTTAGAATCCTCAATGCTTAACATCCTCAATGTTTAGAATCCTCAATGCATAGCTTAGAATCCTCAATGCTTAGAATCCTCAAGGCTTAGCATCCTCAATCCTTAGTATGCTCTATGCTTAGCTTACAATCCTCAATGCTTAGAATCCTCAATGCTTACAAACCCCAATGCTGAGAAATTTTATTGTTTGAAACCTCATTGCTTAGCATCCCAAATGCTTACAAACCTCAATGCATAGAGGCCTTAATGCTTAGAAACCTCAAAGATTAGAAAACTCAATGCTTGGCTTAGAATCCTCTATGCTTAGAATCCTCAATGCTTAGAATCCCCCATGCTTAGAATCCTCAATGCTTAGCATCCTCAATGCTTAGCATCCTCAATGCTTAGAAACCTGAATGCTTTGCTTAGAAACCTCAATGCTTAGAATCCTCAATGCCTAGCTTAGAATCCTCAATACTTAGAATCCTCAATGCTTAGAATCCTCAATGCTTAGCATCTTCAATGCTTAGCATCCTCAATGCTTAGCATCCTCAATGCTTAGCTTCCTCAATGCTTAGCATCCTCAATACTTAGAATCCTCCATGCTCAGCTTAGAAACCTCAATGCTTAGAATCCTCAAAACTTAGAATCCTCAATGCTTAGAATCCTCAATGCCTAGATTAGAATCCTAAATGCTTAGAATCCTCAATGCTTAGAATCCTCAATGCTTAGAATACTCAATGCTTAGAATCCTCAATGCTTAGCATCCTCAATGCTTAGCTTAGAAAACTCAATGCTTAGAATCCTCAATGCTTAACATCCTCAATGTTTAGAATCCTCAATGCATAGCTTAGAATCCTCAATGCTTAGAATCCTCAAGGCTTAGCATCCTCAATCCTTAGTATGCTCTATGCTTAGCTTACAATCCTCAATGCTTAGAATCCTCAATGCTTACAAACCTCAATGCTGAGAAATTTTATTGTTTGAAACCTCATTGCTTAGCATCCCAAATGCTTACAAACCTCAATGCATAGAGGCCTTAATGCTTAGAAACCTCAAAGATTAGAAAATTCAATGCTTGGCTTAGAATCCTCATAGCTTAGAATCCTCAATGCTTAGAATCCTCCATGCTTAGAATCCTCAATGCTTAGCATCCTCAATGCTTAGCTTAGAAAACTCAATGCTTAGAATCCTCAATGCTTAGAAACCTCAATGCACAGAATCCTTAATGCTTAGAAACCTCAATACTTAGCATCCTAAGTGCTTAGCTTAGAATCCTCACTGCTTAGAAACCTGAATGCTTAGAATCCTCAATGCTTAGAATTTTCAATGCTTAGCTTAGAAACCTCAATGCTTAGAATTCTCAATGCTTAACATCCTCAATGTTTAGAATCCTCAATGCATAGCTTAGAATCCTCAATGCTTAGAATCCTTAATGCTTAGAATCCTCAATGCTTAGCATCCTCAATGCTTAGCATCCTCAATGCTTAGCATCCTCACTGCTTAGCATCCTCAATGCTTAGTATGCTCTATGCTTAGAATCCTCAATGCTTAGCATCCTCAATGCTTACCATCCTCAATGCTTAGCATCCTCAATGCTTAGCATCCTCAATGCTAAGAATCCTCAATGCTTAGAATCCTCAATGCTTAGAATCCTCAATGCTTAGAATCCTCCATGCATTGCTTAGAATCCTCAATAGTTAGAATCCTCAATGCTTCGCATCCTCAATGCTTAGCATAGAAACCTCAATACTTAGAATCCTCAATGCTTAGCATCCTCATTACATAGCTTAGAATCCTCAATGCTTAGAATCCTCAATGCTTAGCATCCTCAATGCTTAGCATCCTCAATGCTTAGCATCCTGAATGCTTAGCATCCTCAATGCTTAGCATCCTCATTGCTTAGCATCCTCATTGCTTAGCATCCTCATTGCTTAGCTTAGAATCCTCAAAGCTCAGAATCCTCACTGCTTAGGAACATCAATGCTTAGCATCCTCCATGCATTGCTTAGAAACCTCAATGCGCAGAATCCTCATTGCTTAGAAATTTTATTGCTCTGAAACCTCAATGCTTAGCAACCCTAATGCTTACAAACCTCATTGCATAGAGGCCTTAATGTTTAGAAACAACAAAGATTAGAAAACTCAATGCTTGGCTTAGAATCCTCAATGCTTAGAATCCTCAATGCTTAGCATCCTCAATGCTTAGCATCTTCAATGCCTAGAATCCTCAATGCTTAGAATCCTCAATGCTTAGCATCCTCAATGCTTTGCATCCTCAATACTTAGCATCCTCAATGCTTAGAATCCTCCATGCTTAGCTTAGAAACCTCAATGCTTAGAATCCTCAATGCTTAGAATCCTCAATGCTTACAATCCTCAATGCCTAGATCAGAATCCTCAATGCTTAGAATCCTCAATGCTTAGAATCCTCAATGCTTAGAATCCTCAATGCTTAGCTTAGAAAACTCAATGCTTAGAATCCTCAATGCTTAACATCCTCAATGTTTAGAATCCTCAATGCATAGCTTAGAATCCTCAATGCTTAGAATCCTCAATGCTTAGCATCCTCAATCCTTAGTATGCTTTATGCTTAGCTTAGAATCCTCAATGCTTAGAATCCTCAATGCTTACAAACCTCAATGCTGAGAAATTTTATTGTTTGAAACCTCATTGCTTAGCATCCCAAATGCTTACAAACCTCAATGCATAGAGGCCTTAATGCTTAGAAACCTCAAAGATTAGAAAACTCAATGCTTGGCTTAGAATCCTCTATGCTTAGAATCCTCAATGCTTAGAATCCTCCATGCTTAGAATCCTCAATGCTTAGCATCCTCAATGCTTAGCATCCTCAATGCTTAGAAACCTGAATGCTTTGCTTAGAAACCTCAATGCTTAGAATCCTCAATGCCTAGCTTAGAATCCTCAATACTTAGAATCCTCAATGCTTAGAATCCTCAATGCTTAGCATCTTCAATGCTTAGCATCCTCAATGCTTAGCATCCTCAATGCTTAGCTTCCTCAATGCTTAGCATCCTCAATACTTAGAATCCTCCATGCTCAGCTTAGAAACCTCAATGCTTAGAATCCTCAAGGCTTAGAATCCTCAATGCTTAGAATCCTCAATGCCTAGATTAGAATCCTAAATGCTTAGAATCCTCAATGCTTAGAATCCTCAATGCTTAGAATACTCAATGCTTAGAATCCTCAATGCTTAGCATCCTCAATGCTTAGCTTAGAAAACTCAATGCTTAGAATCCTCAATGCTTAACATCCTCAATGTTTAGAATCCTCAATGCATAGCTTAGAATCCTCAATGCTTAGAATCCTCAAGGCTTAGCATCCTCAATCCTTAGTATGCTCTATGCTTAGCTTACAATCCTCAATGCTTAGAATCCTCAATGCTTACAAACCTCAATGCTGAGAAATTTTATTGTTTGAAACCTCATTGCTTAGCATCCCAAATGCTTACAAACCTCAATGCATAGAGGCCTTAATGCTTAGAAACCTCAAAGATTAGAAAATTCAATGCTTGGCTTAGAATCCTCATAGCTTAGAATCCTCAATGCTTAGAATCCTCCATGCTTAGAATCCTCAATGCTTAGCATCCTCAATGCTTAGCTTAGAAAACTCAATGCTTAGAATCCTCAATGCTTAGAAACCTCAATGCACAGAATCCTTAATGCTTAGAAACCTCAATACTTAGCATCCTAAGTGCTTAGCTTAGAATCCTCACTGCTTAGAAACCTGAATGCTTAGAATCCTCAATGCTTAGAATTTTCAATGCTTAGCTTAGAAACCTCAATGCTTAGAATTCTCAATGCTTAACATCCTCAATGTTTAGAATCCTCAATGCATAGCTTAGAATCCTCAATGCTTAGAATCCTTAATGCTTAGAATCCTCAATGCTTAGCATCCTCAATGCTTAGAATCCTCAATGCTTAGCATCCTCAAATCTTAGAATCCTCAATGCTTAGCATCCTCAATGCTTAGCATCCTCAATGCTTAGCATCCTCACTGCTTAGCATCCTCAATGCTTAGTATGCTCTATGCTTAGAATCCTCAATGCTTAGCATCCTCAATGCTTACCATCCTCAATGCTTAGCATCCTCAATGCTTAGCATCCTCAATGCTAAGAATCCTCAATGCTTAGAATCCTCAATGCTTAGAATCCTCAATGCTTAGAATCCTCCATGCATTGCTTAGAATCCTCAATAGTTAGAATCCTCAATGCTTCGCATCCTCAATGCTTAGCATAGAAACCTCAATACTTAGAATCCTCAATGCTTAGCATCCTCATTACATAGCTTAGAATCCTCAATGCTTAGAATCCTCAATGCTTAGCATCCTCAATGCTTAGCATCCTCAATGCTTAGCATCCTGAATGCTTAGCATCCTCAATGCTTAGCATCCTCATTGCTTAGCATCCTCATTGCTTAGCATCCTCATTGCTTAGCTTAGAATCCTCAAAGCTCAGAATCCTCACTGCTTAGGAACATCAATGCTTAGCATCCTCCATGCATTGCTTAGAAACCTCAATGCGCAGAATCCTCATTGCTTAGAAATTTTATTGCTCTGAAACCTCAATGCTTAGCAACCCTAATGCTTACAAACCTCATTGCATAGAGGCCTTAATGTTTAGAAACAACAAAGATTAGAAAACTCAATGCTTGGCTTAGAATCCTCAATGCTTAGAATCCTCAATGCTTAGCATCCTCAATGCTTAGCATCTTCAATGCCTAGAATCCTCAATGCTTAGAATCCTCAATGCTTAGCATCCTCAATGCTTTGCATCCTCAATACTTAGCATCCTCAATGCTTAGAATCCTCCATGCTTAGCTTAGAAACCTCAATGCTTAGAATCCTCAATGCTTAGAATCCTCAATGCTTACAATCCTCAATGCCTAGATCAGAATCCTCAATGCTTAGAATCCTCAATGCTTAGAATCCTCAATGCTTAGAATCCTCAATGCTTAGCTTAGAAAACTCAATGCTTAGAATCCTCAATGCTTAACATCCTCAATGTTTAGAATCCTCAATGCATAGCTTAGAATCCTCAATGCTTAGAATCCTCAATGCTTAGCATCCTCAATCCTTAGTATGCTTTATGCTTAGCTTAGAATCCTCAATGCTTAGAATCCTCAATGCTTACAAACCTCAATGCTGAGAAATTTTATTGTTTGAAACCTCATTGCTTAGCATCCCAAATGCTTACAAACCTCAATGCATAGAGGCCTTAATGCTTAGAAACCTCAAAGATTAGAAAACTCAATGCTTGGCTTAGAATCCTCTATGCTTAGAATCCTCAATGCTTAGAATCCTCCATGCTTAGAATCCTCAATGCTTAGCATCCTCAATGCTTAGCATCCTCAATGCTTAGAAACCTGAATGCTTTGCTTAGAAACCTCAATGCTTAGAATCCTCAATGCCTAGCTTAGAATCCTCAATACTTAGAATCCTCAATGCTTAGAATCCTCAATGCTTAGCATCTTCAATGCTTAGCATCCTCAATGCTTAGCATCCTCAATGCTTAGCTTCCTCAATGCTTAGCATCCTCAATACTTAGAATCCTCCATGCTCAGCTTAGAAACCTCAATGCTTAGAATCCTCAAGGCTTAGAATCCTCAATGCTTAGAATCCTCAATGCCTAGATTAGAATCCTAAATGCTTAGAATCCTCAATGCTTAGAATCCTCAATGCTTAGAATACTCAATGCTTAGAATCCTCAATGCTTAGCATCCTCAATGCTTAGCTTAGAAAACTCAATGCTTAGAATCCTCAATGCTTAACATCCTCAATGTTTAGAATCCTCAATGCATAGCTTAGAATCCTCAATGCTTAGAATCCTCAAGGCTTAGCATCCTCAATCCTTAGTATGCTCTATGCTTAGCTTACAATCCTCAATGCTTAGAATCCTCAATGCTTACAAACCTCAATGCTGAGAAATTTTATTGTTTGAAACCTCATTGCTTAGCATCCCAAATGCTTACAAACCTCAATGCATAGAGGCCTTAATGCTTAGAAACCTCAAAGATTAGAAAGTTCAATGCTTGGCTTAGAATCCTCATAGCTTAGAATCCTCAATGCTTAGAATCCTCCATGCTTAGAATCCTCAATGCTTAGCATCCTCAATGCTTAGCTTAGAAAACTCAATGCTTAGAATCCTCAATGCTTAGAAACCTCAATGCACAGAATCCTTAATGCTTAGAAACCTCAATACTTAGCATCCTAAGTGCTTAGCTTAGAATCCTCACTGCTTAGAAACCTGAATGCTTAGAATCCTCAATGCTTAGAATTTTCAATGCTTAGCTTAGAAACCTCAGTGCTTAGAATTCTCAATGCTTAACATCCTCAATGTTTAGAATCCTCAATGCATAGCTTAGAATCCTCAATGCTTAGAATCCTTAATGCTTAGAATCCTCAATGCTTAGCATCCTCAATGCTTAGAATCCTCAATGCTTAGCATCCTCAAATCTTAGAATCCTCAATGCTTAGCATCCTCAATGCTTAGCATCCTCAATGCTTAGCATCCTCACTGCTTAGCATCCTCAATGCTTAGTATGCTCTATGCTTAGAATCCTCAATGCTTAGCATCCTCAATGCTTACCATCCTCAATGCTTAGCATCCTCAATGCTTAGCATCCTCAATGCTAAGAATCCTCAATGCTTAGAATCCTCAATGCTTAGAATCCTCAATGCTTAGAATCCTCCATGCATTGCTTAGAATCCTCAATAGTTAGAATCCTCAATGCTTCGCATCCTCAATGCTTAGCATAGAAACCTCAATACTTAGAATCCTCAATGCTTAGCATCCTCATTACATAGCTTAGAATCCTCAATGCTTAGAATCCTCAATGCTTAGCATCCTCAATGCTTAGCATCCTCAATGCTTAGCATCCTGAATGCTTAGCATCCTCAATGCTTAGCATCCTCAATGCTTAGCATCCTCAATGCTTAGAATCCTCAATGCTTAGCATCCTCAATGCTTAGCATCCTCAATGCTTAGCATCCTCATTGCTTTGCTTAGAAACCTCAATGCTTAGAATCCACAATGCTTAGAATCCTCAATGCCTAGCTTAGAATCCTCAAAGCTTAGAATCCTCAATGCTTAGAATCCTCAATGCTTAGAATCCTCAATGCTTAGAATCCTCAATGCTTAGCATCCTCAATGCTTAGCATCCTCAATACTTAGCATCCTCAATGCTTAGAATCCTCCATGCTTAGCTTAGAAACCACAATGCTTAGAATCCTCAATGCTTAGAATCCTCAATGCTTAGAATCCTCAATGCCTAGATTAGAATCCTCAGTGCTTAGAATCCTCAATGCTTAGAATCCTCAATGCTTAGAATCCTCAATGCTTAGCATCCTCAATGCTTAGCTTAGAAAACTCAATGCTTAGAATCCTCAATGCTTAACATCCTCAATGTTTAGAATCCTCAATGCATAGCTTAGAATCCTCAATGCTTAGAATCCTCAATGCTTAGCATCCTCAATCCTTAGTATGCTCTATGCTTAGCTTAGAATCCTCAATGCTTAGAATCCTCAATGCTTACAAACCTCAATGCTGAGAAATTTTATTGTTTGAAACCTCATTGCTTAGCATCCCAAATGCTTACAAACCTCAATGCTTAGAATCCTCAATGCTTAGAATCCTCAATGCTTAGAATCCTCAATGCATAGATTAGAATCCTCAATGCTTAGAATCCTCAATGCTTAGCATCCTCAATCCTTAGTATGCTCTATGCTTAGCTTAGAATCCTCAATGCTTAGAATCCTCAATGCTTAGAATCCTCAAAGCTTAGCATCCTCAATGCTTAGCATCCTCAATTCTTAGAATCCTCAAAGCTCAGGATCCTCAATGCTTAGAAACCTCAATGCACAGAGTCCTTAATGCTTAGAAACCTCAATACTTAGCATCCTCAGTGCTTACCATAGAATCCTCACTGCTTACAAACCAGAAAGCTTATAATCCTCAGTGCTTAGCATCCTCAATGAGTAGAATCCCCAATGCTTAGAATCCTCAATGCTTAGCATCCCCATTACATAGCTTAGAATCCTCAATGCTTAGCATCCTCAATGCTTAACATCCTCAATGCTTAGCATCCTCATTGCTTAGCATCCTCATTGCTTAGCATCCTCATTGCTTAGCTTCGAATCCTCAAAGCTCAGAATCCTCACAGCTTAGGAACCTCAATGCTTAGCATCCTCCATGCATTGCTTAGAAACCTCAATGCGTAGAATCCTCATTGCTTAGAAATTTTATTGCTTTGAATCCTCAATGCTTAGCATCCCTAATGCTTACAAACCTGAGTGCATAGAGGCCTTAATGTTTAGAAACCTTAAAGATTAGAAAACTCAATGCTTGGCTTAGAATCCTCAATGCTTACCATCCTCAATGCTTAGCATCCTCAATGCTTAGCATCCTCAATGCTTAGAATCCTCAATGTCTAGCTTAGAATCCTCAATGCTTAGAATCCTCAATGCCTAGAATCCTCAATGCTTAGAAACCTCAATGCTTAGAAACCTCAATGCACAGAGTCCTTAATGCTTAGAAACCTCAATACTTAGCATCCTCAGTGCTTAGCTTAGAATCCTCACTGCTTAAAAACCTCAATGCTTATAATCCTCAATGCTTAGAATCCTCAATGCTTAGAATCCTCAATGTCTGGCTTAGAATCCTCAATGCTTAGAATCCTCAATGCCTAGTATCCTCAACGCCTAGAATCCTCAATGCTTAGAAATCTCAATGCACACAGTCCTTAATGCTTAGAAACCTCAATACTTAGCATCCTCAGTGCTTAGCTTAGAATCCTCACTGCTTAAAAACCTCAATGCTTATAATCCTCAGTGCTTAGCATCCTCAATGCGTAGAATCCCCAATACTTAGAAACCTCAATGCTTAGCATCCTCAATCCTTAGTATGCTCTATGCTTAGCTTAGAATCCTCAATGCTTAGAATCCTCAATGGTTACAAACGTCAATGCTGAGATACTTTATTGTTTGAAACCTCATTGCTTAGCATCCCAAATGCTTACAAACCTCAGTGCATAGAGGCCTTAATGCTTAGAAACCTCAAAGATTAGAAAACTCAATGCTTGGCTTAGAATCCTCAATGCTTAGAATCCTCCATGCATAGCTTAGAATCCTCAATGCTTAGAATCCTCAATGCTTAGAATCCTCAATGCTTAGCATCCTCATTGCTTAGCATCCTCAATGCTTAGCATCCTCAATGCTTAGCATCCTCATTGCTTTGCTTAGAATACTCAAAGCTCAGAATCCTCAATGCTTAGGAACCTCAATGCTTAGCATCCTCCATGCATTGCTTAGAAACCTCAATGCGCAGAATCCTCATTGCTTAGAAATTGTATTGCTCTGAAACCTCAATGCTTAGCAACCCTAATGCTTACAAACCTCAATACATAGAGGCCTTAATGTTTAGAAACCTCAAAGATTAGAAAACTCAATGCTTGGCTTAGAATCCTCAATGCTTAGAATCCTCAATGCTTAGCATCCTCAATGCTTAGCATCCTCAATGCTTAGCATCCTCAATGCTTAGAATCCTCAATGCTTAGCATCCTCAATGCTTAGAATCCTCAATGCTTAGAATCGTCAATGCACAGAGTCATTCATGCTTAGAAACCTCAATACTTAGCATCCTCAGTGCTTAGCTTAGAATCCTCACTGCTTCGAAACCTGAATGCTTAGAATCCTCAATGCTTAGAATCCTCAATGCATAGCTTAGAAACCTGAATGCTTAGAATCCTCAATGCTTAACATCCTCAATGTTTAGAATCCTCAATGCATAGCTTACAATCCTCAATGCTTAGAATACTCAATGCTTAGCATCCTCAATGCTTAGCGTCCTCAATGCTTAGCATCCTCAATGCTTAGCTTAGAATCCTCAAAGCTCAGGATCCTCAATGCTTAGAAACCTCAATGCACAGAGTCCTTAATGCTTAGAAACCTCAATACTTAGCATCCTCAGTGCTTAGCTTAGAATCCTCACTGCTTAGAAACCTCAATGCTTAGAATCCTCAGTGCTTAGCATCCTCAATGCGTAGAATACCCAATGCTTAGAAACCTCAATGCTTAGCATCCTCAATCCTTAGTATGCTCTATGCTTAGCTTAGAATCCTCAATGCTTAGAATCCTCAGTTCATAGCATCCTCCATGCATTGCTTAGAAATCTCAATGCGTAGAATCCTCATACCTTAGAATCCTCTACGCTGAGAAATTTTATTGCTTGGAAACCTCAATGCTTAGCATCCCTAATGGTTACAAACCTCAATGCGTACAGTCCTTAATGCTTAGAAACCTCAATGCATAGCATCATCAATTCATACCTTAGAATACTCAATGCATAGAATCCTCAATGCTTAGAATCCTTAATCTTCGAATCCTCAATGCTTAGAATCCTCAACGCTTAGCATCCTCAATGCTCAACTTAGAACCTTCAATGCCTAGAATCCTCAATGCTTAGAATCCCCCCAATGATTAGAGCCCTTAAAGCTTAGAAACCTCAATACTTAGCATCGTCACTGCATAGCTTAGAATCCTCAATGCTTAGAAACCGTAATGCTTAGCATCCTCAATCCTTAGTATGCTCAATGCTTAGCTTAGAATACTCAATGATTAGAAACCTCATTGCTTAGCATCCTCCATTCTTTGCTTTGAAACCTCATTCCATAGAATCCTCAATGCGTAGAATCCTCAACGCTGAGAAAACTTATTGCTTTGAAACCTCAATGCTTAGCATCCCTAATGCTTAGAAACCTCAGTGCATAGCTTAGAATCCTCAATGCTTAGAATCCTCAATGCACAGCATCCTCAATGCTTAGCTTATAAACCTCAATGCATAGAATTCTCAATGCGTAGAATCCGCATTCCTTAGAATCTTCAACGCTGAGAAACTTTCTTGCTTTGAAACCTCAATCCTTAGCATCCTTAATGCTAAGAAACCTCACTGCATAGCGTCCTTAATGCTTAGAATCCTCAATGCTTAGAAAGCTCAGTACTTAGACTTCTTAAGGCTTAGAAACCTCAAAGCTTAGAATCCTCATTGCTTAGCATCCTCATTGCTCAGCACCCTCAATGCTTTGAAACCTCAATGCATTGAGTCGTTAATGCTTAGAATCCTCAATACTTGGAATCCACAATGCTATGCTCAGAATCCTCAATGCCTAAAATCCTCAATGCTTAGAATCCCCAAAGATTAGAGTCCTTAATGCTTAGAAACCTCAATGCTTAGAATCCTCAGTGCTTAGCATTCTCAAACCTTGCAATCCTCAATGCATAGAATCTTTATGTCTTAGAATCCGTAATGCTTAGCATCCTCAATGCTTAGCATCCTTAATGATTAGAAACCTCAATGCACAGAGTCCTTAATGCTTGAAACATTTATGCTTAGAAACCTCAATTCATAGAACCCACAATGCTTAACCTAGTATCCTCAGTGCTTAGAATCGTCAATGCTTAGAACCCTCAATGTTTACCTTAGAATCCTCAATGCTTAGCATCTTGAATGCTTAGTATCCTCAATGCATAGAATCCCCAATGCTTAGAATCCTCAATGAAAAGAGTCCTTAATGCTTAGAAAGCTCAATGCTTAGAAACGTCAATGCATAGAGTCCTCAATGCTTAGAACCCTCAATGCTTAGAACCCTCAATGCTTAGAATCCTCAATGCTTAGAAAACTCAATGCTTAGAAACTTCAATGCATAGAGTCCTCAGTGCTTAGCTTAGAATCCTCAATGTGTACCATCCTCAATGCTTACAAACCTCAAAGCTTAGAAACCTCAATGCTTAGAAAACTCATTGCTTAGAATCCTCAACGATGAGAAACCTTATTGCATAGAAACCACAAAGCTTAGAAACCACAATGCATAGAGTCCTTAATGCTTAGCAACCTCAATGCATAGAAAACTTAAAGCATAGAAACGTCAATGTTTAGAATCCTTAATGCTTAGAAACCTCACTGCTTAGAAAGCTCAATGCATAGAGTCGTTAATGCATAGAAACCTCAATGCTTAGAATCCTCAATGCTCAGCTTAGAAACCTCAATGCTTAGAAACCTCATGGCATAGCATGCTCAATGCATAGCATAGAATCATCAATGCTTAGAACCCTCAATGCTTAGAATCTTCATTGCTTTCCATTCTCAAAGCTCAGCAGCCTCAATACTTAGCATCCTCAATGCTTAGAATCCACAATGCTTAGCATCCTCAATGCTTAGCATCCACAATGCTTAGATTAGAATCCTCAATGCTTAGAAACCTCAATGCTTAGAATCCTTAATCCTTAGCATCCTCAATGTTTAGCATCCTCAATGCTTTGGGTAGAATCCTCAATGCTTAGAAACCTTAAAGCTTTGAATCCTCAATGCTTTGCTTACAATCCTCAATGCTTAAACAACTCAATCCTTAGCATCCTCAATGCTTAGCATCCTCAATGCTTAGCTTAGAATACTCAATGCTTAGAATCCTCGGTGCTTAGCAACCTCAATGCACAGAGTCCTTAAAACTTAGAAACCTCAAAACTTAGCATCCTCAGTGCTTAGCTTAGAATCCTCACTGCTTAGAAACCTGAGTGCTTAGAATCCTCAATGCTTAGAATCCTCAATGCTTAGAATCCTCAATGCTTATCATCCTCAATGCTTAGCATCCTCAATGCTTAGATTAGAATCATCAATGCTTAGAATCCTCATGGCTTAGATACCTCAATGCTTAGTATCCTTAATGATTGGAAATGTCAATGCTTAGAGTCCTCAATGCTTAGCGTAGAATCCTCAAGGCGTAGAATCCTCAAGGCGTAGAATCCTCAGGGCGTAGAATCCTCAAGGCGTAGAATCCCCAAGGCGTAGAATCCCCAAGGCGTAGAATCCTCAGGGCGTAGATTCCTCAAGGCGTAGAATCCCCAAGGCGTAGAATCCCCAAGGTGTAGAATCCTCAGGGCGTAGAATCCTCAGGGCGTAGAATCCTCAAGGCGTAGAGCCCTTAAAGCATAGAAACCTCAATGCTTATAGTCCTTTATTTTTAGAAACCTCAATGCTTAGAAACCTGAACGCTTAGAATCCTCAATGCATAGAGTCCTTATTGCTTATCATCCTCAATGCTTAGAATCCTCATTGCTTAGCATCCTCAATGCTTAGAAACATCAATGCTTAGAAACCTTTGATGATTAGAATCCTCAATGCTTAGCGTCCTTAATGTTTAGAAATCTCAATGCATAAAGTCCTTAAAGCTTAGAAACCTCAATGCTTAGAAACCTGAATGCTTAGATTCCTCAATGCTTAGAAACCTCAATGCCTAGAATCGTCATTGCTTAGCTCAGAATCCACAATGCTCAGATTCCTCCATGCTTAGAAATCTCCTTGCTTACTCAGTGCTTAGAATCCTCAATGCTTAGCATACTCAAAGTTTAGAAACCTCAATGCTTAACATCCTCAATGCTTAGCTTAGAATCCTCAATGCTTAGAATCCTTAATGCTTAGAAAGCTCAATGCTTAGCATCCTGTTTTCTTAGCTAAAAAACCTCAATGCTTAGAAACTTCCCTGCTTAGAAACCGCAATGCTTTGCATCCTCAATGATTTGCATCCTCAATGCTTACAAACATTAATGCTTAGCATCCTCCTTGCTTAGAAACCTTAATTCTTAGAAACCTCAATGCTTAGAATCCTCATTGCTTAGAAACCTCAATGCTTAATATCTTCAATGCTTTGCTTAGAATTCTCAATGCTTAGGAACCTCATTGCTTAGAAACCTATGTGGTTAAAATCCTCAATGGTTAGAAACCTTAATGATTAGAATACAGAATACTTAGAATCCTCAATGCTTAGCTTAGAATCTTCAGTGCTTTGCATCCTCAATGCTTAGCATCCTCAATGCTTAGCTTCAAATCCTCAATGCTTAGAAACCTCAACGCTTAGCATTCTCTATGCTTAGCTTAGAATCCTCAATGTTTAGAATCCTTAATGATGAGAATACTCAGTACTTAGATTCCTCAATGTTTAGCTTAGAATCCTCAACACTTAGAAACCTCAATACTTAGAATCCTCAATGCTTAGCATACTCAATGCTCAGCATACTCAATGCTTAACTTAGAATCCTCAATGCTTAGAAACCACAATGCGTAGAATCCTCAATGCTTAGCTTAGAATCCTCATTGGTTAGAAACCTCAATGCTTAGGAACCTCATTGCTGAGAAACCACAGTGCTTAAAGTCCTCAATGCTTTGAATACTGTTTAAGTTTTTAACTAACATCTCCATCTAAGCAGTTGCATCTGCATTAGTATAGCATGATATTACAACCACTGCATTTTGAACCAGATATGCAACTCAACATTCATTGGCATTCTTTATCTCACTCTGCCAGTCCTCTGAGCTATGCATATACAACTGAGTTTCAAAATTTAAACTGCATACCTATTATATTGCTGCTAATGTTAGCTTCACAGGTACTCATCACAAACTAACCTTGCATTTACTGTAGGGTAAGAACGTTCCCATCCACGATTGTATGCCACACATTCTCAGTCTAGCCTGGCGGCAATATCCAGAGACAGAGTATTGAGACAAATTCCATCGGAATCAAATTAAGACGGAGGACAGCTGGCTAGCAAGGATTACTGCCAAAAACAACTGGGGATTATACTGGATAAGCTGATGATGTAAATAAATTCCCAAAAATGACATTTCTCCTTCTGGGACACACTAACATCAATGTCTCAGCTAACACAAGTAATGCTGTTCTATTGGTCTTTTTTTCCCCACCTTGTTCAACCCAATGAACAAAAACAACTTGCTTAAGTATGGTGTCTACTGCTGGCCACCAAAGTTTAAAAATTTAAACTGGTGAAAAAGCCATTAAGGAACGATAACATGTTTGGTGTTAACAATGTATTAAGAAAATTAGGGAAAATGGATTTTAAGCTAGAAAAGGAAAGATGAACAGAGAAGAAACAACAGTGTTATTGTCTATCTGCTAAACCTATCTACAGTAACTTGACTGCATTCATGTGTGCCTCCATATTTACACTACCCTCCCGCTAGTCTTTGTCTATAAAAGTTCTGTATGAAGATACTCCACCACAGAGCTCAGAGTAGAATCAGTGCTAAGTCTATTATCACATAGGTCATCCTAGCTACAGGTTTAGAAATTAGGTCCAAGAATGCCCTCTATACCACTGAAACCAACTCTTGGATCCTGAGATTGGCTTGAGATTATTTTTTTTCCTGCAGCACCAGGTAATTTCAGGTATCCAAGTATTTCCTACTAGCATGTATTTTCTACTACTAATCATCAGTCCATATGTTTTTCAGTCTATGTGAGAAAAACATAGATTGCCTTGTAGAAACAGTAGAAGATGCAGTCAGCAGATGCAGAAGACACTGGAGATCCATAAAACAGACTGCAACAATATGCTCATTCAGGATGAGCAAAGCAGTGGAACCATTGCCCTAAACTGTCCCATACGTAAAATGAAGTATAGGCAGGACACGAGAGCAGCAGAGACCTGCAGGATAAGTGCTGCAAAGGCAAAGCAAAGAAATCCACAGAGCTATGAAATCCACTGGCTATTTTCTGAGAGAAGGATTTCATCTGAAATGAAATCAGGCAGGAGAAGCAGACTGAGAAAGTTTCCATTGTCATAAAAATATCTCCCTGGGTAATCCACGCTGATGGGAAAAGGAAACTCTGATAATTTATGTGACAGTTTAATGGGATTTTTGTGACACATGATACTTTAGAAAGAATTTGCCCAAATCGGACAGACAGGACTTTAATAAGGTTTCAGCCTCAAAACAGCAATATTTTCACCCTTTATTTTGCATTTTATCCTACACATACACTGCTCACTCATAGCCCATCTATCTCATTTGCAGGGCATATTTCTATATTGTGAGAACAACAACTCCTCTGCACTTTCTGGTGACATTCTCAGCTAGAGAAACCTCTGCCTATCTGAGATCCCTAAAGGGATCAAGCTGACTTTGCATCTTCAGGGCAGAGCAGCAGAGCTTTGAATTCTGAGCCATAAGCTGCCCATGGGCCACATCCCCAGCTCTGTGGATGTCATTAATAGCTTCTCTGTAGAAATCAAGGGTAGCAGATGGACAGTCTGCAGTAGCGATCACAAACAATAGGATGCACCCAGGGCACACTCCAGGAGTAAACGTCTCTCACGCTGACTTACACCTCAACCCATTTCTTCTCCTTATGAGAGACAGCCTTCACCCCAGTGCAGCATTCCCCTGCCCTTCATTGCCATCACTCAGAGAACAGGCACAGTACCAAAAGTAGTTGCTTAGAACACTCAACTATGGCGAAGCCAGGGTTAACAGGACGAAACTTTGCAGAAGTTGAATATCAGTGAATTATATGGAAGAGTTTCCCCCGTGGAGAAGTAGAAGTTAACATTAAATATACATTGCCCTGAGCACTAGAAGCCATTCTGTACATAACAGCCTCACAGAGGCTGGAGACAGAGATAACCCGACAGGCATTTGTTTTCTTACTCATTCCTATGGATCTACCCCTGAAGCCCTTATTTTTTTCTGGAAAAGCACCTTGTGGGAATCTGGGCAGGTGAGGAACGGTGTGCAAATGATTCAATGTTTTGCCCAGTGTTTCTTTACTCCATGAAGCTAAGATCAGCGTGGGACATGAAATGATACCTGTTGGCCCTACGATGGGCGTGGAAAACAGAGCACCTGTCACTATTTCTTTCACCATTGGGACTACCAGCCAAATTTAACAGGGAAACAAGCTGTGTTGTGTAGTCCCTCGAGCTCTTCTGCTCTACGTGAGACACATTCTGTAGTAAAGAGAAGAATTTAAACCCACCTAATCCCACCAGCAGCATAAAGCAGTGCTCATTCTTAAACATGGGTTGTGTCTTTAAGAGGTACAGATCCATCTCTGCCTCTGACTTGAGGTCTTCCTCAGGGAATGGCTCATAAGAAATGAGATATATTAAAAGGAAGTGAAATCAGAGCCTCCCATTATCAAAGGGATAAAATATCAATTTTTTGTCAAGATAAAAAGCATCGTAGATTGGCTCAGATGGGAAAAATTAAATTCTTCGTCTTCAGTTGATTTGATATTTATCACTCCACCGCTCTAGAAATATTCTGACAGGGAATGTTTCTTAAAATATTATCCTGCATTTCTCCTCAGTTAGCAAGCTGGGAGAGTATGAACTTGTGTGTCTTGTTACACCTAAAAAACTCATAGGAAAAGAGAAAAAGGAAAGAAAACAAAGTCTAGAAAATACACCTTCTAACACTTCATTTCACCAAGAGCTTCTCAATAAAGGACCTCAATTGGGGAATCACTGCTGTCCAAGTCTACCTACCCCATATTGTAGAATATCCCAAAAGCAATTCTCTCTTCCCATATAAAGAGACTAATAAGCAAGAACTGTCTCCCAGTTCATAACAATTAATCTTATCTTGACAGCAAGAGCTCAGATGAACTCAGAGAATTGAGTAAGAAATTGAAAGTAGGGGAATAACGTAGAAGGTCTTTCAGGGAGTCCTGCTGCCCACCCTCCAACGGTGAGGACTGATGTATCCTTCAGCCTGGACAAGCTTACTTCTAGATATACAGTGTTGTCTTGATAAAGAATTAAGTGGAATGAGCCAGTGTTTGTGTCTAAAACATGATTAATGGAACTTGATCACGCACGTAAAAAAAAAAAGTGTTTAGGAGAACTGTCAATTCAATGTTAGTGGCTGCTCCTAATCTGTATTCCCCTGGCTAAAGAGCGACTTGGAAACACTGCAGTGTTTTAACAGCTTGTGTTCAAACCCTCAAATCAAAGGCTCCTCAGTAGCTGTTTAGATCATGGACAGAACATCAGTTTTCCAAGAGAACACGGATGAACCTTGGAGCTCACAGGCAAGCTCAGAACTAAGCAATACTTACATATCATCAAGATGATCAGGCAACTGAGATCCTATGGCATAATCAGAATCTCAGCATACTTGGCAGAAAGATAGATAAAGCAAGATTCGCCATTGCAATAAAGTAGATAGCATGAGGAAATTTCAACCAGTGTGTGTATGCCAAGACACTGTGCAGCCACCATGAGATCAGGAAGATCTTCCATTCAGTGAAGAGATTTCTGATGAATCACACCTTTCTACATCAATCACTATTGGGAGTGGAACATCAAGCCAGGAAGACTACTGGGCAGAGGAAAACTGTCTCCTCTTAGGTCTACTAGTAGGAAGGTTGGACAAATGAAATATATATATATATATATATAATTTTTTGCCCCAGAAGTTGCTACAAAGCATGGAATAAAGGTATACCTGAATAAAGGAGTCAGGTTGTGAAACAGTCTTATCAGCTCCAGAAGGAAAACTAACAGAAGTGAACACAATGTCCAGCACCCAATTGCTTTTCCTTAATAACACGCTATGTATCATTAAAGTGGGAGTTTTCACACAAGAGATCAGTTTGTTCTTTAATTCCTATCTTCATAAGTGATATTCTGTTTTGAATACAATCTCCAGAAGGTTCTTTTTTGTCAAATAATTTAACAGCATGAATGATGGCTGCTGATCAGTTTGAATTTCTGATGCCTACTACAAACAATGCAGACTTACACTATATGTTTGTGAAGCTGATACTGCCTGATATGTTTCTCCAATTCTGGTGCCTCCTTGTATATTCAACCCAACATTTTCCTAGCAGAACTCTTCCAATTTATGTTGCCAAGGAATCCTTCCACTGCAGCTCAGCCATTCTTCACAGTCTGAACAAATCCTTACTTGAAATGAAGCACTTGCAATGAAACAGTTCTATTTCAGAGCATTCGCTGCCACTTCATCTTCCGCTCTGTAAACTATCGGAATGCTTTTAAAGGAAACACTTATTTAAATAAAAGAAAATCCCTGTAAATCACAGTCGTGACAAGCTAACAGCAAGCACTGCAAAGATGATTTATCTTCCTGCTACATCTAACAAAGCTTCGCACATCAACACATTGTTTGTAAAGACTTCTAACTCACGATTTCTAACTACAAGAATATACTAGTAACAAAAACCTTCTTATATCAGTAATCTCTCCCTGTCATCTAATATCCCATCAACCTCAAAATCTGAGAGTCTCCTTCAATTATTTCTGTTTACTGTCTTATCCAGCATGCCTTCTTCATGGATGAAGAAACCAACTATTTAGTCTCACTGCCTGCTTGTAATCCAAATTCATTTCAGAGCTTGCATGCATTAGCTGCATGCTTTAATTTGATTTATTTTATTTGACTTCTATTAAATTACATTTGAGACAGGTTAGCAGATGGCCTCATGGGGAGCATCTCGCCAGCATCACCCCCTGTGCAAACAGCAATTATTGTATCTTAGCTGAGCCCAATTTCAAGTTATATCTTGACAAGCTAACAAATAAGGTCACAGTATCTGCATTGCAAGTAATATCCCAACTGGTGGGAAAGACACTTGACAAGCTTGAAGGTGGGCCCAGAGAGCGTTCTGATTGCAAGGGGAAGATGTAAAGGAAATTAAGCAGCAAGTCACCACTTAAGAGCAGGGATGCTGTTTCAAGTCTATCCACATTCTGCATTGCTTGCAGGCCCGCCACCTATGTTAGTACAGAGACTCCACGTCACTACGTGGATTGCTCATTCACAGTCTGTTAGTGCTAAACACGGGAGATGATGGATAGTGAGGGCACCACAGCCACCGAGGCCCCCTCTTTCTTCATATTTCTCACTCTTATTTTGCCCCTGGCCAGTCGCTCTTTGTGAAAAACAATTCCTGCACGTTGCATTACCCTCCACGGTGACCCTCGAGCTGTTTTTTTTTTTTTTGCCCTTTCAAAACACTTGACAAAGCTGTCACAGAAGGAGTTCGGCATCTGGAAGCTGTGACAGACACGATATGACCTGATTCATAAAACATAACTAAACAGCTTGGGCTGCCAGAGGCCAGGATTTACAGGACTGCGTTTCAAGAACGGCCTTCAACGCCTGCTCTACCAAACACACTCCTACTCTGCCGCAATACAAATTCCCCAGCTCCGATGGGGTGACCTGCAACACTACAAAATGACAGAGCAGCTGAGACACTAATCTTGTTACAGTCTACCCTGTCTCCTGCTGGTCAAGAAGGGGAAGGGATGACCTTGGTGTTGGCTGCACCTTTTACACCAGGCTACAAGGGAAGGGAATGCTATAAAAATAAAAGACATCATTTTTTTTTTTTTCAGAAATGACTCCAGCACAGCAAGTACAAAGGAAACAAATCAAGGCACTGATAGTTTCTGTTATATTATCCCTACAGCCTCACTTTTACAATAAAAGCCTCTCTGCATTTTTATTTCCTGAAGGTGCAACCAGACCGACAGTGTATTTAAGGACTTTCTGCCATCCTATCCATCAACCCTTTTTCCTTCATTTTCCCTTCAATCACTAGTTATAGTCTGTTAGGTGATTGCCATGGTACCAAAAGGCAAACATCATTAACAATTACACTTTCTTATACCATCAAAACAGTTTGTCAAACAGTACAGTTCTTCAGTTCACATAAACTCCCTTAATACAGTCTGTATTCTTCAGTTATAAACACTGTGCCACAGAACCAGCACTGATTGAACCACCTCCCTCACACACTTCCTCACAAGAAGTACATAGTATTACATAAATGGGTTGACATTCATTGGTCAGGTGGAATGTACACCTCTCCTCAGGACAATCTTACTAATCTACAGAGTACAAACTCCTGTCTTCTTACATACAAGCAGAAAGTACTTATGAGTGGACACACAACACAGTCTTTCACTTTGTCCGTGTCTGGCCATTTCCCTCACAGGAGGAAGGAAACATGGATCGGGACTCGGCACTCACCCTGCAGCTGTTCTGTGTCTCACTCACACCACACTCACTCTGACATTTAGATCAAAAACCATGGTTTATTCATACTACACAATGCTGACAACGTTTTCTAGCTGGAATCTTAATAACACTCATACTCTGGTCGACCAGTTGCAAACGTTAATGTTTTTCCCAGAGTCGGCTTGACACACGGTACCAAACACTTAAAGCAGATGATAATATTGAACATACAACCTATAAGCCCCGTGATTACAACTTGGAGAACCCAGGCTACCATTTGACAGGCTATCCACTATATCCCATACCTGTAGGAGAGACCAACCTAGGCCCCTCCTATTGTCAACTACCTGGGAGAGAGTATTTGTTCTTGTTTCCATTCATATGACATACAGTTCCCTTTCATAGGAACTCACCCAAGGAGTCTTCCTACCCCAGCTGGCAACCAAAGCCATGAGCTCACCTCCCTGGGAGCAGCACGTATGGCTGTAAACTGTGTAGGATGTCTCCTCAAGACATATGGGCTCCACTTACCATACACATACCTGGTCCACCTATGGGTGGTCCTTGTCTGTCCCTGCAGTGATCAGGTGAGGAAGGGAGTCCTTCAGAGAAATCTCAGGGTGCGCCAAAAGTGTCTCCCTCTCAGCTGGTCCTGCAGCGAACAGAGCTGGTCCCACCTGGGCCGCCAAATTGACTACAGGAATTGAACTCTATAACCTCTATAACTGATACAGTCTCCCATGACATACTTATACCAGAGTTGAGGAAGTATGGGATAGGTGAGTGGACAGTGAAGTGGGTCGAGAATTGGCTGACTGGCAGAGTGCAGAGGGTTGTCGTTGGCGGTGCAGTGTCTGGCTGCAGGGCTGTAACTAGCGGCGTCCCCCAGGGGTCTGTGCTGGGTCCGGTCTTGTTCAACATCTTCATCAATGACCACCCTCAGCAAGTTTGCTGATGACACGAAGTTGGGAGGATTGGCTGACACGCCTGAAGGCTGTGCTGCCATTCAGCGAGACCTGGACAGGCTGGAGAGCTGGGCAGTAAGAAACCGGATGAGGTTTAACAAAAGCAAGTGTAGAGTCTTGCACCTGGGTAGAAATAATTGCATGCACCAGTACAGGCTGGGGGAAGAGCTGCTGGAGAGGAGCTCTGCTGAGAGGGACCTGGGCGTCCTGGTGGACGACAGATTGACCATGAGCCAGCAGTGTGCCCTTGTAGCCAAAAAAGCCAATGGCATCCTGGGGTGCATTAAAAAGAGCGTGTCCAGCAGGTCGAAGGAGGTGATCCTCCCCCTCTACTCTGCCCTGGTGAGGCCTCATCTGGAATATTGTGTCCAGTTCTGGGCTCCCCAGTACAAAAAAGACAGGGATCTCTTGGAAAGAGTCCAGCGGAGGGCCACAAAGATGGTGAAGGGCCTGGAGCATCTCCCCAGTGAGGAGAGACTGAGGGAACTGGGTCTGTTTAGCCTTGAGAAAAGAAGGCTGAGAGGGGACAGGATCCAGGTCAATAAATATTTGAGGTGTGAGGGGCAAAGTGGTGAGGCCAGACTCTTGTCAGCAGTGTGTGGAGGAGTGACAAGGGGAAACAGACAGAAACTGGACCATAGGAAATTCTGCACTAATGTGTGCAATAACTTCTTTATGGTGAGAGTGACAGAGCACTGGAACAGGCTGCCCAGGGTGGTTGTGGAATCTCCTTCTCTGGAGATATTCAAGACCTGCCTGGATGCCGAGCTGTGCGACGTGGTGTAGGGAACCTGCTTTGGCAGGGGGGTTGGACTCAATGGTCTCTGGAGGTCCCTTCCAACCCCTACAATTCTGTGATTCTGTGAATATCATGGGGTGGTTTGGATGAGGAAAGACGACCCCATTGAATGACCTTTTGTCAGGGCATGTCCTGGGATTCCTAGGATCCTCAAAATGCAGCACTGCTTCTGTCACTGAAAAATGGGGCCCTGTGTGGATTGGAGGGAGGGTCCATGAGTCCCTGGCCCACCTGACTGAGTATTTCCATGGTCTTAGCAAAGACATACGTACAACTTGAGAATGACAGTTAGCTGCGTTCATGGTGGCATGGCCACTGCTGATGGCCTTGAACTGTCTGAACATAACTGAAGAGGCTCAGGCTGATGCAAATCAGCTATTGAATGACAGTGTTGAAAAACTGGAAAGACAGGTGGCAGTTTTGATGGGGAAAAAACCTAATTCAATCATTCTCCTATGGAAGATCTGGAACATCTTTCTGGAAGACCATGGGGAACCTGTACAAGGGAATCTGTATAAAATGGACTCTGTAAATGAAGGCACTAAAAGGTCAGATTTTGAGGTTCCATTTGGACTAGATCTATTTGAGATCTGACTGATTGTAACCCTAAAATGAAAAAAAAAAAATGAAGGATAGGCTGGTGGGAGTGCCCTGACCAGTATCCAACCCCCCAAACCCTGCTGCCCATAATACAGCAGCTGAACTGATGGATATAGTACAGTGGTTTAGACAGAAACCAAGAGAGCATGCCAGCATAGCTGCTCTGGTTATGGGACATGGAGGCAGAAAGTGCTGTGGTGAACGGACTGGAAATTTCAAAACTGACATCCATTACTACTCACCCTGCCCTCAGGCAAAGACTGTATGCTCTGTCCAACATAATGAGGATAGCCATTTGATCAGTGAATGATTTTTGGCTGTGTGTCATATAACATGGCCAAATAAGAATGACATACCATTAAATATCAGCCTGTGGTCCTCTATGGAGGACTAACAAAATTATATTAGAGAATTAGGCATGAAAGAGGCAATCTATGAAGATGATTTTGAGAGCCCAGTCAATAAATTTTTCATCAGGAACGAGGGATCTCATCCTACAGCCATCACCTTTACATCAGGATGGGTCTATGTTATCCATACTGAACCCCCCAGTGGCCCTCAGGTGCTGTAATACAACAGGCTGCCCAATTGATGGGGAGACAAGAGTGCCTGCAGCCAGATGCAGTCTCTGAATGGTGGTGGAAAGGTCAGAGAACCATCTGCTGCCATGACTTAGGCGTCCAGCCCCTAAGGTAATCCAGTCTGGACCCATTAGGGTCTTGAGACAACCAATGTTTAAAGACCAGATTAGAGCAGGAGTTCAGTTTAAAAAGATCGATGAACAGCATAATCAGGAAAAAATATCTGTTAAACAGGCCCAAGCACTGAGTATTTATAGTCCAACCTTTTCAGCCAAACTAGATATGAATGTAACTCAAGAAGGGTCTGGATGGGGGCTCTGGCAGAGCCAGAGTTCTTTGTGAACCCCTATGAGGTTTTGGTCACAGGTTTGGCATGGAGCAGAATAAAGATACATCACAGTTGAAAAGCATTTATTGGCTGCCTATTCTACACTACAGGTGGTAGAACCAGTAACTCAGATTTCAGAGGTTATCATTAAACAACAAGGCCAGTCCAGGGGTGGGTAAAAGATCTAACACACATCTCTATGATGGGGGTGGCCCAATCACAAGCAGTGGTGCGCTCAGTTGTTCTGCTTGCCTGCTCCTCACGGAGTTTGGAGAAATCTATGCCTGTTGCGTGTTCGAGTGCATGCGCAATGCCATGTGGAGGGCTTATCGCAATAAAGATTGGCGGATTTGCTGCGTAGACCGGTCAGAACTCAGATCTGCGTTGTGCTTCCTCCGGCACCAAACGCCCAACAGTGGCAGTTCCGTGTATTGGCCAGCAGGTGGCAGCAGAGACCACGGAAAGAACCTCTGCGGGACAGACCCTGGGGATCCGTTCTCTTTTGATTATAGGGGAAGAACACAAAGATGGAAGAGGAGGGAAGGGGGAAAAAAAAAAAAGAAAAAAAGAAAAAAACAAACCACAGCAAACAAATAAAAACTTCTCCAAACGTAGCAAACGTGAATGTCTGTCAATAAATAAATGAGTAATTGAATTGATTTCTGTTTCCACTCTCCCCCGCCCCCCTCAACTTCCGAGATGAAGAAACACCTGGTATCAATTGGACAGATGCACACAGTGAAGCCAGGGATGGTCTGAAACGCAAAGCAGCTGAGCAGCTTTTAGAAGAAAACAGAGTAGTAACAACTTCTGTACCTACATTCACCACTCTGAGATCCTGTCTGGGTCACCCAAGGCTTGTAAATAACCACTGGGTCGGTTCTGATGTCGAGTGATTTGTTGTCAGTTCTCTCATGGTTCTCCGGTCAGTTCTCCGGTGCCAGGATCTGCCACAGGGCATTCTGACCACGGGCATCATGTTTCTACGCTGCCGCCTGCATTTAACAGGCAATGGGACTGCCCAGCATGTGCAAGGCAGCACCTCTTTCACACCACCAGAATGTTTAAGGCTGTTGGGATTGTTGTTAGCATCCCATTAACACTGAGGCTAGAGATACCCTTAGGATTGACATTACTATTAGCATTACTTTGATGGTGCCCTACCTAGGTCATCTTCAGGGGATGTCTGGAGTAAGGCATAGTGTCAGGAGAAAAAGAACAGACTCTGTTACTTTATAAACGTGATAATAGAGAGAGTTCATTGGAAAAAATATAACTCTTAAATAATACAAAGCATGCTTCTGATTGGATGAAGGCATCATCTGGGCTCTGATTAATATTACTCTTAAGGTAAAGATTATTGTTACCATAATGATTTTTTTTTTTGGATTATGATCAGGTTAAAGGTTCCTTTTGCTACAAACTTGTAGCATCATTTTTGTTGTTACATTTGGAGTTAGAGACGATTTTAGAATCAGGGTAAGGGTTAGGATTAGAGTTACATTGCAGGTTAATGCTGTTATCTTTACAGCTCCTGTGAGGGTTGGGGTCTGGGTCAGGTGTTTAAAAAATGAAATGAGAAAAGAATAAAAAAAAATATATTGAAAGCTTCAGATTTCCTTAATCTTTGTGGGAATCATATAATGTGCAACTCGGATCTACCTCTGAGTGCAGTGACTGCCTGTAAATTTGCTAGAGCCTAATATAATATGACCTTGTGCTTCCCGCTAACTCACCTTCATTTCATTTTCATTACATTTGCTTGGTAGTCAGATTTTGGTGTGTGGATATTTTAAAACAATCTAACTGACATTGGCAAAAAATTAAAAATAAATGAATAAATGCACGACAGCATCAATTGTATCAATTTTTATAGATAAGAAGAGCAGTTTCCCTTAGTTTTCTGTGCCTCTTTACTTTCTTACCCTCTCCCCTTGTGTGAGAAACTCTCAAAGTCAAAGATTTCTAGTTAGGCAAAGATGGCAGCGATAGCAGCAGTGCTTATTCATTATTGCAATACTGCGCGCACATCCCCTGTTGGCAAGGGAGAAATTGCACACCAGTCAGTGAAATCAATTCTGTTCTGTGCCCTAAACCCACTGCAGGTGATGCTCTCATGGCTCTCATTGGTTGAGCATCTCAGGCTCACAGACTCCTCCAGACTGTTGCTAGGTTTCATTTCCATATAAGGTCAATTACCAACCTCTTGTTTTTAGGTCTGCCTTGTACTTTTCTGCGGACAGAGAAGGGCAATGTTTCCAACAGTCAGTACATTCATTCTGTCCTGTGCTGGGCTCTACCCACCCTGTGTATTTATCTTGTGCTTGTCTCAATTCTACCCATGTCAGAATGCCCCCAGTCTGAACTTAACTCTGTTCAGCAACTTTCTTGGTGGAAAACTACTTATACAGCTGTTTTACAAGAGGGTTATACATTCAGTTAGGGCCTACACTATGTACTGAAAATACTGGAAACTTCCACTGCAAAAACACAATCTACCTCTCCCATCTGTGCAGCCTTGCAGACCCAGAGCATGCCAGGTTATTTCTGCTTTCATAGCATTTGCATGCTGTAGGGTGAGCAAAAGGTTCTGCTGCTTGATTCTTCTGCAAGAGCTGCCTACCGGCAAATGGTTGCAGGGATGGAGGATGTGACAGAAAGCATTTGTCTCCACAAGAGCATAGTTACATTCAGTGCAGAGTGTGAGAGTCAGGTTGGTGTGGAAAAGCACTGACACGCTGGGGATGATGCAGTGCTCACATGTCTAACACTCACAGACATTACTGTCAGAAGGATGGTGCTGTGTTGTGCTTCTACCTTTGGCAGCCCCTGGAGAAATGCTATGGCACACAGAACACCTTTGTATTGCACTGACTGCTGCCATGCAGCATGGATTTAACACACCAAATCCAGAGGAGCATGACTGCATCTAACTGCCCTGAGAAAAACTACTGTAGCTGAAGAGATGAGGAGGCAGCTGCTCATCTGCAGAACAAGCAGCACTGCCAGACACCGGGCCAGGTGAGCACCTCCTGCTGCAGCGTGATGATGACAGGGCTGGAGATGATCTGCAAAGCCAGCTTAAAAGTGGGAGACGTGAGTCAACATGGCAGGAGGACAGAGGTGTTAGGGAGCAGCCAAGGCATCAAAGAGTATCAAAAGGCTTTGAAAGGTATCACAAAGTGACAGCCAGGAAGAATGGGATTATCATGAGCAGCAACCTGGATGCTAGAGATTATTTGCTCCCATACAAAATGGTAGAGATCTTGCTGCAGACATCCCAAAGCCAGGCAAAATGGGAACCCAGAGCTCTGCCTGCACGAACCCCACAGCCAGAGTGTTGCAAGCTGAGCTGCCTTGCTGTTTGTTGCATTCATCCCAATCCCTGTGAATGAAGACTCGGAATGCAGTCAAGGCGATGACTGAGCATGTAAGTGACTTAATTCAGTAAAAGACAGGAGGGCTTGAGAGGTCAAGGGTGAAGATGGGACCCCTCTTGTCAAGATGAGAGTGGCTCAGAGCTTGTGCTGCTGCCTGGTGCCTGGGACTGGCAGCCTGACTCCAAGTCCCCATCTAAGATGCTCAGCTTCACCTCACTGATGCTGACCTGCTCCTGCATGGTGGTGCTGCTGCTGTTGGGGCACTCGGGCTGTGCTTGGGATGGGCAGCACTGCAAAGGCACTGGGTCACAATCCAGGCAGGTGACTGCTGTGTCTGGCAGGCTCAGGTCAGCATCTTCAGCAGAGCCAGGAGATATGAGAGCATGAACGTGGATGAGCCCCTTGTGTCCATCACTGTTACCATGTGGAAGGCTGTCATCCGAATTGCAGCAATTCGTGCTTAATAAGAACTCTCCATTGATGGAAACACACTGCACATCACTACTTGGTTTGGATCTTTGGGGTTGACAAGGGCTCAAATCACCTAGGAAGGCATAGAAACACAAGGGTTAGTGTCAAACGTTTGCAAGTTGAATCATGAAAGATTGTTGATATTTGGTAATAGAGTGGTGGCAGGAAGAAGCAAATAGGCTTCAAGCAACAGAGCCACTGTCTTGCAAGTGATCCTCGTGCAGGTCCAGCTCGTGTGTTGTTTCACTGTAATCTGCTTCTTTGGGTCTACCTAGTGGGCAGCAACACTCGAGCTGTTACTGATATCATTGAAAAGAACTGGAGACAATTGTTCTATTCCTAAGAGCTTCAAGGTGCCTAGAAGCACAAATAGAAACCAGCAGTATTTCATCACTTCACCAAAAGGAAGGTCAAACACCTGAGCTGTGAAGAGCAGTTACAGAACCTATGCATAAGATCACACCAGACATACTTTGTTCTAACAACAGTTATGGCACATAGTCCATTTCCTTCAATATTCCCAAAATGAAATGATGTGGAGCATTACAGGGAAAGAAACACTGCACACAGACACTATGACCCTGATTAGACTCAAGCAGCAGACTTAAAACAAGTCAGAGTTTTAGATTCCAGGATATTTCAGGACCTATCATGTGTGAAATTCAGTTACACAACAGTGCCTAGGTGCCTGCGTTTCAAGCAACTTTCAGATCACAGCCATGTAAAATAAAAACAAATTCAGTGCAGAAATAGCAATCCTGTACTATAATACTCATGAGATTATCCATTTTTTATAGCACTCTGACTAAGTTCTAAAACTTGCTCATCCCAGTTCACTTCAACAATTTCCACCAATTCAAGCAATGCAGTTCTGAGATCCTGTGTATGTCAGGCAGATAGAATTGAACAGTGCAGGAATAATCTCTGAAAGCTTTAAGAGCTCCGTTCTGCTTACAAACTCTCAGTCCAAAACTATTCACAGTTTTAAGGCAATGAACACCTGAAGCAGTTGGATCATCTGCCATTTGCCGCATTCTGCTTCTTGGCATCATGATTAGCACAAAGGGTTTTCTGCTGTCCTGCAGAGATGGACAAAGTCCTGCTTACAAATGGACCAAGTTTCAGTGTACAGCAGAGTTTGTACCAGACTAAAAAGCCACGTCATTCAATTCATGTGCTCAGGTTGTTATGCACTCCGAAAGGAAACAGAACTAACTGCTGGATTCTGAAGGCAATCTGTGGGGTCCTACATTACCTCCTGATTCTGGAAGAGGAAATTCTAATAGCAAATGCAGAACTTTGATCTTTGTAGACATGAGAAGAGCTGGCATTTAGGAACATTCATTTCAGGGAAATCAAATGATGTGTCTATATTTTTACTACAGATAGTATAGGGAGCAGCCAGTTGAAGAACCAGATACAAAAAAATCCAGCCCATTGGCAGGAAAATACCTCTCCTTAAATTCTGTATGCTATCATGGTATAGAATCAGGCTACAGTGCCACATAGGCCAACCAAGCGTAGAACCAAATCCACAAAATACTGGTAGACAAAGCAGCAAAAACAGGGACAATATTCAGCAGACAGGCCTTTCTACCCACAGCTCAGCATGTTCTGCCATCCGAAAAGCAAGGCCTCTTGTCAAGCTCTGCTATTTCCCTTCTCAGTGTATTCTAGCACCACAGATACCCACTGGTATCCTCCTGTAGAGTGCCATCATATTGTCATCATCCAAAGGGAAAACCCACACAGCAGAGCATACAGCAGTACACCCATGCTCCAAATATCCACCTGAGAAACAAAAAGACAAGCTTACAAACCTGAAGCACCTCAAATGGCTTCCTGACAGACTGGATTGTCTGTCCTTGCCAAAGCCCACATATAGCCCATGAAAAGCTGGCTCTTTCCCTCAGGAAAAAAAAACCTTATCGTCCCAGAGAAAGCATATAACCCTCATTCAATTGCCCTTCCACTCAGCTTAGAGCACTACTAAAACCAGCATCTTCACCTTAGCTCATCACACTGCTGCAGTTCCTTTTACAAGGATTTCACTGGCAAAAATGAAATCAAAGCAGTCACAAGGGATTTAGCACAGTTACGTGTTACTGGCTACGAGAGCTGTCAGCACAGTCACCTGTCAGGCTTTGCTGCTGTTCTCTTTATGTAGAGGCACAACAAGGTTCAGACACCTCACAGTGCAATTCTCACTTTGACTGTAAAGAAAAAGGAGGCTTGAAAAGCAGTGTGTGGAAAACAAAGAAATAAGAATTAGAACAATAGTGGGGCCATGGCACTTGTAGGAATTGCTCCGCCTTTAACAGCAGAGCGATTCAAGAAGGATGAGGGCATCCCAAACCAGACCAGATTGGACAGATTAACAACTGCAAGTAGTGGGTTCCAAAATTCCAGACATGAAATCAAAGCTGGAAAAACTCTTCACATTTTCATCTCTCAATTTTTAGTACATTGTGCATTACAACGGAAACAATTCTTCACATACAACTTGGAAGCTAAAGACAAGTCTGACAAAACAGACTGCACAGAAATGATGGATAATTAACAGAGCAAATTGCTCTTTCAAACACTTAGTAATAGAAAGAGATCTCTGAAGTTGCTGTTCTGTAGAGCCCCAAAGCAGTCGCTTGAGGCAGTTCAGGATTAGCCTGAGACAAACCAGCCAGCTGTGTGAACTGAGACCAATTGCACTTCTTCTATTTTACTTTCATTCTATGTGACCTCACTAAGCAAATATTGTCTAAGACCATGAGTATCACATAAATGTGCAGATCTCAAGCTGCTCACTTATCTAGTACCCTTGGCATGATGCTTTATTTTCCTCAGCTATTCATCTAGATTGTGCCTGTTGATTGTGCAACAACAGCCTGTTGGTCTCGATTACCTGTAAGAGGCTTTAAATTTGGCCAGGAAAAATCATTTGAGGATAAGTAATTATCTGGGACTCAGTAAGGCAGTCTTCCCATGCTTTCATAACAGCCGAGATACACACACACACAAACTCATGGAACCCCACTGCTTTGCACAATCCTGTGCACACTCACATGTGTCATGCACTGATTTCCCAGCCAGTCCTCATGGGGTCTATTACTTAGGACAGGAGTGCAGGGGAGCAGCCAGAAGCTGTTTGCATTCCCTGCTGTCTGCTGGGCAGCTTTGCTGGAGATGCTTGGGTTGCTTTGTTTTTCCTTGGGAGGTGGGAAGGAGCTTTGGGTTGGAGGCACATCCCGTGCCAGAGCATCCCAATGGCACGTGTGGGGCACAGATCTGCAGCAGATGAAGGGGAGGAGGTCCCAGCACAGCCCTGCACCATGCTCTGCCACACTGGGCAGCTTGTTCCTGGCTCAGCAGCGCCATCAGACAAGAAGCAGGGAAGGAAATCAAGGATGGGGGGTACCATCAAACGCAGTTAGTGCATGCCTGTGCAAGACAAACAGACCCAGAGCTTGCAGGCTGTTCCTGCTTTTGTAGCATTTGTGTGCTGTAGCTGAGCAAAAGGTTCTGCTGCTTGAATCTTCTTCTGCAAGAGCCGACTACCGGTAAATGTCTGCGGGGATGGAGGATGTGACAGAAAGCATTTGTCTCCATGACAGCGTAGTTACACTTGGTCTAGAGAGTGAGAGAGGCAGGCAGCACTGCCTGATGTTGGTCAGGGCGAGCTCCTCCTGCTGCATCACGATGATGGCAGGGCTAGAGATGATCTGCAGGGACAGCTCACAGGTGAGAGCCAGGAATGGACACGGCGGGAGGACAGAGGTGTTAGGGAGCAGCCACGGCAACAAAGAGCATCAAAAGGCCCTGAAAAGCATCACAGAGCCACAGCCAGGAAGCTTGGGGTTTTCATGAGCAGCATCCAGGATGCTAGAGACTATTTGCTGCCATACACAATGGCAGCAGAGCTCTCGCTGCAGGCATCCCAAAGTCAGGCAAAATGGGAACACACCCAGAGCTCGGCCGCACAAACCCCACAGCCAGAGTGTTGTAAGCTGAGCTGCCTTGATGTTTCTTGCACTCATCCCAATCTCTGCGAATGAAAACTCGGAATTCAGTCAAGGCGTTGATTGAGCACGAGCGTGCCTTTATTCAATAGGAGAAAGGAGGGGGTGTGAGGTCTGGAGGAAAGATGGGACTCATCCTCTCTTGTAATCATGAGAGCTGCTCAGAGCCTGTGCTGTTGCCCGGAGCCTGGGACTCGTGTCCTGATTCTGTGCCCCCCTGCGAGATGCTCAGCTTCTCCTCGGTGATGCTGACCTGAGCCTGCATGGTGGTGCTGCTGTCGGGGCACTCGGGCTGTGCTTGGGCTGGGCTGCACTGCAGAGACATTGAGTCCAGGCTGGTGCCTGAGGTGTCTGGTGGGCTCAGGTCAGCAGCTTCAGTAGGGATGGGATGAATGAAGGCTTCAACCTGGAATTTATCTCCAATCTACTTTTAATACCTTCATTCGATCAAAATCTACTGTCAATACCTTCAAAGGAAAATGATGCTTTGGGAAACAGAACTTGCAGGCTGAGAGATAAAGCCAAGGTCTTTAGATAAAAATGAGAAAAGATTTTGCTTGTCATTTCGTAACTGTGATGAAATTCGTAATTTTTGTTTGAGCTACATTTTGATAGAATAATGTGGTCGTAATGTGCTTGACTACAAGCATGATTTCCACATAAAGCTGACTCTTAGCAGGAACTCTGTTTCCTTTAGAAGCAGTGAACCCTGGTAGCGAACAGCTTTTCTTACTTCTAAAGACCCTGTCAACCCAGCACAGGACATGCAGTTTGCTAGCATTAAAGAACAAGTTTGTATTTTCCTTGTAAGCAATGTCGGAAGAGAAAGACAACACACATTTCAGAACCATTTTGGCCCCAGTAAAAGTGATGCCACGGAAGAGCTCCATCAAAACTTATGCAAAAACATAAGTTCAAGTGGGCAAGGCCTTATGAAAATCTTCCACACAACTCAATGGAGATTGGGGTGGGTGGGTTTATGAATAAGAATCCTTAAGAATTTTCTTCTAAGAGACTTAAGAACTGTCAATATATATATATAAAGAATATAAACACTAATTCTGTTACTACAAATAAATATATCCAAAGGGTTAGGAGACCAACCCGATCATATCACAAGCTCTTTGATGACTGTAAACGCAGTCATCAATACGCAGAAAAAGATTTAAATAGATTAATATGAATGAGTACAAATGTACAGAAAGAACAACTAGGAATAAAGGTGGAGAAATGAAGGCACAAAGTGAGACGAGTCTGGCAAAAATATCACACAGAAAAGGATGCAATTCTTTCAATTTATTAGTAGCAAAAAGCTGCATAATAAGTCCTAGTTTGCTCCTCATCAGAGAAGCAAATCCTATTGATAAGGTTGTGAGGAGAGATTTTGCATCAGTTTTCATAAAAAGGTCAACTGTGATGAATTAAGGTTGTTAAGAACTAACAAAGAAGTAAAAAAAAAAAAAAAAGGCCTAGAATACAAAAGTAATAGGGTAGAGAAGATACATAGCTTAGATCTCTCCGAATGAGCTGAATCTGCTATATTCCTACTGCATTTCTAAGGGACTGACTCAATCAATCTCAAAGCTGTTAACGATTATGTTTTTAGAACTTAGGAAAGCCTGGTGATGAACCAGATAACTGATACAATGTACAGACTTCTTTTGAAGAGAGGAAAAAAAAAAAGGGGGGGAGATGATGAAAAATGATAGACCTGTCAGCTTAACTCCAGGTCCTCAGAAGAAAGAAACAGTTTAGAACAACTTAGAAGAGATAGGTATCATTCAACACACCTTTGTCAGGAACAAATTACTATTAATGATTCTAATTTACCCCTGTGAGAAGGTGTCAGAGCAACACAGAGTGGACGAGATGCCAAGAGAGTTTCCAAAACTTTACTAAATTCTCAGGCCAGAAAAGCAGCATGGTTTAGATGAGCTATAGAAGGATGAACATCTGTAGGTTGCTCCAAAAATAATGCCTCCTATTTATTTCCACGGACATCACAGTAGATACAAAGAGCACAATAACACTGCTTGATAGAGTAAATTCTCAGCTACTAAACACTATTTCTCAACTCAGATGCTAGCATTAGCTATGCATTTTCACCAGCAGTTAACAAGAGCCTGCAGGTCGCACTTAAAAAATCTGCATGGCCATCTGGAACACAGCTTGTCTTTCACATCACTGTCACCAGTGCTTAAATGTACCATTCACTGCCTCACTGTACTCACATCCACTGATTGGTCACTGTACATGTCCAGCAAACGTCAATGGATGCCATTTTTTCTGCACAGAGAAATTCAGTTCCATTCCTTTGCTTCATGTGCACTTCCATGACAGACGCTATTTTGCCTCTGCTGCCACTTATCACACAGCAACAAAACAGAAGGGGATCCTGGTGGGAAGGTTCAAACTCTACTGCCATACCACCAACATCTGCCTCTGACATCCTCAACCAACATAATAAAATAGGAGGCTTTACTTTCAGAGCAGCTCTTATAAAAATTGCTTAGAAAAAGTACTCTGAAAGTAGCTCTCAGTCTCGCTGTCAAAATGCATAGCTGTTCTAAATGATCTTCTGCAGGACCTGGTCACAGAATTGGTACAATCCAATATTTTTATTAAAGATTTAGATGAAATAGAAAGTATGTTAATTTGATTTGTGGATGAAACCAATGTAAGACAAGTTTGCATTGGAATTCAAAATCATTTTGACAAACTGGAAAAGCAGCCTGAAGTAAACAACTGCAATTCAATAGGGTCAACTACAAGCTACTACAGTCAGGCAGGAATAATCAATGCTACAGACACATGAACGAGGAGCAATGACAAGGTAGCATTTCTACTGGAAAACGACAACATTCTGCACTGCTGAAGACTGCAAGCTGCATGTGAGCCAGCCACTCATGTACCAAAGTGCAGATACAATTCTGGCTGGGTATTAAAAAAAACCTGTACGCTGGCAGGACACACAAATTAATCTGTTCTCTCTGCACTGTTAATCTCTCTGTTAGAATTCTGTTTCCAGACTCAGGAAGCAATTCACAGGGAGACTTGGCACAACTGAAAAAGGTCCAGAGGACATCACTGAAAAGCAAATAAGCTTCTTCCTATGGCTAGTCTAGGTAAGACAAAGAATATATATGGCAAGGACTTCCTATGGCAAGATAGGACTTAAGACAGACAGACAGTTCTAAACATGAGAGTTGTATGAGCTGGAACAGATTACTTACAGAGTCTGGTAATCCCAATATTAGAGATCTCTACAGAAAACTTAGACTAACCTATCAGAAATGATGCAGCTAAGTTGAAGAAAAAAGATGGCTGGTGAAGGTCACCGCCAGCCATTAGCTTCATTAATTTTATGCAACCACAACTAATATGTAGGAACAATAATTCCAACATTAACTGGCAGAGAAAAGGCAAAGGAGTAACAGGACATTTAGAGGACACTTCTGCTAGAACAGCACAGGACAACTTTGATTGGGAATGAGATGTGTTGGTAAGATACCCAAGACTGGAAAATCAATCGCTATTGGACACAGCAGTATTTAAAACCAAATCACTGTAAGGTCAGAAAACAAAAAGATGAGAAAGTATAATCCTGTATCAATATGCACCAATGGAATCAGGCAGTATAAAATGAAAGCTTGAATAAAACTTGCCTATGGTACTGTTAAACCTAGGAGGATTACAGGTCACTCCTTGCAACCTCACTCCTCCTCACAGAAACTCCAGAGAAGATCAAAATGAACAGAATTAGAATGAGCTTTCATTGATGAGCCGTTAGGAACAAATAGATTACTGAAAGCTGTGTACATTTTATCAGCAGCAACCAGGTTTGGCAGGGCTGTTATCGCTGGGTCTTAGTTTATAGAGGTATAGATGAAGGGGAGAGGCCATCTGGGCAGAGCTGCCAAGTGAATCATAACAGATCAGGAGCACAGGGCTTCCCTTCAGAAGGCTGAGCTGGGAACATCGTATTGGGAATTCTTTCTCTTACCAATTTCATCTGATCTCTTCTCTCTAAATCCCTTTTCTATTCCAGGCTTTGTTTCTCTGGGGCCACTTATAACACTCCTTTGTTGTGACTGAAGGAAGGAAACAAAAGAAGCAGGAAAGCATTTTGCTGTATTAAAAGCACAAAGATGGAATGTTTTGTTGACTGAATGTGCACTCTGCATTCTTAACTGTTCTGATCCAAAGCACAGTAAAGTCTTCAGTTGCCTTGGGTCACATTCACAGTACAAGTCAATATTTCATCAGTCTGGTATGGATTACAGAGGACTGAATTATCTCAGCATAAATTCTGGATTGCATTTTATATAGTCCATGGACCTGATATCTCCTTTCACTTTCCTACCTGCATTTTAGCAAAGGCTGCAGGTAGGTGTCATTCAGTAGGGTTTCAATAGACACGTTTCCAGGTCTCATACTGATAGGAAGGTTAGACTCTACAATACAAAGAACAGATTACAGCCATAAACTATGCCTTCTCTTCCACCCTCATCTCCACTCCCCAGTATGATACCTTATTTAACTTATAATTGCAGTACGATTTTTCTTTTGGGGTTGGGATTCTTATCAACTCCACCATTAAGCAAGTGGAATAAACTATATCAGGGCAAACTACAGGCAGGTAAAAATAACGTCTGCAATCTCTTTTCTAGAAATGAATTAGCTCTGGTGCTATAAAATCTCTAACAAGTTGGATTAAAAGACAGACTCCTCTTACATCTTTATTCCCAACAGAAATAGCACTGCTACTGCTGGGAGATTTATTCATGTCACAACCAAAGCACTTCACATTCCCAAGAAGACCAAGTCCTTTGGCTTATACCTCTTGTGACATCCTCAATACATTACCCTTTCCATCCACAGACCAGGGTATATTAGAGATTAATACAGCTCAGCAACTCAAAACACACAGATTGTCAGTCTCAGTAATCAGCCTGAAGAATTTAGAGGACAGTTGTTATTTACTGAAAGTGATAAGAGACCCAGCAGAACACTTAACTCTAAATAAACAATGTGGAAACTTCACTACCCAGAAAGTCCTAAGTGGCAAATACACAGCTCAGATGTTCCTGAATATGGTTTGATTGCATCCATGCTGTGAGGCAGCAAAAGCAAAGGGAGGGAAAGCTTAAGTCAGAAGGCAGGGGGCCCTTCTCACATGGATCTGCTCTCGGTGTTTAGCACTGGTTTGTTAGTTCATTAAGAGTGTGTTAGAAATCAGTCTCTCCATGCTTCTCACCAGCTCCATCGTGCAACAGCGTGGCATTTATTACAATGCACTACTCAGTAATGGGGCCTTCTGGCATGTGAGCAGCAAGGGGTCATACAGAGCCTGAAGGGAGCTGGCAGGGGCTTTGTGCAGCACAGAAGTAACTGCAGAGACAGTTCTTTGCTTCTCTCATAAGTTTCCCTGTAGAGAAGTGTCCCATTAGAACAGTAAGAAGACGGCAACCAAACCCCATCTCCTTAGAAACATGCAATGATTTACCTATTCTACCCTACCACAATGAAGTGCTTTAGCACTTTACCTATCTTAAGCTTGTATTGGTTTCTGCTCACCCTAACGCTGGAAATAAACCCATTCTCCAACAAGCTGTTGCTGCTCACACAAGGACTTGTGATGGAGCTCTAAAAATAGCCAAGTGGCACAACAGAGAGAGCTCCTGCATTCACGCCAACACCAGGATCCAGAGCCCAGGGAGCTGAAAGGGCTGATAATAGCCTCCATCGCTGGGCACTAAGTGGTTAGGCTTTGCCAGCTGCTGAATTCCTGCCAGCCATATGTCTGATATCCTATAATAACCAGCCAGATGTTGGGCTAAGGTAAAGCCTGACAGAGTTCAGAAGGAAAACGGTGTGCCTGCCTCTCATGATCAGCCCTTGCTGATCTTTGAACTCGGCTGTTATCTTGAAGGAAAGCCTCTTCTGAACTTCGGCATGAATCTAATTAATGAGTTAATTCCCTGCTAATCTATTCTCCTCTTTGTGTCCGTTTCATGATTAATTTAGTTCCAGTGAATTTCCTTTACTGACTGCAGAGTAGAAACACACTTCCTACCCTATTAATCTCCACTTCTGACCCATCAGTAGGGGACTAAACAAGGGTAAATGGCTCCATGCTTTTATTTTCTGAGCCAAGTGATTTCTAGCAACGTAAGGTGGAAGGAAGTAGGGAAATTCTGCAGGCACATCACGCCACTACTGTAAGAAAAGGTGGAATAAAGGCTGTCGATTAATTGAAAATTCTGCCCAGTTACATCAACCACACATCTAACAGAGAGGAAAGAACAGCAAGGCTACACACTGCATAGGAATGTCATTCGGATGTAAAGGATCAGATAAATAGCCAAGCCCAAACACCAAGAAGATAAAATCTGTTGAGGGAAACATAGCAGGGATCTGGGTTTTGTTATTCCTGAAGTTCCAAGGCTCCCTCATATATTTCCAAAGATATTTTACTGGTGTGGAAGAGAAGATCTTAACTGGAGAATGCACAGACTTCTCTGTCTACCTCTGCCTCCAGCACTCTTGGGAAATAGAAGGAAATTTGGCCTGTTTACCTGTCTGCTGAGGTAACAGTTACTCTTTCAGCATCTAAGTCTTAGAATGAAGTCCTCTTTGCTGAAAAATGAACATAATCTGCTGTTTAAACTAATAAAAGAACAACAAACCAAAATCAACCTGCATTACTGTTAGCAGCGTACAGACATGACAGAAAGCAGCAGTAAGGCTGACATTTTCTTAGTTAAGCTAAACGACTAATAACTACCTGGAATAACACGGGGAGTGAGCACAAGGCTGCAGCTTTATACCTCTGGATCCCATTCAGGGCCAGGCTGTTTATTTCCTTTAATGCTTTACATCTGTTAGCATTAAACCACACTATCAGCTCTGATGGATTTACATGTATCTTGCTGTTGCATGCATCTCTTGAGAGGCTGAGGGATGGGAAAGGTTACCTTCCCGCAATTGCGTTCCTACCCCCATAGCTCTCATGCAGCCTTCAGGGAAGCATTAAAAAAAGAAAAAGAAAAGTAAAGAGAAGCAAAACCCAAAGAGCTTCCTTCTCCCATGAATTAAACAAAATGTTCTGAGGCTGTATAACATGCATAGGAGAAGAAACGCTGCCGGTGATCAGCATCGCAAACCTTCCTTCTGATGGCACAACGTGTCAAGGACATTTTTAATGAGGGATCAAGGACACTGCTTCTTGAGAGTCATCTTGTTTAAGCTGTGCTAACTGTGGCTTTCTTAGCATGCAAACCCAGCACCTCACAAGAGAGGCAGGAAAGCACCACAAGGCAAAGAAGTATCCTGCTTGCAAGGCTGTTCCTGTCATACCTGCAGGGGAAATAATCTCAGATGTTGCAGAGAGCATCTTTCTATTGATCCTTCCCCAACAGCCGTTAACTTAGAGCCACTCAGTAAGGAGATGGAAATGCCAGAAATGAGGAAAAATACACCAAAATAAGCAGAGACCTGTAGTGAGCCTATCCATTATCCACTTTCTGATAAACCCCAGTCCATATGACAGAAACTACACTTCTGAGAAGCCTAAGGAATCAGTGGATGCTGCATTACAGAAGAGTCTTTCAGATATCTGACACTGCTGGGAATAAACTCCTGATGGACCACGACCAAAAGAAGGACATGAGCTAGCAAAGAGAACAAAGATCAGAAGTTATGCAGGGATGCTGAGTACACTGCTCCCAGTTTCTCTCTATCTCCAGGTGCTGGGTCATGCATGACTAGATTTCCCAAGCAGTACCTGGTGTATGGCCAGCAGCAGCAGTATTAGAGGCTTAGCTTTCAGGCCTTGCTCTCCAGGGACTTCCTCCACTTGGAGCAGAGGCTTTGATCCTGAGTAGTACATTTGCACAAAAAGAACCTGGGTATGATTTTAAAGAGAGAGAGAGAGAAAAGTGAACACAAGCTTTGCTTCTGCATCTTATGTCTCCAATCTGCTCCTTGAAAATGGCAAAGACATCTCAGACATATTGTCAAAGGACCCAACTAATTTTTCAGCCTAATCCATTCTTTGTATCTCCATGAAAAAATAATATATATATATATGTATATACAGAAAATTCTTGAAATTAAGGCAGTTTTTCACTTCCATGAAAGCAGGGAGGGATCTTAGGTCCCAGCTTCTTATGGGGACCCTCTATCTTATTCACTGCTCCTGTGCTGCCCACAAGCTGCCAGCATGACATCCTCATCCACTCAACTCTCTCTTTTCCATTTCATCCTTTCTGGACTAATTAGGTGAGAACCGTCTTCAAGTCAGACATAATGCTGAAATCTAAAAGATCTAAATATAAAAAGTGACATCATTTCTTACGGGCATGCATTCCCACCTGAGAGACTCTGGTTTCCTTCACAACCCCTCTTTGTGGCCAGCAATCTTCCAAGATTATTACTTAAAGATAAAATGGTTTCTCCAACACATTCATCAAATCAGGTGATGATAAGGCTGATTAATCCAGGAACCTCCATCCTTCCTGAAAACAATAAACTGCAAGGCCTACAGACAACAGGATGGAAAATATTACAAAACTTATTTTAAGAAATGCTCTGCTTTCTCTATCGAAGCCATCCTGAATTCCTGTCTTCCTACATGTTAAAGGATAACACATAGAATCACAGAACAACCCAATTTGGAAGGGACCCATAGAGATTACTGAGTCCATACTGGACCACCCAAAAATCAGATTGTATGTCTGAGTAGATAAATAAGGACGGTTCCAGAGAAGGTGATTAAAGTCATTAGAGCAATAGGAAGGCTAAAAAATATGAGTGTCTTTCGTGACCAGATGCACAAGAGAGACAATCATTGTTTACAAAATAACTGGCAATTTGGGCACTCCCAATTATTCTCTCTTACAGCAGAGGACAAAAATGCATTTGCAAAGGTGAAAGCGCAGCTGAAGAGAGGAAACATTTTCTGAGCAACACACAGCTGATCTATGAAACTCAACTGATAGACTCAAAAAGCATTAACCACTCGTACAGAAAATAAGAACATTGGAACATTTCATTAGAAAGGATTATTGTTATTATAATTACTTGGAAAGGCTATAATTTCTCACATTTCCAAGTATAAATAAATAACTGTCTGAAGATAGAAAGGCATTCCCCCATATGGTGGGAATAGTTTGTAATTGTCCACGATGGCAATTTCTTGCATCTCTCTGAAATCTCTAATGCTGGGCACTGTCAGGAAGGACTCCTGACTGGCTGAACATCGTACAATGGATCCTGTCTCATGATTCACATCTTCACAGATGAAAATACAGGTTGTGTGTTACAATGAAAAATAAGTATTAATGCGATGGAAAGCCTGACAAGACAAATCCAGGTAGCAATACCCAAATTCTTGGCTGCCCCCTGCAGTTCAAAGGAGATCAAACACTGTTTTGTTGTTTGATACTGGGAGTTTGCTTGCTATTTGAATACCTTGGACTTTTATCTTTTAATGAGATGCTGATGCTTTATGGAAGATACTGTAGAATGGCATCTTCAGAAACAATTCTGAAGTACACAGTGTAATGTAAAAACTTGTTGAGCAGCCCAGACAGAACAAACAGATTACACAGGAATAGACAGAATAGACAGGAATAGATGCTTTCTATTCCTCCCTTTATTCCTTATTTCTAATGATACTGCCCTGATAGCTCTTCTTGAATTTAGTTTGTTCCATTGCTTACTCTCCCTCCAAGCTCCAATTCCTCTAACTCTTTTTTGAAAGAGGGATTTAAGGTAGTAACTAATTGTTAATGCTTAATAGGAAGCCATTATAGTTTAACAGGTAATAAGATACCATAAATAACACTGCTGGTAATGCACTTTTAAATGGTTAAGGATGTACTTGAAAGCGTAACCACACAAAGCCTGCTTCTGTTACTTTAAAAATGAAACTCATCCTTCCAGAAATTAGCTTCACATCCATCCGAAAAACACAAGTTTTACCAAGAAGAAATGGATGCAGGATTGAGAGACATATTCAGCAAGGGACTCCGACTGCATCAGGGGAGAAACATGGAAAGAACACGCTCTAATAGCTGGAAACAGCTGTTTTTTCTTCTATCCTCTTACAGTGTACAGACCCTGCTTCTCCTTCCTGCTCTGGTGGTGGCCAGTGCTTGGCATGTTGTCTTTGCTCAGCCTGAACTACTGTTATCTACAGACTGGCCGTGGCCAAAATGGCACAGGTCTTCATCTTGTGAGTGAACTCCCCCAGTATTCATGGGAATTGGATTTGAGATTTTAGGCTTTATTTTTGTGTGTGTGTGTTCTTCAGATGTTAAGTATTCACAGAACCATACTCAGGTTGAAAGGGACCTCAAGGATCATCAAGTTCCAACCCTCTGTGAAGATCCGTATGAAGTATTAACATCACATGATCTTATCATCACATCTTTGCAGGCCCAGCTCCAGCCAAATTCTCACAAATTCTTCCTGCTAATATCTCATTTAGCTTATACATCTTAATAAACCCCCACTGTTTCTGAGACGATATAATGAATCGCCACAGGCTACAGCAGCTGGCTTACATGTTTATGCCTCTATGCATATATGTCCATGTACATGTGTGTGCTGGGTATAAAAACACCAACCTGCACGTATTTACCTCAGTCTCACACAATACTCCTGCCATGTCTGTCTCTCTAATATCTCATATGGCAGCAAGCAGCAGGGGCTGCGCATGAGTCACAGCCACAATACACTGCACAGCCAGAGCCTCTGACAGAATATACAATAGAGCTGAGATGTCAGTGGAGGTGGCTTTGGAGTACTTTAAAAATGCTGTTCAAGTGCCAACTTTCACCTCCAAATACGACACTTTGTTCGCCCACCCACTTTCGTTCCAAGTTAAATGTTCCTTTTACTGCAACTCGACAGCTTTAATTATGAATTTATCTGTCTTTTTCTATCCCTATAACTGTTCAGTCTCTCATTTGTCTTGCTAAGATTTTTGATATGCTCCTAGATAGCAGCTGTATACTGTCACCACAGTACAAGTGGCCTGGTCAGACTCTCATTTGCAGGCTGGGCATCAGACCAAAACCTGCAATAAGCTGTTTGCCTCGAAAGCACAAATCTCATGTGTTCCCTCTGCAGAGAAAGAACAGAGAGATGGGGACACAGTGTGCTGATGAGCATCACTGTATCAGAACCACAATGCTTTCCTTTGCTCTTATTGCCTGAGAAACTTAAATACATATAAAATTCTGACCTGAGGAAAACGTGGATCCCACTGATGGTTTCACTGAGGATGCAGCTCCTTCTATCATATTTTGCCCACGACAGAAGACATCCATTTTAAACACTAATGTTTTAAACAGTAGCAGCACACGTAACCCTGCCGCCATCAATGCTGTGCAGGACTGATGTGTGGTAAAGCCTTCACCACCTAGCTCTGCAATAATGTTATATGGAGTGTCCTAACACTGCCTCTTAAACACCTGATCCATGGTCAACCCAAAATTGTCGCATCTGGCTGCATTCAAAATGACTGTAAGTCTAAACATATCAATCCTCTCATTATCCTTTGTGACTTCTAGGAAAGACTCTATCCCGTTCCAGTGTCAGCACTATCCTGGTCTATAAAGATCACCTCAGACGGAAGTGCATATCCCTCATAATCCAGTCTTTTGGGAGATATTTCATAACTTCATAAATTAATGTTGATTGCTTTAGAAGTAAATTTTTATCCCAGCATGTGAAGGGACCCAATGACTTCCACATTTCAAGTACGATTTTAAGGGAAAAGGACTGTACCACAGAAATACAGATGCTCCTAATCAATACGAAAATGTCTAATACCAGGCAGTAGCAATGTGCCTCACAGAAAGGGCAATGCAGAGCCCATTTGTTCTGCTGGATATATACAAGTTCATTATCGGTACTCCAGTCAGATCTGTACGTGTACAGTAATTTGAATAACCTTCGATATGATAGCATGCAGTCCTTCTGTGATTCCTTTTTCTGCCATTTGCTCTTTTCATCTCATCCCTTCCTACTGCTGTTTAAATTGCTATTATTAGCTATTAAATGATAAATGAATTACCTCTGAAGTAAGCATGAATAATTGTTCCCAGCCTGAGATAGGCTTGGACTGGTATTTGGTAACAGTCAACAAGATCTGTGTGGCTCCCAAGGTTATTTCATAATAATAATAAAAATCAATAGGAAGAAAACAGGGACAGCTCCAGAAAGTGTTAATGAAAAGTTGCTGAATTACAGTGGCTCACCTGTGCACAGCTACATAAAAGCCTTCTGAATACCAAATACATTAATTATAGACTGCATTGCTCGGCTGAACCTCCACAGAATTCATTGGGCTTGTATTCTCACACTAACAAAGGAGAGACGCTGAAGAGTGCTGGATGAGAAGGATGAAGGGAGGGAGGGATGGAAGAAAGTTCATGTTCTTATTTACAAAACACAATTATCAATATATATGTACTGAGAGTAAAATCTGAATCCAGTAATAGATCTAAATCCAAAGTTGGAGGTGTTTCCTCTCATGAGCAGGCACATCAAGGTTTTACGTCAGACCCTGGACAGAAAGAAGATACTCCCCTTTTGCAGCATCTGTATGAAAGAGCACTGTAGAGTATATATGTATTTAAGCAATACCTCCTGGTAGTCATAAACTGATTCTGACTCCTTACAGTAATGTGAGTCTACCCCAGAACTCTGCAGCTGCTCTCATAGCTGACACACTCCTTTACTGTTAAAAGTTAGGCGGTGCCCTTGAAGAGTTATATGAAATACATTAGCAGCTCCTTTTGCTCCATGTTCTACACCACTAACATGACACAGTATGGCAAACACGAAACTTGGATTTACCTAATAAGCTATCACCATCACCATGCCCTTTTTGCTCAGGCATCCAAACACAGGAATATCACATTCATAGATGTTCACAAAGCAGTAGAAACTTCAAATTCCTCTAACAGCTACATAACCTGTGACCAAGCTAAAAAATGGAATCAATAAATAACCTCTCCTTCTGAAAGCTGCCCCAAGATATTTAATGTCTACAGATGATCAAGGTTAAAAATGTTCCAAATCTTTACTTAAAGAAAAATGAACGTTCAATCAAACAGAAATCTGAATCAAAACTACCAGATGATTCCTGCTGATGTTTTCCAGGGAATTAGATTCACAAAATGATGAAAGAGCCCTTTCATCTCCATGCATGTGTCAGAGGACTCCCCAGAGTCCAACCGTACAGACTGCCCCAGTGGATCAGGTACTCAGCCTGTTGGAACCATGAGGAGATGGGGCATTTGGGAGGGTGAAGCACTGTCTTGCACTCAAACACTTCAGCCAAAATTAGTTCCAGTTCATATAATTTAAACGAACAAACAAAAAACTGTAACAACAAATGAAACCCACATTCACCTGTAAGCAGAGGAAGACACAAACCAGGAAGCAAGGGAGCCATTTGCCATCACTGCACAGAACTATCATGTCGTAATTCTGCTGTTTAAATATGTGTTAAAGATGCATGAATTGAAACCAACACGCCTCGTTCCTTCTTTGTTCTTTTGCTCTTTGAACTTCCCACCTTTGGGCCTGCTTCACTCTATTTTGATCTGAATGGCATTTTGACCACATAGCTTAAAAGATGAGCAGAATTGCTTGCACAGCCATAATCAGGCGAGGATGCATTACAGAGAAGAGATGGGAAATCCAACAGTTCAATACTATCTAGGATTGTGATGGTGCATCAATGAAGTATAGGAGAAGAGCAAGCACAGTTCCAAATGATCTACAAATCCTTCTTGTATATTATTGGATTTGCCATCCACTCACTGACCATTTTAACTGCTCACTGTATGGAAGATGAATAGATTGCACCTGGACAAAGGGCCATGGTAGTGATTAAACATTCTGCTTCTGATTAATATCACAGTAAGGTATATTTACCATCTGGGGAGGAGAGAAATTTATCTCTGTTCAAGAAACATAAGAAATGATAAAGAAACACAAGAGATGAATAATATCTGAGTCAGCAGAAAACACTTAATGACTTTGCAAGGGTCTGCCTCAGTATGTAAGAAACACCTCCCAAACAAAGGGCTACAACTGCTGCAGTGTTTGCAAAACACTCAAAGGCACAAATGCAAAAAGAGAATGAACAGAAGTGCCATCCGTTCAAAACATGAGGAAAAAGGGGAAAACACCCTTAACAAGGTAATGCTTTCTGAAACCTGCTCTTAGTGAGCAGTCACTTCTCATCCTCTTTGTGGTCATGAAAAATGTGAAGTTACCTGGGCAGCACTGACTTAAAACCCAATTGTTTCATAGCAAATGAGGCATGAAACTTATTATCAAAAAACATGATGTCTGAAGTACATGCTGTCATTTTGTTTTCCCAGAAGACAGCTTCCGAATGCCTGAACTGACTGCAAGACATGGCTGGAAATACAAGAATTAGTGGCTCTTCTTGAGCAAAAGCAGAGTTGTGAAGCCAACATCTACAGCACTGTATCTTTGTGAGATAAGAGAGTAAAATGCCTCTACAATCAACTGATACATTACCTTGTTTTTCAGAAGATGGCTGCAAAATGCAGTTAACCCTCCACATATTTGACATTTGACTTGGCAGAATGGTCCTTAAAACTGGCCTGCTGGTAGAGGAATAGCCTTTTGATGCAGAAAAACACCTATAAAAAGTTTCTGAAAAGAAAAACCCACAAACTACTAAGTTCTTTAGTAGGTCTTGTGCAATATGAGGGTGACGGCACCTAAACAAGTGTGAGAGTTAAGGAGAAATGCCCCAGGGGCACAGGATGCTAACTAAAAGCTGGCTGATACCTTGAACAATTTAACCACTAGACAGGCAGTTATGAGAATTGTATTAGGATGATCAAGAGTTTGTTCCATCCCCAGATGCATCTATGCTTCTGAAGTTTGCAGGATGTTCTCTGGATGATATTCTTTTTGGAAACATTTAAAGAATCACTTGTTTTTGTCTTCAACTAATAATCATGGGAAGCAATATATTAGGTACCAACAACCTTTGGAGTACTGGTTCCAGGACTCTGCTAGCACATCATTTACATACCATTTAAACAGAGCTAAAACAAAAGTCCCCTTACTAGACTTTCCCCAGTTTTAGAAAGGTACAGCATTGAGTAGAGCATTGAGTAGGAAGTAAATAGGAGGTTTTTGTGGAGAGAGAATATCTGAGTAAGGAACTTGCAGTGTACTGTAGAGATTTCAGAGTTAAACTATTTCCACAAAGACAAGCACTTTCAGGTAATCCAGAATCCTATGATCTCACTGCATCTCATGGCAATAATCTCAGTAGTTACCTGTTGGTCTTTAAGACAGCTGCCCTTAGAGAACCAGAGATGAAGAGTTGTTATGTGAATTTCATGTTCTCCAAGGATTTCCAGGTTCTGGGGGAAATACTCTACTGTTCTATTAGTAATGTAGCCCCAGAGACAAAAATTCAACTCCCTTTTTGCTTATTTTCAGATATAGCTACTTTGTTACCCTGCCTCTGCTGGGAACTTACTACACAGTTAATGCTCCTGAATGACTTCATATACTGTATGTGCTAGACTGAGGTCAAGAAGGAATTCTTGCCTGTGTTCCAAAATACATTTTGTTAGGACCACTAAAGGTTTAGCACACCTTTCTTCGGCTCACTGGAGACTGTACACTGAACACTATGAAATCAGGTGAGAGAAATCCCCCATTCACACAAGATGCCTCCATTAGACCAGTCATTTCCCCAGTAGCTATTACCTTGCTTCGATCTACCGCTCACTGACTCTGACAGAGCAAATAGTTTATTCTAGAGAAGTAGCCAGTGTCCAGCCTGCTCCTTCATCCTCCTCACAGCAGTAGCGGAAAAGTAAGGCTGCAAAATGCCCTGAGCAGAGAGAGCTCTAAGAGGAAAATTAAAAGACACATCCAGTTATAAACGTTGACAGGTGAAAATGTTCGCTGTTGGAGGGAGATGCTGAGATGCCAAGTCAATGCCACGCACACCAGACACCATGACAAAAAAAAAGACACAAACGCAGAACATGAACCGTAGGAGTTTCGTAACATAAAAGACCTCTGGCTTGTGATCTATGTACCTTTGCCATGAGACATATCACCTGGAAGTCAGATCTGTCCAGTACTGGATTAACTTCTCTTTCCATGGCTTGACCTGTCACCCGGAGTACTATAGAGACGGGCACTCAGAAATGCACATTTAGAAAATTAGATAGATGTATTGAACATAAGCACTGTGCAATTAATCTCACTGATCACAGCTGGAGTGGTCAGAGCAATTTCAGCATGTTTTCTGCAAAATAGAACCTTATCAACTAAATAAAGATCGTATTTTCATCAAGGTCGAGTGACAGTCATCGTTTTCTTCTGACACTGTTAATCCTGCTCTGATAGGAAACATCCATATGTGTATCTTTCTCTAGGTGAGAAAGTCAGTCAAGACAGTCTTCTGCAACACGCTCTACCAAAAACAAACTTAAGCTGCAGTCAGACCCATTGGCTCCCACTTAAACACCCACTATTCATTACACAGTACAGAGGTCTGGAAAAGGGATTGCCTGCAAGGTGTTTAAACCACCTCTGCTCACAGTGTAAAGCACACAAGAAAGACATCCCACAGTGTAACCATTTAGGTCGCTCCTGTGTAGCACCTGCAGGCCCCGAGTTCAACTCTGCTTTGGCAAAGGTACAAAAATAATTTGGGTTATTTCCATCCTCACAAGAGGAAAGCATAGAAAGTGTTCAAGTGTTTTTTGTGGTAACTACAGAAGACAACAGCACTGGTTCTAAGCTATAAACACTTCCTGCTCCTTAAACCATGAAAGACAGCTCTAGTCTTGGCAAAAGTAGACTATAATTACCATTGATGTAGTGACACACCACCAGTAAGCAGAAAGACTCTGCTGAGCTCCCTGTGCTACCTAAATGGAGAAAGACTGGATTTCATCTTTACAGAGTAAGATTAGACCGAGTGGAACCCCACACTGCAACCTCCAGTTCTGATGGATAATCAGTTTTTTATTTCATAGTCTATGCATTATTTTATTTCAAAGTCTGAGCTGGGGGAGAGGCCTGGATACAGCTGCTCTCCTGCCCATAGCAGTGTGCTCTCTTTATTCTGCATTCTTCCTTTGGTTGCTTTAGGCCTCTTATTCCCTCTAAAATCAAATTATGCAGTTCTCTTGGCGAGACTCAAAGAAACCCAGAAGCAAAATATTAATTTTCTGAATCAGAATCAATAAGCTGCACAATCCTTTTCAATGAATTATTTATCATAAAATAGAATACACTTACAAGCCAAGCCCCTTGGTCCCCACATCTCCCTTTTCCTGATCTTTTGCAAAAAGCTCCTGTAATATGGCAAATCTTTAGACAGGAGCAAACAATGTAATGTTTACTTGTACTACAAATGCCAACTAATTGCACCTAACCCATCAGAACTCCATAAATCTGCAATTCCACCCACTGGAGTGAAAATGAACAAGTAACCGTCACACTGCCTTCAGCAGTGACATCCCATCCCCAGATGACACAGAACCTTGAAGGGACAGAGCGCTTTGCTTTTGACCACCACAAACAGATATGGAATGGCATGGGAGCTGTACAAGGTAAGGGATTTTTCTTTAATTCTTAACTTCTTTAAAAGTATTTGTCATTAGAGAGCTGCTATATTGGTAAAGGTTCATCGCCCACACAACATTAGGAAAAATGAAATGAATGCTCACTAACATGAAACCAACCAAAGAAAAAGGTAATGGAAAACCACACAAATGAGAGAAAGTGCTCATGGAGTTGGTATGACCAACTTATTTTCAGTGTCTGGGACAAGTCAGAGTTCAATATTTTCCTTCCCTGAAGTTACTTTCATGCAAAAACTCCTCCAGCTCTAATTCAGAATTGGAAAATCTGATTTATATCTCAAATTCATCCACCTGGCCAGGCTTCAGTAGCTCTCTCTAATGAGACACCAACGATTTCTCGGATGGCTGTCCCCAGTACTGAAACCATTTAGGATACATGTTAATTGCTTCATTTATGTGTTCATATGTACAAGTGAGCACAGCTATACAAAAGGAATGTCTCTATATTTTAGTTCTCTTTTTTTCATTGTTCCCCATAAACATTAAAAACCACGAACAAGCTTGTAAGAATGGTTTCAGGCATGAGGAACAGGTGGTGCGAATGTCAGTTAAGTATTCCTGCAGGGGGAAGACTGGAAGTTTGCTGTAAATTATGGGGGCATTTCTGCAACAGAAAAAATTGGCTTTTCATTGATGAAGCTGGAAGCACTCTTTGATAACAAACCCACTGGGAACTTCAAATCATATCACATCACTCAGTTATTTTTTCCTCCATTTGTCTTGGAAAAACAATATTGCAAGAGTAAGTGCTTGCATGTAGAACTAGGAATAGCATGGTTTAGAAAGAGCACATACATTTCTGCTTCATCACAGCTGAAGCATCCCATATTCTGACCTTTACCCAGGCCAAATTCCCCACATATGAGGCAACCTCACTTGCATACATCCCATTGAACACAGGAAGCTAAGAAATGAATTTTGCAATTAGGAAAAAACACCTCCCATATGGTTGTTTGGATAATGACTTCATCACACGCACCAAAAATCACAAACCTATGCTTCATATGTCTGTAGGATACAATGCTGTGAGGAAAAGAGGAATGACTGTGCGAATCCTTGCAGAATCAGGCATACTGTTTCTAAATCATACCATCAAAGTCCTTCACCTAGAGAACATCTTCCCTGTAGGAGATTGACTCCACAGAGGAGATCTGAGGTGGACAGAGTATCACCTGAAACTTCAGTTTCCTGTTGATGAATTCACTGAGACAGTGCCATCCATATGCTCAAGTAATATTTTGAGAGGAAAATGAAATTTGTAAGGAAACTGTCACTGACCTTTGTGCCCGGTCTGTTATTGTTATCTCTTCCTCCAGATCTAGGAGTAGCGCTGCCTGAGCTATCACCTTCTTGCTGCAGGGCAAGGATTTGAGGTGCAGAATGAGCAGAGCAAGGCAAAACTTGCTTCCCATCTCCTCCAGCTCTTGAGTTCCCAGCTGCAGGCCCTGGTGGAAAAAAGGAGGAAGTTTCATTGCTGAGTGTACAAAGCGCAGGTGTTGGGAGACTGTTTTTCAGAAGGACAGCTCTTAGTATTACAGTATCACCTCATTCAGGTTCCCATACAGTCAATCATGAATTCAATGATAGCATTTGTTCTACAGGATCTATTCTAAAATAGCTTCTATTTTACAGAGGCAACAGAGGCAAGTAGTGTAACTGCTCTGGTTACTTACACTGAAGTTGTCACTGTACAAATTAGACTCATACCCCAAGAGGATCTGACTAAATACACTCTTACAAATCATTAGGTCTCATCTTTTTTCTCTCTCTAGAAGCGTCATCTCCCTAAGCAATGGGAAACAAATAGGTTTTATGACTGTAAATACTGGACAGTGGCAGAGATTAGAGAAAAAACAGTGAAGAGGGGAAGGAGGGAACATCTTTAACAAGTTATGAATTGCTTTTTAAGAAAATCAATTACAAAGTAATTGCAAAATAACAAATAACTCTGAGGAATTTCTCAGTGTATTAAAAGCCTATGTCTCTAGTAGGGACGTGCAGGCAAAGAAATGCAAAAACAGGACTGGGATTATCAACATCACCTTTCCAAGAGGACTCCTTCAAGCTGTGGATCCTCACATGGAAGAGCCCTGACTTTGAATTGTCTGTGCATGCTTTTTCACTACTTAAAAAAATAAAGACCCAACAAAAAAGTAACACATCAAGGGCCTACATAGGAGTAATCCGGTGTAATTACTGGTAGTTTCTCACAAGCAGTGAGATGGCAAGAGACCAAAAAAAACCTCCAAAACCACAAAAGAGTCACCGAAAATAACCCAAAGAAACTGCAAAATCCCTCATCTTTGGCATTTAGTGATCACATCATGTGTTACTCCTTAATGCTATCACACCAGGGGTTGAATCAATTGCTGAACAATTGCAGCCTTTGTCAGTATCAGCCCCGTGTGCTTTTGAAGCACAAACCATTTCTGCAGCCAACCTTCTGACAAGAACTCCAATCCCATTTCCAAGACTGTTTCCTTAGCAACTGCCATAAGTCCGTGCTCACAGCCCTGGCACCAGCCACAAGCACAGTGTGTGCTCCACACCAGCATGGCCTGCTCTTGACCCTTCACTCGGTGTTTGTTACTGCACATCTTACAGGTAACAGAGCCCATATATTATATATATTATATATTATATATATATAAAATTGTCACGGGTTACTTAGATTTACCTATGCCCGTGACAGGGGAAGCCACCCCGTGGGCCCCCCTCCCGGGGCCCGGAAAGGAGGGGGAAAAAGGGAGTGGGATAAAACAGCGACAATCTAAGGAGGAAAAACTTATTTTACTAAATATGATACCGAAATACAAGATAACACAATATAATATAATTGAGGCTAACAAATTGAACGAAACAGAGAGAGAGAGTCCCCGAAAACCGAGAGGCCTACTGTGAACTCTAGGCGACACGGCTGGAACGCTTCCCACTCTCCGAGAAGTCCGAGAGAAGGAGGAGGGCACTCCAGCCTGGGAACGAGATTATACAGCGTCCTGGTCCCGTGACTTATCATTAACCCTGTTGTTCTCTGGGATATGTAGTCTTCTTCTGTGGACTGCACATTCAATAGAAGTATCCATACTTGACATGATGTTATGATGTGGAATACTGATACTGATAGCAAAATTACAAAACCATGACATTCCACCCCTTATTCTACATTATTACATCATGGTAAATATATATATACATATATATACACGTATGTAAAATTATGATAGCTAAACAGTAGAATTACATGTAACATAACTAAATGTACAACTATAATAACTAAAATACACTACACATGCAAACATATATACATATAAATACATAAAATTATTGACTGCACTCCCCCAGCGTCAAATTCCCTTGTGGCTCACATTGAACATCCCCATCCTTCTGCATTACCCACCAAGTGCACCCAGGTCCCTGGGCAAAGACAGTTCCACGGATAGGTTTGCCCTTTCCAGAAGCTGGAAGGACCCAAACAGCTTTTCCCAACATGTTCTTTACATGTACAACAGGGACCTTATCTCCTTCTACAGTGTGTAGGGGGCTAGATTGACTAGGACCATCACGATTGACAGATCCTCTAGTATTCACCAACCAAGTGGCTTCTGCCAGATTCTTCTCCCAGTGCTTATATGTTCCACCACCCATTGCTTTCAACATAGTTTTCAACAACCCATTATATCGTTCAATTTTACCAGAAGCTGGTGCATGGTAGGGAATATGATAAATCCACTCAATGCCATGATCTTTGGCCCAAGTATTTATAAGGGAATTTTTAAAATGTGTCCCATTATCAGATTCAATTCTTTCTGGGGTGCCATGTCGCCACAGGACTTGTTTCTCAAGACCTAATATGGTGTTTCGAGCAGTTGCATGGGGTACTGCGTATGTTTCAAGCCACCCAGTGGTTGCCTCTACCATGGTGAGTACATAACACTTACCACTGCGAGATCGTGGCAAGGTGATATAATCAACCTGCCACGCCTCCCCATATTTATACTTTTGCCACCGCCCTTCCTCCCAGAGAGGTTTCATCCTTTTGGCTTGTTTAATTATGGCACATGTTTCACAATCATGAATAATCTGCGCAATAGCGTCCATGGTTAAGTCCACCCCTCGGTCTCTGGCCCACTTATATGTCGCGTCTCTTCCTTGATGACCTGAGGTCTCATGAGCCCATCGAGCTAGAAATAATTCACCCTTATTCTGCCAGTCCAAGTCAATTTGAGCCACCTCAATTTTGGCAGCTTTATCTACCTGATGGTTGTTTTGTTGTTCTTCAGTAGCCCGACTTTTGGGCACATGTGCATCCACATGACGCACCTTTACAACCATATTCTTTGTTCGGGCAGCAATGTCCTTCCATAATTCAGCGGCCCAAACAGATTTACCCTTCCGTTGCCAGTTGTTTTGTTCCCACCTCTGTAACCACCCCCATAAGGCATTTGCCACCATCCATGAGTCAGTATAAAGATACAGCATTGGCCACCTCTCCCGTTCAGCAACATCTAAGGCCAGCTGGACAGCTTTTACCTCTGCAAACTGACTTGATTCTCCCTTACCTTCGGTGGCCTCTGCAACCTGTCGTGTGGGGCTCCACACAGCAGCTTTCCATTTGCGATGCTTCCCTACAATGCGACATGATCCGTCTGTGAATAGGGCATATTTCTTTTCATTTTCTGGTAATTCGTTGTATGGTGGGGCCTCTTTAGCACGTGATACCTCTTCTGCTGGTGATGTTCCAAACCTTTTATCTTCAGGCCAGTCCATGATTACCTCTAGGATTCCTGGACGATTGAGGTTTCCCATTCGCGCTCGCTGTGTAATCAGCGTAATCCACTTGCTCCAGGTGACATCGGTAGCATGATGAGTGGAGGGAACCTGTCCTTTGAACATCCAGTTCAGCACTGGCAGTCGAGGTGCCAAAAGGAGCTGTGTTTCAGTCCCGACTACTTCGGAAGCAGCCCGAACCCCCTCATACGCGGCTAAGATCTCCTTCTCAGTTGGAGTGTAGCACTCTTCAGACCCCTTATATGATCGACTCCAGAATCCCAGGGGTCGGCCTCGGGTCTCTCCTGAGGCTCTTTGCCACAAACTCCAAGTGGGGCCTTTCTCTCCAGCAGCAGTATAGAGGATGTTCTTTACATCCTGTCCAGTCCGTACTGGCCCCAGAGCTACAGCTCGGGCTATCTCTTGTTTAATCTGTTCAAAAGCCTGCTGCTGCTCAGGGCCCCATGCAAAATCGTTCTTCTTCCGCGTCACCTGATAAAGGAGGCTTACAATGAGGCTGTAGTTTGGAATGTGCATCCTCCAAAAGCCTACTGCACCCAGGAAAGATTGTGTCTCTTTCTTGCTAGTTGGTGGAGACATGGCAGTGATTTTGTCGATCACATCTGTTGGGATGTGACGACGTCCATCCTGCCACTTTATACCTAAGAACTGAATTTCCTGGGCAGGTCCTTTTACTTTGCTTCGCTTAATAGCAAAGCCGGCTTGTAGAAGAATTTGGATGATCTGCTCTCCTTTTGTGAAAACCTCTTCTGCTGTATCACCCCACACAACAATGTCATCAATGTACTGCAGGTGTTCAGGAGCACCACCTTGTTCCAGTACAGTTTGGACCAACCCATGGCAAATGGTTGGGCTGTGTTTCCACCCCTGGGGCAAACGGTTCCAAGTATACTGAATGCCCCTCCAGGTGAAGGCAAACTGTGGCTTACATTCTGCAGCCAAAGGAATAGAGAAGAAGGCATTGGCAATGTCAATGGTGGCATACCATTTGGCTGCTTTTGACTCCAGCTCGTACTGGAGTTCCAACATGTCCGGCACAGCAGCGCTCAATGGGGGTGTGACCTCATTCAGGCCACGGTAGTCTACTGTCAGCCTCCATTCTCCACTGGCTTTACGCACTGGCCATATGGGACTGTTAAAAGGTGAGTGAGTTTTACTGATCACTCCCTGATTCTCCAACTGGCGAATCAAATCATGAATGGGGAGCAAGGAATCCCTGTTGGTGCGATACTGCCGTCTGTGCACTGTCTTTGTAGCAATCGGTACCTGCTGCTCTTTTACTCGTAGCAGCCCCACAACAGACGGGTCCTCTGACAGGCCAGGCAAAACAGACTGCTTATACTGATAGCAAAATTACAAAACCATGACAAATATACCAGTAACTGATAACAGGGGGCTGAGCTCCAGTCTCCTGTTTCTTAGTAGTTAGTTTTGTTTTGCCTTCTTTAATTTGTTTATGTTTCCTATGTAAGGTTGCACTTATAATTTCTCTAGGATCTTCTGCACAGCTGAGAGAAATTGGGAGCCAACAGCATGGAGGTGGATGGAAAAAAGAGGCTTCCCAAGTGACCATCTACAGCTCCCTTGTAATGCTTTTTTTTGGTTCATGTTTGTTAGAGGCCACAAAATGTCTTACAAGGCGAATGCCTTCACTTCAACTCCAGCAAGTCCAGCATGTACAAATAAAATCTAACATTAAAGCAGCCCTATCTGATAACAAACACATTTTCCTATAGTAACCACATTGAAATTCTGCTTGTTTTCTCAAACTATATGAATAAATATGAATAGGTAATTATAATAATGAATAATGAACAAATAATGCATTATTTTGAGCTTGTACATATACTGAGTGGTTGGACAGCTAGATAAGCAGAGGACGTGCCTAGAAGAGCACACAAACAATATGAGAAAACAGAGCCTCCCTGCCAGGCGTAGACAAAGGACTCTGGAGATCTGACTTCTGCTCTCAGAAAGTCTCTTAAATATCTTTAAAGCAGTCAGCAAATCTCTAACACCATTTCTTCTCCCATCCTAATCACTGCAAGCTTTGCTAAGTAAGAGCCAGGTGCAATGAACTATAGTAATTATTAATAATGGGAAGAAAATAGATGAAGAGGCTTAGAGGAACCAATGGTCATTAATACAAAACAACGAGGGCCTAGCAGCTCTACATAGATTCCTCACTTCCATTATTTTACTTCAGAAGACATTTTAGTGTGGCAGTTACAATTGGCAGGTGGAAATGGTGGCATTTCTGAGCAAAAATAAGTCACTTCCACAGCAAAGGAATTATTCTCTCAGGGGTAAAAAATACAAGGAACATCTTGGGGCTTTCCCTGGGGTGTATCTTAGGGTCCTGTTTCCAGGATCCAGGCAGCACACTAAATACCTATCAATCCAGGAGATGCGAATAGTGACAGTGCTAAAACTCAGCCTGCGGGCTTACAATTCCCCAGGGTTTTATTCAGGATATGAAGAGGCCTTAGGAAACTATGAACAGAGAAATAATAATAATAAAAGTATAATACACCTGAGAAGCCTTAGACAGTAAGTGCTCATGCTCTGAAGTTAGCTGCTTTATGATGGACCCATATTGCTTCGAGAACAGACAGCTCGGGAATAACAGCTGGAAACCTCAGCTAGAACATTACAAGTTAACACATTTAATTCACTTCAAACACAGGCAGTCTTTTATTTTCCAACTCAGACAATGCTCTCCCTCTTCTTCCTCAGCTCTCAGCAGAGGCAGGAGCTGGAGCTGCATTGGTGACTACCATTAAAGTGAAGATGCTGACAGAACTGATGCATCAAACTAACAGCATTAATGATATCTGCCAGCAGTGCCAAGAGCTGGTGCTCTGGGTAGAAACCAGCCCCTCCTGCCTTGCTTGAAATTCTTGAAATTCTACAAGAGATAAAGAAAGAGAAGTGGTGAACTTTTGATTTTGGTTAAGAAGCTCCACAGCAGTCAAGCTGGATTGTTTCTACTCACAGTGACAATATATAACCCGTTTGCCACTACCATGCAGGAGGAAGCTGTTCTACCTGCCATCAGGTCCTCTGCAATGTCCTGAACTCTCAGAGACCCTATCTTTCCCCATCACAATCCTACATGGCTCCATCCTCCTCTGGAGGCATCTGTATGAGAAGCGGAGTGCAGTGCAGTCTTCCAAGCCAGCAAAATCTAAGCAAAGTCTGAATCAGAAAACTGTACCAGAAAGCTGCAGACAAGATCATCAGTCTTAATTAGTTTAGCCTCATGGATATGCTAACAAAGGTATTCTTCTTTGATGATCAGCTCATATCTTTGCATAGTTTCTGCTTTTCATAACATGAAAGTGCCAGTCTGGATCAGCATTGGCTCAATACACACATTGCTGCGCAATACAAATATGCCCACTGGTCCCCTGGGCCCCCTCATGCATGTCTTTTGAAGACATAATGTTAAAGGATAACAGGTTTATAGTTTCCTGGCTGTTTTAAAGAATAATGGAACTAGACATTATTTGCTAATCTCTTCTCATTTTTTCATACCACAGCAGACAGTATGGTAAGAGACATCACCATGCTCTAATATCTGGATGTATCTGTATATATGATTTGGTGGGAAGAAACATTCCAGAGGAACTCAACATGGCTAATCAGATGAATTAAATGAACACAACCTATTAGCTCTTGGTCTAGTTAAACCAGTACATTTGTTCTCTGCCCAAACTGTTTTTATCATAACAGGGCAGTGAGGTGTTCATCTGCATCTCCTAAATGACACTGTGTCACAGTAATAGGAAACACGGAAGGAGGGGGAAAAATAAGAAAGCTATTCCGTGATTTATCATTTGGCCAAGATAATGGCAATAAAAATTCTCCTAATGAAAGTTGATGAAATTATACCGGAAAAAGAGTTCATTCGCATTCAGCACTGATGCATCAACTATATATTCACAACTAAATGCTTCCAACGTCTCTCAATTTACCTAAAAACACATCACAGGCTAAGAGACAATGTAATGGGAAAACTTCGTTATTCATTACTCATATGCTTTAAACAACCCCACAAGCCAAAGGCAGCGATAGTTTCATAACACAGATATTGTTGAAGGTGGAAGGACTCCAGAAGTTAAATTAGAATTTTCTCTCTCCACCAGGGTAACAAGAGCTGCAGTTAAACTGGAGTTGAAAGATATTAATAAACACAAGTAGACAACAGATTTCAGAGCCATCATTTTTCTCTTGCGTTCAGAGAAAAGGGATCTTTGGCACACAGTACGGTCACTTTTGGGCACTGTTCAATCCTTGAGGCAATATTTTTCCCTGCAAACTTACTTCCAGTCAACACATACACACACACATGCAGAGTATACTCTGCATCTCAACAGCTTTACACATGCACAATGGTTATGCCCTAAGGCTGGGTATAAATAAATTGGCAGTCTGGTTTCCCACTAATTCCATCAGTGAGCTCTCCATTGGAATACTAATAGAAACTACTTGGAGGCTGCACAGGACAAACCACACAGCTGAATGAAACATTTGGTGCCTGCAGATGAAATTTTAGCCTGGGCCAGCCCCAAAAGATAGTGTCCTTTAAACCCCTGTGAAAGAAAACATGCTGATGCACAATGGGGAACCAGCTATTGAGATGAGGACAGTAGGGAACAAGCCAGTTTTTCTCATGGCCCAGAGATCCCTAAGCAGTAGGTATGACATTCTAAACAGACAAAGTTTAGGGGATAGAAATTTGGGCCAAAAGATTTCAAAGGGATTAAGCAAGCAGAAAAGGCTGAAGATGGAGAAAAAAAATTGGGTAGCTTGAATTTCTAGAAAGATGAGAGGGGTTGAGTTAAAGACAGAAGATAAAAGGACTGGAGAGATAAAAGGATGAGAAAGAGGGAGGGGTGGTTGAGGTCAGTGGATGCTGATGTGGAGGAATGATAACAAGAGGAAAACTAATGGAAACCTCAATCCCCATCTCACTGTTGGAGAGGTGTGCTTCGTTATGAATGCCCATCCTCGCTTTCCTCAGTACTTTGGCTACTAGGTGAGGAAACAAGGCCCAGCTTGCTGTCAACCCTCCCTGAAAATCTGCTGAATTTAGCTGATGCTCTGATTCAGCTGGGACTGAGCAAACTTCTTTGTTTCGTCACAAGATGGGTTATTGATTTGTCATTCAAACGGACTCTTTCCCTGGCTAAAGATGCTACAGGCTAGATTGTTCAAGGGATGGAGGAAAGCAGATCAGAGAGCAGAAAGAGGCCTGAAAGGCCTGTTTGTAAGAGAACTGAGGATTTAGCAAATGGTAAAACTGGTTGTCAAGTTCTACTTATTCAGATAGCATAGATAGCCAACCAAAGTAAGCATAAAGATGGGGATATATTCTCATCACCCTCCCCCAGAGACTGCACACTCACACAGAGCAGTAGTGGTTGGGTATGGAATGCTTCCATACTTGCTGGATGCTGGTGCACCTCTTTCGCAATGCTTCCTGAGATGGAAGGTAGTACATGGTACCAGAAGGTCCAGTTTTGCCAGATCACTTCTTGGGTATCACTGGGACCAATGCATACATTTATGTGGGGCATAACTGTGAAAAGTGGCTGAATCAGGAATAAAAGATGGACAAAAATAGAAAGCAAAACCAACGTAGATGAGCCATAAAGAAGGTCCAGAGGGCAAAGAACAAAAGTAGTGGGAATTGTCAGTATGTTTTTGTTGTTGTCATTGTTTGTTTGTCAGGAAAAACAACAACAACAACAAAACAGAAAATAAATAGAAAAAATAAGTGCTAATTCTTGAAAGAAAACAAATAGTGCTCCAGATAATTAACTCTCCTACTTGGCAGACAAGAAGAAGAAATGGGGAAACTGTTCAAGGTCATACAGTGATTCTGGGGCAGTGTAAGAAAAGAAAACTACTTTACACTGGTGACAACCAAGTGCTTTGTTCAAGAACATTTCTGTCTTTAATGCAGGTTCCAGTACTGGCAACAGGTTAACTGCTGTTACCCCATCTGACTGTGCCTTCAACATTCATCTGTAGTCTACCCACGGCTTTCTCTCACTCGTACACCTTCTGCTGTGTGAACTCTATGGAACCTGGAACAAGTCACAGCCAGGTTATAGCCTGAGGTGCCTGAAGATTAAATGTGAGGTGGAGCTCTAAGTACATCTGAGAGTCTGTGTCAAATGAATTAGCTCATAAAAGCAGTCTGGGAAAGCAAGAAGTTGAATTTTTGCAAGTCCTAAATTGGCAGTTTAATCCCTGGATCACTTTTCCTCCCTCTCTACTTCCACTTCTCTGCTTGTATGAATAACTTCAGCATACAGAAAAGTGAGCAGACTCCAGGCCCACCCAAGCATTTTCAGCTATGGTTTTAACTCATTTGGCCATATTTCACCGTGGGAGTTAAATAACTTCCTAATCCTGGCTGGTGATCACCACATGCTTGGCAACAAAAGGATTTATGATGTTTATTCTGGCTAACGTAAATACAGATGCTATTCAGAAAGCGTCTAACCTGTTTTGAACATTCTTAGTACAGTATTTGTCTCCATAATGTCATTCACTATCAGGTTCTCCTGGTTAATTATGTGTTATATAAAGAACCAATTGTATCTTTTCATGAAATGCCCTCCATATTGTTTTATGTTACACAACACCTTGTTATTTTTCTATGTGTGGCTTTAAAGCAGAGCAAGTATTTATAGTTACTGGGAAATTACAAAGTAGATTTTATTTTGAAATTCACTATACTATAATCTGCAATATAGAAAGCTTTGAAGCCTTTCCCTCTTACTCTGATAAAACATATGCCATTCTGCCCATCCCAGAGGTGATGAAAATATGTATTGACCAAAATGACACAGCAACACTAGTACACTTTTCTTCCCCATACAAAATAAGACCCCATGATGGATCCTGGTATCACTTTTGCACCAACATAATGATTTAGGCACTAGAGTGCATTTAGAAAGAAGCCAGCACAGCATGACCCAGACATCACAGCATGCTCCAGCCTGATAGCTGTCTGCCCCACAGGATCTCTGGTGCTCTGTTCCCATGCTAGCACATTACAGACACAAGCAGACCGGCAAAGCTGCATGTTGGCCTGATAGCAACGTTACATGGAGTGGAATTTAATGAGGTGGCGAGTTTGCTTCCTGCTATGCTGCCACCAAATATCCACATCACTGTGAAGCCTCTCCCCAGCACAGTGCTGAGTGTTACTGCTGAGCTCTCTGCACTCTTTCCCTTTCTCTCTCAATAGCTCAAGTATCACTAATACTCTCCCATATCGAATCTGCCTTCCAGGCCACTGTGTGCTTCCTCTAGCCCCCCCTTTCATTATCTCTTTTGCCTTACAAAGAAAATAACTCATAACAGACAAAGCAGTCCAAAGGAGGTACTACCATTCACGTCTATAGGGATATTATAGCATCTTCCAAGCCTACATTTTCTCACATACACAAGCATCTTACTCACTTTCTTCTTTATTGTTGCTGCTGCACATGGCACAGATATCTTTATTGAGCTGTCTTTCTAATCGCTACTTATGTTTTCCTGAACAGTCAGAGCTAATTCAGAACCCAACCATGTGTTTGAATGCTTTAAACTATTCCTTCAAACATGCTTTACCCCGCCACCGTCTGTATTTTATCTTCCATTCCCGTAACCACAGTCTTGCTGTCCTCCTTCCTACTGTATAATTCATATCAGCTGCAAACAGTAAATCTTAGCATTTTACTGTTCTCCTCATTTCTCAGTCATTAAAGAAATACAGACCAAAACAGAGTGGTAGCTGGAGTCACCTTACTATCCATTTCTTCCCACCCCAGTGATGATTAATACATCCCACCTATTTTTCCAGACTTTTAAGTAGATTTTCACTATACAAATGACCCTTTTGTGCCTCACCCCAAAACTCCAATCCCTTTGGGATTTCTTTTGGGTGAGGGAAACTCTCTTCTCCTTAGTTCTGACTTAACTAGGATGTCCACCAATGCTGCTCACTTAAATATGAGTCTTAACAAATGACAAACTTTGTATACTGCATCTCCCTTCACTCATGCCATCAAGGCAATTAACTCAGTCACTGTGCTTCCCTGCCCTTGTGTTTCTCGTAGGTTTTTTCTTTTTGTGGTGGTTCTCAACCTCTGGAGTAAATTTTAAAACATAAGGAATCAGAATGAGCACATTGTTTAGCATGTTTGAGATGTCTGCTATCTACCCCACTGGCCATTATTAATGATTTTACCAGTTTGAATCTTCAGTTCCTTTGTTCCCTTATAACTCTTACAGCAATAAAACCTGAGGTTTACCTGATTCTGTGTGTTGTAGCCTTGGTTGAATATAAAATAACACCGACAGATAACGTGCAGACATTGTCTTCCTGCATAAAACAGCCAGAGTGGTCCCACAGCATTCTGCTCTGTGCCTGTCCTGGCTGCCTACCAGCTCTGCCAACATGCCTGTGGCCCCAGGACAGCATAAATAGCTCCAGCATGCATCCAAATCTCAGCCTTCACAATTCCTTATTATTCCAGTCCTGAGGGTCCACTGTTTCCTTCCAGAGCCTTTTGATTATGCCTTGGAGCATGCTTCTTTTTTCCAGATCTAAGTCTGTTCTATACTAAATCCCTCATTTCCTCTGACTCCTGCTTCCATTGGCACCAGAGCAAAACTTCTACCCGATGGCAGTCCCCTTGCCTGGGCCACGCCACACGCCAGCTCCTGCAGTTAAATTGCCATGCACATATTCACAGATCAGCCCAAGACCTTCTCTTTGTTGGTCTCCTTAAACATTTACTTTAAACACGTCTTCATAAAGAGACTCATGAGTGAGAGGTAAGGGCACAGAGCCATCTGCAGCTCTGAGCCTTCCTTTCTCGTTTCTCAAATTTCACATATATTGTATGGCTGTCCCCTTACACTGCGCCTTTTCCCCTATATTATGAAGGATTCCTCATGTCAATTTTCTATCTTTTTTCATTTCACAAGTTCTCTTTGGTTATCTTCAGCCAGCTGCCAAAGCTGGTTTCCCCACCTAACACACTTCCAAGTGATCAGTGACAGTAAGCAACTACAATTCCAGAATTCATTGTATTAGCACTTCTAAAGCAACAAAGGAACCATTGATTTCCCAAGCCAAGGATACACAGGAAAGCACAAAAGGCATACGTGCCCAGTTCAGATCAGAGAGGAAAGAGACACACTGTTTGGTGAGGAATCCAGCCTGGTAACTGCTCCCTTTGAAGGTGAAGGATGGGAGTACAAAGAAGGGGCTTGTTGGCTGTGTTCTAATGGGTGTTAGCATAATTATTCTGATACAGGATGCTTCTTGCAGCTTGAATATGTCAGAAAGTTACCTTAACAGACGTATTTTACCAAAAGGCCCAGGGAGAAAGAATGATCTTTTTACAAGAAGGTTGGGTTAGGAGGGACATCCTGTGAAGGGTCTTGGGAATACAGACCACACAACCAGATGCCAGACATCAAGATAAGTTCCTCCAGGTGAAACAGTTGCCACCAGCTGCTAACCAGGATTTATAGGTCTGCGGAGTCCAAAGGCTCACTTTATTGCCAACCCAGATGTCCGCTGGTACAAGTAGTCTGATGGCTGATGGGGTTTTTTTAAACCACTCTTTTGGCTGAGAATACGATTAGTATCAAAAGAAAGGAACCAGCAAACAAAAACAACAGAGATCAAAACTGAATATTCTACATTATTACAGCAGATATGAGCCCCTGTTGCTTGCCCACAAGGAACCTACCAGCAGCATGAGCTCAGACGTTTGGACTTGTTTACCAAGGATGAGTGTCAATTAGACACAAACTTCTTCAAACCACCTATAAGCCTTTACTGCTCTTATAATCCCACCAGCAAAGGCTTACTTTAACTTCTCCACTTACTGTGCTTTTGGAAAGAAAGAGAAAAAGAAATCAGGTGTTTGAAGGCTGTAAGGAACAGACTGAAGAAAGGGAAACAAGATCAGAGAGACAGAAGTAGGGTGAGGGGGAGGCAACTATCTCTATCAAGTGGGATAACTGATGTGACTCACACAAAAGCAGCTTATATTTCCTCTTGTTCTGCAATGAATATTTCCACTTTGTCTTTTTCAGAGGAGACCAGCCAGAAGCAAATGCACAGCAGCTGAGTAATGCCTCAACCTCCAGAGCATCATGCAAAAAGAGAAAGACATGTAGGCCTCAGAAGAATAAACTAAGTTTCTCTGAGTCTTTGGAGACCTACTGACCGTTCACAGTGTGACGCAGGCAAACCTGTATTAACAGAGAAGATGCTGACTCCAGATTATAGGCTTTCAAGACTTCTTATCTTGCAGCTGTACTACCTGAGAAAATTTGCATAAGAACAAGCTGCCTCTTTCTTAGAAGTCTTTTTCAACCTGTTTTTATGATTTCCACTTAAAACGATAATCCTCTGTTTGTGACACTGCAATCATTTCTACTACAATCAAGTGTTCCATCCAGAAGGAGGATTACTGTCTCGGTTTGGGGAAGTAATATGGACCTCAGAAAGAACAAAGCAGCCAGTTTACAAGCAAATGACCTTGATAATAAAGAAAAAAAGAAAACAAGAGCGTGTATGATCAGATCTGCCTCTTCCAAGAGACATCTGATGCACTTCAGGCTCACAAGAACTGGTATTTCCTCAATATGTTCATACAATGGAGCTGGAAAAATTGGCAATGCCTACCTTCACTGTGCCAACCCAATATACACTCAGATTTTTCCTTAGACAACCTACCAACGTTTTAAATGTGAACACTGGAGACACGTATACAATAAACCTAGCACAGTACACAACGCCATGCATTTAGCACCATGTCTTTTGAGGAGGAGCATCGCCTCACATGGTGCCGAGTGTCAAACAACTGTTCTAAATCATTGCCACTGGCAGCTGCTCTGAAATCCAAAGAACAAACGGTTAAAATAAATGAAAGCAAAAGCCTTTTTCTTTCTCCCCCCAAGAAGATAATTTAGCATGACTTTCCACAGAACAATTTGCATGGGATTACCCACAATACACTGCATTATGGTAATACTCGACAATCTCTGATGCATATTAGACTGGCAGTGTTAAAAATCTGTCAAAGGAAAAATAAACGATACGGGAAAATGATGATGTAAGACAGGACAGTAAACACTCTGCACTTGTGTAATCTGCCAAAATTCACTCCAAAATTGGCCTGGGAAAGAGAATGAGAGAGTATTGCGCACTCGGAACAGCTTTAGGGAACATTCCCAACTCAAGCAGAAAACAATACCTGACTGAGACACGGACGTAATCACAGAGGAGTGGAAAATACAACAGATCCGAATGAGGAGCTGAATAGGAAACACGGAGTGATTTTCTTCATTTCTTTGATTTCCCACTGGGCAGTAACCTGGAGGGAATCTTCCCTCTTGTTCATCCAAAGCAGGTTCGGTTCACTACCCTTCACTACACACGTTCACTCAGTCTGCCTTCTGCTCCTCTCCAAGCCCCTCTGTATCTTCTTCTGATGCTGCTGGTGATCCTTAATGGACTCTGCACAGTCTCTGTGTTCAAAAGTGTTTGTCCCAAAACAATGAGCCCCAGAGCTGTATTAGTCGCAGAATCCAAACTACCAGCACCTCCTGCCCTCAGCCATGGTTGGCTGCTCAGCCCTTCAATACACTTCACCCAGAGAACAGGGACGCTAAGGATTTCTTGCACCGACCTCGTACTTTCCTACATAAAAAAAGCTGCAGGAAAATAGTATCAAATGAACTGATTTTGCCAGTTCCATGCATCATGTTCCTAGTAATTCAAGTAATTGTCTATCACTCCTCAAATCCCTAAGAATCGTGGAATTATAGATTCTTAGCTTAGGTTGGAAGGGTCCTTAAAGATCACAGAGTTCCAACTGTCTGCCATGGGCTGGTTGCCCCCACCAGCTAAGGCTGCCCAGGACACTAAGACACATTCCCCCAGGACACTAAGGGGGAATGAGGCATAGGTTTGGCCAAGAGGTGGGAAAGAGAGAAGTAGCATTTTCCATGTGGGTTTATTCAGTAATTCTCTCACCACTAAGTTGCAGAAAATGGAAGGAAAAAAAACCACAACAACCAACAAACAAGCAAGGGATGAGGCCAAATTATATTGCTGAAGAGGAGTTATAGAGATTAGTGTAGTAATTAATCAAGACAACCATGTCAGCAAGGGTCTGACCTTTATTCCTGCCCTAGTAACAGCTTTGTCCCCGATGACTTTTGGCTTGCATGCTAAAGCGATTTAGATACATCCCTCAATTAATCGCAGGATATCCTCTGGGAGATAGGAGAGCAGTACTGCAAGCTGCCAACAGGGATGCTGAATCAGAGGAGGAGTGACCTAGTGAAGGGCACCTAGTGAAGGACATCAGCAGAGATGGGGAGGTAACCCACAGTTCTCTTTACCTCCTACACTTCACCCCTCACTGCTGGAAGCAAAATTGTTTGAAGCATCTAATTCGAGATCCTGCCATATTTTAAAAGATTAAGATTTCCAAAAAATAAGAAAAATAATAAGAGTGTCTTAAAATAACTTGCGTCTTTTTCTGTAAAGAAGCAACAGCACCACATCAAACTCACTCAGGCAGGATGACAGGCAGCTGCAGAGATCACGGCAGCAGTTGCTTCCCTCTTCTCTCTTTTCTTGTGAGATAAAGACCTTCTATCAGGCAGATGTGCTGCCAATCCCACACTCGTAGAGAGTGTGGAGTCCCTTGCTCAGTGTTTTGGGTCACCTGCAGCTTCTAGAGTAACTAGCAAGCACTACTCTCTGACAAAGAACCTCAAAGCTCTGCAGATGCAGTTGTGCCCCTGAACATATGGGAGGGGAGTACCTTCTATCCTGCCCACTAGGGACAGACAAGTGGAATGTGAGCTCTCTCAGAAAGGCAGTGTACAACTACAGACCTTCAGTAAATAGAAGGACTAAAAAGCTACACATTCAGGAGAGTGGTGAAGCTCAAGATTGGCAAGAGATAGAAACAACACTAGGAGACGTCTGCTTCTATTAGAATAGCTATTATCACAGCAACTGAATACCTGAATCAGTTTTTGTCTCCTAAGAAAAATAACAAACGCATTTGCCCATCAAGTTTGTCCATTATGGCAGTTAGAAGCAGAGACTGTCAGAGCTTTATGCCTGTGAATTAAAGTCCCTGTCAGGATCTTAGCTAGTCAGAGTGAACAGAAGCCTTAAATTAATAGCTTAAGTTACAAAACTCAGAACAGCTAACACACATGTTGAGTACACCCAGCTGGTTGTGAGGTTTTCAGATACTTGTCTGAATGAACCCCAGATCTCCTGCTCAACACAGACAGGGTCTCGTATAAAGTCTGGAATAGATTTTCTAAGGTTTATTTTTAGCAGCTGTTCCACAGTTCTGATACAGAACAGAGACAACCCAGACATGATACTCTGATGGTGAAATGAATCATTCTTTCAGAGCTCTGAAAGCACTAACAGGCCATAAAGGTCCTCAGCCAGACCCGCCTGGGGCCTTTACCCATACCCTCTACCTATTCTAAGAGCCCCACTTCAGCTTAGGGCTCTGCTGTAAAACTGCAGGTCTGTAGCTCCTGTAGCAACGCTTACATGCTTTTACCTGAGCACACCCTATGGTGTGTATATGGTGTACCCTATGGTGAGACTCTGACTCACAGAACTGACTTCCCAGCATCACCTTGTCACTGTGGACCTGCCAAGTGGTTTCTGAGCTGTTTGATCCCACAAACATCACCCTGAATTACTAACGTGTGTTTTCACTTTGGATCTGCTACACTACCATGGACTTGCCTAATAATGTGGACTCGTGGCTGAATCCAAGTACTCTTCAGAAGCCTGGTCTGCTTACCTTGCTTGGAGACAGTGAGACTTGGCCTTGGCTGCCAAACAGAGACTATCTGGTATTATCTCAATTTCTCCTACTGCTAGCACTGACCCTAATTCTTTTCTCAGAAGAGGCACACATACTATTTTTCTCCCATATACCTCAATACAGAGATTACAACATCCTAAACCACAATTAGATTAGGCCACCAGAACTATCTCACACTACAATCCAGATACAAAAATAGATTCCCTTTCCTTAGCTATTGTTGGCAAACACGGGTTCTAGTGAGAGAAGTTATTTCTGGACTTTTACTGGCAAGCCTTCTTTTCAGAGACTAAAAGGAAGAGCTGGTGCTGGTGGAAAAATTGTTAGACATGACTTTGAAGAAATGGCAGTTTCTGCCAAGCTCTTATGTGTGTTTCTCTGTGGGGGGAAAAAGGCTTTATTAGCTTTTCTTTCCAGAGGTCACATCTGTGAGGGTAAGTGAAAGAAAAAGGCACGTATGGAAAGTCCTCCGTCTCAGATTGACAATCAGCTGCACAGTCAGTGCCACAAAAGCCCTTTTGCACTTGTGCCTCTTCTTTCATGAAGGAAAATCCCCATTTTCTTAGAACCAAATGATGGCTGAATGTGAATGCACTGGAGTTTCCCGCTGATTTTGGTACACTGTGTTATCTCCTACTTGGAAACCCTGAGCACTTCTCATCAGGCATTTATATAGATCTGTGCATACACACACATTTACATGATCACAGATGTACAGGGACACATTTCTAAGACTCTAGCATTACAACAAACAACAACCATCCATAAAGACACAATTAAAGTTACACGTTCATCAGACACACTGGTGCACACTTGAACATGCATTGGACTGTCTTCCACACCCACGTGTATCCACATTCATGTTTATATTGTAGTCTTCCACAGTCTGTAGTTTGCACCCACGAATACTAACTGCACAAACCCAGCCCAGCGGAACAAACACTCATTTAATGTGTAATTCAAAAACCATAGGCATGTACTCTCCATGCACTCTGCTGCTGGCTTTCCCCTCTAAACAGGATGCAAATCCTACACAGTCCTATAGGCTGAGTTCTCTCTATACAACAAGTAGCTGAGCTGTGGCACACAAAAGTGCCAACGTGCCATTGCAAGAATTAAAGGTTTTATGAGTCTTTTCTCCACTTCCACAGTCTCCCCCTTCCAGTTAATGTCAAGCGTGTATATATAAATGAGATGTATTTGGGGCTTGTGCCAAGTCTCTGTAACACGGACACAGAAATAATATGGGTAAAACATGATTTGTATTGGGACTGCTCTGGTTGTCTTAAAAAGAAGGTCTTCAGTGACTGATTTGGCCTTTCTGGAAGCTTCTTACTGTTTAAATTGTAGAGTTATGAGACCTCACATTCAGTTCAGCTTATCACAGCTGTACATCCTCATGTGAAATCAGGGGAACTGACTGAGAAGAGTAGGGTACTTGATGAAGCACCTTGGGGATTGAAATGTGTGTTATTAAATGTACATGAAATAAACAAAATTTCACTCCCATTTATTCCAACCAGTCAGAATCTCAAGCAAAGGCAACCTGGCCTTAAGTGGACTGCATTTATATATCTGGAGTGAGCCCAGAAGTGTCAGGTGCTACTCATTCTTATGATGCATGTCAGCATGTAACACACCAGATCTTATCAGTATGAAACCAACACCTCTTTGGGCTGTCCCTCATCTCTGAATGTTTTCACACAGACTCAGAAATCTAAGGTTTTCTCTTCCAGAGAGCATCACTAAAGATTATTCCAAAAAGACACAGAAAATTCTGCTAATATTCCTCCTCCTCTCTACCAATGAATTCACAGAAGACATCATTCATGCTACACCAACTAAGGGCAGACACTAAAACGTTACCTGAATACCCTGAGATCAAATGTCTGTCCAGAAGCAGTGAGTATCAAAAACATGACAAACAATTCACCATTTACACACTGTATCTCTGAATCAAGAGGTTGAAGGTATTTAAATGGAAGCTGACTTGACTTCTGTCTGTTATCTTTTCTGCTTTCTGTCAGCAGCTTCTCTAACACCCACTGCTGTGGCAAACCTTGCTTATCCTGTCTTCCTATGCCACAAAACGTAACCAGATTGGTTTAATTTCTGCAACACCTACGCTGAGAAAGATATTACTAAAAAGCTGTAGAAGAGTCAAGGAACATGTGCTGCGTTCCTTCCAACACCTTGATGAACACTGGATGAACAGAAGTGAAAATACTTTACAAGGAATAAGGCACTTCCCCTCACTTTACAATGCAGTAGGTCACACCAGCTTAGACAGCCTGTACTGACAGCAATTGCCTGCTTTGTTTTGCTTTCCACCACCTTAGCACCCTTTGTGTCAATACATATAAGAACTGAGCTGCGCAGTGTGAGGAGCCCACCTTACCCTTCTGCTCCAATCTCAGCTAGAAGAGGAGATGCGAAACAGCCTTAGAAGACATCCATCTCCTCTGCACGTGGAAGCCCACAGGACAGCAAGGCACACATCCATAGACCCCAGCACTGCGAGTGTGCTGCCTGACATCAGGCTTCATTGCAATCCTATACACCACACTCCACACCTTTAATTAGTTACAAATGCAAAGGAACTGAAGGACAGATTTCCCACCTAGCTTTGCATTTATTAAAAGGTCACCAAGGAAACATGATTTTTTTCCTGTGAACAGACATCAAAAGCTAATGAAACCTGAACTTCATCATTGCTGTGTACCTTTTCTTTTCAGTTTTCATTTAGAAATGAACTTCCTTTCCCCTTCACGAGATAATCCAGGCTCCCACAAGTGCTTTGCAAGAATGGTTTGGCCAAAAGGGTGAGTTATGCATCCCTTCCTTTTTCTCTTTCCACTGACAGCCATGAAACAGTGTCATACGACAGAGGAATGACACACAGCACAACATAATTCTAGCTGTACGTAGAAAATATAGACCTTAAGGTAGCCACATGTGCTATGCATAGATGCACAAAATACAGACATGTATTTAAAGCAATAAATATGCATGTCAGTTGCACACCTTTTGTGTTCTGCCTAAAACCAGAAATAAATGCATGCATACAAACATCTTTGGGCACAACTTCTTCCAAGTGCAGCACACAAACACATCCTCCAGTGTGCATACAGATGTTCCCCTAGCTACTGCATTGAAAAGAACAATTATGCACATCCCATAACTCAGTGGCAGTAACATGCCATTGCCACTTGTGTGCTCGTGTCTGTATTCTAACACATACCCTACCTCTATGCATGCGAGAAGGCTGGGAATCAATAACCACTTACAGCCCTTCAATCCAACACTGTCAACTTTGTTCCCCTCTGTTTATAGTGACAGACAAGAAGAGTGAAGACAGGGGACACATCAGTATGCAGCGTAGGAGAAGTGGACACTATCAGCATAAGCAACAGACAGGAGCTACTGAATTCAGTAGTGGCTGCTCTTGCCTCCTGCAACAAGCAGAGCTGCCGCTGTCCCAGAAATCTGGTTTATTCCCAGGAAATTGATGCAACCAGATAGAAGAAACCAGAGCAATAACCGAGGGCCATTTTCCTAAAACAACATAATTGTACAAAAAAAAAGATTCGGAAAAAAAATTCAATTCTTATTTGTTTCCTAGGTCTGAGCAATGATCTTGTCTACATAACGATGCACAACATGCTCGGTATAACACCAGAACAACTCGATATCATATCCTGCAGAGAAGACAGCATGAAACTAAATATACTTCAGACACAGCAGGCTACCTTTAAAAATTGTCAACTTGCTTCGTTGACCTTTTAAAGGGAATGAACATACAAATGCATTACATTTAAGAGCAAGTCAATACCTCAATGAATTTCAACCAATCCTGCAGCATGTGGAATAACCAAAAAGCTGTTGGTCTGACACGAGCTCTAATCATGTACCTCCATCAAAGCTCACAGCCTCACCCACCCAAAATGCTGTCCAAGCATCTCAGAGCTACTCGGTCTCAGCCTACAACATGGCCTTGGTTTTACAGTCCTGAGTTTCTCACTGTATCTATATTCAGAGATCTTCTGCATTATGAACACGTCCCATTACGCCAGGCCTGAATCTCTCCTGGGCAGAGATTGGCATTAATATAAATATAATTATGGTCATTTAATAAATGTATGATGCATGTCACTCTATCTCATTAAATTAACAACAGGAGTGAATTTCGTATTAGTCGTGACAAGGCCCATTTTCAAAGCTGACATTTAATATCACTCCCCAGCATAATCATACATCAGGCTTCACAAATTAAAGGATTTGATGTGAGCGAGGGATGATCAAATACATGAAACCACAGAACCAGTGCTGTAGCTTGCTGCAGATATTCAGCCTATGTAATACATTTACCTACAACTGATGAACCAGCAGAAATTCCAGCCATTTCAGTGCACACGGGGGCTCATGAAAGCATTCCTGATTTAGAAAAACTTCAGCACTTTGACCTCTGGAAGCCCTTCCAATCACCAAAGACAATGGCTTGATCAGAAAAGCGACCTTTCGGTCACTATTTCAGAGCCAGTCTGAGCTGTTTTCAGACTCCATTTACTTCATTCTCCCTCACTAGAAAAGACAAGAGGGCTGCTCGCAAAAGGTCACTGGGAAAATGGTGTCCAGCTGCCTGCTGCAAACTTCCTATGCGCCATCAGACTGCAGGGAACATAAAGCCCATCACATAGCTCATCCAGTGCTTTCATCTTTGGTGGAAAGCAGTAGTATTGGCCACGGTGCTGACTTTAGGTGCCTGTTCACCCAGGTGCAGGACATCTGAAGGTTGTGAGCAAGGTATTGTGTTGCTCAAGCGTGTTTATGCTGCGTTACAGAGCTGTCTCCCTTTTTCCCATCACTGCCAATTGGCGATGCATGCATGCGTGCCCTGGGCCATCACAACATGGCTGTACAGCCCATTCTCCCCAACCCAGATGACAAGTCAGATCCAACTCTATTACTTCTCAATGCTGGGAAAAAGAACACAAGACAGACAATAATACAATGGAATTGAAGGCATAATATAACAGAAAAAGAAAGCGGCAGAGGAAATATCTTAACAAGTGCTGGTCCTCCATTGTTTTCACACAGAATTAGCATTTCAAATCAAATAAACTACTTAATTCAATTCTCAGCTCCCTCACAAGCTAACAGCATTTTATATTTATCTCCAAGTCAGAACAAGTCTTTCCACTTGTAGCCTGCTGGCCATCAGCTTTTAAAGGAATACTTCCCACTGAGATGCTAACCGTCCTTCTGATCATGTGGCAAAAACATACACATACTTAAAACCCTACTTAGTAAAAGAAGTCATCTCTACCAGGAATAAGCTACTGCAAAATGGACAGTGTTTCAGGGCTTTTTATTCCCATTGTATGTAGCTGTACTCCTCTCACAGACTCATTTGCAATATCGTTTTCAAACTCATTGAAAATCGCCTTTCTCATTTTGTTTCTGAGTGAATCTCTGATTCAATATTCTTGTGTAAGTTCACCTGCTACTTCCAGCACCACCAAAGGAAACTTTTCGCAATAGCCAAGAAGAGGTGGCACGCAGTAAGAGATTTGGTTAGGAATACTTTGGGAAAAACTTATTTAATCCAAGGCAGAACTTAATTGTGAAGTACACCAGGCTTCAGGCGGCTCTTCTCAGAAAGAACTCCTTGGGTTTTAGGTTACATTTCTGATCAGACGTCATAAGAAGAATAGCTTTTTCTTTTCCAGTCATTGCATTGAATTCTTTTTTACTGTCTTTAGTAGCAATTGCCATGAATTTTCAGTTACTTTCTTAGCTTCCCACATCTAATTCCTACATTACTTTGGCTGATACCCTTTTTCCCCTTTTTCTTTTGTTCACAGAGAATTAACCTATGCATTTTTCACCTCAGAATATCTTGATCATGATTAGGTAAATGGCCTCTACCACTGTTTACTCGTATCTGTCAGAATATCTAGTAAACAATTAGTACTGGCAAAAAGGAAACAGACTAAAAGAAGTGAAATCCACCTCTTGACAATCCATCTATTACATAGATTCTTCATCAGTGTTATGATTCACTGTCCTCTATGCTCTAATTATCACCTTCTCTTTACTATTATACCAAGATGGGTTTTAACTAAATGTGTTCTCAATTCTTGATTAAGCTTTTTTTGGGATATGTAACAGAATCTATTTTAAAAACATTGGTTTTAAAATTTATAATACCTCCGTAATCTTTTTTTTCTTCCTCTTGTGGTCTGCTTTATTTATAATACATCCTCAGTCCTGGACTATTATCCCATATTAAGGGAAAAACATACATGAACACATGTTAATAGAAATGATGCGCTCTGCCCTTATTAAACGTAATTGGGTCATGATCACTGGTGTCTAGGTAACCACCAACTCTCACACCGAAGATTATTTCACCCTTTCCTATCATAGTGTGGTCCAGAATAGAGCTATATTGGATACAACATCTTTTGTACTAGAAAATAATCATCTGTAATGTTTGGAATCTGTAATAGAATTTACTGCTGCCTACACAAAATCTCAGGTACATAACACCTAGACAGAAGTCTCTATGACCACTCTCCTCTATGACCACTGGAAAGCAGTTCGGTTTATCCATCATTTACACAACCATTACCTTTCCATCTTTTCTTCCTTCTCTCAATTTCAGCTCTAAAAAGTTGTTAGATAATAACAATAATACATCTTTCCTTTTCACCAAGAACCGTACGTATCCCATGACACACAACTGCACTCATTTCCACATGCATCATCTAAGCTCCTCTTGGTATCATATTTGTTTGCTTTAAGAAGAAAGTGTGACGCCAAATCACACTTACACTTGTTTATTCCTTTGTCCATTTTTCTAAGTGGAACTCGCTTATGATAATTACTTGGTTGAAAATATTTTAACGATTCCTTGTCTCACTTCAGCAGCTATTCATCAAAGATTAATATTCTATACTCCAGAAGCTGCCTGTCTTGAGTGTCTGAGAGTAAAAGAAATACTGCAAAACATCAGCACTTGGATGTCTCCAAATTCTCCTTCTCTCACAACTATGAGTAGCCAACAACTTCTTTGATCTCTACTGTCTTCAGCTCGTTCACCTCTCATCTGTCCCCACTTATAGTATGTATGTGAATCACTTTTTAATTGTCCCTAATGTCTGCATTTCCATAGGCTGTGTGCTGTAATTTCTCTTTTCTGACCATGCATCTTCACTTGCAGATAGCCACCATCTGGCATCACATGCATCAAAAATTTCTTCCTTGGACAAAAATTAGAATATAGCAGGTTTCTCTTTGTCATCCATATGTGGTATACAACAGAGCCTCTTACCTAAAGATAAGCCATGAAGCTCCAGAAATATCATGTCTAAACATATTGCCTTCTCTGCCTCATAGATTACCCAGCACAAGCAACCTCTTTCATCTGTAAGTTTATCACATTCAGAAACACATATTTCTCCTCCGTTATTCAGAATTAAAGTGTTTGCAATTCAGTTTGGTTTAATTTACTTTGGAAATGAGTTAAGCCAAATTTAATTAAGGCCACCTTAATTCTGCTTCAGAGTGTTGACATGTGGCTTAATGTGGTTTAGCACAGGACTTTCCACTTGCTCCTTTAGCTAATTCAGAGGTACTTACCTGCACATTCTCATACAAACTATTATAGAATTCAGCCTGTTTTAATTAATTATCAAAACAGAAAGGTAACTTGGTTGCATTGTAAGTATTTTTAAGAGAAGAACCTGCAAGTTACTAAATCTCTCTTTAAACCAACAGAGAAAAAACTAGAGTACATCTGAAAATAGCAGGCAGACGAATTCAAATTCGTACAAGGAAATAATATTTAGCACTTTCTGATCCCTGGAACAAAATATCAGGGGACCAGATGGATTTCCAATCATGTGATGCTCTCAAATCCAGTCTGAATTCTTTCTTCTATGAAAAATCTTACACAAACACGAGGGTTTGGTACAAAGCTGCCTATGTAGTATAGGAGGTCAAGACCAGAAGAGCTGATGGTTCTTTCTGGGACCATAAGCTGAAATAAGTGTTGTGGAAGAAGGGAAAGAGGAAAGACAATGCTATCAGTACAGGAGCTTAGCACATATGAAAAAAAAATATAAATCTCAATTGGGAACATAAAAAAGGAAAGACCAAAGAGACAAGAACTGGATGAGAAAAAAAAAGAAGAAAAAAGGATGCACCTACAGATTTCAAAGTTGGCAAGAATGAATAGAGTTAGTTTGATTTCTTTTTGACAAGACCAAGGGACCTACGATTGGATCATCCATGAATAAAGACAACAGTGGATGTGGCAGAGAACAGCAGATTAAAGAACCTGGGAGCTACAGCAGCTGTGAGAAGTACAGTGCAGAAATCAGTGGAGGGACAGAATGGAGGAGGAAGTGAGATTAAATTTCAATATATAGTTTACATTCAATATTGGACAGCATATCCAATACCACTAATATCACTAGTATGAACTAGTGGAGTTCACTGCTGCAGGAAATCCCGTGTGGGAAAATATTACGAAAGGGGACAGAAAAGTGCCATAATTATCAACAGAGAAAGTTGCTCATTATCATTACCACACCCTCGAAATAATCAGGCCTCATGCTGCAGCATATGAAGCAGAAAGGAGGCAGGTCAGGTGGGCCGGTAGGATTATTTCTTCTTTTCCATGTCTTAGTGTAATTGAATCAGTTGCACTACAGCCTGGTTTTGTTCTCTTAGGAGCCACGAGGAACCAAACACTGTATGAGACAGGATACCTGATCATATGGACCAATGGTCTGATCCAGCATGGCAAATGTTATGATGCTAAGAGGGGTAAAAATCAATCTTCGCAGAAAATCCTGTGTATAAAAGACTTTGAAATTTAGATGCTTCTAAAATCCATGCAGAGTAAAAGACAAACGTGGCTCCTCTAGCCTGTGCTTTTGCAACCTCCCATTCTTATTTGCCATGCCTGAGGAGTTCATGATTAGACTATGAGCTTCATCAAAGGGCAATTTTCAGCTGCCAAATAGATTTGTACAATAAATCCACATGGGACCAGATTAACAAGCAAGAGAGACATCAGAAATCAAAAACCTAGCCGCTGTAATTCCACTGAAAACTTGAAAGGATGATGTGCAATGATATTTAGACTTTTAAAGAGACACTGCCAGAATACTACAGCTAGTTTTCATTAGGAATTTTGCTTTTCTGTCTCACATCCTTCCCAAGAGTTCTTTTCATTAGCAGACTTAAATCCCACTTATATTCAAGGCTGCACCGTTCAGAACTGTTCAGTGGGCTTCAGAAAGAGTAACATTTCATCCAAAGTGCAGCATCTTTTCCATGCAACCATAAATTAATTAATTGCAAATGAATTTTTTGATTCTAACATCTAAGTTGTCTGGGTTTGCAATGTCAGCACCTGGGAATCTTCGATCTAATCCCATCCACAACTCCCAGAAAATGGGTATGACTGAATACTTGCATTTCTGATTCCATGTAGTCTGGCTTTTTATTTCCTAGGGAAATAAAAAAAAAAGCTTCTAGGGAAGCAGCTCGATAACTCTTTCCAATCTGTACCTACTACCACCTTTCTTCCCAAGAGTATGGGAAGACTGGGCTGCAACCAAGCATCTAGAAAGGTTTAGAAGTAGTTGAGGGAGAAAACAAACAAACAAAACAGGTATCAGCTGTTTATGGTATATTGGAAGGGGAAAAAAGAGAAATATCAGCATTCAGAAATGTACAGAATCAAGGTAACATCTGTTTTCCTTTCCTGGGTCCCACAGAATCTGCTGTGTTCCTTGGTTTAACAAATAAACCAGCTGCTAACTAGGAGATGCTCACATCATTTGCAAGTAAAAGGAAAGAAACGCAGGGATTTGTTGGAACAAGCCCTTTAAGACTAAGCCCCAAACAGAAGTGGTAAACATCAGAGCTACAGCAACTGATCGATTATATACAGTAGTGGAAAAGAGTTGAGAGAAAGAGGGGAGCACATGATGGCTCTGCTTTGCTGTTCCAAATACATCCATGTCTAGTGTACCTCCACAGAACTAGATGCTTCCAACTCTGCAAAGTCAGATCTACAATGACCTCATCCCATCATTACTTTCTGTTGTGCTGAAGAAAAAAAAAAAAACAAAACCTAAAAAACACCACTAACAACAAAACACAAAGCAATTACAAACCACAACAAGGGAGGGAACCTGTTCTCCAGTTACACTGACAGACAGCCCTCGATAATCTATCAACAACAGAGACAAAGGAACTGATTTAAGATGCTATTACTTCCAAAGGGCTCAGATTGTGCTACTCTGTTTATTTAGGAGTTGGAGAAGTCGAGATCCTATTTGATCAGCTTTGAAATTGGTTCCAAAAGGCTGAGAAGTCAGCTGATTTTTCATTTCTCTGTAGTTCAAGGCCATATACATTTCTCCTTTTGTTTATATCAACAAAATCCGAGTTAGGATATAACACTCATTTTTTCTGCCAAGTCCGTGGAGAGTTCTCATCCAAGACTTTGCTCATCTGACTCAATCCAGCCTAAGAGGACCAGAAAATACAGGTTTGTGGCTGCAAGCCACAAGCCCTGGTGCTGTGCTTGCAGACTAATCATTATGTTGCTCTGGCCATCCAAGGAAGATGAATGCTCACCGTCTCCTGGTTGGTTTGCTCTTTCCCACGTGCCTTTGCTCATTTCCTAAATGCCATTAACCTTTATATCGTTGCATTAAGTGAAATCATCAAGACTAAAAGGTACCATTAGAATATCTTGAAAACTGAATCACAATTTACTGAAAAGGATTGGTGGGCACAAAAGGAGCATGAAAATACGGAAAACAGGATGCAAACGTTTGCAATGGGCAACAACTAAAGAAAACACAATGAGCAGAAAACCTTAATTTAATCCTTCACTCCTTAGATTACTACAAGATAACTATTTGTTTTTCTCTTATACTTCTCTTACAATTACAGCTGCTTCCAATTTGAATCACTTTGGACCAGAACTGGAAGCAGAACTATTTAGAAAAAAAAAAAACAAAAAAACATTCTTCTATATTTCTTAGCATCTGCTTTTGAATGACGTGCCCAGGCCTCAGAGGGTTCACTAGATGCACGTTTTAGAGATGATTTTTTGGATAGAAACTTCTGGATGCTTGTGAAACTTACTCATACTTAGGAAAAGTGTAAAACGTGGGAGACAATGGAAACCAGAAATAGGAAAAGCCTCAGATTTCAAAGATGATGTAAACAATTTACTGGAATGCTCATCAGAAAGCCCAGAATAAACTCCATCTCTTTTCATTTCCCTTCTGCAAGTACTTATCAAATACGCTCTGTGGCAAGAACATTGCTGCAACCATTTCTGTTGGTGCCTGAATACTGGCATGAGTCCAAATTAAAATTATTTGCAAGTTTGTGCACTAGGCATCCAATTACAAGAATGATATACAAGAATATCATTGCTTCTGTATGCCAGTAAGACAACGTTATGCGACTGCAAACTCCCTCAAAACAACCCAATTTCTGACTATCGACTGTAATAAACTGCTTATGAATAAGGCATACATAAAAATTCCACAGAAATATAATATGTGATACGCAATAATAAGGAAGATAAAGAAAATCTTTCATTGCCTATAGATAACTATAAAGAAACAGAACTGCAATTTCAGGGACAAATGATGTATTAGTAACAATTTGGTTATTTTGGACAGAAATGGGTCAAACCAGAGCAGTCCACCTCTGAAAGAGTAGCAAGAGGAAAGGCTTTCATCTTGGCATACTGCTTTATTTCTGCCACACTTTCACGGCAATTCACTGGTTCATTACTTGTATAAAATAATTCAGTAAATGCTAGCCAGGTTACAGGGGATGGATAATGGCAGCTCTTCCCATTTATTAGACTCTCATCTCTGCAGTTACTGTATAAGGGGCCAGGATGCAGAGCTTTTCATCCAGTTCTGCTACCCGTTTATCAGCAGCTCCGTCCTTTTATCCCTCAGCATTTAAGTACTTCCATCTCCGAAATACAAACTATTGGCTCTTATCTAACAAGAAAGTTATCTTGGTTTTATGCCAGTATAGCATAGGAAAAACAAAAAGATGCAATTTATTAACCTTCTAAACAGAACGAGACAGACTTCAGCAAGATGGCACATGATTTGTGGAACACACGTTACATGACTAATGTCACATCCTCGCTCACACGAAGATGGCTCACAGAACCTTCAGGGACATTCACTCTCACAATTTATCTGGGGTGAGTTTTGTAGAGATGGGGGCTTCTAATTGTTAGACAGGCCATGACTTTTGACAGTTACTCTGGCCAGGCTCCACCTGCCAATTGCTGCCGTTACATCAGGCACAATTTTACCTCTAATTTCTCCTACTGTAAATGACTGGAGAGAATGCAAGCAAAATCAAATCAAACCAACCAACCAACCAACAAAACAACATCAGTTTTTCCTCACCTCTAGCTTGCTTTACCAGTTCAGTGAATTGAGTAGTTGGACTCAAAAGAAGAAAAACTTTTCCAACATGAAGATGGGTTCTATGGAAGAGCGTTCCTGAAATTCCCCAAATCCTCCTTTCAAAGGTGTTTTGAACAACTATCAACAATTTCTTATGAACGTATGGCCACTCTGCTCGGTGCTGCTCTCCCTGATTCCATCATCTCTGCAAATGGATGGCTTTTCCCTCTCATCAAGTCGGATAATAAAAGTTGGGGCATTCAATTCCCCTCATTCAGAAGCATTAGACTGGACAGAATTAATTTTTTCTCTTGACTCTCCCAAAGACTTTCTTCAAAAAGGGATCCACGTCACCAGTAAAATCTCCTTCAAAGGGTACTGTCAAAATATCTGGAATAATTTAAAAACTCATTTGTTACTCCTTGTTGCGTGTATCCCTTTGAAGCAAGAAGCTGAAGTCTATTTACATCAGTACTTCATCTCCTCTACCAGGCACAACATGTCAAGGAAAATGCCTTTCCAACACCACATGTACTGAGAGAGCACGGAGCTGAGTTTTGAGATTTGCCATGTTTCTACTATATCTGTTTTGGAACGCAAATGTATACATGGCTCAAAATACATCAAACTCGTAGGATGGTGAATACAGTTAGTAATCTGAACATCCCAGTGCAGTACGTTACTACAGGCGTCTTAACTAGTCAGCCAAGAATCAAGAAGAATAAAGTGTAGTACAATAGGATATGGTAAAACAAAGAGCTATGCCAGTTTAAAAATGAATCACACTGAAGAAACTTAGGAGAATATCCATATGCGTCAGTGCAGATTTGATTCTTTTGGGCCAATATTTGCTCCCGATTGTACTGAATAGAGCTTTCTATGGCACAGCCTTATATTCAGTATTCTGCAAACCAAATAAGACAAGATGGCTCAACAAAATCCTGCAAAAGGAGGACAGTAATACAAACCTGGAGGGCAATAGGTCCAGTGAGGGAGTTAATACAGACTGCATTCACACTGGGAGAGAAATGATAGGCAGTTTCTGATTACTTTTTGATTGTGAGATTGTAAACTGGTAGAAGTAGGAAGGAGAATTCCTTGTTGAAATGGACTGCTTTGTTTTAGGCAGCTTTCAAATGGAGACACTGCTGTTCTAAGACTCAATTGGACAATCCAGACAAAATCAAAGAGAGTCTGGATTTTTTTTCCCCTTCTTTTCTTCTTCTTTATGTTGAATAAAACCTTAGATAAGATCAATAGTTTCTTTAGTTTTATGTTTCTCTTCCTTAAGGGTAGATGGCTTATTGCATTTCCATTGATCACACAGACAGGGAGATTCAACAGAGACAAGTCATCTTTTCTTTTGCTCTCATTTCTGCCCTCCCCCCATACCCATTTGAAATCAAATGACTTTTAATCGAGGCTGGGGTCACAACTGTTTCTCATTTACATATCACTAGTAACAAATTCATGCCTTATTTTTCACTCACTAAACTGCTTTAGAAATGAAAGTCACATTTCTATACATGATATGCCACACACCGTGCAATCGAAAAACTTTAGGAACTTCTTTTCTGGGCCTCTCTATCAGACAGGTTACCTCAGCCCTCCTACAACATTGCTCTGTGGTGAGAGGGGGCTTACCTGACAGCCCTGTGTATTTAATATTTAAGCTTCTTACAGTCTCTACAAAGCCTTCCTCTGTTTTTTCCTAAATCCTTTGCAAACTCCCTATCAGATATGTGCAACTTCAAGCACAAGAAGTTTGTATCTCAGTTTACAGTCAGCAAAGCAGCTACATTCACCATTATTTTCACCATTTTCAAGAAGGAAGAAAGTCAAAGATCAGGATCCAGAACTGCTACCAACACCATTAGAAGCCTGACCACCAGCTTACTGAGTGGTGGTGCACTTGGGAGAACGTTGCATAAAACATTTTAGATCTGCTGGCACAACTTATGCAAACTTGGGTTGAAAATACTGAAGGAAGTAGAGAACAAATCATTAGACACTGATATAACCTGATGTCCAACTGCTTTTAGATGTTACTCAGATTATCTAGGAAATGAGTTAAATTCTCCATGGAGATCACTAGGAGTTTTGCCACTGACATTAGTCAAGGTAGAATTTCTCCCCACTGTCTGAAGGAAATTTAAAACCCCACCACAACCTGTGGTACCTATTGCACCCCATCAGCACTTCTCAGAGTAGGGAGCACTAGGTGTAATGCTCAGGGCAGTTATATTCTCTTTCTTTAAACCATCTTCAGATATTTCTTCTGCCTTTTCTATCTAAGAAATGATGTGAGTATAGTAGAGCACTGTTAAAACAGTAGCTGAGTACTTGCTGGCCACATTCTATGGAATGTAAAAGGATTAACATAGAACTTGCAAAGAATAATTTGAACGTCTTATTAATTGTTATTTGTAACAATGGCTTTTTCCTTAAGGGTCTTTTCGAATCCTTAACCACATATTAATGCTGTATAGATAAGGATTGCTCCCTAGTGGGAGAAATAAGGTGGAGCACAGAATCCCTTCCATGGAAAGCAACAGGTTTGGGAAAGGAACAAAAAGAATTCACCAACTGAGCAAGTGGAGAATTATGTACAGCTAAATACAATTACCAGAGCTCAAACCATGTACTTAAAAAGTGCCAAGAGGCTCCTGTCTCTGATGCACTCAGCACAAGTACAGCCCTTCCCACAGTATCTGGAACATCATTTGGTAAGAAATTTAGCTCCATTTAGTTCACAGTTAAAGCTGTGGCTTCAGCTCATAGATGAGCTACCTTTGGCTGTCAGTAACAAACTCCAAGTGCAGAATTCTCAGTGCAGGCTCTTAAGTTTAGCCAAGCAAATGCCCAGATAGACTGCAACAGGAAGTGTACGACTCCTAATATTCATGTTAATTACCTCAGATCTACTGTGAATACCATTATAAAGACACAGTCTGTATCATCTCAAAAACACTCCTTCATTCAGCTCAATATTTTTGGCATTAGACTGGAATTTCTTTTTATTTCACTGTCAAATGAAACCTCGTAGCAAGGAACCTACTTCCCTGGCATGGAAGATTAAAAGTGAAGGATCGTGGAAGGATTTAACTGAGAAGAAACTCAGTAGAATGGCTACACTTATATTATAGAAGGAAGCTGGCAATACCAAACAGCATAAAAACAGCACTCTCTATTCTCCCAAGCTCATTAGACACACATTAGAAGGAGTGTGCCATGTAGTTCTTTGGAAGAGGTACTTACTTTGTAGAGACCATGGCTGCAGCCGCAGTACGTGCTCTCCATGGTGTAGCTCCTCAGCACACCCATTTCTTGCCATACCACCACCCGGGCTGTTGACTCGCGGGACTTTTCTACAAGGAAGCTGCAGCTGTTCATGACAAATGCAGGGGCCACTTTGTCCAGGATTTTAGGAAGAGTCTATAAGAAAGTATCAGCAATGAGAAAATGAATCAAACAGATGTACATGCATTTATATCACAAATACATCTACAAGAGGCCTATGCTGTTTAAAGCGCGTATCACCAAAGCTACCTGTAGAAACTGTCACTGTGATAGTTCCAGTTAGTGCCAAACTGGACTCATCTTCATCCCAAGTGAAATCTTCATATTCTAATGTTTTGTTGTGTTTGTTTGTTTTTTTGTCCCCAGTCACAGACAAAAATGCTGTAAGTACATTTGGTACATCCCATCCAAAATGATGTCTTTGCACATCCTATAGTTTTGGACTGCTGAAGTCACTTATGAAGCTTTATTTTTTAAGCTGCTTCAACATTAACTACATTTTCCTGTTCTGCCTAGAGGGCTGCAGTCATAGCTCAGCACACAATGTTTCCATTCTTTCCTTTCCAGCTCCTCCTCACAATTTGACAAGGGATTCAGCTATAGGAGGAATTTTGTTTGAACACAGCACACAGCAAAGAAGGGGAATGCATAATCCCACTGAAGGTCACAGATAATTATAGGAAAATAGAGCTTAGCATTTAACTATCTTGCATTGTGAAATAAACCAAACTATTCTCATCTGGGATCAAATGGTACATTGAATGCACTCTGTATAGAAAGCGGCAATAAAGAGTAAATATGAAAATTCAGTAAAATTACCTCTTAGCTCTGAGTGATTTTCTTATTCTAGAAATCATTTTTCTCAACAGCAGCCTATAAACACTGCTAATACACAGCGCTATCAAATATTTCTATCAGTGTGGATGCAACACTTCTTCATGCTAACTGTAAAAGTATATACTAGATACCTTAACACTAGGTGTACTCGGTGTAGAAATTGGGCATTTACATACAAAAGCACATATGTGCATATAAACCTTTGTGCTTGCATCCCAGTACATGCCCAAAGACCATCCAGTGAAGAGCTTGTAAAATAAGAACGTTCATTATTTCTTTGATGACAGCTTTCTTAAACTTCTGAATGGAATGGAATCATACAGAAGGAGTTTCTGCTCATTGCTAATGGCATTGACCCTCAAATTTCATTCAGTTTGGGCAGTGAAAGCCAACCAGCTAATTTCACTTTCCAATAACAATCAGTGAAACTGATTGATTCTAAGCAATTCTAGTTCCACTCTGTTGAGCTTTACATCACAGTTCTGTACAGGACTGCTTGGTTTCATCAAAATTGAGAAAATAACATTTAATAGCTGGTCTTCTCTTAAAGGATGACTGACGCAGAAGATAAAATCTTTGGCCTAAACTGTTCTGCAATATCCACTGCAAACATCATAATCATACATACCTCTGTAATAAGAAAGTAAATGTTATTTTCAGCATATCCAATCTATAGCTATGAATGGACCCTACCAGTTCTGTAAGGTACAGACATAAAGATCTATAAGGTCCATTCATCAGCAGAAAAAAACCTTGTGAACAGATAACTGGAACAAAGTGAGAGATTACATTTCAAACCTGAGACAAGCATTAGCCTAACTCTTAAGTCAAGATCTACAGTGTGCTATTAAGAACTACAGCATTCCTTTTCCTGGGAGAATACCGAACAGAGGAATCTTTAAAATTGATTACTTGCTCTGAACTAAACATCCACTGCTTCTGAATTGCCCTCAAAGTACAATTTGCTGCAAAATATTATGATTCCGAGCAACACATCCAGGTTTTCCTGGAGCTGGGTTAAAAATAAAGCACAGTCACCCAAACAATTATAATCCTGAACACAATCATGAGATCCAGCTAAACTGCGTGTGAAGGTTCAGATAGTTTTCATTCTGTCCTTATCTGAAACAGCACACAGATTTTTGTAAATATATGCTATGAAGTACCATAATCAGATCTCTAATCCAGTTTAGTTTTTAAAACAATTGAAATTATATGCATAATCAGTCTTCTATATTTGATTAAATAAAAACGCTGGCAGGTAACAGTAATGTCTCTGTAGTCAGGACTCATTTAGAAGCATTATCAAATCTGAATTTAATATTCCTTTCATTTTACCAGCTTTCACTGGATTTCACACTAATAGTTCTTTCCCCTCTGCTTTTCTCATTAATTACCTTTCAATTGTATTTCTGGGAGGGTGAAAACGCATCTTTTCAAAGGATTCTTTTATGACAACACATTACTTTAACCATGCTCCCTGTCTCTCATACAGCTGGATTTAGCATGCACAAAAACGGGGGTGCTGCCCATGTCCATAAACCTCCGTTCCCATTTGGTCAGAATGGAATTAGGATTCTTTACTGAGGTCCCTTCAGAGATTACTGTCAAAGGGGCCTGGAATGGTGATTAAAAGGAGAAATCCTGAAGTTGGGTTTTCCAATGTCAATGCTACGCATGTCATCTGAGGCCAAGTATTAGGAAGTAACAATGCCTCTTTCTCCCACGAATCAAGGGCTACAGCAAAGGCTGTTCAAAAATCACAATTTTCTTGAGGTATTTTGCTCATGTTTTTGGGAAGTAAATACATGGAGAGCAGGATCGTCCCCAATTACTCATGGGAGGAAGGAGAGAAACTTCCCATATTTTGCAATCACAAAGCCTTTCATCTAGGCCACTGCAGATTCTTGGACACCCTTGGAGGCTTGCTCTTGGTTTCTTCATTGCAGATTCAAGACAGGCACCAGATGCTGAAAGCAGCATTTGAATTCTGTTTGTGTAACAGTGAACTATCCTCAGCCTTTTCAAGCCCACTGATTTCAAATACAACAAGCGATGTTCTGACTGTAAGCACCCTTCCTGCTTTTCCTTGTGAAACAAGTGTTTCCACGGGGACTTCTCGTGAGTTGAGGGTGAGAGAAGCACATGTATACTTGGAACTTATAAAACACAAAAATACAACATTTCTATTAGTCAGCGGCAGTGACAACAAAACAGCATCTTAATGAAATGAATTAGAGATCCACCTATTGACAATATTCTCGCAGATATCTGGTGCATGAAGATAGTAGGAATCATTTAAACTTTTCTGGATCTCTACTCCTCTGCTGCAAGACAAGTTTGCACCTACCAACAGAACTTGTGATCTGACCTCATCTTAAAGAGGGATGTAGGTGCACATATATGCCAACAACTGTAGAAAGGAACAAAGCAGACCTACCCTGTAGCCAACATCTTCTGTGATAACTGCTGTGTCGACCACGCAACCTGCTTGCCACAAGGTCTCTTTGATACTGCAACCATAGAGGAACACATTCTTTTTCTGGGAGTGTCCATGGTAGTCACAGAACACCTAGGGAGGAAAGAAAGGCAAAATCTGTAATACTGAAGTAAGCTTTGTGGTTCTTCACAACAGACACTATAAATACTAGAGGATTGTATGTGAGGAATTACACCTTTGTCAGTGCTCTTCAGACAAACTCAGAGCAGAGCTCTGGGCCAAGCCTATAATCAGTGTCAAACTTTGTTAGTCAGCCGTACCTCGTTTTACCTATTGGAACTGACATGATCTCATGAATCCAGTGTCAACACCGGTGCATTTCTGTCCACAGCAGAAATAAACATGACATCTGTGCAAGATTCCATGCCAACCGAGGAACCTGAGAGTTCATGGTAACTTATGATACAACGGAGCAATTTGTTGGGCTCCTCTGACTTCTCAACTCTAGCATTAGCCTCAGGAGATTTTAAAACTGCACCTTTTGCCAGCAATTAATCACCTTGGCTTCTTTAAACACAAAAACTGTGCTACACAATGTTTAGGAAAATGTAATTGTGCAGTTGTGTAAAAATGTATTGTATGTGGTCAGATACTTACATGAATTCCTGGACATAAAGCACGGGACATTATCTTTGTCAGACAAATAATCTGATTCCACACAACGTAATGTATCTATTTAATCCATCTCTCATGTCAGCTATCATATAAACTAGGTACAAGGTACATTCCAGGTTTTAATGGAAGTTTTGATTGCCTTCATAGGCACATATCAACTTTGATAAAAATGAAAATCACGATTTAATGACCCAAGAGGAAAATATTGACCCAAGTGTTAAATAATAATCAATCTCATTGCCCTCCGGAATATGAAGTCAATATAGACACTGCTGTTACATATATTCTCCATGTCTTTATCAGAAACATTCAGAAATCCAGCAGTGAAAAGACAAGGATTTCTAAAGAGAAGAAATTGGTTTGTTTTAAGGCAATATTCATTGCCGATTAGAAAGGAACATCGTGATATCATTTAAATAGTTTTCTGAGGCATCTATCAGAGACAAAGGGACAGGTGTCATAAGGTAGGGAAGCACTGTGGATCAATTAAAAAGATGAGGAAGAAAGATACATATTCTTATATAAACATAGACAGGAGGAGAGAAACAGATGGAATAGATCAACTTCTTCCACCAACTGTTAAGGCAAGTTTTACCCTAGTATGCTTGTTTAGTAGTTATACAGTAACTCAGTTTAGCTGCAGCCAGTCAGGAAGTTTAATTACCTAAGGAACTGAGCATTTAAATTCCTCCAGCTGCTCTGACAAGCTGCACGTTGATTGGAGATGCTAAGACACTCACACGCAGATTCATCCCACAAGTCCTAGTTAACAGGACTGCTATAGCCACAGAACATCCTGAGTTGGACAGGACCTGTAAAAGGATCACCCAGTCCAACACATGGGGCTTATGCAGTCCTACACTTCAAGCAACTGCCTGAAAAACAGGGAATTATCCCATAAAGCCCCCTTCTAAACAGCTGCATTTATTGGTTCTTTTAATGACAGGCATTTTTCCAGTTAGCGTTCCATCTATGCTTCCAGCAATACAGTCATAGATTAGTTTAACCACAGGTACCAACTAGAATTTACTCCTATGAATATCAAAGAAGGTTTTATAGCTGTGGTTCTATTTTGAGGCAGAGATCCCAGCTCAACCAGGTATCAATTACCTGCCAATTTACAGAATTACTAACATGCAAGATGCATATATTATTACCTAAAAGATTACTTATCAGAAACTCACAGACATTTTCACCTTGTCTGAGGATTTTCTCATCAAGACCAGAGTGAACAGTGCATCTTAGGACATTTCCTGCCTAACTGGGGCTATAAGAAGCCAACTTGCTGTTCCATCCACTTCCATTCTGTTCATCAACATTTGAAACCATCAGTGTTTTTTTTTTATCCTGAGGTCTCAGAACTATTCATTCTGTTGGGCATCAAGACCGAACAGATGGGGACAGATCCCAGACATATGCCAGTAGTATCACCCCTCATGAACTTCCGGTAGTTCCCCCAAAAAGTCATTTTCTTCTCACTGAAGCAGCAGAAAAGTTCAACCATTTTGAAAGCTAACTTGTGTTTCTCTGATTGCACAGATTGCTCCAGTTTGGGCTTTTGCATGATCCATTCAGACTATGTCTTCACAGAATTTCTCCTGTCATTGCCAGAAAGATAACAATAACTTACTAACAATATCTAGTTTAGCTGAAGTACTTTGAGGATACTAAGGAGCTGTAAGGAATTTGTATTCACTCTGCAGGTGCACGAAGACTCTGAAGTTCGGAGTTGGTTAGAAGATTCAGTAGATAACCCAAGACTTTCAAAAACACCCCACAGTGATGAAAGTATAGCGGTATAGTATGCTTTCCACATCTCTAACCATAAAACAGGGCTGTTGACACAACTGCAATAATCCATCTGCGTGCAATAACCCATAGAAGATACAGGGAGTTACTCACCACAGGGGCCCGGTTGATGCTGCGCAGATAATACAGAAGACCTTTGGTGTGGTAAATTGTTGGATGGAGCTGAGAACTGGGAGTCAGCCACTGCCTGTTCAGATCATCTCCACTCAAGGAACAACGGTGGCTGAAATCACAAAGCAACACATCACAAACAAAAGTTGATTCCAAAGAGTTCCTGATTCTGGCAAGACCTGGCACAAAGATGGGGAATGCCAATTAAAACACAGATCAAAGACTTTTAACACTGGGTTGGAATGAATCAACAGTCGGTACATTTCAGAGGTGCGTACCACCATGCAGATTTTATCATCCCCTTTCCTTCCAGAATTCAGACAGTTACAGCCCTGAAAATAAATGCAGATTTTCCTTTACTTAAGTACATACACAATCAGGACCACTTACAAACAAAATTACCTTCGGAAACGCTCTAAATTCTGCGCTATCTACAAAACTCACCCAGCTTACGTGCACAGCAAAGGCTTCTCAAAACCTCCACAGCAAATAAGTACATCCAACTCCTACTCATTCTAATTGAAGACAGGTGCTTGAATCTCTTCGACCAGCCTGAAATATGTATGCACTTAAATGAGATGAGCTGGATATCTCATTTAAGCTCCTCCGCTCATGAGAAATGTAGCTATCTGAAGCACATCAAGAAGATCTTGATGCATGCTACATCATTATGTGGAACAATTACCTAGATTCACTGCAAAGACTGGATAAAAAGCTAAATAAGGATCCTAGATTTGCACTGAGAAAGTGTTTTCATTAGTTGGATTGAAAATATTCTGCTCCTGACTCAGTGATCAGTGAAAAAATCTGCAGGATATTTGATTGTAAGGAGCAGCACATCATTGTACAATTTTGCAGAATCTGACTAATTTCCCTCATTAGTGATTGTGTGCACTGCAGAGCCTAATTATTGTAAGTACTGGACAAATTTCTAGCTACAGAGTTACATCCAGCTTTGCTGTTCCAGCCTCCTAGTCACAGAATAAGTACAGATGTATTCCTGGGGACACAATCTGGCGGTCTGAAGATAGAATCTCGCATTGCAACTGGGGTGCATTGCATCCAGCGTTATCAGTGAGCCTTGCAAATAATGCTTGCAGAAAAAAGGTCTTAAGGCTGGAATACTTCAAAAAATACTAGATACAATGGAGAACTGGTTAAGAAAGGAAAACAAAGAAACAATAAAATCCACTAAAAATGTCATACGTTTCTAATGGAGAAAAACAAGGTCTCTGATGCCATCTTGGGGTTTCTGGCAACATCACAAGACTCATTCTGACTTTACTCTAGTTTCAGTGTTACCTGAATTCCTTTTTTTCCTCATAACCCACAGCTGCTACATTGCTCATTCTGAAAGCTGAAAAATATTGCCAGTAACAAAAGCATGAGAAGTCACTGAATGCTTCTACCAAATATTCTATGTAAAAACATGACCGTTTCTGTTATGTTTCTTAATAGCCCTTCAGGCAAAGTTACCTGCAGGCTCACCTTTCCTGACCTGCAAGAGAACAGATGCTCAGCTGAGATTTACAAGTGTATTTCTGCCAAGAACTTGTGTGCATACACAGTTTCCTTCCAGCAGGCGTAACTCCATTCTAAAAGTCACTAAACAAAAAGCCAGTTTGTAAATATATATATAAATTATTTTTCTTTCTGAACACAAGAAGAAATTAGATGTTCTCTTAGAAAAGGAGGCAAGAAAAACTAATCGATCCTGTTGCATTGCAGTGTTTCTCATTGCAGCATTAGATTCTGCTATGGACTGTGGTCTGGAATGTAGGGCTGGTTCACAAGCACATCTTGTACACAGCATGCTGACATGTTCATAGGTCACAGTACCCTCACTCTTCAGTCTTTACTCTGCCCATGTTGCAATTTACCAATTCCATCATTCTGATACAAAAGGAGGTTCTTCCTAGAGGAGACTCTATGACAGTTCAATTGCCCCATGACATTCACAGACTAATTTATAATGGAAGGAAGGTAAAATCTCACCAAGAAGGCAAGAACTGGGAGGCAGAGTTCAGTTTTGTCCTCCAGTGATTAGTATCTTCGCTCATTCGAATGACCTTTAGATATTAGCCCTCTGCCTGGCAGCCTGTAGCCATAGCTCTGAAGGAGATGCAGAACTTTAATTAAATTATGAGACACTGATTTTTCCAACCTCGCTCACTCCCTCTGACCATACTGTTATAGGCTGTTTATTTTTGGAGATCCCCACCAGCTCTGTTCCCTTGCTCCTTTCCTCCTTCTCTTCCTCTCCTAATAGCGATGACATTCGCAGATAATGGTTTTGTCCGTTATGCTCTGCATCCAAGGGTGAAGGTAAAATATTAAGCTGATCTCAAGTGCTGATAGCAAATAAAGAGACTGGAAAGCTGAGACTGGCTTTCTACATTTGGCAAGATTTAATGAAATTCACTTCTCAAACCAAAGGCATTTCTCACAACGTAGTTCCAAGCTACTGTATTTGCTTTAAGTGCTTTATGTCTTCTCTCCTTTGCAGCATTAGTGAGACTACGTGACAGCCTGGATGGGACTCCCAGCAGCTCAAACCAAGTGATGAAAATGTTTGCCACAAGGAATTCCAATAGAGTAAAGGAAACCCCACCTCTACCTCTAAACAGATTACCCGTAATTAAATTGTATTTCTCTTGCTCACAAGTCTGATGCTTTGGATTGAACTTCTGTTATAGCTCTACCTCCTTTTCTACCTTTAAACAGTTCTTTGACGGGGGTCAGCATGTGGGACAGCTGTTAGCTGCCTCCTGGGGTACTGCTTGACTACCAGAGCACAGAAAAAAGGAAACTATTTGCTCCTTTGTTCTACATAAGAACTGAAGTGGCTCCATTAAACGTTCGGCCACAACCTTTGAGATACACGATCCATTAGTGCTACTGTAGAAAGGATCAGTTCCACAATTTGAAGTAGTTTGTGCAAATATCACACATCTCTCCCACCAATCAAGACCAAACACTTTTGACCTTCTCCTCCAAGCAGACTCTGGGGCTGTAACGTTTCTGTAAGTAGTTCTAGAATAACTCAGGAAAAGCCACAGAGCTGGTAGAAGATGGGACCCTCAAAGCATAACTAAGGTGTTCTAAAAACGTACGTAGCCAGAAAACACTGCCACAGTGATCCACAGCAAAGCACCCAGCACTCACAACTGTCTGAGGAAAGAAACGCTTGGGTTGTCTGCCTTTCAGATATACTAGTGCCATGCAGCCCTGGAAAATGAACAGAAAGTAGTCAAGCCCACACCCTGAAGCAAAGATTTGATGGAACACGCTCAGCTCTCCTGTGACTGGCTGTGAGCAAAGAAAACTCAACCACAGGTGAATTTGTTGATGATTGTTGGTTTCAAATATCAGTACACATCATCAGTAATACTCCTGCACCTCTGCAAGCTGCACCTCTAAAGATGTATAAAGGCAGGTAGTCATTCTGAACTGCAAATGGGAGAACTACTCTAAAAAAGCCAGATCCTTAACATCTCAAATTGATACACCACAGTCATAAAGATGAGGTTGAGTTTTCTCTTCTGAATACACAGGCAGTAAATGCACTTCTAAGAGAAGCATTAGACCTTGCTCTGAAGGCAGGGACACCTCACAGAGAGTTAATGAGAAAGAGGTTAAGTTGCTAAAGCACGGACCTATTCAGTTAAAAACAGAATGATATTTTAAGTCTGTTTGCAATTTTAAGACCTTGCTTTTAATCTTGTACCTCGAAGTCTGACATCAAGTTTTAATGAAGATTCATCCTCTTTTTTTCTCTCACCCTTAGGTCTGCTTGGTTTAAGAGCAAAGCAAAAGATCCCTGAGCGCCTCAGCTTCCAACTGTACTGAATTCTGAAATGTCTTTGGACTGGGAGACATGAACTAGTCCTAACCCAAGGCTGATATTGTCAACAGAACCCTTCAGTTGGCTGCTGTAAGACTGGTTCGATGCCCTGCATGGAAAGAAAAATGAGAGGGGAAAAAGAGAGAAGGGAACACATGGGGAGGAGAGGGGAAAAAAGAAAACAAACACCAAAAAACAAAACAAACCAAAACAAAAAAAAAAACAACACTAAAACAAAAGGGAAAAGGAAATATGAAATAAAGACATGGGGGGGATAAATGTAATGCACAAGATATTAGACCAGGAAGAAAGCGAGAAGTGGAAAGAGAGGAAAGTCACTTTTTAAAGAAAAGATGTTGCTGTGCTTGGAAGATAAAATGATTCAAAATCTCCTGTCCATTACAGATAAATGGAAAGACAGGGCCCATCATATCAAATGAATGATGTCAGGACTGATAATAACAGCACCTGGGGCACAGTGAACTATGAAATCTAAAGGGATGCATTGTGTTTGATATGTAGAGAGCAACATCACCATTCACTGTGCATCTTAAAAGCAGACAGCAGTACCAGCACAGGATAAGAATATCTATAAAGGAAAGTAGGCACAAGTAAACATCAGGATGCCGTTGAACAGCGTGTGGCAGCCTCAGACAGACACAGCATGCTGGACTTATAAATAACTACTGCTTACCCAGGATGGAAGCAAGAGGAATATTTGCATTAAGGTGTTTTGGTCTTGCAATTAAGAAAGCTCAGATCAACCTGAGATGTGAGTACATGTGGAGAGGGCAGGTGGAATCGTGAATTTTCTTGATTGTTAACCTTTTCAGAGAACAAGGCAGTGATGTTGGAAAGCAGCAGAACCAGTAAAGCCCTCCCTCATAATTAAAAGGAAGATGTGACAGAAATAGAATTATTTTTTTACAGCCTGAAGTCCATGCGCTGGAACTGACTACATTCACCATACATTTATTCCATGGAGATGCTCATCCAATGCCATCTAGTCGTTGCATTACAGCATTGCCCTGCGATGTCTATGGTCATTCTAGAAACAGGAAGCCCCCACAACAACAGCAATATTGGAGGCTTTAAACTGTGTGCAATCCAATGAAACACCAGCTTATGGCAACTAACAGTCTTCCATTTTCTGAAATATCTGCCTTAATTGCATTAGAGAAATGTTGAAGTACTGAGTACTGCTTCGTAGAGCTCTTCATATAATCCATTTCATTTTATAGCAGATAAATATACAGATAAGCACTACAGGACTCTACAGCTGGAATCAAAGATGGGGAAAAAGAGGGCAAGGTGTTTTCCTACTGTGCTCTGGGCTGCATCATTAATTTCATAGTGAAACTTCTTTCCCATCATTTAAGTGAGCTGCTTAAAGTTCCCTCTGGGATACCTCACTTGGGCATCTTGGCAAGCCACGGGGTTTCACTGAAGAAATGTGATCCCTTCCCCATTTACTTCAAGAAACAAAGGGGGCAATGTTCTTTCTTTGTTCAGGGATTGAAGTTACCAGATTTTCATTTGTTCACAGTGAAATATAGGTGAATATCTGCAAGGCATATATACAGGCACCAATGACCAAAGCAGTTTCCATCCACATTACTGCAGCTAACAATTCACTACTGATCATAGCTTATCTCTTAGATGACACTCGTACTATCTGGCTGCCAACCAACTGAACAAGGCCACTGGAAAGATCCTGACCACTTTAGACCACTGCTGCTCAAAGACTTTTCCATTTCAGCACAGATTAATGAATCCATGATGCGTTGTACTTCCTCTTGAGCAAATGGTGTTCTAAAGCACCACTCCATCAGCTTCTTCTTGCCTACCCACATCAGAGCATTGATGCTAATTAGCATAACGAGCCTTCAGAGTTTCACCTTCTACATCTGACTGATTTTTTTTACAGTGGACAATTCTTCCTTCCCAAGATAAATGATTTAGTCTGTGCTTTCTCCTTTTGGTCCGTGTAACTGTGTCTCTGTCCTTATTCTGATAGGAGAGTTCCTTTTCTCTCAGCGGACACATTTCATTAAGCCGCACTTTGTCACAAACCAGTTAGACACAGAATGAGATCTGCATCATTCCCAGCTAACACTGTCAATGTCATAATCAAATGAGACAAGAAGTTCACATGACCTACTGAAAAGGTGAGTTAACAGCCTTATCACAGCTAAACTACCTCCTCAGTTCCACATGAAAGGACGCTCATCAGATTTCTACTATTTTAGCTGCAACAACAGTAACTATCAAATATGAGAACAAATTCACCTGCAGTTGGTGACACTTTGCACTGTCATTTATGAGGAAAATGCAAGTTATGATGATCTGTACTATTTTGTGGAGGAGTAAATAAGGATTCAGGAAGCACCTAAAAACTGAAAGTTTCTTGACACCTACCATGAGATTGAGTCATCTTTAGACCCTTTTTGCAACAACTTCAAATACTTTCTCACTGGTAAGAAAGCCCAAAACAGAATTTTTAGTCACTAGTTCTGACTGGAAAAAGTAATTTTCAACTCAAGATTTTTCTTTTAACAAGTACCTGCTTCCTGCTGGAAATCATAGCTTTTCCTCAGCTCATTCTCTTCAAAACTTGGAGTTTTCCATCAAAACTTCAAATTGGCCAGTTCAGAATGTTAAACTGTTTAAGAGATGCCCTCAGCATATGGCAGAATATGTGCACTTAAGGATTCTAAGGTACTCATTCTTCTCTGCCAAAGCGCCTCTTTGTCTGGGCCACGTGTCCTACAACACAACTTAAAGCGCTGACAACACTAATTCAGTAAGATGCACAAATTAAGATGCAGCAGGGGAGGCAGGTGAAGCCAGGACAACGGGACAGCTAAGCAACTCCCAAATGGCACTGCAATGACATTTCCAAATGGAAATGATGTTTTTAAATGGGAAGATTTGGCTCCAATTTTGACTATTACTCATTGAAAAGCTTAAGTTTACCATGGGGAGAAAACAGTTCTTTAAGACAGCCTCATCCTCCTACAAACTCTTTCAGCAGATCCTAATTTTGCAGGCACAAATATTGAAAAGTGCAACTCATGCAACAAGGTAGCAAATCAGTGAAAAATTAAGACCAGAACCAGAGATTTCAAGACAAAGGACTGAATAACTAACATTTTACTTTTGAAGTAATGTCCTTCAGCCTGCTTCTAAGTCTTGCATTGTTCACTTTCTTAATTTAAATATGGTTTACATTCATATACCTGAAGAAAGGTTCTTAACTGACTTAAGCTAATTGCTCACATATGGATTGCATTAATTGAGTTGATTTAAATATCGGGTAGTTATATCAGTGCAATCTCCATATACAAATGAACACTAAGAAATACATTTTCCAGATGACTGTTCTAAAATTTAAACCCAACTAAGTGACACATAAGAGCAAAGTGTGGCATCATAGATCAATAATAAGAACTACAAGCAGAGCCTTGCGTAGAGGCCAAGAATAAAAAATAAATAGAATGTGCAGAGATACCTTCAGATCTGTTCAATTTTCCTAGGATCCTTATGCAGCCCCATAGTCCAGTAGGTAGCACTCATTCCTACAGGCAAGAGCGAACTGAAGATGTTAATTAGAATGGGAGGAAAAGACCTCAGAACAGATGCTACGAATCAGAAATATTCTGCTAATAAGTTATAGAATAATTGGAGTAATCCAAAAACATTGTCAGTGAGTGCTGAAGAACCGTTGCACTTTTGTTTTAGTAATGAGAGTAATGAAACAAACACTGCACAAGGACTGTGGTCCAAGATATTATGATACAGTTCCCTTCTGGACCATCACTAACATCATCCTGGTCTAATCATGTTCAGCATCATCTAAAAGGTTTTGTCCAGCTTGTAACATCCCGCTTCCTGCTAGTCATTGATCAGGACATTGTGCGCCTACCTCAGAAGACAAACCAATTTTGGAAACCTAGAGTCCCTTTTCAGTTTGGGGCCTGCAAAGATCTGTGTATCAGACTTGTTTCAGCAAACTGACAGCAGCACGAGCAGAGATCTCAGTACATGAGACTGTGATGTGATTTATGCTGGAACTGACTGCAGGTTGACATATATGAAGACATACTATACTTCCTCCGTCAGTAAATTAGAGTACTGACAAAGCACCATTACCAGAAATATGCTGAGCGGTAGCTTATGAAATAACACAAACCCAAGAACACAGTTTGTCAACCACCCTCTCCATGGCAGGCACAGTTAAAGAAAGTAACACTAGACTTTGCTAATCACTCACATTGGAGGAGCTTTCCCTTCTTTCTTCCTACTTTTCTCCCTTTCTTTTTACAGTCACGCCTTAAAACCAATATGATTGTGATCATATTGCTACTGATGCCTACAGCTCCACTGGAAATGCCCGCTATAACAGGATATATACACTGTTGTGTGACGATGCCTACTAACTTCACAGGCTACTTGCATGACAAATACAATCTCCCCGCAATGAAGTAATAATTCCTCACAGGTTACTCAGCAATCATATACATGAATGCAAGCTTTTCCCCTTTCTGAACACAGAATTTCCAGCTCTGCCTGCCTAGTCCACTGAACAGTCACGAATTCCTATGAAACAATTTGATTTCTTTGCAATAAGTGTTCCTTTCTGTAGAGATAAGCAATAGTTACAGATCAGGTCTGTTTGCAATACAGTTTCCATGTCAAAATAGGAAAAAAAGCCAGAGCAAAACACTGAAAAAACAACAAAAGACTTATTTTCAAGTTATGCATTCCACCTGACTCTGAAGGGAAATGCATGTCTTCTATTGAACTAGACACGCATTCCATGCATCCTCAGAGATCAGGCAACCGCTGCTCTACCATCACTAGAAAAGCATCTGAGGGACTGATCTGTCACTGAGCAGAGTGAGCAGGCACAGATAAGTAAATCAGTTTGGGGTTATATCTGCAGATGCACTAAGTTGTTTTATTTACTTTCCCCCTATGCTTATGCACTACATGACTTCAAAGCTCAACTGAATGCTAATTCTGATACGAAAAGATGCACTAAAACAAATTGCACTTACGTAACTGCTCATCCAAGCACAGTGTCTCTGGGCACTGCACAATAGTAAAGTTAAACGAAGCATTCAATACCCACTTATTAAAATAAAGTATTCACTGGAGAAACCTGATGGGCTTGTAAATGTCTGCAAAACATTCAGGAAAAAAAAAAAATTAAAATATCCATATAAAATGCAGTAACTGATAAAATCGCTATAAAACAAAACAAAACAGACCCAATTCTCCAGGGAAACTCACATAATGGTGAGATTGGGCCAAGTGTTTAAGAGATGCCACGCAAGTGGTAAGTAAAGCTGGCACAGAAAAGTGAGGGCGCATAGAGAAAAATGAAGACTCCTAAGAAAAAGGATTTGAATTTGAGGGGAGATCTGCCTTAGAAACCAGGGCAAACACATTAAGTGCAGCAGTTTTGCTGGAAGATTCTAGTGGAAAAAAACAAAAGTCAAAGAAAAACTAGGACAGTAGATAGGAACAAATGTAAGCGGTTCTTATATACTTATGTGAGCAGAAATCTAAGCTGTTTTTTTTTTTTCCATAGCAATTGGCAAATTTTAATTGGGGGCTCGTACGATCAAAAAAAAAATCCCTCTTGAAACAGATTTGTAAAGTGAAGTTACTTGAATTCTGAAATAAATGACCTGATTTTTCAAAATATGGAGCTACTCATCACTGCCTATTGAAGTTCAATAGAATTGCAAGCACTCAGCATCTTCCAAAGTCAGGAAATTCTTAACTAGCTTCCTAAAACATATTGGATCAGGGCAACTAATTTATGGTCCTTACTATTCGTTTTTATCTCTGTTCTTCAATTGAATCAGGAAGCTTTACGTATCAGAATATATCAGCAATATTCTAGAATGGAGGACACAGAACTTTTCCAAGTATTTTGGTGAGTTTCTGCATAGCTCTTCCCTTCCCTTGTTTTTAATGTATTGAAGTAGAGGAAAAATCTCTTGAAGGGTAATGAATTAAGGATATTTGGGCATCAATGGGTTTGAAGACACTTATGAAGAAAATCAATGATCGGCATCCAATTCTGGTAATAAAGCACTTAAAAAACTTTCAGATTAGAAGCACTGTCCTGCGTCAGTGAGTCAAAACCTCAGGTTCTGATCAAAAGCTGAAATAACTCACGACATAGCAAAGGGCAGCACAGTAAGCTCTCTCATTTAGACATGGAGAAAAGGGTACAAGATAAGAACACTAATAGGACCACTGGATCATTATAGCTCTTCTACTTCAAAGGTCCATGTTTAAAAGCTGATACAGTGCCACTAAACAACATGTGTCTGCTGGCTGCTCTACATGCTCAGTCACTAAACAAGGAGTAGGACCATACTGTCTACCTTTACTTAAGTTAACGACCGAGCACTACAGTTTTCTTCTCTCTAATACGAGAAACAGTTTTCATCACCTCATGGGTAAAGCAGGGTTTGCCCATGATTCTATGTTTTAATTCTTGATGGACCTTCCAGACCTAACAGGTGAATAACAGTACTGATTTATTGCTAAGTGCATCATACAGGGCAATACTACTTATGCCACGAAGGAGAAATTGTGCTAAGCACCAACTTTAAACCAAAAGAGCTTCAAAACTGCCTTCTAAAGACCAATATTTCATCACTGCAAAGAAACAACCTTAGACGCAACTTCCAACCATATTTTTCAGTGGAGGGCATCCATAGCATTTCTATCCACAGAATGACATGGAAGGGAAGTACAGGGGAATAAAATTCTCTGTTTGAAGATGGATTTGAAACAGAAACACGCCATGTGCTTAGAATCATAAATAGAGGCAGGAAGGCTAACGAGGCTCTGGAATATTTCTGATGTTATCTGATAGTGTTTTTCTTTTCTGAATTTCTCCAGGACTCCTTGTACTTTGAGCTATCCCGCCCCTCTCAGACCCAGGAGAGATTAAAGACTCAGCTGCATAACATTTAATCAATACCGATAAGCTCATAGAAATATCCTCTACAAAAATCAATGTGCAAATTCAAGTAGGCCATTCTGATCAACTGGAATAAATGTTGCAAATTATTTTGACCGTGGCTGTAAAAACACTGAGGAATAAACACCAACAAAGGAAAGACCTTAAGATCTAAGTTATCTTTCTCCTATATATATAAACAACGTAGTTCAGCTGTTACTGTTTGAATTTAGGTAAATTAGTGCTTTCTCAGCTTCTTATCTTTATAGTGTATTTGTAAGCAAAGTCATTGATTGCCTGAAGCAGAAGACCTAGAAAAAAACTTCAGCCTTCCACCTTTCTTGAACAACTTAATTCCAAATATATATAATTAATAGTGCTATATAGTGCTGTGAAATGCTAAATATCTTTAATTCTTCTTAAGGTGTAACACTTTTTTAACCTCCTCACAGTCTGAGCAGCAGTTCCTTAGTGGTGGATAGCGTGATAGACGCTTATCTCTAGCCCTGAGTGCTGCAAAATACCAGGAACAGAAAGCTAACAGAGATAGCAACAAGGTAAAAAGAAAGAGGAAGAACTAGGCCTTATAGAGCTCGTTTCTCACACAGCAAATCTGTTGGCCCCAAAATTATGCTCGTTGAATGGCAGCACTGAATGTATTTCTCATGGTATGACTCCACAGCTGCAAAATCCCAGCTGCAATTAAGGAACTGCGGGGCTGGATGTTCCATCATTTTTATATGTGCAGGCACTCCAGCGGTGGCTGTGGCAGGCTGCAGCTGCCTGCTCTCAGCCCCCAGCTGCTGCCTCGCAAAAAAGGCAGTAACTGCAATTGTGTGCAAACGTTAGGAAAACACAAATTTTGTGGGTGTTGGAATGGTTCAAAATTGCTGAGCATTATTTCATTCTAGCGCTTCCCAGCTCAGTCAGGTGAATAGGACTTGCTTGGAAGATATCACAAGAACGTGGTTTTACGCCACTGGAAGAGGTGATGAGGTGACCTCCTAAGCATAATGGTTTCAAACAGAAAGATAATAGCTGAATTTCAGAGTAGACACATCTCAGAGGAAATCCTCATGACTCCAACTTTGAGCAAGTTTCCAATGATTACAGAACAAGCAGGTGCCTTTTTCTCTTGTTTATCTGTTAGGGTTTTCCTGTCTATGTGGCATTGAGTACTGATTGCTGTCTAAAAGAGTAGCTGTGTTGGATGGTTCACAGATACTAGGGACAAATTAACAGCCTGACAGTTACATGCAAAAGTACAGACTTATGTCTTCTTCCTCAATATTATGTCATACTTGATGAGAAATACTTCTGAATATACCCTTTAGGGTGCATGCACCTCCTTCATCTAGCTTACGTCTAAGATAATTCCATCTGAAGATGCTGGCAAAGGTGGAAGAAGCTAAGATACTTTTGCATGATCACATATTCAATAGCTTTGCTTCACTGTGGCATCTGGCTGAGCCCTTCCCAACTCTCCCATACTTTCCCTTCACTAAGTCCATCGGTGGTTCAGATGCATTGCCATTTTGAGTTCAGGGAAATGATTTAGCAGAGGGTTGTTAGAAGAACTGAAGCACTGCCATTGCTTCAAATAACATTCCTGCTGAGGTCATAGATGTGACTGAAAGTTGGCAAAGGGAAGAGCAAGGAGAAGAACCCTTGAGGCACTCGAAGCAATGATACCACTGACAAGCTCTCTGAAGAGAGAGCTTTGCTGCAGCAGTAATATGGGAGATGCCATTTGAACAAAGGAATAATAGAAATCAGTACAGTCAAATCATGTGTCTTTTAAGTTGTAGTTTAGTCAACTACGTTTTCAAAGTATTATTTACACGCACATCCCAGGATTTCATCAAATGCAAAGTATATCCACTGATTGAATGGCCACAATCCCTTAATGGCAATCAAAGAAGAGAGATGTTTGAATTTTAGTTTCTTACTGATTTATTATTATTATCTAGCTCTCTGCTTGCAACTGCAAATATCCCTTTGCTGCTCCATTAACCTGATCACTTATCTATGTTTCAAACTACACTCAGAATGTCCACACAGAAAATATCCACACTACATTTGGAGAAGATGTGCCTTGCATTTATGCATGAGATCATGGGCTACATTTTAATGGATACTTAACCTGGGCTAAAAATCAGCTAGCACTGTAAGGAAGGACTCTGGTCACATCCCACCAAGTACTGAATACCAGTAGATGACTCATGCACAACCAAAACCATAGTGCCATAGAGTGGAAGGGTCAGTTCATCTGCCATTTACCCTGAGTCAAAAAAGCATCAGCACAAACAAAAAATGGAGCAGGGAAACTCACCCCAGGCTTGGGCTAAGCCAGATTATCAGAGAAGGTTTCCTGAACAGCAAATATATATCCTCTAATATCCTCTAACAGAGCACACTTGTGTACACATCAGGTCCTAGCAAAAGTTGGAATGGCAAGAAAGCATCGGTACATCCCTCATTTCTGTTGTTCCCAAAGGAAATGGTCCCTTATCATCACTATCCTCACATACACAACATTTGCTACTTGTTTTTAGCAGTGATGAAGTTTTTGTTTTATCTGCTAGCAGTTGTTTCAGCCAGATGTTTCACTGAGAGATTCTGACTGGTTGACAAATAAAGTTTACAGTTTCTTAAGGAAGATAAAAAAGGAAATGGGGGAATTTACACACCACAATTGGGTTACACTACCAGTAACGCTACCAGCCTGCAAACTAATTTCACTTACTACAGCAGAGCAATGGTAGATCTACAGCAGAATGCAGGGGAAGCAGAATGCAACCATAAGCCACTGCCCCTTTATTGACCAATTTCCCCATCATGCTGATGGCACTAGAGATGCTTCACAGAATGCGACTCAAAAGGCCATCAGTTGGTTTTCCTTAATCATTTCCTGTAACAACGCAAACAAGAAAGTTCACCAACTCAGTATCTTCCTATTTCGTCTGATTTTCCAGCAGAACACGCATTTCCAGTACATTTGTAGGCTCAGAATCTGCCAAAGATATCACTGTTGTCATTCAATGCATTATGGTGCATGTTAAAAGAAGTGATTTCTATTAATAAGAGGAGCAAATGAAAATAAATTACTTAGAGCCAAGTCGTAGAGATTCTTATTCCTTCAGTTTCTGGATATAAGATGATCTCAGTAAACAGATCAAAAATGTCATTCTCCCTTACCACTCATAGCCATTATAACGACTGCCCAGAGCTCCATATTGACACTCAGTGTCGCCTATTGAATATGACTGTAGCAAATGTCAACTTTTGTCCTGTTAGAGTACAACTGTCATGTGATAGATAGAGCTGCCTGTCAATTCCTCACTGTGCTTTTCTACCTTCCTTTCAACTTCCATTACATTGTACGTTTTTAAAGAAAAGATGCCTTCTTTCCAACAACAATAACCATCTTCAGTACACTTCAAAGCCACAGTGAAGAAACGCTTATGGACTGTGAAAAGTATTGCTCAAAGAGAAGCCTCACATTTAGGGGGTTGATCCATCAATGACCTTCAAACACCTGGATGTACCACAGATAGGACACACATCATTCTACATAAACACAATCATCTCTTTCTTAAATGTGCCCCATTAAGAAATATAACCGAAAAATATATGGAAACAATTCATCTTCCCTACCAGACGTTTATCTTTTTAACCACCAGATAGGACTGTATATGAAAAGCAACTTCCTTCTCAAATCCCTACTGGAAGCAATAGGAACACTGCGTTACAATCAGCTCCACACAGGCAAATGTTTTATTCATATCGCACGACTGGAAGAAAAAATAGAAAGAAAGAGGGGAAAAAAAAAAGGCATATACTGGTTAATTTTATCTAAATAAACCCCACAGTGTGGCTTTTAAATGATATCAAGATCTTTTCCTACCCCACTGAGGTACGTTTTACCTATTTGGGATGAGTGGCATCAAATGCAGTTGCCAAGAGTGAAACCCCACGGCTCTTTACAGTAAGTCATGGAATCCAGAGGCCTTTCCACACATCCCGCAGATAAATGGATTATTTAACGTGATTTTTCAAACAAGCGATCAAACCCAATCCCACTTCACTTAACCAAATGAGTTTCAAGGAGGAGAAACAAAGAAATCTACTGCCGTTTTCAAGACTGACAGTTTCTCTTCTCTTCTAGTTCTTCCTCCCACCACCACCTGTTTTGCACAACATGTTACTAATATCGTAATCACTGAATTATTAGACAGAGAATTTACAAGCACCACTTGTTTTTTCCTTGCTGATGAAGGGAAACTGCCACAGCAATGAAAACTACAGATTATATCTTCTAAACTCGGGTCTGAGGAGAGCATAAGCTACACTAACGATTTCTGAACACTAATAACAAAACCACTTAACGCTCTCTATTATTTAATATAAAACAGTCCTACATAAGTAATAGGGAAAATATTGTAACAGAATAGGCCAATGGGGAACAAAGCTACTCAAGAAATACGATACAGTCCATTGCATTGAATAGGAATGAAGATGAATTATTTTCCAAATATTAAAGAACTACTAGGACAGAGATTCTATAGTTGACAGCATGGATGGATTCCATAGAGATAAAACTGTGACCATAGGCCAATATCGAGCTATATTTGGCAAAGAACAAAGTAAAGGGTTGGAAAGAGTTCTGGACAGTACCTACCAGTAACGACATGTGATGCTTCAATAATCTCAGTGGATTAGCAAAACAAAAAATGAGTAAAAAAGGAAGAGCAGGAAAGCAGCACACAAAGGGCAGAAGCTGAAGTGCAAACAGAAAGAAAGACTTCTGCTAAGAAATAAAAGACAAAAATAAAAGAGACTCTGAACTGCAAAGAAATTGGGATTTCACTCCCTTTGGGGGCACCTCAAGGAAAGAAAATGTATGCTGAGATAGTGAAGAAAACAATCAAAGATAGGGTAAATATTTACGTTTCTATTCACATAACTGAGAAGGTATAAATCATAAGAAAAACCAACAGCTTGGACCTTGGGGGATTTCTCAGTGCTGTTTTGTTTACACATAGAGAGCCAGCACTTTGCTTAGAGCTTCTTCCATCAGCTTCACTGCAGGGTTACAAACAAGGAATCGGGTCTTTCAGTGGAAAAGATATTCACACTGCACTCCTATGGCTGTGAAGTTTCTGCAGCATGGTGGTTCTGGCTTAAAGTTCATGCTGTAAATCCAAGTAGTGCCACATGCTTATCCGAGTACAATCCAAGAGAAAATGCCAGACAAACTCTCGTTCACCTCAAAGCCCCAGAAAGATAAGAAAAACAGCACACACTTGTCCTTTGACAATACTTCTTTCTCTGTCTTCTGCAAAGTGACACAAATATTGAAAAGAATCTCATTTTCAGTATGCTCCTTGCTACCAAGTATTCTAACACAATTTATGGACTATAATTATAACTCAGGCAGTGAAACATCCAACTACTGAAGACAACAGCTGGTCTCAAATTCATGGCTAACAATACAACCTTATCAGCCCAAAAAAAGCAATTACAGACTACAGGACCTTTAAACCAGAAAAAAAAAAAATGAAAATCAAAGACCATGGCAGATAAAGGCAGTGTCAGTTTCCAGCCTGGGCTGCCAGCCAATCATTTATGATTGTAAACCTTTGACAACCTGCTCTGCCAGGTTATAAGATACTGGGATCACTCGCCTATTACTGAAGTGCAGTTAAAACATTCAAACGTGACAACAGTAACAGCTCTACATCATGGTGAAAAGGAACTGAGTTTCAAATGATTGAACCAATGCTAATACTGCAAGGAAGGGAACAGCAGCAATGCCTGATACATTATCAAGCATCACTGCCCTTTCTAACAAGGTTTACCTGGTTACAGGTAATAACCGTAAACAGTGATTGCCAGTAGTAGCACGGACCGTAAGTTCTGAAACAGAAGATGCTAAGTGACAGTCCTGCCATCTCCTCTTCTGTGAACCCAATGCATTGGGGCTCAGAACTCTGTGCATCTGAGATGTCAAAGAATTCAATGCCTGGGTCAGAAGAGCACAGTATGTGTTTCACCTGGACTAAACCCTCTCAGATCCGCTCTGGATTTCATTTTTTTAACCTGCTTTATCTTAAATATATAAACTGAAAATCTAATACAACGCTTGCGTGCTGCTGACACCTCAGTGAGTATGAAAGCTAAAGGAACATGGATGGACAGGTGCATGGAGGGTGATGCTCTGCCTCACTCCACGAACTGATTGCCATGGCTGTACATTCTATATGAAACTGAATTTAACATTTCTCCCTGCTTTGCTTGTTCATCTTTTCTCCCAGCTTGATTTTTCTTACTCTTAGGATTTCTTACCCCTTGCTCTACCGTTCCAAGCACTTCTTTTCTCTGTACTCAGCCAGGTCTTCCTCACTGTGACTTCAGCTGTATGCATTAGCAAAATCGGCTGCTTTGATTAGAAACACAGGAGTGGAAGGTAGATAATAGCCCGGTTCTCTACACCTGATCTCCCAGTGAGGGGTCACTGATAGGGGTCAACAGCTGAAATAAGCGTCTCATCACATGAAGAGTTGGTGAAGAAAAAGCTGTACTGTCAAATAAAACAGAGCACAGCAGTGCTAGGAGTTGGAGGGGGTGAAGTTATCTATATATTTAGGCTGGTTTGTGTTTTGCAGATTTTGTTCTGAAGAAGCAGAGCTTTCAGCTCAACAGCAACAGAGCCTGAAGTCCTGTATTTAACTACAGGGCAGAGTCAACTGAGGAAGTTGCAACTCCATCCTCTCAGGAAACAGGCTTGTTAGAGGAGCTATGGAAGGAGCCACTCTGCTACCAAGCCTGCTCCCAAGGAAGCACCGCTCTCATCTTCTAAACAATACGGCTGTGACAATAATCCTGAAGGATTGTTTTTTAAGGCCAGTTCACTGATGGGCTCTGATTAAATTATCTCCAGAGTGATCCATCTGTTGATTGACACTTTTAAAATACCGACCGTCCCAGATCATTTGACACTGGCTACTGATGAATCATCAAGTTAAAGCCTTTACTTTAAATACTACTGTTACGAATGAAATGTCAAATAGTGACATTTGATATTCTGCACCAATTACTACCGCTCATGTGGGCACATAAACACCACTTAAGCGGAGTCAAAATCAGGCTATTAGGGTGCAGGGATCAAAAGAGACAGGCTACTTGTCTTGTCTGGGTTTATAGACTACATAGCTATTGAGGGTCCATTAATCAAGCAGGGAAAAAAACAGCTATTATGGGTACTGCAAAAAGAGATGGTCTAAAGGAGGTTGAAAAGGATGAGTGCCTGTGCCGTGCCATACATTCCTCGCTTCTCTTGAACAGCCCCCAGTTCGTGCGTCATTCTGACATAGATTATACAAACAAGGAGGCACTGTTGGGTTAAGGGTGATGAGAGAGAGGAAAATGTTGACAGACTCTCCACCAGTGTGAGGCACAGAGCTGTGAAAGCCTGCTCTGATTCTTAACTTGTATGGTCAAGAAGGGTGGAAGGCGCCTTACAGAGGATATTTCTGTATCAGGTCACGAGAGACAAAGTCTTGTTCCTTCAGCAGTACTTTTTATCCCTTGTATTTATAAGGGCAACAGTACTTACATGTCTCCTGCATATAGGAAAGCGCAGATCACAACTTTTACTCCACTGCATTTCAGAGTCAAAGCAGTCAACAGAGGTTAAAAAAACGCAATAAGAGAACTCTGGGGATTTATTAGCAGCCAGAATCATGCCATCAGTCCAGAACTTGATAATAAATAGCTTTCTTTTTTTTTCCTAAGAAAGCTTAGCTTCTCAACACTGAAAACTTGGTGGGTTTTTGAAGCCTTCTGAATACGTGAGCGAGCTTTGAGAAAGCTTCTTTTGAAGGTAGGGCTCATCCTTGACACAAATGTACAGTGGGGATACCTCAGATATTTGAATTAAATTTGACTTGAAAATTCTGAACTCAAAGCTCCAGAGTCATCAATTCCCACGCAAACATGTACTTGCCAGCTTTCTTATTTTCTCTGGAGCATACCACTGACCCTATTACAGCATCCCCCAGTTGTACGTGCAGCTACTTCTCTTTTCAATGAGACCGTGTTCAGAGGAAGCCAGCATGATGGATAATAGAAGTCCTTTGACATAATGTGTCATTTATCACATAAACAGCCTCAATCCTCCTAACAGGGCCTTCTCCATATGTCACTGTCAGCTCTTGTGCCACCCCAATGCATCAAAAAGAAAAGTTTGAATATGAAGCATTGTAATTCCTAAGTCACAGCTCATTGCAGCTTTCCAGACATGAAGAACCATTCTATCTATCTGCCAGCTTGTTTGTTTAATTTTCACTCTGTCTCACACATGTGAGAAATTAAGCCTTCAGTGTAGAAGAAAACCAGAAAAATGTCAGGTCTGGCAGAAAAGAGGAAGATAAAAATCTCCAGTTCCATCAGGAATCCAATGTGACATTTTAAAGTGTAAAAAGAGCAGCCTATGAGCATCAGGTATTAGAAAAATACTGGCAGATCTAAAGAATTCCTTCTCCTTTCCAACCCAGGAAAGAGGTTCTCTAATGGGCTGATGCGAAACTAGAAAGCTTAAAGCAATGCAGATAAGCTCCTGAACTCGGCTGCTTAATGGAGGCATATCTCAGCTCTTCAAGGGCAAGGAATGGAGTTAAAACACCCAGGAAAGCCTCTAGAGATTACCCAGTAGGCCCTGTTTTGGGCTACCTACAGTAATCAGAAATCACTCTATAATGAAAAATTTCACTGAGTCAGTTCCCAGGTGATTTGTGAAAACATAAGAGGAGACTGGAGCCACTGCTGGGGCCTCAGCTCTGCTCTCTGTAACACTCACATACATTCATCACTCTTTGCGCTCCCTCTCAAGTGTTAAGAGATGACAATCAGACCATGATCCATCCAGGCTCTTTTGCCATTAGTCTGTAGGAATGCAGCCCCATCTCGGTACTGGCTGCATTCACTGACAGTATCATGTTTGTGCTACCCAAGCACAGACTCTCCATAGCATTCATTCAAGAAGATGAGGGCTTCCTTTCAGATCTTCTCTATTTCATTTTCTTTCATCAACACACAGAACTGGTCCAAGCTTGCATGAACCATTTCACAGACTCATTTTGTACTCGTTAGCATTTCCTGGGTTAGAAAAAGCTCCATCTTACTTTCAATGATTCAGAACCTCTCAGTGTGAATGGTCTTCAATTCCAAGAATTAAGATGCCATTTGGAATCACAAGTGATTTTAAAATATGATTTGCCACTTCATTAGGTTATTGTTGTGCAGTCTATGTAAATTTCCATTTCATTAAAAAATTTTCAAAAGAATCACAGGCAAATTACAGCTCGAAAATTAGTCAGTAAAACTTCATTAAGCCAACCCTTAATAGGATTATTAATGTGAAAGAACCAAAGATTAATTTCTTCCTCAATGAACATTAACTGACAAAATTCTTACCCTTTGTGGCACTCACAATGCTGCTCTCATGTCTTGATGCCTACTCTAACAGTAGAATCATGGAAGGTATATTAAACAACAGTGTATATTATTATGCTACAATGGATCATAAGTCAGCTGACTCAAAGGTTCCAAATTTCATTGCAAATTTCAGTATCCTCAAGGTTTTGGGGCAGCAACTTAGCATCAGCTCGACCTGTTCTTTTCATCAACTGATCTGATCTTTTCATCCCCCTTATTAAGTATTCACAGTAGATAACTTTATGTGGAGACATTAAAGTTGTGATACAGCAGAGTCTAGCAAGCCCCCAGGAAGCCCATAGGCCAAGTCACTAATAAGCCCTTCAAAGGCCTTCATCCCCCTGTAAGCAGTTTTTTCTCTGAAGCTTCCAGGATGGAGCTCTGAACCAACAATATCAATTCTGTATTCCCATGTATTTCACAGTTCGGTACACAGACAGACTTTTTTTGTGTGGGTATGAAGGGAAAGAAGATAAAAGAAGGATAAATCAGCTAGGGGCAAGTCTTGGTCACTACTCAACCACAAGGCAAAGCAGGGATGAATTCCAACTCACCATGAGAGTATCCTAAATAAGAGTTAGATGGAAATATGAGCTTATGCTACAGGAACAATTAAAGGAGTCAGTCACTAGGAAAAGGAAAACACTGCTGTACTGCTGCTTTGTAGCCACCAGCTCACATTCTTCAGATTACAGCAGAAATATCAAGAGAGGGAAAAAAAAACCTGATAAATCAATACGAGTTTATTACCAAATACAGCAAAATGCTGACAGTACAGCACACAAAACGTATGCTTATTTTCATGCCTAATTTGCACAAGCTCATTCCCAAAGGATGAGCATAATATTCAAAAGTGAGAGCACAAATGGCCATTTAAATGCCTAAACCCCAACTTAACTAATTGCATATAAAAACGTATACGTAACCTCCAAGCAAAACTGCAGCCTTTCAATCCTGATAGCCTGTGTCAAAATGGTCTCCATTACTCTATGGCTGCATACACATTTACACACAAAGAACGCTTCTTGGCAAACCTCAAAGCAAACTCCTTATTTAAGCTCACATCAGGCTTAAGCAAGAAACCATGCCCTGCAGGTAGTTTGTGGAGACATAGTGCTTGGTAGACACATGCTGTTTAGGGACCAGCCATTCCACTTGAGATCATGCAAGTACAATTGTGGTTTCAGAGCTGCCAGGTGTTTCTCAAAGATGGATAAAATGCTGGGGGAAAACAAAAACAGAATACGGACACTGTCTGATTGCATCTAAGGGATTTCTTTCAGTCACTCTGTAGCTCACAATAACTGCTGCACACCCAGTTGCTGTGACTTTTGCCCGATGGCTTAAATCCAGCAACGTCCTGTATTCATAGGCAACAGGTTCAGAGGTTATAAAGAACTACTCTGTAGCAGCCCAAAGGTAGCACACTAAGCAATGCCTGACATTAAAGTACATACAGTTTTGTTATGGCTCTTTGACACCCTTTGGGACAAGAGATATAAGAAATAAATTGCTGTCATAGCAGTACACACAGTCAGAATTGACACATGGCAACAAAAAAAAGGGAAAGGCACGAACACTGGCCAAACCAGTTCATTATAAGTAACAGCCCCGAGCTGGGCTTTTGTTTCTGTAAGAAACCACATAATGGAAAGATAGACTTGATTCTGATTATTTCTGCTTACAGCAACAGAGACTTTTTCTTAACATTCTCCTTTTTATTTAGATTCCCAGTTGTATTAGTATTATGAGTTGGGAGGCTCAAAGCCACTGCCTCTGAACAGACTACATGCTTGATGAGATCCTGTGCTGCTCGAATCAGTCTAAAGATAGACAGAGAACTAGAACAGTTCAAGGGTGCCCTCACCTGCACATCACAGAAAGAGACAAATTACAGCTAATTCAGTTAGTGCAGTTCTTTGGTGCTCTTCACTTGAAAACTAGCACACACACAAAAACATGCAATGCATCACCCAGGCATGGAGGTCTTCCAAAGCAAGCTTTCTTCCCTGACATGTTTTGGAGGGGGTGGGGAACAGTCACCCCTCTGCTGCCTTCAGCAGTGAGCTTTCTACACTGAATGTTAATATATGTTTATAGTGAGACACTAAACAGGTCAACTAGAAAGAGGTTTGGGTATTCCTTGCAAATGGTTTAACCCACAGAGTATGGCCTGTCTTTCCAGCCTTGACTCCCCAGATATCTCAGCCTAAATCCAAGGAGCTTACCTTGAATCACCTAAAAAAGTTCAAATAAAATGTAACAGCCATAATCTCCTATAACTCTTGACTTCACTTTCAGGCTCTGCTTTACAGCTCTGCTACCACAAATATAATCCAGAACTGCTTTGCTTAACATTACATCCACTGGAGCATAGAATTCACCGCGAGCTCAAATGTGGTACTAGAGATTTCTGTGACAGAATAACATCTATAAGGGACTTGGATGAAAGACCACCACGTTTTTTTCCACGTCACTGGAGCAAGGATTTAAAACCCCAATCATGCTCTGTAGAAGTGACAGACGAGTGCAATAAACTTCATTAATACCCAAACCTCTTTTCCTGCTTCTTCTCATTTTTAAGTGGTATTAAAATAGTTTATGATTGTTCAGCTGCTCTGCACTTTACATCCTCTTATGTGTCATAACCATTTGGGGGATGACAGAAAAATAGACACTTTTTTTTAAATCTTTTTTTTTTTTTTAATATAATTTAAAATTTTAATGTATATTTTAAATTACATTAAAAAAAAATACAAAAGCCTTTAAACTACCAGACAATGAATATGCAAAATGTTCCTCAAAGTTTACATTACTGTTATCATTGTTATCTACTGGTAGAAACGTCACAGACCAGAGATAGACCTGGGAAGCAAGTTTTGCTTTAGATGGTGCTCAGTGGGACCAGGTGCCCCTTAAATGGAGGATAGATTTTTTTTAATCAAAAGCTGAGCTTCTGAACATGTAGGGGAGAAAAATTAGAGATATGGGAGATAAAGAAACATTACCATCTGAGATGCCATGTGATATACATAGAAAGAACCCCTGTACTCACCCAGAACGTTGTCACTGCATAATAACTTTACAGGAGTAGGAGTAATAGGACTTCTTCAACTATAATAACTATACCTTAAGTACTTATCATTTTTGGAGACAAATCAAAGCGACCCAAAAGGTGGTTTAGGATCTAGACTGTATTGTCCACTACCACTTCCTCACTGTGCTCTACTTCCTCAAGCAAACAACGCAGAAGAGGCTCTATCGAATGTAATGGAATATTTAAGCACCTCGTACAGGGACACATCCACCTGTGGAATTTACAAGCCAGTTCTAACAGTACAAGGAAGAGTGGCTGAGCTCTGAACACAGCAAGATCTCTACAGCAACTTAATGCCAAAATAATCACTATTCCCATGCAATGAAGTATCACCGTGCTAATCTGAAGGTTCCTAACAGGATCACAACATCACCGAGCTGGGGTGTGTTCAAATACCAACTTCGTAGTTCTACAGTGCATACAGACACAAGGTCATCATTACTGAAGCCCCCTTTGCTGCCCATCTCACCCTCTTCTTTTTGTTTCATATTGTTTCCTCCAGCTCAAATTCTGGGCCAGATGACTTCAAAAAGCTCTTCATTTTTCTATCCCTTTAAGACTCCAACGCTTTACAGCATTAGAAGTGTGGCTGACTTTTTTTTCCCTGACTCCCAGCAGTGCTGTCTTTCAGGTCACAGGAGAGGTTTTGATTTCCCACTCTTTGTCATTCCAGCATCAACTTAATTTTCTGTTTTTCATTCTCTTGCTGCTTCCCTGGGACATGCAGCTGGTTTCAGAAATTAAGGTGACAATTTGCTCAAACTACTGGGGTAAAATTTGCCCGTGTAATTACCCTAATTGCATGTGCAATCATATGAACCATGTACACAGGTGAACTATTCAACCTCAGCTGGTCCTCTGTGGGTGCATTTTTGAACAAGCAATTTTGAAAATACAGGCTTCCAGATGAAGCTTATTTTTGTTGTTATGCCTCTTTGTCCCATTTTTTAAAACACCATTTTCCAATTGCCAGCCCATTTCTCCAACCCAAGGCAGTCACATATCTGCTCTCCTACCACTGTACTTTGCCAGCTGTTATTCAATTGAATCTGTTATTCAAATGAAACAGAGGGCAGGGAAGAGCGGAAAAGAAACACAGAAACAGAGATGTTAAAGAACAGTAGTAGCTAAAATACCGAGCTAACTAAACAGAGACATTTAAAAGCCAACACGCAGTAAGGCAGCTCTACCTTTGCATAACTAAGCTCCAAGTTTTTTTATTCATATGCTTTTAGAAAGAACTTCTGTGCATATATCACAAAAAATGATGTGTTTTAATACTTAAAAGGGACTGAATGGTCGTATAAAATTTGAAATGTCACTTGGAACTCCAGGGATGTCCAGTTTGCAGGGTGAAAGAAATACTGCTCGATTTATTACACAGTAATATATGAAGGTATATTATGAGAGACAATAATCTTCATTCCCAGGCAATTTCAGCTTTCCAGGTAGTGTGGATATTGCAGTAAAGTATTGGACATTCTTCATTGCATCTATAAAAGTGAAGTTTTTACAATTTCATTTTGTGGACTTTTTTCCCATCCCATGAATAACAACTCCAAGTCTGAATCTGTAGCTTCCAAAAGGCATTAACTTGGGTAAGATGAGTTGGTCTTGAGATAAGTGATCAAAACTAGCCCTTGCACTCATGACATGAGCTTCTACCCAGTACATTCAGCATTTATGTCGGTACTCCATGCCTACCACAACCAGGAATCAGATGCAAAATCCAAGTTCGTTAGTATCTGTGTGACATCTCATTGTAGTGTTTAACTATGGGGTGAACTGGGTTCAGGGTTTGCAGGTGCATCCTGACAATTTCAAGAAAGCATAAAGAAATCCCTCATCTTACAGCGTTCTCCAGTCCCTTCACTGATGATACTGAACCTCACAAATCTTCCCTGGGTGGCTGAAGAAGTCACGGCAGTGAGATTCTCCCCCCCATCCTAAGAAGAAACAGTGAAGGAAAGCAGTAACTACAAAAGCTTCCACCTCCATAAAGTACATCATGAGAAAATGGATTAGCCTTCACAACAGATCCATTAGCCAGCACCCCAGTATCCTCTTTGTTCTTGCCAATTCTAAAGCACGCTGTGCCAGTATTGGATCAGCTCCTAACAAGAGACAAGCTGGTCCTTGCCTGTCTGCACAGAGCCTAGCACAGGCACAATTGCTATGGGAATAATATATTACCAAATGGACTTAAATGAGCATAATAACAAACAAAAGATAATCATACACACTCAAACTAATGCAAATAAGAATATAATTCAATCAACTCATTAACTTTACTAAAAGCTAGCTTTGTACATCAGCCTCCTGGCTCTTAGAACTGTCAAAGGAGCGCAGACATCTGATTATGAACTCCCGTTGTCAGTCAGGAGACTAGACATGAATGCTGAACAAAAATAATTCCTTTCTGAGCCCACGGAACATCGTGTTCATATCTAATATTCATGCTACCTTGAAAATACAAGGTAGTAGCCATATAAAATGGAATAATTTCTGAGGCTTAAAGCTGAATTGTTTAGTAGTCCAAGACATTAATATCACTGAGCTCATATCAAGTAATCTTCAAGTGCAGTGAAATTCCCAAGTGACCTTGACTAATCTGAACAGATTGGGTATGAAAGCATCGAGGGAGCTGCAGGCACCTCATGGGGGGAACCTTTACTGTTTCAGAGCAAACACTGTGCGTGCTTTTGGGACTGGAAGACCAAAGAAACAAGAGACAATGCATTTGGTCCCCCCTGTTCTTAAAATGAACATTAACTAATTCGTTTTTGTGGATGTTTAGACATGATACTGTTTTCTCCAAAGGCAAACAATAGTACAGCACTTCCATAGGATATTGACAAGCAAGAGAACAAGATCATAGACATTACATATTAAGAAACCCTTGGCCCTATCTATGCCAGACCTCCTCTGTGAGGTCTTTTTTGGTCTCTACCAAGGCATACAAACAGTGGCACAGCCCTCTGGGCAATTTACCAGAATCTAGCATTGTGTTGGCCTGTTATAATAACAGGCCTCTGGACTCTGGGACAAGCTCTTATAATTCAAGAGACTGAGCGTATTCTCCTGCCCGACCTCCTGAAAGCGCATGGAAAGTGCTGGAAAATAAAAGGAAAGGCAGCAAAGCACCCAAAGTCTCAGCTACTCAGCTTTCAGAAAACAGAAGCACCAAGCAATAAAACCAACTGCTGACATGAGACTGGTGCCGAGTCCCACAGACAACGATAGCAGACAGACTCCTATTTTAGAGACTTGACGAAACAATAAATTAGGTGAGGGTGTGTTAGAACAACAGCTGGTTGCTAATTAGTCGCAGCCCCCTCAGCAGGGTATCAATAAAGCAGCAAAGAACATCTCGAGTAAATTAAATTTTAAAAACCCCTACTGCAATCACTCCCCTGACAGACCCTTCCTTCATCTCCCTTCTCAGCTTTTTATTTATTGTAATTACTTTAGTAATAAGATTTGTTTCCTTGTTATTATATGTATTACTATGCAGGGCGGCAACAACAACAATAACAACAATAGCTAGGAAGAGTTATGTTGCTTATTTATCTCTGTGGCTGTTATTGGGCCACTGGGTGGATAGAGCAATGAGGAGGTGGGTGCCTGGGAAAAGCAGTAAATAGAAAAGAAAGCATATTCCTCAGGAGCAGAGACATATGGGGACATATTTACAAAGGAGGAAACACTGACAATGAGCGAATAGATCTAATAACTCAGGGGAGCCCAACAGCTCCAGCTGATAAAGGAAGGAATAAACAATACTGCATTAGAAGTGCTGTCAGGAGTCCTGGGGTGTAGCTGCATGCCAACAGAGGTTTACCATAGGAGAGCCAAGGATGGACTGCCATGTTAGCACAGGGCAAAGGCTTTGTCTGAAATAGGGTCATCTCCCACAGCATACTGATGTACTGAGAAGAGTTTGGTGGAGGATCAGACTCTGGTTCTGGGTCCACCAAGGGAGAAGCTGCAAAGACTTAAAGAATCACATACCCATATTTTATCTTATGTTGTTCATGTACTAGCCAGATTTCATAGCATCATAGACTCATTAAGGTTGGAAAGACCATTTAGCCAAGCTATCAGCCCATCCCCACCATGCCCAGTGACATCCCTCAGCGCCACATCTCCACGGTTCCTGCACACCTCAAGGGACAGTGACTCCACCACCTCCCTGGGCAGCTGTTCCAACACACCACCATTCCTTCTAAAAAGAAATTTTGCCTAATATCCAACCTGAACCTACCCTGGTGCAAATTGAGGCCATTACCTCACATCCTATAGATCTAACCTTCCAAATCATGGGCTTCTGCTATAGGGAATCTGCTGAGACTATCAGGAACAATAAGGCTGCTTGCCTTGAAGAAGTATAAGTGGTCTTAGACCCTCTTCACTAGAACTAAAGAACAAGCACCCAAAATTCTCAGGACGGCCTGCTGAGAAGACCGTGATGGCCAACAAGAAGCACATTTTCACCAGTTATGCCTCACCACCAGTGCAAGATCACTGTCCTCTTTATGGGGACAGCTGAGGCAACACCAGAGGCAAGAGAGCAGCACTTAGATAAGAACCATCTACTGCACTCAAAGAAAGTTCACCCACAGTTCATAGCACTTCCCTGAGCCACATTCCAGATGCAGTACAAGCATTCCTCAGACATGGCATTTTCATCTGCTCTGAGGTCCCGAGTCAGCGCTTGCAAATAGACCACCTTATAACACAGAGCTCAGAGCACAGCCATTCTAAATGAGTAAGGACTGAATCTTATGCAAAAATGTTCTTCCACACGCATCTACCCAACTACCGTTGGCACTATCCTTAAAGAAATGCACGCATCACACATCAGCTAGTCTGGAGAGACCCCTTAAATTGTGCTTGCAAAGTGCATGGCATCCATTTAGATATGCAAGACTAGATTCTGAGAATTCAACTCCTCTTTAACCCTCTGATCAGAGAGAAGCAAACAAGAGAAGGGAAGGGAGAGTAGGAGGGATGTCTACAGCCACATGGCTTTGTGTGCCTCTACTTCAAGATTTAATCCTCAAGGATGCAGTTCTGGGTCATCAAGTGAGTCCTCAAGTGCGGCCCTTAGCTTGTTTGCTGTCTATGTCCAGCTCTGCCTCTGACTACGTGGAGAACAAAATGTCTCAGTGCAGGAGAGTGCACAATAATATAGGAGGAAATAGAAGTTATATACACAGATAATGCTTTTGGGTAGAAGAACTAGCTTGCTTCTGTTCTTCCTACAAGTATCCTTCAAAAAAAAAAGAAAAGAAAAAAAAAAAGGCCCTTGTTTCAAAAAGTAAGTGGGAAACATTAATAGTTAATAGTTTCCCTTCTGAGAGCATGCAATAGAAATGTGTTCTGAAAGGGCTTTCAGAGGACGTTTCTATCTCTCCATTTCTGTAATTGTCAGAGTTAAAGCTTTTCTCTGCTGGATTCCAGGGCGCAATAAACAAAGCCCTGTAAGTAAAACAGGATGGAACAAACAGCCTGACTAAAGTGAGAGTGAATATCAATAAAGAGAAACAAACAAAAAGCCCAGCTCACCTGCCTTACCTATAAGCAGCAGCAAAGCTTACTCAGCCTGTGTTGTGGGAAGGCAGGTGCAGAAGGGAACAGGGTGTTTTTAAACCAGATAAAGAATAGTCCATGGCTATAATCCAAAATGCAAATCAGGATTTCCTCTTCGTAACAGCTACTATGGTTACCCCATGCCTTCGAAGAAGTCACACTGCTTCCAAAAAAATTAATCTTCCTTTACCAAAATAGACTCACCGGCTCCCATCTCCACTGATTGGTTCAATTCATTTACAAAAACACATCAAGTTCCTCTCATTGAAAAGCTTCTTTGATTCAACAGTAGGGAAAGGAAAGCGAGAAAAGGGCAGACAGAAGGGAAGAAAGAGGAAACATGAAAGGGAGTAAAGAAAAAGGAAGAAGGTGGCAATGGAGGAGAGAGACATGAACTTGGAAGAGAGAGATTGGGCAGTTCAAGACCTGTGGATGCTCATAATAGACAGTGCATGGGCAGTCTGAAGATGAAATATTCTTTAAAACAAAAGCACTTATCTAGGAGTTCCACCTCTTGTTTGATCAATCATATCGCAAGGCCGAATCATTTTTAATTTAATACTTCTGGGAAGTGGGGGGGAAGCACTCATTAAACACGGGCACGGTTGGCAAGCACTGCGCGTTAGCATTTGGCACTATTTATTATTGCTGTTTATGGTGATATAAATTAGGTTATACTGATATAATTAATAACCCTAAATTCAGGGGTAATAAATAGCAATATTTATATGAAACTGCAGACTCTGAAGAAGTCCAGCCAAAAAAATCCCCACAAAATGCTGACTACCACGTTGTGACTGCTAACATACACATGGGAGCACCAGGTACGTGGGTGCAGAAGATATGCAGGTGTGAGCAGACACTGAGGAATGGCTGCATACACAAGCTGTTGACAGAAGGGTATGTAGCATGTGCACAGAGAAGACAGCCTAAAAGCAGGTCACAAGATGGTACACAACTGCATGGAGAAGTGTTGGTGCACAGGCAACTTGTTGCTCCACTGTGTGGTAATGAGCTTATGTGGAACAGTGTGAACAGCCAACAGTGCTGGGTATTTCTTTGTAACAGAACTGTTTGTGCTGTCATAAGCTTTTACAAGTTCCTTTCCTGACCCTGGTTTTAGTGGATGAATCAGAAGAACTAGATTGAAGAGAAAATGCTCCTGGTACACATATTTCACTCATTTCAAGCTGTGTGAAGGTTGTGGTGTGTCATTATTTCATCCTCCCAGGAAGAAAACTCAGGGGAAAGAAAAAAAAAGGAGGGGGAAATGCTCAAGGTCACATACTTCATCAACAGCAGAGCCAGGAACAAAGCACGGGTCTCTCACTCACCCAGTATAACTCAGCAGTTTCCTAATCAAAGTGCTGTGCTCCTTCATGGATTCTCCACCGCTGTGTAGAATGGAATTCCTTCTCTAGCTTTCCTGTTAATCCGTGATTTAATTTAAAAAGACGATAAAGGGATGAGAGAAAACAGTCAGCTGAACACCAACCAATACCTTGGGTTTTCACAGAACAGCCTTCGCAAGATAATCAGCCTACAAGGACACTTTCCCTTTAGTAATTTAATGCCTGTCACTTTGGACCATCTTATAGCACCGTTCTTGGAGATTAAGACTACTTTTACTTGTAAAGAAGAAAAAAAACACACAAATAACTATATCAGGTCAGACCATACATCTATCAGAGGCAGCATCCCATTTCCAGCAGTGGTCAAACACTACTGTGTGACAACACACAGGATGCACTTAATAAAAAGTAGTGTCTAACATTAAAATATATAGCCACTACCAGATCAGCTGAAATTTATTTGACAAACCCTACATCTGACTGCTATTCAGGACAGAGCAAAGGCTGCCCAGGGAGGTGGAGTCACCATCCATTGGAGACCTTAAAGAAACATGGAGATGTGGTACTTCAGGACACGGTTTACTGGGCAATACTGGTTGTAGGCGGACGGTTGGACCAGATGACAGACTTCTTTTCCAACCTTAATGATTCCATGAGAACAGTCGCACAGAACACAACTGCTCATCAGTACTCTCTGGATTGAACAAACTCAAATTATATGTGATATTGGGTAGTGATTTTTATTTTTATGTGATGACAGCCTTACTCATACAGACATGCTTGCATCACCACTACCTTCATTTAGCATCAGCAACAGGACTCAACTCTCTCCATCACTGACAGACAGGAATAAATCCTCATAGTACTGACTGATGTGAAAGGGAGTGAAAGGGAAGGCTGTTTCCTAGCTCAGCCACACACAGTCAGAGCATAATCACATTACTGCCATCATATCTGTGACAGAGGAACATTCTCTGCATGCAACTTTCAGATCACATTAACCAAAGCAAATACCAAGGCCCTGATCGTCTTGTTGCTGCACAAGGCTCTCGAAGTGTGATTGCACGGTATCCTGCTGGGATGAGCACTCTTCCACTGAGCTGTGCCTGCAGCAGGGAGTCAGCTGGGGAAGGGGCACAGCTGGGCTGCTGGAAGAAATCCTTTGTAACCGTGCGATGGCATTCATCTTTGTGACGGGCAGGGAAGCATTATGCACACCCCAGCACACAGGACTGGGGAGGAGGGAGAGAGTGAGGAGCTTCAAAAGAACTGCCAACAGAAAAGAATTCAACCCTTTTTTAAATATAAAGATACCGAGGTAACGAGACTAGAGCAGGATTAATACCAGATAACAGAAGGATGGATGGGTAGTACAGAAGATGCACTTTCAAAGCATGAAGATTTGAAATGAGTGATGATTCAAAATAAACAGTGGATTTGACACATTCAGTCGTGATTGTAAATCTCAAGGCAAATAAGTGGCTTCCTGAAATGTGCTACAGAGACCTAAAAGTAAGTAGTATGGACCTGTTTACAGCTACTCAGTCAATAATGGCCTACAGACCCTTTTCCTGGAAAAAGAGCTTCCCTTTGTGGCAGTGATTTGAATGACAACAGAGTTTAATACAGCACTTAAACCTAGATGAAGTAGAACATTAATGGACAAAGAAACCTGCATGTGCTTCCACATGCAGCAAGGGACTAAAAGTCATCTCCAAAAAGCTGCCAATAAACTCTAGGCCAAGAAAAGAAGCTTTTCTTTCTGTGCAGGAACACCTCAGTCCACTGAAAAAGCACATGGGAAGAAGCAAGAGCAACAGAGCCATGGGAGGCCCCGCAGCACAGCATTTAAATTGGAGCATGATGGAATGGTTCTCTCCCTTCCCCAGGCTTCATGCTTAGCTACAGAGCCATAGCCAAGTCCTTGGACCTCTGCTCCTATCCCACACCAAACTTTCCTACTCATCACCAGGTTGAACTACAGTGGAAGCTCCACACGTTCCTGTGTGATATGAGCTCAGACAGTACCCTTCATTCCAGGTGTCACCAAAAGCCACACTGTCCCTCCTGAGGACCCTTCCTCTGCTATGCTCACTCCTGACAGCTGGAGAAAAAAGGTCAGACATTCCCTCCAGCCCTCCATCTGCTGGAAACTTTAATTAAGCAGAGTGAAAGGAAAAACAGAAAGCCACAATCTTTCATTTTTGCTTCTGCTGTCTGGAAGAATCAAGGAAACATTTGGTGCCAGCAGAAGCTTCCAATACTCGGGGGCAGCATCCAGCTCCCCTGAACAGCCTAAACTACAACACACTCATGTCCTGGGGAGAACAGGAACACAAAAAACTATGCTCATAGTCGCAGACCAGAGGCTAAGAACACTCCAAGCTGCCCTCTGCTGAAGCCCAGACCACAACAGAAAGGAATTAGATTAGGACCAAATAAGCTCAAGATTTGCTTAAGGTCTTTACCCTGTTTCTTCAGCACCGGATCAGCACAACCTGACCTGAAACCAGATGAATGGTTGTAGTGATGATGTGGGTAGGAGCAATGTAAAGGCAGCTCTGAAGAATGCAAAAAGAAACTGGTATATTCATAAGCTCAGAAAGACTTGGAATCTCTTCAGAAGCATGTGGGAGGAAACAGAGTAAAGGAGATAGGAGAAGGAGGGAGTTTCATTATACGGAAACATTTCCATAAAGATACGAGCATTTAATAGATCCTTACATCTTTCCCCCATTCAGGTTATATAAAGCATTAATTAAAGCCAGTTATTCCCAGATATATCAGCTTGCAGATAAAGTTTGCCCTGCTGATTTGGCAGAATAGATAACTTTCCATTCAGCAAGTAAGATTCAGTTTGTCTGCTATCGCTAATACTTCACCCAGTCAGTTGGGACACCTTACGGCCCCACACAGTACAGAACCATGAATATCTGATGCACACGAGACAGCACACTGGGCTGTATCCAGGACTTACATTCTCCTTACAGGACTGATCACAGGATGAATAAAACACAAGGCAAAAGGCAACAGGAATTCTGGCCCAAAACACTGAAGACTAGGCCTGCTAAGTATACAGCAGTAAAGCCTGCAGGTAAACCCAGTGAAAATTCACAATAAGTATGTTACTACAACGCACTTGCCATTGATGACTCCATCAGGGTTGAGCATGGGGACAATCTTGAAAATGAAACATTTCCTCAGGAGATCAGCAATGGGATCACTGCTCACAAGGAACTCCAGGGTCCCCTTCATCACCCAGCTGGCGTTGCTTTCACCAGGATGAACACGGGCCATCAGAAAGACATAAGGACGACTGTCTGTAAAACAAAGCAAAGGCATGGAGATGTTATGCACAGAAGCTGCAGAGATACGATGCCAACTTTTTTTTTTAAGAGAGAATCTTACTAAACAGTTCATGGACAGAGCCTAATGAACCCCTGTTGCAAAGCAGACTAGCAATTTGGCAGAGAAAATTGTCTTGCTATCAGATACGTTATTTGCCATTCCCATGAAAAAGCACCCTCATTTGGCCTAGTTACACGTCTCCAAAAGCTCTCTGTATACACATGCTCAGAAGAGACCAAATTTGACAGCAGATTGTTTGAAAATCCCATCTGTGTTGAGCAAAATCCACAGATGGGCCAAGGGAAGAAGACAGAGGTAGACACCTGCCAAGCATAGAGAATAAAAGAAAAGGACAAAGCAATGATGTGTCTTAAAATTATCCTTCTGTGAATGTTCACAATCTCAGGCTGCTGTCACAAATCAACCTGACACATTTGCTTTAGTGGAAGCCACTATCTGACAGGGAATCACAACGATGCCATGATGTTTTTTGCAGCTCTGTCAGAGCACAGGCTCTCTAGTAAAGGGACAGAAAACAATCAAAGGTATCATCTGAGCATCCTTGTAAGCAAACGCTGATTTAGCAAGTTATGCTTCTATGTCCTCAGCTCCCAAAGCTGTACTAAAGTCCTTCAGTTTTCTAACAGCTTTACAAATCATTACTCAATTAATGTGAAACACAGAGGTGGAATCACAGAACCTTTTGAGTTGGAAAGGATCCTTAAAGGTCACTTGGTCCAACTCCTCTGCAAGGATGTAGACAGGTCTGGAAACAATCCCACATTCACCCCTTCCCATTCATAGGCATTTGATGGGCATGACCAGAGTCTCCACTCGAATTCATACAGAGCAATCATACTGTGGTCCAGTAAAGCAACCAGAACTCTGCTATTCAATAGCCGTGTACTAATCTTTATTTTTCCTTTATCATTCTTGCACCTTACCCTGAGATTAGTATATTTTCACTGCTGTGTATACATTAGTGCCCAAGGCGCTAATGGACTGTAAAAGATCCCTTCAGCCAATAGAGACATACTAGGAGTTCTGCTTACTTTTTATTACAAAAACATATATATATTAGAAAACAACCTCTATTCAGCTCCAGCTAGATGCTGTGCATTACAGTCTACCTTAGTAATGCTTTAAAACAGCAACAAGCAAAAACTACTTTTCACAAAGGCATCAGTTGCATTTTGCTATTTCCAAACATTTTCTTCTTTCTCCCATCATCATGATTTAGTGCTGTTTTGCAGGCTCATTGCTGAGCTAAACTTATGGGACTGTGTTGTTGTAGTTGAGAATGAGGCTCTTGAGGACTCCTAATGGACAACAGCTGTAAATAGCACAAAGCAAAATAAAACATGCTCCCTTGCAACTGATGAAAACAGCTTTAACTCCTGTCTCTTCTATACATTGGGAAAGCATGCAGCATGTTAATTGAGCGATTCTTTCTTCAGTTACTCTATGAGAAAACGAAACCACAAGAAAGGGTCTTCACATCTCAGAAATGGAAGGTTTGCCACAATTCAGCTAATTGAGGATACTGTGAGACTGGCAGAGATGTGAATTCTGCTCTCCTCAAGACTGATAAACCTCTGTCTAACATTCAACGTGACAAAAGCTTCTAGAGAGTCCTGATTTTAAACCCCAGGAAATAGTGGATCCATAGGATCCAGGTGGGGAAACATCTCTATTCCACTTAAAACTCCCTTTCTAAGCTTCACTCCCCTCCTGACAGGTATATTTGCAATGCCAAAATCACATCTCCGGGCACCAACTGGCCGGCAATAGTCAAGATTTCTGCACTTAGCTGAGCTGCTACACTTCATTCTTGATTCACTATGCCCCATAACAGCAGTGCTGATGAAGCCACCCCAGTGCTGCTGATCTGCTCTGGGACACACCTACTGTTCTGAAGTGTAATTTTGGTCCAGAGCCCCTTGATACCACCTTGTGCTACACTGCACCTCCTCAGGACACCGAGACACATGTTCTTCTATGTTTCCTTCAGGGCCCAGAACTGAGTTTGATGCTTCAAAATCCCCAAGTCAGTCCTTACACTGAATCCTCCCCAAGTCCTGGGGAAGCTGCCAGAAAGCTCAGGTTACCCATTTATCTCTGCAAAGCCCACATGACACGTAACCTTCACTGGGAATGTAAATAATAAAAAGAGTGAGCAGAGGAACCTTTTTGTGCTACATAAAGCCCCATCCAACAGATCTTGTCTCATTACTCTGTGCTACATTCTGACATGGCCAGGATATAACGTGCCACTAACAAAACCAGAGATGAGTGATTAAAGGCACTGATGCCTCTTGCAAAACATGGAGCAAAAACCCTTTGAGTAATAAATCTAACGTATCAACCACCTCCCACCTTCCCTTCTCTTTATTCATTTTAACTGTGGATATATGCATGAAAATAAGAGCTTTGTTCCTACAGTACTGCTAACTTGTTGCTTAATCTCCTGCCTATTGCAGGGATCTTCCTCTTGATTTTATCTGATTTGGAAGTTAGAAATCATGACATCAGTTGGGGAAAGATCAATCTGAAATAAAAGAATGAAACCCCGTTAACAAATCAATGTCTCGCCTCATAAAAAGAGGCACAGAAGGGAAATGAAGTGCACTTCCAGATGCCCTGACATGGGTTAAAATTCTATGCATTGTCAAGCTGCTATTTGGGCCACAGCGTTTGAAAGGGAACAAGGTTTTGAAATGACACAAGACTGGGATTTCATTAGGAGTCAAAGGGAATCATAAAGAGCGTGTGACAAATTCAACCTAGATCCAGGTCTTGACTGGAATGATTCTGGCTGTGCCTCTGCATACCTCTCATCCTATCAGCCCCAAGCCAGAGCCCACAAAACATAGGCCTTCCCTCCACTCCCCCTTATTCCTAAATACAACATGACTTTATCATGAGAGCTGCACAGATCAAAGGTTCAAGTTTACCCCCTGGACATAAGAGATAAACAAAGAAAGCCAACATTCCCACCCAACTTCATTATGTGTGACCTCTACAGCATATTCTGAGAGTCAAATGATGTGTAAAAAAGAGCATCAAACGCAGTTCTGCTGCGTGTATCACGGCTGCATCCTGCCTTGGATACATCTGAACTGCCCAAGGCTGCCTAGTTAAACAAAGTCTGACAAAGACAGGATATGGTGTGATGTACATCAAATATATTCAAGGAGAAGGAAAAAAAAAAACAACTTCAAATACTGAGATCACAGAAAACTTGAGACTGCTCTGAGGCAGAACCTGTGTTGGTCACTTTCCTCCGCTCCCCACCCAAAATCTTTCCCCAAGTTGTCACATTTTCAGTTACTCCACGATGTAATACTATGCTCCTCCATTTACCCCACCTCCTCCTTATTTCCTGACCCTGCATTTGGCAAAATCCTACTCAAAGAGACACATCTTAATGCAGAGGCAGCTTACCTAGTCTGACAGGGCCCACTGCTGTTTTCCAGAATTATCAGAGAGATAACCCTCCCTTAAATACACTTACACGATATGCGTTATCAATGGTCCTCATGGCAAAGAAGTGAATGTTACAAATCACCTTGGTTAACTGCTTTCTACCATCAAAGCTGGGTGAAGGTATTCCAGGCTCCAAGTTGCTTGGAAACATCCCTTAGTGGATGAGTTTTATGAATTCACTCACCAATGAATCAGAATGATTTGAAATGACTGCAGAGACCAATACATGTACAAAGCATCCAGACATAGTACAGTTTAACATCCTACTAAAGATGGATATTCTCGTTATTCTTTTTCTGGGTTATTCCCCCAGCCCCTTAACTCCAAGAAATTAGAATGTCAGGTTCTATAAATCATTTTGGGGCAGATCCCAAAATCCCAAATTCTGAAGGCAGATGGAAATTCTACACACATTTGACTAATATTCCATATGATGCAACTAAAAAACAACCAAGTGAACTAATACCTGATGAAACAAAAGCATACCTATAGCGAAGGATAGGGAAACAAGTCTGCAAAGAATCCTCAATGATGAGAAGCCTCAATGCTTTACTTAGAATCCTCAATGCTTAGAACACTCAATGTTTAGATCCCTCAATGGCTTAGAACAATCAATGCATAGAATCCTCAATGCTTAGAATTCCAATGCTTAACAGAGAATCCTCAATGCTTAGAAACCTCAATGCTTAGAAACCTCAATGCTTAGAAACATCAATGCTTAGCATCCTCAATGCACAGCTTAGAATCCTCAATGCTTAGAAAACTCTATGCATAGAGTCCTTAATGCTTAGACACCCCAATGCTTAGCTTACTCAATGTTAAGCAACCTCAATGCTTAGCTTAGAATTCTCATTGCTTAGAATTCTCATTGCTTAGAAACCTCAATGCTTAGTTTAGAATCTTCAATGCTTAGAATCCTCAGTGCTTAGAATCGTCAATGCTTAGAATCCTCAATGCTTAGAGAGCTCATTGCTTTGCATTCTCAAAGCATAAAATCCTCAATGCTTAGCATCATCAATGCTTAAAAATCTCAATGCATAGAGTCCTTAATGCTTAGAAACCTCAATGCTTATCACCCTCACTGCGTAGCTTCGTATCCCCAATGCTTCGAATCCTCAGTGCCTAGAATCCTCAATGCTTAGCATCCTCAATGCTTAGCTTAGCATCCTCAATGATTAGAATCCTCAATGCTTAGAAACCTAAATGCTTAGAAACCTCAAAGCATAGAGTCCTTAGTGCTTAGAAACCTCAATGCATAGAGTCCTTAATGCTTAGAATCCTCAATGCTTAGAAACCTCGATGCTTAGAAACCTCAAAGCATAGAGTCCTCAGTGCTTAGAAACTTCAATGCTTAGAATCCTCAATGCTTTGCATCCTCAATGCTCAGCATCCTCAATGTTTAGCTTAGAAACCTCAATGCGCAGAATCCTCAATGCTTAGAATCCTCATTGCTTAGAATCCTCAATGCTGAGAAACCTTATTGCTTTGAAACCTCAATGCTTAGCACCCTTAAAGCTTAGAAACCTCAATGCATAGAGTCCTTAATGCTTAGAATGATCAATGCTTAGAATCCTCAATGCTTAAAGTTCTTAATGCTTAGAAACCTCAATGCTGAGAATCCTCAATGATGAGAATCCTCAGTGCTTAGCATCCTCAATGCTTAGCTTAGAATCCTCAATGCTCAGAATCTGAAATACTCAGAAACCTCAATGCATAGCATCCTCAATGCTAAGAATCCTCAAAGCATAGAATCCTCAATGCCTAGAAACCTCAATGCTTACCAACCGCAATGCTTAGCTTAAAGTCCTCAAAGCTTAGAACACTCAATGCTTAGAAACCTCAATCCTTAGCATCCTCAATGCATAAAATACTCAATGCATGGAGTCCTTAATGCTTTGCTTAGAAACCTCAATGCTTAGTATCCTCAATGATTAGAAACCTCATAGCTTAGAGACCTTAATTTTTAGTAACCTAAATGCTTAGAAACCTCAGTGCTTTGCACTCTCAATGCTCAGCATCCTCAGTGCTTAGTTTAGAACCCTCAATGCATAAAATCCTCAATGCATAGAATCCTCATTGCTTAGAATCCTCAACACTGAGAAACCTCAATACTTAGAATCCTACATGCTTAGCTTAGAATCCTCAATGCTGGGAATCCTCAATGATTAGCATCCTCAATGATTAGAATCCTCAATGCCTAGCTTAGAATCCTCAATGCTTAGAATCCTCAATGCTTAGAATCCTCAATGCTTAGCATCCTCAATGCTAAGAATCCTCAATGCCTAGAAACCTCAATGCTTACCAACCGCAATGCTTAGCTTGAAATCCTCAAACCTTAGAACACTCAATGCTTAGAAACCTCAATCCTTAGCATCCTCAATGCTTAGCTTAGATTCCTCGATGCTTAGAATCCACAATGCTTAACATACTCAAAGCTTAGAATCCTCAATGCTTAGCATCCACAATGCATAAAAAACTCAATGCATAGAGTCCTTAATTTTTAGTAACCTCAATGCTTAGTATCCTCAATGATTAGAAACTTTAAAGCTTAGAGACCTTAATTTTTAGTAACCTCAATGCTTAGAAACCTCAACGCTTTGCACCCTCAATGCTCAGAATCCTCAGTGCTTAGTTTAGAACCCTAAATGCATAAAATCCTCAATGCATAGAATCCTCATTGCTTAGAATCCTCAACACTGAGAAACCTCAATACTTAGAATCCTACATGCTTAGCTTAGAATCCTCAATGCTGGGAATCCTCAATGATTAGCATCCTCAATGCTTAGAATCCTCAATGCCTAGCTTAGAATCCTCAATGCTTAGAATCCTCAATGCTTAGAATCCTCAATGCTTAGCATCCTCAATGCTAAGAATCCTCAATGCCTAGAAACCTCAATGCTTACCAACCGCAATGCTTAGCTTGAAATCCTCAAACCTTAGAACACTCAATGCTTAGAAACCTCAATCCTTAGCATCCTCAATGCTTAGCTTAGATTCCTCGATGCTTAGAATCCACAATGCTTAACATACTCAAAGCTTAGAATCCTCAATGCTTAGCATCCACAATGCATAAAAAACTCAATGCATAGAGTCCTTAATTTTTAGTAACCTCAATGCTTAGTATCCTCAATGATTAGAAACTTTAAAGCTTAGAGACCTTAATTTTTAGTAACCTCAATGCTTAGAAACCTCAACGCTTTGCACCCTCAATGCTCAGAATCCTCAGTGCTTAGTTTAGAACCCTAAATGCATAAAATCCTCAATGCATAGAATCCTCATTGCTTAGAATCCTAAACACTGAGAAACCTCAATACTTAGAATACTCAATGCCAAGCTTAGAAAAATCAATGCTTGGAATCCTCGATGCTTAGAAACCTCATTGCTTAGAAACCTAAATGCTCAACGTAGAATCTTCAATGCTTAGAATCCTCAATGATAAGAGCCCTAAATGCTTAGAAACCTCAACGTGTTGCATCCTCACATCAGAGCTTAGAATCGTCAATACTTAGAATCCTCATTGCTTAGAATCCTCAATGCATAGCTTAGAATCCTTAATGCTTAGCATCCTCAACGCTTAGCATCCTCAATGCTTAGCTTAGAATCCTCAAAGCTCAGGATCCTCAATGCTTAAAAACCTCAATGCACAGAGTCCTTAATGCTTAGAAACCTCAATACTAAGCATCCTCAGAGCTTAGCTTAGAATCCTCACTGCTTAGAAACCTCAACGCTTATAATCCTCAGTGCTTAGCATCCTCAATGCGTAGAATCCCCAATGCTTAGAAACCTCAATGCTTAGCATCCTCAATCCTTAGTATGCTCTATGCTTAGCTTAGAATCCTCAATGCTTAGAATCCTCAATGCATAGCATCCTCCATGCACTGCTTAGAATCCTCAATGCCTAGAATCCTCATAGCTTAGAATCCTCAACGCTGAGAAATTTTATTGCTTGGAAACCTCAATACTTAGCATCCCTAATGCTTAGAAACCTCAATGCATAGAGGCCTTAATGCTTAGAAACCTCAAAGATTAGAAAACTCAATGCTTGGCTTAGAATCCTCAATGCTTAGAAACCTCAATGCATAGAGACCTTAAAGCTTAGAAACCTCAATGCTTAGAGTCCTTAATGCATAGAATCCTCAATACATAGAATCCACAATGCTTAGCATCCTCATTGCTTAGCATCCTCAATGCATACCTTAGAATCCTCAATGCTTAGAAACCTAAACGCGTAAAATCTTCAATGTGTAGAATGCTCATTTCTTAGAATCCTCAATGCTGAGAAACCTTATTGCTTAGAAACCTCAATGCTTAAAGTACTAAATGCTAACAATCCTCAATGCATACCTTAGAATCCTCAATGCTAAGACTCCTCAATGCTTAGAATCCTCAATGCATAGCTTAGAATCCTCAATGCTTAGAATCCTCAATGCTTAAAATAGAATCCTCAATAGTTAGAATCCTCAATGCTTCACAACCTCAATGCTTAGCTTAGATACCTCAACGCGTAAAATCTTCAATGTGTAGAATGGTCATTTCTTAGAATCCTCAATGCTGAGAAACCTTATTGCATAGAAACTTCAATGCTTAAAGTCCTAAATGCTTAGAATCCTCAATGCATAGCTTAGAATCCTCAATGCTTAGAATCCTCAATGCTTAGCTTAGAATCCTCAATGCTTAGAAACCTCAATGCTTAGAAACCTCAATGCACAGAGTCCTTAATGCTTAGAAACCTCAATACTTAGCATCCTCAGTGCTTAGCTTAGAATCCTCAATGCTTAGAAACCTCAATGCTTAGAATCCTCAGTGCATAGCATCCTCAACGCGTAGAATCCCCAATGCTTAGAAACCTCAATGCTTAGCATCCACAATCCTTAATATGCTCTATGCTTAGCTTAGAATCCTCAATGCTTAGAATCCACAATGCTTAGCATCATCCATGCATTTCTTAGAACCCTCAATGCCTAGAATCCTCATTCCTTAGAATCCTCAACGCTGAGAAATTTCATTGCTTTGAAATTTCAATGCTTAGCATCCCAAAAGCTTACAAACCTCAATGCATAGACGCCTTAATGCTTAGAAACCTCAAAGATTAGAAAACTCAATGCTTGGCTTAGAATCCTCAATGCTTAGAATCCTCAATATGAATCTTCAATGCTTAGAATCCACCATGCATAGCTTAGAATCCTCAATGCTTAGAATCCTCATTACATAGCTTAGAATCCTCAATGCTTAGAATCGTCAATGCTTAGCATCATCAATGCTTAGTATCCTCAATGCTTAGCATCCTCAATGCTTAGCATCCTCAATGCATAGAATCCTCAATGCTTAGAATCCTCAATGCTTAGAATCCTCAATGCTTAGAATCCTCACTGCTTAGAAACCTGAATGCTTAGAATCCTCAATGCTTAGAATCCTCAATGCTTAGCTTAGAAACCTCAATGCTTAGAATCCTCAATGCTTAGAATCCTCAATGCTTAGAATCCTCAATGCCTAGCTTAGAATCCTCGATGCTTAGAATCCTCAATGCTTAGAATCCTCATTGCTTAGAATCCTCAATGCTTAGAATCCTCAATGCTTAGAATCCTCAATGCTTAGCATCCTCAATGCTTAGAATCCTCGATGCTTAGAATCCTCAATGCTTAGAATCCTCAATGCTTAGAATCCTCAGTGCTTAGAATCCTCAATGCTTAGAATCCTCAATGCTTAGCATCCTCAATGCTTAGCTTAGAATCCTCAAAGCTCAGGATCCTCAATGCTTAGAAACCTCAATGCACAGAGTCCTTAATGCTTAGAAACCTCAATACTTAGCATCCTCAAAGCTTAGCTTCGAATCCTCACTGCTTAGAAACCTCAGTGCTTAGAATCCTCAGTGCTTAGCATCCTCAACGCGTAGAATCCCCAATGCTTAGAAACCTCAATGCTTAGCATCCTCAATCCTTAGTATGCTCTATGCTTAGCTTAGAATCCTCAATGCTTAGAATCCTCAATGCTTACAAACCTTAATGCTGAGAAATTTTATTGTTTGAAACCTCATTGCATAGCATCCTCAATGCTTACAAACCTCAATGCATAGAGGCCTTAATGCTTAGAAACCTCAAAGATTAGAAAACTCAATGCTTGGCTTAGAATCCTCAATGCTTAGAATCCTCAATGCTTAGAATCCTCCATGCATAGTTTAGCATCCTCAATGCTTAGCATCCTCAATGGATAACTTAGAATCCTCAAAGCTCAGGATCCTCAATGCTTAGAAACCTCAATGCACAGAGTCCTTAATGCTTAGAAACCTCAATACTTAGCATCCTCATTGCTTAGCTTAGAATCCTCACTGCTTAGAAACCTCAATGATTAGAATCCTCAGTGCTTTGCATCCTCAATGCATAGAATCCCCAATGCCTAGAAACCTCATTGCTTAGCATCCTCAATCCTTAGTATGCACTAGGCTTAGCTTAGAATCCTCATTGCTTAGAATACTCAACGCTGAGAAATTTTATTGCATTGAAACCTCATTGCTTAGCATCCCTAATGCTTACAAACCTCAATGCATAGAGGCCTTAATGTTTAGAAACCTCAAAGATTAGAGAACTCAATGCTTAGCTTAGAATCCTCAATGCTTAGAATCCTCATTGCTTAGCATCCTCATTGCTTAGCTTCGAATCCTGAAAGCTCAGAATCCTCACTGCTTAGGAAGCTCAATGCTTAGCATCCTCCATGCATGCATAGAAACCTCAATGCGTAGAATCCTCATTGCTTAGAAATTTTATTGCTCTGAAACTTCAATGCTTGGCATCCCTAATGCTTACAAACCTCAGTGCATAGAGGCTTTAATGTTTAGAAACCTCAAAGATAAGAAAACTCAATGCTTGTCTTAGAATCCACAATGCTTAGAATCCTCAATGCTTAGAATCCTCAATGCTTAGAATCCTCAATGCACAGAGTCCTTAATGCTTAGAAACCTCAATGCTTAGCATCCTCAGTGCTTAGCTTAGAATCCTCACTGCTTAGAAACCTCAATGCTTAGAATGCTCAGTGCTTACCATCCTCAAAGCGTAAAATCCACAATGCTTAGAAACCTCAATGCTTAGCATCCTCAATCCTTAGTATGCTCTATGCTTAGCTTAGAATCCTCAATGCTTACAAACCTCAATGCTGAGAAATTTTATTGTTTGAAACCTCATTGTTTGGCATCCCAAATGCTTACAAACCTCAATGCATAGAGGCCTTAATGCTTAGAAAACTCAAAGATTAGAAAACTCAATGCTTGGCTTAGAATCCTCAATGCTTAGAATCCTCAATGCATAGCTTAGAATCCTCAATGCTTAGAATCCTCAATGCATAGATTAGAATCCTCAATGCTTAGCATCCTCCATGCTTAGAATCCTCCAGGCTTAGAATCCTCAATGCTTACAATGCTCAATGCTTAGCTTAGAAACCTCAATGCTTAGAATCCTCAATGCATAAAACCCTCAATGCTTAGCATCCTCAATGCATAAAACCCTCAATGCTTAGCATCCTCAATTCCATGCTTAGAATCCTCAATGCTTAGAATCCTCAATGCTTAGAATCCTCAATGCTTAGAATCCTCAATGCTTAGAAACCTCAATGCACAGAGTCCTTAATGCTTAGAAACCTCAATACTTAGCAACCTCAGTGCTTAGCTTAGAATCCTCACTGCTTAGAAACCTGAATGATTAGAATCCTCAATGCTTAGAATCCTCAATGCTGAGCTTAGAATCCTCAATGCTTCGCATCCTCAATGCTTAGCTTAGAAACCTCAATGCTTCGCATCCTCAATGCTTAGCATTCTCAATGCATAGCTTAGAAACCTCAATACTTAGCATCCTCAGTGCATAGCTTAGAATCCTCAATGCTTAGAATCCTCAATGCTTAGCATCCTCAATGCTTAGCTTAGAATCCTCAAAGCTCAGGATCCTCAATGCTTAGAAACCTCAATGCACAGAGTCCTTAATGCTTAGAAACCTCAATACTTAGCATCCTCAGTGCTTAGCATCCTCAGTGCGTAGAATCCCCAATGCTTAGAAACCTCAATGCTTAGCATCCTCAATCCATAGTATGCTCTATGCTTAGCTTAGAATCCTCAATGCTTAGAATCCTCAATGCTTAGCATCCTCATTGCTTAGCTTCGAATCATGAAAGCTCAGAATGCTCACTGCTTAGGAAGCTCAATGCTTAGCATCCTCTATGCATGCATAGAAACCTCAATGCGTAGAATCCTCATTGCTTAGAAATTATATTGCTCTGAAACCTCAATGCTTAGCATCCCTAATGCTTACAAACCTCAGTGCATAGAGGCCTTAATGTTTAGAAACCTCAAAGATTAGAAAACTCTGTGCTTGGCTTAGAATCCTCAATGCTTAGAATCCTCAATGCTTAGCACCCTCAATGCTTAGCATCCTCAATGCTTAGAATCCTCAATGCTTAGAATCCTCAATGCTTAGCTTAGAAACCTCAATGCTTAGAATCCTAAATGCCTAGCTTAGAATCCTCAATGCTTAGAATCCTCAATGCTTAGAAACCTCAATGCTTAGAATCCTCAATGCACAGAGTCCTTAATGCTTAGAAACCTCAATACTTAGCATCCTCAGTGCTTAGCATAGAATCCCCAATGCTTAGAAACCTCAATGCTTAGCATCCTCAATATTTAGTATGCTCTATGCTTAGCTTAGAATCCTCAATGCTTAGAATCATCAACGCTTACAAACCTCAATGCTGAGAAATTTTATTGTTTGAAACCTCATTGCTTAGCATCCCAAATGCTTACAAACCTCAATGCTTAGAGGCCTAAATGCTTAGAAACCTCAAAGATTAGAAAACTCAATGCTTGGCTTAGAATCCTCAATGCTTAGAATCCTCAATGCTTAGAATCCTCCATGCATAGCTTAGAATCCTCAGTGCTTAGAATCCTCAATGCTTAGCATCCTCCATGCATTGCTTAGAATCCTCAATAGTTAGAATCCTAAATGCTTCGCATCTTCAATGCTTAGCTTAGAAACCTCAATGCTTAGAATCCTCAATGCTTAGCATCCTCAATGCTTATCATCCTCAATGCTTAGCATCCTCATTTCTTAGCATCCTCAATGCTTAGAATCCTCAATGCTTAGAATCGTCAATGCTTAGCATTCTCAATGCTTAGCATCCTCAATGCTTAGAATCCTCAATGCTTAGCATCCTCAATGCTTAGCATCCTCAATGCTTAGAATCGTCAATGCTTAGAATCCTCAATGCTAAAGCATACTCAATGCTTAGCATCCTCAATGCTTAGCATCCTCAATGCTTAGCATCCTCAATGCTTAGAATCCTCAATGCTTAGAATCCTCAATGCTTAGAATCCTCAATGCTTAGCTCAGAAACCTCAATGCTTAGAATCCTCAATGCTTAGCATCCTCAATGCTTAGAATCCTCAATGCCTAGCTTAGAATCCTCAATGATTAGAATCCTCAATGCTTAGAATCCTCAATGCTTAGACTCCTCAATGCTTAGAATCCTCAATGCTTAGAATCCTCAATGCTAAGAATCCTCAATGCTTAGAATCCTCAATGCTTACCTTAGAAACCTCAATGCTTAGAATCCTCAATGCTTAAAATCCTCAATGCTTAGAATCCTCAATGCCTAGCTTAGAATCCTCAATGCCTTGCTTAGAATCCTCAATGCTTAGAATCCTCAATGCTTAGAATCCTCAATGATTAGAATCCTCAATGCTTAGCTTAGAATCCTCAATGCTTAGAATCCTCAATGCTTAGAATCCTCAATGCTTAGAAACCTCAATGCTTAGAATCATCAATGCTTAGAATCCTCAATGCTTAGAATCCTCAATGCATAGAATCCTCAACGCTTAGCATCCTCAATGCTTATCATCCTCATTACATAGCTTAGAATCCTCTATGCTTAGCATCCTCAATGTTTAGCATCCTCAATGCTCAGCATCCTCAATGCTTAGAAACCTCAATGCGTAGAATCCTCAATGCTTAAAATCCGCAATGCTTAGAATCCTCAGTGCTTAGCATCCTCAATGCTTAGCATCCTCAATGCTTAGAATCCTCAATGCTTAGAATCCTCAATGCTTAGAATACTCAATGCTTAGAATCCGCAATGCTTAGAATCCTCAATGCTTAGTATCCTCAATGCTTAGCATCCTCAAAGCTTAGCTTAGAAACCTCAATGCTTAGAATCCTCATTGCTTAGAATCCTCAATGCTTAGAATCCTCAATACTTAGCGTCCTCAATGCTTAGAATCGTCAATGCTTAGCATCCTCAATGCTTAGCATCCTCAATGCTTAGCTTAGAAACCTCAATGCTTAGAATCCTCAATGCTTAGAATCCTCAATGCTTAGCATCCTCAATGCTTAGAATCCTCAATGCCTAGCTTAGAATCCTCAATGCTTAGAATCCTCAATGCTTAGAATCCTCAATGCTTAGAATCCTCAATTCTTAGAATCCTCAATGCTAACAATCCTCAATGCTTAGAATCCTCAATGCTTAGCTTAGAATCCTCAATGCTTAGAATCCTCAATGCCTAGAATCCTCAATGCTTAGAATCCTCAATGCTTAGAATCCTCAATGCTTAGAATCCTCAATGCCTAGCTTAGAATCCTCAATGCTTAGAATCCTCAATTCCTAGAATCCTCAATGCTTAGCTTAGAATCCTCAATGATTAGAATCCTCAATGCTTAGAATCCTCAATGCTTAGAATCCTCAATGCTTAGAAACCTCAATGCTTAGCAACCTCAATGCTTAGAATCCTCAAAGCTTAGCTTAGAAACCTCAATGCTTAGAATCCTCATCGCTTAGAATCCTCAATGCTTAGAGTCCTCAATGCTTAGCATCCTCAATGCTTAGAATCGTCAATGCTTAGCATACTCAATGCTTAGCATCCTCAATGCTTTGCTTAGAAACCTCAATGCTTAGAATCCTCAATGCTTAGAATCCTCAATGCTTAGAATCCTCAATTCTTAGAATCCTCAATGCTAACAATCCTCAATGCTTAGAATCCTCAATGCTTAGAATCCTCAATGCTTAGAATCCTCAATGCTTAGCTTAGAATCCTCAATGCTTAGCTTAGAATCCTCAATGCTTAGAATCCTCAATGCTTAGAATCCTCAATGCTTAGAATCCTCTATGCTTAGAAGCCTCAATGCTTAGAAACCTCAATGCTTAGAATCCTCTATACTTAGAAACCTCACTGCTTAGAATCCTCAATGCTTAGAATACTCAAAGCTTAGAATCCTCAATGCATAGAATCCTCAATGCTTAGCATCCTCAATGCTTAGCATCCTCATTACATAGCTTAGAATCCTCAATGCTTAGCATCGTCAATGCTTAGCATCGTCAGTGCTTAGCATCCTCTATGCTTAAAATCCTCAATGCTTAGAATCCTCAATGCTTAGAATCCTCAATGCTTAGAATCCTCAATGCTTAGAATCCTCAATGCTTAGCTTAGAAACCTCAATGCTTAGAATCCTCAATGCTTAGAATCCTCAATGCTTAGAATCCTCAATGCTTAGAAACCTCAATGCACAGAGTCCTTAATGCTTAGAAACTTCAATACGTAGCATCCTCAGTGCTTAGCTTAGAATCCTCACTGCTTAGAAACCTCAATGCTTAGAATCTTCAGTGCTTAGTATCCTCAACGCGTAGAATCCCCAATGCTTTGAAACCTCTATGCTTAGCATCCTCAATCCTTAGTATGCTCTATGCTTAGCTTTGAATCCTCAATGCTTAGTATCCTCAATGCTTATAAACGTCAATGCTGAGAAATTTTATTCTTTGAAACCTCATTGCTTAGCATCCCAAATGCTTACAAACCTCAATGCATAGAGACCTTAATGCTTAGAAACCTCAAAGATTAGAAAACTCAATGCTTGGCTTAGAATCCTCAATGCTTAGAATCCTCAATGCTTAGAATCCTCCATGCATAGCTTAGAATCCTCAATGCTTAGAATCCTCAATGCTTAGAATCCTCAATGCTTAGAATCCTCCATGCATAGTTTAGAATCCTCAATGCTTAGAATCCTCAATGCTTAGCATCCTCCATGCATTGCTTAGAATCCTCACTAGTTAGAATCCTCAATGCTTCGTATCCTCAATGCTTAGCTTAGAAACCTCAATGCTTAGAATCCTCAATGCTTAGAATCCTCAATGCTTAGCATCCTCAATGCTTAGCATCCTCAATGCTTAGAATCCTCAATCCTTAGCATCCTCAATGCATATCTTAGAATCCTCAAAGCTCAGGATCCTGAATGCTTAGAAACCTCAATACTTAGAATCCTCAGTGCTTAGCATCCTCAACGCGTAGAATCCCCAATACTTAGAAACCTCAATGCTTAGCATCCTCAATCCTTAGTATGCTCTATGCTTAGCTTAGAATCCTCAATGCTTAGAATCCTCAATGCTTACAAACCTCAATGCTGAGAAATTTTATTGTTTGCAACCTCATTGCTTAGCATCCCAAATGCTTACAAACCTCAAAGCTTAGAGGCCTTAATGCTTAGAAACCTCAAAGATTAGAAAACTCAATGCTTGGCTTAGAATTCTCAATGCTTAGAATCCTCAGTGCTTAGAATCCTCCATGCATAGCTTAGAATCCTCAATGCTTAGAATCCTCAATGCTTAGCATCCTCCATGCATTGCTTAGAATCCTCAATAGTTAGAATCCTCAATGCTTCGCATCCTCAATGCTTAGCTTAGAAACCTCAATGCTTAGAATCCTCAATGCTTAGCATCCTCAATGCTTAGCATCCTCAATGCTTAGCATCCTCATTGCTTAGCATCCTCATTGCTTAGCTTAGAATCCTGAAAGCTCAGAATCCTCACTGCTTAGGAACCTCAATGCTTAGCATCCTCCATGCATTGCTTAGAAACCTCAATGCGCAGAATCCTCATTGCTTAGAAATTTTATTGCTCTGAAACCTCAATGCATAGCAACCCTAATGCTTACAAACCTCCTTGCATAGCGGCCTTAATGTTTAGAAACAACAAAGATTAGAAAACTCAATGCTTGGCTTAGAATCCTCAATGCTTAGAATCCTCAATGCTTAGCATCCTCAATGCTTAGCATCCTCAATGCTTAGCATCCTCAATGCTTAGAATCCTCAATGCTTAGAATCCTCAATGCTTAGAATCCTCAAAGCTTAGCATCCTCAATGCTTAGCATCCTCAATGCTTAGCATCCTCAATGCTTAGAATCCTCAAAGCTTAGCTTAGAAACCTCAATGCTTAGAATCCTCAATGCTTAGAATCCTCAATGCTTAGAATCCTCAATGCCTAGCTTAGAATCCTCAATGCTTAGAATGCTCAATGCACAGAATCCTTAATGCTTAGAAATCTCAATACTTAGAATCCTCAGTGCTTAGCTTAGAATCCTCACTGCTTAGAAACCTGAATGCTTCGAATCCTCAATGCTTAGAATCCTCAATGCTAAGCTTAGAAACCTCAATGCTTAGCATCCTCAATGCTTAGAAACCTCAATGCTTATCATCCTCAATGCTTAGAAACCTCAATGCTTAGAATCCTCAATGCTTAGAATCCTCAATGCTTAGAATCCTCAATGCCTAGCTTAGAATCCTCAATGCTTAGAATCCTCAATGCTTAGAAAGCTCAATGCACAGAGTCCTTAATTCTTAGAAACCTCAATACTCAGTGCTTAGCTTAGAATCCTCACTGCTTAGAAACCTGAATGCTTAGAATCCTCAATGCTACGCTTAGAAACCTCAATGCTTAGCATCTTCAATACTTAGCATCCTCAATCCTTAGCATCCTCAATGCATATCTTAGAATCCTCAAAGCTCAGGATCCTCAATGCTTAGAAACCTCAATGCACAGAGTCCATAATGCTTAGAAACCTCAATGCTTAGCATCTTCAATCCTTAGTATGCTCTATGCTTAGCTTAGAATCCTCCATGCTTAGAATCCTCAATGCTTACAAACCTCAATGCTGAGAAATTTTATTGTTTGAAACCTCATTGCTTAGCATCCCAAATGCTTACAAACCTCAATGCATAGAGGCCTTAATGCTTAGAAACCACAAAGATTAGAAAACTCAATGCTTGGCTTAGAATCCTCAATGCTTAGTATCCTCAATGCTTAGAATCTTCAATGCTTAGCATCCTCCATGCATCGCTTAGAATCCTCAATAGTTAGAATCCTCAATGCTTCGCATCCTCAGTGCCTAGCTTAGAAACCTCAATGCTTAGAATCCTCAGTGCTTAGAATCCTCAATGCTTACCTTAGAAACCTCAATGCTTAGAATCCTCACTGCTTAGAATCCTCAATGCTTAGAATCCTCAATGCTTAGAATCCTCAATGCTTAGAATCCTCAATGCACAGAGTCCTCAGTGCTTAGAAACCTGAATACTTAGCATCCTCAGTGCTTAGCTTAGAATCCTCACTGCTTAGAAACCTGAATGCTTAGAATCCTCAATGCTTAGAATCCTCAATGCTTAGAATCCTCTATGCACTGCTTAGAATCCTCAATAGATAGAATCCTCAATGCTTCGCATCCTCAATGCTTAGATTAGAAACCTCAATACTTAGAATCCTCAATGCGTAGCATCCCCATTACATAGCTTAGAATCCTCAATGCTTAGAAACCTCAATGCTTAGCATCCTCAATGCTTAGCATCCTCAATGCTTAGAATCCTCAATGCTTAGCATACTCATTGCTTAGCATCCTCAATGCTTAGCATCCTCAATGCTTAGCATCCTCAAAGCTTAGCATCCTCAATGCTTAGCTTAGAAACCTCAATGCTTAGAATCCTCAATGCTTAGAATCCTCAATGCTTAGAATCCTCAATGCCTAGATTAGAATCCTCAATGTTTAGAATCCGCAATGATTAGAATCCTCAATGCTTAGAATCCTCAATGATTAGAATCCTCAATGCTTAGAATCCTCAATGCTTAGCATCCTCAATGCTTAGCTTAGAAAACTCAATGCTTAGAATCCTCAATGCTTAGAAACCTCAATGCACAGAATCCTTAATGCTTAGAAACCTCGATACTTAGCATCCTAAGTGCTTAGCTTAGAATCCTCACTGCTTAGAAACCTGAATTCTTAGAATCCTCAATGCTTAGAATCCTCAATGCTTAGCTTAGAATCCTCAATGCTTAGAATTCTCAATGCTTAACATCCTCAAAGTTTAGAATCCTCAATGCATAGCTTAGAATCCTCAATGCTTAGAATCCTCAATGCTTAGAATCATCAGTGCTTAGAATCCTCAAAGCACAGAGTCCTTAATGCTTAGAAACCTCAATACATAGCATCCTCAGTGCTTAGCTTAGAATCCTCACTGCTTAGAATCCTGAATGCTTAGAATCCTCAATGATTAGAATCCTCAATGCTAAGCTTAGAAACCTCAATGCTTAGAATCCTCAATGCTTAGAATCCTCAATGCTTAGAATCCTCAATGCTTAGCATCCTCAATGCTTAGCATCCTCAATGCTTAGCATCCTCAATGCTTAGAATCCTCAATGCTTAGCATCCTCAATGCTTAGAAACCTCAATGCTTTGCTTAGAAACCTCAATGCTTAGAATCCTCAATGATTAGAATCCTCAATGCTTAGCATCCTCAATGCTTAGCATACTCATTGCTTAGCATCCTCATTACTTAGCTTAGAATCCTCAAAGCTCAGAATCCTCACTGCTTAGGAACCTCAATGCTTAGCATCCTCCATGCATTGCTTAGAAACCTCAATGCGCAGAATCCTCATTGCTTAGAAATTTTATTGCTCTGAAACCTCAATGCTTAGCAACCCTAATGCTTACAAACCTCATTGCATAGAGGCCTTAATGTTTAGAAAAAACAAAGATTAGAAAACTCAATGCTTGGCTTAGAATCCTCAATGCTTAGAATCCTCAATGCTTAGCATCCTCAATGCTTAGCATCCTCAATGCTTAGAATCCTCAATGCTTAGAATCCTCAATGCTTAGAATCCTCAATGCTTAGAATCCTCAATGCTTAGCATCCTCAAATCTTAGAATCCTCAATGCTTAGCATCCCCAATGCTTAGCATCCTCAATGCTTAGAATCCTCAATGCTTAGAATCCTCAATGCTTTGCTTAGAAACCTCAATGCTTAGAATCCTCAACGCTTAGAATCCTCAATGCTTAGAATCCTCCATGCATTGCTTAGAATCCTCAATAGTTAGAATCCTCAATGCTTCGCGTCCTCAATGCTTAGCTTAGAAACCTCAATACTTAGAATCCTCATTGCTTAGCATCCTCATTACATAGCTTAGAATCCTCAATGCTTAGAATCCTCAATGCTTAGCATCCTCAATGCTTAGCATCCTCAATGCTTAGAATCCTCAATGCTTAGCATCCTCAATGCTTAGAATCCTCAATGCTTAGCATCCTCAAAGCTTAGCATCCTCAATGCTTAGCAACCTCAATGCTTAGCATCCTCAATGCTTAGAATCCTCAATGCTTAGCATCCTCAATGCTTAGAAACCTCAATGCTTTGCTTAGAATCCTCAATGCTTAGAATCCTCAATGCTTAGCATCCTCAATGCTTAGCATCCTCAATGCTTAGAATCCTCAATGCTTAGCTTAGAAACCTCAATGCTTAGAATCCTCAATGCTTAGAATCCTCAATGCTTAGAATCCTCAATGCTTAGCATCCTCAATGCTTAGCTTAGAAAACTCAATGCTTAGCATCCTCAATGCTTAACAGCCTCAATGCTTAGCATCCTCAATGCTTAGCATCCTCAATGATTAGCATCCTCATTGCTTAGAAACCTCAATGCACAGACTCCTTAATGCTTAGAAACATCAATACTTAGCATCCTCTTTGCTTTGCTTAGAATCCTCACTGCTTAGAAACCTCAATGCTTAGAATCCTCAGTGCTTAGCATCCTCAACGCGTAGAATCCCCAATGCTTCGAAACCTCAATGCTTAGCATCCTCAATCCTTAGTATGCTCTCTGCTTAGCTTAGAATCCTCAATGCTTAGAATCCTCAATGCTTACAAACCTCAATGCTGAGAAGTTTTATTGTTTGAAACCTCATTGCTTAGCATCCCAAATGCTTACAAACCTCAATGCATAGAGGCCTTAATGCTTAGAAAACTCAAAGATTAGAAAACTTAATGCTTGGCTTAGAATCCTCAATGCTTAGAATCCTCAATGCTTAGAATCCTCCATGCTTAGAATCCTCAATGCTTAGAATCCTCAATGCTTAGCATCCTCCATGCATTGCTTAGAATCCTCAATGCGCAGAATCCTCATTGCTTAGAAATTTTATTGCTCTGAAACCTCAATGCTTAGCAACCCTAATGCTTACAAACCTCATTGCATAGAGGCCTTAATGTTTAGAAAAAACAAAGATTAGAAAACTCAATGCTTGGCTTAGAATCCTCAATGCTTAGAATCCTCAATGCTTAGCACCTCAATGCTTAGAATACTCAATGCTTAGAATCCTCAATGCTTAGAATCCTCAATGCTTAGAATCCTCAATGCCTAGCTTAGAATCCTCAATGCTTAGAATCCTCAATGCTTAGAATGCTCAATGCACAGAGTCCTTAATGCTTAGAAACCTCAATACTTAGCACTTTTAGTGCTTAGCTTAGAATCCTCACTGCTTAGAAACCTGAATGCTTAGAATCCTCAATGCTTAGAATCCTCAATGCTAAGCTTAGAAACCTCAATGCTTAGCATCCTCAATGCTTAGAATCCTCAATCCTTAGCATCCTCAATGCATATCTTAGAATCCTCAAAGCTCAGGATCCTCAATGCTTAGAAACCTCAATGCACAGAGTCCCTAATGCTTAGAAACATCTATACTTAGAATCCTCAGTGCTTAGCATCCTCAACGCGTAGAATCCCCAATACTTAGAAACCTCAATGCTTAGCATCCTCAGTCCTTAGTATGCTCTATGCTTAGCTTAGAATCCTCAATGCTTAGAATCCTCAATGCTTACAAACCTCAATGCTGAGAAATTTTATTGTTTGAAACCACATTGCTTAGCATCCCAAATGCTTACAAACCTCAATGCATAGAGGCCTTAATGCTTAGAAAACTCAAAGATTAGAAAACTCAATGCTTGGCTTAGAATCCTCAATGCTTAGAATCCACAATGCTTAGAATCCTCCATACTTAGAATCCTCAATGCTTAGAATCCTCAATGCTTAGCATCCTCCATGCATTCCTTAGAATCCTCAATAGTTAGAATCCTCAATGCTTCGCATCCTCAATGCTTAGCTTAGAAACCTCAATGCTTAGCATCCTCAATGCTTAGCATCCTCAATGCTTAGCATCCTCATTGCTTAGCATCCTCATTGCTTAGCTTAGAATCCTCAAAGCTCAGAATCCTCACTGCTTAGGAACATCAATGCTTAGCATCCTCCATGCATTGCTTAGAAACCTCAATGCGCAGAATCCTCATTGCTTAGAAATTTTATTGCTCTGAAACCTCAATGCTTAGCAACCCTAATGCTTACAAACCTCATTGCATAGAGGCCTTAATGTTTAGAAAAAACAAAGATTAGAAAACTCAATGCTTGGCTTAGAATCCTCAATGCTTAGAATCCTCAATGCTTAGCATCCTCAATGCTTAGCATCCTCAATGCTTAGCATCCTCAATGCTTAGAATCCTCAATGCTTAGAATCCTCAATGCTTAGAATCCTCAATGCTTACCTTAGAAACCTCAATGCTTAGAATCCTCCCTGCTTAGAATCCTCAATGCTGAGAATCCTTAATGCTTAGAATCCTCAATGCTTAGAATCCTCAATGCTTAGAAACCTCAATGCACAGAGTCCTTAATGCTTAGAAACCTCAATACTTAGCATCCTCAATGCTTAGAATCCTCAATGCTTAGAACCCTCAATGATTAGAATCCTCAATGCTAAGCTCAGAAACCTCAATCCTTAGTATCCTCAATGCATATCTTAGAATCCTCAAAGCTTAGGATCCTCAATGCTTAGAAACCTCAATGCACAGAGTCCTTAATGCTTAGAAACCTCAATACTTAGCATCCTTAGTGCTTTGCTTAGAATCCTCACTGCTTAGAAACCTGAATGCTTAGAATCCTCAATTCTTAGAGTCCTCAATGCTTAGAATCCTCAATGCTTAGAATCCTCAATGCTTAGAATCCTCAATGCTTAGAATCCTCAATGCTTAGCTTAGAAACCTCAATGCACAGAGTCCTTAATGCTTAGAAACCTCAATGCACAGAGTCCTTAATGCTTAGAAACCTCAATACTTAGCATCCTCTGTGCTTAGCTTAGAATCCCCACTGCTTATAAACCTGAATGCTTGGAATCCTCAATGCTTAGAATCCTCAAAGCTTAGAATCCTCAATGCTTAGCATCCTCAATGCATAGCTTAGAATCCTCAAAGCTCAGGATCCTCAATGCTTAGAAACCTCAATGCACAGAGTCCTTAATGCTTAGAAACCTCAATACTTAGCATCCTCAGTGCTTAGCTTAGAATCCTTTGCTTAGAAACCTCAACGCTTAGAATCCTCAGTGCATAGCATCCTCAACGCGTTGAATGCCCAATGCTTAGAAACCTCAATGTTTAGCATCCTCAATCCTTAGTATGCTCTATGCTTAGCTTAGAATCCTCAGTGCTTAGAATCCTCAATGCTTACAAACCTCAATGCTGAGAAATTTTATTATTTGAAACCTCATTGCTTAGCATCCCAAATGCTTACAAACCTAAATGCATAGAGGCCTTAATGCTTAGAATCTTCAAAGATTAGGAAAATCAATGCTTGGGTTAGAATCCTCAATGCTTAGAATCCCCAATGCTTAGAATCCTCAATGCTTAGCATCCTCCATGCATTGCTTAGAATCCTCAATAGTTAGAATCCTCAATGCTTAGAATCCTCATTACATAGCTTAGAATCCTCTATGCATAGCATCCTCAATGCTTAGAATCCTCAATGCTTAGAATCCTCAATGCTTAGAATCCTCAATGCTTAGAATCCTCAATGCTTAGCATCCTCAATGCTTAGAAACCTCAATGCTTAGAATCCTCAATGCTTAGAATCCTCAATGCTTAGAATCCTCAACGCTTAGAAACCTCAATGCACAGAGTCCTTAATGCTTAGAAACCTCAATACTTAGCATCCTCAGTGCTTAGCGTAGAATCCTCACTGCTTAGAAACCTGAATGCTTAGAATCCTCAATGCTTAGATTCCTCGATGCTTAGAATCCTCAATGCTTAGCTTAGAAACCTCAATGCTTAGAATCCTCAATGCTTAACATCCTCAATGCTTAGAATCCTCAATGCTTAGAATCCTCAATGCTTAGAATCCTCAATGCTTAGAATCCTCAATGCTTAGAAACCTCAATGCACAGAGTCCTTAATGCTTAGAAACCTCAATACTTAGCATCCTCAGTGCTTAGCTTAGAATCCTCACTGCTTAGAAACCTGAGTGCTTAGAATCCTCAATGCTTAGAATCCTCAATGCTTAGAATCCTCTATGCTTAGCATCCTCAATGCATAGCTTAGAATCCCCAAAGCTCAGGATCCTCAATGCTTAGAAACTTCAATGCACAGAGTCCTTAATTCTTAGAAAACTCAATACTTAGCATTCTCAGTGCTTAGCATAGAATCCTCACTGCTTAGAAACCTCAATGCTTATAATCCTCAGTGATTAGCATCCTCAACGCGTAGAATCCCCAATGCTTAGAAACCTCAATGCTTAGCATCCTCAATCCTTAGTATGCTCTATGCTTAGCTTAGCATCCTCATTGCTTAGAATCCTCAATGCTTAGAATCCTCAATGCTTAGCATCCTCAATGCTTAGCATCCTCAATGCTTAGAATCCTCAATGCTTAGAATCCTCAACGCTTAGCATCCTCAACGCTTAGCATCCTCAATGCTTAGAATCCTCAATGCTTAGAATCCTCAATGCTTAGCATCCTCAATACTTAGCATCCCCAATGCTTAGCATCCTCAATGCTTAGAATCCTCAACGCTTAGCATCCTCAACGCTTAGAATCCTCAATGCTTAGAATCCACAATGCCTAGCTTAGAATCCTCAATGCTGAGAATCCTCAGTGCTTAGAATCCTCAATGCTTAGAAACCTCAATGCACAGAGTCCTTAATTCTTAGAAACCTCAATACTTAGCATCCTCAGTGCTTAGCTTAGAATCCTCACTACTTAGAAACCTCAATGCTTAGAATCCTCAATGCTTAGCATCCTGACTGTGTAGAATCCCCAATACTTAGAAACCTCAATCCTTAGTATGCTCTAGGCTTAGCTTAGAATCCTCAATGCTTAGAATCCTCAATGCTTAGCATCCTCAATGCTTAGCATCCTCAATGCTTAGCATCCACAATGCCTAGCTTAGAATCCTTAATGCTTAGAATCCTCAATGCTTAGAATCCTCACTGCTTAGAATCCTCAATGCTTAGGAACCTCAATGCACAGAGTCTTTAATGCTTAGAAACCTCAATACTTAGCATCCTCAGAGCTTAGCTTAGAATCCTCACTGCTTAGAAACTTCAATGCTTAGAATCCTCACTGCTTAGAAACCTCAATGCTTATAATCCTCAGTGCTTAGCATCCTCAATGCGTAGAATCCCCAATGCTTAGAAACCTCAATGCTTAGCATCCTCAATCCTTAGTATGCTCTATGCTTAGCTTAGAATCCTCAATGCTTAGAATCCTCAATGCTTAGCATGCTCAATGCTTAGCATCCCCATTACATAGCTTAGAATCCTCAATGCTTAGCATCCTCATTGCTTAGCATCCTCATTGTTTAGCTTCGAATCCTCAAAGCTCAGAATCCTCACTGCTTAGGAACCTCAATGCTTAGCATCCTCAATGCATTGCTTAGAAACCTCAATGCGTAGAATCCTCATTGCTTAGAAATTTTATTGTACTGGAACCTCAATGCTTAGCATCGCTAATGCTTAGAATCCTCAGTGCATAGAGGCCTTAATGTTTAGAAACCTCAAAGATAAGAAAACTCAATGCTTGGCTTAGAATCCTCTAAGCTTAGAATCCTCAATGCTTAGAATCCTCAATGCTTAGAATCCTCAATGCTTAGCATCCTCAATGCTTAGAATCCTCAATGCTTAGAATCCTCAATGCTTAGAATCCTCAATGCTTAGAAACCTCAATGCACAGAGTCCTTAATGCTTAGAAACCTCAATACTTAGCAACCTCAGTGCTTAGCTTAGAATCCTCACTGCTTAGAAACCTCAATGCTTAGAATCCTCAGTGCTTAGCATCCCCAACGCGTAGAATCCCCAATACTTAGAAACCTCAATGCTTAGCATCCTCAATCCTTAGTATGCTCTATGCTTAGCTTAGAATCCTCAATGCTTAGAATCCTCAATGCTTAGAATCCTCCATGCATAGCTTAGACTCCTCAATGCGTAGAATCCTCACTGCTTAGAAACCTGAATGCTTAGAATCCTCAATGCTTAGATTCCTCGATGCTTAGAATCCTCAATGCTTAGCTTAGAAGCCTCAATGCTTAGAATCCTCAATGCTTAACATCCTCAATGCTTAGAATCCTCAATGCTTAGAATCCTCAATTCTTAGAATCCTCAATGCTTAGAATCCTCAATGCTTAGAAACCTCAATGCACAGAGTCCTTAATGCTTAGAAACCTCAATACTTAGCATCCTCAGTGCTTAGTTTGAATCCTCACTGCTTAGAAACCTGAGTGCTTAGAATCCTCAATGCTTAGAATCCTCAATGCTTAGAATCCTCAATGCTTAGCATCCTCAATGCATAGCTTAGAATCCCCAAAGCTCAGGATCCTCAATGCTTAGAAACCTCAATGCACATAGTCCTTAATGCTTAGAAACCTCAATACTTAGCATCCTCAGTGCTTAGCTTAGAATCCTCACTGCTTAGAAACCTGAATGATTAGAATCCTCAGTGCTTAGCATCCTCAACGCGTAGAATCCCCAATGCTTAGAAACCTCAATACTTAGCATCCTCAATCCTTAGTATGCTCTATGCTTAGCTTAGCATCCTCATTGCTTAGAATCCTCAATGCTTAGAATCCTCAATGCTTAGCATTCTCAATGCTTAGCATCCTCAATGCTTAGAATCCTCAATGCTTAGAATTCTCAACGCTTAGCATCCTCAACGCTTAGCATCCTCAATACTTAGCATCCTCAATGCTTAGCATCCTCAATGCTTAGCATCCTCAATGCTTAGAATCCTCAACGCTTAGAATCCTCAACGCTTAGAATCCTCAATGCTTAGAATCCACAATGCCTAGCTTAGAATCCTCAATGCTGAGAATCCTCAATGCTTAGAATCCTCAATGCTTAGAAACCTCAATGCACAGAGTCCTTAATGCTTAGAAACCTCAATACTTAGCATCCTCAGTGCTTAGCGTAGAATCATCACTGCTTAGAAACCTGAATGCTTAGAATCCTCAATGCTTAGATTCCTCGATGCTTAGAATCCTCAATGCTTAGCTTAGAAACCTCAATGCTTAGAATCCTCAATGCTTAACATCCTCAATGCATAGAATGCTCAATGCTTAGAATCCTCAATGCTTAGAATCCTCAATGCACAGAGTCCTTAATGCTTAGCATCCTCAATGCTTCGCTTAGAATCCTCAAAGCTCAGGATCCTCAGTGCTTAGAAACCTCAATGCACAGAGTCCTTAATGCTTAGAAAACTCAATACTTAGCATCCTCAGTGCTTAGCTTAGAATACTCACTACTTAGAAACCTCAATGCTTAGAATCCTCAGTGCTTAGCATCCTCAATGCGTAGAATCCCCAATACTTAGAAACCTCAATCCTTAGTATGCTCTATGCTTAGCTTAGAATCCTCAATGCTTAGAATCCTCAATGCTTAGCATCCTCAATGCTTAGCATCCTCAATGCTTAGCATCCACAATGCCTAGCTTAGAATCCTCAATGCTTAGAATCCTCAATGCTTAGAATCCTCAATGCTTAGAATTCTCAATGCTTAGGAACCTCAATGCACAGAGTCCTTAATGCTTAGAAACCTCAATACTTAGAATCCTCAGTGCTTAGCTTAGAATCCTCACTGCTTAGAAACCTCAATGCTTATAATCCTCAGTGCTTAGCATCCTCAATGCGTAGAATCCCCAATGCTTAGAAACCTCAGTGCTTAGCATCCTCAATCCATAGTATGCTCTATGCTTAGCTTAGAATCCTCAATGCTTAGAATCCTCAATGCTTAGCATCCTCATTGCTTAGCATCCTCATTGCTTAGCTTCGAATCCTCAAAGCTCAGAATCCTCACTGCTTAGGAACCTCAATGTTTAGCATCCTCAATGCATTGCTTAGAAACCTCAATGCGCAGAATCCTCAATGCTTAGAATCCTCAATGCTTAGAATCCTCAATGCTTAGAATCCTCAATGCTTAGAAACCTCAATGCACAGAGTCCTTAATGCTTAGAAACCTCAATACTTAGCATCCTCAGTGCTTAGTTTGAATCCTCACTGCTTAGAAACCTGAGTGCTTAGAATCCTCAATGATTAGAATCCTCAATGCTTAGAATCCTCAATGCTTAGCATCCTCAATGCATAGCTTAGAATCCCCAAAGCTCAGGATCCTCAATGCTTAGAAACCTCAATGCACATAGTCCTTAATGCTTAGAAACCTCAATACTTAGCATCCTCAGTGCTTAGCTTAGAATCCTCACTGCTTAGAAACCTGAATGATTAGAATCCTCAGTGCTTAGCATCCTCAACGCGTAGAATCCCCAATGCTTAGAAACCTCAATGCTTAGCATCCTCAATCCTTAGTATGCTCTATGCTTAGCTTAGCATCCTCATTGCTTAGAATCCTCAATGCTTAGAATCCTCAATGCTTAGAATCCTCAATGCTTAGAATTCTCAACACTTAGCATCCTCAACGCTTAGCATCCTCAATGCTTAGCATCCTCAATGCTTAGCATCCTCAATGCTTAGCATCCTCAATGCTTAGCATCCTCAATGCATAGCTTAGAATCCCCAAAGCTCAGGATCCTCAATGCTTAGAAACCTCAATGCACATAGTCCTTAATGCTTAGAAACCACAATACTTAGCATCCTCAGTGCTTAGCTTAGAATCCTCACTGCTTAGAAACCTGAATGATTAGAATCCTCAGTGCTTAGCATCCTCAACGCGTAGAATCCCCAATGCTTAGAAACCTCAATGCTTAGCATCCTCAATCCTTAGTATGCTCTATGCTTAGCTTAGCATCCTCATTGCTTAGAATCCTCAATGCTTAGCATCCTCAATGCTTAGAATCCTCAATGCTTAGAATTCTCAACGCTTAGCATCCTCAACGCTTAGCATCCTCAATACTTAGCATCCTCAATGCTTAGCATCCTCAATGCTTAGCATCCTCAATGCTTAGAATCCTCAACGCTTAGAATCCTCAACGCTTAGAATCCTCAATGCACAGAGTCCTTAATGCTTAGCATCCTCAATGCTTCGCTTAGAATCCTCAAAGCTCAGGATCCTCAGTGCTTAGAAACCTCAATGCACAGAGTCCTTAATGCTTAGAAAACTCAATACTTAGCATCCTCAGTGCTTAGCTTAGAATACTCACTACTTAGAAACCTCAATGCTTAGAATCCTCAGTGCTTAGCATCCTCAATGCGTAGAATCCCCAAAACTTAGAAACCTCAATCCTTAGTATGCTCTGTGCTTACCTTAGAATCCTCAATGCTTAGAATCCTCAATGCTTAGCATCCTCAATGCTTAGCATCCTCAATGCTTAGCATCCACAATGCCTAGCTTTGAATCCTCAATGCTTAGAATCCTCAATGCTTAGAATCCTCAATGCTTAGAATTCTCAGTGCTTAGGAACCTCAATGCACAGAGTCCTTAATGCTTAGAAACCTCAATACTTAGAATCCTCAGTGCTTAGCTTAGAATCCTCACTGCTTACAAACCTGAATGATTAGAATCCTCAGTGCTTAGCATCCTCAACGCGTAGAATCCCCAATGCTTAGAAACCTCAATACTTAGCATCCTCAATCCTTAGTATGCTCTATGCTTAGCTTAGCATCCTCATTGCTTAGAATCCTCAATGCTTAGAATCCTCAATGCTTAGCATCCTCAATGCTTAGCATCCTCAATGCTTAGAATCCTCAATGCTTAGAATTCTCAACGCTTAGCATCCTCAACGCTTAGCATCCTCAATACTTAGCATCCTCAATGCTTAGCATCCTCAATGCTTAGCATCCTCAATGCTTAGAATCCTCAACGCTTAGAATCCTCAACGCTTAGAATCCTCAATGCTTAGAATCCACAATGCCTAGCTTAGAATCCTCAATGCTGAGAATCCTCAATGCTTAGAATCCTCAAAGCTTAGAAACCTCAATGCACAGAGTCCTTAATGCTTAGAAACCTCAATACTTAGCATCCTCAGTGCTTAGCGTAGAATCATCACTGCTTAGAAACCTGAATGATTAGAATCCTCAATGCTTAGATTCCTCGATGCTTAGAATCCTCAATGCTTAGCTTAGAAACCTCAATGCTTAGAATCCTCAATGCTTAACATCCTCAATGCATAGAATGCTCAATGCTTAGAATCCTCAATGCTTAGAATCCTCAATGCTTAGAATTCTCAATGCTTAGGAACCTCAATGCACAGAGTCCTTAATGCTTAGAAACCTCAATACTTAGAATCCTCAGTGCTTAGCTTAGAATCCTCACTGCTTAGAAACCTCAATGCTTATAATCCTCAGTGCTTAGCATCCTCAATGCGTAGAATCCCCAATGCTTAGAAACCTCAATGCTTAGCATCCTCAATCCTTAGTATGCTCTATGCTTAGCTTAGAATCCTCAATGCTTAGAATCCTCAATGCTTAGCATCCTCAATGCTTAGCATCCCCATTACATAGCATAGAATCCTCAATGCTTAGCATCCTCATTGCTTAGCATCCTCATTGCTTAGCTTCGAATCCTCAAAGCTCAGAATCCTCACTGCTTAGGAACCTCAATGTTTAGCATCCTCAATGCATTGCTTAGAAACCTCAATGCGCAGAATCCTCAATGATTAGAATCCTCAATATTTAGAATCCTCAATGCTTACAAACCTCAATGCTGAGAAATTTTATTGTTTGCAACCTCATTGCTTAGCATCCCAAATGCTTACAAAACTCAATGCATAGAGGCCTTAATGCTTAGAAACCTCAAAGATTAGAAAACTCAATGCTTGGCTTAGAATCCTCAATGCTTAGAATCCTCAATGCTTAGAATCCTCAATGCTTAGAATCCTCAATGCTTAGCATCCTCCATGCATTGCATAGAATCCTCAATAGTTAGAATCCTCAATGCTTCGCATCCTCAATGCTTAGCTTAGAAACCTCAATGCTTAGAATCCTCAATGCTTAGCATCCTCAATGCTTAGCATCTTCAATGCTTAGCATCCTCATTGCTTAGCTTAGAATCCTCAAAGCTCAGAATCCTCACTGCTTAGGAACCTCAATGCTTAGCATCCTCCATGCATTGCTTAGAAACCTCAATGCGCAGAATCCTCATTGCTTAGTAATTTTATTGCTCTGAAACCTCAATGCATAGCAACCCTAATGCTTACAAACCTCATTGCATAGAGGCCTTAATGTTTAGAAACAACAAAGATTAGAAAACTCAATGCTTGGCTTAGAATCCTCAATGCTTAGAATCCTCAATGCTTAGAATCCTCAATGCTTAGCATCCTCAATGCTTAGCATCCTCAATGCTTAGAATCCTCAATGCTTAGAATCCTCCCTGCTTAGAATCCTCAATGCTTAGAATCCTCAATGCTTAGAATCCTCAATGCTTAGAATCCTCAAAGCTTAGCATCCTCAATACTTAGCATCCTCAATGCTTAGAATCCTCAATGCTTAGCTTAGAAACCTCAATGCTTAGAATCCTCAATGCTTAGAATCCTCAATGCTTAGAATCCTCAATGCCTAGCTTAGAATCCTCAATGCATAGAATGCTCAATGCACAGAATCCTTAATGCTTAGAAACCTCAATACTTAGCATCCTCAGTGCTTAGCTTAGAATCCTCACTGCTTAGAAACCTGAATGCTTAGAATCCTCAATGCTTAGAATCCTCAATGCTAAGCTTAGAAACCTCAATGCTTAGCATCCTCAATGCTTAGCATCCTCAATGCTTAGAAACCTCAATGCTTAGAATCCTCAATGCTTAGAATCCTCAATGCTTAGAATCCTCAATGCCTAGCTTAGAATCCTCAATGCTTAGAATCCTCAATGCTTAGAAAGCTCAATGCACAGAGTCCTTAATGCTTAGAAACCTCAATACTTATCATCCTTAGTGCTTAGCTTAGAATCCTCACTGCTTAGAAACCTGAATGCTTAGAATCCTCAATGCTACGCTTAGAAACCTCAATGCTTAGCATCCTCAATCCTTAGCATCCTCAATGCATATCTTAGAATCCTCAAAGCTCAGGATCCTCAATGCTTAGAAACCTCAATGCACAGAGTCCTTAATGCTTAGAAACCTCAATACTTAGTATCCTCAGTGCTTAGCATCCTCAACGCGTAGAATCCCCAACACTTAGAAACCTCAATGCTTAGCATCCTCAATCCTTAGTATGCTCTATGCTTAGCTTAGAATCCTCCATGCTTAGAATCCTCAATGCTTACAAACCTCAATGCTGAGAAATTTTATTGTTTGAAACCTCATTGCTTAGCATCCCAAATACTTACAAACCTCAATGCATAGAGGCCATAATGCTTAGAAACCACAAAGATTAGAAAACTCAATGCTTGGCTTAGAATCCTCAATGCTTAGAATCCTCAATGCTTAGAATCTTCAATGCTTAGCATCCTCCATGCATTGCATAGAATCCTCAATAGTTAGAATCCTCAATGCTTAGCATCCTCAATGCTTAGCTTAGAAACCTCAATGCTTAGAATCCTCAATGCTTAGAATCCTCAATGCTTACCTTAGAAACCTCAATGCTTAGAATCCTGACTACTTAGAATCCTCAATGCTTAGAATCCTCAATGCTTAGAATCCTCAATGCTTAGCATCCTCAATGCCTAGCTTCCTCAATGCTTAGAATCCTCAATGTTTTGCTTAGAAACCTCAATGCTTAGAATCCTCAATGCTTAGAATCCTCAATGCTTAGCATCCTCAATGCTTAGCATACTCATTGCTTAGCATCCTCATTACTTAGCTTAGAATTTTCAAAGCTCAGAATCCTCACTGCTTAGGAACCTCAATGCTTAGCATCCTCCATGCATTGCTTAGAAACCTCAATGCTTAGAATCCTCATTGATTAGAAATTTTATTGCTCTGAAACCTCAATGCTTAGCAACCCTAATGCTTACAAACCTCATTGCATAGAGGCCTTAATGTTTAGAAACAACAAAGATTAGAAAACACAATGATTGGCTTAGAATCCTCAATGCTTAGAATCCTCAATGCTTAGAATCCTCAATGCTAAGAATCCTAAAAGTTTAGCATCCTCAATGCTTAGAATCCTCAATGCTTAGCATCCTCAATGCTTAGAATCCTCAATGCTTAGCATCCTCAATGCTTAGAATCCGCAATGCTTAGAATCTTCAATGCTTTGCTTAGAAACCTCAATGCTTAGAATCCTCAACGCTTAGAATCCTCAATGCTTAGAATCCTCCGTGAATTGCTTAGAATCCTCAATAGTTAGAATCCTCAATGCTTCGCGTCCTCAATGCTTAGCTTAGAAACCTCAATACTTAGAATCCTCAGTGCTTAGCATCCTCATTACATAGCTTAGAATCCTCAATGCTTAGAATCCTCAATGCTTAGCATCCTCAATGCTTAGCATCCTCAATGCTTAGAATCATCAATGCTTAGCATCCTCAAAGCTTAGAATCCTCAATGATTAGCATCCTCAAAGCTTAGCATCCTCAATGCTTAGCAACCTCAATGATTAGCATCCTCAATGGTTAGCATCCTCAATGCTTAGCATCCTCAATGCTTAGAATCCTCAATGCTTAGCATCCTCAATGCTTAGAAACCTCAATGCTTTGCTTAGAAACCTCAATCCTTAGAATCCTCAATGCTTGGAATCCTCAATGCTTAGCATCCTCAATGCTTAGCATCCTCAATGCTTAGAATCCTCAATGCTTAGCTTAGAAACCTCAATGCTTAGAATCCTCAATGCTTAGAATCCTCAATGCTTAGAATCCTCAATGCCTAGATTAGAATGCTCAATGCTTAGAATCCTCAATGCTTAGAATCCTCAATGCTTAGAATCCTCAATGCTTAGCATCCTCAATGCTTAGCTTAGGATCCTCAATGCTTAGAATCCTCAATGCTTAGAATCCTCAATGCTTAGCATCCTCAATGCTTAGCATCCTCAATGCCTAGAATCCTCAATGCTTAGCTTAGAAACCTCAATGCTTAGAATCCTCAATGCTTAGAATCCACAATGCTTAGAATCCTCAATGCTTAGAATCCTCAATGCTTAGAATCCTCAATGCTTAGCATCCTCAATGCTTAGCTTAGAAAACTCAATGCTTAGCATCCTCAATGCTTAACAGCCTCAATGCTTAGCATCCTCAATGCTTAGCATCCTCAATGCTTAGCATCCTCATTGCTTAGAAACCTCAATGCACAGAGTCCTTAATGCTTAGAAACCTCAATACTGAGCATCCTCAGTGCTTATCTTAGAATCCTCACTGCTTAGAAACCTCAATGCTTAGAATCCTCAGTGCTTAGCATCCTCAACGCGCAGAATCCCCAATGCTTCGAAACCTCAATGCTTAGCATCCTCAATCCTTAGTATGCTCTATGCTTAGCTTAGAATCCTCAATGCTTAGAATCCTCAATGCTTACAAACCTCAATGCTGAGAAATTTTATTCTTTGAAACCTCATTGCTTAGCATCCCAAATGCTTACAAACCTCAATGCATAGTGGCCTTAATGCTTAGAAAACTCAAAGATTAGAAAACTCAATGCTTGGCTTAGAATCCTCAATGCTTAGAATCGTCAATGCTTAGAATCCTCCATGCATAGCTTAGAATCCTCAATGCTTAGAATCCTCAATGCTTAGAATCCTCAATGCTTAGCATCCTCAATGCTTAGCATCCTCAATGCTTAGAATCCTCAATGCTTAGCATCCTCAATGCTTAGCATCCTCATTGCTTAGCATCCTCATTTCTTAGCATCCTCATTGCTTAGCTTAGAATCCTCAAAGCTCAGAATCCTCACTGCTTATGAACCTCAATGCTTAGCATCCTCCATGCATTGCTTAGAAAACTCAATGCGCAGAATCCTCATTGCTTAGAAATTTTGTTGCTCTGAAACCTCAATGCTTAGCAACCCTAATGCTTACAAACCTCATTGCATAGAGGCCTTAATGTTTAGAAAAAACAAAGATTAGAAAACTCAATGCTTGGCTTAGAATCCTCAATGCTTAGAATCCTCAATGCTTAGCATCCTCAATGCTTAGAATCCTCAATGCTTAGCATCCTCAATGCTTAGAATCCTCAATGCGTAGAATCCTCAATGCTTAGAATCCTCAAAGCTTAGCATCCTCAATGCTTAGAATCCTCAATGCTTAGAATCCTCAATGCTTGGAATCCTCAGTGCTTAGCTTAGAAACCTCAATGCTTAGAATCCTCAATGCTTAGCATCCTCAATGCTTAGAATCCTCAATGCCTAGCTTAGAATCCTCAATGCTTAGAATCCTCAATGCTTAGAATGCTCAATGCACAGAATCCTTAATGCTTAGAAACCTCAATACTTAGCATCCTCAGTGCTTAGCTTAGAATCCTCACTGCTTAGAAACCTGAATGCTTAGAATCTTCAATGCTTAGAATCCTCAATGCTAAGCTTAGAAACCTCAATGCTTAGCATCCTCAATGCTTAGAAACCTCAATGCTTAGCATCCTCAATGCTTAGAATCCTCAATGCTTAGAATCCTCAATGCTTAGAATCCTCAATGCTTAGAATCCGCAATGCCTAGCTTAGAATCCTCAATGCTTAGAATCCTCAATGCTTAGAAAGCTCAATGCACAGAATCCTTAATGCTTAGAAACCTCAATACTTAGCATCCTCAGTGCTTAGCTTAGAATCCTCACTGCTTAGAAACCTGAATGCTTAGAATCCTCAAAGCTACGCTTAGAAACCTCAATGCTTAGCATCCTCAATGCTTAGCATCCTCAATCCTTAGCAACCTCAATGCATATCTTAGAATCCTCAAAGCTCAGGATCCTCAATGCTTAGAAACCTCAATGCACAGAGTCCATAATGCTGAGAAACCTCAAAATTAGAATCCTCAGTGCTTAGCATCCTCAACGCGTAGAATCCCCAATGCTTAGAAACTTCAATGCTTAGCATCCTCAATCCTTAGTATGCTCTATGCTTAGCTTAGAATCCTCAATGCTTAGAATCCTCAATGCTTATAAACCTCAATGCTGAGAAATTTTATTGTTTGAAACCTCATTGCTTAGCATCCCAAATGCTTACAAACCTCAATGCATAGAGGCCTTAATGCTTAGAAACCTCAAAGATTATAAAACTCAATGCTTGGCTTAGAATCCTCAATGCTTAGAATCCACAATGCTTAGAATCTTCAATGCTTAACATCCTCCATGCATTGCTTAGAATCCTCAATAGTTAGAATCCTCAATGCTTCACATCCTCAATGCTTAGCTTAGAAACCTCAATGCTTAGAGTCCTCAATGCTTAGCATCCTCATTGCTTAGCATCCTCATTGCTTAGCTTAGAATCCTCAAAGCTCAGAATCCTCACTGCTTAGGAACCTCAATGCTTAGCATCCTCCATGCATTGCTTAGAAACCTCAATGCGCAGAATCCTCATTGCTTAGAAATTTTACTGCTCTGAAACCTCAATGCTTAGCAACCCTAATGCTTACAAACCTCAGTGCATAGAGGGCTTAATGTCTAGAAACAGCAAAGATTAGAAAACTCAATGTTTGGCTTAGAATCCTCAATGCTTAGCATCCTCAATGCTTAGCATCCTCAATGCTTAGCATCCTCAATGCCTAGAATCCTCATTGCTTAGCATCCTCAATGCGTAGAATCCTCAATGTTTAGAATCCTCAATGCCTAGCTTAGAATCCTCAATAGTTAGAATACTCAATGCTTCGCATCCTCAATGCTTAGCTTATAAACCTCAATACATAGAATCCTCAATGCTTAGGATCCTCATTACATAGCTTAGAATCCTCAATGCTTAGAATCCTCAATGCTTAGCATCCTCAATGCTTAGAATCCTCAATGCTTAGAATCCTCAATGCTTAGCATCCTCAATGCATAGCATCCTCAATGCTTAGCATCCTCAATGCTTAGCATCCTCAATGCTTCCCATCCTCAATGCTTACCATCCTCAATGCTTACCATCCTCAATGCTTAGCATCCTCAATGCTTAGCATCCTCAATGCTTAGAATCCTCAAAGCTTAGAATCTTCAAAGCTTAGCATCCTCAATGCTTAGCATCCTCAATGCTTAGCATCCTCAATGCTTAGAATCCTCAATGCATAGCTTAGAAACCTCAATGCTTAGAATCCTCAATGCTTAGAATCCTCAATGCTTATAATCCTCAATGCCTAGATTAGAATCCTCAGTGCTTAGAATCCTCAATGCTTAGAATCCTCAGTGCTTAGAATCCTCAATGCTTAGAATCCTCAATGCTTAGCATCCTCAATGCATAGCATCCTCAATGCATAGCATCTTCAATGCATAGCTTAGATAACTCAATGCTTAGAATCCTCAATGCTTAACATCCTCAATGTTTAGAATCCTCAATGCATAGCTTAGAATCCTCAATACTTAGAAACCTCAATGCTTAGCATCCTCAATCCTTACTATGCTCTTTGCTTAGCTTAGAATCCTCAATGCTTAGAATCCTCAATGCTTACAAACCTCATTGCTGAGAAATTTTATTGTTTGAAACCTCATTGTTTAGCATCCCAAATGCTTACAAACCTCAATGCATAGATGCCTTAATGCTTAGAAACCTCAAAGATTAGAAAACTCAATGCTTGGCTTAGAATCCTCAATGCTTAGAATCCTCAATGCTTAGAATCCTCCATGTATAGCTTAGAATCCTCAATGCTTAGAATCCTCAATGCTTAGCATCCTCCATGCATTGCTTAGAATCCTCAATAGTTAGAATCCTCAATGCTTCGCATCCTCAATGCTTACTTTAGAATCCTCAATGCTTAGAATCCTCAATGCTTAGCATCCTCAATGCTTAGCATCCTCAATGCTTAGCATCCTCATTGCTTAGCATCCTCATTGCTTAGCTTAGAATCCTCAAAGCTCAGAATCTTCACTGCTTAGGAACCTCAATGCTTAGCATCCTCCATGCATTGCTTAGAAACCTCAATGCGCAGAATCCTCATTCCTTAGAAATTTTATTGCTCTGATACCTCAATGCTTAGCAACCCTAATGCTTACAAACCTCATTGCATAGAGGGCTTAATGTTTAGAAACAACAAAGATTAGAAAACTCAATGCTTGGCTTAGAATGCTCAATGCTTAGCATCCTCAATGCTTAGCATCCTCAATGCTTAGAATCCTCAATGCTTAGCATCCTCAATGCGTAGAATCCTCAATGCTTAGAATCCTCAATGCTTAGAATCCTCAATGCCTAGATTAGAATCCTCAATGCTTAGATTCCTCAATGCTTAGAATCCTCAATGCTTAGCATCCCCAATGCTTAGAATCCTCAATGATTAACATCCTCAATGCTTAGCATCCTCAATGATTAGAATCCTCAATGCTTAGCATCCTCAATGCTTAGCATCCTCAATGCTTAGCTTAGAATCCTCAATGCTTAGAATCCTCAATGCTTACAAACCTCAATGCTGAGAAATTTTATTGTTTGAAACCTCATTGCTTAGCATCCCAAATGCTTACAAACCTCAATGCATAGAGACCTTAATGCTTAGAAACCTCAAAGATTCTAAAACTCAACGCTTGGCTTAGAATCCTCAATGCTTAGAATCCTCAATGCTTAGAATCCTCCATGCATAGTTTAGAATCCTCAATGCTTAGAATCCTCAATGCTTAGCATCCTCCATGCATTGCTTAGAATCCTCTCTAGTTAGAATCCTCAATGCTTCGCATCCTCAATGCTTAGTTTAGAAACATCAATGCTTAGAATCCTCAGTGCCTGGCATCCTCAATGCTTAGCATCCTCAATGCTTAGCATCCTCATTGCTTAGCATCCTCATTGCTTAGCTTAGAATCCTCAAAGCTCAGAATCCTCACTGCTTAGAATCCTCAATGCTTAGAATCCTCAATGCTTAGCATCCTCAATGCTTAGCATCCTCAATGCTTAGAATCCTCAATGCTTAGCGTCCTCAAATCTTAGAATCCTCATTGCTTAGCATCCTCAATGCTTAGCATCCTCAATGCTTAGAATCCTCATTGCTTAGAATCCTCAATGCTTTGCTTAGAAACCTCAATGCTTAGAATCCTCAACGCTTAGAATCCTCAATGCTTAGAATCCTCCAGGCATTGCTTGGAATCCTCAATAGTCAGAATCCTCAATGCTTCGCGTCCTCAATGCTTAGCTTAGAAACCTCAATACATAGAATCCTCAATGCTTAGCATCCACATTACATAGCTTAGAATCCTCAATGCTTAGCATCCTCAATGCTTAGCATCCTCAATGCTTAGAATCCTCAATGCTTAGCATCCTCAAAGCTTAGCATCCTCAATGCTTAGCATCCTCAATGCTTAGAAACCTCAATGCTTTGCTTAGAAACCTCAATGCTTAGAATCCTCAATGCTTAGAATCCTCAATGCTTAGAATCCTCAATGCTTAGCATCCTCAATGCGTGGCATCCTCAATGCTTAGCATCCTCAATGCATAGAATCCTCAATGCTTAGCTTAGAAACCTCAATGCTTAGAATCCTCAATGCTTAGAATCCTCAATGCTTAGAATCCTCAATGCCTAGATTAGAATCCTCAATGCTTAGAATCCTCATTGCTTAGAATCCTCAATGCTTAGAATCCTCAATGCTTAGCATCCTCAATGCTTAGCTTAGAAAACTCAGTGCTTAGAATCCTCAATTCTTAGAAACCTCAATGCACAGAGTCCTTAATGCTTAGAAACCTCAATACTTATCATCCTCAATGCTTAGCTTAGAATCCTCACTGCTTAGAAACCTGAATGCTTAGAATCCTCAATGCTTAGAATCATCAATGCTTAGCATAGAAACCTCAATGCTTAGAATTCTCAATGCTTAACATCCTCAATGTTTAGAATCCTCAGTGCATAGCATAGAATCCTCAATGCTTAGAATCCTCAATGCTTAGCATCCTCAATGCTTAGCATCCTCAATGCCTAGAATCCTCAATGCTTATCTTAGAAACCTCAATGCTTAGAATCCTCAATGCTTAGAATCCTCAATGCTTAGAATCCTCAATGCTTAGAATCCTCAATGCTTAGCACCCTCAATGCTTAGCTTAGAAAACTCAATGCTTAGCATCCTCAATGCTTAACAGCCTCAATGCTTAGCATCCTCAATGCTTAGCATCCTCAATGCTTAGCATCCTCATTGCTTAGAAACCTCAATGCACAGAGTCCTTAATGCTTAGAAACCTCAATACTTAGCATCCTCTGTGCTTAGCTTAGAATCCTTTGCTTAGAAACCTCAATGCTTAGAATCCTCAGTGCTTAGCATCCTCAACGCGTAGAATGCCCATTGCTTAGAAACCTCAATGCTTAGCATCCTCAATCCTTAGTATGCTCTAAGCTTAGCTTATAATCCTCAATGCTTAGAATCCTCAATGCTGAGAATCCTCAATGCTTAGCATCCTCAATGCTTAGCATCCTCAATGCTTAGCATCCTCAATGCTTAGCTTAGAAAACTCAATGCTTAGCATCCTCAATGCTTAACAGCCTCAAAGCTTAGTATCCTCAATGCTTAGAAACCTCAATGCTTAGCATCCTCAATGCTTAGAAACCTCAATGCACAGAGTCCTTAATTCTTAGAAACCTCAATACTTAGCATCCTCAGTACTTAGTTTAGAATCCTCAATGCTTAACATCCTCAATGTTTAGAATCCTCAATGCATAGCTTAGAATCCTCAATGCTTAGAATCCTCAATGCTTAGAATCCTCAATGCTTAGCATCCTCAATGCTTAGCATCCTCAATGCTTAGCATCCTCAATGCATATCTTAGAATCCTCAAAGCTCAGTATCCTCAATGCTTAGAAACCTCAATGCACAGAGTTCTTAATGCTTAGAAACCTCAATACTTAGCATCCTCATTGCTTAGCTTAGAATCCTCACTGCATAGAAACCTCAATGCTTAGAATCCTCAGTGCTTAGCATCCTCAACGCGTAGAATCCTCAATGCTTAGCATCCTCCATGCATAGCTTAGAATCCTCAATGCTTAGAATCCTCAATGCTTAGCATCCACATTACATAGCTTAGAATCCTCAATGCTTAGCATCCTCAATGCTTAGAATCCTCAATGCTTAGCATCCTCAAAGCTTAGCATCCTCAATGCTTAGCATCCTCAATGCTTAGAAACCTCAATGCTTTGCTTAGAAACCTCAATGCTTAGAATCCTCAATGCTTAGAATCCTCAATGCTTAGAATCCTCAATGCTTAGCATCCTCAATGCGTGGCATCCTCAATGCTTAGCATCCTCAATGCTTAGAATCCTCAATGCTTAGCTTAGAAACCTCAATGCTTAGAATCCTCAATGCTTAGAATCCTCAATGCTTAGAATCCTCAATGCCTAGATTAGAATCCTCAATGCTTAGAATCCTCATTGCTTAGAATCCTCAATGCTTAGAATCCTCAACGCTTCGCATCCTCAATGCTTAGCTTAGAAACCTCAATGCTTAGAATCCTCAATGCTTAGAATCCTCAATGCTTACCTTAGAAACCTCAATGCTTAGAATCCTCACTGCTTAGAATACTCAATGCTTAGAATCCTCAATGCTTAGAATCCTCAATGCTTAGAATACTCAATGCACAGAGTCCTTAATGCTTAGAAAACTCAATACTTAGCATCCTCAGTGCTTAGCTTAGAATCCTCACTGCTTAGAAACCTGAATGCTTAGAATCCTCAATGAGTAGAATCCTCAGTGCTAAGCTTAGAAACCTCAATGCTTAGAATCCTCAATGCTTAGAATCCTCAATGCTTAGAATCCTCAATGCTTAGCATCCTCAATGCTTAGCATCCTCAATGCTTAGAATCCTCAATGCTTAGAATCCTCAATGCTTAGCTTAGAATCCTCAAAGCTACAGATCCCCAATGCTTAGAAACCTCAATGCACAGAGTCCTTAATGCTTAGAAACCTCAATACTTGGCATCCTCAGTGCTTAGCTTAGAATCCTCACTGCTTAGAAACCTCAATGCTTAGAATCCTCAGTGCTTAGCTTAGAAAACTCAATACTTAGAATCCTCAATGCTTAACAGCCTCAATGCTTAGCATCCTCAATGCATATCTTAGAATCCTCAAAGCTCAGGATCCTCAATGCTTAGAAACCTCAATGCACAGAGTCATTAATGCTTAGAAACCTCAATACTTAGCATCCTCAGTGCTTAGCTTAGAATCCTCACTGCTTAGAAACCTCAATGCTTAGAATCCTCAGTGCTTAGCATCCTCAACGCGTAGAATCCCCAATGCTTAGAAACGTCAATGCTTAGCATCCGCAATCCTTAGTATGCTCTATGCTTAGCTTAGAATCCTCAATGCTTAGAATCCTCAATGCTTACAAACCTCAATGCTGAGAAATTTTATTGTTTGAAACCTCATTGCTTAGCATCCCAAATGCTAACAAACATCAATGCATTGAGGCCTTAATGCTTAGAAACCTCAAAGATTAGAAAACCCAATGCTTGGTTTAGAATCCTCAATGCTTAGAATCCTCAATGCTTAGAATCCTCAATGCTTAGAATCCTCAATGCTTAGCAATCTACATGCATTGCTTAGAATCCTCAATAGTTAGAATCCTCAATGCTTCGCATCCTCAATGCTTAGCTTAGAAACCTCAATGCTTAGAATCCTCAATGCTTAGCATCCTCAATGCTTAGCATCCTCATTGCTTAGCATCCTCATTGCTTAGCATCCTCTTTGCTTAGCTTAGAATCCTCAAAGCTCAGAATCCTCATGCTTAGAAACCTCAATGCGCAGAATCCTCATTGCTTAGAAATATTATTGCTCTGAAACCTCAATGCTTAGCAACCCTAATGCTTACAAACCTAATTGCATAGAGGCCTTAATGTTTAGAAACAACAAAGATTAGAAAACTCAATGCTTGGCTTAGAATCCTCAATGCTTAGAATCCTCAATGCTTAGAATCCTCAATGCTTAGCATCCTCAATGCTTAGCATCCTCAATGCTTAGAATCCTCAATGCTTAGCATCCTCAATGCTTAGAATCCTCAATGCTTAGAATCCTCAATGCTTAGAATCCTCAAAACTTAGCATCCTCAATGCTTAGCATCCCCAATGCTTAGAATCCTCAATGCTTAGCTTAGAAACCTCAATGCTTAGAATCCTCAATGCTTAGCATCCGCAATGCTTAGAATCCTCAATGCCTAGCTTAGAATCCTCAATGCTTAGAATCCTCAATGCTTAGAATGCTCAATGCACAGAATCCTTAATGCTTAGAAACCTCAATACTTAGCATCCTCAGTGCTTAGCTTAGAATCCTCACTGCTTAGAAACCTGAATGCTTAGAATCCTCAGTGCTTAGAATCCTCAATGCTAAGCTTAGAAACCTCAATGCTTAGCATCCTCAATGCTTAGAATCCTCAATGCTTAGCATCCTCAATGCTTAGCATCCTCAATCCTTAGCAACCTCAATGCATATCTTAGAATCCTCAAAGCTCAGGATCCTCAATGCTTAGAAACCTCAATGCACAGAGTCCATAATGCTTAGAAACCTCAATACTTAGAATCCTCAGTGCTTAGCATCCTCAACGCGTAGAATCCCCAATGCTTAGAAACCTCAATGCTTAGCATCCTCAATCCTTAGTATGCTCTATGCTTAGCTTAGAGTCCTCAATGCTTAGAATCCTCAATGCTTACAAACCTCAATGCATAGAGGCCTTAATGCTTAGAAACCTCAAAGATTAGAAAACTCAATGCTTGGCTTAGAATCCTCAATGCTTAGAATCCTCAATGCTTAGAATCCTCCATGCATAGCTTAGAATCCTCAATGCTTAGAATCCTCCATGCATAGCTTAGAATACTCAATGCTTAGAATCTTCAATGCTTAGCATCCTCCATGCATTGCTTAGAATCCTCAATAGTTAGAATCCTCAATGCTTTGCATCCTCAATGCTTAGCTTAGAAACCTCAATGCTTAGAATCCTCAATGCTTAGCATCCTCAATGCTTTGTATCCTCATTGCTGAGCATCCTCATTGCTTAGCTTAGAATCCTCAAAGCTCAGAATCCTCACTGCTTAGGAACCTCAATGCTTAGCATCCTCCATGCATTGCTTATAATCCTCAATGCGCAGAATCCTCATTGCTTAGAAATTTTACTGCTCTGAAACCTCAATGCTTAGCAACCATAATGCTTACAAACCTCAGTGCATAGAGGGCTTAATGTCTAGAAACAACAAAGATTAGAAAACTCAATGCTTGGCTTAGAATCCTCAATGCTTAGCATCCTCAATGCTTAGCATCCTCAATGCCTAGAATCCTCAATGCTTAGCATCCTCAATGCGTAGAATCCTCAATGTTTAGAATCCTCAATGCCTAGCTTAGAATCCTCAATAGTTAGAATACTCAATGCTTCGCATCCTCAATGCTTAGCTTATAAACCTCAATACTTAGAATCCTCAATGCTTAGCATCCTCATTACATAGCTTAGAATCCTCAATGCTTAGAATCCTCAATGCTTAGCATCCTCAATGCTTAGAATCCTCAATGCTTAGAATCCTCCATGCTTAGCATCCTCAATGCATAGCATCCTCAATGCTTAGCATCCTCAATGATTAGCATCCTCAATGCTTACCATCCTCAATGCTTACCATCCTCAATGCTTACCGTCCTCAATGCTTAGCATCCTCAATACTTAGCATCCTCAATGCTTTGCTTAGAAACCTCAATGCTTAGAATCCTCAATGCTTAGAATCCTCAATGCCTAGCTTAGAATCCTCAATGCTTAGAATCCTCAGTGCTTAGCATCCTCAATGCTTAGCATCCTCAATGCTTAGAATCCTCCATGCATAGCTTAGAAACCTCAATGCTTAGAATCCTCAATGCTTAGAATCCTCAATGCTTAGAATCCTCAATGCCTAGATTAGAATCCTCAATGCTTAGAATCCTCAATGCTTAGAATCCTCAGTGCTTAGAATCCTCAATGCATAGAATCCTCAATGCTTAGCATCCTCAATGCATAGCATCCTCAATGCATAGCATCTTCAATGCATAGCTTAGAAAACTCAATGCTTAGAATCCTCAATGCTTAACATCCTCAATGTTTAGAATCCTCAATGCATAGCTTAGAATCCTCAATGCTTAGAATCCTCAATGCTTAGCATCCTCAATCCTTAGTATGCTCTTTGCTTAGCTTAGAATCCTCAATGCTTAGAATCCTCAATGCTTACAAACCTCAATGCTGAGAAATTTTATTGTTTGAAACCTCATTGTTTAGCATCCCAAATGCTTACAAACCTCAATGCATAGAGGCCTTAATGCTTAGAAACCTCAAAGATTAGAAAACTCAATGCTTGGCTTAGAATCCTCAATGCTTAGAATCCTCAATGCTTAGAATCCTCCATGCATAGCTTAGAATCCTCAATGCTTAGAATCCTCAATGCTTAGCATCCTCCATGCATTGCTTAGAATCCTCAATAGTTAGAATCCTCAATGCTTCGCATCCTCAATGCTTAGGTTAGAAACCTCAATGCTTAGAATCCTCAATGCTTAGCATCCTCAATGCTTACCATCCTCAATGCTTAGCATCCTCAATGCTTAGCATACTCATTGCTTAGCTTACAATCCTCAAAGCTCAGAATCCTCACTGCTTAGGAACCTCAATGCTTAGCATCCTCTATGCATTGCTCAGAAACCTCAATGCGCAGAATCCTCATTGCTTAGAAAATTTATTGCTCTGAAAACTCAATGCTTAGCAACCCTAATGCTTACAAACAAATTGCATAAAGGGCTTAATGTTTAGAAACAACAAACATTAGAAAACTCAATGCTTGGCTTAGAATCCTCAATGCTTAGCATCCTCAATGCTTAGCATCCTCAATGCTTAGCATCCTCAATGCTTAGAATCCTCAATGCTTAGATTCCTCAATGCTTAGAATCCTCAATGCTTAGCATCCTCAATGCTTAGCTTAGAAAACTCAATACTTAGAATCCTCAATGCTTAACAGCCTCAATGCTTAGCATCCTCAATGCATATCTTAGAATCCTCAAAGCTCAGGATCCTCAATGCTTAGAAACCTCAATGCACAGAGTCATTAATGCTTAGAAACCTCAATACTTAGCATCCTCAGTGCTTAGCTTAGAATCCTCAGTGCTTAGCATCCTCAACGCGTAGAATCCCCAATGCTTAGAAACCTCAATGCTTAGCATCCTCAATCCTTAGTATGCTCTATGCTTAGCTTAGAATCCGAAATGCTTAGAATCCTCAATGCTTACAAACCTCAATGCTGAGAAATTTTATTGTTTGAAACGTCATTGCTTAGCATCCCAAATGCTTACAAACCTCAATGCATAGAGACCTTAATGCTTAGAAACCTCGAAGATTAGAAAACTCAACGCTTGGCTTAGAATCCTCAAAGCTTAGAATCCCCAATGCTTAGAATCCTCCATGCATAGTTTAGAATCCTCAATGCTTAGAATCCTCAATGCTTAGCATCCTCAATGCTTAGCTTAGAAACCTCAATGCTTAGAATCCTCAATGCCTGGCATCCTCAATGCTTAGCATCCTCACTGCTTAGCATCCTCATTGCTTAGCATCCTCATTGCTTAGCTCAGAATCCTCAAAGCTCAGAATCCTCACTGCTTAGGAACCTCAATGCTTAGCATCCTCCATGCATTGCTTAGAAACCTCAATGCGCAGAATCCTTATTGCTTAGAAATTTTATTGCTCTGAAACCTCAATGCTTAGCAACCCTAATGCTTACAAACCTCATTGCATAGAGGCCTTCATGTTTAGAAACAACAAATATTAGAAAACTCAATGCTTGGCTTAGAATCCTCAATGCTTAGCATCCTCAATGCTTCGAATCCTCAATGCTTAGAATCCTCAATGCTTAGCATCCTCAATGCTTAGAATCCTCAATGCTTAGCATCCTCAATGCTTAGCATCCTCAATGCTTAGAATCCTCAATGGATAGCGTCCTCAAATCTTAGAATCCTCAATGCTTAGCATCCTCAATGCTTAGAATCCTCAATGCTTAGAATCCTCAATGCTTTGCTTAGAAACCTCAATGCTTAGAATCCTCAACGCTTAGAATCCTCAATGCTTAGAATCCTCCATGCATTGCTTAGAATCCTCAATAGTTAGAATCCTCAATGCTTCGCGTCCTCAATGCTTAGCTTAGAAACCTCAATACTTAGAATCCTCAATGCTTAGCATCCTCATTACATAGCATAGAATCCTCAATGCTTAGCATCCTCAATGCTTAGCATCCTCAATGCTTAGAATCCTCAATGCTTAGCATCCTCAAAGCTTAGCATCCTCAATGCTTAGCATCCTCAATGCTTAGCATCCTCAATGCTTAGAAACGTCAATGCTTTGCTTAGAAACCTCAATGCTTAGAATCGTCAATGCTTAGAATCCTCAATTCTTAGAATCCTCAATGCATAGAATCCTCAATGCTTAGCATCCTCAATGCTTAGCGTCCTCATTACATAGATTAGAATCCTCAATGCTTAGAATCCTCAATGCTTAGCATCCTCAATGCTTGGAATCCTCAATGCTTAGAATCCTCAATGCATAGCATAGAATCCTCAATGCTTAGAATCCTCAATGCTTAGCATCCTCAATGCTTAGCATCCTCAATGCTTAGCATCCTCAATGCCTAGAATCCTCAACGCTTAGCTTAGAAACCTCAATGCTTAGAATCCTCAATGCTTAGAATCCTCAATGCTTAGAATCCTCAATGCTTAGAATCCTCAATGCTTAGCAACCTCAATGCTTAGATTAGAAAACTCAATGCTTAGCATCCTCAATGCTTAACAGCCTCAATGCTTAGCATCCTCAATGATTAGCATCCTCAATGCTTAGCATCCTCAATGTTTAGCATCCTCATTGCTTAGAAACCTCAATGCACAGAGTCCTTAATGCTTAGAAACCTCAATACTTAGCATCCTCAGTGCTTTGCTTAGAATCCTCACTGCTTAGAAACCTGAATGCTTAGAATCCACAATGCTTAGAATCCTCAATGCTTAGCATCCTCATTGATTAGCCTCCTCAATGCTTGGCATCCTCAATGCTTAGAATCCTCAATGCTTAGAATCCTCAATGCTTAGAATCCTCAATGCTTAGCATCCTCAATGCTTAGCTTAGAAACCTCAATGCACAGAGTCCTTAATGCTTAGAAACCTCAATGCACAGAGTCCTTAATGCTTAGAAACCTCAATACTTAGCATCCTCAGTGCTTAGCTTAGAATCCTTTGCTTAGAAACCTCAATGCTTAGAATCCTCAGTGCTTAGCATCCTCATCGCGCAGAATGCCCAATGCTTAGAAACCTCAATGTTTAGCATCCTCAATCCTTAGTATGCTCTATGCTTAGCTTAGAATCCTCAATGCTTAGAATCCTCAATGCATACAAACCTCAATGCTGAGAAATTTTATTATTTGAAACCTCATTGCTTAGCATCCCAAATGCTTACAAACCTAAATGCATAGATGTCTTAATGCTTAGAAACCTCAAAGATTAGAAAAATCAATGCTTGGCTTAGAATCCTCAATGCTTAGAATCCCCAATGCTTAGAATCCTCAATGCTTAGCATCCTCCATGCATTGCTTAGAATCCTCAATGCTTAGAATACTCAATGCTTAACATCCTCATTACATAGCATAGAATCCTCATTGCTTAGCATCCTCAATGCTTAGAATCCTCAATGCTTAGAAACCTCAATGCTTAGAATCCTCAATGCTTAGAATCCTCAATGCTTAGAATCCTCAATGCTTAGCATCCTCAATGCTTAGAAACCTCAATGCTTAGAATCCACAATGCCTAGCTTAGAATCCTCAATGCTGAGAATCCTCAATGCTGAGAATCCTCAATGCTTAGAATCCTCAATGCTTAGAAACCTCAATGCACAGAGTCCTTAATGCTTAGAAACCTCAATACTTAGCAACCTCAGTGCTTAGCGTAGAATCCTCACTGCTTAGAAACCTGAATGCTTAGAATCCTCAATGCTTAGATTCCTCGATGCTTAGAATCCTCAATGCTTAGCTTAGAAACATCAATGCTTAGAATCCTCAATGCTTAACATCCTCAATGCTTAGAATCCTCAATGCTTAGAATCCACAATGCTTAGCATCCTCAATGCATAGCTTAGAATCTCCAAAGCTCAGGATCCTCAATGCTTAGAAACCTCAATGCACAGAGTCCTTAATGCTTAGAAACCTCAATACTTAGCATTCACAGTACTTAGCATAGAATCCTCACTGCTTAGAAACCTCAATGCTTATAATCCTCAGTGCTTAGCATCCTCAATGCGTAGAATCCCCAATGCTTAGAAACCTCAATGCTTAGCATCCTCAATCCTTAGTATGCTCTATGCTTAGCATAGAATCCTCAATGCTTAGAATCCTCAATGCTTAGCATCCTCAATGCTTTGTATCCCCATTACATAGCTTAGAATCCTCAATGCTTAGCATCCTCAATGCTTAGCATCCTCATTGCTTAGCTTCGAATCCTCAAAGCTCAGAATCCTCACTGCTTAGGAACCTCAATGCTTAGCATCCTCCATGCATTGCTTAGAAACCTCAATGCGTAGAATCCTCATTGCTTAGAAATTTTATTGCTCTGAAACCTCAATGCTTAGCATCCCTAATGCTTACAAACCTCAGTGCATAGAGGCCTTAATGTTTAGAAACAGCAAAGATTAGAAAACTCAATGCTTGGCTTAGAATCCTCAATGTTTAGAATCCTCAATGCATAGAATCCTCAATGCTTAGCATCCTCAATGCTTAGCGTCCTCATTACATAGATTAGAATCCTCAATGCTTAGAATCCTCAATGCTTAGCATCCTCAATGCTTGGAATCCTCAATGCTTAGAATCCTCAATGCTTAGTATCCTCAATGCTTAGAAACCTCAATGCATAGCATCCTCAGTGCTTAGCTTAGAATCCTCAATGCTTAACATCCTCAATGTTTAGAATCCTCAATGCATAGCTTAGAATCCTCAATGCTTAGAATCGTCAATGCTTAGCATCCTCAATGCTTAGCATCCTCAATGCTTAGAATCCTCAATGCTTAGAATCCTCAATGCTTAGCATCCTCAATGCATATCTTAGAATCCTCAAAGCTCAGTATCCTCAATGCTTAGAAACCTCAATGCACAGAGCCCTTAATGCTTAGAAACCTCAATACTTAGCATCCTCATTGCTTAGCTTAGAATCCTCACTGCTTAGAAACCTCAATGCTTAGAATCCTCAGTGCTTAGCATCCTCAACGCGTAGAATCCTCAATGCTTAGAAACCTCAATGCTTAGCATCCTCCATGCATAGCTTAGAATCCTCAGTGCTTAGAATCCTCAATGCGTAGCATCCTCAATGCTTAGAATCCTCAATGCTTAGCATCCTCCATGCATAGCTTAGAATCCTCAATGCTTACAGTCCTCATTGCTTAGCATCCTCATTGCTTAGCATCCTCATTGCTGAGCTTCGAATCCTCAAAGCTCAGAATCCTCACTGCTTAGGAACCTCAATGCTTAGCATCCTCCATGCATTGTTTAGAAACCTCAATGCGTAGAATCCTCATTGCTTAGAAATTTTATTGCTCTGAAACCTCAATTCTTAACATCCCTAATGCGTACAAACCTCAGTGCATAGAGGCCTTAATGTTTAGAAACCTCAAAGATTAGAAAACTCAATGCTTGGCGTAGAATCCTCAATGCTTAGAATCCTCAATGCTTAGAATCCTCAATGCTTAGCATCCTCAATGCTTAGCATCCTCAATGCTTAGAATCCTAAATGCTTAGAATCCTCAATGCCTAGCTTAGAATCCTCAATGCTTAGAATCCTCAATGCTTGGAATCCTCAATGCTTCGAATCCTCAATGCTTAGAAACCTCAATGCACAGAGTCCTTAATGCTTAGAAACCTCAATACTTAGAATCCTCAGTGCTTAGCGTAGAATCCTCACTGCTTAGAAACCTGAATGCTTAGAATCCTCAATGCTTAGATTCCTCGATGCTTAGAATCCTCAATGCTTAGCTTAGAAACCTCAATGCTTAGAATCCTCAATGCTTAACATCCTCAATGCTTAACATCCTCATTGCTTAGAATCCTCAATGCTTAGCATCCTCAATGCATATCTTAGAATCCTCAAAGCTCAGTATTCTCAATGCTTAGAAACCTCAATGCACAGAGTCCTTAATGCTTAGAAACCTCAATACTTAGCATCCTCATTGCTTAGCTTAGAATCCTCACTGCTTAGAAACCTCAATGCTTAGAATCCACAGTGCTTAGCATCCTCAACGCGTAGAATCCTCAATGCTTAGAAACCTCAATGCTTAGCATCCTCCATGCATAGCTTAGAATCCTCAGTGCTTAGAATCCTCAATGCTTAGAATCCTCAATGCTTAGAATCCTCAATGCTTAGCATCCTCCATGCATAGCTTAGAATCCTCAATGCTTACAGTCCTCATTGCTTAGCATCCTCATTGCTTAGCATCCTCATTGCTGAGCTTCGAATCCTCAAAGCTCAGAATCCTCACTGCTTAGGAACCTCAATGCTTAGCATCCTCCATGCATTGTTTAGAAACCTCAATGCGTAGAATCCTCATTGCTTAGAAATTTTATTGCTCTGAAACCTCAATTCTTAACATCCCTAATGCGTACAAACCTCAGTGCATAGAGGCCTTAATGTTTAGAAACCTCAAAGATTAGAAAACTCAATGCTTGGCGTAGAATCCTCAATGCTTAGAATCCTCAATGCTTAGAATCCTCAATGCTTAGCATCCTCAATGCTTAGCATCCTCAATGCTTAGAATCCTAAATGCTTAGAATCCTCAATGCCTAGCTTAGAATCCTCAATGCTTAGAATCCTCAATGTTTAGAATCCTGAATGTTTAGAATCCTCAATGCTTAGAAACCTCAATGCACAGAGTCCTTAATGCTTAGAAACCTCAATACTTAGCATCCTCAGTGCTTAGCGTAGAATCCTCACTGCTTAGAAACCTGAATGCTTAGAATCCTCAATGCTTAGATTCCTCGATGCTTAGAATCCTCAATGCTTAGCTTAGAAACCTCAATGCTTAGAATCCTCAATGCTTAACATCCTCAATGCTTAACATCCTCAATGCTTAGAATCCTCAATGCTTAGCATCCTCAATGCATATCTTAGAATCCTCAAAGCTCAGTATCCTCAATGCTTAGAAACCTCAATGCACAGAGTCCTTAATGCTTAGAAACCTCAATACTTAGCATCCTCATTGCTTAGCTTAGAATCCTCACTGCTTAGAAACCTCAATGCTTAGAATCCTCAGTGCTTAGCATCCTCAACGCGTAGAATCCTCAATGCTTAGCATCCTCTATGCATAGCTTAGAATCCTCAATGCTTAGAATCCTCAATGCTTAGCATCCTCAATGCTTAGAATCCTCAATGCTTAGCAACCTCCATGCATAGCTTAGAATCCTCAATGCTTAGAGTCCTCAATGCTTAGCATCCTCATTGCTTAGCAGTCTCATTGCTGAGCTTCGACTCCTCAAAGCTCAGAATCCTCACTGCTTAGGAACCTCAATGCTCAGCATCCTCCATGCATTGTTTAGAAACCTCAATGCGTAGAATCCTCATTGCTTAGAAATTTTATTGCTCTGAAACCTCAATTCTTAGCATCCCTAATGCGTACAAACCTCAGTGCATAGAGGCCTTTATTTTTAGAAACCTCAAAGATTAGAAAACTCAATGCTTGGCGTAGAATCCTCAATGCTTAGAATCGTCAATGCTTAGCATCCTCAATGCTTAGCATCCTCAATGCTTAGAATCCTCAATGCTTAGAATCCTCAATGCTTAGAATCCTCAATGCCTAGCTTAGAATCCTCAATGCTTAGAATCCTCAATGCTTAGAATCCTCAGTGCTTAGAAACCTCAATGCACCGAGTCCTTAATGCTTAGAAACCTCAATACTTCGCATCCTCAGTGCTTAGCTTAGAATCCTCACTGCTTAGAAACCTCAATGCTTAGAATCCTCAGTGCTTAGCATCCTCAATGCCTAGATTAGAATCCTCAATGTTTAGAATCCTCAATGCTTAGAATCCTCAATGCTTACCTTAGAAACCTCAATGCTCAGAATCCTCCCTGCTTAGAATCCTCAATGCTTAGAATCCTCAATGCTTAACATCCTCAATGCTTAACATCCTCAATGCTTAGAATCCTCAATGTTTAGCATCCTCAATGCTTAGCATCCTCAATGCATAGCTTACAATCCTCAAAGCTCAGGATCATCAATGCTTAGAAACCTCAATGCACAGAGTCCTTAATGCTTAGAAACCTCAATACTTCGCATCCTCAGTGCTTAGCTTAGAATCCTCACTGCTTAGAAACCTCAATGCTTAGAATCCTCAGTGCTTAGCATCCTCAATGCCTAGATTAGAATCCTCAATGTTTAGAATCCTCAATGCTTAGAATCCTCAATGCTTACCTTAGAAACCTCAATGCTCAGAATCCTCCCTGCTTAGAATCCTCAATGCTTAGAATCCTCAATGCTTAGAATCCTCAATGCCTAGATTAGAATCCTCAATACTTAGAATCCTCAATGCTTAGAATCCTCAATGCTTAGCATCCTCAATGCTTAGCTTAGAAAACTCAGTGCATAGAATCCTCAATGCTTAGAAACCTCAATACACAGAATCCTTAATGCTTAGAAACCTCAATACTTAGCATCCTAAGTGCTTAGCATAGAATCCTCACTGCTTAGAAACCTGAATGCGTAGAATCCTCAGTGCTTAGAATCCTCAATGCTTAGCTTGGAAACCTCAATACTTTGCTTAGAAACCTCAATGCTTAGAATCCTCAATGCTTAGAATCCTCAATGCCTAGCTTATAATCCTCAATGCTTAGAATCCTCAATGCTTATAATCCTCAATGCTTAGCATCCTCAATGCTTAGCATCCTCAATACTTAGCATCCTCAATGCTTAGAATCCTCCATGCTTAGCTTAGAAACCTCAATGCTTAGAATCCTCAAGGCTTAGAATCCTCAATGCTTAGAATCCTCAAAGCTTAGAATCCTCAATGCTTAGAATCCTCAATGCTTAGCATCCTCAATGCTTAGCTTAGAAAACTCAATGCTTAGAATCCTCAATGCTTAACATCCTCAATGTTTAGAATCCTCAATGCATAGCTTAGAATCCTCAATGCTTAGAATCCTCAATGCTTAGCATCCTCAATCCTTAGTATGCTCTATGCTTAGCTTAGAATCCTCAATGCTTAGAATCCTCAATGCTTACAAACCTCAATGCTGAGAAATTTTATTGTTTGAAACCTCATTGCTTAGCATCCCAAATGCTTACAAACCTCAATGCATAGAGGCCTTAATGCTTAGAAACCTCAAAGATTAGAAAACTCAATGCTTGGCTTAGAATCCTCAATGCTTAGAATCCTCAATGCTTAGAATCTTCAATGCTTTGCATCCTCAATGCTTAGCTTAGAAACCTCAATGCTTAGAATCCTCAATTCTTAGCATCCTCAATGCTTTGTATCCTCATTGCTTAGCATCCTCATTGCTTAGCTTAGAATCCTCAAAGCTCAGAATCCTCACTGCTTAGGAACCTCAATGCTTAGCATCCTCCATGCATTGCTTAGAATCCTCAATGCGCAGAATCCTCATTGCTTAGAAATTTTACTGCTCTGAAACCTCAATGCTTAGCAACCCTAATGCTTACAAACCTCAGTGCATAGAGGGCTTAATGTCTAGAAACAACAAAGATTAGAAAACTCAATGTTTGGCTTAGAATCCTCAATGCTTAGCATCCTCAATGCTTAGCATCCTCAATGCTTAGAATCCTCAATGCTTAGAATACTCAATGCACAGAGTCCTTAATGCTTAGAAACCTCAATACTTAGCATCCTCAGTGCTTAGCTTAGAATCCTCACTGCTTAGAAACCTGAATGCTTAGAATCCTCAATGATTAGAATCCTCAATGCTAAGCTTAGAAACCTCAATGCTTAGAATCCTCAATGCTTAGAATCCTCAATGCTTAGAATCCTCAATGCTTAGCATCCTCAATGCTTAGAATCCTCAATGCTTAGAAACCTCAATGCACAGAGTCCTTAATGCTTAGAAACCTCAATACTTAGCATCCTCAGTGCTTAGCTTAGAATCCTCACTGCTTAGAAACCTCAATGCTTAGAATCCTCAGTGCTTAGCATTCTCAACGCGTAGAATCCCCAATGCTTAGAAACCTCAATGCTTAGCATCCGCAATCCTTAGTATGCTCTATGCTTAGCTTAGAATCCTCAATGCTTAGAATCCTCAATGCTTACAAACCTCAATGCTGAGAAATTTTATTATTTGAAACCTCATTGCTTAGCATCCCAAATGCTAACAAACATCAATGCATAGAGGCCTTAATGCTCAGAAACCTCGAAGATTAGAAAACTCAACGCTTGGCTTAGAATCCTCAATGCTTAGAATCCTCAATGCTTAGAATCCTCCATGCATTGCTTAGAATCCTCACTAGTTAGAATCCTCAATGCTTCGCATCCTCAATGCTTAGCTTAGAAACCTCAATGCTTAGAATCCTCAATGCCTGGCATCCTCAATGCTTAGCATCCTCAATGCTTAGCATCCTCATTGCTTAGCATCCTCATTGCTTAGCTCAGAATCATCAAAGCTCAGAATCCTCACTGCTTAGGAACCTCAATGCTTAGCATCCTCCATGCATTGCTTAGAAACCTCAATGCGCAGAATCCTCATTGCTTAGAAATTTTATTGCTCTGAAACCTCAATGCTTAGCAACCCTAATGCTTACAAACCTCAGTGCATAGAGGCCTTAATGTTTAGAAACAACAAAGATTAGAAAACTCAATGCTTGGCTTAGAATCCTCAATGCTTAGCATCCTCAATTCTTAGAATCCTCAATGCTTAGAATCCTCAATGCTTAGCATCCTCAATGCTTAGAATCCTCAATGCTTAGCATCCTCAATGCTCAGCATCCTCAATGCTTAGCATCCTCAATGCTTAGAATCCTCAATGGATAGCGTCCTCAAATCTTAGAATCCTCAATGCTTAGCATCCTCAATGCTTAGAATCCTCAATGCTTAGAATCCTCAATGCTTTGCTTAGAAACCTCAATGCTTAGAATCCTCAACGCTTAGAATCCTCAATGCTTAGAATCCTCCATGCATTGCTTAGAATCCTCAATAGTTAGAATCCTCAATGCTTCGCGTCCTCAATGCTTAGCTTAGAAACCTCAATACTTAGAATCCTCAATGCTTAGCATCCTCATTACATAGCTTAGAATCCTCAATGCTTAGCATCCTCAATGCTTAGCATCCTCAATGCTTAGAATCCTCAATGCTTAGCGTCCTCAAAGCTTAGCATCCTCAATGCTTAGCATCCTCAATGCTTAGCATCGTCAATGCTTAGAAACATCAATGCTTTGCTTAGAAACCTCAATGCTTAGAATCGTCAATGCTTAGAATCCTCAATTCTTAGAATCCTCAATGCTTAGAATCCTCAATGCTTAGCATCCTCAATGCTTAGCATCCTCAATGCTTAGAATCCTCAATGCTTAGCTTAGAAACCTCAATGCTTAGAATCCTCAATGCTTAGAATCCTCAATGCTTAGAATCCTCAATGCCTAGATTAGAATCCTCAATGCTTAGAATCCTCAATGCTTAGAATCATCAATGCTTAGAATCCTCAATGCTTAGAATCCTCAATGCTTAGCATCCTCAATGCTTAGCTTAGAAAACTCAATGCTTAGAATCATCAATGCTTAGAAACCTCAATGCACAGAGTCCTTAATGCTTAGAAACCTCAATACTTAGCATCCTCAATGCTTAGCTTAGAAACCTCAATGCTTATAATTCTCAATGCTTAATATCCTCAATGTTTAGAATCCTCAATGCATAGCATAGAATCCTCAATGCTTAGAATCCTCAATGCTTAGCATCCTCAATGCTTAGCATCCTCAATGCCTAGAATCCTCAATGCTTAGCTTAGAAACCTCAATGCTTAGAATCCTCAATGCTTAGAATCCTCAATGCTTAGAATCCTCAATGCTTAGCAACCTCAATGCTTAGCTTAGAAAACTCAATGCTTAGCATCCTCAATGCTTGACAGCCTCAATGCTTAGCATCCTCAATGATTAGCATCCTCAATGCTTAGCATCCTCAATGCTTAGCATCCTCAATGCTTTGCATCCTCATTGCTTAGAAACCTCAATGCACAGAGTCCTTAATGCTTAGAAACCTCAATACTTAGCATCCTCAGTGCTTATCTTAGAATCCTCACTGCTTTGAAACCTCAATGCTTAGAATCCTCAGTGCTTAGCATCCTCAACGCGTAGAATCCCCAATGCTTCGAAACCTCAATGCTTAGCATCCTCAATCCTTAGTATGCTCTATGCTTAGCTTAGAATCCTCAATGCTTAGAATCCTCAATGCTTACAAACCTCAATGCTGAGAAATTTTATTGTTTGAAACCTCATTGCTTAGAATCCCAAATGCTTACAAACCTCAATGCATAGTGGCCTTAATGCTTAGAAAACTCAAAGATTATAAAACTCAATGCTTGGCTTAGAATCCTCAATGCTTAGAATCCTCAATGCTTAGAATCCTCTATGCTTAGAATCCTCAATGCTTAGAATCCTCAATGCTTAGCATTCTCCATGCATTGCTTAGAATCCTCAATAGTTAGAATCCTCAATGCTTCGCATCCTCAATGCTTAGCTTAGAAACTTCAATGCTTTGCATCCTCAATGCTTAGCATCCTCAATGCTTAGCATCCTCAATGCTTAGCATCCTCATTGCTTAGCATCCTCATTGCTTAGCATCCTCATTGCTTAGCTTAGAATCCTCAAAGCTCAGAATCCTCACTGCTTAGGAACCTCAATGCTTAGCATCCTCCATGCATTGCTTAGAAACCTCAATGCGCAGAATCCTCATTGCTTAGAAATTTTATTGCTCTGAAACCTCAATGCTTAGCAACCCTAATGCTTACAAACCTCATTGCATAGAGGCCTTCATGTTTAGAAAAAACAAATATTAGAAAACACAATGCTTGGCTTAGAATCCTCAATGCTTAGCATCCTCAATGCTTAGAATCCTCAATGCTTAGAATCCTCAATGCTTAGAAACCTGAATGCTTAGAATCCTCAATGCTTAGAATCCTGAATGCTAAGCTTAGAAACCTCAATGCTTAGCATCCTCAATGCTTAGAATCCTCAATCCTTAGCATCCTCAATGCATATCTTAGAATCCTCAAAGCTCAGGATCCTCAATGCTTAGAAACCTCAATGCACAGAGTCCTTAATGCTTAGAAACCTCAATACTTAGAATCCTCAGTGCTTAGCATCCTCAACGCGTAGAATGCCCAATGCTTAGAAACCTCAATTCTTAGCGTCCTCAATCCTTAGTATTCTCTATGCTTAGCTTAGAATCCTCAATGCATAGAATCCTCAATGCTTACAAACCTCAATGCTGAGAAATTTTATTGTTTGAAACCTCATTGCTTAGCATCCCAAATGCTTAGAAACCTCAATGCATAGAGGCCTTAATGCTTAGAAACCTCAAAGATTAGAAAACTCAATGCTTGGCTTAGAATCCTCAATGCTTAGAATCCTCAATGCTTAGAATCTTCAATGCTTAGCATCCTCCATGCATTGCTTAGAATCTGCAATAGTTAGAATCCTCAATGCTTCGTATCATCAATGATTAGCTTAGAAACCTCAATGCTTAGAATCCTCAATGCTTAGAATCCTCAGTGCTTACCTTAGAAACCTCAATGCTTAGCATCCTCACTGCTTAGAATCCTCAATGCTTAGAATCCTCAATGCTTAGAATCCTCAATGATTAGAATCCTCAATGCTATGCTCAGAAACCTCAATCCTTAGCATCCTCAATGCATATCTTAGAATCCTCAAAGCTCAGGATCCTCAATGCTTAGAAACCTCAATGCACAGAGTCCTTAATGCTTAGAAACCTCAATACTTAGCATCCTCAGTGCTTAGCTTAGAATCCTTTGCTTAGAAACCTCAATGCTTAGAATCCTCAGTGCTTAGCATCCTCAACGCGTAGAATGTCCAATGCTTAGAAACCTCAATGTTTAGCATCCTCAATCCTTAGTATGCTCTATGCTTAGCTTAGAATCCTCAATGCTTAACATCCTCAATGTTTAGAATCCTCAATGCATAGCTTAGAATCCTCAATGCTTAGAATCCTCAATGCTTAGCATTCTCAATGCTTAGCATCCTCAATGCTTAGCATCCTCAATGCTTAGCATCCTCAATGCATATCTTAGAATCCTCAAAGCTCAGTATCCTCAATGCTTAGAAACCTCAATGCACAGAGTTCTTAATGCTTAGAAACCTCAATACTTAGCATCCTCTTTGCTTTGCTTAGAATCCTCACTGCTTAGAAACCTCAATGCTTAGAATCCTCAGTGCTTAGCATCCTCAACGCGTAGAATCCTCAATGCTTAGCATCCTCCATGCATAGCTTAGAATCCTCAGTGCTTAGAATCCTCAATGCTTAGCATCCTCAATGCTTAGCATCCTCAATGCTTAGCATCCTCCATGCATAGCTTAGAATCCTCAATTCTTAGAGTCCTCATTGCTTAGCATCCTCATTGCTTAGCATCCTCAATGCTTAGCATCCTCAATGCTTAGAATCCTCAATGCTTAGAATCCTCAATGCCTAGCTTAGAATCCTCAATGCCTAGCTTAGAATCCTCAATGCTTAGAATCCTCAATGCTTAGAATCCTCAATGCTTAGAATCCTCAATGCTTAGAAACCTCAATGCACAGAGTCCTTAATGCTTAGAAACCTCAATACTTAGCATCCTCAGTGCTTAGCGTAGAATCTTCACTGCTTAGAAACCTGAATGCTTAGAATCCTCAATGCTTAGATTCTTCGATGCTTAGAATCCTCAATGCTTAGCTTAGAAACCTCAAAGCTTAGAATCCTCAATGCTTAACATCCTCAATGCTTAACATCCTCAATGCTTAGAATCCTCAATGCTTAGCATCCTCAATGCATATCTTAGAATCCTCAAAGCTCAGTATACTCAATGCTTAGAAACCAACAATGCACAGAGTTCTTAATCCTTAGAAACCTCAATACTTAGCATCCTCATTGCTTAGCTTAGAATCCTCACAGCTTAGAAACCTCAATGCTTAGAATCCTCAGTGCTTAGCATCCTCAACGCGTAGAATCCTCAATGCTTAGCATCCTCCATGCATAGCTTAGAATCCTTAATGCTTAGAATCCTCAATGCTTAGCATCCTCAATGCTTAGAATCCTCAATGCTTAGCAACCTCCATGCATAGCTTAGAATCCTCAATGCTTAGAGTCCTCAATGCTTAGCATCCTCATTGCTTAGCATCCTCATTGCTGAGCTTCGAATCATCAAAGCTCAGAATCATCACTGCTTAGGAACCTCAATGCTCAGCATCCTCCATGCATTGTTTAGAAACCTCAATGCGTAGAATCCTCATTGCTTAGAAATTTTATTGCTCTGAAACCTCAATTCTTAGCATCCCTAATGCGTACAAACCTCAGTGCATAGAGGCCTTAATGTTTAGAAACCTCAAAGATTAGAAAACTCAATGCTTGGCGTAGAATCCTCAATGCTTAGAATCCTCAATGCTTAGAATCCTCAATGCTTAGCATCCTCAATGCTTAGCATCCTCAATCCTTAGAATCCTCAATGCTTAGAATCCTCAATGCTTAGAATCCTCAATGCCTAGCTTAGAATCCTCAATGCTTAGAATCCTCAGTGCTTAGAATCCTCAATGCTTAGAAACATCAATGCACCGAGTCCTTAATGCTTAGAAACCTCAATACTTAGCATCCTCAGTGCTTAGCGTAGAATCCTCACTGCTTAGAAACCTGAATGCTTAGAATCCTCAATGCTTAGATTCCTCGATGCTTAGAATCCTCAATGCTTAGAATCCTCAATGCTTAACATCCTCAATGCTTAACATCCTCAATGCTTAGAATCCTCAATGCTTAGCATCCTCAATGCTTAGCATCCTCAATTCATAGCTTAGAATCCTCAAAGCTCAGGATCCTCAATGCTTAGAAACCTCAATGCACAGAGTCCTTAATGCTTAGAAACCTCAATACTTCGCATCCTCAGTGCTTAGCTTAGAATCCTCACTGCTTAGAAACCTCAATGCTTAGAATCCTCAGTGCTTAGCATCCTCAATGCGTAGAATACCCAATCCTTAGAAACCTCAATGCTCAGCATCCTCAATCCTTAGTATGCTCTATGCTTAGCTTAGAATCCTCAATGCTTAGAATCCTCAATGATTACAAACATCAATGCTGAGAAATTTTATTGTTTGAAACCTCATTGCTTAGCATCCAAATGCTTAGCATCCTCAATGCTTGGAATCCACAATGCCTAGCTTAGAATCCTGAAAGCTGAGAATCCTCAATGCTTAGAATCCTCAATGCTTAGCATCCTCAATGCTTAGAATCCTCAATGCTTAGAATCCTCAATGCTTAGAAACCTCAATGCACAGAGTCCTTATTGCTTAGAAACCTCAATACTTAGCATCCTCAGTGCTTAGCGTCGAATCCTCACTGCTTAGAAACCTGAATGCTTAGAATCCTCAATGCTTAGAATCCTCAATGCTTAGAATCCTCAATGCTGAGAATCCTCAATGCTTAGAATCCTCAGTGCTTAGAAACCTCAATGCACAGAGTCCTTAATGCTTAGAAACCTCAATACTTAGCATCCTCAGTGCTTAGCGTAGAATCCTCACTGCTTAGAAACCTGAATGCTTAGAATCCTCAATGCTTAGATTCCTCGATGCTTAGAATCCTCAATGCTTAGCTTAGAAACCTCAATGCTTAGAATCCTCAATGCTTAGAATCCTCAATGCTTTGCTTTGAAACCTCAATGCTTAGAATCCTCAACGCTTAGAATCCTCAATGATTAGAATCCTCAATGCTTAGAATCCTCAATGCTTAGCTTAGAATCCTCAAAGCTACAGATCCCCAATGCTTAGAAACCTCAATGCACAGAGTCCTTAATGCTTAGAAACCTCAATACTCCATGCATTGCTTAGAATCCTCAATAGTTAGAATCCTCAATGCTTCGCGTCCTCAATGCTTAGCTTAGAAACCTCAATACTTAGAATCCTCAATGCTTAGAATCCTCAATGCCTAGCTTAGAATCCTCAATGCTTAGAATCCTCAAAGCTTAGCATCCTCAATGCTTAGCATCCTCAATGCTTAGAATCCTCAATGCTTAGCATCCTCAAAGCTTAGCATCCTCAATGCTTAGCATCCTCAATGCCTAGCATCCTCAATGCTTAGCATCCTCAATGCTTAGAAACCTCAATGCTTTGCTTAGAATCCTCAATGCTTAGAATCCTCAATGCTTAGAATCCTCAATGCTTAGCATCCTCAATGCTTAGCATCCTCATTACATAGCTTAGAATCCTCAACGCTTAGAATCCTCAATGCTTAGCATCCTCAATGCTTAGAATCCTCAATGCTTTGCTTAGAAACCTCAATGCTTAGAATCCTCAATGCTTAGAATCCTCAATGCCTAGCTTAGAATCCTCAATGCTTAGAATCCTCAATGCTTAGAATCCTCAATGCTTAGCATCCTCAATGCTTAGCATCCTCAATACTTAGCATCCTCAATGCTTAGAATCCTCCATGCTTAGCTTAGAAACCTCAATGCTTAGAATCCTCAATGCTTAGAATCCTCAATGCTTAGAATCCTCAATGCCTAGATTAGAATCCTCAATGCTTAGAATCCTCAATGCTTAGAATCCTCAATGCCTAGAATGCTCAGTGCTTAGAATCCTCAATGCTTAGAATCCTCAATGCTTAGAATCCTCAATGCTTAGCTTAGAAAACTCAATGCTTAGAATCCTCAATGCTTAACGTCCTCAATGCTTAGAATCCTCAATGCTTAGAATCCTCAATGCTTAGCATCCTCAATCTTTAGTATGCTCTATGCTTAGCTTAGAATCCTCAATGCTTAGAATCCTCAATGCTTACAAACCTCAATGCTGAGAAATTTTATTGTTTTAAACCTCATTGCTTAGCATCCCAAATGCTTAGAAACCTCAATGCATAGAGGCCTTAATGCTTAGAAACCTCAAAGATTAGAAAACTCAATGCTTGGGTTAGAATCCTCTATGCTTAGAATCCTCAATGCTTAGAATCCTCAATGCTTAGGAACCTCAATGCACAGAGTCCTTAATGCTTAGAAACCTCAATACTTAGCATCCTCAGTGCTTAGCTTAGAATCCTCACTGCTTAGAAACTTCAATGCTTAGAATCCTCACTGCTTAGAAACCTCAATGCTTATAATCCTCAGTGCTTAGCATCCTCAATGCATAGAATCCCCAATGCTTAGAAACCTCAATGCTTAGCATCCTCAATCCTTAGTATGCTCTATGCTTAGCTTAGAATCCTCAATGCTTAGAATCCTCAATGCTTAGCATCCTCAATGCTTTGTATCCCCATTACATAGCTTAGAATCCTCAATGCTTAGCATCCTCAATGCTTAGCATCCTCATTGCTTAGCTTCGAATCCTCAAAGCTCAGAATCCTCACTGCTTAGGAACCTCAATGCTTAGCATCCTCCATGCATTTCTTAGAAACCTCAATGCGTAGAATCCTCATTGCTTAGAAATTTTATTGCTCTGAAACCTCAATGCTTAGCATCCCTAATGCTTACAAACCTCAGTGCATAGAGGCCTTAATGTTTAGAAACAGCAAAGATTAGAAAACTCAATGCTTGGCTTAGAATCCTCAATGTTTAGAATCCTCAATGCATAGAATCCTCAATGCTTAGCATCCTCAATGCTTAGCATCCTCATTACATAGCTTAGAATCCTCAATGCTTAGAATCCTCAATGCTTAGCATCCTCAATGCTTGGAATCCTCGATGCTTAGCATACTCAATGCTTGGAATCCTCAATGCTTAGAATCCTCAATGCTTAGCATCCTCAATGCTTAGAAACCTCAATGCACAGTGTCCTTAATTCTTAGAATCCTCAATACTTAGCATTCTCAGTGCTTAGCTTAGAATCCTCAATGCTTAACATCCTCATTGTTTAGATTCCTCAATGCATAGCTTAGAATCCTCAATGCTTAGAATCCTCAATGCTTAGCATTCTCAATGCTTAGCATCCTCAATGCTTAGCATCCTCAATGCTTAGCATCCTCAATGCATATCTTAGAATCCTCAAAGCTCAGTATCCTCAATGCTTAGAAACCTTAAAGCACAGAGTTCTTAATGCTTAGAAACCTCAATACTTAGCATCCTCATTGCTTAGCTTAGAATCCTAACTGCTTAGAAACCTCAATGCTTAGAATCCTCAGTGCTTAGCATCCTCAACGCGTAGAATCCTCAATGCTTAGCATCCTCCATGCATAGCTTAGAATCCTCAATGCTTAGAATCCTCAATGCTTAGCATCCTCAATGCTTAGCATCCTCAATGCCTAGAATCCTCAATGCTTAGAATCCTCAATGCTTTGCACCCTCAATGCTTAGCATCCTCAATGCTTAGAAAACTCAATACTTTGCTTAGAATCCTCAATGCTTAGAATCCTCAATGCTTAGAATCCTCAATGCTTAGAATCCTCAATGCTTAGCATCCTCAATGCTTAGCATCCTCAATGCTTAGCATCCTCAATACTTAGCATCCTCAATGCTTAGAATCCTCCATGCTTAGAATCCTCAATGCTTAGAATCCTCAATGCCTAGATTAGAATCCTCAATGCTTAGAATCCTCAATGCTTAGAATCCTCAAAGCTTAGAATCCTCAATGCTTAGAATCCTCAATGCTTAACATCCTCAATGTTTAGAATCCTCAATGCATAGCTTAGAATCCTCAATGCTTAGAATCCTCAATGCTTAGCATCCTCAATGCTGAGAAATTTTATTGTTTGAAACCTCATTGCTTAGCATCCCCAATGCTTACCAACCTCAATGCATAGAGGCCTTAATGCTTAGAAACCTCAAAGATTAGAAATCGCAATGCTTGGCTTAGAATCCTCTATGCTTAGAATCCTCAATGCTTAGAATCCTCAATGCTTAGAATCCTCAATGCTTAGGAACCTCAATGCACAGAGTCCTTAATGCTTAGAAACCTCAATACTTAGCATCCTCAGTGCTTAGCTTAGAAGCCTCACTGCTTAGAAACTTCAATGCTTAGAATCCTCACTGCTTAGAAACCTCAATGCTTATAATCCTCAGTGGTTAGCATCCTCAATGCGTAGAATCCCCAATGCTTAGAAACCTCAATGCTTAGCATCCGCAATCCTTAGTATGCTCTATGCTTAGCTTAGAATCCTCAATGCTTAGAATCCTCAATGCTTAGCATCCTCAATGCTTTGTATCCCAATTACGTAGCTTAGAATCCTCAATGCTTAGCATCCTCAATGCTTAGCATCCTCATTGCTTAGCTTCGAATCCTCAAACCACAGAATCCTCAAAGCTTAGGAACCTCAATGCTTAGCATCCTCCATGCATTGCTTAGAAACCTCAATGCGTAGAATCCTCATTGCTTAGAAATTTTATTGCTCTGAAACCTCAATGCTTAGCATCCCTAATGCTTACAAACCTCAGTGCATAGAGGCCTTAATGTTTAGAAACCTCAAAGATAAGAAAACTCAATGCTTGGCTTAGAATCCTCAATGCTAAGAAACCTGACTGCTTAGAATCCTCAATGCTAAGCTTAGAAACCTCAATGCTTAGCATCCTCAATGCTTAGCATCCTCAATCCTTAGCATCCTCAATGCATATCTTAGAATCCTCAAAGCTCAGGATCCTCAATGCTTAGAAACCTCAATGCACAGAGTCCTTAATGCTTAGAAACCTCAATACTTAGAATCCTCAGTGCTTAGCATCCTCAACGCGTAGAATCCTCAATGCTTAGAATCCTCAATGCTTAGCATCCTCAATGCTTAGCATCCTCAATGCTTAGAAACCTCAATGCTTTGCTTAGAAACGTCAATGCTTAGAATCCTCAATGCTTAGAATCCTCCATGCTTAGAATCCTCAATGCTTAGCATCCTCAATGCTTAGCATCCTCAATGCTTAGCATCCTCAATCCTTAGTATGCTCTATGCTTAGCTTAGAATCCTCAATGCTTAGAATCCTCAATGCTTACAAACCTCAATGCTGAGAAATTTTATTGTTTGAAACCTCATTGCTTAGCATCCCAAATGCTTACAAACCTCAATGCATAGAGGCCTTAATGCTTAGAAACCTCAAAGATTAGAAAACTCAATGCTTGGCTTAGAATCCTCTATGCTTAGAATCCTCAATGCTTAGAATCCTCCATGCATAGCTTAGAATCCTCAATGCTTAGCATCCTCAATGCTTAGCATCCTCAATGCTTAGCATCCTCAATGCTTAGTATCCTCAATGCTTAGAAACCTGAATGCTTTGCTTAGAAACCTCAATGCTTAGAATCCTCAATGCCTAGCTTAGAATCCTCAATACTTAGAATCCTCAATGCTTAGAATCCTCAATGCTTAGCATCCTCAATGCTTAGCATCCTCAATGCTTAGCATCCTCAATGCTTAGCTTCCTCAATGCTTAGCATCCTCAATACTTAGAATCCTCCATGCTCAGCTTAGAAACCTCAATGCTTAGAATCCTCAAGGCTTAGAATCCTCAATGCTTAGAATCCTCAATGCCTAGATTAGAATCCTAAATGCTTAGAATCCTCAATGCTTAGAATCCTCAATGCTTAGAATCCTCAATGCTTAGAATCCTCAATGCTTAGAATCCTCAATGCTTAGCATCCTCAATGCTTAGCTTAGAAATCTCAATGCTTAGAATCCTCAATGCTTAACATGCTCAATGTTTAGAATCCTCAATGCATAGCTTAGAATCCACAATGCTTAGAATCCTCAATGCTTAGCATCCTCAATCCTTAGTATGCTCTATGCTTAGCTTAGAATCCTCAATGCTTAGAATCCTCAATGCTTACAAACCTCAATGCTGAGAAATTTTATTGTTTGAAACCTCATTGCTTAGCATCCCAAATGCTTAGAAACCTCAATGCATAGAGGCCTTAATGCTTAGAAACCTCAAAGATTAGAAAATTCAGTGCTTGGCTTAGAATCCTCATAGCTTAGAATCCTCAATGCTTAGAATCCTCCATGCTTAGAATCCTCAATGCTTAGCATCCTCAATGCTTAGCTTAGAAAACTCAATGCTTAGAATCCTCAATGCTTAGAAACCTCAATGCACAGAATCCTTAATGCTTAGAAACCTCAATACTTAGCATCCTAAGAGCTTAGCTTAGAATCCTCACTGCTTAGAAACCTGAATGCTTAGAATCCTCAATGCTTAGAATCCTCAATGCTTAGAATCCTCAATGCTTAGCATCCCCAAATCTTAGAATCCTCAATGCTTAGCATCCTCAATGCTTAGCATCCTCAATGCTTAGTATGCTCTACGCTTAGAATCCTCACTGCTTAGCATCCTCAATGCTTACCATCCTCAATGCTTAGCATCCTCAATGCTTACCATCCTCAATGCTTTGCATCCTCAATGCTTAGAATCCTCAATGCTTAGAATTCTCAATGCTTAGAATCCTCAATGCTTAGAATCCTCCATGCATTGCTTAGAATCCTCAATAGTTAGAATCCTCAATGCTTCGCATCCTCAATGCTTAGCATAGAAACCTCAATACTTAGAATCCTCAATGCTTAGCATCCTCATTACATAGCTTAGAATCCTCAATGCTTAGAATCCTCAATGCTTAGCATCCTCAATGCTTAGCATCCTCAATGCATAGCATCCTCAAAGCTTAGAATCCTCAATGCTTACCATCCTCAATGCTTAGCATCCTCAATGCTTAGCATCCTCAATGCTTAGAATCCTCAATGCTTAGCATCCTCAATGCTTAGCATCCTCAATGCTTAGCATCCTCAATGCTTTGCTTAGAAACCTCAGTGCTTAGAATCCTCAATGCTTAGAATCCTCAATGCCTAGCTTAGAATCCTCAATGCTTAGAATCCTCAATGCTTAGAATCCTCAATGCTTAGAATCCTCAATGCTTAGCATCCTCAATGCTTAGCATCCTCAATACTTAGCATCCTCAATGCTTAGAATCCTCCATGCTTAGCTTAGAAACCTCAATGCTTAGAATCCTCAATGCTTAGAATCCTCAATGCTTAGAATCCTCAATGCCTAGATTAGAATCCTCAATGCTTAGAATCCTCAATGCTTAGAATCCTCAATGCTTAGAATCCTCAATGCTTAGAATCCTCAATGCTTAGCTTAGAAAACTCAATGCTTAGAATCCTCAATGCTTAACATCCTCAATGTTTAGAATCCTCAATGCATAGCTTAGAATCCTCAATGCTTAGAATCCTCAATGCTTAGCATCCTCAATCCTTAGTATGCTCTATGCTTAGCTTAGAATCCTCAATGCTTAGAATCCTCAATGCTTACAAACCTCAATGTTGAGAAATTTTATTGTTTGAAACGTCATTGCTTTGCATCCCAAATGCTTACAAACCTCAATACATAGAGGCCTTAATGCTTAGAAACCTCAAAGATTAGAAAACTCAATGCTTGGCTTAGAATCCTCTATGCTTAGAATCCTCAATGCTTAGAATCTTCCATGCATAGCATAGAATCCTCAATGCTTAGAATCCTCAATGCTTAGCATCCTCCATGCATTGCTTAGAATCCTCAATAGTTAGAATCCTCAATGCTTCGCATCCTCAATGCTTAGCTTAGAAACCTCAATGCTTAGAATCCTCAATGCTTAGCATCCTCAATGCTTAGCATCCTCATTGCTTAGCATCCTCAATGCTTAGCATCCTCAATGCTTAGCATCCTCAATGCTTAGAAACCTGAATGCTTTGCTTAGAAACCTCAATCCTTAGAATCCTCAATGCCTAGGTTAGAATCCTCAATACTTAGAATCCTCAATGCTTAGAATCCTCAATGCTTAGCATCCTCAATGCTTAGCATCCTCAATGCTTAGCATCCTCAATACTTAGAATCCTCCATGCTCAGCTTAGAAACCTCAATGCTTAGAATCCTCAAGGCTTAGAATCCTCAATGCTTAGAATCCTCAATGCCTAGATTAGAATCCTAAATGCTTAGAATCCTCAATGCTTAGAATCCTCAATGCTTAGAATCCTCAATGCTTAGCATCCTCAATGCTTAGCTTAGAAAACTCAATGCTTAGAATCCTCAATGCTTAACATCCTCAATGTTTCGTATCCTCAATGCATAGCTTAGAATCCTCAATGCTTAGAATCCTCAATGCTTAGCATCCTAAATCCTTAGTATGCTCTATGCTTAGCTTAGAATCTTCAATGCTTAGAATCCTCAATGCTTAGAATCCTCAAAGCTTTGTTACCAGTGGTCCCTTTCACGCTAGGATTCAAGGGTTAAGCCTCCGCGAATCCGGCCTCCTCCAGCCGGGGCCCATTTAACTACACGTTCACACCAATATGGTGAATAGCTAAATGGCGTTTTATTGTGTGTGTTAGCGGTTTAAATAAGCCGCTATCTACTTCGTCTACACCCCTTCTACATATGCATAACTCCTTCTACATATGCATAACCGAGCAGGGGAGGGCCTATCGCGTTACATCCCGAGTGTTCGTGCACGCCTAATGCAACATCTCCCCCCCCCCCATGCTTAACAACACCATGCCCCGTTACAACGCAAGCGCCGATCCTAATCCTAATATATAAAAGTGTTAGTCCTTATACAATTTAAACTTTGTTACATATTAACTATAAAGTGATGTATACAGGTTACAAAACATGCAGAGATAAGTGGTGCAATGTCTAACAATGTTAGTGGTGTTCTAATCAGTATGTCCAAGGCATCTTTGGTTATATTATACAGTTCATCCTTCTGCGCAAAGCTTCTTGTATATCCGCTGGAACTCCATTCTCTCATTAAGCACTCTTTCCATCGTAAGTTGTAAGCAACCCTTCAAGGTCCTTGCACCTGTGCCCTTGAGTCAGCAGCAGGAAATCTATTGCAGCTCTATTCTGTAAAACAGTATGCCTGAAAGAAAAGTTCTCAGCTTTCAATTAGTTTTCCGTTTCTCCCAGACCGCCCTTTTGGGTGATGACTGCATCAGGTTTTATTCTTCTTGACAGGACCCATAAAATTTTTCCTGATTCTCTATCCTTTACTGTGGCATAACCTCTTTGTTCAAAATGATTGATTGCATAATGTGCTACGCCAATACATCCACCTGCTGGGCTACCAAGATCCTACCTCTGTGACCTTCCCCCTCCCCAAGGACACGTATCTTGTCCTTCAGGAGTCGGTTGGCCCTTTCCACAATTGCTTGCCCCTGGGAATTCCCAGGGATGCCTGTCGAGTGCGATATTCCCCAATGCTCAAGCCATTCTTGAGTAGATCGCGAGATGAAGCACGAGCCATTGTCTGTCTTGATATGTCACGGCACACCAAGGACCACGATGGCAGTGGCCCAGTATCGCTGAGCTGCAGGGGACTTAAATGTTAACATAATCGTCACTCAATCAAAACCTTGACTGACAATGCACTAAACATAAGGTTACATGTAAGGTCATAATTTTTTGAGTTGACATATACACACTCATTCAAGCATTCATTTTAGACAATTCTATAAATGGAAATTTCTAAGCTAATGTATTATTACTTATCGACAACTATGAGGTGTTAAACCATCAAAAGGAGAGAGAAGGAACACAATAGTGGTGAATGTGATAGGCAGTGCCTGCAGGGCATCCCCTGCTTCAAAGTGCACTTTGCCTTTCTCACCCATCTCAGATTCTCTCCTGTTTTAATTCTTGCTAACAAACCACTATATTAGATCTCTCTACAATACAAACTACTCAGAGAAAGTTATTTACAGCTATAGTTACTTATTCCTATTGTTACTTGTTTTACCCTTAACTTTCTTCTTTTTGTTTTATTTAATTGGTAAGCTTTTCTTGTTGACCTACTCCTACTATAGTTACAAAAATCATCTATGGGTAGTAATTCTTGATGCAGTATAGAGTGAGATGCACCTGTAACTGTCAGAAAACAAATATCTTCGCACTGCTGTGTGCACACTGCGTTCAGCCCACTGGGGGCAAAACTCATCCTGGGATCTTCAGGTCCTGCTCTAGTACAGCTGCCACCGTTCCTCCCAACTCCACCACCACAATTCCCCCTCCATACAATTTCCAAGCTCCATCAACAAATTAGTCCAAGTCCTCTACCCTAGTTCCCTAAATGAGTATATTATTGGGAGAAAATGAAGACATTCTTGCTGGCACTAGCAAGAGACCTTCAGAGGTGCAAACAGCTCTGCAGACAAAGAGGAAGAAAACCGAAAGATTGTAACAATTCCTGCCAGACAGACCATTTTGGCATGATCAGGGACGTCCAGCTTGTGCCCCTGGCATGGGTGTGAGCAGATACTATAAAGACCATTGGCAAAACCCACCAAAACTGAGGCGGTTTGGAGTGAGTGGCAAGAGACCATGGGTTTATGTATGACCAAAGCTCAATCAGCTGAGCTGTCTGTGTTACTCTGAATGCAATTGGTGCTGAATTCTTATCCCTATCTCGGGTCTCTACTACCCACATCAAATTATCACTTACTTTGTAATTCAGGTCCCAGCAGGGGTAGTGATTAACAGTAAACTAGGGGCACGTGCACTCCCAATGTTTTGCTTTTGTCCCCATTCGGAAGTAACGATTTGTTTACTTTCACAAGCGGCGGAGGAGGGGGGTAGGCAGTGAGGGGGGGCAGTGCGGGGGTTTGCGTTCTCTTGCTGGCACTTAAACTTCTCTGGCTAGAGCAGGTCACATTCGATATTTTAACTCACTGTTCTTCTGTAACCTTTTTCCTGTTTTTTGTTTTTCACAATTCCACTATTTGTACCCTCAATTACATTTCCATGTAACATTAGTAATTCCACTTCCATATAGCATTCATGTTTACACATCCCTATAACATTAACAGTTCCATATACCACTTGCATTTAACAATCACAAAGACAGTGACAATAACCAATACAGTTTATCCTAAGCATTCTTGCTCTCCTCCAAGTTATCAGCAGGAATGGGCCTTCCCATTAACCTGATTCCAAATTCTTTAATATTATCATATTTTTTCCATGACTTTTCACTCTTTCCTTGTTAACTGAAATGAAGTGAGGGCTACTGGTTGTTGCCCATCATCACATCCTTGATTTAAAAGTTCAATACATATGTCATTTTAGCAAGCCTTCCTGCTGGAAGTGCCATGATTATTGTCCACAGATACCATTGGGCTGGAACTGACACTGAAAAGCATCAGTGCAAAGGTGTTTATGATAGATTTCTTTTGTAACCACAACTAACAGATATTAGATAGGTCCCTTGGCTCATTTCATTTGGAAACACTATGGAGGAGTTACATGTGAATCATAATCAGTTTGACAAAAAGAGGTGAAAGAAAGGAATGATTATCACTGTGAAGGAAGTACCAGAAATCCAGGATGACCTGAAAAAAGGTCTGCAAACATTTCTAGGTTTTTCAAAAGCAATAAACTTCTTGGAGAAGCACAAACATCAAAAAATTACTTTCTCACTTCCCCAAGAGGTGCACACACAAAACTTTCCAAATTCCAAGATACGTTACAAGTTACTTAAACCACCAATCTTCAAGCCATAACCAAATTATGTAGTTTTAACACATCCAAGGACTGATATCAATCACAATCCACAACCACAACAAACAAAAGCATAGATGAAAAAAGACTTCTCAAAGTTGTTAACAGCAGTTTAACCGACTCCGACTGCCGTGGCTCTCTCATCAGCTGGTCTTGTTTCAGCTTCAGAGACTCCACTCGAGCCCAGGGCCCCCTGACAGGACCCCCCATTAACGACAAGAAGGAATGCCTCCCTTATCTTTGACCAATCCGTGACTTGGTCGCTCTTCTTCTCCCTTCCCCCTCCTCCCAGGTAGAGGCGGACCAGCAGCCCACCCTCTTGGGGAAGGGTTATGATGACTAGGAACGCCTCCGCCTCCGCCCCCGCTGATGTGGATTGGCTTCCATCTTGGTTACGCCTATCCACCCAGCCCCCCGGGGCGGAGCCACACCCACAACCCATCCCATCTCGAGGAAGGGACCCATCCTCTCGCTCCTGCTCACTCCCCTTCCCCACCCCCAAGGATGGGCGAAGGAATGCAGGTTGCTTTGGATACCGTGATGGGGCCTCCGAGGAAGGCTTCTGCTGGTCAAGAGATAAGGATGTGGAATGTGTGGAATGCTGCTGGACAGGGCCATCTGGTTGTTGTTCAGCCGGAGTGATGGCTGCGGTCGGGATGGCGCGCTCCACATTGTCTTTGTCTTTCAAATCCTCACATCTGCAAGAGAAAAAGCCTCCCGACCCAATTCCCAAAGCAGCCCCGAGCTGAGCATCAGTCTTCCCTTCTTTCCAAGCCGTTTTCAGCGCCCCAAGCACCAACCCCCACGTTTTGAGCTCAGCATCTTTCTGCTCATTCATTGTGCGTTCACAGAGCAAAAAAGTTAAAGAGTCCCACTTATTGTGGTCCAAAATCTCCCAAGGAGAGGAAAGCTCTCTCTCCTTTTCTAGGCATCTAATGACGGCCGCGATGTCCTTCTTAGAAGGAACACGCTTGCCACCATGGTCTTTACAAAATTGAAGCAATACCTTTACGACTTGCTCCATAGTCGATCCGAGACGAAGAAGTTCGCTCGGCCCCGAAACCACGGTCCTACCGCCGGTAGCCTGCCGCCGACCTCACAGACTCTCTCAATCCGACGGGCATGCAGAGGATGTCCAACGCCTTGAATCCTAACGTCCTCACACGGGGCACCACTTGTTACCAGTGGTCCCTTTCACGCTAGGATTCAAGGGTTAAGCCTCCGCGAATCCGGCCTCCTCCAGCCGGGGCCCATTTAACTACACGTTCACACCAATATGGTGAATAGCTAAATGGCATTTTATTGTGTGTGTTAGCGGTTTAAATAAGCCGCTATCTACTTCGTCTACACCCCTTCTACATATGCATAACTCCTTCTACATATGCATAACCGAGCAGGGGAGGGCCTATCGCGTTACATCCCGAGTGTTCGTGCACGCCTAATGCAACAAAGCTTAGCATCCTCAATGCTTAGCATCCTCAATGCTTAGAATCCTCAAAGCTCAGGATCCTCAATGCTTAGAAACCTCAATGCACAGAGTCCTTAATGCTTAGAAACCTCAATACTTAGCATCCTCAGTGCTTACCATAGAATCCTCACTGCTTACAAACCAGAAAGCTTATAATCCTCAGTGCTTAGCATCCTCAATGAGTAGAATCCCCAATGCTTAGAAACCTCAATGCTTAGCATCCTCAATCCTTAGTATGCTCTATGCTTAGATTAGAATCCTCAGTGCTTAGAATCCTCAATGCTTAGTATCCCCATTACATAGCTTAGAATCCTCAATGCTTAGCATCCTCATTGCTTAGCATCCTCATTGCTTAGCTTCGAATCCTCAAAGCTCAGAATCCTCACTGCTTAGGAACCTCAATGCTTAGCATCCTCCATGCATTGCTTAGAAACCTCAATGCGTAGAATCCTCATTGCTTAGAAATTTTATTGCTCTGAAACCTCAATGCTTAGCATCCCTAATGCTTACAAACCTGAGTGCATAGAGGCCTTAATGTTTAGAAACATCAAAGATTAGAAAACTCAATGCTTGGGTTAGAATCCTCAATGCTTAGCATCTTCAATGCTTAGCATCCTCAATGCTTAGAATCCTCAATGCTTAGAATCCTCAATGCTTAGAATCCTCAATGTCTAGCTTAGAATCCTCAATGCTTAGAATCCTCAATGCCTAGAATCCTCAATGCTTAGAATCCTCAATGCTTAGCATCCCCAAATCTTAGAATCCTCAATGCTTAGCATCCTCAATGCTTAGCATCCTCAATGCTTAGCATCCTCAGTGCTTAGCTTAGAATTCTCACTGCTTAAAAACCTCAATGCTTATAATCCTCAATGCTTAGAATCCTCAATGCTTAGAATCCTCAATGTCTGGCTTAGAATCCTCAATGCTTAGAATCCTCAATGCCTAGAATCCTCAATGCCTAGAATCCTCACTGCTTAAAAACCTCAATGCTTATAATCCTCAGTGCTTAGCATCCTCAATGCGTAGAATCCCCAATACTTAGAAACCTCAATGCTTAGCATCCTCAATCCTTTGTATGCTCTATGCTTAGCTTAGAATCCTCAATGCTTAGAATCCTCAATGGTTACAAACGTCAATGCTGAGAAATTTTATTGTTTGAAACCTCATTGCTTAGCATCCCAAATGCTTACAAACCTCAATGCATAGAGGACTTAATGCTTAGAAACCTCAAAGATTAGAAAACTCAATGCTTGGCTTAGAATCCTCAATGCTTAGAATCCTCAATGCTTAGAATCCTCCATGCATAGCTTAGAATCCTCAATGCTTAGAATCCTCAATGCTTAGCATCCTCAATGCTTAGCATCCTCATTGCTTAGCATCCTCAATGCTTAGCATACTCAATGCTTAGCATCCTCATTACATAGCTTAGAATCCTCAATGCTTAGAATCCTCATTGCTTCGCATCCTCAATGCTTAGCATCCTCATTGCTTAGCTTAGAATACTCAAAGCTCAGAATCCTCACTGCTTAGGAACCTCAATGCTTAGCATCCTCCATGCATTGCTTAGAAACCTCAATGCGCAGAATCCTCATTGCTTAGAAATTTTATTGCTCTGAAACCTCAATGCTTAGCATCCCTAATGCTTACAAACCTCAATGCATAGAGGCCTTAATGTTTAGAAACCTCAAATATTAGAAAACTCAATGCTTGGCTTAGAATCCTCAATGCTTAGAATCCTCAATGCTTAGCATCCTCAATGCTTAGCATCCTCAATGCCTAGCTTAGAATCCTCAATGCTTAGAATCCTCAATGCTTAGAATCCTCAATGCTTAGAATCCTCAATGCACAGAGTCCTTAATGCTTAGAAACCTCAATACTTAGCATCCTCAGTGCGTAGCTTAGAATCCTCACTGCTTCGAAACCTGAATGCTTAGAATCCTCAATGCTTAGAATCCTCAATGCATAGCTTAGAGACCTGAATGCTTAGAATCCTCAATGCTTAACATCCTCAATGTTTAGAATCCTCAATGCATAGCTTACAATCCTCAATGCTTAGAATACTCAATGCTTAGCATCTTTAATGCTTAGCGTCCTCAATGCTTAGCATCCTCAATGCTTAGCTTAGAATCCTCAAAGCTCAGGATCCTCAATGCTTAGAAACCTCAATGCACAGAGTCCTTAATGCTTAGAAACCTCAATACTTAGCATCCTCAGTGCTTAGCTTAGAATCCTCACTGCTTAGAAACCTCAATGCTGAGAATCCTCAGTGCTTAGCATCCTCAATGCGTAGAATACCCAATGCTTAGAAACCTCAATGCTTAGCATCCTCAATCCTTAGTATGCTCTATGCTTAGCTTAGAATCCTCAATGCTTAGAATCCTCAATGCTTAGAATCCTCAATGCACAGAGTCCTTAATGCTTAGAAACCTCAATACTTAGCATCCTCAATCCTTAGTATGCTCTATGCTTAGCTTAGAATCCTCAATGCTTAGAATCCTCAGTGCTTAGCATCCTCCATGCATTGCTTAGAAATCTCAATGCGTAGAATCCTCATACCTTAGAATCCTCTACGCTGAGAAATTTTATTGCTTGGAAACCTCAATGCTTAGCATCCCTAATGCTTACAAACCTCAATGCGTACAGTCCTTAATGCTTAGAAACCTCAATGCATAGCATCCTCAATTCATACCTTAGAATCCTCAATGCATAGAATCCTCAATGCTTAGAATGCTTTATCTTTGAATCCTCAATGCTTAGAATCCTCAACGCTTAGCATCCTCAATGCTCAACTTAGAACCTTCAATGCCTAGAATCCTCAATGCTTAGAATCCCCCCAATGATTAGAGCCCTTAAAGCTTAGAAACCTCAATACTTAGCATCGTCACTGCATAGCTTAGAATCCTCAATGCTTAGAAACCGTAATGCTTAGCATCCTCAATCCTTAGTATGCTCAATGCTTAGCTTAGAATACTCAATGATTAGAAACCTCATTGCTTAGCATCCTCCATTCTTTGCTTTGAAACCTCATTCCATAGAATCCTCAATGCGTAGAATCCTCAACGCTGAGAAAACTTATTGCTTTGAAACCTCAATGCTTAGCATCACTAATGCTTAGAAACCTCAGTGCATAGCTTAGAATCCTCAATGCTTAGAATCTTCAATGCACAGCATCCTCAATGCTTAGCTTATAAACCTCAATGCATAGAATTCTCAATGCGTAGAATCCGCATTCCTTAGAATCCTCAACGCTGAGAAACTTTCTTGCTTTGAAACTTTAATCCTTAGCATCCTTAATGCTAAGAAACCTCACTGCATAGCGTCCTTAATGCTTAGAATCCTCAGTGCTTAGAAAGCTCAGTACTTAGACTTCTTAAGGCTTAGAAACCTCAAAGCTTAGAATCCTCATTGCTTAGCATCCTCATTGCTCAGCACCCTCAATGCTTTGAAACCTCAATGCATTGAGTCGTTAATGCTTAGAATCCTCAATACTTGGAATCCACAATGCTATGCTCAGAATCCTCAATGCCTAAAATCCTCAATGCTTAGAATCCCCAAAGATTAGAGTCCTTAATGCTTAGAAACCTCAATGCTTAGAACCCTCAATGCTTAGAATCCTCAATGCTTAGAAAACTCAATGCTTAGAAACTTCAATGCATAGAGTCCTCAGTGCTTAGCTTAGAATCCTCAATGTGTACCATCCTCAATGCTTAAAAACCTCAAAGCTTAGAAACCTCAATGCTTAGAAACCTCATTGCTTAGAATCCTCAACGATGAGAAACCTTATTGCATAGAAACCACAAAGCTTTGAAACCACAATGCATAGAGTCCTTAATGCTTAGCAACCTCAATGCATAGAAAACTTAAAGCATAGAAACGTCAATGTTTAGAATTCTCAATGCTTAGAAACCTCACTGCTTAGAAAGCTCAATGCATAGAGTCGTTAATGCATAGAAACCTCAATGCTTAGAATTCTCAATGCTCAGCTTAGAAACCTCAAGGCTTAGAAACCTCATGGCATAGCATGCTCAATGCATAGCATAGAATCATCAATGCTTAGAACCCTCAATGCTTAGAATCTTCATTGCTTTCCATTCTCAAAGCTCAGCAGCCTCAATACTTAGCATCCTCAATGCTTAGAATCCGCAATGCTTAGCATCCTCAATGCTTAGCATCCACAATGCTTAGATTAGAATCCTCAATGCTTAGAAACCTCAATGCTTAGAATCCTTAATCCTTAGCATCCTCAATGTTTAGCATCCTCAATGCTTTGGGTAGAATCCTCAATGCTTAGAAACCTTAAAGCTTTGAATCCTCAATGCTTTGCTTACAATCCTCAATGCTTAAACAACTCAATCCTTAGCATCCTCAATGCTTAGCATCCTCAATGCTTAGCTTAGAATACTCAATGCTTAGAATCCTCGGTGCTTAGCAACCTCAATGCACAGAGTCCTTAAAACTTAGAAACCTCAAAACTTAGCATCCTCAATGCTTAGATTAGAATCATCAATGCTTAGAATCCTCATGGCTTAGATACCTCAATGCTTAGTATCCTTAATGATTGGAAACGTCAATGCTTAGAGTCCTCAATGCTTAGCGTAGAATCCTCAAGGCGTAGAATCCTTAGGGCGTAGAATCCTCAGGTCGTAGAATCCCCAAGGCGTAGAATCCCCAAGGCGTAGAATCCCCAAGGCGTAGAATCCTCAAGGCGTAGAATCCCCAAGGCGTAGAATCTCCAAGGCGTAGAATCCCCAAGGCGTAGAATCCTCAAGGCGTAGAATCCCCAAGGCGTAGAATCCTCAAGGCGTAGAATCCCCAAGGCGTAGAATCCCCAAGGCGTAGAATCCCCAAGGCGTAGAATCCTCAGGGCGTAGAATCCTCAGGGCGTAGAATCCTCAAGGCGTAGAGCCCTTAAAGCATAGAAACCTCAATGCTTATAGTCCTTTATTTTTAGAAACCTCAATGCTTAGAAACCTGAACGCTTAGAATCCTCAATGCATAGAGTCCTTATTGCTTATCATCCTCAATGCTTAGCATCCTCAATGCTTAGATTAGAATCATCAATGCTTAGAATCCTCATGGCTTAGATACCTCAATGCTTAGTATCCTTAATGATTGGAAACGTCAATGCTTAGAGTCCTCAATGCTTAGCGTAGAATCCTCAAGGCGTAGAATCCTCAGGGCGTAGAATCCTCAGGGCGTAGAATCCCCAAGGCGTAGAATCCTCAGGGCGTAGAATCCTCAAGGCGTAGAATCCCCAAGGCGTAGAATCCCCAAGGCGTAGAATCCTCAGGGCGTAGAATCCTCAGAGCGTAGAATCCTCAAGGCGTAGAGCCCTTAAAGCATAGAAGCCTCATTGCTTATAGTCCTTTATTTTTAGAAACCTCAATGCTTAGAAACCTGAACGCTTAGAATCCTCAATGCATAGAGTCCTTATTGCTTATCATCCTCAATGCTTAGAATCCTCAATGCTTAGCATCCTCAATGCTTAGAAACATCAATGCTTAGAAACCTTTGATGATTAGAATCCTCAATGCTTAGCGTCGTCAATGTTTAGAAATCTCAATGCATAAAGTCCTTAAAGCTTAGAAACCTCAATGCTTAGAAACCTGAATGCTTAGATTCCTCAATGCTTAGAAACCACAATGCCTAGAATCGTCATTGCTTAGCTCAGAATCCACAATGCTCAGATTCCTCCATGCTTAGAAATCTCCTTGCTTACTCAGTGCTTAGAATCCTCAATGCTTAGCATACTCAAAGTTTAGAAACCTCAATGCTTAACATCCTCAATGCTTAGCTTAGAATCCTCAATGCTTAGAATCCTTAATGCTTAGAAAGCTCAATGCTTTGCATCCTGTTTTCTTAGCTAAAAAACCTCAATGCTTAGAAACTTCCCTGCTTAGAAACCGCAATGCTTTGCATCCTCAATGCTTAGCATCCTTAATGCTTAGAAACCTCAATGCTTAAAGGCCTTAATGCTTAGCATCCTCAATGCTTAGAATCCTCAATGCTTAACATCCTCAATGCTTTAGCTTAGAATCTACAATGCTTAGAATCCTCCATGCTTAGAAACCTCCATGCTTAGTATCGTCAATGCTTAGCTTAGAATACTCAACGCTTAGAAACCTCAATGCTTAACATCCTCAATGCTTAGGTTGGGATCCTCAATGCTTAGAATCCTTGATGCTTAGAAAGATCAATGCTTAGCAACCTGTTTGCTTAGCTTAAAAACCTCAATGCTTAGAAACTTCCCTGCTTAGAAACCGCAATGCTTTGCATCCTCAATGATTTGCATCCTCAATGCTTACAAACATTAATGCTTAGCATCCTCCTTGCTTAGAAACCTTAATTCTTAGAAACCTCAATGCTTAGAATCCTCATTGCTTAGAAACCTCAATGCTTAAAATCTTCAATGCTTTGCTTAGAATTCTCAATGCTTAGGAACCTCATTGCTTAGAAACCTATGTGGTTAAAATCCTCAATGGTTAGAAACCTTAATGATTAGAATACAGAATACTTAGAATCCTCAATGCTTAGCTTAGAATCTTCAGTGCTTTGCATCCTCAATGCTTAGCATCCTCAATGCTTAGCTTCAAATCCTCAATGCTTAGAAACCTCAACGCTTAGCATTCTCTATGCTTAGCTTAGAATCCTCAATGTTTAGAATCCTTAATGATTAGAATACTCAGTACTTAGATTCCTCAATGTTTAGCTTAGAATCCTCAACACTTAGAAACCTCAATACTTAGAATCCTCGATGCTTAGCATACTCAATGCTCAGCATACTCAATGCTTAACTTAGAATCCTCAATGCTTAGAAACCACAATGCGTAGAATCCTCAATGCTTAGCTTAGAATCCTCATTGGTTAGAAACCTCAATGCTTAGGAACCTCATTGCTGAGAAACCACAGTGCTTAAAGTCCTCAATGCTTTGAATACTGTTTAAGTTTTTAACTAACATCTCCATCTAAGCAGTTGCATCTGCATTAGTATAGCATGATATTACAACCACTGCATTTTGAACCAGATATGCAACTCAACATTCATTGGCATTCTTTATCTCACTCTGCTAGTCCTCTGAGCTATGCATATACAACTGAGTTTCAAAATTTAAACTGCATACCTATTATATTGCTGCTAATGTTAGCTTCACAGGTACTCATCACAAACTAACCTTGCATTTACTGTAGGGTAAGAACGTTCCCATCCACGATTGTATGCCACACATTCTCAGTCTAGCCTGGCGGCAATATCCAGAGACAGAGTATTGAGACAAATTCCATCGGAATCAAATTAAGACGGAGGACAGCTGGCTAGCAAGGATTACTGCCAAAAACAACTGGGGATTATACTGGATGAGCTGATGATGTAAATAAATTCCCAAAAATGACATTTCTCCTTCTGGGACACACTAACATCAATGTCTCAGCTAACACAAGTAATGCTGTTCTATTGGTCTTTTTTTCCCCACCTTGTTCAACCCAATGAACAAAAACAACTTGCTTAAGTATGGTGTCTACTGCTGGCCACCAAAGTTTAAAAATTTAAACTGGTGAAAAAGCCATTAAGGAACGATAACATGTTTGGTGTTAACAATGTATTAAGAAAATTAGGGAAAATGGATTTTAAGCTAGAAAAGGAAAGATGAACAGAGAAGAAACAACAGTGTTATTGTCTATCTGCTAAACCTATCTACAGTAACTTGACTGCATTCATGTGTGCCTCCATATTTACACTACCCTCCCGCTAGTCTTTGTCTATAAAAGTTCTGTATGAAGATACTCCACCACAGAGCTCAGAGTAGAATCAGTGCTAAGTCTATTATCACATAGGTCATCCTAGCTACAGGTTTAGAAATTAGGTCCAAGAATGCCCTCTATACCACTGAAACCAACTCTTGGATCCTGAGATTGGCTTGAGATTATTTTTTTTCCTGCAGCACCAGGTAATTTCAGGTATCCAAGTATTTCCTACTAGCATGTATTTTCTACTACTAATCATCAGTCCATATGTTTTTCAGTCTATGTGAGAAAAACATAGATTGCCTTGTAGAAACAGTAGAAGATGCAGTCAGCAGATGCAGAAGACACTGGAGATCCATAAAACAGACTGCAACAATATGCTCATTCAGGATGAGCAAAGCAGTGGAACCATTGCCCTAAACTGTCCCATACGTAAAATGAAGTATAGGCAGGACACGAGAGCAGCAGAGACCTGCAGGATAAGTGCTGCAAAGGCAAAGCAAAGAAATCCACAGAGCTATGAAATCCACTGGCTATTTTCTGAGAGAAGGATTTCATCTGAAATGAAATCAGGCAGGAGAAGCAGACTGAGAAAGTTTCCATTGTCATAAAAATATCTCCCTGGGTAATCCACGCTGATGGGAAAAGGAAACTCTGATAATTTATGTGACAGTTTAATGGGATTTTGGTGACACATGATACTTTAGAAAGAATTTGCCCAAATCGGACAGACAGGACTTTAATAAGGTTTCAGCCTCAAAACAGCAATATTTTCACCCTTTATTTTGCATTTTATCCTACACATACACTGCTCACTCATAGCCCATCTATCTCATTTGCAGGGCATATTTCTATATTGTGAGAACAACAACTCCTCTGCACTTTCTGGTGACATTCTCAGCTAGAGAAACCTCTGCCTATCTGAGATCCCTAAAGGGATCAAGCTGACTTTGCATCTTCAGGGCAGAGCAGCAGAGCTTTGAATTCTGAGCCATAAGCTGCCCATGGGCCACATCCCCAGCTCTGTGGATGTCATTAATAGCTTCTCTGTAGAAATCAAGGGTAGCAGATGGACAGTCTGCAGTAGCGATCACAAACAATAGGATGCACCCAGGGCACACTCCAGGAGTAAACGTCTCTCACGCTGACTTATACCTCAACCCATTTCTTCTCCTTATGAGAGACAGCCTTCACCCCAGTGCAGCATTCCCCTGCCCTTCATTGCCATCACTCAGAGAACAGGCACAGTACCAAAAGTAGTTGCTTAGAACACTCAACTATGGCGAAGCCAGGGTTAACAGGACGAAACTTTGCAGAAGTTGAATATCAGTGAATTATATGGAAGAGTTTCCCCCGTGGAGAAGTAGAAGTTAACATTAAATATACATTGCCCTGAGCACTAGAAGCCATTCTGTACATAACAGCCTCACAGAGGCTGGAGACAGAGATAACCCGACAGGCATTTGTTTTCTTACTCATTCCTATGGATCTACCCCTGAAGCCCTTATTTTTTTCTGGAAAAGCACCTTGTGGGAATCTGGGCAGGTGAGGAACGGTGTGCAAATGATTCAATGTTTTGCCCAGTGTTTCTTTACTCCATGAAGCTAAGATCAGCGTGGGACATGAAATGATACCTGTTGGCCCTACGATGGGCGTGGAAAACAGAGCACCTGTCACTATTTCTTTCACCATTGGGACTACCAGCCAAATTTAACAGGGAAACAAGCTGTGTTGTGTAGTCCCTCGAGCTCTTCTGCTCTACGTGAGACACATTCTGTAGTAAAGAGAAGAATTTAAACCCACCTAATCCCACCAGCAGCATAAAGCAGTGCTCATTCTTAAACATGGGTTGTGTCTTTAAGAGGTACAGATCCATCTCTGCCTCTGACTTGAGGTCTTCCTCAGGGAATGGCTCATAAGAAATGAGATATATTAAAAGGAAGTGAAATCAGAGCCTCCCATTATCAAAGGGATAAAATATCAATTTTTTGTCAAGATAAAAAGCATCGTAGATTGGCTCAGATGGGAAAAATTAAATTCTTGGTCTTCAGTTGATTTGATATTTATCACTCCACCGCTCTAGAAATATTCTGACAGGGAATGTTTCTTAAAATATTATCCTGCATTTCTCCTCAGTTAGCAAGCTGGGAAAGTATGAACTTGTGTGTCTTGTTACACCTAAAAAACTCATAGGAAAAGAGAAAAAGGAAAGAAAACAAAGTCTAGAAAATACACCTTCTAACACTTCATTTTACCAAGAGCTTCTCAATAAAGGACCTCAATTGGGGAATCACTGCTGTCCAAGTCTACCTACCCCATATTGTAGAATATCCCAAAAGCAATTCTCTCTTCCCATATAAAGAGACTAATAAGCAAGAACTGTCTCCCAGTTCATAACAATTAATCTTATCTTGACAGCAAGAGCTCAGATGAACTCAGAGAATTGAGTAAGAAATTGAAAGTAGGGGAATAACGTAGAAGGTCTTTCAGGGAGTCCTGCTGCCCACCCTCCAATGGTGAGGACTGATGTATCCTTCAGCCTGGACAAGCTTACTTCTAGATATACAGTGTTGTCTTGATAAAGAATTAAGTGGAATGAGCCAGTGTTTGTGTCTAAAACATGATTAATGGAACTTGATCACGCACGTAAAAAAAAAAAGTGTTTAGGAGAACTGTCAATTCAATGTTAGTGGCTGCTCCTAATCTGTATTCCCCTGGCTAAAGAGCGACTTGGAAACACTGCAGTGTTTTAACAGCTTGTGTTCAAACCCTCAAATCAAAGGCTCCTCAGTAGCTGTTTAGATCATGGACAGAACATCAGTTTTCCAAGAGAACACGGATGAACCTTGGAGCTCACAGGCAAGCTCAGAACTAAGCAATACTTACATATCATCAAGATGATCAGGCAACTGAGATCCTATGGCATAATCAGAATCTCAGCATACTTGGCAGAAAGATAGATAAAGCAAGATTCGCCATTGCAATAAAGTAGATAGCATGAGGAAATTTCAACCAGTGTGTGTATGCCAAGACACTGTGCAGCCACCATGAGATCAGGAAGATCTTCCATTCAGTGAAGAGATTTCTGATGAATCACACCTTTCTACATCAATCACTATTGGGAGTGGAACATCAAGCCAGGAAGACTACTGGGCAGAGGAAAACTGTCTCCTCTTAGGTCTACTAGTAGGAAGGTTGGACAAATGAAATATATATATATATATATATAATTTTTTGCCCCAGAAGTTGCTACAAAGCATGGAATAAAGGTATACCTGAATAAAGGAGTCAGGTTGTGAAACAGTCTTATCAGCTCCAGAAGGAAAACTAACAGAAGTGAACACAATGTCCAGCACCCAATTGCTTTTCCTTAATAACACGCTATGTATCATTAAAGTGGGAGTTTTCACACAAGAGATCAGTTTGTTCTTTAATTCCTATCTTCATAAGTGATATTCTGTTTTGAATACAATCTCCAGAAGGTTCTTTTTTGTCAAATAATTTAACAGCATGAATGATGGCTGCTGATCAGTTTGAATTTCTGATGCCTACTACAAACAATGCAGACTTACACTATATGTTTGTGAAGCTGATACTGCCTGATATGTTTCTCCAATTCTGGTGCCTCCTTGTATATTCAACCCAACATTTTCCTAGCAGAACTCTTCCAATTTATGTTGCCAAGGAATCCTTCCACTGCAGCTCAGCCATTCTTCACAGTCTGAACAAATCCTTACTTGAAATGAAGCACTTGCAATGAAACAGTTCTATTTCAGAGCATTCGCTGCCACTTCATCTTCCGCTCTGTAAACTATCGGAATGCTTTTAAAGGAAACACTTATTTAAATAAAAGAAAATCCCTGTAAATCACAGTCGTGACAAGCTAACAGCAAGCACTGCAAAGATGATTTATCTTCCTGCTACATCTAACAAAGCTTCGCACATCAACACATTGTTTGTAAAGACTTCTAACTCACGATTTCTAACTACAAGAATATACTAGTAACAAAAACCTTCTTATATCAGTAATCTCTCCCTGTCATCTAATATCCCATCAACCTCAAAATCTGAGAGTCTCCTTCAATTATTTCTGTTTACTGTCTTATCCAGCATGCCTTCTTCATGGATGAAGAAACCAACTATTTAGTCTCACTGCCTGCTTGTAATCCAAATTCATTTCAGAGCTTGCATGCATTAGCTGCATGCTTTAATTTGATTTATTTTATTTGACTTCTATTAAATTACATTTGAGACAGGTTAGCAGATGGCCTCATGGGGAGCATCTCGCCAGCATCACCCCCTGTGCAAACAGCAATTATTGTATCTTAGCTGAGCCCAATTTCAAGTTATATCTTGACAAGCTAACAAATAAGGTCACAGTATCTGCATTGCAAGTAATATCCCACCTGGTGGGAAAGACACTTGACAAGCTTGAAGGTGGGCCCAGAGAGCGTTCTGATTGCAAGGGGAAGATGTAAAGGAAATTAAGCAGCAAGTCACCACTTAAGAGCAGGGATGCTGTTTCAAGTCTATCCACATTCTGCATTGCTTGCAGGCCCGCCACCTATGTTAGTACAGAGACTCCACGTCACTACGTGGATTGCTCATTCACAGTCTGTTAGTGCTAAACACGGGAGATGATGGATAGTGAGGGCACCACAGCCACCGAGGCCCCCTCTTTCTTCATATTTCTCACTCTTATTTTGCCCCTGGCCAGTCGCTCTTTGTGAAAAACAATTCCTGCACGTTGCATTACCCTCCACGGTGACCCTCGAGCTGTTTTTTTTTTTTTTTGCCCTTTCAAAACACTTGACAAAGCTGTCACAGAAGGAGTTCGGCATCTGGAAGCTGTGACAGACACGATATGACCTGATTCATAAAACATAACTAAACAGCTTGGGCTGCCAGAGGCCAGGATTTACAGGACTGCGTTTCAAGAATGGCCTTCAACGCCTGCTCTACCAAACACACTCCTACTCTGCCGCAATACAAATTCCCCAGCTCCGATGGGGTGACCTGCAACACTACAAAATGACAGAGCAGCTGAGACACTAATCTTGTTACAGTCTACCCTGTCTCCTGCTGGTCAAGAAGGGGAAGGGATGACCTTGGTGTTGGCTGCACCTTTTACACCAGGCTACAAGGGAAGGGAATGCTATAAAAATAAAAGACATCATTTTTTTTTTTTCAGAAATGACTCCAGCACAGCAAGTACAAAGGAAACAAATCAAGGCACTGATAGTTTCTGTTATATTATCCCTACAGCCTCACTTTTACAATAAAAGCCTCTCTGCATTTTTATTTCCTGAAGGTGCAACCTGACCGACAGTGTATTTAAGGACTTTCTGCCATCCTATCCATCAACCCTTTTTCCTTCATTTTCCCTTCAATCACTAGTTATAGTCTGTTAGGTGATTGCCATGGTACCAAAAGGCAAACATCATTAACAATTACACTTTCTTATACCATCAAAACAGTTTGTCAAACAGTACAGTTCTTCAGTTCACATAAACTCCCTTAATACAGTCTGTATTCTTCAGTTATAAACACTGTGCCACAGAACCAGCACTGATTGAACCACCTCCCTCACACACTTCCTCGCAAGCAGTACATAGTATTACATAAATGGGTTGACACTCATTGGTCGGGTGGAATGTACACCTCTCCTCAGGACAATCTTACTAATCTACAGAGTACAAACTCCTGTCTTCTTACATACAAGCAGAAAGTACATATGAGTGGACAGACAACACAGTCTTTCACTTTGTCCGTGTCTGGCCATTTCCCTCACAGGAGGAAGGAAACATGGATCGGGACTCGGCACTCACCCTGCAGCTGTTCTGTGTCTCACTCACACCACACTCACTCTGACATTTAGATCAAAAACCATGGTTTATTCATACTACACAATGCTGACAACGTTTTCTAGCTGGAATCTTAATAACACTCATACTCTGGTCGACCAGTTGCAAACGTTAATGTTTTTCCCAGAGTCGGCTTGACACACGGTACCAAACACTTAAAGCAGATGATAATATTGAACATACAACCTATAAGCCCCGTGATTACAACTTGGAGAACCCAGGCTACCATTTGACAGGCTATCCACTATATCCCATACCTGTAGGAGAGACCAACCTAGGCCCCTCCTATTGTCAACTACCTGGGAGAGAGTATTTGTTCTTGTTTCCATTCATATGACATACAGTTCCCTTTCATAGGAACTCACCCAAGGAGTCTTCCTACCCCAGCTGGCAACCAAAGCCATGAGCTCACCTCCCTGGGAGCAGCACGTATGGCTGTAAACTGTGTAGGATGTCTCCTCAAGACATATGGGCTCCACTTACCATACACATACCTGGTCCACCTATGGGTGGTCCTTGTCTGTCCCTGCAGTGATCAGGTGAGGAAGGGAGTCCTTCAGAGAAATCTCAGGGTGCGCCAAAAGTGTCTCCCTCTCAGCTGGTCCTGCAGCGAACAGAGCTGGTCCCACCTGGGCCGCCAAATTGACTACAGGAATTGAACTCTATAACCTCTATAACTGATACAGTCTCCCATGACATACTTATACCAGAGTTGAGGAAGTATGGGATAGGTGAGTGGACAGTGAAGTGGGTCGAGAATTGGCTGACTGGCAGAGTGCAGAGGGTTGTCGTTGGCGGTGCAGTGTCTGGCTGCAGGGCTGTAACTAGCGGCGTCCCCCAGGGGTCTGTGCTGGGTCCGGTCTTGTTCAACATCTTCATCAATGACCACCCTCAGCAAGTTTGCTGATGACACGAAGTTGGGAGGATTGGCTGATGCACCTGAAGGCTGTGCTGCCATTCAGCGAGACCTGGACAGGCTGGAGAGCCGGGCAGTAAGAAACCGGATGAGGTTTAACAAAAGCAAGTGTAGAGTCTTGCACCTGGGTAGAAATAATTGCATGCACCAGTACAGGCTGGGGGAAGAGCTGCTGGAGAGGAGCTCTGCTGAGAGGGACCTGGGCGTCCTGGTGGACGACAGATTAACCATGAGCCAGCAGTGTGCCCTTGTAGCCAAAAAAGCCAATGGCATACTGGGGTGCATTAAAAAGAGCGTGTCCAGCAGGTCGAAGGAGGTGATCCTCCCCCTCTACTCTGCCCTGGTGAGGCCTCATCTGGAATATTGTGTCCAGTTCTGGGCTCCCCAGTACAAAAAAGACAGGGATCTCTTGGAAAGAGTCCAGCGGAGGGCCACAAAGATGGTGAAGGGCCTGGAGCATCTCCCCAATGAGGAGAGACTGAGGGAACTGGGTCTGTTTAGCCTTGAGAAAAGAAGGCTGAGAGGGGACCTGATCCAGGTCTATAAATATTTGAGGTGTGAGGGGCAAAGTGGTGAGGCCAGACTCTTGTCAGCAGTGTGTGGAGGAGTGACAAGGGGAAACAGACAGAAACTGGACCATAGGAAATTCTGCACTAATGTGTGCAATAACTTCTTTATGGTGAGAGTGACAGAGCACTGGAACAGGCTGCCCAGGGTGGTTGTGGAATCTCCTTCTCTGGAGATATTCAAGACCTGCCTGGATGCCGAGCTGTGCGACGTGGTGTAGGGAACCTGCTTTGGCAGGGGGGTTGGACTCAGTGGTCTCTGGAGGTCCCTTCCAACCCCTACAATTCTGTGATTCTGTGAATATCATGGAGTTGTTTGGATGGGGAAAGACTACCCCTTTGAATGACCTTTTGTCAGGGCATGTCCTGGGATTCCTAGGATCCTCAAAATGCAGCACTGCTTCTGTCACTGAAAAATGGGGCCCTGTGTGGGACGGAGGGAGGGTCCATGAGTCCCTGGCCCACCTGACTGAGTATTTCCATGGTCTTAGCAAAGACATACTTACAACTTGAGAATGACAGTTAGCTGTGTTCATGGTGGCATGGCCACTTTTAATGGCCTTGAACTGTCTGAACATAACTGAAGAGGCTCAGGCTGATGCAAATCAGCTATTGAATGATAGTGTTGAAAAACTGGAAAGACAGGTGGCAGTTTTGATGGGGAAAAAACCTAATTCAATCATTCTCCTATGCAAGATCAGGAACATCTCTCTGGAAGACCATGGGGACCCTGTACAAGGGAATCTGTATAAAATGGACTCTGTAAATGAAGGCACTAAAAGGTCAGATTTTGAGGTTCCATTTGGACTAGATCTATTTGAGATCTGACTGATTGTAACCCAAAAATGAAAAAAAAAAAGAAAAAAAATGCAGGATAGGCTGGTGGGAGTGCCCTGACCAGTATCCAACCCCCCAAACCCTGCTGCCCATAATACAGCAGCTGAACTGATGGATATAGTACAGTGGTTTAGACAGAAACCAAGAGAGCATGCCAGCATAGCTGCTCTGGTTATGGGACATGGAGGCAGAAAGCACTGTGGTGAACGGACTGGAAATTTCAAAACTGACATCCATTACTACTCACCCTGCCCTCAGGCAAAGACTGTATGTTCTGTCCAACATAATGAGGATAGCCATTTGATCAGTGAATGATTTATGGTTGTGTGTCATATAACATGGCCAAATAAGAATGACATACCATTAAATATCAGCCTGTGGTCCTCTATGGAGGACTAACAAAATTATATTAGAGAATTAGGCATGAAAGAGGCAATCTATGAAGATGATTTTGAGAGCCCAGTCAATAAATTTTTCATCAGGAACGAGGGATCTCATCCTACAGCCATCACCTTTACATCAGGATGGGTCTATGTTATCCATACTGAACCCCCCAGTGGCCCTCAGGTGCTGTAATACAACAGGCTGCCCAATTGATGGGGAGACAAGAGTGCCTGCAGCCAGATGCAGTCTCTGAATGGTGGTGGAAAGGTCAGAGAACCATCTGCTGCCATGACTTAGGCGTCCAGCCCCTAAGGTAATCCAGTCTGGACCCATTAGGGTCTTGAGACAACAAATGTTTAAAGACCAGATTAGAGCAGGAGTTCAGTTTAAAAAGATCGATGGACAGCATAATCAGGAAAAAATATCTGTTAAACAGGCCCAAGCACTGAGTATTTATAGTGCAACCTTTTCAGCCAAACTAGATATGAATGTAACTCAAGAAGGGTCTGGATGGGGGCTCTGGCAGAGCCAGAGTTCTTTGTGAACCCCTATGAGGTTTTGGTCACAGGTTTGGCATGGAGCAGAATAAAGATACATCACAGTTGAAAAGCATTTATTGGCTGCCTATTCTACACTACAGGTGGTAGAACCAGTAACTCAGATTTCAGAGGTTATCATTAAACAACAAGGCCAGTCCAGGGGTGGGTAAAAGATCTAACACACATCTCTATGATGGAGGTGGCCCAATCACAAGCAGTGGTGCGCTCAGTTGTTCTGCTTGCCTGCTCCTCAAGGAGTTAGGAGAAATCTATGCCTGTTGCGTGTTCGAGTGCATGCGCAATGCCATGTGGAGGGCTTATCACAATAAAGATTGGCGGATTTGCTGCGTAGACCGGTCAGAACTCAGATCTGCGTTGTGCTTCCTCCGGCACCAAACGCCCAACAGTGGCAGTTCCGTGTATTGGCCAGCAGGTGGCAGCAGAGACCACGGAAAGAACGTCTGCGGGACAGACCCTGGGGATCCGTTCTCTTTTGATTATAGGGGAAGAACACAAAGATGGAAGAGGAGGGAAGGGGGAAAAAAAAAAGAAAAAAAGAAAAAAACAAACCACAGCAAACAAATAAAAACTTCTCCAAACGTAGCAAACGTGAATGTCTGTCAATAAATAAATGAGTAATTGAATTGATTTCTGTTTCCACTCTCCCCCACCCCCCTCAACTTCCGAGATGAAGAAACACCTGGTATCAATTGGACAGATGCACACAGTGAAGCCAGGGATGGTCTGAAACGCAAAGCAGCTGAGCAGCTTTTAGAAGAAAACAGAGTAGTAACAACTTCTGTACCTACATTCACCACTCTGAGATCCTGTCTGGGTCACCCAAGGCTTGTAAATAACCACTGGGTCGGTTCTGATGTCGCGTGATTTGTTGTCAGTTCTCTCATGGTTCTCCGGTCAGTTCTCCGGTGCCAGGATCTGCCACAGGGCATTCTGACCACGGGCATCATGTTTCTACGCTGCCGCCTGCATTTAACAGGCAATGGGACTGCCCAGCATGTGCAAGGCAGCACCTCTTTCACACCACCAGAATGTTTAAGGCTGTTGGGATTGTTGTTAGCGTCCCATTAACACTGAGGCTAGAGATACCCTTAGGATTGACATTACTATTAGCATTACTTTGATGGTGCCCTATCTGGGTCATTTCCAGGGGATGTCAGGAGTAAGGCATAGTGTCAGGAGAAAAAGAACAGACTCTGTTACTTTATAAAAGTGATAATAGAGAGAGTTCATTGGAAAAAATACAACTCTTAAATAATACAAAGCATGCTTCTGATTGGATGCAGGCATCATCTGGGCTCTGATTAATATTACTTTTAAGGTAAAGATTATTGTTACCTTAATGATTGTTTTTTGGATTATGATCAGGTTAAAGGTTCCTTTTGCTACAAACTTCTAGCATCATTTTTGTTGTTACATTTGGAGTTAGAGACGATTTTAGAATCAGGGTAAGGGTTAGGATTAGAGTTACATTGCGGGTTATTGCTGTTATCTTTACAGCTCCTGTGAGGGTTCAGGTCTGGGTCAGGTGTTTAATAAATGAAATGAGAAAAGAATAAAAAAAATATATTGAAAGCTTCAGATTTCCTTAATCTTTGTGGGAATCATATAATGTGCAACTCAGATCTACCTCTTCGTGCAGTGACTGCCTGTAAATTTGCTAGAGCCTAATATAATATGGCCTTGTGCTTTCCGCTAACTCACCTTCATTTCATTTTCATTAAATTTGCTTGGTAGTCAGATTTTGGTGTGTGGATATTTTAAAACAATCTAACTGACATTGGCCAAAAATTAAAAATAAATTAAAAAATGCACAACAGCATCGTATCAATTTTTATAGATAAGATACAGAAGAGCAGTTTCCCTTAGTTTTCTGTGCCTCTTTACTTTCTTACCCTCTCCCCTTGTGTGAGAAACTCTCAAAGTCAAAGATTTCTAGTTAGGCAAAGATGGCAGCGATAGCAGCAGTGCTTATTCATTATTGCAATACTGCGCGCACATCCCCTATTGGCAAGGGAGAAATTGCACACCAGTCAGTGAAATCAATTCTGTTCTATGCCCTAAACCCAATGCAGGTGATGCTCTCATGGCTCTCATTGGTTGAGCATCACAGGCTCACAGATTCCTCGAGACTGTTGCTAGGTTTCATTTCCATATAAGGTCAATTACCAACCTCTTGTTTTTAGGTCTGCCTTGTACTTTTCTGCGGACAGAGAAGGGCAATGTTTCCAAAAGTCAGTACATTCATTCTGTCCTGTGCTGGGCTCTACCCACCCTGTGTATTTATCTTGTGCTTGTCTCAATTCGCCCCATGTCAGAATGCCCCCAGTCTGAACTTAATTCTGTTCAGCAACTTTCTTGGTGGAAAAACTACTTATACAGCTGTTTTACAAGAGGGTTATACATTCAGTTAGGGCCTACTCTATATACTGAAAATACTGGAAACTTCCACTGCAAAAACACAATCTACCTCTCCCATCTGTGCAGCCTTGCAGACCCAGAGCATGCCAGGTTATTTCTGCTTTCATAGCATTTGCATGCTGTAGGGTGAGCAAAAGGTTCTGCTGCTTGATTCTTCTGCAAGAGCTGCCTACCGGCAAATGGTTGCAGGGATGGAGGATGTGACAGAAAGCATTTGTCTCCACAAGAGCAGAGTTACATTCAGTGCAGAGAGTGTGAGAGTCAGGTTGGTGTGGAAAAGCACTGACACGCTGGGGATGATGCAGTGCTCACATGTCTAACACTCACAGACATTACTGTCAGAAGGATGGTGCTGTGTTGTGCTTCTACCTTTGGCAGCCCCTGGAGAAATGCTGTGGCACACAGAACACCTTTGTATTGCACTGACTGCTGCCATGCAGCATGGATTTAACACACCAAATCCAGAGGAGCATGACTGCATCTAACTGCCCTGAGAAAAACTACTGTAGCTGAAGAGATGAGGAGGCAGCTGCTCATCTGCAGAACAAGCAGCACTGCCAGACATTGGGCCAGGTGAGCACCTCCTGCTGCAGCGTGATGATGACAGGGCTGGAGATGATCTGCAAAGCCAGCTTCAAAGTGGGAGACGTGAGTCAACATGGCAGGAGGACAGAGGTGTTAGGGAGCAGCCAAGGCATCAAAGAGTATCAGAAGGCTTTGAAAAGTATCACAAAGTGACAGCCAGGAAGACTGGGATTATCATGAGCAGCAACCTGGATGCTAGAGATTATTTGCTCCCATACAAAATGGTAGAGATCTTGCTGCAGACATCCCAAAGCCAGGCAAAATGGGAACCCAGAGCTCTGCCTGCACGAACCCCACAGCCATAGCATTGCAAGCTGAGCTGCCTTGCTGTTTGTTGCATTCATCCCAATCCCTGTGATTGAAGACTCAGAATGCAGTCGAGGCGATGACTGAGCATGAGAGTGACTTTATTCAATAAAAGACAGGAGGGCTTGAGAGGTCAAGGGTGAAGATGGGACTCCTCTTGTCAAGATGAGAGTGGCTCAGAGCTGGTGCTGCTGCCTGGTGCCTGGGACTGGCAGCCTGACTCTAAGTCCCCATCTAAGATGCTCAGCTTCACCTCACTGATGCTGCCCTGCTCCTGCATGGTGGTGCTGCTGCTGGGACACTCGGGCTGTGCTTGGGATGGGCAGCACTGCAAAGGCGCTGGGTCACAATCCAGGCAGGTGACTGCTGTGTCTGGCAGGCTCAGGTCAGCATCTTCAGCAGAGCCAGGAGATATGAGAGCATGAACGTGGATGAGCCCCTTGTGTCCATCACTGTTACCATGTGGAAGGCTGTCATCCGAATTGCAGCGATTCATGCTTAATAAGAACTCTCCATTGATGGAAAGACACTGCTTGGTTTGGATCTTTGGGGTTGACAAGGGCTCGAATCACCTAGGAAGGCATAGAAACACAAGGGTTAGTTTCAAACATTTGCAAGTTGAATCATGAAAGGTTGTTGATACTTGGTAATAGAGTGGCGGCAGGAAGAAGCAAGTAGGCTTGAAGCAGCATAGCCACTGTCTTGAAAGTGATCCTCATTCAGGTCCAGCTCGTGTGTTGTTTCACTGTAATCTGCTTCTTTGGGTCTACCTAGTGGGCAGCAACACTCGAGCTGTTACTGATATCATTGAAAAGAACTGGAGACAATTGTTCTATTCCTAAGAGCTTCAAGGTGCCTAGAAGCACAAATAGAAACCAGCAGTATTTCATCACTTCACCAAAAGGAAGGTCAAACACCTGAGCTGTGAAGAGCAGTTACAGAACCTATGCATAAGATCACACCAGACATACTTTGTTCTAACAACAGTTATGGCACATAGTCCATTTCCTTCAATATTCCCAAAATGAAATGATGTGGAGCATTACAGGGAAAGAAACACTGCACACAGACACTATGACCCTGATTAGACTCAAGCAGCAGACTTAAAACAAGTCAGAGTTTTTGATTCCAGGATATTTCAGGACCTATCGTGTGAAATTCAGTTACACAACAGTGCCTAGGTGCCTGCATTTCAAGCAACTTTCAGATCACAGCCATGTAAAATAAAAACAAATTCAGTGCAGAAATAGCAAGCCTGTACCTTAATACTCATGAGATTATCCATTTTTTACTGCATTCTGACTAAGTTCTAAAACTTGCTCATCCCAGTTCACTTCAACAAGTTCCACCAATTCAAGCAACGCAGTTCTGAGATCCTGTGTATGTTGTGCAGATAGAATTGAACAGTGCAGAAATAGTCTCTGACAGCTTTAAGAGCTCCGTTCTGCTTACAAACTCTCAGTCCAAAACTATTCAGTTTTAAGGAAATGAACACCTGAAGCAGTTGGATCATCTGCCGCATTCTGCTTCTTGGCATCATGATTAGCACAAAGGGTTTTCTGCTGTCCTGCAGAGATGGAAAAAGTCCTGCTTACAAATGGACCAAGTTTCAGTGTACAGCAGAGTTTGTACCAGACTAACAAGCCACGTCATTCAATTCATTTGCTCAGGTTGTTATGCACTCCGAAAGGAAACAGAACTAACTGCTGGATTCTGAAGGCAATCTGTGGGGTCCTACATTACCTCCTGATTCTGGAAGAGGAAATTCTAATAGCAAATGCAGAACTTTGATCTTTGTAGACATGAGAAGAGCTGGCATTTAGGAACATTCATTTCAGGGAAATCAAATGATGTGTCTGTATTTTTACTACAGATAGTATAGGGAGCAGCCAGTTGAAGAACCAGATACAAAAAATCCAGACCATTGGCAAGAAAATACTTCTCCTTAAATTCTGTATGCTATCATGGTACAGAATTAGGCTACAGTGCCACATAGGCCAACCAAGCGTAGAACCAATTCCACTAAATACTGGTAGACAAAGCAGCAAAAACAGGGACAATATTCAGCAGACAGGCCTTTCTACTCACAGCTCAGCATGTTCTGCCATCCGAAAAGCAAGGCCTCTTGTCAAGCTCAGCTATTTCCCTTCTCAGTGTATTCTAGCACCACTGATACCCACTGGTATCCTCCTGTAGAGTGCCATCATATTGTCATCATCCAAAGGGAAAACCCACACAGCAGAGCATACAGCACTACACCCATGCTCCAAATATCCGCCTGAAAAACAAAAAGACAAGCTTACAAACCTGAAGCACCTCAAATGGCTTCCTGACAGACTGGATTGTCTGCCCTTGCCAAAGCCCACATATAGCCCATGAAAAGCTGGCTCTTTCCCTCAGGAAAAAGAGCCTTATCGTCCCAGAGAAAGCATATAACCCTCATTCAATTGCCCTTTCACTCAGCTTAGAGCACTACTAAAACCAGCACCTTCACCTTAGCTCATCACACTGCTGCAGTTCCTTTTACAAGGATTTCACTGGCAAAAATGAAATCAAAGCCGTCACAAGGGATTTAGCACAGTTACGTGTTACTGGCTACGAGAGCTGTCAGCACAGTCACCTGTCTGGCTTTGCTGCTGTTCGGTTCTCTTTATGTAGAGGCACAACAAGGTTCAGACACAGTGCAGTTCTCACTTTGACTGTAAAGAAAAAGGAGGCTTGAAAAGCAGCGTGTGGAAAACAAAGAAACAAGAATTAGAACAACAGTGGGGCCATGGCACTTGTAGGAATTGCTCCGCCTTTAACAGCGATTCAAGAAGGATGAGGGCATCCCAAACCAGACCAGTTTGGACAGATTAACAACTGCAAGTAGTGGGTTCCAAAATTCCAGACATGAAATCAAAGCTGGAAAAACTCTTCACATTTTCATCTCTCAATTTTTAGTACATTGTGCATTACAACGGAAACAATTCTTCACATACAACTTGGAAGCTAAAGACAAGTCTGACAAAACAGACTGCACAAAAATGATGGATAATTAACAGAGCAAATTGCTCTTTCAAAAACTTAGTAATAGAAAGAGATCTCTGACGTTGCTGTTCTGTAGAGCACCAAAGCAGTCGCTTGAGGCAGTTCAGGATTAGCCTGAGACAAACCAGCCAGCTGTGTGAACTGAGACCAATTGCACTTCTTCTATTTTACTTTCATTCTATTTGACCTCACTAAGCAAATATTGTCTAAGACCATGAGTATCACATAAATGTGCAGATCTCAAGCTGCTCACTTATCTAGTACCCTTGGCATGATGCTTTATTTTCCTCAGCTATTCATCTAGTTTGTGCCTGTTGATTGTGCAACAACAGCCTGTTGGTCTCGATTACCTGTAAGAGGCTTTAAATTTGGCCAGGAAAAATCATTTGAGGATAAGTAATTATCTGGGACTCAGTAAGGCAGTCTTCCCATGCTTTCATAACAGCCGAGATACACACACACACAAACTCATGGAACCCCACTGCTTTGCACAATCCTGTGCACACTCACATGTGTCATGCACTGATTTCCCAGCCAGTCCTCATGGGGTCTATTACTTAGGACAGGAGTGCAGGGGAGCAGCCAGAAGCTGTTTGCATTCCCTGCTGTCTGCTGGGCAGCTTTGCTGGAGATGCTTGGGTTGCTTTGTTTTTCCTTGGGAGGTGGGAAGGAGCTTTGGGTTGGAGGCACATCCCGTGCCAGAGCATCTCGATGGCACGTGTGTGGCACTGATCTGCAGCAGATGAAGGGGAGGAGGTCCCAGCACAGCTCTGCACCATGCTCTGCCACACTGGGCAGCTTGTTCCTGGCTCAGCAGCGCCATCAGACAAGAAGCAGGGAAGGAAATCAAGGATGGGGGGTACCATCAAACGCAGTTAGTGCATGCCTGTGCAAGACAAACAGACCCAGAGCTTGCGGGTTATTCCTGCTTTTGTAGCATTTGTGTGCTGTAGCTGAGCAAAAGGTTCTGCTGCTTGAATCTTCTTCTGCAAGAGCCACCTACCGGTAAATGTCTGCAGGGATGGAGGATGTGACAGAAAGCATTTGTCTCCATGACAGCGTAGTTACACTTGGTCTAGAGAGTGAGAGAGGCAGGCAGCACTGCCTGATGTTGGTCAGGGCGAGCTCCTCCTGCTGCAGCGCGATGATGGCAGGGCTAGAGATGATCTGCAGGGACAGCTCACAGGTGAGAGCCAGGAATGGACACGGCGGGAGGACAGAGGTGTTAGGGAGCAGCCACGGCATCAAAGAGCATCAAAAGGCCCTGAAAAGCATCACAGCCACAGCCAGGAAGCTTGGGGTTTTCATGAGCAGCATCCAGGATGCTAGAGACTATTTGCTGCCATACACAATGGCAGCAGAGCTCTCGCTGCAGGCATCCCAAAGTCAGGCAAAATGGGAACACACCCAGAGCTCGGCCGCACAAACCCCACAGCCAGAGTGTTGTAAGCTGAGCTGCCTTGCAGTTTCTTGCACTCATCCCAATCTCTGCGAATGAAAACTCGGAATTCAGTCAAGGCGTTGATTGAGCACGAGCGTGCCTTTATTCAATAGGAGAAAGGAGGGGGTGTGAGGTCTGGAGGAAAGATGGGACTCATCCTCTCTTGTAATCATGAGAGCTGCTCAGAGACCGTGCTGTTGCCCGGAGCCTGGGACTCGTGTCCTGATTCTGTGCCCCCCTGCGAGATGCTCAGCTTCTCCTCGGTGATGCTGACCTGAGCCTGCATGGTGGTGCTGCTGTCGGGGCACTCAGGCTGTGCTTGGGCTGGGCTGCACTGCAGAGACATTGAGTCCAGGCTGGTGCCTGAGGTGTCTGGTGGGCTCAGGTCAGCAGCTTCAGTAGGGATGGGATGAATGAAGGCTTCAACGATGATGACCTTCTTCTCTTGATAGCTGATGTTATACGGAAGGCTTTCATCTGAACTGCAGCATTCTGTGCTTAGTAACAACTCTTCATTGATGGAAGATGCGTCATTGTAACATGCCCTGCGTCTTGGGGATATACAAGGGCTCGGGTCACCTAGGAAGGAGCAGATGTACAGCAGTTAGTGTCGAACGTTCGCAAGATGAACCATGGAGATTCTTGACATTTGGCTATGTAGTGGTGGTGGGCAGAAGCAAATAGGCTTCTAGCAACAGTGTCACTGTCTTGAAAGTGATCCACGTGCAGGTCCAGCTCTTGTGTTGACAAGAGACTCATTTGGGAAAGACAGGGATCAACTGAAGATGTCAGGCACGGGCTTGAACGCCAGAAGGAGGTACAAGCCCACTGAAAGCATGAATTCTACCTGTGTTGCTGACAAGCAGTGTTTTGTAAGCTGGACTTGCACCCTTACCTGCCAGGACCAAGACTTCTGCTTCAGAGGGCTCCCTGGCACTGCTCTGCAGTTGGTGTTTGGCCACAGGGGATGGTTTGCCCAGGCAGAAGCAGGAACACCAACTGCCAGCTGCTGACTCTGCCCTCTTCCTGGGAGAACTCATTCTGCAGAGAAAACAGAGCATGCTGTCAGACGTGGTGCAGGGTGATGGAAGAGCTGCACCGAGCCCTGGCCAAAAGTTGCCTGTTCTGGGCACTGCCTGCTTTCTGCTGAAACACAGCTTAGAAACGCCCTCTGTTTCAAACAGCAGAGGATGCTTCCATTCCTAAAGCTCAGCCCTCAAGTCCTGAAGGCTAAATACCTCTCAACGATGTCAAGCAAGGACATGGATCCGGAGAATGTCGGAGGCTCAGGCTGCTTTGCTCTCCCAGGGCTGACCTTCACCAGGGAACAAAGGCCGTTGATGAGCTTGCCCCATTTCTTTGGCTCTGCGCAACAAAACAAAGAAACCAGTTCATTTCAGGCCTGGCTCGGTTGGACGAAGCTGAGCGCAATGCATTCGACAGAGCATGTAACAACGGGAAGAACATTCCCAACAAGGACACGTAAGAATGGATTTTCCCCATCCCTGGAGGTGCCCAAGGAGATTACTGTAGTTCTCTTTCTAAGCTTGCTGAACTTGGGCATAAACAAACCCCCTGAAAGTAACGTTCTGACCCTATTTGACTAACTCGCATTGTCAAATGTAAATTACGCACCTGGCTTTGGCAATGAATTGAGGAGGGAATCGGGAACTTTTCCGCTGATGAGTTCCATGCACTCACCAGGGAAAAGCCCAACCTGTAATTAGAACAAAAAGACAGGTGAGCATTAGCCCGAGCCCAGAGCCAAAGGGAAGGTCCACTGACAGTGACACAGGGCAACTGTTTGCATCCAGCAGCCATCCGTTGCAGGCAGAGCAGCTCCAAGCTGAGATTCCAGACTCTACTGAAGTTGTGCTCTCTAGTCAAAAACGTGTGCCTACCTCAAAGCCACGCTTGCCTCTCCACCAGGGGCTCAGCCTGTTGATATGTCCTCATATCAACAATGCTCACCAGATCTCCGACCTGAAAGAGATTGAAACATCAATCCCAGATTCAGCAAATCTGGTAGGAAAACAAAGCAGAAAGGACTGCCCTCTTCTATGCACGACAACACGGAACGCCTGGAACTGCTTACCTCCAGAGAGAGCTCATCTGGCCCCTGGGCGACGTGGCTCTTAATAACATGGGCTGCCGCAAATGCTGGTACGTTTAAAGATGACATAGCACGCACCAGCTGCGGCTTCTGCATGTTATCAGCCTGCAAAACAGAGAACAGGCCGTGGTCAGGAGCTGAGGACAAACCACGAGGATTTCAAGGTGAGGAGCACATCTGCAGAGAAAGCTGCAGCAAATGCGCTCCGTCCTTCTCAGGAGCACTTCAGAAGGAGCTGCACGTCTCATAGCTCTGGAGCAGCACTTCTTCCCCACCCTTCACTACTCCAAGCAGCTCCAACAAACTTCTCAGAAGAAATCCAGGCCAGCACAGACCTGGCAGACCAGAACCAAGTGCAGCTTGTGTGACGGCAGTGCCCACTCCTTGCTTCCACCCTGCTCCAGCAGGTTAAGGAGTCTGAGCCTCACTGGCCTTTGACAACCCAAGACTTTCAGCACCTCATGCCAACATTTCTCACTAAGATACACCTCAGGCATTGAATTCTCTTCTCACTACCTCCTCCCAGTCCTCCCCTAGGAACAGAAACCATTCAGATTCTACAGCAAACACATCTACCCTGCAAGAGCACACTGAACCACCTGCAACAATGAAACATGGTTTTGGAGAGTGGGTTTGAAAACACACCTTTAGACAGCTGTCTCCCTGTAGCCAAAAGGAAACCAAGCAGCAAAAGAAGAGTCCAGCCTGAAATATGCCCATGCTACTAGCCCAGGTTTTTCACAGTCAATGCAGAATCCATCCTGCTCTTGAGTTAACAAATGACCAGTGGGTCTCCCCTTGCTCCACCCCTTCTCCTTCAAAGCCAGAAAAAGAAAGAAAAACAAGTAGAAGAAAACCCAGACGTACCTTTCCACACACAAAGCAGAAAGTGGAACAGCAGTTGTCTCCTTCCTGAGACATGGTGGGGCGCATCCCAGAGGAAGCCCAAGTTCTTTGCTTCTCTCCACAGGGACTTCAAGCACTCTTGGCAAGAGCTGCTTTGGTTCTTTCTTCAATTGCTTCCATCACCAGAATCTCCTTTGGAAAAGGAACCCGAATGAAAGAATCAGCAAATGAAAAAGAATGAGCAATAGCCACTTTACCAGCTTTCTTCTGACACTCAATTTAGACTCTTGACTCGGGCAAGGTCTTAAAATCAGCTGGTTACAAGAACTGTCCCAAAATATATCCAACATCTGTACAGCTGCCGTTATTTCTGACAGCGAGTGTAATCACAGAATCATAGAATGGCCCGGGTTGGAAGGGACCTCAAGGATCATGAAGATCAATCACCTCCCTGTCCCTGCTGGCCATCCCCTCTTCTGATGGAGCCCAGGGGACCATTTGCTCTCTGAGCTGCAAGAGCACGCTGATGGCTCACGTTCTGTTTTTCATCCACCAGGACCCCCAGGTCCTTCTCTGCGGGGCTTCTCTTAAGGACTGCTCCTCCCAGTCTGTAGAAATGCCTGGGATTCCTCCAGCCCAAGTGCAAAACCTTGCACTTTGCTGTGTTGAACCTCATTAAATTCACCTAGGCCAACCTCTCGGTTGAGCTCCCTCTGAATGGCATCCCTTCCTTCCACTGCGTCAGCCGCACCACTCAGCAAACAGCAGAGGGTGCACTCCATTGCATCATTGGTGTCTCTGATAACCATGTAAAAAAGCACTGGTCCCAAGACAGACTCCTGGATGACACCACTTGTTATCGGCCTCCACCTGGACATCAAACCATGAGTCACCACCCTCTGTCCTCTACAAAACCTCTTTGTCTTCTACTCCTGCTGCAGCTGCAATGGCTGCACCAGCATGACTCACGTGTTTGACAATCCTCCAGCTCTGGCCTAGCCATGCACAGCAGCAGTCCATCTCCCTCCCAGCTCACTCACCAGTGTGCTGCTGTGCCCCAAATTCAGTGCAGCAGCATTGAGAGCAGGCAGCACCCATCACCCTCCTCTAACTCTCTCTGCCAGCTGCGATGAGGACTGACACAGCACGCCCACCCCAGCCCAGCTTTTCTGCTGAGACACCTCCCAGCAACCACCCAGCACCAATCCCAGTTGCTGCAAACTGTCTGAGAGCCTGCTGGAGTGCACTGACAATAACTTTGTGGGCCAAGCATTAAGCACACCAAGCAGAAGGGAAGCATTACTGGACATGGTGCACAGCAGGGGTTAAGACTGGAGGTGGTCAGGGCTGTAGTGACCATGCCCTCCTAGAGTTCCTCATCTCAAGGAATGTGTGCCTGGCAAAAAGCAAAGTCAGGACCCTGAGCTTCAGGAGAGTCAGCTGCAGGCTGTTCAAAGAATTCTTGCATGAGAGACACTGGAAAACTGTTTTTAGGGGTAAAGGAATGGAAAAGAGATGGTAACTTTCTCAGAAAACCTTTCTCAGAGCTGGAGCTCTGAGCTCCATCCCGACCACACGAAACACAGCAGAGGAGGCAGGAAAGCAGCATGGCTGAACCTGCTGGTTACAGGGAGCAACAAGAAGGAAATGGAGAAACAGCGGAAACGGAGACATGCAGCCTGGTCGCTTTGGTGGCCTTCTACAGTGGAGTGACAGCATCAGTAGGGAAAGGAAAAGCAACTGACATCACTCAGCCAGACTTTTGCAAGGCCTTCGATGTTGAGCAAGTTTCCTGTTAGAACTCAGTGTGAACAAATCTACCACTGAGCAACACCCTGAGCCCCCACTCACCTCAGCAGAGGAAAGCCTGCACCCCAGCCTTCCGCCTATTCTGCTCCATTGATGGAAGCACACCGGGCATCATTGCTACTCACCCGACCAATGATGATAGGGGCAGAAAAGGGAATTCCTCTTTACCTTTCAGATGAAAAATTGATGACTGTGTGGAACCTTCCCAGTACCGCTGCGGGGCCTTCCTTTACTTGTATCCTGCTGCTCCGTGTCACAGTGGGAGAGCTGCTCTGGCCTCTCCTCTCAGCCTGTGCCTCCTGCAGTGTGAGCAGCTTTGTGGATAGAGGAGACACCCACACAGACTTGGGCCTGGATAGAGAACTGTGCCCTACAACATAGGTACATTTACATCATGCTCTTTTCCTTGTGTGTGAGCAATCCTTGCTCTTTTCAGATGGTACTATGAGCGTGTGACACCCCAAACACATAGTTAGCATCTGTCCATATCATTAAGGCTCTCGTCAAGGCAGTTATTTCAGCCTTCTGAGGGGTAGTCCCCACGGCTGATGGTTGTGCTTCCATTCCCTGCTCAGTAGCAGTTACTGCATGTCCTGCCTTAAAGCCTCCTTGTCTCACAAAACTGCAGCTGCTGGTAAACCAGGCGTCTTCTGCATCTTCTAAGGGTTCGTCCTTCAGCTCCGACCGACTGGATGTAATGTGCAGCATCAGTTGTTTCAAAGCAGTGATGTCATCCTGGTTCTCCACCAGGGGAGTTCCGCTAAGGAAAGATACTGGGTTGGCAATAGTAGTTACAATTATTTCTATATCACCCTGCTCTACCAGGATGGCCTGGTATTTCGGGAATCTTTGGGGTGAACAGATGCCATTCAGAGGGACCTTGACAGGCTGGAAAGCTGGGCTCGGGTGAACCTAATGAGGTTCAACACAGCAAAGTGCAAGGTTTTGCACTTGGGCCGGAAGAACCCCAGGCACCTGTACAGGCTGGGAGGAGTTGTCCTTGAGAGCAGCTCGGCTGAAAAAGACCTAGGGGTCCTGATAGATGAGAAACTTAACATGAGCCAGCAGTGCGCTCTGGCAGCCCGGAAAGCAAATGGGATCCTGGGCTCCATCAGGAGAGGGGTGGTCAGCAGGGACAGGGAGGTGATCGTCCCTCTCTACTCTGCTCTTGTGAGGCCCCATCTGTTGTACTGTGTCCAAGTGTGGAGCCCTCAGTACAAAAAAGACATGGAGATTTTGGAAAGGGTCCAGAGGAGGGCCACAAAGATGATCAGGGGGCTGGAGCACCTCCCCTATGAGGACAGGCTGAGGGAGTTGGGTTTGTTCAGCCTGGAGAAGAGAAGGTTGCGGGGTGACCTCATTGCAGCCTTTCAGTACCTGAAGGGAACTTACTCCCAGGAGGGGAGTAAACTCTTCGAAAGGGCTGATAATAGCAGGACTAGGGGAAATGGTTTTAAGTTGAAGGAGGGAAGATTTAGGTTGGATGTTAGGGGAAAGTTCTTTACTAGAAGGGTGGTTAGGTCCTGGAACAGGCTGCCCAGTGAGGTTGTGGATGCCCCGTCCTTGGAGGTGTTCAAGACCAGGTTGGACGGGGCCCTGGGCAACCTGATCTAGTAAAGGCGTATGTTTGGTGGCCCTGCTAGGCAGGGGGGTTGGAACTACATGATCCTTGAGGTCCCTTCCAACCCGGGTAATTCTGTGATTCTGTGATTCTGTGGGGTGAAAGCCAATGTCCCCCTTTTGCCTCCAATACAGTAAACACTGCATGAGATATTAAAACTGGTATCCTTTGGCCCAGTGTAGATTGATGGGCTTCTTGAATATTGAGCACCAGTGCACCCTGGATATCCCTTACTCACTTCAAGCTGTTTCAAGTTTACCATCAGTCCGTAGCTGTGTATCCATGGTCGGCACCCTCCTGTCATTCCTGGCAACGTATGGAGTTCCTTGGCAGTTTGCAGCTCAGGGGTTGAGCAGATGGCTTCTTTCTTGGCAGTCCTTAAGGTTCAAAGTCCAGCTGTCATCTCCTATCCCAAATACGTCACTTGCTGCTGAGTTAGTTGTGCTTTCTGTAAACCAAGAAACTCAGCAAACTCTCAGTCTATTGTACACAGCCCTTTTGTTGCTGTGGCACCCACGTGCTCCAGTAAAGTTCCACCCTAGGATGGAGGATCCCAGGTCTCAGGCTCACGAGTTGACCAGTTCTCAACAATCATTTAGCTGTTCTCACAACCCTGGGTAACACTGTCCAGGTTCACTGAGTCTCTTCTCCCTCTATTAGGGAGAACAGATACACGCAAGTACTCGTATGCTATCATGAGGAATTCAGTAGGTTACATTTAATTTAGAAGCATGATGCAATCAAAAGCTCGCTTAAATAAAAGCATACCCTTTTCTTTCACTCAAAATAATAGCCCAGAAAAAAATAAAAACAAAACAAAACTCTCATCATAATTGTTAAAGAAATTATCTACTAAATCTCGATGGAGAGTGGAGACACATGCTAGTTTTAGGAACACAGCACTTATCTCATTATCTGAATGCATCTCAAGGCATGCTCCTTGTGAAACTGTGAGAACTTCTATCATTAACAGACGTGTACCATGCCCTGATATATGGCTAAACCGCTTGCAGTGCACTGTCAGATGTACAGGATGGCAGCTGTATGTGCTGTGACCAAATAAACCCCACACTGAAACCTTTCAGAATTTTAGGACCTACAAGTACTGCATTCATATTAAAAGTAAAAAATTCCTAAGCTACACATGTTCTAGGTTTCCATTTGTTAGATACAACATACCTTTGGAAGTAGGCGCCTAAAAAGATATGCCTTCTACTTGCTTCTCTGTCTGGCTCTTCGAAAAGAAGGCCTTTGGAGCAGGAAATGCAAAGGGCAGCTCATTTCTTAACACTGACTCTGCATCAACATTCTCTGTGTTTGCACGCTTCTTAGATGCCACTTTTCTTGTCACTGGAGTTGACAGTGTGAATTCCATATCACCCAGTTGAGTATCATGCCTCGAATGGTGCCAGAGACGGAACAAAAGGTTTTCTGATCACAGCCGGAGAAGTTACTGTCAAAGAAATTCTAACAGCTGAGAAGGTCAGACACAATGCTTATAAAAATATCATACATTATTTGGCTATTGAACAAAACAGTTGAAAACTCTGATTCTCTCCTAGAATAAGTTCGTTTCTTATAGACTGTCAAACACCATTTTTTTATTTGTTCATCTCAATTCTCCATTGAGGATTAACCTTCACCAGCTTATCTAAACATAAATATGAATTATCACTTGGTTTAGTTAAAAATTTGAATAATATCACAGTGGATTTTGTTGTCCAACACAGTAAGATTGAATTTCTTTCGGTACCTTTCAACCTCTGCCTACCTCCAGCCTAACTCCAGAATCTTATTAACTGTGCCTTATCGCTTCCCATTGTGTTTTAAAATCCTCACTGACTCCTTTACTTGTTCCCTTGCTTGCTGTTTCTGTGCAAACCAAACACTGGAGTTAGGGATCACGTCAAACCAACCATGGCCTACAGGTAGAAGGCAACAAAATTTATGCTTAACATACTTCTTTGCTCTATCTTTATCTTCCTTTGGTCAAGGTCCACTAGATACTTAAATATGGAGTAAGCACTAGATACAATGAGAAGCAGATTTCTAGATTAAGAGCTGTATTTTTTCTGTAAGAAACTAGCTGTACATCTTCACACACCTGCTTTGTTTTCTGAGTATTTAGATCGAGTGGAGATTCTTCAAACACTGAAGCTACATCAGAAAATTCCATGGATCCAAACGCATCTGGCACATGGCTGCAGTCTGGCACATCTTCATATGCCAGAGCCTTTTCAGACAGAAATGTTCCACCGAGATTCTTTTGCAGAATTAGAAGGAAGATTTCATCAGAAGATTTCACCACTAAAGTCTAAATAAGATTGGTTTGCAAGTTCCAAACTATGGCTAACAGCTAATGGAAGTCCACAGGCCAGCAGCAACAACTTTTATATTATGTTCTTAATATTCTAATTGTTGATATGACGTTCATATAAAGAGCAGAAGGGAAATTACTCTTAGAGCTCAAGTCATCTTTCACAGCCTGCGTCAACAAGAGCAGCACCTCATAGCCTTTGGTTTCAAGACCTGGACCACAAGCTAGCTAATGATTTTACACAGAATTCCAGAGTTCAAGTCACTGTTTACATTAGGGCTGAAATTGTACTGAAAGCCTTCAAGTTCATCACACTTAATTATCACTGGCACCACACATAACTCCACGTTACATATGTGATCACACGCAACCTGGCAACTTCAGACAATTCCCAAAGCACTCCACTTGCACTTGGCTACTAAAGTACAGAAAAAGGAATTAACATCAGAAATAGCTGCAGTCAAAACCATCTAAGAATCCAAGTCTCCAGGAAACAAGGAAAGCAAATCCTCTCCAGGACTGTGTTCTAAAAGGAAACAGATCAGAAAGGTGAGTTCTTCCCCCCTTTGACCACCCACTCATGTAACGTCCATGTCATTTCTAAGTATGCTGCCCAGACCAAGACTGAGGATGCTTCAGAAGAAGACCTTCCCTGCTAAGCCAAACAGAACAAGTAAGGTACCAAAATATGTAGAGCCAAACGAGGAAAGGTGCTCTAAGAAGGTAAGCATCACAAGAGACCAACAGGAATACTTACACAATCCAAACAATGCACAGTTTCTGTTCCACAAGCTGCCAAGAGGAATGTGTGCAGTACTCACAGCGCACCATGTACACTGCTTACTGCAGTCATACTGCTTCGTAGGACCAGCCCAACTTACTAAAACACTTTAATGAGCAATCCGAACTGTCTGGATCAGCACGGTTCACTTGGAAGGGACCTTCACAGATAAACCTGAAGAGGTGAGGCGACTGCACTATCTAAACCTTAAAGCATATAGGACCTTAAAGCATAAGCTTAAAGCACAGAAGCATGACCAGCAGGTTGAGGGAGGTGGTGCTGCCCCTCCACACTCCTCTCATTGAAACCCCATCTGGAGCACTGCACGCAGTTCTGGAGCCCTCAACACAAGAAGGACTTGGAGATGTTCAGGCAGGTCCAGAGGAGGGCCATGAAGGTGATCAGAGAGGGCTGAAAGCACCTCTACTATGTGCACAGGCTGAGAGAGATGGGGCTCTTCAGCCTGGAGAAGACTCCAAGGAGACCTTAGAGTGGCCTTCCAGTATCTGAAGAGGGCCTACAGGGAAGGCTGGGGAGGGACTTTTCATAAGGGCAGGTAGCAACAGAATGAGGGGAAATGGCTTTACATGGGAAGAAGGTAGATTAGGATTGGATATTAGGAAGAAATGCTTTACTGTGGGTGTGGTGAGACACTGGAGCAGGTTGCCCAGCAAGGCTCCAATATGATTGCTTTGCAAGTTCCAAACTATGGCTAACAGCTAATGGAAGTCCTCAGTCCAGCAGCACAAAATTTTATATTATCTTCTTAATATTCTAATTGTGGATTTGACGTTCATATAAAGAGCAGAAGGGAAATTACTCTTAGAGCTCAAGTCATCTTTCACAGCCTGCGTCAACAAGAGCAGCACCTCACAGCCTTTGGTTTGAAGACCCGGACCACAAGCTAGCTAATGATTTTACACAGAATTCCAGAGTTCAAGTCATTGTTTATGTTAGGGCTGCAATTCTACTGAAAGCCTTCCAGTTCATCACACTTCATTATCAATGGCACCACAGATACCTCACAAAGAAGCATTATGACACCACAAAGGGGCATTATGACGTCAGAAAGGGCATTATGACATCACAAAGGGCATTATGAATCACAAAGGAGCATTATGACATCACAAAGGAGCATTATGACGTCTCAAAGGGCATTATGACGTCACAAAGGGCGTTGTGACGTCACAAAGTAGCATTATGACATCACAAAGAAGCATTATGACACCACAAAGAAGCATTATGACATCACAAAGGGGAATTATGACGTCAAAAAGGGTCATTATGACGTCTGAAAGGGGCATTGTGATGTCACAAAGGGGTGTTATGACATCACAAAGGGGTATTGTGACATCACAAAAGAGCATTAAGACATCACAAAGGGGAATTAAGACGTCACAAAGGGCATTATGACGTCACAAAGAGGCATTATCACGTCACAAAGAGGCATTATGAAAACAAAGGAGCCTTATGACGTCTCAAATGGCATTATGACATCACAAAGGGCATTATGACGTCACAAAGGGGCATTAAGACATCACAATGGGTCATTATGACGTCAGAAAGGGGCATTATGACATCAGAAAGGTGCATTATGATGTCACAAAGGGTGTTATGATGTCACAAAGGGGCATTATGATATCACAAAGGGGCGCTGGGAAAAGATCTCTGTGTGGAGATTGCTTCTACTAGAGGTAGTTCTATAAGACTGTTATATAGAGCTGTGCAGGGGCTGTAAATCTGTCTGCAGAGGGTGATGATCAGTTCCAAGTGTCTGCAGTCAATGCTCATGGACAGAGCCCATCCAACCTGGCCTTGAATGCCTGCAGGCCTTGAATGGGGCATCCACAGCCTCCTTGGGCAACCTGTTCCAGTGTGTCACCACCCTCTGAGCAAAAAACATCTACCTAAGATCCAACCTATACCTCCCCAGTCTCAGTTTTAAACCATTCCCCCTTGTCCTATCATTATCCACCCTCATAAACAGCCATTCCCCCTCCTGTTTATACGCTCCCTTCAAGTACTCAAAGGCCACAATGAGGTCTCCCCACAGCCTTCCATTCTCCAGGCTAAACAAGCCCAGATCCCTCCACCTTTCCTCATAGGAGAGCTGCTCCAGCCCTCTGATCATCACAGTGGCCCTCCTCTGGACCCCCCCCAACAGCTCCACATCCTTCCCAGGCCTGGACACAGTGCTGCAAATAGGGCCTCACAAGAGCTGAGCAGGAGGGGACAATCACCTCCCTCTCCTGCTGGCCACCCCTTTTTCAGTGCAGCCCAGAACACACATGGATCTATCTTTTCCATACGGATATTCCCATCTGTGTACATATATATACCACACCTACACCCCCACAATCTGCTACAACTCCATAGAATTTTCAAGGTTGGAAAAGACCTGGATGATCTTATGATCTTATGATCTCAGATCTTATGATCTGGATGATCTTATGATCATCCAGTCCAACCATCACCAATACTTCCCAGTTAAATCACATCCCTCAACACAACACCCAAACTTTTTGTGAACTTCCCAGGGTCGGTGACTCTACATGAGAGAAAAGGGCACTCAGATAAGGGATTCTGCATTTGCTATTAGCAGAGGTGGGATGAGACCGAGCACTGCCCCAGTTCCTGGGATAACGCAGAAGGGCTGAGACCTTCCAGCTGCTTCCACCCAGGGTCACACAGCAAAGCCGACCCTGCAGGAGTCTGCATCATTCTTTGCATGGCATTGCTAAGAGGAAGATCCCCCCCCTACCCTTGGCTCTACACTCCAGCTGCTGTCTGCCATCTGTAAAGCCACCACAGCTCTCCTACTGGAGTTCCCATCTGCACAGTGACAGCTTGGTTTCTTCTTACTGTCAAAGCAGCCACAGCCTCAGTGCTTCTCAAATCTCCCCTTTTCAGCTGATTTCCTCTTTCTTGTGGCTGGGCAATTCCTCCCTCTCACAGTCATCCCTCTGCCCCACTCTGTGCCCACAGACCCAGAGAGGGCACACAGAGCCAGCCCTGTCCCAGCTGCTGCTGCTTCACATCTGACAGTCTCAGGAGCTGAGATCCAGGCCGAGACAGCAATGCCCAGACATGGTTTGTAGGACGTTTGTGATAGGAAATAGGGAGGCTTGTGATTAAACCTGCCCCCTAAGGAGGAAGGCAATGCTGCCTGCAGCCCCAGCAGGCATTACAAAACATCCCCATTTACAGGAGGGTTTTAAATAGCACAATTCAGGAACTACAACTGCACAAATTCCCGCATGCCCTGGAATAAGTTTGGGAATGGACATGGTTCTACCACCTGTGCAATGCCATAGAAATAACAACCATCCACCTGTAAACCTCCATCCTCTCCCCTGCTGCACAAAGGGAAGCTCAACAGCAGTGCACAAATGTCCCAGCAATGTCTGAGCACTGCTCTGTGCATCCCAACCTGCTCATCCCATCCACTCCTGGCTGGGCAGCAGGATTGGGGTGGCACACTGCAATGGGCACAGAGGAACATGGAAGCCCCACACATGTGAGGAAGGGGCTGGCTGTGCTCCACACTCACGTTATCAGACGTGATTTGCCCTTCTGTGGGGAGCCTCTGCTCTTTCCCAGCTCATCCTCCAGCGTCTGGGACTCCAGGATCTCATTCAGGCTGTTGTTGGCTGCGGGGCAGCTCCATGAAGAGCCGCCCCTCCACCGACCGGCACACAACAGCCGCTCCCGCGCACTGCGGCTCAGCCAATCGGAGCCGGCGGAGCTGCCGCTGCCCGATGGGAGCCCCCCCCCACATATTGACCCCCCAGACGAGGAAGAGGAGGAGGAGAGCGACGAGGAGCTGCCGCAGGAGCTGACGTTGGGGCGGGGGGGCAACGCGGGGGGGGGGTCGGCAGTGGGGGGTGGGGGAGGGGGTGGGGCAGCATTACCCCCGGACCCCGTGGACCCCCCCCCCCAGCCAAAGTGCTGCTCTCCGACCCCCGCGGGCTCTTTGTGCAGCCGCTGCCCTCCAGTTATAGGACCCCCCCCCCCATATTGCGCTTTGCTCACCCCCACCTCTGGAACCCCCCCCCCACTCACCACATCGCCCCCTCCCCCCCCGGGTGGGGTTATGGGGGGTGGGGTGGGGTCGACGATGTGCCGTAAGCCGCGCCGGGGTCGTGTGACAAACCCCCCCCCCATCAAGATGAATGGGGCGCTGTCGGGGGGGGGCTCAGCCGTAAGGATAAAGCGGGGGGGTTAATGACGGGGGGGGGCAGTGCTATAGGGAACGCAACTAATCTAAGCCCCCCCCCCCCACATTAACACCCCATTGTGTGTGGGGGTGGTGGGGGTGGGGCACACAATAACCCCCCCAAAGGCCAAACAGCCCCAACACCCCCCCTCAAAGCCGCTGACTTACGCTGTGCCCCCCCTGCATGAAGGGCCCCCCCCCATCGATTGAGCCCCCCCCAATCCCATCTATAGTTGAGAGCTATGCTTTTTGTAACCCCCCCCTTTTAAAGCCCCCCCCCCCCACAATGTTGTGCACGATGTGCTGCCCCCCATGAGCCCCTGACCCCCCCCCTTAAAAGATGGGGTGGGGGGGGTGGTCTCGGACCCCCCCTCCTTTAAACGATGGGGTGGGGGGGCGGATTGTCACTGCCCCCCAACACCAAAATGGACACCCCCCTTTTAAAGGATGGGGTGGGGATGGGGGGGTGGGGGGTGAAGGTGATCTCGCCCCCTCCCCCATTAAAACGGACCCCCCACCCCTTTAAAGGATGGGTGGGGGTCGGTTACGGGCCCCCCCGGCGCTGTGTGTGTATGTGCCCCCCCCCCGTTTTGCTCCCCCCGTGGCGCAGTGTGCTGGGAAAGGATCTCTGTGTGGAGATTGCTTCTACTAGAGGTAGTTCTATAAGACTGTTATATAGAGCTGTGCAGGGCCTGTAAAGAGAGTTGAGGGGGAATCTAGTGGGCATATGGGGCTGTGGTGGGCAATAGGAGGACTAGGGGCTCTAGGGGGCTCTGAGGGTGTGTAGGGGTTGTGGATCAGGTTGGATCTTAGGAAGATGTTTTTCACTCAGAGGGTGGTGACGCACTGGAACAGGTTGCCCAAGGAGGCTGTGGATGCCCCATCCCTGCAGGCATTCAAGGCCAGGCTGGATGTGGCTCTGGGCAGCCTGGTCTTGTGGATGGTGTCCCTGCACATAGCAGGGGGTTGGAACTGGATGATTTTTGGGATCCTTTTCAACCCAGGCCATTCTATGACTGTACAGTTCCATAGTGGAACAAATATAATATGCTAACTATGTAACACATGGAGTCAGACCTGTGTGATTTGTCCACACCAGGAGGTGATTAGAAAACAATTTGTAAGCTACAAAGCTGCTTGCTGGAAAGGAAAAGAAAATAAAACTACAAGAAAAAGGGAAATCATTTCTTCCTGAAAATAGGAAGAATTATAGATCTGACATGAAATTTGAGTGAAGCTCCTGATTTTATGAAGCTATTCCCATTATTTTCTTGGTGCTGTGTTTCCCAAATGAGTGGTTTCTGGCTCTGCTGCAGCACCAGTCTGCATGTGAACATCAACTCTGTTCACCATCTGGGAAGATTAGGACTTCCCTTCTCCTACCAGCACCACTGAATTACAGTTACTCAGTGGTTAAACAAAGGAATTCTTAAAGAAGGGTTTACAGCTGTCCTGTTGTCTGAAGTGCTTGGGGCATTCTGATGCTATTAAGCTCTATGTATTAACAAGTTAAAAAAGAAAAGGTAGGCATCTGATTGTTGTGCCAGTTTCTAAGCGATTTGGAAAGCTGTACCACCCAACCACTCCTTCTATTTGATGGAGGTGACAAAGCTCAGTTTAATTTCTGACTGCTGTTTAAATTCTGAAGCTCGAGCTGGTTCCTGGAGCAGAAAAAGCTCGGAAGCTGTCCCTCCTACAAGCAGGCACCTCTGAGCAAAATATGACATCTCAGTTTCTGATGGTAAGGTCAGGAGATCTGATTCCAGCATCTAGCTTTTGGCTTAATACTGTGTTAGTGGGACCTTTGGCATCTAGCACTTAATGATCTTGAAGGTTTCTTCCAACCCAAGCCCTCCCATGATCCTATGATTCTGTGATTTCATTCAGGTTTATTGAGATGAGTTCTCCTGAATGTGCTGTTCTCCATATGATTATAATTGGAGTCCAGATGGGTGACTGAAACCAGACACCAAACTTTCTGATGGCCAAAATTAAATGAAATCAATCCTTTACTGTGTCAGTAGTCTGTAACTAGAGCCCATCAGGTAATTCCCAGCCTCCTGCCTGTATCAGTGGCTGCACACAGTGAAAAAGTCTGATGGGATTTTAACCTCTAAAATGTTCCAAAGCAACCAGAGGGTGAATATATTCACTATGTAAATACCTGCAGGAATAAGCTTGTCATGTATGTCCTCAGGTACCACAGTAGTTAATGGTGGGACTCAGTAGGTCATGCTGAAAGTTGAGTCTGCTGATTTTGAAGGTCTTTTGAAGGTCTTTTCCAGCCTACATGACCTTATGCTAATATTTCTGAAATTTATTTCTGTTCAGCTCCCAGAAAACCTCCCACCCAGCCCCCAACTGACCCCGTGGTGAAAAATAAAACAGAAACCTCAGTGACGCTGGCATGGTCCCCTCCGAAGATGCACCGCCCCATTCCAGTCGATGGCTACATTGTGGAATGCAAGAAACTAACTGGCTTCACCTGGGTGAGGTGCCACGAGTCTCATGTCCCCGTCCCAGAGTTCACGGTGAGCAATCTGTCTGAAGAGGCTGATGATCAGTTCCGAGTGTCTGCAGTCAATGCGCATGGACAGAGCCCGTCTCTGGAATTCCCAGGGAGCGTGCACCTTGGTAAGCACAAAAACCCCAATGGAAATGGGTCAGTGTGTGCTGAGCAGCTGTGTTGGTTCCCTAAAGATGCTTCCTTTGACTTTAAGGTTAGCAGTGCATTAACACACCAAAGGCTTTCCTTTATTCCTAGTTCTCCTATCTCCTATCAACCTCCAGCTACCACTAAAGTGATACGAGTTGTTTCTGTGACAGAGACATGAATATCCTTATCTTTTGATATCTCACATGTGCAAGAGGCAGAACTTTCTGTAACAGATCTTAAGCACAGAAGTGCTTCTTCTAGCACTCATGCAAAGGGAGAAGTAGAAATGTACCTATGATTTAATCTTCCATCTCTAAATGAGATACCAGACTTGCATCTAAAGAGCATTAAGACATACATGTTCTTCCTCAGACCCAGTCCTGGCTGTGAAATCCCCCCTAACAACTGGTGAAGCTGTACCTGGAGGGGATGCCATGTTTACTATTGACCTTACAACAACGTGCAAGCATGCCAGCTGATGAATGTCTGCAGTTCACAGCTATTGGCCAGTGCATTCAGTCAGCAGGTTTACCACTGCATCACCATAGAGCAGTACTTTCAGCTCCAGGTTCAGACAGCCTTTCTGATTGCACTGGAATAGTTTAGAAGTAGGGGAGCAATCATTCCAATAATATCTCTATCAATCAGCTTTGCATGACAAAGTAGAACAAATAAACATTCATGATGGGAGGACCTGTTTGTCATTGGGTGGAAACCTCTGCAGAAGCATGTTTAGAGCATTATTAATCAGTAGAAGGAGATGTTTGGTTGATTTTTACTTAGTAAATCCAGCAAGAAGACCAAATGAAATATCGTGAATTGCTCAGCACTGACACAATGATGAGTGCAGGAACAGAAGGTGATACTTTTTCAGAGATGTTGCAGCAAACATTGACCACGTTAGCCTGATATAAATTGAAATAACGAGGCCTTTGCTCCTGACAGGTGCTGCAGTGAGATTTACCAAGAAGAGCAAAGATGTAGAAAAGATCTGCGCTTGGCTGCGTGAGGAAGCCAAACTGCAGGCTGAGCTTTCAGACACAGGCGCTACTGTGGAGTGGATGAAGGATGGGAAGGAGCTCAAGGCCAGTGAAAATTATGAACTGCAAATTGTGGGGAAGAAACACACCCTGAAAATTCACAACGACTCAATGGATGATGCTGCAAGTTATCAGTGCATCTGTGAGGGGGATAAAATGCTCTATCAGCTTTCAGTGAAAGGTATGTGACAGTCTGGGCTGTCCTCTTCCTGCCCAGGGCCAGCAGACTGCATTCACCTGACTCCCCGACAGTCCAGCTGTTGTCAGACAGCATCTGGGGTGTTTTCAGTGGCTGTTTTGACTTGAACTGGCCAATCTGCTTTGTAGAGCCATTTGATTTCTGTGTTCTGTCCTGTGATTCGTCCCTAAGATATAGAGGAAATCAAGGGAAAGACAGGAAAAAGAGCATCCCAGCCTTCCTGCTCTTCTGTCAGGGTGGCCACAAGAGATGATGTCAACATCTCTTTTTGTAGCAGTGATCCCAAATGTAGAAAACACCTGTGAAGAGTCACAGGGACTAAATTGATGGAGAGCAGAACTTCCTGCCAAGGCTTGTCAGCTAGTCTTAATTTTGCTTTTCTTCTCTCTCTTTGTCATGTTAGCATAATATTTCATACTGGCAGGTCTGCCCATAGAATTAACTGGCACAGGCTGCCCAGGTAGGTGGTGGGATCCCTGGAGGTGTTCAGGAGCTGTCGAGATGTGGCCCTGATGGATGTTATCAGGGGGCATGGTGGGGTGGGTTGGGGTTGGAATCAAAGGAGGACCCCCATGTATTTCATCAGGAAGCACTACTGGTAATAAGACCTTTGGAGCAAATCCTGGTAGGGCCACGCTCAGCTGGTCCAGTCTGGAGGCTGTTTCTCCTTACTGCAGTATCTGCAGTGAAAACCAGCAGCTGCTTTTGTGTGGTTGGGCTCACATCCAGCAGTGGTGACAGGACTACAATGATAAGAGACAGTTCCTGAAAAAATGAATGAAATTTGACTGTATGATAGGATGGAGTTAAATGTATTGACAGGATCTCAGTCATCCCAGTGTCCATCAGCTGGCTCTCGAGCTCCTAAATACAGGCATTCTGTAGAACGTTGTTGAATTTGTATTATACATGCGTGTTCTTGGAACTGCAGAACAAATGCATGCATAATCCAGACTTTGATTTTAGCAGCTCTGACTGCGCTGTCTCAACAGACCCAACTCAGTTGTGTGCGCTGTTTTGAAATGATATGTTAACAAGAAGTTGGAAAACAAGCTCAATTACCCTCAGTAAAATAGGACCGTGGACTTAGGCTTGAACTTCTGGCTAAGACAGTGGTGAGATTTTGAATCTTTGAAGTCAATTATTCCACTGTGTGTTAATAAGGGCCAGTTTTATCATCTAACTTTTGCACTCCAATTAATTTCCATAAAGGAATTCTTTTTTTTCTTTTTTCTTTTCAGTCCTAAGTGATATCTCTATCTTTTAGGCTTGATTTGTTTGCCAGGGGGTTACAGTGCAGTAATAGATACCCCCTCCATTGATTTCCTTCTAGTTTGCTTGTTCCAATTCTTTCCTCAGTTTTCCTATTTTAGACATTTTCTTGAAGCCTTGGGCTTCTTCCTTTGGCTCTGTCCCCTGTACAGTGTACGTCCTTCAACTTGTGGAGATAAGGTAATCTGGTACGTGGTTTATAAAAGCTGCCAATTTGCCAGCTTCTGAATTAGAATCTAGCAATTAGAACTAGGATTAAACGTGCACGTTTGATCTTATGATAAATGAATGCCTCATGGTCACCAATGTCCCTGCAGTTCTTTACCATCATATGTATTTTGTGTCTTCATATTTTGTTTCAGCACTGGCAAACTTCGTAATCAAAGAGACAAGTGGAGGAGTAATCAGGGCAGTTGCTGGAAAACAAGCTGAATTTGTTTCTGAGACCTCTGAAGCCAATGTCATGGTGAAGTGGTACAAAAATGGCAAAGAAATCAAGACCAGTAAGAAATTCACAATGGAAGATAAAGGGAAACTGCATAAGCTTGTGGCTTCAGCTGTAACGAAAGAAGACGAGGGAACATACATCTACACAATTGGAGATGACACTCTGATTTTTGATTGGAAAGTCTCAGGTAAGTTTGTGAGGCAAACATAGGATCACAATCCATGTAAAGCACTTCAGACTTAATTCATTTTATTTGTCCAACGCTGTGGGTTTCCAGTATTTAGGACAAAGATTGCATAGCTCTATTGAAGCAATTCTGACCTTCCTGTTGTCCCTATGCAAAGCCACAGTATGAGCAAATAATGTAACTGTGTTGTGATGAATTCAAGACAGCCTTAGCTCCAGCTGGGGCTGGAGTCACGACTTGAGCCCTGACATCTGGGCTTCATTCATCTAGTTCATGTATTGCCTCAGCACTTACATCATCTTTAAACCTATGACTGAAATGGTCCTAAGTTATTAGCATGGGAATCCTGTCTCCTCTTTGGACAAATTAAACTCCACATTTGGAGAGTTGAGTGTCTCCTGCTGTACCCGAAGGACATTGTGATCTCTGAGGTGTCTCCCTGAGGTGCTGTAAGCACAGCCATTAGCTCATAGTGCAAGTAAAGCACTGTTAGGTCAAGCCTGGAGGAGTAATGCTTGTCACTGACATGTTCCTGTTCAGGGTGGAGCTGGAGGGTAAAATAACACAAGAAATTGTCATTGAAATTCAATATCTGTGAAATTCAGCTGGTTGCATTCACAGAACCTGGCGTTAAGATCTGTTTTCTGTTTTATATCTTGAGCCTATTTTCCATAACCCAGTCCTCATTTATGAACTGAAGCTCTACTGAAAGCCTTTCGCTGTGTATGCTCATGCTGCAGTGCAGCGCTTGTGACCTTTAACAGCACATTCACGTTCCTCTGATCACAGGATCCTTACGGTTGATTAAGACCCTCTAGTCTGACTGCTCACCCATCACCACCGTGATGCTCACCATCAGCTTAGCTAAAAACTCAGCAGAGATGATAGATCAAGCACAACACTGGATTTGGGGTGGCTAGAGATTCCTAAGATATTGAAGGATTGCTTGCAGGTGGTGTTGGTTCAGGTATTCACCCTGCATCCCACCTCCTGTTCTGTTTGGTTGAGAATCATGCATTCTGCAATTTCACTTTGTAATTCAAAGACTCTGGCTTTATCTGTTGAAAAACTGATCTAAAACAAGCCAAGAAGACTCCGTTGGAACTGGTTGATGCAGAACAAAGGCATCCCCAAAGGACAAGTTGCACTGTTTGATGAACATTATTGGATGAGAGCTAAGCTAAGATTTAAAAAGTTCTGGGGCTGTCTCTGAGCATCAAATACAGAGGAAGCCTGCATGATTCCCTGAGAATGGATACCTCCTACTTTGGTGTAGGGTTAAGGGAACACTAGCAGTAACTCCTATCACAAAATGTCGCATGGCTCAGACAAAATGCCATCAAGAGGGCTTAATTAGGAGCACCAAATGGTCGCAAGATGGTCTTAGGGCAGGGAAGTAATCTATCTATGTGATATTGATTGATGCTATTAGTTCTTAACAGCTTGACTCTAGAAGGACTGTTGTTCTTTGGTCACCTAGTTATAAAAGAATAAATGGCTCCTGTCTATTACAATTTTTAACGCATTTTTTGTTCACTGATGCCATAAATGTTCCTGGCATAGTAATTGGCCTTGGTATATTCAGTGACTGAAAGCAACAGTTGTTGCTCTAAGAAATGCAGTACAAAGCTAGGTCTGCCTGTAGCTGACAGCCATCAGCTTGCTCCTCAGGCAGGTTCTGTCTGTGTATGGGAGATCACAATGTGAACCACTGATTGATCAGCTGAGGCAAGTGTGGGGTCAGCTGTGGGAGCACAGGTGAAAGTTATGTAGCTGTGCTCCCTGGAGGGGTGGAGTTCGACTCCACCTCCTCTGAGACCTCATTTAAGGGCTGACCCTCACTGAGGCAGCATCTCTTGGAGATTGCTCACCAGGGAGGATCACCTCAGCTCTGGTGAGTTCCCTTTTCCTTATATCTTCTGTATTTCTACCATTTTACTTGTAATTGCTATCCTTGTTAATACCAGCATAGTTATTGCCAATACATTTGGCAAGCCAGGCAGGAGCCACTGACTTGGCATCTAGAAATATAAGGAAAAAAAAAATGTCCTTTGTGTGGAAAATCTTTAATTGGTACAAGGGGGAGAAGACCACCCCCTTAGGGACATGCCTTCCTGGACAAATTCCAGGTTTTGAGGCGTCCCCATATTACCAATTAGCAACAATTATTGAACAATGGGGCCCTTTAAGAGTACCAAATAACATGGACGCCTATTGTCTAACTGATTACTTTCTAGGACTACAAAAAGATATCTTAATTACAAAAGAAAAGCGAATGGCTGCATCTATGGCAGCCTGGCCATTATTAAATGCTTTAAATCGGGCAGAGATAAAATCAAACAACATTGCACATGAAAATGAATTGTTAAAGGCCCGTATTGAAAAATTGGAGGGTGAGATCAATCTATTGACAGGAAAAAAACCGTCATTTTCTTCCTCCAACCCTCAAATTAGATACATTTCATTTAATGACGATCAAGATCCTGAAGAAATGAATCAAAATAAGATCACTAAATGTGATCTAGAAAAACCATCTGAGATGGACTCACTAGAAGTCCGTCCAGTAATAACTCAAAAAACAAAGAAAATTCAAGATTGACCAGCAGGAGTGCCTCCTGATCAATGGCCCCCTGCCGAATCTGTTTTACATGTAACAGCCCGTCCATATACGCCTACTGAACTCATGGACCTAGTGCAACGATTTAGGCAAAGGCCAAGGGAAAGTGTTCCGGCTTGGTTATTACGGTTATGGGATTCAGGGGCAGATAGTGTACTGGTTAGTGGCCCCGAAGTATCTAAGTTGGCCACAATAACAGTACATCCTGCCCTTCGGCAGAGACTGTATGCTGGGACTCAGTTCCCTGAAGAAAACCATTCAATTGTAGAATGGATAACGGCTGCTTGCCGCATGGTGTGGACAAATAAAACTGACATGCCAGTAAACACAGGGATGTGGTCTTCTATGGAAGACCTTCAAAATTATATACGCGAATTAGGTATGAGAGAGGCTATCTACGAAGACACATTCGATAGCCCTGATATGGTTAAATTTTCTGCGGGAATGAGGGACCTAATTTTACAGTAAGCACCCTCTCATATGTATGGAACCTTGGTTTCCATACTTAATCCAGTAGTATCCGCAGAGGCAGTAGTCCAACAAGCCGCCCAATTGGTAGCAGACCTCGGAGAAACTGAGCGTTTACGAGCTAAGCGCAATATCAGGGTGATTGAGGATGCCGAGGCTTTTCCAATAGTGCGAGCCAGAAGATCGGCCCCGTGAACTTCTCAGGCAGGACCTGTTAGGGTATCCCGGAAACAAATGTTTAATGATCTGCTCCGGGCAGGCGTTCAGTTTTCAAAAATTGATGGGCAGCCCAATCAGGTTCTCCTTCAGTTGTGGAAGCAACTGAAGGATGAACAAAAATTTCAGAATAAACCCAAAAGGCCAGGGATAAGATTTATAGAGCGGCGACCAACAACAACATGGAATTTAGAAGATTTTATAGTTCCAAATAGGAAAAAGAAGCCACCTCAGGTGCCTCGGGTTATGACACCGGAGGTATCGGAGGTAAAAGACTTGAATCTGGCTCAGTTCATGGCTTGACGAGGGATGTCAGTCCTCCTAGGGCCTCTAGACGGGACCGGAGGCCCTATGTGGAACTGACGATATACTGGTCCCGAAAGAATATACAGAAGGTTATGGCCCTAGTTGATACCGGGGCAGAGACATCTATAATATATGGAGACCCAACTAAATTTAAAGGTAATAGAGTGATGATTGGAGGTTTTGGGGGACAAACCATTCCGGTCACCCAAACCTGGGTAAAACTGGGGGTCGGGCGTCTTCCACCACGGGAGTACAAGGTATCCATTGCCCCAATTCCAGAGTATATATTAGGAATTGATATCCTGTGGGGTCTGGCTCTCCATACAACAGTGGGAGAGTTCCGATTGCGGCAGAGATGCATTAGTATCCGGGCAATCCAGACAATATTGAGAGGCCATGCAAAACATGAGCCTATTTGTTTGCCGAAGCCACGCCGGATTACTAATGTGAAACAGTACAGACTCCCGGGTGGGCAGGATGGTGCAGGAATTAGAAAGAGTGGGTATTATAAGGCCTGCACATAGCCCATATAACTCCCCAATATGGCCAGTGCGAAAACTGGATGGAACATGGAGGATGACAGTAGACTATAGGGAATTAAATAAGGTCACGCCACCTGTTCGTGCGGCTGTACCCAATATTGCCTCCCTAATGGATACACTAAGCAGGGAAATCAAAACATATCACTGTGTCTTGGATTTGGCGAATGCATTCTTCAGTATTCCAATCAGCGAAGAATCGCAAGATCAGTTTGCATTTACATGGGAAGGGAGGCAATGGACTTTCCAGGTCCTACCCCAAGGGTACGTACATTCGCCCACTTTTTGTCATAATTTAGTGGCACGTGATCTGGCTAAGTGGGAAAAGCCAAATAATGTCAATTTATATCATTATATTGATGACCTCCTGTTAACATCCGATTCGTTAGAGGCGGTGAGACAAGCAGCAGATTTGTTGATAGCTTACCTGCAGAAAAGAGGGTGGGCTATAAACCCACAGAAGGTGCAAGGTCCGGGGCTATCTGTAAAATTCCTGGGAGTAATTTGGTCCGGGAAAACCAAAGTACTACCCAGTGCGGTAGTAGATAAAGTCCAAGCGTTTCCAGTCCCTACAACATCAAAACAATTGCAAGAATGTTTGGGTATATTGGGGTATTGGCGCTCCTTTATACCTCATTTAGCTCAGCTATTAAGGCCATTATACAAGCTTACAAAGAAGGGTCAATCATGGAATTGGGGAAAGATAGAACAGGATGCTTTCCAACAGGCAAAACTGGCAGTTAAACAAGCTCAGGCGTTGGGTATATTTGATCCGACCCTCCCAGCTGAACTAGATGTTCATGTTACTCAAGATGGTTTTGGCTGGGGCCTGTGGCAACGCCAGAGTTCTGTTCAAACCCGCATTGGATTCTGGTCTCAGGTTTGGCACGGAGCAGAAGAACGATATAGCATGATTGAGAAACAGTTATTGGCTGCCTATTCGGCATTACAAGCAGTAGAGCCGATAACGCAAACAGCAGAGGTCATAGTTAAGACTTCATTACCAATCCAGGGGTGGGTGAGAGATTTGACTCACCTTCCTAAGACGGGGGTGGCCCAAGCACAAACGGTGGCACGATGGGTCGCCTATCTAAGCCAGAGAAGCAGTCTGTCTTCATCTCCACTTAAAGAAGTACTACAGAAGATCCTAGGCCCAGTGACGTATCACAGTGATACATCAAAAGAACCGATGGTTGCTCCACCAGAGAAGAGTCCCGTTCAGGAAGGAAGATATCCTATTCCTGAAGATGCCTGGTATACGGATGGGTCCAGCAGAGGCAACCCGAGCAAGTGGCGAGCAATAGCATACCATCCCTCTACTGAGACCATCTGGTTTGATGAGGGGGATGGTCAAAGCAGCCAATGGGCAGAATTGCGAGCCGTGTGGATGGTTATAACTAAAGAACCTGGTGACGGCGTCCTGAACATCTGTACAGATAGTTGGGCTGTGTACCGGGGGCTCACTCTGTGGATTACGCAATGGGCTACCCAGGAATGGACTATCCACGCCCGACCGATTTGGGGTAAAGACATGTGGGTAGACATTTGGAATACGGTCAAACACAGGACAGTATGTGTCTACCATGTCTCTGGTCATCAACCCTTGCAGTCACCAGGAAATGATGAAGCTGACACACTGGCCCGAATCCGATGGATTGAGAATTCACAATCTGAAAATATTGCCCGTTGGTTACATCAGAAGCTACGGCATGCTGGACAGAAGATAATGTGGGCAGCTGCTAAAGCATGGGGGCTGCCTGTACAACTATCTGATATCGTTCAAGCATGTCAGGATTGCGATGCTTGCTCAAAGATGAGACCGAAACCGTTGCCTGAAACAACATCCCACATTGCTAGAGGATATAGTCCTCTTCAGAGATGGCAGGTCGACTACATTGGGCCCCTCCCTCGGTATGAGGGGGCGAGATATGCCCTGACCTGCGTTGACACTGTAAGTGGACTGCTGCAAGCCTATCCTGTACCAAAGGCAAATCAAGCATACACAATTAAGGCACTTACTAAACTGATGTCTGCATACGGGACACCTCAAGTTATCGAGAGTGACCAAGGGACTCACTTCACTGGAGCGATGATACAGCGCTGGGCAGAAGAAAACAACATTGAATGGCGATTCCACCTGCCATATAACCCAACAGGGGCAGGCCTTATTGAACGTTATAATGGTATCCTTAAGGCTGCCCTGAAAACAGACTCTCAGTCCCTGCAGGGGTGGACAAAAAGATTATATGAAACCGTGCGGGACCTGAATGAAAGACCTCGGGATGGCAGACCCAGTGCCCTGAAAATGTTACAAACTATATGGGCCTCCCCTCTTAGGATCCAAATTACAGGCACCGATAATAAGGTAAAACCGCAGGTTGGTACTGAAAATAATCTTCTGCTCCCTGCCCCTGAGAATTTAGAACCGGGAATCCATAAGATAAATTGGCCTTGGAAGGTGCAGGTAGGACCCAAATGGTGTGGCCTACTTGCACCTTGGGGGAGATTATTGGAGGTGGGAGGTTCAGTCACCCCCTCGGTGATAGGTACATGGCCTACTGACATCGTGGTCAATACTCCGGCCTTTATTGCTAAAGGAACACCTATTATGTCCCTATGGCAGATCAAGACTCCTCCTCTGGTGCCAGATATAGTTATACAGCCACAGATATCTGGCCAGAGGGTATGGTATCGGAGGCCGGGACATAATCCAGTACAAGCAGAAGTATTGACCCAAGATAAGAATACGGCCTGTATCTTGCCCTGGAGGGCGGATCTTCCCCTCCTAGTACCCTTGAAACATCTATATTACTCCCCTTAAGATTGATTCTAAGCCTCTAGGACCATTACTCTGGACTGATGAAACGCAGACGGACCTGCACTTCAAGATGATTTGTCTCCGGTAACATCTATCAAGCACTGGCCCATGGAAGATCATAAACACCCATCCAATCATCATCATTTGAATAATATCAACATCTAATGCGACGGGAGATTGTATCAGCGTCGTGATTGGGTCTCTGTAATAAGGGGAACTCACCTAATCATTGGTTCACATTGTGAAGGGGTGGAGTGTATGGGAGATCACAATGTGAACCACTGATTGATCAGCTGAGGCAAGTGTGGGGTCAGCTGTGGGAGCACAGGTGAAAGTTATGTAGCTGTGCTCCCTGGAGGGGTGGAGTTCGACTCCACCTCCTCTGAGACCTCATTTAAGGGCTGACCCTCACTGAGGCAGCATCTCTTGGAGATCGCTCACCAGGGAGGATCGCCTCAGCTCTGGTGAGTTCCCTTTTCCTTATATCTTCTGTATTTCTACCATTTTGCTTGTAATTGCTATCCTTGTTAATACCAGCATAGTTATTGCCAATACAGTCTGGATGGAATGAAGGGCATGAAATACTGATGTGCTCATCAAACGCTGCTTGTTAGCTTAGAGACAAGGTGTTGAATTGGTTTGTTCATGTATTGCAAACAGGTTACTTAGCTGCCTTCATTTTAGCTTCAGAAGAACATGTGCAGAATACAGAATTGATTAGAAGAAATAAGAACTGTCTGCATAGAACTTACTCTTTCCTTACACAGGAGAATCAAGCACACGTTTGTATGTGAGTACCTCCAGAGGTGAAACTTGATCCCCCAGATGTAATGAGCAGAGACATTACAATCAGTTCTAACTGTATCTTAATGCTGTGCTGAATAAGCCTGAGTCAGGATGTAAACCACTTTCTCTTTTTTTCTTCAGATGAAGCCATTAATTTTGTCAGCAAGTCCAAAACGACTCCAGAAATATCAGTCAGTCCTTCTGAAGACCTGGAGCTGGTGTGTGAGGTGTCAGCTGCAAGCGGAGCTGTCGTATAGAAGAAAGATCAAATAGAGGTGAAGCAGGACCAGAGGACAACCATCATCTCCCAGGGGACGCACCGCAAGCTCATGGTCAAAAATGTGACCCTGAAAGACCAAGGGAGCTACAGCTGTGAAACAAAAGATGACAAAGCAACATTCCAAGTGAAAGTCAGAGGTGAGAAAATGCTTGGAATCCCAGAGATAAAGGAACGCTTCATTTTGTGTGTCTTGCATTTGGAGGATCAACTTACAGCCTCTCTGGTGCAAAACATTTTGGCTATAGGACTTTCTTTGTCATCTAGTGTCATAGCAACACTTTTCTACATGTGCTTTTCCATCCAGGAATGAATTACTGCAACAAACAATAGGCAAGGAGGGTAACTTGTGCAGCTCTTGTAGTCAGCTGGTGTCTGCAGGGTTACAGTGCAAGAGCACACCAGGCATGCAAGGAGTGAGAAAAGGGGAGGTGTTTGATGAGATCTGGTTACAAAATTTGAATGATACAATGAGGTGGAAAATGCCACTAATCAGACTCATAAATGGCCTGGGTTGCAAAGCCCCACAGTGCTCATCCAGTTCCAACCCCCTTCTTCCTATGTGCAGGGTTGCCAGCCAGCAGCCCAGGCTGCCCAGAACCACATCCAGCCTGGCCTTGAATGCCTGCAGGGATGGAGCATCCACAGTCTCCTTGGGCAACCTGTTCTAGAGGGCCATTCCCTTCTGATTTACTGGAAATGCAGAGAGACATCAGAAGAAACAAAGAGAAGGGAGGAGGTTCAGCAGTGCATGCAGGTGTTCTAAATCTCATGTCCAAATCTGCTATCAGACTGCGAAATGTTTAGATTTATGATATGATATGAAATGATATGCCTATTCATTTCCCAAGGCAAAATAGAGGGGAAAGTATTTTCCTGTCTTAATGAGGCATCATGATGGTCCCTGTGAAGGGCAAGTATAATGAAAATGGGGAACTGGAGTAAGCTCTGCAGCAGACTACAGCAAAATGGTGTGACTGTTGTGATGTCCCTGCAGAGAAAGAAGATGTGTTTACAAACAAGGACAAGGTACAAAAGGAGGTGAAGGCTGCACTGACTCAAAATGCCACGCTGAGCTGCGAGGTGGCCCAGGAGAAGATGGAGGTGAAGTGGTACAAGGAGGGGAAACTGATCACCTCGAGCAAGAAGTTCAAGGTGGAGTCAGAGGGCAAACAGTGTCGGCTGGTGGTGATCCAGGTAGAGAAGAAAGATGCAGGGGAGTACAGCTGCGAGGCTGCTGGCCAGAAACTCACCTTCAAGATTCATGTCACAGGTGAGAGAGAACACATTTTGGCCTTTCATTCTAGAATGTTTTAGAAAACGGTCATTAGTTTGTAAGTTTTCCCTGCTATGCTTAAAATTTTTGGAGCTGAACTTTGGGGTGGTTAATTTCTGATGAGGAAATTGAACAAATTATTCTAAATACAGTTGTGAGGCAGCTCCATCTTTTAAAATCTTCAGGAATTTCCTTTTGCTGTGGGAATGAGGCCATAGACAAGAAAGTTCTGATTGCACTTCTCCATTCCCACGTGCCTGTACCACTAGAACAACTCTGCAATGCAGCTGCGTCTCAGGAAGTTTCAGAACAGGGGCTTTGTGTCAAGCACTAGGGGGTGTGCTCTATGTAACATGTTTTTGTCTTGGAAGGGCTCATTTAGCATGGGAGAGAATACTACAGGAATGTTTTGTATAAGTTGATGTTTTGAAGACATAAGTAAATGGCAGCTAGGGGACGAAAGAGTCATGAGAGTCATACAAGAAGCATCACAGAATGCCTTTTGTTGGAAGGGACCTGGAGGATCATCCAGTTCCAATCTCTGTCCTGGAAAGGAACACATTCTTTGTGACTAGGTTGCTCTAACACCCATCCAGCCTAGACTTGAATGTTTTCAGGGATGGGGCATCCATAAATTGCACAACTTCTCTCCACATCATTCTCTTGGGGCATCAGACTGGGAGAACTGATTCATTTTTCTGACTCCTTCCCCAAAACCTGCTCTTCTTTCAAGAGGCCAAACTAATGTATCTCTCTCTTTTCAGAGCCAGAATTTGTATTTACAAACAAGGAGAAGGTACAGAAGGTGGTGAAGGCTGCAACAACAGAAAAATGCCACGCTGAGCTGCGAGGTGGCCCAGGAGAAGATGGAGGTTGTCATCAATTTATAAGCAATGAGCCAATAATGTTCCAATTATAAACTTTTATTAATTGTAGCGGGTAAAACTAAAAGGCAATTCAGCGCTGGGCGACAGGGGGATTATTGTTCCTCCAACTGCCGCGCCGTCCCGTCCCTTGCAACTTCTTTTGTATTGTCCATCCCGAGCGTATTGTCCTTTAATTGGTCGGTTGTGATCGTGCGACTTGGTGTGTCGTTCCTTGGTTGGTCCTTCCGTGGAACTTTGTATCCATCGGGGCGCGCTTTGCCTGTAACTACGCAGAGTACACAATCTACCCATAAAATTAGAGTGTTCTGCAACCTTTGTGGCCTCCATATTCCACCATTATATCCCGGTCCTAATGAACAAGCACTCCACCACAATGCTACCACATCCCGGTCTTAATGAGCAAACATTTTATCACAGAGGTCAAGTGATAAAAGGAGGGGAAACTGATCACCTCGAGCAAGAAGTTCAAGGTAGAGTCAGAGGGCAAACAGCGTCGGCTGGTGGTGAGCCAGGTGGAGAAGAAAGATGCAGGGGAGTACAGCTGCGAGGCTGCTGGCCAGAAACTCACCTTCAAGATTCATGTCACAGGTAAGACAGGTGTTGTATGAAATACAGCAGAGAACAGTAAAGTAAAATCTAGTTTCTATTATACTGCACCTGGATCACTGTAGTCTGTGCTGAGGTTTTTTCCCTAGACTTGATTGCCTGGGTTTGTAGAAAGTATTTGGTTTCAGTATGACACAAAGACCTGTTTCAGTCTGTCTGTAGAGCAATAATTAGTAATATATGTACAGTGGAAGCAATATTCAAGATATTATTCAAATCTCTCCTGTGCCTGAGATCCCAAACTGTAATTCTTGTTCACCTAAACATTTGACTAAGATAAGTATGTGCAGTGAGGCTGGAGTGCATGTTCTACGTGCAGCCTTTCATGGCAGGAGAAGCAGGAACTTCTCCTAGTAGTACACTGCCTTTTTACTATGCCTTTATGTTGGAGGCTGCATCTGGATAGGTGAGTCTGCTACTCACAGTAAGAGACCTGGTAGAGCTGACTATTGCCAGAGCTCAAAGTAAAATAGATATCTGGAAATCACACACAAAGAACAAAGGACTGCGTTGGTGAGCATATTTCCTTTGTGCCTTTGACAGTCACAGTTGTGGCAATGGTAGAGGCTATGAGGAGTCTGTTCAGGAAGCCAGGAGTACTGTTCTGGGTCATGAAAAGGCAGCCAGTGGTTTGACTATCACATGTTTATGTGTTTTGATGTTTCACAGTGGGTCTTAAGTAAAAGGAACTCAGGTTTTGGTTGCCTGCAGGACAGATGTTCTTTTGGGTTCAATATGTTTGCATAGTGACTTGCAACCATGGGACTGGTGTTCAAGGACCCTCTTGGTTCCTTCAGTTCCTAGGTTCTTTCTTGCCTAGATTTGACACTTTGTTTCAACAGAAGAGCTGATATTCTCTAGTGAAGGCTATTAGTTTGGGCACAAGTGGTAACCTAAACCTGTTCCAACCTGTACATACAAACCTGCAAGTTGGTCTCATTTCGGTCCCTCAGTCAATACTTTTTCTTTTCTTCCCTCAGAGCCAAAACCTGTGTTTATAAACCAGGAGCAGGTGCAGAAAGAGGTGAGTGCTGCCCTGGCAGCAAGTGCCTCCCTCAGCTGTGAAGTAGCACAGGATCCAACAGAAGTAAAATGGTACAAGGATGGAAGACTGCTTGCCTCCTCCAGAAAGTTCAGAATGGAATCTGTGGGCAAAACACGGTGTCTGGTTGTGGAGCAGCTGGAGAAGAAAGATGCTGGATGTGATAAAATGTTTGCTCATTAAGACCGGGATGTGGTAGCATTGTGGTGGAGTGCTTGTTCATTAGGACCGGGATGTGATGGTGGAATATGGAGGCCACAAGGGTTGCAGAACACTCTAATTTTATGGGTAGATTGTGTACTCTGCATAGTTACAGGCAAAGCGCGCCCCGATGGATACAAAGTTTCACGGAAGGACCAACCAAGGAACGACACACCAAGTGGCACGATCACGACCGACCAATTAAAGGACAATACACTCGGGATGGACCTTACAAAAGAAGTTGCAAGGGACGGGAAGGTGCGGCAGTTGGAGGAACGAGGATTCCCCTGTCGCCCAGCGCTGAATTGCCTTTTTGTTTTACCCGCTACAATTAATAAAAGTTTCTAATTGGAACATTATCGGCTCATTGCTTGTAAATTGATGACAATTTGGCGCCGTGACTCGGACGGGAATACTGGCGTGGGTACGAGCCTGAGGGGGCGCCCCGCCTAAATAGGCGGCCTCGGCTCCTATCCTCCCGCCCTACTCCTGCCGACGATCCGAAATTTAAAACACAAAGGCAAGGAAAAACCGGTTAACCCTTTAAATTTCGTGCACGAAAGTCCGGACGAAGACGCAGGACAGGTGAGTATAGTCCGGTCTGGGTTGGGAATCCGGCGTGTGGCGAGTGTTGTGTGCTTGTGAAGGGGGGCCGGCAGCCGGCACTAACCCGAGCGAGTGTGGACCCCACAGTAGTGCGGTTCCCATTGCCCGCGAGGGCGTGGGCCACGACCTGGGGGAAGCGAGTGAATGCAACACTGAGTGAGGGCACGCCGAAGGGTGGGTACAGGGTATAAGCGGGACCCTTTCACCACCACAACCCCTAGGGCTATGGGCTCTATGGAGGGTTATTCTTTGGTGTTCCCCTAGAGCTACGAGCACTAGGGATGATTATTATTCAGGTGTTCCCCTAGAGCTACGAGCACTAGGGATGATTATTATTCAGGTGTTCCCCTAGAGCTACGAGCACTAGGGATGATTATTATTCAGGTGTTCCCCTAGAGCTACGAGCACTAGGGATGATTATTATTATTTAGGTGTTCCCCTAGAGCTACGAGCACTAGGGATGATTATTATTTAGGTGTTCCCCTAGAGCTACGAGCACTAGGGATGATTATTATTCAGGTGTTCCCCTAGAGCTACGGGCACTAGGGATGATTATTATTTAGGTGTTCCCCTAGAGCTACGGGCACTAGGGGGAGCTACAGACGTTGAATAAAACAAGAGAGCAAGAAGTAAAGAACGAGATGGGGCAGTGTAAAACTAAACCACCCACCCCTTCTAAACGACCATCCATTCCTAAGGACTCACCTTTAGGGTTCATGCTAATTGCCTGGACGCACTATCCAGGAACAAGAAATAAAGATAAAGCAAAGATGATTTATTATTGTATAGAAATTTGGAGCGGACAACAAATTGGCCCGGCAGTATGGTGGCCTAAGTATGGTTCTAATGAAGATTGGGTACAACAGCAATTAAATTTTTGGGTAAACTCCAAAACCCCTTTCAATCAAGAAGAAAGTGACTATGCAGCAGTATGGGTCACTCGCCCAGAGGGTTTAGGAGTCCCCATTTTTAATTTGACACGAAAAGAAAAAGATGTCGAAAAACGTAAACCTCGAAGGGAAGAGGAGGCCTTAGTGGGACCCCCACCATATGCTGTACCACCAGCAATTCCCCTACCTTCTCCTCCTCAGTTGGATCATGGGCAGATGGATTCGAGAGAGGGAGAAGTACAAAAGATAGAAGGGGGAGGGCCTGTGACACGGGCAAAGGCACGACAAAATAACCTCTACCCTTTAAGAGAAATGCCCATGGGAGGTCCACAACCTCAGATGGGGTTTATATCAGTGCCCTTAAATTCAGGGGATGTTAGAGATTTTAAGAAGGAAATGGGTAATATACTAGAAGATCCCCTGGGGGTGGCAGACAGAGTAGATCAGTTCTTAGGGCCAAATGTTTATACCTGGGAGGAACTACAATCTATTCTAAGTATACTGTTCACAGCAGAAGAGAGAGGTATGATTAGGCGTGCAGGGATGCGCATTTGGGATGCTCAACATGCCCACGGGCCTGCTGCGGATATTAAATGGCCCTTACAGAATCCGCAATGGGACCATCAAAATCAACATCATAGGACTCACATGCAGGACCTGCGAACTATCATTATCCAGGGCATTAGGGAGGCAGTCCCAAGAGGTCAGAATATAAATAAAGCTTTTAATGAAAGACAAAAGAAGGAGGAAACACCCACTGAATGGCTAGAAAGGTTACGCAAGAATTTACAACTATATTCAGGATTGGATCCCGATACACCGATAGGCCAGGCTCTGCTCAAAACACAGTTCGTAGCTAAGGCTTGGGAAGATATCCGCAAGAAACTAGAAAAGATAGAAAATTGGCAGGATCGGGGGCTTGATGAACTTTTGAGGGAAGCTCAGAAGGTATATGTAAGAAGGGAGGAAGAAAGACATAATAGGCAGGTTAGGATGATGGTAGCAGCGGTCAGAGAAAGTAGGGAATTGGAAAGGAAAATGGGGGGATGGACGCAAAATCGAATTCCAGGACAGCAAAAATTTAAGAAGCCTGAAAACAGGGAGGAGGAGAGAATATGCTATTATTGCAGGAAAAAGGGACACATGAAGAGGGACTGCAGGGTTAGAATGAGAGACGAAAAGTCCTTCCAAGAAGACTAGGGGTGTCAGGGGCTCTATATATTGGGGACCCAGAAACAACAGGAGCCCTTGATAAAATTGAAAATTGGTCCCCAAGCTGAGGAGGTAGAGTTTCTAGTAGATTCAGGAGCAGAAAGGTCTACTATACAACAGATCCCTCTCGGATGCAAACCTTCCCGGGAAACTACCAAAGTAATAGGAGCAAAGGGAGAACCTTTTACAGTAGGAATAGTTAAAAATGTAATGATAGAAGCAGAGTCCAAAGTGGGGTTGGGTGATTTCTTGATACTGCCTGAAGCGGAGTTCAATTTGTTAGGACGGGATCTGATTATTGCATTAGGCATAGGACTAGAAGTAGAGAATAAAGAATTGAGAATCAAACTCTGCCCTCTTAGGGTAGAAGATGAACAAGAGATCAATTCTGATGTCTGGTATACCCCCGAGAGTGTGGGACAACTAAAAATACCCCCTTTCACGGTAAAAATCAAGAATCCTGAAATCCCAGTAAAAATAAAACAATATCCTATTTCCCTGGAAGGAAGGAGGGGTCTCAAACCAGAAATAGATAGATTAGTGAGCAAAGGATTACTGGAACCCTGTATGTCCCCATTTAATACCCCTATATTACCGGTAAAGAAACCTGATGGAACATATCGGTTGGTTCATGATCTGAGGGAAATTAACAAGCGCACTGTATCTAGGTTCCCAGTTGTAGCTAATCCCTATACATTGCTAAGTAAATTAGGGCCCGACAACTTGTGGTATAGTGTCATAGACTTAAAAGATGCTTTTTGGGCTTGCCCTTTAGATGAGACATGCCGCGATTTTTTTGCATTTGAGTGGGAAGACCCAGATACTAACAGAAAACAGCAATTAAGGTGGACTGTACTCCCCCAAGGCTTCACAGAATCCCCTAATTTGTTTGGGCAAGCCCTAGAACAGATCCTGCAAGAGTATCAGCTAGATCCTGATACCAAATTAATACAGTATGTAGATGATCTATTAATTGCTGGAGAGGATGAGGGAAAGGTTCGGAAAGAAAGTATTAAATTGCTGAACTTTTTGGGACTGAAAGGACTTAAAGTATCAAAAAGGAAATTGCAATTTGTGGAAGAGGAGGTTAGATATCTAGGGCATTACCTGAGTAAAGGAGAAAAGAAGATAGATCCTGAAAGGATACAAGGAATATTGTCCCTGACGTCGCCAAGCAATAAGAGACAAATAAGACAATTGCTGGGATTAGTGGGATATTGTAGACAATGGATCGAAAATTATAGCAGTAAAGTAAAGTTCCTATATCAAAAGCTCAGTACCGATGGATTAATAAAGTGGGATAGACAAGATGAAGAGAATCTACAAAAGCTGAAGGAGGATCTCATCAATGCCCCTGTCTTGAGCCTGCCTGACTTAAAAAGACCCTTTTATTTATTCGTTAACATAGACAGTGGTACAGCGTATGGGGTTTTAACACAGGATTGGGCAGGGAAGAAGAAACCCGTTGGATATTTGTCAAAATTATTAGACCCTGTGAGCCGAGGATGGCCCACTTGCTTACAAGCAATTGTTGGGTGTGCGTTATTGGTAGAAGAAGCCAGGAAAATTACTTTTAACAGCAATATAAAGGTACTATCTCCCCACAATATTAGAAATGTGCTCCAACAAAAAGCTGAAAAATGGATATCTGATTCTCGTCTTCTAAAGTATGAGGGTATCTTACTGGAAGCCCCTAACTTAACCCTGGAGACCACAAGTCTCCAGAATCCTGCAGAATTCTTATATGGAAAACCCGAAAATGTGGGACTCATTCATAACTGTTTACATACGATAGAAGAACAAACAAAAATCAGACCAGATTTAGAAGAAGAAGAATTAAGAGAAGGGGAAAAATTATTTGTGGATGGATCCTCTAGAGTAGTGGAGGGAAAGAGAAGATCAGGTTATGCAATAGTAGATGGAAAGACCCTCCGGGTATTGGAATCAGGACCCTTGAGTAACACTTGGTCAGCTCAAGCTTGCGAGCTGTATGCTGTTTTACAGGCACTAAAAAGATTACAGGGAAAAGAGGGCACTATCTATACCGATTCCAAATATAGTTATGGGGTAATACATACCTTTGGGAAGATTTGGGAAGAAAGGGGATTGATAAATTCCCAAGGAAAGGACTTAATACATCAAGAATTAATAAAGCAACTCTTAGTGGCCCTACGAAAACCAAAGAAGATAGCGGTGGTACACCTTAGAGGACACCAACAGGGGACCGATTACAAGACTAGAGGAAATAATGCAGCAGACCTAGAAGCTAAGCAAGCTGCCCTCAGGGAATTGGTCCTGAGGCAGGAGAGGCAGGAAGAATTGACACATGATGAGGCCCCTTCGTTTACACCGAAGGAAGAACAAAAACTGAATCAAATGGGAATAACTAAAAACACAGAAGAGAGGTGGTATCTAGCTGACGGGAGAGAGGTACTGCCTAAGTCAATAGCATCTCAGGTGCTGACCCAGTTGCACGAACGGACCCACTGGGGAAGCCAAGCTTTAATAGATCATTTTGCCACTAAGTACATGTGTATAGGCCTACATAATCTAGCTAGACATATTACTCAAGGATGTATTACGTGCTTAAAGATAAACAGAGCCGTACAAAGAAAACTGCCTATGGGGGGAAGACCCTTGGCCACTAGGCCATTTTCTAGAGTCCAAATTGACTTTACCGAATTTCCTAAAGTAGGAAGATATAAATATGTATTAGTCATAATAGACCACCTCACACATTATGTAGAGGCATTCCCCACAACTAAAGCAACAGCTCAGGTAGTAACAAAAATATTACTCGAACAAATCATCCCTAGGTATGGGGTAACAGAAGTAATAGATTCAGATCAAGGACCACACTTTACATCAAGAATCACTAGAAATATAGCTGAAGCCTTGGGAATAAAATGGGAAGAACATACTCCCTGGCACCCACAGAGTTCAGGGCGAGTAGAGAGAATGAATGGGGAACTAAAAAAGCAATTGGCCAAATTAACACTAGAAACTAAGCTCTCATGGATAAAATGCATTCCCCTTGCCCTCTTAAACCTTAGGGCCCAGCCCCGGGCTGACATAGGAATATCTCCCTTCGAAATGTTATACGGAATGCCATATGATGCAGGAACCCCTAAAGATCACCCGGGGGTGGTAGATCAGAACATTCAAGCTTATATCACGGAATTAATGAAGTATAAACAGGAATTGTGGAAAAAGGGACAATTGACTCAAAGACCCCCTCTGGACATTACCCTCCATCGAATAAAGCCTGGAGATTGGGTTCTGATAAAGACCTGGAGAGAAACCACACTGCAGCCTCGCTGAGAAGGTCCCTGTCTGGTATTATTGACTACCAATACTGCCATCAGAACTGCTGAAAAAGGATGGACACATGCTAGTCGTGTTAAGGGTCCAGTACAAAATCACGAATGGAGAGTCACTAGTCCAGCGGGTGATTTGAAAGTAAAACTGTCACGAAACCCTCCGTCAAGGAAAATGAGAACATGAATTAACAATGATTGTATAAACGTATCAGTATAGAATTTAATGTAGAAGGGAATATTTTGACTATTGTGAATGCAACTGTTGGGATATGTTTTAGAAAGGTAGTGGACCCACTGCGAAAACAGGAATACACAAATTGGTTATTAGCCTTCAGAGTGGCCGTGGAAATTTTAATAGAAGGGGGTAAACCTGGGGGTGAATTTAGATCCTTACCAGCATCACTTAAGTGTATAACCAGTGGGAAAAAGAATAGGGTGCAGTACCCCAAAGACCCACTTAAAAGGGAAGCAAAACCAGCCCCTCCTGAAGAATACTCTTGCTGCCGAGAAGATTATACACCCCATGGCTCGAGGCAACCGAGTCGATGGGCGAGGCAGAGGAGATAAAACATGTGGAGGGGTCTGCTCCATTATGAATGAATCCAAAGATTTAGAATCCAGAAGATACCCCAAGACTGGAAATAACTCCCCCGAACAATTAAAGACTCACTACTGCAGTGGGAAAACTGCCTATCTAAAACTAGCTCAATTGATAATAATATTAAGTCTCATTAATGAGGGTTGGGGTACAGAGGTACAGACACATGAGCCATTTAAGTGGTCCCATCAGAAGTAGTGTTACAAAATAGAAGGGGGTTGGATCTTCTCCTATTGCAGCAAGGGGGACAATGTGTGGCTCTTAAAGAACAATGTTGCACCTACGCTGATCAAACGGGGGTAGCAATAGATACAATGGCTGAACTAAGAAAACAGAACAAAGAAAAAGAGCCCAGGAGTCGACAAGAACTAAAACGGTTTAATGAGCAAAACAAAATAGTACAATAAAAGAAAAGGGGGGACTGTGATAAAATGTTTGCTCATTAAGACCGGGATGTGGTAGCATTGTGGTGGAGTGCTTGTTCATTAGGACCGGGATGTGATGGTGGAATATGGAGGCCACAAGGGTTGCAGAACACTCTAATTTTATGGGTAGATTGTGTACTCTGCATAGTTACAGGCAAAGCGCGCCCCGATGGATACAAAGTTTCACGGAAGGACCAACCAAGGAACGACACACCAAGTGGCACGATCACGACCGACCAATTAAAGGACAATACACTCGGGATGGACCTTACAAAAGAAGTTGCAAGGGACGGGAAGGTGCGGCAGTTGGAGGAACGAGGATTCCCCTGTCGCCCAGCGCTGAATTGCCTTTTTGTTTTACCCGCTACAATTAATAAAAGTTTCTAATTGGAACATTATCGGCTCATTGCTTGTAAATTGATGACACTGGAGAATACATCTGCGAGGCTGCTGGCCAGAAGATGACCTTCAAGTTGGAAACAACTGGTGAGCATTCGCTTTGGGAGCACTAAGCAGCTTTTTATGTGGCTTAGAGGAAGACTGGCTGTCTTCTACCCTGTGGGCATGGAACAGCCACAATTCCCCCCGGAACAACATCAATGACCCACACCACAAGTTGGATTCTCCTTTTTAATGTAGTGGTAGCGAGGTGAAAATCTGGCTGTGGAATATTTTTGACTAAGGAACTTCTACTTTAATTTCTAGATGCGCTGAATTACCCTCTGGAGTGTCTTTCTGAATATATAAGCAACCATGGGTGACTATGATCCTGATTTATATCTAGGTTCAGGCTTACTTTTTCAGTTAGGTTAGATCAATAGCTCCAGAGAAGATAGGGAAATACAGCAGTTCACTGATACCATGTGTCAGAAGAATGCAGCTCAGTGCTGGGCAGTTTGCTGCTTCATTCCCTCTTACAAGTTGCACCCAAGGCTGGAAAAGACCACTGAGATAGCTGAGTCCAACCCAGCCCACCCTCACTGGACTTACTAACCACGTCCCCAGTGCCACATACCCGTGGCTCTTGAGCACCTCCAGTGACTGCGGTATATCAGCGTGGTTGCTTCAGTTGTGGGAGTTTTCAGACACTGGCTGTTGTTCTAGCGAGACAAAAAACCAAAACTGATGGAACAGTGTCTATACAGGAAGCAACTGGCTGTCCTGATGGCTGCCAACAGTTTTACACAAGGTGTGTCATGCAAGCTTGCATGAGTCTGGTTTAAAAACTTGCTGTTCTGATGGAAGGAGAGGATGTTGGTACAGGATAACTGCGGGATTTGTGCTCTCCCAACATCCAGTTGCAATCACAGCTTATTGTTGCTATAGAAAACAGCTTCTCTGTAGACAAATTGAGTTAGTTCCAATAAGTGGCTGAAGCCCTAAGTGATCCAAGGTGAAGCATGATCCAAACTGGAATTTAACTAATTGTAGTAGGGAATCCAAGCCTTAATGAGATGAGTTATTTAAAATATGAGTCCTCCATCTAAAACAGCATTGAACTCTTACTCTGGTTTATGATAGAAGTGAGAGTTTAACAGCAGAAGTCTGAAGTTATGCTCCGTATTTCTCATCACTCAAGAGAATATTTGAATATATGAATTCCTTTGGCTATGTTAGAGCTCATAATGAGGTAAGCTGATGTTCTTTAAATGCTCGGAGTCTAGCAATGTGGGGAAGTGGACTGCTATTTACTGTTGAGCTTTAGGCTAAGAAGCCTGATTTTAGAGGACTGTGGACTTCCCCTTTCCCTTCCCCTCTCCTCCCCTTCTCCCTGGACTGATCCCACATGGTTTGAGAATGATTTCAGATCAAGGTAAATGAGGAATCGCCGTGTGAAAACCTGTTGTTTTACTGCACTATAAGAGACACTTAGTCAAAAGACAAGTGTGTGTTCCAAGCTTGAGATTGCAGGAGATCCTAGAAACAACTCAGCTGCTCAAACCTGTAGTCTGGCTGAATCTTTTATTGTCAGTTTTGGTCAGGAGGAGATGCTTGAGTAAGACAAATAAAAGGTCACGGGTAAGTTGGTCCTTCTTGTGATATACTTCTAGGCTTTCATCAGGGAGAAGCTTAATTAGTCCAAATAATCATAGCAGAAACCACACCAAGAGCATGAGAGTGAAATTTATACTTTCTTGACGTGAAGGAAAATTTTACCTGGTTCTGCCATTCCCCAAATATTTGTTTCCTTATGACAAGAAGAACTTTGCAGAAGTAATTTTTTTTTTCAGTCTTGCGTGCAACACAAAAAGGGGTAAATTCTAGGAGGCCACCTGAAATGTTTTTTCCATCTGGAAGGATCCATTTAACAGCACCCATGGACCTGGTTATGAACAAAACTAAGTTCCCAACTAAATCCACATTCTTCTTTCTCCTTCTCAGAATTGCCTGTGAAAATCAGCAAACCATTGGCAGACAGTAGCGTCATTGAGAAGGACAAGGTCACATTTGAGTGTGAGCTGTCCAGGCCCAACATGGACGTCAAGTGGTTCAAGGTATGGCATGTAATGGTATTTTCCTTTCTGACTTCTCTGGAAATGAATGAGAGCCTTTAATTTCACTTCCAAGGGATGCGAGTCTGAGCTTTTCCTTGATAGCTTTTTCACTGCTCTCTTTTCTTTATGCTCTTTTATTTGCCCAGATCAGCACTCTTTGTTATTATGTCCTGAGTTCATTTATCAAGTTGAAATTGAAGTTTGTTTTGGTTTTATTGTGAACTTTTTAGGTCATGCTGCACAAAATATTGTTGGTTGAACTACAGTACAGTCTTGAGCTTCAAGTCTAACACAGAAATTCTCAGCCGGGATTTTGTAGCCTTGTTGTGAACTGGGTTTTTGGGGTGAAATCTCAGTTTTCTTTGCACCTGACAGTGTGAGAATTTGCTCGGGCACTTTGTGTACCTCCCTGGTGCTCAGCTGTTCCTTCCCTTACTTGGGGATAACGTCATTTATTCAAGGTGATGTCCAAACAGGCTTGTTAACAGTCCTCCGCAGTGCTTTAAGCTGTCATAGGTCAGCCAGAATTTATGCATGTTCTATAGCCATTCCTTCATGTTGAAAACACTGCACTGTGCTTAAGCTTCAGCATATGTTCCAGTAAGCACAGTTCCATTAATTCTAGGGGAGTGGGTGAATTAAGCATAGATCTGAAGGCTCCCTTTGCTGAGTGCAGAGATGGAAGGACTAATGGAGATCTGACTTGATATTTTCCCTTCTAGGATGGGAAGGAGCTCTGTCAAAGTAAAAAAGTGGGCATTACTTCCCAGGGAAATAAGAGAAGTCTCATTATTCACAAGTGTGAATATGAAGATCAGGGAACATCCACATGCTGAGCAGCCTAAGACAAGACATCAGCTACCCTAAAGGTTCATTTTATGTTTAACTGAAAGAGCAAATAAATCCTCTTGTGGTATTTTGCACCACGGGAAGAAATGCTTCATGGGCAGTTTGGGCATTTCTTGGTTAGTCCTTTTGGATACCTTTCTCTTTCTTCTTTATGCTCAAGACAGATTTTCCCTCCATGTGTTGCATTGGTTAAACCCCAGTTTGTAGCTCATCATTGGGCTCTGAAGCATCAGACTTGTTACTGAACACACGGGTCTGCTGTGCCCTGGTAGATGTCACCTTCCCAAGGGATGTATGAAATGATGCTTTTTTCTGATTTCCTACTAGATGCTGTCCTCATGTGGCCACTTGGGTTCAGTGTTAGCATGAACATGAACATGTGTCCTGTCCCATGACTTTGGTGAACTCTCATTTTCTCTCTCATTCTGCAACCAGGTTGGGTTGCTGTTTCAGTACTGGCTGTTTTATGTAGCCATTCCATTTGTTCTGGTTTACGTTCTTTTTTATTTTCTTTTTTTCAGGCATCATTTTTATACAGTAGACAAAGCCAGCCTATTACATTTGATTTACAGTTTTTAGCTTTTGCTGGTAAGCATTTCAGCTCTCAGGCAGTTTTACCAACAGCTTTGAAGAGCTGAAATGAACCAGCCTGGACACGATGGTCTGTTTTTGTTGGTGTAATGAATTTATGAAGTTAAACTGATTGACCCCATAAGGTTTTACAGTGTATGACTCACGTCTGGCAGAGTTATCACAGCAATGAGTTTATATACTTAGCATTTCAGGAGGCAAATGGTTGGGGATACTCTTTCATTTGCTTGCGTCTCAGAGTGAATCACTAGTATGTGAACCATCCTTCATCTCCTTTGTATTGCTTTTGTGTGTGTCTGTGTGTGGTTTCCCCTGTGAATTTCATTCTTTCCAGTTATATGGAAGTTCTCTTTTGAGCAGTGAAATTAGATGTTCCATCATCAGTCATAATGGTAAAGCTGAGTTGCCACGTTATCTGTGTCCTTTCTGTCTGGCGTCTCAATAACTGCTGCCCCACCACAATATCTGCCTAATACTTCAGCTCCATGGATGCCTCCTTGTGCAAACTGAGAGCCTGTATTTGGTGTGCATAGATCTGGGCTTACATCTGTGCTGGTAAATGCACTAGTGCATGGGCTAAGCAGTCCTGCCTCCTGTGCTGTGGGCATTGAGATGGGGCTCCTACAAGCTGCCCATTGCAAGATATTTAGAAACTAATTGCTGCGGAGGTTTCCATCCTCTTTTCAGACTAACTAAAATTTGGTTAGTGGGATCAAAACAGAAGGGGCAGGGAGGGAGAGCTGACCAAGGACTACTGATGGAACAACTATGAATCCTTGGTTCCTCAGGATTCCCTGCATCAGCAGTTGGCAACAGGAGTAAGGGGGCTCAGGAGGACACTGTGGAGTAGTGTGAAAAATGAGCGAAGAGAGTTACTAATTGATGCCTCTTGGAAAGTAGTCCAAGAGTGGTCCTCTTCCTAAACTCTCCTCTTGTGTGTGGTTTTATCTTTATGAGGTGTTCATAACAAGTGATGTGTAGATCTCCCTTATCTCATAATGTCTTTTCCTGCCTGCAGTGAATATGCAGGATACTGGATCATATACCAGCTTCTTTGAATTACTGCTCATGTCAGGAGATAAAATCTGCCTATTCTTTGAACTAACACTGGCGAGGGTTAGTTATTCTGGCTACCGAGAGAATGACACAGCAGATTAAACTCTTTCATTTCCTTCTTTGTCAAATGCCTTTTCATCTAACTGTGTGTCCCATAGAAATTCAGAGCAGTGTTGGCTGAGGGAAGTGGAAATATTTATCTCCTGTGTGTATCTGCCACCCTATTTAGACATGCTGGCAGAGCGCAGAGATTGGAGGAGTTGGATTAGGCAGTAGTTTCCCTATTGCTCACAGAACCACTTTTTCTGTGGTCTCCCAGCTACCCTGTGCCCAGTGGCCTATGCAAGATGGAGCGGAAAAGGCTCATTTTATGAACAAACAGGAACCTTTCTGGTCAGATTAATACCTGTGCTCTTTTAGAGAGATTTAGATACTAGAGATTTTAGGTACTGGAATAGGCTCCCCAGAAAGGTGGTTGAATCACCATCCCTGGTTGTGTTTAAGAGCCTTTTGGATGTGGTACTCAGGGATATGATTTAGTGTAGGGTTTTTAGAGTTAGGGTACTGGTTAGGCTGCGGTTGGACTTGATGATCTTCAATGTCTTTTCCAACCTGGGTAAATCTATGATTCTATGCAGGAACTCTTCTCCTGAGGTTAATCCAAGTTGTATCCAGGCCCTTCAGAAGGAAAGGGATATAGCAGCACAGAAATATGGCCTGATTCTGACATAACTAAATGCAGACCTGGAGAGTTAAAAGGGATTGTGTGATGTTCAAAGGATTTTGAAGCAAAGATGTCCCCTAGGTAAGATTTGTGGCTGACATTCCCCATACATTGTTTGTAGGCACACAAGCTAAGGAGAGACTAGTGATGAGCATGCAGAGAAGCCAATGGTTCAGACAGGTTTGTAGTGACACAACACTGTAGAGTTCTGTCTAGTTCTCCTTGGCATAGTTTGGAAAATAAAGATGAGGTAATTGGTGGTAACCAATATGGCTTCATCAAGGTCAAGCCATGTCTGACAAACTTGGTGGCCTTTCATGATGGAGTAACAGCATCAGTGGATAATGGGAGAGCAACTGACATCATCTACTTGGACTTGTGCAGAGCATTTGATCCCGTCCTGCATGACATCCTGGTCACCAAACTGGAGAAAAATGGTTTTGATGGATGGACCAGTTGCAGGATAGGGAACTGTCTGGATGGTCACACTCAGAGAGCTGCAGTCAATAGCTCAGTGTCCAGGTGGAGGGTGGTGTTGGGACCAGTGTTATTTAACATTTTTGTAGGCAACATGGAGAGTGGAATCAAATGCAGCCTCAGCAAGTTTGCAGATGACACCAAGCTGAGCGGTGCTGTTGATGTGCTAGAGGGAAGGGATGCTACCCAGAGGGACCTGGACAGGCTGGAGAGGTGGGCCCTTGGCAGCCTCATGAACTTGAGTGTGGCCAAGTACAAGGCCCTGCACCTGGGTCAGGGCAATCCCAAGCACAGGCACAGGCTTAGAGGAGAATGATTTGAGAGAAGCCTTGACCCTGAGGAGAAGAGTTGGTGTGGAGGGAGGTGTCCCTGCCTATAGCAGGGGGACTGGAACTAAATGACCTTAAAGATTCAGTCAGTTCTATTGTTTTTCTACCCTTAATTTTGCTTGAAAGGTTTTAGAATAAATGAGATTCTGGTTTCCATGAAAACTGTTTGCAGGGAGCTCCATTGTAGCTAGTAGGTCTGTCTTTAAGTTCAAGGGCAATAATGCATTGACTGTGTTGAAGAGAGAAATGACTCAGGAATGGATGATGGTTTAGAATAAAACATAATCCTACTTATTTTCTATGCAAATATGTGTAAGGAAAAGATGCTGCACTCAGTTCTGGAAATACCCTGACAAATATATCTCTACTGTTTCACAGCTGGAGATATCAAGATTGTTAAAGCCCTGGAAGATGTGGAAGTGAATGAATATGGGAGTGCATCTTTTGTCTGTGAGATTTCACACGATGAGGTTCAGACCCAGTGGTACAAAGAGGACAACAAGCTGAAGGCTGATGACAACATCAGAATGCAACAAGATGGTAGGGTGTAAGCGGGGGGTCTTTCTCCTGAGTGGGGGGTGGGTTGGAGATCAAGCATATAAGACGTCTGAAATGAAGTGAAGAGGGTTCAGAAGCGAGTTCCCCTTTTGTTTTGGGACTGAGGTTTAGGTGGAACAAGTGACATGGTGGGATGCTTAGTGTGGGAAGTGTGATGCTATCCCACCATCCCACACTGCTGGGAGCAGGTAGGAAATGAGTGCAGTTATTTCCAAAGTGGGGGTGAACAGGGCAGTCAGTTCACCTCTCCAAAGAGGTTTTGTCTGACAGTGAGTGTGATCCTTCTGTATCAGATACTTTGAATTTGACGGTGGCCGCATTTGATCAGTCCTTGTAGAAGCCATATTTAGATTCTGCTTTGGTCTGCTCCATTTCCAGTTCAAAGTCGTTGGACACTAAATGAGACAGCTGCATCTCAGTAAAAGATGTGTTCGAATAGCTGTGATGTGCTTACTATTCAGATTTACAGAGCTGAGGTTTTGTCCTTGGCTATAGCAAAGAAGTCAAATCAGGTGAAATTAATTGTATTTCTGAACTAGACAAGTTTAAGTTCGGTAGCACCTAAATTTGGTGCGGTTTGTCATTGATTTCATCTGAAAGAAACTTGCAGGCTTTTTATCTGCTGTTGTCCCCAGCGTAAGATTATCCATTCACATCCTAAAGTACTTGTTATATTTTCAACTCACTCTTATTTGAATAAAAGCCTCAACAATTGGGAGCAATTTAATAAGCACAGAACAAGAGCTGGACCTTGCATTTGGTAGATACTGTACAGTATTACTTCATAGAAATGTCAATGGCATTCCCTATAGACAATCGTTTGTTTTATCTTTAGAGTCGTTCAAAGAACCATTGTGAACTTGACATTAATTGGAATGGAATACACGCAAGAGACTTTCCTCTTCTTCCAATTGTCCTCATCCTTTCTTCTCTTCCACCCCTGCTTTGCAGATTACCATATAGAAATCACCAGGAAGTTGGAGGACAAGACAGCTTTGGAACGTCATTCTGTCATCCTGTCCTGTGACTTCAGGCCTTCTCCAAAGGTTGTGAAATGGTTCAAGGGCCGCACACCCATCGAGCCCTCTGAGAAGTACAAGATCAAGAGGGATAAGCATTCAGTAGAGCTCAGAATTCTGAAGCTGAAGCCCGATGATGCTGGTGTGTACAAGTGCAAGGCAGGAATTGCAGAGACTGAGGCCACGCTGACAGCTGAAGGTATGAGCAGGGAGGGTGGCCTCTTCCATGTCCTATTTCACCTCAGATTTCTCTTCTTGAGGTTGACTTCTGCCGTTCTCTCCTGCTAACTTTATACATGTATTATCTTCACATAGATGATTACACAAAGATCATCTAGTCCAACCATTCTACCACATCCCAGTATGATTTATAGTAACAGTGGTAACAGTTCACCTTGTTTCCCCACAGCCCGCAATGTAGAAGTAACGAAGCACCTGCAGGATGTAGAAATTGAAGAAGAGAGCTCTGCTGTCTTCTCCTGCGAGCTGTCCCATAATGACGAGGACGTGGAATGGTTCCTGAATGGCAACCTCCTTTACACCAACAATTACAATGACATCAAGAACGTTGGCAATTGCTGCACACTGACAATGAAGCAGGTTAAGCCTGAGGATGCTGGCACAGTGACAGTGAAGTCAGACAAGGTGTCAGAAAGCGCACCTGAAGGTGATAGGTGGGTCTGATCACACCCCTCCTGGATGTAAGAGATGCTAAGGAGCTCCAGTTCATTCTATTGTGCAGCAGTCCTGCTTCTAAAGCTGACCTCTCTGGGGTGACAAGTCATCAGAGGCTTTCTTCCAGTGGAAGGTTCCATTGCAGCAGATATCAAGGAAGGAGGATGGTTTTGGTGTCCTGCCAAAGCATTCCATTGCTTTTTATCATCATTTTACTTAACACAAGGAGAGTTACAGGAGCAATTTCTTTTACTGCTTCAGTAACATGCAGTGTCAATGCTGTTGTCTCCAAGGATTTATGACTGAAGGAGAGATCATTCAGTGTGTGTTTTGCCTCTGGGATGACTAATGACCAGGCTGTGAGCAACCTGATCTAGCTGTGAATGTCCCTTTTTATTGCAGGGGAGCTGGGCTAGATGGCCTTTAAGGGTCTCTTCCAATTCTAAGGAACTTGTGCCTGAAGTGCAGAAGTGGATGAATTATACCACTTCTTCATATCCTCTCCATGATTACAGAGGAAATACAACAAAACAACATGCATGGTCTTACTGTTGTCATTTGCTTGAATACGAAGACGTCTCTTTTTTATGGTTGAGATTTTTGTTGATATGGGTCAGGAGGAACTCACACTTTTTAGCTTTCTCAATAGGCAAAAAGTTCCAGTTGCTGCAAGCCACCGAGGTAACCAATAGAGGGGCCCTGATCCCCCTTGTGCCATCGGGATGCTCTGGCACGGGATGTGCCTCAAATTCAAAGCTCCTTCCCACCTCCCAAGGAAAAGCAAAGCAACTCAAGCATCTCCAGCAAAGCTGCCCAGCAGACAGCAGGGAATGCAAACAGCTTCTGGCTGCTCCCCTGCACTCCTGTCCTAAGTAAGTGACCCCTCGAGGACTGGATGGGAAATCAGTGCATGACACACGTGAGTGTGCACAGCATTGTGCAAAGCAGTGGGGATCCATCTGTGTGTGTGTGTATTTGTGCATGGATGGTGTTGTACACACATTTGTGTCCATGAGTGTACAAACCAGTGGTGTTGCTCAGGTGTGTGTAGGTCTGTGGGTATGTGTGCAAGGACGAGCATGCACATATATGTACGTGCACAGGGGTGTGCAGAGTGTTGGAGCTGCACAAGGACATTGTGGTACCGGTGTGTGCGTGCACTTTGGGAGTGAAAGGAAGGGGTTACGCATGTGTGAGTGTGTGTGCGCACAGGGCTGCACTAAGGGATGTGGTTGTGTGAGTGTGTGTGAGCACATAGATAGTGCGTGGATGCGGTGGCACAAATGTGTGCTTGCACAGGGCTGTGCTGAGGAGTTGGGCTGCACACAGGTGCACACAAAGGGATGTTTGAACCCTTTGCCCCTAAGAACAGTTTTCCAGTGTCTCTCGTCCAAGAATTCTTTGAACAGCCTGCAGCTGACTCTCCTGAAGCTCAGGGTCCTGACTTTGCTTTTTGCCAGGCCCGCATTCCTTGAGATGAGGAACTCTAGGAGGGCATGGTCACTACAGCCCTGACCACCTCCAGTCTTAACCCCTGCTGTGCAGCATGTCCAGTAATGCTTCCCTTCACAGAATCACAGAATTACCCGGGTTGGAAGGGACCTCAAGGATCATGTAGTTCCAACCCCCCTGCCTAGCAGGGCCACCAAACATACACATTTACTAGATCAGGTTGCCCAGGGCCCTGTCCAACCTGGTCTTGGAACACCTCCAAGGACGGGGCATCCACAACCTCACTGGGCAGCCTGTTCCAGGACCTAACCACCCTTCTAGTAAAGAACTTTCCCCTAACATCCAACCTAAATCTTCCCTCCTTCAACTTAAAACCATTTCCCCTAGTCCTGCTATTATCAGCCCTTTCGAAGAGTTTACTCCCCTCCTGGGAGTAAGTTCCCTTCAGGTATTGAAAGGCTGCAATGAGGTCACCTCGCAACCTTCTCTTCTCCAGGCTGAACAAACCCAACTCCCTCAGCCTGTCCTCATAGGGGAGGTGCTCCAGCCCCCTGATCATCTTTGTGGCCCTCCTCTGGACCCTTTCCAAAATTTCCATATCTTTTTTGTACTGAGGGCTCCACACCTGGACACAGTACTCCAGATGGGGCCTCACAAGAGCAGAGTAGAGAGGGACGATCACCTCCCTATCCCTGCTGACCACCCCTCTCCTGATGGAGCCCAGGATCCCATTTGCTTTCCGGGCTGCCAGAGCGCACTGCTGGCTCATGTTAAGTTTCTCATCTATCAGGACCCCTAGGTCTTTTTCAGCCGAGCTGCTCTCAAGGACAACTCCTCCCAGCCTGTACAGGTGCCTGGGGTTCTTCCGGCCCAAGTGCAAAACCTTGCACTTTGCCGTGTTGAACCTCATTAGGTTCACCCAAGCCCAGCTTTCCAGCCTGTCAAGGTCCCTCTGAATGGCATCTGTTCCCTCCACCGTATCGACTGCACCACTCAGCTTGGTGTCATCAGCAAACTTGCTGAGGGTGCACTCTATTCCCTCATCGATGTCATTAATAAAGATGTTAAAGAGCACCGGTCCCAAGACAGACCCTTGAGGGACGCCGCTCGTTACCGGCCTCCACCTGGACATAGAGCCATTGACCACCACCCTCTGTCTGCGGCCTTTCAACCAATTGCTTATCCATCTAGTTGTCCACCCATCAAATCCACCTCCCTCCAATTTGGAGATGAGGATGTGATGGGGGACCATGTCAAAGGCCTTGCTCAGGTCCAGGTAAATGACATCGGTCGCCTTCCCTTCATCCACCAACGCCGTCACTCCATCATAGAAGGCCACAAGATTAGTTAAGCATGACCTTGCCCTGGTGAAGCCATGCTGGCTGTCTCGGATCACATGCTTGTTCTTTATGCGATCAAGCATGTTGTCCAGGAGGATCTGTTCCATAATCTTCCCAGGCACAGAGGTGAGACTCACCGGCCTGTAGTTACCCGGGTCGTCCCTGCTCCCCTTCTTGTAAATGGGAGTGACGTGACCCTTCCTCCAATCATCCGGGACCTCACCTGACAGCCACGACTTCTCAAATATGATGGAGAGCGGCTCAGAAACCACCTCAGCCAGCTCCTTCAGGACCCTGGGATGCACGCCATCTGGCCCCATAGACTTATACTCATTCAGTCTAAGGAGGCACTCTCGGACTTGCTCTACCCTTACAGTGGGGAGGGATTTACCTCCTTGGTCCCCACATGGAGGTATGGGGGTGCAAGACTTAGGGACGTGAAAAAGACTAGAATCCTGGCCACCAGTGAAGACCGAGGTGAAGAACTCATTCAGCACCTCAGCTTTCTCTTCATCTGTTGAAGCCATTTCTCCTTTTAAATTTACCAGAGTAGGCACGCCCATTTTGGCCTGTCTCTTCTGGCCAATGTACCTGTAGAAGGTTTTCTTGTTGTTTTTCACATCCCTCGCCAAGTTCAGTTCTGCCTGAGCCTTGGCTTTCCTGATCCCACATCTGCAAGTTCGGACGGCATCCCTGTATTCTTCCCGGGTGACACAGCCTTGTTTCCAGAGCTTGTACACCCCTTTCTTCACCCTCAGTTCTCTTAGCAGGTCCTTGCTGAGCCATGCTGGTTTTCTACCTCTCCTGCCCACTTTCTTAATCAGGGGAATGGAGACCTCTTGTGCTGCCAGGAGGGCATCCTTGAACAGTAGCCAGCTCTCCTCAACGTCCTTATCTTTGAGGGCAGCGCGCCAGGGGATCTTGGCCAGCATTCCATTGAGTAGCTTGAAGTCTGCTCTTCTAAAGTTGAGCATCCTGGTCCTGCTCTTTGCCAGGCCCACATCGCTTGAGATCACAAACTCAACCAGGGCATGATCGCTGGAGCCCAGGCAGCCTCCAACCTTGACGCCTTTGATGATCTCCTCAGCGTTGGTGAGCAGCAGGTCCAGCAACGCTTGACCTCTGGTCGGTCTGTCCAATACCTTCCCTTCTGCTTGGTGTGCTTAATGCTTGGCCCACAAAGTTATTCCCAGTGCACTCCAGCAGTCTCTCAGACAGCTTGCAGCCAGCCATGCTGATTTCCCAGCCTGACTGGAATCCCCCATCAAGTTGAGAGTCAGTGAGCGCGGTGCTTCTGGTAGCTGCAGTAAGCAGGGCCCATCAACAGGCTCCCTTGACCAGGCGGCCTGGAGCAGACCCTCACCTCCAGAAGCCCATTATTGGTTCAGCCCCGAATTTTACCCGCAAGTTCTCAACGTGATCGTGGCTGTTCTTAGTCCTTTGCAGTCAGCTTCTTCATAGAGAGGGCAAATACCTTGCCCTCCGGAATTCCATAGTAACAATCATGTCTCCTTTATGTCAGGTGAGGTGTTTTTTGTTGTTGTTGTTTTTTGTTTGCTTGTTTGTTTGTTTTCCATTTTCTAGGTAGAAAATTTAATTTCTGAGCCAGGAGAAGAAGAAGTGCAACATGTAACAATCTTCCTGGCACTGTGCAGTTTGCATGAGTAGCCAAGTGCTCCTCAGGTAACGTGTGCTGCAGAGCTGACCTTGGTGGCAGGGGTTGTGTCTTCATTTTCTTCCTGTCATGTGGGAACATAAGAAGACTCTTCAGAGCAGGAGCTGCAGAGGAAGATGAACGGCATGAGAAGGTAAGGCTAGGAACCAAGGACACCTCCAGAAAGAACAGAAAAACTAAGTCATTTAAGATGCATTATGGCCGTGTGATACTGTCCGTGACTGGAGGAGAAGCACATGGCTAGGAATGACTGATGGCTCTGGTGGGATGAGTGCCTACGTGCGCCGTAAAGGAGAGTTTGTGGGATGTTCTGTGGACATGTGAAGGCTGTGGGAAAGTTAAGAGAGAAAACGTGTGAATTCACAGAAGTGGTATTAGAACCTGGAATAAACCATTTGGATCACTCACATCTGAGTCCGTGCCAGATTGTCGCACTGTCAGAACCTGAGGCCTGGGATTTTCCTTTAGTAGTGCCAACTGCCTGTTGTAAATGAGAAAAGATATTACTAAACATAGCTTCCCTCCTTGTAGTTTTGATATTTCTGTCTTTGCATTCCTTTAGCACACAGGGTGTTGATGCAGCTGCACAAATCCGCTGTACTGTCCTCCTGTTTTGCATGGAAGAATGGTAAAATAGCAATCTCTGGGTGAAATTTTGTTCAGGCGTTTTCCTTTCTGTGCCCCTAGGAAGCAATGGCTTGGAAATGGCAGTGCCGCCTGGGAACCCACACAGCAACCCAGTATCTCATTGTCTGGGTCTGTGAAAAACCACAATGATGACAAAAGATGTTTCAATTCTGTCTGTGCTGTCAGTGCAGCCCTGAGGAGCGGTGTGGGCATGGCATGGCAGGGAGAAGGGATTTCACTTCCAATGGGAAAGTGCCTGTTCATGTGTTGGTATGTAACCGCTCCATGGCCTGCTCCATGTGCTTCTGAATGGGCAGCTCAACTTTTGTGTCACTCAGCCACCTGTGGCAGAGGTCAGGATTAGTGCCTTTCAAGGAGCTGAGAAGCATTTCTTGCTCAAGTCCTGCTTCCAAGCTTAACCACCTACAATGAAGTAGATGTCGTTTTTCTGGTGTCCTTCAATTCCGTGTCCGCATTTTCCCAAAAGCAAAAGAATTTGGAGTTAACCAGCTGCAGTGAAGTGAGCGATTTCAGTGCCTATTTCTGATGGTGGCAATGAGTTCAGAGGTCACACTTAATTGACGGTGCCTGTTTCCATTCTGACAAAGGCTGTAGTTTCAGCTGACTTCCCGAGGCTGCCATGTGTGGTGGTGACACAGCCTTGGGCTTGTGCGTTTGCATGACTCCCACCTTTCCTTTCTGTGTCTTGCAGGTCAGCTGGTGCTGGAAGCGGCCGGTATCTGAGTAGGAATGAAGGTGAGTGCAGGAGCAGCTGCTGAGGGGAGGAAGGAAGTCCATGCTAATGAGCTCTGAAGCATCTGCGGGTCCGGTACCAGAATAGGCAGCAGTGATGCAGGGGGCTCCTCGGCAGGAAGCTGGCTGATCCAAATGCTTGCTGAGAGTTTGGAAGCCCAAACCCTTATGGTCTCTGTAAGGGTGGTTAATAAAAAGATATTAACCAAGATGGTGGTAAATAGCCTAAGGTTATTAGCAAAGGGAAACTCACCAATATCGATACCTTGACTAGAAAGCTGAGGCAGCCTCAACTAGGGAGCAATCTCTAAGACATGCTGTCTCAGTGGTGGTCAGCCTTTAAATGAGGTCTCAGAGGAGGTTGAGTCGAGGTCCACCCCTTCTGGGAGCACAGCTAGATTACTCTCACCTGTGCTCCCGCAGCTGACCCAATACTTGCCTCAGCTGATTAATCAGAGGTTCAAGCTGTGATTTCCCATACAGTCTCTAAGCTGAAGGCAGCATCTCCTTGATCTGATGGTGGTGTGCCTGAGTGAGGGAGTGATCCAAGCTGGATGCAGAAGAGTCATCTTAATTTCTCTGCTATTTTACTTCAGATGACACCTATTGGGTGTTGGTTTCTTAAAATTTGGATCTAGGAGGTGGTCTCTTCCTTTGCTTCTGATGAAAGCACAGAAGTGCAGCAGGAGTAGAAGACAAAGAGGTTTTCTTGGTGACAGGAACACCAATTATTTGATTCAAATGTGTAACTGATGTAGATGGTGAAGAACAGATCTGCCTCAAAGACATGCTTGATCACATAAGAAATGAGCATGTGATCCAAGACAGGCAGCGTGGCTTTAGCAGGGGAAGGCCATGCCTAACCAGTCTGGTGGCCTTCTATGATGGAGTGACGGCATTTGTGGACAAAAGGAAGGTAACAGATGTCATTGACCTGGACTTGAGCCAGATCTTTGACATTGCCCTCCACCACATCCTTATCTCTAAACTGGAGGGATGTGGATTTGACAGGTGGACCACCTGGTGGATAAGGGATTGGTTGAAAGGCCACAGACAGAGGGTGGTGACTCATGGTTTGATGTCCAGGTGGAGGCCGATAACAAGTGGTGTCATCCAGGAGTCTGTCTTGGGACCAGTGCTTTTTTACATGGTTATCAGAGACACCAATGATGCAATGGAGTGCACCCTCTGCTGTTTGCTGAGTGGTGCGGCTGACGCAGTGGAAGGAAGGGATGCCATTCAGAGGGAGCTCAACCGAGAGGTTGGCCTAGGTGAATTTAATGAGGTTCAACACAGCAAAGTGCAAGGTTTTGCACTTGGGCTGGAGGAATCCCAGGCATTTCTACAGACTGGGAGGAGCAGTCCTTAAGAGAAGCCCCGCAGAGAAGGACCTGGGGGTCCTGGTGGATGAAAAACAGAACGTGAGCCATCAGCGTGCTCTTGCAGCTCAGAGAGCAAATGGTCCCCTGGGCTCCATCAGAAGAGGGGATGGCCAGCAGGGACAGGGAGGTGATTGATCTTCATGATCCTTGAGGTCCCTTCCAACCCGGGCCATTCTATGATTCTGTGATTACACTCGCTGTCAGAAAGAATGGCAGCTGTACAGAAGCTGGATATATTTTGGGACAGTTCTTGTAACCAGTTGATTTTAAGACCTTGCCCGAGTCAAGAGTCTAAATTGAGTGTCAGAAGAAAGCTGGTAAAGTGGCTATTGCTCATTCTTTTTCATTTGCTGATTCTTTCATTCGGGTTCCTTTTCCAAAGGAGATTCTGGTGATGGAAGCAATTGAAGAAAGAACCAAAGCAGCTCTTGCCAAGAGTGCTTGAAGTCCCTGTGGAGAGAAGCAAAGAACTTGGGCTTCCTCTGGGATGCTCCCCACCATGTCTCAGGAAGGAGACAACTGCTGTTCCACTTTCTGCTCTGTGTGTGGAAAGGTACGTCTGGGTTTCTTCTGCTTGTTTATTCTTTCTTTTTCAGGCTTTGAAGGAGAAGGGGTGGAGCAACGGGAGACTCACTGGTCATTTGTTACCTCAAGAAAAGGATGGATTCTGCATTGACTGTGAAAAACCTGGGCTAGTAGCATGGGCATGTTTCAGGCTGGACTTTTCCTTCTTGGTTTCCTTTTGGCTACAGGGAGACAGCTGTCTAAAGGTGTGTTTTCATACCCACTCTCCAAAACCACGTTTCATTGTTGCAGGTGGTTCAGTGTGCTCTTGCAGTGCAGATGGTGTAGTTTGCTGTAGAATCTGAATTGTTTCTGTTCCTAGGGGAGGACTGGGAGGAGGTAGTGAGAAGAGAATTCAATGCCTTAGGTGTATCTTAGTGAGAAATGTTGGCATGAGGTGCTGAAAGTCTTGAGTTGTCAAAGGCCAGTGAGGCTCAGACTCCTTAACCTGCTGGAGCAGGGTGGAAGCAAGGAGTGGGCACTGCCGTCACACAAGCTGCACTTGGTTCTGGTCTGCCAGGTCTGTGCTGGCCTGGATTTCTTCTGAGAAGTTTGTTGGAGCTGCTTGGAGTAGTGAAGGGTGGGGAGGAAGTGCTGCTCAAGAGCTAAGGCTCTGCATGATCATCTTGGATGGTTTTAACCATGATATCTGAAGACATAGTTTCCATCAGAATGATCCCAACATTGTGCGAGTGTCTCAGATGTATGAGAGCACCCGCCTCCTCCAGCTGAGCCATAGGAAAGCTGACTGTGCCCAGTAATTACAGCTTCTGCAGATTGAATATGCTTCCAAGTGTTTTCCTTAGTGATCAATAATGTCCCAGCACTCTGAGATTCCATCTCTGGCACAGTCTGGAGCATCTCTGCAATCCTTGGTTGCTGGAGGGCACGTGGTGAGTGCACAGGATTGTGCAAAGCAGTGGGGTTCCACGAGTTTGTGTGTGTGTGTATCTCGGCTGTTATGAAAGCATGGGAAGACTGCCTTACTGAGTCCCAGATAATTACTTATCCTCAAATGATTTTTCCTGGCCAAAGTTAGAGCCTCTCACAGGTAATCGAGATCAACAGGCTGTTGTTGCACAATCAACAGACACAATCTAGATGATCAGCTGAGGAAAATAAAGCATCATGCGAAGGGTACTAGATAAGTGAGCAGCTTGAGATCTGCACATTTATGTGATGCTCATGGTCTTAGACAATATTTGCCTAGAGAGGTCACATTGAATGAAAGCAAACTCTAAGATGAATGAAAATATGCACAGGAGAAGAAGCCTCTGAGGCTTCTCAAGTGTTATGACCAGAAGACATAAACTCTGTTAAAGCAAACGTTTCTCTCTATTTTTTGTGTTATTCCAGGCAGGCCTTGATTACCGCCTGAACACATGCTGTGGAAGCCCAGCTTATGCAGCACCAGAGCTAATCCAGGGCAAAGTGTCTATTGGCTCAGAGGGATGTAGAGCGGTGTTTGTTTTCCCCTCTTTCCCTTCCCTCTCCACAGAGCATTTAAAGGCAGTGGAGCTCAGGTAGGCTCTCTTGGTTTCCCTTCTGAATTCTGCTAGGTTGCATCGCTTGGTAGCTCTCAGAAGCTGTCAGTGGCCACAGACTAGAAAAGTGCAATTGGTCTCAGTTCACACAGCTGGCTGGTTTGTCTCTGGCTAATCCTGAACTGCCTCAAGCGACTGCTTTGGGGCTCTACAGAACAGCAACTTCAGAGATCTCTTTCTATTACTAAGTGTTTGAAAGAGCAATTTGCTCTGTTAATTATCCATCATTTCTGTGCAGTCTGTTTTGTCAGACTTGTCTTTAGCTTCCAAGTTGTATGTGAAGAATTGTTTCCGTTGTAATGCACAATGAACTAAAAATTGAGAGATGAAAATGTGAAGAGTTTTTCCAGCTTTGATTTCATGTCTGGAATTTTGGAACCCACTACTTGCAGTTGTTAATCTGTCCAAACTGGTCTGGTTTGGGATGCCCTCGTACTTCTTGAATCGCTGTTAAAGGCGGAGCAATTCCTACAAGTGCCATGGCCCCACTGTTGTTCTAATTCTTGTTTCTTTGTTTTCCACACGCTGCTTTTCAAGCCTCCTTTTTCTTTACAGTCAAAGTGAGAACTGCACTGTGTCTGAACCTTGTTGTGCCTCTACATAAAGAGAACCGAACAGCAGCAAAGCCTGACAGGTGACTGTGCTGACAGCTCTCGTAGCCAGTAACACGTAACTGTGCTAAATCCCTTGTGACGGCTTTGATTTCATTTTTGCCAGTGAAATCCTTGTAAAAGGAACTGCAGCAGTGTGATGAGCTAAGGTGAAGATGCTGGTTTTAGTAGTGCTCTAAGCTGAGTGGAAGGGCAATTGAATTAGGGTTATATGCTTTCTCTGGGACGATAAGGCTTTTTTTCCTGAGGGAAAGAGCCAGCTTTTCATGGGCTATATGTGGGCTTTGGCAAGGGCAGACAATCCAGTCTGTCAGTAAGCCATTTGTGGTGCTTCAGGTTTGTAAGCTTGTCTTTTTGTTTTTCAGGCGGATATTTGGAGCATGGGTGTACTGCTGTATGCTCTGCTGTGTGGGTTTTCCCTTTGGATGATGACAATATGATGGCACTCTACAGGAGGATACCAGTGGGTATCAGTGGTGCTAGAATACACTGAGAAGGGAAATAGCTGAGCTTGACAAGAGGCCTTGCTTTTCGGATGGCAGAACATGCTGAGCTGTGGGTAGAAAGGCCTGTCTGCTGAATATTGTCCCTGTTTTTGCTGCTTTGTCTACCAGTATTTTGTGGATTTGGTTCTACGCTTGGTTGGCCTATGTGGCACTGTAGCCTAATTCTGTACCATGATAGCATACAGAATTTAAGGAGAAGTATTTTCCTGCCAATGGGCTGGATTTTTTTGTATCTGGTTCTTCAACTGGCTGCTCCCTATACTATCTGTAGTAAAAATATAGACACATCATTTGATTTCCCTGAAATGAATGTTCCTAAATGCCAGCTCTTCTCATGTCTACAAAGGTCAAAGTTCTGCATTTGCTATTAGAATTTCCTCTTCCAGAATCAGGAGGTAATGTAGGACCCCACAGATTGACTTCAGAATTCAACAGTTAGTTCTGTTTCCTTTCTGAGTGCATAACAACCTGAGCACATGAATTGAATGACGTGGCTTTTTAGTCTGGTACAAACTCTGCTGTACACTGAAACTTGGTCCATTTGTAAGCAGGACTTTGTCCATCTCTGCAGGACAGCAGAAAACCCTTTGTACTAATCATGATGCCAAGAAGCAGAATGCGGCAAATGGCAGATGATCCAACTGCTTCAGGTGTTCATTGCCTTAAAACTGTGAATAGTTTTGGACTGAGAGTTTGTAAGCAGAACGGAGCTCTTAAAGCTGTCAGAGATTATTCCTGCACTGTTCAATTCTATCTGCCTGACATACACAGGATCTCAGAACTGCATTGCTTGAATTGGTGGAAATTGTTGAAGTGAACTGGGATGAGCAAGTTTTAGAACTTAGTCAGAGTGCTATAAAAAATGGATAATCTCATGAGTATTATAGTACAGGATTGCTATTTCTGCACTGAATTTGTTTTTATTTTACATGGCTGTGATCTGAAAGTTGCTTGAAACGCAGGCACCTAGGCACTGTTGTGTAACTGAATTTCACACATGATAGGTCCTGAAATATCCTGGAATCTAAAACTCTGACTTGTTTTAAGTCTGCTGCTTGAGTCTAATCAGGGTCATAGTGTCTGTGTGCAGTGTTTCTTTCCCTGTAATGCTCCACATCATTTCATTTTGGGAATATTGAAGGAAATGGACTATGTGCCATAACTGTTGTTAGAACAAAGTATGTCTGGTGTGATCTTATGCATAGGTTCTGTAACTGCTCTTCACAGCTCAGGTGTTTGACCTTCCTTTTGGTGAAGTGATGAAATACTGCTGGTTTCTATTTGTGCTTCTAGGCACCTTGAAGCTCTTAGGAATAGAACAATTGTCTCCAGTTCTTTTCAATGATATCAGTAACAACTCGAGTGTTGCTGCCCACTAGGTAGACCCAAAGAAGCGGATTACAGTGAAACAACACACGAGCTGGACCTGAATGAGGATCACTTTCAAGACAGTGGCTCTGTTGCTTGAAGCCTATTTGCTTCTTCCTGCCGCCACTCTATTACCAAATATCAACAATCTTTCATGATTCAACTTGCAAACGTTTGACACTAACCCTTGTGTTTCTATGCCTTCCTAGGTGATTCGAGCCCTTGTCAACCCCAAAGATCCAAACCAGGTAGTGATGTGCAGTGTGTTTCCATCAATGGAGAGTTCTTATTAAGCACGAATCGCTGCAATTCGGATGACAGCCTTCCACATGGTAACAGTGATGGACACAAGGGGCTCATCCACGTTCATGCTCTCATATCTCCTGGCTCTGCTGAAGATGCTGACCTGAGCCTGCCAGACACAGCAGTCACCTGCCTGGATTGTGACCCAGCGCCTTTGCAGTGCTGCCCCTCCCAAGCACAGCCCGAGTGCCCCAGCAGCAGCACCACCATGCAGGAGCAGGGCAGCATCAGTGAGGTGAAGCTGAGCATCTTAGATGGGGACTTAGAGTCAGGCTGCCAGTCCCAGGCACCAGGCAGCAGCACCAGCTCTGAGCCACTCTCATCTTGACAAGAGGGGTCCCATCTTCACCCCTGACCTCTCAAGCCCTCCTGTCTTTTATTGAATAAAGTCACTCATGCTCAATTATCGCCTTGACTGCATTCTGAGTCTTCATTCACAGTGATTGCGATGAATGCAACAAACAGCAAGGCAGCTCAGCTTGCAACACTCTGGCTGTGGGGTTCGTGCAGGCAGAGCTCTGGGTTCCCATTTTGCCTGGCTTTGGGATGTCTGCAGCAAGATCTCTACCATTTTGTATGGGAGCAAATAATCTCTAGCATCCAGGTTGCTGCTCATGATAATCCCAGTCTTCCTGGCTGTTGCTTTGTGATACTTTTCAAAGTCTTTGGATACTCTTTGATGCCTTGGCTGCTCCCTAACACCTCTGTCCTCCTGCCATGTTGACTCACGTCTCCCACTTTGAAGCTGGCTTTGCAGATCATCTCCAGCCCTGTCATCATCACGCTGCAGCAGGAGGTGCTCACCTGGCCCAATGTCTGGCAGTGCTGCTTGTTCTGCAGATGAGCAGCTGCCTCCTCATCTCTTCAGCTACAGTAGTTTTTCTCAGGGCAGTTAGATGCAGTGATGCTCCTCTGGATTTGGTGTGTTAAATCCATGCTGCATGGCAGCAGTCAGTGCAATACAAAGGTGTTCTGTGTGCCACAGCATTTCTCCAGGGGCTGCCAAAGGTAGAAGCACAACACAGCACCATCCTTCTGACAGTAATGTCTGTGAGTGTTAGACATGTGAGCACTGCATCATCCCCAGCGTGTCAGTGCTTTTCCACACCAACCTGACTCTCACACTCTGCACTGAATGTAACTCTGCTCTTGTGGAGACAAATGCTTTCTGTCACATCCTCCATCCCTGCAACCATTTGCCGGTAGGCAGCTCTTGCAGAAGAATCAAGCAGCAGAACCTTGTGCTCACCCTACAGCATGCAAATGCTATGAAAGCAGAAATAACCTGGCATGCTCTGGGTCTGCAAGGCTGCACAGATGGGAGAGGTAGATTGTGTTTTTGCAGTGGAAGTTTCCAGTATTTTCAGTATATAGTGTAGGCCCTAACTGAATGTATAACCCTCTTGTAAAACAGCTGTATAAGTAGTTTTTCCACCAAGAAAGTTGCTGAACAGAGTTAAGTTCAGACTGGGGGCATTCTGACATGGGGAGAATTGAGACAAGCACAAGATAAATACAGGGTGGGTAGAGCCCAGCACAGGACAGAATGAATGTACTGACTTTTGGAAACATTGCCCTTCTCTCTCTGCAGAAAAGTACAAGGCAGACCTAAAAACAAGAGGTTGGTAATTGACCTTATATGGAAATGAAACCTAGCAACAGTCTGGAGGAGTCTGTGAGCCTGAGATGCTCAACCAATGAGAGCCATGAGAGCATCACCTGCATTGGGTTTAGGGCATAGAACAGAATTGATTTCACTGACTGGTGTGCAGTTTCTCCCTTGCCAATAGGGGATGTGCGCGCAGTATTGCAATAATGAATAAGCACTGCTGCTATCGCTGCCATCTTTGCCTAACTAGAAATCTTTGACTTTGAGAGTTTCTCACACAAGGGGAGGGGGTAAGAAAGTAAAGAGGCACAGAAAACTAAGGGAAACAGCTCTTCTGTATCTTATCTATAAAAATTGATACGATGCTGTCATGCATTTTTTAATTTATTTTTAATTTTTTGCCAATGTCAGTTAGATTGTTTTAAAATATCCACACACCAAAATCTGACTACCAAGCAAATGTAATGGAAATGAAATGAAGGTGAGTTAGTGGAAAGCACAAGGCCATATTATATTAGGCTCTAGCAAATTTACAGGCACTCACTGCACAAAGAGGTAGATCTGAGTTGCACATTATATGATTCCCACAAAGATTAAGGAAATCTGAAGCTTTCAATATATTTTTTTTATTCTTTTCTCATTTCATTTTTAAACACCTGACCCAGACCCCAACCCTCACAGGAGCTGTAAAGATAACAGCAATAACCCGCAATGTAACTCTAATCCTAACCCTTACCCTGATTCTAAAATCGTCCCTAACTCCAAATGCAACAACAAAAATGATGCTAGAAGTTTGTAGCAAAAGGAACCTTAACCCTGATCATAATCCAAAAAACAATCATTAAGGTAACAATAATCTTTACCTTAAAAGTAATTTTAATCAGAGCCCAGATGATGCCTGCATCCAATCAGAAGCATGCTTTGCATTATTTAAGAGTTGTATTTTTTCCAATGAACTCTCTCTATTATCACGTTTATAAAGTAACAGAGTCTGTTCTTTTTCTCCTGACACTATGCCTTACTCCTGACATCCCCTGGAAATGACCCAGATAGGGCACCATTAAAGTAATGCTAATAGTAATGTCAACCCTAAGGGTATCTCTAGCCTCAGTGTTAATGGGACGCTAACAACAATCCCAACAGCCTTAAACATTCTGGTGGTGTGACAGAGGTGCTGCCTTGCACATGCTGGGCAGTCCCATTGCCTGTTAAATGCAGGCGGCAGCATAGAAACATGATGCCCGTGGTCAGAATGCCCTGTGGCAGATCCTGGCACCGGAGAACTGACCGGAGAACCATGAGAGAACTGACAACAAATCACTCGACATCAGAACCGACCCAGTGGTTATTTACAAGCCTTGGGTGACCCAGACAGGATCTCAGAGTGGTGAATGTAGGTACAGAAGTTGTTACTACTCTGTTTTCTTCTAAAAGCTGCTCAGCTGCTTTGCGTTTCAGACCATCCCTGGCTTCACTGTGTGCATCTGTCCAATTGATACCAGGTGTTTCTTCATCTCGGAAGTTGAGGGGGGCGGGGGAGAGTGGAAACAGAAATCAATTCAATTACTCATTTATTTATTGACAGACATTCATGTTTGCTACGTTTGGAGAAGTTTTTATTTGTTTGCTGTGGTTTGGTTTTTTCTTTTTTTCTTTTTTTTTTCCCCCTTCCCTCCTCTTCCATCTTTGTGTTCTTCCCCTATAATCAAAAGAGAACGGATCCCCAGGGTCTGTCCCGCAGAGGTTCTTTCCGTGGTCTCTGCTGCCACCTGCTGGCCAATACACGGAACTGCCACTGTTGGGCGTTTGGTGCCGGAGGAAGCACAACGCAGATCTGAGTTCTGACCGGTCTACGCAGCAAATCCGCCAATCTTTATTGCGATAAGCCCTCCACATGGCATCGCGCATGCACTCGAACACGCAACAGGCATAGATTTCTCCAAACTCCGTGAGGAGCAGGCAAGCAGAACAACTGAGCGCACCACTGCTTGTGATTGGGCCACCCCCATCATAGAGATGTGTGTTAGATCTTTTACCCACCCCTGGACTGGCCTTGTTGTTTAACGATAACCTCTGAAATCTGAGTTACTGGTTCTACCACCTGTAGTGTAGAATAGGTAGCCAATAAATGCTTTTCAACTGTGATGTATCTTTATTCTGCTCCATGCCAAACCTGTGACCAAAACCTCATAGGGGTTCACAAAGAACTCTGGCTCTGCCAGAGCCCCCATCCAGACCCTTCTTGAGTTACATTCACATCTAGTTTGGCTGAAAAGGTTGGACTGAAAATACTCAGTGCTTGGGCCTGTTTAACAGATATTTTTTCCTGATTATGCTGTTCATCGATCTTTTTAAACTGAACTCCTGCTCTAATCTGGTCTTTAAACATTTGTTGTCTCAAGACCCTAATGGGTCCAGACTGGATTACCTTAGGGGCTGGACACCTAAGTCATGGCAGCAGATGGTTCTCTGACCTTTCCACCACCATTCAGAGCCTGCATCTGGCCGTAGGCACTCTTGTCTCCCCATCAATTGGGCAGCCTGTTGTATTACAGCACCTGAGCCACTGGGGGGTTCAGTATGGATAACATAGACCCATCCTGATGTAAAGGTGATGGCTGTAGGATGAGATCCCTCGTTCCTGATGAAAAATTTATTGACTGGGCTCTCAAAATCATCTTCATAGATTGCCTCTTTCATGCCTAATTCTCTAATATAATTTTGTTAGTCCTCCATAGAGGACCACAGGCTGATATTTAATGGTATGTCATTCTTATTTGGCCATGTTATATGACACACAGCCATAAATCATTCACTGATCAAATGGCTATCCTCATTATGTTGGACAGAGCATACAGTCTTTGCCTGAGGGCAGGGTGAGTAGTAATGGATGTCAGTTTTGAAATTTCCAGTCCATTCACCACAGCGCTTTCTGCCTCCATGTCCCATAACCAGAGCAGCTATGCTGGCATGCTCTCTTGGTTTCTGTCTAAACCACTGTACTATATCCATCAGTTCAGCTGCTGTATTATGGGCAGCAGGGTTTGGGGGGTTGGATACTGGTCAGGGCACTCCCACCAGCCTATCCTGCATTTTTTTTTTTTTTTTTTTTTCATTTTTGGGTTACAATCAGTCAGATCTCAAATAGATCTAGTCCAAATGGAACCTCAAAATCTGACCTTTTAGTGCCTTCATTTACAGAGTCCATTTTATACAGATTCCCTTGTACAGGGTCCCCATGGTCTTCCATACAGATGTTCCTGATCTTCCATAGGAGAATGATTGAATTAGGTTTTTTCCCCATCAAAACTGCCACCTGTCTTTCCAGTTTTTCAACACTATCATTCAATAGCTGATTTACATCAGCCTGAGCCTCTTCAGTTATGTTCAGACAGTTCAAGGCCATTAAAAGTGGCCATGCCACCATGAACACAGCTAACTGTCATTCTCAAGTTGTAAGTATGTCTTTGCTAAGACCATGGAAATACTCAGTCAGGTGGGCCAGGGACTCATGGACCCTCCCTCCGTCCCACACACAGCCACATTTTTCAGTGACAGAAGCAGTGCTGCATTTTGAGGATCCTAGGAATCCCAGGACATGCCCTGACAAAAGGTCATTCAAAGGGGTAGTCTTTCCCCATCCAAACAACTCCATGATATTCACAGAATCACAGAATTGTAGGGGTTGGAAGGGACCTCCAGAGACCACTGAGTCCAGCCCCCTGCCAAAGCAGGTTCCCTACACCACGTTGCACAGCTCGGCATCCAGACAGGTCTTGAATATCTCCAGAGAAGGAGATTCCACAACCACCCTAGGCAGCCTGTTCCAGTGCTCTGTCACTCTCACCGTAAAGAAGTTATTGCACACATTAGTGCAGAACTTCCTATGGTGCAGTTTCTGTCTGTTTCCCCTTGTCCCGTCTCCACACACTGCTGAAAAGAGTCTGGCCTCAACACTTTGCCCCCCACACCTCAAATATTTATAGAACCTGGATCCTGTCCCCTCTCAGCCTTCTTTTCTCAAGGCTAAACAGACCCAGTTCCCTCAGTCTCTCCTCATTGGGGAGATGCTCCAGGCCCTTCACCATCTTAGTGGCCCTCTGCTGGACTCTTTCTAAGAGATCCCTGTCTTTTTTTTACTGGGGAGCCCAGAACTGGACACAATATTCCAGATGAGGCCTCACCAGGGCAGAGTAGAGGGGGAGGATCACCTCCTTCGACCTGCTGGACACGCTCTTTTTAATGCACCCCAGGATGCCATTGGCTTTTTTGGCTACAAGGGCACACTGCTGGCTCATGGTCAATCTGTCGTCCACCAGGACGCCCAGGTCCCTCTCAGCAGAGCTCCTCCCCAGCAGCTCTTCCCCCAGCCTGTACCGGTGCATGCAATTATTTCTCCCTAGGTGCAAGACTCTACACTTGCTTTTGTTAAACCTCATCCGGTTTCTTACTGCCCGGCTCTCCAGCCTGTCCAGGTCTCGCTGAATGGCAGCACAGCCTTCAGGTGTGTCAGCCAATCCTCCCAACTTTGTGTCATCAGCAAACTTGCTGAGGGTGGTCATTGATGAAGATGTTGAACAAGACCGGACTGAGCACAGACCCCTGGGGGACGCCGCTCGTTACAGGCCCTCAGCCAGACACTGCACCGCCAACGACAACCCTCTGCACTCTGCCAGTCAGCCAATTCTCAACCCACTTCACTGTCCACTCACCTATCCCATACTTCCTCAACTCTGGTATAAGTATGTCATGGGAGACTGTATCAGTTATAGAGGTTATAGAGTTCAATTCCTGTAGTCAATTTGGCGGCCCAGGTGGGACCAGCTCTGTTCGCTGCAGGACCAGCTGAGAGGGAGACACTTTTGGCGCACCCTGAGATTTCTCTGAAGGACTCCCTTCCTCACCTGATCACTGCAGGGACAGACAAGGACCACCCATAGGTGGACCAGGTATGTGTATGGTAAGTGGAGCCCATATGTCTTGAGGAGACATCCTACACAGTTTACAGCCATACGTGCTGCTCCCAGGGAGGTGAGCTCATGGCTTTGGTTGCCAGCTGGGGTAGGAAGACTCCTTGGGTGAGTTCCTATGAAAGGGAACTGTATGTCATATGAATGGAAACAAGAACAAGTACTCTCTCCCAGGTGGGTGACAATAGGAGGGACCTAGGTTGGTCTCTCCTACGGGTATGGGATATAGTGGATAGCCTGTCAAATGGTAGCCTGGGTTCTCCAAGTTGTAATCACGGGGGTTATAGGTTGTATGTTCAATATTATCATCTGCTTTAAGTGTTTGGTACCGTGTGTCAAGCCGACTCTGGGAAAAACATTAACGTTTGCAACTGGTCGACCAGAGTATGAGTGTTATTAAGATTCCAGCTAGAAAATGTTGTCAGCATTGTGTAGTATGAATAAACCATGGTTTTTGATCTAAATGTCAGAGTGAGTGTGGTGTGAGTGAGACGCAGAACAGCTGCAGGGTGAGTGCCGAGTCCCGATCCATGTTTCCTTCCTCCTGTGAGGGAAATGGCCAGACACGGACAAAGTGAAAGACTGTGTTGTGTGTCCACTCATAAGTACTTTCTGCTTGTATGTAAGAAGACAGGAGTTTGTACTCTGTAGATTAGTAAGATTGTCCTGAGGAGAGGTGTACATTCCACCCGACCAATGAGTGTCAACCCATTTATGTAATACTATGTACTGCTTGCGAGGAAGTGTGTGAGGGAGGTGGTTCAATCAGTGCTGGTTCTGTGGCACAGTGTTTATAACTGAAGAATACAGACTGTATTAAGGGAGTTTATGTGAACTGAAGAACTGTACGTTTTGACAAACTGTTTTGATGGTATAAGAAAGTGTAATTGTTAATGATATATGAAAGTGTAGTTGAGGGAATGTGGAAGTGTATCTGAGCATAGAAATAGAGGAAGCATTTACAGAGGAAAAAGGATTAAAGTGAGTTTACCTGCATTGACATGAGAGCAACACCCTGCCAGACCGCTGCCCTGTGAGCTGAGCAGAGCAGAGCAGAGACACAGTCCCCATGTATCAGGTAGTGTTATTCTGCTTACCAAAAGAATGAGTTCACTACAGAAGAGGCAAATCTTCCCCTCTGCTCCATCTGTGGCATACTCTGGAGTTCAAGGCATTGCAAAGCTATGGCACATCTACTTTCTTTCAATGATGAAAACTTAGTGTGCTCTGGGCTCTCATTTCAATTGCATCTAAAGAAGTCTAGGGTCATGCCAGCTGACAGGAAGCTGGCAAATGTTGTCTCATTGTAAGGAAGAGCAAGAAAGATGACATGGGCAATTATGGACCTGTCAGTCCAGAGCCTGGTAAAATTATGGAGAAAATGATGGTGGGAGTTATGGAAAAACAGCTGAAGGACAATTCTGTCATTGGTCGCAGCCAACACAAGTTTGTGAGGCAAAGGTCCTGTTTAATTTAAGCTCATTTTGTGACACAGTTATCCGTTTAGTTGACCAAGGGAAGCCAATTGATGTAATCCTTGAGGATTTCAGTGGAGATTTTGATACTGTTTCTCACAACAACCTTCTGGACAGAATGTTCTGCATATGGCTAGACAGAAACACAATGTGGTGGGTGAGCAGTTGGCCAGTAGGTCAGTCCCAAAGGATTATAGTCAGTTTTTTCCATTGGGCTGGTAGATGGTCACTGTCGGGGTCCCCAGGGTTCCATTTTGGGGCCACTTTCCTTTCATGTTTATGCAGATGACTTGAATGCAGGACTAGAAGACGTTCTGAGCAAGTTTGCTGATGAGACCAGATGAGGAGGTGCTGTTGCCTCCACTGAGGGTGGAGAGGACTTGCAGAGAGATGTGGACAAGTCAGAGAAGTGGGTACCAGTTGGTACTAAGCACCAAGTGCATAAAGTATAACAAGAACAAGTGCCTGATTGTGCACCTGGGTAGGGGCAATGCTGGACATACACACTGACTGGATATGGGACACTGGAGAGGATTCTGACTGGAAAGGGTTGGGGTGCTGGTCAGCATCACACTGAATGTGAGTCAGCAGTGTGCCAAGGCAGCCAGGAAAGACAACAGTCCCCTGGAGTGCATGAAGCAACTTATTGCCAGCTGGGTGAGGGAAAGGGTTGTCCCTCTGCTCTGCATTGCTACTGCCTCACTATGTTCTGGGCACCACAGAACATAAAGGACTTCAAACTCTGGGAGAATGTGCAAAGGAGGGCACTGAAACCGAGAGATCTGAAGTTCAGAGTTTCACAGGGATTGGCTGCTTGTTCAGACTGGGCCCTTCTCACATCCCTGCTCACATCCTGCAATGAAACATAGGTCTCATATGGGACATGAACCTCACAGCGTCCTTGCACCACATGTAGAGCCTGGGATCTTCTGTCCCCATGTCTTTCATTTAACATCATACGGACCTCCAACCCATTGCCCCAGGAAATGCCAGGAGCCAACATGAGAGACAGGATCTCTCTACCACTGGTCTTGCAATCAGGGATTGACCTGTCTGCTTTGTAAGGCAAAGGAGAGGTTTCTTAGCATGCCAGTGCCTTTGCCTGCCTGTAGTCATGGCTTCCAGTTATCTTCTCTAACAAGTCCCTTGGGAAGCTTACTTGGTAATGTTCCTCAGCGGGCCCATTAATACTCCAAGAAACTTCACTGTTACTTCTGACTTTGTCTTGTTGAGCACTTTGTGCAAACTTCTCTCTGCACTAGAGGCTGATGAACTCAGCATCAAATGCACCCTGGGACCATTATAACCTAAAGAATCTCCTGTGCCTTATGCCATCTTGTTATCTTCTTCAGGTTATCAGAACTTGTTCAGCAAAAAGGAGGGATATCTGGAGAGAGCTTAAAGAATCCAGTATAAATTTATTGTCTATTTATTTATAGTTGGGTTTAAAGAAGACATTAAAGCAGCACTGTGCAACTGATACCAATCCAGGATGTCCCAATGAGTTCTGTACTGTTACTGTGTTGACAAAGGTCCTTCTCAACCTCCCCACCCAATTTCTGCTCACAATGGACCTATGGGACTTGCATCACTTTTCTTCACATCACTCTTCTCCTCTGCATTCATCCGCTCAGTGTTAAAACTGCTTTGCACCAACTCCCACTGGCTTTCCTCAGAGAACCAGCTACACATGGAAAAGGAAAGATTTCTCTTTTTTATCTGGCCAGCAAATGGAAAGAAAGGTGATGCAATTGAATGAACAGTAAAACACAGTGATCAACTGCATGCCATGTTCAAGCTGCATCTATTGAAGTTTGTCTTTCATATGGAATACTTTTAAAAGAAATGATTTATTCTGAGGTAGGATAGGATAGATTGAATCACAGTGAAGTAGTTGACAACAGAGGCCATCAGACTCTGAGAGATGGAGCAAATTCCAGTAATCTTCCTGGGATAGATCAGCCAGGTAGTTGAGAGGTATCAACTTAAAATTGATCAGGACTTGTGAGTATTTCACACATTGAGACGGGTTAACACATTCTCACTGATTCTCAGACTTTGGGGAGATGGTACAAATTCCAGTAATCCCCCTGAAAGTCAGAAATCAGACAGATAATTGGGAGGTATCTGACTGAACAAAGAGCAAGGGATGGAGAAATCTGGAGGGCAGTGGGAGTAGTTTGTGCCCAAATGGCCTGCTGAAAACATGCCCTTAACCATGGCCATTTATTTAGGAGAGCTGAAAAAACTTGGAGGATGAGACACATCAAATAGGCAGCAGGGAAGAGTAGTGCTGGGCACCGGGCTATAGTCACAGGGCATTGGCACTGGCACCACTGTCTGTGTCTCTGAATCTGAAGACATTTGTGTCCAGCGAACACAGTTCTGGAAAACATTGTAGTTTCAGTAAAAGAAATAAAAAGACATCAAATCACCTCAAAGATTCATATTTACAACTTAAAATGGAACAAGACTCATGAGAATTTTTCATGTTGAGAAGGGTTAACACAATTTCAATGATTTCCATCTTTGTCTTCAATTATTTGTTTCAGTTTTATTGACATTTATGATCAACTATTAAGCTTACAGCCTCAAAATAAATAAAAAGAGATACATTTGCATCTTGCACGTGGCCTGATGCCCCTTTCACCTTCGCAGTTCCCACAAGACATTCCATGCCGGAGAGTATGAGATCCAGCAGAGCACCTCTCCTCTTTGGTTCCTCCACTGCTTGGTCAAGAAGCTGCCATCTGTGCTCTCCAGGGATCTACTGGATGCCACATGCCCTGCTGTGCTGTCCCTGCTGCAGATAATGGAGTGACAAAGGCCACCAAATGGGACAAGGGACAGACAACATCAGATTCCCATCTGTCTGCAGAGGGCACCTTCCATTTACTCTCCCTGATCAGGAAGACAGGAAAAGACACTGATGGTCTCCTCTGTTTGCCATTTCCATTAGCTCTGACCTGTCTGCTCTTCCATCCCCAGGCAGAGCTCAGTGCACTCTCACAGAGGGCATTCACCCTTCTTTATCTCCTCGCCCATCCATCCTAAAGACTCGGTATCCCCCTTGTGCTACAGTGCAGTTGTGGAAGCCATTAAACTGTGTCCCCATGGTCCAAACAGGAGCTCAGGCCTGCAGCTCTATCAAGATTTCTAGCTTCTTGTGTGTTGGTGTTTGCATTAGTGCAAAACCACAGAAGTAAACATCCTAATTGGAAAGCTTCACTGGACATAGCCTGACTGGATAGCTAATCTATGGTATCAGTGTGCAGAAGGTGGCACACAAACATTAGACTGATCGTGGGCCTTGGAGTTGACACAGCAACATGGTCACACCATGGGCATGGCTTTCCTGAAGGCCCTGTGCTGCTCTTGCAGCTGTGAGTGAATTCACCAGACAGCCGGTGCTATCCCCTCTCTGGCCCTCGGCTGATGCCCAGGAAGGAGCTGTCTATCTCAGGGATTTCCCACATGGTTTACAAGCACTGGCACACATCAGGAGCAGCCCAGGCACCTTGGGCATCACCCAGTGTCTGTGTGTGAGCAGCTGCCTCCCAGCTGAAGGTCCGAGGACTCAGAGCAGGAGCTCACATGCAGGCAACTCCTTGTGCTCTTCTGAACTGAACCAGAGGAATCCCAGCTCCTGTGGGTGTGTAGGGAGCTGAATCCCATTTCAGCTCCAGGATTTCTGTCAAGGGATGAGACTCCTGCACTGCCTCAGCTGGATCACTGCCCTGCACAGGGAAAGTCCAAACCTTGCCTTCCTTGTCTGGTTGCCCTTATTGTTTCATCAAACGATCTCTGGGAGCACTCCCCATATGTCTCCAATCAGTCACTGACCACTGGACATGTGGTGGTTAATTGAGCGAATTTCAAAGCACAGTCATGATGCTGTTGTCTTTCAGGAGCTGTTGGCCATGAGGACCCAGGGACATGTCAGGGGAGACAAGTCGGAAAGATAAAAATGACATAATCTGCTGCTTGCCTGTCCAGGCTCCTGGGACACAGGGAGCTCATAAAAGTGTGCAGGGCTGCAGAGAGACAGCTGTGCCCAGGAGCAGCTCTTGTGCACAGCACAGCCTGCAGGTGACAGAAGGAGAGGAGAGAAACTGTAGAGAGCTTGCAGGATGTGTGTGGTGTGAGCGGGCTGTGAGCTCACTGCAGGAGCATTGCTCACAGACCATGACAGGGTAAGTCTCACTGCAGACCATGAGCTGCTTTTCATAGAGGGTCAACTTAATTTGGGACATCCCATAGGAGATCTGGATGCAGGCACTGCATGTTTCTTTACTGTGGAAAAAGCCTTCTGCTCCAGCTGAGGGCTTCCATACTGCAGTATGAAATCACAGCCCTGAGGGCTGCATGTCCCAGCACGGCTGCAGGCTGTGCAGCCGGGGCTGCAGGCGGGTGCCCAGGGCTGTCCTGCAGAGCAGGGTCCCTGCTGTGCCCCAGGGGCTGTGTGCCGGGTATGGGACTCTGCCGCCTGCCAGGCTCAGCACTCAGCCTGCCCGGGGAGCTGCCCAGGGTGCTGCAGGGAGACGGGTGGGGGGAAGGAGCCCCCCGGCTGGGCTTGTGCTGCCACAGCTGCTGCCTGGGGCAGGGGATCACAACTCCACTGCACAACGGAATGTTTCTGAGGGCACTTTGCAAGAGGAGAGCCAAGGCAGGGGGTTTCCATTTCCTGTTCTGAGGCAAAGAGGTTTGGAGTCAGAAATCTAAAAGGGGCAATAAGAGTTCTGAGAATTTTTCATCAATCAATTGCTTGTTTTGTGAACACTCACACATGATGTGCTTTCAGTCTCCCCTTTCTCGAAGGATGGAATTATCATCATTTTCTGTAGGCATGAATAATTCACTTATCCTACAAACAGGCAGCATTTTCTAACTGAAACTGAATGCCACAGAAGCTCGGGTAGGGGGCTCTAAGAGCACTTGGGGTAAAGATATGAGACATGAAACAGATGAAAATATCCAGGGAGAAGGCATAAGAAAATAAAAGGAAGGTTAGAGCTCCATATGCTGCTTCTGCTTAAGGAATGCTGAAATACATGAAATTAAATGCAAGTAATGGTGCTAAATGTACACTGTTGTAAGAGAATAAAAACATTTCATAGTATAGCAGGAGTAGTGCCTCTGAGAATGGTCTGGACTTGTCATTATCTTCTGCACTCTGAGCAGGACTCCAAGCCCAACAACAGCAGATGTCCAACAGCAGCTCCATCAGCGAGTTCCTCCTGCTGCCGTTGGCAGACATGCGGCAGCTGCAGCTCCTGCACTTCTGGCTCTTCCTGGGCATCTACCTGGCTGCCCTCCTGGGCAACGGCCTCATCAGCACAGCCGTAGCCTGCGACCGCCGCCTGCACACCCCCATGTACTTCTTCCTCCTCAACCTGGCCCTCCTCGACCTGGGCTGCATCTCCACCACTCTCCCCAAAGCCTTGGCCAACGCCCTCTGGGACACCAGGGCCATCTCCTACACAGGATGTGCTGCACAGCTCTTTTTCTTTTCCTTCTTCCTCTCAGCAGAGTATTCCCTTCTCACCATCATGTCCTATGACCGCTACGTTGCCATCTGCAAGCCCCTGCACTACGGGACCTTGATGGACAGCAGAGCTTGTGCCACCATGGCAGCAGCTGCCTGGGGCACTGGGGTTCTCTATTCCCTGCTGCACACTGCCAGTACGTTTTCACTGCCTCTCTGCCAAGGCAATGTTGTCAACCAGTTTTTCTGTGAAATCCCACAGATCCTCAAGCTCTCCTGCTCTGGCTCCTACCTCATGGAATTTGTATTTCTCTTTTTTGGTGTCAGTTTAGGCTTTGGTTGCTTTGTTTTCATAGTTGTGTCCTATGTGCACATCTTCATGGCTGTGCTGAGGATGCCCTCTGAGCAGGGACGGCACAAAGCCTTCTCCATGTGCCTCCCTCACCTGGCTGTGGTCTCCCTGTTTCTCAGCACTGGTGCTTTTGCCTACCTGAAGCCCCCGTCCATTTCCTCCCCACTCCTGGATCTGACAGTGGCACTTCTGTATGCAGTGGTTCCTCCAACACTAAACCCTATTATCTACAGCATGAGGAACAGGGAGATCAAGCACGCTTTCAGGAAGGTGTTGCAATAAGCACTATTCCAGCTACAATAAAATGCACAACTTCCTCAATAGGATTCCCAGTGGTGGTTCTTTATGTTTTATGCATCTTTGTCTGTTTGATTATGTGAGATATAGGAATGTGCAAAAAAAAAATGTTATTGAACTTATAAATAAAAATGTATTTAAATTCTTTCCTACCTAATTTCCATTTTCTCACTCCAAGAACTCATGTAAACATGGAACCAGATTCCCTGAATATGTTATAAGATACCTAAAAAGCTTTCAAAATAGACTTACTTAGATTTTCTTTCTTCCTACTTTGCCTGGATTTGGGGAGGTACAGCCACAGACAGCAGCTCAACGTGCTCTTTTCATTCATGTGCTCTTACCAGTGCTGCAGTGCTCTTGAGTCCTCTCATTTGTGCAGTCCTGAAGGTCTTGTGTGTCTCACAACAGTCCTGTTGCCTCTACAGCAGCAATCCAGGGCTGCAGTCAGTAGCCGGCAATATGAACAGGTCTGTCAGAGCTGGTCTCCTTGCTGGCACTGCCATAACAAGAGGGCCCCTTTAGAGCAGGACCAGAGAACTGGAGGGAGGCCTCTTCCAAAGCTGGTGTAAGGAATATACCTCAGGAGCTGCTCCCTGAGAAAACCTTGAGATCTTCAGGTGCTCTTCACTGTGTGACCAGATCAGATTGAATAGTCCCAAGGAGATCCGTAAGCATCTCAAGGCAGTGCTGTGGTTTAAGGTTTATGGGTTGAGACAAAGAGAAAAAGAAAAGGATAATAATTATGACAAATGTATTTATACATATATAATATATTTAGTGTATTTTCACACATATACAACATATGCAGTTGCAAACATATATGAACTAATCCCTATGCGCATCTGTCTGCAAGTCCAGGATTAGTTGCAGGGGTTTTAACAGCCACAGGGTTCACTGTAGGAGCTGAAGTGGCTGTTGGGCTGTTGCAGGAGTTGAAGTGACCTCAGAGTTCATTGCCAGAGCTGGAACCACCACAGGACCTGTGACTATGTTGGAGCAGCCACTGGGCTCATTGGAGGGGTTGGAGCCACCGCAGGGCTGTACTTCCTCCCTTGGGAGGAATTTGTACCATTTTCTTATTACCATACTTGGAACAGCTACAGGACCCGTAGCAGGAGTAACTGCAGAGCTCATTATGAGGGGTGGAGTGACAGAGGGATCTGCCCAGAGCTTGGAGCAACTGCAGGACGTGTAGCAAAACCTTGGAGCTGCTGCATGGTCTGTGCCAGGAGTTGCAGAGGCTGCAGCACTGTCAGCAGATCCAGCTCTCTGGATCTGGCACACTGCAGTCATTTGTGCCTCTTGGGGGTTACCAGTGCCACAGCAGACCTGCCCCCAATATTCTACCAGTTTATCAGGATCCTGCAGTTGCTCGGAGATGAAGTTCCAAAGCCCTGGGGGTGCCCACCACTCCAGGCAGCTGCCCAGACCGTCCCACACCCTCTGCCATGCAGAGCCTTCTCACCTTGGGGCAGATCTCTCACTGATATTCCTGAATAATTGTTTAACCTCAATCATAGATTCATAGAATCACCAAGGTTGGAAAAGGCCTAAAAGATCATCCAGTCCAACCGTTCACCTATTACCTATAGCTCCCACTAAACCATGTCCCTCAACACAATATCCAGTACACCCCCGGACTCACAGAGGCGACAATGTAAATTGTGTAATTCCTAATCATATGGACAATATTACTTCCAAAACCCAAAGATGACCGCAGAGCTGAATGTGCACAAAACTTCACTTTGTCAGCTGCCAATTTTATTGTGGTACAAACTGAGGTCAAACAGCATAGCAAAATAAATACCCTAATGCAGCATCCAAGCACCAAGTAAGGAGCTGTGCAGTGAAGCTTCATGAGAAGACTCAACAAGCTCCACACATAGGGAGCACATCCACACATATCAGCACCATGGCCTGCACTTCTCCAGCTCCCACAAAGCCCTGTCTGCTCTGGACAGATGTGCTGCTATCTCAACCCTTGGAGCCTCACATCAGGCACCAAAATGACAGTGGTTGTTGAACCCATCATGTGGCTCAGCAGCACACAGTGCTTTGTGCACTGCCCCATTCCCAGTGGGATGGGGATGAGAACTGGGAAAAAGAGTACAACTTCTGGGATGTAACAAAGCAGTTTACTAAGAGAGATAAAAGAAGTGGAGTAATAGTTATCACTATATATCCGTTGATATGGAATTGTATGTAACAACTGATGCACAAGCATTTGCTCAGCACCACCAGACTGATGCTCAGCTGGACCCTGGGCAGTGAAGAGACTGAGATGAACTCCCACCCCTTTCAATACAATTTCTGCTTGCTGTCAGCTGATAGAGAACGTCCCTTTGGCCACTATCAGTCAGCTATCCTCACTCTGTTCCCTCCCAGCTCCATGTGCCCTCCACTGACCATGGCCTTGGCTCTGTACAACACTGCTTAGCAGCAGCTGTAAACATCAGAGTGTTATCAATGGTTTTCTCCTAGAACCAAAACACTGCACCACAGCAGACAGTCTGAAGAAAACAATTCCATTCCAGCTGTAACTCAGATTCCTGCCTGTCCCCTCTTCTTGTTCTTCCTGATCAGGAAGCAAGGAACAGAATCTGCCGCTCTCCTCTCTGAGCCCTTTCCATCAGTTCTCAGCTGGCTCCTCTGCCATCCCCAGGCAGAGCTCAGTGCCCTCTCATGGATGGCAGCAGCCTTTTCTCTTCTTCCTTGCCCATCCGTCATGCAGAATCTGTACCCCATTTGCTACAGTACAGAGCTGAGAATCAACCCACCATGTCTCTGTGAACCAAACAAGACCCTAGGCCTGCAAAGGCACAGAGATTTGGAGTTCGCTGAGTGAATGTTTGTGGTCCTCTCATTAGTGTAACGACTCTTCAGAAAGGATCCCCTTCCAGAAGCATGTTTTGATTTTGCCTGGCTGGGCCTTGCATCTACACCGTGCTACTGGTGTTCAGAAGATGGCACACAGGTACGAGACCCATTGTGGGGCTCACAGTTGTCCAGTGAACATTGTCACTACCCAGGGCATGTCTTTCCTAAAGGTCCTCAGTGGCATTTGCCAGCTGGCTGGGGGTGTGCTGGAGACCCCAGGGAACTGCCATTCTGTTGTAATACAAGAAGAATTTTACAGAGCAGCAGCCATGGATCAAGATAAGCACTTTACAGAGCAGCAGCTGCAGAGCAGGATAAACAGCATGAGAACCAAGGACACCTCTAGCAAAAGAGTGAAAGGCTCGTGGCTTTGAAGCGGGGTTTTAGGGTTCTTATTGCAGAAGCTTTCTTCCAATTAGTACGTGTGATTTTTGAACACCCTTGTTTGTTTGCTATAAAAGTACGGCTCTTCAGGCAATAGATGGACACAGCTATATTTAACTATATTGGTGTGTGGTTGTTTGTCCTAGAACGCTGACTTTTGCCTTCAGGTTCGCCAACACATGGGGGCCCGCAATGTCATGGGATTTAACTCTTGAACACCTGTGGGATCCCGAGAAACTAAGCCAGTATTTGAGTCAGGGATGGCGCAGCCTAGATAGATCTAAGGGGGTATGACTTATTTGGGGCTTGGCTTGTGCTTACCGTGCTCTATATAACACTGTTCCGAAAAGAGAGAATTTCCGAGCTGAGGTTCTAGCCAAAAAGGGAAATCCCCAAGTCAATTTTGATCAGTCACAGGAGGCACCAGTAACAATATCAGTTGCCCTTGTGGAAGGCAAGAAATGGAAATGGGTGTCCTCACGTCTAGAACGGAAAAAAGAAGTGGAGGAGGAGGCAACAGAAGATCCAGGTGACAGGTCTGGATAAGTACCGAGAAAGGAAAAAGGAAAAGTGTCATGAAGAAGAGAGTGATGAGGAGGAAATCTCTGTTACTGTTTGTCGATCCCTGAAGATGACTGAAATCGAAGGCGTAAGAAAGGAGTTCACACGGCACCAGAATGAATCTCTTGTTACCTGGTTGCTTCGCTGTTGGGACAGCTGGGACGGTAGCTTGTTGTGATGTGACAGGCCCTTCCCCATATTCTGGAAGAATCTTAGTGTAATACAGTGGGTGTAGACAAAAAGGCGTAGGTTATATAAGGATGTGTCTGTTTCAATAAATCGCCATTTTGCCACTTCATCTCCTTGGTGTCACTTGGTAATTGGCCTAGCTGCTGCTTCAGTTGAAGGCGAGAGATCGTAAAGAAATTAACGACCATAAAGCCTTCATGTGTATCATTAAAATTCTCAGCTATTAGACACAAGCGCTTTCCAGATTGAGCAAGGAACAACAGTAAATTGCACTGTGTGTTTCCTTGTGGTGTTACCTACGTGACCACAGAGAAGACACGAGGAAGTGGCATGACCAGCCTACTCCTGTACTATGAGCACGGGTGAGGGAACTACAAAACAGTCCAACCACCAGTACGGCTGCTCCAGTTATCACAGGTAACCAATAGAGGGGCCCTGCCCTCAGTCAAGGGAGTGGAAGGGATAATAGAGTTTATTGGACTGTGTGGATTTGATGGCCTAGCACATCAGAACCACAGAAATATAAGGCACTGGTGGATACTGGTGCACAGTGCACCCTAATGCCCTCCAGTCATGAAGGGACAGAATCAATCCATATTTCTGGATATCTCTCAAGAATTGACTGTGTTGGAGGCTGAAATAAGCCTCACTGGTAAAGACTGGAAAAAACATCCTATGTGAGTGGTCCAGGGTTTCCGTTCATACTTGGTATTGAGGATACCTCAGAAGAGGGCATTTCAAGGATACTAAGGGGTATCACTGGGCCTTTGGAATCGCTGCTGTAGATATGGACAACATTAAGCAGCTGTCTGTTTTGCCTGGCCTGTCAGAGGACCCGTCTGTTGTGAGGCTGCTACGAGTAAAAATAAAAGAGCAGCAGGTACCGATTGCTACAAAGACAGTGCACAGACGGCAGTATCGCACCAACAGGGATTCCTTGCTCCCCATTCATGATTTGATTCGCCAGTTGGAGAATCAGGGAGTGATCAGTAAAACTCACTCACCTTTTAACAGCTCCATATGGCCAGTGCGTAAAGCCAGTGGAGAATGGAGGCTGACAGTAGACTACCGTGGCCTGAATGAGGTCACACCCCCACTGAGTGCTGCTGTGCTGGAGAGCAAATAATTCAAATTCTTCTATGAGCCAGTTTTGCTATTAAGTGAAGCAAAGTAAAAGGGCCTGCCCAGGAAATTCAGTTCTTAGGTATAAAGTGGCAGGATGGATGTCATCACATCCCAACAGTGATTGACAAAATCACTGCCATGTCTCCACCAACTAGCAAGAAAGGGACACAATCTTTCCTGGGTGCAGTGGGCTTTTGGAGGATGCACATTCCAAACTACAGCCTCATTGTAAGCCCCCTTTATCAGGTGATGCAGAAGAAGAATGATTTTGCATAGGGCCCAGAGCAGCAGCAGGCTTTTGAACAGATTAAACAGGAGATAGCCTGTGCCATGGACCTGGGGCCAGTACGGACTGGACAGGATGTAAAGAACATCCTCTATACTGCTGCTGGAGAGAAAGGTCCCACTTGGAGTTTGTGGCAAAGAGCCTCAGGAGGGACCCAAGGCCGACCCCTGGGATTCTGGAGCTGAGCGTACAAGGGGTCTGAAGAGTGCTACACTCCAACTGAGAAGGAGATCTTAGCCGCGTATGAGGGGGCTCGGGCTGCTTCCGAAGTAGCTGGTACTGAAATGCAGCTCTTTCTGGCACCTCGACTGTCAATGATGAACCGGATGTTGAAAGGGGAGGTTCTCTCCACCCATCATGCTACCGATGCCACCTGGAGCAAGTGGATTGCACTGATTAGACAACAAGCGCGGATGGGGAACCTCAATCGTCCAGGAATTTTAGAAGTGATCATGAACTGGACTGAAGATAAAAAGTTTGGAACATCACCAGGAGAAGAGGTGTCATGTGCTAAAGCGGCCCCACCATACATCGAACTACCAGAAAATGAAAAGAAATATGCTCTTTTCACTGATGGATCATTTCATATTGTAGGGAAGCATCGGAGATGGAAAGCTGCTGTTTGGAGCCCCACACGACAGGTCGCAGAGGCCACTGAAGGTAAAGGAGAATCAAGTCAGTTTGCAGAGGTAAAAGCTGTCCAGCTGACCTTAGATGTGGCTGAACGGGAGAGGTGGCCAATGCTTTATCTTTATACTGACTCATGGATGGTGGCAAATGCCTTATGGGGGTTGTTACAGCAGTGGGAACAAAATAACTGGCAACGGAGGTGTAAACCTATTTGGGCTGCTGAACTGTAGAAAAACATAACTGCTCAAAAAAAAGATATGATTGTAAAGGTGTGTCACGTGGATGCACACTTGCCCAAGAGTCGGGCTATTGCAGAACAACAAAACAACCATCAGGTAGATCGAGCTGCCAGAATTGAGGTGGCTCAAATAGACTTGGACTGGCAGAACAAGAGTGAATTATTTCAAGCTTGATGGTTCCATGAGACCTCAGGCCATCAAGGAATGGACATAACATATAATTGGGCTAGAGACTGAGGGGTGGACTTAACTATGGATGCTATTGCACTGGTTATTCATGACTGTGAATCATGTGCCATAATTAAACAAGCCAAGAATATGAAGCCTCTCTGGGGGGAAGGCCAAGGCAAAAGTATAAATATGGGGAGGAGTGACAGGTGAATGATGTCACCTTGCCAGGATCTCATAATGATAAGCGTTTTGTGCTTACCATGGTGGAAGCAACCACTGGGTGGCTTGAAACATACGCAGTACCCCATGCTACTGCCAGAAACACAATATTGGGTTGTTAGAAACAAGTCCTATAGAGACATGACACCTCAGAAAGAACTGAGTCTCATAATGGGACACATTTCAAAAATTCCCTTAATAAATACTTGGGCCAAAGTTCATGGCATTGAGTGGATTTATCATATCCCCTACCATGCACCAGCTTCTGGTAAAATTAAAAGATACAATGGGGTGTTGAAAACTATGTTGAAAGCAATGGGTGGTGGAACACTGAAGCACTGGGAAAAGCATTTGCATGTGGTGCAAGGATGCTGTTAAAGTTCATATCCCACATGTGCCCTGTGTCTCATCACAGGATGTGGGGTGTGAGAAGGGCCCAGTCTGAACAAGCAGTCAATCCCAGTGAAACTCTGAACTTCAGATCTCTCAGTTCCAGTGCCCTCCTGTGCACACTCTCCCATAGTTTGATGTTCTTTATGTTCTGCATTGCCCAGAAGTGCACCCAGTGCTCCAGGTGAGGCAGTAGCAATGCAGAGCAAAGAGGGACAAACCTTTCTCCCACCCAGCTGGCAATAAATTGCTTGATGCACTTTAGGGGACCGTTGGCCTTCTTGGCTGGCTGGGCACACTGCTGACTCACTTAAAATTTTATGTTGAGCAGGACCCCCAATCCTTTTCAGTCAGACGTCTCTCATGTGTCCAATATACAGACAGTGTTTATGTCCAGGGTTGCCCATACCCAGGTGCACAATCAGGCACTTGTTCTTGTTATACTTTATGCACTTGATGCTTAGTACCAACTGTTACCCACTTCTCTGACTTGTCCACATCTCTCTGCAAGTCCTCTCCACCCTAAGTGGAGGCAACAACACCTCCTCATCTGGTCTCATCAGCAAACTTGCTCAGAACATCTTCTAGTCCTGCATGCAAGTCATCTGCATAAACATGAAAGGAAAGTGGCCCTAAAATGGAACCCTGGGGAGCTCTGACAGTGACCATCTACCAGCCCAATGGAACCCACTGACTATAATCCTTTGGGACAGAACTACTGGCCAACTGCTCACCCACCACTGCTGGTGAACCTGAAAGGCAAAATGTCAGCGTGCTGGGTCAAACAGAGAAACACCAATATAGTTACATATAGCTGCATCAATTTATTGCCCGAAAGCCAGACTTTTATAGGAGACAGACAAGGGTGTCCAAAAATCACACACGCTAATTGGAGGAAAGCTACTGCAATAACAACCCTATAACCCCCCTTCAAAGCCACGAGCCATTCATTCTTTTCCTAGAGATGTCCTTTGTTCTCATGCTGTTTATCCTGCTCCGCAGCTGCTGCTCTGTGAACTCCTTATCTCAATCCATGGCTGCTGCTCTGTAAAATTCTTCTTGTATTACAACACACCACGTTCTGTTTCTGTCTAGCTGTATGCAGGAATTTCTGTCCAGAAGGGTGCTGGAGAAATAGTATCAAAAGCTCTACTGAAATCCTCAAGGATTACATCAACTGCCTTCCCTTGTTCAGCTCAATGGATAAAGGTGTCATAAAAAGACCTGAAATTAAATAGGACCTTCCCCTCTGTATCTTGTGTTGTCTGTGACCTGTCCTTCAGTTGTTTTTCCATAACTCCCACCATCATTTTCTCCATAATTTTACCAAGCACTGTAGTGAGACTGACAGGTCCATAGTTGCCCGTGTCATCTTTCTTGCTCTTCCTTACAATGAGACAACATTTGCCAGCTTCCTGTCAACAGGTATGACCCTAGATTTATTAGATGCCATTGAAATGCGAGCCCAGAGCATGCTAAAGTGTCATCAGTGCAAGAACGTAGATGTGCCATAGCTTTGCAATGCCTTGAAATCCAGACTATGCCACAGATGGAGCAGAGAGGAAGATCTGCCTCTTCTGTTCTGAGCTCATCCTTTTGATAAGCTGAATATCACTACATACTCCATGGGGTCAGGTGCAAAAGACACAATGGGTGCCCTAAGCACGTGGCTGAGGTGGTATTTAGGATGGCCAAGAAAAGCCTCCCTTCTGGCCCTCAGCTGATGCTCCAGAAGGAGGTGTCTATCTCATAGATTTTCCGTCACAGTTTACAAGCACTAGCACAAAACTAGGATCACCCAAGGCATCTTGGGCATCACTGAGAGACTGTGTATGAGTAGTGCAGTCCCTGTGGAATAAAAACCAAGGATTCAGATGAGGGACTCACACACAGACACCTCACTGTGCACATCTGAACTCAGCTAGGTGAACTTGTAGCTCCTGTGGTTCTTTGAAAAACTGATCCCAATTCAGCCCCAGGGTTTCCATCTGAGGATGAGATGCCTAACGCTAGAATAAGGATGGGATGGTCTGTTGATAACAGGACAAATGGAAACGGATTTAAATTAAAAAGGGGAGACATAGGTTAGATGTGAGGAACCTATATTTTTACACAGCAACACTGGAAAAAGTTGCCCTCAGAGGCTGTGCATGCCCAATGGATGGGATCCTGGGTTTACTCTGGGTTTACCCTCACGTCAGTCCATGTTTCTACTCATACTTTTGTCTAGGTGAACTCTCACTTTACTCAAGGTTTTACTCACAGTTTACCATCAGGGAGTGTGATCGGGAGATGGGCTGGTGGAGTGACTTGCTGGCATCCCCGAGGGAAGGCTGCCAGGCAGATACCCCCAGAAAAGTGGTTGACTCCCTGCCCTGTCACAGTCAGACAGACCTGACTGATGAGAAGGGTTGGAAGAGAGTCCCAACTCAACATCACAGGAGCCCCCCCATGCCTGCCTAGCCCTCGACCCCTGATCCATCTAAGCAACAGGTTTGACACTCTGAAATCTGAAGGAGATAAGAATGGGGAGGCAATGGAGGATCTGCCTAGGAGGAAACCTAATGCAAGGCAGTCACTACCAAGCCTTGTGACTTCCTCTGCCATGAAAGAAAGAAGGGTGGCCGTGGTGGGTGACTCCCTTCTCAGAGGAATAGAGGGCCCCATTTGCAGACTGGACCCCAGTTGTCAGTAAGTCTGCTGCCTTCTTGGTTTCAGGTCAGGGACATAATGAGGAAACTCCCAATGCTGGTTAGGTCCACTGATTATTTTCCACTACTCATAGTTTAGGTGGGCAGTGATGAAATTTCTTAGATAAGACTACAAACTATAAAAAGAGATTTCAGGAATTTAGGCCATTTAGTTCACAAAGTGGGAGATCAAGTGATTTTTTGTTCTATACCTTCAGTGGCAGTGAGGGACACAGAGCAGGCTTGGAAAGCAAAGCAATGAACAATTGTCTCAGAGGTTGGTACTGAGCCAGAAACTTTGAGTTCTTTGATCACAGGACAGTTTACTTGGCCCATGGTCTGTTATCCATGAATGGAACCCAACTGTCTCAAAGAGGGAAGTGAATCCTAGCATAGACGGTAGCGGGGCTTATCGAAAGAGCTTTAAACTAGCTACGATGGGGGAGTGGACAAAACAGGGCTTACCAGAGATAAGCCTAGGGAAATGCTGTTTGAGCTGGGAGAGAGGCAGATGCCTCAGCTGAAGTGCGTCTACACCAACGCACGCAGCTTGGTCAACAAGCAAGAGGAGCTGGAAGCAACTGTGCATCTGACAAACCATGACCTAGTTGCTATTACCGACCCATGGTGGGACCACTGCCATGACTGGAGTGCTGTGATGGATGGTTACAAGCTCTTCAGAAGGGATAGAGGAGGAAGGAAGGGTGGTGGTGTGGCCCTTTATATTAAAGAGAGTTTTGATGTTGAAGAGCTTGGGCTTCAGAATGAAGTGCATGTTTGTAAGGATCGGGGGAAAGGCCTGTAAGTGTGACATCTTGCTAAAGGTTTCTTATAGACCGCCTAATTGATGGGTGAGGCATTCTATGAGCAGCTTACTGAAGTCGCACGATCGCCAGCACGCATTCTCTTGGGAGACTTCAACTTCTCTGATATATGCTGGGAATATAATAAAGAGCAGAGGAATCAGTCCAAGAGGTTTCTAGATTGTATAGAAGACAGCTTCCTTACTCAGTTGGTATGAAGGCCTACCAGGGGTGGTTCCTTGCTAGACCTGCTCTTCACTAACAGTGAAGAACTTGTAGGAGTTGAGAAGGTTGGGGACTGTCTTGGGCAGAGTGGCCATGAAATGGTAGAAGTCTCTATTCTTGGAGATGACAGAAGGGTGACTAGCAAAACTACTATCCTGAACTTCTAGAGGGCGGACTTTGACCTGTTCAGGACACTTGTAGCACGGGTCCCTTGGGAGTCGCTCCTTATGGGTAAAGGGGTCCAGGAAGCCTGGACACTCCTCAAGATGGAAATCTTAAAGGCACAAGATCAGGCTGTCCCTGAATGCCATAAGGTGAGCCATAGGGGAAGAAGACCAGTGCAGATGAACTGGGAAAAACTATTGAGACTAAGGAAGAAAAGGAGAATCTACGCCCTCTGGAAGAAGGGGCTGGGTACTTGGGGAGATTACAAGGAAGTTGCTATGGTATGAAGGGAGGAAGTTAGGAAGGCACATTACTTCTCTGTTCCTTAATCCATGCCCAGAGCTTCTCAGCCATGTCACTGCCAACTGTAAGCTCCATGCAGAGTTCAAGTGGGACACAGAGGGCACAGCCTTCTGCTGGGTGGATGCAAGTGTTGGTGGAACCGATGGGACAAAGCCCTCCCACCATGCCCTCCTGGGAAAATGGCCACCCCAAGAATGGCAGTCTGCCTCCTCCATGACCCCATCTGAAATGCTCCTGCACTGATTGATTAAAGGGCTTTAAACCAGGTCCAAAGGGGGAAGGGTGGGGAATTGGATGTAACAGAGAAGGGCTGAGGGATGTTGTTGCTGTTGGAGATTGAATGGAAAGCCTCTGTGTTGTTCTATAGGATTGTGTGAGGATTCCTCAGAGAAGGTCTTGTTGCAAATGCCCCATCCTAAATCTTATTGTGAACCCTCTGGGGGTAACACCAACCTGCTGCTGCCCTAAAGTGCCTGTAGACCAGTGCGGGTAGCATGGGAAATAAACGGGACAAATCAAGAGAAAACCACAGAGCTTTTCCTTTCATGCAGGCTGCTGATTCTGAGCAAGGCCCTGAACATCAGTACCACAGAGTAGATGCAAGGCCCAGCCAGGCTAAATCAAAACATGCTTCTGGAAGGGGATGCTTTCTGAAGAATCCTTACACTAATGAGAGGACCACAAACATTCACTCAGCGAACTCCAAATCTCTGTGCCTTTGCAGGCCTAGGGTCTTGTTTGTCTCACAGAGACATGGTGGGATGGTTCCCACCTCTGAACTGTAGCAAAGTAGGTACAGACTCTTCATTACGATTAGGCAATGAAGATGAAGAAAGGCTGCTGCCATCTGTGAGAGTGCACTGAGCTCTGCCTGGGGATGGCAGAGGAGCCACCTGAATACTGGTGGAAAGGTTTCAAAAAGAAGAGCAGCAGATTCTGTTCCTTGCTTCCCGATCAGGAAGAACAAGATGAGGGGGACAGGCAGGAATCTGAGTTACAGCTCAGATGAATTTTTTTTCTTCAGACTGCCTGCTATGGTGCATTGTTTTTGTTCTTGGAGAAAATCATTGATAACACTCTGATGTTTACAGCTGCTGCTAAGCAGTGTTGTACAGAGCAAAGGCCATGGTCAGTAAAGGGCACATGGAGCTGGGAGGGAACAGAGTGAGGACAGCTGACTGAAAGTGGCCAAAGGGACGTTCTCTATCAGCTGACAGCAAGCAGAAATTGTATTGAAAGGGGTGGGAGTTCATCTCAGTCTCTTCACTGCCCAGGGCCCAGCTGAGCATCAGTCTGGTGGTGCTGAGCAAGTGCTTGTGCATCAGTTGTTACATACGATTCCATATCAACGGATATATAGTGATAACTATTACTCCTCTCCTTTTATCTCTCTTAGTAAATTGCTTTGTTACAACACACAAGTTGTACTTTTTTTCCCAGTTCTCCTCCCCATCGCACTGGGAATGGGGCAGTGCACAGAGCACTGTGTGCAGCTGACCCGCCTGCTGGGTTCAACCACCACCGTCATTTTGGTGCCTGATGTGAGTCTCCAAGGGTTGAGATAACAGCACATCTATTCAGAGTGAGATAACACAGGGCTTCGTGGGAGCTGGAGAACTGCTGGCAATGATGCTGATTGTTCCCTTATTTGTGGAGCTTGCTGAGCCTTCTCATAAAGCTTCAGTGCACAGCTCCTTGCTTGCTGCTTCCTTTCCCTGCTGCATTATTTGTCAACTCTGGATTCTGGATTAGGGTATTTATTTTGCTATGCTGTTTGACCTTGGTTTATATCATGATAAAATTTGCAGCTGACAAAATTAAGTTTTGTACATATTCAGCTCTGAGTTCATCTTTGGGTTTTGGAAGCTATTTTGTATATCTTCTTTATTTCTTCACTGATGATCTGGATGAGGGGATTGTGTGCACCCTCAGTAAGTTTTTAGAGGATACCAAGTTGGAAGGGAGTGTTGATTTGCCTGAGGGGAGAAGGGCATTACAGAGGGACCTGGTTAGGCTGGATCTATGGGTCAAGATTAATGGCGTGAGCTTCAATGGGACCAGTTGTTGGGTCCTGCATTTTGGTCACAACAACCCCAGGCAACCATATAGACTTGGGGAGGTGTGGCTGGAAAGCTACCTGATGGAAAGGGACCTTGGTGTGCTGATGGACAGTTGGCTGAATATGAGCCAGCAGTGTGCCCAAGTGGCCAAGAGGGCCAATGGCATCCTGGCTTGGATCAGGAATGGTGGGGTGAGCAGGACTAGGGAAGTCATCCTACCCCTGTACTCGGCATTGGTGAGGTTACACCTCGAGTACTGTGTTCATTTCTGGACAGCTCAGAACAATAAAGTCATGGAGGTACTGGAGCAGGTCCAGAGAAGGGCAAAGAGGCTTGTGAAGGGCTTGGAAAATCAACCCTATGAGGAGAGGCTGAGGGATCTGATGGGGGCTTACAGTGAGAGTGGGGCAATTCTCTTCTCACTGGTGACAAGTGACAGGATGAGGGGAAATGGCCTCAAGTTGTGCCAGGATAAGTTCAGGCTGGACGTTATAAAACACCTTTTTACAGAAAGGGTAGTTAAACACAGGAATAGGCTCCCTAGGGTGGTGGTTGAGTCATCGTCTCTGGATGTGTTCAAGAGCTTTTTGGATGTGCTGCTCAGAGATATGATTTAGCAGAGGGTTGTTAGAGTTAGTGTACTATGGTTAGGCTGCGGTTGGAATTGATGATATTCAAGGTCTTTTCCAACCTGGGTAGTTCTATGATCCTATGATTCTATGAAGCTTGGAAACTTCTGACGTGATAACCCATATCCAAGAACTTGTCCTGTGCAGGGTCTCACAGGGAATGATGAAGAGGGGACGTGACAACCAACATGCAAACCAACTGCTGCTGCTGGCCTGTCAGAGGCACTGACAGATGTGAGCCTGAAAACACAGACCCCAGCCAGGAGACCAGGGATGGCCCATCAGCTGTTGCAGGCTGAAGTCACTGCACAGTTTGATGAATAGCTATTTGCTTCCTGCTGGACTGTGGGTTTCTGAGCACATCCAACCCCAAGACCTCCATAAATGTCTCACAAGAAGGAGGACAGACAAAGTCACTGCACGTCCTTTATTCTGTTAAGGTTCACAGAGAGCCTGGTTCATTATATACAGTGTCTCTGGGCTACACAACAAAGGCACAAGATAAGAGGAATTTATTTCAATAATTATATTTTAGCAAAAAAAAAAAAAAAAGAATAACATTTAATATATTACAATTATAAAAATTGATCAAAACTAAATAAAACAAAGTGTTTGCAACAGTAAAAAGCTGCATTACTTGTCATGAATTAGAAAAGATGGGCAGTTCAGTGTTTTTGAAACACAAATGGACATCGCTTTCCTCACTGCATCCTTGACTTCCTGGTTCCTCATGCTGTAGATAATAGGGTTCAGTGCTGGCGGTACCACTGAGTACATAACTGCCACCATCAGGTTCATGGATGGAGAGGAGACAGAGTAGGGATTGAGATAGGCATAAAAGCCAGTGATGATAAATAGGGAGACCACAGCCAGGTGAGGGAGGCACGTGGAGAAGGCTTTGTGCCGTCCCTGCTCAGAGGGCATCCTCAGCACAGCCATGAAGATCTGCACATATGACACAACTATGAAAACAAAGCACCCAAAGGCTAAACTGATACTAAAAAAGATAAACACAACTTCCCTGAGGTAGGATTCTGAGCAGGAGAGCTTGAGGATCTGGGGGATTTCACAGAAAAACTGGTTGACAACATTGCCTTGGCAGAGAGGCAGTGAAAACGTACTGGCAGTGTGCAGCAGGGAAAAGAGAACCCCAGTGCCCCAGGCAGCTGCTGCCATGGTGGCACAAGCTCTGCTGTCCATCATGGTCCCATAGTGCAGGGGCTTGCAGATGGCAACGTAGCGGTCATAGGACATGATGGTGAGAAGGGAATACTCTGCTGAGATGAAGAAGAGAAAGAAAAAGAGCTGTGCAGCGCATCCTGCATAGGAGATGGCCCTGGTGTCCCAGAGGGCGTTGGCCATGGCTTTGGGGAGAGTGGTGGAGATGCAGCCCAGGTCAAGGAGGGCCAGGTTGAGGAGGAAGAAGTACATGGGGGTGTGCAGGCGGCGGTCGCAGGCTACGGCTGTGCTGATGAGGCCGTTGCCCAGGAGGGCAGCCAGGTAGATGCCCAGGAAGAGCCAGAAGTGCAGGAGCTGCAGCTGCCGCGTGTCTGCCAACGGCAGCAGGAGGAACTCGCTGATGGAGCTGCTGTTGGACATCTGCTGTTGTTGTGCTTGGAGTCCTGTTCAGAGTGCAGAAGGTAATGACAAGTCCAGACCATTCTCAGAGACACTCCTCCTGCTATACTATGAAATGTTTATATTCTCTTACAACAGTGTACATTTAGCACCATTACTTGCATTTAATTTCATGTATTTTAGCATTCCTTAAGCAGAAGCAGCATATGGAGCTCTGACCTTCCTCTTATTTTCTTATCCCTTCTCCCTGGATATTTCCTACTGTTTCTTGTCTTATCTTTACCCCAAGTGCTCTTAGAGCCCCCTACCCCAGCTACAGTGGCATTCAGTTTCAGTTAGATAATGCTGCCTGTTTTTATGATAAGTGAATTATTCATGCCTGCAGAAAATGAAAATAATTACAATTGGTTCCATTCTTAGAGAAGGGGTAGACTGAGAGCACATCATGTGTGACTGTTCACAAAACAAGCAAATGACTGACGAAAAATTCTCAGATCTCTGACAGCCCCTTTAAGGTTTCTGACTTCAATTCTTTTTGCCCCAGAAAAGAAAATGGAAACCTGCCTTCGCTCTCCTCTTGCCAAGACCGTTCACAAACATTCTGTTGTGCAGTGGAGCTGTGATCCCCTGCCCCAGGCAGCAGCTGTGGCAGCACAAGCCCTGCCGGGGCTCCTTCCCCCCACCCGTCTCCCCGCAGCGCCCTGGGCAGCTCCTCGGGCAGGCTGAGTGCTGAGCCTGGCAGGCGGCAGAGTCCCATACCCGGCACACAGCCCCTGGGGCACAGCAGGGACCCTGCTCTGCAGGACAGCCCCGGGCACCCGCCTGCAGCCCCGGCTGCACAGCCTGCAGCCGTGCTGGGACACGCAGCCCTCAGGGCTGTGCTCTTACAATCCAGCACGGAAGCCCCCAGCTGGAGCAGAAGGCTTTTTCCACTGTAAAGAAACATGCAGTGCCTGCGGCCAGATCTGCTATGGTTTGTCCCACATTTAGATAACCCTCTATTCAAAGCATCTGCATTGTCTACTGCAAGGGACTTACTGTATCATGGTCTTTGAGTAATGCTCTTTCATAGAGCTCGCAGCCCGCTTACACAGTACATATCTTGTAAGCTCTCTCCAATTTCTCTCTTCTCTTTCTGTCACCTGCAGGCTGTGCTGTGTGCAAGAGCTGCTCCTGGGCACAGCTGTCTCTCTAGAGCACCATCCACTTTTATGAGCTCCCTGTGTCCCAGGAGCGTGGCCCAGCTCAACAGCAGATGATGTCATTTTTATTCTTCCCACTCATCTCCCCTGACATGTCCCTGGGTCCTCATGGCCAACAGCTCCTGAAAGACAACAGCATCATGACTGTGTTTTGAAATCTGCTCAATTAACCACCACATGTCCAGTGGCCAGTGACTGATTGGAGACATATGGGGAGTACTATCAGAGTTCGTTTGATGAAACAATAAAAGCACCCAGACAAGGAAGGTGAGGTTTGGACTTTCCCTGTGCAGGACAGTGATCCAGCTGAGGCAGTGCTGGAGTGTCATCCCTTGACAGAAATCCTGGAGCTGAAATGGGATTCAGCTCCCTACACACCCACAGGAGCTGGGATTCCTCTGGTTCAGTTCAGAAGTGCACAAGGAGTTGCCTGCATGTGAGCTCCTGCTCTGAGTCCTCGGTCCTTCAGCAGGGAGGCAGTTGCTCACACACAGACACTGGGTGATGCCCAAGGTGCCTGGGCTGCTCCTGATGTGTGCCAGTGCTTGTAAACCGTGTGGGAAATCCCTGAGATAGAAAGCTCCTTCCTGGGCATCAGCTGAGGGCCAGAGAGGGGATAGTACCGGCTGTCTGGTGAATTCACATGCAGCTGCAAGTGCAGCACAGGGCCTTCATCAAAGTCATGACCATGGTGTGACCATGTTGCTGCGTCAACTCCAAGGCCCACAATCGGTCTATTGCCTGTGTGCCACCTTCTGCACACTGATACCATAGATGAGCTATCCAGTCAGGCAATGTCCAGTGATGCTTTCCAATTAGGATGTTTACTTCTGTGGTTTTGCACTAATGCAAACACCAACACACAAGACGCTGGAAATCTTGGTAGAGCTGCAGGCCTGAGCTCCTGTTTGGACCATGGGGACACAGTTTAATGGCTTCCACAACTGCACTGTAGCACAAGGGGGATACAGAGTCTTTAGGATGGATGGGTGAGGAGACAAGGAAGAGCGACTGCCCTCTGTGAGAGTGCACTGAGCTCTGCCTGGGGATGGAAGAGCAGCCAGGTCAGAGCTAATGGAAATGGCAAAACAGAGGAGACGAACAGTGCCTGTTTCAGGCTTCCTGATCAAGGAAAGCAAGTAGAAGGTGCCCTCTGCAGACAGATGGGAGTCTCATGTTGTCTGGACATTGTCCCCTTTGGCAGCCTTTTGCTCTCCAGTATCTGTTGCAGGGACAGCACAGCAGGGCATGTGGCATCCAGCAGATCCATGGAGAGCACAGATGGCAGATTCTTGACCAAGCCATGGAGGAACCAAAGAGGAGAGGTGTTCTGCTGGATCTCACACTCTCCAGCATGGAAGGTCTGGTGGGAATTGTGAAGGTGAAAGGGGCATCAGGCCACGTGCAAAAGACAAATGGATCTCTTTTTATTTATTTATTTATTTATTTATTTATTTATTTATTTATTTAGAGGCTTTAAAGGTGCTTTTTTCATTTTTGAGCTTTAAAGATGATCATAGATGTCAATAAAACTGAAACAAAGAGTTGAAGACAAAGATAGAAATCAATGAAAATGTGTGAACCCTTCTCAACATGAGAAATTCTCATGAGTCTTGTTCCAATTTTAGTTGTAAATATGAGTCTTTGTAGGGATTTTGTATCTTCTTTCCCCCCCCCCCCCCCTTTTTTTTTTTTCCTATAATTCAGATTCCATTCAGGCACAGAGACACAGACAGCGGTGCCAGTGTCATTGCCCTGTGACTAAAGTCCGGCATCCGCCGTTGCTATTCCTCGCTGCCTATTTGATATCCCTCATTTTTCAGGTGTCTCCAGCTGTCCTAAATAAATGGCCTTAGTTAAGGGCAAGTTTTCAGCAGTCCATTTGGACACATGCTCCTACCACTGCCCTCCAGATTTCCCCATCCCTTGCTCTTTGTTTTGTCAGATACCTCCCAATTATCTGTCTGATTTCTTACTTACAGGGACATTATTGGAATTTGCTCCATTCCTCAAAATGCTGATGGACTCTGTTGTCAGATCCTTCACTGTGATTCTATCTATTCCATCCTATCTGTGTCTAAGTCATTTATTGAACAAATATTCCCTGTAAAAGATAAAACTCAATAGACACAGCTTGGACATGCCATGCAGTTGATCACTGTGTTTTAGTGTTGATTCAGTTTCATCACCTTTCCTTAAGTTTGCAGTCCAAAAAAAAAAAATAAAAAAATTTTCCTTTTCCACGTGCACCTGGTTCTCTGTTGAAAGCCAGTGGGAGTTGGTACAAAGCAGGTTTAACACTGAGCGGGTGATGGCAGAGATGAAGAGTGATGTGAGAAAAAGTGATGCAAGTCCCATGGGGCCAGTGTGAGAAGAAATGGGGTGGGGAGGCTGAGGAGCTTTGTCAACACAGTAACAGAATAGAAGTCATTGGGACATCCTGGATCACTATCAGTTGCACAGTGCTGCTTTAATGTCTTGTTTTAACCCAGCTGTAAATAAATAGAAAATAAATGTCTGCTGGATTCTTCCTCTTTAAGCTCTCTCTAGATATCTCTCCATTTTCTTGAACAAGTTCTGAAAACCTGAAGAAGATCACAGGAAGGCACAAGGCACAGGAGACTCTTCAGGTTATAATGGGCCCCCGGGCACATTTGCTGCTGAGTCCATCAACCTCCAGTGCAGAGAGAAGTTTGCACAAAGTGCTCAGCAAGACAAAGTCAGAAGTAACAGTGAAGTTTCTTGGAGTATTAATGGGCCCACTGAGGGCCATTATCAAGCAAGCTTCCCAAGCGACTTGTTAGAGCAGATAATTAGAAGCCAAGACTACAGGCACGAAGAGGCACTGGCATGGTGGCTCTGATACTAAGAAACCTCTCCTTTGTCTTATGAAGCAAACAGGACAAGCCCTGATCCCCAGACCCTTGGCAGGGAGGACCTCATGCTGACTAAGGATCCTTCCTGGGGCAGTGAGTTGGAAGTCTGTATGATGTTAAATGAAAGACATGGGACAGAAGATCCCAGGCTGTGCATGGGGTGCAAGGACAGTGGGAAGTTCATGTCCCATATGTGCCCTGTGTTTCATCGCAGGATGTGGTATGTGAGAAGGGCCAAGTCTGAACAAGCAGTCAATCCCTGTGAAACTCTGAACTTCAGATCTCTCAGTTCCAGTGCCCTCCTTTGCACATTCTCCCAGAGTTTGATGTCCTTTATGTTCTGTGGTGCCCAGAAGTGCACCTAGTGCTGCTAGTGAGGCAGTAGCAATGCAGAGCAGAGAGGGATGATCCTTTCCCTCACCCAGCTGGCAATAAGTTGCTTCATGCACTCCAGGGGCCTGTTGTCTTTCCTGGCTGCCTTGGCACACTGCTGACTCACATTCAGTGTGATGCTGACCAGCACCCCAATCCTTTCCAGTCAGACTTCTCTCCAGTGTCCCATATCCAGTCAGTATGTATGTCCAGCATTGCCCCTACACAGGTGCACAGTCAGGCACTTGTTCTTGTTATACTTTATGCACTTGGTGCTTAGTACTAACTGGTACCCACTTCTCTGACTTGTCCACATCTCTCTGCAAGTCCTCTCCACCCTCAGTGGAGGCAACAGCACCTCCTCATCTGGTCTCATCAGCAAACTTGCTCAGAACGTCTTCTAGTCCTGCATGCAAGTCATCTGCATAAACATGAAAGGAAAGTGGCCCCCAAATGGAACCCTGGGGACCCCGACAGTGACCATCTACCATCCTGATGGAACCCACTGACTATAATCCTTTGGGACTGACCTACTGGCCAACTGCTCACCCACCACACTGTGTTTCCGTCTAGCCATATGCAGAACATTCTGTCCAGAAGGTTGTTGTGAGAAACAGTGTCAAAATCTCCACTGAAATCCTCAAGGATTACATCAACTGGCTTCCCTTGGTCAACTAAACGGATAACTGTGTCACAAAATGAGCTTAAATTAAACAGGACCTTCGCCTCACAAACTTGTGTTGGCTGCGACCAATGACAGAATTGTCCTTCAGCTGTTTTTCCATAACTCCCACTATCATTTTCTCCATAATTTTACCAGGCTCTGGACTGACAGGTCCGTAATTGCCCATGTCATCTTTCTTGCTCTTCCTTACAACGAGACAACATTTGCCAGCTTCCTGTCAGCTGGCATGACCCTAGACTTCTTTAGATGCAATTGAAATGAGAGCTCAGAGGATACTAAGGTGTCATCATTGAAAGAAAGTAGATGTGCCATAGCTTTGCAATGCCTTGAACTCCAGAGAATGCCACAGATGGAGCAGAGGGGAAGATATGCCTCTTCTGTAGTGAACTCATTCATTTGGTAAGCAGAATAACACTACCTGATACAAGGGGACTGTGTCTCCGCTCTTCTCTGCTCAGCTCACAGGGTAGCGGTGCAGGGTGTTGCTCTCATGTCAGGGCAGGTAAACTCGCTTTAACCCTTTTTCCTCTGTAAATGCTTCCTCTATTTGTATGCTCAGATACACTTCTACATTCCCTCAAGTACACTTCCATATATCATTAACAATTACACTTTCTTATACCATCAAAACAGTTTGTCAAACAGTACAGTTCTTCAGTTCACATAAACTCCCTTAATACAGTCTGTATTCTTCAGTTATAAACACTGTGCCACAGAACCAGCACTGATTGAACCACCTCCCTCACACACTTCCTCGCAAGCAGTACATAGTATTACATAAATGGGTTGACACTCATTGGTCAGGTGGAATGTACACCTCTCCTCAGGACCATCTTACTAATCTACAGAGTACAAACTCCTGTCTTCTTACATACAAGCAGAAAGTACTTATGAGTGGACACACAACACAGTCTTTCACTTTGTCCGTGTCTGGCCATTTCCCTCACAGGAGGAAGGAAACATGGATCGGGACTCGGCACTCACCCTGCAGCTGTTCTGTGTCTCACTCACACCACACTCACTCTGACATTTAGATCAAAAACCATGGTTTATTCATACTACACAATGCTGACAACGTTTTCCAGCTGGAATCTTAATAACACTCATACTCTGGTCGACCAGTTGCATACGTTAATGTTTTTCCCAGAGTCAGCTTGACACACGGTACCAAACACTTAAAGCAGATGATAATATTGAACATACAACCTATAAGCCCCATGATTACACCTTGGAGAACCCAGGCTACCATTTGACAGGCTATCCACTATATCCCATACCCGTAGGAGAGACCAACCTAGGTCCCTCCTATTGTCACCCACCTGGGAGAGAGTATTTGTTCTTGTTTCCATTCATATGACATACAGTTCCCTTTCATAGGAACTCACCCAAGGAGTCTTCCTACCCCAGCTGGCAACCAAAGCCATGAGCTCACCTCCCTGGGAGCAGCACGTATGGCTGTAAACTGTGTAGGATGTCTCCTCAAGACATATGGGCTCCACTTACCATACACATACCTGGTCCACCTAGGGGTGGTCCTTGTCTGTCCCTGCAGTGATCAGGTGAGGAAGGGAGTCCTTCAGAGAAATCTCAGGGTGCGCCAAAAGTGTCTCCCTCTCAGCTGGTCCTGCAGCGAACAGAGCTGGTCCCACCTGGGCCGCCAAATTGACTACAGGAATTGAACTCTATAACCTCTATAACTGATACAGTCTCCCATGACATACTTATACCAAAGTTGAGGAAGTATGGGATAGGTGAGTAAACAGTGAAGTGGGTCGAGAATTGGCTGACTGGCAGAGTGCAGAGGGTTGTCGTTGGCGGTGCAGTGTCTGGCTGCAGGGCTGTAACTAGCGGCGTCCCCCAGGGGTCTGTGCTCAGTCCGGTCTTGTTCAACATCTTCATCAATGACCACCCTCAGCAAGTTTGCTGATGACACGAAGTTGGGAGGATTGGCTGACACACCTGAAGGCTGTGCTGCCATTCAGCGAGACCTGGACAGGCTGGAGAGCTGGGCAGTAAGAAACCGGATGAGGTTTAACAAAAGCAAGTGTAGAGTCTTGCACCTGGGTAGAAATAATTGCATGCACCAGTACAGGCTGGGGGAAGAGCTGCTGGGGAGGAGCTCTGCTGAGAGGGACCTGGGCGTCCTGGTGGAAGACAGATTGACCTTGAGCCAGCAGTGTGCCCTTGTAGCCAAAAAAGCCAATGGCATCCTGGGGTGCATTAAAAAGAGCGTGTCCAGCAGGTCGAAGGAGGTGATCCTCCCCCTCTACTCTGCCCTGGTGAGGCCTCATCTGGAATACTGTGTCCAGTTCAGGGCTCCCCAGTACAAAAAAGACAGGGATCTCTTGGAAAGAGTCCAGCGGAGGGCCACAAGGATGGTGAAGGGCCTGGAGCATCTCCCCTATGAGGAGAGACTTAGGGAACTGGGTCTGCTTAGCCTTGAGAAAAGAAGGCTGATAGGGGACAGGATCCAGGTTAATAAATACTTGAGGTGTGGGGGTCATAGTGGTGAGTCTGGTCTCTTTCCAGTAATGCGTGGGAACAGGATTAGGGGTAATGGGATGAAAGTACAGCATAGGAAGTTCTGCACTAATGTGTGCAATAAGTTCTTTATGGTGAGGGTGACAGAGCACTGGAACAGGCTGCCCAGGGTGGTTGTGGAATCTCCTTCTCTGGAGATATTCAAGACCCGCCTGGATGCCGAGCTGTGCGACGTGGTGTAGGGAACCTGCTTTGGCAGGGGGTTGGACTCAATGGTCTCTGGACGTCCCTTCCAACCCCTACAATTCTGTGATTCTGTGAATATCATGGGGTGGTTTGGATGGGGAAAGACTACCCCTTTGAATGACCTTTTGTCAGGGCATGTCCTGGGATTCCTAGGATCCTCAAAATGCAGCACTGCTTCTGTCACTGAAAAATGGGGCCCTGTGTGGGACGGAGGGAGGGTCCATGAGTCCCTGGCCCACCTGACTGAGTATTTCCATGGTCTTAGCAAAGACATACTTACAACTTGAGAATGAGTTAGCTGCGTTCATGGTGGCATGGCCACTGCTGATGGCCTTGAACTGTCTGAACATAACTGAAGAGGCTCAGGCTGATGCAAATCAGCTATTGAATGATAGTGTTGAAAAACTGGAAAGACAGGTGGCAGTTTTGATGGGGAAAAAACCTAATTCAATCATTCTCCTATGGAAGATCAGGAACATCTCTCTGGAAGACCATGGGGACCCTGTACAAGGAAATCTGTATAAAATGGACTCTGTAAATGAAGGCACTAAAAGGTCAGATTTTGAGGTTCCATTTGGACTAGATCTATTTGAGATCTGACTGATTGTAACCCTAAAATGAAAAAAAAAATGCAGGATAGGTTGGTGGGAGTGCCCTGACCAGTGTCCAGCCCCCCAAACCCTGCTGCCCATAATACAGCAGCTGAACTGATGGATATAGTACAGTGGTTTAGACAGAAACCAAGAGAGCATGCCAGCATAGCTGCTCTGGTTATGGGACATGGAGGCAGAAAGTGCTGTGTTGAATGGACTGGAAATTTCAAAACTGACATCCATTACTACTCACCCTGCCCTCAGGCAAAGATTGTATGCTCTGTCCAACATAATGAGGATAGCCATTTGATCAGTGAATTACTTATGGTTGTGTGTCATATAACATGGCCAAATAAGAATGACATACCATTAAACATCAGCCTGTGGTCCTCTATGGAGGACTAACAAAATTATGTTAGAGAATTAGGCATGAAAGAGGCAATCTATGAAGATTATTTTGAGAGCCCAGTCAATAAATTTTTCATCAGGAACGAGGGATCTCATCCTACAGCCATCACCTTTACATCAGTATGGGTCTATGTTATCCATACTGAACCCCCCAGTGGCCCTCAGGTGCTGTAATACAACAGGCTGCCCAATTGATGGGGAGACAAGAGTGCCTATGGCCAGATGCAGGCTCTGAATGGTGGTGGAAAGGTCAGAGAACCATCTGCTGCCATGACTTAGGCATCCAGCCCCTAAGGTAATCCAGTCTGGACCCATTAGGGTCTTGAGACAACAAATGTTTAAAGACCAGATTAGAGCAGGAGTTCAGTTTAAAAAGATCGATGGACAGCATAATCAGGAAAAAATATCTGTTAAACAGGCCCAAGCACTGAGTATTTTCAGTCCAACCTTTTCAGCCAAACTAGATGTGAATGTAACTCAAGAAGGGTCTGGATGGGGGCTCTGGCAGAGCCAGAGTTCTTTGTGAACCCCTATGAGGTTTTGGTCACAGGTTTGGCATGGAGCAGAATAAAGATACATCACAGTTGAAAAGCATTTATTGGCTACCTATTCTACACTACAGGTGGTAGAACCAGTAACTCAGATTTCAGAGGTTATCATTAAACAACAAGGCCAGTCCAGGGGTGGGTAAAAGATCTAACACACATCTCTATGATGGGGGTGGCCCAATCACAAGCAGTGGTGCGCTCAGTTGTTCTGCTTGCCTGCTCCTCACGGAGTTAGGAGAAATCTATGCCTGTTGCGTGTTCGAGTGCATGCGCAATGCCATGTGGAGGGCTTATCACAATAAAGATTGGCGGATTTGCTGCGTAGACCGGTCAGAACTCAGATCTGCGTTGTGCTTCCTGCGGCACCGAACGCCCAACAGTGGCAGTTCCGTGTATTGGCCAGCAGGTGGCAGCAGAGTCCACGGAAAGAACCTCTGCGGGACAGACCCTGGGGATCCGTTCTCTTTTGATTATAGGGGAAGAACACAAAGATGGAAGAGGAGGGAAGGGGGAAAAAAAAAAAAAGAAAAAAAGAAAAAACCAAACCACAGCAAACACATAAAAACTTCTCCAAACGTAGCAAACGTGAATGTCTGTCAATAAATTAATGAGTAATTGAATTGATGTCCCTTCCCCCCCCCCCCCCCCCCCCCCCCAACTTCTGAGATGAAAAAAAACCACCTGGTATCAATTGGACAAATGCACATAGTGAAGCCAGGGATGGTCTGAAACGCAAAGCAGCTGAGCAGCTTTTAGAAGAAAACAGAGTAGTAACAACTTCTGTACCTACATTCACCACTCTGAGATCCTGTCTGGGTCACCCAAGGCTTGTAAATAACCACTGGGGCGGTTCTGATGTCGAGTGATTTGTTGTCAGTTCTCTCATGGTTCTCCGGTCAGTTCTCCGGTGCCAGGATCTGCCACAGGGCATTCTGACCACGGGCATCATGTTTCTACGCTGCCGCCTGCATTTAACAGGCAATGGGACTGCCCAGCATGTGCAAGGCAGCACCTCTTTCACACCACCAGAATGTTTAAGGCTGTTGGGATTGTTGTTAGCGTCCCATTAACACTGAGGCTAGAGATACCCTTAGGGTTGACATTACTATTAGCATTACTTTGATGGTGCCCTATCTGGGTCATTTCCAGGGGATGTCAGGAGTAAGGCATAGTGTCAGGAGAAAAAGAACAGACTCTGTTACTTTATAAACGTGATAATAGAGAGAGTTCATTGGAAAAAATACAACTCTTAAATAATACAAAGCATGCTTCTGATTGGATGCAGGCATCATCTTGGCTCTGATTAATATTACTTTTAAGGTAAAGATTATTGTTACCTTAATGATTGTTTTTTGGATTATGATCAGGGTAAAGTTTCCTTTTGCTACAAACTTTTAGCATCATTTTTGTTGTTACATTTGGAGTTAGGGACGATTTTAGAATCAGGGTAAGGGTTAGGATTAGAGTTACATTGTAGGTTAGTGCTGTTATCTTTACAGCTCCTGTGAGGGTTGGGGTCTGGGTCAGGTGTTTAAAAAATGAAATGAGAAAAGAATAAAAAAAAATATATTGAAAGCTTCAGATTTCCTTAATCATTGTGGGAATCATATAATGTGCAACTCAGATCTACCTCTTCGTGCAGTGACTGCCTGTAAATTTGCTAGAGCCTAATATAATATGGCCTTGTGCTTTCCGCTAACTCACCTTCATTTCATTTTCATTACATTTGCTTGGTAGTCAGATTTTGGTGTGTGGATATTTTAAAACAATCTAACTGACATTGGCAAAAAATTAAAAATAAATAAATTAAAAAAAAATGCATGACAGCATCAATTGTATCAATTTTTATAGATAAGAAGAGCAGTTTCCCTTAGTTTTCTGTGCCTCTTTACTTTCTTACCCTCTCCCCTTGTGTGAGAAACTCTCAAAGTCAAAGATTTCTAGTTAGGCAAAGATGGCAGCGATAGCAGCAGTGCTTATTCATTATTGCAATACTGCGCGCACATCCCCTATTGGCAAGGGAGAAATTGCACACCAGTCAGTGACATTAATTCTGTTCTATGACCTAAACCCAATGCAGGTGATGCTCTCATGGCTCTCATTGGTTGAGCATCTCAGGCTCACAGACTCCTCAAGACTGTTGCTAGGATTCATTTCCATATAAGATCAATTACCAACCTCTTGTTTTTAGGTCTGCCTTGTACTTTTCTGCGGACAGAGAAGGGCAATGTTTCCAAAAGTCAGTACATTCATTCTGTCCTGTGCTGGGCTCTACCCACCCTATGTATTTATCTTGTGCTTGTCTCAATTCTCCCCATGTCAGAATGCCCCCAGTCTGAACTTAACTCTGTTCAGCAACTTTCTTGGTGGAAAAACTACTTATACAGCTGTTTTACAAGAGGGTTATACATTCAGTTAGGGCCTACACTATGTACTGAAAATACTGGAAACTTCCACTGCAAAAACACAATCTACCTCTCCCATCTGTGCAGCCTTGCAGACCCAGAGCACGCCAGGTTATTTCTGCTTTCATAGCATTTGCATGCTGTAGGGTGAGCAAAAGGTTCTGCTGCTTGATTCTTCTGCAAGAGCTGCCTACCGGCAAATGGTTGCAGGGATGGAGGATGTGACAGAAAGCATTTGTCTCCACAAGAGCAGAGTTACATTCAGTGCAGAGAGTGTGAGAGTCAGGTTGGTGTGGAAAAGCACTGACACGCTGGGGATGATGCAGTGCTCACATGTCTAACACTCACAGACATTACTGTCAGAAGGATGGTGCTGTGTTGTGCTTCTACCTTTGGCAGCCCCTGGAGAAATGCTATGGCACACAGAACACCTTTGTATTGCACTGACTGCTGCCATGCAGCATGGATTTCACACCAAATCCAGAGGAGCACGACTGCATCTAACTGCCCTGAGAAAAACTACTGTAGCTGAAGAGATGAGGAGGCAGCTGCTCATCTGCAGAACAAGCAGCACTGCCAGACACTGGGCCAGCTGAGCACCTCCTGCTGCAGCGTGATGATGACAGGGCTGGAGATGATCTGCAAAGCCAGCTTAAAAGTGGGAGACATGAGTCAACATGGCAGGAGGACAGAGGTGTTAGGGAGCAGCCAAGGCATCAAAGAGTATCAGAAGGCTTTGAAAGGTATCACAAAGCAACAGCCAGGAAGACTGGGATATATCATGAGCAGCAACCTGGATGCTAGAGATTATTTGCTCCCATACAAAATGGTAGAGATCTTGCTGCAGACATCCCAAAGCCAGGCAAAATGGGAACCCAGAGCTCTGCCTGCACGAACCCCACAGCCAGAGTGTTGCAAGCTGAGCTGCCTTGCTGTTTGTTGCATTCATCGCAATCACTGTGAATGAATACTCAGAATGCAGTCAAGGCGATAATTGAGCATGAGTGACTTTATTCAATAAAAGACAGGAGGGCTTGAGAGGTCAGGGGTGAAGATGGGACCCCTCTTGTCAAGATGAGAGTGGCTCAGAGCTTGTGCTGCTGCCTGGTGCCTGGGACTGGCAGCCTGACTCTAAGTCCCCATCTAAGATGCTCAGCTTCACCTCACTGATGCTGCCCTGCTCCTGCATGGTGGTGCTGCTGCTGGGACACTCGGGCTGTGCTTGGGATGGGCAGCACTGCAAAGGCGCTGGGTCACAATCCAGGCAGGTGACTGCTGTGTCTGGCAGGCTCAGGTCACGAGCTTCAGCAGAGCCAGGAGATATGAGAGCATGAACGTGGATGAGCCCCTTGTGTCCATCACTGTTACCATGTGGAAGGCTGTCATCCGAATTGCAGCAATTCGTGCTTAATAAGAACTCTCCATTGATGGAAACACACTGCACATCACTACTTGGATTGGATCTTTGGGGTTGACAAGGGCTCGAATCACCTAGGAAGGCATAGAAACACAAGGGTTAGTGTCAAACGTTTGCAAGTTGAATCATGAAAGGTTGTTGATATTTGGTAATAGAGTGGCGGCAGGAAGAAGCAAATAGGCTTCAAGCAACAGAGCCACTGTCTTGAAAGTGATCCTCGTGCAGGTCCAGCTCGTGTGTTGTTTCACTGTAATCTGCTTCTTTGGGTCTACCTAGTGGGCAGCAACACTCGAGTTGTTACTGATATCATTGAAAAGAACTGGAGACAATTGTTCTATTCCTCAGAGCTTCAAGGTGCCTAGAAGCACAAATAGAAACCAGCAGTATTTCATCACTTCACCAAAAGGAAGGTCAAACACCTGAGCTGTGAAGAGCAGTTACAGAACCTATGCATAAGATCACACCAGACATACTTTGTTCTAACAACAGTTATGGCACATAGTCCATTTCCTTCAATATTCCCAAAATGAAATGATGTGGAGCATTACAGGGAAAGAAACACTGCACACAGACACTATGACCCTGATTATACTCAAGCAGCAGACTTAAAACAAGTCAGAGTTTTAGATTCCAGGATATTTCAGGACCTATCATGTGTGAAATTCAGTTACACAACAGTGCCTAGGTGCCTGCGTTTCAAGCAACTTTCAGATCACAGCCATGTAAAATAAAAACAAATTCAGTGCAGAAATAGCAATCCTGTACCTTAATACTCATGAGATTATCCATTTTTTATAGCACTCTGACTAAGTTCTAAAACTTGCTCATCCCAGTTCACTTCAACAATTTCCACCAATTCAAGCAATGCAGTTCTGAGATCCTGTGTATGTCAGGCAGATAGAATTGAACAGTGCAGGAATAATCTCTGACAGCTTTAAGAGCTCCGTTCTGCTTACAAACTCTCAGTCCAAAACTATTCAGTTTTAAGGAAATGAACACCTGAAGCAGTTGGATCATCTGCCATTTGCCGCATTCTGCTTCTTGGCATCATGATTAGCACAAAGGGTTTTCCGCTGTCCTGCAGAAATGGACAAAGTCCTGCTTACAGATGGACCAAGTTTCAGTGTACAGCAGAGTTTGTACCAGACTAAAAAGCCACGCCATTCAATTCATGTGCTCAGGTTGTTATGCACTCAGAAAGGAAACAGAACTAACTGCTGGATTCTGAAGGCAATCTGTGGGGTCCTACATTACCTCCTGATTCTGGAAGAGGAAATTCTAATAGCAAATGCAGAACTTTGACCTTTGTAGACATGAGAAGAGCTGGCATTTAGGAACATTCATTTCAGGGAAATCAAATTATGTGTCTATATTTTTACTACAGATAGTATAGGGAGCAGCCAGTTGAAGAACCAGATACAAAAAAATCCAGCCCATTGGCAAGAAAATACTTCTCCTTAAATTCTGTATGCTATCATGGTATAGAATCAGGCTACAGCGCCACATAGGCCAACCAAGCGTAGAACCAAATCCACAAAATACTGGTAGACAAAGCAGCAAAAACAGGGACAATATTCAGCAGACTGTGCTGTGGCCTTTCTACCCACAGCTCAGCATGTTCTGCCATCCGAAAAGCAAGGCCTCTTGTCAAGCTCAGCTATTTCCCTTCTCAGTGTATTCTAGCACCACTGATATCCACTGGTATCCTCCTGTAGAGTGCCATCATATTGTCATCATCCAAAGGAAAAACCCACACAGCAGAGCATACAGCACTACACCCATGCTCCAAATATCCACCCGAAAAACAAAAAGACAAGCTTACAAACCTGAAGCACCTCAAATGGCTTCCTGACAGACTGTGCTGTCTGCCCTTGCCAAAGCCCACATATAGCCCATGAAAAGCTGGCTCTTTCCCTCAGGAAAAAGAGCCTTATCGTCCCAGAGAAAGCATATAACCCTCATTCAATTGCCCTTCCACTCAGCTTAGAGCACTACTAAAACCAGCATCTTCACCTTAGCTCATCACACTGCTGCAGTTCCTTTTACAAGGATTTCACTGGCAAAAATGAAATCAAAGCCGTCACAAGGGATTTAGCACAGTTACATGTTACTGGCTACGAGAGCTGTCAGCACAGTCACCTGTCAGGCTTTGCTGCTGTTCTATTTATGTACAGGCACAACAAGGTTCAGACACCTCACAGTGCAGTTCTCACTTTGACTGTAAAGAAAAAGGAGGCTTGAAAAGCAGCGTGTGGAAAACAAAGAAACAAGAATTAGAACAACAGTGGGGCCATGGCACTTGTAGGAATTGCTCCGCCTTTAACAGCGATTCAAGAAGTACGAGGGCATCCCAAACCAGACCAGTTTGGACAGATTAACAACTGCAAGTAGTGGGTTCCAAAATTCCAGACATGAAATCAAAATGGAAAAGCTCTTCACATTTTCATCTCTCAATTTTTAGTACATTGTGCATTACAACGGAAACAATTCTTCACATACAACTTGGAAGCTAAAGACAAGTCTGACAAAACAGACTGCACAGAAATGATGGATAATTAACAGAGCAAATTGCTCTTTCAAAAACTTAGTAATAGAAAGAGATCTCTGAAGTTGCTGTTCTGTAGAGCCCCAAAGCAGTCGCTTGAGGCAGTTCAGGATTAGCCTGAGACAAACCAGCCAGCTGTGTGAACTGAGACCAATTGCACTTTTCTAGTCTGTGGCCACTGACAGCTTCTGAGAGCTACCAAGCGATGCAACCTAGCAGAATTCAGAAGGGAAACCAAGAGAGCCTACCTGAGCTCCACTGCCTTGAAATGCTCTGTGGAGAGGGAAGGGAAAGAGGGGAAAACAAACACCGCTCTACATCCCTCTGAGCCAATAGACACTTTGCCCTGGATTAGCTCTGGTGCTGCATAAGCTGGGCTTCCACAGCATGTGTTCAGGCGGTAATCAAGGCCTCCCTGGAAGAACACAAAAAATAGAGAGAAACGTTTGCTTTAACAGAGTTTATGTCTTCTGGTCATAACACTTCAGAAGCCTCAGAGGCTTCTTCTCCTGTGCATATTTTCATTCATCTTAGATTTTGCTTTCATTCAATGCGACCTCTCTAGGCAAATATTGTCTAAGACCATGAGCATCACATAAATGTGCAGATCTCAAGCTGCTCACTTATCTAGTACCCTTGGCATGATGCTTTATTTTCCTCAGCTGATCATCTAGATTGTGCCTGTTGATTGTGCAACAACAGCCTGTTGGTCTCGACTACCTGTGAGAGGCTCTAAATTTGGCCAGGAAAAATCATTTGAGGATAAGTAATTATCTGGGACTCAGTAAGTCTTCCCATGCTTTCATAACAGCCGAGATACACACACACACAAACTCGTGGAACCCCACTGCTTTGCACAATCCTGTGCACACTCACGTGTGTCATGCACTGATTTCCCAGCCAGTCCTCATAGGGTCTCTTACTTAGGACGGGAGTGTAGGGGAGCAGCCAGAAGCTGTTTGCATTCCCTGCTGTCTGCTGGGCAGCTTTGCTGGAGATGCTTGGGTTGCTTTGTTTTTCCTTGGGAGGTGGGAAGGAGCTTTGGGTCGGAGGCACATCCCGTGCCAGAGCATCTCGATGGCACGTGTGGGGCACTGATCTGCAGCAGATGAAGGGGAGGAGGTCCCAGCACAGCTCTGCACCATGCTCTGCCACACTGGGCAGCTTGTTCCTGGCTCAGCAGCGTCATCAGACAAGAAGCAGGGAAGGACATCAAGGATGGGGGGTACCATCAAACGCAGTCGGTGCATGCCTGTGCAAGACAAACAGACCCAGAGCTTGCGGGTTGTTCCTGCTTTTGTAGCATTTGTGTGCTGTAGCTGAGCAAAAGGTTCTGCTGCTTGAATCTTCTTCTGCAAGAGCCACCTACCGGTAAATGTCTGCGGGGATGTAGTCGGTGTGCACTTCTGAAGCCACTTGAGAACCTAGTCGTTCTTGCTGCAGGACCCCTGTCTTCTGTTAAAAGCTGAACGGTCCCCAGAGCACCTGTTTCCATCAGCTACCACCATCCAAAGCAGCCAGCCTTCTTACAGTCACCTGGCCCAAACATCCCTTTTGCTCTACACTTGATTCCTGCAAGAGATGGGAGCTCGGCACGCACACCATCCTTCCAACAGCCCATCCCTGCAGCAAGGGATCACAGCGCTGGCACAGCTGAAACAAAAAGGGTGTGCGAGTTTCCTGTTAGCACTCAGTGTGAACAAATCTACCACTGAGCAACACCGTGAGCCCCCACTCACCTCAGCACAGGTCAACCTGTAACCCCAACCTTCCCCTATCCATGTGCACACGCACACCCATGCGCCACCCTCCCTGCTTTGCACACCCCCATGCACGCACCACATCGTGTGCCCTCCTTTGCATTCACAGACATGTGCCAACCACCCCTGGGAACACATATTTGCCTACACCTTCCACAAACACCCCTTTGTGTGCACCTGTGTGCAACCCAACTCCTCAGCACACGCACGCGTTTGTGCTACCCTGTCCATGCACTCACCACGTGCCCTCCAGCACCCAAGGATTGCAGAGATGCTCCAGATTGAGCCAGAGATGGAATATCACAGTGCTGGGACATGATTGATCACTAAGGAAAACACCTGGAAGCATATTCAATCTGCGGAAGCTGTAATTACTGGGCACAGTTAGCTTTCCTATGGCTCAGCTGGAGGAGGCGGGTGCTCTCATACATCTGAGACACTTGCACAATGCTGGGATCATTCTGATGGAAACTATGTCTTCAGATATCATGGTTAAAACCATCCAACATGATCATGCAGAGCCTTAGCTCTTGAGCAGCACTTCCTCCCCACCCTTCACTACTCCAAGCAGCTCCAACAAACTTCTCAGAAGAAATCCAGGCCAGCAGAGACCTGGCAGACCAGAACCAAGTGCAGCTTGTGGGACGGCAGTGCCCACTCCTTGCTTCCACCCTGCTCCAGCAGGTTAAGGAGTCTGAGCCTCACTGGCCTTTGACAGCTCAAGACTTTCAGCACCTCATGCCAACATTTCTCACTAAGATACATCTCAGGCATTGAATTCTATTCTCACTACCTCCTCCCAGTCCTCCCCTAGGAACAGAAACCATTCAGATTCTACAGCAAACTACAGCATCTGCACTGCAAGAGCACACTGAACCACCTGCAACAATGAAACATGGTTTTGGAGAGTGGGTTTGAAAACACACCTTTATACAGCTGTCTCCCTGTAGCCAAAAGGAAACCAAGCAGCAAAAGAAGAGTCCAGCCTGAAACATGCCCATGCTACTAGCCCAGGTTTTTCACAGTGAATGCAGAATCCATCCTGTTCTTGAGGTAACAAATGACCAGTGGGTCTCCCCTTGCTCCACCCCTTCTCCTTCAAAGCCAGAAAAAGAAAGAAAAAACAAGCAGAAGAAACCCAGACGTACCTTTCCACACACAGAGCAGAAAGTGGAACAGCAGTTGTCTCCTTCCTGAGACATGGTGGGGAGCATCCCAGAGGAAGCCCAAGTTCTTTGCTTCTCTCCACAGGGACTTCAAGCACTCTTGGCAAGAGCTGCTTTGGTTCTTTCTTCAACTGCTTCCATCACCAGAATCTCCTTTGGAAAAGGAACACTAAAGAAAGAATCAGCAAATGAAAAAGAATGAGCAATAACCACTTTCCCAGCTTTCTTCTGACACGCAATTAAGACTCTCGACTCGGGCAAGGTCTTAAAATCAGCTGGTTACAAGAACTGTCCCACAATATATCCAGCTTCTGTACAGCTGCCGTTATTTCTAACAGCAAGTGTAATCACAGAATAATAGATTGGCCTGGGTTGGAAGGGACCTCAAGGATCATGAAGATCAATTACCTCCCTGTCCCTGCTGGCCATCCCTTCTTCTGATGGAGCCCAGGGGACCATTTGCTCTCTGAGCTGCAAGAGCACGCTGATGGCTCACGTTCTGTTTTTCATCCACCAGGACCCCCCAGGTCTGTCTGGGATTCCTCCAGCCCAAGTGCAAAACCTTGCACTTTGCTGTGTTGAACCTCATTAGATTCACCTAGGCCAACCTCTCGGTTGAGTTCCCTCTGAATGGCATCCCATCCTTCCACTGCGTCAGCTGCACAACTCAGCAAACAGCATCTCTTGGAGGTTGCTCCCCAGTTGAGACTGCCTCAGCTTTCCAGTCAAGGCATTGACATTGGTGACTTTCCCTTTGCTAATATCCTTTGACTATTTACCACCATCTTGGTTAACATCTTTTTACTAGCCACCCTTACAGAGACCAAAAGGGTTTGGGCTTCCAAACACTCAGCAAGCATTTGGATCAGCCAGCTTCCTGCTGGGGAGCCCCCTGCATCACTGCTGCCTCCTTTGGTACCAGACCCGCAGATGCTTCAGAGCTCATTAGCATGGACTTCCTTCCTCCCCTCAGCAGCCGCTCCTGCGCTCACCTTCATTCCTACTCAGATACCGGCCGCTTCCAGCACCAGCTGACCTGCAAGACACAGAAAGGAAAGGTGGGAGTCATGCAAACGCACAAGCCCAAGGCTGTGTCACCACGACGTATGGCAGCCTCGGGAAGTCAGCTGAAACTACATCCTTTGTCAGAATGGAGACAGGCACCGTCAATTAAGTGTGACCTCTGAACTCATTGCCACCATCAGAAATAGGCACTGAAATCGCTCACTTCTCTGCAGCTGGTTAACTCCAAATTCTTTTGCTTTTGGGAAAATGCGGACACGGAATTGAAGGACACCAGAAAAATGACATCTACTACATTGTGGGTGGTTAAGCTTGGAAGCAGGACTTGAGCAAGAAAAGCTTCTCAGCTCCTTGCAAGGCACTAAGTGATGGGATATATCCCATACCTTCAGAAATCCTGACCTCTGCCACAGGTGGCTGAGTGACACAAAAGCTGTGTCCTTGGTTCCTAGCCTTACCTTCTCATGCTGTTCATCTTGCTCTGCAGCTCTTGCTCTGAATAGTCTTCTTATGTTCCCACATGACAAGTAGAAAATGAAGACACAGCCCCTGCCAGGTCAGCTCTGCAGCACACGTTACCTGAGGAGCACTTGGCTACTCATGCAAACTGCACAGTGCCAGGAAGATTGTTACATGTTGCACTTCTTCTTCTCCTGGCTCAGAAATTAGTTTTCCTACCTAGTAAATGGGAAAATAATAATAATAATTAAAAAAATAAAACAAAACCCTAACCTGACATAAAGCAGACGTGATTGTTACTATGGAATTCTGGGGGCAAGGGATTTGCCCTCTCTATGAAGAAGCTGACTGCAAAGGACTAAGAACAGCCATGATCACGTTGAGAACTTGCGGGTAAAATTCGGGACTGAACCAATAATGGGCTTCTGGCGGTGAGGGTCTGCTCCAGGCCGCCTGGTCAAGGGAGCCTGTTGATGGGCCCTGCTTACTGCAGCTACCAGAAGCACCGCGCTCACTGACTCTCAACTTGATGGGGGATTCCAGTCAGGCTGGGAAATCAGCATGGCTGGCTGCAAGCTGTCTGAGAGACTGCTGGACTGCACTGGGAATAACTTTGTGGGCCAAGCATTAAGCACACCAAGCAGAAGGGAAGCATTACTGGACATGCTGCACAGCAGGGGTTAAGACTGGAGGTGGTCAGGGCTGTAGTGACCATGCCCTCCTAGAGTTCCTCATCTCAAGGAATGCGGGCCTGGCAAAAAGCAAAGTCAGGACCGGAAGCATCAGGAGAGTCAGCTGCAGGCTGTTCAAAGAATTCTTGGACGAGAGACACTGGAGAACTGCTTTTAGGGGCAAAGGGTTGAAACATTCCTTTGTCTGCACCTGTGTGCAACCCAACTCCTCAGCACAGCCCTGTGCAAGCACACATTTGTGCCACCGCATCCACGCACTATCTATGTGCTCACACACACTCACACAACCACATCCCTTAGTGCAGCCCTGTGCGCACACACACTCACACATGTGTAACCCCTTCCTTTCACTCCCAAAGTGCACGCACACACCGGTACCACAATGTCCTTGTGCAGCTCCAACACTCTGCACACCCCTGTGCACGTACATATATGTGCATGCTCGTCCTTGCACACATACCCACAGACCTACACACACCTGAGCAACACCACTGGTTTGTACACTCATGGACACAAATGTGTGTACAACACCATCCATGCACAAATACACACACACACACACAACCATGGATCCCCACTGCTTTGCACAATCCTGTGCACACTCACGTGTGTCATGCACTGATTTCCCATCCAGTCCTCGAGGGGTCTCTTACTTAGGACAGGAGTGCAGGGGAGCAGCCAGAAGCTGTTTGCATTCCCTGCTGTCTGCTGGGCAGCTTTGCTGGAGATGCTTGAGTTGCTTTGCTTTTCCTTGGGAGGTGGGAAGGAGCTTTGAATTTGAGGCACATCCCGTGCCAGAGCATCCCGATAGCACAAGGGGGATCAGGGCCCCTCTATTGGTTACCTCGGTGGCTTGCAGCAACTGGAACTTTCCCCCTTTTGGAAGGGTTCACCTTGGTGGTTGTTTTGTGTTTTAATTCTTTCACTCGTGCCTGATGTAGATGAATCCACGGTGGTACCAGATGATGGAGACCAGGATTCCTACAATCGCCTATTGAAAAAGCTAAAAAGTGTGAGTTCCTCCTGACCCATATCAACAAAAATCTCAACCATAAAAAAGAGACGTCTTCGTATTCAAGCAAATGACAACAGTAAGACCATGCATGTTGTTTTGTTGTATTTCCTCTGTAATCATGGGGAGGATATGAAGAAGTGGTATAATTCATCCACTTCTGCACTTCAGGCACGAGTTCCTTAGAATTGGAAGAGACCCTTAAAGGCCATCTAGCCCAGCTCCCCTGCAATAAAAAGGGACATTCACAGCTAGATCAGGTTGCTCACAGCCTGGTCATTAGTCATCCCAGAGGCAAAACACACACTGAATGATCTCTCCTTCAGTCATAAATCCTTGGAGACAACAGCATTGACACCGCATGTTACTGAAGCAGTAAAAGAAATTGCTCCTGTAACTCTCCTTGTGTTAAGTAAAATGATGATAAAAAGCAATGGAATGCTTTGGCAGGACACCAAAACCATCCTCCTTCCTTGATATCTGCTGCAATGGAACCTTCCACTGGAAGAAAGCCTCTGATGACTTGTCACCCCAGAGAGGTCAGCTTTAGAAGCAGGATTGCTGCACAATAGAATGAACTGGAGCTCCTTAGCATCTCTTACATCCAGGAGGGGTGTGATCAGACCCACCTATCACCTTCAGGTGCGCTTTCTGACACCTTGTCTGACTTCACTGTCACTGTGCCAGCATCCTCAGGCTTAACCTGCTTCATTGTCAGTGTGCAGCAATTGCCAACGTTCTTGATGTCATTGTAATTGTTGGTGTAAAGGAGGTTGCCATTCAGGAACCATTCCACGTCCTCGTCATTATGGGACAGCTCGCAGGAGAAGACAGCAGAGCTCTCTTCTTCAATTTCTACATCCTGCAGGTGCTTCGTTACTTCTACATTGCGGGCTGTGGGGAAACAAGGTGAACTGTTACCACTGTTACTATAAATCATACTGGGATGTGGTAGAATGGTTGGACTAGATGATCTTTGTGTAATCTTCACAGTAAAGATAGTACATTTATAAAGTTAGCAGGAGAGAACGGCAGAAGTCAACCTCAAGAAGAGAAATCTGAGGTGAAATAGGACATGGAAGAGGCCACACTCCCTGCTCATACCTTCAGCTGTCAGCGTGGCCTCAGTCTCTGCAATTCCTGCCTTGCACTTGTACACACCAGCATCATCGGGCTTCAGCTTCAGAATTCTGAGCTCTACTGAATGCTTATCCCTCTTGATCTTGTACTTCTCAGAGGGCTCGATGGGTGTGCGGCCCTTGAACCATTTCACAACCTTTGGAGACGGCCTGAAGTCACAGGACAGGATGACAGAATGACGTTCCAAAGCTGTCTTGTCCTCCAACTTCCTGGTGATTTCTATATGGTAATCTGCAAAGCAGGGCTGGAAGAGAAGAAAGGATGAGGACAATTGGAAGAAGAGGAAAGTCTCTTGCGTGTATTCCATTCCAATTAATGTCATGTTCACAATGGTTCTTTGAACGACTCTAAAGATAAAACAAACGATTGTCTATAGGGAATGCCATTGACTACATTTCTATGAAGTAATACTGTACAGTATCTACCAAATGCAAGGTCCAGCTCTTGTTTTGTGCTTATTAAATTGCTCCCAGTTGAGGCTTTTATTCAAATAAGAGTGAGTTGAAAATATAACAAGTACTTTAGGATGTGAATGGATAATCTTACGCTGGGGACAACAGCAGATAAAAAGCCTGCAAGTTTCTTTCAGATGAAATCAATGACAAACCGCACCAAATTTAGGTGCTACCAAACTTAAACTTGTCTAGTTCAGAAATACAATTAATTTCACCTGACTTGACTTCTTTGCTATAGCCAAGGACAAAACCTCAGCTCTGTAGATCTGAATAGTAAGCACATCACAGCTATTCAAACAGATCTTTTACTGAGATGCAGCTGTCTCATTTAGTGTCCAACGACTTTGAACTGGAAATGGAGCAGACCAAAGCAGAATCTAAACATGGCTTCTACAAGGACTGATCAAATGCGGCCACCGTCAAATTCAAAGTATCTGATACAGAAGGATCACACTCACAGTCAGACAAAACCTCTTTGGAGAGGTGAACTGACTGCCCTGTTCACCCCCACTTTGGAAATAACTGCACTCATTTCCTACCTGCTCCCGGCAGTGTGGGATGGTGGGATAGCATCACACTTCCCACACTAAGCATCCCACCATGTCACTTGTTCCACCTAAACCTCAGTCCCAAAACAAAAGGGGAACTCCCTTCTGAACCCTCTTCACTTCATTTCAGATGTCTTATATGCTTGATCTCCAACCCACCCCCCACTCAGGAGAAAGATCCCCCTCTTACACCCTACCATCTTGCCGCATTCTGATGTTGTCATCAGCCTTCAGCTTGTTGTCCTCTTTGTACCACTGGGTCTGAACCTCATCGTGTGAAATCTCACAGACAAAAGATGCACTCCCATATTCATTCACTTCCACATCTTCCAGTGCTTTAACAATCTTGATATCTCCAGCTGTGAAACAGTAGAGACATATTTGTCAGGGTATTTCTTTAACTGAGTGCAGCATCTTTTCTTTACACCTATTTGCATAGAAAATAAGTAGGATTATGTTTTATTCTAAACCATCATCCATTCCTGAGTCATTTCCCTTTTGAACACAGTCAATGCATTATTGCCCTTGAACACAAAGATAGACTTACTAGCTACAATGGAGCTCCCTGCAAACAGTTTTCATGGAAACCAGAATCTCATTTATTCTAAAACCTTTCAAGCAAAATTAAGGGTAGAAAAACAATAGAACTGACTGAATCTTTAAGGTCATTTAGTTCCAGTCCCCCTGCTATAGGCAGGGACACCTCCCTCCACACCAACTCTTCTCCTCAGGGTCAAGGCTTCTCTCAAATCATTCTCCTCTAAGCCTGTGCCTGTGCTTGGGATTGCCCTGACCCAGGTGCAGGGCCTTGTACTTGGCCACACTCAAGTTCATGAGGCTGCCAAGGGCCCACCTCTCCAGCCTGTCCAGGTCCCTCTGAGTAGCATCCCTTCCCTCTAGCACATCAACAGTACCGCTCAGCTTGGTGTCATCTGCAAACTTGCTGAGGCTGCATTTGATTCCACTGTCCATGTTGCCTACAAAAATGTTAAATAACACTGGTCCCAACACCACCCTCCACCTGGACACTGAGCTATTGACTGCAGCTCTCTGAGTGTGACCATCCAGACAGTTCCCTATCCTGCAACTGGTCCATCCATCAAAACTATTTTTCTCCAGTTTGGTGACCAGGATGTCATGCAGGACGGGATCAAATGCTCTGCACAAGTCCATGTAGATGATGTCAGTTGCTCTCCCATTATCCACTGATGCTGTTACTCCATCATGAAAGGCCACCAAGTTTGTCAGGCATGGCTTGAATTTGATGAACCCATATTGGTTACCACCAATCACCTCATCTTTATTTTCCAAACTATGCCAAGGAGAACTAGACAGAACTCTACAATGTCGTGTCACTACAAACCTGTCTGAACCATTGGCTTCTCTGCATGCTCATCACTAGTCTCTTCTTAGCTTGTGTGCCCACAAACAATGTATGGGGAATGTCAGCCACAAATCTTACCTGAGGGACATCTTTGCTTCAAAATCCTTTGAACATCACACAATCCCTTTTAACTCTCCAGGTCTGCATTTATTTATGTCAGAATCAGGCCATATTTCTGTGCTGCTATATCCCTTTTCTTCTGAAGGGCCTGGATACAACTTGGATTAACCTCAGGGGAAGAGTTCCTGTATAGAATCATAGATTTACCCAGGTTGGAAAAGACATTGAAGATCATCAAGTCCAACCGCAGCCTAACCAGTACCCTAACTCTAAAAACCCTACACTAAATCATATCCCTGAGTACCACATCCAAAAGGCTCTAAAACACAACCAGGGATGGTGATTCAACCACCTTTCTGGGGAGCCTATTCCAGTACCTAAAATCTCTAGTACCTAAATCTCTCTAAAAAAGCACAGGTATTAATCTGACCAGAAAGGTTCCTGTTTGTTCATAAAATGAGCCTTTTCCGCTCCATCTTGCATAGGCCACTGGGCACAGGGTAGCTGGGAGGCCACAGAAAAAGTGGTTCTGTGAGCAATAGGGAAACTACTGCCTAATCCAACTCCTCCAATCTCTGCGCTCTGCCAGCATGTCTAAATAGGGTGGCAGATACACACAGGAGATAAATATTTCCACTTCCCTCAGCCAACACTGCTCTGAATTTCTATGGGACACACAGTTAGATGAAAAGGCATTTGACAAAGAAGGAAATGAAAGAGTTTAATCTGCTGTGTCATTCTCTCGGTAGCCAGAATAACTAACCCTCGCCAGTGTTAGTTCAAAGAATAGGCAGATTTTATCTCCTGACATGAGCAGTAATTCAAAGAAGCTGGTATATGATCCAGTATCCTGCATATTCACTGCAGGCAGGCAAAGACATTATGAGATAAGGGAGATCTACACATCACTTGTTATGAACACCTCATAAAGATAAAACCACACACAAGAGGAGAGTTTAGGAAGAGGACCACTCTTGGACTACTTTCCAAGAGGCATCAATTAGTAACTCTCTTCGCTCATTTTTCACACTACTCCACAGTGTCCTCCTGAGCCCCCTTACTCCTGTTGCCAACTGCTGATGCAGGGAATCCTGAGGAACCAAGGATTCATAGTTGTTCCATCAGTAGTCCTTGGTCAGCTCTCCCTCCCTGCCCCTTCTGTTTTGATCCTACTAACCAAATTTTAGTTAGTCTGAAAAGAGGATGGAAACCTCCGCAGCAATTAGTTTCTAAATATCTTGCAATGGGCAGCTTGTAGGAGCCCCATCTCAATGCCCACAGCACAGGAGGCAGGACTGCTTAGCCCATGCACTAGTGCATTTACCAGCACAGATGTAAGCCCAGATCTATGCACACCAAATACAGGCTCTCAGTTTGCACAAGGAGGCATCCATGGAGCTGAAGTATTAGGCAGATATTGTGGTGGGGCAGCAGTTATTGAGACGCCAGACAGAAAGGACACAGATAACGTGGCAACTCAGCTTTACCATTATGACTGATGATGGAACATCTAATTTCACTGCTCAAAAGAGAACTTCCATATAACTGGAAAGAATGAAATTCACAGGGGAAACCACACACAGACACACACAAAAGCAATACAAAGGAGATGAAGGATGGTTCACATACTAGTGATTCACTCTGAGACGCAAGCAAATGAAAGAGTATCCCCAACCATTTGCCTCCTGAAATGCTAAGTATATAAACTCATTGCTGTGATAACTCTGCCAGACGTGAGTCATACACTGTAAAACCTTATGGGGTCAATCAGTTTAACTTCATAAATTCATTACACCAACAAAAACAGACCATCGTGTCCAGGCTGGTTCATTTCAGCTCTTCAAAGCTGTTGGTAAAACTGCCTGAGAGCTGAAATGCTTACCAGCAAAAGCTAAAAACTGTAAATCAAATGTAATAGGCTGGCTTTGTCTACTGTATAGAAATGATGCCTGAAAAAAAGAAAATAAAAAAGAACGTAAACCAGAACAAATGGAATGGCTACATAAAACAGCCAGTACTGAAACAGCAACCCAACCTGGTTGCAGAATGAGAGAGAAAATGAGAGTTCACCAAAGTCATGGGACAGGACACATGTTCATGTTCATGCTAACACTGAACCCAAGTGGCCACATGAGGACAGCATCTAGTAGGAAATCAGAAAAAAGCATCCTTTCATACGTCCCTTGGGAAGGTGGCATCTACCAGGGCACAGCAGACCCGTGTGTTCAGTAACAAGTCTGATGCTTCAGAGCCCAATGATGAGCTACAAACTGGGGTTTAACCAATGCAACACATGGAGGGAAAATCTGTCTTGAGCATAAAGAAGAAAGAGAAAGGTATCCAAAAGGACTAACCAAGAAATGCCCAAACTGCCCATGAAGCATTTCTTCCCGTGGTGCAAAATACCACAAGAGGATTTATTTGCTCTTTCAGTTAAACATAAAATGAACCTTTAGGGTAGCTGATGTCTTGTCTTAGGCTGCTCAGCATGTGGATGTTCCCTGATCTTCATATTCACACTTGTGAATAATGAGACTTCTCTTATTTCCCTGGGAAGTAATGCCCACTTTTTTACTTTGACAGAGCTCCTTCCCATCCTAGAAGGGAAAATATCAAGTCAGATCTCCATTAGTCCTTCCATCTCTGCACTCAGCAAAGGGAGCCTTCAGATCTATGCTTAATTCACCCACTCCCCTAGAATTAATGGAACTGTGCTTACTGGAACATATGCTGAAGCTTAAGCACAGTGCAGTGTTTTCAACATGAAGGAATGGCTATAGAACATGCATAAATTCTGGCTGACCTATGACAGCTTAAAGCACTGCGGAGGACTGTTAACAAGCCTGTTTGGACATCACCTTGAATAAATGACGTTATCCCCAAGTAAGGGAAGGAACAGCTGAGCACCAGGGAGGTACACAAAGTGCCAGAGCAAATTCTCACACTGTCAGGTGCAAAGAAAACTGAGATTTCACCCCAAAAACCCAGTTCACAACAAGGCTACAAAATCCCGGCTGAGAATTTCTGTGTTAGACTTGAAGCTCAAGACTGTACTGTAGTTCAACCAACAATATTTTGTGCAGCATGACCTAAAAAGTTCACAATAAAACCAAAACAAACTTCAATTTCAACTTGATAAATGAACTCAGGACATAATAACAAAGAGTGCTGATCTGGGCAAATAAAAGAGCATAAAGAAAAGAGAGCAGTGAAAAAGCTATCAAGGAAAAGCTCAGACTCGCATCCCTTGGAAGTGAAATTAAAGGCTCTCATTCATTTCCAGAGAAGTCAGAAAGGAAAATACCATTACATGCTATACCTTGAACCACTTGACGTCCATGTTGGGCCTGGACAGCTCACACTCAAATGTGACCTTGTCCTTCTCAATGACGCTACTGTCTGCCAATGGTTTGCTGATTTTCACAGGCAATTCTGAGAAGGAGAAAGAAGAATGTGGATTTAGTTGGGAACTTAGTTTTGTTCATAACCAGGTCCATGTGTGCTCCTAAATGAATCCTTCCAGATGGAAAAAACATTTCAGGTGGCCTCCTAGATTTTACCCCTTTTTGTGTTGCACGCAAGACTGAAAAAAAAAATTATTTCTGCAAAGTTCTTCTTGTCATAAGGAAACAAATATTTGGGGAATGGCAGAACCAGGTAAAATTTTCCTTCACGTCAAGAAAGTATAAATTTCACTCTCATGCTCTTGGTGTGGTTTCTGCTATGATTATTTGGACTAATTAAGCTTCTCCCTGATGAAAGCCTAGAAGTATATCACAAGAAGGACCAACTTACCCGTGACCTTTTATTTGTCTTACTCAAGCATCTCCTCCTGACCAAAACTGACAATAAAAGATTCAGCCAGACTACAGGTTTGAGCAGCTGAGTTGTTTCTAGGATCTCCTGCAATCTCAAGCTTGGAACACACACTTGTCTTTTGACTAAGTGTCTCTTATAGTGCAGTAAAACAACAGGTTTTCACACAGCGATTCCTCATTTACCTTGATCTGAAATCATTCTCAAACCATGTGGGATCAGTCCAGGGAGAAGGGGAGGAGAGGGGAAGGGAAAGGGGAAGTCCACAGTCCTCTAAAATCAGGCTTCTTAGCCTAAAGCTCAACAGCAAATAGCAGTCCACTTCCCCACATTGCTAGACTCCGAGCATTTAAAGAACATCAGCTGACCTCATTATGAGCTCTAACATAGCCAAAGGAATTCATATATTCAAATATTCTCTTGAGTGATGAGAAATATGGAGCATAACTTCAGACTTCTGCTGTTAAACTCTCACTTCTATCATAAACCAGAGTAAGAGTTCAATGCTGTTTTAGATGGAGGACTCATATTTTAAATAACTCATCTCATTAAGGCTTGGATTCCCTACTACAATTAGTTAAATTCCAGTTTGGATCATGCTTCACCTTGGATCACTTAGGGATTCAGCCACGTAATGGAACTAACTCAATTTGTCTACAGAGAAGCTGTTTTCTATAGCAACAATAAGCTGTGATTGCAACTGGATGTCGGGAGAGCACAAATCCCGCAGTTATCCTGTACCAACATCCTCTCCTTCCATCAGAACAGCAAGTTTTTAAACCAGACTCATGCAAGCTTGCATGACACACCTTGTGTAAAACTGTTGGCAGCCATCAGGACAGCCAGTTGCTTCCTGTATAGACACTGTTCCATCAGTTTTGGTTTTTTGTCTCGCTAGAACAACAGCCAGTGTCTGAAAACTCCCACAACTGAAGCAACCACGCTGATATACCGCAGTCACTGGAGGTGCTCAAGAGCCACGGGTATGTGGCACTGGGGACGTGGTTAGTAAGTCCAGTGAGGGTGGGCTGGGTTGGACTCAGCTATCTCAGTGGTCTTTTCCAGCCTTGGGTGCAACTTGTAAGAGGGAATGAAGCAGCAAACTGCCCAGCACTGAGCTGCATTCTTCTGACACATGGTATCAGTGAACTGCTGTATTTCCCTATCTTCTCTGGAGCTATTGATCTAACCTAACTGAAAAAGTAAGCCTGAACCTAGATATAAATCAGGATCATAGTCACCCATGGTTGCTTATATATTCAGAAAGACACTCCAGAGGGTAATTCAGCGCATCTAGAAATTAAAGTAGAAGTTCCTTAGTCAAAAATATTCCACAGCCAGATTTTCACCTCGCTACCACTACATTAAAAAGGAGAATCCAACTTGTGGTGTGGGTCATTGATGTTGTTCCGGGGGGAATTGTGGCTGTTCCATGCCCACAGGGTAGAAGACAGCCAGTCTTCCTCTAAGCCACATAAAAAGCTGCTTAGTGCTCCCAAAGCGAATGCTCACCAGTTGTTTCCAACTTGAAGGTCATCTTCTGGCCAGCAGCCTCGCAGATGTATTCTCCAGCATCTTTCTTCTCCAGCTGCTCCACAACCAGACGCCGTGTTTTGCCCACAGATTCCATTCTGAACTTTCTGGAGGAGGCAAGCAGTCTTCCATCCTTGTACCATTTTACTTCTGTTGGATCCTGTGCTACTTCACAGCTGAGGGAGGCACTTGCTGCCAGGGCAGCACTCACCTCTTTCTGCACCTGCTCCTGGTTTATAAACACAGGTTTTGGCTCTGAGGGAAGAAAAGAAAAAGTATTGACTGAGGGACCGAAATGAGACCAACTGGCAGGTTTGTATGTACAGGTTGGAACAGGTTTAGGTTACCACTTGTGCCCAAACTAATAGCCTTCACTAGAGAATATCAGCTCTTCTGTTGAAACTAAGTGTCAAATCTAGGCAAGAAAGAACCTAGGAACTGAAGGAACCAAGAGGGTCCTTGAACACCATCCCATGGTTGCAAGTCACTATGCAAACATATTGAACCCAAAAGAACATCTGTCCTGCAGGCAACCAAAACCTGAGTTCCTTTTACTTAAGACCCACTGTGAAACATCAAAACACATAAACATGTGATAGTCAAACCACTGGCTGCCTTTTCATGACCCAGAACAGTACTCCTGGCTTCCTGAACAGACTCCTCATGGCCTCTACCATTGCCACAACTGTGACTGTCAAAGGCACAAAGGAAATATGCTCACCAACGCAGTCCTTTGTTCTTTGTGTGTGATTTGCAGATATCTATCTTACTTTGAGCTCTGGCAATAGTCAGCTCTACCAGGTCTCTTACTGTGAGTAGCAGACTCACCTATCCAGATGCAGCCTCCAACATAAAGGCATAGTAAAAAGGCAGTGTACTACTAGGAGAAGTTCCTGCTTCTCCTGCCATGAAAGGCTGCACGTAGAACATGCACTCCAGCCTCACTGCACATACTTATCTTAGTCAAATGTTTAGGTGAACAAGAATTACAGTTTGGGATCTCAGGCACAGGAGAGATTTGAATAATATCTTGAATATTGCTTCCACTGTACATATATTACTAATTATTGCTCTACAGACAGACTGAAACAGGTCTTTGTGTCATACTGAAACCAAATACTTTCTACAAACCCAGGCAATCAAGTCTAGGGAAAAAACCTCAGCACAGACTACAGTGATCCAGGTGCAGTATAATAGAAACTAGATTTTACTTTACTGTTCTCTGCTGTATTTCATACAACACCTGTCTTACCTGTGACATGAATCTTGAAGGTGAGTTTCTGGCCAGCAGCCTCGCAGCTGTACTCCCCTGCATCTTTCTTCTCCACCTGGCTCACCACCAGCCGACGCTGTTTGCCCTCTGACTCTACCTTGAACTTCTTGCTCGAGGTGATCAGTTTCCCCTCCTTTTATCACTTGACCTCTGTGATAAAATGTTTGCTCATTAAGACCGGGATGTGGTAGCATTGTGGTGGAGTGCTTGTTCATTAGGACCGGGATATAATGGTGGAATATGGAGGCCACAAAGGTTGCAGAACACTCTAATTTTATGGGTAGATTGTGTACTCTGCGTAGTTACAGGCAAAGCGCGCCCCGATGGATACAAAGTTCCACGGAAGGACCAACCAAGGAACGACACACCAAGTCGCACGATCACAACCGACCAATTAAAGGACAATACGCTCGGGATGGACAATACAAAAGAAGTTGCAAGGGACGGGACGGCGCGGCAGTTGGAGGAACAATAATCCCCCTGTCGCCCAGCGCTGAATTGCCTTTTAGTTTTACCCGCTACAATTAATAAAAGTTTATAATTGGAACATTATTGGCTCATTGCTTATAAATTGATGACAACCTCCATCTTCTCTTGGGCCACCTCGCAGCTCAGCGTGGCATTTTCTGTTGTTGCAGCCTTCACCACCTTCTGTACCTTCTCCTTGTTTGTAAATACAAATTCTGGCTCTGAAAAGAGAGAGATACATTAGTTTGGCCTCTTGAAAGAAGAGCAGGTTTTGGGGAAGGAGTCAGAAAAATGAATCAGTTCTCCCAGTCTGATGCCCCAAGAGAATGATGTGGAGAGAAGTTGTGCAATTTATGGATGCCCCATCCCTGAAAACATTCAAGTCTAGGCTGGATGGGTGTTAGAGCAACCTAGTCACAAAGAATGTGTTCCTTTCCAGGACAGAGATTGGAACTGGATGATCCTCCAGGTCCCTTCCAACAAAAGGCATTCTGTGATGCTTCTTGTATGACTCTCATGACTCTTTCGTCCCCTAGCTGCCATTTACTTATGTCTTCAAAACATCAACTTATACAAAACATTCCTGTAGTATTCTCTCCCATGCTAAATGAGCCCTTCCAAGACAAAAACATGTTACATAGAGCACACCCCCTAGTGCTTGACACAAAGCCCCTGTTCTGAAACTTCCTGAGACGCAGCTGCATTGCAGAGTTGTTCTAGTGGTACAGGCACGTGGGAATGGAGAAGTGCAATCAGAACTTTCTTGTCTATGGCCTCATTCCCACAGCAAAAGGAAATTCCTGAAGATTTTAAAAGATGGAGCTGCCTCACAACTGTATTTAGAATAATTTGTTCAATTTCCTCATCAGAAATTAACCACCCCAAAGTTCAGCTCCAAAAATTTTAAGCATAGCAGGGAAAACTTACAAACTAATGACCGTTTTCTAAAACATTCTAGAATGAAAGGCCAAAATGTGTTCTCTCTCACCTGTGACATGAATCTTGAAGGTGAGTTTCTGGCCAGCAGCCTCGCAGCTGTACTCCCCTGCATCTTTCTTCTCTACCTGGATCACCACCAGCCGACACTGTTTGCCCTCTGACTCCACCTTGAACTTCTTGCTCGAGGTGATCAGTTTCCCCTCCTTGTACCACTTCACCTCCATCTTCTCCTGGGCCACCTCGCAGCTCAGCGTGGCATTTTGAGTCAGTGCAGCCTTCACCTCCTTTTGTACCTTGTCCTTGTTTGTAAACACGTCTTCTTTCTCTGCAGGGACATCACAACAGTCACACCATTTTGCTGTAGTCTGCTGCAGAGCTTACTCCAGTTCCCCATTTTCATTATACTTGCCCTTCACAGGGACCATCATGATGCCTCATTAAGACAGGAAAATACTTTCCCCTCTATTTTGCCTTGGGAAATGAATAGGCATATCATTTCATATCATATCATAAATCTAAACATTTCGCAGTCTGATAGCAGATTTGGACATGAGATTTAGAACACCTGCATGCACTGCTGAACCTCCTCCCTTCTCTTTGTTTCTTCTGATGTCTCTCTACATTTCCAGTAAATCAGAAGGGAATGGCCCTCTAGAACAGGTTGCCCAAGGAGACTGTGGATGCTCCATCCCTGCAGGCATTCAAGGCCAGGCTGGATGTGGTTCTGGGCAGCCTGGGCTGCTGCTTGGCAACCCTGCACATAGGAAGAAGGGGGTTGGAACTGGATGAGCACTGTGGGCCTTTGCAACCCAGGCCATTTATGAGTCTGATTAGTGGCATTTTCCACCTCATTGTGTCATTCAAATTTTGTAACCAGATCTCATCAAACACCTCCCCTTTTCTCACTCCTTGCATGCCTGGTGTGCTCTTGCACTGTAACCCTGCAGACACCAGCTGACTACAAGAGCTGCACAAGTTACCCTCCTTGCCTATTGTTTGTTGCAGTAATTCATTCCTGGATGGAAAAGCACATGTAGAAAAGTGTTGCTATGACACTAGATGACAAAGAAAGTCCTATAGCCAAAATGTTTTGCACCAGAGAGGCTGTAAGTTGATCCTCCAAATGCAAGACACACAAAATGAAGTGTTCCTTTATCTCTGGGATTCCAAGCATTTTCTCACCTCTGACTTTCACTTGGAATGTTGCTTTGTCATCTTTTGTTTCACAGCTGTAGCTCCCTTGGTCTTTCAGGGTCACATTTTTGACCATGAGCTTGCGGTGCGTCCCCTGGGAGATGATGGTTGTCCTCTGGTCCTGCTTCACCTCTGTTTGATCTTTCTTCTATACGACAGCTCCGCTTGCAGCTGACACCTCACACACCAGCTCCAGGTCTTCAGAAGGACTGACTGATATTTCTGGAGTCGTTTTGGACTTGCTGACAACATTAATGGCTTCATCTGAAGAAAAAAAGAGAAAGTGGTTTACATCCTGACTCAGGCTTATTCAGCACAGCATTAAGATACAGTTAGAACTGATTGTAATGTCTCTGCTCATTACATCTGGGGGATCAAGTTTCACCTCTGGAGGTACTCACATACAAACGTGTGCTTGATTCTCCTGTGTAAGGAAAGAGTAAGTTCTATGCAGACAGTTCTTATTTCTTCTAATCAATTCTGTATTCTGCACATGTTCTTCTGAAGCTAAAATGAAGGCAGCTAAGTAACCTGTTTGCAATACATGAACAAACCAATTCAACACCTTGTCTCTAAGCTAACAAGCAGCGTTTGATGAGCACATCAGTATTTCATGCCCTTCATTCCATCCAGACTGTATTGGCAATAACTATGCTGGTATTAACAAGGATAGCAATTACAAGCAAAATGGTAGAAATACAGAAGATATAAGGAAAAGGGAACTCACCAGAGCTGAGGCGATCCTCCCTGGTGAGCAATCTCCAAGAGATGCTGCCTCAGTGAGGGTCAGCCCTTAAATGAGGTCTCAGAGGAGGTGGAGTCGAACTCCACCCCTCCAGGGAGCACAGCTACATAACTTTCACCTGTGCTCCCACAGCTGACCCCACACTTGCCTCAGCTGATCAATCAGTGGTTCACATTGTGATCTCCCATACACTCCACCCCTTCACAACGTGAACCAATGATTAGGTGAGTTCCCCTTATTACAGAGACCCAATCACGACGCTGATACAATCTCCCGTCGCATTAGATGTTGATATTATTCAAATGATGATGATTGGATGGGTGTTTATGATCTTCCATGGGCCAGTGCTTGATAGATGTTACCGGAGACAAATCATCTTGAAGTGCAGGTCCGTCTGCGTTTCATCAGTCCAGAGTAATGGTCCTAGAGGCTTAGAATCAATCTTAAGGGGAGTAATATAGATGTTTCAAGGGTACTAGGAGGGGAAGATCCGCCCTCCAGGGCAAGATACAGGCCGTATTCTTATCTTGGGTCAATACTTCTGCATGTACTGGATTATGTCCCGGCCTCCGATACCATACCCTCTGGCCAGATATCTGTGGCTGTATAACTATATCTGGCACCAGAGGAGGAGTCTTGATCTGCCATAGGGACATAATAGGTGTTCCTTTAGCAATAAAGGCCGGAGTATTGACCACGATGTCAGTAGGCCATGTACCTATCACCGAGGGGGTGACTGAACCTCCCACCTCCAATAATCTCCCCCAAGGTGCAAGTAGGCCACACCATTTGGGTCCTACCTGCACCTTCCAAGGCCAATTTATCTTATGGATTCCCGGTTCTAAATTCTCAGGGGCAGGGAGCAGAAGATTATTTTCAGTACCAACCTGCGGTTTTACCTTATTATCGGTGCCTGTAATTTGGATCCTAAGAGGGGAGGCCCATATAGTTTGTAACATTTTCAGGGCACTGGGTCTGCCATCCCGAGGTCTTTCATTCAGGTCCCGCACGGTTTCATATAATCTTTTTGTCCACCCCTGCAGGGACTGAGAGTCTGTTTTCAGGGCAGCCTTAAGGATACCATTATAACGTTCAATAAGGCCTGCCCCTGTTGGGTTATATGGCAGGTGGAATCGCCATTCAATGTTGTTTTCTTCTGCCCAGCGCTGTATCATCGCTCCAGTGAAGTGAGTCCCTTGGTCACTCTCGATAACTTGAGGTGTCCCGTATGCAGACATCAGTTTAGTAAGTGCCTTAATTGTGTATGCTTGATTTGCCTTTGGTACAGGATAGGCTTGCAGCAGTCCACTTACAGTGTCAACGCAGGTCAGGGCATATCTCGCCCCCTCAGACCGAGGGAGGGGCCCAATGTAGTCGACCTGCCATCTCTGAAGAGGACTATATCCTCTAGCAATGTGGGATGTTGTTTCAGGCAACGGTCTCGGTCTCATCTTTGAGCAAGCATCGCAATCCTGACATGCTTGAACGATATCAGATAGTTGTACAGGCAGCCCCCATGCTTTAGCAGCTGCCCACATTATCTTCTGTCCAGCATGCCGTAGCTTCTGATGTAACCAACGGGCAATATTTTCAGATTGTGAATTCTCAATCCATCGGATTCGGGCCAGTGTGTCAGCTTCATCATTTCCTGGTGACTGCAAGGGTTGATGACCAGAGACATGGTAGACACATACTGTCCTGTGTTTGACCGTATTCCAAATGTCTACCCACATGTCTTTACCCCAAATCGGTCGGGCGTGGATAGTCCATTCCTGGGTAGCCCATTGCGTAATCCACAGAGTGAGCCCCCGGTACACAGCCCAACTATCTGTACAGATGTTCAGGATGCCGTCACCAGGTTCTTTAGTTATAACCATCCACACGGCTCGCAATTCTGCCCATTGGCTGCTTTGACCATCCCCCTCATCAAACCAGATGGTCTCAGTAGAGGGATGGTATGCTATTGCTCGCCACTTGCTCGGGTTGCCTCTGCTGGACCCATCCGTATACCAGGCATCTTCAGGAATAGGATATCTTCCTTCCTGAACGGGACTCTTTTCTGGAAACGCTTGGACTTTATCTACTACCGCACTGGGTAGTACTTTGGTTTTCCCGGACCAAATTACTCCCAGGAATTTTACAGATAGCCCCGGACCTTGCACCTTCTGTGGGTTTATAGCCCACCCTCTTTTCTGCAGGTAAGCTATCAACAAATCTGCTGCTTGTCTCACCGCCTCTAACGAATCGGATGTTAACAGGAGGTCATCAATATAATGATATAAATTGACATTATTTGGCTTTTCCCACTTAGCCAGATCACGTGCCACTAAATTATGACAAAAAGTGGGCGAATGTACGTACCCTTGGGGTAGGACCTGGAAAGTCCATTGCCTCCCTTCCCATGTAAATGCAAACTGATCTTGCGATTCTTCACTGATTGGAATACTGAAGAATGCATTCGCCAAATCCAAGACACAGTGATATGTTTTGATTTCCCTGCTTAGTGTGTCCATTAGGGAGGCAATATTGGGTACAGCCGCATGAACAGGTGGCGTGACCTTATTTAATTCCCTATAGTCTACTGTCATCCTCCATGTTCCATCCAGTTTTCGCACTGGCCATATTGGGGAGTTATATGGGCTATGTGCAGGCCTTATAATACCCACTCTTTCTAATTCCTGCACCGTCTTTGTTATTTCATCCTGCCCACCCGGGAGTCTGTACTGTTTCACATTAGTAATCCGGCGTGGCTTCGGCAAACAAATAGGCTCATGTTTTGCATGGCCTCTCAATATTGTCTGGATTGCCCGGATACTAATGCATCTCTGCCGCAATCGGAACTCTCCCACTGTTGTATGGAGAGCCAGACCCCACAGGATATCAATTCCTAATATATACTCTGGAATTGGGGCAATGGATACCTTGTACTCCCGTGGTGGAAGACGCCCGACCCCCAGTTTTACCCAGGTTTGGGTGACCGGAATGGTTTGTCCCCCAAAACCTCCAATCATCACTCTATTACCTTTAAATTTAGTTGGGTCTCCATATATTATAGATGTCTCTGCCCCGGTATCAACTAGGGCCATAACCTTCTGTATATTCTTTCGGGACCAGTATATCGTCAGTTCCACATAGGGCCTCCGGTCCCGTCTAGAGGCCCTAGGAGGACTGACATCCCTCGTCAAGCCATGAACTGAGCCAGATTCAAGTCTTTTACCTCCGATACCTCCGGTGTCATAACCCGAGGCACCTGAGGTGGCTTCTTTTTCCTATTTGGAACTATAAAATCTTCTAAATTCCATGTTGTTGTTGGTCGCCGCTCTATAAATCTTATCCCTGGCCGTTTGGGTTTATTCTGAAATTTTTGTTCATCCTTCAGTTGCTTCCACAACTGAAGGAGAACCTGATTGGGCTGCCCATCAATTTTTGAAAACTGAACGCCTGCCCGGAGCAGATCATTAAACATTTGTTTCCGGGATACCCTAACAGGTCCTGCCCGAGAAGTTCGCGGGGCCGATCTTCTGGCTCGCACTATTGGAAAAGCCCCGGCATCCTCAATCACCCTGATATTGCGCTTAGCTCGTAAACGCTCAGTTTCTCCGAGGTCTGCTACCAATTGGGCGGCTTGTTGGACTACTGCCTCTGCGGATACTACTGGATTAAGTATGGAAACCAAGGTTCCATACATATGAGAGGGTGCTTACTGTAAAATTAGGTCCCTCATTCCCGCAGAAAATTTAACCATATCAGGGCTATCGAATGTGTCTTCGTAGATAGCCTCTCTCATACCTAATTCGCCTATATAATTTTGAAGGTCTTCCATAGAAGACCACATCCCTGTGTTTACTGGCATGTCAGTTTTATTTGTCCACACCATGCGGCAAGCAGCCGTTATCCATTCTACAATTGAATGGTTTTCTTCAGGGAACTGAGTCCCAGCATACAGTCTCTGCCGAAGGGCAGGATGTACTGTTATTGTGGCCAACTTAGATACTTCGGGGCCACTAACCAGTACACTATCTGCCCCTGAATCCCATAACCGTAATAACCAAGCCGGAACACTTTCCCTTGGCCTTTGCCTAAATCGTTGCACTAGGTCCATGAGTTCAGTAGGCGTATATGGACGGGCTGTTACATGTAAAACAGATTCGGCAGGGGGCCATTGATCAGGAGGCACTCCTGCTGGTCGATCTTGAATTTTCTTTGTTTTTTGAGTTATTACTGGACGGACTTCTAGTGAGTCCGTCTCAGATGGTTTTTCTAGATCAGATTTAGTGATCTTATTTTGATTCATTTCTTCAGGATCTTGATCGTCATTAAATGAAATGTATCTAATTTGAGGGTTGGAGGAAGAAAATGACGGTTTTTTTCCTGTCAATAGATTGATCTCACCCTCCAATTTTTCAATACGGGCCTTTAACAATTCATTTTCATGTGCAATGTTGTTTGATTTTATCTCTGCCCGATTTAAAGCATTTAATAATGGCCAGGCTGCCATAGATGCAGCCATTCGCTTTTCTTTTGTAATTAAGATATCTTTTTGTAGTCCTAGAAAGTAATCAGTTAGACAATAGGCGTCCATGTTATTTGGTACTCTTAAAGGGCCCCATTGTTCAATAATTGTTGCTAATTGGTAATATGGGGACGCCTCAAAACCTGGAATTTGTCCAGGAAGGCATGTCCCTAAGGGGGTGGTCTTCTCCCCCTTGTACCAATTAAAGATTTTCCACACAAAGGACATTTTTTTTTTTCCTTATATTTCTAGAAGCCAAGTCAGTGGCTCCTGCCTGGCTTGCCAAATGTATTGGCAATAACTATGCTGGTATTAACAAGGATAGCAATTACAAGTAAAATGGTAGAAAAACAGAAGATATAAGGAAAAGGGAACTCACCAGAGCTGAGGTGATCCTCCCTGGTGAGCAATCTCCAAGAGATGCTGCCTCAGTGAGGGTCAGCCCTTAAATGAGGTCTCAGAGGAGGTGGAGTCGAACTCCACCCCTCCAGGGAGCACAGCTACATAACTTTCACCTGTGCTCCCACAGCTGACCCCACACTTGCCTCAGCTGATCAATCAGTGGTTCACATTGTGATCTCCCATACACAGACAGAACCTGCCTGAGGAGCAAGCTGATGGCTGTCAGCTACAGGCAGACCTAGCTTTGTACTGCATTTCTTAGAGCAACAACTGTTGCTTTCAGTCACTGAATATACCAAGGCCAATTACTATGCCAGGAACATTTATGGCATCAGTGAACAAAAAATGCGTTAAAAATTGTAATAGACAGGAGCCATTTATTCTTTTATAACTAGGTGACCAAAGAACAACAGTCCTTCTAGAGTCAAGCTGTTAAGAACTAATAGCATCAATCAATATCACATAGATAGATTACTTCCCTGCCCTAAGACCATCTTGCGACCATTTGGTGCTCCTAATTAAGCCCTCTTGATGGCATTTTGTCTGAGCCATGTGACATTTTGTGATAGGAGTTACTGCTAGTGTTCCCTTAACCCTACACCAAAGTAGGAGGTATCCATTCTCAGGGAATCATGCAGGCTTCCTCTGTATTTGATGCTCAGAGACAGCCCCAGAACTTTTTAAATCTTAGCTTAGCTCTCATCCAATAATGTTCATCAAACAGTGCAACTTGTCCTTTGGGGATGCCTTTGTTCTGCATCAACCAGTTCCAACGGAGTCTTCTTGGCTTGTTTTAGATCAGTTTTTCAACAGATAAAGCCAGGGTCTTTGAATTACAAAGTGAAATTGCAGAATGCATGATTCTCAACCAAACAGAACAGGAGGTGGGATGCAGGGTGAATACCTGAGCCAATACCACCTGCAAGCAATCCTTCAATATCTTAGGAATCTCTAGCCACCCCAAATCCAGTGTTGTGCTTGATCTATCATCTCTGCTGAGTTTTTAGCTAAGCTGATGGTGAGCATCACGGTGGTGATGGGTGAGCAGTCAGACTAGAGGGTCTTAATCAACCGTAAGGATCCTGTGATCAGAGGAACGTGAATGTGCTGTTAAAGGTCACAAGCGCTGCACTGCAGCATGAGCATACACAGCGAAAGGCTTTCAGTAGAGCTTCAGTTCATAAATGAGGACTGGGTTATGGAAAATAGGCTCAAGATATAAAACAGAAAACAGATCTTAACGCCAGGTTCTGTGAATGCAACCAGCTGAATTTCACAGATATTGAATTTCAATGACAATTTCTTGTGTTATTTTACCCTCCAGCTCCACCCTGAACAGGAACATGTCAGTGACAAGCATTACTCCTCCAGGCTTGACCTAACAGTGCTTTACTTGCACTATGAGCTAATGGCTGTGCTTACAGCACCTCAGGGAGACACCTCAGAGATCACAATGTCCTTCGGGTACAGCAGGAGACACTCAACTCTCCAAATGTGGAGTTTAATTTGTCCAAAGAGGAGACAGGATTCCCATGCTAATAACTTAGGACCATTTCAGTCATAGGTTTAAAGATGATGTAAGTGCTGAGGCAATACATGAACTAGATGAATGAAGCCCAGATGTCATGGCTCAAGTCGTGACTCCAGCCCCAGCTGGAGCTAAGGCTGTCTTGAATTCATCACAACACAGTTACATTATTTGCTCATACTGTGGATTTGCATAGGGACAACAGGAAGGTCAGAATTGCTTCAATAGAGCTATGCAATCTTTGTCCTAAATACTGGAAACCCACAGCGTTGGACAAATAAAATGAATTAAGTCTGAAGTGCTTTACATGGATTGTGATCCTATGTTTGCCTCACAAACTTACCTGAGACTTTCCAATCAAAAATCAGAGTGTCATCTCCAATTGTGTAGATGTATGTTCCCTCGTCTTCTTTCGTTACAGCTGAAGCCACAAGCTTATGCAGTTTCCCTTTATCTTCCATTGTGAATTTCTTAGTGGTCTTGATTTCTTTGCCATTTTTGTACCACTTCACCATGACATTGGCTTCAGAGGTCTCAGAAACAAATTCAGCTTGTTTTCCAGCAACGGCCCTGATTACTCCTCCACTTGTCTCTTTGATTACGAAGTTTGCCAGTGCTGAAACAAAATATGAAGACACAAAATACATATGATGGTAAAGAACTGCAGGGACATTGGTGACCATGAGGCATTCATTTATCATAAGATCAAACGTGCACGTTTAATCCTAGTTCTAATTGCTAGATTCTAATTCAGAAGCTGGCAAATTGGCAGCTTTTATAAACCACGTACCAGATTACCTTATCTCCACAAGTTGAAGGACGTACACTGTACAGGGGACAGAGCCAAAGGAAGAAGCCCAAGGCTTCAAGAAAATTCTAAAATAGGAAAACTGAGGAAAGAATTGGAACAAGCAAACTAGAAGGAAATCAATGGAGGGGGTATCTATTACTGCACTGTAACCCCCTGGCAAACAAATCAAGCCTAAAAGATAGAGATATCACTTAGGACTGAAAAGAAAAAAGAAAAAAAATAATTCCTTTATGGAAATTAATTGGAGTGCAAAAGTTAGATGATAAAACTGGCCCTTATTAACACACAGTGGAATAATTGACTTCAAAGATTCAAAATCTCACCACTGTCTTAGCCAAAAGTTCAAGCCTAAGTCCACGGTCCTATTTTACTGAGGGTAATTGAGCTTGTTTTCCAACTTCTTGTTAACATATCATTTCAAAACAGCGCACACAACTGAGTTGGGTCTGTTGAGACAGCACAGTCAGAGCTGCTAAAATCAAAGTCTGGATTATGCATGCATTTGTTCTGCAGTTCCAAGAACACGCATGTATAATACAAATTCAACAACGTTCTACAGAATGCCTGTATTTAGGAGCTCGAGAGCCAGCTGATGGACACTGGGATGACTGAGATCCTGTCAATACATTTAACTCCATCCTATCATACAGTCAAATTTCATTCATTTTTTCAGCAACTGTCTCTTATCATTGTAGTTCCCTCACCACTGCTGGATGTGAGCCCAACCACACAAAAGCAGCTGCTGGTTTTCACTGCAGATACTGCAGTAAGGAGAAACAGCCTCCAGACTGGACCAGCTGAGCGTGGCCCTACCAGGATTTGCTCCAAAGGTCTTATTACCAGTAGTGCTTCCCGATGAAATACATGGGGGTCCTCCTTTGATTCCAACCCCAACCCACCCCACCATGCCCCCTGATAACATCCATCAGGGCCACATCTCGACAGCTCCTGAACACCTCCAGGGATCCCACCGCCTACCTGGGCAGCCTGTGCCAGTTAATTCTATGGGCAGACCTGCCAGTATGAAATATTATGCTAACATGACAAAGAGAGAGAAGAAAAGCAAAATTAAGACTAGCTGACAAGCCTTGGCAGGAAGTTCTGCTCTCCATCAATTTAGTCCCTGTGACTCTTCACAGGTGTTTTCTACATTTGGGATCACTGCTACAAAAAGAGATGTTGACATCATCTCTTGTGGCCACCCTGACAGAAGAGCAGGAAGGCTGGGATGCTCTTTTTCCTGTCTTTCCCTTGATTTCCTCTATATCTTAGGGACGAATCACAGGACAGAACACAGAAATCAAATGGCTCTACAAAGCAGATTGGCCAGTTCAAGTCAAAACAGCCACTGAAAACACCCCAGATGCTGTCTGACAACAGCTGGACTGTCGGGGAGTCAGGTGAATGCAGTCTGCTGGCCCTGGGCAGGAGGAGCACAGCCCAGACTGTCACATACCTTTCACTGAAAGCTGATAGAGCATTTTATCCCCCTCACAGATGCACTGATAACTTGCAGCATCATCCATTGAGTCGTTGTGAATTTTCAGGGTGTGTTTCTTCCCCACAATTTGCAGTTCATAATTTTCACTGGCCTTGAGCTCCTTCCCATCCTTCATCCACTCCACAGTAGCGCCTGTGTCTGAAAGCTCAGCCTGCAGTTTGGCTTCCTCACGCAGCCGAGCGCAGATCTTTTCTACATCTTTGCTCTTCTTGGTAAATCTCACTGCAGCACCTGTCAGGAGCAAAGGCCTCGTTATTTCAATTTATATCAGGCTAACGTGGTCAATGTTTGCTGCAACATCTCTGAAAAAGTATCACCTTCTGTTCCTGCACTCATCATTGTGTCAGTGCTGAGCAATTCAAGATATTTCATTTGGTCTTCTTGCTGGATTTACTAAGTAAAAATCAACCAAACATCTCCTTCTACTGATTAATAATGCTCTAAACATGCTTCTGCAGAGGTTTCCACCCAATGACAAACAGGTCCTCCCATCATGAATGTTTATTTGTTCTACTTTGTCATGCAAAGCTGATTGATAGAGATATTATTGGAATGATTGCTCCCCTACTTCTAAACTATTCCAGTGCAATCAGAAAGGCTGTCTGAACCTGCAGCTGAAAGTACTGCTCTATGGTCATGTAGTGGTAAACCTGGTGACTGAATGCACTGGCCAATAGCTGTGAACTGCAGACATTCATCAGCTGGCATGCTTGCACGTTGTTGTAAGGTCAATAGTAAACATGGCATCCCCTCCAGGTACAGCTTCACCAGTTGTTAGGGGGGATTTCACAGCCAGGACTGGGTCTGAGGAAGAACATGTATGTCTTAATGCTCTTTAGATGCAAGTCTGGTATCTCATTTAGAGATGGAAGATTAAATCATAGGTACATTTCTACTTCTCCCTTTGCATGAGTGCTAGAAGAAGCACTTCTGTGCTTAAGATCTGTTACAGAAAGTTCTGCCTCTTGCACATGTGAGATATCAAAAGATAAGGATATTCATGTCTCTGTCACAGAAACAACTCGTATCACTTTAGTGGTAGCTGGAGGTTGATAGGAGATAGGAGAACTAGGAATAAAGGAAAGCCTTTGGTGTGTTAATGCACTGCTAACCTTAAAGTCAAAGGAAGCATCTTTAGGGAACCAACACAGCTGCTCAGCACACACTGACCCATTTCCATTGGGGTTTTTGTGCTTACCAAGGTGCACGCTCCCTGGGAATTCCAGAGACGGGCTCTGTCCATGCGCATTGACTGCAGACACTCGGAACTGATCATCAGCCTCTTCAGACAGATTGCTCACCGTGAACTCTGGGACGGGGACATGAGACTCGTGGCACCTCACCCAGGTGAAGCCAGTTAGTTTCTTGCATTCCACAATGTAGCCATCGACTGGAATGGGGCGGTGCATCTTCGGAGGGGACCATGCCAGCGTCACTGAGGTTTCTGTTTTATTTTTCACCACGGGGTCAGTTGGGGGCTGGGTGGGAGGTTTTCTGGGAGCTGAACAGAAATAAATTTCAGAAATATTAGCATAAGGTCATGTAGGCTGGAAAAGACCTTCAAAAGACCTTCAAAATCAGCAGACTCAACTTTCAGCATGACCTACTGAGTCCCACCATTAACTACTGTGGTACCTGAGGACATACATGACAAGCTTATTCCTGCAGGTATTTACATAGTGAATATATTCACCCTCTGGTTGCTTTGGAACATTTTAGAGGTTAAAATCCCATCAGACTTTTTCACTGTGTGCAGCCACTGATACAGGCAGGAGGCTGGGAATTACCTGATGGGCTCTAGTTACAGACTACTGACACAGTAAAGGATTGATTTCATTTAATTTTGGCCATCAGAAAGTTTGGTGTCTGGTTTCAGTCACCCATCTGGACTCCAATTATAATCATATGGAGAACAGCACATTCAGGAGAACTCATCTCAATAAACCTGAATGAAATCACAGAATCATAGGATCATGGGAGGGCTTGGGTTGGAAGAAACCTTCAAGATCATTAAGTGCTAGATGCCAAAGGTCCCACTAACACAGTATTAAGCCAAAAGCTAGATGCTGGAATCAGATCTCCTGACCTTACCATCAGAAATTGAGATGTCATATTTTGCTCAGAGGTGCCTGCTTGTAGGAGGGACAGCTTCCGAGCTTTTTCTGCTCCAGGAACCAGCTCGAGCTTCAGAATTTAAACAGCAGTCAGAAATTAAACTGAGCTTTGTCACCTCCATCAAATAGAAGGAGTGGTTGGGTGGTACAGCTTTCCAAATCGCTTAGAAACTGTCACAACAATCAGATGCCTACCTTTTCTTTTTTAACTTGTTAATACATAGAGCTTAATAGCATCAGAATGCCCCAAGCACTTCAGACAACAGGACAGCTGTAAACCCTTCTTTAAGGATTCCTTTGTTTAACCACTGAGTAACTGTAATTCAGTGGTGCTGGTAGGAGAAGGGAAGTCCTAATCTTCCCAGATGGTGAACAGAGTTGATGTTCACATGCAGACTGGTGCTGCAGCACAGCCAGAAACCACTCATTTGGGAAACACAGCACCAAGAAAATAATGGGAATAGCTTCATAAAATCAGGCAGCTTCACCCAAATTTCATGTCAGATCTATAATTCTTCCTATTTTCAGGAAGAAATGATTTCCCTTTTTCTTGTAGTTTTATTTTCTTTTCCTTTCCAGCAAGCAGCTTTGTAGCTTACAAATTGTTTTCTAATCACCTCCTGGTGTGGACAAATCACACAGGTCTGACTCCATGTTTTACATAGTTAGCATATTATATTTGTTCCACTATGGAACTGTACAGTCATAGAATGGCCTGGGTTGAAAAGGATCCCAAAAATCATCCAGTTCCAACCCCCTGCTATGTGCAGGGACGCCATCCACCAGACCAGGCTGCCCAGAGCCACATCCAGCCTGGCCTTGAATGCCTGCAGGGATGGGGCATCCACAGCCTCCTTGGGCAACCTGTTCCAGTGCGTCACCACCCTCTGAGTGAAAAACATCTTCCTAAGATCCAACCTGATCCACAACCCCTACACACCCTCAGAGCCCCCTAGAGCCCCTAGTCCTCCTATTGCCCACCACAGCCCCATATGCCCACTAGAGTCCCCCTCAACTCTCTTTACAGGCCCTGCACAGCTCTATATAACAGTCTTATAGAACTACCTCTAGTAGAAGCAATCTCCACACAGAGATCCTTTCCCAGCACACTGCGCCACGGGGGGAGCAAAACGGGGGGGGGGCACATACACACACAGCGCCGGGGGGGCCCGTAACCGACCCCCACCCATCCTTTAAAGGGGTGGGGGGTCCGTTTTAATGGGGGGGGGGGCGAGATCACCTTCACCCCCCACCCCCCCATCCCCACCCCATCCTTTAAAAGGGGGGTGTCCATTTTGGTGTTGGGGGGCAGTGACAATCCGCCCCCCCACCCCATCGTTTAAAGGAGGGGGGGTCCGAGACCACCCCCCCCACCCCATCTTTTAAGGGGGGGGGTCAGGGGCTCATGGGGGGCAGCACATCGTGCACAACATTGTGGGGGGGGGGGGGCTTTAAAAGGCGGGGGTTACAAAAAGCATAGCTCTCAACTATAGATGGGATTGGGGGGGGCTCAATCGATGGGGGGGGGGCCCTTCATGCAGGGGGGGCACAGCGTAAGTCAGCGGCTTTGAGGGGGGGTGTTGGGGCTGTTTGGCCTTTGGGGGGGTTATTGTGTGCCCCACCCCCACCACCCCCACACACAATGGGGTGTTAATGTGGGGGGGGGGGGCTTAGATTAGTTGCGTTCCCTATAGCACTGCCCCCCCCCGTCATTAACCCCCCCGCTTTATCCTTACGGCTGAGCCCCCCCCCGACAGCGCCCCATTCATCTTGATGGGGGGGGGGGGTTTGTCACACGACCCCGGCGCGGCTTACGGCACATCGTCGACCCCACCCCACCCCCCATAACCCCACCCGGGGGGGGAGGGGGCGATGTGGTGAGTGGGGGGGGGTTCCGGAGGTGGGGGTGAGCAAAGCGCAATATGGGGGGGGGGGTCCTATAACTGGAGGGCAGCGGCTGCACAAAGAGCCCGCGGGGGTCGGAGAGCAGCACTTTGGCTGGGGGGGGTCCACGGGGTCCGGAGGTAATGCTGCCCCACCCCCTCCCCCACCCCCCACTGCCGACCCCCCCCCCCGCGTTGCCCCCCCGCCCCAACGTCAGCTCCTGCGGCAGCTCCTCGTCGCTCTCCTCCTCCTCTTCCTCGTCTGGGGGGTCAATATGTGGGGGGGGGGGTCCCATCGGGCAGCGGCAGCTCCGCCGGCTCCGATTGGCTGAGCCGCAGTGCGCGGGAGCGGCTGTTGTGTGCCGGTCGGTGGAGGGGCGGCTCTTCATGGAGCTGCCCCGCAGCCAACAACAGCCTGAATGAGATCCTGGAGTCCCAGACGCTGGAGGATGAGCTGGGAAAGAGCAGAGGCTCCCCACAGAAGGGCAAATCACGTCTGATAACGTGAGTGTGGAGCACAGCCAGCCCCTTCCTCACATGTGTGGGGCTTCCATGTTCCTCTGTGCCCATTGCAATGTGCCACCCCAATCCTGCTGCCCAGCCAGGAGTGGATGGGATGAGCAGGTTGGGATGCACAGAGCAGTGCTCAGACATTGCTGGGACATTTGTGCACTGCTGTTGAGCTTCCCTTTGTGCAGCAGGGGAGAGGATGGAGGTTTACAGGTGGATGGTTGTTATTTCTATGGCATTGCACAGGTGGTAGAACCATGTCCATTCCCAAACTTATTCCAGGGCATGCGGGAATTTGTGCAGTTGTAGTTCCTGAATTGTGCTATTTAAAACCCTCCTGTAAATGGGGATGTTTTGTAATGCCTGCTGGGGCTGCAGGCAGCATTGCCTTCCTCCTTAGGGGGCAGGTTTAATCACAAGCCTCCCTATTTCCTATCACAAACGTCCTACAAACCATGTCTGGGCATTGCTGTCTCGGCCTGGATCTCAGCTCCTGAGACTGTCAGATGTGAAGCAGCAGCAGCTGGGTCAGGGCTGGCTCTGTGTGCCCTCTCTGGGTCTGTGGGCACAGAGTGGGGCAGAGGGATGACTGTGAGAGGGAGGAATTGCCCAGCCACTAGAAAGAGGAAATCAGCTGAAAAGGGGAGTTTTGAGAAGCACTGAGGCTGTGGCTGCTTTGACAGTAAGAAGAAACCAAGCTGTCACTGTGCAGATGGGAACTCCAGTAGGAGAGCTGTGGTGGCTTTACAGATGGCAGACAGCAGCTGGAGTGTAGAGCCAAGGGTAGGGGGGGGATCTTCCTCTTAGCAATGCCATGCAAAGAATGATGCAGACTCCTGCAGGGTCGGCTTTGCTGTGTGACCCTGGGTGGAAGCAGCTGGAAGGTCTCAGCCCTTCTGCGTTATCCCAGGAGCTGGGGCAGTGCTCGGTCTCATCCCACCTCTGCTAATAGCAAATGCAGAATCCCTTATCTGAGTGCCCTTTTCTCTCATGTAGAGTCATCAACCCTGGGAAGTTCACAAAAAGTTTGGGTGTTGTGTTGAGGGATGTGATTTAACTGGGAAGTATTGGTGATGGTTGGACTGGATGATCATAAGATCATCCAGATCATAAGATCTGAGATCATAAGATCATAAGATCATCCAGGTCTTTTCCAACCTTGAAAATTCTATGGAGTTGTAGCAGATTGTGGGGGTGTAGGTGTGGTATATATATGTACACAGATGGGAATATCCGTATGGAAAAGATAGATCCATGTGTGTTCTGGGCTGCACTGAAAAAGGGGTGGCCAGCATGAGAGGGAGGTGATTGTCCCCTCCTGCTCAGCTCTTGTGAGGCCATATTTGCAGCACTGTGTCCAGGCCTGGGAAGGATGTGGAGCTGTTGGGGGGGGTCCAGAGGAGGGCCACTGTGATGATCAGAGGGCTGGAGCAGCTCTCCTATGAGGAAAGGTGGAGGGATCTGGGCTTGTTTAGCCTGGAGAATGGAAGGCTGTGGGGAGACCTCATTGTGGCCTTTGAGTACTTGAAGGGAGCGTATAAACAGGAGGGGGAATGGCTGTTTATGAGGGTGGATAATGATAGGACAAGGGGGAATGGTTTAAAACTGAGACTGGGGAGGTATAGGTTGGATCTTAGGTAAATGTTTTTTGCTCAGAGGGTGGTGACACACTGGAACAGGTTGCCCAAGGAGGCTGTGGATGCCCCATTCAAGGCCTGCAGGCATTCAAGGCCAGGTTGGATGGGCTCTGTCCATGAGCATTGACTGCAGACACTTGGAACTGATCATCACCCTCTGCAGACAGATTTACAGCCCCTGCACAGCTCTATATAACAGTCTTATAGAACTACCTCTAGTAGAAGCAATCTCCACACAGAGATCTTTTCCCAGCGCCCCTTTGTGACATCATAATGCCCCTTTGTGACATCATAACACCCTTTGTGACATCATAATGCACCTTTCTGATGCCATAATGCCCCTTTCTGACGTCATAATGACCCATTGTGATGTCTTAATGCCCCTTTGTGACGTCATAATGCCCTTTGTGATGTCATAATGCCATTTGAGACGTCATAAGGCTCCTTTGTTTCCATAATGCCTCTTTGTGACGTGATAATGCCTCTTTGTGACGTCATAATGCCCTTTGTGACGTCTTAATTCCCCTTTGTGATGTCTTAATGCTCTTTTGTGATGTCACAGTACCCCTTTGTGATGTCATAACACCCCTTTGTGACATCACAATGCCCCTTTCAGACGCCATAATGACCCTTTTTGACGTCATAATTCCCCTTTGTGATGTCATAATGCTTCTTTGTGGTGTCATAATGCTTCTTTGTGATGTCATAATGCTACTTTGTGACGTCACAACGCCCTTTGTGACGTCATAATGCCCTTTGAGACGTCATAATGCTCCTTTGTGATGTCATAATGCTCCTTTGTGGTTCATAATGCCCTTTGTGATGTCATAATGCCCTTTCTGACGTCATAATGCCCCTTTGTGGAGTCATAATGCTTCTTTGTAAGGTATCTGTGGTGCCAGTGATAATTAAGTGTGATGAACTGGAAGGCTTTCAGTAGAATTGCAGCCCTAACATAAACAATGACTTGAACTCTGGAATTCTGTGTAAAATCATTAGCTAGCTTGTGGTCCGGGTCTTCAAACCAAAGGCTGTGAGGTGCTGCTCTTGTTGACGCAGGCTGTGAAAGATGACTTGAGCTCTAAGAGTAATTTCCCTTCTGCTCTTTATATGAACGTCAAATCCACAATTAGAATATTAAGAAGATAATATAAAATTTTGTGCTGCTGGACTGAGGACTTCCATTAGCTGTTAGCCATAGTTTGGAACTTGCAAAGCAATCATATTGGAGCCTTGCTGGGCAACCTGCTCCAGTGTCTCACCACACCCACAGTAAAGCATTTCTTCCTAATATCCAATCCTAATCTACCTTCTTCCCATGTAAAGCCATTTCCCCTCATTCTGTTGCTACCTGCCCTTATGAAAAGTCCCTCCCCAGCCTTCCCTGTAGGCCCTCTTCAGATACTGGAAGGCCACTCTAAGGTCTCCTTGGAGTCTTCTCCAGGCTGAAGAGCCCCATCTCTCTCAGCCTGTGCACATAGTAGAGGTGCTTTCAGCCCTCTCTGATCACCTTCATGGCCCTCCTCTGGACCTGCCTGAACATCTCCAAGTCCTTCTTGTGTTGAGGGCTCCAGAACTGCGTGCAGTGCTCCAGATGGGGTTTCAATGAGAGGAGTGTGGAGGGGCAGCACCACCTCCCTCGACCTGCTGGTCATGCTTCTGTGCTTTAAGCTTATGCTTTAAGGTCCTATATGCTTTAAGGTTTAGATAGTGCAGTCGCCTCACCTCTTCAGGTTTATCTGTGAAGGTCCCTTCCAAGTGAACCGTGCTGATCCAGACAGTTCGGATTGCTCATTAAAGTGTTTTAGTAAGTTGGGCTGGTCCTACGAAGCAGTATGACTGCAGTAAGCAGTGTACATGGTGCGCTGTGAGTACTGCACACATTCCTCTTGGCAGCTTGTGGAACAGAAACTGTGCATTGTTTGGATTGTGTAAGTATTCCTGTTGGTCTCTTGTGATGCTTACCTTCTTAGAGCACCTTTCCTCGTTTGGCTCTACATATTTTGGTACCTTACTTGTTCTGTTTGGCTTAGCAGGGAAGGTCTTCTTCTGAAGCATCCTCAGTCTTGGTCTGGGCAGCATACTTAGAAATGACATGGACGTTACATGAGTGGGTGGTCAAAGGGGGGAAGAACTCACCTTTCTGATCTGTTTCCTTTTAGAACACAGTCCTGGAGAGGATTTGCTTTCCTTGTTTCCTGGAGACTTGGATTCTTAGATGGTTTTGACTGCAGCTATTTCTGATGTTAATTCCTTTTTCTGTACTTTAGTAGCCAAGTGCAAGTGGAGTGCTTTGGGAATTGTCTGAAGTTGCCAGGTTGCGTGTGATCACATATGTAACGTGGAGTTATGTGTGGTGCCAGTGATAATTAAGTGTGATGAACTTGAAGGCTTTCAGTACAATTTCAGCCCTAATGTAAACAGTGACTTGAACTCTGGAATTCTGTGTAAAATCATTAGCTAGCTTGTGGTCCAGGTCTTGAAACCAAAGGCTATGAGGTGCTGCTCTTGTTGACGCAGGCTGTGAAAGATGACTTGAGCTCTAAGAGTAATTTCCCTTCTGCTCTTTATATGAACGTCATATCAACAATTAGAATATTAAGAACATAATATAAAAGTTGTTGCTGCTGGCCTGTGGACTTCCATTAGCTGTTAGCCATAGTTTGGAACTTGCAAACCAATCTTATTTAGACTTTAGTGGTGAAATCTTCTGATGAAATCTTCCTTCTAATTCTGCAAAAGAATCTCGGTGGAACATTTCTGTCTGAAAAGGCTCTGGCATATGAAGATGTGCCAGACTGCAGCCATGTGCCAGATGCGTTTGGATCCATGGAATTTTCTGATGTAGCTTCAGTGTTTGAAGAATCTCCACTCGATCTAAATACTCAGAAAACAAAGCAGGTGTGTGAAGATGTACAGCTAGTTTCTTACAGAAAAAATACAGCTCTTAATCTAGAAATCTGCTTCTCATTGTATCTAGTGCTTACTCCATATTTAAGTATCTAGTGGACCTTGACCAAAGGAAGATAAAGATAGAGCAAAGAAGTATGTTAAGCATAAATTTTGTTGCCTTCTACCTGTAGGCCATGGTTGGTTTGACGTGATCCCTAACTCCAGTGTTTGGTTTGCACAGAAACAGCAAGCAAGGGAACAAGTAAAGGAGTCAGTGAGGATTTTAAAACACAATGGGAAGCGATAAGGCACAGTTAATAAGATTCTGGAGTTAGGCTGGAGGTAGGCAGAGGTTGAAAGGTACCGAAAGAAATTCAATCTTACTGTGTTGGACAACAAAATCCACTGTGATATTATTCAAATTTTTAACTAAACCAAGTGATAATTCATATTTATGTTTAGATAAGCTGGTGAGGGTTAATCCTCAATGGAGAATTGAGATGAACAAATAAAAAAATGGTGTTTGACAGTCTATAAGAAACGAACTTATTCTAGGAGAGAATCAGAGTTTTCAACTGTTTGGTTCAATAGCCAAATAATGTATGATATTTTTATAAGCATTGTGTCTGACCTTCTCAGCTGTTAGAATTTCTTTGACAGTAACTTCTCCGGCTGTGATCAGAAAACCTTTTGTTCCGTCTCTGGCACCATTCGAGGCATGATACTCAACTGGGTGATATGGAATTCACACTGTCAACTCCAGTGACAAGAAAAGTGGCATCTAAGAAGCGTGCAAACACAGAGAATGTTGATGCAGAGTCAGTGTTAAGAAATGAGCTGCCCTTTGCATTTCCTGCTCCAAAGGCCTTCTTTTCGAAGAGCCAGACAGAGAAGCAAGTAGAAGGCATATCTTTTTAGGCGCCTACTTCCAAAGGTATGTTGTATCTAACAAATGGAAACCTAGAACATGTGTAGCTTAGGAATTTTTTACTTTTAATATGAATGCAGTACTTGTAGGTCCTAAAATTCTGAAAGGTTTCAGTGTGGGGTTTATTTGGTCACAGCACATACAGCTGCCATCCTGTACATCTGACAGTGCACTGCAAGCGGTTTAACCATATATCAGGGCATGGTACACGTCTGTTAATGATAGAAGTTCTCACAGTTTCACAAGGAGCATGCCTTGAGATGCATTCAGATAATGAGATAAGTGCTGTGTTCCTAAAACTAGCATGTGTCTCCACTCTCCATCGAGATTTAGTAGATAATTTCTTTAACAATTATGATGAGAGTTTTGTTTTGTTTTTATTTTTTTCTGGGCTATTATTTTGAGTGAAAGAAAAGGGTATGCTTTTATTTAAGCGAGCTTTTGATTGCATCATGCTTCTAAATTAAATGTAACCTACTGAATTCCTCATGATAGCATACGAGTACTTGCGTGTATCTGTTCTCCCTAATAGAGGGAGAAGAGACTCAGTGAACCTGGACAGTGTTACCCAGGGTTGTGAGAACAGCTAAATGATTGTTGAGAACTGGTCAACTCGTGAGCCTGAGACCTGGGATCCTCCATCCTAGGGTGGAACTTTACTGGAGCACGTGGGTGCCACAGCAAAAAAAGGACTGTGTACAATAGACTGAGAGTTTGCTGAGTTTCTTGGTTTACAGAAAGCACAAATAACTCAGCAGCAAGTGACGTATTTGGGATAGGAGATGACAGCTGGACTTTGAACCTTAAGGACTGCCAAGAAAGAAGCCATCTGCTCAACCCCTGAGCTGCAAACTGCCAAGGAACTCCATACGTTGCCAGGAATGACAGGAGGGTGCCAACCATGGATACACAGCTACGGACTGATGGTAAACTTGAAACAGCTTGAAGTGAGTAAGGGATATCCAGGGTGCACTGGTGCTCAATATTCAAGAAGCCCATCAATCTACACTGGGCCAAAGGATACCAGTTTTAATATCTCATGCAGTGTTTACTGTATTGGAGGCAAAAGGGGGACATTGGCTTTCACCCCACAGAATCACAGAATCACAGAATTACCCGGGTTGGAAGGGACCTCAAGGATCATGTAGTTCCAACCCCCCTGCCTAGCAGGGCCACCAAACATACGCCTTTACTAGATCAGGTTGCCCAGGGCCCCGTCCAACCTGGTCTTGAACACCTCCAAGGACGGGGCATCCACAACCTCACTGGGCAGCCTGTTCCAGGACCTAACCACCCTTCTAGTAAAGAACTTTCCCCTAACATCCAACCTAAATCTTCCCTCCTTCAACTTAAAACCATTTCCCCTAGTCCTGCTATTATCAGCCCTTTCGAAGAGTTTACTCCCCTCCTGGGAGTAAGTTCCCTTCAGGTACTGAAAGGCTGCAATGAGGTCAGCCCGCAACCTTCTCTTCTCCAGGCTGAACAAACCCAACTCCCTCAGCCTGTCCTCATAGGGGAGGTGCTCCAGCCCCCTGATCATCTTCCTGTCCCTCCTCTGGACCCTTTCCAAAATCTCCATATCTTTTTTGTACTGAGGGCTCCGCACCTGGACACAGTACTCCAGATGGGGCCTCACAAGAGCAGAGTAGAGAGGGACGATCACCTCCCTATCCCTGCTGACCACCCCTCTCCTGATGGAGCCCAGGATCCCATTTGCTTTACGGGCTGCCAGAGCGCACTGCTGGCTCATGTTAAGTTTCTCATCTATCAGGACCCCTAGGTCTTTTTCAGCCGAGCTGCTCTCAAGGACAACTCCTCCCAGCCTGTACAGGTGCCTGGGGTTCTTCCGGCCCAAGTGCAAAACCTTGCACTTTGCTGTGTTGAACCTCATTAGGTTCACCCGAGCCCAGCTTTCCAGCCTGTCAAGGTCCCTCTGAATGGCATCTGTTCACCCCAAAGATTCCCGAAATACCAGGCCATCCTGGTAGAGCAGGGTGATATAGAAATAATTGTAACTACTATTGCCAACCCAGTATCTTTCCTTAGCGGAACTCCCCTGGTGGAGAACCAGGATGACATCACTGCTTTGAAACAACTGATGCTGCACATTACATCCAGTCGGTTGGAGCTGAAGGACGAACCCTTAGAAGATGCAGAAGACGCCTGATTTACCAGCAGCTGCAGTTTTGTGAGACAAGGAGGCTTTAAGGCAGGACATGCAGTAACTGCTACTGAGCAGGGAATGGAAGCACAACCATCAGCCATGGGGACTACCCCTCAGAAGGCTGAAATAACTGCCTTGACGAGAGCCTTAATGATATGGACAGATGCTAACTATGTGTTTGGGGTGTCACACGCTCATAGTACCATCTGAAAAGAGCAAGGATTGCTCACACACAAGGAAAAGAGCGTGATGTAAATGTACCTATGTTGTAGGGCACAGTTCTCTATCCAGGCCCAAGTCTGTGTGGGTGTCTCCTCTATCCACAAAGCTGCTCACCCTGCAGGAGGCACAGGCTGAGAGGAGAGGCCAGAGCAGCTCTCCCACTGTGACACGGAGCAGCAGGATACAAGTAAAGGAAGGCCCCACAGCTGTACTGGGAAGATTCCACACAGTCATCAATTTTTCATCTGAAAGGTAAAGAGGAATTCCCTTTTCTGCCCCTATCATCATTGGTCGGGTGAGTAGCAATGATGCCCGGTGTGCTTCCATCAATGGAGCAGAATAGGCGGAAGGCTGGGGTGCAGGCTGACCTCTGCTGAGGTGAGTGGGGGCTCAGGGTGTTGCTCAGTGGTAGATTTGTTCACACTGAGTTCTAACAGGAAACTTGCTCAACATCGAAGGCCTTGCAAAAGTCTGGCTGAGTGATGTCAGTTGCTTTTCCTTTCCCTACTGATGCTGTCACTCCACTGTAGAAGGCCACCAAAGTGACCAGGCTGCATGTCTCCGTTTCCGCTGTTTCTCCATTTCCTTCTTGTTGCTCCCTGTAACCAGCAGGTTCAGCCATGCTGCTTTCCTGCCTCCTCTACTGTGTTTCGTGTGGTCGGGATGGAGCTCAGAGCTCCAGCTCTGAGTAAGGTTTTCTGAGAAAGTTACCATCTCTTTTCCATTCCTTTACCCCTAAAAACAGTTTTCCAGTGTCTCTCATGCAAGAATTCTTTGAACAGCCTGCAGCTGACTCTCCTGAAGCTCAGGATCCTGACTTTGCTTTTTGCCAGGCCTGCATTCCTTGAGATGAGGAACTCTAGGAGGGCATGGTCACTACAGCCCTGACCACCTCCAGTCTTAACCCCTGCTGTGCACCATGTCCAGTAATGCTTCCCTTCTGCTTGGTGTGCTTAATACTTGACCCACAAAGTTATTGTCAGTGCACTCCAGCAGGCTCTCAGACAGCTTGCAGCAACTGGGATTGGTGCTGGGTGGTTGCTGGGAGGTGTCTCAGCAGAAAAGCTGGGCTGGGGTGGGCGTGCTATGTCAGTCCTCATCGCAGCTGGCAGAGAGAGTTAGAGGAGGGTGATGGGTGCTGCCTGCTCTCAGTGCTACTGCACTGAATTTGGGGCACAGCAGCACACTGGTGAGTGAGCTGGGAGGGAGACGGACTGCTGCTGTGCATGGCTAGGCCAGAGCTGGAGGATTGTCAAACGTGAGTCATGCTGGTGCAGCCATTGCAGCTGCAGCAGGAGTAGAAGACAAAGAGGTTTTGTAGAGGATAGAGGGTGGTGATTCATGGTTTGATGTCCAGGTGGAGGCCGATAACAAGTGGTGTCATCCAGGAGTCTGTCTTGGGACCAGTGCTTTTTTACATGGTTATCAGAGACACCAATGATGCAATGGAGTGCACCCTCTGCTGTTTGCTGAGTGGTGCGGCTGACGCAGTGGAAGGAAGGGATGCCATTCAGAGGGAGCTCAACCGAGAGGTTGGCCTACGTGAATCTAATGAGGTTGAACACAGCAAAGTGCAAGGTTTTGCACTTGGGCTGGAGGAATCCCAGGCATTTCTACAGACTGGGAGGAGCAGTCCTTAAGAGAAGCCCCGCAGAGAAGGACCTGGGGGTCCTGGTGGATGAAAAACAGAACGTGAGCCATCAGCGTGCTCTTGCAGCTCAGAGAGCAAATGGTCCCCTGGGCTCCATCAGAAGAGGGGATGGCCAGCAGGGACAGGGAGGTGATTGATCTTCATGGTCCTTGAGGTCCCTTCCAACCCGGGCCATTCTATGATTCTGTGATTACACTCGCTGTCAGAAATAACAGCAGCTGTACAGAAGCTGGATATATTTTGGGACAGTTCTTGTAACCAGCTGATTTTAAGACCTTGCCCGAATTGGGGGTCTAAATTGCATGTTAGGAGAAAGCTGGTAAAGTGGCTATTGCTCATTCTTTTTCATTTGCTGATTCTTTCATTCGGGTTCCTTTTCCAAAGGAGATTCTGGTGATGGAAGCAATTGAAGAAAGAACAAAAGCAGCTCTTGCCAAGAATGCTTGAAGTCCCTGTGGAGAGAAGCAAAGAACTTGGGCTTCCTCTGGGATGCTCCCCACCATGTCTCAGGAAGGAGACAACTGCTGTTCCACTTTCTGCTCTTTGTGTGGAAAGGTACGTCTGGGTTTTCTTCTACCTGTTTTTCTTTTTCTGGCTTTGAAGGAGAAGGGGTGGAGCAAGAGGAGACCCACTGGTCATTTGTTACCTCAAGAACAGGATGGATTCTGCATTCACTGTGAGAAACTTGGGCTAGTAGCATGGGCATGTTTCAGGCTGGACTCTTCTTTTGCTACTTGGTTTCCTTTTGGCTACAGGGAGACAGCTGTCTAAAGGTGTGTTTTCAGACCCACTCTCCAAAACCATGTTTCATTGTTGCAGGTGGTTCAGTGTGCTCTTGCAGGGTAGATGCTGTAGTTTGCTGTAGAATCTAAATGGTTTCTGTTCCTAGGGGAGGACTGAGAGGAGGTAGTGAGAAGAGAATTCAATGCCTTAGGTGTATCTTAGTGAGAAATGTTGGCATGAGGTGCTGAAAGTCTTGAGTTGTCAAAGGCCAGTGAGGCTCAGACTCCTTAACCTGCTGGAGCAGGGTGGAAGCAAGGAGTGGGCACTGCCGTCACACAAGCTGCACTTGGTTCTGGTCTGCCAGGTCTGTGCTGGCCTGGATTTCTTCTGAGAAGTTTGTTGGAGCTGCTTGGAGTAGTGAAGGGTGGGGAAGAAGTGCTGCTCCAGAGCTATGAGACGTGCAGCTCCTTCTGAAGTGCTCCTGATAAGGACGGAGCGCATTTGCTGCAGCTTTCTCTGCAGATGTGCTCCTCACCTTGAAATCCTCCTGGTTTGTCCTCAGCTCCTGACCACGGCCTGTTCTCTGTTTTGCAGGCTGATAACATGCAGAAGCCGCAGCTGGTGCGTGCTATGTCATCTTTAAACGTACCAGCATTTGCGGCAGCCCATGTTATTAAGAGCCACGTCACCCAGGGGCCAGATGAGCTCTCTCTGGAGGTAAGCAGTTCCAGGCATTCCGTGTTGTCGTGCATAGAAGAAGGCAGTCCTTTCTGCTTTGTTTTCCTACCAGATTTGCTGAATCTGGGATTGATGTTTCAATCTCTTTCAGGTCGGAGATCTGGTGAGCATTGTTGATATGAGGACATATCAACAGGCTGAGCCCCTGGTGGAGAGGCAAGCGTGGCTTTGAGGTAGGCACACGTTTTTGACTAGAGAGCACAACTTCAGTAGAGTTGGGAATCTCAGCTTGGAGCTGCTCTGCCTGCACAGGATGGCTGCTGGATGCAAACAGTTGCCCTGTGTCACTGTCAGTGGACCTTCCCTTTGGCTCTGGGCTCGGGCTAATGCTCACCTGTCTTTTTGTTCTAATTACAGGTTGGGCTTTTCCCTGGTGAGTGCATGGAACTCATCAGCGGAAAAGTTCCCGATTCCCTCCTCAATTCATTGCCAAAGCCAGGTGCGTAATTTACATTTGACAACGCGAGTTAGTCAAATAGGGTCAGAACGTTACTTTCAGGGGGTTTGTTTATGCCCAAGTTCAGCAAGCTTAGAAAGAGAACTACAGTAATCTCCTTGGGCACCTCCAGGGATGGGGAAAATCCATTCTTACGTGTCCTTGTTGGGAATGTTCTTCCCGTTGTTACATGCTCTGTCGAATGCATTGCGCTCAGCTTCGTCCAACCGAGCCAGGCCTGAAATGAACTGGTTTCTTTGTTTTGTTGCGCAGAGCCAAAGAAATGGGGCAAGCTCATCAACCGCCTTTGTTCCCTGGTGAAGGCCAGCCCCGGGAGAGCAAAGCAGCCTGAGCCTCTGACATTCTCCGGATCCATGTCCTTGCTTGACATCGTTGAGAGGTATTTAGCCTTCAGGACTTGAGGGCTGAGCTGTAGGAATGGAAGCATCCTCTGCTGTTTGAAACAGAGGGCGTTTCTAAGCTGTGTTTCAGCAGAAAGCAGGCAGTGCCCAGAACAGGCAACTTTTGGCCAGGGCTCGGTGCAGCTCTTCCATCACCCTGCACCACATCTGACAGCATGCTCTGTTTTCTCTGCAGAATGAGTTCTCCCAGTAAGAGGGCAGAGTCAGCAGCTGGCAGTTGGTGTTCCTGCTTCTGCCTGGGCAAACCATCCCCTGTGGCCAAACGCCAACTGCAGAGCAGTGCCAGGGAGCCCTCTGAAGCAGAAGTCTTGGTCCTGGCAGGTAAGGGTGCAAGTCCAGCTTACAAAACACTGCTTGTCAGCAACACAGGTAGAATTCATGCTTTCAGTGGGCTTGTACCTCCTTCTGGCGTTCAAGCCCGTCTTGATCCCTGTCTTTCCCAAATGAGTCTCTTGTCAACACAAGAGCTGGACCTGCACGTGGATCACTTTCAAGACAGTGACACTGTTGCTAGAAGCCTATTTGCTTCTGCCCACCACCACTACATAGCCAAATGTCAAGAATCTCCATGGTTCATCTTGTGAACGTTCGACACTAACTGCTGTACATCTGCTCCTTCCTAGGTGACCCGAGCCCTTGTATATCCCCAAGACGCAGGGCATGTTACGATGACGCATCTTCCATCAATGAAGAGTTGTTACTAAGCACAGAATGCTGCAGTTCAGATGAAAGCCTTCCGTATAACATCAGCTATCAAGAGAAGAAGGTCATCATCGTTGAAGCCTTCATTCATCCCATCCCTACTGAAGCTGCTGACCTGAGCCCACCAGACACCTCAGGCACCAGCCTGGACTCAATGTCTCTGCAGTGCAGCCCAGCCCAAGCACAGCCCGAGTGCCCCGACAGCAGCACCACCATGCAGGCTCAGGTCAGCATCACCGAGGAGAAGCTGAGCATCTCGCAGGGGGGCACAGAATCAGGACACGAGTCCCAGGCTCCGGGCAACAGCACGGTCTCTGAGCAGCTCTCATGATTACAAGAGAGGATGAGTCCCATCTTTCCTCCAGACCTCACACCCCCTCCTTTCTCCTATTGAATAAAGGCACGCTCGTGCTCAATCAATGCCTTGACTGAATTCCGAGTTTTCATTCGCAGAGATTGGGATGAGTGCAAGAAACTGCAAGGCAGCTCAGCTTACAACACTCTGGCTGTGGGGTTTGTGCGGCCGAGCTCTGGGTGTGTTCCCATTTTGCCTGACTTTGGGATGCCTGCAGCGAGAGCTCTGCTGCCGTTGTGTATGGCAGCAAATAGTCTCTAGCATCCTGGATGCTGCTCATGAAAACCCCAAGCTTCCTGGCTGTGGCTGTGATGCGTTTCAGGGCCTTTTGATGCTCTTTGATGCCGTGGCTGCTCCCTAACACCTCTGTCCTCCCGCCGTGTCCATTCCTGGCTCTCACCTGTGAGCTGTCCCTGCAGATCATCTCCAGCCCTGCCATCATCGTGCTGTGGCAGGAGGAACTCGCCCTGACCAACATCAGGCAGTGCTGCCTGCCTCTCTCACTCTCTAGACCAAGTGTAACTACGCTGTCATGGAGACAAATGCTTCTGTCACATCCTCCATCCCTGCAGACATTTACCGGTAGGTGGCTCTTGCAGAAGAAGATTCAAGCAGCAGAACCTTTTGCTCAGCTACAGCACACAAATGCTACAAAAGCAGGAATAACCCGCAAGCTCTGGGTCTGTTTGTCTTGCACAGGCATGCACTAACTGCGTTTGATGGTACCCCCCATCCTTGATTTCCTTCCCTGCTCCTTGTCTGATGGCGCTGCTGAGCCAGGAACAAGCTGCCCAGTGTGGCAGAGCATGGTGCAGGGCTGTGCTGGGACCTCCTCCCCTTCATCTGCTGCAGATCAGTGCCACACACGTGCCATTGGGATGCTCTGGCACGGGATGTGCCTCCAACACAAAGCTCCTTCCCACCTCCCAAGGAAAAGCAAAGCAACCCAAGCATCTCCAGCAAAGCTGCCCAGCAGACAGCAGGGAATGCAAACAGCTTCTGGCTGCTCCCCTACACTCCTGTCCTAAGTAATAGACCCCATGAGGACTGGCTGGGAAATCAGTGCATGACACATGTGAGTGTGCACAGGATTGTGCAAAGCAGTGGGGTTCCATGAGTTTGTGTGTGTGTGTATCTCTGCTGTTATGAAAGCATGGGAAGACTTACTGAGTCCCAGATAATTACTTATCCTCAAATGATTTTTCCTGGCCAAAGTTAGAGCCTCTCACAGGTAATCGAGACCAACAGGCTGTTGTTGCACAATCAACAGACACAATCTAGATGAATAGCTGAGGAAAATAAAGCATCATGCCAAGGGTACTAGATAAGTGAGCAGCTTGAGATCTGCACATTTATGTGATACTCATGGTCTTAGACAATATTTGCTTAGTGAGGTCACATAGAATGAAAGTAAAATAGAAGAAGTGCAATTGGTCTCAGTTCACAGCTGGCTGGTTCGTCTCAGGCTAATCCTGAACTGCCTCAAGCGACTGCTTTGGTGCTCTACAGAACAGCAACTTCAGAGATCTCTTTCTATTACTAAGTGTTTGAAAGAGCAATTTGCTCTGTTAATTATCCATCATTTCTGTGCAGTCTGTTTTGTCAGACTTGTCTTTAGCTTCCAAGTTGTATGTGAAGAATTGTTTCCGTTGTAATGCACAATGTACTAAAAATTGAGAGATGAAAATGTGAAGAGTTTTTCCAGCTTTGATTTCATGTCTGGAATTTTGGAACCCACTACTTGCAGTTGTTAATCTGTCCAAACTGGTCTGGTTTGGAATGCCCTCATCCTTCTTGAATCGCTGTTAAAGGCGGAGCAATTCCTACAAGTGCCATGGCCCCACTGTTGTTCTAATTCTTGTTTCTTTGTTTTCCACACGCTGCTTTTCAAGCCTCCTTTTTCTTTACAGTCAAAGTGAGAACTGCACTGTGAGGTGTCTGAACCTTGTTGTGCCTCTACATAAAGAGAACAGCAGCAAAGCCTGACAGGTGACTGTGCTGACAGCTCTCGTAGCCAGTAACATGTAACTGTGCTAAATCCCTTGTGACGGCTTTGATTTCATTTTTGCCAGTGAAATCCTTGTAAAAGGAACTGCAGCAGTGTGATGAGCTAAGGTGAAGATGCTGGTTTTAGTAGTGCTCTAAGCTGAGTGGAAGGGCAATTGAATGAGGGTTATATGCTTTCTCTGGGACGATAAGGTTTTATTTCCTGAGGGAAAGAGCCAGCTTTTCATGGGCTATATGTGGGCTTTGGCAAGGGCAGACAATCCAGTCTGTCAGGAAGCCATTTGAGGTGCTTCAGGTTTGTAAGCTTGTCTTTTTGTTTTTCAGGCGGATATTTGGAGCATGGGTGTAGTGCTGTATGCTCTGCTGTGTGGGTTTTCCCTTTGGATGATGACAATATGATGGCACTCTACAGGAGGATACCAGTGGGTATCAGTGGTGCTAGAATACACTGAGAAGGGAAATAGCTGAGCTTGACAAGAGGCCTTGCTTTTCAGATGGCAGAACATGCTGAGCTGTGGGTAGAAAGGCCACAGCACAGTCTGCTGAATATTGTCCCTGTTTTTGCTGCTTTGTCTACCAGTATTTTGTGGATTTGGTTCTACACTTGGTTGGCCTATGTGGCACTGTAGCCTGATTCTATACCATGATAGCATACAGAATTTAAGGAGAAGTATTTTCTTGCCAATGGGCTGGATTTTTTGTATCTGGTTCTTCAACTGGCTGCTCCCTATACTATCTGTAGTAAAAATATAGACACATCATTTGATTTCCCAGAAATGAATGTTCCTAAATGCCAGCTCTTCTCATGTCTACAAAGATCAAAGTTCTGCATTTGCTATTAGAATTTCCTCTTCCAGAATCAGGAGGTAATGTAGGACCCCACAGATTGCCTTCAGAATCCAACAGTTAGTTCTGTTTCCTTTCGGAGTGCATAACAACCTGAGCACATGAATTGAATGGCATGGCTTTTTAGTCTGGTACAAACTCTGCTGTACACTGAAACTTGGTCCATTTGTAAGCAGGACTTTGTCCATCTCTGCAGGACAGCAGAAAACCCTTTGTGCTAATCATGATGCCAAGAAGCAGAATGCGGCAGATGATCCAACTGCTTCAGGTGTTCATTTCCTTAAAACTGAGAATAGTTTTGGACTGAGAGTTTGTAAGCAGAACGGAGCTCTTAAAGCTGTCAGAGATTATTTCTGCACTGTTCAATTCTATCTGCACAACATACACAGGATCTCAGAACTGCGTTGCTTGAATTGGTGGAAATTGCTGAAGTGAACTGGGATGAGCAAGTTTTAGAACTTAGTCAGAGTGCTGTAAAAAATGGATAATCTCATGAGTATTAAGGTACAGGCTTGCTATTTCTGCACTGAATTTGTTTTTATTTTACATGGCTGTGATCTGAAAGTTGCTTGAAACGCAGGCACCTAGGCACTGTTGTGTAACTGAATTTCACACGATAGGTCCTGAAATATCCTGGAATCAAAAACTCTGACTTGTTTTAAGTCTGCTGCTTGAGTCTAATCAGGGTCATAGTGTCTGTGTGCAGTGTTTCTTTCCCTGTAATGCTCCACATCATTTCATTTTGGGAATATTGAAGGAAATGGACTATGTGCCATAACTGTTGTTAGAACAAAGTATGTCTGGTGTGATCTTATGCATAGGTTCTGTAACTGCTCTTCACAGCTCAGGTGTTTGACCTTCTTTTTGATGAAGTGATGAAATACTGCTGGTTTCTATTTGTGCTTCTAGGCACCTTGAAGCTCTTAGGAATAGAACAATTGTCTCCAGTTCTTTTCAGTGATAACAGTAACACCTCGAGTGTTGCTGCCCACTAGGTAGACCCAAAGAAGCAGATTACAGTGAAACAACTCACGAGCTGGACCTGCATGAGGATCACTTTCAAGACAGTGGCTCTGTTGCTTGAAGCCTATTTGCTTCTTCCTGCCGCCACTCTATTACCAAGTATCAACAACCTTTCATGATTCAACTTGCAAACGTTTGACACTAACCCTTGTGTTTCTATGCCTTCCTAGGTGATTCGAGCCCTTGTCAACCCCAAAGATCCAAACCAAGCAGTGTCTTTCCATCAATGGAGAGTTCTTATTAAGCATGAATCGCTGCAATTCGGATGACAGCCTTCCACATGGTAACAGTGATGGACACAAGGGGCTCATCCACGTTCATGCTCTCATATCTCCTGGCTCTGCTGAAGATGCTGACCTGAGCCTGCCAGACACAGCAGTCACCTGCCAGGATTGTGACCCAGCGCCTTTGCAGTGCTGCCCATCCCAAGCACAGCCCGAGTGCCCCAACAGCAGCAGCACCACCATGCAGGAGCAGGTCAGCATCAGTGAGGTGAAGCTGAGCATCTTAGATGGGGACTTAGAGTCAGGCTGCCAGTCCCAGGCACCAGGCAGCAGCACCAGCTCTAAGCCACTCTCATCTTGACAAGAGGAGTCCCATCTTCACCCTTGACCTCTCAAGCCCTCCTGTCTTTTAATGAATAAAGTCACTCTCATGCTCAGTCATCGCCTTGACTGCATTCCGAGTCTTCATTCACAGGGATTGGGATGAATGCAACAAACAGCAAGGCAGCTCAGCTTGCAACACTCTGGCTGTGGGGTTCGTGCAGGCAGAGCTCTGGGTTCCCATTTTGCCTGGCTTTGGGATGTCTGCAGCAAGATCTCTACCATTTTGTATGGGAGCAAATAATCCCTAGCATCCAGGTTGCTGCTCATGATAATCCCAGTCTTCCTGGCTGTTGCTTTGTGATACCTTTCAAAGCCTTCTGATACTCTTTGATGCCTTGGCTGCTCCCTAACACCTCTGTCCTCCTGCCATGTTGACTCACGTCTCCCACTTTTAAGCTGGCTTTGCAGATCATCTCCAGCCCTGTCATCATCACGCTGCAGCAGGAGGTGCTCACCTGGCCCAATGTCTGGCAGTACTGCTTGTTCTGCAGATGAGCAGCTGCCTCCTCATCTCTTCAGCTACAGTAGTTTTTCTCAGGGCAGTTAGATGCAGTCGTGCTCCTCTGGATTTGGTGTGTTAAATCCATGCTGCATGGCAGCAGTCAGTGCAATACAAAGGTGTTCTGTGTGCCACAGCATTTCTCCAGGGGCTGCCAAAGGTAGAAGCACAACACAGCACCATCCTTCTGACAGTAATTTCTGTGAGTGTTAGACATGTGAGCACTGCATCATCCCCAGCGTGTCAGTGCTTTTCCACACCAACCTGACTCTCACACTCTCTGCACTGAATGTAACTCTGCTCTTGTGGAGACAAATGCTTTCTGTCACATCCTCCATCCCTGCAACCATTTGCCAGTAGGCAGCTCTTGCAGAAGAATCAAGCAGCAGAACCTTTTGCTCACCCTATAGCATGCAAATGCTATGAAAGCAGAAATAACCTGGCATGCTCTGGGTCTGCAAGGCTGCACAGATGGGAGAGGTAGATTGTGTTTTTGCAGTGGAAGTTTCCAGTATTTTCAGTACATAGTGTAGGCCCTAACTGAATGTATAACCCTCTTGTAAAACAGCTGTATAAGTAGTTTTTGCACCAAGAAAGTTGCTGAACAGAGTTAAGTTCAGACTGGGGGCATTCTGACATGGGGAGAATTGAGACAAGCACAAGATAAATACACAGGGTGGGTAGAGCCCAGCACAGCACAGAATGAATGTACTGACTTTTGGAAACATTGCCCTTCTCTGTCCGCAGAAAAGTACAAGGCAGACCTAAAAACAAGAGGTTGGTAATTGACCTTCTATGGAAATGAATCCTAGCCACAGTCTCGAGGAGTCTGTGAGCCTGAGATGCTCAACCAATGAGAGCCATGAGAGCATCACCTGCATTGGGTTTAGGGCACAGAACAGAATTGATTTCACTGACTGGTGTGCAGTTTCTCCCTTGCCAATAGGGGATGTGCGCGCAGTATTGCAGTAATGAATAAGCACTGCTGCTATCGCTGCCATCTTTGCCTAACTAGAAATCTTTGACTTTGAGAGTTTCTCACACAAGGGGAGAGGGTAAGAAAGTAAAGAGGCACAGAAAACTAAGGAAAACTGCTCTTCTTATCTATAAAAATTGATACAATTGATGCTGTCGTGCATTTATTTATTTATTTTTAATTTTTTGCCAATGTCAGATTGTTTTAAAATATCCACACACCAAAATCTGACTACCAAGCAAATTTAATGAAAATGAAATGAAGGTGAGTTAGCGGAAAGCACAAGGCCATATTATATTGGGCTCCAGCAAATTTACAGGCAGTCACTGCACGAAGAGGTAGATCTGAGTTGCACATTATATGATTCCCACAAAGATTAAGGAAATCTGAAGCTTTCAATATATTTTTTTAATTCTTTTTTCATTTCATTTTTTAAACACCTGACCCAGACCCCAACCCTCACAGGAGCTGTAAAGATAACAGCAATAACCTGCAATGTAACTCTAATCCTAACCCTTACCCTGATTCTACAGGGGACTGTCTGAAACGGACATCAATTCAATTACTCATTTATTTATTGACAGACATTCAAGTTTGCTACGTTTGGAGAAGTTTTTATTTGTTTGCTGTGGTTTGGTTTTTTCTTTTTTTCTTTTTTTTTTCCCCCTTCCCTCCTCTTCCATCTTTGTGTTCTTCCCCTATAATCAAAAGAGAACGGATCCCCAGGGTCTGTCCCGCAGACGTTCTTTCCGTGGTCTCTGCTGCCACCTGCTGGCCAATACACGGAACTGCCACTGTTGGGCGTTTGGTGCCACAGGAAGCACAACGCAGATCTGAGTTCTGACCGGTCTACGCAGCAAATCCGCCAATCTTTATTGCGATAAGCCCTCCACATGGCATTGCGCATGCACTCGAACACGCAACAGGCATAGATTTCTCCAAACTCCGTGAGGAGCAGGCAAGCAGAACAACTGAGCGCACCACTGCTTGTGATTGGGCCACCCCCATCATAGAGATGTGTGTTAGATCTTTTACCCACCCCTGGACTGGCCTTGTTGTTTAATGATAACCTCTGAAATCTGAGTTACTGGTTCTACCACCTGTAGTGTAGAATAGGTAGCCAATAAATGCTTTTCAACTGTGATGTATCTTTATTCTGCTCCATGCCAAACCTGTGGCCAAAACCTCATAGGGGTTCACAAAGAACTCTGGCTCTGCCAGAGCCCCCATCCAGACCCTTCTTGAGTTACATTCACATCTAGTTTGGCTGAAAAGGTTGGACTATAAATACTCAGTGCTTGGGCCTGTTTAACAGATATTTTTTCCTGATTATGCTGTCCATCGATCTTTTTAAACTGAACTCCTGCTCTAATCTGGTCTTTAAACATTTGTTGTCTCAAGACCCTAATGGGTCCAGACTGGATTACCTTAGGGGCTGGACGCCTAAGTCATGGCAGCAGATGGTTCTCTGCCTTTCTCAGACCTTTCCACCACCATTCAGAGCCTGCATCTGGCCGTAGGCACTCTTGTCTCCCCATCAATTGGGCAGCCTGTTGTATTACAGCACCTGAGGGCCACTGGGGGGTTCAGTATGGATAACATAGACCCATACTGATGTAAAGGTGATGGCTGTAGGATGAGATCCCTCGTTCCTGATGAAAAATTTATTGACTGGGCTCTCAAAATCATCTTCATAGATTGCCTCTTTCATGCCTAATTCTCTAATATAATTTTGTTAGTCCTCCATAGAGGACCACAGGCTGATATTTAATGGTATGTCATTCTTATTTGGCCATGTTATATGACACACAGCCATAAATCATTCACTGATCAAATGGCTATCCTCATTATGTTGGACAGAGCATACAGTCTTTGCCTGAGGGCAGGGTGAGTAGTAATGGATGTCAGTTTTGAAATTTCCAGTCCATTCACCACAGCGCTTTCTGCCTCCATGTCCCATAACCAGAGCAGCTATGCTGGCATGCTCTCTTGGTTTCTGTCTAAACCACTGTACTATATCCATCAGTTCAGCTGCTGTATTATGGGCAGCAGGGTTTGGGGGGTTGGATACTGGTCAGGGCACTCCCACCAGCCTATCCTGCATTTTTTTTTTTTTTTTTTTCATTTTTGGGTTACAATCAGTCAGATCTCAAATAGATCTAGTCCAAATGGAACCTCAAAATCTGACCTTTTAGTGCCTTCATTTACAGAGTCCATTTTATACAGATTCCCTTGTACAGGGTCCCTATGGTCTTCCAGAGAGATGTTCCTGATCTTCCATAGGAGAATGATTGAATTAGGTTTTTTCCCCATCAAAACTGCCACCTGTCTTTCCAGTTTTTCAACACTATCATTCAATAGCTGATTTGCATCAGCCTGAGCCTCTTCAGTTATGTTCAGACAGTTCAAGGCCATTAAAAGTGGCCATGCCACCATGAACACAGCTAACTGTCATTCTCAAGTTGTAAGTATGTCTTTGCTAAGACCATGGAAATACTCAGTCAGGTGGGCCAGGGACTCATGGACCCTCCCTCCGTCCCACACAGGGCCCCATTTTTCAGTGACAGAAGCAGTGCTGCATTTTGAGGATCCTAGGAATCCCAGGACATGCCCTGACAAAAGGTCATTCAAAGGGGTCGTCTTTCCCCATCCAAACAACTCCATGATATTCACAGAATCACAGAATTGTAGGGGTTGGAAGGGACCTCCAGAGACCACTGAGTCCAGCCCCCTGCCAAAGCAGGTTCCCTACACCACGTTGCACAGCTCAGCATCCAGGCAGGTCTTGAATATCTCCAGAGAAGGAGATTCCACAACCACCCTAGGCAGCCTGTTCCAGTGCTCTGTCACTCTCACCGTAAAGAAGTTATTGCACATATTAGTGCAGAACTTCCTATGGTGCAGTTTCTGTCTGTTTCCCCTTGTCCCGTCTCCACACACTGCTGAAAAGAGTCTGGCCTCAACACTTTGCCCCCCACACCTCAAATATTTATAGAACCTGGATCCTGTCCCCTCTCAGCCTTCTTTTCTCAAGGCTAAACAGACCCAGTTCCCTCAGTCTCTCCTCATTGGGGAGATGCTCCAGGCCCTTCACCATCTTAGTGGCCCTCTGCTGGACTCTTTCTAAGAGATCCCTGTCTTTTTTGTACTGGGGAGCCCAGAACTGGACACAATATTCCAGATGAGGCCTCACCAGGGCAGAGTAGAGGGGGAGGATCACCTCCTTCGACCTGCTGGACACGCTCTTTTTAATGCACCCCAGGATGCCATTGGCTTTTTTGGCTACAAGGGCACACTGCTGGCTCATGGTCAATCTGTCGTCCACCAGGACGCCCAGGTCCCTCTCAGCAGAGCTCCTCCCCAGCAGCTCTTCCCCCAGCCTGTACCGGTGCATGCAATTATTTCTCCCTAGGTGCAAGACTCTACACTTGCTTTTGTTAAACCTCATCCGGTTTCTTACTGCCCGGCTCTCCAGCCTGTCCAGGTCTCGCTGAATGGCAGCACAGCCTTCAGGTGTGTCAGCCAATCCTCCCAACTTCGTGTCATCAGCAAACTTGCTGAGGGTGGTCATTGATGAAGATGTTGAACAAGACCGGACTGAGCACAGACCCCTGGGGGATGCCGCTCGTTACAGGCCCTCAGCCAGACACTGCACCGCCAACGACAACACTCTGCACTCTGCCAGTCAGCCAATTCTCGACCCACTTCACTGTCCAATCACCTATCCCATACTTCCTCAGCTTTGTTATAAGGATGTCATGGGAGACTGTATCAGTTATAGAGGTTATAGAGTTCAATTCCTGTAGTCAATTTGGCGGCCCAGGTGGGACCAGCTCTGTTCGCTGCAGGACCAGCTGAGAGGGAGACACTTTTGGCGCACCCTGAGATTTCTCTGAAGGACTCCCTTCCTCACCTGATCACTGCAGGGACAGACAAGGACCACCCATAGGTGGACCAGGTATGTGTATGGTAAGTGGAGCCCATATGTCTTGAGGAGACATCCTACACAGTTTACAGCCATACGTGCTGCTCCCAGGGAGGTGAGCTCATGGCTTTGGTTGCCAGCTGGGGTAGGAAGACTCCTTGGGTGAGTTCCTATGAAAGGGAACTGTATGTCATATGAATGGAAACAAGAACAAGTACTCTCTCCCAGGTGGGTGACAATAGGAGGGACCTAGGTTGGTCTCTCCTACGGGTATGGGATATAGTGGATAGCCTGTCAAATGGTAGCCTGGGTTCTCCAAGTTGTAATCACGGGGGTTATAGGTTGTATGTTTGTCATGGTTTTGTAATTTGTACAAAATTACAAAACCATGACAATGTTCAATATTATCATCTGCTTTAAGTGTTTGGTACCGTGTGTCAAGCCGACTCTGGGAAAAACATTAACGTTTGCAACTGGTCGACCACAGTATGAGTGTTATTAAGATTCCAGCTAGAAAACGTTGTCAGCATTGTGTAGTATGAATAAACCATGGTTTTTGATCTAAATGTCAGAGTGAGTGTGGTGTGAGTGAGACACAGAACAGCTGCAGGGTGAGTGCCGAGTCCCGATCCATGTTTCCTTCCTCCTGTGAGGGAAATGGCCAGACACGGACAAAGTGAAAGACTGTGTTGTGTGTCCACTCATATGTACTTTCTGCTTGTATGTAAGAAGACAGGAGTTTGTACTCTGTAGATTAGTAAGATTGTCCTGAGGAGAGGTGTACATTCCACCCGACCAATGAGTGTCAACCCATTTATGTAATACTATGTACTGCTTGCGAGGAAGTGTGTGAGGGAGGTGGTTCAATCAGTGCTGGTTCTGTGGCACAGTGTTTATAACTGAAGAATACAGACTGTATTAAGGGAGTTTATGTGAACTGAAGAACTGTACGTTTTGACAAACTGTTTTGATGGTATAAGAAAGTGTAATTGTTAATGATATATGAAAGTGTAGTTGAGGGAATGTGGAAGTGTATCTGAGCATAGAAATAGAGGAAGCATTTACAGAGGAAAAAGGATTAAAGTGAGTTTACCTGCATTGACATGAGAGCAACACCCTGCCAGACCGCTGCCCTGTGAGCTGAGCAGAGCAGAGCAGAGACACAGTCCCCATGTATCAGGTAGTGTTATTCTGCTTACCAAAAGAATGAGTTCACTACAGAAGAGGCAAATCTTCCCCTCTGCTCCATCTGTGGCATACTCTGGAGTTCAAGGCATTGCAAAGCTATGGCACATCTACTTTCTTTCAATGATGAAAACTTAGTGTGCTCTGGGCTCTCATTTCAATAGCATCTAAAGAAGTCTAGGGTCATGCCAGCTGACAGGAAGCTGGCAAATGTTGTCTCATTGTAAGGAAGAGCAAGAAAGATGACATGGGCAATTATGGACCTGTCAGTCCAGAGCCTGGTAAAATTATGGAGAAAATGATGGTGGGAGTTATGGAAAAACAGCTGAAGGACAATTCTGTCATTGGTCGCAGCCAACACAAGTTTGTGAGGCAAAGGTCCTGTTTAATTTAAGCTCATTTTGTGACACAGTTATCCGTTTAGTTGACCAAGGGAAGCCAGTTGATGTAATCCTTGAGGATTTCAGTGGAGATTTTGATACTGTTTCTCACAACAACCTTCTGGACAGAATGTTCTGCATATGGCTAGACAGAAACACAATGTGGTGGGTGAGCAGTTGGCCAGTAGGTCAGTCCCAAAGGATTATAGTCAGTTTTTTCCATCAGGCTGGTAGATGGTCACTGTCGGGGTCCCCAGGGTTCCATTTTGGGGCCACTTTCCTTTCATGTTTATGCAGATGACTTGAATGCAGGACTAGAAGACGTTCTGAGCAAGTTTGCTGATGAGACCAGATGAGGAGGTGCTGTTGCCTCCACTGAGGGTGGAGAGGACTTGCAGAGAGATGTGGACAAGTCAGAGAAGTGGGTACCAGTTGGTACTAAGCACCAAGTGCATAAAGCATAACAAGAACAAGTGCCTGATTGTGCACCTGGGTAGGGGCAATGCTGGACATACACACTGACTGGATATGGGACACTGGAGAGGATTCTGACTGGAAAGGGTTGGGGTGCTGGTCAGCATCACACTGAATGTGAGTCAGCAGTGTGCCAAGGCAGCCAGGAAAGCCAACAGTCCCCTGGAGTGCATGAAGCAACTTATTGCCAGCTGGGTGAGGGAAAGGGTTGTCCCTCTGCTCTGCATTGCTACTGCCTCACTATGTTCTGGGCACCACAGAACATAAAGGACTTCAAACTCTGGGAGAATGTGCAAAGGAGGGCACTGGAACTGAGAGATCTGAAGTTCAGAGTTTCACAGGGATTGGCTGCTTGTTCAGACTGGGCCCTTCTCACATCCCTGCTCACATCCTGCAATGAAACATAGGTCTCATATGGGACATGAACCTCACAGCGTCCTTGCACCACATGTAGAGCCTGGGATCTTCTGTCCCCATGTCTTTCATTTAACATCATACGGACCTCCAACCCATTGCCCCAGGAAATGCCAGGAGCCAACATGAGAGACAGGATCTCTCTACCACTGGTCTTGCAATCAGGGCTTGACCTGTCTGCTTTGTAAGGCAAAGGAGAGGTTTCTTAGCATGCCAGTGCCTTTGCCTGCCTGTAGTCATGGCTTCCAGTTATCTTCTCTAACAAGTCCCTTGGGAAGCTTACTTGGTAATGGCCCTCAGTGGGCCCATTAATACTCCAAGAAACTTCACTGTTACTTCCGACTTTGTCTTGTTGAGCACTTTGTGCAAACTTCTCTCTGCACTAGAGGCTGATGAACTCAGCATCAAATGCACCCTGGGGCCCATTATAACCTAAAGAATCTCCTGTGCCTTATGCCATCTTGTTATCTTCTTCAGGTTATCAGAACTTGTTCAGCAAAAAGGAGGGATATCTGGAGAGAGCTTAAAGAATCCAGTATAAATTTATTGTCTATTTATTTATAGTTGGGTTTAAAGAAGACATTAAAGCAGCACTGTGCAACTGATACCAATCCAGGATGTCCCAATGAGTTCTGTACTGTTACTGTGTTGACAAAGGTCCTTCTCAACCTCCCCACCCAATTTCTGCTCACAATGGACCTATGGGACTTGCATCACTTTTCTTCACATCACTCTTCTCCTCTGCATTCATCCGCTCAGTGTTAAAACTGCTTTGCACCAACTCCCACTGGCTTTCCTCAGAGAACCAGCTGCACATGGACAAGGAAAGATTTCTCTTTTTTATCTGGCCAGCAAATGGAAAGAAAGGTGATGCAATTGAATGAACAGTAAAACACAGTGATCAACTGCATGCAATGTTCAAGCGGCATCTATTGAAGTTTGTCTTTCATATGGAATATTTTTAAAAGAAATGATTTATACTGAGGTAGGATAGGATAGATTGAATCACAGTGAAGTAGTTGACAACAGAGGCCATCAGACTCTGAGAGATGGAGCAAATTCCAGTAATCTTCCTGGGATAGATCAGCCAGGTAGTTGAGAGGTATCAACTTAAAATTGATCAGGACTTGTGAGTATTTCACACATTGAGATGGGTTAACACATTCTCATTGATTTATATCTTTGTCTCCAACTCTGTTTTTCACTTTTACTGACATTAATGAACATCTTTCAGACTTCGTGCATTAATAAAAAAAAGACAGTGATTGAGAAAAAGAAAAAGTATAAGAAGAAAAAGAAAAAGAATAGATAGGAAGGGATAGAGCAAATCACAGTGAAGGAGTTGACAACACATTCCATCAGACTTTGGGGAGATGGAACAAATTCCAGTAATCCCCCTGAAAATCAGAAATCAGACAGATAATTGGGAGGTATCTGACTGAACAAAGAGCAAGGGATGGAGAAATCTGGAGGGCAGTGGGAGTAGTGTGTGCCCAAATGGCCTGCTGAAAACATGCCCTTAACCATGGCCATTTCTTTAGGAGAGCTGAAAAAACTTGGAGGATGAGGCACATCAAATAGGCAGCAGGGAAGAGTAGTGCTGGGCACCAGGCTACAGTCACAGGGCATTGGCACTGGCACCGCTGTCTGTGTCTCTGAACCTGAAGGCATTTGTGTCCAGCGAACACAGTTCTGGAAAACATTGAAGTTTCAGTAAAAGAAAAAAAAAGACATCAAATCACCTCAAAGATTCATATTTACAACTTAAAATGGAACAAGACTCATGAGAATTTTTCATGTTGAGAAGGGTTAACACATTTTCATTGATTTCCATCTTTGTCTTCAATTATTTGTTTCAGTTTTATTGACATTTATGATCAACTATTAAGCTTACAGCCTCAAAATAAATAAATAAATTAAAAGAGATACATTTGCATCTTGCACGTGGCCTGATGCCCCTTTCACCTTCACAGTTCCCACAAGTCCTTCCATGCCGGAGAGTATGAGATCCAGCAGAGCACCTCTCCTCTTTGGTTCCTCCACTGCTTGGTCAAGAAGCTGCCATCTGTGCTCTCCATGGATCTGCTGGATGCCACATGCCCTGCTGTGCTGTCCCTGCCACAGATAATGGAGTGACAAAGGCCACCAAATGGGACAAGGGACAGACAACATCAGATTCCCATCTGTCTGCAGAGGGCACCTTCCATTTACTCTCCCTGATCAGGAAGACAGGAAAAGACACTGATGGTCTCCTCTGTTTGCCATTTCCATTAGCTCTGACCTGTCTGCTCTGCCATCCCCAGGCAGAGCTCAGTGCACTCTCACAGAGGGCAGTCGCCCTTCTTTGTCTCCTCGCCCATCCATCCTAAAGACTCGGTATCCCCCTTGTGCTACAGTGCAGTTGTGGAAACCATTAAACTGTGTCCCCATGGTCCAAACAGGAGCTCAGGCCTGCAGCTCTATCAAGATTTCTAGCTTCTTGTGTGTTGGTGTTTGCATTAGTGCAAAACCACAGAAGTAAATATCCTAATTGAAAAGCATCACTGGACATTGCCTGACTGGATAGCTCATCTATGGTATCAGTGTGCAGAAGGTGGCACACAAACATTAGACCGATCGTGGGTCTTGGAGGTGACGTAGCAGCACGGACACACCATGGGCATGGCTTTCCTGAAGGCCCTGTGCTGCTCTTGTAGCTGTGAGTGAATTCACCGGACAGCCAGTGCTATCCCCTCTCTGGCCCTCAGCTGATGCCCAGGAAGGAGGTGTCTATCTCAGGGATTTCCCACACGGTTTACAAGCACTTGCAAACATCAGGAGCAGCCCAGGCACCTTGGGCATCACCCAGTGTCTGTGTGTGAGCAGCTGCCTCCCAGCTGAAGGACCGAGGACTCAGAGCAGGAGCTCACATGCAGGCAACTCCTTGTGCACTTCTGAACTGAACCAAAGAAATCCCAGCTCCTGTGGTTCTGTGGGGAGCCGAATCCCATTTCAGCTCCAGGATTTCTGTCAACAGATGAGACTCCTGCACTACCTCAGCTGGATCACTGCCCTGCACAGGGAAAGTCCAAACCTCCTGTCCTTGTCTGGGTGCCCTTATTGTTTCATCAAACGATCTCTGGGAGCACTCCCCATATGTCTCCAATCAGTCACTGACCACTGGACATGTGGTGGTTAATTGAGCGGATTTCAAAGCACAGTCATGATGCTGTTGTCTTTCAGGAGCTGTTGGCCATGAGGACCCAGGGACATGCCAGGGGAAATGAGTGGGAAGGATAAAAATGACATAATCTGCTGCTTGCTTGTCCAGGTTCCTGGGACACAGGGAGCTCATAAAAGTGGGCAGAGCTGCAGAGAGACAGCTGTGCCCAGGAGCAGATCTCGTGCACAGCACAGCCTGCAGGTGACAGAAGGAGAGGAGAGAAACTGGAGAGAGCTTGCAGGATGTGTGTGGTGTGAACGGGCTGTGAACTCACTGCAGGAGCATTGCTCACAGACCATGACAAGGTAAGTCTCACTGCAGACCATGAGCTGCTTTTCATAGAGGGTCAACTTAATTTGGGACATCCCATAGCAGATCTGACTGCAGGCACTGCATGTTTCTTTACTGTGGAAAAAGCTTTCTGCTCCAGCTGAGACGGGTGCCCAGGGCTGTCCTGCAGAGCAGGGTCCCTGCTGTGCCCCAGGGGCTGTGTGCCGGGTATGGGACTCTGCCGCCTGCCAGGCTCAGCACTCAGCCTGCCCGGGGAGCTGCCCAGGGCACTGCGGGGAGACGGGTGGGGGGAAGGAGCCCCCGGCAGGGTTTGTGCTGCCACAGCTGCTGCCTGGGGCAGGGGATCACAGCTCCACTGCACAACTGAATGTTTCTGAGGGCACTTTGCAAGAGGAGAGCCAAGGCAGGTGGTTTCCATTTCCTGTTCTGAGGCAAAGAGGTTTGGAGTCAGAAATCTAAAAGGGGCAATAAGAGTTCTGAGAATTTTTCGTCAATCAATTGCTTGTTTTGTGAACACTCACACATGATGTGCTTTCAGTCTCCCCTTTCTCAAAGGATGGAATTATCATCATTTTCTGTAGGCATGAATAATTCACTTATCCTACAAACAGGCAGCATTTTCTAACTGAAACTGAATGCCACAGAAGCTCGGGTAGGGGGCTCTAAGAGCACTTGGGGTAAAGATATGAGACTTGAAACAGATGAAAATATCCAGGGAGAAGGGATAAGAAAATAAGAGGAAGGTTAGAGCTCCATATGCTGCTTCTGCTTAAGGAATGCTGATCTACATGAAATTAAATGCAAGTAATGGTGCTAAATGTACACTGTTGTAGGAGAATTAAAACATTTCATAGTATAGCAGGAGTAGTGCCTCTGAGAATGGTCTGGACTTGTCATTATCTTCTGCACTCTGAGCAGGACTCCAAGCCCAACAACAGCAGATGCCCAACAGCAGCTCCATCAGTGAGTTCCTCCTGCTGCCGTTGGCAGACACGCGGCAGCTGCAGCTCCTGCACTTCTGGCTCTTCCTGGGCATCTACCTGGCTGCCCTCCTGGGCAACGGCCTCATCAGCACAGCCGTAGCCTGCGACCGCCGCCTGCACACCCCCATGTACTTCTTCCTCCTCAACCTGGCCCTCCTCGAACTGGGCAGCATCTCCACCACTCTCCCCAAAGCCATGGCCAACGCCCTCTGGGACAACAGGGCCATCTCCTACACAGGATGTGCTGCACAGCTCTTTTTCTTTACCTTCTTCATGTCAGCAGAGTATTCCCTTCTCACCATCATGTCCTATGACCGCTATGTTGCCATCTGCAAGCCCCTGCACTACGGGACCTTGATGGACAGCAGAGCTTGTGCCACCATGGCAGCAGCTGCCTGGGGCACTGGGGTTCTCAATTCCCTGCTGCACACTGCCAGTACGTTTTCACTGCCTCTCTGCCAAGGCAATGTTGTCAACCAGTTTTTCTGTGAAATTCCCCAGATCCTCAAGCTCTCCTGCTCAGAATCAAATCTCAGGGAAGTTGTGTTTCTCATTTTTACTATCAGTTTAGACGTAGGCTGCTATGTTTTCATAGTTGTGTCCTATGTGCAGATCTTCGTGGCTGTGCTGAGGATGCCCTCTGAGCAGGGACGGCACAAAGCCTTCTCCACGTGCCTCCCTCACCTGGCTGTGGTCTCCCTGTTTCTCAGCACTGGTGCTTTTGCCTACCTGAAGCCCCCCTCCATTCCCTCCCCACTCCTGGATCTGACAGTGGCACTTCTGTACTCAGTGGTTCCTCCAACACTGAACCCTATTATCTACAGCATGAGGAACAGGGAGATCAAGCACGCTCTCAGGAAGGTGTTGCAATACTCACTATTCCCGCTTCAATAAAGTGCACATCTTCATCGCATGATTCCCAGTGATGGTTCTTCATCTTTTATGCATCTTTGATTGATTGATTATGTGAGATATAGCAACATGCAAAAAAATGTTATTGAACTTATAAATAAAAATTTGTTTCACTTCTTTCACACCTACTATCCATTTTCTCACTCCAAGAGCTCATGTAAACATGGAACCAGATTCCCCGAATAGGTTAAGAGATAAATAAATAGCATTCAAAATACGCTTTTCCTTAGCTCTTCTCTTATCCAACTTTGTCTGGATTTGGGGAAGGTACAGCCACAGATAGAAGCATGACTAGTTCTTTTCATTCCTCCTCTCTTTACACTGATACAGTGCACAGAGGATTCGAGTCCTCTCATTTCTACAGGCCTGAAGGTCTTGTGTGTCTCACAGCAGTCCCGTCGTCTCTACAGCAGCACTCAGGGGTTTGCTTAATTTTCTTATCTCAATACTTGGAACAGCTACAGGACCTGTAGCATAAGTGACCGCAGAGCTCCTTATGAGGGGTGGAGTGACAGTGGGATCTGTCCAGAGCTTGGAGCAACTGCAGGATGTGTAGCAAAAACTTGGAGCTATTGCAGGGACTGTGCCAGGAGTTGCAGAGGCTGCAGCAATGTCAGCAGATCCAGCTCTCTTCCCCTTGAAGATGCTGAATAGTGTTGAACACAGCTCAGTAGGTGTGGGCCAGGCCCTGGCACACTGCAGTCATTTGGGCCTTTTTAGGATTACCAGTGCCACAGCAGACCTGTCTCCAATATTCTACCAGTTTATCAGGATCCTGCAGTTGCTCGGAGATGAAGTTCCAAAGCCCTGGGGGTGCCCACCGCTCCAGGCAGCTGCCCAGACTGTCCCACACCCCCTGCCATGCAGAGCCTTCTCACCTTGGGGCAGATCTCTCACTGATATTCCTGAATAATTGTTTAACCTCAATCCTAGAATCATAGAATCACCAAGGCTGGAAAAGGCCTGAAAGATCATCCAATCCAACCGTTCACCTATTACCTATAGCTCCCACTAAACCATGTCCCTCAACACAATATCCAGTCTCTCCTTGAATACCCCTGGTCTCCCAGAGACGACAGTGTAAAATGTGTAATTCCTAATCATACCAACAATATTACTTCCAAAACCCAAAGATGTCCAAAGAGCTGAATGTGCACAAAACTTCACTTTGCCAATTTTATCGTGGTACAAACCAAGGTCAAACAGCATAGCAAAATAAATACCCTAATCCAGCATCCAGAGTTGACAAATGATGCAGCAGGGAAAACAAGCAGCAAGCAAGGAGCTGTGAAATGCAGCTTCATGAGAAGACTCAGCAAGCTTCACAAATAGGGAAACTATCAGCACCATGGCCTGCACATCTCCAACTCCCACAAAGCCCTGTCCACTCTGGACAGATGTGCTGTTACCACAACCCTTGGAGCCTCACATCAGGCACCAAAATGACTGTGGTTGTTGAACCCAACATGTGGCTCAGCAGCACACAGTGCTTTGTGCACTGCCCCATTCCCAGTGGGATGGGGATGAGAACTGGGAAAAAGAGTACAACTTCTGGGTTGTAACAAAACAGTTTACTAAGAGAGATAAAAGGAGAGGAGTAATAGTTATCACTATATATCCGTTGATATAGAATCGTATGTAACAACTGATGCACAAGCACTTGCTCAGCACCACCAGACTGATGCTCAGCTGGGCCCTGAGCAGTGAAGAGACTGAGATGAACTCCCACCCCTTTCAATACAATTTCTGCTTGCTGTCAGCTGATAGAGAACGTCCCTTTGGCCACTATCAGTCAGCTGTCCTCACTCTGTTCCCTCCCAGCTCCATGTGCCCTTTACTGACCATGGCCTTGGCTCCGTACAACACTGCTTAGCAGCAGCTGTAAACATCAGAGTGTTATCAATGGTTTTCTCCTAGAACCAAAACACTGCACCATAGCAGGCAGTCTGAAGAAAAATATTCATCTGAGCTGTAACTCAGATTCCTGCCTGTCCTCCTGCTCTTGTTCTTCCTGATCAGGAAGCAAGGAACAGAATCTGCTGCTCTTCTTTTTGAAACCTTTCCATCAGTATTCAGGTGGCTCCTCTGCCATCCCCAGGCAGAGCTCAGTGCACTCTCACAGATGGCAGCAGCCTTTCTTCATCTTCATTGCCTAATCGTAATGAAGAGTCTGTACCTACTTTGCTACAGTTCAGAGGTGGGAACCATCCCACCATGTCTCTGTGAGACAAACAAGACCCTAGGCCTGCAAAGGCACAGAGATTTGGAGTTCGCTGAGTGAATGTTTGTGGTCCTCTCATTAGTGTAAGGATTCTTCAGAAAGCATCCCCTTCCAGAAGCATGCTTTGATTTAGCCTGTCTGGGTCTTGCATCTACACTGTGGTACTGATGTTCAGGGCCTTGCTCAGAAGCAGCAGCCTGCATGAAAGGAAAAGCTCTGTGGTTTTCTCTTGATTTGTCCCGTTTATTTCCCATGCTACCCGCACTGGTCTACAGGCACTTTAGGGCAGCAGTAGGTTGGGGTTACCCCCAGAGGGTACACAGTAAGATTTAGGACGGGGTATTGGCAACAAGACTTTCTCTGAGGAATCCTCACACAATCCTATAGAACAACTCAGAGGCTTTCCATTCAATCTCCAACAGCAACAATATCCCTCAGCCCTTCTCTGTCACATCCAATTCCCCACCCTTCCCCATTTGGACCTGGTTTAAAGCCCTATAATCAATCAGTGCAGGAGCATTTCAGATGGGGTCATGGAGGAGGCAGACTGCCATTCTTGGGGTGGCCATTTTCCCAGGAGGGCATGGTGGGAGGGCTTTGTCCCATCTGGTTCCACCAACACTTGCATCCACACAGCAGAAGGCTGTGCCCTCTGTGTCCCACTTGACCTCTGCATGGAGCTTACAGTTGACAGGGACATGGCTGAGAAGCTCTGGGCATGGATTAAGGGACAGGGAAGTAATGTGCCTTCCTAACTTCCTCCCTTCATACCTTAGCAACTTCCTTGTAATCTCCCCAAGTATCCTGTCCCTTCTTCCAGAGGACGGAGATTCTCTTTTTCTTCCTGAGTCTCAATAGTTTTTCCCAGTTCATCTGCACTGGTCTTCTTCCCCTATGGCTCACCTTATAGCATTTAGGGACAGCCTGATCTTGTGCCTTTAAGATTTCCATCTTGAGGAGTGTCCAGGCTTCCTGGACCCCTTTACCCATAAGGAGCGACTCCCAAGGGACCTGTGCTACAAGTGTCCTGAACAGGTCAAAGTCCGCCCTCTAGAAGTTCAGGATAGTAGTTTTGCTAGTCACCCTTCTGACATCTCCAAGAATAGAGACTTCTACCATTTCATGGCCACTCTGCCCAAGACAGTCCCCAACCTTCTCAACTCCTACCAGTCCTTCACTGTTAGTGAAGAGCAGGTCTAGCAAGGAACCACCCCTGGTAGGACTTCATACCAACTGAGTAAGGAAGCTGTCTTGCATGCAATCTATAAACCTCTTGGACTGATTCCTCTGCTATTTATTATATTCCCAGCATATATCAGAGAAGTTGTAGTCTCCCAAGAAAATGAGTGCTGGCAATCTTGCGACTTCAGTAAGCTGCTCATAGAATGCCTCACCCATCAATTAGGCGGTCTATAAGAAACCTTTAGCAAGATGTCACACTTACAGGTCTTTTCCCTGATCCTTACAAACATGCACTTCATTCTGAAGCCCAAGCTCTTCAACATCAAAACTCTCTTTAATATAAGGGGCCACACCACCACCCTTCCTTCCTCCTCTATCCCTTCTGAAGAGCTTGTAACCATCCATCATAGCACTCCAGTCATGGCAGTGGTCCCACCATGGGTCAGTAATAGCAACTAGGTTATGGTTTGTCAGATGCAGAGTTGCTTCCAGCTCCTCCTGCTTGTTGACCAAGCTGCGTGCGCTGGTGTAGACGCACTTCAGCTGAGGCATCTGCCTCTCTCCCAGCTCAAACAGCATTTCCCTAGGCTTATCTCTGGTAAGCCCTGTTTTGTCCACTCCCCCATCGTAGCTAGTTTAAAGCTCTTTCGATAAGCCCCACTACCGTCTGTGCTAGGATTCACTTCCCCCTTTGAGACAGTTGGGTTCCATTCATGGATAACAGACCATGGGCCAAGTAAACTGTCCTGTGATCAAAGAACTCAAAGTTTCTGGCTCAGTACCAACCTCTGAGACAATTGTTCATTGCTTTGCTTTCCAAGCCTGCTCTGTGTCCCTCACTGCCACTGAAGGTATAGAACAAAAAATCACTTGATCTCCCACTCTGTGAACTAAATGGCCTAAATTCCTGAAATCTCTTTTTATAGTTTGTAGTCTTATCTAAGAAATTTCATCACTGCCCACCTAAACTATGAGTAGTGGAAAATAATCAGTGGACCTAACCAGCATTGGGAGTTTCCTCATTATGTCCCTGACCTGAAACCAAGAAGGCAGCAGACTTACTGACAACTGGGGTCCAGTCTGCAAATGGGGCCCTCTATTCCTCTGAGAAGGGAGTCACCCACCACGGCCACCCTTCTTTCTTTCATGGCAGAGGAAGTCACAAGGCTTGGTAGTGACTGCCTTGCAATAGGCTCCCTCCTAGGCAGATCCTCCATTGCCTCCCTATTCTTATCTCCTTCAGATTTCAGAGTGTCAAACCTGTTGCTTAGATGGATCAGGGGTCAAGGGCTAGGCAGGCATGGGGGGGCTCCTGTGATGTTGAGTTGGGACTCTCTTCCAACCCTCCTCATCAGTCAGGTCTGTCTGACTGTGACAGGGCAGGGAGTCAACCACTTTTCTGGGGGTATCTGCCTGGCAGCCTTCCCTCGGTGATGCCAGCAAGTCACTCCACCAGCCCATCTCCAGATCACACTCCCTGATGGTAAACTGTGAGTAAAACCTTGAGTAAAGTGAGAGTTCACCTAGAGAAAAGTATGAGTAGAAACATGGACTGACGTGAGGGTAAACCCAGAGTAAAACCAGGATCCCATCCATCATCATGCTCAGCCTCTAAGAGGAACATTTTCCAGTGTTGCTGTGTAAAAATATAGGTTCCTCACATCTAACCTATGTCTCCCCTTTTTAATTTAAATCCATTTCCATTTGTCCTGTTATCAACAGACCATCCCATCCTTATTCTAGCGTTAGGCATCTCATCCTCAGATGGAAACCCTGGGGCTGAATTGGGATCAGTTTTTCAAAGAACCACGGGAGCTACAAGTTCACCTAGCTGAGTTCAGATGTGCACAGTGAGGTGTCTGTGTGTGAGTCCCTCATCTGAATCCTTGGTTTTTATTCCACAGGGACTGCACTGCTCGTACACAGTCTCTCAGTGAAGCCCAAGATGCCTTGGGTGATCCTAGTTTTGTGCTAGTGCTTGTAAACTGTGACGGAAAATCTATGAGATAGACACCTCTTTCTGGAGCATCAGCTGAGGGCCAGAAGGGAGGTATTCTTGGCCATCCTAAATACCACCTCAGCCACGTGCTTAGGGCACCCATTGTGTCTTTTGCACCTGACCCCATGGAGTATGTAGTGATATTCAGCTTATCAAAAGGATGAGCTCACAACAGAAGAGGCAGATCTTCCTCTCTGCTCCATCTGTGGCATGGTCTGGATTTCAAGGCATTGCAAAGCTATGGCACATCTACGTTCTTGCACTGATGACACTTTAGTATGCTCTGGGCTCGCATTTCAATGGCATCTAATAAATCTAGGGTCATACCAGTTGACAGGAAGCTGGCAAATGTTGTCTCATTGTAAGGAAGAGCAAGAAAGATGACACGGGCAACTATGGACCTGTCAGTCTCACTACAGTGCTTGATAAAATTATGGAGAAAATGATGGTGGGAGTTATGGAAAAACAACTGAAGGACAGGTCACAGACAACACAAGATACAGAGGGGAAGGTCCTATTTAATTTCAGGTCTTTTTATGACACCTTTATCCATTGAGCTGAACAAGGGAAGGCAGTTGATGTAATCCTTGAGGATTTCAGTAGAGCTTTTGATACTATTTCTCCAGCACCCTTCTGGACAGAAATTCCTGCATACAGCTAGACAGAAAGAGAACATGGTGTTTTGTAATACAAGAAGAATTTTACAGAGCAGCAGCCATGGATTGAGATAAGGAGTTCACAGAGCAGCAGCTGCGGAGCAGGATAAACAGCATGAGAACCAAGGACATCTCTAGGAAAAGAATGAATGGCTCATGGCTTTGAAGGGGGGTTATAGGGTTGTTATTGCAGTAGCTTTCCTCCAATTAGCGTGTGTGATTTTTGGACACCCTTGTCTGTCTCCTTTAAAATCATGGCTTTTCGGGCAATAAATTGACGCAGCTATATGTAACCATATTGGTGTTTGTCTGTTTGTCCCAGCATGCTGACATTTTGCCTTTCAGGTTCACCAGCAGTGGTGGGTGAGCAGTTGGCCAGTAGTTCTGTCCCAAAGGATTATAGTCAGTGGGTTCCATTGGGCTGGTAGATGGTCACTGTCAGAGCTCCCCAGGGTTCCATTTTGGGGCCACTTTCCTTTCATGTTTATGCAGATGACTTGCATGCAGGACTAGAAGATGTTCTGAGCAAGTTTGCTGATGAGACCAGATGAGGAGGTGCTGTTGCCTCCACTGAGGGTGGAGAGGACTTGCAGAGAGATGTGGACAAGTCAGAGAACTGGGTACCAGTTGGTACTAAGCACCAAGTGCATAATGCATAACAAGAACAAGTGCCTGATTGTGCACCTGGGTATACCTGGACATAAACACTGTCTGTATATTGGACACATGAGAGACGTCTGACTGAAAAGGATTGGGGGTCCTGCTCAACATAAAATTTTAAGTGAGTCAGCAGTGTGCCCAGCCAGCCAAGAAGGCCAACAGTCCCCTAAAGTGCATCAAGCAATTTATTGCCAGCTGGGTGGGAGAAAGGTTTGTCCCTCTTTGCTCTGCACTGCTACAGCCTCACCTGGAGCACTGGGTGCACTTCTGGGCAAGCACTTCTGGGCAATGCAGAACATAAAGAACATCAAACTATGGGAGAGTGTGCACAGGAGGGCACTGGAACTGAGAGATCTGAAGTTCAGAGTTTCACTGGGATTGACTGCTTGTTCAGACTGGGCCCTTCTCACACCCCACATCCTGTGATGAGACACAGGGCACATGTGGGATATGAACTTTAACAGCATCCTTGCACCACATGCAAATGCTTTTCCCAGTGCTTCAGTGTTCCACCACCCATTGCTTTCAACGTAGTTTTCAACACCCCATTGTATCTTTTAATTTTTCCAGAAGCTGGTGCATGGTAGGGGATATGATAAATCCACTCAATGCCGTGAACTTTGGCCCGAGTATTTATTAAGGGAATTTTTGAAATGTGTCCCATTATGAGACTCAGTTCTTTCTGAGGTGTCATGTCTCTATAGGACTTGTTTCTAACAACCCAATATTGTGTTTCTGGCAGTAGCATGGGGTACTGCGTATGTTTCAAGCCACCCAGTGGTTGCTTCCACCATGGTAAGCACAAAACGCTTATCATTATGAGATCCTGGCAAGGTGACGTCATTCACCTGTCACTCCTCCCCATATTTATACTTTTGCCTTGGCCTTCCCCCCAGAGAGGCTTCATATTCTTGGCTTGTTTAATTATGGCACATGATTCACAGTCATGAATAACCAGTGCAATAGCATCCATAGTTAAGTCCACCCCTCAGTCTCTAGCCCAGTTATATGTTATGTCCATTCCTTGATGGCCTGAGGTCTCATGGAACCATCAAGCTTGAAATAATTCACTCTTGTTCTGCCAGTCCAAGTCTATTTGAGCCACCTCAATTCTGGCAGCTCGACCTACCTGATGGTTGTTTTGTTGTTCTGCAATAGCCCAACTCTTGGGCAAGTGTGCATCCACGTGACACACCTTTACAATCATATCTTTTTTTTGAGCAGTTATGTTTTTCTACAGTTCAGCAGCCCAAATAGGTTTACACCTCCGTTGCCAGTTATTTTGTTCCCACTGCTGTAACAACCCCCATAAGGCATTTGCCACCATCCATGAGTCAGTATAAAGATAAAGCATTGGCCACCTCTCCCATTCAGCCACATCTAAGGTCAGCTGGACAGCTTTTACCTCTGCAAACTGACTTGATTCTCCTTTACCTTCAGTGGCCTCTGCAACCTGTCGTGTGGGGCTCCAAACAGCAGCTTTCCATCTCTGATGCTTCCCTACAATATGAAATGATCCATCAGTGAAAAGAGCATATTTCTTTTCATTTTCTGGTAGTTCGATGTATGGTGGGGCCGCTTTAGCACATGACACCTCTTCTCCTGGTGATGTTCCAAACTTTTTATCTTCAGTCCAGTTCATGATCACTTCTAAAATTCCTGGACGGTTGAGGTTCCCCATCCGCGCTTGTTGTCTAATCAGTGCAATCCACTTGCTCCAGGTGGCATCGGTAGCATGATGGGTGGAGGGAACCTCCCCTTTCAACATCCGGTTCATCATTGACAGTCGAGGTGCCAGAAAGAGCTGCATTTCAGTACCAGCTACTTCGGAAGCAGCCCGAGCCCCCTTATACGTGGCTAAGATCTCCTTCTCAGTTGGAGTGTAGCACTCTTCAGACCCCTTGTACGCTCAGCTCCAAAGTCCCGGGGGTTGGTCTTGGGTCCCTCCTGAGGCTCTCTGCCACAAACTCCAAGTGGGACCTTTCTCTCCAGCAGCAGTATAGAGGATGTTCTTTACATCCTGTCCAGTCCGTACTGGCCCCAGGTCCACGGCACAGGCTATCTCCTGTTTAATCTGTTTAAAAGCCTGCTGATGCTCTGGGCCCTATGCAAAATCATTCTTCTTCTGCATCACCTGATAAAGGGGGCTTACAATGAGGCTGTAGTTTGGAATGTGCATCCTCCAAAAGCCCACTGCACCCAGGAAAGATTGTGTCTCTTTCTTGCTAGTTGGTGGAGACATGGCAGTGATTTTGTCAATCACTGTTGGGATGTGATGACATCCATCCTGCCACTTTATACCTAAGAACTGAATTTCCTGGGCAGGCCCTTTTACTTTGCTTCACTTAATAGCAAAACTGGCTCATAGAAGAATTTGAATTATTTGCTCTCCAGCACAGCAGCACTCAGTGGGGGTGTGACCTCATTCAGGCCACGGTAGTCTACTGTCAGCCTCCATTCTCCACTGGCTTTACGCACTGGCCATATGGGACTGTTAAAAGGTGAGTGAGTTTTACTGATCACTCCCTGATTCTCCAACTGGCGAATCAAATCATGAATGGGGAGCAAGGAATCCCTGTTGGTGCGATACTGCCGTCTGTGCACTGTCTTTGTAGCAATCAGTACCTGCTGCTCTTTTATTTTTACTCGTAGCAGCCTCACAACAGACGGGTCCTCTGACAGGCCAGGTAAAAATGACAGCTGCTTAATGTTGTCCGTATCTACAACAGCGATTCCAAAGGCCCAGTGATACCCCTTAGTATCCTTGAAATGCCCTCTTCTGAGGTAATCAATACCAAGTATGAACGGAAACACTGGGCCACTCACATAGGATGTTTTTTCCAGTCTTTGCCAGTGAGGCTTATTTCAGCCTCCAACACAGTCAATTCTTGAGAGATATCCAGAAATATGGATTGATTCTGTCCCTTCATGACTGGAGGGCATTAGGGTGCACTGTGCACCAGTATCCACCAGTGCCTTATATTTCTGTGGTTCTGATGTGCTAGGCCATCAAATCCACACAGTCCAATAAACTCTATTATCCCTTCCACTCCCTTGACTGAGGGCAGGGCCCCTCTATTGGTTACCTGTGATAACTGGAGCAGCCGTACTGGTGGTTGGACTGTTTTGTAGTTCCCTCACCCATGCTCATAGTACAGGAGTAGGCTGGTCATGCCACTTCCTCATGTCTTCTCTGTGGGCACATAGGTAACACCACAAGGAAACACGTGGTGCAATTGTACTGTTGTTCCTTGCTCGATCTGGAAAGCGTTTGTGTCTAATAGCTGAGAATTTTAATGATACACATGAAGGCTTTATGATCATTAATTTCTTTACGATCTCTCGCCTTCAACTGAAGCAGCAGCTAGGCCAATTACCAAGTGACACCAAGGAGATGAAGTGGCAAAATGGCGATTTATTGAAACAGACACATCCTTATATAACCTACGCCTTTTTGTCTACACCCACTGTATTACACTAAGATTCTTCCAGAATATGGGGAAGGGACTGTCACATCACAACAAGCTACCGTCCCAGCTGTCCCAACAGCGAAGCAACCAGGTAACAAGAGATTCATTCTGGTGCCGTGTGTACTCCTTTCTTACGCCTTGGATTTCAGTCATCTTCAGGGGTCGACAAACAGTAATAGAGATTTCCTCCTCATCACTCTCTTCTTCATGCCACTTTTCCTTTTGCCTTTTTCGGTGCTGATCCAAACCTGTCACCTGGATCTTCTGTTGACTCCTCCTCCACTTCGTTTTTCCGTTCTAGACGTGAGGACATCCATTTCCATTTCTTGCCTTCCACAGGGGCAACTGATATTGTTACTGGTGCCTCCTGTGACTGATCAAAATTGACTTGGGGATTTCACTTTTTGGCTTGAACCTCAGCTCGGAAACTCTCTCTTTTCGGAACAGTGTTCTATAGAGCACGGTAAGCACAAGCCAAGCCCCAAATAAGTCGTACCCCCTTGGACATCTCCAGGGATGAACAGGGCATAAACCTCAATGTCTAAAAGCAACAAACCTACAAGCATCATTCCCCATTGGTTCCCCTAGAAACTGTACCAAGAAATTACCAACAAGCCATTTTTGGACTCTTCTAGACCTGTTTTATACCAGCTGTGTGGTATTCACACTTAATGTCTGGCAAGTTGAAGTCACCATAAGGACAAGAGTGCCTGATCCACAGGTACCTCTCAGGTCCTTAAAGAATACATCATCAGTGTCATCATCCCAGGCTGGTGGCCTATGGTAGATGACACTTCACTTCCTCTCCCACAACTGCCCTGCCTGTCACTGATGGTCAGTAACAGTCCATCATGACACAACAGGCACAGGGCTCTTCCCAACACATTTTGCTAATGCCAATGACACTGCAGCTATGGGACACTGCCAAGACTTCCAGCTGCTCTACCTACTTCCACCTGCTGTGTGCACTGGTGTATAAATGTTTCAAATGCGCTCCACTGTACCCAGAACTCATGCAAATGACTGAAGGATCTCAATAGCACACACTGCCTCAAAGTTTGTTGGCTTGTCTGTTTATTACTGTGAGCTGGTTTTATTTCTATTCATCTTTCAGATTATATGCACCCTCCATCCCCATTGAAAACTTTGGCTGCTCTCAGGCCACTGCCTCCCCACGCCCAACACAGCCATGTTTTGGTCACCATGGGACATTCTAACGGTCACACTACCACGGCTTTCTGATGTCACAAACCACCTCCCTGACAACCGCTATAAATACAGGGACCCTGACAACAGAACATCAGTCCTTAGTCGACTCGCGACTTGGTGACACACTTGTGGCCCGAGGAGCAACTCAAAGTCATTTCCCACCTTCCGTGTTGTCCCTCGTGGAGGAGGATGGATCCTCCTCCACCAAAGAAGCGGCGGCTTCAGGTGAGCAGCAGCAAACCTGAGCCGATGGATGTCGATCCACCACAGAGCAGCGTCGAGCCCATGGAGGTGGACATCCCTCTGCAGGAGGAACCCATGGAGGTGGATCCACCTCCATCGAGGCAGGGCAGACACCCCAACATCGTGTCTGCCTGGCGACGCTGCTACCTCCATCGGCGGCGCACCAGGGGCTCTCCATTTCCATCTTGGCGTTGAAATGGCACCATCCGCCAGAGAGCCCCTGCGCCAGCTGCTGCTCCCTGCCGCCCTTTCTTCCCCGCCCTCCATCCTCAGCCTTCCCCAAGACCTCTCACCTCTTCTTCCCCTAACTCTGAGGAGACGGGAAGGACTGGCACTGCTGTCCTAGAAGCTGCTGCGCCGGGACAAGACAAGGAGTCCAACAGATGGCTTTCAGCTTCCTGCAGCCTCCAGCTGAGCCCTGACAAGAGGGCAGGACTGGGACTGGTGTCCTCTCAGCTGCTGCACCACCACAGCACGAGGAGTCCAGCGGACGGCCCCGAGCTCCCTGCGGCCTCCAGGCGCTGGCACAGAAGCTACAGAGGCGGCTGTTCCTTTGGAGAAGCAGAGGACTTGGCTTTGGACGGGAAGAAGGGCTCAAGGGCAGCATGAAGGTCCACCGCAGTTGCTCCACTGGGACTTTTGTTTCAACACTGGGCCACAACCGATTTAAAAGGACAACACAAAATAATAAGAATAAAAACCTGAGCAATTCTTAAAAAAGCAAAACCAGTCTGTGCCTCTCCATGTGGGTACTTGAGGGTCTGCCCAGGCACGGCCTGTGCTCGGTGCTGGGCCCAGAAGGCCCAGGGGGGACAAGGGCGGTGATGATCTCCCGGCACGGCCCCCACCGGGCACGGAGCCGCGGCCTCCGCAGCCTCAATAACCGCCGCAGCCGCCCGGACGCGGCTCCGCATCCAACGTGCGGCCGGGCCTCGGGCTGCAGGGCTGCCCGGCTCTGTCAGCGCCTGATGGCAGCAGCAGGAACCGCTGCGGGAGCTGCACCCAACCCGTGTCCCCGCCCTCGAGGCAGACGCAGCTCCTCCCAGCTGAGGCGCTGAACACGTGCTGACACGTTTCAAAGTGGACAGTAATTAAAAGAAACGTGCTCCATGCCGTAGTTTCTTTCCTTAACACGACCTGTTCATTACAGCAACCCACGAACAGCGGATGGGTTTGACTTCCTAAGCCAGAATCTAAACTATCAATTTCTGCTATAGGACTGAGACCCCCCTACACAAGCACAGAACATCCTGCATTCTCTCCTTCCTCAAAGGAAATTTGGATCTTCAGACATAAGAGGACAAAGCAACATGTCTGTCACCCATTAAGCACTCTTACCTACTTCCTTTATATATATATAATATATATAAAGGTCAGCTGGATATATACATACATACATATATATATGTGTATGTATGTATGTATATATCCAGCTGAGCTTTGAAGTTCATGGGTTGAGCATCCTTAGCAGTGTAGCCATTGAAATAGGCTGCAGTAGCCACATATGCTGCAATGCAAGTACCAACTCAGTAAATGCTGGTTTCTGAGCTGCTGCTGAATCCCAGGCTCTTCTGGGCTATGTGTCCAACAGGTCATTTACAAATCACCTTTGGATAACCGCAAAACCCACAGACAGTAACACCAGAGAGCAGTAAAAAACATGGATATGCAGTAAATATGCAAACAAACCATCAGAGAACAAGTACTGAGGAAAGAACTAGAAACGGAGGAAAGGAAATGTTCAACCACAGAGTTATTGTGCTTGTGATAATAATCCTCCTATCCAAGATATGACAAATCCAACTTCCTAGGAGATGGCTTTGAGAAGTGAAATAAAGCTGCATTCAGCAGCAGTGGACAGAACACATCTGGTGCTTCTATTATAGGCAGAAATTAATACCCAGGTAGAAATAACCATAAATCAGTCTTACTTAGCTCATGAGCTGAAATGCCAGCCTTTACATAAGAATACATCTTTGGCATTTCCAATCTTGTACGTCACTGTGATAAAAAGTCAGCCCTGTCAGTTAATCCTGGTCTGCTAATCAGGCAACCTGAGAAGAGGAGCTCACATCCCATCATTCCACATCTGAAGCAGCAGTGTGATGGAAGCTGCTCTGCTTACAGTGTGCATACAAATCTCTTTCCTACTTTTCCAACCCCTAAGTTTTAAATGGAGTACAGGATAATACTAAAAACATCTTAGGTCTGCTATTCATCAATAGCCGTGACATGAGAAAAGGGAACACTCACGTGTCCTGGCCTTCAATTTCTACCTATATCCAGTAGGAAAAAAATCCTTGAGCAGGAAAGAAATTTTTGGCCCACGGATACAATAAAGAGGCAGCCATTCTGCTTCACACTTGAAAGCTTCCAACTTACCCTGACACAAAGATTGCTGTGATGTGATATTTCTGTTTCATTTGAATCTCTTGCAAAATGTCAGTCAGTTTGGGAACATCCCGCAGCTGGATCAGATGCAACAGGAATAGAACACCCCAGTCCCAGTGCTATTCAAGAGTTGGATTTCTGCCTCAGCAACTGGAATACCAATAATGACTCCAGGTTCAGCTTGTCAATGGTACTAAGGTGAGGCCCACACAGCCACAAGCATGGTCTATCCCCTCGTATAGAAAAGAACCACTGAGAAAGAACTTGTGCCACAACAGCTGTGTTCAGGAGCACAGAATGACAGAGTAAGCCTGGCTTTATCCAATTTGACACCTGAATATCAGTGCTCACAGAGATCATCTATAGCCAAGCAAAGACAAAGGGAAATTGCTCTCTTTCATTAGTGACAGACTGCTTCTACCTCAAAACTTCCTTTTCCCAGTCCAGAACTGCAGTATTAATCAAATGGGAATAGAAAGGATTTTCTTTGATGAGTACCTCATGCTGATGGCAAACAGCTGAAGCTAAGTAGATGCAACCCTTACACATTAAAGATAGCAGAGCTGTGAGCTTCTCTCTGTTGTGTTTCAGTCTCAGAAGGTGTATTTTTATGAATGAACACCTGCATAGGAAGCAGAGGTGATGCTTGGTTTGTGCCAGCGTCTTGCTGGAGGCTCAGGGCCTTCCCCACTCCCAGCCCTGGCGGAGCAGCCCCCCACTTGCTGCTCCAAGTTCTAAATTTGCCATTGAATTCTAAACATTAAAACAAACCTTGGTATTCCTTCCATGAATGTATCAGCAGTTGTTTAGTTTAGCATTTCTATCTTTGAATTTTTAGCAAACTTCTGCTTTAGTTCATTCTCAATGCTTGCAATAGCAAGGACTGAGTTCTGTATCTGGATGTCATTTTGTCCACTCCAGGCAAGGCTTTTGTCAGCTGATAGTCGTAGCTGATATGCTTATACTGACCTATTTAGAATCTCAAATGGTTATAAAAGATGGGAAGCTTTTCAAAAGGCACTTCCAGAAGTGTTATTCAAAAGTAGAATGGTCCCATTTGTCAGAAATGTACGTTTGCCCTTTAGCACAGACCTGGTGCATATAATTGCTGACAAACTCCTTTCAAACCAGCTGCTCTCTTTGGGTTTCCATTGCCAACACTGAAAACACACTTTGATCTCAGTGCAGAGGGCATCCATTTTGCTTTAAGCTGCTCAAGAAGAAGAGGAAGTTGATCGTCCCTGGCACCAGCAGCCACCACTGGCTTCTCTTCATTGGAACATGCTCTTAACACATCTTCAATCTTGATAGACTTTAATTTGCCGTAAGGAAGAGAAGGGCAGGAATGAAATGCCTGTGCTGAAGGAGCACAGGATGAGCCCTACAGTGTGAACCGCTGTCATGGTTATGAGGTTTCCTTGCTGCTTTCAAACCATTTTGGATTGTGTTTTAGTACAATTGCTGCACATCCTTTTCTTTTTGTCCTAGCGTAGGTAACCTTGGAGATAAATTGTTCGTGAATCAGCAAATAGTTGCATGTGTTCTTAAGATTTTCTGAAGTGAGATATTTACATCCTTAAATAATCCTAAGAGGAAACAGGTGGCTCTTCAATGTACTTGTGGCTTTTTCAATTACATGCTCAGGCTCACAGAACAGGCACTCAGGGGAGGGTGGTTAGTTGCTGTGTAATTGCCCTGCCATGGTAGGCAGTGTTAGAATAGCACTGAAATCTCCCTTACTAAACAGGAATGCATTGGTTTGCTTGTATGCAATTTGTACTATGGTATTGGTCTTGAATAGCTTTGCATTTGAATGCAAGCTGAACACATTTATTTCCATCTACTTTCACAGTTTACTTTGCATCCAGATTATAAGAACTTGTATGCACATTATGCTACAGACTAAAGAATGTAAATGGGGGCTGTTCTGGGATACACTGAGCAACTGAAACAAGAAACAGGTCTCAAGTCCTCGCCTTTCTCCCAAAGCAACAGAAAAACACTGTAGCTTGGATGGGTGCTGTGGAGATGGTACTGAGATCATTACATCAGAAACACGACCAAAGAGATGAAGGAAATCGGGGTTAGGAAGCAATACATTAATTATTTCTTCATCAAAAAGGGCCTTAAGCAGTCCATGCAAACAGGAGGGTAAAAAAGCGTGCACTGGCATTCTGACACAGGTGCTTTTTATGGTCCCTGTACAATGCCTTGGAGATTTCTCTGTCAGTCAAACTAAAGGCATTCGGATTTGCTCGTTATCTAATGCATCCAAATGAGTTTCATGAGGTCTGGAGACTGAAAGCACATTTGTAAATTAGCAGCTACTGACCTGTGATTGGCCTTCAATGAGTGTGATCAATAGAGTGGTCAGTACCAGAGAGGATTAAAGACTGAAATTCTTCGAGCAAGTCCCAGTGAGATCAATCACATCGTGATCAGAAGTCCCCGAACTATTTTACAACAGATTTCCTTTTAAATACAGCTTTTCCTTAGACTTTTTTTTTTTTTTGGCCACCTGTTACTCAAGGCTTTTTAACTAAAAACCTGTTGTAAAATGAACAAGCACAACAAGACATGTGCTGTCACACTGCTCCAATCATCCACCACATCCATTCTGTTTCCATGCAAGAGCTTCTGTATGACAACCACTCCTCCTGAAGCAACACGTTTTGAACTGGCATCCTTCTAACCCATCAACACAAACGCTCACACGTTTGTTCATATCTAAGACCCGATATCAGAAAAAGTGACAGAAAAATATAAATGATCCTCTTTTCCAAAACATTACACTTACACAAACATGAAATTTAAATTAGCTCTGCCTCAGGACCACAGATCATTAAGATAATGTCCTCTGTCTCTGTAAAGCATGCTGTAGGAAATGAGCTGGCACTGCAATTTCCGTTCTAATCTTAAATGCCCCAGGCAGAGGTTACTAATTCTAATACATTTCCCAAGACTGAGGTTTATAATTATTATTTTGCTTTTGCTTTCTTTATTTCCATTCAACTATTCATAGCCATATTCTCGGTGTCATCCCAAATTCTTCTTCCCTCTCAATGTTTACAAATGTGTAAATTATTAATTTTCACTCTCTGCCCAGATGTTGGCCAATAGAGGCACAACACGTACATCTAATTACCTCTCCACAACCCACGTCTCTTTCCAGTTCCCTGAGCATTTGGAGTACTATTATTTCTAATCCTTCCAACTTTGCAGCATCTTGAAGATACCTGTGGATTACAACAGCGTGTTCATGAATGCAGCTTCTTCCCTTCGCACCTCTTCATGCTTCAAGCAGAACATGAGATGAGATGGGATGCCCCATCCCTGGAGGCATTCAAGGCCAGGCTGGTTGTGGCTCTGGGCAGCCTGGTCTGGTGGTTGGTGACCCTGCAGATAGCAGGGGGTTGAAACCAGATGGTCATTGTGGTCCTTTTCAACCCAGGCCATTCTATGGTTGTAAGATTCTATGTGCCTCTAAGACCCCTAAGGTCGGTAGGTCCAGCAGTCATTGATGCTGGGAAGCAGGCAGCTACCTGCCTCTTTTTGTCCTCCTTTTGAACTCAGCATCCAAAAATACTGTGAAAAAGAAGTATCTGAAAATGAATTTTAATGCCAAAGTTTGTGCATTATGTGGGGACAATGAGGAAGCATAGACAAATGTCACAAATAAATGATGAGGAAACAAATCTATCAAACAGGCATGGGGGGAGATGGGATGAGAGCTGGGCAGAATGTTTGCAGAACCACTAGAGAAAGGGTCAGATATTTCAAACAGTGCGGACAGAAACAGAGAGCTTGGAAGGTATTTCTGATTGGAAATGGCAGGGAAATTCTAATCTATCCCTTTCAATCACTTCCCAAAACCCTTCTAAAGTTTGTTTATTCAAATGAAGGACTTGGGCCAAAATGTAACCGGAGACATTTACTGCAGCCCAAATCTCAGTTCTAATTCTGAAACAGCAATTACATCTGTGCTGAGATATGCCAGTTTTGCTTTAGAAAGCAGCAAAATACAGGATTCAGAATCCATTTGATTCAATTCAGAAGTTCCCGTGGTACATAAATTAGTTTCACTTCTTTCTCTAATATTCAGCATCAAAATTAAGGGTGCCTCCTATTCTGGGAGCACAAACCGACTGCTGCATGTTTCCTGCTGATCTTACCAAGAACTTCAAGAAACTTTATCCCCACTGAACACCAGTGAGCATAAGACTCTGTTTTCTCCCATTTTTATAGTGGCTAATTAGCACGTCGTTGCAAGAGGTTAATAATCTACTGTCTTCCAAGGAGATGTTTGTTTAACAGTCAAAAATCAGCACATGGTTCACATCATTCACTGAAGCAATCAGAACACACTCCAGTCAACACCGTTTATCAATGTCAACCCAAGGAGCAATTATATTTCATCCAAGCAAAAATAAACAGGCATCACAGATTGGATGGCACACAAACTACCAGCTGGAAGGCTCTCACCAAGTCCCCACTGACAACCAGTTGTACGCAGGTATTGGTGCTGGCAAGGGAATGGACTTGGTTGGAGTAATTAGAAAACAAAATTAGAACATGCTTGAAGAAGGTAAGTGAAGAACATAAAGCCTGGATGATGAAAAGGAAAAATAACAACATCAACATATATAATTCTGTGCTGTAAAGCCAGCATAACCCCACTAATATAAGCTCTCTGGTGGATGCAAGGGGAAGGACTCCGATGTAGGTTATTTTATGAAGCTAACACATGGAATCACAAGCCTATTAAACATTCAGCACTCTTCTCTGCTTAATACCAGCCACAATATGCTTTATTGCCTAATGTTTATCTCAAAGTGGTACCTGGAGAATCCAGTCAAGGTTAATGCACTGACATGCACAGAGCTCCATGAAGTCATAGGGGCTACTGAGTGATTTAGAATATATTAAGAGAAGTCAAACAGAAAAAGCAGGTAAGATACATATGCATTTGTGTACATTTTATTCTTATAAGGAATATAAGCTAACACCACATGTACCTACTGCTTTGAGAGCCTTATGGCTTTCAGCCACTTCTAACCACACTACCTAAATTTCCCCTCTAAGACCTGCTTTCCTTGCTCTTATGTATGAATCTGGTTCTCAATAGCAACAAAACACTCCAAGCAGGAAATTACTAGATATTAATGAATTTCTCAGGTGGTTTAAGCCACTTAATCTTTGGCCTCATGCCTTATAGTAACACCCAAGGCAGACTATAATCACCCTGAAATGCACTGCTTGATGTGTCTTTATTGCTTAATTATCAAGGTGAGATGCTCATATTTAATTAGGCATTTAATCATAAACACACAACTCTAAGCATTACTACCAAAAAAAGTTTACTTAGATAAATAATTTCAATTTTTGTTGTTGATGTTCCATTCTTGCATGATACCGAATTATACTTCGGAGCACAGCTGTTACCTTTGCCAAATGGATCTTGAAGCAGAAACTATACCAAGCTTTGGCTTATAGACATTAATGTTAGGTCAAACTGCAAAGCTGCCATTTAACCTGACTGCATCTCTCTATGCTCACTACAGACATGGGAAATAAATTACTCTCTTCTTTCCTTTAATGTTCTTGAAGAACACTATGTGCTTTACATGCTGTTCTCCAGACAAAACCACCCTAATGATTAATCTTGCCTTCCAGACCTCTGATTGTTCTTAATGCTTTCCCTTGGGCTCTTCCTATTGCTTTCCAGGTCTTACTTTGCAACATCCAATACTGGATTTGATTCTTCAGCTGCAGCCTTATTAATGCCTTATTACAATTGAGAGATAACAATGGTAAGGGGAACTCGGCTCAACAGCTGAAAGTTATGATGGAAAACAAAGTTTGTCCCTGACAGAGGTTAAAAGATTCAGGGTTAGCATGCAAAGATGTGGCTGTCCAGACTGACCTGCTTCTGGGACAACAGGCATCGTTTTTTCATAGGGTAAGAAGGGTGGCAGAGACCATTTCAGCCCATTCCACACACACTTGAACAGATACACACCGTACTGCAAGTTTTCCACAGACTTCAAGTACTGATTGCAGCATCTGAAGCTTGCCTAGAAACAACAGCTGACTGTAAAAGCAACATACAACAAGCCTTGGGAGATTAATTATTCCATTTTTAATAATGCTGTCTTGTTCCCCAAACACCTGCAGGCCACTTCTTCATAGGAGCCTTTTTGCATTACATTTGCAAAAGCAGTCTGAGTACTGCGATCTCTTTAGGATTTGCTGCAGGTACTTCACAAGCCAACAATAGAGGTAGAAGAGATGAAATCTACTACAAGAGCCCAAAAACTTTGCTGTAAGCAACCTGCCATAAAACACAGGCTGCCAGAAATGTCGCCCTTGGTTGATGAGCTTTTGGGGTTTGTCCATTGTGCTTGTTTTCTTCCTTCCTAGATAACAGCTCACTCTCCTGAGAGATCAGATGTATCATTTTAGACTTTGAGGCATGGAACAATTCATGTACTCCACAGTCACATCTGGAAGCTGATAAAATAGGGAGGAAGATAACCAGTATCTCATAGTAATGAGTGAGGGGAAACAACCACGAGCCACATTCCCACCTGCCAGACCATGTAGGAGCGGCTTAAGGAGAGAGGGAATCATTCTCCTCTCCTCTCCCATTTCCTTGAATCCCATCCCCAAACCAGGCGACCAGCTGGAGCTTATTAGAAACGATCTTCCCCATCTACAACATCAAGCTTTCAGATCCAGACAAAATGAACTGAGTTACAGCGTAAAAGAATATTTTAACATCTTTCTTCTCTTCCTGCACTATTTTAAGACCCACATTTAGAACCAGCTTAATGATCTTAACGTTCTCTTCCACCTGAACGTTTCAGTGACTCTCAGAGTTCTGGAAAGCTGAAATGCAATACTACAAATAGGGCTGTTACTTTGGAGGCAGTAACTTACCTCAGACCAGCCACTGCAACTCTAATATTTACAGATAAGCATTTTTCTGGTGTTTGATTTTGTTTAGTTTGGGGTTTTTCTTTGCTTGTTTGTTTGGTGTTTTGGTGTTGTTGGGTTTTTTTTGGCTAACTGGATCAAAAGCTCTCATGTTTGTGCTGGAAATATAATCAATCAATGTTTTCTATTTTATTAATCATATGCAAGAGAAGAGTTCCTGGTTTTACATGACACTTCTGCTAGAACTGGAAGCAGTCCCTAAAACCAAATGTATTGCCTGTGCCTCACACAGGAGCCCATGCATCTTTCTGAGCATCCGATATGGCAGACTAATGGCAAAAGCAGATGAGAAAGGCTGCATAAAGACACACACAGCAGAAACACCACCGACCATCAGCATGCTCTGCCACCTGTGCTCTCAGTCTCCAAAGTTCCAGATATCTTTGAGACATGAACATTATCTGTGACACTCCTTGAACAACGTGGGGTTTGCATTTTATCTTATCAGCCTCTTTCCTACCACTGCCCCACTCTTCCCAAACACACAACATGCATCCCTCTTCAATACACAGCAGTGAAGAAACATAACCTTGGGAAACTACTCTTAAGAAGCTTTTCATTCCAAGCACTGCAGTAAGCATGAGAGGGGGGAGGTGTTCTTTGATCGGCTCAAGATAATTCACTTTGCAATGCGGGACCGTAGGACAGCAAGTTTGATATCCTGCAGTTTGACACCTAATCCTTACAGTGCTGCAGGATGTTTGATCTGTTGGGTTTGACCCAGTGGGCATCCTTTGAAACAGTCCTTGAATGAGCTGCATTTTCTCTGAGTTTAGCTTTGTCGTGTTAATAATTACACTTGTGTTTGGATAATGAACTTAGATTTATAAAAGCGCCTTTCTGGCCTGTCAAAGAAGAGTAAAAAGAAGGTCCTGGCAATAAGCAGCCTCCTCCAGGGCACGAGGAAATGCATGAATGTACCATAAAATTAAAAACCAATAATAAGAAATCGACTGAGTCCCCATTCCAGAAGCAGCCCATTTGCTATTATGAAGTCCTCTCACAGACAGAAACTGCTGACTATTTCACACCAACAGGCACTAAGCCTTTTTTCCTCCTCCTAGAAATAAACATATACTCCCCAAACACACCGAGTTGCAGAGCCTACAATTAAGTACTAAAGTTTGTCATTGCAGTGCTACACTCCCATAGCCTGACACCAACTTCTGTCCATCTGGACAGGCACAGCAGTGCACAACATGACCTTGCACATGTGGGTATTCATGTGTTTGAGACCTCCTATTTCTATGTCTTATTTCTTAGAGCAGAACAAAATATTCTAAGTGCTTTTTTTCCCCACCGAAGCACAGCATAGGAAGTGGTGATCTTTCCCTCATTCACTTTATATACTCTATTGGCTTCCTATCTCACAAGAAGTGAAGAAACAATTGACATACAATGCCAACTCAGCAACAGAACCCAGTTTTAAAACTGATACTTCTCCGCAAACAGTCTGAGCAGCCCTGCTACGTTCAGAATTGCTCTTCTGTCTTTAGCAAACCATTCTAAAATCAGATATTTCATAATGTGAAATACAGATGTCCATCAGATTTGTTATATATCTACAGTTCTCCCACGGAAAAACGCAACACGAGAAGATAAATGTGTAGCTCCTGCTTACGGGAGCACCAGCTGACTGCAAAACTTCCCATCTTTTTAATCATTCTCAGAAAAGCAATGGAAAACTTGTTAAACAGCCTGTGTGCAGCACTGGGCAGCAGAGGGACACCCTGCAGTGCTCCAGCTCCGTTGGGAAGATGCGTCCTACTAGTCTAGCTTGACAGAAGGAACCAATCTCATTCTATCTTTCCACTTGTAAATACTCCCACGTACTTCTCACCTAGTGGACGAGGATATTACTTCTCCACCTCTGAAAGCAATAAGAATTCATAAGACAAGAGAAAAGCTGCTGGTGTGATCCAAGGGAAAGGAAATAAGGTCTTCAATTCCAGTAGCTAGAAGTGCAACTAGAGAGAGCACCTAACCATCAGTTAGCATTCACATGAACATCAGACAAAGGGAATCACTATAATGGGCCAGTCTTGGATGACTGCAAGAGCGGAAAGGAAGCAAACAGACTATGCTTTCCATTTATCACACCTTCCTAGCTCAATTAATGCCAAAGGAGAGGTGTTAAATGGACAGAGCAGCTCCTGGGCAAGGTGCATGTGGGGAAACATAAGAGAAATTTTCTCATTTAGAAAGGAAACAGAACCGGTGGATCAAACCACTCATTGCTTCTGCAGGCCCAGCTGGCAGGGACACCACACTAGAGCCAGCAGCACAGTTTAGAGGGCACAGCAATTAAACTGGCATTTTACTGTCAGGTTGTCAAAGCTGTTCTTTTTCTTCTTTTCACTCTTTTATCAATTCAACATCAACAACTTCCCCTGACATTGCGTATGTGGCGCTGCAGGCATGGAAACCTGAGCAACCGGCACAGAGACTAACTATGGCAATTTGAAAATTATCCAAAGGGAAAAAAAATACCTGAAGAGAAAATACATGATGTTCAAGCAGTTGGCTTTTCCTTCCAAACTGTGCTCTGGGCTGACATTCTCCTACAGTGCCAGGCTGGACTCTGTCTTCTGCCCCAGGAGGTATCGGTGCCCAAACTCTGCAGTGCTCCATGGCAGGGATTTGCTGCTGGCTGTGGGATGCAGCCACGGCCTTACATGGATGCACCAAACCGGGAGGCTCTCAAGAAGTCCTAATCATGGTTCCAAATGAAAGACTTCACCCAGAAATGCCTCGTTTTTGCTCTACTCTTCAAAAACAGGATCTTATCACAATGGAACTAGTGGCATAAATAGCAATAAGAGGCTATTGCATAACTTCTCCTTAACTCACAGAAGATAATTAAAGCAAAAAGCACCAACCCCTTCTAACACCCAGTAGTTAAGAACACATCCAAAGAGAGTCATTAGGGATTGCTGAGACAGAATTTCAATGTTCTTTGAACATTTGAACCTGCACTGTTAACACCTCAGGTTCAATGCAAAGGAATTCACTCTGCATTCCACTGAGAAAAATCTCTCACTTTGCCCTGGGAGGTCACTGCATCAAAACCAGAAGGAAACTACATTAGTAACCAATACCAGCTCATCTGCACAGAGTTAACTTTTCCTCTATCTGAAAAGCCATTTAGGGAAAAGTATTCATACTAATCTGGAAGGAATAAAATGTGTGTGTCCCATTAGCACTGTTATTAATACCTGACTGCCCTGATGCAGCACAAGTATGCAGAACAGAAACAGAGACATAAAATGCGAGTATATTGGCATAAAGCATTTTCTGCCTACATACAGTAGCACTACGAGATTAACACTAATAATGCAACTCCCCAATCCCTCTTAGGGCCGAAGGTTGCTAACAACACCCAAGAGCAGCTCTGGGACAAGACCTGCTGCCTTATTCCCAGCTCAGAGAAAGGAGGGCTGCCAGCTGCATCCCCGAACTCTTAGAAGTGTGGGACCCAAGGAAGAAGAGCTGACATCACTTAGGAGAACTGCTGGTGTAGAAATGAGAGGTAGAATTTTGCAGTTGTAATGTACCATGCATCTTTTCATGCATGGGTGGCACCAAAATCAATAGCGAGGTGCCCTGCATGAGGAAACATACAGCAGTTGAAGCATTGCAGCTTATGGGCAAGCTGATAGACTGACAAAAATCCTTTGATTCCTCCTGGGCAGATCTTTGATGTTTATGCCACAGCACGTTCCATTTGCTGTTTTTACATCTTCAAAGGCATCTAAAAACATTTTCTCTGGCCAAATTTCCGTCTAGCAATTCATTTATAGAGAAATGAAAAAACGAAACAGAACAAAACAGACAGTGGGGGTGGTGTGAACAACCAAGTTCCTGCCTGCAAATGAGCGGCATCCAAACACATTTGTACTCATCCTCCAGGAAGGAAAACAAAATGAACACCTTGGTTTCAAAGCTGTAGCCGCCCCTCTGTATCTGAGCACCGCCGGGCTGGTGTGTTATTCGTGCCTGGGTTCTCTGCAGTAATACTCTTTCATTTCAACACTGCTGTCACATAAGAGATCCAACAATATCAAACAGAATTTATAGAAGCATACACTGCTCTTGCCAAAGGCTACAGCTATAAAATCCAGATTCTGCCTGCTTTTTTATTGTTTGTTTAATTTTAAATATATAGGGAGCAATAACAAAGTTTTAGTCCATCTATTCCAACGTTATTAGAACGAGGCACTAAATCAAGAAGTTCAATTAGATTTCTGTTTGAGCAGACTGACGTCTAATCTCATCTGCAGCAATACAGCACAAAGGTAAAAGCATAAAACAATACGAGTCAATAACGGATGGTGCTTTGCTACTCTGCTTGTGCATTGTATTTGAAGGCACTGTGGCATTAGAAGGCTCAGCCATCTTCTAATTAGTCACAATGGGCAGACAGAATATTTGCTTGTTGGCTGGCCATGGTTTTATAAAATATTTACACATCTATCACAGCCTAAACAATATTAAGATTGCTTTCTGTTTGCCCCTTTTCTAGTTCACACTGGGAAAGTTCACTGCTCAAAACATTTTAAAAGCAAACACAAAAACAACCAAAGAAAACCACCCACAAACAGCATTTTTGGTCAGAAATTAATTCCAATCCCCAAATCCAACAACCCCTGAAATGATACCACTCTCTACTTTGAAATGCTGCCCATTGACTTCTGTTGCGCTCCCTTTCCAAGCAATGCATTTTCCTTTCTTACACACACACCTCTTCCACAGCACTGAACCAGCTATTGCACACTATTGACATTTTTTATATCGTAGCTATGAAGAAACCTGAGCATTAATTGCACCTATAATGAGCTGCAGTGGGAAAGGTTAGCTACCTGTTAATGCTCTCTATGCAAACTGCCCTCACAACCATCGAGGCTTTGAGCCTCATGATAGCATTTAAACCTCACTGAAGAGCCAAGAGAACAAAGTCATCTGTTGGCAAATGTTTGGGGGATCTTCTGAGGAAGAATTTCCGCAAATGCAGTTCCTCCAACATATCACAGATCATGAGCTCAGGTGTCACTTACTTATAACCCAGTTTCTGGGTTTTACACAATGAAAGGCAAAATAAAATCTCACAGATGTAACCGATGACCTGAACAAGTAAACTCTGTGACCAGCAGCCCTCAGATGGCATCCAAACAATATCCCTGTGCACAAGAAACAGCGCTGTGTTGATGATGCATTTTATCCTCTGCAGTCTGGGTGTGCCCAGTGGTTTGGTTTGGGCTCTGGGTCTGTATGGGGCAGCATGGGGAGCTCCAGTCACTGTTCTGCAGCTGAATTTAGAACACCAGTAACATTACTGAGGCTATTTAGGTAAAAAATAAGACCCTCATCTCTATTTGATACCACAAATGCCAGAGATCAGCCTTTCCTCATCCTACATACTGTATTCATTGAGGTCTTCACTCCCCATGAAGCACTGGAAGACTCTAACAGCGCCTTTCTGTTATGCAAACACTACTCAGGGATGCTTTTCCCATCTTTTTCTACTGCCCAAACATTTTTGCTGTACTTCAGAATGGTGTATGTTCGCTGAACTGAGATGTATTATCTTCTCTTTGCAAAGAAGTTGTTAGCTCTTTTATCCACTTCCAAATTGAATTTCATATTGATTAGAAGTTCAGACAGACTAGTGATGTCTAGTTATCCCTGATGGGGAAGGACCTCACAAAATATTTAATTTTTCTATTACCCTCTATATTCAGTGTTTTCATATCACTGTATATTTTATCGCTGCTATAGAATTTTATGTGGGAAAGTCTTAAAAAAACACATTAGGAATAGACATTATAGAACCACAGAATGGCCTGGGTTGAAAAGGACCACAATGATCATCTGGTTTCAACCCCCCCTGCTATGTACATGGTCGCCACTGCCCAGAGCCACATCCAGCCTGGCCTTGAATGCCTGCAGGGATGGGGCATCCACAGCCTCCTCGGGCAACCTGTTCCAGTGCATCACCACCCTCTGGGTGAAAAGCTTCCTCCTAAGATCCAACCTAAACCTCCCCTGTCTCAGTTTAAAACCATTCCTCCTTGTCTTATCGCTGCCCACCCTCACAAAAAGCCATTCCCCCTCCTGTTTATACACTCCCTTCAAGTACTGGAAGGCCACAATGAAGTCTCCCTGGAGCCTTTTCTTCTCCAAGCTAAACAAGCCCAGTTCCCTCAACCTTTCCTCACAGTAGAGGTGCTCCAGCCCCCTGATCATCTTAGTGACCCTCCTCTGGACCCACTCCAACAGCTCTTTATTAATTTCTGCTGCTTTTAGAAGCAGGATCCTGTTGGTTTCATCCTTCAGACACCATTCACGGTGTTTTGCAGGACACACAGAGATCAGCAGTGCAATACCTGCAGCACCCTCAAGCACTCAGGAGCTAGCTGTCATCTTCCCTGATGAATAACTGTTTAAATCAAACAGCGTATAAGGGTCAAAACTATGAAGCAATGAACCTGCAGCAAATGCTTTTTCCACCTAACAACGGTTCCTTTGAAAATAACTGATGTGCTCCTTTCTTCTAATTAAAGCATGAAATGAAACCACTAGGAGAGATGTAGAACAAGATATGGAAACAAACCACAATTGGCTGCGTAGCTGAACGTGTAACACCAGAGAAAAGGAAAAACCTGGTTTGAAACTCAGCAGTGACTTCGAGGGATGGATGGGAAAGGAAACAGTGTGAAGCAGTGACCCACAAGGGCGATTAAATGCCTGCTCACTCTAACCAAAGCGTTTGAGAAGAATAAGGCAATGCAATTCAATTGGGCTTCTTCATCAAAACACATCTGACTTCAGCCACCTTATGCTGGAGCTATGGAAATGCACTCCTACATTTTAGTTCCAGAGCCAGGAAGGTGCTGATGGGATGCTCAGCACCCAGCAGTGCACACTCACCTTCAGACAGCTCCGTCATTGGTGACACTTTGATTTCCTATCCTGCAGGACTGGCGTGGAACCAAGCACGCAGAAAAAGGAAAGATTAACAATATAGGAAAGAAACAAGCAGTCCCAACATTATAGCAGTGGCCTGAGGGCACATCCTAAGTGTTTTCAAGCATTACTCCAGTGTATTTTTCAAGTATCTCATACTTCCAGAAGCCTCTATAAAATGCAGCCAATACTCATACTATATTGCTGTGGTCACTGCCACAAAATGTGTTCTGGAAACAGCTGGGAATGTTTTATTGCATGGCCTTAATAGGAAGTAGCCTAAAGGTTTATAGGCTTAATAGCGAAAAAGAAATCTGCTGCTCCCCAGCCTTGTTGTTCTGTGCATTCCCATTACTGATGGCTCCATCACTGCACTGTATGAGCGCTGCAGTGCTGCACATTCGCCTGTACTGACATAGTCAAGGTATTTTTTTCCTTCTGCCAGCGTTTCCTCTTCCATCTGTCCCCACACCATCCAGCACCAAGCTCATTTCCCATTTAAATTTCATTCTGGAAACTAAAAGGAATGCTCACAGATCCAGGGCTGCCAACCTGGGATCACTTGGGGTTTCCTATTGAGAAATAGAGGATGAGCTACAACTCCATGAATTGTTTTGAAAAAATGGTTACCAATACTGCATTTAAAAGGATTTCTATATTTTTCTGGTTTTCTTGTCATCTCATAGATGCAAATACAGCCTAATTCTTCAAGCTATATACACACGGGGGCTTCATAAAGTCAAGGTGGGTGGCTGCATGCAGGTAATTAATGGGGTCACAGGACAACAATCCTACCCAAACCAAGGGGTGCTCCTGAAGATGCTGTTTCCCCTTCTGCCATGCAGCAGAACATTCTTTTCCCCCCAACCAGAACACAGTCCTCAGCAGCCATGGGGCACTTCATACTATGCCTGGTCCCAGCAGACTTCAAATAACCCATGGGGAGGGCAAGGCAAAGCAAAACAAAAAAAGCCTTGATGTGGGTCTTTAATGCCACTCACGGAGCACATGAGTGCTGTGAAACAAGGGGCAGGGCCCTCATCCCACATGCACTGGCAAGGAAGCAGAGCTGCCTGTGCTTCTCCTACTGGCCTGATGCTTAAGCTCTCCCAAAAGCTCTGTAAAATCATTGAGTTTCTCTTTGCAGGCCTATATGCAGATTACACAGATTTCCATCAACAGAACAGCTAGGGAAATGAATCAAAATTTAAAGCAGATAAATGTGGAATTATCTGCACCTTTGTATTTTTCAAGCTTCATGCAGGAACTGAACTTTTTGATGCAGTTCCTCTTATCACTTGGTTGGCAACGGTCTCTGAGCCAATCAAACAGCCAGGGTGTGCTCTGCCAACATCATCCATATTCCAAAATCTCTTTACAACAATGGTTCCAAGTTTCAGAACATGGAACACCACCAAATCACACAGTTATCTGCAGTGTGTCAGGTCACATTTACTACGTGTCACTGATTTTCATGTATATGAAATGAACTGTTATAGTCCACGTGAATGCATGCATGCACGCATATGCCTGTCTGCATATGCCTTCTGTCTTCCCATTCTATTTCTTCAGCAAGCCATGGTGTACACCAAAGTGTTCTCTAGGATGTATGGTTTTTACCTGGGAAATAAACCTTCATGCAATGCAAAAGCACCTAAGACTTCTTTATTTGTTTTTAAAAGGGGGGAACAAGCACGTCCTCCTCACGTTTGCTACATGCTGAGCTACAAAAATCCAACCAAGGACTGCTACTGCCTCAGATTTTTGCTTCTGTTGACCTCTGGAAGTGAAATGAGAGGATTCTGTTCTGACTCTTGTGGAAGCTGGCAACAAAACAAGCCCATGAGCAACAGCAGGAAGAAATCCTCCTTCACCTCTGCACACTTGTCTGGGATGCTTCAGCCTTCTTCAGGGGCAGCTCAGGCAGCAAGGAGCAGCATTTCAGCCTCATGTTCCTCACTGAGCTTCTTGCTGGAGCACCCAATAAGTACATGGGTCTTCAGGAAACAGAATTGAGATTGCAAAATTTCACATAGAAGAAAATGGGAGATATATTTTTCTAGCATCTACAAGCTGCTTTTTAGGTAATTATTTCATCTTCTGGCCTTTTTTTGTTTTGTTGTTTGCTTTTTGTTTTAATGCTGATTTTCCCAGGCTCTTTAGTACTACAGACCGTACACATTCATTAAGCTTTAAACAAATGTTGCACCCCAGACTTGCTTGGGAACTTTGGAACAGAACAAGTTGCAGCTGCTGCTCAGGAGCCATGAAGATGCAGCAGTCGTGTCACTCACTGAGCCAGCTCAGCTTCACTCCTGCAGCTGGGTGCTGAGAAGAGGGGAATGTCCCTCTGTTCTCCTCTGCAAGAGGTGCAAGAAGAAAAGAGCTCTTTCCAAACTTGCATCTCCAAGAATGAATCAATATCACTTACTACAGCTAACAATTCTTCAAACAGCAGCCTTGAATGCAAACCTGGTTTTGTTTTTCTCCTGTAGCATGTTCAATCACCTTTACTCCAACTCGAAAGCATTGATCTTTGCACTCCTAACAGTTTCAGTGGAAAACAGCAGCATCTGTCTAAAAAGCAGGCTGAGATAAGCTGCGACTTCTAAAACTTAATCATAAAGATAAGCAATGTAACATAAGCAATGTAACATTATTTTCTCAACCTCATGAACTACAAAAAATGAAGAGGTCACTGAGGTCGAATAAGCCTTTTCACCTTCACCTGTGTAATGGACATGGCTCCTGCAGGGCATGCTGCAGATAAGGATGTATGACATGGACCCGTGCTACCAGCTCCTTGTGTTAAGGTGCTTTCTGTCTCTAGCTGTGATGATACTAAGACAGGGATAAGCAAACTCTGTGAGCTGCTGCTGCCATCACAGAGGGGCAGAGCAGTGGAATAGCAAAGAAGAGCTGTTCTGGAGGCTCCCAGTGCAGCTGTCCCATAACCAAGTGGATCATAGGGAACTGCTCCCTGGGCTCTTCTGGGCCAGTCAGGTGGGTTGAAAGCTCCAACTTTCAGCTTCAGGTTTGCTTTCTGTTCAGACATCCTCTGCAGCCTGGGTCTGATTGAAAGCAGCATGTCAGCGTGGCTCTGGATGGAAGGCTAACGATGGTATTTGGAGAGATATTTAGCGGGAACATATTGCCATATAAAATATCTTTAAGTAGAATGTTAGCCTACTGGGAAGACTCCTGGGCTCTTTAAATTTGTGCTTTTTATTTCTGACTCCTCAACAGAAAATCAGGCTTGCTTTATCATTTAAATCTCTAATACAGCAAAGATCAAAGTGCGGTGCTGCACAGTTTGCGCGCCTGATGAGCTAATCAGCAGCACTGCCTCCAGTTTGGGGGTATGCATAATGTAAGCAACAAAAAGCAAGAGGCAACTAAAAAGCAATCTGTACAAGAGCCTCGTGGCAAACCCACCCCCCTTCAGCAGACTAAAGCTCAGCTGGGCACAGCACAGAAGAGCTCGGCTTTCTACACAACTGAGACCTCACCATCAGAAGCAGCACAGTCCTCTCAGGTCTCTTCCATCTCAGGTTATTTCAGTACTGCTGTACCTGTAACGGCTGCTATTCTGCTATACTTGATGTGACTGCCATCCCAGCGTACAAAAACAGTTCATAAATGTACAAACCAATGCTAATGCGTATCAGAGCATCATATACATGAATGAGGACAGGAAAGCACTGCAGGACCAATACAGAACCTGAAGAGCCAATGCCCATTTTCTTTTTTACCACTAAGTAAAACAGACCCTAAGTACAAACCCGGGTACTGAGCATCCTGTTGTAAATGCCGCTGTGATATTGGGCCACTAAAGTTTGCACAGACACCAACATGCATCTCTGCACAGCGGTTTGCAGGCACAAAGAACTTTGGTTTATGATCGCAACTGAACCACCAGGCAGAAAAAAATGCATCCAACACAAGTTGTGATTGAAAACAAACCTCATCGACCCCAGTCTGACAGAAAACCCAGGCTAATGCAGCGATGCAATGAAAATCGTGTGGGCTCTAATGAAGCCAATGACACTTGGAGCTTCCATGGGGTGTGGCAGACAGACCCGGCTCCTTCCCAAAGACCCAAAGCAACAGATGGAGCAATTAGCTCCCTGCCCCTCAATATTGCTGGGCTTGGAACTGAGGGTGCCAGGGAAGATAATTGCTTTCCCTGCTCTCTTGGAGTATGCCACACTGTTTGCTGACAAATTCTCTTACTCAAAGCACACAGCAGAAAGCCCAGGGCACTGAAGCATTTGTCTGCCTTTGTAAACACATGTAAGCACCAAAACTCATCCCTAGTGCAACATCCAGCATGGGGAGGTCAGTCTCTGGAGCTGGGGATACATCAGCGTGCTGCCTTTATGTGCACTAAAATGGAGAGTTAAGAGATGCCTCCCCCCCCTCGTACCTCAAGCTACTGGTTAGTATATAACGTTCCCAAACAACATTAAAATGCCTGCCGTGGCTTCTCCTGGTAGCCACATTTCAGCAGCAGGCAATTTATGCCTGGCATTGTGGCACAGAGAGGAAAACTGGCTACAAAATGATAATTAAGCATTTTGAATTAATTATTATTATGGCCCTGACATTTAAACTTGTCAGTTCCCTGTAAGAGAAATATGACTGTTAGGGCTGCTTCAGCCTATGGTTCTTTACTTCTCCCTGCGAAACGTTATTTATACAATTAAAGCAAAGCATTTACAAACACATTTACAACCTCCATGTTCCTCAGCACACTGTAGCTGTGCACATACTTTGGTTTAACAACATTAGCAGGCTGAGAATAATGCTGGGTCATTCCTCACACCTAAATGGTCATGGAGACCATCCCTCCCCATAGAAACCCTTATAGAACCACAGAGTGGTCTGGCTTGAAAAGGGCCACAATGCTCATCTGGTTTCAACCCCCTGCTGTGTGCAGGGCTGTCAACCAACAGACCAGGCTGCCCAGAGCCACATCCAGCCTGGCCTTGAATGTCTGCAGGGATGGGGCATCCACAGCCTCCTTGGGCAACCTGTTCCAGTGCATCTCCACCCTCTGGGTGAAAAACTTGCTGCTCACACAAGTTGTTCTGCTTGCAGAACATATCAGTCTGGTGTTTTTTCCAACTGCTTTAACAAGCCACATGTGACTGATCAGGAACAACGCAGCCAGAGATTATTTCCCAAGACATCTCATGTCAGGTAGGTTCAATCCCCAGCTTTGCAGCATATTAATGAGCGTCACCTGTAACATATTCTGCCTTGAGATTATTTATGCAGTGCCCCAGAATTTGCCAAGTGCCATCCTTGATGATTTGCATCCTTAGTGAGATCTGATCATGTAAACCAGACTTGAAGATCTCCATGGGTTTGGACAGAACTCAGCACCTGCCAAAGGCTGCTCACGTAAATCTATTACAGGACTGACACACAGAAACAGTAACATTTGCTATGAAACGACACATTTTAAGCACAGCATATTGTGTGATGTTTCTCCCTAATGGAGCCGTCCTGCTCCTCGCTGTTCATTTAGCAGCTGGTGAATTCCAGCCCCCAGCCAATGCTCACTCTGTCACTGCTTGACTTTCTATCTTCAGTTTCTTTTCCAGAAGAACTGAGTGGCTGTCAGATAGAGCAGGGCCACCGGACTCTATGCCTGAAGCCACACACACATCGTTTCTGCCAGCCCAGCAAAGCACCTCTGCAGAAGCAGCTCCGTGGCCTTGGTGTGTCAGAGTTCTGCAGGATGCATGTGGTTTCATAGTGGAAATAGGGCATTATTTATAGTAAGTGGCAGAACATTATTTATTCATTTGGCATTGACTGTAAAGACAAAATGAGCCATCATGTCACTCGCAGGACCGTGCACAGCACAGTTCTGCTGCAGTTCAGCACAAAGGACTCCGAAAGTATTTGATGTGAGAATGGTTCTTCAAGGATGTCTACAAGCAGCAGGACAGTAGTGGGAATCTACCCATGCTACTACAGCCCTGCTTTATCAGAGATAATTTGTTGCAGGGCCATTACCTACAACATGCAAAGTCACAGTATTTATCGGAGGGTCTGCCAAATCCTACTCTTTGCAGCACCGTGTGCTCTCCTGCTTCAGAACCTGGCACCGTGTTTCACTTGTGAAGTCATCAACGTGTTTATCTGGAAGATGGGATATTTCATATCACCACCTTCTGCTGTTGAATTCCCAGCAAGGAAAGCAGATGCTATGGAAAATCCTCATTGACAAGAGGCCTATGCCCCCAGCACGAGGGGCAAAAGCCCACTTGAGACACATGTAGCAGCACACAGCATCCCAAGTGCCTTAACCCAGGCAGTGCTAGGACCGGACCTGCCCTTAGCAGCTCCCAGTAGGCAGCACCTCCTGCCCCTGAAGTGCTCCAGCCAACACAAACCCACTTGGCTGCAACCAGCGGTGACTTTAAGAAGATCCTGATGGAAACTGCATCATTTCCATGACCATGGAAGCACTGAACTACTTCTCCTCCCAGCTGCCACTGGAAGGCTCACTGTCCTTTCTCTAGTTTTATCCCTCAGAAAGACCTGATGGCAACAACAGATGCCACTAGAAGATCTTTTTGCACTTCAGTCTGCCTCAGCATCCTTTGTGCAACACTACTACACAGATCAGGCAGGGAACAAACATGAAGGCAGCACCCAGCTGAAGCACACTGTAAACACTGTTAAGTGCACCAGGATAACTGGGGTAACATCTTGTTGCTGTTTACCAAAGAGAGGATGGCAATGTGCTACAGATATCGTAGGGCTCCTACAATTGCAGTACCTAAAATAAACAAAAAAACACTATGCAAAGCAGCATTGCTAATCCTTGTTTTACAGATGGGAAAATGAAATGAACTCTTTATTTCCCCAGTGACTTCCAGGTCCTTTCAGGCTTTCCAACAACTCAGCCTTCCAGCTGAACCAACCCTACAAAACATCCAGTGCTTACAGGCAAAGAAACCAAGTCACAAAGACAGCAAGGACACTTTCTGCCCCTTCAGTCCATTAGAGATAGCACTTGGCAGTGGTCCCAGGGCAGGTAAAACAAACTGAGAGGTCCTCCCCGCACTGCAAGCTTCCAAAAGACTATTTAGATATACCTGTGTTCATCCTGCTCTTGTACCTCACATCACCACCAACATCCTGTACCCCTAGAAGGGCAGATTCTTTGCCCCATGTATCTGGCAATCCCTTCTGCACTCCCTGTTCTGAGGTTGTAAGAGAAAAAGAGATTATGAGTGTCATCACTGAGCCCCAGCACTGCACCAATACACAACATGTGCTTCAGTCTTGCACCAATGACTGTGCCGTCCTGCCAAGATGGCCATGGAAACATGTTAAAACAAGAAACACTTCCCTATCCCAAACCAGCATCAACTTCAAGCTCTTGGAGAAAGAACTCAGCTCCAGACTGGTTTAATCTTAATTTTCAGTAGTTTGAAATGCCCAAGTTTGGGAGCTCAAACAAACTTCCCTAAAAGTGACAAATGCTCTCCATTAGTGAAGTGCTATTGCCTCCTCCATGGCCAGTCTGTAATGATGGCCTGTGCAGGGCTGTTCAAGGTCAGGGATCTATTGCTCTGCTAAATATTAATCATGCTGATTTCAGTCATAAAATATGAGGCTATTGAATCCTCATCCATGTGCTTATACATACTGTGTACTTGCCTGCTCAGCAAAACCATCACCAGCCCAGCAGTGATTTTTCTTTCATAATGGTAACATTATGGAGTCTCCAAGGTGACAGAGAACCTATGGCTGGGGACTTCCCTTGCCCCATGATTTTTCACATCACCCTGCAGAGCTTTGAGCGCATGATAAAAGTTCACCCAAAGAAATCTCAGTCTAGACTGTACATGAGCTATCCACCCCGACAAACGCTTGCTGTAACAGATAGCACAATGTCTTTCTTTTTTTGTCTTTTCTTTTGTCAGGGATTCCTTTCTGTTATTATAATCTTTTATCAGCTTTCATTCTCAGTTGTCCACTTTGATTTAAGGTACATCTTTCTCTAGACCAACGAGGCAGCACGAAGCGGGCATATCAAAGATGAAGCCTTATTTACTTGGGAAATGCCAGCTTTGAAGATCTCTTTTTCCCTTAAATGAAGTCTTTCAAAGTCCAGTGTCTGCAATTCCCCACTGAGTAAAATCACTACACTTCTCATGCTGCTGCTTTTTGGTAGTTTGTGATACATCTGGGAGCTCTGGCAATTTATAAACGTGGCATAATAGAGTTAACACAAAATGCTGTTACCTCAGAGTTAAAAACACAATAAAGTTACATGAAGAACAGCGCAAAGAAGGTATTTGCAGAAAGAGTTCTCCATCAGTTCTGCATGCAGCAAGGCCTTTGTTCATAGCACCCATGGGAGAACAGCTGGCTTTTGCAGAACAACAATCCCCTCACAGGGTGACCTTAAAGTCGCATTTTTTCCCCTGTTCTCCTGAATCCTTGACTAAAAGTCCTCTGGTCCTTGATTTAGTTTGCAGCTTCCTCATCCTTCCCCCCCCACCACCAACACCAGCCAATAGCTGGTGCAGCAACATTAAAAATCAAGAGTAACACACTCCTGGTCAGAAGGCAGAATTTGTTGAATAAGTGGAACAGTAAATGAAAAGTGTCAGTTAAAGGACAAGAGAAGCTGTTCTATAACCCAGTAAGGGTTGTGATGAAGAGGGATAAAAGCCAAAGAGGGAAAAAAGCCAATCCTGACGTCATTCGGGTTGGGGGAAACCTTTGCAAGTCATCTGGTCCAACAACTCCACATCCAAAACAGAATTTCAAAGTTACATTCAACTTCAAAATTCAACAGATATATTCTTCTGATCCTCTCCCTGTGCATCAAAAGGATGATTTCACTGTGTTCTCTCTATTACAGTTCACATAACAGCTACAGCAATCAGACACCATTCCCCTCCAGACCCACGTTTTCAGGTGGAACAAACTCATTTTAACTTCTCCTAGAAAGGCCTGGGCTGGAAAGGACCTCAAAGAGCATCCAGTTCCAACAATCACCTACCAAATGATTCAAGTTCTAATCTTTTTCATAGAATTGTTCTTGCTGCACTCCAAAAGCTTCTCGGACTGTTCATATCCTGCCATGCTGCCCTCCCAGCAGATGTTGGGGTTATTGAAGTTCAGCATGGGAATGGTACTTCCAAGAGGGTCTGTGGGCTTTCACAAGACCCCACAAACAGGCTTCATACCTCAAGTCCTGCCAGTCCACAGCTCTGTGTTACCACCATTGACCTGAAAGCAGCCGCACAGCCAGTTCATCCCCATCAAAACTACACTAGCACAAATAAGTGATCTTCATTTCACAAGCATCAAACATTGTAGTGAAAAGAGAGTAGTTGTATTTTACTATCAAAGAAAAAAAATATATATAGCAAAAAAATCACCATACTGAACATATGTTGCTTATGATCTTGGATAGGGAGAAATCTCTAAACGCCCTTCTCATTCCTTGATGTCAGAGAGCTTGCCAGGTTCTCCTTCTTCCCATTCACACCAGATGTTGGTTTTGTGGGTTTTTCTTTTAGCTGAAATATACTGTATGAAGTTTTGACAGCCTTGACAGCATCGTGTGTCATCCAAAGCTTTCCAGCACAAGCAAGAAAAAAATAGAAATGAAAAGTGAGTATAATTTCATGACTCACTAAGGGACAATTTGTGTGCGAGTCTGCACAGTGCTTTTGGTTAACTCATCAAGATTTTACGCCAAAACAAAGCTCCCGTGACTCTACCCTGCTCTCCAAAAAGCAGGTAGGGTCCCCGCATCATTTTTGACAGCTCTCCCTTAAAAACGGAAAGAATCGCCTTGCAAATAGAATTCATCCCTGGAGGACATTAAACCCTGTTAATTTCAGTGGCCTTTATTCTTTATTTGACATCTCAGTTGCCTTGCTAGCAGTGTGGAATCAAGGCTTGATGCCTACTTTGCTGCTCAGCTCACCATGCAAAGAGCAGGTGGCAAATCTACGGATAGAATACTGAAACACAAAGCAAGTCCACAGCATTAATGCTGGAACCACGTTATGTGATTTTACACAGACAGGTTTTCCAGATTGTGACCGACTGGGAGATGCAGAATTTCATCACATATCTCAGAAGCACCAAAAGTGTTCGGTTAAATCCATTGCTGATGTGTGGCTATTTCAGTCCATGACTCTACGGTGATGTGCACCTGTTAAATACATGCAATCAAACACTAGCTATGTAAATGAATGCTGTCAGATTGAGTACAGGCATTAGGAAGAGATTAAGAAGTCTCTTCAGGAAACTAGTAAATTAACTAATATTGAACAGAGTATCAGGTGCCTCATTAAGAATGTAGAGCAACGTTCCACTGTATTTCCTTTCACTAACTTCTAAATTTAACAATACACTCAACAATTCAAATTCTCTCATTAAACAACTCACAGTAACATGCAATCTGCATTACAGATGTCCAACTCTGCTTTCAGATATGTGCCAACAGGACTCTAGTATGCTGGGCAAAAGTCTAGCCAAAGTTTATCTCAAAAGGTTTAATCCCCATTTCCAGTGGAAGTCCAATTTCCAGTTAAGGTCAATAGAACAAGCCTTCCCTGAATGTGAAAGACAGAAGATAAAATCAAGAAAACCACGCACCAGCAAAGCATGAAGAATTACGTGTCCATCACACTAAACTGTGAGCAACGCTGAGCCCATTGAGACCTGGGTCATCTGCATTTCTGAAACCACCAAGATTTCTAGTATATCCAACAGACTCAGCATACATGTGCTGCTTGCAAGGCCACATCTGTGACAGAAAAACCAACAGCACACAGCATCAAGAAGTCTCAGCAGTTTTCTAGAGCCTGGGATTCTCCCCGGAGTGCTCCTGAAATGCCCACCCCAAACACACACTAAACCTCTGTCCTTACTGAAGGCTGTAAGGTCTACATCACTTGATTTGCACCAAAACCTCAGGGAGCCGAGTCTCAAGGAACCACACACACTTTTTATCTCTTTGAAAAGATAGATGGTGAAATAGATACTGAGTGGCAGAACTTGCAGGCTTGTTCTGCTGGAGGGCTGAGAGCAGTGCTGCTGACAGGGCAGTCCCAGCCCAGTCCAAAAGGAAGGACAGCACAGCCTCACCCCTGGCCATGTGCATGGAGCAGAAACTTCGCAGGTATAGAACTACAAGTGACAATCTTGCTCCTCCCCTGGTGAAAACTCTAGTTGAAACTACAGAAGATCATCTTTGCCTTTAAAAAGATTAAAAAGTAATAGCAGCTAACGAGTTCCTGCAGCATTCTATGCTGTCTAGTATTAACCAAGCACAATGTAAAAACGTTGATTCTCCATAAAGCTACAGAAAGCAACAACCATCAGGCAAACTATTCCGTAAAACCCACAAATCCTTCACGACTCTATGTGTTTAATAACAGTACTTCACTCAATGAATAACACACAACAATGACTCCACTAATATAACAATTACTTTTTTTGCTTCCCAACTATCTGCCACTACATAAAGTAGAATTTGGATCTATTATTATTATTAATTTTATTATCTTTTTTTTTTTTTTTTTACAATTACCATTTTTTTCCTCTATTTAGAAACAAATGTAATTACTTCAGCTAGAGAAGACAGAATTACTTCTGCAGCACAGTCAAAACATGCATCAACACTCATTTTCTGTAATTATTTCACAAGCGCTCTGTCTGGCATCATTCTCACATGAAAAGAGTTTTCAGAAGGGCCTTTGGCTACTTGATGCGCGGCGCACAATCACAGTCACAGCTGAAGAATGAAATGAAAGGAAAAGAGAGGTTCTCGCCATTCATTTAACCTTCTCTTTTGGTGTCTGCCTTGAAACGAGAAGTAACTTCAGAGAACAAGATGAATCTCTTCATCCCCTCTCTTTCCCGCTGTACTTGACAAACAGAAGAGTTGCCAATCTCTTCTATGACCGAGAGGTGTCAAAACTGGGATATAAATACATACTGTGCCCATGTTTCACTTCGTAGTAATTTATTATTGGAGCACCTTGAAAAGTGTGTTGTCATTAACCTTAACTTTTTGAAATGATCATTTGTCAAGGTTGTTGTCTAGACAGAAAAAATCCAGCTCCCAAATCCCAGGCGAATCAGCGCACCCTAGAATGTCCATACTTAAAACAGTTGCGGAGCTGAACATAACGAGTAGAAACAAACATGGTTTAGAGTAACCTTCAGAAGACAAGAATAAGGCACATCATCGCGTTCACTAAAAGCCAGTAGCATGAGCAGGGCAGTGAGCATCGCCAGCTGAATGCCTGGATTAGCTGGAGCTTTGTTTCTGCTGCACATTGCAAGGAGTGGAAGCTGAGGATTGGAGGAACAAAGCAGGCAAGAGGAGACAGGCTGATCTTGACAGCCAGATTCTTCTCCTCTCTCATCAGTCTTAAGCTAAAATAAAATGTGACACGAGCATGACAAAAGGCTATTCCCTTCCCACTAGCTTCCTAAAGAAAAGATATGCAGGAAGTCCTATGTATTCTTCTAGCCTCCGCTCACGCAAATTCATCCCCTTCTGACACCCACAGCCTGACAACTCCTGCCATGAGCTTTTTTGAATTAAAAAAAAAAAAAGTTATTTTAAATTCAAATATGGTGACACAGTTATTTTTATACTCCTCTGCACTTCTAAGACAAACTTCCTCCAGGTCTCTTCCCAAATAGGTGCTCTGAGGCATGGATGAGTGAACTGTGCACTCTGCTTCCTCTCTCCATTCATTTTATTGCCAATAGCCGTCAGCATCACAGCAAAACACATTAAACGAAAGGGCTGAGGAGTCAAGAGTGGGTCCAACCTGAAGAAAGAACAGTTCCAAGAAAGTGCCGCAGCAGTGCATCATGCTAATAAGTAATGAAAGCAACGAGGAAGCTTCAGGTTTCAGCAGTACTAAGCTCAGATCATTGCGAGATTAGCGTTCATTTGGCAGGGAAAAAATTAAACTTCTAAAGATAAATCTGTAGAATCACAGACGATTTGTAAAACGGTGTCAAACAGTTTGCTATATATTTAAGGGATATTCAATGCAGCGAACAATCGTAAGATCTCCAATCCAGATAACAAGGCGGAACAGAATCTGGATGTTTCAAGAACCAAAGATGAATTTTAATGACTTAGGAGAAAATTGAGAAGGGAAATTGCCTTTCAAATCTTCTTCCACAGCAGTTAACGCTTCAAACTGCCAGTGACTGCACCAGATGAAACCTCATTTTGTCTCATCTCAGGATAGCAGAAACAGTAACCGAGAACCCAGAGCTGAACCTGCGCTGCATTTTAAATGCCACAGTTACTGCGTGGGTCAGGAGTCAGACTGAAACCTAATTTACCACAGACTTGTTTATTTCTGTATTTAGAACCTAAACTAGATCACTTATTTTCACTAAAACTATTTTTTGTATGGCATGCAGGGACAGGAAGGAAGCTGCTCCATTTGCTGTTTGGATGTCAGAGGCTGTGTTTGAAGAGCAGAGGAAGGCCACAGCCTGCTGGCCCTGCAACGAGTCCCATCCAGGGAGCAAGGAAAAGGACTCTTAATGCACTTCATATATTACACTATACACTATATATATATACACTATTAACGCTCAATGCTACAGACTCACTGAATGGGCTACAGGCCAGAAAGAAATTGATCAAACATTTGCAAGCTACTGATAGATACTTACAGATATTATATACAGAAAATTGCTCCTTGGTACTGATTCACACAGAAAGTTAAATAGAAAATTTCTTACTTTCCCCGTTAAATATTAAGCTTAACATCCCTACAATGGAAATGTTTTGTTGCTCATGGGGTTGAAAGGGATTCAAGATATCATTGAGTCCAGTCCCTGCTACAGCAGTTCCCTACAATAGGTCACACAGATGGGCATCCAGCCAGGCCTCGAATAACTCCATAGGAGACTCCCCAACCTTTGTGGGCAGCCTGCCGCAGCACTTCATCACCCTTACATAAAGAAGTTCTTCCACACGTTAGTACTGGACTTTCTATGTTCAACATTAAGGAGGCCATCGCTCCCCGTCCTATTGCTACACAACACCAAGAAGAGCTTGGCCCCATCCATTCGACAGAACACCAACCAAACACCAGTATTTAGACTTGGGTAGAATTAGAAGATTCTTCCTCTTTTGTGCAGCCTCAGCGACACTAAAAACAACAGAAGCCTTCAGTCTTCAAGTTTTGTCACAGAAATGGCTGCTCACCCACTTTTTGTGCGTGCACATTCAAGGATGGAGAAGGGCACAAAGTGCATCCATCCAGTTGCCAAAGTCTGATGCAATTCAATGATGCTCTTACCACATTTCACATCTCCTTCTACATTTATTAGTATTACATCAGTATTTTGGAGCCCTGGGTCCAGTTCAGGTTCCCACTGCACAAAAAGACAGGACTGCAGTTTCTACTGAGCACTTCTATGCACACAGACAACATGCATCAATACAACACACCGCAGGAGCATGATGTCTCCAGCTTCTGTTATTACAAAGGATACTCTATATGGTATCAAATAATGAGATCTTCCACAAAGCTGCTACTAAGCAAGTGACATTGCTTAGATGTTTAATTGCCACACATTTTATTCAGAGGTTTTTTGCCTTTCCCCACACAGATAATTTTTAAAATTTAGGTTCTCGGGCAATTTGACCTGGAGTTATAAAACCGTATCTAAGGAATGTTATAAGAGTTTGATTATTTGAAAACGTGGTGTTTTCCAGTGACATGCAAGGCCCTAAGGAGCTTAAATATAACCCAAAGGCTTTGCAGATGACACAGTATGAGGGATGAAAAACCCCCATTCCGTGATGCTTCATCCTCCTAGGACAATACCTGGAATTCACGCACTACCCACCTGACACAGCAGTCAAAGCAAGGAGGCACTCGAGAGCTGAAAGCTGGCACAGTGCTTAAAGAAAGCAGAGATCTGAGACTGTGCTTGGAGGGAGGAGAAGGTGAGCTCTTATTCCCGTGAGGATGAAGCATCAGCTCAACTCTGAAATTTAAAAATACTTCTTTTTCAGCGGAAGGAAAAGAGATAATAAAATTTAAAGAAAATAATGGAAACAGAAGCAAGAGATGTTAATGTGAAAGCTGAGCAGCACTCAGCCCAGCACTGCTGTATCTGCAGTAAACTCAACAGCATTCCAGACATCACTGCTCTTCTCCACTAAATTCAGCACTGCATATTAATACCATAATAGCTCTGTATATATATAAAAAATAAATATACATTGGTATAATGCAATGCAAAGGCTGCCAAGAAGCTGTGCTGTTCTGAAGCTTCATGTCAAACCTCCCCTTATAAATGTCTCTCTAGTATGGTACATCTTGACACCCATATGTTGTCTCAGCAGTGTAGGAAACGTAAAGCTTTGCAGATCACACTGACTGGCACAGTTCCTGAGCTCCCACGCTTCCTTTCAAGCAGACAACATACTACACAGAATAAGGCTCCCTAAATAGTCTAGGATAATATTTTAGTGTAAGTAGAGCTAAAATTATTGCAAGCTACATGATTTGGCAATTAGCATTGCAAGAAGCCCAGGAAGCTCAAAGGAATTGTTTGAGTTAATTGCGACCAGGTAAAGAGCAGTGCAGCAAAGATGCTCCTGGTGCTCTACAGAGACAGCAGGAGCAAATACCAGACCCTCTGCCATCAGCCCTGCAGTGCAAACAAATAGCACAGTCCTGGGGCAGCACATCCCACCACCTGCTGACTCTTTTGGGGCTGGACTCGAGGACAAACAGGCAGCAGAACCAACAAAGCAGTTTTTAGCAGCCTGCCCCCCAACTTGCCTTCTAGACAGAAAAGCTGTTGGTTTTACCACTGTGGAAATGTATTCAGTCTTGAAGTGGAGCAATGCAGAAGAGAGGATGCATGTAGATGGCAGCCTGGAGGCACAGCTCAATGCCTGTGGTTTTTGCATGGAGAACAAAACATCCATTTATGACTGTTAAATACACATGAAAGCATAAGCAAAAAGAAGGTTTAAAAACAAAAACCAGACCAGTTTTCCTGAGGTTGTTGGATGCAGGGAGTGGCGAATCAGATAGATGGTTTCTGACTCCAAAATTTTCAAGCTCTTTGGACCAATGGTACTAGAACTGTCATAAAAATCACAAAAGCAAAGCAGAAAGGGTTTTTAAGGATAGACCTGTCAACACAATCTGGGAATCGCTCAGCTTTGCTGCCCAGAATCCGATCACGTTGTTGTTCCTTCCATGCTCTGAATACACAAGAAGGCAACCTGCAGCTGTGTGAAGGGTGCCCAGAGCATCTCACACTGTCCTTGTGCTCTCAGGAGGGAACAGATGGACGGCTGCAGGCTACAATTTGCTATTTTTCAGCCTGACTCCTTTGAGAAAGACCAATTGAAAGGAAATGCTGAAGGTGATACACCACCAGTGCCCCAGTCCTTAACCCAGGGGACAACCCAAGGTAGGATTTTTTTTCATAAACCCTTTAAGGTATTTAGGTTTCAAAGCTGTCAACACATTCAAGTACATTATCTGAGGCAATGGCATTTCATGAATCCCATGCAGCTGCCATGCAAAGTATGGCCATTTTTGTCCTGCAATGGAGAATACTGGAGATTTCTTCATGATGTTTATGAAGTCTGTCACTCAGGCAGCAGTTTAATCATGCCTTCTTGGATATATCTTTTTCCCCCTTAACCCCAGGGAGGATAACCTGGTTTTATTTACCTGAAATGGAAAATATATGGTCAAACAGATGTTGGTATAAGGGGGTAACTGTTAAGGTTTGCTGACAACTGGAAAGGTCTGAGCAATCAAACTGTCAATGGTTAAACAGATAAAAGTGACCGTGCCAAGTGGGACGGCTAACTGAGGACAGGCACTCCAGCAGAGAGAAAACCATCACCGAGTGCAGGCAAGCTGTTTGCAGGGACCGGAGGGCATCGATTCCAGGCATGTAAGAGAAAACTCAACTCTGATCTCAGAAATCAGAGATAGAAGAAAATATTATTTGAAAGGAAAGGTTGAATTAGATGAAAGCTTCACAGGCAGGAATTTGTTTAGAATTGAGGCAGAGACAGAGACAGGAGAAAACAAAAATGCATACGGATGTCTAACTCTCCATATTCTTATAGCAGCAATTGCTTGAGATTTCTTTTATAAAACCCTGTCACAAGCACTTCCAATGATGGGCCATTCCCAACGAAATAGCTGGAAGCCCTGAATTCCCCCAGCTGGTGGTTCAGAGGAATCCCCCACCTCCAATACAGACTGCCCAGGGCAGAGCTTCGGCCACAGCACCAGGTTTGGAGTGTCCAGGTCACAGACCTGTTCCTGGATGGCAGTGACAAAGAGTGCCTGCCCCACAGCTGTTGGGCCCTGCTTCCCAGAGCACGGCTGCTGCTTTGGCTTGAAATACAAATGCATAGTTCTACATCTCAGATGCAACACCAGAAACCTCTGGTGTCTCCCGCAAGCTGAGCTGTAGCATCATGCTGCTCTAACGTTAATCTTCCTATTACTCCTGTGAGGAAACAAAATACATAATATATCTATAACGTGAATAGCATAATGCCTCATAATCCGTTCTATCTCACTGTTTATATGATTCCATATGTACTTCTGTGGATACTACCGCTTCCAGATCTGAAACTGAGGAATCAATGCAGCAATTATGGACAAAGAAATGCAGAATTATACACAGGGTTATTTTTCATGCTGTGAATGAAGGCAAGTGCATTGCAAAAACAAAACTCATTATCCATTCTTTAAAATAATTATTTTCATGAAGCCAAAGTATTCTTTAGGATATTTAAATGCAGATTCAATCCAACACCTACCAACTTCACCCAGCATTTTTCTTATGCAAAAACTTCCAACATGTGCACAATTGCACATACGCCAATATTTATGGTGGCCACACAAACTGCAAGTCAAACACCACCGAGATATTTTGCTAGACAAACTAAGTTTCACTGCACATATGCAGACTGACTTTACATTTGTTCATTCCACTGTCATCCGTGTCATCTACAGTTAAGACTCAGGTATGTTCTGTGTTTTTATAACTCCTATTACTTTAACTTTCTCTTGCCACATGCATAGGAAAACAAGATCCAAGGATCTCAGGGTTACTGGAGGATCACATGGCTTAAGGATGAACGCGAGGAGAACATTCTTCATTTTTAATTACTGTCTCTGAGTGAAATGATTGAGAAAATTTCAGGTGAACGTAAATATTTTGTAGCAAACGGCTCCAATCAGAAGGAAAAACAACATCAAAAAAAACCACAACAACCCTTTTCCTGCACAAAGAAACTCAGCACTGAAGTGATTCAGCTCAGAACACACACATCCCCAGAAAACAGCCTGTGATTTGAAACCAATTTTTAGAGTGTTTTTCAGTACAGTGAGAATATCCCCCCACTGCTTTCATTTTAGGTTCTTCCATTGCACTTTTGGAAACGTACCCTTTGCTTAACACATCTAAGCAATCATTGAATGGTAGAATTGCTCAGGTTGAAAAGACCTTAAAGATTATCAAGTCCAACCATAACCTAACCGTACTATCCCAAATCTTAACAACCCTCCACTAAATCATGTCCCCGAGTACCACATCCAAATGGTTTTTAAACACATCCAGGGATGGTGACTCAACCACCTCCGTGGGGAGCCTATTGCAGTGTTTAACAGCTCTTTCTGTAAAGAAGTTTTTCCTGATATCCAACCTAAACAATGCAGTGCCTTCCCCTCTTTCAACAAGTGCTTGCTTTTAAAACCTCCTTGTTCTACTCCCAAGGGACCCCCAGTGTCCCAAAGAAAAGGCAGCAACAACAGGGTGATGCTGCTGATGCCCCCAGCCCCCAGGTGCAGCCCTGCAATACAAGGAACTGCCTGCAGCCTGAGGTTGCACCCCTGCTGTGCTGCAGCAGTGCAGGAGCTTTGGGAGATTCAGCTCCTGATAGGCTGTAACATGCTGTACTGCTTGCTCACCTGTTTGCACAGAATGCAATTCCAGCTCTTTTACACTGAGGTTATTTGCTTCTGTGGGAAAAGAAGTAAATATTTGCTCTGCTGTGCCAGCTGGATCAAGGGAAAGCTATATATTGCACAAACCTTTGAGAGGAGGTAGGAAGAAGGCAGGTATTTGCAGTACACATGCACAGCACAAACTGAAACCAGCAGTGACTGAAAACCACTTTGGAACAAGCAGGAGCACAGGCAGCGCACAGAGGGCTGAGTTTAACTCTGTGGGTTTTAGGCCAGGTCAAAATTCAGCTTTCATGTCTGTGTTTCATGTTCTCTTCATTGAAATTAGGGTGATTTAGAAGGAAGACAATAACCTGTGGAGGACTGAGTATCCACGCTCACAATGATCACAGCACATACAGTATTTGGTACCTGAGATTGCCTTTGGTGCAGCGTTCATTGCCTTGTAGCTGATGTCCTGTTTCTTTGCCTCACTCCCTTCTCTGTTAAAAATAACTCAGTACTAACAACTTACCTATTACAAGCATTGCTAAACCAAACGTACCTTAAAAATTCCACGTTGGACAAATAGATCACTCTAAGACTTCATCTCCAAAGTGATGGACTTCCTCGATAAATAGCCTTCCTTGATAAATAATCTTTCAAGCTCACCAAATATGTTTCTTCACCCTTCCTTTACTCACAAATCAGCTTCTGGAGATCTGGATATATTCAAGGACTCCTTCCCTCCTGCATTATTCTTCATTTTCTAGTAAATGCTGGAAAAATTTTCCAAGTGCCACAGGGAGAAATCTGTTATGTTAAGGTTTCAGAGTTTGTTATTTTGGCACTTGTGGTTCTCCACGTAAATCCCTTTCCAATGGTTTCTGCACCAAGATTTTAGTTTAATACTTGAAGGATTATTGGCAGCTAAGGGGAGGATTTGTGGATGTTGAATGAAGTACATTGTAATAACAACTGTCAGGCTGATTATGATGCTCAGGCCTGTACGCCTCTCCAGCAACATCTGAATACTTTGATATGGTCACAGCTATGGCCTACATGAAAATGTCTAGAGTCAAAAAACAGTCTACTACTAAACATGCTTTAGAAGCACAGCTTTTATTAAATCACAATAAAAAGCTTTTATAAGCTAAAAGCTTATAGATTAAGTTTAAAGGAGGTGAAAGCATTTCCTTTCACTTACTTTGAGCTCAGTGGAATAACAAAGAATTAAGATGGCAGCAAAGCTTCCGTCTCCTATCAATCCCATGGCAAACAAACTGCACCACAATCCAAAGACTGTGGAGCTCGGGGTCTTTGCTTCTCCACCTGCAAAATGCAAACTGAGATACAGAGGGATTCTGGCACCCTCTGAGGAGGGAGGACAAGTCTAGCTCATTCCTGGCTTTGTCATATTCAGATGCCATAAAGTAATGGATCATAGAAGCATCCACGAACAAAAGAGGGGCTAAAAACCCATGCAAACAGACAAACCCACAACGAACTTTCAAGCTCAACCAGGGTGAGATCCAAATGAAAATGAAAAGTATTTATGAAGGTGAACTCACACACCAGCACATAAAAGGCTCTGTACTCTCATACTCCACCTGCTGGCTCTCCTCAGTAGGGATCAGTTGTATTTCTATGTTCAGTTTGGGTTTTCTACTTCTTTTTTCCCCGCTTCTCTCATAAGCTGTGCACCATCCCAGCTGATAGGGGTAAGCTGGAGAGCACTGGGCAGGAAGCCACACTCACCTTAATATTTCAACATCCAGTGGGGAAAAAGTAAAAGGGTAAAATATTCACGGCAATGTAAAACAATTGACAATGTATGGAACAAAACACTTTCTAAATGTTTCACAAATATTTCAGGGTTAAAAGAGTAAAGCGAGGCTAAAGATGCAGTGTTCTATTCAGTTCAGCCCCTACCTTGCTTTTGTGTTACATGCTGGAGCTTCTAAAAAAAGCCAATTAAAGTGCCTTTTATTCTATGAAATGTTTAAAATTGGGCACTTTTGGTATACAAACCCTAAGCATCTGTTATTATTTGGGTGCTTTTTCATGCAGACTCGCGTACATCAAAATGAAAAGGCATTTATTTTTCAGCTGCCTTTAGAAAAGCAGAAAGAGAAGCGTAAGCAGGAAGCAGCGTTAGTCCCAGGACAAAGGTAGGTTCATGACTACACAAACACAGAGCTTCATGAATGCTTTGCAAGTGTGGGGTCTGTCATTTCACAATGTGAACTGTATAGAGAGGAAAAACAGCCTCCTCTCTTGGGTCACTCCCCAGTGGAAGCTCAGTGCTTCCCACAGGCACGGCAGGAACACACACAGTGTTCTCCGTTCCAGTTTCCTCCCACTAACTGGGCTTTTCACTCTCGTATAAAGCAACATCTGGAAATGATCATCTCATCGCACCCTCAAAAAGGCAGAGAAGCAGTAATAATATGGTAATAAGGGATGAAATTTTACGAGAGATGGCACTTAACTGAAGACTAAAAGACACCATGCAATTTCCATAAATTGCTTTTAGCAGGGGACTGAGTGACAATCAGGAAAAAAAACCACAACCCCACTCCCGGCCCTTTTTTTTTTGTGCAAATCATGGGCCCGACTTTCAACTGGTGTAAAATGGTGATGTTGGTACAGCAGTTCTGGTTGCACACAAACCCCTGAATACCATTTTGTGCAATGGCACTTTTAGGATCGTGTGGTGAAGAGACCCTCAAATCGAGGATGCTAAAATGAAGCTGTGAAAGCAAAGCGGAAAGAAGCCATCAGCGCGCCAAATATCCGCTTGTTTTGTTGCTCTCCCTTCTTTAAGTGAGCTTAAAAAGGAGAATCGAGCCATTATCTCCCCCCTCTGCATTTCCGCCTCTTCAGATCTGTCAGTTCAGGGTGAAACCCAGATGGGACTTGAGAGACAAGGAATATCAAGAGTGTCCCAACACAGCTGGCATGGAAACAGGTGCCAGGTAGGTTCTGTTCCTTTGGGAAAGAGATGCTGTCCCATCCCCAGCAAGATCTCCTCCTCTTACCATGAAAGCCTCATGCCTTTCTGAAAGGCTGGCCAGCCAGCCCACTCAGAATATGGTGCTATATTCATTCTGTAGTGCTATATTCAAACACCACTGTAGAAAGTCATTAGATTTAACACCAACGGCACCAAGCAGAAACAGGGGGATGTGGAAATGAATAAATAGACTTCAGACTAATAAATAAAAATAACCACTTCAGGATAACAAACTGCCTTTGCAGATAAAATGAAATAAATCCCTAGAATTTAAATCCATCATGAGCAAAATCCCACTGGAAAAAAACCTCCAGACCAAAACCCTATCATGACTGCTTCTACATTCATGAAAGTATTTATGCAGACTAAGATAAGGGTAGTCAATCCACACGCCTTGGGACAAAAGCTGATCTCCTGCAGGATCAGGATAAAGAAATTTCCTCACCACATGTGTCCTGATTCAGGGCAAAAGGAGACACGCTTTGCTAGGCTCGGGAGCTGCTAGAAGCAAGCCTTAGATCTGTGCCATGCTGATGAACTCCCACAGTAAATCCCAGCTTCTCCTCTGCACACTATCATTTCCCAATGCACTGAATGTACTGCCTGAACTTTGGCTGGGCTTCTCAAGCCTATCCACATAACCTGTCATACTCCAATCTGGCTCTTCAAGAGTGCTGTACTGTGAAGCATCCTGCTTCTCATTTCACCATTTAATTACACCCCTTCCTGCTCCCAGATTCTTTCTGTTCCTTGTAAGTCATCACCTTGTTACAGCTCAGACAACACAGTTGGTTGATGGCATTTTCCTCAGTTCCTTTCTAGTGTCCATAACTCCTAGTTACATACAATCAATCCTCTGATCTCTGAAAGGTGTCACTTTGCTTTGACCACACTTCCACAGCTGGTGCATCTCTAACCTGGTATTGGCAGCTCCTCCAAGAGACACCTTTTGCCTGGGACACCCCTGGCACCAGCAGCACAAAGACAAAACAGAAACAACTTCTTCCTATGGAACTCAGCTCTTCAAACTGACACCATCTCTGCACTGTCCAGGAGGTCTGAATGAACCTATTACGGGCTACAAGAAATTAAAACCTGACAGATGAGGAAATTGCTCCACTCCAGCACGTCGACAGCCACAAAATGCATGTCATCAGGAAACACTACGCCCTTTCTTGCTGTTATTTAAAGGATAGATGCTGTTCTTCTGCTCCCCAAAAATTAGGAAGTGAGGAGGGAAAAAGGAGAAACCAAGAAACGTGCGTTATCTATTGAATCAATTAGACAGAGAAAGTCATCATCTCTCGTAAAAGGACATAAGCCATTAAGATGAAGTCCCTATTTTTCAATAACACCATCAGACTGTTTCCAAGCACCAACTGGGGATCAAGAAAAAGGAATATCATATTTCCTAAGTCTATTCTTATCTCTCCAGCTGCCATGCCAAAGGCTATTGAGGTGGAATGAAAGCAGAGTTTCAATCATCAACAAAACGCTGCAGCTCACGGACAGAGTCGCTCAAACAGGTACAAGTCCCACAGGCTTTGTGGGATCCACATATCAAAACGCAGATGTAAGATTGTGCCATCCTCAGCAGCTCACCTGCAGGGCTCTGTGGCTCTTGGGAACAGAAGCTATCAAGAGAAGAACAACTCATTTCATTGTGCTATACAAGCCTTTTTTTTGGGGAATATAGCAAAAACCAAACACGAACGGAACATGTGCCACTGAGCCTTGTGCCTTGTCTAGTGCAGTAAGAATAGAAAGTCCCTTACAACATTTACCAATAAAAACAGACAAGAAACATAAGTAAGTAACCCCAAATGTTATTTTCCAACATCAACAGGTAACGTTTCCCATTTAAGGGGAGTTATCACCTTAAAGGTAAATACAAAATGTTTTTGAAACTGTAAAAACTCAGTGTTTACCATGAACAGATGTGAGTGAACAGCTTTGGTTGCTCAGTTCACTCAGAAGATGGTGCTGAGCTGAACAGATCATTACTGGGAGCTGTGTTCAGACATATTATTTTGACCCTATTATCCCTTCCCTATTATTTTTGGGGGGAAAACAACCTAACATTTGATATCATCCTTTCCTCTAACTGCTCCTCAACCCTGTGTCTGGTTTTAACCTCCAACAGTCTTTCTCTTGTTCTCTTGTCTCTTCCCTGTGACTGCCAATGCACTGCCAGACCATTTAACCTTCTCATACCCCAAGTCAGGACCTATCACAGCCTATGGAAACAAACTACAAACAAAAATAATCATTTATTTGCAAGGGCAGGGTTTGCCCTTTCCCTGCATCTGGCTTTTTCCTGGAAGAAAGCAAGGTAGGACTTACTTCTCAGTATCATTTCTAAATATCAAATATAAATGAAGTCCTGCAATACCATCCTGTGTGAAAGCAAAAGCTCCACCAGTGGGATAAAAAAAGAAATTATAAAAAATTATATACATTATATATATTATATATAAGTTATAAAAAATAAGATATTATCTAGTTTAATAAAAACTTTGTATTATTTCTGTTTATTTAAAGCAAGACTCGTTACAAACAACATAAAACAGGACCATTTCACCACTTACTGATGACATACAAATGTGTGGGAGTTTGGTACTTCCCTCCCTGCTAAGAAAACACAATGACAAAAGAAAATAATGGGCTGAAAAAAAAGTGGAACTGCTCATCACTGAACTATTTAGAAAACAACAACTCTCTTTCAATTGATGTCATTCATTGGGTGCTGTAAGGAAAACCAAGGAGGTAGCGCTGCTTTCTTCATTCAGTACATTTCTGAAAGCCTTTACTATGAAAATTTTGTATAATTATACCAGAAATAGGTTATTTTGTAGTCCTGCCACCACATATGAAAATCAGGAAATACCACATGTTTTCTTGTCTATCATTTCAGTTAGCCCTTTCTAGAAGGCATACATCTTCAGACAGTAGGGAGGTCTCTTCCTTCGAGTCCATAAAGATCGCTACAAGTTCCCCCACCCAGTGCCCTAAACAAAACATAAATGCCACCATCATCAGCCTTAACAAGCTCTAAATTGCAACATATATTAACAGAATGACCTTCTCCAGTAAGATTTTCATTAGCAAACTAGGACGGAAAACAGCAAGTAGCACCACTTAGCCAATTTTAATAGATTATCTACATCATCCTTTATGACATCAGTTGATAATCAGAGCAAGAAATTGAGCAATTTGGGTTCCTGTACAAGCCGTCATAATGCACAAAGTTAACCACTTTTTTTTTTAATCCTGTATTACCTAGAAAGTATTACCAGACAGGCTTGCAAGTTTGGCTGTCGCAGAAAGTTGGCCTGCAAAGCTGCAAGAAACCCAACCTCAGCATGTCATAATTCCACATGGAGATGCACTGTGCCAGGTTATTTCTGCTGAAGGTTAGAAAATTTGACACCGACGTGACCACAACACTAGTGAATGAGGACAGCTGGAAGCACAGCACATGCCATTTCCCAAAGAGGCCAGCAGAACAACCATATCACTGAAGTAAAGCCTCCTAACATCTGTCTTCTGCCAATGTATAAGTGCTGAATATAGCAAACACCCAACTGCCAAATCCTTATGCTAAAGTTTCCTTTCTATTTTTTTTTACCAATCAAAACTTCTCAAAGAGACTCCAGATGTTCACTGCTGTATAAGCCACACAAAAAGCAAAGGCAGTAGGGATGTGCCCCCAGCTCTGCCCTGCACTCTCAACCTGCCAGGCTTCTTTGGCAAAGGAAGAGGATGATGCTAGGGATACTTATGCTGTGAGAGACAGTGAGGAGCACTATTCTTGATTTCCATTAGTGATCCATTTATGAAAATGGGATGAATATACCTGAAACATGAAGAATGTGATCCTTTAATTTTAACTGATAAGTCCAAAATGCTTTAGAAAGATTTTTCATAACCTTGGATCAAAACTGATCTGTTCCAATATGAAAAGCAAAAAGGAAGACACTGTGCAGTGTTCAGATAGGTTTCTTTGTCAGAAGGTAGAGGAACAATCAGCACAATCAAATAGAATACAGAAATATATTCTAACAATTCAATGCTTACCGCTTATCCCTGTTGCACAGAATAGCCAACACTGAACTGCTTCTACTTAAGAAGAACACATATTTTGCTATAAACTTGCAGGGTGAAAATGTGATAATAGTCAAGTCCTAAGATCTATTTGCCTACTGGAGAATCAGTTGAAAAGCTCTCGTTTGCTTGTCCGTTTCAACAGAAAGCAGACATACCCTGTGGAAGAAAGTCTTGCAAGCAAACACACTGCATGAATAAAAACAACACTCTCAAACACTTGTCCATGGATAAAAAGTCAAAATATACCTACAGCATATCAAAATCCATAAAGTTCATTCAGATCTCCAAAGAAGCACATCTACAAGAAGGACAGGTAAAGTCCTGTCTGTTAATGCATCAGTAAGCAAACCAAAACATCCATGCAGTACTGGAAAGCAGCAGAAACACTACCTGCACATTTTGTCCTTGTTGTGAGTGGTGGTCCAGGTGGTCCCGTGCCTCCTTCTCCAGGGCGAGTCAGCAGCACTCTGATCTCATACTCCACATCTGGATCCAGATGCCACAGTTTGTAATTGGGAGAGTCCACAATGTGGGTTTCTGCCCAGTTCCCAGTGGTCGTCCGATACTCCACCTCTTTCAGTATGATGGGCCCGTCTCCGATGATGGAGTTGGCGTTGGGTTTGATCCACAGGTAGGTGGCTCCGACAGCCAGCAGCTCAGGAGGAGCAATAGGAGTTGGGGGTTCTGTAGACAAAAAGAAATCATGAGAGGCCTGAGGCCTTCCACTATGTACCTGTAAAGCAAGTCTGCCCCCAGTCCATTGTTAGTTATTGAATTTTTCCTGTTATTTACCAAATCTTTCATTTGGAATATTCTTTTTATGAAAGTTTTTATTGCTTTACAGAAATAAAACAATAAAAAGGCACTATATTTGTTTTGAAGTTATTGCCCCTTGCACTGCTGTATTAATGCAACTGGTAGCATTACCAATGCAGAAACACCACTTCAAAAAATACAGTGCTTACAAAGCAACTTCTGCTGAAAATATAAAGCACAACAGTCATACATTTAAAAGAACAGAAGGTTTGTACTTATTTCCTCCTTTACGCATACACATACTGGCAGTCAATAGAACATAGGAGGAGGAAAAGAAGTCTTAAATAACACAGATTGAGCACACCTGTGTAGTGCTTAAAATGACACAACTAGCAAAGAGCAGAAAACTCAAATCACTTGTTCATTCTGAAGTTTTATAGAGGCAAACATACATGAAAAATAGGACAGATTTGCAGTGAAAGCACTGGCTATTTCTCTGAGAAGGTACTGCAGTTACAAACACTGGGGATCTTTCAGTGGTCCTGCACTCCAGGCACCACTAAAACTGACTGAGAGCTTTGATAGCTCAGAGCTAAAAAAAACAAAGGCACCAAGGATTGACTGTGAACTTGCTTAATTTCATGAGCAGAAGTACCCAAATAAAGTCTGTGTGAGACTTGGAAGAGTGCCCAGATGTCTGAGAAGCATCACGAGGAACTCAGCCACTGAATATAACCTCTGTGATAGAAAAGCAAAGACAAGCACTGATATCTCAGCAGCACCCTGTGACAAAAGCCACTGATGGTCTCCTGAGCCCTGCCTGCCTGATCATCCCCCTCTGTTGGAAATAACACCTGGGTATTGGAAGCCACATGAATAGCATATGCTTTGTGGTTTTGAAAACCCGAGCTGAACTGTGCAAGATTATGAGCAATTTCATTAATTTCATTTAGCTTTTGCTCTGCCACACTCTAATGCAGTTTGCCTTCAGCCCAGAGGACACAAAACCTATTCTCTTGTGAAAACAAGGCAACGAAAAGGACATTTCTCTCTGAGAAAAAAAGAAACCTATGAATGTTACATCACGACATTAATTTTAGAGCCCTATGGGAATTACTCTGCAACTCCCACAGCTGATTCCTCACTGAGCACAGAAAACAGCAAGAGGGCAGAACCACGGGAATGGGGAAGAAAGGAGATGGAGCAACACGGGATGGAGGACCAGAGCACTTTCCCCTCTGGAGAAGTTTTGCAGGTTAACATCTGCTGAGTGAAGAGAAACAAATATACAGAAACCAGCGTAAATACAAAAGTACCAACTAAAACGTTACCTAATTCACCTCCTCTGGCTATCTAATCACAATCAGCTATGCAATAAAGTTATTTCTCTAAAAATAAAATAATTAGTTTTCAAGAAATGCATGTTGATACATTATCATTAAAAATCACATCATTATAAATCTTAAATTGTTTATTGCTTTTTTCTTGGTGCAAGAGCATTAAAAGATGGACTCGCTGATTTTTATTCCCAGTGCAAAAAATGACATCTTGCAAAGTCACATTACAGCTGAGCACAAGACAAATGAAATATTAAGCATCATTCTCCTGGGCTGGTGATGCTTCAACAACAGCATGATCCAGGTTACTCTGGGATTTGATTGCCAGTTAGAACAGATTTATGGGCCTGAGTTTAATTAATAGAACAGTTTGTCCTGCTAACCAGACATTAAAGTCTTGTCTAGCAAGTTTAGAAACTAATATTGCCAAAGCAATTTAAATTAAGACGGCATCCAGCATTACTTCCCTGCCTACTTCAGGACAGATCTAAACCACCTCCCCTCCACCTCTGCCAAAACAGGGTTTCCATTTTCATCTACCCCTTCATTTTTGTCTCTCTAATAACATTAGAGGAAGAGATGTTGCAGAATAATGGAATATTAGGAGTTGAAACTGTTGTTCTCATTTTCCAAACAGAAGGAGCAAAGATGAGCAGATGTAATTGCAATTTTTCAAGACTCAGTAACACCTCACTGCACATAATGGGCTCTTTCCTACTGACACCAACTGGACAGGAAGCTACTTTTCAATATCACTCTTTGCCAAACTATTGCAAGTGATCTTAACTAGTTATTCACTATTTAGCACAACTAGAACATAAACCAGGACCTTTTTTTTGGCCATTATAACTAAACCCGCTTGTCAGTTACAGATGACCAGCCTCATGCTAACAGCTTCCTTTTGTAATTAAAACCTTTCTGCAACCTCGATTAACAGGGAAACAGATTGGGTCTGTACACATGTAATTGCAATCAGCAGTATTTTAAGCATCATTTGATCCATCCAGCCCATATTTTATATAGCAAGCTTTGTCCACCATGTTGCTCCCTTTCAGCCTTTATCCCTCTTCCTGCAGACACTGCAGGGAAGAGCACACCTGGAACTGGGCTGCTGCAACTGGGACGGCATCTAGCCTGAATGCCAGTCCCAGGATGGACACAAAAATGAGGGTTCAAGAAAAGAAAAGACATAGTACAAGCCCAAAATAGTTACTGAACATGCATAGATTTTACCCTGCACACAAAGTAGTTCCAATTATGCAGTCAGTGATGGAATTCAGGGTGTACTCTTCTGCCCTCCATAAGAAGAGAAATACTTCACATACAGCACCCATTTTACTCTTGGACAACCGCTTCTGGGTATCTCTACCCTTCTACTGGAATACTTCTCTACCTGACAATTCTAAGCAATTGCTTTAATTGAGCTCAAAAGGCTCGAAAATGAGGGAGAGAAAAGAGGATGAACCGAGTGCTCCGTGACAAAGCACTGGATGCAGCATGGGTGAAAAAGCTTGAAATGAGAACAGAGTTTATGTTCTATACTTAGTTTTCCAGTTATCTGTATAGTTCAGTGGTAAAACACTGTAAAGTGGACCAAAAGATGGAGAAAGTCAATAGAAGACTGCTAAGCTCTGTCCGTTGAGATCAATCGCGAAGGAAAACGGTATTATAGAAGACAAATTATTTGCTGGAGACACCTTCAACACGCTACTTTTTTTCTCTCCCATAAAGATGATGTAAGAAAATGTTATGTTGGAAAAAATCAACAAGTCTGTTAGAAACGTGGCAGGAAGCAGCTGGTCCATCAGTCCTTGGTAGAGGTCTAAACAGTTCTGGAGCTTTTAATGGAGCTCCCAATGAAAACATGAAATGTTACAGATTTTGATTGCTGCAGTGAAAGAAACTACAGTTATCTTCATAGGAGGTGCTGGGTAATCCTTTAAGTAGTAGATCAGTAGATGACCAATGTGTAAGCAACTGTAAAATGTACTAGATTGACTATCATTCAAGTAAAAGGCATGTAGTTGTTCTCCCAGCAGTGTGACAAATACTCCCCAATCAGCAATGACTTTCATCTCGGAAATGCACCCAGAGGTACATTAAGATTATTTCACAGAGTGCTTTTTCTGAACTCTTTTTTGCCAACTTCAGCCCAACTTACCTCTCACATCTAAAACCCCTGTGTGAAAAAGCAAGATGAGATTGCTGAAAACTAAGCAGCCTGTTCAAAAGCCAAATAGAACTGAGGGAAAAACTCCCTTTTGGCAGAAGCATAGGAGGAAGCAGACATGGCAAAAAATGTTTGAAAATACAGTTGCAAGAAACACACTCAGCCTAACTGGAACAGAGCTAAAGCCATTAATTTTATTATCCATTACTAAATACAAACAGGTATTAGAAGAGGTAATACCCACTAGGACAACCAATGAGCTATTTAAATGTTGCAGTGAATGTCACTTGCATTAATTCTGTCTGAAAGTTTGTATCATCTTTAAGAAAAAAGAGAGGCGATTCCTGAACAAGCCCTTGCTTATTGCCTATTCTAAACCACTGCAATCCCAGATGGAAAGCAATAATCCCCTCACTAAGAAAAAGACCTGAGCACGAAGCTGGAAAGGAGCACAGCTGAGATCTTGCTATATCAATCCTTGTGAAAGAAGGCTGAAGTTCCATCACCATGACATCCCTGATCTGTCCAGAGGAAAAGGGCAAACTCTACCAAGAGACCTTTAGAAAACCTCCATTGTTCTCCCAGGCACCAGAAAGGAACTGCCAAAGAAGCTGTCTCAAATTGAGACGTGAAAACAGGAGAATGTTGAGGGGTTTTTTTGTTTGTTGCTTTGCTCTAAATCAGAGCTTCTGATTTCTATAATAAAGTAAAAAACGTTCTATGCCAAATTGGCACGCTGCTGATGTTATTTTTTGGGGTTGCTGTTGCAATTAGATGGCTGTTTTTTGCTTTTTGGTGTTTTGAGACTTCATGCAAGTATCTCATGACAGAAGGGAATTATGTGAACAGCTTACATCAATTACAAAAGATTCAAGAAAATTAATTGGCAAAACTGAAGCCATGGAATGTTGCTGCTTTTTAAACAGGGATAGAAGAGACTGATCTGAGAGTAAAACAAAAGGGAAAGTAGCTGATGGCTTTACAGAGAGTTAGTTAATACTGGATACTTTTTCTTGCCCTGCTTCCATAGACAGCCATACACATGGGAACACAACATCAGCTCAACCTGATCAGCCCAAAGGTCTGTCACACTCAAAAACCAGTTCCAAGTCTACTTCTAGCAAAGCATAAGAACAGAAGAGTTACATGTTGATTTTCTACAGCACATAGTACTACGTAAGGACTTCCCAAGCTCCCTAAAAGAGTCTCCCAGTATCTGTATCATCCCAAGTAGTTTCACAGGACAAACCTCCAGCTGACCAGAGTCTCCACCTGAACTTAAAAATGCACCAAATGCAAGAACTCAGCTTAGAAATGTCAATAGCCGATTGAATACTGAAACATCAGAACTGTTTTCACTGTCTACTGTGATACAATTCATAAGAGAAAGGCATTAGAAAAAAATCAACCCTGCATTTGCATGTTGGCCAAGAGATGATTTAAGATAAAAAAGAACCCCTATTGTTACAAGGCTGCCTGAGCCATCCAGTCTATACCTGTCACAGTGCTTGATATCCTGTAACATCAGTAGTACATGTCCTGTCTGTAGCCAGAAATCCCAAAGAGCAGCAAGACAGCTGCAGCCTGCCCAGACCCACATGCACACAGCCAAGAGCACAGGCTCCAACTACAAGCTCAAAGACACACAGTGCTTTTCATTCTTTGGCGGTTAAAGAGCTGGGGATGGGGAGCTGCTATTTGCTGGACAAGCAGGATTTGTGTTTCCAAACCTGATATTGCTTATTCCCCTACTAATAGGAACTGTAACCACAATTTTCTCACGGCATCCTCACTGAGCAGGTGAAACGGGTAAAGATGAGGCCAGAAGGCAAATGTCAAGCTTCTTAGAACCCTTTTTCTTCGAATAAAACAAAAACTGCAGAACAGAACATAATTGTGTGTTTTTTGGCACAACAGCCACAAACAGTGGCTACTGAGAATGTACATAATTAAATTTACATTTAAGAATGCAAACCCAGCTGTTTTAAGAAATGAAGTGGCAACACATTGAAGTGCCACTGTTGGGATTTTTCGTACCTCTGTCCTTGAAGATAAATCTGTCACCTTAGCACAGCTGTGTTGCACACCTTGTTTGTAATGACAGCTTCGAGCCAGTCATGTAAATGTCTGAACAGCATCTGTGTGACTCCTTCTACTTTTACACCCCTGTAATGAGCATTTTAAGCTCTGAATCATGGTATTTATATTGCTTATTAAGAGCACGTTACTGTTATAAATGCAGCCATTGAATTTTGCTTTCCAGTGACTGTCTGAACTTCCAGTTCCATTAACTGCACAAAGAAACAGCATGAGGATTTGACGAAATTTAGCATGAGACCATTTCACTGCACTGACAGACACGGTACTAATAGCTCTTTTGTCTATAAGAGAGACATTCAAATCAGTCTCTCGGTAATGCAATAGGCTGACAGCAATGGCATATGTCAACTGTGTTGGAAGAAATGTGCCAGTGGCGTTAATAAAGTGATTCATTAATTCACCTGCATGGGTAAATTGCACCAGTCTGCCTACTCTCAAAGAAAAGTGCCCAGAACCAGCTCTAAAATCAATAATTCTGAATATTTAATTAAAGCAAAAATCCACGGAAGAGAGAGAAGACAATGCCGGGTTTCTACAGTCTACAGAACAAAGATTCATACATCCTAAGGATGCAAAAGCCTTTCTTGCGAGAAGCTGGTTTTGTATCCCGTTATCCCATTTGTATCCCAACACAGCAGTCCCAACCTGCAATCACCACCCTTACAAACATTTCACTTCTCATCCTTCACAAGCACTCCTGCACTGCATGCAGAGGCCCAGCGGGTGTGCAGGTGTCTCGTTGGCCCTCTTGAGATCAACACTGCAGCCATTCCTGGGAACAATCAGAAGATTTTTATGTGCTTAACAATCAAAGACTTACAGAAAGAATGGGAACTTGGCAGGCTGGTACTTAGCTAAAGATCCAGGACACTGGAGTAGTAACTGGGGAGATGCAATTAGATGCTGCCATATTGTTTAATGCATTAGCAAATTAATGTCAGTCCTTTCCATGTGATACTCCTTCCAATGCAGAATTTACTAGCACACAGTAAGTAGCTTCAGTACGGTATGATACAGACCACACGTCATAGCATGTCATCTGCTTCTCACTTTTGCTTTCACGGCTAATATCTCTGCCTGCAAGGGACTGGACACAACATCATGATTTGATCAACTGTCTCCTGTCTTACAACAAAAAGGTCACCTACAAATATTAGCCAATGTCCACCACGTCATGAGGCAGGAATTCCTTCCCAAAAACTGAAGTTGTAGAAGACTCGGTCAAAAGTACTGGCATCAATGTCATGGGGAAGCAGAAGGAGCAGATACAGTGCAGATCTATGTGACAGATTAAGCTAGGAAATGCTTTAGTTTCCAAAAGCATAAGAAACAAAAGGTTGTTGGTATTTACAGTGGGAAAGGTGGAAAGTGGGAGGTTTTGTGTAGAAATGGAATTGCAAGTTGACAGCAAGGCAATCACAGCGATCTGGCTGAGAAGGACAGAAGTGAGAGCTGAAAAGGCACAAGTACAGGAGATCATACAGAGAATAAAAAGCAGTAAAACAAAGCCCATATGTAGAAGAAGCAGGGGAGAAAACATATGCGATCCAGAATGGTGTCAAAGAACTAAACAAAGTGGTCAAAAAACTCAACGCAATGGCAATAAAACAAGAGCAGAGCAGATCTCTGGGGATAGTAACTGTAATCACAGAAAGAAAAAAGAAGCTATTGGAGCAAGATAACCAATATTTGACAAGATGCTCATCTTCTGACACTCCCAAAGAGCTAATAGTCAAAACGTATGGAATTATATCCTTTACATCTCACAGCAGGGTAGGTGTAGTACTTTTGTTCTAAAGAACTTGCAGCCTGATGAGAATGAGGAACACACTCTCTATACATTTCCCCCTTAAAAAGCAGTGGAAATACTCCTCAGTGATTTGAATATGTCTGTTCTAAATTAAGCAACAGAGCTGCCTGGGTTTAAAGAGGGGAATGCAATGAAGTTTGTTAAGAGGTAAGATAATTCAGAAAACTTCTTGAAACCTTTTTGAAAGCACTGCAGTCACCAGATAAGACAGGTGGAACAAACCCTACTTAACAAAGTTTATCAGTGTCATCCTATTAAACAGAGATTTATGAACTTACCCTGAGACCAGAAAGAGTTGGTACAGTCCATCACCCCCTACCAACTCTTCTCCTAATTCTGTTATAGGTTAAAGGAGTGGGGCATGGATACTGATTGGGAATTACCATAGCATGCTATTTCATTAGCCTTTCATACTGTTTGTCTCTCAGAAGCTTAATCTGAATCCCACCAGAGCCTCCAAGGATGCTTTCATTCTCTAATAAAGAAGAAAATAGCATCGGATTAGTTGAACAGTATCTCATTTCCCAGCGTAAATTAAGTGAATTAGATGGAAGACTGCTCTAATTGTAAAGCTTATTACAAGAACCCACATAGATTAGAACTGAATGCTTCTCTTTGAGTCATCATTTGTAGTGTAAAAGAGGGAAAAAAGAAGGTGATTGTAGACTCTCCCAAGGCTCCCTAATGGCTCAGTATTGACGAGACACAACTGTATCAAAAGAATCAAAAACCTCCACTACTGTAGCAAGACACACTCATAAGTATTGTGCTCTCAGAGTGCTAGAAGGCAACCTTTCTTTACACAGATAGGAGTGCACAGGCAGTCTCCAGCTAATCTATGCGAGCATCAAGCTCCCCAGGGTTGCGAGTAATGGCCATTTAACTCATTTTTAATGTTTGTGTGATCTTCTCAACCACAGAATAGCTACACAATGACATCATGACAAGAGAAACAGCATCATGCTCCTTGTTGCTTATGGAATGACACTATTATGGAATACCATTCTTGTTACGGACATCTTTCACGAGAGACTCAACACAACACACTCCTATGTGTTAAGAACTTACATATCCATGAACTGATGGCAATACTCTAAAATTTAATGTGTAGCTTCTATATATTCAAGCTTGTACTAATCATCTCAAGTTCCCTCTATAGTCAATGGAGAGAAATGGACAATTTCAGACAATGTTCAAGGTAACTTTCATATCCAAGACAGATGAAGTCTCCTTTCTTATGGCTGCAACTACTCTGTACAAAGATACTGAAAACTGCATCCACATCCCATTCAAAAACAAGGAATTCTCAACAGCCAGTAGTCAGGGCCAGCTTTAGCTCTATCTCATGCTTCTAACTCTGGGCGCTACTTAAGCTCATATATCATGTGTTATTAAATCTATTTCAGCTTTCTGCATGAACAAGCTGCTAATCTCCCACAGGGACTGCAAATGTAAATTCAACAAGCACAAAAAAGTAGAAAGGCAGTAGTAGTAGTAAACACATAAACCGTGAAACATGTAATTTCAGGTCAACTCAAGTTCAAGCAGCTTCATCAGTTGCTATGCTACTAGCTTATGATGATGGGAAAGGATGGAGACAACAAGATTTTATAGGTTCTTCTAGAGAGGCTATTTAGCAACTTTGGCTTTCTGGCACATCTCTGTCTGCAGAATGAAGGATTGTCTGTCTCTAAGCTGCTGAAATGGCAAGTGACTGGTGGTATTGACTACTATGAGCAGCATGGAACAGTTTGTCCAGATTGATTAAGTAGTTTAATCCATAGCAACCTGCTAGGTTTGCAGGAAAAGCCTCAGGCAGGGTTTTTTCATTTCGTTTAAGGCAAATTGGGGAATTAAAACATCCCACTGCCCTTTACCATCAGCCACCTCTGAAAAGTATGTGAAAGATACTCATGCAAAGTGTAAAAAAGTCCAAGTGTGTCCTAATAGCACACCATGAAGCTCCATTTTGACATCCAGATCATAAAGGGATCTCTTTCCACCCTTAGCTTATATGCCAGACTCTTGTACATACTTCATACCAGCCAGAAAGAAAGAAATCTGCCTATTACACCAAGAAATACTCCCCAAACTGGTTATTTGTATTAGTACTTATGATTTCCAATGTGTGGTGTTGTTGTTTTTATTTCCATGAAGAACAAACTTTCTACTTCTGAATGTACCTAACAGAATACCTGAGAGTCGGTCCTATTAACCCCAAATACACTCCAACAAGATAAGGAATTCTTCAAAAAACCACTTTCACTGTCTAGTCCAAGTAATCTTAATGTAAGTTAAATGGGGCTTCAGACCAAGACCTTCTCCTTGCTGAAATGTTACAGTCCAAAAAGTGCCTGACAATATCCGTACAGCCCTAAAAGCCCCGTTATTTCAGAGATGATACAAACTGCACTCAATTTGTTTTCTATGTATCTGCTACTTACGTTAATCATGTGAATAAAACAAAGAATTTCTTGCAGAAGGGCTTGGTTTGTGGCATGGGGACCCATGAACACTGAAACCTATCATAGGTGTACAGCTCTAATAGAGCTCTCCACTTGGGAAACTGCGCCTGTTGACACCGGGATTTTCAGGCCTGATAAATCCCCATTTTATTTAAAAAGTCTCACCCTGTATCATAAACTTCCCCCTGAAAAAGTATAAAAGAGGCATTTCAAAATCTCTTTTGTGTATGAAAGAATCTATTTTGTAGCCATTAAAGAAAAGAGATTGAAGGTCTAAGACAGCAATCTACAGTGGTGAACAATGAATGACATTTCTACCCAACTATTCTTAGAGCTACCAACTGAGTGAGCAGCCAATCGCAGAGAAATTACAGGGGATGAGAAGTAAGAGCTGGTAATTTCCTCAGCTGCAGCACAATGGAGAAAATGTCCCAAACACAGAGTGCAGCTCCCTAACCAAGAGGCCAGACCACATCAATAAATCTAATAGTCCAACTAAGCGAAGGCTGGTAGGATATTTCCTTTAGACTTGAAGACCAGCAGAAATCCAAGATCCCAAAAAAGGTGCTGCCATTTTACTGGTTTGGGTGTGCTTTGGCTTTTTGTCAAGCAGTCTCCCAGTATTCCCAAGGATGTCTGTAATTAGTTAATAAACTCTTTCAGTAAGTACATGTTCACTGCTTGTCCTGTTGTCACTGAGGGAGTTAGTTTGAAACAAGATCTCCTATAACCAGACAAACCTGGAAGCTTATTTGGTCATGGCTCCTGGAATACAGACTGTAACTGTAGAAGAGCTAAAGCAGGTTTTGATGTAGTGTACTGTATCTAGAAGTCAATGCAAAATTAGTATTAAGACAACTTGTGTCCTCCACAGACAAGATCTTGTACTTGAGCTTATGCAACAGAACCCTGTCCTTCTTGAGAAGATGCTATTTCTCATTCACGTCGCATCAAGTTTCACACACTTCCTGCATGACCTCAAATCAACTTCCTCCAAATAAAATCTCCATTATAAAAGTGTGTGTTCCAATGATATAAAATGATAGACTAAAATGATTTATGGAGGAACTAATGGATGGAATATTCACTTTGCTACAAATCTTACCTAAACAGAATCTGCAGGTGTCTGAGAACCATCTGCATATAAGACTCATCAGATTATTAGTAGTTTGTTCACTGAAGGACACTTTTCTGTCCAGAGTTTTCTGCTTAAAGTACATTATTACTCCATCTACCCATGCAAATTGAACCTGGGCAATCCTGAGTAGGTTCAGAATCTACCTGAATGTACTGATGTAATGAGCTGAGTGCTTCCCAAATAGTTTAGTTCCCTACAGACAAACATTCAGCGAAGTCTAAAAACAGAAGGGAAAATCTGTTAAGACATGCAAAGACAGCTTTGAAAACAAACAAAAACCCACAACAACCAAAAACTACAATCTCAAAAACACTTCAAAGGATTCAGGTCACAGCGACTCATCCTTTCAAGATGATGTGCTGTGGTACACAAGCTTTGATATACAATCTGTCAGCTTCTAATAGCAACACTCCCTAAGCATGGCCATCAAACAGGTCAAGAATCATCAAGAAAGAGCAGTTCACACATGCCTTCTGGCCGAAACAAGATCTGATTAAACACTACATTATTCCAAAGTGTGATTTGAGACCACTGCTGACAGAGAGGAGTGGATTACACATGTATACATGACTACACACCTGCACACGTTTGCACTGCCATACTATCTGTGTTATGGTGATAAGCACTGCACAGATGAAACTCTACACCAGGCTCATACCTGTACACACAGACAGGAGAACAGGAGCAGCACTGACTCCCAGCAGGAAGACTGGCTGGAACCTTTTTGCACCATCATCCTGTTACCAAGTACTTTGTAATCACAACAGCTAAATTGAGAGCTGCCAATTACCTTAATAGCTAATACGTAATTAGCAGCAGCCTGAACAATGTGTCATCCTGTGAATGTGAAGAATCAGCAACTAAAATGCAAAATGACCAACATACTATTCAGTATGAAAAAGTGTTATGCCTAGCTTAGATGAAAATGATGACTGGAAAAAAATATGTTTTCCTCAGTAAGGGACGTTTATCACTTTGTACAAGGTCTGTACTTCTTAACTCAGTGGAGAAGTCATTAATTTAGATCCATTTGAGTCACTGATGGAAAAACAGGTTTGATTAAAAAAGCCACAGAATTTAGAAAGGTAGGCTGTGAACTCTCAAGCTGTCATTCACATTGAAGCAACACAGCAAAGGCCATATGTTGATTATTTCAGCCTTTGGTACGTACATAAAATTGAGTTAGGGTACATAAGGGGTTTCTTTTTGCCCATTACTTTGTACGTGTGGAACTCCTGCTGATGCAGATCAATGGAGAACTTTAAGCAGACAAGTCCTCCATAAGCTGTCATTTACATAATCATGAACATCTGTGCTAAAAAAGTCAGCAATTTTCTCATTATGTAATTATGAGGCACTGGGTCAAAATTCACTTTTATTACTGTCAGTAATACCTGCCATGTACCTGCTGAAACTCTCAGATTCTTAATGCCTCTCAACATGAAGCAGCATTGCACTATGCCACTGAAACACAGGTACTGTAACAAAGAGCAGCAACAGAAAACATTTAGAACTGTCCTGTTATTATATGAATGGATAAGACCTGATTATACTGAGTTAAAAGTTCAGTTTCCTACTTTCTATCTGCACAAGCAGAAACCTAGTGTCCAAACAAACTGCGGGTAATACCTGATGAGATCTCCCTCCAGTGCAATAGAAAACCCTCTATTTCTTAGACTAGTGTCTAATCACAAGTGAATTGCTGCAGATAATCATGCACCCTAGAGGAGCTAGAGTAAAACACTACAGGTCAAATCTTACCCAAAGTACTTGCACAGCAAAATCTACTGCTTTGTAAGCACCAGTTAGATTGCATTCCTCAGAGTTCTTTTCAAAGCATACCCCTAAAAACATCTCCTGGTTGAGAACAGGAAGATATGGATTATGGTATAATATTTGGCTTTAACGAATAGCATCTGATCCTCTCACTCGTTAAATATTCATCAGCATAACTCCTTGCAGAATTGGCTGATTATTTAAGAAACACAAAGATGACTTGGCTCTGTGCCTAATTCTTCCCTAGTTTACTCTGGTACAAATGCAAAATAAATGGAGTTACCACTGTGAGGTAAATAAGCCAAGTTCCTGCTCTTTTGTCCCCGAGTAATCTGAAATATTGATAAATTCTTACCCTTCATAGGCAAGCTGGTAAGAAGATAAGCACCAGAGGGAACTATTTTCTAGCAGTATCTGTGCTGTGCCTGCTCTGAACCCATTTGTTGCTTAGTAGGACCCTGGCACAGCTCCACAGCCCAACAAACATGATTAAAAATGATTTGATGAACTTAGTCTGTTGAACAGGTGGCTATAATGAGCCTGGAGAGATATGAAAACCACTGTCAGCTACGTAGAAAGAGTTGATGCTTTCTAGAAATGTTTCAACACCAACAGATCTATGAATGTGAGTACAGATAAATGTTGAGCACCCCGCTGGTTGTCAGAAACTGTGATGACCAAGTGTTGAAAGTGAGGTCAAGAGAAAAGAAGCCATTGCACAGCTTCCTTTACTTTTTGCTCCAGCATGAATTAATGAGTAAGTCCTGGGGTGCTGGGAAATAGGAGATTATAAGAGAGTTTGACAGGAAAGGGTGGAAAGGATGCTACTTGGAGACAGTGGTTGCAAGCAAGGCAGTGGAGTGAAGCCGGCCCCTGAGGGTCTGGCTCAGCTCCCCAGCAAGCACAGGGAGAAGCAGAGCCAGCAGCTTGGAGTCAAAATAAGCCATTGCCAACTGGATAAGAAGTGACTGGAGACAAAGGAAGTGGATGGGGAGCTACTCAAACCACTAGGCACGCACTGACAACATCCAGAACTGGCATCTCTGGGGCACTAAGATAAAATACGAGAGTCTAAAATAGAGTTGTCAGTAGATTTTTAGTTTTAAGATCACATAAAACCCCAATTCTAAGAACTAGGCAATAATTTTATAAAAGGAAATAACTGTGGCAGTCAAATCTATCTGGAGTTTCTGAGAAGCTATGTTCATTTGTAGGTATTGGAAACCCTAGATAAAGTATTATAGTATATAACTTCCAGGAAAATTAGTTATAATTCAGAAAAAAAAGTAAACCAGGACTGATGGAACAGATACAGAACCAGACCCAGAACTGTAAGCAACCTTCTGGAATAAGCTCAATTACAAGTTGACTTGATTAATAAAAGTGAGAGAAGAAAAACGAACAGCGGAGATGAATCTGCTGCTTTCAGATTCAGCAAAATTTATTTCACAGGTTTTCCACAAGGAATTGGATATTTAATATGTTTTGTCCATGCCTTCAGCTCCTGCTGGTGATCTTGACAGCGGCATTTTAATTTATTTGGATAACTGTTATTGAAACTTATTCAAGTAAAACACAGAACGCAGTGAATCCATGCAATGATTTAGGACCATTATATATACATCTGTCACAAGCTGCCAGTGTGAATGCGATCTGCTGGGCAATCACTTCATTGGTAATAAAATTCGTGGCTGTATTTTCTTGGGATCTACCAATATTCACTGCATAAAAGCAGCAGGGCAGAAAAACTGAGATAAATTCATGTGGAAAGTGCAAGCATCAGATGAGAAGATAACAACAGTCTACTTCCTCTGATGGTGTTGGAAATGTATTATAACTGGGAATGTAACTCATCTCTGCACATGCATTAAAAAACTCCCGATGATGCACAGATGATAACCTGATACTATGAGGATTACAGGGAGGGACTAGCAGTCCACACATGCACTTCTTTCTTTTTATAGGGTTCTTAGGAGCTCGTTTGGAATTTACCGTGCATGTAAATGCCAAATGAATTTCAAGTACTGTGTTAGCTGCCAATCCATTACACAACCAACGCAATTTTCACTTACAACTCTTAACTGCCTGTGGTACCAATTCTGGATTCTAGTCCTCACAATTCATTGCTTAATATTTAGACAATCTTGTTATCTCATGGAAATCACAGTCCTGATATTTCATACCTTCTCCTAAACAAAGGTGTACTTACAACAGAACATTGCCCACTGTTTTATAAAGGGAACGAGCACACAGGAAGCTGTAAATAAGCTCTGCTCCATAGCAAAGGATTTCTACAGCTAAATGACTTTTACAGACAGTTATTAAATTTAACCACTACAGTTTAAGGTGCTTCTTTATAAGAGATTACCATAACATGGAAGAGCATGAGGGGAAAAAAGCAGCACTGCCTCTCCCATCTAATTAGCTGCCATGACAGCCTCGTATTCTGCCACACCAGTATGGAAAATTGCAACTCCTTCCCCAGGAAATCCAGCACTCTGCATTTTGAGAGCTGTAGGGGTAACTGGACAGATCTACCTCAGTACTTCCTAAAAGGAATTTGCAAAAACACAGAGAAGACCTGCAGCTCCTTGAAAGCATTCAGGTTATAAAAATAAAAACAGAAATCTTATATTAGCTAACACAAGGGAAAAATAATCTCAACAAGACAAGCCTTACCAGTGTATGGTATGCAAAAGCTTTCAGTAAGCTTTAATTTTATAAAGACAGCAGGCAACGTAACAGACCATGAAGAAAGCAGCACACGCGTTGTTCCCATGGCCCACCCCCACAGGTATGCACAAATCTGGGCCAGAATGCAGCGCATAGGTTAAGATCCACAATTAGCTAACTTGACCCATGTGGCCTTTTCAAGTATCTTTGAAGTGCTTTTTACTTGAATTGTGCCTTACAAATCCCTTCATTTATTTGATTCATTGAGTTCAATGCCTCCTTCACGCTTCTGGTAACAGCAGTTATCTGGCTCTTCAATCAGTGTAATCCTTCGGGAGACCTCAGTTAACCACATGAAAGGAGGACAGGTATACGAAAGTGGAGAATTTGAAATTTCCATCTGATACAATTAATTACTCGGCTAGGTTAATTTACCACTGCCTTGTACCCAATTCCTTTCTTCAGAAATCACAGCACAGATTTATGATGATCCTAATGATTCATATTAACCATACTTCAAAGACACAACGATGAAAATCTACCTACCTATTACCTCTGCAGGACAATGAGCTCCTGCAATAGAGCTCAGGTAGAAGAGCAGCAGCACTACCAGCTCATTTGCCTCTGGGCAGCCTATCTTGTTTTCAAATCACTGGAATTAAGAAAGTAAGAAAGATGTCCTAATGTGATATCAGCTAAAAGGAATTACTTCATTCTTCATTGCTCAGTTGAAAGTGCCTGGACATTAAAATTAGTTGTTTGTATAAGAGATCTCTCACTGAAAGAAATTTATGTAGATAATAACAGCATATGCATCTCAGAAGCCATTATGAAATAAATCTTAAGGCACTATTATCTTGTATGTAAACAAGAAAAAATGCCTAGCAGCTGCATGTGAGCAGGAATTAGTTGGCAGACCTGAGTTCCTTGTATTTCTTTCAGGATGTTGCTACAAATTATTAGTAGAACTACCCATAGAGTAATTTAACACAAAAGGTAAATGCAGTGACTCAACCAAGCACTTAAACAGACACCACAACTCTCCTATACAAAGCCTATTTCAAAGCAAACTTAACAAGTCATGTCAATAAAGGACTGAGAATCTTGATTAAGTGATGTTTGAACTCAACAGTTGAACACAATCACGGCTAGACAAGATACAGATGTATATGCTGATTAAAAAAAAGAAGCAGCAATACGGTTCATACTTGGAAAAATATCTTCTCATTACCTCCACTCTAAGATCATCTGTATTGCGGGATTTACAGGGTACACTGCTATTGCTTCATTTGTTGGAAGGAGCAGTGGCAAATGTGATCATGGATCATTTATGATTGCTCAAACGACAAGCCACTCAGGGAACAGTTAAGAAGAATTGCAAAGTGAATATGCAATACACTTACATTTACAGTCTCTTCTTTTTCCAACAACAGGTCAGGATGGTGCACTAACACACAAAAATTCACTCTGTCAGACATAAATCTTTTGATGTGCTTTAGCTTAAAAATAAAATAAAAGTACATCAAGGAAGACCTGGTTTGTGCTATTCCTGCTTTCCTGGTCTTTATAGTTATTGGTTAATCCACATAAGCGCATCCACATTAAAACCAAATAGATCCAGCCTTAGTAAATAATTAATCCCACCTATATTAAACACCACTGAATTCCTTTTGTCATACCAAGCTAACAAAAACAACAGGGATTCACTCTTGGGGCTCTAAGAACTCTTCTTCCTCCTCTTCCCAAGGAAGTAGATGGTTCCTACCAACATAAAGCATTCAGGATTCAGTCATTGAAATATTCCCTGCTCAGTCACTTCACAGCTGGAGGCACGTACTTTATCACCCAAGTTAGATGTTTCTCATCCTATAATCACCACCTACACATCCATTATATGGTGATATTTGTTCATCTGACAAGACACCTTTCCAAACAAAAAAGACCTGGTGCAAACCTTGAGTGCACCCATACAGAACCACAGAGGTGCAAAGAACTGGGCTTCTTTCATTCGTTCAACACATGGAACTTGGGACTGCCAGGTATGCTCCAGGATTCATGCCTGCTATAGGCAGTTTTAAGGCCAGCTTGTTTAATGGGTTATCTTTTCCAGTTGTTTGCCAGAGCTCAGTACCTCTCATAATGCAGTGTGAAGGTTTAGGGGGTTGTTTACTTCCATTAATAAGCTGAACAATAAACTGAACACATATTCAATTGATGAACCAGTGAGGTACAAAAGTATGCATTTGATATTGCAGCAACGGTTCCTTCTTAGTCTTTAAATGTAATGACAGGTCCTGTTACTGCAGTTGTTGTCATCACATCATTCTTTAAGTAATGGTTTTCCCAACGGCTGGATTGAGAGATCAGAATGTTTAGCCTTTAATATACATCACCAAATCTGGTAAGTACAGTAAAGGCAAATCTGGCAATCACAGTAAAGGAGCAGCTGTCAAAAACTGCACTATGCCAGCAATGTGAAGGAAAGCGTTAAAATGGTTTTCCTTTTTCAAAAGCACAGAGGAGTCTCCCAAACTCATTACCTAAGACTATGCATTCTAAAATACCAGCCCTATTGACCTTTCTTGTTAAAAACACACACACAAAAAAATCCATGAAGTAAAAAGGTGACTTCCACACTGCAGAGGTGCCAAACAGAAAGCAAAGCTCCTAAGGAAGCTCTCAGAGTAAAGAAAACAGGGCTTATAATGAGGCAGCCTAAATCGCTTCTGAAGAACAGAGATGAGGAAGGAGGGATATAATTACCCATGATCTGTTATTTCCTTTAAAAGCCACATTACAATAAACACAGAGCTGACTGCATTTATGTTCCAGTCCATCTCATCAAGGAAGTAAGAAGCAAAGAAAGTTTAATACTTAGTAAGTATTAAATGAAAATTTCCAATGAATTGGAGTCATGCAGACCTATTTGCAATGGACTTGTTCTTACCCTGTCTGCAGCTCTTTGCCAATCAGCACGACACAGCCAGACAAAGTGACTGCAAACAACAGCGGTGTGGATAAGGGTAATTGGACAGGGAATTACTTTCTCATTTTTGCCTCTTTCGCTCCTATTTCTCCATAGTTTCATCCTCTCTCTGCCATGTGTGTGGACACGGACAAAAAAAAAATTGGTGTCCTATGGGGTTTATTATTGACAAAGAGTAGATGAAGTTAGGCAGATTACTACTTAATACACTGTATTTGAGTCTGTCATCCTTTCTGTCAGCACCAGGTACTAAGCATGGACGTCCAGCTATCAAGTGTGTACCCTGCCCCAGTACCAGTTAGTTGTTGGCACAGTATATATATATAACCATCCCTCCTATTTAGGCAATATGTCTGGAAAAAAGAAGGGGAGCCTTCTTCCAACTCAGTAAAGGAATCTATACTCCAAGGAAAGAAAGTCACAAACAACCACTTTGCTACGAAATCACAGGATGCTGTTTTCTTGTAACTAGAAGGATTGTGGTTGCCCCATATCTAGAAAAGCTAAGCAGACAAGAAAACACTGCAGTACTAAATGACACATTAAAGGCTTATTTCTCCATAGGCATCCATCTTCCTATTTCAATGACAGCTCACACACCTGTGCTCAGTGCCTCAGTCCCAATTACATCAGATGTTTGACTTCTCCTCTATTAATCAGATGAGATTAACCACAACACAGATAGTGTGGGCCGCTCTCCACAAGCGTCAGAAATAGGCACACACATCCTAGGGAGATAAGACTAATATTTCTTTAGAAGCACCAGAACCTGAAAGGAGGAGGTCTTGAATGCTGAGCAATTATCTTTATCTCAAAGTGGACATTGCTATGTCCTTCACTCTGCCTTACACCTCTGTAAAGGAGGAATTTCACTCGCTTGTAAATAACACACAGATACCCAAGTGATGAGCAGCGCATCCCAGGTCCCACAGTTCATCTGCACTATAAATATCTCTTTTTCTCTAATAATAGCAGAAGTTCTCACTGTCCAGTTGCACAACAGGTGGAAAAACTTAGACTTTGCTGAATTTTAATATCTTATCTGCCCTTCAACTTCACTTGCTCCCAAACCTTCTCTAATCAAACTGAGTGCATGCAGACAGAAAAAAAATTCTTTTCAATTGAAACAGTGGCTACAGAAAGGGATTCCAACTGAAAAATTCACCCATCAAAACATTCTGCTTTCCTATGCATCTCTTTAAAGAGTCTTGCAAATGCCAATGGAAATGATGGGGCGTCTGATATTTTGACAGAAGCAAAAACGTCACTATGGTAAGAGCTGCCAGCAGGTATTTTATTTTCTCCCTGAAGAATCAGGCTACAGTTTAGTTTAGGCATTACTTTTTTTTTTTTTTTTAAACTAAATATCTTTTATTCGTTATTTCCATTTCCAACGCAATCCCGAAAGATGGCATACTTTATTTCCCTGTGAACTAGATAGATTAGAGAATAACAGTGACAGCTTGTGAATAAAAGCACTACAACCATGCAAGATTCAAGTCAGTGGCCAGCAGAGATGCACTAACTGCCTTGCCACTGGGATAACTGAGGGAAACTATTCTGTACACCAATGTTTTCCTTATTAATACACTCAGAAAAATAACTAACAATGCTTAGGTGTAACTATAAGTGAGCAAAATTATACAAAATATTATTATTTCATACACATTGATATAAATTGCATTAATAGGAAAAGATGGCTTTCTGGATGTATGTAAAAACTCATAAAACTCATTGGGCATGACGAGCAATACGTAGTCAGACAGGTGGGTGACATCAAGCACGCAGGGAGCAGAGTATGAGCAGCCATGTCCAATGGATGACTTTGGGGTCTTCCATCACACTAAACGAAGATGAGAAACCAGAGCCAATATGCCACCCAAACCTGGGAGTGGGCACAGGAAAACAGCCACAGGCTGTGAGGTAACTCAAACTCAGTGATGCTTATTTAGCTTACATAGAGTAAGAACTAAACTCCTTTCCCAAGGAAGCGCTTACACATGGCCTTGGTACAGCAGAAGAGAGAGGTCAAAGGAGATTTACTAGCACGGACTCCTCAGAAGATATTTATTAATTGAGGAAGGGTTGAATCAGAAAGAGTAAATACAGGCTATTCCTTTATCGACAACAATACAATAGATGTTTGTGCTAATTGGTTTAATGGTACTTATTCAGAAATGCTTATTTAGTTATTAAAGAAACAAGAGGCACGTGAATAAGTATTGTTAGATGCCTTGAATACTGAAGAGAAGACATTTTCTACGGCAGACGAATGAGAGAGTGAGTCAGATACTTATGTTCCCTTTCTAAAATAAAATTAGTAAGCTTTTAAAGGAACACACTGCTTCCAGATAACGGAAAAGGACGCATGATTATATCTGCAATTTACAACCAATGTAAAAGTGTTATTATTTTATTTCAGTGGGTACATGGCATTCCTTCCCATTTGTGTGGCCCACAATAGGGATCAACAAACACTTCCTTGGAGAGTGAAATAATTTCTGGAATGGGTTTCCCAGATCTTGCAAGGACATTCACAGCCCTAAAAGTTCTATCTCAAGTCCCTAAAAGTCCTATCTGAAACAAGTGGCAGCAGTATTTCCTGTAGGCTTTTTTTTCTCTCCTAAAAAGTCACAAAGAAAAAGCTGTTCTCAGTGATTTTTTTCTTTTCTACCATACAGCACCAAAATAAATCTTGTTACAACATTCCAGCTGATCTAATAAGAACTTTAACCTGCTTGAAACCAACACTCCCTAAGGCTGCATTTAAAGAACAGGAAAGACATTCTGTTGACTAATTATATTTGAAATTGTTTATTCAGTTGGAAAATAAAACACTAATTGCCTATAACTGATGTGAACAGAGATATCCCAGGCACTATGCTAATGGTCTGCTTGCCTTTCACTTGGAAAGACTTGGAAAATTCAAACCTTCCTACCCAGCAGGATTAGCCTCTTGATGGATGATACAACGACCTTGACTAACAGCAGTATTAATCTAGAAAGTATCATGTTTTGCCCTCCTGCTTCACAGAAACACGTGTGACAGAGATGATTTAAGTACGTTTCCTTCCAAGTTGTGTCTGGGAACAGGAGAAAAACTTCTTTTCCCTTGATACAGACCATAGCATGTCTATGCAAAGATCCAAACAGCATCATTGTTTTCTAAGGGCATTAGCAACAGGTTAAAGGTGTGTTTTCCTGATTAGGAGGCAAGGACAGGACTGAAGGAGTGAAATAAGAAAAATGAGGTGATGGAGGACAGATAGAGGAGGACAATAAGTAACTCAGAATGCTGTGGTCGTAGCAGACATTCAGAAGAATAAGAGAAGAAAGTATGGATTTAAGTGCATATAAAGCCCCACAGAGCTAAGGACAACCACCACAACTACAGACTGTGGGCACTGACTAGCAATGCTGCTCAAATCTGCTGAAGTATGTTCCATCTCAAAACAATTGTCAGTGCAAATGAATTGTATATAACTGAATGAAAAGTGAATTTTCTCACTCTAACAGGATACTGATCATTAATAAGAGCAGAGGAGGGGATGCAGGGGCAAGCAGGTGCCAATCAGTGTATTTAAACAAAAAACGTACACCTGCTACACTAATTCAACTTTCTGTTGTGTAGATCTGAACAAAACATCTATTATAAACTGCAGATGGATCCAAACATGCATTCCTACAAAAATCCATTTGCTTTTTCTTCTTGGATACGTATTTCATGCAATATTAACCACACCCCATCCTTCACAATTTTATTACACTAATTAAGTTGGCATTTGTTAATTTTCTTGAAAATTGAACCCAGTGGGGTTTTATTGAATACTCCCTTTTTTCCACCCCACCTCATCCCCCCCCCTCCTCCCCCCCCTAAAAAAAAGGATGGTTCCAAACAGGAATATATTAATGCATATAATGAAAAGAGGGCTGCAGATCCCAGGCAAGATATGTGACAACTCATTTAACATATAAATTGTTTGAGGTGCTATTTCAGCTAAGTGATCTTAATGCACTGCCACATTTTATGCCATTAGCCTCAGGGCCCCAAGCACAATCATTTAGTTAGATATCATCTTAAAGTCCCCTGGGTTCATTTTTGCATGCATGTTAACAAATATAGGCTTAGATTTGCAATATGGTAAATGCTTACTTTTGCACGTGTGACACAATGTGGAGTGAGATCTGTACTTGTGCTTGTACTCCAGTATGATGGCATCCACTGTCCTAACTACAGAGATTATTTTAAGCCTGCTGTGCCTAAAGCTACAGCCGCTTTCGAAATGATATGCACATTAACTTGTACAAGTATAGCTATCCTGAGGATGAATTCCAGTCATCTAATGAAATGGCCTTGGAGAACAAGTGCCTCAGTCTCTTACACAGTTCACCCTGAAAGGCAGATGCCTTTGAAGCCATTGAGAGAAAGATCTGCTCAAGTTCAGATAACTCAGCTTTGGCAGACTGGATGCCATCCATTGTCAGCCAACCATCACATTCCTGTTTGAAAGCTTCCTAGAATTATAAATACCACCAGATCCACTGCCTTTGAGTTTGGCGAAAGCTTGTCTCCTGTCTCCATCTATTTACAAGAGTAAATACCCAAACTGATTCACTGCTGTGTACGTAGAACACGTTTTTCCCTTCAAGCATCAAAAGGCACAGGAAATGTGGTGCACGTCTGGTGACATGAATCAATTTGGAAGCAGTATTAGTAAACAGAGCTGCCACCCAGACCAGACATATATAAAGCATCAGAAAACATAAAATTAAAAAGAACACAAAAAAACAGCAGTGTAGGTCTCCAGATATTACATCTTTTTCAAATAACCACTATGTAATATTCAAGAGAAAACAACTGAAGAGAGTCACTGGTGAATCCCAGAATTGCCCACATAGTCAAGACTTGACAGATATATATGACTAAGACATCTCTATCCTAAAAATGAACTTTTAAGATGATTAAATCATGACAGATTCTGCAACAGCAGATGGGACAATAAGAACACATGGAACAATCAATAGTTATGTTTTAAGTTAGATTCTCTCACGCTTTCTACTAATCTGTTATTTGGGTTTTGTTTATTTTTTTCTACACATTTTGATGTAGAACACTATCAAATCATAGTTTGATCAGAAAAGTTGACTCATTTGTCCCCAAAGATATAAACACCTCACACATCCAACTACTAACTGAACTCTCCTCTCAATTTGTGATGTAACTGTCTGGACTCTTGGCTTGTTGGACACAAATGGCAAGAGAAAGAACGTATAGAAGACCGTAACCTTACAAATGTCACTCTGAACTCTTGGGCTTAGTGCCCAAGGAATTTCAGTTTAATGGAGGAGCCAAAATGAAAGAACATTTTGTGTACAACACTCTCACTACTTGTTTTGAAATACACTGGCTTTTCTCTTTTGCTTTTCTCACAAACATATCTAAAGCAAGGGGAATCAATAGTGCAGTCCCACGCAAGGAACTGAACTGTTGTAATTATACATAAACCTCTCCTATTCTGGAGTAACCCTAGCAACTCAAGTGTCTTACTTGTCAATTATCAGTAATTTGCTCTATTCCGTTCCACCAGAATTACCTACTGCTCCTTTCTTTGTTCAGACTGGAAACAGGATAAATATACCTTGCAGCAACCAGAGGGACATTTGTCTGATCTTACTGACAGAAGTTTGACTGATGTAAGGGAAATTATCACCTTGTCTGCAGCAAAACATTTTGATGTGGATAGACAAGTCAATGAGTGGATAACATTATGGCCTGTCATTTGAGTTGCTCCTCTTGAGAGCAGCTAACAGGAAAGAGAAGCAGCAGGTGCATATAAAAGCATAAGAACTGATACAGAGATGTGCAGTGGATTCACTAAGGATAGACACCTTACTTTTTTACTTATAAACAGATCGTACAGCATACAGCCGTAAATGCAGTTAATACGGAAGGCTGCTGATTTAGTGTACACAAACCACTTGAAATAATTGTCTCCCAGAACACATCACCAACTGTACAGTTTTAAACTTCAGAATTACTTTTTCATGCTCTTATGCTGTTCTCAGCTGATGCTTTTTGTGTCTTCCTGTAGTTCTTGGGAGCATCACTGTGGAAGCCCTTACCCAGGGGTAAGCAGTAATTCCATTGCCCAAGTGCTTGCCTCTACCAATGCTTAAGGTTCCTTGCTGAGACTTGAGAGAAGTTCATCCATAACACACACAAGGAAGCAGAAGTAAGCGATTTGGCAAGGCTCAACAAGTAGACAAAGGTATGTGGAAGACTAAGTAGTAGAGTGATGGCAAAAGAAAATGCAAGAGGAAACACAAAAGTGCTTATATTGAGAATTCCAGCCTCAAAACCATGGAAAATACTGAGAAATACTGAGTTTGGAACAGAGGACTGAATAATACCATAATGCCAAGTAAGAGGGAATAAGATCTTCTCAGCACTGCTCACAGGGGCCAGTCAGAAACTTAGAAACAGCAGAAACAAAAGAGAGAATTAAAGAAATAAGCAATTCAACCCTTTTCCATTTTAATTTGTGTCTGTATCCTGCTGAGGGAACAAGCAGTTTGTAAGTTGTAGTCTGCCATGTGATTCAGTATTAGCTGCAGGCTCATAAATAGGACAGTAAAGCACACGCAAAGACTGATTTATAGGATCCAAAGAGAGAGAGCCTAAGTCGTGCAGCTATTTGCATCCTCCTCACATACAAACGTGCACTGATAGAAAGTTTCCTGCCGAGAAAGAGAAGTGAGAGATGCTCGGGAGGGAAATCTCACCTGTAGAGAGATAGGTCTAGTCTGTACAAAGCCAAGAAACTTCATATTATGTTGATGTTTGTTTTTTTTTTCTGCCCTCAAATCCATAGGCTAAGGATTACAATAGAGGCAGGGCTTGCTGCAATCACACTACTTAACTGCTGCTCAGCAGGTTTCTGCCCCTACATCTGAAGGCATCTCTCAAAGTCACAGCAGGGCAGAAGTAACAGGAAGGATGTGAAGTGAGCAAAGCATCCCAGCACCAGTAAAGGAGGGCAACAAGTGGTGATATTTATCATGGCAGAAGATTAACACATCAGATCAAAGCTGAAAAGCATCACAACAGGTTTTGGGGTTTGTTGGTGATCATCTGGGATCTGCATTTCCTCACCTGACAGCTACCATGGATGCTGGGAAATCATTGGCTCAGATAAATTCCTCAGTGGAGCAGGGGGGAAGAAGTGGGACTGCAAAATCTAAATGCAAAACTGCAACTTCGGATATTTTCCTACCTCCAATAATCTCGAAGCTGAGTGGGAGCTGACTGCAGAGTGAGCATTCCTTCCCTAACGCTGAAAAATGCTCTTTAATCTTTTCATTTGGATAGGGCGAATGTTAACGTAACCAACACCCAGCTTCTCCCTGGAGTTCAGTTCTGCCGGCTTTGAATGCAAAGCAGTTCAGCTCCATCATTCAGAGGCAAATACTGTGTGAACTTTAAAAGCCCTGTTTCCCTCAATATCTAACAGAAGCTGGCTGAAGGGCCTCCATTCAGCACACCTGACTTCATTCAGTTGTCCAGTAGCAAATGTAATACTTTTGCAGCAAGCCTATTAGCTGCAGTAACTACTGCATTCCTGAAAGAGCTCAGTAACTATGCTTCCTTACACTCTGTGTGTCTAGCACCACAAACTTCCTACAATCTCCAGTCATCATGATCTGAGGCACCTGCATCCCAATAGAATGAGTTTACTCCCTTCATTTGAAATTCAACCATTTCTCACATATAAATGGAATCCGTGCTGTTTTGCCAGTTTACTCTGACAGGTTCTCTTATTAATAATGACCATTGCACACTGAGAAATCTAATGAATCTTTGCCCACATTTCATATTAAGTATAGCACTACAATTTTGGGCTTTTTTTCCCCCCTCCTGCAACAGAAAAGATATTTTGATGTAGAAAGGATATCCTTCCTGCGGAGATAACAGCTCATATCCACCAATTATATCTAACAAGTGTCAAAGGTCTCCTAATCATACCAGACTCCTCACCAATATCCAGTACAATGACAGATGGTACTTCAAGTGCCTTCTCTTGAATTAAAAGCACTTAACAGGATTGTAACCACAGCATGGGCAAATTAAGAATAGTTCTAGGTTCCATTTGCCAAGAGGTTTGAAAGTTCATTAATAACTTCCCTACAATTAAAGAGGCAGAAGAAAGATGAGTGGAAGAGAGACAGTTAACGACGCATGTGACTCAAACCTTCTGCTAAATTTCATAGTTGAGTCATAAGGTGGGTGGGGGGGCGTCATTTTGAATTGTAATATCATATGAGCATCACAAGCAATCAGCTGTTAGAAAACACCGTACCTTGGAAAGAAACAAAGAACAATGGAAAGTTCCAGATACATTTTGCATGGTGTACATCTGATCGTCTGAGTTGCCAAGCTATCCTAACTGCAAGAACGTTTCCAGCTAGCAAAGGCTTTTAAGATATCTCCTTAGCATTTGATGCTTTTTTTCCTTCCGATAGCAGCACTCCTGAATTAATTTCTTTGCAGCTGCCTTCAACTTTTCTGATGATTTTAAATGGGCACGGAGAGGGCTGTGTGTTCTGACTGCCAAATATCAACTACAGGCATAACCCAGCAGGATCAAACCCTACTAGAAACAGCAGCATAGATTGCAGAACAATTAACAAAGGGACAATTTTGTATTTTGACTATATTTTAGCCACCAAGCAAGAAAGCTAATGGGGACAATAAACAACACTGGCCAAGTAACTGCTACCCCTCCCATCCCTTTAAAAATAAACAAATGAGAATTGGTATTAGCAAGACTACAGACTGTCATATGAATACTACAGAACAACAGAAGCCTCCAGCAGTGAAAGTCCCTCAACATAAGTTAATACGCTGTACGCCCCAGCAGCAATAGATACTTGAAAATTGCATTACTGCTATCTTCCTCCACGATGTAAGGCAGCATGAAATATACGAAATTACCTTGTCTGTACTTTTCAAGCATGAGTGTAATCCTAGGCAGACTGAAACACATTCATTTGTTCTTGCAAGCTTCCCTCCTTCCACCAGCTGAACTGTTTGTTGGGAGCTTTCTCTACAATAGGAAGCTAATAGGTAGATGTTTACTGGAACACTAACCAAAAAACAACATATTATTTCCACCAACTTTTGGACCACATCTTTTCTCTGAAGACCAAAACCTTATGTAAATTGTTTTGGCAATTTTAACATACTAAGATTGAAATTGTTATGATTAAACAGCTCATTTATTTACTTCGATTCCCACTTTATCCTTTGTATTTGTCTGATGTGGGGAGACACTTCTCAGAACAGCAGGTAGAAGAATAAGGTTATATAGAAATATGCAGGTCTACATGAATAGCTGATGGAAAAGTCAAGGAATGCCAGGGCAGTCTAGTGAGATGACAAAGTCTATCACACAGCAATGCTTTTCCTTTCATTACTTTTGCTCTTTGGAGATTTCCTCTCCTCTGTTTGGTAGAGGCAGGTTAAGAGGGTATAGGACAGGGCACAATTATTTCATACATTCAATACATTCATAACATTATCTTACTTAAAAGCAGCAAGAAGGCTTCTTCCCACAACAAATCTTGCAGTTACTCAGGTCAAGTTGAGAGGAAAGATTTAAAGAAACAAAACTAAAAACAAACAAGCCTTTTACTAAGTTAATCATTCCTAGCTATTTCTAGAGTCCTCTTCTAGAGAGAGAGAAGATGATAACCCTGGGAGAAGCCTCCTTGCTCCTACAAAGCTGTAACAGCTCTCTCTGCCTAAGACTGGTGAGGACTGCTTGCCCCATGGCTTTCAGCCAGCAGAACCACAGCTCACATGAGCCGTCTGCTCCCTGCACCATCACAACCGGTTCCTGAGATACATCAGGGAGGCTGCAGGTAACCACACTCAGAAAGCACAAGGATTTACTCAAGCTCCTTCACTTCAAAAAGATTGTTTTGTATTCTTTTTTTTTCTACTTGTTATTGCATTTTTATCTTGTATTCAGTTAAGAACTTTATACATCATGAGCATCACGCTTAGAAACATGCATATTAAGAACAATCCTAAGGAACTCAATCCCATGCCTACTTGTCTACCATGCTCAGTCAGGATTAAAACATAACTCCTTAATGCATCTCTAGGAGGAAAACAAACAAATCAAACACCACCAACCTCCACCCCCCCCCTCCAACGCCCAGCCTTCCCCCCATCCCAATCTCCAATTTCTTTCCTATATGCACAACACTGATAGTTCCTGAAACTCAAGTCAGTGCTGTGACAGGAAAGTTGTATTCATTTCCCAAGTGCCTACAATGAAGATAAAGTTCATACAGCAATCTCTGCTTGCTTAGCTTAGAAATTGAAGAGCTATGGCAGAAAGAAAAGAAATTGGAGACCTGAACTGTCAACAATTAGCTTAGGAAATGTCCTTGTATCACAGCTGTAGCTTTGTATTCTTCCCGGAAACACCCATTCTAATTCACACATCCTTGGCTAACGTAAACACTGAAAACAAGGAATACAAACATGGCAACACGACTGCAAGTCCACATTGCACAGTGCAGCTCTGAAAAATGGATCCAGTCTATAATATCATGTATGTCTATCAATCAGCTCCCAAGAAAGGCTTCATTTCCAGTTCTATTTTGGAGGTTAAACAGAAGGAGAAGGAAATATTTTCTTTTGAAATAACACGTATCATTCTTTCTAACTGCCTATTTCTATGAAACAACGGCTTTGTCCTCAGCGCTCTCCCCTCCTCCAAAAGCTATTAAGGCAGAGCGAAAGGAGAGGAAGCAAAGCTCTCAGTGAGAGGGAATGAGTGTTCAAAATCTCATCTCCCCTTTTCTCAGCACACAGACATCCAATGATTAGATCTGAGTTAAAGCAATAGCTATTGGACAACACCAAACTAGATGATTAAAACAGAGTGAAGAGTTCGAGTAATTATTAGCCAGATTTGAACACCAGGGTTTGGAGCATTGCATTCCCTACATCACTGTGACTACAGAGGAATAAAGGAATGGCAGCAGCTTCTTCAGGCACCCCGCAACCACAAAGTCAGTTTCTCATGTTCACTAATTTCATAACCTTCACAAATGGTTCACATCCACACATACACTCTGTGGTAATCCAAAAGAGCAACATTAACACACACCCGATCAAATCTACACTTAACTTCTCCTGGTGCTGCACACATTAACTCTGCAGACAATCCAGTTGTGTAAAAAGGCAAAGAGAGAACATGAGAGTGTGAGAGCATGAAGCCTGAGGAAAGCCCTCCCCATCACAGCTTTCCTGATACCGCTGACAGTGCCAACGAGAGATGCTTCCCTGTTCATAAAGTGATAACGTGCAGGACCTTGATTAATGCATATTACTCAGGCAGATGAATTCAAATCTACTCAGCAACTTTCACAACCTGGATGAGCCCGATTAATAGCCGTGAGGCACGAAAATTCCTATCTGAATTTCTGCACACTATAAAAAAATATTTTAACAGTGAAATCTAAAAAGCATTTATTTCCGACCATAGATGAGTTTCTCACCTAAATGGCTCCAAGTGAGGGGCCAGGTTAGGATCTTCCAGCTACTCTCAGGCAAAAGAAGATGACTGCAACATTGCTACTATTCTTATCAGTACCCCCAGCCCAGGGATCTGAGTACTGTTATGGCAATAGTTGCTATATTATCTTGTGATGGCAAGGGTATTATGATACATTTAATGAGTACTTTTCATACCAGTATCCTAAGGTACAAAATTATACATGTACTGTGGATGAATATGAAGTGAAAGACTATGGAGTTTATGGTCACAGAATCAAAGAATGGGTTGGAAGGGACCTTTAAGATCACCTCCTTCCAACCCCCTGCTGTAGGCAGGGACACCTCCCTCTAAGCCCAGGTTGCTCAGCCCCATCCAGCCTGGCCCTGAATGACGGCAGGGAAGGGGCATCCACAGCCTCAATGGGCAACCTGTGCCAGTGTCTCACCAGCCTCGCAGTAAGGAATTTCTCCCTGATATCACATCTAAATCAGCTTTAAACTGGAAGAGGGCAATTTCTGCTCATCCTGTCACTACAGGCCCCCATAACAATGTCATCCTAAGGAAGTACATTGAAGTCAATTGTATTTTCAGTCCAGATGCAAGCTCTAATCTGCAGTACATGCATAATGCCATATAATATACTTTCATATCTACACTCCCACTTGTTTCACCCAAGCAGACCTATGGAGGGCCTGATGCAACATCTCTATGGCCAGATCCAGCCTGGATCAGATGTGCGAGACATATCTTTATTTCTTATTTTTTTTAGGCTTTGGAAAGTTCTTTTTCCTAATAGTTCTTCCTGAAGCTTAATAATTAATTGAAACTACTCTGGATACAACTCCAATGGTACATACTGAGACTGGTCAAAATGCAGGTAGAGGTTGTCTACTTCATAATTTTTAATAGTGAATTTGCAAGGTATATCTCTATATATTTAATACTGAAGCAACTTAACCACATACATAGGTATTTTGTCTTAATGCATAATTATTTATTGTTATTTGTTGTCTTGACAGGCATCAGACCAGAAAAGAATTAGAGAAAAAACAGTAAGCAACACTAGGGAAAAAAACAACAACCCACCTCTCCCTCTGGCATCATTGCAAGTATCAGCTTCATGTCTGAAAACCTCAAGAAAAAAGTGACTGATAAACAGATGAGCTGTCCCAAACATCACATGGATGACAGAAAGCCACTCAGCTAAGGAACAGACTGTCTTACATCTGTGTTGAGTAATCAAACACTATAAAAATCAACAAAGGCAAAACTGAAGGGAAAAAGAACATATCCTGAGAGGTCTGTAAAGGGGTTTTGTCGCATACTGCAACTCCTGTTGTGGCAGCATAGAACAGATCTCATAAAAATCATCAGGTAGCAATAAAATGATCTCAAGGGACCTGCTGGTGAGCCAAGACTGCAAAAACAAACAGGTTCAAGAAAAAAGAAGTTACAAATTTCTACCACTCATTAATTTGGGCACTCAAACTACCTGAAATGGATCAGAAAAATAAATCGCAAACAACTTGCCAATACAAACACACGCACAGTTTAAAATGTTATTCACACTCCCACATGAAGTAAGAGGCTTTCTGGAAGGACACTCGAATTGTATCATTAATACAGATCTCACGTGTTCAGATCCTGGACAGTTTTGTAGTATTTTAAACAATCTTTACACAAGCAAAATATGCATTTATTTCAGAATATGGATAACTGCCATGCAGCTTTTACTTAAAAGAAAATTACGGACTAGAAGCATTCCATCTGCATGCGATCAGTACAGCAAGATGTAGAAGCTCTAGGATACTCGAAGCCTGCCCTACACAAAATTACTGTATGAGAGACTGTGAAAGTTAAGAAATAGAGGAGAGCTATTTTCCAGAGGAGCACCAAAGGATGGTAAGGTGTGCAGATGGAAATGATGGGTTTTGCAGGCTTTGTGATTACGATTCTGAAGTGCAAAGAGAAGAATAGATTTACTGCCACTTACAGAAGGTATTTGCACAGACAGTGAACAGCTCTGCAGTGGCAGTTCTCTAGCATTCTCAGTATTGGAAATATAATGTCCACATAGTCACGTATGACAACCGAAGGGGCTGGTTTGTGTTTAATATCACTGGTTTATTTGCTGAAAGAAGTATCTACGGTTCCAATTTCAAGTGTTGAGGTAGTAAATGTATTTCAAATAAAGATTCCTCAATCTGTGTCTACTAAATTATGCAGCATCAAGAACTGTAAATCACTTTCTCATTGCTGTAATAAAATATCTTACGGCTAAGGGAAGCAAACAGATCTTCACATGAGAAAGATATATAGATAGTTTTTTCAACCTTGACCTTTGTTGAAAAAATCCTACATGATTTTATGTTCAGCTAACTGGGAAAAAGCATGTGAGGCAAAGAATTAGCTTGGATTTAGTAGGTTTAGGGACAGGACTATCAATTGAGCAGAACTTCAATTACAGACTAATTTAATGTATACCCAAGTACATTACTGCAATTCAATAAACACCTCTTCAGAATTAAACAATTCCAATTTGCTTTCATTTCAGTCTGTATATATGTGTTGCGAATTTGCTATTACCCACGCTAAAATTAGCCAGACTAGAAGTACTCATCCATGCAATCCCAGTGTTTCACAGTGCTGCATCAAGCTAACCTCAAATGAACCACTTAACTTTGCCTGCTTACTAATACAGCAGCACAGAGCAGAGGAGTGTGCCTTCCCATAACAATATTCCTCTCCTCAAGTTTCTCTGCCTAGGTGTCTGCCTGGGTAATTCAGCAGAGAGTCTACCAATGTCCATCATGTTGGATGTCCAGCCATTCACATTTACAACTCACTCTTCTATTTTTCTCCTCCTCATACTGTTAAACATGAAAGTGTCAGGCACATGCCCAACTCTGCATACTCTAATATTGGTTGCTCTGGAAGACTGCCTTCCCTCTACTTAACAATTTTACAGTACCAATATGCTGCTTTTGGCAACTCGATTTCATTTTAATCATAAGTTAACTCCTCTAACAAGTGAGATAGTAGATAATTTGGTGGGAATTAAAAGCATTTCGCACCTAATCTGAACGTTCTCTTCATGATCAGTGTAGCCTGAATATCTACAACATTGGATATTTAAAACATTGTGAAGGTGCTAGTGCTAAGTGACAGAAAAAGTTGCTAAAAAAGTACTACAGTAGAACAAAGTGATCTCATTTCTCCAACAGTCCTCTATCTCCATAACGTACAAAAGTTTTGATCAATAAAACTATATTCTCTGAGAAGATTCCTTCCACCCACATCAGTATTGCCTTCAATAGACACTAAAGCAGTCTAAGGGGAGACTGTCACCTTCTGGTTTGTTCTCCTAAGACACAGTGAGCATCCTTGTGGTGCAGCTTGGGTAACATTAATAAAGCAGCGCAGTAAATAGCATTTCATTCCGTGCATCATGGATGTTCTTAAGCAAATACCACCTTGCACGTGTCAGGCACAGCATCACCTCCTGAATCACAGTTAATAAGAGAGCTGAAACCTCCAGCTTCCATTAAGAGCTACTGATATCTGTACTGTGTGCTTCAGGACATCAACAGAATCATTCCAGATCACCTGCACCCAACAGTCTTGAACAGACTCTTCTGACATGCAACACTACCATAGGATTATTTGTGTCTGATGAAATGTAAAGCAAGCCAGATGAAGCTGACTGACAGATAAACTATTCTGCTGACTGCATTAAAATTATCCACAGCTACCATACATTACTTCAAGAGCTCATGAAGAAGGCTGTATTCAGATAAAGCTTTGATTCAAATACTTGTTTTAAGAAAATGATTGAAATTCATGTCACTTTTACCCATTTTTCCTACTTGAATCTAATAGGATTGAAAGAAAGAAAGGCCCAATAGGACGTCAAATTTTACACACAGTTGACACAGGAGGAAACGCTCAACTAACACCAAGTTGCTGTATTAATACAACTTACCTTTCACTATTAGTTCTGCATAATTTGAAACTCCAGATCCTCCATCTGAGCGAATGACACACCGGTATTTGCTGATGCTGCGCTGCGAAGTGTCAGCAACGCTGACGGTAGCAGAGAAACGCCTGTGGTTGACGACTCGAGTAACCATTAATGCTGTGTCCCTCCCATTCCACTGCTGTGGAGACAGATGAAAACAACTCACATCACAAAGGCACACAAATTATTCACTCTTCGTTACTCTTAAAACTGCTCAGACCTTCACTAGGTTAGATTTTGTACGAGTACAATTCATTCAGGAAAAGACAGCTGGTAACGTCCCTGAAAAATTTACAGGCTTTCTGGGTTTTATGAAGTAGTGGGCTTAAATGTTCTTATATATTTAAGTTTTTTGTATCTACTTAAATTCTGACATATTTTTGTGCGTTTGATGTGTTATGTATACTGAAAAGCCTGGAGAGTGACAGCTAAGACTATTTGTACTGGGTATATCCAGAAGCTTATCCAGGACATGAAAATACTACAAATGAATGCATTTTGTACTCCTGTGAAAATACTATAAGTGAACAGATTTTATAAACCTGTCATTTTCAGGCATAAAACTTTGTTTCCAGAACAATTTAAATACATTGCTTGGATGAACAGCAATGTTTATATGTCCAGCAATCCTCAATAAATCTTTCTCCACCAATGCCATGCAGCATTTTCCCAACTGGAAAAGTGACAGATGATGAATTAACTGGAAATCAGCATAAACACCTGAACTTGCTCAGTTGGTCTATTTTATTAGAAACCTCAATGGAAAACACAGAGTCATTGTGCCAGTTTCCAGTAATCAATTTTGGGAAGTATTTCCAAGGCTGTTTTCATTAAATCCTCCAGTTTAAAAGAATGGAAACCAGGATCCCCCTACCAATGATGATTTCCTCCCAAATCCCTTCTTCTCTTTGGAAAAAAGGTTCACAGTGCTTCAGATCAGAAGTTTTTTCACACACATATAATCTTTCCGTGGAAAGATTTCACAGAAATAATTCAAAAAAAGATATAGAATAAGCCAAAATATGTTTCTGTTAATGCTAAAAGTACAACATAGGCCAATAATTTTCAGGCTAAAAGGTATATTTTAAGATAACAGCTTTAATAATGTACAGTTAGAATGACTGTTATTTTTACAGAACGCCAACCACATTTCTCACCAACACAATCTTTTTCCCGGTATTAATTTTTGTTTACACCATTAGTAAACTGATTCTTGCCTGAGTATTTAGACTAGTGCAAGGTGGAATGATACAAAGATGGTAACAGATATTCAGAAGGTTATTTATGAGGAAAAACTCACTAATATGGATGCCTTCGCTGGGAAATGCTGAAGCAACCTCCACCAGGGAGCAATCTCCAAGCGATACTGCCTCAGTGGTGGTCAGCCCTTAAATGAGGTCTAGAGGAGGTGGAGTCAAGCTCCACCCCTTCTGGGACCACAGCTAAATTAGTCTCACCTGTGCTCCCACAGCTGACCTAACATTTGCCTCAGCTGATTAATCAGAGGTTCAGGCTGTGATTACCAATTTCAAACAATTTTCAACTCAACTATCTTCAAAGTCTCCAGAAGAACTCTAGTATAGAATATGGCAATGCTGGAACTCCACAGAGCCAAGTACTCCAAAGGGCACAAGTAATAACTTTGTCCTTCACTGGCAAACAGCATTCCACCCTTCCAGTTTGCTAAAAGCTCCATTTCTAACTCCAGAACTGAAAATCACTTAAGTTTGTCACTACGTGAATAGCACAACACAGTTTTTGAAGTCCAACCAGTAGAATGAAAATAGACACAAAGAGAAGGAACTCTTTGGTCATTTAGTGAGCAACCAGAGGAACATTCTGCTATCAATACAGAGCCAATGCAGAGCAAAAGCCAACGGAAACTGGGAGGAAGAAACAAAATGAGTACAAACTGGCTTTGTCCTTTTATAACATACCTTAAGGAATGTTTTCATCTCAACATACTTCCCTCAGCCTTTGTCAACAATATTTTTGGAGGGCAAAAGGAAAGAAGACCAAAAATTAAGCAGAAGGGAGGGATTATTGCACCTGTTCTGCCTTTTCTTTTTTATGAAGGAGTGCTTACAGGTCTGAAGATGTATGTTTAGAACTAACATTTTGCTGGCCACTTTTTCCATCTTCTGAAGCACAGTTCTGCATTTTATCATCTTGAATTCTGATCTGGAAACAACTCAAGGCAGTTCTCAAAGGATTTTGATGATAAACATTTGCCCCACCACCCTGCTGTCCTCTGTCTATTTATTTTACTTGAAAAAATTGCATCACTTTACCTGAAGCCAGAGTTTGTCATGCTGGGACCACTTCCCCCCGGCAATGCACTGGAATGTCGCATTCTGTCCCACATTAACCTCCACATTCTGAAGCCGTAAGAAATGAGGTGCTTTTCCTAACAAGAAATGCAAAGAATAGGAAGGGTAGAGCAAGGCAGCGATTGTGTTACACCAACACAGATATCAGAACAAAGCAAGTCATCCTACTCCTGACAAAGAGATTTAGCAAAATAAAGCTGTCCCTCAGTACTGAGCTACTTGGTGCAGAGCAAGGGGATCTTACAGATCTTTCATGGTCACCAAAACAATTTGTTACTCCCTTCTATTAAGAGTAACTGAGAACATTTTTTCTCTTTAGGAAACTGTGGCTCTACCAAGGGCAAAATGAAATGAAATTGAGGTTGTCAAGTGTGGCTGGCCAAAACAAATTTGTATAAAGAATTTTCTCCTTTCAATTGTATTGACTATCAAATACATCCTGTAACTGTGGAGTAACAATGCCGCTGATATAAAATCACTGATATTAAATGAAACATTGATATTACTGATAAGTGTTGGATTGCTGCACTGGTTAATAACGCCAATATCTGCTTTTTGATGACAATAAATTCAGTATTCGTTCAACACTAAACCACCAACATCCAAATGCTGATATCACCAACATATTTTGTGACAGCAGAAAAAGATCATCTGATTAGCTTTGTGCTTGCTGGGCTTCAGAAGGAAGTTTGTGCACCAACCAAATACTCTCAGAGTAGGACACACAACAGCCTTCTAATACAGTAAGGGTCAGCATTTTTCAACTTCATCTTTACCTTTTGGATATAAGTAGCCAAGGAATTACATATTTTCAGAGCACAAACTAACCTACATTTTTCTATTGGAATTAAATAGGTTCAGAAGATGTAGGCATGTGTGTGCAGGAAGCCTGGCAAATAGATGGTTGTCTACTACAGGCACATGAACAGAAAACCCTTGCCCGCATGCTACGTCAGAGGTTTTTATCTAATTCCTGTGCCACATTCTCCATATGCCCAGTTTGCTGACAACTCAAGCAAAGTGCAGGGATTCTGTACTATCGTGCTTTCTAGGGGTCAGAGCAGCGTGTCAAAGCCAACTGGTAAACCACCTCTGGGTGACAGGCAGCAAAGCAAGTACTATGTGCTGCTTGCAGGCTATTTAGGAGTGACTTCTGCCTATGTTCAGGTATGAGTGAGCTCCAAATCAGGCACATATAGCCACACCAGCCTCAAAACTAAAACATAACACCAATAATTTCAAGTGCCATTCAGGCTCAATCAGAAGCTTCCTCATTCCTGTGCTTTGAGTTTTAACAACTGTAAAATGAACCCGAGGGGCAAAGTAAGTCTGTACAGTGTCACTACTGAACAGCAAAGACAACACTGGGAATCAGACAGAAGTATTTGCAAAGACTGCAGAGAACTCATAGCTTGTAGGGACCTGCACACACTGCAGGTTGCCAACTGATTTCAAATGCACTGGATATAGTCTGAGTAATTCCAGCTTTGGGTCACCAAGATTGCATTTAATTTTCCAGAGGAACCTGCATGTACTTGGAGATGGAGTTTTAAACATCAGTTTTAATAATTCACCAAGCAGGATTTGGGGTTGCTATATATTTTTTAATCCCATAACCTTCTTGTCTTTGCCTCACAGTTGGTTCTGTGGCCTCTTTCCCAGTAAAGGGATCAGTCACCACCAAACATGCTTTGGAATGCATACACATCATTTGGGGGATTTGTTTGGAGGCTGCCAGTTATCAGCAACATCTGGTCAACACAGATTGTAAGTATTTCTTAATGAAGTAAATACACCCAAAGGCCCGAGGAACAAGCACATGGTAAATACAAATATAATTCAGTTAAACTGCAATTAACCATACTGCAGTTATCAGAAATGTCCTGTTAAACTTGAGCAGAGCCATGTACCTCACATTGCGAATGGTTGCTATTCTTTGAAATAAAATGGGTGAACCTCACCCACAGAATTTTGTTTGGAAGAGCTGCTGCTCATTTACTGAAACTAAGAACCAGTGAAAGGGGCTGTTAAAGCTCCAACCTGATGGGGGTGGTGGGCTACCTTCCCAAAGGACATCAGGCCACCTGGAAATACTACAGCATCAAAGTTATAAACAAACCTAAATATAATAAGCCAAAGTATCACCCATAAATTCAATTTAATCTGCTACATAACAATTAATAATTCAAGCACTAAAAGACATTAATTTATTATGGATTACTTTTTAAAAATACTATATTTTAAAGAGATATGTCTAAACTCATCAATGAACATGAAAGCTGTTAAAAATCTGTATGCTCCATACACAGTGTAGGGATACAAAAGTCCTTGAGCCTCTCAGTAGATGCACAGAGAAACCAAAGAAGTGCGCACACAAATGTAGAGGCTTAATGTCTCTATGCTGGAAAAATGTAAGCTGGGCATAGTACAGCTAAGGTAGGAGAAACAGAACAAATATTTCTGAACAGTGTAATGAACCTGCATTAGTTTTCGTTGCTGTGTAAGTCTAAATGAGATTTATTTATTAAATAACTCATGCAGAATCAAAAACCTTTCTTTTGAGAGATACCTTTAGGATATGTCTTTTCTTATTTTACTACTTTATATATCGAACCAATTTGTCTTATTTCCTTAAGTTAACCACGCAGGACATTATCAGAAACATTTAGATCTTTTCCTACAGCAGAACAATTCCGAAACAACAAAACAGAGTTTTATGTTCTTGTGACTCTTCTACAATGAGAAACTTCCACAAACATCCTGGCACAAGTGACCGAATCAGAGCACCTTTGCCTTTTGCACAAATTGTCAAGTTATTTAATTGCACAAGGCTGGCTGTCTTTAGTTGTTTTGGGGGATACCAAAACAGAAGAGATTTTACAGTTGGCACTATTGGATAAGTCACAACTTAAGACTGCCAAGCCCAGTATTATAGACTGCAAAGCCTGGTATTTAACGCATTGAGACGGTTAGAAGAACAAAGAATACTCACTGCATGGATGGGCAAGAACTCTGACTTCATCCACAGCTATGTACCCTGGATGTCCTTTCAAAGAGACAGATTCAAATATCACCTGAAATACAAAGAAAAGGTTTTCTTAGAAAGAACTGCACTAGTCATTTGGCCAGTCACCACATTCCACTCCTATTCCAATGTCTGATACATTCAAAGCATTTTATCATTAATAACAAAGGGGTACCTATGCAATACAGCATGAAGACACATGTCAAAGACAGAAAATCAATTTGACACAGATAACAAAAAGAGCAATATTAATTAGGATTAGTGAGAACTATGTACTGCTTCCATTTGGAAGACCAAAGAAACCAATTACACACGTGTGCAATTACATCTGATTTGAAGTGTTCTATAAGTACAATACAAATACTGTGTGCAAAGAGTTTGGGGCAGGGCAAGGGGACTCTGGGAGACTGGTAAAATTCAAACTAATTAACTATTGCCAAATAAGCAAAATAAAATTCAGGAAAAAAACAGTATTAAATGCTGTAAAGTTTACAAGGACAAAGCTAATTAATGTGTTCAGCTGGCACAGTTATTACTACTGCAGCAGCCACTGTTTTTGCAGGATAATTCGTGACTATCAAAATCATTACCGGAACACCATTAAGTTTGTTAACTACTAAAAGCCAGTCTTCAACACTGCTATTCCCACTTTAAATAAAATTTGGCATTCCTAGCCTGTCACTATTGAGCCTTTTCTTCATCTCCTCCATTGGAAGATGTAACTCAACAAAAGATTCAGCTTTTTGAATGCCGACCACCACAGCTCAAGCTACAAAAGTGGAGCAGCATGTACTTCATAATCAGGTTGCCATTAATCATTTTGCTTTGCATTTGGGCTTCCATAATTTAGTTTCTACTTATATTCCCATGATATCTTAAGATCTACTCCCTCAGTTCAAAGCATTCCAAGTGGGAGCACTCCTGAAATAAGCCCTTTAGAAAAATGCCATGATAAAAACAGGTAGAATAAAGAAATAAAGGGGAAAAAACAAAGTAAGAAAAGCTCAGGTGCTAGCAATATAAACAGAGTTCTGCAGCAGATGAAGGTGGGCAAAAAATAGGTTGTCCGAAGGATAAGAGGAGGTAGCAAATATCTGGAAGATGATCAAACCATCAATAAATGTTTCCTGTGTTCAAGAATACTTTCTAAGGACTGTATAAACAAGGAATAGAATGCATGTCCTCAGTATGGAAATGACAATTTATTTGATAAATGAAAATTCATTCATGATAAACACAGCACTTACTGCTAAGGTCACACAGCAATTACTGTGACTCCCTTCAGACTAGGATTAAACTGCGCCTTCATAGCCACCAAACTTTACTTTGCTTATCTTATAGCTGAGAAGTTACAAGCTTTGCTGAATTACTACCTCAATTTCCTGAAAGCCAAGAACTTGGAAAGAATAATTCCCCGCTTCTTTGAGGTAAAAACAAACACATAGCGGACTGACCTCTGTTAATTAGTGACACAGTTCAGTGTCTTTAATAGAGCACAAAATAACCTAAACCTTGAGTCGGTAGCAGCTGTGTCAGCTTCTAAAAAGACCATGGATTTAATCTTCACATTGCTGCCAAAATCACTGACAAGAGCAGAGGGTCTCAATTCACACTGCTTTGTTTAGACAGCTATTTTATTACCTTTTTAACTCTACTCTCAGATCTCTTTATTTCTCAGTTCAGATTTCCACACTGTTCTCACCCTTTTATACAGTTTTGCACCACTTCAGCCCTGTCAGAGTGGGCAGAGCAGAAGCACCTGGGCTGAAGAACAAGTGTTTAATACTTAACATTTTTGGAAGTTCTCAGAAATTAATATAATTCGCAAATGCAAAGTTTGGCTCTTCAACATTCTTAAATGCTCCTGAGAACTGCAAATACCAAGATTCATTTCATGTTTCCTTACCCATAAACAAACCCACATTTCACTGCTGCTATCTACCAGCAATGTCTGTGTTAGTGATGTAGCGTGGCTCATCTGTCGTGGTACGACAGACTTCTTCAGGCATGGATCAATACAGTACACAGGATCAGTACATCAAAACACCCCTTCCTGGCAGACTGTAGTGCTGTGCTCAGTGCATTCTGGGACTAAGTTAATCCTCGTGGCATGCAGTAATTCAAGAGCACACGTCTTACCTTTCTCCTAGAGCTATTATAGATTTTTCTCACTACACTACAAACGCTCGCAGACTGGGAATCCAGGCACAACTAACTCATGGGCAGAGCTGATAAACCTCTACCACCATCACATTAATACCTCAGCAGAGTGCTTCTGGATGTAGGTGACTCATACAACCCTTGTGCAGAATTGCCAGACCCAAACCACGACCCTCTGGCAATAGGCCTAGCACTGGTTTGCTGCTACTCACACCTCCAAAGCTCTGGGCACTTGTCAATACCTTGCATCCTGGGCAGTTGGCTTCAGATTTCTCAATGCACACAGCAATTACTGATGGTGTAATTGTTGGGTATTAAGAAAATAAACATTTTTCTTGACGTAGATTTCATTATTTAGGAGAAATACTTTTTTCCCCCCTGTGTTACCTTGTACTTTTGAAATACAGAATATCCATTCAGGCCTCTTCTGCACAAACTGTTCTCCGGGCATGCAGTTTTGATTTAAAGTTGACAAATAACACTCTCACAGCATAATCTGGATTGTGAGTGTCAATGAGACGTTCCCCAGGCATCGGTACACAGAAGCTTTTATCACCATGCCACCTCTGGACTCCTTCAGCCACAAGTGTTACGATGTAACCAACAGTAATTTTGATAAAATTCCATGATTGCATTTCCCCCCCACTTTTGAGAGCTTAAAGTTTTCTTTCTTTTTTTCTTTTTTTCCTTAAACATAGAGAGTCACTAGATTGCAGAAACCAATGGACAAAATTAGGGACCAAGGACAGAGCAGACTATCAGATCCCTGACAACATTTTAAGAGCCATACTTTAGCAGAGGGAAATTAGAACTTTATCCATCATAAAGGTGAGGCTCAGGAGAGGGAGAGAAAAAGAGAGAGAACATTTGCATTTTCTGGGCAGGAACCACTCCCAGGCAGTCACTGCTGCCTTTAGGCTCTTCGTTTTTGCACAGCGGTGCAAAATTCTTCTTTGATTTAAAGGATTTTCTTCCTCGGGAAAAGCAAACCTGACCTCTAAAAAAACTTGCAAAAGATGTAATGAGGTTCAGGAAGTCTGGTATTGGTATATCTAACAGTTGGATCTCGTAGTTTGAGATCAGACTGTCTTTTCCAGGTTTTTCAAGCACTGATTACCTGGGTGAAAGATCATTTCTGTTCTCTCTGTACAGCACCTACTACGAAGCAGATTCTGGTTGATGTTAATATGAAAGTAGTATCGATCACTTTAATATGATTTCAGAGCGAGTGACAAGTTGTGCACAGCCCTTAAAACACCACTTCCAGTGCATTTGCATCTCTTTATCCCATATTCCCCTTCACCCTGTACAGTGTGCTCTTATCTATTCTGCTGAAATCCTTGGCTCCTTTTTGGAGGCAGAACATTAAAGTGTTCTACTTTAGCTCAGATTTTACAGACCTACTACCCAGTTATTTAAAAAAAAAAAAAAAAAAAGCTTTTCTTCCTACTGTTTTCTATCCGTAGAGCATTCAATGCCTTTTCATAGTTTCTTTTACTGTAATTCCCATCTCACTCATGCTCTTTTTTCTTACACTATAATATGTATTTCTCCTTTTCCTGCAAGGTGTAGGGTGCAATTACCTCCCAGGCACTGTTTTTTTTCCCTTGAATGTAAAACGATAAAAATCAGAAGATAAGAGTTCTCATGTCTTCACTGCTTAACAAGGAGTATATGAGTCCATTGTGTGCATGGGAAGTGCCAATCCAAGTCCGTTTACATGCATATTTCATGATACATAAGTGGGTTCTAACTTTCCAATAATTTACTTCACCTGCCCAGCTTTTCCTCTGTGACCTGAGAACATATGTAAAGAAAAAGGGTGAGAAGAATTAAGTCAAGATGTCTCTATCATCTCTTGCTATAAAACTGTCATATGAAAACTCTATCTGATGCAAAAAAAAAAAAATGCGGGAAAAAAAAGCTGTATTTAATTTTCAGAAGACTTATTGCTAACAACAGCTCATAGCTCACACCCAGCCAGACACTCAATGGAAACAGACAGAGAAATACTGTGAACTCATACCTGATAAAAATGCGGCCAGAAAGTACTGATGGCAAGCTCTGCCTTCACCCATCCTTCTGTTACAACCCCTGAGACATTCCATATGGGATTGCCCTGTGGTCCTCCGTTCACTTTCACGTAGACATTCAGAGAGCCAGGACTCGAACGATCTCTGCTGGACAAGTAATAATGGAAATCGATGCAATGTGTGTCATTTTCCTTCAACGTGGGCAAAAGTAAGTGAGCTTTCTGCCCGGATGCCCGTCCAGAGCTGTTCACCATCATGAAGGAGCCTGTACACAGACAAGGGAAAAAAGAATGAATACTAAACATCTGCTGAGCTCTTTCAGTTAAAGCAGATTCCCTAGAAAAGTCAATGATTCCTTTAGAAGCCAGCAAACAAAACAGTTCCTCCTAAGAACTCAAACTAGCTATTTTATGCTAGTTGTTAGGTAACAGAAAAGAAAGGAGATCTAAATTACAGGGTATAAATACAAATAGATTCATGGCCAGCTATAACCGCCTTAATTAGATAACTTAGAAATTATAAATACAACTTTGCTTTTATTGTTTTATAACACTGCAATAAAAGAGTCACCCTAAACAAAGTCATATTTACCTTCCAAGAAGCCACAGGTCTCTCCTACAGCGTACAGCCCCAAATACCTACTTTCCCAAAGGCACATTCAACACAAAAGAATGCTATAAAAGATCACATTCTCAGCTGGCATTTGCCTGCATGGTCTCTACCACCTTAGTGCCAATCTGTACCCGGGAACACTGTATCTTGGTGGTACAAGCTTTGGAAAGCAGCAAGGTGTTAAGAAAACCCAGTGTACAGAGCCTAGATGAATTAGGCTTGTTAGCACAAGAGCAACATCTCAACTAGCAATACAGCAACAAGGACAATTACACTTCTAGGAGGGAAGGACCGGCTGAATTTTAGGAGAGAAATCTATACTAAGGCAATTTATGAGTTTGTTAACCCTGAAGCTTGCATCATATTAAGCATGGCACTGGATGTTGAACTCATGTTTTGATTCATCAAGCAGTTATTTTACAGCACATTGTGTCTCAACTCATCTCTTTACAGATGCATCAAGGTGACAAATGTTAGCAATAAGAAAAAACATTATGAGAGTTATTTGATTCAATTCTGTTTAAGGGATCTGCTTTATGTGTGTGCAGACACTCACAGAAAAAGCTGAAGAAAATACCAAGATCCGGGGGAAAAAAAAATCTATGTGTCAGCAGCTAGGCATAATAATTTTTAATCAAATGCAGCCTTCTTGACATTCAGAGTCCTGCTGCAGCTGCCAAGTCATGCTACAAATGTATTTCTCTACTGGCCTCTTGCAGTTCACAGCACACTGTGTTTGAAAAGCCTTGCCTCACTTCTAACCTATTGACTTCCCCAATTCCGTGCCACAGCAGTTTGACAGACACTCAGATGAGCCAGATAAACATTCTGATCAGTTTTGTCCAGTGGACAGCCATACATATTCTATTTTATTTTCTTTTAAGCCACCAGATACCAGCCACTTCCTCACACAAAACTGCTTTTGGTGGTTTGTTGGTTTGTTTCTGTTTATGTGATATGTGTATACATTTTGTAAAGGACTGCAAAGCACGGATGCAGAAGAAAGTGCATCTTTCACAAGAAATCACACACGCTCCTGAGACCTTGGAAAACTCGAGCACAGTGCAGGCACAGCTGGGGATGAGGCGGTACAAGCAAAAAAGCTACAGTAAGGTGCTCTCTAGCGATCCGATCTTTCATTTGGATAGGTTAAAAATCCCAATGGCCCCCAATCCAGAGATTCCAAATTCACAGTAAAGAGCTCAAGAAACAGAAAAGCTGAATCCAAGCCTTCAATTTTTTCTCTAATAATCAAAGTCTGTAAGGTGAGACTGATAAACATTCTCTGTTGATTCACTCCTGCTCTCAGTCAAACTCAAAACCCCCTTCGTCAGTTAGTTTCTCACTGAGTGCTGCAGTAATCTTCTGATCCACCCAAATAAACTAAAATAGTGGCAATCTGAGATTTGGGCTCAGACTGTATCACCTGGGATAATTTATGACCAGGAAGCACAGTTTCCAACAGGTAAGATACAGGGGTGATGCTACAGCCAAAGCAAACATTCAGTAAAGAAGAGGTCATTCATTTCTGTTCCATCTTTGATCAGATCTTAGCACACATCATTTCACTTCTGGGTGTCTTCCTCATCCTTTCCCTATTTGGAAATCCTTATCTATTTGGATAGTAGATGGATCCCTGCCCTAAAGATCTACTCTGAAGCTATACAGTGCCCAGCACAACAGGGTCCTGAACTGTACTACATCAGGCAGGCGTTTCAATGATAGAAAGACTTAAGGAGGATTTCACTTTTACAGATTCACGTATGAAAATAAGGAGCATTCCTCTGGGAGAAAAACATCAGCTTTTAGTAAAAGTTCAAAGCAATAATTACAATTTTAGTTTTTGACACCCACCAAAAATGAATCATACCCTATTTGCAGAACGACAATGGCCTTTTGTACAATAACTCTGGAGTATAGAGCCTGTACATAGAGACTGACACAACGTGAGTGAGTGAAATATCCATCAAGCAAAAAAACACTTAATAAAATAATCAGCATTCGTTATGGGAAGAATAGCCTTACCAAAAAAAAAAATAAAAAAAAAAAATCATTGCCATTTGCATGTTATTCACAGCCTTGGTTCTCATTTCTGGATGCCTTAGAAACAAAAACCCACACCCCATAGCATGCCTAGAAATACAAGAGAAAAGGCTCTAAGATCATAACTGTCTCCAGTAAAGTCCTGAGGGGAAAGACTGTTTTACATGATTGTGAAAAAGATAAAAAAAAATTCCACTACTGGTGCTGCTCCCATCTTTAACTGTGCCATCTGGTTTCTCTACCTGCTCTTACTTCCACAGAGACCTCAAATAGCAGCTGCCTCAGGAAGGTCTTTTCCTGCCAGGTCAAGTTGGTGCTCAACACCCCAAGCCTGCCCTTAGGAGGGGATATTATTAAACTTCACCCATGCCATGACTGACAGTGGGTACAAGAACGTTGCTATCTCACAAAATCTCACTGCTGTGAATAATTTATACCCTCTACCACAAATTACCCTCCAAACAAACCTAGCTGTATGTGATTCTCATTTCCCTTCTTGCACTGTGAACCTGAATGCATAACCCATCCCCTACCCTCAAGGACCTTCCAAAGGTTGCTCTGTGTGCTCCTGGACCAGCAGCTGGGATGCACTGACTACCTGTCCATGCCACTAAAGCTTTTCTGGGCAGGACGCATTGCTTACCAGTAGCTCTGAGATCAGCAATAAGTAAACAAACAAACAGAGTTCAGAACAGCCTTTTAAGGACAAGCGTGTTTTGCCTTATTAGCTGTAATAAAAACTGACACATTGCGATTCAGAGCCTGACAGACTTCTTTAACATGAGCGCAGAATTGAAGCTGATGGGACTTCTTTTGAATTTATAGGCCTGTATGTGCAAATAAAAGAGGTACAAGCGGGACTGGCACCAACAAGCCATTTGTCACATTTCTCACTCATATAAAGAACTAGGGAATGCATTAACGTGTCACAAACAGAAATTATTGATCAATGAATGACTAAAACCTATTTAAATTTCTCCAGGCATGAATGTGTATAAAACAAAAGATTCCTTGAAGAAACTCTGATTTGGACTGACTTTGAACAGTAATGAGAGCAGAAAAAAACACTGAGTGCTGTTTTTGTTTACCTCCATCTGGAAAGTTCAAATGTCATCAAATAGACACTGAAATGGGAAAGTTTGAAGAGAAGAAATGATCTCTGCTGTGTGAAAGTTGTTGGGTTGTTCTGTTTCTATTGGACACAGAAGTAAATGCTCATTAAAGGAGCTGAATATGAGGTCAATTAAATTTAGTGCTCTTGAACCAACAGGTTACATCAGTTAATATCTTGCTGGCTTTGCCACCTTCCTGAATAACTAAAACCAAATGTGCTGCGTTCAGATCAGTCAAAAGCATGGAGAAAAGAAAGATGGTAAATAAATTCATTTTTAAAAATCCATTCAAATGACAGTGAACATAAAAAGGCACTCTCTTATAGTTATTAAACATACCACCGAAAATTGGGGAATTAAACCATGAAGAGCTCTCTAGCTGGCCATAAATTTCAATTTTTCCCCTGCTTGGTGCATAATGATGCCTTGATAAGCTTCCTATTATTGATGCATCTGCAACATATACCCTCTTTTTGAGCTGAAATGCTGCTCTGTAGCAGATGGTGGCTATTGTGTTTACACATCAGCACTTTATGATTGCATTTTCTCACGTCTGCAGTAAAAAAGAAAGCCGTAATTGAGTTTTTAATGGCTTTGCACATTGTTCATTAAGATTACATGAGTGTGTTCTGACAAATGACAGCTGAAGAAATGAGCCACTGAGAACCCCTCATGATCACCAGACAGACCTCAGCTGATGCTCTTTCACTGCTGCCTTTGAAGAACTGCGCTGTTTAAAAGTAAAATTACAGCAACCATTAAAGACTGAATGTAAACTTGAAAAGAAAACTGTCAAAATGCTCAACTGCAAAAACAGCCTTCGGAAACCCTGAGAACCCAAATCAGAAAGTACAGAACTTTCTTTGAAACAGCAAACTCTTTCTCCCAGTACATCAATCTGCTTTTCCAGCAGCTCCATCACAGCACAGGCACTTTTTTTTTTCAGACACAGTGCTTCTGGTTACCAAAGAACAACTCTACCCTCAAAAAGGAAGGGCCTGACACCTGACCCTGTTAGCATGGAATGAAGCAACCTGAAATAATTTCAGTCAGAAGGGGCCTCAGGTAATATCTAAGGCATCATATTTAGTCCATTTCTGTGCTTAGAGCAGGGTCATCTCTTCTCCCCACTGACTCTCTAAAGCCTCCCAGATGGTCCAGTCCCTCTGGATAACCTGCTCCAGTACTTGGCTGCCCTCAGGTTGTTTTTTTGTCACCCCTATAACCTCTCATTTCAGCCCATACCCCTTGTCTCTCACCCTCCAGCCACTCAGTGCAATAATGACTCTACCCCATCCTGGAGGCACTGAGGTGTTGCTCCCAGGACCCCCCCAAATCTTTCCTGCCCGAGCCTGAACAATGTCATCACTCCTCAACCTCTTGTCCCAGGGTGCTGGCTCCTGCCCTGACCACTCACTCGGTGGCCTTCACTTTCCTCCCTCCCTTTCATCAGAGTCTGTGATGTTGGGGCACCCGAAATTGGACACAATAGGCTAAAGGCAATCTAATGAGTGGCAAGCAAGGAAGGACCACTTCTATTTGTCTGCTGGCTAGGTCCCTGTTAATACAGCCCAGGATGGCATCAGCAGTCAGAACATGCTGATGACTTATATTCAGGCTGCCCTCTACCTGACTAGTCTACGTCCACATTCACAGTATTTCTTCCAGCCTGCCTCTACCCCTCTGGATGGTGGTCCTACCCTTGACTGTATCAACTGTTCCCATAGTTTGATGCCAAACTAGAGATGCCACCAATTACTGCCAGCCAACCAGTGCACACCTCCACAGCTACCACCACCAGCCCAGACCATAACAACACCCTGACCTGGAAACACATGAAGCTTTGTCCTGACTCTGGTCTCCGTAGTTTCATAGCACTTCTTCTGCAGTTGAATTACAGGACCAAGAGAGCTCTGGTAACTTCACATCTTACAAAACCAAAAAAGAAAGAAAGTATTTCCATATAGTTGCTTAAAGTTAAAACCATGAAATTCACAGTTCTTCTTCACAAAAAGTTACCATTGTACTTTCCTCATTTTTCTACCCCTGCCCTTCTCAGCTACATGTAATAACAGCTGAAGAAGGCTCAGAAATCTCTTCTCCTGACTGATGAACCACAGCGAGCAGCGCTTGTACAAACTCAGAATTAAACAAGGCGTATCTCATAGCTGCTATCCCTTCTTCAAATATTAGGACAAAATCAGACCCGTTGGTTTTATCTCTCAAATGTGGGCCACACTGAATTAATCTGCCATGGAATAAGAAAGAGCTTGATTCACAGATAAACAGGAATATAAACTGCAAGTTCAGTCCCATATAATTCATGAGGACAATTCATTCACTTGGGAAACTGTTGGATAATAGGAAAATATTTTTTAAAGAGACAGCCTTTATTTGTAAAGACGTTTTCTTCTGGATATTTATGTCGTGAAAAGAATTATGTTGCTGAGGGTTTTTATAAGATAAATCTTCTCTGGAAACAAGACTGATTACATATTGCTTCAGCGACTACAAATATTTGCTGTACTCATTGAAAGGATGTGAAGATTGTGGCACTGTCGCCTCACTGACCCTTCTGAAGCAGGGTCTCTTATTAGCAGAGGGACTTTGTGGCCTCACCACCAGCCCAGAGCAGTCCCAAGCAGCTATGCACTCAATGCAGGTATACCTGTACCCAAACTACTGCTAGATGCACTGGAAGATCAGCACTTAGAGGTTAACTAACATCTGTATGGAGCACAAACACAGTAGTGATACTTAACTACAACTCTGATAACCAAAGAACCTCGATCTAAGCCTCCATCAGATGAATCCTGAAAGCAGTGCCATCTAACAGCCCTGGTCTGTAATAGGGATGATTTATCACAAAGACTCATGATAAAATTTCACACTTGAAGGTGCACAATGCTGTCCAGTGCTATTGCTTATCACTCAAGCCTCACAAGCAAGTTGCTTCCATCATCAACCAGAGGAAGAACACCGGCAGCTGGTGTTTGCTGGAATAACATCTGTGCTCCAATCACCTCTTTCCCTCAAATTTTAATTTACAAAGCAAAAATCCTTGGTATCAGACCCCAGATGAAAGCCATCGCTCATGTGTTACATGTACCTTACAAATGCTCTGCGTACCGCAATGCTCCACAGTCATCTTCAGAATTGTCTTTCCATGTTTTGTAAATGTTTATTTATTGAAAGAGTGACTGTCACAGCCATCAGCCTGTTCCTGAGAAGCAAACAGTGCTGTGGAATCACAAACTATTCTATAAATCTCAATGGCGAACAACTTTTTAATGGATTCACTGCCTTCATTCATTGTTGCTAAGGTCACTGCTGTAGCATGCTTTGAGACTGTCCTTATTCCATTATTTATAAATACAGTATGAATTGCTTTGCAGTACTGCAAAAAAAGGATCCATTAGCAATGAAGTTACCCCAGTTTATCAGATAAATGAATCTTGTAATAATAAACACGTGTCTCTACAATCAAAAGATCAGAAGTCTCTTTGATTTTAATTATACCTTCTTGTTTGCATCATCATTTTTTAAATCGCATGAAAATATACACTAAAACCATGAGGAGTTATTGTTGATTTTCAGTTCCAGTAGTTTGATTACTATTCATCCTATCAATTACTACCTTAACACTTCGGTAAAATGTAGAGAACTGATTTAAACACTTAATAAGGCATAGGTTATTAAATGGGCAAATAAGCAAAATAGAGGGAATAGCCGTAACTCAGCATAATATCTATGTTTAAAGACATTGCAAATCTTGTTCTCAGCACTCAAGAGCTTTATTACAGCTGAGCCTTGAAAGAGAGGCCCACAGGAATGAGTTGTAGGGACATTAGTAAGCCTCAAAGCCTCTTGCAAATGTAGTTCCAAGAAGGCTCAGAGTTCAGCAGAATACTAAATATCTTCTTCACCTGATTTAACCCATGGCCAACTGGCTGCTGCCAAGTGCTTCTCTCACTCATGGGAAACGCAGCATTTCAGTGTAGAACCCCCGGACCCACTCTCTGAAAACACACTGACCATTTATTTAGGTTCCAGGCATGCAAATGCTTGTGTAATGAGCATAATTTACAGACAGATGCTAAAGAACGCTCTCGTGAGGAAATGCCAACAACAAATGAGTTCAGAGGTAGCAGTCAGTACAGATTTTTCTGAACAAGTAATTGCTGTTTAGAACGTGCACCTCATAGCTATGCTTACAAATATGGAACTTACTTTAAAAATAAAATTCCCCATCTCATTACAACTCAATGGCTAAAAATAAAGGTCTCTCCAACCAAGGCTCAAGGAAAGCATGTTTTCAGTTGTTGATTACAAGTCATTAAAGAATTAAATGAGTACATTACAGCTAATGCTACATCAGCTCTTATTGGAGGAAGGGCAGCAAGGCAAAGGGAAGCTCTGCTGCCCCTCTGGACTGGGACAGCCAATGGCAACAGGCTTTGATACGCCTGAACAGACACAGTATGCACTAAACCAGGAACATAATTTCTTTCTGGCTTTGAAAGCTGTTTTGTCTGAATGTTTCATATACAAGTAACGGCCAACAGACATGATATAACAACTTGTAACTACCCGCACAGAGCAACTATCCTGCACTGTTCAGATACAATGTCAGACCAGTCAAAGTCATTCAAAAACAACAGCCCCTCTTTAGAATACACTTTTATTCTCTACTTTTACTTTGTATTTACAGTGTTTCTCATTTCTGGTTTGCTTCTGAACACATTTTTTCTCTCCTCTACACACGTTCTAAAAGATGACTGCAAACTCCGTTATGCCTCATTCTTCAAGTATGCAGCAGACATCTGTTAGATGCAGCCTCATTTGAGAGGTGCGCGGATGGATGGCTCAAGGTTCACAGAACGGCTTGGTTTAGTTTACTTTACTTTCACTCATCTAAGGCCACTGAGATGGAACACCACCAGACACTTACCCTGCTGCTGGAGCTCAAGGTTCTCAGATGCTCCACAGCACCTAACTCTGCATCAGACAAAACCCACTGCCTGTTTCCAGTGCCCCATAAGACAGCCATCTGGAGCACATGTTCATAGACTCCTGGCTTTCTTGCTGTTGCAATTCATAAAAATTCTAAATGGCCATGCAAGTTGGACCTCAACACTTGTGTATTTTTTAAAAGGAACTTTGGAATAACCTTTGGAGTTGGCATGAGGGCTACCAGAAGTATTTTAGCAAAACTATTAGTCTATTAGAAGGTACTAGATTCCAAGTAATCCAAGCACAGTCTTATTTTCAATACACTGGATTCTATCTTTGCTTAATCATTAAAGACAAATGGCTAAATAATTTATTATGTCATTCCAAAGCATAAGAAGTGTGTTGTACGCCAGCCAGAACCAAATACCTCATTAGCAGGCATGCAGCTCCATTGCTGGCCAACTTTTACGGCCTCTGCAACTTGTGTAAAACTTCCATATGTCTGTCTATGTAACATTCACCAGGCAACCGCGGAGAGATTATTACCGTCTGTATTTGTGACAGAAAACACATATTAAATGCAATGCCAAAAGGCAACTGCAGCAAACAATGTCTGAAGAGGAATTGTTTCTTAAGGAGTTTGTTTTTACGTAACAGAGTTCTGACCATATGGTCACTTATTTACACACTTAAGAGATCAGCACCACAACTCTCAACTCAGAATATGACAAAGGTTGGCTGGTGAGTTATTTTTGTAACAAACTCCCAACTTCACGGAGCTTGGTTTTAACAGAAAGTGTTAATTGCTGTTAAGTCAGTGATGCTATTCTGGGTTTACTGCAGTGCAGCCAACGATGGAGTTTGGCAGAGAGAATTCAGAAAATAATGAAGCCCATCTCACAAGTCACCACACTGTATGGCAGAGCAAGAATTTCTCAAAAGGAGCAGCTCTAAACTGCAAAAGCAGAGGTTCATGCAGGCCACTGTGGAGGCGTATTGGCACAGCAAAAAGGAGCCTCAGTCATTTCAGCCCACACCTTTACCAGCTGTGATCACTGTGATTTGCTCATTCCCATGGGAACTAAATTAAACCAGATTTTTTCTTTTAAACAGGCAATGTTTGTTTGCCTATCATAACCCCTGGTACAATTACAGCAACCTAAGCAGAAGAGTCACCATCCTCATTTCCAAGCATGTTATCCTCTTAGGGTGGTCATTTTCTAGCTGAACATTATTTATGCCTCAGGAAGAGAAAATGAAATACTGCCTTGACTAACACTACCATTCAGAGAAGGTTTAAACTCTCCACAATAAAATACTAGTTTAATCCAAGCAGAAGACATTTCTCAGTAACAGGATGAATACGTGGCTGGCTCAGAACACAAGGCAATATTTGTGCTCATAAAAAGTCCCAAACCATGCAGTTGCAATTAACGATTACTGAACTGGATCAATCACTACACAGAAGCCTAAGTAAAAGCCCAATAGTTACTGAATATTGACAAACATTTTTACTCAACTTGACAGCTGTACTCAATAACAAAGCTTTTCTTTGAGTAGCTTAAAAGAAGCTGCCTTTGAGCCACAGGACACATCCCTGTGCTTTAGTCAAACAAGTACGCTCAGCACACTCAATGTGCATAGTTTGCAATAGTTGATCATGACTCACTTCATGGTCTTTTTGATAGTAAGCAGCAACAAGATTATTAACATCCACAGAGGCTATTATTCACATGTGGTTTTTGGAGCCCAGTTGGACGCCTGTGTGAATTTATTTATTTTTACTAAATTGCCCAAAAGTGTGTATACATTTATGCCCTGTGGACTGCAGTTCATTTAGAACCTAATAGCGTTATACACACAATGTTAGATTTTGATTAGAAATTAATAGCATTAACTGAATCACATTTTCTGGCCATGCTCTTCCCTGCTGAGAAACATGGCTGTGCAACATCCATTCCAAGCTCCGCAGGTGATACAGACTGAGTTTATACCACTTTTTGGGTGAAAACTTCCAATATTTTACCTGCTAAGTTCTTTGACATAACCTAAATCCACCTTTATCCCCAGAAGGTAACTCAAATGTTGTACCAGCCACACCAAAATAACTGGTTAATGTAGCCATGAATTGACGCCACCGGGACCCCGCTTAAATGAAGAGCATTATTTAGCAACCACATAACAAACACTGCACCAAGTCCTGGCACTTTGGTTAAACACATGGAGCTAGAAGTGACAGAAGGGTTAAATGTACACAAACAGAGATGTTCAGAATGTGACGTAAATAGTTCATAACTTTGCTGAGAAATCCTCAGAGCCTCTAAACACCCAAGTATGCCAGCTCTTCCTTCAGCTCAAGTTCCTCACAGTTCTCAACAAATTTTGCAGTCAGTGCCATGCTACTTATTTAATTGTTCGCTTCCTCTTACAGAATGCAGTTTAATATGCTATTAGGAAAGTCATTTGGGCAATCCTTTGTTAACCTTCTGCCACATTTGACTATTTTCTATCTTCAGTAGCCTTCAAATCCCAAACAGAATTTTAACCCTCCCATGAGGATTACTTTATTTAATAAACTCTCGGGAGGTATTTCAAAAGCTTTGAAATCCCTGGTAAATCCAGTTTTTAATCCATTATTACACTGGCATTGAAGAAATTTCTGTAAATTAGAACGTCATAGTGCTCTGCTGGTTAGTCTGTCATGCTGGATTCACCTAAGTGGATTCATCTATTTGTTATTGTTTTAATCGTTTTTACCTCCAAGCTTTCTAGGATCATCTCTTTTTCTTTATGTTAAAGAAAGAGACTCCTGGCTCTTCTCTTCAGTAGCCAATTAAGCAGCTGTGAAAAAGCACATTAGCAAATCAAGTCCTTCCCCTAAAAAATTCCTCAGAGAATTATGAAGTTTTCTTGTTTGTTACTAAAACCACAAGTGGTTGTTTGACCAAGAATCAAAGAAGGAAAAAAAACCTCCCCCCACACCTCCCAAGAGAAAAAAAAAAATAATGCTAGTGCAAAGTAATCAGTTAGGTTACCTGAAGTGTAGATTTCTGTACCTAAAAAAGAACCCAATTACTGATATTCTGATTCTAGCTGACTCATCAGTCCTCAATTCCCGCAGCCAGGAGATTTAAATAAACTTAGAATCTCTTATTACCTTAGTCTGAAATTATCTTTCTACCCCAATTTCAAGTGTCTGTACTAGACCTCAAAGTTATTCTTAATAGGCTCTTTTTATTATTTAATTATTTTTTAAAGTGGAATGTTATTTTTATCTTCAAAGGGACAGCAATGATAAGATTGAATCTGAGTGGGTAAGGATCCAGGAGAAGACCAACAGGGCGAACATCCAGGTGGGGGTCTGTTAAAGACAACCTAATCGGGATGAAGAGACAGACAAGGCATTTCTGTGAACAGCTGGCACAGGCTGTATGATTGCCAGCCCTTGTTCTCATTGAGGACTTTAACTTCCCCTGATAAATACTGGAAATATAACGCTGCACATTAATCTAGACCCACAGTCTAGGAGGCTTCTAGAAGTTATGGAAGACAAACTTCACAGCTGGTAAGAGTGCCTACCAGGGGAGGTGCACTCCTAGACCTGGTGTTCACAAACAGAAGAACTGATGGAGATGTGGAGGCCAGGAGCTGTCTTATGCAGAGCAATCCCGCAATGGTAGAGTTCTCTATTCTTGGGGAAGGGCTAATGAGAATCTCCATCGTTTACTGGATGCAGATGGGTACCTGACCACTCAGGATAATGGCAGCCCATGGCTGGCATCAGTACCCTCTTTGCTGGGTAAAGAACTGGCTGAACACCAGGCCCAGAGAGTGGTGGTGAACAGAGTTAAATCCAACTGGTGACCAGGCACTAGTGGTGCTCCCCAGGGGTTCAGTACTGTGGTCTGTCCTGTTTAAGATCTTTATTGATGACCTGGATGAGAGGATTGAGTGCACTCTCAGTAAGTTTGCAGATGACACCAAGTCATCTTTTATGATTCTATGACTTATTTGCTTTATTCCATGGCAGCCCTAACAATCTCTCTTAGTTCATACTTTCAGTCTTCAAAGATGCCACCAAATGTAGCAACGCTTGAATAAACTTACTTCAGTGTAAGGACAAACAGTAGCATGGTTTCCTACACATAACCCTTCTTAATTCTTCAATTGGAACAGCAAGATAAAAAAACCTAAAACTCTGTGCGAGACAGCCTTGAAACAACATAAGTATCGAGACTTGAATGGAGGGCTGGGCAATTACAGCAGAACGTTTAAGATGGCCAAGAGGTAAAGTGAAAAATTCAGTTGTATTTTTAGAACATGAAGGAAGTTTTCAGTACTGGCATGAGTTCAAAAGGAAACAGATTTTTCCATAGGCAAAGCTCCCCCTTACCATTCCATGAGCACGCTGTTGAAACAGGCTGTAAACACTTTAGGTAGAAAGAACTCAAATTAAAACATACTTGAACGGTTTTCTCAGGTTCTGATACTGCTCTAAATGAAGCAGACAAATAAAGCTCCTCCTGAACTCAGCACGATCAGGATCAGGGCCAAATTATTAACAAGCATCTTTCTGAGTAGGATTATCTATCTTTGAAAAATAATTGCTCCTCGTGGCCTTGCAAACAAATGAGCAATTTCTGTAGGACTTACACCGAGCTAACTAGAATTTCCACAAATTCATGCAAACAAACTAGCATTCCAAGCATGGGGACACAATTAAGCTTTCAGGCTTTCAGTTTTCCCATTAATCTCTATTACAGAAATGTACTCTGGAATCCTATTTCTATGCCTCCTGATTTAATATATTGAACTCTATTATTGCAGCTGCAGGAAGCTCTCAAGTCAACACCCTGGCAGAGATTTTGGGATGGAGATTTCTCTAGCATCCACATTCTGCTCCATTTTAGAAATAAGAAAATGCCTCAAAATGCGTAAGTCAGTTTTTTTTCCTCTGGTGATCATGTACAACATAAAACATATCACTTTTAAACTTGTATTTATTAGCATTACTTACGCTTATAACATGATCCAAAAACATAGGCAGTTACATAGGCAAACACATAGTAAAAATATCAGAGGGATCTTAGGACTTCTTCCCTTTCTAGAGGCCACTTTCACTTTGACTGCAAGCAGCATAACTCTATGTGTGCTACAGCAGGGTCAGCATGCATTATTCTGCCCACAGGCACTGGGATGGCAGTCTACCCACAGGTGAAGACTTACAGAATAAATTAGGAAGTTCATACCCCAGGGGAACGATTGTTAAAATAAGCTCAGCATTTCTGACAGCCATGCAACGGTGTTTCTACTCTTGAGGTTTTATGGATGCTCAATTGAAATAACTTGCTTAGCTTGCTCACAGCTGCCATTCACAAGGAGCGCTGATCTACAAAATGCAGCATGGTGAGCAACCTCATGAAACCCATTAGATTTTCCTTTAAATGTCAGTGTACGTACAGGTAGCCTATTGGATCATCGGGCTAATCAGTTTTTCAAGGCAGTGGTATTGTGTTTGGATAGCAAATGCATTTCTCAAGCAATCAAGATTACTCAGTTTTTAGTTTTATTTTTTAAGAGCATTTAAACTGTCTTCTGTAGTTACTTGTTAAAGCACTGAGACGCACTGGAATGCAGAGCCCAGTACCCAAAAGCTGACTGTGGAATACTGCCTGAAGTTTACCATCTTTGAGCCAGCGATACACAACAACATGGAGGTACTGCAACCAAACGTCAAGAGCCCAGTGTTGTTACACGCACAGAGCTGTTCCCTTCCCAGCTCTGAACTGAAAGGAATAGAGAATATACTACATTAAAAAAACATTGTCTAGAAGAGCAGTAAAAATGATAACAGCTTAAAACACAGTCCATGCTCAGATTGGCTCTGTATCCGTATCATTTTCAGCAGCTGGGGAGGAAAAGTACCCAAAACAGACAACTGCTGCTTGTGATATAAACATAAAAACTACATTTAAAAACAAATAAATAAATAAACACAAACCCCAAGCTCTTTTCCATTTGTTTAGTCTTTCCTCTTACTTTTGGTATTCAGAACACCATGATGTGAGCCCCCAGAGGAATGGAATTTGAGCAGTCCTGCTGCCTGACAATTTCCTTTGCTATTTTGCCTCCTCATACTGTAAAGGAAGAATCCAATTTCCAAACCTACAGACAGTTCATTTAAAACACATCTTTCCATTTTGAATGTGTACCACTTGCAGCTTGTGCTTTGAGGACACGCAATTATGTTTCACCCTAGTAAGGCAAAGGCTCAGCATATTCCACTAAAACTGGTAACAGGCTGAAGGTTTACATTTTCAACATAGATAACTTGATGAAAGTCTGATTTCACAGCGCTGTGAAACACATACCGTATGCTGAGTGCAAACTTTCCTCCAAGAGATCTTTCTGAATTCCATCCTGTTTTAATTTCCTCCTAACGTATTCTATTCAGAACGCTTTTACTTTAAACAGTTCAAGATTTTAGTTGTTCTATTTACAATAAGGCATAAAGGAATTAACAAGAACTGAGATCATTTGCTCCATTTCTATTTTGCATTCACACAGCCTCCATCCAGGGTGCTAATTTGGTAGAACAGTGGAGGATGATTTCCTCCTGCTCACAGAACCGCTTAGACTCAGCATGCAACAATTTGCCTATCAAACAGTTTGTTAAGAGCTGAAGGGTATATATTGCTCATCTTACTCTAATTCTCTTGGCCATGAGCACACTTATTTTTTCCGTAGTATTTTCAATATGGCTCAATACAATAGTAGATTTTAACTTCTTTCCATTTAGGAAACTACCAAATGACTCTATGTCATATGCAATGGTGCTAGAAATAAAATATCCAGAAGTATCTAAAATTCCAGATAGTACCAGTGCCATAAGGGTACACACAACTAAGGATTTGTACCAAACTCTGACAATGTCAGTGAAAGCACAGCACTTTAAATACGGCATTCACGCTGCCTACAGCTCCAGATACCTTTAAATCACGTGAAGTACAACAATTATGATTTCCAAAAGCCTGGTACATCTTGATTTCTGCATTCTCAACCCATACATGTGCTGCATGACATGATTTCATGCATTCAACCACACAGTTGTATGGCAATTGTAGACATGCTTGTAGCATGTAAAGCCTTTGGTATAGCAACGCATTTGCAGCTCTGAAAAGGCGTGGATTTTAATTACTCATCAATCTTTTGAAGATGTTCTTACTACTTTGACGTCTAAGATGCTCTACAGATCAGTCAAGGTACAAGCCTTAATAAGGCTCTGAAGGTTTTCTTAACCTTTACCAGAAGTGTTGTCTCATTTTTAGCAATGGAAGTCACCAAAGCATGAAGAAAAGCTTACCTCAAAGACCTAAGGAAAAAAACTGAAAGAAAGATTATGCATTGCATATATTATGCAAACATGACCATTGAAAATGTATTACACAGTTTTTCTCTCCTTCTGAATTAGAGTGAGCTGATTTTCCAACCATATCTAACACGAAAACAGATTTTCATAGAAAAGATAACTCTCTAAAACATTGTTTTCCTTCCTCAGCATATAGTGGATGAGCATTACATGCAGAAGGACATGGGAACGTCAAGACAAGGAAAGGCAGGCCTTGCCACCCAGCCTCCAGGGCAGCTTGCAAAGGCCTCTGCTGCAGTGAACATTCTCCCATAAATCATAAGTAGTACTGAAGCTACACATTTGATGTTGTATTTTTCTATTCTCAGCTACTGTAGTCCAGACTATCCCTAATAACTTCTTGAACTATATCCTACAATGCACAGTTTTCAGTACACAAAGCTGATACAAGGAAAGATTCCATTATGACAAGGGTGGCCAAACATTAGAACAAGCCTCCTACAGAGATGCTGACGCCCTGGGCATGTCAGTATTCAAGAGACACTCCAATGCCCTCACAAATTTGTTTCATCCCTAAAGAGGCCAAGAAGCTTTTTAAGTAGGTCCCTGCCAACTGAACCATTCTGTTCTATTCGGGGGAGACAACAGAACCAAGGCACCTTGGTCAAAGGTGGCTGCACTGACAGGGCTTGGATTTCTTGAATTCACTCCTCATACCACAGCTGTTTAATTACTGTAGTCAACAAATATCTATGCCAAAACACTTACTTTGCTCAGGATGATGAAATAGCCAAGGTAACGTAACAAAATACATATATTTGCAGAATGCTTTTATGCACTACTTGAATCTTTGTACAAAGCAGACCCTAGTATTTACAGCAGCCATGACTTGTGCTTGCTGGAAGGATGTGTTAGGGATTCCCTCAGGAATTAGAGGATACAAAATGATCCCCATACTCTTGATTCTGGTTACATGTCATATCACAGCTTACAGCCATGTTACATCTTCCACACAGCTCAATAAGGACTTAAACTCCTATCTGTTAAAAATCTAATCACCAGCTTACTCTTGAGTTCTGACATCCTACCAGAGGATGCAGAGGATTTCAGAAGCAAAGGTCACACTCCAAGCTCATCCTATTCAATGCAAGCTATGAGAACAGCTCCAAAAGTAAGGCCTCCTATTTTATTACGTTGGCCCAGGACATCAGAGGCAGATATTGGTGGTATTGATATCCTGGGTTGAAGTTTTGTGACAAATTCCCACCAGCCACCAAGGATTTGAAACTTCAACTTCAATGTTTAAAAACAACAAACCTACAAACACCGTTCCCCATTGGTTCCCCTAGAACCTGTACCAAGAAATTACCATCAAGCTATTTTTAGGACCCTCCTGGACCTGTTTTATACCAGCTGTGTGGTATTCACCCTTAACATCTGGCAAGTTGAAGTCATCATAAGGACAAGAGCACCTGATGCACAGGTACCTCTCAGGTCCTTAAAGAATACATCATCAGTGTCATCATCCCAGAAGGGTGGCAACACTTCACTTCCTCTCCCACAACTGCCCTGCCTGTCGCTGATGAAGTTCCAGTAACCGTCCATCATGACACAACAGGCACAGGGCTCTTCCCAACACATTTTGCTAATGCCAATGACACTGCAGCTATGGGACACTGCCAAGACTTCCAGCTGCTCTACCTACTTCCACCTGCTGTGTGCACTGGTGTATAAATGTTTCAAATGCGCTCCACTGTACCCAGAACTCATGCAAATGACTGAAGGATCTCAATAGCACGCACTGCTTCAAAGTTTGTTGGCTTGTCTGTTTATTACTGTGAGCTGGTTTCATTTCTATTCATCTTTCAAATTATATGCACCCTCCATCCCCATTGAAAACTATGGCTGCTCTCAGGCAATTGCCTCCCCACGCCCAACACCGCCATGTTTTGGTCACCATGGGACATTCTAACGGTCACACTGCCACAGCTTTCTGATGTCACAAACCACCTCCCTGACAACCGCTATAAATACAGGGACCCTGACAACAGAACATCAGTCCTTAGTCGACTCGCGACTTGGTGACACACTTGTGGCCCGAGGAGCAACTCAAAGTCATTTCCCACCTTCCGTGTTGTCCCTCGTGGAGGAGGATGGATCCTCCTCCACCAAAGAAGCGGCGGCTTCAGGTGAGCAGCAGCAAACCTGAGCCGATGGATGTCGATCCACCACAGAGCAGCGTCGAGCCCATGGAGGTGGACATCCCTCTGGAGGAAGAGCCCATGGAGGTGGATCCACCTCCATCGAGGCAGGGCAGGCACCCCAACATCGTGTCTACCTGGCGACGCTGCTACCTCCATCGGCGGCGCACCAGGGGCTCTCCATTTCCATCTTGGCGTTGAAATGGCACCATCCGCCAGAGAGCCCCTGCGCCAGCTGCTGCTCCCTGCCGCCCTTTCTTCCCCGCCCTCCATCCTCAGCCTTCCCCAAGACCTCTCACCTCTTCTTCCCCTAACTCTGAGGAGACGGGAAGGACTGGCACTGCTGTCCTAGAAGCTGCTGCGCCGGGACAAGACAAGGAGTCCAACAGATGGCTTTCAGCTTCCTGCAGCCTCCAGCTGAGCCCTGACAAGAGGGCAGGACTGGGACTGGTGTCCTCTCAGCTGCTGCACCACCACAGCACGAGGAGTCCAGCGGACGGCCCCGAGCTCCCTGCGGCCTCCAGGCGCTGGCACAGAAGCTACAGAGGCGGCTGTTCCTTTGGAGAAGCAGAGAACTTGGCTTTGGACGGGAAGAAGGGCTCAAGGGCAACACCAAGGTGCACTGCAGTTGCTCCACTGGGACTTCTGTTTCAACACTGGGCCACAACCGATTTAAAAGGACAACACAAAGTAATAACAATAAAAACCTGAGCAATTCTTAAAAAAGCAAAAACAGTCTGTGCCTCTCCATGTGGGTACTTGAGGGTCTGCCTGGGGACTCCCATGTCCCCTCTTGCTCTCCCCAGTGGGAATGGCTCTGCCCCACAGGGTGAGGGCCCAATCCAGGTATCAGTGCTGGGTAGGAGCCTGGGCACACAGCAGCCCAGGGCAGGCTGCGGGCACGGCCTGTGCTCAGCGCTGGGCACAGAAAGCCAAGAAGGGGGGATGGAAGGCAGCGAGGAACTGTTGCAGATGCCATGGAACTAAACAGGAGGCATTACTTTCAGAGCAGCAGAATCTGAGTTGTTCTACTGCCTCTTCTCAGAAGCCAGATGCCTTCCTTGTCCCATAAGGCCAGATGTTCTGCTTATAGCAGTGACACAAAAACAAAGCAAAGATGAAACTGTTAGTCAGTGGAACATTGATCTCAGCAAGGGTGATCATATTCTTGGTAGAATGAATAAAATCACTGACATTCTACTAGTATGAAATGTCTTTCAAAGTGGGGAGCAAGTCTACAGAAAAAAAAAAATGCTGAAGCATTGCATTAGAATCCCGGCCCGTTTTACCAGCTCCCCGTTCTGGATCACCTTTCCACACCACTCTGCACTGCAAACCCTTGTAATACGATTGGAAATGCTTTGCACTGCTCTTTCTGCACACATGCAAGTGGGGTTTTGAGGAAGCAATGTCAAAGGCTATCCTGGCACTAACTAGATTCTTTTTCCTGTTAGGCCACCTGTTTGTGAAGAAGCATGGATTTATCTTGCACTGTCAATACAGGTATTTTTCTACTTGATGAATAAATCATTAGGGATAACAATAACCAAGTCCCATTATTTACATTTACAAGAAGAACTTTCAAGGCTGACACTGTCTAATTTCAAAATGATAATTCATAGACTTGATTTTCTATTTTCTTTGGGGCTTCTGCCTCACCTTGTTAACACATGGAACATACACACACACAACGACCTTGCACACTGATTAATGTAACAAAATACATATATTTGCAGAATGCTTTTATGCACTACTTGAATCTTTGTACAAAGCAGACCCTAGTATTTACAGCAGCAATGACTTGTGCTTGTTGGAAGGATGTGTTAGGGATTCCCTCAGGAATTAGATGTTACAAAATGATCCCCATGCTCTTGATTCTGGTTACATGTCATATCACTGCTTACAGCCATGTTACATCTTCCTAACAGCTCAATAAGGACTTAAACTCCTATCTGTTAAAAATCTAATCACCAGCTTACTCTTGAGTTCTGACATGCTACCAGAGGATGCAGAGGATTTCAGAAGCAAAGGTCACACTCCAAGCTCATCCTATTCAATGCAAGCTATGAGAACAGCTCCAAAAGTAAGGCCTCCTATTTTATTACGTTGGCCCAGGACATCAGAGGCAGATATTGGTGGTATTGATATCCTGGGTTGAAGTTTTGTGACAAATTCCCACCAGCCACCAAGGATTTGAAACTTCAACTTCAATGTTTAAAAACAACAAACCTACAAACACCGTTCCCCATTGGTTCCCCTAGAACCTGTACCAAGAAATTACCATCAAGCTATTTTTAGGACCCTCCTGGACCTGTTTTATACCAGCTGTGTGGTATTCACCCTTAACATCTGGCAAGTTGAAGTAATCACAAGGACAAGAGCACCTGATGCACAGGTACCTCTCAGGTCCTTAAAGAATACATCATCAGTGTCATCATCCCAGAAGGGTGGCAACACTTCACTTCCTCTCCCACAACTGCCCTGCCTGTCGCTGATGAAGTTCCAGTAACCGTCCATCATGACACAACAGGCACAGGGCTCTTCCCAACACATTTTGCTAATGCCAATGACACTGCAGCTATGGGACACTGCCAAGACTTCCAGCTGCTCTACCTACTTCCACCTGCTGTGTGCACTGGTGTATAAATGTTTCAAATGTGCTTCACTGTACCCAGAACTCATGCAAATGACTGAAGGATCTCAATAGCATGCACTGCCTCAAAGTTTGTTGGCTTGTCTGTTTATTACTGTGAGCTGGTTTTATTTCTATTCATCTTTCAGATTATATGCACCCTCCATCCCCATTGAAAACTTTGGCTGCTCTCAGGCCACTGCCTCCCCACGCCCAACACAGCCATGTTTTGGTCACCATGGGACATTCTAACGGTCACACTGCCACGGCTTTCTGATGTCACAAACCACCTCCCTGACAACCGCTATAAATACAGGGACCCTGACAACAGAACATCAGTCCTTAGTCGACTCGCGACTTGGTGACACACTTTTGGCCCGAGGAGCAACTCAAAGCCATTTCCCACCTTCCGTGTTGTCCCTCGTGGAGGAGGATGGATCCTCCTCCACCAAAGAAGCGGCGGCTTCAGGTGAGAAGCAGCAAACCTGAGCCGATGGATGTCGATCCACCACAGAGCAGCGTCGAGCCCATGGAGGTGGACATCCCTCTGCAGGAGGAACCCATGGAGGTGGATCCACCTCCATCGAGGCAGGGCAGACACCCCAACATCGTGTCTGCCTGGCGACGCTGCTACCTCCATCGGCGGCGCACCATGGGCTCTCCATTTCCATCTTGGCGTTGAAATGGCACTATCCGCCAGAGAGCCCCTGCGCCAGCTGCTGCTCCCTGCCGCCCTTTCTTCCCCGCCCTCCATCCTCAGCCTTCCCCAAGACCTCTCACCTCTCCTTCCCCTAACTCTGAGGAGACGGGAAGGACTGGCACTGCTGTCCCAGAAGCTGCTGCGCCGGGACAAGACAAGGAGTCCAACAGATGGCTTTCAGCTTCCTGCAGCCTCCAGCTGAGCCCTGACAAGAGGGCAGGACTGGGACTGGTGTCCTCTCAGCTGCTGCACCACCACAGCACGAGGAGTCCAGCGGACGGCCCCGAGCTCCCTGCGGCCTCCAGGCACTGGCACAGAAGCTACAGAGGCGGCTGTTCCTTTGGAGAAGCAGAGGACTTGGCTTTGGACGGGAAGAAGGGCTCAAGGGCAGCATGAAGGTCCACCGCAGTTGCTCCATTGGTACTTTTGTTTCAACAGTGGGCCACAACCGATTTAAAAGGACAACACAAAGTAATAACAATAAAAACCTGAGCAATTCTTAAAAAAGCAAAAGCAGTCTGTGCCTCTCCATGTGGGTAATTGAGGGTCTGCCTGGGGACTCCCATGTCCCCTCTTGCTCTCCCCAGTGGGAATGGCTCTGCCCCGCAGGGTGAGGGCCCAGTCCAGGTATCAGTGCTGGGTAGGAGCCTGGGCACACAGCAGCCCAGGGCAGGCTGCAGGCACGGCCTGTGCTCAGCGCTGGGCACAGAAAGCCAAGAAGGGGGGATGGAAGGCAGCGAGGAACTGTTGCAGATGCCATGGAACTAAACAGGAGGCATTACTTTCAGAGCAGCAGAATCTGAGTTGTTCTGCTGGCTCTTCTCAGAAGCCAGATGCCTTCCTTGTCCCATAAGGCCAGATGTTCTGCTTATAGCAGTGACACAAAAACAAAGCAAAGATGAAACTGTTAGTCAGTGGAACATTGATCTCTGCAAGGGTGATCATATTCTTGGTAGAATGAATAAAATCACAGACATTTTACTAGTATGAAATGTCTTTCAAAGAGGGGAGCAAGCCTACAGAAAAATAACGCTGAAGCATTGCATTAGAATCCCGGCCCGTTTTACCAGCTCCCCGTTCTGGATCACCTTTCCACACCATTCTGCTCGGCAAACCCTTGTAATACGATTGGAAATGCTTTGCACTGCTCTTTCTGCACACATGCAAGTGGGGTTTTGAGGAAGCAATGTCAAAGGCTATCCTGGCACTAACTAGATTCTTTTTCCTGTTAGGCCACCTGTTTGTGAAGAAGCATGGATTTATCTTGCACTGTCAATACAGGTATTTTTCTACTTGATGAATAAATCATTAGGGATAACAATAACCAAGTCCCATTATTTACATTTACAAGAAGAACTTTCAAGGCTGACACTGTCTAATTTCAAAATGATAATTTATAGACTTGATTTTCTATTTTCTTTGGGGCTTCTGCCTCATCTTGTTAACACATGGAACATACACACACACAACGACCTTGCACACTGATTAACGTAACAAAATACATATATTTGCAGAATGCTTTTATGCACTACTTGAATCTTTGTACAAAGCAGACCCTAGTATTTACAGCAGCCATGACTTGTGCTTGCTGGAAGGATGTGTTCGATATTCCCTCAGGAATTAGAGGTTACAAAATGATCCCCATGCTCTTGATTCTGTTTACGTGTCATATCACTGCTTACAGCCATGTTACATCCTCCACACAGCTCAATAAGGACTTAAACTCCTATCTGTTAAAAATCTAATCACCAGCTTACTCTTGAGTTCTGACATCCTACCAGAGGATGCAGAGGATTTCAGAAGCAAAGGTCACACTCCAAGCTCATCCTATTCAATGCAAGCTATGAGAACAGCTCCAAAAGTAAGGCCTCCTATTTTATTATGTGGCCCAGGACATTAGAGGCAGATATTGGTGGTATTGATATCCTGGGTTGAAGTTTTGTGACAAATTCCCAACCACCACCAAGGATTTGAAACTTCAACTTCAATGTTTAAAAGGAACAAATCTACAAGCACCGTTCCTAATTTGCATCTACCATGGCCTATGGTAGATGACACTTCACTTTCTCTCCCACAACTGCCCTGCCTGTCGCTGATGAAGTTCCAGTAACCGTCCATCATGACACAACAGGCACAGGGCTCTTCCCAACACATTTTGCTAATGCCAATGACACTGCAGCTATGGGACACTGCCAAGACTTCCAGCTGCTCTACCTACTTCCACCTGCTGTGTGCACTGGTGTATAAATGTTTCAAATGTGCTTCACTGTACACAGAACTCAAGCAAATGACTGAAGGATCTCAATAGCATGCACTGCCTCAAAGTTTGTTGGCTTGTCTGTTTATTACTGTGAGCTGGTTTTATTTCTATTCATCTTTCAAATTATATGCAACCTACATCCCCATTGAAAGCTATGGCTGCTCTCAGGCCATTGCCTCCCCACGCCCAACACAGCCATGTTTTGGTCACCATGGGACATTCTAACGGTCACACTACCACGGCTTTCTGATGTCACAAACCACCTCCCTGACAACCGCTATAAATACAGGGACCCTGACAACAGAACATCAGTCCTTAGTCGACTCGCGACTTGGTGACACCCTTGTGGCCCAAGGAGCAACATATAATGTCCCTTCACACCTTTTGTGTTGTCCCTCGTGGAGGAGGATGGATCCTCCTCCACCAAAGAAGCCGCGGCTTCAGGGGAGCAGCAGCAAACCTGAGCCGATGGATGTCGATCCACCACAGAGCAGCGTCGAGCCCATGGAGGTGGACATCCCTGTGGAGGAAGAGCCCATGGAGGTGGATCCACCTCCATCGAGGCAGGGCAGACACCCCAACATCGTGTCTGCCTGGAGACGCTGCTACATCCATCGGCGGCGCACCAGGGGCTCTCCATTTCCATCTTGGCGTTGAAATGGCACCATCCGCCAGAGAGCCCCTGCGCCAGCTGCTGCTCCCTGCCGCCCTTTCTTCCCCGCCCTCCATCCTCAGCCTTCCCCAAGACCTCTCACCTCTTCTTCCCCTAACTCTGAGGAGACGGGAAGGACTGGCACTGCTGTCCTACAAGCTGCTGCACCGGGACAAGACAAGGAGTCCAACAGATGGCTTTCAGCTTCCTGCAGCCTCCAGCTGAGCCCTGACAAGAGGGCAGGACTGGGACTGGTGTCCTCTCAGCTGCTGCACCACCACAGCACGAGGAGTCCAGCGGACGGCCCCGAGCTCCCTGCGGCCTCCAGGCGCTGGCACAGAAGCTACAGAGGCGGCTGTTCCTTTGGAGAAGCAGAGGACTTGGCTTTGGACAGGAAGAAGGGCTCAAGGGCAGCATGAAGGTCCACCGCAGTTGCTCCATTGGGACTTTTGTTTCAACACTGGGCCACAACCGATTTAAAAGGACAACACAAAATAATAACAATAAAAACCTGAGCAATTCTTAAAAAAGCAAAAACAGTCTGTGCCTCTCCATGTGGGTAATTGAGGGTCTGCCTGGGGACTCCCATGTCCCCTCTTGCTCTCCCCAGTGGGAATGGCTCTGCCCCGCAGGGTGAGGGCCCAGTCCAGGTATCAGTGCTGGGTAGGAGCCTGGGCACACAGCAGCCCAGGGCAGGCTGCGGGCACGGCCTGTGCTCAGCGCGGGGCACAGAAAGCCAAGAAGGGGGGATGGAAGGCAGCGAGGAACTGTTGCAGATGCCATGGAACTAAACAGGAGGCATTACTTTCAGAGCAGCAAAATCTGAGTTGTTCTGCTGCCTCTTCCAAGAAGCCAGATGCCTTCCTTGTCCCATAAGGCCAGATGTTCTGCTTATAGCAGTGACACAAAAACAAAGCAAAGATGAAACTGTTAGTCAGAGGAACATTGATCTCTGCAAGGGTGATCATATGCTTGGTAGAATGAATAAAATCACTGACATTCTACTAGTATGAAATGTCTTTCAAAGAGGGGAGCAAGTCTACAGAAAAAAAAAAAAGCTGAAACATTGCATTAGAATCCCAGCCCTTTTTACCAGCTCCCCATTCTGGATCACCTTTCCACACCATTCTGCTCGGCAAACCCTTGTAATACGATTGGAAATGCTTTGCACTGCTCTTTCAGCACACATGCAAGTGGGGTTTTGAGGAAGCAATGTCAAAGGCTATCATGTCATTAACAAGATTCTTTTTCCTGTTAGGTCACCTGTTCAACAACAGGTCATGGAGGTGCTCCTTGTGAAATGCTGGCAGAGCAGAATGGATGCCAGCTGCAATCCTGGCACAGCTATTCAGCTAACTTAATCATAAAGAGATTGTTTTGAAACAAACAAAAGAAATAATAAACGTACCAACTATACTAGCTCAGAAGTCACTACTATGAGAAGGTGGTGAGCAGAATTTCCTGAGTGATTTACTCTGTAACATGGAAACTGTTATTTATGAATTATTCACAAACCTAACTTGACACCTATGAATTTTCTTGGGGTTTCTAATAGTTTGGATTCTGTTTGTGGCATTTTTCAGCTGATGGGTTAGTCACTGTTCATTTCTACTCATCACAACTCGTGCCTCCAAGCAACAAAGTCTATTTCTGGATCAGATCACTGAGCCTTTAATGAGCAAGGAACAACTGCTTCCAACATAAATAGCAAACACCATACAGCTCTTTTTTTCCTCCAGGTAGGCAATGCAGTTCTCAATAGCACCCATTTGCCCCAGTCTCCAAGCTTCAGCCCCCAAGAGCCCCCAAACATATTCATTCACACCACAACTGATTTCCCAATCTTTCTCTTGCTTCCAGTTTGTATTTCATTTGGCCTGATTGAGACAATATGACAAACACTCTCAGAAGTGGAAGAGAAACATCAACATCAGCCCAGGGCAGGCAGCCTTTGGCAGCAACACCAGACACAGCGTGAAAGCTGATTTTGATTGGACTGTACCAGTTGTGAGAGATTTGCAGGAAAAAAAAAACAAAACCTCTGTATTTCAATATTCTGAACCAATCCTTTCCTTTAGATGCAGAAAACAGACAGAAGCCTCATCATAATAGCAGACTCAAACTGAAAAAAAATATATAACCACTGATGCATAGGTAACAAAAGCACAGCAACCATATTCCCAATGTATGCGGACAGCTCTGCCTTCAAAGAATTTCAATTTAAAAACATTAGTATGATTAGTGCTTTATTTTACTCGTAAACATTCTGAATTTGGAAGATATATCCTCAATAACCTGTAAATTATTTAGAAGTATTTTTATTTTAAGGAATTTCTTGTCTGAAACAGTGACAGAAAATGTTTTATTTAGTGCTCAATGCAAAATCTGCTTCAAGGACTCTTTAAGCCGTGGGCCTCAAGCAAGCTACAGAGACCCAGTAAGAAACTGGCCTCAACTGCTCTTCTAATCCTTAGGGATTTTAGACAGCAGCATGTCTACATTGCAAGTATCTCTACCATCATCATCTCATAGCAACATCAAAAGCACCATGTCAGCTCAAAAAAAGAGTGATCAAGCGTGGAAGTTTTGCTTAATGGCCATTTGAAAACAACTGCTGGCATGTATTGCTGGTGTTGTTCTAAAACCTACATAATAGTTTCTCAAGTAATTTCTAATACATTTCTAAATAGCTGTTTAAAACATTAAACTTGTCATGTAGCCCATGTCTCAACAGAGACAGCTGAGAAAGCATGAGAAGATTAAGCTGTTAAGGGTTAAATATGTCCATCCAAGGTGATTCCTTCCACAAACACCACAGGTCCTTTCTACACTTCAGGACAAGACAAACAACTCTGTGCTTGTCTACATCTTTAAATCTTGCATTATATCATGTCACTTTTTAGTTTTGTACATGGTTTAGAGCATTCAACTTGGCTATAAAGTCACAAACAACGCCTCTGGCAACCTAAGTCCTATTTCTATAAAACACACATGGATATCTGCCTCCTGTAACATTTTGTTCTTCTGCAATTTTATTTTTTGCTCAGCTCTAATGTTGCTTTTTAACAGCTATGGCTAAGATATCCAATAAAGTGAGACCAAGCAGCAGTAAAAAAAAAAAGAACCAAAAAAAACCCAACGGCAACATAGTTCAATTAAATCTACGAGAGTCCAGCTCCAGTGAAGCAAGACACACTGTACTTGCATGTAATAAAGTGTGACCCTCTAAAATTCCTAATTCCTGCAGCTGTTGCTGTAAGAGGAATTCAGCCTCTGATGGTTTGCTGAAGTCAAGGACTGAGGTTGTGAAGAGAAACTAGGCAGCGTTTCCACCTTTTGTGCAAAACCAAATACACGAACATTGCTTTAAGTGGAGTGACAGAAACATTCACAAATTAAATGAAAGCATTTTCACTGGAATGGAAAAAAAAAAATCCAACAACTCTGTGCCATTATCTTCTCTCCATGAGCTGATGCATCAGAAAGTACAGCATGAGGTATAACAAAGCTCCAGAGAGTACAGAGTCTTTCTGCTTAAGGCACAAAGTAAAAGAGTCCAGGTGGCACAGTAAATTGAAGCATCAGTTTCTCTACAAGATATGCAGAATAAGTTGCAGGTGAAGAAGAACTAACATCCTGAATGTTACTTGTTTACTTCCAGAACTGGTTTCAATGCCATCCAAGACACCTGGACAGTCATTTCTATACTGCAAGTATCAATTTCTCTCATTACTTGAATTACCTCAAATATGCGCAGTTATAAAAAAACAAAAAAAAATTTTAAAAAAACACAGAAAAAACCCATTACAAACAGGCAGAAGACAAAATTAAGTAAACATGGGATACAAACTGAACACAAGATAGTAAATTCTCCTGAGCATTCAAAGCAAATTACTTTATCCTAATGTTTTAAATGGGTTTTATTGATTTATCTCACTGTTGCTCTAATTTCATATTTAAAGTTCTTCCCCATCTCATTTACTTTCCGCATAGACTCTCTCATGCAGTTTGCTATCAGCTCTCAGAACCTGTAGTGGATTACACTGATGATACATACCATATGCTGAAGTAGAAGTTATTCAAATCCTTTGCAACATTTAGAAAGTGCTAAGATATTACAACGTTTGAAAAGCACTGGGAATGAGAAGGCAGGTTGCAGAATGGGAAGTTCTTTCCTTGGGAAAACAAGTACATCTGATAGAGGCACTCCCTTCAAGACATAAATTCTCAACTGATAAAAACCAGCCAGGCTCCAAGAGAACTAAAGCACCATGTGGAAATCTGGCCTATTGGTTAAGAGGGGAAAAGAAAAACAACCAAGAAATAAATGATGGCAACAAAACCACACAATCAGAAAAGCCCACAAATTTCCACTTCAATTTGCTGTAAGGATACAATGCTGCCTTCATTATCTGCAAAGATCATTTGCCTCAAAGCAAGCACAAACCTTCAACACTTCTCAAGTGTATTTCTTTTCTAGTTAATTGGGAATTAAAACCTCACGCCAATTGGTAGACATCATATGGCAAAGAGGCACCATGAAGTTCATGCCATGTAGCGGTAAACATCCAATTTTTCCCTTAAAAATTATTCTGAGGACCAATTCATTCATCCTGGCTTTCACCAAAAGCCTACCTAGAAGAGACGAAGTCACACTGAGTGATTAAGCAGCACTCCCTGCTGAAGGACTTTCCAAAACTAAAAATTCCAGGGAGAAACAAGTGCACTTCTATGTTCACCATATACAGGACCAAACTGAGCAAATTCCTGTCAGAAGAGATGATGTTTGCCTGATTGATAGAAGAACTTTGACATTTCTTCCTGCAGTAAACCAATCCTCCAAAGAGATACGATGAAACAGAAAAGAACGTTTACATTGGATATCACCTCAGAGCAAGATCAATTTAATCTGTGAACATCACCTGTGGGAAACAACAGAATACCCACCACCAGAGTCACGTCAATGGGAAGGGTGCAGAAGATGGAAGATATTCCCATTGCCATTGTCCAAAGAACTGGGTCACTGACGGTACCAGTTTTCAGTCTCTATCAAATATTACTGACTTCACGCTGTAGTAATTGCATGCTTGATAGAACCCTCCCACAGATTTCAATATGTGCATTTGCAGCATACCTTTTGGAAAAACTGATGGCTTCATGAATAAAAATAAGTATTTAGGTTTTGCCTGCAAGAATTCGTTTGGCAACACTGGGTTTTTTTTTCAGATGCAAAAATCCATATTTATAACTTAGTTCTATTTACCATGATAACTACTGAAATTCTCACTCGACCAAGACAAAAATCATTGCTTCAGGACAGAGCAATGTTTTTAGAGTCTGAAAAACATCACCTGCACAACCAAGGTGTTGAAAATGTTGACCTGTTAGAGCAGCAAGTATCTAGGCAAGCTAATGAGCAGACTGCTTTTTAGTCAAAGTAACACCAAAAAAATCCACAAAATACGACTGTTCAGCGAGAACATGACTTGTCAAATACAGAACGTACCAAACTTTGTTTTGATGATGAGTATAGTTTAAATTGACACCTAGTAGTATAATTAGAGCAAGTCATCAATTAAAAATATAGCAGAAAACAGAAAAAAATAGTAGTACTGTGTATGATGCTCTACATACTGAACTAAATGTGGACAAAGCTGAAATGTGGTTTGGATCCTTTGCCTTCAGCTCTGCTGTGCGTTGTTCAGTCACTAGCACAGCAATACATATTGTTCTTCCCTAATAAAGTTCTGTGCCTGGGGAAGGCTGAGTAAAAAAACAGGATTAATGCAATCTCTGAAGAACTAGAAGGGTTAACCAAGCTATAAGTGCTAAAGAGCTATGACTGACCAACAGTGCAGCCGGAAATTATCTTGAGGCAATACAGTTTCAATCTCATTCATCTTAAATTAAAATGAGCGTGTTTCACTAGAAGCTTTTATTCCACTGGAGAATGACTTCATCTCTAGCTTTTTAGAGAAGATTCTGTGTTCTTGTTCCAAAAGTCTAACTGCTGCAGATATTGAGCAAGGTGCAAACAATCCAGAGTGCTTACTAACTTCGATTTGCAGAAGCTGTTTTTGGGCTGAGATGTCTGTGTCTTCAGAAGAGCGTCTACTAAGAAAAAAGAAATAGAGTATTTCATGTGTAAAACTGTCAAGCAACAGAGACTTTGGGGGAAGGTCCAGCTAAACAGCAAGGTCAACTGGATGCTCATTTTCCACATAACTTCAGTATCCTCCTCTTCTTTCACTCTTTAGCCTGGACTTTCATGAACAATCCCAGTAGTCAGTTACTCTCTACTCTCTAACTCCATTCCAGTGATGTTAGGAGGAGTTAGATGTATAAAGCTCTTTTTCAAAGCAAGTCTGGAAAATTTTTATGGGGGACTGAAGGGCTGCTGGAAAACCACTTTTCTCCCCACACTCTGAAAGTTAAAACTTAGCTAATGTTTTAAAATTGCTTGGAGCATTTACCCTACTCTTCTTGAAAGTCTATTTGATGCATTACTCTTTAAGGAAATGTGGTTAAATTAATGTGCATGGCCCCCTCTCACTTTTAGTTCACAGCTCCTTGTTCCTAAATGCATCACCAGCTCAAGTATTCTTGTAGCATCTGCTCATTTTATTCCAAGCACATTCTTATAATTCAACAAGGCCCTCTGTTGATCACTTTCCTTCTCTGTTTTCTAAATGCTATGAAAATATTATTTTCCTGTTCTCTCATAATACTTTCAGATCCTCAGGACCCCAGACCACTTCAGTTTGACCTTTGCTGAATCCTCATCTCTCTTCTAACAGCTTCTCTATAATGGGGTAAGCTCCACTAAGTACAGTCATCCAGCAGCTATGAAGATACCTTTTGGCTTTTCACTACTTCTGTGTATCCACTGCAGAATTTGTTTGCTTTTCATTGTGCTTTTAATACTGCCAAGCAGCGCATTAAAGGCATCAGCTTTATCCTTTATAATCCCCCTTTTTTTTTTCTATTACTGCCTTTGTGTGCTTGTACTTACACTGTTGTTTTTCAGCTATTTGTGTTTTATTTCCTTACATTTGTCCAGAAATCACAAATCAATTCTTGTCCTAATCTCTTGGCAGGAACAAATTCTGATCCTTTTTTCCTTCTTTTGATTATAAATACCATTTTTTCTTTTCTTTAAACACTCTGGGTCTGTATTTTCAGCACCCTGCTACATTTTCATATGTCAGAAGATTCCATAGACCAGTTCTAGGACTGATCATTTTGACAACTTCATATGCTACGAAGACCTAATACATATACTTAATCCCAGCTCACATAGTTACTTCAGATCTCCATGGATATTTCTATGGAATAATAATAGTTCCTTTAATGCACACAAACAAGAACCTTCATTCCAGAGGCTGATGCAATTCTCTTTCCTCCTCCTATGGTCATTATCCTTTTATCTCCAGCCTTATACAGAACTAAATACACTGTTTATGTTGCCTACTCGGTCCTGATTCAAGATTCAATTCAACAACTATTCTCTTCTTGCATTTAATATCTCCCTCTGCATCTAGATTGGAAGTCACCTTTCAGGTATTGGAAGAGAACAATAAGGTCTCCCCTCAGCCTCCTTTTCCCCAGACTAAACAGCCCCAGTTCCCTCAGTTGCTCCTCGTAGGCAACGTTCTCCAAACCCCTCACAAGCTTTGTTGCCCTTCTTTGGACCTGAGTGTCCTTTCTTTACTGAGGTTCCCAAAACTGAATACAGCACTCGAGGTGAGGCCTCACCAGTGCAGAGTACTGGGCAGGATGACTTCCCTAGTCCTGCTCATCACACCACTCCTGATACAAGCCAGGATGCCATTGGCCTTCTTGGCCACCTGTGCACACTGCTGGTTCATATTCAGCTGACTGTCCATCAGCACACCAAGGTCCCTTTCCATCACGCAGCTTTCTAGCCATTTCTCCCAAAGCCCACAGGGTTGCCTGGGGTTGTTAAGACAAGAATGCAGGACCAGACATTTGGCCCTATTGAAACTCATACAGTTTACCCTGTCCCATCAATCCAGCCTATGCAGGTTTCTCTGTAGTGCCTTTCTCCCCTCTGGCAGATCAACACTACCTCCCAACATGGCATCATCTGCAGACTGAGGGTGCACTCAACCCCCTCATCAAGATCATTAATAAAGATGTTAAATAGAAGCATCCCCAGCACCAAGCCCTGGGGAACAATGCATTATAAAACACACTGATTGTGATATAAGAAACCTGTCTGCGGGCTCTTACAATATGATTAGGAATTATGTTAGCAGTACATGGTATCTTATTGCACATACTTAAAACAGTCCATGGCTACAAATAAATGCTTTATAGGTAACATTCTCTGAAGTACTTAATATATATGTATATTTAAGATACCAGTAGGATTTACATTTCAAAACACTGAGTTATATATATGAGGGTGGGATTGAAGTACCTGAATTCCTTGAACACTCTGCAGATTTCTATGAGATTTTTCAGCTGATAAAGAAAAAATTCTAACTGCCTCCAAGTACCAACTAAAGCTATTCAGTATATTCTGCATATTCAGCATCGGAATACATGGTTGTATTTTTTTTTTAAAGAACTCAGAATGTACACAGGAATATCTGTGTCTTTTACATGCTGGAAAAAGTAATCCTAAACATACTGGAATAAAGCAATCCTTGAATGTTTCACTTTGCACTCCAAACCCCTAAGTGGTCACACAGCAACTACCAAAGGCAGAATGATTTTGTGGAAGGAGCAGCTTTCTTCTTATCTGATCCATAAGAGATTACTTCGTTGCAAAGAAACTATATGGATACCTGGGACTTTTTATGTAGAGATTGTTCCAAAAGTAATGCCTCCTATTTATTTCCACAGAAACAACAACAGATACAAAGAGCATAATATCACCATTCGTTAGAGCAAATTCTCACCTATAAAACATTCGTTTTCAACATAGTCATTCACTGTGCAATTTCACCAGTGATGGACAAGAAAAAGCCTGCATGCCATGCATGTCAAAATCTGCACCAGCAGAGATGGCCCAGTGGTTCCCAGCTGCTATGATGGCATTGCTGCTAGAAAAATCTTGTCTACACAGCCCATCTTTCATCACCCTGCACAGATGGAAGTCAGAGGGAGCCAAATCCAGACTATATGGTGAGTGCAGTAGGATAGTCCAACCAAGATGGGCAACATATTCCATGGTCCCTAAACAGGTATGTGGCTTTGTGTTATCTTGTAAAACTGAGACTGTCTCTGGCAGAGTCCAGAAGTTGAAGCTTTCAGCTTATTCAGATATGATGTAATGGTCAGAATTGATGGTTTGTCCAGTTTCCAGGTACTCCAGAAGGATCCTCCCCTTTCCTATTCCAAAGGACAGTGTATGTTTCTTTACCCACTGAGGGCTGCTGCATCTTGAGCTTTTTCTTCGATGCAGAATTCACATCACTCCTCCACAGACTGCCATTTTGACTCTAGCTTGTAGCAGTGATGCCACATCTTGTCACCGATAATGATGCGATCCAGAAAACTGTCACCTTCATCCTCACAGTGGTTCAATATGTCCTGACAAACCTGCATATGGTGCTCTTTCTGTTCCTGTGTGCGCATTTCTGGGACCCACTTGGCACAGGCTTTCCAATATTTTAACACAGTCACCATCACTTCCAACACACTGAAGATGATATTAAGCTCTGTACACAGTTCTCAAGTTGCTCATTCACGCAGATGAGCTGATGGAGACACTCTTCATTCCATGGTGTGACAGCTGTCCAGAATGAGGCTTGTCTTCCATGCTGCTGATATGCTCTACCCCCCACCCCATTGTGCCAACATGCACTGTTTGATTTCCATAAACTTTCAGCAAATGTCAATGAATGTTGATGGGTAACATTTCTTCCACATGGAGGAATTCAGTTCCAAACCTCTGCTTCATACATACTCCCATGTCAACACCGTTCTGTCAGACTGACCCTCTGCTGCCATCTGTCACACAGCAACAAAATTTAACAGGATATTGGTGGGAAGGTTCAACCTCTCAGTATTTGTATTTCAGAATTATACATTACTCATCTCACTGCACAAAAAAAAAAAAAAAAAAAAGGCCCAATTCTGTTTTAAATGACTTCAAAATGAAAATGAAATTGCTTTGTATCTTCAGATTTACTCCTGGAACAGTACGACCTGACTGAAGGTGGGAGAGAGATCAAAGCTTTCTGACGGCCATTTTCAGAGCTAGAAACTCCACAAACCCATCTTCAGTCCACATCAGTAAGTTAAATAAGCTTACAGGGAGTCTCCTGCCTTCTGCTTGCATTCTGTTTTATAGCTCTAAATGTAATTTAGAAAACAAAAGCTCTGAAAGCAGAGAAATACGGTATATAGCCAACATAGTATTTGGAGGGAAATAATGTAGATGGTCCAAATGTAAAAGCATGTATTCTCCAGTTAAGTACTTGATGTTTACTGTTCCATATAGATTAGAACCATGTCCCTCATGTACATCCTTGCCATTGAATGTCATAGTACAAATCTTGTCCCCAGAAAGATTCTATTGCCTTTCCATTGTATCAAAAACAGTACGTGACTTTGGCAACCAATTAAAAGTAAACAAGTCTTTAAATACCAAACAAGAATAATCACAAATGGCTGAAGGGTTGCTTTTGCTGTTGTTTTAGTTGTTGTTTTGTTTTTAAGTTTAAAAAAAAAAAAAAAAAAGAAAGAAAAGAAAAGAAAAGGAAAAAAATAAAGAAGACCTCAAAAAAAATGAGAGCATTGCAAATGAGAGACTAATTCAGGATAATTGCCATCTGGTTTAACATTTGAAAGCTGTGCTTTCTGCATGTGAGACTCATGTTATTTTCAGGGGAGACATCTCATTTGGGCAGGAAAGAAAAACAACCTGGTGACAGTCACAACAGTTAACTCAATGGGGCCCGGGGGCTTTAAATGCAACTAAGCAACTGCTGGGATTAAAACAAGTAAGTGCTGAATACAGAGTTTAGGGGGTGTCCTGAGTAGTTACAGATTTCTTCCACCACTTAAGGTGACACAGACAATACACAGGCTTGTAATAGAGAACCAGAGGACTACTTCCATTTCACTCCCTTCTGCTCCTCAAGAACAATAGCAGAGGAACCATGGGAAAATGAAGCAAATCTACCAGCCGTCTTCCATCAATATACCCCTTTTTATCATAGAATTTTAGAATGGCCTGGGTTGAAAAGGACCACAATGATCATCTGGTTTCAACCCCCTGTTATGTGCAGGGTCACAAACCAGCAGCCCAGGCTGCCCAGAGCCACATCCAGCCTGGCCTTGAATGCCTGCAGGGATGGGGCATCCACAGCCTCCTTGGGCAACCTGTTCCAGTGCATCACCACCCTCTGGGTGAAAAACCTCCTCCTAATATCCAACCTAAACCTCTCTTGTCTCAGTTTAAAACCATTCCTCCCTGTCCTATCACTGTCCACCCTTGTAATTAGCCATTGCCCCTCCTGTTTATATGCTCCAACTGTCTGGCTTTTTTGGAATCCATTCCACAGGTTTACAACTTAATTAACATCTCTAGCAGACCAGGTTCAGTTCACATACAGCATCCAAAGTGGAAGACTGTGTCCAGGTTGTCCATCCAGGCTCAGGATTGTCATCTCCCTGCTCACACAGCCCAGCTCTGTGCATGAAAGTAACCACACGCTGTGCACAAAGGCTGTGGGTAGGGTTGGTTGGTTGGGTTTTTTGATATTCCAAAAAGCATTCCTTAAAGGAGGCTTTTTGCTTTCTCACTGAATTATTCCTATCCCATTACACTACACACTTGTCGTTCAGACCTGCTGTTTATGGGATCTGCCATGCAACAATGTATGGTGATTTTCATTTGTTTCAGACTGCAAAGTACTGCAGGATGATTTCAAGATCAGCACAAACACAGAACCGTATTGTTCTTACAGCAGTGAGAAAGATAGGCCTGGCCCATGGTTATGGGGCAGCTTCATATGGCATTTCACTACTTTTGTCTGCACTTTTACATTAGTTTTAATTAGAAAAAAACTATTTCAGGATGGGGGGAAAAAAAGGATACAGTCACATAGCAAAAACCTGTGAATATGGTTTTACTATAGAAGTTACTGATTTGCAGTACGAGGTACTTATTTATTTATCCAGAGGTTTCGGTTGCACTTTATTAAACACTCAGGAACTGAGTTACTGATGGCAGCAGAAGGATCTCTGCCTCTGTGGATCTAGATCTGCCAATTCACAAAGGGTCACAAAATCAACACCTTTCCCATTTGCGTATTAAACTCTGAAATGCCTGAAGAAACACATATGTCAGACATTTGTCTGAGCCTTCATTTCCATCATTCAATCTACGTTCAATATGTTTTCCTACAGAACTCAACAGAACCACATAAATCTCATTATATTGATTAATGTGCTATCCACACACTGCTGGCAAAGAAATACCAGAGCATAGAGAAGGAAAAATGCAGAAAATACTGCCCTAGATCAGCCCCCGCTCACACAGTGCAAATACAGTCATGTAGCTGCATCTGCCTTCCAACTCCCAGCTGAAGCACACAGGGCTATGGAGGGGAAAGACCTTTAAGAAGCAACAGCAGCAACATGGGGACAACATACAGAACCTGCATCAGTCTGCAGTCTTTGTTTAACTGATGCTAACCGCAGCTCTCAAGAATTTCCCAGAGCCAAAACCAGGAGAGCAAAGAATTTGCCAGGGCTCCGTTCCACCACATCTGGAAGGCGATTTTTGCTCCTGGCTACATTCTGTTCTGCCAAAATCTTGCTTAGGGTCTTCTGAGCACACTTTAAGGGTTACAGGGTAAGTATTTGCACTTCCCACAGAAGACAGGAGGCAAATCCAACTCCCCACAAAGGGAAAAGAACAAATTTACAACTAAACAATTACTTGTGGTATATTTATCCTAATCTCTCAACACACAAATGTTTTCAGTGACTGGAGGCAGATTGTTTCGCTTATAAGAGATACAAACTGTCAGGAAACAGCAAAAGGCAATTAGTAAATCACTATCGCTTTGGTAATCACTGATGAAATTTCCATGTTTTTTTTTCTAATTCTCTGTTGCTCATTCCCACAAACAAGCACTACATCACCTTGAAAATAAATGCAATTAATTATCTTAGCTGAAGCTTTTAAAACAGAATGGCTCCTAATCTACATTCCTTGGCAGCAATTCAGTAAGGCTGCACTACTGCAATGTTGACTGACTACTGTTGTGGTTGTACCACCATCCCCCTGTTTTCATTCTAACTTTTAAAGACTCATTTACAGAGTTTTTACAGTCCAGTGCTTTGAACTATTAAGTGTCCTGAAGTTGTGGTGAAAAGACTATGGAAAACATGGCTTACTCTGCAATGAAGCATTTTGATTCTGCACTAAAACATCCAATCGCTGTTAGCCCTACATGTCCAGCTACTCAAAAGTGAGCTGAATTCTCCTATGCACTTGAGCTAATTAGCCAATGTGCCTACCCACACTTACGCATTCTTTTCTTAGCACTTCTTGTGTTGGGATTACATCATTTCTGTTTAAGGATTTGGGGATTTCGCAGTATAACAGCAGCCACCACACTACTGATTTACTGCCTTAACAATAGAAACAAAAGTAAACAAACATAGCAGAAATGACCACACTGCCCAGGGTAACAGTTTTCATAGCAAACTTTCAGTTAGACATCCAAAGGCAAGAAAGATGACATGTGTGTATTTTTGATAACGGAATTGGTTGGCAAAATAAGTATTATAATTTATGACGATGTAAATAGGGAGGAAAAATGTAGACTGGTGGTTGAATCTCAAGCTGCAGCACGATGTGATAGCAGACAAAAATCATTTAGTTGCAAATTGGGTACATGTTCTACAAGCCCTGTAATCATTCTACAGCGGGATGACACTTCTATCATAGATGCACAAGAAAGCTCAGCTGTGGTCCAGCTGTGCCTTGTGAGCAAGGTACAAAAGAAAAGGGTGACATCTCTTAAATCAAGCAAATAAGCAACTACATAGGCAACACAGTTCCAGAAGTAAGCGTAGGTTAAGTGAATGAAAAAGCATAGCTGATGCCCTATAAATATCTACTATGTAAAGTATTGAGTAGGCTCTAAAGTTGATATGCTTTTATCATTTTCTCAAGTTAAGCAGTAGTATGTGAGTACATGCATAAAAGACACTGCATTCATGCCTGTGGAAATAATTTGTCATAGCCAGATGAATTCTGGATGGGCTGTCATACTGTACGTATATGGCACCAAGAGATGTTTCTTAGATTTCCTATCTGAGCTTAAGGCAGCTTTAAATATATTTAACATAAAGGAAATTATTTATTGCTTTTACTTTGGGAATAACGAAAAAGTATTCAAGAAGTGCAGGTAGGAGGATTAAATCTGATATCTGAGATTCTGAGGAAAAAAATAAAGCTTTAAGTGTGACCAAGGAAGCCCAACATTGATCATATTCTTTTAACTGAAGTAATATGGGAGAATCATTAGGTTAATTTCAACATGAGGAAAGAGTTGATTTCTGATAACAATGTTAGTAGCTTCTTTCTCCCCCATAAAGAAGTAGCTTGAATAGAGTCCTTGTGAAGGAACTGATGCAATGCTTTATTTTTACTATGGGAGGTATGACCTCTGTTTCAAAGGGAGGCTGTTGGTGAGTTTTTATCAGTACTTATCAGACAAGGGGAAACAAAGCTAAAGAGGGAGCTGAATAGAATACGAAAGCCTAAAGAATTCTTTAGCAATAGTACAGGGAAGGCTCTCCCAGAACTGTACTTAGATCCAAACAACAGTTTGTAACCAGTTCACACAGCAATGATATAATGATTTTAGCTAAATGTTTTCATCTCTTTCTTTATGGGTATGAAACAGAAGTTAAAACCTGCAGACTTTGCTATTTCAAGTTCAGCAATAGGACAGGCTAGAGGTGAAGCCATAGGCAGAACCTACACTTGTCAAGACCTCACATGAGATGAGAAAGGTAACGACTTGATTTAGACCGCACACGTGAAATAACATCTTAAAGATGATGTAAGGGGAAAAAAACAAACAAGGCTACAGTGAAACAGGTAAAGTTCACAATTTCATAGAGTAATAAACTCCCCAAATGGGGATACAGCTTTAATGTACTGTACACTATGATACTCCCTGACATTATCTCACAAACTATTGCTTCTCATCTTATGTCTTATTTAAGCTGCTATACACAGCAAGCAGTATGAGCTCCCAAGTGCTATAACCCTAACTCCTCTGCTGGCACAAGCATGGACTTCTATACATTTAAGTTATAGGAATTATCTCCTATATTCCAAGCCTTGGTTTGCTCTGTCTTTTGGAATAAAGTCATGTCTTTGTCAACTGCATGGACCGTTACTGCATGGAGGAAGATAAAAGAATACAGGAACATCTCTGTGTCTTATTACATACAAAGATTCAACAGCCAGTACTGATAAACTTATTCCACCCTGACAAACATCAGATTACAAAAAAGAACAAATCCACCTTGGGGAAGATTAGTTGAAGAACTCTGAGGCCCTGAATTGTAGAGGCCTTGGTTTTTCAGGGGGTTTGTCACAGTGCAGAAAGAAATTTAGTATTGCTATTGATACTCAGAGATGCTTTCCTACCTCATGTTAAATGTTTAAATATTTGCGAAGAAAAGGGTTTCTCTTTAGATGCAAGATTGGCATGTACACTTTTCTAACAAATGAACAGCTTGAATGGAAAAGATTAAAGTGCTAAAATATGCTTAAAGTTCTAGAAAGAGATGAAATAGATATACTCCATAAATCAGGCCAAATATATATCTTCATAGTCCACACTGCCAACACACTAAAGCATCAGGGACAGAGGAAGCCCTATGTGTAACAGCACTCACTTGTTTTACAGAGTTACAGCTCATTCCAACTGCTTTGTTGGTTTGGAGTGGCACGCTAATTAATACAATCAGAAGAGAAAGTTTCAGAAATCTCCCAACAGCGCACATTAGCATATACTGCCGAGAGACTTGATAGAGTTCAAAGCTTATCTTGTAGCCTACATGCTCCATGTTTGCTCAGAGCAGCAGCTGGCCAAGTGATCTCCCTCCTTCTCAAAGAGCAAAATTAAATTAGATTAGATCATCTATTCTCCCTTGTAGAATTAAGATCGTGCCATGAAAACAAGCAAATTAGCTTTTAAAACCCTGTTTCTCACTTAAAGGGTAAAAGGCTGAGGGATGATTTCTGTACCAATTCAGCCAAGCTGCAACAGAATGCACATACCTTTTTTTCTAGGCAGCCTACAAGAATCAAGTGTGGCCCACTGGACTTGAGGCTGTGAGTAACAGGGAAGCCTGAGGTCAATGAAGAAGGAATCGAGGGAAAAACAGAAACAGTCACAAGGTTTTGAGATAGATGCACAGAAATGGTGTATTTCCTGGGATGGGCTGAAGGACCACAGAGTTCTGAGAGCTGCTTTGTTTGCTGCCATGTAAAAACACTCCAGACAACAAGAAAACTTGGTTCCTAGACAAATTATGACAAAGAACATTTTAGGAAAAGAAACGCTCACAGTATAAAGAATAGAAGGAAAAATGTAAGGGATAAGACTCTAAGGACCTAAAAGTTATCTTGAAGAACAAACGTTTGTGGATGATGAGTGGGATGGAGGATGAACACTTTGAATTCAGATACTGCAGTGATGCTAGATGCCACATTAGAAAAGGCACAACAGTGAATGAAGTTCAAAAGGGGCCATACAAATAAGACCCTACATTTAAAGGCTAGTTGCTCGCATTGCATCACTGCACACCAAGCTGTGGGGTCAGTTGGCACAGATGCGGTTAAACAAGCTTATAAAAATGTGTTCCCATTAAATTACCATGTTGCAGCAATTAGACACACTCCAGAAGATTGTCCTATGCAATCTGTTCTAGATGAACAGCTAATGAGAACTAAGCTAAAATACGATCTGGTTATGATTCCTCTTTTTAATATTCCCTCTATTACTAAACAGCTTAAACCTATAAAATGGAAAGGGTGAAAGATATTTGTCTGCTATGGTCAGATGGAGTAATCAGACTGGCCATGAGAGCACGTAATGAAGGCTGTGGTGCATCTTCACTCAATCAGCCTACGCTGCATCAAGTATAACAAGAACTTAATTTAAGTTATTGTAGCTTGATCAGTTTGGCTCAGGGTGAGCAAGAAGGCAACCTCAGCTGTACTGCCCAGATTCCCCACAGCTCAACCTTCACCACTGTAATTGTACAGATTAAAAGAAGATCTGTTCTGAAAAATCTTCAAATTAATCAGGTCTGTTATTTCAGGATATTGAGGAGTGCCGGCCACTCACTGCCCCTCTGTTTGTGCTTTCAGCATGTTTCTGCCCACTGCTTCTGTTGTGTGCATAGAGGCACAGCCATGAGACTGGACCAAGACATCAGCTGAAACTGCATCCTGGCTCAGCCAACATCCATACGCTGCAGTAGGTGGCATTTTCAAGGATCAAAGGGATACAGTCAGATCTTTAATGTGAAGAATAGCCTTATTTCAGGTGAACTAAGAAGGCTTTTAGACACCTAAGCCATGTCTTTCATTTCCTATTCTGCTTTCCCTAAAACACCCTTAAGATCAACTCTGCCATTTCCTTCATATTAACTCTCATGTTTGCACTGTAAGTAAGACTGAAGGGGAAGACCAGGAGAAAAAAAATCTGTTTCCACAATTAGAAATATAAACCCCTAATAGTGATAGTAAGAGTCTTTGTTCTGTTTGTACAAGGCTGACTCTTAGTACTAAGTATAAGTACTGCAAATAAGGGCTTGACACCTCTCTATTTGTGAGCTGTACTGAAGACATTATGCTAAAAGTCAACCATTTCTCAAGGTAAATGAGAGCTCCAAAGGGCTGTGTCACAGCCTGAAATGTCTCAACTCCCTGTGAATTCCCTGTGACTTGACTGGTACCATTTTACTGCAGCTGTTCATTCAATTCAGAGTTCACATCGTGAAACATGACAGTGAAAAAAGGAACTGATGAGAATTCACTGAGTGCAGCTTTTCATTTGAAAAGATCCTCAAACATATAAAATTGCTTTATTTTGCTTAATTTTCCACATTTAAAAGCATAAATTGCATTTATTTTTCTAGTCCATACTGAAAACAAGCGATAATTTGTAGTATTACAACTTTCATCTCAAAGGAATACAACTGCAACAGTTCCCACTCCTTCTGAAAGAGGTGAATGCTATAGAAGGCATTGGATTGCCTAATGCAAGGGATGCATACATTATTTTTTCTCATGAGAATATGCGAAAGCTGTTGCTATCAGCTTCTTTTTGTACACACACAAATGACTTTCAGGAAAACAGACCTTTCTTTTTTTTTTTCCTTTTATGTGCTGAATTACATGCACTAAAGATTTACTATTGGAAATGGGAAATGCTGGTATTTCCTAAGAACAAAAAATGACTTAGGGCTCTTAGTAGTCACAGTTCTCAGCAGGATTACTTAACTGAGGTTATTACCATTCAATCCAAACAACCTGCATCCTTTTAAGGACTGAAGTATTTAAAAGCCTAGACTATGTACTCTGCCTATTATGAAATCTCATCTCATTTATTTTGAGGTTGGTGGAAAGGCTTTCACTTATTTCACTACACAACAAATTAGGCCTATGGTAAAGTTAAATAATTAATTACACTGGAATCTTAGATACCGCAATACAGCTTTGTGCTCTGATGCTGAGTCTGGTTTTGTGAGAGAAGTAATAGTAATAATAAAAGTAGAAAGATGAGCTTACTGGGAAGAAATAAAACAGGAAAAGTACTGCATTAGTCAGACAATCATTACAACATACAGTACCCTTCAGTGACTGTATCCAGTATCCACTAAATTCAAAGGACTTCAGGAAAATTCCACTGACTTGGTGTTAAGCAGCTGCGAGGAGCTGAACACCCATAGAGAACTGCCCAAGACTCTGCTATAAAAGCAGATGATGGACTGGACCTTGACTAAACCTTTTGCCTTTCCTGTATTCCATTCAGTCTCTGCTCTGAATGCCTCCAAGGTTTTCCTCTGTTGCTTTCTGATCACTTCTGAGATGTAATTTTGCCTACTGTTTCCTCAGCATTTCCTTTCGTAAATCCTTATCTTTCAACGTTCGCTCCTCATTCACAATCTTATCCAAAGATATCTTATTCATATCTAATCTATCTTGACTTTGGCCATCTGTCCATACAGACTGCTCAGGTCATTCTTCTCTCAGACTTATTCCTTTTTGGGTCTACCTTCTCTAGATGACCTTAGTCATTGTTTTTCCTCTGTTCCTTAGTAGCCACTACTTTCACATTTATCAGTTTTACTATACCAGCTTCACCAGAAAGACCTTCTCCGAGCCTCTTCCTACTCACACATCTTGCTCGTCTTCCTATAGCGCACTTCTTTTCTTGCTCCAAACCTTCTAACAAGTGGAGTATAAAACTATCAATCTTCCCTTTGTTATAGGAAGCTATAGAATTAACTACTTAAAACAAAAGATCTTAGTCACAGGATAAGTAAACTCGTTTTCTACGCTAGCCTTATTTTAACACAACTATATTAACTTCTGTGGCATTTAAACTAGATCATATTTATCCACTTGGAAGAAACCTAACATGAAAAGAAACATTTCTTTCCAACTCTCTAACATTTTCAAGTTTTAAATTAGAAACGTTTTTCCATTACTTTGGTTATACAGCGCCTTAACTTGGCTCTCAAACAACTACCCCATGGCACGTGGACAGCACGCCCTCATAGTCTGCACTGTTCCTAATCTAAGATGCTGAAAAACATCAGTTCCTGACAGAGCCAACAGGTTCTGAGAAAAATGAATATGCCTGGAACTATGGAAGATAAACATGTATAACAATGGATTTCTTGTCCTTCCTCCTAGCATGATGCTGAACGATGTTATGGCATTGCTTTTTAAGTGTCATGGTCTCTCTAATGGTGATAATGGAAAGGTCCTGGCACTCACAAACAGTCCCACTTCTGACTTTTTCCACTGAAAAGGATCAGAAATAGACTCACAACAGTTCAAACGTACCATTTAACACATCAAGTTGCAGTAACTACATGCATTCCCTACATGTTTCCTTCACGGTCATTAAAAGGCCTTCCTAGAAGTCATTCTTTCCACCCTCTTTGATTTATCTTGATATGTGCATGTTCAGAGCAAACTACGCTCCCTTGCTAAGCAAGATGACAGTACCAAAGTGCCAACTACATGGAAGCTGCTTCTGACCTCTCACAACGACGCATAAGGAAAGATTCTATTTCACAATGGACTGACAAAACATTAATAACCGGGATGTAGCTTCCTTCAGAAGCGAGCCTCTGGAGAGCTAAGAGTTCTTAATTAAATCAACTTCTCCTGCATATAACATCACTGTCATAGTTTAATAATTTTGTATTTTTTGCTATCAGTATTCCACATCATAACATCATATAAAGCATGAATAATTTTACTGAATCTGCAACTTACAGAAGAAGACTACATCTCCCAGGGAACAACACGATAGGTCACGGGACCTGGACTCTATATTAACTCTGTCGCAGAACAGACTGACGTTTTTTCGAGTTCTGGCGTTCAGGGCAGTGTGTGGGAGCCTTCAGCCATTCGCCTAGATTCACAGTAGGCCTCTCGGTTACGGGACTCATTCTCTCTCCTATTTTGCTTGATTCGTTAGTTCAATTTTCAATTTTCAATTATATTGTATTATATTGTGTTTATCCGGTATTTCGATATAGTATTTAGTAAATAAGTGTGCCTCCTTAGATCGTTGCCGCTGTTTTCTTTTCCTAATTAACTTTTTCCTTTCGGCCTAGGGCCCCTCCGGGGCCCACGGCCCCCTGTCAGGGACGCAGGTGGATTTTTAGTTCAAACCGTGACAATCACAGAGTAGTTGGCTGACTTATGCTTATTATTTTTCAGCGCAAGATTGTTAATTTACAAGTCTGTAATTTCACACGTACTTTAATTCATTACTATTTATGGTCCACCCAAAATCAGTAGGTCTAACCACAGAAGAAATCTACTTGGTGTTAGAATACAGGAACACCAGATAGAAATCTAATATTTGGTACGAATCACCCTCAAGACTAATTGCTTAGATTTGCCTTCCTGAAAGCAATTGTGTGCAACAGAAGTAATTGCTCATGGTCTTCACTGCTAGTTTCCCTTGGCTGAAAAGCAAATTATATAGTAATGCAGGTATGATTTACTTACAGATAACCTAGACCAGAGAAAATAAAAAAAATATGGATGACAATATATTCCTCTGAGGGAAAGCTAAATACTAACACTGGGCTGCAAGCGGCTATTAAAGAATCAGCTGCAGTAATAGCTTCTGGGGAGACCCGATAGATAGCATAAGTGTGAGCAATTTAAAAGGTGCAGTTCAAAGTAAGTTCCCTCTAGTTGTTTACAATGTTCTGTCCATCCCAAAGCTGTATGGATAAACAGCTGTATGGATGAAAATCATTCATTTTCCCAATTCTAAGCATTCTTAGGTACACTTACCTAAAATAAAATCAGGGGAAAGATGTAAATCATCCCCCCAGACTCAAGTCAGTTTAAGTTAGTGATGAAAATTCAGAAGAATTATTTACAATTGTTACTATAAAAGCCAACCCCAAAATACAGACACTAAGTGAGATGGTAAAGAGCAGAATTAAAATGCACTGTGAAAAGTCTCCACAGATCCCTTTTTGCTCAGACCTTAAAAGCTGAGAAATTACTTTGAGTTCAGTCCCCAGTCCCCAGGCTAATCTATTTACTCCTATGGAAGTCAGAGAGTGGGAACAAACATATTTCACTCATTCTTAGTAATTTTCCCCCACAAAAAATACTTTTTGGAGAAACAATACATAGACAGCTGAGCCAATTTTCCTTCTCCCCTCTCAGACAAAATTGGATCATGATTCATCATAGACACAATTGGGTTTTAATTTATTCCTTTAACAAGTTTGTTTATTTTCTTGTAAGCAAGTATTAATCCACTCTGACACAGGAAAATGTTAATTCTACTGCACTGCCTTTCAAACTTAAAAAAGCTGAGTCTAACTCACGTTGGTGTTTACTCTAGCCTTGAAGAAATAAAACTAGAAATGCCTGATGTGTGTACAGAGGTCCTCTGTTCTTTGGGTAGGCTAACACTGACTGCACATCACTCCTCTCTGAATGAAACTGAACAATCCTGTCAGTCTTCTGTGTAGGCATAGATGGAAAGTTTATCATCTTCCCCAAAGAAAGCTGTTCCACAATTATTCATTCACACTAACTTCACAGTGCCACTCGCTGCAAAGAAGAAGGTGACACAGGAAAGCATTTGGCCTATTAGAGAAACATAAAACTTCACTCAGTTCAGTGGAGTCCAAGTAGAATTTAGCCATCTGGTATTCAGATATACATCATGCCTATGATGTTCACTTGCTAAATGGTTATTTCATGAAGCAATGCTAATGATGATAACCCTTCTGTTCTTTCAGTAAGAAGCTTAGTGAGCCCTCCAGCTACTGGAACAAAAGTACACGCCCAATTAGATGAGAGAAGAGTCCCCATCCCTTATCTCTGCTGCAAGAGAAAAGAAAAAATCCACTACAAGTTCAAGAGAAGCAATGCAATTCAAACACCAAGCACCTCTCAAGTTAGGTTCATTTCATTGTGTCATGCAATACCAACTCACATACGGAAGTTCACAGGACATGTTTGTGTCTTAACCTTACCATTATCTCAAAACATCTACAATTATAAGGTGTCAGCACAGAACCCTTCTCCATATTCATGTGAAGACTATAGGACAAATGCTGACTGCCATCTCTGAAGAGTGAACCTCTTATTTCAATGTTGCACTTGCCATTAGGGTTTAAACCAATAGGGCAGCTTGCAGTCTCTTGGTACTACCATACTCTGTCTTCTGAAGCACTGTGAAACAGTTCAAATGCTTTAGCTCAGCTGTAAACAGCAAGAGTGCAAATGCAGTACATGCACACTTCCATATCTGTGGTGCAATGCTACTTAGCAGCTATTTGAGAAGCACAACATAAATACACACAAGAAAACCCACAAAATTATGTACTCGTGGCATTTTCCACAAACATTTGCAGCTTCCAAACTGTCGGTTACACATTTCAAGTGAGTTCAACCCTTAGATAACAATGCATCCATTTCTAGCATGAAAATACTGCTGGCTGATAATGGGTCTTGTTGATTTTTGTGGTGTGAGGAAAGGTAAGCTGCCTGCACTCGGTAAGTGACACACTAATGCCACAGTGCTAATTCTGAATGCTCTGATTTCTTCTAACCTTTTAATTCAGCTCTAAGCTCATCTAAATTTGTTTCTTAGATAAACACAATGTCTACTTGATTCAGCCCAAAACAGCAGCGATATTGCTCATCTTTACAGGATAACTATGGATATACACACACACATACATACAAAGTAAACTAGCACTTACACTAAGTGCCAGTTTGTATAAATGAAAGGAAATCAGCAGTTGGGAAGATGAGGCCAGACCTTCAAACTGCTGTGTGCTGATTGCTTTCCACCAAACTTCACACAGCCAAACCAGCAGATTAACAGCCAGCCTAACACTGATGCACAAAGGCACATTGTACCATAGCTTTGCATTCAGAGGACGACTGTATTTAACACAATTAAAGTAATTGCTCCAGTCTAGTCAGCACAGCAAGGTCTCCATTGGAGTTAATTAGTAAATGCCAGTAAAATACTTTGAACATGCAAATGCTAAATGTTAAATACTTCCATTATTAATATATTCTCACAAATGCTGCAAGGGTAGGCAGGTGCAGGGTTCCTGGAATGCTGCAGTGTCATAACATGCAAAGTAAAGCCAGTGTTTTTCTTAGTTTTAACACAAGAACTTGTTCCATGAACCAAGCTTTTGCCTCTGATATACACAACAGCTCAGGCCTTTTTATCAGCAAGGAAGCATCTTCTGTCATTCAACACAGACTAGACCCCCATGTTCATCTCAAATCATCTAATACATAAGCACATAAAGACTAGTTATTTGCGGGGAAAGAAAGAATAAAAACTGCATCAAGCAAATACAAGGAGCAGGATATAACTACGTACTGTAGTCTAAACTTCTGGAACAGAATTACAGCCACACATCCTGCCAAGACTCTTATACAGTGTATCAAACCCCAGCTTGATAAGAGAGCTTTAGGCAAATACCCAAAAAAGATAAGAAGGTAATGACTGAAGGCATTAAATAGAGAGAAGGAAGCAAAACATTCTGAATTAAAAGAGGTTAAAAGCACTGGGTCATACTTAGTCCTGGGAAACAAAGACTTAACCTCACACAGCTACGTCAGAGATAATAAAAGAGAGCAACAACTGATTATTCTTCCTAGTCATAGATAGAGAAAAAAATAATGAGATTAAGCCATAAAAGGGAAAATGGAAGATGAGTACTGAGAACCTTTATAACTCAAAGAGTGGAACAAGTAGCCCAGAGGCTGTAGAATACTCATCACTGAGGAAATTCAAGCTTAAGTAAACACCCATCTGTTATGGAATATTCTGTTATAATCGCTCCTGCTATTGTGCAAGGAGGTGGAAAGAGTTGCACCAAAGTCTGGGGACTAGATACCTACAAATTCATTTATTTCAGGTTGTCTGAAACGTTTATTTGAAACAACAAACATCTGGTTCTTAATCCTCCAATTAACACAGTTTCCAGCCCTAAGGAATTAACCACAGAATTCATGACAAACAGTTTATTTGCTAGCAGTGGTGTAAAACAAATTGCCTACAAACTTTTACATGGCTAATAGAGCAGTTTAATTGTGCTTTTTTTTGTCCCCCTCCTTTGAGGAGCACACTTGGATTTCAAAATAATATAAATAAAAATAGGAAGTCATCCCTGAGCAGAGACCTTTGCAGCAGTGTCTGAGCAGAGAATTACATGGTATAACAGACTCAGGCTCTCATTCATGATACTGACCTCCTCTGAAGAGCACTCTGAGATCTAACGATGAAAAGGACTGTAAAAAGCACTAGATGTTATCATTAGTATTCAGGAGGATGGAATTCTGTGACTTAGTTCAATTCAAAGGGACCAGCTTTCATAAGCTGGTGCTTATGAAAGCCGACATTTTAAACAAGGAAATAGCTCTGAGAGCAACATTAATGTGGGCTGACCAGGATGGGGTGAGGCCACGCTTTTCTGCCAACGTCTCCCAGCAGGTTGCGCTGCAGACTTGTTTAGTATCGTGGAACCAATTTAATGTCTGCTCACTCATGCTTTACCACTTTCACAATACAGTATTTTATGCTGTTTCCAGTCACACAAGAACTGCATAGTGCCTAAAACAGCATCCTGATCAAGAAAACACACATTACTGCTCACAACTCTATGCATTCTTGCACTCCTGTTGCTCCTGCCCATGCTAAAAGAGATTTCCTGCCTCCAGTTGGCCACAGTTGCTTATTCCAACCACTGTTACCACCTTTGACACCCTTGCAAACTCGATGGATTTCCACCCTGCTGCTTTCAGCTGCTGTGGATAAATTAAACAAAATAGAAAGTCAATCACCAAATGTTCTGGTACTCTGGCTTTAAAGATGTCTCTGATTGTAGGAGTGGAACATGCTGTTCATCAGTTTATTTGGCTGGCTTTGCCACTAGATGATTTTTAAGTAATCCTTTATTCTCACAAAACAGACTTTCAAACAATTAACCAATACAAACAACATATGCATTAAGATTCCATCCAGCAATACAGACTCCCAGTAATAGCGCTAGCATCTCTGCAAGCTTAAGGCAGTTTAATTGACCACCATAATTTACCTCGACGTTAGCATCATTTGGACAGCTTTTGAAAACGTATTTTTGTTAGTGGAGAAATGTGTTCTGTACACATTTGCTGTGGTCAACCTTATTTTCCTACCTACTGATTTGACTTTCTGCTCTGCATGACTAGTACTGAGAAAACAATTAGTAAAGCGAAGCACTTTGTCATTGCCCCTCATACCCTTTAAGCTCACTTAAATGGCGTTTCAATATCAGCACACTATAAGTTGTTAGAAGCTTTCCCTCTTCTGTATTTCCATACAATTGAGATATCTGCATTTCTTTATGTTGCTTTCTGTTGTCGTTGTCATTAATTTGCAGTTGCTCTAACACTTTTATGGATCTAACTATTAGTGCTACCTGATAATATGGAACACAGCACTAAGAGAAAGAACCACACACATCTCTATCTACTTCTTAATTGGGAAAATCAATTCTGAAGGCCTTGTTAAGAAACACACTGCACTATTCTGGGGTTTGTTTGCCATCCCAGCCTGTTGATTGCCTATCAATTTCTCCACAGACCCAGCATCTTCAGATGATAAAACACTTTCAGATGGAAGCCAGGAAGATAGATTTTTCCTTCACATCTGGAGTTAGCAAAGTACTGAACTTTTCCAGTACAAGCCCTCCCATTAATTCCTTGCCTTCCAGATGGCATCACAGCTATGTCTGTTCCTATTCCTTCAGATCATTCTGAGATCTGTAAATTCAAATAACTGCCATCTCTCCCTAGTTAGGTCTACCATGAACAGGGACTGTGACACACACAAGAGCTGAAGGTGAGGAGATGTAGAAATAAAACTGCCCTCATTGAGAACACATTCAGAATAATGAAATGCATTCTTACAGACAAGACCAGAGACGTAACTTTCAGAATTAACTTTTGGGATACCAGAGTCTAAACAAATAGTCCTACAAGTCACATGCTATGAAAGATTCAGTTACTAACAGTTTCCAATCTAGGCTGTAATTAAAACAAACAAACAAACAAGTTTTCTTATTGTTTTGTTTCTTTTAATAGCTTTAACACACAGGGATGAACACCAGCCTGCCTCTCCATGGCTACAGCAGGGAACTATTGTTACATCAGCTCTCTGTGCTTCCCTTAACAGGCACCTGGCAATTTCAGGCTTCTTAGCCCAATAATTTACAGTCATATAAATACCACAACAACAACACAAGATGTTAATTCTGCCAAGTAGTTCATGCTTGTCAGAGTGCAATCAATTAACTGGAACAAATACTTTAAGACTGCAGTCAAGTTGGCTGGCCAGTTCTGTTTGCCATTGTGTCAATTGCTTTAGAGCAGGGACTTCAGCTATTTCAACTGCCAAAAAAGCACAAACAATGGTTTTCAGAAAAATATAGCGCCTTCTCCTAAAATATGCTTTTCTTCAGGGTCAACAAAGCATTCTGTGGGATTTATGCCATATACACCAACATATAATGTTAGTTTCCATTAAGAAATAAAACCACTAGAAGTTATCATTATTGTGAACTCTTCAGAGAATACTGAAAAGACAGTGGTGTTATGATGTGCTCACAATATATGTGAGTAATATATAAATGTATAATATACTGACATACAATATATGTCAGTAATCTGTTCAGGGCTAACAGCTGATCCTCACAGAGTAACACCTCTGCTGCTGCTGAGGCTTCTCACTCACCAGTTGGGACTGCAGGATCCATCGTTGGCTTTTCCCAGGTATTGATCTGCTCCCAGGTAAATCCATTGGTTCCCAAGGCCACGCTATAACCACAGTTACTGTAGTGCTCATCAAAGGAACAACCACCTAAAAGCAAGGAAAACACATACATTCCTGCATTAATATTATACATAATCATGACACTAAAATCATTTAATTTCTCACACCTAGGTTTACAGAGGGAGAAATACAGAGGGAGGGGGAACAAACAAGTCATGTATAATATATTTCAGAGAGCAGAGAAGGTATCCAGAAAACAGTTTTGAACGTTCAACCTTTTTGTATCCCTTAGAAGTCTTTCTTCTCACATTGCTGCTCTTCTCCTCCATCAGCTCCCTTTATTTCCACCTATTTTCTTAACATTTTCACGGACAATTGCACATAACAAGCACACGCATTTGGGTCCCAGTGCTGGTATTTACAGAAAACTCCAGGTCAGATTTTTTAAAGAAATAAGAGAAAGAAAGAACCCAAATGGCAAAGACAAGCAAAGTATCCCTATACTACAGCAATACATGCTTGATTTCACTTGAGATTCAAATTACACTGGGTTGGGTTGCACTTTGAGAACTTGCATCCTTCCTTGCAACCACCTCTTATGCTTAATAACACAAAGTCCTATGTGACACATGACTACTTCTCCAGGCCTTTCAGAACTGGACCTCACAGTGTAAGCCTTTAATTTCTCTACAATGGGAGAATAACAAGAAGTGGATAGAAACTGGCATTCACACCTTCCAGACTGTTGACTAAGTGATCTTTCCTACTCCGGTTCCTGAAATACTTGAATGTGGTTCACTGCCACCTGGCAGCTGCCTGAACACTTACAAATCAAGATAAATGCATTGACGGTGGGGGAAAAATATATATTTCAACACATGCTCGTGTGCCAGGCAAACTAATTCAATTAGTTTATCCCCATTTAGTACTAGTGGATCATTACTACACTGCTGAACCTCCCCTTCCATTGCCTCAGGTACATTCCTCACATCTCCCCATCTTGGTTTGCCAAACATATTGTAGTACTGGCTCTATTACATGAGGTAATTTGGGTGTTTGGGTTTTGACCTTAATTATGACAACAGTGTCACTGCTCTGCTTTTGTTTTCTCTTACAGAAGCAAGGAGAAATCTCTGGGCAGTTACTCCAAAGTCAGCTGGACATATCTAACACTTCTGGAGCTGCAGGGACTGAGCACTGCTCAGGGCTACACGATCTTGCTGTGCCAGCCAAACTGCCAATTGCTCCTGACACTAATCAGAGTTATATGCACAGAGACGTTCCCGGCTCTTTACCTTCCCACAGGCTGCATTCCCTACACATGCACAACGAATAGCAAGTACACAAGTGATCTCTGGTTTCAATTCAATAACCGTTACCCAGCAGTGGGTCATTTAAGCATTCTTTAGTTTTAACATGTGTTTTTTTTCTCTACGTGTCCCAAGGAAGACCAAACCCATCTCAGTTACATCAAAATTCCTCATACAATCCTTATTCTGCTAAAGGACTTAAAGTGCACTCCAACCACAAATGATTTTCTAAAAATTCATGTCAAAATTCACACAAATTATTCCTATTTAAGCACACGCTTGAAGGATTTGTTGGATAGAGTACCTGACCGTAGTCGGTGTTGTTCAAGTTTAAAGATTAAGCTTGTCGTAACAGAAAAAAATTGTTATGTTGTGTAATTTTAATATAAATAGTTCTGAGTTTAGCAGATTTTATGACCCTTGCAGCCTTGCCTGCTCCAGCAGAGACCTTGCAAATGTATTTCCTACAGCATTTAAAAGTAGTTTTTGCTTTAAATTTACAGTTCTTGTGAGGCTTTCAGAGCTGTCAAAATGAGCAGGACCGCACTTCAGCTGTTTCCCTCAAGTTTTAATTTAATTTAGGTGAAAAAGTTCAAGTTTAAAATATTAAATGTGCTTATTAAAATGTCTGACAGAAAAAACAGGTGCTCTGGATTGTCTGTGAGAAGCATGCAATGCAGCCAAAAATCACCTTCTCCCATAGCGAGCAGGCACAAGAGACAATATCAAATACTCTGCTCTCCGTCTCCATGCAGGGCATTCTAGTTTTAATAGATTCACTCTAATAGGAGGACTTCAGACAAACTCCATTTACACAACACCTCTCTAAAGCACGCTACAGTACAGTAAGTGGTGCTGTCTCTCAGCTCTTCCTTTGAAGGAGTTGCAAATAAATACTCTGATCAAGACATGCAATTGTACGAGGACTCGCGTACAGAGAAAATTACGCAGGTGCTGATAGTCTCAGAAGCAAAATGAGACGACAACAAAATACAGGGTAGAAGTCCTTATTTAACAGGGAACCTAATTGCTGATATACAGATACAATTAGCCAAATAGATTGTTTTATGTACACAGAGGCGGGTGAAGTTGGAGGGCAAGCTGAACAAGGATAGTGAGAGCTTCTGGAAATTAATTGGGAGTTTCCACTGATAAGAGACAACACCTTAAGAAGCTTGAAAGTGCCTTGAATGAAATTCAAGGCTAACCCGTGTAGTGAGATTGGATAAGAAAGGATAAACCATGGAGAGCCTTAAAAGCAGCTGCAAACACATCTACATTTCTGAAGAAAGAAAAGTTAGTGGAGGAACCACCAAATGCAAAGTGACAAGGCAATAAACCAGATGGATTAATTTACTGGAAGCAGAATTGGAATTTGGAGAGGTGAATTTGCAGGAAATGAGGACAGGGGGGAAAAAAAGCATTGGAGTCGATTCTCAATGCTCGGATAAGCAGAGTGGCTGCACAGGGAGCACACAACGGCTCAATCCTGGTGATCAAGAAGAGGAAAGCACCTGTCGGCTTTGTGCTAGAGAGTGGCAAAAGGGACAAGAACTAAAAGTGGACCTAGTTGGGACGCAGCCATGATCACCCGTGAGCAAGAAAGCTCTTTCTCAAACAATCTGTGCCCTGTGGAAGTGGTCATGCCCAGCCTAGCACAGCCCTGCCTTCTCCTCCCAGAGGTGCCCTGCTGCCAGCCCCCACTCATAGACACCCACTGCAGATATTTAGAGCACCAAACTCTGCTTTAATCCATGCATATGGCCACCAGATCAAATAGGATCACCCCATCCATGCAACCAGCAGCACCCCACTGCCCATGGAGCCCACAGCCTGGTCCAGGCTGCAGCAGGCTCTGAGCAGAGCAAACCGTGCATAAGGGGAGAAGAGAGAGTTTAAAGAGAAGCACAGCATCTTGCCTCTTCTGGGGAATACTGCTGACCCAACTGATGAGTGTGCTGTTATGTTCAAGTGTGTGTGCGTGAGAACAAGCTCCCAAGCAAGATGGCAAGGCAGCAAGGTGAAGGCACACGTGGCATTTGCACAAGTGCTAACCTGCTGGGATGGAGCCATCCGCTCTGCTACATGAGCAGCTCATTGCCAGGTCCTTAGAAATTCAATTACTCCCCACTGATTAATTTCAGTCTAAACAAAAAAATGTAATTACGGACTTTAAATGCCTACTTAAGTAGGGATAGCGACTCCAAAATGGCATAGTAGGCTGAAACCTGCAGGTGAGTTCCTTTCACTGGCAGCAGCACAAGCTTAATATTTACTATTTCCTAAGACATCACCTGTATGGATACCTAAAAGCTACAGCTCTGCAGGAACATAACAAGAGAAGAAAAACCACATAGATAAGTTCCATCTTAATACAAAATCAGCCACTGCTGAAACAAAACTGCTTGACTGCAGAACAGGGATTTTCATTAACAGAGAGAAGATAATTCATTATAAAAGATATCATGAAGTGAATTTAGATTCTAGGTTTGCACGTCACAGCTCTACCCACAGCGTCACAAAGCAGCTCAGAGGAAAAGTAAAGCACTTGCACACCAACCAAAATAAGGTTTGGTGTCTTCGTTAATAATTAACAGGGCTAAGGATTTCGGGATGCAAACCAGAATCTTTCCATTAATCAGCTAAAAATTAAGTGAAGAAATACAATTGCTAAGTAGGGCAAAAAAAGAAAGGAAACTGAGATGACTCTGATACTGTTAAGATAATGCATGTGGTGTTGACCATCTCTTTTCACACAAAATGAAAGCCAAAAAAGGATGAAGTCGTTCCCTTCCTGAAAAGGGTCATATTGAAGCAAATAACAGCTCACACAGGACAGATTAAATATCCCTTGTTTTACACTGCAGGCTTGTAACAATGCCACTGCTCATCTGAGTGATGCTAATTAATCTTGAACAGACCTATCATCAGTTACTGAGTCTTCCCCCGGATTAAATGTAAACCAGCCTTGCATAAATTGAGTGCCTCCTTTGAATATATAATTGAATTTGCAGAAGTGTGCGCCAGGGGGGTGTTTAAATAAGTGCACAAATATGATAAAAAGGACTTCACGCCATTATATCTAATTCAGTAAGCAAAAATAATGGCAGGGCACGTTCCAATTAGTGTTTGATTTATTTATTTTAACAAATCCAATTAGTAGAATGTTTTATAAAGTCATCCAATGTCAAACTCTCACAGACTCACTAGATAAAAAACAATACTTCTAAAGAGGGATAAAGAAATATACTAATGGGAGAAGCCTCGTTGGTTATCCTGTATTTCTAGATACAGACTGAAAATAACACACCCTCAGACAGTTCAATGAGGCATTTACAACATTCCCAGTGTGGGGAGGGGGGGAAGAGAGCAAGAACCTCAATAGTGCCGTTTGTCACCTTCCATGCCTTTGCTTTGGGGATAGAAATTATAACAGCACACACCATTCCAACCAATGCTTTTTCCCTGGAATACTTGTTCTGAAAATGGGTTGAAATTGATTCATTTCATTCTTAGCCTCACAAAATAAGAAGAGAGTTCAGGAAGAAACAGATGGTCATAGAATGAGACAGTGCTTGGGAATTGTAAGACTCCAGAAATTAAAACAAAACCAAACAACGCTCTCTGATCAATAATTTTTGTCTATACTTCACTGAAAGAGCTGCATTTGGCTCCTTAGAAAAACAATTTATTCCACACGATTTGTCTTACAAGAATCCATTTGTAATAAATTTCTCAGATTGCAGACTTCATGTAGCACAGGGTGTGCAAATCAACTTTGTGTTGAGCCACTTCATTTAAGACAGGGTAAATCTTTTCAAGGGCTATTGAGTTTTCTTTCATCAGGGGTGGTAGCTACAACTTCATATACCTTCTACTCCATCCAGAAAGGTTAACACAGAAGTCATCAGAAATACACGTACAAGCAACCAGAAATGCTAAGCTGAACAGATCCAACTTCGACAGACCTATTTCTGATGAGCACTGTCCAGTGACCTCAGCTCTCAACAGGCATCATACCAAAGAGAAGGCAGAGGGTGCTTGTCACTTGAGTCATCATTAGTTTCATGTGTAACAGCCTAGAAGTGATAAGCTTTGTGATTCTGCATAGTACAAGATAGGAAGTTTCAGAAAGGCTCATTCCTCAGAAAATCATCCTTCTGCCATCTTATCAATCTACTGTTGTAACTGGTTAATTTCAATCAATACCTCCTTATTTTCCTGAATTACTTCTATATTACCTGTTTTTTCAAGAAAAAGACTTTTGTAAAGAGAAAAGTTGCCTTTACCATCTCAAAACCTACCACGTGTTCGCTGCATATATTCAGAATATGAGGAAGATGCTTCTCTTTAAACTGCAGGGAAAGCTCTGGTAAGGTTTTGTCCCTCAGTCACCTGAGGGTCTACACCAGAAGAAATTAAGGAGCAGATTCCCCAGCATAAAACAAGGTATAATTTTCTTATGTCAGTTGCTTGAGCTCATACCTAACAGAAATTCAGATAACACAACTGTGAAATGCAAATCCACATTTACTCTTCAAAGTCTTGTGTTGACAGAGCTGCATTTCTCAAGCTATCCAGAAATTTTGGGCTTCAGGAGGAAACACCAATGATTTCTCCAGTGCTTCAAACACATTCATTTCCCCTACAAGTACAATGACTTGTTGGTTCTCTGCTGCCATATCAGTCCTCACTGTCATGGGGTGGATTCATCTGCCACAGTGGAGATCCATTAACTTCCTTTCCATCTTACTTTCAACACAAAGTATTAGTTGGTTTGGACATATGCAAGGGAGGTTTTATCTATTCTCCAATTGTAACGTTGAATTGCTTTAAATATATACACGTTTATAAACCCAATGTTGTTTTAAGCTACAGCACCAAGTCAGTTCACCCAGCATGGCACATGAGCTGGCTCTCAAGGAATCCAGGCTTTGCAAATGAAGCTTAGCTTCAGGCTGCTGAAACACCAGGATTAACTTGCAGGAAGTTTTCGGGCCGGCCTATCTTCATGTAATTTAACTTCCAAGATTCCTTTCTGATCGCCGAAGTCGCCTGACTCGGAGCCGTCCCGGACCGATCAGCAGCGGCTGACCGCGTGGTCAAGGGGGATCTCGGGCGGTTCCTTCAAGCAGGGAACCCCCGGGTAGAGGAGAAGCCCGGCAGCTCTCAGGGAGCAGCTGACGCAGCCGCTGACGCAGCGTGTGGGCGTTCCCTGCCTACGGAGGGAGATTTAAACGGGCACATTGCTCGGCAGAATCCTTTCTGATCGCCGAAGTCGCCTGACTCGGAGCCGTCCCGGACCGATCAGCAGCGGCTGACCGCGTGGTCAAGGGGGATCTCGGGCGGTTCCTTCAAGCAGGGAACCCCCGGGTAGAGGAGAAGCCCGGCAGCTCTCAGGGAGCAGCTGACGCAGCCGCTGACGCAGCGTGTGGGCGTTCCCTGCCTACGGAGGGAGATTTAAACGGGCACATTGCTCGGCAGAATCCTTTCTGATCGCCGAAGTCGCCTGACTCGGAGCCGTCCCGGACCGATCAGCAGCGGCTGACCGCGTGGTCAAGGGGGATCTCGGGCGGTTCCTTCAAGCAGGGAACCCCCGGGTAGAGGAGAAGCCCGGCAGCTCTCAGGGAGCAGCTGACGCAGCCGCTGACGCAGCGTGTGGGCGTTCCCTGCCTACGGAGGGAGATTTAAACGGGCACATTGCTCGGCAGAATCCTTTCTGATCGCCGAAGTCGCCTGACTCGGAGCCGTCCCGGACCGATCAGCAGCGGCTGACCGCGTGGTCAAGGGGGATCTCGGGCGGTTCCTTCAAGCAGGGAACCCCCGGGTAGAGGAGAAGCCCGGCAGCTCTCAGGGAGAGCTTTTTTATTTAATTTTTTTAATAAGCCTAGAATTATTATGTTAGAGCTTCAAACAAGCAGCAGTCATCGGTTCACTCATATTGTGCATGGCGATGAATGAAAACAAAAAGATGGACTATCAGGAATCCCAAGGAGGATCTCCTTGTAGCTGAGATGCTTTCTTTGAAGACTTCTAAGCTACTGTCCTTGTGAGTTCTGGCAATGGAACAGAAATCATGTTAACTGCCACAACAGTGAAAAAGGAAAGCAGTTAAACGCAATCTGGTTGCAATCAAAAGTAACTGAAACAGATTTTTATCACTTTTAGAGAGCAAAAAATTAAGCTGAGATTTTCAGAAGGCATTTTATTACCTCAGTGCTTTTCCCAAGTGAAATAAATAACTCCTTTTCTCTGTGGTAGTTGCTGTCATTCAGTCTGCAATGACCTCTCTAATTCTCTCTGCATCTGACATTCACTGATCCTTCACCACATTTCCAGAGCCAACCTCCACTAACACCTAGCATGATCCAAAGACCACCCCTCCATTTTATACTCATAGAAAGCTACATACAGCATGCATAAAGACAAGGTAGTCATGATTTGATTACAGATTGTGCCCGCATACAGGTAATTTTAAAAATACCTGTTTCAAAGTTTTCCTCTAGAAACTTAAATCCAATAGTTTCATAGGTTCACTGAATAGATTCATAGAATGGCCTGGGTTAAACAGGACCACAATGATCATCCGGTTTCAACCCCCCTGCTATGTGCAGGGTCGCCAGCCACCAGACCAGGATGCCCAGAGCCACATCCTAGTTTGATTCTTTCTGATCAATACTGATTTTTTTTTGTTAAACTGCTTCTGAAGCACTCGTGCAATTTAAGCATCCAGCGTGGCATAGATCTCCAAAGATTGCTTCTTGATATTTAAGCTGGTGTATATAAAATGTAATAGCTCAACTGCATACCAGTCAAATACCAGAGAGTTACCTAGAAAAATGGATATAACCTGTTCAGACAGAATCTCATTGGCTCATATCACAATAATAATAACTTGCAATGAGTGTTGCAATTGACATATCTTGTTAAATTTAATTCTGTGCTTATTGGAAGTTACTCCGAGTGTTTGGCTGCATAAATAAATTTTATTGAGGTCTATCAATTTTTGCAGCTATGAGTTTGCACCTTCCATAGACTGAGGTCCATAAAATACTCTCTTATTTGTTGCCAGCAGTTTCAATTTACATGTAAAGTGCAGGGTTCAAGGATAGTAGGAGATGTGTTTTTAAAACTGTTTTCAGTTGCATCATGATCTTCATTTAATGTGTCAGGAGAGACTCAGGCCTTGAAATAACAGCAGTGAGCCAGCTGCTCTGTTCTCAGGTGCCCTGCAGTCAGGCTGGGGGCAGGATGTCAAATGCTGGATGGACTACGCGAAAGACCTTGCAAAGTCTGGTCAGCTGAGTGATGGCCAAGGCACCAACAATCAGCTGGACTCAAAAGTTAATTATCTGTTACTTGATTTTTGTTTTCTTTTTTAAGTCCATTTATTTTCTATTTTTCACACATTTTGATGTTCTTGAGTGCCCCAATTGCACTGTAATAACAGAAATGCCTTCCAGAATCATAGTACAGTGGGGGCAAACAGCACCAGGAGCCTTGTTATCCTCTGCAGCACACTGCAAACATGGGAATCATGGGAAGATTTGCTTACTTTTAGCCTGTAGCACAAATATCTTTGTCCAAAGAGCAAAACACAGATAGGTGCCAGGAAAGACTAGATCCCTGCCTGATAGCAAACGAGTCCCTGAAAATATATAGAGCTCCCTTTCTGCTTAACCAAATATCCAACTTAGGTATGTGAGCAGAAATGCTAAAGTGCCCCTCTAATTACAGCTTTGAATCTTCAACTTGCAGTGCCAGACCCAGAACACGCATTTAGCAGAGACACAGCTGTTGGCTCCTAAACTGTGTATTAGAGAAGGACAGCAGGGGAAAGGAGAAAAAATTAAAGGCATTAACACAAATGCAACTCTCTAATAGCAGCTCATATTGTGTTAAAAAGGAGGCCACCAGAGCACATCTCACCGCACAGTGTTGTCCTGAAACAGCTGCAACCAGAGACAAAGCAAAGGTAATCTCAAATAATGACCATCAGCCATGTAATACTAAGGCAGTTCCACTAAGGGAGAAAACAGCTTCTCCTTCATCCTCTGATGCAGAAAATCATTTGCTAATAGAAGATTGAGAACAGTTCAATGCTATCCGCTCAGATCCTTGGTTTTAGAGGAATTCCAAACTGCACAAATGGGCTCATTTGTAATGTTTTAAGTTCACTACGCATTTCATTTCAAAATGGGTTCCGGCTGTGCTGTTGTTATAGAAAACCTGAATGGTAGCAGAAAAATAATAAACAGTATGCCCTCATCCAAAGCCTTCCTCCCATTTCTGGGATGGATCTTCTCCATTTTGAGTCTGAAACTTAGAATGCTACGTTTTAAATTGAAACTATTTCTAAAGGAGGATTTTCTGAATTCCTCCGTTCCTACTTCTTAAAATAGCATCAGTTTGAACCATGCCAGGAAGCATTATATGTTTAAAGCACCTCTTCCCAAGATATGAAAGGCAGAACATCAACACAATTACTTTTCAAGATACTCAACAGCCAATTTCTAGCAGGAAACCTTTTGCTGTCATATTTGGTCACGGTTTAAACCTTGTGTCATTGAGTTGAGAGACACGAACCAGGTACCCTGAGCTTCTTATCCCAAGTGCACACAGGTCTAACCTGTGCTTCATGCTCTAGTGCAAACATACTTGGTACAGCTGAGATGGCCCAGGGAAAGGCACCTAAAGATCCAAGTTTAGAACCTGGTCTGAATAGCATTTAACATACAGTAGGTCACAATACATCAATATTTCCTTTGAGTAACCTACAAGGATTTTGTGACGTTTTCTACATAGAGTGCAATACAAAACAGTTCTGCAGTCAAAGATTTCATCACTGTTCCTACATTGAAATAGTTCTGGCTCACAGGTGCGACTCAGATGCACAAAAAGCTCATTTGCTGAAGTCTAATTCTGGAAGAAGTCTTTGCATCACTCTAAGAAAGTAAATCCCTTTGCTTACAGAATTTCTCTTTGCAGTAGAGGTCTAACAACGCTGCCTCTGTTAATTAGACAAACACTTACTCTACGATATTGTTCTATCCATACACCATCAAGCCCTAAAAAATTTCTCTCCCACTTGATTTTGGTAGAGGAAAGGGTATTTATGCACACAACTGCATGCACTCGCTTTACAAGATGACACAGGCAACCTCATTAACATGTAATGCATTCCCAGTGTCCCCAGGTGAAAGTGCAGATACTCAGAAGCAGAGATGAAAGCGCCATCCTAAAGATCTCAGCTATGCAGTTAAAATTGAGTGTAAAAATTCAAATCAACTCAGTGTTCTTCAATAATATTTTCATGCCAGACACTGTAATTTTAAAGTAATTGTGTAGAATCTGATTCATTAAATAGATAATGCTTCAAAACATTACAATGATAATATTAACTCAGAAATTAGATTCAGTTTCTGATCAAATGAATTGGTACTAAATATACCCATTAAATTAGAACCACATTGTAACTCCATTGATACTTCAGTTAGCAAGAACACGTAAGGCACTACTGCCAAAAATGTAAGAAATGAAGGTAATGCTTTCTTGGCGTTTGCCCCATGGTCCTTCTCTTAAGAAAAAGCAACTTAAGATCTTTCAGGCTTCAGATGCAGGTTTTAGCATATCACATCAAGCACAATAGTGACAAAAATAAGCTAGTCAGGTATCTCCATTTGTTATTCATGCACTTCCTAGCCTAAGAGAACAAGCATGGTACCGTATCAGACCTTTGTTGATGCCCCTGAGTTCCATCATAATCGCCTGAACCTGCACATATCTGAGGTTGGCAGAAGGAAAAGACAGCAGAGCACTTCATGCTGCTTCCAAAACAGAAGAGTGACAGCAGCACGTCAGACCAAAGGTCAGACATCTGCTAGACGTCACTTGGGAAAGATGCAGAAATAGGACATGCACACAACAGATCTTCTTCAAAACTCCTTCCCAGCCCCAAACAAGCCTCTCTCAAGTCAGTTGTTCTTTCCCCATGAATCTACCCAACCATTTTCAGAACCTTCACGTTTGTGATGCTTCTACAGCTGAACCGCACTCCGACAGCTGGCTACTACTTTCCTGGGGATACTTAGAGATGGGGTGATTTTTGCCCTTACGCAAAGCCATACAAGCACAGGACAGTGACGCTGTCTTTGCAGAGATGGCATTTACCTCATGTGCTGAACTGACACTTTAGTGATGAGAAAGGGATTACAGCGTATTGTTTTCCCATGTAAGTGACAGCGCTTGTCGGGCTGTACCCAGGAGGCATAACTGTTTTAAATCACATTCTGCACTTTGGGACAAGATAGACTTCTCACTAGGCTATCAGCCAACAGTACTTTTTTTTTTCCCTCTCCTTGTGAAGAACTGTCTCTCAGGGAGAAAAAGAATCGGTATACTTGACTGTATTGCAGCAGTTCTAGTAGTTTAAGGCTATTTTAAGATTATCTAATGAAGAGAAACCTGACAATGAGGTCCCAGCTGGAATAAAGATGTTATTTAACTACCTCTGAAAACACTTATCTGTGGCAGAAACTAATAGAATTTCCCAGAACTGTTACCACAATTAACATGGACTTTGATGAGCAATATTTAACTAGCAGTTATCATTTTATTAGCATAAGGACTAAAAAGAATCAAGGCGATGGGCTTGGTTTCAAATGTAAAGATCATACCAAATCGTTTTGAGTAGTTCAAGTTTTACTTTAATGAAATCTTTCCCCTTTCTTCTTTTTTTTCCCTCCTCCTCTGAGAGATTTTATATCCATAAATCATCTGCATTCAAGTGCAGGACAGCTGGGAACATTGATTTATGGAATATATTTGACCTGACTTATAATTATGTCACCAACTTCCAAAAACACTGCTCCAACCTCAGCGATCCCACTCCTCACAGAATCACACAGTCTTCACGCTGTACACAGAGCTAATTGACGTAACGCTTCTTCTGCAGATTGGATGGCATCACGAACACTGAGTGAATTTGATTACACTCAACACTGAAAACAAGAATAAGTAGAGACCTTTTCTTTCTTCAGAGTGAGTTGACAGTAGCCACTGGGAATACTGCATGCATGACAGCAGCAACTAATGAAGGACTAAGCAATTATTGCTTGAGTCAAGTGCCAGGAATAAAAATTACATCATCTATTAGCAGAAAATCCAGCTTAATTACCTGATCATCTCTACCTGTACTGATTGAGGTAGAAAATATCAAGCCATTCTCAAGAGGACTATAGCCAATGGCATGGCATCCATTGGTATCATCACTTTTTCTTGCTGCTGTCACCAGAGATCATCTTGACGTGGCCTTTTAAGGCTCGACAGAGGGCACCATAGGGAGGACAAAACGATGTAGAAAAGAATATACTTCTAAGTCTCAAGGGGTTTGTACAAAACACTGTTTCACTTCAGTAAAAGTTCTCAGACTGCTCTAGAGTGAGGCTTCCACATCAAGAAAAAAAAACCTCATCAAAAAACACTGTTGTGAGAATGGTATCTTCAGACTTGCACAGGCTACACTCTCCTGAACACAAGAGATGGGGATGTGAGAACAAAGTTTACATTTACCTACACGATGGGAGAAAGCAAACCTGAGCTACCTCACCAAGAGGAAAGCACCAAGATGTTAAGCCATCCTACCAAGATGCTTCTGGATGTGTAACTTGGTGACCTGGTCAGTGAAGGGGTGCCCATTAGAAAAATAGAGCAATCTGGAGTGTTTAGAGCATTCTGTTATTTTTCCTTTCTTTCTGTGTATTTCCATGAGGAGCCACTGTCTTTCCGGATTAATAAAGTCACACTCTTGTGGTCTTCTCACAGGGAAAGTTGTCAGTTTTACCAATAATCCTCATAGCCCTTCTTTGCATCTGTAATGTTCTGAATTAATCCTTCCTCTAAAGGAGCACCTAAGTTGTACAGAACATGCCAAATTAAGTTACTTTTTATCTGCATAACAGCATTCTTATTTTACCATCCTTCCTTACAGGAATTCGTTCCCTGCGTTAGGACAAATCTCTCACTCACCTCAATCTCCTTTTATTAATGCTCCAGCAGCTTTTTGTCACTTTCAGCTGATTCTCTATCTTTAAGTAAGAATCTAATTAATCCGGACATGCATGACCTTACACACTGCAATACTAAATTACATCCAATTTCGATTTCACCCCATTTCAAAGCTTTCGTTCCTCCAGTGACTTGCGGAATCAAACTCTATAATCCAGAGATGGGTTATAAAGCAGGTATGTTTATTCCAGCGTTGCGCAGCGCCGGGTGCAAGGGGGATAGCTCCTCCAAACTTGCACCCCGTAAAGAGAAAAGTGTGTTACAGATATAGGTTAAGCTAATACATAATCAATAGTCTCCTCCTCAGTTTGATTACATATTCATTACATTCCCTATGGCCCCGTTCCCCGCGACCCCATTCCCTCATTCCCCCTGACCCCATTCCCTGCGACCCTTGCCGATGTTTTGGGGTGAAATTCTTCTTCTGTTTTCTTCTTGGTGTTATCTGCTGTTATTGTTCTCCCATGTCGGCATCATCTTGCCCGGGGGGGGGGGATCTAATCCTTCTTGTCAGAGGTCTCCGGACAGTTTCTTCTTATCTTTATTGCTCTCTTCTCTGGCTTTATTTTGACTAAGTGTCTGCAATTCCCCCTTTCCCTGCACTTTTAAATGTACAGTTACCCTTTGTCTTGGTTTCTGTGAAGTTCCCCTTTCCCTTTCTATAGCACAGTGTTACCTTACCACCATTTTGAGGCTTTGCTCACTCTTCAATTCCCCCCTTTTCTTCAATCTAGCAGGCTTTTACCTGCTAGATTCTTAATGGGTCTCAAAATAGGCTCCGCTCTCTACCTTTTGTCTCAGCTCATGTCTCTTCCAAACCTCGTATTCCCTTCCAGTACCTTGGTACAGACACAAAAGACATCTTATAACAACACAAGTAAAACACACCAAGAGTAGCAAGGTGATGCAGGCTAAGAAAAGCTGTTTTAGTCATCCTAAATTTGGCAACTAGTAAGTTTATCCCATGATCCAGAGAAAACTATTCCCCAATCGGTGTTATCCCTGCCTACTCCATGTTGCAATGCATCTTTGGATAAACAGGATATCTCCTTTTGGATTGTCCATCAAGCATCTGCAGCAGCATCCTCAATTGTTTCTAAGGTTACAGAAATTTTCATACAGTGGTACCCCCCTTTTCTTGGGAGTTCTGTGAACTCAATTTGCCGTTGTTGCCCTGGAAGGCCCTCTCCTGTGAGGCCCACTTGTGCCCTGTTCCTGGTACTGGGACTGTACTTTGTAGTGTTGGTTTGCCCAATATATTCTCTTATCTTCCCTTATAACCAATTTCCATAAAATACTAAAGGGCATAATAATGTGTCCATTTGGGCATGCACACATCTGTCAGCTTGCTCTCTTCCTTTCTAAATTATTAATTGGACTCCTGTTCTCTTTAGAATATTTTACAGGTTTTGACTTGGCTTCAGAGATTTTAAGTTTACCGTCTGGAATTGAAGCCCTCTTCAACTGCCTGTTCTGCCACCTGATCTATCATCTTATTTTCTGTTTCCTGTACAGTGTTACATTTCTGATGTCTTTTACAACATATAATAACCATTGGTAGATTTAAATCTGTTTTCCTTGTGTGTGAGCAATCCTTGCTCTTTTCAGATGGTACTATGAGCGTGTGGCACATATTTAGCATCTGTCCATATGATTAAGGCTCTTGTCAAGGCAGTTATTTCAGTCTTCTGAGGGGAAGTCCCCACAGCTGGTGGTTGTGCTTCGGTTACCTGGTCAGTAGCAGTTACTGTATGTCCTGCCTTACAGTCTCCTTGTCTCATAAAACTGCAGCTTCTGGTAAACCAGGTGTCTTCTGCATCTTCTAAGGGTTCGTCCTTCAGGTTCGACTGACTGGCTGGAATGTGCAGCTTCAGTTGATTTAAAGCAGTCATGTAATACTGGTTCTCCGGGAGTTCCGCTAAGGAAAGATACTGGGTTGACAATATTAGTCACAATTATTTCTACATCACCCTGCTCTACCAGGATGGCCTGGTATTTCAGGAATCTTTGGGGTGAGAGCCAATGAACTAATGTCCCCCTTTTGCCTCCAATACAGTAAACACTGTATGAGATATTAAAACTGGTGTCCTTTGGCCCAGTGTAGATTTATAGGCTTCTTGAATATTGAGCACTAGTGCAGCCACTGCCCTCAGGCACCATCCCTTACTCACTTCAAGCTGTTTGAGGTTTACCATCAGTCCGTAGCTGTGTATCCATGGTCAGCATCCTCCTGTCATTCCTGGGAACGTATGGAGTTCCTTGACAGTTTGCAGCTCAGGGGCTTAGCAGATGGCTTCTTTCTTGGCAGTCCTTAAGGTCCAAAGTCCAGCTGTAATTTCTGAGTTATTTGTGCTTTCTGTAAACCAAGAAACTCAGCAAACTCTCAGTCTATTGTACACAGTTCTTTTGTTGCTGTGGCATCCACATGCTCCAGTAAAGTTAGTTCCACCCTAGGATGGAGGATCCCAGGTCTCAGGCTCACAAGTTGACCGGTTCTCAAAAATCATTAAGCTGTTCTCACAACCCTGGGTAACACTGTCCAGGTTAACTGAGTCTCTTCTCCCTTTATTAGGGCTTTCCTATTCAAAGGCAAATAACCTTAGGCTTCCTTTAGCCAAACCAGGCAGAAGAGACATCCCTCAAATCCAGAAGGTAAACTCCACCTAGTCATTCCTTAACTTGGTTGATAAAGTGCATAGATTTTCCATCACTGAGTGTATCCATTCAACAATTCTATTACTTGTCCTCATGTCTTCTACCAAACTACCGAAAATTTAGCAAATTGGCAAAACTGGAGTTTTGTACTTGGATTCCCATTCAATTAGCAATTCAAACTCAAAAAAAATTATCTATTATTTCTTTTATCCTTCTACAGTCACATATCCTCAAAGGGCACCACTTTACCCTGAGTGGGTGAGCTCTTGCTTTTAACTTAATTTTTGGCCCTGATGCCCACACCCCTAAGTGTGTCTTATTTGAGATTGCTGTGGCTCCTGGGGGTATAACATTGTTTTTCCCAGTTTGTGTTAATAGTCAGACTTACAATTCTTAATCAGCCAATATTGTTTGACCCTTAGCTCCAGTTTTATTAAATTTCTTGCCAGGGTAACCTGACAGGTACAAGAATTCCTGTATTCCTACTTGTTTTCTTAGCTTATATTTAATTAATTCCAAAAGTAAGCCTTTTCTTGTTGGGCAGTAGCACCTACTAATGTTACAAAACCATCTATGGGTAGTAAGAAGCTCCCATATCCATCAGAAAATGAACTACTTTATCCTGCTTCTTTAGCTGCAGTTTCATCGGTGTATCTGCTAGGGTAAACTTCCCAAGTTCTCATTGTTCAGTTCTGCAATCAGAGACAATTCCTTCTCACTCAGCTTGGTCGGATTTCTCTACCAGTGTCCCACTGCAGTTTGTACACTACTTTCATTCCAGCGGAGCAGAGCCCTCCCTGGGCTCTTCAAGCCTCCCTCCCCTTTCCTTGTGGGGGATCTCTGGGTCCTATGGCCCTACTCTAGCACCACAACAGTAACAGCTGTTATTATTCTCAATTTCCTGAACATCTCTGATTCTCAATCAGGTGTTTGTTTTGTTTTCTGTTGTTGTTGTTGTTTGTTTGTTTTCTTCTTATTGTACTCCTCTCTTTAGACCTGACATCCCTGTTTTTATCTTTGCCTTCCTCAACCTGTGTCCTTCCCAAACCTTTTCGCTTTCCAAACTCTAATCATTACATTTCACCTCCTCTCCAGAGCCTTCCAGTGCTGCCCAGATTTCAGATTTCCCACATCTCTGCACATGAAGGCTATTCTCACTTCCAATGCCCTGTCCTCTCCACCTCCCCCTTTGCAGTTTACAGCAGCAGTCTCTGACCCTGGCTCCCTCTCCCACTCTGAGAGTTCTGATTGCAGGGGAACGGTGCGGGGGGTTGTTCTCATGCCAGCACAGATAAACTCACTTTCTCTTTAACCCTTTTTCCTCTGTACACTATTCCACTATTTGTACCCTCAGTTACACTTCCACATACCCTCAACTATACTTCCGTATGCCATTAACAACTACACTTTCTTATACCAGCAAAACAGTTTGTCCCATTCCCTTCAAAACCCACAAATCAAGCAACACAGTTCTTCAGTTTCCATAAACACCCTTACTACCTTATAACTTTCCCTTAGCAATCCATATCGTTCAGTTATAAACCTCTCGCCACAGAGCCAGCACTGACTGACCCACCTCCCTTACACCTCTTCGCAGGCAGAACACAGTATCACATAAATGGCTTGATACTCATTCCACACAGACATCCCTCTATATGTTCATTGTCCCTGTCCTCTAGCTTATACATCAACCACCACTGATTACAATATTTAATCAGGATTTTTTTTTTTCGGCTCAGGGTTCCTCCTGGTTCCCCAGCGATATCTCGCCAATGTGCCAGTATACACCCCAGGGGTGAGCGCGCAGGGACCTCTTTGCTCTGTGATTTTCCCATCGTAACTTAATATAAACCACCATATTCTTTTATAAGTAAAACCACTTCTGACACAACAGCATTGTTATGACTTATGACCACATACTTTACAACAACCAGTAATTAATAATACAAAATAAACATGTATTAAAACAAAGACATACAAGTATTGGAGACAACTTTCGCTTCGTCCGTCCCCGGCCGTTTCCCTCGCGGGAGGACGGAACCGCGGGTCGGGACTCCGCACTCGCCCCGCAGCTGTGCTGCGTCTCACTCACACCACACTCACACGACAATTCAAGCACAATTACATTATATCATTTGTTAAGCTTAACCAAAGATGTTAAGAACACCGGTGCTAGTTGTTGACTTAGGTCACCTATATAAACAGCACTGTACGATACCAATTATCCCAGGATTACCCAAATCACCCTGTACCAGAGAGCAGACAAGCTCTGCCCAATTAGCAATCACCTGAATGTGAGCAATAGCTCTTTTACCATGCGTACGACTTACTGGCCCCTTTGTAGGCACTCCCTAGGGAGTCCTAACCCAGCCGGCAACCTAACCTAACCCGTGAGCTCACATCCCTGGGGGGAGCACGCCGACTCCTCTGTGCCCTGCGTAGGACGTCTCCTCACGACTTACGGGTCCCCCATTTCACATACCTGGTCCGCTGATAGATGGGTCTTGTCTGCTCCTGCAGTGATCAGATGAGGGAGGGGAGTCCTTCCGAGAAATCTCGGGGCGCGCCAAAGGCGTCCCCCTTCTCAGCTGGTCCTGCAGCCGAACAGAGAGGGTCCCATCTGGGGTGCCAAATTGACTTGCGGAATCAAACTCTATAATCCAGAGATGGGTTATAAAGCAGGTATGTTTATTCCAGCGTTGCGCAGCGCCGGGTGCAAGGGGGATAGCTCCTCCAAACTTGCACCCCGTAAAGAGAAAAGTGTGTTACAGATATAGGTTAAGCTAATACATAATCAATAGTCTCCTCCTCAGTTTGATTACATATTCATTACATTCCCTATGGCCCCGTTCCCCGCGACCCCATTCCCTCATTCCCCCTGACCCCATTCCCTGCGACCCTTGCCGATGTTTTGGGGTGAAATTCTTCTTCTGTTTTCTTCTTGGTGTTATCTGCTGTTATTGTTCTCCCATGTCGGCATCATCTTGCCCGGGGGGGGGGGATCTAATCCTTCTTGTCAGAGGTCTCCGGACAGTTTCTTCTTATCTTTATTGCTCTCTTCTCTGGCTTTATTTTGACTAAGTGTCTGCAATTCCCCCTTTCCCTGCACTTTTAAATGTACAGTTACCCTTTGTCTTGGTTTCTGTGAAGTTCCCCTTTCCCTTTCTATAGCACAGTGTTACCTTACCACCATTTTGAGGCTTTGCTCACTCTTCACCAGTATGATTAATTTACTCTCTCCCAACTGCGCGTCCGTGAGTGCTTATGGATTGCACATCCATTGCTTTTACATCAGGAGCATCAGTGAAAAGAAGTTAGATCTCAAGAATCATCCTTTACTCCTTTAGCCAACTCCTCATATAGAAGAAAGGTATACACAAAGTTAACAACACTCAGGTTAGTCACAGACTCAGCCATTTAATATATTTCTTCTCTAAAGATACATCCAGTCTAACAGTATGCCCATGCACTGGTTCTCTCATAAACTCTATCTTGTAGGATCTTTATGAATGTTTCCAAATACTTCTGATCTAAATTAAATCTTTATCTGGCTGTAGCAATCAACACTGCGCGATTCAGTAGTGACTGAAAAAATTTGTACCAGCTTGAGCCAATCTTTCACCCATCCAGTCCCACAGAGTTTATGACAGTAAAGGTTTTGACTACTTGATTTAATCTCTTAGATAAAGTCAGTGGACTGTCACGCTGGTACTGCTAAAACTGGGTAATTATTTAATAGATTCTGATTTCCAGTACTGTCAAATTGATGCAGTATTTAATAGATAGGAAAGGAATAATGAGAAACAAAGGATCAAGTATACTTGCTCTAAACCCTTCATTTAACAAGTTTCTATTTGACTTTTTCAAATCTTAAGTTACTGTTTTGACATGAAACATCAATGACTTAGAAATTAGTAACTCATAAGTACATTATCAGCTACTTCAAGCTTAGGTCTTCATTCATGGAGACTAGGGTGTAATTTTACAACAATGCTGACACGCACTATGTTTATAAAGCATGTTATTTCTCAAAGTGGCTTTAAAAGTTCATTTACATAAAATAATAATATATATGTATATGTAATACATGTAGACATAGTTAAGAATACCCATAATACCCTGTTTTTGCTAACTGTAAAAGTCAGGAAGTTCACTCCCCGTCTTTTATATGTGGATTGATAATAAGTATTGTTTTTCTGTTTTGAAAATAGAAATCATCTGTTAAGTAACAGTTTAATCACCTGTTTTTCATGTAAGAGCGACTGGCTGAAGACACCAAGTGAGAGTGCTTGGTTAGGAAGCAAGCCACAGAACCCTGTTGAAAACATTAAATATCTACCTTGTTTTATAGCACAACAACATGGTACTATGGTAACATCTGGGGTGTTCTATAAGAGAAACAAAACCACATCACAGAAACTCAAGCCCTTTTTTAAGGCTGTTTTACTAAATCACAATGGAATGCATTATCATCATCCTCTCCATTTCCACAGTCCTCCATTACAGAGCCGTCCAAGTTAAATGGTTATTCTTAACACCCCCAGGATAGAAGACTGAGAATTGGGGAACCGTGATGGAAATGAAGCCTTCTGCTGAGGAGCACAGTCCTCCTGTTACAATAAAAATACTGCAAGATTCTTCATATCATCTGCCTATGTTAATGCAAGCAAGACTTCCATTGCTTACCAACTGTGATGGTGTCAATAAGAAGCATAAGACACATCTGATGATTACTCACTTTAATGGTCCACAATGTACTTACATTTATGTGCAAGGACAATCAGTCCAGTGAGCTTAAAACCTTCTATAAGGCTCCTCTAGACCCAGTTTTAAACAACTATTAGTCATTCAAGATTTTCTCAGAAAGAGAGATTGCACACAGAGAAATAAATACATCTAGCAGGTGATCTTGTTTGTTTCATTCGCTGTAGAATTTCCAAATAGCTTCACGTATCTCCAGGCTCCTGCAAAGGTCACCTAATTCTGCCCATTAACATGCGATTTCCTACAGCAGATGGAGAAAGCTTCACCTGATTTTAATGACCTTTGCAGCCTTCATGAACTCTTAAGCTATTTTATACACACACACACACACACACACACACCACTGTCTAGCATGATACACTGAAAACGTTTTCAAAAGAGATGCAAAACAGATTACAGAGCTAATCATTATCTCTTCTTAAGATTTTTAAGTCATGTTCCTTTTCTGTATGACTTTCAAATAAGTATTATCTGCTTGAAACCCCTCAGAACACAGACATGTACAAAGACACTGCTGGATTATAAATGATTATGTTCTTAATGTTCTAAATTATTAAAATTGCTGCCTTTCAGCACCAGTGTCTTCTGGACAAGTATAAAGTGTTTTCCAAGAGCCTTAAGTCTTTTTGACTAAGATATCAATCACAAGTCCTTTTCAAAAATGTCTCCTGGAATGAATATCCAAACCCTTTTCATTTTGCCAGAGATGAAAACTATACCCAGCTGAATATGCAACTTTCTATGCACTTGTATTATCAGAGCACCCCAGAGACTTAAATGATGGTCAGGATTTGAACAAATTCATGTTATTGTGCTAAACCTCTTCATTTCTTTGGAATTTTTAATACACTGCATGCTTTAAAGAATCAGTAATGGGTTCCCCAGATAACCAAGGTTTGGTAGTACGCTGGGAGGCTGAGAATTAGGAATCCAAATACCAGCCTGAGATTTGTTGCTAGAATAACACTAATTTATCTACTAAAATGTTGGTTTCCTGTAGGGTCACTGAATAAAGCCCTTGTAAGAAGGCTAAAGGGGGAGAACTGAAGGACTACAGGCATAATTCAGTTTCTAAAATATGGTTTAGCTTCTACAGTATAGTAAAAATAAAATCTGTTGTTATCTATACACCCAATTTGAATTGGGCCATTCACGACGGTGCCAGCTTTCTAAACACCTGGCTCCAAGTATCTGCTTTGGTGACTTCCCCCTTGAATATTTCACAGTTCAGGGATGCAGACCGTAGAGAGTTTGACAATCCTTGAATAGAGATAGAAGTAACTTAGAGTCCTAAGACTTGTGTATCATCTTTCCCTGTTAAGCTATTTTAGGACATTCAGTATTTTAATTTTTCTTTGTAACATTGTTCTCACTCAGCACATCTGCCTTACCTGGAAAACACAAAAGGCTAAGCAAAACCTTGACTGAAAGTTCACAATACCACCATTATCCATCAATCTATAAAGGAAGACAGGTTATAAAAGTAATGTTCTACTTTCTGTGCAGCTACTCTTGGAAAACCAGAAAGTAATGGATGCTTTAACTTCTTTAGGGACCTCAAATGCTCACCGTCCAACAGCAAACAGGCACTTTCAAGATAAATACTGCTTTCGAAGAAAGGGTTATTGTTTCCCCTTTTTCACAGGGCATGTGAAACAAAATAAACACTATGATCCTGTATCATTCATATACTTTCTTTTTAGGCAGATGCATTTCCAACATAGAAGCAAGCATAGACTTCCATCCATCTGTGTTCCCTCTTTTTTCCTTCACTGAACTCCTAACAGAACTCCCCAGCAGCTGACACGCCAAGCGGACTCAATGCTCTGCAGATTAGCAAAGAGACCATAAGTCCTCCCTTTGGTGGAACACACATCTCCGTTCACGCTTCTGACACAACGGAGTCCAACTGCAGAATGCAATGCTTTGCTTTCTGCTATCAGATTGCATTCACACACACACCCCGCCGTCATGTTTGCATTCACGAGTGAGCAAACTTTCAGCGCCTGTAACTATAAAGCTTTCACTTGCAATTTAGGTTTGAAATTCTCTGAAAGGCAAACGATGTTAGAAACAATTTCATAATGTGGAATAAGTGTATCTACACCAAATTCAAATGCATCCTCGGGTAACTATGTTAAAATCACATGTAAGTTCTGAAACTGCTGACTTGCTAATTGACAAAAGCAGCAAAGTCACTTCCCCTTCAAATTGAATCTTAGATAAGAAGCCTATATACAAAAACAACCAGATTTCTCTTCTAGAGGGAAAAGCAGAGTCAATATTTGCCTTCAGTTTCAAGAACGTGAAAAAGCCTTCTAAGTGTGACTCTCTTTTTATATCTTTTCAGATAGATTACCTGACACCAAGGATAATGCTGTAATAAAAGCAACGCAAAATCTTTTTGCTTCACGGGGAGAAAAATAAATATTTATAGACTTTTAATTTGGGCTTATTTGCAGAGAACTCTGCATAGCAGGATGTGCTAGCTATGAAAACAGTGAATAAAAATAGTCAAGGACATAAGAAGCAGGGCAGACGAGGAATCATCATTTTGATGACCTCCTTTGACAACTGCTCTGCATATGAGGAAAACACAACTGGCCTCTGCTGGTATTTTTTGAAAATAAATGGTTTTATTACAACCTTCCAATTGAATTAATACCGCTTGAAGATGTTATCTACTACTGCAACAACCATTATTTTCTCCCCCCAGCTCTTGCTGCTATGCTGAGCTGACCAGAGCCTGGATCTGCCCACCTTTTACCACCTTTTATCAACAGGAGTAGCTGCATTGAGTTTCACCTCCTCCATCAACCCCTTCCACACTCCTCCATCTTCTTTCCCAATGCCAACAACATCATAAAGAGTTCAAATGAAGACAAAATTACAGAGCCATGTTTGTGCCCCCCCCCCCCCCCCTTCCTTTTAAGCAACATTATTATGTTGAAAAAATGCAGCTCAAGTTGAATTTGAGGGGAGGAAAAGCTCAGTTAAAAAGTCAACTATAGAACCACAAATGGAGAACAATTAGATTGAAGCAAGTTTGAAGGCAGAGGCCTTGTCAGCACTTTCTCACCCTAATAACACCATGATAAAAGCAAGGGTTTAATTGCATTTTCTCTCCCATACAAGTGGACATACTAAAACTGTGTGTGGGAGAGAGGGGAGTTAACTTGATAAATTTTCTAGGACTGCAAAAAGGATGGTTGGTAAATAACAAGCAAGATATATACTGCAGTATGAACTCTCCAGTGCTGTGAAACAGAACCCAGAAGCACCAGGCCTTATCTGAGCCCGTTCTGCAACCATTGCACAATACCTGGGCATTTTAACACATTGGTGCTTCTGGTATACAGCAATATTCTAACATAAACTGAGAAAACTGTGCTTTTTTCCCTGTCCTACTCCATTTGAAGCATTTGGATCCTTCTTCCTCTTCTTCTCCCACAGTGCTCTTCCCTGCACCAGGTGCACTGAAAAGCTGTGGCCATCAGGATCATCTTCCCTTATTACCTGAGCTACAGTTCAGAAAGCCAGGATTCCTTCTCCCTTTGCACAATGCAGCAATTCAAGAAGCTTGTGCTTCTCAAGCAGAATCCTCACGCTCGGTGCATCCAAGCAATGATTTGATCTTGTAATTTAGGGATTCCTCAGAGGAGGATTTGACTATTCTAGAGGAAAACAAGAGACTATCTTTCACAGTAAACAGCATCAGTTCCCCCCAGAGGTGAAGACATATGGGCCCGCTCTGCACCACAGGACATGAGTGCTATAGCTGCTGCTTCTCACAGACAGCCCACAAGTACCTGGAAAAGGGAAGATTCTCTATTTCTCAAACATTTCCCACAAATCAAACTATTATGCAATAGTGTGTTCAAAAGAAGAACAAAAAAAAAAACAAAAAACAAAAAAAAACCAAAGCAAATCTACTTTTTCCTGCTTTGCAGAGCTTTGGTCAGTTCACCCTCAGATGACCAAAGTTTATTTACTGTGTGCACTGTACTGTTTAGACATCCATACTTCATTACAGGTGCCAACCTTTCTGTGCCACAGAGCAACAACCACACACAGAACCATCAGCTGTTCTCTCACTTTGTTCTGCAACCAGCAAACCAAACCTCAAGCCCTCGAGCTCGGTAGCCCTTAATAGACCCTGGAGCACAGACAGCAGGTAGCACAAAGTACAATGTTTTTCCTAACACTGCAGAAAATACCCAAGTGCTCTTGACGGTCAGACTTAAAGCAGGATGGAATAAAAATACCACTACTTTTAACACATCTCAGCTGATGCTGAAATCAGCACTTTATTTGGAGCACGTACACAAATCAGGCTCTACCATTCCTCATCCACTGTCACAAATACGATCACCTAAATGTGCTGTCAGGGGGATAAGACAGAGTTGAAGGTTTGCTTCACACTGCTGGCATTCCACTGTTTCTCAGTTGCCCCCATCACCTCCACAACAAGTAGAACCAGATGAATATTTGCTCCATGACACAGATGCCTTGTTTCAGCCAAATCATTCAGACCCTGAAACAATGAGAGAGAATGTTAAAAGTATTTTCTTGCTTTCTCTAATGCCTACCACTCATCCAGAGTAAGTCACACTGCTCCTTGCTCTTCTGAGAGGCTCAGGACCTGCCTTGTTAGCCTTGTGTGTTTGAAGAAAGCAAAGCAGTGAGAATGAACACAAATTGGAGCCAACAACTGAAACTTTTGGGGATGCATCCATAGGATTCTTTCTGGTAAGCCACTTAGATGTTTCTCTGCCTATTCTATTTACATCCTCACACTTGCCTGTTTAAACTATGAGGATTAAAGCAATCTGCACTCCAAGCAGCCAATAGTGAACTCACAGGCCCTTTACAAAGAAAGCACGTCCTACATTTACAGAAACAAAACCAGTGGCACCATGGCAACAAGTGAGCAAGCAGTGTAAATTCCTTCTAAAACTGGGGAGCAATCTTACCTCTAATCACACTGATACCAGGTGTACGACTCTTAAATACAGTCATTCCTGGCACACACTTTGCAGAAAGAAAACATTCAACTATGTGTACAAATATTCACTGAAAATATATTTACAGATGTGCACTAGCAATGAAAATTGAATCTGTAATACTGCCTGAGATGATTTTCATTCAAGTGGGAAATAATATGAAAATAATCAACTGTGTACAAAGCTGGGATTGCAAATAAGCACGAGCTTTGAAATAAATACATATACTTTGAAGTAAAAGCACTAAGGACTGATGTCTGTAGTCAACTTCAGCTAAAAAAAAAGCAGAAGTAATCAACTAGATTTGTTTCAAAGCACACAGCTGTCAAACCAGAGTTGTTCTCTACTCGTTTAAAACTCCCTAGCCACAGATACCCTGGAAACATACAGACAAATGGCTAAGAGAACACTTTGAGACGAAGAACTTCCAAATAACACTTAACTCTTTGTTAATTTTTGGTGGAGAGACAAAAGGAAAAGAGGTGGGCATTTGATTTTGGGGGGGAGGGACTGGTAGTGGAAGGTGGTATCGATGTGACTTCAGCAGGTTATAAATGGGAGCTCAAAGGCTCAGCACAACCCAAAGGACCATCTCCAGTAGCTTCCTTGCCTCATTTGCCTTATTTCCTCTTTGGTTGAGGCCATGCAATCAGGTGGGTGAAATAGACTTAAGAAAAACATCCATCATGAAAGACCTGACTGCAGCATTAGCTTCAATGACCTTAAATAAGGAATCATACATCAAAAACAGAGCAATCCTGCATCAAGAAGCTAGAGATGGGGTGGAGGTCTTCCAAAGCCCTTCATCTGTATATTGCTGCTTGCACAAACTCACAACAGCAGTTCAAGCCTGAAGTGCTCTGTCCAAAATAAACTTTTTTTGGAGCAATTGGAGCATGGGGGGTACACCCTGCTCAAGCCCTCACTATGTCTGAAGTCAAACGTCTGAGGTTTTAGAAGTAAACTTTCTAACGTGCGGCCTTGCACCTCTTCACATTCCCACGACTTCATTGCAGCACTTCCCTGTCCCCTCCCAGAAACTTGAACCAGCTGGAGCAGAACAGAGAAGCACTGAGTGCAGCCCCCATCTGGGCATCTCAGTCCTACCTACTTCTCCACTGCTAAGAATTTACTTGAGACTAATTCCTATTTTGAATTTGTCTGAAGTTTCTAATTATTTCTAATTGCTAATTATCAGGAAAATAGGAATATAGCAACACTAGTAGAGATGGCTGAAGTTTAGGGATCTCAGGCTGTGACTATAGATTACAGGCATACAGACAGACTCACACATATAAGATCCTATACTTATTGATAAGAACTAGGTTACAGAAGTTACCAAATTCAGCTAAGGATGTCTGGATTTACATGCCATAAAAGCTGAAAAGGTACCAACATGCAACGCATAGGTTCCCAATTGTTCTGCCTGTCCTAGAATGGAGGCAACTATATGATCTCACACGGTTGCTATAAGTTACAAACACGGTTCTCATTGTCTTGTGATTTGAAACATATGGAAATGTAAAATGTGAAATTGCAAATGATTTCTACATCTTGCATCCAAAATACAATTACCTACAGATCTCATATTTTCTTTTGTGGCAAACAGTTCTGTAAGAGAGCTTATAAGCTTGAAAAAGCACTATGCTTCTGGTCCGGTACTTGCAATTTAAGGTAAAAATAGATTCCACTGCCCTGTACCTCAGTGAGCATATCCACCCTCCTAGTATTACATCTGAAGAATTCTGTATTGCTATTTTCTTCACATGAACAGAAAAGAAAGAAAACAGGAAAGTATTTCCTTCATTGACCCGATAAGCTCTGAATGGCAGACATCCCCACTCATCCTTCCATTAGACAGCCCTCCCCCTCTGTTCAATGCAGACCACCTGTCTTTCCCTACAGACATGCAAGAAATTACCTCCCATATTTGCACTTTCTTCTGTGTAATGAGTAGTTTCCCTCTGTGGAAATGGCTCATCAGGATTCCTAATGTAACATCATAAGAAAGCTGAGTAACCTTTAGCCTCATATGTCATCAGAGAGTGTTTATTACACCTTCCAAACAACCTCAAATCTGCAGGTTTTTGCTGTTTGTACCAGGAAAAACAGTTAAATGTGGCTGTTTTATCATGCCACGTCATTGCTTTCTCTTTGAAGCAGTCCTTAGTACATTTTAACCATCAAAAGAAAGAAACCCAAAGGATTATGCATGGTTAATCCCTGAACCAAAGAACTTCAAAGTTGCGGTAGGTACTGCTTAATAGCAAAGGTTTCTGTGGCTTTTAAAATACAAAAGCTTTTGATATCACGTTAATAATTAACAAATGACAGAGTTGATGATCTGTAGGTATAAACTGTGTGAAGGAGGACCCCACCAAAACTGCATTCATGCACACAGCCTGGCAATAGCATGGCTTGAATCATACAACAGCTTTGGTTGGAAAGGAACTTAAAGATCATCTGATCCCAACCCTCATCGGTGATTAATAACCACTATGAATAATTGGCACAGGATTTCAGATTCTTCCCACCTTTATCCGACACAAACACAGAAGGTACAACTTCAGGCTATGTTAAGCCTTAACAGCTCTTTTCACCCTGAGCAGTGACCTGGACTTTCACAATTCCATTTCCAGCCAGTCAGGCAGGTGGGTTAAGGGTTTCTATGTCCCCACAAAACACACTTTGGGCTTCTCCTACTGATAGCAGGAGCGTGCAACCCCTGAAACACCATCACCTTCTGCTTTCAACCTACAGAGGTTTGAATGCATTACTGTTGATGATCTCATCCAACTTGGCTTCTGGATGCTGCTGTGCCTTGAAGCACCGAGTTCAATCCCCATAGCTACACAGAGTACTTAAATTTCTGTGGCACATGGCACTTTGCATCATGCATTAACATCAGCCCTTTGATATTTTCTCCCTTCCCTAGTTGCTGTTTTATGCGTAATGACGTTCTACTTGAAGTCTGCTCCGGGGGAATGAATACTATGGGATGGATTTGTACACACAAGCTCCAGAATTAGGTCAAGGGCAGGCACCAGCTCTCACCTTTAGCTGCCAACACAGCTCTTAGGGACATGGGGACCTACAGAGGGGCTTGGCTGCAGTCATACAACATTTGCAGTAGAGGGGTCATGGAGAGCCAACAGTAAATAAATAAATCACCAGTACCAGCTTACGTGCATATAAGCTGTCAAACGGGTAATTCAGCAGGCAGCATGCTCCTTTGCTATTGGCACTGCTGGCAGAAGAGCCCACAACCTGAGGACACACTTCCAGTGCCATCTCAGCCTCACTAGAGCTCTTTGGATGGCATGGTGACTTGAAGGAGGGTCAGAAGCAGGAGCACTGCCTGTTACATACACACGGCCAAGACTGAATCTTCACAAGTGCTTTTTCCCCTGCCTATTGTAAGGGCCCACAGGGGAATGTGTCGCTGCTCCTTTCATCAGGAAGCAGCTTTGGCACAGCTCCTTTCACTTTAGCCAGGGCAGAATGCAGACAGGAGCAGGACCTGCTCCAGAAACAGCCACAAAACCCAAAGGGAAGAAGCTGTGCAGTTCCTGGCAATGACCTCCATCCATGATGGAAAACAGAAGTCACTGCCAGGAATAGTCAATGCCATTCCATTCCTCCATGGAGGAGGAGGGCCAATTTCCCAATAGTTAATTGTACCTACATTTTGAATACTCTTGTGGCAATAAGTATCTCATTATCAAAATTAATTAGAAGCTGCAGGAGGCAGAGGAGTGTGAAAAGATGATGCCTTAAACAAAACACCTCAACAGACAGAAGGACAACAGAGTCTGTTGCTTATTAGGAGGGACAAACCTGCCTTGGCTCTAGCAAAGTAAGGATGCACTCTGTCACAGCTGAAAACGAGATGAAAAGAAGAGCAAGCATCTCTCAGGGGAGCAAAGGGACAGCATTAGAAAGTCAAGTTGAAGGCATCAGGCTGCATCAAAGAAGCTGAGCCAGGTCAGCCCACCGGGCTACATCTGGTAAGCTTTTAGACAAGTAGGATTTGTGTCTAGGCCACTTTTTTAGTCCTTGATCTCCTATGCCAAGGGGTGAGCCAGGATTTATTCTTTAAAGTTCCTTGGAAGTGATATTTTTTGGGGAGACGGGGTTTGTTGGTGTTTGTTATTTAAATAAAGGCTATCTATACACCCTACATACCCACCCACCACAGCTTACCCGGTCAGTAGAAGAGTCAGAGTTGTTGCCCATCACCCAGATTAAAAAAAATCAAGGAAACAGAGAAAGGTGCAGCCTTATACTGACAATTGTGAGATCACATCTCAGCAGCACTGCAGAGCCAGGAGAACTGGTGCTGCTGGGTGACAGCAGGATCCAGCTGCAGCTTGGTGTCCGCTGCAAGCAGGGTGAGCTTTATGGAACCAGCTACAAAACAGAGCAGTAGCAATTTTTCTCCTCATTCCTCACGTATTTGTGTTTGCAACCATACGGGTGGGTGAATCCAGATCTCATGCAGCCATGGTTGTTTCTAAACAAAGCATGTTTCTGTAAACTAGGGGGATCCATTACAGAGCACAGAAAAGCATTCCAGCGCACAGTCTAATAACGTGTTTTGTCAAATTAGCTCAGTCACCATTCAAAAGAGTCACAATTCTACCCTCTTCCCCCTCCTTTTTTTCTTTCCCCCTCCTTAGAAATAGAAAAAGCAGCAGTTTTAGAACAGATTCTTAAACTCAATTAGCATTTATTATAACTTCCCAGGTACAACCTACGCTTATCTCCCAACACAATAAAGAGAGGTCTCGTTGAGAGGTTATGATAAAAGTAGTCATTTCACAGCTGATCTCCGCACACTGTTTTAACAATCCTGCCCGTTTCTAGAAAATCCTGTCACCCTATAATCTTCAGGAAGATTAAAGGTACTTAACAGAGCTTTAAAAACCCACGTGTGCTTAAGGTCTCTTATTAGTCAGGTTTTCCCGAAGCTCACTGTTCGTTATTGCTCACAGTCAGGCAATGCACTTCTGTAATCCCAGCTGTGTGTCAGCTGAGTGTGCAGAGATTCCTGGTGCCAGCAGGTCAGAGAGCATCCCAGAACCATTATGGGATGCAGAGGTGACAGCAGAACAATGTCTGGGGGGTCCTTTGATTGACTCCAGGTTTTCTGCATCCTCCCCCCTGCACAGTCACACCAACGCGATGCTCTTGAGAATAAGGGCGTTCATCTTCCAGGTAAAAATCAAAGCCCTGAGTACTCCTTAGCTCACTGCCTAACATACGCCCACAGAAGAGTGAGATATTAAGCACTACTCCAATAATTAGTGAAGGGCAGCATGTTCCCCTTCTTCCTGTTCCTTGTAACATCTGCTTGACTCACTGTTCTTTATTGTTGCTGTTCTTTGGGTTTTATTTTAAAAGAGTAGGCTGCTCCTATGAGGATTAATAATCTGTGATGGGAGAGGGACACAGCAAATGCTGTGCTGAACTCCCAGCTTTCATTTTCTCATCACCCAAAAGTGGTTTTATAAATGCTCATATAAGGAACAGCCACAGCAGCTCTCTGTGCAGGTGGCCAAACCAGACACGGAGCAGTTTGTATTAGTGTTTCTCTGTCAGCACAACAAGCACTGCATCCTCCCACAGTTCTGAGTGCTCAGACTGGGCTCATTTTGGGGCACTTTAATCTCTGAAGGAGTAGAGAGAGCACCAGAATGCTTCTCAAGAAGAAGAGGGTAAGTGGCACCGTACCTGAATCCATCTCTTTTCTGTTCAGTAGGGAGAAGCCACGGGCCCTGCTGATTTGTTTTGCACGTGGACTCAGTTCAGATGAGCACTACAACTGTCTCCTCAGCTCTCATTCCTGCTGCAGTGGCACAGCAGAGTGAGACCATCCAGAAGGATCACACTCAGATGATCATTGCTGGAAAGGACTCAGCTCCCGGCTCTGAAGGAGCCCTCCAGGTGTAGCAGAAACAAATACTGCTTCAGCAGCATGGTGTGCAGACAGGTGCACTGATTTAAAGGAATCGTTCACAGTTGGGTACTCCTCTGAAGTCTGACCTGCAGAACACACCAACTACTCAAAACAGCAACCGTACCGAGAGATGAAAGTATTGCACAAGAGACTGAGTACGGGCCCCACTTACATGTGCTTGTCAGTGAAGACATTTACATTTGGGCAGTGTGTGACCTTTAAGATTTTGCTCTGTCAATCAGGCATGAACAGAGAAGAACATTCACATCTGAGCACCTTAAAGCTCACCCACCCACTGGCCTCTGCGCCACCAGAATCCACCTGGGAGCAGAAACAGATACATCCAACTTCACCAAGTAGGGTTATCTGGAGCACTTCCCATCCCACCATAGTCTGGAAAGCTGCTTATCTAGGGATGCTTTTAGCTCAACTCTGAAGGGAACTGGGGAACATAAGAAATGTGAGCACTTAACTAAGAACTGAAATTCCTTAATTTCACCTGTTGCTTATAAAGCCATATTACATTTCCATTACAGTTCATGTCTTCTTACTACCAAATATAGTACTAGGAGGAAAAGAATCCCTTTTTAAACTCTGGCAGTTTGGTTTTACCTCCTTTCATCAGCAAGAAAATGGGACGTTACACCTTGCAGCAAAGCATCAACTTCTTTAGTGACTACTCTTGTGCTTTTTTTAGTTGTGGTCAATGAGACATGGCCAGACAACCCACTTCCCTACTGAAACTCGCAGAGTGCAAACACAGCAATCACATAAATGCAATAGAGTTCCTTGCATATACATGGCACCAAGCATGGTGCTTGCTGGAGCTTTATCTCCCTTTGGTCAAAGCATCAAGACACCTCAGCCTTGCCTCTGCAGGCAGAAAAGAAGAAAAGCTTGTGGTTCTTTTCCTAACAGAATCCATGCTAAAAACCAACTGCACAGCTCTGCCTGTAGTTGCCCAGATTCTTTTTATTCCAGTGGCAAAGCACAGATCTAAATTAAAGCTGGTTAGATCTAAATTAGCTAGTTTTTATACTCCTTAGCATCCAAAGATAAGGTCTGCTGGTTATTACTGCAGCTCATTAGAAGCAATTGGGATCAATGAGACGATCTGGAAGACACAAGGCAATGAGGTGGCTGAGCTCGCAACCACGGTGACTCACAGGTAACGGGTAAGAAATAATACCTTCCTAAAATATCACTACAGCACCACGTTCTGCGAGAAAACCAAGGTGTGATTTCCTCAGCCCTTCTGCACACTTAACTCACCCTCTGAAAAATGGAATGCTGATAACTTCAGCACAGCCTGCAGCCTAAGTCCTTCAGGTAACACTATTGGTGGCACGCGGCGATGCCGCGCAGAACTCAGCTCATGGCATGGCCCAAGGAGCATCCTATAGAACCACAGCTGGAGGAGCCCAAGCAATGTGCAAAGCCACGGCCAACACCTGCTTCCCTGTATTTGCTCTTGGGAGGGTTTGCCAGCCTGCAAAAAAAAAAAAACCCACCCTGGTTGCCAAGGAAACTGAAATACCACAGTAAGGCAAAGGGAAGAAATATTCAACTGTCAGCGCAGAAAGAATAATTGTTCAGGCTTCCCCACACCTGCGTAAAACCAACACGGGGCTTTGTGTCATTTTACTCCCAACCTAAATTCCTTCCTGCTGGTTCCATCTGATATTTATGAGTGCTGTGATCCAGGAAGGCTCTTCCCTTCCACAGCGGCTGCCTCCCTGTGCTGCGGGAACAGTAACCCTACGCACACTGAGGGGAGGGAGCCCACGCCGCTATGTCTCCATCACATCGTGTCGGCAAAGTGCAGTAGGAAGAGGGGAAGGAAAGGAGAAAACGTCATAATTATCTTTAAAAAATTCCCTTTGGGCAGCACTCCTTGAATACCAATGGCTGCAGCACGACTCCTTGCTATGCAAGCAGCATCGCCGCGTAGCCTCTCTCTGAAAACAGCCAGCCTGAGCTCCACGGCTCATCTGATGGATTATTCCCAGGGGCTGTAAATCACTCACGTTCCCTATTAATGAAAAGCCTGAACAACTTTATGACCAATTAATTGGTGTACTTAGGTAAACGAAAGCAAGAGTAACACATCGGATGAAAGCAACGGAGCAACTTGCCCCGTGCTCAGCCCTGGTGCTGTGGGGAAGGAGATGCATCAAGGACCCTTCCACAACTCCTGACCCACAGCAGAGCGCAGGCTGATGCCCTGGGGCAGTGGCTTTGTATCTCTTCCCCAACTCCATCCTACATAATTTAACCATGGATTTTCAAGGAAGCGTCTGATCTTTCGCCAAGCCAAGTTACTTCCCCAAAAACGCCTCCAGACAGAACGGCACAAGTAAAATGTGCACTTCTCTTTTTCAATCAGTTCTAAATGCACAATGTGCTACCTTCCAAACTCCTTGGATGTCCCTTTGTTCCTGCACTGCAAGAGCAGCAAATAGCCATTAACAAAGAACTGCACAGATGTTGCATTGCCTCTGATGGATTTTTATGCATTTTAAGTGAGTTGCACACACAAAAAAGCCCAACATCAGTGATTTGTATTTTCATTCTGGATTAATCAATGGAATGCATGGCAAAGATAAGGACAAAAGCTAATTTGGAGAAGAGAACTAAGCTCATGTTCAGCACGAGGGGCTGGGGAGGCAGGTGGGGATGCTACAGTGCCAGAGGAAGCCAGACACAGCAGAAAACACTTCTGCTGGGTCATAAGACAATGCAAGGAGAAGGCTGCTTTCCTGAGAGTGGGAACAGGATGCAAAGGTGACGAGTAGCAGAACAGGCCACAGCAACACGGGTGTAACAATCTGATACACACAACTGGAAATCTTCAGTTTGTTTACAGAGTCAGTGTTAAACAAGAGGTTCAACGTGCCACAATACTGTCACTGTTCTGTAGGCTGAAAGAGCTCACTGATGCACAGGTACAAAAACCCCTGGTTCATTTCCCAGTTTTAGGCAACAGCAAACGAACAGCAATGAGGATCAGAGGAGCAGTCTGTGCCAGCTGCTGCCAAACACCTCCATGCTCAGCTTGTGACCTTGCTGGTGCTCAGGTTGCTGCATTGGGACCACACAGTGGGAAAGGCTGCCATGGCCACCAGACCCCCAGATGGCACACAGAGCTCAGCATAGGGTTCATCTCCCATTGCTGTGCTGTGTGCACCTTCCAGGGATGTTATGCACACAGAAGCTGAACAATATCCTATATGCATAGCAGGCCCTTACTTTAGGATGAAGTTCACTTCCTCAATGAAGCCGCTGCCCAAAATCAATGTAAGAATCAGGAGGTGGCTTTGGTTGAGCACACAGTGCAGAGGGAGTGGCCAAAACTTTGCAGCCATGAGAGATCAGTGGAGATTCTCCTCAAAAACTGAAGCTACAACTAAAGCTCCTGCAACATCCACTTCATTTAGGGGAAGAACTCAGAGATGGGCCCAGGTAGCATCCTCACAGAAGCAATCTTCTTGCAAAGGTTAAATTATGGATTAGACGGGATTCCTTGTACTTGCAAAACACTCTATCTGCAATAATTTGCCATCGCTCCTCCTTCAGGCACAAAGGAACAGAGTGCTGCAGCAGTGCCTCTCCCAAAGCCCGTGCCACTTGAGCAGCAAAGAGCAGCTGTGTTACACGCTTGGCATTGTTTCTGATTACAGAATAAAAGGTGATAAACAAGCAAAGGGCACACATTTATATCTACAAGCCACGGCTACATCAGAGAAATCAGAAACAGTGACATTTCCTATAGCTACATTCATTTCTTGTTACGACTTCGCCAGAGCTGGCATACAAAATTTATTTGTATTTTCAATCTTTCTTTCCTTTATAAAGAGGATTGATAGGTTTGTCGGGGCTTTTAAAACTGCAAGAAAACACAGGCAGCTTTCAAAACCAGCGAGGCAAAGCTGAGCTGTTTCTTAATACAAATGTTACCTGAGGTCATTTCCAAAAAGACACAGCATTTAGAAACTGCTGTGTAGACAGATGTACATCTCTGACACATCCCTAAAAACATAAATCTGAAAAACAAAACCAATGACAACTCAGTAAGATGCATCAGATATTTTCTGGGGCTGGATCCAAAATTCATCCATATCAGCAGTATTACGTCAAAAAAATTAAGGAAATTAATCAGTCTGTTTGGGCTGGATGTGGCTTCAGCACACAGTCATGAGTTTTCAAATACTCCATCTCCAGTACAGCTGTTCCTTACAACTTCCAGCCTGACACTGCACTACAGGTCCCTCATTCAGAGCCTCAGAAGACCTCATTCCACAGCACTGCAAAGGATTTTGGCAGGGTTAACTTGGGATGTGTGCAGGGCACTTTGAACACAAACGCACCACGCACTATCAAATTGTTCCTTTTGAAAGAGACCAACCCAAACAACACTGCAGAAAACCTCACCACTGATCCCAACCTCAACCCCTTTCAGCTCAGCACTGGTTTGTTTAGGCATTATGGCTTCCTTGAGCTCTGCAAAATTCATGGACTTAAACCAATTCTGGTTGAAGATACTAATTTCTGTAAATTACAGTCTGCAATGCCCCAGGGTTTCAGGAGAAAAAAAAAAATTAAGCATTTTGTCTGCTAAAAGGAAAACCAGACAGATCCCCTGGGAATTGCTTAGTTTCTCTGCTCATGCCCTGAAACAGCAGAGAAGCAAATACACACAGGAGGGCACAACCCAGTGCACCCCCTGGGGATGGCCTGGAGCTGCAGCACTCCTAGTCATGGCTTCTCCCCAGCCTACCTTTGGCTGATGGGGCAGGAGGGGCTGTTTGCATTAGGATGTGCAGAATGGAGCAGTTCCTTCCCAGATGCTGATGGCCCAGGGTTGCATGAGCACAAAGATGTGTTTAATTCAATTTGACTTGCTCACAAATAAGACGGCCAGGCCCAGATGCTCTACAAAGCAGAGATTTTAGACACTGATATATGGCATCAGTTCCTAAACACACATTTAAGTAGATGTAAATTATCTGCACATACAAGGTCTTTCCCAGATCTTAACTGCACAGTTCTGCTTTCAGGTGAGAGAATTTGAGTTGAGAGTGAGCTTAATTCATCTGCTGAAGAATTAGTATCAGTTCTGGTGGGGAATGTCATGGAGTGTGCAGGAACGATGCTCAAGCCTTCTTAAAGAAGCAAACAGCAACAAAATACACATCGCTGAATCCTTCCATTGAGTGCTCTATGGAGACTCTGGCAGCTGCTGTTCCCTGTTGTTTCAAGATAAGCCATCTTCCATCTCAGTATTATGAATGGGTCTTTACAAACCGCTTTTATGCTCAAGATCTGTTCAGATCTCAAAGAACTTGAGCAGCTCTGCACTAGAGCGCAGACACACTACAAGGCTATAACAATACCATGGGCACACAGCATCCTTCCACTGCACAGCAAAGACTTGAGTGTAAAACAGGTTAGCCAGAAGAAGCTAACAAGAGCAGCCTACCTTCTTTGCAAGGTCTGCAAATCCCAAAGGTTAAAGGCAAGATTTCTTTAAGCAGCGACTCTATGTCTGTACCAACACATTTCAGAACAGGATTTGGCTGCAGTGCTGCCAGCCAGGATCCTCCCATGACCATACTAAATTAAAGTTTTTCTCTTTTAAAACAAGGCATCTAATGGGTATCCCCTCCCTTAGTGCCTACAGCCCCCAACACCACGCAGCTGGTACCCCACAGCCTTTAACATTTCTGTTCACAGGAGCAAAGAGCTGAATGTGGAGCTGCATCCTCAGCTGATGTGATGGGAACATCTATGCAGGCTCCACTCTGCAGCACAGTGCCAGTGCAGCAGCTGCCACCGTTTTGCAGCCCTGGTTTGAAGGTTTGGCTGGTTATTTTGCAATGTAGAACAGCTCAGCTTTGTATTTTTCTCTGCAGCTATAATCCATACTTCAGTCTCTTCTCCAGCTGCTAACAGCAATTACATTGACAAACAACTTCTTCACAGTAACCGAACTTAAACTCGGTTTCCAATGGCCAGAACACCAAAAAGCCATTGGTGGGACCCAGAGTGCAGACATACAAGAAAGAAAAGCCTAAGAAAGCCAAGCATAATTAATTTAGTCTTTCATAAGCATGCAAGCATACAGTCTCAGTGCAAGCTTCAAACTTCATAAGAAATTGATTAAACAACAGTTCTGAGCCCAGATTGAAACTTTACCAGCTTTGTTCTGACTAGTGAAAGCATCAGGACCAGCAGCCCTGGAGTTTTCACTGTAGTCCTGAGCTTGATAGTAGCCCTGAAGTACCACCAGCAGCTAATGGACGTCTATATGAATAAGGAAATATTTCTAGAGGGTACATGTTTGGCATTGCACACACCAAGATTTACTTGCATTGCTTTACCACAAAAGGGGGCACGGGGAAAGCAGCCACTGCTGCAGAGGGATGCTCACCCTTATTGAGAACCCTGGCATCAGGGCAGCTGCATCATTTATTAAGGAAAAGGAAGTTACAAAAGAGCTGAGTAAAAGCCTGATAATTGATTTCTGGACCACAAGTGAGCCTGAGCTGTTACCGGCTGTGTATTTGCCAATGAAAGGGCAAAACTCCTCTGCTCTGTCTCTAACACAGCTCTATCCATGCCAGAAGCTCATCTCAGAACTTGAAGGTATCTGCATCTATGAATCAATAGCCATGTCTGAATCTGCCTGGAAAACACGTCTGGCATTTCCATACTATTTTTTTCAATAGTATATGAACACCAACTTCATAAAACCACTGTCAGATGTGTCTGCCAGGTATAACTTCATTAAACACATTTGGTGCAAGTTCACAAAGTACAAAATAATCCACCTCAGCAACTTCGCTTCAAACATACAGGAAGGCAGTTGCAAGCTTTAGTCTGTTCCAAAATAGAAACAAATAATTGTTTCTGACCAGGAACTGAGCTCATTAACGGATTGATTTTCACTTCAAAGTTTGCTGGCTCCGCACTTACGTGGATCAGAAGCAAAACCAACTTCAGCTAAGACAAACATGGACTTAGGAAGCAGTAGCCCAGTGCAGAGCTGCTGTTCAGCTTCCATACGGCTGCCGCTAAATGCCTGACTTCTCCAATAGAATGCAGTTAGAGCTGAGTTTGCATGAAGTAGATAAACACCATTACATTACACAGATAAATCCATTGTAAATGTAAAATACTTTTGTAAGCTTGCTTTCTTGTTCTGTAGACTGCATATTAAAGACAGCTTTATGCGCCTAAATATTTAAGTAACCTTCCCCCTCCCCCCAGTTATTTGAACACCAAACACTCACAGACAAAAGTAATAACTAAATTTAATGAAGAGGACTTGCATGATTCACCCAATGGCAGAAACATATAGAAAACAACCAAAAAACCCATATAGAGCATAAACCTGCTCCATTAATGCTCCTATCTACATTGCAGCCATAGCTATGAAGGGCCGAACCCTGCATTAACCTTCTCAGCATGCAGATCTCTCATCCACCGAGAATCAGCTCTTACCTGGGAAAGCAGAGCAAGGCCACATCCAGCACACCAGCTCACACTCATCGTTACAAACTCTAATTAAAACGCTAAATTAAGATGCAAAAAAAGATCAAGCCACTGTCGTGCTGGTTGAGTGCAAGCTCTTCAGAGACGGCAGCCTTACAGAGCTGACTGCAGCCTTACAGGGGCCAACGTCTGCAGCGTGGACTTGTCAAAATGTTCTTCATTAGCTTACATTGGCTCTAAATTACACCAGAGAGCCTTTCACCACTGACCTCTGTGGAAGCAGAATTAGGGCACCACGAGCACAACTCTGAGATCTTAACCTCTGCTAATATTTCCACTGGGTGCTGTGACTGCAGTCACCACACGTTACAGTTCCACCCTGGCTCCTTCCCTGCTCCACAGCCTGTGGTATTTCAGCTTTAATTGACTCAAAAAGAGCAATAATGAAATTCTACAACTCCATTTTTAAAAATTCAAGTGGCTTTCTTAGCATTTCTTATGAGGAGGAATAGATTGAAGCAGTCCATTGCACTCACGCTTCCCTTTCCAAGCTAACTCACTACTTTTTCCACATACATCCACATGCCACTGAAGGAATGAATGGTATCTGATTGGGATGACTTGGGGAGGGCAGAATCCTGCCCTCCTGAGTGTTTGCACTACAGAAGAGCCTCCTGTAGCACCAGCTGGGCAAGCACGTGCCCCACATCTATCCCATGGGATAGAACTGCATCATTGCAAGAACCACTTCAAACCCTACTGGGAAACTTGTTTCCTTTCCTTGAAAGTTCCAAAGTGGGGAAACAAAAGAAGAAAACATCTCTCACCTGTTTGTTTCTACCATGTGCCAATCAAGTCGCTACCACCTACACAACGATTCCTTTTTTGCTGCCTCCCCATCAGCAAATAGATGAAGGATATTGATTTGACTGGCAGAGAAATAAACAGAGAGATTCAGCTTCACTAAACTTTAATATAATATAATTTCAAGTTAAATACGTTCTGGACTGGTATCCAACAAAGCAGTGCTTCTAAATCTGAAAAAACTGATTCCACTTGAAGAACGATTACAGGAGATGGAGAGCAGGAAGGACAAGCATATTTCACTTGAAGGCCAGAGGCAGATAGATTGAGTAAAAACAAAGTACAAAGTCTTACACCAACGCCTGAGGAAAGGTCCTCTCAGCTTATAACCAATATTGAGTTTGTCTGACGTTTGCAATGTATTTACATGAAAGCCCAGCTTCTACTCCATGGAGCACAAGGAGAAATCAATCTCAGCGTATAGAGATAATTACAGTGACCACTCCGATACAGACCAGAATTAATAACAGCATTAAGAGGAAAGGATAATCTGAATTTCTGCTCCTCTAATCTCATCCCTCCCACAACCACTGAAGCACTGCAGCATTGCAGAACATGGGCTGGTAAGTATCCTGAAACAACATGAAATTAATTCAAGCATCCACTCCCCTCACAGTGTCCCCCAAGTCCATTATAGTCCCTGAAACATCCTCTCCCCCAGAGATCTGTGTGTGTAGCCCACTGCTCCAGGGGCAGCATGAATATAAACCTCCAGGTTTTCATACAAAGCCGAACTTTCAGATGAAAGACAAGAGAAGCTTTCAGATGCTGCTGTGGAAACCAAGCAACCAAAGGTTAGGAGCAGTGAGATGCTTGTGATCAAGTGCGCTCACACACAGCTCTTGATTGCACAGAATGCAAGAACCAAGGGAGAAATTTTAGTATAAAGGACTACAGGCCATGCTTCTAGAAGCAGCATTATCCCAAAAGCCACACAAAGGTAATTAGCAAGACTTCAAGCAGCCAGGCCCACACAGCCCATAGAGAACATCAGCCCAGCTTGGCCAACAAGACTATTTTTGTTCTCACGCTGAGCACAGCACCCTCCCCTTGCACCCCACATTCCCAAACAGACACAGCCGGCACCTCCAGCCCCAGATTTGTCCCCCAGGTCAGTGTTACCCACATCCCTCATGCCCCTTCCCCATAGCTGTCCCAGGAGGAGCAGTGCTGTCCCATGCAGCCTTGCCCTGGGGTCCATTTGGAGCACAGCAAAAAGCCATAGGGACACAACACAACCTTCAGGCACAGACTCTCTTCTGCCTCCAAACACACACAGCTCTCCGTGGATAACAAGCTCAGAGTACCAACAGAACTCTCGTCTATGAAAAGCAATAGAAAGCAGCACAAACAACCACGAAGCAAATCTGTTTCAGAGTAACAAGAGATCTTTGTTTAAGAAAACAAAGCCAAACAAACGCACACAGAACCCACCAAAGTTGTGAGCTGAAGCACCAGCCAGAACACACAATGTGTGTGGATTCCACTTCTCTACTACTGACAGTCCTCAGCATCTGCCCAAACGGTGCCACCAGCTAATCCTACATACTTCCCACTGCTACAGTGCAGAGGATGGAGTCAGAATGGATACAAGGATGAAGAATGAGTAGTATTGCCAACATGTATCAACACTGGTACTCTAAAGCACAGTAAATCTGCTGCATAGCTGTGCAGATACCGCGATGTTGGCTCGTTTTTAAGAAGTTGCCAGAATGATGTGCACAAGAGCAGCAGAGAAACGGGGCATCCTTTGTGTGCAAACACTCTCACAGCGGTGTGTAAAACCTTGGCAACCCCAAGTGGTCCACAGATGTTAAACACTATTAGATCACTTTAGGGGAAGATCATGAAGCACTGCTCTGTCAGATGCACAGCTGCTGTTCCAGAAAATTTCAGATTAGAAGGACACATTTTTTAACAGTAAGGGTGATTAAACGCTGTAGCAGAACACGATGGGGGAGAGCTGCATCCTCCGCATCTCTGTGTTTGAGATGAATCTCTTAAAGACACGCGCAAGCTAAAATCTGTTCGGTTTGATAACAGTCACAGTCCATTTCTAAGCTGTAAGAGAGAGAAAATAAGTAAAGAAGGAGCAGAAGTGCCTGTCAGGAGGTGTGGGAGCAGATGGCCTCTCCTACAGCTCATTCCTGGGAACCAACAAGTTATAGGGATGGTTACAGTACATGGTTCACTTTACAGCCTTCTGAACTTTGTGTCTTAAAAGGACGAGAAGAAACTGCTGAAGCTGAGCGGCATCCTTGGGTGATTCGGTCCTTAATCATCACATAATGCCCCATGGTTTCAACACTGCAAATAGGAGGAAGGTAATAAATTTGCTGTTGCGGAAAACGGGAAGCCAAACATCCTGGGATAGACTGCTTCAATAAAAATCAGAGCAGTGGCTGAGCTTAGGAAAACTCATATGAGAAAGTATTTACTGAAACCTGATGGTTAGATGAAGAGCTTTAACATTCAAGCAGGAAGCTCCATGAGATTTAATAAACAAGCAGAAGAGCAAAGAGAAGCAAGAAGATACAGATCAATAATCCTTCAGAAAATGACTACATTCCTTGATTTAGAGGAACACATGAAAGGGAGACCCCCAAAAAGCTGAAAAGCAGTCTTAATAAAACAGTTCTAATAAGGTTGCTGATGAAAACAACCAGACTATTAAGTGTACCCATTGCTGAGATTAATATAGACAAAACCTACACTAATATTGTTTATATGTTCACATGCCAGGATTTATTTCTAGAAGAAAACAAACCAACAAGAGCATGCTTGTTGATTCATCCAATATTGTTACTCTTCTATTAATTCCTCTGTACCACTGGAGTAGCAACAATCACAGGCAAAGCAAGAAAAGATCTTTGAAGAAACATTGTGATCTGACAGAAATGATGCTCCATCTCTAGAGGACGGTCAAGGTTTCCAGCTGGAAAATCAAGTGTTGGCAAAGAGTACAGAGAAAGGAAGGAAAAGAGAAGGGAAACCAGCAGATCTATTAAAGCTGAAAATATGCAATGGTTTCCTCCCCTAAACCAAAAATAGCACAATTATCATATGCAAAGGCTAGATTGACACCCATTGGCCTCAGAGGTTTTACACAGCATGTTGCATCACGCGTTTTACAAGATCTCCCTTAGGATGTTAATGTGGTTCAGTGGGCCACAAAAGGGAGTTTGCTTCTCAGAGAACTGAAGACCCATTTTATCCAGCTTCTGTGTTTTGTGAGGAAGAATTTTGTGGAAATGGCTTGAGAAGTCAAGTCTACAGAGACACATGATGTTAAAATTGCCTCATTTTAGATAACGTAACACTACTGTTCTTAACAAACATTTCCTATGGTATGACAAGCCCTAGATTGAGTTTGAACTATTCTTCTGTTTCTAGCAGAAGTGACTGCCATGGCATGATTGGGAATGCAAAGAGGATTTCAATAAAGCACTTAATCTGTTCAATCTTCCATACACAAGTCCAGAGCTGTAAGAACTTCACCTAACTATAAGACGAAATAAAACCACATTGTTTCAATCTCACAGCTCCTGCTTCCATCACCACCCCAAATGAAGTCTCATGTCCAGTTCTCCCATCCCTAAAGGTTACATATCTAACCTGGGCAGTTGTTCTCTTCACCAGGCCAACCCACAAAACAGAGCTGCAGTGTGCTCAGAGCAATATGTTTGGGACCAATGATCCTTCCACAGAGTAGCACAGATCTGAGCATATTACATAAAAAAAGGACTTGTTCAAGACAACTATTCCACATTGAATGAGTGCTTTAAAATTATATTCTATGTAGGAAAAAAAAACAAACCATGTACGATTTTGTTTTGGATACATGTTTTACTGCTGTTGCTTTCAAAAACAAAAAAGCCATTTTGCGATTACCTTCCTACATAATCAGAAAAATCTTGCCAGTACAAAGCTAAAATATTCTGTTGCTTAGTAGTTCTCATCTCTTAAAACAAGACGGCACAAAGGGACTTAGCACAGCCTCAGAAGCAAACAGTGCATTATTTCAGCATGCTTTCAGAAACAATAATCTCATCTTTACCAGCACTGAGCTTTAGAGCTTATACATCTGTGCAACTGAATGTTTTTATGGCTCTTATAAGATCGTTAGTCACTTTCTTACATCCCTTCTTTTCTTTCACGATAACAAATGAACGTGTCAGCTATACAAGAGGAATTCTCAGACCCTGATGCTATGTTTAGTTCCACAGAAGCACCAGCAGATCTCACGTGCCTCATGGTCATTCACATGCTCAGATGCTGTGGGTACAGTTAACACCTGGAAGCCATAACACAATTTACACGCTTACAGAAATTCATAGTAATTAAACGTCAGGTAATTAATCCCTTAACACTGTGACCACACTTTCTTTTTCTCCCCTTGAAATCCCACTGTCACAAGGACAGTGAAAACAGAGCGCTGGTCCTAGAGAAACACTAACCAGAATAAACAGCCATTGCTTCAGGACTGATCTGTGCTTAGCTGTGGTCTACAGACAGCATTTGTAGAATCATGGTGGGAGACAAGGAGGCAAAGATGTGGCAATTCTGCTTCTTCCATCACTTTCATTTCTCTGCTGTTGTATGGCATGGCAATTCTGAAAGCCTCGTTTCCTCAGAACCTCAGCACTAAGCCTCAGAATGTTGGTACCTTCTGGCAGGTTTACTTTGCCTTGGAGCATCAAATGACAGAATGGTTTGTGTAGGAAAGGACCTTTCAGATCATGTAGCTCCAATCCCCTGCTATAGGCAGGGACACCTTGGGTAACCTATGGCAAATTCTCTACTTTTGATTCCAAATCTTTCAAACAACATTGATATTCATCTTAGTTGTCTAAAGCACTCTGATCTGAGGCAGCAAGGCACACGCTAACTGGACAGGATCGAGTGATCTGCCTTTTCCAGCACAGCTGTTTACGCACTGTATGCTGGAGCCTATTTAAACAGCAAACCAGAAGGAAAAAAACAACAGAATGAATCAGCATCAGAACCTCTGTCAGATATCTATTATTTTATGGAACAGAGGTAGGGAAGGGAGTTTAGCAGAGATCAGCTGATAATACTGTTAAGCTGCACTTCCTAAACTTACAATTTCTGTTCATACAGACAGACATTACCCGAATTTACAAGTGTCCCCAGAGTAATATGTATTACAAATTGGCTTCATAAAGCATCTGAACAGGCAGAAGAAAAACTCGTGCTACTCTTCCATAAGGGCAGAAAAATGCCCCAAAACGTGCAGAACTCTCATACAACTGAAGTTTTAAGGGGTGCGTGTGCTTAATTATTTGCTGAGTTAATCAGCAAAGGCTGCCTTCAGAGGTAGGACAGCACAGTCTAATAATGCTTCAGATGAAGATCTCCATGATGCTAAATATACAGAAACCATTACCCCCCCCTTCTTCCCCACCATTTCCCAAGATTTCTTAAGCTGGAATAAGTCAGAACAAACACAAGCTGCATCCTGTGACTGATGGAACAAGAGATATTGATGAGGAGGATGTAAAAACCCAAATCCATCAGACAGGGTTTATTTATTGAAGTTGAAAGGCTTATCAATGCTCTGCAGCTTGGAGCATGCAGCCCATTCCAGCTGATGCAGGAAAGAAAACATCCCAAGGAGTTGCACTAGAACTCTCCCTCAGCAGAAGGAAGCTGAACCTGCTGCTCTGAACTGCTTAGTGAATTAATGTGTTACTTCTGCCAACTCCTAATGCAAAAAGAAGTCACACGTGACTGCCAGAGAACAGCTTCCCCCTCCAAAAACCTGAACAACCCCATTCCCAGCAAACCCAACCAAAAGCCATCTTTTTTCCTGAAAACATAACATGAGAAAGATATAAGGACTACTTATGCAAGGTATTTTATTTGATTTATAGATGGTTGCATCTCTTGCTACACAAGCCACACCGTGAGTGATAAATTACAGGGATGCATGAAATTACAGAGTACACGTTGTCAGAGATGCCAAGCGAAGATGCAAAGTGCATCCATTCACAACAGCCAGTGGAAATGAAGCTCTTTTTGTTTGAAACGTTCCTAGGTGTACAAGTTCCCTGTGTCTGATTTGTTAGTTTGGGGTTTTCAAGGAGGAAAGGAAAGAGAATACTCTCTTCATGCTCTAGCTATAGAGACTCAGATAAGCAACAGTAGTGCTTAAAGAGTGCTGGTACACCTCAGAAGAGTTCTGCAGCTTTCCTAGGGTTATCCCAAGCACTGAACTGCTGCTGCTGCTCATCCTGTGCATCCTCAGACAGTGGTCTGGGTCCTACCCAGAGATGATCACTTATTCTCTCTTCCACCTTCCTTGCTTGCCAAGAGCCACATGCACCAAGTCCAAGGTGAGAAGCCCAGCTGAGAGGCAGTGTTTGCTCAGCACTAGCACTGCATTGGTGCACTGACAGCTTCTGGACCAAACACCTATGGCCTGCAGGTATATGACAGGAACCAGTGCTAAGTGAACAGTTTGGGGGTAGACTAGATGACCTTAGTGGTCTTTCCAACATTAATGCTTCTAATTCAACAACCACGTGCCCTGCTGACAGGGCACTCACTGACTCCTATCCACATGGATCTCCAGCAAGGCAGAGCTGAGCACAAGGCAGCCCAGTGTCCATACATGCTCTCTTGCTCTTGCAGGGTTGACAGCAAGCAGTAATTTCTAGAGGTAGACATCCTTCGGTCCCTGTCACAGGCCTCCCTGGAGACCAGAAGTCTCCTCATCCTCTGAAAGATGGCTTAGAACCCCAAAGGGAACTGAAAAACCCACCTGATAAATAAGGAAAGCACAAAAGAAACACACCCATGGGGTATTAAGAGTTAAAGAAATGAAGGGAGCAAAGTAGATTTAGTTTTCTTTTTCCCATAATAAGGACCATAATTTACACAATAGTAAAAGTCTCACATGCAAATGCAAACATCACTATAATCCCTATTAAGAAAGCACACAGAGAAATTAAAGCAAGCTTAACTAAGCAGTGTTTGTGAATATTAATGAGCCTAAAAAGCTAAATCCAAGCTTTAAAAGTTCTTTAATATAAAAAAAAAAGCAAAAAGAGGATTGTTTTCAAACTGATTTGTATTTTAAACTGGATGCTTTGCATGCGAAATGCAAGAAGAACCAACTATCTTGCCCTAGAAAAGCTTCAAAAATGAATACAACAAAGATCTTTAAAAACATCCGGATATCTGGATGGAGTCAGCATTTAAGCTGATACACTGAGCTGGGGATGTCACCGGACAGCAGCTCGTTCCAAATCTCCACGCTGCATTTCTATACAGAGATCAAAAGAATGCATATATTTCTTCCTTCCTGTCAGAGCCCCCAGAAGTGAGGCTTTTCCACCTGACAAGTGGAAGCAATGCAATTCGCCGCCCACTGAAGTTTAGGACAAATGCGGAACGGCTTTCACATCTCGCTGGCAGCTCGGGATGGGTTTGGTGAGTGTTGTACAGCCCTCACTTCAAACGGAATGCTTTGAAATCCCACCAACTCCAGGGAGGAACAGAAAGCATGTCAGCCAGGATCCACTTAATTCTTAATGTGTTGGTAACGCAGAGATCTACGCCACCTCTGCTGGCTGCAAAGACAGTAAAGAGACAACAGTACTTGTATTCTGCACGTCATCTCACCCTCATGTATGTGTCTGGGTGAGAGGAATCACCCTTGAGAACCACCAGCTCCTCTCCACTGATTTTTAAAGAGAATTGAGGACTTACTCTAGTGCAGTCCACAGTCCAGCTGTCTACAGTGCTGTCATGGTTTAATAATTTTGTAATTTTTGCTATCAGTATTCCACATCATAACATCATATTAAGCATGAATAATTTTACTGAATCTGCAACTTACAGAAGAAGACTACATCTCCCAGAGAACAACACGATAGGTCACGGGACTTGGACTCTATATTAACTCTGTTGCAGAACATACTGACGTCTTTCGAGTTCTGGCGTTCAGGGGAGTGTGTGGGAGCCTTCAGCCGTTCGCCTAGATTTACAGTAGGCCTCTCGGTTACGGGACTCATTCTCTCTCCTATTTTGCTTGATTCGTTAGCTCAATTTTCAATTATATTGTATTATATTGTGTTATCCTGTATTTCGATATAGTATTTAGTAAATAAGTGTGCCTCCTTAGATCGTTGCCGCTGTTTTCTTTTCCTAATTAACTTTTTCCTTTCGGCCTAGGGCCCCTCCGGGGCCCACGGCCCCCTGTCACGGACGCAGGTGGATTTTTAGTTCAAACCGTGACAGATTTTGGTGGAGAATGCGGGCAAATTGAGTTGCTGTTTTTCTGTGTTTTCTTCTGTTGCTCTTTTAGCTTTTAACAGAGCTACGAGTTTTTTCCCTGTTAAGGAGCTATCTCGTGTTTGCGATTCTGCACCTGCGAGCTTGACCTTGAAAGTCCAGGCGGACTGCCAATACTCCGGTATATTTTATAAATACTGCTGAGCTTTGTTTTCTTTTACTTTTTTTTCTCTCTATTGGAGGAAAAAAAAATGTTTTCTCTACTAAATTTGTTTTACCAGGGACTGTGTGCCATTGGTTCCTTTTTTGAGACGCTCCGAACATATTGGGTCATGTTTAAGCTAGCCACTTTTTCTTATGGAGCTATACAATTGTATAATGGATTGAAAGCATGGTTAGCAATGCTCACTTCGTATCTGTATACAGCTCCAGAAGGAGCAACTAATGCAACTAATTATACAGAAATGGTGATTTTTAAGCGTGCTCCTCTTTCTTTCTATGAATCCTTTATGCAGTTTTTGAATGATCAGTGGGCCACACTCTCAATCTCCCTGATCTTACTGTTGATTATTGTAATAATCTCACTCAGTATCTGGATTTATAACATCCGGAGGAAGTCTTCTCTAGAACCAGAGAATACTGAGTGGCAGGGAGTGTGGAGAGGCTTTGAAGAGATTCTCAAAGGACAGACATCTTCAGTGTTATGGAGCTTCACTCCTGAACACTTGAAGAATCCTGAGAGTTTGATTGCATATTTGAGGCAGGAATGTTGTGGCTCAGGCAGATCTCAGGAGGCACAAATGATTTTGGGCCTAGCTAATGCTTATCGGGCCTTAGTCAATACCATTCCTGAGAGGGAAGTTTTTGAAGCTGAGAGAGAGAGTCTCAGGGCCGAGAAGGAGAGTCTTAGAGCTGAGGCAGAAAAACTTTGGACTGAGAAGGTAGAGAGAGAAAAAGCTTTTGAAGCTGAGAGAAAAGATCTCCTGTACCAACGAGACTCAATCTGGTACGAGAAAGAGAGTCTTAGAGCTGACGCAGAAAAACTTTGGGATGAGACGGTAGAGAGAGAAAAAGTTTTTGAAGCTGAGAGAAAAGATCTCCTGTACCAACGAGACTCAATCTGGTACGAGAAAGAGAATCTTAGAGCTGACGCAGAAAAACTTTGGGATGAGAAAAGCTCCCTGCAATCCCAACTCAACACTCTCCAGTCCGAGCACAGCGCCCTCCGGTCTGAGCACGACACTCTCCAGTCCGAGCACGGCGCCCTCCAGTCCGAGCACGACACTCTCCAGTCCGAGCACAGCGCCCTCCGGTCCGAGCATGACACTCTCCAGACTGAGCGCGATGCCCTCCAGTCCGAGCACGAGACTCTCCAGTCCGAGCACAGCGCCCTCCGGTCCGAGCACGACACTCTCCAGTCCGAGCACAGCGCCCTCCGGTCCGAGCACGACACTCTCCAGTCCGAGCACAGCGCCCTCCGGTCCGAGTACAACACTCTCCAGACTGAGCGCGATGCCCTCCGGACCGAGCACAATGCCCTCCAGACCGAGCACAACACTCTCCAGTCCAAGTATGACGCCGTCCAGTCTGAGTGCGGCACCCTCCAGGCCAAGCATGATGCCTTCCAATCCAACTGCGACACCCTCCAGTCCGAGCACAACACTCTTCAGTCTGTGCATAATGCCCTCCGGTCCGAGCATAACGCTCTTCAGACTGAGCACAATGCCCTCCGGACCGAGCACAACACTCTTCAGTCCGAGCATAATGCCCTCCAGTCCGAGCATAACGCTCTTCAGACCAAGCTCAACACTCTCCAGACTGAGCACACTGCCCTCCAGGCCGAGCATAACGTCCTCCGGTTCGGGTACAACACTCTCCAGTCCAACTACAACAGCCTCCAGACTGAGCTTGGTGCCGTCCAGTTTGAGCGGAACGCTCTCCGAGACCAGCTATGTGCCCTCCAGGGTGAGTTGAATGTATTTAACCAACTACCAGGGGCACATGTAGTCCAATCTAACCAGCCACCGGGGGCACAGGTAGTCCAATTGGACCAACCATCTGGGACACCAGATACAATGTTGGTTGCCCCTGTAAGAGGGCGAAAGACAAAACAAGTTTCAACTCAGTTAGAGAAAATGCAGAAGGAGTTAGAAGAGCGGAGGGAGTTAGGAGAGCAGGACTCAGGAGACTCAGGGGAGCAGGGGGAGTCAGAAGACCAGAAGAAGTTGGAGGAGCAGAGGATGTTAGAGGGGTATAAGAAGATGATAGAGGAGCAGAAGATGATAGAGGAGCAGAAGATGATAGAGGAGCAGAAGAAGTTAGAGGAGCAGAGAAAGTTAGGAGAGAGGAAAAAGAAGGAGGGTTACCTGGAGGAAATAACACAAGCATCAGGGTCAGGGTCAGAGTCAGAAGAGGAGCCAAAAGCTACTTTTTCTTTACGAGAATTTCTCAAGTCCAAACTTGTAGATGGGGCAGCCTCATCAACACAGTTGCCACCATCAACACCTGGGACTCTTGATAGAGCAAAAGGTGAGCAAAGTATTACGACCATTATTGATCGATCTTTTAAACTGAGTGAAATTCGAGATCTAAGAAAGGATTACACACGTCAGCCAAAAGAAAATATGGTCACTTGGTTACTTCGCTGCTGGGACAATGGTGCCAACAGTGCATGGCTCGATGGCAGTGAAGCTCGCCAACTGGGTAGCATTTCCAGGGACCCACGTGTGGACAGAGGTATTGGCACATGCCAAAATCGGTCCTACACCCTCTGGAAGCGGATGTTGATAGCGGTAAGAGATAGATTCCCCTTTAAACGGGACTTGGAGCCTGAGAGAAAGAAATGGACTGATATAGAGAAAGGTATCCAATCTTTGAGAGAAAGTGCTCTGGTGGAAATGCTATACAGCCGCAAGTTCAATCGTAATGATCCAGACCAATTACATGATCCTGAAGCAGTCCGCGTTCCACGACAAATGTGGCGTGACTTTACAAAAGCAGCTCCAGAAAAGCATGCCAGTGCACTTGCATTAGTATATGGCAAAGGGGACAGGAAACCCTTTGTGAATGAACTAATTGGCAGACTTCAGGAACTTGAATTATTTATAAGCGCCACAGAAGTTAATCTGTATACTTCAGCCATTGTCAAAATTGTGGAAAGGTTAAACGAAGTGGAGGGAACACAAAATGATATTATTGACAAATTGGCTAATGTGCCTGATGTAGATGAATCCACGGTGGTACAAGATGATGGAAACCAGGATTTCCACAATCGCCTATTGAGGAAGCTAAACAACATGAGTTCCTCTCGACCTGTATCATCGAAAATCTCAACCATTAAAAAGAGACGTCCTCGTATTCAAGCAAATGACGATGATAAGTCACCTCGAATCAACAATGAGACTACACGTCTTGCCTTGTTGCTTTTCCTCTGTAGTCATGGGGAGGACATGAAGAAGTGGTGTAATTCATCCACTTCTGCACTTCAGGCACGAGTGAAAGAATTACAAGGTGAAACAACTACCAAGGTGAACTCTTCCAAGAAGGGGAGAGTTCCAGTTGCTGCAAGTCAACGAGGTAAACAATAGAGGGGCCCTGCCCCCAGCCAGGGGGGGGAAAGGGACAACAGAGTATACTGGACTGTGTGGATTAAGTGGCCTGGCACATCTCAACCACAGAAATATAAAGCCTTGGTGGACACTGGTGCACAATGCACCCTAATGCCCTCAAGTCACCAAGGGACACAACCAATATATATCCATGGAGTGACTGGGGGTTCCCAAGAATTGACTATGTTGGAGGCCGAAATAAGCCTCACTGGTAAAAACTGGCGAAGGCACCCTATTGTGACTGGTCCAGAGGCTCCATGTATACTGGGAATCGATTACCTTAGGATGGGATATTTCAAGGATCCCAAGGGGTATCGATGGGCCTTTGGGATAGCTGCTGTAAACACAAATGGTGTTAAGCAGCTGTCAACTTTACCTGGTCTGTCAGATGATCCTTCTGCTGTGGGGTTGCTCCAGGTAAAAGACCAAGAGGTACCAATTGCCACCAAAGTGGTTCACAGACGGCAGTACCGCACCAATAGGGACTCATTGCTCCCCATTCACAAGCTAATTCGCCAATTAGAAAATCAGGGAGTGATTAGCAAAACGCACTCGCCTTTTAACAGCCCCATATGGCCAGTGCGTAAAACCAGTGGGGAATGGAGGCTGACGGTAGATTACCGTGGCCTGAATGAAGTCACACCTCCATTAAGTGCTGCTGTACCAGACATGCTAGAACTCCAGTATGAATTGGAGTCAAAAGAAGCTAGGTGGTATGCCACCATTGATATTGCTAATGCCTTCTTTTCCATCCCATTGGCTGCAAAATGTAGGCCACAGTTTGCTTTTACCTGGAGAGGTATTCAGTATACCTGGAACCGTTTACCCCAGGGGTGGAAGCACAGCCCAACAATTTGCCATGGATTGATCCAAGCTGTTTTGGAACAGGGTAATGCTCCTGAGCACTTGCAGTATATTGATGACATTGTGGTGTGGGGCCATACAGCAGCAGAGGTTTCCAAGAAAGGGAAACAGATAATCCAAATTCTTTTGAAAGCTGGTTTTGCCATTAAGCGCAGCAAGGTGAAGGGGCCTGCCCAGGAAATCCAGTTCTTAGGCATAAAATGGCAAGATGGACGTCGTCACATCCCAGCAGATGTGATTGACAAAATCACTGCTATGTCTCCGCCCACAAATAAAACAGAGACCCAATCTTTTCTGGGAGTAGTGGGCTTTTGGAGAATGCATGTCCCAAACTACAGCCACATAGTGAGCCCTCTCTATCAGGTAACACGGAAGAAGAATAATTTCTCATGGGGTCCTGAGCAGCAGCAGGCTTTTGAGCAGATAAAACAAGAAATAGCCCGTGCCGTGGCCTTGGGGCCAGTACGGACGGGACAGGATGTGAAGAACATCCTCTACACTGCTGCTGGAGAGAAAGGTCCCACCTGGAGTTTGTGGCAAAGAGCCTCAGGAGAGACCCGAGGCCGACCCCTAGGATTTTGGAGTCGAGCATATAAAGGGTCTGAGGAGCGCTACACTCCGACTGAGAAGGAGATCTTAGCCGTGTATGAGGGGGTTCGGGCTGCTTCTGAAGTAGTTGGGACAGAGGTTCAGCTTCTTCTAGCACCTCGCTTGCCAGTAATAAACTGGATGTTTAAAGGACAGGTTCCCTCCACCCATCATGCTACTGATGCCACTTGGAGTAAGTGGATTTCATTAATTACTCAACAAGCTCGAATGGGAAAACTCATCCGTCCTGGAATTCTAGAAGTGATCATGGACTGGCCTGAGAGTAAAAAAACTGAAATACCGCCTACAGAAGAGGTATCACGTGCTAAAGAGGCACCACCATACAATGAGCTACCAGAAAACGAACAGAAATTTGCCCTATTCACAGACGGATCATGTCGTATTGTAGGGAAGCATCGCAGATGGAAAGCTGCTGTATGGAGCCCCACTCGACAAGTTGCAGAGGCCACTGAAGGTAAAGGAGAATCAAGTCAATTTGCAGAGGTAAAGGCTGTTCAGCTGGCTTTAGATGTGGCTGAACGGGAGAGGTGGCCAATGCTTCATCTTTATACTGATTCATGGATGGTGGCAAATGCCTTATGGGGGTGGTTGCAACAGTGGGAAGATGATAATTGGCAACGAAAGGGTAAACCTGTTTGGGCTGCTGAACTGTGGAAAGACATTGCTGCCCGAATAAGGAACATTGTTGTAAAGGTGCGCCATGTAGATGCTCATGTGCCTAAAAGTAAGGCTACTGAAGAACATAAAAATAACCATCAGGTTGATCGAGCTGCCAAAATTGAGGTGGCTCAAATAGACTTGGACTGGCAGAACAAGGGTGAATTATTCCTAGCTCGGTGGGCCCATGAGACTTCAGGTCATCAAGGAAGGGATGCAACATATAAGTGGGCCAGAGACCGAGGGGTGGACTTAACTATGGACGCTATTGCTCAGGTTATTCATGATTGTGAAACATGCGCCATAATTAAACAAGCCAAGAGGATGAAACCTCTTTGGGGGGAAGGGCGATGGCAAAAGTATAAATATGGAGAGGCATGGCAGGTTGATTATATCACCTTGCCACGATCTCGCAATGGTAAGCGTTATGTACTCACCATGGTGGAGGCAACCACTGGGTGGCTCGAAACATACGCAGTACCCCATGCTACCGCCCGAAACACCATATTAGGGTTGGAAAAGCAAATCCTATGGCGGCATGGCACTCCAGAAAGAATTGAATCAGATAATGGGACCCATTTTAAAAATTCCCTTGTAACCACTTGGGCCAAAAATCATGGCATTGAGTGGATTTACCATATTCCCTATCATGCACCAGCTTCTGGTAAGATTGAACGATTCAATGGGTTGTTGAAAACTATGTTGAAAGCAATGGGTGGGGGAACGTATAAAAATTGGGAGAACATTTTAGCAGAAGCCACCTGGTTGGTCAACACTCGAGGATCTAGTAATCGCAATGGTCCTAACCAATCCAGCTCCCTACGTACCGTGGAGGGAGATAAGGTTCCTGTAGTACACATAAAGAGCGTGTTGGGAAAGACGGTTTGGGTCCTTCCAGCATCTGGAAAGGGCAAACCTCTCCGGGGTACTGTCTTTGCCCAGGGACCTGGGTGCACGTGGTGGGTGATGGACAAAAATGGGAATGTCCAATGTGTACCACAAGGGAATTTGATGTTGGGGGAGTGCAGCCAATGATTTTCCTGTAGATATATAGGTAGAGTCTCAGAAAATATTTCAATTAGGTACAGAATAGTTCAATTAGGTATAGGACTTAAGATAGAGTGGATTAATGTTAAGGAAACACTTTTTCTCTATATACCTTAATTAGGCATTCTGTAAGCAAGTTTTCCATCTGGACTCTATATCCTGCACTGGCCATGCATGTGTAGAGCACACATGGAAAGAAGTATAAGTCAAAAGGGAATCTGCTGTGGTGGCTGGGAAAGGATGAGTGCACCTTGATGTGGGGGACGCCCTACTAGCGCTGCCTTTCCCCTCTACCGCTGACATGTTTTCCTTTTTCTGGCAGTTTTGCCATTTTCTCAAAATTAATAAATAGTAGGTTAGGTTATAGAGTTTTGTTCTCAACTTAGGGATTTGTATGGAAGAAATATAAATTGTTGAGAAAAATAAGGTTGCTGATTATTCACAATTATACATATGAGTGTGTATGTATGTATAAACATAATGTAATGATGTAGAATAAGGGGTGGAATGTCATGGTTTAATAATTTTGTAATTTTTGCTATCAGTATTCCACATCATAACATCATATTAAGCATGAATAATTTTACTGAATCTGCAACTTACAGAAGAAGACTACATCTCCCAGGGAACAACACGATGGGTCACGGGACCTGGACTCTATATTAACTCAGTCGCAGAACAGACTGACGTCTTTCGAGTTCTGGCGTTCAGGGCAGTGTGTGGGAGCCTTCAGCCGTTCGCCTAGATTCACAGTAGGCCTCTCGGTTACGGGACTCATTCTCTCTCCTATTTCGCTTGATTCGTTAGCTCAATTTTCAATTATATTGTATTATATTGTGTTATCCTGTATTTCGATATAGTATTTAGTAAATAAGTGTGCCTCCTTAGATCGTTGCCGCTGTTTTCTTTTCCTAATTAACTTTTTCCTTTCGGCCTAGGGCCCCTCCGGGGCCCACGGCCCCTGTCACGGACGCAGGTGGATTTTTAGTTCAAACCGTGACAGTGTAGTTGCCATAGGAACAGTACCGAGTGAACAGGTGCATGGAAAGCTGTGATATATTAAATGACAGCTACCCTCTGCCACTGCGATGCAGATTGCCATTCTCAGGGTTTATTTATAGCAGGTAGTAATTAATCTGTGTGAATCTCATTTCATTGAGAAGGAAAAAACAAAAACGCACAGAATCATTAGCAAGATTCCTAATTACATCCATACCTTTGATTCTCAGAATTTTGTTGCCATCGGACAACCCTAACACAGAACTACTGGATTATTATTTGTGTGGAGCTGTCATTATGAGAAACTCTAAGCTGTCACCTGTAACAAATACCTTCTTACAGCTACCACATTAAAACTTGCATTAGCGTTGCTGCAGTGGAGCAACAAAATAGTTTTTACCCTTTAAAAAAGTAAAGAAACAAAAAGGAGATATAAGCTTTAGTTGGCTTTTAAATGGAGGCTCCTAATTCTGGAATGGGAATCAAGTGTACAGAAACCTGAATTTAGCCCAGACACCAACTGTTTCTGTGCCTGAAGCAAGCCCCTTAACCTCCGTTTCTCAGTCACTGTCTCTCAGGTGTTAGGTGAACTAAGAGCAAACAGTCTGAAAGCACTTCAAAGATGAAAAAACGACTCGTTATGCTATGAAAGGGATAAGCACTGTAATTTAAATGACTGCATGAAGTAGACTTATCTACCAGGCATACCAGGCATGACAGAGCCTGGTGTCTTAGAGCTGCTTGCGTAAAGTAGATAAGCTTGAGAAGACAAAACTAAACTACATTTTCTGTGGCTGATGAGAACAATGATTCTCATAGCGAGGCAATACTAGCACCAGGTAGAGTACGTGGATCTTGCCTGTGTCTCAGTTTTCATCCTCTTGCTTTCTTATTATTATGTTTATGATCACAGTTAGCAGCAAACACTCCAAGAAAATAGAAGTGATAGAAAATGATCACATTCTCAAAACACTCTTCTAAAAGTTTTCTCAGTACACATCTCAGATGAAAACATACAGTGATTCCCAGTCGCTGTTAGGGATGCTGTTGGAAACATTCTTACAGGCAAGTGTTAGAATCACAGCAGTGTTATGGGATACCCTGCAGAACATTATTCTAGAAATCATGCAAAGGATCCACATCAAGATTTAATTTCAGCTACATTCCAAAACAGCATTTCGTTCGTGGTTCACCAGGTTCATATTAGAACCCTGTAGGCAACAGGTAAACTTGCAGTTCTAAGATAAAGCAAAAAATCACAATGATGTAGCAATTACTCATTTCTTGAATAGACCCAGTTAAATCACAGCATGAAAAATGAAGGCTACATTGGTATATGCCTAACCTGCTGGGAAATCCTCCCATGATAAAATCCTTCTTGAGAATATAAATATTTCACAGAAATGGGTTACACATGGTCTGAACCCTGATATTAATCACTGCCTACTCAGACCCTGACCTAGTTTTTAAGCTAAGCACATTCCACCTTTGCAACAGGCTCTACCAAGCTTAGTTCTGATGCTGGATAATACAGGGCAATAGAGAGAACATAACTCCTGCTATTGAGAAACTAAATCCCCTTTAACTGAGGCTTATACTAGACCTGCCTATATTTGATCAAATCCAAGAGATCTGATGAACATGAATTGAAATTCATTAGCAGTGTTTCCACATCATTATAGAAAATGAGGTCTCAGAACAATGGAAATGAGACTCTTGCAGACGAGACTGTTTCCACATCCAGGCTTGCGTGCTAAAGCTTTCTTCCAACTGGCCAGGAAGACCCACACCATTCTTAGGCTCAAGCAGATATTGCCCTGTTAGACCAGGCATAGCTGGAGAATGGGATGCTGTAACTTTAACTGCTGCTTGTATCCAGCATGAGTCAGGGACACTGAGCAGCCTGCAGACAGTTTATATGTGCTTTGTACCAGTTAAAATGTTGCTAAACTGGGCAAACCCAAACAGATTCCATCCTACTTCACGCAGCAAGAGAGGCCTGAGTATTAATGCAAAACTTTAGTTGGCAGGATATCAAACCTGAACCTCTCAAATCAGCTCATTGCTCAAAAATCCCCATTCAGGCCAATTTTTTTCCTAAGTGTTCCCTGCCTAATTAAAGATCCCAACCTAATTCACAGGTCAGAATTCCTCATGTTTTCCTACATCTGCCACAGGCCTCAAAAAATGAAAGAACACAGAGGCCAGCCTGGCAATTGGGAGCTCACATCTACTGGATGTTAACATGTAACCTCACAAGTTTCATCAGTTCCTTCAAAATCACTTCTTTTATCCCCAGTACCTGAATTGTCAGCTAGGAGAAGCTGCTGATAGCTTCTGAAGCTTACTGCATTACGTACTTGGTCTTCAAAACCAAAACCACATGGAGAACTGGCCTTTGTAAACATGCTTTTTTCACTGTCTCTTCCGGATGCTGCTCCTTTGCTTACTGCACCTCACCATGGAGTCTAGTCCCAGTCAGACTGCAGCTTCCCCCAATAGGACCTCTCTCATTTTTAATCACACAACCACAGAACAGCAATAGTTCATAATGTAGTATATAACAGAGTTATGGTCAATCAAGGACATGGGAAAGAAAAGCACTGAATGGAAAGAGAAAATACTTCATTCTCCCCACCTCTCGCTAAGAGATGTTGAGGGAAAAAAAAAAAAAAAGACAAATTCTTTTACACCCAGGAGCTTGTCTTTTTTTTCCTTCCAACTCTACCCATTAGTTTAATAAAAGACAGTACTTGCTTTGCCTAATAATTATTAGGTCTAATGTCAAGAGAGTTAAGGTCTTAGTTAAACTCTATTTAAGCAGGATTTTAAATTTAAGCATGCAAACTTAGCACTCTTTACTGTGAGAGATCCCTTGTGTGCCTGTGTAAAAGAAGGTGGACTGTATGGGTCACTGCTAGAACTCATTTAGAAATAGCAACCTGGATTATTTTTTTCTCCTCTCCCTTAGCAAAACCAGAAATATTAAAATGCAACACATGATTTCCACTAAGGCATTGGTTTTTACATGAAGCATATCAAGTACTCCATTTTGAACGCCTCCTCAGGGTCTCCCTTCTGAAGAAGCATCATGCAGTTCTAAGCTAAGGACCATACAACAGCCCTCTTCTGCAAATTCACATTCAGCTTGTGATTACTGTGTCACTTTTTCTAGGTGACACGACGTTTCTGCATCCAGAGGACAAGAGGAAAAGTTTTTCTGTTCTGCTAACGCAGGTTCCAAAGGTCTGATTCCTTATGAATCCATAAAAACAATCTCACAAGAGTTAACGCAGAATCAAAACTTATCACAGACTGATTACACCGCTGGGAAAATTGTCAGTAAAGGAAAAAGGGACCCACTATAATAACCCACATTCAAATTCCACTGCATGGCTGAAAAAGAGTCAGCTAGAATGACATCCAAACAAAACTTAGATTTGTGCAATCCTTGGAAAATACGTAATAACCATCAAGGTTTGTGTCCAGCAAACTTCTGGACAATTAAGGAAACCTTTTGTTGTTGTTTTGTTTTTAAATCAACAGGATTAACAACACACAGGAAATGGTCTTTATGAAGAAATCCAAGGCCTGCCTATCCAACTGTCTGTACAATTCATTGTCCGGTTTACTTCATGCTAACTTTGTCTTTCAGCCAAGCCAGCAAAGAGTTTCTCTATAATATTTACAAGAAAGCTTCATTTCATTTCAGTCCTTTCCCCCAATCCCAAAAGGAAACTTCTCTTTTCTTCATTGAACACACTCCCCTTTTACATTGCTTTGATAATTCCCACTTCATCGGCCTTTGTCAGAACTGTCATCTTTTCACTTCTGGAAAACCTTACTGGGATGTATCTCGGGACATGGCATCAGTGACACTTTAGTGACCACAGAGTTTGCTGTTGAATGAGCCCAACCTGCTGACCCTCAGATTAGAAGTTACGTACCACAGCAGGTCTCTGCTAGAGCTTCAGAGCAAGCAGCAAAACAGTAAAACATTTGGTAGGGAAAGGAGAGGCATCATCAAATAGCACAAACTTTCAATATATGCAGAGACAGGAGGAAAGCTATCCATTGCAAATATTGTATCATTTCGGTTTATTTTCCAATCAGCCTCATCTTTCTCTTGCTTACCAGATTACTGCAAGGCACGGCTGCAGTTGTCCCAGGGCTCCCAGGCTCTGAAGGCAGCTTTCACTGAAGAGAATGGATTTTCCTCATAAGGATCCTCACCCTTCCTGGAAACTCTCAGTCAAGCATGCTCTGTGTGCCACGCACCCTGAACCAACTAGTTTAGACCATGCTTGTTTAGACAAAGAAAAAGGAAAGATCAGATCAAATTTCACTGGGATGTTTGAAGCCACTGAGGACTGCCAGTCCCACAGATGGCAAGCCTAGAAGAAACAACCAGCAGAAAAAATTAAGGGCACAATTATCTCAGAAGATACAATTGTTACAAGGTACGAGTGCACTGTATCCTAAAAATTTATGAAGAAACTTAAATTTATATTTATATACATGTATGTATGTATATACATATACATACATACATAAAATAGATATTCAAAGAGAAGAGATGAGAATTCAGAGCCATCAGCTGCTATGGGACATCGATAGTCCATTGTGATGCAATTCCTGATCATTTTAGCTAATAAGCCAATAGATTGATCTACCCATGCAATCCCTACAAACCCAGCTCTGTGCTCAGCAGGCATTTTGCAGAGGATATTGCATCTTTTTTACTGCAGCTTGAAGTAGATCAAAATTCAATCTCAGCAGAGGCACAACCAACAGCTGCTGCTCCCTAGCACAGAAAAAAGCCATTGGAGTGCTTTTCAAAGCTAACCTTCTCAAGCTTGTGCCTGTGACCTGCTCCCCTCTCCATTCTGACCTCACCCAGGAAGCTTGCCTTCCTTGTAGCACATTCATTTTGTCTCTTTTGCATGGGTTGTACAGGCTGCTGTGTTTTCTTTTCCATCCACATCTTCACCCTCATCCTTCCCCCTACCTTTTTTTTTACTTCTTTTTTTATACTGTGCAGGCAAGCTGCCAGCATTAACACTTTGGTTAAGGACTAAGCTCAATCATTGGCCTGTTTCAATACAAATCCCTGAGCTGCTCTCCTGGGGGAAACAGGTTCTTCACTCCCCACTCCTCATTCAGTTTTCCCTCAGGAAACACCCGGCAGGGAACAGGCAGGGACTGGCACTGTACCCCGGAAGGACAGAGGAATAACTGGCTCAAACACTGCCCTCAGACCCAATGCACCTTCGTTCAGTGAGAAATAAGGTAAGCAAATAAAAAAGCAGGGGAGAAGTTTCTCACCGCTTGCCCTACTCTGCTTTTGGGACATGCATCCAAATAGCTCAGAACTGTTCATACAAACACCTCATAGTGTGCACATCTCCATTAAATCAACACAGAAGCTTTTCCAGATAAATCTTCTCTGGAGAACAAACTTGGAAAACATGTGATTCTATTTCCTCACCTCATTAATTAATGTGGGAGCGTTGTCTGACTCCCACATCCCGATCTGCTGCTGAACTGGTCTCTCTGGGCTGCTCTGCACATTGAGGCTCTTCTCACACATTACCACATGCCTCCTGCTCATCGAGATTCAAGTGCAAAACTCACACATCTATTTTTTTGTCTGTTTACCGATCAAGACGAAGGTATCCTAAATTGACCTTTTCAGGAATTGCTGTCTTTAATACAGTTACTCCTCTAAGAAGCCCAGCCCTACACAACCCTATCAGAGTAGAGAAACAAAACAAAAAAGGGAGAGTGGTGCCCAAGGTTCATGTTCTCCTCCACCTGCATACAAACCATTCTCACTGGATTCTGTCCTTGAAGCAGCTTTTACGCCAGCCTGCAGCCCGCTGTCTCTTGGGCAGAGTGCTTGTACTTCCAAACACAAACACCTTCCAGCAGGAGAGCAATTCTCAGCAGTTCTCCTCTACTCTTGTTGTCTCAAGCATAGCAACCTTGTTTAGTACGACTGAATATTAAGACAGTCTTAAAAACATGTTCTTATCTTCCTCCTTGCCCCACAATTGCTTCTAACTAATGTCTTCACTGATGTAGCAAAGTTATAAGCAATTAGTAAGTTCTAAATAAGGTGATTTGGCTTGCTGCAGGTTTTTGTTCTGAATTTAAAACTTAAGCATTTTTTCAGTGCCAGCCCGTTGCCTCCAACAGTCAAGACAAACAACCAAGGAGCGAGTTTTAGGACTGAGTCTCCCCTCACCTTAAGAATTCTAATCCACACCTTTTCACAGCACCCAGGTATACCTTGCCAGTGCCTGATTATTCCAGGTCACTCAAACCCTAGTTAGTGTGCGCACAACTCACCAAGGCAGACTGCTGGCTTCTTGCCCCCTCAAATCATCTTCCCAGCTCCAAGGCAGTCACAGGACACACTCAAGATGTGTTTCATGAATAAACTTGTTTGGAGTCACAATGCCCAAACAGGTCACAGAATTAGTCCAAGAAATAAACTGATGTGGGGCAGAGGGAGTGACGTCTTCTTTTTCACCCAGGTCATCTCAAGAGTCAGCTTTCCAGCACAGACCTGCAAACTGCAGCACAAGGCACCTGAACCACATGCCAGCTTTCTCCCTGAGGAAAATAGATAGCAGAGCCAATCCGACTCCTTCAGAGAAGAGCAGCTAGTCAGAAAGAAGGAGAGAAGGGACTACTAAAAGCTGAGCCAATCCAGCAATAGGAAGCCAAGTCAAATCCATAAAGATATGTCCTTGGTTTTGGATTTTGGCTTGTTTTAAGGATTTTTCTCGGTGGTGTTCATGTTTGGTGAACTTTTTGTTGTTGTTGTTCTTGTGTTTTGTTTTTTAAAGATAGTGTTCTTGAAGAGTTAAACTCACTCAAGTTCATTTTACAATGAAATCGGAATGTTTTAGATGGAAACAACCTCTTATAAGTGTAATCCTATATTCCTAATAAGCAGAATTAACAGTTCTAGGACCATTGTTCTCTCACACACTGTAATGGAGAGCATTATACCAGCAATGGACCATCTGGAACAACAGGCAGGGAGAGCCTTGGAGGATCAGAATGGATAACCATTTGCAGACTACATGGTTTTGGGGGAGTGAGACTTTAATAGCAGAGTGCAAGCATCTGTTTTCCCAGATACATGATCTGATTTGAACCATGACTCTTTGATACTGGTACCTACTGTTTTACTAGAGCCAAGTGGCTCTAAACAATGTCTATTCAGTTACTGCTAGAGAGAAATAAACAAGTTAACAAGCTTATTTTCAATAAAGTTTAGAATTGGAAGAAGAATCTACTTATGTTGTGTAAATCTCCAGCTAGAAATTAAAATATCTGGACTTGGTTTAATTACATTTTGAATGTGGCCCCCAATAGGACTCTGTAACCTTTAGGGTTTAATAACTTCAGCTCATTTAATGTCCTTTCATTACATTACTGTAGCAATCCAAGAGTAAGGTTTGAAAACTAAAACTCTGTGCTTCCTCCTGGGCTTTCCCATATGTTCACCATCTTTAGCTTAGACTCCCAGGATACTCACGCCAAGTCTTACAAAATTGCCTTAGCAGAACAGAAAAATATCTTCTTTCACTTTATTCTATATACTTATTCTTTGTAGAGGAAGGAAAGGGGAAAAAAAGTTTGCCAAGCAATGCTCTGATGAGTACCTACAGAAGATCCTGCCTAACTTCATGGAGAAAATCCAGGCAGCTCTCCTCATCCAGCCCCAGGAATAGGTCAGATAGCAAGGTACAGGCCCAAGACTGGCTGCTATGTTATGACCTGTTAAAAGACAGATTGCCCGACTTAAAACCTGCCACTAATAACCATGAATTTGAAAAACTCTGGATGAAGAGTCATAGAATTAACCAGACTGGAAGAGGCTTTTGGAGGTTGCATAATCCAACCATGCTCAAAACAGGGCTAACTTGCCCTAGTTGTAACAGCAAAGGACCCATTTGACAAAGTCTCCTACAGCACCTCCACTTCTCTCCTATGCATTATGTCAAATGAAGTGTTTTAGAATGTGGTTCTTGTGCTGACAGGCAGAATTAAAACATCTGGAGACTACATTTTCACATCTATGAACTCTAATGTCAAGGCAAAAATCATACTGGTGTGCAGGAAAGCAGAACCACAGAAATGCAGAGCGGGAGGCCAGTAGATGGGAAGCACCTCACTGCAGGAACCACTCTGTGCTGACACCACAGGTGGGATGCACATCACTGAGCTTCAGAGCTGATGACTGTGATACAAACATCTACTCTCCCTCCATAATCAGTGGAAAGAAATAAACCTCTCAGGCACAATTAATCTGACCTATTTAAGTGTTGCTTTAAGATAGCAGGAATTGCACTCGAGAATCTACTGACTGTCCTGATGTGATCTCCACTGACTCTAAAGAGACATAGTTGTAAGGAGATGAATCCTACCCAGTGATTGCTTTTACTCACAGCAAACCTTAAAATAGAAATAATGTGCATATGTGAACAAAGCAGGGGTGGAATATACCTTTCAAAGCCAATACCACTCAATGGAGACTGTAAAAGGATAGCGTTTCTCTTACAGTGAATAGATACAAATCTGTACAAAAGACTATAAAAATACATAGACATACACTTATAAGTGTTTCTCAGAGTTCCTTTCAACTACAATTTCTGCATCTCCAGGCAGCTGTCCCCCTTCATTAACAAGTGCGAATACATATCGAGATGCCTCTGCTCCACAAACAAACTGAATTCATGCTTTTACTTTACAGGGTGCTTTAAGAAAAAATATATATGTGTATATATATATATATATTTTTTTTAATGACACTTCATTAATTTTTTTTCCTAAATCCTGTTCATAATAAACTAATTTCTCATGGCCCAATAACAGTGTGGATAGGAGGATGTTCTCTCCATGGATTAACATCAGGACTGTAAGTCCCAGTGCCACAATTTGGCCATGCCCACACAGACAAGTACTCTTCCCTCATTTGCCACTAAGGAAAGATTAGGACATCGTTTAATTTCTAGACTGTTCTAAATCCAGAACTGCTAGAAACAGAAAAGACCAAGATTCTTTTGATTCAGAGCTACTAGATATTGGAAAACACTGTGAAATTAATGCAACAGCCCAGAAAGGGAATGCAGTACATGGAGTGCTAACGCACAGATATAGAGTCTGCTGGCATATTTTTTCTTGTCTAAAAGCAGCCATAAGGAAGAGGAGCTCTTCAAAGCTCAAAGCCCAAGAGGACATAGCAGTTGCAATGCTCCACTACGAAATGAGAAATGCATGCAGGACATTTCAGCCCTATTGTGAACCTATTTCCTAAGAGAAGGTCAACTCAGAGAGGCACGGAGGGTATTCAAAAGGCAAAAGCTTTTGACCCACAGGAGCTGTTGCTATGCCTGATATGGCTCTGAACAAAGACAACTGTTAAATCCAGGTATTATACACATATAGAGCACTTATACTTGAGTGCATAAAATAGCCACTAGGGCAATTACCATTTAAAACCATAAAGGCAATGTTATAACAGAAGTCTAGTGTTGAACATCCTCTAAATATTATGGTTAAGGTTTTAAGCCAGATACCTACTCCACTACAAAATGAACGTGAAAACTGCAGCACCAGACTATAATCCGACGTAGGTTTAATCAAGACTGAAATTTGTCACTACAGACCTACATTTAATTTAACAAATACATAGGTGAAACATCTGTGAATCTACCACGGCAAGTTTCAACTTGATGTTATGCGCCCCATGTTTAACACAGGCCAAAAAGACAAAGCTCTGATGATGGAAAGCCTCAAATCAGGAACAAACAGCTCCAGATTTGTATGGCTTTGTACTGCTGCCACAGCACCCATATATGTCATTTATGTATACAAATCCACTCATACACACTGGTGAGCTATTACCAAATCTTGAAAGGAATTTCCCAGCTGCACAAAAATGAACTACCACTTGGGCTAGCAAATGAATTTGTATGTGCAGCAATAACATCTGATTGATGTCACTGTCACATTCTCTTTAGTTTCAGAGAATTTGATAACCCCATCAGATACTGCTGCTGTGAGGAGAATCCCTATTTGTTAATCCAAATGGCATCTGTTACTGGAAAAAAGTAGAGACATCATTCCTCAAAGATGCAGTTCATATACTGTTGTTCATATATTCCCAGCTAGACATGATTTCAAGTACTCTGAAGATTAAAGAGGAGCTGTTTTGTGTTTCAATTAAGAAACAATTTGAATCAAACAATCAGCTTGCCTGCTCCTAAGGAATTATATTCTCGGTACATATATTTATGCCTACACAAATTACCTTTTGTGCATTCTCCTGAGTGTGTGTGGCATGTAGCTGTGTGTTGAGCTGCCCAGTGGGTGCTGGCAGACACCATACCTCTGTACTCATATTTGGGAGGAAGACGTACCAGCAACTGCCCCTAAGAAGTGTATTTATTGATGCTTGTACGCAAGTATGTCATGATGACCCATCGCTTCAGTTTTTCCTTCTGATCTCTTCCCCTCCCCTGCAAATCTCTGCTGAAGGCATAACAGTCCTTGAAGTATAGTTTTAAAGCAGATAAATGATTTCATTTAGGACTCGCCATAGATCCCTTTTTGTACCCAAGCTATCAAGACCAGACACTATCCTCTTCAATTCTGCTAAAAGAGCAGAATGATACAAGTACAAGAACAGAGGTAAAAGTTGAATATGACAAGATTCATGTTATAGTCAGACATCAATTATATTACAAAAGAATTTTCATTTGTGTCTCTAACAGCTCTAGAAATAAACAAAAGGAATGCACATATGATTTAAAAGTTACATCCGATTTTTAAAAGCCTGCTTTAAAAGTTCTGATTCCTATAACATATGTAAGAGCATTGAAAGTGGAAGAAGCACATGACTCTAAATAAGTACACAAAGGTTTAATGCAATACAGGGTAGGCAGTGTAACTGCCACTAGTGAAGTTGCAAGAGCAATTGACCTTATAGGACAATGATATTTTAAGTGTCTATAAACTGGTAGTAAAGATGTTTCAACATTAAGTGCCCAAATAAGACTTCAATAATGTTTGCGGGGTTTTTTTTGAGTACTTCATGTTTTACTACACTGCATTTCTGGTAATAACAGAGCAAGTAAAACACAGCTTAAGATTTATAGCTTAAGATGGTCAAGAAATAAAGTCAAAGTTTTCTTTAAACGTAAATAATTTCTGCTCTCAAAAAATAACCTTAAATATCCATTGTTCACTATGCTCTCAATAAAGCAGTCTTTAATGAGACACTAAAATTTGTTTGTGGAGACTTGTTTTGTAACAGCACTGAGGACAAATCTATTCTAGCGTCATGTACAACCGTAACAGTGTTCCCTTTAACTTATCATCTTACACTACATTTTTAAATTAGAAAGACCAGATTATCTTTAACTAGCTAGTCAGCTGCAGCTGATGCGCTGAGGACCCCACAACTTCAGGTTTCTCACTCATATTGTGAGAATGGCTCTTCCTTACAGTTTCAAGCACCCAGGACTGACGAATGAAAACCTAACATGATGCACTCTGCCACAGCTACTGAATGAAATCTTGAGTGTGCAAAGCATCTGACCCAAAGCCCAGATGTAGACATGAGAGGCATGCAAAGCGTTTCCATTCAGAAATGAGCATAACAAAGCAACTTTGATTTCCCATGAATCTGACGTCCAGGATGATCAGAAGGGTGAGCGAGCACAGTGATTTTCAACCTGAGATCCATCATCCAGAGACACTGAGCCTGTTGGCCCAAGCCCCATCATCAACTAATGCAATGTGGGACTCTTAGAGATGCCATGAATTCTGCAGGTTTCATTAAATGCCAGCAACTGACCAGAACATTCATAGGACTGCTCGTAAGTGTGGAATTTTGAAAGGCACAAGTTTCCCAGCCAATCAGACTAGTTTTCATATCTCCTGAGCATTATGTACCAGCATTTCCTATTTCCCTCTGATATTTTTATAATAGAAATTTATTACAAGAATTTAAATTAGCATCAACAAGATTAGTTAAGAGGTTTGTGACTTTACTAGTTTCTAGAGCATCCCCCTCATGTGATTTGACACGTGGCTGAAATTGGTTAAATTAAGTCAATGAAAAAGGGCTTGCATTACATATTTTGTTCAATTGCATCTATGCAGATTCACAAATTCTTCTTGCTTATAAAATGAAAGAGTCTGAAGTTAAATTGGATTTTATGTCATTTCCTTTAGGTTCTGCCCATACGTTAGTACAGTGAGGTTACAAGAGTGTTCAGGAAGAGCAAAACTGCTTTCCAGTTATGATTCTATGAGACTGGGCTCTTCCTACCTCCTCTCTTCACAGCAACAATGTGAAATTTAATTTAATCTATTTCAGAACTGCAAAGACAAGTACTTTTTTAGCAAAGCATAAGAGGGTTATCACTTTGAAGAACCACATTAGGCACTATAGTTCAGTCTTACACAAGAGATTAATTGACATGTGCTGTAGATTAATCAGAATAAGGCTTTTCATTACGAGTGGCCAAACATAACCAAATCACTTTGGAAGCAAATTACTGACTTGCCTAGAAATATATATGCAACAATTGCAAGTTTATTATTGCTGCTTGAGCAAATGAAACAGCCTTTCAAAAACATTTACCTTGATTCTACATGAACCTCCTCTCACCTGCAGAATGCCTACATTAAAACTAAAACTAATCAAAAGCTACTCCACACTCAACAGAGTACTAAGTTGTCAAGCACAACTGGCATTCTCCTCTCAACAGCAGTGCTTGAGTCAAATTTCTGGCTGAAAAGGCTGCATCCTTTCATATACATCCAGTTGATAAACTATGTTCTACAAAGAGAAGTTTAATGAACAGGAAGAAAAGAAATGGAAATAGGAAAAAGAAACCACAGTTCTCCTTTTGTAGTATAGCCTTGTAACAAATAGTGCAGCGAAGAATATAGAAATTCTGATCTTTTGTCACCTGTCAAGGAATCCAAAGGAGGCAATACATGTTGTTGACACTGTGAAACCCAAACTTTTTCGTCTGACTCTCACACCCACTTTGCCCATTTTCCATTTGTTTTTAAATAAGGTCTGGAAAAAGCCCATAGAGCTACCACAGACTAAGAGCACAATTTAGGGCTGTAACACAACAGAAAGCACAACTACAACAGCAGAGGAGCAAGATCACAGGCTGCAACAAGTGAGGATTTGCTCAAACACAACAGACACAGAAATAAAGAAAAGTAGCTACTTACTTTGAGAAGGCCTCAGGTATACAGGAATCTCCAACAAGATATCCTCACCTTCACCACCAACCCTCAAATGAGGTGTTGGAAAGGGTAGATCTTGGCTCCAGCCCTTCCAATCACTCAGACACATTACATGCACTTAAGCTCCCCTGGGTAGGCCCTGCCTTCCCACCAGGAGCTCCGTCACTGGTGCAGGCTGTGACTCAGCAGTTCTGCTTCAAGAGTATCTATGGGGAATGAAATAGAGAGAAACTTACCAACCACTGCACCGTGAAATTCCACAACATGAAGAGTATTTTCCTGAGTGCCACACCACAAAAGAAAAACCTTCATACACGTGTCCCATTTTTTCATAGGCTATTACTTTTGTTACATGCTTCACCCACCAGAAGGCAAGTTCTAGTTCAAATTCATTTTGATTCAAGTTAATTAGCATTCTTTTCATGGAAAATTATCCTGTGTAACTGCTGACATGTCAGTGCATCACATACTTGTTGATCTTTGTTTGGAAGCGGAGAAAATACATTTTTATGGCATTTCAAAAGAAAAGTACATCCACGTGGAAAAAAAAAAAATCACACACTTGACTATAAAACACAAAAGAACTTCACGTGTACCAAAGCAGCAGCATCTGTACACTCAGCCCAGAAAATAATGTTTCTTTCCTGTGTAAAGTGCAAGTTTCTAGCACAAATTTACTTGGTGCAATTTTGTTCTGGAAAAAAAAAAAAAATGTTAAAAACTGTTTGGATACACAGTGAAATCAGATGCAGTACATCTTTATTTTTAATGGAATAATAATTGTACCCAAATTTCATATTCAGCCTTTGAAACATTTACCAGGGAAAAAAAAAAAAACAAAGGTGTGCTGTGAAGGTTTTTTCAGCATGACTCATATTGCTGTCATAAGAGTAAAAAAGTTTGAATTGATTTTGGTTGTATTGTTTCTTTATCTATAGCAATTGTCTGTCCTCTACTATCTATCTGGCCACCTACTACTTGTGTCAAACGAAGAGATCATCTAGCAAGTGACCCCTGACTTTGATTAGGACACTGATTGCACTATTACCTGATTGCATATTTGTATTCCTTGTAAAAGAGTCTGAACTACAAGAAGAAAGTATCTAAGCTCAATTTTGAATGAAATATTTTTGTTTTGTTTTGCAATAGATTCACCTCTCCTAGCACCTATATCACACCATCTTCTAGAAGTAAACAAGTGTAAGCCTTAAGTGAGATCTAATTTTGTCACTTATCATCTAGACACAAATGGACACAGAGCAGTCTTGTAAATAAACTTACAGATAAACAGGTAAAGGGCAAAGACCAAAGATTTCAAAACAAGGTTTATATGAATAACGTGTCCTCTCTATGAACTCTGTTTGACAGTGGATTGTGCACATATGGGTTTTCCAGGGCATAGGACAGGATATGTCAGTCAGAATAAGGTCATGAGCCCAAATGCTGACAACTACATTGCATGTGGAACACAGAGCTCAAATGCCAAGACTGGGACTCACCTTCTGGCATAAACCACCCACGAATCCCAGAGCCAGCAACTACCAGCAACTCATGAGAAATGAAGCTTGCCAGCACGGGTACAACCTGGAAAACAAATCAAGGACTGATTGGCCAGAAATTTATTCCCACGTAAGGAGTATGTTATTTGATTTCCATGCCATTGTTCTTCTTTTCAGAGGAGAAGCTGAGTTATTCAAGCTCAGTTTCTCTTTGTACTTATTCAGTTCATTAGTTAATGAAGGCTTCCTTATATTAGTTAAATTCAGCCACCATTCATCTACCTGTTCCAGAGTTCACAACAGATGCCCTCTGGCACTTCACAAAGACCAGAATCTGCCTCAAAACAGGAATAATATATCTTATGAAAATGGAGATGCTGTTGTTCATATGCTTTACCCCTGACCTATTTCCTCTGCACTCACAGGGATGACCTGTTCTCTATAATTTTATACTGACTAAAGCAGTAAAAGGCTGAAGTTTATTGTAATATTCCATCAGTCTTTGTTTAGTCAGAAAGGAGGAAACTGCATTCAATCTGTTTGGGTTCTTACTGAATAGTGAAGAGCTCTGTACTCATCCAAAAGCTGCAGGTTCCTCTTCCTCACTAGCAAACACTGATAGTCAGTTCCCTTCCTCAGGTCTTTTAATCCCTATTCTGCTACTACACACACCAGCTTCATTTATACCCCTACAGGTCACCTTCAGCTCTTCTCTTTCAGTCTTAATTAAAGCAAGTGGGTGCTGCCTACCTGTAAATCTTTCCCAGACTCAAAGCTGCTTCTTCTTCTCTTATTTTAGAGATGCTGATGCACACATTTTCATACTCCCAAACTGACTATCCTTGCTGGCAATCCTAACTCATTGTTTAACAGTTTGTACGGAGCAAACTCTGAATAACGCACTGATGTGTCAATTATGTGGGGTGGCCACAAACTGCTTGCTGACATTCTTGGCAGTGCCAACACACTGCCTGCCTCTTAGCTAACTTAAGTGCTGCTGATTGTTAAAAACTCCACATTGACACCATGAAATGTGGGAAAAGGTACAGAGCTGTGGACACCACCTCACTGTGGGAGCAAAGGGGAGCCCTGCTGCTGGAGTCTTACTGATATTCAATCCCCACAAAAAAACAGAGCTTATTCCTACTCAGAATGTAACTGATCCAAGGCTTTGCAAACTTCCTACTTAAAGATTAGAGACTGCCTGACTCTAACATGGGCCATCCCAACCGTCTCATTGAATAATGGTGCTGATTATGGATCAAAGTCTGGTAACTCAGCTTTTCCATCAGCAAACCCACAGAGGGCTGCTTTCAGTCACCTTTCTGACCAGGGTGTAGGATTGCGCACCAGAAAGTTACCACGTCACTCACTTTCCGTGCTTGAATGTGAACTTCAGGATTCTGCCTTAAATATCCCCAGCTTAGGTATAACCCACTGCTCACTTGTTTTGAGAGCTTCTCTCCTGATTTGCTCAACACAGCAGACATAGTTATTTCCTAATTGCAGACAAGCTCCAGATGTAGGTCAGGGAGTATTTAGCTAGAGGAGGCTAATAAAACAAGTCCCCAAGTGATGGGCTTGTCTTTGTTTCCCTGACATTGCTTACTTTTGAACATCAGAGACTACGAGACTGTTTTGGTACAGGAAGTATGTTATGGCTGATGTAGCATAACAAATACTAGCTCTACATCCTTCTATTTAGGCTTCAATAATGTCAGAGGGCAGAAGTGACAATCAATGTATTTTGCATTCAGCAGAGATGACAGGCAGCTAAGAGCAATGGACAGACACAACATGGCAGAACAGAAGGTACTTGCCTGGAATAAATATCGTCTTTGCTCCAGGCCTTCAAGAAATAACATTTCCGGTTTAGATTAATTCGTAATGCACAATGTATGATTGCAGACCTTGCTTTTGTACACAGACCTGGCCTTAAACATTGTTTGAACTGGTGCTGTCAGTCCTTTCTTGATCATTAAATTTATTTCCTAAAACTTAAGAAGCGTAAATGAAAGGCAGCTTCTGAAAAACAGTATTCAACATTTTTATGGAAAGTAGGTTTCTGGCTCTGCTCTTACTAATGCACCCTTCAATCATAAATAATAAAACTGGTGAGTTCTATCTCTTTTTCAGAAAAGTTAGACGGAACTATCACCCAGTGTATACAAAATAGGGCTTCAAAGACACCCGCTCTGCAACATAATAGAAGAAATGGTACTGAATGATGGATGGGAATCAGTTAAACTGATTTCTGGGACACGTTGTGCATTAATAAATCAGAGGCTGTGTGTTCACTGAAAGAAGCGTAGGAGGCACATTAAGAACTTTTACGGGAGTAAAGAAAAAAAAAGTTAACACTGTATTTCAAAGGAACCTACAGGAGGATTAGTACTAAAATCTTTTTATGAGCACTAATTCTGAGCACTTACATGAAGATCAAGAAAATAGTCAGCTCCACAGGAAATCCTGGAAGTTAATTTTTTTAGAAGACACTGCCGCATTTCACTGCATTTAATGACAACCACGCGCTATTTCTGAAGCGCTCTTGCCCAGCTCACAGCAAAGGTATTAGTTCCAACACTGATTGCTAATTCTAACACTACAAAAACACCTTCCTGCTTAGCAAGAACACAGCTTCAGAAACCAAGAGAAAAGCACTGAAACTAGAATCAAATATACACCTTCATCATGGATCCCAAGAAGTGCCCACTGCAACACTATATTGTGAGCAGAGAGAGAAGCCTACAAGTCCTCGTGACTTGAGTCTGCAGACAACCTCAGTGCTATCTTATCTTCACCTTCCAAGTGGCTGGCTGAACTACATTTAAAAAGGAGGAAGAAAAAAAAAGAAATAAAACTCCTCCCAACCTGAACCAAAGATTGACTCCTTGCAGCTCCCAGGGACACAGAACTTGTGTAGGCAGAGAAATTTCACCGGAAAAAGGAAAAAAAACAGATATTTTGTCTTATTCATTTACAGAACGACCCTGCTGCTAATAGCACATTGAGGGTGCTGTTAGAGGCTACAGAGCAAAATGATTAAGACAACCATAGAACAGCTATATGCTAGGGAAACAACATTTCAGTTAATAAGACAAGATGGTGCAGAAGTCTGTGAACACAGAACCACTCTTCTGTCAATAAACTCTTACCCTGTTTTCCTACTTTATTCAATTACAGACTCTTAGAATAGATGTACCACCATATAGTGGGCTTATATACCATTCAGTTAAGGTAACCTAACCATAAATACTTCCATGATTTCAGTAAATTGGAAAAAAAAACACGGTAAGTGAATACAAAATATGTCCTTCATTTACTGTCATTGTAATATAGTCGAGCTACAACACAATCTTCATTTAGGCAGCTCTAGGTACTAGACCACTTTCAGCAATGGACATGTTATAGCACAAAGAAACACGGGTTTCTTGAAAGCACTCCTGCATCAAAAGCTTAGCATTGTTATGGTGTGTGCATTTTAATGGAGTGGATTGTGTTGTGTATTCATCCTACAGCTCATAGGAGACACATTTTCTAGAAAGCTAGTGGTTAGACAGCATTCTTAAGATGAAGAGCAGGCTGTTATGAGAAAACATAAAAACATGATTTGAGACAACTAAACTAGAAATTTAGAAATATATTGTAAGGCTTATAAATAATTGAAAAGAGAATGTTCCAAAGTTTTGATGTGTCATAAAAGCTTAGTTTAGAAGGTGATGAAATTATTTCAATTAAACAGAACAAATGTCAGCCGTGAATGCCTAAGCATTTTAATGTATTCATCCTGTAAAAGTACGGTGCATGCTGAGGCACGGAGGTGGTAGGGGCTCGCACAAAGGCAAGTTATTTGTGAATATAATTTGGACTGTACAAGAAATACGTTCCCAGACTGAGGAAGAGTTTCTCAATACAAAATCTGTAAGAGCTCCAGTGTTGCAGTAGAAAACACTGACTTCAGAATGACAATATACAAAGATGAGGATGCAAATGGTCCAAAGCTACCGAAACAGTTTGGTCATAGCAACAGAAAAAAAAACTTCTTTAACGATCCTAATGCACATAAAACAGTTTTGGAACAGACTGATTCCATCGTCTTAAATGGTAGCACTCCCCACCCTGTAAAGGATACAATATTTTGTCTAACATAGGAGAAATATCTAAGTACCTAGTCAGTCCAAAGACAACATTCCCCTCAAGCAAAGACATGAACAAGGCAAAGAAGCTAAGCACAAACAAATACAGTGGGTAAACCTGGTACTCAGATTATTTCCCTTTAAGAAAAAGTGACCAGAGAAAGAAAATAATCAGAAGGCAACAAGCTTTAAAGTAAACAAAAACAACCTGCTGCTTGGGCACTTCAGAAACTATCAACTGTAGGACCCCAAAAGCACTTCAGAATACAGCTGGTTTTGATACCATTTCTTCTTCTTTGAGCCTGATTCCCTCAACCAACCATATCATTGAACTTGATACCAGATTTATCATATTTGCTAAATAGTGAGCATACATTACATACAGGTGAGTAAACAACCTGTGATGGTGCCCAATACTCCAACCTGTGGAATCCAGAGATCCCAAGCTACAGACTGTGTCATATGCATGTATTCAGTATGCTGATGTACAATGTGCATTGTTAGTTATGATACATTTTCAATTTGGCTGCATCTAACAGCAGCACCATGGACTCAGCTGATGTTATATTACCTGTAGATGAAGGTCTTAGGAAGGTGGCTTTGTCACATTGTAGAGTGAGAACCAAAATCAGTACTTCAGGAAAGGTCTCTTTCGGGCAACTTCGTATTCTTACACATCTTCCTGTAGGAGAGCAAATAAATGGATGATACTTGTAGCTGCTCACAGCAGTTCCTAAACACCTAAGAACAAATGGATTTGAGTTATGACAATCATATCAAACAGACAAACATACAGAAAAATATAATACAAGCTCAAAGCACTAAAGAAGAGTGTTTATTACTGGTATTTAGCTTCTCCCAGTATCTTCCAGTCATTCTATCCAGCCAAAAACCAAAGCTTCCAGATCATACAAATAAAACCTGATTCCTTTGCTCCACAGTAATAATAATGTACTGGACTATATTTCATAGAACTTATTTGTGTCCTGCGAAACAGACTTTTCCATGACTGCCTGTTGTTAATAACCTCTCATGGGCTCACGGGAAACCTCAGTTTATGGCACAGGGGGAGAAATGTCTCCAAATAATAGTTTAATTTTAAACTTCTTTGGCAATCCAGCCAGGTGCACCAACCTCACTAAGGAACAGGGATAGAGTTCCATCTAAGAGACTGTCAGATGAGTGGTAACTCACAAAGCCAAGGAAAATGGGTATTTGGTAGGTAAAATCAGGCCTGTTGGAGACTTCACATGGGACAACTGGAAATATCAAAGGCTTGTTGAAGTGCAAGACTGAGCACAGCAAACTGAGAACAGACTACAGTAATAGCACTTAGGGAATGGTGGAAACTGTTACACAATCATTACAAACAGAAAGAAGGCAAAACACTGCAGGTATTCAGCAATTTGTAAGAAACAGCAGCCTCTGACAGGGTGTGAGCTATGTAGACAAAGAATGATTATGGATCTTCAGGGTACAAATGAAATTCATTCCTAGGATTCAAGTGGAGAGCAAGCCAAACTTTTGTGAAGAAAACTAGGAGGAGGTCTCTTCATCACACACAGAGAGGAACAAATTGTGATACTTAAAAAAAAAAAAAAAAAAAAAAAAAAAAGTCATGAGAAGCATAGAAAAGGGGGGAAAAAATCTTTCAATAATAATAGATGAGTCCAGAATAATCAAATGAAACCCTTGGAAAATTTAGATATATGCAGCCATAAGCATAAAGCATAAGCATAAAACTACTTAAATCTGCTTTTAATTTCTATTGCAATTTTTATCTGCCCAAAATGGCTATTAGAGTTTGCTGAACAGCACAGTCATTGATATGTTGATACATGATTACACAAGGCACAATGTCACATTTGGCAATCCAAATCCTAATTAATGAACAGTCCTTGAAATAATACTAACTCGAATGATCAAAATTTAAAGTGATGAGCTTGCAGAAGGAAGCAGCATCCCATGATTTCTTTTCCACTGAACCATGAGATCTACAGGAACAAAATAGAAAATGAAAAATAAGGTTTTATGCAATCAAATTAAAGACAAAAGCAGAGAAGAAGAAAAACAATAACAGTTTCTTTATCATCCCGAGCACTGGTAGTAAGAGTAACTTATTCCTCATAGCCTGGAATGTCATGGCTGAAGCTGGAATCGAGAAATCAGCAAGTCACAATCAGCATCTGGTTGATGGCCAGAAGGATGCTCAACATGTATTCCGGTATTAAAGACAATCTACAAGCAGATAATAACGTTGCAGCTTGCCTTACCTAATGGTGTCCAGTGAATCCATATTTCACATCCCAGCCACACTTCTTGCACAGCCATCCTTTACATGAGGATTTCATACATTACAGAGGTAGTTAATCCGATACCAGCAGAAAGCACTTCCAGGCCTCCCATACATGCAGCAACCTATAGTAGCAGTAGCTGCATTCAACTTATAAAACTAAAACCAAGAGCCTCCTATTTCTAGGAATATATTATATGGCGAGGTACAGAGTAAATGAACAATAACTTGTATCTTTTCCTATGTATCATGGATTTAAGTTTTAACGAGAGCGGGAAAAAAAAACAAACACTTTTATAGAGGATTTTACTAAGATGAGTGACACTGTTCTAATTACATTGAATAATCTTGAACCAAAGAATTTTTTCCACTTCATGCCTTTAATGGATTTAAAGAAAATAAAAAATAAAAAAGAAAGAAAAAAAGAAACCCACAAATTACCTTAAGAACTGAATAGTTCTGACGATTAACAATATTTAACCAGAAAAATACTTCAAAGACATAAAGCATCTTTCCAAAATCCCATTCACCCAGCCAACAGGAACAAGCAGGTTGGTTCTGCAGAACAACTAGCAAGGATATGGCCTGCCTCACTGATTTCCACAGCAAAGCTGACTTATCCCAAGGAAGACAGTGAAATGGCATCTGAACTCCTTACAGAAATGTGAAGGAGAACTCTACAGGTGATTTTAAGGAACTCATCTGAGTTCAGACTCCTTCCACAGCATCCTGCTGAAGACCAAGGAGATTTTTTTGCCTAAGGCCCTGAAGCCAGCTGCTGTGACAGCCTGTGCAATGGGGCAAAGACATATCTGATTGCTCTGGATCTGGACCTTCAGGATGTTAGGTCTCACAAAAACTGCTCAGTTGCCTTTTTCAAGGGGCAGGAAAACCCATAGGAATGATACCAAAGCTTTGGTCAGTTACCTTGACATTTCCTATAATACAAGCCAGGTTAAAAAAAAAAATAACAGGAAAAAAAAAAAAAAATTAACAGAAATCTAACATTTGCCTTGTTTCTAATGTTGAAGGACAAATGAACAAAAATAGAAGTGTGGTTTTCTCTTTAATCTTCTCATTTGAGGACCAGACCTAAGAGGTTTCTCACTCTATTCTGCAGTTTTAGACGAGACAACCCTGTGATGAAGGCTCTGCTCTTTGAAGAATCCTTCAGACCTCACATTCTCAGAGGAGAATACAGACAGAGGGACACATTTGCTACAAAATCCTCCCCCTTCTGCATGGCACTCCAGCTACTTTCAGATCTTGGTCCTTTTCTTAACCTTTGGGAATACCCTATTTAGCTTCAATAAGGATGCAGTTTGGGTAGTATTTCCTCACTACCATCTTCTCCCCTCCTCTACTGAGTGCCCCAATTTCACTGAACATGCTTGAAGTATAGATGTCTCTGTGAGAAAGTTATTAAAATAAAACCAAACCAAATCACATTATATCCACAGTCAGGTCACAGACTGAAGAGGTAAGATCTGGACTAGAAGCACTGCTGACTTCCTAAATCAGTTTCACAAACCACACCAAGCATTCCACTGCTCTGCGCCAGCCACCCAAAAGATAAACTGAGGAGGGAAAAGAGAAATAAAGATAAGGCGTGATCACCACGAAGAGGAGAACTGTACACTCAGACACAGAGCGCCTCTACAGTGACACAGGTTCATGCAGATAAATGCATTTCCTCAGCACTTCAATAGAGATCAATAGCAATCCCTTGAGATAAACACCACAAACAATATGCCACCACGGGAATAAATCAGAAGATTAGAAGCAGAAAGGATTATTTATGTAAAAGAGCTGCATTGCGTTTATTCCTTGGTTTGTGCAGCAGGTTTCTGAACGTCTCTGAGGAATTCTAAACTGTTCACTTAAGGACTGCTCATTACTTATAGCACTGAAAGGCAGCCACCCCAGGCCCGCTCTCTAGCCTCCACTAGCAATAGAGCCAGCATTGTTATCGTACATTGTGCTTTCCTTGAAGATGTGGCCATGGTTTTCAGATTATACAAAGAAAAGTCTCAGTCCTTTATTGCATAAGGAGAAACATGAATGCACCCTTATGCCAAAAAACTTGATAGCTACAGGACTGACAGCTGGTGTGAGAGCATGATGACACCACTCACTCACCACCTCCCCTCCAGTTGTTTCACCAAATACGACAGTCTTAGCAGACCCTGGCCTGTAGCCTTGGTAGAGGCAGATTTGTCCAGGACAGGTTTATGCAAGATCAGGTATTTCCACTGGATGTAAGACACTTTCAAGCTGGCATCTAAGAAACGCATCCTATGGAGAGAGTTTATCAGGGCTCCTAAAAGCAGTTTACAGTAATGGAAAACCAGTTCCTTAAAAGACAATAAAATAAAATAAAATAAAATAAAATAAAATAAAATAAAATAAAATAAAATAAAATAAAATAAAATAAAATAAAATAAAATAAAAATAGAAATAGGAAGAAATCACACACAGCACAAGTGTTCCTCATGAAAGGTGCTAAGCCTTTGCAGTGCTGCAAGGAGTGCTGTTTTGTACAGTCCTGTTTTTAATTCAATTATCTCAAGCTCTGCTGGAGGTAAGGAAATGCTGTTTTGACACAAAGGCTTTGACTTCATATGGTATACAAGGCTAGAGATGGTAATGTTGGGCCTTCAGAAAGCTTCAACTAAAGTCACAAAATTCAATGAAAAATAGTATGGATTTTCCTTTTTGATAGGCGCAAGGATTATCTTCCATCACTAGAAAAAGCTATAAAGTTATATTCTGTGAGAATACCTTGAATTGATATTTCAAAGGGCTTCTTTTGAAAGAATGATTTATAGATCACAAAGATCAATGGGTCTTTTATCAAAGAAAATGGATTCCTTTTCTGAACCACAAAGAAAAGAATAATGACATCCTAGACCATATTTTTGAAAGTTGTGTACAGCCAAGAAGACAATAGCTACAGCAGGTTACCACTTTACAGCAATGCGAACAACTCACTAATTACAGATGAAGTCCTTACGGTGCTTTGTGGAAGCCAGAAAGCAAAAGTTATAGTGCAGGAAAATTCACACTGAGAGTTATCTTACTCACTCAGCACATATTAAAAATTACATGGAGGTTTTCACTAATAAGTGCATATGACATAATAGAAAAATGGATACAAGTGTGCCAGTGTGCACACTTCATATCTTACCAGAACTCAAAACATGCATTTATGTTAAAGCATGCTCCCTGTATGAATTTTAAGTTACCTACTTCTTGACCACATCCCCTCCTCAGCTCAGCAATGAAATTCCTATCAAGTTTTTATTTGGATAGCCTGGATAGACAGGCTTTCCAAAATTATTTTCAGTGCTCAATGTGGTGGTACAGTTGATCTATTTCCATCATTTCATGCGCATCTGCTAAAGCATTACTCATCACAGCAGACATGAGATTCCCCCATTAGTTTCCTATAGAAAGTTCCTCCAACCCACCAAGCCCCAACCTTTTTCTGCAGCTCATGAGCTCACAGAACAGTCTAACCCATAACCCTTGGCACTCGACAACTGAGCTAAGTCAGGCTTAGCAAGCAAGAAGAAAAAGAGCATATTAAAATAACATAATGCAACCTGCAGCACGGTTTTTTTATTAGCTTAATCAAATAGACATGATAGTAAAGAAGATAAAATTAAGAGTAAATCCTTACACAAGTTTATCCCTTAGATTCCCAAGATATCCAAGGACAACATTATTTCCCCAATATTTTTATCAGTGCTTATTCCTCTAGTGCAGCATCACATTGTGCAAAGGGTACAGTCACAGGTAAGAAAAATCTTACTTCTTTGCTGCTTCCCTTTGTCTTTTTACTCTTCTTGTCGTCGAAAGCTTTGTTCTTTTGGGTTAATGTGGCATGTCTCCAACACAGCCTTGGAAAATGACTATAATGTGATTTGGGTTTGGTGTCATTAAACCTGATTACCAGGGAGTGCTCATGAAAATCCATAATTACCACACAAAACAAAAGAGACTTTTGTTTTTGTTTTGCTGGGGAACAACAAAGAGCTTCACTTCAATTTAACTATTTGGAGTACTCAAGAAAAGTTAGTCATATTTTTCTCCCTCTGCACTTCTCTGGGCTTTGTAAATATCATAAAATACCAAAATCTGCTGAAAACATCAATCTTCTCTCAAAACTGATTTCTTATATAATGCCAAATATACAGTCTTTATTTAAAAAAAATAAATAAAAATAAAAAGCCCTAGAGAACATAATGCGTCTTGATGGATGTGCTAGTGCTTTGGGTACAAGCTGGACTTTATGATTAGATCTATAATAGTGGAGGAAAAAAAGAAAAGTTGGCAATATCAGTGTAGTAAGCATTCAGATAATCGAACTGCCTCACCCCCCAGAACAGCAGTGTTGCAGGAGACATTAACCAGTAGCATGGTTCTCCTCCCCAGTTTTGGGGCAGTTCTACTACCATGGCTGATGGACAAGTGATGTCCACAAACCAGGAAAAGCTGGTTTAAGAGGCTTATAGTCTCTCCATTTGTGTTAGATTAGAAGTTTATGTGGCCACAACCCTGGTTTTAAGCTAGTGGGTGTTCTTGAGCTACAAATGCCACAGACTCCTCCCCAAGCAGCTGTTATATCTGCATCCAGGGTTGTTCACCACAGGGTAAATACTGCCCCATTTTGACACTGAGACACACCAGGAATACCTGTGCAAAGCTTGCTGAACTCCATTCAGACACTTGATTAACTGTCCTCTATCTACCTGAACAGCAGGGTCTGTAGGCTGGGAAGCTGCCCTTGAAGTGCTCTAACATGCAAATTCAGCGCTGTAGGTGGAAACACTTGCTGTAAAATAATATTTGAGGAACTATCCAGCCCTAGGCTGTGAAGCTAAAAGACACTGACAATCTCAGTTGTAAAGTGAGAAATGTAAGAGGTAGACCAAAGTCACCTTCACGTTGTATGAGAGAAGTAAGCAAACTCTCTGTTGATTATATTAGAAGCAGGTAAAATTCCACTCACACATTTGCCCTCCACATGCAGGATGATCACGCTATCTAAATATGTGAAAAATAGCAAGTTTACTGCAGAAGCTCTTGGCTTGCCTCTCATGCACAGATTTGTAGGTACAAGCAAGTACAGCTGATAGATTAGCTAGCTAAAAATTCCACCACTCTCTTCTGATCCAGTTTCGATTAATTCATTAGAAACAAATACCTGCATATCCTCCCCCTGGCCAGTTCCTTTTCAGCCCCACTGTATCAGAGACTTAAACACTGGGAGCCAGGTGAGAGCTTCCTAAAGCTGGAAACTGTCAGCAGTTCAGACTGAAAAAAGCCAGACAAACGGCTCCTGCATTTTCTAACCACTGAGAAGCTTTGGCTGCATGAGAGGTATTTAAGGCACCAAAAAGCTGTATGGTCATGTACAAAAGCACCAAATAACCCAGAGCTTCCATTTGCTTTCCAGTGAAAAAGAAAGCAGAACCTAGCTTACAATATGAAGGTGCATACAACAGACCTGGAGAGCTTTATCACACAAATCGAGTTGGTGGAAACAACCTCTTACACTTGCCACTTCCCCGTCATCTAAGAGTATTAAAAACAAATGAAAACCCCACCTGTTGGATTAACATTGAACCCGGACAAGGGACGATCACTTAATTTAGTAGAAAGTTTAAAACAACCTTCAAGTATCGTCAGCAAAGGCAGTGTAGAAATTCTCCTTTTTGCATGACACAGTTCTGCCAATTAGCCGAAAACTGCAATTACCAGTTCTTTGCTTTATTATTTGTGAAGAACCTAAACTTTCTGAGGATGATAAATGGCCTCGTGGAAAATGCAATGCTCAGTTCTGCTAAATTTGCACTTTTCTGTTGTTTTTTTTTTTGTTCTTGTTTTTTCTTTTTCTTTTTTCCTTTAACTATTCTTCCATGTCATCTTTGAAGAGAAAGAGGCAGGGGCTGCTGGGGGAAACAGGGCAACAGGACACATATCAGGGCAGAAAATGGCAGGGAATGGTTTAGAGAAGAACACAGAGCTGTTCTCATTTAGCTCGCTGACCAGGGCCAAGGCATATTCCTACACCTTCATTAATTAAACAGAAAAGTTAACATTGTTAGCAACATTAAGAACAAAACCTCATTTAAATTGTTCTGAAACAAAATTAAAAATAAAAAAATAAAAAATAAAAAAGCCGATATATTCAGAGGATGACCTTTGAGAATTCTGGCTTCATTAACATTTCAAACAGCAAAGCACAAAATTAAGACAGGAAATAGAATTACAGAGCTATTTGACTGCAGAAGTATGTATCATTAGCATGCCCATAATTAACAGGATACCAGTGTTTGTCCCATTGCCTCTGCTAATAATGGTGTAACATGCAAATGGGATTTCTTCTAAGAAAGTTAAAGGGGATATTTAAGTTCATTCCACGTTTCAAGCATACAAGCACAGCCAGACAAGCCCCTTTCTGCTCTGTGAAAGGGATGTCTCCATGCCTGCCTGCCTGCCCTCCCAGACTCCCACAAAACAATTGCAGAGGGAGGACACCAGCTGCTGTGCTTGAGGCACAAAGGCCAGCTATCCAAGGTCAGACATCTTTTCCCACCTCACCACAGCAGTTAATTCTTTGGGGAGCTACCAGTGACCCACTCAAGTGTCATGAAAAGCAGTTCAGAGGCTAACATCACCCATCAACATGATGCCCTACAGGATAGCAGATATCATTCCTCTTACGGGGATCATATTCCTTAGACATGACAGCACAGCTCTGCCTGTCTCTTGTTCAAAATGCTGAGCTCCCATGACATCTGTCCATGACAGTTGTAAGCAGCCACACATCTCCACCGCCCTTACAGTGCTTCTAACTGAGCCTGCTCTTCTAAATGCTTCGGGACTTGGGATCCTGAAGCAAAAGGAGAAAAAGGCATAAAAAATAAAGCTTTACAGGCAAAATACAATTGACCACCCTATGTTAACAAAGGACTCTACTCTGGCCTAATTCACTAGAATAAGACATGAGTGCAACACACTGAAATCAGACTGAGCTGAAGTGCTACCAGGAGTCTTCCTCTGGCATAAATCAGTGAAAATGTCCACCTTTGGGCAGCACACTTGGATCCTTCATTAGACTGCAAACAACCAATTGATGTACAGTTTCCCCACCAGGCAGATAACAAGCTCCTCCTCCTTTACAGGGCAGTGTGCATGGGTTGGTTCATAGTTATCACCCCACTCTTAAGATCATTTCTGCTGTTTTCCCAGTCATACTCAGTAGTCCTCACTGCTGTGAAACATTGCTCTGATATTCTGCCCAGTCTCAATTTCATTCTCTTTCCCTGCGTTAGATCTTCTCAAACAGATGCTCTTCATGGTGTTTGTACTCCCAAGCTGTGGCACCTGGAGGCTGCCTGATTGTAAACTGACAGGATGTAGCATTTTTCCATCTCTCTTTCATCAGATCAGCCTGAAAATCTGGTAAGATCCATCTCTGCCTTGTGATAGAGAGGCGAGACTCAGCTCGGAGTTTCTGAAAGGATCCTGCTTCTTCTGAGGGCACAAGTAAAGGCTGGGTGTGAGGGAGACTTGAAGCATTGCTGCCAGCCCTATAATTCTACGATTAAACAAGTTACATAATTTCAGTCTATTCCCTCTTTACCTCTTTTCCATGCAAACAGCCTGAAGTAGCACGGAATGCAGCTTATTGACTTGTAAGGAATGGGATGGAGAGGGGTAGAGGATTATCCATCACCTCCCTTTCTTTACATTACATCAGGGCATCATTTAGATTATAAGTTTGCTTACAAACTCCTTGATAAAAAAAAATCAGACAGATACTTAGCTGGTCAGCTGCTTTGGTTGCATAATAAACATGGACAGAATTTCTCATCCTCAAGCCATTGTTACAGCACAAACAAACTAAGGGCTAAGGAAATAATTACTGTGGGGCTGAGAGACTCAATAAACAGCAGAAGCTGTGGGATGAACCAGATTTGTTGATCCCAGCAGATAACTACAATTAGGATGTAATATTTCCTTAAGTTTTTGTTTACCCCTTTATTGTTTATCAGTATTAAAAAGGCAATTTATACTTTGCAGTTCTCTAGATCGACCAGTGTATTTCACAGCAGGCAGGTGAGATTAAACTGTCCATTACCACAAGCTGTCCTTTCCCTGTTCTTATATTATCAAAGCCTATTGAGATTAGAGCCATAGGAAACTGGAGGAAATGCGTTCATTTGCTTCAAGTTCATAAGCTTATGAAGTTTGATTCCTACACACCTGTAGACTTCTTTAATAAAAAAGCAAAATCCCAGAAGTTCCTTCAATGGTAATGAAAGAATTTAACACTGAGAAACATTATATGCATTTTCTGAACTTTTCCGAGACATCACAGAATGTCTTCCCAGAGTGCCCTAACACAGCAGCCAATTGGAAAAGAAACCTCCTAGAGGCTGACCTGTTTAAATGGGGAAGCCATTTATCCCGCTTGGCAAGATCACAAGAAAAGCTTCAAGCTGCTTTACTTTTCACAGATCCCTTACCCAGCGTCTCCCTCACAAAGCAGTCAGAAGAGTGGTCTGCAGGTGAGGGACGCTTCAAAACGCTTCACTGGCTCCACATATGAGCACCCAAAAAAAGTCTTTCCATGACACATCAGAAAGCTGAAGGGATTTCTGTCTGGAGAAACTCTCTGCACTTTCCTAGGGGTCTGAACCAAAACTTTGAAGCCAGGGAAAACCACATATAAAATAGATTAGGGCTATAGCTGAGTTTGAACCCATGGAACAGAAAGATAAATAAATAAGAATACACTGAAATAAATAGACTCATTATAGTTGCAACATATCTTGTTCTAGTCAGCTTAGGCTGTAGGATTAAACTGACCAATAGACCTTTTTAAGACTCTGGCAGTCTGGAGCCATGACCACTGACCTGGGGAGCCTGTTCCAGTGCCCAGCCTCCCCATGGCTGAAGCCTTTTCCTGATATCCAACCTGAACCTCCCCTGTGTTATTATATAGTTAACATTCAGGTAAATTACTTAGCATGAGCTAATTCAAGTCATAAAATCCACAGGACATCTTGACACCATGACAAAGAGAACAGCATAAGGAAGCAAGGAAAGAATAAGAAATTGCCCACAGAAAACTGCCCATGGAGCTCTGTGTCAGAACGTAGGCATATTGCATAGCTTTATTTCTAGTGTAGGCAGAATCTGTCTTTTTCTTTCTAGACCTCTTGTCAAGACCAGAGAAGTGGCTCTTCCAACCAGAGAAACTTGGGGAAAGAAGGCACTCTGGGCTGCCACATCCTTTTCTGCTCTCTGTGCTGATCAAACTTGGCCAAACTTTACCTTTGGATGCTCACTGACAAGTCCCTGTTAGCACAGAATTAGAAGAATTTATGTGAGCATTTTTCTTAGAACCCTCTACTAGATACCCTTTATAATTCCTGGTCAAAACCTTCTTTCTTCCCACTAAAGCCCCCTGCCACTTAAAAAGGAGAATTGCCTCAGGACAGATGTATCCCTACTGAGAAACCACTGAACACTTCCTGTCCATCCCTTAACTCATGAGTCACATCCTCTGGGGTGTCAGTCAAACACACTGAAATTAAAAGCTTTCACAGCTTGGAGAACACAGTGAAAAGGCAGAAATGTGAAAGAGTGAAGGACTGAAAATAGTTGCTCCTCAATATGATTGATTTTTAAATCCCCCGCTTCACACATATTAAGCAGCAGTCCTGCATATCCAGATGTATGTTTCAGTCAAGATGAATGGGCTCAATAAATCCAGTAAACAGGAAACTGTTGAGGACAGGTGGGCATAATTCTTTTTTCCAGCTCCAGTCTGCTAATTGATAAAGTATACGACTGTTGGCAGTTCATTTTTCTCACCCATTTACAGGAACTACAGCTACATATTCTTATGAAACTCCTCAGCAGCTTTAGACTGCAGAAGCAGGGGAATGGGGAAAGCAAAACCTTGCAGTTTGATAAACATACTGGAGCTAAGTGAAGATCTAATCTGGTACTATGATGGCTGACATTTTTGCAGGGTGAGACCTTTAGACAGAATCTACATCCAGATGCTTCTGTTTTCAGAAGTGGCCAAAATACACATCCTTGTGCTTTGCCCTCCCACCCTCAGATCTGGTAGCTCACAGTGCAGGATGTGTTTGAGGACATCTTTGGTGGGATCAAAACCAGACCTCACAATAATCACATTCAAGTTAATTGCTGCTATTGTGCTTGAGCACAACATCGACTGGAAGTGTCCAAATAAGTACTTTCATTTGGTGCTGCGCAAACTTAAAATTCATTGAGAGCGTCTCCTACCAATGACTCATCAGCAGCTATGGCGAAAACAAAAGGTGCCACATGGGTTTCATTGTCACATTTTCTAAAGGGAGAATTGCCCAAGTGCAAAGACGAGACCAGCTTTCAAAAATAGTACAGCAAGATGTATCAGTGAAAAACACTGTCAGCAAAGTATTTGTTTCCCAGAGCAGGCAAGGACTAACACTACAGAAGCCATCTTATAAAGAAGACTATGAAGAATAGCAGACATTCTTCCTGGCAGGATTCAGAAAATGATACGTTACTGCAATGCATGGCACAAACAGAAATGAAGAAGCACAGCCAAGATGAGATTCGGAGTCTATGTTTGCAAGGAGCTTTTACAGAGTAAGGGGACACGCTTGAGATTAACAGAGAAGCTTATTAACAGTAAGCCACCTTTCTATACTTACAGAAGTATCAAATCTAATGAGCAGAGGCAATGCCACAGCAGCAGTCCACAGAAGGACCTCAAGTCCCAGGAAAGAATCCAGACTTCAAGGGGCACATGCTGAGTGTGTTCCAAAACTTAGCACTAACCCTGTCTGCTCATCCAATATTGTTCAGCAGCAGCAGCCATCTCAGTAGTCTGTCTACTTGTTAAAGTTCACAGACAGCAACGGGAGAACCAAAATCAGTTTCCAGGAAGATATATTACAAAAAGAAACAAGCCCAGCAGTAAGAAAAAAAATCCCCATCCACTGGTACTGTTGAGTACCAGTCTCCCTGCATAGATGTTAATGGGCAATAACAAGGAATTTTCATTCCCACAGACTTCATGTGTTTGAACCTCATCAAGTATACTTACAGCAACATAAGTAATGTGAAAGAAAAGGCAAACCCTGCGTTGTGACAGACATCCATGTCACCTTTCTGGTCAGGCTAACAGCTGGGCAACCAGCAAAGAAACCAGCTGGGAGGCAGCCAGGCTTGTTATCCTGCAGTAAAGATGCCATAATTTAGCAGGCACAAAGAGAAATCAGAAAGATTTATTTGAGACACTTGAGAGACCCCAGATAGTTTGTGGTAAAGGAGGAAGAAAAAAATAACTGATTTTTCAGTTCTTAAATGGAAGGGGTAAGATTGGGCCAAACACCTGCAGACATGAGCAGCAGTCACCCCTCTTCAGAGGCACAAATTAATCCACACAGAGCCCACGTGCAGCAGCAGGAGATACAGCCAGAGCTCTCTAGCTCTAGAAGGAAACTGTAGATGACTAACTGAGGGCCAAATAGTATTATCATTATTCACGTTGCCTGGTATATTACGCTGTGAGCGGTCCCTTTGGTTTCAATTAGTTGTTATCCTGATGGGTGCTGACTTAATAGCAGATAAATGCCCTTCCTTGGCAAGTGCTGAAATACCACCTTACGTGTTCCTACTAGATGCCTTATTGCTTTGCAGCTCATCAGTGCACTTGAACTGATCTCAAATAGGTCTCAATGCTATACCTCTTGCTTCAGAAGCCAGCTTTTTCCAGAGATGCATACCTTGACCATCAGCAGGACCCAGAGGAGCAGCTGGCCCAGGAACAACCCCAGCACTGAAGCCGTAAAGTTCATGGATTGCTATCCCTCATCTTCTGCAAGGTACATGTTGGTGAAGTGTGGCCAGGAGGAGGAGGCTGGAGAAAACATTTTTGATGTCTCAGTTTTAAGAGAGAGATAGAGAGGTGCTGCAGTGTTAGTTACAGCAGAGCCAGTGAGCTCAGAAGCCACCCCACGTGTTTCAAAATGGAGCTGTTCTGATTTTATATATGCCCTCTGCACAGGGCTGTGTGAGGGTCAAACAATCCTAAACAAAAATACTGAAGATAAACATAAACCTCCAGGAAGAAACATTTGTAAGAATCAGCTGCTACTTTTTCATTTCATAGCTTTTTAGGAGACTTTTACTGAAGGTTTTTTCATGGCTTCAAAAAAGTATGTTAAACACAGACTGGATGCCTTGTATTTATTATGCAGCCACTCTAGCTTGCATGGGAACAAGACATTGTTTTGCATTACATTTTTCTCCTAACATCTCCATTTGTATACAACACTAATCTTGCTCCGTAGCAGGAACAGACTGACATAATGTCTTCTAAAACTGCATGTTTTTCAATTCCAGAGAGGAAAAAAATAAGAAAAAAGAAAGACCAACTTATTATTTTCTCCTCCTCCACCCCCATCTTCAACAGACAAAGCAGTTTTCCTATGACCCCAAGGAGCACAGGCCAACAGAGAGTCATCAGCAGAGCAAGCCTGGGGGCAGCAACATTATAGAAAAAGTTGAAGCCTTTGAAGAGAAGTTCCCTTTTCATCTGTAACTTTAAGCTCTATCAATTGCTCAAACTGCTTTTTTCACCTCTGATGACTTTGCTGAGCAGAATGGACTTTTCAGCACCAGAGTGCCTAGGAAGACCCCAGAGGTAAAGCTCCAGGTAATATCTTCTACACAGGAGAAAGCAAAGCATGCTCCCAGCAACACCCGCAATGGTCAGCAGGGATTGGATGGTCATGCACAGCTTGTTTTCTTCTTTCCAGCTGCTCTGTTGGGCCTACCTGACAGGTGGGTAAGAGGATTTATCTCCCCTGTGGTAAGTAGGAAAGTTACATAGGAGTTCAAATTACAAAAGTTTTGACTGTATCATGTGCCTGTTCCAGCCTAAGTCTTAAGTAGCTGTCTGACAAACAACAGGTGCTTCTGCTAGCAAAACACATGAGGAAAGATGGGAAAAACAGTCCAAGGGAAATAAGAGGGGGAAGGCTTTACATCTTATGTGCCTTCCTCAGGACTTTATTGGTTGCAGGCTCACCATTAGATGCAGACTGGCTAGATACTGGGGAAAGCAGCCTAGCTCACTATGTCCACCTTGGAGCCAGTGACTTGTATTTTTACTCATGTATTTTTTAATGACTGAGGCCAAAAAACTGCTGGTGTAGATCGAGGAGATGCCAGTGACACCAGCTGGGGACAGCTAATAGAAATGTGTCTAAGTTCGTCTGCAAGAGACCATCAGAAGCCGAGGGAATGAAGAAGAGGAAAAACACAAGTTATTCACAGCATGAACTAGGCACTTCCTACGCAGTCACTCATGGAAATAAATAGTCCCATTTTGACTCTCAGCCATTTATAATCACAGAAGAATTGAAGCCTTGTTACCTTAGAAGCTTGTAGACATTTAATCACTCTAAACCTCATCATTCTTTGAAAAAGCAGCTGACTGGCTCCTTTCCTCTTAACCAAAATGCTGAACCTTGGTCTATGCATGCATAGCTCAGTTCAGAGCAGGGAGACCCGCACAACCCCAGCAACATCCAAGCATCTTTTCTCACACAGGGCTTTGGATGACCCAGAAAAGCTTGTAAAACAAGCAGAGATTTTCCTAATTAAATGGAGAGCATCAAAAGTAATCTAAGTTCTTAGAGAAATGTTACAGTGTTTATAAAGGGAAGGTGATGCTGTTCAAACTGCTCCTGTGAGGACCATAGGAGCAGCAAGTTTCCAGCATCTAGAGTATGTTTGTCTACTAGATACTTAGTAATATATCTATGTACACTTATTAGAAGTGAAAACATATACAAGCCTTGGCAGTCTAGACACCCGCTGTGGATTTAACACATACTGCTTCTATGCCCATTTATTTTCTCACATGCCTAGAGCGCACCCAACAAAGCCCAGAAGGTTTCAAGAAAAACCTTCTAGGGTGCAATACCACTGCCATAGGCAGAGGTAGAAAATAAATGACTTCAGGTGCTTTGGGAACATTAGTGGTGCTGCAGGCCGAGAGGCAGGCAGTGGAAAATAAATACAGCTAAGCAGCGGGAAGTAGATTACTTCTGCTCCTTCAGGTTTCCCACAGGGGAAGGGGATGGGAAATACAAGGCTAGAAAGGACTCCCAGAGTTACCAACACCCCTAGTTTCCAACTGAGGAAGTTATCCTCTTTCCTTTCAAACTCTTCAGCTCACCCTGCTAACACTGGGAAAAGCAAGCAGCGAGCTCTGGTGGAGTCCTGCACACCGGCTACCACCCACACCCCAGCTGGCAGCTCCAGGGCTGAGATATCTTGGCCAGAGAAAGGAAAAGAAAGCCTCAGGTGGAGCTCCTCTTGACTTATAAAGCTGACACAACAGAGACTTGGATAGCTTTAGCACATCAAGCAGGCAAGTTCCAGCCATGTGTCCTGCATAGCGCAAGTCTTGCATGGTGGAGCAGGAGAGAGGAGGCACCCAGACATCTTTTGCCAACCAAACTTGTGTTAAACAGAGCTAGGTACCCACCAAAACAGCATACATACACATACCTGCATGATCTGTAGCAGCTATCCTTTGGTGCAGACCTCAGAAGGGCTGAAACAGGGCCTAGGCAGGGGTGGGTAAAGGCCACAGGTGAGGCCTCACACAGCTGTTGGGGCAGAGGGGCCAGCGTGGCACTGGGAGGGGTCTTGCAGCCACCCTCACTCTCTGATGTCCCTCCTTTGCTCACACCAAGGAGTAGTTGGCCCACTTTTTCAAGTTAGTAGTCAGAAAAAATGCCGCCTCTAAGCATGTCCTTACCAGCTGTAGGCCCGCCCTTGGGGAGGCTGTTGGAGAGCCCGGATTGCCAGCACAGTGAATGTATGGCACCTAGGAACTGTTAAATCACTCTTCATCAATGATAATCTCTGCAATTGCCTTAAACAAGAGCAGCTTTTGAACAGTCCTCACAGGATGAAAATGCACGAAGACAAATCTTTGTACACTAACAGCCTTCCTACCCACCTGCCTGCACATTCTGCATTGTGCAGGGCAATGACTGCTCCCGAGGATTCAGACTTCCCTCTCTTACGGCTTTTTAAGCCACATAATCCCACAGGAAATTTAGCTATCTTTTAAAAAGCAAAAGGAGAGAAGAGAACACAAACCTCCAGCCCTCCAGCCCTTAGAAAATAGTCCCACAGACACCTCAAAATTCCAAGATAGGGTGAGGAGAACTAATTTGTTTTTTCTTGTTTAAATCTCACACTATGACATTTTTTGCAGCTGGCAGTGTGCTCAGCACTCTTCAGCAGAGCAGCCTTTCTGCATGCTGCAGTACTACCTCTGTGTCACAGGCAAGAGAAAGGCAGAAAGAAATGCATAAGCCTCTCCCCAGTTTCCTCCCATTCTCCTAAGACCTGTGGGTGAACCATTGAACCAGTTGTTTGGAAAATTTCTGCTCCAGCAGGCTTATTCAATCATCCCAAAAAGAGACAGAGGCGAATCTTCAGCTCTCTCATTTTGAATTCACTGGGGCATTCCCCTGTGGAATGTCTCAAAGTACCGAGGGACACAGCCTCTATTTTATCATTATACCCCAACAGTAGTGAGCCCTTCCCCCTTTTCCTATTGGCTGAAGTACTTCGGGTTCACGTTCTTCTCGGTTTGCCTGTCAGCCATCACCCCCAGTAGGTACCCCCCCTTGTTTCCTTTGGTTGTACAGACTTTGCAATCTGGGTTCAGAGTTTGTTGTTTTGCCCAGATTCTTCATTAACATCATATGAAACTAAAAAAGTTTCAACTCACATTTGATTTTTAGCTTTCTTAGTGGAGATATTTTTTGAAATAACACTGTGAAAACATAGGAAATAATTTTTAAAGTAGCACTTGGCTTTTTAACGTGAATAAATTTAAAACTCCAGATTTACTTTTAACTTCTTTGCTTTTTCATTATTAACTTTCCCATATGCTGTACTCATCATAGCCCGATGTAGAAATATGAGGAAGTAATTTAATATGAAGATGGAAAAGGCTTGGATAGATAGAGCAAGTTCAGTCAGTCTGTAGAAAAAATGATCTTGCAATCCTTTCTGACAATGAAGAATGAAAGAACATCCTGGCATTTATTCTTGTCTGGATATCTGGAAGCTACTGAGGGTCTAGCGAGATCGAAGAGAGACTTGTCAGGCACGATGCTCTCAGAAGAGAGTGGAAAGTTGTACAGCCTGCACTCCCAAGAGCAGCGTGACCCATCTTTATGCAGGATAAAGCATATCACTCTGTGCAACAGGAATCTGAACAAAGGGATCTGCAAAGTAAATGTGTTAGGTACAGCAAGCTCTGTTTTTGGGGTTACTGTATTTTCATTGCATTGTGAGCACCCAGAGGTCACCTACACTTGCTCCAAATGAGCCCTGATTCCCACTGCACAGCACTAGCGGGAGGTGAAAAAGCCTCTGTGCAGGTGGAGAAGACCTTCTGTAACTCAGGAAAACAGGGCTTCATTGCACCCTGCTGCTAACACTCAGCAGCAGTGAGGCAGGTACAAGTCATATGTATTTGTAGACCAAAGGCTTTGAATTTTGTTATGAGAAAGGAAGGAAATACTCGATAAAATTCTACTTTTAAGACTACCTCTCATCCCAAAGTGGTTATCTAGCAAGCAAAAAGGTGTCTGTATTGAAATGCCAGAGCAGGCTGAATTCCTCTGCAGCTGTCAGAAAATGTTTGTTTTCTGCATAAGAAAAAGCTTAAAAGCCTCCATATGGAAGCAGGAAGACTTTTTGGCATTTAAAGAATTAGCACAGAGAAGAAATCTATGCTTCAAGATATTTCTAGGGCTGACTGCAGCAGAACTGCAGGAGGGAAAAAAAAGAAGGGAAAGCAAAGAAGAAAACAAAAGCATTAACAATATGCACATTGACAAGCTACCTGGACAGTGGAACAAAAGTATATTTGGGAGTGCCACTGCTGTGGCTAAACTAATCAAATGAATAAACTGATGTCTTAAACAGTGCTACACTAAAATGGAGCAAACACAAATTAGTGGCCGTTCAAGAACTGTACACAGAAGATGTTAATTGGAAAGGGTATTCAAGTAACGTAGCACAGCTTGTACTAAGTTGTTTAGGAAAGATATTAGTTCTTTCCTTTAGGTTTATAAAAACATACACAAGGTCTGCAGCCTAGAAGCCATAGCCCACCTATGGCTCAGTCCTTGGGGAAAAAAAAATGTGATACAAGCCTTCCAAAACTGGAGGGATTCTGAAGACCACTGTTACCAAGAATAAGATGTTACTGAGCTAGATTTGCAGCCTCAAGTGAGTCACAGAAGAGAAGCATCAGTATGCTCCAGTTGGAGCAAAAGTGTTGGCTGCTTTCACAAGAGGCTGACTCCAATCTGAAATACAACACTGCCATTCTGCAAAACGTGTTTCTCCCTTCAGTCTTGATGTGATTGCAGCGTGGTGATATTCAGATACTATGAAGCTTAAATTAAGAGTCCATTTGCAGATGGGATGTTATTTGATAATCTGCATCTGTAAGCAAGAAGTTAGAGAAAATACAATGCAGAGCCAAGTTCAGGCACTGCAAACATGCTGTAGCAGTAATATAAAGGAAAACAGGGCAGAGGAAGAGAATATCTCCCCTCAGGGGAAAAGCAGTCTTACTGATGAACGAGATAAGACAATTAATAGTTAGAAGTGAGCAGATCAAAGGCTGGAAACTAAAATCAGTGTTAATATAAGCTGTCCACGCAGGTGACAAATGCTCAGATCATGGTACAAAGACCAGATCAGATAAGAAAGAAGGCAGAAAGCTAACTTGCTTTTGACCCCTCTTTAAGATGGAAGAAGAAAGAAGCCTAAATGTCAGGCTGCCACACAGAGGGCTGCAGGAAGGCTCACAAGCCATAAAATCCAATCTAAGCATGCATGCAGGTAGCATTAAGGATCTTGTCTCTGCCAGCTCATAGCCAACCCAAACAAGGGCCAGAGCTTCACTTAGGAAAAGGCTTTTCAGGATCTTTCCTGAGGACAGAAAGCATTTGAGCCTCAGGACACTGGTACGTGTGTGCTTCATCTTGTGCCCACGGGCACGCTTTAGGAAGCATGAAGACCTGCAGGGGAGGAGCAGAAAGTCTGACTCCAAAGCTGGAAAGAGATGCTACACAAAAGGTCTTGAAGCACAAATATCCTTTAAACAACAATGGTAACATGCACTGGTCTGCTCATAGCAAATATAAACCAGAGACAGGAATTTCTTCAAGGCTACTAAGGCAGAAAGCTCTGTAAATATTATCAGATGCAACAATGCGGGTTACAGTGAAATTTTCACCTCACCGAAGACAAAATACAGAGGTATCTTCAAGGGAGAAAAAAATCAACTGTAAGACCCTCATACCCTTCACTGAATACCCCATTGGTATTGGAGTTTAATAGTGCTGCTGGAGCCAGATGCAGCTGCTCATTGCTCTTGAGTTTTTTACTCAAGGGGTACAAAAGCTAAGGAATTGCCTTGCCAGGTAAGCATCCCTGCTAAGTAACCCTGATTAATCTATCAAATGATGACAGTGCTCTGAAAGGATGAGCAGCGCTGCGATCTTCATGGTTCAAGGCTTCACAGTTGAATGAAATCATCTCTTGTCAGCTTTCCGCAGGCTCTGTCAACTCCACAGATACTGCATCACACAGGTTGAAATCCTGTCTCAGTTAACAAATGCCCTTGCTATCTGGGTCTAGAAGCGTGCCTGGGAAATTTTATGAATGAGGTATTACGTGCTACTACATGAGGTACTACATGCATGGGGGTACACAGAGAATGCAAGAGAAGGGCACCAGTATCTGGAGAAACAGAATATTGAAAGCAGCCTGCAAAAAAGAGAAATCAAAGGTCTACTGAAGGGGAAAACAGGACGACATGGCACATGGGGTGGGCTTGCAAAGAAACCACTAACTCCCATCACTGCTGGATTTCCTCTCCACAGGTGGCACAGCCCTAAGCAGAACATCTGTATAGGTTGGTGACTTGTGACTGGTCGTGGACACCCAGTGCTACCTGAGCAGATGTAGGAAAAGAAGAAAGCCAACAGGGAAAGATATGAACAGAGACTATCTGGCTGGACTGCATCAGATACAGAGCTCTAAATCTGCTGAGAGCCAGAAAGTCTGTTCTCCCTTTTAGCCTACACAGATGTTTTCGTCAAGGTATTAGGTACAGCTCATTATAACAGCATCAAGATGTTTGATCGAGCATTACTGTTTATGGCAGAGAAAGAGCACTAGCTAACAGGGAAATTGGAGGCTCTTTTTCAAATATGCTGTGACTAGCAAATTTTAGCAACCTATGCTGCGAAAACCCTATTTTTTATTGAGGGAACAACATGACCCCATTGTGACAGTATAGGTGTTTACCCGTTTTGCCTGGACTGCAGACACAAAAACAGCTTTCTGTACAACAGCACTTATTGTATTTCAGATTGTTCCAAGACGCCTTTTAGCAGACATACTGCTAATGCTGGAGATGCTAGATACACTGAGGTACAGCAAGGAATCAGTTAGCTGTAGCTCTTAGATATCCCATAGCCAATAGAGAAACACTGCCAACAGGACCCTGCTCTAGGCTCTCTGATGCACTGATGGTAACGGCAGTTTATCGAGATGATATGCTGAGTCTCCAGAGCAGTTCCCAGGTCCCCAGTTTTCCTCCTTTCTTGTGAGTCAGTTTACAAAAGCTTATTGCATTTACAGCTTTGATGAGCTCTGTGCATTCGTGAGAGCACAAATTAAATATTGCTTCAGCATATATGGGGATGTACAAAACCCCTTTGGTACACTGATGTTTTACCTCCACTCTTGCTGGAGGATTACATTTCCACCTCTCAGATACCTTCCTTCCCAGACCATACACATTGCACTAGGAACTCATTCCTGGATCTACAGCAACTTGTAATGTGTATGTAAGGAGAGACATCTGCTGTGGGGGCTCTCAGCCTAGCCCCTTCATGTGGTGAAGTGGTATCAGCCCTATACCAGCCCACACAGGAGCCCCCAGGTGCAGCCAAAATGATGCTCCCTGACGTCCCTTCCTATTCTGGTACTGAACCACCTTACAGCCTCTCTCCCCTGGGCCCCTTTCCTCAGCCCACACAGACACTGGCCAGCACAGAGAGCTCATGGACCTGTGGAAGCAATGTTTCTGCACCAGCTGATCCATGGGCAGCACTTGCTCATATGAAGAGCCTCCTCCTGCAGCCCTGTGCAGACAGCTGGGAGCTGTCACCCTTTGCCTTGCGAAGGCCTAAAACAGACGAAGTCTATTTGCTGCTGTAGCATCACTGAAGTAGCAGAATCCTCAGCAGGGTGATGGGAAAGCAAACAGTGAACTGATGGGCAGGACATCCACAGCCTCTCAGGGCTCTGTGTGAGATGCCTACTTTGTTGTCTCGAGGGAGGCGTGCTGCCTGAGGAGCCCATCTTATAAGAAAGCTGTATTTTTAAAAGCTATTTAAAAAAAAAAAGTCTTTCTAAAAAGAATGAGGGATCAGTGAAGTACAGAAAAAGGAGCTGTAATGAAAAGTGCATGAAAAAAACGGGGTAGTAAGGAACAGAGAAACTATGCAAGCTCATTGGAGGTTGCTTTTCTTACCACATGTGAGTCTCCCATGGTTTGTTAGTAGAACCTATACCTGCAAGCAGGCACGGAGAAAGCCCACTGTTGTTAACACTGGGTAACCTCTTCACCTGTACTTGAGTTAGATGAGACTTCACACCAAGAACAAAAGAGAAATACCTTTTTGGCACAGCACAGCCGTGCACTTGCATGTCTTGCCTGCAGCCAAAATGTCAAGCACGGCTGCAATAGGCAACCTCTAAGATCACCTTACCTTGAAATCTGGTTTCCTGAAAAATAGGGGGGCAAAATTTACCAGATGCTTTGTCAGATACTCGCTAAAATAACATCATCTCACAATTGTCAAATGCCCACGGATTGAAAGGGTGAGCAGCAAACTCAGCTGGCTCTATTAAGAACCTTATGGAATTTTTGCATGAGTTTGTTCTACTGAAAATAGGGCTTTAGTTATGCTTGGAAGGAGGTGAAGAGATTGTTGTTTCTGCGTTTCATGCGGAAGAGCCTGAAGCACACCCAGTGACACTGCATTTCACTTACCTTTAAGCTCTGAATCTACCTCTGGGGACCATAAAGTTCATGCTGAGAAACAAAAACAGCAGAAGAAAGGCACTTCTGAGACAACATCAGAATATTTGAGAAACTCGATGGGGAGGCAGAGAGCACAGGAGTTTGCCATGCAGTCCTCTTGTCAGGAGTCTTTCAGAGAGGGGTGGATCTAGCAAATTAATGTTACTGGGATGATAAAGTTTCTATCACACTGGGAATGAAAAGGAAATCGCCCAGTAACAAAAACAGAGATGGAAAAAGATGCTAAGAGAACTTCACTGCAGCACTTTGCTTTCCTGTAATGCTTTCCCCTTGTCTCTGTGCTGGTTTCTTTTGATCTGTGGGTCTTCCTTTGTGTCAGCTCACAGTGGGCTGCCAGGAGGCTCAGAGAGTGGAGCAAATCAATTGGTTTGTGTGCAGGCTGGGAGGAGGTGGCAAGGTGGTTTCCAGGGACTGGCACAGCGAGAGAAAGAGTTGCCTTGGCCTTTCTCCACTGGCATCCCAGTGCTGCCATAGCAGAAAAACTTTGAACCAGAAGGTGTGCCAGCAATGCCCATGCTGTAGATCTGGCCAGCTTGGAAAGCACCAAGTAGGCTGGCAAAGTGTTTGTGCCATCTCCTTGGCATCATTGCCAAAACAGTAACGCAGAACCTAAAACTGGTGATGCTTCAGAAAAGAGAGAACAGCAACAGCCCACCAAATCTGTCTTCAGAGCACGGGAAGCCATACCCAAAATTCTGCTCCAGCTGACATCGCAAAGGGAAGCTTCATGTCTCTCTTCAACTCCTAACGCCCCACACAGGGAGAAGGAAGGGAGGCTGCTGCCCATCCCTATGAGCCTTGGCCTTTTGCCTAGGTGTCACAGTGCTGCAGAGGGAAGAAGGACCTTTCCCAAAATGAACTTTCTTATTATCACTATGACTTTTTAGAAATAAGCCAGTGGTTTCTGCTGAGAAATATTGCACTTTTTGTTAGTCAATAAGAAAGGCAATTGAAATCCCATTGCAGCCTCCAGCATGTAACACTCTGAAGGTTAGCTTCAAATGTTTCCCAGTGCAGAATTAACCAGAACATACATCATCGCTTTTACAGGCAGCATCATTTCTGATATCTCCAAAGATAACAGTATGGATCAGGGGGATTATCGTGGCATTAGCTGCTCTGATTACCTTCCCTACAGTTTAATAACAAGAGCACTTAGACTGTAGGTGTATCAACAGAGTTTTAGATTTGCGAGCAAGGAAAGTTGGGGGTTATTAGCAGAACAAGAGGAAAGAAAAGGTCACGCACTGCAATGTGCCTCTCAGGATGCAGCTGACATATTCAGTGGGGCAGGGAAGTGATTTTTCACTACAGCGTCATGAGTATTTTGACGAGAAGCAGTAAGGACTTTGAAGATCCATCTTGTCACATCCGGGCTGCTTTGGCTGCAAACTTAACCCATTAGAAAATAAGGCAACCACATTTGGCAACATCACCGCCTTTTAAAAACCTTACCTACGCTCTGCACACAGTTCACTTTGCTCCTGTTTATCTGCCTCTGTCTACAGTGACAATCCTGGATTGCACTGGTTTTATTTTAATCAGGAAGCAGACATTACTTCCCTGGGAAAAAAAAGCCAGAAGATGGGGTCTCTGAAAAATGGTGTCTACTAGCTCCACTATCACTCCTCCTGCCCGACACCTTCCCCAAGGAGCTTCACTGCTCTCCCCAGAGGAACCACAGAATCACAGAATGACCCGGGTTGGAAGGGACCTCGAGGATCATGTAGTTCCAACCCCCCTGCCTAACAGGGCCACCAAACATACACATTTACTAGATCAGGTTGCCCAGGGCCCCGTCCAACCTGGTCTTGAACACCTCCAAGGATGGGGCAAGGAACCAACTGGTTGGTATTTTACTGTGGAAAACAGAGGGGTTGCTGAAGAACCTTAGAGCTAAAATTACAAGCTACCAATGAGATTAAACATTTTTCCCAGGCGCACTTACCAGAGATAATATAGAATAAGTTTACATTTCTATTGTTCCTGCTCTCTCTGCTTGTTAAAGTGCAGAAGACAATCCGTGGTCGCTTATTTTGTATCTAAGCAACTGTCAGACTCTATATCTACTAATAAGAAAGGGTATAATTATATGCTGCTACTTTAATTAGCAGCAGATGCCTATGTTTATGAAGTAAAATGTAAGATTTTCTGAAGTGCAGTCTTGCTTATATGCAAATTGCAAGAGCACTTTCATGGGTTTTTAAAGCTTTTAGTGGGCCCGGGCAGCTCAAGTGGGGAAGGGCACGGGGTTCACACAACACACTGTTGGTGCATCAGTGCTTTGCTGCCCCAAAGGCCTGTTTGGGAAAGCTGTGAGGTGAGGGCAGATCAGTGCCTGCAGTGCCCTTCCGACACCACCAGCACTGGAGCAAAGCAGGTGGCTGCCCTGAGCCAAAGGGCAAAAGCTGCCTGCTTTGGGCACCTGCTATAGTGCCCTGGAGACGCAGCTGCAAAGCAGCTGAGATGGGGAAGAATCCTTAACGTCAATTCTTGATCTCATTGAGGTGCTTCAGCAGCACATATTGATGCAATGCAGCATTTCTTTTCAGAAGAAATAACAGCAGGACTATTGCTGAGGGGCTCTGCATGTAAGAGCAGTCGAGAGCACCAACAAAACAAAATGAAACCCCGTCTCCATGCAAACATGTGCAGGCACAGTATATAAATGAGAATAACCTTGTCCAGGATAGAAAATACTTGTTAGATGAGACTCTAATTTCTGTTATTCTGTATTTTTAGTCTTGTTTCCATAGAAACAGCACTTGTGATGATACTGTCCTGCAAGGTAGCAAATGGATATACATAAGTGTATGTTCGTATATGCATTCCCTCCTACCTCCTGAAGCTTTGAATGTATTTGCCAGCAAAGTTGGAAGTTCCACGGATAGCCAGATGCAACCAGTTCTGGGAGAGCATCTGGGTAAGGAAGAAGTGATTGTGCAGTTCCCCAGCCAAAGAAATCTCATCAGAGGGCAGAGAGCCTGCCAAGAGGGGAACAAGAGGTGGGCCATGCCATTACTGCCGCATCTCCTTGAGCCTCTGTAGCAAAGCTCATCCTCGCATGGACACCAGCCTTACTGTCAGCCGTGAGCCACATGTCCATGGGAAATCTGCTCCCATGTCTGGAAATCAAGACTCCCGTTCAGACGCTGGGAAAGTGCAAGAATCCCATGTGAAGGCTCGGCGCACCAACATAAAAACTGATGTCCGTCTTCCTTCTTTGCCCATCTTTTGGGGTCTCTTGCCTTGCTATGCGTGCAATTCACAGATAAAAGGTGGAGCAGCCAACCAAATTTGGCCCATTTCTTCAGCAAAATCCACTGTGCTACCTCTCATGGCCTTACATGCCAGATAAAGGACAGGTCAGATCACCTATCTAAATTAGAGAGAAATGCTGATTGTCTGCACTCATATTTCTCATTCTAGAAAGTTACTGAATCCTTTAGCATACCTTTATATTCCTAGATCTTACACCCCTCTGTAGTGGGTGTTATTCCAATCACAAGACTTAAGTTACACAAGACTGCACCCTAGCAGGCAGCAAGGGCTTGCAAGCACACAGCCCTTGCCTTTGTCTTCTCTTCCTGCACTTTCTAATCCCTAATCCACCCTCTGTGAGAGTTGGCAGCCACGGCTGTGCTTGCTGCAGTGCAGGCTGGCAGCAGAGACTCACGCCAGATGCTTTCCCACAGAGCCTGGGTTTGCTCTCGCTCTCACTCCTCAGTTGTCAGTTCTCACTGAAGGTCACCCCAACAGAAAATGTCTGTTTGTGCTTGGCCTTCACGCACGTGGTGTTGAGGCAGCGCTCCTTTAGCAGGTACTGCTACGCGCACATATGGAGCAGAGGAAGCTGGCGGAGTGATTAAGCTGCATTAAAATGATCTCGGTATCCCATAGTTTTCTGAATAAAATATAATAAGCAAATTCCATTCTGAAATCCATTTAGGGGAAGAAATATGTTTGCGTGGGTCAAGAAGAGCTTGTCAGTCTTGTGTGAAAAGATGAGTAACTTTTGAAATGTTTTCTTCAGGAATCTGAGGAACAAAAGAAGGAAAGTGATCATCTGATCATCAAGCGACGGCTGAGATCCAGAACAGCTAAAAAACCTTGAAGAAGCATGTTTGTTCCCCTTTCTCAGGACATACTTTTATCGTATTATTAAAACTGGTTGTTAATAAACAGTAACAGTTACTCCGTTGTGTTCTTAAATTTGTATATAGGTGTTTGTTGCAGAACGGCGGGAGAAAAGCAGACGACCACACCTGTCATTGACATATGATCAGCGAATCTCATTTAACCCTTGGCTGCGTGTACCTTTATAATATGGATAATTAGCTCATACATATTGCAAAAGTGCAGCTCATCATTGGTTCCCAATTACATACTATCCCCGAGTATCTTAACAGCTTGTTGTTATCAACTGAAAGCTACTCCCTTGCTGAGTTCCCAGAACCATGGCTAGTTTCTCACCATCCCAAGGCATCTTGTTATTCTTGCTGTCCTTGCAGGTGTTATAGCTGCTTGCCTAGCTGCACCGTGATTACAACCCTTCTCAGCTAACTAGCTGTAAAAAACACTCTCTACAGAAAGGGAAAAACAAGACTAAAAGAGAAAAGCAGCAGTGAAAGCGAAAAGAAAGATTAAAGAGAAAAGCAGCAGTGAATAGGAAAAGCAAGACTAAAAGGGAAAAGCGAGACTAAAAGAGAAAAGCGAGACTAAAAGGGAAAAGCGAGACTAAAAGGGAAAAGCGAGACTAAAAGGGAAAAGCGAGACTAAAAGGGAAAAGCGAGACTAAAAGGGAAAAGCGAGACTAAAAGGGAAAAGCGAGACTAAAAGGGAAAAGCGAGACTAAAAGGGAAAAGCGAGACTAAAAGGGAAAAGCGAGACTAAAAGGGAAAAGCGAGACTAAAAGGGAAAAGCGAGTCTAAAAGGGAAAAGCAGCAGTGAAAGGGAAAAGCAGCAGTGAAAGGGAAAAGCAGCAGTGAAAGGGAAAAGCAGCAGTGAAAGGGAAAAGCAGCAGTGAAAGGGAAAAGCAGCAGTGAAAGGGAAAAGCAGCAGTGAAAGGGAAAAGCAGCAGTCAAAGGGAAAAGCAGCAGTCAAAGGGAAAAGCAGCAGTCAAAGGGAAAAGCAGCAGTCAAAGGGAAAAGCAGCAGTCAAAGGGAAAAGCAGCAGTCAAAGGGAAAAGCAGCAGTCAAAGGGAAAAGCAGCAGTCAAAGGGAAAAGCAGCAGTCAAAGGGAAAAGCAGCAGTCAAAGGGAAAAGCAGCAGTCAAAGGGAAAAGCAGCAGTCAAAGGGAAAAGCAGCAGTCAAAGGGAAAAGCAGCAGTCAAAGGGAAAAGCAAGACTAAAAGGGAAAAGCAAGACTAAAAGGGAAAAGCAAAATCAAAAGAGAAAAGCGGCAGTGAAAGGGAAAAGCAGCAGTGAAAGGGAAAAGCAGCAGTGAAAGGGAAAAGCAATACTAAAAGGGAAAGACAGCAGTGAAAGGGAAAAGCAGCAGTGAAAGGGAAAAGCAGCAGTCAAAGGGAAAAGCAGCAGTCAAAGGGAAAAGCAGCAGTCAAAGGGAAAAGCAGCAGTCAAAGGGAAAAGCAAGACTAAAAGGGAAAAGTGGCAGTGAAAGGGAAAAGCAAGACTAAAAGGGAAAAGTGTCAGTGAAAGGGAAAAGCAAGACTAAAAGGGAAAAGTGTCAGTGAAAGGGAAAAGAAGCAGAGAAAGGGAAAAGAAGCAGAGAAAGGGAAAAGAAGCAGAGAAAAGGAAAAGAAGCAGAGAAAGGGAAAAGCAAGACTGAAAGGGAAAAGCAGCAATGAAAGGGAAAAGCAAGACTAAAAGGGAAAAGCAAGACTAAAAGGGAAAAGCAAGACTAAAAGGGAAAAGCAAGACTAAAAGGGAAAAGCAAGACTAAAAGGGAAAAGCAAGACTAAAAGGGAAAAGCAAGACTAAAAGGGAAAAGCAGCAGTGAAAGGGAAAAGCAGCAGTGAAAGGGAAAAGCAGCAGTGAAAGGGAAAAGCAGCAGTGAAAGGGAAAAGCAGCAGTGAAAGGGAAAAGCAGCAGTGAAAGGGAAAAGCAGCAGTGAAAGGGAAAAGCAGCAGTGAAAGGGAAAAGCAGCAGTGAAAGGGAAAAGCAGCAGTGAAAGGGAAAAGCAGCAGTGAAAGGGAAAAGCAGCAGTGAAAGGGAAAAGCAGCAGTGAAAGGGAAAAGCAGCAGTGAAAGGGAAAAGCAGCAGTGAAAGGGAAAAGCAGCAGTGAAAGGGAAAAGCAGCAGTGAAAGGGAAAAGCAGCAGTGAAAGGGAAAAGCAGCAGTGAAAGGGAAAAGCACCAGGGAAAGGGAAAAGCACCAGGGAAAGGGAAAAGCAGCAGTGAAAGGGAAAAGCACCAGGGAAAGGGAAAAGCACCAGGGAAAGGGAAAAGCACCAGGGAAAGGGAAAAGCACCAGGGAAAGGGAAAAGCACCAGGGAAAGGGAAAAACAAGACTAAAAGGGAAAAGCAAGACGAAAAGGGAAAAGAAAAACTAAAAGGGAAAATCAAGACTGAAAGGGAAAATCAGCAGTCAAAGGGAAAAGCAGCAGGGAAAGTGAAAAGACAGACTAAAAGGGAAAACCAAGACTAAAAGGGAAAAGCAGCAGTGAAAGGGTGAAGCAAGAATAAAAGGAAAAAGCAAGACTGAAAGGGAAAAGCAAGACTGAAAGGGAAAAGCAAGACTGAAAGGGAAAAGCAAGACTGAAAGGGAAAAGCAAGTCTAAAAGGGAAAAGCAGTTGTGAAAGGGAAAATCCACAATGAAAGGGAAAAGCAAGACTAAAATGGAAAATCAGGACTGAAAGGGAAAAGCAAGACTAAAATGGAAAAGCAAGACTAAATGGGAAAAGCAAGACTAAAAAGGAAAAGCAAGACTAAAAGGGAAAAGCAGCAGGGAAAGGGAAAAGCAGCAGGGAAAGGGAATAGCAAAACTGAAAGGGAAAAGCAAGACTAAAAGGGAAGAGCAGCAGTGAAAGGGAAAAGCAGCAGTGAAAGGGAAAAGCAAAACTAAAAGGGAAAAGCAAGACTAAAAGTGAAAAGCAAGACTAAAAGTGAAAAGCAAGACTAAAAGGGAAAAGCAAGATTAAAAGGGAAAAGCAAGACTTAAAGGGAAAAGCAAGATTAAAATGTAAGAGCAGCAGTCAAAGGGAAAAGCAGCAGTGAAAGGGAAAAGCAGCAGGGAAAGGGAAAAGCAAGACTAAAAGGGAAAAGCAAGATTAAAAGGGAAAAGCAAGACTAAAAATGAAAAGCAGATTAAAAGGGAAAAGCAGCAGTGAAAGGGAAAAGTAAGACTAAAAGGGAAAAGCAAGACCAAATGGGAAAAGGAAGACCAAATGGGAAAAGGAAGACCAAAAGGGAAAACCAGCAGTGAGAGGGAAAAGCAGCACTAAAAGGGAAAAGCAAGACTAAAAGGGAAAAGCAAGACTAAAAGCGAAAAGTAAGACTAAAAGGGAAAAGCAGCAGTGAAAGGGAAAAGCAAGACTAAAATGGAAAAGCAGCAGTGAAAGGGAAAAGCAGCAGTGAATGGGAAAAGCAAGACTGAATGGGAAGAACAAGAGTGAAAGGGAAAAGCAAGTCTAAAAGGAAAAAGCAGCAGTGAAAGGGAAAAGCAGCAGTGAAAGGGAAAATTAGCAGTGAAAGGGAAAAGCAGCAGCGAAAGGGAAAAGCAGCAGTGAAAGGGAAAAGCAGCAGTGAAAGGGAAAAGCAGCAGCGAAAGGGAAAAGCAAGACTAAAAGGGAAAAGCGGCAGTGAAAGGGAAAAGTAGCACAGAAAAGCAGCAGTGAAAGGGAAAAGGAACAAGAAAATGCAGCCCTGAAAGGGAGAAGGAGCCCTGAATGGGAGAAGCAGAACTGATAAAGAAAAGCAGCCCTGAAAGGGAAAAGCAGCCGCGAAAGGGAAAAGGAGACCTGAAAGGGAAAGGAACAGCATAAAGCAACACTGATAGGGAAAAGAAGTACAAAAAGGGCAAAGCACTGAAAGAGAAAAGGAGCCCTGAAAGGGAAAGCATCAAAGCAAGGGAAAAGAAGCGCGGAAAGGTAAAAGGAACAAGCACAGGGAGCAGGCAGGTAGGCACAGCAAAGCAGCAAGCAAAGACCAATCTCTCAGAGGGGGCCTGCTAACAGGAAGCCCAGCTATTGCCCTCCCAAAGAAACTCCACCATTTTGACAGCCAAAACAGAAACTACGGTTTCGGTTCTCATGACTCTTCCCTGCGCTCCCAAATAAATGGTTTCGTGACATCCTCTACCACACTGCAACTGCTCAGAATAATCAAAATTATATCATTCATGACATAAGAAACTCACTTTTGCCTGGTGGCAACGACAGTTCATTCCCATCCTGTCCCTCCATGTAATGAACATTGCATTTGGCCTTCTAACAGCCTCCTGGATGAATCCACCAAGAGCAAGGAAGCACCCTGCCCTTACTCTGAAGAGAGAAAGAAAGCAAGGTTCATGGAAACAGGCACACAAGGCTCGCAACAAGACACGGTGCTCCAGATCATGACAGAGATAGGACTACCACAGTGCCCGAACATGATTTACCACTAAAGGAAACATCTGGGGGCACTTCACAACTTCAGCACAAGCTGTAATGGCTCAGCATATTTAGCTTTCTTATCGTTCAGCTGGAGAACGAGATACTCCGAAGTATCAGTCAGCAAGCACTCGGATGATCCTGCCCTCTGGTTTTTATGATGACAGACATCATTACTGCCACCTCTGACACCTTACCAGGAGATGCTTCCATTTATTAGCCTGGTCTTGATTCCTTCCATCAGCAGCTGCTCCTAAACTGACCTCCATTCATACAGTGATACCACTGACTTCTAGCACGAGCTGACCTGCAAGACAGAGAAGAGAAAGCAGGATGGCAACAAACACTGACATAGCACAATCTAATATTCTTGAACAGCCGCAAATGAGACAAAACAGGAGATAAGTGCATCTGCAGCAACACCCCAGTTCATAAAGAAATGCAACTCCAGCCTGGCCTCAGCAGCCCTTATATATTTCTTACACATTTGATTAAGCCAACTGCAATTTGAACCAGGAGAATTCACAGTCTCTTGCAAATGTCACCGTAAAGCAGAATAGGACACAGCAAAAGAAAAAAAAAAAAAAAAAGAAAAAAGAAAAAAAAAAAGAAATATAAAGAAAAAAGCAAGCCAAAAACCAGGGAATCAAAGTTTAAAAAACCACAGAAAACAAATAGAAAAAAAACACATACTATCTGTAACAGCAGAAAGACTAGCACAGTGTGAATATACTACAAAGGTAAGGAAAGAATGGCTCCATCCCTTCCAGTCACTCAGCTGCATTGGCCTCACCTGCACTAACCAGGGCTGACCAGGTCCCTTCCCTAGGTGATAATCAGTGGCTCAGACTGTGATTCAACAGTTCTCATACAGCGTATCTAAAGAAAAATAACAAAGCATAGATGAAAAACACAACAACAAATAAACCATGAAGGATTTTAGGAAATAACACAGAATTAAAAAATAATAATAATAATAATAAAAGCAAAGAAAAAATAATAAACCAAACAAAAGAAAAAAACTAAGACAAGGAAAAACAGAAAAAAACTTATAAAAAAAACAAAAAACAAAATACAAAAAACAAAAAACAAAAAAAAAAAACACGACATAGAAAACACCAAATAGGAAAGAAAACCATAGAGCTGCAAAGGAAAAAAAATAACACAGCAAAGCAAAGCACAGATGATAAAAAACAGCAAGGAAAACACACCTCCCTGACATGACATCTTGCCTCCTGAGCAGGTCACAGTGTCCCTCACTCAGATGTAGAGCAGGGAGGAAGCTGAGACCCCATGTGTTCCTTGCTGCACACTCCCATCTAAAAGGTCCATATGCTCCTTGGGAAGCACAATGCCACCTGGGGAAAAGAGAAAGCAGGAACAGGACATGCAGGCGGCTATCACCCAGCAGAAGGCCAGATCCTTCCGTCTGTTATCCGCTCCTCTTTTTAGTCCTAATAGGGCCCCGAGGATACAGAAATAGCAGTGCTTAGCAGAAGGACTCGGAGAAGGACCGGTAGAAACTGTCAGGAGGACAACTGGCATCGTGTGGACACAAACAGGCTGTTGGTGCAAGGAAGGAAACGGCACCTGAGCATTTCACCAGACAGGTTCCCTCCTCTCTGTCTTCCTGCAAAGATACAAGGATAAAAACCTCATTTCCTCTGAGCAACAATTGGAAACAAGACCAGAAAATTATTCATTCAAAGGCACTTCTAGGAGATGTATAACAGAGTCCTTCCCAGTTACACGAGCTTACGCTGTGGCCTTTGGAGAAACAAGCTGCCTTTGTGGTCCTGAGGGTTCCTTTTTGTCATCTGTTGAGCACAGCAAGAGAGCTTTTCTTGTACAAATCTATGCCCTGTGTACCTTTCTCCATCCCAAAACCTAGAGTTGCGGTGCAGACACTGGATGCTGACCAGAGCAGTAAAAGAACAGAAGAGGGGAAAAGCAGATACAGGTAAGACACCTAAAGGAAAGGAAAAGAGCAGAAGAGAAGGAAGGATACGGTTAAGAACAAAGGACAGAAGATGGAAAGTGCTATAGAGGATTGGACTGGACATGAGCAGATCAGAGCTACACCAAGGTGTGGCTTCTCCCTGTGTCCCTGTCCACCACTGGCAACATCCCCCAATGACAGGGATGATGCTGCCCCAGCAGCTGATGGGGTTGTGGTCTGGGGTTACGTTCTATGCAGAGCCTCCACAACCTGCTACAGACCTCCAGTTCCCTGACACTTCTTTTTTTTCCAGGTGTCTGCACACAAGGAACAGGTGTTCCCCATGCCCTGCATACTGGTAATTAGTGTGGGCAATTACTGTGTGGGAATTGGGGGAGGGAAATTCAGGGGTGGGATAGTGAGGAGGAATTGGAGGGGGCTGGGAAATTGTTTGGGTGGGATTGTATAGATCAGATATGACTGCTAGGATGGGGAATATTTGGTTGGAAATACTGTCATTTCTATTACTCATTGCTTTGTGTGATAAGTTATTAAATGCTTTATGTTCCCTCTGCTACATCTCTGCTTGCAGTCATTTGTGCAGTGACAAAGGTCCTCAGCTCTACATGCCCACCTCCAACGTAGGATGGAGCACCACAGATGGCAGTGATCCACAGCTGCCACCAGCAGCCCCAGCTCGTCCCTCCACACCTGAGGTGTGAGTGGCTGTGAGAGGAATGAATGTCTCTGTGGAAGTGCAGCTCATTCCTCCCCTCTGATGGGGGCAGAAGGCATCTGCATTTCCCTCATGGCTCTTATTTCCTGTGTTACTGTGGGAAATGAGCTGAGCCACTGTGCCTCCCTACTATGGCAAGCTCTGCAGCTCTGCCACTGTCTTTATACTCAGCTGTTCCTGTGTGTAATGCTCCACACTTGGACCCTGCAGAGCCCAAAGGCCTCCTTGGTTGCTGTTACTCACCTGGACATTGAGGGTGCTGTGTCTCCAGTCTGTACCTGCTTCCAGGTGGCACTTGCAAGACACTGCGAGTCCACCTGGTTGGAACTGCAGTCAACAAACACAAATGTGAAAGAAATAAGAAAGGATTCTTTCATTTCACAGGCTTTCATCTCCATTGAAAGATGTTCTGCTGTGCAGCACAGCTGGGAGCATTTCATATGTGCAAAAAAGGGGGATGGGCCCTGGCTGTGCGGGCCCCCTTCCGGCCCAGGCCCCAAAGCAGCCCCGACTGTGCTGGGTTCCCCTCTCACCTGGGCCCTGCAGTGGCCTCAGCTGTGCCTGGTCCCCCTCTGCTCTGGGCCCTGAGCTGGCCCCAGCTGTGCCTGGTCCTCCTCCATCCTGGGCCCCAAGGCCCTGCCTCTGCCTGCTCCCCCTCTGCTCTGGGCCCTGAGCTGGCCCTAACTGTGCCAGGCCCCCCTCTGGCACAGGCCCTGCCTCAAGCCCCGCCCCCTGTGGGCAGCAGTGCTAGTGCCTGTTGGTTTTGCTCTCTTCCCTCTTCTTTCCCTGTTCTCTTCACAAATGCTTTCAGATCCCCCAGGATGACGTGCACTGACACTGCTGCCTTCTTCCTGCACAAACTTTCTGGGCAGCTCAGCTTTTTCTACAGAGCAGCGTGCCTTTGGAAGTGCTTGGAGGATGTAAACTAACAGCAAGAGAACACTGAGCTCTTCTGGGTCTTTCTAGACATGGCAAAGAGACAGGAGAGTGTGCTCAGCCTCGAGTGGTTGCTTGTATGCAGAAATCACAGTTGTCAACATCTGTGCTGTTTTGCTGTAGGCAGTAGTGTGTGACAAGAAGCCTACAATTATCAATTTAGTGAACGTAATTAATTGTAACAGTTCCCCTTTCTTCTTCCCTTGACACTTGGGTTATGGAGTTCTCCTATGCTATGTGCCGGTGTAAATCTCTGAGCCACAGCACTGTTGCGTTTAGCAAAGCTCATGGCAACAGGCTTTGGCCAACCTCAGAGCTACGTAGATGATGATAAGATATCCAGTGATAGGAGGGAAAATGAACAAGCTCCAAGGTAAGTGTTGTTTTTTCCTTCTAGTCAGCACGCCATCGCTAAATCTTCCATGCTGTGACTTTTATCTTGATAGTGATGATCCCTTAACCTCACACCTTTAGCACAGCACTTTCTGTGGAGATTCCCACCAGTGACAAAGTATTAGTGCCGCTTTTCTGCCTGTTTCTTTTTTGTCTGTATTTTCCAGAATGTGGGTATTTCTTTCATTGCCCACAAACACTGCCCTATGCAGGAGGAGGCAGGGACAAGAGTCAGGAGCAAGGGCAGAATAGTTTCTCTGTTAGTGAATGGAATGCCATTGTTTTCTGCATATGGACTTGCCATAGTGCTTCTTACAAGGCCTAACAGTGGGATGAAATGTGCCCTGAAGCAGGTGTGCTTGCAGGAAGGCAAAAGAGAATTGCAAATAATGCTAAGGGGGGCCAGTAAGATGATCAGAGGGCTGGAGCACCTTTCCTGTGAGGACAGGTTGAGGGAACTGGGCTTGTTGTGCTTGGAGATGAGAAGGTTCCAGGGAAACCTCACTGTGGCCTTCTAGTATTTGAAAGGAGTGTATAAACAGGCAGGGGAATGCCTGTTTACGAGGGTGGATAGTGATAGAACAAGGGGGAATGTTTTTAAAGTGATACGGGGACGTTTAGGTTGGATATTAGGTTGATGTTTTTCACACAGAGGGTGGTAACGCACTGGAACAGGTTGCCCAGGGAGGTTGTGGATGCTCCATCCCTGGAGGCATTCCAGGCCAGGCTGGATGTGGCTCTGGGCAGCCTGGTCTGCTGGTTGGAGACCCTGCACACTGTGGTCCTTTTCAACCCAGGCTATTCTATGAGTCTATGGCTGTACAATTGTATCAGACCTCAGGGAAGTCACGTGGAAGAGACAAGTCTTTGAAATTAAGCTTGATTCGCTTTGCCCCTCATACACCTGATCACTGCATCCCTTACTTGGCAAATGGTCTTTCTGTGGGGTGTAGATGAGGAAAGGGGAGGAGGAAAATAAAGCAGCTGCTTTGTCTTAGAGCTCTTGTTTCGTTGGGTCTGGCCATATTTTCTGAAACTAAAAGACGATGTGTGAAAGAAGGACAGGGAAAGGCACAAGGAGGTTTTGGTTTTGGTGCTGACTCCAGCTCACTGCTTGCTGCTGGGAAAGGCACACTTAGCTCCAAGGAAGGATGCATGCGTGGAAATCCAGTGGCCAGGGGCAAGGGGTACCCAGCAATAGAGGGCAACGAGAGCTGGGGTGATTTGCTTTTAAACTGCAGCCAGTGAAGTCCTGTCCCATTGGATCTGACATATGTCTCCCCATTCCCTTCCAGTTTGTGCAGAGATGGCATGAGACAGAGGGCATTGCTTTCTGCCAGACTGCAGGAGCAGAAGCATTTCAGGTACCTAAATGGTTTGGTTTCCTCACAGAATCACACAGAATCACAGAATTACCCGGGTTGGAAGGGACCTCAAGGATCATGTAGTTCCAACCCCCCTGCCTAGCAGGGCCACCAAACATACGCCTTTACTAGATCAGGTTGCCCAGGGCCCTGTCCAACCTGGTCTTGAACACCTCCAAGGACGGGGCATCCACAACCTCCCTGGGCAGCCTGTTCCAGGACCTAACCACTCTTCTAGTAAAGAACTTTCCCCTAACATCCAACCTAAATCTTCCCTCCTTCAACTTAAAACCATTTCCCCTAGTCCTGCTATTATCAGCCCTTTCGAAGAGTTTACTCCCTTCCTGGGAGTAAGTTCCCTTCAGGTACTGAAAGGCTGCAATGAGGTCGCCCCGCAACCTTCTCTTCTCCAGGCTGAACAAACCCAACTCCCTCAGCCTGTCCTCATAGGGGAGGTGCTCCAGCCCCCTGATCATCTTCGTGGCCCTCCTCTGGACCCTTTCCAAAATCTCCATGTCTTTTTTGTACTGAGGGCTCCACACCTGGACACAATACTCCAGATGGGGCCTCACAAGAGCAGAGTAGAGAGGGACGATCACCTCCCTATCCCTGCTGACCACCCCTCTCCTGATGGAGCTCAGGATCCCTTTTGCTTTCTGAGCTGCAAGAGCGCACTGCTGGCTCATGTTAAGTTTCTCATCCATCAGGACCCCCAGGTCCTTCTCTGCCGAGCTGCTCTCAAGGACCACTCCTCCCAGCCTGTACAGGTGCCTGGGGTTCTTCCAACCTAAGTGCAAAACCTTGCACTTTGCCGTGTTGAACCTCATTAGGTTCACTCAGGCCCACCTTTCAAGCCTGTCAAGGTCCCTCTGAATGGCATTCCTTCAACTGCACCACTCAGCTTAGTGTCATCATGCACACACACCCATGTGGACAAATTCTGTATAATCATCTCCTCACTCTGGTGATAAAATCTCCCCGAAGAAGGATCCTGCAGCTCCACCATGGAACCTTCTAACTGAGGAAGAGGACCTTTGGTGAAGAAAAGAGCACTTGGGCAGTATGAGTCTCCAAGCACATGTGCTTCGTGTCTCCAGGCGACTGCTGAGACCCAAAGGTGCTGTAAATCCATATAACTACCTTCACTTTTGCAGTATGACTGAATTAGACACAGAAATATGGATAAAAGAGGCATTAAAATCAGAGCAGTTGGCTTTCAAGGCACACAGCTTTCAAAATGGCTCGGAGAGCAGAGCAAACTCTTTGCAAGTAACTATTACCACACAGTTCCATTTGGCTAAGTCAAAACATGTGCATTCTATTCGAGTATGATGATCTTTACATGCAGTTTATAACTGTAAAAAGGTATGTTTCAACTTGGGGAGAGGGGAGCTGTGGTGAGAGCCATGGTTTGGAATCCTTCAGGGCCAGCATGCTTATCTGTGAGTCTGAGGGAGACGCCTCCAGGCCAAAGCAGGTGCTACAGAGAGAAAGGTTTGACACAAATGGTTTTATTTGACTGCTAGAGACAAATGAGTAGGAAGAAGCTATGATTTCTTTGCTGACTGCTGGTAAATCAGAACTGCAGACTGTAGGAGAGCTTAAAGGAGCAGTAGTAGGAGTGTGAATGAATGCTCTCTGTTCTGCACTAGGATGGATGTGTGACCAGCATGACATACCAATCTTCCACTTCCAAATCATGCTTTCCTGGAGGGCCTTCAAAACACTCTCACTGAGCCAAAAAAAGACACTTTCTGGGCAGGGAAGGTCCCCAGAATGCCCATAGCCCCACCTGAGCACCTGACACTGGCACTCTGTGCCTGCCTCACTGAGCCTCTTTGTATTTTCACCTCTGCCCAGCATCATGTAGAAGGGCTGCCAAGGGCTGTGTGCCTGCGTGCTCCCCTTGTGACAGCATTGTGTTGTAGGTGCCAACAAAGGGAAAGCACGGACAGTGCAAAGTAGCTGATAATTGCATTAAATGGGACTGTTTTGGCAGCACTTTGATTGTGTGCTGAACATACCTACACGGATCTTCATTAATTTAGGGGCTGAAGAGAGGCTGCAGCTCATTGCACAACATTCAGAGGTTCCCTCCCACATGCAAACGCATCTTTTGAAAAGCCAAGCCTTGATCTCGTTTGAGGTACCTTAGAAAATTTAACTGCAGTGGATCTGCTGAAGCTGAATTATTTGTGGAGAGAACATATTACATGTCTTCCCTTAGATCTAGTCACTACTTATCTCACATGTGCTGTTGTATTAGACAGAAAAAGCACAAAATGGTGTACTTCCTCTTGTTCCAAAGGAAGTGACAGTCGTTATTCTTTCCAGCAAATCTAATTGCATCAATTGTTTCTCACACAATACTCACAATTAAGGTTTCCAAAAGAACAGCTAAACTATAAAGCAGAGGGGAGCTGTTATTCACAGGTGTTGGATTAGATCTAATTTATGAGTGTAGCAGAAGCTACTTAGATGCGGGTGCTTAAAGCACATTCCTTCCCCCTATATTCTGAAAGAATACTTAGACCACTGAAGGATATTTCAATACCCTGAGCTTTTCCTGGAAATGCTTGAATATGGCGTAGGCAAACGAGAGATAAAGGAGAATCTTATAGCACAGGCAGATGACTAATGATGGTGCAAGCCATAAAAAAACACAGGACTACTAACAAGGGAATGGAGATCAGCTGAGTAACCAAAAGAACCGGGTTTCAAATATTCATTTTTACACAAATGCAATTGTGATAGAGTAGGTGCATTATTCCGAGGGAAGGCAGAAAGTGAGATAGAGTAAAAGCTCTGCACTGTGCTGGTCACAGCACATTCAGCATTTTGCAAGCAGCTCCCAGCTGCATAGAATTGAGCAACACACCCATGAGCAGCCCACAGCACTGGAGGTGCTGCTGCCCTGCTGTCACCTACAGGTTGTGCTTAACAGTACTACTATATGTGAATACTTATGCTGCAGCTCTCTCCAGCTCCTCCAGATCTGAGCAAGACTGGATCAAAGAAGGGTAAGGTGCCCTGTTTTTTGAGGCAGCAAGGTTTTTTATTCATAGGGGAAAAGAGGTGTAGTCCAACATGAACATGTGCCTCTAAAATCTTTGTCAGTCTTCAAGGGAGGGAGCTGGAATTTCATCTGATTAATTTTTCCCCACTCTCAGTTCTCAGGAGGGTCACCGGCTGAGGAACTGGCAAAACTCTTTTCCCATTTTGTTTTCAATCTTTACCTTTTGTCAGCTCACTCTGCATCTTCTAGATCCCAGCCACCCCCAGTTTCCAAACACACCACCTTCTCACCCATCCTCTGCTCATACATGAGGTACCGCCAGCTGATGTTTATTCAGCTCAGAGAACAGCAGCGTATCTAACGGTCTTTAGTTATTAAGACCATAAATCTTACCATGTGCTCACACCAAGACAATCTGGTACCATCACCCTTTCAGGTCATGCAGCAAAGCACTTGTTTGACTGCTTTTGAAAGATTCTTTTTCTTGCACTATCCCCTCAATACTCTTCATGTTATCTAGATGAGAACAAGCCACATCTGCTTACATCTCCTTCCAGATGTAACAGCCCTGGCAATCCTAAGGCATACTTCCTGATTGCACTGCTGCAACCAGCATTACACATACAGAATTGCATAATGTAGCCAAGTGTGGGAACAACCACACAGCCACAGGCAAGCTGTCACCTCAAAAGGAAAGTTCCTTCATGTTTTTCATGGCGCTGGGACTGCAGAGTGCATAAGTGAATTCAACATTCTCTGTATTATTACCAGAATTCAACAGGGATGGAACCTTTACAGCACAAATAATTTTGTTTGAGCACAGGCTTTGAAGACTATAAACTATTTGACCATTGAACGAGTTAGAAAATAAATTCTAAGTCTTGAAATATTCTCTACATACTTAGGAGTAAAATGCCCTACATTTTGAGCAGTTCTGTTGGCAACACTGTGAGGTTGCTACCTCTGGCTTTGCACGTGCTCTTGAACCAGGAGGAGGATCTGTGCTCTTGTCCCCTTAGAGAGCATTTGTGCTTTTTCTCATGAGTTTCCATTCTTTCCATGCTAAAGAGGGAAGGTGATGTGCCTGTAAACATGTTGTAGTTTAAACCTTCTGGTGCTGCACGCAGGTGCTGTGGGAGGGATTACCTTGTTTGTGGCAGTCTGGGCTGGGGGTGTGTTTGTGTGAAGATCTGCAAGGTGATATTTGCTCCTCCCAGACTTCTTATGGGACATGCACGCATGCAAGCAAATATGTAAAAGAAAACCCACTTCAGGTGTGTTGCATTGCTCCAAAGGAGTGTAAGAAAGGAAAACACCAGTTACATAATAGAAGTATTCTCAAGAAGGAATTGTTTAATCACAAACACCTTTCAGTCTTAATAAAACTAAATTAGATCTTCTCTAACAGATCAGCATTTTATCCACAGTTGTTATACACACAAAAAAAGAGAAAAAAGTAGATTATCGTTTTAAAATGTAGCACTGCTATTATAAAAGAAAGGCTGGATGTTCTGCTGGTACAGCTTCTCCCTCACAGTTTAGCATTAAACTGTGTCAGCATCTTCTCTAGCTTCAATGCTACCTTTAATCCTTAATTTTCCTGACATGAAGGCCATGGTTGGCTTTAGTTTACCTAAAAAGAAGACACAGAATCATCAGGAAAAGGAAAGGAACTGGAGATTGCGATATCATATAGTAGTTACTTTGCTACCAAGTTCTACTGTAAAAGCATCAGAAAAGAGGTTCAACAGATTGACTGGATGCTTTCTGAAGCTACACTCTGAAAAGTTCAATAGCTACTGAACAAAGCAGTAGATATTTTTATTATAAAATCATGGACTCACAGAGTGACTTACGTTGGAAGGGAATTTAAAGGCCATGCACTTCCAGCTACAGCTCATCCAATTCCAAGACCACAAAGAGAGGTGAGCCTGTCAGCTCATCCATCAGCAAGATGTTTCCTGCCACCAGTAGCTGCCTCAGTTCTGCCAAACCCGTTTGTTACTCACCAGTGAACATCTTCACAAAGTCGCCACTCGACATGCTCATCACAACATCAGCTGCTGCAGGAGGCTTCCCAAACCCAGCACTCCCACTGCTGGTTTTCAGGTCAAGGTACCAAGTGCCTCCTTCATCACCTGAGTGGAACAGGGAGAACCTGTGGCAGCACCACAAGGACTGATGTGCCCTGCCCTTTGCTACCCCCGCCTGCTTTTCTCTCCCATCTTCGTGCTAGACGTGCTGGAGGTGCTGTGCCAGAAGCTGCCCCGCGCTCTCTGTGCAGACAAGGTCAGCCCCAGCAGATGCCCCACAATGCCACAGTGTCAGGGGACAAGGCAGTGGCTGCTGGTGGAGCTGGAGGCAGCAGGGGTTTGGAACAGAACTACCATGCTGACCCTGTGCAGCACGGCCAGCAGGGTGACACAGCAGAAATGAAACACCACGAAAACACACCACAGTCCCCAAAAGAGCAGCACATGCTGCTGATGCAGAAAGCATCTCCCTGTGACAACAGCAGCAGGGTAAATCCCACATGTGCTGAAGTTGGCTCTGAAAGGCAGCATCTTACAGAGCACACCCAAAGATGTCCCTGTTCCTAGACCAGTTATAAAAGACAAGTATTTACATGTGAAAATACAGACTGACTCTTGCTAGAAAAGTGAGCATTTGAGAATTTTACAAGTGATGGTCTTACCTGACAATTCAAACTGAAAGACGCCCTGCGTGGATTTCACTGTTTCTTTATTGAGTTCTCCCTGAATAACTCTGAATGTTTCTGCAACAGGCCCCGCTGAAGCTGATTCTTTATTAAGCTTGGCTCCACCTGATACCTGTGAAGCACCTAAAAGAAATAGATGGATTCTCTGTAAAATGCTGGAACACTCTATCTCACTTATCTTTCTAAGAATATATATGTTTTCAGCAGTTCTTCTGCAAAAGCTTCTAAGGTGTGAATCAATTCACTACTTTAATCAGCAACTTTGTACACTGCAGTGAATGTGCTCATTTAACATTAAGAAAGAGCATTTGCAATTTATAAGGCATGTAATGCTTAGCAGCCCCTAAAAGCCATGCAGAAGGTCAGTGTATCAGGAAATAATTATTCTACTCAGTGAATTGCTACTGTGTTGGAGATCTGGGCAGTTGGCAGTATCAGTTCCTGGCAGAAAAGTCTAAGTGCGCACTCACAAATAGTATTTTCAAGGGAACTGGGCTCTTTTCAAACTTAGCCTCTTTCTTTCCTATATTTGTTTTGGCACTCCTATAAAACATATCCAGTATTCCTATTTGCCCTCCAATAGAAACATCACTATTCTGAAAAAGTGAACCTGATGCTTTTGTAAAAAAACAACTTCTCTATTTCATCTTGTAGACATTCACATCATGTACGACTGTGAGAACTTCATGTAGGAATAGAAGCTTCTCAAGTTCTCACACTGCAAGAAAGATGTAACACTCCTGCAAAATATGCTGATTGCTTGTGATTTTTTTACAGCAATATTTACTCATAATCTTCATGCCACTTAACTCTGGTGGTAAAAAGCAAAAAGGTTGTTCAAAACAAGGTGCTGATTATGAACTGTGAAAGTTGCAGACACTAAAGTCACTTCCATAAATCAAACAGCCCAAATACAATAGATTTTGCCACATAGCTTGAATGTAGTCCAAAAGTAACTTGAAATAGAGGAGGCATTCATTATCATCACAAATAATCGACATGTACATGCAGAGGTTGCCCTTCCACGGCCTTCTGATTATGTGGCTGTCATGTCAGTTTCAGCATCCAAGAAGAAGTCAGGCATCAGGGGGTGACCTAAAGGGGAGTTGAACAATAACAGTAAGCCCAAGTAAGGGTGAACAGCACAAACAGGAATCCATTCTGAAGGCAACAGCACCTCAATTTACCAGTAAATGAACTACAGGTTGAAAGAAGACGAGGTGACATGTTTAGGTTCTGGTACATTTAAAATCAGACCCAGAAGCCTCTTACAAATTCAGTCAGAAACATCTGAAGATGAAGAAACACTATCTCACTATTTGGTAAATAGTAATACATGCGCTTGTGGTGCAGGTCTATTTTCTTTTTGCTAATGGGTTTAAAATATATATATATATATATATATTTATATAGGCATTGATTATTAGAGCCTCAGTGGACTATTATGTGCTTTCCCAGAATCCACATTCTCAAACGTGAGGCAAAGCATCTTTTGACTGAGTCAAAGGAATATATCCATATTCCCCATATGGCCTTCCTTCCTTCGCAAGCTTCTCATTTTAAAGATCTCTTTTACCTGGTGCAATTGCATAGACATCAAAATCCTTAACGCCTTCTTCTCTCAGTAGAACTTCATCAATAATGAAGTTTCCAGTGAAAGTTTTCGGCTTTGTTAAAATGCAATATGCAGCATCTGCAATTATGTCAGTTTTTCTGCACTGCTTCTCTATTCCGGATCCTCCCAGCATATCCATAGCAGCTGTATGTATGGCTGGAAAATTCAGAGGACAGGAAATTACAAGTTTAACACTAATGACATCACATACTCATCTCTTTGGCAAATGCATAAACTTTATTCTCCTCTCACATGAAAGTAATCATGAGAAGACTAAACTGTGAAATACCATCAACCAGCGAAGAATGGTCAACCAGCAAACAATCCTCAAAGTGTAAAGATTCCCTTACTTGAAAAGTATTAAAGGAACCAAAAGAGGAATAAAGGGAAGAACTTGTAATATTCATATTATTCAATGCTTCTATCAATACTTTCCACACAAAGACTTCCTCTGGCTTTATTCAGGACATGAAAAACTAACAGGACAACTATCTTTCTCAAAGTGAATGTGCATCAGCAATTAACATTTTCTGCAGCCATTACCATACTGAAAATCTCAATTTTAGACCCACAATAACTTGTGAGATAACAAAGTGACTCTAAGTTAAAGATGAGAAACCCAATAGCACAAACTCAAACTTTTCCTGGCTTATGCTCCTCTACTTTCACATTACAGCCAATTATTATTGTTCTAAATATAGCAAAACTATGGGCAAAGACTGATATGAAAAACCATCTACTGTCCTGCAATCTGCACATCCTTCCATCTATTTCATACAAAGTGCTGCTGGTTTTCCATTAATTCATACATACAGCATCTTCCACTTTGACCCTGCAGTACCTCTACTACTCATTCACACTCTTACATCCTTTTGGCAGGCTACCTCTTTCACTTTTAGTAAAATCGAGAGCTCGTAACATCTCACTATCAGCATATTTTCTTGTTTCAAGGAGCTGGATGAACCAATAGAACCATACTAGCACAGTGTCAATCTCCAGCATTGAAGCTGATCACATATATATGATGTTCTTTAAATTAAAAACTTTGTAATTGTAATGTAGATACTACAGAAGTCACCTCTCTCACTCTCTAAAGTAGTTAACTTTTGTTTTGGCAGATAAACCTTTCAAAACAACATTTTTCTTCCTAGACTGAACATTACAAACTTTTATACTTCAGAACATGAACAGTTTTCATCAAGGAAACACTGATACATACAAATTTTGAAAGCTCACTTACTGCTTCTAATGCTTTCAAGACACTGGTCTCTTTGTTCAGCAGCTACCAAACCTTCAACAGCAGCCCTGGTCCTCACTGACCCATGGACAATAAACTGGAGCTAGTATAAGATGGGCACACCAAGTTATTTTTCTGCTATGCGGCCCTTCAGTGTGCTGTGACTTGCAAGAAGGGTTGGATGGTTGTGTGAAAAAGCAATTGATTTCCCACTCAGCCCAAACTTTTTTTTTTTTTACATCTACAGAGGTACATATCTTGTCAGCTTCATCTATTTCCTGGCAATCTAAATAGCTGGGGATTCTAAATATTAACATAAATGTCCAATACTACTCAGGGATGGTGTGCAAACCAAAGTTTGAGTCATGTTGAAAGGAGCAGTGACAAGACAGGAGAAAAAGCAGAATGTGCTCAGGCTGAAGGCAAGTTTAAGTGAAAATAGGAAGGCAACAGTGAGAACTAGGAAAGAAAGCCAATACCCACACAACATCTTTGATCACAAAAAAATACACAGAAGTGCTCGGTGTTCTGAATCAGTCCTAAATAAGACCACCTGTATAGGACAAAACACAACAATTCAAAATAATCACCTGTTTTAGGCCATAAAACATTGACAGCAACTTCTCCTTTAAATTCTTCTGCCATTCCCAAGACACACATGGACATGCCATATTTAGAAATTGTGTAGGCTACAAAAAGCACACAAAAATCCCATATTTAGTAGGATACATATTTAGTCTACACATAGAATTTTACTTTTGAAGGATGTAAGTCACGGAAAAATCAACTTTCTGGGGTCAAAGCATCATCTTCCTAGAGTACAGAAACTCTCCCAGCTCCTACCACCCCCTTCAGATACAAACTGACCCTTTTACATGAGTATTGAATTGGGGAGGGAAAAAAAAAAGGAAAAAAGCACGTTGTAAATCCTTTTTGTATACTCTGAGAAGAGGATGTTGCAGAGAAGGAACATGGACTTGCAAGAGGAGTTTAACCATGTTCCAAGTGTTGAAGTTTAAAAGATAATCCACAGGTTTAAGATGAGCAACATATGTTCTAGCCCAAAGACGCAATTGGGGCCTCCTTCACTCCTCAAAGATAATTTCTATTTAAAAAGACAGCAATGAGCTTTATCGCTATCAAATCAAATGTGGAAGCATAGAGAAAAAAAGATTTTGCCTTCCTATCTCTATTGGGAATAGAAAACATGGTGTAGTATTAAGAAATCCTATGAAAAACTCTTATCTCTTACCTGCAGAACCTTCTTGGAAATATAAAGGCCACGCTAGGGGCATGAGATTTGTACTGTGTTTTATCAGAAAACAATTTTCTTTCACCTTTTCTTTCAGTGCAAAACACTCTGAGGAACCATTCCTGTCAGTCTCTTGTGAGCACTAAAAACACAATATCTGGAATTCTTGGCTGGCGCTCCTGCACACGTCATTAGTTACTCACACATTTCTCAACACATAACAGCAAAGGCAATGGATGCTACTTACCACAGTGATTTTTGAACCACGTGGGTTTCATATTCAGAGGTGGGCTGAGGTTCAGGATATGGGGGTTCTTACTTTTCCGTAAGTGGGGAAGGCACGCTTTAGACCTGGAAGAGAGGAATCAAGCAAGACAGTCATCTCTTATTTTACAGAACATTTACCACTACAGCAGAGCAGTAGTTTCACTTTCACAAAGGTCCAATGGTGAGCTGAAACCCTTCCCTTGTAATCAAGTATTTAACTGATGAAAAGAACAGAAAAAAAACCTGTCCTATCTCACTTATCTCAGGAATAGCATTCATGTCTAACAGCTGGGCTGCATCCTCCAAGCTGTGCAGCAACTTCTACTAAAGCAGATATTCCAGATGTTCGGAAGCAATAGTCTCCTTGTAATAGTTCTGGAAAGGGAGTAAACCATGATGTGCTAACAAGCCAGATTACCAGTGTAGAGAATCATCTAGTCCCATATTTCTTACCTTCTGCTCACATATTTATCTCATTTTTAAAACCACATTTGAAAAATAATACAGTATATATGCGTTTAGTTATTATTACTCTCTGCACCAAGATCTCAGACAAACTGAGACAGCATTAAACATTTTGTCAAAATGGCTTTGCCTCAGCACTTACGTGAGGTAGGTTCCTCGTACGTTGACATCCATCATAAGATTGACCTTCTTGGTTTCTGTTTCCAAAGTGCCGGTCAAAGAGATGGCGCTTGCATTGTTCACCAAAATATCAATCCCTGGTTTTAAAGTAAGTCACCTCACATTAGCAGTGAAATAAGAAAAAACAGGAGTAAAGCAGGTTAGGCTGTTCTTTCCTCTTCTTCTTCATTGAATAATCTGCTTGGTAGACTCCCCTGCCCCTCAGCATACCTCCAAATGTCTTCACAGCTTTCTCCACGACGCTGATAATTTGCTCTTCTTGCCTCACATTAACGATGCATGGCAATGCCTTTCCTCCAGCTGCTTCAACTGCGTGATTAGAAAAAAGCACACTTAGAATTTGTCTCTCAGACTGCACAAACTGACTACTGAGATTTTCTCATTCAGTGAATGCATTAAAAATTACACCTTTCAAACTCTGACACTTTCACATACTGCATAATGAATAGGGATGCCACAACAAAATCCTAACACTGAGAATGTACATGGCTCACCACACATTTTAATTAACATAACATTTTTACCTTTATGCACATGTGTATTCATTAACATCAAACTTCAATACCTCACAGAATTCCTGGGAGGCAGGAGAAGCACTTGGGCTCATTCTTTTAAAGCTGAATGGGAGCTAGGAGAGTCAGAGCAGTTTCCCACTCATACGCAAGAACTAAGCAATGACACACACACACAGCCCACAGTCTGAAGCCCACCCTGATTACAACTTACTCTCTTCTGCAGCTGTGTAGATAGTCCCAGATAGTTTAGGATGGGGCTCTGCTGTCTTGGCAGCAATCACAATGTTTGCACCATCCCTGGCAGCCTTCAGAGCAATGGCTTTGCCAATTCCCCGACTCGCACCAGTGATGAAGAGCGTGCAGCCTGCTAGTTTCCTGAAGATGTGAAGGAGGTAGAGGGGAAACAAGAGGGGGAACAAAGCAAAATCTGGAACTCAGTGACATCTTGCAGTCTTTGGGGACAAAAACAATCACTGCAGTCTTAGCAAGAGGCAACTGCCTTCAACATTTTACAAGGAAATCAGACCCAAAATACAGAATAAATGGATAAAGCTACAGAAAAGCCTTTCACCACCACTGAAGACTTTTTGTACAATAATCCAAGGCTGCCCACAACAGAACTGCTGCATTCTCCAAAAGCAGAAAAGGAGTGACCTCTAAAAACAACAAAACCAACCAATTCTAACGTTTTGATACTCAGTGCAGCTCTCTGTAATTTAATTCTTTTGGCCCTCTGAACACAGAGGACCAGTAGCTCAACACGCTGTAAAGGCAAAGTCCAGGATCACAATCCCAATGCAGGGTGCCAAAGACAAGAGCCAAAAATCAGATTTTCAAAAATGACCATGATTTTCCTTAAGGCTTTCACAGTAAAACTCAGTTTGCAAGTAACTGCATTTAACCCAATAAATCCCCACAAGTCTGTCCAACCAACCAGCAGGCTGACACAGCTGTGCAAACGACTTGTGACTGAGCCCCTGTGTACAAAGGTGTCACACAGAGTGGAAGCACCAGTGAGATAAAAAGGAACTGGGAAAATTGCATGAGCATATCAGCACAGTGTGAGGAGAACCAAAGTTCACCTGCAGCTGAGACTTGCAAGGGAAGCCAGTGGCAACTTGTTTATCTGCTATAATGTGGGTAGAAAGAGCATGAACAAGGAAATAGCGTTGCTGAGTGGCATGGGTGATTCAGTGAGAGCAGACACTGGTAGTGCCTTGCTTAGGAACATGGTTTACCAGGACATGAGAAACTAGCCATAGATGAGAGGTAATCTTAGAACTTGGAAGGTTGGAAAAGACAATATAGTCCAACCTTCAACCCATCCCCACTATGGCCACTAAACCATGTCCTTCAGTGCCACATCTAAACCCTTCCTGAACATCACCAGGGATGGTGACTTCACCACTTCCCTGGGCAGCATGTTCCAATGCATCATCAATCTCAGTAGGTAAAATCAAGCCTGGTGAACCTGATTGACTTCTGTGATAGAATGAAAGGATTTGAGGCCAAAGTGATAACAGCTGACACCATTCACATTAGCAAAGCTTTCATTACCATCTTTCAAAATACTTTTGTATCCAAGTAAATACATAATAGTCTGGATGGTTGAACAGCCTAAGGGGTAAGAGAAATGTTAACTGGACAGGTTCAGGGAGTTAGAATCATGCAAGTGGGCTCCTTTTGCAGCAGGCACGGCCGCAACCAGGGCAGCCCACAGGCTGCACCGTGGGCGCTTTCTGCACTCGTACAGGATCTCATGACTACTGCTTGCAACACATGGGAACGAATAAGGTCAACGTATGTCCCCGTTCATTAGCAGCGCAGAAATAACGCCGCAGCAGTCACTCAATTCAGATTCCGCAGCACACCCACAGCCGCACTTTGCCCTCCGGACGTGCACACAGCTCGGCCCGTGAGCAAACAGCACCGAGCGGGACTCCGGGTCCGACCCAGCCGCTCCGGGGCCACCGTGCCCGGCCGCGGCCTCCACCCCGCGTCCCATCGCCCTCAAGGGGCTGCGGAGCACGCGTCTGTCCCTCTGCCCGGCCCCGGCCCCGGCCCCGGCCCCAGCTCTGCCCCGGCAGCTCCTGTGGCTCGGAGCTCACGGCCCTGCCGAAGGAAGGAGGAAAGCCCAGGTCGCCTTATCCAGTGTTGGGCAGCATGGCGGCACGGCTATGGGGAGGCTGTCGGCTCGGCATGGGACGCGCTCCCCGCTCACACCGCCCTCCGCGCAGCCACGGCCTGGGGAGCTGGGCAGAGCCAGGGCCGAGCAGGGCGGGATGAGGGGCGGGTGATGGAAGTATCGGGATGAGTTCCCTGTGGGAGTACACCTCGTTCAACCAAGCCAAAGCCTTGCACGTTTTCACTGGCAAAATTAAAATCGCATCTGAGATCTCGCCCTCAAGGAAAGGAGTGAATGACCAAACTGAAGTGACCAAACTGAAACGATTTATTATTGAAACAACCTGTCCTTATAACTATTGGTCTATCCACTACCACCTCGGGCCACTATGCGGGTGCCGACATGACCCCACTGCAGGGCGCTCACTTGTCATCTTCATCACTGTCATCTCCATCGGTGCGCAGCCAGCAGCCTTCCTCTACCCAGACAGAGCTGGTGAAAGGTGGGCGCTGCGGGTCCTCCCAAGGCTCCCACTCCTCTGGCATCACCGTTACTTCATGCTGTATGTTCACTGTGAGCGATAAGGAGTGGAAAAGCAGGCCGGCCTCAGGAGCATGCTGCTCTTGCTCTCTTGGGCGCCAGGGAAGTTCCTGCAGCGCTGGGTTGCGTGGCAAGCTGTCTCCCATGTAAGATGAAGCGGTGAACGACAAGGAAGTAGAAATGTCTCCAGGGCTCCAGCCGCTGTTTGGTGGCAGCAGGGACGGGTCCAGAGGCTGGTTCATTCCCCAAGCTGCTGCAGCACGCATTGGCCGGCTGTGAGAGGCTCGAGCTCGGCGTCGGCTGCGGTTTCTCCTTCGGCACTTGGGAGGCCGGGGTCCCCTGGCTGCAGCCGCCTGGGTGCCGGCTGCTGGACCCGCTGCCTGCAGGCTGCCCCTGCGGGAGCAGGAGCAGCAGCAGCAGCAGGAGCAGCAGCAGGGGCCCGTCTCGGCTCTCCTTCTCCGGGCAGATCTCGGCCTGCGCTGCTCGAGGAGCCGAGAGCTCTCTCCTCCGAAGATTCAAGGATAAAAACTTCATTTCCTCTGAGCAACAATTAGAAACAAGACCAGAAAATTATTCATTCAAAGGCACTTCTAGGAGATGTATAACAGAGTCCTTCCCAGTTACACGAGCTTACGCTGTGGCCTTTGGAGAAACAAGCTGCCTTTGTGGTCCTGAGGGTTCCTTTTTGTCATCTGTTGAGCACAGCAAGAGAGCTTTTCTTGTACAAATCTATGCCCTGTGTACCTTTCTCCATCCCAAAACCTAGAGTTGCGGTGCAGACACTGGATGCTGACCAGAGCAGTAAAAGAACAGAAGAGGGGAAAAGCAGATACAGGTAAGACACCTAAAAGAAAGGAAAAGAGCAGAAGAGAAGGAAGGATACGGTTAAGAACAAAGGACAGAAGATGGAAAGTGCTATAGAGGATTGGACTGGACATGAGCAGATCAGAGCTACACCAAGGTGTGGCTTCTCCCTGTGTCCCTGTCCACCACTGGCAACATCCCCCAATGACAGGGATGATGCTGCTCCAGCAGCTGATGGGGTTGTGGTCTGGGGTTACGTTCTATGCAGAGCCTCCAGAACCTGCTACAGACCTCCAGTTCCCTGACACTTCTTTTTTTTCCAGGTGTCTGCACACAAGGAACAGGTGTTCTCTATGCCCTGCATACTGGTAATTAGTGTGGGCAATTACTGTGTGGGAATTGGGGGAGGGAAATTCAGGGGTGGGATAGTGAGGAGGAATTGGAGGGGGCTGGGAAATTGTTTGGGTGGGATTGTAGAAATCAGATATGACTGTTAGGATGGGGGATATTTGGTTGGAAATACTGTCATTTCTATTAGTCATTGCTTTGTATAAGTTATTAAATGCTTTATGTTCCCTCTGCTACATCTCTGCTTGCAGTCATTTGTGCAGTGACAAAGGTCCTCAGCTCTACATGCCCACCTCCAACGTAGGATGGAGCACCACAGATGGCAGTGTTCCACAGCTGCCACCAGCAGCCCCAGCTCGTCCCTCCACACCTGAGGTGTGAGTGGCTGTGAGAGGAATGTCTCTGTGGAAGTGCAGCTCATTCCTCCCCTCTGATGGGGGCAGAAGGCATCTGCATTTCCCTCATGGCTCTTATTTCCTGTGTTACTGTGGGAAATGAGCTGAGCCACTGTGCCTCCCTACTATGGCAAGCTCTGCAGCTCTGCCACTGTCTTTATACTCAGCTGTTCCTGTGTGTAATGCTCCACACTTGGACCCTGCAGAGCCCAAAGGCCTCCTTGGCTGCTGTTACTCACCTGGACATTGAGGGTGCTGTGTCTCCAGTCTGTACCTGCTTCCAGGTGGCACTTGCAAGACACTGCGAGTCCACCTGGTTGGAACTGCAGTCAACAAACACAAATGTGAAAGAAATAAGAAAGGATTCTTTCATTTCACAGGCTTTCATCTCCATTGAAAGATGTTCTGCTGTGCAACACAGCTGGGAGCATTTCATATGTGCAAAAAAGGGGGATAGGCCCTGGCTGTGCCGGGCCCCCTTCCGGCCCAGGCCCCAAAGCAGCCCCGACTGTGCTGGGTTCCCCTCTCACCTGGGCCCTGCAGTGGCCTCAGCTGTGCCTGGTCCCCCTCTGCTCTGGGCCCTGAGCTGGCCCCAGCTGTGCCTGGTCCTCCTCCATCCTGGGCCCCAAGGCCCTGCCTCTGCCTGCTCCCCCTCTGCTCTGGGCCCTGAGCTGGCCCTAACTGTGCCAGGCCCCCCTCTGGCACAGGCCCTGCCTCAAGCCCCGCCCCCTGTGGGCAGCAGTGCTAGTGCCTGTTGGTTTTGCTCTCTTCCCTCTTCTTTCCCTGTTCTCTTCACAAATGCTTTCAGATCCCCCAGGATGACGTGCACTGACACTGCTGCCTTCTTCCTGCACAAACTTTCTGGGCAGCTCAGCTTTTTCTACAGAGCAGCGTGCCTTTGGAAGTGCTTGGAGGATGTAAACTAACAGCAAGAGAACACTGAGCTCTTCTGGGTCTTTCTAGACATGGCAAAGAGACAGGAGAGAGTGCTCAGCCTCGAGTGGTTGCTTGTATGCAGAAATCACAGTTGTCAACATCTGTGCTGTTTTGCTGTAGGCAGTAGTGTGTGACAAGAAGCCTACAATTATCAATTTAGTGAACGTAATTAATTGTAACAGTTCCCCTTTCTTCTTCCCTTGACACTTGGGTTATGGAGTTCTCCTATGCTATGTGCCGGTGTAATACCTCTGAGCCACAGCACTGTTGCGTTTAGCAAAGCTCATGGCAACAGGCTTTGGCCAACCTCAGAGCTACGTAGATGATGAGAAGATATCCGATGATAGGAGAGAAAATGAACAAGCTCCAAGGTAAGTGTTGTTTTTTCCTTCTAGTCAGCACGCCATCGCTAAATCTTCCATGCTATCACTTTTATCGTGACAGTGATGATCCCTTAACCTCACACCTTTAGCACAGCACTTTCTGTGGAGATTCCCACCAGTGACAAAGTATTAGTACCGCTTTTCTGCCTGTTTCTTTTTTGTCTGTATTTTCCAGAATGTGGGTATTTCTTTCATTGCCCACAAACACTGCCCAGTGCAGGAGGAGGCAGGGACAAGAGTCAGGAGCAAGGGCAGAATAGTTTCTCTGTTAGTGAATGGAATGCCATTGTTTTCTGCATATGGACTTGCCATAGTGCTTCTTACAAGGCCTAACAGTGGGATGAAATGTGCCCTGAAGCAGGTGTGCTTGCAGGAAGGCAAAAGAGAATTGCAAATAATGCTAAGGGGGGCCAGTAAGATGATCAGAGGGCTGGAGCACCTTTCCTGTGAGGACAGGTTGAGGGAACTGGGCTTGTTGTGCTTGGAAAAGAGAAGGCTCCAGGGAAACCTCACTTTGGCCTTCTAGTATTTGAAAGGAGCATATAAACAGGCAGGGGAATGGCTGTTTACAAGGGTGGATAGTGATAGGACAAGGGGAATGGTTTTAAAGTGATACGGGGACGTTTAGGTTGGATATTAGGTTGATGTTTTTCACACAGAGGGTGGTGACACACTGGAACAGGTTGCCCAGGGAGGTTGTGGATGCTCCATCCCTGGACAGATTTCAGGCCAGGCTGGATGTGGCTCTGGGCAGCCTGGTCTGCTGGTTGGAGACCCTGCACACTGTGGTCCTTTTCAACCAAGGCTATTCTATGAGTCTATGGCTGTTTTTAACACCAAAATGCAACTTGGCTTGTAATTGTTTCTAAAATGATCTGGTTTGTCCTGTTTGGAATGTGATATTTCTACAGCAGAAGGATGCAGAAGTGAAAAGGCTCGAAACACTACTGAAGGAAATTGCCGAATGTCAGGACAACCTCGAGGAAGCAAATGAATCCATAAGAAAACCATCGAGATGAATTATTTCCTATGGCCAGACCGCGGGGGGGCAACGAGGCGGCCGCCACCCACCCCCCATCTCCGTCCCCTTCATCCAACACGAAGGGGGTGATGATGGCGGGGGGCCGAGCCCCTTCTCACACCAACTGGCTTTCGGGTTCCCCCCCCAGCGTTTCCCACATGGTGTCGAACATGCGGCGTCGCCTGGAGGCGTCCCAAGGGGGGGGGAGGGTCGCAATTGAGCCGCTACGGGTAAAGGAAGGGGGGGCAAAGAGGAGTTGGAGACACCCCCCACCACCAGGGGCCTTAGGAGCTGAATAGGGCATTGACCGGGAGGAGTGGGGGGGGGGGGGGAAAGCGGGAGGGGCACAGTGTGAGCCTTAATTCTGCTCCCCCCGACTCCAACCGCACCGATCAGCCCTGAGCCCCCCCCCCACCTGCAGCAGCAGCGCCAGGATGTGGAGGCGATGAGGGGGGGTCGCGTTGTCGGGCTCCAAACGGAGGCAAAGCCGTAACCCCCCTCCGGGGCTCCCCATCGTGCCAAAGCCCTCCCGTAACCCCCCCAGGCTCCGGGCGGCCAAACGCCGCAGGTAGCGGCTGCACGCTTTGGGCCGGGGGGGGCCGGGCGCCTGAGCCAATACTCTCAGGTATCCCTGCAGCCCCCCTTCGTTTTGGGTGGTGGTGGGGGGGCGCCCACGGGGGTACACGAGCAGCAGCAGCAGCAGCTCCACCTGTAGGGGGGGGACACACAGCCCTCCGTGGAGACACAGCTGACACGTCCCCACCCCTCTGAGGACACCCCCCCCCCTCCCCGGGATCGCCTTCCTCCGGCTCTGTAGGCCGTAGGAACCAAAGCAAGGGCGGAACGCCAGTGAAGCGGATCGCGTTTCCCAGGGGACTCATTTCCGCAGAGCACGCGTTCCCTCCGGGGGAGCGGGTTACGGCACGGAACCAGTGCGGATAATGGGGGGAAGGGGGAGTGGAGACCGGAGAGGCCTGACCTGGTTGCGTGGGGCGGAGGGGGGGGAACGGCAGAGGGAGCGGAAGAGGTTTGTGGGCTGAGGGCCGCCAACAGCCGCCCCCAAGGCTCCAGCATGGTTTAAGGGGGTATTTTGGGGCTAAGGGGTGGATTTGGCGTCCATAGGGTGGGTTTTGGGTGTATTTGGGGGCTGAGGGGTGGATTTGGGGTCCATAGGGTGGGTTTGGGGGGTATCTGGGGGTTATGGGGTGGCCTTTGGGGGTTTTAAGGTGGGCTTGGGGGGGGGTTTGGGGGCTGTGGGGTGGGATTAGGGTGCAGTGGGGTGGGTTTGGGGTCTATAGGGTGGGTTGGGGGAGGTATTTGGAGTCAGTGGGGGCACTCTAAGACCCCAGTTTAATGGGGGGGTGGGGGGGTCTCTTTGGAACCAAATTGGGTTGAAGGGGAAGGGGCGTGGGGGGCAATCTTTATGCCTACGGTGCCCCCTAGTGGTCACCCACAGCCACGACAGGGGAACTTTGTGTCCTTCCGTGCAGGGGGGCAGAGCTTAGGGGCGGGCCCATATGAGTGTATATGGCCCGGCCCCCTCCCATCATCAGCGCTTCCTGCCCTGGGGCTGCGCCGCACCCAACGCTGCGTTCCGGGTTTCTATATAAAGGGTGTGTGTGTGTGTGTTATTAATGAGTATATATTGAAGGGGGGGGGGTGGGCTTTATTTTGGGGAGCTGGTAAGGGAGGAGAGGGCAGTGAGCAGCGTGACGCAGTGCAACAGCAATCCTTGCTGCTCTCTCTGCTTGTTTGCTCACAGGCATGTTTTCATGCTGCATGAAGGCTTTCTAAAGCTGTTAGCAGGGTCACTTGGGATAGGAGGAGGGGAAACAGTTTCAGGCAGAAAGAGGGAAGATTGGCTTTGGATGGGAGGAAGAAGGATTTGGCTGGAGGGTGGTGAGGCACTGGGATGTCTTGCCCAGAGAGGTGGTGGGTGCCCAGACAGGCTTTCAAGGCCAGGCTGGACCAGGCTCAGAGCAACCTCATCTGGAGGTAGGTGTCCCTGTTCCCCGCAGGGCGGTGGGACCGGGTGCCCTTTTGGGGTTCCTTCCTGCTCCAATTGTTCCATGATTCTCTCATACAAAGGCGGCCACCGCATCCCAGACGGCAACTCGCTCTGGAGATTAAAATAAAAGCAGGTCACACTCTGCATCTGCTGCTTCCTGGCACCCCTCCCACTGCTGGGCAGGATGGAGGTGGCAGATGGAAAGTGCCATTTCCATCCCAAGACTGACTGCAGCACCGCTCCCTTGGTGGCTGTGGGCATGTGTACCTTCAGTGTCACTGCATGTCTGTCCAGAGGCAGTTCCCACCCTGGGGCCGTTCTTGCTCATCCTGGGTTGCTCCTTGTTGGTGCCAGCCATGCTGGAGCTCATCCTTCAGATGTGTCTGCTCTGTACCAGATGCTCCTTCAGGATGCAGGACCCTCATCTGTGCTCTGCCTTCAACCCCCCTCCTGGGTGGCCGTGACTCCAACCCCAATGGCTTCTTTATAGGTCAACGTGGGATCCCAGACTCCAACCCCAATGGCTTCCAAGGCCAACATGGGCTCCCATCATGGCCTGGTGAGACACGGCAACAGCTGAACGCAGAGCTCACGAGGTACGAAGGGGAACTGAAGGCTGTGATGAAGAAGCTGAAGGAGGAATATGGCGACGTCGTGACCTTAAAGGGCCGAAGCTATGAGGAAAAGATGAGGAGGAACCGGGGGGAGATGCTCTACAGGCTGCAGCAGGGCAGGAGAGCTGCTGCCATGGGGGGCATCAAGCAGCCAAAGGTGGGAAGGTGCTGAGGTGGAGTTTGGAAGCCCCACGGCTTAATTTGGGGTCTGGTTTTGGGTTCATTTTGCATCATTTTGGGCCTGTTTATTTAGGGTTTGGATTTTGGGTTCATTTTTAGGCCCACAATGTGTCAGTTCTGTGCGTTGAGGCTGAAGGGGGAAGTGGGGGGTTGGGGATGGGATGGAGGGGTTAATTGGTTCCTATAAATGGAAGGGAAGGATTTGGGGCCATCAATGAAGGGGTTCGTTGGTTCCTATAAATGGAAGGGATGGATTTGGGGTGGTGGATGAAGGTTCATTGGTGATGGGTTTGGGGTCATGGGTGGAGGTACATTGGAGATGGATTTGGGGCTGTGGATAAAGGGGTTCATTGGTTCCTCTAAATGGAGGGATGAATTTGGGGCTGTGAATAAAGGTTCATTGGAGATGGATCTGGGGCCATGGATGTATCAGAGTATCACAGTCTCATGCGGGTTGGAAGGGACCTTAGAGATCATCGAGTCCAACCCCCAGGATTTGAGCCTCCTGTGTAGCAGAGCGGCACTTCTACCACTTGCGACACAGGGGGGATTTGAACCCGGGCCTCTGGTGTTGCAAAGTGGCGTCCTTAACCACTGTGCCACCGGAGGCACACAATGTAGCTTCATTGGTTCCTAGAAATGGAAGGGGGGGATTTGGGGCCGTGGATGGAGGGGTTGATTGGTGATGGATTTGGGGATGGGGGCAGGGGAAGGGATTCATGATGTGGCTGCAGCTTTCTATAATGCATCATTTGGAGCCTTTTGAATGCTCTCTACTACCTGATCAACAACACCACCAGGCAGTACAGCTTTGTGGCATCTCCTTTAAAAAAAGGGGCTTTGGAAGCTGATCTATGACCAGTCCTATAAGCTGTGGCCATGGTGAAGCCAAGGAAATCAAGACAGGAATGTGACACGCCAATGAGTTCTGTTCCCTTTATTGCAGCACTGGGTGCGTGGGGATCACTGCAGCGACTACCCATTGATAGGCATAGCCTATACATGGTCATTAATCCCAATGACATGGGCAGAGATTCCAAGCATTAATAACCATCTCTGGTGGTGGTGGGATGAAGGCTAATAGCCATTCTCACTATAAATGCCCAACTCTCTAAGGGGGGGTGCCCAAACTGGTTCCTGTTGATGCTACGTCCAGCTGAGGCATCTGTTCTGCCATCTTATCTTCAACACCAGCACATCTGCAATCTTATTTTCAACAGCAGCACATCTGTCCAATCTTCCCTTGAAAGCAAACTCTGCGGCCCACTCCCAGTTCTGTTCCTGAGCTGACATTTACTCCAGCGCCTTTGTCCTTCAGGTTGGATCTGCTTAAGTTGTGCATGATTCACAACCCTAACTCTGACCCAAACGCCATCCCAAACCCTAAACCAAAACCGAACCCTAATCCAAGGCCGAAGCCTAACCCAAACCCAACCCTACCCTAATCCAGTGCCAAAGCCTAACCATAAACCAACACAGACACAAACCCAAACTCAACATAGACACAAACCCAAACCCCAAACCTAAAGCCAACTGTACCCCTAACCCAAACCCAGCATAGATACAAACGCAAACCACAAATCTAAAACAAACCCTACCCCAAACTGAAACCCCAAAACCAACATAGACACAAACCCAAACCCCAAAGCTAAACCCAACCCTACCCTGAACCCTAATCCAAATCTAAAACCAACCCTACCCTGAAGCCAAATCCAAATCGAAAACCAACCCTACCCCAAACCCCAAACCTAAAACCTAAAAGCAAGCCTACCCCAAACCCAACATAGACACAAACCCAAATCCCAAACCTAAAACCAACCCTACCCTGAACCCTAATCCAAATCTAAAACCAACCCTGCCCCAAACCCAAATCCAAATCTAAAACCAACCCTACCCCAAACCAAAAACCCAAACCCAAAACCAACCCTACCCCAAACCCAAACCCCAAACGTAAAACCAACCATATCCCAAACCCAAACCCCAAACCTAAAACCAACCCTGCCCCAAACGCAAACCCCAAAGCTAAAACCACAGCTACCCCAAACTGAACACAGACACAAACCCAAACCCCAAACCTAAAACCAACCCTACCCCAAACCCAACATAGACACAAACCCAAACCCCAAACCTAAAACCAACCTTACCCTGAACCCTAATCCAAATCTAAAACCAACCCTACCCCAAGCCCAAACCCCAAACCTAAAAGCAACCCTACCCCAAACCCAACATAGACACAAACCCAAACCCCAAAGCTAAAAGCAGCCCTACCCCAAACTGAACACAGACACAAACCCAAACCCCAAACCTAAAACCAATCCTATCCCAAACCGAACATAGACACAAACCCTAATCCAAATCTAAAACCAACCCTACCCCAAACCCAAACCCCAAACCTAAAACCAACCCTACCCCAAACCCAACCCAAAACCAACCCTACCCCAAACCCAAACCCCAAACCTAAAACCAACCCTGCCCCAAATGCAAACCCCAAAGCTAAAACCACAGCTACCCCAAACTGAACACAGACACAAACCCAAACCCCAAACCTAAAACCAACCCTACCCCAAACCCAACCCAAAACCAACCCTACCCCAAACCCAAACCCCAAACCTAAAACCAACCCTATCCCAAACGCAAACCCCAAACCTAAAACCAACCCTGCCCCAAACCCAAACCCCAAACCTAAACCCAATATAGACACAAAACCAAACCCCAAAGCTAAAACCAACCCTACCCCAAACCCAAACCCCAAACCTAAAACCAACCCTACTCCAAACCCAAACCAAAACCAACCCTACCCCAAACCCAAACCCCAAACCTAAAACCAACCCTACCCTGAACCCAAACCCCAAACCTAAAACCAATCCTATCCCAAACCCAAACCCCAAACCTAAAACCAACCCTGCCCCAAACCCAAACCCCAAAGCTAAAACCACAGCTACCCCAAACCCAAACCCCAAACCTAAACCCAACATAGACACAAAACCAAACTCCAAAGCTAAAACCAACCCTACCCCAAACCCAATCCTCAAACCCAAACCCAACATAGACACAAACCCACTGTGACCTTCAAGGACCCTCCTGTGCTGGTGTGTCACAATGACACTCTGACCTCATAGAAGCAACCCAGGGTGGGGCAGGGGCAGTGGGGCAGCACGGAACCCACCGGCCCCATTCTGCAATTGGTTCAGGTCCTGCAAGGAGCTGTGTGAGCGGTGCAGCAATGCGGGCCCAATTTGCCAGCGGAACATTAACAGCGCTGCAGTGTCTGAAGCTGCTGCAGGAGCAGAAGCAGGTGAGCAATGAATGGACGAGCAGCATTGGGTTGAGCTGCAGCTGGATGGAGGGCAACCTGCACAAGGCATGGCAGCACTGGGTTGAGCTGCAACTGGAGGGCACCCTGCACATAGCATGGCAGCATTGGCTTGAGCTGCTGCTGGATGTGTCATGTCACTCACATATACAAGAAGGGGAGCAGGGAGGACCCGGGGAACTACAGGCCGGTGAGTCTCACCTCCGTGCCTGGGAATATCATGGAACAGATCGTCCTGGACAACATGCTCCATTACATAAAGAATGAGCATGTGATCCGAGACAGCCAGCATGGCTTCACCATGGGAAGGTCATGCTTAACTAATCTTGTGGCCTTCTATGATGGAGTGACGGTGTTGGTGGATGAAGGGAAGGTGACTGATGTCATTTACCTGGACCTGAGCAAGGCCTTTGACATGGTCCCCCATCACATCCTCATCTCCAAATTGGAGGGAAGTGGATGTGATGGGTGGACAACTCGATGGATAAGCAATTGGTTGAAAGGCCGCAGACAGAGGGTGGTGGTCAATGGCTCTATGTCCAGGTGGAGGCCAGTAACGAGCGGTGTCCCTCAAGGGTCTGTCTTGGGACCGGTGCTCTTTAACATCTTTATTAATGACATCGATGAGGGAATGGAGTGCACCCTCAGCAAGTTTGCTGACGACACCAAGCTGAGTGGTGCGGTCGATACGTTGGAAGGAAGGGGTGCCATTCAGAGGGACCTCAACAGACTAGAAAGCTGGGCTTGTGTGAATCTAATGAGGATCAACACGGCAAAGTGCAAGGTTTTGCACATGGGCCGGAAGAACCCCAGGCACCTGTACAGGCTGGGAGGAGATGTCCTTGAGAGCAGCTCGGCTGAGAAGGACCTGGGGGTCCTGATGGACAAGAGACTTAACATGAGCCAGCAGTGCACTCTGGCAGCTCGGAAAGCAAATGGGATCCTGGGCTCCATCAGGAGAGGGGTGGTCAGCAGGGATAGGGATTGTCCCTCTCTACTCAGCTCTTGTGAGGCCCCATCTGGAGTACTGTGTCCAGGTGTAGAGCCCTCAGTACAAGAAAGACATAGAGATTTTGGAAAGGGTCCAGAGGAGGGCCATCAAGGAGCAGCTCGGCAGAAAAAGACCTAGGGGTCCTGATAGATGAGAAACTTAACATGAGCCAGCAGTGCGCTCTGGCAGCCCGGAGAGCAAATGGGATCCTGGGCTCCATCAGGAGAGGGGTGGTCAGCAGGGATAGGGAGGTGATCGTCCCTCTCTACTCTGCTCTTGTGAGGCCCCATCTGGAGTACTGTGTCCAGGTGTGGAGCCCTCAGTACAAAAAAGATATGGAGATATTGGAAAGGGTCCAGAGGAGGGCCACAAAGATGATCAGGGGGCTGGAGCACCTCCCCTATGAGGACAGGCTGAGGGAGTTGGGTTTGTTCAGCCTGGAGAAGAGAAGGTTATGGGGCGACCTCATTGCAGCCTTTCAATACCTGAAGGGAACTTACTCCCAGGAAGGGAGTAAACTCTTCGAAAGGGCTGATAATAGCAGGACTAGGGGAAATGGTTTTAAGTTGAAGGAGGGAAGATTTAGGTTGGATGTTAGGGGAAAGTTCTTTACTAGAAGAGTGGTTAGGTCCTGGAACAGGCTGCCCAGGGAGGTTGTGGATGCCCCGTCCTTGGAGGTGTTCAAGGCCAGGTTGGACGGGGCCCTGGGCAACCTGATCTAGTAGAGGTGTATGTTTGGTGGCCCTGCTAGGCAGGGGGGTTGGAACTACATGATCCTTGAGGTCCCTTCCAACCCGGGTAATTCTGTGATTCTGTGATTCTGTGATTCTGTGATTCCCTGGTTCTTAATGACCTTCAAGGACTCTTCCATCACAAACCATGCTTTGCGTCTGTGACCTTCAAGGACCCTCCAGTGCTGGTGTGTCACAATGACACTCTGACCTCATAGAAGCCACCCAGGGTGGGGCAGGGGCAGTGGGGCAGCACGGAACCCACCGGCCCCATTCTGCAATTGGCTCAGGTCCTGCAAGGAGCTGTGTGAGCAGTGCAGCAATGCGGGCCCAATTTGCCAGCGGAACATTAACAGCGCTGCAGTGTCTGAAGCTGCTGCAGGAGCAGAAGCAGGTGAGCAATGAATGGACGAGCAGCATTGGGTTGAGCTGCAGCTGGATGGAGGGCAACCTGCACATGGCATAGCAGTACTGGGTTGAGCTGCAACTGGAGGGCACCCTGCACATCGCATGGCAGCATTGGGTTAAGCAGCAAAGGGAGGGCAACCTGCTCAAGTCATGGCAGCATTGGGTTGACCTTCATCTGGAGACAGATAACTGGGGTAGAAATGTCTTTATTTTGTAGAGGAAAACAGGAATTCTTGAAACACTGGATTCTCTTATCCAACAAACCAACATTCAGTAAAGAAAATATCTTCTTTGGGGATGAAAACCATTATTTGGTTTAGAAAATGCAATTTTTAGGGATGAAAATAATTTTATTTGGTAAGAAAAATGTATTTTTGCAAGGATAAAGAGTGATACTCAAAAATGAACTTTTTATTTCTTTCAGAGATAAGTACAGCTATTGGTGTCAAAGTTCTCTATATCTTGACAGAAATCGATATTTCGGGTGGAAATGTCCTTATTTTGTAGAGGAATACAGGAATTCTGGAAACAATCTACCATGTTATGCTCCAAAGCATAATTTTGTAGAGATAATGTCTTCCTTTGGGTATGAAAACCAGTATTTTGATTAGAAAATGCTATTTTTAGGAATGAAAAGAATTATTTTGGCAAGAAAATGAAATTTTTGCAAGGATAATTAGTGATACTTATGAGATTCCTTTATATTTCTGAGATAAGAAAGGATATTAGTGTGAAAGTTTTCTACATTATGACACAACTTGATATTTCTGGTGGGAATGTCCTTATTTTGTAGAGGAATTTGGGAATTGTAGAAACACCGTATTCTATTTTGCTCCAAAGCATCATTCTGTAGGGAAAATTTCTTCTTTTGGCGATGAAAAGCAGATGTGGTTAAGAATATGCTATTCTTGGGAATGAAAAGCATTTTCTTAGGTAAGAAAAATGTATTTTTGCCAGAATACGAAGTGATAATTAAGAGAGGAATCCTTATATCTGGAAGAAGTGGCGATATTCCTGTGTAAATTTTAAAATTTCTTACAGAAATTGTCATTTTGGGTGGAAATGTCCATAGTTTGTAGAGGAAAATAGGTATTCTGGTAGAAATGCATCCTATAATGCTACAGTGCATCATTTTCTAGAGAAAATATCTTCTTTTGGTTATGAAAACAGGTATTAGGTTTAGAAAATGCTATTTTTAGTGAAGAAAATTCATATTTTCAAAAGAAACTCAAATATTTGCCAGGATAAATGGTGATGCTTTAGAGAGAACTTATTATTTCTGGTCTATGTAGTGAAAGTCGTGTGTAAATTTCAAAAATTAGAACAGAAATTGATCTTTAGGGGGAAAGTGTCCTTATTTGAAAGAGGAATTCCGGTATTCTGTAAACAATGTATCATATTATGCTGCAAATATTCATTTTTTAGAGGAACTGTCTTCTTTTGAGGATGAAACCCAGTATTTTGGGGAGAAAATGATATTTTTAGGGCTGAAAAGCATTGTATTTGTTAAGAAAAATGTATTTTTGCAAGGATAAGAAGTGATACTCACGAATGTACCTTTTTTTTTTTTTTTCTGGGATAAGTACTGCTATTATTGTCAAAGTTCTCTAAATCTTGACAGAAATTGATATTTTGGGTGGAAATGTCCTTATTTTGTAGAGGAATACAGGAATTCATGAAACACTGTATTCTATTATGCTCCAAAGGAACATTCTGTAGAGATAATGTCTACCTTTGGGGATGAAAACCAGTATTTTGTTTAGAAAATGCTATTTTTAGGAATGAAAAGCATTAGTTTGGTAAGAAAATGAAATATTTGAAAGGATAATTAGTGATACTTATGAGATTCCTTTTTATTTCTGAGATAAGCAAGGATATTAGTGTGAAAGTTTTCTACATTATGACACAACTTGATATTTCTGGTGGGAATGTCCTTATTTTGTAGAGGAATTTGGGAATTCTTGAATCACTGTATTCTATTAGGCTCCAAAGCATCATTCTGTAGGGATAAAGTCTTTCTTTGTGTATGAAAACCAGTATTTTGTTTAGAAATGCTATTTTTAGGAATGAAATGCTTTATTTTTGAAAGAAAATGAAATTTTTGCAAGGATAATTAGTGATACTTCAGTGATAACTTTTTATTTCTGGTATGTGTAGTGATATTCGTGTGAAAATTTTTAATGTTTTGACAGAAATTGATATTTCGGGTGGAACTGTCCTTATCTTGTAGAGTAAAACTGGTGTTCTGGAAACAATGTGTCATATTATGCTCCTAAGTATCATTTAGTAGAGAGAATATCTTCTTTTGGGAATTAAAAACCATATGTTGTTTAGAGCATACTATCCTCAGGAATGAAAAGCATTTTCTTAGGTAAGAAAAATGTATTTTTGCCAGAATACGGAGTGATACTTAAGAGAGAACTTCTTATTTCTGGAAGAAGTGGTGATATTCATGTGTAAATGGTAAAAATTTTAACAGAAATTGTCATTTTGGGTGGAAATGTCCATAATTTGTAGAGGAAAACGGGTATTCTGGTAGAAATGCATCCTATAATGCTACAGTGCATCATTTTCTAGAGAAAATATCTTCTTTTGGTTATGAAAACAGGTATTAGGTTTAGAAAATGCTATTTTTAGTGAAGAAAATTCATATTTTCAAAAGAAACCCAAATATTTGCCAGGATAAATGGTGATGCTTTAGAGAGAACTTATTATTTCTGGTCTATGTAGTGAAAGTCGTGTGTAAATTTCAAAAATTAGAACAGAAATTGATCTTTAGGGGGGAAGTGTCCTTATTTGAAAGAGGAATTCCGGTATTCTGTATACAGTGTATCATATTATGCTGCAAATATTCATTTTTTAGAGGAACTGTCTTCTTTTGAGGATGAAACCCAGTATTTTGGGGAGAAAATGATATTTTTAGGGCTGAAAAGCATTGTATTTGTTAAGAAAAATGTATTTTTGCAAGGATAAGAAGTGATACTCAAGAATGTACCTTTTTTTTTTTTTTTCTGGGATAAGTACTGCTATTAATGTCACAGTTCTCTAAATCTTGACAGAAATTGATAGTTTGGGCGGAAATGTCCTTGTTTTGTAGAGGAATACAGGAATTCATGAAACACTGTATTCTATTATGCTCCAAAGGAACATTCTGTAGAGATAATGTCTACCTTTGGGGATGAAAACCAGTATTTTGTTTAGAAAATGCTATTTTTAGGAATGAAAAGCATTAGTTTGGTAAGAAAATGAAATATTTGAAAGGATAATTAGTGATACTTATGAGATTCCTTTTTATTTCTGAGATAAGCAAGGATATTAGTGTGAAAGTTTTCTACATTATGACACAACTTGATATTTTTGGTGGGAATGTCCTTATTTTGTAGAGGAATTTGGGAATTCTTGAATCACTGTATTCTATTAGGCTCCAAAGCATCATTCTGTTGGGATAAAGTCTTTCTTTGTGTATGAAAACCAGTGTTTTGTTTAGAAATGCTATTTTTAGGAATGAAATGCTTTATTTTTGAAAGAAAATGAAATTTTTGCAAGGATAATTAGTGATACTTCAGTGATAACTTTTTATTTCTGGTATGTGTAGTGATATTCGTGTGAAAATTTTTAATGTTTTGACAGAAATTGATATTTCGGGTGGAACTGTCCTTATTTTGTAGAGTAAAACTGGTGTTCTGGAAACAATGTGTCATATTATGCTCCTAAGTATCATTTAGTAGAGAGAATATCTTCTTTTGGGAATTAAAATCCATATGTTGTTTAGAGCATACTATCCTCAGGAATGAAAAGCATTTTCTTAGGTAAGAAAAATGTATTTTTGCCAGAATACGGAGTGATACTTAAGAGAGAACTTCTTATTTCTGGAAGAAGTGGTGATATTCATGTGTAAATGGTAAAAATTTTAACAGAAATTGTCATTTTGGGTGGAAATGTCCATAATTTGTAGAGGAAAACGGGTATTCTGGTAGAAATGCATCCTATAATGCTACAGTGCATCATTTTCTAGAGAAAATATCTTCTTTTGGTTATGAAAACAGGTATTAGGTTTAGAAAATGCTATTTTTAGTGAAGAAAATTCATATTTTCAAAAGAAACTCAAATATTTGCCAGGATAAATGGTGATGCTTTAGAGAGAACTTATTATTTCTGGTCTATGTAGTGAAAGTTGTGTGTAAATTTCAAAAATTAGAACAGAAATTGATCTTTAGGGGGAAAGTGTCCTTATTTGAAAGAGGAATTCCGGTATTCTGTAAACAATGTATCATATTATGCTGCAAATATTCATTTTTTAGAGGAACTGTCTTCTTTTGAGGATGAAACCCAGTATTTTGGGGAGAAAATGATATTTTTAGGGCTGAAAAGCATTGTATTTGTTAAGAAAAATGTATTTTTGCAAGGATAAGAAGTGATACTCACGAATGTACCTTTTTTTTTTTTTTCTGGGATAAGTACTGCTATTATTGTCAAAGTTCTCTAAATCTTGACAGAAATTGATATTTTGGGTGGAAATGTCCTTATTTTGTAGAGGAATACAGGAATTCATGAAACACTGTATTCTATTATGCTCCAAAGGAACATTCTGTAGAGATAATGTCTACCTTTGGGGATGAAAACCAGTATTTTGTTTAGAAAATGCTATTTTTAGGAATGAAAAGCATTAGTTTGGTAAGAAAATGAAATATTTGAAAGGATAATTAGTGATACTTATGAGATTCCTTTTTATTTCTGAGATAAGCAAGGATATTAGTGTGAAAGTTTTCTACATTATGACACAACTTGATATTTCTGGTGGGAATGTCCTTATTTTGTAGAGGAATTTGGGAATTCTTGAATCACTGTATTCTATTAGGCTCCAAAGCATCATTCTGTAGGGATAAAGTCTTTCTTTGTGTATGAAAACCAGTATTTTGTTTAGAAATGCTATTTTTAGGAATGAAATGCTTTATTTTTGAAAGAAAATGAAATTTTTGCAAGGATAATTAGTGATACTTCAGTGATAACTTTTTATTTCTGGTATGTGTAGTGATATTCGTGTGAAAATTTTTAATGTTTTGACAGAAATTGATATTTCGGGTGGAACTGTCCTTATTTTGTAGAGTAAAACTGGTGTTCTGGAAACAATGTGTCATATTATGCTCCTAAGTATCATTTAGTAGAGAGAATATCTTCTTTTGGGAATTAAAAACCATATGTTGTTTAGAGCATACTATCCTCAGGAATGAAAAGCATTTTCTTAGGTAAGAAAAATGTATTTTTGCCAGAATACGGAGTGATACTTAAGAGAGAACTTCTTATTTCTGGAAGAAGTGGTGATATTCATGTGTAAATGGTAAAAATTTTAACAGAAATTGTCATTTTGGGTGGAAATGTCCATAATTTGTAGAGGAAAACGGGTATTCTGGTAGAAATGCATCCTATAATGCTACAGTGCATCATTTTCTAGAGAAAATATCTTCTTTTGGTTATGAAAACAGGTATTAGGTTTAGAAAATGCTATTTTTAGTGAAGAAAATTCATATTTTCAAAAGAAACCCAAATATTTGCCAGGATAAATGGTGATGCTTTAGAGAGAACTTATTATTTCTGGTCTATGTAGTGAAAGTCGTGTGTAAATTTCAAAAATTAGAACAGAAATTGATCTTTAGGGGGGAAGTGTCCTTATTTGAAAGAGGAATTCCGGTATTCTGTATACAGTGTATCATATTATGCTGCAAATATTCATTTTTTAGAGGAACTGTCTTCTTTTGAGGATGAAACCCAGTATTTTGGGGAGAAAATGATATTTTTAGGGCTGAAAAGCATTGTATTTGTTAAGAAAAATGTATTTTTGCAAGGATAAGAAGTGATACTCAAGAATGTACCTTTTTTTTTTTTTTTCTGGGATAAGTACTGCTATTAATGTCACAGTTCTCTAAATCTTGACAGAAATTGATAGTTTGGGCGGAAATGTCCTTGTTTTGTAGAGGAATACAGGAATTCATGAAACACTGTATTCTATTATGCTCCAAAGGAACATTCTGTAGAGATAATGTCTACCTTTGGGGATGAAAACCAGTATTTTGTTTAGAAAATGCTATTTTTAGGAATGAAAAGCATTAGTTTGGTAAGAAAATGAAATATTTGAAAGGATAATTAGTGATACTTATGAGATTCCTTTTTATTTCTGAGATAAGCAAGGATATTAGTGTGAAAGTTTTCTACATTATGACACAACTTGATATTTTTGGTGGGAATGTCCTTATTTTGTAGAGGAATTTGGGAATTCTTGAATCACTGTATTCTATTAGGCTCCAAAGCATCATTCTGTTGGGATAAAGTCTTTCTTTGTGTATGAAAACCAGTGTTTTGTTTAGAAATGCTATTTTTAGGAATGAAATGCTTTATTTTTGAAAGAAAATGAAATTTTTGCAAGGATAATTAGTGATACTTCAGTGATAACTTTTTATTTCTGGTATGTGTAGTGATATTCGTGTGAAAATTTTTAATGTTTTGACAGAAATTGATATTTCGGGTGGAACTGTCCTTATTTTGTAGAGTAAAACTGGTGTTCTGGAAACAATGTGTCATATTATGCTCCTAAGTATCATTTAGTAGAGAGAATATCTTCCTTTGGGAATTAAAAACCGTATGTTGTTTAGAACATACTATTCTCAGGAATGAAAAGCATTTTCTTAGGTAAGAAAAATGTATTTTTGCCAGAATACGGAGTGATACTTAAGAGAGAACTTCTTATTTCTGGAAGAAGTGGTGATATTCATGTGTAAATGGTAAAAATTTTAACAGAAATTGTCATTTTGGGTGGAAATGTCCATAATTTGTAGAGGAAAATGGGTATTCTGGTAGAAATGCATCCTATAATGCTACAGTGCATCATTTTCTAGAGAAAATATCTTCTTTTGGTTATGAAAACAGGTATTAGGTTTAGAAAATGCTATTTTTAGTGAAGAAAATTCATATTTTCAAAAGAAACCCAAATATTTGCCAGGATAAATGGTGATGCTTTAGAGAGAACTTATTATTTCTGGTCTATGTAGTGAAAGTCGTGTGTAAATTTCAAAAATTAGAACAGAAATTGATCTTTAGGGGGGAAGTGTCCTTATTTGAAAGAGGAATTCCGGTATTCTGTATACAGTGTATCATATTATGCTGCAAATATTCATTTTTTAGAGGAACTGTCTTCTTTTGAGGATGAAACCCAGTATTTTGGGGAGAAAATGATATTTTTAGGGCTGAAAAGCATTGTATTTGTTAAGAAAAATGTATTTTTGCAAGGATAAGAAGTGATACTCAAGAATGTACCTTTTTTTTTTTTTTTCTGGGATAAGTACTGCTATTAATGTCACAGTTCTCTAAATCTTGACAGAAATTGATAGTTTGGGCGGAAATGTCCTTGTTTTGTAGAGGAATACAGGAATTCATGAAACACTGTATTCTATTATGCTCCAAAGGAACATTCTGTAGAGATAATGTCTACCTTTGGGGATGAAAACCAGTATTTTGTTTAGAAAATGCTATTTTTAGGAATGAAAAGCATTAGTTTGGTAAGAAAATGAAATATTTGAAAGGATAATTAGTGATACTTATGAGATTCCTTTTTATTTCTGAGATAAGCAAGGATATTAGTGTGAAAGTTTTCTACATTATGACACAACTTGATATTTTTGGTGGGAATGTCCTTATTTTGTAGAGGAATTTGGGAATTCTTGAATCACTGTATTCTATTAGGCTCCAAAGCATCATTCTGTTGGGATAAAGTCTTTCTTTGTGTATGAAAACCAGTGTTTTGTTTAGAAATGCTATTTTTAGGAATGAAATGCTTTATTTTTGAAAGAAAATGAAATTTTTGCAAGGATAATTAGTGATACTTCAGTGATAACTTTTTATTTCTGGTATGTGTAGTGATATTCGTGTGAAAATTTTTAATGTTTTGACAGGAATTGATATTTCGGGTGGAACTGTCCATATTTTGTAGAGTAAAACTGGTGTTCTGGAAACAATGTGTCATATTATGCTCCTAAGTATCATTTAGTAGAGAGAATATCTTCCTTTGGGAATTAAAAACCGTATGTTGTTTAGAACATACTATTCTCAGGAATGAAAAGCATTTTCTTAGGTAAGAAAAATGTATTTTTGCCAGAATACGGAGTGATACTTAAGAGAGAACTTCTTATTTCTGGAAGAAGTGGTGATATTCATGTGTAAATGGTAAAAATTTTAACAGAAATTGTCATTTTGGGTGGAAATGTCCATAATTTGTAGAGGAAAATGGGTATTCTGGTAGAAATGCATCCTATAATGCTACAGTGCATCATTTTCTAGAGAAAATATCTTCTTTTGGTTATGAAAACAGGTATTAGGTTTAGAAAATGCTATTTTTAGTGAAGAAAATTCATATTTTCAAAAGAAACCCAAATATTTGCCAGGATAAATGGTGATGCTTTAGAGAGAACTTATTATTTCTGGTCTATGTAGTGAAAGTCGTGTGTAAATTTCAAAAATTAGAACAGAAATTGATCTTTAGGGGGGAAGTGTCCTTATTTGAAAGAGGAATTCCGGTATTCTGTATACAGTGTATCATATTATGCTGCAAATATTCATTTTTTAGAGGAACTGTCTTCTTTTGAGGATGAAACCCAGTATTTTGGGGAGAAAATGATATTTTTAGGGCTGAAAAGCATTGTATTTGTTAAGAAAAATGTATTTTTGCAAGGATAAGAAGTGATACTCAAGAATGTACCTTTTTTTTTTTTTTCTGGGATAAGTACTGCTATTAATGTCACAGTTCTCTAAATCTTGACAGAAATTGATAGTTTGGGCGGAAATGTCCTTGTTTTGTAGAGGAATACAGGAATTCATGAAACACTGTATTCTATTATGCTCCAAAGGAACATTCTGTAGAGATAATGTCTACCTTTGGGGATGAAAACCAGTATTTTGTTTAGAAAATGCTATTTTTAGGAATGAAAAGCATTAGTTTGGTAAGAAAATGAAATATTTGAAAGGATAATTAGTGATACTTATGAGATTCCTTTTTATTTCTGAGATAAGCAAGGATATTAGTGTGAAAGTTTTCTACATTATGACACAACTTGATATTTTTGGTGGGAATGTCCTTATTTTGTAGAGGAATTTGGGAATTCTTGAATCACTGTATTCTATTAGGCTCCAAAGCATCATTCTGTTGGGATAAAGTCTTTCTTTGTGTATGAAAACCAGTGTTTTGTTTAGAAATGCTATTTTTAGGAATGAAATGCTTTATTTTTGAAAGAAAATGAAATTTTTGCAAGGATAATTAGTGATACTTCAGTGATAACTTTTTATTTCTGGTATGTGTAGTGATATTCGTGTGAAAATTTTTAATGTTTTGACAGAAATTGATATTTCGGGTGGAACTGTCCTTATTTTGTAGAGTAAAACTGGTGTTCTGGAAACAATGTGTCATATTATGCTCCTAAGTATCATTTAGTAGAGAGAATATCTTCCTTTGGGAATTAAAAACCGTATGTTGTTTAGAACATACTATTCTCAGGAATGAAAAGCATTTTCTTAGGTAAGAAAAATGTATTTTTGCCAGAATACGGAGTGATACTTAAGAGAGAACTTCTTATTTCTGGAAGAAGTGGTGATATTCATGTGTAAATGGTAAAAATTTTAACAGAAATTGTCATTTTGGGTGGAAATGTCCATAATTTGTAGAGGAAAATGGGTATTCTGGTAGAAATGCATCCTATAATGCTACAGTGCATCATTTTCTAGAGAAAATATCTTCTTTTGGTTATGAAAACAGGTATTAGGTTTAGAAAATGCTATTTTTAGTGAAGAAAATTCATATTTTCAAAAGAAACCCAAATATTTGCCAGGATAAATGGTGATGCTTTAGAGAGAACTTATTATTTCTGGTCTATGTAGTGAAAGTCGTGTGTAAATTTCAAAAATTAGAACAGAAATTGATCTTTAGGGGGGAAGTGTCCTTATTTGAAAGAGGAATTCCGGTATTCTGTAAACAATGTATCAAATTATGCTGCAAATATTCATTTTTTAGAGGAACTGTCTTCTTTTGAGGATGAAACCCAGTATTTTGAAGAGAAAATGATATTTTTAGGGCTGAAAAGCATTGTATTTGTTAAGAAAAATGTATTTTTGCAAGGATAAGAAGTGATACTCAAGAATGTACCTTTTTTTTTTTTTTTCTGGGATAAGTACTGCTATTAATGTCACAGTTCTCTAAATCTTGACAGAAATTGATAGTTTGGGCGGAAATGTCCTTGTTTTGTAGAGGAATACAGGAAATCATGAAACACTGTATTCCATTATGCTCCAAAGGAACATTCTGTAGAGATAATGTCTACCTTTGGGGATGAAAACCAGTATTTTGTTTAGAAAATGCTATTTTTAGGAATGAAAAGCATTAGTTTGGTAAGAAAATGAAATATTTGAAAGGATAATTAGTGATACTTATGAGATTCCTTTTTATTTCTGAGATAAGCAAGGATATTAGTGTGAAAGTTTTCTACATTATGACACAACTTGATATTTTTGGTGGGAATGTCCTTATTTTGTAGAGGAATTTGGGAATTCTTGAATCACTGTATTCTATTAGGCTCCAAAGCATCATTCTGTTGGGATAAAGTCTTTCTTTGTGTATGAAAACCAGTGTTTTGTTTAGAAATGCTATTTTTAGGAATGAAATGCTTTATTTTTGAAAGAAAATGAAATTTTTGCAAGGATAATTAGTGATACTTCAGTGATAACTTTTTATTTCTGGTATGTGTAGTGATATTCGTGTGAAAATTTTTAATGTTTTGACAGAAATTGATATTTCGGGTGGAACTGTCCTTATTTTGTAGAGTAAAACTGGTGTTCTGGAAACAATGTGTCATATTATGCTCCTAAGTATCATTTAGTAGAGAGAATATCTTCTTTTGGGAATTAAAAACCATATGTTGTTTAGAACATACTATTCTCAGGAATGAAAAGCATTTTCTTAGGTAAGAAAAATGTATTTTTGCCAGAATACGGAGTGATACTTAAGAGAGAACTTCTTATTTCTGGAAGAAGTGGTGATATTCATGTGTAAATGGTAAAAATTTTAACAGAAACTGTCATTTTGGGTGGAAATGTCCATAATTTGTAGAGGAAAACGGGTATTCTGGTAGAAATGCATCCTATAATGCTACAGTGCATCATTTTCTAGAGAAAATATCTTCTTTTGGTTATGAAAACAGGTATTAGGTTTAGAAAATGCTATTTTTAGTGAAGAAAATTCATATTTTCAAAAGAAACTCAAATATTTGCCAGGATAAATGGTGATGCTTTAGAGAGAACTTATTATTTCTGGTCTATGTAGTGAAAGTCGTGTGTAAATTTCAAAAATTAGAACAGAAATTGATCTTTAGGGGGAAAGTGTCCTTATTTGAAAGAGGAATTCCGGTATTCTGTTAACAATGTATCATATTATGCTGCAAATATTCATTTTTTAGAGGAACTGTCTTCTTTTGAGGATGAAACCCAGTATTTTGGGGAGAAAATGATATTTTTAGGGCTGAAAAGCATTGTATTTGTTAAGAAAAATGTATTTTTGCAAGGATAAGAAGTGATACTCAAGAATGTACCTTTTTTTTTTTTCTGGGATAAGTACTGCTATTAATGTCACAGTTCTCTAAATCTTGACAGAAATTGATAGTTTGGGCGGAAATGTCCTTATTTTGTAGAGGAATACAGGAATTCATGAAACACTGTATTCTATTATGCTCCAAAGGAACATTCTGTAGAGATAATGTCTACCTTTGGGGATGAAAACCAGTATTTTGTTTAGAAAATGCTATTTTTAGGAATGAAAAGCATTAGTTTGGTAAGAAAATGAAATATTTGAAAGGATAATTAGTGATACTTATGAGATTCCTTTTTATTTCTGAGATAAGCAAGGATATTAGTGTGAAAGTTTTCTACATTATGACACAACTTGATATTTCTGGTGGGAATGTCCTTATTTTGTAGAGGAATTTGGGAATTCTTGAATCACTGTATTCTATTAGGCTCCAAAGCATCATTCTGTAGGGATAAATCTTTGTGTATGAAAACCAGTGTTTTGTTTAGAAATGCTATTTTTAGGAATGAAATGCTTTATTTTTGAAAGAAAATGAAATTTTTGCAAGGATAATTAGTGATACTTCAGTGATAACTTTTTATTTCTGGTATGTGTAGTGATATTCGTGTGAAAATTTTTAATGTTTTGACAGAAATTGATATTTCGGGTGGAACTGTCCTTATTTTGTTGAGTAAAACTGGTGTTCTGGAAACAATGTGTCATATTATGCTCCTAAGTATCATTTAGTAGAGAGAATATCTTCTTTTGGGAATTAAAAACCATATGTTGTTTAGAGCATACTATCCTCAGGAATGAAAAGCATTTTCTTAGGTAAGAAAAATGTATTTTTGCCAGAATACGGAGTGATACTTAAGAGAGAACTTCTTATTTCTGGAAGAAGTGGTGATATTCATGTGTAAATGGTAAAAATTTTAACAGAAACTGTCATTTTGGGTGGAAATGTCCATAATTTGTAGAGGAAAACGGGTATTCTGGTAGAAATGCATCCTATAATGCTACAGTGCATCATTTTCTAGAGAAAATATCTTCTTTTGGTTATGAAAACAGGTATTAGGTTTAGAAAATGCTATTTTTAGTGAAGAAAATTCATATTTTCAAAAGAAACCCAAATATTTGCCAGGATAAATGGTGATGCTTTAGAGAGAACTTATTATTTCTGGTCTATGTAGTGAAAGTCGTGTGTAAATTTCAAAAATTAGAACAGAAATTGATCTTTAGGGGGGAAGTGTCCTTATTTGAAAGAGGAATTCCGGTATTCTGTAAACAATGTATCATATTATGCTGCAAATATTCATTTTTTAGAGGAACTGTCTTCTTTTGAGGATGAAACCCAGTATTTTGGGGAGAAAATGATATTTTTAGGGCTGAAAAGCATTGTATTTGTTAAGAAAAATGTATTTTTGCAAGGATAAGAAGTGATACTCAAGAATGTACCTTTTTTTTTTTTCTGGGATAAGTACTGCTATTAATGTCACAGTTCTCTAAATCTTGACAGAAATTGATATTTTGGGTGGAAATGTCCTTATTTTGTAGAGGAATACAGGAATTCATGAAACACTGTATTCTATTATGCTCCAAAGGAACATTCTGTAGAGATAATGTCTACCTTTGGGGATGAAAACCAGTATTTTGTTTAGAAAATGCTATTTTTAGGAATGAAAAGCATTAGTTTGGTAAGAAAATGAAATATTTGAAAGGATAATTAGTGATACTTATGAGATTCCTTTTTATTTCTGAGATAAGCAAGGATATTAGTGTGAAAGTTTTCTACATTATGACACAACTTGATATTTCTGGTGGGAATGTCCTTATTTTGTAGAGGAATTTGGGAATTCTTGAATCACTGTATTCTATTAGGCTCCAAAGCATCATTCTGTAGGGATAAATCTTTGTGTATGAAAACCAGTGTTTTGTTTAGAAATGCTATTTTTAGGAATGAAATGCTTTATTTTTGAAAGAAAATGAAATTTTTGCAAGGATAATTAGTGATACTTCAGTGATAACTTTTTATTTCTGGTATGTGTAGTGATATTCGTGTGAAAATTTTTAATGTTTTGACAGAAATTGATATTTCGGGTGGAACTGTCCTTATTTTGTAGAGTAAAACTGGTGTTCTGGAAACAATGTGTCATATTATGCTCCTAAGTATCATTTAGTAGAGAGAATATCTTCCTTTGGGAATTAAAAACCGTATGTTGTTTAGAACATACTATTCTCAGGAATGAAAAGCATTTTCTTAGGTAAGAAAAATGTATTTTTGCCAGAATACGGAGTGATACTTAAGAGAGAACTTCTTATTTCTGGAAGAAGTGGTGATATTCATGTGTAAATGGTAAAAATTTTAACAGAAATTGTCATTTTGGGTGGAAATGTCCATAATTTGTAGAGGAAAACGGGTATTCTGGTAGAAATGCATCCTATAATGCTACAGTGCATCATTTTCTAGAGAAAATATCTTCTTTTGGTTATGAAAACAGGTATTAGGTTTAGAAAATGCTATTTTTAGTGAAGAAAATTCATATTTTCAAAAGAAACTCAAATATTTGCCAGGATAAATGGTGATGCTTTAGAGAGAACTTATTATTTCTGGTCTATGTAGTGAAAGTCGTGTGTAAATTTCAAAAATTAGAACAGAAATTGATCTTTAGGGGGGAAGTGTCCTTATTTGAAAGAGGAATTCCGGTATTCTGTAAACAGTGTATCATATTATGCTGCAAATATTCATTTTTTAGAGGAACTGTCTTCTTTTGAGGATGAAACCCAGTATTTTGGGGAGAAAATGATATTTTTAGGGCTGAAAAGCATTGTATTTGTTAAGAAAAATGTATTTTTGCAAGGATAAGAAGTGATACTCAAGAATGTACCTTTTTTTTTTTTTTCTGGGATAAGTACTGCTATTGATGTCACAGTTCTCTAAATCTTGACAGAAATTGATAGTTTGGGCGGAAATGTCCTTGTTTTGTAGAGGAATACAGGAATTCATGAAACACTGTATTCTATTATGCTCCAAAGGAACATTCTGTAGAGATAATGTCTACCTTTGGGGATGAAAACCAGTATTTTGTTTAGAAAATGCTATTTTTAGGAATGAAAAGCATTAGTTTGGTAAGAAAATGAAATATTTGAAAGGATAATTAGTGATACTTATGAGATTCCTTTTTATTTCTGAGATAAGCAAGGATATTAGTGTGAAAGTTTTCTACATTATGACACAACTTGATATTTTTGGTGGGAATGTCCTTATTTTGTAGAGGAATTTGGGAATTCTTGAATCACTGTATTCTATTAGGCTCCAAAGCATCATTCTGTTGGGATAAAGTCTTTCTTTGTGTATGAAAACCAGTGTTTTGTTTAGAAATGCTATTTTTAGGAATGAAATGCTTTATTTTTGAAAGAAAATGAAATTTTTGCAAGGATAATTAGTGATACTTCAGTGATAACTTTTTATTTCTGGTATGTGTAGTGATATTCGTGTGAAAATTTTTAATGTTTTGACAGAAATTGATATTTCGGGTGGAACTGTCCTTATTTTGTAGAGTAAAACTGGTGTTCTGGAAACAATGTGTCATATTATGCTCCTAAGTATCATTTAGTAGAGAGAATATCTTATTTGGGAATTAAAAACCGTATGTTGTTTAGAACATACTATTCTCAGGAATGAAAAGCATTTTCTTAGGTAAGAAAAATGTATTTTTGCCAGAATACGGAGTGATACTTAAGAGAGAACTTCTTATTTCTGGAAGAAGTGGTGATATTCATGTGTAAATGGTAAAAATTCTAACAGAAACTGTCATTTTGGGTGGAAATGTCCATAATTTGTAGAGGAAAACGGGTATTCTGGTAGAAATGCATCCTATAATGCTACAGTGCATCATTTTCTAGAGAAAATATCTTCTTTTGGTTATGAAAACAGGTATTAGGTTTAGAAAATGCTATTTTTAGTGAAGAAAATTCATATTTTCGAAAGAAACTCAAATATTTGCCAGGATAAATGGTGATGCTTTAGAGAGAACTTATTATTTCTGGTCTATGTAGTGAAAGTCGTGTGTAAATTTCAAAAATTAGAACAGAAATTGATCTTTAGGGGGAAAGTGTCCTTATTTCAAAGAGGAATTCCGGTATTCTGTAAACAATGTATCATATTATGCTGCAAATATTCATTTTTTAGAGGAACTGTCTTCTTTTGAGGATGAAACCCAGTATTTTGGGGAGAAAATGATATTTTTAGGGCTGAAAAGCATTGTATTTGTTAAGAAAAATGTATTTTTGCAAGGATAAGAAGTGATACTCAAGAATGTACCTTTTTTTTTTTTCTGGGATAAGTACTGCTATTAATGTCACAGTTCTCTAAATCTTGACAGAAATTGATAGTTTGGGCGGAAATGTCCTTATTTTGTAGAGGAATACAGGAATTCATGAAACACTGTATTCTATTATGCTCCAAAGGAACATTCTGTAGAGATAATGTCTACCTTTGGGGATGAAAACCAGTATTTTGTTTAGAAAATGCTATTTTTAGGAATGAAAAGCATTAGTTTGGTAAGAAAATGAAATATTTGAAAGGATAATTAGTGATACTTATGAGATTCCTTTTTATTTCTGAGATAAGCAAGGATATTAGTGTGAAAGTTTTCTACATTATGACACAACTTGATATTTCTGGTGGGAATGTCCTTATTTTGTAGAGGAATTTGGGAATTCTTGAATCACTGTATTCTATTAGGCTCCAAAGCATCATTCTGTAGGGATAAAGTCTTTCTTTGTGTATGAAAACCAGTGTTTTGTTTAGAAATGCTATTTTTAGGAATGAAATGCTTTATTTTTGAAAGAAAATGAAATTTTTGCAAGGATAATTAGTGATACTTCAGTGATAACTTTTTATTTCTGGTACGTGTAGTGATATTCGTGTGAAAATTTTTAATGTTTTGACAGAAATTGATATTTCGGGTGGAACTGTCCTTATTTTGTAGAGTAAAACTGGTGTTCTGGATACAGTGTGTCATATTATGCTCCTAAGTATCATTTAGTAAAGAGAATATCTTCTTTTGGGAATTAAAAACCATATGTTGTTTAGAGCATACTATCCTCAGGAATGAAAAGCATTTTCTTAGGTAAGAAAAATGTATTTTTGCCAGAATACGGAGTGATACTTAAGAGAGAACTTCTTATTTCTGGAAGAAGTGGTGATATTCATGTGTAAATGGTAAAAATTTTAACAGAAACTGTCATTTTGGGTGGAAATGTCCATAATTTGTAGAGGAAAACGGGTATTCTGGTAGAAATGCATCCTATAATGCTACAGTGCATCATTTTCTAGAGAAAATATCTTCTTTTGGTTATGAAAACAGGTATTAGGTTTAGAAAATGCTATTTTTAGTGAAGAAAATTCATATTTTCGAAAGAAACTCAAATATTTGCCAGGATAAATGGTGATGCTTTAGAGAGAACTTATTATTTCTGGTCTACGTAGTGAAAGTCGTGTGTAAATTTCAAAAATTAGAACAGAAATTGATCTTTAGGGTGAAAGTGTCCTTATTTGAAAGAGGAATTCCGGTATTCTGTAAACAATGTATCATATTATGCTGCAAATATTCATTTTTTAGAGGAACTGTCTTCTTTTGAGGATGAAACCCAGTATTTTGGGGAGAAAATGATATTTTTAGGGCTGAAAAGCATTGTATTTGTTAAGAAAAATGTATTTTTGCAAGGATAAGAAGTGATACTCAAGAATGTACCTTTTATTTTTTTTCTGGGATAAGTACTCCTATTAATGTCAAAGTTCTCTAAATCTTGACAGAAATTGATATTTTGGGTGGAAATGTCCTTATTTTGTAGAGGAATACAGGAATTCATGAAACACTGTATTCTATTATGCTCCAAAGGAACATTCTGTAGAGATAATGTCTACCTTTGGGGATGAAAACCAGTATTTTGTTTAGAAAATGCTATTTTTAAGAATGAAAAGCATTAGTTTGGTAAGAAAATGAAATATTTGAAAGGATAATTAGTGATACTTATGAGATTCCTTTTTATTTCTGAGATAAGCAAGGATATTAGTGTGAAAGTTTTCTACATTATGACACAACTTGATATTTCTGGTGGGAATGTCCTTATTTTGTAGAGGAATTTGGGAATTCTTGAATCACTGTATTCTATTAGGCTCCAAAGCATCATTCTGTTGGGATAAAGTCTTTCTTTGTGTATGAAAACCAGTGTTTTGTTTAGAAATGCTATTTTTAGGAATGAAATGCTTTATTTTTGAAAGAAAATGAAATTTTTGCAAGGATAATTAGTGATACTTCAGTGATAACTTTTTATTTCTGGTATGTGTAGTGATATTCGTGTGAAAATTTTTAATGTTTTGACAGAAATTGATATTTCGGGTGGAACTGTCCTTATTTTGTAGAGTAAAACTGGTGTTCTGGAAACAATGTGTCATATTATGCTCCTAAGTATCATTTAGTAGAGAGAATATCTTCTTTTGGGAATTAAAAACCATATGTTGTTTAGAACATACTATTCTCAGGAATGAAAAGCATTTTCTTAGGTAAGAAAAATGTATTTTTGCCAGAATACGGAGTGATACTTAAGAGAGAACTTCTTATTTCTGGAAGAAGTGGTGATATTCATGTGTAAATGGTAAAAATTTTAACAGAAACTGTCATTTTGGGTGGAAATGTCCATAATTTGTAGAGGAAAACGGGTATTCTGGTAGAAATGCATCCTATAATGCTACAGTGCATCATTTTCTAGAGAAAATATCTTCTTTTGGTTATGAAAACAGGTATTAGGTTTAGAAAATGCTATTTTTAGTGAAGAAAATTCATATTTTCGAAAGAAACTCAAATATTTGCCAGGATAAATGGTGATGCTTTAGAGAGAACTTATTATTTCTGGTCTATGTAGTGAAAGTCGTGTGTAAATTTCAAAAATTAGAACAGAAATTGATCTTTAGGGGGAAAGTGTCCTTATTTGAAAGAGGAATTCCGGTATTCTGTAAACAATGTATCATATTATGCTGCAAATATTCATTTTTTAGAGGAACTGTCTTCTTTTGAGGATGAAACCCAGTATTTTGGGGAGAAAATGATATTTTTAGGGCTGAAAAGCATTGTATTTGTTAAGAAAAATGTATTTTTGCAAGGATAAGAAGTGATACTCAAGAATGTACCTTTTTTTTTTTTTTCTGGGATAACTACTGCTATTAATGTCACAGTTCTCTAAATCTTGACAGAAATTGATATTTTGGGTGGAAATGTCCTTGTTTTGTAGAGGAATACAGGAATTCATGAAACACTGTATTCTATTATGCTCCAAAGGAACATTCTGTAGAGATAATGTCTACCTTTGGGGATGAAAACCAGTATTTTGTTTAGAAAATGCTATTTTTAGGAATGAAAAGCATTAGTTTGGTAAGAAAATGAAATATTTGAAAGGATAATTAGTGATACTTATGAGATTCCTTTTTATTTCTGAGATAAGCAAGGATATTATTGTGAAAGTTTTCTACATTATGACACAACTTGATATTTCTGGTGGGAATGTCCTTATTTTGTAGAGGAATTTGGGAATTCTTGAATCACTGTATTCTATTAGGCTCCAAAGCATCATTCTGTTGGGATAAAGTCTTTCTTTGTGTATGAAAACCAGTGTTTTGTTTAGAAATGCTATTTTTAGGAATGAAATGCTTTATTTTTGAAAGAAAATGAAATTTTTGCAAGGATAATTAGTGATACTTCAGTGATAACTTTTTATTTCTGGTATGTGTAGTGATATTCGTGTGAAAATTTTTAATGTTTTGACAGAAATTGATATTTCGGGTGGAACTGTCCTTATTTTGTAGAGTAAAACTGGTGTTCTGGAAACAATGTGTCATATTATGCTCCTAAGTATCATTTAGTAGAGAGAATATCTTCTTTTGGGAATTAAAAACCATATGTTGTTTAGAACATACTATTCTCAGGAATGAAAAGCATTTTCTTAGGTAAGAAAAATGTATTTTTGCCAGAATACGGAGTGATACTTAAGAGAGAACTTCTTATTTCTGGAAGAAGTGGTGATATTCATGTGTAAATGGTAAAAATTTTAACAGAAACTGTCATTTTGGGTGGAAATGTCCATAATTTGTAGAGGAAAACGGGTATTCTGGTAGAAATGCATCCTATAATGCTACAGTGCATCATTTTCTAGAGAAAATATCTTCTTTTGGTTATGAAAACAGGTATTAGGTTTAGAAAATGCTATTTTTAGTGAAGAAAATTCATATTTTCGAAAGAAACTCAAATATTTGCCAGGATAAATGGTGATGCTTTAGAGAGAACTTATTATTTCTGGTCTACGTAGTGAAAGTCGTGTGTAAATTTCAAAAATTAGAACAGAAATTGATCTTTAGGGGGAAAGTGTCCTTATTTGAAAGAGGAATTCCGGTATTCTGTAAACAATGTATCATATTATGCTGCAAATATTCATTTTTTAGAGGAACTGTCTTCTTTTGAGGATGAAACCCAGTATTTTGGGGAGAAAATGATATTTTTAGGGCTGAAAAGCATTGTATTTGTTAAGAAAAATGTATTTTTGCAAGGATAAGAAGTGATACTCAAGAATGTAACTTTTTTTTTTTTTCTGGGATAACTACTGCTATTAATGTCACAGTTCTCTAAATCTTGACAGAAATTGATATTTTGGGTGGAAATGTCCTTGTTTTGTAGAGGAATACAGGAATTCATGAAACACTGTATTCTATTATGCTCCAAAGGAACATTCTGTAGAGATAATGTCTACCTTTGGGGATGAAAACCAGTATTTTGTTTAGAAAATGCTATTTTTAGGAATGAAAAGCATTAGTTTGGTAAGAAAATGAAATATTTGAAAGGATAATTAGTGATACTTATGAGATTCCTTTTTATTTCTGAGATAAGCAAGGATATTATTGTGAAAGTTTTCTACATTATGACACAACTTGATATTTCTGGTGGGAATGTCCTTATTTTGTAGAGGAATTTGGGAATTCTTGAATCACTGTATTCTATTAGGCTCCAAAGCATCATTCTGTAGGGATAAAGTCTTTCTTTGTGTATGAAAACCAGTGTTTTGTTTAGAAATGCTATTTTTAGGAATGAAAAGCTTTATTTTTGAAAGAAAATGAAATTTTTGCAAGGATAATTAGTGATACTTCAGTGATAACTTTTTATTTCTGGTATGTGTAGTGATATTCGTGTGAAAATTTTTAATGTTTTGACAGAAATTGATATTTCGGGTGGAACTGTCCTTATTTTGTAGAGTAAAACTGGTGTTCTGGAAACAATGTGTCATATTATGCTCCTAAGTATCATTTAGTAGAGAGAATATCTTCTTTTGGGAATTAAAAACCATATGTTGTTTAGAACATACTATTCTCAGGAATGAAAAGCATTTTCTTAGGTAAGAAAAATGTATTTTTGCCAGAATACGGAGTGATACTTAAGAGAGAACTTCTTATTTCTGGAAGAAGTGGTGATATTCATGTGTAAATGGTAAAAATTTTAACAGAAATTGTCATTTTGGGTGGAAATGTCCATAATTTGTAGAGGAAAACGGGTATTCTGGTAGAAATGCATCCTATAATGCTACAGTGCATCATTTTCTAGAGAAAATATCTTCTTTTGGTTATGAAAACAGGTATTAGGTTTAGAAAATGCTATTTTTAGTGAAGAAAATTCATATTTTCAAAAGAAACTCAAATATTTGCCAGGATAAATGGTGATGCTTTAGAGAGAACTTATTATTTCTGGTCTATGTAGTGAAAGTCGTGTGTAAATTTCAAAAATTAGAACAGAAATTGATCTTTAGGGGGGAAGTGTCCTTATTTGAAAGAGGAATTCCGGTATTCTGTAAACAATGTATCATATTATGCTGCAAATATTCATTTTTTAGAGGAACTGTCTTCTTTTGAGGATGAAACCCAGTATTTTGGGGAGAAAATGATATTTTTAGGGCTGAAAAGCATTGTATTTGTTAAGAAAAATGTATTTTTGCAAGGATAAGAAGTGATACTCAAGAATGTACCTTTTATTTTTTTTCTGGGATAAGTACTGCTATTATTGTCAAAGTTCTCTAAATCTTGACAGAAATTGATATTTTGGGTGGAAATGTCCTTATTTTGTAGAGGAATACAGGAATTCATGAAACACTGTATTCTATTATGCTCCAAAGGAACATTCTGTAGAGATAATGTCTACCTTTGGGGATGAAAACCAGTATTTTTTTTAGAAAATGCTATTTTTAGGAATGAAAAGCATTACTTTGGTAAGAAAATGAAATATTTGAAAGGATAATTAGTGATACTTATGAGATTCCTTTTTATTTCTGAGATAAGCAAGGATATTAGTGTGAAAGTTTTCTACATTATGACACAACTTGATATTTCTGGTGGGAATGTCCTTATTTTGTAGAGGAATTTGGGAATTCTTGAATCACTGTATTCTATTAGGCTCCAAAGCATCATTCTGTAGGGATAAAGTCTTTCTTTGTGTATGAAAACCAGTGTTTTGTTTAGAAATGCTATTTTTAGGAATGAAATGCTTTATTTTTGAAAGAAAATGAAATTTTTGCAAGGATAATTAGTGATACTTCAGTGATAACTTTTTATTTCTGGTATGTGTAGTGATATTCGTGTGAAAATTTTTAATGTTTTGACAGAAATTGATATTTCGGGTGGAACTGTCCTTATTTTGTAGAGTAAAACTGGTGTTCTGGAAACAATGTGTCATATTATGCTCCTAAGTATCATTTAGTAGAGAGAATATCTTCTTTTGGGAATTAAAAACCATATGTTGTTTAGAACATACTATTCTCAGGAATGAAAAGCATTTTCTTAGGTAAGAAAAATGTATTTTTGCCAGAATACGGAGTGATACTTAAGAGAGAACTTCTTATTTCTGGAAGAAGTGGTGATATTCATGTGTAAATGGTAAAAATTTTAACAGAAATTGTCATTTTGGGTGGAAATGTCCATAATTTGTAGAGGAAAACGGGTATTCTGGTAGAAATGCATCCTATAATGCTACAGTGCATCATTTTCTAGAGAAAATATCTTCTTTTGGTTATGAAAACAGGTATTAGGTTTAGAAAATGCTATTTTTAGTGAAGAAAATTCATATTTTCAAAAGAAACTCAAATATTTGCCAGGATAAATGGTGATGCTTTAGAGAGAACTTATTATTTCTGGTCTATGTAGTGAAAGTCGTGTGTAAATTTCAAAAATTAGAACAGAAATTGATCTTTAGGGGGGAAGTGTCCTTATTTGAAAGAGGAATTCCGGTATTCTGTAAACAATGTATCAAATTATGCTGCAAATATTCATTTTTTAGAGGAACTGTCTTCTTTTGAGGATGAAACCCAGTATTTTGGGGAGAAAATGATATTTTTAGGGCTGAAAAGCATTGTATTTGTTAAGAAAAATGTATTTTTGCAAGGATAAGAAGTGATACTCAAGAATGTACCTTTTATTTTTTTTCTGGGATAAGTACTGCTATTATTGTCAAAGTTCTCTAAATCTTGACAGAAATTGATATTTTGGGTGGAAATGTCCTTATTTTGTAGAGGAATACAGGAATTCATGAAACACTGTATTCTATTATGCTCCAAAGGAACATTCTGTAGAGATAATGTCTACCTTTGGGGATGAAAACCAGTATTTTGTTTAGAAAATGCTATTTTTAGGAATGAAAAGCATTAGTTTGGTAAGAAAATGAAATATTTGAAAGGATAATTAGTGATACTTATGAGATTCCTTTTTATTTCTGAGATAAGCAAGGATATTAGTGTGAAAGTTTTCTACATTATGACACAACTTGATATTTCTGGTGGGAATGTCCTTATTTTGTAGAGGAATTTGGGAATTCTTGAATCACTGTATTCTATTAGGCTCCAAAGCATCATTCTGTAGGGATAAAGTCTTTCTTTGTGTATGAAAACCAGTGTTTTGTTTAGAAATGCTATTTTTAGGAATGAAATGCTTTATTTTTGAAAGAAAATGAAATTTTTGCAAGGATAATTAGTGATACTTCAGTGATAACTTTTTATTTCTGGTATGTGTAGTGATATTCGTGTGAAAATTTTTAATGTTTTGACAGAAATTGATATTTCGGGTGGAACTGTCCTTATTTTGTAGAGTAAAACTGGTGTTCTGGAAACAATGTGTCATATTATGCTCCTAAGTATCATTTAGTAGAGAGAATATCTTCTTTTGGGAATTAAAAACCATATGTTGTTTAGAACATACTATTCTCAGGAATGAAAAGCATTTTCTTAGGTAAGAAAAATGTATTTTTGCCAGAATACGGAGTGATACTTAAGAGAGAACTTCTTATTTCTGGAAGAAGTGGTGATATTCATGTGTAAATGGTAAAAATTTTAACAGAAACTGTCATTTTGGGTGGAAATGTCCATAATTTGTAGAGGAAAACGGGTATTCTGGTAGAAATGCATCCTATAATGCTACAGTGCATCATTTTCTAGAGAAAATATCTTCTTTTGGTTATGAAAACAGGTATTAGGTTTAGAAAATGCTATTTTTAGTGAAGAAAATTCATATTTTCGAAAGAAACTCAAATATTTGCCAGGATAAATGGTGATGCTTTAGAGAGAACTTATTATTTCTGGTCTACGTAGTGAAAGTCGTGTGTAAATTTCAAAAATTAGAACAGAAATTGATCTTTAGGGGGGAAGTGTCCTTATTTGAAAGAGGAATTCCGGTATTCTGTAAACAATGTATCATATTATGCTGCAAATATTCATTTTTTAGAGGAACTGTCTTCTTTTGAGGATGAAACCCAGTATTTTGGGGAGAAAATGATATTTTTAGGGCTGAAAAGCATTGTATTTGTTAAGAAAAATGTATTTTTGCAAGGATAAGAAGTGATACTCAAGAATGTACCTTTTATTTTTTTTCTGGGATAAGTACTGCTATTAATGTCAAAGTTCTCTAAATCTTGACAGAAATTGATATTTTGGGTGGAAATGTCCTTATTTTGTAGAGGAATACAGGAATTCATGAAACACTGTATTCTATTATGCTCCAAAGGAACATTCTGTAGAGATAATGTCTACCTTTGGGGATGAAAACCAGTATTTTGTTTAGAAAATGCTATTTTTAGGAATGAAAAGCATTACTTTGGTAAGAAAATGAAATATTTGAAAGGATAATTAGTGATACTTATGAGATTCCTTTTTATTTCTGAGATAAGCAAGGATATTAGTGTGAAAGTTTTCTACATTATGACACAACTTGATATTTCTGGTGGGAATGTCCTTATTTTGTAGAGGAATTTGGGAATTCTTGAATCACTGTATTCTATTAGGCTCCAAAGCATCATTCTGTAGGGATAAAGTCTTTCTTTGTGTATGAAAACCAGTGTTTTGTTTAGAAATGCTATTTTTAGGAATGAAATGCTTTATTTTTGAAAGAAAATGAAATTTTTGCAAGGATAATTAGTGATACTTCAGTGATAACTTTTTATTTCTGGTATGTGTAGTGATATTCGTGTGAAAATTTTTAATGTTTTGACAGAAATTGATATTTCGGGTGGAACTGTCCTTATTTTGTAGAGTAAAACTGGTGTTCTGGAAACAATGTGTCATATTATACTCCTAAGTATCATTTAGTAGAGAGAATATCTTCTTTTGGGAATTAAAAACCATATGTTGTTTAGAACATACTATTCTCAGGAATGAAAAGCATTTTCGTAGGTAAGAAATATGTACTTTTGCCAGAATACGGAGTGATACTTAAGAGAGAACTTCTTATTTCTGGAAGAAGTGGTGATATTCATGTGTAAATGGTAAAAATTTTAACAGAAATTGTCATTTTGGGTGGAAATGTCCATAATTTGTAGAGGAAAACGGGTATTCTGGTAGAAATGCATCCTATAATGCTACAGTGCATCATTTTCTAGAGAAAATATCTTCTTTTGGTTATGAAAACAGGTATTAGGTTTAGAAAATGCTATTTTTAGTGAAGAAAATTCATATTTTCGAAAGAAACTCAAATATTTGCCAGGATAAATGGTGATGCTTTAGAGAGAACTTATTATTTCTGGTCTATGTAGTGAAAGTCGTGTGTAAATTTCAAAAATTAGAACAGAAATTGATCTTTAGGGGGGAAGTGTCCTTATTTGAAAGAGGAATTCCGGTATTCTGTAAACAATGTATCATATTATGCTGCAAATATTCATTTTTTAGAGGAACTGTCTTCTTTTGAGGATGAAACCCAGTATTTTGGGGAGAAAATGATATTTTTAGGGCTGAAAAGCATTGTATTTGTTAAGAAAAATGTATTTTTGCAAGGATAAGAAGTGATACTCAAGAATGTACCTTTTATTTTTTTCTGGGATAAGTACTGCTATTAATGTCAAAGTTCTCTAAATCTTGACAGAAATTGATATTTTGGGTGGAAATGTCCTTATTTTGTAGAGGAATACAGGAATTCATGAAACACTGTATTCTATTATGCTCCAAAGGAACATTCTGTAGAGATAATGTCTACCTTTGGGGATGAAAACCAGTATTTTGTTTAGAAAATGCTATTTTTAGGAATGAAAAGCATTAGTTTGGTAAGAAAATGAAATATTTGAAAGGATAATTAGTGATACTTATGAGATTCCTTTTTATTTCTGAGATAAGCAAGGATATTAGTGTGAAAGTTTTCTACATTATGACACAACTTGATATTTCTGGTGGGAATGTCCTTATTTTGTAGAGGAATTTGGGAATTCTTGAATCACTGTATTCTATTAGGCTCCAAAGCATCATTCTGTAGGGATAAAGTCTTTCTTTGTGTATGAAAACCAGTGTTTTGTTTAGAAATGCTATTTTTAGGAATGAAATGCTTTATTTTTGAAAGAAAATGAAATTTTTGCAAGGATAATTAGTGATACTTCAGTGATAACTTTTTATTTCTGGTATGTGTAGTGATATTCGTGTGAAAATTTTTAATGTTTTGACAGAAATTGATATTTCGGGTGGAACTGTCCTTATTTTGTAGAGTAAAACTGGTGTTCTGGAAACAATGTGTCATATTATGCTCCTAAGTATCATTTAGTAGAGAGAATATCTTCTTTTGGGAATTAAAAACCATATGTTGTTTAGAACATACTATTCTCAGGAATGAAAAGCATTTTCTTAGGTAAGAAAAATGTATTTTTGCCAGAATACGGAGTGATACTTAAGAGAGAACTTCTTATTTCTGGAAGAAGTGGTGATATTCATGTGTAAATGGTAAAAATTTTAACAGAAATTGTCATTTTGGGTGGAAATGTCCATAATTTGTAGAGGAAAACGGGTATTCTGGTAGAAATGCATCCTATAATGCTACAGTGCATCATTTTCTAGAGAAAATATCTTCTTTTGGTTATGAAAACAGGTATTAGGTTTAGAAAATGCTATTTTTAGTGAAGAAAATTCATATTTTCAAAAGAAACTCAAATATTTGCCAGGATAAATGGTGATGCTTTAGAGAGAACTTATTATTTCTGGTCTATGTAGTGAAAGTCGTGTGTAAATTTCAAAAATTAGAACAGAAATTGATCTTTAGGGGGGAAGTGTCCTTATTTGAAAGAGGAATTCCGGTATTCTGTAAACAATGTATCATATTATGCTGCAAATATTCATTTTTTAGAGGAACTGTCTTCTTTTGAGGATGAAACCCAGTATTTTGGGGAGAAAATGATATTTTTAGGGCTGAAAAGCATTGTATTTGTTAAGAAAAATGTATTTTTGCAAGGATAAGAAGTGATACTCAAGAATGTACCTTTTATTTTTTTCTGGGATAAGTACTGCTATTAATGTCAAAGTTCTCTAAATCTTGACAGAAATTGATATTTTGGGTGGAAATGTCCTTATTTTGTAGAGGAATACAGGAATTCATGAAACACTGTATTCTATTATGCTCCAAAGGAACATTCTGTAGAGATAATGTCTACCTTTGGGGATGAAAACCAGTATTTTGTTTAGAAAATGCTATTTTTAGGAATGAAAAGCATTAGTTTGGTAAGAAAATGAAATATTTGAAAGGATAATTAGTGATACTTATGAGATTCCTTTTTATTTCTGAGATAAGCAAGGATATTAGTGTGAAAGTTTTCTACATTATGACACAACTTGATATTTCTGGTGGGAATGTCCTTATTTTGTAGAGGAATTTGGGAATTCTTGAATCACTGTATTCTATTAGGCTCCAAAGCATCATTCTGTAGGGATAAAGTCTTTCTTTGTGTATGAAAACCAGTGTTTTGTTTAGAAATGCTATTTTTAGGAATGAAATGCTTTATTTTTGAAAGAAAATGAAATTTTTGCAAGGATAATTAGTGATACTTCAGTGATAACTTTTTATTTCTGGTATGTGTAGTGATATTCGTGTGAAAATTTTTAATGTTTTGACAGAAATTGATATTTCGGGTGGAACTGTCCTTATTTTGTAGAGTAAAACTGGTGTTCTGGAAACAATGTGTCATATTATGCTCCTAAGTATCATTTAGTAGAGAGAATATCTTCTTTTGGGAATTAAAAACCATATGATGTTTAGAACATACTATTCTCAGGAATGAAAAGCATTTTCTTAGGTAAGAAAAATGTATTTTTGCCAGAATACGGAGTGATACTTAAGAGAGAACTTCTTATTTCTGGAAGAAGTGGTGATATTCATGTGTAAATGGTAAAAATTTTAACAGAAATTGTCATTTTGGGTGGAAATGTCCATAATTTGTAGAGGAAAACGGGTATTCTGGTAGAAATGCATCCTATAATGAAACAGTGCATCATTTTCTAGAGAAAATATCTTCTTTTGGTTATGAAAACAGGTATTAGGTTTAGAAAATGCTATTTTTAGTGAAGAAAATTCATATTTTCGAAAGAAACTCAAATATTTGCCAGGATAAATGGTGATGCTTTAGAGAGAACTTATTATTTCTGGTCTATGTAGTGAAAGTCGTGTGTAAATTTCAAAAATTAGAACAGAAATTGATCTTTAGGGGGGAAGTGTCCTTATTTGAAAGAGGAATTCCGGTATTCTGTAAACAATGTATCATATTATGCTGCAAATATTCATTTTTTAGAGGAACTGTCTTCTTTTGAGGATGAAACCCAGTATTTTGGGGAGAAAATGATATTTTTAGGGCTGAAAAGCATTGTATTTGTTAAGAAAAATGTATTTTTGCAAGGATAAGAAGTGATACTCAAGAATGTACCTTTTTTTTTTTTTTTCTGGGATAAGTACTGCTATTATTGTCAAAGTTCTCTAAATCTTGACAGAAATTGATATTTTGGGTGGAAATGTCCTTATTTTGTAGAGGAATACAGGAATTCATGAAACACTGTATTCTATTATGCTCCAAAGGAACATTCTGTAGAGATAATGTCTACCTTTGGGGATGAAAACCAGTATTTTGTTTAGAAAATGCTATTTTTAGGAATGAAAAGCATTAGTTTGGTAAGAAAATGAAATATTTGAAAGGATAATTAGTGATACTTATGAGATTCCTTTTTATTTCTGAGATAAGCAAGGATATTAGTGTGAAAGTTTTCTACATTATGACACAACTTGATATTTCTGGTGGGAATGTCCTTATTTTGTAGAGGAATTTGGGAATTCTTGAATCACTGTATTCTATTAGGCTCCAAAGCATCATTCTGTAGGGATAAAGTCTTTCTTTGTGTATGAAAACCAGTGTTTTGTTTAGAAATGCTATTTTTAGGAATGAAATGCTTTATTTTTGAAAGAAAATGAAATGTTTGCAAGGATAATTAGTGATACTTCAGTGATAACATTTTATTTCTGGTATGTGTAGTGATATTCGTGTGAAAATTTTTAATGTTTTGACAGAAATTGATATTTCGGGTGGAACTGTCCTTATTTTGTAGAGTAAAACTGGTGTTCTGGAAACAATGTGTCATATTATGCTCCTAAGTATCATTTAGTAGAGAGAATATCTTCTTTTGGGAATTAAAAACCATATGATGTTTAGAACATACTATTCTCAGGAATGAAAAGCATTTTCTTAGGTAAGAAAAATGTATTTTTGCCAGAATACGGAGTGATACTTAAGAGAGAACTTCTTATTTCTGGAAGAAGTGGTGATATTCATGTGTAAATGGTAAAAATTTTAACAGAAATTGTCATTTTGGGTGGAAATGTCCATAATTTGTAGAGGAAAACGGGTATTCTGGTAGAAATGCATCCTATAATGCTACAGTGCATCATTTTCTAGAGAAAATATCTTCTTTTGGTTATGAAAACAGGTATTAGGTTTAGAAAATGCTATTTTTAGTGAAGAAAATTCATATTTTCAAAAGAAACTCAAATATTTGCCAGGATAAATGGTGATGCTTTAGAGAGAACTTATTATTTCTGGTCTATGTAGTGAAAGTCGTGTGTAAATTTCAAAAATTAGAACAGAAATTGATCTTTAGGGGGGAAGTGTCCTTATTTGAAAGAGGAATTCCGGTATTCTGTAAACAATGTATCATATTATGCTGCAAATATTCATTTTTTAGAGGAACTGTCTTCTTTTGAGGATGAAACCCAGTATTTTGGGGAGAAAATGATATTTTTAGGGCTGAAAAGCATTGTATTTGTTAAGAAAAATGTATTTTTGCAAGGATAAGAAGTGATACTCAAGAATGTACCTTTTATTTTTTTTCTGGGATAAGAACTCCTATTAATGTCAAAGTTCTCTAAATCTTGACAGAAATTGATATTTTGGGTGGAAATGTCCTTATTTTGTAGAGGAATACAGGAATTCATGAAACACTGTATTCTATTATGCTCCAAAGGAACATTCTGTAGAGATAATGTCTACCTTTGGGGATGAAAACCAGTATTTTGTTTAGAAAATGCTATTTTTAGGAATGAAAAGCATTACTTTGGTAAGAAAATGAAATATTTGAAAGGATAATTAGTGATACTTATGAGATTCCTTTTTATTTCTGAGATAAGCAAGGATATTAGTGTGAAAGTTTTCTACATTATGACACAACTTGATATTTCTGGTGGGAATGTCCTTATTTTGTAGAGGAATTTGGGAATTCTTGAATCACTGTATTCTATTAGGCTCCAAAGCATCATTCTGTACGGATAAAGTCTTTCTTTGTGTATGAAAACCAGTGTTTTGTTTAGAAATGCTATTTTTAGGAATGAAATGCTTTATTTTTGAAAGAAAATGAAATTTTTGCAAGGATAATTAGTGATACTTCAGTGATAACTTTTTATTTCTGGTATGTGTAGTGATATTCGTGTGAAAATTTTTAATGTTTTGACAGAAATTGATATTTCGGGTGGAACTGTCCTTATTTTGTAGAGTAAAACTGGTGTTCTGGAAACAATGTGTCATATTATACTCCTAAGTATCATTTAGTAGAGAGAATATCTTCTTTTGGGTATTAAAAACCATATGATGTTTAGAACATACTATTCTCAGGAATGAAAAGCATTTTCTTAGGTAAGAAAAATGTATTTTTGCCAGAATACGGAGTGATACTTAAGAGAGAACTTCTTATTTCTGGAAGAAGTGGTGATATTCATGTGTAAATGGTAAAAATTTTAACAGAAACTGTCATTTTGGGTGGAAATGTCCATAATTTGTAGAGGAAAACGGGTATTCTGGTAGAAATGCATGCTATAATGCTACAGTGCATCATTTTCTAGAGAAAATATCTTCTTTTGGTTATGAAAACAGGTATTAGGTTTCGAAAATGCTATTTTTAGTGAAGAAAATTCATATTTTCGAAAGAAACTCAAATATTTGCCATGATAAATGGTGATGCTTTAGAGAGAACTTATTATTTCTGGTCTATGTAGTGAAAGTCGTGTGTAAATTTCAAAAATTAGAACAGAAATTGATCTTTAGGGGGAAAGTGTCCTTATTTGAAAGAGGAATTCCGGTATTCTGTAAACAATGTATCATATTATGCTGCAAATATTCATTTTTTAGAGGAACTGTCTTCTTTTGAGGATGAAACCCAGTATTTTGGGGAGAAAATGATATTTTTAGGGCTGAAAAGCATTGTATTTGTTAAGAAAAATGTATTTTTGCAAGGATAAGAAGTGATACTCAAGAATGTACCTTTTATTTTTTTTCTGGGATAAGTACTCCTATTAATGTCAAAGTTCTCTAAATCTTGACAGAAATTGATATTTTGGGTGGAAATGTCCTTATTTTGTAGAGGAATACAGGAATTCATGAAACACTGTATTCTATTATGCTCCAAAGGAACATTCTGTAGAGATAATGTCTACCTTTGGGGATGAAAACCAGTATTTTGTTTAGAAAATGCTATTTTTAGGAATGAAAAGCATTAGTTTGGTAAGAAAATGAAATATTTGAAAGGATAATTAGTGATACTTATGAGATTCCTTTTTATTTCTGAGATAAGCAAGGATATTAGTGTGAAAGTTTTCTACATTATGACACAACTTGATATTTCTGGTGGGAATGTCCTTATTTTGTAGAGGAATTTGGGAATTCTTGAATCACTGTATTCTATTAGGCTCCAAAGCATCATTCTGTAGGGATAAAGTCTTTCTTTGTGTATGAAAACCAGTGTTTTGTTTAGAAATGCTATTTTTAGGAATGAAATGCTTTATTTTTGAAAGAAAATGAAATGTTTGCAAGGATAATTAGTGATACTTCAGTGATAACATTTTATTTCTGGTATGTGTAGTGATATTCGTGTGAAAATTTTTAATGTTTTGACAGAAATTGATATTTCGGGTGGAACTGTCCTTATTTTGTAGAGTAAAACTGGTGTTCTGGAAACAATGTGTCATATTATGCTCCTAAGTATCATTTAGTAGAGAGAATATCTTCTTTTGGGAATTAAAAACCATATGATGTTTAGAACATACTATTCTCAGGAATGAAAAGCATTTTCTTAGGTAAGAAAAATGTATTTTTGCCAGAATACGGAGTGATACTTAAGAGAGAACTTCTTATTTCTGGAAGAAGTGGTGATATTCATGTGTAAATGGTAAAAATTTTAACAGAAATTGTCATTTTGGGTGGAAATGTCCATAATTTGTAGAGGAAAACGGGTATTCTGGTAGAAATGCATCCTATAATGCTACAGTGCATCATTTTCTAGAGAAAATATCTTCTTTTGGTTATGAAAACAGGTATTAGGTTTAGAAAATGCTATTTTTAGTGAAGAAAATTCATATTTTCAAAAGAAACTCAAATATTTGCCAGGATAAATGGTGATGCTTTAGAGAGAACTTATTATTTCTGGTCTATGTAGTGAAAGTCGTGTGTAAATTTCAAAAATTAGAACAGAAATTGATCTTTAGGGGGGAAGTGTCCTTATTTGAAAGAGGAATTCCGGTATTCTGTAAACAATGTATCATATTATGCTGCAAATATTCATTTTTTAGAGGAACTGTCTTCTTTTGAGGATGAAACCCAGTATTTTGGGGAGAAAATGATATTTTTAGGGCTGAAAAGCATTGTATTTGTTAAGAAAAATGTATTTTTGCAAGGATAAGAAGTGATACTCAAGAATGTACCTTTTATTTTTTTTCTGGGATAAGTACTCCTATTAATGTCAAAGTTCTCTAAATCTTGACAGAAATTGATATTTTGGGTGGAAATGTCCTTATTTTGTAGAGGAATACAGGAATTCATGAAACACTGTATTCTATTATGCTCCAAAGGAACATTCTGTAGAGATAATGTCTACCTTTGGGGATGAAAACCAGTATTTTGTTTAGAAAATGCTATTTTTAGGAATGAAAAGCATTACTTTGGTAAGAAAATGAAATATTTGAAAGGATAATTAGTGATACTTATGAGATTCCTTTTTATTTCTGAGATAAGCAAGGATATTAGTGTGAAAGTTTTCTACATTATGACACAACTTGATATTTCTGGTGGGAATGTCCTTATTTTGTAGAGGAATTTGGGAATTCTTGAATCACTGTATTCTATTAGGCTCCAAAGCATCATTCTGTACGGATAAAGTCTTTCTTTGTGTATGAAAACCAGTGTTTTGTTTAGAAATGCTATTTTTAGGAATGAAATGCTTTATTTTTGAAAGAAAATGAAATTTTTGCAAGGATAATTAGTGATACTTCAGTGATAACTTTTTATTTCTGGTATGTGTAGTGATATTCGTGTGAAAATTTTTAATGTTTTGACAGAAATTGATATTTCGGGTGGAACTGTCCTTATTTTGTAGAGTAAAACTGGTGTTCTGGAAACAATGTGTCATATTATACTCCTAAGTATCATTTAGTAGAGAGAATATCTTCTTTTGGGTATTAAAAACCATATGATGTTTAGAACATACTATTCTCAGGAATGAAAAGCATTTTCTTAGGTAAGAAAAATGTATTTTTGCCAGAATACGGAGTGATACTTAAGAGAGTACTTCTTATTTCTGGAAGAAGTGGTGATATTCATGTGTAAATGGTAAAAATTTTAACAGAAACTGTCATTTTGGGTGGAAATGTCCATAATTTGTAGAGGAAAACGGGTATTCTGGTAGAAATGCATCCTATAATGCTACAGTGCATCATTTTCTAGAGAAAATATCTTCTTTTGGTTATGAAAACAGGTATTAGGTTTAGAAAATGCTATTTTTAGTGAAGAAAATTCATATTTTCGAAAGAAACTCAAATATTTGCCAGGATAAATGGTGATGCTTTAGAGAGAACTTATTATTTCTGGTCTATGTAGTGAAAGTCGTGTGTAAATTTCAAAAATTAGAACAGAAATTGATCTTTAGGGGGGAAGTGTCCTTATTTGAAAGAGGAATTCCGGTATTCTGTAAACAATGTATCATATTATGCTGCAAATATTCATTTTTTAGAGGAACTGTCTTCTTTTGAGGATGAAACCCAGTATTTTGGGGAGAAAATGATATTTTTAGGGCTGAAAAGCATTGTATTTGTTAAGAAAAATGTATTTTTGCAAGGATAAGAAGTGATACTCAAGAATGTACCTTTTATTTTTTTTCTGGGATAAGTACTCCTATTAATGTCAAAGTTCTCTAAATCTTGACAGAAATTGATATTTTGGGTGGAAATGTCCTTATTTTGTAGAGGAATACAGGAATTCATGAAACACTGTATTCTATTATGCTCCAAAGGAACATTCTGTAGAGATAATGTCTACCTTTGGGGATGAAAACCAGTATTTTGTTTAGAAAATGCTATTTTTAGGAATGAAAAGCATTAGTTTGGTAAGAAAATGAAATATTTGAAAGGATAATTAGTGATACTTATGAGATTCCTTTTTATTTCTGAGATAAGCAAGGATATTAGTGTGAAAGTTTTCTACATTATGACACAACTTGATATTTCTGGTGGGAATGTCCTTATTTTGTAGAGGAATTTGGGAATTCTTGAATCACTGTATTCTATTAGGCTCCAAAGCATCATTCTGTAGGGATAAAGTCTTTCTTTGTGTATGAAAACCAGTGTTTTGTTTAGAAATGCTATTTTTAGGAATGAAATGCTTTATTTTTGAAAGAAAATGAAATGTTTGCAAGGATAATTAGTGATACTTCAGTGATAACATTTTATTTCTGGTATGTGTAGTGATATTCGTGTGAAAATTTTTAATGTTTTGACAGAAATTGATATTTCGGGTGGAACTGTCCTTATTTTGTAGAGTAAAACTGGTGTTCTGGAAACAATGTGTCATATTATGCTCCTAAGTATCATTTAGTAGAGAGAATATCTTCTTTTGGGAATTAAAAACCATATGATGTTTAGAACATACTATTCTCAGGAATGAAAAGCATTTTCTTAGGTAAGAAAAATGTATTTTTGCCAGAATACGGAGTGATACTTAAGAGAGAACTTCTTATTTCTGGAAGAAGTGGTGATATTCATGTGTAAATGGTAAAAATTTTAACAGAAATTGTCATTTTGGGTGGAAATGTCCATAATTTGTAGAGGAAAACGGGTATTCTGGTAGAAATGCATCCTATAATGCTACAGTGCATCATTTTCTAGAGAAAATATCTTCTTTTGGTTATGAAAACAGGTATTAGGTTTAGAAAATGCTATTTTTAGTGAAGAAAATTCATATTTTCAAAAGAAACTCAAATAGTTGCCAGGATAAATGGTGATGCTTTAGAGAGAACTTATTATTTCTGGTCTATGTAGTGAAAGTCGTGTGTAAATTTCAAAAATTAGAACAGAAATTGATCTTTAGGGGGGAAGTGTCCTTATTTGAAAGAGGAATTCCGGTATTCTGTAAACAATGTATCATATTATGCTGCAAATATTCATTTTTTAGAGGAACTGTCTTCTTTTGAGGATGAAACCCAGTATTTTGGGGAGAAAATGATATTTTTAGGGCTGAAAAGCATTGTATTTGTTAAGAAAAATGTATTTTTGCAAGGATAAGAACTGATACTCAAGAATGTACCTTTTATTTTTTTTCTGGGATAAGTACTCCTATTAATGTCAAAGTTCTCTAAATCTTGACAGAAATTGATATTTTGGGTGGAAATGTCCTTATTTTGTAGAGGAATACAGGAATTCATGAAACACTGTATTCTATTATGCTCCAAAGGAACATTCTGTAGAGATAATGTCTACCTTTGGGGATGAAAACCAGTATTTTGTTTAGAAAATGCTATTTTTAGGAATGAAAAGCATTACTTTGGTAAGAAAATGAAATATTTGAAAGGATAATTAGTGATACTTATGAGATTCCTTTTTATTTCTGAGATAAGCAAGGATATTAGTGTGAAAGTTTTCTACATTATGACACAACTTGATATTTCTGGTGGGAATGTCCTTATTTTGTAGAGGAATTTGGGAATTCTTGAATCACTGTATTCTATTAGGCTCCAAAGCATCATTCTGTACGGATAAAGTCTTTCTTTGTGTATGAAAACCAGTGTTTTGTTTAGAAATGCTATTTTTAGGAATGAAATGCTTTATTTTTGAAAGAAAATGAAATTTTTGCAAGGATAATTAGTGATACTTCAGTGATAACTTTTTATTTCTGGTATGTGTAGTGATATTCGTGTGAAAATTTTTAATGTTTTGACAGAAATTGATATTTCGGGTGGAACTGTCCTTATTTTGTAGAGTAAAACTGGTGTTCTGGAAACAATGTGTCATATTATACTCCTAAGTATCATTTAGTAGAGAGAATATCTTCTTTTGGGTATTAAAAACCATATGATGTTTAGAACATACTATTCTCAGGAATGAAAAGCATTTTCTTAGGTAAGAAAAATGTATTTTTGCCAGAATACGGAGTGATACTTAAGAGAGAACTTCTTATTTCTGGAAGAAGTGGTGATATTCATGTGTAAATGGTAAAAATTTTAACAGAAACTGTCATTTTGGGTGGAAATGTCCATAATTTGTAGAGGAAAACGGGTATTCTGGTAGAAATGCATCCTATAATGCTACAGTGCATCATTTTCTAGAGAAAATATCTTCTTTTGGTTATGAAAACAGGTATTAGGTTTAGAAAATGCTATTTTTAGTGAAGAAAATTCATATTTTCGAAAGAAACTCAAATATTTGCCAGGATAAATGGTGATGCTTTAGAGAGAACTTATTATTTCTGGTCTATGTAGTGAAAGTCGTGTGTAAATTTCAAAAATTAGAACAGAAATTGATCTTTAGGGGGGAAGTGTCCTTATTTGAAAGAGGAATTCCGGTATTCTGTAAACAATGTATCATATTATGCTGCAAATATTCATTTTTTAGAGGAACTGTCTTCTTTTGAGGATGAAACCCAGTATTTTGGGGAGAAAATGATATTTTTAGGGCTGAAAAGCATTGTATTTGTTAAGAAAAATGTATTTTTGCAAGGATAAGAAGTGATACTCAAGAATGTACCTTTTATTTTTTTCTGGGATAAGTACTCCTATTAATGTCAAAGTTCTCTAAATCTTGACAGAAATTGATATTTTGGGTGGAAATGTCCTTATTTTGTAGAGGAATACAGGAATTCATGAAACACTGTATTCTATTATGCTCCAAAGGAACATTCTGTAGAGATAATGTCTACCTTTGGGGATGAAAACCAGTATTTTGTTTAGAAAATGCTATTTTTAGGAATGAAAAGCATTAGTTTGGTAAGAAAATGAAATATTTGAAAGGATAATTAGTGATACTTATGAGATTCCTTTTTATTTCTGAGATAAGCAAGGATATTAGTGTGAAAGTTTTCTACATTATGACACAACTTGATATTTCTGGTGGGAATGTCCTTATTTTGTAGAGGAATTTGGGAATTCTTGAATCACTGTATTCTATTAGGCTCCAAAGCATCATTCTGTAGGGATAAAGTCTTTCTTTGTGTATGAAAACCAGTGTTTTGTTTAGAAATGCTATTTTTAGGAATGAAATGCTTTATTTTTGAAAGAAAATGAAATTTTTGCAAGGATAATTAGTGATACTTCAGTGATAACTTTTTATTTCTGGTATGTGTAGTGATATTCGTGTGAAAATTTTTAATGTTTTGACAGAAATTGATATTTCGGGTGGAACTGTCCTTATTTTGTAGAGTAAAACTGGTGTTCTGGAAACAATGTGTCATATTATACTCCTAAGTATCATTTAGTAGAGAGAATATCTTCTTTTGGGTATTAAAAACCATATGATGTTTAGAACATACTATTCTCAGGAATGAAAAGCATTTTCTTAGGTAAGAAAAATGTATTTTTGCCAGAATACGGAGTGATACTTAAGAGAGAACTTCTTATTTCTGGAAGAAGTGGTGATATTCATGTGTAAATGGTAAAAATTTTAACAGAAACTGTCATTTTGGGTGGAAATGTCCATAATTTGTAGAGGAAAACGGGTATTCTGGTAGAAATGCATCCTATAATGCTACAGTGCATCATTTTCTAGAGAAAATATCTTCTTTTGGTTATGAAAACAGGTATTAGGTTTAGAAAATGCTATTTTTAGTGAAGAAAATTCATATTTTCGAAAGAAACTCAAATATTTGCCAGGATAAATGGTGATGCTTTAGAGAGAACTTATTATTTCTGGTCTATGTAGTGAAAGTCGTGTGTAAATTTCAAAAATTAGAACAGAAATTGATCTTTAGGGGGGAAGTGTCCTTATTTGAAAGAGGAATTCCGGTATTCTGTAAACAATGTATCATATTATGCTGCAAATATTCATTTTTTAGAGGAACTGTCTTCTTTTGAGGATGAAACCCAGTATTTTGGGGAGAAAATGATATTTTTAGGGCTGAAAAGCATTGTATTTGTTAAGAAAAATGTATTTTTGCAAGGATAAGAAGTGATACTCAAGAATGTACCTTTTATTTTTTTTCTGGGATAAATACTCCTATTAATGTCAAAGTTCTCTAAATCTTGACAGAAATTGATATTTTGGGTGGAAATGTCCTTATTTTGTAGAGGAATACAGGAATTCATGAAACACTGTATTCTATTATGCTCCAAAGGAACATTCTGTAGAGATAATGTCTACCTTTGGGGATGAAAACCAGTATTTTGTTTAGAAAATGCTATTTTTAGGAATGAAAAGCATTAGTTTGGTAAGAAAATGAAATATTTGAAAGGATAATTAGTGATACTTATGAGATTCCTTTTTATTTCTGAGATAAGCAAGGATATTAGTGTGAAAGTTTTCTACATTATGACACAACTTGATATTTCTGGTGGGAATGTCCTTATTTTGTAGAGGAATTTGGGAATTCTTGAATCACTGTATTCTATTAGGCTCCAAAGCATCATTCTGTAGGGATAAAGTCTTTCTTTGTGTATGAAAACCAGTGTTTTGTTTAGAAATGCTATTTTTAGGAATGAAATGCTTTATTTTTGAAAGAAAATGAAATTTTTGCAAGGATAATTAGTGATACTTCAGTGATAACTTTTTATTTCTGGTATGTGTAGTGATATTCGTGTGAAAATTTTTAATGTTTTGACAGAAATTGATATTTCGGGTGGAACTGTCCTTATTTTGTAGAGTAAAACTGGTGTTCTGGAAACAATGTGTCATATTATGCTCCTAAGTATCATTTAGTAGAGAGAATATCTTCTTTTGGGTATTAAAAACCATATGATGTTTAGAACATACTATTCTCAGGAATGAAAAGCATTTTCTTAGGTAAGAAAAATGTATTTTTGCCAGAATACGGAGTGATACTTAAGAGAGAACTTCTTATTTCTGGAAGAAGTGGTGATATTCATGTGTAAATGGTAAAAATTTTAACAGAAACTGTCATTTTGGGTGGAAATGTCCATAATTTGTAGAGGAAAACGGGTATTCTGGTAGAAATGCATCCTATAATGAAACAGTGCATCATTTTCTAGAGAAAATATCTTCTTTTGGTTATGAAAACAGGTATTAGGTTTAGAAAATGCTATTTTTAGTGAAGAAAATTCATATTTTCGAAAGAAACTCAAATATTTGCCAGGATAAATGGTGATGCTTTAGAGAGAACTTATTATTTCTGGTCTATGTAGTGAAAGTCGTGTGTAAATTTCAAAAATTAGAACAGAAATTGATCTTTAGGGGGGAAGTGTCCTTATTTGAAAGAGGAATTCCGGTATTCTGTAAACAATGTATCATATTATGCTGCAAATATTCATTTTTTAGAGGAACTGTCTTCTTTTGAGGATGAAACCCAGTATTTTGGGGAGAAAATGATATTTTTAGGGCTGAAAAGCATTGTATTTGTTAAGAAAAATGTATTTTTGCAAGGATAAGAAGTGATACTCAAGAATGTACCTTTTATTTTTTTTCTGGGATAAATACTCCTATTAATGTCAAAGTTCTCTAAATCTTGACAGAAATTGATATTTTGGGTGGAAATGTCCTTATTTTGTAGAGGAATACAGGAATTCATGAAACACTGTATTCTATTATGCTCCAAAGGAACATTCTGTAGAGATAATGTCTACCTTTGGGGATGAAAACCAGTATTTTGTTTAGAAAATGCTATTTTTAGGAATGAAAAGCATTACTTTGGTAAGAAAATGAAATATTTGAAAGGATAATTAGTGATACTTATGAGATTCCTTTTTATTTCTGAGATAAGCAAGGATATTAGTGTGAAAGTTTTCTACATTATGACACAACTTGATATTTCTGGTGGGAATGTCCTTATTTTGTAGAGGAATTTGGGAATTCTTGAATCACTGTATTCTATTAGGCTCCAAAGCATCATTCTGTACGGATAAAGTCTTTCTTTGTGTATGAAAACCAGTGTTTTGTTTAGAAATGCTATTTTTAGGAATGAAATGCTTTATTTTTGAAAGAAAATGAAATTTTTGCAAGGATAATTAGTGATACTTCAGTGATAACTTTTTATTTCTGGTATGTGTAGTGATATTCGTGTGAAAATTTTTAATGTTTTGACAGAAATTGATATTTCGGGTGGAACTGTCCTTATTTTGTAGAGTAAAACTGGTGTTCTGGAAACAATGTGTCATATTATGCTCCTAAGTATCATTTAGTAGAGAGAATATCTTCTTTTGGGAATTAAAAACCATATGATGTTTAGAACATACTATTCTCAGGAATGAAAAGCATTTTCTTAGGTAAGAAAAATGTATTTTTGCCAGAATACGGAGTGATACTTAAGAGAGAACTTCTTATTTCTGGAAGAAGTGGTGATATTCATGTGTAAATGGTAAAAATTTTAACAGAAATTGTCATTTTGGGTGGAAATGTCCATAATTTGTAGAGGAAAACGGGTATTCTGGTAGAAATGCATCCTATAATGAAACAGTGCATCATTTTCTAGAGAAAATATCTTCTTTTGGTTATGAAAACAGGTATTAGGTTTAGAAAATGCTATTTTTAGTGAAGAAAATTCATATTTTCGAAAGAAACTCAAATATTTGCCAGGATAAATGGTGATGCTTTAGAGAGAACTTATTATTTCTGGTCTATGTAGTGAAAGTCGTGTGTAAATTTCAAAAATTAGAACAGAAATTGATCTTTAGGGGGGAAGTGTCCTTATTTGAAAGAGGAATTCCGGTATTCTGTAAACAATGTATCATATTATGCTGCAAATATTCATTTTTTAGAGGAACTGTCTTCTTTTGAGGATGAAACCCAGTATTTTGGGGAGAAAATGATATTTTTAGGGCTGAAAAGCATTGTATTTGTTAAGAAAAATGTATTTTTGCAAGGATAAGAAGTGATACTCAAGAATGTACCTTTTTTTTTTTTTTCTGGGATAAGTACTGCTATTATTGTCAAAGTTCTCTAAATCTTGACAGAAATTGATATTTTGGGTGGAAATGTCCTTATTTTGTAGAGGAATACAGGAATTCATGAAACACTGTATTCTATTATGCTCCAAAGGAACATTCTGTAGAGATAATGTCTACCTTTGGGGATGAAAACCAGTATTTTGTTTAGAAAATGCTATTTTTAGGAATGAAAAGCATTAGTTTGGTAAGAAAATGAAATATTTGAAAGGATAATTAGTGATACTTATGAGATTCCTTTTTATTTCTGAGATAAGCAAGGATATTAGTGTGAAAGTTTTCTACATTATGACACAACTTGATATTTCTGGTGGGAATGTCCTTATTTTGTAGAGGAATTTGGGAATTCTTGAATCACTGTATTCTATTAGGCTCCAAAGCATCATTCTGTAGGGATAAAGTCTTTCTTTGTGTATGAAAACCAGTGTTTTGTTTAGAAATGCTATTTTTAGGAATGAAATGCTTTATTTTTGAAAGAAAATGAAATGATTGCAAGGATAATTAGTGATACTTCAGTGATAACATTTTATTTCTGGTATGTGTAGTGATATTCGTGTGAAAATTTTTAATGTTTTGACAGAAATTGATATTTCGGGTGGAACTGTCCTTATTTTGTAGAGTAAAACTGGTGTTCTGGAAACAATGTGTCATATTATGCTCCTAAGTATCATTTAGTAGAGAGAATATCTTCTTTTGGGAATTAAAAACCATATGATGTTTAGAACATACTATTCTCAGGAATGAAAAGCATTTTCTTAGGTAAGAAAAATGTATTTTTGCCAGAATACGGAGTGATACTTAAGAGAGAACTTCTTATTTCTGGAAGAAGTGGTGATATTCATGTGTAAATGGTAAAAATTTTAACAGAAATTGTCATTTTGGGTGGAAATGTCCATAATTTGTAGAGGAAAACGGGTATTCTGGTAGAAATGCATCCTATAATGCTACAGTGCATCATTTTCTAGAGAAAATATCTTCTTTTGGTTATGAAAACAGGTATTAGGTTTAGAAAATGCTATTTTTAGTGAAGAAAATTCATATTTTCAAAAGAAACTCAAATATTTGCCAGGATAAATGGTGATGCTTTAGAGAGAACTTATTATTTCTGGTCTATGTAGTGAAAGTCGTGTGTAAATTTCAAAAATTAGAACAGAAATTGATCTTTAGGGGGGAAGTGTCCTTATTTGAAAGAGGAATTCCGGTATTCTGTAAACAATGTATCATATTATGCTGCAAATATTCATTTTTTAGAGGAACTGTCTTCTTTTGAGGATGAAACCCAGTATTTTGGGGAGAAAATGATATTTTTAGGGCTGAAAAGCATTGTATTTGTTAAGAAAAATGTATTTTTGCAAGGATAAGAAGTGATACTCAAGAATGTACCTTTTATTTTTTTTCTGGGATAAGTACTCCTATTAATGTCAAAGTTCTCTAAATCTTGACAGAAATTGATATTTTGGGTGGAAATGTCCTTATTTTGTAGAGGAATACAGGAATTCATGAAACACTGTATTCTATTATGCTCCAAAGGAACATTCTGTAGAGATAATGTCTACCTTTGGGGATGAAAACCAGTATTTTGTTTAGAAAATGCTATTTTTAGGAATGAAAAGCATTACTTTGGTAAGAAAATGAAATATTTGAAAGGATAATTAGTGATACTTATGAGATTCCTTTTTATTTCTGAGATAAGCAAGGATATTAGTGTGAAAGTTTTCTACATTATGACACAACTTGATATTTCTGGTGGGAATGTCCTTATTTTGTAGAGGAATTTGGGAATTCTTGAATCACTGTATTCTATTAGGCTCCAAAGCATCATTCTGTAGGGATAAAGTCTTTCTTTGTGTATGAAAACCAGTGTTTTGTTTAGAAATGCTATTTTTAGGAATGAAATGCTTTATTTTTGAAAGAAAATGAAATTTTTGCAAGGATAATTAGTGATACTTCAGTGATAACTTTTTATTTCTGGTATGTGTAGTGATATTCGTGTGAAAATTTTTAATGTTTTGACAGAAATTGATATTTCGGGTGGAACTGTCCTTATTTTGTAGAGTAAAACTGGTGTTCTGGAAACAATGTGTCATATTATGCTCCTAAGTATCATTTAGTAGAGAGAATATCTTCTTTTGGGAATTAAAAACCATATGATGTTTAGAACATACTATTCTCAGGAATGAAAAGCATTTTCTTAGGTAAGAAAAATGTATTTTTGCCAGAATACGGAGTGATACTTAAGAGAGAACTTCTTATTTCTGGAAGAAGTGGTGATATTCATGTGTAAATGGTAAAAATTTTAACAGAAATTGTCATTTTGGGTGGAAATGTCCATAATTTGTAGAGGAAAACGGGTATTCTGGTAGAAATGCATCCTATAATGAAACAGTGCATCATTTTCTAGAGAAAATATCTTCTTTTGGTTATGAAAACAGGTATTAGGTTTAGAAAATGCTATTTTTAGTGAAGAAAATTCATATTTTCGAAAGAAACTCAAATATTTGCCAGGATAAATGGTGATGCTTTAGAGAGAACTTATTATTTCTGGTCTATGTAGTGAAAGTCGTGTGTAAATTTCAAAAATTAGAACAGAAATTGATCTTTAGGGGGGAAGTGTCCTTATTTGAAAGAGGAATTCCGGTATTCTGTAAACAATGTATCATATTATGCTGCAAATATTCATTTTTTAGAGGAACTGTCTTCTTTTGAGGATGAAACCCAGTATTTTGGGGAGAAAATGATATTTTTAGGGCTGAAAAGCATTGTATTTGTTAAGAAAAATGTATTTTTGCAAGGATAAGAAGTGATACTCAAGAATGTACCTTTTTTTTTTTTTTCTGGGATAAGTACTGCTATTATTGTCAAAGTTCTCTAAATCTTGACAGAAATTGATATTTTGGGTGGAAATGTCCTTATTTTGTAGAGGAATACAGGAATTCATGAAACACTGTATTCTATTATGCTCCAAAGGAACATTCTGTAGAGATAATGTCTACCTTTGGGGATGAAAACCAGTATTTTGTTTAGAAAATGCTATTTTTAGGAATGAAAAGCATTAGTTTGGTAAGAAAATGAAATATTTGAAAGGATAATTAGTGATACTTATGAGATTCCTTTTTATTTCTGAGATAAGCAAGGATATTAGTGTGAAAGTTTTCTACATTATGACACAACTTGATATTTCTGGTGGGAATGTCCTTATTTTGTAGAGGAATTTGGGAATTCTTGAATCACTGTATTCTATTAGGCTCCAAAGCATCATTCTGTAGGGATAAAGTCTTTCTTTGTGTATGAAAACCAGTGTTTTGTTTAGAAATGCTATTTTTAGGAATGAAATGCTTTATTTTTGAAAGAAAATGAAATGATTGCAAGGATAATTAGTGATACTTCAGTGATAACATTTTATTTCTGGTATGTGTAGTGATATTCGTGTGAAAATTTTTAATGTTTTGACAGAAATTGATATTTCGGGTGGAACTGTCCTTATTTTGTAGAGTAAAACTGGTGTTCTGGAAACAATGTGTCATATTATGCTCCTAAGTATCATTTAGTAGAGAGAATATCTTCTTTTGGGAATTAAAAACCATATGATGTTTAGAACATACTATTCTCAGGAATGAAAAGCATTTTCTTAGGTAAGAAAAATGTATTTTTGCCAGAATACGGAGTGATACTTAAGAGAGAACTTCTTATTTCTGGAAGAAGTGGTGATATTCATGTGTAAATGGTAAAAATTTTAACAGAAATTGTCATTTTGGGTGGAAATGTCCATAATTTGTAGAGGAAAACGGGTATTCTGGTAGAAATGCATCCTATAATGCTACAGTGCATCATTTTCTAGAGAAAATATCTTCTTTTGGTTATGAAAACAGGTATTAGGTTTAGAAAATGCTATTTTTAGTGAAGAAAATTCATATTTTCAAAAGAAACTCAAATATTTGCCAGGATAAATGGTGATGCTTTAGAGAGAACTTATTATTTCTGGTCTATGTAGTGAAAGTCGTGTGTAAATTTCAAAAATTAGAACAGAAATTGATCTTTAGGGGGGAAGTGTCCTTATTTGAAAGAGGAATTCCGGTATTCTGTAAACAATGTATCATATTATGCTGCAAATATTCATTTTTTAGAGGAACTGTCTTCTTTTGAGGATGAAACCCAGTATTTTGGGGAGAAAATGATATTTTTAGGGCTGAAAAGCATTGTATTTGTTAAGAAAAATGTATTTTTGCAAGGATAAGAAGTGATACTCAAGAATGTACCTTTTATTTTTTTTCTGGGATAAGTACTCCTATTAATGTCAAAGTTCTCTAAATCTTGACAGAAATTGATATTTTGGGTGGAAATGTCCTTATTTTGTAGAGGAATACAGGAATTCATGAAACACTGTATTCTATTATGCTCCAAAGGAACATTCTGTAGAGATAATGTCTACCTTTGGGGATGAAAACCAGTATTTTGTTTAGAAAATGCTATTTTTAGGAATGAAAAGCATTACTTTGGTAAGAAAATGAAATATTTGAAAGGATAATTAGTGATACTTATGAGATTCCTTTTTATTTCTGAGATAAGCAAGGATATTAGTGTGAAAGTTTTCTACATTATGACACAACTTGATATTTCTGGTGGGAATGTCCTTATTTTGTAGAGGAATTTGGGAATTCTTGAATCACTGTATTCTATTAGGCTCCAAAGCATCATTCTGTACGGATAAAGTCTTTCTTTGTGTATGAAAACCAGTGTTTTGTTTAGAAATGCTATTTTTAGGAATGAAATGCTTTATTTTTGAAAGAAAATGAAATTTTTGCAAGGATAATTAGTGATACTTCAGTGATAACTTTTTATTTCTGGTATGTGTAGTGATATTCGTGTGAAAATTTTTAATGTTTTGACAGAAATTGATATTTCGGGTGGAACTGTCCTTATTTTGTAGAGTAAAACTGGTGTTCTGGAAACAATGTGTCATATTATACTCCTAAGTATCATTTAGTAGAGAGAATATCTTCTTTTGGGTATTAAAAACCATATGATGTTTAGAACATACTATTCTCAGGAATGAAAAGCATTTTCTTAGGTAAGAAAAATGTATTTTTGCCAGAATACGGAGTGATACTTAAGAGAGAACTTCTTATTTCTGGAAGAAGTGGTGATATTCATGTGTAAATGGTAAAAATTTTAACAGAAACTGTCATTTTGGGTGGAAATGTCCATAATTTGTAGAGGAAAACGGGTATTCTGGTAGAAATGCATCCTATAATGCTACAGTGCATCATTTTCTAGAGAAAATATCTTCTTTTGGTTATGAAAACAGGTATTAGGTTTAGAAAATGCTATTTTTAGTGAAGAAAATTCATATTTTCGAAAGAAACTCAAATATTTGCCAGGATAAATGGTGATGCTTTAGAGAGAACTTATTATTTCTGGTCTATGTAGTGAAAGTCGTGTGTAAATTTCAAAAATTAGAACAGAAATTGATCTTTAGGGGGGAAGTGTCCTTATTTGAAAGAGGAATTCCGGTATTCTGTAAACAATGTATCATATTATGCTGCAAATATTCATTTTTTAGAGGAACTGTCTTCTTTTGAGGATGAAACCCAGTATTTTGGGGAGAAAATGATATTTTTAGGGCTGAAAAGCATTGTATTTGTTAAGAAAAATGTATTTTTGCAAGGATAAGAAGTGATACTCAAGAATGTACCTTTTATTTTTTTTCTGGGATAAGTACTCCTATTAATGTCAAAGTTCTCTAAATCTTGACAGAAATTGATATTTTGGGTGGAAATGTCCTTATTTTGTAGAGGAATACAGGAATTCATGAAACACTGTATTCTATTATGCTCCAAAGGAACATTCTGTAGAGATAATGTCTACCTTTGGGGATGAAAACCAGTATTTTGTTTAGAAAATGCTATTTTTAGGAATGAAAAGCATTAGTTTGGTAAGAAAATGAAATATTTGAAAGGATAATTAGTGATACTTATGAGATTCCTTTTTATTTCTGAGATAAGCAAGGATATTAGTGTGAAAGTTTTCTACATTATGACACAACTTGATATTTCTGGTGGGAATGTCCTTATTTTGTAGAGGAATTTGGGAATTCTTGAATCACTGTATTCTATTAGGCTCCAAAGCATCATTCTGTAGGGATAAAGTCTTTCTTTGTGTATGAAAACCAGTGTTTTGTTTAGAAATGCTATTTTTAGGAATGAAATGCTTTATTTTTGAAAGAAAATGAAATTTTTGCAAGGATAATTAGTGATACTTCAGTGATAACTTTTTATTTCTGGTATGTGTAGTGATATTCGTGTGAAAATTTTTAATGTTTTGACAGAAATTGATATTTCGGGTGGAACTGTCCTTATTTTGTAGAGTAAAACTGGTGTTCTGGAAACAATGTGTCATATTATACTCCTAAGTATCATTTAGTAGAGAGAATATCTTCTTTTGGGTATTAAAAACCATATGATGTTTAGAACATACTATTCTCAGGAATGAAAAGCATTTTCTTAGGTAAGAAAAATGTATTTTTGCCAGAATACGGAGTGATACTTAAGAGAGAACTTCTTATTTCTGGAAGAAGTGGTGATATTCATGTGTAAATGGTAAAAATTTTAACAGAAACTGTCATTTTGGGTGGAAATGTCCATAATTTGTAGAGGAAAACGGGTATTCTGGTAGAAATGCATCCTATAATGCTACAGTGCATCATTTTCTAGAGAAAATATCTTCTTTTGGTTATGAAAACAGGTATTAGGTTTAGAAAATGCTATTTTTAGTGAAGAAAATTCATATTTTCGAAAGAAACTCAAATATTTGCCAGGATAAATGGTGATGCTTTAGAGAGAACTTATTATTTCTGGTCTATGTAGTGAAAGTCGTGTGTAAATTTCAAAAATTAGAACAGAAATTGATCTTTAGGGGGGAAGTGTCCTTATTTGAAAGAGGAATTCCGGTATTCTGTAAACAATGTATCATATTATGCTGCAAATATTCATTTTTTAGAGGAACTGTCTTCTTTTGAGGATGAAACCCAGTATTTTGGGGAGAAAATGATATTTTTAGGGCTGAAAAGCATTGTATTTGTTAAGAAAAATGTATTTTTGCAAGGATAAGAAGTGATACTCAAGAATGTACCTTTTATTTTTTTTCTGGGATAAATACTCCTATTAATGTCAAAGTTCTCTAAATCTTGACAGAAATTGATATTTTGGGTGGAAATGTCCTTATTTTGTAGAGGAATACAGGAATTCATGAAACACTGTATTCTATTATGCTCCAAAGGAACATTCTGTAGAGATAATGTCTACCTTTGGGGATGAAAACCAGTATTTTGTTTAGAAAATGCTATTTTTAGGAATGAAAAGCATTACTTTGGTAAGAAAATGAAATATTTGAAAGGATAATTAGTGATACTTATGAGATTCCTTTTTATTTCTGAGATAAGCAAGGATATTAGTGTGAAAGTTTTCTACATTATGACACAACTTGATATTTCTGGTGGGAATGTCCTTATTTTGTAGAGGAATTTGGGAATTCTTGAATCACTGTATTCTATTAGGCTCCAAAGCATCATTCTGTAGGGATAAAGTCTTTCTTTGTGTATGAAAACCAGTGTTTTGTTTAGAAATGCTATTTTTAGGAATGAAATGCTTTATTTTTGAAAGAAAATGAAATTTTTGCAAGGATAATTAGTGATACTTCAGTGATAACTTTTTATTTCTGGTATGTGTAGTGATATTCGTGTGAAAATTTTTAATGTTTTGACAGAAATTGATATTTCGGGTGGAACTGTCCTTATTTTGTAGAGTAAAACTGGTGTTCTGGAAACAATGTGTCATATTATACTCCTAAGTATCATTTAGTAGAGAGAATATCTTCTTTTGGGTATTAAAAACCATATGATGTTTAGAACATACTATTCTCAGGAATGAAAAGCATTTTCTTAGGTAAGAAAAATGTATTTTTGCCAGAATACGGAGTGATACTTAAGAGAGAACTTCTTATTTCTGGAAGAAGTGGTGATATTCATGTGTAAATGGTAAAAATTTTAACAGAAACTGTCATTTTGGGTGGAAATGTCCATAATTTGTAGAGGAAAACGGGTATTCTGGTAGAAATGCATCCTATAATGCTACAGTGCATCATTTTCTAGAGAAAATATCTTCTTTTGGTTATGAAAACAGGTATTAGGTTTAGAAAATGCTATTTTTAGTGAAGAAAATTCATATTTTCGAAAGAAACTCAAATATTTGCCAGGATAAATGGTGATGCTTTAGAGAGAACTTATTATTTCTGGTCTATGTAGTGAAAGTCGTGTGTAAATTTCAAAAATTAGAACAGAAATTGATCTTTAGGGGGGAAGTGTCCTTATTTGAAAGAGGAATTCCGGTATTCTGTAAACAATGTATCATATTATGCTGCAAATATTCATTTTTTAGAGGAACTGTCTTCTTTTGAGGATGAAACCCAGTATTTTGGGGAGAAAATGATATTTTTAGGGCTGAAAAGCATTGTATTTGTTAAGAAAAATGTATTTTTGCAAGGATAAGAAGTGATACTCAAGAATGTACCTTTTATTTTTTTTCTGGGATAAATACTCCTATTAATGTCAAAGTTCTCTAAATCTTGACAGAAATTGATATTTTGGGTGGAAATGTCCTTATTTTGTAGAGGAATACAGGAATTCATGAAACACTGTATTCTATTATGCTCCAAAGGAACATTCTGTAGAGATAATGTCTACTTTTGGGGATGAAAACCAGTATTTTGTTTAGAAAATGCTATTTTTAGGAATGAAAAGCATTACTTTGGTAAGAAAATGAAATATTTGAAAGGATAATTAGTGATACTTATGAGATTCCTTTTTATTTCTGAGATAAGCAAGGATATTAGTGTGAAAGTTTTCTACATTATGACACAACTTGATATTTCTGGTGGGAATGTCCTTATTTTGTAGAGGAATTTGGGAATTATTGAATCACTGTATTCTATTAGGCTCCAAAGCATCATTCTGTAGGGATAAAGTCTTTCTTTGTGTATGAAAACCAGTGTTTTGTTTAGAAATGCTATTTTTAGGAATGAAATGCTTTATTTTTGAAAGAAAATGAAATTTTTGCAAGGATAATTAGTGATACTTCAGTGATAACTTTTTATTTCTGGTATGTGTAGTGATATTCGTGTGAAAATTTTTAATGTTTTGACAGAAATTGATATTTCGGGTGGAACTGTCCTTATTTTGTAGAGTAAAACTGGTGTTCTGGAAACAATGTGTCATATTATACTCCTAAGTATCATTTAGTAGAGAGAATATCTTCTTTTGGGAATTAAAAACCATATGATGTTTAGAACATACTATTCTCAGGAATGAAAAGCATTTTCTTAGGTAAGAAAAATGTATTTTTGCCAGAATACGGAGTGATACTTAAGAGAGAACTTCTTATTTCTGGAAGAAGTGGTGATATTCATGTGTAAATGGTAAAAATTTTAACAGAAACTGTCATTTTGGGTGGAAATGTCCATAATTTGTAGAGGAAAACGGGTATTCTGGTAGAAATGCATCCTATAATGCTACAGTGCATCATTTTCTAGAGAAAATATCTTCTTTTGGTTATGAAAACAGGTATTAGGTTTAGAAAATGCTATTTTTAGTGAAGAAAATTCATATTTTCAAAAGAAACTCAAATATTTGCCAGGATAAATGGTGATGCTTTAGAGAGAACTTATTATTTCTGGTCTATGTAGTGAAAGTCGTGTGTAAATTTCAAAAATTAGAACAGAAATTGATCTTTAGGGGGGAAGTGTCCTTATTTGAAAGAGGAATTCCGGTATTCTGTAAACAATGTATCATATTATGCTGCAAATATTCATTTTTTAGAGGAACTGTCTTCTTTTGAGGATGAAACCCAGTATTTTGGGGAGAAAATGATATTTTTAGGGCTGAAAAGCATTGTATTTGTTAAGAAAAATGTATTTTTGCAAGGATAAGAAGTGATACTCAAGAATGTACCTTTTATTTTTTTCTGGGATAAGTACTGCTATTAATGTCAAAGTTCTCTAAATCTTGACAGAAATTGATATTTTGGGTGGAAATGTCCTTATTTTGTAGAGGAATACAGGAATTCATGAAACACTGTATTCTATTATGCTCCAAAGGAACATTCTTTAGAGATAATGTCTACCTTTGGGGATGAAAACCAGTATTTTGTTTAGAAAATGCTATTTTTAGGAATGAAAAGCATTAGTTTGGTAAGAAAATGAAATATTTGAAAGGATAATTAGTGATACTTATGAGATTCCTTTTTATTTCTGAGATAAGCAAGGATATTAGTGTGAAAGTTTTCTACATTATGACACAACTTGATATTTCTGGTGGGAATGTCCTTATTTTGTAGAGGAATTTGGGAATTATTGAATCACTGTATTCTATTAGGCTCCAAAGCATCATTCTGTAGGGATAAAGTCTTTCTTTGTGTATGAAAACCAGTGTTTTGTTTAGAAATGCTATTTTTAGAAATGAAATGCTTTATTTTTGAAAGAAAATGAAATTTTTGCAAGGATAATTAGTGATACTTCAGTGATAACTTTTTATTTCTGGTATGTGTAGTGATATTCGTGTGAAAATTTTTAATGTTTTGACAGAAATTGATATTTCGGGTGGAACTGTCCTTATTTTGTAGAGTAAAACTGGTGTTCTGGAAACAATGTGTCATATTATACTCCTAAGTATCATTTAGTAGAGAGAATATCTTCTTTTGGGAATTAAAAACCATATGTTGTTTAGAACATACTATTCTCAGGAATGAAAAGCATTTTCTTAGGTAAGAAAAATGTATTTTTGCCAGAATACATAGTGATACTTAAGAGAGAACTTCTTATTTCTGGAAGAAGTGGTGATATTCATGTGTAAATGGTAAAAATTTTAACAGAAATTGTCATTTTGGGTGGAAATGTCCATAATTTGTAGAGGAAAACGGGTATTCTGGTAGAAATGCATCCTATAATGCTACAGTGCATCATTTTCTAGAGAAAATATCTTCTTTTGGTTATGAAAACAGGTATTAGGTTTAGAAAATGCTATTTTTAGTGAAGAAAATTCATATTTTCAAAAGAAACTCAAATATTTGCCAGGATAAATGGTGATGCTTTAGAGAGAACTTATTATTTCTGGTCTATGTAGTGAAAGTCGTGTGTAAATTTCAAAAATTAGAACAGAAATTGATCTTTAGGGGGGAAGTGTCCTTATTTGAAAGAGGAATTCCGGTATTCTGTAAACAATGTATCATATTATGCTGCAAATATTCATTTTTTAGAGGAACTGTCTTCTTTTGAGGATGAAACCCAGTATTTTGAGGAGAAAATGATATTTTTAGGGCTGAAAAGCATTGTATTTGTTAAGAAAAACGTATTTTTGCAAGGATAAGAAGTGATACTCAAGAATGTACCTTTTTTTTTTTTTCTGGGATAAGTACTGCTATTATTGTCAAAGTTCTCTAAATCTTGACAGAAATTGATATTTTGGGTGGAAATGTCCTTATTTTGTAGAGGAATACAGGAATTCATGAAACACTGTATTCTATTATGCTCCAAAGGAACATTCTGTAGAGATAATGTCTACCTTTGGGGATGAAAACCAGTATTTTGTTTAGAAAATGCTATTTTTAGGAATGAAAAGCATTAGTTTGGTAAGAAAATGAAATATTTGAAAGGATAATTAGTGATACTTATGAGATTCCTTTTTATTTCTGAGATAAGCAAGGATATTAGTGTGAAAGTTTTCTACATTATGACACAACTTGATATTTCTGGTGGGAATGTCCTTATTTTGTAGAGGAATTTGGGAATTATTGAATCACTGTATTCTATTAGGCTCCAAAGCATCATTCTGTAGGGATAAAGTCTTTCTTTGTGTATGAAAACCAGTGTTTTGTTTAGAAATGCTATTTTTAGGAATGAAATGCTTTATTTTTGAAAGAAAATGAAATGTTTGCAAGGATAATTAGTGATACTTCAGTGATAACATTTTATTTCTGGTATGTGTAGTGATATTCGTGTGAAAATTTTTAATGTTTTGACAGAAATTGATATTTCGGGTGGAACTGTCCTTATTTTGTAGAGTAAAACTGGTGTTCTGGAAACAATGTGTCATATTATGCTCCTAAGTATCATTTAGTAGAGAGAATATCTTCTTTTGGGAATTAAAAACCATATGATGTTTAGAACATACTATTCTCAGGAATGAAAAGCATTTTCTTAGGTAAGAAAAATGTATTTTTGCCAGAATACGGAGTGATACTTAAGAGAGAACTTCTTATTTCTGGAAGAAGTGGTGATATTCATGTGTAAATGGTAAAAATTTTAACAGAAACTGTCATTTTGGGTGGAAATGTCCATAATTTGTAGAGGAAAACGGGTATTCTGGTAGAAATGCATCCTATAATGCTACAGTGCATCATTTTCTAGAGAAAATATCTTCTTTTGGTTATGAAAACAGGTATTAGGTTTAGAAAATGCTATTTTTAGTGAAGAAAATTCATATTTTCAAAAGAAACTCAAATATTTGCCAGGATAAATGGTGATGCTTTAGAGAGAACTTATTATTTCTGGTCTATGTAGTGAAAGTCGTGTGTAAATTTCAAAAATTAGAACAGAAATTGATCTTTAGGGGGGAAGTGTCCTTATTTGAAAGAGGAATTCCGGTATTCTGTAAACAATGTATCATATTATGCTGCAAATATTCATTTTTTAGAGGAACTGTCTTCTTTTGAGGATGAAACCCAGTATTTTGGGGAGAAAATGATATTTTTAGGGCTGAAAAGCATTGTATTTGTTAAGAAAAATGTATTTTTGCAAGGATAAGAAGTGATACTCAAGAATGTACCTTTTATTTTTTTTCTGGGATAAGTACTGCTATTATTGTCAAAGTTCTCTAAATCTTGACAGAAATTGATATTTTGGGTGGAAATGTCCTTATTTTGTAGAGGAATACAGGAATTCATGAAACACTGTATTCTATTATGCTCCAAAGGAACATTCTGTAGAGATAATGTCTACCTTTGGGGATGAAAACCAGTATTTTGTTTAGAAAATGCTATTTTTAGGAATGAAAAGCATTACTTTGGTAAGAAAATGAAATATTTGAAAGGATAATTAGTGATACTTATGAGATTCCTTTTTATTTCTGAGATAAGCAAGGATATTAGTGTGAAAGTTTTCTACATTATGACACAACTTGATATTTCTGGTGGGAATGTCCTTATTTTGTAGAGGAATTTGGGAATTCTTGAATCACTGTATTCTATTAGGCTCCAAAGCATCATTCTGTAGGGATAAAGTCTTTCTTTGTGTATGAAAACCAGTGTTTTGTTTAGAAATGCTATTTTTAGGAATGAAATGCTTTATTTTTGAAAGAAAATGAAATTTTTGCAAGGATAATTAGTGATACTTCAGTGATAACTTTTTATTTCTGGTATGTGTAGTGATATTCGTGTGAAAATTTTTAATGTTTTGACAGAAATTGATATTTCGGGTGGAACTGTCCTTATTTTGTAGAGTAAAACTGGTGTTCTGGAAACAATGTGTCATATTATGCTCCTAAGTATCATTTAGTAGAGAGAATATCTTCTTTTGGGAATTAAAAACCATATGTTGTTTAGAACATACTATACTCAGGAATGAAAAGCATTTTCTTAGGTAAGAAAAATGTATTTTTGCCAGAATACGGAGTGATACTTAAGAGAGAACTTTTTATTTCTGGAAGAAGTGGTGATATTCATGTGTAAATGGTAAAAATTTTAACAGAAACTGTCATTTTGGGTGGAAATGTCCATAATTTGTAGAGGAAAACGGGTATTCTGGTAGAAATGCATCCTATAATGCTACAGTGCATCATTTTCTAGAGAAAATATCTTCTTTTGGTTATGAAAACAGGCATTAGGTTTAGAAAATGCTATTTTTAGTGAAGAAAATTCATATTTTCGAAAGAAACTCAAATATTTGCCAGGATAAATGGTGATGCTTTAGAGAGAACTTATTATTTCTGGTCTATGTAGTGAAAGTCGTGTGTAAATTTCAAAAATTAGAACAGAAATTGATCTTTAGGGGGGAAGTGTCCTTATTTGAAAGAGGAATTCCGGTATTCTGTAAACAGTGTATCATATTATGCTGCAAATATTCATTTTTTAGAGGAACTGTCTTCTTTTGAGGATGAAACCCAGTATTTTGGGGAGAAAATGATATTTTTAGGGCTGAAAAGCATTGTATTTGTTAAGAAAAATGTATTTTTGCAAGGATAAGAAGTGATACTCAAGAATGTACCTTTTTTTCTTTTCTGGGATAAGTACTGCTATTATTGTCAAAGTTCTCTAAATCTTGACAGAAATTGATATTTTGGGTGGAAATGTCCTTATTTTGTAGAGGAATACAGGAATTCATGAAACACTGTATTCTATTATGCTCCAAAGGAACATTCTGTAGAGATAATGTCTACCTTTGGGGATGAAAACCAGTATTTTGTTTAGAAAATGCTATTTTTAGGAATGAAAAGCATTAGTTTGGTAAGAAAATGAAATATTTGAAAGGATAATTAGTGATACTTATGAGATTCCTTTTTATTTCTGGGATAAGCAAGGATATTAGTGTGAAAGTTTTCTACATTATGACACAACTTGAAATTTCTGGTGGGAATGTCCTTATTTTGTAGAGGAATTTGGGAATTCTTGAATCACTGTATTCTATTAGGCTCCAAAGCATCATTCTGTAGGGATAAAGTCTTTCTTTGTGTATGAAAACCAGTGTTTTGTTTGGAAATGCTATTTTTAGGAATGAAATGCTTTATTTTTGAAAGAAAATGAAATTTTTGCAAGGATAATTAGTGATACTTCAGTGATAACTTTTTATTTCTGGTATGTGTAGTGATATTCGTGTGAAAAGTTTTAATGTTTTGACAGAAATTGATATTTCGGGTGGAACTGTCCTTATTTTGTAGAGTAAAACTGGTGTTCTGGAAACAATGTGTCATATTATGCTCCTAAGTATCATTTAGTAGAGAGAATATCTTCTTTTGGGAATTAAAAACCATATGTTGTTTAGAACATACTATACTCAGGAATGAAAAGCATTTTCTTAGGTAAGAAAAATGTATTTTTGCCAGAATACGGAGTGATACTTAAGAGAGAACTTCTTATTTCTGGAAGAAGTGGTGATATTCATGTGTAAATGGTAAAAATTTTAACAGAAACTGTCATTTTGGGTGGAAATGTCCATAATTTGTAGAGGAAAACGGGTATTCTGGTAGAAATGCATCCTATAATGCTACAGTGCATCATTTTCTAGAGAAAATATCTTCTTTTGGTTATGAAAACAGGCATTAGGTTTAGAAAATGCTATTTTTAGTGAAGAAAATTCATATTTTCGAAAGAAACTCAAATATTTGCCAGGATAAATGGTGATGCTTTAGAGAGAACTTATTATTTCTGGTCTATGTAGTGAAAGTCGTGTGTAAATTTCAAAAATTAGAACAGAAATTGATCTTTAGGGGGGAAGTGTCCTTATTTGAAAGAGGAATTTTGGTATTCTGTAAACAGTGTATCATATTATGCTGCAAATATTCATTTTTTAGAGGAACTGTCTTCTTTTGAGGATGAAACCCAGTATTTTGGGGAGAAAATGATATTTTTAGGGCTGAAAAGCATTGTATTTGTTAAGAAAAATGTATTTTTGCAAGGATAAGAAGTGATACTCAAGAATGTACCTTTTTTTTTTTTCTGGGATAAGTACTGCTATTATTGTCAAAGTTCTCTAAATCTTGACAGAAATTGATATTTTGGGTGGAAATGTCCTTATTTTGTAGAGGAATACAGGAATTCATGAAACACTGTATTCTATTATGCTCCAAAGGAACATTCTGTAGAGATAATGTCTACCTTTGGGGATGAAAACCAGTATTTTGTTTAGAAAATGCTATTTTTAGGAATGAAAAACATTAGTTTGGTAAGAAAATGAAATATTTGAAAGGATAATTAGTGATACTTATGAGATTCCTTTTTATTTCTGAGATAAGCAAGGATATTAGTGTGAAAGTTTTCTACATTATGACACAACTTGATATTTTTGGTGGGAATGTCCTTATTTTGTAGAGGAATACAGGAATTCTTGAATCACTGTATTCTATTAGGCTCCAAAGCATCATTCTGTAGGGATAAAGTCTTTCTTTGTGTATGAAAACCAGTGTTTTGTTTAGAAATGCTATTTTTAGGAATGAAATGCTTTATTTTTGAAAGAAAATGAAATTTTTGCAAGGATAATTAGTGATACTTCAGTGATAACTTTTTATTTCTGGTATGTGTAGTGATATTCGTGTGAAAATTTTTAATGTTTTGACAGAAATTGATATTTCGGGTGGAACTGTCCTTATTTTGTAGAGTAAAACTGGTGTTCTGGAAACAATGTGTCATATTATGCTCCTAAGTATCATTTAGTAGAGAGAATATCTTCTTTTGGGAATTAAAAACCATATGTTGTTTAGAACATACTATACTCAGGAATGAAAAGCATTTTCTTACGTAAGAAAAATGTATTTTTGCCAGAATACGGAGTGATACTTAAGAGAGAACTTCTTATTTCTGGAAGAAGTGGTGATATTCATGTGTAAATGGTAAAAGTTTTAACAGAAACTGTCATTTTGGGTGGAAATGTCCATAATTTGTAGAGGAAAACGGGTATTCTGGTAGAAATGCATCCTATAATGCTACAGTGCATCATTTTCTAGAGAAAATATCTTCTTTTGGTTATGAAAACAGGCATTAGGTTTAGAAAATGCTATTTTTAGTGAAGAAAATTCATATTTTCAAAAGAAACTCAAATATTTGCCAGGATAAATGGTGATGCTTTAGAGAGAACTTATTATTTCTGGTCTATGTAGTGAAAGTCGTGTGTAAATTTAAAAAATTAGAACAGAAATTGATCTTTAGGGGGGAAGTGTCCTTATTTGAAAGAGGAATTCCGGTATTCTGTAAACAATGTATCATATTATGCTGCAAATATTCATTTTTTAGAGGAACTGTCTTCTTTTGAGGATGAAACCCAGTATTTTGGGGAGAAAATGATATTTTTAGGGCTGAAAAGCATTGTATTTGTTAAGAAAAATGTATTTTTGCAAGGATAAGAAGTGATACTCAAGAATGTACCTTTTATTTTTTTCTGGGATAAGTACTGCTATTAATGTCAAAGTTCTCTAAATCTTGACAGAAATTGATATTTTGGGTGGAAATGTCCTTATTTTGTAGAGGAATACAGGAATTCATGAAACACTGTATTCTATTATGCTCCAAAGGAACATTCTGTAGAGATAATGTCTACCTTTGGGGATGAAAACCAGTATTTTGTTTAGAAAATGCTATTTTTAGGAATGAAAAGCATTAGTTTGGTAAGAAAATGAAATATTTGAAAGGATAATTAGTGATACTTATGAGATTCCTTTTTATTTCTGAGATAAGCAAGGATATTAGTGTGAAAGTTTTCTACATTATGACACAACTTGATATTTTTGGTGGGAATGTCCTTATTTTGTAGAGGAATTTGGGAATTCTTGAATCACTGTATTCTATTAGGCTCCAAAGGAACATTCTGTAGGGATAAAGTCTTTCTTTGTGTATGAAAACCAGTGTTTTGTTTAGAAATGCTATTTTTAGGAATGAAATGCTTTATTTTTGAAAGAAAATGAAATTTTTGCAAGGATAATTAGTGATACTTCAGTGATAACTTTTTATTTCTGGTATGTGTAGTGATATTCGTGTGAAAATTTTTAATGTTTTGACAGAAATTGATATTTCGGGTGGAACTGTCCTTATTTTGTAGAGTAAAACTGGTGTTCTGGAAACAATGTGTCATATTATGCTCCTAAGTATCATTTAGTAGAGAGAATATCTTCTTTTGGGAATTAAAAACCATATGTTGTTTAGAACATACTATACTCAGGAATGAAAAGCATTTTCTTAGGTAAGAAATATGTATTTTTGCCAGAATACGGAGTGATACTTAAGAGAGAACTTCTTATTTCTGGAAGAAGTGGTGATATTCATGTGTAAATGGTAAAAATTTTAACAGAAACTGTCATTTTGGGTGGAAATGTCCATAATTTGTAGAGGAAAACGGGTATTCTGGTAGAAATGCATCCTATAATGCTACAGTGCATCATTTTCTAGAGAAAATATCTTCTTTTGGTTATGAAAACAGGTATTAGGTTTAGAAAATGCTATTTTTAGTGAAGAAAATTCATATTTTCAAAAGAAACTCAAATATTTGCCAGGATAAATGGTGATGCTTTAGAGAGAACTTATTATTTCTGGTCTATGTAGTGAAAGTTGTGTGTAAATTTCAAAAATTAGAACAGAAATTGATCTTTAGGGGGGAAGTGTCCTTATTTGAAAGAGGAATTCCGGTATTCTGTAAACAATGTATCATATTATGCTGCAAATATTCATTTTTTAGAGGAACTGTCTTCTTTTGAGGATGAAACCCAGTATTTTGGGGAGAAAATGATATTTTTAGGGCTGAAAAGCATTGTATTTGTTAAGAAAAATGTATTTTTGCAAGGATAAGAAGTGATACTCAAGAATGTACCTTTTTTTTTTTTCTGGGATAAGTACTGCTATTATTGTCAAAGTTCTCTAAATCTTGACAGAAATTGATATTTTGGGTGGAAATGTCCTTATTTTGTAGAGGAATACAGGAATTCATGAAACACTGTATTCTATTATGCTCCAAAGGAACATTCTGTAGAGATAATGTCTACCTTTGGGGATGAAAACCAGTATTTTGTTTAGAAAATGCTATTTTTAGGAATGAAATGCTTTATTTTTGAAAGAAAATGAAATTTTTGCAAGGATAATTAGTGATACTTCAGTGATAACTTTTTATTTCTGGTATGTGTAGTGATATTCGTGTGAAAATTTTTAATGTTTTGACAGAAATTGATATTTCGGGTGGAACTGTCCTTATTTTGTAGAGTAAAACTGGTTTTCTGGAAACAGTGTGTCATCTTATGCTCCTAAGTATCATTTAGTAGAGAGAATATCTTCTTTTGGGAATTAAAAACCATATGTTGTTTAGAACATACTATACTCAGGAATGAAAAGCATTTTCTTAGGTAAGAAAAATGTATTTTTGCCAGAATACGGAGTGATACTTAAGAGAGAACTTCTTATTTCTGGAAGAAGTGGTGATATTCATGTGTAAATGGTAAAAATTTTAACAGAAACTGTCATTTTGGGTGGAAATGTCCATAATTTGTAGAGGAAAACGGGTATTCTGGTAGAAATGCATCCTATAATGCTACAGTGCATCATTTTCTAGAGAAAATATCTTCTTTTGGTTATGAAAACAGGTATTAGGTTTAGAAAATGCTATTTTTAGTGAAGAAAATTCATATTTTCAAAAGAAACTCAAATATTTGCCAGGATAAATGGTGATGCTTTAGAGAGAACTTATTATTTCTGGTCTATGTAGTGAAAGTCGTGTGTAAATTTCAAAAATTAGAACAGAAATTGATCTTTAGGGGGGAAGTGTCCTTATTTGAAAGAGGAATTCCGGTATTCTGTAAACAATGTATCATATTATGCTGCAAATATTCATTTTTTAGAGGAACTGTCTTCTTTTGAGGATGAAACCCAGTATTTTGGGGAGAAAATGATATTTTTAGGGCTGAAAAGCATTGTATTTGTTAAGAAAAATGTATTTTTGCAAGGATAAGAAGTGATACTCAAGAATGTACCTTTTATTTTTTTCTGGGATAAGTACTGCTATTAATGTCAAAGTTCTCTAAATCTTGACAGAAATTGATATTTTGGGTGGAAATGTCCTTATTTTGTAGAGGAATACAGGAATTCATGAAACACTGTATTCTATTATGCTCCAAAGGAACATTCTGTAGAGATAATGTCTACCTTTGGGGATGAAAACCAGTATTTTGTTTAGAAAATGCTATTTTTAGGAATGAAAAGCATTAGTTTGGTAAGAAAATGAAATATTTGAAAGGATAATTAGTGATACTTATGAGATTCCTTTTTATTTCTGAGATAAGCAAGGATATTAGTGTGAAAGTTTTCTACATTATGACACAACTTGATATTTTTGGTGGGAATGTCCTTATTTTGTAGAGGACTTTGGGAATTCTTGAATCACTGTATTCTATTAGGCTCCAAAGCATCATTCTGTAGGGATAAAGTCTTTCTTTGTGTATGAAAACCAGTGTTTTGTTTAGAAATGCTATTTTTAGGAATGAAATGCTTTATTTTTGAAAGAAAATGAAATTTTTGCAAGGATAATTAGTGATACTTCAGTGATAACTTTTTATTTCTGGTATGTGTAGTGATATTCGTGTGAAAATTTTTAATGTTTTGACAGAAATTGATATTTCGGGTGGAACTGTCCTTATTTTGTAGAGTAAAACTGGTGTTCTGGAAACAATGTGTCATATTATGCTCCTAAGTATCATTTAGTAGAGAGAATATCTTCTTTTGGGAATTAAAAACCATATGTTGTTTAGAACATACTATACTCAGGAATGAAAAGCATTTTCTTAGGTAAGAAATATGTATTTTTGCCAGAATACGGAGTGATACTTAAGAGAGAACTTCTTATTTCTGGAAGAAGTGGTGATATTCATGTGTAAATGGTAAAAATTTTAACAGAAACTGTCATTTTGGGTGGAAATGTCCATAATTTGTAGAGGAAAACGGGTATTCTGGTAGAAATGCATCCTATAATGCTACAGTGCATCATTTTCTAGAGAAAATATCTTCTTTTGGTTATGAAAACAGGTATTAGGTTTAGAAAATGCTATTTTTAGTGAAGAAAATTCATATTTTCAAAAGAAACTCAAATATTTGCCAGGATAAATGGTGATGCTTTAGAGAGAACTTATTATTTCTGGTCTATGTAGTGAAAGTTGTGTGTAAATTTCAAAAATTAGAACAGAAATTGATCTTTAGGGGGGAAGTGTCCTTATTTGAAAGAGGAATTCCGGTATTCTGTAAACAATGTATCATATTATGCTGCAAATATTCATTTTTTAGAGGAACTGTCTTCTTTTGAGGATGAAACCCAGTATTTTGGGGAGAAAATGATATTTTTAGGGCTGAAAAGCATTGTATTTGTTAAGAAAAATGTATTTTTGCAAGGATAAGAAGTGATACTCAAGAATGTACCTTTTTTTTTTTTTCTGGGATAAGTACTGCTATTATTGTCAAAGTTCTCTAAATCTTGACAGAAATTGATATTTTGGGTGGAAATGTCCTTATTTTGTAGAGGAATACAGGAATTCATGAAACACTGTATTCTATTATGCTCCAAAGGAACATTCTGTAGAGATAATGTCTACCTTTGGGGATGAAAACCAGTATTTTGTTTAGAAAATGCTATTTTTAGGAATGAAATGCTTTATTTTTGAAAGAAAATGAAATTTTTGCAAGGATAATTAGTGATACTTCAGTGATAACTTTTTATTTCTGGTATGTGTAGTGATATTCGTGTGAAAATTTTTAATGTTTTGACAGAAATTGATATTTCGGGTGGAACTGTCCTTATTTTGTAGAGTAAAACTGGTGTTCTGGAAACAATGTGTCATATTATGCTCCTAAGTATCATTTAGTAGAGAGAATATCTTCTTTTGGGAATTAAAAACCATATGTTGTTTAGAACATACTATACTCAGGAATGAAAAGCATTTTCTTAGGTAAGAAATATGTATTTTTGCCAGAATACGGAGTGATACTTAAGAGAGAACTTCTTATTTCTGGAAGAAGTGGTGATATTCATGTGTAAATGGTAAAAATTTTAACAGAAACTGTCATTTTGGGTGGAAATGTCCATAATTTGTAGAGGAAAACGGGTATTCTGGTAGAAATGCATCCTATAATGCTACAGTGCATCATTTTCTAGAGAAAATATCTTCTTTTGGTTATGAAAACAGGTATTAGGTTTAGAAAATGCTATTTTTAGTGAAGAAAATTCATATTTTCAAAAGAAACTCAAATATTTGCCAGGATAAATGGTGATGCTTTAGAGAGAACTTATTATTTCTGGTCTATGTAGTGAAAGTTGTGTGTAAATTTCAAAAATTAGAACAGAAATTGATCTTTAGGGGGGAAGTGTCCTTATTTGAAAGAGGAATTCCGGTATTCTGTAAACAATGTATCATATTATGCTGCAAATATTCATTTTTTAGAGGAACTGTCTTCTTTTGAGGATGAAACCCAGTATTTTGGGGAGAAAATGATATTTTTAGGGCTGAAAAGCATTGTATTTGTTAAGAAAAATGTATTTTTGCAAGGATAAGAAGTGATACTCAAGAATGTACCTTTTTTTTTTTTCTGGGATAAGTACTGCTATTATTGTCAAAGTTCTCTAAATCTTGACAGAAATTGATATTTTGGGTGGAAATGTCCTTATTTTGTAGAGGAATACAGGAATTCATGAAACACTGTATTCTATTATGCTCCAAAGGAACATTCTGTAGAGATAATGTCTACCTTTGGGGATGAAAACCAGTATTTTGTTTAGAAAATGCTATTTTTAGGAATGAAATGCTTTATTTTTGAAAGAAAATGAAATTTTTGCAAGGATAATTAGTGATACTTCAGTGATAACTTTTTATTTCTGGTATGTGTAGTGATATTCGTGTGAAAATTTTTAATGTTTTGACAGAAATTGATATTTTGGGTGGAACTGTCCTTATTTTGTAGAGTAAAACTGGTTTTCTGGAAACAGTGTGTCATCTTATGCTCCTAAGTATCATTTAGTAGAGAGAATATCTTCTTTTGGGAATTAAAAACCATATGTTGTTTAGAACATACTATACTCAGGAATGAAAAGCATTTTCTTAGGTAAGAAAAATGTATTTTTGCCAGAATACGGAGTGATACTTAAGAGAGAACTTCTTATTTCTGGAAGAAGTGGTGATATTCATGTGTAAATGGTAAAAATTTTAACAGAAACTGTCATTTTGGGTGGAAATGTCCATAATTTGTAGAGGAAAACGGGTATTCTGGTAGAAATGCATCCTATAATGCTACAGTGCATCATTTTCTAGAGAAAATATCTTCTTTTGGTTATGAAAACAGGTATTAGGTTTAGAAAATGCTATTTTTAGTGAAGAAAATTCATATTTTCAAAAGAAACTCAAATATTTGCCAGGATAAATGGTGATGCTTTAGAGAGAACTTATTATTTCTGGTCTATGTAGTGAAAGTCGTGTGTAAATTTCAAAAATTAGAACAGAAATTGATCTTTAGGGGGGAAGTGTCCTTATTTGAAAGAGGAATTCCGGTATTCTGTAAACAATGTATCATATTATGCTGCAAATATTCATTTTTTAGAGGAACTGTCTTCTTTTGAGGATGAAACCCAGTATTTTGGGGAGAAAATGATATTTTTAGGGCTGAAAAGCATTGTATTTGTTAAGAAAAATGTATTTTTGCAAGGATAAGAAGTGATAATCAAGAATGTACCTTTTATTTTTTTTCTGGGATAAGTACTGCTATTAATGTCAAAGTTCTCTAAATCTTGACAGAAATTGATATTTTGGGTGGAAATGTCCTTATTTTGTAGAGGAATACAGGAATTCATGAAACACTGTATTCTATTATGCTCCAAAGGAACATTCTGTAGAGATAATGTCTACCTTTGGGGATGAAAACCAATATTTTGTTTAGAAAATGCTATTTTTAGGAATGAAAAGCATTAGTTGGTAAGAAAATGAAATATTTGAAAGGATAATTAGTGATACTAATGAGATTCCTTTTTATTTCTGGGATAAGCAAGGATATTAGTGTGAAAGTTTTCTACATTATGACACAACTTGATATTTTTGGTGGGAATGTCCTTATTTTGTAGAAGAATTTGGGAATTCTTGAATCACTGTATTCTATTAGGCTCCAAAGCATCATTCTGTAGGGATAAAGTCTTTCTTTGTGTATGAAAACCAGTGTTTTGTTTAGAAATGCTATTTTTAGGAATGAAATGCTTTATTTTTGAAAGAAAATGAAATTTTTGCAAGGATAATTAGTGATACTTCAGTGATAACTTTTTATTTCTGGTATGTGTAGTGATATTCGTGTGAAAATTTTTAATGTTTTGACAGAAATTGATATTTCGGGTGGAACTGTCCTTATTTTGTAGAGTAAAACTGGTTTTCTGGAAACAGTGTGTCATCTTATGCTCCTAAGTATCATTTAGTAGAGAGAATATCTTCTTTTGGGAATTAAAAACCATATGTTGTTTAGAACATACTATACTCAGGAATGAAAAGCATTTTCTTAGGTAAGAAAAATGTATTTTTGCCAGAATACGGAGTGATACTTAAGAGAGAACTTCTTATTTCTGGAAGAAGTGGTGATATTCATGTGTAAATGGTAAAAATTTTAACAGAAACTGTCATTTTGGGTGGAAATGTCCATAATTTGTAGAGGAAAACGGGTATTCTGGTAGAAATGCATCCTATAATGCTACAGTGCATCATTTTCTAGAGAAAATATCTTCTTTTGGTTATGAAAACAGGTATTAGGTTTAGAAAATGCTATTTTTAGTGAAGAAAATTCATATTTTCAAAAGAAACTCAAATATTTGCCAGGATAAATGGTGATGCTTTAGAGAGAACTTATTATTTCTGGTCTATGTAGTGAAAGTCGTGTGTAAATTTCAAAAATTAGAACAGAAATTGATCTTTAGGGGGGAAGTGTCCTTATTTGAAAGAGGAATTCCGGTATTCTGTAAACAATGTATCATATTATGCTGCAAATATTCATTTTTTAGAGGAACTGTCTTCTTTTGAGGATGAAACCCAGTATTTTGGGGAGAAAATGATATTTTTAGGGCTGAAAAGCATTGTATTTGTTAAGAAAAATGTATTTTTGCAAGGATAAGAAGTGATAATCAAGAATGTACCTTTTATTTTTTTTCTGGGATAAGTACTGCTATTAATGTCAAAGTTCTCTAAATCTTGACAGAAATTGATATTTTGGGTGGAAATGTCCTTATTTTGTAGAGGAATACAGGAATTCATGAAACACTGTATTCTATTATGCTCCAAAGGAACATTCTGTAGAGATAATGTCTACCTTTGGGGATGAAAACCAATATTTTGTTTAGAAAATGCTATTTTTAGGAATGAAAAGCATTAGTTGGTAAGAAAATGAAATATTTGAAAGGATAATTAGTGATACTAATGAGATTCCTTTTTATTTCTGGGATAAGCAAGGATATTAGTGTGAAAGTTTTCTACATTATGACACAACTTGATATTTTTGGTGGGAATGTCCTTATTTTGTAGAAGAATTTGGGAATTCTTGAATCACTGTATTCTATTAGGCTCCAAAGCATCATTCTGTAGGGATAAAGTCTTTCTTTGTGTATGAAAACCAGTGTTTTGTTTAGAAATGCTATTTTTAGGAATGAAATGCTTTATTTTTGAAAGAAAATGAAATTTTTGCAAGGATAATTAGTGATACTTCAGTGATAACTTTTTATTTCTGGTATGTGTAGTGATATTCGTGTGAAAATTTTTAATGTTTTGACAGAAATTGATATTTCGGGTGGAACTGTCCTTATTTTGTAGAGTAAAACTGGTGTTCTGGAAACAATGTGTCATATTATGCTCCTAAGTATCATTTAGTAGAGAGAATATCTTCTTTTGGGAATTAAAAACCATATGTTGTTTAGAACATACTATACTCAGGAATGAAAAGCATTTTCTTAGGTAAGAAAAATGTATTTTTGCCAGAATACGGAGTGATACTTAAGAGAGAACTTCTTATTTCTGGAAGAAGTGGTGATATTCATGTGTAAATGGTAAAAATTTTAACAGAAACTGTCATTTTGGGTGGAAATGTCCATAATTTGTAGAGGAAAACGGGTATTCTGGTAGAAATGCATCCTATAATGCTACAGTGCATCATTTTCTAGAGAAAATATCTTCTTTTGGTTATGAAAACAGGCATTAGGTTTAGAAAATGCTATTTTTAGTGAAGAAAATTCATATTTTCAAAAGAAACTCAAATATTTGCCAGGATAAATGGTGATGCTTTAGAGAGAACTTATTATTTCTGGTCTATGTAGTGAAAGTCGTGTGTAAATTTCAAAAATTAGAACAGAAATTGATCTTTAGGGGGGAAGTGTCCTTATTTGAAAGAGGAATTCCGGTATTCTGTAAACAATGTATCATATTATGCTGCAAATATTCATTTTTTAGAGGAACTGTCTTCTTTTGAGGATGAAACCCAGTATTTTGGGGAGAAAATGATATTTTTAGGGCTGAAAAGCATTGTATTTGTTAAGAAAAATGTACTTTTGCAAGGATAAGAAGTGATACTCAAGAATGTACCTTTTTTTTTTTTTTCTGGGATAAGTACTGCTATTATTGTCAAAGTTCTCTAAATCTTGACAGAAATTGATATTTTGGGTGGAAATGTCCTTATTTTGTAGAGGAATACAGGAATTCATGAAACACTGTATTCTATTATGCTCCAAAGGAACATTCTGTAGAGATAATGTCTACCTTTGGGGATGAAAATCAGTATTTTGTTTAGAAAATGCTATTTTTAGGAATGAAATGCTTTATTTTTGAAAGAAAATGAAATTTTTGCAAGGATAATTAGTGATACTTCAGTGATAACTTTTTATTTCTGGTATGTGTAGTGATATTCGTGTGAAAATTTTTAATGTTTTGACAGAAATTGATATTTCGGGTGGAACTGTCCTTATTTTGTAGAGTAAAACTGGTGTTCTGGAAACAGTGTGTCATATTATGCTCCTAAGTATCATTTAGTAGAGAGAATATCTTCTTTTGGGAATTCAAAACCATATGTTGTTTAGAACATACTATACTCAGGAATGAAAAGCATTTTCTTAGGTATGAAATATGTATTTTTGCCAGAATACGGAGTGATACTTAAGAGAGAACTTCTTATTTCTGGAAGAAGTGGTGATATTCATGTGTAAATGGTAAAAATTTTAACAGAAACTGTCATTTTGGGTGGAAATGTCCATAATTTGTAGAGGAAAACGGGTATTCTGGTAGAAATGCATCCTATAATGCTACAGTGCATCATTTTCTAGAGAAAATATCTTCTTTTGGTTATGAAAACAGGTATTAGGTTTAGAAAATGCTATTTTTAGTGAAGAAAATTCATATTTTCAAAAGAAACTCAAATATTTGCCAGGATAAATGGTGATGCTTTAGAGAGAACTTATTATTTCTGGTCTATGTAGTGAAAGTTGTGTGTAAATTTCAAAAATTAGAACAGAAATTGATCTTTAGGGGGGAAGTGTCCTTATTTGAAAGAGGAATTCCGGTATTCTGTAAACAATGTATCATATTATGCTGCAAATATTCATTTTTTAGAGGAACTGTCTTCTTTTGAGGATGAAACCCAGTATTTTGGGGAGAAAATGATATTTTTAGGGCTGAAAAGCATTGTATTTGTTAAGAAAAATGTATTTTTGCAAGGATAAGAAGTGATACTCAAGAATGTACCTTTTTTTTTTTTCTGGGATAAGTACTGCTATTATTGTCAAAGTTCTCTAAATCTTGACAGAAATTGATATTTTGGGTGGAAATGTCCTTATTTTGTAGAGGAATATAGGAATTCATGAAACACTGTATTCTATTATGCTCCAAAGGAACATTCTGTAGAGATAATGTCTACCTTTGGGGATGAAAACCAGTATTTTGTTTAGAAAATGCTATTTTTAGGAATGAAATGCTTTATTTTTGAAAGAAAATGAAATTTTTGCAAGGATAATTAGTGATACTTCAGTGATAACTTTTTATTTCTGGTATGTGTAGTGATATTCGTGTGAGAATTTTTAATGTTTTGACAGAAATTGATATTTCGGGTGGAACTGTCCTTATTTTGTAGAGTAAAACTGGTTTTCTGGAAACAGTGTGTCATCTTATGCTCCTAAGTATCATTTAGTAGAGAGAATATCTTCTTTTGGGAATTAAAAACCATATGTTGTTTAGAACATACTATACTCAGGAATGAAAAGCATTTTCTTAGGTAAGAAAAATGTATTTTTGCCAGAATACGGAGTGATACTTAAGAGAGAACTTCTTATTTCTGGAAGAAGTGGTGATATTCATGTGTAAATGGTAAAAATTTTAACAGAAACTGTCATTTTGGGTGGAAATGTCCATAATTTGTAGAGGAAAACGGGTATTCTGGTAGAAATGCATCCTATAATGCTACAGTGCATCATTTTCTAGAGAAAATATCTTCTTTTGGTTATGAAAACAGGTATTAGGTTTAGAAAATGCTATTTTTAGTGAAGAAAATTCATATTTTCAAAAGAAACTCAAATATTTGCCAGGATAAATGGTGATGCTTTAGAGAGAACTTATTATTTCTGGTCTATGTAGTGAAAGTCGTGTGTAAATTTCAAAAATTAGAACAGAAATTGATCTTTAGGGGGGAAGTGTCCTTATTTGAAAGAGGAATTCCGGTATTCTGTAAACAGTGTATCATATTATGCTGCAAATATTCATTTTTTAGAGGAACTGTCTTCTTTTGAGGATGAAACCCAGTATTTTGGGGAGAAAATGATATTTTTAGGGCTGAAAAGCATTGTATTTGTTAAGAAAAATGTATTTTTGCAAGGATAAGAAGTGATAATCAAGAATGTACCTTTTATTTTTTTTCTGGGATAAGTACTGCTATTAATGTCAAAGTTCTCTAAATCTTGACAGAAATTGATATTTTGGGTGGAAATGTCCTTATTTTGTAGAGGAATACAGGAATTCATGAAACACTGTATTCTATTATGCTCCAAAGGAACATTCTGTAGAGATAATGTCTACCTTTGGGGATGAAAACCAATATTTTGTTTAGAAAATGCTATTTTTAGGAATGAAAAGCATTAGTTTGGTAAGAAAATGAAATATTTGAAAGGATAATTAGTGATACTTATGAGATTCCTTTTTATTTCTGGGATAAGCAAGGATATTAGTGTGAAAGTTTTCTACATTATGACACAACTTGATATTTCTGGTGGGAATGTCCTTATTTTGTAGAGGAATTTGGGAATTCTTGAATAACTGTATTCTGTTAGGCTCCAAAGCATCATTCTGTAGGGATAAAGTCTTCCTTTGTGTATGAAAACCAGTATTTTGTTTAGAAAATGCTATTTTTAGGAATGAAAAGCATTAGTTTGGTAAGAAAATGAAATATTTGAAAGGATAATTAGTGATACTTATGAGATTCCTTTTTATTTCTGGGATAAGAAAGGATATTAGTGTGAAAGTTTTCTACATTATGACACAACTTGATATTTCTGGTGGGAATGTCCTTATTTTGTAGAGGAATTTGGGAATTCTTGAATCACTGTATTCTATTATGCTCCAAAGGAACATTCTGTAGAGATAATGTCTACCTTTGGGGATGAAAACCAGTATTTTGTTTAGAAAATGCTATTTTTAGGAATGAAATGCTTTATTTTTGAAAGAAAATGAAATTTTTGCAAGGATAATTAGTGATACTTCAGTGATAACTTTTTATTTCTGGTATGTGTAGTGATATTCGTGTGAAAATTTTTAATGTTTTGACAGAAATTGATATTTCGGGTGGAACTGTCCTTATTTTGTAGAGTAAAACTGGTGTTCTGGAAACAGTGTGTCATATTATGCTCCTAAGTATCATTTAGTAGAGAGAATATCTTCTTTTGGGAATTAAAAACCATATGTTGTTTAGAACATACTATACTCAGGAATGAAAAGCATTTTCTTAGGTAAGAAATATGTATTTTTGCCAGAATACGGAGTGATACTTAAGAGAGAACTTCTTATTTCTGGAAGAAGTGGTGATATTCATGTGTAAATGGTAAAAATTTTAACAGAAACTGTCATTTTGGGTGGAAATGTCCATAATTTGTAGAGGAAAACGGGTATTCTGGTAGAAATGCATCCTATAATGCTACAGTGCATCATTTTCTAGAGAAAATATCTTCTTTTGGTTATGAAAACAGGTATTAGGTTTAGAAAATGCTATTTTTAGTGAAGAAAATTCATATTTTCAAAAGAAACTCAAATATTTGCCAGGATAAATGGTGATGCTTTAGAGAGAACTTATTATTTCTGGTCTATGTAGTGAAAGTTGTGTGTAAATTTCAAAAATTAGAACAGAAATTGATCTTTAGGGGGGAAGTGTCCTTATTTGAAAGAGGAATTCCGGTATTCTGTAAACAATGTATCATATTATGCTGCAAATATTCATTTTTTAGAGGAACTGTCTTCTTTTGAGGATGAAACCCAGTATTTTGGGGAGAAAATGATATTTTTAGGGCTGAAAAGCATTGTATTTGTTAAGAAAAATGTACTTTTGCAAGGATAAGAAGTGATACTCAAGAATGTACCTTTTTTATTTTTCTGGGATAAGTACTCCTATTAATGTCAAAGTTCTCTAAATCTTGACAGAAATTGATATTTTGGGTGGAAATGTCCTTATTTTGTAGAGGAATACAGGAATTCATGAAACACTGTATTCTATTATGCTCCAAAGGAACATTCTGTAGAGATAATGTCTACCTTTGGGGATGAAAACCAGTATTTTGTTTAGAAAATGCTATTTTTAGGAATGAAATGCTTTATTTTTGAAAGAAAATGAAATTTTTGCAAGGATAATTAGTGATACTTCAGTGATAACTTTTTATTTCTGGTATGTGTAGTGATATTCGTGTGAAAATTTTTAATGTTTTGACAGAAATTGATATTTCGGGTGGAACTGTCCTTATTTTGTAGAGTAAAACTGGTGTTCTGGAAACAGTGTGTCATATTATGCTCCTAAGTATCATTTAGTAGAGAGAATATCTTCTTTTGGGAATTAAAAACCATATGTTGTTTAGAACATACTATACTCAGGAATGAAAAGCATTTTCTTAGGTAAGAAAAATGTATTTTTGCCAGAATACGGAGTGATACTTAAGAGAGAACTTCTTATTTCTGGAAGAAGTGGTGATATTCATGTGTAAATGGTAAAAATTTTAACAGAAACTGTCATTTTGGGTGGAAATGTCCATAATTTGTAGAGGAAAACGGGTATTCTGGTAGAAATGCATCCTATAATGCTACAGTGCATCATTTTCTAGAGAAAATATCTTCTTTTGGTTATGAAAACAGGTATTAGGTTTAGAAAATGCTATTTTTAGTGAAGAAAATTCATATTTTCAAAAGAAACTCAAATATTTGCCAGGATAAATGGTGATGCTTTAGAGAGAACTTATTATTTCTGGTCTATGTAGTGAAAGTTGTGTGTAAATTTCAAAAATTAGAACAGAAATTGATCTTTAGGGGGGAAGTGTCCTTATTTGAAAGAGGAATTCCGGTATTCTGTAAACAATGTATCATATTATGCTGCAAATATTCATTTTTTAGAGGAACTGTCTTCTTTTGAGGATGAAACCCAGTATTTTGGGGAGAAAATGATATTTTTAGGGCTGAAAAGCATTGTATTTGTTAAGAAAAATGTACTTTTGCAAGGATAAGAAGTGATACTCAAGAATGTACCTTTTTTATTTTTCTGGGATAAGTACTGCTATTAATGTCAAAGTTCTCTAAATCTTGACAGAAATTGATATTTTGGGTGGAAATGTCCTTATTTTGTAGAGGAATACAGGAATTCATGAAACACTGTATTCTATTATGCTCCAAAGGAACATTCTGTAGAGATAATGTCTACCTTTGGGGATGAAAACCAGTATTTTGTTTAGAAAATGCTATTTTTAGGAATGAAATGCTTTATTTTTGAAAGAAAATGAAATTTTTGCAAGGATAATTAGTGATACTTCAGTGATAACTTTTTATTTCTGGTATGTGTAGTGATATTCGTGTGAAAATTTTTAATGTTTTGACAGAAATTGATATTTCGGGTGGAACTGTCCTTATTTTGTAGAGTAAAACTGGTTTTCTGGAAACAATGTGTCATCTTATGCTCCTAAGTATCATTTAGTAGAGAGAATATCTTCTTTTGGGAATTAAAAACCATATGTTGTTTAGAACATACTATACTCAGGAATGAAAAGCATTTTCTTAGGTAAGAAAAATGTATTTTTGCCAGAATACGGAGTGATATTTAAGAGAGAACTTCTTATTTCTGGAAGAAGTGGTGATATTCATGTGTAAATGGTAAAAATTTTAACAGAAACTGTCATTTTGGGTGGAAATGTCCATAATTTGTAGAGGAAAACGGGTATTCTGGTAGAAATGCATCCTATAATGCTACAGTGCATCATTTTCTAGAGAAAATATCTTCTTTTGGTTATGAAAACAGGTATTAGGTTTAGAAAATGCTATTTTTAGTGAAGAAAATTCATATTTTCAAAAGAAACTCAAATATTTGCCAGGATAAATGGTGATGCTTTAGAGAGAACTTATTATTTCTGGTCTATGTAGTGAAAGTTGTGTGTAAATTTCAAAAATTAGAACAGAAATTGATCTTTAGGGGGGAAGTGTCCTTATTTGAAAGAGGAATTCCGGTATTCTGTAAACAATGTATCATATTATGCTGCAAATATTCATTTTTTAGAGGAACTGTCTTCTTTTGAGGATGAAACCCAGTATTTTGGGGAGAAAATGATATTTTTAGGGCTGAAAAGCATTGTATTTGTTAAGAAAAATGTATTTTTGCAAGGATAAGAAGTGATACTCAAGAATGTACCTTTTTTTTTTTTCTGGGATAAGTACTGCTATTATTGTCAAAGTTCTCTAAATCTTGACAGAAATTGATATTTTGGGTGGAAATGTCCTTATTTTGTAGAGGAATACAGGAATTCATGAAACACTGTATTCTATTATGCTCCAAAGGAACATTCTGTAGAGATAATGTCTACCTTTGGGGATGAAAACCAGTATTTTGTTTAGAAAATGCTATTTTTAGGAATGAAATGCTTTATTTTTGAAAGAAAATGAAATTTTTGCAAGGATAATTAGTGATACTTCAGTGATAACTTTTTATTTCTGGTATGTGTAGTGATATTCGTGTGAAAATTTTTAATGTTTTGACAGAAATTGATATTTCGGGTGGAACTGTCCTTATTTTGTAGAGTAAAACTGGTTTTCTGGAAACAATGTGTCATCTTATGCTCCTAAGTATCATTTAGTAGAGAGAATATCTTCTTTTGGGAATTAAAAACCATATGTTGTTTAGAACATACTATACTCAGGAATGAAAAGCATTTTCTTACGTAAGAAAAATGTATTTTTGCCAGAATACGGAGTGATACTTAAGAGAGAACTTCTTATTTCTGGAAGAAGTGGTGATATTCATGTGTAAATGGTAAAAATTTTAACAGAAACTGTCATTTTGGGTGGAAATGTCCATAATTTGTAGAGGAAAACGGGTATTCTGGTAGAAATGCATCCTATAATGCTACAGTGCATCATTTTCTAGAGAAAATATCTTCTTTTGGTTATGAAAACAGGCATTAGGTTTAGAAAATGCTATTTTTAGTGAAGAAAATTCATATTTTCAAAAGAAACTCAAATATTTGCCAGGATAAATGGTGATGCTTTAGAGAGAACTTATTATTTCTGGTCTATGTAGTGAAAGTCGTGTGTAAATTTCAAAAATTAGAACAGAAATTGATCTTTAGGGGGGAAGTGTCCTTATTTGAAAGAGGAATTCCGGTATTCTGTAAACAGTGTATCATATTATGCTGCAAATATTCATTTTTTAGAGGAACTGTCTTCTTTTGAGGATGAAACCCAGTATTTTGGGGAGAAAATGATATTTTTAGGGCTGAAAAGCATTGTATTTGTTAAGAAAAATGTATTTTTGCAAGGATAAGAAGTGATAATCAAGAATGTACCTTTTATTTTTTTTCTGGGATAAGTACTGCTATTAATGTCAAAGTTCTCTAAATCTTGACAGAAATTGATATTTTGGGTGGAAATGTCCTTATTTTGTAGAGGAATACAGGAATTCATGAAACACTGTATTCTATTATGCTCCAAAGGAACATTCTGTAGAGATAATGTCTACCTTTGGGGATGAAAACCAATATTTTGTTTAGAAAATGCTATTTTTAGGAATGAAAAGCATTAGTTTGGTAAGAAAATGAAATATTTGAAAGGATAATTAGTGATACTTATGAGATTCCTTTTTATTTCTGGGATAAGAAAGGATATTAGTGTGAAAGTTTTCTACATTATGACACAACTTGATATTTCTGGTGGGAATGTCCTTATTTTGTAGAGGAATTTGGGAATTCTTAAATCACTGTATTCTATTAGGCTCCAAAGCATCATTCTGTAGGGATAAAGTCTTCCTTTGTGTATGAAAACCAGTATTTTGTTTAGAAATGCTATTTTTAGGAATGAAATGCTTTATTTTTGAAAGAAAATGAAATTTTTGCAAGGATAATTAGTGATACTTCAGTGATAACTTTTTATTTCTGGTATGTGTAGTGATATTCGTGTGAAAATTTTTAATGTTTTGACAGAAATTGATATTTCGGGTGGAACTGTCCTTATTTTGTAGAGTAAAACTGGTGTTCTGGAAACAATGTGTCATATTATGTTCCTAAGTATCATTTAGTAGAGAGAATATCTTCTTTTGGGAATTCAAAACCATATGTTGTTTAGAACATACTATACTCAGGAATGAAAAGCATTTTCTTAGGTAAGAAAAATGTATTTTTGCCAGAATACGGAGTGATACTTAAGAGAGAACTTCTTATTTCTGGAAGAAGTGGTGATATTTATGTGTAAATGGTAAAAATTTTAACAGAAACTGTCATTTTGGGTGGAAATGTCCATAATTTGTAGAGGAAAACGGGTATTCTGGTAGAAATGCATCCTATAATGCTACAGTGCATCATTTTCTAGAGAAAATATCTTCTTTTGGTTATGAAAACAGGTATTAGGTTTAGAAAATGCTATTTTTAGTGAAGAAAATTCATATTTTCAAAAGAAACTCAAATATTTGCCAGGATAAATGGTGATGCTTTAGAGAGAACTTATTATTTCTGGTCTATGTAGTGAAAGTTGTGTGTAAATTTCAAAAATTAGAACAGAAATTGATCTTTAGGGGGGAAGTGTCCTTATTTGAAAGAGGAATTCCGGTATTCTGTAAACAGTGTATCATATTATGCTGCAAATATTCATTTTTTAGAGGAACTGTCTTCTTTTGAGGATGAAACCCAGTATTTTGGGGAGAAAATGATATTTTTAGGGCTGAAAAGCATTGTATTTGTTAAGAAAAATGTACTTTTGCAAGGATAAGAAGTGATACTCAAGAATGTACCTTTTTTTTTTTCTGGGATATGTACTGCTATTATTGTCAAAGTTCTCTAAATCTTGACAGAAATTGATATTTTGGGTGGAAATGTCCTTATTTTGTAGAGGAATACAGGAATTCATGAAACACTGTATTCTATTATGCTCCAAAGGAACATTCTGTAGAGATAATGTCTACCTTTGGGGATGAAAACCAGTATTTTGTTTAGAAAATGCTGTTTTTAGGAATGAAATGCTTTATTTTTGAAAGAAAATGAAATTTTTGCAAGGATAATTAGTGATACTTCAGTGATAACTTTTTATTTCTGGTATGTGTAGTGATATTCGTGTGAAAATTTTTAATGTTTTGACAGAAATTGATATTTCGGGTGGAACTGTCCTTATTTTGTAGAGTAAAACTGGTTTTCTGGAAACAGTGTGTCATCTTATGCTCCTAAGTATCATTTAGTAGAGAGAATATCTTCTTTTGGGAATTAAAAACCATATGTTGTTTAGAACATACTATACTCAGGAATGAAAAGCATTTTCTTAGGTAAGAAAAATGTATTTTTGCCAGAATACGGAGTGATACTTAAGAGAGAACTTCTTATTTCTGGAAGAAGTGGTGATATTCATGTGTAAATGGTAAAAATTTTAACAGAAACTGTCATTTTGGGTGGAAATGTCCATAATTTGTAGAGGAAAACGGGTATTCTGGTAGAAATGCATCCTATAATGCTACAGTGCATCATTTTCTAGAGAAAATATCTTCCTTTGGTTATGAAAACAGGTATTAGGTTTAGAAAATGCTATTTTTAGTGAAGAAAATTCATATTTTCAAAAGAAACTCAAATATTTGCCAGGATAAATGGTGATGCTTTAGAGAGAACTTATTATTTCTGGTCTATGTAGTGAAAGTCGTGTGTAAATTTCAAAAATTAGAACAGAAATTGATCTTTAGGGGGGAAGTGTCCTTATTTGAAAGAGGAATTCCGGTATTCTGTAAACAGTGTATCATATTATGCTGCAAATATTCATTTTTTAGAGGAACTGTCTTCTTTTGAGGATGAAACCCAGTATTTTGGGGAGAAAATGATATTTTTAGGGCTGAAAAGCATTGTATTTGTTAAGAAAAATGTATTTTTGCAAGGATAAGAAGTGATAATCAAGAATGTACCTTTTATTTTTTTTCTGGGATAAGTACTGCTATTAATGTCAAAGTTCTCTAAATCTTGACAGAAATTGATATTTTGGGTGGAAATGTCCTTATTTTGTAGAGGAATACAGGAATTCATGAAACACTGTATTCTATTATGCTCCAAAGGAACATTCTGTAGAGATAATGTCTACCTTTGGGGATGAAAACCAATATTTTGTTTAGAAAATGCTATTTTTAGGAATGAAAAGCATTAGTTTGGTAAGAAAATGAAATATTTGAAAGGATAATTAGTGATACTTATGAGATTCCTTTTTATTTCTGGGATAAGAAAGGATATTAGTGTGAAAGTTTTCTACATTATGACACAACTTGATATTTCTGGTGGGAATGTCCTTATTTTGTAGAGGAATTTGGGAATTCTTGAATCACTGTATTCTATTAGGCTCCAAAGCATCATTCTGTAGGGATAAAGTCTTCCTTTGTGTATGAAAACCAGTATTTTGTTTAGAAATGCTATTTTTAGGAATGAAATGCTTTATTTTTGAAAGAAAATGAAATTTTTGCAAGGATAATTAGTGATACTTCAGTGATAACTTTTTATTTCTGGTATGTGTAGTGATATTCGTGTGAAAATTTTTAATGTTTTGACAGAAATTGATATTTCGGGTGGAACTGTCCTTATTTTGTAGAGTAAAACTGGTGTTCTGGAAACAATGTGTCATATTATGCTCCTAAGTATCATTTAGTAGAGAGAATATCTTCTTTTGGGAATTCAAAACCATATGTTGTTTAGAACATACTATACTCAGGAATGAAAAGCATTTTCTTAGGTAAGAAATATGTATTTTTGCCAGAATACGGAGTGATACTTAAGAGAGAACTTCTTATTTCTGGAAGAAGTGGTGATATTCATGTGTAAATGGTAAAAATTTTAACAGAAACTGTCATTTTGGGTGGAAATGTCCATAATTTGTAGAGGAAAACGGGTATTCTGGTAGAAATGCATCCTATAATGCTACAGTGCATCATTTTCTAGAGAAAATATCTTCTTTTGGTTATGAAAACAGGTATTAGGTTTAGAAAATGCTAGTTTTAGTGAAGAAAATTCATATTTTCGAAAGAAACTCAAATATTTGCCAGGTTAAATGGTGATGCTTTAGAGAGGACTTATTATTTCTGGTCTATGTAGTGAAAGTCGTGTGTAAATTTCAAAAATTAGAACAGAAATTGATCTTTAGGGGGGAAGTGTCCTTATTTGAAAGAGGAATTCCGGTATTCTGTAAACAGTGTATCATATTATGCTGCAAATATTCATTTTTTAGAGGAACTGTCTTCTTTTGAGGATGAAACCCAGTATTTTGGGGAGAAAATGATATTTTTAGGGCTGAAAAGCATTGTATTTGTTAAGAAAAATGTATTTTTGCAAGGATAAGAAGTGATAATCAAGAATGTACCTTTTATTTTTTTTCTGGGATAAGTACTGCTATTAATGTCAAAGTTCTCTAAATCTTGACAGAAATTGATATTTTGGGTGGAAATGTCCTTATTTTGTAGAGGAATACAGGAATTCATGAAACACTGTATTCTATTATGCTCCAAAGGAACATTCTGTAGAGATAATGTCTACCTTTGGGGATGAAAACCAATATTTTGTTTAGAAAATGCTATTTTTAGGAATGAAAAGCATTAGTTTGGTAAGAAAATGAAATATTTGAAAGGATAATTAGTGATACTTATGAGATTCCTTTTTATTTCTGGGATAAGAAAGGATATTAGTGTGAAAGTTTTCTACATTATGACACAACTTGATATTTCTGGTGGGAATGTCCTTATTTTGTAGAGGAATTTGGGAATTCTTGAATCACTGTATTCTATTAGGCTCCAAAGCATCATTCTGTAGGGATAAAGTCTTCCTTTGTGTATGAAAACCAGTATTTTGTTTAGAAATGCTATTTTTAGGAATGAAATGCTTTATTTTTGAAAGAAAATGAAATTTTTGCAAGGATAATTAGTGATACTTCAGTGATAACTTTTTATTTCTGGTATGTGTAGTGATATTCGTGTGAAAATTTTTAATGTTTTGACAGAAATTGATATTTCGGGTGGAACTGTCCTTATTTTGTAGAGTAAAACTGGTGTTCTGGAAACAATGTGTCATATTATGCTCCTAAGTATCATTTAGTAGAGAGAATATCTTCTTTTGGGAATTCAAAACCATATGTTGTTTAGAACATACTATACTCAGGAATGAAAAGCATTTTCTTAGGTAAGAAAAATGTATTTTTGCCAGAATACGGAGTGATACTTAAGAGAGAACTTCTTATTTCTGGAAGAAGTGGTGATATTTATGTGTAAATGGTAAAAATTTTAACAGAAACTGTCATTTTGGGTGGAAATGTCCATAATTTGTAGAGGAAAACGGGTATTCTGGTAGAAATGCATCCTATAATGCTACAGTGCATCATTTTCTAGAGAAAATATCTTCTTTTGGTTATGAAAACAGGTATTAGGTTTAGAAAATGCTATTTTTAGTGAAGAAAATTCATATTTTCAAAAGAAACTCAAATATTTGCCAGGATAAATGGTGATGCTTTAGAGAGAACTTATTATTTCTGGTCTATGTAGTGAAAGTTGTGTGTAAATTTCAAAAATTAGAACAGAAATTGATCTTTAGGGGGGAAGTGTCCTTATTTGAAAGAGGAATTCCGGTATTCTGTAAACAATGTATCATATTATGCTGCAAATATTCATTTTTTAGAGGAACTGTCTTCTTTTGAGGATGAAACCCAGTATTTTGGGGAGAAAATGATATTTTTAGGGCTGAAAAGCATTGTATTTGTTAAGAAAAATGTACTTTTGCAAGGATAAGAAGTGATACTCAAGAATGTACCTTTTTTTTTTCTGGGATAAGTACTGCTATTATTGTCAAAGTTCTCTAAATCTTGACAGAAATTGATATTTTGGGTGGAAATGTCCTTATTTTGTAGAGGAATACAGGAATTCATGAAACACTGTATTCTATTATGCTCCAAAGGAACATTCTGTAGAGATAATGTCTACCTTTGGGGATGAAAACCAGTATTTTGTTTAGAAAATGCTGTTTTTAGGAATGAAATGCTTTATTTTTGAAAGAAAATGAAATTTTTGCAAGGATAATTAGTGATACTTCAGTGATAACTTTTTATTTCTGGTATGTGTAGTGATATTCGTGTGAAAATTTTTAATGTTTTGACAGAAATTGATATTTCGGGTGGAGCTGTCCTTATTTTGTAGAGTAAAACTGGTGTTCTGGAAACAATGTGTCATATTATGCTCCTAAGTATCATTTAGTAGAGAGAATATCTTCTTTTGGGAATTAAAAACCATATGTTGTTTAGAACATACTATTCTCAGGAATGAAAAGCATTTTCTTAGGTAAGAAAAATGTATTTTTGCCAGAATACGGAGTGATACTTAAGAGAGAACTTCTTATTTCTGGAAGAAGTGGTGATATTCATGTGTAAATGGTAAAAATTTTAACAGAAACTGTCATTTTGGGTGGAAATGTCCATAATTTGTAGAGGAAAACGGGTATTCTGGTAGAAATGCATCCTATAATGCTACAGTGCATCATTTTCTAGAGAAAATATCTTCTTTTGGTTATGAAAACAGGTATTAGGTTTAGAAAATGCTAGTTTTAGTGAAGAAAATTCATATTTTCAAAAGAAACTCAAATATTTGCCAGGATAAATGGTGATGCTTTAGAGAGAACTTATTATTTCTGGTCTATGTAGTGAAAGTTGTGTGTAAATTTCAAAAATTAGAACAGAAATTGATCTTTAGGGGGGAAGTGTCCTTATTTGAAAGAGGAATTCCGGTATTCTGTAAACAATGTATCATATTATGCTGCAAATATTCATTTTTTAGAGGAACTGTCTTCTTTTGAGGATGAAACCCAGTATTTTGGGGAGAAAATGATATTTTTAGGGCTGAAAAGCATTGTATTTGTTAAGAAAAATGTACTTTTGCAAGGATAAGAAGTGATACTCAAGAATGTACCTTTTTTTTTTCTGGGATAAGTACTGCTATTATTGTCAAAGTTCTCTAAATCTTGACAGAAATTGATATTCTGGGTGGAAATGTCCTTATTTTGTAGAGGAATACAGGAATTCATGAAACACTGTATTCTATTATGCTCCAAAGGAACATTCTGTAGAGATAATGTCTACCTTTGGGGATGAAAACCAGTATTTTGTTTAGAAAATGCTATTTTTAGGAATGAAATGCTTTATTTTTGAAAGAAAATGAAATTTTTGCAAGGATAATTAGTGATACTTCAGTGATAACTTTTTATTTCTGGTATGTGTAGTGATATTCGTGTGAATATTTTTAATGTTTTGACAGAAATTGATATTTCGGGTGGAACTGTCCTTATTTTGTAGAGTAAAACTGGTGTTCTGGAAACAATGTGTCATATTATGCTCCTAAGTATCATTTAGTAGAGAGAATATCTTCTTTTGGGAATTAAAAACCATATGTTGTTTAGAACATACTATTCTCAGGAATGAAAAGCATTTTCTTAGGTAAGAAAAATGTATTTTTGCCAGAATACGGAGTGATACTTAAGAGAGAACTTCTTATTTCTGGAAGAAGTGGTGATATTCATGTGTAAATGGTAAAAATTTTAACAGAAACTGTCATTTTGGGTGGAAATGTCCATAATTTGTAGAGGAAAACGGGTATTCTGGTAGAAATGCATCCTATAATGCTACAGTGCATCATTTTCTAGAGAAAATATCTTCCTTTGGTTATGAAAACAGGTATTAGGTTTAGAAAATGCTATTTTTAGTGAAGAAAATTCATATTTTCAAAAGAAACTCAAATATTTGCCAGGATAAATGGTGATGCTTTAGAGAGAACTTATTATTTCTGGTCTATGTAGTGAAAGTCGTGTGTAAATTTCAAAAATTAGAACAGAAATTGATCTTTAGGGGGGAAGTGTCCTTATTTGAAAGAGGAATTCCGGTATTCTGTAAACAGTGTATCATATTATGCTGCAAATATTCATTTTTTAGAGGAACTGTCTTCTTTTGAGGATGAAACCCAGTATTTTGGGGAGAAAATGATATTTTTAGGGCTGAAAAGCATTGTATTTGTTAAGAAAAATGTATTTTTGCAAGGATAAGAAGTGATAATCAAGAATGTACCTTTTATTTTTTTTCTGGGATAAGTACTGCTATTAATGTCAAAGTTCTCTAAATCTTGACAGAAATTGATATTTTGGGTGGAAATGTCCTTATTTTGTAGAGGAATACAGGAATTCATGAAACACTGTATTCTATTATGCTCCAAAGGAACATTCTGTAGAGATAATGTCTACCTTTGGGGATGAAAACCAATATTTTGTTTAGAAAATGCTATTTTTAGGAATGAAAAGCATTAGTTTGGTAAGAAAATGAAATATTTGAAAGGATAATTAGTGATACTTATGAGATTCCTTTTTATTTCTGGGATAAGAAAGGATATTAGTGTGAAAGTTTTCTACATTATGACACAACTTGATATTTCTGGTGGGAATGTCCTTATTTTGTAGAGGAATTTGGGAATTCTTGAATCACTGTATTCTATTAGGCTCCAAAGCATCATTCTGTAGGGATAAAGTCTTCCTTTGTGTATGAAAACCAGTATTTTGTTTAGAAATGCTATTTTTAGGAATGAAATGCTTTATTTTTGAAAGAAAATGAAATTTTTGCAAGGATAATTAGTGATACTTCAGTGATAACTTTTTATTTCTGGTATGTGTAGTGATATTCGTGTGAAAATTTTTAATGTTTTGACAGAAATTGATATTTCGGGTGGAACTGTCCTTATTTTGTAGAGTAAAACTGGTGTTCTGGAAACAATGTGTCATATTATGCTCCTAAGTATCATTTAGTAGAGAGAATATCTTCTTTTGGGAATTAAAAACCATATGTTGTTTAGAACATACTATACTCAGGAATGAAAAGCATTTTCTTAGGTAAGAAAAATGTATTTTTGCCAGAATACGGAGTGATACTTAAGAGAGAACTTCTTATTTCTGGAAGAAGTGGTGATATTTATGTGTAAATGGTAAAAATTTTAACAGAAACTGTCATTTTGGGTGGAAATGTCCATAATTTGTAGAGGAAAACGGGTATTCTGGTAGAAATGCATCCTATAATGCTACAGTGCATCATTTTCTAGAGAAAATATCTTCTTTTGGTTATGAAAACAGGTATTAGGTTTAGAAAATGCTATTTTTAGTGAAGAAAATTCATATTTTCAAAAGAAACTCAAATATTTGCCAGGATAAATGATGATGCTTTAGAGAGAACTTATTATTTCTGGTCTATGTAGTGAAAGTTGTGTGTAAATTTCAAAAATTAGAACAGAAATTGATCTTTAGGGGGGAAGTGTCCTTATTTGAAAGAGGAATTCCGGTATTCTGTAAACAATGTATCATATTATGCTGCAAATATTCATTTTTTAGAGGAACTGTCTTCTTTTGAGGATGAAACCCAGTATTTTGGGGAGAAAATGATATTTTTAGGGCTGAAAAGCATTGTATTTGTTAAGAAAAATGTACTTTTGCAAGGATAAGAAGTGATACTCAAGAATGTACCTTTTTTTTTTTCTGGGATAAGTACTGCTATTATTGTCAAAGTTCTCTAAATCTTTACAGAAATTGATATTTTGGGTGGAAATGTCCTTATTTTGTAGAGGAATACAGGAATTCATGAAACACTGTATTCTATTATGCTCCAAAGGAACATTCTGTAGAGATAATGTCTACCTTTGGGGATGAAAACCAGTATTTTGTTTAGAAAATGCTGTTTTTAGGAATGAAATGCTTTATTTTTGAAAGAAAATGAAATTTTTGCAAGGATAATTAGTGATACTTCAGTGATAACTTTTTATTTCTGGTATGTGTAGTGATATTCGTGTGAAAATTTTTAATGTTTTGACAGAAATTGATATTTCGGGTGGAACTGTCCTTATTTTGTAGAGTAAAACTGGTGTTCTGGAAACAATGTGTCATATTATGCTCCTAAGTATCATTTAGTAGAGAGAATATCTTCTTTTGGGAATTCAAAACCATATGTTGTTTAGAACATACTATACTCAGGAATGAAAAGCATTTTCTTAGGTAAGAAAAATGTATTTTTGCCAGAATACGGAGTGATACTTAAGAGAGAACTTCTTATTTCTGGAAGAAGTGGTGATATTTATGTGTAAATGGTAAAAATTTTAACAGAAACTGTCATTTTGGGTGGAAATGTCCATAATTTGTAGAGGAAAACGGGTATTCTGGTAGAAATGCATCCTATAATGCTACAGTGCATCATTTTCTAGAGAAAATATCTTCTTTTGGTTATGAAAACAGGTATTAGGTTTAGAAAATGCTATTTTTAGTGAAGAAAATTCATATTTTCAAAAGAAACTCAAATATTTGCCAGGATAAATGATGATGCTTTAGAGAGAACTTATTATTTCTGGTCTATGTAGTGAAAGTTGTGTGTAAATTTCAAAAATTAGAACAGAAATTGATCTTTAGGGGGGAAGTGTCCTTATTTGAAAGAGGAATTCCGGTATTCTGTAAACAATGTATCATATTATGCTGCAAATATTCATTTTTTAGAGGAACTGTCTTCTTTTGAGGATGAAACCCAGTATTTTGGGGAGAAAATGATATTTTTAGGGCTGAAAAGCATTGTATTTGTTAAGAAAAATGTACTTTTGCAAGGATAAGAAGTGATACTCAAGAATGTACCTTTTTTTTTTTCTGGGATAAGTACTGCTATTATTGTCAAAGTTCTCTAAATCTTTACAGAAATTGATATTTTGGGTGGAAATGTCCTTATTTTGTAGAGGAATACAGGAATTCATGAAACACTGTATTCTATTATGCTCCAAAGGAACATTCTGTAGAGATAATGTCTACCTTTGGGGATGAAAACCAGTATTTTGTTTAGAAAATGCTGTTTTTAGGAATGAAATGCTTTATTTTTGAAAGAAAATGAAATTTTTGCAAGGATAATTAGTGATACTTCAGTGATAACTTTTTATTTCTGGTATGTGTAGTGATATTCGTGTGAAAATTTTTAATGTTTTGACAGAAATTGATATTTCGGGTGGAACTGTCCTTATTTTGTAGAGTAAAACTGGTGTTCTGGAAACAGTGTGTCATATTATGCTCCTAAGTATCATTTAGTAGAGAGAATATCTTCTTTTGGGAATTCAAAACCATATGTTGTTTAGAACATACTATACTCAGGAATGAAAAGCATTTTCTTAGGTAAGAAATATGTATTTTTGCCAGAATACGGAGTGATACTTAAGAGAGAACTTCTTATTTCTGGAAGAAGTGGTGATATTCATGTGTAAATGGTAAAAATTTTAACAGAAACTGTCATTTTGGGTGGAAATGTCCATAATTTGTAGAGGAAAACGGGTATTCTGGTAGAAATGCATCCTATAATGCTACAGTGCATCATTTTCTAGAGAAAATATCTTCTTTTGGTTATGAAAACAGGTATTAGGTTTAGAAAATGCTAGTTTTAGTGAAGAAAATTCATATTTTCGAAAGAAACTCAAATATTTGCCAGGTTAAATGGTGATGCTTTAGAGAGGACTTATTATTTCTGGTCTATGTAGTGAAAGTCGTGTGTAAATTTCAAAAATTAGAACAGAAATTGATCATTAGGGGGGAAGTGTCCTTATTTGAAAGAGGAATTCCGGTATTCTGTAAACAATGTATCATATTATGCTGCAAATATTCATTTTTTAGAGGAACTGTCTTCTTTTGAGGATGAAACCCAGTATTTTGGGAAGAAAATGATATTTTTAGGGCTGAAAAGCATTGTATTTGTTAAGAAAAATGTATTTTTGCAAGGATAAGAAGTGATACTCAAGAATGTACCTTTTTTTTTTTTCTGGGATAAGTACTGCTATTAATGTCAAAGTTCTCTAAATCTTGACAGAAATTGATATTTTGGGTGGAAATGTCCTTATTTTGTAGAGGAATACAGGAATTCATGAAACACTGTATTCTATTATGCTCCAAAGGAACATTCTGCAGAGATAATGTCTACCTTTGGGGATGAAAACCAGTATTTTGTTTAGAAAATGCTATTTTTAGGAATGAAAAGCATTAGTTTGGTAAGAAAATGAAATATTTGAAAGGATAATTAGTGATACTTATGAGATTCCTTTTTATTTCTGGGATAAGCAAGGATATTAGTGTGAAAGTTTTCTACATTATGACACAACTTGAAATTTCTGGTGGGAATGTCCTTATTTTGTAGAGGAATTTGGGAATTCTTGAATCACTGTATTCTATTAGGCTCCAAAGCATCATTCTGTAGGGATAAAGTCTTTCTTTGTGTATGAAAACCAGTGTTTTGTTTGGAAATGCTATTTTTAGGAATGAAATGCTTTATTTTTGAAAGAAAATGAAATTTTTGCAAGGATAATTAGTGATACTTCAGTGATAACTTTTTATTTCTGGTATGTGTAGTGATATTCGTGTGAAAATTTTTAATGTTTTGACAGAAATTGATATTTCGGGTGGAACTGTCCTTATTTTGTAGAGTAAAACTGGTGTTCTGGAAACAATGTGTCATATTATGCTCCTAAGTATCATTTAGTAGAGAGAATATCTTCTTTTGGGAATTAAAAACCATATGTTGTTTAGAACATACTATACTCAGGAATGAAAAGCATTTTCTTAGGTAAGAAATATGTATTTTTGCCAGAATACGGAGTGATACTTAAGAGAGAACTTCTTATTTCTGGAAGAAGTGGTGATATTCATGTGTAAATGGTAAAAATTTTAACAGAAACTGTCATTTTGGGTGGAAATGTCCATAATTTGTAGAGGAAAACGGGTATTCTGGTAGAAATGCATCCTATAATGCTACAGTGCATCATTTTCTAGAGAAAATATCTTCTTTTGGTTATGAAAACAGGTATTAGGTTTAGAAAATGCTATTTTTAGTGAAGAAAATTCATATTTTCAAAAGAAACTCAAATATTTGCCAGGATAAATGGTGATGCTTTAGAGAGAACTTATTATTTCTGGTCTATGTAGTGAAAGTTGTGTGTAAATTTCAAAAATTAGAACAGAAATTGATCTTTAGGGGGGAAGTGTCCTTATTTGAAAGAGGAATTCCAGTATTCTGTAAACAATGTATCATATTATGCTGCAAATATTCATTTTTTAGAGGAACTGTCTTCTTTTGAGGATGAAACCCAGTATTTTGGGGAGAAAATGATATTTTTAGGGCTGAAAAGCATTGTATTTGTTAAGAAAAATGTACTTTTGCAAGGATAAGAAGTGATACTCAAGAATGTACCTTTTTATTTTTTTCTGGGATAAGTACTGCTATTATTGTCAAAGTTCTCTAAATCTTGACAGAAATTGATATTTTGGGTGGAAATGTCCTTATTTTGTAGAGGAATACAGGAATTCATGAAACACTGTATTCTATTATGCTCCAAAGGAACATTCTGTAGAGATAATGTCTACCTTTGGGGATGAAAACCAGTATTTTGTTTAGAAAATGCTATTTTTAGGAATGAAATGCTTTATTTTTGAAAGAAAATGAAATTTTTGCAAGGATAATTAGTGATACTTCAGTGATAACTTTTTATTTCTGGTATGTGTAGTGATATTCGTGTGAATATTTTTAATGTTTTGACAGAAATTGATATTTCGGGTGGAACTGTCCTTATTTTGTAGAGTAAAACTGGTGTTCTGGAAACAATGTGTCATATTATGCTCCTAAGTATCATTTAGTAGAGAGAATATCTTCTTTTGGGAATTCAAAACCATATGTTGTTTAGAACATACTATACTCAGGAATGAAAAGCATTTTCTTAGGTAAGAAAAATGTATTTTTGCCAGAATACGGAGTGATACTTAAGAGAGAACTTCTTATTTCTGGAAGAAGTGGTGATATTCATGTGTAAATGGTAAAAATTTTAACAGAAACTGTCATTTTGGGTGGAAATGTCCATAATTTGTAGAGGAAAACGGGTATTCTGGTAGAAATGCATCCTATAATGCTACAGTGCATCATTTTCTAGAGAAAATATCTTCTTTTGGTTATGAAAACAGGTATTAGGTTTAGAAAATGCTATTTTTAGTGAAGAAAATTCATATTTTCAAAAGAAACTCAAATATTTGCCAGGATAAATGGTGATGCTTTAGAGAGAACTTATTATTTCTGGTCTATGTAGTGAAAGTCGTGTGTAAATTTCAAAAATTAGAACAGAAATTGATCTTTAGGGGGAAAGTGTCCTTATTTGAAAGAGGAATTCCGGTATTCTGTAAACAATGTATCATATTATGCTGCAAATATTCATTTTTTAGAGGAACTGTCTTCTTTTGAGGATGAAACCCAGTATTTTGGGGAGAAAATGATATTTTTAGGGCTGAAAAGCATTGTATTTGTTAAGAAAAATGTACTTTTGCAAGGATAAGAAGTGATACTCAAGAATGTACCTTTTTTTTTTTTCTGGGATAAGTACTGCTATTATTGTCAAAGTTCTCTAAATCTTGACAGAAATTGATATTTTGGGTGGAAATGTCCTTATTTTGTAGAGGAATACAGGAATTCATGAAACACTGTATTCTATTATGCTCCAAAGGAACATTCTGTAGAGATAATGTCTACCTTTGGGGATGAAAACCAGTATTTTGTTTAGAAAATGCTATTTTTAGGAATGAAATGCTTTATTTTTGAAAGAAAATGAAATTTTTGCAAGGATAATTAGTGATACTTCAGTGATAACTTTTTATTTCTGGTATGTGTAGTGATATTCGTGTGAATATTTTTAATGTTTTGACAGAAATTGATATTTCGGGTGGAACTGTCCTTATTTTGTAGAGTAAAACTGGTGTTCTGGAAACAATGTGTCATATTATGCTCCTAAGTATCATTTAGTAGAGAGAATATCTTCTTTTGGGAATTAAAAACCATATGTTGTTTAGAACATACTATACTCAGGAATGAAAAGCATTTTCTTAGGTAAGAAATATGTATTTTTGCCAGAATACGGAGTGATACTTAAGAGAGAACTTCTTATTTCTGGAAGAAGTGGTGATATTCATGTGTAAATGGTAAAAATTTTAACAGAAACTGTCATTTTGGGTGGAAATGTCCATAATTTGTAGAGGAAAACGGGTATTCTGGTAGAAATGCATCCTATAATGCTACAGTGCATCATTTTCTAGAGAAAATATCTTCTTTTGGTTATGAAAACAGGTATTAGGTTTAGAAAATGCTATTTTTAGTGAAGAAAATTCATATTTTCAAAAGAAACTCAAATATTTGCCAGGATAAATGGTGATGCTTTAGAGAGGACTTATTATTTCTGGTCTATGTAGTGAAAGTCGTGTGTAAATTTCAAAAATTAGAACAGAAATTGATCTTTAGGGTGAAAGTGTCCTTATTTGAAAGAGGAATTCCGGTATTCTGTAAACAATGTATCATATTATGCTGCAAATATTCATTTTTTAGAGGAACTGTCTTCTTTTGAGGATGAAACCCAGTATTTTGGGGAGAAAATGATATTTTTAGGGCTGAAAAGCATTGTATTTGTTAAGAAAAATGTATTTTTGCAAGGATAAGAAGTGATACTCAAGAATGTACCTTTTATTTTTTTCTGGGATAAGTACTGCTATTAATGTCAAAGTTCTCTAAATCTTGACAGAAATTGATATTTTGGGTGGAAATGTCCTTATTTTGTAGAGGAATACAGGAATTCATGAAACACTGTATTCTATTATGCTCCAAAGGAACATTCTGCAGAGATAATGTCTACCTTTGGGGATGAAAACCAGTATTTTGTTTAGAAAATGCTATTTTTAGGAATGAAAAGCATTAGTTTGGTAAGAAAATGAAATATTTGAAAGGATAATTAGTGATACTTATGAGATTCCTTTTTATTTCTGGGATAAGCAAGGATATTAGTGTGAAAGTTTTCTACATTATGACACAACTTGAAATTTCTGGTGGGAATGTCCTTATTTTGTAGAGGAATTTGGGAATTCTTGAATCACTGTATTCTATTAGGCTCCAAAGCATCATTCTGTAGGGATAAAGTCTTTCTTTGTGTATGAAAACCAGTGTTTTGTTTGGAAATGCTATTTTTAGGAATGAAATGCTTTATTTTTGAAAGAAAATGAAATTTTTGTCGTGTGTAAATTTCAAAAATTAGAACAGAAATTGATCTTTAGGGGGAAAGTGTCCTTATTTGAAAGAGGAATTCCGGTATTCTGTAAACAATGTATCATATTATGCTGCAAATATTCATTTTTTAGAGGAACTGTCTTCTTTTGAGGATGAAACCCAGTATTTTGGGGAGAAAATGATATTTTTAGGGCTGAAAAGCATTGTATTTGTTAAGAAAAATGTACTTTTGCAAGGATAAGAAGTGATACTCAAGAATGTACCTTTTTTTTTTTTCTGGGATAAGTACTGCTATTATTGTCAAAGTTCTCTAAATCTTGACAGAAATTGATATTTTGGGTGGAAATGTCCTTATTTTGTAGAGGAATACAGGAATTCATGAAACACTGTATTCTATTATGCTCCAAAGGAACATTCTGTAGAGATAATGTCTACCTTTGGGGATGAAAACCAGTATTTTGTTTAGAAAATGCTATTTTTAGGAATGAAATGCTTTATTTTTGAAAGAAAATGAAATTTTTGCAAGGATAATTAGTGATACTTCAGTGATAACTTTTTATTTCTGGTATGTGTAGTGATATTCGTGTGAATATTTTTAATGTTTTGACAGAAATTGATATTTCGGGTGGAACTGTCCTTATTTTGTAGAGTAAAACTGGTGTTCTGGAAACAATGTGTCATATTATGCTCCTAAGTATCATTTAGTAGAGAGAATATCTTCTTTTGGGAATTAAAAACCATATGTTGTTTAGAACATACTATACTCAGGAATGAAAAGCATTTTCTTAGGTAAGAAATATGTATTTTTGCCAGAATACGGAGTGATACTTAAGAGAGAACTTCTTATTTCTGGAAGAAGTGGTGATATTCATGTGTAAATGGTAAAAATTTTAACAGAAACTGTCATTTTGGGTGGAAATGTCCATAATTTGTAGAGGAAAACGGGTATTCTGGTAGAAATGCATCCTATAATGCTACAGTGCATCATTTTCTAGAGAAAATATCTTCTTTTGGTTATGAAAACAGGTATTAGGTTTAGAAAATGCTATTTTTAGTGAAGAAAATTCATATTTTCAAAAGAAACTCAAATATTTGCCAGGATAAATGGTGATGCTTTAGAGAGGACTTATTATTTCTGGTCTATGTAGTGAAAGTCGTGTGTAAATTTCAAAAATTAGAACAGAAATTGATCTTTAGGGTGAAAGTGTCCTTATTTGAAAGAGGAATTCCGGTATTCTGTAAACAATGTATCATATTATGCTGCAAATATTCATTTTTTAGAGGAACTGTCTTCTTTTGAGGATGAAACCCAGTATTTTGGGGAGAAAATGATATTTTTAGGGCTGAAAAGCATTGTATTTGTTAAGAAAAATGTATTTTTGCAAGGATAAGAAGTGATACTCAAGAATGTACCTTTTATTTTTTTCTGGGATAAGTACTGCTATTAATGTCAAAGTTCTCTAAATCTTGACAGAAATTGATATTTTGGGTGGAAATGTCCTTATTTTGTAGAGGAATACAGGAATTCATGAAACACTGTATTCTATTATGCTCCAAAGGAACATTCTGCAGAGATAATGTCTACCTTTGGGGATGAAAACCAGTATTTTGTTTAGAAAATGCTATTTTTAGGAATGAAAAGCATTAGTTTGGTAAGAAAATGAAATATTTGAAAGGATAATTAGTGATACTTATGAGATTCCTTTTTATTTCTGGGATAAGCAAGGATATTAGTGTGAAAGTTTTCTACATTATGACACAACTTGAAATTTCTGGTGGGAATGTCCTTATTTTGTAGAGGAATTTGGGAATTCTTGAATCACTGTATTCTATTAGGCTCCAAAGCATCATTCTGTAGGGATAAAGTCTTTCTTTGTGTATGAAAACCAGTGTTTTGTTTGGAAATGCTATTTTTAGGAATGAAATGCTTTATTTTTGAAAGAAAATGAAATTTTTGCAAGGATAATTAGTGATACTTCAGTGATAACTTTTTATTTCTGGTATGTGTAGTGATATTCGTGTGAAAATTTTTAATGTTTTGACAGAAATTGATATTTCGGGTGGAACTGTCCTTATTTTGTAGAGTAAAACTGGTGTTCTGGAAACAATGTGTCATATTATGCTCCTAAGTATCATTTAGTAGAGAGAATATCTTCTTTTGGGAATTAAAAACCATATGTTGTTTAGAACATACTATACTCAGGAATGAAAAGCATTTTCTTAGGTAAGAAATATGTATTTTTGCCAGAATACGGAGTGATACTTAAGAGAGAACTTCTTATTTCTGGAAGAAGTGGTGATATTCATGTGTAAATGGTAAAAATTTTAACAGAAACTGTCATTTTGGGTGGAAATGTCCATAATTTGTAGAGGAAAACGGGTATTCTGGTAGAAATGCATCCTATAATGCTACAGTGCATCATTTTCTAGAGAAAATATCTTCTTTTGGTTATGAAAACAGGTATTAGGTTTAGAAAATGCTATTTTTAGTGAAGAAAATTCATATTTTCAAAAGAAACTCAAATATTTGCCAGGATAAATGGTGATGCTTTAGAGAGAACTTATTATTTCTGGTCTATGTAGTGAAAGTTGTGTGTAAATTTCAAAAATTAGAACAGAAATTGATCTTTAGGGGGGAAGTGTCCTTATTTGAAAGAGGAATTCCAGTATTCTGTAAACAATGTATCATATTATGCTGCAAATATTCATTTTTTAGAGGAACTGTCTTCTTTTGAGGATGAAACCCAGTATTTTGGGGAGAAAATGATATTTTTAGGGCTGAAAAGCATTGTATTTGTTAAGAAAAATGTACTTTTGCAAGGATAAGAAGTGATACTCAAGAATGTACCTTTTTTTTTTTTTCTGGGATAAGTACTGCTATTATTGTCAAAGTTCTCTAAATCTTGACAGAAATTGATATTTTGGGTGGAAATGTCCTTATTTTGTAGAGGAATACAGGAATTCATGAAACACTGTATTCTATTATGCTCCAAAGGAACATTCTGTAGAGATAATGTCTACCTTTGGGGATGAAAACCAGTATTTTGTTTAGAAAATGCTATTTTTAGGAATGAAATGCTTTATTTTTGAAAGAAAATGAAATTTTTGCAAGGATAATTAGTGATACTTCAGTGATAACTTTTTATTTCTGGTATGTGTAGTGATATTCGTGTGAATATTTTTAATGTTTTGACAGAAATTGATATTTCGGGTGGAACTGTCCTTATTTTGTAGAGTAAAACTGGTGTTCTGGAAACAATGTGTCATATTATGCTCCTAAGTATCATTTAGTAGAGAGAATATCTTCTTTTGGGAATTAAAAACCATATGTTGTTTAGAACATACTATACTCAGGAATGAAAAGCATTTTCTTAGGTAAGAAAAATGTATTTTTGCCAGAATACGGAGTGATACTTAAGAGAGAACTTCTTATTTCTGGAAGAAGTGGTGATATTCATGTGTAAATGGTAAAAATTTTAACAGAAACTGTCATTTTGGGTGGAAATGTCCATAATTTGTAGAGGAAAACGGGTATTCTGGTAGAAATGCATCCTATAATGCTACAGTGCATCATTTTCTAGAGAAAATATCTTCTTTTGGTTATGAAAACAGGTATTAGGTTTAGAAAATGCTATTTTTAGTGAAGAAAATTCATATTTTCAAAAGAAACTCAAATATTTGCCAGGATAAATGGTGATGCTTTAGAGAGAACTTATTATTTCTGGTCTATGTAGTGAAAGTCGTGTGTAAATTTCAAAAATTAGAACAGAAATTGATCTTTAGGGGGAAAGTGTCCTTATTTGAAAGAGGAATTCCGGTATTCTGTAAACAATGTATCATATTATGCTGCAAATATTCATTTTTTAGAGGAACTGTCTTCTTTTGAGGATGAAACCCAGTATTTTGGGGAGAAAATGATATTTTTAGGGCTGAAAAGCATTGTATTTGTTAAGAAAAATGTATTTTTGCAAGGATAAGAAGTGATACTCAAGAATGTACCTTTTTTTTTTTTCTGGGATAAGTACTGCTATTAATGTCAAAGTTCTCTAAATCTTGACAGAAATTGATATTTTGGGTGGAAATGTCCTTATTTTGTAGAGGAATACAGGAATTCATGAAACACTGTATTCTATTATGCTCCAAAGGAACATTCTGCAGAGATAATGTCTACCTTTGGGGATGAAAACCAGTATTTTGTTTAGAAAATGCTATTTTTAGGAATGAAAAGCATTAGTTTGGTAAGAAAATGAAATATTTGAAAGGATAATTAGTGATACTTATGAGATTCCTTTTTATTTCTGGGATAAGCAAGGATATTAGTGTGAAAGTTTTCTACATTATGACACAACTTGAAATTTCTGGTGGGAATGTCCTTATTTTGTAGAGGAATTTGGGAATTCTTGAATCACTGTATTCTATTAGGCTCCAAAGCATCATTCTGTAGGGATAAAGTCTTTCTTTGTGTATGAAAACCAGTGTTTTGTTTGGAAATGCTATTTTTAGGAATGAAATGCTTTATTTTTGAAAGAAAATGAAATTTTTGCAAGGATAATTAGTGATACTTCAGTGATAACTTTTTATTTCTGGTATGTGTAGTGATATTCGTGTGAAAATTTTTAATGTTTTGACAGAAATTGATATTTCGGGTGGAACTGTCCTTATTTTGTAGAGTAAAACTGGTGTTCTGGAAACAATGTGTCATATTATGCTCCTAAGTATCATTTAGTAGAGAGAATATCTTCTTTTGGGAATTAAAAACCATATGTTGTTTAGAACATACTATACTCAGGAATGAAAAGCATTTTCTTAGGTAAGAAATATGTATTTTTGCCAGAATACGGAGTGATACTTAAGAGAGAACTTCTTATTTCTGGAAGAAGTGGTGATATTCATGTGTAAATGGTAAAAATTTTAACAGAAACTGTCATTTTGGGTGGAAATGTCCATAATTTGTAGAGGAAAACGGGTATTCTGGTAGAAATGCATCCTATAATGCTACAGTGCATCATTTTCTAGAGAAAATATCTTCTTTTGGTTATGAAAACAGGTATTAGGTTTAGAAAATGCTATTTTTAGTGAAGAAAATTCATATTTTCAAAAGAAACTCAAATATTTGCCAGGATAAATGGTGATGCTTTAGAGAGAACTTATTATTTCTGGTCTATGTAGTGAAAGTTGTGTGTAAATTTCAAAAATTAGAACAGAAATTGATCTTTAGGGGGGAAGTGTCCTTATTTGAAAGAGGAATTCCAGTATTCTGTAAACAATGTATCATATTATGCTGCAAATATTCATTTTTTAGAGGAACTGTCTTCTTTTGAGGATGAAACCCAGTATTTTGGGGAGAAAATGATATTTTTAGGGCTGAAAAGCATTGTATTTGTTAAGAAAAATGTACTTTTGCAAGGATAAGAAGTGATACTCAAGAATGTACCTTTTTATTTTTTTCTGGGATAAGTACTGCTATTATTGTCAAAGTTCTCTAAATCTTGACAGAAATTGATATTTTGGGTGGAAATGTCCTTATTTTGTAGAGGAATACAGGAATTCATGAAACACTGTATTCTATTATGCTCCAAAGGAACATTCTGTAGAGATAATGTCTACCTTTGGGGATGAAAACCAGTATTTTGTTTAGAAAATGCTATTTTTAGGAATGAAATGCTTTATTTTTGAAAGAAAATGAAATTTTTGCAAGGATAATTAGTGATACTTCAGTGATAACTTTTTATTTCTGGTATGTGTAGTGATATTCGTGTGAATATTTTTAATGTTTTGACAGAAATTGATATTTCGGGTGGAACTGTCCTTATTTTGTAGAGTAAAACTGGTGTTCTGGAAACAATGTGTCATATTATGCTCCTAAGTATCATTTAGTAGAGAGAATATCTTCTTTTGGGAATTCAAAACCATATGTTGTTTAGAACATACTATACTCAGGAATGAAAAGCATTTTCTTAGGTAAGAAAAATGTATTTTTGCCAGAATACGGAGTGATACTTAAGAGAGAACTTCTTATTTCTGGAAGAAGTGGTGATATTCATGTGTAAATGGTAAAAATTTTAACAGAAACTGTCATTTTGGGTGGAAATGTCCATAATTTGTAGAGGAAAACGGGTATTCTGGTAGAAATGCATCCTATAATGCTACAGTGCATCATTTTCTAGAGAAAATATCTTCTTTTGGTTATGAAAACAGGTATTAGGTTTAGAAAATGCTATTTTTAGTGAAGAAAATTCATATTTTCAAAAGAAACTCAAATATTTGCCAGGATAAATGGTGATGCTTTAGAGAGAACTTATTATTTCTGGTCTATGTAGTGAAAGTCGTGTGTAAATTTCAAAAATTAGAACAGAAATTGATCTTTAGGGGGGAAGTGTCCTTATTTGAAAGAGGAATTCCGGTATTCTGTAAACAATGTATCATATTATGCTGCAAATATTCATTTTTTAGAGGAACTGTCTTCTTTTGAGGATGAAACCCAGTCTTTTGGGGAGAAAATGATATTTTTAGGGCTGAAAAGCATTGTATTTGTTAAGAAAAATGTACTTTTGCAAGGATAAGAAGTGATACTCAAGAATGTACCTTTTTTTTTTTTCTGGGATAAGTACTGCTATTATTGTCAAAGTTCTCTAAATCTTGACAGAAATTGATATTTTGGGTGGAAATGTCCTTATTTTGTAGAGGAATACAGGAATTCATGAAACACTGTATTCTATTATGCTCCAAAGGAACATTCTGTAGAGATAATGTCTACCTTTGGGGATGAAAACCAGTATTTTGTTTAGAAAATGCTATTTTTAGGAATGAAATGCTTTATTTTTGAAAGAAAATGAAATTTTTGCAAGGATAATTAGTGATACTTCAGTGATAACTTTTTATTTCTGGTATGTGTAGTGATATTCGTGTGAATATTTTTAATGTTTTGACAGAAATTGATATTTCGGGTGGAACTGTCCTTATTTTGTAGAGTAAAACTGGTGTTCTGGAAACAATGTGTCATATTATGCTCCTAAGTATCATTTAGTAGAGAGAATATCTTCTTTTGGGAATTAAAAACCATATGTTGTTTAGAACATACTATACTCAGGAATGAAAAGCATTTTCTTAGGTAAGAAATATGTATTTTTGCCAGAATACGGAGTGATACTTAAGAGAGAACTTCTTATTTCTGGAAGAAGTGGTGATATTCATGTGTAAATGGTAAAAATTTTAACAGAAACTGTCATTTTGGGTGGAAATGTCCATAATTTGTAGAGGAAAACGGGTATTCTGGTAGAAATGCATCCTATAATGCTACAGTGCATCATTTTCTAGAGAAAATATCTTCTTTTGGTTATGAAAACAGGTATTAGGTTTAGAAAATGCTATTTTTAGTGAAGAAAATTCATATTTTCAAAAGAAACTCAAATATTTGCCAGGATAAATGGTGATGCTTTAGAGAGGACTTATTATTTCTGGTCTATGTAGTGAAAGTCGTGTGTAAATTTCAAAAATTAGAACAGAAATTGATCTTTAGGGTGAAAGTGTCCTTATTTGAAAGAGGAATTCCGGTATTCTGTAAACAATGTATCATATTATGCTGCAAATATTCATTTTTTAGAGGAACTGTCTTCTTTTGAGGATGAAACCCAGTATTTTGGGGAGAAAATGATATTTTTAGGGCTGAAAAGCATTGTATTTGTTAAGAAAAATGTATTTTTGCAAGGATAAGAAGTGATACTCAAGAATGTACCTTTTATTTTTTTCTGGGATAAGTACTGCTATTAATGTCAAAGTTCTCTAAATCTTGACAGAAATTGATATTTTGGGTGGAAATGTCCTTATTTTGTAGAGGAATACAGGAATTCATGAAACACTGTATTCTATTATGCTCCAAAGGAACATTCTGCAGAGATAATGTCTACCTTTGGGGATGAAAACCAGTATTTTGTTTAGAAAATGCTATTTTTAGGAATGAAAAGCATTAGTTTGGTAAGAAAATGAAATATTTGAAAGGATAATTAGTGATACTTATGAGATTCCTTTTTATTTCTGGGATAAGCAAGGATATTAGTGTGAAAGTTTTCTACATTATGACACAACTTGAAATTTCTGGTGGGAATGTCCTTATTTTGTAGAGGAATTTGGGAATTCTTGAATCACTGTATTCTATTAGGCTCCAAAGCATCATTCTGTAGGGATAAAGTCTTTCTTTGTGTATGAAAACCAGTGTTTTGTTTGGAAATGCTATTTTTAGGAATGAAATGCTTTATTTTTGAAAGAAAATGAAATTTTTGTCGTGTGTAAATTTCAAAAATTAGAACAGAAATTGATCTTTAGGGGGAAAGTGTCCTTATTTGAAAGAGGAATTCCGGTATTCTGTAAACAATGTATCATATTATGCTGCAAATATTCATTTTTTAGAGGAACTGTCTTCTTTTGAGGATGAAACCCAGTATTTTGGGGAGAAAATGATATTTTTAGGGCTGAAAAGCATTGTATTTGTTAAGAAAAATGTACTTTTGCAAGGATAAGAAGTGATACTCAAGAATGTACCTTTTTTTTTTTTCTGGGATAAGTACTGCTATTATTGTCAAAGTTCTCTAAATCTTGACAGAAATTGATATTTTGGGTGGAAATGTCCTTATTTTGTAGAGGAATACAGGAATTCATGAAACACTGTATTCTATTATGCTCCAAAGGAACATTCTGTAGAGATAATGTCTACCTTTGGGGATGAAAACCAGTATTTTGTTTAGAAAATGCTATTTTTAGGAATGAAATGCTTTATTTTTGAAAGAAAATGAAATTTTTGCAAGGATAATTAGTGATACTTCAGTGATAACTTTTTATTTCTGGTATGTGTAGTGATATTCGTGTGAATATTTTTAATGTTTTGACAGAAATTGATATTTCGGGTGGAACTGTCCTTATTTTGTAGAGTAAAACTGGTGTTCTGGAAACAATGTGTCATATTATGCTCCTAAGTATCATTTAGTAGAGAGAATATCTTCTTTTGGGAATTCAAAACCATATGTTGTTTAGAACATACTATACTCAGGAATGAAAAGCATTTTCTTAGGTAAGAAATATGTATTTTTGCCAGAATACGGAGTGATACTTAAGAGAGAACTTCTTATTTCTGGAAGAAGTGGTGATATTCATGTGTAAATGGTAAAAATTTTAACAGAAACTGTCATTTTGGGTGGAAATGTCCATAATTTGTAGAGGAAAACGGGTATTCTGGTAGAAATGCATCCTATAATGCTACAGTGCATCATTTTCTAGAGAAAATATCTTCTTTTGGTTATGAAAACAGGTATTAGGTTTAGAAAATGCTATTTTTAGTGAAGAAAATTCATATTTTCAAAAGAAACTCAAATATTTGCCAGGATAAATGGTGATGCTTTAGAGAGGACTTATTATTTCTGGTCTATGTAGTGAAAGTCGTGTGTAAATTTCAAAAATTAGAACAGAAATTGATCTTTAGGGTGAAAGTGTCCTTATTTGAAAGAGGAATTCCGGTATTCTGTAAACAATGTATCATATTATGCTGCAAATATTCATTTTTTAGAGGAACTGTCTTCTTTTGAGGATGAAACCCAGTATTTTGGGGAGAAAATGATATTTTTAGGGCTGAAAAGCATTGTATTTGTTAAGAAAAATGTATTTTTGCAAGGATAAGAAGTGATACTCAAGAATGTACCTTTTATTTTTTTCTGGGATAAGTACTGCTATTAATGTCAAAGTTCTCTAAATCTTGACAGAAATTGATATTTTGGGTGGAAATGTCCTTATTTTGTAGAGGAATACAGGAATTCATGAAACACTGTATTCTATTATGCTCCAAAGGAACATTCTGCAGAGATAATGTCTACCTTTGGGGATGAAAACCAGTATTTTGTTTAGAAAATGCTATTTTTAGGAATGAAAAGCATTAGTTTGGTAAGAAAATGAAATATTTGAAAGGATAATTAGTGATACTTATGAGATTCCTTTTTATTTCTGGGATAAGCAAGGATATTAGTGTGAAAGTTTTCTACATTATGACACAACTTGAAATTTCTGGTGGGAATGTCCTTATTTTGTAGAGGAATTTGGGAATTCTTGAATCACTGTATTCTATTAGGCTCCAAAGCATCATTCTGTAGGGATAAAGTCTTTCTTTGTGTATGAAAACCAGTGTTTTGTTTGGAAATGCTATTTTTAGGAATGAAATGCTTTATTTTTGAAAGAAAATGAAATTTTTGCAAGGATAATTAGTGATACTTCAGTGATAACTTTTTATTTCTGGTATGTGTAGTGATATTCGTGTGAAAATTTTTAATGTTTTGACAGAAATTGATATTTCGGGTGGAACTGTCCTTATTTTGTAGAGTAAAACTGGTGTTCTGGAAACAATGTGTCATATTATGCTCCTAAGTATCATTTAGTAGAGAGAATATCTTCTTTTGGGAATTAAAAACCATATGTTGTTTAGAACATACTATACTCAGGAATGAAAAGCATTTTCTTAGGTAAGAAATATGTATTTTTGCCAGAATACGGAGTGATACTTAAGAGAGAACTTCTTATTTCTGGAAGAAGTGGTGATATTCATGTGTAAATGGTAAAAATTTTAACAGAAACTGTCATTTTGGGTGGAAATGTCCATAATTTGTAGAGGAAAACGGGTATTCTGGTAGAAATGCATCCTATAATGCTACAGTGCATCATTTTCTAGAGAAAATATCTTCTTTTGGTTATGAAAACAGGTATTAGGTTTAGAAAATGCTATTTTTAGTGAAGAAAATTCATATTTTCAAAAGAAACTCAAATATTTGCCAGGATAAATGGTGATGCTTTAGAGAGAACTTATTATTTCTGGTCTATGTAGTGAAAGTTGTGTGTAAATTTCAAAAATTAGAACAGAAATTGATCTTTAGGGGGGAAGTGTCCTTATTTGAAAGAGGAATTCCAGTATTCTGTAAACAATGTATCATATTATGCTGCAAATATTCATTTTTTAGAGGAACTGTCTTCTTTTGAGGATGAAACCCAGTCTTTTGGGGAGAAAATGATATTTTTAGGGCTGAAAAGCATTGTATTTGTTAAGAAAAATGTATTTTTGCAAGGATAAGAAGTGATACTCAAGAATGTACCTTTTTTTTTTTTCTGGGATAAGTACTGCTATTATTGTCAAAGTTCTCTAAATCTTGACAGAAATTGATATTTTGGGTGGAAATGTCCTTATTTTGTAGAGGAATACAGGAATTCATGAAACACTGTATTCTATTATGCTCCAAAGGAACATTCTGTAGAGATAATGTCTACCTTTGGGGATGAAAACCAGTATTTTGTTTAGAAAATGCTATTTTTAGGAATGAAATGCTTTATTTTTGAAAGAAAATGAAATATTTGAAAGGATAATTAGTGATACTTCAGTGATAACTTTTTATTTCTGGTATGTGTAGTGATATTCGTGTGAAAATTTTTAATGTTTTGACAGAAATTGATATTTCGGGTGGAACTGTCCTTATTTTGTAGAGTAAAACTGGTGTTCTGGAAACAATGTGTCATATTATGCTCCTAAGTATCATTTAGTAGAGAGAATATCTTCTTTTGGGAATTAAAAACCATATGTTGTTTAGAACATACTATACTCAGGAATGAAAAGCATTTTCTTAGGTAAGAAAAATGTATTTTTGCCAGAATACGGAGTGATACTTAAGAGAGAACTTCTTATTTCGCGAAGTGGTGATATTCATGTGTAAATGGTAAAAATTTTAACAGAAACTGTCATTTTGGGTGGAAATGTCCATAATTTGTAGAGGAAAACGGGTATTCTGGTAGAAATGCATCCTATAATGCTACAGTGCATCATTTTCTAGAGAAAATATCTTCTTTTGGTTATGAAAACAGGTATTAGGTTTAGAAAATGCTATTTTTAGTGAAGAAAATTCATATTTTCAAAAGAAACTCAAATATTTGCCAGGATAAATGGTGATGCTTTAGAGAGAACTTATTATTTCTGGTCTATGTAGTGAAAGTCGTGTGTAAATTTCAAAAATTAGAACAGAAATTGATCTTTAGGGGGAAAGTGTCCTTATTTGAAAGAGGAATTCCAGTATTCTGTAAACAATGTATCATATTATGCTGCAAATATTCATTTTTTAGAGGAACTGTCTTCTTTTGAGGATGAAACCCAGTATTTTGGGGAGAAAATGATATTTTTAGGGCTGAAAAGCATTGTATTTGTTAAGAAAAATGTACTTTTGCAAGGATAAGAAGTGATACTCAAGAATGTACCTTTTATTTTTTTCTGGGATAAGTACTGCTATTAATGTCAAAGTTCTCTAAATCTTGACAGAAATTGATATTTTGGGTGGAAATGTCCTTATTTTGTAGAGGAATACAGGAATTCATGAAACACTGTATTCTATTATGCTCCAAAGGAACATTCTGCAGAGATAATGTCTACCTTTGGGGATGAAAACCAGTATTTTTTTTAGAAAATGCTATTTTTAGGAATGAAAAGCATTAGTTTGGTAAGAAAATGAAATATTTGAAAGGATAATTAGTGATACTTATGAGATTCCTTTTTATTTCTGGGATAAGCAAGGATATTAGTGTGAAAGTTTTCTACATTATGACACAACTTGAAATTTCTGGTGGGAATGTCCTTATTTTGTAGAGGAATTTGGGAATTCTTGAATCACTGTATTCTATTAGGCTCCAAAGCATCATTCTGTAGGGATAAAGTCTTTCTTTGTGTATGAAAACCAGTGTTTTGTTTGGAAATGCTATTTTTAGGAATGAAATGCTTTATTTTTGAAAGAAAATGAAATTTTTGCAAGGATAATTAGTGATACTTCAGTGATAACTTTTTATTTCTGGTATGTGTAGTGATATTCGTGTGAAAATTTTTAATGTTTTGACAGAAATTGATATTTCGGGTGGAACTGTCCTTATTTTGTAGAGTAAAACTGGTGTTCTGGAAACAATGTGTCATATTATGCTCCTAAGTATCATTTAGTAGAGAGAATATCTTCTTTTGGGAATTAAAAACCATATGTTGTTTAGAACATACTATACTCAGGAATGAAAAGCATTTTCTTAGGTAAGAAATATGTATTTTTGCCAGAATACGGAGTGATACTTAAGAGAGAACTTCTTATTTCTGGAAGAAGTGGTGATATTCATGTGTAAATGGTAAAAATTTTAACAGAAACTGTCATTTTGGGTGGAAATGTCCATAATTTGTAGAGGAAAACGGGTATTCTGGTAGAAATGCATCCTATAATGCTACAGTGCATCATTTTCTAGAGAAAATATCTTCTTTTGGTTATGAAAACAGGTATTAGGTTTAGAAAATGCTATTTTTAGTGAAGAAAATTCATATTTTCAAAAGAAACTCAAATATTTGCCAGGATAAATGGTGATGCTTTAGAGAGAACTTATTATTTCTGGTCTATGTAGTGAAAGTTGTGTGTAAATTTCAAAAATTAGAACAGAAATTGATCTTTAGGGGGGAAGTGTCCTTATTTGAAAGAGGAATTCCAGTATTCTGTAAACAATGTATCATATTATGCTGCAAATATTCATTTTTTAGAGGAACTGTCTTCTTTTGAGGATGAAACCCAGTATTTTGGGGAGAAAATGATATTTTTAGGGCTGAAAAGCATTGTATTTGTTAAGAAAAATGTACTTTTGCAAGGATAAGAAGTGATACTCAAGAATGTACCTTTTTTTTTTTTTCTGGGATAAGTACTGCTATTATTGTCAAAGTTCTCTAAATCTTGACAGAAATTGATATTTTGGGTGGAAATGTCCTTATTTTGTAGAGGAATACAGGAATTCATGAAACACTGTATTCTATTATGCTCCAAAGGAACATTCTGTAGAGATAATGTCTACCTTTGGGGATGAAAACCAGTATTTTGTTTAGAAAATGCTATTTTTAGGAATGAAATGCTTTATTTTTGAAAGAAAATGAAATTTTTGCAAGGATAATTAGTGATACTTCAGTGATAACTTTTTATTTCTGGTATGTGTAGTGATATTCGTGTGAATATTTTTAATGTTTTGACAGAAATTGATATTTCGGGTGGAACTGTCCTTATTTTGTAGAGTAAAACTGGTGTTCTGGAAACAATGTGTCATATTATGCTCCTAAGTATCATTTAGTAGAGAGAATATCTTCTTTTGGGAATTAAAAACCATATGTTGTTTAGAACATACTATACTCAGGAATGAAAAGCATTTTCTTAGGTAAGAAAAATGTATTTTTGCCAGAATACGGAGTGATACTTAAGAGAGAACTTCTTATTTCTGGAAGAAGTGGTGATATTCATGTGTAAATGGTAAAAATTTTAACAGAAACTGTCATTTTGGGTGGAAATGTCCATAATTTGTAGAGGAAAACGGGTATTCTGGTAGAAATGCATCCTATAATGCTACAGTGCATCATTTTCTAGAGAAAATATCTTCTTTTGGTTATGAAAACAGGTATTAGGTTTAGAAAATGCTATTTTTAGTGAAGAAAATTCATATTTTCAAAAGAAACTCAAATATTTGCCAGGATAAATGGTGATGCTTTAGAGAGAACTTATTATTTCTGGTCTATGTAGTGAAAGTCGTGTGTAAATTTCAAAAATTAGAACAGAAATTGATCTTTAGGGGGAAAGTGTCCTTATTTGAAAGAGGAATTCCGGTATTCTGTAAACAATGTATCATATTATGCTGCAAATATTCATTTTTTAGAGGAACTGTCTTCTTTTGAGGATGAAACCCAGTATTTTGGGGAGAAAATGATATTTTTAGGGCTGAAAAGCATTGTATTTGTTAAGAAAAATGTATTTTTGCAAGGATAAGAAGTGATACTCAAGAATGTACCTTTTTTTTTTTCTGGGATAAGTACTGCTATTAATGTCAAAGTTCTCTAAATCTTGACAGAAATTGATATTTTGGGTGGAAATGTCCTTATTTTGTAGAGGAATACAGGAATTCATGAAACACTGTATTCTATTATGCTCCAAAGGAACATTCTGTAGAGATAATGTCTACCTTTGGGGATGAAAACCAGTATTTTGTTTAGAAAATGCTATTTTTAGGAATGAAATGCTTTATTTTTGAAAGAAAATGAAATTTTTGCAAGGATAATTAGTGATACTTCAGTGATAACTTTTTATTTCTGGTATGTGTAGTGATATTCGTGTGAATATTTTTAATGTTTTGACAGAAATTGATATTTCGGGTGGAACTGTCCTTATTTTGTAGAGTAAAACTGGTGTTCTGGAAACAATGTGTCATATTATGCTCCTAAGTATCATTTAGTAGAGAGAATATCTTCTTTTGGGAATTAAAAACCATATGTTGTTTAGAACATACTATACTCAGGAATGAAAAGCATTTTCTTAGGTAAGAAAAATGTATTTTTGCCAGAATACGGAGTGATACTTAAGAGAGAACTTCTTATTTCTGGAAGAAGTGGTGATATTCATGTGTAAATGGTAAAAATTTTAACAGAAACTGTCATTTTGGGTGGAAATGTCCATAATTTGTAGAGGAAAACGGGTATTCTGGTAGAAATGCATCCTATAATGCTACAGTGCATCATTTTCTAGAGAAAATATCTTCTTTTGGTTATGAAAACAGGTATTAGGTTTAGAAAATGCTATTTTTAGTGAAGAAAATTCATATTTTCGAAAGAAACTCAAATATTTGCCAGGATAAATGGTGATGCTTTAGAGAGAACTTATTATTTCTGGTCTATGTAGTGAAAGTCGTGTGTAAATTTCAAAAATTAGAACAGAAATTGATCTTTAGGGTGAAAGTGTCCTTATTTGAAAGAGGAATTCCGGTATTCTGTAAAAAATGTATCATATTATGCTGCAAATATTCATTTTTTAGAGGAACTGTCTTCTTTTGAGGATGAAACCCAGTATTTTGGGGAGAAAATGATATTTTTAGGGCTGAAAAGCATTGTATTTGTTAAGAAAAATGTATTTTTGCAAGGATAAGAAGTGATACTCAAGAATGTACCTTTTATTTTTTTCTGGGATAAGTACTGCTATTAATGTCAAAGTTCTCTAAATCTTGACAGAAATTGATATTTTGGGTGGAAATGTCCTTATTTTGTAGAGGAATACAGGAATTCATGAAACACTGTATTCTATTATGCTCCAAAGGAACATTCTGCAGAGATAATGTCTACCTTTGGGGATGAAAACCAGTATTTTGTTTAGAAAATGCTATTTTTAGGAATGAAAAGCATTATTTTGGTAAGAAAATGAAATATTTGAAAGGATAATTAGTGATACTTATGAGATTCCTTTTTATTTCTGGGATAAGCAAGGATATTAGTGTGAAAGTTTTCTACATTATGACACAACTTGAAATTTCTGGTGGGAATGTCCTTATTTTGTAGAGGAATTTGGGAATTCTTGAATCACTGTATTCTATTAGGCTCCAAAGCATCATTCTGTAGGGATAAAGTCTTTCTTTGTGTATGAAAACCAGTGTTTTGTTTGGAAATGCTATTTTTAGGAATGAAATGCTTTATTTTTGAAAGAAAATGAAATTTTTGCAAGGATAATTAGTGATACTTCAGTGATAACTTTTTATTTCTGGTATGTGTAGTGATATTCGTGTGAAAATTTTTAATGTTTTGACAGAAATTGATATTTCGGGTGGAACTGTCCTTATTTTGTAGAGTAAAACTGGTGTTCTGGAAACAATGTGTCATATTATGCTCCTAAGTATCATTTAGTAGAGAGAATATCTTCTTTTGGGAATTAAAAACCATATGTTGTTTAGAACATACTATACTCAGGAATGAAAAGCATTTTCTTAGGTAAGAAAAATGTATTTTTGCCAGAATACGGAGTGATACTTAAGAGAGAACTTCTTATTTCTGGAAGAAGTGGTGATATTCATGTGTAAATGGTAAAAATTTTAACAGAAACTGTCATTTTGGGTGGAAATGTCCATAATTTGTAGAGGAAAACGGGTATTCTGGTAGAAATGCATCCTATAATGCTACAGTGCATCATTTTCTAGAGAAAATATCTTCTTTTGGTTATGAAAACAGGTATTAGGTTTAGAAAATGCTATTTTTAGTGAAGAAAATTCATATTTTCAAAAGAAACTCAAATATTTGCCAGGATAAATGGTGATGCTTTAGAGAGAACTTATTATTTCTGGTCTATGTAGTGAAAGTTGTGTGTAAATTTCAAAAATTAGAACAGAAATTGATCTTTAGGGGGGAAGTGTCCTTATTTGAAAGAGGAATTCCAGTATTCTGTAAACAATGTATCATATTATGCTGCAAATATTCATTTTTTAGAGGAACTGTCTTCTTTTGAGGATGAAACCCAGTATTTTGGGGAGAAAATGATATTTTTAGGGCTGAAAAGCATTGTATTTGTTAAGAAAAATGTACTTTTGCAAGGATAAGAAGTGATACTCAAGAATGTACCTTTTTTTTTTTTTCTGGGATAAGTACTGCTATTATTGTCAAAGTTCTCTAAATCTTGACAGAAATTGATATTTTGGGTGGAAATGTCCTTATTTTGTAGAGGAATACAGGAATTCATGAAACACTGTATTCTATTATGCTCCAAAGGAACATTCTGTAGAGATAATGTCTACCTTTGGGGATGAAAACCAGTATTTTGTTTAGAAAATGCTATTTTTAGGAATGAAATGCTTTATTTTTGAAAGAAAATGAAATTTTTGCAAGGATAATTAGTGATACTTCAGTGATAACTTTTTATTTCTGGTATGTGTAGTGATATTCGTGTGAATATTTTTAATGTTTTGACAGAAATTGATATTTCGGGTGGAACTGTCCTTATTTTGTAGAGTAAAACTGGTGTTCTGGAAACAATGTGTCATATTATGCTCCTAAGTATCATTTAGTAGAGAGAATATCTTCTTTTGGGAATTAAAAACCATATGTTGTTTAGAACATACTATACTCAGGAATGAAAAGCATTTTCTTAGGTAAGAAATATGTATTTTTGCCAGAATACGGAGTGATACTTAAGAGAGAACTTCTTATTTCTGGAAGAAGTGGTGATATTCATGTGTAAATGGTAAAAATTTTAACAGAAACTGTCATTTTGGGTGGAAATGTCCATAATTTGTAGAGGAAAACGGGTATTCTGGTAGAAATGCATCCTATAATGCTACAGTGCATCATTTTCTAGAGAAAATATCTTCTTTTGGTTATGAAAACAGGTATTAGGTTTAGAAAATGCTATTTTTAGTGAAGAAAATTCATATTTTCAAAAGAAACTCAAATATTTGCCAGGATAAATGGTGATGCTTTAGAGAGAACTTATTATTTCTGGTCTATGTAGTGAAAGTCGTGTGTAAATTTCAAAAATTAGAACAGAAATTGATCTTTAGGGGGAAAGTGTCCTTATTTGAAAGAGGAATTCCGGTATTCTGTAAACAATGTATCATATTATGCTGCAAATATTCATTTTTTAGAGGAACTGTCTTCTTTTGAGGATGAAACCCAGTATTTTGGGGAGAAAATGATATTTTTAGGGCTGAAAAGCATTGTATTTGTTAAGAAAAATGTATTTTTGCAAGGATAAGAAGTGATACTCAAGAATGTACCTTTTTTTTTTTTCTGGGATAAGTACTGCTATTAATGTCAAAGTTCTCTAAATCTTGACAGAAATTGATATTTTGGGTGGAAATGTCCTTATTTTGTAGAGGAATACAGGAATTCATGAAACACTGTATTCTATTATGCTCCAAAGGAACATTCTGTAGAGATAATGTCTACCTTTGGGGATGAAAACCAGTATTTTGTTTAGAAAATGCTATTTTTAGGAATGAAATGCTTTATTTTTGAAAGAAAATGAAATTTTTGCAAGGATAATTAGTGATACTTCAGTGATAACTTTTTATTTCTGGTATGTGTAGTGATATTCGTGTGAATATTTTTAATGTTTTGACAGAAATTGATATTTCGGGTGGAACTGTCCTTATTTTGTAGAGTAAAACTGGTGTTCTGGAAACAATGTGTCATATTATGCTCCTAAGTATCATTTAGTAGAGAGAATATCTTCTTTTGGGAATTAAAAACCATATGTTGTTTAGAACATACTATTCTCAGGAATGAAAAGCATTTTCTTAGGTAAGAAAAATGTATTTTTGCCAGAATACGGAGTGATACTTAAGAGAGAACTTCTTATTTCTGGAAGAAGTGGTGATATTCATGTGTAAATGGTAAAAATTTTAACAGAAACTGTCATTTTGGGTGGAAATGTCCATAATTTGTAGAGGAAAACGGGTATTCTGGTAGAAATGCATCCTATAATGCTACAGTGCATCATTTTCTAGAGAAAATATCTTCTTTTGGTTATGAAAACAGGTATTAGGTTTAGAAAATGCTATTTTTAGTGAAGAAAATTCATATTTTCAAAAGAAACTCAAATATTTGCCAGGATAAATGGTGATGCTTTAGAGAGAACTTATTATTTCTGGTCTATGTAGTGAAAGTCGTGTGTAAATTTCAAAAATTAGAACAGAAATTGATCTTTAGGGTGAAAGTGTCCTTATTTGAAAGAGGAATTCCGGTATTCTGTAAACAATGTATCATATTATGCTGCAAATATTCATTTTTTAGAGGAACTGTCTTCTTTTGAGGATGAAACCCAGTATTTTGGGGAGAAAATGATATTTTTAGGGCTGAAAAGCATTGTATTTGTTAAGAAAAATGTATTTTTGCAAGGATAAGAAGTGATACTCAAGAATGTACCTTTTATTTTTTTCTGGGATAAGTACTGCTATTAATGTCAAAGTTCTCTAAATCTTGACAGAAATTGATATTTTGGGTGGAAATGTCCTTATTTTGTAGAGGAATACAGGAATTCATGAAACACTGTATTCTATTATGCTCCAAAGGAACATTCTGCAGAGATAATGTCTACCTTTGGGGATGAAAACCAGTATTTTGTTTAGAAAATGCTATTTTTAGGAATGAAAAGCATTAGTTTGGTAAGAAAATGAAATATTTGAAAGGATAATTAGTGATACTTATGAGATTCCTTTTTATTTCTGGGATAAGCAAGGATATTAGTGTGAAAGTTTTCTACATTATGACACAACTTGAAATTTCTGGTGGGAATGTCCTTATTTTGTAGAGGAATTTGGGAATTCTTGAATCACTGTATTCTATTAGGCTCCAAAGCATCATTCTGTAGGGATAAAGTCTTTCTTTGTGTATGAAAACCAGTGTTTTGTTTGGAAATGCTATTTTTAGGAATGAAATGCTTTATTTTTGAAAGAAAATGAAATTTTTGCAAGGATAATTAGTGATACTTCAGTGATAACTTTTTATTTCTGGTATGTGTAGTGATATTCGTGTGAAAATTTTTAATGTTTTGACAGAAATTGATATTTCGGGTGGAACTGTCCTTATTTTGTAGAGTAAAACTGGTGTTCTGGAAACAATGTGTCATATTATGCTCCTAAGTATCATTTAGTAGAGAGAATATCTTCTTTTGGGAATTAAAAACCATATGTTGTTTAGAACATACTATACTCAGGAATGAAAAGCATTTTCTTAGGTAAGAAATATGTATTTTTGCCAGAATACGGAGTGATACTTAAGAGAGAACTTCTTATTTCTGGAAGAAGTGGTGATATTCATGTGTAAATGGTAAAAATTTTAACAGAAACTGTCATTTTGGGTGGAAATGTCCATAATTTGTAGAGGAAAACGGGTATTCTGGTAGAAATGCATCCTATAATGCTACAGTGCATCATTTTCTAGAGAAAATATCTTCTTTTGGTTATGAAAACAGGTATTAGGTTTAGAAAATGCTATTTTTAGTGAAGAAAATTCATATTTTCAAAAGAAACTCAAATATTTGCCAGGATAAATGGTGATGCTTTAGAGAGAACTTATTATTTCTGGTCTATGTAGTGAAAGTTGTGTGTAAATTTCAAAAATTAGAACAGAAATTGATCTTTAGGGGGGAAGTGTCCTTATTTGAAAGAGGAATTCCAGTATTCTGTAAACAATGTATCATATTATGCTGCAAATATTCATTTTTTAGAGGAACTGTCTTCTTTTGAGGATGAAACCCAGTCTTTTGGGGAGAAAATGATATTTTTAGGGCTGAAAAGCATTGTATTTGTTAAGAAAAATGTACTTTTGCAAGGATAAGAAGTGATACTCAAGAATGTACCTTTTTTTTTTTTTTTCTGGGATAAGTACTGCTATTATTGTCAAAGTTCTCTAAATCTTGACAGAAATTGATATTTTGGGTGGAAATGTCCTTATTTTGTAGAGGAATACAGGAATTCATGAAACACTGTATTCTATTATGCTCCAAAGGAACATTCTGTAGAGATAATGTCTACCTTTGGGGATGAAAACCAGTATTTTGTTTAGAAAATGCTATTTTTAGGAATGAAATGCTTTATTTTTGAAAGAAAATGAAATTTTTGCAAGGATAATTAGTGATACTTCAGTGATAACTTTTTATTTCTGGTATGTGTAGTGATATTCGTGTGAATATTTTTAATGTTTTGACAGAAATTGATATTTCGGGTGGAACTGTCCTTATTTTGTAGAGTAAAACTGGTGTTCTGGAAACAATGTGTCATATTATGCTCCTAAGTATCATTTAGTAGAGAGAATATCTTCTTTTGGGAATTAAAAACCATATGTTGTTTAGAACATACTATACTCAGGAATGAAAAGCATTTTCTTAGGTAAGAAATATGTATTTTTGCCAGAATACGGAGTGATACTTAAGAGAGAACTTCTTATTTCTGGAAGAAGTGGTGATATTCATGTGTAAATGGTAAAAATTTTAACAGAAACTGTCATTTTGGGTGGAAATGTCCATAATTTGTAGAGGAAAACGGGTATTCTGGTAGAAATGCATCCTATAATGCTACAGTGCATCATTTTCTAGAGAAAATATCTTCTTTTGGTTATGAAAACAGGTATTAGGTTTAGAAAATGCTATTTTTAGTGAAGAAAATTCATATTTTCAAAAGAAACTCAAATATTTGCCAGGATAAATGGTGATGCTTTAGAGAGAACTTATTATTTCTGGTCTATGTAGTGAAAGTCGTGTGTAAATTTCAAAAATTAGAACAGAAATTGATCTTTAGGGGGAAAGTGTCCTTATTTGAAAGAGGAATTCCGGTATTCTGTAAACAATGTATCATATTATGCTGCAAATATTCATTTTTTAGAGGAACTGTCTTCTTTTGAGGATGAAACCCAGTATTTTGGGGAGAAAATGATATTTTTAGGGCTGAAAAGCATTGTATTTGTTAAGAAAAATGTATTTTTGCAAGGATAAGAAGTGATACTCAAGAATGTACCTTTTTTTTTTTTCTGGGATAAGTACTGCTATTAATGTCAAAGTTCTCTAAATCTTGACAGAAATTGATATTTTGGGTGGAAATGTCCTTATTTTGTAGAGGAATACAGGAATTCATGAAACACTGTATTCTATTATGCTCCAAAGGAACATTCTGTAGAGATAATGTCTACCTTTGGGGATGAAAACCAGTATTTTGTTTAGAAAATGCTATTTTTAGGAATGAAATGCTTTATTTTTGAAAGAAAATGAAATTTTTGCAAGGATAATTAGTGATACTTCAGTGATAACTTTTTATTTCTGGTATGTGTAGTGATATTCGTGTGAATATTTTTAATGTTTTGACAGAAATTGATATTTCGGGTGGAACTGTCCTTATTTTGTAGAGTAAAACTGGTGTTCTGGAAACAATGTGTCATATTATGCTCCTAAGTATCATTTAGTAGAGAGAATATCTTCTTTTGGGAATTAAAAACCATATGTTGTTTAGAACATACTATACTCAGGAATGAAAAGCATTTTCTTAGGTAAGAAAAATGTATTTTTGCCAGAATACGGAGTGATACTTAAGAGAGAACTTCTTATTTCTGGAAGAAGTGGTGATATTCATGTGTAAATGGTAAAAATTTTAACAGAAACTGTCATTTTGGGTGGAAATGTCCATAATTTGTAGAGGAAAACGGGTATTCTGGTAGAAATGCATCCTATAATGCTACAGTGCATCATTTTCTAGAGAAAATATCTTCTTTTGGTTATGAAAACAGGTATTAGGTTTAGAAAATGCTATTTTTAGTGAAGAAAATTCATATTTTCGAAAGAAACTCAAATATTTGCCAGGATAAATGGTGATGCTTTAGAGAGAACTTATTATTTCTGGTCTATGTAGTGAAAGTCGTGTGTAAATTTCAAAAATTAGAACAGAAATTGATCTTTAGGGGGAAAGTGTCCTTATTTGAAAGAGGAATTCCGGTATTCTGTAAACAATGTATCATATTATGCTGCAAATATTCATTTTTTAGAGGAACTGTCTTCTTTTGAGGATGAAACCCAGTATTTTGGGGAGAAAATGATATTTTTAGGGCTGAAAAGCATTGTATTTGTTAAGAAAAATGTACTTTTGCAAGGATAAGAAGTGATACTCAAGAATGTACCTTTTTTTTTTTTCTGGGATAAGTACTGCTATTAATGTCAAAGTTCTCTAAATCTTGACAGAAATTGATATTTTGGGTGGAAATGTCCTTATTTTGTAGAGGAATACAGGAATTCATGAAACACTGTATTCTATTATGCTCCAAAGGAACATTCTGCAGAGATAATGTCTACCTTTGGGGATGAAAACCAGTATTTTGTTTAGAAAATGCTATTTTTAGGAATGAAAAGCATTAGTTTGGTAAGAAAATGAAATATTTGAAAGGATAATTAGTGATACTTATGAGATTCCTTTTTATTTCTGGGATAAGCAAGGATATTAGTGTGAAAGTTTTCTACATTATGACACAACTTGATATTTCTGGTGGGAATGTCCTTATTTTGTAGAGGAATTTGGGAATTCTTGAATCACTGTATTCTATTAGGCTCCAAAGCATCATTCTGTAGGGATAAAGTCTTTCTTTGTGTATGAAAACCAGTGTTTTGTTTGGAAATGCTATTTTTAGGAATGAAATGCTTTATTTTTGAAAGAAAATGAAATTTTTGCAAGGATAATTAGTGATACTTCAGTGATAACTTTTTATTTCTGGTATGTGTAGTGATATTCGTGTGAAAATTTTTAATGTTTTGACAGAAATTGATATTTCGGGTGGAACTGTCCTTATTTTGTAGAGTAAAACTGGTGTTCTGGAAACAATGTGTCATATTATGCTCCTAAGTATCATTTAGTAGAGAGAATATCTTCTTTTGGGAATTAAAAACCATATGTTGTTTAGAACATACTATACTCAGGAATGAAAAGCATTTTCTTAGGTAAGAAATATGTATTTTTGCCAGAATACGGAGTGATACTTAAGAGAGAACTTCTTATTTCTGGAAGAAGTGGTGATATTCATGTGTAAATGGTAAAAATTTTAACAGAAACTGTCATTTTGGGTGGAAATGTCCATAATTTGTAGAGGAAAACGGGTATTCTGGTAGAAATGCATCCTATAATGCTACAGTGCATCATTTTCTAGAGAAAATATCTTCTTTTGGTTATGAAAACAGGTATTAGGTTTAGAAAATGCTATTTTTAGTGAAGAAAATTCATATTTTCAAAAGAAACTCAAATATTTGCCAGGATAAATGGTGATGCTTTAGAGAGAACTTATTATTTCTGGTCTATGTAGTGAAAGTTGTGTGTAAATTTCAAAAATTAGAACAGAAATTGATCTTTAGGGGGGAAGTGTCCTTATTTGAAAGAGGAATTCCAGTATTCTGTAAACAATGTATCATATTATGCTGCAAATATTCATTTTTTAGAGGAACTGTCTTCTTTTGAGGATGAAACGCAGTATTTTGGGGAGAAAATGATATTTTTAGGGCTGAAAAGCATTGTATTTGTTAAGAAAAATGTACTTTTGCAAGGATAAGAAGTGATACTCAAGAATGTACCTTTTATTTTTTTCTGGGATAAGTACTGCTATTATTGTCAAAGTTCTCTAAATCTTGACAGAAATTGATATTTTGGGTGGAAATGTCCTTATTTTGTAGAGGAATACAGGAATTCATGAAACACTGTATTCTATTATGCTCCAAAGGAACATTCTGTAGAGATAATGTCTACCTTTTGGGATGAAAACCAGTATTTTGTTTAGAAAATGCTATTTTTAGGAATGAAATGCTTTATTTTTGAAAGAAAATGAAATTTTTGCAAGGATAATTAGTGATACTTCAGTGATAACTTTTTATTTCTGGTATGTGTAGTGATATTCGTGTGAATATTTTTAATGTTTTGACAGAAATTGATATTTCGGGTGGAACTGTCCTTATTTTGTAGAGTAAAACTGGTGTTCTGGAAACAATGTGTCATATTATGCTCCTAAGTATCATTTAGTAGAGAGAATATCTTCTTTTGGGAATTCAAAACCATATGTTGTTTAGAACATACTATACTCAGGAATGAAAAGCATTTTCTTAGGTAAGAAAAATGTATTTTTGCCAGAATACGGAGTGATACTTAAGAGAGAACTTCTTATTTCTGGAAGAAGTGGTGATATTCATGTGTAAATGGTAAAAATTTTAACAGAAACTGTCATTTTGGGTGGAAATGTCCATAATTTGTAGAGGAAAACGGGTATTATGGTAGAAATGCATCCTATAATGCTACAGTGCATCATTTTCTAGAGAAAATATCTTCTTTTGGTTATGAAAACAGGTATTAGGTTTAGAAAATGCTATTTTTAGTGAAGAAAATTCATATTTTCAAAAGAAACTCAAATATTTGCCAGGATAAATGGTGATGCTTTAGAGAGAACTTATTATTTCTGGTCTATGTAGTGAAAGTTGTGTGTAAATTTCAAAAATTAGAACAGAAATTGATCTTTAGGGGGGAAGTGTCCTTATTTGAAAGAGGAATTCCAGTATTCTGTAAACAATGTATCATATTATGCTGCAAATATTCATTTTTTAGAGGAACTGTCTTCTTTTGAGGATGAAACCCAGTATTTTGGGGAGAAAATGATATTTTTAGGGCTGAAAAGCATTGTATTTGTTAAGAAAAATGTATTTTTGCAAGGATAAGAAGTGATACTCAAGAATGTACCTTTTATTTTTTTCTGGGATAAGTACTGCTATTAATGTCAAAGTTCTCTAAATCTTGACAGAAATTGATATTTTGGGTGGAAATGTCCTTATTTTGTAGAGGAATACAGGAATTCATGAAACACTGTATTCTATTATGCTCCAAAGGAACATTCTGCAGAGATAATGTCTACCTTTGGGGATGAAAACCAGTATTTTGTTTAGAAAATGCTATTTTTAGGAATGAAAAGCATTATTTTGGTAAGAAAATGAAATATTTGAAAGGATAATTAGTGATACTTATGAGATTCCTTTTTATTTCTGGGATAAGCAAGGATATTAGTGTGAAAGTTTTCTACATTATGACACAACTTGAAATTTCTGGTGGGAATGTCCTTATTTTGTAGAGGAATTTGGGAATTCTTGAATCACTGTATTCTATTAGGCTCCAAAGCATCATTCTGTAGGGATAAAGTCTTTCTTTGTGTATGAAAACCAGTGTTTTGTTTGGAAATGCTATTTTTAGGAATGAAATGCTTTATTTTTGAAAGAAAATGAAATTTTTGCAAGGATAATTAGTGATACTTCAGTGATAACTTTTTATTTCTGGTATGTGTAGTGATATTCGTGTGAAAATTTTTAATGTTTTGACAGAAATTGATATTTCGGGTGGAACTGTCCTTATTTTGTAGAGTAAAACTGGTGTTCTGGAAACAATGTGTCATATTATGCTCCTAAGTATCATTTAGTAGAGAGAATATCTTCTTTTGGGAATTAAAAACCATATGTTGTTTAGAACATACTATACTCAGGAATGAAAAGCATTTTCTTAGGTAAGAAATATGTATTTTTGCCAGAATACGGAGTGATACTTAAGAGAGAACTTCTTATTTCTGGAAGAAGTGGTGATATTCATGTGTAAATGGTAAAAATTTTAACAGAAACTGTCATTTTGGGTGGAAATGTCCATAATTTGTAGAGGAAAACGGGTATTCTGGTAGAAATGCATCCTATAATGCTACAGTGCATCATTTTCTAGAGAAAATATCTTCTTTTGGTTATGAAAACAGGTATTAGGTTTAGAAAATGCTATTTTTAGTGAAGAAAATTCATATTTTCAAAAGAAACTCAAATATTTGCCAGGATAAATGGTGATGCTTTAGAGAGAACTTATTATTTCTGGTCTATGTAGTGAAAGTTGTGTGTAAATTTCAAAAATTAGAACAGAAATTGATCTTTAGGGGGGAAGTGTCCTTATTTGAAAGAGGAATTCCAGTATTCTGTAAACAATGTATCATATTATGCTGCAAATATTCATTTTTTAGAGCAACTGTCTTCTTTTGAGGATGAAACCCAGTATTTTGGGGAGAAAATGATATTTTTAGGGCTGAAAAGCATTGTATTTGTTAAGAAAAATGTACTTTTGCAAGGATAAGAAGTGATACTCAAGAATGTACCTTTTTTTTTTTTTCTGGGATAAGTACTGCTATTATTGTCAAAGTTCTCTAAATCTTGACAGAAATTGATATTTTGGGTGGAAATGTCCTTATTTTGTAGAGGAATACAGGAATTCATGAAACACTGTATTCTATTATGCTCCAAAGGAACATTCTGTAGAGATAATGTCTACCTTTGGGGATGAAAACCAGTATTTTGTTTAGAAAATGCTATTTTTAGGAATGAAATGCTTTATTTTTGAAAGAAAATGAAATTTTTGCAAGGATAATTAGTGATACTTCAGTGATAACTTTTTATTTCTGGTATGTGTAGTGATATTCGTGTGAATATTTTTAATGTTTTGACAGAAATTGATATTTCGGGTGGAACTGTCCTTATTTTGTAGAGTAAAACTGGTGTTCTGGAAACAATGTGTCATATTATGCTCCTAAGTATCATTTAGTAGAGAGAATATCTTCTTTTGGGAATTCAAAACCATATGTTGTTTAGAACATACTATACTCAGGAATGAAAAGCATTTTCTTAGGTAAGAAAAATGTATTTTTGCCAGAATACGGAGTGATACTTAAGAGAGAACTTCTTATTTCTGGAAGAAGTGGTGATATTCATGTGTAAATGGTAAAAATTTTAACAGAAACTGTCATTTTGGGTGGAAATGTCCATAATTTGTAGAGGAAAACGGGTATTCTGGTAGAAATGCATCCTATAATGCTACAGTGCATCATTTTCTAGAGAAAATATCTTCTTTTGGTTATGAAAACAGGTATTAGGTTTAGAAAATGCTATTTTTAGTGAAGAAAATTCATATTTTCAAAAGAAACTCAAATATTTGCCAGGATAAATGGTGATGCTTTAGAGAGAACTTATTATTTCTGGTCTATGTAGTGAAAGTCATGTGTAAATTTCAAAAATTAGAACAGAAATTGATCTTTAGGGGGAAAGTGTCCTTATTTGAAAGAGGAATTCCGGTATTCTGTAAACAATGTATCATATTATGCTGCAAATATTCATTTTTTAGAGGAACTGTCTTCTTTTGAGGATGAAACCCAGTATTTTGGGGAGAAAATGATATTTTTAGGGCTGAAAAGCATTGTATTTGTTAAGAAAAATGTATTTTTGCAAGGATAAGAAGTGATACTCAAGAATGTACCTTTTTTTTTTTTCTGGGATAAGTACTGCTATTAATGTCAAAGTTCTCTAAATCTTGACAGAAATTGATATTTTGGGTGGAAATGTCCTTATTTTGTAGAGGAATACAGGAATTCATGAAACACTGTATTCTATTATGCTCCAAAGGAACATTCTGTAGAGATAATGTCTACCTTTGGGGATGAAAACCAGTATTTTGTTTAGAAAATGCTATTTTTAGGAATGAAATGCTTTATTTTTGAAAGAAAATGAAATTTTTGCAAGGATAATTAGTGATACTTCAGTGATAACTTTTTATTTCTGGTATGTGTAGTGATATTCGTGTGAATATTTTTAATGTTTTGACAGAAATTGATATTTCGGGTGGAACTGTCCTTATTTTGTAGAGTAAAACTGGTGTTCTGGAAACAATGTGTCATATTATGCTCCTAAGTATCATTTAGTAGAGAGAATATCTTCTTTTGGGAATTAAAAACCATATGTTGTTTAGAACATACTATTCTCAGGAATGAAAAGCATTTTCTTAGGTAAGAAAAATGTATTTTTGCCAGAATACGGAGTGATACTTAAGAGAGAACTTCTTATTTCTGGAAGAAGTGGTGATATTCATGTGTAAATGGTAAAAATTTTAACAGAAACTGTCATTTTGGGTGGAAATGTCCATAATTTGTAGAGGAAAACGGGTATTCTGGTAGAAATGCATCCTATAATGCTACAGTGCATCATTTTCTAGAGAAAATATCTTCTTTTGGTTATGAAAACAGGTATTAGGTTTAGAAAATGCTATTTTTAGTGAAGAAAATTCATATTTTCGAAAGAAACTCAAATATTTGCCAGGATAAATGGTGATGCTTTAGAGAGAACTTATTATTTCTGGTCTATGTAGTGAAAGTCGTGTGTAAATTTCAAAAATTAGAACAGAAATTGATCTTTAGGGTGAAAGTGTCCTTATTTGAAAGAGGAATTCCGGTATTCTGTAAACAATGTATCATATTATGCTGCAAATATTCATTTTTTAGAGGAACTGTCTTCTTTTGAGGATGAAACCCAGTATTTTGGGGAGAAAATGATATTTTTAGGGCTGAAAAGCATTGTATTTGTTAAGAAAAATGTATTTTTGCAAGGATAAGAAGTGATACTCAAGAATGTACCTTTTATTTTTTTCTGGGATAAGTACTGCTATTAATGTCAAAGTTCTCTAAATCTTGACAGAAATTGATATTTTGGGTGGAAATGTCCTTATTTTGTAGAGGAATACAGGAATTCATGAAACACTGTATTCTATTATGCTCCAAAGGAACATTCTGCAGAGATAATGTCTACCTTTGGGGATGAAAACCAGTATTTTGTTTAGAAAATGCTATTTTTAGGAATGAAAAGCATTAGTTTGGTAAGAAAATGAAATATTTGAAAGGATAATTAGTGATACTTATGAGATTCCTTTTTATTTCTGGGATAAGCAAGGATATTAGTGTGAAAGTTTTCTACATTATGACACAACTTGAAATTTCTGGTGGGAATGTCCTTATTTTGTAGAGGAATTTGGGAATTCTTGAATCACTGTATTCTATTAGGCTCCAAAGCATCATTCTGTAGGGATAAAGTCTTTCTTTGTGTATGAAAACCAGTGTTTTGTTTGGAAATGCTATTTTTAGGAATGAAATGCTTTATTTTTGAAAGAAAATGAAATTTTTGCAAGGATAATTAGTGATACTTCAGTGATAACTTTTTATTTCTGGTATGTGTAGTGATATTCGTGTGAAAATTTTTAATGTTTTGACAGAAATTGATATTTCGGGTGGAACTGTCCTTATTTTGTAGAGTAAAACTGGTGTTCTGGAAACAATGTGTCATATTATGCTCCTAAGTATCATTTAGTAGAGAGAATATCTTCTTTTGGGAATTAAAAACCATATGTTGTTTAGAACATACTATACTCAGGAATGAAAAGCATTTTCTTAGGTAAGAAATATGTATTTTTGCCAGAATACGGAGTGATACTTAAGAGAGAACTTCTTATTTCTGGAAGAAGTGGTGATATTCATGTGTAAATGGTAAAAATTTTAACAGAAACTGTCATTTTGGGTGGAAATGTCCATAATTTGTAGAGGAAAACGGGTATTCTGGTAGAAATGCATCCTATAATGCTACAGTGCATCATTTTCTAGAGAAAATATCTTCTTTTGGTTATGAAAACAGGTATTAGGTTTAGAAAATGCTATTTTTAGTGAAGAAAATTCATATTTCCAAAAGAAACTCAAATATTTGCCAGGATAAATGGTGATGCTTTAGAGAGAACTTATTATTTCTGGTCTATGTAGTGAAAGTCGTGTGTAAATTTCAAAAATTAGAACAGAAATTGATCTTTAGGGGGGAAGTGTCCTTATTTGCAAGAGGAATTCCAGTATTCTGTAAACAATGTATCATATTATGCTGCAAATATTCATTTTTTAGAGGAACTGTCTTCTTTTGAGGATGAAACCCAGTATTTTGGGGAGAAAATGATATTTTTAGGGCTGAAAAGCATTGTATTTGTTAAGAAAAATGTACTTTTGCAAGCATAAGAAGTGATACTCAAGAATGTACCTTTTTTTTTTTTTCTGGGATAAGTACTGCTATTATTGTCAAAGTTCTCTAAATCTTGACAGAAATTGATATTTTGGGTGGAAATGTCCTTATTTTGTAGAGGAATACAGGAATTAATGAAACACTGTATTCTATTATGCTCCAAAGGAACATTCTGTAGAGATAATGTCTACCTTTGGGGATGAAAACCAGTATTTTGTTTAGAAAATGCTATTTTTAGGAATGAAATGCTTTATTTTTGAAAGAAAATGAAATTTTTGCAAGGATAATTAGTGATACTTCAGTGATAACTTTTTATTTCTGGTATGTGTAGTGATATTCGTGTGAATATTTTTAATGTTTTGACAGAAATTGATATTTCGGGTGGAACTGTCCTTATTTTGTAGAGTAAAACTGGTGTTCTGGAAACAATGTGTCATATTATGCTCCTAAGTATCATTTAGTAGAGAGAATATCTTCTTTTGGGAATTCAAAACCATATGTTGTTTAGAACATACTATACTCAGGAATGAAAAGCATTTTCTTAGGTAAGAAAAATGTATTTTTGCCAGAATACGGAGTGATACTTAAGAGAGAACTTCTTATTTCTGGAAGAAGTGGTGATATTCATGTGTAAATGGTAAAAATTTTAACAGAAACTGTCATTTTGGGTGGAAATGTCCATAATTTGTAGAGGAAAACGGGTATTCTGGTAGAAATGCATCCTATAATGCTACAGTGCATCATTTTCTAGAGAAAATATCTTCTTTTGGTTATGAAAACAGGTATTAGGTTTAGAAAATGCTATTTTTAGTGAAGAAAATTCATATTTTCAAAAGAAACTCAAATATTTGCCAGGATAAATGGTGATGCTTTAGAGAGAACTTATTATTTCTGGTCTATGTAGTGAAAGTCGTGTGTAAATTTCAAAAATTAGAACAGAAATTGATCTTTAGGGGGAAAGTGTCCTTATTTGAAAGAGGAATTCCGGTATTCTGTAAACAATGTATCATATTATGCTGCAAATATTCATTTTTTAGAGGAACTGTCTTCTTTTGAGGATGAAACCCAGTATTTTGGGGAGAAAATGATATTTTTAGGGCTGAAAAGCATTGTATTTGTTAAGAAAAATGTATTTTTGCAAGGATAAGAAGTGATACTCAAGAATGTACCTTTTTTTTTTTTCTGGGATAAGTACTGCTATTAATGTCAAAGTTCTCTAAATCATGACAGAAATTGATATTTTGGGTGGAAATGTCCTTATTTTGTAGAGGAATACAGGAATTCATGAAACACTGTATTCTATTATGCTCCAAAGGAACATTCTGTAGAGATAATGTCTACCTTTGGGGATGAAAACCAGTATTTTGTTTAGAAAATGCTATTTTTAGGAATGAAATGCTTTATTTTTGAAAGAAAATGAAATTTTTGCAAGGATAATTAGTGATACTTCAGTGATAACTTTTTATTTCTGGTATGTGTAGTGATATTCGTGTGAATATTTTTAATGTTTTGACAGAAATTGATATTTCGGGTGGAACTGTCCTTATTTTGTAGAGTAAAACTGGTGTTCTGGAAACAATGTGTCATATTATGCTCCTAAGTATCATTTAGTAGAGAGAATATCTTCTTTTGGGAATTAAAAACCATATGTTGTTTAGAGCATACTATACTCAGGAATGAAAAGCATTTTCTTAGGTAAGAAAAATGTATTTTTGCCAGAATACGGAGTGATACTTAAGAGAGAACTTCTTATTTCTGGAAGAAGTGGTGATATTCATGTGTAAATGGTAAAAATTTTAACAGAAACTGTCATTTTGGGTGGAAATGTCCATAATTTGTAGAGGAAAACGGGTATTCTGGTAGAAATGCATCCTATAATGCTACAGTGCATCATTTTCTAGAGAAAATATCTTCTTTTGGTTATGAAAACAGGTATTAGGTTTAGAAAATGCTATTTTTAGTGAAGAAAATTCATATTTTCGAAAGAAACTCAAATATTTGCCAGGATAAATGGTGATGCTTTAGAGAGAACTTATTATTTCTGGTCTATGTAGTGAAAGTCGTGTGTAAATTTCAAAAATTAGAACAGAAATTGATCTTTAGGGGGAAAGTGTCCTTATTTGAAAGAGGAATTCCGGTATTCTGTAAACAATGTATCATATTATGCTGCAAATATTCATTTTTTAGAGGAACTGTCTTCTTTTGAGGATGAAACCCAGTATTTTGGGGAGAAAATGATATTTTTAGGGCTGAAAAGCATTGTATTTGTTAAGAAAAATGTACTTTTGCAAGGATAAGAAGTGATACTCAAGAATGTACCTTTTATTTTTTTCTGGGATAAGTACTGCTATTAATGTCAAAGTTCTCTAAATCTTGACAGAAATTGATATTTTGGGTGGAAATGTCCTTATTTTGTAGAGGAATACAGGAATTCATGAAACACTGTATTCTATTATGCTCCAAAGGAACATTCTGCAGAGATAATGTCTACCTTTGGGGATGAAAACCAGTATTTTGTTTAGAAAATGCTATTTTTAGGAATGAAAAGCATTATTTTGGTAAGAAAATGAAATATTTGAAAGGATAATTAGTGATACTTATGAGATTCCTTTTTATTTCTGGGATAAGCAAGGATATTAGTGTGAAAGTTTTCTACATTATGACACAACTTGAAATTTCTGGTGGGAATGTCCTTATTTTGTAGAGGAATTTGGGAATTCTTGAATCACTGTATTCTATTAGGCTCCAAAGCATCATTCTGTAGGGATAAAGTCTTTCTTTGTGTATGAAAACCAGTGTTTTGTTTGGAAATGCTATTTTTAGGAATGAAATGCTTTATTTTTGAAAGAAAATGAAATTTTTGCAAGGATAATTAGTGATACTTCAGTGATAACTTTTTATTTCTGGTATGTGTAGTGATATTCGTGTGAATATTTTTAATGTTTTGACAGAAATTGATATTTCGGGTGGAACTGTCCTTATTTTGTAGAGTAAAACTGGTGTTCTGGAAACAATGTGTCATATTATGCTCCTAAGTATCATTTAGTAGAGAGAATATCTTCTTTTGGGAATTCAAAACCATATGTTGTTTAGAACATACTATACTCAGGAATGAAAAGCATTTTCTTAGGTAAGAAAAATGTATTTTTGCCAGAATACGGAGTGATACTTAAGAGAGAACTTCTTATTTCTGGAAGAAGTGGTGATATTCATGTGTAAATGGTAAAAATTTTAACAGAAACTGTCATTTTGGGTGGAAATGTCCATAATTTGTAGAGGAAAACGGGTATTCTGGTAGAAATGCATCCTATAATGCTACAGTGCATCATTTTCTAGAGAAAATATCTTCTTTTGGTTATGAAAACAGGTATTAGGTTTAGAAAATGCTATTTTTAGTGAAGAAAATTCATATTTTCAAAAGAAACTCAAATATTTGCCAGGATAAATGGTGATGCTTTAGAGAGGACTTATTATTTCTGGTCTATGTAGTGAAAGTCATGTGTAAATTTCAAAAATTAGAACAGAAATTGATCTTTAGGGTGAAAGTGTCCTTATTTGAAAGAGGAATTCCGGTATTCTGTAAACAGTGTATCATATTATGCTGCAAATATTCATTTTTTAGAGGAACTGTCTTCTTTTGAGGATGAAACCCAGTATTTTGGGGAGAAAATGATATTTTTAGGGCTGAAAAGCATTGTATTTGTTAAGAAAAATGTATTTTTGCAAGGATAAGAAGTGATACTCAAGAATGTACCTTTTATTTTTTTCTGGGATAAGTACTGCTATTAATGTCAAAGTTCTCTAAATCTTGACAGAAATTGATATTTTGGGTGGAAATGTCCTTATTTTGTAGAGGAATACAGGAATTCATGAAACACTGTATTCTATTATGCTCCAAAGGAACATTCTGTAGAGATAATGTCTATCTTTGGGGATGAAAACCAGTATTTTGTTTAGAAAATGCTATTTTTAGGAATGAAAAGCATTAGTTTGGTAAGAAAATGAAATATTTGAAAGGATAATTAGTGATACTTATGAGATTCCTTTTTATTTCTGGGATAAGAAAGGATATTAGTGTGAAAGTTTTCTACATTATGACACAACTTGATATTTCTGGTGGGAATGTCCTTATTTTGTAGAGGAATTTGGGAATTCTTGAATCACTGTATTCTATTAGGCTCTAAAGCATCATTCTGTAGGGATAAAGTCTTTCTTTGTGTATGAAAACCAGTGTTTTGTTTGGAAATGCTATTTTTAGGAATGAAATGCTTTATTTTTGAAAGAAAATGAAATTTTTGCAAGGATAATTAGTGATACTTCAGTGATAACTTTTTATTTCTGGTATGTGTAGTGATATTCGTGTGAAAATTTTTAATGTTTTGACAGAAATTGATATTTCGGGTGGAACTGTCCTTATTTTGTAGAGTAAAACTGGTGTTCTGGAAACAGTGTGTCATCTTATGCTCCTAAGTATCATTTAGTAGAGAGAATATCTTCTTTTGGGAATTAAAAACCATATGTTGTTTAGAACATACTATACTCAGGAATGAAAAGCATTTTCTTAGGTAAGAAAAATGTATTTTTGCCAGAATACGGAGTGATACTTAAGAGAGAACTTCTTATTTCTGGAAGAAGTGGTGATATTCATGTGTAAATGGTAAAAATTTTAACAGAAACTGTCATTTTGGGTGGAAATGTCCATAATTTGTAGAGGAAAACGGGTATTCTGGTAGAAATGCATCCTATAATGCTACAGTGCATCATTTTCTAGAGAAAATATCTTCTTTTGGTTATGAAAACAGGTATTAGGTTTAGAAAATGCTATTTTTAGTGAAGAAAATTCATATTTTCGAAAGAAACTCAAATATTTGCCAGGATAAATGGTGATGCTTTAGAGAGAACTTATTATTTCTGGTCTATGTAGTGAAAGTCGTGTGTAAATTTCAAAAATTAGAACAGAAATTGATCTTTAGGGGGGAAGTGTCCTTATTTGAAAGAGGAATTCCGGTATTCTGTAAACAGTGTATCATATTATGCTGCAAATATTCATTTTTTAGAGGAACTGTCTTCTTTTGAGGATGAAACCCAGTATTTTGGGAGAAAATGATATTTTTAGGGCTGAAAAGCATTGTATTTGTTAAGAAAAATGTATTTTTGCAAGGATAAGAAGTGATAATCAAGAATGTACCTTTTATTTTTTTTCTGGGATAAGTACTGCTATTAATGTCAAAGTTCTCTAAATCTTGACAGAAATTGATATTTTGGGTGGAAATGTCCTTATTTTGTAGAGGAATACAGGAATTCATGAAACACTGTATTCTATTATGCTCCAAAGGAACATTCTGTAGAGATAATGTCTACCTTTGGGGATGAAAACCAGTATTTTGTTTAGAAAATGCTATTTTTAGGAATGAAAAGCATTAGTTTGGTAAGAAAATGAAATATTTGAAAGGATAATTAGTGATACTTATGAGATTCCTTTTTATTTCTGGGATAAGAAAGGATATTAGTGTGAAAGTTTTCTACATTATGACACAACTTGATATTTCTGGTGGGAATGTCCTTATTTTGTAGAGGAATTTGGGAATTCTTGAATCACTGTATTCTATTAGGCTCCAAAGCATCATTCTGTAGGAATAAAGTCTTTCTTTGTGTATGAAAACCAGTGTTTTGTTTGGAAATGCTATTTTTAGGAATGAAATGCTTTATTTTTGAAAGAAAATGAAATTTTTGCGAGGATAATTAGTGATACTTCAGTGATAACTTTTTATTTCTGGTATGTGTAGTGATATTCGTGTGAAAATTTTTAATGTTTTGACAGAAATTGATATTTCGGGTGGAACTGTCCTTATTTTGTAGAGTAAAACTGGTGTTCTGGAAACAGTGTGTCATCTTATGCTCCTAAGTATCATTTAGTAGAGAGAATATCTTCTTTTGGGAATTAAAAACCATATGTTGTTTAGAACATACTATACTCAGGAATGAAAAGCATTTTCTTAGGTAAGAAAAATGTATTTTTGCCAGAATACGGAGTGATACTTAAGAGAGAACTTCTTATTTCTGGAAGAAGTGGTGATATTCATGTGTAAATGGTAAAAATTTTAACAGAAACTGTCATTTTGGGTGGAAATGTCCATAATTTGTAGAGGAAAACGGGTATTCTGGTAGAAATGCATCCTATAATGCTACAGTGCATCATTTTCTAGAGAAAATATCTTCTTTTGGTTATGAAAACAGGTATTAGGTTTAGAAAATGCTATTTTTAGTGAAGAAAATTCATATTTTCGAAAGAAACTCAAATATTTGCCAGGATAAATGGTGATGCTTTAGAGAGAACTTATTATTTCTGGTCTATGAAGTGAAAGTCGTGTGTAAATTTCAAAAATTAGAACAGAAATTGATCTTTAGGGGGGAAGTGTCCTTATTTGAAAGAGGAATTCCGGTATTCTGTAAACAATGTATCATATTATGCTGCAAATATTCATTTTTTAGAGGAACTGTCTTCTTTTGAGGATGAAACCCAGTATTTTGGGGAGAAAATGATATTTTTAGGGCTGAAAAGCATTGTATTTGTTAAGAAAAATGTATTTTTGCAAGGATAAGAAGTGATAATCAAGAATGTACCTTTTATTTTTTTTCTGGGATAAGTACTGCTATTAATGTCAAAGTTCTCTAAATCTTGACAGAAATTGATATTCTGGGTGGAAATGTCCTTATTTTGTAGAGGAATACAGGAATTCATGAAACACTGTATTCTATTATGCTCCAAAGGAACATTCTGTAGAGATAATGTCTACCTTTGGGGATGAAAACCAATATTTTGTTTAGAAAATGCTATTTTTAGGAATGAAAAGCATTAGTTTGGTAAGAAAATGAAATATTTGAAAGGATAATTAGTGATACTTATGAGATTCCTTTTTATTTCTGGGATAAGAAAGGATATTAGTGTGAAAGTTTTCTACATTATGACACAACTTGATATTTCTGGTGGGAATGTCCTTATTTTGTAGAGGAATTTGGGAATTCTTGAATCACTGTATTCTATTAGGCTCCAAAGCATCATTCTGTAGGGATAAAGTCTTTCTTTGTGTATGAAAACCAGTGTTTTGTTTAGAAAATGCTATTTTTAGGAATGAAATGCTTTATTTTTGAAAGAAAATGAAATTTTTGCAAGGATAATTAGTGATACTTCAGTGATAACTTTTTATTTCTGGTATGTGTAGTGATATTCGTGTGAAAATTTTTAATGTTTTGACAGAAATTGATATTTCGGGTGGAACTGTCCTTATTTTGTAGAGTAAAACTGGTGTTCTGGAAACAATGTGTCATCTTATGCTCCTAAGTATCATTTAGTAGAGAGAATATCTTCTTTTGGGAATTAAAAACCATATGTTGTTTAGAACATACTATACTCAGGAATGAAAAGCATTTTCTTAGGTAAGAAAAATGTATTTTTGCCAGAATACGGAGTGATACTTAAGAGAGAACTTCTTATTTCTGGAAGAAGTGGTGATATTCATGTGTAAATGGTAAAAATTTTAACAGAAACTGTCATTTTGGGTGGAAATGTCCATAATTTGTAGAGGAAAACGGGTATTCTGGTAGAAATGCATCCTATAATGCTACAGTGCATCATTTTCTAGAGAAAATATCTTCTTTTGGTTATGAAAACAGGTATTAGGTTTAGAAAATGCTATTTTTAGTGAAGAAAATTCATATTTTCAAAAGAAACTCAAATATTTGCCAGGATAAATGGTGATGCTTTAGAGAGAACTTATTATTTCTGGTCTATGTAGTGAAAGTTGTGTGTAAATTTCAAAAATTAGAACAGAAATTGATCTTTAGGGGGGAAGTGTCCTTATTTGAAAGAGGAATTCCGGTATTCTGTAAACAATGTATCATATTATGCTGCAAATATTCATTTTTTAGAGGAACTGTCTTCTTTTGAGGATGAAACCCAGTATTTTGGGGAGAAAATGATATTTTTAGGGCTGAAAAGCATTGTATTTGTTAAGAAAAATGTATTTTTGCAAGGATAAGAAGTGATACTCAAGAATGTACCTTTTATTTTTTTTCTGGGATAAGTACTGCTATTATTGTCAAAGTTCTCTAAATCTTGACAGAAATTGATATTTTGGGTGGAAATGTCCTTATTTTGTAGAGGAATACAGGAATTCATGAAACACTGTATTCTATTATGCTCCAAAGGAACATTCTGTAGAGATAATGTCTACCTTTGGGGATGAAAACCAGTATTTTGTTTAGAAAATGCTATTTTTAGGAATGAAATGCTTTATTTTTGAAAGAAAATGAAATTTTTGCAAGGATAATTAGTGATACTTCAGTGATAACTTTTTATTTCTGGTATGTGTAGTGATATTCGTGTGAAAATTTTTAATGTTTTGACAGAAATTGATATTTCGGGTGGAACTGTCCTTATTTTGTAGAGTAAAACTGGTGTTCTGGAAACAATGTGTCATATTATGCTCCTAAGTATCATTTAGTAGAGAGAATATCTTCTTTTGGGAATTAAAAACCATATGTTGTTTAGAACATACTATACTCAGGAATGAAAAGCATTTTCTTAGGTAAGAAAAATGTATTTTTGCCAGAATACGGAGTGATACTTAAGAGAGAACTTCTTATTTCTGGAAGAAGTGGTGATATTCATGTGTAAATGGTAAAAATTTTAACAGAAACTGTCATTTTGGGTGGAAATGTCCGTAATTTGTAGAGGAAAACGGGTATTCTGGTAGAAATGCATCCTATAATGCTACAGTGCATCATTTTCTAGAGAAAATATCTTCTTTTGGATATGAAAACAGGTATTAGGTTTAGAAAATGCTATTTTTAGTGAAGAAAATTCATATTTTCAAAAGAAACTCAAATATTTGCCAGGATAAATGGTGATGCTTTAGAGAGAACTTATTATTTCTGGTCTATGTAGTGAAAGTTGTGTGTAAATTTCAAAAATTAGAACAGAAATTGATCTTTAGGGGGGAAGTGTCCTTATTTGAAAGAGGAATTCCGGTATTCTGTAAACAATGTATCATATTATGCTGCAAATATTCATTTTTTAGAGGAACTGTTTTCTTTTGAGGATGAAACCCAGTATTTTGGGGAGAAAATGATATTTTTAGGGCTGAAAAGCATTGTATTTGTTAAGAAAAATGTATTTTTGCAAGGATAAGAAGTGATACTCAAGAATGTACCTTTTTTTTTTTTCTGGGATAAGTACTGCTATTATTGTCAAAGTTCTCTAAATCTTGACAGAAATTGATATTCTGGGTGGAAATGTCCTTATTTTGTAGAGGAATACAGGAATTCATGAAACACTGTATTCTATTATGCTCCAAAGGAACATTCTGTAGAGATAATGTCTACCTTTGGGGATGAAAACCAGTATTTTGTTTAGAAAATGCTATTTTTAGGAATGAAAAGCATTAGTTTGGTAAGAAAATGAAATATTTGAAAGGATAATTAGTGATACTTATGAGATTCCTTTTTATTTCTGAGATAAGCAAGGATATTAGTGTGAAAGTTTTCTACATTATGACACAACTTGATATTTCTGGTGGGAATGTCCTTATTTTGTAGAGGAATTTGGGAATTCTTGAATCACTGTATTCTATTAGGCTCCAAAGCATCATTCTGTAGGGATAAAGTCTTCCTTTGTGTATGAAAACCAGTATTTTGTTTAGAAATGCTATTTTTAGGAATGAAATGCTTTATTTTTGAAAGAAAATGAAATTTTTGCAAGGATAATTAGTGATACTTCAGTGATAACTTTTTATTTCTGGTATGTGTAGTGATATTCGTGTGAAAATTTTTAATGTTTTGACAGAAATTGATATTTCGGGTGGAACTGTCCTTATTTTGTAGAGTAAAACTGGTGTTCTGGAAACAATGTGTCTTATTATGCTCCTAAGTATCATTTAGTAGAGAGAATATCTTCTTTTGGGAATTCAAAACCATATGTTGTTTAGAACATACTATACTCAGGAATGAAAAGCATTTTCTTAGGTAAGAAAAATGTATTTTTGCCAGAATACGGAGTGATACTTAAGAGAGAACTTCTTATTTCTGGAAGAAGTGGTGATATTTATGTGTAAATGGTAAAAATTTTAACAGAAACTGTCATTTTGGGTGGAAATGTCCATAATTTGTAGAGGAAAACGGGTATTCTGGTAGAAATGCATCCTATAATGCTACAGTGCATCATTTTCTAGAGAAAATATCTTCTTTTGGTTATGAAAACAGGTATTAGGTTTAGAAAATGCTATTTTTAGTGAAGAAAATTCATATTTTCAAAAGAAACTCAAATATTTGCCAGGATAAATGGTGATGCTTTAGAGAGAACTTATTATTTCTGGTCTATGTAGTGAAAGTTGTGTGTAAATTTCAAAAATTAGAACAGAAATTGATCTTTAGGGGGGAAGTGTCCTTATTTGAAAGAGGAATTCCGGTATTCTGTAAACAATGTATCATATTATGCTGCAAATATTCATTTTTTAGAGGAACTGTCTTCTTTTGAGGATGAAACCCAGTATTTTGGGGAGAAAATGATATTTTTAGGGCTGAAAAGCATTGTATTTGTTAAGAAAAATGTATTTTTGCAAGGATAAGAAGTGATACTCAAGAATGTACCTTTTTTTTTTTTCTGGGATAAGTACTGCTATTATTGTCAAAGTTCTCTAAATCTTGACAGAAATTGATATTTTGGGTGGAAATGTCCTTATTTTGTAGAGGAATACAGGAATTCATGAAACACTGTATTCTATTATGCTCCAAAGGAACATTCTGTAGAGATAATGTCTACCTTTGGGGAGGAAAACCAGTATTTTGTTTAGAAAATGCTATTTTTAGGAATGAAATGCTTTATTTTTGAAAGAAAATGAAATTTTTGCAAGGATAATTAGTGATACTTCAGTGATAACTTTTTATTTCTGGTATGTGTAGTGATATTCGTGTGAAAATTTTTAATGTTTTGACAGAAATTGATATTTCAGGTGGAACTGTCCTTATTTTGTAGAGTAAAACTGGTGTTCTGGAAACAATGTGTCATATTATGCTCCTAAGTATCATTTAGTAGAGAGAATATCTTCTTTTGGGAATTCAAAACCATATGTTGTTTAGAACATACTATACTCAGGAATGAAAAGCATTTTCTTAGGTAAGAAAAATGTATTTTTGCCAGAATACGGAGTGATACTTAAGAGAGAACTTCTTATTTCTGGAAGAAGTGGTGATATTCATGTGTAAATGGTAAAAATTTTAACAGAAACTGTCATTTTGGGTGGAAATGTCCATAATTTGTAGAGGAAAACGGGTATTCTGGTAGAAATGCATCCTATAATGCTACAGTGCATCATTTTCTAGAGAAAATATCTTCTTTTGGTTATGAAAACAGGTATTAGGTTTAGAAAATGCTATTTTTAGTGAAGAAAATTCATATTTTCAAAAGAAACTCAAATATTTGCCAGGATAAATGGTGATGCTTTAGAGAGAACTTATTATTTCTGGTCTATGTAGTGAAAGTCGTGTGTAAATTTCAAAAATTAGAACAGAAATTGATCTTTAGGGGGGAAGTGTCCTTATTTGAAAGAGGAATTCCGGTATTCTGTAAACAGTGTATCATATTATGCTGCAAATATTCATTTTTTAGAGGAACTGTCTTCTTTTGAGGATGAAACCCAGTATTTTGGGGAGAAAATGATATTTTTAGGGCTGAAAAGCATTGTATTTGTTAAGAAAAATGTATTTTTGCAAGGATAAGAAGTGATACTCAAGAATGTACCTTTTTTTTTTTTTCTGGGATAAGTACTGCTATTAATGTCAAAGTTCTCTAAATCTTGACAGAAATTGATATTTTGGGTGGAAATGTCCTTATTTTGTAGAGGAATACAGGAATTCATGAAACACTGTATTCTATTATGCTCCAAAGGAACATTCTGTAGAGATAATGTCTACCTTTGGGGATGAAAACCAGTATTTTGTTTAGAAAATGCTATTTTTAGGAATGAAAAGCATTAGTTTGGTAAGAAAATGAAATATTTGAAAGGATAATTAGTGATACTTATGAGATTCCTTTTTATTTTTGGGATAAGCAAGGATATTAGTGTGAAAGTTTTCTACATTATGACACAACTTGATATTTCTGGTGGGAATGTCCTTATTTTGTAGAGGAATTTGGGAATTCTTGAATCACTGTATTCTATTAGGCTCCAAAGCATCATTCTGTAGGGATAAATTCTTTCTTTGTGTATGAAAACCAGTGTTTTGTTTAGAAATGCTATTTTTAGGAATGAAATGCTTTATTTTTGAAAGAAAATGAAATTTTTGCAAGGATAATTAGTGATACTTCAGTGATAACTTTTTATTTCTGGTATGTGTAGTGATATTCGTGTGAAAATTTTTAATGTTTTGACAGAAATTGATATTTCGGGTGGAACTGTCCTTATTTTGTAGAGTAAAACTGGTGTTCTGGAAACAATGTGTCATATTATGCTCCTAAGTATCATTTAGTAGAGAGAATATCTTCTTTTGGGAATTCAAAACCATATGTTGTTTAGAACATACTATACTCAGGAATGAAAAGCATTTTCTTAGGTAAGAAAAATGTATTTTTGCCAGAATACGGAGTGATACTTAAGAGAGAACTTCTTATTTCTGGAAGAAGTGGTGATATTCATGTGTAAATGGTAAAAATTTTAACAGAAACTGTCATTTTGGGTGGAAATGTCCATAATTTGTAAAGGAAAACGGGTATTCTGGTAGAAATGCATCCTATAATGCTACAGTGCATCATTTTCTAGAGAAAATATCTTCTTTTGGTTATGAAAACAGGTATTAGGTTTAGAAAATGCTATTTTTAGTGAAGAAAATTCATATTTTCAAAAGAAACTCAAATATTTGCCAGGATAAATGGTGATGCTTTAGAGAGAACTTATTATTTCTGGTCTATGAAGTGAAAGTTGTGTGTAAATTTCAAAAATTAGAACAGAAATTGATCTTTAGGGGGGAAGTGTCCTTATTTGAAAGAGGAATTCCGGTATTCTGTAAACAATGTATCATATTATGCTGCAAATATTCATTTTTTAGAGGAACTGTCTTCTTTTGAGGATGAAACCCAGTATTTTGGGGAGAAAATGATATTTTTAGGGCTGAAAAGCATTGTATTTGTTAAGAAAAATGTACTTTTGCAAGGATAAGAAGTGATACTCAAGAATGTACCTTTTTTTTTTTTCTGGGATAAGTACTGCTATTATTGTCAAAGTTCTCTAAATCTTGACAGAAATTGATATTTTGGGTGGAAATGTCCTTATTTTGTAGAGGAATACAGGAATTCATGAAACACTGTATTCTCTTATGCTCCAAAGCATCATTCTGTAGAGATAATGTCTACCTTTGGGGAGGAAAACCAGTATTTTGTTTAGAAAATGCTATTTTTAGGAATGAAATGCTTTATTTTTGAAAGAAAATGAAATTTTTGCAAGGATAATTAGTGATACTTCAGTGATAACTTTTTATTTCTGGTATGTGTAGTGATATTCGTGTGAAAATTTTTAATGTTTTGACAGAAATTGATATTTCGGGTGGAACTGTCCTTATTTTGTAGAGTAAAACTGGTGTTCTGGAAACAATGTGTCATATTATGCTCCTAAGTATCATTTAGTAGAGAGAATATCTTCTTTTGGGAATTCAAAACCATATGTTGTTTAGAACATACTATACTCAGGAATGAAAAGCATTTTCTTAGGTAAGAAAAATGTATTTTTGCCAGAATACGGAGTGATACTTAAGAGAGAACTTCTTATTTCTGGAAGAAGTGGTGATATTCATGTGTAAATGGTAAAAATTTTAACAGAAACTGTCATTTTGGGTGGAAATGTCCATAATTTGTAGAGGAAAACGGGTATTCTGGTAGAAATGCATCCTATAATGCTACAGTGCATCATTTTCTAGAGAAAATATCTTCTTTTGGTTATGAAAACAGGTATTAGGTTTAGAAAATGCTATTTTTAGTGAAGAAAATTCATATTTTCAAAAGAAACTCAAATATTTGCCAGGATAAATGGTGATGCTTTAGAGAGAACTTATTATTTCTGGTCTATGTAGTGAAAGTCGTGTGTAAATTTCAAAAATTAGAACAGAAATTGATCTTTAGGGGGGAAGTGTCCTTATTTGAAAGAGGAATTCCGGTATTCTGTAAACAGTGTATCATATTATGCTGCAAATATTCATTTTTTAGAGGAACTGTCTTATTTTGAGGATGAAACCCAGTATTTTGGGGAGAAAATGATATTTTTAGGGCTGAAAAGCATTGTATTTGTTAAGAAAAATGTATTTTTGCAAGGATAAGAAGTGATACTCAAGAATGTACCTTTTTTTTTTTCTGGGATAAGTACTGCTATTAATGTCAAAGTTCTCTAAATCTTGACAGAAATTGATATTTTGGGTGGAAATGTCCTTATTTTGTAGAGGAATACAGGAATTCATGAAACACTGTATTCTATTATGCTCCAAAGGAACATTCTGTAGAGATAATGTCTACCGTTGGGGATGAAAACCAGTATTTTGTTTAGAAAATGCTATTTTTAGGAATGAAAAGCATTAGTTTGGTAAGAAAATGAAATATTTGAAAGGATAATTAGTGATACTTATGAGATTCCTTTTTATTTCTGGGATAAGCAAGTATATTAGTGTGAAAGACAGGGATGCCGTCCGAACTTGCAGATGTTGGATCAGGAAAGCCAAGGCGCAGGCAGAACTGAACTTGGCGAGGGATGTGAAAAACAATAAGAAAACCTTCTACAGGTACATTGGCCAGAAGAGACAGGCCAAAATGGGCGTACCTACTCTGGTAAATTCAAAAGGAGAAATGGCTTCAACAGATGAAGAGAAAGCTGAGGTGCTGAATGAGTTCTTCACCTCGGTCTTCACTGGTGGTCAGGATTCTAGTCTTTTTCACGTCCCTAAGTCTTGCACCCCCATCCCTCCATGTGGGGACCAAGGAGGTAAATCCCTCCCCACTGTAAGGGTAGAGCAAGTCCGAGAGTGCCTCCTTAGACTGAATGAGTATAAGTCTATGGGGCCAGATGGCGTGCATCCCAGGGTCCTGAAGGAGCTGGCTGAGGTGGTTGCTGAGCCGCTCTCCATCATATTTGAGAAGTCGTGGCTGTCAGGTGAGGTCCCGGATGATTGGAGGAAGGGTCACGTCACTCCCATTTACAAGAAGGGGAGCAGGGACGACCCGGGTAACTACAGGCCGGTGAGTCTCACCTCCGTGCCTGGGAAGATTGTGGAACAGATCCTCCTGGACAACATGCTTGATCACATAAAGAACAAGCATGTGATCCGAGACAGCCAGCACGGCTTCACCAGGGGAAGGTCATGCTTAACTAATCTTGTGGCCTTCTATGATGGAGTGACGGCGTTGGTGGATGAAGGGAAGGCGACCGATGTCATTTACCTGGACCTGAGCAAGGCCTTTGACATGGTCCCCCATCACATCCTCATCTCCAAATTGGAGGGAGGTGGATTTGATGGGTGGACAACTAGATGGATAAGCAATTGGTTGAAAGGCCGGAGACAGAGGGTGGTGGTCAATGGCTCTATGTCCAGGTGGAGGCCGGTAACGAGCGGCGTCCCTCAAGGGTCTGTCTTGGGACCGGTGCTCTTTAACATCTTTATTAATGACATCGATGAGGGAATGGAGTGCACCCTCAGCAAGTTTGCTGATGACACCAAGCTGAGTGGTGCAGTTGATACGGTGGAGGGAACAGATGCCATTCAGAGGGACCTTGACAGGCTGGAAAGCTGGGCTCGGGTGAACCTAATGAGGTTCAACACGGCAAAGTGCAAGGTTTTGCACTTGGGCCGGAAGAACCCCAGGCACCTGTACAGGCTGGGAGGAGTTGTCCTTGAGAGCAGCTCGGCTGAAAAAGACCTAGGGGTCCTGATAGATGAGAAACTTAACATGAGCCAGCAGTGCGCTCTGGCAGCCCAGAAAGCAAATGGGATCCTGGGCTCCATCAGGAGAGGGGTGGTCAGCAGGGATAGGGAGGTGATCGTCCCTCTCTACTCTGCTCTTGTGAGGCCCCATCTGGAGTACTGTGTCCAGGTGTGGAGCCCTCAGTACAAAAAAGATATGGAGATTTTGGAAAGGGTCCAGAGGAGGGCCACAAAGATGATCAGGGGGCTGGAGCACCTCCCCTATGAGGACAGGCTGAGGGAGTTGGGTTTGTTCAGCCTGGAGAAGAGAAGGTTGCGGGGTGACCTCATTGCAGCCTTTCAGTACCTGAAGGGAACTTACTCCCAGGAGGGGAGTAAACTCTTCGAAAGGGCTGATAATAGCAGGAATAGGGGAAATGGTTTTAAGTTGAAGGAGGGAAGATTTAGGTTGGATGTTAGGGGTAAGTTCTTTACTAGAAGGGTGGTTAGGTCCTGGAACAGGCTGCCCAGTGAGGTTGTGGATGCCCCGTCCTTGGAGGTGTTCAAGACCAGGTTGGACGGGGCATTGGGCAACCTGATCTAGTAAATGCGTATGTTTGGTGGCCCTGCTAGGCAGGGGGGTTGGAACTACATGATCCTTGAGGTCCCTTCCAACCCGGGTAATTCTGTGATTCTGTGATTCTGTGAAAGTTTTCTACATTATGACACAACTTGATATTTCTGGTGGGAATATCCTTATTTTGTAGAGGAATTAGGGAATTCTTGAATCACTGTATTCTATTAGGCTCCAAAGCATCATTCTGTAGGGATAAAGTCTTTCTTTGTGTATGAAAACCAGTATTTTGTTTAGAAATGCTATTTTTAGGAATGAAATGCTTTATTTTTGAAAGAAAATGAAATTTTTGCAAGGATAATTAGTGATACTTCAGTGATAACTTTTTATTTCTGGTATGTGTAGTGATATTCGTGTGAAAATTTTTAATGTTTTGACAGAAATTGATATTTCGGGTGGAACTGTCCTTATTTTGTAGAGTAAAACTGGTGTTCTGGAAACAATGTGTCATATTATGCTCCTAAGTATCATTTAGTAGAGAGAATATCTTCTTTTGGGAATTCAAAACCATATGTTGTTTAGAACATACTATTCTTAGGAATGAAAAGCATTTTCTTAGGTAAGAAAAATGTATTTTTGCCAGAATACGGAGTGATACTTAAGAGAGAACTTCTTATTTCTGGAAGAAGTGGTGATATTCATGTGTAAATGGTAAAAATTTTAACAGAAACTGTCATTTTGGGTGGAAATGTCCATAATTTGTAAAGGAAAACGGGTATTCTGGTAGAAATGCATCCTATAATGCTACAGTGCATCATTTTCTAGAGAAAATATCTTCTTTTGGTTATGAAAACAGGTATTAGGTTTAGAAAATGCTATTTTTAGTGAAGAAAATTCATATTTTCAAAAGAAACTCAAATATTTGCCAGGATAAATGGTGATGCTTTAGAGAGAACTTATTATTTCTGGTCTATGTAGTGAAAGTCGTGTGTAAATTTCAAAAATTAGAACAGAAATTGATCTTTAGGGGGGAAGTGTCCTTATTTGAAAGAGGAATTCCGGTATTCTGTAAACAATGTATCATATTATGCTGCAAATATTCATTTTTTAGAGGAACTGTCTTCTTTTGAGGATGAAACCCAGTATTTTGGGGAGAAAATGATATTTTTAGGGCTGAAAAGCATTGTATTTGTTAAGAAAAATGTATTTTTGCAAGGATAAGAAGTGATACTCAAGAATGTACCTTTTATTTTTTTTCTGGGATAAGTACTGCTATTAATGTCAAAGTTCTCTAAATCTTGACAGAAATTGATATTTTGGGTGGAAATGTCCTTATTTTGTAGAGGAATACAGGAATTCATGAAACACTGTATTCTATTATGCTCCAAAGGAACATTCTGTAGAGATAATGTCTACCTTTGGGGATGAAAACCAATATTTTGTTTAGAAAATGCTATTTTTAGGAATGAAAAGCATTAGTTTGGTAAGAAAATGAAATATTTGAAAGGATAATTAGTGATACTTATGAGATTCCTTTTTATTTCTGAGATAAGCAAGGATATTAGTGTGAAAGTTTTCTACATTATGACACAACTTGATATTTCTGGTGGGAATGTCCTTATTTTGTAGAGGAATTTGGGAATTCTTGAATCACTGTATTCTATTAGGCTCCAAAGCATCATTCTGTAGGGATAAAGTCTTTCTTTGTGTATGAAAACCAGTATTTTGTTTAGAAATGCTATTTTTAGGAATGAAATGCTTTATTTTTGAAAGAAAATGAAATTTTTGCAAGGGTAATTAGTGATACTTCAGTGATACCTTTCTATTTCTGGTATGTGTAGTGATATTCGTGTGAATATTTTTAATGTTTTGACAGAAATTGATATTTCGGGTGGAACTGTCCTTATTTTGTAGAGTAAAACTGGTGTTCTGGAAACAATGTGTCATATTATGCTCCTAAGTATCATTTAGTAGAGAGAATATCTTCTTTTGGGAATTCAAAACCATATGTTGTTTAGAACATACTATTCTTAGGAATGAAAAGCATTTTCTTAGGTAAGAAAAATGTATTTTTGCCAGAATACGGAGTGATACTTAAGAGAGAACTTCTTATTTCTGGAAGAAGTAATGATATTCATGTGTAAATGGTAAAAGTTTTAACAGAAACTGTCATTTTGGGTGGAAATGTCCATCATTTGTAGAGGAAAACGGGTATTCTGGTAGAAATGCATCCTATAATGCTACAGTGCATCATTTTCTAGAGAAAATATCTTCTTTTGGTTATGAAAACAGGTATTAGGTTTAGAAAATGCTATTTTTAGTGAAGAAAATTCATATTTTCAAAAGAAACTCAAATATTTGCCAGGATAAATGGTGATGCTTTAGAGAGAACTTATTATTTCTGGTCTATGTAGTGAAAGTCGTGTGTAAATTTCAAAAATTAGAACAGAAATTGATCTTTAGGGGGAAAGTGTCCTTATTTGAAAGAGGAATTCCGGTATTCTGTAAACAATGTATCATATTATGCTGCAAATATTCATTTTTTAGAGGAACTGTTTTCTTTTGAGGATGAAACCCAGTATTTTGGGGAGAAAATGATATTTTTAGGGCTGAAAAGCATTGTATTTGTTAAGAAAAATGTATTTTTGCAAGGATAAGAAGTGATACTCAAGAATGTACCTTTTATTTTTTTTCTGGGATAAGTACTGCTATTAATGTCAAAGTTCTCTAAATCTTGACAGAAATTGATATTTTGGGTGGAAATGTCCTTATTTTGTAGAGGAATACAGGAATTCATGAAACACTGTATTCTATTATGCTCCAAAGGAACATTCTGTAGAGATAATGTCTACCTTTGGGGATGAAAACCAATATTTTGTTTAGAAAATGCTATTTTTAGGAATGAAAAGCATTAGTTTGGTAAGAAAATGAAATATTTGAAAGGATAATTAGTGATACTTATGAGATTCCTTTTTATTTCTGAGATAAGCAAGGATATTAGTGGGAAAGTTTTCTACATTATGACACAACTTGATATTTCTGGTGGGAATGTCCTTATTTTGTAGAGGAATTTGGGAATTCTTGAATCACTGTATTCTATTAGGCTCCAAAGCATCATTCTGTAGGGATAAAGTCTTCCTTTGTGTATGAAAACCAGTATTTTGTTTAGAAATGCTATTTTTAGGAATGAAATGCTTTATTTTTGAAAGAAAATGAAATTTTTGCGAGGATAATTAGTGATACTTCAGTGATAACTTTTTATTTCTGTTATGTGTAGTGATATTCGTGTGAAAATTTTTAATGTTTTGACAGAAATTGATATTTCGGGTGGAACTGTCCTTATTTTGTAGAGTAAAACTGGTGTTCTGGAAACAATGTGTCATATTATGCTCCTAAGTATCATTTAGTAGAGAGAATATCTTCTTTTGGGAATTAAAAACCATATGTTGTTTAGAACATACTATTCTCAGGAATGAAAAGCATTTTCTTAGGTAAGAAAAATGTATTTTTGCCAGAATACGGAGTGATACTTAAGAGAGAACTTCTTATTTCTGGAAGAAGTGGTGATATTCATGTGTAAATGGTAAAAATTTTAACAGAAACTGTCATTTTGGGTGGAAATGACCATAATTTGTAGAGGAAAACGGGTATTCTGGTAGAAATGCATCCTATAATGCTACAGTGCATCATTTTCTAGAGAAAATATCTTCTTTTGGTTATGAAAACAGGTATTAGGTTTAGAAAATGCTATTTTTAGTGAAGAAAATTCATATTTTCAAAAGAAACTCAAATATTTGCCAGGATAAATGGTGATGCTTTAGAGAGAACTTATTATTTCTGGTCTATGTAGTGAAAGTTGTGTGTAAATTTCAAAAATTAGAACAGAAATTGATCTTTAGGGGGGAAGTGTCCTTATTTGAAAGAGGAATTCCGGTATTCTGTAAACAATGTATCATATTATGCTGCAAATATTCATTTTTTAGAGGAACTGTCTTCTTTTGAGGATGAAACCCAGTATTTTGGGAGAAAATGATATTTTTAGGGCTGAAAAGCATTGTATTTGTTAAGAAAAATGTATTTTTGCAAGGATAAGAAGTGATACTCAAGAATGTACCTTTTTTTTTTTTCTGGGATAAGTACTGCTATTAATGTCAAAGTTCTCTAAATCTTGACAGAAATTGATATTTTGGGTGGAAATGTCCTTATTTTGTAGAGGAATACAGGAATTCATGAAACACTGTATTCTATTATGCTCCAAAGGAACATTCTGTAGAGATAATGTCTACCTTTGGGGATGAAAACCAGTATTTTGTTTAGAAAATGCTATTTTTAGGAATGAAAAGCATTAGTTTGGTAAGAAAATGAAATATTTGAAAGGATACTTAGTGATATTTATGAGATTCCTTTTTATTTCTGGGATAAGCAAGGATATTAGTGTGAAAGTTTTCTACATTATGACACAACTTGATATTTCTGGTGGGAATGTCCTTATTTTGTAGAGGAATTTGGGAATTCTTGAATCACTGTATTCTATTAGGCTCCAAAGCATCATTCTGTAGGGATAAAGTCTTTCTTTGTGTATGAAAACCAGTATTTTGTTTAGAAATGCTATTTTTAGGAATGAAATGCTTTATTTTTGAAAGAAAATGAAATTTTTGCAAGGATAATTAGTGATACTTCAGTGATAACTTTTTATTTCTGGTATGTGTAGTGATATTCGTGTGAAAATTTTTAATGTTTTGACAGAAATTGATATTTCGGGTGGAACTGTCCTTATTTTGTAGAGTAAAACTGGTGTTCTGGAAACAATGTGTCATATTATGCTCCTAAGTATCATTTAGTAGAGAGAATATCTTCTTTTGGGAATTAAAAACCATATGTTGTTTAGAACATACTATTCTCAGGAATGAAAAGCATTTTCTTAGGTAAGAAAAATGTATTTTTGCCAGAATACGGAGTGATACTTAAGAGAGAACTTCTTATTTCTGGAAGAAGTGGTGATATTCATGTGTAAATGGTAAAAATTTTAACAGAAACTGTCATTTTGGGTGGAAATGTCCATAATTTGTAGAGGAAAACGGGTATTCTGGTAGAAATGCATCCTATAATGCTACAGTGCATCATTTTCTAGAGAAAATATCTTCTTTTGGTTATGAAAACAGGTATTAGGTTTAGAAAATGCTATTTTTAGTGAAGAAAATTCATATTTTCAAAAGAAACTCAAATATTTGCCAGGATAAATGGTAATGCTTTAGAGAGAACTTATTATTTCTGGTCTATGTAGTGAAAGTCGTGTGTAAATTTCAAAAATTAGAACAGAAATTGATCTTTAGGGGGGAAGTGTCCTTATTTGAAAGAGGAATTCCGGTATTCTGTAAACAGTGTATCATATTATGCTGCAAATATTCATTTTTTAGAGGAACTGTCTTCTTTTGAGGATGAAACCCAGTATTTTGGGGAGAAAATGATATTTTTAGGGCTGAAAAGCATTGTATTTGTTAAGAAAAATGTATTTTTGCAAGGATAAGAAGTGATACTCAAGAATGTACCTTTTATTTTTTTTCTGGGATAAGTACTGCTATTAATGTCAAAGTTCTCTAAATCTTGACAGAAATTGATATTTTGGGTGGAAATGTCCTTATTTTGTAGAGGAATACAGGAATTCATGAAACACTGTATTCTATTATGCTCCAAAGGAACATTCTGTAGAGATAATGTCTACCTTTGGGGATGAAAACCAGTATTTTGTTTAGAAAATGCTATTTTTAGGAATGAAAAGCATTAGTTTGGTAAGAAAATGAAATATTTGAAAGGATAATTAGTGATACTTATGAGATTCCTTTTTATTTCTGGGATAAGCAAGGATATTAGTGTGAAAGTTTTCTACATTATGACACAACTTGATATTTCTGGTGGGAATGTCCTTATTTTGTAGAGGAATTTGGGAATTCTTGAATCACTGTATTCTATTAGGCTCCAAAGCATCATTCTGTAGGGATAAAGTCTTTCTTTGTGTATGAAAACCAGTGTTTTGTTTAGAAATGCTATTTTTAGGAATGAAATGCTTTATTTTTGAAAGAAAATGAAATTTTTGCAAGGATAATCAGTGATACTTCAGTGATAACTTTTTATTTCTGGTATGTGTAGTGATATTCGTGTGAAAATTTTTAATGTTTTGACAGAAATTGATATTTCAGGTGGAACTGTCCTTATTTTGTAGAGTAAAACTGGTGTTCTGGAAACAATGTGTCATATTATGCTCCTAAGTATCATTTAGTAGAGAGAATATCTTCTTTTGGGAATTAAAAACCATATGTTGTTTAGAACATACTATTCTCAGGAATGAAAAGCATTTTCTTAGGTAAGAAAAATGTATTTTTGCCAGAATACGGAGTGATACTTAAGAGAGAACTTCTTATTTCTGGAAGAAGTGGTGATATTCATGTGTAAATGGTAAAAATTTTAACAGAAACTGTCATTTTGGGTGGAAATGTCCATAATTTGTAGAGGAAAACGGGTATTCTGGTAGAAATGCATCCTATAATGCTACAGTGCATCATTTTCTAGAGAAAATATCTTCTTTTGGTTATGAAAACAGGTATTAGGTTTAGAAAATGCTATTTTTAGTGAAGAAAATTCATATTTTCAAAAGAAACTCAAATATTTGCCAGGATAAATGGTGATGCTTTAGAGAGAACTTATTATTTCTGGTCTATGTAGTGAAAGTCGTGTGTAAATTTCAAAAATTAGAACAGAAATTGATCTTTAGGGGGAAAGTGTCCTTATTTGAAAGAGGAATTCCGGTATTCTGTAAACAATGTATCATATTATGCTGCAAATATTCATTTTTTAGAGGAACTGTCTTCTTTTGAGGATGAAACCCAGTATTTTGGGGAGAAAATGATATTTTTAGGGCTGAAAAGCATTGTATTTGTTAAGAAAAATGTATTTTTGCAAGGATAAGAAGTGATACTCAAGAATGTACCTTTTATTTTTTTTCTGGGATAAGTACTGCTATTAATGTCAAAGTTCTCTAAATCTTGACAGAAATTGATATTTTGGGTGGAAATGTCCTTATTTTGTAGAGGAATACAGGAATTCATGAAACACTGTATTCTATTATGCTCCAAAGGAACATTCTGTAGAGATAATGTCTACCTTTGGGGATGAAAACCAATATTTTGTTTAGAAAATGCTATTTTTAGGAATGAAAAGCATTAGTTTGGTAAGAAAATGAAATATTTGAAAGGATAATTAGTGATACTTATGAGATTCCTTTTTATTTCTGGGATAAGCAAGGATATTAGTGTGAAAGTTTTCTACATTATGACACAACTTGATATTTCTGGTGGGAATGTCCTTATTTTGTAGAGGAATTTGGGAATTCTTGAATCACTGTATTCTATTAGGCTCCAAAGCATCATTCTGTAGGGATAAAGTCTTTCTTTGTGTATGAAAACCAGTGTTTTGTTTAGAAATGCTATTTTTAGGAATGAAATGCTTTATTTTTGAAAGAAAATGAAATTTTTGCAAGGATAATCAGTGATACTTCAGTGATAACTTTTTATTTCTGGTATGTGTAGTGATATTCGTGTGAAAATTTTTAATGTTTTGACAGAAATTGATATTTCGGGTGGAACTGTCCTTATTTTGTAGAGTAAAACTGGTGTTCTGGAAACAATGTGTCATATTATGCTCCTAAGTATCATTTAGTAGAGAGAATATCTTCTTTTGGGAATTAAAAACCATATGTTGTTTAGAACATACTATACTCAAGAATGAAAAGCATTTTCTTAGGTAAGAAAAATGTATTTTTGCCAGAATACGGAGTGATACTTAAGAGAGAACTTCTTATTTCTGGAAGAAGTGGTGATATTCATGTGTAAATGGTAAAAATTTTAACAGAAACTGTCATTTTGGGTGGAAATGTCCATAATTTGTAGAGGAAAACGGGTATTCTGGTAGAAATGCATCCTATAATGCTACAGTGCATCATTTTCTAGAGAAAATATCTTCTTTTGGTTATGAAAACAGGCATTAGGTTTAGAAAATGCTATTTTTAGTGAAGAAAATTCATATTTTCAAAAGAAACTCAAATATTTGCCAGGATAAATGGTGATGCTTTAGAGAGAACTTATTATTTCTGGTCTATGTAGTGAAAGTCGTGTGTAAATTTCAAAAATTAGAACAGAAATTGATCTTTAGGGGGGAAGTGTCCTTATTTGAAAGAGGAATTCCGGTATTCTGTAAACAATGTATCATATTATGCTGCAAATATTCATTTTTTAGAGGAACTGTCTTCTTTTGAGGATGAAACCCAGTATTTTGGGGAGAAAATGATATTTTTAGGGCTGAAAAGCATTGTATTTGTTAAGAAAAATGTATTTTTGCAAGGATAAGAAGTGATACTCAAGAATGTACCTTTTATTTTTTTTCTGGAATAAGTACTGCTATTAATGTCAAAGTTCTCTAAATCTTGACAGAAATTGATATTTTGGGTGGAAATGTCCTTATTTTGTAGAGGAATACAGGAATTCATGAAACACTGTATTCTATTATGCTCCAAAGGAACATTCTGTAGAGATAATGTCTACCTTTGGGGATGAAAACCAGTATTTTGTTTAGAAAATGCTATTTTTAGGAATGAAAAGCATTAGTTTGGTAAGAAAATGAAATATTTGAAAGGATAATTAGTGATACTTATGAGATTCCTTTTTATTTCTGGGATAAGCAAGGATATTAGTGTGAAAGTTTTCTACATTATGACACAACTTGATATTTCTGGTGGGAATGTCCTTATTTTGTAGAGGAATTTGGGAATTCTTGAATCACTGTATTCTATTAGGCTCCAAAGCATCATTCTGTAGGGATAAAGTCTTTCTTTGTGTATGAAAACCAGTATTTTGTTTAGAAATGCTATTTTTAGGAATGAAATGCTTTATTTTTGAAAGAAAATGAAATTTTTGCAAGGATAATTAGTGATACTTCAGTGATAACTTTTTATTTCTGGTATGTGTAGTGATATTCGTGTGAAAATTTTTAATGTTTTGACAGAAATTGATATTTCGGGTGGAACTGTCCTTATTTTGTAGAGTAAAACTGGTGTTCTGGAAACAATGTGTCATATTATGCTCCTAAGTATCATTTAGTAGAGAGAATATCTTCTTTTGGGAATTAAAAACCATATGTTGTTTAGAACATACTATACTCAGGAATGAAAAGCATTTTCTTAGGTAAGAAAAATGTATTTTTGCCAGAATACGGAGTGATACTTAAGAGAGAACTTCTTATTTCTGGAAGAAGTGGTGATATTCATGTGTAAATGGTAAAAATTTTAACAGAAACTGTCATTTTGGGTGGAAATGTCCATAATTTGTAGAGGAAAACGGGTATTCTGGTAGAAATGCATCCTATAATGCTACAGTGCATCATTTTCTAGAGAAAATATCTTCTTTTGGTTATTAAAACAGGTATTAGGTTTAGAAAATGCTATTTTTAGTGAAGAAAATTCATATTTTCAAAAGAAACTCAAATATTTGCCAGGATAAATGGTGATGCTTTAGAGAGAACTTATTATTTCTGGTCTATGTAGTGAAAGTTGTGTGTAAATTTCAAAAATTAGAACAGAAATTGATCTTTAGGGGGGAAGTGTCCTTATTTGAAAGAGGAATTCCGGTATTCTGTAAACAATGTATCATATTATGCTGCAAATATTCATTTTTTAGAGGAACTGTCTTCTTTTGAGGATGAAACCCAGTATTTTGGGGAGAAAATGATATTTTTAGGGCTGAAAAGCATTGTATTTGTTAAGAAAAATGTATTTTTGCAAGGATAAGAAGTGATACTCAAGAATGTACCTTTTTTTTTTTTCTGGGATAAGTACTGCTATTAATGTCAAAGTTCTCTAAATCTTGACAGAAATTGATATTTTGGGTGGAAATGTCCTTATTTTGTAGAGGAATACAGGAATTCATGAAACACTGTATTCTATTATGCTCCAAAGGAACATTCTGTAGAGATAATGTCTACCTTTGGGGATGAAAACCAGTATTTTGTTTAGAAAATGCTATTTTTAGGAATGAAAAGCATTAGTTTGGTAAGAAAATGAAATATTTGAAAGGATACTTAGTGATATTTATGAGATTCCTTTTTATTTCTGGGATAAGCAAGGATATTAGTGTGAAAGTTTTCTACATTATGACACAACTTGATATTTCTGGTGGGAATGTCCTTATTTTGTAGAGGAATTTGGGAATTCTTGAATCACTGTATTCTATTAGGCTCCAAAGCATCATTCTGTAGGGATAAAGTCTTTCTTTGTGTATGAAAACCAGTGTTTTGTTTAGAAATGCTATTTATAGGAATGAAATGCTTTATTTTTGAAAGAAAATGAAATTTTTGCAAGGATAATTAGTGATACTTCAGTGATAACTTTTTATTTCTGGTATGTGTAGTGATATTCGTGTGAAAATTTTTAATGTTTTGACAGAAATTGATATTTCAGGTGGAACTGTCCTTATTTTGTAGAGTAAAACTGGTGTTCTGGAAACAATGTGTCATATTATGCTCCTAAGTATCATTTAGTAGAGAGAATATCTTCTTTTGGGAATTAAAAACCATATGTTGTTTAGAACATACTATACTCAGGAATGAAAAGCATTTTCTTAGGTAAGAAAAATGTATTTTTGCCAGAATACGGAGTGATACTTAAGAGAGAACTTCTTATTTCTGGAAGAAGTGGTGATATTCATGTGTAAATGGTAAAAATTTTAACAGAAACTGTCATTTTGGGTGGAAATGTCCATCATTTGTAGAGGAAAACGGGTATTCTGGTAGAAATGCATCCTATAATGCTACAGTGCATCATTTTCTAGAGAAAATATCTTCTTTTGGTTATGAAAACAGGTATTAGGTTTAGAAAATGCTATTTTTAGTGAAGAAAATTCATATTTTCAAAAGAAACTCAAATATTTGCCAGGATAAATGGTGATGCTTTAGAGAGAACTTATTATTTCTGGTCTATGTAGTGAAAGTCGTGTGTAAATTTCAAAAATTAGAACAGAAATTGATCTTTAGGGGGAAAGTGTCCTTATTTGAAAGAGGAATTCCGGTATTCTGTAAACAATGTATCATATTATGCTGCAAATATTCATTTTTTAGAGGAACTGTCTTCTTTTGAGGATGAAACCCAGTATTTTGGGGAGAAAATGATATTTTTAGGGCTGAAAAGCATTGTATTTGTTAAGAAAAATGTATTTTTGCAAGGATAAGAAGTGATACTCAAGAATGTACCTTTTTTTTTTTTTTTCTGGGATAAGTACTGCTATTAATGTCAAAGTTCTCTAAATCTTGACAGAAATTGATATTTTGGGTGGAAATGTCCTTATTTTGTAGAGGAATACAGGAATTAATGAAACACTGTATTCTATTATGCTCCAAAGGAACATTCTGTAGAGATAATGTCTACCTTTGGGGATGAAAACCAATATTTTGTTTAGAAAATGCTATTTTTAGGAATGAAAAGCATTAGTTTGGTAAGAAAATGAAATATTTGAAAGGATAATTAGTGATACTTATGAGATTCCTTTTTATTTCTGGGATAAGCAAGGATATTAGTGTGAAAGTTTTCTACATTATGACACAACTTGATATTTCTGGTGGGAATGTCCTTATTTTGTAGAGGAATTTGGGAATTCTTGAATCACTGTATTCTATTAGGCTCCAAAGCATCATTCTGTAGGGATAAAGTCTTTCTTTGTGTATGAAAACCAGTGTTTTGTTTAGAAATGCTATTTATAGGAATGAAATGCTTTATTTTTGAAAGAAAATGAAATTTTTGCAAGGATAATTAGTGATACTTCAGTGATAACTTTTTATTTCTGGTATGTGTAGTGATATTCGTGTGAAAATTTTTAATGTTTTGACAGAAATTGATATTTCGGGTGGAACTGTCCTTATTTTGTAGAGTAAAACTGGTGTTCTGGAAACAATGTGTCATATTATGCTCCTAAGTATCATTTAGTAGAGAGAATATCTTCTTTTGGGAATTAAAAACCATATGTTGTTTAGAACATACTATACTCAGGAATGAAAAGCATTTTCTTAGGTAAGAAAAATGTATTTTTGCCAGAATACGGAGTGATACTTAAGAGAGAACTTCTTATTTCTGGAAGAAGTGGTGATATTCATGTGTAAATGGTAAAAATTTTAACAGAAACTGTCATTTTGGGTGGAAATGTCCATAATTTGTAGAGGAAAACGGGTATTCTGGTAGAAATGCATCCTATAATGCTACAGTGCATCATTTTCTAGAGAAAATATCTTCTTTTGGTTATGAAAACAGGTATTAGGTTTAGAAAATGCTATTTTTAGTGAAGAAAATTCATATTTTCAAAAGAAACTCAAATATTTGCCAGGATAAATGGTGATGCTTTAGAGAGAACTTATTATTTCTGGTCTATGTAGTGAAAGTCGTGTGTAAATTTCAAAAATTAGAACAGAAATTGATCTTTAGGGGGAAAGTGTCCTTATTTGAAAGAGGAATTCCGGTATTCTGTAAACAATGTATCATATTATGCTGCAAATATTCATTTTTTAGAGGAACTGTCTTCTTTTGAGGATGAAACCCAGTATTTTGGGGAGAAAATGATATTTTTAGGGCTGAAAAGCATTGTATTTGTTAAGAAAAATGTACTTTTGCAAGGATAAGAAGTGATACTCAAGAATGTACCTTTTTTTTTTTTTCTGGGATAAGTACTGCTATTATTGTCAAAGTTCTCTAAATCTTGACAGAAATTGATATTTTGGGTGGAAATGTCCTTATTTTGTAGAGGAATACAGGAATTCATGAAACACTGTATTCTATTATGCTCCAAAGGAACATTCTGTAGAGATAATGTCTACCTTTGGGGATGAAAACCAGTATTTTGTTTAGAAAATGCTATTTTTAGGAATGAAAAGCATTAGTTTGGTAAGAAAATGAAATATTTGAAAGGATAATTAGTGATACTTATGAGATTCCTTTTTATTTCTGAGATAAGCAAGGATATTAGTGTGAAAGTTTTCTACATTATGACACAACTTGATATTTCTGGTGGGAATGTCCTTATTTTGTAGAGGAATTTGGGAATTCTTGAATCACTGTATTCTATTAGGCTCCAAAGCATCATTCTGTAGGGATAAAGTCTTTCTTTGTGTATGAAAACCAGTATTTTGTTTAGAAATGCTATTTTTAGGAATGAAATGCTTTATTTTTGAAAGAAAATGAAATTTTTGCAAGGATAATTAGTGATACTTCAGTGATAACTTTTTATTTCTGGTATGTGTAGTGATATTCGTGTGAAAATTTTTAATGTTTTGACAGAAATTGATATTTCGGGTGGAACTGTCCTTATTTTGTAGAGTAAAACTGGTGTTCTGGAAACAATGTGTCATATTATGCTCCTAAGTATCATTTAGTAGAGAGAATATCTTCTTTTGGGAATTAAAAACCATATGTTGTTTAGAACATACTATACTCAGGAATGAAAAGCATTTTCTTAGGTAAGAAAAATGTATTTTTGCCAGAATACGGAGTGATACTTAAGAGAGAACTTCTTATTTCTGGAAGAAGTGGTGATATTCATGTGTAAATGGTAAAAATTTTAACAGAAACTGTCATTTTGGGTGGAAATGTCCATAATTTGTAGAGGAAAACGGGTATTCTGGTAGAAATGCATCCTATAATGATACAGTGCATCATTTTCTAGAGAAAATATCTTCTTTTGGTTATGAAAACAGGTATTAGGTTTAGAAAATGCTATTTTTAGTGAAGAAAATTCATATTTTCAAAAGAAACTCAAATATTTGCCAGGATAAATGGTGATGCTTTAGAGAGAACTTATTATTTCTGGTCTATGTAGTGAAAGTCGTGTGTAAATTTCAAAAATTAGAACAGAAATTGATCTTTAGGGGGAAAGTGTCCTTATTTGAAAGAGGAATTCCGGTATTCTGTAAACAATGTATCATATTATGCTGCAAATATTCATTTTTTAGAGGAACTGTCTTCTTTTGAGGATGAAACCCAGTATTTTGGGGAGAAAATGATATTTTTAGGGCTGAAAAGCATTGTATTTGTTAAGAAAAATGTACTTTTGCAAGGATAAGAAGTGATACTCAAGAATGTACCTTTTTTTTTTTTTTCTGGGATAAGTACTGCTATTATTGTCAAAGTTCTCTAAATCTTGACAGAAATTGATATTTTGGGTGGAAATGTCCTTATTTTGTAGAGGAATACAGGAATTCATGAAACACTGTATTCTATTATGCTCCAAAGGAACATTCTGTAGAGATAATGTCTACCTTTGGGGATGAAAACCAGTATTTTGTTTAGAAAATGCTATTTTTAGGAATGAAAAGCATTAGTTTGGTAAGAAAATGAAATATTTGAAAGGATAATTAGTGATACTTATGAGATTCCTTTTTATTTCTGAGATAAGCAAGGATATTAGTGTGAAAGTTTTCTACATTATGACACAACTTGATATTTCTGGTGGGAATGTCCTTATTTTGTAGAGGAATTTGGGAATTCTTGAATCACTGTATTCTATTAGGCTCCAAAGCATCATTCTGTAGGGATAAAGTCTTTCTTTGTGTATGAAAACCAGTATTTTGTTTAGAAATGCTATTTTTAGGAATGAAATGCTTTATTTTTGAAAGAAAATGAAATTTTTGCAAGGATAATTAGTGATACTTCAGTGATAACTTTTTATTTCTGGTATGTGTAGTGATATTCGTGTGAAAATTTTTAATGTTTTGACAGAAATTGATATTTCGGGTGGAACTGTCCTTATTTTGTAGAGTAAAACTGGTGTTCTGGAAACAATGTGTCATATTATGCTCCTAAGTATCATTTAGTAGAGAGAATATCTTCTTTTGGGAATTAAAAACCATATGTTGTTTAGAACATACTATACTCAGGAATGAAAAGCATTTTCTTAGGTAAGAAAAATGTATTTTTGCCAGAATACGGAGTGATACTTAAGAGAGAACTTCTTATTTCTGGAAGAAGTGGTGATATTCATGTGTAAATGGTAAAAATTTTAACAGAAACTGTCATTTTGGGTGGAAATGTCCATAATTTGTAGAGGAAAACGGGTATTCTGGTAGAAATGCATCCTAAAATGCTACAGTGCATCATTTTCTAGAGAAAATATCTTCTTTTGGTTATGAAAACAGGTATTAGGTTTAGAAAATGCTATTTTTAGTGAAGAAAATTCATATTTTCAAAAGAAACTCAAATATTTGCCAGGATAAATGGTGATGCTTTAGAGAGAACTTATTATTTCTGGTCTATGTAGTGAAAGTCGTGTGTAAATTTAAAAAATTAGAACAGAAATTGATCTTTAGGGGGAAAGTGTCCTTATTTGAAAGAGGAATTCCGGTATTCTGTAAACAATGTATCATATTATGCTGCAAATATTCATTTTTTAGAGGAACTGTCTTCTTTTGAGGATGAAACCCAGTATTTTGGGGAGAAAATGATATTTTTAGGGCTGAAAAGCATTGTATTTGTTAAGAAAAATGTATTTTTGCAAGGATAAGAAGTGATACTCAAGAATGTACCTTTTATTTTTTTTCTGGGATAAGTACTGCTATTAATGTGAAAGTTCTCTAAATCTTGACAGAAATTGATATTTTGGGTGGAAATGTCCTTATTTTGTAGAGGAATACAGGAATTCATGAAACACTGTATTCTATTATGCTCCAAAGGAACATTCTGTAGAGATAATGTCTACCTTTGGGGATGAAAACCAATATTTTGTTTAGAAAATGCTATTTTTAGGAATGAAAAGCATTAGTTTGGTAAGAAAATGAAATATTTGAAAGGATAATTAGTGATACTTATGAGATTCCTTTTTATTTCTGGGATAAGCAAGGATATTAGTGTGAAAGTTTTCTACATTATGACACAACTTGATATTTCTGGTGGGAATGTCCTTATTTTGTAGAGGAATTGGGGAATTCTTGAATCACTGTATTCTATTAGGCTCCAAAGCATCATTCTGTAGGGATAAAGTCTTTCTTTGTGTATGAAAACCAGTGTTTTGTTTAGAAATGCTATTTATAGGAATGAAATGCTTTATTTTTGAAAGAAAATGAAATTTTTGCAAGGATAATTAGTGATACTTCAGTGATAACTTTTTATTTCTGGTATGTGTAGTGATATTCGTGTGAAAATTTTTAATGTTTTGACAGAAATTGATATTTCGGGTGGAACTGTCCTTATTTTGTAGAGTAAAACTGGTGTTCTGGAAACAATGTGTCATATTATGCTCCTAAGTATCATTTAGTAGAGAGAATATCTTCTTTTGGGAATTAAAAACCATATGTTGTTTAGAACATACTATTCTCAGGAATGAAAAGCATTTTCTTAGGTAAGAAAAATGTATTTTTGCCAGAATACGGAGTGATACTTAAGAGAGAACTTCTTATTTCTGGAAGAAGTGGTGATATTCATGTGTAAATGGTAAAAATTTTAACAGAAACTGTCATTTTGGGTGGAAATGTCCATAATTTGTAGAGGAAAACGGGTATTCTGGTAGAAATGCATCCTATAATGCTAAAGTGCATCATTTTCTAGAGAAAATATCTTCTTTTGGTTATGAAAACAGGTATTAGGTTTAGAAAATGCTATTTTTAGTGAAGAAAATTCATATTTTCGAAAGAAACTCAAATATTTGCCAGGATAAATGGTGATGCTTTAGAGAGAACTTATTATTTCTGGTCTATGTAGTGAAAGTCGTGTGTAAATTTCAAAAATTAGAACAGAAATTGATCTTTAGGGGGGAAGTGTCCTTATTTGAAAGAGGAATTCCGGTATTCTGTAAACAATGTATCATATTATGCTGCAAATATTCATTTTTTAGAGGAACTGTCTTCTTTTGAGGATGAAACCCAGTATTTTGGGGAGAAAATGATATTTTTAGGGCTGAAAAGCATTGTATTTGTTAAGAAAAATGTATTTTTGCAAGGATAAGAAGTGATACTCAAGAATGTACCTTTTATTTTTTTCTGGGATAAGTACTGCTATTATTGTCAAAGTTCTCTAAATCTTGACAGAAATTGATATTTTGGGTGGAAATGTCCTTATTTTGTAGAGGAATACAGGAATTCATGAAACACTGTATTCTATTATGCTCCAAAGGAACATTCTGTAGAGATAATGTCTACCTTTGGGGATGAAAACGAGTATTTTGTTTAGAAAATGCTATTTTTAGGAATGAAAAGCATTAGTTTGGTAAGAAAATGAAATATTTGAAAGGATAATTAGTGATACTTATGAGATTCCTTTTTATTTCTGGGATAAGCAAGGATATTAGTGTGAAAGTTTTCTACATTATGACACAACTTGATATTTCTGGTGGGAATGTCCTTATTTTGTAGAGGAATTTGGGAATTCTTGAATCACTGTATTCTATTAGGCTCCAAAGCATCATTCTGTAGGGATAAAGTCTTCCTTTGTGTATGAAAACCAGTATTTTGTTTAGAAATGCTATTTTTAGGAATGAAATGCTTTATTTTTGAAAGAAAATGAAATTTTTGCAAGGATAATTAGTGATACTTCAGTGATAACTTTTTATTTCTGGTATGTGTAGTGATATTCGTGTGAAAATTTTTAATGTTTTGACAGAAATTGATATTTCGGGTGGAACTGTCCTTATTTTGTAGAGTAAAACTGGTGTTCTGGAAACAATGTGTCATATTATGCTCCTAAGTATCATTTAGTAGAGAGAATATCTTCTTTTGGGAATTAAAAACCATATGTTGTTTAGAACATACTATACTCAGGAATGAAAAGCATTTTCTTAGGTAAGAAAAATGTATTTTTGCCAGAATACGGAGTGATACTTAAGAGAGAACTTCTTATTTCTGGAAGAAGTGGTGATATTCATGTGTAAATGGTAAAAATTTTAACAGAAACTGTCATTTTGGGTGGAAATGTCCATAATTTGTAGAGGAAAACGGGTATTCTGGTAGAAATGCATCCTATAATGCTACAGTGCATCATTTTCTAGAGAAAATATCTTCTTTTGGTTATGAAAACAGGTATTAGGTTTAGAAAATGCTATTTTTAGTGAAGAAAATTCATATTTTCAAAAGAAACTCAAATATTTGCCAGGATAAATGGTGATGCTTTAGAGAGAACTTATTATTTCTGGTCTATGTAGTGAAAGTTGTGTGTAAATTTCAAAAATTAGAACAGAAATTGATCTTTAGGGGGGAAGTGTCCTTATTTGAAAGAGGAATTCCGGTATTCTGTAAACAATGTATCATATTATGCTGCAAATATTCATTTTTTAGAGGAACTGTCTTCTTTTGAGGATGAAACCCAGTATTTTGGGAGAAAATGATATTTTTAGGGCTGAAAAGCATTGTATTTGTTAAGAAAAATGTATTTTTGCAAGGATAAGAAGTGATACTCAAGAATGTACCTTTTATTTTTTTCTGGGATAAGTACTGCTATTAATGTCAAAGTTCTCTAAATCTTGACAGAAATTGATATTTTGGGTGGAAATGTCCTTATTTTGTAGAGGAATACAGGAATTCATGAAACACTGTATTCTATTATGCTCCAAAGGAACATTCTGTAGAGATAATGTCTACCTTTGGGGATGAAAACCAGTATTTTGTTTAGAAAATGCTATTTTTAGGAATGAAAAGCATTAATTTGAAAGGATAATTAGTGATACTTATGAGATTCCTTTTTATTTCTGGGATAAGCAAGGATATTAGTGTGAAAGTTTTCTACATTATGACACAACTTGATATTTCTGGTGGGAATGTCCTTATTTTGTAGAGGAATTTGGGAATTCTTGAATCACTGTATTCTATTAGGCTCCAAAGCATCATTCTGTAGGGATAAAGTCTTTCTTTGTGTATGAAAACCAGTGTTTTGTTTAGAAATGCTATTTATAGGAATGAAATGCTTTATTTTTGAAAGAAAATGAAATTTTTGCAAGGATAATTAGTGATACTTCAGTGATAACTTTTTATTTCTGGTATGTGTAGTGATATTCGTGTGAAAATTTTTAATGTTTTGACAGAAATTGATATTTCGGGTGGAACTGTCCTTATTTTGTAGAGTAAAACTGGTGTTCTGGAAACAATGTGTCATATTATGCTCCTAAGTATTATTTAGTAGAGAGAATATCTTCTTTTGGGAATTAAAAACCATATGTTGTTTAGAACATACTATACTCAGGAATGAAAAGCATTTCCTTAGGTAAGAAAAATGTATTTTTGCCAGAATACGGAGTGATACTTAAGAGAGAACTTCTTATTTCTGGAAGAAGTGGTGATATTCATGTGTAAATGGTAAAAATTTTAACAGAAACTGTCATTTTGGGTGGAAATGTCCATAATTTGTAGAGGAAAACGGGTATTCTGGTAGAAATGCATCCTATAATGCTAAAGTGCATCATTTTCTAGAGAAAATATCTTCTTTTGGTTATGAAAACAGGTATTAGGTTTAGAAAATGCTATTTTTAGTGAAGAAAATTCATATTTTCAAAAGAAACTCAAATATTTGCCAGGATAAATGGTGATGCTTTAGAGAGAACTTATTATTTCTGGTCTATGTAGTGAAAGTTGTGTGTAAATTTCAAAAATTAGAACAGAAATTGATCTTTAGGGGGGAAGTGTCCTTATTTGAAAGAGGAATTCCGGTATTCTGTAAACAATGTATCATATTATGCTGCAAATATTCATTTTTTAGAGGAACTGTCTTCTTTTGAGGATGAAACCCAGTATTTTGGGGAGAAAATGATATTTTTAGGGCTGAAAAGCATTGTATTTGTTAAGAAAAATGTACTTTTGCAAGGATAAGAAGTGATACTCAAGAATGTACCTTTTTTATTTTTCTGGGATAAGTACTGCTATTATTGTCAAAGTTCTCTAAATCTTGACAGAAATTGATATTTTGGGTGGAAAGTCCTTATTTTGTAGAGGAATACAGGAATTCATGAAACACTGTATTCTATTATGCTCCAAAGGAACATTCTGTAGAGATAATGTCTACCTTTGGGGATGAAAACCAGTATTTTGTTTAGAAAATGCTATTTTTAGGAATGAAAAGCATTAGTTTGGTAAGAAAATGAAATATTTGAAAGGATAATTAGTGATACTTATGAGATTCCTTTTTATTTCTGGGATAAGCAAGGATATTAGTGTGAAAGTTTTCTACATTATGACACAACTTGATATTTCTGGTGGGAATGTCCTTATTTTGTAGAGGAATTTGGGAATTCTTGAATCACTGTATTCTATTAGGCTCCAAAGCATCATTCTGTAGGGATAAAGTCTTCCTTTGTGTATGAAAACCAGTATTTTGTTTAGAAATGCTATTTTTAGGAATGAAATGCTTTATTTTTGAAAGAAAATGAAATTTTTGCAAGGATAATTAGTGATACTTCAGTGATAACTTTTTATTTCTGGTATGTGTAGTGATATTCGTGTGAAAATTTTTAATGTTTTGACAGAAATTGATATTTCGGGTGGAACTGTCCTTATTTTGTAGAGTAAAACTGGTGTTCTGGAAACAATGTGTCATATTATGCTCCTAAGTATCATTTAGTAGAGAGAATATCTTCTTTTGGGAATTAAAAACCATATGTTGTTTAGAACATACTATACTCAGGAATGAAAAGCATTTTCTTAGGTAAGAAAAATGTATTTTTGCCAGAATACGGAGTGATACTTAAGAGAGAACTTCTTATTTCTGGAAGAAGTGGTGATATTCATGTGTAAATGGTAAAAATTTTAACAGAAACTGTCATTTTGGGTGGAAATGTCCATAATTTGTAGAGGAAAACGGGTATTCTGGTAGAAATGCATCCTATAATGCTACAGTGCATCATTTTCTAGAGAAAATATCTTCTTTTGGTTATGAAAACAGGTATTAGGTTTAGAAAATGCTATTTTTAGTGAAGAAAATTCATATTTTCAAAAGAAACTCAAATATTTGCCAGGATAAATGGTGATGCTTTAGAGAGAACTTATTATTTCTGGTCTATGTAGTGAAAGTTGTGTGTAAATTTCAAAAATTAGAACAGAAATTGATCTTTAGGGGGGAAGTGTCCTTATTTGAAAGAGGAATTCCGGTATTCTGTAAACAATGTATCATATTATGCTGCAAATATTCATTTTTTAGAGGAACTGTCTTCTTTTGAGGATGAAACCCAGTATTTTGGGAGAAAATGATATTTTTAGGGCTGAAAAGCATTGTATTTGTTAAGAAAAATGTATTTTTGCAAGGATAAGAAGTGATACTCAAGAATGTACCTTTTATTTTTTTCTGGGATAAGTACTGCTATTAATGTCAAAGTTCTCTAAATCTTGACAGAAATTGATATTTTGGGTGGAAATGTCCTTATTTTGTAGAGGAATACAGGAATTCATGAAACACTGTATTCTATTATGCTCCAAAGGAACATTCTGTAGAGATAATGTCTACCTTTGGGGATGAAAACCAGTATTTTGTTTAGAAAATGCTATTTTTAGGAATGAAAAGCATTAGTTTGGTAAGAAAATGAAATATTTGAAAGGATAATTAGTGATACTTATGAGATTCCTTTTTATTTCTGGGATAAGCAAGGATATTAGTGTGAAAGTTTTCTACATTATGACACAACTTGATATTTCTGGTGGGAATGTCCTTATTTTGTAGAGGAATTTGGGAATTCTTGAATCACTGTATTCTATTAGGCTCCAAAGCATCATTCTGTAGGGATAAAGTCTTTCTTTGTGTATGAAAACCAGTGTTTTGTTTAGAAATGCTATTTATAGGAATGAAATGCTTTATTTTTGAAAGAAAATGAAATTTTTGCAAGGATAATTAGTGATACTTCAGTGATAACTTTTTATTTCTGGTATGTGTAGTGATATTCGTGTGAAAATTTTTAATGTTTTGACAGAAATTGATATTTCGGGTGGAACTGTCCTTATTTTGTAGAGTAAAACTGGTGTTCTGGAAACAATGTGTCATATTATGCTCCTAAGTATCATTTAGTAGAGAGAATATCTTCTTTTGGGAATTAAAAACCATATGTTGTTTAGAACATACTATACTCAGGAATGAAAAGCATTTTCTTAGGTAAGAAAAATGTATTTTTGCCAGAATACGGAGTGATACTTAAGAGAGAACTTCTTATTTCTGGAAGAAGTGGTGATATTCATGTGTAAATGGTAAAAATTTTAACAGAAACTGTCATTTTGGGTGGAAATGTCCATAATTTGTAGAGGAAAACGGGTATTCTGGTAGAAATGCATCCTATAATGCTACAGTGCATCATTTTCTAGAGAAAATATCTTCTTTTGGTTATGAAAACAGGTATTAGGTTTAGAAAATGCTATTTTTAGTGAAGAAAATTCATATTTTCAAAAGAAACTCAAATATTTGCCAGGATAAATGGTGATGCTTTAGAGAGAACTTATTATTTCTGGTCTATGTATTGATAGTTGTGTGTAAATTTCAAAAATTAAAACAGAAATTGATCTTTAGGGGGGAAGTGTCCTTATTTGAAAGAGGAATTCCGGTATTCTGTAAACAATGTATCATATTATGCTGCAAATATTCATTTTTTAGAGGAACTGTCTTCTTTTGAGGATGAAACCCAGTATTTTGGGGAGAAAATGATATTTTTAGGGCTGAAAAGCATTGTATTTGTTAAGAAAAATGTACTTTTGCAAGGATAAGAAGTGATACTCAAGAATGTACCTTTTTTATTTTTCTGGGATAAGTACTGCTATTATTGTCAAAGTTCTCTAAATCTTGACAGAAATTGATATTTTGGGTGGAAATGTCCTTATTTTGTAGAGGAATACAGGAATTCATGAAACACTGTATTCTATTATGCTCCAAAGGAACATTCTGTAGAGATAATGTCTACCTTTGGGGATGAAAACGAGTATTTTGTTTAGAAAATGCTATTTTTAGGAATGAAAAGCATTAGTTTGGTAAGAAAATGAAATATTTGAAAGTATAATTAGTGATACTTATGAGATTCCTTTTTATTTCTGGGATAAGCAAGGATATTAGTGTGAAAGTTTTCTACATTATGACACAACTTGATATTTCTGGTGGGAATGTCCTTATTTTGTAGAGGAATTTGGGAATTCTTGAATCACTGTATTCTATTAGGCTCCAAAGCATCATTCTGTAGGGATAAAGTCTTCCTTTGTGTATGAAAACCAGTATTTTGTTTAGAAATGCTATTTTTAGGAATGAAATGCTTTATTTTTGAAAGAAAATGAAATTTTTGCAAGGATAATTAGTGATACTTCAGTGATAACTTTTTATTTCTGGTATGTGTAGTGATATTCGTGTGAAAATTTTTAATGTTTTGACAGAAATTGATATTTCGGGTGGAACTGTCCTTATTTTGTAGAGTAAAACTGGTGTTCTGGAAACAATGTGTCATATTATGCTCCTAAGTATCATTTAGTAGAGAGAATATCTTCTTTTGGGAATTAAAAACCATATGTTGTTTAGAACATACTATACTCAGGAATGAAAAGCATTTTCTTAGGTAAGAAAAATGTATTTTTGCCAGAATACGGAGTGATACTTAAGAGAGAACTTCTTATTTCTGGAAGAAGTGGTGATATTCATGTGTAAATGGTAAAAATTTTAACAGAAACTGTCATTTTGGGTGGAAATGTCCATAATTTGTAGAGGAAAACGGGTATTCTGGTAGAAATGCATCCTATAATGCTACAGTGCATCATTTTCTAGAGAAAATATCTTCTTTTGGTTATGAAAACAGGTATTAGGTTTAGAAAATGCTATTTTTAGTGAAGAAAATTCATATTTTCAAAAGAAACTCAAATATTTGCCAGGATAAATGGTGATGCTTTAGAGAGAACTTATTATTTCTGGTCTATGTAGTGAAAGTTGTGTGTAAATTTCAAAAATTAGAACAGAAATTGATCTTTAGGGGGGAAGTGTCCTTATTTGAAAGAGGAATTCCGGTATTCTGTAAACAATGTATCATATTATGCTGCAAATATTCATTTTTTAGAGGAACTGTCTTCTTTTGAGGATGAAACCCAGTATTTTGGGAGAAAATGATATTTTTAGGGCTGAAAAGCATTGTATTTGTTAAGAAAAATGTATTTTTGCAAGGATAAGAAGTGATACTCAAGAATGTACCTTTTATTTTTTTCTGGGATAAGTACTGCTATTAATGTCAAAGTTCTCTAAATCTTGACAGAAATTGATATTTTGGGTGGAAATGTCCTTATTTTGTAGAGGAATACAGGAATTCATGAAACACTGTATTCTATTATGCTCCAAAGTAACATTCTGTAGAGATAATGTCTACCTTTGGGGATGAAAACCAGTATTTTGTTTAGAAAATGCTATTTTTAGGAATGAAAAGCATTAGCTTGGTAAGAAAATGAAATATTTGAAAGGATAATTAGTGATACTTATGAGATTCCTTTTTATTTCTGGGATAAGCAAGGATATTAGTGTGAAAGTTTTCTACATTATGACACAACTTGATATTTCTGGTGGGAATGTCCTTATTTTGTAGAGGAATTTGGGAATTCTTGAATCACTGTATTCTATTAGGCTCCAAAGCATCATTCTGTAGGGATAAAGTCTTTCTTTGTGTATGAAAACCAGTGTTTTGTTTAGAAATGCTATTTATAGGAATGAAATGCTTTATTTTTGAAAGAAAATGAAATTTTTGCAAGGATAATTAGTGATACTTCAGTGATAACTTTTTATTTCTGGTATGTGTAGTGATATTCGTGTGAAAATTTTTAATGTTTTGACAGAAATTGATATTTCGGGTGGAACTGTCCTTATTTTGTAGAGTAAAACTGGTGTTCTGGAAACAATGTGTCATATTATGCTCCTAAGTATCATTTAGTAGAGAGAATATCTTCTTTTGGGAATTAAAAACCATATGTTGTTTAGAACATACTATACTCAGGAATGAAAAGCATTTTCTTAGGTAAGAAAAATGTATTTTTGCCAGAATACGGAGTGATACTTAAGAGAGAACTTCTTATTTCTGGAAGAAGTGGTGATATTCATGTGTAAATGGTAAAAATTTTAACAGAAACTGTCATTTTGGGTGGAAATGTCCATAATTTGTAGAGGAAAACGGGTATTCTGGTAGAAATGCATCCTATAATGCTACAGTGCATCATTTTCTAGAGAAAATATCTTCTTTTGGTTATGAAAACAGGTATTAGGTTTAGAAAATGCTATTTTTAGTGAAGAAAATTCATATTTTCAAAGGAAACTCAAATATTTGCCAGGATAAATGGTGATGCTTTAGAGAGAACTTATTATTTCTGGTCTATGTATTGATAGTTGTGTGTAAATTTCAAAAATTAAAACAGAAATTGATCTTTAGGGGGGAAGTGTCCTTATTTGAAAGAGGAATTCCGGTATTCTGTAAACAATGTATCATATTATGCTGCAAATATTCATTTTTTAGAGGAACTGTCTTCTTTTGAGGATGAAACCCAGTATTTTGGGGAGAAAATGATATTTTTAGGGCTGAAAAGCATTGTATTTGTTAAGAAAAATGTACTTTTGCAAGGATAAGAAGTGATACTCAAGAATGTACCTTTTTTATTTTTCTGGGATAAGTACTGCTATTATTGTCAAAGTTCTCTAAATCTTGACAGAAATTGATATTTTGGGTGGAAATGTCCTTATTTTGTAGAGGAATACAGGAATTCATGAAACACTGTATTCTATTATGCTCCAAAGGAACATTCTGTAGAGATAATGTCTACCTTTGGGGATGAAAACCAGTATTTTGTTTAGAAAATGCTATTTTTAGGAATGAAAAGCATTAGTTTGGTAAGAAAATGAAATATTTGAAAGGATAATTAGTGATACTTATGAGATTCCTTTTTATTTCTGGGATAAGCAAGGATATTAGTGTGAAAGTTTTCTACATTATGACACAACTTGATATTTCTGGTGGGAATGTCCTTATTTTGTAGAGGAATTTGGGAATTCTTGAATCACTGTATTCTATTAGGCTCCAAAGCATCATTCTGTAGGGATAAAGTCTTCCTTTGTGTATGAAAACCAGTATTTTGTTTAGAAATGCTATTTTTAGGAATGAAATGCTTTATTTTTGAAAGAAAATGAAATTTTTGCAAGGATAATTAGTGATACTTCAGTGATAACTTTTTATTTCTGGTATGTGTAGTGATATTCGTGTGAAAATTTTTAATGTTTTGACAGAAATTGATATTTCGGGTGGAACTGTCCTTATTTTGTAGAGTAAAACTGGTGTTCTGGAAACAATGTGTCATATTATGCTCCTAAGTATCATTTAGTAGAGAGAATATCTTCTTTTGGGAATTAAAAACCATATGTTGTTTAGAACATACTATACTCAGGAATGAAAAGCATTTTCTTAGGTAAGAAAAATGTATTTTTGCCAGAATACGGAGTGATACTTAAGAGAGAACTTCTTATTTCTGGAAGAAGTGGTGATATTCATGTGTAAATGGTAAAAATTTTAACAGAAACTGTCATTTTGGGTGGAAATGTCCATAATTTGTAGAGGAAAACGGGTATTCTGGTAGAAATGCATCCTATAATGCTACAGTGCATCATTTTCTAGAGAAAATATCTTCTTTTGGTTATGAAAACAGGTATTAGGTTTAGAAAATGCTATTTTTAGTGAAGAAAATTCATATTTTCAAAAGAAACTCAAATATTTGCCAGGATAAATGGTGATGCTTTAGAGAGAACTTATTATTTCTGGTCTATGTATTGATAGTTGTGTGTAAATTTCAAAAATTAAAACAGAAATTGATCTTTAGGGGGGAAGTGTCCTTATTTGAAAGAGGAATTCCGGTATTCTGTAAACAATGTATCATATTATGCTGCAAATATTCATTTTTTAGAGGAACTGTCTTCTTTTGAGGATGAAACCCAGTATTTTGGGGAGAAAATGATATTTTTAGGGCTGAAAAGCATTGTATTTGTTAAGAAAAATGTACTTTTGCAAGGATAAGAAGTGATACTCAAGAATGTACCTTTTTTATTTTTCTGGGATAAGTACTGCTATTATTGTCAAAGTTCTCTAAATCTTGACAGAAATTGATATTTTGGGTGGAAATGTCCTTATTTTGTAGAGGAATACAGGAATTCATGAAACACTGTATTCTATTATGCTCCAAAGGAACATTCTGTAGAGATAATGTCTACCTTTGGGGATGAAAACCAGTATTTTGTTTAGAAAATGCTATTTTTAGGAATGAAAAGCATTAGTTTGGTAAGAAAATGAAATATTTGAAAGGATAATTAGTGATACTTATGAGATTCCTTTTTATTTCTGGGATAAGCAAGGATATTAGTGTGAAAGTTTTCTACATTATGACACAACTTGATATTTCTGGTGGGAATGTCCTTATTTTGTAGAGGAATTTGGGAATTCTTGAATCACTGTATTCTATTAGGCTCCAAAGCATCATTCTGTAGGGATAAAGTCTTCCTTTGTGTATGAAAACCAGTATTTTGTTTAGAAATGCTATTTTTAGGAATGAAATGCTTTATTTTTGAAAGAAAATGAAATTTTTGCAAGGATAATTAGTGATACTTCAGTGATAACTTTTTATTTCTGGTATGTGTAGTGATATTCGTGTGAAAATTTTTAATGTTTTGACAGAAATTGATATTTCGGGTGGAACTGTCCTTATTTTGTAGAGTAAAACTGGTGTTCTGGAAACAATGTGTCATATTATGCTCCTAAGTATCATTTAGTAGAGAGAATATCTTCTTTTGGGAATTCAAAACCATATGTTGTTTAGAACATACTATACTCAGGAATGAAAAGCATTTTCTTAGGTAAGAAAAATGTATTTTTGCCAGAATACGGAGTGATACTTAAGAGAGAACTTCTTATTTCTGGAAGAAGTGGTGATATTCATGTGTAAATGGTAAAAATTTTAACAGAAACTGTCATTTTGGGTGGAAATGTCCATAATTTGTAGAGGAAAACGGGTATTCTGGTAGAAATGCATCCTATAATGCTACAGTGCATCATTTTCTAGAGAAAATATCTTCTTTTGGTTATGAAAACAGGTATTAGGTTTAGAAAATGCTATTTTTAGTGAAGAAAATTCATATTTTCAAAAGAAACTCAAATATTTGCCAGGATAAATGGTGATGCTTTAGAGAGAACTTATTATTTCTGGTCTATGTAGTGAAAGTCGTGTGTAAATTTCAAAAATTAGAACAGAAATTGATCTTTAGGGGGGAAGTGTCCTTATTTGAAAGAGGAATTCCGGTATTCTGTAAACAGTGTATCATATTATGCTGCAAATATTCATTTTTTAGAGGAACTGTCTTATTTTGAGGATGAAACCCAGTATTTTGGGGAGAAAATGATATTTTTAGGGCTGAAAAGCATTGTATTTGTTAAGAAAAATGTATTTTTGCAAGGATAAGAAGTGATACTCAAGAATGTACCTTTTATTTTTTTCTGGGATAAGTACTGCTATTAATGTCAAAGTTCTCTAAATCTTGACAGAAATTGATATTTTGGGTGGAAATGTCCTTATTTTGTAGAGGAATACAGGAATTAATGAAACACTGTATTCTATTATGCTCCAAAGGAACATTCTGTAGAGATAATGTCTACCTTTGGGGATGAAAACCAGTATTTTGTTTAGAAAATGCTATTTTTAGGAATGAAAAGCATTAGTTTGGTAAGAAAATGAAATATTTGAAAGGATAATTAGTGATACTTATGAGATTCCTTTTTATTTCTGGGATAAGCAAGGATATTAGTGTGAAAGTTTTCTACATTATGACACAACTTGATATTTCTGGTGGGAATGTCCTTATTTTGTAGAGGAATTTGGGAATTCTTGAATCACTGTATTCTATTAGGCTCCAAAGCATCATTCTGTAGGGATAAAGTCTTTCTTTGTGTATGAAAACCAGTGTTTTGTTTAGAAATGCTATTTATAGGAATGAAATGCTTTATTTTTGAAAGGAAATGAAATTTTTGCAAGGATAATTAGTGATACTTCAGTGATAACTTTTTATTTCTGGTATGTGTAGTGATATTCGTGTGAAAATTTTTAATGTTTTGACAGAAATTGATATTTCGGGTGGAACTGTCCTTATCTTGTAGAGTAAAACTGGTGTTCTGGAAACAATGTGTCATATTATGCTCCTAAGTATTATTTAGTAGAGAGAATATCTTCTTTTGGGAATTAAAAACCATATGTTGTTTAGAACATACTATACTCAGGAATGAAAAGCATTTTCTTAGGTAAGAAAAATGTATTTTTGCCAGAATACGGAGTGATACTTAAGAGAGAACTTCTTATTTCTGGAAGAAGTGGTGATATTCATGTGTAAATGGTAAAAATTTTAACAGAAACTGTCATTTTGGGTGGAAATGTCCATAATTTGTAGAGGAAAACGGGTATTCTGGTAGAAATGCATCCTATAATGCTACAGTGCATCATTTTCTAGAGAAAATATCTTCTTTTGGTTATGAAAACAGGTATTAGGTTTAGAAAATGCTATTTTTAGTGAAGAAAATTCATATTTTCAAAAGAAACTCAAATATTTGCCAGGATAAATGGTGATGCTTTAGAGAGAACTTATTATTTCTGGTCTATGTAGTGAAAGTTGTGTGTAAATTTCAAAAATTAGAACAGAAATTGATCTTTAGGGGGGAAGTGTCCTTATTTGAAAGAGGAATTCCGGTATTCTGTAAACAATGTATCATATTATGCTGCAAATATTCATTTTTTAGAGGAACTGTCTTCTTTTGAGGATGAAACCCAGTATTTTGGGGAGAAAATGATATTTTTAGGGCTGAAAAGCATTGTATTTGTTAAGAAAAATGTACTTTTGCAAGGATAAGAAGTGATACTCAAGAATGTACCTTTTATTTTTTTCTGGGATAAGTACTGCTATTAATGTCAAAGTTCTCTAAATCTTGACAGAAATTGATATTTTGGGTGGAAATGTCCTTATTTTGTAGAGGAATACAGGAATTCATGAAACACTGTATTCTATTATGCTCCAAAGGAACATTCTGTAGAGATAATGTCTACCTTTGGGGATGAAAACCAGTATTTTGTTTAGAAAATGCTATTTTTAGGAATGAAAAGCATTAGTTTGGTAAGAAAATGAAATATTTGAAAGGATAATTAGTGATACTTATGAGATTCCTTTTTATTTCTGGGATAAGCAAGGATATTAGTGTGAAAGTTTTCTACATTATGACACAACTTGATATTTCTGGTGGGAATGTTTTTATTTTGTAGAGGAATTTGGGAATTCTTGAATCACTGTATTCTATTAGGCTCCAAAGCATCATTCTGTAGGGATAAAGTCTTTCTTTGTGTATGAAAACCAGTGTTTTGTTTAGAAATGCTATTTTTAGGAATGAAATGCTTTATTTTTGAAAGAAAATGAAATTTTTGCAAGGATAATTAGTGATACTTCAGTGATAACTTTTTATTTCTGGTATGTGTAGTGATATTCGTGTGAAAATTTTTAATGTTTTGACAGAAATTGATATTTCGGGTGGAACTGTCCTTATTTTGTAGAGTAAAACTGGTGTTCTGGAAACAATGTGTCATATTATGCTCCTAAGTATTATTTAGTAGAGAGAATATCTTCTTTTGGGAATTAAAAACCATATGTTGTTTAGAACATACTATACTCAGGAATGAAAAGCATTTTCTTAGGTAAGAAAAATGTATTTTTGCCAGAATACGGAGTGATACTTAAGAGAGAACTTCTTATTTCTGGAAGAAGTGGTGATATTCATGTGTAAATGGTAAAAATTTTAACAGAAACTGTCATTTTGGGTGGAAATGTCCATCATTTGTAGAGGAAAACGGGTATTCTGGTAGAAATGCATCCTATAATGCTACAGTGCATCATTTTCTAGAGAAAATATCTTCTTTTGGTTATGAAAACAGGTATTAGGTTTAGAAAATGCTATTTTTAGTGAAGAAAATTCATATTTTCAAAAGAAACTCAAATATTTGCCAGGATAAATGGTGATGCTTTAGAGAGAACTTATTATTTCTGGTCTATGTATTGATAGTTGTGTGTAAATTTCAAAAATTAAAACAGAAATTGATCTTTAGGGGGGAAGTGTCCTTATTTGAAAGAGGAATTCCGGTATTCTGTAAACAATGTATCATATTATGCTGCAAATATTCATTTTTTAGAGGAACTGTCTTCTTTTGAGGATGAAACCCAGTATTTTGGGGAGAAAATGATATTTTTAGGGCTGAAAAGCATTGTATTTGTTAAGAAAAATGTATTTTTGCAAGGATAAGAAGTGATACTCAAGAATGTACCTTTTTTTTTTTTCTGGGATAAGTACTGCTATTATTGTCAAAGTTCTCTAAATCTTGACAGAAATTGATATTTTGGGTGGAAATGTCCTTATTTTGTAGAGGAATACAGGAATTCATGAAACACTGTATTCTATTATGCTCCAAAGGAACATTCTGTAGAGATAATGTCTACCTTTGGGGATGAAAACCAGTATTTTGTTTAGAAAATGCTATTTTTAGGAATGAAAAGCATTAGTTTGGTAAGAAAATGAAATATTTGAAAGTATAATTAGTGATACTTATGAGATTCTTTTTTATTTCTGGGATAAGCAAGGATATTAGTGTGAAAGTTTTCTACATTATGACACAACTTGATATTTCTGGTGGGAATGTCCTTATTTTGTAGAGGAATTTGGGAATTCTTGAATCACTGTATTCTATTAGGCTCCAAAGCATCATTCTGTAGGGATAAAGTCTTTCTTTGTGTATGAAAACCAGTGTTTTGTTTAGAAATGCTATTTTTAGGAATGAAATGCTTTATTTTTGAAAGAAAATGAAATTTTTGCAAGGATAATTAGTGATACTTCAGTGATAACTTTTTATTTCTGGTATGTGTAGTGATATTCGTGTGAAAATTTTTAATGTTTTGACAGAAATTGATATTTCGGGTGGAACTGTCCTTATTTTGTAGAGTAAAACTGGTGTTCTGGAAACAATGTGTCATATTATGCTCCTAAGTATCATTTAGTAGAGAGAATATCTTCTTTTGGGAATTAAAAACCATATGTTGTTTAGAACATACTATACTCAGGAATGAAAAGCATTTTCTTAGGTAAGAAAAATGTATTTTTGCCAGAATACGGAGTGATACTTAAGAGAGAACTTCTTATTTCTGGAAGAAGTGGTGATATTCATGTGTAAATGGTAAAAATTTTAACAGAAACTGTCATTTTGGGTGGAAATGTCCATAATTTGTAGAGGAAAACGGGTATTCTGGTAGAAATGCATCCTATAATGCTACAGTGCATCATTTTCTAGAGAAAATATCTTCTTTTGGTTATGAAAACAGGTATTAGGTTTAGAAAATGCTATTTTTAGTGAAGAAAATTCATATTTTCAAAAGAAACTCAAATATTTGCCAGGATAAATGGTGATGCTTTAGAGAGAACTTATTATTTCTGGTCTATGTAGTGAAAGTCGTGTGTAAATTTCAAAAATTAGAACAGAAATTGATCTTTAGGGGGGAAGTGTCCTTATTTGAAAGAGGAATTCCGGTATTCTGTAAACAGTGTATCATATTATGCTGCAAATATTCATTTTTTAGAGGAACTGTCTTCTTTTGAGGATGAAACCCAGTATTTTGGGGAGAAAATGATATTTTTAGGGCTGAAAAGCATTGTATTTGTTAAGAAAAATGTATTTTTGCAAGGATAAGAAGTGATACTCAAGAATGTACCTTTTATTTTTTTCTGGGATAAGTACTGCTATTATTGTCAAAGTTCTCTAAATCTTGACAGAAATTGATATTTTGGGTGGAAATGTCCTTATTTTGTAGAGGAATACAGGACTTCATGAAACACTGTATTCTATTATGCTCCAAAGGAACATTCTGTAGAGATAATGTCTACCTTTGGGGATGAAAACCAGTATTTTGTTTAGAAAATGCTATTTTTAGGAATGAAAAGCATTAGTTTGGTAAGAAAATGAAAATTTGAAAGGATAATTAGTGATACTTATGAGATTCCTTTTTATTTCTGGGATAAGCAAGGATATTAGTGTGAAAGTTTTCTACATTATGACACAACTTGATATTTCTGGTGGGAATGTCCTTATTTTGTAGAGGAATTTGGGAATTCTTGAATCACTGTATTCTATTAGGCTCCAAAGCATCATTCTGTAGGGATAAAGTCTTTCTTTGTGTATGAAAACCAGTATTTTGTTTATAAATGCTATTTTTAGGAATGAAATGCTTTATTTTTGAAAGAAAATGAAATTTTTGCAAGGATAATTAGTGATACTTCAGTGATAACTTTTTATTTCTGGTATGTGTAGTGATATTCGTGTGAAAATTTTTAATGTTTTGACAGAAATTGATATTTCGGGTGGAACTGTCCTTATTTTGTAGAGTAAAACTGGTGTTCTGGAAACAATGTGTCATATTATGCTCCTAAGTATCATTTAGTAGAGAGAATATCTTCTTTTGGGAATTAAAAACCATATGTTGTTTAGAACATACTATACTCAGGAATGAAAAGCATTTTCTTAGGTAAGAAAAATGTATTTTTGCCAGAATACGGAGTGATACTTAAGAGAGAACTTCTTATTTCTGGAAGAAGTGGTGATATTCATGTGTAAATGGTAAAAATTTTAACAGAAACTGTCATTTTGGGTGGAAATGTCCATAATTTGTAGAGGAAAACGGGTATTCTGGTAGAAATGCATCCTATAATGCTACAGTGCATCATTTTCTAGAGAAAATATCTTCTTTTGGTTATGAAAACAGGTATTAGGTTTAGAAAATGCTATTTTTAGTGAAGAAAATTCATATTTTCAAAAGAAACTCAAATATTTGCCAGGATAAATGGTGATGCTTTAGAGAGAACTTATTATTTCTGGTCTATGTAGTGAAAGTCGTGTGTAAATTTCAAAAATTAGAACAGAAATTGATCTTTAGGGGGAAAGTGTCCTTATTTGAAAGAGGAATTCCGGTATTCTGTAAACAATGTATAATATTATGCTGCAAATATTCATTTTTTAGAGGAACTGTCTTCTTTTGAGGATGAAACCCAGTCTTTTGGGGAGAAAATGATATTTTTAGGGCTGAAAAGCATTGTATTTGTTAAGAAAAATGTACTTTTGCAAGGATAAGAAGTGATACTCAAGAATGTACCTTTTTTTTTTTCTGGGATAAGTACTGTTATTAATGTCAAAGTTCTCTAAATCTTGACAGAAATTGATATTTTGGGTGGAAATGTCCTTATTTTGTAGAGGAATACAGGAATTCATGAAACACTGTATTCTATTATGCTCCAAAGGAACATTCTGTAGAGATAATGTCTACCTTTGGGGATGAAAACCAGTATTTTGTTTAGAAAATGCTATTTTTAGGAATGAAAAGCATTAGTTTGGTAAGAAAATGAAATATTTGAAAGGATAATTAGTGATACTTATGAGATTCCTTTTTATTTCTGAGATAAGCAAGGATATTAGTGTGAAAGTTTTCTACATTATGACACAACTTGATATTTCTGGTGGGAATGTCCTTATTTTGTAGAGGAATTTGGGAATTCTTGAATCACTGTATTCTATTAGGCTCCAAAGCATCATTCTGTAGGGATAAAGTCTTTCTTTGTGTATGAAAACCAGTGTTTTGTTTAGAAATGCTATTTTTAGGAATGAAATGCTTTATTTTTGAAAGAAAATGAAATTTTTGCAAGGATAATCAGTGATACTTCAGTGATAACTTTTTATTTCTGGTATGTGTAGTGATATTCGTGTGAAAATTTTTAATGTTTTGACAGAAATTGATATTTCGGGTGGAACTGTCCTTATTTTGTAGAGTAAAACTGGTGTTCTGGAAACAATGTGTCATATTATGCTCCTAAGTATCATTTAGTAGAGAGAATATCTTCTTTTGGGAATTAAAAACCATATGTTGTTTAGAACATACTATACTCAGGAATGAAAAGCATTTTCTTAGGTAAGAAATATGTATTTTTGCCAGAATACGGAGTGATACTTAAGAGAGAACTTCTTATTTCTGGAAGAAGTGGTGATATTCATGTGTAAATGGTAAAAATTTTAACAGAAACTGTCATTTTGGGTGGAAATGTCCATAATTTGTAGAGGAAAACGGGTATTCTGGTAGAAATGCATCCTATAATGCTACAGTGCATCATTTTCTAGAGAAAATATCTTCTTTTGGTTATGAAAACAGGTATTAGGTTTAGAAAATGCTATTTTTAGTGAAGAAAATTCATATTTTCAAAAGAAACTCAAATATTTGCCAGGATAAATGGTGATGCTTTAGAGAGAACTTATTATTTCTGGTCTATGTAGTGAAAGTCGTGTGTAAATTTCAAAAATTAGAACAGAAATTGATCTTTAGGGGGAAAGTGTCCTTATTTGAAAGAGGAATTCCGGTATTCTGTAAACAATGTATCATATTATGCTGCAAATATTCATTTTTTAGAGGAACTGTCTTCTTTTGAGGATGAAACCCAGTATTTTGGGGAGAAAATGATATTTTTAGGGCTGAAAAGCATTGTATTTGTTAAGAAAAATGTACTTTTGCAAGGATAAGAAGTGATACTCAAGAATGTACCTTTTTTTTTTTTTCTGGGATAAGTACTGCTATTATTGTCAAAGTTCTCTAAATCTTGACAGAAATTGATATTTTGGGTGGAAATGTCCTTATTTTGTAGAGGAATACAGGACTTCATGAAACACTGTATTCTATTAGGCTCCAAAGGAACATTCTGTAGAGATAATGTCTACCTTTGGGGATGAAAACCAGTATTTTGTTTAGAAAATGCTATTTTTAGGAATGAAATGCTTTATTTTTGAAAGAAAATGAAATTTTTGCAAGGATAATTAGTGATACTTCAGTGATAACTTTTTATTTCTGGTATGTGTAGTGATATTCGTGTTTATATTTTTAATGTTTTGACAGAAATTGATATTTCGGGTGGAACTGTCCTTATTTTGTAGAGTAAAACTGGTGTTCTGGAAACAATGTGTCATATTATGCTCCTAAGTATCATTTAGTAGAGAGAATATCTTCTTTTGGGAATTAAAAACCATATGTTGTTTAGAACATACTATACTCAGGAATGAAAAGCATTTTCTTAGGTAAGAAAAATGTATTTTTGCCAGAATACGGAGTGATACTTAAGAGAGAACTTCTTATTTCTGGAAGAAGTGGTGATATTCATGTGTAAATGGTAAAAATTTTAACAGAAACTGTCATTTTGGGTGGAAATGTCCATAATTTGTAGAGGAAAACGGGTATTCTGGTAGAAATGCATCCTATAATGCTACAGTGCATCATTTTCTAGAGAAAATATCTTCTTTTGGTTATGAAAACAGGTATTAGGTTTAGAAAATGCTATTTTTAGTGAAGAAAATTCATATTTTCAAAAGAAACTCAAATATTTGCCAGGATAAATGGTGATGCTTTAGAGAGAACTTATTATTTCTGGTCTATGTAGTGAAAGTCGTGTGTAAATTTCAAAAATTAGAACAGAAATTGATCTTTAGGGGGGAAGTGTCCTTATTTGAAAGAGGAATTCCGGTATTCTGTAAACAGTGTATCATATTATGCTGCAAATATTCATTTTTTAGAGGAACTGTCTTCTTTTGAGGATGAAACCCAGTATTTTGGGGAGAAAATGATATTTTTAGGGCTGAAAAGCATTGTATTTGTTAAGAAAAATGTATTTTTGCAAGGATAAGAAGTGATACTCAAGAATGTACCTTTTATTTTTTTCTGGGATAAGTACTGCTATTATTGTCAAAGTTCTCTAAATCTTGACAGAAATTGATATTTTGGGTGGAAATGTCCTTATTTTGTAGAGGAATACAGGACTTCATGAAACACTGTATTCTATTATGCTCCAAAGGAACATTCTGTAGAGATAATGTCTACCTTTGGGGATGAAAACCAGTATTTTGTTTAGAAAATGCTATTTTTAGGAATGAAAAGCATTAGTTTGGTAAGAAAATGAAAATTTGAAAGGATAATTAGTGATACTTATGAGATTCCTTTTTATTTCTGGGATAAGCAAGGATATTAGTGTGAAAGTTTTCTACATTATGACACAACTTGATATTTCTGGTGGGAATGTCCTTATTTTGTAGAGGAATTTGGGAATTCTTGAATCACTGTATTCTATTAGGCTCCAAAGCATCATTCTGTAGGGATAAAGTCTTTCTTTGTGTATGAAAACCAGTATTTTGTTTAGAAATGCTATTTTTAGGAATGAAATGCTTTATTTTTGAAAGAAAATGAAATTTTTGCAAGGATAATTAGTGATACTTCAGTGATAACTTTTTATTTCTGGTATGTGTAGTGATATTCGTGTGAAAATTTTTAATGTTTTGACAGAAATTGATATTTCGGGTGGAACTGTCCTTATTTTGTAGAGTAAAACTGGTGTTCTGGAAACAATGTGTCATATTATGCTCCTAAGTATCATTTAGTAGAGAGAATATCTTCTTTTGGGAATTAAAAACCATATGTTGTTTAGAACATACTATTCTTAGGAATGAAAAGCATTTTCTTAGGTAAGAAAAATGTATTTTTGCCAGAATACGGAGTGATACTTAAGAGAGAACTTCTTATTTCTGGAAGAAGTGGTGATATTCATGTGTAAATGGTAAAAATTTTAACAGAAACTGTCATTTTGGGTGGAAATGTCCATAATTTGTAGAGGAAAACGGGTATTCTGGTAGAAATGCATCCTATAATGCTACAGTGCATCATTTTCTAGAGAAAATATCTTCTTTTGGTTATGAAAACAGGTATTAGGTTTAGAAAATGCTATTTTTAGTGAAGAAAATTCATATTTTCAAAAGAAACTCAAATATTTGCCAGGATAAATGGTGATGCTTTAGAGAGAACTTATTATTTCTGGTCTATGTAGTGAAAGTTGTGTGTAAATTTCAAAAATTAGAACAGAAATTGATCTTTAGGGGGGAAGTGTCCTTATTTGAAAGAGGAATTCCGGTATTCTGTAAACAATGTATCATATTATGCTGCAAATATTCATTTTTTAGAGGAACTGTCTTCTTTTGAGGATGAAACCCAGTATTTTGGGGAGAAAATGATATTTTTAGGGCTGAAAAGCATTGTATTTGTTAAGAAAAATGTATTTTTGCAAGGATAAGAAGTGATACTCAAGAATGTACCTTTTATTTTTTTCTGGGATAAGTACTGCTATTATTGTCAAAGTTCTCTAAATCTTGACAGAAATTGATATTTTGGGTGGAAATGTCCTTATTTTGTAGAGGAATACAGGACTTCATGAAACACTGTATTCTATTATGCTCCAAAGGAACATTCTGTAGAGATAATGTCTACCTTTGGGGATGAAAACCAGTATTTTGTTTAGAAAATGCTATTTTTAGGAATGAAAAGCATTAGTTTGGTAGGAAATGAAAATTTGAAAGGATAATTAGTGATACTTATGAGATTCCTTTTTATTTCTGGGATAAGCAAGGATATTAGTGTGAAAGTTTTCTACATTATGACACAACTTGATATTTCTGGTGGGAATGTCCTTATTTTGTAGAGGAATTTGGGAATTCTTGAATCACTGTATTCTATTAGGCTCCAAAGCATCATTCTGTAGGGATAAAGTCTTTCTTTGTGTATGAAAACCAGTATTTTGTTTAGAAATGCTATTTTTAGGAATGAAATGCTTTATTTTTGAAAGAAAATGAAATTTTTGCAAGGATAATTAGTGATACTTCAGTGATAACTTTTTATTTCTGGTATGTGTAGTGATATTCGTGTGAAAATTTTTAATGTTTTGACAGAAATTGATATTTCGGGTGGAACTGTCCTTATTTTGTAGAGTAAAACTGGTGTTCTGGAAACAATGTGTCATATTATGCTCCTAAGTATCATTTAGTAGAGAGAATATCTTCTTTTGGGAATTAAAAACCATATGTTGTTTAGAACATACTATACTCAGGAATGAAAAGCATTTTCTTAGGTAAGAAAAATGTATTTTTGCCAGAATACGGAGTGATACTTAAGAGAGAACTTCTTATTTCTGGAAGAAGTGGTGATATTCATGTGTAAATGGTAAAAATTTTAACAGAAACTGTCATTTTGGGTGGAAATGTCCATAATTTGTAGAGGAAAACGGGTATTCTGGTAGAAATGCATCCTATAATGCTACAGTGCATCATTTTCTAGAGAAAATATCTTCTTTTGGTTATGAAAACAGGTATTAGGTTTAGAAAATGCTATTTTTAGTGAAGAAAATTCATATTTTCAAAAGAAACTCAAATATTTGCCAGGATAAATGGTGATGCTTTAGAGAGAACTTATTATTTCTGGTCTATGTAGTGAAAGTTGTGTGTAAATTTCAAAAATTAGAACAGAAATTGATCTTTAGGGGGGAAGTGTCCTTATTCGAAAGAGGAATTCTGGTATTCTGTAAACAATGTATCATATTATGCTGCAAATATTCATTTTTTAGAGGAACTGTCTTCTTTTGAGGATGAAACCCAGTATTTTGGGGAGAAAATGATATTTTTAGGGCTGAAAAGCATTCTATTTGTTAAGAAAAATGTACTTTTGCAAGGATAAGAAGTGATACTCAAGAATGTACCTTTTTTTTTTTTCTGGGATAAGTACTGCTATTATTGTCAAAGTTCTCTAAATCTTGACAGAAATTGATATTTTGGGTGCAAATGTCCTTATTTTGTAGAGGAATACAGGAATTCATGAAACACTGTATTCTATTATGCTCCAAAGGAACATTCTGTAGAGATAATGTCTACCTTTGGGGATGAAAACCAGTATTTTGTTTAGAAAATGCTGTTTTTAGGAATGAAATGCTTTATTTTTGAAAGAAAATGAAATTTTTGCAAGGATAATTAGTGATACTTCAGTGATAACTTTTTATTTCTGGTATGTGTAGTGATATTCGTGTGAAAATTTTTAATGTTTTGACAGAAATTGATATTTCGGGTGGAACTGTCCTTATTTTGTAGAGTAAAACTGGTTTTCTGGAAACAGTGTGTCATATTATGCTCCTAAGTATCATTTAGTAGAGAGAATATCTTCTTTTGGGAATTAAAAACCATATGTTGTTTAGAACATACTATACTCAGGAATGAAAAGCATTTTCTTAGGTAAGAAAAATGTATTTTTGCCAGAATACGGAGTGATACTTAAGAGAGAACTTCTTATTTCTGGAAGAAGTGGTGATATTCATGTGTAAATGGTAAAAATTTTAACAGAAACTGTCATTTTGGGTGGAAATGTCCATAATTTGTAGAGGAAAACGGGTATTCTGGTAGAAATGCATCCTATAATGCTACAGTGCATCATTTTCTAGAGAAAATATCTTCTTTTGGTTATGAAAACAGGTATTAGGTTTAGAAAATGCTATTTTTAGTGAAGAAAATTCATATTTTCAAAAGAAACTCAAATATTTGCCAGGATAAATGGTGATGCTTTAGAGAGAACTTATTATTTCTGGTCTATGTAGTGAAAGTCGTGTGTAAATTTCAAAAATTAGAACAGAAATTGATCTTTAGGGGGGAAGTGTCCTTATTTGAAAGAGGAATTCCGGTATTCTGTAAACAGTGTATCATATTATGCTGCAAATATTCATTTTTTAGAGGAACTGTCTTCTTTTGAGGATGAAACCTAGTATTTCGGGGAGAAAATGATATTTTTAGGGCTGAAAAGCATTGTATTTGTTAAGAAAAATGTATTTTTGCAAGGATAAGAAGTGATACTCAAGAATGTACCTTTTTTTTTTTTTTCTGGGATAAGTACTGCTATTAATGTCAAAGTTCTCTAAATCTTGACAGAAATTGATATTTTGGGTGGAAATGTCCTTATTTTGTAGAGGAATACAGGAATTCATGAAACACTGTATTCTATTATGCTCCAAAGGAACATTCTGTAGAGATAATGTCTACCTTTGGGGATGAAAACCAATATTTTGTTTAGAAAATGCTATTTTTAGGAATGAAAAGCATTAGTTTGGTAAGAAAATGAAATATTTGAAAGGATAATTAGTGATACTTATGAGATTCCTTTTTATTTCTGGGATAAGCAAGGATATTAGTGTGAAAGTTTTCTACATTATGACACAACTTGATATTTCTGGTGGGAATGTCCTTATTTTGTAGAGGAATTTGGGAATTCTTGAATCACTGTATTCTATTAGGCTCCAAAGCATCATTCTGTAGGGATAAAGTCTTTCTTTGTGTATGAAAACCAGTGTTTTGTTTAGAAATGCTATTTTTAGGAATGAAATGCTTTATTTTTGAAAGAAAATGAAATTTTTGCAAGGATAATTAGTGATACTTCAGTGATAACTTTTTATTTCTGGTATGTGTAGTGATATTCGTGTGAAAATTTTTAATGTTTTGACAGAAATTGATATTTCGGGTGGAACTGTCCTTATTTTGTAGAGTAAAACTGGTGTTCTGGAAACAATGTGTCATATTATGCTCCTAAGTATCATTTAGTAGAGAGAATATCATCTTTTGGGAATTAAAAACCATATGTTGTTTAGAACATACTATTCTTAGGAATGAAAAGCATTTTCTTAGGTAAGAAAAATGTATTTTTGCCAGAATACGGAGTGATACTTAAGAGAGAACTTCTTATTTCTGGAAGAAGTGGTGATATTCATGTGTAAATGGTAAAAATTTTAACAGAAACTGTCATTTTGGGTGGAAATGTCCATAATTTGTAAAGGAAAACGGGTATTCTGGTAGAAATGCATCCTATAATGCTACAGTGCATCATTTTCTAGAGAAAATATCTTCTTTTGGTTATGAAAACAGGTATTAGGTTTAGAAAATGCTATTTTTAGTGAAGAAAATTCATATTTTCAAAAGAAACTCAAATATTTGCCAGGATAAATGGTGATGCTTTAGAGAGAACTTATTATTTCTGGTCTATGTAGTGAAAGTCGTGTGTAAATTTCAAAAATTAGAACAGAAATTGATCTTTAGGGTGAAAGTGTCCTTATTTGAAAGAGGAATTCCGGTATTCTGTAAACAATGTATCATATTATGCTGCAAATATTCATTTTTTAGAGGAACTGTCTTCTTTTGAGGATGAAACCCAGTATTTTGGGGAGAAAATGATATTTTTAGGGCTGAAAAGCATTGTATTTGTTAAGAAAAATGTATTTTTGCAAGGATAAGAAGTGACACTCAAGAATGTACCTTTTTTTTTTTCTGGGATAAGTACTGCTATTAATGTCAAAGTTCTCTAAATCTTGACAGAAATTGATATTTTGGGTGGAAATGTCCTTATTTTGTAGAGGAATACAGGAATTCATGAAACACTGTATTCTATTATGCTCCAAAGGAACATTCTGTAGAGATAATGTCTACCTTTGGGGATGAAAACCAGTATTTTTTTTAGAAAATGCTATTTTTAGGAATGAAAAGCATTAGTTTGGTAAGAAAATGAAATATTTGAAAGGATAATTAGTGATACTTATGAGATTCCTTTTTATTTCTGGGATAAGCAAGGATATTAGTGTGAAAGTTTTCTACATTATGACACAACTTGATATTTCTGGTGGGAATATCCTTATTTTGTAGAGGAATTAGGGAATTCTTGAATCACTGTATTCTATTAGGCTCCAAAGCATCATTCTGTAGGGATAAAGTCTTTCTTTGTGTATGAAAACCAGTATTTTGTTTATAAATGCTATTTTTAGGAATGAAATGCTTTATTTTTAAAGAAAATGAAATTTTTGCAAGGATAATTAGTGATACTTCAGTGATAACTTTTTATTTCTGGTATGTGTAGTGATATTCGTGTGAAAATTTTTAATGTTTTGACAGAAATTGATATTTCGGGTGGAACTGTCCTTATTTTGTAGAGTAAAACTGGTGTTCTGGAAACAATGTGTCATATTATGCTCCTAAGTATCATTTAGTAGAGAGAATATCTTCTTTTGGGAATTAAAAACCATATGTTGTTTAGAACATACTATACTCAGGAATGAAAAGCATTTTCTTAGGTAAGAAAAATGTATTTTTGCCAGAATACGGAGTGATACTTAAGAGAGAACTTCTTATTTCTGGAAGAAGTGGTGATATTCATGTGTAAATGGTAAAAATTTTAACAGAAACTGTCATTTTGGGTGGAAATGTCCATAATTTGTAGAGGAAAACGGGTATTCTGGTAGAAATGCATCCTATAATGCTACCGTGCATCATTTTCTAGAGAAAATATCTTCTTTTGGTTATGAAAACAGGTATTAGGTTTAGAAAATGCTATTTTTAGTGAAGAAAATTCATATTTTCAAAAGAAACTCAAATATTTGCCAGGATAAATGGTGATGCTTTAGAGAGAACTTATTATTTCTGGTCTATGTAGTGAAAGTCGTGTGTAAATTTCAAAAATTAGAACAGAAATTGATCTTTAGGGGGGAAGTGTCCTTATTTGAAAGAGGAATTCCGGTATTCTGTAAACAGTGTATCATATTATGCTGCAAATATTCATTTTTTAGAGGAACTGTCTTCTTTTGAGGATGAAACCCAGTATTTTGGGGAGAAAATGATATTTTTAGGGCTGAAAAGCATTGTATTTGTTAAGAAAAATGTATTTTTGCAAGGATAAGAAGTGATACTCAAGAATGTACCTTTTATTTTTTTCTGGGATAAGTACTGCTATTAATGTCAAAGTTCTCTAAATCTTGACAGAAATTGATATTTTGGGTGGAAATGTCCTTATTTTGTAGAGAAATACAGGAATTAATGAAACACTGTATCCTATTATGCTCCAAAGGAACATTCTGTAGAGATAATGTCTACCTTTGGGGATGAAAACCAGTATTTTGTTTAGAAAATGCTATTTTTAGGAATGAAAAGCATTAGTTTGGTAAGAAAATGAAATATTTGAAAGTATAATTAGTGATACTTATGAGATTCTTTTTTATTTCTGGGATAAGCAAGGATATTAGTGTGAAAGTTTTCTACATTATGACACAACTTGATATTTCTGGTGGGAATGTCCTTATTTTGTAGAGGAATTTGGGAATTCTTGAATCACTGTATTCTATTAGGCTCCAAAGCATCATTCTGTAGGGATAAAGTCTTTCTTTGTGTATGAAAACCAGTATTTTGTTTAGAAATGCTATTTTTAGGAATGAAATGCTTTATTTTTGAAAGAAAATGAAATTTTTGCAAGGATAATTAGTGATACTTCAGTGATAACTTTTTATTTCTGGTATGTGTAGTGATATTCGTGTGAAAATTTTTAATGTTTTGACAGAAATTGATATTTCGGGTGGAACTGTCCTTATCTTGTAGAGTAAAACTGGTGTTCTGGAAACAATGTGTCATATTATGCTCCTAAGTATCATTTAGTAGAGAGAATATCTTCTTTTGGGAATTAAAAACCATATGTTGTTTAGAACATACTATTCTCAGGAAGGAAAAGCATTTTCTTAGGTAAGAAAAATGTATTTTTGCCAGAATACGGAGTGATACTTAAGAGAGAACTTCTTATTTCTGGAAGAAGTGGTGATATTCATGTGTAAATGGTAAAAATTTTAACAGAAACTGTCATTTTGGGTGGAAATGTCCATAATTTGTAGAGGAAAACGGGTATTCTGGTAGAAATGCATCCTATAATGCTACAGTGCATCATTTTCTAGAGAAAATATCTTCTTTTGGTTATGAAAACAGGTATTAGGTTTAGAAAATGCTATTTTTAGTGAAGAAAATTCATATTTTCAAAAGAAACTCAAATATTTGCCAGGATAAATGGTGATGCTTTAGAGAGAACTTATTATTTCTGGTCTATGTAGTGAAAGTCGTGTGTAAATTTCAAAAATTAGAACAGAAATTGATCTTTAGGGGGGAAGTGTCCTTATTTGAAAGAGGAATTCTGGTATTCTGTAAACAGTGTATCATATTATGCTGCAAATATTCATTTTTTAGAGGAACTGTCTTCCTTTGAGGATGAAACCCAGTATTTTGGGGAGAAAATGATATTTTTAGGGCTGAAAAGCATTGTATTTGTTAAGAAAAATGTATTTTTGCAAGGATAAGAAGTGATACTCAAGAATGTACCTTTTATTTTTTTTCTGGGATAAGTACTGCTATTAATGTCAAAGTTCTCTAAATCTTGACAGAAATTGATATTTTGGGTGGAAATGTCCTTATTTTGTAGAGGAATACAGGAATTCATGAAACACTGTATTCTATTATGCTCCAAAGGAACATTCTGTAGAGATAATGTCTACCTTTGGGGATGAAAACCAGTATTTTGTTTAGAAAATGCTATTTTTAGGAATGAAAAGCATTAGTTTGGTAAGAAAATGAAATATTTGAAAGTATAATTAGTGATACTTATGAGATTCCTTTTTATTTCTGGGATAAGCAAGGATATTAGTGTGAAAGTTTTCTACATTATGACACAACTTGATATTTCTGGTGGGAATGTCCTTATTTTGTAGAGGAATTTGGGAATTCTTGAATCACTGTATTCTATTAGGCTCCAAAGCATCATTCTGTAGGGATAAAGTCTTTCTTTGTGTATGAAAACCAGTATTTTGTTTAGAAATGCTATTTTTAGGAATGAAATGCTTTATTTTTGAAAGAAAATGAAATTTTTGCAAGGATAATTAGTGATACTTCAGTGATAACTTTTTATTTCTGGTATGTGTAGTGATATTCGTGTGAAAATTTTTAATGTTTTGACAGAAATTGATATTTCGGGTGGAACTGTCCTTATTTTGTAGAGTAAAACTGGTGTTCTGGAAACAATGTGTCATATTATGCTCCTAAGTATCATTTAGTAGAGAGAATATCTTCTTTTGGGAATTAAAAACCATATGTTGTTTAGAACATACTATTCTTAGGAATGAAAAGCATTTTCTTAGGTAAGAAAAATGTATTTTTGCCAGAATACGGAGTGATACTTAAGAGAGAACTTCTTATTTCTGGAAGAAGTAATGATATTCATGTGTAAATGGTAAAAATTTTAACAGAAACTGTCATTTTGGGTGGAAATGTCCATCATTTGTAGAGGAAAACGGGTATTCTGGTAGAAATGCATCCTATAATGCTACAGTGCATCATTTTCTAGAGAAAATAACTTCTTTTGGTTATGAAAACAGGTATTAGGTTTAGAAAATGCTATTTTTAGTGAAGAAAATTCATATTTTCAAAAGAAACTCAAATATTTGCCAGGATAAATGGTGATGCTTTAGAGAGAACTTATTATTTCTGGTCTATGTAGTGAAAGTCGTGTGTAAATTTCAAAAATTAGAACAGAAATTGATCTTTAGGGGGAAAGTGTCCTTATTTGAAAGAGGAATTCCGGTATTCTGTAAACAATGTATCATATTATGCTGCAAATATTCATTTTTTAGAGGAACTGTTTTCTTTTGAGGATGAAACCCAGTATTTTGGGGAGAAAATGATATTTTTAGGGCTGAAAAGCATTGTATTTGTTAAGAAAAATGTATTTTTGCAAGGATAAGAAGTGATACTCAAGAATGTACCTTTTATTTTTTTTCTGGGATAAGTACTGCTATTAATGTCAAAGTTCTCTAAATCTTGACAGAAATTGATATTTTGGGTGGAAATGTCCTTATTTTGTAGAGAAATACAGGAATTCATGAAACACTGTATCCTATTATGCTCCAAAGGAACATTCTGTAGAGATAATGTCTACCTTTGGGGATGAAAACCAGTATTTTGTTTAGAAAATGCTATTTTTAGGAATGAAAAGCATTAGTTTGGTAAGAAAATGAAATATTTGAAAGTATAATTAGTGATACTTATGAGATTCTTTTTTATTTCTGGGATAAGCAAGGATATTAGTGTGAAAGTTTTCTACATTATGACACAACTTGATATTTCTGGTGGGAATGTCCTTATTTTGTAGAGGAATTTGGGAATTCTTGAATCACTGTATTCTATTAGGCTCCAAAGCATCATTCTGTAGGGATAAAGTCTTTCTTTGTGTATGAAAACCAGTATTTTGTTTAGAAATGCTATTTTTAGGAATGAAATGCTTTATTTTTGAAAGAAAATGAAATTTTTGCAAGGATAATTAGTGATACTTCAGTGATAACTTTTTATTTCTGGTATGTGTAGTGATATTCGTGTGAAAATTTTTAATGTTTTGACAGAAATTGATATTTCGGGTGGAACTGTCCTTATTTTGTAGAGTAAAACTGGTGTTCTGGAAACAATGTGTCATATTATGCTCCTAAGTATCATTTAGTAGAGAGAATATCTTCTTTTGGGAATTAAAAACCATATGTTGTTTAGAACATACTATTCTTAGGAATGAAAAGCATTTTCTTAGGTAAGAAAAATGTATTTTTGCCAGAATACGGAGTGATACTTAAGAGAGAACTTCTTATTTCTGGAAGAAGTAATGATATTCATGTGTAAATGGTAAAAATTTTAACAGAAACTGTCATTTTGGGTGGAAATGTCCATCATTTGTAGAGGAAAACGGGTATTCTGGTAGAAATGCATCCTATAATGCTACAGTGCATCATTTTCTAGAGAAAATAACTTCTTTTGGTTATGAAAACAGGTATTAGGTTTAGAAAATGCTATTTTTAGTGAAGAAAATTCATATTTTCAAAAGAAACTCAAATATTTGCCAGGATAAATGGTGATGCTTTAGAGAGAACTTATTATTTCTGGTCTATGTAGTGAAAGTCGTGTGTAAATTTCAAAAATTAGAACAGAAATTGATCTTTAGGGGGAAAGTGTCCTTATTTGAAAGAGGAATTCCGGTATTCTGTAAACAATGTATCATATTATGCTGCAAATATTCATTTTTTAGAGGAACTGTTTTCTTTTGAGGATGAAACCCAGTATTTTGGGGAGAAAATGATATTTTTAGGGCTGAAAAGCATTGTATTTGTTAAGAAAAATGTACTTTTGCAAGGATAAGAAGTGATACTCAAGAATGTACCTTTTATTTTTTTTCTGGGATAAGTACTGCTATTAATGTCAAAGTTCTCTAAATCTTGACAGAAATTGATATTTTGGGTGGAAATGTCCTTATTTTGTAGAGAAATACAGGAATTCATGAAACACTGTATCCTATTATGCTCCAAAGGAACATTCTGTAGAGATAATGTCTACCTTTGGGGATGAAAACCAGTATTTTGTTTAGAAAATGCTATTTTTAGGAATGAAAAGCATTAGTTTGGTAAGAAAATGAAATATTTGAAAGTATAATTAGTGATACTTATGAGATTCTTTTTTATTTCTGGGATAAGCAAGGATATTAGTGTGAAAGTTTTCTACATTATGACACAACTTGATATTTCTGGTGGGAATGTCCTTATTTTGTAGAGGAATTTGGGAATTCTTGAATCACTGTATTCTATTAGGCTCCAAAGCATCATTCTGTAGGGATAAAGTCTTTCTTTGTGTATGAAAACCAGTATTTTGTTTAGAAATGCTATTTTTAGGAATGAAATGCTTTATTTTTGAAAGAAAATGAAATTTTTGCAAGGATAATTAGTGATACTTCAGTGATAACTTTTTATTTCTGGTATGTGTAGTGATATTCGTGTGAAAATTTTTAATGTTTTGACAGAAATTGATATTTCGGGTGGAACTGTCCTTATTTTGTAGAGTAAAACTGGTGTTCTGGAAACAATGTGTCATATTATGCTCCTAAGTATCATTTAGTAGAGAGAATATCTTCTTTTGGGAATTAAAAACCATATGTTGTTTAGAACATACTATTCTTAGGAATGAAAAGCATTTTCTTAGGTAAGAAAAATGTATTTTTGCCAGAATACGGAGTGATACTTAAGAGAGAACTTCTTATTTCTGGAAGAAGTAATGATATTCATGTGTAAATGGTAAAAATTTTAACAGAAACTGTCATTTTGGGTGGAAATGTCCATCATTTGTAGAGGAAAACGGGTATTCTGGTAGAAATGCATCCTATAATGCTACAGTGCATCATTTTCTAGAGAAAATAACTTCTTTTGGTTATGAAAACAGGTATTAGGTTTAGAAAATGCTATTTTTAGTGAAGAAAATTCATATTTTCAAAAGAAACTCAAATATTTGCCAGGATAAATGGTGATGCTTTAGAGAGAACTTATTATTTCTGGTCTATGTAGTGAAAGTCGTGTGTAAATTTCAAAAATTAGAACAGAAATTGATCTTTAGGGGGAAAGTGTCCTTATTTGAAAGAGGAATTCCGGTATTCTGTAAACAATGTATCATATTATGCTGCAAATATTCATTTTTTAGAGGAACTGTTTTCTTTTGAGGATGAAACCCAGTATTTTGGGGAGAAAATGATATTTTTAGGGCTGAAAAGCATTGTATTTGTTAAGAAAAATGTACTTTTGCAAGGATAAGAAGTGATACTCAAGAATGTACCTTTTATTTTTTTTCTGGGATAAGTACTCCTATTAATGTCAAAGTTCTCTAAATCTTGACAGAAATTGATATTTTGGGTGGAAATGTCCTTATTTTGTAGAGGAATACAGGAATTCATGAAACACTGTATTCTATTATGCTCCAAAGGAACATTCTGTAGAGATAATGTCTACCTTTGGGGATGAAAACCAGTATTTTGTTTAGAAAATGCTATTTTTAGGAATGAAAAGCATTAGTTTGGTAAGAAAATGAAATATTTGAAAGGATAATTAGTGATACTTATGAGATTCCTTTTTATTTCTGAGATAAGCAAGGATATTAGTGTGAAAGTTTTCTACATTATGACACAACTTGATATTTCTGGTGGGAATGTCCTTATTTTGTAGAGGAATTTGGGAATTCTTGAATCACTGTATTCTATTAGGCTCCAAAGCATCATTCTGTAGGGATAAAGTCTTTCTTTGTGTATGAAAACCAGTGTTTTGTTTAGAAATGCTATTTTTAGGAATGAAATGCTTTATTTTTGAAAGAAAATGAAATGTTTGCAAGGATAATTAGTGATACTTCAGTGATAACATTTTATTTCTGGTATGTGTAGTGATATTCGTGTGAAAATTTTTAATGTTTTGACAGAAATTGATATTTCGGGTGGAACTGTCCTTATTTTGTAGAGTAAAACTGGTGTTCTGGAAACAATGTGTCATATTATGCTCCTAAGTATCATTTAGTAGAGAGAATATCTTCTTTTGGGAATTAAAAACCATATGATGTTTAGAACATACTATTCTCAGGAATGAAAAGCATTTTCTTAGGTAAGAAAAATGTATTTTTGCCAGAATACGGAGTGATACTTAAGAGAGAACTTCTTATTTCTGGAAGAAGTGGTGATATTCATGTGTAAATGGTAAAAATTTTAACAGAAATTGTCATTTTGGGTGGAAATGTCCATAATTTGTAGAGGAAAACGGGTATTCTGGTAGAAATGCATCCTATAATGCTACAGTGCATCATTTTCTAGAGAAAATATCTTCTTTTGGTTATGAAAACAGGTATTAGGTTTAGAAAATGCTATTTTTAGTGAAGAAAATTCATATTTTCAAAAGAAACTCAAATATTTGCCAGGATAAATGGTGATGCTTTAGAGAGAACTTATTATTTCTGGTCTATGTAGTGAAAGTCGTGTGTAAATTTCAAAAATTAGAACAGAAATTGATCTTTAGGGGGGAAGTGTCCTTATTTGAAAGAGGAATTCCGGTATTCTGTAAACAATGTATCATATTATGCTGCAAATATTCATTTTTTAGAGGAACTGTCTTCTTTTGAGGATGAAACCCAGTATTTTGGGGAGAAAATGATATTTTTAGGGCTGAAAAGCATTGTATTTGTTAAGAAAAATGTATTTTTGCAAGGATAAGAAGTGATACTCAAGAATGTACCTTTTATTTTTTTTCTGGGATAAGTACTCCTATTAATGTCAAAGTTCTCTAAATCTTGACAGAAATTGATATTTTGGGTGGAAATGTCCTTATTTTGTAGAGGAATACAGGAATTCATGAAACACTGTATTCTATTATGCTCCAAAGGAACATTCTGTAGAGATAATGTCTACCTTTGGGGATGAAAACCAGTATTTTGTTTAGAAAATGCTATTTTTAGGAATGAAAAGCATTACTTTGGTAAGAAAATGAAATATTTGAAAGGATAATTAGTGATACTTATGAGATTCCTTTTTATTTCTGAGATAAGCAAGGATATTAGTGTGAAAGTTTTCTACATTATGACACAACTTGATATTTCTGGTGGGAATGTCCTTATTTTGTAGAGGAATTTGGGAATTCTTGAATCACTGTATTCTATTAGGCTCCAAAGCATCATTCTGTACGGATAAAGTCTTTCTTTGTGTATGAAAACCAGTGTTTTGTTTAGAAATGCTATTTTTAGGAATGAAATGCTTTATTTTTGAAAGAAAATGAAATTTTTGCAAGGATAATTAGTGATACTTCAGTGATAACTTTTTATTTCTGGTATGTGTAGTGATATTCGTGTGAAAATTTTTAATGTTTTGACAGAAATTGATATTTCGGGTGGAACTGTCCTTATTTTGTAGAGTAAAACTGGTGTTCTGGAAACAATGTGTCATATTATACTCCTAAGTATCATTTAGTAGAGAGAATATCTTCTTTTGGGTATTAAAAACCATATGATGTTTAGAACATACTATTCTCAGGAATGAAAAGCATTTTCTTAGGTAAGAAAAATGTATTTTTGCCAGAATACGGAGTGATACTTAAGAGAGAACTTCTTATTTCTGGAAGAAGTGGTGATATTCATGTGTAAATGGTAAAAATTTTAACAGAAACTGTCATTTTGGGTGGAAATGTCCATAATTTGTAGAGGAAAACGGGTATTCTGGTAGAAATGCATCCTATAATGCTACAGTGCATCATTTTCTAGAGAAAATATCTTCTTTTGGTTATGAAAACAGGTATTAGGTTTAGAAAATGCTATTTTTAGTGAAGAAAATTCATATTTTCGAAAGAAACTCAAATATTTGCCAGGATAAATGGTGATGCTTTAGAGAGAACTTATTATTTCTGGTCTATGTAGTGAAAGTCGTGTGTAAATTTCAAAAATTAGAACAGAAATTGATCTTTAGGGGGGAAGTGTCCTTATTTGAAAGAGGAATTCCGGTATTCTGTAAACAATGTATCATATTATGCTGCAAATATTCATTTTTTAGAGGAACTGTCTTCTTTTGAGGATGAAACCCAGTATTTTGGGGAGAAAATGATATTTTTAGGGCTGAAAAGCATTGTATTTGTTAAGAAAAATGTATTTTTGCAAGGATAAGAAGTGATACTCAAGAATGTACCTTTTATTTTTTTTCTGGAATAAGTACTGCTATTAATGTCAAAGTTCTCTAAATCTTGACAGAAATTGATATTTTGGGTGGAAATGTCCTTATTTTGTAGAGGAATACAGGAATTCATGAAACACTGTATTCTATTATGCTCCAAAGGAACATTCTGTAGAGATAATGTCTACCTTTGGGGATGAAAACCAGTATTTTGTTTAGAAAATGCTATTTTTAGGAATGAAAAGCATTAGTTTGGTAAGAAAATGAAATATTTGAAAGGATAATTAGTGATACTTATGAGATTCCTTTTTATTTCTGGGATAAGCAAGGATATTAGTGTGAAAGTTTTCTACATTATGACACAACTTGATATTTCTGGTGGGAATGTCCTTATTTTGTAGAGGAATTTGGGAATTCTTGAATCACTGTATTCTATTAGGCTCCAAAGCATCATTCTGTAGGGATAAAGTCTTTCTTTGTGTATGAAAACCAGTATTTTGTTTAGAAATGCTATTTTTAGGAATGAAATGCTTTATTTTTGAAAGAAAATGAAATTTTTGCAAGGATAATTAGTGATACTTCAGTGATAACTTTTTATTTCTGGTATGTGTAGTGATATTCGTGTGAAAATTTTTAATGTTTTGACAGAAATTGATATTTCGGGTGGAACTGTCCTTATTTTGTAGAGTAAAACTGGTGTTCTGGAAACAATGTGTCATATTATGCTCCTAAGTATCATTTAGTAGAGAGAATATCTTCTTTTGGGAATTAAAAACCATATGTTGTTTAGAACATACTATACTCAGGAATGAAAAGCATTTTCTTAGGTAAGAAAAATGTATTTTTGCCAGAATACGGAGTGATACTTAAGAGAGAACTTCTTATTTCTGGAAGAAGTGGTGATATTCATGTGTAAATGGTAAAAATTTTAACAGAAACTGTCATTTTGGGTGGAAATGTCCATAATTTGTAGAGGAAAACGGGTATTCTGGTAGAAATGCATCCTATAATGCTACAGTGCATCATTTTCTAGAGAAAATATCTTCTTTTGGTTATGAAAACAGGTATTAGGTTTAGAAAATGCTATTTTTAGTGAAGAAAATTCATATTTTCAAAAGAAACTCAAATATTTGCCAGGATAAATGGTGATGCTTTAGAGAGAACTTATTATTTCTGGTCTATGTAGTGAAAGTCGTGTGTAAATTTCAAAAATTAGAACAGAAATTGATCTTTAGGGGGGAAGTGTCCTTATTTGAAAGAGGAATTCCGGTATTCTGTAAACAGTGTATCATATTATGCTGCAAATATTCATTTTTTAGAGGAACTGTCTTCTTTTGAGGATGAAACCCAGTATTTTGGGGAGAAAATGATATTTTTAGGGCTGAAAAGCATTGTATTTGTTAAGAAAAATGTATTTTTGCAAGGATAAGAAGTGATACTCAAGAATGTACCTTTTATTTTTTTTCTGGGATAAGTACTGCTATTAATGTCAAAGTTCTCTAAATCTTGACAGAAATTGATATTTTGGGTGGAAATGTCCTTATTTTGTAGAGGAATACAGGAATTCATGAAACACTGTATCCTATTATGCTCCAAAGGAACATTCTGTAGAGATAATGTCTACCTTTGGGGATGAAAACCAGTATTTTGTTTAGAAAATGCTATTTTTAGGAATGAAAAGCATTAGTTTGGTAAGAAAATGAAATATTTGAAAGGATAATTAGTGATACTTATGAGATTCCTTTTTATTTCTGGGATAAGCAAGTATATTAGTGTGAAAGACAGGGATGCCGTCCGAACTTGCAGATGTGGGATCAGGAAAGCCAAGGCGCAGGCAGAACTGAACTTGGCGAGGGATGTGAAAAACAATAAGAAAACCTTCTACAGGTACATTGGCCAGAAGAGACAGGCCAAAATGGGCGTACCTACTCTGGTAAATTCAAAAGGAGAAATGGCTTCAACAGATGAAGAGAAAGCTGAGGTGCTGAATGAGTTCTTCACCTCGGTCTTCACTGGTGGTCAGGATTCTAGTCTTTTTCACGTCCCTAAGTCTTGCACCCCCATCCCTCCATGTGGGGACCAAGGAGGTAAATCCCTCCCCACTGTAAGGGTAGAGCAAGTCCGAGAGTGCCTCCTTAGACTGAATGAGTATAAGTCTATGGGGCCAGATGGCGTGCATCCCAGGGTCCTGAAGGAGCTGGCTGAGGTGGTTGCTGAGCCGCTCTCCATCATATTTGAGAAGTCGTGGCTGTCAGGTGAGGTCCCGGATGATTGGAGGAAGGGTCACGTCACTCCCATTTACAAGAAGGGGAGCAGGGACGACCCGGGTAACTACAGGCCGGTGAGTCTCACCTCCGTGCCTGGGAAGATTATGGAACAGATCCTCCTGGACAACATGCTTGATCGCATAAAGAACAAGCATGTGATCCGAGACAGCCAGCACGGCTTCACCAGGGGAAGGTCATGCTTAACTAATCTTGTGGCCTTCTATGATGGAGTGACGGCGTTGGTGGATGAAGGGAAGGCGACCGATGTCATTTACCTGGACCTGAGCAAGGCCTTTGACATGGTCCCCCATCACATCCTCATCTCCAAATTGGAGGGAGGTGGATTTGATGGGTGGACAACTAGATGGATAAGCAATTGGTTGAAAGGCCGGAGACAGAGGGTGGTGGTCAATGGCTCTATGTCCAGGTGGAGGCCGGTAACGAGCGGCGTCCCTCAAGGGTCTGTCTTGGGACCGGTGCTCTTTAACATCTTTATTAATGACATCGATGAGGGAATGGAGTGCACCCTCAGCAAGTTTGCTGATGACACCAAGCTGAGTGGTGCAGTTGATACGGTGGAGGGAACAGATGCCATTCAGAGGGACCTTGACAGGCTGGAAAGCTGGGCTCGGGTGAACCTAATGAGGTTCAACACGGCAAAGTGCAAGGTTTTGCACTTGGGCCGGAAGAACCCCAGGCACCTGTACAGGCTGGGAGGAGTTGTCCTTGAGAGCAGCTCGGCTGAAAAAGACCTAGGGGTCCTGATAGATGAGAAACTTAACATGAGCCAGCAGTGCGCTCTGGCAGCCCAGAAAGCAAATGGGATCCTGGGCTCCATCAGGAGAGGGGTGGTCAGCAGGGATAGGGAGGTGATCGTCCCTCTCTACTCTGCTCTTGTGAGGCCCCATCTGGAGTACTGTGTCCAGGTGTGGAGCCCTCAGTACAAAAAAGATATGGAGATTTTGGAAAGGGTCCAGAGGAGGGCCACAAAGATGATCAGGGGGCTGGAGCACCTCCCCTATGAGGACAGGCTGAGGGAGTTGGGTTTGTTCAGCTTGGAGAAGAGAAGGTTGCGGGGTGACCTCATTGCAGCCTTTCAGTACCTGAAGGGAACTTACTCCCAGGAGGGGAGTAAACTCCTCGAAAGGGCTGATAATAGCAGGACTAGGGGAAATGGTTTTAAGTTGAAGGAGGGAAGATTTAGGTTGGATGTTAGGGGTAAGTTCTTTACTAGAAGGGTGGTTAGGTCCTGGAACAGGCTGCCCAGTGAGGTTGTGGATGCCCCGTCCTTGGAGGTGTTCAAGACCAGTTTGGACGGGGCCCTGGGCAACCTGATCTAGTAAATGCGTATGTTTGGTGGCCCTGCTAGGCAGGGGGGTTGGAACTACATGATCCTTGAGGTCCCTTCCAACCCGGGTAATTCTGTGATTCTGTGATTCTGTGAAAGTTTTCTACATTATGACACAACTTGATATTTCTGGTGGGAATATCCTTATTTTGTAGAGGAATTACGGAATTCTTGAATCACTGTATTCTATTAGGCTCCAAAGCATCATTCTGTAGGGATAAAGTCTTTCTTTGTGTATGAAAACCAGTATTTTGTTTAGAAATGCTATTTTTAGGAATGAAATGCTTTATTTTTGAAAGAAAATGAAATTTTTGCAAGGATAATTAGTGATACTTCAGTGATAACTTTTTATTTCTGGTATGTGTAGTGATATTCGTGTGAAAATTTTTAATGTTTTGACAGAAATTGATATTTCGGGTGGAACTGTCCTTATTTTGTAGAGTAAAACTGGTGTTCTGGAAACAATGTGTCATATTATGCTCCTAAGTATCATTTAGTAGAGAGAATATCTTCTTTTGGGAATTAAAAACCATATGTTGTTTAGAACATACTATTCTTAGGAATGAAAAGCATTTTCTTAGGTAAGAAAAATGTATTTTTGCCAGAATACGGAGTGATACTTAAGAGAGAACTTCTTATTTCTGGAAGAAGTGGTGATATTCATGTGTAAATGGTAAAAATTTTAACAGAAACTGTCATTTTGGGTGGAAATGTCCATAATTTGTAGAGGAAAACGGGTATTCTGGTAGAAATGCATCCTATAATGCTACAGTGCATCATTTTCTAGAGAAAATATCTTCTTTTGGTTATGAAAACAAATATTAGGTTTAGAAAATGCTATTTTTAGTGAAGAAAATTCATATTTTCAAAAGAAACTCAAATATTTGCCAGGATAAATGGTGATGCTTTAGAGAGAACTTATTATTTCTGGTCTATGTAGTGAAAGTCGTGTGTAAATTTCAAAAATTAGAACAGAAATTGATCTTTAGGGGGGAAGTGTCCTTATTTGAAAGAGGAATTCCGGTATTCTGTAAACAGTGTATCATATTATGCTGCAAATATTCATTTTTTAGAGGAACTGTCTTCTTTTGAGGATGAAACCCAGTATTTTGGGGAGAAAATGATATTTTTAGGGCTGAAAAGCATTGTATTTGTTAAGAAAAATGTATTTTTGCAAGGATAAGAAGTGATACTCAAGAATGTACCTTTTATTTTTTTTCTGGGATAAGTACTGCTATTAATGTCAAAGTTCTCTAAATCTTGACAGAAATTGATATTTTGGGTGGAAATGTCCTTATTTTGTAGAGGAATACAGGAATTCATGAAACACTGTATTCTATTATGCTCCAAAGGAACATTCTGTAGAGATAATGTCTACCTTTGGGGATGAAAACCAATATTTTGTTTAGAAAATGCTATTTTTAGGAATGAAAAGCATTAGTTTGGTAAGAAAATGAAATATTTGAAAGGATAATTAGTGATACTTATGAGATTCCTTTTTATTTCTGAGATAAGCAAGGATATTAGTGTGAAAGTTTTCTACATTATGACACAACTTGATATTTCTGGTGGGAATGTCCTTATTTTGTAGAGGAATTTGGGAATTCTTGAATCACTGTATTCTATTAGGCTCCAAAGCATCATTCTGTAGGGATAAAGTCTTTCTTTGTGTATGAAAACCAGTATTTTGTTTAGAAATGCTATTTTTAGGAATGAAATGCTTTATTTTTGAAAGAAAATGAAATTTTTGCAAGGATAATTAGTGATACTTCAGTGATAACTTTTTATTTCTGGTATGTGTAGTGATATTCATGTGAAAATTTTTAATGTTTTGACAGAAATTGATATTTCGGGTGGAACGGTCCTTATTTTGTAGAGTAAAAATGGTGTTCTGGAAACAATGTGTCATATTATGCTCCTAAGTATCATTTAGTAGAGAGAATATCTTCTTTTGGGAATTAAGGAGACAATATCGTCTCTGGCTAAAGGCGACAATACCTCATCTCTGGCTAAAGGCGACAATATCTCATCTCTGGCTAAAGGCGACAATATCTCATCTCTGGCTAAAGGCGACAATACCTCATCTCTGGCGACAATATCTCATCTCTGGCTAAAGGCGACAATATCTCATCTCTGGCTAAAGGTGTCAATATCTCATCTCTGGCTAAAGGTGTCAATATCTCATCTCTGGCTAAAGGCGACAATATCTCATCTCTGGCTAAAGGCAACAATACATCATCTCTGGATAAAGGCGACAATATCTCTGGCTAAAGGCGACAATATCTCATCTCTGGCTAAAGGCGACAATATCTCATCTCTTGCTAAAGGCGACAATATCTCTGGCTAAAGGCGACAATATCTCATCTCTGGCTAAAGGCGACAATATCTCATCTCTTGCTAAAGGCGACAATATCTCTGGCTAAAGGCGACAATATCTCATCTCTGGCTAAAGGCGACATGATCTATCTCTGGCTAAACGCGACAATATCTCATCTCTGCCTAAAGGCGACAATATCTCATCTCTTCCTAAAGAAGACAATATCTCTGGCTAAAGGTGTCAATATCTCATCTCTGGATAAAGGCGACAATATGTCATCTCTGCCTAAAGGCGACAATATTTCATCTCTGCCTAAAGTAGACAGTGCCTCATCTCTAAATAAAGGGGACAATATCTCATTTCTGGCTAAAGGCGACAATATCTCATCTCTGGCTAATGTCAACAATACCTCATCTCTGGCTAAAGGCGATAGTATCTCAACTCTGGCTAAAGGCGACAGTATCTCCTCTCTTGCTAAAGGTGTCAATATCTCATCTCTGGCTAAAGGCGACAATATCTCATCTCTCTAAAGGCGACAATATCTCATCACTGGCTAAAGGCGACAATATCTCATCTCTGCCTAAAGGGGACAATAACTCATCTCTGACTAAAGGCGACAATATCTCATCTCTGGCTAAAGGCAACAATACATCATCTCTGGCTAAAGGCGACAATACCTCATCTCTGGCTAAAGGCGACAATATCTCATCTCTGGCTAAAGGCGACAATATCTCATCTCTGGCTAAAGGCGGCAATATCTCTGGATAAAGGCGACAATATCTCTGGATAAAGGCGACAATATCTCATCTCTGGTTAAAGGCTACAATATCTCATCTCTGGCTAAAGGTGACAATATCTCATATCTGGCTAAAGGCGACAATACCTCATCTCTGGCTAAAGGCGACAATATCTCATCTCTGGCTAAAGACGACAATATCTCATGTCTGGCTAATAGCGACAATATCTCTGGCTAAAGGCGACAATATCTCATCTCTGGCTAAATGAGGCAAAATCTCTGGCTAAAGGAGACAATATCTCTGGCTAAAGGCGACAATATCTCATCTCTGCCTAAAAGCGACAATATCTCATCTCTGGCTAAAGGCGACAATAGCTCATCTCTGGCTAAAGGCGACAATATCTCATCTCTGGCTAAAGGCGACAATACCACATCTCTGGCTAAAGGCCACAATGTCTCATCTCTGGCTAAAGGCGACAATATCATCTCTGGCTAAATGTGACAATATCTCATGTCTGGCTAAAGGCGGCAATATATCAGGCTAAAGGCGACAATATCTCTGGCTAAAGGCGACAGTATCTCATCTCTGGCTAAAGGCGACATTACCTCATCTCTGGCGACAATATCTCTAGCAAAAGGCGAGAATATCTCATCTCTGGCTAAAGGTGACAATATCTCTCGATAAAGGCGACAATATCTCTGGCTAAAGGCGACCATATCTCATCTCTGGCTAAAGGCGACAATATCATCTCTGGCTAAAGGCGAAAATACCTCATCTCTGGCTAAAGGCGACAATATCTCACCTCTGCCTAAAGGCGACAATATCTCATCTGTGGCTAAAGGCGACAATACCACATCTCTGCCTAAAGGCGACAATATCTCACCTGTGGTTAAAGGCGACAATATCTCATCTCTGGCTAAAGGCGAAAATATCTCATCTCTGGGTAAAGGCGACAGTATCTCATCTCTGGCTAAAGGCGACAATATCTCATCTCAGGTGAAATGAGGCAATATCTCTGGCTAAAGGCGACAGTATCTCATCTCTGGCTAAAGGCGACAATATCTCATCTCTGCCTAAAGGCGACAATACCTCATCTATGCCTAAAGTAGACAATACCTCATCTTTGGCTAATAACGACAATATCTCTGGCTAAAGGCGACAATATCTCATCTCTGGCAAAAGGCGACAATATCTCATCTCTTGCTAAAGGCGACAATATCTCTGGCTAAAGGCGACAATATCTCATCTCTGGCTAAAGGCGACAATATCTCATCTCTGGCTAAAGGCGACAATACCTCATCTCTGGCGACAATATCTCATCTCTGGCTAAAGGCGACAATATCTCATCTCTGGCTAAAGGTGTCAATATCTCATCTCTGGCTAAAGGTGTCAATATCTCATCTCTGGCTAAAGGCGACAATATCTCATCTCTGGCTAAAGGCAACAATACATCATCTCTGGATAAAGGCGACAATATCTCTGGCTAAAGGCGACAATATCTCATATCTGGCTAAAGGCGACAATATCTCATCTCTTGCTAAAGGCGACAATATCTCTGGCTAAAGGCGACAATATCTCATCTCTGGCTAAAGGCGACAATATCTCATCTCTTGCTAAAGGCGACAATATCTCTGGCTAAAGGCGACAATATCTCATCTCTGGCTAAAGGCGACATGATCTATCTCTGGCTAAACGCGACAATATCTCATCTCTGCCTAAAGGCGACAATATCTCATCTCTTCCTAAAGAAGACAATATCTCTGGCTAAAGGCGACAATATCTCATCTCTGGATAAAGGCGACAATATGTCATCTCTGCCTAAAGGCGACAATATTTCATCTCTGCCTAAAGTAGACAGTGCCTCATCTCTGGATAAAGGGGACAATATCTCATTTCTGGCTAAAGGCGACAATATCTCATCTCTGGCTAATGTCAACAATACCTCATCTCTGGCTAAAGGCGATAGTATCTCAACTCTGGCTAAAGGCGACAGTATCTCATCTCTGGCTAAAGGTGTCAATATCTCATCTCTGGCTAAAGGCGACAATATCTCATCTCTCTAAAGGCGACAATATCTCATCACTGGCTAAAGGCGACAATATCTCATCTCTGCCTAAAGGGGACAATAACTCATCTCTGACTAAAGGCGACAATATCTCATCTCTGGCTAAAGGCAACAATACATCATCTCTGGCTAAAGGCGACAATACCTCATCTCTGGCTAAAGGCGACAATATCTCATCTCTGGCTAAAGGCGACAATATCTCATCTCTGGCTAAAGGCGACAATATCTCTGGATAAAGGCGACAATATCTCTGGATAAAGGCGACAATATCTCATCTCTGGTTAAAGGCTACAATATCTCATCTCTGGCTAAAGGTGACAATATCTCATATCTGGCTAAAGGCGACAATACCTCATCTCTGGCTAAAGGCGACAATATCTCATCTCTGGCTAAAGACGACAATATCTCATGTCTGGCTAATAGCGACAATATCTCTGGCTAAAGGCGACAATATCTCATCTCTGGCTAAATGAGGCAAAATCTCTGGCTAAAGGAGACAATATCTCTGGCTAAAGGCGACAATATCTCATCTCTGCCTAAAAGCGACAATATCTCATCTCTGGCTAAAGGCGACAATAGCTCATCTCTGGCTAAAGGCGACAATATCTCATCTCTGGCTAAAGGCGACAATACCACATCTCTGGCTAAAGGCGACAATGTCTCATCTCTGGCTAAAGGCGACAATATCATCTCTGGCTAAATGTGACAATATCTCATCTCTGGCTAAAGGCGACAATAACTCTGGCTAAAGGCGACAATATCTTTGACTAAAGGCGAAAATATATCTGGCTAAAGGCGACAATATCTCATCTCTGCCAAAAGGCGACAATATCTCATCTCTGCCTAAAGTAGACAATACCTCATCTCTGGCTAATAGCGACAATATCTCTGGCTAAAGGCGACAATATCTCATCTCTGGCTAAAGGCGACAATATCACATCTCTTGCTAAAGGCGACAATATCTCTGGCTAAAGGCGACAATATCTCATCTCTGCCTAAAGGCGACAATATCTCATCTCTGCCTAAAGTAGACAATATCTCTGGCTAAAGGCGACAATATCTCATCTCTGGCTACAGGCGACAATATCTCATCTCTAGCTAAAGGCGACAATTTCGCTGCCTAAAGGCGACAATATCTCATCTCTGGCTAAAGGCGACAATATCTCATCTCTGGCTAAAGGCGACAATATTTCATCTCTGCCTAAAGTAGACAATACCTCATCTCTGGCTAAAGGGGACAATATGTCATCTCTGCCTAAAGGCGACAATATCTCATCTCTGGCTAAAGGCGACAATACCTCTTCTCTGGCTAAAGGCGACAGTATTTCATCTCTGGCTAAAGGCGACAATATCTCATCTCTGGCTAAAGATGACATTATCTCATCTCTGGCTAAAGGCGGCAATATCTCATCTCTGGCTAAAGGCGACAATATCTCATCTCTGACTAAAGGCGACAATATCTCATGTCTAGCTAAAGGCGGCAATATATCTGGCTAAAGGCGACAATATCTCTTGCTAAAGGCGACAGTATCTCATCTCTGGCTGAAGGCGACATTACCTCATCTCAGGCGACAATATCTCATCTCTGGCAAAAGGCGACAATATCTCATCTCTGGCTAAAGGTGACAATATCTCTGGATAAAGGCGACAATATCTCATCTCTGCCTAAAAGCGACAATATCTCATCTCTGGCTAAAGGCGACAATAGCTCATCTCTGGCTAAAGGCGACAATATCTCATCTCTGGCTAAAGGCGACAATACCACATCTCTGGCTAAAGGCGACAATGTCTCATCTCTGGCAAAAGGCGACAATATCTCATCTCTTGCTAAAGGCGACAATATCTCATCTCTGGCTAAAGGCGACAATAACTCTGGCTAAAGGCGGCAATATCTCTGGCTAAAGGCGACAGTATCTCTGGCTAAAGGCGACAGTATCTCATCTCTGGCTAAAGGCGACAATATCTCATCTCTGCCTAAAGGCGACAATACCTCATCTCTGCCTAAAGTAGACAATACCTCATCTCTGGCTAATAGCGACAATATCTCTGGCTAAAGGCGACAATATCTCATCTCTGGCTAAAGGCGACAATATCTCATCTCTTGCTAAAGGCGACAATATCTCTGGCTAAAGGCGACAATATCTCATCTCTTCCGAAATGAGGCAATATCTCATCTCTGGCTAAAGTAGACAATATCTCTGGCTAAAGGCGACAATATCTCATCTCTGGCTAAAGGCGACAATATCTCATCTCTAGCTAAAGGCGACAATTTCTCTGCCTAAAGGCGACAATATCTCATCTCTGGCTAAAGGCGACAATATCTCATCTATGCCTAAAGGCGACAATATCTCATCTCTGGCTAAAGGGGACAATATGTCATCTCTGCCTAAAGGCGACAATATTTCATCTCTGGCTAAATGCGACAATACCTCATCTCTGGCTAAAGGCGACAGTATTTCAACTCTGGCTAAAGGCGACAATATCTCATCTCTGGCTAAAAGTGACATTATCTCATCTCTGGCTAAATGCGGCAATATCTCATCTCTGGCTAAAGGCGACAATATCTCATCTCTGGCTAAAGGCGACAATATCTCATGTCTGGCTAAAGGCGGCAATATATCAGGCTAAAGGCGACAATATCTCATCTCTGGCTAAAAGTGACATTATCTCATCTCTGGCTAAATGCGGCAATATCTCATCTCTGGCTAAAGGCGACAGTATCTCATCTCTGGCTAAAGGCGACATTACCTCATCTCTGGCGACAATATCTCTAGCAAAAGGCGAGAATATCTCATCTCTGGCTAAAGGTGACAATATCTCTGGATAAAGGCGACAATATCTCTGGCTAAAGGCGACAATATCTCATCTCTGGCTAAAGGCGACAATATCATCTCTGGCTAAAGGCGAAAATACCTCATCTCTGGCTAAAGGCGACAATATCTCACCTCTGCCTAAAGGCGACAATATCTCATCTGTGGCTAAAGGCGACAATACCACATCTCTGCCTAAAGGCGACAATATCTCACCTGTGGTTAAAGGCGACAATATCTCATCTCTGTCTAAAGGCGAAAATATCTCATCTCTGGGTAAAGGCGACAGTATCTCATCTCTGGCTAAAGGCGACAATATCTCATCTCAGGATAAATGAGGCAATATCTCTGGCTAAAGGCGACAGTATCTCATCTCTGGCTAAAGGCGACAATATCTCATCTCTGCCTAAAGGCGACAATACCTCATCTATGCCTAAAGTAGACAATACCTCATCTTTGGCTAATAACGACAATATCTCTGGCTAAAGGCGACAATATCTCATCTCTGGCTAAAGGCGACAATATCTCATCTCTGGCTAAAGGCGACAATATCTCTGGATAAAGGCGACAATATCTCTGGATAAAGGCGACAATATCTCATCTCTGGTTAAAGGCTACAATATCTCATCTCTGGCTAAAGGTGACAATATCTCATATCTGGCTAAAGGCGACAATACCTCATCTCTGGCTAAAGGCGACAATATCTCATCTCTGGCTAAAGACGACAATATCTCATGTCTGGCTAATAGCGACAATATCTCTGGCTAAAGGCGACAATATCTCATCTCTGGCTAAATGAGGCAAAATCTCTGGCTAAAGGAGACAATATCTCTGGCTAAAGGCGACAATATCTCATCTCTGCCTAAAAGCGACAATATCTCATCTCTGGCTAAAGGCGACAATAGCTCATCTCTGGCTAAAGGCGACAATATCTCATCTCTGGCTAAAGGCGACAATACCACATCTCTGGCTAAAGGCGACAATGTCTCATCTCTGGCTAAAGGCGACAATATCATCTCTGGCTAAATGTGACAATATCTCATCTCTGGCTAAAGGCGACAATAACTCTGGCTAAAGGCGACAATATCTTTGACTAAAGGCGAAAATATATCTGGCTAAAGGCGACAATATCTCATCTCTGCCAAAAGGCGACAATATCTCATCTCTGCCAAAAGTAGACAATACCTCATCTCTGGCTAATAGCGACAATATCTCTGGCTAAAGGCGACAATATCTCATCTCTGGCTAAAGGCGACAATATCACATCTCTTGCTAAAGGCGACAATATCTCTGGCTAAAGGCGACAATATCTCATCTCTGCCTAAAGGCGACAATATCTCATCTCTGCCTAAAGTAGACAATATCTCTGGCTAAAGGCGACAATATCTCATCTCTGGCTACAGGCGACAATATCTCATCTCTAGCTAAAGGCGACAATTTCGCTGCCTAAAGGCGACAATATCTCATCTCTGGCTAAAGGCGACAATATCTCATCTCTGGCTAAAGGCGACAATATTTCATCTCTGCCTAAAGTAGACAATACCTCATCTCTGGCTAAAGGGGACAATATGTCATCTCTGCCTAAAGGCGACAATATCTCATCTCTGGCTAAAGGCGACAATACCTCTTCTCTGGCTAAAGGCGACAGTATTTCATCTCTGGCTAAAGGCGACAATATCTCATCTCTGGCTAAAGATGACATTATCTCATCTCTGGCTAAAGGCGGCAATATCTCATCTCTGGCTAAAGGCGACAATATCTCATCTCTGACTAAAGGCGACAATATCTCATGTCTAGCTAAAGGCGGCAATATATCTGGCTAAAGGCGACAATATCTCTTGCTAAAGGCGACAGTATCTCATCTCTGGCTGAAGGCGACATTACCTCATCTCAGGCGACAATATCTCATCTCTGGCAAAAGGCGACAATATCTCATCTCTGGCTAAAGGTGACAATATCTCTGGATAAAGGCGACAAGATCTCATCTCTGCCTAAAAGCGACAATATCTCATCTCTGGCTAAAGGCGACAATATCTCATCTCTGGCTAAAGGCGACAATATCTCATCTCTGGCTAAAGGCGACAATACCACATCTCTGGCTAAAGGCGACAATGTCTCATCTCTGGCAAAAGGCGACAATATCTCATCTCTTGCTAAAGGCGACAATATCTCATCTCTGGCTAAAGGCGACAATAACTCTGGCTAAAGGCGGCAATATCTCTGGCTAAAGGCGACAGTATCTCTGGCTAAAGGCGACAGTATCTCATCTCTGGCTAAAGGCGACAATATCTCATCTCTGCCTAAAGGCGACAATACCTCATCTCTGCCTAAAGTAGACAATACCTCATCTCTGGCTAATAGCGACAATATCTCTGGCTAAAGGCGACAATATCTCATCTCTGGCTAAAGGCGACAATATCTCATCTCTTGCTAAAGGCGACAATATCTCTGGCTAAAGGCGACAATATCTCATCTCTTCCGAAATGAGGCAATATCTCATCTCTGGCTAAAGTAGACAATATCTCTGGCTAAAGGCGACAATATCTCATCTCTGGCTAAAGGCGACAATATCTCATCTCTAGCTAAAGGCGACAATTTCTCTGCCTAAAGGCGACAATATCTCATCTCTGGCTAAAGGCGACAATATCTCATCTATGCCTAAAGGCGACAATATCTCATCTCTGGCTAAAGGGGACAATATGTCATCTCTGCCTAAAGGCGACAATATTTCATCTCTGGCTAAATGCGACAATACCTCATCTCTGGCTAAAGGCGACAGTATTTCAACTCTGGCTAAAGGCGACAATATCTCATCTCTGGCTAAAAGTGACATTATCTCATCTCTGGCTAAATGCGGCAATATCTCATCTCTGGCTAAAGGCGACAATATCTCATCTCTGGCTAAAGGCGACAATATCTCATGTCTGGCTAAAGGCGGCAATATATCAGGCTAAAGGCGACAATATCTCTGGCTAAAGGCGACAGTATCTCATCTCTGGCTAAAGGCGACATTACCTCATCTCTGGCGACAATATCTCTAGCAAAAGGCGAGAATATCTCATCTCTGGCTAAAGGTGACAATATCTCTGGATAAAGGCGACAATATCTCTGGCTAAAGGCGACAATATCTCATCTCTGGCTAAAGGCGACAATATCATCTCTGGCTAAAGGCGAAAATACCTCATCTCTGGCTAAAGGCGACAATATCTCACCTCTGCCTAAAGGCGACAATATCTCATCTGTGGCTAAAGGCGACAATACCACATCTCTGCCTAAAGGCGACAATATCTCACCTGTGGTTAAAGGCGACAATATCTCATCTTTGTCTAAAGGCGAAAATATCTCATCTCTGGGTAAAGGCGACAGTATCTCATCTCTGGCTAAAGGCGACAATATCTCATCTCAGGATAAATGAGGCAATATCTCTGGCTAAAGGCGACAGTATCTCATCTCTGGCTAAAGGCGACAATATCTCATCTCTGCCTAAAGGCGACAATACCTCATCTATGCCTAAAGTAGACAATACCTCATCTTTGGCTAATAACGACAATATCTCTGGCTAAAGGCGACAATATCTCATCTCTGGCTAAAGGCGACAATATCTCATCTCTGGCTAAAGGCGACATGATCTATCTCTGGCTAAACGCGGCAATATCTCATCTCTGCCTAAAGGCGACAATATCTCATCTCTGCCTAAAGTAGACAATATCTCTGGCTAAAGGCGACAATATCTCATCTCTGGCTAAAGGCGACAATATCTCATCTCTAGCTAAAGGCGACAATTTCTCTGGCTAAAGGCGACAATGTCTCATCTCTGTCTAAAGGCAACAATATGTCATCTCTGCCTAAATGCGACAATATTTCATCTATGCCTAAAGGCGACAATATCTCATCTCTGCCTAAAGTAGACAATATCTCTGGCTAAAGGCGACAATATCTCATCTCTGGATAAAGGGGACAATATCTCATCTCTGGCTAAAGGCGACAATATCTCATCTCTGGCTAAAGGCAACAATACCTCATCTCTGGCTAAAGGCGACAGTATCTCAACTCTGGCTAAAGGCGACAATATCTCATCTCTGGCTAAAGGTGTCAATATCTCATCTCTGGCTAAAGGCGACAATATCTCATCTCTGGCTAAAGGCGACAATATCTCATCTCTGCCTAAAGGGGACAATATCTCATCTCTGCCTAAAGGCGACAATACCTCATCTCTGGCTAAAGGCGACAATACCTCATCTCTGGCTAAAGGCGACAATATCTCATCTCTGGCTAAAGGCGACAATATCTCATCTCTGGCTAAAGGCGGCAATATCTCTGGCTAAAGGCGACAATATCTCTGGATAAAGGCGACAATATCTCATCTCTGGCCAAAGGCGACAATACCTCATCTCTGGCGACAATATCTCATCTCTGGCTAAAGGCGACAATATCTCATCTCTGGCTAAAGGCGACAATATCTCTGGCTAAAGGCGACAATATCTCATCTCTAGCTAAAGGCGACAATACCTCATCTCTGGCTAAATGAGGCAAAATCTCTGGCTAAAGGAGACAATATCTCTGGCTAAAGGCGACAATATCTCATCTCTGGCTAAAGGCGACAATATCTCATCTCTTGCTAAAGGCGACAATATCTCTGGCTAAAGGCGACAATATCTCATCTCTGGCTAAAGGCGACAATATCTCATCTCTGCCTAAAGTAGATAATATCTCTGGCTAAAGGCGACAATATCTCATCTCTGGCTACAGGCGACAATATCTCATCTCTAGCTAAAGGCGACAATTTCTCTGCCTAAAGGCGACAATATCTCATCTCTGGCTAAAGGCGACAATATCTCATCTCTGCCTAAAGGCGACAATATTTCATCTCTGCCTAAAGTAGACAATACCTCATCTCTGGCTAAAGGGGAGAATATGTCATCTCTGCCTAAAGGCGACAATATCTCATCTCTGGCTAAAGGCGACAATATCTCATCTCTGGCTAAAGATGACATTATCTCATCTCTGGCTAAAGGCGGCAATATCTCATCTCTGGCTAAAGGCGACAATATCTCATCTCTGGCTAAAGGCGACAATATCTCATGTCTAGCTAAAGGCGGCAATATATCTGGCTAAATGCGACAATATCTCTGGCTAAAGGCGACAGTATCTCATCTCTGGCTAAAGGCGACATTACCTCATCTCAGGCGACAATATCTCATCTCTGGCAAAAGGCGACAATAAATCATCTCTGGCTAAAGGTGACAATATCTCTGGATAAAGGCGACAATATCTCATCTCTGCCTAAAAGCGACAATACCTCATCTCTGGCTAAAGGCGACAGTATTTCATCTCTGGCTAAAGGCGACAATATCTCATCTCTGGCTAAAGGCGACAATACCATATCTCTGGCTAAAGGCGACAATGTCTCATCTCTGGCAAAAGGCGACAATATCTCATCTCTTGCTAAAGGCGACAATATCTCATCTCTGGCCAAAGGCGACAATAACTCTGGCTAAAGGCGGCAATATCTCTGGCTAAAGGCGACAATATCTCTGTCTAAAGGCGACAGTATCTCATCTCTGGCTAAAGGCGACAATATCTCATCTCTGCCTAAAGGCGACAATACCTCATCTCTGCCTGAAGTAGACAATACCTCATCTCTGGCTAATAGCGACAATATCTCAGGCTAAAGGCGACAATATCTCATCTCTGGCTAAAGGCGACAATATCTCATCTCTTGCTAAAGGCGACAATATCTCTGGCTAAAGGCGACAATATCTCATCTCTGCCTAAAGGCGACAATATCTCATCTCTGCCTAAAGTAGACAATATCTCTGGCTAAAGGCGACAATATCTCATCTCTGGCTAAAGGCGACAATATCTCATCTCTAGCTAAAGGCGACTATTTCTCTGCCTAAAGGCGACAATATCTCATCTCTGGCTAAAGGCGGCAATATCTCATCTATGCCTAAAGGCGACAATATCTCATCTCTGGCTAAAGGGGACAATATGTCATCTCTGCCTAAAGGCGACAATATTTCATCTCTGGCTAAAGGCGACAATACCTCATCTCTGGCTAAAGGCGACAGTATTTCAACTCTGGCTAAAGGCGACAATATCTCATCTCTGGCTAAAAGTGACATTATCTCATCTCTGGCTAAAGGCGGCAATATCTCATCTCTGGCTAAAGGCGACAATATCTCATCTCTTGCTAAAGGCGACAATATCTCATGTCTGGCTAAAGGCGGCAATATATCAGGCTAAAGGCGACAATATCTCTGGCTAAAGGCGACAGTATCTCATCTCTGGCTAAAGGCGACATTACCTCATCTCTGGCGACAATATCTCTGGCAAAAGGCGAGAATATCTCATCTCTGGCTAAAGGTGACAATATCTCTGGATAAAGGCGACAATATCTCTGGCTAAAGGCGACAATATCTCATCTCTGGCTAAAGGCGACAATATCATCTCTGGCTAAAGGCGAAAATACCTCATCTCTGGCTAAAGGCGACAATATCTCACCTCTGCCTAAAGGCGACAATATCTCATCTGTGGCTAAAGGCGACAATACCACATCTCTGCCTAAAGGCGACAATATCTCATCTGTGGTTAAAGGCGACAATATCTCATCTCTGGCTAAAGGCGAAAATATCTCATCTCAGGTGAAATGAGGCAATATCTCTGGCTAAAGGCGACAGTATCTCATCTCTGGCTAAAGGCGACAATATCTCATCTCTGCCTAAAGGCGACAATACCTCATCTATGCCTAAAGTAGACAATACCTCATCTTTGGCTAATAACGACAATATCTCTGGCTAAAGGCGACAATATCTCATCTCTGGCAAAAGGCGACAATATCTCATCTCTTGCTAAAGGCGACAATATCTCTGGCTAAAGGCGACAATATCTCATCTCTGGCTAAAGGCGACATGATCTATCTCTGGCTAAACGCGACAATATCTCATCTCTGCCTAAAGGCGACAATATCTCATCTCTGCCTAAAGTAGACAATATCTCTGGCTAAAGGCGACAATATCTCATCTCTGGCTAAAGGCGACAATATCTCATCTCTAGCTAAAGGCGACAATTTCTCTGGCTAAAGGCGACAATGTCTCATCTCTGTCTAAAGGCAACAATATGTCATCTCTGCCTAAAGGCGACAATATTTCATCTATGCCTAAAGGCGACAATATCTCATCTCTGCCTAAAGTAGACAATATCTCTGGCTAAAGGCGACAATATCTCATCTCTGGATAAAGGGGACAATATCTCATCTCTGGCTAAAGGCGACAATATCTCATCTCTGGCTAAAGGCAACAATACCTCATCTCTGGCTAAAGGCGACAGTATCTCAACTCTGGCTAAAGGCGACAATATCTCATCTCTGGCTAAAGGTGTCAATATCTCATCTCTGGCTAAAGGCGACAATATCTCATCTCTGGCTAAAGGCGACAATATCTCATCTCTGCCTAAAGGGGACAATATCTCATCTCTGCCTAAAGGCGACAATACCTCATCTCTGGCTAAAGGCGACAATACCTCATCTCTGGCTAAAGGCGACAATATCTCACCTCTGGCTAAAGGCGACAATATCTCATCTCTGGCTAAAGGCGGCAATATCTCTGGCTAAAGGCGACAATATCTCTGGATAAAGGCGACAATATCTCATCTCTGGCCAAAGGCGACAATACCTCATCTCTGGCGACAATATCTCATCTCTGGCTAAAGGCGACAATATCTCATCTCTGGCTAAAGGCGACAATATCTCTGGCTAAAGGCGACAATACCTCATCTCTGGCTAAATGAGGCAAAATCTCTGGCTAAAGGAGACAATATCTCTGGCTAAATGCGACAATATCTCATCTCTGCCTAAAAGCGACAATATCTCATCTCTGGCTAAAGGGGACAATATCTCATCTCTGGCTAAAGGCGACAGTACCACATCTCTGGCTAAAGGCGACAATGTCTCATCTCTGGCTAAAGGCGACAATATCATCTCTGGCTAAATGTGACAATATCTCATCTCTGGCTAAAGGCGACAATAACTCTGGCTAAAGGCGGCAATATCTCTGGCTAAAGGCGACAATATCTTTGACTAAAGGCGAAAATATATCTGGCTAAAAGCGACAATATCTCATCTCTGCCTAAAGGCGACAATATCTCATCTCTGCCTAAAGTAGACAATATCTCTGGCTAAAGGCGACAATATCTCATCTCTGGCTACAGGCGACAATATCTCATCTCTAGCTAAAGGCGACAATTTCTCTGCCTAAAGGCGACAATATCTCATCTCTGGCTAAAGGCGACAATATCTCATCTCTGGCTAAAGGCGACAATATTTCATCTCTGCCTAAAGTAGACAATACCTCATCTCTGGCTAAAGGGGACAATATGTCATCTCTGCCTAAAGGCGACAATATCTCATCTCTGGCTAAAGGCGACAATACCTCTTCTCTGGCTAAAGGCGACAGTATTTCATCTCTGGCTAAAGGCGACAATATCTCATCTCTGGCTAAAGATGACATTATCTCATCTCTGGCTAAAGGCGGCAATATCTCATCTCTGGCTAAAGGCGACAATATCTCATCTCTGACTAAAGGCGACAATATCTCATGTCTAGCTAAAGGCGGCAATATATCTGGCTAAAGGCGACAATATCTCTTGCTAAAGGCGACAGTATCTCATCTCTGGCTGAAGGCGACATTACCTCATCTCAGGCGACAATATCTCATCTCTGGCAAAAGGCGACAATATCTCATCTCTGGCTAAAGGTGACAATATCTCTGGATAAAGGCGACAATATCTCATCTCTGCCTAAAAGCGACAATATCTCATCTCTGGCTAAAGGCGACAATAGCTCATCTCTGGCTAAAGGCGACAATATCTCATCTCTGGCTAAAGGCGACAATACCACATCTCTGGCTAAAGGCGACAATGTCTCATCTCTGGCAAAAGGCGACAATATCTCATCTCTTGCTAAAGGCGACAATATCTCATCTCTGGCTAAAGGCGACAATAACTCTGGCTAAAGGCGGCAATATCTCTGGCTAAAGGCGACAATATCTCTGGCTAAAGGCGACAGTATCTCATCTCTGGCTAAAGGCGACAATATCTCATCTCTGCCTAAAGGCGACAATACCTCATCTCTGCCTAAAGTAGACAATACCTCATCTCTGGCTAATAGCGACAATATCTCTGGCTAAAGGCGACAATATCTCATCTCTGGCTAAAGGCGACAATATCTCATCTCTTGCTAAAGGCGACAATATCTCTGGCTAAAGGCGACAATATCTCATCTCTTCCGAAATGAGGCAATATCTCATCTCTGGCTAAAGTAGACAATATCTCTGGCTAAAGGCGACAATATCTCATCTCTGGCTAAAGGCGACAATATCTCATCTCTAGCTAAAGGCGACAATTTCTCTGCCTAAAGGCGACAATATCTCATCTCTGGCTAAAGGCGACAATATCTCATCTATGCCTAAAGGCGACAATATCTCATCTCTGGCTAAAGGGGACAATATGTCATCTCTGCCTAAAGGCGACAATATTTCATCTCTGGCTAAATGCGACAATACCTCATCTCTGGCTAAAGGCGACAGTATTTCAACTCTGGCTAAAGGCGACAATATCTCATCTCTGGCTAAAAGTGACATTATCTCATCTCTGGCTAAATGCGGCAATATCTCATCTCTGGCTAAAGGCGACAATATCTCATCTCTGGCTAAAGGCGACAATATCTCATGTCTGGCTAAAGGCGGCAATATATCAGGCTAAAGGCGACAATATCTCTGGCTAAAGGCGACAGTATCTCATCTCTGGCTAAAGGCGACATTACCTCATCTCTGGCGACAATATCTCTAGCAAAAGGCGAGAATATCTCATCTCTGGCTAAAGGTGACAATATCTCTGGATAAAGGCGACAATATCTCTGGCTAAAGGCGACAATATCTCATCTCTGGCTAAAGGCGACAATATCATCTCTGGCTAAAGGCGAAAATACCTCATCTCTGGCTAAAGGCGACAATATCTCACCTCTGCCTAAAGGCGACAATATCTCATCTGTGGCTAAAGGCGACAATACCACATCTCTGCCTAAAGGCGACAATATCTCACCTGTGGTTAAAGGCGACAATATCTCATCTCTGTCTAAAGGCGAAAATATCTCATCTCTGGGTAAAGGCGACAGTATCTCATCTCTGGCTAAAGGCGACAATATCTCATCTCAGGATAAATGAGGCAATATCTCTGGCTAAAGGCGACAGTATCTCATCTCTGGCTAAAGGCGACAATATCTCATCTCTGCCTAAAGGCGACAATACCTCATCTATGCCTAAAGTAGACAATACCTCATCTTTGGCTAATAACGACAATATCTCTGGCTAAAGGCGACAATATCTCATCTCTGGCTAAAGGCGACATTACCTCATCTCTGGCGACAATATCTCTGGCAAAAGGCGAGAATATCTCATCTCTGGCTAAAGGTGACAATATCTCTGGATAAAGGCGACAATATCTCTGGCTAAAGGCGACAATATCTCATCTCTGGCTAAAGGCGACAATATCATCTCTGGCTAAAGGCGAAAATACCTCATCTCTGGCTAAAGGCGACAATATCTCACCTCTGCCTAAAGGCGACAATATCTCATCTGTGGCTAAAGGCGACAATACCACATCTCTGCCTAAAGGCGACAATATCTCACCTGTGGTTAAAGGCGACAATATCTCATCTCTGTCTAAAGGCGAAAATATCTCATCTCTGGGTAAAGGCGACAGTATCTCATCTCTGGCTAAAGGCGACAATATCTCATCTCAGGATAAATGAGGCAATATCTCTGGCTAAAGGCGACAGTATCTCATCTCTGGCTAAAGGCGACAATATCTCATCTCTGCCTAAAGGCGACAATACCTCATCTATGCCTAAAGTAGACAATACCTCATCTTTGGCTAATAACGACAATATCTCTGGCTAAAGGCGACAATATCTCATCTCTGGCAAAAGGCGACAATATCTCATCTCTTGCTAAAGGCGACAATATCTCTGGCTAAAGGCGACAATATCTCATCTCTGGCTAAAGGCGACATGATCTATCTCTGGCTAAACGCGGCAATATCTCATCTCTGCCTAAAGGCGACAATATCTCATCTCTGCCTAAAGTAGACAATATCTCTGGCTAAAGGCGACAATATCTCATCTCTGGCTAAAGGCGACAATATCTCATCTCTAGCTAAAGGCGACAATTTCTCTGGCTAAAGGCGACAATGTCTCATCTCTGTCTAAAGGCAACAATATGTCATCTCTGCCTAAATGCGACAATATTTCATCTATGCCTAAAGGCGACAATATCTCATCTCTGCCTAAAGTAGACAATATCTCTGGCTAAAGGCGACAATATCTCATCTCTGGATAAAGGGGACAATATCTCATCTCTGGCTAAAGGCGAAAATATCTCATCTCTGGCTAAAGGCAACAATACCTCATCTCTGGCTAAAGGCGACAGTATCTCAACTCTGGCTAAAGGCGACAATATCTCATCTCTGGCTAAAGGTGTCAATATCTCATCTCTGGCTAAAGGCGACAATATCTCATCTCTGGCTAAAGGCGACAATATCTCATCTCTGCCTAAAGGGGACAATATCTCATCTCTGCCTAAAGGCGACAATACCTCATCTCTGGCTAAAGGCGACAATACCTCATCTCTGGCTAAAGGCGACAATATCTCATCTCTGGCTAAAGGCGACAATATCTCATCTCTGGCTAAAGGCGGCAATATCTCTGGCTAAAGGCGACAATATCTCTGGATAAAGGCGACAATATCTCATCTCTGGCCAAAGGCGACAATACCTCATCTCTGGCGACAATATCTCATCTCTGGCTAAAGGCGACAATATCTCATCTCTGGCTAAAGGCGACAATATCTCTGGCTAAAGGCGACAATATCTCATCTCTAGCTAAAGGCGACAATACCTCATCTCTGGCTAAATGAGGCAAAATCTCTGGCTAAAGGAGACAATATCTCTGGCTAAAGGCGACAATATCTCATCTCTGGCTAAAGGCGACAATATCTCATCTCTTGCTAAAGGCGACAATATCTCTGGCTAAAGGCGACAATATCTCATCTCTGCCTAAAGGCGACAATATCTCATCTCTGCCTAAAGTAGATAATATCTCTGGCTAAAGGCGACAATATCTCATCTCTGGCTACAGGCGACAATATCTCATCTCTAGCTAAAGGCGACAATTTCTCTGCCTAAAGGCGACAATATCTCATCTCTGGCTAAAGGCGACAATATCTCATCTCTGCCTAAAGGCGACAATATTTCATCTCTGCCTAAAGTAGACAATACATCATCTCTGGCTAAAGGGGAGAATATGTCATCTCTGCCTAAAGGCGACAATATCTCATCTCTGGCTAAAGGCGACAATATCTCATCTCTGGCTAAAGATGACATTATCTCATCTCTGGCTAAAGGCGGCAATATCTCATCTCTGGCTAAAGGCGACAATATCTCATCTCTGGCTAAAGGCGACAATATCTCATGTCTAGCTAAAGGCGGCAATATATCTGGCTAAAGGCGACAATATCTCTGGCTAAAGGCGACAGTATCTCATCTCTGGCTAAAGGCGACATTACCTCATCTCAGGCGACAATATCTCATCTCTGGCAAAAGGCGACAATAAATCATCTCTGGCTAAAGGTGACAATATCTCTGGATAAAGGCGACAATATCTCATCTCTGCCTAAAAGCGACAATACCTCATCTCTGGCTAAAGGCGACAGTATTTCATCTCTGGCTAAAGGCGACAATATCTCATCTCTGGCTAAAGGCGACAATACCATATCTCTGGCTAAAGGCGACAATGTCTCATCTCTGGCAAAAGGCGACAATATCTCATCTCTTGCTAAAGGCGACAATATCTCATCTCTGGCCAAAGGCGACAATAACTCTGGCTAAAGGCGGCAATATCTCTGGCTAAAGGCGACAATATCTCTGTCTAAAGGCGACAGTATCTCATCTCTGGCTAAAGGCGACAATATCTCATCTCTGCCTAAAGGCGACAATACCTCATCTCTGCCTGAAGTAGACAATACCTCATCTCTGGCTAATAGCGACAATATCTCAGGCTAAAGGCGACAATATCTCATCTCTGGCTAAAGGCGACAATATCTCATCTCTTGCTAAAGGCGACAATATCTCTGGCTAAAGGCGACAATATCTCATCTCTGCCTAAAGGCGACAATATCTCATCTCTGCCTAAAGTAGACAATATCTCTGGCTAAAGGCGACAATATCTCATCTCTGGCTAAAGGCGACAATATCTCATCTCTAGCTAAAGGCGACTATTTCTCTGCCTAAAGGCGACAATATCTCATCTCTGGCTAAAGGCGGCAATATCTCATCTATGCCTAAAGGCGACAATATCTCATCTCTGGCTAAAGGGGACAATATGTCATCTCTGCCTAAAGGCGACAATATTTCATCTCTGGCTAAAGGCGACAATACCTCATCTCTGGCTAAAGGCGACAGTATTTCAACTCTGGCTAAAGGCGACAATATCTCATCTCTGGCTAAAAGTGACATTATCTCATCTCTGGCTAAAGGCGGCAATATCTCATCTCTGGCTAAAGGCGACAATATCTCATCTCTGGCTAAAGGCGACAATATCTCATGTCTGGCTAAAGGCGGCAATATATCAGGCTAAAGGCGACAATATCTCTGGCTAAAGGCGACAGTATCTCATCTCTGGCTAAAGGCGACATTACCTCATCTCTGGCGACAATATCTCTGGCAAAAGGCGAGAATATCTCATCTCTGGCTAAAGGTGACAATATCTCTGGATAAAGGCGACAATATCTCTGGCTAAAGGCGACAATATCTCATCTCTGGCTAAAGGCGACAATATCATCTCTGGCTAAAGGCGAAAATACCTCATCTCTGGCTAAAGGCGACAATATCTCACCTCTGCCTAAAGGCGACAATATCTCATCTGTGGCTAAAGGCGACAATACCACATCTCTGCCTAAAGGCGACAATATCTCATCTGTGGTTAAAGGCGACAATATCTCATCTCTGGCTAAAGGCGAAAATATCTCATCTCAGGTGAAATGAGGCAATATCTCTGGCTAAAGGCGACAGTATCTCATCTCTGGCTAAAGGCGACAATATCTCATCTCTGCCTAAAGGCGACAATACCTCATCTATGCCTAAAGTAGACAATACCTCATCTTTGGCTAATAACGACAATATCTCTGGCTAAAGGCGACAATATCTCATCTCTGGCAAAAGGCGACAATATCTCATCTCTTGCTAAAGGCGACAATATCTCTGGCTAAAGGCGACAATATCTCATCTCTGGCTAAAGGCGACATGATCTATCTCTGGCTAAACGCGACAATATCTCATCTCTGCCTAAAGGCGACAATATCTCATCTCTGCCTAAAGTAGACAATATCTCTGGCTAAAGGCGACAATATCTCATCTCTGGCTAAAGGCGACAATATCTCATCTCTAGCTAAAGGCGACAATTTCTCTGGCTAAAGGCGACAATGTCTCATCTCTGTCTAAAGGCAACAATATGTCATCTCTGCCTAAAGGCGACAATATTTCATCTATGCCTAAAGGCGACAATATCTCATCTCTGCCTAAAGTAGACAATATCTCTGGCTAAAGGCGACAATATCTCATCTCTGGATAAAGGGGACAATATCTCATCTCTGGCTAAAGGCGACAATATCTCATCTCTGGCTAAAGGCAACAATACCTCATCTCTGGCTAAAGGCGACAGTATCTCAACTCTGGCTAAAGGCGACAATATCTCATCTCTGGCTAAAGGTGTCAATATCTCATCTCTGGCTAAAGGCGACAATATCTCATCTCTGGCTAAAGGCGACAATATCTCATCTCTGCCTAAAGGGGACAATATCTCATCTCTGCCTAAAGGCGACAATACCTCATCTCTGGCTAAAGGCGACAATACCTCATCTCTGGCTAAAGGCGACAATATCTCACCTCTGGCTAAAGGCGACAATATCTCATCTCTGGCTAAAGGCGGCAATATCTCTGGCTAAAGGCGACAATATCTCTGGATAAAGGCGACAATATCTCATCTCTGGCCAAAGGCGACAATACCTCATCTCTGGCGACAATATCTCATCTCTGGCTAAAGGCGACAATATCTCATCTCTGGCTAAAGGCGACAATATCTCTGGCTAAAGGCGACAATACCTCATCTCTGGCTAAATGAGGCAAAATCTCTGGCTAAAGGAGACAATATCTCTGGCTAAATGCGACAATATCTCATCTCTGCCTAAAAGCGACAATATCTCATCTCTGGCTAAAGGGGACAATATCTCATCTCTGGCTAAAGGCGACAGTACCACATCTCTGGCTAAAGGCGACAATGTCTCATCTCTGGCTAAAGGCGACAATATCATCTCTGGCTAAATGTGACAATATCTCATCTCTGGCTAAAGGCGACAATAACTCTGGCTAAAGGCGGCAATATCTCTGGCTAAAGGCGACAATATCTTTGACTAAAGGCGAAAATATATCTGGCTAAAAGCGACAATATCTCATCTCTGGCTAAAGGCGAAAATATCTCATCTCTGGCTAAAGGCGACAATATCTCATATCTGGCCAAAGGCGACAATATCTCATCTCTGGCTAAAGGCGACAATATCTCATCTCTGCCTAAAGGCGACACTATTTCTGGCTAATGGTGACAATATCTCTGGCTAAAGGCGACAATATCTCATCTCTGGCTAAAGGCGACAATATCTCATCTCTGGCGAAATGAGGCAATATCTCATCTCTGGCTAAATGCGGCAATATCTCATCTCTGGCTAAAGGCGACAATACCTCATCTCTGGCTAAATGAGGCAAAATCTCTGCCTAAAGGCGACAATATCTCTGGTTAATGGCGACAATATCTCATCTCTGGCTAAAGGCGACAATATCATCTCTGGCTAAGGGCGAAAATACCTCATCTCTGGCTAAAGGCGACAATATCTCACCTCTGCCTAAAGGCGACAATATCTCATCTCTGGCTAAAGGCGACAATACCACATCTCTGCCTAAAGGCGACAATATCTCATCTGTGGTTAAAGGCGACAATATCTCATCTCTGGCTAAAGGCGAAAATATCTCATCTCTGGCTAAAGGCGACAGTATCTCATCTCTGGCTATAGGCGACCATATCTCATCTCAGGTGAAATGAGGCAATATCTCTGGCTAAAGGCGACAGTATCTCATCTCTGGCTAAAGGCGACAATATCTCATCTCTGCCTAAAGGCGACAATACTATGCCTAAAGTAGACAATCTATGCCTAAAGTAGACAATACCTCATCTCTGGCTAATAACGACAATATCTCTGGTTAAGGCGATAATATCTCATCTCTGGCTAAAGGTGACAATATCTCATCTCTTGCTAAAGGCGACAATATCTCAGGTTAAGGCGACAATATCTCATCTCTGCCTAAAGGCGACAATATGTCATCTCTGCCTAAAGGCGACAATATTTCATCTCTGCCTAAAGTAGACAATACCTCATCTCTGGATAAAGGGGACAATATCTCATCTCTGGCTAAAGGCGACAATATCTCATCTCTGGCTAAAGGCAACAATACCTCATCTCTGGCTAAAGGCGACAGTATCTCAACTCTGGCTAAAGGCGACAATATCTCATCTCTGGCTAAAGGTGTCAATATCTCATCTCTGGCTAAAGGCGACAATATCTCATCTCTGGCTAAAGGCGACAATATCTCATCTCTGGCTAAAGGCGACAATATCTCATCTCTGCCTAAAGGGGACAATATCTCATCTCTGCCTAAAGGCAACAATACCTCATCTCTGGCTAAAGGCGACAATACCTCATCTCTGGCTAAAGACGACAATATCTCATCTCTGGCTAAAGGCGACAATATCTCATCTCTGGCTAAAGGCGGCAATATCTCTGGCTAAAGGCGACAATATCTCTGGATAAAGGCGACAATATCTCATCTCTGGCTAAAGGCGACAATACCTCATCACTGGCGACAATATCTCATCTCTTGCTAAAGGCGACAATATCTCATCTCTGGCTAAAGGTGACAATATCTCATCTCTGGCAAAAGGCGACAATACCTCATCTCTGGCTAAAGGCGCCAATATCTCATCTCTGGCTAAAGACGACAATATCTCATCTCTGGCTAAAGGCGACAATATCTCTGGCTAAAGGCGACAATATCTCATCTCTAGCTATAGGCGACAATATCTCATCTCTGGCTAAATGAGGCAAAAACTCTCGCTAAAGGAGACAATATCTCTGGCTAAAGGCGACAATATCTCATCTCTGCCTAAAAGCGACAATATCTCATCTCTGGCTAAAGGCGACAATATCTCATCTCTGGCTAAAGGCGACAGTACCACATCTCTGGCTAAAGGCGACAATATCTCATCTCTGGCTAAAGGCGACAGTACCACATCTCTGGCTAAAGGTGACAATATCTCATCTCTTGCTAAAGGCGACAATATCTCAGGTTAAGGCGACAATATCTCATCTCTGGCTAAAGGCGACAATATGTCATCTCTGGCTAAAAGTGACATTATCTCATCTCTGGCTAAAGGCGACAATATCATCTCTGGCTAAGGGCGAAAATACCTCATCTCTGGCTAAAGGCGACAATATCTCACCTCTGCCTAAAGGCGACAATATCTCATCTCTGGCTAAAGGCGACAATACCAAATCTCTGCCTAAAGGCGACAATATCTCATCTGTGGTTAAAGGCGACAATATCTCATCTCTGGCTAAAGGCGAAAATATCTCATCTCTGGCTAAAGGCGACAGTATCTCATCTCTGGCTATAGGCGACCATATCTCATCTCAGGTGAAATGAGGCAATATCTCTGGCTAAAGGCGACAGTATCTCATCTCTGGCTAAAGGCGACAATATCTCATCTCTGCCTAAAGGCGACAATACTATGCCTAAAGTAGACAATCTATGCCTAAAGTAGACAATACCTCATCTCTGGCTAATAACGACAATATCTCTGGTTAAGGCGATAATATCTCATCTCTGGCTAAAGGTGACAATATCTCATCTCTTGCTAAAGGCGACAATATCTCAGGTTAAGGCGACAATATCTCATCTCTGGCTAAAGGCGACAATATGTCATCTCTGCCTAAAGGCGACAATATTTCATCTCTGCCTAAAGTAGACAATACCTCATCTCTGGATAAAGGGGACAATATCTCATCTCTGGCTAAAGGCGACAATATCTCATCTCTGGCTAAAGGCAACAATACCTCATCTCTGGCTAAAGGCGACAGTATCTCAACTCTGGCTAAAGGCGACAATATCTCATCTCTGGCTAAAGGTGTCAATATCTCATCTCTGGCTAAAGGCGACAATATCTCATCTCTGGCTAAAGGCGACAATATCTCATCTCTGGCTAAAGGCGACAATATCTCATCTCTGCCTAAAGGGGACAATATCTCATCTCTGCCTAAAGGCAACAATACCTCATCTCTGGCTAAAGGCGACAATACCTCATCTCTGGCTAAAGACGACAATATCTCATCTCTGGCTAAAGGCGACAATATCTCATCTCTGGCTAAAGGCGGCAATATCTCTGGCTAAAGGCGACAATATCTCTGGATAAAGGCGACAATATCTCATCTCTGGCTAAAGGCGACAATACCTCATCACTGGCGACAATATCTCATCTCTTGCTAAAGGCGACAATATCTCATCTCTGGCTAAAGGTGACAATATCTCATCTCTGGCAAAAGGCGACAATACCTCATCTCTGGCTAAAGGCGCCAATATCTCATCTCTGGCTAAAGACGACAATATCTCATCTCTGGCTAAAGGCGACAATATCTCTGGCTAAAGGCGACAATATCTCATCTCTAGCTATAGGCGACAATATCTCATCTCTGGCTAAATGAGGCAAAAACTCTCGCTAAAGGAGACAATATCTCTGGCTAAAGGCGACAATATCTCATCTCTGCCTAAAAGCGACAATATCTCATCTCTGGCTAAAGGCGACAATATCTCATCTCTGGCTAAAGGCGACAGTACCACATCTCTGGCTAAAGGCGACAATATCTCATCTCTGGCTAAAGGCGACAGTACCACATCTCTGGCTAAAGGTGACAATATCTCATCTCTTGCTAAAGGCGACAATATCTCAGGTTAAGGCGACAATATCTCATCTCTGGCTAAAGGCGACAATATGTCATCTCTGCTTAAAGGCGACAATATTTCATCTCTGCCTAAAGTAGACAATACCTCATCTCTGGATAAAGGGGACAATATCTCATCTCTGGCTAAAGGCGACAATATCTCATCTCTGGCTAAAGGCAACAATACCTCATCTCTGGCTAAAGGCGACAGTATCTCAACTCTGGCTAAAGGCGACAATATCTCATCTCTGGCTAAAGGTGTCAATATCTCATCTCTGGCTAAAGGCGACAATATCTCATCTCTGGCTAAAGGCGACAATATCTCATCTCTGGCTAAAGGCGACAATATCTCATCTCTGCCTAAAGGGGACAATATCTCATCTCTGCCTAAAGGCAACAATACCTCATCTCTGGCTAAAGGCGACAATACCTCATCTCTGGCTAAAGACGACAATATCTCATCTCTGGCTAAAGGCGACAATATCTCATCTCTGGCTAAAGGCGGCAATATCTCTGGCTAAAGGCGTCAATATCTCTGGATAAAGGCGACAATATCTCATCTCTGGCTAAAGGCGACAATACCTCATCACTGGCGACAATATCTCATCTCTTGCTAAAGGCGACAATATCTCATCTCTGGCTAAAGGTGACAATATCTCATATCTGGCAAAAGGCGACAATACCTCATCTCTGGCTAAAGGCGCCAATATCTCATCTCTGGCTAAAGACGACAATATCTCATCTCTGGCTAAAGGCGACAATATCTCTGGCTAAAGGCGACAATATCTCATCTCTAGCTATAGGCGACAATATCTCATCTCTGGCTAAATGAGGCAAAAACTCTCGCTAAAGGAGACAATATCTCTGGCTAAAGGCGACAATATCTCATCTCTGCCTAAAAGCGACAATATCTCATCTCTGGCTAAAGGCGACAATATCTCATCTCTGGCTAAAGGCGACAGTACCACATCTCTGGCTAAAGGCGACAATGTCTCATCTCTGCCTAAAGGCGACACTATTTCTGGCTGATGGTGACAATATCTCTGGCTAAAGGCGACAATATCTCATCTCTCGCTAAAGGCGACAATATCTCATCTCAGGCGAAATGAGGCAATATCTCATCTCTGGTTAAAGGCGGCAATATCTCATCTCTGGCTAAAGGCGACAATATCTCATCTCTGGCTAAATGAGGCAAAATCTCTGGCAAAAGGAGACAATATCTCTGGCTAAAGGCGACAATATCTCATATCTGGCCAAAGTCGACAATATCTCATCTCTGGCTAAAGGCGACAATACCTCATCTCTGGCTAAATGAGGCAAAATCTCATCTCTGGCTAAAGGCGATAATATCTCAACTCTGGCTAAAGGCGACAATATCTCATCTCTGGCTAAAGGCGACAATACCTCATCTCTGGCTAACTGCGACAATATCTCATCTCTGGCTAACTGCGACAATATCTATGGCTAAAGGCGACAATATCTCTGGCTAAATGCAACAATATCTCTGGCTAAAGGCGACAATATCTCATCTCTGGCTAAAGGCGGCAATATCTCTGGCTAAAGGCAACAATATCTCTGGATAAAGGCGACAATATCTCATCTCTGGCTAAAGGCGACAATACCTCATCACTGGCGACAATATCTCATCTCTGGCTAAAGGCGACAATATCTCATCTCTGGCTAAAGGTGACAATATCTCATCTCTGGCTAAAGGTGACAATATCTCATCTCTGGCAAAAGGCGACAATACCTCATCTCTGGCTAAAGGCGCCAATATCTCATCTCTGGCTAAAGACGACAATATCTCATCTCTGGCTAAAGGCGACAATATCTCTGGCTAAAGGCGACAATATCTCATCTCTAGCTATAGGCGACAATATCTCATCTCTGGCTAAATGAGGCAAAAACTCTCGCTAAAGGAGACAATATCTCTGGCTAAAGGCGACAATATCTCATCTCTGCCTAAAAGCGACAATATCTCATCTCTGGCTAAAGGCGACAATATCTCATCTCTGGCTAAAGGCGACAGTACCACATCTCTGGCAAAAGGCGACAATATCTCATCTCTGGCTAAAGGCGACAATACCTCATCTCTGGCTAAATGAGGCAAAATCTCATCTCTGGCTAAAGGCGATAATATCTCAACTCTGGCTAAAGGCGACAATATCTCATCTCTGGCTAAAGGCGACAATATCTCATCTCTGGCTAAAGGCGACAATACCTCATCTCTGGCTAACTGCGACAATATCTCATCTCTGGCTAAAGGCGACAATATCTATGGCTAAAGGCGACAATATCTCTGGCTAAATGCAACAATATCTCTGGCTAAAGGCGACAATATCTCATCTCTGGCTAAAGGCGACAATATCTCATCTCTGGCTAAAGGCGACAACATCGTCTCAGGCTAAAGGCGACAATACCTCATCTCTGGCTAAAGGAGACAATATCGTCTCTGGCTAAAGGCGACAATACCTCATCTCTGGCTAACTGCGACAATATCTCATCTCTGGCTAAAGGCGACAATATCTATGGCTAAAGGCGACAATATCTCTGGCTAAATGCAACAATATCTCTGGCTAAAGGCGACAATATCTCATCTCTGGCTAAAGGCGACAATATCTCATCTCTGCCTAAAGGGGACAATATCTCATCTCTGCCTAAAGGCAACAATACCTCATCTCTGGCTAAAGTCGACAATACCTCATCTCTGGCTTAAGGCGACAATATCTCATCTCTGGCTAAAGGCGACAATATCTCATCTCTGGCTAAAGGCGGCAATATCTCTGGCTAAAGGCAACAATATCTCTGGATAAAGGCGACAATATCTCATCTCTGGCTAAAGGCGACAATACCTCATCACTGGCGACAATATCTCATCTCTGGCTAAAGGCGACAATATCTCATCTCTGGCTAAAGGTGACAATATCTCATCTCTGGCTAAAGGTGACAATATCTCATCTCTGGCAAAAGGCGACAATACCTCATCTCTGGCTAAAGGCGCCAATATCTCATATCTGGCTAAAGACGACAATATCTCATCTCTGGCTAAAGGCGACAATATCTCTGGCTAAAGGCGACAATATCTCATCTCTAGCTATAGGCGACAATATCTCATCTCTGGCTAAATGAGGCAAAAACTCTCGCTAAAGGAGACAATATCTCTGGCTAAAGGCGACAATATCTCATCTCTGCCTAAAAGCGACAATATCTCATCTCTGGCTAAAGGCGACAATATCTCATCTCTGGCTAAAGGCGACAGTACCACATCTCTGGCAAAAGGCGACAATGTCTCATCTCTGGCTAAAGGCGACAATATCATCTCTGGCTAAATGTGACAATATCTCATCTCTGGCTAAAGGCGACAATAACTCTGGCTAAAGGCGACAATATATCTGGCTAAAAGCGACAATATCTCATCTCTGGCCAAAGTCGACAATATCTCATCTCTGGCTAAAGGCGACAATATCTCATCTCTGCCTAAAGGCGACACTATTTCTGGCTAATGGTGACAATATCTCTGGCTAAAGGCGACAATATCTCATCTCTCGCTAAAGGCGACAATATCTCATCTCAGGCGAAATGAGGCAATATCTCATCTCTGGTTAAAGGCGGCAATATCTCATCTCTGGCTAAAGGCGACAATATCTCATCTCTGGCTAAATGAGGCAAAATCTCTGGCAAAAGGAGACAATATCTCCGGCTAAAGGCGACAATATCTCATCTCTGGTTAATGTCGACAATATCTCATCTCTGCCTAAAGGTGACAATATCTCTGGCTAAAGGCGACAATATCTCTTGCTAAGTGTGAAAATATATCTGGCTAAAGGCGACAATATCTCATCTCTGGCTTAAGGCGAAAATATCTCATCTCTGGCTAAAGGCGAGAATATCTCATATCTGGCCAAAGGCGACAATATCTCATCTATGGCGAAAGGCGACAATATCTCATCTCTGGCTAAAGGCGACAATATCTCATCTCTGGTTAAAGGCGACAATATCACATCTCAGGCGAAATGAGGCAATATCTCATCTCTGGCTAAAGGCGAAAATATCTCATCTCAGGCGAAATGAGGCAATATCTATGGCTAAAGGCGACAATATCTCATCTCTGGCTAAATGTGACAATATCTCATCTCTGGCTAAAGGCGACAATATCTCAACTCTGGCTAAAGGCGACAATATCTCATCTCTACCTAAAGTCGACAATATCTCATCTCTGGCTAAAGGCGACAATACCTCATCTCTGGCTAACTGCGACAATATCTCATCTCTGGCTAAAGGCGACAATATCTCCGGCTAAAGGCGACAATATCTCTGGCTAAAGGCAACAATATCTCTGGCTAAAGGCGACAATATCTCTGGCTAAATGCGACAATATCTCATCTCTGGCTAAAGGCGAAAATATCTCATCTCTGGATAAAGGCGACAGTATCTCATATCTGGCCAAAGGCGACAATATCTCATCTCTGGCTAAAGGCGACAATATCTCATCTCTGCCTAAAGGCGACACTATTTCTGGCTAATGGTGACAATATCTCTGGCTAAAGGCGACAATATCTCATCTCTGGCTAAAGGCGACAATATCTCTGGCTAAAGGCGACAATATCTCATCTCTAGCTATAGGCGACAATATCTCATCTCTGGCTAAATGAGGCAAAAACTCTCGCTAAAGGAGACAATATCTCTGGCTAAAGGCGACAATATCTCATCTCTGCCTAAAAGCGACAATATCTCATCTCTGGCTAAAGGCGACAATATCTCATCTCTGGCTAAAGGCGACAGTACCACATCTCTGGCAAAAGGCGACAATGTCTCATCTCTGGCTAAAGGCGACAATATCATCTCTGGCTAAATGTGACAATATCTCATCTCTGGCTAAAGGCGACAATAACTCTGGCTAAAGGCGACAATATATCTGGCTAAAAGCGACAATATCTCATCTCTGGCCAAAGTCGACAATATCTCATCTCTGGCTAAAGGCGACAATATCTCATCTCTGCCTAAAGGCGACACTATTTCTGGCTAATGGTGACAATATCTCTGGCTAAAGGCGACAATATCTCATCTCTCGCTAAAGGCGACAATATCTCATCTCAGGCGAAATGAGGCAATATCTCATCTCTGGTTAAAGGCGGCAATATCTCATCTCTGGCTAAAGGCGACAATATCTCATCTCTGGCTAAATGAGGCAAAATCTCTGGCAAAAGGAGACAATATCTCCGGCTAAAGGCGACAATATCTCATCTCTGGTTAATGTCGACAATATCTCATCTCTGCCTAAAGGTGACAATATCTCTGGCTAAAGGCGACAATATCTCTTGCTAAGTGTGAAAATATATCTGGCTAAAGGCGACAATATCTCATCTCTGGCTTAAGGCGAAAATATCTCATCTCTGGCTAAAGGCGAGAATATCTCATATCTGGCCAAAGGCGACAATATCTCATCTATGGCGAAAGGCGACAATATCTCATCTCTGGCTAAAGGCGACAATACCTCATCTCTGGCTAACTGCGACAATATCTCATCTCTGGCTAAAGGCGACAATATCTCCGGCTAAAGGCGACAATATCTCTGGCTAAAGGCAACAATATCTCTGGCTAAAGGCGACAATATCTCTGGCTAAATGCGACAATATCTCATCTCTGGCTAAAGGCGAAAATATCTCATCTCTGGATAAAGGCGACAGTATCTCATATCTGGCCAAAGGCGACAATATCTCATCTCTGGCTAAAGGCGACAATATCTCATCTCTGCCTAAAGGCGACACTATTTCTGGCTAATGGTGACAATATCTCTGGCTAAAGGCGACAATATCTCATCTCTGGCTAAAGGCGACAATATCTCATCTCAGGCGAAATGAGGCAATATCTCATCTCTGGCTAAAGGCGGCAATATCTCATCTCTGGCTAAAGGCGACAATATCTCATCTCAGGCGAAATGAGGCAATAACTATGGCTAAAGGCGACAATATCTCTGGCTAAAGGCGACAATAGCTCATCTCTGGCTAAAGGCGACAATATCTCATCTCTACCTAAAGGCGACAATATCTCATCTCTGGCTAAAGGCGACAATACCTCATCTCTGGCTAAATGAGGCAAAATCTCTGGCTAAAGTAGACAATATCTCTGGCTAAAGGCGACAATATCTCCTCTCTGGTTAATGGCGACAATATCTCATCTCTGCCTAAAGGCGACAATATCTCTGGCTAAAGGCGACAATATCTCATCTCTGGCTAAAGGCGACAATATCATCTCTGGCTAAAGGCGAAAATACCTCATCTCTGGCTAAAGGCGACAATATCTCACCTCTGCCTAAAGGCGACAATATCTCATCTCTGGCTAAAGGCGACAATACCACATCTCTGCCTAAAGGCGACAATATCTCACCTCTGCCTAAAGGCGACAATATCTCATCTCTGGCTAAAGGCGAAAATATCTCATCTCTGGCTAAAGGCGACAGTATCTCATCTCTGGCTAAAGGCGACAATATCTCATCTCAGGTGAAATGAGGCAATATCTCTGGCTAATGGTGACAGTATCTCATCTCTGGCTAAAGGCGACAATATCTCATCTCTGCCTAAAGGCGACAATACCTCATCTATGCCTAAAGTAGACAATACCTCATCTCTGGCTAATAACGACAATATCTCTGGCTAAAGGCGACAATATCTCATCTCTGGCTAAAGGCAACAATATCTCATCTCTTGCTAAAGGCGACAATATCTCTGGCTAAAGGCGACAATATCTCATCTCTGGCTAAAGGCGACAATATGTCATCTCTGCCTAAAGGCGACAATATTTCATCTCTGCCTAAAGTAGACAATACCTCATCTCTGGATAAAGGGGACAATATCTCATCTCTGGCTAAAGGCGACAATATCTCATCTCTGGCTAAAGGCGACAGTATCTCAACTCCGGCTAAAGGCGACAATATCTCATCTCTGGCTAAAGGTGTCCATATCTCATCTCTGGGTAAAGGCGACAATATCTCATCTCTGGCTAAAGGCGACAATATCTCATCTCTGGCTAAAGGCGACAATATCTCATCTCTGCCTAAAGGGGACAATATCTCATCTCTGCCTAAAGGCAACAATACCTCATCTCTGGCTAAAGGCGACAATATCTCATCTCTGGCTAAAGGCGACAACATCGTCTCTGGCTAAAGGCGACAATATCTCATCTCTGGCTAAAGGCGGCAATATCTCTGGCTAAAGGCAACAATATCTCTGGATAAAGGCGACAATATCTCATCTCTGGCTAAAGGCGACAATACCTCATCACTGGCGACAATATCTCATCTCTGGCTAAAGGCGACAATATCTCATCTCTGGCTAAAGTTGACAATATCTCATCTCTGGCTAAAGGTGACAATATCTCATCTCTGGCAAAAGGCGACAATACCTCATCTCTGGCTAAAGGCGCCAATATCTCATCTCTGGCTAAAGACGACAATATCTCATCTCTGGCTAAAGGCGACAATATCTCTGGCTAAAGGCGACAATATCTCATCTCTAGCTATAGGCGACAATATCTCATCTCTGGCTAAATGAGGCAAAAACTCTCGCTAAAGGAGACAATATCTCTGGCTAAAGGCGTCAATATCTCATCTCTGTCTAAAAGCGACAATATCTCATCTCTGGCTAAAGGCGACAATATCTCATCTCTGGCTAAAGGCGACAGTACCACATCTCTGGCAAAAGGCGACAATGTCTCATCTCTGGCTAAAGGCGACAATATCATCTCTGGCTAAATGTGACAATATCTCATCTCTGGCTAAAGGCGACAGTAACTCTGGCTAAAGGCGACAATATATCTGGCTAAAAGCGACAATATCTCATCTCTGGCTAAAGGCGAAAATATCTCATCTCTGGCTAAAGGCGACAATATCTCATATCTGGCCAAAGTCGACAATATCTCATCTCTGGCTAAAGGCGACAATATCTCATCTCTGCCTAAAGGCGACACTATTTCTGGCTAATGGTGACAATATCTCTGGCTAAAGGCGACAATATCTCATCTCTCGCTAAAGGCGACAATATCTCATCTCAGGCGAAATGAGGCAATATCTCATCTCTGGTTAAAGGCGGCAATATCTCATCTCTGGCTAAAGGCGACAATATCTCATCTCTGGCTAAATGAGGCAAAATCTCTGGCAAAAGGAGACAATATCTCCGGCTAAAGGCGACAATATCTCATCTCTGGTTAATGTCGACAATATCTCATCTCTGCCTAAAGGCGACAATATCTCTGGCTAAAGGCGACAATATCTCTTGCTAAGTGTGAAAATATATCTGGCTAAAGGCGACAATATCTCATCTCTGGCTAAAGGCGACAATATCTCATCTCTGGCTATAGGCGACAATATCTCATATCTGGCCAAAGGCGACAATATCTCATCTATGGCGAAAGGCGACAATATCTCATCTCTGGCTAAAGGCGACAATATCTCATCTCTGGTTAAAGGCGACAATATCTCATCTCAGGCGAAATGAGGCAATATCTCATCTCTGGCTAAAGGCGAAAATATCTCATCTCAGGCGAAATGAGGCAATATCTATGGCTAAAGGCGACAATATCTCATCTCTGGCTAAATGTGACAATATCTCATCTCTGGCTAAAGGCGACAATATCTCAACTCTGGCTAAAGGCGACAATATCTCATCTCTACCTAAAGTCGACAATATCTCATCTCTGGCTAAAGGCGACAATACCTCATCTCTGGCTAACTGCGACAATATCTCATCTCTGGCTAAAGGCGACAATATCTCCGGCTAAAGGCGACAATATCTCTGGCTGAGGGAACAATATCTCTGGCTAAAGGCGACAATATCTCTGGCTAAATGCGACAATATATCATCTCTGGCTAAAGGCGAAAATATCTCATCTCTGGATAAAGGCGACAGTATCTCATATCTGGCCAAAGGCGACAATATCTCATCTCTGGCTAAAGGCGACAATATCTCATCTCTGCCTAAAGGCGACACTATTTCTGGCTAATGGTGACAATATCTCTGGCTAAAGGCGACAATATCTCATCTCTGGCTAAAGGCGACAATATCTCATCTCAGGCGAAATGAGGCAATATCTCATCTCTGGCTAAAGGCGGCAATATCTCATCTCTGGCTAAAGGCGACAATATCTCATCTCAGGCGAAATGAGGCAATAACTATGGCTAAAGGCGACAATATCTCTGGCTAAAGGCGACAATAGCTCATCTCTGGCTAAAGGCGACAATATCTCATCTCTGGCTAAAGGCGACAATATCTCATCTCTACCTAAAGGCGACAATATCTCATCTCTGGCTAAAGGCGACAATACCTCATCTCTGGCTAAATGAGGCAAAATCTCTGGCTAAAGTAGACAATATCTCTGGCTAAAGGCGACAATATCTCCTCTCTGGTTAATGGCGACAACATCTCATCTCTGCCTAAAGGCGACAATATCTCTGGCTAAAGGCGACAATATCTCATCTCTGGCTAAAGGCGACAATATCATCTCTGGCTAAAGGCGAAAATACCTCATCTCTGGCTAAAGGCGACAATATCTCACCTCTGCCTAAAGGCGACAATATCTCATCTCTGGCTAAAGGCGACAATACCACATCTCTGCCTAAAGGCGACAATATCTCACCTCTGCCTAAAGGCGACAATATCTCATCTCTGGCTAAAGGCGAAAATATCTCATCTCTGGCTAAAGGCGACAGTATCTCATCTCTGGCTAAAGGCGACAATATCTCATCTCAGGTGAAATGAGGCAATATCTCTGGCTAAAGGTGACAGTATCTCATCTCTGGCTAAAGGCGACAATATCTCATCTCTGCCTAAAGGCGACAATACCTCATCTATGCCGAAAGTAGACAATACCTCATCTCTGGCTAATAACGACAATATCTCTGGCTAAAGGCGACAATATCTCATCTCTGGCTAAAGGCGACAATATCTCATCTCTTGCTAAAGGCGACAATATCTCTGGCTAAAGGCGACAATATCTCATCTCTGGCTAAAGGCGACAATATGTCATCTCTGCCTAAAGGCGACAATATTTCATCTCTGCCTAAAGTAGACAATACCTCATCTCTGGATAAAGGGGACAATATCTCATCTCTGGCTAAAGGAGACAATATCTCATCTCTGTCTAAAGGCGACAGTATCTCAACTCTGGCTAAAGGCGACAATATCTCATCTCTGGCTAAAGGTGTCCATATCTCATCTCTGGGTAAAGGCGACAATATCTCATCTCTGGCTAAAGGCGACAATATCTCATCTCTGGCTAAAGGCGACAATATCTCATCTCTGCCTAAAGGGGACAATATCTCATCTCTGCCTAAAGGCAACAATACCTCATCTCTGGCTAAAGGCGACAATACCTCATCTCTGGCTAAAGGCGACAATATCTCATCTCTGGCTAAAGGCGGCAATATCTCTGGCTAAAGGCGACAATATCTCTGGATAAAGGCGACAATATCTCATCTCTGGCTAAAGGCGACAATACCTCATCACTGGCGACAATATCTCATCTCTGGCTAAAGGCGACAATATCTCATCTCTGGATAAAGGTGATAATATCTCATCTCTGGCTAAAGGTGACAATATCTCATCTCTGGCTAAAGGCGACAATACCTCATCTCTGGCTAAAGGCGCCAATATCTCATCTCTGGCTAAAGACGACAATATCTCATCTCTGGCTAAAGGCGACAATATCTCTGGCTAAAGGCGACAATATCTCATCTGTAGCTATAGGCGACAATACCTCATCTCTGGCTAAATGAGGCAAAATCTCTCGCTAAAGGAGACAATATCTCTGGCTAAAGGCGACAATATCTCATCTCTGCCTAAAAGCGACAATATCTCATCTCTGGCTAAAGGCGACAATATCTCATCTCTGGCTAAAGGCGACAGTACCACATCTCTGGCTAAAGGCGACAATGTCTCATCTCTGGCTAAAGGCGACAATATCATCTCTGGCTAAATGTGACAATATCTCATCTCTGGCTAAAGGCGACAATAACTCTGGCTAAAGGCGAAAATATATCTGGCTAAAAGCGACAATATCTCATCTCTGGCTAAAGGCGAAAATATCTCATCTCTGGCTAAAGGCGACAATATCTCATCTCTGGCTAAAGGCGACAGTATCTCATCTCTGGCTAAAGGCGACAATATCTCATCTCAGGTGAAATGAGGCAATATCTCTGGCTAAAGGTGACAGTATCTCATCTCTGGCTAAAGGCGACAATATCTCATCTCTGCCTAAAGGCGACAATACCTCATCTATGCCTAAAGTAGACAATACCTCATCTCTGGCTAATAACGACAATATCTCTGGCTAAAGGCGACAATATCTCATCTCTGGCTAAAGGCGACAATATCACATCTCTGGCTAAAGGTGACAATATCTCTGGCTAAAGGCGACAATATCTCATCTCTGGCTAAAGGCGACAATATGTCATCTCTGCCTAAAGGCGACAATATTTCATCTCTGCCTAAAGTAGACAATACCTCATCTCTGGATAAAGGGGACAATATCTCATCTCTGGCTAAAGGCGACAATATCTCATCTCTGGCTAAAGGCGACAGTATCTCAACTCTGGCTAAAGGCGACAATATCTCATCTCTGGCTAAAGGTGTCCATATCTCATCTCTGGCTAAAGGCGACAATATCTCATCTCTGGCTAAAGGCGACAATATCTCATCTCTGGCTAAAGGCGACAATATCTCATCTCTGCCTAAAGGGGACAATATCTCATCTCTGCCTAAAGGCAACAATACCTCATCTCTGGCTAAAGGCGACAATACCTCATCTCTGGCTAAAGGCGACAATATCTCATCTCTGGCTAAAGGCGGCAATATCTCTGGCTAAAGGCGACAATATCTCTGGCTAAAGTCGACAATATCTCATCTCTGGCTAAAGGCGACAATACCTCATCACTGGCGACAATATCTCATCTCTGGCTAAAGGCGACAATATCTCATCTCTGGCTAAAGGTGACAATATCTCATCTCTGGCTAAAGGCGACAATACCTCATCTCTGGCTAAAGGCGCCAATATCTCATCTCTGGCTAAAGACGACAATATCTCATCTCTGGCTAAAGGCGACAATATCTCTGGCTAAAGGCGACAATATCTCATCTCTAGCTATAGGCGACAATACCTCATCTCTGGCTAAATGAGGCAAAATCTCTCGCTAAAGGAGACAATATCTCTGGCTAAAGGCGACAATATCTCATCTCTGCCTAAAAGCGACAATATCTCATCTCTGGCTAAAGGCGACAATATCTCATCTCTGGCTAAAGGCGACAGTACCACATCTCTGGCTAAAGGCGACAATGTCTCATCTCTGGCTAAAGGCGACAATATCATCTCTGGCTAAATGTGACAATATCTCATCTCTGGCTAAAGGCGACAATAACTCTGGCTAAAGGCGAAAATATATCTGGCTAAAAGCGACAATATCTCATCTCTGGCTAAAGGCGAAAATATCTCATCTCTGGCTAAAGGCGACAATATCTCATATCTGGCCAAAGTCGACAATATCTCATCTCTTGCTAAAGGCGACAATATCTCATCTCTGCCTAAAGGCGACACTATTTCTGGCTAATGGTGACAATATCTCTGGCTAAAGGCGACAATATCTCATCTCTCGCTAAAGGCGACAATATCTCATCTCAGGCGAAATGAGGCAATATCTCATCTCTGGTTAAAGGCGGCAATATCTCATCTCTGGCTAAAGGCGACAATACCTCATCTCTGGCTAACTGCGACAATATCTCATCTCTGGCTAAAGGCGACAATATCTCTGGCTAAAGGCGACAATATCTCTGGCTAAAGGCGACAATATCTCTGGCTAAATGCGACAATATCTCATCTCTGGCTAAAGGCGACAATATCACTGGCTAAAGGCGACAATATTTCTGGCTAAAGGCAACAAAATCTCTGGCTAAAGGCGACAATATCTCTGGCTAAAGGCGACAATATCTCAACTCTGGCTGAAGGCGACAATATCATCTCTGGCTAAAGGCGACAATACCTCATCTCTGGCTAAAGGCGACAATATCTCATCTCTGGCTAAAGGCGACAATATCTCATCTCTGGCTATAGGCGACAATATCTCTTCTCTGCCTAAAGGCGACAATATCTCATCTCTGCCTAAAGGCGACAATATCTCATCTCTGGCTAAAGGCGACAATACCTCATTACTGGCTAAAGGCGACAATATCTCATCTCTGGCTAAAGGCGACAATACCTCATCTCTGGCTAAATGAGGCAAAATCTCATCTCTGGCTAAAGGCGATAATATCTCAACTCTGGCTAAAGGCTACAATATCTCATCTCTGGCTAAAGGCGACAATATCTCATCTCTGGCTAAAGGCGACAATACCTCATCTCTGGCTAACTGCGACAATATCTCATCTCTGGCTAAAGGCGACAATATCTATGGCTAAAGGCGACAATATCTCTGGCTAAATGCAACAATATCTCTGGCTAAAGGCGACAATATCTCATCTCTGGCTAAAGGCGACAATATCTCATCACTGGCTAAAGGCGACAACATCGTCTCAGGCTAAAGGCGACAATACCTCATCTCTGGCTAAAGGAGACAATATCGTCTCTGGCTAAAGGCGACAATACCTCATCTCTGGCTAACTGCGACAATATCTCATCTCTGGCTAAAGGCGACAATATCTATGGCTAAAGAAGACAATATCTCTGGCTAAATGCAACAATATCTCTGGCTAAAGGCGACAACATCGTCTCTGGCTAAAGGCGACAATACCTCATCTCTGGGTAAAGGAGACAATATCGTCTCTGGCTAAAGGCGACAATACCTCATTACTGGCTAAAGGCGACAATATCTCATCTCTGGCTAAAGGCGACAATACCTCATCTCTGGCTAAATGAGGCAAAATCTCTGGCTAAAGGAGACAATATCTCTGGCTAAAGGCGACAATATCTCATCTCTGGCTAAAGGCGACACTATTTCTGGCTAATGGTGACAATATCTCTGGCTAAAGGCGACAATATCTCATCTCTCGCTAAAGGCGACAATATCTCATCTCAGGCGAAATGAGGCAATATCTCATCTCTGGATAAAGGCGGCAATATCTCATCTCTGGCTAAAGGCGACAATACCTCATCTCTGGCTAACTGCGACAATATCTCATCTCTGGCTAAAGGCGACAATATCTCTGGCTAAAGGCGACAATATCTCTGGCTAAAGGCAACAATATCTCTGGCTAAAGGCGACAATATCTCTGGCTAAATGCGACAATATCTCATCTCTGGCTAAAGGCGACAATATCTCTGGCTAAAGGCGACAATATTTCTGGCTAAAGGCAACAATATCTCTGGCTAAAGGCGACAATATCTCTGGCTAAAGGCGACAATATCTCAACTCTGGCTGAAGGCGACAATATCATCTCTGGCTAAAGGCGACAATACCTCATCTCTGGCTAAAGGCGACAATATCTCATCTCTGGCTAAAGGCGACAATATCTCATCTCTGGCTAAAGGCGACAACATCGTCTCTGGCTAAAGGCGACAATACCTCATCTCTGGCTAAAGGAGACAATATCGTCTCTGGCTAAAGGCGACAATACCTCATCTCTGGCTAACTGCGACAATATCTCATCTCTGGCTAAAGGCGATAATATCTATGGCTAAAGGCGACAATATCTCTGGCTAAATGCAACAATATCTCTGGCTAAAGGCGACAATATCTCATCTCTGGCTAAAGGCGACAATATCTCATCTCTGGCTATAGGCGACAATATCTCATCTCTGCCTAAAGGCGACAATATCTCATCTCTGCCTAAAGGCGACAATACCTCATTACTGGCTAAAGGCGACAATATCTCATCTCTGGCTAAAGGCGACAATACCTCATCTCTGGCTAAATGAGGCAAAATCTCTGGCTAAAGGAGACAATATCTCTGGCTAAAGGCGACAATATCTCATCTCTGGCTAAAGGCGACAATATCTCATCTCTGGCTAAAGGCGACAATATCTCAACTCTGGCTAAAGGCGACAATATCTCATCTCTACCTAAAGGCGACAATATCTCATCTCTGGCTAAAGGCGACAATACCTCATCTCTGGCTAACTGCGAGAATATCTCATCTCTGGCTAAAGGCGACAATATCTCTGGCTAAAGGCGACAATATCTCTGGCTAAAGGCAACAATATCTCTGGCTAAAGGCGACAATATCTCTGGCTAAATGCGACAATATCTCATCTCTGGCTAAAGGCGACAATATCTCTGGCTAAAGGCGACAATATCTCTGGCTAAAGGCAACAATATCTCTGGCTAAAGGCGACAATATCTCTGGCTAAAGGCGACAATATCTCAACTCTGGCTAAAGGCGACAATATCATCTCTGGCTAAAGGCGACAATACCTCATCTCTGACTAAAGGAGACAATATCGTCTCTGGCTAAAGGCGACAATACCTCATCTCTGGCAAAAGGCGACAATACCTCATCTCTGGCTATAGGCGACAATATCTCATCTCTGGCTTAAGGCGACAATATCTCATCTCTGGCTATAGGCGACAATATCTCATTTCTGCCTAAAGGCGACAATATCTCATCTCTGCCTAAAGGCGACAATATCTCATCTCAGGCTAAAGGCGACAATACCTCATTACTGGCTAAAGGCGACAATATCTCATCTCTGGCTAAAGGCGACAATACCTCATCTCTGGCTAAATGAGGCAAAATCTCATCTCTGGCTAAAGGCGATAATATCTCAACTCTGGCTAAAGGCGACAATATCTCATCTCTGGCTAAAGGCGACAATATCTCATCTCTGGCTAAAGGCGACAATACCTCATCTCTGGCTAACTGCGACAATATCTCATCTCTGGCTAAAGGCGACAATATCTCTGGCTAAAGGCGACAATATCTCATCTCTGGCTAAATGCAACAATATCTCTGGCTAAAGGCGACAATATCTCATCTCTGGCTAAAGGCGACAATATCTCATCTCTGGCTAAAGGCGACAACATCGTCTCTGGCTAAAGGCGACAATACCTCATTTCTGGCTAAAGGAGACAATATCGTCTCTGGCTAAAGGCGACAATACCTCATCTCTGGCTAACTGCGACAATATCTCATCTCTGGCTAAAGGCGACAATATCTATGGCTAAAGGCGACAATATCTCTGGCTAAATGCAACAATATCTCTGGCTAAAGGCGACAATATCTCATCTCTGGCTAAAGGCGACAATATCTCATCTCTGGCTAAAGGCGACAACATCGTCTCTGGCTAAAGGCGACAATACCTCATCTCTGGGTAAAGGAGACAATATCGTCTCTGGCTAAAGGCGACAATACCTCATCTCTGGCTAAAGGCGACAATATCTCATCTCTGGCTAAAGGCGACAATATCTCATCTCTGGCTATAGGTGACAATATCTCATCTCTACCTAAAGGCGACAATATCTCATCTCTGCCTAAAGGCGACAATATCACATCTCTGGCTAAAGGCGACAATACATCATTACTGGCAAAAGGCGACAATATCTCATCTCTGGCTAAAGGCGAAAATATCTCATCTCTGGCTAAAGGCGACAGTATCTCATCTCTGGCTAAAGGCGACAATATCTCATCTCAGGTGAAATGAGGCAATATCTCTGGCTAATGCGACAATATCTCTTCTCTGCCTAAAGGTGACAATATCACATCTCTGGCTAAAGGCGACAATACCTCATTACTGGCTAAAGGCGACAATATCTCATCTCTGGCTAATGGCGACAATACCTCATCTCTGGCTAAATGAGGCAAAATCTCTGGCTAAAGGAGACAATATCTCATCTCTGGCTAAAGGCGACAATATCTCATCTCTGGCTAAAGGCGATAATATCTCAACTCTGGCTAAAGGCGACAATATCTCATCTCTACCTAAAGGCGACAATATCTCATCTCTGGCTAAAGGCGACAATACCTCATCTCTGGCTAACTGCGACAATATCTCATCTCTGGCTAAAGGCGACAATATCTCTGGCTAAAGGCGACAATATCTCTGGCTAAAGGCAACAATATCTCTGGCTAAAGGCGACAATATCTCTGGCTAAATGCGACAATATCTCATCTCTGGCTAAAGGCGACAATATCTCTGGCTAAAGGCGACAATATCTCTGGCTAAAGGCAACAATATCTCTGGCTAAAGGCGACAATATCTCTGGCTAAAGGCGACAATATCTCAACTCTGGCTAAAGGCGACAATATCATCTCTGGCTAAAGGCGACAATACCTCATCTCTGACTAAAGGAGACAATATCGTCTCTGGCTAAAGGCGACAATACCTCATCTCTGGCAAAAGGCGACAATACCTCATCTCTGGCTAACTGCGACAATATCTCATCTCTGGCTAAAGGCGACAATATCTCTGGCTAAAGGCGACAATATCTCTGGCTAAAGGCAACAATATCTCTGGCTAAAGGCGACAATATCTCTGGCTAAATGCGACAATATCTCATCTCTGGCTAAAGGCGACAATATCTCTGGCTAAAGGCGACAATATTTCTGGCTAAAGGCAACAATATCTCTGGCTAAAGGCGACAATATCTCTGGCTAAAGGCGACAATATCTCATCTCTGGCTAAAGGCGACAATAACTCTGGCTAAAGGCGAAAATATATCTGGCTAAAAGCGACAATATCTCATCTCTGGCTAAAGGCGAAAATATCTCATCTCTGGCTAAAGGCGACAATATCTCATATCTGGCCAAAGTCGACAATATCTCATCTCTTGCTAAAGGCGACAATATCTCATCTCTGCCTAAAGGCGACACTATTTCTGGCTAATGGTGACAATATCTCTGGCTAAAGGCGACAATATCTCATCTCTCGCTAAAGGCGACAATATCTCATCTCAGGCGAAATGAGGCAATATCTCATCTCTGGTTAAAGGCGGCAATATCTCATCTCTGGCTAAAGGCGACAATACCTCATCTCTGGCTAACTGCGACAATATCTCATCTCTGGCTAAAGGCGACAATATCTCTGGCTAAAGGCGACAATATCTCTGGCTAAAGGCGACAATATCTCTGGCTAAATGCGACAATATCTCATCTCTGGCTAAAGGCGACAATATCACTGGCTAAAGGCGACAATATTTCTGGCTAAAGGCAACAAAATCTCTGGCTAAAGGCGACAATATCTCTGGCTAAAGGCGACAATATCTCAACTCTGGCTGAAGGCGACAATATCATCTCTGGCTAAAGGCGACAATACCTCATCTCTGGCTAAAGGCGACAATATCTCATCTCTGGCTAAAGGCGACAATATCTCATCTCTGGCTATAGGCGACAATATCTCATCTCTGCCTAAAGGCGACAATATCTCATCTCTGCCTAAAGGCGACAATATCTCATCTCTGGCTAAAGGCGACAATACCTCATTACTGGCTAAAGGCGACAATATCTCATCTCTGGCTAAAGGCGACAATACCTCATCTCTGGCTAAATGAGGCAAAATCTCATCTCTGGCTAAAGGCGATAATATCTCAACTCTGGCTAAAGGCGACAATATCTCATCTCTGGCTAAAGGCGACAATATCTCATCTCTGGCTAAAGGCGACAATACCTCATCTCTGGCTAACTGCGACAATATCTCATCTCTGGCTAAAGGCGACAATATCTATGGCTAAAGGCGACAATATCTCTGGCTAAATGCAACAATATCTCTGGCTAAAGGCGACAATATCTCATCTCTGGCTAAAGGCGACAATATCTCATCACTGGCTAAAGGCGACAACATCGTCTCAGGCTAAAGGCGACAATACCTCATCTCTGGCTAAAGGAGACAATATCGTCTCTGGCTAAAGGCGACAATACCTCATCTCTGGCTAACTGCGACAATATCTCATCTCTGGCTAAAGGCGACAATATCTATGGCTAAAGAAGACAATATCTCTGGCTAAATGCAACAATATCTCTGGCTAAAGGCGACAACATCGTCTCTGGCTAAAGGCGACAATACCTCATCTCTGGGTAAAGGAGACAATATCGTCTCTGGCTAAAGGCGACAATACCTCATTACTGGCTAAAGGCGACAATATCTCATCTCTGGCTAAAGGCGACAATACCTCATCTCTGGCTAAATGAGGCAAAATCTCTGGCTAAAGGAGACAATATCTCTGGCTAAAGGCGACAATATCTCATCTCTGGCTAAAGGCGACACTATTTCTGGCTAATGGTGACAATATCTCTGGCTAAAGGCGACAATATCTCATCTCTCGCTAAAGGCGACAATATCTCATCTCAGGCGAAATGAGGCAATATCTCATCTCTGGATAAAGGCGGCAATATCTCATCTCTGGCTAAAGGCGACAATACCTCATCTCTGGCTAACTGCGACAATATCTCATCTCTGGCTAAAGGCGACAATATCTCTGGCTAAAGGCGACAATATCTCTGGCTAAAGGCAACAATATCTCTGGCTAAAGGCGACAATATCTCTGGCTAAATGCGACAATATCTCATCTCTGGCTAAAGGCGACAATATCTCTGGCTAAAGGCGACAATATTTCTGGCTAAAGGCAACAATATCTCTGGCTAAAGGCGACAATATCTCTGGCTAAAGGCGACAATATCTCAACTCTGGCTGAAGGCGACAATATCATCTCTGGCTAAAGGCGACAATACCTCATCTCTGGCTAAAGGCGACAATATCTCATCTCTGGCTAAAGGCGACAATATCTCATCTCTGGCTAAAGGCGACAACATCGTCTCTGGCTAAAGGCGACAATACCTCATCTCTGGCTAAAGGAGACAATATCGTCTCTGGCTAAAGGCGACAATACCTCATCTCTGGCTAACTGCGACAATATCTCATCTCTGGCTAAAGGCGATAATATCTATGGCTAAAGGCGACAATATCTCTGGCTAAATGCAACAATATCTCTGGCTAAAGGCGACAATATCTCATCTCTGGCTAAAGGCGACAATATCTCATCTCTGGCTATAGGCGACAATATCTCATCTCTGCCTAAAGGCGACAATATCTCATCTCTGCCTAAAGGCGACAATACCTCATTACTGGCTAAAGGCGACAATATCTCATCTCTGGCTAAAGGCGACAATACCTCATCTCTGGCTAAATGAGGCAAAATCTCTGGCTAAAGGAGACAATATCTCTGGCTAAAGGCGACAATATCTCATCTCTGGCTAAAGGCGACAATATCTCATCTCTGGCTAAAGGCGACAATATCTCAACTCTGGCTAAAGGCGACAATATCTCATCTCTACCTAAAGGCGACAATATCTCATCTCTGGCTAAAGGCGACAATACCTCATCTCTGGCTAACTGCGAGAATATCTCATCTCTGGCTAAAGGCGACAATATCTCTGGCTAAAGGCGACAATATCTCTGGCTAAAGGCAACAATATCTCTGGCTAAAGGCGACAATATCTCTGGCTAAATGCGACAATATCTCATCTCTGGCTAAAGGCGACAATATCTCTGGCTAAAGGCGACAATATCTCTGGCTAAAGGCAACAATATCTCTGGCTAAAGGCGACAATATCTCTGGCTAAAGGCGACAATATCTCAACTCTGGCTAAAGGCGACAATATCATCTCTGGCTAAAGGCGACAATACCTCATCTCTGACTAAAGGAGACAATATCGTCTCTGGCTAAAGGCGACAATACCTCATCTCTGGCAAAAGGCGACAATACCTCATCTCTGGCTATAGGCGACAATATCTCATCTCTGGCTTAAGGCGACAATATCTCATCTCTGGCTATAGGCGACAATATCTCATTTCTGCCTAAAGGCGACAATATCTCATCTCTGCCTAAAGGCGACAATATCTCATCTCAGGCTAAAGGCGACAATACCTCATTACTGGCTAAAGGCGACAATATCTCATCTCTGGCTAAAGGCGACAATACCTCATCTCTGGCTAAATGAGGCAAAATCTCATCTCTGGCTAAAGGCGATAATATCTCAACTCTGGCTAAAGGCGACAATATCTCATCTCTGGCTAAAGGCGACAATATCTCATCTCTGGCTAAAGGCGACAATACCTCATCTCTGGCTAACTGCGACAATATCTCATCTCTGGCTAAAGGCGACAATATCTCTGGCTAAAGGCGACAATATCTCATCTCTGGCTAAATGCAACAATATCTCTGGCTAAAGGCGACAATATCTCATCTCTGGCTAAAGGCGACAATATCTCATCTCTGGCTAAAGGCGACAACATCGTCTCTGGCTAAAGGCGACAATACCTCATTTCTGGCTAAAGGAGACAATATCGTCTCTGGCTAAAGGCGACAATACCTCATCTCTGGCTAACTGCGACAATATCTCATCTCTGGCTAAAGGCGACAATATCTATGGCTAAAGGCGACAATATCTCTGGCTAAATGCAACAATATCTCTGGCTAAAGGCGACAATATCTCATCTCTGGCTAAAGGCGACAATATCTCATCTCTGGCTAAAGGCGACAACATCGTCTCTGGCTAAAGGCGACAATACCTCATCCCTGGGTAAAGGAGACAATATCGTCTCTGGCTAAAGGCGACAATACCTCATCTCTGGCTAAAGGCGACAATATCTCATCTCTGGCTAAAGGCGACAATATCTCATCTCTGGCTATAGGTGACAATATCTCATCTCTACCTAAAGGCGACAATATCTCATCTCTGCCTAAAGGCGACAATATCACATCTCTGGCTAAAGGCGACAATACATCATTACTGGCAAAAGGCGACAATATCTCATCTCTGGCTAAAGGCGAAAATATCTCATCTCTGGCTAAAGGCGACAGTATCTCATCTCTGGCTAAAGGCGACAATATCTCATCTCAGGTGAAATGAGGCAATATCTCTGGCTAATGCGACAATATCTCTTCTCTGCCTAAAGGTGACAATATCACATCTCTGGCTAAAGGCGACAATACCTCATTACTGGCTAAAGGCGACAATATCTCATCTCAGGCGAAATGAGGCAATATCTCATCTCTGGTTAAAGGCGGCAATATCTCATCTCTGGCTAAAGGCGACAATACCTCATCTCTGGCTAACTGCGACAATATCTCATCTCTGGCTAAAGGCGACAATATCTCTGGCTAAAGGCGACAATATCTCTGGCTAAAGGCGACAATATCTCTGGCTAAATGCGACAATATCTCATCTCTGGCTAAAGGCGACAATATCACTGGCTAAAGGCGACAATATTTCTGGCTAAAGGCAACAAAATCTCTGGCTAAAGGCGACAATATCTCTGGCTAAAGGCGACAATATCTCAACTCTGGCTGAAGGCGACAATATCATCTCTGGCTAAAGGCGACAATACCTCATCTCTGGCTAAAGGCGACAATATCTCATCTCTGGCTAAAGGCGACAATATCTCATCTCTGGCTATAGGCGACAATATCTCATCTCTGCCTAAAGGCGACAATATCTCATCTCTGCCTAAAGGCGACAATATCTCATCTCTGGCTAAAGGCGACAATACCTCATTACTGGCTAAAGGCGACAATATCTCATCTCTGGCTAAAGGCGACAATACCTCATCTCTGGCTAAATGAGGCAAAATCTCATCTCTGGCTAAAGGCGATAATATCTCAACTCTGGCTAAAGGCGACAATATCTCATCTCTGGCTAAAGGCGACAATATCTCATCTCTGGCTAAAGGCGACAATACCTCATCTCTGGCTAACTGCGACAATATCTCATCTCTGGCTAAAGGCGACAATATCTATGGCTAAAGGCGACAATATCTCTGGCTAAATGCAACAATATCTCTGGCTAAAGGCGACAATATCTCATCTCTGGCTAAAGGCGACAATATCTCATCACTGGCTAAAGGCGACAACATCGTCTCAGGCTAAAGGCGACAATACCTCATCTCTGGCTAAAGGAGACAATATCGTCTCTGGCTAAAGGCGACAATACCTCATCTCTGGCTAACTGCGACAATATCTCATCTCTGGCTAAAGGCGACAATATCTATGGCTAAAGAAGACAATATCTCTGGCTAAATGCAACAATATCTCTGGCTAAAGGCGACAACATCGTCTCTGGCTAAAGGCGACAATACCTCATCTCTGGGTAAAGGAGACAATATCGTCTCTGGCTAAAGGCGACAATACCTCATTACTGGCTAAAGGCGACAATATCTCATCTCTGGCTAAAGGCGACAATACCTCATCTCTGGCTAAATGAGGCAAAATCTCTGGCTAAAGGAGACAATATCTCTGGCTAAAGGCGACAATATCTCATCTCTGGCTAAAGGCGACACTATTTCTGGCTAATGGTGACAATATCTCTGGCTAAAGGCGACAATATCTCATCTCTCGCTAAAGGCGACAATATCTCATCTCAGGCGAAATGAGGCAATATCTCATCTCTGGATAAAGGCGGCAATATCTCATCTCTGGCTAAAGGCGACAATACCTCATCTCTGGCTAACTGCGACAATATCTCATCTCTGGCTAAAGGCGACAATATCTCTGGCTAAAGGCGACAATATCTCTGGCTAAAGGCAACAATATCTCTGGCTAAAGGCGACAATATCTCTGGCTAAATGCGACAATATCTCATCTCTGGCTAAAGGCGACAATATCTCTGGCTAAAGGCGACAATATTTCTGGCTAAAGGCAACAATATCTCTGGCTAAAGGCGACAATATCTCTGGCTAAAGGCGACAATATCTCAACTCTGGCTGAAGGCGACAATATCATCTCTGGCTAAAGGCGACAATACCTCATCTCTGGCTAAAGGCGACAATATCTCATCTCTGGCTAAAGGCGACAATATCTCATCTCTGGCTAAAGGCGACAACATCGTCTCTGGCTAAAGGCGACAATACCTCATCTCTGGCTAAAGGAGACAATATCGTCTCTGGCTAAAGGCGACAATACCTCATCTCTGGCTAACTGCGACAATATCTCATCTCTGGCTAAAGGCGATAATATCTATGGCTAAAGGCGACAATATCTCTGGCTAAATGCAACAATATCTCTGGCTAAAGGCGACAATATCTCATCTCTGGCTAAAGGCGACAATATCTCATCTCTGGCTATAGGCGACAATATCTCATCTCTGCCTAAAGGCGACAATATCTCATCTCTGCCTAAAGGCGACAATACCTCATTACTGGCTAAAGGCGACAATATCTCATCTCTGGCTAAAGGCGACAATACCTCATCTCTGGCTAAATGAGGCAAAATCTCTGGCTAAAGGAGACAATATCTCTGGCTAAAGGCGACAATATCTCATCTCTGGCTAAAGGCGACAATATCTCATCTCTGGCTAAAGGCGACAATATCTCAACTCTGGCTAAAGGCGACAATATCTCATCTCTACCTAAAGGCGACAATATCTCATCTCTGGCTAAAGGCGACAATACCTCATCTCTGGCTAACTGCGAGAATATCTCATCTCTGGCTAAAGGCGACAATATCTCTGGCTAAAGGCGACAATATCTCTGGCTAAAGGCAACAATATCTCTGGCTAAAGGCGACAATATCTCTGGCTAAATGCGACAATATCTCATCTCTGGCTAAAGGCGACAATATCTCTGGCTAAAGGCGACAATATCTCTGGCTAAAGGCAACAATATCTCTGGCTAAAGGCGACAATATCTCTGGCTAAAGGCGACAATATCTCAACTCTGGCTAAAGGCGACAATATCATCTCTGGCTAAAGGCGACAATACCTCATCTCTGACTAAAGGAGACAATATCGTCTCTGGCTAAAGGCGACAATACCTCATCTCTGGCAAAAGGCGACAATACCTCATCTCTGGCTATAGGCGACAATATCTCATCTCTGGCTTAAGGCGACAATATCTCATCTCTGGCTATAGGCGACAATATCTCATTTCTGCCTAAAGGCGACAATATCTCATCTCTGCCTAAAGGCGACAATATCTCATCTCAGGCTAAAGGCGACAATACCTCATTACTGGCTAAAGGCGACAATATCTCATCTCTGGCTAAAGGCGACAATACCTCATCTCTGGCTAAATGAGGCAAAATCTCATCTCTGGCTAAAGGCGATAATATCTCAACTCTGGCTAAAGGCGACAATATCTCATCTCTGGCTAAAGGCGACAATATCTCATCTCTGGCTAAAGGCGACAATACCTCATCTCTGGCTAACTGCGACAATATCTCATCTCTGGCTAAAGGCGACAATATCTCTGGCTAAAGGCGACAATATCTCATCTCTGGCTAAATGCAACAATATCTCTGGCTAAAGGCGACAATATCTCATCTCTGGCTAAAGGCGACAATATCTCATCTCTGGCTAAAGGCGACAACATCGTCTCTGGCTAAAGGCGACAATACCTCATTTCTGGCTAAAGGAGACAATATCGTCTCTGGCTAAAGGCGACAATACCTCATCTCTGGCTAACTGCGACAATATCTCATCTCTGGCTAAAGGCGACAATATCTATGGCTAAAGGCGACAATATCTCTGGCTAAATGCAACAATATCTCTGGCTAAAGGCGACAATATCTCATCTCTGGCTAAAGGCGACAATATCTCATCTCTGGCTAAAGGCGACAACATCGTCTCTGGCTAAAGGCGACAATACCTCATCTCTGGGTAAAGGAGACAATATCGTCTCTGGCTAAAGGCGACAATACCTCATCTCTGGCTAAAGGCGACAATATCTCATCTCTGGCTAAAGGCGACAATATCTCATCTCTGGCTATAGGTGACAATATCTCATCTCTACCTAAAGGCGACAATATCTCATCTCTGCCTAAAGGCGACAATATCACATCTCTGGCTAAAGGCGACAATACATCATTACTGGCAAAAGGCGACAATATCTCATATCTGGCTAAAGGCGAAAATATCTCATCTCTGGCTAAAGGCGACAGTATCTCATCTCTGGCTAAAGGCGACAATATCTCATCTCAGGTGAAATGAGGCAATATCTCTGGCTAATGCGACAATATCTCTTCTCTGCCTAAAGGTGACAATATCACATCTCTGGCTAAAGGCGACAATACCTCATTACTGGCTAAAGGCGACAATATCTCATCTCTGGCTAATGGCGACAATACCTCATCTCTGGCTAAATGAGGCAAAATCTCTGGCTAAAGGAGACAATATCTCATCTCTGGCTAAAGGCGACAATATCTCATCTCTGGCTAAAGGCGATAATATCTCAACTCTGGCTAAAGGCGACAATATCTCATCTCTACCTAAAGGCGACAATATCTCATCTCTGGCTAAAGGCGACAATACCTCATCTCTGGCTAACTGCGACAATATCTCATCTCTGGCTAAAGGCGACAATATCTCTGGCTAAAGGCGACAATATCTCTGGCTAAAGGCAACAATATCTCTGGCTAAAGGCGACAATATCTCTGGCTAAATGCGACAATATCTCATCTCTGGCTAAAGGCGACAATATCTCTGGCTAAAGGCGACAATATCTCTGGCTAAAGGCAACAATATCTCTGGCTAAAGGCGACAATATCTCTGGCTAAAGGCGACAATATCTCAACTCTGGCTAAAGGCGACAATATCATCTCTGGCTAAAGGCGACAATACCTCATCTCTGACTAAAGGAGACAATATCGTCTCTGGCTAAAGGCGACAATACCTCATCTCTGGCAAAAGGCGACAATACCTCATCTCTGGCTAACTGCGACAATATCTCATCTCTGGCTAAAGGCGACAATATCTCTGGCTAAAGGCGACAATATCTCTGGCTAAAGGCAACAATATCTCTGGCTAAAGGCGACAATATCTCTGGCTAAATGCGACAATATCTCATCTCTGGCTAAAGGCGACAATATCTCTGGCTAAAGGCGACAATATTTCTGGCTAAAGGCAACAATATCTCTGGCTAAAGGCGACAATATCTCTGGCTAAAGGCGACAATATCTCAACTCTGGCTGAAGGCGACAATATCATCTCTGGCTAAAGGCGACAATACCTCATCTCTGGCTAAAGGCGACAATATCTCATCTCTGGCTAAAGGCGACAATATCTCATCTCTGGCTATAGGCGACAATATCTCATCTCTGCCTAAAGGCGACAATATCTCATCTCTGCCTAAAGGCGACAATATCTCATCTCTGGCTAAAGGCGACAATACCTCATTACTGGCTAAAGGCGACAATATCTCATCTCTGGCTAAAGGCGACAATACCTCATCTCTGGCTAAATGAGGCAAAATCTCATCTCTGGCTAAAGGCGATAATATCTCAACTCTGGCTAAAGGCGACAATATCTCATCTCTGGCTAAAGGCGACAATATCTCATCTCTGGCTAAAGGCGACAATACCTCATCTCTGGCTAACTGCGACAATATCTCATCTCTGGCTAAAGGCGACAATATCTATGGCTAAAGGCGACAATATCTCTGGCTAAATGCAACAATATCTCTGGCTAAAGGCGACAATATCTCATCTCTGGCTAAAGGCGACAATATCTCATCTCTGGCTAAAGGCGACAACATCGTCTCTGGCTAAAGGCGACAATACCTCATCTCTGGCTAAAGGAGACAATATCGTCTCTGGCTAAAGGCGACAATACCTCATCTCTGGCTAACTGCGACAATATCTCATCTCTGGCTAAAGGCGATAATATCTATGGCTAAAGGCGACAATATCTCTGGCTAAATGCAACAATATCTCTGGCTAAAGGCGACAATATCTCATCTCTGGCTAAAGGCGACAATATCTCATCTCTGGCTATAGGCGACAATATCTCATCTCTGCCTAAAGGCGACAATATCTCATCTCTGCCTAAAGGCGACAATACCTCATTACTGGCTAAAGGCGACAATATCTCATCTCTGGCTATAGGCGACAATATCTCATCTCTGCCTAAAGGCGACAATATCTCATCTCTGCCTAAAGGCGACAATATCTCATCTCTGGCTAAAGGCGACAATACCTCATTACTGGCTAAAGGCGACAATATCTCATCTCTGGCTAAAGGCGACAATACCTCATCTCTGGCTAAATGAGGCAAAATCTCATCTCTGGCTAAAGGCGATAATATCTCAACTCTGGCTAAAGGCGACAATATCTCATCTCTGGCTAAAGGCGACAATATCTCATCTCTGGCTAAAGGCGACAATACCTCATCTCTGTCTAACTGCGACAATATCTCATCTCTGGCTAAAGGCGACAATATCTCTGGCTAAAGGCGACAATATCTCTGGCTAAATGCAACAATATCTCTGGCTAAAGGCGACAATATCTCATCTCTGGCTAAAGGCGACAATATCTCATCTCTGGCTAAAGGCGACAATATCTCATCTCTGGCTAAAGGAGACAATATCGTCTCTGGCTAAAGGCGACAATACCTCATCTCTGGCTAACTGCGACAATATCTCATCTCTGGCTAAAGGCGATAATATCTATGGCTAAAGGCGACAATATCTCTGGCTAAATGCAACAATATCTCTGGCTAAAGGCGACAATATCTCATCTCTGGCTAAAGGCGACAATATCTCATCTCTGGCTATAGGCGACAATATCTCATCTCTGCCTAAAGGCGACAATATCTCATCTCTGCCTAAAGGCGACAATACCTCATTACTGGCTAAATGCGACAATATCTCATCTCTGGCTAAAGGCGGCAATACCTCATCTCTGGCTAAATGAGGCAAAATCTCTGGCTAAAGGAGACAATATCTCTGGCTAAAGGCGACAATATCTCATCTCTGGCTAAAGGCGACAATATCTCATCTCTGGCTAAAGGCGACAATATCTCAACTCTGGCTAAAGGCGACAATATCTCATCTCTACCTAAAGGCGACAATATCTCATCTCTGGCTAAAGGCGACAATACCTCATCTCTGGCTAACTGCGACAATATCTCATCTCTGGCTAAAGGCGACAATATCTCTGGCTAAAGGCGACAATATCTCTGGCTAAAGGCAACAATATCTCTGGCTAAAGGCGACAATATCTCTGGCTAAATGCGACAATATCTCATCTCTGGCTAAAGGCGACAATATCTCATCTCTGGCTAAAGGCGACAATATCTCTGGCTAAAGGCGACAATATTTCTGGCTAAAGGCAACAATATCTCTGGCTAAAGGCGACAATATCTCTGGCTAAAGGCGACAATATCTCAACTCTGGCTGAAGGCGACAATATCATCTCTGGCTAAAGGCGACAATACCTCATCTCTGGCTAAAGGCGACAATATCTCATCTCTGGCTAAAGGCGACAATATCTCATCTCTGGCTATAGGCGACAATATCTCATCTCTGCCTAAAGGCGACAATATCTCATCTCTGCCTAAAGGCGACAATATCTCATCTCTGGCTAAAGGCGACAATACCTCATTACTGGCTAAAGGCGACAATATCTCATCTCTGGCTAAAGGCGACAATACCTCATCTCTGGCTAAATGAGGCAAAATCTCATCTCTGGCTAAAGGCGATAATATCTCAACTCTGGCTAAAGGCGACAATATCTCATCTCTGGCTAAAGGCGACAATATCTCATCTCTGGCTAAAGGCGACAATACCTCATCTCTGGCTAACTGCGACAATATATCATCTCTGGCTAAAGGCGACAATATCTATGGCTAAAGGCGACAATATCTCTGGCTAAATGCAACAATATCTCTGGCTAAAGGCGACAATATCTCATCTCTGGCTAAAGGCGACAATATCTCATCTCTGGCTAAAGGCGACAACATCGTCTCTGGCTAAAGGCGACAATACCTCATCTCTGGCTAAAGGAGACAATATCGTCTCTGGCTAAAGGCGACAATACCTCATCTCTGGCTAACTGCGACAATATCTCATCTCTGGCTAAAGGCGATAATATCTATGGCTAAAGGCGACAATATCTCTGGCTAAATGCAACAATATCTCTGGCTAAAGGCGACAATATCTCATCTCTGTCTAAAGGCGACAATATCTCATCTCTGGCTATAGGCGACAATATCTCATCTCTGCCTAAAGGCGACAATATCTCATCTCTGCCTAAAGGCGACAATACCTCATTACTGGCTAAAGGCGACAATATCTCATCTCTGGCTATAGGCGACAATATCTCATCTCTGCCTAAAGGCGACAATATCTCATCTCTGCCTAAAGGCGACAATATCTCATCTCTGGCTAAAGGCGACAATACCTCATTACTGGCTAAAGGCGACAATATCTCATCTCTGGCTAAAGGCGACAATACCTCATCTCTGGCTAAATGAGGCAAAATCTCATCTCTGGCTAAAGGCGATAATATCTCAACTCTGGCTAAAGGCGACAATATCTCATCTCTGGCTAAATCGACAATATCTCATCTCTGGCTAAAGGCGACAATACCTCATCTCTGGCTAACTGCGACAATATCTCATCTCTGGCTAAAGGCGACAATATCTATGGCTAAAGGCGACAATATCTCTGGCTAAATGCAACAATATCTCTGGCTAAAGGCGACAATATCTCATCTCTGGCTAAAGGCGACAATATCTCATCTCTGGCTAAAGGCGACAACATCGTCTCTGGCTAAAGGCGACAATACCTCATCTCTGGCTAAAGGAGACAATATCGTCTCTGGCTAAAGGCGACAATACCTCATCTCTGGCTAACTGCGACAATATCTCATCTCTGGCTAAAGGCGATAATATCTATGGCTAAAGGCGACAATATCTCTGGCTAAATGCAACAATATCTCTGGCTAAAGGCGACAATATCTCATCTCTGGCTAAAGGCGACAATATCTCATCTCTGGCTATAGGCGACAATATCTCATCTCTGCCTAAAGGCGACAATATCTCTTCTCTGCCTAAAGGTGACAATATCACATCTCTGGCTAAAGGCGACAATACCTCATCTCTGGCAAAAGGCGACAATACCTCATCTCTGGCTAAAGGCGACAATATCTCATCTCTGGCTTAAGGCGACAATATCTCATCTCTGGCTATAGGCGACAATATCTCATTTCTGCCTAAAGGCGACAATATCTCATCTCTGCCTAAAGGTGACAATATCTCATCTCAGGCTAAAGGCGACAATACCTCATTACTGGCTAAAGGCGACAATATCTCATCTCTGGCTAAAGGCGACAATACCTCATCTCTGGCTAAATGAGGCAAAATCTCATCTCTGGCCAAAGGCGATAATATCTCAACTCTGGCTAAAGGCGACAATATCTCATCTCTGGCTAAAGGCGACAATATCTCATCTCTGGCTAAAGGCGACAATATCTCAACTCTGGCTAAAGGCGACAATATCTCATCTCTACCTAAAGGCGACAATATCTCATCTCTGGCTAAAGGCGACAATACCTCATCTCTGGCTAACTGCGACAATATCTCATCTCTGGCTAAAGGCGACAATATCTCTGGCTAAAGGCGACAATATCTCTGGCTAAAGGCAACAATATCTCTGGCTAAAGGCGACAATATCTCTGGCTAAATGCGACAATATCTCATCTCTGGCTAAAGGCGACAATATCTCTGGCTAAAGGCGACAATATCTCTGGCTAAAGGCAACAATATCTCTGGCTAAAGGCGACAATATCTCTGGCTAAAGGCGACAATATCTCAACTCTGGCTAAAGTCGACAATATCATCTCTGGCTAAAGGCGACAATACCTCATCTCTGACTAAAGGAGACAATATCGTCTCTGGCTAAAGGCGACAATACCTCATCTCTGGCAAAAGGCGACAATACCTCATCTCTGGCTAACTGCGACAATATCTCATCTCTGGCTAAAGGCGATAATATCTATGTCTAAAGGCGACAATATCTCTGGCTAAATGCAACAATATCTCTGGCTAAAGGCGACAATATCTCATCTCTGTCTAAAGGCGACAATATCTCATCTCTGGCTATAGGCGACAATATCTCATCTCTGCCTAAAGGCGACAATATCTCATCTCTGCCTAAAGGCGACAATACCTCATTACTGGCTAAAGGCGACAATATCTCATCTCTGGCTATAGGCGACAATATCTCATCTCTGCCTAAAGGCAACAATATCTCATCTCTGCCTAAAGGCGACAATATCTCATCTCTGGCTAAAGGCGACAATACCTCATTACTGGCTAAAGGCGACAATATCTCATCTCTGGCTAAAGGCGACAATACCTCATCTCTGGCTAAATGAGGCAAAATCTCATCTCTGGCTAAAGGCGATAATATCTCAACTCTGGCTAAAGGCGACAATATCTCATCTCTGGCTAAATCGACAATATCTCATCTCTGGCTAAAGGCGACAATACCTCATCTCTGGCTAACTGCGACAATATCTCATCTCTGGCTAAAGGCGACAATATCTATGGCTAAAGGCGACAATATCTCTGGCTAAATGCAACAATATCTCTGGCTAAAGGCGACAATATCTCATCTCTGGCTAAAGGCGACAATATCTCATCTCTGGCTGAAGGCGACAACATCGTCTCTGGCTAAAGGCGACAATACCTCATCTCTGGCTAAAGGAGACAATATCGTCTCTGGCTAAAGGCGACAATACCTCATCTCTGGCTAACTGCGACAATATCTCATCTCTGGCTAAAGGCGATAATATCTATGGCTAAAGGCGACAATATCTCTGGCTAAATGCAACAATATCTCTGGCTAAAGGCGACAATATCTCATCTCTGGCTAAAGGCGACAATATCTCATCTCTGGCTATAGGCGACAATATCTCATCTCTGCCTAAAGGCGACAATATCTCTTCTCTGCCTAAAGGTGACAATATCACATCTCTGGCTAAAGGCGACAATACCTCATCTCTGGCAAAAGGCGACAATACATCATCTCTGGCTAAAGGCGACAATATCTCATCTCTGGCTTAAGGCGACAATATCTCATCTCTGGCTATAGGCGACAATATCTCATTTCTGCCTAAAGGCGACAATATCTCATCTCTGCCTAAAGGTGACAATATCTCATCTCAGGCTAAAGGCGACAATACCTCATTACTGGCTAAAGGCGACAATATCTCATCTCTGGCTAAAGGCGACAATACCTCATCTCTGGCTAAATGAGGCAAAATCTCATCTCTGGCTAAAGGCGATAATATCTCAACTCTGGCTAAAGGCGACAATATCTCATCTCTGGCTAAAGGCGACAATATCTCATCTCTGGCTAAAGGCGACAATATCTCAACTCTGGCTAAAGGCGACAATATCTCATCTCTACCTAAAGGCGACAATATCTCATCTCTGGCTAAAGGCGACAATACCTCATCTCTGGCTAACTGCGACAATATCTCATCTCTGGCTAAAGGCGACAATATCTCTGGCTAAAGGCGACAATATCTCTGGCTAAAGGCAACAATATCTCTGGCTAAAGGCGACAATATCTCTGGCTAAATGCGACAATATCTCATCTCTGGCTAAAGGCGACAATATCTCTGGCTAAAGGCGACAATATCTCTGGCTAAAGGCAACAATATCTCTGGCTAAAGGCGACAATATCTCTGGCTAAAGGCGACAATATCTCAACTCTGGCTAAAGTCGACAATATCATCTCTGGCTAAAGGCGACAATACCTCATCTCTGACTAAAGGAGACAATATCGTCTCTGGCTAAAGGCGACAATACCTCATCTCTGGCAAAAGGCGACAATACCTCATCTCTGGCTAAAGGCGACAATATCTCATCTCTGGCTTAAGGCGACAATATCTCATCTCTGGCTATAGGCGACAATATCTCATTTCTGCCTAAAGGCGACAATATCTCATCTCTGCCTAAAGGTGACAATATCTCATCTCAGGCTAAAGGCGACAATACCTCATTACTGGCTAAAGGCGACAATATCTCATCTCTGGCTAAAGGCGACAATACCTCATCTCTGGCTAAATGAGGCAAAATCTCATCTCTGGCTAAAGGCGATAATATCTCAACTCTGGCTAAAGGCGACAATATCTCATCTCTGGCTAAAGGCGACAATATCTCATCTCTGGCTAAAGGCGACAATACCTCATCTCTGGCTAACTGCGACAATATCTCATCTCTGGCTAAAGGCGACAATATCTATGGCTAAAGGCGACAATATCTCTGGCTAAATGCAACAATATCTCTGGCTAAAGGCGACAATATCTCATCTCTGGCTAAAGGCGACAATATCTCATCTCTGGCTAAAGGCGACAACATCGTCTCTGGCTAAAGGCGACAATACCTCATCTCTGGCTAAAGGAGACAATATCGTCTCTGGCTAAAGGCGACAATACCTCATCTCTGGCTAACTGCGACAATATCTCATCTCTGGCTAAAGGCGACAATATCTATGGCTAAAGGCGACAATATCTCTGGCTAAATGCAACAATATCTCTGGCTAAAGGCGACAATATCTCATCTCTGGCTAAAGGCGACAATATCTCATCTCTGGCTAAAGGCGACAACATCGTCTCTGGCTAAAGGCGACAATACCTCATCTCTGGGTAAAGGAGACAATATCGTCTCTGGCTAAAGGCGACAATACCTCATCTCTGGCTAAAGGCGACAATATCTCATCTCTGGCTAAAGGCGACAATATCTCATCTCTGGCTATAGGTGACAATATCTCATCTCTACCTAAAGGCGACAATATCTCATCTCTGCCTAAAGGCGACAATATCACATCTCTGGCTAAAGGCGACAATACATCATTACTGGCTAAAGGCGACAATATCTCATCTCTGGCTAAAGGCGACAATACCACATCTCTGCCTAAAGGCGACAATATCTCATCTGTGGTTAAAGGCGACAATATCTCATCTCTGGCTAAAGGCGAAAATATCTCATCTCTGGCTAAAGGCGACAGTATCTCATCTCTGGCTAAAGGCGACAATATCTCATCTCAGGTGAAATGAGGCAATATCTCTGGCTAAAGGCGACAATATCTCTTCTCTGCCTAAAGGTGACAATATCACATCTCTGGCTAAAGGCGACAATACCTCATTACTGGCTAAAGGCGACAATATCTCATCTCTGGCTAATGGCGACAATACCTCATCTCTGGCTAAATGAGGCAAAATCTCTGGCTAAAGGAGACAATATCTCTGGCTAAAGGCGACAATATCTCATCTCTGGCTAATGGCGAGAATATCTCATCTCTGCCTAAAGGCGACAATATCTCTGGCTAAAGGCGACAATATCTCTTGCTAAAGGCGGCAATATCTCTGGCTAAAGGCGGCAATATCTCTGGCTAAAGTCGGCAAAATCTCATCTCTGCCTAAAGTAGACAATACCTCACCTCTGGCTAAAGGCAACTGTATCTCATCTCGGGCTAAAGGCGACAATATCTCATCTCAGGTTAAATGCGACAATATCTCATCTCTGGCTATAGGCGACAATATCTCATCTCTGGCTAAAGGCGACAATATCTCATCTCTGGCTATAGGCGACAATATCTCATCTCTGCCTAAGGGCGACAATATCTCATCTCTGCCTAAAGGCGACAATATCTCATCTCTGGCTAAAGGCGACAATATCTCATCTCTGGCTAAAGGCGACAATATCGCATCTGGCTAAAGGCGACAATACCTCATCTCTCGCTAAAGGCGACAATATCTCATCTCTGCCTAAAGGCGACAATATCTCATCTCTGGCTATAGGTGACAATATCTCATCTCTGGCTAAAGGCGACAATATCTCATCTCTGCCTAAAGGCGACAATATCTCTGGCTAAAGGCGACAATATCTCATCTCTGGCTAAAGGCGACAATATCTCATCTCTGGCTAAAGGCGACAATATCTCTGGCTAAAGGCGAGAATATCTCATTTCTGGCTAATGGCGACAATATCTCATCTCTGACTAAAGGCGACAATATCTCTGGCTAAAGGCGACAATATCTCTTGCTAAAGGCGACAATATCTCTGGCTAAAGGCGGCAATATCTCTGGCTAAAGTCGACAAAACCTCATCTCTGCCTAAAGTAGACAATACCTCATCTCTGACTAAAGGCAACGGTATCTCATCTCTGGCTAAAGGCGACAACATCTCATATCTGGCTTTAGGCGACAGTATCTCATCTCTGGCTATAGGCGACAATATCTCATCTCAGGTTAAATGCGACAATATCTCATCTCTGGCTAAAGGCGACAATATCTCATCTCTGGCTAAAGGCGACAATATCTTATCTCTGGATAAAGGCGACAATATCTCATATCTGGTTAAATGCGACAATATCTCATCTCTGGCTAAAGGCGACAATATCTCATCTCTGGCTAAAAGTGACAATATCTCATCTCAGGCGAAATGAGGCAATATCTCATCTCTGGCTAAAGGCGGCAATATCTCATCTCTGGCTAAATGCGACAATATCTCATCTCTGGTTAAAGGCGACAATATCTCATCTCTGGCTAAAGGCGATAATACCTCATCTCTGGCTAAAGACGACAATATCTCATCTCTGGCTAATGGCGACAATATCTCATCTCTGGCTAAAGGCGACAATATCTCATCTCTGCCTAAAGGCAACAATACCTCATCTCTGGCAAAATGCGACAATATATCTGGCTAAAGGCGATAATAGATCTGGCTAAAGGCGACAATAGATCTGGCTAAAGGCGACAATATCTCATCTCTTCGGAAATGAGGCAATATCTCATCTCTGGCTAAAGGCGACAATATCTCATATCTGGCCAAAGGCGACAATATCTCATCTCTTGCTAAAGGTGAAAATATCTCATCTCTAGCTAAAGGCAACAATACCACATCTCTGGCTAAAGGCGACAATGTCTCATCTCTGGTTAAAGGCGACAATATCTCATCTTTGGCTAAAGGAGACAATATCTCATCTCTGACTAAAGGCGACAATATCTCTGGCTAAATGCGACAATATCTCATCTCTGGGTAAAGGCGACAATATCTCATCTCTGGTTAAAGGCGACAATATCTCATCTTTGGCTAAAGGAGACAATATCTCATCTCTGGCTAAAGGCGACAATATCTCTGGCGAAATGAGGCAATATCTCATCTCTGGCTAAAGGCGACAATATCTCATCTCTGACTAAAGGCGACAATATCTCTGGCTAAATGCGACAATATCTCATCTCTGGCTAAAGGCGACAATATCTCATTTCTGGCTAAAGACTACAATATCTCATCTCTGGCTAAAGGCGACAATATCTCATCTCTGGCTAAAGGCGACAATATCTCTGGCTAAAGGTGACAATATCTTTGGCTAAAGGCGACAATATCTCTTTCTAAAGGCTACAGTATCTCTGGCTAAAGGCGGCAATATCTCTGGATAAATTCGGCAAAACCTCATCCCTGCCTATAGTAGACAATCCCTCATCTCTGGCTAAAGGCAACAGTATCTCATCTCTGGCCAAAGGCGACAATATCTCATCTCTGGCTAAAGGCAACAATATCTCATCTCTGGTTAAAGGCGACAATATCTCATCTCTGGCTAAAGGCGAAAATACCTCATCTCTGGCTAAAGGCGACAATATCTCATCTCTGGCCAAATGCGACAATATCTCATCTCTGGCTGAAAGCTACAATATCTCTGGCTAAAAGCGACAATGTCTCTTCTCTTGCGAAATGAGGCAATATCTCATCTCTGGCTAAAGGCGACAATATCTCTGGCTAAAGGCGACAATATCTCGTGCTAAGGGCAACAATATCTCAGGCTAAAGGCGACAATATCTCATCTCTTCCGAAATGAGGCAATATCTCATCTCTGGCTAAAGGCGACAATATCTCATATCTGGCCAAAGGCGACAATATCTCATCTCTGGCTCAAGGTGACAATATCTCATCTCTGGCTAAAGGCAACAATATCTCATCTCTGCCTAAAGGCGACAATATGTCATCTCTGCCTAAAGTCGACAATATCTCATCTCTGCCTAAAGGCGACAATATCTCATCTCTGGCTAAAGGCGACAATTTCTCATCTCTGGCTAAAGGCGACAATATCTCTGTCGAAATGAGGTAATATCTCATCTCTGGCTTAAGGCGACAGTATCTCAACTCTGGCTAAAGGCGACAACATCTCATCTCTGGGTAAAGGTGACAATATCTCATCTCTGGCTAAAGGCGACAATATCTCATCTCTGGCTAAAGGCAACAATATCGTCTCTGGCTAAAGGCGACAATACCTCATCTCTGGCTAAAGGCGACAATATCTCATCTCTGGCTAAAGGCGACAATATCTCTGGCGAAATGAGGCAATATCTCATCTCTGTCTAAAGGCGACAATATCTCATCTCTGCCTAAAGGCGACAATATCTCTGGCTAAAGGCGACAATATCTTTGGCTATAGGAGACAATATCTCTGGCTAAAGGCGAAAATATCTCATCTCTGGCTAAAGGCGACAATATCTCATTTCTGGCTAAAGACGACAATATCTCATCTCTGGCTAAATGCGACAATATCTCATCTCTGGCTAAAGGCGACAATATCTCTGGCTAAAGGCGACAATATCTCTGGCTAAAGGCGACAATATCTCATCTCTGGCTAAAGGCGACAATATCTCATCTCAGGTGAAATGAGGCAATATCTCTGGCTAAAGGCTACAATATCTCTGGCTAAATGCGACAATATCTCTTGCTAAAGGCGAAAATATCTCTGGCTAAAGGCGTCAATATCTCTGGCTAAAGTCGGCAAAACCTCATCCCTGCCTAAAGTAGACAATACCTCATCTCTGGCTAAAGGCAACAGTATCTCATCCCTGGCCAAAGGCGACAATATCTCATCTCTAGTTAAAGGCGACAATATCTCATCTCTGGCTAAAGGCAACAATATCTCATCTCTGGTTAAAGGCGACAATATCTCATCTCTGGCTAAAGGCGAAAATACCTCATCTCTGGCTAAAGGCGACAATATCTCATCTCTGGCTAAAGGCGACAATATCTCATCTCTGGCTAAAGGCGACAATATCTCTGGCTAAAGGCGACAATATCTCATCTCTGGCTATAGGTGACAATATCTCATCTCTACCTAAAGGCGACAATATCTCATCTCTGCCTAAAGTCGACAATATCACATCTCTGGCTAAAGGCGACAATACATCATTACTGGCTAAAGGCGACAATATCTCATCTCTGGCTAAAGGCGACAATACCACATCTCTGCCTAAAGGCGACAATATCTCATCTGTGGTTAAAGGCGACAATATCTCATATCTGGCTAAAGGCGAAAATATCTCATCTCTGGCTAAAGGCGACAGTATCTCATCTCTGGCTAAAGGCGACAATATCTCATCTCAGGTGAAATGAGGCAATATCTCTGGCTAAAGGCGACAATATCTCTTCTCTGCCTAAAGGTGACAATATCACATCTCTGGCTAAAGGCGACAATACCTCATTACTGGCTAAAGGCGACAATATCTCATCTCTGGCTAATGGCGACAATACCTCATCTCTGGCTAAATGAGGCAAAATCTCTGGCTAAAGGAGACAATATCTCTGGCTAAAGGCGACAATATCTCATCTCTGGCTAATGGCGAGAATATCTCATCTCTGCCTAAAGGCGACAATATCTCTGGCTAAAGGCGACAATATCTCTTGCTAAAGGCGGCAATATCTCTGGCTAAAGGCGGCAATATCTCTGGCTAAAGTCGGCAAAATCTCATCTCTGCCTAAAGTAGACAATACCTCACCTCTGGCTAAAGGCAACTGTATCTCATCTCGGGCTAAAGGCGACAATATCTCATCTCAGGTTAAATGCGACAATATCTCATCTCTGGCTATAGGCGACAATATCTCATCTCTGGCTAAAGACGACAATATCTCATCTCTGGCTATAGGCGACAATATCTCATCTCTGCCTAAGGGCGACAATATCTCATCTCTGCCTAAAGGCGACAATATCTCATCTCTGGCTAAAGGCGACAATATCTCATCTCTGGCTAAAGGCGACAATATCGCATCTGGCTAAAGGCGACAATACCTCATCTTTGGCTAAAGGCGACAATATCTCATCTCTGCCTAAAGGCGACAATATCTCATCTCTGGCTATAGGTGACAATATCTCATCTCTGGCTAAAGGCGACAATATCTCATCTCTGCCTAAAGGCGACAATATCTCTGGCTAAAGGCGACAATATCTCATCTCTGGCTAAAGGCGACAATATCTCTGGCTAAAGGCGAGAATATCTCATTTCTGGCTAATGGCGACAATATCTCATCTCTGACTAAAGGCGACAATATCTCTGGCTAAAGGCGACAATATCTCTTGCTAAAGGCGACAATATCTCTGGCTAAAGGCGGCAATATCTCTGGCTAAAGTCGACAAAACCTCATCTCTGCCTAAAGTAGACAATACCTCATCTCTGACTAAAGGCAACGGTATCTCATCTCTGGCTAAAGGCGACAACATCTCATATCTGGCTTTAGGCGACAGTATCTCATCTCTGGCTATAGGCGACAATATCTCATCTCAGGTTAAATGCGACAATATCTCATCTCTGGCTAAAGGCGACAATATCTCATCTCTGGCTAAAGGCGACAATATCTCATCTCTGGATAAAGGCGACAATATCTCATATCTGGTTAAATGCGACAATATCTCATCTCTGGCTAATGGCGAAAATATCTCATCTCTGGCTAAAGGCGACAATATCTCATCTCTGGCTAAAAGTGACAATATCTCATCTCAGGCGAAATGAGGCAATATCTCATCTCTGGCTAAAGGCGGCAATATCTCATCTCTGGCTAAATGCGACAATATCTCATCTCTGGTTAAAGGCGACAATATCTCATCTCTGGCTAAAGGCGATAATACCTCATCTCTGGCTAAAGACGACAATATCTCATCTCTGGCTAATGGCGACAATATCTCATCTCTGGCTAAAGGCGACAATATCTCATCTCTGCCTAAAGGCAACAATACCTCATCTCTGGCAAAAGGCGACAATATCTCTGGCTAAAGGCGACAATAGATCTGGCTAAAGGCGACAATAGATCTGGCTAAAGGCGACAATATCTCATCTCTTCGGAAATGAGGCAATATCTCATCTCTGGCTAAAGGCGACAATATCTCATATCTGGCCAAAGGCGACAATATCTCATCTCTTGCTAAAGGTGAAAATATCTCATCTCTAGCTAAAGGCAACAATACCACATCTCTGGCTAAAGGCGACAATGTCTCATCTCTGGTTAAAGGCGACAATATCTCATCTTTGGCTAAAGGAGACAATATCTCATCTCTGGCTAAAGGCGACAATATCTCTGGCGAAATGAGGCAATATCTCATCTCTGGCTAAAGGCGACAATATCTCATCTCTGACTAAAGGCGACAATATCTCTGGCTAAAGGCGACAATATCTCATCTCTGGCTAAAGGCGACAATATCTCATTTCTGGCTAAAGACTACAATATCTCATCTCTGGCTAAAGGCGACAATATCTCATCTCTGGCTAAAGGCGACAATATCTCTGGCTAAAGGCGACAATATCTTTGGCTAAAGGCGACAATATCTCTTTCTAAAGGCTACAGTATCTCTGGCTAAAGGCGGCAATATCTCTGGATAAAGTCGGCAAAACCTCATCCCTGCCTAAAGTAGACAATCCCTCATCTCTGGCTAAAGGCAACAGTATCTCATCTCTGGCCAAAGGCGACAATATCTCATCTCTGGCTAAAGGCAACAATATCTCATCTCTGGTTAAAGGCGACAATATCTCATCTCTGGCTAAAGGCGAAAATACCTCATCTCTGGCTAAAGGCGACAATATCTCATCTCTGGCCAAATGCGACAATATCTCATCTCTGGCTGAATGCTACAATATCTCTGGCTAAAAGCGACAATGTCTCTTCTCTTGCGAAATGAGGCAATATCTCATCTCTGGCTAAAGGCGACAATATCTCTGGCTAAAGGCGACAATATCTCGTGCTAAGGGCAACAATATCTCAGGCTAAAGGCGACAATATCTCATCTCTTCCGAAATGAGGCAATATCTCATCTCTGGCTAAAGGCGACAATATCTCATATCTGGCCAAAGGCGACAATATCTCATCTCTGCCTAAAGGCGACAATATGTCATCTCTGCCTAAAGTCGACAATATCTCATCTCTGCCTAAAGGCGACAATATCTCATCTCTGGCTAAAGGCGACAATTTCTCATCTCTGGCTAAAGGCGACAATATCTCTGTCGAAATGAGGTAATATCTCATCTCTGGCTTAAGGCGACAGTATCTCAACTCTGGCTAAAGGCGACAACATCTCATCTCTGGGTAAAGGTGACAATATCTCATCTCTGGCTAAAGGCGACAATATCTCATCTCTGGCTAAAGGCAACAATATCGTCTCTGGCTAAAGGCGACAATACCTCATCTCTGGCTAAAGGCGACAATATCTCATCTCTGGCTAAAGGCGACAATATCTCTGGCGAAATGAGGCAATATCTCATCTCTGGCTAAAGGCGACAATATCTCATCTCTGCCTAAAGGCGACAATATCTCTGGCTAAAGGCGACAATATCTTTGGCTATAGGAGACAATATCTCTGGCTAAAGGCGAAAATATCTCATCTCTGGCTAAAGGCGACAATATCTCATTTCTGGCTAAAGACGACAATATCTCATCTCTGGCTAAAGGCGACAATATCTCATCTCTGGCTAAAGGCGACAATATCTCTGGCTAAAGGCGACAATATCTCTGGCTAAAGGTGACAATATCTCATCTCTGGCTAAAGGCGACAATATCTCATCTCAGGTGAAATGAGGCAATATCTCTGGCTAATGGCTACAATATCTCTGGCTAAATGCGGCAATATCTCTTGCTAAAGGCGAAAATATCTCTGGCTAAAGGCGTCAATATCTCTGGCTAAAGTCGGCAAAACCTCATCCCTGCCTAAAGTAGACAATACCTCATCTCTGGCTAAAGGCAACAGTATCTCATCTCTGGCCAAAGGCGACAATATCTCATCTCTAGTTAAAGGCGACAATATCTCATCTCTGGCTAAAGGCAACAATATCTCATCTCTGGTTAAAGGCGACAATATCTCATCTCTGGCTAAAGGCGAAAATACCTCATCTCTGGCTAAAGGCGACAATATCTCATCTCTGGCTAAAGGCGACAATATCTCATCTCTGGCTAAAGGCGACAATATCTCTGGCTAAAGGCGAGAATATCTCATTTCTGGCTAATGGCGACAATATCTCATCTCTGACTAAAGGCGACAATATCTCTGGCTAAAGGCGACAATATCTCTTGCTAAAGGCGACAATATCTCTGGCTAAAGGCGGCAATATCTCTGGCTAAAGTCGACAAAACCTCATCTCTGCCTAAAGTAGACAATACCTCATCTCTGACTAAAGGCAACGGTATCTCATCTCTGGCTAAAGGCGACAACATCTCATATCTGGCTTTAGGCGACAGTATCTCATCTCTGGCTATAGGCGACAATATCTCATCTCAGGTTAAATGCGACAATATCTCATCTCTGGCTAAAGGCGACAATATCTCATCTCTGGCTAAAGGCGACAATATCTCATCTCTGGATAAAGGCGACAATATCTCATATCTGGTTAAATGCGACAATATCTCATCTCTGGCTAATGGCGAAAATATCTCATCTCTGGCTAAAGGCGACAATATCTCATCTCTGGCTAAAAGTGACAATATCTCATCTCAGGCGAAATGAGGCAATATCTCATCTCTGGCTAAAGGCGGCAATATCTCATCTCTGGCTAAATGCGACAATATCTCATCTCTGGTTAATGGCGACAATATCTCATCTCTGGCTAAAGGCGATAATACCTCATATCTGGCTAAAGACGACAATATCTCATCTCTGGCTAATGGCGACAATATCTCATCTCTGGCTAAAGGCGACAATATGTCATCTCTGCCTAAAGGCAACAATACCTCATCTCTGGCAAAAGGCGACAATATCTCTGGCTAAAGGCGACAATAGATCTGGCTAAAGGCGACAATAGATCTGGCTAAAGGCGACAATATCTCATCTCTTCGGAAATGAGGCAATATCTCATCTCTGTCTAAAGGCGACAATATCTCATATCTGGCCAAAGGCGACAATATCTCATCTCTTGCTAAAGGTGAAAATATCTCATCTCTAGCTAAAGGCAACAATACCACATCTTTGGCTAAAGGCGACAATGTCTCATCTCTGGTTAAAGGCGACAATATCTCATCTTTGGCTAAAGGAGACAATATCTCATCTCTGGCTAAAGGCGACAATATCTCTGGCGAAATGAGGCAATATCTCATCTCTGGCTAAAGGCGACAATATCTCATCTCTGACTTAAGGCGACAATATCTCTGGCTAAATGCGACAATATCTCATCTCTGGCTAAAGGCGACAATATCTCATTTCTGGCTAAAGACTACAATATCTCATCTCTGGCTAAAGGCGACAATATCTCATCTCTGGCTAAAGGCGACAATATCTCTGGCTAAAGGCGACAATATCTTTGGCTAAAGGCGACAATATCTCTTTCTAAAGGCTACAGTATCTCTGGCTAAAGGCGGCAATATCTCTGGATAAAGTCGGCAAAACCTCATCCCTGCCTAAAGTAGACAATCCCTCATCTCTGGCTAAAGGCAACAGTATCTCATCTCTGGCCAAAGGCGACAATATCTCATCTCTGGCTAAAGGCAACAATATCTCATCTCTGGTTAAAGGCGACAATATCTCATCTCTGGCTAAAGGCGAAAATACCTCATCTCTGGCTAAAGGCGACAATATCTCATCTCTGGCCAAATGCGACAATATCACATCTCTGGCTGAAAGCTACAATATCTCTGGCTAAAAGCGACAATGTCTCTTCTCTTGCGAAATGAGGCAATATCTCATCTCTGGCTAAAGGCGACAATATCTCTGGCTAAAGGCGACAATATCTCGTGCTAAGGGCAACAATATCTCAGGCTAAAGGCGACAATATCTCATCTCTTCCGAAATGAGGCAATATCTCATCTCTGGCTAAAGGCGACAATATCTCATATCTGGCCAAAGGCGACAATATCTCATCTCTGGCTCAAGGTGACAATATCTCATCTCTGGCTAAAGGCAACAATATCTCATCTCTGCCTAAAGGTGACAATATGTCATCTCTGCCTAAAGTCGACAATATCTCATCTCTGCCTAAAGGCGACAATATCTCATCTCTGGCTAAAGGCGACAATTTCTCATCTCTGGCTAAAGGCGACAATATCTCTGTCGAAATGAGGTAATATCTCATCTCTGGCTTAAGGCGACAGTATCTCAACTCTGGCTAAAGGCGACAACATCTCATCTCTGGGTAAAGGTGACAATATCTCATCTCTGGCTAAAGGCGACAATATCTCATCTCTGGCTAAAGGCAACAATATCGTCTCTGGCTAAAGGCGACACTACCTCATCTCTGGCTAAAGGCGACAATATCTCATCTCTGGCTAAAGGCGGCAATATCTCTGGCGAAATGAGGCAATATCTCATCTCTGGCTAAAGGCGACAATATCTCATCTCTGCCTAAAGGCGACAATATCTCTGGCTAAAGGCGAAAATATCTCATCTCTGGCTAAAGGCGACAATATCTCATTTCTGGCTAAAGACGACAATATCTCATCTCTGGCTAAAGGCGACAATATCTCATCTCTGGCTAAAGGCGACAATATCTCTGGCTAAAGGCGACAATATCTCTGGCTAAAGGCGACAATATCTCATCTCTGGCTAAAGGCGACAATATCTCATCTCAGGTGAAATGAGGCAATATCTCTGGCTAAAGGCTACAATATCTCTGGCTAAATGCGACAATATCTCTTGCTAAAGGCGAAAATATCTCTGGCTAAAGGCGTCAATATCTCTGGCTAAAGTCGGCAAAACCTCATCCCTGCCTAAAGTAGACAATACCTCATCTCTGGCTTAAGGCGACAGTATCTCAACTCTGGCTAAAGGCGACAACATCTCATCTCTGGGTAAAGGTGACAATATCTCATCTCTGGCTAAAGGCGACAATATCTCATCTCTGGCTAAAGGCAACAATATCGTCTCTGGCTAAAGGCGACAATACCTCATCTCTGGCTAAAGGCGACAATATCTCATCTCTGGCTAAAGGCGACAATATCTCATCTCTGCCTAAAAGCGACAATATCTCATCTCTGGCTAAAGGCGACAATATCTCAACTCTGGCTAAAGGCGACAGTACCACATCTCTGGCTAAAGGCGACAATATCTCATCTCTGGCTAAAGGCGACAATATCTCATCTCAGGTGAAATGAGGCAATATCTCTGGCTAAAGGCTACAATATATCTGGCTAAATGCGACAATATCTCTTGCTAAAGGCGAAAATATCTCTGGCTAAAGGCGTCAATATCTCTGGCTAAAGTCGGCAAAACCTCATCCATGCCTAAAGTAGACAATACCTCATCTCTGGCTAAAGGCAACAGTATCTCATCTCTGGCCAAAGGCGACAATATCTCATCTCTAGTTAAAGGCGACAATATCTCATATCTGGCCAAAGGCGACAATATCTCATCTCTGGCTAAAGGCGACGATATCTCATCTCTGCATAAAGGCGACACTATTTCTGGCTAATGGTGACAATATCTCTGGCTAAAGGCGGCAATATCTCATCTCTGGCTAAAGGCGACAATATCTCATCTCAGGCGAAATGAGGCAATATCTCTGGCTAAAGGTGACAGTATCTCATCTCTGGCTAAAGGCGACAATATCTCCTCTCTGGTTAATGGCGACAATATCTCATCTCTGGCTAAAGGCGGCAATATCTCTGGCTAAAGGCGACAATATCTCTGGATAAAGGCGACAATATCTCATCTCTGGCTAATGGCGACAATACCTCATCACTGGCGACAATATCTCATCTCTGGCTAAAGGCGACAATATCTCATCTCTGGCTAAAGGCGACAATATCTCTGGCTATAGGCGACAATACCTCATCTCTGGCTAAATGAGGCAAAATCTCTCGCTAAAGGAGACAATATCTCTGGCTAAAGGCGACAATATCTCATCTCTGCCTAAAAGCGACAATATCTCATCTCTGGATAAAGGCGACAATATCTCATCTCTGGCTAAAGGCGACAGTACCACATCTCTGGCTAAAGGCGACAATGTCTCATCTCTGGCTAAAAGCGACAATATCATCTCTGGCTAAATGTGACAATATCTCATCTCTGGCTAAAGGCGACAATAACTCTGGCTAAAGGCGAAAATATATCTGGCTAAAAGCGACAATATCTCATCTCTGGCTAAAGGCGAAAATATCTCATCTCTGGCTAAAGGCGACAATATCTCATATCTGGCCAAAGTCGACAATATCTCATCTCTTGCTAAAGGCGACAGTATCTCATCTCTGGCTAAAGGCGACAATATCTCATCTCAGGTGAAATGAGGCAATATCTCTGGCTAAAGGTGACAGTATCTCATCTCTGGCTAAAGGCGACAATATCTCATCTCTGCCTAAAGGCAAAAATACCTCATCTATGCCTAAAGTAGACAATACCTCATCTCTGGCTAATAACGACAATATCTCTGGCTAAAGGCGACAATATCTCATCTCTGGCTAAAGGCGACAATATCTCATCTCTTGCTAAAGGCGACAATATCTCTGGCTAAAGGCGACAATATCTCATATCTGGCTAAAGGCGACAATATGTCATCTCTGCCTAAAGGCGACAATATTTCATCTCTGCCTAAAGTAGACAATACCTCATCTCTGGATAAAGGGACAATATCTCATCTCTGGCTAAAGGCGACAATATCTCATCTCTGGCTAAAGGCGACAGTATCTCAACTCTGGCTAAAGGCGACAATATCTCATCTCTGGCTAAAGGTGTCCGTATCTCATCTCTGGCTAAAGGCGACAATATCTCATCTCTGGCTAAAGGCGACAATATCTCATCTCTGGCTAAAGGCGACAATATCTCATCTCTGCCTAAAGGGGACAATATCTCATCTCTGCCTAAAGGCAACAATACCTCATCTCTGGCTAAAGGCGACAATGCCTCATCTCTGCCTAAAGTCGACAATATCTCATCTCTGCCTAAAGGCGACAATATCTCATCTCTGGCTAAAGGCGACAATTTCTCATCTCTGGCTAAAGGCGACAATATCTCTGTCGAAATGAGGTAATATCTCATCTCTGGCTTAAGGCGACAGTATCTCAACTCTGGCTAAAGGCGACAACATCTCATCTCTGGGTAAAGGTGACAATATCTCATCTCTGGCTAAAGGCGACAATATCTCATCTCTGGCTAAAGGCAACAATATCGTCTCTGGCTAAAGGCGACACTACCTCATCTCTGGCTAAAGGCGACAATATCTCATCTCTGGCTAAAGGCGGCAATATCTCTGGCGAAATGAGGCAATATCTCATCTCTGGCTAAAGGCGACAATATCTCATCTCTGCCTAAAGGCGACAATATCTCTGGCTAAAGGCGAAAATATCTCATCTCTGGCTAAAGGCGACAATATCTCATTTCTGGCTAAAGACGACAATATCTCATCTCTGGCTAAAGGCGACAATATCTCATCTCTGGCTAAAGGCGACAATATCTCTGGCTAAAGGCGACAATATCTCTGGCTAAAGGCGACAATATCTCATCTCTGGCTAAAGGCGACAATATCTCATCTCAGGTGAAATGAGGCAATATCTCTGGCTAAAGGCTACAATATCTCTGGCTAAATGCGACAATATCTCTTGCTAAAGGCGAAAATATCTCTGGCTAAAGGCGTCAATATCTCTGGCTAAAGTCGGCAAAACCTCATCCCTGCCTAAAGTAGACAATACCTCATCTCTGGCTTAAGGCGACAGTATCTCAACTCTGGCTAAAGGCGACAACATCTCATCTCTGGGTAAAGGTGACAATATCTCATCTCTGGCTAAAGGCGACAATATCTCATCTCTGGCTAAAGGCAACAATATCGTCTCTGGCTAAAGGCGACAATACCTCATCTCTGGCTAAAGGCGACAATATCTCATCTCTGGCTAAAGGCGACAATATCTCTGGCGAAATGAGGCAATATCTCATCTCTGGCTAAAGGCGACAATATCTCATCTCTGCCTAAAGGCGACAATATCTCTGGCTAAAGGCGACAATATCTTTGGCTATAGGAGACAATATCTCTGGCTAAAGGCGAAAATATCTCATCTCTGGCTAAAGGCGACAATATCTCATTTCTTGGTAAAGACGACAATATCTCATTTCTGGCTAATGGCGACAATATCTCATCTCTGGCTAAAGGCGACAATATCTCTGGCTAAAGGCGACAATATCTTTGGCTAAAGGCGACAATATCTCTGGCTAAATGCGACAATATCTCATCTCTGCCTAAAGGCGACAATATCTCATCTCTGCCTAAAAGCGACAATATCTCATCTCTGGCTAAAGGCGACAATATCTCAACTCTGGCTAAAGGCGACAGTACCACATCTCTGGCTAAAGGCGACAATATCTCATCTCTGGCTAAAGGCGACAATATCTCATCTCAGGTGAAATGAGGCAATATCTCTGGCTAAAGGCTACAATATATCTGGCTAAATGCGACAATATCTCTTGCTAAAGGCGAAAATATCTCTGGCTAAAGGCGTCAATATCTCTGGCTAAAGTCGGCAAAACCTCATCCATGCCTAAAGTAGACAATACCTCATCTCTGGCTAAAGGCAACAGTATCTCATCTCTGGCCAAAGGCGACAATATCTCATCTCTAGTTAAAGGCGACAATATCTCATATCTGGCCAAAGGCGACAATATCTCATCTCTGGCTAAAGGCGACGATATCTCATCTCTGCATAAAGGCGACACTATTTCTGGCTAATGGTGACAATATCTCTGGCTAAAGGCGGCAATATCTCATCTCTGGCTAAAGGCGACAATATCTCATCTCAGGCGAAATGAGGCAATATCTCTGGCTAAAGGTGACAGTATCTCATCTCTGGCTAAAGGCGACAATATCTCCTCTCTGGTTAATGGCGACAATATCTCATCTCTGGCTAAAGGCGGCAATATCTCTGGCTAAAGGCGACAATATCTCTGGATAAAGGCGACAATATCTCATCTCTGGCTAATGGCGACAATACCTCATCACTGGCGACAATATCTCATCTCTGGCTAAAGGCGACAATATCTCATCTCTGGCTAAAGGCGACAATATCTCTGGCTATAGGCGACAATACCTCATCTCTGGCTAAATGAGGCAAAATCTCTCGCTAAAGGAGACAATATCTCTGGCTAAAGGCGACAATATCTCATCTCTGCCTAAAAGCGACAATATCTCATCTCTGGATAAAGGCGACAATATCTCATCTCTGGCTAAAGGCGACAGTACCACATCTCTGGCTAAAGGCGACAATGTCTCATCTCTGGCTAAAAGCGACAATATCATCTCTGGCTAAATGTGACAATATCTCATCTCTGGCTAAAGGCGACAATAACTCTGGCTAAAGGCGAAAATATATCTGGCTAAAAGCGACAATATCTCATCTCTGGCTAAAGGCGAAAATATCTCATCTCTGGCTAAAGGCGACAATATCTCATATCTGGCCAAAGTCGACAATATCTCATCTCTTGCTAAAGGCGACAGTATCTCATCTCTGGCTAAAGGCGACAATATCTCATCTCAGGTGAAATGAGGCAATATCTCTGGCTAAAGGTGACAGTATCTCATCTCTGGCTAAAGGCGACAATATCTCATCTCTGCCTAAAGGCAAAAATACCTCATCTATGCCTAAAGTAGACAATACCTCATCTCTGGCTAATAACGACAATATCTCTGGCTAAAGGCGACAATATCTCATCTCTGGCTAAAGGCGACAATATCTCATCTCTTGCTAAAGGCGACAATATCTCTGGCTAAAGGCGACAATATCTCATATCTGGCTAAAGGCGACAATATGTCATCTCTGCCTAAAGGCGACAATATTTCATCTCTGCCTAAAGTAGACAATACCTCATCTCTGGATAAAGGGACAATATCTCATCTCTGGCTAAAGGCGACAATATCTCATCTCTGGCTAAAGGCGACAGTATCTCAACTCTGGCTAAAGGCGACAATATCTCATCTCTGGCTAAAGGTGTCCGTATCTCATCTCTGGCTAAAGGCGACAATATCTCATCTCTGGCTAAAGGCGACAATATCTCATCTCTGGCTAAAGGCGACAATATCTCATCTCTGCCTAAAGGGGACAATATCTCATCTCTGCCTAAAGGCAACAATACCTCATCTCTGGCTAAAGGCGACAATGCCTCATCTCTGGCTAAAGGCGACAATATCTCATCTCTGGCTAAAGGCGGCAATATCTCTGGCTAAAGGCGACAATATCTCTGGATAAAGGCGACAATATCTCATCTCTGGCTAAAGGCGACAATACCTCATCACTGGCGACAATATCTCATCTCTGGCTAAAGGCGACAATATCTCATCTCTGGCTAAAGGTGACAATATCTCATCTCTGGCTAAAGGCGACAATACCTCATCTCTGGCTAAAGGCGCCAATATCTCATCTCTGGCTAAAGACGACAATATCTCATCTCTGGCTAAAGGCGACAATATCTCTGGCTAAAGGCGACAATATCTCATCTCTAGCTATAGGCGACAATACCTCATCTCTGGCTAAATGAGGCAAAATCTCTCGCTAAAGGAGACAATATCTCTGGCTAAAGGCGACAATATCTCATCTCTGCCTAAAAGCGACAATATCTCATCTCTGGCTAAAGGCGACAATATCTCATCTCTGGCTAAAGGCGACAGTACCACATCTCTGGCTAAAGGCGACAATGTCTCATCTCTGGCTAAAGGCGACAATATCATCTCTGGCTAAATGTGACAATATCTCATCTCTGGCTAAAGGCGACAATAACTCTGGCTAAAGGCGAAAATATATCTGGCTAAAAGCGACAATATCTCATCTCTGGCTAAAGGAGAAAATATCTCATCTCTGGCTAAAGGCGACAATATCTCATATCTGGCCAAAGTCGACAATATCTCATCTCTTGCTAAAGGCGACAATATCTCATCTCTGCCTAAAGGCGACACTATTTCTGGCTAATGGTGACAATATCTCTGGCTAAAGGCGACAATATCTCATCTCTCGCTAAAGGCGACAATATCTCATCTCAGGCGAAATGAGGCAATATCTCATCTCTGGTTAAAGGCGGCAATATCTCATCTCTGGCTAAAGGCGACAATACCTCATCTCTGGCTAACTGCGACAATATCTCATCTCTGGCTAAAGGCGACAATATCTCTGGCTAAAGGCGACAATATCTCTGGCTAAAGGCAACAATATCTCTGGCTAAAGGCGACAATATCTCTGGCTAAATGCGACAATATCTCATCTCTGGCTAAAGGCGACAATATCTCTGGCTAAAGGCGACAATATTTCTGGCTAAAGGCAACAATATCTCTGGCTAAAGGCGACAATATCTCTGGCTAAAGGCGACAATATCTCAACTCTGGCTGAAGGCGACAATATCATCTCTGGCTAAAGGCGACAATGCCTCATCTCTGGCTAAAGGCGACAATATCTCATCTCTGGCTAAAGGCGACAATATCTCATCTCTGGCTATAGGCGACAATATCTCATCTCTGCCTAAAGGCGACAATATCTCATCTCTGCCTAAAGGCGACAATATCTCATCTCTGGCTAAAGGCGACAATACCTCATTACTGGCTAAAGGCGACAATATCTCATCTCTGGCTAAAGGCGACAATACCTCATCTCTGGCTAAATGAGGCAAAATCTCATCTCTGGCTAAAGGCGATAATATCTCAACTCTGGCTAAAGGCGACAATATCTCATCTCTGGCTAAAGGCGACAATATCTCATCTCTGGCTAAAGGCGACAATACCTCATCTCTGGCTAACTGCGACAATATCTCATCTCTGGCTAAAGGCGACAATATCTATGGCTAAAGGCGACAATATCTCTGGCTAAATGCAACAATATCTCTGGCTAAAGGCGACAATATCTCATCTCTGGCTATAGGCGACAATATCTCATCTCTGGCTAAAGGCGACAACATCGTCTCTGGCTAAAGGCGACAATACCTCATCTCTGGCTAAAGGAGACAATATCGTCTCTGGCTAAAGGCGACAATACCTCATCTCTGGCTAACTGCGACAATATCTCATCTCTGGCTAAAGGCGACAATATCTATGGCTAAAGGCGAAAATATCTCTGGCTAAATGCAACAATATCTCTGGCTAAAGGCGACAATATCTCATCTCTGGCTAAAGGCGACAATATCTCATCTCTGGCTATAGGCGACAATATCTCATCTCTGCCTAAAGGCGACAATATCTCATCTCTGCCTAAAGGCGACAATACCTCATTACTGGCTAAAGGCGACAATATCTCATCTCTGGCTAAAGGCGACAATACCTCATCTCTGGCTAAATGATGCAAAATCTCTGGCTAAAGGAGACAATATCTCTGGCTAAAGGCGACAATATCTCATCTCTGGCTAAAGGCGACACTATTTCTGGCTAATGGTGACAATATCTCTGGCTAAAGGCGACAATATCTCATCTCTCGCTAAAGGCGACAATATCTCATCTCAGGCGAAATGAGGCAATATCTCATCTCTGGTTAAAGGCGGCAATATCTCATCTCTGGCTAAAGGCGACAATACCTCATCTCTGGCTAACTGCGACAATATCTCATCTCTGGCTAAAGGCGACAATATCTCTGGCTAAAGGCGACAATATCTCTGGCTAAAGGCAACAATATCTCTGGCTAAAGGCGACAATATCTCTGGCTAAATGCGACAATATCTCATCTCTGGCTAAAGGCGACAATATCTCTGGCTAAAGGCGACAATATCTCTGGCTAAAGGCGACAATATCTCAACTCTGGCTGAAGGCGACAATATCATCTCTTGCTAAAGGCGACAATACCTCATCTCTGGCTAAAGGCGACAATATCTCATCTCTGGCTAAAGGCGACAATATCTCATCTCTGGCTATAGGCGACAATATCTCATCTCTGCCTAAAGGCGACAATATCTCATCTCTGCCTAAAGGCGACAATATCTCATCTCTGGCTAAAGGCGACAATACCTCATTACTGGCTAAAGGCGACAATATCTCATCTCTGGCTAAAGGCGACAATACCTCATCTCTTGCTAAATGAGGCAAAATCTCATCTCTGGCTAAAGGCGATAATATCTCAACTCTGGCTAAAGGCGACAATATCTCATCTCTGGCTAAAGGCGACAATATCTCATCTCTGGCTAAAGGCGACAATACCTCATCTCTGGCTAACTGCGACAATATCTCATCTCTGGCTAAAGGCGACAATATCTATGGCTAAAGGCGACAATATCTCTGGCTAAATGCAACAATATCTCTGGCTAAAGGCGACAATATCTCATCTCTGGCTAAAGGCGACAATATCTCATCTCTGGCTAAAGGCGACAACATCGTCTCTGGCTAAAGGCGACAATACCTCATCTCTGGCTAAAGGAGACAATATCGTCTCTGGCTAAAGGCGACAATACCTCATCTCTGGCTAACTGCGACAATATCTCATCTCTGGCTAAAGGCGACAATATCTATGGCTAAAGGCGACAATATCTCTGGCTAAATGCAACAATATCTCTGGCTAAAGGCGACAATATCTCATCTCTGGCTAAAGGCGACAATATCTCATCTCTGGCTATAGGCGACAATATCTCATCTCTGCCTAAATGCGACAATATCTCATCTCTGCCTAAAGGCGACAATACCTCATTACTGGCTAAAGGCGACAATATCTCATCTCTGGCTAAAGGCGACAATACCTCATCTCTGGCTAAATGAGGCAAAATCTCTGGCTAAAGGAGACAATATCTCTGGCTAAAGGCGACAATATCTCAACTCTGGCTAAAGGCGACAATATCTCATCTCTACCTAAAGGCGACAATATCTCATCTCTGGCTAAAGGCGACAATACCTCATCTCTGGCTAACTGCGACAATATCTCATCTCTGGCTAAAGGCGACAATATCTCTGGCTAAAGGCGACAATATCTCTGGCTAAAGGCAACAATATCTCTGGCTAAAGGCGACAATATCTCTGGCTAAATGCGACAGTATCTCATCTCTGGCTAAAGGCGACAATATCTCTAGCTAAAGGCGACAATATCTCTGGCTAAAGGCAACAATATCTCTGGCTAAAGGCGACAATATCATCTCTGGCTAAAGGCGACAATACCTCATCTCTGACTAAAGGAGACAATATCGTCTCTGGCTAAAGGCGACAATACCTCATCTCTGGCAAAAGGCGACAATACCTCATCTCTGGCTAAAGGCGACAATATCTCATCTCTGGCTAAAGGCGACAATATCTCATCTCTGGCTATAGGCGACAATATCTCATTTCTGCCTAAAGGCGACAATATCTCATCTCTGCCTAAAGGCGACAATATCTCATCTCAGGCTAAAGGCGACAATACCTCATTACTGGCTAAAGGCGACAATATCTCATCTCTGGCTAAAGGCGACTATACCTCATCTCTGGCTAAATGAGGCAAAATCTCATCTCTGGCTAAAGGCGATAATATCTCAACTCTGGCTAAAGGCGACAATATCTCATCTCTGGCTAAAGGCGACAATATCTCATCTCTGGCTAAAGGCGACAATACCTCATCTCTGGCTAACTGCGACAATATCTCATCTCTGGCTAAAGGCAACAATATCTCTGGCTAAAGGCGACAATATCTCTGGCTAAATGCGACAATATCTCATCTCTGGCTAAAGGCGACAATATCTCTGGCTAAAGGCGACAATATCTCTGGCTAAAGGCGACAATATCTCAACTCTGGCTGAAGGCGACAATATCATCTCTTGCTAAAGGCGACAATACCTCATCTCTGGCTAAAGGCGACAATATCTCATCTCTGGCTAAAGGCGACAATATCTCATCTCTGGCTATAGGCGACAATATCTCATCTCTGCCTAAAGGCGACAATATCTCATCTCTGCCTAAAGGCGACAATATCTCATCTCTGGCTAAAGGCGACAATACCTCATTACTGGCTAAAGGCGACAATATCTCATCTCTGGCTAAAGGCGACAATACCTCATCTCTTGCTAAATGAGGCAAAATCTCATCTCTGGCTAAAGGCGATAATATCTCAACTCTGCCTAAAGGCGACAATATCTCATCTCTGCCTAAAGGCGACAATATCTCATCTCTGGCTAAAGGCGACAATATCTCATCTCTGGCTAAAGGCGACAATATCTCATCTCTGGCTAAAGGCGACAATACCTCATCTCTGGCTAACTGCGACAATATCTCATCTCTGGCTAAAGGCGACAATATCTATGGCTAAAGGCGACAATATCTCTGGCTAAATGCAACAATATCTCTGGCTAAAGGCGACAATATCTCATCTCTGGCTAAAGGCGACAATATCTCATCTCTGGCTAAAGGCGACAACATCGTCTCTGGCTAAAGGCGACAATACCTCATCTCTGGCTAAAGGAGACAATATCGTCTCTGGCTAAAGGCGACAATACCTCATCTCTGGCTAACTGCGACAATATCTCATCTCTGGCTAAAGGCGACAATATCTATGGCTAAAGGCGACAATATCTCTGGCTAAATGCAACAATATCTCTGGCTAAAGGCGACAATATCTCATCTCTGGCTAAAGGCGACAATATCTCATCTCTGGCCAAAGGCGACAATATCTCATCTCTAGTTAAAGGCGACAATATCTCATCTCTGGCTAAAGGCAACAATATCTCATCTCTGGTTAAAGGCGACAATATCTCATCTCTGGCTAAAGGCGAAAATACCTCATCTCTGGCTAAAGGCGACAATATCTCATCTCTGGCTAAAGGCGACAATATCTCATCTCTGGCTAAAGGCGACAATATCTCTGGCTAAAGGCGAGAATATCTCATTTCTGGCTAATGGCGACAATATCTCATCTCTGACTAAAGGCGACAATATCTCTGGCTAAAGGCGACAATATCTCTTGCTAAAGGCGACAATATCTCTGGCTAAAGGCGGCAATATCTCTGGCTAAAGTCGACAAAACCTCATCTCTGCCTAAAGTAGACAATACCTCATCTCTGACTAAAGGCAACGGTATCTCATCTCTGGCTAAAGGCGACAACATCTCATATCTGGCTTTAGGCGACAGTATCTCATCTCTGGCTATAGGCGACAATATCTCATCTCAGGTTAAATGCGACAATATCTCATCTCTGGCTAAAGGCGACAATATCTCATCTCTGGCTAAAGGCGACAATATCTCATCTCTGGATAAAGGCGACAATATCTCATATCTGGTTAAATGCGACAATATCTCATCTCTGGCTAATGGCGAAAATATCTCATCTCTGGCTAAAGGCGACAATATCTCATCTCTGGCTAAAAGTGACAATATCTCATCTCAGGCGAAATGAGGCAATATCTCATCTCTGGCTAAAGGCGGCAATATCTCATCTCTGGCTAAATGCGACAATATCTCATCTCTGGTTAATGGCGACAATATCTCATCTCTGGCTAAAGGCGATAATACCTCATATCTGGCTAAAGACGACAATATCTCATCTCTGGCTAATGGCGACAATATCTCATCTCTGGCTAAAGGCGACAATATGTCATCTCTGCCTAAAGGCAACAATACCTCATCTCTGGCAAAAGGCGACAATATCTCTGGCTAAAGGCGACAATAGATCTGGCTAAAGGCGACAATAGATCTGGCTAAAGGCGACAATATCTCATCTCTTCGGAAATGAGGCAATATCTCATCTCTGTCTAAAGGCGACAATATCTCATATCTGGCCAAAGGCGACAATATCTCATCTCTTGCTAAAGGTGAAAATATCTCATCTCTAGCTAAAGGCAACAATACCACATCTCTGGCTAAAGGCGACAATGTCTCATCTCTGGTTAAAGGCGACAATATCTCATCTTTGGCTAAAGGAGACAATATCTCATCTCTGGCTAAAGGCGACAATATCTCTGGCGAAATGAGGCAATATCTCATCTCTGGCTAAAGGCGACAATATCTCATCTCTGACTAAAGGCGACAATATCTCTGGCTAAATGCGACAATATCTCATCTCTGGCTAAAGGCGACAATATCTCATTTCTGGCTAAAGACTACAATATCTCATCTCTGGCTAAAGGCGACAATATCTCATCTCTGGCTAAAGGCGACAATATCTCTGGCTAAAGGCGACAATATCTTTGGCTAAAGGCGACAATATCTCTTTCTAAAGGCTACAGTATCTCTGGCTAAAGGCGGCAATATCTCTGGATAAAGTCGGCAAAACCTCATCCCTGCCTAAAGTAGACAATCCCTCATCTCTGGCTAAAGGCAACAGTATCTCATCTCTGGCCAAAGGCGACAATATCTCATCTCTGGCTAAAGGCAACAATATCTCATCTCTGGTTAAAGGCGACAATATCTCATCTCTGGCTAAAGGCGAAAATACCTCATCTCTGGCTAAAGGCGACAATATCTCATCTCTGGCCAAATGCGACAATATCACATCTCTGGCTGAAAGCTACAATATCTCTGGCTAAAAGCGACAATGTCTCTTCTCTTGCGAAATGAGGCAATATCTCATCTCTGGCTAAAGGCGACAATATCTCTGGCTAAAGGCGACAATATCTCGTGCTAAGGGCAACAATATCTCAGGCTAAAGGCGACAATATCTCATCTCTTCCGAAATGAGGCAATATCTCATCTCTGGCTAAAGGCGACAATATCTCATATCTGGCCAAAGGCGACAATATCTCATCTCTGGCTCAAGGTGACAATATCTCATCTCTGGCTAAAGGCAACAATATCTCATCTCTGCCTAAAGGCGACAATATGTCATCTCTGCCTAAAGTCGACAATATCTCATCTCTGCCTAAAGGCGACAATATCTCATCTCTGGCTAAAGGCGACAATTTCTCATCTCTGGCTAAAGGCGACAATATCTCTGTCGAAATGAGGTAATATCTCATCTCTGGCTTAAGGCGACAGTATCTCAACTCTGGCTAAAGGCGACAACATCTCATCTCTGGGTAAAGGTGACAATATCTCATCTCTGGCTAAAGGCGACAATATCTCATCTCTGGCTAAAGGCAACAATATCGTCTCTGGCTAAAGGCGACACTACCTCATCTCTGGCTAAAGGCGACAATATCTCATCTCTGGCTAAAGGCGGCAATATCTCTGGCGAAATGAGGCAATATCTCATCTCTGGCTAAAGGCGACAATATCTCATCTCTGCCTAAAGGCGACAATATCTCTGGCTAAAGGCGAAAATATCTCATCTCTGGCTAAAGGCGACAATATCTCATTTCTGGCTAAAGACGACAATATCTCATCTCTGGCTAAAGGCGACAATATCTCATCTCTGGCTAAAGGCGACAATATCTCTGGCTAAAGGCGACAATATCTCTGGCTAAAGGCGACAATATCTCATCTCTGGCTAAAGGCGACAATATCTCATCTCAGGTGAAATGAGGCAATATCTCTGGCTAAAGGCTACAATATCTCTGGCTAAATGCGACAATATCTCTTGCTAAAGGCGAAAATATCTCTGGCTAAAGGCGTCAATATCTCTGGCTAAAGTCGGCAAAACCTCATCCCTGCCTAAAGTAGACAATACCTCATCTCTGGCTTAAGGCGACAGTATCTCAACTCTGGCTAAAGGCGACAACATCTCATCTCTGGGTAAAGGTGACAATATCTCATCTCTGGCTAAAGGCGACAATATCTCATCTCTGGCTAAAGGCAACAATATCGTCTCTGGCTAAAGGCGACAATACCTCATCTCTGGCTAAAGGCGACAATATCTCATCTCTGGCTAAAGGCGACAATATCTCTGGCGAAATGAGGCAATATCTCATCTCTGGCTAAAGGCGACAATATCTCATCTCTGCCTAAAGGCGACAATATCTCTGGCTAAAGGCGACAATATCTTTGGCTATAGGAGACAATATCTCTGGCTAAAGGCGAAAATATCTCATCTCTGGCTAAAGGCGACAATATCTCATTTCTTGGTAAAGACGACAATATCTCATTTCTGGCTAATGGCGACAATATCTCATCTCTGGCTAAAGGCGACAATATCTCTGGCTAAAGGCGACAATATCTTTGGCTAAAGGCGACAATATCTCTGGCTAAATGCGACAATATCTCATCTCTGCCTAAAGGCGACAATATCTCATCTCTGCCTAAAAGCGACAATATCTCATCTCTGGCTAAAGGCGACAATATCTCATCTCTGGCTAAAGGCGACAGTACCACATCTCTGGCTAAAGGCGACAATATCTCATCTCTGGCTAAAGGCGACAATATCTCATCTCAGGTGAAATGAGGCAATATCTCTGGCTAAAGGCTACAATATATCTGGCTAAATGCGACAATATCTCTTGCTAAAGGCGAAAATATCTCTGGCTAAAGGCGTCAATATCTCTGGCTAAAGTCGGCAAAACCTCATCCCTGCCTAAAGTAGACAATACCTCATCTCTGGCTAAAGGCAACAGTATCTCATCTCTGGCCAAAGGCGACAATATCTCATCTCTAGTTAAAGGCGACAATATCTCATATCTGGCCAAAGGCGACAATATCTCATCTCTGGCTAAAGGCGACGATATCTCATCTCTGCCTAAAGGCGACACTATTTCTGGCTAATGGTGACAATATCTCTGGCTAAAGGCGGCAATATCTCATCTCTGGCTAAAGGCGACAATATCTCATCTCAGGCGAAATGAGGCAATATCTCTGGCTAAAGGTGACAGTATCTCATCTCTGGCTAAAGGCGACAATATCTCCTCTCTGGTTAATGGCGACAATATCTCATCTCTGGCTAAAGGCGGCAATATCTCTGGCTAAAGGCGACAATATCTCTGGATAAAGGCGACAATATCTCATCTCTGGCTAAAGGCGACAATACCTCATCACTGGCGACAATATCTCATCTCTGGCTAAAGGCGACAATATCTCATCTCTGGCTAAAGGCGACAATATCTCTGGCTATAGGCGACAATACCTCATCTCTGGCTAAATGAGGCAAAATCTCTCGCTAAAGGAGACAATATCTCTGGCTAAAGGCGACAATATCTCATCTCTGCCTAAAAGCGACAATATCTCATCTCTGGATAAAGGCGACAATATCTCATCTCTGGCTAAAGGCGACAGTACCACATCTCTGGCTAAAGGCGACAATGTCTCATCTCTGGCTAAAAGCGACAATATCATCTCTGGCTAAATGTGACAATATCTCATCTCTGGCTAAAGGCGACAATAACTCTGGCTAAAGGCGAAAATATATCTGGCTAAAAGCGACAATATCTCATCTCTGGCTAAAGGCGAAAATATCTCATCTCTGGCTAAAGGCGACAATATCTCATATCTGGCCAAAGTCGACAATATCTCATCTCTTGCTAAAGGCAACAATATCTCATCTCTGCCTAAAGGCGACACTATTTCTGGCTAATGGTGACAATATATCTGGCTAAAGGCGACAATATCTCATCTCTGGCTAAAGGCGACAGTATCTCATCTCTGGCTAAAGGCGACAATATCTCATCTCAGGTGAAATGAGGCAATATCTCTGGCTAAAGGTGACAGTATCTCATCTCTGGCTAAAGGCGACAATATCTCATCTCTGCCTAAAGGCAAAAATACCTCATCTATGCCTAAAGTAGACAATACCTCATCTCTGGCTAATAACGACAATATCTCTGGCTAAAGGCGACAATATCTCATCTCTGGCTAAAGGCGACAATATCTCATCTCTTGCTAAAGGCGACAATATCTCTGGCTAAAGGCGACAATATCTCATATCTGGCTAAAGGCGACAATATGTCATCTCTGCCTAAAGGCGACAATATTTCATCTCTGCCTAAAGTAGACAATACCTCATCTCTGGATAAAGGGACAATATCTCATCTCTGGCTAAAGGCGACAATATCTCATCTCTGGCTAAAGGCGACAGTATCTCAACTCTGGCTAAAGGCGACAATATCTCATCTCTGGCTAAAGGTGTCCGTATCTCATCTCTGGCTAAAGGCGACAATATCTCATCTCTGGCTAAAGGCGACAATATCTCATCTCTGGCTAAAGGCGACAATATCTCATCTCTGCCTAAAGGGGACAATATCTCATCTCTGCCTAAAGGCAACAATACCTCATCTCTGGCTAAAGGCGACAATGCCTCATCTCTGGCTAAAGGCGACAATATCTCATCTCTGGCTAAAGGCGGCAATATCTCTGGCTAAAGGCGACAATATCTCTGGATAAAGGCGACAATATCTCATCTCTGGCTAAAGGCGACAATACCTCATCACTGGCGACAATATCTCATCTCTGGCTAAAGGCGACAATATCTCATCTCTGGCTAAAGGTGACAATATCTCATCTCTGGCTAAAGGCGACAATACCTCATCTCTGGCTAAAGGCGCCAATATCTCATCTCTGGCTAAAGACGACAATATCTCATCTCTGGCTAAAGGCGACAATATCTCTGGCTAAAGGCGACAATATCTCATCTCTAGCTATAGGCGACAATACCTCATCTCTGGCTAAATGAGGCAAAATCTCTCGCTAAAGGAGACAATATCTCTGGCTAAAGGCGACAATATCTCATCTCTGCCTAAAAGCGACAATATCTCATCTCTGGCTAAAGGCGACAATATCTCATCTCTGGCTAAAGGCGACAGTACCACATCTCTGGCTAAAGGCGACAATGTCTCATCTCTGGCTAAAGGCGACAATATCATCTCTGGCTAAATGTGACAATATCTCATCTCTGGCTAAAGGCGACAATAACTCTGGCTAAAGGCGAAAATATATCTGGCTAAAAGCGACAATATCTCATCTCTGGCTAAAGGAGAAAATATCTCATCTCTGGCTAAAGGCGACAATATCTCATATCTGGCCAAAGTCGACAATATCTCATCTCTTGCTAAAGGCGACAATATCTCATCTCTGCCTAAAGGCGACACTATTTCTGGCTAATGGTGACAATATCTCTGGCTAAAGGCGACAATATCTCATCTCTCGCTAAAGGCGACAATATCTCATCTCAGGCGAAATGAGGCAATATCTCATCTCTGGTTAAAGGCGGCAATATCTCATCTCTGGCTAAAGGCGACAATACCTCATCTCTGGCTAACTGCGACAATATCTCATCTCTGGCTAAAGGCGACAATATCTCTGGCTAAAGGCGACAATATCTCTGGCTAAAGGCAACAATATCTCTGGCTAAAGGCGACAATATCTCTGGCTAAATGCGACAATATCTCATCTCTGGCTAAAGGCGACAATATCTCTGGCTAAAGGCGACAATATTTCTGGCTAAAGGCAACAATATCTCTGGCTAAAGGCGACAATATCTCTGGCTAAAGGCGACAATATCTCAACTCTGGCTGAAGGCGACAATATCATCTCTGGCTAAAGGCGACAATGCCTCATCTCTGGCTAAAGGCGACAATATCTCATCTCTGGCTAAAGGCGACAATATCTCATCTCTGGCTATAGGCGACAATATCTCATCTCTGCCTAAAGGCGACAATATCTCATCTCTGCCTAAAGGCGACAATATCTCATCTCTGGCTAAAGGCGACAATACCTCATTACTGGCTAAAGGCGACAATATCTCATCTCTGGCTAAAGGCGACAATACCTCATCTCTGGCTAAATGAGGCAAAATCTCATCTCTGGCTAAAGGCGATAATATCTCAACTCTGGCTAAAGGCGACAATATCTCATCTCTGGCTAAAGGCGACAATATCTCATCTCTGGCTAAAGGCGACAATACCTCATCTCTGGCTAACTGCGACAATATCTCATCTCTGGCTAAAGGCGACAATATCTATGGCTAAAGGCGACAATATCTCTGGCTAAATGCAACAATATCTCTGGCTAAAGGCGACAATATCTCATCTCTGGCTAAAGGCGACAATATCTCATCTCTGGCTAAAGGCGACAACATCGTCTCTGGCTAAAGGCGACAATACCTCATCTCTGGCTAAAGGAGACAATATCGTCTCTGGCTAAAGGCGACAATACCTCATCTCTGGCTAACTGCGACAATATCTCATCTCTGGCTAAAGGCGACAATATCTATGGCTAAAGGCGAAAATATCTCTGGCTAAATGCAACAATATCTCTGGCTAAAGGCGACAATATCTCATCTCTGGCTAAAGGCGACAATATCTCATCTCTGGCTATAGGCGACAATATCTCATCTCTGCCTAAAGGCGACAATATCTCATCTCTGCCTAAAGGCGACAATACCTCATTACTGGCTAAAGGCGACAATATCTCATCTCTGGCTAAAGGCGACAATACCTCATCTCTGGCTAAATGATGCAAAATCTCTGGCTAAAGGAGACAATATCTCTGGCTAAAGGCGACAATATCTCATCTCTGGCTAAAGGCGACACTATTTCTGGCTAATGGTGACAATATCTCTGGCTAAAGGCGACAATATCTCATCTCTCGCTAAAGGCGACAATATCTCATCTCAGGCGAAATGAGGCAATATCTCATCTCTGGTTAAAGGCGGCAATATCTCATCTCTGGCTAAAGGCGACAATACCTCATCTCTGGCTAACTGCGACAATATCTCATCTCTGGCTAAAGGCGACAATATCTCTGGCTAAAGGCGACAATATCTCTGGCTAAAGGCAACAATATCTCTGGCTAAAGGCGACAATATCTCTGGCTAAATGCGACAATATCTCATCTCTGGCTAAAGGCGACAATATCTCTGGCTAAAGGCGACAATATCTCTGGCTAAAGGCGACAATATCTCAACTCTGGCTGAAGGCGACAATATCATCTCTTGCTAAAGGCGACAATACCTCATCTCTGGCTAAAGGCGACAATATCTCATCTCTGGCTAAAGGCGACAATATCTCATCTCTGGCTATAGGCGACAATATCTCATCTCTGCCTAAAGGCGACAATATCTCATCTCTGCCTAAAGGCGACAATATCTCATCTCTGGCTAAAGGCGACAATACCTCATTACTGGCTAAAGGCGACAATATCTCATCTCTGGCTAAAGGCGACAATACCTCATCTCTTGCTAAATGAGGCAAAATCTCATCTCTGGCTAAAGGCGATAATATCTCAACTCTGGCTAAAGGCGACAATATCTCATCTCTGGCTAAAGGCGACAATATCTCATCTCTGGCTAAAGGCGACAATACCTCATCTCTGGCTAACTGCGACAATATCTCATCTCTGGCTAAAGGCGACAATATCTATGGCTAAAGGCGACAATATCTCTGGCTAAATGCAACAATATCTCTGGCTAAAGGCGACAATATCTCATCTCTGGCTAAAGGCGACAATATCTCATCTCTGGCTAAAGGCGACAACATCGTCTCTGGCTAAAGGCGACAATACCTCATCTCTGGCTAAAGGAGACAATATCGTCTCTGGCTAAAGGCGACAATACCTCATCTCTGGCTAACTGCGACAATATCTCATCTCTGGCTAAAGGCGACAATATCTATGGCTAAAGGCGACAATATCTCTGGCTAAATGCAACAATATCTCTGGCTAAAGGCGACAATATCTCATCTCTGGCTAAAGGCGACAATATCTCATCTCTGGCTATAGGCGACAATATCTCATCTCTGCCTAAATGCGACAATATCTCATCTCTGCCTAAAGGCGACAATACCTCATTACTGGCTAAAGGCGACAATATCTCATCTCTGGCTAAAGGCGACAATACCTCATCTCTGGCTAAATGAGGCAAAATCTCTGGCTAAAGGAGACAATATCTCTGGCTAAAGGCGACAATATCTCAACTCTGGCTAAAGGCGACAATATCTCATCTCTACCTAAAGGCGACAATATCTCATCTCTGGCTAAAGGCGACAATACCTCATCTCTGGCTAACTGCGACAATATCTCATCTCTGGCTAAAGGCGACAATATCTCTGGCTAAAGGCGACAATATCTCTGGCTAAAGGCAACAATATCTCTGGCTAAAGGCGACAATATCTCTGGCTAAATGCGACAGTATCTCATCTCTGGCTAAAGGCGACAATATCTCTAGCTAAAGGCGACAATATCTCTGGCTAAAGGCAACAATATCTCTGGCTAAAGGCGACAATATCTCTGGCTAAAGGCGACAATAGCTCAACTCTGGCTAAAGGCGACAATATCATCTCTGGCTAAAGGCGACAATACCTCATCTCTGACTAAAGGAGACAATATCGTCTCTGGCTAAAGGCGACAATACCTCATCTCTGGCAAAAGGCGACAATACCTCATCTCTGGCTAAAGGCGACAATATCTCATCTCTGGCTAAAGGCGACAATATCTCATCTCTGGCTATAGGCGACAATATCTCATTTCTGCCTAAAGGCGACAATATCTCATCTCTGCCTAAAGGCGACAATATCTCATCTCAGGCTAAAGGCGACAATACCTCATTACTGGCTAAAGGCGACAATATCTCATCTCTGGCTAAAGGCGACTATACCTCATCTCTGGCTAAATGAGGCAAAATCTCATCTCTGGCTAAAGGCGATAATATCTCAACATGGCTAAAGGCGACAATATCTCATCTCTGGCTAAAGGCGACAATATCTCATCTCTGGCTAAAGGCGACAATACCTCATCTCTGGCTAACTGCGACAATATCTCATCTCTGGCTAAAGGCAACAATATCTCTGGCTAAAGGCGACAATATCTCTGGCTAAATGCGACAATATCTCATCTCTGGCTAAAGGCGACAATATCTCTGGCTAAAGGCGACAATATCTCTGGCTAAAGGCGACAATATCTCAACTCTGGCTGAAGGCGACAATATCATCTCTTGCTAAAGGCGACAATACCTCATCTCTGGCTAAAGGCGACAATATCTCATCTCTGGCTAAAGGCGACAATATCTCATCTCTGGCTATAGGCGACAATATCTCATCTCTGCCTAAAGGCGACAATATCTCATCTCTGCCTAAAGGCGACAATATCTCATCTCTGGCTAAAGGCGACAATACCTCATTACTGGCTAAAGGCGACAATATCTCATCTCTGGCTAAAGGCGACAATACCTCATCTCTTGCTAAATGAGGCAAAATCTCATCTCTGGCTAAAGGCGATAATATCTCAACTCTGGCTAAAGGCGACAATATCTCATCTCTGGCTAAAGGCGACAATATCTCATCTCTGGCTAAAGGCGACAATACCTCATCTCTGGCTAACTGCGACAATATCTCATCTCTGGCTAAAGGCGACAATATCTATGGCTAAAGGCGACAATATCTCTGGCTAAATGCAACAATATCTCTGGCTAAAGGCGACAATATCTCATCTCTGGCTAAAGGCGACAATATCTCATCTCTGGCTAAAGGCGACAACATCGTCTCTGGCTAAAGGCGACAATACCTCATCTCTGGCTAAAGGAGACAATATCGTCTCTGGCTAAAGGCGACAATACCTCATCTCTGGCTAACTGCGACAATATCTCATCTCTGGCTAAAGGCGACAATATCTATGGCTAAAGGCGACAATATCTCTGGCTAAATGCAACAATATCTCTGGCTAAAGGCGACAATATCTCATCTCTGGCTAAAGGCGACAATATCTCATCTCTGGCTATAGGCGACAATATCTCATCTCTGCCTAAATGCGACAATATCTCATCTCTGCCTAAAGGCGACAATACCTCATTACTGGCTAAAGGCGACAATATCTCATCTCTGGCTAAAGGCGACAATACCTTATCTCTGGCTAAATGAGGCAAAATCTCTGGCTAAAGGAGACAATATCTCTGGCTAAAGGCGACAATATCTCAACTCTGGCTAAAGGCGACAATATCTCATCTCTACCTAAAGGCGACAATATCTCATCTCTGGCTAAAGGCGACAATACCTCATCTCTGGCTAACTGCGACAATATCTCATCTCTGGCTAAAGGCGACAATATCTCTGGCTAAAGGCGACAATATCTCTGGCTAAAGGCAACAATATCTCTGGCTAAAGGCGACAATATCTCTGGCTAAATGCGACAGTATCTCATCTCTGGCTAAAGGCGACAATATCTCTAGCTAAAGGCGACAATATCTCTGGCTAAAGGCAACAATATCTCTGGCTAAAGGCGACAATATCTCTGGCTAAAGGCGACAATAGCTCAACTCTGGCTAAAGGCGACAATATCATCTCTGGCTAAAGGCGACAATACCTCATCTCTGACTAAAGGAGACAATATCGTCTCTGGCTAAAGGCGACAATACCTCATCTCTGGCAAAAGGCGACAATACCTCATCTCTGGCTAAAGGCGACAATATCTCATCTCTGGCTAAAGGCGACAATATCTCATCTCTGGCTATAGGCGACAATATCTCATTTCTGCCTAAAGGCGACAATATCTCATCTCTGCCTAAAGGCGACAATATCTCATCTCAGGCTAAAGGCGACAATACCTCATTACTGGCTAAAGGCGACAATATCTCATCTCTGGCTAAAGGCGACTATACCTCATCTCTGGCTAAATGAGGCAAAATCTCATCTCTGGCTAAAGGCGATAATATCTCAACTCTGGCTAAAGGCGACAATATCTCATCTCTGGCTAAAGGCGACAATATCTCATCTCTGGCTAAAGGCGACAATACCTCATCTCTGGCTAACTGCGACAATATCTCATCTCTGGCTAAAGGCGACAATATCTATGGCTAAAGGCGACAATATCTCTGGCTAAATGCAACAATATCTCTGGCTAAAGGCGACAATATCTCATCTCTGGCTAAAGGCGACAATATCTCATCTCTGGCTAAAGGCAACAACATCGTCTCTGGCTAAAGGCGACAATACCTCATCTCTGGCTAAAGGAGACAATATCGTCTCTGGCTAAAGGCGACAATACCTCATCTCTGGCTAAAGGCGACAATATCTCATCTCTGCCTAAAGGCGACAATATCTCATCTCTGGCTATAGGTGACAATATCTCATCTCTACCTAAAGGCGACAATATCTCATCTCTGCCTAAAGGCGACAATATCTCATCTCTGGCTAAAGGCGACAATACATCATTACTGGCTAAAGGCGACAATATCTCATCTCTGGCTAAAGGCGACAATACCACATCTCTGCCTAAAGGCGACAATATCTCATCTGTGGTTAAAGGCGACAATATCTCATCTCTGGCTAAAGGCGAAAATATCTCATCTCTGGCTAAAGGCGACAGTATCTCATCTCTGGCTAAAGGCGACAATATCTCATCTCAGGTGAAATGAGGCAATATCTCTGGCTAAAGGCGACAATACCTCATTACTGGCTAAAGGCGACAATATCTCATCTCTGGCTAATGGCGACAATACCTCATCTCTGGCTAAATGAGGCAAAATCTCTGGCTAAAGGAGACAATATCTCTGGCTAAAGGCGACAATATCTCATCTCTGGCTAATGGCGAGAATATCTCATCTCTGCCTAAAGGCGACAATATCTCTGGCTAAAGGCGACAATATCTCTTGCTAAAGGCGGCAATATCTCTGGCTAAAGGCGGCAATATCTCTGGCTAAAGTCGGCAAAATCTCATCTCTGCCTAAAGTAGACAATACCTCACCTCTGGCTAAAGGCAACTGTATCTCATCTCGGGCTAAAGGCGACAATATCTCATCTCAGGTTAAATGCGACAATATCTCATCTCTGGCTATAGGCGACAATATCTCATCTCTGGCTAAAGGCGACAATATCTCATCTCTGGCTATAGGCGACAATATCTCATCTCTGCCTAAGGGCGACAATATCTCATCTCTGCCTAAAGGCGACAATATCTCATCTCTGGCTAAAGGCGACAATATCTCATCTCTGGCTAAAGGCGACAATATCGCCTCTGGCTAAAGGCGACAATACCTCATCTCTGGCTAAAGGCGACAATATTTCATCTCTGCCTAAAGGCGACAATATCTCATCTCTGGCTATAGGTGACAATATCTCATCTCTGGCTAAAGGCGACAATATCTCATCTCTGCCTAAAGGCGACAATATCTCATCTCTGGCTAAAGGCGACAATACCTCATTACTGGCTAAAGGCGACAATATCTCATCTCTGGCTAAAGGGGACAATATCTCATCTCTGGCTAAAGGCGACAATATCTCTGGCTAAAGGCGGCAGTATCTCTGGCTAAAGGCAACAATATCTCTGGCTAAAGGCGACAATATCTCTGGCTAAAGGCGACAATATCTCATCTCTGGCTAAAGGCGACAATATCTCATCTCTACCTAAAGGCGACAATATCTCATCTCAGGTGAAATGAGGCAATATCTCTGGCTAAAGGCGACAATACCTCATTACTGGCTAAAGGCGACAATATCTCATCTCTGGCTAATGGCGACAATACCTCATCTCTGGCTAAATGAGGCAAAATCTCTGGCTAAAGGAGACAATATCTCTGGCTAAAGGCGACAATATCTCATCTCTGGCTAATGGCGAGAATATCTCATCTCTGCCTAAAGGCGACAATATCTCTGGCTAAAGGCGACAATATCTCTTGCTAAAGGCGGCAATATCTCTGGCTAAAGGCGGCAATATCTCTGGCTAAAGTCGGCAAAATCTCATCTCTGCCTAAAGTAGACAATACCTCACCTCTGGCTAAAGGCAACTGTATCTCATCTCGGGCTAAAGGCGACAATATCTCATCTCAGGTTAAATGCGACAATATCTCATCTCTGGCTATAGGCGACAATATCTCATCTCTGGCTAAAGGCGACAATATCTCATCTCTGGCTATAGGCGACAATATCTCATCTCTGCCTAAGGGCGACAATATCTCATCTCTGCCTAAAGGCGACAATATCTCATCTCTGGCTAAAGGCGACAATATCTCATCTCTGGCTAAAGGCGACAATATCGCCTCTGGCTAAAGGCGACAATACCTCATCTCTGGCTAAAGGCGACAATATTTCATCTCTGCCTAAAGGCGACAATATCTCATCTCTGGCTATAGGTGACAATATCTCATCTCTGGCTAAAGGCGACAATATCTCATCTCTGCCTAAAGGCGACAATATCTCATCTCTGGCTAAAGGCGACAATACCTCATTACTGGCTAAAGGCGACAATATCTCATCTCTGGCTAAAGGGGACAATATCTCATCTCTGGCTAAAGGCGACAATATCTCTGGCTAAAGGCGGCAGTATCTCTGGCTAAAGGCAACAATATCTCTGGCTAAAGGCGACAATATCTCTGGCTAAAGGCGACAATATCTCATCTCTGGCTATAGGTGACAATATCTCATCTCTACCTAAAGGCGACAATATCTCATCTCTGCCTAAAGGCGACAATATCTCATCTCTGGCTAAAGGCGACAATACATCATTACTGGCTAAAGGCGACAATATCTCATCTCTGGCTAAAGGCGACAATACCACATCTCTGCCTAAAGGCGACAATATCTCATCTGTGGTTAAAGGCGACAATATCTCATCTCTGGCTAAAGGCGAAAATATCTCATCTCTGGCTAAAGGCGACAGTATCTCATCTCTGGCTAAAGGCGACAATATCTCATCTCAGGTGAAATGAGGCAATATCTCTGGCTAAAGGCGACAATACCTCATTACTGGCTAAAGGCGACAATATCTCATCTCTGGCTAATGGCGACAATACCTCATCTCTGGCTAAATGAGGCAAAATCTCTGGCTAAAGGAGACAATATCTCTGGCTAAAGGCGACAATATCTCATCTCTGGCTAATGGCGAGAATATCTCATCTCTGCCTAAAGGCGACAATATCTCTGGCTAAAGGCGACAATATCTCTTGCTAAAGGCGGCAATATCTCTGGCTAAAGGCGGCAATATCTCTGGCTAAAGTCGGCAAAATCTCATCTCTGCCTAAAGTAGACAATACCTCACCTCTGGCTAAAGGCAACTGTATCTCATCTCGGGCTAAAGGCGACAATATCTCATCTCAGGTTAAATGCGACAATATCTCATCTCTGGCTATAGGCGACAATATCTCATCTCTGGCTAAAGGCGACAATATCTCATCTCTGGCTATAGGCGACAATATCTCATCTCTGCCTAAGGGCGACAATATCTCATCTCTGCCTAAAGGCGACAATATCTCATCTCTGGCTAAAGGCGACAATATCTCATCTCTGGCTAAAGGCGACAATATCGCCTCTGGCTAAAGGCGACAATACCTCATCTCTGGCTAAAGGCGACAATATTTCATCTCTGCCTAAAGGCGACAATATCTCATCTCTGGCTATAGGTGACAATATCTCATCTCTGGCTAAAGGCGACAATATCTCATCTCTGCCTAAAGGCGACAATATCTCATCTCTGGCTAAAGGCGACAATACCTCATTACTGGCTAAAGGCGACAATATCTCATCTCTGGCTAAAGGGGACAATATCTCATCTCTGGCTAAAGGCGACAATATCTCTGGCTAAAGGCGGCAGTATCTCTGGCTAAAGGCAACAATATCTCTGGCTAAAGGCGACAATATCTCTGGCTAAAGGCGACAATATCTCATCTCTGGCTAAAGGCGACAATATCTCATCTCTAGCTAAAGGCGACATAACCTCCTCTCTGGCTAAACGAGGCAAAATCTCTGGCTAAAGGCGACAATATCTCTGGCTAAAGGCGAGAATATCTCATTTCTGGCTAATGGCGACAATATCTCATCTCTGACTAAAGGCGACAATATCTCTGGCTAAAGGCGACAATATCTCTTGCTAAAGGCGACAATATCTCTGGCTAAAGGCGGCAATATCTCTTGCTAAAGTCGACAAAACCTCATCTCTGCCTAAAGTAGACAATACCTCATCTCTGACTAAAGGCAACGGTATCTCATCTCTGGCTAAAGGCGACAACATCTCATATCTGGCTTTAGGCGACAGTATCTCATCTCTGGCTATAGGCGACAATATCTCATCTCAGGTTAAATGCGACAATATCTCATCTCTGGCTAAAGGCGACAATATCTCATCTCTGGCTAAAGGCGACAATATCTCATCTCTGGATAAAGGCGACAATATCTCATATCTGGTTAAATGCGACAATATCTCATCTCTGGCTAATGGCGAAAATATCTCATCTCTGGCTAAAGGCGACAATACCTCATTTCTGGCTAAATGAGGCAAAATCTCATCTCTGGCTAAAGGCGATAATATCTCATCTCTGGCTAAAGGCGACAATATCTCATCTCTGGCTAAAGGCGACAATATCTCATCTCTGGCTAAAGGCGACAATACCTCATCTCTGGCTAACTGCGACAATATCTCATCTCTGGCTAAAGGCGACAATATCTATGGCTAAAGGCGACAATATCTCTGGCTAAATGCAACAATATCTCTGGCTAAAGGCGACAATATCTCATCTCTGGCTAAAGGCGACAATATCTCATCTCTGGCTAAAGGCGACAACATCGTCTCTGGCTAAAGGCGACAATACCTCATCTCTGGCTAAAGGAGACAATATCGTCTCTGGCTAAAGGCGACAATACCTCATCTCTGGCAAACTGCGACAATATCTCATCTCTGGCTAAAGGCGACAATATCTATGGCTAAAGGCGACAATATCTCTGGCTAAATGCAACAATATCTCTGGCTAAAGGCGACAATATCTCATCTCTGGCTAAAGGCGACAATATCTCATCTCTGGCTATAGGCGACAATATCTCATCTCTGCCTAAATGCGACAATATCTCATCTCTGCCTAAAGGCGACAATACCTCATTACTGGCTAAAGGCGACAATATCTCATCTCTGGCTAAAGGCGACAATACCTCATCTCTGGCTAAATGAGGCAAAATCTCTGGCTAAAGGAGACAATATCTCTGGCTAAAGGCGACAATATCTCATCTCTGGCTAAAGGCGACAATATCTCATCTCTGGCTAAAGTCGACAATATCTCATCTCTGGCTAAAGGCGATAATATCTCAACTCTGGCTAAAGGCGACAATATCTCATCTCTACCTAAAGGCGACAATATCTCTGGCTAAAGGCGACAATATCTCTGGCTAAAGGCAACAATATCTCTGGCTAAAGGCGACAATATCTCTGGCTAAATGCGACAGTATCTCATCTCTGGCTAAAGGCGACAATATCTCTAGCTAAAGGCGACAATATCTCTGGCTAAAGGCAACAATATCTCTGGCTAAAGGCGACAATATCTCTGGCTAAAGGCGACAATATCTCAACTCTGGCTAAAGGCGACAATATCATCTCTGGCTAAAGGCGACAATACCTCATCTCTGACTAAAGGAGACAATATCGTCTCTGGCTAAAGGCGACAATACCTCATCTCTGGCAAAAGGCGACAATACCTCATCTCTGGCAAAAGGCGACAATACCTCATCTCTGGCTAAAGGCGACAATATCTCATCTCTGGCTATAGGCGACAATATCTCATTTCTGCCTAAAGGCGACAATATCTCATCTCTGCCTAAAGGCGACAATATCTCATCTCAGGCTAAAGGCGACAATACCTCATTACTGGCTAAAGGCGACAATATCTCATCTCTGGCTAAAGGCGACTATACCTCATCTCTGGCTAAATGAGGCAAAATCTCATCTCTGGCTAAAGGCGATAATATCTCAACTCTGGCTAAAGGCGACAATATCTCATCTCTGGCTAAAGGCGACAATATCTCATCTCTGGCTAAAGGCGACAATACCTCATCTCTGGCTAACTGCGACAATATCTCATCTCTGGCTAAAGGCGACAATATCTATGGCTAAAGGCGACAATATCTCTGGCTAAATGCAACAATATCTCTGGCTAAAGGCGACAATATCTCATCTCTGGCTAAAGGCGACAATATCTCATCTCTGGCTAAAGGCGACAACATCGTCTCTGGCTAAAGGCGACAATACCTCATCTCTGGCTAAAGGAAACAATATCGTCTCTGGCTAAAGGCGACAATACCTCATCTCTGGCTAACTGCGACAATATCTCATCTCTGGCTAAAGGCGACAATATCTGGCTAAAGGCGACAATATCTCTGGCTAAATGCAACAATATCTCTGGCTAAAGGCGACAATATCTCATCTCTGGCTAAAGGCGACAATATCTCATCTCTGGCTAAAGGCGACAACATCGTCTCTGGCTAAAGGCGACAATACCTCATCTCTGGCTAAAGGAGACAATATCGTCTCTGGCTAAAGGCGACAATACCTCATCTCTGGCTAAAGGCGACAATATCTCATCTCTGCCTAAAGGCGACAATATCTCATCTCTGGCTATAGGTGACAATATCTCATCTCTACCTAAAGGCGACAATATCTCATCTCTGCCTAAAGGCGACAATATCTCATCTCTGGCTAAAGGCGACAATACATCATTACTGGCTAAAGGCGACAATATCTCATCTCTGGCTAAAGGCGACAGTATCTCATCTCTGCCTAAAGGCGATAATATCTCATCTGTGGTTAAAGGCGACAATATCTCATCTCTGGCTAAAGGCGAAAATATCTCATCTCTGGCTAAAGGCGACAGTATCTCATCTCTGGCTAAAGGCGACAATATCTCATCTCAGGTGAAATGAGGCAATATCTCTGGCTAAAGGCGACAATACCTCATTACTGGCTAAAGGCGACAATATCTCATCTCTGGCTAATGGCGACAATACCTCATCTCTGGCTAAATGAGGCAAAATCTCTGGCTAAAGGAGACAATATCTCTGGCTAAAGGCGACAATATCTCATCTCTGGCTAATGGCGAGAATATCTCATCTCTGCCTAAAGGCGACAATATCTCTGGCTAAAGGCGACAATATCTCTTGCTAAAGGCGGCAATATCTCTGGCTAAAGGCGGCAATATCTCTGGCTAAAGTCGGCAAAATCTCATCTCTGCCTAAAGTAGACAATACCTCACCTCTGGCTAAAGGCAACTGTATCTCATCTCGGGCTAAAGGCGACAATATCTCATCTCAGGTTAAATGCGACAATATCTCATCTCTGGCTATAGGCGACAATATCTCATCTCTGGCTAAAGGCGACAATATCTCATCTCTGGCTATAGGCGACAATATCTCATCTCTGCCTAAGGGCGACAATATCTCATCTCTGCCTAAAGGCGACAATATCTCATCTCTGGCTAAAGGCGACAATATCTCATCTCTGGCTAAAGGCGACAATATCGCCTCTGGCTAAAGGCGACAATACCTCATCTCTGGCTAAAGGCGACAATATTTCATCTCTGCCTAAAGGCGACAATATCTCATCTCTGGCTATAGGTGACAATATCTCATCTCTGGCTAAAGGCGACAATATCTCATCTCTGCCTAAAGGCGACAATATCTCATCTCTGGCTAAAGGCGACAATACCTCATTACTGGCTAAAGGCGACAATATCTCATCTCTGGCTAAAGGGGACAATATCTCATCTCTGGCTAAAGGCGACAATATCTCTGGCTAAAGGCGGCAGTATCTCTGGCTAAAGGCAACAATATCTCTGGCTAAAGGCGACAATATCTCTGGCTAAAGGCGACAATATCTCATCTCTGGCTAAAGGCGACAATATCTCATCTCTAGCTAAAGGCGACATAACCTCCTCTCTGGCTAAATGAGGCAAAATCTCTGGCTAAAGGCGACAATATCTCTGGCTAAAGGCGAGAATATCTCATTTCTGGCTAATGGCGACAATATCTCATCTCTGACTAAAGGCGACAATATCTCTGGCTAAAGGCGACAATATCTCTTGCTAAAGGCGACAATATCTCTGGCTAAAGGCGGCAATATCTCTTGCTAAAGTCGACAAAACCTCATCTCTGCCTAAAGTAGACAATACCTCATCTCTGACTAAAGGCAACGGTATCTCATCTCTGGCTAAAGGCGACAACATCTCATATCTGGCTTTAGGCGACAGTATCTCATCTCTGGCTATAGGCGACAATATCTCATCTCAGGTTAAATGCGACAATATCTCATCTCTGGCTAAAGGCGACAATATCTCATCTCTGGCTAAAGGCGACAATATCTCATCTCTGGATAAAGGCGACAATATCTCATATCTGGTTAAAGGCGACAATATCTCATCTCTGGCTAATGGCGAAAATATCTCATCTCTGGCTAAAGGCGACAATACCTCATCTCTGGCTAAATGAGGCAAAATCTCATCTCTGGCTAAAGGCGATAATATCTCATCTCTGGCTAAAGGCGACAATATCTCATCTCTGGCTAAAGGCGACAATATCTCATCTCTGGCTAAAGGCGACAATACCTCATCTCTGGCTAACTGCGACAATATCTCATCTCTGGCAAAAGGCGACAATATCTATGGCTAAAGGCGACAATATCTCTGGCTAAATGCAACAATATCTCTGGCTAAAGGCGACAATATCTCATCTCTGGCTAAAGGCGACAATATCTCATCTCTGGCTAAAGGCGACAACATCGTCTCTGGCTAAAGGCGACAATACCTCATCTCTGGCTAAAGGAGACAATATCGTCTCTGGCTAAAGGCGACAATACCTCATCTCTGGCTAACTGCGACAATATCTCATCTCTGGCTAAAGGCGACAATATCTATGGCTAAAGGCGACAATATCTCTGGCTAAATGCAACAATATCTCTGGCTAAAGGCGACAATATCTCATCTCTGGCTAAAGGCGACAATATCTCATCTCTGGCTAAAGGCGACAACATCGTCTCTGGCTAAAGGCGACAATACCTCATCTCTGGCTAAAGGAGACAATATCGTCTCTGGCTAAAGGCGACAATACCTCATCTCTGGCTAAAGGCGACAATATCTCATCTCTGGCTAAAGGCGACAATATCTCATCTCTGGCTATAGGTGACAATATCTCATCTCTACCTAAAGTCGACAATATCTCATCTCTGCCTAAAAGCGACAATATCACATCTCTGTCTAAAGGCGACAATACATCATTACTGGCTAAAGGCGACAATATCTCATCTCTGGCTAAAGGCGACAATACCACATCTCTGCCTAAAGGCGACAATATCTCATCTGTGGTTAAAGGCGACAATATCTCATCTCTGGCTAAAGGCGAAAATATCTCATCTCTGGCTAAAGGCGACAGTATCTCATCTCTGGCTAAAGGCGACAATATCTCATCTCAGGTGAAATGAGGCAATATCTCTGGCTAAAGGCGACAATATCTCTTCTCTGCCTAAAGGCGACAATATCACATCTCTGGCTAAAGGCGACAATACCTCATTACTGGCTAAAGGCGACAATATCTCATCTCTGGCTAATGGCGACAATACCTCATCTCTGGCTAAATGAGGCAAAATCTCTGGCTAAAGGAGACAATATCTCTGGCTAAAGGCGACAATATCTCATCTCTGGCTAAAGGCGACAATATCTCTGTCGAAATGAGGTAATATCTCATCTCTGGCTTAAGGCGACAGTATCTCAACTCTGGCTAAAGGCGACAACATCTCATCTCTGGGTAAAGGTGACAATATCTCATCTCTGGCTAAAGGCGACAATATCTCATCTCTGGCTAAAGGCAACAATATCGTCTCTGGCTAAAGGCGACAATACCTCATCTCTGGCTAAAGGCGACAATATCTCATCTCTGGGTAAAGGCGACAATATCTCTGGTGAAATGAGGCAATATCTCATCTCTGGCTAAAGGCGACAATATCTCATCTCTGCCTAAAGGCGACAATATCTCTGGCTAAAGGCGACAATATCTTTGGCTATAGGAGACAATATCTCTGGCTAAAGGCGAAAATATCTCATCTCTGGCTAAAGGCGACAATATCTCATTTCTGGCTAAAGACGACAATATCTCATCTCTGGCTAAAGGCGACAATATCTCATCTCTGGCTAAAGGCGACAATATCTCTGGCTAAAGGCGACAATATCTTTGGCTAAAGGCGACAATATCTCTGGCTAAATGCGACAATATCTCATCTCTGCCTAAAGGCGACAATATCTCATCTCTGCCTAAAAGCGACAATATCTCATCTCTGGCTAAAGGCGACAATATCTCATCTCTGGCTAAAGGCGACAATATCTCATCTCAGGTGAAATGAGGCCATATCTCTGGCTAAAGGCTACAATATCTCTGGCTAAATGCGACAATATCTCTTGCTAAAGGCGAAAATATCTCTGGCTAAAGGCGTCAATATGTCTGGCTAAAGTCGGCAAAACCTCATCCCTGCCTAAAGTAGACAATACCTCATCTCTGGCTAAAGGCAACAGTATCTCATCTCTGGCCAAAGGCGACAATATCTCATCTCTAGTTAAAGGCGACAATATCTCATCTCTGGCTAAAGGCAACAATATCTCATCTCTGGTTAAAGGCGACAATATCTCATCTCTGGCTAAAGGCGAAAATACCTCATCTCTGGCTAAAGGCGACAATATCTCATCTCTGGCTATAGGCGACAATATCTCATCTCTGCCTAAGGGCGACAATATCTCATCTCTGGCTCAAGGTGACAATATCTCATCTCTGGCTAAAGGCAACAATATCTCATCTCTGCCTAAAGGCGACAATATGTCATCTCTGCCTAAAGTCGACAATATCTCACCTCTGCCTAAAGGCGACAATATCTCATCTCTGGCTAAAGGCGACAATATCTCATCTCTGGCTAAAGGCGACAGTACCACATCTCTGGCTAAAGGCGACAATATCTCATCTCAGGTGAAATGAGGCCATATCTCTGGCTAAAGGCTACAATATCTCTGGCTAAATGCGACAATATCTCTTGCTAAAGGCGAAAATATCTCTGGCTAAAGGCGTCAATATCTCTGGCTAAAGTCGGCAAAACCTCATCCCTGCCTAAAGTAGACAATACCTCATCTCTGGCTAAAGGCAACAGTATCTCATCTCTGGCCAAAGGCGACAATATCTCATCTCTAGTTAAAGGCGACAATATCTCATCTCTGGCTAAAGGCAACAATATCTCATCTCTGGTTAAAGGCGACAATATCTCATCTCTGGCTAAAGGCGAAAATACCTCATCTCTGGCTAAAGGCGACAATATCTCATCTCTGGCCAAATGCGACAATATCTCATCTCTGGCTGAAAGCTACAATATCTCTGGCTAAAAGCGACAATGTCTCTTCTCTTGAGAAATGAGGCAATATCTCATCTCTGGCTAAAGGCGACAATATCTCTGGCTAAAGGCGACAATATCTCGTGCTAAGGGCAACAATATCTCAGGCTAAAGGCGACAATATCTCATCTCTTCCGAAATCAGGCAATATCTCATCTCTGGCTAAAGGCGACAATATCTCATATCTGGCCAAAGGCGACAATATCTCATCTCTGGCTAAAGGCAACAATATCTCATCTCTGCCTAAAGGCGACAATATGTCATCTCTGCCTAAAGTCGACAATATCTCCTCTCTGCCTAAAGGCGACAATATCTCATCTCTGGCTAAAGGCGACAATTTCTCATCTCTGGCTAAAGGCGACAATATCTCTGTCGAAATGAGGTAATATCTCATCTCTGGCTTAAGGCGACAGTATCTCAACTCTGGCTAAAGGCGACAACATCTCATCTCTGGGTAAAGGTGACAATATCTCATCTCTGGCTAAAGGCGACAATATCTCATCTCTGGCTAAAGGCAACAATATCGTCTCTGGCTAAAGGCGACAATACCTCATCTCTGGCTAAAGGCGACAATATCTCATCTCTGGCTAAAGGCGACAATATCTCTGGCGAAATGAGGCAATATCTCATCTCTGCCTAAAGGCGACAATATCTCATCTCTGCCTAAAGGCGACAATATCTCTGGCTAAAGGCGACAATATCTTTGGCTATAGGAGACAATATCTCTGGCTAAAGGCGAAAATATCTCATCTCTGGCTAAAGGCGACAATATCTCATTTCTGGCTAAAGACGACAATATCTCATCTCTGGCTAAAGGCGACAATATCTCTGGCTAAAGGCGACAATATCTTTGGCTAAAGGCGACAATATCTCTGGCTAAATGCGACAATATCTCATCTCTGCCTAAAGGCGACAATATCTCATCTCTGCCTAAAAGCGACAATATCTCATCTCTGGCTAAAGGCGACAATATCTCATCTCTGGCTAAAGGCGACAGTACCACATCTCTGGCTAAAGGCGACAATATCTCATCTCTGGCTAAAGGCGACAATATCTCATCTCAGGTGAAATGAGGCAATATCTCTGGCTAAAGGCTACAATATCTCTGGCTAAATGCGACAATATCTCTTGCTAAAGGCGAAAATATCTCTGGCTAAAGGCGTCAATATCTCTGGCTAAAGTCGGCAAAACCTCATCCCTGCCTAAAGTAGACAATACCTCATCTCTGGCTAAAGGCAACAGTATCTCATCTCTGGCCAAAGGCGACAATATCTCATCTCTAGTTAAAGGCGACAATATCTCATCTCTGGCTAAAGGCGAAAATACCTCATCTCTGGCTAAAGGCGACAATATCTCATCTCTGGCCAAATGCGACAATATCTCATCTCTGGCTGAAAGCTACAATATCTCTGGCTAAAAGCGACAATGTCTCTTCTCTTGCGAAATGAGGCAATATCTCATCTCTGGCAAAAGGCGACAATATCTCATCTCTGGCTAAAGGCGACAATATCTCTGGCTAAAGGCGACAATATCTCTGGCTAAGGGCAACAATATCTCAGGCTAAATGCGACAATAGATCTTGCTAAAGGCGACAATATCTCATCTCTTCCGAAATGAGGCAATATCTCATCTCTGGCTAAAGGCGACTATATCTCATATCTGCCCAAAGGCGACAATATCTCTTCTCTGGCTAAAGGTGACAATATCTCATCTCTTGCTAAAGGCAACAATATCTCATCTCTGCCTAAAGGCGACAATATGTCATCTCTGCCTAAAGTCGACAATATCTCATCTCTGCCTCAAGGCGACAATATCTCATCTCTGGCTAAAGGCGACAATTTCTCATCTCTGGCTAAAGGCGACAATATCTCTGTCGAAATGAGGTAATATCTCATCTCTGGCTTAAGACGACAGTATCTCAACTCTGGCTAAAGGCGACAACATCTCATCTCTAAATAAAGGTGACAATATCTCAGCTCTGGCTAAAGGCGACAATATCTCATCTCTGGCTAAAGGCAACAATATCGTCTCTGGCTAAAGGCGACAATACCTCATCTCTGGCTAAAGGCGACAATATCTCATCTCTGGCTAAAGGCGACAATACCTCATCTCTGGCTAAATGAGACAAAATCTCTGGCTTAAGGAGACAATATCTCTGGCTAAAGGCGACAATATCAAATCTCTGCCTAAAGGCGACAATATCTCATCTCTGCCTAAAGGCGACAATATCTCTGGCTAAAGGCGGCAATATCTCATGCTAAAGGCGACAATATCTCTGGCTAAAGGCGGCAATATCTCTGGCTAAAGTCGGCAAAACCTCATCTCTGCCTAAAGTAGACAATACCTCACCTCTGGCTAAAGGCAACAGTATCTCATCTCTTGCTAAAGGCGACAACATTTCATCTCTGGCTTAAGGCGACAGTATCTCATCTCTGGCTAAAGGCGACAATATCTCATCTCAGGTTAAATGCGACAACATCTCATCTCTGGATATAGGCAACAATATCTCATCTCTGCCTAAAGGCGACAATATCTCATCTCTGGCTAAAGGCGACAATATCTCATCTCTGCCTAAAGGCGACAATACCTCATCTCTGGCTAAAAGGCGACAATATCTCATCTCTGGCTAAAGGCGAAAATATCTCATCTCTGGCTAAAGGCGACAATATCTCATTTCTGGCTAAAGACGACAATATCTCATTTCTGGCTAAAGGCGACAATATCTCATCTCTGGCTAGAGGCGACAATATCTCTGGCTAAAGGCGACAATATCTTTGGCTAAAGGCGACAATATCTCTGGCTAAATGCGACAATATCTCATCTCTGCCTAAAGGCGACAATATCTCATCTCTGCCTAAAAGCGACAATATCTCATCTCTGGCTAAAGGCGACAATATCTCATCTCTGGCTAAAGGCGACAGTACCACATCTCTGGCTAAAGGCGACAATATCTCATCTCTGGCTAAAGGCGACAATATCTCATCTCAGGTGAAATGAGGCAATATCTCTGGCTAAAGGCTACAATATCTCTGGCTAAATGCGACAATATCTCTTGCTAAAGGCGAAAATATCTCTGGCTAAAGGCGTCAATATCTCTGGCTAAAGTCGGCATAACCTCATCCCTGCCTAAAGTAGACAATACCTCATCTCTGGCTAAAGGCAACAGTATCTCATCTCTGGCCAAAGGCGACAATATCTCATCTCTAGTTAAAGGCGACAATATCTCATCTCTGGCTAAAGGCAACAATATCTCATCTCTGGTTAAAGGCGACAATATCTCATCTCTGGCTAAAGGCGAAAATACCTCATCTCTGGCTAAAGGCGACAATATCTCATCTCTGGCCAAATGCGACAATATCTCATCTCTGGCTGAAAGCTACAATATCTCTGGCTAAAAGCGACAATGTCTCTTCTCTTGAGAAATGAGGCAATATCTCATCTCTGGCTAAAGGCGACAATATCTCTGGCTAAAGGCGACAATATCTCGTGCTAAGGGCAACAATATCTCAGGCTAAAGGCGACAATATCTCATCTCTTCCGAAATGAGGCAATATCTCATCTCTGGCTAAAGGCGACAATATCTCATATCTGGCCAAAGGCGACAATATCTCATCTCTGGCTAAAGGCAACAATATCTCATCTCTGCCTAAAGGCGACAATATGTCATCTCTGCCTAAAGTCGACAATATCTCATCTCTGCCTAAAGGCGACAATATCTCATCTCTGGCTAAAGGCGACAATTTCTCATCTCTGGCTAAAGGCGACAATATCTCTGTCGAAATGAGGTAATATCTCATCTCTGGCTTAAGGCGACAGTATCTCAACTCTGGCTAAAGGCGACAACATCTCATCTCTGGGTAAAGGTGACAATATCTCATCTCTGGCTAAAGGCGACAATATCTCATCTCTGGCTAAAGGCAACAATATCGTCTCTGGCTAAAGGCGACAATACCTCATCTCTGGCTGAAGGCGACAATATCTCATCTCTGGCTAAAGGCGACAATATCTCTGGCGAAATGAGGCAATATCTCATCTCTGCCTAAAGGCGACAATATCTCATCTCTGCCTAAAGGCGACAATATCTCTGGCTAAAGGCGACAATATCTTTGGCTATAGGAGACAATATCTCTGGCTAAAGGCGAAAATATCTCATCTCTGGCTAAAGGCGACAATATCTCATTTCTGGCTAAAGACGACAATATCTCATCTCTGGCTAAAGGCGACAATATCTCATCTCTGGCTAAAGGCGACAATATCTCTGGCTAAAGGCGACAATATCTTTGGCTAAAGGCGACAATATATCTGGCTAAATGCGACAATATCTCATCTCTGCCTATAGGCGACAATATCTCATCTCTGCCTAAAAGCGACAATATCTCATCTCTGGCTAAAGGCGACAGTATCTCATCTCTGGCTAAAGGCGACAGTACCACATCTCTGGCTAAAGGCGACAATATCTCATCTCTGGCTAAAGGCGACAATATCTCATCTCAGGTGAAATGAGGCAATATCTCTGGCTAAAGGCTACAATATCTCTGGCTAAATGCGACAATATCTCTTGCTAAAGGCGAAAATATCTCTGGCTAAAGGCGTCAATATCTCTGGCTAAAGTCGGCAAAACCTCATCCCTGCCTAAAGTAGACAATACCTCATCTCTGGCTAAAGGCAACAGTATCTCATCTCTGGCCAAAGGCGACAATATCTCATCTCTAGTTAAAGGCGACAATATCTCATCTCTGGCTAAAGGCGACAATATCTCATCTCTGGCCAAATGCGACAATATCTCATCTCTGGCTGAAAGCTACAATATCTCTGGCTAAAAGCGACAATGTCTCTTCTCTTGCGAAATGAGGCAATATCTCATCTCTGGCTAAAGGCGACAATATCTCATCTCTGGCTAAAGGCGACAATATCTCTGGTTAAAGGCGACAATATCTCTGGCTAAGGGCAACAATATCTCAGGCTAAATGCGACAATAGATCTTGCTAAAGGCGACAATATCTCATCTCTTCCGAAATGAGGCAATATCTCATCTCTGGCTAAAGGCGACTATATCTCATATCTGCCCAAAGGCGACAATATCTCTTCTCTGGCTAAAGGTGACAATATCTCATCTCTTGCTAAAGGCAACAATATCTCATCTCTGCCTAAAGGCGACAATATGTCATCTCTGCCTAAAGTCGACAATATCTCATCTCTGCCTCAAGGCGACAATATCTCATCTCTGGCTAAAGGCGACAATTTCTCATCTCTGGCTAAAGGCGACAATATCTCTGTCGAAATGAGGTAATATCTCATCTCTGGCTTAAGACGACAGTATCTCAACTCTGGCTAAAGGCGACAACATCTCATCTCTAAATAAAGGTGACAATATCTCAGCTCTGGCTAAAGGCGACAATATCTCATCTCTGGCTAAAGGCAACAATATCGTCTCTGGCTAAAGGCGACAATACCTCATCTCTGGCTAAAGGCGACAATATCTCATCTCTGGCTAAAGGCGACAATACCTCATCTCTGGCTAAATGAGACAAAATCTCTGGCTTAAGGAGACAATATCTCTGGCTAAAGGCGACAATATCAAATCTCTGCCTAAAGGCGACAATATCTCATCTCTGCCTAAAGGCGACAATATCTCTGGCTAAAGGCGGCAATATCTCATGCTAAAGGCGACAATATCTCTGGCTAAAGGCGGCAATATCTCTGGCTAAAGTCGGCAAAACCTCATCTCTGCCTAAAGTAGACAATACCTCACCTCTGGCTAAAGGCAACAGTATCTCATCTCTGGCTAAAGGCGACAACATCTCATCTCTGGCTTAAGGCGACAGTATCTCATCTCTGGCTAAAGGCGACAATATCTCATCTCAGGTTAAATGCGACAATATCTCATCTCTGGATATAGGCAACAATATCTCATCTCTGCCTAAAGGCGACAATATCTCATCTCTGGCTAAAGGCGACAATATCTCATCTCTGCCTAAAGGCGACAATACCTCATCTCTGGCTAAAAGGCGACAATATCTCATCTCTGGCTAAAGGCGAAAATATCTCATCTCTGGCTAAAGGCGACAATATCTCATCTCTGGCTATAGGCGACAATCTCTCATCTCTGCCTAAGGGCGACAATATCTCATCTCTGCCTAAAGGCGACAATATCTCATCTCTGGCTAAAGGCGACAATATCACATCTCTGGCTAAAGGCGACAATATCTCATCTCTGGCTAAGGGCGACAATATCTCTGGCTAAATGCGACAATATCTCTTGCTAAAGGCGACAATATCTCTGGCTAAAGGTGGCAATATCTCTGGCTAAAGTCGGCAAAACCTCATCTCTGCCTAAAGTAGACAATACCTCATCTCTGGCTAAAGGCAACAGTATCTCATCTCTGGCTAAAGGCGACAACATCTCATCTCTGGCTTAAGGCGACATTATCTCATCTCTGGCTAAAGGCGACAATATCTCATCTCAGGTTAAATGCGACAATATCTCATCTCTGGTTAAAGGCGACAACATCTCATCTCTGGCTTAAGGCGACAGTATCTCATCTCTGGCTAAAGGCGACAATATCTCATCTCTAGTTAAAGGCGACAATATCTCATCTCTGGCTAAAGGCGACAATATCTCATCTCTGCCTAAAGGCGACAATATCTCATCTCTGGCTAAAGGCGACAATATCTCATCTCTGCCTAAAGGCGACAATATCTCAACTCTGGTTAAAGGCGACAATATCTCATCTCTGGCTAAAGGCGAATATATCTCATCTCTGGCTAAAGGCGACAGTATCTCATCTCTGGCTAAAGGCGACAGTATCTCATCTCTGGTTAAAGGCGACAATATCTCATCTCTTGCTAAAGGCGAAAATATCTCATCTCTGGCTAAAGGCGACAATATCTCATCTCTGGCTAAAGGCGACAATATCTCATCTCAGGCGAAATGAGGCAATATCTCATCTCTGGCTAAAGGCGACAATATCTCTGGCTAAAGGCGACAATATCTCTGGCTAAGGGCAACAATATCTCAGGCTAAAGGCGACAATAGATCTTGCTAAAGGCGACAATATCTCATCTCTTCCGAAATGAGGCAATATCTCATCTCTGGCTAAAGGCGACAATATCTCATATCTGGCCAAAGGCTACAATATCTCATCTCTGGCTAAAGGTGACAATATCTCATCTCTGGCTAAAGGCAACAATATCTCATCTCTGCCTAAAGGCGACAATATGTCATCTCTGCCTAAAGTCGACAATATCTCATCTCTGCCTAAAGGCGACAATATCTCATCTCTGGCTAAAGGCGACAATTTCTCCTCTCTGGCTAAAGGCGACAATATCTCTGTCGAAATGTGTTAATATCTCATCTCTGGCTTAAGGCGACAGTATCTCAACTCTGGCTAAAGGCAACAACATCTCATCTCTGGATAAAGGTGACAATATCTCATCTCTGGCTAAAGGCGACAATATCTCATCTCTGGCTAAAGGCAACAATATCGTCTCTGGCTAAAGGCGACAATACCTCATCTCTGGCTAAAGGCGACAATATCTCATCTCTGGCTAAAGGCGACAATACCTCATCTCTGGCTAAATGAGACAAAATCTCTGGCTTAAGGAGACAATATCGCTGGCTAAAGGCGACAATATCTCATCTCTGCCTAAAGGCGACAATATCTCTGGCTAAAGGCGGCAATATCTCATGCTAAAGGCGACAATATCTCTGGCTAAAGGCGGCAATATCTCTGGCTAAAGTCGGCAAAACCTCATCTCTGCCTAAAGTAGACAATACCTCACCTCTGGCTAAAGGCAACAGTATCTCATCTCTGGCTAAAGGCGACAACATCTCATCTCTGGCTTAAGGAGACAGTATCTCATCTCTGGCTAAAGGCGACAATATCTCAGGTTAAATGCGACAATACCTCATCTCTGGTAAAAGGCTACAATATCTCATCTCTGGCTAAAGGCGAAAATATCTCATCTCTTTCTAACTGCGACAATATCTCATCTCTGGCTAAAGGCGACAATATCTCATCTCTGCCTAAAGGTGACAATACCTCATCTCTGGCTAAAGGCGACAATATCTCATCTCTGGCTAAAGGCGACAATATCTCATCTCTGGCTATAGGCGACAATCTCTCATCTCTGCCTAAGGGCGACAATATCTCATCTCTGCCTAAAGGCGACAATATCTCATCTCTGGCTAAAGGCGACAATATCTCATCTCTGGCAAAAGGCAACAATAACTCATTACTGGCTAAACGCGACAATATCTCATCTCTGGTTAAAGGCGACAATATCTCATCTCTGGCTAAGGGCGACAATATCTCTGGCTAAATGCGACAATATCTCTTCCTAAGGCGACAATATCTCTGGCTAAAGGTGGCAATATCTCTGGCTAAAGTCGGCAAAACCTCATCTCTGCCTAAAGTAGACAATACCTCATCTCTGGTAAAAGGCGACAATATCTCATCTCTTGCTAAAGGCAACAATATCTCATCTCTGCCTAAAGGCGACAATATGTCATCTCTCCCTAAAGTCGACAATATCTCATCTCTTCCTAAAGGCGACAATATCTCATCTCTGGCTAAAGGCGACAATTTCTCATCTCTGGCTAAAGGCGACAATATCTCTGTCGAAATGAGGTAATATCTCATCTCTGGCTTAAGACGACAGTATCTCAACTCTGGCTAAAGGCGACAACATCTCATCTCTGGCTTAAGGCGACATTATCTCATCTCTGGCTAAAGGCGACAATATCTCATCTCAGGTTAAATGCGACAATATCTCATCTCTGGTTAAAGGCGACAACATCTCATCTCTGGCTTAAGGCGACAGTATCTCATATCTGGCTAAAGGCGACAATATCTCATCTCAGGTTAAATGCGACAATATCTCATCTCTGGCTAAAGGCGACAATATCTCATCTCATCTCTGCCTAAAGGCGACAATATCTCATCTCTGGCTAAAGGCGACAATATCTCATCTCTGGCTAAAGGCGACAATATCTCATCTCTGGATAAAGGCGACAATATCTCATATCTGGTTAAAGGCGACAATATCTCATCTCTGGCTAATGGCGAAAATATCTCATCTCTGGCTAAAGGCGACAATATCTCATCTCTGGCTAAAAGTGACAATATCTCATCTCAGGCGAAATGAGGCAATATCTCATCTCTGGCTAAAGGCGGCAATATCTCATCTCTGGCTAAATGCGACAATATCTCATCTCTGGTTAAAGGCGACAATATCTCATCTCTGGCTAAAGGTGATAATACCTCATCTCTGGCTAAAGACGACAATATCTCATCTCTGGCTAATGGCGACAATATCTCATCTCTGGCTAAAGGCGACAATATCTCATCTCTGCCTAAAAGCGACAATATCTCATCTCTGGCTAAAGGCGACAATATCTCATCTCTGCCTAAAGGCGACAATATCTCAACTCTGGTTAAAGGCGACAATATCTCATCTCTGGCTAAAGGCGAAAATATCTCATCTCTGGCTAAAGGCGACAGTATCTCATCTCTGGCTAAAGGCGACAGTATCTCATCTCTGGTTAAAGGCGACAATATCTCATCTCTTGCTAAAGGCGAAAATATCTCATCTCTGGCTAAAGGCGACAATATCTCATCTCTGGCTAAAGGCGACAATATCTCATCTCAGGCGAAATGAGGCAATATCTCATCTCTGGCTAAAGGCGACAATATCTCTGGCTAAAGGCGACAATATCTCTGGCTAAGGGCAACAATATCTCAGGCTAAAGGCGACAATAGATCTTGCTAAAGGCGACAATATCTCATCTCTTCCGAAATGAGGCAATATCTCATCTCTGGCTAAAGGCGACAATATCTCATATCTGGCCAAAGGCTACAATATCTCATCTCTGGCTAAAGGTGACAATATCTCATCTCTGGCTAAAGGCAACAATATCTCATCTCTGCCTAAAGGCGACAATATGTCATCTCTGCCTAAAGTCGACAATATCTCATCTCTGCCTAAAGGCGACAATATCTCATCTCTGGCTAAAGGCGACAATTTCTCCTCTCTGGCTAAAGGCGACAATATCTCTGTCGAAATGAGGTAATATCTCATCTCTGGCTTAAGGCGACAGTATCTCAACTCTGGCTAAAGGCAACAACATCTCATCTCTGGATAAAGGTGACAATATCTCATCTCTGGCTAAAGGCGACAATATCTCATCTCTGGCTAAAGGCAACAATATCGTCTCTGGCTAAAGGCGACAATACCTCATCTCTGGCTAAAGGCGACAATATCTCATCTCTGGCTAAAGGCGACAATACCTCATCTCTGGCTAAATGAGACAAAATCTCTGGCTTAAGGAGACAATATCTCTGGCTAAAGGCGACAATATCTCATCTCTGCCTAAAGGCGACAATATCTCTGGCTAAAGGCGGCAATATCTCATGCTAAAGGCGACAATATCTCTGGCTAAAGGCGGCAATATCTCTGGCTAAAGTCGGCAAAACCTCATCTCTGCCTAAAGTAGACAATACCTCACCTCTGGCTAAAGGCAACAGTATCTCATCTCTGGCTAAAGGCGACAACATCTCATCTCTGGCTTAAGGAGACAGTATCTCATCTCTGGCTAAAGGCGACAATATCTCAGGTTAAATGCGACAATACCTCATCTCTGGTAAAAGGCTACAATATCTCATCTCTGGCTAAAGGCGAAAATATCTCATCTCTTTCTAACTGCGACAATATCTCATCTCTGGCTAAAGGCGACAATATCTCATCTCTGCCTAAAGGTGACAATACCTCATCTCTGGCTAAAGGCGACAATATCTCATCTCTGGCTAAAGGCGACAATATCTCATCTCTGGCTATAGGCGACAATCTCTCATCTCTGCCTAAGGGCGACAATATCTCATCTCTGCCTAAAGGCGACAATATCTCATCTCTGGCTAAAGGCGACAATATCTCATCTCTGGCAAAAGGCAACAATACCTCATTACTGGCTAAACGCGACAATATCTCATCTCTGGTTAAAGGCGACAATATCTCATCTCTGGCTAAGGGCGACAATATCTCTGGCTAAATGCGACAATATCTCTTCCTAAGGCGACAATATCTCTGGCTAAAGGTGGCAATATCTCTGGCTAAAGTCGGCAAAACCTCATCTCTGCCTAAAGTAGACAATACCTCATCTCTGGTAAAAGGCGACAATATCTCATCTCTTGCTAAAGGCAACAATATCTCATCTCTGCCTAAAGGCGACAATATGTCATCTCTCCCTAAAGTCGACAATATCTCATCTCTTCCTAAAGGCGACAATATCTCATCTCTGGCTAAAGGCGACAATTTCTCATCTCTGGCTAAAGGCGACAATATCTCTGTCGAAATGAGGTAATATCTCATCTCTGGCTTAAGACGACAGTATCTCAACTCTGGCTAAAGGCGACAACATCTCATCTCTGGCTTAAGGCGACATTATCTCATCTCTGGCTAAAGGCGACAATATCTCATCTCAGGTTAAATGCGACAATATCTCATCTCTGGTTAAAGGCGACAACATCTCATCTCTGGCTTAAGGCGACAGTATCTCATATCTGGCTAAAGGCGACAATATCTCATCTCAGGTTAAATGCGACAATATCTCATCTCTGGCTAAAGGCGACAATATCTCATCTCATCTCTGCCTAAAGGCGACAATATCTCATCTCTGGCTAAAGGCGACAATATCTCATCTCTGGCTAAAGGCGACAATATCTCATCTCTGGATAAAGGCGACAATATCTCATATCTGGTTAAAGGCGACAATATCTCATCTCTGGCTAATGGCGAAAATATCTCATCTCTGGCTAAAGGCGACAATATCTCATCTCTGGCTAAAAGTGACAATATCTCATCTCAGGCGAAATGAGGCAATATCTCATCTCTGGCTAAAGGCGGCAATATCTCATCTCTGGCTAAATGCGACAATATCTCATCTCTGGTTAAAGGCGACAATATCTCATCTCTGGCTAAAGGTGATAATACCTCATCTCTGGCTAAAGACGACAATATCTCATCTCTGGCTAATGGCGACAATATCTCATCTCTGGCTAAAGGCGACAATATCTCAACTCTGGCCAAAGGCGACAATATCTCATCTCTGGCTGAAGGCTACAATATCTCTGGTTAAAAGCGACAATGTCTCATCTCTTGAGAAATGAGGCAATATCTCATCTCTGGCTAAAGGCGACAATATCTCTGGCTAAAGGCGACAATATCTCTGGCTAAAGGCGACAATAGATCTGGCTAAAGGCGACAATATCTCATCTCTTCGGAAATGAGGCAATATCTCATCTCTGGCTAAAGGCGACAATATCTCATCTCTGGCTAAAGGCGACAATATCTCATCTCTGCCTAAAGGTGACAATACCTCATCTCTGGCTAAAGGCGACAATATCTCATCTCTGGCTAAAGGCGACAATATCTCATCTCTGGCTATAGGCGACAATCTCTCATCTCTGCCTAAGGGCGACAATATCTCATCTCTGCCTAAAGGCGACAATATCTCATCTCTGGCTAAAGGCGACAATATCTCATCTCTGGCAAAAGGCAACAATACCTCATTACTGGCTAAACGCGACAATATCTCATCTCTGGTTAAAGGCGACAATATCTCATCTCTGGCTAAAGGCGACAATATCTCTGGCTAAATGCGACAATATCTCTTGCTAAAGGCGACAATATCTCTGGCTAAAGGTGGCAATATCTCTGGCTAAAGTCGGCAAAACCTCATCTCTGCCTAAAGTAGACAATACCTCATCTCTGGTAAAAGGCGACAATATCTCATCTCTTGCTAAAGGCAACAATATCTCATCTCTGCCTAAAGGCGACAATATGTCATCTCTGCCTAAAGTCGACAATATCTCATCTCTGCCTAAAGGCGACAATATCTCATCTCTGGCTAAAGGCGACAATTTCTCATCTCTGGCTAAAGGCGACAATATCTCTGTCGAAATGAGGTAATATCTCATCTCTGGCTTAAGACGACAGTATCTCAACTCTGGCTAAAGGCGACAACATCTCATCTCTGGCTTAAGGCGACATTATCTCATCTCTGGCTAAAGGCGACAATATCTCATCTCAGGTTAAATGCGACAATATCTCATCTCTGGTTAAAGGCGACAACATCTCATCTCTGGCTTAAGGCGACAGTATCTCATATCTGGCTAAAGGCGACAATATCTCATCTCAGGTTAAATGCGACAATATCTCATCTCTGGCTAAAGGCGACAATATCTCATCTCATCTCTGCCTAAAGGCGACAATATCTCATCTCTGGCTAAAGGCGACAATATCTCATCTCTGGCTAAAGGCGACAATATCTCATCTCTGGATAAAGGCGACAATATCTCATATCTGGTTAAAGGCGACAATATCTCATCTCTGGCTAATGGCGAAAATATCTCATCTCTGGCTAAAGGCGACAATATCTCATCTCTGGCTAAAAGTGACAATATCTCATCTCAGGCGAAATGAGGCAATATCTCATCTCTGGCTAAAGGCGGCAATATCTCATCTCTGGCTAAATGCGACAATATCTTATCTCTGGTTAATGGCGACAATATCTCATCTCTGGCTAAAGGCGATAATACCTCATCTCTGGCTAAAGACGACAATATCTCATCTCTGGCTAATGGCGACAATGTCTCATCTCTGGCTAAAGGCGACAATATCTCAACTCTGGCCAAAGGCGACAATATCTCATCTCTGGCTGAAGGCTACAATATCTCTGGTTAAAAGCGACAATGTCTCATCTCTTGAGAAATGAGGCAATATCTCATCTCTGGCTAAAGGCGACAATATCTCTGGCTAAAGGCGACAATATCTCTGGCTAAAGGCGACAATAGATCTGGCTAAAGGCGACAATATCTCATCTCTTCGGAAATGAGGCAATATCTCATCTCTGGCTAAAGGCGACAATATCTCATCTCTGCCTAAAGGCGACAATATCTCAACTCTGGTTAAAGGCGACAATATCTCATCTCTGGCTAAAGGCGAAAATATCTCATCTCTGGCTAAAGGCGACAGTATCTCATCTCTGGCTAAAGGCGACAGTATCTCATCTCTGGTTAAAGGCGACAATATCTCATCTCTTGCTAAAGGCGAAAATATCTCATCTCTGGCTAAAGGCGACAATATCTCATCTCTGGCTAAAGGCGACAGTATCTCATCTCAGGCGAAATGAGGCAATATCTCATCTCTGGCTAAAGGCGACAATATCTCTGGCTAAAGGCGACAATATCTCTGGCTAAGGGCAACAATATCTCAGGCTAAAGGCGACAATAGATCTTGCTAAAGGCGACAATATCTCATCTCTTCCGAAATGAGGCAATATCTCATCTCTGGCTAAAGGCGACAATATCTCATATCTGGCCAAAGGCTACAATATCTCATCTCTGGCTAAAGGTGACAATATCTCATCTCTGGCTAAAGGCAACAATATCTCATCTCTGCCTAAAGGCGACAATATGTCATCTCTGCCTAAAGTCGACAATATCTCATCTCTGCCTAAAGGCGACAATATCTCATCTCTGGCTAAAGGCGACAATTTCTCCTCTCTGGCTAAAGGCGACAATATCTCTGTCGAAATGAGGTAATATCTCATCTCTGGCTTAAGGCGACAGTATCTCAACTCTGGCTAAAGGCAACAACATCTCATCTCTGGATAAAGGTGACAATATCTCATCTCTGGCTAAAGGCGACAATATCTCATCTCTGGCTAAAGGCAACAATATCGTCTCTGGCTAAAGGCGACAATACCTCATCTCTGGCTAAAGGCGACAATATCTCATCTCTGGCTAAAGGCGACAATACCTCATCTCTGGCTAAATGAGACAAAATCTCTGGCTTAAGGAGACAATATCTCTGGCTAAAGGCGACAATATCTCATCTCTGCCTAAAGGCGACAATATCTCTGGCTAAAGGCGGCAATATCTCATGCTAAAGGCGACAATATCTCTGGCTAAAGGCGGCAATATCTCTGGCTAAAGTCGGCAAAACCTCATCTCTGCCTAAAGTAGACAATACCTCACCTCTGGCTAAAGGCAACAGTATCTCATCTCTGGCTAAAGGCGACAACATCTCATCTCTGGCTTAAGGAGACAGTATCTCATCTCTGGCTAAAGGCGACAATATCTCAGGTTAAATGCGACAATACCTCATCTCTGGTAAAAGGCTACAATATCTCATCTCTGGCTAAAGGCGAAAATATCTCATCTCTTTCTAACTGCGACAATATCTCATCTCTGGCTAAAGGCGACAATATCTCATCTCTGCCTAAAGGTGACAATACCTCATCTCTGGCTAAAGGCGACAATATCTCATCTCTGGCTAAAGGCGACAATATCTCATCTCTGGCTATAGGCGACAATCTCTCATCTCTGCCTAAGGGCGACAATATCTCATCTCTGCCTAAAGGCGACAATATCTCATCTCTGGCTAAAGGCGACAATATCTCATCTCTGGCAAAAGGCAACAATACCTCATTACTGGCTAAACGCGACAATATCTCATCTCTGGTTAAAGGCGACAATATCTCATCTCTGGCTAAGGGCGACAATATCTCTGGCTAAATGCGACAATATCTCTTCCTAAGGCGACAATATCTCTGGCTAAAGGTGGCAATATCTCTGGCTAAAGTCGGCAAAACCTCATCTCTGCCTAAAGTAGACAATACCTCATCTCTGGTAAAAGGCGACAATATCTCATCTCTTGCTAAAGGCAACAATATCTCATCTCTGCCTAAAGGCGACAATATGTCATCTCTCCCTAAAGTCGACAATATCTCATCTCTTCCTAAAGGCGACAATATCTCATCTCTGGCTAAAGGCGACAATTTCTCATCTCTGGCTAAAGGCGACAATATCTCTGTCGAAATGAGGTAATATCTCATCTCTGGCTTAAGACGACAGTATCTCAACTCTGGCTAAAGGCGACAACATCTCATCTCTGGCTTAAGGCGACATTATCTCATCTCTGGCTAAAGGCGACAATATCTCATCTCAGGTTAAATGCGACAATATCTCATCTCTGGTTAAAGGCGACAACATCTCATCTCTGGCTTAAGGCGACAGTATCTCATATCTGGCTAAAGGCGACAATATCTCATCTCAGGTTAAATGCGACAATATCTCATCTCTGGCTAAAGGCGACAATATCTCATCTCATCTCTGCCTAAAGGCGACAATATCTCATCTCTGGCTAAAGGCGACAATATCTCATCTCTGGCTAAAGGCGACAATATCTCATCTCTGGATAAAGGCGACAATATCTCATATCTGGTTAAAGGCGACAATATCTCATCTCTGGCTAATGGCGAAAATATCTCATCTCTGGCTAAAGGCGACAATATCTCATCTCTGGCTAAAAGTGACAATATCTCATCTCAGGCGAAATGAGGCAATATCTCATCTCTGGCTAAAGGCGGCAATATCTCATCTCTGGCTAAATGCGACAATATCTCATCTCTGGTTAAAGGCGACAATATCTCATCTCTGGCTAAAGGTGATAATACCTCATCTCTGGCTAAAGACGACAATATCTCATCTCTGGCTAATGGCGACAATATCTCATCTCTGGCTAAAGGCGACAATATCTCAACTCTGGCCAAAGGCGACAATATCTCATCTCTGGCTGAAGGCTACAATATCTCTGGTTAAAAGCGACAATGTCTCATCTCTTGAGAAATGAGGCAATATCTCATCTCTGGCTAAAGGCGACAATATCTCTGGCTAAAGGCGACAATATCTCTGGCTAAAGGCGACAATAGATCTGGCTAAAGGCGACAATATCTCATCTCTTCGGAAATGAGGCAATATCTCATCTCTGGCTAAAGGCGACAATATCTCAACTCTGGCTAAAGGCGACAATATCTCATCTCTGCCTAAAGGTGACAATACCTCATCTCTGGCTAAAGGCGACAATATCTCATCTCTGGCTAAAGGCGACAATATCTCATCTCTGGCTATAGGCGACAATCTCTCATCTCTGCCTAAGGGCGACAATATCTCATCTCTGCCTAAAGGCGACAATATCTCATCTCTGGCTAAAGGCGACAATATCTCATCTCTGGCAAAAGGCAACAATACCTCATTACTGGCTAAACGCGACAATATCTCATCTCTGGTTAAAGGCGACAATATCTCATCTCTGGCTAAAGGCGACAATATCTCTGGCTAAATGCGACAATATCTCTTGCTAAAGGCGACAATATCTCTGGCTAAAGGTGGCAATATCTCTGGCTAAAGTCGGCAAAACCTCATCTCTGCCTAAAGTAGACAATACCTCATCTCTGGTAAAAGGCGACAATATCTCATCTCTTGCTAAAGGCAACAATATCTCATCTCTGCCTAAAGGCGACAATATGTCATCTCTGCCTAAAGTCGACAATATCTCATCTCTGCCTAAAGGCGACAATATCTCATCTCTGGCTAAAGGCGACAATTTCTCATCTCTGGCTAAAGGCGACAATATCTCTGTCGAAATGAGGTAATATCTCATCTCTGGCTTAAGACGACAGTATCTCAACTCTGGCTAAAGGCGACAACATCTCATCTCTGGCTTAAGGCGACATTATCTCATCTCTGGCTAAAGGCGACAATATCTCATCTCAGGTTAAATGCGACAATATCTCATCTCTGGTTAAAGGCGACAACATCTCATCTCTGGCTTAAGGCGACAGTATCTCATATCTGGCTAAAGGCGACAATATCTCATCTCAGGTTAAATGCGACAATATCTCATCTCTGGCTAAAGGCGACAATATCTCATCTCATCTCTGCCTAAAGGCGACAATATCTCATCTCTGGCTAAAGGCGACAATATCTCATCTCTGGCTAAAGGCGACAATATCTCATCTCTGGATAAAGGCGACAATATCTCATATCTGGTTAAAGGCGACAATATCTCATCTCTGGCTAATGGCGAAAATATCTCATCTCTGGCTAAAGGCGACAATATCTCATCTCTGGCTAAAAGTGACAATATCTCATCTCAGGCGAAATGAGGCAATATCTCATCTCTGGCTAAAGGCGGCAATATCTCATCTCTGGCTAAATGCGACAATATCTTATCTCTGGTTAATGGCGACAATATCTCATCTCTGGCTAAAGGCGATAATACCTCATCTCTGGCTAAAGACGACAATATCTCATCTCTGGCTAATGGCGACAATGTCTCATCTCTGGCTAAAGGCGACAATATCTCAACTCTGGCCAAAGGCGACAATATCTAATCTCTGGCTGAAGGCTACAATATCTCTGGTTAAAAGCGACAATGTCTCATCTCTTGAGAAATGAGGCAATATCTCATCTCTGGCTAAAGGCGACAATATCTCTGGCTAAAGGCGACAATATCTCTGGCTAAAGGCGACAATAGATCTGGCTAAAGGCGACAATATCTCATCTCTTCGGAAATGAGGCAATATCTCATCTCTGGCTAAAGGCGACAATATCTCATATCTGGCCAAAGGCGACAATATCTCATCTCTTGCTAAAGGTGAAAATATCTCATCTCTAGCTAAAGGCAACAATACCACATCTCTGGCTAAAGGCGACAATGTCTCATCTCTGTTTAAAGGCGACAATATCTCATCTTTGGCTAAAGGAGACAATATCTCATCTCTGGCTAAAGGCGACAATATCTCTGGCGAAATGAGGCAATATCTCATCTCTGGCTAAAGGCGACAATATCTCATCTCTGACTAAAGGCGACAATATCTCTGGCTAAATGCGACAATATCTCATCTCTGGCTAAAGGCGACAATATCTCATCTCTGGCTAAAGGCGACAATATCTCTGGCTAAAGGCTACAATATCTTTGGCTAAAGGCGACAATATCTCTTGCTAAAGGCTACAGTATCTCTGGCTAAAGGCGGCAATATCTCTGGCTAAAGTCGGCAAAACCTCATCCCTGCCTAAAGTAGACAATCCCTCATCTCTGGCTAAAGGCAACAGTATCTCATCTCTGGCCAAAGGCGACAATATCTCATCTCTGGCTAAAGGCAACAATATCTCATCTCTGGTTAAAGGCGACAATATCTCATCTCTGGCTAAAGGCGAAAATACCTCATCTCTGGCTAAAGGCGACAATATCTCATCTCTGGCAAAAGGCAACAATACCTCATTACTGGCTAAACGCGACAATATCTCATCTCTGGTTAAAGGCGACAATATCTCATCTCTGGCTAAAGGCGACAATATCTCTGGCTAAATGCGACAATATCTCTTGCTAAAGGCGACAATATCTCTGGCTAAAGGTGGCAATATCTCTGGCTAAAGTCGGCAAAACCTCATCTCTGCCTAAAGTAGACAATACCTCATCTCTGGTAAAAGGCGACAATATCTCATCTCTTGCTAAAGGCAACAATATCTCATCTCTGCCTAAAGGCGACAATATGTCATCTCTGCCTAAAGTCGACAATATCTCATCTCTGCCTAAAGGCGACAATATCTCATCTCTGGCTAAAGGCGACAATTTCTCATCTCTGGCTAAAGGCGACAATATCTCTGTCGAAATGAGGTAATATCTCATCTCTGGCTTAAGACGACAGTATCTCAACTCTGGCTAAAGGCGACAACATCTCATCTCTGGCTTAAGGCGACATTATCTCATCTCTGGCTAAAGGCGACAATATCTCATCTCAGGTTAAATGCGACAATATCTCATCTCTGGTTAAAGGCGACAACATCTCATCTCTGGCTTAAGGCGACAGTATCTCATATCTGGCTAAAGGCGACAATATCTCATCTCAGGTTAAATGCGACAATATCTCATCTCTGGCTAAAGGCGACAATATCTCATCTCATCTCTGCCTAAAGGCGACAATATCTCATCTCTGGCTAAAGGCGACAATATCTCATCTCTGGCTAAAGGCGACAATATCTCATCTCTGGATAAAGGCGACAATATCTCATATCTGGTTAAAGGCGACAATATCTCATCTCTGGCTAATGGCGAAAATATCTCATCTCTGGCTAAAGGCGACAATATCTCATCTCTGGCTAAAAGTGACAATATCTCATCTCAGGCGAAATGAGGCAATATCTCATCTCTGGCTAAAGGCGGCAATATCTCATCTCTGGCTAAATGCGACAATATCTTATCTCTGGTTAATGGCGACAATATCTCATCTCTGGCTAAAGGCGATAATACCTCATCTCTGGCTAAAGACGACAATATCTCATCTCTGGCTAATGGCGACAATATCTCATCTCTGGCTAAAGGCGACAATATCTCAACTCTGGCCAAAGGCGACAATATCTCATCTCTGGCTGAAGGCTACAATATCTCTGGTTAAAAGCGACAATGTCTCATCTCTTGAGAAATGAGGCAATATCTCATCTCTGGCTAAAGGCGACAATATCTCTGGCTAAAGGCGACAATATCTCTGGCTAAAGGCGACAATAGATCTGGCTAAAGGCGACAATATCTCATCTCTTCGGAAATGAGGCAATATCTCATCTCTGGCTAAAGGCGACAATATCTCATATCTGGCCAAAGGCGACAATATCTCATCTCTTGCTAAAGGTGAAAATATCTCATCTCTAGCTAAAGGCAACAATACCACATCTCTGGCTAAAGGCGACAATGTCTCATCTCTGTTTAAAGGCGACAATATCTCATCTTTGGCTAAAGGAGACAATATCTCATCTCTGGCTAAAGGCGACAGTATCTCTGGCGAAATGAGGCAATATCTCATCTCTGGCTAAAGGCGACAATATCTCATCTCTGACTAAAGGCGACAATATCTCTGGCTAAATGCGACAATATCTCATCTCTGGCTAAAGGCGACAATATCTCATCTCTGGCTAAAGGCGACAATATCTCTGGCTAAAGGCTACAATATCTTTGGCTAAAGGCGACAATATCTCTTGCTAAAGGCTACAGTATCTCTGGCTAAAGGCGGCAATATCTCTGGCTAAAGTCGGCAAAACCTCATCCCTGCCTAAAGTAGACAATCCCTCATCTCTGGCTAAAGGCAACAGTATCTCATCTCTGGCCAAAGGCGACAATATCTCATCTCTGGCTAAAGGCAACAATATCTCATCTCTGGTTAAAGGCGACAATATCTCATCTCTGGCTAAAGGCGAAAATACCTCATCTCTGGCTAAAGGCGACAATATCTCATCTCTGGCCAAATGCGACAATATCTCATCTCTGGCTGAAAGCTACAATATCTCTGGCTAAAAGCGACAATGTCTCTTCTCTTGCGAAATGAGGCAATATCTCATCTCTGGCTAAAGGCGACAATATCTCTGGCTAAAGGCGACAATATCTCGTGCTAAGGGCAACAATATCTCAGGCTAAAGGCGACAATATCTCATCTCTTCCGAAATGAGGCAATATCTCATCTCTGGCTAAAGGCGACAATATCTCATCTCTGGCCAAAGGCGACAATATCTCATCTCTGGCTCAAGGTGACAATATCTCATCTCTGGCTAAAGGCAACAATATCTCATCTCTGCCTAAAGGCGACAATATGTCATCTCTGCCTAAAGTCGACAATATCTCATCTCTGCCTAAAGGCGACAATATCTCATCTCTGGCTAAAGGCGACAATATCTCTGTCGAAATGAGGTAATATCTCATCTCTGGCTTAAGACGACAGTATCTCAACTCTGGCTAAAGGCGACAACATCTCATCTCTGGCTTAAGGCGACATTATCTCATCTCTGGCTAAAGGCGACAATATCTCATCTCAGGTTAAATGCGACAATATCTCATCTCTGGTTAAAGGCGACAACATCTCATCTCTGGCTTAAGGCGACAGTATCTCATATCTGGCTAAAGGCGACAATATCTCATCTCAGGTTAAATGCGACAATATCTCATCTCTGGCTAAAGGCGACAATATCTCATCTCATCTCTGCCTAAAGGCGACAATATCTCATCTCTGGCTAAAGGCGACAATATCTCATCTCTGGTTAAAGGCGACAATATCTCATCTCTGGCTAAAGGCGATAATACCTCATCTCTGGCTAAAGACGACAATATCTCATCTCTGGCTAATGGCGACAATATCTCATCTCTGGCTAAAGGCGACAATATCTCAACTCTGGCCAAAGGCGACAATATCTCATCTCTGGCTGAAGGCTACAATATCTCTGGTTAAAAGCGACAATGTCTCATCTCTTGAGAAATGAGGCAATATCTCATCTCTGGCTAAAGGCGACAATATCTCTGGCTAAAGGCGACAATATCTCTGGCTAAAGGCGACAATAGATCTGGCTAAAGGCGACAATATCTCATCTCTTCGGAAATGAGGCAATATCTCATCTCTGGCTAAAGGCGACAATATCTCATATCTGGCCAAAGGCGACAATATCTCATCTCTTGCTAAAGGTGAAAATATCTCATCTCTAGCTAAAGGCAACAGTACCACATCTCTGGCTAAAGGCGACAATGTCTCATCTCTGGTTAAAGGCGACAATATCTCATCTTTGGCTAAAGGAGACAATATCTCATCTCTGGCTAAAGGCGACAATATCTCTGGCGAAATGAGGCAATATCTCATCTCTGGCTAAAGGCGACAATATCTCATCTCTGACTAAAGGCGACAATATCTCTGGCTAAATGCGACAATATCTCATCTCTGGCTAAAGGCGACAATATCTCTGGCTAAAGGCGACAATATCTTTGGCTAAAGGCGACAATATCTCTTGCTAAAGGCTACAGTATCTCTGGCTAAAGGCGGCAATATCTCTGGCTAAAGTCGGCAAAACCTCATCCCTGCCTAAAGTAGACAATCCCTCATCTCTGGCTAAAGGCAACAGTATCTCATCTCTGGCCAAAGGCGACAATATCTCATCTCTGGCTAAAGGCAACAATATCTCATCTCTGGTTAAAGGCGACAATATCTCATCTCTGGCTAAAGGCGAAAATACCTCATCTCTGGCTAAAGGCAACAATATCTCATCTCTGGCCAAATGCGACAATATCTCATCTCTGGCTGAAAGCTACAATATCTCTGGCTAAAAGCGACAATGTCTCTTCTCTTGCGAAATGAGGCAATATCTCATCTCTGGCTAAAGGCGACAATATCTCATCTCTGGCTAAAGGCGACAATATCTCTGGCTAAAGGCGACAATATCTCTGGCTAAAGGCGACAATATCTCGTGCTAAGGGCAACAATATCTCAGGCTAAAGGCGACAATATCTCATCTCTTCCGAAATGAGGAAATATCTCATCTCTGGCTAAAGGCGACAATATCTCATCTCTGGCCAAAGGCGACAATATCTCATCTCTGGCTCAAGGTGACAATATCTCATCTCTGGCTAAAGGCAACAATATCTCATCTCTGCCTAAAGGCGACAATATGTCATCTCTGCCTAAAGTCGACAATATCTCATCTCTGCCTAAAGGCGACAATATCTCATCTCTGGCTAAAGGCGACAATTTCTCATCTCTGGCTAAAGGCGACAATATCTCTGTCGAAATGAGGTAATATCTCATCTCTGGCTTAAGGCGACAGTATCTCAACTCTGGCTAAAGGCGACAACATCTCATCTCTGGGTAAAGGTGACAATATCTCATCTCTGGCTAAAGGCGACAATATCTCATCTCTGGCTAAAGGCAACAATATCGTCTCTGGCTAAAGGCGACAATACCTCATCTCTGGCTAAAGGCGACAATATCTCATCTCTGGCTAAAGGCGACAATATCTCTGGCGAATTGAGGCAATATCTCATCTCTGGCTAAAGGCGACAATATCTCATCTCTGCCTAAATGCGACAATATATCTGGCTAAAGGCGACAATATCTTTGGCTATAGGTGACAATATCTCTGGCTAAAGGCGAAAATATCTCATCTCTGGCTAAAGGCGACAATATCTCATTTCTGGCTAAAGACGACAATATCTCATTTCTGGCTAAAGGCGACAATATCTCATCTCTGGCTAAAGGCGACAATATCTCTGGCTAAAGGCGACAATATCTTTGGCTAAAGGCGACAATATCTCTGGCTAAATGCGACAATATCTCATCTCTGCCTAAAGGCGACAATATCTCATCTCTGCCTAAAAGCGACAATATCTCATCTCTGGCTAAAGGCGACAATATCTCATCTCTGGCTAAAGGCGACAGTACCACATCTCTGGCTAAAGGCGACAATATCTCATCTCTGGCTAAAGGCGACAATATCTCATCTCAGGTGAAATGAGGCAATATCTCTGGCTAAAGGCTACAATATCTCTGGCTAAATGCGACAATATCTCTTGCTAAAGGCGAAAATATCTCTGGCTAAAGGCGTCAATATCTCTGGCTAAAGTCGGCAAAACCTCATCCCTGCCTAAAGTAGACAATACCTCATCTCTGGCTAAAGGCAACAGTATCTCATCTCTGGCCAAAGGCGACAATATCTCATCTCTAGTTAAAGGCGACAATATCTCATCTCTGGCTAAAGGCGAAAATACCTCATCTCTGGCTAAAGGCGACAATATCTCATCTCTGGCCAAATGCGACAATATCTCATCTCTGGCTGAAAGCTACAATATCTCTGGCTAAAAGCGACAATGTCTCTTCTCTTGCGAAATGAGGCAATATCTCATCTCTGGCTAAAGGCGACAATATCTCGTGCTAAGGGCAACAATATCTCAGGCTAAAGGCGACAATATCTCATCTCTTCTGAAATGAGGCAATATCTCATCTCTGGCTAAAGGCGACAATATCTCATATCTGGCCAAAGGCGACAATATCTCATCTCTGGCTCAAGGTGACAATATCTCATCTCTGGCTAAAGGCAACAATATCTCTGGCTAAAGGCGACAATATCTCTGGCTAAGGGCAACAATATCTCAGGCTAAATGCGACAATAGATCTTGCTAAAGGCGACAATATCTCATCTCTTCCGAAATGAGGCAATATCTCATCTCTGGCTAAAGGCGACAATATCTCATATCTGCCCAAAGGCGACAATATCTCATCTCTGGCTAAAGGTGACAATATCTCATCTCTTGCTAAAGGCAACAATATCTCATCTCTGCCTAAAGGCGACAATATGTCATCTCTGCCTAAAGTCGACAATATCTCATCTCTGCCTAAAGGCGAAAATATCTCATCTCTGGCTAAAGGCGACAATTTCTCATCTCTGGCTAAAGGCGACAATATCTCTGTCGAAATGAGGTAATATCTCATCTCTGGCTTAAGACGACAGTATCTCAACTCTGGCTAAAGGCGACAACATCTCATCTCTGGATAAAGGTGACAATATCTCATCTCTGGCTAAAGGCGACAATATCTCATCTCTGGCTAAAGGCAACAATATCGTCTCTGGCTAAAGGCGACAATACCTCATCTCTGGCTAAAGGCGACAATATCTCATCTCTGGCTAAAGGCGACAATACCTCATCTCTGGCTAAATGAGACAAAATCTCTGGCTTAAGGAGACAATATCTCTGGCTAAAGGCGACAATATCTCATCTCTGGCTAATGGCGACAATATCTCATCTCTGCCTAAAGGCGACAATATCTCTGGCTAAAGGCGGCAATATCTCATGCTAAAGGCGACAATATCTCTGGCTAAAGGCGGCAATATCTCTGGCTAAAGTCGGCAAAACCTCATCTCTGCCTAAAGTAGACAATAGCTCACCTCTGGCTAAAGGCAACAGTATCTCATCTCTGGCTAAAGGCGACAACATCTCATCTCTGGCTTAAGGCGACAGTATCTCATCTCTGGCTAAAGGCGACAATATCTCATCTCAGGTTAAATGCGTCAATATCTCATCTCTGGATATAGGTGACAATATCTCATCTCTGGCTAAAGGCGACAATATCTCATCTCTGGCTAAAGGCGACAATATCTTATCTCTGCCTAAAGGCGACAATACCTCATCTCTGGCTAAAAGGCGACAATATCTCATCTCTGGCTAAAGGCGAAAATATCTCATCTCTGGCTAAAGGCGACAATATCTCATCTCTGGCTATAGGCGACAATCTCTCATCTCTGCCTAAGGGCGACAATATCTCATCTCTGCCTAAAGGCGACAATATCTCATCTCTGGCTAAAGGCGACAATATCACATCTCTGGCTAAAGGCGACAATATCTCATCTCTGGCTAAGGGCGACAATATCTCTGGCTAAATGCGACAATATCTCTTGCTAAAGGCGACAATATCTCTGGCTAAATGTGGCAATATCTCTGGCTAAAGTCGGCAAAACCTCATCTCTGCCTAAAGTAGACAATGCCTTACCTCTGGCTAAAGGCAACAGTATCTCATCTCTGGCTAAAGGCGACAACATCTCATCTCTGGCTTAAGGCGACATTATCTCATCTCTGGCTAAAGGCGACAATATCTCATCTCAGGTTAAATGCGACAATATCTCATCTCTGGTTAAAGGCGACAACATCTCTTCTCTGGCTTAAGGCGACAGTATCTCATCTCTGGCTAAAGGCGACAATATCTCATCTCAGGTTAAATGCGACAATATCTCATCTCTGGCTAAAGGCGACAATATCTCATCTCTGCCTAAAGGCGACAATATCTCATCTCTGGCTAAAGGCGACAATATCTCATCTCTGGCTAAAGGCGACAATATCTCAACTCTGGTTAAAGGCGACAATATCTCATCTCTGGCTAAAGGCGAAAATATCTCATCTCTGGCTAAAGGCGACAGTATCTCATCTCTGGCTAAAGGCGACAATATCTCATCTCTGGTTAAAGGCGACAATATCTCATCTCTTGCTAAAGGCGAAAATATCTCATCTCTGGCTAAAGGCGACAATATCTCATCTCAGGCTAAAGGCGACAATATCTCATCTCAGGCGAAATGAGGCAATATCTCATCTCTGGCTAAAGGCGACAATATCTCTGGCTAAAGGCGACAATATCTCTGGCTAAGGGCAACAATATCTCAGGCTAAAGGCGACAATAGATCTTGCTAAAGGCGACAATATCTCATCTCTTCCGAAATGAGGCAATATCTCATCTCTGGCTAAAGGCGACAATATCTTATATCTGGCCAAAGGCGACAATATCTCATCTCTGGCTAAAGGTGACAATATCTCATCTCTGGCTAAAGGCAACAATATCTCATCTCTGCCTAAAGGCGACAATATGTCATCTCTGCCTAAAGTCGACAATATCTCATCTCTGCCTAAAGGCGACAATATCTCATCTCTGGCTAAAGGCGACAATTTCTCATCTCTGGCTAAAGGCGACAATATCTCTGTCGAAATGAGGTAATATCTCATCTCTGGCTTAAGGCGACAGTATCTCAACTCTGGCTAAAGGCAACAACATCTCATCTCTGGATAAAGGTGACAATATCTCATCTCTGGCTAAAGGCAACAATATCGTCTCTGGCTAAAGGTGACAATACCTCATCTCTGGCTAAAGGCGACAATATCTCATCTCTGGCTAAAGGCGACAATACCTCATCTCTGGATAAATGAGACAAAATCTCTGGCTTAAGGAGACAATATCTCTGGCTAAAGGCGACAATATCTCATCTCTCCCTAAAGGCGACAATATCTCTGGCTAAAGGCGGCAATATCTCATGATAAAGGCGACAATATCTCTGGCTAAAGGCGGCAATATCTCTGGCTAAAGTCGGCAAAACCTCATCTCTGCCTAAAGTAGACAATACCTCACCTCTGGCTAAAGGCAACAGTATCTCATCTCTGGCTAAAGGCGACAACATCTCATCTCTGGCTTAAGGAGACAGTATCTCATCTCTGGCTAAAGGCGACAATATCTCATCTCAGGTTAAATGCGACAATACCTCATCTCTGGTAAAAGGCTACAATATCTCATCTCTGGCTAAAGGCGAAAATATCTCATCTCTTTCTAACTGCGACAATATCTCATCTCTGGCTAAAGGCGACAATATCTCATCTCTGGCTAAAGGCGACAATATTTCATCTCTGGCTAAAGGCGACAATATCTCATCTCTGCCTAAAGGTGACAATACCTCCTCTCTGGCTAAAGGCGACAATATCTCATCTCTGGCTAAAGGCGACAATATCACATCTCTGGCTATAGGCGACAATCTCTCATCTCTGCCTAAGGGCGACAATATCTCATCTCTGCCTAAAGGCGACAATATCTCATCTCTGGCTAAAGGCGACAATTTCTCATCTCTGGCAAAAGGCAACAATACCTCATTACTGGCTAAACGCGACAATATCTCATCTCTGGTTAAAGGCGACAATATCTCATCTCTGGCTAAGGGCGACAATATCTCTGGCTAAATGCGACAATATCTCTTGCTAAAGGCGACAATATCTCTGGCTAAAGGTGGCAATATCTCTGGCTAAAGTCGGCAAAACCTCATCTCTGCCTAAAGTAGACAATACCTCATCTCTGGTAAAAGGCGACAATATCTCATCTCTTGCTAAAGGCAACAATATCTCATCTCTGCCTAAAGGCGACAATATGTCATCTCTGCCTAAAGTCTACAATATCTCATCTCTGCCTAAAGGCGACAATATCTCATCTCTGGCTAAAGGCGACAATTTCTCATCTCTGGCTAAAGGCGACAATATCTCTGTCGAAATGAGGTAATATCTCATCTCTGGCTTAAGACGACAGTATCTCAACTCTGGCTAAAGGCGACAACATCTCATCTCTGGCTTAAGGCGACATTATCTCATCTCTGGCTAAAGGCGACAATATCTCATCTCAGGTTAAATGCGACAATATCTCATCTCTGGTTAAAGGCGACAACATCTCATCTCTGGCTTAAGGCGACAGTATCTCATCTCTGGCTAAAGGCGACAATATCTCACCTCAGGTTAAATGCGACAATATCTCATCTCTGGCTAAAGGCGACAATATCTCATCTCATCTCTGCCTAAAGGCGACAATATCTCATCTCTGGCTAAAGGCGACAATATCTCATCTCTGCCTAAAGGCGACAATATCTCATCTCTGGCTAAAGGTGACAATTTCTCATCTCTGGCTAAAGGCGACAATATCTCTGTCGAAATGAGGTAATATCTCATCTCTGGCTTAAGACGACAGTATCTCAACTCTGGCTAAAGGCGACAACATCTCATCTCTGGATAAAGGTGACAATATCTCATCTCTGGCTAAAGGCGACAATATCTCATCTCTGGCTAAAGGCAACAATATCGTCTCTGGCTAAAGGTGACAATACCTCATCTCTGGCTAAAGGCGACAATATCTCATCTCTGGCTATAGGCGACAATACCTCATCTCTGGCTAAACGAGACAAAATCTCTGGCTTAAGGAGACAATATCTCTGGCTAAAGGCGACAATATCTCATCTCTGGCTAATGGCGACAATATCTCATCTCTGCCTAAAGGCGACAATATCTCTGGCTAAAGGCGGCAATATCTCATGCTAAAGGCGACAATATCTCTGGCTAAAGGCGGCAATATCTCTGGCTAAAGTCGGCAAAACCTCATCTCTGCCTAAAGTAGACAATACCTCACCTCTGGCTAAAGGCAACAGTATCTCATCTCTGGCTAAAGGCGACAACATCTCATCTCTGGCTTAAGGCGACAGTATCTCATCTCTGGCTAAAGGCGACAATATCTCATCTCAGGTTAAATGCGACAATATCTCATCTCTGGATATAGGCGACAATATCTCATCTCTGCCTAAAGGCGACAATATCTCATCTCTGGCTAAAGGCGACAATATCTCATCTCTGCCTAAAGGCGACAATACCTCATCTCTGGCTAAAAGGCGACAATATCTCATCTCTGGCTAAAGGCGAAAATATATCATCTCTGGCTAAAGGCGACAATATCTCATCTCAGGTTAAATGCGACAATATCTCATCTCTGGTTAAAGGCGACAACATCTCATCTCTGGCTTAAGGCGACAGTATCTCATCTCTGGCTAAAGGCGACAATATCTCATCTCACGTTAAATGCGACAATATCTCATCTCTGGCTAAAGGCGACAATATCTCATCTCATCTCTGCCTAAAGGCGACAATATCTCATCTCTGGCTAAAGGCGACAATATCTCATCTCTGGCTAAAGGCGACAATATCTCATCTCAGGCGAAATGAGGCAATATCTCATCTCTGGCTAAAGGCGACAATATCTCTGGCTAAAGGCGACAATATCTCTGGCTAAGGGCAACAATATCTCAGGCTAAAGGCGACAATAGATCTTGCTAAAGGCGACCATATCTCATCTCTTCCGAAATGAGGCAATATCTCATCTCTGGCTAAAGGCGACAATATCTCATATCTGGCCAAAGGGGACAATATCTCATCTCTGGCTAAAGGTGACAATATCTCATCTCTGGCTAAAGGCAACAATATCTCATCTCTGCCTAAAGGCGACAATATGTCATCTCTGCCTAAAGTCGACAATATCTCATCTCTGCCTAAAGGCGACAATATCTCATCTCTGGCTAAAGGCGACAATTTCTCATCTCTGGCTAAAGGCGACAATATCTCTGTCGAAATGAGGTAATATCTCATCTCTGGCTTAAGGCGACAGTATCTCAACTCTGGCTAAAGGCGGCAACATCTCATCTCTGGATAAAGGTGACAATATCTCATCTCTGGCTAAAGGCGACAATATCTCATCTCTGGCTAAAGGCAACAATATCGTCTCTGGCTAAAGGCGACAATACCTCATCTCTGGCTAAAGGCGACAATATCTCATCTCTGGCTAAAGGCGACAATACCTCATCTCTGGCTAAATGAGACAAAATCTCTGGCTTAAGGAGACAATATCTCTGGCTAAAGGCGACAATATCTCATCTCTGCCTAAAGGCGACAATATCTCTGGCTAAAGGCGGCAATATCTCATGCTAAAGGCGACAATATCTCTGGCTAAAGGCGGCAATATCTCTGGCTAAAGTCGGCAAAACCTCATCTCTGCCTAAAGTAGACAATACCTCACCTCTGGCTAAAGGCAACAGTATCTCATCTCTGGCTAAAGGCGACAACATCTCATCTCTGGCTTAAGGCGACAGTATCTCATCTCTGGCTAAAGGCGACAATATCTCATCTCAGGTTAAATGCGACAATACCTCATCTCTGGTAAAAGGCGACAATATCTCATCTCTGGCTAAAGGCGAAAATATCTCATCTCTGGCTAACTGCGACAATATCTCATCTATGGCTAAAGGCGATAATCTCTCATCTCTGCCTAAGGGCGACAATATCTCATCTCTGCCTAAAGGCGACAATATCTCATCTCTGGCTAAAGGCGACAATATCTCATCTCTGGCTAAAGGCAACAATACCTCATTACTGGCTAAACGCGACAATATCTCATCTCTGGTTAAAGGCGACAATATCTCATCTCTGGCTAAGGGCGACAATATCTCATCTCTGGCTAAAGGCGACAATATCTCTTGCTAAAGGCGACAATATCTCTGGCTAAATGTGGCAATATCTCTGGTTAAAGTCGGCAAAACCTCATCTCTGCCTAAAGTAGACAATACCTCATCTCAGGCTAAAGGCAACAGTATCTCATCTCTGGCTAAAGGCGACAACATCTCATCTCTGGCTTAAGGCGACATTATCTCATCTCTGGCTAAAGGCGACAATATCTCATCTCAGGTTAAATGCGACAATATCTCATCTCTGGTTAAAGGCGACAACATCTCATCTCTGGCTTAAGGCGACAGTATCTCATCTCTGGCTAAAGGCGACAATATCTCATCTCAGGTTAAATGCGACAATATCTCATCTCTGGCTAAAGGCGACAATATCTCATCTCTGCCTAAAGGCGACAGTATCTCATCTCTGGCTAAAGGCAACAATATCTCATCTCTGCCTAAAGGCGACAATATCTCATCTCTGGCTGAAGGCTACAATATTGTTGCAGAACGGCGGGAGAAAAGCAGACGATCACACCTGTCATTGACATATGTTCAGCTATTCTCGTTTATTCCTTGGCTGCGTGTACCTTTATAATACGGATAATTTTCTCATACATATTGCAAAAGTGGAGCTCATCATTGGTTCCCAATTACATACCATCCCCGAGTATCTTTGCAGCTTGTTGTTATCATCCTGAAAGTTACTCCCTTGCCGAGTTCACAAAACCATGGCTAGTTTCTCACCATCCCAGGGCATCCTGTTGATCTCACTGTCCTTGCAGGTGGCATGGCTGCTTGATTAACTGCACCGTGTTTATGACCCTTCTCAGCTAGCTGTAAAAAACACTCCCTACATTTCCCCCGTTTTCATTTAGGATGAAAAAGGGTTTGATTTAATGACCTATTAATCATATTTAACAAGCAGTTCAGTTCATTTGTTCAGTCAGTTCTCATGTAGTTTTATCCTGCTTCATAGCTGTTGTTCTGTGAACTTCTCATCTGGATCCATGACTGACGCTCTGTAGAATCCTTCTTACAATACTGCCTATAGAATAGCAACACTACTTAAATTAATAACATAACTATTATAAATCAATCAAGGCCTCAATTGACAATACTCTAAAAATGAAAAAGAGACAAGTCAAATACAACATAACAACATTACTATTAAATCCACTAAAAAGAACAAACATGTTTGTACTGCAACCTAAGTTTCTGCAACCTGAAAATAAATCCGTGAGGGTCCCATTGTGTTAATCTGTAACTGATCAGGAAAAGTCTTCAATTTTCATATACTCTAATATATTGATTTTAATGACCACTAAAATTTGTGCAATAAATGCTTTTAGGATGCTCATAACCATGCTCTACCAACTGAGTTATCCGGGCTAATAATTGATTAATGATCGCACAATTTAATGGAATAGCATGTCAAATAGAACCAGTTTTAGAGGACAAATGTACTAGAGTATCACTAGGGGCATTAATACTTATTGACCCTTGAGAAACAGCAAGCCATGTTGGTGGTGGATGCGACAGGTAGTGCCAGCAGGGCGTCCCCTGCTTCAAGGTGCACATTTCCTCTCTCACCCATCACAGATTCTCTCCTGCATTCAGGGTCTGAAGGATTTCTTCCAGTTGTACACCATATCTGCATGGCCAGTGCGTGATATAGAGCCCAAGTGGAACACCTGCTTGGAAAACAGAATAAACTATCAAATTTAGTTCTATTAGCGTGCACTTTTGTCTAAAATGATGCATGGTTATATTTTCAGATCCCAATTAATTGGATGTAAAAGAGGTATCCGTTCTATGATACAGGGTCATCTCTTTGCCTGGGATTCCTTTCCAGGTTTTGTCTTTGCAAATTAAGGAAAGCTAACTAATAAGCTAATAACATCATAACCAAACAGTACTAAAACATTAAAAGAGCTATTCCTGTAGATTCTAGCATTAATTAGATCAAATCCTGTTTAATACACATCTGATCTATTACTAAAATAGAAGAAGCACACAACATCCTAGCTAATGCCTTAAACTCTAAATCTTGAGACTGCATTGGTAAAACAGAAAATCACAGAATCACAGAATCACAGAACCATCAAGGTTGGAAAAGACCTAGAAGATCATCTAGTCCAACCATCAGCAATACTTCCTGGCTAAATCATATTCCTCAGTGCCACATCCAAGCGTTTCTTGAACACTCCCATGGTCGGTGACTTCACCACCTCCCTGGGCAGTGCATTCCAATGCCTGACTACCCTTTCTGAGAAGTAATACTTTCTAATGTCCAGCCTGAATCTCCCCTGATGCAGCTTAAAACCATTCCCTCTAGTTCTATCACTATCACACACTATGTCAGACTATTACTAATAATATCTATAACACAGCAAGTTACAAAGCAATACCACTAAGTAAGAAACACACAATTACAATTACTATAAAGGCTGGATGCTATTTTCTGCCTTCAGATGAGACCGAAGATATCATGCTGGAACCCACATAGGGCCAGTCCCTGTGGAAATACGAGCATATTCACGACCCCAAGTTGTCAGTGGTAGGGAACAGTCCCAAAGTCCTGTGGCCATATTCCAAACATTAACCATAGGCTGTTCCTTTAGCACTGGGGAAGCCTCAAAATGACGATCCACATAAGCTGTATCTGTATGAACACGATTCAAAAACTTCAGCACAAGCAAAACAAGCAAAATCTTACATAATATTTTCAAAAAATTCAGCACAAGCAAAACAAGCAAAACCTTGCATAATATTTCTTGTAGTGTGTCTCCCATATTCCCCCTTTTTTGTTTAATAATAAGAATGGATTTCAATGTTTGATAAATGTGATCAGTGATAGCTTGTTCAGTGGGAGAATGAGCAATGGCTGTAGTATGTTTAACACACCCTTCTTGGAGGAAAGTTCGAGTGGCCTTAGAGGTATATGCAGGCCCATTATCTGTTTTTGTAGTATGTGGGATTCCCATAGCAGCAGAAGCAGATAACCAGTGTTTACGGGTATCATGACTGTGTTCACCTGTATGTGCTGTGGCAAATACATAAGAAGAATGAGTGTCTATCGTTACATGTGCATATTTTAGACAGCCGAATTCAGGAACGTGAGTGACATTTGTCTGACACAGTTGAAGAGGTGCTGTGCCACATGGATGTGTCCCAATTTGAGGCAAAGAGGTATCAGTCAAATTATGTAGCCGGTATTCAATCATAAACACAGCGTATTGCATAGCAGAGAGGATCATTCTTAACACAGTTTTCCAATCGTGAGGGGTCATAGAGCAACTGTCACTGTTTGCAACCAAAAGATTGTATGTAAAGGCTGACTGAACTCCGTATGTTCTCACTGACTCCCTTAGCTCCTTCACTGCCTCACAAGGCAGGGATTCCAAATGGGGGACCTGATTAGGAAAGCTTTGCAACGTGTCAGCATCGCCCCTTAATATTGTTTCTTTTTTGCATTGCTCTAAGACATCACAGTACGCTGTAGGGAAATTTGTCATTCCTGCTCCAAACAAAGTATCAAGAGGAAATGCGTCCGATTCGCTTTCTGGATCTACAGGACCGGGGTCACAACGATCCTCTGGTTTCGGTCCATCCGTGTCTTTAACCACGTTATACACGGGCTGCACAGACACAGCCGCGCACGTCGAGGAGGGGGCGGCATGGAGAGGCGCAGAGAACAACGTGGGCGAAGCAGAGGGCGGGGGTGCTGTAGAGACCAACAACGCGGCGAGAGACGTGTGCGGGGGGGCAGGCGGCCGCTGGCTGGGAACGGCAGCTTGTATCGGAGCGCGGCCGCTGTTCTTTCTTGCGCTGGGATGGAGGTTTCTTGACCGGCGACGGCAGGTGACGGTGTTGTGGTTGTCCGAGCGGCAGTTCTGGCACCACACACCGACAGCTTGGCAATTCCGTCGCAAATGTCCTTTAACGCCGCACCGGAAACATTTAAAAGAGGTGCTTGGGCCTGCACTGGTTACCGCAGACGCTTGTAAGGGTGCAAGAGCTGCTAACACTTGATTCTGGGAAGCCTCAGCCTGTGCCTTTAATCCTGCCCCTAGCTCTGTAATAGCCTCAACTATGAAAGCTTGAGCCCCCGTGGGCACACTCGATAATCTGTCTAACGCCTCCTCTATTGTCCAGTTACTCCTCAAAGTACTTAGAATGCCACGAGCTGTAGCATTACAATTCTGAAGTGCACAATGTTTTAGCATTATTTCCCTCATGTACTCTGGTACTCCAGCCTTCTCTATGGCTCCAGCTACCTTATCTAGAAATGCTCCAAAATCCTCATTTCTTCTCTGCTGGATTCCCATATAAGACGGCAGCCCACCTGGCACCTTGATCTTATCCATAGCCTGCCTGGCCAGATACATTGACTCCCTACATTTAGCTGGTCCTAATAAAGCCTGGGCCTCCGTCCGGATGAAAGGACCCACCCCTAAAAGTTCTTCAACGGTGACATTATACAAGGGATCTCCGGGCTGCCTAACTATCACAACGCTCTGTTGGCACATCTCTTCCCAATAAGCATTAAATAGCAATTGTTCGTGCTGCGAAAAAATCAACCTAGCTATAGCCCGACAATCAGATGGCAACAAAACCTGAGTACTCCAGATATAATCCAGTATCTGTCTCGCTGGCTCACTTTTTACTCCAAACTGACTGACCGTAGACCGCAATTGTGACAACAACTTCCAATCTAAAGCACTGATAGCAGCCTGTGTCCCGCCTGCAGCATTAGGCGAATACCCCACCGACAGCACCATCTGTGGCACCGCTTCCAACGCCTCACCGTCTCCCGCCTCTAAACAAGCCCGCGCCAGCGCAGCCCAAGCCCCCCCCCGCTCCCGCGCGACGGCCTCCGCCAGGTCACTCTGTGCCCCAGGGAGCGGCTCATTGCAAAGGGGGGTCGAGGGGGCCGGCTGTAGCGCCATGGTCGATGCGGGCGGCTCGTCTGATACAGACGTGCTGGGAGACGGAGACGGGGCACTCGGCTCCGCAGCCACCGGCAACGCAGGCTCGGCGGCCGGCAGCAACTTTACGGTGGACAAAGCAGGGGGTACTGGGTAATCTGACCATTCATTATAATTCTTATTCCTCCCCTGCACAGCACTAGCTTGTTCTGCCGCTTCCTTTTCTGCCTGATGTAGCAACAAATCATTATAAACCACACGCCACCACTTCCCGCATTTTTTAGCTCTTTTCTCCCCATCTAATATTCCCTGAAAAATTGCATCTCCAAATTTACGCCACTCAGCAAGATCATACACTAAATGCGGATTCTGAAATAACCCTTTAGCATACCCATACGCTAATAACTCAGGGAGTTCCTTTTGCAAGTCTGTCCCCTTAACCTGACCCTTTCTTTTCAAAAAGCAAGAAAATACCTGACACCTTTTTTTAAAAAAGCAAGAAAATAATTCATAAACCGCTTGCCTTCCCATACCTATTTGTCAGCACGCTGTTGCAGCCTTAAAGGACGTCGTCGGCCCGTATCGGCTAGGCCCTTCTGTAAGGTCACGTAGAGCACCTGCACATTCTTTTCCTGGCGCATGCTATCCCCGCTGCTTAAGGATCCGAACACCTTCACAGCTGCGATCCTTCCTGGTAGGCCATGTCGGGGTCACCAATTGTTGCAGAACGGCGGGAGAAAAGCAGACGACCACACCTGTCATTGACATATGATCAGCTATTCTCGTTTATTCCTTGGCTGCGTGTACCTTTATAATACGGATAATTTTCTCATACATATTGCAAAAGTGGAGCTCATCATTGGCTCCCAATTACATACCATCCCCGAGTATCTTTGCAGCTTGTTGTTATCATCCTGAAAGTTACTCCCTTGCCGAGTTCACAAAACCATGGCTAGTTTCTCACCATCCCAGGGCATCCTGTTGATCTCACTGTCCTTGCAGGTGGCATGGCTGCTAGATTAACTGCACCGTGTTTATGACCCTTCTCAGCTAGCTGTAAAAAACACTCCCTACACAATATCTCTGGCTAAAAGCGACAATGTCTCATCTCTTGCGAAATGAGGCAATATCTCATCTCTGGCTAAAGGCGACAATATCTCATCTCCGGCTAAAGGCGACAATATCTCTGGCTAAAGGCGACAATATCTCTGGCTAAAGGCAACAATATCTCTGGCTAAAGGCAACAATATCTCTGGCTAAAGGCGACAATATCTCATCTCTTCCAAAATGAGGCAATATCTCATCTCTGGCTAAAGGCGACAATATCTCATCTCTGGGTAAAGGCGACAATATCTGATCTCTGGCTAAAGGTGACAATATGTCATCTCTGCCTAAAGGCGACAATATCTCATCTCTGCCTAAAGGCGACAATATCTCATCTCTGGCTAAAGTTGACATTATCTCATCTCTGGCTAAAGGCAACAATATCTCTGGCGAAATGAGGCAATATCTCATTTCTGGCTAAAGGCGACAATATCTCATCTCTGGCTAAAGGTGAAAATATCTCATCTCTGGCTAAAGGCGACAATATCTCTGGCTAAAGGCGACAATATCTCTGGCTAAAGGCAACAATATCTCTGGCTAAAGGCGACAATAGATCTGGCTAAAGGCGACAATAGATCTGGCTAAAGGCGACAATATTTCATCTCTTCCGAAATGAGGCAATATCTCATCTCTGGCTAAAGGCGACAATATCTCATATCTGTCCAAAGGCGACAATATCTCATCTCTTGCTAAAGGTGAAAATATCTCATCTCTGGCTAAAGGCAACAATACCACATCTCTGGCTAAAGGCGACAATGTCTCATCTCTGGCTAAAGGCGACAATATCTCATCTCTGGCTAAAGGCGACAATATCTCATCTCTGGCTAAAGGCGACAATATCTCTGGTTAAAGGCGGCTGTATCTCTGGCTAAAGGCAACAATATCTCTGGCAAAAGGCGACAATATCTCTGGCTAAAGACGAAAATATCTCATCTCTGGCTAAAGGCGACAATATCTCATCTCTGCCTAAAGGCGACAATACCTCATCTCTTGCTAAATGAGGCAAAATCTCTGGCTAAAGGCGACAATATCTCATCTCTGGCTAATGGCGACAATATCTCATCTCTGGCTAAAGGCGACAATATCTCATTTCTAGCTAAAGGCGACAATATCTCATCTCTGGCTAAAGGCGACAATGTCTCATTTCTGGCTAAAGGCGACAATATCTCTGGCTAAAGGCGACAATATCTTTGGCTAAAGGCGACAATATCTCGTCTCTGGCTAAAGGCGACAATATCTCATCTCTGGCTAAAGGCGACAATATCTCATCTCTGCCTAAAGGCGACAATATCTCATCTCTGGCTAAAGGCGACAATATCTCATCTCTGCCTAAAGGCGACCATATCTCATCTCTGGTTAAAGGCGACAATATCTCATCTCTGGCTAAAGGCGACAATATCTCTGGCTAAAAGCGACAATATCTCTGGCTAAAGGCAACAATTTCTCTGGCTAAAGGCGACAATAGATCTGGCTAAAGGCGACAATATCTTTGTCTAAAGGCGACAATATTTCGTCTCTGGCTAAAGGCGACAATATCTCATCTAAGGTTAAATGCGACAATATCTCATCTCTGGCTAAAGGCGACAATATCTCATCTCTGCCTAAAGACGACAATATCTCATCTCTGCCTAAAGGCGACAATATCTCATCTCTGCCTAAAGGCGACAATATCTCATCTCTGGTTAAAGGCGACAATATCTCATCTCTGGCTAAAGGCGGCAGTATCTGTGGCTAAAGGCGACAATATCTCATCTCTGGCTAATGGCGACAATATCTCATCTCTGCCTAAAGGCGACAATATCTCTGGCTAAAGGTGGCAATATCTCTGGCTAAAGTCGGCAAAACCTCATCTCTGCCTAAAGTAGACAATACCTCATCTCTGGCTAAAGGCAACAGTATCTCATCTCTGGCTAAAGGCGACAATATCTCAACTCTGCCTAAAGGCGACAGTATCTCATCTCTGGCTAAAGGCGACAATATCTCTGGCTAAAGGCTGCAATATCTCTTGCTATAGGCGAGAATATCTCTGGCTAAAGGCAGCAATATCTCTGGCTAAAGTCGGTAAAACCACATCTCTGCCTAATGTAGACAATACTTCACCTCTGGCTAAAGGCAACAGTATCTCATCTCAGGCTAAAGGCGACAACATCTCATCTCTGGCTTAAGGCGACAGTATCTCATCTCTGGCTAAAGGCGACAATATCTTTGGCTAAAGGAGACAATATCTTCGGCTAAAGTCGACAATATCTCATCTCTGGCTAATGGCGACAATGTCTCATCTCTGGCCAAAGGCGTCAATATCTCATCTCTGGCTGAAGGCTACAATATCTATGGCTAAAAGCGACAATGTCTCATCTCTTGCGAAATCAGGCAATATCTCATCTCTGGCTAAAGGCGACAATATCTCTGGCTAAAGGCGACAGTATCTCTGGCTAAAGGCAACAATTTCTCTGGCTAAAGGCGACAATAGATCTGGCTAAAGGCGACAATATCTTTGTCTAAAGGCGACAATATTTCGTCTCTGGATAAAGGCGACAATATCTCATCTAAGGTTAAATGCGACAATATCTCATCTCTGGCTAAAGGCGACAATATCTCATCTCTGCCTAAAGACGACAATATCTCATCTCTGCCTAAAGGCGACAATATCTCATCTCTGCCTAAAGGCGACAATATCTCATCTCTGGTTAAAGGCGACAATATCTCATCTCTGGCTAAAGGCGGCAGTATCTGTGGCTAAAGGCGACAATATCTCATCTCTGGCTAATGGCGACAATATCTCATCTCTGCCTAAAGGCGACAATATCTCTGGCTAAAGGCGGCAATATCTCTGGCTAAAGTCGGCAAAACCTCATCTCTGCCTAAAGTAGACAATACCTCATCTCTGGCTAAAGGCAACAGTATCTCATCTCTGGCTAAAGGCGACAATATCTCAACTCTGCCTAAAGGCGACAGTATCTCATCTCTGGCTAAAGGCGACAATATCTCTGGCTAAAGGCTGCAATATCTCTTGCTATAGGCGAGAATATCTCTGGCTAAAGGCAGCAATATCTCTGGCTAAAGTCGGTAAAACCACATCTCTGCCTAATGTAGACAATACTTCACCTCTGGCTAAAGGCAACAGTATCTCATCTCAGGCTAAAGGCGACAACATCTCATCTCTGGCTTAAGGCGACAGTATCTCATCTCTGGCTAAAGGCGACAATATCTCTGGTTAAAGGCGGCAGTATCTCTGGCTAAAGGCAACAATATCTCTGACTAAAGGCGTCAATATCTCTGGCTAAAGACGAAAATATCGCATCTCTGGCTAAAGGCGACAATATCTCATCTCTGCCTAAAGGCGACAATACCTCATCTCTGGCTAAATGAGGCAAAATCTCTGGCTAAAGGCGGCAATATCTCTGGCTAAAGGTGACAATATCTCATCTCTGGCTAATGGCGACAATATCTCATCTCTGGCTAAAGGCGACAATATCTCATTTCTGGCTAAAGGCGACAATATCTCATCTCTGGCTAAAGGCGACAATAGATCTGGCTAAAGGCGACAATATCTCATCTCTTCCGAAATGAGGCAATATCTCATCTCTGGCTAAAGGCGACAATAGATCTGGCTAAAGGCGACAATATCTCATCTCTTCCGAAATGAGGCAATATCTCATCTCTGGCTAAAGGCGACAATATCTCATATCTGTCCAAAGGCGACAATATCTCATCTCTTGCTAAAGGTGAAAATATCTCATCTCTGGCTAAAGGCAACAATACCACATCTCTGGCTAAAGGCGACAATGTCTCATCTCTGGCTAAAGGCGACAATATCTCATCTCTGCCTAAAGGCGACAATATCTCATCTCTGCCTAAAGGCGAAAATATCTCTGGCTAAAGGCGACAATATCTCTGGCTAAAGGCGACAATAGATCTGGCTAAAGGCGACAGTATCTCATCTCTTCTGAAATGAGGCAATATCTCATCTCTGGCTAAAGGTGACAATATTTCAACTCTGGCTAAAGGCGACAATATCTCATCTCTGCCTAAAGGCGACAATACCTCATCTCTGGCTAAAGGCGACAATATCTCATCTCTGGCTAAAGGCGACAATATCTCATCTCTGGCTATAGGCGACAATATCTCATCTCTGCCTAAGGGCGACAATATCTCATCTGTGCCTAAAGGCGACAATATCTCATCTCTGGCTAAAGGCGACAATATCTCATCTCTGGCAAAAGGCAACAATTCCTCATTACTGGATAAACGCGACAATATCTCATCTCTGGCTAAAGGCGACAATATCTCATCTCTGGCTAAATGCGACAGTATCTCTGGATAAAGGCGACAATATCTCTGGCTAAAGGCGACAATATCTCATCTCTGGCTAAAGGCGACAATATCGTCTCTGGCTATAGGCGACAATATCTCATCTCTGCCTAAGGGCGACAATATCTCATCTCTGCCTAAAAGCGACAATACCTCATCTCTCGCTAAAGGCGACAATATCTCATCTCTGGCTAAAGGCGACAATATCTCATCTCTGGCTATAGGCGACAATATCTCATCTCTGCCTAAGGGCGACAATACCTCATCTATGGTTAAAGGCGACAATATCTCATCTCTGGCTAAAGGTGAAAATATCTCATCTCTGGCTAACTGCGACAATATCTCATCTCTGGCTAAAGGCGACAATATCTCATCTCTGGCTAAAGGCGAAAATACCTCATCTCTGGCAAAATGCGACAGTATCTCTGGCTAAAGGCGACAATATCTCGTCTCTGGCTAAAGGCGACAATATCTAATCTTAGGTTAAATGCGACAATATCTCATCTCTGGCTAAAGGCGACAATATCTCATCTCTGCCTAAAGGCGACAATATCTCATCTCTGGCTAAAGGCGACAATATCTCATCTCTGGCTAAATGCGACAATATCTCATCTCTGGTTAAAGGCGACAATATCTCATCTCTGGCTAAAGGCGACAATATCTCTGGCTAAAGGCGACAATATCTCTTGCTAAAGGCAACAATATCTCTGGCTAAAGGCAACAATAGATCTGGCTAAAGGCGACAATAGATCTGGCTAAAGGCGACAATATCTCATCTCTTCCGAAATGAGGCAATATCTCATCTCTGGCTAAAGGCGACAATATCTCTGGCTAAAGGCGACAATATCTCTGGCTAAAGGCAACAATATCTCTGGCTAAAGGCGACAATAGATCTGGCTAAAGGCGACAATATCTCATCTCTTCCGAAATGAGGCAATATCTCATCTCTGGCTAAAGGCGACAATATCTCATATCTGTCCAAAGGCGACAATATCTCATCTCTTGCTAAAGGTGAAAATATCTCATCTCTGGCTAAAGGCAACAATACCACATCTCTGGCTAAAGGCGACAATGTCTCATCTCTGGCTAAAGGCGACAATATCTCATCTCTGCCTAAAGGCGACAATATCTCATCTCTGCCTAAAGGCGACAATATCTCTGGCTAAAGGCGACAATATCTCTGGCTAAAGGCGACAATAGATCTGGCTAAAGGCGACAATATCTCATCTCTTCTGAAATGAGGCAATATATCATCTCTGGCTAAAGGTGACAATATTTCATCTCTGGCTAAAGGCGACAATATCTCATCTCTGCCTAAAGGCGACAATACCTCATCTCTGGCTAAAGGCGACAATATCTCATCTCTGGCTAAAGGCGACAATATCTCATCTCTGGCTATAGGCGACAATATCTCATCTCTGCCTAAGGGCGACAATATCTCATCTGTGCCTAAAGGCGACAATATCTCATCTCTGGCTAAAGGCGACAATATCTCATCTCTGGCAAAAGGCAACAATTCCTCATTACTGGCTAAAGTCGACAATATCTCATCTCTGGCTAAAGGCGACAATATCTCATCTCTGGCTAAAGGCGACAATATCTCTGGCTAAAGGCGACAATATCTCATCTCTGGCTAAAGGCGGCAATATCGTCTCTGGCTAAAGGCAACAATATCTCATCTTTGGCTAAAGGCGACACTATAATATCTCTGGCTATAGGCGACAATATCTCATCTCTGCCTAAAGGCGACAATACCTCATCTCTGGCTAATGGCGACAATACCTCATTACTGGCTAAAGGTGACAATATCTCTTCTCTGGCTAAAGGCGACAATATCTCTGGTTAAAGGCGGCAGTATCTCTGGCTAAAGGCAACAATATCTCTGACTAAAGGCGTCAATATCTCTGGCTAAAGACGAAAATATCGCATCTCTGGCTAAAGGCGACAATATCTCATCTCTGCCTAAAGGCGACAATACCTCATCTCTGGCTAAATGAGGCAAAATCTCTGGCTAAAGGCGGCAATATCTCTGGCTAAAGGTGACAATATCTCATCTCTGGCTAATGGCGACAATATCTCATCTCTGGCTAAAGGCGACAATATCTCATTTCTGGCTAAAGGCGACAATATCTCATCTCTGGCTAAAGGCGACAATAGATCTGGCTAAAGGCGACAATATCTCATCTCTTCCGAAATGAGGCAATATCTCATCTCTGGCTAAAGGCGACAATATCTCTGGCTAAAGGCGACAATATCTCTGGCTAAAGGCAACAATATCTCTGGCTAAAGGCGACAATAGATCTGGCTAAAGGCGACAATATCTCATCTCTTCCGAAATGAGGCAATATCTCATCTCTGGCTAAAGGCGACAATATCTCATATCTGTCCAAAGGCGACAATATCTCATCTCTTGCTAAAGGTGAAAATATCTCATCTCTGGCTAAAGGCAACAATACCACATCTCTGGCTAAAGGCGACAATGTCTCATCTCTGGCTAAAGGCGACAATACCTCATCTCTGCCTAAAGGCGACAATATCTCATCTCTGCCTAAAGGCGACAATATCTCTGGCTAAAGGCGACAATATCTCTGGCTAAAGGCGACAATAGATCTGGCTAAAGGCGACAATATCTCATCTCTTCTGAAATGAGGCAATATCTCATCTCTGGCTAAAGGTGACAATATTTCATCTCTGGCTAAAGGCGACAATATCTCATCTCTGCCTAAAGGCGACAATACCTCATCTCTGGCTAAAGGCGACAATATCTCATCTCTGGCTAAAGGCGACAATATCTCATCTCTGGCTATAGGCGACAATATCTCATCTCTGCCTAAGGGCGACAATATCTCATCTGTGCCTAAAGGCGACAATATCTCATCTCTGGCTAAAGTCGACAATATCTCATCTCTGCCTAAAGGCGACAATTCCTCATTACTGGATAAACGCGACAATATCTCATCTCTGGCTAAAGGCGACAATATCTCATCTCTGGCTAAATGCGACAGTATCTCTGGATAAAGGCGACAATATCTCTGGCTAAAGGCGAAAATATCTCATCTCTGGCTAAAGGCGACAATATCGTCTCTGGCTATAGGCGACAATATCTCATCTCTGCCTAAGGGCGACAATATCTCATCTCTGCCTAAAAGCGACAATACCTCATCTCTCGCTAAAGGCGACAATATCTCATCTCTGGCTAAAGGCGACAATATCTCATCTCTGGCTATAGGCGACAATATCTCATCTCTGCCTAAGGGCGACAATACCTCATCTATGGTTAAAGGCGACAATATCTCATCTCTGGCTAAAGGTGAAAATATCTCATCTCTGGCTAACTGCGACAATATCTCATCTCTGGCTAAAGGCGACAATATCTCATCTCTGGCTAAAGGCGAAAATACCTCATCTCTGGCAAAATGCGACAGTATCTCTGGCTAAAGGCGACAATATCTCGTCTCTGGCTAAAGGCGACAATATCTAATCTTAGGTTAAATGCGACAATATCTCATCTCTGGCTAACGGCGACAATATCTCATCTCTGCCTAAAGGCGACAATATCTCATCTCTGGCTAAAGGCGACAATATCTCATCTCTGGCTAAATGCGACAATATCTCATCTCTGGTTAAAGGCGACAATATCTCATCTCTGGCTAAAGGCGACAATATCTCTGGCTAAAGGCGACAATATCTCTTGCTAAAGGCGACAATATCTCTGGCTAAAGGCAACAATAGATCTGGCTAAAGGCGACAATAGATCTGGCTAAAGGCGACAATATCTCATCTCTTCCGAAATGAGGCAATATCTCATCTCTGGCTAAAGGCGACAATATCTCTGGCTAAAGGCGACAATATCTCTGGCTAAAGGCAAGAATATCTCTGGCTAAAGGCGACAATAGATCTGGCTAAAGGCGACAATATCTCATCTCTTCCGAAATGAGGCAATATCTCATCTCTGGCTAAAGGCGACAATATCTCATATCTGTCCAAAGGCGACAATATCTCATCTCTTGCTAAAGGTGAAAATATCTCATCTCTGGCTAAAGGCAACAATACCACATCTCTGGCTAAAGGCGACAATGTCTCATCTCTGGCTAAAGGCGACAATATCTCATCTCTGCCTAAAGGCGACAATATCTCATCTCTGCCTAAAGGCGACAATATCTCTGGCTAAAGGCGACAATATCTCTGGCTAAAGGCGACAATAGATCTGGCTAAAGGCGACAATAGATCTGGCTAAAGGCGACAATATCTCATCTCTTCTGAAATGAGGCAATATCTCATCTCTGGCTAAAGGTGACAATATTTCATCTCTGGCTAAAGGCGACAATATCTCATCTCTGCCTAAAGGCGACAATACCTCATCTCTGGCTAAAGGCGACAATATCTCATCTCTGGCTAAAGGCGACAATATCTCATCTCTGGCTATAGGCGACAATATCTCATCTCTGCCTAAGGGCGACAATATCTCATCTGTGCCTAAAGGCGACAATATCTCATCTCTGGCTAAAGGCGACAATATCTCATCTCTGGCAAAAGGCAACAATTCCTCATTACTGGATAAACGCGACAATATCTCATCTCTGGCTAAAGGCGACAATATCTCATCTCTGGCTAAATGCGACAGTATCTCTGGATAAAGGCGACAATATCTCTGGCTAAAGGCGACAATATCTCATCTCTGGCTAAAGGCGACAATATCGTCTCTGGCTATAGGCGACAATATCTCATCTCTGCCTAAGGGCGACAATATCTCATCTCTGCGTAAAAGCAACAATATCTCATCACTGGCTAAAGGCAACAATTCCTCATTACTGGCTAAAGTCGACAATATCTCATCTCTGGCTAAAGGCGACAATATCTCATCTCTGGCTATAAGCGACAATATCTCTGGCTAAAGGCGACAATATCTCATCTCTGGCTAAAGGCGGCAATATCGTCTCTGGCTAAAGGCAACAATATCTCATCTTTGGCTAAAGGCGACACTATAATATCTCTGGCTATAGGCGACAATATCTCATCTCTGCCTAAAGGCGACAATACCTCATCTCTGTCTAAAAGCGACAATACCTCATTATTGGCTAAAGGTGACAATATCTCATCTCTGGCTAAATGGGACAATATCTCATCTCTGGCTAAAGGCGACAATATCTCTGGTTAAAGGCGGCAGTATCTCTGGCTAAAGGCAACAATATCTCTGACTAAAGGCGTCAATATCTCTGGCTAAAGACGAAAATATCGCATCTCTGGCTAAAGGCGACAATATCTCATCTCTGCCTAAAGGCGACAATACATCATCTCTGGCTAAATGAGGCAAAATCTCTGGCTAAAGGCGGCAATATCTCTGGCTAAAGGTGACAATATCTCATCTCTGGCTAATGGCGACAATATCTCATCTCTGGCTAAAGGCGACAATATCTCATTTCTGGCTAAAGGCGACAATATCTCATCTCTGGCTAAAGGCGACAATATCTCATCTCTGGCTAAAGGCGACAATATCTCTGGCTAAAGGCGACAATATCTTTGGCTAAAGGCGACAATATCTCGTCTCTGGCTAAAGGCGACAATATCTCATCTCTGGCTAAAGGCGACAATATCTCATCTCTGGCTAAATGCGACAATATCTCATCTCTGGTTAAAGGCGACAATATCTCATCTCTGGCTAAAGGCGACAATATCTCTGGCTAAAGGCGACAATATCTCTTGCTAAAGGCAACAATATCTCTGGCTAAAGGCAACAATAGATCTGGCTAAAGGCGACAATAGATCTGGCTAAAGGCGACAATATCTCATCTCTTCCGAAATGAGGCAATATCTCATCTCTGGCTAAAGGCGACAATATCTCTGGCTAAAGGCGACAATATCTCTGGCTAAAGGCAACAATATCTCTGGCTAAAGGCGACAATAGATCTGGCTAAAGGCGACAATATCTCATCTCTTCCGAAATGAGGCAATATCTCATCTCTGGCTAAAGGCGACAATATCTCATATCTGTCCAAAGGCGACAATATCTCATCTCTTGCTAAAGGTGAAAATATCTCATCTCTGGCTAAAGGCAACAATACCACATCTCTGGCTAAAGGCGACAATGTCTCATCTCTGGCTAAAGGCGACAATACCTCATCTCTGCCTAAAGGCGACAATATCTCATCTCTGCCTAAAGGCGACAATATCTCTGGCTAAAGGCGACAATATCTCTGGCTAAAGGCGACAATAGATCTGGCTAAAGGCGACAATATCTCATCTCTTCTGAAATGAGGCAATATCTCATCTCTGGCTAAAGGTGACAATATTTCATCTCTGGCTAAAGGCGACAATATCTCATCTCTGCCTAAAGGCGACAATACCTCATCTCTGGCTAAAGGCGACAATATCTCATCTCTGGCTAAAGGCGACAATATCTCATCTCTGGCTATAGGCGACAATATCTCATCTCTGCCTAAGGGCGACAATATCTCATCTGTGCCTAAAGGCGACAATATCTCATCTCTGGCTAAAGGCGACAATATCTCATCTCTGGCAAAAGGCAACAATTCCTCATTACTGGATAAACGCGACAATATCTCATCTCTGGCTAAAGGCGACAATATCTCATCTCTGGCTAAATGCGACAGTATCTCTGGATAAAGGCGACAATATCTCTGGCTAAAGGCGACAATATCTCATCTCTGGCTAAAGGCGACAATATCGTCTCTGGCTATAGGCGACAATATCTCATCTCTGCCTAAGGGCGACAATATCTCATCTCTGCCTAAAAGCGACAATATCTCATCTCTCGCTAAAGGCGACAATATCTCATCTCTGGCTAAAGGCGACAATATCTCATCTCTGGCTATAGGCGACAATATCTCATCTCTGCCTAAGGGCGACAATACCTCATCTATGGTTAAAGGCGACAATATCTCATCTCTGGCTAAAGGTGAAAATATCTCATCTCTGGCTAACTGCGACAATATCTCATCTCTGGCTAAAGGCGACAATATCTCATCTCTGGCTAAAGGCGAAAATACCTCATCTCTGGCAAAATGCGACAGTATCTCTGGCTAAAGGCGACAATATCTCGTCTCTGGCTAAAGGCGACAATATCTAATCTTAGGTTAAATGCGACAATATCTCATCTCTGGCTAAAGGCGACAATATCTCATCTCTGCCTAAAGGCGACAATGTCTCATCTCTGGCTAAAGGCGACAATATCTCATCTCTGGCTAAATGCGACAATATCTCATCTCTGGTTAAAGGCGACAATATCTCATCTCTGGCTACAGGCGACAATATCTCTGGCTAAAGGCGACAATATCTCTTGCTAAAGGCAACAATATCTCTGGCTAAAGGCAACAATAGATCTGGCTAAAGGCGACAATAGATCTGGCTAAAGGCGACAATATCTCATCTCTTCCGAAATGAGGCAATATCTCATCTCTGGCTAAAGGCGACAATATCTCTGGCTAAAGGCGACAATATCTCTGGCTAAAGGCAACAATATCTCTGGCTAAAGGCGACAATAGATCTGGCTAAAGGCGACAATATCTCATCTCTTCCGAAATGAGGCAATATCTCATCTCTGGCTAAAGGCGACAATATCTCATATCTGTCCAAAGGCGACAATATCTCATCTCTTGCTAAAGGTGAAAATATCTCATCTCTGGCTAAAGGCGACAATATCTCATCTCTGCCTAAAGGCGACAATATCTCATCTCTGCCTAAAGGCGACAATATCTCTGGCTAAAGGCGACAATATCTCTGGCTAAAGGCGACAATAGATCTGGCTAAAGGCGACAATATCTCATCTCTTCAGAAATGAGGCAATATCTCATCTCTGGCTAAAGGTGACAATATTTCATCTCTGGCTAAAGGCGACAATATCTCATCTCTGCCTAAAGGCGACAATACCTCATCTCTGGCTAAAGGCGACAATATCTCATCTCTGGCTAAAGGCGACAATATCTCATCTCTGGCTATAGGCGACAATATCTCATCTCTGCCTAAGGGCGACAATATCTCATCTGTGCCTAAAGGCGACAATATCTCATCTCTGGCTAAAGGCGACAATATCTCATCTCTGGCAAAAGGCAACAATTCCTCATTACTGGATAAACGCGACAATATCTCATCTCTGGCTAAAGGCGACAATATCTCATCTCTGGCTAAATGCGACAGTATCTCTGGATAAAGGCGACAATATCTCTGGCTAAAGGCGACAATATCTCATCTCTGGCTAAAGGCGACAATATCGTCTCTGGCTATAGGCGACAATATCTCATCTCTGCCTAAGGGCGACAATATCTCATCTCTGCGTAAAAGCAACAATATCTCATCACTGGCTAAAGGCAACAATTCCTCATTACTGGCTAAAGTCGACAATATCTCATCTCTGGCTAAAGGCGACAAAATCTCATCTCTGGCTAAAGGCGACAATATCTTTGGCTAAAGGCGACAATATCTCATCTCTGGCTAAAGGCGGCAATATCGTCTCTGGCTAAAATCAACAATATCTCATCTTTGGCTAAAGGCGACACTATAATATCTCTGGCTATAGGCGACAATATCTCATCTCTGCCTAAAGGCGACAATACCTCATCTCTGGCTAAAGGCGACAATACCTCATTACTGGCTAACGGTGACAATATCTCATCTCTGGCTAAATGGGACAATATCTCATCTCTGGCTAAAGGCGACAATATCTCTGGTTAAAGGCGGCAGTATCTCTGGCTAAAGGCAACAATATCTCTGACTAAAGGCGTCAATATCTCTGGCTAAAGACGAAAATATCGCATCTCTGGCTAAAGGCGACAATATCTCATCTCTGCCTAAAGGCGACAATACCTCATCTCTGGCTAAATGAGGCAAAATCTCTGGCTAAAGGCGGCAATATCTCTGGCTAAAGGTGACAATATCTCATCTCTGGCTAATGGCGACAATATCTCATCTCTGGCTAAAGGCGACAATATCTCATTTCTGGCTAAAGGCGACAATATCTCATCTCTGGCTAAAGGCGACAATATCTCATCTCTGGCTAAAGGCGACAATATCTCTGGCTAAAGGCGACAATATCTTTGGCTGAAGGTGACAATATCTCGTCTCTGGCTAAAGGCGACAATATCTCATCTCTGGCTAAAACGACAATATCTCATCTCTGGCTAAAGGCGACAATATCTCATCTCTGCCTAAGGGCGACAATATCTCATCTGTGCCTAAAGGCGACAATATCTCATCTCTGGCTAAAGGCGACAATATCTCATCTCTGGCAAAAGGCAACAATTCCTCATTACTGGATAAACGCGACAATATCTCATCTCTGGCTAAAGGCGACAATATCTAATCTCTGGCTAAATGCGACAGTATCTCTGGATAAAAGCGACAATATCTCTGGCTAAAGGCGACAATATCTCTGGCTAAAGGCAACAATATCTCTGGCTAAAGGCGACAATAGATCTGGCTAAAGGCGACAATAGATCTGGCTAAAGGCGACAATATCTCATCTCTTCCGAAATGAGGCAATATCTCATCTCTCGCTAAAGGCGACAATATCTCTGGCTAAAGGCGACAATATCTCTGGCTAAAGGCAACTATATCTCTGGCTAATGGCGACAATAGATCTGGCTAAATGCGACAATATCTCATCTCTTCCGAAATGAGGCAATATCTCATCTCTGGCTAAAGGCGACAATATCTCATATCTGTCTAAAGGCGACAATATTTCATCTCTTGCTAAAGGTGAAAATATGTAATCTCTGGCTAAAGGCAACAATACCACATCTCTGGCTAAAGGCGACAATGTCTCATATCTGGCCAAAGGCGACAATATCTCATCTCTTGCTAAAGGTGAAAATATCTCATCTCTGGCTAAAGGCAACAATACCAGATCTCTGGCTAAAGGCGACAATATCTCATCTCTGGCTAAAGGCGACAATATCTCTGGTTAAAGGCGGCTGTATCTCTGGCTAAAGGCAACAATATCTCTGGCTAAAGGTGACAATATCTCTGGCTAAAGACGAAAATATCTCATCTCTGGCTAAAGGCGACAATATCTCATCTCTGCCTAAAGGCGACAATACCTCATCTCTGGCTAAATGAGGCAAAATCTCTGGCTAAAGGCGACAATATCTCTGGCTAAAGGCGACAATATCTCATCTCTGGCTAATGGCGACAATATCTCATCTCTGGCTAAAGGGGAGAATATCTCATTTCTCTCTAAAGGCGACAATATCTCATCTCTGGCTAAAGGCGACAATATCTCATCTCTGCCTAAAGGCGACAATACCTCATTACTGCCTAAAGGCGACAATATCTCATCTCTGTCTAAAGGCGACGATATCTCATCTCTGGGTAAGGCGACAATACCTCATATCTGGTAAAAGGCGACAATATCTCATCTCTGCCTAAAGGCGACAATACCTCATCTCTGGCTAAAGGCGACAATATCTCATCTCTGGCTAAAGGCGACAATATCTCATCTCTGGCTATAGGCGACAATATCTCATCTCTGCCTAAGGGCGACAATATCTCATCTGTGCCTAAAGGCGACAATATCTCATCTCTGGCTAAAGGCGACAATATCTCATCTCTGGCAAAAGGCAACAATTCCTCATTACTGGATAAACGCGACAATATCTCATCTCTGGCTAAAGGCGACAATATCTCATCTCTGGCTAAATGCGACAGTATCTCTGGATAAAGGCGACAATATCTCTGGCTAAAGGCGACAATATCTCATCTCTGGCTAAAGGCGACAATATCGTCTCTGGCTATAGGCGACAATATCTCATCTCTGCCTAAGGGCGACAATATCTCATCTCTGCGTAAAAGCAACAATATCTCATCACTGGCTAAAGGCAACAATTCCTCATTACTGGCTAAAGTCGACAATATCTCATCTCTGGCTAAACGCGACAATATCTCATCTCTGGCTATAAGCGACAATATCTCTGGCTAAAGGCGACAATATCTCATCTCTGGCTAAAGGCGGCAATATCGTCTCTGGCTAAAGGCAACAATATCTCATCTTTGGCTAAAGGCGACACTATAATATCTCTGGCTATAGGCGACAATATCTCATCTCTGCCTAAAGGCGACAATACCTCATCTCTGTCTAAAGGCGACAATACCTCATTATTGGCTAAAGGTGACAATATCTCATCTCTGGCTAAATGGGACAATATCTCATCTCTGGCTAAAGGCGACAATATCTCTGGTTAAAGGCGGCAGTATCTCTGGCTAAAGGCAACAATATCTCTGACTAAAGGCGTCAATATCTCTGGCTAAAGACGAAAATATCGCATCTCTGGCTAAAGGCGACAATATCTCATCTCTGCCTAAAGGCGACAATACCTCATCTCTGGCTAAATGAGGCAAAATCTCTGGCTAAAGGCGGCAATATCTCTGGCTAAAGGTGACAATATCTCATCTCTGGCTAATGGCGACAATATCTAATCTCTGGCTAAAGGCAACAATATCTCATTTCTGGCTAAAGGCGACAATATCTCATCTCTGGCTAAAGGCGACAATATCTCATCTCTGGCTAAAGGCGACAATATCTCTGGCTAAATGCGACAATATCTTTGGCTAAAGGCGACAATATCTCGTCTCTGGCTAAAGGCGACAATATCTCATCTCTGGCTAAAGGCGACAATATCTCATCTCTGGCTAAATGCGACAATATCTCATCTCTGGTTAAAGGCGACAATATCTCATCTCTGGCTAAAGGCGACAATATCTCTGGCTAAAGGCGACAATATCTCTTGCTAAAGGCAACAATATCTCTGGCTAAAGGCAACAATAGATCTGGCTAAAGGCGACAATAGATCTGGCTAAAGGCGACAATATCTCATCTCTTCCGAAATGAGGCAATATCTCATCTCTGGCTAAAGGCGACAATATCTCTGGCTAAAGGCGACAATATCTCTGGCTAAAAGCAACAATATCTCTGGCTAAAGGCGACAATAGATCTGGCTAAAGGCGACAATATCTCATCTCTTCCGAAATGAGGCAATATCTCATCTCTGGCTAAAGGCGACAATATCTCATATCTGTCCAAAGGCGACAATATCTCATCTCTTGCTAAAGGTGAAAATATGTCATCTCTGGCTAAAGGCAACAATACCACATCTCTGGCTAAAGGCGACAATGTCTCATCTCTGGCTAAAGGCGACAATACCTCATCTCTGCCTAAAGGCGACAATATCTCATCTCTGCCTAAAGGCGACAATATCTCTGGCTAAAGGCGACAATATCTCTGGCTAAAGGCGACAATAGATCTGGCTAAAGGCGACAATATCTCATCTCTTCTGAAATGAGGCAATATCTCATCTCTGGCGAAAGGTGACAATATTTCATCTCTGGCTAAAGGCGACAATATCTCATCTCTGCCTAAAGGCGACAATACCTCATCTCTGGCTAAAGGCGACAATATCTCATCTCTGGCTAAAGGCGACAATATCTCATCTCTGGCTATAGGCGACAATATCTCATCTCTGGCTAAAGGCGACAATATCTCATCTCTGGCTAAAGGCGACAATATCTCATCTCTGGCAAAAGGCAACAATTCCTCATTACTGGATAAACGCGACAATATCTCATCTCTGGCTAAAGGCGACAATATCTCATCTCTGGCTAAATGCGACAGTATCTCTGGATAAAGGCGACAATATCTCTGGCTAAAGGCGACAATATCGTCTCTGGCTATAGGCGACAATATCTCATCTCTGCCTAAGGGCGACAATATCTCATCTCTGCCTAAAAGCGACAATACCTCATCTCTCGCTAAAGGCGACAATATCTCATCTCTGGCTAAAGGCGACAATATCTCATCTCTGGCTATAGGCGACAATATCTCATCTCTGCCTAAGGGCGACAATACCTCATCTATGGTTAAAGGCGACAATATCTCATCTCTGGCTAAAGGTGAAAATATCTCATCTCTGGCTAACTGCGACAATATCTCATCTCTGGCTAAAGGCGACAATATCTCATCTCTGGCTAAAGGCGAAAATACCTCATCTCTGGCAAAATGCGACAGTATCTCTGGCTAAAGGCGACAATATCTCGTCTCTGGCTAAAGGCGACAATATCTAATCTTAGGTTAAATGCGACAATATCTCATCTCTGGCTAAAGGCGACAATATCTCATCTCTGCCTAAAGGCGACAATATCTCATCTCTGGCTAAAGGCGACAATATCTCATCTCTGGCTAAATGCGACAATATCTCATCTCTGGTTAAAGGCGACAATATCTCATCTCTGGCTAAAGGCGACAATATCTCTGGCTAAAGGCGACAATATCTCTTGCTAAAGGCAACAATATCTCTGGCTAAAGGCAACAATAGATCTGGCTAAAGGCGACAATAGATCTGGCTAAAGGCGACAATATCTCATCTCTTCCGAAATGAGGCAATATCTCATCTCTGGCTAAAGGCGACAATATCTCTGGCTAAAGGCGACAATATCTCTGGCTAAAGGCAACAATATCTCTGGCTAAAGGCGACAATAGATCTGGCTAAAGGCGACAATATCTCATCTCTTCCGAAATGAGGCAATATCTCATCTCTGGCTAAAGGCGGCAATATCTCATATCTGTCCAAAGGCGACAATATCTCATCTCTTGCTAAAGGTGAAAATATCTCATCTCTGGCTAAAGGCGACAATATCTCATCTCTGCCTAAAGGCGACAATATCTCATCTCTGCCTAAAGGCGACAATATCTCTGGCTAAAGGCGACAATATCTCTGGCTAAAGGCGACAATAGATCTGGCTAAAGGCGACAATATCTCATCTCTTCTGAAATGAGGCAATATCTCATCTCTGGCTAAAGGTGACAATATTTCATCTCTGGCTAAAGGCGACAATATCTCATCTCTGCCTAAAGGCGACAATACCTCATCTCTGGCTAAAGGCGACAATATCTCATCTCTGGCTAAAGGCGACAATATCTCATCTCTGGCTATAGGCGACAATATCCCATCTCTGCCTAAGGGCGACAATATCTCATCTGTGCCTAAAGGCGACAATATCTCATCTCTGGCTAAAGGCGACAATATCTCATCTCTGGCAAAAGGCAACAATTCCTCATTACTGGATAAACGCGACAATATCTCATCTCTGGCTAAAGGCGACAATATCTCATCTCTGGCTAAATGCGACAGTATCTCTGGATCAAGGCGACAATATCTCTGGCTAAAGGCGACAATATCTCATCTCTGGCTAAAGGCGACAATATCGTCTCTGGCTATAGGCGACAATATCTCATCTCTGCCTAAGGGCGACAATATCTCATCTCTGCGTAAAAGCAACAATATCTCATCACTGGCTAAAGGCAACAATTCCTCATTACTGGCTAAAGTCGACAATATCTCATCTCTGGCTAAAGGCGACAAAATCTCATCTCTGGCTAAAGGCGACAATATCTCTGGCTAAAGGCGACAATATCTCATCTCTGGCTAAAGGCGGCAATATCGTCTCTGGCTAAAGGCAACAATATCTCATCTTTGGCTAAAGGCGACACTATAATATCTCTGGCTATAGGCGACAATATCTCATCTCTGCCTAAAGGCGACAATACCTCATCTCTGGCTAAAGGCGACAATATCTCATCTCTTCCGAAATGAGGCAATATCTCATCTCTGGCTAAAGGCGACAATATCTCTGGCTAAAGGCGACAATATCTCTGGCTAAAGGCAACAATATCTCTGGCTAAAGGCGACAATAGATCTGGCTAAAGGCGACAATATCTCATCTCTTCCGAAATGAGGCAATATCTCATCTCTGGCTAAAGGCGGCAATATCTCATATCTGTCCAAAGGCGACAATATCTCATCTCTTGCTAAAGGTGAAAATATCTCATCTCTGGCTAAAGGCGACAATATCTCATCTCTGCCTAAAGGCGACAATATCTCATCTCTGCCTAAAGGCGACAATATCTCTGGCTAAAGGCGACAATATCTCTGGCTAAAGGCGACAATAGATCTGGCTAAAGGCGACAATATCTCATCTCTTCTGAAATGAGGCAATATCTCATCTCTGGCTAAAGGTGACAATATTTCATCTCTGGCTAAAGGCGACAATATCTCATCTCTGCCTAAAGGCGACAATACCTCATCTCTGGCTAAAGGCGACAATATCTCATCTCTGGCTAAAGGCGACAATATCTCATCTCTGGCTATAGGCGACAATATCTCATCTCTGCCTAAGGGCGACAATATCTCATCTGTGCCTAAAGGCGACAATATCTCATCTCTGGCTAAAGGCGACAATATCTCATCTCTGGCAAAAGGCAACAATTCCTCATTACTGGATAAACGCGACAATATCTCATCTCTGGCTAAAGGCGACAATATCTCATCTCTGGCTAAATGCGACAGTATCTCTGGATAAAGGCGACAATATCTCTGGCTAAAGGCGACAATATCTCATCTCTGGCTAAAGGCGACAATATCGTCTCTGGCTATAGGCGACAATATCTCATCTCTGCCTAAGGGCGACAATATCTCATCTCTGCGTAAAAGCAACAATATCTCATCACTGGCTAAAGGCAACAATTCCTCATTACTGGCTAAAGTCGACAATATCTCATCTCTGGCTAAAGGCGACAAAATCTCATCTCTGGCTAAAGGCGACAATATCTCTGGCTAAAGGCGACAATATCGTCTCTGGCTAAAGGCAACAATATCTCATCTTTGGCTAAAGGCGACACTATAATATCTCTGGCTATAGGCGACAATATCTCATCTCTGCCTAAAGGCGACAATACCTCATCTCTGGCTAAAGGCGACAATACCTCATTACTGGCTAAAGGTGACAATATCTCATCTCTGGCTAAATGGGACAATATCTCATCTCTGGCTAAAGGCGACAATATCTCTGGTTAAAGGCGACAATATCTCTGGCTAAAGGCAACAATATCTCTGGCTAAAGGCGGCAATATCGTCTCTGGCTAAAGGCAACAATATCTCATCTCTGGCTAAAGGCGACAATATCTCTGGTTAAAGGCGGCAGTATCTCTGGCTAAAGGCAACAATATCTCTGACTAAAGGCGTCAATATCTCTGGCTAAAGACGAAAATATCGCATCTCTGGCTAAAGGCGACAATATCTCATCTCTGCCTAAAGGCGACAATACCTCATCTCTGTCTAAATGAGGCAAAATCTCTGGCTAAAGGCGGCAATATCTCTGGCTAAAGGTGACAATATCTCATCTCTGGCTAATGGCGACAATATCTCATCTCTGGCTAAAGGCGACAATATCTCATTTCTGGCTAAAGGCGACAATATCTCATCTCTGGCTAAAGGCGACAATATCTCATCTCTGGCTAAAGGCGACAATATCTCTGTCTAAAGGCGACAATATCTTTGGCTGAAGGTGACAATATCTCGTCTCTGGCTAAAGGCGACAATATCTCATCTCTGGCTAAAACGACAATATCTCATCTCTGGCTAAAGGCGACAATATCTCATCTCTGCCTAAGGGCGACAATATCTCATCTGTGCCTAAAGGCGACAATATCTCATCTCTGGCTAAAGGCGACAATATCTCATCTCTGCCTAAGGGCGACAATATCTCATCTGTGCCTAAAGGCGACAATATCTCATCTCTGGCTAAAGGCGACAATATCTCATCTCTGGCAAAAGGCAACAATTCCTCATTACTGGATAAACGCGACAATATCTCATCTCTGGCTAAAGGCGACAATATCTCATCTCTGGCTAAATGCGACAGTATCTCTGGATAAAGGCGACAATATCTCTGGCTAAAGGCGACAATATCTCATCTCTGGCTAAAGGCGACAATATCGTCTCTGGCTATAGGCGACAATATCTCATCTCTGCCTAAGGGCGACAATATCTCATCTCTGCGTAAAAGCAACAATATCTCATCACTGGCTAAAGGCAACAATTCCTCATTACTGGCTAAAGTCGACAATATCTCATCTCTGGCTAAAGGCGACAAAATCTCATCTCTGGCTAAAGGCGACAATATCTTTGGCTAAAGGCGACAATATCTCATCTCTGGCTAAAGGCGGCAATATCGTCTCTGGCTAAAGGCAACAATATCTCATCTTTGGCTAAAGGCGACACTATAATATCTCTGGCTATAGGCGACAATATCTCATCTCTGCCTAAAGGCGACAATACCTCATCTCTGGCTAAAGGCGACAATACCTCATTACTGGCTAAAGGTGACAATATCTCATCTCTGGCTAAATGGGACAATATCTCATCTCTGGCTAAAGGCGACAATATCTCTGGTTAAAGGCGGCAGTATCTCTGGCTAAAGGCAACAATATCTCTGACTAAAGGCGTCAATATCTCTGGCTAAAGACGAAAATATCGCATCTCTGGCTAAAGGCGACAATATCTCATCTCTGCCTAAAGGCGACAATACCTCATCTCTGGCTAAATGAGGCAAAATCTCTGGCTAAAGGCGGCAATATCTCTGGCTAAAGGTGACAATATCTCATCTCTGGCTAATGGCGACAATATCTCATCTCTGGCTAAAGGCGACAATATCTCATTTCTGGCTAAAGGCGACAATATCTCATCTCTGGCTAAAGGCGACAATATCTCATTTCTGGCTAAAGGCGACAATATCTCATCTCTGGCTAAAGGCGACAATATCTCATCTCTGGCTAAAGGCGACAATATCTCTGGCGAAAGGCGACAATATCTTTGGCTGAAGGTGACAATATCTCGTCTCTGGCTAAAGGCGACAATATCTCATCTCTGGCTAAAACGACAATATCTCATCTCTGGCTAAAGGCGACAATATCTCATCTCTGCCTAAGGGCGACAATATCTCATCTGTGCCTAAAGGCGACAATATCTCATCTCTGGCTAAAGGCGACAATATCTCATCTCTGGCAAAAGGCAACAATTCCTCATTACTGGATAAACGCGACAATATCTCATCTCTGGCTAAAGGCGACAATATCTAATCTCTGGCTAAATGCGACAGTATCTCTGGATAAAAGCGACAATATCTCTGGCTAAAGGCGACAATATCTCTGGCTAAAGGCAACAATATCTCTGGCTAAAGGCGACAATAGATCTGGCTAAAGGCGACAATAGATCTGGCTAAAGGCGACAATATCTCATCTCTTCCGAAATGAGGCAATATCTCATCTCTCGCTAAAGGCGACAATATCTCTGGCTAAAGGCGACAATATCTCTGGCTAAAGGCAACTATATCTCTGGCTAATGGCGACAATAGATCTGGCTAAATGCGACAATATCTCATCTCTTCCGAAATGAGGCAATATCTCATCTCTGGCTAAAGGCGACAATATCTCATATCTGTCCAAAGGCGACAATATTTCATCTCTTGCTAAAGGTGAAAATATGTAATCTCTGGCTAAAGGCAACAATACCACATCTCTGGCTAAAGGCGACAATGTCTCATATCTGGCCAAAGGCGACAATATCTCATCTCTTGCTAAAGGTGAAAATATCTCATCTCTGGCTAAAGGCAACAATACCAGATCTCTGGCTAAAGGCGACAATATCTCATCTCTGGCTAAAGGCGACAATATCTCTGGTTAAAGGCGGCTGTATCTCTGGCTAAAGGCAACAATATCTCTGGCTAAAGGTGACAATATCTCTGGCTAAAGACGAAAATATCTCATCTCTGGCTAAAGGCGACAATATCTCATCTCTGCCTAAAGGCGACAATACCTCATCTCTGGCTAAATGAGGCAAAATCTCTGGCTAAAGGCGACAATATCTCTGGCTAAAGGCGACAATATCTCATCTCTGGCTAATGGCGACAATATCTCATCTCTGGCTAAAGGGGAGAATATCTCATTTCTCTCTAAAGGCGACAATATCTCATCTCTGGCTAAAGGCGACAATATCTCATCTCTGCCTAAAGGCGACAATACCTCATTACTGCCTAAAGGCGACAATATCTCATCTCTGTCTAAAGGCGACGATATCTCATCTCTGGGTAAGGCGACAATACCTCATATCTGGTAAAAGGCGACAATATCTCATCTCTGCCTAAAGGCGACAATACCTCATCTCTGGCTAAAGGCGACAATATCTCATCTCTGGCTAAAGGCGACAATATCTCATCTCTGGCTATAGGCGACAATATCTCATCTCTGCCTAAGGGCGACAATATCTCATCTGTGCCTAAAGGCGACAATATCTCATCTCTGGCTAAAGGCGACAATATCTCATCTCTGGCAAAAGGCAACAATTCCTCATTACTGGATAAACGCGACAATATCTCATCTCTGGCTAAAGGCGACAATATCTCATCTCTGGCTAAATGCGACAGTATCTCTGGATAAAGGCGACAATATCTCTGGCTAAAGGCGACAATATCTCATCTCTGGCTAAAGGCGACAATATCGTCTCTGGCTATAGGCGACAATATCTCATCTCTGCCTAAGGGCGACAATATCTCATCTCTGCGTAAAAGCAACAATATCTCATCACTGGCTAAAGGCAACAATTCCTCATTACTGGCTAAAGTCGACAATATCTCATCTCTGGCTAAACGCGACAATATCTCATCTCTGGCTATAAGCGACAATATCTCTGGCTAAAGGCGACAATATCTCATCTCTGGCTAAAGGCGGCAATATCGTCTCTGGCTAAAGGCAACAATATCTCATCTTTGGCTAAAGGCGACACTATAATATCTCTGGCTATAGGCGACAATATCTCATCTCTGCCTAAAGGCGACAATACCTCATCTCTGTCTAAAGGCGACAATACCTCATTATTGGCTAAAGGTGACAATATCTCATCTCTGGCTAAATGGGACAATATCTCATCTCTGGCTAAAGGCGACAATATCTCTGGTTAAAGGCGGCAGTATCTCTGGCTAAAGGCAACAATATCTCTGACTAAAGGCGTCAATATCTCTGGCTAAAGACGAAAATATCGCATCTCTGGCTAAAGGCGACAATATCTCATCTCTGCCTAAAGGCGACAATACCTCATCTCTGGCTAAATGAGGCAAAATCTCTGGCTAAAGGCGGCAATATCTCTGGCTAAAGGTGACAATATCTCATCTCTGGCTAATGGCGACAATATCTAATCTCTGGCTAAAGGCAACAATATCTCATTTCTGGCTAAAGGCGACAATATCTCATCTCTGGCTAAAGGCGACAATATCTCATCTCTGGCTAAAGGCGACAATATCTCTGGCTAAATGCGACAATATCTTTGGCTAAAGGCGACAATATCTCGTCTCTGGCTAAAGGCGACAATATCTCATCTCTGGCTAAAGGCGACAATATCTCATCTCTGGCTAAATGCGACAATATCTCATCTCTGGTTAAAGGCGACAATATCTCATCTCTGGCTAAAGGCGACAATATCTCTGGCTAAAGGCGACAATATCTCTTGCTAAAGGCAACAATATCTCTGGCTAAAGGCAACAATAGATCTGGCTAAAGGCGACAATAGATCTGGCTAAAGGCGACAATATCTCATCTCTTCCGAAATGAGGCAATATCTCATCTCTGGCTAAAGGCGACAATATCTCTGGCTAAAGGCGACAATATCTCTGGCTAAAAGCAACAATATCTCTGGCTAAAGGCGACAATAGATCTGGCTAAAGGCGACAATATCTCATCTCTTCCGAAATGAGGCAATATCTCATCTCTGGCTAAAGGCGACAATATCTCATATCTGTCCAAAGGCGACAATATCTCATCTCTTGCTAAAGGTGAAAATATGTCATCTCTGGCTAAAGGCAACAATACCACATCTCTGGCTAAAGGCGACAATGTCTCATCTCTGGCTAAAGGCGACAATACCTCATCTCTGCCTAAAGGCGACAATATCTCATCTCTGCCTAAAGGCGACAATATCTCTGGCTAAAGGCGACAATATCTCTGGCTAAAGGCGACAATAGATCTGGCTAAAGGCGACAATATCTCATCTCTTCTGAAATGAGGCAATATCTCATCTCTGGCGAAAGGTGACAATATTTCATCTCTGGCTAAAGGCGACAATATCTCATTTCTGCCTAAAGGAGACAATACCTCATCTCTGGCTAAAGGCGACAATATCTCATCTCTGGCTAAAGGCGACAATATCTCATCTCTGGCTATAGGCGACAATATCTCATCTCTGGCTAAAGGCGACAATATCTCATCTCTGGCTAAAGGCGACAATATCTCATCTCTGGCAAAAGGCAACAATTCCTCATTACTGGATAAACGCGACAATATCTCATCTCTGGCTAAAGGCGACAATATCTCATCTCTGGCTAAATGCGACAGTATCTCTGGATAAAGGCGACAATATCTCTGGCTAAAGGCGACAATATCGTCTCTGGCTATAGGCGACAATATCTCATCTCTGCCTAAGGGCGACAATATCTCATCTCTGCCTAAAAGCGACAATACCTCATCTCTCGCTAAAGGCGACAATATCTCATCTCTGGCTAAAGGCGACAATATCTCATCTCTGGCTATAGGCGACAATATCTCATCTCTGCCTAAGGGCGACAATACCTCATCTATGGTTAAAGGCGACAATATCTCATCTCTGGCTAAAGGTGAAAATATCTCATCTCTGGCTAACTGCGACAATATCTCATCTCTGGCTAAAGGCGACAATATCTCATCTCTGGCTAAAGGCGAAAATACCTCATCTCTGGCAAAATGCGACAGTATCTCTGGCTAAAGGCGACAATATCTCGTCTCTGGCTAAAGGCGACAATATCTAATCTTAGGTTAAATGCGACAATATCTCATCTCTGGCTAAAGGCGACAATATCTCATCTCTGCCTAAAGGCGACAATATCTCATCTCTGGCTAAAGGCGACAATATCTCATCTCTGGCTAAATGCGACAATATCTCATCTCTGGTTAAAGGCGACAATATCTCATCTCTGGCTAAAGGCGACAATATCTCTGGCTAAAGGCGACAATATCTCTTGCTAAAGGCAACAATATCTCTGGCTAAAGGCAACAATAGATCTGGCTAAAGGCGACAATAGATCTGGCTAAAGGCGACAATATCTCATCTCTTCCGAAATGAGGCAATATCTCATCTCTGGCTAAAGGCGACAATATCTCTGGCTAAAGGCGACAATATCTCTGGCTAAAGGCAACAATATCTCTGGCTAAAGGCGACAATAGATCTGGCTAAAAGCGACAATATCTCATCTCTTCCGAAATGAGGCAATATCTCATCTCTGGCTAAAGGCGGCAATATCTCATATCTGTCCAAAGGCGACAATATCTCATCTCTTGCTAAAGGTGAAAATATCTCATCTCTGGCTAAAGGCGACAATATCTCATCTCTGCCTAAAGGCGACAATATCTCATCTCTGCCTAAAGGCGACAATATCTCTGGCTAAAGGCGACAATATCTCTGGCTAAAGGCGACAATAGATCTGGCTAAAGGCGACAATATCTCATCTCTTCTGAAATGAGGCAATATCTCATCTCTGGCTAAAGGTGACAATATTTCATCTCTGGCTAAAGGCGACAATATCTCATCTCTGCCTAAAGGCGACAATACCTCATCTCTGGCTAAAGGCGACAATATCTCATCTCTGGCTAAAGGCGACAATATCTCATCTCTGGCTATAGGCGACAATATCCCATCTCTGCCTAAGGGCGACAATATCTCATCTGTGCCTAAAGGCGACAATATCTCATCTCTGGCTAAAGGCGACAATATCTCATCTCTGGCAAAAGGCAACAATTCCTCATTACTGGATAAACGCGACAATATCTCATCTCTGGCTAAAGGCGACAATATCTCATCTCTGGCTAAATGCGACAGTATCTCTGGATCAAGGCGACAATATCTCTGGCTAAAGGCGACAATATCTCATCTCTGGCTAAAGGCGACAATATCGTCTCTGGCTATAGGCGACAATATCTCATCTCTGCCTAAGGGCGACAATATCTCATCTCTGCGTAAAAGCAACAATATCTCATCACTGGCTAAAGGCAACAATTCCTCATTACTGGCTAAAGTCGACAATATCTCATCTCTGGCTAAAGGCGACAAAATCTCATCTCTGGCTAAAGGCGACAATATCTCTGGCTAAAGGCGACAATATCTCATCTCTGGCTAAAGGCGGCAATATCGTCTCTGGCTAAAGGCAACAATATCTCATCTTTGGCTAAAGGCGACACTATAATATCTCTGGCTATAGGCGACAATATCTCATCTCTGCCTAAAGGCGACAATACCTCATCTCTGGCTAAAGGCGACAATATCTCATCTCTTCCGAAATGAGGCAATATCTCATCTCTGGCTAAAGGCGACAATATCTCTGGCTAAAGGCGACAATATCTCTGGCTAAAGGCAACAATATCTCTGGCTAAAGGCGACAATAGATCTGGCTAAAGGCGACAATATCTCATCTCTTCCGAAATGAGGCAATATCTCATCTCTGGCTAAAGGCGGCAATATCTCATATCTGTCCAAAGGCGACAATATCTCATCTCTTGCTAAAGGTGAAAATATCTCATCTCTGGCTAAAGGCGACAATATCTCATCTCTGCCTAAAGGCGACAATATCTCATCTCTGCCTAAAGGCGACAATATCTCTGGCTAAAGGCGACAATATCTCTGGCTAAAGGCGACAATAGATCTGGCTAAAGGCGACAATATCTCATCTCTTCTGAAATGAGGCAATATCTCATCTCTGGCTAAAGGTGACAATATTTCATCTCTGGCTAAAGGCGACAATATCTCATCTCTGCCTAAAGGCGACAATACCTCATCTCTGGCTAAAGGCGACAATATCTCATCTCTGCCAAAAGGCGACAATATCTCATCTCTGGCTATAGGCGACAATATCTCATCTCTGCCTAAGGGCGACAATATCTCATCTGTGCCTAAAGGCGACAATATCTCATCTCTGGCTAAAGGCGACAATATCTCATCTCTGGCAAAAGGCAACAATTCCTCATTACTGGATAAACGCGACAATATCTCATCTCTGGCTAAAGGCGACAATATCTCATCTCTGGCTAAATGCGACAGTATCTCTGGATAAAGGCGACAATATCTCTGGCTAAAGGCGACAATATCTCATCTCTGGCTAAAGGCGACAATATCGTCTCTGGCTATAGGCGACAATATCTCATCTCTGCCTAAGGGCGACAATATCTCATCTCTGCGTAAAAGCAACAATATCTCATCACTGGCTAAAGGCAACAATTCCTCATTACTGGCTAAAGTCGACAATATCTCATCTCTGGCTAAAGGCGACAAAATCTCATCTCTGGCTAAAGGCGACAATATCTCTGGCTAAAGGCGACAATATCGTCTCTGGCTAAAGGCAACAATATCTCATCTTTGGCTAAAGGCGACACTATAATATCTCTGGCTATAGGCGACAATATCTCATCTCTGCCTAAAGGCGACAATACCTCATCTCTGGCTAAAGGCGACAATACCTCATTACTGGCTAAAGGTGACAATATCTCATCTCTGGCTAAATGGGACAATATCTCATCTCTGGCTAAAGGCGACAATATCTCTGGTTAAAGGCGACAATATCTCTGGCTAAAGGCAACAATATCTCTGGCTAAAGGCGGCAATATCGTCTCTGGCTAAAGGCAACAATATCTCATCTCTGGCTAAAGGCGACAATATCTCTGGTTAAAGGCGGCAGTATCTCTGGCTAAAGGCAACAATATCTCTGACTAAAGGCGTCAATATCTCTGGCTAAAGACGAAAATATCGCATCTCTGGCTAAAGGCGACAATATCTCATCTCTGCCTAAAGGCGACAATACCTCATCTCTGGCTAAATGAGGCAAAATCTCTGGCTAAAGGCGGCAATATCTCTGGCTAAAGGTGACAATATCTCATCTCTGGCTAATGGCGACAATATCTCATCTCTGGCTAAAGGCGACAATATCTCATTTCTGGCTAAAGGCGACAATATCTCATCTCTGGCTAAAGGCGACAATATCTCATCTCTGGCTAAAGGCGACAATATCTCTGGCTAAAGGCGACAATATCTTTGGCTGAAGGCGACAATATCTCGTCTCTGGCTAAAGGCGACAATATCTCATCTCTGGCTAAAACGACAATATCTCATCTCTGGCTAAAGGCGACAATATCTCATCTCTGCCTAAGGGCGACAATATCTCATCTGTGCCTAAAAGCGACAATATCTCATCTCTGGCTAAAGGCGACAATATCTCATCTCTGGCAAAAGGCAACAATTCCTCATTACTGGATAAACGCGACAATATCTCATCTCTGGCTAAAGGCGACAATATCTCATCTCTGGCTAAATGCGACAGTATCTCTGGATGAAAGCGACAATATCTCTGGCTAAAGGCGACAATATCTCTGGCTAAAGGCAACAATATCTCTGGCTAAAGGCGACAATAGATCTGGCTAAAGGCGACAATAGATCTGGCTAAAGGCGACAATATCTCATCTCTTCCGAAATGAGGCAATATCTCATCTCTCGCTAAAGGCGACAATATCTCTGGCTAAAGGCGACAATATCTCTGGCTAAAGGCAACTATATCTCTGGCTAATGGCGACAATAGATCTGGCTAAATGCGACAATATCTCATCTCTTCCGAAATGAGGCAATATCTCATCTCTGGCTAAAGGCGACAATATCTCATATCTGTCCAAAGGCGACAATATTTCATCTCTTGCTAAAGGTGAAAATATGTAATCTCTGGCTAAAGGCAACAATACCACATCTCTGGCTAAAGGCGACAATGTCTCATGTCTGGCCAAAGGCGACAATATCTCATCTCTTGCTAAAGGTGAAAATATCTCATCTCTGGCTAAAGGCAACAATACCAGATCTCTGGCTAAAGGCGACAATATCTCATCTCTGGCTAAAGGCGACAATATCTCATCTCTGGCTAAAGGCGACAATATCTCTGGTTAAAGGCGGCTGTATCTCTGGCTAAAGGCAACAATATCTCTGGCTAAAGGTGACAATATCTCTGGCTAAAGACGAAAATATCTCATCTCTGGCTAAAGGCGACAATATCTCATCTCTGCCTAAAGGCGACAATACCTCATCTCTGGCTAAATGAGGCAAAATCTCTGGCTAAAGGCGACAATATCTCTGGCTAAAGGCGACAATATCTCATCTCTGGCTAATGGCGACAATATCTCATCTCTGGCTAAAGGCGAGAATATCTCATTTCTCTCTAAAGGCGACAATATCTCATCTCTGGCTAAAGGCGACAATATCTCATCTCTGCCTAAAGGCGACAATACCTCATTACTGCCTAAAGGCGACAATATCTCATCTCTGTCTAAAGGCGACGATATCTCATCTCTGGGTAAGGCGACAATACCTCATATCTGGTAAAAGGCGACAATATCTCATCTCTGGCTAAAGGCGAAAATATCTCATCTCTGGCTAACTGCGACAATATCTCATCTCTGCCTAAAGGCGACAATACCTCATCTCTGGCTAAATGAGACAAAATCTCTGGTTAAAGGCGGCAATATCTCTGGCTAAAGGCGACAATATCTCATCTCTGCCAAAAGGCGACAATATCTCTGGCTAAAGGCGACAATATCTCTTGCTAAAGGCGACAATGTCTCTGGCTAAAGGTGGCAATATCTCTGGCTAAAGTCGGCAAAACCTCATCTCTGCCTAAAGTAGACAATACCTCATCTCTGACTAAAGGCAACAGTATCTCATCTCTGGCTAAAGGCGACAACATCTCATCTCTGGCTTAAGGCGACAATATCTCATCTCTGCCTAAAGGCGACAATACCTCATCTATGGTTAAAGGCGACAATATCTCATCTCTGGCTAAAGGCGACAATATCGTCTCTGGCTAAAGGCGACAATATCTCATCTCTGACTAAAGGCGACAATATCTCATCTCTGGCTAAAGGCGACAATATCTCATCTCTGCCTAAGGGCGACAATATCTCATCTCTGCTTAAAGGCGACAATATCTCATCTCTGGCTAAAGGCAACAATTCCTCATTACTGGCTAAAGGCGACAATATCTCATCTCTGGCTAAAGGCGACAGTATCTCATCTCTGGCTAATGGCGACAATATCTCTGGCTAAAGGCAACAATATCTCTGGCTAAGGGCGACAATATCTCATCTCTGGCTAAAGGCGGCAATATCGTCTCTGGCTAAAGGCGACAATACCTCATCTCTGGCTAAAGGCAACAATATCTCATCTCTGGCTAAAGGCGACAATATATCATCTCTGGCTATAGGCGACAATATCTCATCTCTGCCTAAAGGCGACAATACCTCATCTCTGGCTAAAGGCGACAATACCTCATTACTGGCTAAAGGCGACAATACCTCATTACTGGCTAAAGGTGACAATATCTCATCTCTGGCTAAATGGGACAATATCTCATCTCTGGCTAAAGGCGACAATATCTCTGGTTAAAGGCGGCAGTATCTCTGGCTAAAGGCAACAATATCTCTGACTAAAGGCGACAATATCTCTGGCTAAAGACGAAAATATCTCATCTCTGGCTAAAGGCGACAATATCTCATCTCTGCCTAAAGGCGACAATATCTCTGGCTGAAGGCGACAATATCTCATCTCTGGCTAATGGCGACAATATCTCATCTCTGGCTAAAGGCGACAATATCTCATCTCTGGCTAAAGGCGACAATATCTCATCTCTGGCTAAAGGCGACAATATCTCTGGCTAAAGGCGACAATATCTTTGGCTAAAGGCGAAAATATCTCGTCTCTGGCTAAAGGCGACAATATCTCATCTCTGGCTAAAGGCGACAATACCTCATCTCTGGCTAATGGCGACAATATCTCATCTCTGGCTTAAGGCGACAATATCTCATCTCTGGCTATAGGCGACAATATCTCATCTCAGGTTAAATGCGACAATATCTCATCTCTGGCTAAAGGCGACAATATCTCATCTCTGGCTAAAGGCGAAAATATCTCATCTCTGCCTAAAGGCGACAATATCTCATCTCTGGCTAAAGGCGACAATATCTCATCTCTGCCTAAAGGCGACAATATCTCATCTCTGGTTAAAGGCGACAATATCTCATCTCTGCCTAAAGGCGACAGTATCTCTGGCTAAAGGCGACAATATCTCTGGCTAAAGGCAACAATATCTCTGGCTAAAGGCGACAATAGATCTGGCTAAAGGCGACAATAGATCTGGCTAAAGGCGACAATATCTCATCTCTTCCGAAATGAGGCAATATCTCATCTCTGGCTAAAGGTGACAATATCTCTGGCTAAAGGCAACAATATCTCTGGCTAAAGGCGACAATATCTCTGGCTAAAGGCGACAATATCTCTGGCTAAAGGCAACAATATCTCTGGCTAAAGGGGACAATAGATCTGGCTAAATGCGACAATATCTCATCTCTTCCGAAATGAGGCAATATCTCATCTATTGCTAAAGGTGAAAATATCTCATCTCTGGCTAAAAGCAACAATACCACATCTCTGGCAAAAGGCGACAATGTCTCATCTCTGTCTAAAGGCGACAATATCTCATCTCTTGCTAAAGGCGACAATATCTCATCTCTGCCTAAAGGCGACAATATCTCTGGCTAAAGGCGACAATATCTTTGGCTATAGGAGACAATATCTCTGGCTAAAGGCAACAATATCTCTGGCTAAAGGCGACAATAGATCTGGCTAAATCGACAATATCTCATCTCTTCCGAAATGAGGCAATATCTCATCTCTGGCTAAAGGTGACAATATCTCATCTCTGCCTAAAGGCGACAATACCTCATCTCTGGCTAAAGGCGACAATATCTCATCTCTGGCTAAAGGCGACAATATCTCATCTCTGGCTATAGGCGACAATATCTCATCTCTGCCTAAGGGCGTCAATATCTCATCTGTGCCTAAAGGCGACAATATCTCATCTCTGGCTAAAGGCGAAAATATCTCATCCCTGGAGAAATGCGACAGTATCTCTGGATAAAGGCGACAATATCTCTGGCTAAAGGCGACAATATCTCATCTCTGGCTAAAGGCGACAATATCGTCTCTGGCTAAAGGCGACAATACCTCATCTCTGTCTAAAGGCGACAATATCTCATCTCTGGCTATAGGCGACAATATCTCATCTCTGCCTAAGGGCGACAATATCTCATCTCTGGCCAAATGCAACAATATCTCATCTCTGGCTAAAGGCGACAATATCTCTGGCTAAAGGCGACAATATCTCTGGCTAAAGGCAACAATATCTCTGGCTAAAGGCGACAATAGATCTGGCTAAAAGCGACAATATCTCATCTCTTCCGAAATGAGGCAATATCTCATCTCTGGCTAAAGGCGGCAATATCTCATATCTGTCCAAAGGCGACAATATCTCATCTCTTGCTAAAGGTGAAAATATCTCATCTCTGGCTAAAGGCGACAATATCTCATCTCTGCCTAAAGGCGACAATATCTCATCTCTGCCTAAAGGCGACAATATCTCTGGCTAAAGGCGACAATATCTCTGGCTAAAGGCGACAATAGATCTGGCTAAAGGCGACAATATCTCATCTCTTCTGAAATGAGGCAATATCTCATCTCTGGCTAAAGGTGACAATATTTCATCTCTGGCTAAAGGCGACAATATCTCATCTCTGCCTAAAGGCGACAATACCTCATCTCTGGCTAAAGGCGACAATATCTCATCTCTGGCTAAAGGCGACAATATCTCATCTCTGGCTATAGGCGACAATATCCCATCTCTGCCTAAGGGCGACAATATCTCATCTGTGCCTAAAGGCGACAATATCTCATCTCTGGCTAAAGGCGACAATATCTCATCTCTGGCAAAAGGCAACAATTCCTCATTACTGGATAAACGCGACAATATCTCATCTCTGGCTAAAGGCGACAATATCTCATCTCTGGCTAAATGCGACAGTATCTCTGGATCAAGGCGACAATATCTCTGGCTAAAGGCGACAATATCTCATCTCTGGCTAAAGGCGACAATATCGTCTCTGGCTATAGGCGACAATATCTCATCTCTGCCTAAGGGCGACAATATCTCATCTCTGCGTAAAAGCAACAATATCTCATCACTGGCTAAAGGCAACAATTCCTCATTACTGGCTAAAGTCGACAATATCTCATCTCTGGCTAAAGGCGACAAAATCTCATCTCTGGCTAAAGGCGACAATATCTCTGGCTAAAGGCGACAATATCTCATCTCTGGCTAAAGGCGGCAATATCGTCTCTGGCTAAAGGCAACAATATCTCATCTTTGGCTAAAGGCGACACTATAATATCTCTGGCTATAGGCGACAATATCTCATCTCTGCCTAAAGGCGACAATACCTCATCTCTGGCTAAAGGCGACAATATCTCATCTCTTCCGAAATGAGGCAATATCTCATCTCTGGCTAAAGGCGACAATATCTCTGGCTAAAGGCGACAATATCTCTGGCTAAAGGCAACAATATCTCTGGCTAAAGGCGACAATAGATCTGGCTAAAGGCGACAATATCTCATCTCTTCCGAAATGAGGCAATATCTCATCTCTGGCTAAAGGCGGCAATATCTCATATCTGTCCAAAGGCGACAATATCTCATCTCTTGCTAAAGGTGAAAATATCTCATCTCTGGCTAAAGGCGACAATATCTCATCTCTGCCTAAAGGCGACAATATCTCATCTCTGCCTAAAGGCGACAATATCTCTGGCTAAAGGCGACAATATCTCTGGCTAAAGGCGACAATAGATCTGGCTAAAGGCGACAATATCTCATCTCTTCTGAAATGAGGCAATATCTCATCTCTGGCTAAAGGTGACAATATTTCATCTCTGGCTAAAGGCGACAATATCTCATCTCTGCCTAAAGGCGACAATACCTCATCTCTGGCTAAAGGCGACAATATCTCATCTCTGGCTAAAGGCGACAATATCTCATCTCTGGCTATAGGCGACAATATCTCATCTCTGCCTAAGGGCGACAATATCTCATCTGTGCCTAAAGGCGACAATATCTCATCTCTGGCTAAAGGCGACAATATCTCATCTCTGGCAAAAGGCAACAATTCCTCATTACTGGATAAACGCGACAATATCTCATCTCTGGCTAAAGGCGACAATATCTCATCTCTGGCTAAATGCGACAGTATCTCTGGATAAAGGCGACAATATCTCTGGCTAAAGGCGACAATATCTCATCTCTGGCTAAAGGCGACAATATCGTCTCTGGCTATAGGCGACAATATCTCATCTCTGCCTAAGGGCGACAATATCTCATCTCTGCGTAAAAGCAACAATATCTCATCACTGGCTAAAGGCAACAATTCCTCATTACTGGCTAAAGTCGACAATATCTCATCTCTGGCTAAAGGCGACAAAATCTCATCTCTGGCTAAAGGCGACAATATCTCTGGCTAAAGGCGACAATATCGTCTCTGGCTAAAGGCAACAATATCTCATCTTTGGCTAAAGGCGACACTATAATATCTCTGGCTATAGGCGACAATATCTCATCTCTGCCTAAAGGCGACAATACCTCATCTCTGGCTAAAGGCGACAATACCTCATTACTGGCTAAAGGTGACAATATCTCATCTCTGGCTAAATGGGACAATATCTCATCTCTGGCTAAAGGCGACAATATCTCTGGTTAAAGGCGACAATATCTCTGGCTAAAGGCAACAATATCTCTGGCTAAAGGCGGCAATATCGTCTCTGGCTAAAGGCAACAATATCTCATCTCTGGCTAAAGGCGACAATATCTCTGGTTAAAGGCGGCAGTATCTCTGGCTAAAGGCAACAATATCTCTGACTAAAGGCGTCAATATCTCTGGCTAAAGACGAAAATATCGCATCTCTGGCTAAAGGCGACAATATCTCATCTCTGCCTAAAGGCGACAATACCTCATCTCTGGCTAAATGAGGCAAAATCTCTGGCTAAAGGCGGCAATATCTCTGGCTAAAGGTGACAATATCTCATCTCTGGCTAATGGCGACAATATCTCATCTCTGGCTAAAGGCGACAATATCTCATTTCTGGCTAAAGGCGACAATATCTCATCTCTGGCTAAAGGCGACAATATCTCATCTCTGGCTAAAGGCGACAATATCTCTGGCTAAAGGCGACAATATCTTTGGCTGAAGGCGACAATATCTCGTCTCTGGCTAAAGGCGACAATATCTCATCTCTGGCTAAAACGACAATATCTCATCTCTGGCTAAAGGCGACAATATCTCATCTCTGCCTAAGGGCGACAATATCTCATCTGTGCCTAAAAGCGACAATATCTCATCTCTGGCTAAAGGCGACAATATCTCATCTCTGGCAAAAGGCAACAATTCCTCATTACTGGATAAACGCGACAATATCTCATCTCTGGCTAAAGGCGACAATATCTCATCTCTGGCTAAATGCGACAGTATCTCTGGATGAAAGCGACAATATCTCTGGCTAAAGGCGACAATATCTCTGGCTAAAGGCAACAATATCTCTGGCTAAAGGCGACAATAGATCTGGCTAAAGGCGACAATAGATCTGGCTAAAGGCGACAATATCTCATCTCTTCCGAAATGAGGCAATATCTCATCTCTCGCTAAAGGCGACAATATCTCTGGCTAAAGGCGACAATATCTCTGGCTAAAGGCAACTATATCTCTGGCTAATGGCGACAATAGATCTGGCTAAATGCGACAATATCTCATCTCTTCCGAAATGAGGCAATATCTCATCTCTGGCTAAAGGCGACAATATCTCATATCTGTCCAAAGGCGACAATATTTCATCTCTTGCTAAAGGTGAAAATATGTAATCTCTGGCTAAAGGCAACAATACCACATCTCTGGCTAAAGGCGACAATGTCTCATGTCTGGCCAAAGGCGACAATATCTCATCTCTTGCTAAAGGTGAAAATATCTCATCTCTGGCTAAAGGCAACAATACCAGATCTCTGGCTAAAGGCGACAATATCTCATCTCTGGCTAAAGGCGACAATATCTCATCTCTGGCTAAAGGCGACAATATCTCTGGTTAAAGGCGGCTGTATCTCTGGCTAAAGGCAACAATATCTCTGGCTAAAGGTGACAATATCTCTGGCTAAAGACGAAAATATCTCATCTCTGGCTAAAGGCGACAATATCTCATCTCTGCCTAAAGGCGACAATACCTCATCTCTGGCTAAATGAGGCAAAATCTCTGGCTAAAGGCGACAATATCTCTGGCTAAAGGCGACAATATCTCATCTCTGGCTAATGGCGACAATATCTCATCTCTGGCTAAAGGCGAGAATATCTCATTTCTCTCTAAAGGCGACAATATCTCATCTCTGGCTAAAGGCGACAATATCTCATCTCTGCCTAAAGGCGACAATACCTCATTACTGCCTAAAGGCGACAATATCTCATCTCTGTCTAAAGGCGACGATATCTCATCTCTGGGTAAGGCGACAATACCTCATATCTGGTAAAAGGCGACAATATCTCATCTCTGGCTAAAGGCGAAAATATCTCATCTCTGGCTAACTGCGACAATATCTCATCTCTGCCTAAAGGCGACAATACCTCATCTCTGGCTAAATGAGACAAAATCTCTGGTTAAAGGCGGCAATATCTCTGGCTAAAGGCGACAATATCTCATCTCTGCCAAAAGGCGACAATATCTCTGGCTAAAGGCGACAATATCTCTTGCTAAAGGCGACAATGTCTCTGGCTAAAGGTGGCAATATCTCTGGCTAAAGTCGGCAAAACCTCATCTCTGCCTAAAGTAGACAATACCTCATCTCTGACTAAAGGCAACAGTATCTCATCTCTGGCTAAAGGCGACAACATCTCATCTCTGGCTTAAGGCGACAATATCTCATCTCTGCCTAAAGGCGACAATACCTCATCTATGGTTAAAGGCGACAATATCTCATCTCTGGCTAAAGGCGACAATATCGTCTCTGGCTAAAGGCGACAATATCTCATCTCTGACTAAAGGCGACAATATCTCATCTCTGGCTAAAGGCGACAATATCTCATCTCTGCCTAAGGGCGACAATATCTCATCTCTGCTTAAAGGCGACAATATCTCATCTCTGGCTAAAGGCAACAATTCCTCATTACTGGCTAAAGGCGACAATATCTCATCTCTGGCTAAAGGCGACAGTATCTCATCTCTGGCTAATGGCGACAATATCTCTGGCTAAAGGCAACAATATCTCTGGCTAAGGGCGACAATATCTCATCTCTGGCTAAAGGCGGCAATATCGTCTCTGGCTAAAGGCGACAATACCTCATCTCTGGCTAAAGGCAACAATATCTCATCTCTGGCTAAAGGCGACAATATATCATCTCTGGCTATAGGCGACAATATCTCATCTCTGCCTAAAGGCGACAATACCTCATCTCTGGCTAAAGGCGACAATACCTCATTACTGGCTAAAGGCGACAATACCTCATTACTGGCTAAAGGTGACAATATCTCATCTCTGGCTAAATGGGACAATATCTCATCTCTGGCTAAAGGCGACAATATCTCTGGTTAAAGGCGGCAGTATCTCTGGCTAAAGGCAACAATATCTCTGACTAAAGGCGACAATATCTCTGGCTAAAGACGAAAATATCTCATCTCTGGCTAAAGGCGACAATATCTCATCTCTGCCTAAAGGCGACAATATCTCTGGCTGAAGGCGACAATATCTCATCTCTGGCTAATGGCGACAATATCTCATCTCTGGCTAAAGGCGACAATATCTCATCTCTGGCTAAAGGCGACAATATCTCATCTCTGGCTAAAGGCGACAATATCTCTGGCTAAAGGCGACAATATCTTTGGCTAAAGGCGAAAATATCTCGTCTCTGGCTAAAGGCGACAATATCTCATCTCTGGCTAAAGGCGACAATACCTCATCTCTGGCTAATGGCGACAATATCTCATCTCTGGCTTAAGGCGACAATATCTCATCTCTGGCTATAGGCGACAATATCTCATCTCAGGTTAAATGCGACAATATCTCATCTCTGGCTAAAGGCGACAATATCTCATCTCTGGCTAAAGGCGAAAATATCTCATCTCTGCCTAAAGGCGACAATATCTCATCTCTGGCTAAAGGCGACAATATCTCATCTCTGCCTAAAGGCGACAATATCTCATCTCTGGTTAAAGGCGACAATATCTCATCTCTGCCTAAAGGCGACAGTATCTCTGGCTAAAGGCGACAATATCTCTGGCTAAAGGCAACAATATCTCTGGCTAAAGGCGACAATAGATCTGGCTAAAGGCGACAATAGATCTGGCTAAAGGCGACAATATCTCATCTCTTCCGAAATGAGGCAATATCTCATCTCTGGCTAAAGGTGACAATATCTCTGGCTAAAGGCAACAATATCTCTGGCTAAAGGCGACAATATCTCTGGCTAAAGGCGACAATATCTCTGGCTAAAGGCAACAATATCTCTGGCTAAAGGGGACAATAGATCTGGCTAAATGCGACAATATCTCATCTCTTCCGAAATGAGGCAATATCTCATCTATTGCTAAAGGTGAAAATATCTCATCTCTGGCTAAAAGCAACAATACCACATCTCTGGCAAAAGGCGACAATGTCTCATCTCTGTCTAAAGGCGACAATATCTCATCTCTTGCTAAAGGCGACAATATCTCATCTCTGCCTAAAGGCGACAATATCTCTGGCTAAAGGCGACAATATCTTTGGCTATAGGAGACAATATCTCTGGCTAAAGGCAACAATATCTCTGGCTAAAGGCGACAATAGATCTGGCTAAATCGACAATATCTCATCTCTTCCGAAATGAGGCAATATCTCATCTCTGGCTAAAGGTGACAATATCTCATCTCTGCCTAAAGGCGACAATACCTCATCTCTGGCTAAAGGCGACAATATCTCATCTCTGGCTAAAGGCGACAATATCTCATCTCTGGCTATAGGCGACAATATCTCATCTCTGCCTAAGGGCGTCAATATCTCATCTGTGCCTAAAGGCGACAATATCTCATCTCTGGCTAAAGGCGAAAATATCTCATCCCTGGAGAAATGCGACAGTATCTCTGGATAAAGGCGACAATATCTCTGGCTAAAGGCGACAATATCTCATCTCTGGCTAAAGGCGACAATATCGTCTCTGGCTAAAGGCGACAATACCTCATCTCTGTCTAAAGGCGACAATATCTCATCTCTGGCTATAGGCGACAATATCTCATCTCTGCCTAAGGGCGACAATATCTCATCTCTGGCCAAATGCAACAATATCTCATCTCTGGCTAAAGGCAACAATTCCTCATTACTGGCTAAAGGCGACAATATCTCTTCTCTGGCTAAAGGCGACAATATCTCATCTCTGGCTAAAGGCGACAATATCTCTGGCTAAAGGCAACAATATCTCTGGCTAAAGGCGACAATATCTCATCTCTGGCTAAAGGCGGCAATATCGTCTCTGGCTAAAGGCAACAATATCTCATCTCTGGCTAAAGGCGACAATATATCATCTCTGGCTATAGGCGACAATATCTCATCTCTGCCTAAAGGCGACAATATCTCATCTCTGCCTAAAGGCGACAATACCTCATCTCTGGCTAAAGGCGACAATACCTCATTACTGGCTAAAGGTGACAATATCTCATCTCTGGCTAAATGGGACAATATCTCATCTCTGGCTAAAGGCGACAATATCTCTGGTTAAAGGCGGCAGTATCTCTGGCTAAAGGCAACAATATCTCTGACTAAAGGCGACAATATCTCTGGCTAAAGACGAAAATATCTCATCTCTGGCTAAAGGCGACAATATCTCATCTCTGCCTAAAGGTGACAATACCTCATCTCTGGCTAAATGAGGCAAAATCTCTGGCTAAAGGCGACAATATCTCATTTCTGGCTAAAGGCGACAATATCTCATCTCTGGCTAAAGGCGACAATATCTCTGGCTGAAGGCGACAATATCTCGTCTCTGCCTAAAGGCGACAATATCTCATCTCTGGCTAAAGGCGACAATATCTCATCTCTGGCTAAAGGCGACAATATCTCATCTCTGGCTAAAGGCGACAATATCTCATCTCTGCCTAAAGGCAACAATATCTCATCTCTGGTTAAAGGCGACAATATCTCATCTCTGGCTAAAGGCGACAATATCTCTGGCTAAAGGAGACAATATCTCATCTCTTCCGAAATGAGGCAATATCTCATCTCTGGCTAAAGGCGACAGTATCTCTGGCTAAAGGCGACAATATCTCTGGCTAAAGGCAACAATATCTCTGGCTAAAGGCGACAATAGATCTGGCTAAATGCGACAATATCTCATCTCTTCCGAAATGAGGCAATATCTCATCTCTGGCTAAAGGCGACAATATCTCTGGTTAAAGGCGGCAGTATCTCTGGCTAAAAGCAACAATATCTCTGACTAAAGGCGACAATATCTCTGGCTAAAGACGAAAATATCTCATGTCTGGCTAAAGGCGACAATATCTCATCTCTGGCTAAAGGCGACAATATCTCATCTCTGCCTAAAGGCGACAATATCTCATCTCTGGTTAAAGGCGACAATATCTCATCTCTGCCTAAAGGCGACAATATCTCTGGCTAAAGGCGGCAATATCGTCTCTGGCTAAAGGCAACAATATCTCATCTCTGGCTAAAGGCGACAATATATCATCTCTGGCTATAGGCGACAATATCTCATCTCTGCCTAAAGGCGACAATACCTCATCTCTGGCTAAAGGCGACAATACCTCATTACTGGCTAAAGGTGACAATATCTCATCTCTGGCTAAATGGGACAATATCTCATCTCTGGCTAAAGGCGACAATATCTCTGGTTAAAGGCGGCAGTATCTCTGGCTAAAGGCAACAATATCTCTGACTAAAGGCGACAATATCTCTGGCTAAAGACGAAAATATCTCATCTCTGGCTAAAGGCGACAATATCTCATCTCTGCCTAAAGGTGACAATACCTCATCTCTGGCTAAATGAGGCAAAATCTCTGGCTAAAGGCGACAATATCTCATTTCTGGCTAAAGGCGACAATATCTCATCTCTGGCTAAAGGCGACAATATCTCTGGCTGAAGGCGACAATATCTCGTCTCTGCCTAAAGGCGACAATATCTCATCTCTGGCTAAAGGCGACAATATCTCATCTCTGGCTAAAGGCGACAATATCTCATCTCTGGCTAAAGGCGACAATATCTCATCTCTGCCTAAAGGCAACAATATCTCATCTCTGGTTAAAGGCGACAATATCTCATCTCTGGCTAAAGGCGACAATATCTCTGGCTAAAGGAGACAATATCTCATCTCTTCCGAAATGAGGCAATATCTCATCTCTGGCTAAAGGCGACAGTATCTCTGGCTAAAGGCGACAATATCTCTGGCTAAAGGCAACAATATCTCTGGCTAAAGGCGACAATATATCTGGCTAAATGCGACAATATCTCATCTCTTCCGAAATGAGGCAATATCTCATCTCTGGCTAAAGGCGACAATATCTCTGGTTAAAGGCGGCAGTATCTCTGGCTAAAAGCAACAATATCTCTGACTAAAGGCGACAATATCTCTGGCTAAAGACGAAAATATCTCATCTCTGGCTAAAGGCGACAATATCTCATCTCTGCCTAAAGGCGACAATATCTCATCTCTGGCTAAAGGCGACAATATCTCATCTCTGCCTAAAGGCGACAATATCTCATCTCTGGCTAAAGGCGACAATATCTCATCTCTGCCTAAAGGCGACAATATCTCATCTCTGGCTAAATGAGGCAAAATCTCTGGCTAAAGGCGACAATATCTCTGGCTAAAGGCGACAATATCTCATCTCTGGCTAAAGGCGACAATATCTCTGGCTGAAGGCGATAATATCTTTGGCTAAAGGCGACAATATCTCATCTCTGCCAAAAGGCGACAATATCTCTGGCTAAAGGCGACAATATCTCTTGCTAAAGGCGACAATGTCTCTGGCTAAAGGCGACAATATCTCATCTCTGGCTAAAGGCGGCAATATCGTCTCTGGCTAAAGGCAACAATATCTCATCTCTGGCTAAAGGCGACAATATATATTCTCTGGCTATAGGCGACAATATCTCATCTCTGCCTAAAGGCGACAATATCTCATCTCTGCCTAAAGGCGACAATACCTCATCTCTGGCTAAAGGCGACAATACCTCATTACTGGCTAAAAATTACAATATCTCATCTCTGCCTAAAGGCGACAATACCTCATCTCTGGCTAAATGAGGCAAAATCTCTGGCTAAAGGCGACAATATCTCTGCCTAAAGGCGACAATATCTCATCTCTGGCTAAAGGCGACAATATCTCATCTCTGGCTAAAGGCGACAATATCTCATCTCTGCCTAAAGGCGACAATACCTCATCTCTGGCTAAATGAGGAAAAATCTCTGGCTAAAGGCGACAATATCTCTGACTAAAGGCGACAATATCTCATCTCTGGCTAATGGCGACAATATCTCTGGCTGAAGGCGACAATATCTTTGGCTAAAGGCGACAATATCTCATCTCTGCCAAAAGGCGACAATATCTCTGGCTAAAGGCGACAATATCTCTTGCTAAAGGCGAGAATGTCTCTGGCTAAAGGCGACAATATCTCATCTCTGGCTAAAGGCGGCAATATCGTCTCTGGCTAAAGGCAACAATATCTCATCTCTGGCTAAAGGCGACAATATCTCATCTCTGGCTAAAGGCGACAATATCTCTGGCTAAAGGCGACAATATCTCTGGCTAAAGGCGACAATATCTCTGGTTAAAGGCGGCAGTATCTCTGGCTAAAAGCAACAATATCTCTGACTAAAGGCGACAATATCTCTGGCTAAAGACGAAAATATCTCATCTCTGGCTAAAGGCGACAATATCTCATCTCTGCCTAAAGGCGACAATATCTCATCTCTGTCTAAAGGCGACAATATCTCATCTCTGCCTAAAGGCGACAATATCTCATCTCTGCCTAAAGGCGACAATATCTCATCTCTGCCTAAAGGCGACAATATCTCATCTCTGGCTAAATGAGGCAAAATCTCTGGCTAAAGGCGACAATATCTCTGGCTAAAGGCGACAATATCTCATCTCTGGCTAATGGCGACAATATCTCTGGCTGAAGGCGATAATATCTTTGGCTAAAGGCGACAATATCTCATCTCTGCCAAAAGGCGACAATATCTCTGGCTAAAGGCGACAATATCTCTTGCTAAAGGCGACAATGTCTCTGGCTAAAGGCGACAATATCTCATCTCTGGCTAAAGGCAACAATTCCTCATTACTGGCTAAAGGCGACAATATCTCTTCTCTGGCTAAAGGCGACAATATCTCATCTCTGGCTAAAGGCGACAATATCTCTGGCTAAAGGCAACAATATCTCTGGCTAAAGGCGACAATATCTCATCTCTGGCTAAAGGCGGCAATATCGTCTCTGGCTAAAGGCAACAATATCTCATCTCTGGCTAAAGGCGACAATATATCATCTCTGGCTATAGGCGACAATATCTCATCTCTGCCTAAAGGCGACAATATCTCATCTCTGCCTAAAGGCGACAATACCTCATCTCTGGCTAAAGGCGACAATACCTCATTACTGGCTAAAGGTGACAATATCTCATCTCTGGCTAAATGGGACAATATCTCATCTCTGGCTAAAGGCGACAATATCTCTGGTTAAAGGCGGCAGTATCTCTGGCTAAAGGCAACAATATCTCTGACTAAAGGCGACAATATCTCTGGCTAAAGACGAAAATATCTCATCTCTGGCTAAAGGCGACAATATCTCATCTCTGCCTAAAGGTGACAATACCTCATCTCTGGCTAAATGAGGCAAAATCTCTGGCTAAAGGCGACAATATCTCATTTCTGGCTAAAGGCGACAATATCTCATCTCTGGCTAAAGGCGACAATATCTCTGGCTGAAGGCGACAATATCTCGTCTCTGCCTAAAGGCGACAATATCTCATCTCTGGCTAAAGGCGACAATATCTCATCTCTGCCTAAAGGCAACAATATCTCATCTCTGGTTAAAGGCGACAATATCTCATCTCTGGCTAAAGGCGACAATATCTCTGGCTAAAGGAGACAATATCTCATCTCTTCCGAAATGAGGCAATATCTCATCTCTGGCTAAAGGCGACAATATCTCTAGCTAAAGGCGACAATATCTCTGGCTAAAGGCAACAATATCTCTGGCTAAAGGCGACAATAGATCTGGCTAAATGCGACAATATCTCATCTCTTCCGAAATGAGGCAATATCTCATCTCTGGCTAAAGGCGACAATATCTCTGGTTAAAGGCGGCAGTATCTCTGGCTAAAAGCAACAATATCTCTGACTAAAGGCGACAATATCTCTGGCTAAAGACGAAAATATCTCATCTCTGGCTAAAGGCGACAATATCTCATCTCTGCCTAAAGGCGACAATATCTCATCTCTGGCTAAAGGCGACAATATCTCATCTCTGCCTAAATGCGACAATATCTCATCTCTGGCTAAAGGCGACAATATCTCATCTCTGCCTAAAGGCGACAATATCTCATCTCTGGCTAAATGAGGCAAAATCTCTGGCTAAAGGCGACAATATCTCTGGCTAAAGGCGACAATATCTCATCTCTGGCTAATGGCGACAATATCTCTGGCTGAAGGCGATAATATCTTTGGCTAAAGGCGACAATATCTCATCTCTGCCAAAAGGCGACAATATCTCTGGCTAAAGGCGACAATATCTCTTGCTAAAGGCGACAATGTCTCTGGCTAAAGGCGACAATATCTCATCTCTGGCTAAAGGCGGCAATATCGTCTCTGGCTAAAGGCAACAATATCTCATCTCTGGCTAAAGGCGACAATATATCATCTCTGGCTATAGGCGACAATATCTCATCTCTGCCTAAAGGCGACAATATCTCATCTCTGCCTAAAGGCGACAATACCTCATCTCTGGCTAAAGGCGACAATACCTCATTACTGGCTAAAAATTACAATATCTCATCTCTGCCTAAAGGCGACAATACCTCATCTCTGGCTAAATGAGGCAAAATCTCTGGCTAAAGGCGACAATATCTCATCTCTGGCTAAAGGCGACAATATCTCTGGTTAAAGGCGGCCGTATCTCTGGCTAAAGGCAACAATATCTCTGGCTAAAGGTGACAATATCTCTGGCTAAAGACGAAAATATCTCATCTCTGGCTAATGGCGAAAATATCTCATCTCTGCCTAAAGGCGACAATACCTCATCTCTGGCTAAATGAGGCAAAATCTCTGGCTAAAGGCGACAATATCTCTGGCTAAAGGCGACAATATCTCATCTCTGGCTAATGGCGACAATATCTCATCTCTGGCTAAAGGCGAGAATATCTCATTTCTCTCTAAAGGCGACAATATCTCATCTCTGGCTAAAGGCGACTATACCTCATCTCTGGCTAAATGAGGCAAAATCTCATCTCTGGCTAAAGGCGAAAATATCTCATCTCTGGCTAACTGCGACAATATCTCATCTCTGCCTAAAGGCGACAATACCTCATCTCTGGCTAAATGAGACAAAATCTCTGGTTAAAGGCGGCAATATCTCTGGCTAAAGGCGACAATATCTCATCTCTGCCAAAAGGCGACAATATCTCTGGCTAAAGGCGACAATATCTCTTGCTAAAGGCGACAATGTCTCTGGCTAAAGGCGGCAATATCTCTGGCTAAAGTCGGCAAAACCTCATCTCTGCCTAAAGTAGACAATACCTCATCTCTGACTAAAGGCAACAGTATCTCATCTCTGGCTAAAGGCGACAACATCTCATCTCTGGCTTAAGGCGACAATATCTCATCTCTGCCTAAAGGCGACAATACCTCATCTATGGTTAAAGGCGACAATATCTCATCTCTGGCTAAAGGCGACAATATCTCATCTCTGGCTAAAGGCGACAATATCTCATCTCTGACTAAAGGCGAAAATATCTCATCTCTGGCTAAAGGCGACAATATCTCATCTCTGCCTAAGGGCGACAATATCTCATCTCTGCTTAAAGGCGACAATATCTCATCTCTGGCTAAAGGCAACAATTCCTCATTACTGGCTAAAGGCGACAATATCTCATCTCTGGCTAAAGGCGACAGTATCTCATCTCTGGCTAATGGCGACAATATCTCTGGCTAAAGGCAACAATATCTCTGGCTAAGGGCGACAATATCTCATCTCTGGCTAAAGGCGGCAATATCGTCTCTGGCTAAAGGCGACAATACCTCATCTCTGGCTAAAGGCAACAATATCTCATCTCTGGCTAAAGGCGACAATATATCATCTCTGGCTATAGGCGACAATATCTCATCTCTGCCTAAAGGCGACAATACCTCATCTCTGGCTAAAGGCGACAATACCTCATTACTGGCTAAAGGCGACAATACCTCATTACTGGCTAAGGGTGACAATATCTCATCTCTGGCTAAATGGGACAATATCTCATCTCTGGCTAAAGGCGACAATATCTCTGGTTAAAGGCGGCAGTATCTCTGGCTAAAGGCAACAATATCTCTGACTAAAGGCGACAATATCTCTGGCTAAAGACGAAAATATCTCATCTCTGGCTAAAGGCGACAATATCTCATCTCTGCCTAAAGGCGACAATATCTCTGGCTGAAGGCGACAATATCTCATCTCTGGCTAATGGCGACAATATCTCATCTCTGGCTAAAGGCGACAATATCTCATTTCTGGCTAAAGGCGACAATATCTCATCTCTGGCTAAAGGCGACAATATCTCATCTCTGGCTAAAGGCGACAATATCTCTGGCTAAAGGCGACAATATCTTTGGCTAAAGGCGAAAATATCTCGTCTCTGGCTAAAGGCGACAATATCTCATCTCTGGCTAAAGGCGACAATACCTCATCTCTGGCTAATGGCGACAATATCTCATCTCTGGCTTAAGGCGACAATATCTCATCTCTGGCTATAGGCGACAATATCTCATCTCAGGTTAAATGCGACAATATCTCATCTCTGGCTAAAGGCGACAATATCTCATCTCTGGCTAAAGGCGACAATATCTCATCTCTGCCTAAAGGCGACAATATCTCATCTCTGGCTAAAGGCGACAATATCTCATCTCTGCCTAAAGGCGACAATATCTCATCTCTGGTTAAAGGCGACAATATCTCATCTCTGCCTAAAGGCGACAATATCTCTGGCTAAAGGCGACAATATCTCTGGCTAAAGGCAACAATATCTCTGGCTAAAGGCGACAATAGATCTGGCTAAAGGCGACAATAGATCTGGCTAAAGGCGACAATATCTCATCTCTTCCGAAATGAGGCAATATCTCATCTCTGGCTAAAGGTGACAATATCTCTGGCTAAAGGCGACAATATCTCTGGCTAAAGGCAACAATATCTCTGGCTAAAGGGGACAATAGATCTGGCTAAATGCGACAATATCTCATCTCTTCCGAAATGAGGCAATATCTCATCTATTGCTAAAGGTGAAAATATCTCATCTCTGGCTAAAAGCAACAATACCACATCTCTGGCAAAAGGCGACAATGTCTCATCTCTGTCTAAAGGCGACAATATCTCATCTCTTGCTAAAGGCGACAATATCTCATCTCTGCCTAAAGGCGACAATATCTCTGGCTAAAGGCGACAATATCTTTGGCTATAGGAGACAATATCTCTGGCTAAAGGCAACAATATCTCTGGCTAAAGGCGACAATAGATCTGGCTAAATCGACAATATCTCATCTCTTCCGAAATGAGGCAATATCTCATCTCTGGCTAAAGGTGACAATATCTCATCTCTGCCAAAAGGCGAAAATACCTCATCTCTGGCTAAAGGCGACAATATCTCATCTCTGGCTAAAGGCGACAATATCTCATCTCTGGCTATAGGCGACAATATCTCATCTCTTCCGAAATGAGGCAATATCTCATCTGTGCCTAAAGGCGACAATATCTCATCTCTGGCTAAAGGCGAAAATATCTCATCTCTGGAGAAATGCGACAGTATCTCTGGATAAAGGCGACAATATCTCTGGCTAAAGGCGACAATATCTCATCTCTGGCTAAAGGCGACAATATCGTCTCTGGCTAAAGGCGACAATACCTCATCTCTGTCTAAAGGCGACAATATCTCATCTCTGGCTATAGGCGACAATATCTCATCTCTGCCTAAGGGCGACAATATCTCATCTCTGCTTAAAGGCGACAATATCTCATCTCTGGCTAAAGGCAACAATTCCTCATTACTGGCTAAAGGCGACAATATCTCTTCTCTGGCTAAAGGCGACAATATCTCGTCTCTGGCTAAAGGCGACAATATCTCTGGCTAAAGGCAACAATATCTCTGGCTAAAGGCGACAATATCTCATCTCTGGCTAAAGGCGGCAATATCGTCTCTGGCTAAAGGCAACAATATCTCATCTCTGGCTAAAGGCGACAATATATCATCTCTGGCTATAGGCGACAATATCTCATCTCTGCCTAAAGGCGACAATATCTCATCTCTGCCTAAAGGCGACAATACCTCATCTCTGGCTAAAGGCGACAATACCTCATTACTGGCTAAAGGTGACAATATCTCATCTCTGGCTAAATGGGACAATATCTCATCTCTGGCTAAAGGCGACAATATCTCTGGTTAAAGGCGGCAGTATCTCTGGCTAAAGGCAACAATATCTCTGACTAAAGGCGACAATATCTCTGGCTAAAGACGAAAATATCTCATCTCTGGCTAAAGGCGACAATATCTCATCTCTGCCTAAAGGTGACAATACCTCATCTCTGGCTAAATGAGGCAAAATCTCTGGCTAAAGGCGACAATATCTCATTTCTGGCTAAAGGCGACAATATCTCATCTCTGGCTAAAGGCGACAATATCTCTGGCTGAAGGCGACAATATCTCGTCTCTGCCTAAAGGCGACAATATCTCATCTCTGGCTAAAGGCGACAATATCTCATCTCTGGCTAAAGGCGACAATATCTCATCTCTGGCTAAAGGCGACAATATCTCATCTCTGCCTAAAGGCAACAATATCTCATCTCTGGTTAAAGGCGACAATATCTCATCTCTGGCTAAAGGCGACAATATCTCTGGCTAAAGGAGACAATATCTCATCTCTTCCGAAATGAGGCAATATCTCATCTCTGGCTAAAGGCGACAGTATCTCTGGCTAAAGGCGACAATATCTCTGGCTAAAGGCAACAATATCTCTGGCTAAAGGCGACAATAGATCTGGCTAAATGCGACAATATCTCATCTCTTCCGAAATGAGGCAATATCTCATCTCTGGCTAAAGGCGACAATATCTCTGGTTAAAGGCGGCAGTATCTCTGGCTAAAAGCAACAATATCTCTGACTAAAGGCGACAATATCTCTGGCTAAAGACGAAAATATCTCATCTCTGGCTAAAGGCGACAATATCTCATCTCTGCCTAAAGGCGACAATATCTCATCTCTGGCTAAAGGCGACAATATCTCATCTCTGCCTAAAGGCGACAATATCTCATCTCTGGCTAAAGGCGACAATATCTCATCTCTGCCTAAAGGCGACAATATCTCATCTCTGGCTAAATGAGGCAAAATCTCTGGCTAAAGGCGACAATATCTCTGGCTAAAGGCGACAATATCTCTTGCTAAAGGCGACAATGTCTCTGGCTAAAGGCGACAATATCTCATCTCTGGCTAAAGGCGGCAATATCGTCTCTGGCTAAAGGCAACAATATCTCATCTCTGGCTAAAGGCGACAATATATATTCTCTGGCTATAGGCGACAATATCTCATCTCTGCCTAAAGGCGACAATATCTAATCTCTGCCTAAAGGCGACAATACCTCATCTCTGGCTAAAGGCGACAATAACTCATTACTGGCTAAAAATTACAATATCTCATCTCTGCCTAAAGGCGACAATACCTCATCTCTGGCTAAATGAGGCAAAATCTCTGGCTAAAGGCGACAATATCTCTGCCTAAAGGCGACAATATCTCATCTCTGGCTAAAGGCGACAATATCTCATCTCTGGCTAAAGGCGACAATATCTCATCTCTGCCTAAAGGCGACAATACCTCATCTCTGGCTAAATGAGGAAAAATCTCTGGCTAAAGGCGACAATATCTCTGGCTAAAGGCGACAATATCTCATCTCTGGCTAATGGCGACAATATCTCTGGCTGAAGGCGACAATATCTTTGGCTAAAGGCGACAATATCTCATCTCTGCCAAAAGGCGACAATATCTCTGGCTAAAGGCGACAATATCTCTTGCTAAAGGCGAGAATGTCTCTGGCTAAAGGCGACAATATCTCATCTCTGGCTAAAGGCGGCAATATCGTCTCTGGCTAAAGGCAACAATATCTCATCTCTGGCTAAAGGCGACAATATCTCATCTCTGGCTAAAGGCGACAATATCTCTGGCTAAAGGCGACAATATCTCTGGCTAAAGGCGACAATATCTCTGGTTAAAGGCGGCAGTATCTCTGGCTAAAAGCAACAATATCTCTGACTAAAGGCGACAATATCTCTGCCTAAAGACGAAAATATCTCATCTCTGGCTAAAGGCGACAATATCTCATCTCTGCCTAAAGGCGACAATATCTCATCTCTGGCTAAAGGCGACAATATCTCATCTCTGCCTAAAGGCGACAATATCTCATCTCTGGCTAAAGGCGACAATATCTCATCTCTGCCTAAAGGCGACAATATCTCATCTCTGGCTAAATGAGGCAAAATCTCTGGCTAAAGGCGACAATATCTCTGGCTAAAGGCGACAATATCTCATCTCTGGCTAATGGCGACAATATCTCTGGCTGAAGGCGATAATATCTTTGGCTAAAGGCGACAATATCTCATCTCTGCCAAAAGGCGACAATATCTCTGGCTAAAGGCGACAATATCTCTTGCTAAAGGCGACAATGTCTCTGGCTAAAGGCGACAATATCTCATCTCTGGCTAAAGGCAACAATTCCTCATTACTGGCTAAAGGCGACAATATCTCTTCTCTGGCTAAAGGCGACAATATCTCATCTCTGGCTAAAGGCGACAATATCTCTGGCTAAAGGCAACAATATCTCTGGCTAAAGGCGACAATATCTCATCTCTGGCTAAAGGCGGCAATATCGTCTCTGGCTAAAGGCAACAATATCTCATCTCTGGCTAAAGGCGACAATATATCATCTCTGGCTATAGGCGACAATATCTCATCTCTGCCTAAAGGCGACAATATCTCATCTCTGCCTAAAGGCGACAATACCTCATCTCTGGCTAAAGGCGACAATACCTCATTACTGGCTAAAGGTGACAATATCTCATCTCTGGCTAAATGGGACAATATCTCATCTCTGGCTAAAGGCGACAATATCTCTGGTTAAAGGCGGCAGTATCTCTGGCTAAAGGCAACAATATCTCTGACTAAAGGCGACAATATCTCTGGCTAAAGACGAAAATATCTCATCTCTGGCTAAAGGCGACAATATCTCATCTCTGCCTAAAGGTGACAATACCTCATCTCTGGCTAAATGAGGCAAAATCTCTGGCTAAAGGCGACAATATCTCATTTCTGGCTAAAGGCGACAATATCTCATCTCTGGCTAAAGGCGACAATATCTCTGGCTGAAGGCGACAATATCTCGTCTCTGCCTAAAGGCGACAATATCTCATCTCTGGCTAAAGGCGACAATATCTCATCTCTGGCTAAAGGCGACAATATCTCATCTCTGCCTAAAGGCAACAATATCTCATCTCTGGTTAAAGGCGACAATATCTCATCTCTGGCTAAAGGCGACAATATCTCTGCCTAAAGGAGACAATATCTCATCTCTTCCGAAATGAGGCAATATCTCATCTCTGGCTAAAGGCGACAGTATCTCTGGCTAAAGGCGACAATATCTCTGGCTAAAGGCAACAATATCTCTGGCTAAAGGCGACAATAGATCTGGCTAAATGCGACAATATCTCATCTCTTCCGAAATGAGGCAATATCTCATCTCTGGCTAAAGGCGACAATATCTCTGGTTAAAGGCGGCAGTATCTCTGGCTAAAAGCAACAATATCTCTGACTAAAGGCGACAATATCTCTGGCTAAAGACGAAAATATCTCATCTCTGGCTAAAGGCGACAATATCTCATCTCTGCCTAAAGGCGACAATATCTCATCTCTGGCTAAAGGCGACAATATCTCATCTCTGCCTAAAGGCGACAATATCTCATCTCTGGCTAAAGGCGACAATATCTCATCTCTGCCTAAAGGCGACAATATCTCATCTCTGGCTAAATGAGGCAAAATCTCTGGCTAAAGGCGACAATATCTCTGGCTAAAGGCGACAATATCTCATCTCTGGCTAATGGCGACAATATCTCTGGCTGAAGGCGATAATATCTTTGGCTAAAGGCGACAATATCTCATCTCTGCCAAAAGGCGACAATATCTCTGGCTAAAGGCGACAATATCTCTTGCTAAAGGCGACAATGTCTCTGGCTAAAGGCGACAATATCTCATCTCTGGCTAAAGGCGGCAATATCGTCTCTGGCTAAAGGCAACAATATCTCATCTCTGGCTAAAGGCGACAATATATCATCTCTGGCTATAGGCGACAATATCTCATCTCTGCCTAAAGGCGACAATATCTCCTCTCTGCCTAAAGGCGACAATACCTCATCTCTGGCTAAAGGCGACAATACCTCATTACTGGCTAAAAATTACAATATCTCATCTCTGCCTAAAGGCGACAATACCTCATCTCTGGCTAAATGAGGCAAAATCTCTGGCTAAAGGCGACAATATCTCTGCCTAAAGGCGACAATATCTCATCTCTGGCTAAAGGCGACAATATCTCATCTCTGGCTAAAGGCGACAATATCTCATCTCTGCCTAAAGGCGACAATACCTCATCTCTGGCCAAATGAGGAAAAATCTCTGGCTAAAGGCGACAATATCTCTGGCTAAAGGCGACAATATCTCATCTCTGGCTAATGGCGACAATATCTCTGGCTGAAGGCGACAATATCTTTGGCTAAAGGCGACAATATCTCATCTCTGCCAAAAGGCGACAATATCTCTGGCTAAAGGCGACAATATCTCTTGCTAAAGGCGAGAATGTCTCTGGCTAAAGGCGACAATATCTCATCTCTGGCTAAAGGCGGCAATATCGTCTCTGGCTAAAGGCAACAATATCTCATCTCTGGCTAAAGGCGACAATATCTCATCTCTGGCTAAAGGCGACAATATCTCTGGCTAAAGGCGACAATATCTTTGGCTAAAGGCGACAATATCTCGTCTCTGGCTAAAAACGACAATATCTCATCTCTGGCTAAAGGCGACAATATCTCATCTCTGGCTAAAGGCGATAATATCTCATCTCTGCCTAAAGGCGACAATATCTCATCTCTGGCTAAAGGCGACAATATCTCTGGTTAAAGGCGGCAGTATCTCTGGCTAAAGGCAACAATATCTCTGACTAAAGGCGTCAATATCTCTGGCTAAAGACGAAAATATCGCATCTCTGGCTAAAGGCGACAATATCTCATCTCTGCCTAAAGGCGACAATACCTCATCTCTGGCTAAATGAGGCAAAATCTCTGGCTAAAGGCGGCAATATCTCTGGCTAAAGGTGACAATATCTCATCTCTGGCTAATGGCGACAATATCTCATCTCTGGCTAAAGGCGACAATATCTCATTTCTGGCTAAAGGCGACAATATCTCATCTCTGGCTAAAGGCGACAATATCTCATCTCTGGCTAAAGGCGACAATATCTCTGGCTAAAGGCGACAATATCTTTGGCTAAAGGCGACAATATCTCGTCTCTGGCTAAAGGCGACAATATCTCATCTCTGGCTAAAACGACAATATCTCATCTCTGGCTAAAGGCGACAATATCTCATCTCTGCCTAAGGGCGACAATATCTCATCTGTGCCTAAAGGCGACAATATCTCATCTCTGGCTAAAGGCGACAATATCTCATCTCTGGCAAAAGGCAACAATTCCTCATTACTGGATAAACGCGACAATATCTCATCTCTGGCTAAAGGCGACAATATCTCATCTCTGGCTAAATGCGACAGTATCTCTGGATAAAAGCGACAATATCTCTGGCTAAAGGCGACAATATCTCTGGCTAAAGGCAACAATATCTCTGGCTAAAGGCGACAATAGATCTGGCTAAAGGCGACAATAGATCTGGCTAAAGGCGACAATATCTCATCTCTTCCGAAATGAGGCAATATCTCATCTCTCGCTAAAGGCGACAATATCTCTGGCTAAAGGCGACAATATCTCTGGCTAAAGGCAACTATATCTCTGGCTAATGGCGACAATAGATCTGGCTAAATGCGACAATATCTCATCTCTTCCGAAATGAGGCAATATCTCATCTCTGGCTAAAGGCGACAATATCTCATATCTGTCCAAAGGCGACAATATTTCATCTCTTGCTAAAGGTGAAAATATGTAATCTCTGGCTAAAGGCAACAATACCACATCACTGGCTAAAGGCGACAATGTCTCATATCTGGCCAAAGGCGACAATATCTCATCGCTTGCTAAAGGTGAAAATATCTCATCTCTGGCTAAAGGCAACAATACCAGATCTCTGGCTAAAGGCGACAATATCTCATCTCTGGCTAAAGGCGACAATATCTCATCTCTGGCTAAAGGCGACAATATCTCTGGTTAAAGGCGGCTGTATCTCTGGCTAAAGGCAACAATATCTCTGGCTAAAGGCGACAATATCTCTGGCTAAAGACGAAAATATCTCATCTCTGGCTAAAGGCGACAATATCTCATCTCTGCCTAAAGGCGACAATACCTCATCTCTGGCTAAATGAGGCAAAATCTCTGGCTAAAGGCGACAATATCTCTGGCTAAAGGCGACAATATCTCATCTCTGGCTAATGGCGACAATATCTCATCTCTGGCTAAAGGCGAGAATATCTCATTTCTCTCTAAAGGCGACAATATCTCATCTCTGGCTAAAGGCGACAATATCTCATCTCTGCCTAAAGGCGACAATACCTCATTACTGCCTAAAGGCGACAATATCTCATCTCTGTCTAAAGGCGACGATATCTCATCTCTGGGTAAGGCGACAATACCTCATACCTGGTAAAAGGCGACAATATCTCATCTCTGGCTAAAGGCGAAAATATCTCATCTCTGGCTAACTGCGACAATATCTCATCTCTGGCTAAATGCGACACTATCTCATCTCTGGCTAAAGGCGACAATATCTCATCTCTGGCTAAAGGCGACAATATCTCTGGCTGAAGGCGACAATATCTCGTCTCTGCCTAAAGGCGACAATATCTCATCTCTGGCTAAAGGCGACAATATCTCATCTCTGGCTAAAGGCGACAATATCTCATCTCTGCCTAAAGGCAACAATATCTCATCTCTGGTTAAAGGCGACAATATCTCATCTCTGGCTAAAGGCGACAATATCTCTGGCTAAAGGAGACAATATCTCATTTCTTCCGAAATGAGGCAATATCTCATCTCTGGCTAAAGGCGACAGTATCTCTGGCTAAAGGCGACAATATCTCTGGCTAAAGGCAACAATATCTCTGGCTAAAGGCGACAATAGATCTGGCTAAATGCGACAATATCTCATCTCTTCCGAAATGAGGCAATATCTCATCTCTGGCTAAAGGCGACAATATCTCTGGTTAAAGGCGGCAGTATCTCTGGCTAAAAGCAACAATATCTCTGACTAAAGGCGACAATATCTCTGGCTAAAGACGAAAATATCTCATCTCTGGCTAAAGGCGACAATATCTCATCTCTGCCTAAAGGCGACAATATCTCATCTCTGGCTAAAGGCGACAATATCTCATCTCTGCCTAAAGGCGACAATATCTCATCTCTGGCTAAAGGCGACAATATCTCATCTCTGCCTAAAGGCGACAATATCTCATCTCTGGCTAAATGAGGCAAAATCTCTGGCTAAAGGCGACAATATCTCTGGCTAAAGGCGACAATATCTCATCTCTGGCTAATGGCGACAATATCTCTGGCTGAAGGCGATAATATCTTTGGCTAAAGGCGACAATATCTCATCTCTGCCAAAAGGCGACAATATCTCTGGCTAAAGGCGACAATATCTCTTGCTAAAGGCGACAATGTCTCTGGCTAAAGGCGACAATATCTCATCTCTGGCTAAAGGCGGCAATATCGTCTCTGGCTAAAGGCAACAATATCTCATCTCTGGCTAAAGGCGACAATATATCATCTCTGGCTATAGGCGACAATATCTCATCTCTGCCTAAAGGCGACAATATCTCATCTCTGCCTAAAGGCGACAATACCTCATCTCTGGCTAAAGGCGACAATACCTCATTACTGGCTAAAAATTACAATATCTCATCTCTGCCTAAAGGCGACAATACCTCATCTCTGGCTAAATGAGGCAAAATCTCTGGCTAAAGGCGACAATATCTCTGCCTAAAGGCGACAATATCTCATCTCTGGCTAAAGGCGACAATATCTCATCTCTGGCTAAAGGCGACAATATCTCATCTCTGCCTAAAGGCGACAATACCTCATCTCTGGCCAAATGAGGAAAAATCTCTGGCTAAAGGCGACAATATCTCTGGCTAAAGGCGACAATATCTCATCTCTGGCTAATGGCGACAATATCTCTGGCTGAAGGCGACAATATCTTTGGCTAAAGGCGACAATATCTCATCTCTGCCAAAAGGCGACAATATCTCTGGCTAAAGGCGACAATATCTCTTGCTAAAGGCGAGAATGTCTCTGGCTAAAGGCGACAATATCTCATCTCTGGCTAAAGGCGGCAATATCGTCTCTGGCTAAAGGCAACAATATCTCATCTCTGGCTAAAGGCGACAATATCTCATCTCTGGCTAAAGGCGACAATATCTCTGGCTAAAGGCGACAATATCTTTGGCTAAAGGCGACAATATCTCGTCTCTGGCTAAAGGCGACAATATCTCATCTCTGGCTAAAGGCGACAATATCTCATCTCTGGCTAAAGGCGATAATATCTCATCTCTGCCTAAAGGCGACAATATCTCATCTCTGGCTAAAGGCGACAATATCTCTGGTTAAAGGCGGCAGTATCTCTGGCTAAAGGCAACAATATCTCTGACTAAAGGCGTCAATATCTCTGGCTAAAGACGAAAATATCGCATCTCTGGCTAAAGGCGACAATATCTCATCTCTGCCTAAAGGCGACAATACCTCATCTCTGGCTAAATGAGGCAAAATCTCTGGCTAAAGGCGGCAATATCTCTGGCTAAAGGTGACAATATCTCATCTCTGGCTAATGGCGACAATATCTCATCTCTGGCTAAAGGCGACAATATCTCATTTCTGGCTAAAGGCGACAATATCTCATCTCTGGCTAAAGGCGACAATATCTCATCTCTGGCTAAAGGCGACAATATCTCTGGCTAAAGGCGACAATATCTTTGGCTAAAGGCGACAATATCTCGTCTCTGGCTAAAGGCGACAATATCTCATCTCTGGCTAAAACGACAATATCTCATCTCTGGCTAAAGGCGACAATATCTCATCTCTGCCTAAGGGCGACAATATCTCATCTGTGCCTAAAGGCGACAATATCTCATCTCTGGCTAAAGGCGACAATATCTCATCTCTGGCAAAAGGCAACAATTCCTCATTACTGGATAAACGCGACAATATCTCATCTCTGGCTAAAGGCGACAATATCTCATCTCTGGCTAAATGCGACAGTATCTCTGGATAAAAGCGACAATATCTCTGGCTAAAGGCGACAATATCTCTGGCTAAAGGCAACAATATCTCTGGCTAAAGGCGACAATAGATCTGGCTAAAGGCGACAATAGATCTGGCTAAAGGCGACAATATCTCATCTCTTCCGAAATGAGGCAATATCTCATCTCTCGCTAAAGGCGACAATATCTCTGGCTAAAGGCGACAATATCTCTGGCTAAAGGCAACTATATCTCTGGCTAATGGCGACAATAGATCTGGCTAAATGCGACAATATCTCATCTCTTCCGAAATGAGTCAATATCTCATCTCTGGCTAAAGGCGACAATATCTCATATCTGTCCAAAGGCGACAATATTTCATCTCTTGCTAAAGGTGAAAATATGTAATCTCTGGCTAAAGGCAACAATACCACATCACTGGCTAAAGGCGACAATGTCTCATATCTGGCCAAAGGCGACAATATCTCATCTCTGGCTAAAGGCGACAATATCTCTGGTTAAAGGCGGCTGTATCTCTGGCTAAAGGCAACAATATCTCTGGCTAAAGGCGACAATATCTCTGGCTAAAGACGAAAATATCTCATCTCTGGCTAAAGGCGACAATATCTCATCTCTGCCTAAAGGCGACAATACCTCATCTCTGGCTAAATGAGGCAAAATCTCTGGCTAAAGGCGACAATATCTCTGGCTAAAGGCGACAATATCTCATCTCTGGCTAATGGCGACAATATCTCATCTCTGGCTAAAGGCGAGAATATCTCATTTCTCTCTAAAGGCGACAATATCTCATCTCTGGCTAAAGGCGACAATATCTCATCTCTGCCTAAAGGCGACAATACCTCATTACTGCCTAAAGGCGACAATATCTCATCTCTGTCTAAAGGCGACGATATCTCATCTCTGGGTAAGGCGACAATACCTCATATCTGGTAAAAGGCGACAATATCTCATCTCTGGCTAAAGGCGAAAATATCTCATCTATGGCTAACTGCGACAATATCTCATCTCTGGCTAAAGGCGACAGTATCTCATCTCTGGCTAAAGGCGACAATATCTCATCTCTGCCTAAAGGCGACAATACCTCATCTCTGGCTAAAGGCGACAATATCTCATCTCTGGCTAAAGGCGACAATATCTCATCTCTGGCTATAGGCGACAATATCTCTGGCTAAAGGCGATAATATCTCTGGCTAAAGGCAACAATATCTCTGGATAAAGGCGACAATATCTCTGGCTAAAGGCGACAATATCTCATCTCTGTCTAAAGGCAACAATATCGTCTCTGGCTAAAGGCGACAATACCTCATCCCTGGCTAAAGGCGAGAATATCTCATCTCTGGCTAAAGGCGACAATGTCTCATATCTGGCCAAAGGCGACAATATCTCATCTCTTGCTAAAGGTGAAAATATCTCATCTCTGGCTAAAGGCAACAATACCAGATCTCTGGCTATAGGCGACAATAACTCATCTCTGCCTAAAGGCGTCAATATCTCATGTCTCCCTAAAGGCGACAATATCTCATCTCTGGCTAAAGGCGACAATATCTCTGGCTAAAGGCAACAATATCTCTGGATAAAGGCGACAATATCTCTGGATAGAGGCGACAATATCTCATCTCTGGCTAAAGGCGACAATAACTCATCTCTGGCTATAGGCGACAATATCTCATCTCTGCCTAAAGGCGACAATACCTCATTACTGGCTAAAGGCGACAATATCTCATCTCTGGCTAAAGGCTGCAGTATCTCTGGCTAAAGGCAACAATATCTCTGGATAAATGCGACAATATCTCTGGATAAAGGCGACAATATCTCATCTCAGGCTAATGGCGACAATATCTCATCTCTGCCTAAAGGCGACAATACCTCATCTCTGGCTAAATGAGACAAAATCTCTGGTTAAAGGCGGCAATATCTCTGGCTAACGGCGACAATATCTCATCTCTGCCAAAAGGCGACAATATCTCTGGCTAAAGGCGACAATATCTCTTGCTAAAGGCGACAATGTCTCTGGCTAAAGGCGGCAATATATCTGGCTAAAGTCGGCAAAACCTCATCTCTGCCTAAAGTAGACAATACCTCATCTCTGACTAAAGGCAACAGTATCTCATCTCTGGCTAAAGGCGACAACATCTCATCTCTGGCTTAAGGCGACAATATCTCATCTCTGCCTAAAGGCGACAATACCTCATCTATGGTTAAAGGCGACAATATCTCATCTCTGGCTAAATGCGACAATATCGTCTCTGGCTAAAGGCGACAATATCTCATCTCTGACTAAAGGCGACAATATCTCATCTCTGGCTAAAGGCGACAATATCTCATCTCTGCCTAAGGGCGACAATATCTCATCTCTGCTTAAAGGCGACAATATCTCATCTCTGGCTAAAGGCAACAATTCCTCATTACTGGCTAAAGGCGACAATATCTCATCTCTGGCTAAAGGCGACAGTATCTCATCTCTGGCTAATGGCGACAATATCTCTGGCTAAAGGCAACAATATCTCTGGCTAAGGGAGACAATATCTCATCTCTGGCTAAAGGCGGCAATATCGTCTCTGGCTAAAGGCGACAATACCTCATCTCTGGCTAAAGGCAACAATATCTCATCTCTGGCTAAAGGCGACAATATATCATCTCTGGCTATAGGCGACAATATCTCATCTCTGCCTAAAGGCGACAATACCTCATCTCTGGCTAAAGGCGACAATACCTCATTACTGGCTAAAGGCGACAATACCTCATTACTGGCTAAGGGTGACAATATCTCATCTCTGGCTAAATGGGACAATATCTCATCTCTGGCTAAAGGCGACAATATCTCTGGTTAAAGGCGGCAGTATCTCTGGCTAAAGGCAACAATATCTCTGACTAAAGGCGACAATATCTCTGGCTAAAGACGAAAATATCTCATCTCTGGCTAAAGGCGACAATATCTCATCTCTGCCTAAAGGCGACAATATCTCTGGCTGAAGGCGACAATATCTCATCTCTGGCTAATGGCGACAATATCTCATCTCTGGCTAAAGGCGACAATATCTCATTTCTGGCTAAAGGCGACAATATCTCATCTCTGGCTAAAGGCGACAATATCTCATCTCTGGCTAAAGGCGACAATATCTCTGGCTAAAGGCGACAATATCTTTGGCTAAAGGCGAAAATATCTCGTCTCTGGCTAAAGGCGACAATATCTCATCTCTGGCTAAAGGCGACAATACCTCATCTCTGGCTAATGGCGACAATATCTCATCTCTGGCTTAAGGCGACAATATCTCATCTCTGGCTATAGGCGACAATATCTCATCTCAGGTTAAATGCGACAATATCTCATCTCTGGCTAAAGGCGACAATATCTCATCTCTGGCTAAAGGCGACAATATCTCATGTCTGCCTAAAGGCGACAATATCTCATCTCTGGCTAAAGGCGACAATATCTCATCTCTGCCTAAAGGCGACAATATCTCATCTCTGGTTAAAGGCGACAATATCTCATCTCTGCCTAAAGGCGACAATATCTCTGGCTAAAGGCGACAATATCTCTGGCTAAAGGCAACAATATCTCTGGCTAAAGGCGACAATAGATCTGGCTAAAGGCGACAATAGATCTGGCTAAAGGCGACAATATCTCATCTCTTCCGAAATGAGGCAATATCTCATCTCTGGCTAAAGGTGACAATATCTCTGGCTAAAGGCAACAATATCTCTGGCTAAAGGCGACAATATCTCTGGCTAAAGGCGACAATATCTCTGGCTAAAGGCAACAATATCTCTGGCTAAAGGGGACAATAGATCTGGCTAAATGCGACAATATCTCATCTCTTCCGAAGTGAGGCAATATCTCATCTATTGCTAAAGGTGAAAATATCTCATCTCTGGCTAAAAGCAACAATACCACATCTCTGGCAAAAGGCGACAATGTCTCATCTCTGTCTAAAGGCGACAATATCTCATCTCTTGCTAAAGGCGACAATATCTCATCTCTGCCTAAAGGCGACAATATCTCTGGCTAAAGGCGACAATATCTTTGGCTATAGGAGACAATATCTCTGGCTAAAGGCAACAATATCTCTGGCTAAAGGCGACAATAGATCTGGCTAAATCGACAATATCTCATCTCTTCCGAAATGAGGCAATATCTCATCTCTGGCTAAAGGTGACAATATCTCATCTCTGCCTAAAGGCGACAATACCTCATCTCTGGCTAAAGGCGACAATATCTCATCTCTGGCTAAAGGCGACAATATCTCATCTCTGGCTATAGGCGACAATATCTCATCTCTGCCTAAGGGCGTCAATATCTCATCTGTGCCTAAAGGCGACAATATCTCATCTCTGGCTAAAGGCGAAAATATCTCATCTCTGGAGAAATGCGACAGTATCTCTGGATAAAGGCGACAATATCTCTGGCTAAAGGCGACAATATCTCATCTCTGGCTAAAGGCGACAATATCGTCTCTGGCTAAAGGCGACAATACCTCATCTCTGTCTAAAGGCGACAATATCTCATCTCTGGCTATAGGCGACAATATCTCATCTCTGCCTAAGGGCGACAATATCTCATCTCTGCTTAAAGGCGACAATATCTCATCTCTGGCTAAAGGCAACAATTCCTCATTACTGGCTAAAGGCGACAATATCTCTTCTCTGGCTAAAGGCGACAATATCTCGTCTCTGGCTAAAGGCGACAATATCTCTGGCTAAAGGCAACAATATCTCTGGCTAAAGGCGACAATATCTCATCTCTGGCTAAAGGCGGCAATATCGTCTCTGGCTAAAGGCAACAATATCTCATCTCTGGCTAAAGGCGACAATATATCATCTCTGGCTATAGGCGACAATATCTCATCTCTGCCTAAAGGCGACAATATCTCATCTCTGCCTAAAGGCGACAATACCTCATCTCTGGCTAAAGGCGACAATACCTCATTACTGGCTAAAGGTGACAATATCTCATCTCTGGCTAAATGGGACAATATCTCATCTCTGGCTAAATGCGACAATATCTCTGGTTAAAGGCGGCAGTATCTCTGGCTAAAGGCAACAATATCTCTGACTAAAGGCGACAATATCTCTGGCTAAAGACGAAAATATCTCATCTCTGGCTAAAGGCGACAATATCTCATCTCTGCCTAAAGGTGACAATACCTCATCTCTGGCTAAATGAGGCAAAATCTCTGGCTATAGGCGACAATATCTCATTTCTGGCTAAAGGCGACAATATCTCATCTCTGGCTAAAGGCGACAATATCTCTGGCTGAAGGCGACAATATGTCGTCTCTGCCTAAAGGCGACAATATCTCATCTCTGGCTAAAGGCGACAATATCTCATCTCTGGCTAAAGGCGACAATATCTCATCTCTGGCTAAAGGCGACAATATCTCATCTCTGCCTAAAGGCAACAATATCTCATCTCTGGTTAAAGGCGACAATATCTCATCTCTGGCTAAAGGCGACAATATCTCTGGCTAAAAGAGACAATATCTCATCTCTTCCGAAATGAGGCAATATCTCATCTCTGGCTAAAGGCGACAGTATCTCTGGCTAAAGGCGACAATATCTCTGGCTAAAGGCAACAATATCTCTGGCTAAAGGCGACAATAGATCTGGCTAAATTCGACAATATCTCATCTCTTCCGAAATGAGGCAATATCTCATCTCTGGCTAAAGGCGACAATATCTCTGGTTAAAGGCGGCAGTATCTCTGGCTAAAAGCAACAATATCTCTGACTAAAGGCGACAATATCTCTGGCTAAAGACGAAAATATCTCATCTCTGGCTAAAGGCGACAATATCTCATCTCTGCCTAAAGGCGACAATATCTCATCTCTGGCTAAAGGCGACAATATCTCATCTCTGCCTAAAGGCGACAATATCTCATCTCTGGCTAAAGGCGACAATATCTCATCTCTGCCTAAAGGCGACAATATCTCATCTCTGGCTAAATGAGGCAAAATCTCTGGCTAAAGGCGACAATATCTCTGGCTAAAGGCGACAATATCTCATCTCTGGCTAATGGCGACAATATCTCTGGCTGAAGGCGATAATATCTTTGGCTAAAGGCGACAATATCTCATCTCTGCCAAAAGGCGACAATATCTCTGGCTAAAGGCGACAATATCTCTTGCTAAAGGCGACAATGTCTCTGGCTAAAGGCGACAATATCTCATCTCTGGCTAAAGGCGGCAATATCGTCTCTGGCTAAAGGCAACAATATCTCATCTCTGGCTAAAGGCGACAATATATCATCTCTGGCTATAGGCGACAATATCTCATCTCTGCCTAAAGGCGACAATATCTCATCTCTGCCTAAAGGCGACAATACCTCATCTCTGGCTAAAGGCGACAATACCTCATTACTGGCTAAAAATTACAATATCTCATCTCTGCCTAAAGGCGACAACACCTCATCTCTGGCTAAATGAGGCAAAATCTCTGGCTAAAGGCGACAATATCTCTGCCTAAAGGCGACAATATCTCATCTCTGGCTAAAGGCGACAATATCTCATCTCTGGCTAAAGGCGACAATATCTCATCTCTGCCTAAAGGCGACAATACCTCATCTCTGGCTAAATGAGGAAAAATCTCTGGCTAAAGGCGACAATATCTCTGGCTAAAGGCGACAATATCTCATCTCTGGCTAATGGCGACAATATCTCTGGCTGAAGGCGACAATATCTTTGGCTAAAGGCGACAATATCTCATCTCTGCCAAAAGGCGACAATATCTCTGGCTAAAGGCGACAATATCTCTTGCTAAAGGCGAGAATGTCTCTGGCTAAAGGCGACAATATCTCATCTCTGGCTAAAGGCGGCAATATCATCTCTGGCTAAAGGCAACAATATCTCATCTCTGGCTAAAGACGACAATATCTCATCTCTGGCTAAAGGCGACAATATCTCTGGCTAAAGGCGACAATATCTCTGGCTAAAGGCGACAATATCTCTGGTTAAAGGCGGCAGTATCTCTGGCTAAAAGCAACAATATCTCTGACTAAAGGCGACAATATCTCTGGCTAAAGACGAAAATATCTCATCTCTGGCTAAAGGCGACAATATCTCATCTCTGCCTAAAGGCGACAATATCTCATCTCTGGCTAAAGGCGACAATATCTCATCTCTGCCTAAAGGCGACAATATCTCATCTCTGGCTAAAGGCGACAATATCTCATCTCTGCCTAAAGGCGACAATATCTCATCTCTGGCTAAATGAGGCAAAATCTCTGGCTAAAGGCGACAATATCTCTGGCTAAAGGCGACAATATCTCATCTCTGGCTAATGGCGACAATATCTCTGGCTGAAGGCGATAATATCTTTGGCTAAAGGCGACAATATCTCATCTCTGCCAAAAGGCGACAATATCTCTGGCTAAAGGCGACAATATCTCTTGCTAAAGGCGACAATGTCTCTGGCTAAAGGCGACAATATCTCATCTCTGGCTAAAGGCGGCAATATCGTCTCTGGCTAAAGGCAACAATATCTCATCTCTGGCTAAAGGCGACAATATATCATCTCTGGCTATAGGCGACAATATCTCATCTCTGCCTAAAGGCGACAATATCTCATCTCTGCCTAAAGGCGACAATACCTCATCTCTGGCTAAAGGCGACAATACCTCATTACTGGCTAAAAATTACAATATCTCATCTCTGCCTAAAGGCGACAATACCTCATCTCTGGCTAAATGAGGCAAAATCTCTGGCTAAAGGCGACAATATCTCTGCCTAAAGGCGACAATATCTCATCTCTGGCTAAAGGCGACAATATCTCATCTCTGGCTAAAGGCGACAATATCTCATCTCTGCCTAAAGGCGACAATACCTCATCTCTGGCTAAATGAGGAAAAATCTCTGGCTAAAGGCGACAATATCTCTGGCTAAAGGCGACAATATCTCATCTCTGGCTAATGGCGACAATATCTCTGGCTGAAGGCGACAATATCTTTGGCTAAAGGCGACAATATCTCATCTCTGCCAAAAGGCGACAATATCTCTGGCTAAAGGCGACAATATCTCTTGCTAAAGGCGAGAATGTCTCTGGCTAAAGGCGACAATATCTCATCTCTGGCTAAAGGCGGCAATATCGTCTCTGGCTAAAGGCAACAATATCTCATCTCTGGCTAAAGGCGACAATATCTCATCTCTGGCTAAAGGCGACAATATCTCTGGCTAAAGGCGACAATATCTTTGGCTAAAGGCGACAATATCTCGTCTCTGGCTAAAGGCGACAATATCTCATCTCTGGCTAAAGGCGACAATATCTCATCTCTGGCTAAAGGCGACAATATCTCATCTCTGCTTAAGGCGACAATATCTCATCTCTGGCTAAAGGCGACAATATCTCTGGCTAAAGGCGACAATATCTCTGGCTAAAGGCAACAATATCTCTGGCTAAAGGCGACAATAGATCTGGCTAGAGGCGACAATAGATCTGGCTAAAGGCGACAATATCTCATCTCTTCCGAAATGAGGCAATATCTCATCTCTGGCTAAAGGCGACAATATCTCTGGCTAAAGGCGACAATATCTCTGGCTAAAGGCAACAATATCTCTGGCTAAAGGCGACAATAGATCTGGCTAAATGCGACAATATCTCATCTCTTCCGAAATGAGGCAATATCTCATCTCTGGCTAAAGGCGAAAATATCTCATATCTGTCCAAAGGCGACAATATCTCATCTCTTGCTAAAGGTGTAAATATCTCATCTCTCGCTAAAGGCAACAATACCACATCTCTGGCTAAAGGCGACAATGTCTCATCTCTGGCTAAAGATGACAATATCTCATCTCTGGCTAAAGGCGACAATATCTCATCTCTGGCTAAAGGCGACAATATCTCTGGTTAAAGGCGGCAGTATCTCTGGCTAAAGGCAACAATATCTCTGGCTAAAGGCGACAATATCTCTGGCTAAAGACGAAAATATCTCATCTCTGGCTAAAGGCGACAATATCTCATCTCTGCCTAAAGGCGACAATACCTCATCTCTGGCTAAATGAGGCAAAATCTCTTGCTAAAGGCGACAATATCTCTGGCTAAAGGCGACAATATCTCATCTCTGGCTAATGGCGACAATATCTCATCTCTGGCTAAAGGCGACAATATCTCATTTCTGGCTAAAGGCGACAATATCTCATCTCTGGCTAAAGGCGACAATATCTCTGGCTAAAGGCGACAATATCTTTGGCTAAAGGCGACAATATCTCGTCTCTGGCTGAAGGCGACAATATCTCATCTCAGGTTAAATGCGACAATATCTCATCTCTGGCTAAAGGCGACAATATCTCATCTCTGGCTAAAGGCGACAATATCTCATCTCTGGCTAAATGCGACAATATCTCATCTCTGGTTAAAGGCGACAATATCTCATCTCTGCCAAAAGGCGACAATATCTCTGGCTAAAGGTGACAATATCTCTGGCTAAAGGCAACAATATCTGTGGCTAAAGGCAACAATATCTCTGGCTAAAGGCGACAATAGATCTGGCTAAAGGCGACAATATATCATCTCTTCCGAAATGAGGCAATATCTCATCTCTGGCTAAAGGCGACAATATCTCCTATCTGGCAAATGGCGACAATATCTCATCTCTGACTAAAGGCTACAATATATCATCTCTGCCTAAAGGCAACAATATGTCATCTCTGCCTAAAGTCGACAATATCTCATCTCTGCCTAAAGGCGACAATATCTCATCTCTGGCTAAAGGCGACAATTTCTCATCTCTGGCTAAAGGCAACAATATCTCTGGCGAAATGAGGCAATATCTCATCTCTGGCTAAAGGCGACAATATCTCATCTCTGGCTAAAGGTGACAATATCTCATCTCTGGCTAAAGGCTACAATATCTTTGGGTAAAGGAGACAATATCTCTGGCTAAAGGCGACAATATCTCATCTCTGGCTAATGGCGACAATATCTCATCTCTGGCCAAAGGCGACAATATCTCATCTCTGGCTGAAGGCTACAATATCTCTGGCTAAAATCCACAATGTCTCATCTGTTGCGAAATGAGGCAATATCTCATCTCTGGCTAAATGCGATAATATCTCTGGCTAAAGGCGACAATTTCTCTGGCTAAAGGCAACAATATCTCTGGCTAAATGCGACAATTGATCTGGCTAAAGGCGACAATATCTCATCTCTTCCGAAATGAGGCAATATCTCATCTCTCTCTAAAGGCGACAATATGTCATATCTGGCCAAAGGCGACAAAATCTCATCTCTGGCTAAAGGCGAAAATATCTCATCTCTGGCTAAAGGCGACAATATCTAATCTCTGCCTAAAGGCGAAAATATGTCATCTCTGCCTAAAGGCGACAATATCTCATCTCTGGCTAAAGGCGACAATATCTCATCTCTGGCTAATGGCGACAATATCTCATCTCTGCATAAAGGCGACAATACCTCATCTCTGGCTAAATGAGGCAAAATCTCTGGCTAAAGGCGACAATATCTCTGTCTAAAGGAGACAATATCTCATCTCTGTCTAATGGCGACAATATCTCATCTCTGCCAAAAGGCGACAATATCTCTGGCTAAAGGCGACAATATCTCATCTCTGGCTAAAGGCGACAATATCTCATCTCTGGCTAAAGGCGACAATTTCTCATCTCTGGCTAAAGGCAACAATATCTCTGGCGAAATGAGGCAATATCTCATCTCTGGCTAAAGGCGACAATATCTCATCTCTGGCTAAATGAGGCAAAATCTCTGGCTAAAGGCGACAATATCTCTGGCTAAAGGCGACAATATCTCTGGCTAAAGGCAACAATATCTCTGGCTAAAGGCGACAATAGATCTGGCTAAATGCGACAATATCTCATCTCTTCCGAAATGAGGCAATATCTCATCTCTGGCTAAAGGCGAAAATATCTCATATCTGTCCAAAGGCGACAATATCTCATCTCTTGCTAAAGGTGTAAATATCTCATCTCTCGCTAAAGGCAACAATACCACATCTCTGGCTAAAGGCGACAATGTCTCATCTCTGGCTAAAGATGACAATATCTCATCTCTGGCTAAAGGCGACAATATCTCATCTCTGGCTAAAGGCGACAATATCTCTGGTTAAAGGCGGCAGTATCTCTGGCTAAAGGCAACAATATCTCTGGCTAAAGGCGACAATATCTCTGGCTAAAGACGAAAATATCTCATCTCTGGCTAAAGGCGACAATATCTCATCTCTGCCTAAAGGCGACAATACCTCATCTCTGGCTAAATGAGGCAAAATCTCTTGCTAAAGGCGACAATATCTCTGGCTAAAGGCGACAATATCTCATCTCTGGCTAATGGCGACAATATCTCATCTCTGGCTAAAGGCGACAATATCTCATTTCTGGCTAAAGGCGACAATATCTCATCTCTGGCTAAAGGCGACAATATCTCTGGCTAAAGGCGACAATATCTTTGGCTAAAGGCGACAATATCTCGTCTCTGGCTGAAGGCGACAATATCTCATCTCAGGTTAAATGCGACAATATCTCATCTCTGGCTAAAGGCGACAATATCTCATCTCTGGCTAAATGCGACAATATCTCATCTCTGGTTAAAGGCGACAATATCTCATCTCTGCCAAAAGGCGACAATATCTCTGGCTAAAGGTGACAATATCTCTGGCTAAAGGCAACAATATCTGTGGCTAAAGGCAACAATATCTCTGGCTAAAGGCGACAATAGATCTGGCTAAAGGCGACAATATATCATCTCTTCCGAAATGAGGCAATATCTCATCTCTGGCTAAAGGCGACAATATCTCCTATCTGGCAAATGGCGACAATATCTCATCTCTGACTAAAGGCTACAATATATCATCTCTGCCTAAAGGCAACAATATGTCATCTCTGCCTAAAGTCGACAATATCTCATCTCTGCCTAAAGGCGACAATATCTCATCTCTGGCTAAAGGCGACAATTTCTCATCTCTGGCTAAAGGCAACAATATCTCTGGCGAAATGAGGCAATATCTCATCTCTGGCTAAAGGCGACAATATCTCATCTCTGGCTAAAGGTGACAATATCTCATCTCTGGCTAAAGGCTACAATATCTTTGGGTAAAGGAGACAATATCTCTGGCTAAAGGCGACAATATCTCATCTCTGGCTAATGGCGACAATATCTCATCTCTGGCCAAAGGCGACAATATCTCATCTCTGGCTGAAGGCTACAATATCTCTGGCTAAAATCCACAATGTCTCATCTGTTGCGAAATGAGGCAATATCTCATCTCTGGCTAAATGCGATAATATCTCTGGCTAAAGGCGACAATTTCTCTGGCTAAAGGCAACAATATCTCTGGCTAAATGCGACAATTGATCTGGCTAAAGGCGACAATATCTCATCTCTTCCGAAATGAGGCAATATCTCATCTCTCTCTAAAGGCGACAATATGTCATATCTGGCCAAAGGCGACAAAATCTCATCTCTGGCTAAAGGCGAAAATATCTCATCTCTGGCTAAAGGCGACAATATCTAATCTCTGCCTAAAGGCGAAAATATGTCATCTCTGCCTAAAGGCGACAATATCTCATCTCTGGCTAAAGGCGACAATATCTCATCTCTGGCTAATGGCGACAATATCTCATCTCTGCATAAAGGCGACAATACCTCATCTCTGGCTAAATGAGGCAAAATCTCTGGCTAAAGGCGACAATATCTCTGTCTAAAGGAGACAATATCTCATCTCTGTCTAATGGCGACAATATCTCATCTCTGCCAAAAGGCGACAATATCTCTGGCTAAAGGCGACAATATCTCATCTCTGGCTAAAGGCGACAATATCTCATCTCTGGCTAAAGGCGACAATTTCTCATCTCTGGCTAAAGGCAACAATATCTCTGGCGAAATGAGGCAATATCTCATCTCTGGCTAAAGGCGACAATATCTCATCTCTGGCTAAATGAGGCAAAATCTCTGGCTAAAGGCGACAATATCTCTGGCTAAAGGCGACAATATCTCATCTCTGGCTAATGGCGACAATATCTCATCTCTGGCTAAAGGCGACAATATCTCATTTCTGGCTAAAGGCGACAATATCTCATCTCTGGCTAAAGGCGACAATATCTCTGGCTAAAGGCGACAATATCTTTGGCTAAAGGCGACAACATCTCATCTCTGGCTTAAGTCGACAGTATCTCATCTCTGGCTAAAGGCGACAATATCTCATCTCAGGTTAAATGCGACAATATCTCATCTCTGGCTAAAGGCGACAATATCTCATCTCTGGCTAAAGGCGACAATATCTCATCTCTGGCAAAATGTGACAATATCTCATCTCTGGTTAAAGGCGACAATATCTCATCTCTGGCTAATGGCGACAACATCTCTGTCTAAAGGTGATAATATCTCTGGCTAAAGGCAACAATATCTGTGGCTAAAGGCAACAATATCTCTGGCTAAAGGCGACAATAGATCTGGCTAAAGGCGACAATATATCATCTCTTCCGAAATGAGGCAATATCTCATCTCTGGCTAAAGGCGACAATATCTCATATCTGGCTAAAGGCGACAATATCTCATCTCTGGCTAAAGGTGACAATATCTCATCTCTGACTAAATGCAACAATATATCATCTCTGCCTAAAGGCAACAATATGTCATCTCTGCCTAAAGTCGACCATATCTCATCTCTGCCTAAAGGCGACAATATCTCATCTCTGGCTAAAGGCGACAATTTCTCATCTCTGGCTAAAGGTGACAATATCTCATCTCTGGCTAAAGGCGACAATATCTTTGGCTAAAGGAGACACTATCTCTGGCTAAAGGCGACAATATCTCATCTCTGGCTAATGGCGACAATATCTCATCTCTGGCCAAAGGCGACAATATCTCATCTCTGGCTGAAGGCTACAATATCTCTGGCTAAAAGCCACAATGTCTCATCTGTTACGAAATGAGGCAATATCTCATCTCTGGCTAAATGCGATAATGTCTCTGGCTAAAGGCGACAATTTCTCTGGCTAAAGGCAACAATATCTCTGGCTAAAGGCGACAATTGATCTGGCTAAAGGCGACAATATCTCATCTCTTCCGAAATGAGGCAATATCTCATCTCTGTCTAAAGGCGACAATATCTCATATATGGCCAAAGGCGACAATATCTCATCTCTGGCTAAAGGCGAAAATATCTCATCTCTGGCTAATGGCGACAATATCTCATCTCTGCCTAAAGGCGACAATACCTCATCTCTGGCTAAATGAGGCAAAATCTCTGGCTAAAGGCGACAATATCTCTGGCTAAAGGCGACAATATCTCATCTCTGTCTAATGGCGACAATATCTCATCTCTGCCAAAAGGCGACAATATCTCTGGCTAAAGGCAACAATATCTCTGGATAAAGGCGACAATATCTCTGGCGAAATGAGGCAATATCTCATCTCTGGCTAAAGGCGACAATATCTCATCTCTGCCTAAAGGCGACAATATCTCTGGCTAAAGGCAACAATATCTCTGGATACAGGCGACAATATCTCTGGCTAAAGGCGACAATATCTCATCTCCGGCTAAAGGCAACAATATCGTCTCTGGCTAAAGGCGACAATACCTCATCTCTGGCTAAAGGCGACAATATCTCATCTCTGGCTAAAGGCGACAATATCTCATCCCTGGCTATAGGCGACAATAACTCATCTCTGCCTAAAGGCGACAACATCTCATCTCTGGCTAAAGGCGACAATATCTCTGGCTAAAGGCAACAATATCTCTGGATAAAGGCGACAATATCTCTGGGTAAAGGCGACAATATCTCATCTCTGGCTAAAGGCGACAATATCTCATCTCTGGCTATAGGCGACAATATCTCATCTCTGCCTAAAGGCGACAATATCTCTGGCTAAAAGCGACAATATCTCATCTCTTGCGAAATGAGGCAATATCTCATCTCTGGCTAAAGGCGACAATATCTCATATCTGGCCAAAGGCGACAATATCTCATCTCTGGCTAAAGGCGAAAATATCTCATCTCTGGCTAAAGGCGACAATATCTAATCTCTGCCTAAATGCGACAATATCTCATCTCTGGCTAAAGGCGACAATATCTCTAGCTAAAGGCGATAATATCTCTGGCTAAAGGCAACAATATCTCTGGATAAAGGCGACAATATCTCTGGCTAAATGCGACAATATATCATCTCTGGCTAAAGGCAACAATATCGTCTCTGGCTAAAGGCGACAATACCTCATCTCTGGCTAAAGGCGACAATATCTCATCTCTGGCTATAGGCGACAATATCTCTGGATAAAGGCGACAATATCTCTGGCGAAATGAGGCAATATCTCATCTCTGGCTAAAGGCGACAATATCTCATCTCTGCCTAAAGGCGACAATATCTCTGGCTAAAGGCAACAATATCTCTGGATACAGGCGACAATATCTCTGGCTAAAGGCGACAATATCTCATCTCCGGCTAAAGGCAACAATATCGTCTGTGGCTAAAGGCGACAATATCTCATATCTGGCCAAAGGCGACAATATCTCATCTCTGGCTAAAGGCGAAAATATCTCATCTCTGGCTAAAGGCGACAATATCTAATCTCTGCCTAAATGCGACAATATCTCATCTCTGGCTAAAGGCGACAATATCTCTGGCTAAAGGCGATAATATCTCTGGCTAAAGGCAACAATATCTCTGGATAAAGGCGACAATATCTCTGGCTAAATGCGACAATATATCATCTCTGGCTAAAGGCAACAATATCGTCTCTGGCTAAAGGCGACAATACCTCATCTCTGGCTAAAGGCGACAATATCTCATCTCTGGCTAAAGGCAACAATATCTCTGGATAAAGGCGACAATATCTCTGGCGAAATGAGGCAATATCTCATCTCTGGCTAAAGGCGACAATATCTCATCTCTGCCTAAAGGCGACAATATCTCTGGCTAAAGGCAACAATATCTCTGGATACAGGCGACAATATCTCTGGCTAAAGGCGACAATATCTCATCTCCGGCTAAAGGCAACAATATCGTCTCTGGCTAAAGGCGACAATACCTCATCTCTGGCTAAAGGCGACAATATCTCATCTCTGGCTAAAGGCGACAATATCTCATCTCTGGCTATAGGCGACAATAACTCATCTCTGCCTAAAGGCGACAACATCTCATCTCTGGCTAATGGCGACAATATCTCTGGCTAAAGGCAACAATATCTCTGGATAAAGGCGACAATATCTCTGGGTAAAGGCGACAATATCTCATCTCTGGCTAAAGGCGACAATATCTCATCTCTGGCTATAGGCGACAATATCTCATCTCTGCCTAAAGGCGACAATATCTCTGGCTAAAAGCGACAATATCTCATCTCTTGCGAAATGAGGCAATATCTCATCTCTGGCTAAAGGCGACAATATCTCATATCTGGCCAAAGGCGACAATATCTCATCTCTGGCTAAAGGCGAAAATATCTCATCTCTGGCTAAAGGCGACAATATCTAATCTCTGCCTAAATGCGACAATATCTCATCTCTGGCTAAAGGCGACAATATCTCTGGCTAAAGGCGATAATATCTCTGGCTAAAGGCAACAATATCTCTGGATAAAGGCGACAATATCTCTGGCTAAATGCGACAATATATCATCTCTGGCTAAAGGCAACAATATCGTCTCTGGCTAAAGGCGACAATACCTCATCTCTGGCTAAAGGCGACAATATCTCATCTCTGGCTATAGGCGACAATATCTCATCTCTGCCTAAAGGCGACAATACCTCATCTCTGCCTAAAGGCGACAACATCTCATCTCTGGCTAAGGGCGACAATATCTCTGGCTAAAGGCAACAATATCGTCTCTGGATAAAGGCGACAATACCTCATCTCTGGCTAAAGGCGACAATATCTCATCTCTGGCTAAAGGCGACAATATCTCATCTCTGCCTAAAGGCGACAATATCTCATCTCTGCCTAAAGGCGACAATACCTCATCTCTGCCTAAAGGCGACAACATCTCATCTCTGGCTAAAGGCGACAATATCTCTGGCTAAAGGCAACAATATCTCTGGATAAAGGCGACAATATCTCTGGCTAAAGGCGACAATATCTCATCTCTGGCTAAAGGCGACAATATCTCATCTCTGCCTAAAGGCGACAATATCTCTGTCTAAAAGCGACAATATCTCATCTCTTGCGAAATGAGGCAATATCTTATCTCTGGCTAAAGGCGACAATATCTCATCTCTGGCTAAAGGCGACAATATCTCATCTCTTGCTAAAGGCAACAATATCTCTGGCTAAAGGGGTCAATATCTCAGGCTAAAGGCGACAATATCTCATTTCTGGCTAAAGGCGACAATACCTCATCTCTGGCTAAAGGCGACTGTAACGGGTTACTTAGATTTACCTATGCCCGTGACAGGGGAAGCCACCCCTTGGGCCCCCACCCCGGGGCCCGGAAAGGAGGGGGAAAAAGGAGTGGGATAAAACAGCGACAATCTAAGGAGGAAAAACTTATTTTACTAAATATGATATCGAAATATAAGATAACACAATATAATATAATTGAGGCTAACAAAATCGAACGAAACAGAGAGAGAGAGAGAGTCTCCGAAAACCGAGAGGCCTACTGTGAACTCTAGGCGACACGGCTGGAACGCTTCCCACTCTCCGAGAAGTTCGAGAGAAGAAGGAGGGCACTCCAGCCTGGGAACGAGATTATATAGAGTCCTGGTCCCGTGACTTATTGTTACTCCTGTTGTTCCCTGGGATATGTAGTCTTCTTCTGTGGACTGCACATTCAATAGAAGTATCCATACTTTACATGATGTTATGATGTGGAATACTGATAGCAAAATTACAAAATTACAAAACCATGACATTCCACCCCTTATTCTACGTTATTACATCATGGTAAATATATATATACATATATATACATATATATACACGTATGTAAAATTGTAATAGCTAAATAGTAGAATTGCATGTAACATAACTAAATGTACAACTATAATAACTAAAATACACTACACATGCAAACATATATATATAAATACATAAAATTATTGACTGCACTCCCCCAGCATTAAATTCCCTTGTGGCACACATTGAACATCCCCATCCTTCTGCATTACCCACCAAGTGCACCCAGGTCCCTGGGCAAAGACAGTTCCACGGATAGGTTTGCCCTTTCCAGAAGCTGGAAGGACCCAAACAGCTTTTCCCAACATGTTCTTTACATGTACAACAGGGACCTTATCTCCTTCTACAGTGTGTAGGGGGCTAGATTGACTAGGACCATCACGATTGACAGATCCTCTAGTATTGACCAACCAAGTGGCTTCTGCCAGATTCTTCTCCCAGTGCTTAAATGTTCCACCACCCATTGCTTTCAACATAGTTTTCAACAACCCATTATATCGTTCAATTTTACCAGAAGCTGGTGCATGGTAGGGAATATGATAAATCCACTCAATGCCATGATCTTTGGCCCAAGTATTTATAAGGGAATTTTTGAAATGTGTCCCATTATCAGATTCAATTCTTTCTGGGGTGCCATGTCGCCACAGGACTTGTTTCTCAAGACCTAATATCAACTTGTTTCTCAAGAGCAGTTGCATGGGGTACTGCGTATGTTTCAAGCCACCCAGTGGTTGCCTCTACCATAGTGAGTACATAACACTTACCACTGCGAGATCGTGGCAAGGTGATATAATCAACCTGCCACGCCTCCCCATATTTATACTTTTGCCATCGCCCTTCCTCCCAGAGAGGTTTCATCCTTTTGGCTTGTTTAATTATGGCACATGTTTCACAATCATGAATAATCTGCGCAATAGCGTTCATGGTTAAGTCCACCCCTCGGTCTCTGGCCCTATATGTCGCGTCTCTTCCTTGATGACCTGAGGTCTCATGAGCCCATTGAGCTAGAAATAATTCACTATTATTCTGCCAGTCCAAGTCAATTTGAGCCACCTCAATTTTGGTAGCTTTATCTACCTGATGGTTGTTTTGTTGTTCTTCAGTAGCCCGACTTTTGGGCACATGTGCATCCACATGACGCACCTTTACAACCATATTCTTTGTTCCGGCAGCAATGTCCTTCCATAATTCAGCGGCCCAAACAGATTTTCCCCTCCGTTCCCAGTTGTTTTGTTCCCACCTCTGTAACCACCCCCATAAGGCATTTGCCACCATCCATGAGTCAGTGTAAAGATACAGCATTGGCCACCTCTCCTGTTCAGCAACATCTAAGGCCAGCTGGACAGCTTTTACCTCTGCAAACTGACTTGATTCTCCCTTACCTTCGGTGGCCTCTGCAACCTGTCGTGTGGGGCTCCACACAGCAGCTTTCCATTTGCGATGCTTCCCTACAATGCGACATGATCCGTCAGTGAATAGGGCATATTTCTTTTCATTTTCTGGCAATTCGTTGTATGGTGGGGCCTCTTTAGCACGTGATACCTCTTCTGCTGGTGATGTTCCAAACCTTTTATCTTCAGGCCAGTCCATGATTACCTCTAGGATTCCTGGACGATTGAGGTTTCCCATTCGCGCTCGCTGTGTAATCAGCGTAATCCACTTGCTCCAGGTGACATCGGTAGCATGATGAGTGGAGGGAACCTGTCCTTTGAACATCCAGTTCAGCACTGGCAGTCGAGGTGCCATAAGGAGCTGTGTTTCAGTCCCAACTACTTCGGAAGCAGCCCGAACCCCCTCATACGCGGCTAAGATCTCCTTCTCAGTTGGAGTGTAGCACTCTTCAGACCCCTTATATGATCGACTCCAGAATCCCAGGGGTCGGCCTCGGGTCTCTCCTGAGGCTCTTTGCCACAAACTCCAAGTGGGGCCTTTCTCTCCAGCAGCAGTGTACAGGATGTTCTTTACATCCTGTCAAGTCCTTACTGGCCCCAGAGCTACAGCTCGGGCTATCTCTTGTTTAATCTGTTCGAAAGCCTGCTGCTGCTCAGGGCCCCATGCAAAATCGTTCTTCTTCCGCGTCACCTGATAAAGGGGGCTTACAATGAGGCTGTAGTTTGGAATGTGCATCCTCCAAAAGCCTACTGCACCCAGGAAAGATTGTGTCTCTTTCTTGCTAGTTGGTGGAGACATGGCAGTGATTTTGTCGATCACATCTGTTGGGATGTGACGACGTCCATCCTACCACTTTATACCTAAGAACTGAATTTCCTGGGCAGGTCCTTTTACTTTGCTTCGCTTAATAGCAAAGCCGGCTTGTAGAAGAATTTGGATCATCTGCTCTCCTTTTGTGAAAACCTCTTCTGCTGTATCACCCCACACAACAATGTCATCAATGTACTGCAGGTGTTCAGGAGCACCACCCTGTTCCAGTACAGTTTGGACCAACCCATGGCAAATGGTTGGGCTGTGTTTCCACCCCTGGGGCAAACGGTTCCAAGTATACTGAATGCCCCTCCAGGTGAAGGCAAACTGTGGCTTACATTCTGCAGCCAAAGGAATAGAGAAGAAGGCATTGGCAATGTCAATGGTGGCATACCATTTGGCTGCTTTTGACTCCAGCTCGTACTGGAGTTCCAACATGTCCGGCACAGCAGCGCTCAATGGGGGTGTGACCTCATTCAGGCCACGGTAGTCTACTGTCAGCCTCCATTCTCCACTGGCTTTACGCACTGGCCATATGGGACTGTTAAAAGGTGAGTGAGTTTTACTGATCACTCCCTGATTCTCCAACTGGCGAATCAAATCATGAATGGGGAGCAAGGAATCCCTGTTGGTGCGATACTGCCATCTGTGCACTGTCTTTGTAGCAATCGGTACCTGCTGCTCTTTTACTCGTAGCAGCCCCACAACAGACGGGTCCTCTGACAGGCCAGGCAAAACAGACAGCTGCTTAATGTTGTCCATATCTACAGCAGCTATCCCAAAGGCCCATCGATACCCCTTAGGATCCTTGAAATGCCCCCTTCTGAGGTAATCAATACCTAGTATACATGGAGCCCCTGGGCCAGTCACAATAGGATGTTTTTGCCAGTCTTTGCCAGTGAGGCTTATTTCAGCCTCCAGCACAGTCAATTCTTGAGAGCCCCCAGTCACTCCAGAAATATGGATTGATTCTGTCCCTTCATGACTGGAGGGCATTAGGGTGCACTGTGCACCGGTATCCACCAGTGCCTTATATTTCTGTGGTTCTGATGTGCCAGGCCATCGAATCCACACAGTCCAATAAACTCTATTATCCCTTTCCCTCCCCTGACTGAGGGCAGGGCCCCTCTATTGGTTACCTGTGATGACTGGAGCAACTCCACTGGTGGTTGGTATGTCTAGTAGTTCTTTCACCCGTGCTCGTAGTGCAGACGTGGGCTGATCATGCCACTTCCTCATGTCTTCTCCACGGTCACGTAGGTAGCGCCACATGGAAACACGCGGTGCAATCGTACTGTTGTTCTTTGCTCGAGCTGGGAAGCGTGTGCGTTTAACAGCTGAGACTTTTGATGATGCAGGTGAGGAGTAGGACTGGACTAGTTTGATCAGATCCTTCATTAGACCTGGTGGCCCATACGAGGATTGACCTTCATCAGTTGTTTCTGATACTATTACGGGATCATTACGATTAGTTGATGGAAACAATTTCTTGCACATTTCATCTACTCGGTTTTCTAGCCGTGAGATGGCAGAAACTGCGGCATGCAGTTGAGGGAGCTGCTGATCGGTGGTTTGAAGCATTATAATCAGCTCAACAACTCGGGGCCATCTGTCCACGAACCCTTTAGAACCTGTTACCAATGACTGTGCAATTCTCTCTGGTGCTGTACTTGTGATTTTCTGCCACATGTCAGGATCGGCCCTCACTCTCTCAGGGTCAAGTTCGCTTGGATCAGGGCTGTACAACATTTTCGCCATGGCCAATTCCCTCAGGCGCTGAATACCTTTTTGGACGGTATTCCAACTATCAAATTTAGGCTTCAAAGCATCCTTATAGGGGTACCTTTCTCTCATGGCTTCTAACAGCCGCAACCAGAGAGTGGCAGCTCCATCCGAACATCTGCTAATCCCTCTGTCGATACCTGCATCTTGGGCAATGCTTCCTAGTTGGCGAGCTTCATTACCATCTAGAGACAAGCTGTTGGCCCCGTTGTCCCAGCAGCGAAGCAACCAAGCAAGGATACCTTCATCTTGACGCCGTGTGAACTCCTTTCTTGAGCCTTGGATTTCAGTCAGCTTCAGAGGTCGACAATAGGTGATTTCCTCCTCATCATCAGTCTCTTCTTCATGCCTCTTTGCTTTTTTCGGTACTGCTCCATGCCCGGCACCTGGGTCTTCTGCTGCCCCCCCCTGTGCTTCTCCTTCTTTTCGTTCTAGACGCATGGACACCCGTTTCCATTTCTTGCCTTCCACAGGGGCAACTGATATTGCTACTGATGCCTCCTGTGACTGATCAGAATTAACTTGGGCTTGAATCTCAGATCGGAAACTCTCTCTCTCCAGAATAGTATGATACAAAGCACGGTATGCATAAGCCAAACCCCACATAAGGTTTACCTCCTTAGATCTCTGACCCAAATACTCACTTAATTTCTTAGGGTCCCTTAGGTGTTCAAGAGTGAAATCCCATGACACTGCGGGTCCCCATGCTTCTAAGACTTTTCCTAAACCTTTCCATATTCCCTGCCAGTCATCATTCTCTGGTTCTGGAGGAGACTTCCGCATAGAACGAATGCATAGGAACATGTATGCATTCATTAATAGTGATAACATGGATGCAAGTATGAACCCTATCTCAGTTATTGAAAGGTGTGTGGAAATCTGAGAGTACAACCTAAATAAAAAGGGTTCTTTTAGCCTGTACAATGAATTAAACATGGTGCTGTTTGTAAAATTGCCTGTTTCATCTGGGAAGCAAGTGCTTGTAAGATTCGCAATTCCATCTGGGGTGTAGGTGCCAAAATTCTGACCATACCACATCTCGTAAAAGTACCAGGCAGGTGTCTCCATCAGTATCCACCTTATTAGGCTATATATCTGCACAATTCCACAACACCAAATTATGGTGTTAATAGTTGACCAACACTTTAAGAAGATCATAATTGCTTTCAATCCCTTAAACAGAGCAACTGGGATGAAGAGTGGATTCATAGCTGGCAGGCTCTGTAAAAGTCAGAGCTAGCTAGCTTTGCTCTAAGGGAGAAAGAAATCCCTTTCTTTTCTACACAAAAGTTAGATAGCAATGCTGAGAATGTGCAGCAGCCCTTAATGTTGACAATTTGTCTGGTATTTCAAGGTCACGTTCTACGTGAGCAGCTACGGAAAGATAGCGCTCCCAACACTCCCGTAACGAAGCTCTTTAAGAGCAAAGAGAGAGTCATTCTGAAAGCTAAAAAGCTCTATGCCCGCATTCTCCACCAAAAATCTGTCACGGGTTACTTAGATTTACCTATGCCCGTGACAGGGGAAGCCACCCCACGGCCCCCCCCCGGGGCCCGGAAAGGAGGGGGAAAAGGGGAGTGGGATAAAACAGCGACAATCTAAGGAGGAAAAACTTATTTTACTAAATATGATATCGAAATATAAGATAACACAATATAATATAATTGAGGCTAACAAAATCGAACGAAACAGAGAGAGAGAGTCTCCGAAAACCGAGAGGCCTACTGTGAACTCTAGGCGACACGGCTGGAACGCTTCCCACTCTCCGAGAAGTTCGAGAGAAGAAGGAGGGCACTCCAGCCTGGGAACGAGATTATATAGAGTCCTGGTCCCGTGACTTATTGTTACTCCTGTTGTTCCCTGGGATATGTAGTCTTCTTCTGTGGACTGCACATTCAATAGAAGTATCCATACTTGACATGATGTTATGATGTGGAATACTGATAGCAAAATTACAAAATTACAAAACCATGACAATGGGATATGGGATATGGGATATGGGATATGGGATGTGGGATATGGGATGTGGGATATGGGATATGGGATATGGGATATGGGGGGATATGGGACATGGGGGGATATGGGATATGGGGGATATGGGGACATGGGGTGGCCCTTGGGAGACATTGAGGTCCCTGTGGTGACACTGAGCTGTACCCGTTGTCCCCCATTGTCCCATTGTCCCATTGTCCCATTGTCCCATTATTGTCCAATTGTCCCATTATTGTCCCATTATTGTCCCATTGTCCCATTGTCCCATTATTGTCCCATTGTCCCATTGTCCCATTGTCCCATTGTCCCATTGTCCCATTATTGTCCAATTGTCCCATTGTCCCATTGTCCCATTGCCCCATTGTCCCATTATTGTCCCATTGTCCCATTATTGTCCAATTATTGTCCCATTGTCCCATTGTCCCATTATTGTCCCATTGTCCCATTGTCCCATTGTCCCATTGTCCCATTGTCCCATTATAGTCCCATTGTCCCATTATTGTCCCATTATTGCCCCTTGTCCCATTGTCCCATTGTCCCATTGTCCCATTGTCCCATTATTGTCCCATTATTGTCCCATTGTCCCATTGTCTCATTATTGTCCCATTGTCCCATTGTCCCATTATTGTCCCATTATTGTCCCATTGTCCCATTGTCCAATTATTGTCCCATTATTATCCCATTAATGTCCCATTATTGTCCCATTGTCCCATTGTCCCATTGTCCCATTATTGTCCCATTGTCCCATTGTCCCATTATTGTCCCATTATTGTCCCATTATTGTCCCATTGTCCCATTGTCCCATTATTGTCCAATTGTCCATTATTGTCCCATTATTGTCCCATTATTGTCCCATTATTGTCCCATTGTCCCATTGTCCCATTGTCCCATTGTCCCATTATTGTCCCATTGTCCCATTGTCCCATTGTCCCATTGTCCCATTGTCCTATTATTGTCCCATTGTCCCATTGTCCCATTGTCCTATTATTGTCCCATTGTCCCATTGTCCCATTGTCCCATTGTCCCATTATTGTCCCATTATTGTCCCATTATTGTCCCATTGTCCCATTATTGTCCCATTGTCCCATTGTCCCATTGTCCCATTATTGTCCCATTATTGTCCCATTGTCCCATTGTCCCATTGTCCCATTATTGTCCCATTGTCCCATTGTCCCATTGTCCCATTATTGTCCCATTATTGTCCCATTATTGTCCCATTGTCCCATTATTGTCCCATTGTCCCATTGTCCCATAGTCCCATTGTCCCATTATTGTCCCATTATTCTCCCATTGTCTCATTATTGTCCCATTGTCCCATTGTCCCATTATTGTCCCATTGTCCCATTATTGTCCCATTGTCCCATTGTCCCATTATTTCCCATTGTCCCATTGTCCCATTATTGTCCCATTGTCCCATTGTCCCATTGTCCCATTATTATCCCACTGTCCCATTTTCCCATTGTCCCATTGTCCCATTGTCCCATTGTCCCATTATTGTCCCATTATTGTCCCATTGTCCAATTATTGTCCCATTATTGTCCCATTATTGTCCCCCATTGTCCCATTGTCCCATTGTCCCATTGTCCCATTATTGTCCCATTATTGTCCCATTATTGTCCCATTGTCCCATTATTGTCCCATTATTGTCCCATTGTCCCATTGTCCCATTGTCCCATTGTCCCATTATTGTCCCATTGTCCCATTGTCCCATTACTGTCCCATTATTGTCCCATTGTCCCATTGTCCCATTGTCCCATTGTCCCATTGTCCCATTATTGTCCCATTGTCCCATTGTCCCATTATTGTTCCATTATTGTCCCATTGTCCCATTATTGTCCCATTGTCCCATTGTCCCATTGTCCCATTGTCCCATTATTGTCCCATTATTGTCCCATTGTCACATTATTGTCCCATTATTGTCCCATTGTCCCATTATTTCCCATTGTCCCATTGTCCCATTATTGTCCCATTGTCCCATTGTCCCATTGTCCCATTGTCCCATTATTGTCCCATTATTGTCCCATTGTCCCATTGTCCCATTGTCCCATTATTGTCCCATTATTGTCCCATTGTCCCATTATTGTCCCATTGTCCCATTGTCCCATTGTCCCATTGTCCCATTATTGTCCCATTATTGTCCCATTGTCCCATTGTCCCACTGTCCCATTATTGTCCCATTGTCCCATTGTCCCATTGTCCCATTGTCCCATTATTGTCCCATTATTCTCCCATTGTCTCATTATTGTTCCATTGTCCCATTGTCCCATTGTCCCATTGTCCCATTATTGTCCCATTGTCCCATTGTCCCATTATTGTCCCATTGTCCCATTGTCCCATTGTCCCATTATTGTCCCATTGTCCCATTGTCCCATTATTGTCCCATTATTGTCCCATTGTCCCATTGTCCCATTATTGTCCCATTGTCCCATTGTCCCATTGTCCCATTATTGTCCCATTATTCTCCCATTGTCTCATTATTGTTCCATTGTCCCATTGTCCCATTGTCCCATTGTCCCATTATTGTCCCATTGTCCCATTGTCCCATTATTGTCCCATTGTCCCATTGTCCCATTGTCCCATTATTGTCCCATTGTCCCATTGTCCCATTGTCCCATTGTCCCATTATTGTCCCATTGTCCCATTGTCCCATTATTGTCCCATTGTCCCATTATTGTCCCACTGTCCCATTGTCCCATTGTCCCATTGTCCCATTATTGTCCCATTGTCCCATTATTGTCCCATTGTCCCATTATTGTCCCATTATTGTCCCATTGTCCCATTATTGTCCCATTGTCCCATTGTCCCATTGTCCCATTGTCCCATTATTGTCCCATTATTGTCCCATTGTCCCATTGTCCCATTATTGTCCCATTGTCCCATTGTCCCATTATTTCCCATTGTCCCATTGTCCCATTATTGTCCCATTGTCCCATTGTCCCATTGTCCCATTATTATCCCACTGTCCCATTGTCCCATTATTGTCCCATTGTCCCATTGTCCCATTGTCCCATTGTCCCATTATTGTCCCATTATTGTCCCATTGTCCCATTGTCCCATTGTCCCATTATTGTCCCATTATTGTCCCATTGTCCCATTATTGTCCCATTGTCCCATTGTCCCATTGTCCCATTGTCCCATTATTGTCCCATTATTGTCCCATTGTCCCATTGTCCCACTGTCCCATTATTGTCCCATTGTCCCATTGTCCCATTGTCCCATTGTCCCATTATTGTCCCATTATTCTCCCATTGTCTCATTATTGTTCCATTGTCCCATTGTCCCATTGTCCCATTGTCCCATTATTGTCCCATTGTCCCATTGTCCCATTATTGTCCCATTGTCCCATTGTCCCATTGTCCCATTATTGTCCCATTGTCCCATTGTCCCATTATTGTCCCATTATTGTCCCATTGTCCCATTGTCCCATTATTGTCCCATTGTCCCATTGTCCCATTGTCCCATTATTGTCCCATTATTCTCCCATTGTCTCATTATTGTTCCATTGTCCCATTGTCCCATTGTCCCATTGTCCCATTATTGTCCCATTGTCCCATTGTCCCATTATTGTCCCATTGTCCCATTGTCCCATTGTCCCATTATTGTCCCATTGTCCCATTGTCCCATTGTCCCATTGTCCCATTATTGTCCCATTGTCCCATTGTCCCATTATTGTCCCATTGTCCCATTATTGTCCCACTGTCCCATTGTCCCATTGTCCCATTGTCCCATTATTGTCCCATTGTCCCATTATTGTCCCATTGTCCCATTGTCCCATTATTGTCCCATTATTGTCCCATTGTCCCATTATTGTCCCATTGTCCCATTGTCCCATTGTCCCATTGTCCCATTATTGTCCCATTATTGTCCCATTGTCCCATTGTCCCATTATTGTCCCATTGTCCCATTGTCCCATTATTTCCCATTGTCCCATTGTCCCATTATTGTCCCATTGTCCCATTGTCCCATTGTCCCATTATTATCCCACTGTCCCATTGTCCCATTGTCCCATTGTCCCATTGTCCCATTATTGTCCCATTATTGTCCCATTGTCCCATTATTGTCCCATTGTCCCATTGTCCCATTGTCCCATTATTGTCCCATTATTGTCCCATTGTCCCATTGTCCCATTGTCCCATTATTGTCCCACTGTCCCATTGTCCCATTGTCCCATTGTCCCATTATTGTCCCATTATTGTCCCATTATTGTCCCATTGTCCCATTATTGTCCCATTGTCCCATTGTCCCATTATTGTCCCATTATTGTCCCATTGTCCCATTGTCCCATTGTCCCATTATTGTCCCATTATTGTCCCTTTGTCCCATTGTCCCATTGTCCCATTGTCCCATTAATGTCCCATTATTGTCCCATTGTCCCATTGTCCCATTGTCCCATTATTGTCCCATTATTGTCCCATTATTGTCCCATTGTCCCATTGTCCCATTGTCCCATTGTCCAATTATTGTCCCATTGTCCCATTATTGTCCCACTGTCCCATTGTCCCATTGTCCCATTGTCCCATTATTGTCCCATTGTCCCATTGTCCCATTATTGTCCCATTGTCCCATTATTGTCCCACTGTCCCATTGTCCCATTGTCCCATTGTCCCATTATTGTCCCATTGTCCCATTATTGTCCCATTGTCCCATTGTCCCATTATTGTCCCATTGTCCCATTATTTCCCATTGTCCCATTGTCCCATTATTGTCCCATTGTCCCATTGTCCCATTATTGTCCCATTATTGTCCCATTGTCCCATTATTGTCCCATTGTCCCATTGTCCCATTGTCCCATTATTGTCCCATTGTCCCATTATTGTCCCATTGTCCCATTGTCCCATTATTGTCCCATTATTGTCCCACTGTCCCATTGTCCCATTGTCCCATTGTCCCATTATTGTCCCATTATTGTCCCATTGTCCCATTGTCCCATTGTCCCATTATTGTCCCATTATTGTCCCATTATTGTCCCATTGTCCCCATTATTGTCCCATTGTCCCATTGTCCCATTGTCCCATTATTGTCCCATTGTCCCATTATTGTCCCTTTGTCCCATTGTCCCATTGTCCCATTATTGTCCCATTATTGTCCCATTGTCTCATTATTGTCCCATTATTGTCCCAATATTGTCCCATTGTCCCATTATTGTCCCACTGTCCCATTGTCCCATTATTGTCCCATTGTCCCATTGTCCCATTTTCCCATTATTGTCCCATTATTGTCCCATTGTCCCATTGTCCCATTATTGTCCCATTATTGTCCCATTGTCCCATTGTCCCATTGTCCCATTATTGTCCCATTGTCCCATTGTCCCATTATTGTCCCTATTGTCCCATTGTCCCATAGTTCTCAGTGGAGGTCCCTGCACTGTCGGCTCTGTTGGAGCTGTTGGGCTGTGGAGCTGCGGCTGTTCTGTGCTGCACGCATGGACAAGGCTGGGCTGCCCCACAGCGGCCCCATAGCCGCCCCATAGCCGCCCCATAGCCGCCCCATAGCGGCCCCATAGCCGCCCCATAGCCGCCCCATAGCGGCCCCATAGCGGCCTTATAGCCGCCCCATAGCCACCCCATAGCGGCCCCATAGCGGCCCCATAGGCCCCCATTCCCCCATAGAAGCTTCAGAGGGCCCCTGTTCCCCCAGAAGCCCTCCATTCCCCCATAGGCTCCCCATGTCCCCTTAAGGTCCCACACCCCTATAGCCCCCCATCCCACTCCCCATAGGCTCCCCCATCCCACATAGGGTTTCCCCCCCATCCCACCCCCCATAGGGTTCTCACCCCCCATAGGGTCCCCACACCCCATACACCCCCCGTTCCCCCATAGTGTCCCCATCCCCCACAGGCCCCCAAACCCCATAGACCCCCCATCCCCCCATAGCCCCACATCAGAGGGTCTCCAGCCCCCATAAGCCCCCCATCCCACACCCCATAGCCCCCCCGAACCCCATAGATACCCCTCACCCCTATAGGCTCCCATATCCCCCATAGGCCTTGCTGTCCCCATAGGCCCTGCACACCCCATAGGCCCCCATTCCCCCATAGGGTCTCACTCCCCATAGGCCCCCATTCCCCCATAGGGTCTCACACTCCATAGGCCCCATAGATTCCCCCATAGGGTCTCACACCCCATAGGCCCCATAGATTCCCCCATAGGGTCTCACACCCCATAGGCCCCATAGATTCCCCCATAGGGTCTCACACCCCATAGGCCCCATAGATTCCCCCATAGGGTCTCACACCCCATAGGCCCCATAGATTCCCCCATAGGGTCTCACACCCCATAGGCCCCATAGATTCCCCCATAGGGTCTCACACCCCATAGGCCCCATAGATTCCCCCATAGGGTCTCACACCCCATAGGCCCCATAGATTCCCCCATAGGGTCTCACACCCCATAGGCCCCATAGATTCCCCCATAGGGTCTCACACCCCATAGGCCCCATAGATTCCCCCATAGGGTCTCACACCCCATAGGCCCCATAGATTCCCCCATAGGGTCTCACACCCCATAGGCCCCATAGATTCCCCCATAGGGTCTCACACCCCATAGGCCCCCATTCCCCCATAGGGTCTCACACCCCATAGGCCCCCATTCTCCCATAGGGTCTCACACCCCATAGGCCCCCCATTCCCCCATAGGGTCTCACACCCCATAGGCCCCATAGATTCCCCCATAGGGTCTCACACCCCATAGGCCCCCATTCCCCCATAGGGTCTCACACCCCATAGGCCCCATAGATTCCCCCATAGGGTCTCACACCCCATAGGCCCCATAGATTCCCCCATAGGGTCTCACACCCCATAGGCCCCATAGATTCCCCCATAGGGTCTCACACCCCATAGGCCCCCATTCCCCCCTAGGCCCCCCATTCCCCCATAGGCTCCCCCTGCCCCACAGCCCCCATATCCCCCCCAGGCCCTGGCCCAGCTGCTGGCCCAGCTGCAGGAGCTGCTGCACAAACACACGGGGCCGGAGGTGCTGCGAGCGGCCGCCCGCGCTTTGGGGTCCTTCTGTGACCCACAAGTGCCGCTATGGGGCAGAGCCGACCTCGTCAGGAGCCGCCTGGGGAGACCCCATAGAGACCCCATAGAGCCCCATAGAGAACATAGAGACCCCATAGAGCCCCTTAGAGCCCCATAGAGCCCCATAGAGACCCCATAGAGCCCCATAGAGACCCCATAGAGACCCCATAGAGACCCATAGAGCCCCATAGAGACCCCATAAAGACCCATAGAGCCCTATAGAGACCCCATAGAGACCCCATAGAGACCCATAGAGCCCCATAGAGACCCCATAAAGACCCATAGAGCCCCATAGAGAACATAGAGACCCCATAGAGCCCCTTAGAGCCCCATACAGACCCTTAGAGCCCCATAGAGACCCACAGCACCCCATAGCCAAGTGGGAGTGGGGGGCCAAGGAGCTGCTGGGGGTGAGATATGGGGCCTTATGGGGTCCATATGGGGCTGTTATGGGGTTATGGGGGATCCCATATGGATCCAGGCAGCTGCTGGGGGTGAGATATGGGTCCATAGGGGGTCATTATGGGGGTTATGGGGTCACTATTGTGGTTATGGGGTTACTATTGGGGTCATTGTTGCGGTTATGGGGTTGTTATTGGGATTATGGGGTCACTGTTGGGGTTACGGTGCCATTATTGGGGTTATGGGGTTGTTATTGGGATCATTATTGGGGTTTATGGGGTCATGATTGTGGTTATGGGGTGGATATTGTGGTTATGGGGTTATGGGGGGTTATGGGGTTATGGGGTGGTTATGTGGTGGTTATGGGGTTATGGGGTGGTTATGGGGTGGTTATGGGGTGGTTATGGGGTGGTTATGGGGTGGCTATGGGGTTATGGGGTGGTTATGGGGTTATGGGGTGGTTATGGGGTGGTTATGGGGTTATGGAGGGGTTATGGGGTGGTTATGGGGTGGTTATGGCGTTATGGGGTGGTTATGGGATGGTTATGGGGTGGTTATTGTGGTTATGGGGTTATGGGGTGGTTATGGGGTGGTTATGGGGTTATGGGGTTATGGGGTGGTTATGGGATTATGGGGGGGTTATGGGGTGGTTATGGGGTTATGGGGGGGTTATGGGGTGGTTATGGGGTTATGGGGTGGTTATGGGGTTATGGGGTTATGGGGTGGTTATGGGGTGGTTATGGGGTTATGGGGTGGTTATGGGATGGTTATGGGGTGGTTATTGTGGTTATGGGGTTATGGGGTGGTTATGGGGTGGTTATGGGGTTATGGGGTTATGGGGTGGTTATGGGGTTATGGGGTTATGGGGGGGTTATGGGGTGGTTATGGGGTTATGGGGTGGTTATGGGGTTATGGGGGGGTTATGGGGTGGTTATGGGGTTATGGGGTGGTTATGGGGTTATGGGGTTATGGGGTGGTTATGGGGTTATGGGGTTATGGGGTGGTTATGGGGTGGTTATGGGGTTATGGGGTTATGGGGGGGTTATGGGGTGGTTATGGGGTTATGGGGTGGTTATGGGGTGGTTATGGGGTGGTTATGGGGTTATGGGGTGGTTATTGGGTGGTTATGGGGTGGTTATGGGGTTATGGGGTGGTTATGGGGTTATGGGGTGGTTATGGGGTGGTTATGGGGTTATGGGGTGGTTATGGGGTTATGGGGTGGTTATGGGGTGGTTATGGGGTTATGGGGTTATGGGGTGGTTATGGGGTTATGGGGTGGTTATGGGATTATGGGGTGGTTATGGGGTGGTTATGGGGTGGTTATGGGGTTATGGGGTGGTTATTGGGTGGTTATGGGGTGGTTATGGGGTTATGGGGTGGTTATGGGATTATGGGGTGGTTATGGGGTGGTTATGGGGTTATGGGGTGGCTATGGGGTCATATGGGGTGGTTATGAGGGGATATGGGGGGTATGGGGCATTCCTAAGGGGGCACTGCGTGTAGGTGAGATATGGGGGAAATAAAGGGGATAGGGGGTGGAGATGGGGTGGGTATGGGGGGTATGGGGGGGTTATGGGGGGATATGGGGTCATATGGGGTGGTTATGGGGTGGTTATGGTGTCATATGGGGCGGATATAGGGTCATATAGGGGGATGTGGGGGGGTTATGGGGGTTATGGGGTCATATGGGGGGATATGGGGTCATATGGGGGGATATGGGGTAATACGGGGGGATATGGGGTGGATATATGGGGGTTATGGGGGGATATGGGGCTGGGGGTTGGGGTTATGGGGTGGATATGTGGGGATATGGGGTGGTTATGGGGGAATATGGGGCCATATGGGGGATATAGGGTCATATGGTGGGATATGGGGTGGTTATGGGGGGATATGGGGTCATATGGGGAAGATATGGGGTCATATGGGTGGTTATAGGGGAATATGGGGTCATATGGGGTGGTTATGGGGGGCTGTGGGGTGGTTATGGGGGGATATGGGGTCATATGGGGGAGATATGTGGTGGTTATGGGGGGATATGAGGGGTATGGGGTCATATGGGGGGATATGGGGTGGATATGGGGGGATGTGGGGTAGTTATGGGGCCATATGGGGGATATGGGGGGATATGAGATGGTTATGGGGGGACATGGGGGATATAGGGGGGTTATGGGGGGATATGGGGCTTGGGGTTGGGGTTATGGGGTGATTATGGGGGGGATATGGGGTGGCTATGGGGTATATGGGTTGGGTATGGGGGGATATGGGGGAGTTATGGGGTCATATAGGGGGCATATCGGGGAGATATGGGGTGGTTATGGCGTCTTATGGGGGGATATGGGATAGTTATGGGGGGATATGGGGTGGGAATGGGGTCATATGGGGGGATATTAGGCCATATGGGGTGGTTATGTGCTCATATAGTGGGGTATGGGGTGGATATGGGGTTATATAGGGGGCTATGGGGTGGTTATGGGGCCATATGGAGGGCTATGGGGTCTTATAGGGGGGGTATGGGGTGGTTATGGGGTCTTATGGGGCCATATGGGGGGATATGGGGTCATATGGGGGTGTATGGGGTGGTTATGGGGTGGGAAATGGGGGGTATGGGGTGGTTATGGGGTCATATGGAGGGATATGGGTGGGTTATGGAGTCATATGGGGGGATATGGGGTCATATGGGGTGGTTATGGGGCCATATGGGGCCATATGGGGGGATATGGGGTCTTATAGTGGGGGTATGGGGTTCTTATGGGGCCATATGGGGTGGTTATGGTGTCATATAGTGGGGTATGGGGTGGATATGGGGTCATATAGGGGGCTATGGGGTGGTTATGGGGTGGGAAATGGTTATGGGGTGGTTATGGGGTGCCCCCCATCTCCCCATAGATCGCCATGGAGTTCTGTGTGGGTTCGGCCGCCGACCTGCTGCAACGTAAGTGGGGGATGGGGGCACATGTGGGGCTATGGGTCTCTATGGGTCTCTATGGTTCCCTATGGGGTGCTATGGGGTCTCTATGGGTCTCTATTGGGTCTCTATGGGTCACTATGGCTCTCTGTGGGTCTCTATGGGTCACTATGGGGTCTCCATGGGTTGCTATGGGTCTTAATGGGGTCTATGGGTCGCTATGAGTCACTGTGGGTCTCTATGGGTCTCTATGGATCTCTATGGGTTTCTATGGATTTCTATGGGTGTCTATGGGGTCTCTATGGGTCTCTATGGGGTCAGTAGGTCTCTATGGGTCTCCATGGGTCTGTGTGTGTCCCTATGGGGTCCCTATGGGGTCTCAATGTGTCCCTATGTGTCCCTATGTGTCTCTATGGGTCTCTGTGGGTCCCAATGGGGTCTTTATGGGTTGCTATGGGGTCTATGAGTCTCTATGGATCTCTATGGGTCCCTATGGGGTCTTTGTGGGTCACTATGGGGTCTCTATGTGTCTCTATGTGTTCCTATGTGTCCCTAAGGGGTCTCTATGGGTCTCTATGGGTCTCTATGGGTCCCTATGTGTCCCTATGTGTCCCTATGGGTCTCTATGGGTCCCTATGGGTCCCTATGGGTCCCTATGGGTCTCTATGGGGTCAGTTGGACTCTATGGGTCTCTATATGTCTCTATGTGTCTCTATGTGTCTTTATGTGTCCAATGGGTCTATATGTGTCTCTGTGTGTCCCTATGGGGTCCCTATGGGGTCCCTATGGGGTCTCAATGGGTCTCTTTGGGTCCCTATGGGTCTCTATGGGTCTCTATGGGTCTCTATGGGTCTCAATTGGTCTCTATGGGTCCCTATGGGTCTCTATGAGGTCAATGGGTCTCTGTGTGTCCCTATGGTTCCCTATGGGTCCCTATGGGGTCCCTATGGGGTCGCTATGGGTCTCTATGTATCTGTGCCCCACAGCCCAGCACCCGTCGCTGCTGGAGGTTGAGATCGCCGCCATCATCCATGGGGCGCTGCACGGCCTGGCCTACAGGCACCGCATCCACGTCATACACAGGTCAGAACCCATAGCTGCCCCATAGACACCCCATAGAGACCCCATAGCTGCCCCATAGACACCCCATAGCTGCCCCATAGACACCCCATAGACACCCTATAGCTGCTCCATAGAGACCCCATAGAGACCCCATAGCTGCCCCATAGAGACCCCATAGCTGCCCCATAGCTGCCTCATAGAGACCCCATAGAGACCCCATAGGTCATAGGGTCAGGGGTCTCTATGGGGTCTCTAAGGGTCCCTATGGGGTCTCTATGGGTCTCTATGGGGTCAGGGGTCTCTATGGGTCTCTATGGGGTCAGGGGTCCCTATGGGGTCTCTATGGGTTCCTATCGGGTCCCTATGTGGTCTCTATGGGGTCAGGGGTCTCTATGGGGTATCTATAGGGTCTCTATGGGGTCCCTATGGGGTCTCTATGGGGTCTCTATGGGGTCCCTATGGGGTCTCTATGGGGTCAGGGGTCTCTATGGGGTCCCTATAGGGCCCCAAGGGGTCTCTATAGGGTCAGGCGTATCTATGGGGTCCCTATGGGGTCTCTATGGGTCTCTATGGGGTCAGGGGTCTCTATGGGGTCTCTATGGGGTCAGGGGTCTCTATGGGTCCCTATGGGGTCAGGGGACTCTATGGGTCTCTATAGGGTCCCTATGGGTTCTCTATGGGGTCAGAGGTCTCTATGGGTCTCTATGGGGTCTCTCTGGGGTCAGGGGTCACTATGGGTCCCTATGGGGTCTCTATGGGGTCCCTATTGGGTCAGGGGTCTCTATGGGGTCCCTATGGGGTCCCTATGGGATCTCTATGGGGTCAGGGGTCTCTATGGGGTCCCTATGGGGTCCCTATGGGGTCTCTATGGGTCTCTATGGGGTCAGGGGTCTCTATGGGGTCTCTATGGGGTCTCTATGGGGTCTCTATTGGTCCCTATGGGGTCTCTATGGGGTCTGGGGTCTCTACGGATCCCTATAGGGTCCCTATAGGGTCTCTATGGGTCCCTATGGGGTCCTTATGGGGTCTCTATGGGGTCAGGGGTCTGTATGGGGTCACTATGGGGTCTTTATGGGTTCTGTATGGGTCTCTATGAGTTCAGAGGTCCCTATGGGGTCCTTATGGGGTCTCTATGTGTCTCTATGGGGTCAGGGGTCTCTATGGGGTCTCTATGGGTCCCTATGGGGTCCCTATGGGGTCTCTATGGGTCCCTATGGGGTCACAATGGGTCTCTATGGGTCCCTATGGGGTCTCCATGGGTCCCTATAGCGTCCTTATGGGGTCTCTATGGGTCCCTATTGGGTCCCTATGGGTCTCTATGGTTCTCTGTGGGTCCCTATGGGGTCAGGGGTCTCTATGGGTCCCTATGGGGTCAGGGGACTCTATGGGTCCCTATAGGGTCCCTATGGGTTCTCTATGGGGTCAGAGGTCTCTATGGGTCTCTATGGGGTCTCTATGGGGTCAGGGGTCTCTATGGGTCCCTATGGGGTCAGGGGACTCTATGGGTCCCTATAGGGTCCCTATAAGTTCTCTATGGGGTCAGAGGTCTCTATGGGTCTCTATGGGGTCTCTCTGGGGTCAGGGGTCACTATGGGTCCCTATGGGGTCTCTATGGGGTCCCTATTGGGTCAGGGGTCTCTATGGGGTCCCTATGGGGTCCCTATGGGATCTCTATGGGGTCAGGGGTCTCTATGGGGTCCCTATGGGGTCTCTATGGGTCTCTATGGGGTCAGGGGTCTCTATGGGGTCTCTATGGGGTCTCTATTGGTCCCTATGGGGTCTCTATGGGGTCTGGGGTCTCTACGGATCCCTATAGGGTCCCTATAGGGTCTCTATGGGTCCCTATAGGGTCCTTATGGGGTCTCTATGGGGTCAGGGGTCTGTATGGGGTCACTATGGGGTCTTTATGGGTTCTGTATGGGTCTCTATGGGTTCAGAGGTCCCTATGGGGTCCCTATGGGGTCTCTATGTGTCTCTATGGGGTCAGGGGTCTCTATGGGTCCCTATGGGGTCAGGGGACTCTATGGGTCCCTATAGGGTCCCTATGGGTTCTCTATGGGGTCAGAGGTCTCTATGGGTCTCTATGGGGTCTCTCTGGGGTCAGGGGTCACTATGGGTCCCTATGGGGTCTCTATGGGGTCCCTATGGGGTCCCTATGGGGTCTCTATGGGGTCAGGGGTCTCTATGGGGTCCCTATGGGGTCCCTATGGGGTCTCTATGGGTCTCTATGGGGTCAGGGGTCTCTATGGGGTCTCTATTGGTCCCTATGGGGTCTCTATGGGGTCTGGGGTCTCTACGGATCCCTATAGGGTCCCTATGGGGTCTCTATGGGTCCCTATGGGGTCCTTATGGGGTCTCTATGGGTCCCTATGGGGTCCCTATGGGGTCTCTATGGGGTCAGAGTTCTCTATGGGTCCCTATGGGGTCCCTATAGGGTCTCTATGGGGTCAGGGGTCTGTATGGGGTCTCTATGGAGTCTTTATGGGTTCTGTATGGGTCTCTATGGGTTCAGGGGTCCCTATGGGGTGCCTATGGGGTCTCTATGTGTCTCTATGGGGTCAGGGGTCTCTATGGGGTCTCTATGGGTCCCTATGGGGTCCCTATGGGGTCTCTATGGGGTCAGTAGTCTCTATGGGGTCTCTATGGGTCCCTATGGGGTCTCTATGTGTCCCTATAGGGTCCCTATTGCGTCTCTATGGGTCCCTATGGGGTCTCTGTGGGTCCTTATGGGGTCTCTATGGGTCCCTATGGGGCCTCTATGGGGTCTGGGGTCTCTACGGGTCCCTATAGGGTCCCTATGGGGTCTCTATGGGGTAAAGGGTCTCTATGGGTCCCTATGGGTTCCCTATAGGGTCTCTATGGGGTCAGGGGTCTCCATGTGTCTCTATAGGGTCAGGGGTCCCTATGGGGTCTCTATGGGTCCCTATGGGGTCTCTATGGGTCACTATGGGTCCCTATGGGGTCTCTATGGGTCTCTATGGGGTCTCTATGGGGTCTCTATGGGTCCCTGTGGGGTCCCTATGGGGTCTCTATGGGTCCCTGTGGGGTCCCTATGGGGTCTCTATTGGTCCCTATGCGGTCCCTATGGGGTCTCTATGGGTCTCTATGGGTCTCTTTGGGTCCATATGGGGTCTCTATGGGTCCCTATAGGGTCCCTATGGGGTCTCTATGGGTCTCTATGGGGTCTCTATGGGTCCCTGTGGGGTATCTATGGGTCTCTATGGGTCCCTATGGGGACTCTATGGGTCACTATGGGTCTCTATGGGTCCTTATGGGGTCTCTATGGGGTCTCTATGGGTCCCTATAGTGTCCCTATGGGGTCTCTATGTGTCTCTATGGGTCTCAATGGGGTCTCTATGGGTCCCTATGGGGTCTCTATGGGTCTCTATGGGTCTCTATGGGTCCCTATGGGGTCTCTATGGGTCCCTATAGGGTCCATATGGGGTCTCTATGGGTCTCTATGGGTCCCTATGGGGACTCTATGTGTCTCTATGGGTCCTTATGGGGTCTCTATGGGTCCCTATGGGGTCCCTATTGGTCTCTATGGGTCCCTATGGGTCCCTTTGGGGTCTCTATGGGTCCCTATGTGTCTCTATGGGTCTCTATGGGTCTCTATGTGTCCTTATGTGGTCTCTATGAGTCCCTATGGGTCTCTATGGGTCCCTATGGGGTATCTATGGGTCTCTATGTGTCTCTATGGTTCCCTATGTGTCTCTATGGGTCTCTATGGGTCTCTATGTGTCCTTATGGGGTCTCTATGGGTCCCTATGGGTCTCTATGGGTCTCTATGGGTCCCTATGGGGTCTCTATGGGTCTCTATGGGTCCCTATGGGTCTCTATGGGTCCCTATGGGGTCAGGGGTCTCTATGGGTCCCTATGGCGTCTCTATGGGTCTCTATGGGTCTCTATGGGTCCCTACGGTGTCTCTATGGGTCTCTATGGGTCTCTATGGGGTCTCTATGGGTCCTTATGGGGTCTCTATGGGTCTCTATGAGTCCCTATGGGGTCTCTATGGGTCCCTATAGGGTCCCTATGGGGTCTCTATGGGTCCCTATGGGGTCCCTATGGGGTCTCTATGGGTCCCTATGGGGTCTCTATGGGTCCCTATTGTGTCTCTGTGAGTCCTTATGTGGTGTCTGTGGGTTCCTATGGGGTCTCTATGGGTCTCTATGGGTTCCTATGGGGTCTCTATGAATCTCTATGGGTCCCTCTGGGTCTCTATGAGTCCCTTTGGGGTCTGGGGTCTTTATGCGTCCCTATGGGGTCTCTATGGGTCTCTATGGGTCCTTATGGGGTCTCTATGGGTCTCTATGGGTCTCTATGGGTCCCTATGGGGTCTCTATGGGTCCCTATTGGGTCCCTATGGGTCTCTATGGTTCTCTGTGGGTCCCTATGGGGTCAGGGGTCTCTATGGGTCCCTATGGGGTCAGGGGACTCTATGGGTCCTTATAGGGTCCCTATGGGTTCTCTATGGGGTCAGAGGTCTCTATGGGTCTCTATGGGGTCTCTATGGGGTCAGGGGTCTCTATGGGTCCTTATGGGGTCAGGGGACTCTATGGGTCCCTAAAGGGTCCCTATAAGTTCTCTATGGGGTCAGAGGTCTCTATGGGTCTCTATGGGGTCTCTCTGGTGTCAGGGGTCACTATGGGTCCCTATGGGGTCTCTATGGGGTCCCTATTGGGTCAGGGGTCTCTATGGGGTCCCTATGGGGTCCCTATGGGATCTCTATGGGGTCAGGGGTCTCTATGGGGTCCCTATGGGGTCCCTATGGGGTCTCTATGGGTCTCTATGGGGTCAGGGGTCTCTATGGGGTCTCTATGGGGTCTCTATTGGTCCCTATGGGGTCTCTATGGGGTCTGGGGTCTCTACGGATCCCTATAGGGTCCCTATAGGGTCTCTATGGGTCCCTATGGGGTCCTTATGGGGTCTCTATGGGGTCAGGGGTCTGTATGGGGTCACTATGGGGTCTTTATGGGTTCTGTATGGGTCTCTATGGGTTCAGAGGTCCCTATGGGGTCCCTATGGGGTCTCTATGTGTCTCTATGGGGTCAGGGGTCTCTATGGGGTCTCTATGGGTCCCTATGGGGTCCCTATGGGGTCTCTATGGGGTCAGTAGTCTCTATGGGGTCTCTATGGGTCCCTGTGGGGTCTCTATGTGTCCCTATAGGGTCCCTATGGTGTCTCTATGGGTCCCTATGGGGTCTCTATGGGTCACTATGGGTCCCTATGGGGTCTCTATGGGTCTCTATGGGGTCTCTATGGGGTCTCTATGGGTCCCTGTGGGGTCCCTATGGGGTCTCTATGGGTCCCTGTGGGGTCCCTATGGGGTCTCTATTGGTCCCTATGCGGTCCCTATGGGGTCTCTATGGGTCTCTATGGGTCTCTTTGGGTCCATATGGGGTCTCTATGGGTCCCTATAGGGTCCCTATGGGGTCTCTATGGGTCTCTATGGGGTCTCTATGGGTCCCTGTGGGGTATCTATGGGTCTCTATGGGTCCCTATGGGGACTCTATGGGTCACTATGGGTCTCTATGGGTCTCTATGGTCCCTATGGGGTCTCTATGGGTCCCTATAGTGTCCCTATGGGGTCTCTATGTGTCTCTATGGGTCTCAATGGGGTCTCTATGGGTCCCTATGGGGTCTCTATGGGTCACTATGGGTCCCTATGGGGTCTCTATGGGTCTCTATGGGGTCTCTATGGGGTCTCTATGGGTCCCTGTGGGGTCCCTATGGGGTCTCTATGGGTCCCTGTGGGGTCCCTATGGGGTCTCTATTGGTCCCTATGCGGTCCCTATGGGGTCTCTATGGGTCTCTATGGGTCTCTTTGGGTCCATATGGGGTCTCTATGGGTCCCTATAGGGTCCCTATGGGGTCTCTATGGGTCTCTATGGGGTCTCTATGGGTCCCTGTGGGGTATCTATGGGTCTCTATGGGTCACTATGGGGACTCTATGGGTCACTATGGGTCTCTATGGGTCTCTATGGTCCCTATGGGGTCTCTATGGGTCCCTATAGTGTCCCTATGGGGTCTCTATGTGTCTCTATGGGTCTCAATGGGGTCTCTATGGGTCCCTATGGGGTCTCTATGGGTCTCTATGGGTCTCTATGGATCCCTATGGGGTCTCTATGGGTCCCTATAGGGTCCATATGGGGTCTCTATGGGTCTCTATGGGTCCCTATGGGGACTCTATGTGTCTCTATGGGTCCTTATGGGGTCTCTATGGGTCCCTATGGGGTCCCTATTGGTCTCTATGGGTCCCTATGGGTCCCTTTGGGGTCTCTATGGGTCTCTATGTGTCTCTATGGGTCCTTATGGGGTCTCTATGGGTTCCTATGGGGTCTCTATGGGTCCCTATGGGGTCTCTATGGGGTCTGGGGTCTCTACGGGTCCCTATAGGGTCCCTATGGGGTCTCTATGGGGTAAAGGGTCTCTATGGGTCCCTATGGGTTCCCTATAGGGTCTCTATGGGGTCAGGGGTCTCCATGTGTCTCTATAGGGTCAGGGGTCCCTATGGGGTCTCTATGGGTCTTTATGGGGTCTCTATGGGGTCTCTATGGGTCCCTGTGGGGTCCCTATGGGGTCTCTATGGGTCCCTGTGGGGTCCCTATGGGGTCTCTATGGGTCCCTATGCAATCCCTATGGGGTCTCTATGGGTCTCTATGTGTCTCTATGGGTCCCTATGTGTCTCTATGGGTCTCTATGTGTCCTTATGTGGTCTCTATGGGTCCCTATGGGGTCTCTATGGGTCCCTATGGGTCCCTATGGGGTATCTATGGGTCTCTATGTGTCTCTATGGTTCCCTATGTGTCTCTATGGGTCCCTATGGGGTCTCTATGGGTCTCTATGGGTCTCTATGTGTCCTTATGGGGTCTCTATGGGTCTCTATGGGTCCCTATGGGGTCTCTATGGGTCTCTATGGGTCCCTATGGGGTCAGGGGTCTCTATGGGTCCCTATGGCGTCTCTATGGGTCTCTATGGGTCCCTACGGTGTCTCTATGGGTCTCTATGGGTCTCTATGGGTCCTTATGGGGTCTCTATGGGTCTCTATGAGTCCCTATGGGGTCTCTATGGGTCCCTATAGGGACCCTATGGGGTCTCTATGAGTCCCTATTGGGTCCCTATGGGGTCTCTATGGGTCTCTATGGGTCCCTATGGGGTCTCTATGGGTCCCTATGGTGTCTCTGTGAGTCCTTATGTGGTGTCTGTGGGTTCCTATGGGGTCTCTATGAATCTCTATGGGTCCCTCTGGGTCTCTATGAGTCCCTTTGGGGTCTGGGGTCTTTATGGGTCCCTATGGGGTCTCTATGGGTCTCTATGGGTTCTTATGGGGTCTCTATGGGTCTCTATGGGTCCCTATGCAGTCTCTATGGGTCTCTATGTGTCCCTATGGGGTCTCTGTGGGTCCCTATAGGGTCCCTATGGGGTCTCTATGGGTCCCTATGGGTCTCAATGGGTCCTTATGGGGTCTCTATGGGTCTCTATGGGTCTCTATGGGGTCTCTATGGGTCACTATGGGTCACTATGAGGTCTCTATGGGTCCCTATGGGGACTCTATGGGTCCCTATGGGGTCCCTATGGCTCTCTATGTGGTCAGGGGTCTCTATGGGTCCCTATGGGGTCCCTGTGGGGTCCCTATGGGGTCAGGGGTCTCTATGGGGTCCTTATGGGGTCCCTATGGGGTCTCTATGCGTCTCTATGGGTCTTTATGGGGTCTCTATGGGTCCCTATAGGGTCCCTATGAGGTCTCTCTGGTTCCCTATAGGGTCCCTATGGGGTCTCTATGGGTCTCAATGGGTCCCTATGTGGTCTCTATGGGTCCCTATAGGGTCCCTATGGGGTCTCTATGGGTCCCTATAGGGTCCCTATGGGGTCTCTATTTGTCTCTATGAGTCTCTATGTGGTCTCTATGGGTCCCTATGGGGTCTCTATGGGTCCCTATAGGGTCCATACGGGGTTTCTATGGGTATCTATGGGTCCCTATGGGGTCTCTATGGGTCCCTATAGGGTCCATACGGGGTTTCTATGGGTATCTATGGGTCTCTATGGGTCCCTATGGGGTCTCTATGTGTCTCTATGGGTCCTTATGGGGTCTCTATGGGTCCCTATGGGTCTCTATGGGTCTTTATGGGTCCCTTTGGGGTCTCTATGGGGTCTCTATGGGGTCTCTATGGGTCCCTATGGGGTCTCTATGGGGTCTCTATGGGTCCCTATAGGGTCCCTATTGGGTCTCTCTGGGTCCCTATGGGTCTCTATGGGTCTCTATGGGTCCCTATGGGGTCTCTATGGGTCTCAATGGGTCCCTATGGGATCTCTATGGGTCCCTATGGGTTCCCTGTAGGGTCCCTCTGGGGTCTCTATGGGTCCCTATGGGACTCTATGGGTCCCTATGGGTCCCTATGGGGTCTCTATGGGTCCCTATGGGTCTCTATGGGTCCCTATGGGTCACTATGGGTCACTATGAGGTCTCTATGGGTCCCTATGGGGACTCTATGGGTCCCTATGTGGTCCCTATGGCTCTCTATGTGGTCAGGGGTCTCTATGGGTCCCTATGGGGTCTCTGTGGGGTCCCTATGGGGTCAGGGGTCTCTATGGTGTCCTTATGTGGTACCTATGGGGTCTCTATGGGTCTCTATGGGTCTTTATGGGGTCTCTATGTTTCCCTATAGGGTCCCTATGAGGGCTCTATGGTTCCCTATAGGGTCCCTATGGGGTCTCTATGGGTCCCTATAGGGTCCCTATGGCGTCTCTATGGGTCCCTATAGGGTCCCTATATGGTCTCTATGGTTCTCTGTGGGTCTCTATGGGTCCCTATGGGGTCTCTATTTGTCTCTATGGGTCTCTATGGGTCTCTATGGGTCCCTACGGTGTCTCTATGGGTCTCTATGGGGTCTCTATGGGTCCTTATGGGGTCTCTATGGGTCTCTATGAGTCCCTATGGGGTCTCTATGGGTCCCTATAGGGTCCCTATGGGGTCTCTATGGGTCCCTATTGGGTCCCTATGGGGTCTCTATGGGTCTCTATGGGTCCCTATGGGGTCTCTATGGGTCTCTGTGGGTCCCTATGGGGTCTCTATGGGTCCCTATGGGGTCTCTGTGAGTCCTTATGTGGTGTCTGTGTGTCCCTATGGGGTCTCTATGGGTCTCTATGGGTTCCTATGGGGTCTCTATGAATCTCTATGGGTCCCTCTGGGTCTCTATGAGTCCCTTTGGGGTCTGGGGTCCCTATGGGTCCCTATGGGGTATCTATGGGTCTCTATGTGTCTCTATGGTTCCCTATGTGTCTCTATGGGTCCCTATGGGGTCTCTATGGGTCTCTATGGGTCTCTATGTGTCCTTATGGGGTCTCTATGGGTCCCTATGGGTCTCTATGGGTCTCTATGGGTCCCTATGGGGTCTCTATGGGTCTCTATGGGTCCCTATGGGGTCAGGGGTCTCTATGGGTCCCTATGGCGTCTCTATGGGTCTCTATGGGTCCCTACGGTGTCTCTATGGGTCTCTATGGGTCTCTATGGGTCCTTATGGGGTCTCTATGGGTCTCTATGAGTCCCTATGGGGTCTCTATGGGTCCCTATAGGGACCCTATGGGGTCTCTATGAGTCCCTATTGGGTCCCTATGGGGTCTCTATGGGTCTCTATGGGTCCCTATGGGGTCTCTATGGGTCCCTATGGTGTCTCTGTGAGTCCTTATGTGGTGTCTGTGGGTTCCTATGGGGTCTCTATGAATCTCTATGGGTCCCTCTGGGTCTCTATGAGTCCCTTTGGGGTCTGGGGTCTTTATGGGTCCCTATGGGGTCTCTATGGGTCTCTATGGGTTCTTATGGGGTCTCTATGGGTCTCTATGGGTCCCTATGCAGTCTCTATGGGTCTCTATGTGTCCCTATGGGGTCTCTGTGGGTCCCTATAGGGTCCCTATGGGGTCTCTATGGGTCCCTATGGGTCTCAATGGGTCCTTATGGGGTCTCTATGGGTCTCTATGGGTCTCTATGGGGTCTCTATGGGTCACTATGGGTCACTATGAGGTCTCTATGGGTCCCTATGGGGACTCTATGGGTCCCTATGGGGTCCCTATGGCTCTCTATGTGGTCAGGGGTCTCTATGGGTCCCTATGGGGTCCCTGTGGGGTCCCTATGGGGTCAGGGGTCTCTATGGGGTCCTTATGGGGTCCCTATGGGGTCTCTATGCGTCTCTATGGGTCTTTATGGGGTCTCTATGGGTCCCTATAGGGTCCCTATGAGGTCTCTCTGGTTCCCTATAGGGTCCCTATGGGGTCTCTATGGGTCTCAATGGGTCCCTATGTGGTCTCTATGGGTCCCTATAGGGTCCCTATGGGGTCTCTATGGGTCCCTATAGGGTCCCTATGGGGTCTCTATTTGTCTCTATGAGTCTCTATGTGGTCTCTATGGGTCCCTATGGGGTCTCTATGGGTCCCTATAGGGTCCATACGGGGTTTCTATGGGTATCTATGGGTCCCTATGGGGTCTCTATTGGTCCCTATAGGGTCCATACGGGGTTTCTATGGGTATCTATGGGTCTCTATGGGTCCCTATGGGGTCTCTATGTGTCTCTATGGGTCCTTATGGGGTCTCTATGGGTCCCTATGGGTCTCTATGGGTCTTTATGGGTCCCTTTGGGGTCTCTATGGGGTCTCTATGGGGTCTCTATGGGTCCCTATGGGGTCTCTATGGGGTCTCTATGGGTCCCTATAGGGTCCCTATTGGGTCTCTCTGGGTCCCTATGGGTCTCTATGGGTCTCTATGGGTCCCTATGGGGTCTCTATGGGTCTCAATGGGTCCCTATGGGATCTCTATGGGTCCCTATGGGTTCCCTGTAGGGTCCCTCTGGGGTCTCTATGGGTCCCTATGGGACTCTATGGGTCCCTATGGGTCCCTATGGGGTCTCTATGGGTCCCTATGGGTCTCTATGGGTCCCTATGGGTCACTATGGGTCACTATGAGGTCTCTATGGGTCCCTATGGGGACTCTATGGGTCCCTATGTGGTCCCTATGGCTCTCTATGTGGTCAGGGGTCTCTATGGGTCCCTATGGGGTCTCTGTGGGGTCCCTATGGGGTCAGGGGTCTCTATGGTGTCCTTATGTGGTACCTATGGGGTCTCTATGGGTCTCTATGGGTCTTTATGGGGTCTCTATGTTTCCCTATAGGGTCCCTATGAGGGCTCTATGGTTCCCTATAGGGTCCCTATGGGGTCTCTATGGGTCCCTATGGCGTCTCTATGGGTCCCTATAGGGTCCCTATATGGTCTCTATGGGTCTCTGTGGGTCTCTATGGGTCCCTATGGGGTCTCTATTTGTCTCTATGGGTCTCTATGGGTCTCTATGGGTCCCTACGGTGTCTCTATGGGTCTCTATGGGGTCTCTATGGGTCCTTATGGGGTCTCTATGGGTCTCTATGAGTCCCTATGGGGTCTCTATGGGTCCCTATAGGGTCCCTATGGGGTCTCTATGGGTCCCTATTGGGTCCCTATGGGGTCTCTATGGGTCTCTATGGGTCCCTATGGGGTCTCTATGGGTCTCTGTGGGTCCCTATGGGGTCTCTATGGGTCCCTATGGGGTCTCTGTGAGTCCTTATGTGGTGTCTGTGTGTCCCTATGGGGTCTCTATGGGTCTCTATGGGTTCCTATGGGGTCTCTATGAATCTCTATGGGTCCCTCTGGGTCTCTATGAGTCCCTTTGGGGTCTGGGGTCTTTATGGGTCCCTATGGGGTCTCTATGGGTCTCTATGGGGTCAGGGGTCTCTATGGGTCCCTATGGGGTCTCTGTGGGGTCCCTATGGGATCAGGGGTCTCTATGGGGTCCTTATGGGGTCCCTATGCGGTCTCTATGGGACTCTATGGGTCCTTATGGGGTCTCTATGAGTCCCTATGGGGTCTCTATGGGTCCCTATAGGGTCCTTATGGGGTCTCTATGGGTCTCAATGGGTCCCTATGGGGTCCCTATGTGGTCTCTATAGGGTCAGGGGTCTCTATGGGGTCCCTATGGGGTCCCTATGGGGTCTCCATGTGTCTCTATGGGGTCGGGGGTCTCTGTGGGGTTTCTATGGGGTCCCTATGGGGTCTCTATGGGTCCCTATGGGTCCCTATGCGGTCTCTATGGGACTCTATGGGTCCTTATGGGGTCTCTATGGGTCCCTATGGGGTCTCTGTGGGTCCTTATGGGGTCTCTATGGGTCCCTATAGGGTCCCTGTGGGGTCTCTATGAGTCCCTATAGGGTCGCTATTGGGTCTCTATGGGTTCCTATCGAGTCTCTATAGGTCTCTATGGGTCCCTATGGGGTCTCTATGGGTCCCTATGGGGTCCCTATGGGGTTTCTATGGGTCCCTATGGGGTCCCTATGGGGTCTCTGTGGGTCTCTATGGGTCTCTATGGGTCACTATGAGTCTCTATGGGTCTCTATGGGTCCCTATGGGGTCTCTATGGGTCCCTATGGGGTCCCTATGGGGTTTCTATGTGTCAGTATGGGTCTCTATGGGTCCCTATGGGGTCCCTATGGGGTCTCTATGGGTCCCTATGGGGTCTCTATGGGTCACTATGGGGTCTCTATGGGTCTCTATCGGTCTCTATGGGTCACTATGGGTCTCTATGGGTCTCTATGGGTATCTATGTGGTCTCTATGGGTCCCTTTGGGTCTCTATGGGTCCCTATGGGGTCTCTATGGGTCTCTATGGGTCACTATGGGGTATCTATGGGTCTCTATGGGTCCCTATAAGGTCTCTGTGGGTCCTTATGGGGTCTCTATGGGTCTCTATGGGTCTCTATGGCTCTCTATGGGTCCCTATGGGGTCTCTATGGTTCCCTATAGTGTCCCTATGGGTCTCTATGGGTCTCTATGTGTCCCTATGGGGTCTCTATGTGTCCCTATGGGTCCCTATGGGGTCTCTATAGGTCTCTATGGGTGCCAAAGGGGACTCTATGGGTCCCTATGGGGTCTCTATGGGGTCTCTATGGGTCCCTATGGGGTCCCTATTGGAAACTCTATAGGGCCCTATGGGGCTCTATGGGTCCCTATAGGGTCCCTATGGGGTCCCTATGGGTCCCTATAGGGTCAGGGGTCTCTATGGGTCCCTATAGAGTCCCTATGGGGTCTCTATGGGTCTCTATGGGTCCCTATGGGGTCCCTACGCGGTCTCTATGACTGTCTATGTATCTCTATGGGTCCCTATGGGGTCGGCATGGGTCTCTGTTGGTCCCTATGGGGTCTCTATGGGTCTCTATGGGTCCCTATGGGGTCTCTATGGGTCCCTATAGGGTCCCTATGGGGTCTCTATGGGTCCCTATGGGGTCCCTATTGGGATCTCTATAGGGCCCTATGGGGCTCTATGGGTCCCTATAGGGTCCCTATGGGGTCTCTATGGGTCTCTATGGGTCCCTATAAGGTCTCTATGGGTCCCTATGGGGTCCCTATGGGGTCTCTATGGGTCCCTATGGGTCTCTATGGGTCTCTATGGGTCTCTATGGGCACCTATAAGGTCTCTATGGGTCCCTATGGGGTCCCTATGGGGTCTCTATGGGTCCTTATGGAGTCTCTATGGGTCCCTATGGGGTCTCTATGGGTCCTTATGGGGTCTCTATGGGTCCCTATGGGGTCTCTATGGGTCTCTATGGGTCTCTATGGGCACCTATAAGGTCTCTATGGGTCCCTATGGGGTCCCTATGGGGTCTCTATGGGTCCTTATGGAGTCTCTATGGGTCCCTATGGGGTCTCTATGGGTCCTTATGGGGTCTCTATGGGTCCCTATGGGGTCTCTATGGGTCCCTATGGGTCTCTATGGGTCCCTATGGGTCTCTATGGTTTCCTATGGGTCCCTATGTGTCTCTATGGGTCCCTATGGGTCTCTATGGGTCCCTATGGGTCACTTTGGGGTCTCTATGAGTCCCTATGGGTCTCTATGGGTCTCTATGGGGTCTCTATGGATATCTATGGGGTCCCTATAGGGTCTGTATGGGTCTCTATGGGTCTCTATGGCGTCAGGGGTCTCTATGGGGTCCCTATGGGGTCCCTATGGGGTCTCTATGTGTCTCTATGGGGTCCCTGTGGGGTCTCTATGGGTCCCTATCGGGTCTCTATGGGGTCAGAGGTCCCTATGGGGTCTCTATGTGTCTCTATGGGGTCCCTGTGGGGTCTCTATGGGTCCCTATTGGGTCTCTGTGGGTCCTTATGGAGTCCCTATTGGTCCCTATGGGGTCCCTATGGGTCTCTATGTGGTCTCTATGAGTCCCTATGGGGTCCCTACGGGGTCTCTATGGGTGTCTATGTATCTCTATGGGTCCCTATGTGGTCTCTATGGGTCTCTATTGGTCCCTATGGAATCTCTATGGGTCCCTAAAGGGTCCCTATGGGGTCTCTATGGGGTCTCTATAGGGCCCTATGGGGCTCTATGGGTCCCTATAGGGTCCCTATGTGTCTCTATGGGTCCCTATGGGGTCTCTGTGGGTCCTTAAGGAGTCCCTATGGGTCCCTATGGGGTCTCTATGGGTCTCTATGGGTCCCTATGGGGTCTCTATGGGGTCTCTATGGGTCTGTATGGGTCCCTATGGGTCTCCATGGGTCCCTATGGGGTCTCTATGGGTCTCTATGGGTCCCTATGGGTCTCTATGGTTTTCTATGGGTCCCAATGGGGTCTCTATGGGTCCCTAAGGGGTTCTTATGGGGTCTCTATGGGTCTCTATGGGGTCTATATGGGTCCGTATGGGTCCCTATGGGGTCTCTATGGGTCTCTTTGGGTCCTTATGAGGTCTCTATGGGTCTCTATGGGTCCCTATGGGGTCTCTATGGGTCCCTATAGGGTCGCTATGGGGTCTCCATGGGTCTCTATGGGGTCTCTATGAGTCCCTATGGGGGCCCTACGGGGTCTCTATGGGTGTCTATGGGTCTCTCTGGGTCCCTATGGGGTCTCTATGGGTCTCTATGGGTCCCTATGGGGTCTCTATGGGTCTCTATGGGTCCCTATGGGGTCAGGGGTCACTATGGATCCCTATGGGGTCCCTATGGGTTGTCTATGGGTCCCTATAGAGTCCCTATGGGGTCTCTATACATCTCTATGGGTCTCTATGGGTCTCTATGGGTCCCTATAAGGTCTCTATGGGTCCTTATGGGGTCCCTATGGGGTCTCTATGGGTCCTTATGGGGTCTCTATGGGTCCCTATGGGGTCCCTATGGGGTCTCTATAGGGCCCTATGGGACTCTATGGGTCCCTATAGGGTCCCTATGTGTCTCTATGGGTCCCTATGGGGTCTCTGTGGGTCCTTATGGAGTCCCTATGGGTCCCTATGGGGTCTCTATGGGGTCCCTATTGGGTCTCTATGGGGTCTCTATGGGTCTCTATGGGTCTCTATGGGGTCTCTATGGGTCTGTATGGGTCCCTATGGGTCTCTATGGGTCCCTATGGGGTCTCTATGGGTCTCTATGGGTACCTATGGGGTCTCTATGGGTCCCTATGGGTCTCTATGGTTTTCTATGGGTCCCAATGGGGTCTCTATGGGTCCCTATGGGGTCCCTATGGGGTATCTATGGGTCCAAATGGGGTTCTTATGGGGTCTCTATGGGTCTCTATGGGGTATATATGGGTCCGTATGGGTCCCTATGGGTCCCTATGGGTCCCTATTGGGTCTCTATGGGTCTCTATGGGTCTCTATGGGGTCAGGGGTCTCTATGGATCCCTATGGGGTCCCTATGGGTTGTCTATGGGTCCCTATAGAGTCCCTATGGGGTCTCTATACATCTCTATGGGTCCCTATGGGGTCTCCATGGGTCTCTATGGGTCCCTATGGGTCTCTATGGGTCCCTATGGGGTCTCTATGTGGTCTCTATGGGGTCCCTATGGGGTCTCTATGGGTCCCTATGGGGTCTCTGTGGGTCCTTATGGGGTCTCTATGGGTCCCTATGGGGTCTCTATGGGTCCCTATAGGTTCCCTGTGGGGTCTCTATGGGTCCCTATAGGGTCGCTATGGGGTCTCTATGGGTTCCTATCGGGTCTATATGGGTCTCTATGGGTCCCTATGGGGTCACTATGGGTCTCTATGGGTCCCTATGGGGTCCCTATGTGGTCTCTATGGTTCCCTATGGGGTCTCTATGTGTCTCTATGGGTCTCTATGGGTCACTATGGGTCTCTATGGGTCTCTATGGTTCCCTATGTGGTCTCTATGGGTCCCTATGGGGTCTCTGTGGGTCCGTATGGGTCCCTATGGGGTCTCTATGGGTCTCAATGGGTCTCTATGGGTCCTTATGGGGTCTCTATGGGTCTGTATGGGTCCCTATGGGTCTCTATGGTTCTCTATGGGGTCTCTATGGTTCCCCATGGGTCTCTATGTGTCCCTATGGGGTCTCTGTGGGTCCTTATGGAGTCCCTATGGGTCCCTATGGGGTCTCTATGGGTCTCTATGGGTCCCTACAGGGTCCCTATGGGGTCCCTATGGGTCTCTATGGGTCTCTATGGGGTCTCTATGGATATCTATGGGGTCCCTATGGGGTCTGTATTGGTCTCTATGGGTCTCTATGGCGTCACGGGTCTCTATGGGGTCCCTATGGGGTCCCTATGGGGTCTCTATGGGTCCCTATGGGTCTCTATGGGTCCCTATGTGTCCCTATGGGGTCTCTATGGGTCCCTATGGGTCTCTATGGGTCCCTATGTGGTCTATGTGGGTCATTATGGAGTCCCTATGGGTCCCTATGGGGTCTCTATGGGTCTCTATGGGTCTCTATGGGTCTCTATGGGTCCTTATGAGGTCTCTATGGGTCTTTACGGGTCCCTATGGGGTCTCTATGGGTCCCTATAGGGTCGCTATGGGGTCTCCATGGGTCTCTATGGGGTCTCTATGAGTCCCTATGGGGTCCCTACGGGGTCTCTATGGGTGTCTATGGGTCTCTATGGGTCGCTATGGGGTCTCTATGGGTCTCTATGGGTCCCTATGGGGTCTCTATGGGTCTCTATGTGTCCCTATGGGGTCTCTATGGGTCCCTATAGGGTCCCTATGGGGTCTCTATGGGTCCCTATGGGGTCAGGGGTCTCTATGGGTCCCTATGTGGTCCCTATGGGTTGTCTATGGTTCCCTATAGAGTCCCTATGGGGTCTCTATGCATCTCTATGGGTCTCTATGGGTCTCTATGGGTCCCTATATGGTCTCTATTGGTCCTTATGGGGTCCCTATGGGGTCTCTATGGGTCCTTATGGGGTCTCTATGGGTCTCTATGGGGTCTCTATGGGTCTCTATGCGTTCCTATAGGTCTCTATGGGTCCCTATGAGGTCTCTAAGGGTCTCTATAAGTCTCTATGGGTCTCTATGGGTCCTTATGGGGTCTCTATGGGTCTCTATGGGTCTCTATGAGTCCCTATGGGTCTCGATGGGTCTCTATGGGGTCTCTGTGGGTCCCTATGTGTCTCTATGGGGTCTCTATGGAGACTCTATGGGTCCTTATGGGGTCTCTATGGGTTCCTATGGGGTCTCTCTGGGTCCCTATGGTGTCTCTATGGGTCTCTATGGGTCCCTATGGGGTCTCTATGTGTCTCTATGGGTCCCTATGGGTCTCTATGGGTCCCTATGGGGTCTCTATGGGGTCCCTATGTGGTCTCTATGGGTCCCTATGGGGTCTCTGTGGGTCCTTATGGGGTCTCTATGGGTCCCTGTGGGGTCTCTATGGGTCCCTATAGGGTCGCTATGGGGTCTCTATGGGTCTCTATGGGTCTCTATGGGTCACTATGGGTCTCTATGGGTCCCTATAGGGTCCCTATGGGGTCTCTATGGGTCTCTATGGGTCTCTATGGGTCTCTGTGGGTCTCTATGGGTCTCTATGGGTCCCTATGGGGTCTCTATGGGTCCCTATGGGGTCCCTATGTGGTCTCTATGGGTCCCTATGGGGTCTCTATGGGTCCGTATGGGTCCCTATGGGTTCTCTATGGGTCTCAATGGGTCTCTGTGGGTCCTTATGGGGTCTCTATGGGTCTATATGGGTCCATATGGGTCTCTATGGTTCCTATGGGGTCTCTATGGGTCCCTATGGGTCTCTATGGGTCCCTATGGGGTCTCTCTGGGTCCCTATCGGGTCCCTATGGGGTCTCCATGGATCTCTATGGGGTCTCTATGAGTCACTATGGGGTCCCTACGGGGTCTCTATGTGTGTCTGTGGGTCTCTATGGGTCCCTATGGGGTCTCTATGGGTCTCTATGGGTCTCTGTGGTCCCTAAGAAGTCTCTATGGATCCCTATAGGGTCCCTATGGTGTCTCTATTTGTCCCTATGGAGTCTCTATGGTCCCTATAGGGTCTCTATGGGGTCTATATGGGTCCCTATAGGGTCTCTATGGGGTCTCTATGGGTCCCTATGGGGTCCTTATGGGGTCTCTATGGGTCTCTATGGGTCCCTATGGGGTCTCTATGGGTCCCTATAGGGTCCCCATGGAGTCTCTATGGGTCCCTATAGGGTCGCTATGGGGTCTCTATGGGTTCCTATCGGGTCTCTATGGGTCTCTATGGGTCCCTATGGGGTCCCTATGGGGTCTCTATGGGTCCCTATGGGGTTTCTATGGGTACCTATTGGGTCCCTATGGGGTCTCTATGGGTCTCTATGAGTCCCTATGGGGTCCCTACGGGGTCTCTATGGGTGTCTATGGGTCTCTATGGGTCCCTATGGGGTCTCTTTAGGTATCTATGGGTCCCTATGGGGTCTCTATGGGTCCCTATAGGGTCCCTACGGGGTCTCTATGGGTGTCTATGGGTCCCTATGTGGTCTCTATGGGGTCTCTATGGGTCCCTATGGGGTCCCTATGGGGTCCCTATGGGGTCTCTGTGGGTCTCTATGGGTCTCTATGGCTTCAGGGGTCTCTATGGGGTCCCTATGGGGTCCCTATGGGGTCTCTATGGGTCCCTATGGGTCTCTATGGGTCCCTATGTGTCCCTATGGGGTCTCTATGGGTCCCTATGGGTCTCTATGGGTTCCTATGGGTCCCTATGTGGTCTCTATGGGTCCCTATGTGTCTCTATGGGTCCCTATGGGGTCTCTATGGGTCTCTATGGGTACCTATGGGGTCTCTATGGGTCTCAGTGGGTCCCTATGGGTCTCTATGGTTCTCTATGGGTCCCAATGGGGTCTCTATGGGTCCCTATGGGGTCCCTATGGGGTCTCTATGGGTCCCAATGGGGTCCCTATGGAGTCTCTATGGGGTCCCTATGGGGTCTCTATGGGTCCCAATGGGGTCCCTATGGGGTCTCCATGGGTCTCTATGGGGTCTCTATAAGTCCCTATGGGGTCTCTTTGGGTCTCTATGGGTCTCTATGGGTCCCTATGGGGTCTCTGTGGGTCCTTATGGAGTCCCTATTGGTCCCTATGGGGTCCCTATGGGTCTCTATGGGGTCTCTATGAGTCCCTATGGGGTCCCTACGGGGTCTCTATGGGTGTCTATGTATCTCTATGGGTCCCTATGGGGTCCCTATGGGGTCTCTATAGGACCCTATGGGGCTCTATGGGTCCCTATAGGGTCCCTATGTGGTCTCTATGGGTCCCCATGGGGTCAGGGGTCTCTATGGGTCCCTATGGGGCTCTATGGGTCCCTATAGGGTCCCTATGGGGTCTCTATGGGTCCCCATGGGGTCAGGGGTCTCTATGGGTCCCTATGGGGTCCCTATGGGGTGTCTATGGGTCCCTATAGAGTCCCTATGGGGTCTCTATGGGTCTCTATGGGTCCCAGTAAGGTCTCTATGGGTCCCTAAGGGGTCCCTATGGGGTCTCTATTGATCCTTATGGGGTCTCTATGGGTCCCTATGGGGTCTCTATGGGTCCCTATGGGGTCTCTATGGGTCTCTATTGGTCTCTATAGGTCTCTATGGGTCCGTATGGGGTCTCTATGGGTCTCTATGGGTCCCTATGGGGTCTCTATGGGTCCCTATGTGGTCTCTATGGGTCTCTATGGGGTCTCTATGGGTCTCTATGTGTCCCTATCGGGTCTCTATAAGTCCCTACAGGGTCTCTATGAGTCCCTATAGGGTCCCTATGGGGTCCCTATGGGGTCTCTATGGGTCCCTATGGGTCTCTATGGGTCCCTATGTGTCCCTATGGGGTCTCTATGGGTCCCTATGGGTCTCTATGGGTTCCTATGGGTCCCTATGGGGTCCCTATGGCTCTCTATGGGTCCCTATGGGGTCTCTATGTGGTCTCTATGGGTCCTTATGGAGTCCCTATGGGTCCCTATGGGGTCTCTATGGGTCTCTATGAGTCTCTATGGGGTCTCTATGGGTCTGTATGGGTCCCTATGTGTCTCTATGGGTCCCTATGGGGTCTCTATGGGTCTGTATGGGTACCTATGGGGTCTCTATGGGTCCCTATGGGGTCTCTATGTGGTCTCTATGGGGTCCCTATGGGGTCTCTATGGGTTTCTATGGGGTCTCTGTGGGTCCTTATGGGGTCTCTATGGGTCCCTATGGGGTCTGTATGGGTCTCTATGGCGTCAGGGGTCTCTATGGGGTCCCTATGGGGTCACTATGGGGTCTCTATGGGTCCCTATGGGGTCTCTATGTGTCTCTATGGGGTCCCTGTGGGGTCTCTATGGGTCCCTATGGGGTCTCTGTGGGTCCATATGGGTCTCTATGGGTCCCTATGGGGTCTCTGTGGATCCTTATGGAGTCCCTATTGGTCCCTATGAGTCCCTATGGGGTCCCTACGGGGTCTCTATGGGTGTCTATGGGTCTCTATGGGTCTCTATTGGTCCCTACGGGGTCTCTATGGGTCTCTATTGGTCCCTACGGGGTCTCTATGGGTCTCTATGGGTCCCTATGGGGTCTCTATGGGGTCCCTATGGGTCTCTATGGGTCCCTATGCGGTCCCTATGGGGTCTCTATTGGTCCCTATGGGGTCAGGGGTCTCTATGGATCCCTATGGGGTCCCTATGGGTTGTCTATGGGTCCCTATAGAGTCCCTATGGGGTCTCTATGCATCTCTATGGGTCTCTATGGGTCTCTATGGGTCCCTATAAGGTCTCTATGGGTCCTTATGGGGTCCCTATGGGGTCTCTATGGGTCCTTATGGGGTCTCTATGGGTCCATATAAGGTCTATATGGGTCTCTATGGGTCCCTATAGGTCTCTATGGGTCCCTATGGTGTCTCTATGGGTCTCTATGGGTCCCTATGGGGTCTCTATGGGTCTCTATGGGTCCCTATGGCTCTCTATGGGTCCCTATGGGGTCTCTATGTGGTCTCTATGGGGTCCCTATGGTGTCTCTATGGGTCTCTATGGGTCCCTATGGGGGCTCTATGGGTCTCTATGGGTCCCTATGGCTCTCTATGGGTCCCTATGGGGTCTCTATGTGGTCTCTATGGGGTCCTTATGGAGTCCCTATGGGTCCCTATGGGGTCTCTATGGGTCTCTATGGGTCTGTATGGGTCCCTATGTGTCTCTATGGGTCCCTATGGGGTCTCTATGGGTCTGTATGGGTACCTATGGGGTCTCTATGGGTCCCTATGGGGTCTCTATGTGGTCTCTATGGGGTCCCTATGGGGTCTCTATGGGTTTCTATGGGGTCTCTGTGGGTCCTTATGGGGTCTCTATGGGTCCCTATGGGGTCTCTATGGGTCTCTATAGGGTCCCTGTGGGGTCTCTATAGGGTCCCTTTGGGGTCTCTATGGGTCCCTATAGGGTCGCTATGGGGTCTCTATGGGTTCCTATCGGGTCTCTATGGGTCTCTATGGATCCCTATGGGGTCTCTATGGGTCTCTATGGGTCCCTATGGGGTCACTATGGGTCTCTATGGGGTCCCTATGGGGTCCCTATGTGGTCTCTATGGTTCCCTATGGGGTCTCTATGGGTCCCTATAGGGTCCCTATGGGGTCTCTATGGGTCGCTATGGGTCCTTATGGGGTCTCTATGGGTCTCTATGGGTCCCTATGGGTCTCTATGGTTCCCTATGGGGTCTCTATGTTTCCCTATGGGTCTCTATGGTTCCCTATGGGTCCCTATGGGGTCTCTATGGGTCTCTATGGGTCACTATGTGGTATCTATGGGTCTCTATGGGTCCCTATTGGGTCTCTGTGGGTCCTTATGGGGTCTCTATGGGTCCCTATGGGTCTCTATGGTTCCCTATGGGGTCCCTATAGGGTCCCTATGGGGTCTCTATGGGTCCCTATGGGGTCTCTATGGGTCTCTATGGGTCCCTATGGGGTCTCTATGGGTCTCTATGGGTCCCTATGGGGTCTCTATGGGGTCTCTATGGGTCCTTATGGGGTCTCTATGGGTCTCTATGAGTCCCTATGGGGTCTCTATGGGTCCCTATAGTGTCCCTATGGGGTCTCTATGAGTCCCTATGGGGTCAGGGGTCTCTATGGGTCCCTATGGGTTGTCTATGGGTCCCTATAGAGTCCCAATGGGGTCTCTATGCATCTCTATGGGTCTCTATGGGTCTCTATGGGTCCCTATAAGGTCTCTATGGGTCCTTATGGGGTCCCTATGGGGTCCCTATGGGGTCTCTATGGGTCCCTATGAAGCTCTATGGGTTCCTATTGGTCGTTATGGGGTCTCTATGGCTCTCTATGGCTCTCTATGGGTCCCTATGGGCCTCTATGGGTTCCTATGGGTCCCTATGGGATCTCTATGGGTCCCTATGGGTCTCTATGGGTCCCTATGGGTCTCTTTGGGGTCTCTATGGGTCCCTATGGGTCTCTATGGGTCTCTATGGGGTCTCTATGGATATCTTTGGGGTCCCTATGGGGTCTGTATGGGTCTCTATGGCGTCAGGGGTCTCTATGGGGTCCCTATGGGGTCACTATGGGGTCTCTATGGGTCCCTATGGGGTTTCTATGTGTCTCTATGGGTCCCTATGGGGTCTCTGTGGGTCCATATGGGTCTCTATGGGTCCCTATGGGGTCTCTGTGGATCCTTATGGAGTCCCTATTGGTCCCTATGAGTTCCTATGGGGTCCCTACTGGGTCTCTATGGGTGTCTATGGGTCTCTATGGGTCTCTATTGGTCCCTACGGGGTCTCTATGGGTCTCTATGGGTCCCTATGGGGTCTCTATGGGGTCCCTATGGGTCTCTATGGGTCCCTATGCGGTCCCTATAAGGTCTCTATTGGTCCTTATGGGGTCCCTATGGGGTCTCTATGGGTCCTTATGCGGTCTCTATGGGTCCATATAAGGTCTATATGGGTCTCTATGGGTCCCTATAGGTCTCTATGGGTCCCTATGGTGTCTCTATGGGTCTCTATGGGTCCCTATGGGGTCTCTATGGGTCTCTATGGGTCCCTATGGCTCTCTATGGGTCCCTATGGGGTCTCTATGTGGTCTCTATGGGGTCCCTATGGGGTCTCTATGGGTCCCTATGGGTTCTCTGTGGGTCCTTATGGGGTCTCTATGGGTCCCTATAGGGTCCCTGTGGGGTCTCTATGGGTCCCTATAGGGTCGCTATGGGGTCTCTATGGGTTCCTATCGGGTCTCTATGGGTCTCTATTGGTCCCTATGGGGTCTCTATGGGTCCCTATAGGGTCCCTATGGGGTCTCTATGGGTCTCTATGGGTCCCTATGGGGTCTCTGTGGGACCGTATGGGTCCCTATGGGGTCTCTATGGGTCTCAATGGGTCTCTATGGGTCTCTGTGGGTCTCTATGGGTTCCTATTGGTCCCTATGGGGTCTCTATGGGTCCCTTTAGGGTCCCCATGGGGTCTCTATGGGTCCCTATAGGGTCGCTATGGGGTCTCTATGGGTTCCTATCGGGTCTCTATGGGTCTCTATGGGTCCCTATGGTGTCCTATGGGGTCTCTATGGGTCCCTATGGGGTCCCTATGGGGTCTCTATGGGTCCCTATGGGTCTCTAAGGGTCCCTATGGGGTCTCTATGGCTCTCTATGGGTCCCTATGGGTTCTGTATAGGTCTCTATGGGTCCCTATGGGGTCTCTGTGGGTCCTTATGGGGTCTCTATGGGTCTCTATGGGTATCTATGTGTCCCTATGGGGTCTCTATGTGTCCCTATGGGGTCTCTATGGGTCTCTATGGGTCCCTATGGGGTCTCTATGAGTCTCTATGGGTCCCAAAGGGGTCTCTATGGTTCTCTATGGGTCCCAATGGGGTCTCTATGGGTCCCTATGGGGTCCCTATGGGGTCTCTATGGGTCCCAATGGGGTCCCTATGGAGTCTCTATGGGGTCCCTATGGGGTCTCTATGGGTCCCTATGTGGTCCCTATGGGGTCTCTATTGGACTCTATGGGTTTCTATGGGGTCTCTATGGAATCTCTATGGGTCCCTATGGGGCTCTATTGGTCCCTATAGGGTCCCTATGGGGTCTCTTTGGGTCTCTATGGGTCCCTATGGGGTCTCTATGGGTCTCTATGGGTCTCTATGGGTCCCTATAGGGTCCCTATGGTGTCTCTATGGGGTCTCTATGGGTCCCTATTGGGTCCCTATGGGGTCTCTATGGGGTCTCTATGAGTCCCTATGGGGTCCCTACGGGGTCTCTATGGGTGTCTATGGGTCTCTATGGGTCCCTATGGGGTCTCTTTAGGTCTCTATGGGTCCCTATGGGGTCTCTATGGGTTCCTATAGGGTCCCTATGGGGTCTCTATTGGTCCCTAATGGGTCCCTATGGGGTCTCTATGGGTTCCTATTGGTCCCTATGGGTCTTTATGGGTCCCTATGGGTCTCTATGGGTTCCTATGGGTCCCTATGTGGTCTCTATGGGTCCCTATGGGTCTCTATGGGTCCCTATGGGTCCCTTTGTGGTCTCTATGGGTCCCTATGGGTCTCTATGGGTCTCTATGGGGTCTCTATGTATATCTTTGGGGTCCCTATGGGGTCTGTATGGGTCTCTATGGCGTCAGGGGTCTCTATGGGGTCCCTATGGGGTCCCTATGGGGTCTCTATGGGTCCCTATGGGGCTCTATGGGTTCCTATTGGTCCCTATGGGGTCTCTATGGGTCCCTATGGGTCTCTATGTGTCCCTATGGGTCTCTATGGGTCCCTATAGGGTCCCTATGGGGTCTCTATGGGTCCCTATGGGTCTCTATGGGTCCCTATGGGTCCCTTTGGGGTCTCTATGGGTCCCTATGGGTCTCTATGGGTCCCTATGGGGTCTCTATGTGTCTCTATGGGGTCCCTGTGGGGTCTCTATGGGTCCCTATGGGGTCTCTGTGGGTCCTTATGGAGTCCCTATGGGTCCCTATGGGGTCTCTATGGGTCTCTATGGCTCTACGGGGTCTCTATGTGTCCCTATGGGGTCTCTATGGGTTCCTATAGGGTCCCTATGGGGTCTCTATGGGTCTCTATGAGTCCCTATGGGTCTCTATGGGTCCCTATGGGGTCTCTATGTGGTCTCTATGGGGTCCCTATGGGGTCTCTATGGGTCCCTATGGGGTCTCTGTGGGTCCTTATGGGGTCTCTATGGGTCCTTATGGGGTCTCTATGGGTCCCTATGGGGTCTCTATGGGTCCCTATAGGGTCGCTATGGGGTCTCTATGGGTTCCTATCGGGTCTCTATGGGTCTCTATGGGTCCCTATGGGGTATATATGGGTCCCTATGGGGTCTCTATGGGTCTCTATGGGTCCCTATGGGGTCACTATGGGTCTCTATGGTTCCCTATGGGGTCTCTATGGGTCCCTATAGGGTCCCTATGGGGTCTCTATGGGTCTCTATGGGTCACTATGGGTCTCTATGGGTCTCTATGGGTCCCTATGGGGTCTTTATGGGTCCCTATGGGGTCCCTATGTGGTCTCTATGGGTCCCTATGGGGTCCCTGTGGGTCCGTATGGGACCCTATGGGGTCTCTATGGGTCTCAATGGGTCTCTATGGGTCCTTATGGGGTCTCTATGGGTCTCTATGGGTCCCTATGGGTCTCTATGGTTCCCTATGGGGTCTCTATGGTCCCCTATGGGTCTCTATGGGTCCCTATGGGGTCTCTGTGGGTCCTTATGGAGTCCCTATGGGTCCCTATGGGTCCCTATGGGGTCTCTATGGGTCACTATGGGGTATCTATGGGTCTCTATGGGTCCCTATTGGGTCTCTGTGGCTCCTTATGGGGTCTCTATGGGTCTCTATGGGTCTCTATGGGTCCCTCTGGGGTCTCTATGGGTCCCTATAGGGTCCCTATGGGGTCTCTATGGGTCTCTATGGGTCTCTATGTGTCCCTTTGGGGTCTCTATGTGTCCCTATGGGTCTCTATGGGTGCTTATGAGGTCTCTATGGGTCTCTATGGGTCTCTATGGGGTCTCTATGGGTCCCTATAGGGTCCCTATGGGGTCTCCATGGGTCTCTATGGGGTCTCTATGAGTCCCTATGGGGTCCCTACGGGGTCTCTATGCGTGTCTATGGGTCTCTATGGGTCCCTATGGGGTCTCTATGGGTCCCTATGGGGTCTCTATGGGTCTCTATGGGTCCCTATGGGGTCTCTATGGGTCCCTATAGGGTCCCTATGGGGTCTCTATGGGTCCCTATAGGGTCCCTATGGGGTCTCTATGGGTCCCTATGGGTCTCTATGGGTTCCTATGGGTCCCTATGGGGTCTCTATGGGTCCCTATGGGTCTCTATGGGTCCCTATGGGTCTCTTTGGGGTCTCTATGGGTCCCTATGGGTCTCTATGGGTCTCTATTGGGTCTCTATGGATATCTTTGGGGTCCCTATAGGGTCTGTATGGGTCTCTATGGCGTCAGGGGTCTCTTTGGGGTCTCTATGGGGTCCCTATGGGGTCTCTATGGGTCCCTATGGGGTCTCTATGTGTCTCTATGGGGTCCCTGTGGGGTCTCTATGGGTCCCTATGGGGTCTCTATGGGTCTCTATGGCTCTACGGGGTCTCTATGGTTCCCTATGGGGTCTCTATGGGTCCATATGGGTCTCCATGGGTCTCTATGGGGTCTCTATGAGTCCCTATGGGGTCCCTATGGGGTCCCTATGTGTCTCTATGGGTCCCTATGCGGTCACTATGGGGTCTCTATGGGTCCCTATGGGGTCAGGGGTCTCTATGGATCCCTATGGGGTCCCTATGGGTTGTCTATGGGTCACTATAGAGTCCCTATGGGGTCTCTGTGCATCTCTATGGGTCTCTATGGGTCTCTATGGGTCCCTATAAGGTCTCTATGGGTCCTTATGGGGTCCCTATGGGGTCTCTATGGGTCCTTATGGGGTCTCTATGGGTCCATATAAGGTCTATATGGGTCTCTATGGGTCCCTATAGGTCTCTATGGGTCCCTATGGTGTCTCTATGGGTCTCTATGGGTCCCTATGGGGTCTCTATGGGTCTCTATGGGTCCCTATGGCTCTCTATGGGTCCCTATGGGGTCTCTATGTGGTCTCCATGGGGTCCCTATGGGGTCTCTATGGGTCCCTATGGGGTCTCTGTGGGTCCTTATGGGGTCTCTATGGGTCCCTATAGGGTCCCTGTGGGGTCTCTATAGGGTCCCTGTGGGGTCTCTATGGGTCCCTATAGGGTCGCTATGGGGTCTCTATGGGTTCCTATCGGGTCTCTATGGGTCTCTATGGATCCCTATGGGGTCCCTATGGGGTCTCTATGTGTCTCTATGTGTCCCTATCGGGTCTCTATGGGTCCCTTCAGGGTCCCTATGGGGTCCCTATTGGGTCTCTATGGGTACCTATAGGGTCCCTATGGGGTCCCTATGGGGTCTCTATGGGTCTCTATGGCGTCAGGGGTCTCTATGGGGTCCCTATGGGGTCCCTATGAGTCTCTATGGGTCCCTATGTGTCCCTATGGGGTCTATATGGGTCCCTATGGGTCTCTATGGGTTCCTATGGGTCTTTATGGGGTCTCTATGGGTCCCTATGTGTCTCTATGGGTCCCTATGGGGTCTCTGTGGGTCCTTATGGAGTCCCTATGGGTCCCTATGGGGTCTCTATTGGTCTCTATGGGTCTCTATGGGGTCTCTATGGGTCTCTATGGGTCTCTATGGGTCTCTATGGGCACCTATAAGGTCTCTATGGGTCCCTATGGGGTCCCTATGGGGTCTCTATGAGTCCTTATGGGGTCTCTATGGGTCCCTATGGGTGTCTATGTGTCACTATGGGTCCCTATGGGGTCTCTATGGGTCCCTATGGGTCTCTATGTGTTCCTATGGGTCCCTTTGGGGTCTCTATGGGTCCCTATGGGGTCTCTATGGGGTCCCTATTGGGTCCCTATGGGTCCCTATGGGGTCCCTATGGGGTCTCTATGGGTCCCTAGGGGGTCTCTATAAGTCTCTATGGGTCTCTATGGGCACCTTTAAGGTCTCTATGGGTCCTTATGGGGTCTCTATGGGTTCCTATGGGGTCTCTATGGGTCCTTATGGGGTCTCTATGGGTCCCTATGGGGTCTCTATGGGTCTCTATTGGTCCCTATAGGTCTCTATGGATCCGTATGGGGTCTCTATGGGTCCCTATGGTTCCCTATGGGGTCTCTATGGGTCCCTATGGGTCTCTATGTGTCCCTATGGGGTCTCTATGGGTCTCTATGGCGTCTCTATGGGTCTCTATGGCGTCAGGGGTCTCTATGAGGTCCCTATGGGGTCCCTATTGGGTCTCTATGCGTCCCTATGGGTCTCTATGGGTCCCTATGTGTCCCTATGGGGTCTCTATGGGTCCCTATGGGTCTCTATGGGTTCCTATGGGTCCCTATGGGGTCTCTATGGGTCCCTATGTGTCTCTATGGGTCCCTATGGGGTCTCTGTGGGTCTCTATGGGTCTCTATGGGGTCTCTATGGGTCCCTATGTGTCTCTATGGGTCCCTATGGGGTCTCTATGGGTCTCTATGGGTACCTATGGGGTCTCTATGGGTCCCTATGGGTCTCTATGGTTCTCTATGGGTCCCAATGGGGTCTCTATGGGTCCCTATGGAATCCCTATGGGGTCTCCATGGGTCTCTATGGGGTCTCTATGAGTCCCTTTGGGGTCCCTACGTGGTCTCTATGGGTCTCTATGGGTCCCTATGTGGTCTCTATGGGTCTCTATGGGTCCCTATGGGGTCATGGGTCTCTATGGATCCCTATGGGGTCCCTATGGGTTGTCTATGGGTCCCTATAGAGTCCCAATGGGGTCTCTATACATCTCTATGGGTCTCTATGGGTCTCTATGGGTCCCTATAAGGTCTCTATGGGTCCTTATGGGGTCCCTATGGGGTCTCTATGGGTCCTTATGGGGTCTCTATGGGTCCATATAAGGTCTATATGGGTCTCTATGGGTCCCTATAGGTCTCTATGGGTCCCTATGGTGTCTCTATGGGTCTCTATGGGTCCCTATGGGGTCTCTATGGGTCTCTATGGGTCCCTATGGCTCTCTATGGGTCCCTATGGGGTCTCTATGTGGTCTCTATGGGGTCCCTATGGGGTCTCTATGGGTCCCTATGAGGTCTCTGTGGGTCCTTATGGGGTCTCTATGGGTCCCTATAGGGTCCCTGTGGGGTCTCTATAGGGTCCCTGTGGGGTCTCTATGGGTCCCTATAGGGTCGCTATGGGGTCTCTATGGGTTCCTATCGGGTCTCTATGGGTCTCTATGTGTCCCTATCGGGTCCCTATGGGGTCTCTATGTGTCTCTATGTGTCCCTATCGGGTCTCTATGGGTCCCTTCAGGGTCCCTATGGGGTCCCTATTGGGTCTCTATGGGTACCTATAGGGTCCCTATGGGGTCCCTATGGGGTCTCTATGGGTCTCTATGGCGTCAGGGGTCTCTATGGGGTCCCTATGGGGTCCCTATGAGTCTCTATGGGTCCCTATGTGTCCCTATGGGGTCTATATGGGTCCCTATGGGTCTCTATGGGTTCCTATGGGTCTTTATGGGGTCTCTATGGGTCCCTATGTGTCTCTATGGGTCCCTATGGGGTCTCTGTGGGTTATTATGGAGTCCCTATGGGTCCCTATGGGGTCTCTATGGGGTCTCTATGGGTCTCTATGGGTCTCTATGGGTCTCTATGGGCACCTATAAGGTCTCTATGGGTCCCTATGGGGTCCCTATGGGGTCTCTATGGGTCCTTATGGGGTCTCTATGGGTCCCTATGGGTGTCTATGTGTCACTATGGGTCCCTATGGGGTCTCTATGGGTCCCTATGGGTCTCTATGTGTTCCTATGGGTCCCTTTGGGGTCTCTATGGGTCCCTATGGGGTCTCTATGGGGTCCCTATTGGGTCCCTATGGGTCCCTATGGGGTCCCTATGGGGTCTCTATGGGTCCCTAGGGGGTCTCTATAAGTCTCTATGGGTCTCTATGGGCACCTTTAAGGTCTCTATGGGTCCTTATGGGGTCTCTATGGGTTCCTATGGGGTCTCTATGGGTCCTTATGGGGTCTCTATGGGTCCCTATGGGGTCTCTATGGGTCTCTATTGGTCCCTATAGGTCTCTATGGATCCGTATGGGGTCTCTATGGGTCCCTATGGTTCCCTATGGGGTCTCTATGGGTCCCTATAGGGTCCCTATGGGGTCTCTATGGGTCTCTATGGGTCTCTATGTGTCCCTATGGGGTCTCTATGTGTCCCTATGGGTCTCTATGGGTCCCTATGGGGTCTCTATTGGTCTCTATGGGTCCCAAAGGGGTCTCTATGGGTCCCTATGGGGTCTCTATGGGGTCTCTATGGGTCCTTATGGGGTCTCTATGGGTCTCTATGAGTCCCTATGGGGTCTCTATTGGTCCGTATGGGTCCGTATGGGGTCTCTATGGGTCTCTATGGGTCTCTATGGGTCTCTATGGCGTCAGGGGTCTCTATGTGTCTCTATGGGGTCCCTGTGCTGTCTCTATGAGTCCCTATGGGGTCTCTATGGGTCTCTATGGGTCCCTATGGGGTCTCTGTGGGTCCTTATGGAGTCCCTATGGGTCCCTATGGGGTCTCTATGGGTCTCTATGGGTCTCTATGTGGTCTCTATGGGGTCTCTATGGGTCCCTATGGGGTCCCTATGGGGTCTCTATGGGTCCCAATGGGGTTCTTATGGGGTCTCTATGGGTCTCTATGGGGTCTATAGTGGTCCGTATGGGTCCCTATGGGGTCTCTATGGGTCTCTATGGGTCCCTATGGGGTCTCTATGGGTCCCTATAGGGTCGCTATGGGGTCTCCATGGGTCTCTATGGGGTCTCAATGAGTCCCTATGGGGTCCCTACGGGGTCTCTATGGGTGTCTATGGGTCTCTATGGGTCCCTATGGGGTCAGGGGTCTCTATGGGTCCCTATGGGGTCCCTATGGCTTGTCTATGGTTCCCTATAGAGTCCCTATGGGGTCTCTATGCATCTCTATGGGTCTCTATGGGTCTCTATGGGTCCCTATAAGGTCTCTATGGGTCCTTATGGGGTCCCTATAGGGTCTCTATGGGTCCTTATGGGGTCTCTATGGGTCTCTATGGGTCCCTATAGGTCTCTATGGGTCCCTATGAGATCTCTATGGGTCCCTATGGGGTCTCTATGGGTCTCTATGGGTCCCTATGGGGTCTCTATGGGTCTCTATGGGTCTCTATGGGGTCTCTATGGGTCTCTATGGGTCCCTATAGGGTCGCTATGGGGTCTCTATGGGTTCCTATCGGGTCTCTATGGGTCTCTATGGATCCCTATGGGGTCCCTATGGGGTCTCTATGTGTCTCTATGTGTCCCTATCGGGTCTCTATGTGTCCCTTCAGGGTCCCTATGGGGTCCCTATTGGGTCTCTATGGGTACCTATAGGGTCCCTATGGGGTCCCTATGGGGTCTCTATGGGTCTCTATGGCGTCAGGGGTCTCTATGGGGTCCCTATGGGGTCCCTATGAGTCTCTATGGGTCCCTATGTGTCCCTATGGGGTCTATATGGGTCCCTATGGGTCTCTATGGGTTCCTATGGGTCTTTATGGGGTCTCTATGGGTCCCTATGTGTCTCTATGGGTCCCTATGGGGTCTCTGTGGGTCCTTATGGAGTCCCTATGGGTCCCTATGGGGTCTCTATTGGTCTCTATGGGTCTCTATGGGGTCTCTATGGGTCTCTATGGGTCTCTATGGGTCTCTATGGGCACCTATAAGGTCTCTATGGGTCCCTATGGGGTCCCTATGGGGTCCCTATGGGGTCTCTATGGGTCCTTATGGGGTCTCTATGGGTCCCTATGGGGTCTCTATGGGTCTCTATTGGTCTCTATAGGTCTCTATGGGTCCGTATGGGGTCTCTATGGGTCCCTATGGGTGTCTATGTGTCACTATGGGTCCCTATGGGGTCTCTATGTGTCCCTATGGGTCTCTATGTGTTCCTATGGGTCCCTTTGGGGTCTCTATGGGTCCCTATGGGGTCTCTATGGGGTCCCTATTGGGTCCCTATGGGTCCCTATGGGGTCCCTATGGGGTCTCTATGGGTCCCTAGGGGGTCTCTATAAGTCTCTATGGGTCTCTATGGGCACCTATAAGGTCTCTATGGGTCCCTATGGGGTCCCTATGGGGTGTCTATGGGTCCTTATGGGGTCTCTATGGGTCCCTATGGGGTCTCTATGGGTCCTTATGGGGTCTCTATGGGTCCCTATGGGGTCTCTATGGGTCTCTATTGGTCCCTATAGGTCTCTATGGATCCGTATGGGGTCTCTATGGGTCCCTATGGTTCCCTATGGGGTCTCTATGGGTCCCTATGGGTCTCTATGTGTCCCTATGGGGTCTCTATGGGTCTCTATGGCGTCTCTATGGGTCTCTATGGCGTCAGGGGTCTCTATGAGGTCCCTATGGGGTCCCTATTGGGTCTCTATGGGTCCCTATGGGTCTCTATGGGTCCCTATGGGTCCCTATGGGTCTCTATGGGTTCCTATGGGTCCCTATGGGGTCTCTATGGGTCCCTATGTGTCTCTATGGGTCCCTATGGGGTATCTGTGGGTCTCTATGGGTCTCTATGGGGTCTCTATGGGTCCCTATGTGTCTCTATGGGTCCCTATGGGGTCTCTATGGGTCTCTATGGGTACCTATGGGGTCTCTATGGGTCCCTATGGGTCTCTATGGTTCTCTATGGGTCCCAATGGGGTCTCTATGGGTCCCTATGGAATCCCTATGGGGTCTCCATGGGTCTCTATGGGGTCTCTATGAGTCCCTATGGGGTCCCTACGTGGTCTCTATGGGTCTCTATGGGTCCCTATGTGGTCTCTATGGGTCTCTATGGGTCCCTATGGGGTCAGGGGTCTCTATGGATCCCTATGGGGTCCCTATGGGTTGTCTATGGGTCCCTATAGAGTCCCTATGGGGTCTCTATACATCTCTATGGGTCTCTACGGGTCCCTATAAGGTCTCTATGGGTCCTTATGGGGTCCCTATGGGGTCTGTATGGGTCCTTATGGGGTCTCTATGGGTCCCTATGGGGTCTATAAGGGTCTCTATGGGTCCCTATAGGTCTGTATGGGTCCCTATGGTGTCTCTATGGGTCTGTATGGGTCCCTATGGTGTCTCTATGGGTCTCTATGGGTCCCTATGGGGTCCCTATGGGGTCTCTATGGGTCCCTATGGGGTCTCTGTGGGTCCTTATGGGGTCTCTATGGTTCCCTACGGGGTCTCTATGGGTCCCTATAGGGTCGCTATGGGGTCTCTATGGGTTCCTATCGGGTCTCTATGGGTCTCTATGGGTCCCTATGGGGTCTCTATGGGTCTCTATGTGTCCCTATGGGGTCACTATGGGTCTCTATGGGTCCCTATGGGGTCCCTATGTGGTCTCTATGGTTCCCTATGGGGTCTCTATGGGTCTCTATGGGTCTCTATGGGTCACTATGGGTCTCTATGGGTCTCTATGGGTCCCTATGGGGTCTCTATGGGTCCCTATGGGGTCCCTATGTGGTCTCTATGGGTCTCAATGGGTCTCTATGGGTCCCTATGGGGTCTCTGTGGGTCCTTATGGAGTCCCTATGGGTCCCTATGGGGTCTCTATGGGTCTCTATGGGTCACTATGGGGTATCTATGGGTCTCTATGGGTCCCTATTGGGTCTCTGTGGGTCTTTATGGGGTCTCTATTGGTCTCTATGGGTCTCTATGGGTCCCTATGGGGTCTCTATGGGTCCCTATAGGGTCCCTATGGGGTCTCTATGGGTCTCTATGGGTCTCTATGTGTCCCTATGGGGTCTCTATGTGTCCCTATGGGTCTCTATGGGTCCCTATGGGGTCTCTATGGGTCTCTATGGGTCCCAAAGGGGTCTCTATGGGTCCCTATGGGGTCTCTATGGGGTCTCTATGGGTCCTTATGGGGTCTCTATGGGTCTCTATGAGTCCCTATGGGGTCTCTATGGGTCCGTATGGGTCCGTATGGGGTCTCTATGGGTCTCTATGGGTCTCTATGGGTCTCTATGGCGTCAGGGGTCTCTATGTGTCTCTATGGGGTCCCTGTGCTGTCTCTATGAGTCCCTATGGGGTCTCTATGGGTCTCTATGGGTCCCTATGGGGTCTCTGTGGGTCCTTATGGAGTCCCTATAGGTCCCTATGGGGTCTCTATGGGTCTCTATGGGTCTCTATGTGGTCTCTATGGGTCTCTATGGGTCCCTATGGGGTCTCTATGGGTCCCTATGGGGTCCCTATGGGGTCTCTATGGGTCCCAATGGGGTTCTTATGGGGACTCTATGGGTCTCTATGTGGTCTATAGTGGTCCGTATGGGTCCCTATGGGGTCTCTATGGGTCTCTATGGGTCCCTATGGGGTCTCTATGGGTCCCTATAGGGTCGCTATGGGGTCTCCATGGGTCTCTATGGGGTCTCAATGAGTCCCTATGGGGTCCCTACGGGGTCTCTATGGGTGTCTATGGGTCTCTATGGGTCCCTATAGGGTCCCTATGGGGTCTCTATGGGTCCCTATGGGGTCCCTATGGCTTGTCTATGGTTCCCTATAGAGTCCCTATGGGGTCTCTATGCATCTCTATGGGTCTCTATGGGTCTCTATGGGTCCCTATAAGGTCTCTATGGGTCCTTATGGGGTCCCTATAGGGTCTCTATGGGTCCTTATGGGGTCTCTATGGGTCTCTATGGGTCCCTATAGGTCTCTATGGGTCCCTATGAGATCTCTATGGGTCCCTATGGGGTCTCTATGGGTCTCTATGGGTCCCTATGGGGTCTCTATGGGTCTCTATGGGTCTCTATGGGGTCTCTATGGGTCTGTATGGGTCCCTATGGGTCTCTATGGGTCCCTATGGGGTCCCTATGGGGTCTCTATGGGTCCAAATGGGGTTCTTATGGGGTCTCTATGGGTCTCTATGGGGTCTATATGGGTCCGTATGGGTCCCTATGGGTCTCTATGGGTCCTTATGAGGTCTCTATGGGTCTCTATGGGTCCCTATGGGGTCTCTATGGGTCCCTATAGGGTCGCTATGGGGTCTCCATGGGTCTCTATGGGGTCTCTATGAGTCCCTATGGGGGCCCTACGGGGTCTCTATGGGTGTCTATGGGTCTCTCTGGGTCCCTATGGGGTCTCTATGGGTCTCTATGGGTCCCTATGGGGTCTCTATGGGGTCCCTATTGGGTCTATATGGGTCCCTATGGGTCTCTCTGGGTCCCTATGGGGTCTCTATGGGTCTCTATGGGTACCTATGGGGTCTCTATGGGTCCCTATGGGTCTCTATGGTTTTCTATGAGTCCCAATGGGGTCTCTATGGGTCCCTATGGTGTCCCTATGGGGTATCTATGGGTCCAAATGGGGTTCTTATGGGGTCTCTATGGGTCTCTATGGGGTATATATGGGTCCGTATGGGTCCCTATGGGGTCTCTATGGGTCTCTATGGGTCCTTATGAGGTCTCTGTGGGTCTCTATGGGTCTCTATGGGGTCTCTATGGGTCCCTATAAGGTCGCTATGGGGTCTCCATGGGTCTCTATGGGGTCTCTATGAGTCCCTATGGGGGCCCTACGGGGTCTCTATGGGTGTCTATGGGTCTCTATGGGTCCCTATGGGGTCCCTATGGGTCTCTATGGGTCCCTATGGGGTCTCTATGGGTCTCTATGGGTCCCTATGGGGTCTCTATGGGTCTCTATGGGTCCCTATGGGGTCTCTATGGGTCCCTATAGGGTCTCTATGGGGTCTCTATGGGTTCCTATCGGGTCTCTATGGGTCTCTATGGGTCCCTATGGGGTCACTATGGGTCTCTATGGGTCCCTATGGGGTCCCTATGTGGTCTCTATGGTTCCCTATGGGGTCTCTATGGGTCTCTATGGGTCTCTATGGGTCACTATGGGTCTTGATGGGTCTCTATGTGTCCCTATGTGGTCTCTATGGGTCCCTATGGGGTCTCTATGGGTCCGTATGGGTCCCTATGGGGTCTCTATGGGTCTCAATGGGTCTCTATGGGTCCTTATGGGGTCTCAATGGGTCTCTATGGTTCCCTATGGGGTCTCTATGGGTCTCTATGGGTCTCTATGGGTCTCTATGGTTCTCTATGGGGTCTCTATGGTTCCCTATGGGTCTCTATGGGTCCCTATGGGGTCTCTGTGGGTCCTTATGGAGTCCCTATGGGCCCCTATGGGGTCTCTATGGGTCTCTATGGGTCCCTACAGGGTCTCTATGGGGTCTCTATGGGGTCTCTATGGGTCCCTATGGGGTCTCTGTGGGTCCTTATGGGGTCTCTATGGGTCCTTATGGGGTCTCTATGGGTCCCTATAGAGTCCCTGTGGGGTCTCTATGGGTCCCTATAGGGTCGCTATGGGGTCTCTATGGGTCCCTATGGGTCTCTATGGGTCCCTATGTGTCCCTATGGGGTCTCTATGGGTCCCTATGTGTCTCTATGGGTACCTATGGGGTCTATGTGGGTCATTATGGAGTCCCTATGGGTCCCTATGGGGTCTCTATGGGTCTCTATGGGTCTCTATGGGGTCTCTATGGGTCTCTATGGGTCCCTATGGGTCTCTATGGGTCCCTATGTGGTCTCTATGGGTCTCTATGGGTACCTATGGGGTCGCTATGGGTCCCTATGGGTCTCTATGGATCTCTATGGGTCCCAGTGGGGTCTCTATGGGTCCCTATGGGGTCCCTATGGGGTCTCTATGGGTCCCAATGGGGTCCTTATGGGGTTTCTATGGGTCTCTATAAGGTCTCTATGGGTTCTTATGGGGTCTCTATGAGTCTCTATGGGTCTCTATGGGTCCATATGGGGTCTCTATGGGTCCCTATAGGGTCCCCATGGAGTCTCTATGGGTCCCTATAGGGTCGCTATGGGGTCTCTATGGGTTCCTATCGGGTCTCTATGGGTCTCTATGGGTCCCTATGGGGTCTCTATGGGTCCCTATGGGGTCCCTATGGGGTCTCTATGGGTCCCTATGGGGTCCCTATGGGGTCTCTATGGGTCCCTATGGGGTTTCTATGGGTACCTGTAGGGTCCCTATGGGGTCTCTATGGGTCTCTATGGGTCTCTATGGGTCACTATGGGTCTCTATGGGTCTCTAAGGGTCCCTACGGGGTCTCTATGGGTCTCTATGGGTCCCTATGGGGTCTCTATGTGTCTCTATGGGTCCCTATGGGGTCTCTATGGGTCTCTATGTGTCCCTATGGGGTCTCAATGGGTCCCTATGTGGTCTCTATGAGTCCCTATGGGGTCTCTATGGCTCTCTATGGGTCCCTATGGGTTCTGTATGGGTCTCTATGGGTCCCTATGGGGTCTCTGTGGGACCTTATGGGGTCTCTATGGGTCTCTATGGGGCCCTTTGGGGTCTCTATGGGTCTCTATGGGTCCCAAAGGGGTCTCTATGGGTCCCTATGTGGTCCCTATGTGGTCTCTATGGGTCCCTATGGGGTCCCTATGGGGTCTCTGTTGGTCCCTAAGGGTCCCTATGTGTCTGTATGGGTCCCTATGGGGTCAGGGGTCTCTATGGGTCTCTATGGGGTCTCTATGGTCCCTATGGGGTCCCTAATGGGTCTCTATGGGTCCCTCTGGGGGCTGTATGGGTCCGTATGGGTCCCTATGGCGTCTCTATGGGTCTCTATGGGTCCTTATGGTGTCTCTATGGGTCTCTATGGGTCTCTATGGGTCTCTGTGGTCCCTATGAAGTCTCTATGGATCCCTATAGGGTCCCTATGGTGTCTCTATGGGTCCCTATGGAGTCTCTATGGTCCTTATAGGGTCTCTATGGGGTCTATATGGGTCCCTATAGGGTCTCTATGGGGTCTCTATGGGTCCCTATGGGGTCCTTATGGGGTCTCTATGGGTCTCTATGGGGTCTCTATGGGTTCTTATGGGGTCTCTATGAGTCTCTATGGGTCTCTATGGGTCCCTATGGGGTCTCTATGGGTCCCTATAGGGTCCCCATGGAGTCTCTATGGGTCCCTATAGGGTCCCCATGGAGTCTCTATGGGTCCCTATAGGGTCGCTATGGGGTCTCTATGGGTTCCTATCGGGTCTCTATGGGTCTCTATGGGTCCCCATGGGGTCTCTATGGGTCCCTATAGTGTCGCTATGGGGTCTCTATGGGTTCCTATCGGGTCTCTATGGGTCTCTATGGGTCCCTATGGTGTCCTATGGGGTCTCTATGGGTCCCTATGGGGTCCCTATGGGGTCTCTATGGGTCCCTATGGGTCTCTAAGGGTCCCTATGGGGTCTCTATGGCTCTCTATGGGTCCCTATGGGTTCTGTATAGGTCTCTATGGGTCCCTATAGGGTCTCTGTGGGTCCTTATGGGGTCTCTATGGGTCTCTATGGGTATCTATGTGTCCCTATGGGGTCTCTATGTGTCCCTATGGGGTCTCTATGGGTCTCTATGGGTCCCTATTGGGTCTCTATGAGTCTCTATGGGTCCCAAAGGGGTCTCTATGGGTCCCTATGTGGTCCCTATGGGGTCTCTTTGGGTCCCTATGGGGTCTCTATTGGACTCTATGGGTTTCTATGGGGTCTCTATGGGGTCTCTATGGGTCCCTGTGGGGCTCTATTTGTCCCTATAGGGTCCCTATGGGGTCTCTTTGGGTCTCTATGGGTCCCTATGGGTCCTTATGGTGTCTCTATGGGTCTCTATGGGTCTCTATGGGTCCCTATTGGGTCCCTATGGGGTCTCTATGGGGTCTCTATGAGTCCCTATGGGGTCCCTACGGGGTCTTTATGGGTGTCTATGGGTCTCTATGGGTCCCTATGGGGTCTCTTTAGGTCTCTATGGGTCCCTATGGGGTCTCTATGGGTCTGTATTGGTCCCTACGGGGTCTCTATGGGTCTCTATGTGTCCCTATCGGGTCTCTATGAGTCCCTATAGGGTCCCTATGGGGTCCCTATGGGGTCTCTATGGGTCTCTATGGGTCCCTATGGGTCTCTATGGGTCCCTATGGGTCTCTATGGGGTCTCTATGGGGTCTCTATGGGTCCCTATGGGGTCTCTGTGGGTCCTTATGGGGTCTCTATGGGTCCTTATGGGGTCTCTATGGGTCCCTATAGAGTCCCTGTGGGGTCTCTATGGGTCCCTATAGGGTCGCTATGGGGTCTCTATGGGTTCCTATCGGGTCTCTATGGGTCTCTATGGGTCCTTATTGGGTCCCTATGGGGTCTCTATGGGGTCTCTATGAGTCCCTATGGGGTCCCTATGGGGTCTCTATGGGTCTCTATGGGTCACTATGGGGTATCTATGGGTCTCTATGGGTCCCTATTGGGTCTCTGTGGCTCCTTATGGGGTCTCTATGGGTCTCTATGGGTCTCTATGGGTCCCTATGGGGTCTCTATGGGTCCCTATAGGGTCCCTATGGGGTCTCTATGGGTCTCTATGGGTCTCTATGGGGTCTCTATGGGTCCCTATAGGGTCCCTATGGGGTCTCCATGGGTCTCTATGGGGTCTCTATGAGTCCCTATGGGGTCCCTACGGGGTCCCTATGCGTGTCTATGGGTCTCTATGGGTCCCTATGGGGTCTCTATGGGTCCCTATGGGGTCTCTATGGGTCTCTATGGGTCCCTATGGGGTCTCTATGGGTCCCTATAGGGTCCCTATGGGGTCTCTATGGGTCCCTATGGGGTCCCTATGGGGTCTCTATGGGTCCCTATGGGGCTCTATGGGTTCCTATTGGTCCCTATGGGGTCTCTATGGGTCCGTATGGGTCTCTATGGGTCCCTATGGGTCTCTATGTGTTCCTCTGGGTCCCTATGGGGTCTCTATGGGTCCCTATGGGTCTCTATGGGTCTCTATGGGTTCCTATGGGTCCCTATTGGGTCTCTATGGGTCCCTATGGGTCTCTATGGGTCCCTATGGGTCTCTTTGGGGTCTCTATGGGTCCCTATGGGTCTCTATGGGTCTCTATGGGGTCTCTATGGATATCTTTGGGGTCCCTATGGGGTCTTTATGGGTCTCTATGGCGTCAGGGGTCTCTTTGGGGTCCCTATGGGGTCCCTATGGGGTCTCTATGGATCCCTATGTGGTCTCTATGGGGTCTCTATGGGTCCCTATGGGGTCTCTGTGGGTCCTTATGGGGTCTCTATGGGTCCTTATGGGGTCTCTATGGGTCCCTATAGGGTCCCTGTGGGGTCTCTATGGGTCCCTATAGGGTCGCTATGGGGTCTCTATGGGTTCCTATCGGGTCTCTATGGGTCTCTATGGGTCCCTATGGGGTCTCTATGGGTCCCTATGGGGTCTCTATGGGTCTCTATGGGTCCCTATGGGGTTTCTATGGGTCCCTATGGGGTCCCTATGTGGTCTCTATGGGTCCCTATGGGGTCCCTGTGGGTCCGTATGGGACCCTATGGGGTCTCTATGGGTCTCAATGGGTCTCTATGGGTCCTTATGGGGTCTCTATGGGTCTCTATGGGTCCCTATGGGTCTCTATGGTTCCCTATGGGGTCTCTATGGTCCCCTATGGGTCTCTATGGGTCCCTATGGGGTCTCTGTGAGTCCTTATGGAGTCCCTATGTGTCCCTCTGGGGTCCCTATGGGTCTCTATGGGGTCTCTATGAGTCCCTATGGGGTCCCTACGGGGTCTCTATGGGTGTCTATGTATCTCTATGGGTCCCTATGGGGTCTCTATGGGTCTCTATTGGTCCCTACGGGGTCTCTATGGGTCTCTATGGGTCTCTATGGCGTCAGGGGTCTCTATGGGGTCCCTATGGGGTCCCTATGGGTCTCTATGGGTCCCTATGCGGTCACTATGGGGTCTCTATGCATCCCTATGGGGTCCCTATGGGTTGTCTATGGGTCCCTATAGAGTCCCTATGGGGTCTCTATGCATCTCTATGGGTCTCTATGGGTCTCTATGGGTCCCTATAAGGTCTCTATGGGTCCTTATGGGGTCCCTATGGGGTCTCTATGGGTCCTTATGGGGTCTCTATGGGTCCCTATGGGGTCTATGTAGGTCTCTATGGGTCCCTTTAGGTCTCTATGGGTCCCTATGGTGTCTCTATGGGTGTCTATGGGTCTCTATGGGTCCCTATGGGGTCTCTATGGGTCTCTATGGGTCCCTATGGGGTCTCTATGGGTCTCTATGGGTCCCTATGTGGTATCTATGGGTCCCTATAGGGTCCCTATGGGGTCTCTGTGGGTCCTTATGGGGTCTCTATGGGTCCCTATGGGGTCTCTATGGGTCCCTATAGGGTCCCTGAGGGGTCTCTATGGGTCCCTATAGGGTCGCTATGGGGTCTCTATGGGTTCCTATCGGGTCTCTATGGGTCTCTATGGATCCCTATGGGGTATATATATTGGTCCCTATGGGGTCCCTATGGGGTCTCTATGGGTCTCTATGGGTCTCTATGGGTATCTATGTGTCCCTATGGGGTCTCTATGTGTCCCTATGGGGTCTCTATGGGTCTCTATGGGTCCCTATTGGGTCTCTATGAGTCTCTATGGGTCCCAAAGGGGTCTCTATGGGTCCCTATGTGGTCCCTATGGGGTCTCTTTGGGTCCCTATGGGGTCTCTATTGGACTCTATGGGTTTCTATGGGGTCTCTATGGGGTCTCTATGGGTCCCTGTGGGGCTCTATTTGTCCCTATAGGGTCCCTATGGGGTCTCTTTGGGTCTCTATGGGTCCCTATGGGTCCTTATGGTGTCTCTATGGGTCTCTATGGGTCTCTATGGGTCCCTATTGGGTCCCTATGGGGTCTCTATGGGGTCTCTATGAGTCCCTATGGGGTCCCTACGGGGTCTCTATGGGTGTCTATGGGTCTCTATGGGTCCCTATGGGGTCTCTTTAGGTCTCTATGGGTCCCTATGGGGTCTCTATGGGTCTGTATTGGTCCCTACGGGGTCTCTATGGGTCTCTATGTGTCCCTATCGGGTCTCTATGAGTCCCTATAGGGTCCCTATGGGGTCCCTATGGGGTCTCTATGGGTCTCTATGGGTCCCTATGGGTCCTTATGGTGTCTCTATGGGTCTCTATGGGTCTCTATGGGTCCCTATTGGGTCCCTATGGGGTCTCTATGGGGTCTCTATGAGTCCCTATGGGGTCCCTACGGGGTCTCTATGGGTGTCTATGGGTCTCTATGGGTCCCTATGGGGTCTCTTTAGGTCTCTATGGGTCCCTATGGGGTCTCTATGGGTCTGTATTGGTCCCTACGGGGTCTCTATGGGTCTCTATGTGTCCCTATCGGGTCTCTATGAGTCCCTATAGGGTCCCTATGGGGTCCCTATGGGGTCTCTATGGGTCTCTATGGGTCCCTATGGGTCTCTATGGGTCCCTATGGGTCTCTATGGGGTCTCTATGGGGTCTCTATGGGTCCCTATGGGGTCTCTGTGGGTCCTTATGGGGTCTCTATGGGTCCTTATGGGGTCTCTATGGGTCCCTATAGAGTCCCTGTGGGGTCTCTATGGGTCCCTATAGGGTCGCTATGGGGTCTCTATGGGTTCCTATCGGGTCTCTATGGGTCTCTATGGGTCCCTATTGGGTCCCTATGGGGTCTCTATGGGGTCTCTATGAGTCCCTATGGGGTCCCTATGGGGTCTCTATGGGTCTCTATGGGTCACTATGGGGTATCTATGGGTCTCTATGGGTCCCTATTGGGTCTCTGTGGCTCCTTATGGGGTCTCTATGGGTCTCTATGGGTCTCTATGGGTCCCTATGGGGTCTCTATGGGTCCCTATAGGGTCCCTATGGGGTCTCTATGGGTCTCTATGGGTCTCTATGGGGTCTCTATGGGTCACTATAGGGTCCCTATGGGGTCTCCATGGGTCTCTATGGGGTCTCTATGAGTCCCTATGGGGTCCCTACGGGGTCCCTATGCGTGTCTATGGGTCTCTATGGGTCCCTATGGGGTCTCTATGGGTCCCTATGGGGTCTCTATGGGTCTCTATGGGTCCCTATGGGGTCTCTATGGGTCCCTATAGGGTCCCTATGGGGTCTCTATGGGTCCCTATGGGGTCCCTATGGGGTCTCTATGGGTCCCTATGGGGCTCTATGGGTTCCTATTGGTCCCTATGGGGTCTCTATGGGTCCGTATGGGTCTCTATGGGTCCCTATGGGTCTCTATGGGTTCCTATGGGTCTCTATGGGGTCTCTATGGGTCCCTATGGGTCTCTATGGGTCCCTATGGGTCTCTATGGGTTCCTATGGGTCCCTATTGGGTCTCTATGGGTCCCTATGGGTCTCTATGGGTCCCTATGGGTCTCTTTGGGGTCTCTATGGGTCCCTATGGGTCTCTATGGGTCTCTATGGGGTCTCTATGGATATCTTTGGGGTCCCTATGGGGTCTTTATGGGTCTCTATGGCGTCAGGGGTCTCTTTGGGGTCCCTATGGGGTCCCTATGGGGTCTCTATGGATCCCTATGTGGTCTCTATGGGGTCTCTATGGGTCCCTATGGGGTCTCTGTGGGTCCTTATGGGGTCTCTATGGGTCTTTATGGGGTCTCTATGGGTCCCTATAGGGTCCCTGTGGGGTCTCTATGGGTCCCTATAGGGTCGCTATGGGGTCTCTATGGGTTCCTATCGGGTCTCTATGGGTCTCTATGGGTCCCTATGGGGTCTCTATGGGTCCCTATGGGGTCTGTATGGGTCTCTATGGGTCCCTATGGGGTTTCTATGGGTCCCTATGGGATCCCTATGGGGTCCCTGTGGGTCCGTATGGGACCCTATGGGGTCTCTATGGGTCTCAATGGGTCTCTATGGGTCCTTATGGGGTCTCTATGGGTCTCTATGGGTCCCTATGGGTCTCTATGGTTCCCTATGGGGTCTCTATGGTCCCCTATGGGTCTCTATGGGTCCCTATGGGGTCTCTGTGAGTCCTTATGGAGTCCCTATGTGTCCCTCTGGGGTCCCTATGGGTCTCTATGGGGTCTCTATGAGTCCCTATGGGGTCCCTACGGGGTCTCTATGGGTGTCTATGTATCTCTATGGGTCCCTATGGGGTCTCTATGGGTCTCTATTGGTCCCTACGGGGTCTCTATGGGTCTCTATGGGTCTCTATGGCGTCAGGGGTCTCTATGGGGTCCCTATGGGGTCCCTATGGGTCTCTATGGGTCCCTATGCGGTCACTATGGGGTCTCTATGGATCCCTATGGGGTCCCTATGGGTTGTCTATGGGTCCCTATAGAGTCCCTATGGGGTCTCTATGCATCTCTATGGGTCTCTATGGGTCTCTATGGGTCCCTATAAGGTCTCTATGGGTCCTTATGGGGTCCCTATGGGGTCTCTATGGGTCCTTATGGGGTCTCTATGGGTCCCTATGGGGTCTATGTAGGTCTCTATGGGTCCCTTTAGGTCTCTATGGGTCCCTATGGTGTCTCTATGGGTCTCTATGGGTCCCTATGGGGTCTCTATGGGTCTCTATGGGTCCCTATGGGTCTCTATGGGTCCCTATGGGGTCTCTATGTGGTCTCTATGGGGTCCCTATGGGGTCTCTATGGGTCCCTATGGGGTCTCTGTGGGTCCTTATGGGGTCTCTATGGGTCCCTATGGGGTCTCTATGGGTCCCTATAGGGTCCCTGAGGGGTCTCTATGGGTCCCTATAGGGTCGCTATGGGGTCTCTATGGGTTCCTATCGGGTCTCTATGGGTCTCTATGGATCCCTATGGGGTATATATATTGGTCCCTATGGGGTCCCTATGGGGTCTCTATGGGTCTCTATGGGTCTCTATGGGCACCTATAAGGTCTCTATGGGTCCCTATGGGGTCCCTATGAGGTCTCTATGGGTCCTTATGGGGTCCCTATGGGGTCTCTATGGGTCCCTATAGGTCTCCATGGGTCCCTTTGGGGTCTCTATGGGTCCCTATGGGGTCTCTATGGGTCTCTATGTGGTCTCTATGTGTCTCTATGTGTCCCTATCGGGTCTCTATTGGTCCCTTCAGGGTCCCTATGGGGTCTCTATGGGTCTCTATGGCGTCAGGGGTCTCTATGGGGTCCCTATGGGGTCCCTATGAGTCTCTATGGGTCCCTATGTGTCCCTATGGGGTCTATATGGGTCCCTATGGGTCTCTATGGGTTCCTATGGGTCCCTATGGGGTCTCTATGGGTCCCTATGTGTCTCTATGGGTCCCTATGGGGTCTCTGTGGGTCCTTATGGAGTCCCTATGGGTCCCTATGGGGTCTCTATGGCTCTACGGGGTCTCTATGGTTCCCTATGGGGTCTCTATGGGTCCATATGGGTCTCTATGGGTCCCTATGGGGTCTCTGTGGGTCCTTATGGAGTCCCTATGGGTCTCTATGGGGTCTCTATGGGTCTCTATGGGTCCCTATGGGGTCTCTATGTCTCTCTATGGGTCCCAATGGGGTCTCTATGGGTCCCTATGGGGTCCCTATGGGGTCTCTATGGGTCCCAATGGGGTTCTTATGGGGTCTCTATGGGTCTCTATGGCTCCCTATGGGGTCTCTATGGGTCCCTATAGGGTCGCTATGGGGTCTCCATGGGTCTCTATGGGGTCTCAATGAGTCCCTATGGGGTCCCTACGGGGTCTCTATGGGTGTCTATGGGTCTCTATGGGTCCCTATGGGGTCTCTATGGGTCTCTATGGGTCCCTATGGGGTCTCTATGGGTCTCTATGGGTCCCTATGGGGTCTCTATGGGTCCCTATAGGGTCCCTATGGGTCTCTATGTGTCCCTATGCGGTCACTATGGGGTCTCTATGGGTCCCTATGGGGTCAGGGGTCTCTATGGATCCCTATGGGGTCCCTATGGGTTGTCTATGGGTCCCTATAGAGTCCCTATGGGGTCTCTATGCATCTCTATGGGTCTCTATGGGTCTCTATGGGTCCCTATAAGGTCTCTATGGGTCCTTATGGGGTCCCTATGGGGTCTCAATGGGTCCTTATGGGGTCTCTATGGGTCCCTATGGGGTCTATATGGGTCTCTATGGGTCCCTATAGGTCTCTATGGGTCCCTATGGTGTCTCTATGGGTCTCTATGGGTCCCTATGGGGTCTCTATGGGTCACTATGGGTCCCTATGGGTCTCTATGGTTCCCTATGGGGTCTCTATGTGGTCTCTATGGGGTCCCTATGGGGTCTCTATGGGTCCCTATGGGGTCTCTGTGGGTCCTTATGGGGTCTCTATGGGTCCCTATAGGGTCGCTATGGGGTCTCTATGGGTTCCTATCGGATCTCTATGGGTCTCTATGGATCCCTATGGGGTCTCTATGGGTCCCTATGGGGTCCCTATGGGGTCTCTATGGGTCTCTATGGGTCTCTATGGGCACTTATAAGGTCTCTATGGGTCCCTATGGGGTCCCTATGGGGTCTCTATGGGTCTCTATGGGTCCCTATAGGTCTCTATGGGTCCGTATGGGGTCTCTATGGGTCCCTATGGGTGTCTATGGGTCACTATGTTCCTTATGGGGTCTCTATGGGTCCCTATGGGTCTCTATGGGTTCCTATGGGTCCCTTTGGGGTCTCTATGGGTCCCTATGGGGTCTCTATGGGTCCCTATGTGGTCTCTATGGGTCCCTATGTGTCCCTATCGGGTCTCTATGGGTCCCTACAGGGTCCCTATGGGGTCCCTATTTGGTCTCTATGGGTCCCTATAGGGTCCCTATGGGGTTTCTATGGTGTCTCTATGGGTCTCTATGGCGTCAGGGGTCTCTATGGGTCCCTATGTGTCCCTATGGGGTCTCTATGGGTCCCTATGGGTCTCTATGGGTCCCTATGTGTCTCTATGGGTTCCTATGGGTCCCTATGGGGTCTCTATGGGTCCCTATGTGTCTCTATGGGTCCCTATGGGGTCTCTGTGGGTCCTTATGTAGTCCCTATAGGTCTCTATGGGGTCTCTATGGGTCTCTATGGGTCTCTATGGGGTCTCTATGGGTCTCTATGGGTCCCTATGGGTCTCTATGGGTCCCTATGGGGTCTCTATGGGTCTCTATGGGTACCTATGGGGTCTCTATGGGTCCCTATGGGTCTCTATGGTTCTCTATGGGTCCCAATGGGGTCTCTATGGGTCCCTATGGGGTCCCTATGGGGTCTCTATGGGTCCCAATGGGGTCCCTATGGGGTCTCTATGCGTCCCTAAGGGGTCTATATGGGTCCGTATGGGTCCCTATGGGGTCTCTATGGGTCTCTATTGGTCCTTATGAGGTCTCTATGGGTCTCTATGGGTCCCTATGGGGTCTCTATGGGTCCCTATAGGGTCCCTATGGGGTCTCCATGTGTCTCTATGGGTCCCTATGGGGTCTCTATGGGTCCCTATAAGGTCGCTATGGGGTCTCCATGTGTCTCTATGGGGTCTCTATGAGTCCCTATGGGGTCCCTACGGGGTCTCTATGGGTGTCTATGGGTCTCTATGGGTCCCTATGGGGTCTCTATGGGTCTCTATGGGTCCCTATGCGGTCTCTATGGGTCTCTATGGGTCCCTATGGGGTCTCTATGTGTCCCTATAGGGTCCCTATGGGGTCTCTATGGGTCCCTATGCGGTCCCTATGGGCTCTCTATGGGTCCCTATGGGGTCCCTATGGGTTGTCTATGGTTCCCTATAGAGTCCCTATGGGGTCTCTATGCATCTCTATGGGTCTCTATGGGTCCCTATGGGGTCTCTATGGGTCCCTATAGGGTCCCTGTGGGGTCTCTATGGGTCCCTATAGGGTCGCTATGGGGTCTCTATGGGTTCCTATCGGGTCTCTATGGGTCTCTATGTGTGCCTATGGGGTCTCTATGGGTCCCTATGGGGTCCCTATGGGGTCTCTATGGGTCTCTATGGGTCTCTATGGGTCACTATGGGTCTCTATGGGTCCCTATGGGGTCCCTATGGGGTCTCTATGGGTCCCTATGGGGTCTCTATGGGTCCCTATAGTGTCCCTATGGGGTCTCTATGGGTCTCTATGGGTCTCTATGGGTCACTGTGGGTCTCTATGGGTCTCTATGGGTCCCTATGGGGTCTCTCTTGGTCCCTATGGGGTCCCTTTGTGGTCTCTATGGGTCCCTATGGGGTCTCTATGGGTCCATATGGGTCCCTATGGGGTCTCTATGGGTCTCAATGGGTCTCTATGAATCCTTATGGGGTCTCTATGGGTCTATATGGGTCCCTATGGGTCTCTATGGTTCCCTATGGGGTCTCTATGGGTCCCTATGGGTCTCTATGGGTCCCTATGGGGTCTCTGTGGGTCCTTATGGTGTCTGTATGGGTCCCTATGGGGTCTCTATGGGTCTCTATGGGTCACTATGGGGTATCTATGGGTCTCTATGGGTCCCTATTGGGTCTCTGTGGGTCCTTATGGGGTCTCTATGGGTCTCTATGGGTCTCTATGGGTCCCTATGGGGTCTCTATGGGTCCCTATAGGGTCCCTATGGGGTCTCTATGGGTCCCTATAGGGTCCCTATGGGGTCTCTATGGGTCCCTATGGGTCTCTATGTGTCCCTATGGGGTCTCTATGTGTCCCTTTGGGTCTCTATGGGTCCCTATGGGGTCTCTATAGGTCTCTATGGATCCCAAAGGGGTCTCTTTGGGTCCCTATGGGGTCTCTATGGGGTCTCTATGGGTCCTTATGGGGTCTCTATGGGTCTCTATGAGTCCCTATGGGGTCTCTATGGGTCTGTATGGGTCCCTATGGGGTCTCTATGGGTCTCTATGTGTCCTTATGAGGTCTCTATGGGTCTCTATGGGTCCCTATGGGGTCTCTATGGGTCCCTATCGGGTCCCTATGGGATCTCCATGGGTCTCTATGGGGTTGACTTGCAGAATCAAACTCTATAATCCAGAGATGGGTTATAAAGCAGGTATGTTTATTCCAGCGTTGCGCAGCGCCGGGTGCAAGGGGGATAGCTCCTCCAAACTTGCACACCGTAAAGAGAAAAGTGTGTTACAGATATAGGTTAAGCTAATACATAATCAATAGTCTCCTCCTCAGTTTGATTACATATTCATTACATTCCCTATGGCCCCGTTCCCCGCGACCCCATTCCCTCATTCCCCCTGACCCCATTCCCCGTGACCCTTGCCATTGTTTTGGGGTGAAATTCTTCTTCTGTTTTCTTCTTGGTGTTATCTGCTGTTATTGTTCTCCCATGTCGGCATCATCTTGCCCGGGGGGGGGGGTATCTAATCCTTCTTGTCAGAGGTCTCTGGACAGTTTCTTCTTATCTTTATTGCCCTCTTCTCTGGTTTTCTTTTGACTAAGTGTCTGTAATTCCCCCTTACCCTGCACTTTTAAATGTACAGTTACCCTTTGTCTTGGTTTCTGTGAAGTTCCCCTTTCCCTTTCTATAGCAAAGTGTTACCTTACCACCATTTTGAGGCTTTGCTCACTCTTCAATTCCCCCCTTTTCTTTAATCTAGCAGGCTTTTACCTGCTAGATTCTTAATGGGTCTCAAAATAGGCTCCGCTCTCTACCTTTTGTCTCAGCTCATGTCTCTTCCAAACCTCGTATTCCCTTCCAGTACCTTGGTACAGACACAAAAGACATCTTATAACAACACAAGTAAAACACACCAAGAGTAGCAAGGTGATGCAGGCTAAGAAAAGCTGTTTTAGTCATCCTAAATTTGGCAACTAGTAAGTTTATCCCATGATCCAGAGAAAACTATTCCCCAATCGGTGTTATCCCTGCCTACTCCATGTTGCAATGCATCTTTGGATAAACAGGATACCTCCTCTTGGATTGTCCATCAGGCACCTGCAGCAGCATCCTCAATTGTTTCTAAGGTTACAGAAATTTTCATACAGCGATACCCCCCTTTTCTTGGGAGTTCTGTGAACTCAATTTGCCGTTGTTGCCCTGGAAGGCCCTCTCCTGTGAGGCCCACTTGTGCCCTGTTCCTGGTACTGGGACTGTACTTTGTAGTGCTGATTTGCCCAATATATTCTCTTATCTTCCCTTATAACCAATTTCCATAAAATACTAAAGGGCATAATAATGTGTCCATTTGGGCATGCACACATCTGTCAGCTTGCTCTCTTCCTTTCTAAATTATTAATTGGACTCCTGTTCTCTTTAGAATATTTTACAGGTTTTGACTTAGCTTCAGAGATTTTAAGTTTACCGTCTGGAATTGAAGCCCTCTTCAACTGCCTGTTCTGCCACCTGATCTATCATCTTATTTTCTGTTTCCTGTACAGTGTTACATTTCTGATGTCTTTTACAACATATAATAACCATTGGTAGATTTAAATCAGGCTGTTTTCCTTGTGTGTGAGCAATCCTTGCTCTTTTCAGATGGTACTATAAGCGTGTGGCACATATTTAGCATCTGTCCATATGATTAAAGCTCTTGTCAAGGCAGTTATTTCGGTCTTCTGAGGGGAAGTCCCCACAGCTGGTGGTTGTGCTTCGGTTACCTGGTCGGTAGCAGTTACTGCATGTCCTGCCTTACAGTCTCCTTGTCTCATAAAACTGCAGCTTCTGGTAAACCAGGCATCTTCTGCATCTTCTAAGGGTTCGTTCTTCAGGTTCGACTGACTGGCTGGAATGTGCAGCTTCAGTTGATTTAAAGCAGTCATGTAATAGTGGTTCTCCGGGAGTTCCGCTAAGGAAAGATACTGGGTTGACAATATTAGTCACAATTATTTCTACATCACCCTACTCTACCAGGATGGCCTGGAATTTCAGGAATCTTTGGGGTGAAAGCCAATGAACTAATGTCCCCCTTTTGCCTCCAATACAGTAAACACTGTATGAGATATTAAAACTGGTATCCTTTGGCCCAGTGTAGATTTATAGGCTTCTTGAATATTGAGCACTAGTGCAGCCACTGCCCTCAGGCACCATCCCTTACTCACTTCAAGCTGTTTGAGGTTTACCATCAGTCCGTAGCTGTGTATCCATGGTCAGCACCCTCCTGTCATTCCTGGGAATGTATGGAGTTCCTTGACAGTTAGCAGCTCAGGGGCTTAGCAGATGGCTTCTTTCTTGGCAGTCCTTAAGGTCCAAAGTCCAGCTGTAATTTCTGAGTTATTTGTGCTTTCTGTAAACCAAGAAACTCAGCAAACTCTCAGTCTATTGTACACAGTCCTTTTGTTGCTGTGGCACCCACGTGCTCCAGTAAAGTTCCACCCTAGGATGGAGGATCCCAGGTCTCAGGCTCACAAGTTGACCAGTTCTCAACAATCATTCAGCTGTTCTCACAACCCTGGGTAACACTGTCCAGGTTAACTGAGTCTCTTCTCCCTCTATTAGGGTTTTCCTATTCAAAGGCAAATAACCTTAGGCTTCCTTTAGCCAAACCAGGCAGAAGAGACATCCCTCAAATCCAGAAGGTAAACTCCACCTAGTCATTCCTTAACTTGGTTGATAAAGTGCATGGATTTTCCATCACTGAGTGTATCCATTCAACAATTCCATTACTTGTCCTCATGTCTTCTACCAAACTAAAGCACTTGCTATCCGAAAATTTAGCAAATTGGCAAAATTGGAGTTTTGTACTTGGATTCCCATTCGATTAGTAATTCAAACTCAAAAAAATTATCTATTATTTCTTTTGTCCTTCTACAGTCACATATCCTCAAAGGGCACCACTTTACCCTGAGTGGGTGAGCTCTTGCTTTTAACTTGTATTTAGGGCTTAATTTTTGGCCCTGATGCCCACACCCCTAAGTGTGTCTTACTTGAGATTGCTGTGGCTCCTGGGGGTATAACATTGTTTTTCCCAGTTTATGTTAATAGTCAGACTTACAATTCTTAATCAGCCAATATTGTTTGACCCTTAGCTCCAGTTTTATTAAATTTCTTGCCAGGGTAACCTGACAGGTACAAGAATTTCTGTATTCCTACTTGTTTTCTTAGCTTATATTTAATTAATTCCAAAAGTAAGCCTTTTCTTGTTGGGCAGTAGCACCTACTAATGTTACAAAACCATCTATGGGTAGTAAGAAGCTCCCATATCCATCAGAAAATGAACTACTTTATCCTGCTTCCTTAGCTGCAGTTTCATCGGTGTATCTGCTAGGGTAAACTTCCCAAGTTCTCATTGTTCAGCTCTGCAATCAGAGACAATTCCTTCTCACTCAGCTTGGTCGGATTTCTCTACCAGTGTCCCACTGCATTTGCACACTGCTTTCATTCCAGCGGGGCAGAGCCCTCCCTGGGCTCTTCAAGCCTCCCTCCCCCCCTTTCCTCGTGGGGGATCCCTGGGTCCTATGGCCCTACTCTAGCACCACAACAGAAACAGCTGTTATTATTCTCAATTCCCTGAACATCTCTGATTCTCAATCAGGTGTTTGTTTTGTTATTTGTTGTTGTTGTTGTTGTTTGTTTGTTTTCTTCTTATTGTACACCTCTCTTCAGACCTGACATCCCTGTTTTTATCTTTGCCTTCCTCAACTTTTGTCCTTCCCAAACTTTCTCACTTTCCAAACTCTAATCATTACATTTCACCTCCTCTCCAGAGCCATCCAGTGCTGCCCAGATTTCAGATTTCCCACATCTTTGCACATGAAGGCTATTCTCACTTCCAATGCCCTGTCCTCTCCACCTCCCCCTTTGCAGTTTACAGCAGCAGTCTCTGACCCTGGCTCCCTCTCCCACTCTGAGAGTTCTGATTGCAGGGGAACAGTGCGGGGGGGTTGTTCTCATGCCAGCACAGATAAACTCACTTTCTCTTTAACCGTTTTTCCTCTGTACACTATTCCACTATTTGTACCCTCAGTTACACTTCCACATACCCTCAACTATACTTCCGTATGCCATTAACAACTACACTTTCTTATACCAGCAAAACAGTTTGTCCCATTCCCTTCAAAACCCAAAAATCAAGCAACACAGTTCTTCAGTTTCCATAAACATCCTTACTACCTTATAACTTTCCCTTAGCAATCCATATCATTCAGTTATAAACCTCTCGCCACAGAGCCAGCACTGACTGACCCACCTCCCTTACACCTCTTCGCAGGCAAAACACAGTATCACATAAATGGCTTGATACTCATTCCACACAGACATCCCTCTATATGTTCATTGTCCCTGTCCTCTAGCTTATACATCAACCACCACTGATTACAATATTTAATCAGGATTTTTTTTTTTTCGGCTCAGGGTTCCTCCTGGTTCCCCAGCGATATCTCGCCAATGTGCCAGTATACACCCCAGGGGTGAGCGCGCAGGGACCTCTTTGCTCTGTGATTTTCCCATCGTAACTTAATATAAACCACCGTATTCTTTTATAAGTAAAACCACTTCTGACACAACAGCATTGTTATGACTTATGACCACATACTTTACAACAACCAGTAATTAATAATACAAAATAAACACGTATTAAAACAAAGACAAACAAGTATTGGAGACAACTTTCGCTTCGTCCGTCCCCGGCCGTTTCCCTCGCGGGAGGACGGAACCGCGGGTCGGGACTCCACACTCGCCCCGCAGCTGTGCTGCGTCTCACTCACACCACACTCACATGACAATTCAAGCACAATTACAATATATCATTTGTTAAGCTTAACCAAAGATGTTAAGAACACCGGTGCTAGTTGTTGACTTAGGTCACCTATATAAACAGCGCTGTACGATACCAATTATCCCAGGATTACCCAGATCACCCTGTACCAGAGAGCAGACAAGTTCTGCCCAATTAGCAATCACCTGAATGTGAGCAATAGCTCTTTTACCATGCGTACGACTTACTGGCCCCTTTGTAGGCACTCCCTAGGGAGTCCTCCTAACCCAGCCAGCAACCTAACCTAACCTGTGAGCTCACGTCCCTAGGGGGGGAGCACGCCGACTCCACTGTGCCCTGCGTAGGACGTCTCCTCACGACTTACGGCTCCCCCATTTCACATACCTGGTCCGCCGATAGATGGTTCTTGTCTGCTCCTGCAGTGATCAGATGAGGGAGGGGAGTCCTTCCGAGAAATCTCGGGGCGCGCCAAAGGCGTCCCCCTTCTCAGCTGGTCCTGCAGCCGAACAGAGAGGGTCCCATCTGGGGTGCCAAATTGACTTGCGGAATCAAACTCTATAATCCAGAGATGGGTTATAAAGCAGGTATGTTTATTCCAGCGTTGCGCAGCGCCGGGTGCAAGGGGGATAGCTCCTCCAAACTTGCACACCGTAAAGAGAAAAGTGTGTTACAGATATAGGTTAAGCTAATACATAATCAATAGTTTCCTCCTCAGTTTGATTACATATTCATTACATTCCCTATGGCCCCGTTCCCCGCAACCCCATTCCCTCATTCCCCCTGACCCCATTCGCCGCGACCCTTGCTGTTGTTTTGGGGTGAAATTCTTCTTCTGTTTTCTTCTTGGTGTTATCTGCTGGTACCATTCTCCCACGTAAGCATCGTCTTGCCCAGGGGTATCTAATCCTTCTTCTTGTCAGAGGTCTCTGGACAGTTTCTTCTTATCTTTATTGCACTCTTCTCTGGTTTTCTTTTGACTAAGTGTCTGTTATTCCCCCTTTCCCTGCACTTTTAAATGTACAGTTACCCTTTGTCTTGGTTTCTGTGAAGTTCCCCTTTCCCTTTCTATAGCAAAGTGTTACCTTACCACCATTTTGAGGCTTTGCTCACTCTTCATAGATGATAATAGTTTATATGCATATCTGTTTGCAAGTCAAGGACCTGTTGCAGGGGTTTTAACAGCCTCAAGGTTCACTGTAGGAACTGGAGAGGCTGTTTTCCTACTGCAGGAGTTGGAGCAACTGCAGAGCTCATTGCCAGAGCTGAAATCACCGTAGGACCTGTGACTGAAGTTGGAGCAGCCACTGTGCTCATTGGAGGGGTTGGAGTGACCACAGGGCTGTACCTCCTGGCACAGTGCACCTCCCTTGGGAGGAATTTGTTTCATTTTCTTATAGCAATACTTGGAACAGCTACAGGACCTGTAGCAGGAGTGACTGCAGAGCTCATTATGAGGGGATGAGTGACAGCAGGATCTGTCCAGAGCGTGGAGCAAACACAGGACATGTGGCAAAACCTTGGAGCTGCTGCAGGGTCTGTGCCAAGAGTTGCAGACGCTGCAGCACTGTCAGCATTTCCAGCTCTCTGGATCTGGCACACTGCAGTCATGTGTGTTTCTTGGGGGCTACCAGAGCCACAGCAGACCTGCCCCCAATATTCTACCAGTTTCTCAGGATCCTGCAGTTGGTCAGAGATGAAGTTCCTAAGCCCTGGGGGTGCCCACTGCTCCAGGCAGCTGCCCAGACCATCCCACACCCCCTGCCATGCAGAGCCTTCTCACCTTGAAACAGATCTCTCACTGATATTCCTGAATAATGTTTAACCTCAGTCCTAGAATTCTAGAATCACAAAGGTTGGAAAAGGCCTAAAAGATCATCCAGTCCAACTGTTCATCTATTACCAATAGCTCCCACGAAACCATGTCCCTCAATACAATAACCAGTCACTCCTTGAACACCCCTGGGCTCCCAGAGGAGACTATGTAAAATGTGTAATTCCTAATCATATCAACAATATTACTTCTGAAACCCAAAGATGACCACAGAGCTGAATGTGCACAAAACTTCACTTTGTCAGCTGCCAATTTTATTGTGATACAAACCAAGGTCAAACAGCATAGCAAAATAAATACCATAATCCAGCATCCCATGTTGACAAATAATGCAGCAGGGAAAACAAGCAGCAAGCAAAGAGCTGTGCAGTGAAGCTTCATGAGAAGACTCAGCAAGCTCCACAAATAGGGAAGCTATCAGCATCATGGCCTGCAATTCTCCAGCTCCCACAAAGCCCCATGTTATATCGCTCTGGACAGATGTGCTGTTATCCCAACCCACTCATTGGGCACCCAAATGATGGTGATTGCTGAATCCAACATGTGGCTCAGCAGCACACAGTGCTTTGTGCACTGCCCAATTCCCAGTGGGATGGGGAAGAGAATTGGGGGAAAAAAAGTACAACTTGTGGTTTGTAACAAAGCAGTTCACTAAGAGATATAAAAGGAGAGGAGTAATAGTTATCACTGTATATCTGTTGATATGGAATAGTATGTAACAAGTGATGCACAAGCACTTGCTCAGCACCACCAGACTGATGCTCAGCTGGGCCCTGGGCAGTGAAAAGACTGAGATGAACTCCCACCCCTTTCAATACAATTTCTGCGTGCTGTCAGGTGATAGAGAACGTCCCTTTGGCCACTTCCAGTCAGCTGTGCGCAGTCTGTTCCCTCCCAGCTCCTTGAGCACTCCACTGACCATGGCCTTGGCTCAGTAGAACACTGCTTAGCAGCAGCTGTAAACACCAGAGTGTTATCAACATTGTTTTTCTCTTAGAACCAAAACACTGCACCATAGCAGACAGTCTGAAGAAAACAATTCCATCCCAGCTGTAACTCAGATACCTGCTTGTCCCCCTCCTCTTGTTCTTCCTGATCAGGAAGCAAGGAACAGAATCTGCTGCTCTTTGAGAACTTTCAATCAGTTCTCAGCTGGCTCCTGTGCCATCCCCAGGCAGAGCTCAGTGCACTCTCACAGACGGCAGCAGCCTTTCTTCATCTTCATTGCCTAATCATAATGAAGAGCCTGTACCTGAACAGGTCAAAGTCTGCCCTCTAGAAGTTCAGGATAGTAGTTTTGCTAGTCACCCTTCTGACATCTCCAAGAATAGAGAATTCTACCATTTCATGGCCACGCTGCCCAAGATAGTCCCCAACCTTCTCAACTCCTACAAGTCCTTCGCTGTTAGTGAAGACCAGGTCTAGCAAGGAACCACATCTGGTAGGCCTTCATACCAGCTGCGTAAGGAAGCTGTCTTCCATACAAGCTAGAAACCTCTTGGACTGCTTCCTCTGCTCTTTATTATATTCCCAGCATATATCAGGGAAGTTGAAGTCTCCCAAGAAAATGAGTGCTGGCAATCTTGTGACTTCAGTAAGCTGCTCATAGAATGCCTCACCCATCAATTCATCTTGATTAGGTGGTCTATAATAGAACATTAGCAAGATGTCACACCTAAAGGCCTTTCCCCTGATCCTTACAAACATGCACTTGTCTTGATGGTTCTGAAGCCCAAGCTTTTCAACATCAAAACTCTCTTTAATATAAAGGGCCACACCTCCAAGCTTCCTTCCTCATCTATCCATTCTGAAGAGCTTGTAACCATCCATCACAGCACTCCAGTCATGGCAGTGGTCCCACCATGGGTCAGTAATAGCAACTAGGTCATGGTTTGTCAGATGCACAGTTGCTTCCAGCTCCTCCTGCTTGTTGACCAAGCTGCGTGCGTTGGTGTAGACGCACTTCAGCTGAGGCATCTGCCTCTCTCCCAGTTCAAGCAGCATTGCCCTAGGCTCATCTCTGGTGAGCCCTGTTTTGTCCCCTCCCCCATCGTAGCTAGTTTAAAGCTCTTTCAATAAGCCCCACTACCTTCTGTGCTAGGATTCATTTCCCCCTTTGAGACAGTTGGGTTCCATTCATGGATAACAGACCATGGGCCAAGTAAACTGCCCTGTGATCAAAGAACTCAAAGTTTCTGGCTCAATACCAGTCTCTGAGACAATTGTTCATTGCTTTCCTTTCCAAGCCTGCTCCGTGTCCCTCACTGACACTGAAGGTATAGAACAAAAAATCACTTGATCTCCCACTTTGTGAACTAAATGGCCTAAATTCCTGAAATCTCTTTTCATAGTTTGTAGTCTTATCTAAGAAATTTCATCACTGCCCACATAAACTATGAGTAGTGGAAAATAATCAGTGGACCTAACCAGCATGGGGAGTTTCCTCGTTATGTCCCTGACCTGAAACCAAGAAGGCAGCAGACTTCCTGACGGCTCGGGTCCAGTCTGCAAATGGGGCCCTCTATTCCTCTGAGAAGGCAGTCACCCACCACGACCACCCTTCTTTCTTTCATGGCAGAGGAAGTCACAAGGCTTGGTAGTGACTGCCTTGCATTAGGCTCTCTCCTAGGCAGATCCTCCATTGCCTCCCCATTCTTATCTCCTTCAGATTTCAGAGTGTCAAACCTGTTGCTTAGAGGGAGCAGGGGTTGAGGGCTAGGCAGGCATGGGGGGGCTCCTGTGATGTTGAGTTGGGACTCTCTTCCAACCCGCCTCATCAGTCAGGTCTGTCCGACTGTGACAGGGCAGGGAGTCAACCACTTTTCTGGGGGTATCTGCCTGGCAGCCTTCCCTCAGGGATACCAGCAAGTCACTCCACCAGCCCATCTCCAGATCACACACCCTGATGGTGAATTGTGAGTAAAACCTTGAGTAAAGTGAGAGTTCACCTAGAGAAAAGTATGAGTAGAAACCTGTATTGACATGAGGGTAAACCCAGAGTAAACCCAGGATCCCATCCATCAGGCATGCACAGCCTCTAAGAGCAACATTTTCCAGTGTTGCTGTGTAAAAAAATAGGATCCTCAAATCTAACCTATGTCTCCCCTTTTTAATTTAAATCTGTTTCCATTTGTCCTGTTATCATCAGGCCATCCCATCCTTATTCTAGCGTTAGGCATCTCATCCTCAGATGGAAACCCTGGGGCTGAATTGGGATCAGTTTTTCAAAGAACCACGGGAGCTTCAAGTTCACCTAGCTGAGTTCAGATGCTCACAGTGAGGTGTCTGTGTGTGAGTCCCTCATCTGAATCCTTGGTTTTTATTCCACAGTGACTGCACTGCTTATACACAGACTCTCAGTGATGCCCAAGGTGCCTTGGATGATCCTAGTTTTGTGCTAGTGCTTGTAAACTGTGACGGAAAATCTATGAGATAGACACCTCCTTCTGGAGCATCAGCTGAGGGCCAGAAGGGAGGTATTCTTGGCCATCCTAAATACCACTGCAGCCCCGTGCTTAGGGCACCCATTGTGTCTTTTGAACCTGACCCCATGGAGTACGTAGTGATATTCAGCTTACTGAAAGGATGAGCTCAGAACAGAAGAGGCAGATCTTCCTCTCTGCTCCATCTGTGGCATAGTCTGGATTTCAAGGCATTGCAAATATATGGCACATCTACGTTCTTGCACTGATGACACTTTAGCATGCTCTGGGCTTGCATTTCAATGGCATCTAATAAATCTAGGGTCATGCCTGTTGACAGGAAGCTGGCAAATGTTGTCTCATTGTAAGGAAGAACAAGAAAGTTGACACGGGCAACTATGGACCTGTCAGTCTCACTCCAGTGCCTGGTAAAATTATGGAGTAAATGATGGTGGGAGTTATGGAAAAACAGCTGAAGGACAATTCTGTCATTGGTCACAGACAACACAAGATCCTGAGAGGAAGGTCCTATTTAATTTCAGGTCTTTTTATGATACCTTTATCCATTGAGCTGAACAAGGGAAGGCAGTTGATGTAATCCTTGAGGATTTCAGTAGAGCTTTTGATACTATTTCTCCAGCACCCTTCTGGACAGAAATTCCTGCATACGGCTAGACAGAAAGAGAACGTGGTGTGTTGTAATACTAGAAGAATTTTACAGAGCAGCAGCCATGGATTGAGATAAGGAGTTCACAGAGCAGCAGCTGCGGAGCAGGATAAACAGCATGAGAACAAAGGACATCTCTAGGAAAAGAATGAATGGCTCGTGGCTTTGAAGGGGGGTTATAGGGTTGTTATTGCAGTAGCTTTCCTCCAATTAGCGTGTGTGATTTTTGGACGCCCTTGTCTGTCTCCTATAAAAGTCTGGCTTTTCGGGTAATAAATTGATGCAGCTATATGTAACCATATTGGTGTTTGTCTGTTTGTCCCAGCATGCTGACATTTTGCCTTTCAGGTTCACCAGCAGTGGTGAGTGAGCAGTTGGCCAGTAGTTCTGTCACAAAGGATTATAGTCAGTGGGTTCCATTGGGCTGGTAGATGGTCACTGTCAGAGTTTCCCAGGGCTCCACTTTCGGGCCACTTTCCTTTAATGTTTATGCAGATGACTTGCATGCAGGACTAGAAGATGTTCTGAGCAAGTTTGCTGATGAGACCAGATGAGGAGGTGCTGTTGCCTCCACTGAGGGTGGAGAGGACTTGCAGAGAGATGTGGACAAGTCAGAGAAGTGGGTACCAATTGGTACTAAGCACCAAGTGCATAACGTATAACAAGAACAAGTGCCTGATTGTGCACCTGGGTATGGGCAACCCTGGACATACACACTGACTGGATATGGGACACATGAGAGAGGTCTGACTGAAAAGCATTGGGGGTCCTTCTCAACATAAAATTGGAAGTGAGTCAGCAGTGTGCCCAGGCAGCCAGGAAGGCCAACGGTACCCTGGAGCGCATAAAGCAATTTATTGCCAGCTGGGTGAGAGAAAGGATCATCCCTCTCTGCTCTGCATTGCTACAGCCTCACCTGGAGCACTGGGTGCACTTCTGGGCACCGCATAACATAAAGGACATAAAACTATGGGAGAGTGTGCACTGGAGGGCATTGGAACTGAGAGATCTGAAGTTCAGAGTTTCACAGGGATTGACTGCTTGTTCAGACTGGGCCCTTCTCACATCCCACATCTTGCAATGAGACACAGGGCACATGTGGGATAGGAACTTAACAGCATCCTTGCACCACATGCAGAGCCTGGGATCTTCCGTTCCTATGTCTTTCAGTTAACATCATGTAGACTTCCAACTCACTGCCACAGGAAGTGCCCTGAGCCAACATGAGAGACAGGATCTCCCTACTTCTGGTCTTGCAATCAGGTCTTGACCTGTCTGCTTCGTAAGGCAAAGGAGATGTTTCTTAGCATGCCAGTGCCTTTGCCTGCCTGTAGTCATGGCTTCCAGATATCTTCTCTAACTAGTCTGTTGGGAAGCTTACTTGGTAATGGCCCTCAGTGGGACCATTAATATTCCAAGAAACTTCACTGTTACTTCTGACTTTGTCTTCTTGAGCACTTTGTGCAAACTTCTCTCTGCACTGGAGGTTGATGGACTCAGCACCAAATGCTCACTGGGGCCCATTATAACCTAAAGAGCCTCTTGTGCCTTGTACCTTTCTGTTCTCTTCTTCAGGTTTTCAGAATGTGTTCAGCAAAATGGAGAGAGCTTAAAGAGCAAGAATCCAAAATGCATTTATTGTCTATTTATTTATAGTTTGTTTTATACAAGAAGTTAAAGAAGCACTTTGCAACTGATGTCAATCCAGGATGTCCCAATGAGTTCTGTACTGTTACTGTGTTGACAAAGTTCCTCCTCAACCTCCCCATCCCACTCCTACTAACACTGGCCCCATGGGACTTGCATCACTTTTCCTCACATCACTCTTCTCCTCTACCGTCACCCGCTCAGTGTTAAACCTCCTTTGTACCAACTCCCACTGGCTTTCCACAGAGAACCAGCTGCACACAGAAAAAGAAAGAATTCTCTTTATTTATGTCCAACAAACAGAAGGAAAGGTGATGCAATTGAATGAACAGTAAAACACAGTGATCAACTGCATGCCATGTCCAAGCAGCTTCTATTGAGATTTATTTTTCATAGGGAATATTTGCACAAGAAATGAGTTAGAAACAGATAGGATGGGATAGATAGAATCACGGTGAAGGATTTGACAACAGACTTTTGAGGAATGGAGCAAATTTCAGTAATCTCCCTTGGAGAGATCAGCCAGGGAGTTGGGAGGTATCAACTTAGAATTGAACAGGACTCATGAGTATTTCACACACTGAGACGGGTTAACACTTTCTTCTTGATTTCTATCTTTGTCTTCAACTCTTTTTTTCACTTTTACTGACATTAATGAACATCTTTCAGAATTCATGCTTTCTTTAAAGCATGAAAAAATGAAAGAGAGAAAGAGAAAAAAAAAAGAAATAGAAATAGAAAAAGGAAAAAAAAAGGATATGGAAAGGGAAAAGGAAAAAGAAAAGGAAAAGAAAAAGGAAAAAGAAAAGGAAAAGGAAAAGGAAAAGGAAAAGGAAAAGGAAAAGGAAAAGGAAAAGGAAAAGGAAAAGGAAAAGGAAAAGGAAAAGGAAAAGGAAAAGGAAAAGGACAAGAAAACGACATAGAAAAAGAAAAAGTAAGAGAAAAAGAAAAGATAGGAAGGGATAGATAGAATCACAGTGAAGGAGTTGACAACACAGTCCATCAGTCTTTGGTGAGATGGAGCAAATTTTAGTCATCCCCCTAAAAGTCACAAATCAGACAGATAATTGGGAGGTATCTGACTGAACAGTAAGAAAGGGATGGGGAAATCTGGCAGGCTGTGGCAGGAGCATGTGTCTAAATGGCCTGCTGAAAACATGCCTTTAACCACGACCATTTATTTAGGAGAGCTGGAGACACCTGGATGATGAGGGATCAAATAGGCAGCAGGGAAGAGCAGCGGTGGGCGCCGGGATTTAGTCACAGGGCAGTGATGGCACTGGCATCGCTGTCTGTGTCTCTGTACCTGAAAGCATCTGAATTAAAGGAAAGAAAAAAAAAAAAAAAAAAAAAAAGACACAAAATCCCTACAAAGACTCATATTTACAACTAAAAATGGAACAAGACTCATGAGAATTTCTCATGTTGAAAAGGGTTAACACATTTTCATTGATTTCTATCTTTGTCTTCAATTCTTTGTTTCAGTTTTATTGACATATATGTTCATCTTTTAAGCTTACAGCCTCAAAATAAATAAATAAATACATAAATAAAATTAGATCCTTTTGTCTTTTGCACGTGGCCTGATGCCCCTTTCACCTTCACAATTCCCACCAGACCTTCCATGCTGGAGAGTATGAGATCCAGCAGAGCACCTCTCCTCTTTGGTTCCTCTATGGCTTGGTCAAGAAGCTGCCATCTGTGCTCTCCATGGATCTGCTGGATGCCACATGCCCTGCTTTGCTGTCCCTGCAGCACATACTGGAGTGAAAAAGGCTCCCAAAGGGGACAATGGCCAGACAACGTCAGACTCCCATCTGTCTGCAGAGGGCACCTTCCACTTGCTCTCCCTGATCAGGAAGACAGGTACAGACACTGTTGGTCTCCTCTGTTGGCCATTTCCATTAGGTCTGACCTGGCTGCTCTGCCATCCCCAGGCAGAGCTCAGTGCACTCTCACAGAGGGCAGTCACTCTTCCTTGTCTCCTCACCCATCCATCCTAAAGACTCGGTATCCCCCTTGTGCTACAGTGCAGTTGTGGAAGCCATTAAACTGTGTCCCCGTGGTCCAAACAGGAGCTCAGGCCAGCAGCTCTACCAAGATTTCTAGCTTCTTGTGTGTTGGTGTTTGCATTAGTGCAAAAGCACAGAAGTAAACATCCTAATTGAAAAGCATCACTGGACATAGCCTGACTGGATAGCTCATCTATGGTATCAGTGTGCAGAAGGTGGCACACAGACATTAGACCGATTGTGGGTCTTGGGGGTGACGTAGCAGCACGGACACACCATGGGCATGACTTTGCTGAAGGCCCTGTGCTGCACTTGCAGCTGCATGTGAATTCACCAGACAGCCGGTGCTATCCCCTCTCTGGCCCTCAGCTCATGCCCAGGAAGGAGCTGTCTATCTCAGGGACTTCCCACACAGTTTACAAGCACTGGCACACATCAGGAGCAGCCCAGGCACCTTGGGCATCACCCAGTGTCTGTGTGTGAGCAGCTGCCTCCCTGCTGAAGGGCCGAGGACTCAGAGCAGGAGCTCACATGCAGGCAACTCCTTGTGCACTTCTGAACTGAATCAGAGGAATCCCCACTCCTGTGGGTGTGTAGGGAGCTGAATCCCATTTCAGCTCCAGGATTTCTGTCAAGGGGTGAGACTCCTGCACTGCCTCAGCTGGATCACTGCCCTGCACAGGGAAAGTCCAAACCTCGCCTTCCTTGTCTGGGTGCCCTTAGTGTTTCATCAAACGATCTCTGGGAGCACTCCCCATATGTCTCCAATCAGTCACTGACCACTGGACATGTGGTGGTTAATTGAGCGAATTTCAACGCACAGTCATGATGCTGTTGTCTTTCAGGAGCTGTTGGCCATGAAGACCCAGGGATGTGTCAGGGGACACAAGTGGGAAGGATAAAAATGACATCATCTGCTGCTTGCTTGTCCAGGCTCCTGGGACACAGGGAGCTCATAAAAGTGTGCAGGGCTGCAGAGAGACAGCTGTGCCCAGGAGCAGCTCTTGTGCACAGCACAGCCTGCAGGTGACAGAAGGAGAGGAGAGAAACTGGAGAGAGCTTGCAGGATTTGTATGGTGTGAGCAGGCTGCATGTCTGAGGGCTGCGTGTCCCAGCACGGCAGCACGCCTGTGCAACCAGGGCTGCAGGCAGGTGCCTAGGGCTGTCCTTCAGAGCAGGGTCCCTGCTGTGCCCCAGGGGCTGTGTGCCGGGTATGGGACTCTGCCGCCTGCCAGGCTCAGCACTCAGCCTGCCCGGGGAGCTGCCCAGGGCGCTGTGGGGAGATGGGTGGGGGGAAGGAGCCCCCGGCAGGGCTTGTGCTGCCACAGCTGCTGCCTGGGGCAGGGGATCACAGCTCCACTGCACAACAGTATGTTTCCTAGGGTCCTTTGCAAAAGGAGAGCCAAGGCAGGGGGTTTTCATTTCCTGTTCTGAGGCAAAAAGGTTTGGAGTCAGAAATCTAAAAGGGGCAATAAGAGTTCTGAGAATTTTTCGTCAGTCAATTGCTTGTTTTGTGAACAGTCACACATGATGTGCTTTCATTCTCCCCTTTCTCGAAGGATGGAATTATCATCATTTTCTGTAGGCATGAATAATTCACTTATCCTACAAACAGGCAGCATTTTCTAACTGAAACTGAATGCCACAGAAGCTGGGGTAGGGGGCTCTAAGAGCACTTGGGGTAAAGATATGAGACATGAAACAGATGAAAATATCCAGGGAGTAGTGATAAGAAAATAAGAGGAAGGTCAGAGCACCATATGCTGCTTCTGCTTAAGGAATGTTGAAATACATGAAATTAAATGCAAGTAATGGTGCTAAATGTACACTGTTGTAAGAGAATAAAAACATTTCATAGTATAGAGGGAGGAGTGTCTCTGAGAATGGTCTGGACTTGTCATTATCTTCTGCACTCTGAGCAGGACTCCAAGCCCAACAACAGCAGATGCCCAACAGCAGCTCCATCAGCGAGTTCCTCCTGCTGCCGTTGGGAGACACGCGGCAGCTGCAGCTCCTGCACTTCTGGTTCTTCCTGGGCATCTACCTGGCTGCCCTCCTGGGCAACGGCCTCATCAGCACAGCCGTAGCCTGCGACCGCCGCCTGCACACCCCCATGTACTTCTTCCTCCTCAACCTGGCCCTCCTTGACCTGGGCTGCATCTCCACCACTCTCCCCAAAGCCATGGCCAACGCCCTCTGGGACACCAGGGCCATCTCCTACACAGGATGTGCTGCACAGCTCTTTTTCCTTCTCCTCTTCATGTCAGCAGAGTATTCCCTTCTCACCATCATGTCCTATGACCGCTACATTGCCATCTGCAAGCCCCTGCACTACGGGACCTTGATGGACAGCAGAGCTTGTGCCACCATGGCAGCAGCTGCCTGGGGCACTGTGCTTCTCTATTCCCTGCTGCACACTGCCAGTACGTTTTCACTGCCTCTCTGCCAAGGCAATGTTGTGAACCAGTTTTTCTGTGAAATCCCCCAGATCCTCAAGCTCTCCTGCTCAGAATCAAATCTCAGGGAAGTTGTGTTTCTCATTTTTAGTTCCAATTTAGCCTTTGGGTGCTTTGTTTTCATAGTGGTGTCCTATGTGCAGATCTTCCTTGCTGTGCTGAGGATGCCATCTGAGCAGGGACGGCACAAAGCCTTCTCCACATGCCTCCCTCACCTGGCCGTGGTCACCCTGTTTCTCAGCACTGCCTTTTTTGCCTACCTGAGGCACTCGTCCATTTCCTCCCCATCCATGGACCTGATGGTGGCGCTTCTGTACTCAGTGGTGCCTCCAGCAGTAAACCCCCTCATCTACAGCATGAGGAACCATGAAGTCAAGAATGCTGTGAGGGATGTTATGACCAGATGTGTTTTAAATGCAGTGAATTGCCTTTCTATTGGAATTCATGACATGTAATGCAGCTTTTTACTGTTGCAAACTCTTTGTTTTGTTTCAATCGATTTTTATAAGTGTAATGTATTAAATCTTATTCTTTTTTTTTTAAAATACTGTAATGCTCTTTACTAAAATGTCATTATTCAAATCAATTCCTCTTCAGCTTGTAACTTCTTAGTGTAGCCCAGACGCACTGTACATAATGAATCAGGCTCTCCGTGAACCTTAAAAGAATTGAGGACGTGCAGTTACTCTGTCTGTCCTCCTTCTTGAGACATTTCTGGAGCTGTCGGGGTCGGATGTTCTCAGAAGCCCACAATCCAGCAGGAAGCACACGGCTGTTCATCAAACTGTGTGTTGACTTCAGCCTGCAACCGTTTCCAGCTGGTCCCTTGCCCAGTGTTCCCCGTAACGCTGACAATGGAGTTTCAAAATATTCTTTTCTCATCTGACCTGACATCCTGCTTACCCAAGCCCCTCTGCAATAGTTAAGCCTTAGATTGTCCCCTCGTTCGAACTCAATCCCCCTTTTCTTGGACTTTGTAAATACTTTTGCTTGATTACTACATTCTGGGAAAGGGAAGATTTCAAATAACTTCCGCTCTCCACTTTCTGTCTTAGCTTGTTCATTTTGTATACTTCATAGCTATTCCCACTAGTTTTACACTGCCATAATACACACCTCATTTCAACGTACATTAAAACAAGCAAGATGATTGCAGTAATACAAAGCAATAAAGAGTTGCTTTGTATTACTGCATTGATTACAGAATCACCCAAATGTCTCCACAGAGCATTTAAAGGCAGTGGAGCTCAGGTAGGCTCTCTTGGTTTCCCTTCTGAATTCTGCTAGGTTGCATCGCTTGGTAGCTCTCAGAAGCTGTCAGTGGCCACAGACTGGAAAATTGCAATTGGTCTCAGTTCACACAGCTGGCTGGTTTGTCTCTGGCTAATCCTGAACTGTCTCAAGCGACTGCTTTGGGGCTCTACAGAACAGCAACTTCAGAGATCTCTTTCTATTACTAAGTTTTTGAAAGAGCAATTTGCTCTGTTAATTATCCATCATTTTTGTGCAGTCTGTTTTGTCAGACTTGTCTCTAGATTCCAAGCTGTATGTGAAGAATTGTTTGCACTGTAATGCACAATGTACTAAAAATTGAGAGATGAAAATGTGAAGAGTTTTTCCAGCTTTGATTTCATGTCTGGAATTTTGGAACCCACTACTTGCAGTTGTTAATCTGTCCAAACTGGTCTGGTTTGGAATGCCCTCGTACTTCTTGAATCGCTCTGCTGTTAAGGGCGGAGCAATTCCTACAAGTGCCATGGCCCCACTGTTGTTCTAATTCTTGTTTCTTTGTTTTCCACACACTGCTTTTCAAGCCTCCTTTTTATTTTCAGTCAAAGTGAGAATTGCACTGTGAGGTGTCTGAACCTTGTTGTGCCTATACATAAAGAGAACAGCAGCAAAGCCTGACAGGTGACTGTGCTGACAGCTCTCATATCCAGTAACATGTAACTGTGCTTAATCCCTTGTGACGGCTTTGATTTCATTTTTGCCAGTGAAATCCTTGTAAAAGGAACTGCAGCAGTGTGATGAGCTAAGGTGAAGATGCTGGTTTTAGTAGTGCTCTAAGCTGAGTGGAAGGGCAATTGAATGAGGGTTATATGCTTTCTCTGGGACGATAAGGTGTTTTTTTCCTGAGGGAAAGAGCCAGCTTTTCATGGGCTATATGTGGGCTTTGGCAAGGGCAGACAATACAGTCTGTCAGGAAGCCATTTGAGGTGCTTCAGGTTTGTAAGCTTGTCTTTTTGTTTTTCAGGTGGATATTTGGAGCATGGGTGTAGTGCTGTATGCTCTGCTGTGTGGGTTTTCCCTTTGGATGATGACAATATGATGGCACTCTACAGGAAGATACCAGTGGGTATCAGTGGTGCTAGAATACACTGAGAAGGGAAATAGCTGAGCTTGACAAGAGGCCTTGCTTTTCGGATGGCAGAACATGCTGAGCTGTGGGTAGAAAGGCCTGTCTGCTGAATATTGTCCCTGTTTTTGCTGCTTTGTCTACCAGTATTTTGTGGATTTGGTTCTACACTTGGTTGGCCTATGTGGCGCTGTAGCCTGATTCTATACCATGATAGCATACGGAATTTAAGGAGAAGTATTTTCCTGCCAATGGGCTGGATTTTTTTGTATCTGGTTCTTCAACTGGCTGCTCCCTATACTATCTGTAGTAAAAATACAGACACATCATTTGATTTCCCAGAAAGGAATGTTGCTAAATATCATCTCTTCTCATGTCTACGAAGAGCAAAGTTCTGCATTTGCTATTAGAATTTCCTCTTCCAGAATCAGGAGGTAATATAGGACCCCACAGATTGCCTTCAGAATTCAACAGTTGGTTCTGTTTCCTTTCTGAGTGCATAACAACCTGAGCACATGAATTGAATGACGTGGCTTTTTAGTCTGGTATTTGTACTGTACTCTGCTGTACACTGAAACTTGGTCCATTTGTAAGCAGGACTTTGTCCATTTCTGCAGGACAGCAGAAAACCCTTTGTGCTAATCATGATGCCAAGAAGCAGAATGCAGCAAATGGCAGATGATCCAACTGCTTCAGGTGTTCATTTCCTTAAAACTGCGAATTGTTTTGGACTGAGAGTTTGTAAGCAGAACGGAGCTCTTAAAGCTGTCAGAGACTATTTCTGCACTGTTCAGTTCTATCTGCACAACATACATAGGATCTCAGAACTGCGTTGCTTGAACTGGTGGAACTTGTTGAAGTGAACTGGGATGAGCAAGTTTTAGAACTTAGTCAGAGTGCTGTAAAAATGGATAATCTCATGGGTATTCAGGTACAGGCTTGCTATTACTGCACTGAATTTGTTTTTATTTTACATGGCTGTGATCTGAAAGTTGCTTGAAACGCAGGCACCTAGGCACTGTTGTGTAACTGAATTTCACACATGATAGGTCCTGAAATATCCTGGAATCAAAAACTCTGACTTGTTTTAAGTCTGCTGCTTGAGTCTAATCAGGGTCATAGTGTCTGTGTGCAGTGTTTCTTTCCCTGTAATGCTCCACATCATTTCATTTTGGGAATATTGAAGGAAATGGACTATGTGCCATAACTGTTGTTAGAACAAAGTATGCCTGGTGTGATCTTATGCATAGGTTCTATAACTGCTCTTCACAGCTCAGGTGTTTGACCTTCCTTTTGGTGAAGTGATGAAATACTGCTGGTTTCTATTTGTGCTTCTAGGCACCTTGAAGCTCTTAGGAATAGAACAATTGTCTCCAGTTCTTTTCAGTGATATCAGTAACAGCTCGAGTGCTGCTGCCCACTAGGTAGACCCAAAGAAGCAGATTACAGTGAAACAACACACGAGCTGGACCTGCACGAGGATCACTTTCAAGACAGTGGCTCTGTTGCTTGAAGCCTATTTGCTTCTTCCTGCCGCCACTCTATTACCAAGTATCAACAACCTCTTTCATGATTCAACTTGCAAACGTTTGACACTAACCCTTGTGTTTCTATGCCTTCCTAGGTGATTTGAGCCTTTGTATATCCCAAAGATCCAAACCAAGTAGTGATGTGCAGTGTGTTTCCATCAATGGAGAGTTCTTATTAAGCATGAATCGCTGCAATTCAGATGACAGCCTTCCACATGGTAACAGTGATGGACACAAGGGGCTCATCCACGTTCATGCTCTCATATCTCCTGGCTCTGCTGAAGATGCTGACCTGAGCCTGCCAGACACAGCAGTCACCTGCCTGGATTGCGACCCAGCGCCTTTGCAGTGCTGCCCATCCCAAGCACAGCCCGAGGGCCCCAGCAGCAGCACCACCATGCAGGAGCAGGTCAGCATCAGTGAGGTGAAGCTGAGCATCTTAGATGGGGACTTAGAGTCAGGCTGCCAGTCCCAGGCACCAGGCAGCAGCACAAGCTCTGAGCCACTCTCATCTTGACAAGAGGAGTCCCATCTTCACCCCTGACCTCTCAAGCCCTCCTGTCTTTTATTGAATAAAGTCACTCTCATGCTCAATCATCGCCTTGGCTGCATTCTGAGTCTTCATTCACAGGGATTGGGATGAATGCAACAAACAGCAAGGCAGCTCAGCTTGCAACACTCTGGCTGTGGGGTTCGTGCAGGCAGAGCTCTGGGTTCCCATTTTGCCTGGCTTTGGGATGTCTGCAGCAAGATCTCTACCATTTTGTATGGGAGCAAATAATCTCTAGCATCCAGGTTGCTGCTCATGATAATCCCAGTCTTCCTGGCTGTCGCTTTGTGATACCTTTCAAAGCCTTTTGATACTCTTTGATGCCTTGGCTGCTCCCTAACACCTCTGTCCTCCTGCCATGTTGACTCATGTCTCCCACTTTTAAGCTGGCTTTGCAGATCATCTCCAGCCCTGTCATCATCACGCTGCAGCAGGAGGTGCTCACCTGGCCCAATGTCTGGCAGTACTGCTTGTTCTGCAGATGAGCAGCTGCCTCCTCATCTCTTCAGCTACAGTAGTTTTTCTCAGGGCAGTTAGATGCAGTCATGCTCCTCTGGATTTGGTGTGTTAAATCCATGCTGCATGGCAGCAGTCAGTGCAATACAAAGGTGTTCTGTATGCCACAGCATTTCTCCAGGGGCTGCCAAAGGTAGAAACACAACACAGCACCATCCTTCTGACAGTAACGTCTGTGAGTGTTAGACATGTGAGCACTGCATCATCCCCAGCGTGTCAGTGCTTTTCCACACCAACCTGACACTCACACTCTGCACTGAATGTAACTCTGCTCTTGTGGAGACAAATGCTTTCTGTCACATCCTCCATCCCTGCAACCATTTGCCGGTAGGCAGCTCTTGCAGAAGAATCAAGCAGCAGAACCTTTTGCTCACCCTACAGCATGCAAATGCTATGAAAGCAGAAATAACCTGGCATGCTCTGGGTCTGCAAGGCTGCACAGATGGGAGAGGTAGATTGTGTTTTTGCAGTGGAAGTTTCCAGCATTTTCAGTACATAGTGTAGACCCTAACTGAATGTATGACCCTCTTGTAAAACAGCTGTATAAGTAGTTTTTCCACCAAGAAAGTTGCTGAACAGAGTTAAGTTCAGACTGGGGGCATTCTGACATGGGGAGAAATGAGACAAGCACAAGATAAATACACAGGGTGGGTAGAGCCCAGCACAGGACAGAATGAATGTACTGACTTTTGGAAACGTCGCCCTTCTCTCTCCACAGAAAAGTACAAGGCATACCTAAAAACAAGAGGTTGGTAATTGACCTTATATGGAAATGAATCCTAGCAACAGTCTCGAGGAGTGTGTGAGCCTGAGATGCTCAACCAATGAGAGCCATGAGAGCATTACCTGCATTGGGTTTAGGGCATAGAACAGAATTGATTTCACTGACTGGTGTGCAATTTCTCCCTTGCCAATAGGGGATGTGCGCGCAGTATTGCAATAATGAATAAGCACTGCTGCTATCGCTGCCATCTTTGCCTAACTAGAAATCTTTGACTTTGAGAGTTTCTCACACAAGGGGAGAGGTAAGAAAGTAAAGAGGCACAGAAAACTAAGGGAAACTGCTCTTCTTTATATTATCTATAAAAATTGATACAATTGATGCTGTCGTGCATTTATTTATTTATTTTTAATTTTTTGCCAATGTCAGTTAGATTGTTTTAAAATATCCACACACCAAAATCTGACTACCAAGCAAATGTAATGAAAATGAAATGAAGGTGAGTTAGCGGGAAGCACAAGGCCATGTTATATTAGGCTCTAGCAAATTTACAGGCAGTCACTGCACGAAGAGGTAGATCTGAGTTGCACATTATATGATTCCCACAAAGATTAAGGAAATCTGAAGCTTTCAATATATTTTTTTTATTCTTTTTTCATTTCATTTTTTAAACTCCTGACCCAGACCCCAACCCTCACAGGAGCTGTAAAGATAACAGCATTAACCTGCAATGTAACTCTAATCCTAACCCTTACCCTGATTCTAAAATTGTCCCTAACTCCAAATGTAACAACAAAAATGATGCTAGAAGTTTGTAGCAAAAGGAACCTTAACCCTGATCATAATCCAAAAAACAATCAAGGTAACAATAATCTTTACCTTAAAAGTAATATTAATCAGAGCCCAGATGATGCCTGCATCCAATCAGAAGCATGTTTTGTATTATTTAAGAGTTGTATTTTTTCCAATGAACTCTCTCTATTATCATGTTTATAAAGTAACAGAGTATGTTCTTTTTCTCCTGACACTGTGCCTTACTCCTGACATCCCCTGGAAATGACCCAGATAGGGCACCATCAAAGTAATGCTAATAGTAATGTCAATCCTAAGGGTATCTCTAGCCTCAGTGTTAATGGGACGCTAACAACAATCCCAACAGCCTTAAACATTCTGGTGGTGTGAAAGAGGTGCTGCCTTGCACATGCTGGGCAGTCCCATTGCCTGTTAAATGCAGGCGGCAGCGTAGAAACATGATGCCCGTGGTCAGAATGCCCTGTGGCAGATCCTGGCACCAGAGAACTGACCGGAGAACCATGAGTGAACTGACAACAAATCACTTGACATCAGAACCGACCCAGTGGTTATTTACAAGCCTTGGGTGACCCAGACAGGATCTCAGAGTGGTGAATGTAGGTACAGAAGTTGTTACTACTCTGTTTTCTTCTAAAAGCTGCTCAGCTACTTTGCGTTTCAGACCATCCCTGGCTTCACTGTGTGCATCTGTACAATTGATACCAGGTGTTTTTTCTCATCTCCGAAGTTTGGGGGGAGACAGGGGGGAGGGGAAACGGAGAACAATTCAATTACTCATTTATTTATTGACAGAGATTCACATTTGCTACGTTTGGAGAAGTTTTTATTTGTTTGCTGTGGTTTGTTTTTTTCTTTTTTTCTTTTTTTTTTCCCCCTTCCCTCCTCTTCCATCTTTGTGTTCTTCCCCTATAATCAAAAGAGAACGGATCCCCAGGGTCTGTCCCGCAGACGTTCTTTCCGTGGTCTCTGCTGCCACCTGCTGGCCAATACACGGAACTGCCACTGTTGGGCGTTTGGTGCCGCAGGAAGCACAACGCAGATCTGAGTTCTGACCGGTCTACGCAGCAAATCCGCCAATCTTTATTGTGATAAGCCCTCCACATGGCATTGCGCATGCACTCGAACACGCAGCAGGCATAGATTTCTCCTAACTCCTTCAGGAGCAGGCAAGCAGAACAACTGAGCGCACCACTGCTTGTGATTGGGCCACCCCCATCATAGAGATGTGTGTTAGATCTTTTACCCACCCCTGGACTGGCCTAGTTGTTTAACGATAACCTCTGAAATCTGAGCTACTGGTTCTACCACCTGTAGTGTAGAATAGGTAGCCAATAAATGCTTTTCAACTGTAATGTATCTTTATTCTGCTCCATGCCAAACCTGTGACCAAAACCTCATAGGGGTTCACAAAGAACTCTGGCTCTGCCAGAGCCCCCATCCAGACCCTTCTTGAGTTACATTCACATCTACTTTGGCTGAAAAGGTTGGACTATAAATACTCAGTGCTTGGGCCTGTTTAACAGATATTTTTTCCTGATTATGCTGTCCATCAATCTTTTTAAACTGAACTCCTGCTCTAATCTGGTCTTTAAACATTTGCTGTCTTAAGACCCTAATGGGTCCAGACTGGATTACCTTAGGGGCTGGACGCCTAAGTCATGGCAGCAGATGGTTCTCTGACCTTTTCACCACCATTCAGAGCCTTCATCTGGCCGTAGGCACTCTTGTCTCCCCATCAATTGGGCAGCCTGTTGTATTACAGCATCTGAGGGCCACTGGGGGGTTCAGTATGGATAACATAGACCCATCCTGATGTAAAGGTGATGGCGGTAGGATGAGATCCCTCATTCCTGATGAAAAATTTATTGACTGGGCTCTCAAAATCATCTTCCTAGATTGCCTCTTTCATGCCTAATTCTCTACTATAATTTTGTTAGTCTTCCATAGAGGACTACAGGCTCATATTTAATGGTATGTCATTCTTATTTCGCCATGTTATATGACACACATCTATCCTCATTATGTTGGACAGAGCATACAGTCTTTGCCTGAAGGCAGGGTGAGTAGTAATGGATGTCAGTTTTGAAATTTCCAGTCCATTCACCACAGCGCTTTCTGCCTCCATGTCCCATAACCAGAGCAGCTATGCTGGCATGCTCTCTTGGTTTCTGTCTAAACCACTGTACTATATCCATCAGTTCAGCTGCTGTATTATGGGCAGCAGGGTTCGGGGGGTTGGACACTGGTCAGGGCACTCCCACCAGCCTATCCTGCATTTTTTTTTCATTTTTTTTTCATTTTTTGGTTACAATCAGTCAGATCTCAAATAGATCTAGTCCAAATGGAACCTCAAAATCTGACCTTTTAGTGCCTTCATTTACAGAGTCCATTTTATACAGATTCCCTTGTACAGGGTCCCCATGGTCTTCCAGAGAGATGTTCCTGATCTTCCATAGGAGAATGATTGGATTAGGTTTTTTCCCCATCAAAACTGCCACCTGTCTTTCCAGTTTTTCAACACTGTCGTTCAATAGCTGATTTGCATCAGCCTGAGCCTCTTCAGTTATGTTCAGACAGTTCAAGGCCATCAGCAGTGGCCATGCCACCATGAACGCAGCTAACTGTCATTCTCAAGTTGTAAGTTTGTATTTGCTAAGACCATGGAAATACTCAGTCAGGTGGGCCAGGGACTCATGCACCCTCCCTCCGTCCCACACAGGGCCCCATTTTTCAGTGACAGAAGCAATGCTGCATTTTGAGGATCCTAGGAATCCCAGGACACGCCCTGACAAAAGGTCATTCAAAGGGGTAGTCTTTCCCCATCCAAACCACCCCATGATATTCACAGAATCACAGAATTGTAGGGGTTGGAAGGGACCTCCAGAGACCATTGAGTCCAACCCCCCTGCCAAAGCAGGTTCCCGACACCATGTTGCACAGCTCGGCATCCAGGCACGTCTTGAATAGCTCCAGAGAAGGAGATTCCACAACCACCCTGGGCAGCCTGTTCCAGTGCTCTGTCACTCTCACCATAAAGAAGTTATTGCACACATTAGTGCAGAACTTCCTATGCTGTACTTTCATCCCATTACCCCTAGTCCTGTCCCCACGCACTACTGAAAAGACACCAGCCTCACCACTATGACCCCCACACCTCAGGTATTTATTAACCTGGATCCTGTCCCCTCTCAGCCTTCTTTTCTCAAGGCTAAACAGACCCAGTTCCCTAAGTCTCTCCTCATAGGGGAGATGCTCCAGGCCCTTCACCATCTTTGTGGCCCTCCGCTGGACTCTCTCCAAGAGATCCCTGTCTTTTTTGTACTGGGGAGCCCAGAACTGGACACAATATTCCAGATGAGGCCTCACCAGGGCAGAGTAGAGGGGGAGGATCACCTCCTTCGGCCTGCTGGACACGCTCTTTTTAATACACCCCAGTATGCCATTGGCTTTTTTGGCTACAAGGGCACACTGCTGGCTCATGGTCAATCTGTCGTCCACCAGGACGCCCAGGTCCCTCTCAGCAGAGCTCCTCTCCAGCAGCTCTTCCCCCAGCCTGTACTGGTGCATGCAATTATTTCTACCCAGGTGCAAGACTCTACATTTGCTTTTGTTAAACCTCATCTGGTTTCTTACTGCCCAGCTCTCCAGCCTGTCCAGGTCTCGCTGAATGGCATCACAGCCTTCAGGTGTGTCAGCCAATCCTCCCAACTTCGTGTCATCAGCAAACTTGCTGAGGGTGGTCGTTGATGAAGATGTTGAACAAGATCGGACCCAGCACAGACCCCTGGGGGACGCCACTAATTACAGCCCTGCAGCCAGACACTGCGCCGCCAACAACAACCCTCTGCACTCTGCCAGTCAGCCAATTCTCGACCCACTTCACTGTCCACTCACCTATCCCATACTTCCTCAACTTTGGTATAAGTATGTCATGGGAGACTGTATCAGTTATAGAGGTTATAGAGTTCAATTCCTGTAGTCAATTTGGCGGCCCAGGTGGGACCAGCTCTGTTCGCTGCAGGACCAGCTGAGAGGGAGACACTTTTGGCGCACCCTGAGATTTCTCTGAAGGACTCCCTTCCTCACCTGATCACTGCAGGGACAGACAAGGACCACCCATAGGTGGACCAGGTATGTGTATGGTAAGTGGAGCCCATATGTCTTGAGGAGACATCCTACACAGTTTACAGCCATACGTGCTGCTCCCAGGGAGGTGAGCTCATGGCTTTGGTTGCCAGCTGGGGTAGGAAGACTCCTTGGGTGAGTTCCTATGAAAGGGAACTGTATGTCATATGAATGGAAACAAGAACAAATACTCTCTCCCAGGTGGTTGGCAATAGGAGGGACCTAGGTTGGTCTCTCCTACGGGTATGGGATATAGTGGATAGCCTGTCAAATGGTAGCCTGGGTTCTCCAAGGTGTAATCATGGGGCTTATAGGTTGTATGTTCAATATTATCATCTGCTTTAAGTGTGTGGTACCGTGTGTCAAGCCGACTCTGGGAAAAACATTAACGTTTGCAACTGGTCGACCAGAGTATGAGTGTTATTAAGATTCCAGCTAGAAAACGTTGTCAGCATTGTGTAGTATGAATTAACCATGGTTTTTGATCTAAATGTCAGAGTGAGTGTGGTGTGAGTGAGACACAGAACAGCTGCAGGGTGAGTGCCGAGTCCCGACCCGTGTTTCCTTCCTCCTGTGAGGGAAATGGCCAGACACGGACAAAGTGAAAGACTGTGTTGTCTGTCCACTCGTAAGTACTTTCTGCTTGTATGTAAGAAGACAGGAGTTTGTACTCTGTAGATTAGTAAGATTGTCCTGAGGAGAGGTGTACATTCCACCCGACCAATGAGTGTCAACCCATTTATGTAATACTATGTACTGCTTGCGAGGAAGTGTGTGAGGGAGGTGGTTCAATCAGTGCTGGTTCTGTGGCACAGTGTTTATAGCTGAAGAATACAGACTGTATTAAGGGAGTTTATGTGAACTGAAGAACTGTACGTTTTGACAAACTGTTTTGATGGTATAAGAAAGTGTAATTGTTAATGATATATGAAAGTGTACTTGAGGGAATGTGGAAGTGTATCTGAGCATAGAAACAGAGGAAGCATTTACAGAGGAAAAAGGGTTAAAGCGAGTTTACCTGCACTGACATGAGAGCAACACCCTGAACCTCTGCTCTGTGAGCTGAGCAGAGAAGAGTGGAGACACAGTCCCCATGTATCAGGTAGTGTTATTCTGCTTACCAAATGAATGAGTTCACTACAGAAGATGCAAATCTTCCCCTCTGCTCCATTTGTGGCATACTCTGGAGTTCAAGGCATTGCAAAGCTATGGCACATCTACTTTCTTTCAATGATGACACCTTAGTGTGCTCTGGGCTCTCATTTCAATTGCATCTATAAAAGTCTAGGGTCATGCCAGCTGACAGGAAGCTGGAAAATGTTGTCTCCTTGTAAGGAAGAGCAAGAAAGATGACATGGGCAATTATGGACCTGTCAGTCCAGAGCCTGGTAAAATTATGGAGAAAATGATGGTGGGAGTTATGGAAAAACAGCTGAGCACAATTCTGTCATTGGTCGCAGCCAACACAAGTTTGTGAGGCGAAGGTCCTGTTTAATTTAAGCTCATTCTGTGACACAGTTATCCGTTTAGTTGACCAATGGAAGCCAGTTGATGTAATCCTTGAGGATTTCAGTGGAGATTTTGATACTGTTTCTCACAACAACCTTCTGGACAGAATGTTCTGCATATGGCTAGACAGAAACACAACGTGGTGGGTGAGCAGTTGGACAGTAGGTCAGTCCCAAAGGATTATAGTCAGTGGGTTCCATCAGGATGGTAGATGGTCACTGTCGGGGTCCCCAGGGTTCCATTTCGGGGCCACTTTCCTTTCATATTTATGCAGATGACTTGAATGCAGGACTAGAAGACGTTCTGAGCAAGTTTGCTGATAAGACCAGATGAGGAGGTGCTGTTGCCTTGACTGAGGGTGGAGAGGACTTGCAGAGAGATGTGGACAAGTCAGAGAAGTGGGTACCAGTTGGTACTAAGCACCAAGTGCATAAAGTATAACAAGAACAAGTGCCTGATTGTGCACCTGGGTAGGGGCAACGCTGGACATACACACTGACTGGATATGGGACACTGGAGAGGAGTCTGACTGGAAAGGATTGGGGTGCTGGTCAGCATCACACTGAATGTGAGTCAGCAGTGTGCCAAGGCAGCCAGGAAAGCCAACAGTCCCCTGGAGTGCATGAAGCAACTTATTGCCAGCTGGGTGAGGGAAAGGATCATCCCTCTGCTCTGCATTGCTACTGCCTCACTATGTTCTGGGCACCACAGACCATAAAGGACTTCAAACTCTGGGAGAATGTGCAAAGGAGGGCACTGGAACTGAGAGATCTGAAGTTCAGAGTTTCACAGGGATTGACTGCTTGTTCAGACTGGGCCCTTCTCACATCCCTTCTCACATCCTGCAATGAAACATAGGTCTCATATGGGACATGAACCTCACAGCGTCCTTGCACCACATGTAGAGCCCGGGATCTTCTGTCTCCATGTCTTTCATTTAACATCATACAGACCTCCAACCCATTGCCCCAGGAAATGCCCGGAGGTAACATGAGATACAGAACCTCTCTACCACTGGTCTTGCAATCAGGGCTTGACCTGTCTGCTTCGTAAGGCAAAGGAGAGGTTTCTTAGCATGCCAGTGCCTTTGCCTGCCTGTAGTCATGGCTTCCAGATATCTTCTCTAACAAGTCCCTTGGGAAGCTTACTTGGTAATGGCCTTCAGTGGGCCCATTAATATTCCAAGAAACTTCACTGTTACTTCTGACTTTGTCTTGTTGAGCACTTTGTGCAAACTTCTCTCTGCACTGGAGGCTGATGAACTCAGCATCAAATGCACCCAGGGACCATTATAACCTAAAGAATCTCCTGTGCCTTATGCCATCTTGTTATCTTCTTCAGGTTACCAGAACTTGTTCAGCAAAAAGGAGGGATATCTGGAGAGAGCTTAAAGAGAAAGAATCCATTATAAATTTATTGTCTCTTTATTTATAGCTGGGTTTAAAGCAGCACTGTGCAACTGATACCAATCCAGGATGTCCCAATGAGTTCTGTACTGTTACTGTGTTGACAAAGGTCCTTCTCAACCTCCCTTCCCAATTTCTGCTCACAATGGACCTATGGGACTTGCATCACTTTTCTTCACATCACTCTTCTCCTCTGCATTCATCCGCTCAGTGTTAAAACTTCTTTGCACCAACTCCCACTGGCTTTCCTCAGAGAACCAGCTACACATGGAAAGGGAAAGATTTCTCTTTTTTATCTGGCCAGCAAATGGAAAGAAAGGTGATGCAATTGAATGAACAGTAAAACACAGTGATCAACTGCATGCCATGTTCAAGCTGCATCTATTGAAGTTTGTCTTTCATATGGAATACTTTTAAAAGAAATGATTTATACTGAGGTAGGATAGGATAGATTGAATCACAGTGAAGTAGTTGACAACAGAGGCCATCAGACTCTGGGAGATAGAGCAAATTCCAGTAATCTCCCTGGGATAGATCAGCCAGGTAGTTGAGAGGTATCAACTTAAAACTGAACAGGACTTGTGAGTATTTCACACATTGAGACGGGTTAACACATTCTCACTGATTCTCAGAATTTGGGGAGATGGAACAAATTCCAGTAATCCCCCTGAAAGTCAGAAATCAGACAGATAATTGGGAGGTATCTGACTGAACAATGAGCAAGGGATGGAGAAATCTGGAGGGCAGTGGGAGTAGTGTGTGCCCAAATGGCCTGCTGAAAACATGCCCTTAACCATGGCCATTTATTTAGGAGAGCTGAAAACACTTGGAGGATGAGACACATCAAATAGGCAGCAGGGAAGAGTAGTGCTGGGCACCGGGCTATAGTCACAGGGCATTGGCACTGGCACCACTGTCTGTGTCTCTGAACCTGAAGGCATTTGTGTCCAGCGAACACAGTTCTGGAAAACATTGTAGTTTCAGTAAAAGAAAAAAAAAGAAAGAAAGAAAAAAAAAGACATCAAATCATCTCAAAGATTCATATATACAACTTAAAATGGAACAAGACTCATGAGAATTTTTCATGTTGAGAAGGGTTAACACATTTTCATTGATTTCCATCTTTGTCTTCAATTATTTGTTTCAGTTTTATTGACATTTATGATCAACTATTAAGCTTACAGCCTCAAAATAAATAAATAAATAAAAAGAGATACATTTGCATCTTGCACATGGCCTGATGCCCCTTTGACCTTCACAGTTCCCACAAGTCCTTCCATGCCGGTGAGTATGAGATCCAGCAGAGCACCTCTCCTCTTTGGTTCCTCCACTGCTTGGTCAAGAAGCTGCCATCTGTGCTCTCCATGGATCTGCTGGATGCCACATGCCCTGCTGTGCTGTCCCTGCCACAGATAATGGAGTGACAAAGGCCACCAAATGGGACAAGGGACAGACAACATCAGACTCCCATCTGTCTGCAGAGGGCACCTTCCATTGACTCTCCCTGATCAGGAAGACAGGAAAAGACACTGATGGTCTCCTCTGTTGGCCATTTCCATTAGTTCTGACCTGTCTGCTCTGCCATCCCCAGGCAGAGCTCAGTGCACTCTCACAGAGGGCATTCACCCTTCTTTATCTCCTCGCCCATCCATCCTAAAGACTCGGTATCCCCCTTGTGCTACAGTGCAGTTGTGGAAGCCATTAAACTGTGTCCCCGTGGTCCAAACAGGAGCTCAGGCCAGCAGCTCTACCAAGATTTCTAGCTTCTTGTGTGTTGGTGTTTGCATTAGTGCAAAAGCACAGAAGTAAACATCCTAATTGAAAAGCATCACTGGACATAGCCTGACTGGATAGCTCATCTATGGTATCAGTGTGCAGAAGGTGGCACACAGACATTAGACCGATTGTGGGTCTTGGAGCTGACGTAGCAGCACGGACACACCATGGGCATGGCTTTGCTGAAGGCCCTGTGCTGCTTTTGAAGCTGCATGTGAATTCACCAGACAGCCGGTGCTATCCCCTCTCTGGCCCTCAGCTCATGCCCAGGAAGGAGCTGTCTATCTCAGGGACTTCCCACATGGTTTACAAGCACTGGCACACATCAGGAGCAGCCCAGGCACCTTGGGCATCACCCAGTGTCTGTGTGTGAGCAGCTGCCTCCCCGCTGAAGGACCAAGGACTCAGAGCAGGAGCTCACATGCAGGCAACTCCTTGTGCACTTCTGAACTGAACCAGAGGAATCCCAGCTCCTGTGGGTGTGTAGGGAGCTGAATCCCATTTCAGCTCCAGGATTTCTGTCAAGGGGTGAGACTCCTGCACTGCCTCAGCTGGATCACTGTCCTGCACAGGGAAAGTCCAAACCTCGCCTTCCTTGTCTGGGTGCCCTTATTGTTTCATCAAACGAACTCTTGGAGCACTCCCCATATGTCTCCAATCAGTCACTGACCACTGGACATGTGGTGGTTAAATGAGCGAATTTCAAAGCACAGTCATGATGCTGTTGTCTTTCAGGAGCTGTTGGCCATGAAGACCCAGGGATGTGTCAGGGGACATGAGTGGGAAGGATAAAAATGACATCATCTGCTGCTTGCTTGTCCAGGCTCCTGGGACACAGGGAGCTCATAAAAGTGTGCAGGGCTGCAGAGAGACAGCTGTGCCCAGGAGCAGCTCTTGTGCACAGCACAGCCTGCAGGTGACAGAAGGAGAGGAGAGAAACTGGAGAGAGCTTGCAGGATTTGTATGGTGTGAGCAGGCTGCATGCTCTCTGCAGGAGCATTGCTCACAGACCATGACAAGGTAAGTCTCACTGCAGACCGTGAGCTGCTTTTCATAGAGGGTCAACTTAATTTGGGATATCCCATAGCAGATCTGGATGCAGGCACTGCATGTTCCTTTACTGTGGAAAAAGCCTTCTGCTCCAGCTGAGGGCTTCCATACTGCAGTGTCAGAGCACAGCCCTGAGGGCTGTGTGCCCCTGTATGGCTGCAGGCTGTGCAGCCGGGGCTGCAGGTGGGTGCCCAGGGCTGTCCTGCAGAGCAGGGTCCCTGCTGTGCCCCAGGGGCTGTGTGCCGGGTATGGGACTCTGCCGCCTGCCAGGCTCAGCACTCAGCCTGCCCGGGGAGCTGCCCAGGGCACTGCGGGGAGACGGGTGGGGGGAAGGAGCCCCCGGCAGGGCTTGTGCTGCCACAGCTGCTGACTGGGGCAGGGGATCACAGCTCCACTGCACAACAGTATGTTTCTGAGGGCACTTTGCAAGAGGAGAGCCAAGGCAGGGGGTTTCCATTTCCTGTTCTGAGGCAAAGAGGTTTGGAGTCAGAAATCTAAAAGGGGCAATAAGAGTTCTGAGAATTTTTTGTCAATTAATTGCTTGTTTTGTGAACAGTCACACATGATGTGCTTTCAGTCTCCCCTTTCTCAAAGGATGGAATTATCATCATTTTCTGTAGGCATGAGTAATTCACTTATCCTACAAACAGGCAGCATTTTCTAACTGAAACTGAATGCCACAGAAGCTGGGGTAGGGGGCTCTAAGAGCACTTGGGGTAAAGATATGAGACATGAAACAGATGAAAATATCCAGGGAGAAGGGATAAGAAAATAAGAGGAAGGTCAGAGCACCATATGCTGCTTCTGCTTAAGGAATGTTGAAATACATGAAATTAAATGCAAGTAATGGTGCTAAATGTACACTGTTGTAAGAGAATAAAAACATTTCATAGTATAGCAGGAGGAGTGTGTCTGAGAATGGTCTGGACTTGTCATTATCTTCTGCACTCTGAGCAGGACTCCAAGCCCAACAACAGCAGATGCCCAACAGCAGCTCCATCAGCGAGTTCCTCCTGCTGCCGTTGGGAGACACGCGGCAGCTGCAGCTCCTGCACTTCTGGCTTGGTGCCGTCCAGTTTGAGCGGAACGCTCTCCGAGACCAGCTATGTGCCCTCCAGGGTGAGTTGAATATATTTAACCAACTACCAGGGGCACATGTAGTCCAATTGGACCAACCATCCGGGACACCAGATACAATGTTGGTTGCCCCTGTAAGAGGGCGAAAGACAAAACAAGTTTCAACTCAGTTAGAGAAAATGCAGAAGGAGTTAGAAGAGCGGAGGGAGTTAGGAGAGCAGGACTCAGGAGACTCAGGGGACTCGGGAGAGCAGGGGGAGTCAGAAGACCAGAAGAAGTTGGAGGAGCAGAGGATGTTAGAGGGGTATAAGAAGATGATAGAGGAGCAGAAGAAGTTTGAGGAGCAGAAGAAGTTAGAGGAGCAGAGGAAGTTAGGAGAGAGGAAAAAGAAGGAGGGTTACCTGGAGGAAATAACACAAGCGTCAGGGTCAGAGTCAGAAGAGGAGCCAAAAGCTAGTTTTTCTTTACGAGAATTTCTCAAGTCCAAACTTATAGATGGGGCAGCCTCATCAACACAGTTGCCACCATCAACACCTGGGACTCTTGATAGAGCAAAAGGTGAGCAAAGTATTACGACCATTATTGATCGATCTTTTAAACTGAGTGAAATTCGAGATCTAAGAAAGGATTACACACGTCAACCAAAAGAACATATGGTCACTTGGTTACTTCGCTGCTGGGACAATGGTGCCAACAGTGCATGGCTCGATGGCAGTGAAGCTCGCCAACTGGGTAGCATTTCCAGGGACCCACGTGTGGACAGAGGTATTGGCACATGCCAAGATCGGTCCTACACCCTCTGGAAGCGGATGTTGATAGCGGTAAGAGATAGATTCCCCTTTAAACGGGACTTGGAGCCTGAGAGAAAGAAATGGACTGATATTGAGAAAGGTATCCAATTTTTGAGAGAAAATGCTCTGGTGGAAATGCTATACAGCTGCGAATTCAATCGTAATGATCCAGACCAATTACATGATCCTGAAGCAGTCCGCGTTCCACGACAAATGTGGCGTGACTTTACAAAGGCAGCTCCAGAAAAGCATGCCAGTGCACTTGCATTAGTATATGGCAAAGGGGACAGGAAACCCTTTGTGAGTGAACTAATTGGCAGACTTCAGGAACTTGAATTATTTATAAGCACCACAGAAGTTAATCTGTATACTTCAGCCATTGTCAAAATTGTGGAAAGGTTAAACGAAGTGGAGGGAACACAAAATGATATTACTGACAAATTGGCTAATGTGCCTGATGTAGATGAATCCACGGTGGTACAAGATGATGGAAACCAGGATTTCCACAATCGCCTATTGAGGAAGCTAAACAACATGAGTTCCTCTTGACCTGTATCATCGAAAATCTCAACCATTAAAAAGAGACGTCCTCGTATTCAAGCAAATGACGATGATAAGTCACCTCGAATCAACAATGAGACTACACGTCTTGCCTTGTTACTTTTCCTCTGTAGTCATGGGGAGGACATGAAGAAGTGGTGTAATTCATCCACCTCTGCACTTCAGGCACGAGTGAAAGAATTACAAGGTGAAACAACTACCAAGGTGAACTCTTCCAAGAAGGGGAGAGTTCCAGTTGCTGCAAGTCAACGAGGTAAACAATAGAGGGGCCCTGCCCCCAGCCAGGGGGGGGAAAGGGACAACAGAGTATACTGGACTGTGTGGATTAAGTGGCCTGGCACATCTCAACCACAGAAATATAAAGCCTTGGTGGACACTGGTGCACAATGCACCCTAATGCCCTCAAGTCACCAAGGGACACAACCAATATATATCCATGGAGTGACTGGGGGTTCCCAAGAATTGACTATGTTGGAGGCCGAAATAAGCCTCACTGGTAAAAACTGGCAGAGACACCCTATTGTGACTGGTCCAGAGGCTCCATGTATACTGGGAATCGATTACCTTAGGATGGGATATTTCAAGGATCCCAAGGGGTATCAATGGGCCTTTGGGATAGCTGCTGTAAACACAAATGGTGTTAAGCAGCTGTCAACTTTACCTGGTCTGTCAGATGATCCTTCTCCTGTGGGGTTGCTCCAGGTAAAAGACCAAGAGGTACCAATTGCCAGCAAAGTGGTTCACAGACAGCAGTACCGCACCAATAGGGACTCATTGCTCCCCATTCACAAGCTAATTCGCCAATTAGAAAATCAGGGAGTGATTAGCAAAACGCACTCGCCTTTTAACAGCCCCATATGGCCAGTGTGTAAAACCAGTGGGGAATGGAGGCTGACGGTAGATTACCGTGGCCTGAATGAAGTTACACCTTGTCATGGTTTTGTAATTTTGTAATTTTGCTATCAGTATTCCACATCATAACATCATGTCAAGTATGGATACTTCTGTTGAATGTGCAGTCCACAGAAGAAGACTACATATCCCAGAGAACAACAGGAGTAAAAATAAGTCACGGGACCAGGACTCTATATAATCTCGTTCCCAGGCTGGAGTGCCCTCCTTCTTCTCTCGAACTTCTCGGAGAGTGGGAAGCGTTCCAGCCGTGTCGCCTAGAGTTCACAGTAGGCCTCTCGGTTTTCGGAGACTCTCTCTCTCTCTGTTTCGTTCGATTTTGTTAGCCTTAATTATATTATATTGTGTTATCTTGTATTTCGATATCATATTTAGTAAAATAAGTTTTTCCTCCTTAGATTGTTGCTGTTTTGTCCCACTCCCCTTTTCCCTCTCCTTTCCGGGCCCCGGGGGGGGGGCGTGGGGTGGCTTCCCCTGTCACGGGCATAGGTAAATCTAAGTAACCCGTGACACACCTCCATTAAGTGCTGCTGTACCAGACATGCTAGAACTCCAGTATGAACTGGAGTCAAAAGAAGCTAGGTGGTATGCCACCATTGATATTGCTAATGCCTTCTTTTCCATCCCATTGGCTGCAAAATGTAGGCCACAGTTTGCTTTTACCTGGAGAGGTATTCAGTATACCTGGAACCGTTTACCCCAGGGGTGGAAGCACAGCCCAACAATTTGCCATGGATTAATCCAAGCTGTTTTGGAACAGGGTAATGCTCCTGAACACTTGCAGTATATTGATGACATTGTAGTGTGGGGCCATACAGCAGCAGAGGTTTCCAAGAAAGGGAAACAGATAATCCAAATTCTTTTGAAAGCTGGTTTTGCCATTAAGCGCAGCAAGGTGAAGGGGCCTGCCCAGGAAATCCAGTTCTTAGGTATAAAATGGCAAGATGGACGTCGTCACATCCCAGCAGATGTGATTGACAAAATCACTGCTATGTCTCCGCCCACAAATAAAACAGAGACCCAATCTTTTCTGGGAGTAGTGGGCTTTTGGAGAATGCATGCCCCAAACTACAGCCACATAGTGAGCCCTCTCTATCAGGTAACACGGAAGAAGAATAATTTCTCATGGGGTCCTGAGCAGCAGCAGGCTTTTGAGCAGATAAAACAAGAAATAGCCCGTGCCGTGGCCTTGGGGCCGGTACGGATGGGACAGGATGTGAAGAACATCCTCTACACTGCTGCTGGAGAGAAAGGTCCCACCTGGAGTTTGTGGCAAAGAGCCTCAGGAGAGACCCGAGGCCGACCCCTAGGATTTTGGAGTCGAGCATATAAAGGGTCTGAGGAGCGCTACACTCCGACTGAGAAGGAGATCTTAGCCGTGTATGAGGGGGTTCGGGCTGCTTCTGAAGTAGTTGGGACAGAGGTTCAGCTTCTTCTAGCACCTCGCTTGCCAGTAATAAACTGGATGTTTAAAGGACAGGTTCCCTCCACCCATCATGCTACTGATGCCACTTGGAGTAAGTGGATTTCATTAATTACTCAACGAGCTCGAATGGGAAAACTCAGCCGTCCTGGAATTCTAGAAGTGATCATGGACTGGCCTGAGAGTAAAAAAATTGAAACAACACCTACAGAAGAGGTATCACGTGCTAAAGAGGCACCACCATATAATGAGCTACCAGAAAACGAAAAGAAATTTGCCCTATTCACAGACGGATCATGTCGTATTGTAGGGAAGCATCGCAGATGGAAAGCTGCTGTATGGAGCCCCACACGACAAGTTGCAGAGGCCACTGAAGGTAAAGGAGAATCAAGTCAATTCGCAGAGGTAAAGGCTGTTCAGCTGGCTTTAGATGTGGCTGAACGGGAGAGGTGGCCAATGCTTCATCTTTATACTGATTCATGGATGGTGGCAAATGCCTTATGGGGGTGGTTGCAACAGTGGGAAGATGATAATTGGCAACGAAAGGGTAAACCTGTTTGGGCTGCTGAACTGTGGAAAGACATTGCTGCCTGAATAAGGAACATTGTTGTAAAGGTGCGCCATGTAGATGCTCATGTGCCTAAAAGTAAGGCTACTGAAGAACATAAAAATAACCATCAGGTTGATCGAGCTGCCAAAATTGAGGTGGCTCAAATAGACTTGGACTGGCAGAACAAGGGAGAATTATTCCTAGCTCGGTGGGCCCATGAGACTTCAGGTCATCAAGGAAGGGATGCAACATATAAGTGGGCCAGAGACCGAGGGGTGGACTTAACTATGGACGCTATTGCTCAGGTTATTCATGATTGTGAAACATGCGCCATAATTAAACAAGCCAAGAGGATGAAACCTTTTTGGGGGGAAGGGCGATGGCAAAAGTATAAATATGGAGAGGCATGGAGGTTGATTATATCACCTTGCCACGATCTCGCAATGGTAAGCGTTATGTACTCACCATGGTGGAGGCAACCACTGGGTGGCTCGAAACATACGCAGTACCCCATGCTACCGCCCGAAACACCATATTAGGGTTGGAAAAGCAAATCCTGTGGCGGCATGGCACTCCGGAAAGAATTGAATCAGATAATGGGACCCATTTTAAAAATTCCCTTGTAACCACTTGGGCTAAAAATCATGGCATTGAGTGGATTTACCATATTCCCTATCATGCACCAGCTTCTGGTAAGATTGAACGATTCAATGGGTTGTTGAAAACTATGTTAAAAGCAATGGGTGGCGGAACGTATAAAAATTGGGAGAACCATTTAGCAGAAGCCACCTGGTTGGTCAACACTCGAGGATCTAGTAATCGTAATGGTCCTAACCAATCCAGCTCCCTACGTACCGTGGAGGGAGAAAAGGTTCCTGTAGTACACATAAAGAGCGTGTTGGGAAAGACAGTTTGGGTCCTTCCAGCGTCTGGAAAGGGCAAACCTCTCCGGGGTACTGTCTTTGCCCAGGGACCTGGGTGCACGTGGTGGGTGATGGACAAAAATGGGAATGTCCAATGTGTACCACAAGGGAATTTGATGTTGGGGGAGTGCAGCCAATGATTTTCCTGTAGATATATAGGTAGAGTCTCAGAAAATATTTCAATTAGGTACAGAATAGTTCAATTAGGTATAGGACTTAAGATAGAGTGGATTAATGTTAAGGAAACACTTCTTCCTATATACCTTAATTGGGCATTTTGTAAGCAAGTTTTTCCATCTGGACTCTATATCGTGCACTGGCCATGCATGTGTAGAGCACACATGGAAAGAAGTATAAGTCAAAAGGAAATCTGCTGTGGTGGCTGGGAAAGGATGAGTGCACCTTGATGTGGGGGACGCCCTACTAGCGCTGCCTTTCCCCTCTACCGCTGACATGTTTTCCTTTTTCTGGCAGTTTTGCCATTTTCTCAAAATTAATAAATAGTAGGTTAGGTTATAGAGTTTTGTTCTCAACTTAGGGATTTGTATGGAATAAATATAAATTGTTGAGGAAAATAAGGTTGCTGATTATTCACAATTATACATATGAGTGTGTATGTATGCATAAACATAATGTAATGATGTAGAATAAGGGGTGGAATGTCATGGTTTAATAATTTTGTAATTTTTGCTATGAGTATTCCACATCATAACATCATATAAAGCATGAATAATTTTACTGAATCTGCAACTTACAGAAGAAGACTACATCTCTCAGAGAACAACACGATAGGTCACGGGACCTGGACTCTATATTAACTCTGTCGCAGAACAGACTGACGTCTTTCGAGTTCTGGCGTTCAGGGCAGTGTGTGGGAGCCTTCAGCCATTCGCCTAGATTCACAGTAGGCCTCTCGGTTACGGGACACATTCTCTCTACTATTTTGCTTGATTCGTTAGCTCAATTTTCAATTATATTGTATTATATTGTGTTATCCTGTATTTCGATAAAGTATTTAGTAAATAAGTGTGCCTCCTTAGATCGTTGCCGCTGTTTTCTTTTCCTAATTAACTTTTTCCTTTCGGCCTAGGGCCCCTTCCAGGGCCTACGGCCCCTGTCACGGACGCAGGTGGATTTTTAGTTCAAACCGTGACATAGGTGCAGTAGATTCCGAGTTAGATTCCGAGTTATGATGTAGGTGCAGTAGATTCCGAGTTATGATGTAGGCGCAGTAGATTCCGAGTTATGATGTAGGCGCAGTAGATTCCGAGTTATGATGTAGGCGCAGTAGATTTCGTGTTATGATGTAGGCGCAGTAGATTCCGAGTTAGATTCCGAGTTATGATGTAGGCGCAGTAGATTCCGAGTTATGATGTAGGCGCAGTAGATTCCGAGTTAGATTCCGAGTTATGATGTAGGCGCAGTAGATTCCGAGTTAGATTCCGAGTTATGATGTAGGCGCAGTAGATTCCGAGTTAGATTCCGAGTTATGATGTAGGCGCAGTAGATTCCGAGTTATGATGTAGGCGCAGTAGATTCCGAGTTAGATTCCGAGTTATGATGTAGGCGCAGTAGATTCCGTGTTATGATGTAGGCGCAGTAGATTCCGAGTTAGATTCCGAGTTATGATGTAGGCGCAGTAGATTCCGAGTTAGATTCCGAGTTATGATGTAGGCGCAGTAGATTCCGAGTTATGATGTAGGCGCAGTAGATTCCGAGTTAGATTCCGAGTTATGATGTAGGCGCAGTAGATTCCGAATTAGATTCCGAGTTATGATGTAGGCGCAGTAGATTCCGAGTTATGATGTAGGCGCAGTAGATTCCGAGTTATGATGTAGGTGCAGTAGATTCTGAGTTAGATTCTGAGTTATGATGTAGGCGCAGTAGATTCCGAGTTATGATGTAGGCGCAGTAGATTCCGAGTTAGATTTCGAGTTATGATGTAGGCGCAGTAGATTCCGAGTTAGATTCCGAGTTATGATGTAGGCACAGTAGATTCCGAGTTAGATTCCGAGTTATGATGTAGGCACAGTAGATTCCGAGTTATGATGTAGGCGCAGTAGATTCCGAGTTATGATGTAGGCGCAGTAGATTCCGAGATAGATTCCGAGTTATGATGTAGGCGCAGTAGATTCCGAGTTATGATGTAGGCGCAGTAGATTCCGAGTCAGATTCCGAGTTATGATGTAGGCGCAGTAGATTCCGAGTTATGATGTAGGCGCAGTAGATTCCGAGTTATATTCCGAGTTATGATGTAGGCGCAGTAGATTCCGAGTTAGAATCCGAGTAATGATGTAGGCGCAGTAGATTCCGAGTTAGATTCCGAGTTATGATGTAGGCGCAGTAGATTCCGAGTTATGATGTAGGCGCAGTAGATTCCGAGTTAGATTCCGAGTTATGATGTAGGCACAGTAGATTCCGAGTTATGATGTAGGCGCAGTAGATTCCGAGTTAGATTCCGAGTTATGATGTAGGCGCAGTAGATTCCGAGTTAGATTCCGAGTTATGATGTAGGCGCAGTGGATTCCGAGTTAGATTCCGAGTTATGATGTAGGTGCAGTAGATTCCGAGTTATGATGTAGGCGCAGTAGATTCCGAGTTATGATGTAGGCGCAGTAGATTCCGAGTTAGATTCCGAGTTATGATGTAGGCGCAGTAGATTCCGAGTTAGATTTCGAGTTATGATGTAGGCGCAGTAGATTCCGAGTTAGATTCCGAGTTATGATGTAGGCGCAATAGATTCCGAATTAGATTCCGAGTTATGATGTAGGCGCAGTAGATTCCGAGTTATGATGTAGGCGCAGTAGATTCCGAGTTATGATGTAGGCGCAGTAGATTCCGAGATAGATTCCGAGTTATGATGTAGGCGCAGTAGATTCCGAGTTATGATGTAGGCGCAGTAGATTCCGAGTCAGATTCCGAGTTATGATGTAGGCGCAGTAGATTCCGAGTTATGATGTAGGTGCAGTAGATACCGAGTTAGATTCCGAGTTATGATGTAGGCGCAGTAGATTCCGAGTTATGATGTAGGCGCAGTAGATTCTGAGTTAGATTCCGAGTTATGATGTAGGCACAGTAGATTCCGAGTTAGATTCCGAGTTATGATGTAGGCACAGTAGATTCCGAGTTATGATGTAGGCGCAGTAGATTCCGAGTTATGATGTAGGCGCAGTAGATTCCGAGTTAGATTCTGAGTTATGATGTAGGCGCAGTAGATTCCGAGTTAGATTCCGAGTTATGATGTAGGCGCAGTAGATTCCGAGTTAGATTCCGAGTTATGATGTAGGCACAGTAGATTCCGAGTTATGATGGAAGCGCAGTAGATTCCGAGCTAGATTCCGAGTTATGATGTAGGCGCAGTAGATTCCCAGTTATGATGTAGGCGCAGTAGATTCCGAGTTAGATTCCGAGTTATGATGTAGGCGCAGTAGATTCCGAGTTAGATTCCGAGTTATGATGTAGGCGCAGTAGATTCCGAGTTAGATTCCGAGTTATGATGTAGGCGCAGTAGATTCCGAGTTAGATTCCGAGTTATGATGTAGGCGCAGTAGATTCCGAGTTAGATTCCGAGTTATGATGTAGGCGCAGTAGATTCCGAGTTAGATTCCGAGTTAGATTCCGAGTTATGATGTAGGCGCAGTAGATTCCGAGTTAGATTCCGAGTTATGATGTAGGCGCAGTAGATTCCGAGTTAGATTCCGAGTTATGATGTAGGCGCAGTAGATTCCGAGTTAGATTCCGAGTTATGATGTAGGCGCAGTAGATTCCGAGTTAGATTCCGAGTTATGATGTAGGCGCAGTAGATTCCGAGTTATGATGTAGGCGCAGTAGATTCCGAGTTAGATTCCGAGTTATGATGTAGGCGCAGTAGATTCCGAGTTATGATGTAGGCGCAGTAGATTCCGAGTTAGATTCCGAGTTATGATGTAGGCGCAGTAGATTGCGAGTTATGATGTAGGCGCAGTAGATTCCGAGCTATGATTTTAGGCTCAGTAGATTCCGAGTTATGATGTAGGCGCAGTAGATTCCGAGTTAGATTCCGAGTTATGATGTAGGCGCAGTAGATTCCGAGTTAGATTCCGAGTTATGATGTAGGCGCAGTAGATTCCGAGTTATGATGTAGGCGCAGTAGTTTCCGAGTTATGATGTAGGCGCAGTAGATTCCAAGTTAGATTCCGAGTTATGATATAGGCGCAGTAGATTCCGTGTTATGATGTAGGCGCAGTAGATTCCGAGTTAGATTCCGAGTTATGATGTAGGCACAGTAGATTCCGAGTTAGATTCCGAGTTATGATGTAGGCACAGTAGATTCCGAGTTATGATGTAGGCGCAGTAGATTCCGAGTTATGATGTAGGCGCAGTAGATTCCGAGTTAGATTCCGAGTTATGATGTAGGCGCAGTAGATTCCGAGTTAGATTCCGAGTTATGATGTAGGCGCAGTATATTCCGAGTTAGATTCCGAGTTTTGATGTAGGCGCATTAGATTCCGAGTTATGATGTAGGCGCAGTAGATTGCGAGTTATGATGTAGGCGCAGTAGATTCCGAGTTATGATGTAGGCGCAGTAGATTTCGTGTTATGATGTAGGCGCAGTAGATTCCGAGTTAGATTCCGAGTTATGATGTAGGCGCAGTAGATTCCGAGTTATGATGTAGGCGCAGTAGATTCCGAGTTATGATGTAGGTGCAGTAGATTCCGAGTTAGATTCCGAGTTATGATGTAGGCGCAGTAGATTCCGAGTTATGATGTAGGCGCAGTAGATTCCGAGTTAGATTCCGAGTTATGCTCTAGGCGCAGTAGAGTCCGAGTTATGATGTAGGCGCAGTAGATTCCGAGTTATGATGTAGGCGCAGTAGATTCCGAGTTAGATTCCGAGTTATGATGTAGGCGCAGTAGATTCCGAGTTATGATGTAGGCGCAGTAGATTCGGAGTTAGATTCCGAGTTATGATGTAGGCACAGTAGATTCCGAGTTAGATTCCGAGTTATGATGTAGGCGCAGTAGATTCTGAGTTAGATTCCGAGTTATGATGTAGGCGCAGTAGATTCCGAGTTAGATTCCGAGTTATGATGTAGGCGCAGTAGATTCCGAGTTAGATTCCGAGTTATGATGTAGGCACAGTAGATTCCGAGTTATGATGGAAGCGCAGTAGATTCCGAGCTAGATTCCGAGTTATGATGTAGGCGCAGTAGATTCCCAGTTATGATGTAGGCGCAGTAGATTCCGAGTTAGATTCCGAGTTATGATGTAGGCGCAGTAGATTCCGAGTTAGATTCCGAGTTATGATGTAGGCGCAGTAGATTCCGAGTTATGATGTAGGCGCAGTAGATTCCGAGTTATGATGTAGGCGCAGTAGATTCCGAGTTAGATTCCGAGTTATGATGTAGGCGCAGTAGATTCCAAGTTATGATGTAGGCGCAGTAGATTCCGAGTTAGACTCCGAGTTATGATGTAGGCGCAGTAGATTCCGAGTTAGATTCCGAGTTATGATGTAGGCGCAGTAGATTCCGAGTTAGATTCCGAGTTATGATGTAGGCGCAGTAGATTCCGATTTAGATTCCGAGTTATGATGTAGGCGCAGTAGATTCCGAGTTAGATTCCGAGTTATGATGTAGGCGCAGTAGATTCCGAGTTAGATTCCGAGTTATGATGTAGGCGCCGTAGATTCCGAGTTATGATGTAGGCGCAGTAGATTCCGAGTTATGATGTAGGCGCAGTAGATTCCGAGTTATGATGTAGGTGCAGTAGATTCCGAGTTAGATTCCGAGTTATGATGTAGGCGCAGTAGATTCCGAGTTATGATGTAGGCGCAGTAGATTCCGAGTTAGATTCCGAGATATGATGTAGGCGCAGTAGATTCCGAGTTATGATTTTAGGCTCAGTAGATTCCGAGTTATGATGTAGGCGCAGTAGATTCCGAGTTAGATTCCAAGTTATGATGTAGGCGCAGTAGATTCCGAGTTAGATTCTGAGTTATGATGTAGGCGCAGTAGATTCCGAGTTATGATGTAGGCGCAGTAGATTCCGAGTTATGATGTAGGTACAGTAGATTCCAAGTTAGATTCCGAGTTATGATATAGGCGCAGTAGATTCCGTGTTATGATGTAGGCGCAGTAGATTCCGAGTTAGATTCCGAGTTATGATGTAGGCACAGTAGATTCCGCTTTAGATTCCGAGTTATGATGTAGGCACAGTAGATTCCGAGTTATGATGTAGGCGCAGTAGATTCCGAGTTATGATGTAGGCGCAGTAGATTCCGAGTTAGATTCCGAGTTATGATGTAGGCGCAGTAGATTCCGAGTTAGATTCCGAGTTATGATGTAGGCGCAGTATATTCCGAGTTAGATTCCGAGTTATGATGTAGGCGCATTAGATTCCGAGTTATGATGTAGGCGCAGTAGATTCCGAGTTATGATGTAGGCGCAGTAGATTCCGAGTCATGATGTAGGCGCAGTAGATTTCGTGTTATGATGTAGGCGCAGTAGATTCCGAGTTAGATTCCGAGTTATGATGCAGGCGCAGTAGATTCCGAGTTATGATGTAGGCGCAGTAGATTCCAAGTTATGATGTAGGCGCAGTAGATTCCGAGTTAGATTCCGAGTTATGATGTAGGCGCAGTAGATTCCGAGTTATGATGTAGGCGCAGTAGATTCCGAGTTATGATGTAGGCGCAGTAGATTCCCAGTTATGATGTAGGCGCAGTAGATTACGAGTTAGATTCCGAGTTATGATGTAGGCGCAGTAGATTCCGAGTTATGATGTAGGCGCAGTAGATTCCGAGTTATGATGTAGGCGCAGTAGATTCCGAGTTAGATTCCGAGTTATGATGTAGGCGCAGTAGATTCCGAGTTATGATGTAGGCGCAGTAGATTCCGAGTTAGATTCCGAGTTATGATGTAGGCGCAGTAGATTCCGAGTTAGATTCCGAGTTATGATGTAGGCGCAGTAGATTCCGAATTAGATTCCGAGTTATGATGTAGGCGCAGTAGATTCCGAGTTATGATGTAGGCGCAGTAGATTCCGAGTTAGATTCCGAGTTATGATGTAGGCGCAGTAGATTCCGAGTTATGATGTAGGCGCAGTAGATTCCGAGTTATGATGTACGCGCAGTAGATTCCGAGTTATGATGTAGGCGCAGTAGATTCCGAGTTATGATGTAGGCGCAGTAGATTCCGAGTTAGATTCCGAGTTATGATGTAGGCGCAGTAGATTCCGAGTTAGATCCCGAGTTATGATGTAGGCGCAGTAGATTCCGAGTTATGATGTAGGCGCAGTAGATTCCGAGTTAGATTCCGAGTTATGATGTAGGCGCAGTAGATTCCGAGTTAGATTCCGAGTTATGATGTAGGCGCAGTAGATTCCGAGTTATGATGTAGGCTCAGTAGATTCCGAGTTATGATGTAGGCGCAGTAGATTCCGAGTTAGATTCCGAGTTATGATGTAGGCGCAGTAGATTCCGAGTTATGATGTAGGCGCAGTAGATTCTGAGTTATGATGTAGGCGCAGTAGATTCCGAGTTAGATTCCGAGTTATGATGTAGGCGCAGTAGATTCCGAGTTATGATGTAGGCGCAGTAGATTCCGAGTTATGATGTAGGCGCAGTAGATTCCGAGTTAGATTCCGAGTTATGATGTAGGCGCAGTAGATTCCGAGTTAGATTCCGAGTTATGATGTAGGCGCAGTAGATTCCGAGTTAGAATCCGAGTTATGATGTAGGCGCAGTAGATTCCGAGTTATGATGTAGGCGCAGTAGATTCCGAGTTAGATTCCGAGTTATGATGTAGGCGCAGTAGATTCCGAGTTATGATGTAGGCGCAGTAGACTCTGAGTTAGATTCCGAGTTATTATGTAGGCACAGTAGATTCCGAGTTAGATTCCGAGTTATGATGTAGGCACAGTAGATTCCGAGTTATGATGTAGGCGCAATAGATTCCGAGTTATGATGTAGGCGCAGTAGATTCCGAGTTAGATTCCGAGTTATGATGTAGGCGCAGTAGATTCCGAGTTATATTCCGAGTTATGATGTAGGCACAGTAGATTCCGAGTTATGACAGAAGCGCAGTGGATTCCGAGCTAGATTCCGAGTTATGATGTAGGCGCAGTAGATTCCCAGTTATGATGTAGGCGCAGTAGATTCCGAGTTAGATTCCGAGTTATGATGTAGGCGCAGTAGATTCCGAGTTAGATTCCGAGTTATGATGTAGGCACAGTAGATTCCGAGTTATGATGTAGGCGCAGTAGATTCCGAGTTAGATTCCGAGTTATGATGTAGGCGCAGTAGATTCTGAGTTATGATGTAGGCGCAGTAGATTCCGAGTTAGATTCCGAGTTATGATGTAGGCGCAGTAGATTCCGAGTTATGATGTAGGCGCAGTAGATTCCGAGTTAGATTCCGAGTTATGATGTAGGCGCAGTAGATTCCGAGTTAGATTCCGAGTTATGATGTAGGCGCAGTAGATTCCGAGTTAGAATCCGAGTTATGATGTAGGCGCAGTAGAATCCGAGTTATGATGTAGGCGCAGTAGATTCCGAGTTAGATTCCGAGTTATGATGTAGGCGCAGTAGATTCCGAGTTATGATGTAGGGGCAGTAGATTCTGAGTTAGATTCCGAGTTATGATGTAGGCACAGTAGATTCCGAGTTAGATTCCGAGTTATGATGTAGGCACAGTAGATTCCGAGTTATGATGTAGGCGCAGTAGATTCCGAGTTATGATGTAGGCGCAGTAGATTCCGAGTTAGATTCCGAGTAATGATGTAGGCGCAGTAGATTCCGAGTTATGATGTAGGCGCAGTAGATTCCGAGTTAGATTCCGAGTTATGATGTAGGCGCAGTAGATTCCGAGTTATGATGTACGCGCAGTAGATTCCGAGTTATGATGTAGGCGCAGTAGATTCCGAGTTATGATGTAGGCGCAGTAGATTCCGAGTTATGATGTAGGCGCAGTAGATTCCGTGTTAGATTCCGAGTTATGATGTAGGCGCAGTAGATTCCGAGTTAGATTCCGAGTTATGATGTAGGCGCAGTAGATTCCGAGTTATGATGTAGGCGCAGTAGATTCCGAGTTAGATTCCGAGTTATGATGTAGGCGCAGTAGATTCCGAGTTATGATGTAGGCGCAGTAGATTCCGAGTTAGATTCCGAGTTATGATGTAGGCGCAGTAGATTCCGAGTTATGATGTAGGCGCAGTAGATTCCGAGTTAGATTCCGAGTTATGATGTAGGCGCAGTAGATTCCGAGTTAGATTCCGAGTTATGATGTAGGCGCAGTAGATTCCGAGTTAGAATCCGAGTTATGAAGTAGGCGCAGTAGATTCCGAGTTATGATGTAGGCGCAGTAGATTCCGAGTTAGATTCCGAGTTATGATGTAGGCGCAGTAGATTCCGAGTTATGATGTAGGCGCAGTAGATTCTGAGTTAGATTCCGAGTTATGATGTAGGCACAGTAGATTCCGAGTTAGATTCCGAGTTATGATGTAGGCACAGTAGATTCCGAGTTATGATGTAGGCGCAGTAGATTCGGAGTTATGATGTAGGCGCAGTAGATTCCGAGTTAGATTCCGAGTTATGATGTAGGCGCAGTAGATTCCGAGTTATGATGTTGGCGCAGTAGATTCCGAGTTAGATTCCGAGTTATGATGTAGGCGCAGTAGATTCCGAGTTATGATGTACGCGCAGTAGATTCCGAGTTATGATGTAGGCGCAGTAGATTCCGAGTTATGATGTAGGCGCAGTAGATTCCGAGTTAGATTCCGAGTTATGATGTAAGCGCAGTAGATTCCGAGTTATGATGTAGGCGCAGTAGATTCCGAGTTATGATGTAGGCGCAGTAGATTCCGAGTTAGATTCCGAGTTATGATGTAGGCGCAGTAGATTCCGAGTTATGATGTAGGCGCAGTAGATTCCGAGTTAGATTCCGAGTTATGATGTAGGCGCAGTAGATTCCGAGTTATGATGTAGGCGCAGTAGATTTCGTGTTATGATGTAGGCGCAGTAGATTCCGAGTTAGATTCCGAGTTATGATGTAGGCGCAGTAGATTCCGAGTTATGATGTAGGCGCAGTAGATTCCAAGTTATGATGTAGGCGCAGTAGATTCCGAGTTAGATTCCGAGTTATGATGTAGGCGCAGTAGATTCCGAGTTATGATGTAGGCGCAGTAGATTCCCAGTTATGATGTAGGCGCAGTAGATTACGAGTTAGATTCCGAGTTATGATGTAGGCGCAGTAGATTCCGAGTTATGATGTAGGCGCAGTAGATTCCGAGTTAGATTCCGAGTTATGATGTAGGCGCAGTAGATTCCGAGTTATGATGTAGGCGCAGTAGATTCCGAGTTAGATTCCGAGTTATGATGTAGGCGCAGTAGATTCCGAGTTAGATTCCGAGTTATGATTTAGGCGCAGTAGATTCCGAATTAGATTCCGAGTTATGATGTAGGCGCAGTAGATTCCGAGTTAGATTCCGAGTTATGATGTAGGCGCAGTAGATTCCGAGTTATGATGTAGGCGCAGTAGATTCCGAGTTAGATTCCGAGTTATGATGTAGGCGCAGTAGATTCCGAGTTATGATGTACGCGCAGTAGATTCCGAGTTATGATGTAGGCGCAGTAGATTCCGAGTTATGATGTAGGCGCAGTAGATTCCGAGTTAGATTCCGAGTTATGATGTAGGCGCAGTAGATTCCGAGTTAGATCCCGAGTTATGATGTAGGCGCAGTAGATTCCGAGTTATGATGTAGGCGCAGTAGATTCCGAGTTATGATGTAGGCGCAGTAGATTCCGAGTTAGATTCCGAGTTATGATGTAGGCGCAGTAGATTCCGAGTTATGATGTAGGCGCAGTAGATTCCGAGTTATGATGTAGGCGCAGTAGATTCCGAGTTAGATTCCGAGTTATGATGTAGGCGCAGTAGATCCCGAGTTAGATTCCGAGTTATGATGTAGGCGCAGTAGATTCCGAGTTAGAATCCGAGTTATGATGTAGGCGCAGTAGATTCCGAGTTATGATGTAGGCGCAGTAGATTTCGAGTTAGATTCCGAGTTATGATGTAGGCGCAGTAGATTCCGAGTTATGATGTAGGCGCAGTAGATTCTGAGTTAGATTCCGAGTTATTATGTAGGCACAGTAGATTCCGAGTTAGATTCCGAGTTATGATGTAGGCACAGTAGATTCCGAGTTATGATGTAGGCGCAGTAGATTCCGAGTTATGATGTAGGCGCAGTAGATTCCGAGTTAGATTCCGAGTTATGATGTAGGCGCAGTAGATTCCGAGTTAGATTCCGAGTTATGATGTAGGCACAGTAGATTCCGAGTTATGACGGAAGCGCAGTAGATTCCGAGCTAGATTCCGAGTTATGATGTAGGCGCAGTAGATTCCCAGTTATGATGTAGGCGCAGTAGATTCCGAGTTAGATTCCGAGTTATGATGTAGGCGCAGTAGATTCCGAGTTAGATTCCGAGTTATGATGTAGGCGCAGTAGATTCCGAGTTATGATGTAGGCGCAGTAGATTCCGAGTTAGATTCCGAGTTATGATGTAGGCGCAGTAGATTCCGAGTTATGATGTAGGCGCAGTAGATTCCGAGTTAGATTCCGAGTTATGATGTAGGCGCAGTAGATTCCGTGTTATGATGTAGGCGCAGTAGATTCCGAGTTAGATTCCGAGTTATGATGTAGGCGCAGTAGATTCCGAGTTAGATTCCGAGTTATGATGTAGGCGCAGTAGATTCCGAGTTAGAATCCGAGTTATGATGTAGGCGCAGTAGATTCCGAGTTATGATGTAGGCGCAGTAGATTCCGAGTTAGATTCCGAGTTATGATGTAGGCGCAGTAGATTCCGAGTTATGATGTAGGGGCAGTAGATTCTGAGTTAGATTCCGAGTTATGATGTAGGCACAGTAGATTCCGAGTTAGATTCCGAGTTATGATGTAGGCACAGTAGATTCCGAGTTATGATGTAGGCGCAGTAGATTCCGAGTTATGATGTAGGCGCAGTAGATTCCGAGTTAGATTCCGAGTTATGATGTAGGCGCAGTAGATTCCGAGTTATGATGTAGGCGCAGTAGATTCCGAGTTAGATTCCGAGTTATGATGTAGGCGCAGTAGATTCCGAGTTATGATGTAGGCGCAGTAGATTCCGAGTTATGATGTAGGCGCAGTAGATTCCGTGTTAGATTCCGAGTTATGATGTAGGCGCAGTAGATTCCGAGTTAGATTCCGAGTTATGATGTAGGCGCAGTAGATTCCGAGTTATGATGTAGGCGCAGTAGATTCCGAGTTAGATTCCGAGTTATGATGTAGGCGCAGTAGATTCCGAGTTATGATGTAGGCGCAGTAGATTCCGAGTTAGATTCCGAGTTATGATGTAGGCGCAGTAGATTCCGAGTTATGATGTAGGCGCAGTAGATTCCGAGTTAGATACCGAGTTATGATGTAGGCGCAGTAGATTCCAAGTTATGATGTAGGCGCAGTAGATTCCGAGTTATGATGTAGGCGCAGTAGATTCCGAGTTAGATTCCGAGTTATGATGTAGGCGCAGTAGATTCCGAGTTATGATGTAGGCGCAGTAGATTCCGAGTTAGATTCCGAGTTATGATGTAGGCGCAGTAGATTCCGAGTTAGATTCCGAGTTATGATGTAGGCGCAGTAGATTCCGAGTTAGAATCAGAGTTATGAAGTAGGCGCAGTAGATTCCGAGTTATGATGTAGGCGCAGTAGATTCCGAGTTAGATTCCGAGTTATGATGTAGGCGCAGTAGATTCCGAGTTATGATGTAGGCGCAGTAGATTCCGAGTTAGATTCCGAGTTATGCTCTAGGCGCAGTAGATTCCGAGTAATGATGTAGGCGCAGTAGATTCCGAGTTATGATGTAGGCGCAGTAGATTCCGAGTTAGATTCCGAGTTATGATGTAGGCGCAGTAGATTCCGAGTTATGATGTAGGCGCAGTAGATTCGGAGTTAGATTCCGAGTTATGATGTAGGCACAGTAGATTCCGAGTTAGATTCCGAGTTATGATGTAGGCACAGTAGATTCCGAGTTATGATGTAGGCGCAGTAGATTCTGAGTTAGATTCCGAGTTATGATGTAGGCGCAGTAGATTCCGAGTTAGATTCCGAGTTATGATGTAGGCGCAGTAGATTCCGAGTTAGATTCCGAGTTATGATGTAGGCACAGTAGATTCCGTGTTATGATGGAAGCGCAGTAGATTCCGAGCTAGATTCCGAGTTATGATGTAGGCGCAGTAGATTCCCAGTTATGATGTAGGCGCAGTAGATTCCGAGTTAGATTCCGAGTTATGATGTAGGCGCAGTAGATTCCGAGTTAGATTCCGAGTTATGATGTAGGCGCAGTAGATTCCGAGTTATGATGTAGGCGCAGTAGATTCCGAGTTAGATTCCGAGTTATGATGTAGGCGCAGTAGATTCCGAGTTATGATGTAGGCGCAGTAGATTCCGAGTTAGATTCCGAGTTATGATGTAGGCGCAGTAGATTCCGAGTTAGATTCCGTGTTATGATGTAGGCGCAGTAGATTCCGAGTTAGATTCCGAGTTATGATGTAGGCGCAGTAGATTCCGAGTTAGATTCCGAGTTATGATGTAGGCGCAGTAGATTCCGAGTTAGATTCCGAGTTATGATGTAGGCGCAGTAGATTCCGAGTTAGATTCCGAGTTATGATGTAGGCGCAGTAGATTCCGAGTTAGATTCCGAGTTATGATGTAGGCACAGTAGATTCCGAGTTATGATGTAGGCGCAGTAGATTCTGAGTTAGATTCCGAGTTATGATGTAGGCGCAGTAGATTCCGAGTTAGATTCCGAGTTATGATGTAGGCGCAGTAGATTCCGAGTTAGATTCCGAGTTATGATGTAGGCACAGTAGATTCCGAGTTATGATGGAAGCGCAGTAGATTCCGAGCTAGATTCCGAGTTATGATGTAGGCGCAGTAGATTCCCAGTTATGATGTAGGCGCAGTAGATTCCGAGTTAGATTCCGAGTTATGATGTAGGCGCAGTAGATTCCGAGTTAGATTCCGAGTTATGATGTAGGCGCAGTAGATTCCGAGTTATGATGTAGGCGCAGTAGATTCCGAGTTATGATGTAGGCGCAGTAGATTCCGAGTTAGATTACGAGTTATGATGTAGGCGCAGTAGATTCCGAGTTATGATGTAGGCGCAGTAGATTCCGAGTTAGATTCGGAGTTATGATGTAGGCGCAGTAGATTCCGAGTTAGATTCCGAGTTATGATGTAGGCGCAGTAGATTCCGAGTTAGATTCCGAGTTATGATGTAGGCGCAGTAGATTCCGAGTTAGATTCCGAGTTATGATGTAGGCGCAGTAGATTCCGAGTTAGATTCCGAGTTATGATGTAGGCGCCGTAGATTCCGAGTTATGATGTAGGCGCAGTAGATTCCGAGTTATGATGTAGGTGCAGTAGATTCCGAGTTATGATGTAGGTGCAGTAGATTCCGAGTTAGATTCCGAGTTATGATGTAGGCGCAGTAGATTCCGAGTTATGATGTAGGCGCAGTAGATTCCGAGTTAGATTCTGAGATATGATGTAGGCGCAGTAGATTCCGAGTTATGATTTTAGGCTCAGTAGATTCCGAGTTATGATGTAGGCGCAGTAGATTCCGAGTTAGATTCCAAGTTATGATGTAGGCGCAGTAGATTCCGAGTTAGATTCTGAGTTATGATGTAGGCGCAGTAGATTCCGAGTTATGATGTAGGCGCAGTAGATTCCGAGTTATGATGTAGGTGCAGTAGATTCCAAGTTAGATTCCGAGTTATGATATAGGCGCAGTAGATTCCGTGCTATGATGTAGGCGCAGTAGATTCCGAGTTAGATTCCGAGTTATGATGTAGGCACAGTAGATTCCGCGTTAGATTCCGAGTTATGATGTAGGCACAGTAGATTCCGAGTTATGATGTAGGCGCAGTAGATTCCGAGTTATGATGTAGGCGCAGTAGATTCCGAGTTAGATTCCGAGTTATGATGTAGGCGCAGTAGATTCCGAGTTAGATTCCGAGTTATGATGTAGGCGCAGTATATTCCGAGTTAGATTCCGAGTTATGATGTAGGCGCATTAGATTCCGAGTTATGATGTAGGCGCACTAGATTCCGAGTTATGATGTAGGCGCAGTAGATTCCGAGTTATGATGTAGGCGCAGTAGATTTCGTGTTATGATGTAGGCGCTGTAGATTCCGAGTTAGATTCCGAGTTATGATGTAGGCGCAGTAGATTCCGAGTTATGATGTAGGCGCAGTAGATTCCGAGTTAGATTCCGAGTTATGATGTAGGCGCAGTAGATTCCGAGTTATGATGTAGGCGCAGTAGATTCCGAGTTATGATGTAGGCGCAGTAGATTCCCAGTTATGATGTAGGCGCAGTAGATTACGAGTTAGATTCCGAGTTATGATGTAGGCGCAGTAGATTCCGAGTTATGATGTAGGCGCAGTAGATTCCGAGTTATGATGTAGGCGCAGTAGATTCCGAGTTAGATTCCGAGTTGTGATGTAGGCGCAGTAGATTCCGAGTTATGATGTAGGCGCAGTAGATTCCGAGTTAGATTCCGAGTTATGATGTAGGCGCAGTAGATTCCGAGTTAGATTCCGAGTTATGATGTAGGCGCAGTAGATTCCGAATTAGATTCCGAGTTATGATGTAGGCGCAGTAGATTCCGAGTTATGATGTAGGCGCAGTAGATTCCGAGTTAGATTCCGAGTTATGATGTAGGCGCAGTAGATTCCGAGTTATGATGTAGGCGCAGTAGATTCCGAGTTATGATGTACGCGCAGTAGATTCCGAGTTATGATGTAGGCGCAGTAGATTCCGAGTTATGATGTAGGCGCAGTAGATTCCGAGTTAGATTCCGAGTTATGATGTAGGCGCAGTAGATTCCGAGTTAGATCCCGAGTTATGATGTAGGCGCAGTAGATTCCGAGTTATGATGTAGGCGCAGTAGATTCCGAGTTAGATTCCGAGTTATGATGTAGGCGCAGTAGATTCCGAGTAATGATGTAGGCGCAGTAGATTCCGAGTTAGATTCCGAGTTATGATGTAGGCGCAGTAGATTCCGAGTTATGATGTAGGCTCAGTAGATTCCGAGTTATGATGTAGGCGCAGTAGATTCCGAGTTAGATTCCGAGTTATGATGTAGGCGCAGTAGATTCCGAGTTATGATGTAGGTGCAGTAGATTCCGAGTTATGATGTAGGCGCAGTAGATTCCGAGTTAGATTCCGAGTTATGATGTAGGCGCAGTAGATTCCGAGTTATGATGTAGGCGCAGTAGATTCCGAGTTATGATGTAGGCGCAGTAGATTCCGAGTTAGATTCCGAGTTATGATGTAGGCGCAGTAGATTCCGAGTTAGATTCCGAGTTATGATGTAGGCGCAGTAGATTCCGAGTAAGAATCCGAGTTATGATGTAGGCGCAGTAGATTCCGAGTTATGATGTAGGCGCAGTAGATTCCGAGTTAGATTCCGAGTTATGATGTAGGCGCAGTAGATTCCAAGTTATGATGTAGGCGCAGTAGATTCCGAGTTAGATTCCGAGTTATGATGTAGGCGCAGTAGATTCCGAGTTATGATGTAGGCGCAGTAGATTCCGAGTTATGATGTAGGCGCAGTAGATTCCCAGTTATGATGTAGGCGCAGTAGATTACGAGTTAGATTCCGAGTTATGATGTAGGCGCAGTAGATTCCGAGTTATGATGTAGGCGCAGTAGATTCCGAGTTATGATGTAGGCGCAGTAGATTCCGAGTTAGATTCCGAGTTATGATGTAGGCGCAGTAGATTCCGAGTTATGATGTAGGCGCAGTAGATTCCGAGTTAGATTCCGAGTTATGATGTAGGCGCAGTAGATTCCGAGTTAGATTCCGAGTTATGATGTAGGCGCAGTAGATTCCGAATTAGATTCCGAGTTATGATGTAGGCGCAGTAGATTCCGAGTTATGATGTAGGCGCAGTAGATTCCGAGTTAGATTCCGAGTTATGATGTAGGCGCAGTAGATTCCGAGTTATGATGTAGGCGCAGTAGATTCCGAGTTATGATGTACGCGCAGTAGATTCCGAGTTATGATGTAGGCGCAGTAGATTCCGAGTTATGATGTAGGCGCAGTAGATTCCGAGTTAGATTCCGAGTTATGATGTAGGCGCAGTAGATTCCGAGTTAGATCCCGAGTTATGATGTAGGCGCAGTAGATTCCGAGTTATGATGTAGGCGCAGTAGATTCCGAGTTAGATTCCGAGTTATGATGTAGGCGCAGTAGATTCCGAGTTATGATGTAGGCGCAGTAGATTCTGAGTTAGATTCCGAGTTATGATGTAGGCGCAGTAGATTCCGAGTTATGATGTAGGCTCAGTAGATTCCGAGTTATGATGTAGGCGCAGTAGATTCCGAGTTAGATTCCGAGTTATGATGTAGGCGCAGTAGATTCCGAGTTATGATGTAGGTGCAGTAGATTCCGAGTTATGATGTAGGCGCAGTAGATTCCGAGTTAGATTCCGAGTTATGATGTAGGCGCAGTAGATTCCGAGTTATGATGTAGGCGCAGTAGATTCCGAGTTATGATGTAGGCGCAGTAGATTCCGAGTTAGATTCCGAGTTATGATGTAGGCGCAGTAGATTCCGAGTTAGATTCCGAGTTATGATGTAGGCGCAGTAGATTCCGAGTAAGAATCCGAGTTATGATGTAGGCGCAGTAGATTCCGAGTTATGATGTAGGCGCAGTAGATTCCGAGTTAGATTCCGAGTTATGATGTAGGCGCAGTAGATTCCGAGTTATGATGTAGGCGCAGTAGATTCTGAGTTAGATTCCGAGTTATTATGTAGGCACAGTAGATTCCGAGTTAGATTCCGAGTTATGATGTAGGCGCAGTAGATTCCGAGTTATGATGTAGGCGCAGTAGATTCCCAGTTATGATGTAGGCGCAGTAGATTCCCAGTTATGATGTAGGCGCAGTAGATTACGAGTTAGATTCCGAGTTATGATGTAGGCGCAGTAGATTCCGAGTTATGATGTAGGCGCAGTAGATTCCGAGTTATGATGTAGGCGCAGTAGATTCCGAGTTATGATGTAGGCGCAGTAGATTCCGAGTTAGATTCCGAGTTATGATGTAGGCGCAGTAGATTCCGAGTTAGATTCCGAGTTATGATGTAGGCGCAGTAGATTCCGAATTAGATTCCGAGTTATGATGTAGGCGCAGTAGATTCCGAGTTATGATGTAGGCGCAGTAGATTCCGAGTTAGATTCCGAGTTATGATGTAGGCGCAGTAGATTCCGAGTTATGATGTAGGCGCAGTAGATTCCGAGTTATGATGTACGCGCAGTAGATTCCGAGTTATGATGTAGGCGCAGTAGATTCCGAGTTATGATGTAGGCGCAGTAGATTCCGAGTTAGATTCCGAGTTATGATGTAGGCGCAGTAGATTCCGAGTTAGATCCCGAGTTATGATGTAGGCGCAGTAGATTCCGAGTTATGATGTAGGCGCAGTAGATTCCGAGTTAGATTCCGAGTTATGATGTAGGCGCAGTAGATTCCGAGTTATGATGTAGGCGCAGTAGATTCCGAGTTAGATTCCGAGTTATGATGTAGGCGCAGTAGATTCCGAGTTATGATGTAGGCTCAGTAGATTCCGAGTTATGATGTAGGCGCAGTAGATTCCGAGTTAGATTCCGAGTTATGATGTAGGCGCAGTAGATTCCGAGTTATGATGTAGGTGCAGTAGATTCCGAGTTATGATGTAGGCGCAGTAGATTCCGAGTTAGATTCCGAGTTATGATGTAGGCGCAGTAGATTCCGAGTTATGATGTAGGCGCAGTAGATTCCGAGTTATGATGTAGGCGCAGTAGATTCCGAGTTAGATTCCGAGTTATGATGTAGGCGCAGTAGATTCCGAGTTAGATTCCGAGTTATGATGTAGGCGCAGTAGATTCCGAGTAAGAATCCGAGTTATGATGTAGGCGCAGTAGATTCCGAGTTATGATGTAGGCGCAGTAGATTCCCAGTTATGATGTAGGCGCAGTAGATTACGAGTTAGATTCCGAGTTATGATGTAGGCGCAGTAGATTCCGAGTTATGATGTAGGCGCAGTAGATTCCGAGTTATGATGTAGGCGCAGTAGATTCCGAGTTAGATTCCGAGTTATGATGTAGGCGCAGTAGATTCCGAGTTATGATGTAGGCGCAGTAGATTCCGAGTTAGATTCCGAGTTATGATGTAGGCGCAGTAGATTCCGAGTTAGATTCCGAGTTATGATGTAGGCGCAGTAGATTCCGAATTAGATTCCGAGTTATGATGTAGGCGCAGTAGATTCCGAGTTATGATGTAGGCGCAGTAGATTCCGAGTTAGATTCCGAGTTATGATGTAGGCGCAGTAGATTCCGAGTTATGATGTAGGCGCAGTAGATTCCGAGTTATGATGTACGCGCAGTAGATTCCGAGTTATGATGTAGGCGCAGTAGATTCCGAGTTATGATGTAGGCGCAGTAGATTCCGAGTTAGATTCCGAGTTATGATGTAGGCGCAGTAGATTCCGAGTTAGATCCCGAGTTATGATGTAGGCGCAGTAGATTCCGAGTTATGATGTAGGCGCAGTAGATTCCGAGTTAGATTCCGAGTTATGATGTAGGCGCAGTAGATTCCGAGTTATGATGTAGGCGCAGTAGATTCCGAGTTAGATTCCGAGTTATGATGTAGGCGCAGTAGATTCCGAGTTATGATGTAGGCTCAGTAGATTCCGAGTTATGATGTAGGCGCAGTAGATTCCGAGTTAGATTCCGAGTTATGATGTAGGCGCAGTAGATTCCGAGTTATGATGTAGGTGCAGTAGATTCCGAGTTATGATGTAGGCGCAGTAGATTCCGAGTTAGATTCCGAGTTATGATGTAGGCGCAGTAGATTCCGAGTTATGATGTAGGCGCAGTAGATTCCGTGTTATGATGTAGGCGCAGTAGATTCCGAGTTAGATTCCGAGTTATGATGTAGGCGCAGTAGATTCCGAGTTAGATTCCGAGTTATGATGTAGGCGCAGTAGATTCCGAGTAAGAATCCGAGTTATGATGTAGGCGCAGTAGATTCCGAGTTATGATGTAGGCGCAGTAGATTCCGAGTTAGATTCCGAGTTATGATGTAGGCGCAGTAGATTCCAAGTTATGATGTAGGCGCAGTAGATTCCGAGTTAGATTCCGAGTTATGATGTAGGCGCAGTAGATTCCGAGTTATGATGTAGGCGCAGTAGATTCCGAGTTATGATGTAGGCGCAGTAGATTCCCAGTTATGATGTAGGCGCAGTAGATTACGAGTTAGATTCCGAGTTATGATGTAGGCGCAGTAGATTCCGAGTTATGATGTAGGCGCAGTAGATTCCGAGTTATGATGTAGGCGCAGTAGATTCCGAGTTAGATTCCGAGTTATGATGTAGGCGCAGTAGATTCCGAGTTATGATGTAGGCGCAGTAGATTCCGAGTTAGATTCCGAGTTATGATGTAGGCGCAGTAGATTCCGAGTTAGATTCCGAGTTATGATGTAGGCGCAGTAGATTCCGAATTAGATTCCGAGTTATGATGTAGGCGCAGTAGATTCCGAGTTATGATGTAGGCGCAGTAGATTCCGAGTTAGATTCCGAGTTATGATGTAGGCGCAGTAGATTCCGAGTTATGATGTAGGCGCAGTAGATTCCGAGTTATGATGTACGCGCAGTAGATTCCGAGTTATGATGTAGGCGCAGTAGATTCCGAGTTATGATGTAGGCGCAGTAGATTCCGAGTTAGATTCCGAGTTATGATGTAGGCGCAGTAGATTCCGAGTTAGATCCCGAGTTATGATGTAGGCGCAGTAGATTCCGAGTTATGATGTAGGCGCAGTAGATTCCGAGTTAGATTCCGAGTTATGATGTAGGCGCAGTAGATTCCGAGTTATGATGTAGGCGCAGTAGATTCCGAGTTAGATTCCGAGTTATGATGTAGGCGCAGTAGATTCCGAGTTATGATGTAGGCTCAGTAGATTCCGAGTTATGATGTAGGCGCAGTAGATTCCGAGTTAGATTCCGAGTTATGATGTAGGCGCAGTAGATTCCGAGTTATGATGTAGGTGCAGTAGATTCCGAGTTATGATGTAGGCGCAGTAGATTCCGAGTTAGATTCCGAGTTATGATGTAGGCGCAGTAGATTCCGAGTTATGATGTAGGCGCAGTAGATTCCGAGTTATGATGTAGGCGCAGTAGATTCCGAGTTAGATTCCGAGTTATGATGTAGGCGCAGTAGATTCCGAGTTAGATTCCGAGTTATGATGTAGGCGCAGTAGATTCCGAGTAAGAATCCGAGTTATGATGTAGGCGCAGTAGATTCCGAGTTATGATGTAGGCGCAGTAGATTCCGAGTTAGATTCCGAGTTATGATGTAGGCGCAGTAGATTCCAAGTTATGATGTAGGCGCAGTAGATTCCGAGTTAGATTCCGAGTTATGATGTAGGCGCAGTAGATTCCGAGTTATGATGTAGGCGCAGTAGATTCCGAGTTATGATGTAGGCGCAGTAGATTCCCAGTTATGATGTAGGCGCAGTAGATTACGAGTTAGATTCCGAGTTATGATGTAGGCGCAGTAGATTCCGAGTTATGATGTAGGCGCAGTAGATTCCGAGTTATGATGTAGGCGCAGTAGATTCCGAGTTAGATTCCGAGTTATGATGTAGGCGCAGTAGATTCCGAGTTATGATGTAGGCGCAGTAGATTCCGAGTTAGATTCCGAGTTATGATGTAGGCGCAGTAGATTCCGAGTTAGATTCCGAGTTATGATGTAGGCGCAGTAGATTCCGAATTAGATTCCGAGTTATGATGTAGGCGCAGTAGATTCCGAGTTATGATGTAGGCGCAGTAGATTCCGAGTTAGATTCCGAGTTATGATGTAGGCGCAGTAGATTCCGAGTTATGATGTAGGCGCAGTAGATTCCGAGTTATTATGTACGCGCAGTAGATTCCGAGTTATGATGTAGGCGCAGTAGATTCCGAGTTTTGATGTAGGCGCAGTAGATTCCGAGTTAGATTCCGAGTTATGATGTAGGCGCAGTAGATTCCGAGTTAGATCCCGAGTTATGATGTAGGCGCAGTAGATTCCGAGTTATGATGTAGGCGCAGTAGATTCCGAGTTAGATTCCGAGTTATGATGTAGGCGCAGTAGATTCCGAGTTATGATGTAGGCGCAGTAGATTCCGAGTTAGATTCCGAGTTATGATGTAGGTGCAGTAGATTCCGAGTTATGATGTAGGCTCAGTAGATTCCGAGTTATGATGTAGGCGCAGTAGATTCCGAGTTAGATTCCGAGTTATGATGTAGGCGCAGTAGATTCCGAGTTATGATGTAGGTGCAGTAGATTCCGAGTTATGATGTAGGCGCAGTAGATTCCGAGTTAGATTCCGAGTTATGATGTAGGCGCAGTAGATTCCGAGTTATGATGTAGGCGCAGTAGATTCCGAGTTATGATGTAGGCGCAGTAGATTCCGAGTTAGATTCCGAGTTATGATGTAGGCGCAGTAGATTCCGAGTTAGATTCCGAGTTCTGATGTAGGCGCAGTAGATTCCGAGTAAGAATCCGAGTTATGATGTAGGCGCAGTAGATTCCGAGTTATGATGTAGGCGCAGTAGATTCCGAGTTAGATTCCGAGTTATGATGTAGGCGCAGTAGATTCCGAGTTATGATGTAGGCGCAGTAGATTCTGAGTTAGATTCCGAGTTATTATGTAGGCACAGTAGATTCCGAGTTAGATTCCGAGTTATGATGTAGGCACAGTAGATTCCGAGTTATGATGTAGGCGCAGTAGATTCCGAGTTATGATGTAGGCGCAGTAGATTCCGAGTTAGATTCCGAGTTATGATGTAGGCGCAGTAGATTCCGAGTTAGATTCCGAGTTATGATGTAGGCACAGTAGATTCCGAGTTATGAAGGAAGCGCAGTAGATTCCGAGCTAGATTCCGAGTTATGATGTATGCGCAGTAGATTCCCAGTTATGATGTAGGCGCAGTAGATTCCGAGTTAGATTCCGAGTTATGATGTAGGCGCAGTAGATTCCGAGTTAGATTCCGAGTTATGATGTAGGCGCAGTAGATTCCGAGTTATGATGTAGGCGCAGTAGATTCCGAGTTAGATTCCGAGTTATGATGTAGGCGCAGTAGATTCCGAGTTATGATGTAGGCGCAGTAGATTCCGAGTTAGATTCCGAGTTATGATGTAGGCGCAGTAGATTCCGAGTTATGATGTAGGCGCAGTAGATTCCGAGTTAGATTCCGAGTTATGATGTAGGCGCAGTAGATTCCGAGTTATGATGTAGGCGCAGTAGATTCCGAGATAGATTCCGAGTTATGATGTAGGCGCAGTAGATTCCGAGTTATGATGTAGGCGCAGTAGATTCCGAGTTAGATACCGAGTTATGATGGAGGCGCAGTAGATTCCGAGTTATGATGTAGGCGCAGTAGATTCCGAGTTATGATGTAGGCGCAGTAGATTCCGAATTAGATTCCGAGTTATGATGTAGGCGCAGTAGATTCCGAGTTATGATGTAGGCGCAGTAGATTCCGAGTTAGATTCCGAGTTATGATGTAGGCGCAGTAGATTCCGAGTTATGATGTAGGCGCAGTAGATTCCGAGTTATTATGTACGCGCAGTAGATTCCGAGTTATGATGTAGGCGCAGTAGATTCCGAGTTATGATGTAGGCGCAGTAGATTCCGAGTTAGATTCCGAGTTATGATGTAGGCGCAGTAGATTCCGAGTTAGATCCCGAGTTATGATGTAGGCGCAGTAGATTCCGAGTTATGATGTAGGCGCAGTAGATTCCGAGTTAGATTCCGAGTTATGATGTAGGCGCAGTAGATTCCGAGTTATGATGTAGGCGCAGTAGATTCCGAGTTAGATTCCGAGTTATGATGTAGGTGCAGTAGATTCCGAGTTATGATGTAGGCTCAGTAGATTCCGAGTTATGATGTAGGCGCAGTAGATTCCGAGTTAGATTCCGAGTTATGATGTAGGCGCAGTAGATTCCGAGTTATGATGTAGGTGCAGTAGATTCCGAGTTATGATGTAGGCGCAGTAGATTCTGAGTTAGATTCCGAGTTATGATGTAGACGCAGTAGATTCCGAGTTATGATGTAGGCGCAGTAGATTCCGAGTTATGATGTAGGCGCAGTAGATTCCGAGTTAGATTCCGAGTTATGATGTAGGCGCAGTAGATTCCGAGTTAGATTCCGAGTTCTGATGTAGGCGCAGTAGATTCCGAGTAAGAATCCGAGTTATGATGTAGGCGCAGTAGATTCCGAGTTATGATGTAGGCGCAGTAGATTCCGAGTTAGATTCCGAGTTATGATGTAGGCGCAGTAGATTCCGAGTTATGATGTAGGCGCAGTAGATTCTGAGTTAGATTCCGAGTTATTATGTAGGCACAGTAGATTCCGAGTTAGATTCCGAGTTATGATGTAGGCACAGTAGATTCCGAGTTATGATGTAGGCGCAGTAGATTCCGAGTTATGATGTAGGCGCAGTAGATTCCGAGTTAGATTCCGAGTTATGATGTAGGCGCAGTAGATTCCGAGTTAGATTCCGAGTTATGATGTAGGCACAGTAGATTCCGAGTTATGAAGGAAGCGCAGTAGATTCCGAGCTAGATTCCGAGTTATGATGTATGCGCAGTAGATTCCCAGTTATGATGTAGGCGCAGTAGATTCCGAGTTAGATTCCGAGTTATGATGTAGGCGCAGTAGATTCCGAGTTAGATTCCGAGTTATGATGTAGGCGCAGTAGATTCCGAGTTATGATGTAGGCGCAGTAGATTCCGAGTTAGATTCCGAGTTATGATGTAGGCGCAGTAGATTCCGAGTTATGATGTAGGCGCAGTAGATTCCGAGTTAGATTCCGAGTTATGATGTAGGCGCAGTAGATTCCGAGTTATGATGTAGGCGCAGTAGATTCCGAGTTATGATGTAGGCGCAGTAGATTCCGAGTTAGATTCCGAGTTATGATGTAGGCGCAGTAGATTCCGAGTTATGATGTAGGCGCAGTAGATTCCGAGATAGATTCCGAGTTATGATGTAGGCGCAGTAGATTCCGAGTTATGATGTAGGCGCAGTAGATTCCGAGTTAGATACCGAGTTATGATGGAGGCGCAGTAGATTCCGAGTTATGATGTAGGCGCAGTAGATTCCGAGTTATGATGTAGGCGCAGTAGATTCCGAGTTAGATTCCGAGTTATGATGTAGGCGCAGTAGATTCCGAGTTATGATGTAGGCGCAGTAGATTCCGAGTTAGATTCCGAGTTATGATGTAGGCGCAGTAGATTCCGAGTTAGAGTCCGAGTTATGATGTAGGCGCAGTAGATTCCGAGTTAGAATCCGAGTTATGAAGTAGGCGCAGTAGATTCCGAGTTATGATGTAGGCGCAGTGGATTCCGAGTTAGATTCCGAGTTATGATGTAGGCGCAGTAGATTCCGAGTTATGATGTAGGCGCAGTAGATTCTGAGTTAGATTCCGAGTTATGATGTAGGCACAGTAGATTCCGAGTTAGATTCCGAGTTATGATGTAGGCACAGTAGATTCCGAGTTATGATGTAGGCGCAGTAGATTCGGAGTTATGATGTAGGCGCAGTAGATTCCGAGTTAGATTCCGAGTTATGATGTCGGCGCAGTAGATTCCGAGTTATGATGTTGGCGCAGTAGATTCCGAGTTATGATGTACGCGCAGTAGATTCCGAGTTATGATGTAGGCGCAGTAGATTCCGAGTTATGATGTAGGCGCAGTAGATTCCGAGTTATGATGTAGGCGCAGTAGATTCCGAGTTAGATTCCCAGTTATGATGTAGGCGCAGTAGATTCCGAGTTATGATGTAGGCGCAGTAGATTCCGAGTTAGATTCCGAGTTATGATGTAGGCGCAGTAGATTCCGAGTTATGATGTAGGCGCAGTAGATTCCGAGTTAGATTCCGAGTTATGATGTAGGCGCAGTAGATTCCGAGTTATGATGTAGGCGCAGTAGATTCCGAGTTATGATGTAGGCGCAGTAGATTCCGAGTTAGATTCCGAGTTATGATGTAGGCGCAGGAGATTCCGAGTTATGATGTAGGCGCAGTAGATTCCGAGTTATGATGTAGGCGCAGTAGATTCCGAGTTATGATGTAGGCGCAGTAGATTCCGAGTTAGATTCCGAGTTATGATGTAGGCGCACTAGATTCTGAGTTATGATGTAGGCGCAGTAGATTCCGAGTTATGATGTAGGCGCAGTAGATTCCGAGTTAGATTCCGAGTTATGATGTAGGCGCAGTAGATTCCGAGTTATGATTTAGGTGCAGTAGATTCCGAGTTATGATGTAGGCGCAGTAGATTCCGAGTTATGATGTAGGCGCAGTAGATTCCTAGTTATGATGTAGGCGGAGTAGATTCCGAGTTAGATTCCGAGTTATGATGTAGGCGCAGTAGATTCCGAGTTATGATGTAGGCGCAGTAGATTCCGAGTTAAGATGTAGGCGCAGTAGATTCCGAGTTAGATTCCGAGTTATGATGTAGGCGCAGTAGATTCCGAGTTATGATGTATGCGCAGTAGATTCCAAGTTATGATGTAGGCGCAGTAGATTCCGAGTTAGATTCCGAGTTATGATGTAGGCGCAGTAGATTCCGAGTTATGATGTAGGCGCAGTAGATTCCGAGTTATGATGTAGGCGCAGTAGATTCCGAGTTAGATTCCGAGTTATGATGTAGGCGCAGTAGATTCCGAGTTAGATTCCGAGTTATGATGTAGGCACAGTAGATTCCGAGTTAGATTCTGAGTTATGATGTAGGCGCAGTAGATTACGAGCTAGATTCCGAGTTATGATGTAGGCGCAGTATATTCCGAGTTAGATTCCGAGTTATGATGTAGGCGCATTAGATTCCGAGTTATGATGTAGGCGCACTAGATTCCGAGTTATGATGTAGGCGCAGTAGATTCCGAGTTATGATGTAGGCGCAGTAGATTTCGTGTTATGATGTAGGCGCAGTAGATTCCGAGTTAGATTCCGAGTTATGATGTAGGCGCAGTAGATTCCGAGTTATGATGTAGGCGCAGTAGATTCCAAGTTATGATGTAGGCGCAGTAGATTCCGAGTTAGATTCCGAGTTATGATGTAGGCGCAGTAGATTCCGAGTTATGATGTAGGCGCAGTAGATTCCCAGTTATGATGTAGGCGCAGTAGATTACGAGTTAGATTCCGAGTTATGATGTAGGCGCAGTAGATTCCGAGTTATGATGTAGGCGCAGTAGATTCCGAGTTATGATGTAGGCGCAGTAGATTCCGAGTTAGATTCCGAGTTATGATGTAGGCGCAGTAGATTCCGAGTTAGATTCCGAGTTATGATGTAGGCGCAGTAGATTCCGAGTTAGAATCCGAGTTATGATGTAGGCGCAGTAGATTCCGAGTTATGATGTAGGCGCAGTAGATTCCGAGTTAGATTCCGAGTTATGATGTAGGCGCAGTAGATTCCGAGTTATGATGTAGGCGCAGTAGATTCTGAGTTAGATTCCGAGTTATTATGTAGGCACAGTAGATTCCGAGTTAGATTCCGAGTTATGATGTAGGCACAGTAGATTCCGAGTTATGATGTAGGCGCAGTAGATTCCGAGTTATGATGTAGGCGCAGTAGATTCCGAGTTAGATTCCGAGTTATGATGTAGGCGCAGTCGATTCCGAGTTAGATTCCGAGTTATGATGTAGGCACAGTAGATTCCGAGTTATGACGGAAGCGCAGTAGATTCCGAGCTAGATTCCGAGTTATGATGTAGGCGCAGTAGATTCCCAGTTATGATGTAGGCGCAGTAGATTCCGAGTTAGATTCCGAGTTATGATGTAGGCGCAGTAGATTCCGAGTTAGATTCCGAGTTATGATGTAGGCGCAGTAGATTCCGAGTTATGATGTAGGCGCAGTAGATTCCGAGTTAGATTCCGAGTTATGATGTAGGCGCAGTAGATTCCGAGTTATGATGTAGGCGCAGTAGATTCCGAGTTAGATTCCGAGTTATGATGTAGGCGCAGTAGATTCCGAGTTATGATGTAGGCGCAGTAGATTCCGAGTTAGATTCCGAGTTATGATGTAGGCGCAGTAGATTCCGAGTTAGATTCCGAGTTATGATGTAGGCGCAGTAGATTCCGAGTTAGAATCCGAGTTATGATGTAGGCGCAGTAGATTCCGAGTTATGATGTAGGCGCAGTAGATTCCGAGTTAGATTCCGAGTTATGATGTAGGCGCAGTAGATTCCGAGTTATGATGTAGGGGCAGTAGATTCTGAGTTAGATTCCGAGTTATGATGTAGGCACAGTAGATTCCGAGTTAGATTCCGAGTTATGATGTAGGCACAGTAGATTCCGAGTTATGATGTAGGCGCAGTAGATTCCGAGTTATGATGTAGGCGCAGTAGATTCCGAGTTAGATTCCGAGTTATGATGTAGGCGCAGTAGATTCCGAGTTATGATGTAGGCGCAGTAGATTCCGAGTTAGATTCCGAGTTATGATGTAGGCGCAGTAGATTCCGAGTTATGATGTAGGCGCAGTAGATTCCGAGTTATGATGTAGGCGCAGTAGATTCCGAGGTATGATGTAGGCGCAGTAGATTCCGTGTTAGATTCCGAGTTATGATGTAGGCGCAGTAGATTCCGAGTTAGATTCCGAGTTATGATGTAGGCGCAGTAGATTCCGAGTTATGATGTAGGCGCAGTAGATTCCGAGTTAGATTCCGAGTTATGATGTAGGCGCAGTAGATTCCCAGTTATGATGTAGGCGCAGTAGATTCCGAGTTAGATTCCGAGTAATGATGTAGGCGCAGTAGATTCCGAGTTATGATGTAGGCGCAGTAGATTCCGAGTTAGATACCGAGTTATGATGTAGGCGCAGTAGATTCCGAGTTATGATGTAGGCGCAGTAGATTCCGAGTTATGATGTAGGCGCAGTAGATTCCGAGTTAGATTCCGAGTTATGATGTAGGCGCAGTAGATTCCGAGTTAGATTCCGAGTTATGATGTAGGCGCAGTAGATTCCGAGTTAGAATCCGAGTTATGAAGTAGGCGCAGTAGATTCCGAGTTATGATGTAGGCGCAGTAGATTCCGAGTTAGATTCCGAGTTATGATGTAGGCACAGTAGATTCCGAGTTATGATGTAGGCGCAGTAGATTCTGAGTTTGATTCCGAGTTATGATGTAGGCACAGTAGATTCCGAGTTAGATTCCGAGTTATGATGTAGGCACAGTAGATTCCGAGTTATGATGTAGGCGCAGTAGATTCGGAGTTATGATGTAGGCGCAGTAGATTCCGAGTTAGATTCCGAGTTATGATGTAGGCGCAGTAGATTCCGAGTTATGATGTTGGCGCAGTAGATTCCGAGTTAGATTCCGAGTTATGATGTAGGCGCAGTAGATTCCGAGTTATGATGTACGCGCAGTAGATTCCGAGTTATGATGTAGGCGCAGTAGATTCTGAGTTATGATGTAGGCGCAGTAGATTCCGAGTTAGATTCCGAGTTATGATGTAGGCGCAGTAGATTCCGAGTTATGATGTAGGCGCAGTAGATTCCGAGTTATGATGTAGGCGCAGTAGATTCCGAGTTATGATGTAGGCGCAGTAGATTCCGAGTTAGATTCCGAGTTATGATGTAGGCGCAGTAGATTCCGAGTTATGATGTAGGCGCAGTAGATTCCGAGTTATGATGTAGGCGCAGTAGATTCCGAGTTAGATTCCGAGTTATGATGTAGGCGCAGTAGATTCCGAGTTAGATTCCGAGTTATGATGTAGGCGCAGTAGATTCCTAGTTATGATGTAGGCGCAGTACATTCCGAGTTAGATTCCGAGTTATGATGTAGGCGCAGTAGATTCTGAGTTATGATGTAGGCGCAGTAGATTCCGAGTTATGATGTAGGCGCAGTAGATTCCGAGTTAGATTCCGAGTTATGATGTAGGCGCAGTAGATTCCGAGTTATGATTTAGGCGCAGTAGATTCCGAGTTATGATGTAGGCGCAGTAGATTCTGAGTTATGATTTAGGCGCAGTAGATTCCTAGTTATGATGTAGGCGCAGTAGATTCCGAGTTAGATTCCGAGTTATGATGTAGGCGCAGTAGATTCCCAGTTATGATGTAGGCGCAGTAGATTCCGAGTTAAGATGTAGGCGCAGTAGATTCCGAGTTAGATTCCGAGTTATGATGTAGGCGCAGTAGATTCCGAGTTATGATGTAGGCGCAGTAGATTCCAAGTTATGATGTAGGCGCAGTAGATTCCGAGTTAGATTCCGAGTTATGATGTAGGCGCAGTAGATTCCGAGTTATGATGTAGGCGCAGTAGATTCCGAGCTAGATTCCGAGTTATGATGTAGGCACAGTAGATTCCGAGTTATGATGTAGGCGCAGTAGATTCCGAGCTAGATTCCGAGTTATGATGTAGGAGCAGTAGATTCCCAGTTATGATGTAGGCGCAGTAGATTCCGAGTTATGATGTAAGCGCAGTAGATTCCGAGTTATGATGTAGGCGCAGTAGATTCCGAGTTAGATTCCGAGTTATGATGTAGGCGCAGTAGATTCCGAGTTAGATTCCGAGTTATGATGTAGGCACAGTAGATTCCGAGTTATGATGTAGGCGCAGTAGATTCCGAGCTAGATTCCGAGTTATGATGTAGGCGCAGTAGATTCCCAGTTATGATGTAGGCGCAGTAGATTCCGAGTTAGATTCCGAGTTATGATGTAGGCGCAGTAGATTCCGAGTTAGATTCTGAGTTATGATGTAGGCGCAGTAGATTCCGAGTTAGATTCCGAGTTATGATGTAGGCGCAGTAGATTCCGAGTTATGATGTAGGCGCAGTTGATTCCGAGTTAGATTCCGAGTTATGATGTAGGCGCAGTAGATTCCGAGTTATGATGTAGGCGCAGTAGATTCCGAGTTAGATTCCGAGTTATGATGTAGGCGCAGTAGATTCCGAGTTAGAATCCGAGTTATGATGTAGGCGCAGTAGATTCCGAGTTATGATGTAGGCGCAGTAGATTCCGAGTTAGATTCCGAGTTATGATGTAGGCGCAGTAGATTCCGAGTTATGATGTAGGCGCAGTAGATTCTGAGTTAGATTCCGAGTTATTATGTAGGCACAGTAGATTCCGAGTTAGATTCCGAGTTATGATGTAGGCACAGTAGATTCCGAGTTATGATGTAGGCGCAGTAGATTCCGAGTTATGATGTAGGCGCAGTAGATTCCGAGTTAGATTCCGAGTTATGATGTAGGCGCAGTCGATTCCGAGTTAGATTCCGAGTTATGATGTAGGCACAGTAGATTCCGAGTTATGACGGAAGCGCAGTAGATTCCGAGCTAGATTCCGAGTTATGATGTAGGCGCAGTAGATTCCGAGTTATGATGTAGGCGCAGTAGATTCCGAGTTAGATTCCGAGTTATGATGTAGGCGCAGTAGATTCCGAGTTAGATTCCGAGTTATGATGTAGGCGCAGTAGATTCCGAGTTATGATGTAGGCGCAGTAGATTCCGAGTTAGATTCCGAGTTATGATGTAGGCGCAGTAGATTCCGAGTTATGATGTAGGCGCAGTAGATTCCGAGTTAGATTCCGAGTTATGATGTAGGCGCAGTAGATTCCGAGTTATGATGTAGGCGCAGTAGATTCCGAGTTAGATTCCGAGTTATGATGTAGGCGCAGTAGATTCCGAGTTAGATTCCGAGTTATGATGTAGGCGCAGTAGATTCCGAGTTAGAATCCGAGTTATGATGTAGGCGCAGTAGATTCCGAGTTATGATGTAGGCGCAGTAGATTCCGAGTTAGATTCTGAGTTATGATGTAGGCGCAGTAGATTCCGAGTTATGATGTAGGGGCAGTAGATTCTGAGTTAGATTCCGAGTTATGATGTAGGCACAGTAGATTCCGAGTTAGATTCCGAGTTATGATGTAGGCACAGTAGATTCCGAGTTATGATGTAGGCGCAGTAGATTCCGAGTTATGATGTAGGCGCAGTAGATTCCGAGTTAGATTCCGAGTAATGATGTAGGCGCAGTAGATTCCGAGTTATGATGTAGGCGCAGTACATTCCGAGTTAGATTCCGAGTTATGATGTAGGCGCAGTAGATTCTGAGTTATGATGTAGGCGCAGTAGATTCCGAGTTATGATGTAGGCGCAGTAGATTCCGAGTTAGATTCCGAGTTATGATGTAGGCGCAGTAGATTCCGAGTTATGATTTAGGCGCAGTAGATTCCGAGTTATGATGTAGGCGCAGTAGATTCCGAGTTAGATTCCGAGTTATGATGTAGGCGCAGTAGATTCCGAGTTATGATGTAGGCGCAGTAGATTCCGAGTTATGATGTAGGCGCAGTAGATTCCGAGTTAGATTCCGAGTTATGATGTAGGCGCAGTAGATTCCGAGTTAGATTCCGAGTTATGATGTAGGCGCAGTAGATTCCTAGTTATGATGTAGGCGCAGTACATTCCGAGTTAGATTCCGAGTTATGATGTAGGCGCAGTAGATTCTGAGTTATGATGTAGGCGCAGTAGATTCCGAGTTATGATGTAGGCGCAGTAGATTCCGAGTTAGATTCCGAGTTATGATGTAGGCGCAGTAGATTCCGAGTTATGATTTAGGCGCAGTAGATTCCGAGTTATGATGTAGGCGCAGTAGATTCTGAGTTATGATTTAGGCGCAGTAGATTCCTAGTTATGATGTAGGCGCAGTAGATTCCGAGTTAGATTCCGAGTTATGATGTAGGCGCAGTAGATTCCGAGTTATGATGTAGGCGCAGTAGATTCCGAGTTAAGATGTAGGCGCAGTAGATTCCGAGTTAGATTCCGAGTTATGATGTAGGCGCAGTAGATTCCGAGTTATGATGTATGCGCAGTAGATTCCAAGTTATGATGTAGGCGCAGTAGATTCCGAGTTAGATTCCGAGTTATGATGTAGGCGCAGTAGATTCCGAGTTATGATGTAGGCGCAGTAGATTCCGAGCTAGATTCCGAGTTATGATGTAGGCACAGTAGATTCCGAGTTATGATGTAGGCGCAGTAGATTCCGAGCTAGATTCCGAGTTATGATGTAGGAGCAGTAGATTCCCAGTTATGATGTAGGCGCAGTAGATTCCGAGTTATGATGTAAGCGCAGTAGATTCCGAGTTATGATGTAGGCGCAGTAGATTCCGAGTTAGATTCCGAGTTATGATGTAGGCGCAGTAGATTCCGAGTTAGATTCCGAGTTATGATGTAGGCACAGTAGATTCCGAGTTATGATGTAGGCGCAGTAGATTCCGAGCTAGATTCCGAGTTATGATGTAGGCGCAGTAGATTCCCAGTTATGATGTAGGCGCAGTAGATTCCGAGTTAGATTCCGAGTTATGATGTAGGCGCAGTAGATTCCGAGTTAGATTCTGAGTTATGATGTAGGCGCAGTAGATTCCGAGTTAGATTCCGAGTTATGATGTAGGCGCAGTAGATTCCGAGTTATGATGTAGGCGCAGTTGATTCCGAGTTAGATTCCGAGTTATGATGTAGGCGCAGTAGATTCCGAGTTATGATGTAGGCGCAGTAGATTCCGAGTTAGATTCCGAGTTATGATGTAGGCGCAGTAGATTCCGAGTTAGAATCCGAGTTATGATGTAGGCGCAGTAGATTCCGAGTTATGATGTAGGCGCAGTAGATTCCGAGTTAGATTCCGAGTTATGATGTAGGCGCAGTAGATTCCGAGTTATGATGTAGGCGCAGTAGATTCTGAGTTAGATTCCGAGTTATTATGTAGGCACAGTAGATTCCGAGTTAGATTCCGAGTTATGATGTAGGCACAGTAGATTCCGAGTTATGATGTAGGCGCAGTAGATTCCGAGTTATGATGTAGGCGCAGTAGATTCCGAGTTAGATTCCGAGTTATGATGTAGGCGCAGTCGATTCCGAGTTAGATTCCGAGTTATGATGTAGGCACAGTAGATTCCGAGTTATGACGGAAGCGCAGTAGATTCCGAGCTAGATTCCGAGTTATGATGTAGGCGCAGTAGATTCCGAGTTATGATGTAGGCGCAGTAGATTCCGAGTTAGATTCCGAGTTATGATGTAGGCGCAGTAGATTCCGAGTTAGATTCCGAGTTATGATGTAGGCGCAGTAGATTCCGAGTTATGATGTAGGCGCAGTAGATTCCGAGTTAGATTCCGAGTTATGATGTAGGCGCAGTAGATTCCGAGTTATGATGTAGGCGCAGTAGATTCCGAGTTAGATTCCGAGTTATGATGTAGGCGCAGTAGATTCCGAGTTATGATGTAGGCGCAGTAGATTCCGAGTTAGATTCCGAGTTATGATGTAGGCGCAGTAGATTCCGAGTTAGATTCCGAGTTATGATGTAGGCGCAGTAGATTCCGAGTTAGAATCCGAGTTATGATGTAGGCGCAGTAGATTCCGAGTTATGATGTAGGCGCAGTAGATTCCGAGTTAGATTCTGAGTTATGATGTAGGCGCAGTAGATTCCGAGTTATGATGTAGGGGCAGTAGATTCTGAGTTAGATTCCGAGTTATGATGTAGGCACAGTAGATTCCGAGTTAGATTCCGAGTTATGATGTAGGCACAGTAGATTCCGAGTTATGATGTAGGCGCAGTAGATTCCGAGTTATGATGTAGGCGCAGTAGATTCCGAGTTAGATTCCGAGTAATGATGTAGGCGCAGTAGATTCCGAGTTATGATGTAGGCGCAGTACATTCCGAGTTAGATTCCGAGTTATGATGTAGGCGCAGTAGATTCTGAGTTATGATGTAGGCGCAGTAGATTCCGAGTTATGATGTAGGCGCAGTAGATTCCGAGTTAGATTCCGAGTTATGATGTAGGCGCAGTAGATTCCGAGTTATGATTTAGGCGCAGTAGATTCCGAGTTATGATGTAGGCGCAGTAGATTCCGAGTTATGATTTAGGCGCAGTAGATTCCTAGTTATGATGTAGGCGCAGTAGATTCCGAGTTAGATTCCGAGTTAGATTCCGAGTTATGATGTAGGCGCAGTAGATTCCGAGTTATGATGTAGGCGCAGTAGATTCCGAGTTAAGATGTAGGCGCAGTAGATTCCGAGTTAGATTCCGAGTTATGATGTAGGCGCAGTAGATTCCGAGTTATGATGTATGCGCAGTAGATTCCAAGTTATGATGTAGGCGCAGTAGATTCCGAGTTAGATTCCGAGTTATGATGTAGGCGCAGTAGATTCCGAGTTATGATGTAGGCGCAGTAGATTCCGAGTTATGATGTAGGTGCAGTAGATTCCGAGTTAGATTCCGAGTTATGATGTAGGCGCAGTAGATTCAGAGTTATGATGTAGGCGCAGTAGATTCCGAGCTAGATTCCGAGTTATGATGTAGGCGCAGTAGATTCCCAGTTATGATGTAGGCGCAGTAGATTCCGAGTTATGATGTAAGCGCAGTAGATTCCGAGTTATGATGTAGGCGCAGTAGATTCCGAGTTAGATTCCGAGTTATGATGTAGGCGCAGTAGATTCCGAGTTAGATTCCGAGTTATGATGTAGGCACAGTAGATTCCGAGTTATGATGTAGGCGCAGTAGATTCCGAGCTAGATTCCGAGTTATGATGTAGGCGCAGTAGATTCCCAGTTATGATGTAGGCGCAGTAGATTCCGAGTTAGATTCCGAGTTATGATGTAGGCGCAGTAGATTCCGAGTTAGATTCTGAGTTATGATGTAGGCGCAGTAGATTCCGAGTTAGATTCCGAGTTATGATGTAGGCGCAGTAGATTCCGAGTTATGATGTAGGCGCAGTTGATTCCGAGTTAGATTCCGAGTTATGATGTAGGCGCAGTAGATTCCGAGTTATGATGTAGGCGCAGTAGATTCCGAGTTAGATTCCGAGTTATGATGTAGGCGCAGTAGATTCCGAGTTAGAATCCGAGTTATGATGTAGGCGCAGAAGATTCCGAGTTATGATGTAGGCGCAGTAGATTCCGAGTTAGATTCCGAGTTATGATGTAGGCGCAGTAGATTCCGAGTTATGATGTAGACGCAGTAGATTCCGAGTTAGATTCCGAGTTATGATGTAGGCGCAGTAGATTCCGAGTTAGAATCCGAGTTATGATGTAGGCGCAGAAGATTCCGAGTTATGATGTAGGCGCAGTAGATTCCGAGTTAGATTCCGAGTTATGATGTAGGCGCAGTAGATTCCGAGTTATGATGTAGGCGCAGTAGATTCTGAGTTAGATTCCGAGTTATGATGTAGGCGCAGTAGATTCCGAGTTAGAATCCGAGTTATGATGTAGGCGCAGTAGATTCCGAGTTATGATGTAGGCGCAGTAGATTCCGTGTTAGATTCCGAGTTATGATGTAGGCGCAGTAGATTCCGAGTTATGATGTAGGCGCAGTAGATTCTGAGTTAGATTCCGAGTTATTATGTAGGCACAGTAGATTCCGAGTTAGATTCCGAGTTATGATGTAGGCACAGTAGATTCCGAGTTATGATGTAGGCGCAGTAGATTCCGAGTTATGATGTAGGCGCAGTAGATTCCGAGTTAGATTCCGAGTTATGATGTAGGCGCAGTCGATTCCGAGTTAGATTCCGAGTTATGATGTAGGCACAGTAGATTCCGAGTTATGACGGAAGCGCAGTAGATTCCGAGCTAGATTCCGAGTTATGATGTAGGCGCAGTAGATTCCCAGTTATGATGTAGGCGCAGTAGATTCCGAGTTAGATTCCGAGTTATGATGTAGGCGCAGTAGATTCCGAGTTAGATTCCGAGTTATGATGTAGGCGCAGTAGATTCCGAGTTATGATGTAGGCGCAGTAGATTCCGAGTTAGATTCCGAGTTATGATGTAGGCGCAGTAGATTCCGAGTTATGATGTAGGCGCAGTAGATTCCGAGTTAGATTCCGAGTTATGATGTAGGCGCAGTAGATTCCGAGTTATGATGTAGGCGCAGTAGATTCCGAGTTAGATTCCGAGTTATGATGTAGGCGCAGTAGATTCCGAGTTAGATTCCGAGTTATGATGTAGGCGCAGTAGATTCCGAGTTAGAATCCGAGTTATGATGTAGGCGCAGTAGATTCCGAGTTATGATGTAGGCGCAGTAGATTCCGAGTTAGATTCCGAGTTATGATGTAGGCGCAGTAGATTCCGAGTTAGATTCCGAGTTATGATGTAGGCGCAGTCGATTCCGAGTTAGATTCCGAGTTATGATGTAGGCACAGTAGATTCCGAGTTATGACGGAAGCGCAGTAGATTCCGAGCTAGATTCCGAGTTATGATGTAGGCGCAGTAGATTCCCAGTTATGATGTAGGCGCAGTAGATTCCGAGTTAGATTCCGAGTTATGATGTAGGCGCAGTAGATTCCGAGTTATGATGTAGGCGCAGTAGATTCCGAGTTAGATTCCGAGTTATGATGTAGGTGCAGTAGATTCCGAGTTATGATGTAGGCGCAGTAGATTCCGAGTTAGATTCCGAGTTATGATGTAGGCGCAGTAGATTCCGAGTTATGATGTAGGCGCAGTAGATTCCGAGTTAGATTCCGAGTTATGATGTAGGCGCAGTAGATTCCGAGTTAGATTCCGAGTTATGATGTAGGCGCAGTAGATTCCGAGTTAGAATCCGAGTTATGATGTAGGCGCAGTAGATTCCGAGTTATGATGTAGGCGCAGTAGATTCCGAGTTAGATTCCGAGTTATGATGTAGGCGCAGTAGATTCCGAGTTATGATGTAGGCGCAGTAGATTCCGAGTTAGATTCCGAGTTATGATGTAGGCGCAGTAGATTCCGAGTTATGATGTAGGCGCAGTAGATTCCGAGTTAGATTCCGAGTTATGATGTAGGCGCAGTAGATTCCGAGTTATGATGTAGGCGCAGTAGATTCCGAGTTAGATTCCGAGTTATGATGTAGGCGCAGTAGATTCCGAGTTAGATTCCGAGTTATGATGTAGGCGCAGTAGATTCCGAGTTAGAATCCGAGTTATGATGTAGGCGCAGTAGATTCCGAGTTATGATGTAGGCGCAGTAAATTCCGAGTTAGATTCCGAGTTATGATGTAGGCGCAGTAGATTCCGAGTTAGATTCCGAGTTATGATGTAGGCGCAGTAGATTCCGAGTTATGATGTAGGCGCAGTAGATTCCGAGTTAGATTCCGAGTTATGATGTAGGCGCAGTAGATTCCGAGTTAGATTCCGAGTTATGATGTAGGCGCAGTAGATTCCGAGTTAGAATCCGAGTTATGATGTAGGCGCAGTAGATTCCGAGTTATGATGTAGGCGCAGTAGATTCCGAGTTAGATTCCGAGTTATGATGTAGGCGCAGTAGATTCCGAGTTATGATGTAGGCGCAGTAGATTCCGAGTTAGATTCCGAGTTATGATGTAGGCGCAGTAGATTCCGAGTTAGATTCCGAGTTATGATGTAGGCGCAGTAGATTCCGAGTTAGAATCCGAGTTATGATGTAGGCGCAGTAGATTCCGAGTTATGATGTAGGCGCAGTAGATTCCGAGTTAGATTCCGAGTTATGATGTAGGCACAGTAGATTCCGAGTTATGATGTAGGGGCAGTAGATTCTGGGTTAGATTCCGAGTTATGATGTAGGCGCAGTAGATTCCGAGTTAGATTCCGAGTTATGATGTAGGCGCAGTAGATTCCGAGTTAGATTCCGAGTTATGATGTAGGCGCAGTAGATTCCGAGTTATGATGTAGGCGCAGTAGATTCCGAGTTAGATTCCGAGTTATGATGTAGGCGCAGTAGATTCCGAGTTATGATGTAGGCGCAGTAGATTCCGAGTTATGCTGTAGGCGCAGTAGATTCCGTGTTAGATTCCGAGTTATGATGTAGGCGCAGTAGATTCCGAGTTAGAATCCGAGTTATGATGTAGGCGCAGTAGATTCCGAGTTATGATGTAGGCGCAGTAGATTCCGAGTTAGATTCCGAGTTATGATGTAGGCGCAGTAGATTCCGAGTTATGATGTAGGCGCAGTAGATTCCGAGTTAGATTCCGAGTTATGATGTAGGCGCAGTAGATTCCGAGTTAGATTCCGAGTTATGATGTAGGCGCAGTAGATTCCGAGTTAGAATCCGAGTTATGATGTAGGCGCAGTAGATTCCGAGTTATGATGTAGGCGCAGTAGATTCCGAGTTAGATTCCGAGTTATGATGTAGGCGCAGTAGATTCCGAGTTATGATGTAGGGGCAGTAGACTCTGGGTTAGATTCCGAGTTATGATGTAGGCGCAGTAGATTCCGAGTTAGATTCCGAGTTATGATGTAGGCGCAGTAGATTCCGAGTTAGATTCCGAGTTATGATGTAGGCGCAGTAGATTCCGAGTTATGATGTAGGCGCAGTAGATTCCGAGTTAGATTCCGAGTTATGATGTAGGCGCAGTAGATTCCGAGTTATGATGTAGGCGCAGTAGATTCCGAGTTAGATTCCGAGTTATGATGTAGGCGCAGTAGATTCCGAGTTATGATGTAGGCGCAGTAGATTCCGAGTTATGCTGTAGGCGCAGTAGATTCCGTGTTAGATTCCGAGTTATGATGTAGGCGCAGTAGATTCCGAGTTAGATTCCGAGTTATGATGTAGGCGCAGTAGATTCCGAGTTATGATGTAGGCGCAGTAGATTCCGAGTTAGATTCCGAGTTATGATGTAGGCGCAGTAGATTCCGAGTTATGATGTAGGCGCAGTAGATTCCGAGTTAGATTCCGAGTTATGATGTAGGCGCAGTAGATTCCCAGTTATGATGTAGGCGCAGTAGATTCCGAGTTAGATACCGAGTTATGATGTAGGCGCAGTAGATTCCGAGTTATGATGTAGGCGCAGTAGATTCCGAGTTATGATGTAGGCGCAGTAGATTCCGAGTTAGATTCCGAGTTATGATGTAGGCGCAGTAGATTCCGAGTTATGATGTAGGCGCAGTAGATTCTGAGTTAGATTCCGAGTTATGATGTAGGCGCAGTAGATTCCGAGTTAGATTCCGAGTTATGATGTAGGCGCAGTAGATTCCGAGTTAGAATCCGAGTTATGAAGTAGGCGCAGTAGATTCCGAGTTATGATGTAGGCGCAGTAGATTCCGAGTTAGATTCCGAGTTATGATGTAGGCGCAGTAGATTCCGAGTTATGATGTAGGCGCAGTAGATTCTGAGTTAGATTCCGAGTTATGATGTAGGCACAGTAGATTCCGAGTTAGATTCCGAGTTATGATGTAGGCACAGTAGATTCCGAGTTATGATGTAGGCGCAGTAGATTCGGAGTTATGATGTAGGCGCAGTAGATTCCGAGTTAGATTCCGAGTTATGATGTAGGCGCAGTTGATTCCGAGTTATGATGTTGGCGCAGTAGATTCCGAGTTAGATTCCGAGTTATGATGTAGGCGCAGTAGATTCCGAGTTATGATGTACGCGCAGTAGATTCCGAGTTATGATGTAGGCGCAGTAGATTCCGAGTTATGATGTAGGCGCAGTAGATTCCGAGTTAGATTCCGAGTTATGATGTAGGCGCAGTAGATTCCGAGTTATGATGTAGGCGCAGTAGATTCCGAGTTATGATGTAGGCGCAGTAGATTCCGAGTTAGATTCCGAGTTATGATGTAGGCGCAGTAGATTCCGAGTTATGATGTAGGCGCAGTAGATTCCGAGTTAGATTCCGAGTTATGATGTAGGCGCAGTAGATTCCGAGTTATGATGTAGGCGCAGTAGATTCCGAGTTATGATGTAGGCGCAGTAGATTCCGAGTTAGATTCCGAGTTATGATGTAGGCGCAGTAGATTCCGAGTTATGATGTAGGCGCAGTAGATTCCGAGTTAGATTCCGAGTTATGATGTAGGCGCAGTAGATTCCGAGTTATGATGTAGGCGCAGTACATTCCGAGTTAGATTCCGAGTTATGATGTAGGCGCAGTAGATTCTGAGTTATGATGTAGGCGCAGTAGATTCCGAGTTATGATGTAGGCGCAGTAGATTCCGAGTTAGATTCCGAGTTATGATGTAGGCGCAGTAGATTCCGAGTTATGATTTAGGCGCAGTAGATTCCGAGTTATGATGTAGGCGCAGTAGATTCCGAGTTATGATTTAGGCGCAGTAGATTCCTAGTTATGATGTAGGCGCAGTAGATTCCGAGTTAGATTCCGAGTTATGATGTAGGCGCAGTAGATTCCGAGTTATGATGTAGGCGCAGTAGATTCCGAGTTAAGATGTAGGCGCAGTAGATTCCGAGTTAGATTCCGAGTTATGATGTAGGCGCAGTAGATTCCGAGTTATGATGTATGCGCAGTAGATTCCAAGTTATGATGTAGGCGCAGTAGATTCCGAGTTAGATTCCGAGTTATGATGTAGGCGCAGTAGATTCCGAGTTATGATGTAGGTGCAGTAGATTCCGAGTTAGATTCCGAGTTATGATGTAGGCGCAGTAGATTCCGAGTTAGATTCCGAGTTATGATGTAGGCACAGTAGATTCCGAGTTATGATGTAGGCGCAGTAGATTCCGAGCTAGATTCCGAGTTATGATGTAGGCGCAGTAGATTCCCAGTTATGATGTAGGCGCAGTAGATTCCGAGTTATGATGTAGGCGCAGTAGATTCCGAGTTATGATGTAGGCGCAGTAGATTCCGAGTTAGATTCCGAGTTATGATGTAGGCGCAGTAGATTCCGAGTTAGATTCCGAGTTATGATGTAGGCACAGTAGATTCCGAGTTATGATGTAGGCGCAGTAGATTCCGAGCTAGATTCCGAGTTATGATGTAGGCGCAGTAGATTCCCAGTTATGATGTAGGCGCAGTAGATTCCGAGTTAGATTCCGAGTTATGATGTAGGCGCAGTAGATTCCGAGTTAGATTCTGAGTTATGATGTAGGCGCAGTAGATTCCGAGTTAGATTCCGAGTTATGATGTAGGCGCAGTAGATTCCGAGTTATGATGTAGGCGCAGTTGATTCCGAGTTAGATTCCGAGTTATGATGTAGGCGCAGTAGATTCCGAGTTATGATGTAGGCGCAGTAGATTCCGAGTTAGATTCCGAGTTATGATGTAGGCGCAGTAGATTCCGAGTTAGAATCCGAGTTATGATGTAGGCGCAGAAGATTCCGAGTTATGATGTAGGCGCAGTAGATTCCGAGTTAGATTCCGAGTTATGATGTAGGCGCAGTAGATTCCGAGTTATGATGTAGGCGCAGTAGATTCTGAGTTAGATTCCGAGTTATGATGTAGGCACAGTAGATTCCGAGTTAGATTCCGAGTTATGATGTAGGCACAGTAGATTCCGAGTTATGATGTAGGCGCAGTAGATTCGGAGTTATGATGTAGGCGCAGTAGATTCCGAGTTAGATTCCGAGTTATGATGTAGGCGCAGTAGATTCCGAGTTATGATGTAGGCGCAGTAGATTCTGAGTTAGATTCCGAGTTATGATGTAGGCACAGTAGATTCCGAGTTATGATGTACGCGCAGTAGATTCCGAGTTATGATGTAGGCGCAGTAGATTCCGAGTTATGATGTAGGCGCAGTAGATTCCGAGTTATGATGTAGGCGCAGTAGATTCCGAGTTAGATTCCGAGTTATGATGTAGGCGCAGTAGATTCCGAGTTAGATTCCGAGTTATGATGTAGGCGCAGTAGATTCCGAGTTATGATGTAGGTGCAGTAGATTCCGAGTTATGATGTAGGCGCAGTTGATTCCGAGTTAGATTCCGAGTTATGATGTAGGCGCAGTAGATTCCGAGTTATGATGTAGGCGCAGTAGATTCCGAGTTAGATGCCGAGTTATGATGTAGGCGCAGTAGATTCCGAGTTAGATTCCAAGTTATGATGTAGGCGCAGTAGATTCCGAGTTAGATTCCGAGTTATGATGTAGGCGCAGTAGATTCCGAGTTAGATTCAGAGTTATGATGTAGGCGCAGTAGATTCCGAGTTAGATTCCGAGTTATGATGTAGGCACAGTAGATTCCGAGTTATGATGTAGGCGCAGTAGATTACGAGTTATGCTGTAGGTGCAGTAGATTCCGGGTTAGATTCCGAGTTATGATGTAGGCGCAGTAGATTCCGAGTTATGATGTAGGCGCAGTAGATTCAGGGTTAGATTCCGAGTTATGATGTAGGCGCAGTAGATTCCGAGTTAGATTCGGAGTTATGATGTAGGCGCAGTAGATTCCGAGTTAGATTCCGAGTTATGATGTAGGCGCAGTAGATTCCGAGTTAGATGCCGAGTTATGATGTAGGCGCAGTAGATTCCGAGTTAGATTCCGAGTTATGATGTAGGCGCAGTAGATTCCGAGTTATGATGTAGGCGCAGTAGATTCCGAGTTATGATGTAGGCGCAGTAGATTCCGAGTTAGATTCCGAGTTATGATGTAGGCGCAGTAGATTCCGAGTTATGATGTAGGGGCAGTAGATTCTGAGTTAGATTCCGAGTTATGATGTAGGCACAGTAGATTCCGAGTTAGATTCCGAGTTATGATGTAGGCACAGTAGATTCCGAGTTATGATGTAGGCGCAGTAGATTCCGAGTTATGATGTAGGCGCAGTAGATTCCGAGTTAGATTCCGAGTTATGATGTAGGCGCAGTAGATTCCGAGTTATGATGTAGGCGCAGTAGATTCCGAGTTAGATTCCGAGTTATGATGTAGGCGCAGTAGATTCCGAGTTAGATTCCGAGTTATGATGTAGGCGCAGTAGATTCTGAGTTATGATGTAGGCGCAGTAGATTCCGAGTTAGATTCCGAGTTATGATGTAGGCGCAGTAGATTCCGAGTTAGATTCCGAGTTATGATGTAGGCGCAGTAGATTCCGAGTTATGATGTAGGCGCAGTAGATTCCGAGTTAGATTCCGAGTTATGATGTAGGCGCAGTAGATTCCGAGTTATGATGTAGGCGCAGTAGATTCCGAGTTATGATGTAGGCGCAGTAGATTCCGAGTTAGATTCCGAGTTATGATGTAGGCGCAGTAGATTCCCAGTTATGATTTAGGCGCAGTAGATTCCGAGTTATGATGTAGGCGCAGTAGATTCCTAGTTATGATGTAGGCGCAGTAGTTTCCGAGTTAGATTCCGAGTTATGATGTAGGCGCAGTAGATTCCGAGTTATGATGTAGGCGCAGTAGATTCCGAGTTAAGATGTAGGCGCAGTAGATTCCGAGTTAGATTCCGAGTTATGATGTAGGCGCAGTAGATTCCGAGTTAAGATGTAGGCGCAGTAGATTCCGAGTTATGATGTAGGCGCAGTAGATTCCGAGTTATGATGTAGGCGCAGTAGATTCCGAGTTAGATTCCGAGTTCTGATGTAGGCGCAGTAGATTCCGAGTTAGATTCCGAGTTATGATGTAGGCGCAGTAGATTCCGAGTTATGATGTATGCGCAGTAGATTCCGAGTTATGATGTAGGCGCAGTAGATTCCGAGTTAGATTCTGAGTTATGATGTAGGCGCAGTAGATTCCGAGTTATGATGTAGGCGCAGTAGATTCCGAGTTATGATGTAGGTGCAGTAGATTCCGAGTTAGATTCCGAGTTATGATGTAGGCGCAGTAGATTCCGAGTTAGATTCCGAGTTATGATGTAGGCACAGTAGAGTCCGTGTTATGATGTAGGCGCAGTAGATTCTGAGCTAGATTCCGAGTATGATGTAGGCGCAGTAGATTCCGAGTTATGATGTAGGCGCAGTAGATTCCGAGTTATGATGTAGGCGCAGTAGATTCCGAGCTAGATTCCGAGTTATGATGTAGGCGCAGTAGATTCCCAGTTATGATGTAGCCGCAGTTGATTCCGAGTTAGATTCCGAGTAATGATGTATGCGCAGTAGATTCCGAGTTATGATGTAGGCGCAGTAGATTCCGAGTTAGATTCCGAGTTATGATGTAGGTGCAGTAGATTCCGAGTTAGATTCCGAGTTATGATGTAGGCGCAGTAGATTCCGAGTTAGATTCCGAGTTATGATGTAGGCACAGTAGATTCCGAGTTATGATGTAGGCGCAGTAGATTCCGAGCTAGATTCCGAGTTATGATGTAGGCGCAGTAGATTCCCAGTTATGATGTAGGCGCAGTAGATTCCGAGTTATGATGTAGGCGCAGTAGATTCCGAGTTATGATGTAGGCGCAGTAGATTCCGAGTTAGATTCCGAGTTATGATGTAGGCGCAGTAGATTCCGAGTTAGATTCCGAGTTATGATGTAGGCACAGTAGATTCAGAGTTATGATGTTGGCGCAGTAGATTCCGAGCTAGATTCTGAGTTATGATGTAGGCGCAGTAGATTCCCAGTTATGATGTAGGTGCAGTAGATTCCTAGTTAGATTCCGAGTTATGATGTAGGCACAGTAGATTCCGAGTTAGATTCCGAGTTATGATGTAGGCACAGTAGATTCCGAGTTATGATGTAGGCGCAATAGATTCCGAGTTATGATGTAGGCGCAGTAGATTCTGAGTTAGATTCCGAGTTATGATGTAGGCGCAGTAGATTCTGAGTTATGATGTAGGCGCAGTAGATTCCGAGTTAGATTCCGAGTTATGATGTAGGCGCAGTAGATTCCGAGTTAGATTCCGAGTTATGATGTAGGCGCAGTAGATTCCGAGTTAGATTCCGAGCTATGATGTAGGCGCAGTAGATTCCGAGTTATGATGTAGGCGCAGTAGATTGCGAGTTATGATGTAGGCGCAGTAGATTCCGAGTTATGATGTAGGCGCAGTAGATTCCGAGTTAGATTCCGAGTTATGATGTAGGCGCAGTAGATTCCGAGTTAGATTCCGAGTTATGATGTAGGCGCAGTAGATTCCGAGTTAGATTCCGAGTTATGATGTAGGCGCAGTAGATTCCGAGTTAGATTCCGAGTTATGATGTAGGCGCAGTAGATTCCGAGTTCGATTCCTAGTTATGATGTAGGCGCAGTAGATTACGAGTTAGATTCCGAGTTATGATGTTGGCGCAGTAGATTCCGAGTTATGATGTAGGCGCAGTAGATTCCGAGTTGATTCCGAGTTATGATGTAGGCGCAGTAGATTCCGAGTTAGATTCCGAGTTATGATGTAGGCACAGTAGATTCCGAGTTATGATGTAGGCGCAGTAGATTCCGAGTTATGATGTAGGCGCAGTAGATTCCGAGTTAGATTCCGAGTTATGATTTAGGCGCAGTAGATTCCGAGTTATGATGTAGGCGCAGTAGATTCCGAGTTAGATTCCGAGTTATGATGTAGGCACAGTAGATTCCGAGTTATGATGTAGGCGCAGTAGATTCCGAGTTATGATGTAGGCGCAGTAGATTCCGAGTTATGATGTAGGCGCAGTAGTTTCCGAGTTAGATTCCGAGTTATGATGTAGGCGCAGTAGATTCCGAGTTAGATTCCGAGTAATGATGTAGGCGCAGGAGATTCCGAGTTAGATTCCGAGTTATGATGTAGGCGCAGTAGATTCCGAGTTAGATTCCGAGTTATGATGTAGGCGCAGTAGATTCCCAGTTATGATGTAGGCGCAGTAGATTCCGAGTTATGATGTAGGCGCAGTAGATTCCGAGCTAGATTCCGAGTTATGATGTAGGCGCAGTAGATTCCCAGTTATGATGTAGCCGCAGTAGATTCCGAGTTAGATTCCGAGTAATGATGTATGCGCAGTAGATTCCGAGTTATGATGTAGGCGCAGTAGATTCCGAGTTAGATTCCGAGTTATGATGTAGGTGCAGTAGATTCCGAGTTAGATTCCGAGTTATGATGTAGGCGCAGTAGATTCCGAGTTAGATTCCGAGTTATGATGTAGGCACAGTAGATTCCGAGTTATGATGTAGGCGCAGTAGATTCCGAGCTAGATTCCGAGTTATGATGTAGGCGCAGTAGATTCCCAGTTATGATGTAGGCGCAGTAGATTCCGAGTTATGATGTAGGCGCAGTAGATTCCGAGTTAGATTCCGAGTTATGATGTAGGCGCAATAGATTCCGAGTTAGATTCCGAGTTATGATGTAGGCACAGTTGATTCCGAGTTATGATGTAGGCGCAGTAGATTCCGAGCTAGATTCCGAGTTATGATGTAGGCGCAGTAGATTCCCAGTTATGATGTAGGCGCAGTAGATTCCTAGTTAGATTCCGAGTTATGATGTAGGCGCAGTAGATTCCAAGTTAGATTCCGAGTTATGATGTAGGCACAGTAGATTCCGAGTTATGATGTAGGCGCAATAGATTCCGAGTTATGATGTAGGCGCAGTAGATTCTGAGTGAGATTCCGAGTTATGATGTAGGCGCAGTAGATTCTGAGTTATGATGTAGGCGCAGTAGATTCCGAGTTAGATTCCGAGTTATGATGTAGGCGCAGTAGATTCCGAGTTAGATTCCGAGTTATGATGTAGGCGCAGTAGATTCCGAGTTAGATTCCGAGCTATGATGTAGGCGCAGTAGATTCCGAGTTATGATGTAGGCGCAGTAGATTGCGAGTTATGATGTAGGCGCAGTAGATTCCGAGTTATGATGTAGGCGCAGTAGATTCCGAGTTAGATTCCGAGTTATGATGTAGGCGCAGTAGATTCCGAGTTAGATTCCGAGTTATGATGTAGGCGCAGTAGATTCCGAGTTAGATTCCGAGTTATGATGTAGGCGCAGTAGATTCCGAGTTAGATTCCGAGTTATGATGTAGGCGCAGTAGATTCTGAGTTAGATTCCGAGTTATGATGTAGGTGCAGTAGATTCCGAGTTCGATTCCTAGTTATGATGTAGGCGCAGTAGATTACGAGTTAGATTCCGAGTTATGATGTTGGCGCAGTAGATTCCGAGTTATGATGTAGGCGCAGTAGATTCCGAGTTGATTCCGAGTTATGATGTAGGCGCAGTAGATTCCGAGTTAGATTCCGAGTTATGATGTAGGCACAGTAGATTCCGAGTTATGATGTAGGCGCAGTAGATTCCGAGTTATGATGTAGGCGCAGTAGATTCCGAGTTAGATTCCGAGTTATGATGTAGGCGCAGTAGATTCCGAGTTATGATGTAGGCGCAGTAGATTCCGAGTTAGATTCCGAGTTATGATGTAGGCGCAGTAGATTCCGAGTTAGATTCCGAGTTATGATGTAGGCGCAGTAGATTCCGAGTTAGATTCCGAGTTATGATGTAGGCGCAGTAGATTCCGAGTTCGATTCCTAGTTATGATGTAGGCGCAGTAGATTACGAGTTAGATTCCGAGTTATGATGTTGGCGCAGTAGATTCCGAGTTATGATGTAGGCGCAGTAGATTCCGAGTTGATTCCGAGTTATGATGTAGGCGCAGTAGATTCCGAGTTAGATTCCGAGTTATGATGTAGGCACAGTAGATTCCGAGTTATGATGTAGGCGCAGTAGATTCCGAGTTATGATGTAGGCGCAGTAGATTCCGAGTTAGATTCCGAGTTATGATGTAGGCGCAGTAGATTCCGAGTTATGATATAGGCGCAGTAGATTCCGAGTTAGATTCCGAGTTATGATGTAGGCACAGTAGATTCCGAGTTATGATGTAGGCGCAGTAGATTCCGAGTTATGATGTAGGCGCAGTAGATTCCGAGTTATGATGTAGGCGCAGTAGTTTCCGAGTTAGATTCCGAGTTATGATGTAGGCGCAGTAGATTCCGACTTAGATTCCGAGTAATGATGTAGGCGCAGGAGATTCCGAGTTAGATTCCGAGTTATGATGTAGGCGCAGTAGATTCCGAGTTAGATTCCGAGTTATGATGTAGGCGCAGTAGATTCCCAGTTATGATGTAGGCGCAGTAGATTCCGAGTTATGATGTAGGCGCAGTAGATTCCGAGCTAGATTCCGAGTTATGATGTAGGCGCAGTAGATTCCGAGTTATGATGTAGGCGCAGTAGATTCCGAGTTAGATTCCGAGTAATGATGTATGCGCAGTAGATTCCGAGTTATGATGTAGGCGCAGTAGATTCCGAGTTAGATTCCGAGTTATGATGTAGGTGCAGTAGATTCCGAGTTAGATTCCGAGTTATGATGTAGGCACAGTAGATTCCGAGTTAGATTCCGAGTTATGATGTAGGCACAGTAGATTCCGAGTTATGATGTAGGCGCAGTAGATTCCGAGCTAGATTCCGAGTTATGATGTAGGCGCAGTAGATTCCCAGTTATGATGTAGGCGCAGTAGATTCCGAGTTATGATGTAGGCGCAGTAGATTCCGAGTTATGATGTAGGCGCAGTAGATTCCGAGTTAGATTCCGAGTTATGATGTAGGCGCAATAGATTCCGAGTTAGATTCCGAGTTATGATGTAGGCACAGTAGATTCCGAGTTATGATGTAGGCGCAGTAGATTCCGAGTTAGATTCCGAGTTATGATGTAGGCGCAGTAGATTCCCAGTTATGATGTAGGCGCAGTAGATTCCTAGTTAGATTCCGAGTTATGATGTAGGCGCAGTAGATTCCAAGTTAGATTCCGAGTTATGATGTAGGCACAGTAGATTCCGAGTTATGATGTAGGCGCAATAGATTCAGAGTTATGATGTAGGCGCAGTAGATTCTGAGTTAGATTCCGAGTTATGATGTAGGCGCAGTAGATTCTGAGTTATGATGTAGGCGCAGTAGATTCCGAGTTAGATTCCGAGTTATGATGTAGGCGCAGTAGATTCCGAGTTAGATTCCGAGTAATGATGTAGGCGCAGTAGATTCCGAGTTAGATTCCGAGCTATGATGTAGGCGCAGTAGATTCCGAGTTATGATGTAGGCGCACTAGATTCCGAGTTATGATGTAGGCGCAGTAGATTCCGAGTTATGATGTAGGCGCAGTAGATTCCGAGTTAGATTCCGAGTTATGATGTAGGCGCTGTAGATTCCGAGTTAGATTCCGAGTTATGATGTAGGCGCAGTAGATTCCGAGTTAGATTCCGAGTTATGATGTAGGCGCAGAAGATTCCGAGTTAGATTTCGAGTTATGATGTAGGTGCAGTAGATTCCGAGTTCGATTCCTAGTTATGATGTAGGCGCAGTAGATTACGAGTTAGATTCCGAGTTATGATGTAGGCACAGTAGATTCCGAGTTATGATGTAGGCGCAATAGATTCCGAGTTATGATGTAGGCGCAGTAGATTCCGAGTTAGATTCCGAGTTATGATGTAGGCGCAGTTGATTCCGAGTTATGATGTAGGCGCATTAGATTCCGAGTTAGATTCCGAGTTATGATGTAGGCGCAGTAGATTCCGAGTTAGATTCCGAGTTATGATGTAGGCGCAGTAGATTCTGAGTTAGATTCCGAGTTATGATGTAGGCGCAGTAGATTGCGAGTTATGATGTAGGCGCAGTAGATTCCGAGTTAGATTCCGAGTTATGATGTAGGCGCAGTAGATTCCGAGTTCGATTCCTAGTTATGATGTAGGCGCAGTAGATTACGAGTTAGATTCCGAGTTATGATGTTGGCGCAGTAGATTCCGAGTTATGATGTAGGCGCAGTAGATTCCGAGTTGATTCCGAGTTATGATGTAGGCGCAGTAGATTCCGAGTTAGATTCCGAGTTATGATGTAGGCACAGTAGATTCCGAGTTATGATGTAGGCGCAGTAGATTCCGAGTTATGATGTAGGCGCAGTAGATTCCGAGTTAGATTCCGAGTTATGATGTAGGAGCAGTAGATTCCGAGTTATGATGTAGGCGCAGTAGATTCCGAGTTAGATTCCGAGTTATGATGTAGGCGCAGTAGATTCCGAGTTAGATTCCGAGTTATGATGTAGGCGCAGTAGATTCCGAGTTAGATTCCGAGTTATGATGTAGGCACAGTAGATTCCGAGTTATGATGTAGGCGCAGTAGATTCCGAGTTATGATGTAGGCGCAGTAGATTCCGAGTTATGATGTAGGCGCAGTAGATTCTGAGTTAGATTCCGAGTTATGATGTAGGCGCAGTAGATTCCGAGTTATGATGTAGGCGCAGTAGTTTCCGAGTTAGATTCCGAGTTATGATGTAGGCGCAGTAGATTCCGAGTTAGATTCCGAGTAATGATGTAGGCGCAGGAGATTCCGAGTTAGATTCCGAGTTATGATGTAGGCGCAGTAGATTCCGAGTTATGTTGTAGACGCAGTAGATTCCGAGTTAGATTCCGAGTTATGATGTAGGCGCAGTAGATTCCGAGTTATGATGTAGGCGCAGTAGATTCCGAGTTATGATGTAGGCGCAGTAGATTCCGAGCTAGATTCCGAGTTATGATGTAGGCGCAGTAGATTCCGAGTTATGATGTAGGCGCAGTAGATTCCGAGTTAGATTCCGAGTTATGACGTAGGCGCAGTAGATTCCGAGTTATGATGTTGGCACAGTAGATTCAGAGTTATGATGTAGGCGCAGTAGATTCCGAGCTAGATTCCGAGTTATGATGTAGGCGCAGTAGATTCCCAGTTATGATGTAGGTGCAGTAGATTCCGAGTTAGATTCCGAGTTATGATGTAGGCGCAGTAGATTCCGAGTTAGATTCCGAGTTATGATGTACGCACAGTAGAGTCCGTGTTATGATGTAGGCGCAGTAGATTCTGAGCTAGATTCCGAGTATGATGTAGGCGCAGTAGATTCCGAGTTATGATGTAGGCACAGTAGATTCCGAGTTATGATGTAGGTGCAGTAGATTCCGAGTTAGATTCCGAGTTATGATGTAGGCGCAGTAGATTCCCAGTTATGATGTAGCCGCAGTTGATTCCGAGTTAGATTCCGAGTAATGATGTATGCGCAGTAGATTCCGAGTTATGATGTAGGCGCAGTAGATTCCGAGTTAGATTCCGAGTTATGATGTAGGTGCAGTAGATTCCGAGTTAGATTCCGAGTTATGATGTAGGCGCAGTAGATTCCGAGTTAGATTCCGAGTTATGATGTAGGCACAGTAGATTCCGAGTTATGATGTAGGCGCAGTAGATTCCGAGCTAGATTCCGAGTTATGATGTAGGCGCAGTAGATTCCCAGTTATGATGTAGGCGCAGTAGATTCCGAGTTATGATGTAGGCGCAGTAGATTCCGAGTTATGATGTAGGCGCAGTAGATTCCGAGTTAGATTCCGAGTTATGATGTAGGCGCAGTAGATTCCGAGTTAGATTCCGAGTTATGATGTAGGCACAGTAGATTCAGAGTTATGATGTTGGCGCAGTAGATTCCGAGCTAGATTCTGAGTTATGATGTAGGCGCAGTAGATTCCCAGTTATGATGTAGGTGCAGTAGATTCCTAGTTAGATTCCGAGTTATGATGTAGGCACAGTAGATTCCGAGTTAGATTCCGAGTTATGATGTAGGCACAGTAGATTCCGAGTTATGATGTAGGCGCAATAGATTCCGAGTTATGATGTAGGCGCAGTAGATTCTGAGTTAGATTCCGAGTTATGATGTAGGCGCAGTAGATTCTGAGTTATGATGTAGGCGCAGTAGATTCCGAGTTAGATTCCGAGTTATGATGTAGGCGCAGTAGATTCCGAGTTAGATTCCGAGTTATGATGTAGGCGCAGTAGATTCCGAGTTAGATTCCGAGCTATGATGTAGGCGCAGTAGATTCCGAGTTATGATGTAGGCGCAGTAGATTGCGAGTTATGATGTAGGCGCAGTAGATTCCGAGTTATGATGTAGGCGCAGTAGATTCCGAGTTAGATTCCGAGTTATGATGTAGGCACAGTAGATTCCGAGTTATGATGTAGGCGCAGTAGATTCCGAGCTAGATTCCGAGTTATGATGTAGGCGCAGTAGATTCCCAGTTATGATGTAGGCGCAGTAGATTGCCAGTTATGATGTAGGCGCAGTAGATTCCGAGTTATGATGTAGGCGCAGTAGATTCCGAGTTAGATTCCGAGTTATGATGTAGGCGCAGTAGATTCCGAGTTAGATTCCGAGTTATGATGTAGGCGCAGTAGATTCCGAGTTAGATTCCGAGTTATGATGTAGGCGCAGTAGATTCCGAGTTCGATTCCTAGTTATGATGTAGGCGCAGTAGATTACGAGTTAGATTCCGAGTTATGATTTTGGCGCAGTAGATTCCGAGTTATGATGTAGGCGCAGTAGATTCCGAGTTGATTCCGAGTTATGATGTAGGCGCAGTAGATTCCGAGTTAGATTCCGAGTTATGATGTAGGCACAGTAGATTCCGAGTTATGATGTAGGCGCAGTAGATTCCGAGTTATGATGTAGGCGCAGTAGATTCCGAGTTAGATTCCGAGTTATGATGTAGGCGCAGTAGATTCCGAGTTATGATGTAGGCGCAGTAGATTCCGAGTTAGATTCCGAGTTATGATGTAGGCACAGTAGATTCCGAGTTATGATGTAGGCGCAGTAGATTCCGAGTTATGATGTAGGCGCAGTAGATTCCGAGTTATGATGTAGGCGCAGTAGATTCCGAGTTATGATGTAGGCGCAGTAGTTTCCGAGTTAGATTCCGAGTTATGATGTAGGCGCAGTAGATTCCGAGTTAGATTCCGAGTAATGATGTAGGCGCAGGAGATTCCGAGTTAGATTCCGAGTTATGATGTAGGCGCAGTAGATTCCGAGTTAGATTCCGAGTTATGATGTAGGCGCAGTAGATTCCCAGTTATGATGTAGGCGCAGTAGATTCCGAGTTATGATGTAGGCGCAGTAGATTCCGAGCTAGATTCCGAGTTATGATGTAGGCGCAGTAGATTCCCAGTTATGATGTAGGCGCAGTAGATTCCGAGTTATGATGTAGGCGCAGTAGATTCCGAGTTATGATGTAGGCGCAGTAGATTCCGAGTTAGATTCCGAGTTATGATGTAGGCGCAATAGATTCCGAGTTAGATTCCGAGTTATGATGTAGGCACAGTTGATTCCGAGTTATGATGTAGGCGCAGTAGATTCCAAGTTAGATTCCGAGTTATGATGTAGGCACAGTAGATTCCGAGTTATGATGTAGGCGCAATAGATTCCGAGTTATGATGTAGGCGCAGTAGATTCTGAGTGAGATTCCGAGTTATGATGTAGGCGCAGTAGATTCTGAGTTATGATGTAGGCGCAGTAGATTCCGAGTTAGATTCCGAGTTATGATGTAGGCGCAGTAGATTCCGAGTTAGATTCCGAGTTATGATGTAGGCGCAGTAGATTCCGAGTTAGATTCCGAGCTATGATGTAGGCGCAGTAGATTCCGAGTTATGATGTAGGCGCAGTAGATTGCGAGTTATGATGTAGGCGCAGTAGATTCCGAGTTATGATGTAGGTGCAGTAGATTCCCAGTTATGATGTAGGTGCAGTAGATTCCGAGTTAGATTCCGAGTTATGATGTAGGCGCAGTAGATTCCGAGTTAGATTCCGAGTTATGATGTAGGCACAGTAGAGTCCGTGTTATGATGTAGGCGCAGTAGATTCTGAGCTAGATTCCGAGTATGATGTAGGCGCAGTAGATTCCGAGTTATGATGTAGGCGCAGTAGATTCCGAGTTATGATGTAGGCGCAGTAGATTCCGAGCTAGATTCCGAGTTATGATGTAGGCGCAGTAGATTCCCAGTTATGATGTAGCCGCAGTTGATTCCGAGTTAGATTCCGAGTAATGATGTATGCGCAGTAGATTCCGAGTTATGATGTAGGCGCAGTAGATTCCGAGTTAGATTCCGAGTTATGATGTAGGTGCAGTAGATTCCGAGTTAGATTCCGAGTTATGATGTAGGCGCAGTAGATTCCGAGTTAGATTCCGAGTTATGATGTAGGCACAGTAGATTCCGAGTTATGATGTAGGCGCAGTAGATTCCGAGCTAGATTCCGAGTTATGATGTAGGCGCAGTAGATTCCCAGTTATGATGTAGGCGCAGTAGATTCCGAGTTATGATGTAGGCGCAGTAGATTCCGAGTTATGATGTAGGCGCAGTAGATTCCGAGTTAGATTCCGAGTTATGATGTAGGCGCAGTAGATTCCGAGTTAGATTCCGAGTTATGATGTAGGCACAGTAGATTCAGAGTTATGATGTTGGCGCAGTAGATTCCGAGCTAGATTCTGAGTTATGATGTAGGCGCAGTAGATTCCCAGTTATGATGTAGGTGCAGTAGATTCCTAGTTAGATTCCGAGTTATGATGTAGGCACAGTAGATTCCGAGTTAGATTCCGAGTTATGATGTAGGCACAGTAGATTCCGAGTTATGATGTAGGCGCAATAGATTCCGAGTTATGATGTAGGCGCAGTAGATTCTGAGTTAGATTCCGAGTTATGATGTAGGCGCAGTAGATTCTGAGTTATGATGTAGGCGCAGTAGATTCCGAGTTAGATTCCGAGTTATGATGTAGGCGCAGTAGATTCCGAGTTAGATTCCGAGTTATGATGTAGGCGCAGTAGATTCCGAGTTAGATTCCGAGTTATGATGTAGGCGCAGTAGATTCCGAGTTAGATTCCGAGTTATGATGTAGGCGCAGTAGATTCCGAGTTCGATTCCTAGTTATGATGTAGGCGCAGTAGATTCCGAGTTAGATTCCGAGTTATGATGTTGGCGCAGTAGATTCCGAGTTATGATGTAGGCGCAGTAGATTCCGAGTTGATTCCGAGTTATGATGTAGGCGCAGTAGATTCCGAGTTAGATTCCGAGTTTTGATGTAGGCGCAGTAGATTCCGAGTTATGATGTAGGCGCAGTAGATTCCGAGTTAGATTCCGAGTTATGATGTAGGCACAGTAGATTCCGAGTTATGATGTAGGCGCAGTAGATTCCGAGTTATGATGTAGGCGCAGTAGATTCCGAGTTATGATGTAGGCGCAGTAGATTCCGAGTTATGATGTAGGCGCAGTAGTTTCCGAGTTAGATTCCGAGTTATGATGTAGGCGCAGTAGATTCCGAGTTAGATTCCGAGTAATGATGTAGGCGCAGGAGATTGCGAGTTAGATTCCGAGTTATGATGTAGGCGCAGTAGATTCCGAGTTAGATTCCGAGTTATGATGTAGGCGCAGTAGATTCCCAGTTATGATGTAGGCGCAGTAGATTCCGAGTTATGATGTAGGCGCAGTAGATTCCGAGCTAGATTCCGAGTTATGATGTAGGCGCAGTAGATTCCCAGTTATGATGTAGCCGCAGTAGATTCCGAGTTAGATTCCGAGTTATGATGTAGGCGCAGTAGATTCCGAGTTATGATGTAGGCGCAGTAGATTCCGAGTTAGATTCCGAGTTATGATGTAGGTGCAGTAGATTCCGAGTTAGATTCCGAGTTATGATGTAGGCGCAGTAGGTTCCGAGTTAGATTCCGAGTTATGATGTAGGCACAGTAGATTCCGAGTTCGATTCCTAGTTATGATGTAGGCGCAGTAGATTACGAGTTAGATTCCGAGTTATGATGTTGGCGCAGTAGATTCCGAGTTATGATGTAGGCGCAGTAGATTCCGAGTTGATTCCGAGTTATGATGTAGGCGCAGTAGATTCCGAGTTAGATTCCGAGTTTTGATGTAGGCGCAGTAGATTCCGAGTTCGATTCCTAGTTATGATGTAGGCGCAGTAGATTACGAGTTAGATTCCGAGTTATGATGTTGGCGCAGTAGATTCCGAGTTATGATGTAGGCGCAGTAGATTCCGAGTTGATTCCGAGTTATGATGTAGGCGCAGTAGATTCCGAGTTAGATTCCGAGTTTTGATGTAGGCGCAGTAGATTCCGAGTTATGATGTAGGCGCAGTAGATTCCGAGTTAGATTCCGAGTTATGATGTAGGCACAGTAGATTCCGAGTTATGATGTAGGCGCAGTAGATTCCGAGTTATGATGTAGGCGCAGTAGATTCCGAGTTATGATGTAGGCGCAGTAGATTCCGAGTTATGATGTAGGCGCAGTAGTTTCCGAGTTAGATTCCGAGTTATGATGTAGGCGCAGTAGATTCCGAGTTAGATTCCGAGTAATGATGTAGGCGCAGGAGATTGCGAGTTAGATTCCGAGTTATGATGTAGGCGCAGTAGATTCCGAGTTAGATTCCGAGTTATGATGTAGGCGCAGTAGATTCCCAGTTATGATGTAGGCGCAGTAGATTCCGAGTTATGATGTAGGCGCAGTAGATTCCGAGCTAGATTCCGAGTTATGATGTAGGCGCAGTAGATTCCCAGTTATGATGTAGCCGCAGTAGATTCCGAGTTAGATTCCGAGTTATGATGTAGGCGCAGTAGATTCCGAGTTATGATGTAGGCGCAGTAGATTCCGAGTTAGATTCCGAGTTATGATGTAGGTGCAGTAGATTCCGAGTTAGATTCCGAGTTATGATGTAGGCGCAGTAGGTTCCGAGTTAGATTCCGAGTTATGATGTAGGCACAGTAGATTCCGAGTTATGATGTAGGCGCAGTAGATTCCGAGCTAGATTCCGAGTTATGATGTAGGCGCAGTAGATTCCCAGTTATGATGTAGGCGCAGTAGATTCCGAGTTATGATGTAGGCGCAGTAGATTCCGAGTTATGATGTAGGCGCAGTAGATTCCGAGTTAGATTCCGAGTTATGATGTAGGCGCAATAGATTCCGAGTTAGATTCCGAGTTATGATGTAGGCACAGTTGATTCCGAGTTATGATGTAGGCGCAGTAGATTCCGAGCTAGATTCCGAGTTATGATGTAGGCGCAGTAGATTCCCAGTTATGATGTAGGCGCAGTAGATTCCTAGTTAGATTCCGAGTTATGATGTAGGCGCAGTAGATTCCAAGTTAGATTCCGAGTTATGATGTAGGCACAGTAGATTCCGAGTTATGATGTAGGCGCAATAGATTCCGAGTTATGATGTAGGCGCAGTAGATTCTGAGTGAGATTCCGAGTTATGATGTAGGCGCAGTAGATTCTGAGTTATGATGTAGGCGCAGTAGATTCCGAGTTAGATTCCGAGTTATGATGTAGGCGCAGTAGATTCCGAGTTAGATTCCGAGTTATGATGTAGGCGCAGTAGATTCCGAGTTAGATTCCGAGCTATGATGTAGGCGCAGTAGATTCCGAGTTATGATGTAGGCGCAGTAGATTGCGAGTTATGATGTAGGCGCAGTAGATTCCGAGTTATGATGTAGGCGCAGTAGATTCCGAGTTAGATTCCGAGTTATGATGTAGGCGCAGTAGATTCCGAGTTAGATTCCGAGTTATGATGTAGGCGCAGTAGATTCCGAGTTAGATTCCGAGTTATGATGTAGGCGCAGTAGATTCCGAGTTAGATTCCGAGTTATGATGTAGGCGCAGTAGATTCTGAGTTAGATTCCGAGTTATGATGTAGGTGCAGTAGATTCCGAGTTCGATTCCTAGTTATGATGTAGGCGCAGTAGATTACGAGTTAGATTCCGAGTTATGATGTTGGCGCAGTAGATTCCGAGTTATGATGTAGGCGCAGTAGATTCCGAGTTGATTCCGAGTTATGATGTAGGCGCAGTAGATTCCGAGTTAGATTCCGAGTTATGATGTAGGCACAGTAGATTCCGAGTTATGATGTAGGCGCAGTAGATTCCGAGTTATGATGTAGGCGCAGTAGATTCCGAGTTAGATTCCGAGTTATGATGTAGGCGCAGTAGATTCCGAGTTATGATGTAGGCGCAGTAGATTCCGAGTTAGATTCCGAGTTATGATGTAGGCGCAGTAGATTCCGAGTTAGATTCCGAGTTATGATGTAGGCGCAGTAGATTCCGAGTTAGATTCCGAGTTATGATGTAGGCGCAGTAGATTCCGAGTTCGATTCCTAGTTATGATGTAGGCGCAGTAGATTACGAGTTAGATTCCGAGTTATGATGTTGGCGCAGTAGATTCCGAGTTATGATGTAGGCGCAGTAGATTCCGAGTTGATTCCGAGTTATGATGTAGGCGCAGTAGATTCCGAGTTAGATTCCGAGTTATGATGTAGGCACAGTAGATTCCGAGTTATGATGTAGGCGCAGTAGATTCCGAGTTATGATGTAGGCGCAGTAGATTCCGAGTTAGATTCCGAGTTATGATGTAGGCGCAGTAGATTCCGAGTTATGATGTAGGCGCAGTAGATTCCGAGTTAGATTCCGAGTTATGATGTAGGCACAGTAGATTCCGAGTTATGATGTAGGCGCAGTAGATTCCGAGTTATGATGTAGGCGCAGTAGATTCCGAGTTATGATGTAGGCGCAGTAGTTTCCGAGTTAGATTCCGAGTTATGATGTAGGCGCAGTAGATTCCGAGTTAGATTCCGAGTAATGATGTAGGCGCAGGAGATTCCGAGTTAGATTCCGAGTTATGATGTAGGCGCAGTAGATTCCGAGTTAGATTCCGAGTTATGATGTAGGCGCAGTAGATTCCCAGTTATGATGTAGGCGCAGTAGATTCCGAGTTATGATGTAGGCGCAGTAGATTCCGAGCTAGATTCCGAGTTATGATGTAGGCGCAGTAGATTCCCAGTTATGATGTAGCCGCAGTAGATTCCGAGTTAGATTCCGAGTAATGATGTATGCGCAGTAGATTCCGAGTTATGATGTAGGCGCAGTAGATTCCGAGTTAGATTCCGAGTTATGATGTAGGTGCAGTAGATTCCGAGTTAGATTCCGAGTTATGATGTAGGCACAGTAGATTCCGAGTTAGATTCCGAGTTATGATGTAGGCACAGTAGATTCCGAGTTATGATGTAGGCGCAGTAGATTCCGAGCTAGATTCCGAGTTATGATGTAGGCGCAGTAGATTCCCAGTTATGATGTAGGCGCAGTAGATTCCGAGTTATGATGTAGGCGCAGTAGATTCCGAGTTATGATGTAGGCGCAGTAGATTCCGAGTTAGATTCCGAGTTATGATGTAGGCGCAATAGATTCCGAGTTAGATTCCGAGTTATGATGTAGGCACAGTAGATTCCGAGTTATGATGTAGGCGCAGTAGATTCCGAGTTAGATTCCGAGTTATGATGTAGGCGCAGTAGATTCCCAGTTATGATGTAGGCGCAGTAGATTCCTAGTTAGATTCCGAGTTATGATGTAGGCGCAGTAGATTCCAAGTTAGATTCCGAGTTATGATGTAGGCACAGTAGATTCCGAGTTATGATGTAGGCGCAATAGATTCAGAGTTATGATGTAGGCGCAGTAGATTCTGAGTTAGATTCCGAGTTATGATGTAGGCGCAGTAGATTCTGAGTTATGATGTAGGCGCAGTAGATTCCGAGTTAGGTTCCGAGTTATGATGTAGGCGCAGTAGATTCCGAGTTAGATTCCGAGTAATGATGTAGGCGCAGTAGATTCCGAGTTAGATTCCGAGCTATGATGTAGGCGCAGTAGATTCCGAGTTATGATGTAGGCGCAGTAGATTGCGAGTTATGATGTAGGCGCAGTAGATTCCGAGTTATGATGTAGGCGCAGTAGATTCCGAGTTAGATTCCGAGTTAAGATGTAGGCGCAGTAGATTCCGAGTTAGATTCCGAGTTATGATGTAGGCGCAGTAGATTCCGAGTTAGATTCCGAGTTATGATGTAGGCGCAGAAGATTCCGAGTTAGATTCCGAGTTATGATGTAGGTGCAGTAGATTCCGAGTTCGATTCCTAGTTATGATGTAGGCGCAGTAGATTACGAGTTAGATTCCGAGTTATGATGTAGGCACAGTAGATTCCGAGTTATGATGTAGGCGCAATAGATTCCGAGTTATGATGTAGGCGCAGTAGATTCCGAGTTAGATTCCGAGTTATGATGTAGGCGCAGTTGATTCCGAGTTATGATGTAGGCGCAGTAGATTCCGAGTTAGATTCCGAGTTATGATGTAGGCGCAGTAGATTCCGAGTTAGATTCCGAGTTATGATGTAGGCGCAGTAGATTCTGAGTTAGATTCCGAGTTATGATGTAGGCGCAGTAGATTGCGAGTTATGATGTAGGCGCAGTAGATTCCGAGTTAGATTCCGAGTTATGATGTAGGCGCAGTAGATTCCGAGTTCGATTCCTAGTTATGATGTAGGCGCAGTAGATTACGAGTTAGATTCCGAGTTATGATGTTGGCGCAGTAGATTCCGAGTTATGATGTAGGCGCAGTAGATTCCGAGTTGATTCCGAGTTATGATGTAGGCGCAGTAGATTCCGAGTTAGATTCCGAGTTATGATGTAGGCACAGTAGATTCCGAGTTATGATGTAGGCGCAGTAGATTCCGAGTTATGATGTAGGCGCAGTAGATTCCGAGTTAGATTCCGAGTTATGATGTAGGAGCAGTAGATTCCGAGTTATGATGTAGGCGCAGTAGATTCCGAGTTAGATTCCGAGTTATGATGTAGGCGCAGTAGATTCCGAGTTAGATTCCGAGTTATGATGTAGGCGCAGTAGATTCCGAGTTAGATTCCGAGTTATGATGTAGGCACAGTAGATTCCGAGTTATGATGTAGGCGCAGTAGATTCCGAGTTATGATGTAGGCGCAGTAGATTCCGAGTTATGATGTAGGCGCAGTAGATTCTGAGTTAGATTCCGAGTTATGATGTAGGCGCAGTAGATTCTGAGTTATGATGTAGGCGCAGTAGTTTCCGAGTTAGATTCCGAGTTATGATGTAGGCGCAGTAGATTCCGAGTTAGATTCCGAGTAATGATGTAGGCGCAGGAGATTCCGAGTTAGATTCCGAGTTATGATGTAGGCGCAGTAGATTCCGAGTTATGTTGTAGACGCAGTAGATTCCGAGTTAGATTCCGAGTTATGATGTAGGCGCAGTAGATTCCGAGTTATGATGTAGGCGCAGTAGATTCCGAGTTATGATGTAGGCGCAGTAGATTCCGAGCTAGATTCCGAGTTATGATGTAGGCGCAGTAGATTCCGAGTTATGATGTAGGCGCAGTAGATTCCGAGTTAGATTCCGAGTTATGACGTAGGCGCAGTAGATTCCGAGTTATGATGTTGGCACAGTAGATTCAGAGTTATGATGTAGGCGCAGTAGATTCCGAGCTAGATTCCGAGTTATGATGTAGGCGCAGTAGATTCCCAGTTATGATGTAGGCGCAGTAGATTCCGAGTTAGATTCCGAGTTATGATGTAGGCGCTGTAGATTCTGAGTTAGATTCCGAGTTATGATGTAGGCACAGTAGATTCCGAGTTATGATGTAGGCGCAATAGTTTCCGAGTTATGATGTAGGCGCAGTAGATTCCGATTTAGATTCCGAGTTATGATGTAGGCGCAGTTGATTCCGAGTTATGATGTAGGCGCAGTAGATTCCGAGTTAGATTCCGAGTTATGATGTAGGCGCAGTAGATTCCGAGTTAGATTCCGAGTTATGATGTTGGCGCAGTAGATTCCGAGTTAGATTCCGAGTTATGATGTAGGTGCAGTAGATTGCGAGTTATGATGTAGGCGCAGTAGATTCCGAGTTATGATGTAGGCGCAGTAGATTCCGAGTTAGATTCCGAGTTATGATGTAGGCGCAGTAGATTCCGAGTTATGATGTAGGCACAGTAGATTCCGAGTTAGATTCCGAGTTATGATGTAGGCGCAGTAGATTCCGAGTTAGATTCCGAGTTATGATGTAGGCGCAGTAGATTCCGAGTTATGATGTAGGCGCAGTAGATTCCTAGTTTTGATGTAGGCGCAGTAGATTCCGAGTTAAATTCCGAGTTTATATGTAGGCGCAGTAGATTCCGAGTTATGATGTAGGCGCAGTAGATTCCGAGTTAAGATGTAGGCGCAGTAGATTCCGAGTAATGATGTAGGCGCAGGAGATTCCGAGTTAGATTCCGAGTTATGATGTAGGCGCAGTAGATTCCGAGTTATGATGTAGGCGCAGTAGATTCCGAGTTAGATTCCGAGTTATCATGTAGGCGCAGTTGATTCCGAGTTATGATGTATGCGCAGTAGATTCCGAGTTATGATGTAGGCGCAGTAGATTCCGAGTTATGATGTAGGCGCAGTAGATTCCGAGTTAGATTCCGAGTTATGATGTAGGCGCAGTAGATTCCGAGTTAGATTCCGAGTTATGATGTAGGCGCAGTAGATTCCGAGTTATGATATATGCGCAGTAGATTCCGAGTTATGATGTAGGCGCAGTAGATTCCGAGTTATGATGTAGGCGCAGTAGATTCCGAGTTATGATGTAGGCGCAGTAGATTCCGAGTTAGATTCCGAGTTATGATGTAGGCGCAGTAGATTCCGAGTTAGATTCCGAGTTATGATGTAGGCACAGTAGATTCTGAGTTATGATGTAGGCACAGTAGATTCCGAGCTAGATTCCGAGTTATGATGTAGGCGCAGTAGATTCCCAGTTATGATGTAGGCGCAGTAGATTCCGAATTAGATTCCGAGTTATGATGTAGGCGCAGTAGATTCCGAGTTATGATGTAGGCGCAGTAGATTCCGAGTTATGATGTATGCGCAGTAGACTCCGAGTTATGATGTAGGCGCAGTAGATTCCGAGTTAGATTCCGAGTTATGATGTAGGCGCAGTAGATTCCGAGTTATGATGTAGGTGCAGTAGATTCCGAGTTAGATTCCGAGTTATGATGTAGGCGCAGTAGATTCCGAGTTAGATTCCGAGTTATGATGTAGGCACAGTAGATTCCGAGTTATGATGTAGGCGCAGTAGATTCCGAGTTATGATGTAGGCGCAGTAGATTCCGAGCTAGATTCCGAGTTATGATGTAGGCGCAGTAGATTCCCAGTTATGATGTAGGCGCAGTAGATTCCGAGTTAGATTCCGAGTAATGATGTATGCGCAGTAGATTCCGAGTTATGATGTAGGCGCAGTAGATTCCGAGTTAGATTCCGAGTTATGATGTAGGCGCAGTAGATTCCGAGTTATGATGTAGGCGCAGTAGATTCCGAGTTATGATGTAGGCGCAGTAGATTCCGAGTTAGATTCCGAGTTATGATGTAGGCGCAGTAGATTCCGAGTTAGATTCCGAGTTATGATGTAGGCACAGTAGATTCCGAGTTATGATGTAGGCGCAGTAGATTCCGAGCTAGATTCCGAGTTATGATGTAGGCGCAGTAGATTCCCAGTTATGATGTAGGCGCAGTAGATTCCCAGTTATGATGTAGGCGCAGTAGATTCCGAGTTATGATGTAGGCGCAGTAGATTCCGAGTTATGATGTAGGCGCAGTAGATTCCGAGTTAGATTCCGAGTTATGATGTAGGCGCAATAGATTCCGAGTTAGATTCCGAGTTATGATGTAGGCACAGTAGATTCCGAGTTATGATGTAGGCGCAGTAGATTCCGAGTTAGATTCCGAGTTATGATGTAGGCGCAGTAGATTCCCAGTTATGATGTAGGCGCAGTAGATTCCTAGTTAGATTCCGAGTTATGATGTAGGCGCAGTAGATTCCAAGTTAGATTCCGAGTTATGATGTAGGCACAGTAGATTCCGAGTTATGATGTAGGCGCAATAGATTCAGAGTTATGATGTAGGCGCAGTAGATTCTGAGTTAGATTCCGAGTTATGATGTAGGCGCAGTAGATTCTGAGTTATGATGTAGGCGCAGTAGATTCCGAGTTAGATTCCGAGTTATGATGTAGGCGCAGTAGATTCCGAGTTAGATTCCGAGTAATGATGTAGGCGCAGTAGATTCCGAGTTAGATTCCGAGCTATGATGTAGGCGCAGTAGATTCCGAGTTATGATGTAGGCGCAGTAGATTGCGAGTTATGATGTAGGCGCAGTAGATTCCGAGTTATGATGTAGGCGCAGTAGATTCCGAGTTAGATTCCGAGTTAAGATGTAGGCGCAGTAGATTCCGAGTTAGATTCCGAGTTATGATGTAGGCGCAGTAGATTCCGAGTTAGATTCCGAGTTATGATGTAGGCGCAGAAGATTCCGAGTTAGATTCCGAGTTATGATGTAGGTGCAGTAGATTCCGAGTTCGATTCCTAGTTATGATGTAGGCGCAGTAGATTACGAGTTAGATTCCGAGTTATGATGTAGGCACAGTAGATTCCGAGTTATGATGTAGGCGCAATAGATTCCGAGTTATGATGTAGGCGCAGTAGATTCCGAGTTAGATTCCGAGTTATGATGTAGGCGCAGTTGATTCCGAGTTATGATGTAGGCGCAGTAGATTCCGAGTTAGATTCCGAGTTATGATGTAGGCGCAGTAGATTCCGAGTTAGATTCCGAGTTATGATGTAGGCGCAGTAGATTCTGAGTTAGATTCCGAGTTATGATGTAGGCGCAGTAGATTGCGAGTTATGATGTAGGCGCAGTAGATTCCGAGTTAGATTCCGAGTTATGATGTAGGCGCAGTAGATTCCGAGTTCGATTCCTAGTTATGATGTAGGCGCAGTAGATTACGAGTTAGATTCCGAGTTATGATGTTGGCGCAGTAGATTCCGAGTTATGATGTAGGCGCAGTAGATTCCGAGTTGATTCCGAGTTATGATGTAGGCGCAGTAGATTCCGAGTTAGATTCCGAGTTATGATGTAGGCACAGTAGATTCCGAGTTATGATGTAGGCGCAGTAGATTCCGAGTTATGATGTAGGCGCAGTAGATTCCGAGTTAGATTCCGAGTTATGATGTAGGAGCAGTAGATTCCGAGTTATGATGTAGGCGCAGTAGATTCCGAGTTAGATTCCGAGTTATGATGTAGGCGCAGTAGATTCCGAGTTAGATTCCGAGTTATGATGTAGGCGCAGTAGATTCCGAGTTAGATTCCGAGTTATGATGTAGGCACAGTAGATTCCGAGTTATGATGTAGGCGCAGTAGATTCCGAGTTATGATGTAGGCGCAGTAGATTCCGAGTTATGATGTAGGCGCAGTAGATTCTGAGTTAGATTCCGAGTTATGATGTAGGCGCAGTAGATTCTGAGTTATGATGTAGGCGCAGTAGTTTCCGAGTTAGATTCCGAGTTATGATGTAGGCGCAGTAGATTCCGAGTTAGATTCCGAGTAATGATGTAGGCGCAGGAGATTCCGAGTTAGATTCCGAGTTATGATGTAGGCGCAGTAGATTCCGAGTTATGTTGTAGACGCAGTAGATTCCGAGTTAGATTCCGAGTTATGATGTAGGCGCAGTAGATTCCGAGTTATGATGTAGGCGCAGTAGATTCCGAGTTATGATGTAGGCGCAGTAGATTCCGAGCTAGATTCCGAGTTATGATGTAGGCGCAGTAGATTCCGAGTTATGATGTAGGCGCAGTAGATTCCGAGTTAGATTCCGAGTTATGACGTAGGCGCAGTAGATTCCGAGTTATGATGTTGGCACAGTAGATTCAGAGTTATGATGTAGGCGCAGTAGATTCCGAGCTAGATTCCGAGTTATGATGTAGGCGCAGTAGATTCCCAGTTATGATGTAGGCGCAGTAGATTCCGAGTTAGATTCCGAGTTATGATGTAGGCGCTGTAGATTCTGAGTTAGATTCCGAGTTATGATGTAGGCACAGTAGATTCCGAGTTATGATGTAGGCGCAATAGTTTCCGAGTTATGATGTAGGCGCAGTAGATTCCGATTTAGATTCCGAGTTATGATGTAGGCGCAGTTGATTCCGAGTTATGATGTAGGCGCAGTAGATTCCGAGTTAGATTCCGAGTTATGATGTAGGCGCAGTAGATTCCGAGTTAGATTCCGAGTTATGATGTTGGCGCAGTAGATTCCGAGTTAGATTCCGAGTTATGATGTAGGTGCAGTAGATTGCGAGTTATGATGTAGGCGCAGTAGATTCCGAGTTATGATGTAGGCGCAGTAGATTCCGAGTTAGATTCCGAGTTATGATGTAGGCGCAGTAGATTCCGAGTTATGATGTAGGCACAGTAGATTCCGAGTTAGATTCCGAGTTATGATGTAGGCGCAGTAGATTCCGAGTTAGATTCCGAGTTATGATGTAGGCGCAGTAGATTCCGAGTTATGATGTAGGCGCAGTAGATTCCTAGTTTTGATGTAGGCGCAGTAGATTCCGAGTTAAATTCCGAGTTTATATGTAGGCGCAGTAGATTCCGAGTTATGATGTAGGCGCAGTAGATTCCGAGTTAAGATGTAGGCGCAGTAGATTCCGAGTAATGATGTAGGCGCAGGAGATTCCGAGTTAGATTCCGAGTTATGATGTAGGCGCAGTAGATTCCGAGTTATGATGTAGGCGCAGTAGATTCCGAGTTAGATTCCGAGTTATCATGTAGGCGCAGTTGATTCCGAGTTATGATGTATGCGCAGTAGATTCCGAGTTATGATGTAGGCGCAGTAGATTCCGAGTTATGATGTAGGCGCAGTAGATTCCGAGTTAGATTCCGAGTTATGATGTAGGCGCAGTAGATTCCGAGTTAGATTCCGAGTTATGATGTAGGCGCAGTAGATTCCGAGTTATGATATATGCGCAGTAGATTCCGAGTTATGATGTAGGCGCAGTAGATTCCGAGTTATGATGTAGGCGCAGTAGATTCCGAGTTATGATGTAGGCGCAGTAGATTCCGAGTTAGATTCCGAGTTATGATGTAGGCGCAGTAGATTCCGAGTTAGATTCCGAGTTATGATGTAGGCACAGTAGATTCTGAGTTATGATGTAGGCACAGTAGATTCCGAGCTAGATTCCGAGTTATGATGTAGGCGCAGTAGATTCCCAGTTATGATGTAGGCGCAGTAGATTCCGAATTAGATTCCGAGTTATGATGTAGGCGCAGTAGATTCCGAGTTATGATGTAGGCGCAGTAGATTCCGAGTTATGATGTATGCGCAGTAGACTCCGAGTTATGATGTAGGCGCAGTAGATTCCGAGTTAGATTCCGAGTTATGATGTAGGCGCAGTAGATTCCGAGTTATGATGTAGGTGCAGTAGATTCCGAGTTAGATTCCGAGTTATGATGTAGGCGCAGTAGATTCCGAGTTAGATTCCGAGTTATGATGTAGGCACAGTAGATTCCGAGTTATGATGTAGGCGCAGTAGATTCCGAGTTATGATGTAGGCGCAGTAGATTCCGAGCTAGATTCCGAGTTATGATGTAGGCGCAGTAGATTCCCAGTTATGATGTAGGCGCAGTAGATTCCGAGTTAGATTCCGAGTAATGATGTATGCGCAGTAGATTCCGAGTTATGATGTAGGCGCAGTAGATTCCGAGTTAGATTCCGAGTTATGATGTAGGCGCAGTAGATTCCGAGTTATGATGTAGGCGCAGTAGATTCCGAGTTATGATGTAGGCGCAGTAGATTCCGAGTTAGATTCCGAGTTATGATGTAGGCGCAGTAGATTCCGAGTTAGATTCCGAGTTATGATGTAGGCACAGTAGATTCCGAGTTATGATGTAGGCGCAGTAGATTCCGAGCTAGATTCCGAGTTATGATGTAGGCGCAGTAGATTCCCAGTTATGATGTAGGCGCAGTAGATTCCGAGTTATGATGTAGGCGCAGTAGATTCCGAGTTAGATTCCGAGTTATGATGTAGGCGCAGTAGATTCCGAGTTAGATTCCGAGTTATGATGTAGGCACAGTGGATTCCGAGTTATGATGTAGGCGCAGTAGATTCCGAGCTAGATTCCGAGTTATGATGTAGGCGCAGTAGATTCCGAGTTATGATGTAGGCGCAGTAGATTCCGAGTTAGATTCCGAGTTATGATGTAGGCGCAGTAGATTCCGAGTTCGATTCCGAGTTATGATGTAGGCACAGTAGATTCCGAGTTATGATGTAGGCGCAATAGATTCCGAGTTATGATGTAGGCGCAATAGATTCCGAGTTAGATTCCGATTTATGATGTAGGCGCAGTAGATTCCGAGTTAGATTTCGAGTTATGATGTAGGCGCAGTAGATTCCGAGTTATGATGTAGGCGCAGTAGATTCCGAGTTATGATGTAGGCGCAGTAGATTCCGAGTTAGATTCCGAGTTATGATGTAGGCGCAGTAGATTCCGAGTTATGATGTAGGCGCAGTAGTTTCCGAGTTAGATTCCGAGTTATGATGTAGGCGCAGTAGATTCCGAGTTAGATTCCGAGTAATGATGTAGGCGCAGGAGATTCCGAGTTAGATTCCGAGTTATGATGTAGGCGCAGTAGATTCCGAGTTATGATGTAGGCGCAGTAGATTCCGAGCTAGATTCCGAGTTATGATGTAGGCGCAGTAGATTCCCAGTTATGATGTAGCCGCAGTAGATTCCGAGTTAGATTCCGAGTAATGATGTATGCGCAGTAGATTCCGAGTTATGATGTAGGCGCAGTAGATTCCGAGTTAGATTCCGAGTTATGATGTAGGTGCAGTAGATTCCGAGTTAGATTCCGAGTTATGATGTAGGCACAGTAGATTCCGAGTTCGATTCCGAGTTATGATGTAGGCACAGTAGATTCCGAGTTATGATATAGGCGCAGTAGATTCCGAGCTAGATTCCGAGTTATGATGTAGGCGCAGTAGATTCCCAGTTATGATGTAGGCGCAGTAGATTCCGAGTTATGATGTAGGCGCAGTAGATTCCGAGTTATGATGTAGGCGCAGTAGATTCCGAGTTAGATTCCGAGTTATGATGTAGGCGCAATAGATTCCGAGTTAGATTCCGAGTTATGATGTAGGCACAGTAGATTCCGAGTTATGATGTAGGCGCAGTAGATTCCGAGTTAGATTCCGAGTTATGATGTAGGCGCAGTAGATTCCCAGTTATGATGTAGGCGCAGTAGATTCCTAGTTAGATTCCGAGTTATGATGTAGGCGCAGTAGATTCCAAGTTAGATTCCGAGTTATGATGTAGGCACAGTAGATTCCGAGTTATGATGTAGGCGCAATAGATTCAGAGTTATGATGTAGGCGCAGTAGATTCTGAGTTAGATTCCGAGTTATGATGTAGGCGCAGTAGATTCTGAGTTATGATGTAGGCGCAGTAGATTCCGAGTTAGATTCCGAGTTATGATGTAGGCGCAGTAGATTCCGAGTTAGATTCCGAGTAATGATGTAGGCGCAGTAGATTCCGAGTTAGATTCCGAGCTATGATGTAGGCGCAGTAGATTCCGAGTTATGATGTAGGCGCAGTAGATTGCGAGTTATGATGTAGGCGCAGTAGATTCCGAGTTATGATGTAGGCGCAGTAGATTCCGAGTTAGATTCCGAGTTATGATGTAGGCGCAGTAGATTCCGAGTTAGATTCCGAGTTATGATGTAGGCGCAGTAGATTCCGAGTTAGATTCCGAGTTATGATGTAGGCGCAGAAGATTCCGAGTTAGATTCCGAGTTATGATGTAGGTGCAGTAGATTCCGAGTTCGATTCCTAGTTATGATGTAGGCGCAGTAGATTACGAGTTAGATTCCGAGTTATGATGTAGGCACAGTAGATTCCGAGTTATGATGTAGGCGCAATAGATTCCGAGTTATGATGTAGGCGCAGTAGATTCCGAGTTAGATTCCGAGTTATGATGTAGGCGCAGTTGATTCCGAGTTATGATGTAGGCGCATTAGATTCCGAGTTAGATTCCGAGTTATGATGTAGGCGCAGTAGATTCCGAGTTAGATTCCGAGTTATGATGTAGGCGCAGTAGATTCTGAGTTAGATTCCGAGTTATGATGTAGGCGCAGTAGATTGCGAGTTATGATGTAGGCGCAGTAGATTCCGAGTTAGATTCCGAGTTATGATGTAGGCGCAGTAGATTCCGAGTTCGATTCCTAGTTATGATGTAGGCGCAGTAGATTACGAGTTAGATTCCGAGTTATGATGTTGGCGCAGTAGATTCCGAGTTATGATGTAGGCGCAGTAGATTCCGAGTTGATTCCGAGTTATGATGTAGGCGCAGTAGATTCCGAGTTAGATTCCGAGTTATGATGTAGGCTCAGTAGATTCCGAGTTATGATGTAGGCGCAGTAGATTCCGAGTTATGATGTAGGCGCAGTAGATTCCGAGTTAGATTCCGAGTTATGATGTAGGAGCAGTAGATTCCGAGTTATGATGTAGGCGCAGTAGATTCCGAGTTAGATTCCGAGTTATGATGTAGGCGCAGTAGATTCCGAGTTAGATTCCGAGTTATGATGTAGGCGCAGTAGATTCCGAGTTAGATTCCGAGTTATGATGTAGGCACAGTAGATTCCGAGTTATGATGTAGGCGCAGTAGATTCCGAGTTATGATGTAGGCGCAGTAGATTCCGAGTTATGATGTAGGCGCAGTAGATTCTGAGTTAGATTCCGAGTTATGATGTAGGCGCAGTAGATTCTGAGTTATGATGTAGGCGCAGTAGTTTCCGAGTTAGATTCCGAGTTATGATGTAGGCGCAGTAGATTCCGAGTTAGATTCCGAGTAATGATGTAGGCGCAGGAGATTCCGAGTTAGATTCCGAGTTATGATGTAGGCGCAGTAGATTCCGAGTTATGTTGTAGACGCAGTAGATTCCGAGTTAGATTCCGAGTTATGATGTAGGCGCAGTAGATTCCGAGTTATGATGTAGGCGCAGTAGATTCCGAGTTATGATGTAGGCGCAGTAGATTCCGAGCTAGATTCCGAGTTATGATGTAGGCGCAGTAGATTCCGAGTTATGATGTAGGCGCAGTAGATTCCGAGTTAGATTCCGAGTTATGACGTAGGCGCAGTAGATTCCGAGTTATGATGTTGGCACAGTAGATTCAGAGTTATGATGTAGGCGCAGTAGATTCCGAGCTAGATTCCGAGTTATGATGTAGGCGCAGTAGATTCCCAGTTATGATGTAGGCGCAGTAGATTCCGAGTTAGATTCCGAGTTATGATGTAGGCGCTGTAGATTCTGAGTTAGATTCCGAGTTATGATGTAGGCACAGTAGATTCCGAGTTATGATGTAGGCGCAATAGTTTCCGAGTTATGATGTAGGCGCAGTAGATTCCGATTTAGATTCCGAGTTATGATGTAGGCGCAGTTGATTCCGAGTTATGATGTAGGCGCAGTAGATTCCGAGTTAGATTCCGAGTTATGATGTAGGCGCAGTAGATTCCGAGTTAGATTCCGAGTTATGATGTAGGCGCAGTAGATTCCGAGTTAGATTCCGAGTTATGATGTAGGTGCAGTAGATTGCGAGTTATGATGTAGGCGCAGTAGATTCCGAGTTATGATGTAGGCGCAGTAGATTCCGAGTTAGATTCCGAGTTATGATGTAGGCGCAGTAGATTCCGAGTTATGATGTAGGCACAGTAGATTCCGAGTTAGATTCCGAGTTATGATGTAGGCGCAGTAGATTCCGAGTTAGATTCCGAGTTATGATGTAGGCGCAGTAGATTCCGAGTTATGATGTAGGCGCAGTAGATTCCTAGTTTTGATGTAGGCGCAGTAGATTCCGAGTTAAATTCCGAGTTTATATGTAGGCGCAGTAGATTCCGAGTTATGATGTAGGCGCAGTAGATTCCGAGTTAAGATGTAGGCGCAGTAGATTCCGAGTAATGATGTAGGCGCAGGAGATTCCGAGTTAGATTCCGAGTTATGATGTAGGCGCAGTAGATTCCGAGTTATGATGTAGGCGCAGTAGAATCCGAGTTAGATTCCGAGTTATGATGTAGGCGCAGTTGATTCCGAGTTATGATGTATGCGCAGTAGATTCCGAGTTATGATGTAGGCGCAGTAGATTCCGAGTTATGATGTAGGCGCAGTAGATTCCGAGTTAGATTCCGAGTTATGATGTAGGCGCAGTAGATTCCGAGTTAGATTCCGAGTTATGATGTAGGCGCAGTAGATTCCGAGTTATGATATATGCGCAGTAGATTCCGAGTTATGATGTAGGCGCAGTAGATTCCGAGTTATGATGTAGGCGCAGTAGATTCCGAGTTATGATGTAGGCGCAGTAGATTCCGAGTTAGATTCCGAGTTATGATGTAGGCGCAGTAGATTCCGAGTTAGATTCCGAGTTATGATGTAGGCACAGTAGATTCTGAGTTATGATGTAGGCACAGTAGATTCCGAGCTAGATTCCGAGTTATGATGTAGGCGCAGTAGATTCCCAGTTATGATGTAGGCGCAGTAGATTCCGAATTAGATTCCGAGTTATGATGTAGGCGCAGTAGATTCCGAGTTATGATGTAGGCGCAGTAGATTCCGAGTTAGATTCCGAGTTATGATGTAGGCGCAGTAGATTCCGAGTTATGATGTATGCGCAGTAGACTCCGAGTTATGATGTAGGCGCAGTAGATTCCGAGTTAGATTCCGAGTTATGATGTAGGCGCAGTAGATTCCGAGTTATGATGTAGGTGCAGTAGATTCCGAGTTAGATTCCGAGTTATGATGTAGGCGCAGTAGATTCCGAGTTAGATTCCGAGTTATGATGTAGGCACAGTAGATTCCGAGTTATGATGTAGGCGCAGTAGATTCCGAGTTATGATGTAGGCGCAGTAGATTCCGAGCTAGATTCCGAGTTATGATGTAGGCGCAGTAGATTCCCAGTTATGATGTAGGCGCAGTAGATTCCGAGTTAGATTCCGAGTAATGATGTATGCGCAGTAGATTCCGAGTTATGATGTAGGCGCAGTAGATTCCGAGTTAGATTCCGAGTTATGATGTAGGCGCAGTAGATTCCGAGTTATGATGTAGGCGCAGTAGATTCCGAGTTATGATGTAGGCGCAGTAGATTCCGAGTTAGATTCCGAGTTATGATGTAGGCGCAGTAGATTCCGAGTTAGATTCCGAGTTATGATGTAGGCACAGTAGATTCCGAGTTATGATGTAGGCGCAGTAGATTCCGAGCTAGATTCCGAGTTATGATGTAGGCGCAGTAGATTCCCAGTTATGATGTAGGCGCAGTAGATTCCGAGTTATGATGTAGGCGCAGTAGATTCCGAGTTAGATTCCGAGTTATGATGTAGGCGCAGTAGATTCCGAGTTAGATTCCGAGTTATGATGTAGGCACAGTGGATTCCGAGTTATGATGTAGGCGCAGTAGATTCCGAGCTAGATTCCGAGTTATGATGTAGGCGCAGTAGATTCCGAGTTATGATGTAGGCGCAGTAGATTCCGAGTTAGATTCCGAGTTATGATGTAGGCGCAGTAGATTCCGAGTTCGATTCCGAGTTATGATGTAGGCACAGTAGATTCCGAGTTATGATGTAGGCGCAATAGATTCCGAGTTATGATGTAGGCGCAATAGATTCCGAGTTAGATTCCGATTTATGATGTAGGCGCAGTAGATTCCGAGTTAGATTTCGAGTTATGATGTAGGCGCAGTAGATTCCGAGTTATGATGTAGGCGCAGTAGATTCCGAGTTATGATGTAGGCGCAGTAGATTCCGAGTTAGATTCCGAGTTATGATGTAGGCGCAGTAGATTCCGAGTTCGATTCCGAGTTATGATGTAGGCACAGTAGATTCCGAGTTATGATGTAGGCGCAATAGATTCCGAGTTATGATGTAGGCGCAATAGATTCCGAGTTAGATTCCGATTTATGATGTAGGCGCAGTAGATTCCGAGTTAGATTTCGAGTTATGATGTAGGCGCAGTAGATTCCGAGTTATGATGTAGGCGCAGTAGATTCCGAGTTATGATGTAGGCGCAGTAGATTCCGAGTTATGATGTAGGCGCAGTAGATTCCGAGTTATGATGTAGGCGCAGTAGTTTCCGAGTTAGATTCCGAGTTATGATGTAGGCGCAGTAGATTCCGAGTTAGATTCCGAGTAATGATGTAGGCGCAGGAGATTCCGAGTTAGATTCCGAGTTATGATGTAGGCGCAGTAGATTCCGAGTTATGATGTAGGCGCAGTAGATTCCGATTTAGATTCCGAGTTATGATGTAGGCGCAGTAGATTCCGAGTTCGATTCCGAGTTATGATGTAGGCGCAGTAGATTCCGAGTTATGATGTAGGCGCAGTAGATTCCTAGTTTTGATGTAGGCGCAGTAGATTCCGAGTTAGATTCCGAGTTATGATGTAGGCGCAGAAGATTCCGAGTTATGATGTAGGCGCAGTAGATTCCGAGTTATGATGTAGGCGCAGTAGATTCCGAATTAGAATTAGATTCCGAGTTATGATGTAGGCGCAGTAGATTCCGAGTTATGATGTAGGCGCAGTAGATTCCGAGTTAGATTCCGAGTTATGATGTAGGCGCAGTAGATTCCGAGTTATGATGTATGCGCAGTATATTCCGAGTTATGATGTAGGCGCAGTAGATTCCGAGTTAGATTCCGAGTTATGATGTAGGCGCAGTAGATTCCGAGTTATGATGTAGGCGCAGTAGATTCCGAGTTATGATGTAGGTGCAGTAGATTCCGAGTTAGATTCCGAGTTATGATGTAGGCGCAGTAGATTCCGAGTTATGATGTAGGCGCAGTAGATTCCGAGTTAGATTCCGAGTTATGATGTAGGCGCAGTAGATTCCGAGTTATGATGTATGCGCAGTATATTCCGAGTTATGATGTTGGCGCAGTAGATTCCGAGTTAGATTCCGAGTTATGATGTAGGCGCAGTAGATTCCGAGTTATGATGTAGGCGCAGTAGATTCCGAGTTATGATGTAGGTGCAGTAGATTCCGAGTTAGATTCCGAGTTATGATGTAGGCACAGTAGATTCCGAGTTATGATGTAGGCACAGTAGATTCCGAGCTAGATTCCGAGTTATGATGTAGGCGCAGTAGATTCCCAGTTATGATGTAGGCGCAGTAGATTCCGAGTTATGATGTAGGTGCAGTAGATTCCGAGTTAGATTCCGAGTTATGATGTAGGCGCAGTAGATTCCGAGTTAGATTCCGAGTTATGATGTAGGCACAGTAGATTCCGAGTTATGATGTAGGCGCAGTAGATTCCGAGCTAGATTCCGAGTTATGATGTAGGCGCAGTAGATTCCCAGTTATGATGTAGGCGCAGTAGATTCCGAGTTAGATTCCGAGTTATGATGTAGGCGCAGTAGATTCCGAGTTAGATTCCGAGTTATGATGTAGGCGCAGTAGATTCCGAGTTATGATGTAGGCGCAGTATATTCCGAGTTGATTCCGAGTTATGATGTAGGCGCAGTAGATTCCGAGTTAGATTCCGAGTTATGATGTAGGCACAGTAGATTCCGAGTTATGATGTAGGTGCAGTAGATTCCGAGTTATGATGTAGGCGCAGTAGATTCCAAGTTAGATTCCGAGTTATGATGTAGGCTCAGTAGATACCGAGTTATGATGTAGGCGCAGTAGATTCCGAGTTAGATTCCGAGTTATAATGTAGGCGCAGTAGATTCCGAGTTAGATTCCGAGTTATGATGTAGGCGCAGTAGATTCCGAGTTAGATTCCGAGTTATGATGTAGGCACAGTAGATTCCGAGTTACGATGTAGGCGCAGTAGATTCTGAGTTATGATGTAGGCGCAGTAGATTCCGAGTTATGATGTAGGCGCAGTAGATTCCGAGTTAGATTCCGAGTTATGATGTAGGCGCAGTAGATTCCGAGTAATGATTTAGGCGCAGTAGATTCCGAGTTAGATTCCGAGTTATGATGTAGGCGCACTAGATTCCGAGTTAGATTCCGAGTAATGATGTAGGCGCAGGAGATTCCGAGTTAGATTCCGAGTTATGATGTAGGCGCAGTAGATTCCGAGTTATGATGTAGGCGCAGTAGATTCCGAGTTAGATTCCGAGTTATGATGTAGGCGCAGTAGATTCCGAGTTATGATGTAGGCGCAGTAGATTCCGAGTTAGATTCCGAGTTATGATGTAGGCGCAGTAGATTCCGAGTTAGATTCCGAGTTATGATGTAGGCGCAGTAGATTCCGAGTTAGATTCCGAGTTATGATGTAGGCGCAGTAGATTCCGAGTTATGATGTAGGCGCAGTAGATTCCGAGTTGATTCCGAGTTATGATGTAGGCGCAGTAGATTCCGAGTTAGATTCCGAGTTATGATGTAGGCACAGTAGATTCCGAGTTATGATGTAGGCGCAGTAGATTCCGAGTTATGATGTAGGCGCAGTAGATTCCGAGTTAGATTCCGAGTTATGATGTAGGCTCAGTAGATTCCGAGTTATGATGTAGGCGCAGTAGATTCCGAGTTAGATTCCGAGTTATAATGTAGGCGCAGTAGATTCCGAGTTAGATTCCGAGTTATGATGTAGGCGCAGTAGATTCCGAGTTAGATTCCGAGTTATGATGTAGGCACAGTAGATTCCGAGTTACGATGTAGGCGCAGTAGATTCTGAGTTATGATGTAGGCGCAGTAGATTCAGAGTTATGATGTAGGCGCAGTAGATTCCGAGTTAGATTCCGAGTTATGATGTAGGCGCAGTAGATTCCGAGTAATGATTTAGGCGCAGTAGATTCCGAGTTAGATTCCGAGTTATGATGTAGGCGCACTAGATTCCGAGTTAGATTCCGAGTTATGATGTAGGCGCAGTAGATTCCGAGTTATGATGTAGGCGCAGTAGATTCCGAGTTAGATTCCGAGTTATGATGTAGGCGCAGTAGATTCCGAGTTAGATTCCGAGTTATGATGTAGGCGCAGTAGATTCCGAGTTATGATGTAGGCGCAGTAGATTGCGAGTTATGATGTAGGCGCAGTAGATTCCGAGTTATGATGTAGGCGCAGTAGATTCCGAGTTAGATTCTGAGTTATGATGTAGGCGCAGTAGATTCCGAGTTATGATGTAGGCGTAGTAGATTCCGAGTTAGATTCCGAGATATGATGTAGGCGCAGTAGATTCCGAGTTCGATTCCGAGTTATGATGTAGGCGCAGTAGATTCCGAGTTATGATGTAGGCGCAGTAGATTCCGAATTATGATGTAGGCGCAGTAGATTCCTAGTTTTGATGTAGGCGCAGTAGATTCCGAGTTAGATTCCGAGTTATGATGTAGGCGCAGTAGATTCCGAGTTATGATGTAGGTTGCAGTAGATTCCGAGTTAGATTCCGAGTTATGATGTAGGCGCAGTAGATTCCGAGTTATGATGTATGCGCAGTAGATTCCGAGTTATGATGTAGGCGCAGTAGATTCCGAGTTAGATTCCGAGTTATGATGTAGGCGCAGTAGATTCCGAGTTATGATGTAGGCGCAGTAGATTCCGAGTTATGATGTAGGTGCAGTAGATTCCGAGTTAGATTCCGAGTTATGATGTAGGCGCAGTAGATTCCGAGTTAGATTCCGAGTTATGATGTAGGCACATTAGATTCCGAGTTATGATGTAGGCGCAGTAGATTCCGAGCTAGATTCCGAGTTATGATGTAGGCGCAGTAGATTCCGAGTTATGATGTAGGCGCAGTAGATTCCGAGTTATGATGTAGGCGCAGTAGATTCCGAGTTAGATTCCGAGTTATGATGTAGGCGCAGTAGATTCCGAGTTAGATTCCGAGTTATGATGTAGGCACAGTACATTCCGAGTTATGATGTAGGCGCAGTAGATTCCGAGTTAGATTCCGAGTTATGATGTAGGCGCAGTAGATTCCGAGTTATGATGTAGGCGCAGTAGATTCCGAGTTATGATGTAGGCACAGTAGATTCCGAGTTATGATGTAGGCGCAGTAGATTCCGAGTTATGATGTAGGCGCAGTAGATTCCGAGTTAGATTCCGAGTTATGATGTAGGCTCAGTAGATTCCGAGTTATGATGTAGGCGCAGTAGATTACGAGTTAGATTCCGAGTTATAATGTAGGCGCAGTAGATTCCGAGTTAGATTCCGAGTTATGATGTAGGCGCAGTAGATTCCGAGTTAGATTCCGAGTTATGATGTAGGCACAGTAGATTCCGAGATACGATGTAGGCGCAGTAGATTCTGAGTTATGATGTAGGCGCAGTAGATTCCGAGTTATGATGTAGGCGCAGTAGATTCCGAGTTAGATTCTGAGTTATGATGTAGGCGCAGTAGATTCCGAGTTAGATTCCGAGTTATGATGTAGGCGCAATAGATTCCGAGTTAGATTCCGAGTTATGATGTAGGCACAGTAGATTCCGAGTTATGATGTAGGCGCAGTAGATTCCGAGTTAGATTCCGAGTTATGATGTAGGCGCAGTAGATTCCCAGTTATGATGTAGGCGCAGTAGATTCCTAGTTAGATTCCGAGTTATGATGTAGGCGCAGTAGATTCCAAGTTAGATTCCGAGTTATGATGTAGGCACAGTAGATTCCGAGTTATGATGTAGGCGCAATAGATTCAGAGTTATGATGTAGGCGCAGTAGATTCTGAGTTAGATTCCGAGTTATGATGTAGGCGCAGTAGATTCTGAGTTATGATGTAGGCGCAGTAGATTCCGAGTTAGATTCCGAGTTATGATGTAGGCGCAGTAGATTCCGAGTTAGATTCCGAGTAATGATGTAGGCGCAGTAGATTCCGAGTTAGATTCCGAGCTATGATGTAGGCGCAGTAGATTCCGAGTTATGATGTAGGCGCAGTAGATTGCGAGTTATGATGTAGGCGCAGTAGATTCCGAGTTATGATGTAGGCGCAGTAGATTCCGAGTTAGATTCCGAGTTATGATGTAGGCGCAGTAGATTCCGAGTTAGATTCCGAGTTATGATGTAGGCGCAGTAGATTCCGAGTTAGATTCCGAGTTATGATGTAGGCGCAGAAGATTCCGAGTTAGATTCCGAGTTATGATGTAGGTGCAGTAGATTCCGAGTTCGATTCCTAGTTATGATGTAGGCGCAGTAGATTACGAGTTAGATTCCGAGTTATGATGTAGGCACAGTAGATTCCGAGTTATGATGTAGGCGCAATAGATTCCGAGTTATGATGTAGGCGCAGTAGATTCCGAGTTAGATTCCGAGTTATGATGTAGGCGCAGTTGATTCCGAGTTATGATGTAGGCGCATTAGATTCCGAGTTAGATTCCGAGTTATGATGTAGGCGCAGTAGATTCCGAGTTAGATTCCGAGTTATGATGTAGGCGCAGTAGATTCTGAGTTAGATTCCGAGTTATGATGTAGGCGCAGTAGATTGCGAGTTATGATGTAGGCGCAGTAGATTCCGAGTTAGATTCCGAGTTATGATGTAGGCGCAGTAGATTCCGAGTTCGATTCCTAGTTATGATGTAGGCGCAGTAGATTACGAGTTAGATTCCGAGTTATGATGTTGGCGCAGTAGATTCCGAGTTATGATGTAGGCGCAGTAGATTCCGAGTTGATTCCGAGTTATGATGTAGGCGCAGTAGATTCCGAGTTAGATTCCGAGTTATGATGTAGGCTCAGTAGATTCCGAGTTATGATGTAGGCGCAGTAGATTCCGAGTTATGATGTAGGCGCAGTAGATTCCGAGTTAGATTCCGAGTTATGATGTAGGAGCAGTAGATTCCGAGTTATGATGTAGGCGCAGTAGATTCCGAGTTAGATTCCGAGTTATGATGTAGGCGCAGTAGATTCCGAGTTAGATTCCGAGTTATGATGTAGGCGCAGTAGATTCCGAGTTAGATTCCGAGTTATGATGTAGGCACAGTAGATTCCGAGTTATGATGTAGGCGCAGTAGATTCCGAGTTATGATGTAGGCGCAGTAGATTCCGAGTTATGATGTAGGCGCAGTAGATTCTGAGTTAGATTCCGAGTTATGATGTAGGCGCAGTAGATTCTGAGTTATGATGTAGGCGCAGTAGTTTCCGAGTTAGATTCCGAGTTATGATGTAGGCGCAGTAGATTCCGAGTTAGATTCCGAGTAATGATGTAGGCGCAGGAGATTCCGAGTTAGATTCCGAGTTATGATGTAGGCGCAGTAGATTCCGAGTTATGTTGTAGACGCAGTAGATTCCGAGTTAGATTCCGAGTTATGATGTAGGCGCAGTAGATTCCGAGTTATGATGTAGGCGCAGTAGATTCCGAGTTATGATGTAGGCGCAGTAGATTCCGAGCTAGATTCCGAGTTATGATGTAGGCGCAGTAGATTCCGAGTTATGATGTAGGCGCAGTAGATTCCGAGTTAGATTCCGAGTTATGACGTAGGCGCAGTAGATTCCGAGTTATGATGTTGGCACAGTAGATTCAGAGTTATGATGTAGGCGCAGTAGATTCCGAGCTAGATTCCGAGTTATGATGTAGGCGCAGTAGATTCCCAGTTATGATGTAGGCGCAGTAGATTCCGAGTTAGATTCCGAGTTATGATGTAGGCGCTGTAGATTCTGAGTTAGATTCCGAGTTATGATGTAGGCACAGTAGATTCCGAGTTATGATGTAGGCGCAATAGTTTCCGAGTTATGATGTAGGCGCAGTAGATTCCGATTTAGATTCCGAGTTATGATGTAGGCGCAGTTGATTCCGAGTTATGATGTAGGCGCAGTAGATTCCGAGTTAGATTCCGAGTTATGATGTAGGCGCAGTAGATTCCGAGTTAGATTCCGAGTTATGATGTAGGCGCAGTAGATTCCGAGTTAGATTCCGAGTTATGATGTAGGTGCAGTAGATTGCGAGTTATGATGTAGGCGCAGTAGATTCCGAGTTATGATGTAGGCGCAGTAGATTCCGAGTTAGATTCCGAGTTATGATGTAGGCGCAGTAGATTCCGAGTTATGATGTAGGCACAGTAGATTCCGAGTTAGATTCCGAGTTATGATGTAGGCGCAGTAGATTCCGAGTTAGATTCCGAGTTATGATGTAGGCGCAGTAGATTCCGAGTTATGATGTAGGCGCAGTAGATTCCTAGTTTTGATGTAGGCGCAGTAGATTCCGAGTTAAATTCCGAGTTTATATGTAGGCGCAGTAGATTCCGAGTTATGATGTAGGCGCAGTAGATTCCGAGTTAAGATGTAGGCGCAGTAGATTCCGAGTAATGATGTAGGCGCAGGAGATTCCGAGTTAGATTCCGAGTTATGATGTAGGCGCAGTAGATTCCGAGTTATGATGTAGGCGCAGTAGAATCCGAGTTAGATTCCGAGTTATGATGTAGGCGCAGTTGATTCCGAGTTATGATGTATGCGCAGTAGATTCCGAGTTATGATGTAGGCGCAGTAGATTCCGAGTTATGATGTAGGCGCAGTAGATTCCGAGTTAGATTCCGAGTTATGATGTAGGCGCAGTAGATTCCGAGTTAGATTCCGAGTTATGATGTAGGCGCAGTAGATTCCGAGTTATGATATATGCGCAGTAGATTCCGAGTTATGATGTAGGCGCAGTAGATTCCGAGTTATGATGTAGGCGCAGTAGATTCCGAGTTATGATGTAGGCGCAGTAGATTCCGAGTTAGATTCCGAGTTATGATGTAGGCGCAGTAGATTCCGAGTTAGATTCCGAGTTATGATGTAGGCACAGTAGATTCTGAGTTATGATGTAGGCACAGTAGATTCCGAGCTAGATTCCGAGTTATGATGTAGGCGCAGTAGATTCCCAGTTATGATGTAGGCGCAGTAGATTCCGAATTAGATTCCGAGTTATGATGTAGGCGCAGTAGATTCCGAGTTATGATGTAGGCGCAGTAGATTCCGAGTTAGATTCCGAGTTATGATGTAGGCGCAGTAGATTCCGAGTTATGATGTATGCGCAGTAGACTCCGAGTTATGATGTAGGCGCAGTAGATTCCGAGTTAGATTCCGAGTTATGATGTAGGCGCAGTAGATTCCGAGTTATGATGTAGGTGCAGTAGATTCCGAGTTAGATTCCGAGTTATGATGTAGGCGCAGTAGATTCCGAGTTAGATTCCGAGTTATGATGTAGGCACAGTAGATTCCGAGTTATGATGTAGGCGCAGTAGATTCCGAGTTATGATGTAGGCGCAGTAGATTCCGAGCTAGATTCCGAGTTATGATGTAGGCGCAGTAGATTCCCAGTTATGATGTAGGCGCAGTAGATTCCGAGTTAGATTCCGAGTAATGATGTATGCGCAGTAGATTCCGAGTTATGATGTAGGCGCAGTAGATTCCGAGTTAGATTCCGAGTTATGATGTAGGCGCAGTAGATTCCGAGTTATGATGTAGGCGCAGTAGATTCCGAGTTATGATGTAGGCGCAGTAGATTCCGAGTTAGATTCCGAGTTATGATGTAGGCGCAGTAGATTCCGAGTTAGATTCCGAGTTATGATGTAGGCACAGTAGATTCCGAGTTATGATGTAGGCGCAGTAGATTCCGAGCTAGATTCCGAGTTATGATGTAGGCGCAGTAGATTCCCAGTTATGATGTAGGCGCAGTAGATTCCGAGTTATGATGTAGGCGCAGTAGATTCCGAGTTAGATTCCGAGTTATGATGTAGGCGCAGTAGATTCCGAGTTAGATTCCGAGTTATGATGTAGGCACAGTGGATTCCGAGTTATGATGTAGGCGCAGTAGATTCCGAGCTAGATTCCGAGTTATGATGTAGGCGCAGTAGATTCCGAGTTATGATGTAGGCGCAGTAGATTCCGAGTTAGATTCCGAGTTATGATGTAGGCGCAGTAGATTCCGAGTTCGATTCCGAGTTATGATGTAGGCACAGTAGATTCCGAGTTATGATGTAGGCGCAATAGATTCCGAGTTATGATGTAGGCGCAATAGATTCCGAGTTAGATTCCGATTTATGATGTAGGCGCAGTAGATTCCGAGTTAGATTTCGAGTTATGATGTAGGCGCAGTAGATTCCGAGTTATGATGTAGGCGCAGTAGATTCCGAGTTATGATGTAGGCGCAGTAGATTCCGAGTTAGATTCCGAGTTATGATGTAGGCGCAGTAGATTCCGAGTTCGATTCCGAGTTATGATGTAGGCACAGTAGATTCCGAGTTATGATGTAGGCGCAATAGATTCCGAGTTATGATGTAGGCGCAATAGATTCCGAGTTAGATTCCGATTTATGATGTAGGCGCAGTAGATTCCGAGTTAGATTTCGAGTTATGATGTAGGCGCAGTAGATTCCGAGTTATGATGTAGGCGCAGTAGATTCCGAGTTATGATGTAGGCGCAGTAGATTCCGAGTTATGATGTAGGCGCAGTAGATTCCGAGTTAGATTCCGAGTTATGATGTAGGCGCAGTAGATTCCGAGTTATGATGTAGGCGCAGTAGTTTCCGAGTTAGATTCCGAGTTATGATGTAGGCGCAGTAGATTCCGATTTAGATTCCGAGTAATGATGTAGGCGCAGGAGATTCCGAGTTAGATTCCGAGTTATGATGTAGGCGCAGTAGATTCCGAGTTATGATGTAGGCGCAGTAGATTCCGATTTAGATTCCGAGTTATGATGTAGGCGCAGTAGATTCCGAGTTCGATTCCGAGTTATGATGTAGGCGCAGTAGATTCCGAGTTATGATGTAGGCGCAGTAGATTCCTAGTTTTGATGTAGGCGCAGTAGATTCCGAGTTAGATTCCGAGTTATGATGTAGGCGCAGAAGATTCCGAGTTATGATGTAGGCGCAGTAGATTCCGAGTTATGATGTAGGCGCAGTAGATTCCGAATTAGAATTAGATTCCGAGTTATGATGTAGGCGCAGTAGATTCCGAGTTATGATGTAGGCGCAGTAGATTCCGAGTTAGATTCCGAGTTATGATGTAGGCGCAGTAGATTCCGAGTTATGATGTATGCGCAGTATATTCCGAGTTATGATGTAGGCGCAGTAGATTCCGAGTTAGATTCCGAGTTATGATGTAGGCGCAGTAGATTCCGAGTTATGATGTAGGCGCAGTAGATTCCGAGTTATGATGTAGGTGCAGTAGATTCCGAGTTAGATTCCGAGTTATGATGTAGGCGCAGTAGATTCCGAGTTATGATGTAGGCGCAGTAGATTCCGAGTTAGATTCCGAGTTATGATGTAGGCGCAGTAGATTCCGAGTTATGATGTATGCGCAGTATATTCCGAGTTATGATGTTGGCGCAGTAGATTCCGAGTTAGATTCCGAGTTATGATGTAGGCGCAGTAGATTCCGAGTTATGATGTAGGCGCAGTAGATTCCGAGTTATGATGTAGGTGCAGTAGATTCCGAGTTAGATTCCGAGTTATGATGTAGGCACAGTAGATTCCGAGTTATGATGTAGGCACAGTAGATTCCGAGCTAGATTCCGAGTTATGATGTAGGCGCAGTAGATTCCCAGTTATGATGTAGGCGCAGTAGATTCCGAGTTATGATGTAGGTGCAGTAGATTCCGAGTTAGATTCCGAGTTATGATGTAGGCGCAGTAGATTCCGAGTTAGATTCCGAGTTATGATGTAGGCACAGTAGATTCCGAGTTATGATGTAGGCGCAGTAGATTCCGAGCTAGATTCCGAGTTATGATGTAGGCGCAGTAGATTCCCAGTTATGATGTAGGCGCAGTAGATTCCGAGTTAGATTCCGAGTTATGATGTAGGCGCAGTAGATTCCGAGTTAGATTCCGAGTTATGATGTAGGCGCAGTAGATTCCGAGTTATGATGTAGGCGCAGTATATTCCGAGTTGATTCCGAGTTATGATGTAGGCGCAGTAGATTCCGAGTTAGATTCCGAGTTATGATGTAGGCACAGTAGATTCCGAGTTATGATGTAGGTGCAGTAGATTCCGAGTTATGATGTAGGCGCAGTAGATTCCAAGTTAGATTCCGAGTTATGATGTAGGCTCAGTAGATACCGAGTTATGATGTAGGCGCAGTAGATTCCGAGTTAGATTCCGAGTTATAATGTAGGCGCAGTAGATTCCGAGTTAGATTCCGAGTTATGATGTAGGCGCAGTAGATTCCGAGTTAGATTCCGAGTTATGATGTAGGCACAGTAGATTCCGAGTTACGATGTAGGCGCAGTAGATTCTGAGTTATGATGTAGGCGCAGTAGATTCCGAGTTATGATGTAGGCGCAGTAGATTCCGAGTTAGATTCCGAGTTATGATGTAGGCGCAGTAGATTCCGAGTAATGATTTAGGCGCAGTAGATTCCGAGTTAGATTCCGAGTTATGATGTAGGCGCACTAGATTCCGAGTTAGATTCCGAGTAATGATGTAGGCGCAGGAGATTCCGAGTTAGATTCCGAGTTATGATGTAGGCGCAGTAGATTCCGAGTTATGATGTAGGCGCAGTAGATTCCGAGTTAGATTCCGAGTTATGATGTAGGCGCAGTAGATTCCGAGTTATGATGTAGGCGCAGTAGATTCCGAGTTAGATTCCGAGTTATGATGTAGGCGCAGTAGATTCCGAGTTAGATTCCGAGTTATGATGTAGGCGCAGTAGATTCCGAGTTAGATTCCGAGTTATGATGTAGGCGCAGTAGATTCCGAGTTATGATGTAGGCGCAGTAGATTCCGAGTTGATTCCGAGTTATGATGTAGGCGCAGTAGATTCCGAGTTAGATTCCGAGTTATGATGTAGGCACAGTAGATTCCGAGTTATGATGTAGGCGCAGTAGATTCCGAGTCATGATGTAGGCGCAGTAGATTCCGAGTTAGATTCCGAGTTATGATGTAGGCTCAGTAGATTCCGAGTTATGATGTAGGCGCAGTAGATTCCGAGTTAGATTCCGAGTTATAATGTAGGCGCAGTAGATTCCGAGTTAGATTCCGAGTTATGATGTAGGCGCAGTAGATTCCGAGTTAGATTCCGAGTTATGATGTAGGCACAGTAGATTCCGAGTTACGATGTAGGCGCAGTAGATTCTGAGTTATGATGTAGGCGCAGTAGATTCAGAGTTATGATGTAGGCGCAGTAGATTCCGAGTTAGATTCCGAGTTATGATGTAGGCGCAGTAGATTCCGAGTAATGATTTAGGCGCAGTAGATTCCGAGTTAGATTCCGAGTTATGATGTAGGCGCACTAGATTCCGAGTTAGATTCCGAGTAATGATGTAGGCGCAGGAGATTCCGAGTTAGATTCCGAGTTATGATGTAGGCGCAGTAGATTCCGAGTTATGATGTAGGCGCAGTAGATTCCGAGTTAGATTCCGAGTTATGATGTAGGCGCAGTAGATTCCGAGTTATGATGTAGGCGCAGTAGATTCCGAGTTAGATTCCGAGTTATAATGTAGGCGCAGTAGATTCCGAGTTAGATTCCGAGTTATGATGTAGGCGCAGTAGATTCCGAGTTATGATGTAGGCGCAGTAGATTGCGAGTTATGATGTAGGCGCAGTAGATTCCGAGTTATGATGTAGGCGCAGTAGATTCCGAGTTAGATTCTGAGTTATGATGTAGGCGCAGTAGATTCCGAGTTATGATGTAGGCGTAGTAGATTCCGAGTTAGATTCCGAGATATGATGTAGGCGCAGTAGATTCCGAGTTCGATTCCGAGTTATGATGTAGGCGCAGTAGATTCCGAGTTATGATGTAGGCGCAGTAGATTCCGAATTATGATGTAGGCGCAGTAGATTCCTAGTTTTGATGTAGGCGCAGTAGATTCCGAGTTAGATTCCGAGTTATGATGTAGGCGCAGTAGATTCCGAGTTATGATGTAGGTTGCAGTAGATTCCGAGTTAGATTCCGAGTTATGATGTAGGCGCAGTAGATTCCGAGTTATGATGTATGCGCAGTAGATTCCGAGTTATGATGTAGGCGCAGTAGATTCCGAGTTAGATTCCGAGTTATGATGTAGGCGCAGTAGATTCCGAGTTATGATGTAGGCGCAGTAGTTTCCGAGTTATGATGTAGGTGCAGTAGATTCCGAGTTAGATTCCGAGTTATGATGTAGGCGCAGTAGATTCCGAGTTAGATTCCGAGTTATGATGTAGGCACATTAGATTCCGAGTTATGATGTAGGCGCAGTAGATTCCGAGCTAGATTCCGAGTTATGATGTAGGCGCAGTAGATTCCGAGTTATGATGTAGGCGCAGTAGATTCCGAGTTAGATTCCGAGTTATGATGTAGGCGCAGTAGATTCCGAGTTAGATTCCGAGTTATGATGTAGGCACAGTACATTCCGAGTTATGATGTAGGCGCAGTAGATTCCGAGTTAGATTCCGAGTTATGATGTAGGCGCAGTAGATTCCGAGTTATGATGTAGGCGCAGTAGATTCCGAGTTATGATGTAGGCACAGTAGATTCCGAGTTATGATGTAGGCGCAGTAGATTCCGAGTTATGATGTAGGCGCAGTAGATTCCGAGTTAGATTCCGAGTTATGATGTAGGCTCAGTAGATTCCGAGTTATGATGTAGGCGCAGTAGATTCCGAGTTAGATTCCGAGTTATAATGTAGGCGCAGTAGATTCCGAGTTAGATTCCGAGTTATGATGTAGGCGCAGTAGATTCCGAGTTAGATTCCGAGTTATGATGTAGGCACAGTAGATTCCGAGATACGATGTAGGCGCAGTAGATTCTGAGTTATGATGTAGGCGCAGTAGATTCCGAGTTATGATGTAGGCGCAGTAGATTCCGAGTTAGATTCTGAGTTATGATGTAGGCGCAGTAGATTCCGAGTAATGATTTAGGCGCAGTAGATTCCGAGTTAGATTCCGAGTTATGATGTAGGCGCACTAGATTCCGAGTTAGATTCCGAGTAATGATGTAGGCGCAGGAGATTCCGAGTTAGATTCCGAGTTATGATGTAGGCGCAGTAGATTCCGAGTTATGATGTAGGCGCAGTAGATTCCGAGTTAGATTCCGAGTTATGATGTAGGCGCAGTAGATTCCGAGTTATGATGTAGGCGCAGTAGATTCCGAGTTATGATGTAGGCGCAGTAGATTCAGAGTTATGATGTAGGCGCAGTAGATTCCGAGTTAGATTCCGAGTTATGATGTAGGCGCAGTAGATTCCGAGTAATGATTTAGGCGCAGTAGATTCCGAGTTAGATTCCGAGTTATGATGTAGGCGCACTAGATTCCGAGTTAGATTCCGAGTAATGATGTAGGCGCAGGAGATTCCGAGTTAGATTCCGAGTTATGATGTAGGCGCAGTAGATTCCGAGTTATGATGTAGGCGCAGTAGATTCCGAGTTAGATTCCGAGTTATGATGTAGGCGCAGTAGATTCCGAGTTATGATGTAGGCGCAGTAGATTCCGAGTTAGATTCCGAGTTATGATGTAGGCGCAGTAGATTCCGAGTAAGATTCCGAGTTATGATGTAGGCGCAGTAGATTCCGAGTTATGATGTAGGCGCAGTAGATTGCGAGTTATGATGTAGGTGCAGTAGATTCCGAGTTATGATGTAGGCGCAGTAGATTCCGAGTTAGATTCTGAGTTATGATGTAGGCGCAGTAGATTCCGAGTTATGATGTAGGCGTAGTAGATTCCGAGTTAGATTCCGAGATATGATGTAGGCGCAGTAGATTCCTAGTTCGATTCCGAGTTATGATGTAGGCGCATGAGATTCCGAGTTATGATGTACGCGCAGTAGATTCCGAATTATGATGTAGGCGCAGTAGATTCCTAGTTTTGATGTAGGCGCAGTAGATTCCGAGTTAGATTCCGAGTTATGATGTAGGCGCAGTAGATTCCGAGTTATGATGTAGGTTGCAGTAGATTCCGAGTTAGATTCCGAGTTATGATGTAGGCGCAGTAGATTCCGAGTTATGATGTATGCGCAGTAGATTCCGAGTTATGATGTAGGCGCAGTAGATTCCGAGTTAGATTCTGAGTTATGATGTAGGCGCAGTAGATTCCGAGTTATGATGTAGGCGCAGTAGATTCCGAGTTATGATGTAGGTGCAGTAGATTCCGAGTTAGATTCCGAGTTATGATGTAGGCGCAGTAGATTCCGAGTTAGATTCCGAGTTATGATGTAGGCACATTAGATTCCGAGTTATGATGTAGGCGCAGTAGATTCCGAGCTAGATTCCGAGTTATGATGTAGGCGCAGTAGATTCCGAGTTATGATGTAGGCGCAGTAGATTCCGAGTTAGATTCCGAGTTATGATGTAGGCACAGTAGATTCCGAGTTAGATTCCGAGTTATGATGTAGGCACAGTACATTCCGAGTTATGATGTAGGCGCAGTAGATTCCGAGTTAGATTCCGAGTTATGATGTAGGCGCAGTAGATTCCGAGTTATGATGTAGGCGCAGTAGATTCCGAGTTATGATGTAGGCACAGTAGATTCCGAGTTATGATGTAGGCGCAGTAGATTCCGAGTTATGATGTAGGCGCAGTAGATTCCGAGTTAGATTCCGAGTTATGATGTAGGCTCAGTAGATTCCGAGTTATGATGTAGGCGCAGTAGATTCCGAGTTAGATTCCGAGTTATAATGTAGGCGCAGTAGATTCCGAGTTAGATTCCGAGTTATGATGTAGGCGCAGTAGATTCCGAGTTAGATTCCGAGTTATGATGTAGGCACAGTAGATTCCGAGATACAATGTAGGCGCAGTAGATTCTGAGTTATGATGTAGGCGCAGTAGATTCCGAGTTATGATGTAGGCGCAGTAGATTCCGAGTTAGATTCTGAGTTATGATGTAGGCGCAGTAGATTCCGAGTAATGATTTAGGCGCAGTAGATTCCGAGTTAGATTCCGAGTTATGATGTAGGCGCACTAGATTCCGAGTTAGATTCCGAGTAATGATGTAGGCGCAGGAGATTCCGAGTTAGATTCCGAGTTATGATGTAGGCGCAGTAGATTCCGAGTTATGATGTAGGCGCAGTAGATTCCGAGTTAGATTCCGAGTTATGATGTAGGCGCAGTAGATTCCGAGTTATGATGTAGGCGCAGTAGATTCCGAGTTAGATTCCGAGTTATGATGTAGGCGCAGTAGATTCCGAGTTAGATTCCGAGTTATGATGTAGGCGCAGTAGATTCCGAGTTATGATGTAGGCGCAGTAGATTGCGAGTTATGATGTAGGCGCAGTAGATTCCGAGTTATGATGTAGGCGCAGTAGATTCCGAGTTAGATTCTGAGTTATGATGTAGGCGCAGTAGATTCCGAGTTATGATGTAGGCGTAGTAGATTCCGAGTTAGATTCCGAGATATGATGTAGGCGCAGTAGATTCCGAGTTAGATTCCGAGTTATGATGTAGGCGCAGTAGATTCCGAGTTATGATGTAGGCGCAGTAGATTCCTAGTTTTGATGTAGGCGCAGTAGATTCCGAGTTAGATTCCGAGTTATGATGTAGGCGCAGTAGATTCCGAGTTATGATGTAGGTTGCAGTAGATTCCGAGCTAGATTCCGAGTTATGATGTAGGCGCAGTAGATTCCGAGTTATGATGTATGAGCAGTAGATTCCGAGTTATGATGTAGGCGCAGTAGATTCCGAGTTAGATTCCGAGTTATGATGTAGGCGCAGTAGATTCCTAGTTATGATGTAGGCGCAGTAGATTCCGAGTTATGATGTAGGTGCAGTAGATTCCGAGTTAGATTCCGAGTTATGATGTAGGCGCAGTAGATTCCGAGTTAGATTCCGAGTTATGATGTAGGCACAGTAGATTCCGAGTTATGATGTAGGCGCAGTAGATTCCGAGCTAGATTCCGAGTTATGATGTAGGCGCAGTAGATTCCGAGTTATGATGTAGGCGCAGTAGATTCCGAGTTATGATGTAGGCGCAGTAGATTCCGAGTTATGATGTAGGCGCAGTAGATTCCGAGTTAGATTCCGAGTTATGATGTAGGCGCAGTAGATTCCGAGTTAGATTCCGAGTTATGATGTGGGCACAGTAGATTCCGAGTTATGATGTTTTCGCAGTAGATTCCGAGCTAGATTCCGAGTTATGATGTAGGCGCAGTAGATTCCGAGTTATGATGTAGGCGCAGTAGATTCCGAGTTAGATTCCGAGTTATGATGTAGGCGCAGTAGATTCCGAGTTAGATTCCGAGTTATGATGTAGGCACAGTAGATTCCGAGTTATGATGTAGGCACAATAGATTCCGAGTTATGATGTAGGCGCAGTAGATTCCGAGTTAGATTCCGAGTTATGATGTAGGCGCAGTAGATTCCGAGTTATGATGTAGGCGCAGTAGATTCCGAGTTAGATTCCGAGTTATGATGTAGGCGCAGTAGATTCCGAGTTAGATTCCGAGTTATGATGTAGGCGCAGTAGATTCCGAGTTAGATTCCGAGTTATGATGTAGGTGCAGTAGATTCCAGGTTATGATGTAGGCGCAGTAGATTGCAAGTTATGATGTAGGCGCAGTAGATTCCGAGTTATGATGTAGGCGCAGTAGATTCTGAGTTAGATTCCGAGTTATGATGTAGGCGCAGTAGATTCCGAGTTATGATGTAGGCGCAGTAGATTCCGAATTAGATTCCGAGTTATGATGTAGGCGCAGTAGATTCCGAGTTATGATGTAGGCGCAGTAGATTCCGAGTTAGATTCCGAGTTATAATGTAGGCGCAGTAGATTCCGAGTTAGATTCCGAGTTATGATGTAGGCGCAGTAGATTCCGAGTTAGATTCCGATTTATGATGTAGGCACAGTAGATTCCGAGTTATGATGTAGGAGCAGTAGATTCCGAGTTATGATGTAGGCGCAGTAGATTCCGAGTTATGATGTAGGCGCAGTAGATTCCGAGTTAGATTCCGAGTTATGATGTAGGCGCAGTAGATTCCAAGTTATGATGTAGGCGCAGTAGTTTCCGAGTTAGATTCCGAGTTATGATGTAGGCGCAGTAGATTCCGAGTTAGATTCCGAGTAATGATGTAGGCGCAGGAGATTCCGAGTTAGATTCCGAGTTATGATGTAGGCGCAGTAGATTCCGAGTTATGATGTAGGCGCAGTAGATTCCGAGTTAGATTCCGAGTTATGATGTAGGCGCAGTAGATTCCGAGTTATGATGTAGGCGCAGTAGATTCCGAGTTATATTCCGAGTTATGATGTAGGCGCAGTAGATTCCGAGTTATGATGTAGGCGCAGTAGATTCCGAGCTAGATTCCGAGTTATGATGTAGGCGCAGTAGATTCCCAGTTATGACGTAGGCGCAGTAGATTCAGAGTTAGATTCCGAGTTATGATGTAGGCGCAGTAGATTCTGAGTTAGATTCCGAGTTATGATGTAGGCACAGTAGATTCCGAGTTATGATGTAGGCGCAATAGATTCCGAGTAATGATGTATGCGCAGTAGATTCCGAGTTAGATTCCGAGTTATGATGTAGGCGCAGTAGATTCCGAGTTATGATGTAGGCGCAGTAGATTCCGAGTTAGATTCCGAGTTATGATGTAGGCGCAGTAGATTCCGAGTTAGATTCCGAGTTATGATGTAGGCGCAGTAGATTCCGAGTTAGATTCCGAGTTATGATGTAGGCGCAGTAGATTCCGAGTTATGATGTAGGCGCAGTAGATTGCGAGTTATGATGTAGGCGCAGTAGATTCTGAGTTATGATTTAGGCGCAGTAGATTCCGAGTTATGATGTAGGCGCAGTAGATTCCGAGTTAGATTCCGAGTTATGATGTAGGCGCAGTAGATTCCGAGTTAGATTCCGAGTTATGATGTAGGCGCAGTAGATTCCGAGTTAGATTCCGAGTTATGATGTAGGTGCAGTAGATTCCAGGTTATGATGAAGGCGCAGTAGATTGCAAGTTATGATGTAGGCGCAGTAGATTCCGAGTTATGATGTAGGCGCAGTAGATTCCGAGTTAGATTCCGAGTTATGATGTAGGCGCAGTAGATTCCTAGTTATGATGTAGGCGCAGTAGATTCCGAGTTATGATGTAGGTGCAGTAGATTCCGAGTTAGATTCCGAGTTATGATGTAGGCGCAGTAGATTCCGAGTAAGATTCCGAGTTATGATGTAGGCACAGTAGATTCCGAGTTATGATGTAGGCGCAGTAGATTCCGAGCTAGATTCCGAGTTATGATGTAGGCGCAGTAGATTCCGAGTTATGATGTAGGCGCAGTAGATTCCGAGTTATGATGTAGGCGCAGTAGATTCCGAGTTAGATTCCGAGTTATGATGTAGGCGCAGTAGATTCCGAGTTAGATTCCGAGTTATGATGTGGGCACAGTAGATTCCGAGTTATGATGTTTTCGCAGTAGATTCCGAGCTAGATTCCGAGTTATGATGTAGGCGCAGTAGATTCCGAGTTATGATGTAGGCGCAGTAGATTCCGAGTTAGATTCCGAGTTATGATGTAGGCGCAGTAGATTCCGAGTTAGATTCCTAGTTATGATGTAGGCACAGTAGATTCCGAGTTATGATGTAGGCACAATAGATTCCGAGTTATGATGTAGGCGCAGTAGATTCCGAGTTAGATTCCGAGTTATGATGTAGGCGCAGTAGATTCCGAGTTATGATGTAGGCGCAGTAGATTCCGAGTTAGATTCCGAGTTATGATGTAGGCGCAGTAGATTCCGAGTTAGATTCCGAGTTATGATGTAGGCGCAGTAGATTCCGAGTTAGATTCCGAGTTATGATGTAGGTGCAGTAGATTCCAGGTTATGATGTAGGCGCAGTAGATTGCAAGTTATGATGTAGGCGCAGTAGATTCCGAGTTATGATGTAGGCGCAGTAGATTCTGAGTTAGATTCCGAGTTATGATGTAGGCGCAGTAGATTCCGAGTTATGATGTAGGCGCAGTAGATTCCGAATTAGATTCCGAGTTATGATGTAGGCGCAGTAGATTCCGAGTTATGATGTAGGCGCAGTAGATTCCGAGTTAGATTCCGAGTTATAATGTAGGCGCAGTAGATTCCGAGTTAGATTCCGAGTTATGATGTAGGCGCAGTAGATTCCGAGTTAGATTCCGATTTATGATGTAGGCACAGTAGATTCCGAGTTATGATGTAGGAGCAGTAGATTCCGAGTTATGATGTAGGCGCAGTAGATTCCGAGTTATGATGTAGGCGCAGTAGATTCCGAGTTAGATTCCGAGTTATGATGTAGGCGCAGTAGATTCCAAGTTATGATGTAGGCGCAGTAGTTTCCGAGTTAGATTCCGAGTTATGATGTAGGCGCAGTAGATTCCGAGTTAGATTCCGAGTAATGATGTAGGCGCAGGAGATTCCGAGTTAGATTCCGAGTTATGATGTAGGCGCAGTAGATTCCGAGTTATGATGTAGGCGCAGTAGATTCCGAGTTAGATTCCGAGTTATGATGTAGGCGCAGTAGATTCCGAGTTATGATGTAGGCGCAGTAGATTCCGAGTTATATTCCGAGTTATGATGTAGGCGCAGTAGATTCCGAGTTATGATGTAGGCGCAGTAGATTCCGAGCTAGATTCCGAGTTATGATGTAGGCGCAGTAGATTCCCAGTTATGATGTAGGCGCAGTAGATTCCGAGTTAGATTCCGAGTTATGATGTAGGCGCAGTAGATTCTGAGTTAGATTCCGAGTTATGATGTAGGCACAGTAGATTCCGAGTTATGATGTAGGCGCAATAGATTCCGAGTAATGATGTATGCGCAGTAGATTCCGAGTTAGATTCCGAGTTATGATGTAGGCGCAGTAGATTCCGAGTTATGATGTAGGCGCAGTAGATTCCAAGTTAGATTCCGAGTTATGATGTAGGCGCAGTAGATTCCGAGTTAGATTCCGAGTTATGATGTAGGCGCAGTAGATTCCGAGTTAGATTCCGAGTTATGATGTAGGCGCAGTAGATTCCGAGTTATGATGTAGGCGCAGTAGATTGCGAGTTATGATGTAGGCGCAGTTGATTCCGAGTTATGATGTAGGCGCAGTAGATTCCGAGTTAGATTCCGAGTTATGATGTAGGCGCAGTAGATTCCGAGTTATGATGTAGGCGCAGTTGATTCCGAGTTAGATTCCGAGTTATGATGTAGGCGCAGTAGATTACGAGTTAGATTCCGAGTTATGATGTAGGCGCACTAGATTCCAAGTTATGATGTAGGCGCAGTAGATTCCGAGTTGATTCCGAGTTATGATGTAGGCGCAGTATATTCCGAGTTAGATTCCGAGTTATGATGTAGGCGCAGTACATTCCGAGTTATGATGTAGGCGCAGTAGATTCCGAGTTAGATTCCGAGTTATGATGTAGGCGCAGTAGATTCCGAGTTAGATTCCGAGTTATGATGTAGGCGCAGTAGATTCCGAGTTAGATTCCGAGTTATGATGTAGGCACAGTAGGTTCCGAGTTATGATGTAGGCGCAGTAGATTCCGAGTTATGATGTAGGCGCAGTAGATTCCGAGTTAGATTCCGAGTTATGATGTAGGCGCAGTAGATTCCGAGTTATGATGTAGGCGCAGTAGTTTCCGAGTTAGATTCCTAGTTATGATGTAGGCGCAGTAGATTCCGAGTTAGATTCCGAGTAATGATGTAGGCGCAGGAGATTCCGAGTTAGATTCCGAGTTATGATGTAGGCGCAGTAGATTCCGAGTTATGATGTAGGCGCAGTAGATTCCGAGTTAGATTCCGAGTTATGATGTAGGCGCACTAGATTCCGAGTTGATTCCGAGTTATGATGTAGGCGCAGTAGATTCCGAGTTATGATGTAGGCTCTGTAGATTCCGAGTTATGATGTAGGCGCACTAGATTCCGAGTTATGATGTAGGCGCAGTAGATTCCGAGTTAGATTCCGAGTTATGATGTAGGCGCAGTAGATTCCGAGTTATGATGTAGGCGCAGTAGATTCCGAGTTAGATTCCGAGTTATGATGTAGGCGCAGTAGATTCCGAGTTATGATGTAGGCGCAGTAGATTCCGTGTTAGATTCCGAGTTATGATGTAGGCGCAGTAGATTCCGAGTTATGATGTAGGCGCAGTAGTTTCCGAGTTAGATTCCTAGTTATGATGTAGGCGCAGTAGATTCCGAGTTAGATTCCGAGTAATGATGTAGGCGCAGGAGATTCCGAGTTAGATTCCGAGTTATGATGTAGGCGCAGTAGATTCCTAATTATGATGTAGGCGCAGTAGATTCCGAGTAAGATTCCGAGTTATGATGTAGGCGCACTAGATTCCGAGTTGATTCCGAGTTATGATGTAGGCGCAGTAGATTCCGAGTTATGATGTAGGCGCAGTAGATTCCGAGTTATGATGTAGGCGCACTAGATTCCGAGTTATGATGTAGGCGCAGTAGATTCCGAGTTATGATGTAGGCGCAGTAGATTCCGAGTTATGATGTAGGCGCAGTAGATTCCGAGTTAGATTCCGAGTTATGATGTAGGCGCAGTAGATTCCGAGTTATGATGTAGGCGCAGTAGATTCCGAGTTAGATTCCGAGTTATGATGTAGGCGCAGTAGATTCCGAGTTAGATTCCGAGTTATGATGTAGGCACAGTAGATTCCGAGTTATGATGTAGGCGCAATAGATTCCGAGTTATGATGTAGGCGCAGTAGATTCCGAGTTAGATTCCGAGTTATGATGTAGGCGCAGTAGATTCCGAGTTATGATGTAGGCGCAGTAGATTCCGTGTTAGATTCCGAGTTATGATGTAGGCGCAGTAGATTCCGAGTTAGATTAAGAGTTATGATGTAGGCGCAGTAGATTCCGAGTTAGATTCCGTGTTATGATGTAGGCGCAGTAGATTCCGAGTTATGATGTAGGCGCAGTAGATTGCGAGTTATGATGTAGGCGCAGTAGATTCCGAGTTATGATGTAGGCGCAGTAGATTCCGAGTTAGATTCCGAGTTATGATGTAGGCGCAGTAGATTCCGAGTAATGATGTCGGCGCAGTAGATTCCGAGTTAGATTCCGAGTTATGATGTAGGCACAGTAGATTCCGAGTTCGATTCCGAGTTATGGTGTAGGCGCAGTAGATTCCGAGTTAGATTCCGAGTTATGATGTAGGCGCAGTAGATTCCGAGTTATGATGTAGGCGCAGTAGACTCCGAGTTAGATTCCGAGTTATGATGTAGGCGCAGTAGATTCCGAGTTAGATTCCGAGTTATGATGTAGGTGCAGTAGATTCCGAGTTATGATGTAGGCGCAGTAGATTCCGAGTTATGATGTAGGCTCAGTAGATTCTGAGTTATGATGTAGGCGCAGTAGATTCCGAGTTATGATGTAGGCGCAGTAGATTCCGAGTTATGATGTAGGCGCAGTATATTCCGAGTTAGATTCCGAGTTATGATATAGGCGCAGTAGATTCCGAGTTATGATGTAGGCGCAGTAGATTCCGAGTTATGATGTAGGCGCAGTAGATTCCGAGTTAGATTCCGAGTTATGATGTAGGCGCAGTAGATTCCGAGTTATGATGTAGGCGCAGTAGATTCCGAGTTTGATTCCGAGTTATGATGTAGGCGCAGTAGATTCCGAGTTAGATTCCGAGTTATGATGTAGGCGCAGTAGATTCCGAGTTATGATGTAGGCGCAGTAGATTCCGAGTTAGATTCCGAGTAATGATGTAGGCGCAGTAGATTCCGAGTTATGATGTAGGCGCAGTAGATTCCGAGTTATGATGTAGGCGCAGTAGATTCCGAGTTAGATTCCGAGTTATGATGTAGGCGCAGTAGATTCCGAGTTATGATGTAGGCGCAGTAGATTCCGAGTTAGATTCCGAGTTATGATGTAGGCGCAGTAGATTCCGAGTTAGATTCCGAGTAATGATGTAGGCGCAGTAGATTCCGAGTTATGATGTAGGCGCAGTAGATTCCGAGTTATGATGTAGGCGCAGTAGATTCCGAGTTAGATTCCGAGTTATGATGTAGGCGCAGTAGATTCCGAGTTAGATTCCGAGTTATGATGTAGGCGCAGTAGATTCCGAGTTATGATGTAGGCGCAGTAGATTCCGAGTTAGATTCCGAGTTATGATGTAGGCACAGTAGATTCCGAGTTATGATGTAGGCGCAGTAGATTCCGAGTTAGATTCCGAGTTATGATGTAGGCGCAGTAGATTCCGAGTTATGATGTAGGCGCAGTAAATTCCGAGTTATGATGTAGACGCAGTAGATTCCGAGTTAGATTCCGAGTTATGATGTAGGCGCAGTAGATTCCGAGTTAGATTCCGAGTTATGATGTAGGCACAGTAGATTCCGAGTTATGATGTAGGCGCAATAGATTCCGAGTTATGATGTAGGCGCAGTAGATTCCGAGTTAGATTCCGAGTTATGATGTAGGCGCAGTAGATTCCGAGTTATGATGTAGGCGCAGTAGATTCCGTGTTAGATTCCGAGTTATGATGTAGGCGCAGTAGATTCCGAGTTAGATTAAGAGTTATGATGTAGGCGCAGTAGATTCCGAGTTAGATTCCGTGTTATGATGTAGGCGCAGTAGATTCCGAGTTATGATGTAGGCGCAGTAGATTGCGAGTTATGATGTAGGCGCAGTAGATTCCGAGTTATGATGTAGGCGCAGTAGATTCCGAGTTAGATTCCGAGTTATGATGTAGGCGCAGTAGATTCCGAGTAATGATGTCGGCGCAGTAGATTCCGAGTTAGATTCCGAGTTATGATGTAGGCACAGTAGATTCCGAGTTCGATTCCGAGTTATGGTGTAGGCGCAGTAGATTCCGAGTTAGATTCCGAGTTATGATGTAGGCGCAGTAGATTCCGAGTTATGATGTAGGCGCAGTAGACTCCGAGTTAGATTCCGAGTTATGATGTAGGCGCAGTAGATTCCGAGTTAGATTCCGAGTTATGATGTAGGTGCAGTAGATTCCGAGTTATGATGTAGGCGCAGTAGATTCCGAGTTATGATGTAGGCTCAGTAGATTCTGAGTTATGATGTAGGCGCAGTAGATTCCGAGTTATGATGTAGGCGCAGTAGATTCCGAGTTATGATGTAGGCGCAGTATATTCCGAGTTAGATTCCGAGTTATGATATAGGCGCAGTAGATTCCGAGTTATGATGTAGGCGCAGTAGATTCCGAGTTATGATGTAGGCGCAGTAGATTCCGAGTTAGATTCCGAGTTATGATGTAGGCGCAGTAGATTCCGAGTTATGATGTAGGCGCAGTAGATTCCGAGTTTGATTCCGAGTTATGATGTAGGCGCAGTAGATTCCGAGTTAGATTCCGAGTTATGATGTAGGCGCAGTAGATTCCGAGTTATGATGTAGGCGCAGTAGATTCCGAGTTAGATTCCGAGTAATGATGTAGGCGCAGTAGATTCCGAGTTATGATGTAGGCGCAGTAGATTCCGAGTTATGATGTAGGCGCAGTAGATTCCGAGTTAGATTCCGAGTTATGATGTAGGCGCAGTAGATTCCGAGTTATGATGTAGGCGCAGTAGATTCCGAGTTAGATTCCGAGTTATGATGTAGGCGCAGTAGATTCCGAGTTAGATTCCGAGTAATGATGTAGGCGCAGTAGATTCCGAGTTATGATGTAGGCGCAGTAGATTCCGAGTTATGATGTAGGCGCAGTAGATTCCGAGTTAGATTCCGAGTTATGATGTAGGCGCAGTAGATTCCGAGTTAGATTCCGAGTTATGATGTAGGCGCAGTAGATTCCGAGTTATGATGTAGGCGCAGTAGATTCCGAGTTAGATTCCGAGTTATGATGTAGGCACAGTAGATTCCGAGTTATGATGTAGGCGCAGTAGATTCCGAGTTAGATTCCGAGTTATGATGTAGGCGCAGTAGATTCCGAGTTATGATGTAGGCGCAGTAAATTCCGAGTTATGATGTAGACGCAGTAGATTCCGAGTTAGATTCCGAGTTATGATGTAGGCGCAGTAGATTCCGAGTTATGATGTAGGCGCAGTAGATTCCGAGTTAGATTCCGAGTTATGATGTAGGCGCAGTAGATTCCGAGTTAGATTCCGAGTTATGATGTAGGCGCAGTAGATTCCGAGTTATGATGTAGGCGCAGTAGATTCCGAGTTATGATGTAGGCGCAGTAGATTCCGAGTTAGATTCCGAGTTGTGATGTAGGCGCAGTAGATTCCGAGTTAGATTCCGAGTTATGATGTAGGCGCAGTAGATTCCGAGTTATGATGTAGGTTCAGTAGATTCCGAGTTATGATGTAGGCACAGTAGATTCCGAGTTAGATTCCGAGTTATGATGTAGGCACAGTAGATTCCGAGTTATGATGTAGGTGCAGTAGATTCCGAGTTATGATGTAGGCGCAGTAGATTCCGAGTTAGATTCCGAGTTATGATGTAGGCGCAGTAGATTCCGAGTTATGATGTAGGCGCAGTAGATTCCGAGTTAGATTCCGAGTTATGATGTAGGCGCAGTAGATTCCGAGTTATGATGTAGGCGCAGTAGATTCCGAGTTATGATGTAGGTGCAGTAGATTCCGAGTTAGATTCCGAGTTATGATGTAGGCGCAGTAGATTCCGAGTTAGATTCCGAGTTATGATGTAGGCGCAGTAGATTCCGAGATATGATGTAGGCGCAGTAGATTCCGAGTTATGATGTAGGCGCAGTAGATTCCGAGTTATGATGTAGGTTCAGTAGATTCCGAGTTATGATGTAGGCACAGTAGATTCCGAGTTAGATTCCGAGTTATGATGTAGGCACAGTAGATTCCGAGTTATGATGTAGGCGCAGTAGATTCCGAGTTATGATGTAGGCGCAGTAGATTCCGAGTTAGATTCCGAGTTATGATGTAGGCGCAGTAGATTCCGAGTTATGATGTAGGCGCAGTAGATTCCGAGTTAGATTCCGAGTTATGATGTAGGCTCAGTAGATTCCGAGTTATGATGTAGGCGCAGTAGATTCCGAGTTATGATGTAGGTGAAGTAGATTCCGAGTTAGATTCCGAGTTATGATGTAGGCGCAGTAGATTCCTAGTTAGATTCCGAGTTATGATGTAGGCGCAGTAGATTCCGAGTTAGATTCCGAGTTATGATGTAGGCGCAGTAGATTCCGAGTTATGATGTAGGCGCAGTAGATTCCGAGTTATGATGTAGGCGCAGTAGATTCCGAGTTATGATGTAGGCGCAGTAGATTCCGAGTTAGATTCCGAGTTATGATGTAGGCGCAGTAGATTCCGAGTTATGATGTAGGCGCAGTAGATTCCGAGTTAGATTCCGAGTTATGATGTAGGCGCAGTAGATTCCGAGTTATGATGTAGGCGCAGTAGATTCCGAGTTAGATTCCGAGTTATGATGTAGGCGCAGTAGATTCCGAGTTATGATGTAGGCACAGCAGATTCCGAGTTAGATTCCGAGTTATGATGTAGGCGCAGTAGATTCCGAGTTAGATTCCGAGTTCTGATGAAGGCGCAGTAGATTCCGAGTTAGAATCCGAGTTATGATGTAGGCGCAGTAGATTCCGAGTTATGATGTAGGCGCAGTAGATTCCGAGTTATGATGTAGGCGCAGTAGATTCCGAGTTATGATGTAGGCGCAGTAGATTCTGAGTTAGATTCCGAGTTATGATGTTAGCTCAGTAGATTCCGAGTTATGATGTATGCGCAGTAGATTCCGAGTTAGATTCCGAGTTATGACGTAGGCGCAGTAGATTCCGAGTTAGATTCCGAGTTCTGATGTAGGCGCAGTAGATTCCGAGTTAGATTCCTAGTTCTGATGTATGCGCAGTAGATTCCGAGTTAGATTCCGAGTTATGATGTAGGCGCAGTAGATTCCGAGTTATGATGTAGGCGCAGTAGCTTCCAAGTTATGATGTAGGCGCAGTAGATTCCGAGTTATGATGTAGGCGCAGTAGATTCCGAGTTAGATTCCGAGTTATGATGTAGGCGCAGTAGCTTCCGAGTTATGATGTAGGCGCAGGAGATTCCGAGTTATGATGTAGGCGCAGTAGATTCCGAGTTAGATTCCGAGTTCTGATGTAGGCGCAGTATATTCCGAGTTCTGATGTAGGCGCAGTATATTCCAAGTTAGATTCCGAGTTATGATGTAGGCTCAGTAGATTCCGAGTTATGATGTAGGCGCAGTAGATTCCGAGTTAGATTCCGAGTTATGATGTAGGCGCAGTAGATTCCGAGTTAGATTCCGAGTTATATTTTAGGCGCAGTAGATTCCGAGTTAGATTCCGAGTTATGATGTAGGCGCAGTAGATTCCGAGTTATGATGTAGGCGCAGTAGATTCCGAGTTAGATTCCGAGTTGTGATGTAGGCGCAGTAGATTCCGAGTTAGATTCCGAGTTATGATGTAGGCGCAGTAGATTCCGAGTTATGATGTAGGTGCAGTAGATTCCGAGTTATGATGTAGGCGCAGTAGATTCCGAGTTAGATTCCGTGTTATGATGTAGGCACAGTAGATTCCGAGTTATGATGTAGGCGCAGTAGATTCCGAGTTATGATGTAGGCGCAGTAGATTCCGAGTTAGATTCCGAGTTATGATGTAGGCGCAGTAGATTCCGAGTTATGATGTAGGCGCAGTAGATTACGAGTTAGATTCCGAGTTATGATGTAGGCGCAGTAGATTCCGAGTTAGATTCCGAGTAATGATGTAGGCGCAGTAGATTCCGAGTTATGATGTAGGCGCAGTAGATTCCGAGTTATGATGTAGGCGCAGTAGATTCCGAGTTAGATTCCGAGTTATGATGTAGGCGCAGTAGATTCCGAGTTAGATTCCGAGTTATGATGTAGGCGCAGTAGATTCCGAGTTATGATGTAGGCGCAGTAGATTCCGAGTTAGATTCCGAGTTATGATGTAGGCGCAGTAAATTCCGAGTTATGATGTAGACGCAGTAGATTCCGAGTTAGATTCCGAGTTATGATGTAGGCGCAGTTGATTCCGAGTTAGATTCCGAGTTATGATGTAGGCGCAGTAGATTCCGAGTTAGATTCCGAGTTATGATGTAGGCGCAGTAGATTCCGAGTTATGATGTAGGCGCAGTAGATTCCGAGTTAGATTCCGAGTTATGATGTAGGCACAGTAGATTCCGAGTTATGATGTAGGCGCAGTAGATTCCGAGTTAGATTCCGAGTTATGATGTAGGCGCAGTAGATTCCGAGTTATGATGTAGGCGCAGTAAATTCCGAGTTATGATGTAGACGCAGTAGATTCCGAGTTAGATTCCGAGTTATGATGTAGGCGCAGTAGATTCCGAGTTAGATTCCGAGTTATGATGTAGGCGCAGTAGATTCCGAGTTAGATTCCGAGTTATGATGTAGGCGCAGTAGATTCCGAGTTATGATGTAGGCGCAGTAGATTCCGAGTTATGATGTAGGCGCAGTAGATTCCGAGTTAGATTCCGAGTTGTGATGTAGGCGCAGTAGATTCCGAGTTAGATTCCGAGTTATGATGTAGGCGCAGTAGATTCCGAGTTATGATGTAGGTTCAGTAGATTCCGAGTTATGATGTAGGCACAGTAGATTCCGAGTTAGATTCCGAGTTATGATGTAGGCACAGTAGATTCCGAGTTATGATGTAGGTGCAGTAGATTCCGAGTTATGATGTAGGCGCAGTAGATTCCGAGTTAGATTCCGAGTTATGATGTAGGCGCAGTAGATTCCGAGTTAGATTCCGAGTTATGATGTAGGCGCAGTAGATTCCGAGTTATGATGTAGGCGCAGTAGATTCCGAGTTATGATGTAGGTGCAGTAGATTCCGAGTTAGATTCCGAGTTATGATGTAGGCGCAGTAGATTCCGAGTTAGATTCCGAGTTATGATGTAGGCGCAGTAGATTCCGAGTTATGATGTAGGCGCAGTAGATTCCGAGTTATGATGTAGGCGCAGTAGATTCCGAGTTATGATGTAGGTTCAGTAGATTCCGAGTTATGATGTAGGCACAGTAGATTCCGAGTTAGATTCCGAGTTATGATGTAGGCACAGTAGATTCCGAGTTATGATGTAGGCGCAGTAGATTCCGAGTTATGATGTAGGCGCAGTAGATTCCGAGTTAGATTCCGAGTTATGATGTAGGCGCAGTAGATTCCGAGTTATGATGTAGGCGCAGTAGATTCCGAGTTAGATTCCGAGTTATGATGTAGGCTCAGTAGATTCCGAGTTATGATGTAGGCGCAGTAGATTCCGAGTTATGATGTAGGTGAAGTAGATTCCGAGTTAGATTCCGAGTTATGATGTAGGCGCAGTAGATTCCTAGTTAGATTCCGAGTTATGATGTAGGCGCAGTAGATTCCGAGTTAGATTCCGAGTTATGATGTAGGCGCAGTAGATTCCGAGTTATGATGTAGGCGCAGTAGATTCCGAGTTATGATGTAGGCGCAGTAGATTCCGAGTTATGATGTAGGCGCAGTAGATTCCGAGTTAGATTCCGAGTTATGATGTAGGCGCAGTAGATTCCGAGTTATGATGTAGGCGCAGTAGATTCCGAGTTATGATGTAGGCGCAGTAGATTCCGAGTTAGATTCCGAGTTATGATGTAGGCGCAGTAGATTCCGAGTTATGATGTAGGCGCAGTAGATTCCGAGTTAGATTCCGAGTTATGATGTAGGCGCAGTAGATTCCGAGTTATGATGTAGGCACAGCAGATTCCGAGTTAGATTCCGAGTTATGATGTAGGCGCAGTAGATTCCGAGTTAGATTCCGAGTTCTGATGAAGGCGCAGTAGATTCCGAGTTAGAATCCGAGTTATGATGTAGGCGCAGTAGATTCCGAGTTATGATGTAGGCGCAGTAGATTCCGAGTTATGATGTAGGCGCAGTAGATTCCGAGTTATGATGTAGGCGCAGTAGATTCTGAGTTAGATTCCGAGTTATGATGTTAGCTCAGTAGATTCCGAGTTATGATGTATGCGCAGTAGATTCCGAGTTAGATTCCGAGTTATGACGTAGGCGCAGTAGATTCCGAGTTAGATTCCGAGTTCTGATGTAGGCGCAGTAGATTCCGAGTTAGATTCCTAGTTCTGATGTATGCGCAGTAGATTCCGAGTTAGATTCCGAGTTATGATGTAGGCGCAGTAGATTCCGAGTTATGATGTAGGCGCAGTAGCTTCCAAGTTATGATGTAGGCGCAGTAGATTCCGAGTTATGATGTAGGCGCAGTAGATTCCGAGTTAGATTCCGAGTTATGATGTAGGCGCAGTAGCTTCCGAGTTATGATGTAGGCGCAGGAGATTCCGAGTTATGATGTAGGCGCAGTAGATTCCGAGTTAGATTCCGAGTTCTGATGTAGGCGCAGTATATTCCGAGTTCTGATGTAGGCGCAGTATATTCCAAGTTAGATTCCGAGTTATGATGTAGGCTCAGTAGATTCCGAGTTATGATGTAGGCGCAGTAGATTCCGAGTTAGATTCCGAGTTATGATGTAGGCGCAGTAGATTCCGAGTTAGATTCCGAGTTATATTTTAGGCGCAGTAGATTCCGAGTTAGATTCCGAGTTATGATGTAGGCGCAGTAGATTCCGAGTTATGATGTAGGCGCAGTAGATTCCGAGTTAGATTCCGAGTTGTGATGTAGGCGCAGTAGATTCCGAGTTAGATTCCGAGTTATGATGTAGGCGCAGTAGATTCCGAGTTATGATGTAGGTGCAGTAGATTCCGAGTTATGATGTAGGCGCAGTAGATTCCGAGTTAGATTCCGTGTTATGATGTAGGCACAGTAGATTCCGAGTTATGATGTAGGCGCAGTAGATTCCGAGTTATGATGTAGGCGCAGTAGATTCCGAGTTAGATTCCGAGTTATGATGTAGGCGCAGTAGATTCCGAGTTATGATGTAGGCGCAGTAGATTACGAGTTAGATTCCGAGTTATGATGTAGGCGCAGTAGATTCCGAGTTAGATTCCGAGTAATGATGTAGGCGCAGTAGATTCCGAGTTATGATGTAGGCGCAGTAGATTCCGAGTTATGATGTAGGCGCAGTAGATTCCGAGTTAGATTCCGAGTTATGATGTAGGCGCAGTAGATTCCGAGTTAGATTCCGAGTTATGATGTAGGCGCAGTAGATTCCGAGTTATGATGTAGGCGCAGTAGATTCCGAGTTAGATTCCGAGTTATGATGTAGGCACAGTAGATTCCGAGTTATGATGTAGGCGCAGTAGATTCCGAGTTAGATTCCGAGTTATGATGTAGGCGCAGTAGATTCCGAGTTATGATGTAGGCGCAGTAGATTCCGAGTTATGATGTAGACGCAGTAGATTCCGAGTTATGATGTAGGCGCAGTAGATTCCGAGTTATGATGTAGGCGCAGTAGATTCCGAGTTAGATTCCGAGTTATGATGTAGGCGCAGTAGATTCCGAGTTAGATTCCGAGTTATGATGTAGGCGCAGTAGATTCCGAGTTATGATGTAGGCGCAGTAGATTCCGAGTTAGATTCCGAGTTGTGATGTAGGCGCAGTAGATTCCGAGTTAGATTCCGAGTTATGATGTAGGCGCAGTAGATTCCGAGTTATGATGTAGGTTCAGTAGATTCCGAGTTATGATGTAGGCACAGTAGATTCCGAGTTAGATTCCGAGTTATGATGTAGGCACAGTAGATTCCGAGTTATGATGTAGGCGCAGTAGATTCCGAGTTATGATGTAGGCGCAGTAGATTCTGAGTTAGATTCCGAGTTATGATGTAGGCGCAGTAGATTCCGAGTTAGATTCCGAGTTATGATGTAGGCGCAGTAGATTCCGAGTTATGATGTAGGCGCAGTAGATTCCGAGTTATGATGTAGGTGCAGTAGATTCCGAGTTAGATTCCGAGTTATGATGTAGGCGCAGTAGATTCCGAGTTAGATTCCGAGTTATGATGTAGGCGCAGTAGATTCCGAGTTATGATGTAGGCGCAGTAGATTCTGAGTTATGATGTAGGCGCAGTAGATTCCGAGTTATGATGTAGGTTCAGTAGATTCCGAGTTATGATGTAGGCACAGTAGATTCCGAGTTAGATTCCGAGTTATGATGTAGGCACAGTAGATTCCGAGTTATGATGTAGGCGCAGTAGATTCCGAGTTATGATGTAGGCGCAGTAGATTCCGAGTTAGATTCCGAGTTATGATGTAGGCGCAGTAGATTCCGAGTTATGATGTAGGCGCAGTAGATTCCGAGTTAGATTCCGAGTTATGATGTAGGCGCAGTAGATTCCGAGTTATGATGTAGGCGCAGTAGATTCCGAGTTATGATGTAGGTGCAGTAGATTCCGAGTTAGATTCCGAGTTATGATGTAGGCGCAGTAGATTCCTAGTTAGATTCCGAGTTATGATGTAGGCGCAGTAGATTCCGAGTTAGATTCCGAGTTATGATGTAGGCGCAGTAGATTCCGAGTTATGATGTAGGCGCAGTAGATTCCGAGTTATGATGTAGGCGCAGTAGATTCCGAGTTATGATGTAGGCGTAGTAGATTCCGAGTTAGATTCCGAGTTATGATGTAGGCGCAGTAGATTCCGAGTTATGATGTAGGCGCAGTAGATTCCGAGTTATGATGTAGGCGCAGTAGATTCCGAGTTAGATTCCGAGTTATGATGTAGGCGCAGTAGATTCCGAGTTATGATGTAGGCGCAGTAGATTCCGAGTTAGATTCCGAGTTATGATGTAGGCGCAGTAGATTCCGAGTTATGATGTAGGCACAGCAGATTCCGAGTTAGATTCCGAGTTATGATGTAGGCGCAGTAGATTCCGAGTTAGATTCCGAGTTCTGATGAAGGCGCAGTAGATTCCGAGTTAGAATCCGAGTTATGATGTAGGCGCAGTAGATTCCGAGTTATGATGTAGGCGCAGTAGATTCCGAGTTATGATGTAGGCGCAGTAGATTCTGAGTTAGATTCCGAGTTATGATGTAGGCTCAGTAGATTCCGAGTTATGATGTATGCGCAGTAGATTCCGAGTTAGATTCCGAGTTATGACGTAGGCGCAGTAGATTCCGAGTTAGATTCCGAGTTCTGATGTAGGCGCAGTAGATTCCGAGTTAGATTCCGAGTTCTGATGTATGCGCAGTAGATTCCGAGTTAGATTCCGAGTTATGATGTAGGCGCAGTAGATTCCGAGTTATGATGTAGGCGCAGTAGCTTCCAAGTTATGATGTAGGCGCAGTAGATTCCGAGTTATGATGTAGGCGCAGTAGATTCCGAGTTAGATTCCGAGTTATGATGTAGGCGCAGTAGATTCCGAGTTATGATGTAGGCGCAGTAGATTCCGAGTTAGATTCCGAGTTCTGATGTAGGCGCAGTATATTCCGAGTTCTGATGTAGGCGCAGTATATTCCAAGTTAGATTCCGAGTTATGATGTAGGCGCAGTAGATTCCGAGTTATGATGTAGGCGCAGTAGATTCCGAGTTAGATTCCGAGTTATGATGTAGGCGCAGTAGATTCCGAGTTAGATTCCGAGTTATGATGTAGGCACAGTAGATTCCGAGTTATGATGTAGGAACAATAGATTACGAGTTATGATGTAGGCGCAGTAGATTCCGAGTTAGATTCCGAGTTATGATGTAGGCGCAGTAGATTCCGAGTAATGATGTAGGCGCAGTAGATTCCGAGTTAGATTCCGAGTTATGATGTAGGCGCAGTAGATTCCGAGTTAGATTCCGAGTTATGATGTAGGCGCAGTAGATTCCGAGTTAGATTCCGAGTTATGATGTAGGTGCAGTAGATTCCAGGTTATGATGTAGGCGCAGTAGATTGCAAGTTATGATGTAGGCGCAGTAGATTCCGAGTTATGATGTAGGCGCAGTAGATTCTGAGTTAGATTCCGAGTTATGATGTAGGCGCAGTAGATTCCGAGTTATGATGTAGGCGCAGTAGATTCCGAATTAGATTCCGAGTTATGATGTAGGCGCAGTAGATTCCGAGTTATGATGTAGGCGCAGTAGATTCCGAGTTAGATTCCGAGTTATAATGTAGGCGCAGTAGATTCCGAGTTAGATTCCGAGTTATGATGTAGGCGCAGTAGATTCCGAGTTAGATTCCGATTTATGATGTAGGCACAGTAGATTCCGAGTTATGATGTAGGAGCAGTAGATTCCGAGTTATGATGTAGGCGCAGTAGATTCCGAGTTATGATGTAGGCGCAGTAGATTCCGAGTTAGATTCCGAGTTATGATGTAGGCGCAGTAGATTCCAAGTTATGATGTAGGCGCAGTAGTTTCCGAGTTAGATTCCGAGTTATGATGTAGGCGCAGTAGATTCCGAGTTAGATTCCGAGTAATGATGTAGGCGCAGGAGATTCCGAGTTAGATTCCGAGTTATGATGTAGGCGCAGTAGATTCCGAGTTATGATGTAGGCGCAGTAGATTCCGAGTTAGATTCCGAGTTATGATGTAGGCGCAGTAGATTCCGAGTTATGATGTAGGCGCAGTAGATTCCGAGTTATATTCCGAGTTATGATGTAGGCGCAGTAGATTCCGAGTTATGATGTAGGCGCAGTAGATTCCGAGCTAGATTCCGAGTTATGATGTAGGCGCAGTAGATTCCCAGTTATGATGTAGGCGCAGTAGATTTAGAGTTAGATTCCGAGTTATGATGTAGGCGCAGTAGATTCTGAGTTAGATTCCGAGTTATGATGTAGGCACAGTAGATTCCGAGTTATGATGTAGGCGCAATAGATTCCGAGTAATGATGTATGCGCAGTAGATTCCGAGTTAGATTCCGAGTTATGATGTAGGCGCAGTAGATTCCGAGTTATGATGTAGGCGCAGTAGATTCCGAGTTAGATTCCGAGTTATGATGTAGGCGCAGTAGATTCCGAGTTAGATTCCGAGTTATGATGTAGGCGCAGTAGATTCCGAGTTAGATTCCGAGTTATGATGTAGGCGCAGTAGATTCCGAGTTATGATGTAGGCGCAGTAGATTGCGAGTTATGATGTAGGCGCAGTAGATTCCGAGTTATGATGTAGGCGCAGTAGATTCCGAGTTAGATTCCGAGTTATGATGTAGGCGCAGTAGATTCCGAGTTAGATTCCGAGTTATGATGTAGGCGCAGTAGATTCCGAGTTATGATGTAGGCGCAGTAGATTCCGAGTTAGATTCCGAGTTATGATGTAGGCACAGTAGATTCCGAGTTATGATGTAGGCGCAGTAGATTCCGAGTTAGATTCCGAGTTATGATGTAGGCGCAGTAGATTCCGAGTTATGATGTAGGCGCAGTAGATTCCGAGTTATGATGTAGACGCAGTAGATTCCGAGTTATGATGTAGGCGCAGTAGATTCCGAGTTATGATGTAGGCGCAGTAGATTCCGAGTTAGATTCCGAGTTATGATGTAGGCGCAGTAGATTCCGAGTTAGATTCCGAGTTATGATGTAGGCGCAGTAGATTCCGAGTTATGATGTAGGCGCAGTAGATTCCGAGTTAGATTCCGAGTTGTGATGTAGGCGCAGTAGATTCCGAGTTAGATTCCGAGTTATGATGTAGGCGCAGTAGATTCCGAGTTATGATGTAGGTTCAGTAGATTCCGAGTTATGATGTAGGCACAGTAGATTCCGAGTTAGATTCCGAGTTATGATGTAGGCACAGTAGATTCCGAGTTATGATGTAGGCGCAGTAGATTCCGAGTTATGATGTAGGCGCAGTAGATTCTGAGTTAGATTCCGAGTTATGATGTAGGCGCAGTAGATTCCGAGTTAGATTCCGAGTTATGATGTAGGCGCAGTAGATTCCGAGTTATGATGTAGGCGCAGTAGATTCCGAGTTATGATGTAGGTGCAGTAGATTCCGAGTTAGATTCCGAGTTATGATGTAGGCGCAGTAGATTCCGAGTTAGATTCCGAGTTATGATGTAGGCGCAGTAGATTCCGAGTTATGATGTAGGCGCAGTAGATTCTGAGTTATGATGTAGGCGCAGTAGATTCCGAGTTATGATGTAGGTTCAGTAGATTCCGAGTTATGATGTAGGCACAGTAGATTCCGAGTTAGATTCCGAGTTATGATGTAGGCACAGTAGATTCCGAGTTATGATGTAGGCGCAGTAGATTCCGAGTTATGATGTAGGCGCAGTAGATTCCGAGTTAGATTCCGAGTTATGATGTAGGCGCAGTAGATTCCGAGTTATGATGTAGGCGCAGTAGATTCCGAGTTAGATTCCGAGTTATGATGTAGGCGCAGTAGATTCCGAGTTATGATGTAGGCGCAGTAGATTCCGAGTTATGATGTAGGTGCAGTAGATTCCGAGTTAGATTCCGAGTTATGATGTAGGCGCAGTAGATTCCTAGTTAGATTCCGAGTTATGATGTAGGCGCAGTAGATTCCGAGTTAGATTCCGAGTTATGATGTAGGCGCAGTAGATTCCGAGTTATGATGTAGGCGCAGTAGATTCCGAGTTATGATGTAGGCGCAGTAGATTCCGAGTTATGATGTAGGCGTAGTAGATTCCGAGTTAGATTCCGAGTTATGATGTAGGCGCAGTAGATTCCGAGTTATGATGTAGGCGCAGTAGATTCCGAGTTATGATGTAGGCGCAGTAGATTCCGAGTTAGATTCCGAGTTATGATGTAGGCGCAGTAGATTCCGAGTTATGATGTAGGCGCAGTAGATTCCGAGTTAGATTCCGAGTTATGATGTAGGCGCAGTAGATTCCGAGTTATGATGTAGGCACAGCAGATTCCGAGTTAGATTCCGAGTTATGATGTAGGCGCAGTAGATTCCGAGTTAGATTCCGAGTTCTGATGAAGGCGCAGTAGATTCCGAGTTAGAATCCGAGTTATGATGTAGGCGCAGTAGATTCCGAGTTATGATGTAGGCGCAGTAGATTCCGAGTTATGATGTAGGCGCAGTAGATTCTGAGTTAGATTCCGAGTTATGATGTAGGCTCAGTAGATTCCGAGTTATGATGTATGCGCAGTAGATTCCGAGTTAGATTCCGAGTTATGACGTAGGCGCAGTAGATTCCGAGTTAGATTCCGAGTTCTGATGTAGGCGCAGTAGATTCCGAGTTAGATTCCGAGTTCTGATGTATGCGCAGTAGATTCCGAGTTAGATTCCGAGTTATGATGTAGGCGCAGTAGATTCCGAGTTATGATGTAGGCGCAGTAGCTTCCAAGTTATGATGTAGGCGCAGTAGATTCCGAGTTATGATGTAGGCGCAGTAGATTCCGAGTTAGATTCCGAGTTATGATGTAGGCGCAGTAGATTCCGAGTTATGATGTAGGCGCAGTAGATTCCGAGTTAGATTCCGAGTTCTGATGTAGGCGCAGTATATTCCGAGTTCTGATGTAGGCGCAGTATATTCCAAGTTAGATTCCGAGTTATGATGTAGGCGCAGTAGATTCCGAGTTATGATGTAGGCGCAGTAGATTCCGAGTTAGATTCCGAGTTATGATGTAGGCGCAGTAGATTCCGAGTTAGATTCCGAGTTATGATGTAGGCACAGTAGATTCCGAGTTATGATGTAGGAACAATAGATTACGAGTTATGATGTAGGCGCAGTAGATTCCGAGTTAGATTCCGAGTTATGATGTAGGCGCAGTAGATTCCGAGTAATGATGTAGGCGCAGTAGATTCCGAGTTAGATTCCGAGTTATGATGTAGGCGCAGTAGATTCCGAGTTAGATTCCGAGTTATGATGTAGGCGCAGTAGATTCCGAGTTAGATTCCGAGTTATGATGTAGGTGCAGTAGATTCCAGGTTATGATGTAGGCGCAGTAGATTGCAAGTTATGATGTAGGCGCAGTAGATTCCGAGTTATGATGTAGGCGCAGTAGATTCTGAGTTAGATTCCGAGTTATGATGTAGGCGCAGTAGATTCCGAGTTATGATGTAGGCGCAGTAGATTCCGAATTAGATTCCGAGTTATGATGTAGGCGCAGTAGATTCCGAGTTATGATGTAGGCGCAGTAGATTCCGAGTTAGATTCCGAGTTATAATGTAGGCGCAGTAGATTCCGAGTTAGATTCCGAGTTATGATGTAGGCGCAGTAGATTCCGAGTTAGATTCCGATTTATGATGTAGGCACAGTAGATTCCGAGTTATGATGTAGGAGCAGTAGATTCCGAGTTATGATGTAGGCGCAGTAGATTCCGAGTTATGATGTAGGCGCAGTAGATTCCGAGTTAGATTCCGAGTTATGATGTAGGCGCAGTAGATTCCAAGTTATGATGTAGGCGCAGTAGTTTCCGAGTTAGATTCCGAGTTATGATGTAGGCGCAGTAGATTCCGAGTTAGATTCCGAGTAATGATGTAGGCGCAGGAGATTCCGAGTTAGATTCCGAGTTATGATGTAGGCGCAGTAGATTCCGAGTTATGATGTAGGCGCAGTAGATTCCGAGTTAGATTCCGAGTTATGATGTAGGCGCAGTAGATTCCGAGTTATGATGTAGGCGCAGTAGATTCCGAGTTATATTCCGAGTTATGATGTAGGCGCAGTAGATTCCGAGTTATGATGTAGGCGCAGTAGATTCCGAGCTAGATTCCGAGTTATGATGTAGGCGCAGTAGATTCCCAGTTATGATGTAGGCGCAGTAGATTTAGAGTTAGATTCCGAGTTATGATGTAGGCGCAGTAGATTCTGAGTTAGATTCCGAGTTATGATGTAGGCACAGTAGATTCCGAGTTATGATGTAGGCGCAATAGATTCCGAGTAATGATGTATGCGCAGTAGATTCCGAGTTAGATTCCGAGTTATGATGTAGGCGCAGTAGATTCCGAGTTATGATGTAGGCGCAGTAGATTCCGAGTTAGATTCCGAGTTATGATGTAGGCGCAGTAGATTCCGAGTTAGATTCCGAGTTATGATGTAGGCGCAGTAGATTCCGAGTTAGATTCCGAGTTATGATGTAGGCGCAGTAGATTCCGAGTTATGATGTAGGCGCAGTAGATTGCGAGTTATGATGTAGGCGCAGTAGATTCCGAGTTATGATGTAGGCGCAGTAGATTCCGAGTTAGATTCCGAGTTATGATGTAGGCGCAGTAGATTCCGAGTTAGATTCCGAGTTATGATGTAGGCGCAGTAGATTCCGAGTTAGATTCCGAGTTATGATGTAGGTGCAGTAGATTCCAGGTTATGATGTTGTCATGGTTTTGTAATTTTATAATTTTGCTATCAGTATTCCACATCATAACATCATGTCAAGTATGGATACTTCTGTTGAATGTACAGTCCACAGAAGAAGACTACATATCCCAGAGAACAACAGGAGTAACAATAAGTCACGGGACCAGGACTCTATATAATCTCGTTCCCAGGCTGGAGTGCCCTCCTTCTTCTCTCGAACTTCTCGGAGAGTGGGAAGCGTTCCAGCCGTGTTGCCTAGAGTTCACAGTAGGCCTCTCGGTTTTCGGAGACTCTCTCTCTCTGTTTCGTTCGATTTTGTTAGCCTTAATTATATTATATTGTGTTATCTTGTATTTCGATATCATATTTAGTAAAATAAGTTTTTCCTCCTTAGATTGTCGCTGTTTTATCCCACTCCCCTTTTCCCCCTCCTTTCCAGGCCCCGGGGGGGGGCGTGGGGTGGCTTCCCCTGTCACGGGCATAGGTAAATCTAAGTAACCCGTGACAGATTTTTTGGTGGAGAATGCGGGCATAGAGCTTTTTAGCTTTTAGAACAACTCTCTCTTTGCTCTTAAAGAGCTTCGTTACGGGAGTGTTGGGAGTGTTATCTTTCCGTAGCTGCTCACGGAGAACGTGACCTTGAAATACCAGACAAATTGTCAACATTAAGGGCTGCTGCACATTCTCAGCATTGCTATCTAACTTTTGTGTAGAAAACAAAGGGATTTCTTTCTCCCTTAGAGCAAAGCTAGCTAGCTCTGACTTTTACAGAGCCTGCCAGCTATGAATCCACTCTTCATCCCAGTTGCTCTGTTTAAGGGATTGAAAGCAATTATGATCTTCTTAAAGTATTGGTCAACTATTAACACCATAATTTGGTGTTGTGGAATTGTGCAGATATATAGCCTAATAAGATGGATACTGATGGAGACACCTGCCTGGTACTTTTACGAGATGTGGTATGGTCAGAATTTTGGCATCTACACCTCAGATGAATTTGTGAATCTTACAAACACTTGCATCCCAGATGGAACAGGCAATTTTACAAATACTTGCATCCCAGATGGAACAGGCAATTTTACAAACACCACCATGTTTAATTCATTGTACAGGCTAAAAAAACCCTTTTTATTTAGGTTGTACTCTCAGATTTCCACACGCTTTTCAATAACTGAGATAGGGTTCATACTTGCATTCATGTTATCACTATCAATGCATGCATATATGTTCCTATGCATTCGTTCTATGCGGAAGTCTCCTCCAGAACCAGAGAATGATGACTGGCAGGGAATATGGAAAGGTTTAGGAAAAGTCTTAGAAGCATGGGGACCCGCAGTGTCATGGGATTTCACTCTTGAACACCTAAGGGACCCTAAGAAATTAAGTGAGTATTTGGGTCAGAGATCTAAGGAGGTAAACCTTATGTGGGGTTTGGCTTATGCATACCGTGCTTTGTATCATACTATTCTGGAGAGAGAGAGTTTCCGATCTGAGATTCAAGCCCAAGTTAATTCTGATCAGTCACAGGAGGCATCAGTAGCAATATCAGTTGCCCCTGTGGAAGGCAAGAAATGGAAACGGGTGTCCATGCGTCTAGAACGAAAAGAAGGAGAAGCACAGGGGGGGGCAGCAGAAGATCCAGGTGCCGGGCATGGAGCAGTACCGAAAAAAGCAAAGGCAAAAACCAAGAGGCATGAAGAAGAGACTGATGATGAGGAGGAAATCACCTATTGTCGACCTCTGAAGCTGACTGAAATCCAAGGCTCAAGAAAGGAGTTCACACGGCGTCAAGATGAAGGTATCCTTGCTTGGTTGCTTCGCTGCTGGGACAACGGGGCCAACAGCTTGTCTCTAGATGGTAATGAAGCTCGCCAACTAGGAAGCATTGCCCAAGATGCAGGTATCGACAGAGGGATTAGCAGATGTTCGGATGGAGCTGCCACTCTCTGGTTGCGGCTGTTAGAAGCCGTGAGAGAAAGGTACCCCTATAAGGATGCTTTGAAGCCTAAATTTGATAGTTGGAATACCGTCCAAAAAGGTATTCAGCGCCTGAGGGAATTGGCCATGGCGAAAATGTTGTACAGCCCTGATCCAAGCGAACTTGACCCTGAGAGAGTGAGGGCCGATCCTGACATGTGGCAGAAAATCACAAGTACAGCACCAGAGAGAATTGCACAGTCATTGGTATCAGGATCTAAAGGATTCGTGGACAGATGGCCCCGAGTTGTTGAGCTGATTATAATGCTTCAAACCATCGATCAGCAGCTCCCCCAACTGCATGCCGCAGTTTCTGCCATCTCACGGCTAGAAAACCGAGTAGATGAAATGTGCAAGAAATTGTTTCCATCAACTAATTGTAATGATCCTGTAATAGTATCAGAAACAACTGATGAAGGTCAATCCTCGTACGGGCCACCAGGTCTAATGAAGGATCTGATCAAACTAGTCCAGTCCTACTCCCCACCTGCATCATCAAAAGTCTCAGCTGTTAAACGCACACGCTTCCCAGCTCGAGCAAAGAACAACAGTACGATTGCACCGCGTGTTTCCATGTGGCGCTACCTACGTGACCGTGGAGAAGACATGAGGAAGTGGCATGATCAGCCTACTTCTGCACTACGAGCACGGGTGAAAGAACTGCTAGACATACCAACCACCAGTGGAGTTGCTCCAGTCATCACAGGTAACCAATAGAGGGGCCCTGCCCTCAGTCAGGGGAGGGAAAGGGATAATAGAGTTTATTGGACTGTGTGGATTCGATGGCCTGGCACATCAGAACCACAGGAATATAAGGCGCTGGTGGATACCGGTGCACAGTGCACCCTAATGCCCTCCAGTCATGAAGGGACAGAATCAATCCATATTTCTGGAGTGACTGGGGGCTCTCAAGAATTGACTGTGCTGGAGGCTGAAATAAGCCTCACTGGCAAAGACTGGCAAAAACATCCTATTGTGACTGGCCCAGGGGCTCCATGTATACTGGGTATTGATTACCTCAGAAGGGGGCATTTCAAGGATCCTAAGGGGTATCGATGGGCCTTTGGGATAGCTGCTGTAGACATGGACAACATTAAGCAGCTGTCTGTTTTGCCTGGCCTGTCAGAGGACCCGTCTGTTGTGGGGCTGCTACGAGTAAAAGAGCAGCAGGTACCGATTGCTACAAAGACAGTGCACAGACGGCAGTATCGCACCAACAGGGATTCCTTGCTCCCCATTCATGATTTGATTCGCCAGTTGGAGAATCAGGGAGTGATCAGTAAAACTCACTCACCTTTTAACAGTCCCATATGGCCAGTGCGTAAAGCCAGTGGAGAATGGAGGCTGACAGTAGACTACCGTGGCCTGAATGAGGTCACACCCCCATTGAGCGCTGCTGTGCCGGACATGTTGGAACTCCAGTACGAGCTGGAGTCAAAAGCAGCCAAATGGTATGCCACCATTGACATTGCCAATGCCTTCTTTTCTATTCCTTTGGCCGCAGAATGCAAGCCACAGTTTGCCTTCACCTGGAGGGGCATTCAGTATACTTGGAACCGTTTGCCCCAGGGGTGGAAACACAGCCCAACCATTTGCCATGGGTTGGTCCAAACTGTACTGGAACAGGGTGGTGCTCCTGAACACCTGCAGTACATTGATGACATTGTTGTGTGGGGCGATACAGCAGAAGAAGTTTTCACAAAAGGAGAGCAGATAATCCAGATTCTTCTACAAGCTGGCTTTGCTATTAAGCGAAGCAAAGTAAAAGGATCTGCCCAGGAAATTCAGTTCTTAGGTATAAAGTGGCAGGATGGACGTCGTCACATCCCAGCAGATGTGATCGACAAAATCACTGCCATGTCTCCACCAACTAGCAAGAAAGAGACACAATCTTTCCTGGGTGCAGTAGGCTTTTGGAGGATGCACATTCCAAACTACAGCCTCATTGTAAGCCCCCTTTATCAGGTAACGCGGAAGAAGAATGATTTTGCATGGGGCCCTGAGCAGCAGCAGGCTTTTGAACAGATTAAACAAGAGATAGCCCGTGCTGTAGCCCTGGGGCCAGTACGGACTGGACAGGATGTAAAGAACATCCTCTACACTGCTGCTGGAGAGAAAGGCCCCACTTGGAGTTTGTGGCAAAGAGCCTCAGGAGAGACCCGAGGCCGACCCCTGGGATTCTGGAGTCGATCATATAAGGGGTCTGAAGAGTGCTACACTCCAACTGAGAAGGAGATCTTAGCCGCGTATGAGGGGGTTCGGGCTGCTTCCGAAGTAGTCGGGACTGAAACACAGCTCCTTTTGGCACCTCGACTGCCAGTGCTGAACTGGATGTTCAAAGGACAGGTTCCCTCCACCCATCATGCTACCGATGTCACCTGGAGCAAGTGGATTACGCTGATTACACAGCGAGCGCGAATGGGAAACCTCAATCGTCCAGGAATCCTAGAGGTAATCATGGACTGGCCTGAAGATAAAAAGTTTGGAACATCACCAGCAGAAGAGGTATCACGTGCTAAAGAGGCCCCACCATACAACGAATTACCAGAAAATGAAAAGAAATATGCCCTATTCACTGACGGATCATGTCGCATTGTAGGGAAGCATCGCAAATGGAAAGCTGCTGTGTGGAGCCCCACACGACAAGTTGCAGAGGCCACTGAAGGTAAGGGAGAATCAAGTCAGTTTGCAGAGGTAAAAGCTGTCCAGCTGGCCTTAGATGTTGCTGAACGGGAGAGGTGGCCAATGCTGTATCTTTATACTGACTCATGGATGGTGGCAAATGCCTTATGGGGGTGGTTACAGCGGTGGGAACAAAATAACTGGCAACGGAGGGGAAAATCTGTTTGGGCCGCTGAACTATGGAAGGACATTGCTTCCCGAACAAAGAATATGGTTGTAAAGGTGCGTCATGTGGATGCACATGTGCCCAAAAGTCGGGCTACTGAAGAACAACAAAACAACCATCAGGTAGATAAAGCTGCCAAAATTGAGGTGGCTCAAATTGACTTGGACTGGCAGAATAAGGGTGAATTATTTCTAGCTCGATGGGCTCATGAGACCTCAGGCCATCAAGGAAGAGACGCAACATATAAGTGGGCCAGAGACCGAGGGGTGGACTTAACCATGGACGCTATTGCGCAGGTTATTCATGATTGTGAAACATGTGCCATAATTAAACAAGCCAGAAGGATGAAACCTCTCTGGGAGGAAGGGCGGTGGCAAAAGTATAAATATGGGGAGGCGTGGCAGGTTGATTATATCACCTTGCCACGATCTCGCAGTGGTAAGTGTTATGTACTCACTATGGTAGAGGCAACCACTGGGTGGCTTGAAACATACGCAGTACCCCATGCAACTGCTCGAAACACCATATTAGGTCTTGAGAAACAAGTCCTGTGGCGACATGGCACCCCAGAAAGAATTGAATCTGATAATGAGACACATTTCAAAAATTCTCTTATAAATACTTGGGCCAAAGATCATGGCATTGAGTGGATTTATCATATTCCCTACCATGCACCAGCTTCTGGTAAAATTGAACGATATAATGGGTTGTTGAAAACTATGTTGAAAGCAATGGGTGGTGGAACATTTAAGCACTGGGAGAAGAATCTGGCAGAAGCCACTTGGCTGGTCAATACTAGAGGATCTGTCAATCGTGATGGTCCTAGTCAATCTAGCCCCCTACACACTGTAGAAGGAGATAAGGTCCCTGTTATACATGTAAAGAACATGTTGGGAAAAGCTGTTTGGGTCCTTCCAGCTTCTGGAAAGGGCAAACCTATCCGTGGAACTGTCTTTGCCCAGGGACCTGGGTGCACTTGGTGGGTAATGCAGAAGGATGGGGATGTTCAATGTGTGCCACAAGGGAATTTGATGCTGGGGGAGTGCAGTCAATAATTTTATGTATCTATATATATATATATATATATATGTTTGTATGTGTAGTGTATTTTAGTTATTATAGTTGTACATTTAGTTATGTTACATGCAATTCTACTATTTAGCTATCACAATTTTACATATGTGTATATATATGTGTATATATGTATATATTAACCATGATGTAATAATGTAGAATAAGGGGTGGAATGTCATGGTTTTGTAATTTTATAATTTTGCTATCAGTATTCCACATCATAACATCATGTCAAGTATGGATACTTCTGTTGAATGTACAGTCCACAGAAGAAGACTACATATCCCAGAGAACAACAGGAGTAACAATAAGTCACGGGACCAGGACTCTATATAATCTCGTTCCCAGGCTGGAGTGCCCTCCTTCTTCTCTCGAACTTCTCGGAGAGTGGGAAGCGTTCCAGCCGTGTTGCCTAGAGTTCACAGTAGGCCTCTCGGTTTTCGGAGACTCTCTCTCTCTGTTTCGTTCGATTTTGTTAGCCTTAATTATATTATATTGTGTTATCTTGTATTTCGATATCATATTTAGTAAAATAAGTTTTTCCTCCTTAGATTGTCGCTGTTTTATCCCACTCCCCTTTTCCCCCTCCTTTCCAGGCCCCGGGGGGGGGCGTGGGGTGGCTTCCCCTGTCACGGGCATAGGTAAATCTAAGTAACCCGTGACAGATGTAGGCGCAGTAGATTGCAAGTTATGATGTAGGCGCAGTAGATTCCGAGTTATGATGTAGGCGCAGTAGATTCCGAGTTAGATTCCGAGTTATGATGTAGGCGCAGTAGATTCCTAGTTATGATGTAGGCGCAGTAGATTCCGAGTTATGATGTAGGTGCAGTAGATTCCGAGTTAGATTCTGAGTTATGATGTAGGCGCAGTAGATTCCGAGTTAGATTCCGAGTTATGATGTAGGCACAGTAGATTCCGAGTTATGATGTAGGCGCAGTAGATTCCGAGCTAGATTCCGAGTTATGATGTAGGCGCAGTAGATTCCGAGTTATGATGTAGGCGCAGTAGATTCCGAGTTATGATGTAGGCGCAGTAGATTCCGAGTTATGATGTAGGCGCAGTAGATTCCGAGTTAGATTCCGAGTTATGATGTAGGCGCAGTAGATTCCGAGTTAGATTCCGAGTTATGATGTGGGCACAGTAGATTCCGAGTTATGATGTTTTCGCAGTAGATTCCGAGCTAGATTCCGAGTTATGATGTAGGCGCAGTAGATTCCGAGTTATGATGTAGGCGCAGTAGATTCCGAGTTAGATTCCGAGTTATGATGTAGGCGCAGTAGATTCCGAGTTAGATTCCTAGTTATGATGTAGGCACAGTAGATTCCGAGTTATGATGTAGGCACAATAGATTCCGAGTTATGATGTAGGCGCAGTAGATTCCGAGTTAGATTCCGAGTTATGATGTAGGCGCAGTAGATTCCGAGTTATGATGTAGGCGCAGTAGATTCCGAGTTAGATTCCGAGTTATGATGTAGGCGCAGTAGATTCCGAGTTAGATTCCGAGTTATGATGTAGGCGCAGTAGATTCCGAGTTAGATTCCGAGTTATGATGTAGGTGCAGTAGATTCCAGGTTATGATGTAGGCGCAGTAGATTGCAAGTTATGATGTAGGCGCAGTAGATTCCGAGTTATGATGTAGGCGCAGTAGATTCTGAGTTAGATTCCGAGTTATGATGTAGGCGCAGTAGATTCCGAGTTATGATGTAGGCGCAGTAGATTCCGAATTAGATTCCGAGTTATGATGTAGGCGCAGTAGATTCCGATTTATGATGTAGGCGCAGTAGATTCCGAGTTAGATTCCGAGTTATAATGTAGGCGCAGTAGATTCCGAGTTAGATTCCGAGTTATGATGTAGGCGCAGTAGATTCCGAGTTAGATTCCGATTTATGATGTAGGCACAGTAGATTCCGAGTTATGATGTAGGAGCAGTAGATTCCGAGTTATGATGTAGGCGCAGTAGATTCCGAGTTATGATGTAGGCGCAGTAGATTCCGAGTTAGATTCCGAGTTATGATGTAGGCGCAGTAGATTCCAAGTTATGATGTAGGCGCAGTAGTTTCCGAGTTAGATTCCGAGTTATGATGTAGGCGCAGTAGATTCCGAGTTAGATTCCGAGTAATGATGTAGGCGCAGGAGATTCCGAGTTAGATTCCGAGTTATGATGTAGGCGCAGTAGATTCCGAGTTATGATGTAGGCGCAGTAGATTCCGAGTTAGATTCCGAGTTATGATGTAGGCGCAGTAGATTCCGAGTTATGATGTAGGCGCAGTAGATTCCGAGTTATATTCCGAGTTATGATGTAGGCGCAGTAGATTCCGAGTTATGATGTAGGCGCAGTAGATTCCGAGCTAGATTCCGAGTTATGATGTAGGTGCAGTAGATTCCCAGTTATGATGTAGGCGCAGTAGATTCAGAGTTAGATTCCGAGTTATGATGTAGGCGCAGTAGATTCTGAGTTAGATTCCGAGTTATGATGTAGGCACAGTAGATTCCGAGTTATGATGTAGGCGCAATAGATTCCGAGTAATGATGTATGCGCAGTAGATTCCGAGTTAGATTCCGAGTTATGATGTAGGCGCAGTAGATTCCGAGTTATGATGTAGGCGCAGTAGATTCCGAGTTATATTCCGAGTTATGATGTAGGCGCAGTAGATTCCGAGTTAGATTCCGAGTTATGATGTAGGCGCAGTAGATTCCGAGTTAGATTCCGAGTTATGATGTAGGCGCAGTAGATTCCGAGTTATGATGTAGGCGCAGTAGATTGCGAGTTATGATGTAGGCGCAGTAGATTCCGAGTTATGATGTAGGCGCAGTAGATTCCGAGTTAGATTCCGAGTTATGATGTAGGCGCAGTAGATTCCGAGTTATGATGTAGGCGCAGTAGATTCCGAGTTAGATTCCGAGTTATGATGTAGGCGCAGTAGATTCCGAGTTCGATTCCGAGTTATGATGTAGGCGCAGTAGATTACGAGTTAGATTCCGAGTTATGATGTAGGCGCACTAGATTCCAAGTTATGATGTAGGCGCAGTAGATTCCGAGTTGATTCCGAGTTATGATGTAGGCGCAGTATATTCCGAGTTAGATTCCGAGTTATGATGTAGGCGCAGTACATTCCGAGTTATGATGTAGGCGCAGTAGATTCCGAGTTAGATTCCGAGTTATGATGTAGGCGCAGTAGATTCCGAGTTAGATTCCGAGTTATGATGTAGGCGCAGTAGATTCCGAGTTAGATTCCGAGTTTTGATGTAGGCACAGTAGATTCCGAGTTTTGATGTAGGCGCAGTAGATTCCGAGTTATGATGTAGGCGCAGTAGATTCCGAGTTAGATTCCGAGTTATGATGTAGGCGCAGTAGATTCCGAGTTATGATGTAGGCGCAGTAGTTTCCGAGTTAGATTCCTAGTTATGATGTAGGCGCAGTAGATTCCTAGTTAGATTCCGAGTAATGATGTAGGCGCAGGAGATTCCGAGTTAGATTCCGAGTTATGATGTAGGCGCAGTAGATTCCGAGTTATGATGTAGGCGCAGTAGATTCCGAGTTAGATTCCGAGTTATGATGTAGGCGCACTAGATTCCGAGTTGATTCCGAGTTATGATGTAGGCGCAGTAGATTCCGAGTTATGATGTAGGCTCTGTAGATTCCGAGTTATGATGTAGGCGCACTAGATTCCGAGTTATGATGTAGGCGCAGTAGATTCCGAGTTAGATTCCGAGTTATGATGTAGGCGCAGTAGATTCCGAGTTATGATGTAGGCGCAGTAGATTCCGAGTTAGATTCCGAGTTATGATGTAGGCGCAGTAGATTCCGAGTTATGATGTAGGCGCAGTAGATTCCGAGTTAGATTCCGAGTTATGATGTAGGCGCAGTAGATTCCGAGTTATGATGTAGGCGCAGTAGATTCCGAGTTAGATTCCGAGTTATGATGTAGGCGCAGTAGATTCCGAGTTAGATTCCGAGTAATGATGTAGGCGCAGGAGATTCCGAGTTAGATTCCGAGTTATGATGTAGGCGCAGTAGATTCCGAGTTATGATGTAGGCGCAGTAGATTCCGAGTAAGATTCCGAGTTATGATGTAGGCGCACTAGATTCCGAGTTGATTCCGAGTTATGATGTAGGCGCAGTAGATTCCGAGTTATGATGTAGGCGCAGTAGATTCCGAGTTATGATGTAGGCGCACTAGATTCCGAGTTATGATGTAGGCGCAGTAGATTCCGAGTTAGATTCCGAGTTATGATGTAGGCGCAGTAGATTCCGAGTTATGATGTAGGCGCAGTAGATTCCGAGTTAGATTCCGAGTTATGATGTAGGCGCAGTAGATTCCGAGTTATGATGTAGGCGCAGTAGATTCCGAGTTAGATTCCGAGTTATGATGTAGGCGCAGTAGATTCCGAGTTAGATTCCGAGTTATGATGTAGACACAGTAGATTCCGAGTTATGATTTAGGCGCAATAGATTCCGTGTTATGATGTAGGCGCAGTAGATTCCGAGTTAGATTCCGAGTTATGATGTAGGCGCAGTAAATTCCGAGTTATGATGTAGGCGCAGTAGATTCCGTGTTAGATTCCGAGTTATGATTTAGGCACAGTAGATTCCGAGTTAGATTAAGAGTTATGATGTAGGCGCAGTAGATTCCGAGTTAGATTCCGTGTTATGATGTAGGCGCAGTAGATTCCGAGTTATGATGTAGGCGCAGTAGATTGCGAGTTATGATGTAGGCGCAGTAGATTCCGAGTTATGATGTAGGCTCAGTAGATTCCGAGTTAGATTCCGAGTTATGATGTAGGCGCAGTAGATTCCGAGTTATGATGTCGGCGCAGTAGATTCCGAGTTAGATTCCGAGTTATGATGTAGGCGCAGTGGATTCCGAGTTATGATGTAGGCGCAGTAGACTCCGAGTTAGATTCCGAGTTATGATGTAGGCGCAGTAGATTCCGAGTTAGATTCCGAGTTATGATGTAGGTGCAGTAGATTCCGAGTTATGATGTAGGCGCAGTAGATTCTGAGTTATGATGTAGGCGCAGTAGATTCCGAGTTATGATGTAGGCGCAGTAGATTCCGAGTTATGATGTAGGCGCAGTATATTCCGAGTTAGATTCCGAGTTATGATATAGGCGCAGTAGATTCCGAGTTATGATGTAGGCGCAGTAGATTCCGAGTTATGATGTAGGCGCAGTAGATTCCGAGTTAGATTCCGAGTTATGATGTAGGCGCAGTAGATTCCGAGTTATGATGTAGGCGCAGTAGATTCCGAGTTTGATTCCGAGTTATGATGTAGGCGCAGTAGATTCCGAGTTAGATTCCGAGTTATGATGTAGGCGCAGTAGATTCCGAGTTATGATGTAGGCGCAGTAGATTCCGAGTTAGATTCCGAGTTATGATGTAGGCGCAGTAGATTCCGAGTTATGATGTAGGCGCATTAGATTCCGAGTTAGGTTCCGAGTTATGATGTAGGCGCAGTAGATTCCGAGTTAGATTCCGAGTTATGATGTAGGCGCAGTAGATTCCGAGTTAGATTCCGAGTAATGATGTAGGCGCAGTAGATTCCGAGTTATGATGTAGGCGCAGTAGATTCCGAGTTATGATGTAGGCGCAGTAGATTCCGAGTTAGATTCCGAGTTATGATGTAGGCGCAGTAGATTCCGAGTTATGATGTAGGCGCAGTAGATTACGAGTTAGATTCCGAGTTATGATGTAGGCGCAGTAGATTCCGAGTTAGATTCCGAGTAATGATGTAGGCGCAGTAGATTCCGAGTTATGATGTAGGCGCAGTAGATTCCGAGTTATGATGTAGGCGCAGTAGATTCCGAGTTAGATTCCGAGTTATGATGTAGGCGCAGTAGATTCCGAGTTAGATTCCGAGTTATGATGTAGGCGCAGTAGATTCCGAGTTATGATGTAGGCGCAGTAGATTCCGAGTTAGATTCCGAGTTATGATGTAGGCACAGTAGATTCCGAGTTATGATGTAGGCGCAGTAGATTCCGAGTTAGATTCCGAGTTATGATGTAGGCGCAGTAGATTCCGAGTTATGATGTAGGCGCAGTAGATTCCGAGTTATGATGTAGGCGCAGTAGATTCCGAGTTAGATTCCGAGTTATGATGTAGGCGCAGTAGATTCCGAGTTAGATTCCGAGTTATATTGTAGGCGCAGTAGATTCCGAGTTAGATTCCGAGTTATGATGTAGGCGCAGTAGATTCCGAGTTATGATGTAGGCGCAGTAGATTCCGAGTTATGATGTAGGTTCAGTAGATTCCGAGTTATGATGTAGGCACAGTAGATTCCGAGTTAGATTCCGAGTTATGATGTAGGCACAGTAGATTCCGAGTTATGATGTAGGCGCAGTAGATTCCGAGTTATGATGTAGGCGCAGTAGATTCCGAGTTAGATTCCGAGTTATGATGTAGGCGCAGTAGATTCCGAGTTATGATGTAGGCGCAGTAGATTCCGAGTTAGATTCCGAGTTATGATGTAGGCGCAGTAGATTCCGAGTTATGATGTAGGCGCAGTAGATTCCGAGTTATGATGTAGGTGCAGTAGATTCCGAGTTAGATTCCGAGTTATGATGTAGGCGCAGTAGATTCCTAGTTAGATTCCGAGTTATGATGTAGGCGCAGTAGATTCCGAGTTAGATTCCGAGTTATGATGTAGGCGCAGTAGATTCCGAGTTATGATTTAGGCGCAGTAGATTCCGAGTTATGATGTAGGCGCAGTAGATTCCGAGTTATGATGTAGGCGTAGTAGATTCCGAGTTAGATTCCGAGTTATGATGTAGGCGCAGTAGATTCCGAGTTATGATGTAGGCGCAGTAGATTCCGAGTTATGATGTAGGCGCAGTAGATTCCGAGTTAGATTCCGAGTTATGATGTAGGCGCAGTAGATTCCGAGTTATGATGTAGGCGCAGTAGATTCCGAGTTAGATTCCGAGTTATGATGTAGGCGCAGTAGATTCCGAGTTATGATGTAGGCACAGCAGATTCCGAGTTAGATTCCGAGTTATGATGTAGGCGCAGTAGATTCCGAGTTAGATTCCGAGTTCTGATGAAGGCGCAGTAGATTCCGAGTTAGAATCCGAGTTATGATGTAGGCGCAGTAGATTCCGAGTTATGATGTAGGCGCAGTAGATTCCGAGTTATGATGTAGGCGCAGTAGATTCCGAGTTATGATGTAGGCGCAGTAGATTCCGAGTTAGATTCCGAGTTATGATGTTAGCTCAGTAGATTCCGAGTTATGATGTATGCGCAGTAGATTCCGAGTTAGATTCCGAGTTATGACGTAGGCGCAGTAGATTCCGAGTTAGATTCCGAGTTCTGATGTAGGCGCAGTAGATTCCAAGTTAGATTCCGAGTTCTGATGTATGCGCAGTAGATTCCGAGTTAGATTCCGAGTTATGATGTAGGCGCAGTAGATTCCGAGTTATGATGTAGGCGCAGTAGCTTCCAAGTTATGATGTAGGCGCAGTAGATTCCGAGTTATGATGTAGGCACAGTAGATTCCGAGTTAGATTCCGAGTTATGATGTAGGCGCAGTAGCTTCCGAGTTATGATGTAGGCGCAGTAGATTCCGAGTTATGATGTAGGCGCAGTAGATTCCGAGTTAGATTCCGAGTTCTGATGTAGGCGCAGTATATTCCGAGTTCTGATGTAGGCGCAGTATATTCCAAGTTAGATTCCGAGTTATGATGTAGGCGCAGTAGATTCCGAGTTATGATGTAGGCGCAGTAGATTCCGAGTTATGATGTAGGCGCAGTAGATTCCGAGTTAGATTCCGAGTTATGATGTAGGCGCAGTAGATTCCGAGTTAGATTCCGAGTTATATTTTAGGCGCAGTAGATTCCGAGTAAGATTCCGAGTTGTGATGTAGGCGCAGTAGATTCCAAGTTAGATTCCGAGTTATGATGTAGGCGCAGTAGATTCCGAGTTATGATGTAGGTGCAGTAGATTCCGAGTTATGATGTAGGCGCAGTAGATTCCGAGTTAGATTCCGTGTTATGATGTAGGCACAGTAGATTCCGAGTTATGATGTAGGCGCAGTAGATTCCGAGTTATGATGTAGGCGCAGTAGATTCCGAGTTAGATTCCGAGTTATGATGTAGGCGCAGTAGATTCCGAGTAATGATGTAGGCGCAGTAGATTACGAGTTAGATTCCGAGTTATGATGTAGGCGCAGTAGATTCCGAGTTAGATTCCGAGTTATGATGTAGGCGCAGTAGATTCCGAGTTATGATGTAGGCGCAGTAGATTCCGAGTTATGATGTAGGTGCAGTAGATTCCGAGTTAGATTCCGAGTTATGATGTAGGCGCAGTAGATTCCTAGTTAGATTCCGAGTTATGATGTAGGCGCAGTAGATTCCGAGTTATGATGTAGGCGCAGTAGATTCCGAGTTATGATGTAGGCGCAGTAGATTCCGAGTTAGATTCCGAGTTATGATGTAGGCGCCGTAGATTCCGAGTTAGATTCCGAGTTATGATGTAGGCGCAGTAGATTCCGAGTTAGATTCCGAGTTATGATGTAGGCACAGTAGATTCCGAGTTATGATGTAGGCGCAGTAGATTCCGAGTTAGATTCCGAGTTATGATGTAGGCGCAGTAGATTCCGAGTTATGATGTAGGCGCAGTAGATTCCGAGTTATGATGTAGACGCAGTAGATTCCGAGTTAGATTCCGAGTTATGATGTAGGCGCAGTAGATTCCGAGTTATGATGTAGGCGCAGTAGATTCCGAGTTAGATTCCGAGTTATGATGTAGGCGCAGTAGATTCCGAGTTAGATTCCGAGTTATGATGTAGGCGCAGTAGATTCCGAGTTATGATGTAGGCGCAGTAGATTCCGAGTTATGATGTAGGCGCAGTAGATTCCGAGTTAGATTCCGAGTTGTGATGTAGGCGCAGTAGATTCCGAGTTAGATTCCGAGTTATGATGTAGGCGCAGTAGATTCCGAGTTATGATGTAGGTTCAGTAGATTCCGAGTTATGATGTAGGCACAGTAGATTCCGAGTTAGATTCCGAGTTATGATGTAGGCACAGTAGATTCCGAGTTATGATGTAGGCGCAGTAGATTCCGAGTTATGATGTAGGCGCAGTAGATTCCGAGTTAGATTCCGAGTTATGATGTAGGCGCAGTAGATTCCGAGTTATGATGTAGGCGCAGTAGATTCCGAGTTAGATTCCGAGTTATGATGTAGGCGCAGTAGATTCCGAGTTATGATGTAGGCGCAGTAGATTCCGAGTTATGATGTAGGTGCAGTAGATTCCGAGTTAGATTCCGAGTTATGATGTAGGCGCAGTAGATTCCGAGTTAGATTCCGAGTTATGATGTAGGCGCAGTAGATTCCGAGTTATGATGTAGGCGCAGTAGATTCCGAGTTATGATGTAGGCGCAGTAGATTCCGAGTTATGATGTAGGTTCAGTAGATTCCGAGTTATGATGTAGGCACAGTAGATTCCGAGTTAAATTCCGAGTTATGATGTAGGCACAGTAGATTCCGAGTTATGATGTAGGCGCAGTAGATTCCGAGTTATGATGTAGGCGCAGTAGATTCCGAGTTAGATTCCGAGTTATGATGTAGGCGCAGTAGATTCCGAGTTATGATGTAGGCGCAGTAGATTCCGAGTTAGATTCCGAGTTATGATGTAGGCGCAGTAGATTCCGAGTTATGATGTAGGCGCAGTAGATTCCGAGTTATGATGTAGGTGCAGTAGATTCCGAGTTAGATTCCGAGTTATGATGTAGGCGCAGTAGATTCCTAGTTAGATTCCGAGTTATGATGTAGGCGCAGTAGATTCCGAGTTAGATTCCGAGTTATGATGTAGGCGCAGTAGATTCCGAGTTATGATGTAGGCGCAGTAGATTCCGAGTTATGATGTAGGCGTAGTAGATTCCGAGTTAGATTCCGAGTTATGATGTAGGCGCAGTAGATTCCGAGTTAGATTCCGAGTTATGATGTAGGCGCAGTAGATTCCGAGTTATGATGTAGGCGCAGTAGATTCCGAGTTAGATTCCGAGTTATGATGTAGGCGCAGTAGATTCCGAGTTATGATGTAGGCACAGCAGATTCCGAGTTAGATTCCGAGTTATGATGTAGGCGCAGTAGATTCCGAGTTAGATTCCGAGTTCTGATGAAGGCGCAGTAGATTCCGAGTTAGAATCCGAGTTATGATGTAGGCGCAGTAGATTCCGAGTTATGATGTAGGCGCAGTAGATTCCGAGTTATGATGTAGGCGCAGTAGATTCCGAGTTATGATGTAGGCGCAGTAGATTCTGAGTTAGATTCCGAGTTATGATGTTAGCTCAGTAGATTCCGAGTTATGATGTATGCGCAGTAGATTCCGAGTTAGATTCCGAGTTATGACGTAGGCGCAGTAGATTCCGAGTTAGATTCCGAGTTCTGATGTAGGCGCAGTAGATTCCGAGTTAGATTCCGAGTTCTGATGTATGCGCAGTAGATTCCGAGTTAGATTCCGAGTTATGATGTAGGCGCAGTAGATTCCGAGTTATGATGTAGGCGCAGTAGCTTCCAAGTTATGATGTAGGCGCAGTAGATTCCGAGTTATGATGTAGGCGCAGTAGATTCCGAGTTAGATTCCGAGTTATGATGTAGGCGCAGTAGCTTCCGAGTTATGATGTAGGCGCAGTAGATTCCGAGTTATGATGTAGGCGCAGTAGATTCCGAGTTAGATTCCGAGTTCTGATGTAGGCGCAGTATATTCCGAGTTCTGATGTAGGCGCAGTATATTCCAAGTTAGATTCCGAGTTATGATGTAGGCGCAGTAGATTCCGAGTTATGATGTAGGCGCAGTAGATTCCGAGTTAGATTCCGAGTTATGATGTAGGCGCAGTAGATTCCGAGTTAGATTCCGAGTTATATTTTAGGCGCAGTAGATTCCGAGTTAGATTCCGAGTTATGATGTAGGCGCAGTAGATTCCGAGTTATGATGTAGGCGCAGTAGATTCCGAGTTAGATTCCGAGTTGTGATGTAGGCGCAGTAGATTCCGAGTTAGATTCCGAGTTATGATGTAGGCGCAGTAGATTCCGAGTTATGATGTAGGTGCAGTAGATTCCGAGTTATGATGTAGGCGCAGTAGATTCCGAGTTAGATTCCGTGTTATGATGTAGGCACAGTAGATTCCGAGTTATGATGTAGGCGCAGTAGATTCCGAGTTATGATGTAGGCGCAGTAGATTCCGAGTTAGATTCCGAGTTATGATGTAGGCGCAGTAGATTCCGAGTTATGATGTAGGCGCAGTAGATTCCGAGTTATGATGTAGGTGCAGTAGATTCCGAGTTAGATTCCGAGTTATGATGTAGGCGCAGTAGATTCTGAGTTAGATTCCGAGTTATGATGTAGGCGCAGTAGATTCCGAGTTATGATGTAGGCACAGTAGATTCCGAGTTAGATTCCGAGTTATGATGTATGCGCAGTAGATTCCGAGTTAGATTCCGAGTTCTGATGAAGGCGCAGTAGATTCCGAGTTAGAATCCGAGTTATGATGTAGGCGCAGTAGATTCCGAGTTATGATGTAGGCGCAGTAGATTCCGAGTTATGATGTAGGCGCAGTAGATTCCGAGTTAGATTCCGAGTTATGATGTTAGCTCAGTAGATTCCGAGTTATGATGTAGGCGCAGTAGATTCCGAGTTATGATGTAGGCGCAGTAGATTCCGAGTTAGATTCCGAGTTATGATGTAGGCGCAGTAGATTCCGAGTTATGATGTAGGTGCAGTAGATTCCGAGTTATGATGTAGGCGCAGTAGATTCCGAGTTATGATGTAGGCGCAGTAGATTCCGAGTTAGATTCCGAGTTATGATGTAGGCACAGTAGATTCCGAGTTATGATGTAGGCGCAGTAGATTCCGAGTTATGATGTAGGCGCAGTAGATTCCGAGTTAGATTCCGAGTTATGATGTAGGCGCAGTAGATTCCGAGTTATGATGTAGGCGCAGTAGATTCCGAGTTAGATTCCGAGTTATGATATAGGCGCAGTAGATTCCGAGTTATGATGTAGGCGCAGTAGATTCCGAGTTATGATGTAGGCGCAGTAGATTCCGAGTTAGATTCCGAGTTATGATGTAGGCGCAGTAGATTCCCAGTTATGATGTAGGCGCAGTAGATTCCGAGTTATGATGTAGGCGCAGTAGATTCCGAGTTAGATTCCGAGTTATGATGTAGGCGCAGTAGATTCCGAGTTAGATTCCGAGTTATGATGTAGGCACAGTAGATTCCGAGTTATGATGTAGGCGCAGTAGATTCCGAGCTAGATTCCGAGTTATGATGTAGGCGCAGTAGATTCCGAGTTATGATGTAGGCGCAGTAGATTCCGAGTTCGATTACGAGTTATGATGTAGGCGCAGTAGATTCCGAGTTAGATTCCGAGTTATGATGTAGGCACAGTAGATTCCGAGTTATGATGTAGGCGCAATAGATTCCGAGTTATGATGTAGGCGCAGTAGATTCCGAGTTAGATTCCGAGTTATGATGTAGGCGCAGTAGATTCCGAGTTATGATGTAGGCGCAGTAGATTCCGAGTTACATTCCGAGTTATGATGTAGGCGCAGTAGATTCCGAGTTAGATTCCGAGTTATGATGTAGGCGCAGTAGATTCCGAGTTAGATTCCGAGTTATGTTGTAGGCGCAGAAGATTCCGAGTTATGATGTAGGCGCAGTAGATTCTGAGTTATGATGTAGGCGCAGTAGATTCCGAGTTATGATGTAGGCGCAGTAGATTCCGAGTTAGATTCCGAGTTATGATGTAGGCGCAGTAGATTCCGAGTTCGATTCCGTGTTATGATGTAGGCGCAGTAGATTACGAGTTAGATTCCGAGTTATGATGTAGGCGCAGTAGATTGCGAGTTATGATGTAGGCGCAGTAGATTCCGAGTTGATTCCGAGTTATGATGTAGGCGCAGTAGATTCCGAGTTAGATTCCGAGTTATGATGTAGGCACAGTAGATTCCGAGTTATGATGTAGGCGCAGTAGATTCCGAGTTATGATGTAGGCGCAGTAGATTCCGAGTTAGATTCCGAGTTATGATGTAGGCTCAGTAGATTCCGAGTTATGATGTAGGCGCAGTAGATTCCGAGTTAGATTCCGAGTTATAATGTAGGCGCAGTAGATTCCGAGTTAGATTCCGAGTTATGATGTAGGCGCAGTAGATTCCGAGTTAGATTCCGAGTTATGATGTAGGCACAGTAGATTCCGAGTTACGATGTAGGCGCAGTAGATTCCGAGTCATGATGTAGGCGCAGTAGATTCCGAGTTATGATGTAGGCGCAGTAGATTCCGAGTTAGATTCCGAGTTATGATGTAGGCGCAGTAGATTCCGAGTTACGATGTAGGCGCAGTAGATTCCGAGTTAGATTCCGAGTTATGATGTAGGCGCAGTAGATTCCGAGTTAGATTCCGAGTTATGATGTAGGCGCAGTAGATTCCGAGTTATGATGTAGGCGCAGTAGATTCCGAGTTATGATGTAGGTGCAGTAGATTCCGAGTTAGATTCCGAGTTATGATGTAGGCGCAGTAGATTCCGAGTTAGATTCCGAGTTATGATGTAGGCGCAGTAGATTCCGAGTTATGATGTAGGCGCAGTAGATTGCGAGTTATGATGTAGGCGCAGTAGATTCCGAGTTATGATGTAGGCGCAGTAGATTCCGAGTTAGATTCCGAGTTATGATGTAGGCGCAGTAGATTCCGAGTTATGATGTAGGCGTAGTAGATTCCGAGTTAGATTCCGAGTTATGATGTAGGCGCAGTAGATTCCGAGTTCGATTCCGAGTTATGATGTAGGCGCAGTAGATTCCGAGTTATGATGTAGGCGCAGTAGATTCCGAGTTATGATGTAGGCGCAGTAGATTCCTAGTTTTGATGTAGGCGCAGTAGATTCCGAGTTAGATTCCGAGTTATGATGTAGGCGCAGTAGATTCCGAGTTAGATTCCGAGTTATGATGTAGGCACAGTAGATTCCGAGTTATGATGTAGGTTGCAGTAGATTCCGAGTTAGATTCCGAGTTATGATGTAGGCGCAGTAGATTCCGAGTTAGATTCCGAGTTATGATGTAGGCACAGTAGATTCCGAGTTATGATGTAGGCGCAGTAGATTCCGAGTTAGATTCCGAGTTATGATGCAGGCGCAGTAGATTCCGAGTTATGATGTAGGCGCAGTAGATTCCGAGTTAGATTCCGAGTTATGATGTAGGCGCAGTAGATTCCGAGTTAGATTCCGAGTTATGATGTAGGCGCAGTAGATTCCGAGTTATGATGTAGGCGCAGTAGATTGCGAGTTATGATGTAGGCGCAGTAGATTCCGAGTTATGATGTAGGCGCAGTAGATTCCGAGTTAGATTCCGAGTTATGATGTAGGCGCAGTAGATTCCGAGTTATGATGTAGGCGTAGTAGATTCCGAGTTAGATTCCGAGTTATGATGTAGGCGCAGTAGATTCCGAGTTCGATTCCGAGTTATGATGTAGGCGCAGTAGATTCCGAGTTATGATGTAGGCGCAGTAGATTCCGAGTTATGATGTAGGCGCAGTAGATTCCTAGTTTTGATGTAGGCGCAGTAGATTCCGAGTTAGATTCCGAGTTATGATGTAGGCGCAGTAGATTCCGAGTTATGATGTAGGTTGCAGTAGATTCCGAGTTAGATTCCGAGTTATGATGTAGGCGCAGTAGATTCCGAGTTATGATGTAGGCGCAGTAGATTCCGAGTTAGATTCCGAGTTATGATGTAGGCGCAGTAGATTCCGAGTTATGATGTAGGCGCAGTAGTTTCCGAGTTAGATTCCGAGTTATGATGTAGGCGCAGTAGATTCCGAGTTAGATTCCGAGTTATGATGTAGGCACAGTAGATTCCGAGTTATGATGTAGGCGCAGTAGATTCCGAGTTAGATTCCGAGTTATGATGTAGGCGCAGTAGATTCCACGTTATGATGTAGGCGCAGTAGATTGCAAGTTATGATGTAGGCGCAGTAGATTCCGAGTTATGATGTAGGCGCAGTAGATTCCGAGTTATGATGTAGGCGCAGTAGATTCCGAACTAGATTCCGAGTTATAATGTAGGCGCAGTAGATTCCGAGTTAGATTCCGAGTTATGATGTAGGCGCAGTAGATTCCGAGTTAGATTCCGATTTATGATGTAGGCACAGTAGATTCCGAGTTATGATGTAGGCGCAGTAGATTCCGAGTTATGATGTAGGCGCAGTAGATTCCGAGTTATGATGTAGGCGCAGTAGATTCCGAGTTAGATTCCGAGTTATGATGTAGGCGCAGTAGATTCCGAGTTATGATGTAGGCGCAGTAGTTTCCGAGTTAGATTCCGAGTTATGATGTAGGCGCAGTAGATTCCGAGTTAGATTCCGAGTAATGATGTAGGCGCAGGAGATTCCGAGTTAGATTCCGAGTTATGATGTAGGCGCAGTAGATTCCGAGTTATGATGTAGGCGCAGTAGATTCCGAGTTATGATGTAGGCGCAGTAGATTCCGAGTTAGATTCCGAGTTATGATGTAGGCACAGTAGATTCCGAGTTATGATGTAGGCGCAGTAGATTCCGAGTTATGATGTAGGCGCAGTAGATTCCGAGTTATGATGTAGGCGAAGTAGATTCCGAGTTATATTCCGAGTTATGATGTAGGCACAGTAGATTCCGAGTTATGATGTAGGCGCAGTAGATTCCGAGCTAGATTCCGAGTTATGATGTCGGCGCAGTAGATTCCCAGTTATGATGTAGGCGCAGTAGATTCCGAGTTAGATTCCGAGTTATGATGTAGGCGCAGTAGATTCTGAGTTAGATTCCGAGTTATGATGTAGGCACAGTAGATTCCGAGTTATGATGTAGGCGCAATAGTTTCCGAGTTATGATGTAGGCGCAGTAGATTCCGAGTTAGATTCCGAGTTATGATGTAGGCGCAGTAGATTCCGAGTTATGATGTAGGCGCAGTAGATTCCGAGTTAGATTCCGAGTTATGATGTAGGCGCAGTAGATTCCGAGTTAGATTCCGAGTTATGATGTAGTCGCAGTAGATTCCGAGTTAGATTCCGAGTTATGATGTAGGCGCAGTAGATTCCGAGTTATGATGTAGGCGCAGTAGATTGCGAGTTATGATTTAGGCGCAGTAGATTCCGAGTTATGATGTAGGCGCAGTAGATTCCGAGTTAGATTCCGAGTTATGATGTAGGCGCAGTAGATTCCGAGTTATGATGTAGGCGCAGTAGATTCCGAGTTATGATGTAGGCGCAGTAGATTCCGAGTTAGATTCCGAGTTATGATGTAGGCGCAGTAGATTCCGAGTTATGATGTAGGCGCAGTAGATTCCGAGTTATGATGTAGGCGAAGTAGATTCCGAGTTATATTCCGAGTTATGATGTAGGAACAGTAGATTCCGAGTTATGATGTAGGCGCAGTAGATTCCGAGCTAGATTCCGAGTTCTGATGTCGACGCAGTAGATTCCCAGTTATGATGTAGGCGCAGTAGATTCCGAGTTAGATTCCGAGTTATGATGTAGGCGCAGTAGATTCTGAGTTAGATTCCGAGTTATGATGTAGGCACAGTAGATTCCGAGTTATGATGTAGGCGCAATAGATTCCGAGTTATGATGTAGGCGCAGTAGATTCCGAGTTAGATTCCGAGTTATGATGTAGGCGCAGTAGATTCCGAGTTATGATGTAGGCGCAGTAGATTCCGAGTTAGATTCCGAGTTATGATGTAGGCGCAGTAGATTCCGAGTTAGATTCCGAGTTATGATGTAGGCGCAGTAGATTCCGAGTTAGATTCCGAGTTATGATGTAGGCGCAGTAGATTCCGAGTTATGATGTAGGCGCAGTAGATTGCGAGTTATGATTTAGGCGCAGTAGATTCCGAGTTATGATGTAGGCGCAGTAGATTCCGAGTTAGATTCCGAGTTATGATGTAGGCGCAGTAGATTCCGAGTTATGATGTAGGCGCAGTAGATTCCGAGTTAGATTCCGAGTTATGATGTAGGCGCAGTAGATTCCGAGTTCGATTCCGAGTTATGATGTAGGCGCAGGAGATTCCGAGTTAGATTCCGAGTTATGATGTAGGCGCAGTAGATTCCGAGTTATGATGTAGGCGCAGTAGATTCCGAGTTGATTCTGAGTTATGATGTAGGCGCAGTATATTCCGGGTTAGATTCCGAGTTATGATGTAGGCGCAGTAGATTCTGAGTTATGATGTAGGCGCAGTAGATTCCGAGTTAGATTCCGAGTTATGATGTAGGCGCAGTAGATTCCGAGTTAGATTCCGAGTTATGATGTAGGCGCAATTGATTCCGAGTTAGATTCCGAGTTATGATGTAGGCAGAGTAGATTCCGAGTTGTGATGTAGGCGCAGTAGATTCCGAGTTATGATGTAGGCGCAGTAGATTCCGAGTTATGATGTAGGCGCAGTATATTCCGAGTTAGATTCCGAGTTATGATGTAGGCGCAGTAGATTCCGAGTTATGATGTAGGCGCAGTAGTTTCCGAGTTAGATTCCTAGTTATGATATAGGCGCAGTAGATTCCGAGTTAGATTCCGAGTAATGATGTAGGCGCAGTAGATTCCGAGTTAGATTCCGAGTTATGATGTAGGCGCAGTAGATTCCGAGTTATGATGTAGGCGCACTAGATTCCGAGTTATGATGTAGGCGCAGTAGATTCCGAGTTAGATTCCGAGTAATGATGTAGGCGCAGGAGATTCCGAGTTATGATGTAGGCGCAGTAGATTCCGAGTTAGATTCCGAGTTATGATGTAGGCGCAGTAGATTCCGAGTTATGATGTAGGCGCAGTAGATTCCGAGTTAGATTCCGAGTTATGATGTAGGCGCAGTAGATTCCGAGTTATGATGTAGGCGCAGTAGATTCCGAGTTAGATTCCGAGTTATGATGTAGGCGCAGTAGATTCCGAGTTAGATTCCGAGTTATGATGTAGGCGAAGTAGATTCCGAGTTAGATTCCGAGTTATGATGTAGGCACAGTAGATTCCGAGTTATGATGTAGGCGCAGTAGATTCCGAGTTATGATGTAGGCGCAGTAGATTCCGAGTTATGATGTAGGCGCAGTAGATTCCGAGTTAGATTCCGAGTTATGATGTAGGCGCAGTAGATTCCGAGTTATGATGTAGGCGCAGTAGTTTCCGAGTTAGATTCCTAGTTATGATGTAGGCGCAGTAGATTCCGAGTTAGATTCCGAGTTATGATGTAGGCGCAGTAGATTCCGAGTTAGATTCCGAGTTATGATGTAGGCGCAGTAGATTCCGAGTTAGATTCCGAGTTATGATGTAGGCGCAGTAGATTCCGAGTTATGATGTAGGCGCAATAGATTCCGAGTTATGATGTAGGCGCAGTAGATTCCGAGTTAGATTCCGAGTTATGATGTAGGCACAGTAGATTCCGAGTTATGATGTAGGCGCAATAGATTCCGAGTTATGATGTAGGCGCAGTAGATTCCGAGTTAGATTCCGAGTTATGATGTAGGCGCAGTAGATTCTGTGTTAGATTCCGAGTTATGATGTAGGCGCAGTAGATTCCGAGTTATGATGTAGGCGCAGTAGATTCCGTGTTAGATTCCGAGTTATGATGTAGGCGCAGTAGATTCCGAGTTAGATTCCGAGTTATGATGTAGGCGCAGTAGATTCCGAGTTAGATTCCGAGTTATGATGTAGGCGCAGTAGATTCCGAGTAATGATGTAGGCGCAGTAGATTCCGAGTTAGATTCCGAGTTATGATGTAGGCGCAGTAGATTCCGAGTTATGATGTAGGCGCAGTAGATTCCGAGTTAGATTCCGAGTTATGATGTAGGCGCAGTAGATTCCGAGTTAGATTCCGAGTTATGATGTAGGCGCAGTAGATTCCGAGTTATGATGTAGGCGCAGTAGATTCCGAGTTATGATGTAGGCGCAGTAGATTCCGAGTTAGATTCCGAGTTATGATGTAGGCGCAGTAGATTCCGAGTTATGATGTAGGCGCAGTAGATTCCGAGTTATGATGTAGGTGCAGTAGATTCCGAGTTAGATTCCGAGTTATGATGTAGGCGCAGTAGATTCCTAGTTAGATTCCGAGTTATGATGTAGGCGCAGTAGATTCCGAGTTATGATGTAGGCGCAGTAGATTCCGAGTTAGATTCCGAGTTATGATGTAGGCGCAGTAGATTCCGAGTTATGATGTAGGCGCAGTAGATTCCGAGTTAGATTCCGAGTTATGATGTAGGCGCAGTAGATTCCGAGTTAGATTCCGAGTTATGATGTAGGCACAGTAGATTCCGAGTTAGATTCCGAGTAATGATGTAGGCGCAGTAGATTCCGAGTTATGATGTAGGCGCAGTAGATTCCGAGTTATGATGTAGGCACAGTAGATTCCGAGTTAGATTCCGAGTTATGATGTAGGCGCAGTAGATTCCGAGTTATGATGTAGGCGCAGTAGATTACGAGTTAGATTCCGAGTTATGATGTAGGCGCAGGAGATTCCGAGTTAGATTCCGAGTTATGATGTAGGCGCAGTAGATTCCGAGTTATGATGTAGGCGCAGTAGATTCCGAGTTAGATTCCGAGTTATGATGTAGGCGCAGTAGATTCCGAGTTATGATGTAGGCGCAGTAGATTCCGAGTTAGATTCCGAGTTATGATGTAGGCACAGTAGATTCTGAGTTATGATGTAGGCGCAGTAGATTCCGAGTTAGATTCCGAGTTATGATGTAGGCGCAGTAGATTCCGAGTTATGATGTAGGCGCAGTAGATTCCGAGTTATGATGTAGACGCAGTAGATTCCGAGTTAGATTCCGAGTTATGATGTAGGCGCAGTAGATTCCGAGTTAGATTCCGAGTTATGATGTAGGCGCAGTAGATTCCGAGTTAGATTCCGAGTTATGATGTAGGCGCAGTAGATTCCGAGTTATGATGTAGGCGCAGTAGATTCCGAGTTAGATTCCGAGTTATGATGTAGGCGCAGTAGATTCCGAGTTATGATGTAGGCGCAGTAGATTCCGAGTTAGATTCCGAGTTATGATGTAGGCGCAGTAGATGCCGAGTTAGATTCCGAGTTATGATGTAGGCGCAGTAGATTCCGAGTCAGATTCCGAGTAATGATGTAGGCGCAGTAGATTCCGAGTTATGATGTAGGTGCAGTAGATTCCGAGTTATGATGTAGGCGCAGTAGATTCCGAGTTAGATTCCGAGTTATGATGTAGGCGCAGTAGATTCCGAGTTATGATGTAGGCGCAGTAGATTACGAGTTAGATTCCGAGTTATGATGTAGGCGCAGTAGATTCCGAGTTAGATTCCGAGTTATGATGTAGGCGCAGTAGATTCCGAGTTATGATGTATGCGCAGTAGATTCCGAGTTAGATTCCGAGTTATGATGTATGCGCAGTAGATTCCGAGTTATGATGTAGGCGCAGTAGATTCCGAGTTTGATTCCGAGTTATGATGTAGGCACAGTAGATTCCGAGTTATGATGTAGGCGCAGTAGATTCCGAGTTAGATTCCGAGTTATGATGTAGGCGCAGTAGATTCCGAGTTATGATGTAGGCGCAGTAGATTCCGAGTTAGATTCCGAGTTGTGATGTAGGCGCAGTAGATTCCGAGTTAGATTCCGAGTTATGATGTATGCGCAGTAGATTCCGAGTTAGATTCCGAGTTATGATGTAGGCGCAGTAGATTCTGAGTTATGATGTAGGCGCAGTAGCTTCCGAGTTATGATGTAGGCGCAGTAGATTCCGAGTTATGATGTAGGCGCAGTAGATTCCGAGTTAGATTCCGAGTTATGATGTAGGCGCAGTAGATTCCGAGTTATGATGTAGGTGCAGTAGATTCCGAGTTATGATGTAGGCGCAGTAGATTCCGAGTTATGATGTAGGCGCAGTAGATTCCGAGTTAGATTCCGAGTTATGATGTAGGCACAGTAGATTCCGAGTTATGATGTAGGCGCAGTAGATTCCGAGTTATGATGTAGGCGCAGTAGATTCCGAGTTATGATGTAGGCGCAGTAGATTCCGAGTTAGATTCCGAGTTCTGATGTAGGCGCAGTATATTCCGAGTTCTGATGTAGGCGCAGTATATTCCGAGTTAGATTCCGAGTTATGATGTAGGCGCAGTAGATTCCGAGTTATGATGTAGGCGCAGTAGATTCCGAGTTAGATTCCGAGTTATGATGTAGGCGCAGTAGATTCCGAGTTAGATTCCGAGTTATATTGTAGGCGCAGTAGATTCCGAGTTAGATTCCGAGTTATGATGTAGGCGCAGTAGATTCCGAGTTATGATGTAGGCGCAGTAGATTCCGAGTTAGATTCCGAGTTATGATGTAGGCGCAGTAGATTCCGAGTTATGATGTAGGCACAGTAGATTCCGAGTTAGATTCCGAGTTATGATGTAGGCGCAGTAGATTCCGAGTTAGATTCCGAGTTCTGATGAAGGCGCAGTAGATTCCGAGTTAGAATCCGAGTTATGATGTAGGCGCAGTAGATTCCGAGTTATGATGTAGGCGCAGTAGATTCCGAGTTATGATGTAGGCGCAGTAGAGTCCGAGTTATGATGTAGGCGCAGTAGATTCTGAGTTAGATTCCGAGTTATGATGTTAGCTCAGTAGATTCCGAGTTATGATGTAGGCGCAGTAGATTCCGAGTTAGATTCCGAGTTCTGATGTAGGCGCAGTAGATTCCGAGTTAGATTCCGAGTTATGATGTATGCGCAGTAGATTCCGAGTTAGATTCCGAGTTATGATGTAGGCGCAGTAGCTTCCGAGTTATGATGTAGGCGCAGTAGATTCCGAGTTATGATGTAGGCGCAGTAGATTCCGAGTTAGATTCCGAGTTATGATGTAGGCGCAGTAGATTCCGAGTTATGATGTAGGTGCAGTAGATTCCGAGTTATGATGTAGGCGCAGTAGATTCCGAGTTATGATGTAGGCGCAGTAGATTCCGAGTTAGATTCCGAGTTATGATGTAGGCACAGTAGATTCCGAGTTATGATGTAGGCGCAGTAGATTCCGAGTTATGATGTAGGCGCAGTAGATTCCGAGTTAGATTCCGAGTTCTGATGTAGGCGCAGTATATTCCGAGTTCTGATGTAGGCGCAGTATATTCCGAGTTAGATTCCGAGTTATGATGTAGGCGCAGTAGATTCCGAGTTATGATGTAGGCGCAGTAGATTCCGAGTTATGATGTAGGCGCAGTAGATTACGAGTTAGATTCCGAGTTATGATGTAGGCGCAGTAGATTCCGAGTTAGATTCCGAGTTATGATGTAGGCGCAGTAGATTCCGAGTTATGATGTAGGCGCAGTAGATTCCGAGTTAGATTCCGAGTTATGATGTAGGCGCAGTAGATTCCGAGTTATGATGTAGGCGCAGTAGATTCCGAGTTAGATTCCGAGTTATGATGTAGGCACAGTAGATTCCGAGTTATGATGTAGGCGCAGTAGATTCCGAGTTAGATTCCGAATTATGATGTAGGCGCAGTAGATTCCGAGTTATGATGTAGGCGCAGTAGATTCCGAGTTAGATTCCGAGTTGTGATGTAGGCGCAGTAGATTCCGATTTAGATTCCGAGTTATGATGTAGGCGCAGTAGATTCCGAGTTATGATGTAGGTTCAGTAGATTCCGAGTTATGCTGTAGGCGCAGTAGATTCCGAGTTAGATTCTGAGTTATGATGTAGGCACAGTAGATTCCGAGTTATGATGTAGGCGCAGTAGATTCCGAGTAATGATGTAGGCGCAGTAGATTCCGAGTTAGATTCCGAGTTATGATGTAGGCGCAGTAGATTCCGAGTTATGATGTAGGCGCAGTAGATTCCGAGTTAGATTCCGAGTTATGATGTAGGCGCAGTAGATTCCGAGTTATGATGTAGGCGCAGTAGATTCCGAGTTATGATGTAGGTGCAGTAGATTCCGAGTTAGATTCCGAGTTATGATGTAGGCGCAGTAGATTCCGAGTTAGATTCCGAGTTATGATGTAGGCGCAGTAGATTCCGAGTTATGATGTAGGCGCAGTAGATTCCGAGTTATGATGTAGGCGCAGTAGATTCCGAGTTATGATGTAGGTTCAGTAGATTCCGAGTTATGATGTAGGCACAGTAGATTCCGAGTTAGATTCCGAGTTATGATGTAGGCACAGTAGATTCCGAGTTATGATGTAGGCGCAGTAGATTCCGAGTTATGATGTAGGCGCAGTAGATTCCGAGTTAGATTCCGAGTTATGATGTAGGCGCAGTAGATTCCGAGTTATGATGTAGGCGCAGTAGATTCCGAGTTAGATTCCGAGTTATGATGTAGGCGCAGTAGATTCCGAGTTATGATGTATTCACAGTAGATTCCGAGTTAGATTCCGAGTTATGATGTAGGCGCAGTAGATTCCGAGTTAGATTCTGAGTTCTGATGAAGGCGCAGTAGATTCCGAGTTAGAATCCGAGTTATGATGTAGGCGCAGTAGATTCCGAGTTATGATGTAGGCGCAGTAGATTCCGAGTTATGATGTAGGCGCAGTAGAGTCCGAGTTATGATGTAGGCGCAGTAGATTCTGAGTTAGATTCCGAGTTATGATGTTAGCTCAGTAGATTCCGAGTTATGATGTAGGCGCAGTAGATTCCGAGTTAGATTCCGAGTTATGATGTAGGCGCAGTAGATTCCGAGTTAGATTCCGAGTTCTGATGTAGGCGCAGTAGATTCCGAGTTAGATTCCGAGTTATGATGTATGCGCAGTAGATTCCGAGTTAGATTCCGAGTTATGATGTAGGCGCAGTAGATTCCGAGTTATGATGTAGGCACAGTAGATTCCGAGTTATGATGTAGGCGCAGTAGATTCCGAGTTATGATGTAGGCGCAGTAGATTCCGAGTTAGATTCCGAGTTATGATGTAGGCGCAGTAGATTCCGAGTTATGATGTAGGTGCAGTAGATTCCGAGTTATGATGTAGGCGCAGTAGATTCCGAGTTATGATGTAGGCGCAGTAGATTCCGAGTTAGATTCCGAGTTATGATGTAGGCACAGTAGATTCCGAGTTATGATGTAGGCGCAGTAGATTCCGAGTTATGATGTAGGCGCAGTAGATTCCGAGTTATGATGTAGGCGCAGTAGATTCCGAGTTAGATTCCGAGTTCTGATGTAGGCGCAGTATATTCCGAGTTCTGATGTAGGCGCAGTATATTCCGAGTTAGATTCCGAGTTATGATGTAGGCGCAGTAGATTCCGAGTTATGATTTAGGCGCAGTAGATTCCGAGTTAGATTCCGAGTTATGATGTAGGCGCAGTAGATTCCGAGTTAGATTCCGAGTTATATTGTAGGCGCAGTAGATTCCGAGTTAGATTCCGAGTTATGATGTAGGCGCAGTAGATTCCGAGTTATGATGTAGGCGCAGTAGATTCCGAGTTAGATTCCGAGTTATGATGTAGGCGCAGTAGATTCCGAGTTATGATGTAGGCATAGTAGATTCCGAGTTAGATTCCGAGTTATGATGTAGGCGCAGTAGATTCCGAGTTAGATTCCGAGTTCTGATGAAGGCGCAGTAGATTCCGAGTTAGAATCCGAGTTATGATGTAGGCGCAGTAGATTCCGAGTTATGATGTAGGCGCAGTAGATTCCGAGTTATGATGTAGGCGCAGTAGAGTCCGAGTTATGATGTAGGCGCAGTAGATTCTGAGTTAGATTCCGAGTTATGATGTTAGCTCAGTAGATTCCGAGTTATGATGTAGGCGCAGTAGATTCCGAGTTAGATTCCGAGTTATGATGTAGGCGCAGTAGATTCCGAGTTAGATTCCGAGTTCTGATGTAGGCGCAGTAGATTCCGAGTTAGATTCCGAGTTATGATGTATGCGCAGTAGATTCCGAGTTAGATTCCGAGTTATGATGTAGGCGCAGTAGCTTCCGAGTTATGATGTAGGCGCAGTAGATTCCGAGTTATGATGTAGGCGCAGTAGATTCCGAATTAGATTCCGAGTTATGATGTAGGCGCAGTAGATTCCGAGTTATGATGTAGGTGCAGTAGATTCCGAGTTATGATGTAGGCGCAGTAGATTCCGAGTTATGATGTAGGCGCAGTAGATTCCGAGTTAGATTCCGAGTTATGATGTAGGCACAGTAGATTCCGAGTTATGATGTAGGCGCAGTAGATTCCGAGTTATGATGTAGGCGCAGTAGATTCCGAGTTATGATGTAGGCGCAGTAGATTCCGAGTTAGATTCCGAGTTCTGATGTAGGCGCAGTATATTCCGAGTTCTGATGTAGGCGCAGTATATTCCGAGTTAGATTCCGAGTTATGATGTAGGCGCAGTAGATTCCGAGTTATGATGTAGGCGCAGTAGATTCCGAGTTAGATTCCGAGTTATGATGTAGGCGCAGTAGATTCCGAGTTAGATTCCGAGTTATATTGTAGGCGCAGTAGATTCCGAGTTAGATTCCGAGTTATGATGTAGGCGCAGTAGATTCCGAGTTATGATGTAGGCGCAGTAGATTCCGAGTTAGATTCCGAGTTGTGATGTAGGCGCAGTAGATTCCGAGTTAGATTCCGAGTTATGATGTAGGCGCAGTAGATTCCGAGTTATGATGTAGGTGCAGTAGATTCCGAGTTATGATGTAGGCGCAGTAGATTCCGAGTTATGATGTAGGCGCAGTAGATTCCGAGTTAGATTCCGAGTTATGATGTAGGCACAGTAGATTCCGAGTTATGATGTAGGCGCAGTAGATTCCGAGTTATGATGTAGGCGCAGTAGATTCCGAGTTATGATGTAGGCGCAGTAGATTCCGAGTTAGATTCCGAGTTCTGATGTAGGCGCAGTATATTCCGAGTTCTGATGTAGGCGCAGTATATTCCGAGTTAGATTCCGAGTTATGATGTAGGCGCAGTAGATTCCGAGTTATGGTGTAGGCGCAGTAGATTCCGAGTTAGATTCCGAGTTATGATGTAGGCGCAGTAGATTCCGAGTTAGATTCCGAGTTATGATGTAGGCGCAGTAGATTCCGAGTTATGATGTAGGCGCAGTAGATTCCGAGTTAGATTCCGAGTTATGATGTAGGCGCAGTAGATTCCGAGTTAGATTCCGAGTTATATTGTAGGCGCAGTAGATTCCGAGTTAGATTCCGAGTTATGATGTAGGCGCAGTAGATTCCGAGTTATGATGTAGGCGCAGTAGATTCCGAGTTAGATTCCGAGTTATGATGTAGGCGCAGTAGATTCCGAGTTATGATGTAGGCACAGTAGATTCCGAGTTAGATTCCGAGTTATGATGTAGGCGCAGTAGATTCCGAGTTAGATTCCGAGTTATGATGTAGGCGCAGTAGATTCCGAGTTAGAATCCGAGTTATGATGTAGGCGCAGTAGATTCCGAGTTATGATGTAGGCGCAGTAGATTCCGAGTTATGATGTAGGCGCAGTAGATTCCGAGTTAGATTCCGAGTTATGATGTTAGCTCAGTAGATTCCGAGTTATGATGTAGGCGCAGTAGATTCCGAGTTAGATTCCGAGTTATGATGTAGGCGCAGTAGATTCCGAGTTAGATTCCGAGTTCTGATGTAGGCGCAGTAGATTCCGAGTTAGATTCCGAGTTATGATGTAGGTGCAGTAGATTCCGAGTTAGATTCCGAGTTATGATGTAGGCGCAGTAGCTTCCGAGTTATGATGTAGGCGCAGTAGATTCCGAGTTATGATGTAGGCGCAGTAGATTCCGAGTTAGATTCCGAGTTATGATGTAGGCGCAGTAGATTCCGAGTTATGATGTAGGCGCAGTAGATTCCGAGTTAGATTCCGAGTTATGATGTAGGCGCAGTAGATTCCGAGTTATGATGTAGGTGCAGTAGATTCCGAGTTATGATGTAGGCGCAGTAGATTCCGAGTTATGATGTAGGCGCAGTAGATTCCGAGTTAGATTCCGAGTTCTGATGTAGGCGCAGTATATTCCGAGTGCTGATGTAGGCGCTATATATTCCGAGTTAGATTCCGAGTTATGATGAAGGCGCAGTAGATTCCGAGTTATGATGTAGGCGCAGTAGATTCCGAGTTATGATGTAGGCGCAGTAGATTACGAGTTAGATTCCGAGTTATGATGTAGGCGCAGTAGATTCCGAGTTAGATTCCGAGTTATGATGTAGGCGCAGTAGATTCCGAGTTATGATGTAGGCGCAGTAGATTCCGAGTTAGATTCCGAGGTATGATGTAGGCGCAGTAGATTCCGAGTTAGATTCCGAGTTATGATGTAGGCACAGTAGATTCCGAGTTATGATGTAGGCGCAGTAGATTCCGAGTTAGATTCCGAGTTATGATGTAGGCGCAGTAGATTCCGAGTTATGATGTAGGCGCAGTAGATTCCGAGTTAGATTCCGAGTTGTGATGTAGGCGCAGTAGATTCCGAGTTAGATTCCGAGTTATGATGTAGGCGCAGTAGATTCCGAGTTATGATGTAGGTTCAGTAGATTCCGAGTTATGATGTAGGCGCAGTAGATTCCGAGTTAGATTCCGAGTTATGATGTAGGCACAGTAGATTCCGAGTTATGATGTAGGCGCAGTAGATTCCGAGTAATGATGTAGGCGCAGTAGATTCCGAGTTAGATTCCGAGTTATGATGTAGGCACAGTAGATTCCGAGTTATGATGTAGGCGCAGTAGATTCCAAGTTAGATTCCGAGTTATGATGTAGGCGCAGTAGATTCCGAGTTATGATGTAGGCGCAGTAGATTCCGAGTTATGATGTAGGTGCAGTAGATTCCGAGTTAGATTCCGAGTTATGATGTAGGCGCAGTAGATTCCGAGTTAGATTCCGAGTTATGATGTAGGCGCAGTAGATTCCGAGTTATGATGTAGGCGCAGTAGATTCCGAGTTATGATGTAGGCGTAGTAGATTCCGGGTTAGATTCCGAGTTATGATGTAGGCGCAGTAGATTCCGAGTTAGATTCCGAGTTATGATGTAGGCGCAGTAGATTCCGAGTTATGATGTAGGCGCAGTAGATTCCGAGTTATGATGTAGGCGCAGTAGATTCCGAGTTAGATTCCGAGTTATGATGTAGGCGCAGTAGATTCCGAGTTATGATGTAGGCGCAGTAGATTCCGAGTTAGATTCCGAGTTATGATTTAGGCGCAGTAGATTCCGAGTTATGATGTAGGCACAGTAGATTCCGAGTTAGATTCCGAGTTATGATGTAGGCGCAGTAGATTCCGAGTTAGATTCCGAGTTCTGATGAAGGCGCAGTAGATTTCGAGGTAGAATCCGAGTTATGATGTAGGCGCAGTAGATTCCGAGTTATGATGTAGGCGCAGTAGATTCCGAGTTATGATGTAGGCGCAGTAGAGTCCGAGTTATGATGTAGGCGCAGTAGATTCTGAGTTAGATTCCGAGTTATGATGTTAGCTCAGTAGATTCCGAGTTATGATGTAGGCGCAGTAGATTCCGAGTCAGATTCCGAGTTATGATGTAGGCGCAGTAGATTCCGAGTTAGATTCCGAGTTCTGATGTAGGCGCAGTAGATTCCGAGTTAGATTCCGAGTTATGATGTATGCGCAGTAGATTCCGAGTTAGATTCCGAGTTATGATGTAGGCGCAGTAGATTCCGAGTTATGATGTAGGCGCAGTAGCTTCCGAGTTATGATGTAGGCGCAGTAGATTCCGAGTTATGATGTAGGCGCAGTAGATTCCGAGTTAGATTCCGAGTTATGATGTAGGCGCAGTAGATTCCGAGTTATGATGTAGGTGCAGTAGATTCCGAGTTATGATGTAGGCGCAGTAGATTCCGAGTTGTGATGTAGGCGCAGTAGATTCCGAGTTAGATTCCGAGTTATGATGTAGGCACAGTAGATTCCGAGTTATGATGTAGGCGCAGTAGATTCCGAGTTATGATGTAGGCGCAGTAGATTCCGAGTTATGATGTAGGCGCAGTAGATTCCGAGTTAGATTCCGAGTTCTGATGTAGGCGCAGTATATTCCGAGTTCTGATGTAGGCGCAGTATATTCCGAGTTAGATTCCGAGTTATGATGTAGGCGCAGTAGATTCCGAGTTAGATTCCGAGTTATGATGTAGGCGAAGTAGATTCCGAGTTAGATTCCGAGTTATATTGTAGGCGCAGTAGATTCCGAGTTAGATTCCGAGTTATGATGTAGGCACAGTAGATTCCGAGTTATGATGTAGGCGCAGTAGATTCCGAGTTATGATGTAGGCGCAGTAGATTCCGAGTTATGATGTAGGCGCAGTAGATTCCGAGTTAGATTCCGAGTTATGATGTAGGCGCAGTAGATTCCGAGTTATGATGTAGGCACAGTAGATTCCGAGTTAGATTCCGAGTTATGATGTAGGCGCAGTAGATTCCGAGTTAGATTCCGAGTTCTGATGAAGGCGCAGTAGATTCCGAGTTAGAATCCGAGTTATGATGTAGGCGCAGTAGATTCCGAGTTATGATGTAGGCGCAGTAGATTCCGAGTTATGATGTAGGCGCAGTAGAGTCCGAGTTATGATGTAGGCGCATTAGATTCTGAGTTAGATTCCGAGTTATGATGTTAGCTCAGTAGATTCCGAGTTATGATGTAGGCGCAGTAGATTCCGAGTTAGATTCCGAGTTATGATGTAGGCGCAGTAGCTTCCGAGTTATGATGTAGGCGCAGTAGATTCCGAGTTATGATGTAGGCGCAGTAGATTCCGAGTTAGATTCCGAGTTATGATGTAGGCGCAGTAGATTCCGAGTTATGATGTAGGTGCAGTAGATTCCGAGTTATGATGTAGGCGCAGTAGATTCCGAGTTATGATGTAGGCGCAGTAGATTCCGAGTTAGATTCCGAGTTATGATGTAGGCACAGTAGATTCCGAGTTATGATGTAGGCGCAGTAGATTCCGAGTTATGATGTAGGCGCAGTAGATTCTGAGTTATGATGTAGGCGCAGTAGATTCCGAGTTAGATTCCGAGTTCTGATGTAGGCGCAGTATATTCCGAGTTCTGATGTAGGCGCAGTATATTCCGAGTTAGATTCCGAGTTATGATGTAGGCGCAGTAGATTCCGAGTTATGATGTAGGCGCAGTAGATTCCGAGTTAGATTCCGAGTTATGATGTAGGCGCAGTAGATTCCGAGTTAGATTCCGAGTTATATTGTAGGCGCAGTAGATTCCGAGTTAGATTCCGAGTTATGATGTAGGCGCAGTAGATTCCGAGTTATGATGTAGGCGCAGTAGATTCCGAGTTAGATTCCGAGTTGTGATGTAGGCGCAGTAGATTCCGAGTTAGATTCCGAGTTATGATGTAGGCGCAGTAGATTCCGAGTTATGATGTAGGTGCAGTAGATTCCGAGTTATGATGTAGGCGCAGTAGATTCCGAGTTAGATTCCGTGTTGTGATGTAGGCACAGTAGATTCCGAGTTATGATGTAGGCGCAGTAGATTCCGAGTTATGATGTAGGCGCAGTAGATTCCGAGTTAGATTCCGAGTAATGATGTAGGTGCAGTAGATTCCGAGTTATGATGTAGGCGCAGTAGATTCCGAGTTATGATGTAGGTGCAGTAGATTCCGAGTTAGATTCCGAGTTATGATGTAGGCGCAGTAGATTCTGAGTTAGATTCCGAGTTATGATGTAGGCGCAGTAGATTCCGAGTTATGATGTAGGCACAGTAGATTCCGAGTTAGATTCCGAGTTATGATGTAGGCGCAGTAGATTCCGAGTTATGATGTAGGCGCAGTAGATTCCGAGTTAGATTCCGAGTTAGATTCCGAGTTATGATGTTGGCGCAGTAGATACCGAGTTAGATTCCGAGTTATGATGTAGGCACAGTAGATTCCGAGTTATGATGTAGGCGCAGTAGATTCCGAGTTATGATGTAGGCGCAGTAGATTCCGAGTTAGATTCCGAGTTATGATGTAGGCGCAGTAGATTCCGAGTTATGATGTAGGCGCAGTAGATTCCGAGTTAGATTCCGAGTTATGATGTAGGCGCAGTAGATTCCGAGTTAGATTCCGAGTTATGATGTAGGCGCAGTAGATTCCGAGTTAGATTCCGAGTTATGATGTAGGCGCAGTAGATTCCGAGTTATGATGTAGGCGCAGTAGATTCCGAGTTATGATGTAGGCGCAGTACATTCCGAGTTAGATTCCGAGTTATGATGTAGGCGCAGTAGATTCCGAGTTAGATTCCGAGTTATGATGTAGGCACAGTAGATTCCGAGTTATGATGTAGGCGCAGTAGCTTCCGAGTTATGATGTAGGCGCAGTAGATTCCGAGTTATGATGTAGGCGCAGTAGATTCCGAATTAGATTCCGAGTTATGATGTAGGCGCAGTAGATTCCGAGTTATGATGTAGGTGCAGTAGATTCCGAGTTATGATGTAGGCGCAGTAGATTCCGAGTTATGATGTAGGCGCAGTAGATTCCGAGTTAGATTCCGAGTTATGATGTAGGCACAGTAGATTCCGAGTTATGATGTAGGCGCAGTAGATTCCGAGTTATGATGTAGGCGCAGTAGATTCCGAGTTATGATGTAGGCGCAGTAGATTCCGAGTTAGATTCCGAGTTCTGATGTAGGCGCAGTATATTCCGAGTTCTGATGTAGGCGCAGTATATTCCGAGTTAGATTCCGAGTTATGATGTAGGCGCAGTAGATTCCGAGTTATGATGTAGGCGCAGTAGATTCCGAGTTAGATTCCGAGTTATGATGTAGGCGCAGTAGATTCCGAGTTAGATTCCGAGTTATATTGTAGGCGCAGTAGATTCCGAGTTAGATTCCGAGTTATGATGTAGGCGCAGTAGATTCCGAGTTATGATGTAGGCGCAGTAGATTCCGAGTTAGATTCCGAGTTGTGATGTAGGCGCAGTAGATTCCGAGTTAGATTCCGAGTTATGATGTAGGCGCAGTGGATTCCGAGTTATGATGTAGGTGCAGTAGATTCCGAGTTATGATGTAGGCGCAGTAGATTCCGAGTTATGATGTAGGCGCAGTAGATTCCGAGTTAGATTCCGAGTTATGATGTAGGCACAGTAGATTCCGAGTTATGATGTAGGCGCAGTAGATTCCGAGTTATGATGTAGGCGCAGTAGATTCCGAGTTATGATGTAGGCGCAGTAGATTCCGAGTTAGATTCCGAGTTCTGATGTAGGCGCAGTATATTCCGAGTTCTGATGTAGGCGCAGTATATTCCGAGTTAGATTCCGAGTTATGATGTAGGCGCAGTAGATTCCGAGTTATGATGTAGGCGCAGTAGATTCCGAGTTAGATTCCGAGTTATGATGTAGGCGCAGTAGATTCCGAGTTAGATTCCGAGTTATATTGTAGGCGCAGTAGATTCCGAGTTAGATTCCGAGTTATGATGTAGGCGCAGTAGATTCCGAGTTATGATGTAGGCGCAGTAGATTCCGAGTTAGATTCCGAGTTATGATGTAGGCGCAGTAGATTCCGAGTTATGATGTAGGCACAGTAGATTCCGAGTTAGATTCCGAGTTATGATGTAGGCGCAGTAGATTCCGAGTTAGATTCCGAGTTATGATGTAGGCGCAGTAGATTCCGAGTTAGAATCCGAGTTATGATGTAGGCGCAGTAGATTCCGAGTTATGATGTAGGCGCAGTAGATTCCGAGTTATGATGTAGGCGCAGTAGATTCCGAGTTAGATTCCGAGTTATGATGTTAGCTCAGTAGATTCCGAGTTATGATGTAGGCGCAGTAGATTCCGAGTTAGATTCCGAGTTATGATGTAGGCGCAGTAGATTCCGAGTTAGATTCCGAGTTCTGATGTAGGCGCAGTAGATTCCGAGTTAGATTCCGAGTTATGATGTAGGTGCAGTAGATTCCGAGTTAGATTCCGAGTTATGATGTAGGCGCAGTAGCTTCCGAGTTATGATGTAGGCGCAGTAGATTCCGAGTTATGATGTAGGCGCAGTAGATTCCGAGTTAGATTCCGAGTTATGATGTAGGCGCAGTAGATTCCGAGTTATGATGTAGGCGCAGTAGATTCCGAGTTAGATTCCGAGTTATGATGTAGGCGCAGTAGATTCCGAGTTATGATGTAGGTGCAGTAGATTCCGAGTTATGATGTAGGCACAGTAGATTCCGAGTTATGATGTAGGCGCAGTAGATTCCGAGTTAGATTCCGAGTTCTGATGTAGGCGCAGTATATTCCGAGTGCTGATGTAGGCGCAGTATATTCCGAGTTAGATTCCGAGTTATGATGAAGGCGCAGTAGATTCCGAGTTATGATGTAGGCGCAGTAGATTCCGAGTTATGATGTAGGCGCAGTAGATTACGAGTTAGATTCCGAGTTATGATGTAGGCGCAGTAGATTCCGAGTTAGATTCCGAGTTATGATGTAGGCGCAGTAGATTCCGAGTTATGATGTAGGCGCAGTAGATTCCGAGTTAGATTCCGAGGTATGATGTAGGCGCAGTAGATTCCGAGTTAGATTCCGAGTTATGATGTAGGCACAGTAGATTCCGAGTTATGATGTAGGCGCAGTAGATTCCGAGTTAGATTCCGAGTTATGATGTAGGCGCAGTAGATTCCGAGTTATGATGTAGGCGCAGTAGATTCCGAGTTAGATTCCGAGTTGTGATGTAGGCGCAGTAGATTCCGAGTTAGATTCCGAGTTATGATGTAGGCGCAGTAGATTCCGAGTTATGATGTAGGTTCAGTAGATTCCGAGTTATGATGTAGGCGCAGTAGATTCCGAGTTAGATTCCGAGTTATGATGTAGGCACAGTAGATTCCGAGTTATGATGTAGGCGCAGTAGATTCCGAGTAATGATGTAGGCGCAGTAGATTCCGAGTTAGATTCCGAGTTATGATGTAGGCGCAGTAGATTCCGAGTTATGATGTAGGCGCAGTAGATTCCAAGTTAGATTCCGAGTTATGATGTAGGCGCAGTAGATTCCGAGTTATGATGTAGGCGCAGTAGATTCCGAGTTATGATGTAGGTGCAGTAGATTCCGAGTTAGATTCCGAGTTATGATGTAGGCGCAGTAGATTCCGAGTTAGATTCCGAGTTATGATGTAGGCGCAGTAGATTCCGAGTTATGATGTAGGCGCAGTAGATTCCGAGTTATGATGTAGGCGTAGTAGATTCCGGGTTAGATTCCGAGTTATGATGTAGGCGCAGTAGATTCCGAGTTAGATTCCGAGTTATGATGTAGGCGCAGTAGATTCCGAGTTATGATGTAGGCGCAGTAGATTCCGAGTTATGATGTAGGCGCAGTAGATTCCGAGTTAGATTCCGAGTTATGATGTAGGCGCAGTAGATTCCGAGTTATGATGTAGGCGCAGTAGATTCCGAGTTAGATTCCGAGTTATGATGTAGGCGCAGTAGATTCCGAGTTATGATGTAGGCACAGTAGATTCCGAGTTAGATTCCGAGTTATGATGTAGGCGCAGTAGATTCCGAGTTAGATTCCGAGTTCTGATGAAGGCGCAGTAGATTTCGAGTTAGAATCCGAGTTATGATGTAGGCGCAGTAGATTCCGAGTTATGATGTAGGCGCAGTAGATTCCGAGTTATGATGTAGGCGCAGTAGAGTCCGAGTTATGATGTAGGCGCAGTAGATTCTGAGTTAGATTCCGAGTTATGATGTTAGCTCAGTAGATTCCGAGTTATGATGTAGGCGCAGTAGATTCCGAGTCAGATTCCGAGTTATGATGTAGGCGCAGTAGATTCCGAGTTAGATTCCGAGTTCTGATGTAGGCGCAGTAGATTCCGAGTTAGATTCCGAGTTATGATGTATGCGCAGTAGATTCCGAGTTAGATTCCGAGTTATGATGTAGGCGCAGTAGATTCCGAGTTATGATGTAGGCGCAGTAGCTTCCGAGTTATGATGTAGGCGCAGTAGATTCCGAGTTATGATGTAGGCGCAGTAGATTCCGAGTTAGATTCCGAGTTATGATGTAGGCGCAGTAGATTCCGAGTTATGATGTAGGTGCAGTAGATTCCGAGTTATGATGTAGGCGCAGTAGATTCCGAGTTGTGATGTAGGCGCAGTAGATTCCGAGTTAGATTCCGAGTTATGATGTAGGCACAGTAGATTCCGAGTTATGATGTAGGCGCAGTAGATTCCGAGTTATGATGTAGGCGCAGTAGATTCCGAGTTATGATGTAGGCGCAGTAGATTCCGAGTTAGATTCCGAGTTCTGATGTAGGCGCAGTATATTCCGAGTTCTGATGTAGGCGCAGTATATTCCGAGTTAGATTCCGAGTTATGATGTAGGCGCAGTAGATTCCGAGTTATGATGTAGGCGCAGTAGATTCCGAGTTAGATTCCGAGTTATGATGTAGGCGAAGTAGATTCCGAGTTAGATTCCGAGTTATATTGTAGGCGCAGTAGATTCCGAGTTAGATTCCGAGTTATGATGTAGGCACAGTAGATTCCGAGTTATGATGTAGGCGCAGTAGATTCCGAGTTATGATGTAGGCGCAGTAGATTCCGAGTTATGATGTAGGCGCAGTAGATTCCGAGTTAGATTCCGAGTTATGATGTAGGCGCAGTAGATTCCGAGTTATGATGTAGGCACAGTAGATTCCGAGTTTGATTCCGAGTTATGATGTAGGCGCAGTAGATTCCGAGTTAGATTCCGAGTTCTGATGAAGGCGCAGTAGATTCCGAGTTAGAATCCGAGTTATGATGTAGGCGCAGTAGATTCCGAGTTATGATGTAGGCGCAGTAGATTCCGAGTTATGATGTAGGCGCTGTAGAGTCCGAGTTATGATGTAGGCGCAGTAGATTCTGAGTTAGATTCCGAGTTATGATGTTAGCTCAGTAGATTCCGAGTTATGATGTAGGCGCAGTAGATTCCGAGTTAGATTCCGAGTTATGATGTAGGCGCAGTAGCTTCCGAGTTATGATGTAGGCGCAGTAGATTCCGAGTTATGATGTAGGCGCAGTAGATTCCGAGTTAGATTCCGAGTTATGATGTAGGCGCAGTAGATTCCGAGTTATGATGTAGGTGCAGTAGATTCCGAGTTATGATGTAGGCGCAGTAGATTCCGAGTTATGATGTAGGCGCAGTAGATTCCGAGTTAGATTCCGAGTTATGATGTAGGCACAGTAGATTCCGAGTTATGATGTAGGCGCAGTAGATTCCGAGTTATGATGTAGGCGCAGTAGATTCCGAGTTATGATGTAGGCGCAGTAGATTCCGAGTTAGATTCCGAGTTCTGATGTAGGCGCAGTATATTCCGAGTTCTGATGTAGGCGCAGTATATTCCGAGTTAGATTCCGAGTTATGATGTAGGCGCAGTAGATTCCGAGTTATGATGTAGGCGCAGTAGATTCCGAGTTAGATTCCGAGTTATGATGTAGGCGCAGTAGATTCCGAGTTAGATTCCGAGTTATATTGTAGGCGCAGTAGATTCCGAGTTAGATTCCGAGTTATGATGTAGGCGCAGTAGATTCCGAGTTATGATGTAGGCGCAGTAGATTCCGAGTTAGATTCCGAGTTGTGATGTAGGCGCAGTAGATTCCGAGTTAGATTCCGAGTTATGATGTAGGCGCAGTAGATTCCGAGTTATGATGTAGGTGCAGTAGATTCCGAGTTATGATGTAGGCGCAGTAGATTCCGAGTTAGATTCCGTGTTATGATGTAGGCACAGTAGATTCCGAGTTATGATGTAGGCGCAGTAGATTCCGAGTTATGATGTAGGCGCAGTAGATTCCGAGTTAGATTCCGAGTAATGATGTAGGTGCAGTAGATTCCGAGTTATGATGTAGGCGCAGTAGATTCCGAGTTATGATGTAGGTGCAGTAGATTCCGAGTTAGATTCCGAGTTATGATGTAGGCGCAGTAGATTCTGAGTTAGATTCCGAGTTATGATGTAGGCGCAGTAGATTCCGAGTTATGATGTAGGCACAGTAGATTCCGAGTTAGATTCCGAGTTATGATGTAGGCGCAGTAGATTCCGAGTTATGATGTAGGCGCAGTAGATTCCGAGTTAGATTCCGAGTTAGATTCCGAGTTATGATGTTGGCGCAGTAGATTCCGAGTTAGATTCCGAGTTATGATGTAGGCACAGTAGATTCCGAGTTATGATGTAGGCGCAGTAGATTCCGAGTTATGATGTAGGCGCAGGAGATTCCGAGTTAGATTCCGAGTTATGATGTAGGCGCAGTAGATTCCGAGTTATGATGTAGGCGCAGTAGATTCCGAGTTAGATTCCGAATTATGATGTAGGCGCAGTAGATTCCGAGTTAGATTCCGAGTTATGATGTAGGCGCAGTAGATTCCGAGTTAGATTCCGAGTAATGATGTAGGCGCAGTAGATTCCGAGTTATGATGTAGGCGCAGTAGATTCCGAGTTATGATGTAGGCGCAGTACATTCCGAGTTAGATTCCGAGTTATGATGTAGGCGCAGTAGATTCCGAGTTAGATTCCGAGTTATGATGTAGGCACAGTAGATTCCGAGTTATGATGTAGGCGCAATAGATTCCGAGTTATGATGTAGGCGCAGTAGATTCCGAGTTAGATTCCGAGTTATGATGTAGGCGCAGTAGATTCCGAGTTATGATTTAGGCGCAGTAGATTCTGTGTTAGATTCCGAGTTATGATGTAGGCGCAGTAGATTTTGAGTTAGATTCCGAGTTATGATGTAGGCGCAGTAGATTCCGAGTTAGATTCCGAGTTATGATGTAGGCGCAGTAGATTGCGAGTTATGATGTAGGCGCAGTAGATTCCGAGTTATGATGTAGGCGCAGTAGATTCCGAGTTAGATTCCGAGTTATGATGTAGGCGCAGTAGATTCCGAGTTATGATGTCGGCGCAGTAGATTCCGAGTTAGATTCCGAGTTATGATGTAGGCGCAGTAGAATCCGAGTTCGATTCCGAGTTATGGTGTAGGCGCAGTAGATTCCGAGTTAGATTCCGAGTTATGATGTAGGTGCAGTAGATTCCGAGTTATGATGTAGGCGCAGTAGATTCCGAGTTATGATGTAGGCGCAGTAGATTCCGAGTTAGATTCCGAGTTATGATGTAGGCGCAGTAGATTCCGAGTTAGATTCCGAGTTATGATGTAGGCGCAGTAGATTCCGAGTTATGATGTAGGCGCAGTAGATTCCGAGTTATGATGTAGGCGCAGTAGATTCCGAGTTAAGATGTAGGCGCAGTAGATTCCGAGTTATGATGTAGGCGCAGTAGATTCCGAGTTAGATTCTGAGTTATGATGTAGGCGCAGTAGATTCCGAGTTATGATGTAGGCGCAGTAGATTCCGAGTTAAGATGTAGGCACAGTAGATTCCGAGTTAGATTCGGAGTTATGATGTAGGCGCAGTAGATTCCGAGTTATGATGTAGGCGCAGTATATTCCGAGTTAGATTCCGAGTTATGATATAGGCGCAGTAGATTCCGAGTTATGATGTAGGCGCAGTAGATTCCGAGTTATGATGTAGGCGCAGTAGATTCCGAGTTATGATGTAGGCGCAGTAGATTCCGAGTTAGATTCCGAGTTATGATGTAGGCGCAGTAGATTCCGAGTTATGATGTAGGCACAGTAGATTCCGAGTTTGATTCCGAGTTATGATGTAGGCGCAGTAGATTCCGAGTTAGATTCCGAGTTCTGATGAAGGCGCAGTAGATTCCGAGTTAGAATCCGAGTTATGATGTAGGCGCAGTAGATTCCGAGTTATGATGTAGGCGCAGTAGATTCCGAGTTATGATGTAGGCGCTGTAGAGTCCGAGTTATGATGTAGGCGCAGTAGATTCTGAGTTAGATTCCGAGTTATGATGTTAGCTCAGTAGATTCCGAGTTATGATGTAGGCGCAGTAGATTCCGAGTTAGATTCCGAGTTATGATGTAGGCGCAGTAGCTTCCGAGTTATGATGTAGGCGCAGTAGATTCCGAGTTATGATGTAGGCGCAGTAGATTCCGAGTTAGATTCCGAGTTATGATGTAGGCGCAGTAGATTCCGAGTTATGATGTAGGTGCAGTAGATTCCGAGTTATGATGTAGGCGCAGTAGATTCCGAGTTATGATGTAGGCGCAGTAGATTCCGAGTTAGATTCCGAGTTATGATGTAGGCACAGTAGATTCCGAGTTATGATGTAGGCGCAGTAGATTCCGAGTTATGATGTAGGCGCAGTAGATTCCGAGTTATGATGTAGGCGCAGTAGATTCCGAGTTAGATTCCGAGTTCTGATGTAGGCGCAGTATATTCCGAGTTCTGATGTAGGCGCAGTATATTCCGAGTTAGATTCCGAGTTATGATGTAGGCGCAGTAGATTCCGAGTTATGATGTAGGCGCAGTAGATTCCGAGTTAGATTCCGAGTTATGATGTAGGCGCAGTAGATTCCGAGTTAGATTCCGAGTTATATTGTAGGCGCAGTAGATTCCGAGTTAGATTCCGAGTTATGATGTAGGCGCAGTAGATTCCGAGTTATGATGTAGGCGCAGTAGATTCCGAGTTAGATTCCGAGTTGTGATGTAGGCGCAGTAGATTCCGAGTTAGATTCCGAGTTATGATGTAGGCGCAGTAGATTCCGAGTTATGATGTAGGTGCAGTAGATTCCGAGTTATGATGTAGGCGCAGTAGATTCCGAGTTAGATTCCGTGTTATGATGTAGGCACAGTAGATTCCGAGTTATGATGTAGGCGCAGTAGATTCCGAGTTATGATGTAGGCGCAGTAGATTCCGAGTTAGATTCCGAGTAATGATGTAGGTGCAGTAGATTCCGAGTTATGATGTAGGCGCAGTAGATTCCGAGTTATGATGTAGGTGCAGTAGATTCCGAGTTAGATTCCGAGTTATGATGTAGGCGCAGTAGATTCTGAGTTAGATTCCGAGTTATGATGTAGGCGCAGTAGATTCCGAGTTATGATGTAGGCACAGTAGATTCCGAGTTAGATTCCGAGTTATGATGTAGGCGCAGTAGATTCCGAGTTATGATGTAGGCGCAGTAGATTCCGAGTTAGATTCCGAGTTAGATTCCGAGTTATGATGTTGGCGCAGTAGATTCCGAGTTAGATTCCGAGTTATGATGTAGGCACAGTAGATTCCGAGTTATGATGTAGGCGCAGTAGATTCCGAGTTATGATGTAGGCGCAGTAGATTCCGAGTTAGATTCCGAGTTATGATGTAGGCGCAGTAGATTCCGAGTTATGATGTAGGCGCAGTAGATTCCGAGTTAGATTCCGAGTTATGATGTAGGCGCAGTAGATTCCGAGTTAGATTCCGAGTTATGATGTAGGCGCAGTAGATTCCGAGTTAGATTCCGAGTAATGATGTAGGCGCAGTAGATTCCGAGTTATGATGTAGGCGCAGTAGATTCCGAGTTATGATGTAGGCGCAGTACATTCCGAGTTAGATTCCGAGTTATGATGTAGGCGCAGTAGATTCCGAGTTAGATTCCGAGTTATGATGTAGGCACAGTAGATTCCGAGTTATGATGTAGGCGCAATAGATTCCGAGTTATGATGTAGGCGCAGTAGATTCCGAGTTAGATTCCGAGTTATGATGTAGGCGCAGTAGATTCCGAGTTATGATTTAGGCGCAGTAGATTCTGTGTTAGATTCCGAGTTATGATGTAGGCGCAGTAGATTTTGAGTTAGATTCCGAGTTATGATGTAGGCGCAGTAGATTCCGAGTTAGATTCCGAGTTATGATGTAGGCGCAGTAGATTGCGAGTTATGATGTAGGCGCAGTAGATTCCGAGTTATGATGTAGGCGCAGTAGATTCCGAGTTAGATTCCGAGTTATGATGTAGGCGCAGTAGATTCCGAGTTATGATGTCGGCGCAGTAGATTCCGAGTTAGATTCCGAGTTATGATGTAGGCGCAGTAGAATCCGAGTTCGATTCCGAGTTATGGTGTAGGCGCAGTAGATTCCGAGTTAGATTCCGAGTTATGATGTAGGTGCAGTAGATTCCGAGTTATGATGTAGGCGCAGTAGATTCCGAGTTATGATGTAGGCGCAGTAGATTCCGAGTTAGATTCCGAGTTATGATGTAGGCGCAGTAGATTCCGAGTTAGATTCCGAGTTATGATGTAGGCGCAGTAGATTCCGAGTTATGATGTAGGCGCAGTAGATTCCGAGTTATGATGTAGGCGCAGTAGATTCCGAGTTAAGATGTAGGCGCAGTAGATTCCGAGTTATGATGTAGGCGCAGTAGATTCCGAGTTAGATTCTGAGTTATGATGTAGGCGCAGTAGATTCCGAGTTATGATGTAGGCGCAGTAGATTCCGAGTTAAGATGTAGGCACAGTAGATTCCGAGTAAGATTCGGAGTTATGATGTAGGCGCAGTAGATTCCGAGTTATGATGTAGGCGCAGTATATTCCGAGTTAGATTCCGAGTTATGATATAGGCGCAGTAGATTCCGAGTTAGATTCCGAGTTATGATGTAGGCACAGTAGATTCCGAGTTATGATGTAGGCGCAGTAGATTCCGAGTTAGATTCCGAGTTATGATGTAGGTGCAGTAGATTCCGAGTTAGATTCCGAGTTATGATGTAGGCACAGTAGATTCCGAGTTATGATGTAGGCGCAGTAGATTCCGAGTTATGATGTAGGCGCAGTAGATTCCGAGTTAGATTCCGAGTTATGATGTAGGCGCAGTAGATTCCGAGTTATGATGTAGGCGCAGTAGATTCCAAGTTAGATTCCGAGTAATGATGTAGGCGCAGTAGATTCCGAGTTATGATGTAGGCGCAGTAGATTCCGAGTTATGATGTAGGCGCAGTAGATTCCGAGTTATGATGTAGGTGCAGTAGATTCCGAGTTAGATTCCGAGTTATAATGTAGGCGCAGTAGATTCCGAGTTAGATTCCGAGTTATGATTTAGGCGCAGTAGATTCCGAGTTATGATGTAGGCGCAGTAGATTCCGAGTTATGATGTAGGCGTAGTAGATTCCGGGTTAGATTCCGAGTTATGATGTAGGCGCAGTAGATTCCGAGTTAGATTCCGAGTTATGATGTAGGCGCAGTAGATTCCGAGTTATGATGTAGGCGCAGTAGATTCCGAGTTATGATGTAGGCGCAGTAGATTCCGAGTTAGATTCCGAGTTATGATGTAGGCGCAGTAGATTCCGAGTTATGATGTAGGCGCAGTAGATTCCGAGTTAGATTCCGAGTTATGATGTAGGCGCAGTAGATTCCGAGTTATGATGTAGGCACAGTAGATTCCGAGTTAGATTCCGAGTTATGATGTAGGCGCAGTAGATTCCGAGTTAGATTCCGAGTTCTGATGAAGGCGCAGTAGATTCCGAGTTAGAATCCGAGTTATGATGTAGGCGCAGTAGATTCCGAGTTATGATGTAGGCGCAGTAGATTCCGAGTTATGATGTAGGCGCAGTAGAGTCCGAGTTATGATGTAGGCGCAGTAGATTCTGAGTTAGATTCCGAGTTATGATGTTAGCTCAGTAGATTCCGAGTTATGATGTAGGCGCAGTAGATTCCGAGTTAGATTCCGAGTTATGATGTAGGCGCAGTAGATTCCGAGTTAGATTCCGAGTTCTGATGTAGGCGCAGTAGATTCCGAGTTAGATTCCGAGTTATGATGTATGCGCAGTGGATTCCGAGTTAGATTCCGAGTTATGATGTAGGCGCAGTAGATTCCGAGTTATGATGTAGGCGCAGTAGCTTCCGAGTTATGATGTAGGCGCAGTAGATTCCGAGTTATGATGTAGGCGCAGTAGATTCCGAGTTAGATTCCGAGTTATGATGTAGGCGCAGTAGATTCCGAGTTATGATGTAGGTGCAGTAGATTCCGAGTTATGATGTAGGCGCAGTAGATTCCGAGTTATGATGTAGGCGCAGTAGATTCCGAGTTAGATTCCGAGTTCTGATGTAGGCGCAGTATATTCCGAGTTCTGATGTAGGCGCAGTATATTCCGAGTTAGATTCCGAGTTATGATGTAGGCGCAGTAGATTCCGAGTTATGATGTAGGCGCAGTAGATTCCGAGTTAGATTCCGAGTTATGATGTAGGCGCAGTAGATTCCGAGTTAGATTCCGAGTTATATTGTAGGCGCAGTAGATTCCGAGTTAGATTCCGAGTTATGATGTAGGCGCAGTAGATTCCGAGTTATGATGTAGGCGCAGTAGATTCCGAGTTATGATGTAGGCGCAGTAGATTCCGAGTTAGATTCCGAGTTATGATGTAGGCGCAGTAGATTCCGAGTTATGATGTAGGCACAGTAGATTCCGAGTTAGATTCCGAGTTATGATGTAGGCGCAGTAGATTCCGAGTTAGATTCCGAGTTCTGATGAAGGCGCAGTAGATTCCGAGTTAGAATCCGAGTTATGATGTAGGCGCAGTAGATTCCGAGTTATGATGTAGGCGCAGTAGATTCCGAGTTATGATGTAGGCGCAGTAGAGTCCGAGTTATGATGTAGGCGCAGTAGATTCTGAGTTAGATTCCGAGTTATGATGTTAGCTCAGTAGATTCCGAGTTATGATGTAGGCGCAGTAGATTCCGAGTTAGATTCCGAGTTATGATGTAGGCGCAGTAGCTTCCGAGTTATGATGTAGGCGCAGTAGATTCCGAGTTATGATGTAGGCGCAGTAGATTCCGAGTTAGATTCCGAGTTATGATGTAGGCGCAGTAGATTCCGAGTTATGATGTAGGTGCAGTAGATTCCGAGTTATGATGTAGGCGCAGTAGATTCCGAGTTATGATGTAGGCGCAGTAGATTCCGAGTTAGATTCCGAGTTATGATGTAGGCACAGTAGATTCCGAGTTATGATGTAGGCGCAGTAGATTCCGAGTTATGATGTAGGCGCAGTAGATTCCGAGTTAGATTCCGAGTTCTGATGTAGGCGCAGTATATTCCGAGTTCTGATGTAGGCGCAGTATATTCCGAGTTAGATTCCGAGTTATGATGTAGGCGCAGTAGATTCCGAGTTATGATGTAGGCGCAGTAGATTCCCAGTTAGATTCCGAGTTATGATGTAGGCGCAGTAGATTCCGAGTTAGATTCCGAGTTATATTGTAGGCGCAGTAGATTCCGAGTTAGATTCCGAGTTATGATGTAGGCGCAGTAGATTCCGAGTTATGATGTAGGCGCAGTAGATTCCGAGTTAGATTCCGAGTTGTGATGTAGGCGCAGTAGATTCCGAGTTAGATTCCGAGTTATGATGTAGGCGCAGTAGATTCCGAGTTATGATGTAGGTGCAGTAGATTCCGAGTTATGATGTAGGCGCAGTAGATTCCGAGTTAGATTCCGTGTTATGATGTAGGCACAGTAGATTCCGAGTTATGATGTAGGCGCAGTAGATTCCGAGTTATGATGTAGGCGCAGTAGATTCCGAGTTAGATTCCGAGTAATGATGTAGGTGCAGTAGATTCCGAGTTATGATGTAGGCGCAGTAGATTCCGAGTTATGATGTAGGTGCAGTAGATTCCGAGTTAGATTCCGAGTTATGATGTAGGCGCAGTAGATTCTGAGTTAGATTCCGAGTTATGATGTAGGCGCAGTAGATTCCGAGTTATGATGTAGGCACAGTAGATTCCGAGTTAGATTCCGAGTTATGATGTAGGCGCAGTAGATTCCGAGTTATGATGTAGGCGCAGTAGATTCCGAGTTAGATTCCGAGTTAGATTACGAGTTATGATGTTGGCGCAGTAGATTCCGAGTTAGATTCCGAGTTATGATGTAGGCACAGTAGATTCCGAGTTATGATGTAGGCGCAGTAGATTCCGAGTTATGATGTAGGCGCAGTAGATTCCGAGTTAGATTCCGAGTTATGATGTAGGCGCAGTAGATTCCGAGTTATGATGTAGGCGCAGTAGATTCCGAGTTAGATTCCGAGTTATGATGTAGGCGCAGTAGATTCCGAGTTAGATTCCGAGTTATGATGTAGGCGCAGTAGATTCCGAGTTAGATTCCGAGTAATGATGTAGGCGCAGTAGATTCCGAGTTATGATGTAGGCGCAGTAGATTCCGAGTTATGATGTAGGCGCAGTACATTCCGAGTTAGATTCCGAGTTATGATGTAGGCGCAGTAGATTCCGAGTTAGATTCCGAGTTATGATGTAGGCACAGTAGATTCCGAGTTATGATGTAGGCGCAATAGATTCCGAGTTATGATGTAGGCGCAGTAGATTCCGAGTTAGATTCCGAGTTATGATGTAGGCGCAGTAGATTCCGAGTTATGATTTAGGCGCAGTAGATTCTGTGTTAGATTCCGAGTTATGATGTAGGCGCAGTAGATTCCGAGTTAGATTCCGAGTTATGATGTAGGCGCAGTAGATTCCGAGTTAGATTCCGAGTTATGATGTAGGCGCAGTAGATTGCGAGTTATGATGTAGGCGTAGTAGATTCCGAGTTATGATGTAGGCACAGTAGATTCCGAGTTAGATTCCGAGTTATGATGTAGGCGCAGTAGATTCCGAGTTATGATGTCGGCGCAGTAGATTCCGAGTTATGATGTAGGCGCAGTAGATTCCGAGTTAGATTCCGAGTTATGATGTAGGCGCAGTAGATTCCGAGTTAGATTCCGAGTTATGATGTAGGCGCAGTAGATTCCGAGTTATGATGTAGGCGCAGTAGATTCCGAGTTATGATGTAGGCGCAGTAGATTCCGAGTTAAGATGTAGGCGCAGTAGATTCCGAGTTATGATGTAGGCGCAGTAGATTCCGAGTTAGATTCTGAGTTATGATGTAGGCGCAGTAGATTCCGAGTTATGATGTAGGCGCAGTAGATTCCGAGTTAAGATGTAGGCACAGTAGATTCCGAGTTAGATTCGGAGTTATGATGTAGGCGCAGTAGATTCCGAGTTATGATGTAGGCGCAGTATATTCCGAGTTAGATTCCGAGTTATGATATAGGCGCAGTAGATTCCGAGTTAGATTCCGAGTTATGATGTAGGCACAGTAGATTCCGAGTTATGATGTAGGCGCAGTAGATTCCGAGTTAGATTCCGAGTTATGATGTAGGTGCAGTAGATTCCGAGTTAGATTCCGAGTTATGATGAAGGCACAGTAGATTCCGAGTTATGATGTAGGCGCAGTAGATTCCGAGTTATGATGTAGGCGCAGTAGATTCCGAGTTAGATTCCGAGTTATGATGTAGGCGCAGTAGATTCCGAGTTATGATGTAGGCGCAGTAGATTCCGAGTTAGATTCCGAGTTATGATGTAGGCGCAGTAGATTCCGAGTTAGATTCCGAGTTATGATGTAGGCGCAGTAGATTCCGAGTTAGATTCCGAGTAATGATGTAGGCGCAGTAGATTCCGAGTTATGATGTAGGCGCAGTAGATTCCGAGTTATGATGTAGGCGCAGTAGATTACGAGTTAGATTCCGAGTAATGATGTAGGCGCAGTAGATTCCGAGTTAGATTCCGAGTTATGATGTAGGCGCAGTAGATTCCGAGTTAGATTCCGAGTTATGATGTAGGCGCAGCAGATTCCGAGTTATGATGTAGGCGCAGTAGATTCCGAGTTATGATGTAGGCGCAGTAGATTCCGAGTTAGATTCCGAGTTATGATGTAGGCGCAGTAGATTCCGAGTTAGATTCCGAGTTATGTTGTTGGCGCAGTAGATTCCGAGTTAGATTCCGAGTAATGATGTAGGCGCAGTAGATTCCGAGTTATGATGTAGGCGCAGTAGATTCCGAGTTATGATGTAGGCGCAGTAGATTCCGAGTTATGATGTAGGCGCAGTAGATTACGAGTTAGAATCCGAGTAATGATGTAGGCGCAGTAGATTCCGAGTTAGATTCCGAGTTATGATGTAGGCGCAGTAGATTCCGAGTTAGATTCCGAGTTATGATGTAGGCGCAGCAGATTCCGAGTTATGATGTAGGCGCAGTAGATTCCGAGTTATGATGTAGGCGCAGTAGATTCCGAGTTAGATTCCGAGTTATGATGTAGGCGCAGTAGATTCCGAGTTATGATGTAGGCGCTGTAGATTCCGAGTTATGATGTAGGCGCAGTAGATTCCGAGTTAGATTCCGAGTTATGATGTAGGCGCAGTAGATTCCGAGTTAGATTCCGAGTTATGATATAGGCGCAGTAGATTCCGAGTTATGATGTAGGCGCAGTAGATTCCGAGTTATGATGTAGGCGCAGTAGATTCCGAGTTAGATTCCGAGTTGTGATGTAGGCGCAGTAGATTCCGAGTTAGATTCCGAGTTATGATGTAGGCGCAGTAGATTCCGTATTATGATGTAGGTTCAGTAGATTCCGAGTTATGATGTAGGCGCAGTAGATTCCGAGTTACATTCCGAGTTATGATGTAGGCACAGTAGATTCCGAGTTATGATGTAGGCGCAGTAGATTCCGAGTTATGATGTAGGCGCAGTAGATTCCGAGTTAGATTCCGAGTTATGATGTAGGCGCAGTAGATTCCGAGTTATGATGTAGGCGCAGTAGATTCCGAGTTTGATTCCGAGTTATGATGTAGGCACAGTAGATTCCGAGTTATGATGTAGGCGCAGTAGATTCCGAGTTAGATTCTGAGGTATGATGTAGGCGCAGTAGATTCCGAGTTATGATGTAGGCGCAGTAGATTCCGAGTTATGATGTAGGCGCAGTAGATTCCGAGTTAGATTCGGAGTTATGATGTAGGCGCAGTAGATTCCGAGTTATGATGTAGGCGCAGTATATTCCGAGTTAGATTCCGAGTTATGATATAGGCGCAGTAGATTCCGAGTTATGATGTAGGCGCAGTAGATTCCGAGTTATGATGTAGGCGCAGTAGATTCCGAGTTAGATTCCGAGTTATGATGTAGGCGCAGTAAATTCCGAGTTATGATGTAGGCGCAGTAGATTCCGAGTTAGATTCCGAGTTATGATGTAGGCGCAGTAGATTCCGAGTTAGATTCCGAGTTATGATGTAGGCACAGTAGATTCCGAGTTATGATGTAGGCGCAGTAGATTCCGAGTTATGATGTAGGCGCAGTAGATTCCGAGTTAGATTCCGAGTTATGATGTAGGCGCAGTAGATTCCGAGTTATGATGTATGCGCAGTAGATTCCGAGTTAGATTCCGAGTTATGATGTAGGCGCAGTAGATTCCGAGTTAGATTCCGAGTTATGATGTAGGCGCAGTAGATTCCGAGTTAGATTCCGAGTAATGATGTAGGCGCAGTAGATTCCGAGTTAGATTCCGAGTTATGATGTAGGCGCAGTAGATTCCGAGTTATGATGTAGGCGCAGGAGATTCCGAGTTAGATTCCGAGTTATTATGTAGGCGCAGTAGATTCCGAGTTATGATGTAGGCGCAGTAGATTCCGAGTTATGATGTAGGCGCAGTAGATTCCGAGTTAGATTCCAAGTTATGATGTAGGCGCAGTAGATTCCGAGTTATGATGTAGGCGCAGTAGATTCCGAGTTAGATTCCGAGTTATGATGTAGGCGCAGTAGATTCCGAGTTATGATGTAGGCGCAGTAGATTCCGAGTTAGATTCCGAGTTATGATGTAGGCGCAGTAGATTCCGAGTTATGATGTAGGCGCAGTAGATTCCGAGTTAGATTCCGAGTTATGATGTAGGCGCAGTAGATTCCGAGTTAGATTCCGAGTTATGATGTAGGCGCAGTAGATTCCGAGTTATGATGTAGGCGCAGTAGATTCCGAGTTATGATGTAGGCGCAGTAGATTCCGAGTTAGATTCCGAGTTGTGATGTAGGCGCAGTAGATTCCGAGTTAGATTCCGAGTTATGATGTAGGCGCAGTGGATTCCGAGTTATGATGTAGGTTCAGTAGATTCCGAGTTATGATGTAGGCGCAGTAGATTCCGAGTTAGATTTCGAGTTATGATGTAGGCGCAGTAGATTCCGAGTTATGATGTAGGCGCAGTAGATTCCGAGTTATGATGTAGGTGCAGTAGATTCCAAGTTAGATTCCGAGTTATGATGTAGGCGCAGTAGATTCCGAGTTAGATTCCGAGTTATGATGTAGGCGCAGTAGATTCCGAGTTATGATGTAGGCGCAGTAGATTCCGGGTTAGATTCCGAGTTATGATGTAGGCGCAGTAGATTCCGAGTTAGATTCCGCGTTATGATGTAGGCGCAGTAGATTCCAAGTTATGATGTAGGCGCAGTAGATTCCGAGTTATGATGTAGACGCAGTAGATTCCGAGTTAGATTCCGAGTTATGATGTAGGCGCAGTAGATTCCGAGTTATGATGTAGGCGCAGTAGATTCCGAGTTAGATTCCGAGTTATGATGTAGGCGCTGTAGATTCCGAGTTATGATGTAGGCACAGTAGATTCCGAGTTAGATTCCGAGTTATGATGTAGGCGCAGTAGATTCCGAGTTATGATGTAGGTGCAGTAGATTCTGAGTTAGATTCCGAGTTATGATGTAGGCGCAGTAGATTCCGAGTTAGATTCCGAGTTATGATGTAGGCGCAGTAGATTCCGAGTTAGATTCCGCGTTATGATGTAGGCGCAGTAGATTCCGAGTTATGATGTAGGCGCAGTAGATTCCGAGTTATGATGTAGGCGCAGTAGATTCCGAGTTAGATTCCGAGTTATGATGTAGGCGCAGTAGATTCCGAGTTCTGATGTAGGCGCAGTATATTCCGAGTTCTGATGTAGGCGCAGTATATTCCGAGTTAGATTCCGAGTTATGATGTAGGCGCAGTAGATTCCGAGTAATGATGTAGGCGCAGTAGAGTCCGAGTTAGATTCCGAGTTATGATGTAGGCGCAGTAGATTCCGAGTTAGATTCCGAGTTATATTGTAGGCGCAGTAGATTCCGAGTTAGATTCCGAGTTATGATGTAGGCGCAGTAGATTCCGAGTTATGATGTAGGCGCAGTAGATTCCGAGTTATGATGTAGGCGCAGTAGATTCCGAGTTAGATTCCGAGTTATGATGTAGGCGCAGTAGATTCCGAGTTATGATGTAGGCGCAGTAGATTCCGAGTTAGATTCCGAGTTATGATGTAGGCGCTGTAGATTCCGAGTTATGATGTAGGCACAGTAGATTCCGAGTTAGATTCCGAGTTATGATGTAGGCGCAGTAGATTCCGAGTTATGATGTAGGTGCAGTAGATTCTGAGTTAGATTCCGAGTTATGATGTAGGCGCAGTAGATTCCGAGTTAGATTCCGAGTTATGATGTAGGCGCAGTAGATTCCGAGTTAGATTCCGCGTTATGATGTAGGCGCAGTAGATTCCGAGTTATGATGTAGGCGCAGTAGATTCCGAGTTATGATGTAGGCGCAGTAGATTCCGAGTTAGATTCCGAGTTCTGATGTAGGCGCAGTATATTCCGAGTTCTGATGTAGGCGCAGTATATTCCGAGTTAGATTCCGAGTTATGATGTAGGCGCAGTAGATTCCGAGTTATGATGTAGGCGCAGTAGAGTCCGAGTTAGATTCCGAGTTATGATGTAGGCGCAGTAGATTCCGAGTTAGATTCCGAGTTATATTGTAGGCGCAGTAGATTCCGAGTTAGATTCCGAGTTATGATGTAGGCGCAGTAGATTCCGAGTTATGATGTAGGCGCATTAGATTCCGAGTTAGATTCCGAGTTATGATGTAGGCGCAGTAGATTCCGAGTTATGATGTAGGCGCAGTAGATTCCGAGTTAGATTCCGAGTTGTGATGTAGGCGCAGTAGATTCCGAGTTAGATTCCGAGTTATGATGTAGGCACAGTAGATTCCGAGTTATGATGTAGGCGCAGTAGATTCCGAGTTATGATGTAGGCGCAGTAGATTCCGAGTTATGATGTAGGCGCAGTAGATTCCGAGTTAGATTCCGAGTTATGATGTAGGCGCTGTAGATTCCGAGTTATGATGTAGGCACAGTAGATTCCGAGTTAGATTCCGAGTTATGATGTAGGCGCAGTAGATTCCGAGTTATGATGTAGGTGCAGTAGATTCTGAGTTAGATTCCGAGTTATGATGTAGGCGCAGTAGATTCCGAGTTAGATTCCGAGTTATGATGTAGGCGCAGTAGATTCCGAGTTAGATTCCGCGTTATGATGTAGGCGCAGTAGATTCCGAGTTATGATGTAGGCGCAGTAGATTCCGAGTTATGATGTAGGCGCAGTAGATTCCGAGTTAGATTCCGAGTTCTGATGTAGGCGCAGTATATTCCGAGTTCTGATGTAGGCGCAGTATATTCCGAGTTAGATTCCGAGTTATGATGTAGGCGCAGTAGATTCCGAGTTATGATGTAGGCGCAGTAGAGTCCGAGTTAGATTCCGAGTTATGATGTAGGCGCAGTAGATTCCGGGTTAGATTCCGAGTTATGATGTAGGCGCAGTAGATTCCGAGTTAGATTCCGCGTTATGATGTAGGCGCAGTAGATTCCGAGTTATGATGTAGGCGCAGTAGATTCCGAGTTATGATGTAGACGCAGTAGATTCCGAGTTAGATTCCGAGTTATGATGTAGGCGCAGTAGATTCCGAGTTATGATGTAGGCGCAGTAGATTCCGAGTTAGATTCCGAGTTATGATGTAGGCGCTGTAGATTCCGAGTTATGATGTAGGCACAGTAGATTCCGAGTTAGATTCCGAGTTATGATGTAGGCGCAGTAGATTCCGAGTTATGATGTAGGTGCAGTAGATTCTGAGTTAGATTCCGAGTTATGATGTAGGCGCAGTAGATTCCGAGTTAGATTCCGAGTTATGATGTAGGCGCAGTAGATTCCGAGTTAGATTCCGCGTTATGATGTAGGCGCAGTAGATTCCGAGTTATGATGTAGGCGCAGTAGATTCCGAGTTATGATGTAGGCGCAGTAGATTCCGAGTTAGATTCCGAGTTCTGATGTAGGCGCAGTATATTCCGAGTTCTGATGTAGGCGCAGTATATTCCGAGTTAGATTCCGAGTTATGATGTAGGCGCAGTAGATTCCGAGTTATGATGTAGGCGCAGTAGAGTCCGAGTTAGATTCCGAGTTATGATGTAGGCGCAGTAGATTCCGAGTTAGATTCCGAGTTATATTGTAGGCGCAGTAGATTCCGAGTTAGATTCCGAGTTATGATGTAGGCGCAGTAGATTCCGAGTTATGATGTAGGCGCATTAGATTCCGAGTTAGATTCCGAGTTATGATGTAGGCGCAGTAGATTCCGAGTTATGATGTAGGCGCAGTAGATTCCGAGTTAGATTCCGAGTTGTGATGTAGGCGCAGTAGATTCCGAGTTAGATTCCGAGTTATGATGTAGGCACAGTAGATTCCGAGTTATGATGTAGGCGCAGTAGATTCCGAGTTATGATGTAGGCGCAGTAGATTCCGAGTTAGATTCCGAGTAATGATGTAGGCGCAGTAGATTCCGAGTTATGATGTAGGCGCAGTAGATTCCGAGTTATGATATAGGTGCAGTAGATTCCGAGTTAGATTCCGAGTTATGATATAGGCGCAGTAGATTCCGAGTTATGATGTAGGCGCAGTAGATTCCGAGTTATGATGTAGGTGCAGTAGATTCCGAGTTAGATTCCGAGTTATGATGTAGGCGCAGTAGATTCTGAGTTAGATTCCGAGTTATGATGTAGGCGCAGTAGATTCCGAGTTATGATGTAGGCACAGTAGATTCCGAGTTAGATTCCGAGTTATGATGTAGGCGCAGTAGATTCCGAGTTAGATTCCGAGTTCTGATGAAGGCGCAGTAGATTCCGAGTTAGAATCCGAGTTATGATGTAGGCGCAGTAGATTCCGAGTTATGATGTAGGCGCAGTAGATTCCGAGTTATGATGTAGGCGCAGTAGATTCCGAGTTAGATTCCGAGTTATGATGTTAGCTCAGTAGATTCCGAGTTATGATGTAGGCGCAGTAGATTCCGAGTTAGATTCCGAGTTATGATGTAGGCGCAGTAGATTCCGAGTTAGATTCCGAGTTCTGATGTAGGCGCAGTATATTCCGAGTTAGATTCCGAGTTATGATGTAGGCGCAGTAGATTCCGAGTTATGATGTAGGCGCAGTAGATTCCGAGTTATGATGTAGGTGCAGTAGATTCCGAGTTATGATGTAGGCGCAGTAGATTCCGAGTTATGATGTAGGCGCAGTAGATTCCGAGTTATGATGTAGGCGCAGAAGATTCCGAGTTAGATTCCGAGTTATGATGTAGGCGCAGTAAATTCCGAGTTATGATGTAGGCGCAGTAGATTCCGAGTTAGATTCCGAGTTATGATGTAGGCGCAGTAGATTCCGAGTTAGATTCCGAGTTATGATGTAGGCACAGTAGATTCCGAGTTATGATGTAGGCGCAGTAGATTCCGAGTTATGATGTAGGCGCAGTAGATTCCGAGTTAGATTCCGAGTTATGATGTAGGCGCAGTAGATTCCGAGTTATGATGTATGCGCAGTAGATTCCGAGTTAGATTCCGAGTTATGATGTAGGCGCAGTAGATTCCGAGTTAGATTCCGAGTTATGATGTAGGCGCAGTAGATTCCGAGTTAGATTCCGAGTAATGATGTAGGCGCAGTAGATTCCGAGTTAGATTCCGAGTTATGATGTAGGCGCAGTAGATTCCGAGTTATGATGTAGGCGCAGGAGATTCCGAGTTAGATTCCGAGTTATTATGTAGGCGCAGTAGATTCCGAGTTATGATGTAGGCGCAGTAGATTCCGAGTTATGATGTAGGCGCAGTAGATTCCGATTTAGATTCCGAGTAATGATGTAGGCGCAGTAGATTCCGAGTTAGATTCCGAGTTATGATGTAGGCGCAGTAGATTCCGAGTTATGATGTAGGCGCAGGAGATTCCGAGTTAGATTCCGAGTTATTATGTAGGCGCAGTAGATTCCGAGTTATGATGTAGGCGCAGTAGATTCCGAGTTAGATTCCAATTTATGATGTAGGCGCAGTAGATTCCGAGTTATGATGTAGGCGCAGTAGATTCCGAGTTAGATTCCGAGTTATGATGTAGGCGCAGTAGATTCCGAGTTATGATGTAGGCGCAGTAGATTCCGAGTTAGATTCCGAGTTATGATGTAGGCGCAGTAGATTCCGAGTTATGATGTAGGCGCAGTAGATTCCGAGTTAGATTCCGAGTTATGATGTAGGCGCAGTAGATTCCGAGTTAGATTCCGAGTTATGATGTAGGCGCAGTAGATTCCGAGTTATGATGTAGGCGCAGTAGATTCCGAGTTATGATGTAGGCGCAGTAGATTCCGAGTTAGATTCCGAGTTGTGATGTAGGCGCAGTAGATTCCGAGTTAGATTCCGAGTTATGATGTAGGCGCAGTGGATTCCGAGTTATGATGTAGGTTCAGTAGATTCCGAGTTATGATGTAGGCGCAGTAGATTCCGAGTTAGATTCCGAGTTATGATGTAGGCGCAGTAGATTCCGAGTTATGATGTAGGCGCAGTAGATTCCGAGTTATGATGTAGGTGCAGTAGATTCCGAGTTAGATTCCGAGTTATGATGTAGGCGCAGTAGATTCCGAGTTAGATTCCGAGTTATGATGTAGGCGCAGTAGATTCCGAGTTATGATGTAGGCGCAGTAGATTCCGGGTTAGATTCCGAGTTATGATGTAGGCGCAGTAGATTCCGAGTTAGATTCCGCGTTATGATGTAGGCGCAGTAGATTCCGAGTTATGATGTAGGCGCAGTAGATTCCGAGTTATGATGTAGACGCAGTAGATTCCGAGTTAGATTCCGAGTTATGATGTAGGCGCAGTAGATTCCGAGTTAGATTCCGAGTTATGATGTAGGCGCTGTAGATTCCGAGTTATGATGTAGGCACAGTAGATTCCGAGTTAGATTCCGAGTTATGATGTAGGCGCAGTAGATTCCGAGTTAGATTCCGAGTTATGATGTAGGCGCAGTAGATTCCGAGTTATGATGTAGGCGCAGTAGATTCCGGGTTAGATTCCGAGTTATGATGTAGGCGCAGTAGATTCCGAGTTAGATTCCGCGTTATGATGTAGGCGCAGTAGATTCCGAGTTATGATGTAGGCGCAGTAGATTCCGAGTTATGATGTAGGCGCAGTAGATTCCGAGTTAGATTCCGAGTTCTGATGTAGGCGCAGTATATTCCGAGTTCTGATGTAGGCGCAGTAGAGTCCGAGTTAGATTCCGAGTTATGATGTAGGCGCAGTAGATTCCGAGTTAGATTCCGAGTTATATTGTAGGCGCAGTAGATTCCGAGTTAGATTCCGAGTTATGATGTAGGCGCAGTAGATTCCGAGTTATGATGTAGGCGCATTAGATTCCGAGTTAGATTCCGAGTTATGATGTAGGCGCAGTAGATTCCGAGTTATGATGTAGGCGCAGTAGATTCCGAGTTAGATTCCGAGTTGTGATGTAGGCGCAGTAGATTCCGAGTTAGATTCCGAGTTATGATGTAGGCACAGTAGATTCCGAGTTATGATGTAGGCGCAGTAGATTCCGAGTTATGATGTAGGCGCAGTAGATTCCGAGTTAGATTCCGAGTAATGATGTAGGCGCAGTAGATTCCGAGTTATGATGTAGGCGCAGTAGATTCCGAGTTATGATGTAGGTGCAGTAGATTCCGAGTTAGATTCCGAGTTATGATATAGGCGCAGTAGATTCCGAGTTATGATGTAGGCGCAGTAGATTCCGAGTTATGATGTAGGTGCAGTAGATTCCGAGTTAGATTCCGAGTTATGATGTAGGCGCAGTAGATTCTGAGTTAGATTCCGAGTTATGATGTAGGCGCAGTAGATTCCGAGTTATGATGTAGGCACAGTAGATTCCGAGTTAGATTCCGAGTTATGATGTAGGCGCAGTAGATTCCGAGTTAGATTCCGAGTTCTGATGAAGGCGCAGTAGATTCCGAGTTAGAATCCGAGTTATGATGTAGGCGCAGTAGATTCCGAGTTATGATGTAGGCGCAGTAGATTCCGAGTTATGATGTAGGCGCAGTAGATTCCGAGTTAGATTCCGAGTTATGATGTTAGCTCAGTAGATTCCGAGTTATGATGTAGGCGCAGTAGATTCCGAGTTAGATTCCGAGTTATGATGTAGGCGCAGTAGATTCCGAGTTAGATTCCGAGTTCTGATGTAGGCGCAGTATATTCCGAGTTAGATTCCGAGTTATGATGTAGGCGCAGTAGATTCCGAGTTATGATGTAGGCGCAGTAGATTCCGAGTTATGATGTAGGTGCAGTAGATTCCGAGTTATGATGTAGGCGCAGTAGATTCCGAGTTATGATGTAGGCGCAGTAGATTCCGAGTTATGATGTAGGCGCAGTAGATTCCGAGTTAGATTCCGAGTTATGATGTAGGCACAGTAGATTCCCAGTTATGATGTAGGCGCAGTAGATTCCGAGTTATGATGTAGGCGCAGTAGATTCCGAGTTAGATTCCGAGTTATGATGTAGGCGCAGTAGATTCCGAGTTATGATGTAGGCGCAGTAGATTCCGAGTTATGATGTAGGCGCAGTAGATTCCGAGTTATGATGTAGGCGCAGTAGATTCCTAGTTAGATTCCGAGTTATGATGTAGGCACAGTAGATTCCCAGTTATGATGTAGGCGCAGTAGATTCCGAGTTATGATGTAGGCGCAGCAGATTCCGAGTTAGATTCCGAGTTATGATGTAGGCGCAGTAGATTCCGAGTTATGATGTAGGCGCAGTAGATTCCGAGTTATGATGTAGGCGCAGTAGATTCCTAGTTAGATTCCGAGTTATGATGTAGGCGCAGTAGATACCGAGTTATGATGTAGGCGCAGTAGATTCCGAGTTATGATGTAGGCGCAGTAGATTCCGAGTTAGATTCCGAGTTATGATGTAGGCGCAGTAGATTCCGAGTTATGATGTAGGCGCAGTAGATTCCGAGTTATGATGTAGGCGCAGTAGATTCCGAGTTATGATGTAGGCGCAGTAGATTCCGAGTTAGATTCCGAGTTATGATGTAGGCGCAGTAGATTCCGAGTTAGATTCCGAGTTATGATGTAGGCGCAGTAGATTCCGAGTTAGATTCCGAGTTATGATGTAGGCACAGTAGATTCCGAGTTATGATGTAGGCGTAGTAGATTCCGAGTTATGATGTAGGCGCAGTAGATTCCGAGTTAGATTCCGAGATATGATGTAGGCGCAGTAGATTCCGAGTTATGATGTAGGCGCAGTAGATTCCGAGTTAGATTCTGAGTTATGATGTAGGCGCAGTAGATTCCGAGTTAGATTCCGAGTTCTGATGAAGGCGCAGTAGATTCCGAGTTAGAATCCGAGTTATGATGTAGGCGCAGTAGATTCCGAGTTATGATGTAGGCGCAGTAGATTCCGAGTTATGATGTAGGCGCAGTAGATTCCGAGTTAGATTCCGAGTTATGATGTTAGCTCAGTAGATTCCGAGTTATGATGTAGGCGCAGTAGATTCCGAGTTAGATTCCGAGTTATGATGTAGGCGCAGTAGATTCCGAGTTAGATTCCGAGTTCTGATGTAGGCGCAGTATATTCCGAGTTAGATTCCGAGTTATGATGTAGGCGCAGTAGATTCCGAGTTATGATGTAGGCGCAGTAGATTCCGAGTTATGATGTAGGTGCAGTAGATTCCGAGTTATGATGTAGGCGCAGTAGATTCCGAGTTATGATGTAGGCGCAGTAGATTCCGAGTTATGATGTAGGCGCAGTAGATTCCGAGTTAGATTCCGAGTTATGATGTAGGCACAGTAGATTCCCAGTTATGATGTAGGCGCAGTAGATTCCGAGTTATGATGTAGGCGCAGTAGATTCCGAGTTAGATTCCGAGTTATGATGTAGGCGCAGTAGATTCCGAGTTATGATGTAGGCGCAGTAGATTCCGAGTTATGATGTAGGCGCAGTAGATTCCGAGTTATGATGTAGGCGCAGTAGATTCCTAGTTAGATTCCGAGTTATGATGTAGGCACAGTAGATTCCCAGTTATGATGTAGGCGCAGTAGATTCCGAGTTATGATGTAGGCGCAGCAGATTCCGAGTTAGATTCCGAGTTATGATGTAGGCGCAGTAGATTCCGAGTTATGATGTAGGCGCAGTAGATTCCGAGTTATGATGTAGGCGCAGTAGATTCCTAGTTAGATTCCGAGTTATGATGTAGGCGCAGTAGATACCGAGTTATGATGTAGGCGCAGTAGATTCCGAGTTATGATGTAGGCGCAGTAGATTCCGAGTTAGATTCCGAGTTATGATGTAGGCGCAGTAGATTCCGAGTTATGATGTAGGCGCAGTAGATTCCGAGTTATGATGTAGGCGCAGTAGATTCCGAGTTATGATGTAGGCGCAGTAGATTCCGAGTTAGATTCCGAGTTATGATGTAGGCGCAGTAGATTCCGAGTTAGATTCCGAGTTATGATGTAGGCGCAGTAGATTCCGAGTTAGATTCCGAGTTATGATGTAGGCACAGTAGATTCCGAGTTATGATGTAGGCGTAGTAGATTCCGAGTTATGATGTAGGCGCAGTAGATTCCGAGTTAGATTCCGAGATATGATGTAGGCGCAGTAGATTCCGAGTTATGATGTAGGCGCAGTAGATTCCGAGTTAGATTCTGAGTTATGATGTAGGCGCAGTAGATTCCGAGTTAGATTCCGAGTTATGATGTAGGCGCAGTAGATTCCGAGTTAGATTCCGAGTTATGATGTAGGCGCAGTAGATTCCGAGTTAGATTCCGAGTTATGATGTAGGCGCAGTAGATTCCAAGTTATGATGTAGGCGCAGTAGATTCCGAGTTAGATTCCGAGTTATGATGTAGGCGCAGTAGATAACGAGTTATGATGTAGGCGCAGTAGATTCCGAGTTATGATGTAGGCGCAGTAGATTCCGAGTTATGATGTAGGCGCAGTAGATTCCGAGTTATGATGTAGGCGCAGTAGATTCCGAGTTATGATGTAGGCGCAGTAGATTCTGAGTTAGATTCCGAGTTATGATGTAGGCGCAGTAGATTCCGAGTTATGATGTAGGCGCAGTAGATTCCGAGTTAAATTCCGAGTTATGATGTAGGCGCAGTAGATTCCGAGTTAGATTCCGAGTTATGATGTAGGCGCTGTATATTCCGAGTTAAATTCCGAGTTATGATGTAGGCGCAGTAGATTCCGAGTTATGATGTAGGTGCAGTAGATTCCGAGTTATGATGTAGGCGCAGTAGATTCCGAGTTATGATGTAGGCGCAGTAGATTCCGAGTTAGATTCCGAGTTATTATGTAGGCGCAGTAGATTCCGAGTTATGATGTAGGCGCAGTAGATTCCGAGTTAGATTCCGAGTTATGATGTAGGCGCAGTAGATTCCGAGTTAGATTCCGAGTTATGATGTAGGCGCAGTATATTCCGAGTTAGATTCCGAGTTATGATGTAGGCGCAGTAGATTCCGAGTTATGATGTAGGTGCAGTAGATTCCGAGTTATGATGTAGGCGCAGTAGATTCCGAGTTATGATGTAGGCGCAGTAGATTCCGAGTTAGATTCCGAGTTATTATGTAGGCGCAGTAGATTCCGAGTTAGATTCCGAGTTATGATGTAAGCGCAGTAGATTCCGAGTTATGATGTAGTCGCAGTAGATTCCAAGTTAGATTCCGAGTTATGATGTAGGCGCAGTAGATTCCGAGTTAGATTCCGAGTTATGATGTAGGCGCAGTAGATTCCGAGTTAGATTCCAAGTTATGATGTAGGCACAGTAGATTCCGAGTTAGATTCCGAGTTATGATGTAGGCGCAGTAGATTCCGAGTTATGATGTAGGCGCAGTAGATTCCGAGTTAGATTCCGAGTTATGATGTAGGCGCAGTAGATTCCGAGTTATGATGTAGGCGCAGTAGATTCCGAGTTAGATTCCGAGTTATGATGTAGGCGCAGTAGATTCCGAGTTATGATGTAGGTGCAGTAGATTCCGAGTTATGATGTAAGCACAGTAGATTTCAAGTTATTATGTAGGCGCAGTAGATCTTGAGTTATGATGTAGGCGCAGTAGATTCCGGGTTAGATTCCGAGTTATGATGTAGGCGCAGTAGATTCCGAGTTAGATTCCGAGTTATGATGTAGGCGCAGTAGATTCCGAGTTATGATGTAGGCGCAGTAGATTCCGAGTTAGATTCCGAGTTATGATGTAGGCGCAGTAGATTCCGAGTTAGAATCCGAGTTATGATGTAGGCGCAGTAGATTCCGAGTTAGATTCCGAGGTATGATGTAGGCGCAGTAGATTCCGAGTTAGATTCCGAGTTATGATGTAGGCGCAGTAGATTCCGAGTTATGATGTAGGCGCAGTAGATTCCGAGTTAGATTCCGAGATATGATGTAGGCGCAGTAGATTCCGAGTTATGATGTAGGCGCAGTAGATTCCGAGTTAGATTCCGAGTTATGATGTAGGCGCAGTAGATTCCGAGTTAGATTCCGAGTTATGATGTAGGCGCAGTAGATTCCGAGTTAGATTCCGAGTTATGATGTAGGCGCAGTAGATTCCGAGTTAGATTCCGAGTTATGATGTAGGCGCAGTAGATTCCAAGTTATGATGTAGGCGCAGTAGATTCCGAGTTAGATTCCGAGTTATGATGTAGGCGCAGTAGATTCCGAGTTAGATTCCGAGTTCTGATGTAGGCGCAGTATATTCCGAGTTCTGATGTAGGCGCAGTAGAGTCCGAGTTAGATTCCGAGTTATGATGTAGGCGCAGTAGATTCCGAGTTAGATTCCGAGTTATATTGTAGGCGCAGTAGATTCCGAGTTAGATTCCGAGTTATGATGTAGGCGCAGTAGATTCCGAGTTATGATGTAGGCGCATTAGATTCCGAGTTAGATTCCGAGTTATGATGTAGGCGCAGTAGATTCCGAGTTATGATGTAGGCGCAGTAGATTCCGAGTTAGATTCCGAGTTGTGATGTAGGCGCAGTAGATTCCGAGTTAGATTCCGAGTTATGATGTAGGCACAGTAGATTCCGAGTTATGATGTAGGCGCAGTAGATTCCGAGTTATGATGTAGGCGCAGTAGATTCCGAGTTAGATTCCGAGTAATGATGTAGGCGCAGTAGATTCCGAGTTATGATGTAGGCGCAGTAGATTCCGAGTTATGATGTAGGTGCAGTAGATTCCGAGTTAGATTCCGAGTTATGATATAGGCGCAGTAGATTCCGAGTTATGATGTAGGCGCAGTAGATTCCGAGTTATGATGTAGGTGCAGTAGATTCCGAGTTAGATTCCGAGTTATGATGTAGGCGCAGTAGATTCTGAGTTAGATTCCGAGTTATGATGTAGGCGCAGTAGATTCCGAGTTATGATGTAGGCACAGTAGATTCCGAGTTAGATTCCGAGTTATGATGTAGGCGCAGTAGATTCCGAGTTAGATTCCGAGTTCTGATGAAGGCGCAGTAGATTCCGAGTTAGAATCCGAGTTATGATGTAGGCGCAGTAGATTCCGAGTTATGATGTAGGCGCAGTAGATTCCGAGTTATGATGTAGGCGCAGTAGATTCCGAGTTAGATTCCGAGTTATGATGTTAGCTCAGTAGATTCCGAGTTATGATGTAGGCGCAGTAGATTCCGAGTTAGATTCCGAGTTATGATGTAGGCGCAGTAGATTCCGAGTTAGATTCCGAGTTCTGATGTAGGCGCAGTATATTCCGAGTTAGATTCCGAGTTATGATGTAGGCGCAGTAGATTCCGAGTTATGATGTAGGCGCAGTAGATTCCGAGTTATGATGTAGGTGCAGTAGATTCCGAGTTATGATGTAGGCGCAGTAGATTCCGAGTTATGATGTAGGCGCAGTAGATTCCGAGTTATGATGTAGGCGCAGTAGATTCCGAGTTAGATTCCGAGTTATGATGTAGGCACAGTAGATTCCCAGTTATGATGTAGGCGCAGTAGATTCCGAGTTATGATGTAGGCGCAGTAGATTCCGAGTTAGATTCCGAGTTGTGATGTAGGCGCAGTAGATTCCGAGTTATGATGTAGGCGCAGTAGATTCCGAGTTATGATGTAGGCGCAGTAGATTCCGAGTTATGATGTAGGCGCAGTAGATTCCTAGTTAGATTCCGAGTTATGATGTAGGCACAGTAGATTCCCAGTTATGATGTAGGCGCAGTAGATTCCGAGTTATGATGTAGGCGCAGCAGATTCCGAGTTAGATTCCGAGTTATGATGTAGGCGCAGTAGATTCCGAGTTATGATGTAGGCGCAGTAGATTCCGAGTTATGATGTAGGCGCAGTAGATTCCTAGTTAGATTCCGAGTTATGATGTAGGCGCAGTAGATACCGAGTTATGATGTAGGCGCAGTAGATTCCGAGTTATGATGTAGGCGCAGTAGATTCCGAGTTAGATTCCGAGTTATGATGTAGGCGCAGTAGATTCCGAGTTATGATGTAGGCGCAGTAGATTCCGAGTTATGATGTAGGCGCAGTAGATTCCGAGTTATGATGTAGGCGCAGTAGATTCCGAGTTAGATTCCGAGTTATGATGTAGGCGCAGTACATTCCGAGTTAGATTCCGAGTTATGATGTAGGCGCAGTAGATTCCGAGTTAGATTCCGAGTTATGATGTAGGCACAGTAGATTCCGAGTTATGATGTAGGCGTAGTAGATTCCGAGTTATGATGTAGGCGCAGTAGATTCCGAGTTAGATTCCGAGATATGATGTAGGCGCAGTAGATTCCGAGTTATGATGTAGGCGCAGTAGATTCCGAGTTAGATTCCGAGTTATGATGTAGGCGCAGTAGATTCCGAGTTAGATTCCGAGTTATGATGTAGGCGCAGTAGATTCCGAGTTAGATTCCGAGTTATGATGTAGGCGCAGTAGATTCCGAGTTAGATTCCGAGTTATGATGTAGGCGCAGTAGATTCCAAGTTATGATGTAGGCGCAGTAGATTCCGAGTTAGATTCCGAGTTATGATGTAGGCGCAGTAGATAACGAGTTATGATGTAGGCGCAGTAGATTCCGAGTTATGATGTAGGCGCAGTAGATTCCGAGTTATGATGTAGGCGCAGTAGATTCCGAGTTATGATGTAGGCGCAGTAGATTCCGAGTTATGATGTAGGCGCAGTAGATTCTGAGTTAGATTCCGAGTTATGATGTAGGCGCAGTAGATTCCGAGTTATGATGTAGGCGCAGTAGATTCCGAGTTAAATTCCGAGTTATGATGTAGGCGCAGTAGATTCCGAGTTAGATTCCGAGTTATGATGTAGGCGCAGTATATTCCGAGTTAGATTCCGAGTTATGATGTAGGCGCAGTAGATTCCGAGTTATGATGTAGGTGCAGTAGATTCCGAGTTATGATGTAGGCGCAGTAGATTCCGAGTTATGATGTAGGCGCAGTAGATTCCGAGTTAGATTCCGAGTTATTATGTAGGCGCAGTAGATTCCGAGTTATGATGTAGGCGCAGTAGATTCCGAGTTAGATTCCGAGTTATGATGTAGGCGCAGTAGATTCCGAGTTAGATTCCGAGTTATGATGTAGGCGCAGTATATTCCGAGTTAGATTCCGAGTTATGATGTAGGCGCAGTAGATTCCGAGTTATGATGTAGGTGCAGTAGATTCCGAGTTATGATGTAGGCGCAGTAGATTCCGAGTTATGATGTAGGCGCAGTAGATTCCGAGTTAGATTCCGAGTTATTATGTAGGCGCAGTAGATTCCGAGTTAGATTCCGAGTTATGATGTAAGCGCAGTAGATTCCGAGTTATGATGTAGTCGCAGTAGATTCCAAGTTAGATTCCGAGTTATGATGTAGGCGCAGTAGATTCCGAGTTAGATTCCGAGTTATGATGTAGGCGCAGTAGATTCCGAGTTAGATTCCAAGTTATGATGTAGGCACAGTAGATTCCGAGTTAGATTCCGAGTTATGATGTAGGCGCAGTAGATTCCGAGTTATGATGTAGGCGCAGTAGATTCCGAGTTAGATTCCGAGTTATGATGTAGGCGCAGTAGATTCCGAGTTATGATGTAGGCGCAGTAGATTCCGAGTTAGATTCCGAGTTATGATGTAGGCGCAGTAGATTCCGAGTTATGATGTAGGTGCAGTAGATTCCGAGTTATGATGTAAGCACAGTAGATTTCAAGTTATTATGTAGGCGCAGTAGATCTTGAGTTATGATGTAGGCGCAGTAGATTCCGGGTTAGATTCCGAGTTATGATGTAGGCGCAGTAGATTCCGAGTTAGATTCCGAGTTATGATGTAGGCGCAGTAGATTCCGAGTTATGATGTAGGCGCAGTAGATTCCGAGTTAGATTCCGAGTTATGATGTAGGCGCAGTAGATTCCGAGTTAGAATCCGAGTTATGATGTAGGCGCAGTAGATTCCGAGTTAGATTCCGAGTTATGATGTAGGCGCAGTAGATTCCGAGTTAGATTCCGAGTTATGATGTAGGCGCAGTAGATTCCGAGTTATGATGTAGGCGCAGTAGATTCCGAGTTAGATTCCGAGATATGATGTAGGCGCAGTAGATTCCGAGTTATGATGTAGGCGCAGTAGATTCCGAGTTAGATTCCGAGTTATGATGTAGGCGCAGTAGATTCCGAGTTAGATTCCGAGTTATGATGTAGGCGCAGTAGATTCCGAGTTAGATTCCGAGTTATGATGTAGGCGCAGTAGATTCCGAGTTAGATTCCGAGTTATGATGTAGGCGCAGTAGATTCCAAGTTATGATGTAGGCGCAGTAGATTCCGAGTTAGATTCCGAGTTATGATGTAGGCGCAGTAGATAACGAGTTATGATGTAGGCGCAGTAGATTCCGAGTTATGATGTAGGCGCAGTAGATTCCGAGTTATGATGTAGGCGCAGTAGATTCCGAGTTATGATGTAGGCGCAGTAGATTCCGAGTTAGATTCCGAGTTATGATGTAGGCGCAGTAGATTCCGAGTTATGATGTAGGCGCAGTAGATTCCGAGTTAAATTCCGAGTTATGATGTAGGCGCAGTAGATTCCGAGTTAGATTCCGAGTTATGATGTAGGCGCAGTAGATAACGAGTTATGATGTAGGCGCAGTAGATTCCGAGTTATGATGTAGGCGCAGTAGATTCCGAGTTATGATGTAGGCGCAGTAGATTCCGAGTTATGATGTAGGCGCAGTAGATTCCGAGTTAGATTCCGAGTTATGATGTAGGCGCAGTAGATTCCGAGTTATGATGTAGGCGCAGTAGATTCCGAGTTAAATTCCGAGTTATGATGTAGGCGCAGTCTATTCCGAGTTAGATTCCGAGTTATGATGTAGGCGCAGTAGATTCCGAGTTATGATGTAGGCGCAGTAGATTCCGAGTTATGATGTAGGCGCAGTAGATTCCGAGTTATGATGTAGGCGCAGTAGATTCCGAGTTAGATTCCGAGTTATGATGTAGGCGCAGTAGATTCCGAGTTATGATGTAGGCGCAGTAGATTCCGAGTTAAATTCCGAGTTATGATGTAGGCGCAGTAGATTCAGGGTTAGATTCCGAGTTATGATGTAGGCGCAGTATATTCCGAGTTAGATTCCGAGTTATGATGTAGGCGCAGTAGATTCCGAGTTATGATGTAGGTGCAGTAGATTCCGAGTTATGATGTAGGCGCAGTAGATTCCGAGTTATGATGTAGGCGCAGTAGATTCCGAGTTAGATTCCGAGTTATTATGTAGGCGCAGTAGATTCCGAGTTATGATGTAGGCGCAGTAGATTCCGAGTTAGATTCCGAGTTATGATGTAGGCGCAGTAGATTCCGAGTTAGATTCCGAGTTATGATGTAGGCGCAGTATATTCCGAGTTAGATTCCGAGTTATGATGTAGGCGCAGTAGATTCCGAGTTATGATATAGGTGCAGTAGATTCCGAGTTATGATGTAGGCGCAGTAGATTCCGAGTTATGATGTAGGCGCAGTAGATTCCGAGTTAGATTCCGAGTTATTATGTAGGCGCAGTAGATTCCGAGTTAGATTCCGAGTTATGATGTAGGCGCAGTAGATTCCGAGTTATGATGTAGTCGCAGTAGATTCCAAGTTAGATTCCGAGTTATGATGTAGGCGCAGTAGATTCCGAGTTAGATTCCGAGTTATGATGTAGGCGCAGTAGATTCCGAGTTAGATTCCAAGTTATGATGTAGGCGCAGTAGATTCCGAGTTATGATGTAGTCGCAGTAGATTCCGAGTTAGATTCCGAGTTATGATGTAGGCGCAGTAGATTCCGAGTTAGATTCCGAGTTATGATGTAGGCGCAGTAGATTCCGAGTTATGATGTAGGCGCAGTAGATTCCAAGTTAGATTCCGAGTTATGATGTAGGCGCAGTAGATTCCGAGTTATGATGTAGGTGCAGTAGATTCCGAGTTATGATGTAGGCGCAGTAGATTCCGAGTTATGATGTAGGCGCAGTAGATTCCGAGTTAGATTCCGAGTTATGATGTAGGCACAGTAGATTCCGAGTAATGATGTAGGCGCAGTAGATTCCGAGTTATGATGTAGGCGCAGTAGATTCCGAGTAATGATGTAGGCGCAGTAGATTCCGAGTTATGATGTAGGCGCAGTAGATTCCGAGTTATGATTTAGGCGCAGTAGATTCTGAGTTAGATTCCGAGTTATGATGTAGGCGCAGTAGATTCCGAGTTATGATGTAGGCGCAGTAGATTGCGAGTTATGATGTAGGCGCAGTAGATTCCGAGTTATGATGTAGGCGCAGTAGATTCCGAGTTAGATTCCGAGTTATGATGTAGGCGCAGTAGATTCCGAGTTAGATTCCGAGTTATGATGTAGGCGCAGTAGATTCCGAGTTATGATGTAGGCGCAGTAGATTCCGAGTTATGATGTAGGCGCAGTAGATTCCGGGTTAGATTCCGAGTTATGATGTAGGCGCAGTAGATTCCGAGTTATGATGTAGGCGCAGTAGATTCAGGGTTAGATTCCGAGTTATGATGTAGGCGCAGTAGATTCCGAGTTAGATTCCGAGTTATGATGTAGGCGCAGTAGATTCCGAGTTATGATGTAGGTGCAGTAGATTCCGAGTTAGATTCCGAGTTATGATGTAGGCGCAGTAGATTCCGAGTTAGATTCCGAGTTATGATGTAGGCGCAGTAGATTCCGAGTTAGATTCCAAGTTATGATGTTGGCGCAGTAGATTCCGAGTTAGATTCCGAGTTATGATGTAGGCGCAGTAGATTCCGAGTTATGATGTAGGCGCAGTAGATTCCGAGTTATGATGTAGGCGCAGTAGATTCCGAGTTATGATGTAGGCGCAGTAGATTCCGAGTTAGATTCTGAGTTATGATGTAGGCACAGTAGATTCCGAGTTATGATGTAGGTGCAGTAGATTCCGAGTTATGATGTAGGTGCAGTAGATTCCGAGTTATGATGTAGGTGCAGTAGATTCCGAGTTATGATGTAGGCGCAGTAGATTCCGAGTTATAATGTAGGCGCAGTAGATTCCGAGTTATGATGTAGGCGCAGTAGATTCCGAGTAAGATTCCGAGTTATGATGTAGGCGCAGTAGATTCCGAGTTAGATTCCGAGTTATGATGTAGGCACAGTAGATTCCGAGTTATGATGTAGGCGCAGTAGATTCTGAGTTAGATTCCGAGTTATGATGTAGGCGCAGTAGATTCCGAGTTAGATTCCGAGTTATGATGTAGGCGCAGTAGATTCCGAGTTGTGATGTAGGCGCAGTAGATTCCGAGTTATGATGTAGGCGCAGTAGATTCCGAGTTAGATTCCGAGTTATGATGTAGGCACAGTAGATTCCGAGTTAGATTCCGAGTTATGATGTAGGCGCAGTAGATTCCGAGTTAGATTCCGAGTTATGATGTAGGCGCAGTAGATTCCGAGTTAGATTCCGAGTTATGATGTAGGCGCAGTAGATTCCGAGTTATGATGTAGGCGCAGTAGATTCCAAGTTAGATTCCGAGTTATGATGTAGGCGCAGTAGATTCCGAGTTATGATGTAGGCGCAGTAGATTCCGAGTTAGATTCCGAGTTATGATGTAGGCGCAGCAGATTCCGACTTAAATTCCGAGTTATGATGTATGCGCAGTAGATTCCGAGTTATGATGTAGGCGCATTAGATTCCGAGTTATGATGTAGGTGCAATAGATTCCGAGTTATGATGTATGCACAGTAGATTCCGAGTTATGATGTAGGCGCAGTAGATTCCGAGTTAGATTCCGAGTTATGATGTAGGCACAGTAGATTCCGAGTTATGATGTAGGCGCAGTAGATTCCGAGTTATGATGTAGGCGCAGTAGATTCCGAGTTAGATTCCGAGTTATGATGTAGGCGCAGTAGATTCCGAGTTATGATGTAGGCGCAGTAGATTCCGAGTTATGATGTAGGCGCAGTAGATTCCGAGTTAGATTCCGAGTTATGATGTAGGCGCAGTAGATTCCGAGTTGTGATGTAGGCGCAGTAGATTCCGAGTTATGATGTAGGCGCAGTAGATTCTGAGTTAGATTCCGAGTTATGATGTAGGCGCAGTAGATTCCGAGTTAGATTCCGAGTTATGAGGTAGGCGCAGTAGATTCCGAGTTATGATGTAGGCGCAGTAGATTCCGAGTTAGATTCCGAGTTATGATGTAGGCGCAGTAGATTCCGAGTTAGATTCCGAGTTATGATGTAGGCGCAGTAGATTCCGAGTTAGATGCCGAGTTATGATGTAGGCGCAGTAGATTCCGAGTTAGATTCCGAGTTATGATGTAGGCGCAGTAGATTCCGAGTTATGATGTAGGCGCAGTAGATTCCAAGTTAGATTCCGAGTTATGATGTAGGCGCAGTAGATTCCGAGTTATGATGTAGGCGCAGTAGATTCCGAGTTAGATTCCGAGTTATGATGTAGGCGCAGCAGATTCCGACTTAAATTCCGAGTTATGATGTAGGCGCAGTAGATTCCGAGTTATGATGTAGGCGCATTAGATTCCGAGTTATGATGTAGGTGCAATAGATTCCGAGTTATGATGTATGCACAGTAGATTCCGAGTTATGATGTAGGCGCAGTAGATTCCGAGTTAGATTCCGAGTTATGATGTAGGCACAGTAGATTCCGAGTTATGATGTAGGCGCAGTAGATTCCGAGTTATGATGTAGGCGCAGTAGATTCCGAGTTAGATTCCGAGTTATGATGTAGGCGCAGTAGATTCCGAGTTATGATGTAGGCGCAGTAGATTCCGAGTTATGATGTAGGCGCAGTAGATTCCGAGTTAGATTCCGAGTTATGATGTAGGCGCAGTAGATTCCGAGTTGTGATGTAGGCGCAGTAGATTCCGAGTTAGATTCCGAGTTATGATGTAGGCGCAGTAGATTCCGAGTTAGATTCCGAGTTATGATGTAGGCGCAGTAGATTCCGAGTTATGATGTAGGCGCAGTAGATTCCAAGTTAGATTCCGAGTTATGATGTAGGCGCAGTAGATTCCGAGTTATGATGTAGGCGCAGTAGATTCCGAGTTAGATTCCGAGTTATGATGTAGGCGCAGCAGATTCCGACTTAAATTCCGAGTTATGATGTAGGCGCAGTAGATTCCGAGTTATGATGTAGGCGCATTAGATTCCGAGTTATGATGTAGGTGCAATAGATTCCGAGTTATGATGTATGCACAGTAGATTCCGAGTTATGATGTAGGCGCAGTAGATTCCGAGTTAGATTCCGAGTTATGATGTAGGCACAGTAGATTCCGAGTTATGATGTAGGCGCAGTAGATTCCGAGTTATGATGTAGGCGCAGTAGATTCCGAGTTAGATTCCGAGTTATGATGTAGGCGCAGTAGATTCCGAGTTATGATGTAGGCGCAGTAGATTCCGAGTTAGATTCCGAGTTATGATGTAGGCGCAGTAGATTCCGAGTTGTGATGTAGGCGCAGTAGATTCCGAGTTATGATGTAGGCGCAGTAGATTCCGAGTTAGATTCCGAGTTATGATGTAGGCGCAGTAGATTCCGAGTTAGATTCCGAGTTATGAGGTAGGCGCAGTAGATTCCGAGTTATGATGTAGGCGCAGTAGATTCCGAGTTAGATTCCGAGTTATGATGTAGGCGCAGTAGATTCCGAGTTAGATTCCGAGTTATGATGTAGGCGCAGTAGATTCCGAGTTAGATGCCGAGTTATGATGTAGGCGCAGTAGATTCCGAGTTACATTCCGAGTTATGATGTAGGCGCAGTAGATTCCGAGTTAGATTCTGAGTTATGATGTAGGCGCAGTAGATTCCGAGTTATGATGTAGGCGCAGTAGATTCCGAGTTAGATTCCGAGTTATGATGTAGGCGCAGTAGATTCCGAGTTATGATGTATGCGCAGTAGATTCCGAGTTAGATTCCGAGTTATGATGTAGGCGCAGTAGATTCCGAGTTAGATTCCGAGTTATGATGTAGGCGCAGTAGATTCCGAGTTATGATGTAGGCGCAGTAGATTCCGAGTTAGATTCCGAGTTATGATGTAGGCGCAGTAGATTCCGAGTTATGATGTAGGCGCAGTAGATTCCGAGTTAGATTCCGAGTTATGATGTAGGCGCAGTATATTCCGAGTTAGATTCCGAGTTATGATGTAGGCGCAGTAGATTCCTAGTTAGAATCCGAGTTATGATGTAGGCGCACTAGATTCCGAGTTATGATGTAGGCGCAGTAGATTCCGAGTTATGATGTAGGCGCAGTAGATTCCGAGTTAGATTCCGAGTTATGATGTAGGCGCAGTAGATTCCGAGTTAGATTCAGAGTTATGATGTAGGCGCAGTAGATTCCGAGTTAGATTCCGAGTTATGATGTAGGCACAGTAGATTCCGAGTTATGATGTAGGCGCAGTAGATTACGAGTTATGATGTAGGTGCAGTAGATTCCGGGTTAGATTCCGAGTTATGATGTAGGCGCAGTAGATTCCGAGTTATGATGTAGGCGCAGTAGATTCAGGGTTAGATTCCGAGTTATGATGTAGGCGCAGTAGATTCCGAGTTAGATTCGGAGTTATGATGTAGGCGCAGTAGATTCCGAGTTATGATGTAGGCGCAGTAGATTCCGAGTTAGATGCCGAGTTATGATGTAGGCGCAGTAGATTCCGAGTTAGATTCCAAGTTATGATGTAGGCGCAGTAGATTCCGAGTTAGATTCTGAGTTATGATGTAGGCGCAGTAGATAACGAGTTATGATGTAGGCGCAGTAGATTCCGAGTTAGATTCCGAGTTATGATGTAGGCGCAGTAGATTCCGAGTTATGATGTAGGCGCAGTAGATTCCGAGTTAGATTCCGAGTTATGATGTAGGCGCAGTAGATTCCGAGTTGTGATGTAGGCGCAGTAGATTCCGAGTTATGATGTAGGCGCAGTAGATTCCGAGTTAGATTCCGAGTTATGATGTAGGCGCAGTAGATTCCGAGTTAGATTCCGAGTTATGAGGTAGGCGCAGTAGATTCCGAGTTATGATGTAGGCGCAGTAGATTCCGAGTTAGATTCCGAGTTATGATGTAGGCGCAGTAGATTCCGAGTTAGATTCCGAGTTATGATGTAGGCGCAGTAGATTCCGAGTTAGATGCCGAGTTATGATGTAGGCGCAGTAGATTCCGAGTTACATTCCGAGTTATGATGTAGGCGCAGTAGATTCCGAGTTAGATTCTGAGTTATGATGTAGGCGCAGTAGATTCCGAGTTATGATGTAGGCGCAGTAGATTCCGAGTTAGATTCCGAGTTATGATGTAGGCGCAGTAGATTCCGAGTTATGATGTATGCGCAGTAGATTCCGAGTTAGATTCCGAGTTATGATGTAGGCGCAGTAGATTCCGAGTTAGATTCCGAGTTATGATGTAGGCGCAGTAGATTCCGAGTTATGATGTAGGCGCAGTAGATTCCGAGTTAGATTCCGAGTTATGATGTAGGCGCAGTAGATTCCGAGTTATGATGTAGGCGCAGTAGATTCCGAGTTAGATTCCGAGTTATGATGTAGGCGCAGTATATTCCGAGTTAGATTCCGAGTTATGATGTAGGCGCAGTAGATTCCTAGTTAGAATCCGAGTTATGATGTAGGCGCACTAGATTCCGAGTTATGATGTAGGCGCAGTAGATTCCGAGTTATGATGTAGACGCAGTAGATTCCGAGTTAGATTCCGAGTTATGATGTAGGCGCAGTAGATTCCGAGTTAGATTCAGAGTTATGATGTAGGCGCAGTAGATTCCGAGTTAGATTCCGAGTTATGATGTAGGCACAGTAGATTCCGAGTTATGATGTAGGCGCAGTAGATTACGAGTTATGATGTAGGTGCAGTAGATTCCGGGTTAGATTCCGAGTTATGATGTAGGCGCAGTAGATTCCGAGTTATGATGTAGGCGCAGTAGATTCAGGGTTAGATTCCGAGTTATGATGTAGGCGCAGTAGATTCCGAGTTAGATTCGGAGTTATGATGTAGGCGCAGTAGATTCCGAGTTATGATGTAGGCGCAGTAGATTCCGAGTTAGATGCCGAGTTATGATGTAGGCGCAGTAGATTCCGAGTTAGATTCCAAGTTATGATGTAGGCGCAGTAGATTCCGAGTTAGATTCTGAGTTATGATGTAGGCGCAGTAGATAACGAGTTATGATGTAGGCGCAGTAGATTCCGAGTTATGATGTAGGCGCAGTAGATTCCGAGTTATGATGTAGGCGCAGTAGATTCCGAGTTATGATGTAGGCGCAGTAGATTCCGAGTTAGATTCCGAGTTATGATGTAGGCGCAGTAGATTCCGAGTTATGATGTAGGCGCAGTAGATTCCGAGTTAAATTCCGAGTTATGATGTAGGCGCAGTAGATTCCGAGTTAGATTCCGAGTTATGATGTAGGCGCAGTAGATAACGAGTTATGATGTAGGCGCAGTAGATTCCGAGTTATGATGTAGGCGCAGTAGATTCCGAGTTATGATGTAGGCGCAGTAGATTCCGAGTTATGATGTAGGCGCAGTAGATTCCGAGTTAGATTCCGAGTTATGATGTAGGCGCAGTAGATTCCGAGTTATGATGTAGGCGCAGTAGATTCCGAGTTAAATTCCGAGTTATGATGTAGGCGCAGTCTATTCCGAGTTAGATTCCGAGTTATGATGTAGGCGCAGTAGATTCCGAGTTATGATGTAGGCGCAGTAGATTCCGAGTTATGATGTAGGCGCAGTAGATTCCGAGTTATGATGTAGGCGCAGTAGATTCCGAGTTAGATTCCGAGTTATGATGTAGGCGCAGTAGATTCCGAGTTATGATGTAGGCGCAGTAGATTCCGAGTTAAATTCCGAGTTATGATGTAGGCGCAGTAGATTCAGGGTTAGATTCCGAGTTATGATGTAGGCGCAGTATATTCCGAGTTAGATTCCGAGTTATGATGTAGGCGCAGTAGATTCCGAGTTATGATGTAGGTGCAGTAGATTCCGAGTTATGATGTAGGCGCAGTAGATTCCGAGTTATGATGTAGGCGCAGTAGATTCCGAGTTAGATTCCGAGTTATTATGTAGGCGCAGTAGATTCCGAGTTATGATGTAGGCGCAGTAGATTCCGAGTTAGATTCCGAGTTATGATGTAGGCGCAGTAGATTCCGAGTTAGATTCCGAGTTATGATGTAGGCGCAGTATATTCCGAGTTAGATTCCGAGTTATGATGTAGGCGCAGTAGATTCCGAGTTATGATATAGGTGCAGTAGATTCCGAGTTATGATGTAGGCGCAGTAGATTCCGAGTTATGATGTAGGCGCAGTAGATTCCGAGTTAGATTCCGAGTTATTATGTAGGCGCAGTAGATTCCGAGTTAGATTCCGAGTTATGATGTAGGCGCAGTAGATTCCGAGTTATGATGTAGTCGCAGTAGATTCCAAGTTAGATTCCGAGTTATGATGTAGGCGCAGTAGATTCCGAGTTAGATTCCGAGTTATGATGTAGGCGCAGTAGATTCCGAGTTAGATTCCAAGTTATGATGTAGGCGCAGTAGATTCCGAGTTATGATGTAGTCGCAGTAGATTCCGAGTTAGATTCCGAGTTATGATGTAGGCGCAGTAGATTCCGAGTTAGATTCCGAGTTATGATGTAGGCGCAGTAGATTCCGAGTTATGATGTAGGCGCAGTAGATTCCAAGTTAGATTCCGAGTTATGATGTAGGCGCAGTAGATTCCGAGTTATGATGTAGGTGCAGTAGATTCCGAGTTATGATGTAGGCGCAGTAGATTCCGAGTTATGATGTAGGCGCAGTAGATTCCGAGTTAGATTCCGAGTTATGATGTAGGCACAGTAGATTCCGAGTAATGATGTAGGCGCAGTAGATTCCGAGTTATGATGTAGGCGCAGTAGATTCCGAGTAATGATGTAGGCGCAGTAGATTCCGAGTTATGATGTAGGCGCAGTAGATTCCGAGTTATGATTTAGGCGCAGTAGATTCTGAGTTAGATTCCGAGTTATGATGTAGGCGCAGTAGATTCCGAGTTATGATGTAGGCGCAGTAGATTGCGAGTTATGATGTAGGCGCAGTAGATTCCGAGTTATGATGTAGGCGCAGTAGATTCCGAGTTAGATTCCGAGTTATGATGTAGGCGCAGTAGATTCCGAGTTAGATTCCGAGTTATGATGTAGGCGCAGTAGATTCCGAGTTATGATGTAGGCGCAGTAGATTCCGAGTTATGATGTAGGCGCAGTAGATTCCGGGTTAGATTCCGAGTTATGATGTAGGCGCAGTAGATTCCGAGTTATGATGTAGGCGCAGTAGATTCAGGGTTAGATTCCGAGTTATGATGTAGGCGCAGTAGATTCCGAGTTAGATTCCGAGTTATGATGTAGGCGCAGTAGATTCCGAGTTATGATGTAGGTGCAGTAGATTCCGAGTTAGATTCCGAGTTATGATGTAGGCGCAGTAGATTCCGAGTTAGATTCCGAGTTATGATGTAGGCGCAGTAGATTCCGAGTTAGATTCCAAGTTATGATGTTGGCGCAGTAGATTCCGAGTTAGATTCCGAGTTATGATGTAGGCGCAGTAGATTCCGAGTTATGATGTAGGCGCAGTAGATTCCGAGTTATGATGTAGGCGCAGTAGATTCCGAGTTATGATGTAGGCGCAGTAGATTCCGAGTTAGATTCTGAGTTATGATGTAGGCACAGTAGATTCCGAGTTATGATGTAGGTGCAGTAGATTCCGAGTTATGATGTAGGTGCAGTAGATTCCGAGTTATGATGTAGGTGCAGTAGATTCCGAGTTATGATGTAGGCGCAGTAGATTCCGAGTTATAATGTAGGCGCAGTAGATTCCGAGTTATGATGTAGGCGCAGTAGATTCCGAGTAAGATTCCGAGTTATGATGTAGGCGCAGTAGATTCCGAGTTAGATTCCGAGTTATGATGTAGGCACAGTAGATTCCGAGTTATGATGTAGGCGCAGTAGATTCTGAGTTAGATTCCGAGTTATGATGTAGGCGCAGTAGATTCCGAGTTAGATTCCGAGTTATGATGTAGGCGCAGTAGATTCCGAGTTGTGATGTAGGCGCAGTAGATTCCGAGTTATGATGTAGGCGCAGTAGATTCCGAGTTAGATTCCGAGTTATGATGTAGGCACAGTAGATTCCGAGTTAGATTCCGAGTTATGATGTAGGCGCAGTAGATTCCGAGTTAGATTCCGAGTTATGATGTAGGCGCAGTAGATTCCGAGTTAGATTCCGAGTTATGATGTAGGCGCAGTAGATTCCGAGTTATGATGTAGGCGCAGTAGATTCCAAGTTAGATTCCGAGTTATGATGTAGGCGCAGTAGATTCCGAGTTATGATGTAGGCGCAGTAGATTCCGAGTTAGATTCCGAGTTATGATGTAGGCGCAGCAGATTCCGACTTAAATTCCGAGTTATGATGTAGGCGCAGTAGATTCCGAGTTATGATGTAGGCGCATTAGATTCCGAGTTATGATGTAGGTGCAATAGATTCCGAGTTATGATGTATGCACAGTAGATTCCGAGTTATGATGTAGGCGCAGTAGATTCCGAGTTAGATTCCGAGTTATGATGTAGGCACAGTAGATTCCGAGTTATGATGTAGGCGCAGTAGATTCCGAGTTATGATGTAGGCGCAGTAGATTCCGAGTTAGATTCCGAGTTATGATGTAGGCGCAGTAGATTCCGAGTTATGATGTAGGCGCAGTAGATTCCGAGTTATGATGTAGGCGCAGTAGATTCCGAGTTAGATTCCGAGTTATGATGTAGGCGCAGTAGATTCCGAGTTGTGATGTAGGCGCAGTAGATTCCGAGTTATGATGTAGGCGCAGTAGATTCCGAGTTAGATTCCGAGTTATGATGTAGGCGCAGTAGATTCCGAGTTAGATTCCGAGTTATGAGGTAGGCGCAGTAGATTCCGAGTTATGATGTAGGCGCAGTAGATTCCGAGTTAGATTCCGAGTTATGATGTAGGCGCAGTAGATTCCGAGATAGATTCCGAGTTATGATGTAGGCGCAGTAGATTCCGAGTTAGATGCCGAGTTATGATGTAGGCGCAGTAGATTCCGAGTTAGATTCCGAGTTATGATGTAGGCGCAGTAGATTCCGAGTTATGATGTAGGCGCAGTAGATTCCAAGTTAGATTCCGAGTTATGATGTAGGCGCAGTAGATTCCGAGTTATGATGTAGGCGCAGTAGATTCCGAGTTAGATTCCGAGTTATGATGTAGGCGCAGCAGATTCCGACTTAAATTCCGAGTTATGATGTAGGCGCAGTAGATTCCGAGTTATGATGTAGGCGCATTAGATTCCGAGTTATGATGTATGTGCAATAGATTCCGAGTTATGATGTATGCACAGTAGATTCCGAGTTATGATGTAGGCGCAGTAGATTCCGAGTTAGATTCCGAGTTATGATGTAGGCACAGTAGATTCCGAGTTATGATGTAGGCGCAGTAGATTCCGAGTTATGATGTAGGCGCAGTAGATTCCGAGTTAGATTCCGAGTTATGATGTAGGCGCAGTAGATTCCGAGTTATGATGTAGGCGCAGTAGATTCCGAGTTATGATGTAGGCGCAGTAGATTCCGAGTTAGATTCCGAGTTATGATGTAGGCGCAGTAGATTCCGAGTTGTGATGTAGGCGCAGTAGATTCCGAGTTAGATTCCGAGTTATGATGTAGGCGCAGTAGATTCCGAGTTAGATTCCGAGTTATGATGTAGGCGCAGTAGATTCCGAGTTATGATGTAGGCGCAGTAGATTCCAAGTTAGATTCCGAGTTATGATGTAGGCGCAGTAGATTCCGAGTTATGATGTAGGCGCAGTAGATTCCGAGTTAGATTCCGAGTTATGATGTAGGCGCAGCAGATTCCGACTTAAATTCCGAGTTATGATGTAGGCGCAGTAGATTCCGAGTTATGATGTAGGCGCATTAGATTCCGAGTTATGATGTAGGTGCAATAGATTCCGAGTTATGATGTATGCACAGTAGATTCCGAGTTATGATGTAGGCGCAGTAGATTCCGAGTTAGATTCCGAGTTATGATGTAGGCACAGTAGATTCCGAGTTATGATGTAGGCGCAGTAGATTCCGAGTTATGATGTAGGCGCAGTAGATTCCGAGTTAGATTCCGAGTTATGATGTAGGCGCAGTAGATTCCGAGTTATGATGTAGGCGCAGTAGATTCCGAGTTATGATGTAGGCGCAGTAGATTCCGAGTTAGATTCCGAGTTATGATGTAGGCGCAGTAGATTCCGAGTTGTGATGTAGGCGCAGTAGATTCCGAGTTATGATGTAGGCGCAGTAGATTCCGAGTTAGATTCCGAGTTATGATGTAGGCGCAGTAGATTCCGAGTTAGATTCCGAGTTATGAGGTAGGCGCAGTAGATTCCGAGTTATGATGTAGGCGCAGTAGATTCCGAGTTAGATTCCGAGTTATGATGTAGGCGCAGTAGATTCCGAGTTAGATTCCGAGTTATGATGTAGGCGCAGTAGATTCCGAGTTAGATGCCGAGTTATGATGTAGGCGCAGTAGATTCCGAGTTACATTCCGAGTTATGATGTAGGCGCAGTAGATTCCGAGTTAGATTCTGAGTTATGATGTAGGCGCAGTAGATTCCGAGTTATGATGTAGGCGCAGTAGATTCCGAGTTAGATTCCGAGTTATGATGTAGGCGCAGTAGATTCCGAGTTATGATGTATGCGCAGTAGATTCCGAGTTAGATTCCGAGTTATGATGTAGGCGCAGTAGATTCCGAGTTAGATTCCGAGTTATGATGTAGGCGCAGTAGATTCCGAGTTATGATGTAGGCGCAGTAGATTCCGAGTTAGATTCCGAGTTATGATGTAGGCGCAGTAGATTCCGAGTTATGATGTAGGCGCAGTAGATTCCGAGTTAGATTCCGAGTTATGATGTAGGCGCAGTATATTCCGAGTTAGATTCCGAGTTATGATGTAGGCGCAGTAGATTCCTAGTTAGAATCCGAGTTATGATGTAGGCGCACTAGATTCCGAGTTATGATGTAGGCGCAGTAGATTCCGAGTTATGATGTAGGCGCAGTAGATTCCGAGTTAGATTCCGAGTTATGATGTAGGCGCAGTAGATTCCGAGTTAGATTCAGAGTTATGATGTAGGCGCAGTAGATTCCGAGTTAGATTCCGAGTTATGATGTAGGCACAGTAGATTCCGAGTTATGATGTAGGCGCAGTAGATTACGAGTTATGATGTAGGTGCAGTAGATTCCGGGTTAGATTCCGAGTTATGATGTAGGCGCAGTAGATTCCGAGTTATGATGTAGGCGCAGTAGATTCAGGGTTAGATTCCGAGTTATGATGTAGGCGCAGTAGATTCCGAGTTAGATTCGGAGTTATGATGTAGGCGCAGTAGATTCCGAGTTATGATGTAGGCGCAGTAGATTCCGAGTTAGATGCCGAGTTATGATGTAGGCGCAGTAGATTCCGAGTTAGATTCCAAGTTATGATGTAGGCGCAGTAGATTCCGAGTTAGATTCTGAGTTATGATGTAGGCGCAGTAGATTCCGAGTTATGATGTAGGCGCAGTAGATTCCGAGTTAGATTCCGAGTTATGATGTAGGCGCAGTAGATTCCGAGTTATGATGTAGGCGCAGTAGATTCCGAGTTAGATTCCGAGTTATGATGTAGGCGCAGTAGATTCCGAGTTAGATTCCGAGTTATGATGTAGGCGCAGTAGATTCCGAGTTATGATGTAGGCGCAGTAGATTCCGAGTTAGATTCCGAGTTATGATGTAGGCGCAGTAGATTCCGAGTTAGATTCCGAGTTATGATGTAGGCGCAGTAGATTCCGAGTTATGATGTAGGCGCAGTAGATTCCGAGTTAGATTCCGAGTTATGATGTAGGTGCAGTAGATTCTGAGTAGATTCCGAGTTATGATGTAGGCGCAGTAGATTCCGAGTTATGATGTAGGCGCAGTAGATTCTGAGTTAGATTCCGAGTTATGATGTAGGCGCAGTAGATTCCGAGTTATGATGTAGGCGCAGTAGATTCCGAGTTAGATTCCGTGTTATGATGTAGGCGCAGTAGATTCCGAGTTAGATTCCGAGTTATGATGTAGGCGCAGTAGATTCCGAGTTAGAATCCGAGTTATGATGTAGGCGCAGTAGATTCCGAGTTATGATGTAGGCGCAGTAGATTCCGAGTTATGATGTAGGCGCAGTAGATTCCGAGTTATGATGTAGGCGCAGTAGATTCCGAGTTAGATTCCGAGTTATGATGTAGGCGCAGTAGATTCCGAGTTAGATTCCGAGTTATGATGTAGGCGCAGTAGATTCCGAGTTAGATTCCGAGTTATGATGTAGGCACAGTAGATTCCGAGTTATGATGTAGGCGCAGTAGATTCCGAGTTATGATGTAGGTGCAGTAGATTCCGGGTTAGATTCCGAGTTATGATGTAGGCGCAGTAGATTCCGAGTTATGATGTAGGCGCAGTAGATTCAGGGTTAGATTCCGAGTTATGATGTAGGCGCAGTAGATTCCGAGTTAGATTCCGAGTTATGATGTAGGCGCAGTAGATTCCGAGTTAGATTCCGAGTTATGATGTAGGCGCAGTAGATTCCGAGTTATGATGTAGGCGCAGTAGATTCCGAGTTAGATTCCGAGTTATGATGTAGGCGCAGTAGAATCCGAGTTATGATGTAGGCGCAGTAGATTCCGAGTTAGATTCCGAGTTATGATGTAGGCGCAGTAGATTCCGAGTTGTGATGTAGGCGCAGTAGATTCCGAGTTATGATGTAGGCGCAGTAGATTCCGAGTTAGATTCCGAGTTATGATGTAGGCGCAGTAGATTCCGAGTTAGATTCCGAGTTATCATGTAGGCGCAGTAGATTCCGAGTTAAATGCCGAGTTATGATGTAGGCGCAGTAGATTCCGAGTTATGATGTAGGCGCAGTAGATTCCGAGTTAGATTCCGAGTTATGATGTAGGCGCAGTAGATTCCGAGTTAGATTCCGAGTTATGATGTAGGCGCAGTAGATTCCGAGTTATGATGTAGGCGCAGTAGATTCCGAGTTAGATTCCGAGTTATGATGTAGGTGCAGTAGATTCTGAGTAGATTCCGAGTTATGATGTAGGCGCAGTAGATTCCGAGTTATGATGTAGGCGCAGTAGATTCTGAGTTAGATTCCGAGTTATGATGTAGGCGCAGTAGATTCCGAGTTATGATGTAGGCGCAGTAGATTCCGAGTTAGATTCCGTGTTATGATGTAGGCGCAGTAGATTCCGAGTTAGATTCCGAGTTATGATGTAGGCGCAGTAGATTCCGAGTTAGAATCCGAGTTATGATGTAGGCGCAGTAGATTCCGAGTTATGATGTAGGCGCAGTAGATTCCGAGTTATGATGTAGGCGCAGTAGATTCCGAGTTATGATGTAGGCGCAGTAGATTCCGAGTTAGATTCCGAGTTATGATGGAGGCGCAGTAGATTCCGAGTTAGATTCCGAGTTATGATGTAGGCGCAGTAGATTCCGAGTTAGATTCCGAGTTATGATGTAGGCACAGTAGATTCCGAGTTATGATGTAGGCGCAGTAGATTCCGAGTTATGATGTAGGTGCAGTAGATTCCGGGTTAGATTCCGAGTTATGATGTAGGCGCAGTAGATTCCGAGTTATGATGTAGGCGCAGTAGATTCAGGGTTAGATTCCGAGTTATGATGTAGGCGCAGTAGATTCCGAGTTAGATTCCGAGTTATGATGTAGGCGCAGTAGATTCCGAGTTAGATTCCGAGTTATGATGTAGGCGCAGTAGATTCCGAGTTATGATGTAGGCGCAGTAGATTCCGAGTTAGATTCCGAGTTATGATGTAGGCGCAGTAGAATCCGAGTTATGATGTAGGCGCAGTAGATTCCGAGTTAGATTCCGAGTTATGATGTAGGCGCAGTAGATTCCGAGTTGTGATGTAGGCGCAGTAGATTCCGAGTTATGATGTAGGCGCAGTAGATTCCGAGTTAGATTCCGAGTTATGATGTAGGCGCAGTAGATTCCGAGTTAGATTCCGAGTTATCATGTAGGCGCAGTAGATTCCGAGTTAGATGCCGAGTTATGATGTAGGCGCAGTAGATTCCGAGTTATGATGTAGGCGCAGTAGATTCCGAGTTAGATTCCGAGTTATGATGTAGGCGCAGTAGATTCCGAGTTAGATTCCGAGTTATGATGTAGGCGCAGTAGATTCCGAGTTATGATGTAGGCGCAGTAGATTCCGAGTTATGATGTAGGCTCAGTAGATTCCGAGTTAGATTCCGAGTTATGATGTAGGCGCAGTAGATTCCGAGTTAGATTCAGAGTTATGATGTAGGCGCAGTAGATTCCGAGTTAGATTCCGAGTTATGATGTAGGCACAGTAGATTCCGAGTTATGATGTAGGCGCAGTAGATTACGAGTTATGATGTAGGTGCAGTAGATTCCGGGTTAGATTCCGAGTTATGATGTAGGCGCAGTAGATTCCGAGTTATGATGTAGGCGCAGTAGATTCAGGGTTAGATTCCGAGTTATGATGTATGCGCAGTAGATTCCGAGTTAGATTCGGAGTTATGATGTAGGCGCAGTAGATTCCGAGTTAGATTCCGAGTTATGATGTAGGCGCAGTAGATTCCGAGTTAGATGCCGAGTTATGATGTAGGCGCAGTAGATTCCGAGTTAGATTCCAAGTTATGATGTAGGCGCAGTAGATTCCGAGTTAGATTCTGAGTTATGATGTAGGCGCAGTAGATTCCGAGTTATGATGTAGGCGCAGTAGATTCCGAGTTAGATTCCGAGTTATGATGTAGGCGCAGTAGATTCCGAGTTATGATGTAGGCGCAGTAGATTCCGAGTTAGATTCCGAGTTATGATGTAGGCGCAGTAGATTCCGAGTTAGATTCCGAGTTATGATGTAGGCGCAGTAGATTCCGAGTTATGATGTAGGCGCAGTAGATTCCGGGTTAGATTCCGAGTTATGATGTAGGCGCAGTAGATTCCGAGTTATGATGTAGGCGCAGTAGATTCAGGGTTAGATTCCGAGTTATGATGTAGGCGCAGTAGATTCCGAGTTAGATTCCGAGTTATGATGTAGGCGCAGTAGATTCCGAGTTATGATGTAGGTGCAGTAGATTCCGGGTTAGATTCCGAGTTATGATGTAGGCGCAGTAGATTCCGAGTTATGATGTAGGCGCAGTAGATTCAGGGTTAGATTCCGAGTTATGATGTAGGCGCAGTAGATTCCGAGTTAGATTCCGAGTTATGATGTAGGCGCAGTAGATTCCGAGTTAGATTCCGAGTTATGATGTAGGCGCAGTAGATTCCGAGTTATGATGTAGGCGCAGTAGATTCCGAGTTAGATTCCGAGTTATGATGTAGGCGCAGTAGATTCCGAGTTATGATGTAGGCGCAGTAGATTCCGAGTTAGATTCCGAGTTATGATGTAGGCGCAGTAGATTCCGAGTTGTGATGTAGGCGCAGTAGATTCCGAGTTATGATGTAGGCGCAGTAGATTCCGAGTTAGATTCCGAGTTATGATGTAGGCGCAGTAGATTCCGAGTTAGATTCCGAGTTATCATGTAGGCGCAGTAGATTCCGAGTTAGATGCCGAGTTATGATGTAGGCGCAGTAGATTCCGAGTTATGATGTAGGCGCAGTAGATTCCGAGTTAGATTCCGAGTTATGATGTAGGCGCAGTAGATTCCGAGTTAGATTCCGAGTTATGATGTAGGCGCAGTAGATTCCGAGTTATGATGTAGGCGCAGTAGATTCCGAGTTATGATGTAGGCTCAGTAGATTCCGAGTTAGATTCCGAGTTATGATGTAGGCGCAGTAGATTCCGAGTTAGATTCAGAGTTATGATGTAGGCGCAGTAGATTCCGAGTTAGATTCCGAGTTATGATGTAGGCACAGTAGATTCCGAGTTATGATGTAGGCGCAGTAGATTACGAGTTATGATGTAGGTGCAGTAGATTCCGGGTTAGATTCCGAGTTATGATGTAGGCGCAGTAGATTCCGAGTTATGATGTAGGCGCAGTAGATTCAGGGTTAGATTCCGAGTTATGATGTATGCGCAGTAGATTCCGAGTTAGATTCGGAGTTATGATGTAGGCGCAGTAGATTCCGAGTTAGATTCCGAGTTATGATGTAGGCGCAGTAGATTCCGAGTTAGATGCCGAGTTATGATGTAGGCGCAGTAGATTCCGAGTTAGATTCTGAGTTATGATGTAGGCGCAGTAGATTCCGAGTTATGATGTAGGCGCAGTAGATTCCGAGTTAGATTCCGAGTTATGATGTAGGCGCAGTAGATTCCGAGTTATGATGTAGGCGCAGTAGATTCCGAGTTAGATTCCGAGTTATGATGTAGGCGCAGTAGATTCCGAGTTAGATTCCGAGTTATGATGTAGGCGCAGTAGATTCCGAGTTATGATGTAGGCGCAGTAGATTCCGAGTTAGATTCCGAGTTATGATGTAGGTGCAGTAGATTCTGAGTAGATTCCGAGTTATTATGTAGGCGCAGTAGATTCCGAGTTATGATGTAGGCGCAGTAGATTCCGAGTTAGATTCCGAGTTATGATGTAGGCGCAGTAGATTCCGAGTTATGATGTAGGCGCAGTAGATTCCGAGTTAGATTCCGTGTTATGATGTAGGCGCAGTAGATTCCGATTTAGATTCCGAGTTATGATGTAGGCGCAGTAGATTCCGAGTTAGAATCCGAGTTATGATGTAGGCGCAGTAGATTCCGAGTTATGATGTAGGCGCAGTAGATTCCGAGTTATGATGTAGGCGCAGTAGATTCCGAGTTAGATTCCGAGTTATGATGTAGGCGCAGTAGATTCCGAGTTAGATTCCGAGTTATGATGTAGGCGCAGTAGATTCCGAGTTAGATTCCGAGTTATGATGTAGGCACAGTAGATTCCGAGTTATGATGTAGGCGCAGTAGATTCCGAGTTATGATGTAGGTGCAGTAGATTCCGGGTTAGATTCCGAGTTATGATGTAGGCGCAGTAGATTCCGAGTTATGATGTAGGCGCAGTAGATTCAGGGTTAGATTCCGAGTTATGATGTAGGCGCAGTATATTCCGAGTTAGATTCCGAGTTATGATGTAGGCGCAGTAGATTCCGAGTTAGATTCCGAGTTATGATGTAGGCGCAGTATATTCCGAGTTATGATGTAGGCGCAGTAGATTCCGAGTTATGATGTAGGCGCAGTAGATTCCGAGTTATATTCCGAGTTATGATGTAGGCACAGTAGATTCCGAGTTAGATTCCGAGTTATGATGTAGGCGCAGTAGATTCCGAGTTATGATGTAGGCGCAGTAGATTCCGAGTTAGATTCCGAGTTATGATGTAGGCGCAGTAGATTCCGAGTTATGATGTAGGCGCAGTAGATTCCGAGTTATGATGTAGGCGCAGTAGATTCCGAGTTAGATTCCGAGTTATGATGTAGGCGCAGTAGATTCCGAGTTGTGATGTAGGCGCAGTAGATTCCGAGTTATGATGTAGGCGCAGTAGATTCCGAGTTAGATTCCGAGTTATGATGTAGGCGCAGTAGATTCCGAGTTAGTTTCCGAGTTACGATGTAGGCGCAGTAGATTCCGAGTTAGATGCCGAGTTATGATGTAGGCGCAGTAGATTCCGAGTTATGATGTAGGCGCAGTAGATTCCGAGTTAGATTCCGAGTTATGATGTAGGCGCAGTAGATTCCGAGTTAGATTCCGAGTTATGATGTAGGCGCAGTAGATTCTGAGTTAGAATCCGAGTTATGATGTAGGCGCACTAGATTCCGAGTTATGATGTAGGCGCAGTAGATTCCGAGTTATGATGTAGGCGCAGTAGATTCCGAGTTAGATTCCGAGTTATGATGTAGGCGCAGTAGATTCCGAGTTAGATTCCGAGTTATCATGTAGGCGCAGTAGATTCCGAGTTAGATGCCGAGTTATGATGTAGGCACAGTAGATTCCGAGTTATGATGTAGGCGCAGTAGATTACGAGTTATGATGTAGGTGCAGTAGATTCCGGGTTAGATTCCGAGTTATGATGTAGGCGCAGTAGATTCCGAGTTATGATGTAGGCGCAGTAGATTCAGGGTTAGATTCCGAGTTATGATGTAGGCGCAGTAGATTCCGAGTTAGATTCGGAGTTATGATGTAGGCGCAGTAGATTCCGAGTTAGATTCTGAGTTATGATGTAGGCGCAGTAGATTCCGAGTTATGATGTAGGTGCAGTAGATTCCGGGTTAGATTCCGAGTTATGATGTAGGCGCAGTAGATTCCGAGTTATGATGTAGGCGCAGTAGATTCAGGGTTAGATTCCGAGTTATGATGTAGGCGCAGTAGATTCCGAGTTAGATTCGGAGTTATGATGTAGGCGCAGTAGATTCCGAGTTAGATTCCGAGTTATGATGTAGGCGCAGTAGATTCCGAGTTAGATTCCGAGTTATGATGTAGGCGCAGTAGATTCCTAGTTAGAATCCGAGTTATGATGTAGGCGCACTAGATTCCGAGCTATGATGTAGGCGCAGTAGATTCCGAGTTATGATGTAGGCGCAGTAGATTCCGAGTTAGATTCCGAGTTATGATGTAGGCGCAGTAGATTCCGAGTTAGATTCAGAGTTATGATGTAGGCGCAGTAGATTCCGAGTTAGATTCCGAGTTATGATGTAGGCACAGTAGATTCCGAGTTATGATGTAGGCGCAGTAGATTACGAGTTATGATGTAGGTGCAGTAGATTCCGGGTTAGATTCCGTGTTATGATGTAGGCGCAGTAGATTCCGAGTTATGATGTAGGCGCAGTAGATTCAGGGTTAGATTCCGAGTTATGATGTAGGCGCAGTAGATTCCGAGTTAGATTCGGAGTTATGATGTAGGCGCAGTAGATTCCGAGTTAGATTCCGAGTTATGATGTAGGCGCAGTAGATTCCGAGTTAGATGCCGAGTTATGATGTAGGCGCAGTAGATTCCGAGTTAGATTCCAAGTTATGATGTAGGCGCAGTAGATTCCGAGTTAGATTCTGAGTTATGATGTAGGCGCAGTAGATTCCGAGTTATGATGTAGGCGCAGTAGATTCCGAGTTAGATTCCGAGTTATGATGTAGGCGCAGTAGATTCCGAGTTATGATGTAGGCGAAGTAGATTCCGAGTTAGATTCCGAGTTATGATGTAGGCGCAGTAGATTCCGAGTTAGATTCCGAGTTATGATGTAGGCGCAGTAGATTCCGAGTTATGATGTAGGCGCAGTAGATTCCGAGTTAGATTCCGAGTTATGATGTAGGTGCAGTAGATTCTGAGTAGATTCCGAGTTATTATGTAGGCGCAGTAGATTCCGAGTTATGATGTAGGCGCAGTAGATTCCGAGTTAGATTCCGAGTTATGATGTAGGCGCAGTAGATTCCGAGTTATGATGTAGGCGCAGTAGATTCCGAGTTAGATTCCGTGTTATGATGTAGGCGCAGTAGATTCCGAGTTAGATTCCGAGTTATGATGTAGGCGCAGTAGATTCCGAGTTAGAATCCGAGTTATGATGTAGGCGCAGTAGATTCCGAGTTATGATGTAGGCGCAGTAGATTCCGAGTTATGATGTAGGCGCAGTAGATTCCGAGTTATGATGTAGGCGCAGTAGATTCCGAGTTAGATTCCGAGTTATGATGTAGGCGCAGTAGATTCCGAGTTAGATTCTGAGTTATGATGTAGGCGCAGTAGATTCCGAGTTAGATTCCGAGTTATGATGTAGGCACAGTAGATTCCGAGTTATGATGTAGGCGCAGTAGATTCCGAGTTATGATGTAGGTGCAGTAGATTCCGGGTTAGATTCCGAGTTATGATGTAGGCGCAGTAGATTCCGAGTTATGATGTAGGCGCAGTAGATTCAGGGTTAGATTCCGAGTTATGATGTAGGCGCAGTAGATTCCGAGTTAGATTCCGAGTTATGATGTAGGCGCAGTAGATTCCGAGTTAGATTCCGAGTTATGATGTAGGCGCAGTAGATTCCGAGTTATGATGTAGGCGCAGTAGATTCCGAGTTAGATTCCGAGTTATGATGTAGGCGCAGTAGATTCCGAGTTATGATGTAGGCGCAGTAGATTCCGAGTTAGATTCCGAGTTATGATGTAGGCGCAGTAGATTCCGAGTTGTGATGTAGGCGCAGTAGATTCCGAGTTATGATGTAGGCGCAGTAGATTCCGAGTTAGATTCCGAGTTATGATGTAGGCGCAGTAGATTCCGAGTTAGATTCCGAGTTATCATGTAGGCGCAGTAGATTCCGAGTTAGATTCCGAGTTATGATGTAGGCGCAGTAGATTCCGAGTTAGATTCCGAGTTATGATGTAGGCGCAGTAGATTCCGAGTTATGATGTAGGCGCAGTAGATTCCGAGTTAGATTCCGAGTTATGATGTAGGCGCAGTAGATTCCGAGTTATGATGTAGGCGCAGTAGATTCCGAGTTAGATTCCGAGTTATGATGTAGGCGCAGTAGATTCCGAGTTAGATTACGAGTTATGATGTAGGCGCAGTAGATTCTGAGTTAGAATCCGAGTTATGATGTAGGCGCACTAGATTCCGAGTTATGATGTAGGCGCAGTAGATTCCGAGTTATGATGTAGGCGCAGTAGATTCCGAGTTAGATTCAGAGTTATGATGTAGGCGCAGTAGATTCCGAGTTAGATTCCGAGTTATGTTGTAGGCACAGTAGATTCCGAGTTATGATGTAGGCGCAGTAGATTACGAGTTATGATGTAGGTGCAGTAGATTCCGGGTTAGATTCCGAGTTATGATGTAGGCGCAGTAGATTCCGAGTTATGATGTAGGCGCAGTAGATTCAGGGTTAGATTCCGAGTTATGATGTAGGCGCAGTAGATTCCGAGTTAGATTCGGAGTTATGATGTAGGCGCAGTAGATTCCGAGTTAGATTCCGAGTTATGATGTAGGCGCAGTAGATTCCGAGTTAGATGCCGAGTTATGATGTAGGCGCAGTAGATTCCGAGTTAGATTCCAAGTTATGATGTAGGCGCAGTAGATTCCGAGTTAGATTCTGAGTTATGATGTAGGCGCAGTAGATTCCGAGTTATGATGTAGGCGCAGTAGATTCCGAGTTAGATTCCGAGTTATGATGTAGGCGCAGTAGATTCCGAGTTATGATGTAGGCGCAGTAGATTCCGAGTTAGATTCCGAGTTATGATGTAGGCGCAGTAGATTCCGAGTTAGATTCCGAGTTATGATGTAGGCGCAGTAGATTCCGAGTTATGATGTAGGCGCAGTAGATTCCGAGTTAGATTCCGAGTTATGATGTAGGTGCAGTAGATTCTGAGTAGATTCCGAGTTATTATGTAGGCGCAGTAGATTCCGAGTTATGATGTAGGCGCAGTAGATTCCGAGTTAGATTCCGAGTTATGATGTAGGCGCAGTAGATTCCGAGTTATGATGTAGGCGCAGTAGATTCCGAGTTAGATTCCGTGTTATGATGTAGGCGCAGTAGATTCCGAGTTAGATTCCGAGTTATGATGTAGGCGCAGTAGATTCCGAGTTAGAATCCGAGTTATGATGTAGGCGCAGTAGATTCCGAGTTATGATGTAGGCGCAGTAGATTCCGAGTTACGATGTAGGCGCAGTAGATTCCGAGTTATGATGTAGGCGCAGTAGATTCCGAGTTAGATTCCGAGTTATGATGTAGGCGCAGTAGATTCCGAGTTAGATTCCGAGTTATGATGTAGGCGCAGTAGATTCCGAGTTAGATTCCGAGTTATGATGTAGGCACAGTAGATTCCGAGTTATGATGTAGGCGCAGTAGATTCAGGGTTAGATTCCGAGTTATGATGTAGGCGCAGTATATTCCGAGTTAGATTCCGAGTTATGATGTAGGCGCAGTAGATTCCGAGTTAGATTCCGAGATATGATGTAGGCGCAGTAGATTCCGGGTTATGATGTAGGCGCAGTAGATTCCGAGTTAGATTCCGAGTTATTATGTAGGCGCAGTATATTCCGAGTTATGATGTAGGCGCAGTAGATTCCGAGTTATGATGTAGGCGCAGTAGATTCCGAGTTATATTCCGAGTTATGATGTAGGCGCAGTAGATTCCGAGTTAGATTCCGAGTTATGATGTAGGCGCAGTAGATTCCGAGTTATGATGTAGGCGCAGTAGATTCCGAGTTAGATTCCGAGTTATGATGTAGGCGCAGTATATTCCGAGTTATGATGTAGGCGCAGTAGATTCCGAGTTATGATGTAGGCGCAGTAGATTCCGAGTTAGATTCCGAGTTATGATGTAGGCGCAGTAGATTCCGAGTTGTGATGTAGGCGCAGTAGATTCCGAGTTATGATGTAGGCGCAGTAGATTCCGAGTTAGATTCCGAGTTATGATGTAGGCGCAGTAGATTCCGAGTTAGTTTCCGAGTTATGATGTAGGCGCAGTAGATTCCGAGTTAGATGCCGAGTTATGATGTAGGCGCAGTAGATTCCGAGTTATGATGTAGGCGCAGTAGATTCCGAGTTAGATTCCGAGTTATGATGTAGGCGCAGTAGATTCCGAGTTAGATTCCGAGTTATGATGTAGGCGCAGTAGATTCTGAGTTAGAATCCGAGTTATGATGTAGGCGCACTAGATTCCGAGTTATGATGTAGGCGCAGTAGATTCCGAGTTATGATGTAGGCGCAGTAGATTCCGAGTTAGATTCAGAGTTATGATGTAGGCGCAGTAGATTCCGAGTTAGATTCCGAGTTATGATGTAGGCACAGTAGATTCCGAGTTATGATGTAGGCGCAGTAGATTACGAGTTATGATATAGGTGCAGTAGATTCCGGGTTAGATTCCGAGTTATGATGTAGGCGCAGTAGATTCCGAGTTATGATGTAGGCGCAGTAGATTCAGGGTTAGATTCCGAGTTATGATGTAGGCGCAGTAGATTCCGAGTTAGATGCCGAGTTATGATGTAGGCGCAGTAGATTCCGAGTTAGATTCCGAGTTATGATGTAGGCGCAGTAGATTCCGAGTTAGATTCTGAGTTATGATGTAGGCGCAGTAGATTCCGAGTTATGATGTAGGCGCAGTAGATTCCGAGTTAGATTCCGAGTTATGATGTAGGCGCAGTAGATTCCGAGTTATGATGTAGGCGCAGTAGATTCCGAGTTAGATTCCGAGTTATGATGTAGGCGCAGTAGATTCCGAGTTAGATTCCGAGTTATGATGTAGGCGCAGTAGATTCCGAGTTATGATGTAGGCGCAGTAGATTCAGGGTTAGATTCCGAGTTATGATGTAGGTGCAGTAGATTCTGAGTAGATTCCGAGTTATTATGTAGGCGCAGTAGATTCCGAGTTATGATGTAGGCGCAGTAGATTCCGAGTTAGATTCCGAGTTATGATGTAGGCGCAGTAGATTCCGAGTTATGATGTAGGCGCAGTAGATTCCGAGTTAGATTCCGTGTTATGATGTAGGCGCAGTAGATTCCGAGTTAGATTCCGAGTTATGATGTAGGCGCAGTAGATTCCGAGTTAGAATCCGAGTTATGATGTAGGCGCAGTAGATTCCGAGTTATGATGTAGGCGCAGTAGATTCCGAGTTATGATGTAGGCGCAGTAGATTCCGAGTTATGATGTAGGCGCAGTAGATTCCGAGTTAGATTCCGAGTTATGATGTAGGCGCAGTAGATTCCGAGTTAGATTCCGAGTTATGATGTAGGTGCAGTAGATTCCGAGTTAGATTCCGAGTTATGATGTAGGCACAGTAGATTCCGAGTTATGATGTAGGCGCAGTAGATTCCGAGTTATGATGTAGGTGCAGTAGATTCCGGGTTAGATTCCGAGTTATGATGTAGGCGCAGTAGATTCCGAGTTATGATGTAGGCGCAGTAGATTCAGGGTTAGATTCCGAGTTATGATGTAGGCGCAGTATATTCCGAGTTAGATTCCGAGTTATGATGTAGGCGCAGTAGATTCCGAGTTAGATTCCGAGTTATGATGTAGGCGCAGTAGATTCCGAGTTATGATGTAGGCGCAGTAGATTCCGAGTTAGATTCCGAGTTATTATGTAGGCGCAGTATATTCCGAGTTATGATGTAGGCGCAGTAGATTCCGAGTTATGATGTAGGCGCAGTAGATTCCGAGTTATATTCCGAGTTATGATGTAGGCGCAGTAGATTCCGAGTTAGATTCCGAGTTATGATGTAGGCGCAGTAGATTCCGAGTTATGATGTAGGCGCAGTAGATTCCGAGTTAGATTCCGAGTTATGATGTAGGCGCAGTATATTCCGAGTTATGATGTAGGCGCAGTAGATTCCGAGTTATGATGTAGGCGCAGTAGATTCCGAGTTAGATTCCGAGTTATGATGTAGGCGCAGTAGATTCCGAGTTGTGATGTAGGCGCAGTAGATTCCGAGTTATGATGTAGGCGCAGTAGATTCCGAGTTAGATTCCGAGTTATGATGTAGGCGCAGTAGATTCCGAGTAAGTTTCCGAGTTATGATGTAGGCGCAGTAGATTCCGAGTTAGATGCCGAGTTATGATGTAGGCGCAGTAGATTCCGAGTTATGATGTAGGCGCAGTAGATTCCGAGTTAGATTCCGAGTTATGATGTAGGCGCAGTAGATTCCGAGTTAGATTCCGAGTTATGATGTAGGCGCAGTAGATTCTGAGTTAGAATCCGAGTTATGATGTAGGCGCACTAGATTCCGAGTTATGATGTAGGCGCAGTAGATTCCGAGTTATGATGTAGGCGCAGTAGATTCCGAGTTAGATTCAGAGTTATGATGTAGGCGCAGTAGATTCCGAGTTAGATTCCGAGTTATGATGTAGGCACAGTAGATTCCGAGTTATGATGTAGGCGCAGTAGATTACGAGTTATGATATAGGTGCAGTAGATTCCGGGTTAGATTCCGAGTTATGATGTAGGCGCAGTAGATTCCGAGTTATGATGTAGGCGCAGTAGATTCAGGGTTAGATTCCGAGTTATGATGTAGGCGCAGTAGATTCCGAGTTAGATTCCGTGTTATGATGTAGGCGCAGTAGATTCCGAGTTAGATTCCGAGTTATGATGTAGGCGCAGTAGATTCCAAGTTAGATTCCGAGTTATGAGGTAGGCGCAGTAGATTCCGAGTTATGATGTAGGCGCAGTAGATTCCGAGTAAGATTCCGAGTTATGATGTAGGCGCAGTAGATTCCGAGTTATGATGTAGGCGCAGTAGATTCAGGGTTAGATTCCGAGTTATGATGTAGGCGCAGTATATTCCGAGTTAGATTCCGAGTTATGATGTAGGCGCAGTAGATTCCGAGTTAGATTCCGAGTTATGATGTAGGCGCAGTAGATTCCGAGTTATGATGTAGGCGCAGTAGATTCCGAGTTAGATTCCGAGTTATTATGTAGGCGCAGTATATTCCGAGTTATGATGTAGGCGCAGTAGATTCCGAGTTATGATGTAGGCGCAGTAGATTCCGAGTTATATTCCGAGTTATGATGTAGGCGCAGTAGATTCCGAATTAGATTCCGAGTTATGATGTAGGCGCAGTAGATTCCGAGTTATGATGTAGGCGCAGTAGATTCCGAGTTAGATTCCGAGTTATGATGTAGGCGCAGTATATTCCGAGTTATGATGTAGGCGCAGTAGATTCCGAGTTATGATGTAGGCGCAGTAGATTCCGAGTTAGATTCCGAGTTATGATGTAGGCGCAGTAGATTCCGAGTTGTGATGTAGGCGCAGTAGATTCCGAGTTATGATGTAGGCGCAGTAGATTCCGAGTTAGATTCCGAGTTATGATGTAGGCGCAGTAGATTCCGAGTTAGTTTCCGAGTTATGATGTAGGCGCAGTAGATTCCGAGTTAGATGCCGAGTTATGATGTAGGCGCAGTAGATTCCGAGTTATGATGTAGGCGCAGTAGATTCCGAGTTAGATTCCGAGTTATGATGTAGGCGCAGTAGATTCCGAGTTAGATTCCGAGTTATGATGTAGGCGCAGTAGATTCTGAGTTAGAATCCGAGTTATGATGTAGGCGCACTAGATTCCGAGTTATGATGTAGGCGCAGTAGATTCCGAGTTATGATGTAGGCGCAGTAGATTCCGAGTTAGATTCAGAGTTATGATGTAGGCGCAGTAGATTCCGAGTTAGATTCCGAGTTATGATGTAGGCACAGTAGATTCCGAGTTATGATGTAGGCGCAGTAGATTACGAGTTATGATATAGGTGCAGTAGATTCCGGGTTAGATTCCGAGTTATGATGTAGGCGCAGTAGATTCCGAGTTATGATGTAGGCGCAGTAGATTCAGGGTTAGATTCCGAGTTATGATGTAGGCGCAGTAGATTCCGAGTTAGATGCCGAGTTATGATGTAGGCGCAGTAGATTCCAAGTTAGATTCCAAGTTATGATGTAGGCGCAGTAGATTCCGAGTTAGATTCTGAGTTATGATGTAGGCGCAGTAGATTCCGAGTTATGATGTAGGCGCAGTAGATTCCGAGTTAGATTCCGAGTTATGATGTAGGCGCAGTAGATTCCGAGTTATGATGTAGGCGCAGTAGATTCCGAGTTAGATTCCGAGTTATGATGTAGGCGCAGTAGATTCCGAGTTAGATTCCGAGTTATGATGTAGGCGCAGTAGATTCCGAGTTATGATGTAGGCGCAGTAGATTCAGGGTTAGATTCCGAGTTATGATGTAGGTGCAGTAGATTCTGAGTAGATTCCGAGTTATTATGTAGGCGCAGTAGATTCCGAGTTATGATGTAGGCGCAGTAGATTCCGAGTTAGATTCCGAGTTATGATGTAGGCGCAGTAGATTCCGAGTTATGATGTAGGCGCAGTAGATTCCGAGTTAGATTCCGTGTTATGATGTAGGCGCAGTAGATTCCGAGTTAGATTCCGAGTTATGATGTAGGCGCAGTAGATTCCGAGTTAGAATCCGAGTTATGATGTAGGCGCAGTAGATTCCGAGTTATGATGTAGGCGCAGTAGATTCCGAGTTATGATGTAGGCGCAGTAGATTCCGAGTTAGATTCCGAGTTATGATGTAGGCGCAGTAGATTCCGAGTTAGATTCCGAGTTATGATGTAGGTGCAGTAGATTCCGAGTTAGATTCCGAGTTATGATGTAGGCACAGTAGATTCCGAGTTATGATGTAGGCGCAGTAGATTCCGAGTTATGATGTAGGTGCAGTAGATTCCGGGTTAGATTCCGAGTTATGATGTAGGCGCAGTAGATTCCGAGTTATGATGTAGGCGCAGTAGATTCAGGGTTAGATTCCGAGTTATGATGTAGGCGCAGTATATTCCGAGTTAGATTCCGAGTTATGATGTAGGCGCAGTAGATTCCGAGTTAGATTCCGAGTTATGATGTAGGCGCAGTAGATTCCGAGTTATGATGTAGGCGCAGTAGATTCCGAGTTAGATTCCGAGTTATTATGTAGGCGCAGTATATTCCGAGTTATGATGTAGGCGCAGTAGATTCCGAGTTATGATGTAGGCGCAGTAGATTCCGAGTTATATTCCGAGTTATGATGTAGGCGCAGTAGATTCCGAGTTAGATTCCGAGTTATGATGTAGGCGCAGTAGATTCCGAGTTATGATGTAGGCGCAGTAGATTCCGAGTTAGATTCCGAGTTATGATGTAGGCGCAGTATATTCCGAGTTATGATGTAGGCGCAGTAGATTCCGAGTTATGATGTAGGCGCAGTAGATTCCGAGTTAGATTCCGAGTTATGATGTAGGCGCAGTAGATTCCGAGTTGTGATGTAGGCGCAGTAGATTCCGAGTTATGATGTAGGCGCAGTAGATTCCGAGTTAGATTCCGAGTTATGATGTAGGCGCAGTAGATTCCGAGTTAGTTTCCGAGTTATGATGTAGGCGCAGTAGATTCCGAGTTAGATGCCGAGTTATGATGTAGGCGCAGTAGATTCCGAGTTATGATGTAGGCGCAGTAGATTCCGAGTTAGATTCCGAGTTATGATGTAGGCGCAGTAGATTCCGAGTTAGATTCCGAGTTATGATGTAGGCGCAGTAGATTCTGAGTTAGAATCCGAGTTATGATGTAGGCGCACTAGATTCCGAGTTATGATGTAGGCGCAGTAGATTCCGAGTTATGATGTAGGCGCAGTAGATTCCGAGTTAGATTCAGAGTTATGATGTAGGCGCAGTAGATTCCGAGTTAGATTCCGAGTTATGATGTAGGCACAGTAGATTCCGAGTTATGATGTAGGCGCAGTAGATTACGAGTTATGATATAGGTGCAGTAGATTCCGGGTTAGATTCCGAGTTATGATGTAGGCGCAGTAGATTCCGAGTTATGATGTAGGCGCAGTAGATTCAGGGTTAGATTCCGAGTTATGATGTAGGCGCAGTAGATTCCGAGTTAGATTCCGTGTTATGATGTAGGCGCAGTAGATTCCGAGTTAGATTCCGAGTTATGATGTAGGCGCAGTAGATTCCAAGTTAGATTCCGAGTTATGAGGTAGGCGCAGTAGATTCCGAGTTATGATGTAGGCGCAGTAGATTCCGAGTAAGATTCCGAGTTATGATGTAGGCGCAGTAGATTCCGAGTTAGATTCCGAGTTATGATGTAGGCGCAGTAGATTCTGAGTTATGATGTAGGCGCAGTAGATTCCGAGTTATGATGTAGGCACAGTAGATTCCGAGTTATGATGTAGGCGCAGTAGATTCTGAGTTAGATTCCGAGTTATGATGTAGGCGCAGTAGATTCCGAGTTAGATTCCGAGTTATGATGTAGGCGCAGTAGATTCCGAGTTGTGATGTAGGCGCAGTAGATTCCGAGTTATGATGTAGGCGCAGTAGATTCCTAGTTAGATTCCGAGTTATGATGTAGGCACAGTAGATTCCGAGTTAGATTCCGAGTTATGATGTAGGCGCAGTAGATTCCGAGTTAGATTCCGAGTTATGATGTAGGCGCAGTAGATTCCGAGTTAGATTCCGAGTTATGATGTAGGCGCAGTAGATTCCGAGTTATGATGTAGGCGCAGTAGATTCCAAGTTAGATTCCGAGTTATGATGTAGGCGCAGTAGATTCCGAGTTATGATGTAGGCGCAGTAGATTCCGAGTTATGATGTAGGCGCAGTAGATTCCGAGTTAGATTCCGAGTTATGATGTAGGCGCAGCAGATTCCGAGTTAAATTCCGAGTTATGATGTAGGCGCAGTAGATTCCGAGTTATGATGTAGGCGCATTAGATTCCGAGTTATGATGTAGGTGCAATAGATTCCGAGTTATGATGTAGGCACAGTAGATTCCGAGTTATGATGTAGGCGCAGTAGATTCCGAGTTAGATTCCGAGTTATGATGTAGGCACAGTAGATTCCGAGTTATGATGTAGGCGCAGTAGATTCCGAGTTATGATGTAGGCGCAGTAGATTCCGAGTTAGATTCCGAGTTATGATGTAGGCGCAGTAGATTCCGAGTTATGATGTAGGCGCAGTAGATTCCGAGTTAGATTCCGATTTATGATGTAGGCGCAGTAGATTCCGAGTTGTGATGTAGGCGCAGTAGATTCCGAGTTATGATGTAGGCGCAGTAGATTCCGAGTTAGATTCCGAGTTATGATGTAGGCGCAGTAGATTCCGAGTTAGATTCCGAGTTATGAGGTAGGCGCAGTAGATTCCGAGTTATGATGTAGGCGCAGTAGATTCCGAGTTAGATTCCGAGTTATGATGTAGGCGCAGTAGATTCCGAGTTAGATGCCGAGTTATGATGTAGGCGCAGTAGATTCCGAGTTACATTCCGAGTTATGATGTAGGTGCAGTAGATTCCGAGTTAGATTCTGAGTTATGATGTAGGCGCAGTAGATTCCGAGTTATGATGTAGGCGCAGTAGATTCCGAGTTAGATTCCGAGTTATGATGTAGGCGCAGTAGATTCCGAGTTATGATGTATGCGCAGTAGATTCCGAGTTAGATTCCGAGTTATGATGTAGGCGCAGTAGATTCCGAGTTAGATTCCGAGTTATGATGTAGGCGCAGTAGATTCCGAGTTATGATGTAGGCGCAGTAGATTCCGAGTTAGATTCCGAGTTATGATGTAGGCGCAGTAGATTCCGAGTTATGATGTAGGCGCAGTAGATTCCGAGTTAGATTCCGAGTTATGATGTAGGCGCAGTATATTCCGAGTTAGATTCCGAGTTATGATGTAGGCGCAGTAGATTCCTAGTTAGAATCCGAGTTATGATGTAGGCGCACTAGATTCCGAGTTATGATGTAGGCGCAGTAGATTCCGAGTTATGATGTAGGCGCAGTAGATTCCGAGTTAGATTCCGAGTTATGATGTAGGCGCAGTAGATTCCGAGTTAGATTCAGAGTTATGATGTAGGCGCAGTAGATTCCGAGTTAGATTCCGAGTTATGATGTAGGCACAGTAGATTCCGAGTTATGATGTAGGCGCAGTAGATTACGAGTTATGATGTAGGTGCAGTAGATTCCGGGTTAGATTCCGAGTTATGATGTAGGCGCAGTAGATTCCGAGTTATGATGTAGGCGCAGTAGATTCAGGGTTAGATTCCGAGTTATGATGTAGGCGCAGTAGATTCCGAGTTAGATTCGGAGTTATGATGTAGGCGCAGTAGATTCCGAGTTAGATTCCGAGTTATGATGTAGGCGCAGTAGATTCCGAGTTAGATGCCGAGTTATGATGTAGGCGCAGTAGATTCCGAGTTAGATTCCAAGTTATGATGTAGGCGCAGTAGATTCCGAGTTAGATTCTGAGTTATGATGTAGGCGCAGTATATTCCGAGTTATGATGTAGGCGCAGTAGATTCCGAGTTAGATTCCGAGTTATGATGTAGGCGCAGTAGATTCCGAGTTATGATGTAGGCGCAGTAGATTCCGAGTTAGATTCCGAGTTATGATGTAGGCGCACTAGATTCCGAGTTAGATTCCGAGTTATGATGTAGGCGCAGTAGATTCCGAGTTATGATGTAGGCGCAGTAGATTCCGAGTTAGATTCCGAGTTATGATGTAGGTGCAGTAGATTCTGAGTAGATTCCGAGTTATTATGTAGGCGCAGTAGATTCCGAGTTATGATGTAGGCGCAGTAGATTCCGAGTTAGATTCCGAGTTATGATGTAGGCGCAGTAGATTCCGAGTTATGATGTAGGCGCAGTAGATTCCGAGTTAGATTCCGTGTTATGATCTAGGCGCAGTAGATTCCGAGTTAGATTCCGAGTTATGATGTAGGCGCAGTAGATTCCGAGTTAGAATCCGAGTTATGATGTAGGCGCAGTAGATTCCGAGTTATGATGTAGGCGCAGTAGATTCCGAGTTATGATGTAGGCGCAGTAGATTCCGAGTTATGATGTAGGCGCAGTAGATTCCGAGTTAGATTCCGAGTTATGATGTAGGCGCAGTAGATTCCGAGTTAGATTCCGAGTTATGATGTAGGCGCAGTAGATTCCGAGTTAGATTCCGAGTTATGATGTAGGCACAGTAGATTCCGAGTTATGATGTAGGCGCAGTAGATTCCGAGTTATGATGTAGGTGCAGTAGATTCCGGGTTAGATTCCGAGTTATGATGTAGGCGCAGTAGATTCCGAGTTATGATGTAGGCGCAGTAGATTCAGGGTTAGATTCCGAGTTATGATGTAGGCGCAGTAGATTCCGAGTTAGATTCCGAGTTATGATGTAGGCGCAGTAGATTCCGAGTTAGATTCCGAGTTATGATGTAGGCGCAGTAGATTCCGAATTATGATGTAGGCGCAGTAGATTCCGAGTTAGATTCCGAGTTATGATGTAGGCGCAGTAGATTCCGAGTTATGATGTAGGCGCAGTAGATTCCGAGTTATGATGTAGGCGCAGTAGATTCCGAGTTAGATTCCGAGTTATGATGTAGGCGCAGTAGATTCCGAGTTGTGATGTAGGCGCAGTAGATTCCGAGTTAGATTCCGAGTTATGATGTAGGCGCAGTAGATTCCGAGTTAGATGCCGAGTTATGATGTAGGCGCAGTAGATTCCGAGTTATGATGTAGGCGCAGTAGATTCCGAGTTAGATTCCGAGTTATGATGTAGGCGCAGTAGATTCCGAGTTAGATTCCGAGTTATGATGTAGGCGCAGTAGATTCTGAGTTAGAATCCGAGTTATGATGTAGGCGCAGTAGATTCCGAGTTATGATGTAGGCGCAGTAGATTCCGAGTTATGATGTAGGCGCAGTAGATTCCGAGTTAGATTCAGAGTTATGATGTAGGCGCAGTAGATTCCGAGTTAGATTCCGAGTTATGATGTAGGCACAGTAGATTCCGAGTTATGATGTAGGCGCAGTAGATTACGAGTTATGATGTAGGTGCAGTAGATTCCGGGTTAGATTCCGAGTTATGATGTAGGCGCAGTAGATTCCGAGTTATGATGTAGGCGCAGTAGATTCAGGGTTAGATTCCGAGTTATGATGTAGGCGCAGTAGATTCCGAGTTAGATTCGGAGTTATGATGTAGGCGCAGTAGATTCCGAGTTAGATTCCGAGTTATGATGTAGGCGCAGTAGATTCCGAGTTAGATGCCGAGTTATGATGTAGGCGCAGTAGATTCCGAGTTAGATTCCAAGTTATGATGTAGGCGCAGTAGATTCCGAGTTAGATTCTGAGTTATGATGTAGGCGCAGTAGATTCCGAGTTATGATGTAGGCGCAGTAGATTCCGAGTTAGATTCCGAGTTATGATGTAGGCGCAGTAGATTCCGAGTTATGATGTAGGCGCAGTAGATTCCGAGTTAGATTCCGAGTTATGATGTAGGCGCAGTAGATTCCGAGTTAGATTCCGAGTTATGATGTAGGCGCAGTAGATTCCGAGTTATGATGTAGGCGCAGTAGATTCCGAGTTAGATTCCGAGTTATGATGTAGGTGCAGTAGATTCTGAGTAGATTCCGAGTTATTATGTAGGCGCAGTAGATTCCGAGTTATGATGTAGGCGCAGTAGATTCCGAGTTAGATTCCGAGTTACGATGTAGGCGCAGTAGATTCCGAGTTATGATGTAGGCGCAGTAGATTCCGAGTTAGATTCCGTGTTATGATGTAGGCGCAGTAGATTCCGAGTTAGATTCCGAGTTATGATGTAGGCGCAGTAGATTCCGAGTTAGAATCCGAGTTATGATGTAGGCGCAGTAGATTCCGAGTTATGATGTAGGCGCAGTAGATTCCGAGTTATGATGTAGGCGCAGTAGATTCCGAGTTATGATGTAGGCGCAGTAGATTCCGAGTTAGATTCCGAGTTATGATGTAGGCGCAGTAGATTCCGAGTTAGATTCCGAGTTATGATGTAGGCGCAGTAGATTCCGAGTTAGATTCCGAGTTATGATGTAGGCACAGTAGATTCCGAGTTATGATGTAGGCGCAGTAGATTCCGAGTTATGATGTAGGTGCAGTAGATTCCGGGTTAGATTCCGAGTTATGATGTAGGCGCAGTAGATTCCGAGTTATGATGTAGGCGCAGTAGATTCAGGGTTAGATTCCGAGTTATGATGTAGGCGCAGTATATTCCGAGTTAGATTCCGAGTTATGATGTAGGCGCAGTAGATTCCGAGTTAGATTCCGAGTTATGATGTAGGCGCAGTAGATTCCGAGTTATGATGTAGGCGCAGTAGATTCCGAGTTAGATTCCGAGTTATGATGTAGGCGCAGTATATTCCGAGTTATGATGTAGGCGCAGTAGATTCCGAGTTATGATGTAGGCGCAGTAGATTCCGAGTTAGATTCCGAGTTATGATGTAGGCGCAGTAGATTCCGAGTTATGATGTAGGCGCAGTAGATTCCGAGTTAGATTCCGAGTTATGATGTAGGCGCAGTAGATTTCGAGTTAGTTTCCGAGTTATGATGTAGGCGCAGTAGATTCCGAGTTAGATGCCGAGTTATGATGTAGACGCAGTAGATTCCGAGTTATGATGTAGGCGCAGTAGATTCCGAGTTAGATTCCGAGTTATGATGTAGGCGCAGTAGATTCCGAGTTAGATTCCGAGTTATGATGTAGGCGCAGTAGATTCTGAGTTAGAATCCGAGTTATGATGTAGGCGCACTAGATTCCGAGTTATGATGTAGGCGCAGTAGATTCCGAGTTATGATGTAGGCGCAGTAGATTCCGAGTTAGATTCCGAGTTATGATGTAGGCGCAGTAGATTCCGAGTTAGATTCAGAGTTATGATGTAGGCGCAGTAGATTCCGAGTTAGATTCCGAGTTATGATGTAGGCACAGTAGATTCCGAGTTATGATGTAGGCGCAGTAGATTACGAGTTATGATGTAGGTGCAGTAGATTCCGGGTTAGATTCCGAGTTATGATGTAGGCGCAGTAGATTCAGGGTTAGATTCCGAGTTATGATGTAGGCGCAGTAGATTCCGAGTTAGATTCGGAGTTATGATGTAGGCGCAGTAGATTCCGAGTTAGATTCCGAGTTATGATGTAGGCGCAGAAGATTCCGAGTTAGATGCCGAGTTATGATGTAGGCGCAGTAGATTCCGAGTTAGATTCCAAGTTATGATGTAGGCGCAGTAGATTCCGAGTTAGATTCTGAGTTATGATGTAGGCGCAGTAGATTCCGAGTTATGATGTAGGTGCAGTAGATTCCGAGTTAGATTCCGAGTTATGATGTAGGCGCAGTAGATTCCGAGTTATGATGTAGGCGCAGTAGATTCCGAGTTAGATTCCGAGTTATGATGTAGGCGCAGTAGATTCCGAGTTAGATTCCGAGTTATGATGTAGGCGCAGTAGATTCCGAGTTATGATGTAGGCGCAGTAGATTCCGAGTTAGATTCCGAGTTATGATGTAGGTGCAGTAGATTCTGAGTAGATTCCGAGTTATTATGTAGGCGCAGTAGATTCCGAGTTATGATGTAGGCGCAGTAGATTCCGAGTTAGATTCCGAGTTATGATGTAGGCGCAGTAGATTCCGAGTTATTATGTAGGCGCAGTAGATTCCGAGTTAGATTCTGAGTTATGATGTAGGCGCAGTAGATTCCGAGTTAGATTCCGAGTTATGATGTAGGCGCAGTAGATTCCGAGTTAGAATCCGAGTTATGATGTAGGCGCAGTAGATTCCGAGTTATGATGTAGGCGCAGTAGATTCCGAGTTATGATGTAGGAGCAGTAGATTCCGAGTTATGATGTAGGCGCAGTAGATTCAGGGTTAGATTCCGAGTTATGATGTAGGCGCAGTAGATTCCGAGTTAGATTCCGAGTTATGATGTAGGCGCAGTAGATTCCGAGTAAGATTCCGAGTTATGATGTAGGCACAGTAGATTCCGAGTTATGATGTAGGCGCAGTAGATTCCGAGTTATGATGTAGGTGCAGTAGATTCCGGGTTAGATTCCGAGTTATGATGTAGGCGCAGTAGATTCCGAGTTATGATGTAGGCGCAGTAGATTCAGGGTTAGATTCCGAGTTATGATGTAGGCGCAGTAGATTCCGAGTTAGATTCCGAGTTATGATGTAGGCGCAGTAGATTCCGAGTTAGATTCCGAGTTATGATGTAGGCGCAGTAGATTCCGAGTTATGATGTAGGCGCAGTAGATTCCGAGTTAGATTCCGAGTTATGATGTAGGCGCAGTATATTCCGAGTTGTGATGTAGGCGCAGTAGATTCCGAGTTATGATGTAGGCGCAGTAGATTCCGAGTTAGATTCCGAGTTATGATGTAGGCGCAGTAGATTCCGAGTTAGATTCAGAGTTAAGATGTAGGCGCAGTAGATTCCGAGTTAGATTCCGAGTTATGATGTAGGCACAGTAGATTCCGAGTTATGATGTAGGCGCAGTAGATTACGAGTTATGATGTAGGTGCAGTAGATTCCGGGTTAGATTCCGAGTTATGATGTAGGCGCAGTAGATTCCGAGTTATGATGTAGGCGCAGTAGATTCAGGGTTAGATTCCGAGTTATGATGTAGGCGCAGTAGATTCCGAGTTAGATTCGGAGTTATGATGTAGGCGCAGTAGATTCCGAGTTAGATTCCGAGTTATGATGTAGGCGCAGTAGATTCCGAGTTAGATGCCGAGTTATGATGTAGGCGCAGTAGATTCCGAGTTAGATTCCAAGTTATGATGTAGGCGCAGTAGATTCCGAGTTAGATTCTGAGTTATGATGTAGGCGCAGTAGATTCCGAGTTATGATGTAGGTGCAGTAGATTCCGAGTTAGATTCCGAGTTATGATGTAGGCGCAGTAGATTCCGAGTTATGATGTAGGCGCAGTAGATTCCGAGTTAGATTCCGAGTTATGATGTAGGCGCAGTAGATTCCGAGTTAGATTCCGAGTTATGATGTAGGCGCAGTAGATTCCGAGTTATGATGTAGGCGCAGTAGATTCCGAGTTAGATTCCGAGTTATGATGTAGGTGCAGTAGATTCTGAGTAGATTCCGAGTTATTATGTAGGCGCAGTAGATTCCGAGTTAGATTCCGAGTTATGATGTAGGCGCAGTAGATTCCGAGTTATTATGTAGGCGCAGTAGATTCCGAGTTAGATTCTGAGTTATGATGTAGGCGCAGTAGATTCCGAGTTAGATTCCGAGTTATGATGTAGGCGCAGTAGATTCCGAGTTAGAATCCGAGTTATGATGTAGGCGCAGTAGATTCCGAGTTATGATGTAGGCGCAGTAGATTCCGAGTTATGATGTAGGAGCAGTAGATTCCGAGTTATGATGTAGGCGCAGTAGATTCAGGGTTAGATTCCGAGTTATGATGTAGGCGCAGTAGATTCCGAGTTAGATTCCGAGTTATGATGTAGGCGCAGTAGATTCCGAGTAAGATTCCGAGTTATGATGTAGGCACAGTAGATTCCGAGTTATGATGTAGGCGCAGTAGATTCCGAGTTATGATGTAGGTGCAGTAGATTCCGGGTTAGATTCCGAGTTATGATGTAGGCGCAGTAGATTCCGAGTTATGATGTAGGCGCAGTAGATTCAGGGTTAGATTCCGAGTTATGATGTAGGCGCAGTAGATTCCGAGTTAGATTCCGAGTTATGATGTAGGCGCAGTAGATTCCGAGTTAGATTCCGAGTTATGATGTAGGCGCAGTAGATTCCGAGTTATGATGTAGGCGCAGTAGATTCCGAGTTAGATTCCGAGTTATGATGTAGGCGCAGTATATTCCGAGTTGTGATGTAGGCGCAGTAGATTCCGAGTTATGATGTAGGCGCAGCAGATTCCGAGTTAGATTCCGAGTTATGATGTAGGTGCAGTAGATTCCGAGTTAGATTCCGAGTTATGATGTAGGCGCAGTAGATTCCGAGTTATGATGTAGGCGCAGTAGATTCCGAGTTAGATTCCGAGTTATGATGTAGGCGCAGTAGATTCCGAGTTAGATTCCGAGTTATGATGTAGGCGCAGTAGATTCCGAGTTAGATGCCGAATACTGATGTATGCACAGTAGATTCCGAGTTACGATGTAGGCGCAGTAGATTCCGAGTAAGATTCCGAGTTATGATGTAGGCGCAGTAGATTCCGAGTTATGATGTAGGCGCAGTAGATTCCGAGTTAGATTCCGAGTTATGATGTAGGCGCAGTAGATTCCGAGTTAGATTCCGAGTTATGATGTAGGCGCAGTAGATTCCGAGTTTGATTCCGAGTTATGATGTAGGCGCAGTAGATTCTGAGTAGATTCCGAGTTATTATGTAGGCGCAGTAGATTCCGAGTTATGATGTAGGCGCAGTAGATTCCGAGTTAGATTCCGAGTTATGATGTAGGCGCAGTAGATTCCGAGTTATGATGTAGGCGCAGTAGATTCCGAGTTAGATTCCGAGTTATGATGTAGGCGCAGTAGATTCCGAGTTAGATTCCGAGTTATGATGTAGGCGCAGTAGATTCCATGTTAGAATCCGAGTTATGATGTAGGCGCAGTAGATTCCGAGTTATGATGTAGGCGCAGTAGATTCCGAGTTAGATTCCGAGTTATGATGTAGGCGCAGTAGATTCCGAGTTAGATTCCGAGTTATGATGTAGGCGCAGTAGATTCCGAGTTAGATTCCGAGTTATGATGTAGGCACAGTAGATTCCGAGTTATGATGTAGGCGCAGTAGATTACGAGTTATGATGTAGGTGCAGTAGATTCCGGGTTAGATTCCGAGTTATGATGTAGGCGCAGTAGATTCCGAGTTATGATGTAGGCGCAGTAGATTCAGGGTTAGATTCCGAGTTATGATGTAGGCGCAGTAGATTCCGAGTTAGATTCGGAGTTATGATGTAGGCGCAGTAGATTCCGAGTTAGATTCCGAGTTATGATGTAGGCGCAGTAGATTCCGAGTTAGATGCCGAGTTATGATGTAGGCGCAGTAGATTCCGAGTTAGATTCCAAGTTATGATGTAGGCGCAGTAGATTCCGAGTTAGATGCCGAGTTATGATGTAGGCGCAGTAGATTCCGAGTTAGATTCCGAGTTATGATGTAGGTGCAGTAGATTCCGAGTTAGATTCCGAGTTATGATGTAGGCGCAGTAGATTCCGAGTTATGATGTAGGCGCAGTAGATTCCGAGTTATGATGTAGGCGCAGTAGATTCAGGGTTAGATTCCGAGTTATGATGTAGGCGCAGTAGATTCCGAGTTAGATTCGGAGTTATGATGTAGGCGCAGTAGATTCCGAGTTAGATTCCGAGTTATGATGTAGGCGCAGTAGATTCCGAGTTAGATGCCGAGTTATGATGTAGGCGCAGTAGATTCCGAGTTAGATTCCAAGTTATGATGTAGGCGCAGTAGATTCCGAGTTAGATTCTGAGTTATGATGTAGGCGCAGTAGATTCCGAGTTATGATGTAGGTGCAGTAGATTCCGAGTTAGATTCCGAGTTATGATGTAGGCGCAGTAGATTCCGAGTTATGATGTAGGCGCAGTAGATTCCGAGTTAGATTCCTAGTTATGATGTAGGCGCAGTAGATTCCGAGTTAGATTCCGAGTTATGATGTAGGCGCAGTAGATTCCGAGTTATGATGTAGGCGCAGTAGATTCCGAGTTAGATTCCGAGTTATGATGTAGGTGCAGTAGATTCTGAGTAGATTCCGAGTTATTATGTAGGCGCAGTAGATTCCGAGTTATGATGTAGGCGCAGTAGATTCCGAGTTAGATTCCGAGTTATGATGTAGGCGCAGTAGATTCCGAGTTATTATGTAGGCGCAGTAGATTCCGAGTTAGATTCTGAGTTATGATGTAGGCGCAGTAGATTCCGAGTTAGATTCCGAGTTATGATGTAGGCGCAGTAGATTCCGAGTTAGAATCCGAGTTATGATGTAGGCGCAGTAGATTCCGAGTTATGATGTAGGCGCAGTAGATTCCGAGTTATGATGTAGGAGCAGTAGATTCCGAGTTATGATGTAGGCGCAGTAGATTCAGGGTTAGATTCCGAGTTATGATGTAGGCGCAGTAGATTCCGAGTTAGATTCCGAGTTATGATGTAGGCGCAGTAGATTCCGAGTAAGATTCCGAGTTATGATGTAGGCACAGTAGATTCCGAGTTATGATGTAGGCGCAGTAGATTCCGAGTTATGATGTAGGTGCAGTAGATTCCGGGTTAGATTCCGAGTTATGATGTAGGCGCAGTAGATTCCGAGTTATGATGTAGGCGCAGTAGATTCAGGGTTAGATTCCGAGTTATGATGTAGGCGCAGTAGATTCCGAGTTAGATTCCGAGTTATGATGTAGGCGCAGTAGATTCCGAGTTAGATTCCGAGTTATGATGTAGGCGCAGTAGATTCCGAGTTATGATGTAGGCGCAGTAGATTCCGAGTTAGATTCCGAGTTATGATGTAGGCGCAGTATATTCCGAGTTGTGATGTAGGCGCAGTAGATTCCGAGTTATGATGTAGGCGCAGCAGATTCCGAGTTAGATTCCGAGTTATGATGTAGGTGCAGTAGATTCCGAGTTAGATTCCGAGTTATGATGTAGGCGCAGTAGATTCCGAGTTATGATGTAGGCGCAGTAGATTCCGAGTTAGATTCCGAGTTATGATGTAGGCGCAGTAGATTCCGAGTTAGATTCCGAGTTATGATGTAGGCGCAGTAGATTCCGAGTTAGATGCCGAATACTGATGTATGCACAGTAGATTCCGAGTTACGATGTAGGCGCAGTAGATTCCGAGTAAGATTCCGAGTTATGATGTAGGCGCAGTAGATTCCGAGTTATGATGTAGGCGCAGTAGATTCCGAGTTAGATTCCGAGTTATGATGTAGGCGCAGTAGATTCCGAGTTAGATTCCGAGTTATGATGTAGGCGCAGTAGATTCCGAGTTTGATTCCGAGTTATGATGTAGGCGCAGTAGATTCTGAGTAGATTCCGAGTTATTATGTAGGCGCAGTAGATTCCGAGTTATGATGTAGGCGCAGTAGATTCCGAGTTAGATTCCGAGTTATGATGTAGGCGCAGTAGATTCCGAGTTATGATGTAGGCGCAGTAGATTCCGAGTTAGATTCCGAGTTATGATGTAGGCGCAGTAGATTCCGAGTTAGATTCCGAGTTATGATGTAGGCGCAGTAGATTCCATGTTAGAATCCGAGTTATGATGTAGGCGCAGTAGATTCCGAGTTATGATGTAGGCGCAGTAGATTCCGAGTTAGATTCCGAGTTATGATGTAGGCGCAGTAGATTCCGAGTTAGATTCCGAGTTATGATGTAGGCGCAGTAGATTCCGAGTTAGATTCCGAGTTATGATGTAGGCACAGTAGATTCCGAGTTATGATGTAGGCGCAGTAGATTACGAGTTATGATGTAGGTGCAGTAGATTCCGGGTTAGATTCCGAGTTATGATGTAGGCGCAGTAGATTCCGAGTTATGATGTAGGCGCAGTAGATTCAGGGTTAGATTCCGAGTTATGATGTAGGCGCAGTAGATTCCGAGTTAGATTCGGAGTTATGATGTAGGCGCAGTAGATTCCGAGTTAGATTCCGAGTTATGATGTAGGCGCAGTAGATTCCGAGTTAGATGCCGAGTTATGATGTAGGCGCAGTAGATTCCGAGTTAGATTCCAAGTTATGATGTAGGCGCAGTAGATTCCGAGTTAGATGCCGAGTTATGATGTAGGCGCAGTAGATTCCGAGTTAGATTCCGAGTTATGATGTAGGTGCAGTAGATTCCGAGTTAGATTCCGAGTTATGATGTAGGCGCAGTAGATTCCGAGTTATGATGTAGGCGCAGTAGATTCCGAGTTAGATTCCGAGTTATGATGTAGGCGCAGTAGATTCCGAGTTAGATTCCGAGTTATGATGTAGGCGCAGTAGATTGCGAGTTATGATGTAGGCGCAGTAGATTCCGAGTTAGATTCCGAGTTATGATGTAGGTGCAGTAGATTCTGAGTAGATTCCGAGTTATTATGTAGGCGCAGTAGATTCCGAGTTATGATGTAGGCGCAGTAGATTCCGAGTTAGATTCCGAGTTATGATGTAGGCGCAGTAGATTCCGAGTTATTATGTAGGCGCAGTAGATTCCGAGTTAGATTCCGAGTTATGATGTAGGCGCAGTAGATTCCGAGTTAGATTCTGAGTTATGATGTAGGCGCAGTAGATTCCGAGTTATGATGTAGGCGCAGTAGATTCCGAGTTAGATTCCGAGTTATGATGTAGGCGCAGTAGATTCCGAGTTATGATGTAGGCGCAGTAGATTCCGAGTTAGATTCCGAGTTATGATGTAGGCGCAGTATATTCCGAGTTATGATGTAGGCGCAGTAGATTCCGAGTTATGATGTAGGCGCAGTAGATTCCGAGTTAGATTCCGAGTTATGATGTAGGCGCAGTAGATTCCGAGTTATGATGTAGGCGCAGTAGATTCCGAGTTAGATTCCGAGTTATGATGTAGGCGCAGTAGATTCCGAGTTAGTTTCCGAGTTATGATGTAGGCGCAGTAGATTCCGAGTTAGATGCCGAGTTATGATGTAGACGCAGTAGATTCCGAGTTATGATGTAGGCGCAGTAGATTCCGAGTTAGATTCCGAGTTATGATGTAGGCGCAGTAGATTCCGAGTTAGATTCCGAGTTATGATGTAGGCGCAGTAGATTCTGAGTTAGAATCCGAGTAATGATGTAGGCGCACTAGATTCCGAGTTATGATGTAGGCGCAGTAGATTCCGAGTTATGATGTAGGCGCAGTAGATTCCGAGTTAGATTCCGAGTTATGATGTAGGCGCAGTAGATTCCGAGTTAGATTCAGAGTTATGATGTAGGCGCAGTAGATTCCGAGTTAGATTCCGAGTTATGATGTAGGCACAGTAGATTCCGAGTTATGATGTAGGCGCAGTAGATTACGAGTTATGATGTAGGTGCAGTAGATTCCGGGTTAGATTCCGAGTTATGATGTAGGCGCAGTAGATTCCGAGTTATGATGTAGGCGCAGTAGATTCAGGGTTAGATTCCGAGTTATGATGTAGGCGCAGTAGATTCCGAGTTAGATTCGGAGTTATGATGTAGGCGCAGTAGATTCCGAGTTAGATTCCGAGTTATGATGTAGGCGCAGTAGATTCCGAGTTAGATGCCGAGTTATGATGTAGGCGCAGTAGATTCCGAGTTAGATTCCAAGTTATGATGTAGGCGCAGTAGATTCCGAGTTAGATTCTGAGTTGTGATGTAGGCGCAGTAGATTCCGAGTTATGATGTAGGTGCAGTAGATTCCGAGTTAGATTCCGAGTTATGATGTAGGCGCAGTAGATTCCGAGTTATGATGTAGGCGCAGTAGATTCCGAGTTAGATTCCGAGTTATGATGTAGGCGCAGTAGATTCCGAGTTAGATTCCGAGTTATGATGTAGGCGCAGTAGATTCCGAGTTATGATGTAGGCGCAGTAGATTCTGAGTAGATTCCGAGTTATTATGTAGGCGCAGTAGATTCCGAGTTATGATGTAGGCGCAGTAGATTCCGAGTTAGATTCCGAGTTATGATGTAGGCGCAGTAGATTCCGAGTTATTATGTAGGCGCAGTAGATTCCGAGTTAGATTCTGAGTTATGATGTAGGCGCAGTAGATTCCGAGTTAGATTCCGAGTTATGATGTAGGCGCAGTAGATTCCGAGTTAGTTTCCGAGTTATGATGTAGGCGCAGTAGATTCCGAGTTAGATGCCGAGTTATGATGTAGACGCAGTAGATTCCGAGTTATGATGTAGGCGCAGTAGATTCCGAGTTAGATTCCGAGTTATGATGTAGGCGCAGTAGATTCCGAGTTAGATTCCGAGTTATGATGTAGGCGCAGTAGATTCTGAGTTAGAATCCGAGTTATGATGTAGGCGCACTAGATTCCGAGTTATGATGTAGGCGCAGTAGATTCCGAGTTATGATGTAGGCGCAGTAGATTCCGAGTTAGATTCCGAGTTATGATGTAGGCGCAGTAGATTCCGAGTTAGATTCAGAGTTATGATGTAGGCGCAGTAGATTCCGAGTTAGATTCCGAGTTATGATGTAGGCACAGTAGATTCCGAGTTATGATGTAGGCGCAGTAGATTACGAGTTATGATGTAGGTGCAGTAGATTCCGGGTTAGATTCCGAGTTATGATGTAGGCGCAGTAGATTCCGAGTTATGATGTAGGCGCAGTAGATTCAGGGTTAGATTCCGAGTTATGATGTAGGCGCAGTAGATTCCGAGTTAGATTCGGAGTTATGATGTAGGCGCAGTAGATTCCGAGTTAGATTCCGAGTTATGATGTAGGCGCAGTAGATTCCGAGTTAGATGCCGAGTTATGATGTAGGCGCAGTAGATTCCGAGTTAGATTCCAAGTTATGATGTAGGCGCAGTAGATTCCGAGTTAGATTCTGAGTTGTGATGTAGGCGCAGTAGATTCCGAGTTATGATGTAGGTGCAGTAGATTCCGAGTTAGATTCCGAGTTATGATGTAGGCGCAGTAGATTCCGAGTTATGATGTAGGCGCAGTAGATTCCGAGTTAGATTCCGAGTTATGATGTAGGCGCAGTAGATTCCGAGTTAGATTCCGAGTTATGATGTAGGCGCAGTAGATTCCGAGTTATGATGTAGGCGCAGTAGATTCCGAGTTAGATTCCGAGTTATGATGTAGGTGCAGTAGATTCTGAGTAGATTCCGAGTTATTATGTAGGCGCAGTAGATTCCGAGTTATGATGTAGGCGCAGTAGATTCCGAGTTAGATTCCGAGTTATGATGTAGGCGCAGTAGATTCCGAGTTATGATGTAGGAGCAGTAGATTCCGAGTTATGATGTAGGCGCAGTAGATTCAGGGTTAGATTCCGAGTTATGATGTAGGCGCAGTAGATTCCGAGTTAGATTCCGAGTTATGATGTAGGCGCAGTAGATTCCGAGTTAGATTCCGAGTTATGATGTAGGCACAGTAGATTCCGAGTTATGATGTAGGCGCAGTAGATTCCGAGTTATGATGTAGGTGCAGTAGATTCCGGGTTAGATTCCGAGTTATGATGTAGGCGCAGTAGATTCCGAGTTATGATGTAGGCGCAGTAGATTCAGGGTTAGATTCCGAGTTATGATGTAGGCGCAGTAGATTCCGAGTTAGATTCCGAGTTATGATGTAGGCGCAGTAGATTCCGAGTTAGATTCCGAGTTATGATGTAGGCGCAGTAGATTCCGAGTTATGATGTAGGCGCAGTAGATTCCGAGTTAGATTCCGAGTTATGATGTAGGCGCAGTATATTCCGAGTTGTGATGTAGGCGCAGTAGATTCCGAGTTATGATGTAGGCGCAGCAGATTCCGAGTTAGATTCCGAGTTATGATGTAGGTGCAGTAGATTCCGAGTTAGATTCCGAGTTATGATGTAGGCGCAGTAGATTCCGAGTTATGATGTAGGCGCAGTAGATTCCGAGTTAGATTCCGAGTTATGATGTAGGCGCAGTAGATTCCGAGTTAGATTCCGAGTTATGATGTAGGCGCAGTAGATTCCGAGTTAGATGCCGAATACTGATGTATGCGCAGTAGATTCCGAGTTACGATGTAGGCGCAGTAGATTCCGAGTTAGATTCCGAGTTATGATGTAGGCGCAGTAGATTCCGAGTTATGATGTAGGCGCAGTAGATTCCGAGTTAGATTCCGAGTTATGATGTAGGCGCAGTAGATTCCGAGTTAGATTCCGAGTTATGATGTAGGCGCAGTAGATTCCGAGTTTGATTCCGAGTTATGATGTAGGCGCAGTAGATTCTGAGTAGATTCCGAGTTATTATGTAGGCGCAGTAGATTCCGAGTTATGATGTAGGCGCAGTAGATTCCGAGTTAGATTCCGAGTTATGATGTAGGCGCAGTAGATTCCGAGTTATGATGTAGGCGCAGTAGATTCCGAGTTAGATTCCGAGTTATGATGTAGGCGCAGTAGATTCCGAGTTAGATTCCGAGTTATGATGTAGGCGCAGTAGATTCCATGTTAGAATCCGAGTTATGATGTAGGCGCAGTAGATTCCGAGTTATGATGTAGGCGCAGTAGATTCCGAGTTATGATGTAGGCGCAGTAGATTATGAGTTAGATTCCGAGTTATGATGTAGGCGCAGTAGATTCCGAGTTAGATTCCGAGTTATGATGCAGGCGCAGTAGATTCCGAGTTAGATTCCGAGTTATGATGTAGGCACAGTAGATTCCGAGTTATGATGTAGGCGCAGTAGATTACGAGTTATGATGTAGGTGCAGTAGATTCCGGGTTAGATTCCGAGTTATGATGTAGGCGCAGTAGATTCCGAGTTATGATGTAGGCGCAGTAGAATCAGGGTTAGATTCCGAGTTATGATGTAGGCGCAGTAGATTCCGAGTTAGATTCGGAGTTATGATGTAGGCGCAGTAGATTCCGAGTTAGATTCCGAGTTATGATGTAGGCGCAGTAGATTCCGAGTTAGATGCCGAGTTATGATGTAGGCGCAGTAGATTCCGAGTTAGATTCCAAGTTATGATGTAGGCGCAGTAGATTCCGAGTTAGATGCCGAGTTATGATGTAGGCGCAGTAGATTCCGAGTTAGATTCCGAGTTATGATGTAGGTGCAGTAGATTCCGAGTTAGATTCCGAGTTATGATGTAGGCGCAGTAGATTCCGAGTTATGATGTAGGCGCAGTAGATTCCATGTTAGAATCCGAGTTATGATGTAGGCGCAGTAGATTCCGAGTTAGATTCCGAGTTATGATGTAGGCGCAGTAGATTGCGAGTTATGATGTAGGCGCAGTAGATTCCGAATTAGATTCCGAGTTATGATGTAGGTGCAGTAGATTCTGAGTAGATTCCGAGTTATTATGTAGGCGCAGTAGATTCCGAGTTATGATGTAGGCGCAGTAGATTCCGAGTTAGATTCCGAGTTATGATGTAGGCGCAGTAGATTCCGAGTTATTATGTAGGCGCAGTAGATTCCGAGTTAGATTCCGAGTTATGATGTAGGCGCAGTAGATTCCGAGTTAGATTCCGAGTTATGATGTAGGCGCAGTAGATTCCGAGTTAGAATCCGAGTTATGATGTAGGCGCAGTAGATTCCGAGTTATGATGTAGGCGCAGTAGATTCCGAGTTATGATGTAGGCGCAGTAGATTCAGGGTTAGATTCCGAGTTATGATGTAGGCGCAGTAGATTCCGAGTTAGAATCCGAGTTATGATGTAGGCGCAGTAGATTCCGAGTTATGATGTAGGCGCAGTAGATTCCGAGTTATGATGTAGGCGCAGTAGATTCCGAGTTAGATTCCGAGTTATGATGTAGGCGCAGTAGATTCCGAGTTAGATTCCGAGTTATGATGTAGGCACAGTAGATTCCGAGTTATGATGTAGGCGCAGTAGATTACGAGTTATGATGTAGGTGCAGTAGATTCCGGGTTAGATTCCGAGTTATGATGTAGGCGCAGTAGATTCCGAGTTATGATGTAGGCGCAGTAGATTCAGGGTTAGATTCCGAGTTATGATGTAGGCGCAGTAGATTCCGAGTTATGATGTAGGCGCAGTAGATTCCGAGTTAGATTCCGAGTTATGATGTAGGCGCAGTAGATTCCGAGTTAGATTCCGAGTTATGATGTAGGCGCAGTAGATTCCGAGTTATGATGTAGGCGCAGTAGATTCCGAGTTAGATTCCGAGTTATGGTGTAGGCGCAGTAGATTCCGAGTTAGATTCCGAGTTATGATGTAGGCGCAGTAGATTCCGTGTTAGATGCCGAGTTATGATGTAGGCGCAGTAGATTCCGAGTTAGATTCCGAGTTATGATGTAGGCGCAGTAGATTCCGAGTTAGATTCTGAGTTATGATGTAGGCGCAGTAGATTCCGAGTTATGATGTAGGCGCAGTAGATTCCGAGTTAGATTCCGAGTTATGATGTAGGCGCAGTAGATTCCGAGTTATGATGTATGCGCAGTAGATTCCGAGTTAGATTCCGAGTTATGATGTAGGCGCAGTAGATTCCGAGTTAGATTCCGAGATATGATGTAGGCGCAGTAGATTACGAGTTATGATGTAGGCGCAGTAGATTCCGAGTTAGATTCCGAGTTATGATGTAGGCGCAGTAGATTCTGAGTAGATTCCGAGTTATTATGTAGGCGCAGTAGATTCCGAGTTATGATGTAGGCGCAGTAGATTCCGAGTTAGATTCCGAGTTATGATGTAGGCGCAGTAGATTCCGAGTTATGATGTAGGCGCAGTAGATTCCGAGTTAGATTCCGAGTTATGATGTAGGCGCAGTAGATTCCGAGTTAGATTCCGAGTTATGATGTAGGCGCAGTAGATTCCATGTTAGAATCCGAGTTATGATGTAGGCGCAGTAGATTCCGAGTTATGATGTAGGCGCAGTAGATTCCGAGTTATGATGTAGGCGCAGTAGATTCCGAGTTAGATTCCGAGTTATGATGTAGGCGCAGTAGATTCCGAGTTAGATTCCGAGTTATGATGTAGGCGCAGTAGATTCCGAGATAGATTCCGAGTTATGATGTAGGCACAGTAGATTCCGAGTTATGATGTAGGCGCAGTAGATTACGAGTTATGATGTAGGTGCAGTAGATTCCGGGTTAGATTCCGAGTTATGATGTAGGCGCAGTAGATTCCGAGTTATGATGTAGGCGCAGTAGATTCAGGGTTAGATTCCGAGTTATGATGTAGGCGCAGTAGATTCCGAGTTAGATTCGGAGTTATGATGTAGGCGCAGTAGATTCCGAGTTAGATTCCGAGTTATGATGTAGGCGCAGTAGATTCCGAGTTAGATTCCGAGTTATGATGTAGGCGCAGTAGATTCCGAGTTAGATTCCGAGTTATGATGTAGGCACAGTAGATTCCGAGTTATGATGTAGGCGCAGTAGATTCCGAGTTATGATGTAGGTGCAGTAGATTCCGGGTTAGATTCCGAGTTATGATGTAGGCGCAGTAGATTCCGAGTTATGATGTAGGCGCAGTAGATTCAGGGTTAGATTCCGAGTTATGATGTAGGCGCAGTAGATTCCGAGTTAGATTCCGAGTTATGATGTAGGCGCAGTAGATTCCGAGTTAGAATCCGAGTTATGATGTAGGCGCAGTAGATTCCGAGTTATGATGTAGGCGCAGTAGATTCCGAGTTATGATGTAGGCGCAGTAGATTCCGAGTTAGATTCCGAGTTATGATGTAGGCGCAGTAGATTCCGAGTTAGATTCCGAGTTATGATGTAGGCACAGTAGATTCCGAGTTATGATGTAGGCGCAGTAGATTACGAGTTATGATGTAGGTGCAGTAGATTCCGGGTTAGATTCCGAGTTATGATGTAGGCGCAGTAGATTCCGAGTTATGATGTAGGCGCAGTAGATTCAGGGTTAGATTCCGAGTTATGATGTAGGCGCAGTAGATTCCGAGTTATGATGTAGGCGCAGTAGATTCCGAGTTAGATTCCGAGTTATGATGTAGGCGCAGTAGATTCCGAGTTAGATTCCGAGTTATGATGTAGGCGCAGTAGATTCCGAGTTATGATGTAGGCGCAGTAGATTCCGAGTTAGATTCCGAGTTATGGTGTAGGCGCAGTAGATTCCGAGTTAGATTCCGAGTTATGATGTAGGCGCAGTAGATTCCGTGTTAGATGCCGAGTTATGATGTAGGCGCAGTAGATTCCGAGTTAGATTCCGAGTTATGATGTAGGCGCAGTAGATTCCGAGTTAGATTCTGAGTTATGATGTAGGCGCAGTAGATTCCGAGTTATGATGTAGGCGCAGTAGATTCCGAGTTAGATTCCGAGTTATGATGTAGGCGCAGTAGATTCCGAGTTATGATGTATGCGCAGTAGATTCCGAGTTAGATTCCGAGTTATGATGTAGGCGCAGTAGATTCCGAGTTAGATTCCGAGATATGATGTAGGCGCAGTAGATTACGAGTTATGATGTAGGCGCAGTAGATTCCGAGTTAGATTCCGAGTTATGATGTAGGCGCAGTAGATTCTGAGTAGATTCCGAGTTATTATGTAGGCGCAGTAGATTCCGAGTTATGATGTAGGCGCAGTAGATTCCGAGTTAGATTCCGAGTTATGATGTAGGCGCAGTAGATTCCGAGTTATGATGTAGGCGCAGTAGATTCCGAGTTAGATTCCGAGTTATGATGTAGGCGCAGTAGATTCCGAGTTAGATTCCGAGTTATGATGTAGGCGCAGTAGATTCCATGTTAGAATCCGAGTTATGATGTAGGCGCAGTAGATTCCGAGTTATGATGTAGGCGCAGTAGATTCCGAGTTATGATGTAGGCGCAGTAGATTCCGAGTTAGATTCCGAGTTATGATGTAGGCGCAGTAGATTCCGAGTTAGATTCCGAGTTATGATGTAGGCGCAGTAGATTCCGAGATAGATTCCGAGTTATGATGTAGGCACAGTAGATTCCGAGTTATGATGTAGGCGCAGTAGATTACGAGTTATGATGTAGGTGCAGTACATTCCGGGTTAGATTCCGAGTTATGATGTAGGCGCAGTAGATTCCGAGTTATGATGTAGGCGCAGTAGATTCAGGGTTAGATTCCGAGTTATGATGTAGGCGCAGTAGATTCCGAGTTAGATTCGGAGTTATGATGTAGGCGCAGTAGATTCCGAGTTAGATTCCGAGTTATGATGTAGGCGCAGTAGATTCCGAGTTAGATTCCGAGTTATGATGTAGGCGCAGTAGATTCCGAGTTAGATTCCGAGTTATGATGTAGGCACAGTAGATTCCGAGTTATGATGTAGGCGCAGTAGATTCCGAGTTATGATGTAGGTGCAGTAGATTCCGGGTTAGATTCCGAGTTATGATGTAGGCGCAGTAGATTCCGAGTTATGATGTAGGCGCAGTAGATTCAGGGTTAGATTCCGAGTTATGATGTAGGCGCAGTAGATTCCGAGTTAGATTCCGAGTTATGATGTAGGCGCAGTAGATTCCGAGTTAGATTCCGAGTTATGATGTAGGCGCAGTAGATTCCGAGTTATGATGTAGGCGCAGTAGATTCCGAGTTAGATTCCGAGTTATGATGTAGGCGCAGTAGATTCCGAGTTGTGATGTAGGCGCAGTAGATTCCGAGTTATGATGTAGGCGCAGTAGATTCCGAGTTAGATTCCGAGTTATGATGTAGGCGCAGTAGATTCCGAGTTAGATTCCGAGTTATGATGTAGGCGCAGTAGATTCCGAGTTATGATGTAGGCGCAGTAGATTCCGAGTTAGATTCCGAGTTATGATGTAGGCGCAGTAGATTCCGAGTTAGATTCCGAGTTATGATGTAGGCGCAGTAGATTGCGAGTTTGATGCCGAGTTATGATGTAGGCGCAGTAGATTCCGAGTTAGATTCCGAGTTATGATGTAGGCGCAGTAGAATCCGAGTTAGATTCTGAGTTATGATGTAGGCGCAGTAGATTCCGAGTTATGATGTAGGCGCAGTAGATTCCGAGTTAGATTCCGAGTTATGATGTAGGCGCAGTAGATTCCGTGTTATGATGTATGCGCAGTAGATTCCGAGTTAGATTCCGAGTTATGATGTAGGCGCAGTAGATTCCGAGTTAGATTCCGAGTTATGATGTAGGCGCAGTAGATTCCGAGTTATGATGTAGGCGCAGTAGATTCCGAGTTAGATTCCGAGTTATGATGTAGGCGCAGTAGATTCTGAGTAGATTCCGAGTTATTATGTAGGCGCAGTAGATTCCGAGTTATGATGTAGGCGCTGTAGATTCCGAGTTAGATTCCGAGTTATGATGTAGGCGCAGTAGATTCCGAGTTATGATGTAGGCGCAGTAGATTCCGAGTTAGATTCCGAGTTATGATGTAGGCGCAGTAGATTCCGAGTTAGATTCGGAGTTATGATGTAGGCGCAGTAGATTCCGAGTTAGATTCCGAGTTATGATGTAGGCGCAGTAGATTCCGAGTTAGATGCCGAGTTATGATGTAGGCGCAGTAGATTCCGAGTTAGATTCCAAGTTATGATGTAGGCGCAGTAGATTCCGAGTTAGATTCTGAGTTATGATGTAGGCGCAGTAGATTCCGAGTTATGATGTAGGCGCAGTAGATTCCGAGTTAGATTCCGAGTTATGATGTAGGCGCAGTAGATTCCGAGTTATGATGTAGGCGCAGTAGATTCCGAGTTAGATTCCGAGTTATGATGTAGGCGCAGTAGATTCCGAGTTAGATTCCGAGTTATGATGTAGGCGCAGTAGATTCCGAGTTATGATGTAGGCGCAGTAGATTCCGAGTTAGATTCCGAGTTATGATGTAGGTGCAGTAGATTCTGAGTAGATTCCGAGTTATTATGTAGGCGCAGTAGATTCCGAGTTATGATGTAGGCGCAGTAGATTCCGAGTTAGATTCCGAGTTATGATGTAGGCGCAGTAGATTCCGAGTTATGATGTAGGCGCAGTAGATTCCGAGTTAGATTCCGAGTTGTGATGTAGGCGCAGTAGATTCCGAGTTAGATTCCGAGTTATGATGCTGGCGCAGTAGATTCCGAGTTAGATTCCGAGTTATGATGTAGGCACAGTAGATTCCGAGTTATGATGTATGCGCAGTAGATTCCAAGTTATGATGTAGGCGCAGTAGATTCCGAGTTAGATTCCGAGTTATGATGTAGGCGCAGTAGATTCCGAGTTATGATGTAGGCGCAGTAGATTCCGAGTTAGATTCCGAGTTATGATGTAGGCGCAGTAGATTCCGAGTTAGATTCCGAGTTATGATGTAGGCGCAGTAGATTCCATGTTAGAATCCGAGTTATGATGTAGGCGCAGTAGATTCCGAGTTATGATGTAGGCGCAGTAGATTCCGAGTTATGATGAAGGCGCAGTAGATTCCGAGTTAGATTCCGAGTTATGATGTAGGCGCAGTAGATTCCGAGTTAGATTCCGAGTTATGATGTAGGCGCAGTAGATTCCGAGATAGATTCCGAGTTATGATGTAGGCACAGTAGATTCCGAGTTATGATGTAGGCGCAGTAGATTACGAGTTATGATGTAGGTGCAGTAGATTCCGGGTTAGATTCCGAGTTATGATGTAGGCGCAGTAGATTCCGAGTTATGATGTAGGCGCAGTAGATTCAGGGTTAGATTCCGAGTTATGATGTAGGCGCAGTAGATTCCGAGTTAGATTCGGAGTTATGATGTAGGCGCAGTAGATTCCGAGTTAGATTCCGAGTTATGATGTAGGCGCAGTAGATTCCGAGTTAGATTCCGAGTTATGATGTAGGCGCAGTAGATTCCGAGTTAGATTCCGAGTTATGATGTAGGCACAGTAGATTCCGAGTTATGATGTAGGCGCAGTAGATTCCGAGTTATGATGTAGGTGCAGTAGATTCCGGGTTAGATTCCGAGTTATGATGTAGGCGCAGTAGATTCCGAGTTATGATGTAGGCGCAGTAGATTCAGGGTTAGATTCCGAGTTATGATGTAGGCGCAGTAGATTCCGAGTTAGATTCCGAGTTATGATGTAGGCGCAGTAGATTCCGAGTTAGATTCCGAGTTATGATGTAGGCGCAGTAGATTCCGAGTTATGATGTAGGCGCAGTAGATTCCGAGTTAGATTCCGAGTTATGATGTAGGCGCAGTAGATTCCGAGTTGTGATGTAGGCGCAGTAGATTCCGAGTTATGATGTAGGCGCAGTAGATTCCGAGTTAGATTCCGAGTTATGATGTAGGCGCAGTAGATTCCGAGTTAGATTCCGAGTTATGATGTAGGCGCAGTAGATTCCGAGTTATGATGTAGGCGCAGTAGATTCCGAGTTAGATTCCGAGTTATGATGTAGGCGCAGTAGATTCCGAGTTAGATTCCGAGTTATGATGTAGGCGCAGTAGATTGCGAGTTTGATGCCGAGTTATGATGTAGGCGCAGTAGATTCCGAGTTAGATTCCGAGTTATGATGTAGGCGCAGTAGAATCCGAGTTAGATTCTGAGTTATGATGTAGGCGCAGTAGATTCCGAGTTATGATGTAGGCGCAGTAGATTCCGAGTTAGATTCCGAGTTATGATGTAGGCGCAGTAGATTCCGTGTTATGATGTATGCGCAGTAGATTCCGAGTTAGATTCCGAGTTATGATGTAGGCGCAGTAGATTCCGAGTTAGATTCCGAGTTATGATGTAGGCGCAGTAGATTCCGAGTTATGATGTAGGCGCAGAAGATTCCGAGTTAGATTCCGAGTTATGATGTAGGCGCAGTAGATTCTGAGTAGATTCCGAGTTATTATGTAGGCGCAGTAGATTCCGAGTTATGATGTAGGCGCTGTAGATTCCGAGTTAGATTCCGAGTTATGATGTAGGCGCAGTAGATTCCGAGTTATGATGTAGGCGCAGTAGATTCCGAGTTAGATTCCGAGTTATGATGTAGGCGCAGTAGATTCCGAGTTAGATTCCGAGTTATGATGTAGGCGCAGTAGATTCCGAGTTAGAATCCGAGTTATGATGTAGGCGAAGTAGATTCCGAGTTATGATGTAGGCGCAGTAGATTCCGAGTTATGATGTAGGCGCAGTAGATTCCGAGTTAGATTCCGAGTTATGATGTAGGCGCAGTAGATTACGAGTTATGATGTAGGTGCAGTAGATTCCGGGTTAGATTCCGAGTTATGATGTAGGCGCAGTAGATTCCGAGTTATGATGTAGGCGCAGTAGATTCAGGGTTAGATTCCGAGTTATGATGTAGGCGCAGTAGATTCCGAGTTAGATTCGGAGTTATGATGTAGGCGCAGTAGATTCCGAGTTAGATTCCGAGTTATGATGTAGGCGCAGTAGATTCCGAGTTAGATGCCGAGTTATGATGTAGGCGCAGTAGATTCCGAGTTAGATTCCAAGTTATGATGTAGGCGCAGTAGATTCCGAGTTAGATTCTGAGTTATGATGTAGGCGCAGTAGATTCCGAGTTATGATGTAGGCGCAGTAGATTCCGAGTTAGATTCCGAGTTATGATGTAGGCGCAGTAGATTCCGAGTTATGATGTAGGCGCAGTAGATTCCGAGTTAGATTCCGAGTTATGATGTAGGCGCAGTAGATTCCGAGTTAGATTCCGAGTTATGATGTAGGCGCAGTAGATTCCGAGTTATGATGTAGGCGCAGTAGATTCCGAGTTAGATTCCGAGTTATGATGTAGGTGCAGTAGATTCTGAGTAGATTCCGAGTTATTATGTAGGCGCAGTAGATTCCGAGTTATGATGTAGGCGCAGTAGATTCCGAGTTAGATTCCGAGTTATGATGTAGGCGCAGTAGATTCCGAGTTATGATGTAGGCGCAGTAGATTCCGAGTTAGATTCCGTGTTATGATGTAGGCGCAGTAGATTCCGAGTTAGATTCCGAGTTATGATGTAGGCGCAGTAGATTCCGAGTTAGAATCCGAGTTATGATGTAGGCGCAGTAGATTCCGAGTTATGATGTAGGCGCAGTAGATTCCGAGTTATGATGTAGGCGCAGTAGATTCCGAGTTAGATTCCGAGTTATGATGTAGGCGCAGTAGATTCCGAGTTAGATTCCGAGTTATGATGTAGGCGCAGTAGATTCCGAGTTAGATTCCGAGTTATGATGTAGGCACAGTAGATTCCGAGTTATGATGTAGGCGCAGTAGATTCCGAGTTATGATGTAGGTGCAGTAGATTCCGGGTTAGATTCCGAGTTATGATGTAGGCGCAGTAGATTCCGAGTTATGATGTAGGCGCAGTAGATTCAGGGTTAGATTCCGAGTTATGATGAAGGCGCAGTAGATTCCGAGTTAGATTCCGAGTTATGATGTAGGCGCAGTAGATTCCGAGTTAGATTCCGAGTTATGATGTAGGCGCAGTAGATTCCGAATTATGATGTAGGCGCAGTAGATTCCGAGTTAGATTCCGAGTTATGATGTAGGCGCAGAATATTCCGAGTTATGATGTAGGCGCAGTAGATTCCGAGTTATGATGTAAGCGCAGTAGATTCCGAGTTAGATTCCGAGTTATGATGTAGGCGCAGTAGATTCCGAGTTGTGATGTAGGCGCAGTAGATTCCGAGTTATGATGTAGGCGCAGTAGATTCCGTGTTAGATTCCGAGTTATGATGTAGGCGCAGTAGATTCCGAGTTAGATTCCGAGTTATGATGTAGGCGCAGTAGATTCCGAGTAGATGCCAAGTTATGATGTAGGCGCAGTAGATTCCGAGTTATGATGTAGGCGCAGTAGATTCCGAGTTAGATTCCGAGTTATGATGTAGGCGCAGTAGATTCCGAGTTAGATTCCGAGTTATGATGTAGGCGCAGTAGATTCTGAGTTAGAATCCGAGTTATGATGTAGGCGCAGTAGATTCCGAGTTATGATGTAGGCGCAGTAGATTCCGAGTTATGATGTAGGCGCAGTAGATTCCGAGTTAGATTCAGAGTTATGATGTAGGCGCAGTAGATTCCGAGTTAGATTCCGAGTTATGATGTAGGCACAGTAGATTCCGAGTTATGATGTAGGCGCAGTAGATTACGAGTTATGATGTAGGTGCAGTAGATTCCGGGTTAGATTCCGAGTTATGATGTAGGCGCAGTAGATTCCGAGTTATGATGTAGGCGCAGTAGATTCAGGGTTAGATTCCGAGTTATGATGTAGGCGCAGTAGATTCCGAGTTAGATTCGGAGTTATGATGTAGGCGCAGTAGATTCCGAGTTAGATTCCGAGTTATGATGTAGGCGCAGTAGATTCCGAGTTAGATTCCAAGTTATGATGTAGGCGCAGTAGATTCCGAGTTAGATTCTGAGTTATGATGTAGGCGCAGTAGATTCCGAGTTATGATGTAGGCGCAGTAGATTCCGAGTTAGATTCCGAGTTATGATGTAGGCGCAGTAGATTCCGAGTTATGATGTAGGCGCAGTAGATTCCGAGTTAGATTCCGAGTTATGATGTAGGCGCAGTAGATTCCGAGTTAGATTCCGAGTTATGATGTAGGCGCAGTAGATTCCGAGTTATGATGTAGGCGCAGTAGATTCCGAGTTAGATTCCGAGTTATGATGTAGGTGCAGTAGATTCTGAGTAGATTCCGAGTTATTATGTAGGCGCAGTAGATTCCGAGTTATGATGTAGGCGCAGTAGATTCCGAGTTAGATTCCGAGTTATGATGTAGGCGCAGTAGATTCCGAGTTATGATGTAGGCGCAGTAGATTCCGAGTTAGATTCCGTGTTATGATGTAGGCGCAGTAGATTCCGAGTTAGATTCCGAGTTATGATGTAGGCGCAGTAGATTCCGAGTTAGAATCCGAGTTATGATGTAGGCGCAGTAGATTCCGAGTTATGATGTAGGCGCAGTAGATTCCGAGTTATGATGTAGGCGCAGTAGATTCCGAGTTATGGTGTAGGCGCAGTAGATTCCGAGTTAGATTCCGAGTTATGATGTAGGCGCAGTAGATTCCGAGTTAGATTCCGAGTTATGATGTAGGCGCAGTAGATTCCGAGTTAGATTCCGAGTTATGATGTAGGCACAGTAGATTCCGAGTTATGATGTAGGCGCAGTAGATTCCGAGTTATGATGTAGGTGCAGTAGATTCCGGGTTAGATTCCGAGTTATGATGTAGGCGCAGTAGATTCCGAGTTATGATGTAGGCGCAGTAGATTCAGGGTTAGATTCCGAGTTATGATGTAGGCGCAGTATATTCCGAGTTAGATTCCGAGTTATGATGTAGGCGCAGTAGATTCCGAGTTAGATTCCGAGTTATGATGTAGGCGCAGTAGATTCCGAGTTATGATGTAGGCGCAGTAGATTCCGAGTTAGATTCCGAGTTATGATGTAGGCGCAGTAGATTCCGAGTTATGATGTAGGCGCAGTAGATTCCGAGTTATGATGTAGGCGCAGTAGATTCCGAGTTAGATTCCGAGTTATGATGTAGGCGCAGTAGATTCCGAGTTATGATGTAGGCGCAGTAGATTCCGAGTTAGATTCCGAGTTATGATGTAGGCGCAGTAGATTCCGAGTTAGTTTCCGAGTTATGATGTAGGCGCAGTAGATTCCGAGTTAGATGCCGAGTTATGATGTAGACGCAGTAGATTCCGAGTTATGATGTAGGCGCAGTAGATTCCGAGTTAGATTCCGAGTTATGATGTATTCGCAGTAGATTCCGAGTTAGATTCCGAGTTATGATGTAGGCGCAGTAGATTCTGAGTTAGAATCCGAGTTATGATGTAGGCGCACTAGATTCCGAGTTATGATGTAGGCGCAGTAGATTCCGAGTTATGATGTAGGCGCAGTAGATTCCGAGTTAGATTCCGAGTTATGATGTAGGCGCAGTAGATTCCGAGTTAGATTCAGAGTTATGATGTAGGCGCAGTAGATTCCGAGTTAGATTCCGAGTTATGATGTAGGCACAGTAGTTTCCGAGTTATGATGTAGGCGCAGTAGATTACGAGTTATGATGTAGGTGCAGTAGATTCCGGGTTAGATTCCGAGTTATGATGTAGGCGCAGTAGATTCCGAGTTATGATGTAGGCGCAGTAGATTCAGGGTTAGATTCCGAGTTATGATGTAGGCGCAGTAGATTCCGAGTTAGATTCGGAGTTATGATGTAGGCGCAGTAGATTCCGAGTTAGATTCCGAGTTATGATGTAGGCGCAGTAGATTCCGAGTTAGATGCCGAGTTATGATGTAGGCGCAGTAGATTCCGAGTTAGATTCCAAGATATGATGTAGGCGCAGTAGATTCCGAGTTAGATTCTGAGTTATGATGTAGGCGCAGTAGATTCCGAGTTATGATGTAGGTGCAGTAGAATCCGAGTTAGCTTCCGAGTTATGATGTAGGCGCAGTAGATTCCGAGTTATGATGTAGGCGCAGTAGATTCCGAGTTAGATTCCGAGTTATGATGTAGGCGCAGTAGATTCCGAGTTAGATTCCGAGTTATGATGTAGGCGCAGTAGATTCCGAGTTATGATGTAGGCGCAGTAGATTCCGAGTTAGATTCCGAGTTATGATGTAGGTGCAGTAGATTCTGAGTAGATTCCGAGTTATTATGTAGGCGCAGTAGATTCCGAGTTATGATGTAGGCGCAGTAGATTCCGAGTTAGATTCCGAGTTATGATGTAGGCGCAGTAGATTCCGAGTTATTATGTAGGCGCAGTAGATTCCGAGTTAGATTCTGAGTTATGATGTAGGCGCAGTAGATTCCGAGTTAGATTCCGAGTTATGATGTAGGCGCAGTAGATTCCGAGTTAGAATCCGAGTTATGATGTAGGCGCAGTAGATTCCGAGTTATGATGTAGGCGCAGTAGATTCCGAGTTATGATGTAGGCGCAGTAGATTCAGGGTTAGATTCCGAGTTATGATGTACGCGCAGTAGATTCCGAGTTAGATTCCGAGTTATGATGTAGGCGCAGTAGATTCCGAGTTAGATTCCGAGTTATGATGTAGGCACAGTAGATTCCGAGTTATGATGTAGTCGCAGTAGATTCCGAGTTATGATGTAGGTGCAGTAGATTCCGGGTTAGATTCCGAGTTATGATGTAGGCGCAGTAGATTCCGAGTTATGATGTAGGCGCAGTAGATTCAGGGTTAGATTCCGAGTTATGATGTAGGCGCAGTAGATTCCGAGTTAGATTCCGAGTTATGATGTAGGCGCAGTAGATTCCGAGTTAGATTCCGAGTTATGATGTAGGCGCAGTAGATTCCGAGTTATGATGTAGGCGCAGTAGATTCCGAGTTAGATTCCGAGTTATGATGTAGGCGCAGTATATTCCGAGTTGTGATGTAGGCGCAGTAGATTCCGAGTTATGATGTAGGCGCAGTAGATTCCGAGTTAGATTCCGAGTTATGATGTAGGCGCAGTAGATTCCGAGTTAGATTCCGAGTTATGATGTAGGCGCAGTAGATTCCGAGTTATGATGTAGGCACAGTAGATTCCGAGTTAGATTCCGAGTTATGATGTAGGCGCAGTAGATTCCGAGTTAGATTCCGAGTTATGATGTAGGCGCAGTAGATTCCGAGTTAGATGCCGAGTTCTGATGTATGCGCAGTAGATTCCGAGTTATGATGTAGGCGCAGTAGATTCCGAGTTAGATTCCGAGTTATGATGTAGGCGCAGTAGATTCCGAGTTATGATGTAGGCGCAGTAGATTCCGAGTTAGATTCCGAGTTATGATGTAGGCGCAGTAGATTCCGAGTTAGATTCCGAGTTATGATGTAGGCGCAGTAGATTCCGAGTTTGATTCCGAGTTATGATGTAGGCGCAGTAGATTCTGAGTAGATTCCGAGTTATTATGTAGGCACAGTAGATTCCGAGTTATGATGTAGGCGCAGTAGATTCCGAGTTAGATTCCGAGTAATGATGTAGGCGCAGTAGATTCCGAGTTATGATGTAGGCGCAGTAGATTCCGAGTTAGATTCCGAGTTATGATGTAGGCGCAGTAGATTCCGAGTTAGATTCCGAGTTATGATGTAGGCGCAGTAGATTCCATGTTAGAATCCGAGTTATGATGTAGGCGCAGTAGATTCCGAGTTATGATGTAGGCGCAGTAGATTCCGAGTTAGATTCCGAGTTATGATGTAGGCGCAGTAGATTCCGAGTTAGATTCCGAGTTATGATGTAGGCGCAGTAGATTCCGAGTTAGATTCCGAGTTATGATGTAGGCACAGTAGATTCCGAGTTATGATGTAGGCGCAGTAGATTCCGAGTTATGATGTAGGCGCAGTAGATTCCGGGTTAGATTCCGAGTTATGATGTAGGCGCAGTAGATTCCGAGTTATGATGTAGGCGCAGTAGATTCAGGGTTAGATTCCGAGTTATGATGTAGGCGCAGTAGATTCCGAGTTAGATTCGGAGTTATGATGTAGGCGCAGTAGATTCCGAGTTAGATTCCGAGTTATGATGTAGGCGCAGTAGATTCCGAGTTAGATTCCGAGTTATGATGTAGGCGCAGTAGATTCCGAGTTAGATTCTGAGTTATGATGTAGGCGCAGTAGATTCCGAGTTATGATGTAGGCGCAGTAGATTCCGAGTTATGATGTAGGTGCAGTAGATTCCGGGTTAGATTCCGAGTTATGATGTAGGCGCAGTAGATTCCGAGTTATGATGTAGGCGCAGTAGATTCAGGGTTAGATTCCGAGTTATGATGTAGGCGCAGTAGATTCCGAGTTAGATTCCGAGTTATGATGTAGGCGCAGTAGATTCCGAGTTAGATTCCGAGTTATGATGTAGGCGCAGTAGATTCCGAGTTATGATGTAGGCGCTGTAGATTCCGAGTTAGATTCCGAGTTATGATGTAGGCGCAGTAGATTCCGAGTTGTGATGTAGGCGCAGTAGATTCCGAGTTATGATGTAGGCGCAGTAGATTCCGAGTTAGATTCCGAGTTATGATGTAGGCGCAGTAGATTCCGAGTTAGATTCCGAGTTATGATGTAGGCGCAGTAGATTCCGAGTTAGATTCCGAGTTATGATGTAGGCGCAGTAGATTCCGAGTTAGATTCCGAGTTATGATGTAGGCGCAGTAGATTGCGAGTTTGATGCCGAGTTATGATGTAGGCGCAGTAGATTCCGAGTTAGATTCCGAGTTATGATGTAGGCGCAGTAGATTCCGAGTTAGATTCTGAGTTATGATGTAGGCGCAGTAGATTCCGAGTTAGATTCTGAGTTATGATGTAGGCGCAGTAGATTCCGAGTTATGATGTAGGCGCAGTAGATTCCGAGTTAGATTCCGAGTTATGATGTAGGCGCAGTAGATTCGGAGTTATGATGTAGGCGCAGTAGATTCCGAGTTAGATGCCGAGTTATGATGTAGGCGCAGTAGATTCCGAGTTAGATTCCAAGTTATGATGTAGGCGCAGTAGATTCCGAGTTAGATGCCGAGTTATGATGTAGGCGCAGTAGATTCCGAGTTAGATTCCGAGTTATGATGTAGGTGCAGTAGATTCCGAGTTAGATTCCGAGTTATGATGTAGGCGCAGTAGATTCCGAGTTATGATGTAGGCGCAGTAGATTCCGAGTTAGATTCCGAGTTATAATGTAGGCGCAGTAGATTCCGAGTTAGATTCCGAGTTATGATGTAGGCGCAGTAGATTCCGAGTTATGATGTAGGCGCAGTAGATTCCGAGTTAGATTCCGAGTTATGATGTAGGTGCAGTAGATTCTGAGTAGATTCCGAGTTATTATGTAGGCGCAGTAGATTCCGAGTTATGATGTAGGCGCAGTAGATTCCGAGTTAGATTCCGAGTTATGATGTAGGCGCAGTAGATTCCGAGTTATTATGTAGGCGCAGTAGATTCCGAGTTAGATTCCGAGTTATGATGTAGGCGCAGTAGATTCCGAGTTAGATTCCGAGTTATGATGTAGGCGCAGTAGATTCCGAGTTAGAATCCGAGTTATGATGTAGGCGCAGTAGATTCCGAGTTATGATGTAGGCGCAGTAGATTCCGAGTTATGATGTAGGCGCAGTAGATTCAGGGTTAGATTCCGAGTTATGATGTAGGCGCAGTAGATTCCAAGTTAGATTCCGAGTTATGATGTAGGCGCAGTAGATTCCGAGTTAGATTCCGAGTTATGATGTAGGCACAGTAGATTCCGAGTTATGATGTAGGCGCAGTAGATTCCGAGTTATGATGTAGGTGCAGTAGATTCCGGGTTAGATTCCGAGTTATGATGTAGGCGCAGTAGATTCCGAATTATGATGTAGGCGCAGTAGATTCAGGGTTAGATTCCGAGTTATGATGTAGGCGCAGTAGATTCCGAGTTATGATGTAGGCGCAGTAGATTCCGAGTTAGATTCCGAGTTATGATGTAGGCGCAGTAGATTCCGAGTTAGATTCCGAGTTATGATGTAGGCGCAGTAGATTCCGAGTTATGATGTAGGCGCAGTAGATTCCGAGTTAGATTCCGAGTTATGATGTAGGCGCAGTAGATTCCGAGTTAGATTCCGAGTTATGATGTAGGCGCAGTAGATTCCGAGTTAGATGCCGAGTTATGATGTAGGCGCAGTAGATTCCGAGTTAGATTCCGAGTTATGATGTAGGCGCAGTAGATTCCGAGTTAGATTCTGAGTTATGATGTAGGCGCAGTAGATTCCGAGTTATGATGTAGGCGCAGTAGATTCCGAGTTAGATTCCGAGTTATGATGTAGGCGCAGTAGATTCCGAGTTATGATGTATGCGCAGTAGATTCCGAGTTAGATTCCGAGTTATGATGTAGGCGCAGTAGATTCCGAGTTAGATTCCGAGTTATGATGTAGGCGCAGTAGATTACGAGTTATGATGTAGGCGCAGTAGATTCCGAGTTAGATTCCGAGTTATGATGTAGGCGCAGTAGATTCTGAGTAGATTCCGAGTTATTATGTAGGCGCAGTAGATTCCGAGTTATGATGTAGGCGCAGTAGATTCCGAGTTAGATTCCGAGTTATGATGTAGGCGCAGTAGATTCCGAGTTATGATGTAGGCGCAGTAGATTCCGAGTTAGATTCCGAGTTATGATGTAGGCGCAGTAGATTCCGAGTTAGATTCCGAGTTATGATGTAGGCGCAGTAGATTCCATGTTAGAATCCGAGTTATGATGTAGGCGCAGTAGATTCCGAGTTATGATGTAGGCGCAGTAGATTCCGAGTTATGATGTAGGCGCAGTAGATTCCGAGTTAGATTCCGAGTTATGATGTAGGCGCAGTAGATTCCGAGTTAGATTCCGAGTTATGATGTAGGCGCAGTAGATTCCGAGATAGATTCCGAGTTATGATGTAGGCACAGTAGATTCCGAGTTATGATGTAGGCGCAGTAGATTACGAGTTATGATGTAGGTGCAGTAGATTCCGGGTTAGATTCCGAGTTATGATGTAGGCGCAGTAGATTCCGAGTTATGATGTAGGCGCAGTAGATTCCGAGTTAGATTCCGAGTTATGATGTAGGCGCAGTAGATTCCGAGTTAGATTCCGAGTTATGATGTAGGCGCAGTAGATTCCATGTTAGAATCCGAGTTATGATGTAGGCGCAGTAGATTCCGAGTTATGATGTAGGCGCAGTAGATTCCGAGTTATGATGTAGGCGCAGTAGATTCCGAGTTAGATTCCGAGTTATGATGTAGGCGCAGTAGATTCCGAGTTAGATTCCGAGTTATGATGTAGGCGCAGTAGATTCCGAGATAGATTCCGAGTTATGATGTAGGCACAGTAGATTCCGAGTTATGATGTAGGCGCAGTAGATTACGAGTTATGATGTAGGTGCAGTAGATTCCGGGTTAGATTCCGAGTTATGATGTAGGCGCAGTAGATTCCGAGTTATGATGTAGGCGCAGTAGATTCAGGGTTAGATTCCGAGTTATGATGTAGGCGCAGTAGATTCCGAAGTAGATTCGGAGTTATGATGTAGGCGCAGTAGATTCCGAGTTAGATTCCGAGTTATGATGTAGGCGCAGTAGATTCCGAGTTAGATTCCGAGTTATGATGTAGGCGCAGTAGATTCCGAGTTAGATTCCGAGTTATGATGTAGGCACAGTAGATTCCGAGTAATGATGTAGGCGCAGTAGATTCCGAGTTATGATGTAGGTGCAGTAGATTCCGGGTTAGATTCCGAGTTATGATGTAGGCGCAGTAGATTCCGAGTTATGATGTAGGCGCAGTAGATTCAGGGTTAGATTCCGAGTTATGATGTAGGCGCAGTAGATTCCGAGTTAGATTCCGAGTTATGATGTAGGCGCAGTAGATTCCGAGTTAGATTCCGAGTTATGATGTAGGCGCAGTAGATTCCGAGTTATGATGTAGGAGCAGTAGATTCCGAGTTAGATTCCGAGTTATGATGTAGGCGCAGTAGATTCCGAGTTGTGATGTAGGCGCAGTAGATTCCGAGTTATGATGTAGGCGCAGTAGATTCCGAGTTAGATTCCGAGTTATGATGTAGGCGCAGTAGATTCCGAGTTATGATGTAGGCGCAGTAGATTCCGAGTTAGATTCCGAGTTATGATGTAGGCGCAGTAGATTCCGAGTTAGATTCCGAGTTATGATGTAGGCGCAGTAGATTGCGAGTTTGATGCCGAGTTATGATGTAGGCGCAGTAGATTCCGAGTTAGATTCCGAGTTATGATGTAGGCGCAGTAGATTCCGAGTTAGATTCTGAGTTATGATGTAGACGCAGTAGATTCCGAGTTATGATGTAGGCGCAGTAGATTCCGAGTTAGATTCCGAGTTATGATGTAGGCGCAGTAGATTCCGAGTTATGATGTATGCGCAGTAGATTCCGAGTTAGATTCCGAGTTATGATGTAGGCGCAGTAGATTCCGAGTTAGATTCCGAGTTATGATGTAGGCGCAGTAGATTCCGAGTTATGATGTAGGCGCAGTAGATTCCGAGTTAGATTCCGAGTTATGATGTAGGCGCAGTAGATTCTGAGTAGATTCCGAGTTATTATGTAGGCGCAGTAGATTCCGAGTTATGATGTAGGCGCAGTAGATTCAGGGTTAGATTCCGAGTTATGATGTAGGCGCAGTAGATTCCGAGTTAGATTCCGAGTTATGATGTAGGCGCAGTAGATTCCGAGTTAGATTCCGAGTTATGATGTAGGCACAGTAGATTCCGAGTTATGATGTAGGCGCAGTAGATTCCGAGTTATGATGTAGGTGCAGTAGATTCCGGGTTAGATTCCGAGTTATGATGTAGGCGCAGTAGATTCCGAATTATGATGTAGGCGCAGTAGATTCAGGGTTAGATTCCGAGTTATGATGTAGGTGCAGTAGATTCCGAGTTATGATGTAGGCGCAGTAGATTCCGAGTTAGATTCCGAGTTATGATGTAGGCGCAGTAGATTCCGAGTTGTGATGTAGGCGCAGTAGATTCCGAGTTATGATGTAGGCGCAGTAGATTCCGAGTTAGATTCCGAGTTATGATGTAGGCGCAGTAGATTCCGAGTTAGATTCCGAGTTATGATGTAGGCGCAGTAGATTCCGAGTTAGATTCCGAGTTATGATGTAGGCGCAGTAGATTCCGAGTTAGATGCCGAGTTCTGATGTATGCGCAGTAGATTCCGAGTTATGATGTAGGCGCAGTAGATTCCGAGTTAGATTCCGAGTTATGATGTAGGCGCAGTAGATTCCGAGTTAGATTCCGAGTTATGATGTAGGCGCAGTAGATTCCGAGTTTGATTCCGAGTTATGATGTAGGCGCAGTAGATTCTGAGTAGATTCCGAGTTATTATGTAGGCGCAGTAGATTCCGAGTTATGATGTAGGCGCAGTAGATTCCGAGTTAGATTCCGAGTTATGATGTAGGCGCAGTAGATTCCGAGTTATGATGTAGGCGCAGTAGATTCCGAGTTAGATTCCGAGTTATGACGTAGGCGCAGTAGATTCCGAGTTAGATTCCGAGTTATGATGTAGGCGCAGTAGATTCCATGTTAGAATCCGAGTTATGATGTAGGCGCAGTAGATTCCGAGTTATGATGTAGGCGCAGTAGATTCCGAGTTATGATGTAGGCGCAGTAGATTCCGAGTTAGATTCCGAGTTATGATGTAGGCGCAGTAGATTCCGAGTTAGATTCCGAGTTATGATGTAGGCGCAGTAGATTCCGAGTTAGATTCCGAGTTATGATGTAGGCACAGTAGATTCCGAGTTATGATGTAGGCGCAGTAGATTACGAGTTATGATGTAGGTGCAGTAGATTCCGGGTTAGATTCCGAGTTATGATGTAGGCGCAGTAGATTCCGAGTTATGAAGTAGGCGCAGTAGATTCAGGGTTAGATTCCGAGTTATGATGTAGGCGCAGTAGATTCCGAGTTAGATTCGGAGTTATGATGTAGGCGCAGTAGATTCCAAGTTAGATTCCGAGTTATGATGTAGGCGCAGTAGATTCCGAGTTAGATTCCGAGTTATGATGTAGGCGCAGTAGATTCCGAGTTAGATTCCGAGTTATGATGTAGGCACAGTAGATTCCGAGTTATGATGTAGGCGCAGTAGATTCCGAGTTATGATGTAGGTGCAGTAGATTCCGGGTTAGATTCCGAGTTATGATGTAGGCGCAGTAGATTCCGAGTTATGATGTAGGCGCAGTAGATTCAGGGTTAGATTCCGAGTTATGATGTAGGCGCAGTAGATTCCGAGTTAGATTCCGAGTTATGATGTAGGCGCAGTATATTCCGAGTTAAATTCCGAGTTATGATGTAGGCGCAGTAGATTCCGAGTTATGATGTAGGCGCTGTAGATTCCGAGTTAGATTCCGAGTTATGATGTAGGCGCAGTAGATTCCGAGTTGTGATGTAGGCGCAGTAGATTCCGAGTTATGATGTAGGCGCAGTAGATTCCGAGTTAGATTCCGAGTTATGATGTAGGCGCAGTAGATTCCGAGTTAGATTCCGAGTTATGATGTAGGCGCAGTAGATTGCGAGTTTGATGCCGAGTTATGATGTAGGCGCAGTAGATTCCGAGTTAGATTCCGAGTTATGATGTAGGCGCAGTAGATTCAGGGTTAGATTCCGAGTTATGATGTAGGCGCAGTAGATTCCGAGTTAGATTCCGAGTTATGATGTAGGCGCAGTAGATTCCGAGTTAGATTCCGAGTTATGATGTAGGCGCAGTAGATTCCGAGTTATGATGTAGGAGCAGTAGATTCCGAGTTAGATTCCGAGTTATGATGTAGGCGCAGTAGATTCCGAGTTGTGATGTAGGCGCAGTAGATTCCGAGTTATGATGTAGGCGCAGTAGATTCCGAGTTAGATTCCGAGTTATGATGTAGGCGCAGTAGATTCCGAGTTAGATTCCGAGTTATGATGTAGGCGCAGTAGATTCCGAGTTATGATGTAGGCGCAGTAGATTCCGAGTTAGATTCCGAGTTATGATGTAGGCGCAGTAGATTCCGAGTTAGATTCCGAGTTATGATGTAGGCGCAGTAGATTGCGAGTTTGATGCCGAGTTATGATGTAGGCGCAGTAGATTCCGAGTTAGATTCCGAGTTATGATGTAGGCGCAGTAGATTCCGAGTTAGATTCTGAGTTATGATGTAGGCGCAGTAGATTCCGAGTTATGATGTAGGCGCAGTAGATTCCGAGTTAGATTCCGAGTTATGATGTAGGCGCAGTAGATTCCGAGTTATGATGTATGCGCAGTAGATTCCGAGTTAGATTCCGAGTTATGATGTAGGCGCAGTAGATTCCGAGTTAGATTCCGAGTTATGATGTAGGCGCAGTAGATTCCGAGTTATGATGTAGGCGCAGTAGATTCCGAGTTAGATTCCGAGTTATGATGTAGGCGCAGTAGATTCTGAGTAGATTCCGAGTTATTATGTAGGCGCAGTAGATTCCGAGTTATGATGTAGGCGCAGTAGATTCAGGGTTAGATTCCGAGTTATGATGTAGGCGCAGTAGATTCCGAGTTAGATTCCGAGTTATGATGTAGGCGCAGTAGATTCCGAGTTAGATTCCGAGTTATGATGTAGGCACAGTAGATTCCGAGTTATGATGTAGGCGCAGTAGATTCCGAGTTATGATGTAGGTGCAGTAGATTCCGGGTTAGATTCCGAGTTATGATGTAGGCGCAGTAGATTCCGAATTATGATGTAGGCGCAGTAGATTCAGGGTTAGATTCCGAGTTATGATGTAGGCGCAGTAGATTCCGAGTTATGATGTAGGCGCAGTAGATTCCGAGTTAGATTCCGAGTTATGATGTAGGCGCAGTAGATTCCGAGTTGTGATGTAGGCGCAGTAGATTCCGAGTTATGATGTAGGCGCAGTAGATTCCGAGTTAGATTCCGAGTTATGATGTAGGCGCAGTAGATTCCGAGTTAGATTCCGAGTTATGATGTAGGCGCAGTAGATTCCGAGTTAGATTCCGAGTTATGATGTAGGCGCAGTAGATTCCGAGTTATGATGTAGGCGCAGTAGATTCCGAGTTAGATTCCGAGTTATGATGTAGGTGCAGTAGATTCTGAGTAGATTCCGAGTTATTATGTAGGCGCAGTAGATTCCGAGTTATGATGTAGGCGCAGTAGATTCCGAGTTAGATTCCGAGTTATGATGTAGGCGCAGTAGATTCCGAGTTATTATGTAGGCGCAGTAGATTCCGAGTTAGATTCTGAGTTATGATGTAGGCGCAGTAGATTCCGAGTTAGATTCCGAGTTATGATGTAGGCGCAGTAGATTCCGAGTTAGAATCCGAGTTATGATGTAGGCGCAGTAGATTCCGAGTTATGATGTAGGCGCAGTAGATTCCGAGTTATGATGTAGGCGCAGTAGATTCAGGGTTAGATTCCGAGTTATGATGTACGCGCAGTAGATTCCGAGTTAGATTCCGAGTTATGATGTAGGCGCAGTAGATTCCGAGTTAGATTCCGAGTTATGATGTAGGCACAGTAGATTCCGAGTTATGATGTAGTCGCAGTAGATTCCGAGTTATGATGTAGGTGCAGTAGATTCCGGGTTAGATTCCGAGTTATGATGTAGGCGCAGTAGATTCCGAGTTATGATGTAGGCGCAGTAGATTCAGGGTTAGATTCCGAGTTATGATGTAGGCGCAGTAGATTCCGAGTTAGATTCCGAGTTATGATGTAGGCGCAGTAGATTCCGAGTTAGATTCCGAGTTATGATGTAGGCGCAGTAGATTCCGAGTTATGATGTAGGCGCAGTAGATTCCGAGTTAGATTCCGAGTTATGATGTAGGCGCAGTATATTCCGAGTTGTGATGTAGGCGCAGTAGATTCCGAGTTATGATGTAGGCGCAGTAGATTCCGAGTTAGATTCCGAGTTATGATGTAGGCGCAGTAGATTCCGAGTTAGATTCCGAGTTATGATGTAGGCGCAGTAGATTCCGAGTTATGATGTAGGCACAGTAGATTCCGAGTTAGATTCCGAGTTATGATGTAGGCGCAGTAGATTCCGAGTTAGATTCCGAGTTATGATGTAGGCGCAGTAGATTCCGAGTTAGATGCCGAGTTCTGATGTATGCGCAGTAGATTCCGAGTTATGATGTAGGCGCAGTAGATTCCGAGTTAGATTCCGAGTTATGATGTAGGCGCAGTAGATTCCGAGTTATGATGTAGGCGCAGTAGATTCCGAGTTAGATTCCGAGTTATGATGTAGGCGCAGTAGATTCCGAGTTAGATTCCGAGTTATGATGTAGGCGCAGTAGATTCCGAGTTTGATTCCGAGTTATGATGTAGGCGCAGTAGATTCTGAGTAGATTCCGAGTTATTATGTAGGCACAGTAGATTCCGAGTTATGATGTAGGCGCAGTAGATTCCGAGTTAGATTCCGAGTAATGATGTAGGCGCAGTAGATTCCGAGTTATGATGTAGGCGCAGTAGATTCCGAGTTAGATTCCGAGTTATGATGTAGGCGCAGTAGATTCCGAGTTAGATTCCGAGTTATGATGTAGGCGCAGTAGATTCCATGTTAGAATCCGAGTTATGATGTAGGCGCAGTAGATTCCGAGTTATGATGTAGGCGCAGTAGATTCCGAGTTAGATTCCGAGTTATGATGTAGGCGCAGTAGATTCCGAGTTAGATTCCGAGTTATGATGTAGGCGCAGTAGATTCCGAGTTAGATTCCGAGTTATGATGTAGGCACAGTAGATTCCGAGTTATGATGTAGGCGCAGTAGATTACGAGTTATGATGTAGGTGCAGTAGATTCCGGGTTAGATTCCGAGTTATGATGTAGGCGCAGTAGATTCCGAGTTATGATGTAGGCGCAGTAGATTCAGGGTTAGATTCCGAGTTATGATGTAGGCGCAGTAGATTCCGAGTTAGATTCGGAGTTATGATGTAGGCGCAGTAGATTCCGAGTTAGATTCCGAGTTATGATGTAGGCGCAGTAGATTCCGAGTTAGATTCCGAGTTATGATGTAGGCGCAGTAGATTCCGAGTTAGATTCTGAGTTATGATGTAGGCACAGAAGATTCCGAGTTATGATGTAGGCGCAGTAGATTCCGAGTTATGATGTAGGTGCAGTAGATTCCGGGTTAGATTCCGAGTTATGATGTAGGCGCAGTAGATTCCGAGTTATGATGTAGGCGCAGTAGATTCAGGGTTAGATTCCGTATTATGATGTAGGCGCAGTAGATTCCGAGTTAGATTCCGAGTTATGATGTAGGCGCAGTAGATTCCGAGTTAGATTCCGAGTTATGATGTAGGCGCAGTAGATTCCGAGTTATGATGTAGGCGCTGTAGATTCCGAGTTAGATTCCGAGTTATGATGTAGGCGCAGTAGATTCCGAGTTGTGATGTAGGCGCAGTAGATTCCGAGTTATGATGTAGGCGCAGTAGATTCCGAGTTAGATTCCGAGTTATGATGTAGGCGCAGTAGATTCCGAGTTAGATTCCGAGTTATGATGTAGGCGCAGTAGATTCCGAGTTAGATTCCGAGTTATGATGTAGGCGCAGTAGATTGCGAGTTTGATGCCGAGTTATGATGTAGGCGCAGTAGATTCCGAGTTAGATTCCGAGTTATGATGTAGGCGCAGTAGATTCCGAGTTAGATTCTGAGTTATGATGTAGGCGCAGTAGATTCCGAGTTAGATTCTGAGTTATGATGTAGGCGCAGTAGATTCCGAGTTATGATGTAGGCGCAGTAGATTCCGAGTTAGATTCCGAGTTATGATGTAGGCGCAGTAGATTCGGAGTTATGATGTAGGCGCAGTAGATTCCGAGTTAGATGCCGAGTTATGATGTAGGCGCAGTAGATTCCGAGTTAGATTCCAAGTTATGATGTAGGCGCAGTAGATTCCGAGTTAGATGCCGAGTTATGATGTAGGCGCAGTAGATTCCGAGTTAGATTCCGAGTTATGATGTAGGTGCAGTAGATTCCGAGTTAGATTCCGAGTTATGATGTAGGCGCAGTAGATTCCGAGTTATGATGTAGGCGCAGTAGATTCCGAGTTAGATTCCGAGTTATGATGTAGGCGCAGTAGATTCCGAGTTAGATTCCGAGTTATGATGTAGGCGCAGTAGATTCCGAGTTATGATGTAGGCGCAGTAGATTCCGAGTTAGATTCCGAGTTATGATGTAGGTGCAGTAGATTCTGAGTAGATTCCGAGTTATTATGTAGGCGCAGTAGATTCCGAGTTATGATGTAGGCGCAGTAGATTCCGAGTTAGATTCCGAGTTATGATGTAGGCGCAGTAGATTCCGAGTTATTATGTAGGCGCAGTAGATTCCGAGTTAGATTCCGAGTTATGATGTAGGCGCAGTAGATTCCGAGTTAGATTCCGAGTTATGATGTAGGCGCAGTAGATTCCGAGTTAGAATCCGAGTTATGATGTAGGCGCAGTAGATTCCGAGTTATGATGTAGGCGCAGTAGATTCCGAGTTATGATGTAGGCGCAGTAGATTCAGGGTTAGATTCCGAGTTATGATGTAGGCGCAGTAGATTCCAAGTTAGATTCCGAGTTATGATGTAGGCGCAGTAGATTCCGAGTTAGATTCCGAGTTATGATGTAGGCACAGTAGATTCCGAGTTATGATGTAGGCGCAGTAGATTCCGAGTTATGATGTAGGTGCAGTAGATTCCGGGTTAGATTCCGAGTTATGATGTAGGCGCAGTAGATTCCGAATTATGATGTAGGCGCAGTAGATTCAGGGTTAGATTCCGAGTTATGATGTAGGCGCAGTAGATTCCGAGTTATGATGTAGGCGCAGTAGATTCCGAGTTAGATTCCGAGTTATGATGTAGGCGCAGTAGATTCCGAGTTAGATTCCGAGTTATGATGTAGGCGCAGTAGATTCCGAGTTATGATGTAGGCGCAGTAGATTCCGAGTTAGATTCCGAGTTATGATGTAGGCGCAGTAGATTCCGAGTTAGATTCCGAGTTATGATGTAGGCGCAGTAGATTCCGAGTTAGATGCCGAGTTATGATGTAGGCGCAGTAGATTCCGAGTTAGATTCCGAGTTATGATGTAGGCGCAGTAGATTCCGAGTTAGATTCTGAGTTATGATGTAGGCGCAGTAGATTCCGAGTTATGATGTAGGCGCAGTAGATTCCGAGTTAGATTCCGAGTTATGATGTAGGCGCAGTAGATTCCGAGTTATGATGTATGCGCAGTAGATTCCGAGTTAGATTCCGAGTTATGATGTAGGCGCAGTAGATTCCGAGTTAGATTCCGAGTTATGATGTAGGCGCAGTAGATTACGAGTTATGATGTAGGCGCAGTAGATTCCGAGTTAGATTCCGAGTTATGATGTAGGCGCAGTAGATTCTGAGTAGATTCCGAGTTATTATGTAGGCGCAGTAGATTCCGAGTTATGATGTAGGCGCAGTAGATTCCGAGTTAGATTCCGAGTTATGATGTAGGCGCAGTAGATTCCGAGTTATGATGTAGGCGCAGTAGATTCCGAGTTAGATTCCGAGTTATGATGTAGGCGCAGTAGATTCCGAGTTAGATTCCGAGTTATGATGTAGGCGCAGTAGATTCCATGTTAGAATCCGAGTTATGATGTAGGCGCAGTAGATTCCGAGTTATGATGTAGGCGCAGTAGATTCCGAGTTATGATGTAGGCGCAGTAGATTCCGAGTTAGATTCCGAGTTATGATGTAGGCGCAGTAGATTCCGAGTTAGATTCCGAGTTATGATGTAGGCGCAGTAGATTCCGAGATAGATTCCGAGTTATGATGTAGGCACAGTAGATTCCGAGTTATGATGTAGGCGCAGTAGATTACGAGTTATGATGTAGGTGCAGTAGATTCCGGGTTAGATTCCGAGTTATGATGTAGGCGCAGTAGATTCCGAGTTATGATGTAGGCGCAGTAGATTCCGAGTTAGATTCCGAGTTATGATGTAGGCGCAGTAGATTCCGAGTTAGATTCCGAGTTATGATGTAGGCGCAGTAGATTCCATGTTAGAATCCGAGTTATGATGTAGGCGCAGTAGATTCCGAGTTATGATGTAGGCGCAGTAGATTCCGAGTTATGATGTAGGCGCAGTAGATTCCGAGTTAGATTCCGAGTTATGATGTAGGCGCAGTAGATTCCGAGATAGATTCCGAGTTATGATGTAGGCACAGTAGATTCCGAGTTATGATGTAGGCGCAGTAGATTACGAGTTATGATGTAGGTGCAGTAGATTCCGGGTTAGATTCCGAGTTATGATGTAGGCGCAGTAGATTCCGAGTTATGATGTAGGCGCAGTAGATTCAGGGTTAGATTCCGAGTTATGATGTAGGCGCAGTAGATTCCGAAGTAGATTCGGAGTTATGATGTAGGCGCAGTAGATTCCGAGTTAGATTCCGAGTTATGATGTAGGCGCAGTAGATTCCGAGTTAGATTCCGAGTTATGATGTAGGCGCAGTAGATTCCGAGTTAGATTCCGAGTTATGATGTAGGCACAGTAGATTCCGAGTTATGATGTAGGCGCAGTAGATTCCGAGTTATGATGTAGGTGCAGTAGATTCCGGGTTAGATTCCGAGTTATGATGTAGGCGCAGTAGATTCCGAGTTATGATGTAGGCGCAGTAGATTCAGGGTTAGATTCCGAGTTATGATGTAGGCGCAGTAGATTCCGAGTTAGATTCCGAGTTATGATGTAGGCGCAGTAGATTCCGAGTTATGATGTAGGAGCAGTAGATTCCGAGTTAGATTCCGAGTTATGATGTAGGCGCAGTAGATTCCGAGTTGTGATGTAGGCGCAGTAGATTCCGAGTTATGATGTAGGCGCAGTAGATTCCGAGTTAGATTCCGAGTTATGATGTAGGCGCAGTAGATTCCGAGTTAGATTCCGAGTTATGATGTAGGCGCAGTAGATTCCGAGTTATGATGTAGGCGCAGTAGATTCCGAGTTAGATTCCGAGTTATGATGTAGGCGCAGTAGATTCCGAGTTAGATTCCGAGTTATGATGTAGGCGCAGTAGATTGCGAGTTTGATGCCGAGTTATGATGTAGGCGCAGTAGATTCCGAGTTAGATTCCGAGTTATGATGTAGGCGCAGTAGATTCCGAGTTAGATTCTGAGATATGATGTAGGCGCAGTAGATTCCGAGTTATGATGTAGGCGCAGTAGATTCCGAGTTAGATTCCGAGTTATGATGTAGGCGCAGTAGATTCCGAGTTATGATGTATGCGCAGTAGATTCCGAGTTAGATTCCGAGTTATGATGTAGGCGCAGTAGATTCCGAGTTAGATTCCGAGTTATGATGTAGGCGCAGTAGATTCCGAGTTATGATGTAGGCGCAGTAGATTCCGAGTTAGATTCCGAGTTATGATGTAGGCGCAGTAGATTCTGAGTAGATTCCGAGTTATTATGTAGGCGCAGTAGATTCCGAGTTATGATGTAGGCGCAGTAGATTCAGGGTTAGATTCCGAGTTATGATGTAGGCGCAGTAGATTCCGAGTTAGATTCCGAGTTATGATGTAGGCGCAGTAGATTCCGAGTTAGATTCCGAGTTATGATGTAGGCACAGTAGATTCCGAGTTATGATGTAGGCGCAGTAGATTCCGAGTTATGATGTAGGTGCAGTAGATTCCGGGTTAGATTCCGAGTTATGATGTAGGCGCAGTAGATTCCGAATTATGATGTAGGCGCAGTAGATTCAGGGTTAGATTCCGAGTTATGATGTAGGCGCAGTAGATTCCGAGTTATGATGTAGGCGCAGTAGATTCCGAGTTAGATTCCGAGTTATGATGTAGGCGCAGTAGATTCCGAGTTGTGATGTAGGCGCAGTAGATTCCGAGTTATGATGTAGGCGCAGTAGATTCCGAGTTAGATTCCGAGTTATGATGTAGGCGCAGTAGATTCCGAGTTAGATTCCGAGTTATGATGTAGGCGCAGTAGATTCCGAGTTAGATTCCGAGTTATGATGTAGGCGCAGTAGATTCCGAGTTAGATGCCGAGTTCTGATGTATGCGCAGTAGATTCCGAGTTATGATGTAGGAGCAGTAGATTCCGAGTTAGATTCCGAGTTATGATGTAGGCGCAGTAGATTCCGAGTTAGATTCCGAGTTATGATGTAGGCGCAGTAGATTCCGAGTTTGATTCCGAGTTATGATGTAGGCGCAGTAGATTCTGAGTAGATTCCGAGTTATTATGTAGGCGCAGTAGATTCCGAGTTATGATGTAGGCGCAGTAGATTCCGAGTTAGATTCCGAGTTATGATGTAGGCGCAGTAGATTCCGAGTTATGATGTAGGCGCAGTAGATTCCGAGTTAGATTCCGAGTTATGACGTAGGCGCAGTAGATTCCGAGTTAGATTCCGAGTTATGATGTAGGCGCAGTAGATTCCATGTTAGAATCCGAGTTATGATGTAGGCGCAGTAGATTCCGAGTTATGATGTAGGCGCAGTAGATTCCGAGTTATGATGTAGGCGCAGTAGATTCCGAGTTAGATTCCGAGTTATGATGTAGGCGCAGTAGATTCCGAGTTAGATTCCGAGTTATGATGTAGGCGCAGTAGATTCCGAGTTAGATTCCGAGTTATGATGTAGGCACAGTAGATTCCGAGTTATGATGTAGGCGCAGTAGATTACGAGTTATGATGTAGGTGCAGTAGATTCCGGGTTAGATTCCGAGTTATGATGTAGGCGCAGTAGATTCCGAGTTATGATGTAGGCGCAGTAGATTCAGGGTTAGATTCCGAGTTATGATGTAGGCGCAGTAGATTCCGAGTTAGATTCGGAGTTATGATGTAGGCGCAGTAGATTCCAAGTTAGATTCCGAGTTATGATGTAGGCGCAGTAGATTCCGAGTTAGATTCCGAGTTATGATGTAGGCGCAGTAGATTCCGAGTTAGATTCCGAGTTATGATGTAGGCACAGTAGATTCCGAGTTATGATGTAGGCGCAGTAGATTCCGAGTTATGATGTAGGTGCAGTAGATTCCGGGTTAGATTCCGAGTTATGATGTAGGCGCAGTAGATTCCGAGTTATGATGTAGGCGCAGTAGATTCAGGGTTAGATTCCGAGTTATGATGTAGGCGCAGTAGATTCCGAGTTAGATTCCGAGTTATGATGTAGGCGCAGTATATTCCGAGTTAAATTCCGAGTTATGATGTAGGCGCAGTAGATTCCGAGTTATGATGTAGGCGCTGTAGATTCCGAGTTAGATTCCGAGTTATGATGTAGGCGCAGTAGATTGCGAGTTGTGATGTAGGCGCAGTAGATTCCGAGTTATGATGTAGGCGCAGTAGATTCCGAGTTAGATTCCGAGTTATGATGTAGGCGCAGTAGATTCCGAGTTAGATTCCGAGTTATGATGTAGGCGCAGTAGATTGCGAGTTTGATGCCGAGTTATGATGTAGGCGCAGTAGATTCCGAGTTAGATTCCGAGTTATGATGTAGGCGCAGTAGATTCAGGGTTAGATTCCGAGTTATGATGTAGGCGCAGTAGATTCCGAGTTAGATTCCGAGTTATGATGTAGGCGCAGTAGATTCCGAGTTAGATTCCGAGTTATGATGTAGGCGCAGTAGATTCCGAGTTATGATGTAGGAGCAGTAGATTCCGAGTTAGATTCCGAGTTATGATGTAGGCGCAGTAGATTCCGAGTTGTGATGTAGGCGCAGTAGATTCCGAGTTATGATGTAGGCGCAGTAGATTCCGAGTTAGATTCCGAGTTATGATGTAGGCGCAGTAGATTCCGAGTTAGATTCCGAGTTATGATGTAGGCGCAGTAGATTCCGAGTTATGATGTAGGCGCAGTAGATTCCGAGTTAGATTCCGAGTTATGATGTAGGCGCAGTAGATTCCGAGTTAGATTCCGAGTTATGATGTAGGCGCAGTAGATTGCGAGTTTGATGCCGAGTTATGATGTAGGCGCAGTAGATTCCGAGTTAGATTCCGAGTTATGATGTAGGCGCAGTAGATTCCGAGTTAGATTCTGAGTTATGATGTAGGCGCAGTAGATTCCGAGTTATGATGTAGGCGCAGTAGATTCCGAGTTAGATTCCGAGTTATGATGTAGGCGCAGTAGATTCCGAGTTATGATGTATGCGCAGTAGATTCCGAGTTAGATTCCGAGTTATGATGTAGGCGCAGTAGATTCCGAGTTAGATTCCGAGTTATGATGTAGGCGCAGTAGATTCCGAGTTATGATGTAGGCGCAGTAGATTCCGAGTTAGATTCCGAGTTATGATGTAGGCGCAGTAGATTCTGAGTAGATTCCGAGTTATTATGTAGGCGCAGTAGATTCCGAGTTATGATGTAGGCGCAGTAGATTCAGGGTTAGATTCCGAGTTATGATGTAGGCGCAGTAGATTCCGAGTTAGATTCCGAGTTATGATGTAGGCGCAGTAGATTCCGAGTTAGATTCCGAGTTATGATGTAGGCACAGTAGATTCCGAGTTATGATGTAGGCGCAGTAGATTCCGAGTTATGATGTAGGTGCAGTAGATTCCGGGTTAGATTCCGAGTTATGATGTAGGCGCAGTAGATTCCGAATTATGATGTAGGCGCAGTAGATTCAGGGTTAGATTCCGAGTTATGATGTAGGCGCAGTAGATTCCGAGTTATGATGTAGGCGCAGTAGATTCCGAGTTAGATTCCGAGTTATGATGTAGGCGCAGTAGATTCCGAGTTGTGATGTAGGCGCAGTAGATTCCGAGTTATGATGTAGGCGCAGTAGATTCCGAGTTAGATTCCGAGTTATGATGTAGGCGCAGTAGATTCCGAGTTAGATTCCGAGTTATGATGTAGGCGCAGTAGATTCCGAGTTAGATTCCGAGTTATGATGTAGGCGCAGTAGATTCCGAGTTAGATGCCGAGTTCTGATGTATGCGCAGTAGATTCCGAGTTATGATGTAGGCGCAGTAGATTCCGAGTTAGATTCCGAGTTATGATGTAGGCGCAGTAGATTCCGAGTTAGATTCCGAGTTATGATGTAGGCGCAGTAGATTCCGAGTTTGATTCCGAGTTATGATGTAGGCGCAGTAGATTCTGAGTAGATTCCGAGTTATTATGTAGGCGCAGTAGATTCCGAGTTATGATGTAGGCGCAGTAGATTCCGAGTTAGATTCCGAGTTATGATGTAGGCGCAGTAGATTCCGAGTTATGATGTAGGCGCAGTAGATTCCGAGTTAGATTCCGAGTTATGACGTAGGCGCAGTAGATTCCGAGTTAGATTCCGAGTTATGATGTAGGCGCAGTAGATTCTATGTTAGAATCCGAGTTATGATGTAGGCGCAGTAGATTCCGAGTTATGATGTAGGCGCAGTAGATTCCGAGTTATGATGTAGGCGCAGTAGATTCCGAGTTAGATTCCGAGTTATGATGTAGGCGCAGTAGATTCCGAGTTAGATTCCGAGTTATGATGTAGGCGCAGTAGATTCCGAGTTAGATTCCGAGTTATGATGTAGGCACAGTAGATTCCGAGTTATGATGTAGGCGCAGTAGATTACGAGTTATGATGTAGGTGCAGTAGATTCCGGGTTAGATTCCGAGTTATGATGTAGGCGCAGTAGATTCCGAGTTATGATGTAGGCGCAGTAGATTCAGGGTTAGATTCCGAGTTATGATGTAGGCGCAGTAGATTCCGAGTTAGATTCGGAGTTATGATGTAGGCGCAGTAGATTCCAAGTTAGATTCCGAGTTATGATGTAGGCGCAGTAGATTCCGAGTTAGATTCCGAGTTATGATGTAGGCGCAGTAGATTCCGAGTTAGATTCCGAGTTATGATGTAGGCACAGTAGATTCCGAGTTATGATGTAGGCGCAGTAGATTCCGAGTTATGATGTAGGTGCAGTAGATTCCGGGTTAGATTCCGAGTTATGATGTAGGCGCAGTAGATTCCGAGTTATGATGTAGGCGCAGTAGATTCAGGGTTAGATTCCGAGTTATGATGTAGGCGCAGTAGATTCCGAGTTAGATTCCGAGTTATGATGTAGGCGCAGTAGATTCCGAGTTAGATTCCGAGTTATGATGTAGGCGCAGTAGATTCCGAGTTATGATGTAGGCGCTGTAGATTCCGAGTTAGATTCCGAGTTATGATGTAGGCGCAGTAGATTCCGAGTTGTGATGTAGGCGCAGTAGATTCCGAGTTATGATGTAGGCGCAGTAGATTCCGAGTTAGATTCCGAGTTATGATGTAGGCGCAGTAGATTCCGAGTTAGATTCCGAGTTATGATGTAGGCGCAGTAGATTGCGAGTTTGATGCCGAGTTATGATGTAGGCGCAGTAGATTCCGAGTTAGATTCCGAGTTATGATGTAGGCGCAGTAGATTCCGAGTTAGATTCTGAGTTATGATGTAGGCGCAGTAGATTCCGAGTTATGATGTAGGCGCAGTAGATTCCGAGTTAGATTCCGAGTTATGATGTAGGCGCAGTAGATTCGGAGTTATGATGTAGGCGCAGTAGATTCCGAGTTAGATTCCGAGTTATGATGTAGGCGCAGTAGATTCCGAGTTAGATGCCGAGTTATGATGTAGGCGCAGTAGATTCCGAGTTAGATTCCGAGTTATGATGTAGGCGCAGTAGATTGCGAGTTTGATGCCGAGTTATGATGTAGGCGCAGTAGATTCCGAGTTAGATTCCGAGTTATGATGTAGGCGCAGTAGATTCCGAGTTAGATTCCGAGTTATGATGTAGGCGCAGTAGATTCCGAGTTAGATGCCGAGTTATGATGTAGGCGCAGTAGATTCCGAGTTAGATTCCGAGTTATGATGTAGGCGCAGTAGATTCCGAGTTAGATTCTGAGTTATGATGTAGGCGCAGTAGATTCCGAGTTATGATGTAGGCGCAGTAGATTCCGAGTTAGATTCCGAGTTATGATGTAGGCGCAGTAGATTCCGAGTTATGATGTATGCGCAGTAGATTCCGAGTTAGATTCCGAGTTATGATGTAGGCGCAGTAGATTCCGAGTTAGATTCCGAGTTATGATGTAGGCGCAGTAGATTACGAGTTATGATGTAGGCGCAGTAGATTCCGAGTTAGATTCCGAGTTATGATGTAGGCGCAGTAGATTCTGAGTAGATTCCGAGTTATTATGTAGGCGCAGTAGATTCCGAGTTATGATGTAGGCGCAGTAGATTCCGAGTTAGATTCCGAGTTATGATGTAGGCGCAGTAGATTCAGAGTTATGATGTAGGCGCAGTAGATTCCGAGTTAGATTCCGAGTTATGATGTAGGCGCAGTAGATTCCGAGTTAGATTCCGAGTTATGATGTAGGTGCAGTAGATTCCATGTTAGAATCCGAGTTATGATGTAGGCGCAGTAGATTCCGAGTTATGATGTAGGCGCAGTAGATTCCGAGTTAGATTCCGAGTTATGATGTAGGCGCAGTAGATTCCGAGTTAGATTCCGAGTTATGATGTAGGCGCAGTAGATTCCGAGATAGATTCCGAGTTATGATGTAGGCGCAGTAGATTACGAGTTATGATGTAGGTGCAGTAGATTCCGGGTTAGATTCCGAGTTATGATGTAGGCGCAGTAGATTCCGAGTTATGATGTAGGCGCAGTAGATTCAGGGTTAGATTCCGAGTTATGATGTAGGCGCAGTAGATTCCGAAGTAGATTCGGAGTTATGATGTAGGCGCAGTAGATTCCGAGTTAGATTCCGAGTTATGATGTAGGCGCAGTAGATTCCGAGTTAGATTCCGAGTTATGATGTAGGCGCAGTAGATTCCGAGTTAGATTCCGAGTTATGATGTAGGCACAGTAGATTCCGAGTTATGATGTAGGCGCAGTAGATTCCGAGTTATGATGTAGGTGCAGTAGATTCCGGGTTAGATTCCGAGTTATGATGTAGGCGCAGTAGATTCCGAGTTATGATGTAGGCGCAGTAGATTCAGGGTTAGATTCCGAGTTATGATGTAGGCGCAGTAGATTCCGAGTTAGATTCCGAGTTATGATGTAGGCGCAGTAGATTCCGAGTTAGATTCCGAGTTATGATGTAGGCGCAGTAGATTCCGAGTTATGATGTAGGAGCAGTAGATTCCGAGTTAGATTCCGAGTTATGATGTAGGCGCAGTAGATTCCGAGTTGTGATGTAGGCGCAGTAGATTCCGAGTTGTGATGTAGGCGCAGTAGATTCCGAGTTAGATTCCGAGTTATGATGTAGGCGCAGTAGATTCCGAGTTAGATTCCGAGTTATGATGTAGGCGCAGTAGATTCCGAGTTATGATGTAGGCGCAGTAGATTCCGAGTTAGATTCCGAGTTATGATGTAGGCGCAGTAGATTCCGAGTTAGATTCCGAGTTATGATGTAGGCGCAGTAGATTGCGAGTTTGATGCCGAGTTATGATGTAGGCGCAGTAGATTCCGAGTTAGATTCCGAGTTATGATGTAGGCGCAGTAGATTCCGAGTTAGATTCTGAGTTATGATGTAGGCGCAGTAGATTCCGAGTTATGATGTAGGCGCAGTAGATTCCGAGTTAGATTCCGAGTTATGATGTAGGCGCAGTAGATTCCGAGTTATGATGTATGCGCAGTAGATTCCGAGTTAGATTCCGAGTTATGATGTAGGCGCAGTAGATTCCGAGTTAGATTCCGAGTTATGATGTAGGCGCAGTAGATTCCGAGTTATGATGTAGGCGCAGTAGATTCCGAGTTAGATTCCGAGTTATGATGTAGGCGCAGTAGATTCTGAGTAGATTCCGAGTTATTATGTAGGCGCAGTAGATTCCGAGTTATGATGTAGGCGCAGTAGATTCCGAGTTATGATGTAGGCGCAGTAGATTCAGGGTTAGATTCCGAGTTATGATGTAGGCGCAGTAGATTCCGAGTTAGATTCCGAGTTATGATGTAGGCGCAGTAGATTCCGAGTTAGATTCCGAGTTATGATGTAGGCACAGTAGATTCCGAGTTATGATGTAGGCGCAGTAGATTCCGAGTTATGATGTAGGTGCAGTAGATTCCGGGTTAGATTCCGAGTTATGATGTTGGCGCAGTAGATTCCGAATTATGATGTAGGCGCAGTAGATTCAGGGTTAGATTCCGAGTTATGATGTAGGCGCAGTAGATTCCGAGTTATGATGTAGGCGCAGTAGATTCCGAGTTAGATTCCGAGTTATGATGTAGGCGCAGTAGATTCCGAGTTGTGATGTAGGCGCAGTAGATTCCGAGTTATGATGTAGGCGCAGTAGATTCCGAGTTAGATTCCGAGTTATGATGTAGGTGCAGTAGATTCCGAGTTAGATTCCGAGTTATGATGTAGGCGCAGTAGATTCCGAGTTATGATGTAGGCACAGTAGATTCCGAGTTAGATTCCGAGTTATGATGTAGGCGCAGTAGATTCCGAGTTAGATTCCGAGTTATGATGTAGGCGCAGTAGATTCCGAGTTAGATGCCGAGTTCTGATGTATGCGCAGTAGATTCCGAGTTATGATGTAGGCGCAGTAGATTCCGAGTTAGATTCCGAGTTATGATGTAGGCGCAGTAGATTCCGAGTTATGATGTAGGCGCAGTAGATTCCGAGTTAGATTCCGAGTTATGATGTAGGTGCAGTAGATTCCGAGTTAGATTCCGAGTTATGATGTAGGCGCAGTAGATTCCGAGTTTGATTTCGAGTTATGATGTAGGCGCAGTAGATTCTGAGTAGATTCCGAGTTATTATGTAGGCGCAGTAGATTCCGAGTTATGATGTAGGCGCAGTAGATTCCGAGTTAGATTCCGAGTTATGATGTAGGCGCAGTAGATTCCGAGTTATGATGTAGGCGCAGTAGATTCCGAGTTAGATTCCGAGTTATGATGTAGGCGCAGTAGATTCCGAGTTAGATTCCGAGTTATGATGTAGGCGCAGTAGATTCCATGTTAGAATCCGAGTTATGATGTAGGCGCAGTAGATTCCGAGTTATGATGTAGGCGCAGTAGATTCCGAGTTATGATGTAGGCGCAGTAGATTCCGAGTTAGATTCCGAGTTATGATGTAGGCGCAGTAGATTCCGAGTTAGATTCCGAGTTATGATGTAGGCACAGTAGATTCCGAGTTATGATGTAGGCGCAGTAGATTACGAGTTATGATGTAGGTGCAGTAGATTCCGGGTTAGATTCCGAGTTATGATGTAGGCGCAGTAGATTCCGAGTTATGATGTAGGCGCAGTAGATTCAGGGTTAGATTCCGAGTTATGATGTAGGCGCAGTAGATTCCGAGTTAGATTCGGAGTTATGATGTAGGCGCAGTAGATTCCGAGTTAGATTCCGAGTTATGATGTAGGCGCAGTAGATTCCGAGTTAGATTCCGAGTTATGATGTAGGCGCAGTAGATTCCGAGTTAGATTCCGAGTTATGATGTAGGCACAGTAGATTCCGAGTTATGATGTAGGCGCAGTAGATTCCGAGTTATGATGTAGGTGCAGTAGATTCCGGGTTAGATTCCGAGTTATGATGTAGGCGCAGTAGATTCCGAGTTATGATGTAGGCGCAGTAGATTCAGGGTTAGATTCCGAGTTATGATGTAGGCGCAGTAGATTCCGAGTTAGATTCCGAGTTATGATGTAGGCGCAGTAGATTCCGAGTTAGATTCCGAGTTATGATGTAGGCGCAGTAGATTCCGAGTTATGATGTAGGCGCTGTAGATTCCGAGTTAGATTCCGAGTTATGATGTAGGCGCAGTAGATTCCGAGTTGTGATGTAGGCGCAGTAGATTCCGAGTTATGATGTAGGCGCAGTAGATTCCGAGTTAGATTCCGAGTTATGATGTAGGCGCAGTAGATTCCGAGTTAGATTCCGAGTTATGATGTAGGCGCAGTAGATTCCGAGTTAGATTCCGAGTTATGATGTAGGCGCAGTAGATTGCGAGTTTGATGCCGAGTTATGATGTAGGCGCAGTAGATTCCGAGTTAGATTCCGAGTTATGATGTAGGCGCAGTAGATTCCGAGTTAGATTCTGAGTTATGATGTAGGCGCAGTAGATTCCGAGTTATGATGTAGGCGCAGTAGATTCCGAGTTAGATTCCGAGTTATGATGTAGGCGCAGTAGATTCGGAGTTATGATGTAGGCGCAGTAGATTCCGAGTTAGATTCCGAGTTATGATGTAGGCGCAGTAGATTCCGAGTTAGATGCCGAGTTATGATGTAGGCGCAGTAGATTCCGAGTTAGATTCCAAGTTATGATGTAGGCGCAGTAGATTCCGAGTTAGATGCCGAGTTATGATGTAGGCGCAGTAGATTCCGAGTTAGATTCCGAGTTATGATGTAGGTGCAGTAGATTCCGAGTTAGATTCCGAGTTATGATGTAGGCGCAGTAGATTCCGAGTTATGATGTAGGCGCAGTAGATTCCGAGTTAGATTCCGAGTTATGATGTAGGCGCAGTAGATTCCGAGTTAGATTCCGAGTTATGATGTAGGCGCAGTAGATTCCGAGTTATGATGTAGGCGCAGTAGATTCCGAGTTAGATTCCGAGTTATGATGTAGGTGCATTAGATTCTGAGTAGATTCCGAGTTATTATGTAGGCGCAGTAGATTCCGAGTTATGATGTAGGCGCAGTAGATTCCGAGTTAGATTCCGAGTTATGATGTAGGCGCAGTAGATTCCGAGTTATTATGTAGGCGCAGTAGATTCCGAGTTAGATTCCGAGTTATGATGTAGGCGCAGTAGATTCCGAGTTAGATTCCGAGTTATGATGTAGGCGCAGTAGATTCCGAGTTAGAATCCGAGTTATGATGTAGGCGCAGTAGATTCCGAGTTATGATGTAGGCGCAGTAGATTCCGAGTTATGATGTAGGCGCAGTAGATTCAGGGTTAGATTCCGAGTTATGATGTAGGCGCAGTAGATTCCGAGTTAGATTCCGAGTTATGATGTAGGCGCAGTAGATTCCGAGTTAGATTCCGAGTTATGATGTAGGCACAGTAGATTCCGAGTTATGATGTAGGCGCAGTAGATTCCGAGTTATGATGTAGGTGCAGTAGATTCCGGGTTAGATTCCGAGTTATGATGTAGGCGCAGTAGATTCCGAATTATGATGTAGGCGCAGTAGATTCAGGGTTAGATTCCGAGTTATGATGTAGGCGCAGTAGATTCCGAGTTATGATGTAGGCGCAGTAGATTCCGAGTTAGATTCCGAGTTATGATGTAGGCGCAGTAGATTCCGAGTTAGATTCCGAGTTATGATGTAGGCGCAGTAGATTCCGAGTTATGATGTAGGCGCAGTAGATTCCGAGTTAGATTCCGAGTTATGATGTAGGCGCAGTAGATTCCGAGTTAGATTCCGATTTATGATGTAGGCGCAGTAGATTCCGAGTTAGATGCCGAGTTATGATGTAGGCGCAGTAGATTCCGAGTTAGATTCCGAGTTATGATGTAGGCGCAGTAGATTCCGAGTTAGATTCTGAGTTATGATGTAGGCGCAGTAGATTCCGAGTTATGATGTAGGCGCAGTAGATTCCGAGTTAGATTCCGAGTTATGATGTAGGCGCAGTAGATTCCGAGTTATGATGTATGCGCAGTAGATTCCGAGTTAGATTCCGAGTTATGATGTAGGCGCAGTAGATTCCGAGTTAGATTCCGAGTTATGATGTAGGCGCAGTAGATTACGAGTTATGATGTAGGCGCAGTAGATTCCGAGTTAGATTCCGAGTTATGATGTAGGCGCAGTAGATTCTGAGTAGATTCCGAGTTATTATGTAGGCGCAGTAGATTCCGAGTTATGATGTAGGCGCAGTAGATTCCGAGTTAGATTCCGAGTTATGATGTAGGTGCAGTAGATTCCGAGTTATGATGTAGGCGCAGTAGATTCCGAGTTAGATTCCGAGTTATGATGTAGGCGCAGTAGATTCCGAGTTAGATTCCGAGTTATGATGTAGGCGCAGTAGATTCCATGTTAGAATCCGAGTTATGATGTAGGCGCAGTAGATTCCGAGTTATGATGTAGGCGCAGTAGATTCCGAGTTATGATGTAGGCGCAGTAGATTCCGAGTTAGATTCCGAGTTATGATGTAGGCGCAGTAGATTCCGAGTTAGATTCCGAGTTATGATGTAGGCGCAGTAGATTCCGAGATAGATTCCGAGTTATGATGTAGGCACAGTAGATTCCGAGTTATGATGTAGGCGCAGTAGATTACGAGTTATGATGTAGGTGCAGTAGATTCCGGGTTAGATTCCGAGTTATGATGTAGGCGCAGTAGATTCCGAGTTATGATGTAGGCGCAGTAGATTCAGGGTTAGATTCCGAGTTATGATGTAGGCGCAGTAGATTCCGAAGTAGATTCGGAGTTATGATGTAGGCGCAGTAGATTCCGAGTTAGATTCCGAGTTATGATGTAGGCGCAGTAGATTCCGAGTTAGATTCCGAGTTATGATGTAGGCGCAGTAGATTCCGAGTTAGATTCCGAGTTATGATGTAGGCACAGTAGATTCCGAGTTATGATGTAGGCGCAGTAGATTCCGAGTTATGATGTAGGTGCAGTAGATTCCGGGTTAGATTCCGAGTTATGATGTAGGCGCAGTAGATTCCGAGTTATGATGTAGGCGCAGTAGATTCAGGGTTAGATTCCGAGTTATGATGTAGGCGCAGTAGATTCCGAGTTAGATTCCGAGTTATGATGTAGGCGCAGTAGATTCCGAGTTAGATTCCGAGTTATGATGTAGGCGCAGTAGATTCCGAGTTATGATGTAGGAGCAGTAGATTCCGAGTTAGATTCCGAGTTATGATGTAGGCGCAGTAGATTCCGAGTTGTGATGTAGGCGCAGTAGATTCCGAGTTATGATGTAGGCGCAGTAGATTCCGAGTTAGATTCCGAGTTATGATGTAGGCGCAGTAGATTCCGAGTTAGATTCCGAGTTATGATGTAGGCGCAGTAGATTCCGAGTTATGATGTAGGCGCAGTAGATTCAGAGTTAGATTCCGAGTTATGATGTAGGCGCAGTAGATTCCGAGTTAGATTCCGAGTTATGATGTAGGCGCAGTAGATTGCGAGTTTGATGCCGAGTTATGATGTAGGCGCAGTAGATTCCGAGTTAGATTCCGAGTTATGATGTAGGCGCAGTAGATTCCGAGTCAGATTCTGAGTTATGATGTAGGCGCAGTAGATTCCGAGTTATGATGTAGGCGCAGTAGATTCCGAGTTAGATTCCGAGTTATGATGTAGGCGCAGTAGATTCCGAGTTATGATGTATGCGCAGTAGATTCCGAGTTAGATTCCGAGTTATGATGTAGGCGCAGTAGATTCCGAGTTAGATTCCGAGTTATGATGTAGGCGCAGTAGATTCCGAGTTATGATGTAGGCGCAGTAGATTCCGAGTTAGATTCCGAGTTATGATGTAGGCGCAGTAGATTCTGAGTAGATTCCGAGTTATTATGTAGGCGCAGTAGATTCCGAGTTATGATGTAGGCGCAGTAGATTCCGAGTTAGATTCCGAGTTATGATGTAGGCGCAGTAGATTCCGAGTTATGATGTAGGCGCAGTAGATTCCGAGTTAGATTCCGAGTTATGATGTAGGCGCAGTAGATTCCGAGTTAGATTCCGAGTTATGATGTAGGCGCAGTAGATTCCGAGTTAGAATCCGAGTTATGATGTAGGCGAAGTAGATTCCGAGTTATGATGTAGGTGCAGTAGATTCCGAGTTATGATGTAGGCGCAGTAGATTCCGAGTTAGATTCCGAGTTATGATGTAGGCGCAGTAGATTCCGAGTTAGATTCAGAGTTATGATGTAGGCGCAGTAGATTCCGAGTTAGATTCCGAGTTATGATGTAGGCACAGTAGATTCCGAGTTATGATGTAGGCGCAGTAGATTACGAGTTATGCTGTAGGTGCAGTAGATTCCGGGTTAGATTCCGAGTTATGATGTAGGCGCAGTAGATTCCGAGTTATGATGTAGGCGCAGTAGATTCAGGGTTAGATTCCGAGTTATGATGTAGGCGCAGTAGATTCCGAGTTAGATTCGGAGTTATGATGTAGGCGCAGTAGATTCCGAGTTAGATTCCGAGTTATGATGTAGGCGCAGTAGATTCCGAGTTAGATGCCGAGTTATGATGTAGGCGCAGTAGATTCCGAGTTAGATTCCAAGTTATGATGTAGGCGCAGTAGATTCCGAGTAAGATTCTGAGTTATGATGTAGGCGCAGTAGATTCCGAGTTATGATGTAGGCGCAGTAGATTCCGAGTTAGATTCCGAGTTATGATGTAGGCGCAGTAGATTCCGAGTTATGATGTAGGCGCAGTAGATTCCGAGTTAGATTCCGAGTTATGATGTAGGCGCAGTAGATTCCGAGTTAGATTCCGAGTTATGATGTAGGCACAGTAGATTCCGAGTTATGATGTAGGCGCAGTAGATTCCGAGTTATGATGTAGGCGCAGTAGATTCCGAGTTATGATGTAGGCGCAGTAGATTCCGAGTTAGATTCCGAGTTATGATGTAGGCGCAGTAGATTCCGAGTTATGATGTAGGCGCAGTAGTTTCCGAGTTAGATTCCTAGTTATGATGTAGGCGCAGTAGATTCCGAGTTAGATTCCGAGTAATGATGTAGGCGCAGGAGATTCCGAGTTAGATTCCTAGTTATGATGTAGGCGCAGTAGATTCCGAGTTATGATGTAGGCGCAGTAGATTCCGAGTTAGATTCCGAGTTATGATGTAGGCGCAGTAGATTCCGAGTTAGATTCCGAGTTATGATGTAGGCGCAGTAGATTCCGAGTTATGATGTAGGCGCAGTAGATTCCGAGTTATGATGTAGGCGCAGTAGATTCCGAGTTATGATGTAGGCGCAGTAGATTCCGAGTTAGATTCCGAGTTATGATGTAGGCGCAGTAGATTCCGAGTTATGATGTAGGCGCAGTAGATTCCGAGTTAGATTCCGAGTTATGATGTAGGCGCAGTAGATTCCGAGTTATGATGTAGGCGCAGTAGATTCCGAGTTAGATTCCAAGTTATGATGTAGGCGCAGTAGATTCCGAGTTAGATGCCGAGTTATTATGTAGGCGCAGTAGATTCCGAGTTAGATTCCGAGTTATGATGTAGGTGCAGTAGATTCCGAGTTAGATTCCGAGTTATGATGTAGGCGCAGTAGATTCCGAGTTATGATGTAGGCGCAGTAGATTCCGAGTTAGATTCCGAGTTATGATGTAGGCGCAGTAGATTCCGAGTTATGATGTAGGCGCAGTAGATTCCGAGTTAGATTCCGAGTTATGATGTAGGTGCAGTAGATTCTGACTAGATTCCGAGTTATTATGTAGGCGCAGTAGATTCCGAGTTAGATTCCGAGTTATGATGTAGGCGCAGTAGATTCCGAGTTATGATGTAGGCGCAGTAGATTCCGAGTTAGATTCCGAGTTATGATGTAGGCGCAGTAGATTCCATGTTAGAATCCGAGTTATGATGTAGGCGCAGTAGATTCCGAGTTATGATGTAGGCGCAGTAGATTCCGAGTTATGATGTAGGCGCAGTAGATTCCGAGTTAGATTCCGAGTTATGATGTAGGCGCAGTAGATTCCGAGTTAGATTCCGAGTTATGATGTAGGCGCAGTAGATTCCGAGATAGATTCCGAGTTATGATGTAGGCACAGTAGATTCCGAGTTATGATGTAGGCGCAGTAGATTACGAGTTATGATGTAGGTGCAGTAGATTCCGGGTTAGATTCCGAGTTATGATGTAGGCGCAGTAGATTCCGAGTTATGATGTAGGCGCAGTAGATTCAGGGTTAGATTCCGAGTTATGATGTAGGCGCAGTAGATTCCGAGTTAGATTCGGAGTTATGATGTAGGCGCAGTAGATTCCGTGTTAGATTCCGAGTTATGATGTAGGCGCAGTAGATTCCGAGTTAGATTCCGAGTTATGATGTAGGCGCAGTAGATTCCGAGTTAGATTCCGAGTTATGATGTAGGCACAGTAGATTCCGAGTTATGATGTAGGCGCAGTAGATTCCGAGTTATGATGTAGGTGCAGTAGATTCCGGGTTAGATTCCGAGTTATGATGTAGGCGCAGTAGATTCCGAGTTATGATGTAGGCGCAGTAGATTCAGGGTTAGATTCCGAGTTATGATGAAGGCGCAGTAGATTCCGAGTTAGATTCCGAGTTATGATGTAGGCGCAGTAGATTCCGAGTTAGATTCCGAGTTATGATGTAGGCGCAGTAGATTCCGAGTTATGATGTAGGCGCAGTAGATTCCGAGTTAGATTCCGAGTTATGATGTAGGCGCAGTAGATTCTGAGTTGTGATGTAGGCGCAGTAGATTCCGAGTTATGATGTAGGCGCAGTAGATTCCGAGTTAGATTCCGAGTTATGATGTAGGCGCAGTAGATTCCGAGTTAGATTCCGAGTTATGATGTAGGCGCAGTAGATTCCGAGTTATGATGTAGGCGCAGTAGATTCCGAGTTAGATTCCGAGTTATGATGTAGGCGCAGTAGATTCCGAGTTAGATTCCGAGTTATGATGTAGGCGCAGTAGATTGCGAGTTTGATGCCGAGTTATGATGTAGGCGCAGTAGATTCCGAGTTAGATTCCGAGTTATGATGTAGGCGCAGTAGATTCCGAGTTAGATTCTGAGTTATGATGTAGGCGCAGTAGATTCCGAGTTATGATGTAGGCGCAGTAGATTCCGAGTTAGATTCCGAGTTATGATGTAGGCGCAGTAGATTCCGAGTTATGATGTATGCGCAGTAGATTCCGAGTTAGATTCCGAGTTATGATGTAGGCGCAGTAGATTCCGAGTTAGATTCCGAGTTATGATGTAGGCGCAGTAGATTCCGAGTTATGATGTAGGCGCAGTAGATTCCGAGTTAGATTCCGAGTTATGATGTAGGCGCAGTAGATTCTGAGTAGATTCCGAGTTATTATGTAGGCGCAGTAGATTCCGAGTTATGATGTAGGCGCAGTAGATTCCGAGTTAGATTCCGAGTTATGATGTAGGCGCAGTAGATTCCGAGTTATGATGTAGGCGCAGTAGATTCCGAGTTAGATTCCGAGTTATGATGTAGGCGCAGTAGATTCCGAGTTAGATTCCGAGTTATGATGTAGGCGCAGTAGATTCCGAGTTAGAATCCGAGTTATGATGTAGGCGAAGTAGATTCCGAGTTATGATGTAGGTGCAGTAGATTCCGAGTTATGATGTAGGCGCAGTAGATTCCGAGTTAGATTCCGAGTTATGATGTAGGCACAGTAGATTCCGAGTTATGATGTAGGCGCAGTAGATTACGAGTTATGCTGTAGGTGCAGTAGATTCCGGGTTAGATTCCGAGTTATGATGTAGGCGCAGTAGATTCCGAGTTATGATGTAGGCGCAGTAGATTCAGGGTTAGATTCCGAGTTATGATGTAGGCGCAGTAGATTCCGAGTTAGATTCGGAGTTATGATGTAGGCGCAGTAGATTCCGAGTTAGATTCCGAGTTATGATGTAGGCGCAGTAGATTCCGAGTTAGATGCCGAGTTATGATGTAGGCGCAGTAGATTCCGAGTTAGATTCCAAGTTATGATGTAGGCGCAGTAGATTCCGAGTAAGATTCTGAGTTATGATGTAGGCGCAGTAGATTCCGAGTTATGATGTAGGCGCAGTAGATTCCGAGTTAGATTCCGAGTTATGATGTAGGCGCAGTAGATTCCGAGTTATGATGTAGGCGCAGTAGATTCCGAGTTAGATTCCGAGTTATGATGTAGGCGCAGTAGATTCCGAGTTAGATTCCGAGTTATGATGTAGGCACAGTAGATTCCGAGTTATGATGTAGGCGCAGTAGATTCCGAGTTATGATGTAGGCGCAGTAGATTCCGAGTTATGATGTAGGCGCAGTAGATTCCGAGTTAGATTCCGAGTTATGATGTAGGCGCAGTAGATTCCGAGTTATGATGTAGGCGCAGTAGTTTCCGAGTTAGATTCCTAGTTATGATGTAGGCGCAGTAGATTCCGAGTTAGATTCCGAGTAATGATGTAGGCGCAGGAGATTCCGAGTTAGATTCCGAGTTATGATGTAGGCGCAGTAGATTCCGAGTTATGATGTAGGCGCAGTAGATTCCGAGTTAGATTCCGAGTTATGATGTAGGCGCAGTAGATTCCGAGTTAGATTCCGAGTTATGATGTAGGCGCAGTAGATTCCGAGTTATGATGTAGGCGCAGTAGATTCCGAGTTATGATGTAGGCGCAGTAGATTCCGAGTTAGATTCCGAGTTATGATGTAGGCGCAGTAGATTCCGAGTTATGATGTAGGCGCAGTAGATTCCGAGTTAGATTCCGAGTTATGATGTAGGCGCAGTAGATTCCGAGTTATGATGTAGGCGCAGTAGATTCCGAGTTAGATTCCAAGTTATGATGTAGGCGCAGTAGATTCCGAGTTAGATGCCGAGTTATTATGTAGGCGCAGTAGATTCCGAGTTAGATTCCGAGTTATGATGTAGGTGCAGTAGATTCCGAGTTAGATTCCGAGTTATGATGTAGGCGCAGTAGATTCCGAGTTATGATGTAGGCGCAGTAGATTCCGAGTTAGATTCCGAGTTATGATGTAGGCGCAGTAGATTCCGAGTTAGATTCCGAGTTATGATGTAGGCGCAGTAGATTCCGAGTTATGATGTAGGCGCAGTAGATTCCGAGTTAGATTCCGAGTTATGATGTAGGTGCAGTAGATTCTGAGTAGATTCCGAGTTATTATGTAGGCGCAGTAGATTCCGAGTTATGATGTAGGCGCAGTAGATTCCGAGTTAGATTCCGAGTTATGATGTAGGCGCAGTAGATTCCGAGTTATTATGTAGGCGCAGTAGATTCCGAGTTAGATTCCGAGTTATGATGTAGGCGCAGTAGATTCCGAGTTAGATTCCGAGTTATGATGTAGGCGCAGTAGATTCCGAGTTAGAATCCGAGTTATGATGTAGGCGCAGTAGATTCCGAGTTATGATGTAGGCGCAGTAGATTCCGAGTTATGATGTAGGCGCAGTAGATTCCGAGTTATGATGTAGGCGCAGTAGATTCAGGGTTAGATTCCGAGTTATGATGTAGGCGCAGTAGATTCCGAGTTAGATTCCGAGTTATGATGTAGGCGCAGTAGATTCCGAGTTAGATTCCGAGTTATGATGTAGGCACAGTAGATTCCGAGTTATGATGTAGGCGCAGTAGATTCCGAGTTAGATTCCGAGTTATGATGTAGGTGCAGTAGATTCCGAGTTATGATGTAGGCGCAGTAGATTCCGAGTTAGATTCCGAGTTATGATGTAGGCGCAGTAGATTCCGAGTTAGATTCCGAGTTATGATGTAGGCGCAGTAGATTCCGAGTTAGAATCCGAGTTATGATGTAGGCGCAGTAGATTCCGAGTTATGATGTAGGCGCAGTAGATTCCGAGTTATGATGTAGGCGCAGTAGATTCCGAGTTATGATGTAGGCGCAGTAGATTCAGGGTTAGATTCCGAGTTATGATGTAGGCGCAGTAGATTCCGAGTTAGATTCCGAGTTATGATGTAGGTGCAGTAGATTCTGAGTAGATTCCGAGTTATTATGTAGGCGCAGTAGATTCCGAGTTATGATGTAGGCGCAGTAGATTCCGAGTTAGATTCCGAGTTATGATGTAGGCGCAGTAGATTCCGAGTTATTATGTAGGCGCAGTAGATTCCGAGTTAGATTCCGAGTTATGATGTAGGCGCAGTAGATTCCGAGTTAGATTCCGAGTTATGATGTAGGCGCAGTAGATTCCGAGTTAGAATCCGAGTTATGATGTAGGCGCAGTAGATTCCGAGTTATGATGTAGGCGCAGTAGATTCCGAGTTATGATGTAGGCGCAGTAGATTCCGAGTTATGATGTAGGCGCAGTAGATTCAGGGTTAGATTCCGAGTTATGATGTAGGCGCAGTAGATTCCGAGTTAGATTCCGAGTTATGATGTAGGCGCAGTAGATTCCGAGTTAGATTCCGAGTTATGATGTAGGCGCAGTAGATTCCGAGTTATGATGTAGGCGCAGTAGATTCCGAGTTAGATTCCGAGTTATGATGTAGGTGCAGTAGATTCCGAGTTATGATGTAGGCGCAGTAGATTCCGAGTTAGATTCCGAGTTATGATGTAGGCGCAGTAGATTCCGAGTTAGATTCCGAGTTATGATGTAGGCGCAGTAGATTCCATGTTAGAATCCGAGTTATGATGTAGGCGCAGTAGATTCCGAGTTATGATGTAGGCGCAGTAGATTCCGAGTTATGATGTAGGCGCAGTAGATTCCGAGTTATGATGTATGCGCAGTAGATTCCGAGTTAGATTCCGAGTTATGATGTAGGCGCAGTAGATTCCGAGTTAGATTCCGAGTTATGATGTAGGCGCAGTAGATTACGAGTTATGATGTAGGCGCAGTAGATTCCGAGTTAGATTCCGAGTTATGATGTAGGCGCAGTAGATTCTGAGTAGATTCCGAGTTATTATGTAGGCGCAGTAGATTCCGAGTTATGATGTAGGCGCAGTAGATTCCGAGTTAGATTCCGAGTTATGATGTAGGCGCAGTAGATTCCGAGTTATGATGTAGGCGCAGTAGATTCCGAGTTAGATTCCGAGTTATGATGTAGGCGCAGTAGATTCCGAGTTAGATTCCGAGTTATGATGTAGGCGCAGTAGATTCCATGTTAGAATCCGAGTTATGATGTAGGCGCAGTAGATTCCGAGTTATGATGTAGGCGCAGTAGATTCCGAGTTATGATGTAGGCGCAGTAGATTCCGAGTTAGATTCCGAGTTATGATGTAGGCGCAGTAGATTCCGAGTTAGATTCCGAGATATGATGTAGGCGCAGTAGATTCCGAGATAGATTCCGAGTTATGATGTAGGCACAGTAGATTCCGAGTTATGATGTAGGCGCAGTAGATTACGAGTTATAATGTAGGTGCAGTAGATTCCGGGTTAGATTCCGAGTTATGATGTAGGCGCAGTAGATTCCGAGTTATGATGTAGGCGCAGTAGATTCAGGGTTAGATTCCGAGTTATGATGTAGGCGCAGTAGATTCCGAGTTAGATTCGGAGTTATGATGTAGGCGCAGTAGATTCCGAGTTAGATTCCGAGTTATGATGTAGGCGCAGTAGATTCCGAGTTAGATTCCGAGTTATGATGTAGGCGCAGTAGATTCCGAGTTAGATTCCGAGTTATGATGTAGGCACAGTAGATTCCGAGTTATGATGTAGGCGCAGTAGATTCCGAGTTATGATGTAGGTGCAGTAGATTCCGGGTTAGATTCCGAGTTATGATGTAGGCGCAGTAGATTCCGAGTTATGATGTAGGCGCAGTAGATTCAGGGTTAGATTCCGAGTTATGATGTAGGCGCAGTAGATTCCGAGTTAGATTCCGAGTTATGATGTAGGCGCAGTAGATTCCGAGTTAGATTCCGAGTTATGATGTAGGCGCAGTAGATTCCGAGTTATAATGTAGGCGCAGTAGATTCCGAGTTAGATTCCGAGTTATGATGTAGGCGCAGTAGATTCCGAGTTGTGATGTAGGCGCAGTAGATTCCGAGTTATGATGTAGGCGCAGTAGATTCCGAGTTAGATTCCGAGTTATGATGTAGGCGCAGTAGATTCCGAGTTAGATTCCGAGTTATGATGTAGGCGCAGTAGATTCCGAGTTATGATGTAGGCGCAGTAGATTCCGAGTTAGATTCCGAGTTATGATGTAGGCGCAGTAGATTCCGAGTTAGATTCCGAGTTATGATGTAGGCGCAGTAGATTCCGAGTTATGATGTAGGCGCAGTAGATTCCGAGTTAGATTCCGAGTTATGATGTAGGCGCAGTAGATTCCGAGTTAGATTCTGAGTTATGATGTAGGCGCAGTAGATTCCGAGTTATGATGTAGGCGCAGTAGATTCCGAGTTAGATTCCGAGTTATGATGTAGGCGCAGTAGATTCCGAGTTATGATGTATGCGCAGTAGATTCCGAGTTAGATTCCGAGTTATGATGTAGGCGCAGTAGATTCCGAGTTAGATTCCGAGTTATGATGTAGGCGCAGTAGATTCCGAGTTATGATGTAGGCGCAGTAGATTCCGAGTTAGATTCCGAGTTATGATGTAGGCGCAGTAGATTCTGAGTAGATTCCGAGTTATTATGTAGGCGCAGTAGATTCCGAGTTATGATGTAGGCGCAGTAGATTCCGAGTTAGATTCCGAGTTATGATGTAGGCGCAGTAGATTCCGAGTTATGATGTAGGCGCAGTAGATTCCGAGTTAGATTCCGAGTTATGATGTAGGCGCAGTAGATTCCGAGTTAGATTCCGAGTTATGATGTAGGCGCAGTAGATTCCGAGTTAGAATCCGAGTTATGATGTAGGCGAAGTAGATTCCGAGTTATGATGTAGGTGCAGTAGATTCCGAGTTATGATGTAGGCGCAGTAGATTCCGAGTTAGATTCCGAGTTATGATGTAGGCGCAGTAGATTCCGAGTTAGATTCAGAGTTATGATGTAGGCGCAGTAGATTCCGAGTTAGATTCTGAGTTATGATGTAGGCACAGTAGATTCCGAGTTATGATGTAGGCGCAGTAGATTACGAGTTATGCTGTAGGTGCAGTAGATTCCGGGTTAGATTCCGAGTTATGATGTAGGCGCAGTAGATTCCGAGTTATGATGTAGGCGCAGTAGATTCAGGGTTAGATTCCGAGTTATGATGTAGGCGCAGTAGATTCCGAGTTAGATTCGGAGTTATGATGTAGGCGCAGTAGATTCCGAGTTAGATTCCGAGTTATGATGTAGGCGCAGTAGATTCCGAGTTAGATGCCGAGTTATGATGTAGGCGCAGTAGATTCCGAGTTAGATTCCAAGTTATGATGTAGGCGCAGTAGATTCCGAGTAAGATTCTGAGTTATGATGTAGGCGCAGTAGATTCCGAGTTATGATGTAGGCGCAGTAGATTCCGAGTTAGATTCCGAGTTATGATGTAGGCGCAGTAGATTCCGAGTTATGATGTAGGCGCAGTAGATTCCGAGTTAGATTCCGAGTTATGATGTAGGCGCAGTAGATTCCGAGTTAGATTCCGAGTTATGATGTAGGCACAGTAGATTCCGAGTTATGATGTAGGCGCAGTAGATTCCGAGTTATGATGTAGGCGCAGTAGATTCCGAGTTAGATTCCGAGTTATGATGTAGGCGCAGTAGATTCCGAGTTATGATGTAGGCGCAGTAGTTTCCGAGTTAGATTCCTAGTTATGATGTAGGCGCAGTAGATTCCGAGTTAGATTCCGAGTAATGATGTAGGCGCAGGAGATTCCGAGTTAGATTCCGAGTTATGATGTAGGCGCAGTAGATTCCGAGTTATGATGTAGGCGCAGTAGATTCCGAGTTAGATTCCGAGTTATGATGTAGGCGCAGTAGATTCCGAGTTAGATTCCGAGTTATGATGTAGGCGCAGTAGATTCCGAGTTATGATGTAGGCGCAGTAGATTCCGAGTTATGATGTAGGCGCAGTAGATTCCGAGTTATGATGTAGGCGCAGTAGATTCCGAGTTAGATTCCGAGTTATGATGTAGGCGCAGTAGATTCCGAGTTAGATTCCGAGTTATGATGTAGGCGCAGTAGATTCCGAGTTAGATTCCGAGTTATGATGTAGGCGCAGTAGATTCCGAGTTAGAATCCGAGTTATGATGTAGGCGAAGTAGATTCCGAGTTATGATGTAGGTGCAGTAGATTCCGAGTTATGATGTAGGCGCAGTAGATTCCGAGTTAGATTCCGAGTTATGATGTAGGCGCAGTAGATTCCGAGTTAGATTCAGAGTTATGATGTAGGCGCAGTAGATTCCGAGTTAGATTCTGAGTTATGATGTAGGCACAGTAGATTCCGAGTTATGATGTAGGCGCAGTAGATTACGAGTTATGCTGTAGGTGCAGTAGATTCCGGGTTAGATTCCGAGTTATGATGTAGGCGCAGTAGATTCCGAGTTATGATGTAGGCGCAGTAGATTCAGGGTTAGATTCCGAGTTATGATGTAGGCGCAGTAGATTCCGAGTTAGATTCGGAGTTATGATGTAGGCGCAGTAGATTCCGAGTTAGATTCCGAGTTATGATGTAGGCGCAGTAGATTCCGAGTTAGATGCCGAGTTATGATGTAGGCGCAGTAGATTCCGAGTTAGATTCCAAGTTATGATATAGGCGCAGTAGAATCCGAGTAAGATTCTGAGTTATGATGTAGGCGCAGTAGATTCCGAGTTATGATGTAGGCGCAGTAGATTCCGAGTTAGATTCCGAGTTATGATGTAGGCGCAGTAGATTCCGAGTTATGATGTAGGCGCAGTAGATTCCGAGTTAGATTCCGAGTTATGATGTAGGCGCAGTAGATTCCGAGTTAGATTCCGAGTTATGATGTAGGCACAGTAGATTCCGAGTTATGATGTAGGCGCAGTAGATTCCGAGTTATGATGTAGGCGCAGTAGATTCCGAGTTATGATGTAGGCGCAGTAGATTCCGAGTTAGATTCCGAGTTATGATGTAGGCGCAGTAGATTCCGAGTTATGATGTAGGCGCAGTAGTTTCCGAGTTAGATTCCTAGTTATGATGTAGGCGCAGTAGATTCCGAGTTAGATTCCGAGTAATGATGTAGGCGCAGGAGATTCCGAGTTAGATTCCGAGTTATGATGTAGGCGCAGTAGATTCCGAGTTATGATGTAGGCGCAGTAGATTCCGAGTTAGATTCCGAGTTATGATGTAGGCGCAGTAGATTCCGAGTTAGATTCCGAGTTATGATGTAGGCGCAGTAGATTCCGAGTTATGATGTAGGCGCAGTAGATTCCGAGTTATGATGTAGGCGCAGTAGATTCCGAGTTATGATGTAGGCGCAGTAGATTCCGAGTTAGATTCCGAGTTATGATGTAGGCGCAGTAGATTCCGAGTTATGATGTAGGCGCAGTAGATTCCGAGTTAGATTCCGAGTTATGATGTAGGCGCAGTAGATTCCGAGTTATGATGTAGGCGCAGTAGATTCAGGGTTAGATTCCGAGTTATGATGTAGGCGCAGTAGATTCCGAGTTATGATGTAGGCGCAGTAGATTCCGAGTTAGATTCCGAGTTATGATGTAGGCGCAGTAGATTCCGAGTTATGATGTAGGCGCTGTAGATTCCGAGTTAGATTCCGAGTTATGATGTAGGCGCAGTAGATTCCGAGTTGTGATGTAGGCGCAGTAGATTCCGAGTTATGATGTAGGCGCAGTAGATTCCGAGTTAGATTCCGAGTTATGATGTAGGCGCAGTAGATTCCGAGTTAGATTCCGAGTTATGATGTAGGCGCAGTAGATTCCGAGTTATGATGTAGGCGCAGTAGATTCCGAGTTAGATTCCGAGTTATGATGTAGGCGCAGTAGATTCCGAGTTAGATTCCGAGTTATGATGTAGGCGCAGTAGATTGCGAGTTTGATGCCGAGTTATGATGTAGGCGCAGTAGATTCCGAGTTAGATTCCGAGTTATGATGTAGGCGCAGTAGATTCCGAGTTAGATTCTGAGTTATGATGTAGGCGCAGTAGATTCCGAGTTATGATGTAGGCGCAGTAGATTCCGAGTTAGATTCCGAGTTATGATGTAGGCGCAGTAGATTCGGAGTTATGATGTAGGCGCAGTAGATTCCGAGTTAGATTCCGAGTTATGATGTAGGCGCAGTAGATTCCGAGTTAGATGCCGAGTTATGATGTAGGCGCAGTAGATTCCGAGTTAGATTCCAAGTTATGATGTAGGCGCAGTAGATTCCGAGTTAGATTCTGAGTTATGATGTAGGCGCAGTAGATTCCGAGTTATGATGTATGTGCAGTAGATTCCGAGTTAGATTCCGAGTTATGATGTAGGCGCAGTAGATTCCGAGTTATGATGTAGGCGCAGTAGATTCCGAGTTAGATTCCGAGTTATGATGTAGGCGCAGTAGATTCCGAGTTAGATTCCGAGTTATGATGTAGGCGCAGTAGATTCCGAGTTATGATGTAGGCGCAGTAGATTCCGAGTTAGATTCCGAGTTATGATGTAGGTGCAGTAGATTCTGAGTAGATTCCAAGTTATTATGTAGGCGCAGTAGATTCCGAGTTATGATGTAGGCGCAGTAGATTCTGAGTTAGATTCCGAGTTATGATGTAGGCGCAGTAGATTCCGAGTTATTATGTAGGCGCAGTAGATTCCGAGTTAGATTCCGAGTTATGATGTAGGCGCAGTAGATTCCGAGTTAGATTCCGAGTTATGATGTAGGCGCAGTAGATTCCGAGTTAGAATCCGAGTTATGATGTAGGCGCAGTAGATTCCGAGTTATGATGTAGGCGCAGTAGATTCCGAGTTATGATGTAGGCGCAGTAGATTCCGAGTTATGATGTAGGCGCAGTAGATTCAGGGTTAGATTCCGAGTTATGATGTAGGCGCAGTAGATTCCGAGTTAGATTCCGAGTTATGATGTAGGCGCAGTAGATTCCGAGTTAGATTCCGAGTTATGATGTAGGCACAGTAGATTCCGAGTTATGATGTAGGCGCAGTAGATTCCGAGTTATGATGTAGGTGCAGTAGATTCCGGGTTAGATTCCGAGTTATGATGTAGGCGCAGTAGATTCCGAATTATGATGTAGGCGCAGTAGATTCAGGGTTAGATTCCGAGTTATGATGTAGGCGCAGTAGATTCCGAGTTAGATTCCGAGTTATGATGTAGGCGCAGTAGATTCCGAGTTAGATTCCGAGTTATGATGTAGGCGCAGTAGATTCCGAGTTATGATGTAGGCGCAGTAGATTCCGAGTTAGATTCCGAGTTATGATGTAGGCGCAGTATATTCCGAGTTGTGATGTAGGCGCAGTAGATTCCGAGTTATGATGTAGGCGCAGTAGATTCCGAGTTAGATTCCGAGTTATGATGTAGGCGCAGTAGATTCCGAGTTAGATTCCGAGTTATGATGTAGGCACAGTAGATTCCGAGTTATGATGTAGGCGCAGTAGATTCCGAGTTAGATTCCGAGTTATGATGTAGGCGCAGTAGATTCCGAGTTAGATTCCGAGTTATGATGTAGGCGCAGTAGATTCCGAGTTAGATGCCGAGTTATGATGTAGGCGCAGTAGATTCCGAGTTAGATTCCGAGTTATGATGTAGGCGCAGTAGATTCCGAGTTAGATTCTGAGTTATGATGTAGGCGCAGTAGATTCCGAGTTATGATGTAGGCGCAGTAGATTCCGAGTTAGATTCCGAGTTATGATGTAGGCGCAGTAGATTCCGAGTTATGATGTAGGCGCAGTAGATTCCGAGTTAGATTCCGAGTTATGATGTAGGCGCAGTAGATTCCGAGTTAGATTCCGAGTTATGATGTAGGCGCAGTAGATTCCGAGTTATGATGTAGGTGCAGTAGATTCCGAGTTAGATTCCGAGTTATGATGTAGGCGCAGTAGATTCTGAGTAGATTCCGAGTTATTAAGTAGGCGCAGTAGATTCCGAGTTATGATGTAGGCGCAGTAGATTCCGAGTTAGATTCCGAGTTATGATGTAGGCGCAGTAGATTCCGAGTTATGATGTAGGCGCAGTAGATTCCGAGTTAGATTCCGAGTTATGATGTAGGCGCAGTAGATTCCGAGTTAGATTCCGAGTTATGATGTAGGCGCAGTAGATTCCATGTTAGAATCCGAGTTATGATGTAGGCGCAGTAGATTCCGAGTTATGATGTAGGCGCAGTAGATTCCGAGTTATGATGTAGGCGCAGTAGATTCCGAGTTAGATTCCGAGTTATGATGTAGGCGCAGTAGATTCCGAGTTAGATTCCGAGTTATGATGTAGGCGCAGTAGATTCCGAGATAGATTCCGAGTTATGATGTAGGCACAGTAGATTCCGAGTTATGATGTAGGCGCAGTAGATTACGAGTTATGATGTAGGTGCAGTAGATTCCGGGTTAGATTCCGAGTTATGATGTAGGCGCAGTAGATTCCGAGTTATGATGTAGGCGCAGTAGATTCAGGGTTAGATTCCGAGTTATGATGTAGGCGCAGTAGATTCCGAGTTAGATTCGGAGTTATGATGTAGGCGCAGTAGATTCCGAGTTAGATTCCGAGTTATGATGTAGGCGCAGTAGGTTCCGAGTTATGATGTAGGCGCAGTAGATTCCGAGTTAGATTCCGAGTTATGATGTAGGCGCAGTAGATTCCGAGTTGTTATGTAGGCGCAGTAGATTCCGAGTTATGATGTAGGCGCAGTAGATTCCGAGTTAGATTCCGAGTTATGATGTAGGCGCAGTAGATTCCGAGTTAGATTCCGAGTTATGATGTAGGCGCAGTAGATTCCGAGTTATGATGTAGGCGCAGTAGATTCCGAGTTAGATTCCGAGTTATGATGTAGGCGCAGTAGATTCCGAGTTAGATTCCGAGTTATGATGTAGGCGCAGTAGATTGCGAGTTTGATGCCGAGTTATGATGTAGGCGCAGTAGATTCCGAGTTAGATTCCGAGTTATGATGTAGGCGCAGTAGATTCCGAGTTAGATTCTGAGTTATGATGTAGGCGCAGTAGATTCCGAGTTATGATGTAGGCGCAGTAGATTCCGAGTTAGATTCCGAGTTATGATGTAGGCGCAGTAGATTCCGAGTTATGATGTATGCGCAGTAGATTCCGAGTTAGATTGCGAGTTATGATGTAGGCGCAGTAGATTCCGAGTTAGATTCCGAGTTATGATGTAGGCGCAGTAGATTCCGAGTTATGATGTAGGCGCAGTAGATTCCGAGTTATGATGTAGGCGCAGTAGATTCTGAGTAGATTCCGAGTTATTATGTAGGCGCAGTAGATTCCGAGTTATGATGTAGGCGCAGTAGATTCCGAGTTAGATTCCGAGTTATGATGTAGGCGCAGTAGATTCCGAGTTATGATGTAGGCGCAGTAGATTCCGAGTTAGATTCCGAGTTATGATGTAGGCGCAGTAGATTCCGAGTTAGATTCCGAGTTATGATGTAGGCGCAGTAGATTCCGAGTTAGAATCCGAGTTATGATGTAGGCGAAGGAGATTCCGAGTTGTGATGTAGGCGCAGTAGATTCCGAGTTATGATGTAGGCGCAGTAGATTCCGAGTTAGATTCCGAGTTATGATGTAGGCGCAGTAGATTCCGAGTTAGATTCCGAGTTATGATGTAGGCGCAGTAGATTCCGAGTTAGATTCCGAGTTATGATGTAGGCACAGTAGATTCCGAGTTATGATGTATGCGCAGTAGATTACGAGTTACGCTGTAGGTGCAGTAGATTCCGGGTTAGATTCCGAGTTATGATGTAGGCGCAGTAGATTCCGAGTTATGATGTAGGCGCAGTAGATTCAGGGTTAGATTCCGAGTTATGATGTAGGCGCAGTAGATTCCGAGTTAGATTCGGAGTTATGATGTAGGCGCAGTAGATTCCGAGTTAGATTCCGAGTTATGATGTAGGCGCAGTAGATTCCGAGTTAGATGCCGAGTTATGATGTAGGCGCAGTAGATTCCGAGTTAGATTCCAAGTTATGATGTAGGCGCAGTAGATTCCGAGTAAGATTCTGAGTTATGATGTAGGCGCAGTAGATTCCGAGTTATGATGTAGGCGCAGTAGATTCCGAGTTAGATTTCGAGTTATGATGTAGGCGCAGTAGATTCCGAGTTATGATGTAGGCGCAGTAGATTCCGAGTTAGATTCCGAGTTATGATGTAGGCGCAGTAGATTCCGAGTTAGATTCCGAGTTATGATGTAGGCACAGTAGATTCCGAGTTATGATGTAGGCGCAGTAGATTCCGAGTTATGATGTAGGCGCAGTAGATTCCGAGTTATGATGTAGGCGCAGTAGATTCCGAGTTAGATTCCGAGTTATGATGTAGGCGCAGTAGATTCCGAGTTATGATGTAGGCGCAGTAGTTTCCGAGTTAGATTCCGAGTTATGATGTAGGCGCAGTAGATTCCGAGTTAGATTCCGAGTAATGATGTAGGCGCAGGAGATTCCGAGTTAGATTCCGAGTTATGATGTAGGCGCAGTAGATTCCGAGTTATGATGTAGGCGCAGTAGATTCCGAGTTAGATTCCGAGTTATGATGTAGGCGCAGTAGATTCCGAGTTAGATTCCGAGTTATGATGTAGGCGCAGTAGATTCCGAGTTATGATGTAGGCGCAGTAGATTCCGAGTTAGATTCCGAGTTATGATGTAGGCGCAGTAGATTCCGAGTTATGATGTAGGCGCAGTAGATTCCGAGTTAGATTCCGAGTTATGATGTAGGCGCAGTAGATTCCGAGTTATGATGTAGGCGCAGTAGATTCCGAGTTAGATTCCGAGTTATGATGTAGGCGCAGTAGATTCCGAGTTAGATTCCGAGTTATGATGTAGGCACAGTAGATTCCGAGTTATGATGTAGGCGCAATAAATTCCGAGTTATGATGTAGGCGCAGTAGATTCCGAGTTAGATTCCGAGTTATGATGTCGGCGCAGTAGATTCCGAGTTATGATGTAGGCGCAGTAAATTCCGTGTTAGATTCCGAATTATGATGTAGGCGCAGTAGATTCCGAGTTGTGATGTAGGCGCAGTAGATTCCGAGTTATGATGTAGGCGCAGTAGATTCCGAGTTAGATTCCGAGTTATGATGTAGGCGCAGTAGATTCCGAGTTAGATTCCGAGTTATGATGTAGGCGCAGTAGATTCCGAGTTATGATGTAGGCGCAGTAGATTCCGAGTTAGATTCCGAGTTATGATGTAGGCGCAGTAGATTCCGAGTTAGATTCCGAGTTATGATGTAGGCGCAGTAGATTGCGAGTTTGATGCCGAGTTATGATGTAGGCGCAGTAGATTCCGAGTTAGATTCCGAGTTATGATGTAGGCGCAGTAGATTCCGAGTTAGATTCTGAGTTATGATGTAGGCGCAGTAGATTCCGAGTTATGATGTAGGCGCAGTAGATTCCGAGTTAGATTCCGAGTTATGATGTAGGCGCAGTAGATTCCGAGTTATGATGTATGCGCAGTAGATTCCGAGTTAGATTCCGAGTTATGATGTAGGCGCAGTATATTCCGAGTTATGATGTAGGCGCAGTAGATTCCGAGTTAGATTCCGAGTTATGATGTAGGCGCAGTAGATTCCGAGTTATGATGTAGGCGCAGTAGATTCCGAGTTAGATTCCGAGTTATGATGTAGGCGCAGTAGATTCTGAGTAGATTCCGAGTTATTATGTAGGCGCAGTAGATTCCGAGTTATGATGTAGGCGCAGTAGATTCCGAGTTAGATTCCGAGTTATGATGTAGGCGCAGTAGATTCCGAGTTATGATGTAGGCGCAGTAGATTCCGAGTTAGATTCCGAGTTATGATGTATGCGCAGTAGATTCCGAGTTAGATTCCGAGTTATGATGTAGGCGCAGTAGATTCCGAGTTAGAATCCGAGTTATGATGTAGGCGAAGTAGATTCCGAGTTATGATGTAGGCGCAGTAGATTCCGAGTTATGATGTAGGCGCAGTAGATTCCGAGTTAGATTCCGAGTTATGATGTAGGCGCAGTAGATTCCGAGTTAGATTCAGAGTTATGATGTAGGCGCAGTAGATTCCGAGTTAGATTCCGAGTTATGATGTAGGCACAGTAGATTCCGAGTTATGATGTAGGCGCAGTAGATTACGAGTTATGCTGTAGGTGCAGTAGATTCCGGGTTAGATTCCGAGTTATGATGTAGGCGCAGTAGATTCCGAGTTATGATGTAGGCGCAGTAGATTCAGGGTTAGATTCCGAGTTATGATGTAGGCGCAGTAGATTCCGAGTTAGATTCGGAGTTATGATGTAGGCGCAGTAGATTCCGAGTTAGATTCCGAGTTATGATGTAGGCGCAGTAGATTCCGAGTTAGATGCCGAGTTATGATGTAGGCGCAGTAGATTCCGAGTTAGATTCCAAGTTATGATGTAGGCGCAGTAGATTCCGAGTAAGATTCTGAGTTATGATGTAGGCGCAGTAGATTCCGAGTTATGATGTAGGCGCAGTAGATTCCGAGTTAGATTCCGAGTTATGATGTAGGCGCAGTAGATTCCGAGTTATGATGTAGGCGCAGTAGATTCCGAGTTAGATTCCGAGTTATGATGTAGGCGCAGTAGATTCCGAGTTATGATGTAGGCGCAGTAGATTCCGAGTTAGATTCCGAGTTATGATGTAGGCGCAGTAGATTCCGAGTTATGATGTAGGCGCAGTAGATTCCGAGTTAGATTCCGAGTTATGATGTAGGCGCAGTAGATTCCGAGTTAGATTCCGAGTTATGATGTAGGCACAGTAGATTTCGAGTTATGATGTAGGCGCAATAAATTCCGAGTTATGATGTAGGCGCAGTAGATTCCGAGTTAGATTCCGAGTTATGATGTAGGCGCAGTAGATTCCGAGTTATGATGTAGGCGCAGTAAATTCCGTGTTAGATTCCGAGTTATGATGTAGGCGCAGTAGATTCCGAGTTGTGATGTAGGCGCAGTAGATTCCGAGTTATGATGTAGGCGCAGTAGATTCCGAGTTAGATTCCGAGTTATGATGTAGGCGCAGTAGATTCCGAGTTAGATTCCGAGTTATGATGTAGGCGCAGTAGATTCCGAGTTATGATGTAGGCGCAGTAGATTCCGAGTTAGATTCCGAGTTATGATGTAGGCGCAGTAGATTCCGAGTTAGATTCCGAGTTATGATGTAGGCGCAGTAGATTGCGAGTTTGATGCCGAGTTATGATGTAGGCGCAGTAGATTCCGAGTTAGATTCCGAGTTATGATGTAGGCGCAGTAGATTCCGAGTTAGATTCTGAGTTATGATGTAGGCGCAGTAGATTCCGAGTTATGATGTAGGCGCAGTAGATTCCGAGTTAGATTCCGAGTTATGATGTAGGCGCAGTAGATTCCGAGTTATGATGTATGCGCAGTAGATTCCGAGTTAGATTCCGAGTTATGATGTAGGCGCAGTATATTCCGAGTTATGATGTAGGCGCAGTAGATTCCGAGTTAGATTCCGAGTTATGATGTAGGCGCAGTAGATTCCGAGTTATGATGTAGGCGCAGTAGATTCCGAGTTAGATTCCGAGTTATGATGTAGGCGCAGTAGATTCTGAGTAGATTCCGAGTTATTATGTAGGCGCAGTAGATTCCGAGTTATGATGTAGGCGCAGTAGATTCCGAGTTAGATTCCGAGTTATGATGTAGGCGCAGTAGATTCCGAGTTATGATGTAGGCGCAGTAGATTCCGAGTTAGATTCCGAGTTATGATGTAGGCGCAGTAGATTCCGAGTTAGATTCCGAGTTATGATGTAGGCGCAGTAGATTCCGAGTTAGAATCCGAGTTATGATGTAGGCGAAGTAGATTCCGAGTTATGATGTAGGCGCAGTAGATTCCGAGTTATGATGTAGGCGCAGTAGATTCCGAGTTAGATTCCGAGTTATGATGTAGGCGCAGTAGATTCCGAGTTAGATTCAGAGTTATGATGTAGGCGCAGTAGATTCCGAGTTAGATTCCGAGTTATGATGTAGGCACAGTAGATTCCGAGTTATGATGTAGGCGCAGTAGATTACGAGTTATGCTGTAGGTGCAGTAGATTCCGGGTTAGATTCCGAGTTATGATGTAGGCGCAGTAGATTCCGAGTTATGATGTAGGCGCAGTAGATTCAGGGTTAGATTCCGAGTTATGATGTAGGCGCAGTAGATTCCGAGTTAGATTCGGAGTTATGATGTAGGCGCAGTAGATTCCGAGTTAGATTCCGAGTTATGATGTAGGCGCAGTAGATTCCGAGTTAGATGCCGAGTTATGATGTAGGCGCAGTAGATTCCGAGTTAGATTCCAAGTTATGATGTAGGCGCAGTAGATTCCGAGTAAGATTCTGAGTTATGATGTAGGCGCAGTAGATTCCGAGTTATGATGTAGGCGCAGTAGATTCCGAGTTAGATTCCGAGTTATGATGTAGGCGCAGTAGATTCCGAGTTATGATGTAGGCGCAGTAGATTCCGAGTTAGATTCCGAGTTATGATGTAGGCGCAGTAGATTCCGAGTTAGATTCCGAGTTATGATGTAGGCACAGTAGATTCCGAGTTATGATGTAGGCGCAGTAGATTCCGAGTTATGATGTAGGCGCAGTAGATTCCGAGTTATGATGTAGGCGCAGTAGATTCCGAGTTAGATTCCGAGTTATGATGTAGGCGCAGTAGATTCCGAGTTATGATGTAGGCGCAGTAGTTTCCGAGTTAGATTCCTAGTTATGATGTAGGCGCAGTAGATTCCGAGTTAGATTCCGAGTAATGATGTAGGCGCAGGAGATTCCGAGTTAGATTCCGAGTTATGATGTAGGCGCAGTAGATTCCGAGTTATGATGTAGGCGCAGTAGATTCCAAGTTAGATTCCGAGTTATGATGTAGGCGCAGTAGATTCCGAGTTAGATTCCGAGTTATGATGTAGGCGCAGTAGATTCCGAGTTATGATGTAGGCGCAGTAGATTCCGAGTTATGATGTAGGCGCAGTAGATTCCGAGTTATGATGTAGGCGCAGTAGATTCCGAGTTAGATTCCGAGTTATGATGTAGGCGCAGTAGATTCCGAGTTATGATGTAGGCGCAGTAGATTCCGAGTTAGATTCCGAGTTATGATGTAGGCGCAGTAGATTCCGAGTTATGATGTAGGCGCAGTAGATTCCGAGTTAGATTCCGAGTTATGATGTAGGCGCAGTAGATTCCGAGTTATGATGTAGGCGCAGTAGATTCCGAGTTAGATTCCGAGTTATGATGTAGGCGCAGTAGATTCCGAGTTATGATGTAGGCGCTGTAGATTCCGAGTTAGATTCCGAGTTATGATGTAGGCGCAGTAGATTCCGAGTTGTGATGTAGGCGCAGTAGATTCCGAGTTATGATGTAGGCGCAGTAGATTCCGAGTTAGATTCCGAGTTATGATGTAGGCGCAGTAGATTCCGAGTTAGATTCCGAGTTATGATGTAGGCGCAGTAGATTCCGAGTTATGATGCAGGCGCAGTAGATTCCGAGTTAGATTCCGAGTTATGATGTAGGCGCAGTAGATTCCGAGTTAGATTCCGAGTTATGATGTAGGCGCAGTAGATTGCGAGTTTGATGCCGAGTTATGATGTAGGCGCAGTAGATTCCGAGTTAGATTCCGAGTTATGATGTAGGCGCAGTAGATTCCGAGTTAGATTCTGAGTTATGATGTAGGCGCAGTAGATTCCGAGTTATGATGTAGGCGCAGTAGATTCCGAGTTAGATTCCGAGTTATGATGTAGGCGCAGTAGATTCGGAGTTATGATGTAGGCGCAGTAGATTCCGAGTTAGATTCCGAGTTATGATGTAGGCGCAGTAGATTCCGAGTTAGATGCCGAGTTATGATGTAGGCGCAGTAGATTCCGAGTTAGATTCCAAGTTATGATGTAGGCGCAGTAGATTCCGAGTTAGATTCTGAGTTATGATGTAGGCGCAGTAGATTCCGAGTTATGATGTAGGTGCAGTAGATTCCGAGTTAGATTCCGAGTTATGATGTAGGCGCAGTAGATTCCGAGTTATGATGTAGGCGCAGTAGATTCCGAGTTAGATTCCGAGTTATGATGTAGGCGCAGTAGATTCCGAGTTAGATTCCGAGTTATGATGTAGGCGCAGTAGATTCCGAGTTATGATGTAGGCGCAGTAGATTCCGAGTTAGATTCCGAGTTATGATGTAGGTGCAGTAGATTCTGAGTAGATTCCAAGTTATTATGTAGGCGCAGTAGATTCCGAGTTATGATGTAGGCGCAGTAGATTCCGAGTTAGATTCCGAGTTATGATGTAGGCGCAGTAGATTCCGAGTTATTATATAGGCGCAGTAGATTCTGAGTTAGATTCCGAGTTATGATGTAGGCGCAGTAGATTCCGAGTTAGATTCCGAGTTATGATGTAGGCGCAGTAGATTCCGAGTTAGAATCCGAGTTATGATGTAGGCGCAGTAGATTCCGAGTTATGATGTAGGCGCAGTAGATTCAGGGTTAGATTCCGAGTTATGATGTAGGCGCAGTAGATTCCGAGTTAGATTCCGAGTTATGATGTAGGCGCAGTAGATTCCGAGTTAGATTCCAAGTTATGATGTAGGCACAGTAGATTCCGAGTTATGATGTAGGCGCAGTAGATTCCGAGTTATGATGTAGGTGCAGTAGATTCCGGGTTAGATTCCGAGTTATGATGTAGGCGCAGTAGATTCCGAATTATGATGTAGGCGCAGTAGATTCAGGGTTAGATTCCGAGTTATGATGTAGGCGCAGTAGATTCCGAGTTAGATTCCGAGTTATGATGTAGGCGCAGTAGATTCCGAGTTAGATTCCGAGTTATGATGTAGGCGCAGTAGATTCCGAGTTATGATGTAGGCGCAGTAGATTCCGAGTTAGATTCCGAGTTATGATGTAGGCGCAGTATATTCCGAGTTGTGATGTAGGCGCAGTAGATTCCGAGTTATGATGTAGGCGCAGTAGATTCCGAGTTAGATTCCGAGTTATGATGTAGGCGCAGTAGATTCCGAGTTAGATTCCGAGTTATGATGTAGGCGCAGTAGATTCCGAGTTATGATGTAGGCGCAGTAGATTCCGAGTTAGATTCCGAGTTATGATGTAGGCGCAGTAGATTCCGAGTTAGATTCCGAGTTATGATGTAGGCGCAGTAGATTCCGAGTTAGATGCCGAGTTATGATGTAGGCGCAGTAGATTCCGAGTTAGATTCCGAGTTATGATGTAGGCGCAGTAGATTCCGAGTTAGATTCTGAGTTATGATGTAGGCGCAGTAGATTCCGAGTTATGATGTAGGCGCAGTAGATTCCGAGTTAGATTCCGAGTTATGATGTAGGCGCAGTAGATTCCGAGTTATGATGTATGCGCAGTAGATTCCGAGTTAGATTCCGAGTTATGATGTAGGCGCAGTAGATTCCGAGTTAGATTCCGAGTTATGATGTAGGCGCAGTAGATTACGAGTTATGATGTAGGTGCAGTAGATTCCGAGTTAGATTCCGAGTTATGATGTAGGCGCAGTAGATTCTGAGTAGATTCCGAGTTATTATGTAGGCGCAGTAGATTCCGAGTTATGATGTAGGCGCAGTAGATTCCGAGTTAGATTCCGAGTTATGATGTAGGCGCAGTAGATTCCGAGTTATGATGTAGGCGCAGTAGATTCCGAGTTAGATTCCGAGTTATGATGTAGGCGCAGTAGATTCCGAGTTAGATTCCGAGTTATGATGTAGGCGCAGTAGATTCCATGTTAGAATCCGAGTTATGATGTAGGCGCAGTAGATTCCGAGTTATGATGTAGGCGCAGTAGATTCCGAGTTATGATGTAGGCGCAGTAGATTCCGAGTTAGATTCCGAGTTATGATGTAGGCGCAGTAGATTCCGAGTTAGATTCCGAGTTATGATGTAGGCGCAGTAGATTCCGAGATAGATTCCGAGTTATGATGTAGGCACAGTAGATTCCGAGTTATGATGTAGGCGCAGTAGATTATGAGTTATGATGTAGGTGCAGTAGATTCCGGGTTAGATTCCGAGTTATGATGTAGGCGCAGTAGATTCCGAGTTATGATGTAGGCGCAGTAGATTCAGGGTTAGATTCCGAGTTATGATGTAGGCGCAGTAGATTCCGAGTTAGATTCGGAGTTATGATGTAGGCGCAGTAGATTCCGAGTTAGATTCCGAGTTATGATGTAGGCGCAGTAGATTCCGAGTTAGATTCCGAGTTATGATGTAGGCGCAGTAGATTCCGAGTTAGATTCCGAGTTATGATGTAGGCACAGTAGATTCCGAGTTATGATGTAGGCGCAGTAGATTCCGAGTTATGATGTAGGTGCAGTAGATTCCGGGTTAGATTCCGAGTTATGATGTAGGCGCAGTAGATTCCGAGTTATGATGTAGGCGCAGTAGATTCAGGGTTAGATTCCGAGTTATGATGTAGGCGCAGTAGATTCCAAGTTAGATTCCGAGTTATGATGTAGGCGCAGTAGATTCCGAGTTAGATTCCGAGTTATGATGTAGGCGCAGTAGATTCCGAGTTATGATGTAGGCACAGTAGATTCCGACTTAGATTCCGAGTTATGATGTAGGCGCAGTAGATTCCGAGTTGTTATGTAGGCGCAGTAGATTCCGAGTTATGATGTAGGCGCAGTAGATTCCGAGTTAGATTCCGAGTTATGATGTAGGCGCAGTAGATTCCGAGTTAGATTCCGAGTTATGATGTAGGCGCAGTAGATTCCGAGTTATGATGTAGGCGCAGTAGATTCCGAGTTAGATTCCGAGTTATGATGTAGGCGCAGTAGATTCCGAGTTAGATTCCGAGTTATGATGTAGGCGCAGTAGATTGCGAGTTTGATGCCGAGTTATGATGTAGGCGCAGTAGATTCCGAGTTAGATTCCGAGTTATGATGTAGGCGCAGTAGATTCCGAGTTAGATTCTGAGTTATGATGTAGGCGCAGTAGATTCCGAGTTATGATGTAGGCGCAGTAGATTCCGAGTTAGATTCCGAGTTATGATGTAGGCGCAGTAGATTCCGAGTTATGATGTATGCGCAGTAGATTCCGAGTTAGATTCCGAGTTATGATGTAGGCGCAGTAGATTCCGAGTTAGATTCCGAGTTATGATGTAGGCGCAGTAGATTCCGAGTTATGATGTAGGCGCAGTAGATTCCGAGTTAGATTCCGAGTTATGATGTAGGCGCAGTAGATTCTGAGTAGATTCCGAGTTATTATGTAGGCGCAGTAGATTCCGAGTTATGATGTATGCGCAGTAGATTCCGAGTTAGATTCCGAGTTATGATGTAGGCGCAGTAGATTCCGAGTTATGATGTAGGCGCAGTAGATTCCGAGTTAGATTCCGAGTTATGATGTAGGCGCAGTAGATTCCGAGTTAGATTCCGAGTTATGATGTAGGCGCAGTAGATTCCGAGTTAGAATCCGAGTTATGATGTAGGCGAAGTAGATTCCGAGTTATGATGTAGGCGCAGTAGATTCCGAGTTATGATGTAGGCGCAGTAGATTCCGAGTTAGATTCCGAGTTATGATGTAGGCGCAGTAGATTCCGAGTTAGATTCCGAGTTATGATGTAGGCGCAGTAGATTCCGAGTTAGATTCCGAGTTATGATGTAGGCACAGTAGATTCCGAGTTATGATGTAGGCACAGTAGATTACGAGTTATGCTGTAGGTGCAGTAGATTCCGGGTTAGATTCCGAGTTATGATGTAGGCGCAGTAGATTCCGAGTTATGATGTAGGCGCAGTAGATTCCGAGTTAGATTCCGAGTTATGATGTAGGCGCAGTAGATTCCGAGTTAGATTCCGAGTTATGATGTAGGCACAGTAGATTCCGAGTTATGATGTAGGCGCAATAAATTCCGAGTTATGATGTAGGCGCAGTAGATTCCGAGTTAGATTCCGAGTTATGATGTAGGCGCAGTAGATTCCGAGTTATGATGTAGGCGCAGTAAATTCCGTGTTAGATTCCGAGTTATGATGTAGGCGCAGTAGATTCCGAGTTGTGATGTAGGCGCAGTAGATTCCGAGTTATGATGTAGGCGCAGTAGATTCCGAGTTAGATTCCGAGTTATGATGTAGGCGCAGTAGATTCCGAGTTAGATTCCGAGTTATGATGTAGGCGCAGTAGATTCCGAGTTATGATGTAGGCGCAGTAGATTCCGAGTTAGATTCCGAGTTATGATGTAGGCGCAGTAGATTCCGAGTTAGATTCCGAGTTATGATGTAGGCGCAGTAGATTGCGAGTTTGATGCCGAGTTATGATGTAGGCGCAGTAGATTCCGAGTTAGATTCCGAGTTATGATGTAGGCGCAGTAGATTCCGAGTTAGATTCTGAGTTATGATGTAGGCGCAGTAGATTCCGAGTTATGATGTAGGCGCAGTAGATTCCGAGTTAGATTCCGAGTTATGATGTAGGCGCAGTAGATTCCGAGTTATGATGTATGCGCAGTAGATTCCGAGTTAGATTCCGAGTTATGATGTAGGCGCAGTATATTCCGAGTTATGATGTAGGCGCAGTAGATTCCGAGTTAGATTCCGAGTTATGATGTAGGCGCAGTAGATTCCGAGTTATGATGTAGGCGCAGTAGATTCCGAGTTATGATGTAGGCGCAGTAGATTCCGAGTTAGATTCCGAGTTATGATGTAGGCGCAGTAGATTCCGAGTTAGATTCCGAGTTATGATGTAGGCGCAGTAGATTCCGAGTTAGAATCCGAGTTATGATGTAGGCGAAGTAGATTCCGAGTTATGATGTAGGCGCAGTAGATTCCGAGTTATGATGTAGGCGCAGTAGATTCCGAGTTAGATTCCGAGTTATGATGTAGGCGCAGTAGATTCCGAGTTAGATTCAGAGTTATGATGTAGGCGCAGTAGATTCCGAGTTAGATTCCGAGTTATGATGTAGGCACAGTAGATTCCGAGTTATGATGTAGGCGCAGTAGATTACGAGTTATGCTGTAGGTGCAGTAGATTCCGGGTTAGATTCCGAGTTATGATGTAGGCGCAGTAGATTCCGAGTTATGATGTAGGCGCAGTAGATTCAGGGTTAGATTCCGAGTTATGATGTAGGCGCAGTAGATTCCGAGTTAGATTCGGAGTTATGATGTAGGCGCAGTAGATTCCGAGTTAGATTCCGAGTTATGATGTAGGCGCAGTAGATTCCGAGTTAGATGCCGAGTTATGATGTAGGCGCAGTAGATTCCGAGTTAGATTCCAAGTTATGATGTAGGCGCAGTAGATTCCGAGTAAGATTCTGAGTTATGATGTAGGCGCAGTAGATTCCGAGTTATGATGTAGGCGCAGTAGATTCCGAGTTAGATTCCGAGTTATGATGTAGGCGCAGTATATTCCGAGTTATGATGTAGGCGCAGTAGATTCCGAGTTAGATTCCGAGTTATGATGTAGGCGCAGTAGATTCCGAGTTATGATGTAGGCGCAGTAGATTCCGAGTTAGATTCCGAGTTATGATGTAGGCGCAGTAGATTCCGAGTTATGATGTAGGCGCAGTAGATTCCGAGTTAGATTCCGAGTTATGATGTAGGCGCAGTAGATTCCGAGTTAGATTCCGAGTTATGATGTAGGCACAGTAGATTTCGAGTTATGATGTAGGCGCAATAAATTCCGAGTTATGATGTAGGCGCAGTAGATTCCGAGTTAGATTCCGAGTTATGATGTAGGCGCAGTAGATTCCGAGTTATGATGTAGGCGCAGTAAATTCCGTGTTAGATTCCGAGTTATGATGTAGGCGCAGTAGATTCCGAGTTGTGATGTAGGCGCAGTAGATTCCGAGTTATGATGTAGGCGCAGTAGATTCCGAGTTAGATTCCGAGTTATGATGTAGGCGCAGTAGATTCCGAGTTAGATTCCGAGTTATGATGTAGGCGCAGTAGATTCCGAGTTATGATGTAGGCGCAGTAGATTCCGAGTTAGATTCCGAGTTATGATGTAGGCGCAGTAGATTCCGAGTTAGATTCCGAGTTATGATGTAGGCGCAGTAGATTGCGAGTTTGATGCCGAGTTATGATGTAGGCGCAGTAGATTCCGAGTTAGATTCCGAGTTATGATGTAGGCGCAGTAGATTCCGAGTTAGATTCTGAGTTATGATGTAGGCGCAGTAGATTCCGAGTTATGATGTAGGCGCAGTAGATTCCGAGTTAGATTCCGAGTTATGATGTAGGCGCAGTAGATTCCGAGTTATGATGTATGCGCAGTAGATTCCGAGTTAGATTCCGAGTTATGATGTAGGCGCAGTATATTCCGAGTTATGATGTAGGCGCAGTAGATTCCGAGTTAGATTCCGAGTTATGATGTAGGCGCAGTAGATTCCGAGTTATGATGTAGGCGCAGTAGATTCCGAGTTAGATTCCGAGTTATGATGTAGGCGCAGTAGATTCTGAGTAGATTCCGAGTTATTATGTAGGCGCAGTAGATTCCGAGTTATGATGTAGGCGCAGTAGATTCCGAGTTAGATTCCGAGTTATGATGTAGGCGCAGTAGATTCCGAGTTATGATGTAGGCGCAGTAGATTCCGAGTTAGATTCCGAGTTATGATGTAGGCGCAGTAGATTCCGAGTTAGATTCCGAGTTATGATGTAGGCGCAGTAGATTCCGAGTTAGAATCCGAGTTATGATGTAGGCGAAGTAGATTCCGAGTTATGATGTAGGCGCAGTAGATTCCGAGTTATGATGTAGGCGCAGTAGATTCCGAGTTAGATTCCGAGTTATGATGTAGGCGCAGTAGATTCCGAGTTAGATTCAGAGTTATGATGTAGGCGCAGTAGATTCCGAGTTAGATTCCGAGTTATGATGTAGGCACAGTAGATTCCGAGTTATGATGTAGGCGCAGTAGATTACGAGTTATGCTGTAGGTGCAGTAGATTCCGGGTTAGATTCCGAGTTATGATGTAGGCGCAGTAGATTCCGAGTTATGATGTAGGCGCAGTAGATTCAGGGTTAGATTCCGAGTTATGATGTAGGCGCAGTAGATTCCGAGTTAGATTCGGAGTTATGATGTAGGCGCAGTAGATTCCGAGTTAGATTCCGAGTTATGATGTAGGCGCAGTAGATTCCGAGTTAGATGCCGAGTTATGATGTAGGCGCAGTAGATTCCGAGTTAGATTCCAAGTTATGATGTAGGCGCAGTAGATTCCGAGTAAGATTCTGAGTTATGATGTAGGCGCAGTAGATTCCGAGTTATGATGTAGGCGCAGTAGATTCCGAGTTAGATTCCGAGTTATGATGTAGGCGCAGTAGATTCCGAGTTATGATGTAGGCGCAGTAGATTCCGAGTTAGATTCCGAGTTATGATGTAGGCGCAGTAGATTCCGAGTTAGATTCCGAGTTATGATGTAGGCACAGTAGATTCCGAGTTATGATGTAGGCGCAGTAGATTCCGAGTTATGATGTAGGCGCAGTAGATTCCGAGTTATGATGTAGGCGCAGTAGATTCCGAGTTAGATTCCGAGTTATGATGTAGGCGCAGTAGATTCCGAGTTATGATGTAGGCGCAGTAGTTTCCGAGTTAGATTCCTAGTTATGATGTAGGCGCAGTAGATTCCGAGTTAGATTCCGAGTAATGATGTAGGCGCAGGAGATTCCGAGTTAGATTCCGAGTTATGATGTAGGCGCAGTAGATTCCGAGTTATGATGTAGGCGCAGTAGATTCCAAGTTAGATTCCGAGTTATGATGTAGGCGCAGTAGATTCCGAGTTAGATTCCGATTTATGATGTAGGCGCAGTAGATTCCGAGTTATGATGTAGGCGCAGTAGATTCCGAGTTATGATGTAGGCGCAGTAGATTCCGAGTTAGATTCCGAGTTATGATGTAGGCGCAGTAGATTCCGAGTTATGATGTAGGCGCAGTAGATTCCGAGTTAGATTCCGAGTTATGATGTAGGCGCAGTAGATTCCGAGTTATGATGTAGGCGCAGTAGATTCCGAGTTAGATTCCGAGTTATGATGTAGGCGCAGTAGATTCCGAGTTATGATGTAGGCGCAGTAGATTCCGAGTTAGATTCCGAGTTATGATGTAGGCGCAGTAGATTCCGAGTTACGATGTAGGCGCTGTAGATTCCGAGTTAGATTCCGAGTTATGATGTAGGCGCAGTAGATTCCGAGTTGTGATGTAGGCGCAGTAGATTCCGAGTTATGATGTAGGCGCAGTAGATTCCGAGTTAGATTCCGAGTTATGATGTAGGCGCAGTAGATTCCGAGTTAGATTCCGAGTTATGATGTAGGCGCAGTAGATTCCGAGTTATGATGCAGGCGCAGTAGATTCCGAGTTAGATTCCGAGTTATGATGTAGGCGCAGTAGATTCCGAGTTAGATTCCGAGTTATGATGTAGGCGCAGTAGATTGCGAGTTTGATGCCGAGTTATGATGTAGGCGCAGTAGATTCCGAGTTAGATTCCGAGTTATGATGTAGGCGCAGTAGATTCCGAGTTAGATTCTGAGTTATGATGTAGGCGCAGTAGATTCCGAGTTATGATGTAGGCGCAGTAGATTCCGAGTTAGATTCCGAGTTATGATGTAGGCGCAGTAGATTCGGAGTTATGATGTAGGCGCAGTAGATTCCGAGTTAGATTCCGAGTTATGATGTAGGCGCAGTAGATTCCGAGTTAGATTCCAAGTTATGATGTAGGCGCAGTAGATTCCGAGTTAGATTCTGAGTTATGATGTAGGCGCAGTAGATTCCGAGTTATGATGTAGGTGCAGTAGATTCCGAGTTAGATTCCGAGTTATGATGTAGGCGCAGTAGATTCCGAGTTATGATGTAGGCGCAGTAGATTCCGAGTTAGATTCCGAGTTATGATGTAGGCGCAGTAGATTCCGAGTTAGATTCCGAGTTATGATGTAGGCGCAGTAGATTGCGAGTTTGATGCCGAGTTATGATGTAGGCGCAGTAGATTCCGAGTTAGATTCCGAGTTATGATGTAGGCGCAGTAGATTCCGAGTTAGATTCTGAGTTATGATGTAGGCGCAGTAGATTCCGAGTTATGATGTAGGCGCAGTAGATTCCGAGTTAGATTCCGAGTTATGATGTAGGCGCAGTAGATTCGGAGTTATGATGTAGGCGCAGTAGATTCCGAGTTAGATTCCGAGTTATGATGTAGGCGCAGTAGATTCCGAGTTAGATTCCAAGTTATGATGTAGGCGCAGTAGATTCCGAGTTAGATTCTGAGTTATGATGTAGGCGCAGTAGATTCCGAGTTATGATGTAGGTGCAGTAGATTCCGAGTTAGATTCCGAGTTATGATGTAGGCGCAGTAGATTCCGAGTTATGATGTAGGCGCAGTAGATTCCGAGTTAGATTCCGAGTTATGATGTAGGCGCAGTAGATTCCGAGTTAGATTCCGAGTTATGATGTAGGCGCAGTAGATTCCGAGTTATGATGTAGGCGCAGTAGATTCCGAGTTAGATTCCGAGTTATGATGTAGGTGCAGTAGATTCTGAGTAGATTCCAAGTTATTATGTAGGCGCAGTAGATTCCGAGTTATGATGTAGGCGCAGTAGATTCCGAGTTAGATTCCGAGTTATGATGTAGGCGCAGTAGATTCCGAGTTATTATGTAGGCGCAGTAGATTCTGAGTTAGATTCCGAGTTATGATGTAGGCGCAGTAGATTCCGAGTTAGATTCCGAGTTATGATGTAGGCGCAGTAGATTCCGAGTTAGAATCCGAGTTATGATGTAGGCGCAGTAGATTCCGAGTTATGATGTAGGCGCAGTAGATTCAGGGTTAGATTCCGAGTTATGATGTAGGCGCAGTAGATTCCGAGTTAGATTCCGAGTTATGATGTAGGCGCAGTAGATTCCGAGTTAGATTCCGAGTTATGATGTAGGCACAGTAGATTCCGAGTTATGATGTAGGCGCAGTAGATTCCGAGTTATGATGTAGGTGCAGTAGATTCCGGGTTAGATTCCGAGTTATGATGTAGGCGCAGTAGATTCCGAATTATGATGTAGGCGCAGTAGATTCAGGGTTAGATTCCGAGTTATGATGTAGGCGCAGTAGATTCCGAGTTAGATTCCGAGTTATGATGTAGGCGCAGTAGATTCCGAGTTAGATTCCGAGTTATGATGTAGGCGCAGTAGATTCCGAGTTATGATGTAGGCGCAGTAGATTCCGAGTTAGATTCCGAGTTATGATGTAGGCGCAGTATATTCCGAGTTGTGATGTAGGCGCAGTAGATTCCGAGTTATGATGTAGGCGCAGTAGATTCCGAGTTAGATTCCGAGTTATGATGTAGGCGCAGTAGATTCCGAGTTAGATTCCGAGTTATGATGTAGGCGCAGTAGATTCCGAGTTATGATGTAGGCGCAGTAGATTCCGAGTTAGATTCCGAGTTATGATGTAGGCGCAGTAGATTCCGAGTTAGATTCCGAGTTATGATGTAGGCGCAGTAGATTCCGAGTTAGATGCCGAGTTATGATGTAGGCGCAGTAGATTCCGAGTTAGATTCCGAGTTATGATGTAGGCGCAGTAGATTCCGAGTTAGATTCTGAGTTATGATGTAGGCGCAGTAGATTCCGAGTTATGATGTAGGCGCAGTAGATTCCGAGTTAGATTCCGAGTTATGATGTAGGCGCAGTAGATTCCGAGTTATGATGTATGCGCAGTAGATTCCGAGTTAGATTCCGAGTTATGATGTAGGCGCAGTAGATTCCGAGTTAGATTCCGAGTTATGATGTAGGCGCAGTAGATTACGAGTTATGATGTAGGTGCAGTAGATTCCGAGTTAGATTCCGAGTTATGATGTAGGCGCAGTAGATTCTGAGTAGATTCCGAGTTATTATGTAGGCGCAGTAGATTCCGAGTTATGATGTAGGCGCAGTAGATTCCGAGTTAGATTCCGAGTTATGATGTAGGCGCAGTAGATTCCGAGTTATGATGTAGGCGCAGTAGATTCCGAGTTAGATTCCGAGTTATGATGTAGGCGCAGTAGATTCCGAGTTAGATTCCGAGTTATGATGTAGGCGCAGTAGATTCCATGTTAGAATCCGAGTTATGATGTAGGCGCAGTAGATTCCGAGTTATGATGTAGGCGCAGTAGATTCCGAGTTATGATGTAGGCGCAGTAGATTCCGAGTTAGATTCCGAGTTATGATGTAGGCGCAGTAGATTCCGAGTTAGATTCCGAGTTATGATGTAGGCGCAGTAGATTCCGAGATAGATTCCGAGTTATGATGTAGGCACAGTAGATTCCGAGTTATGATGTAGGCGCAGTAGATTATGAGTTATGATGTAGGTGCAGTAGATTCCGGGTTAGATTCCGAGTTATGATGTAGGCGCAGTAGATTCCGAGTTATGATGTAGGCGCAGTAGATTCAGGGTTAGATTCCGAGTTATGATGTAGGCGCAGTAGATTCCGAGTTAGATTCGGAGTTATGATGTAGGCGCAGTAGATTCCGAGTTAGATTCCGAGTTATGATGTAGGCGCAGTAGATTCCGAGTTAGATTCCGAGTTATGATGTAGGCGCAGTAGATTCCGAGTTAGATTCCGAGTTATGATGTAGGCACAGTAGATTCCGAGTTATGATGTAGGCGCAGTAGATTCCGAGTTATGATGTAGGTGCAGTAGATTCCGGGTTAGATTCCGAGTTATGATGTAGGCGCAGTAGATTCCGAGTTATGATGTAGGCGCAGTAGATTCAGGGTTAGATTCCGAGTTATGATGTAGGCGCAGTAGATTCCAAGTTAGATTCCGAGTTATGATGTAGGCGCAGTAGATTCCGAGTTAGATTCCGAGTTATGATGTAGGCGCAGTAGATTCCGAGTTATGATGTAGGCGCAGTAGATTCCGAGTTAGATTCCGAGTTATGATGTAGGCGCAGTAGATTCCGAGTTGTTATGTAGGCGCAGTAGATTCCGAGTTATGATGTAGGCGCAGTAGATTCCGAGTTAGATTCCGAGTTATGATGTAGGCGCAGTAGATTCCGAGTTAGATTCCGAGTTATGATGTAGGCGCAGTAGATTCCGAGTTATGATGTAGGCGCAGTAGATTCCGAGTTAGATTCCGAGTTATGATGTAGGCGCAGTAGATTCCGAGTTAGATTCCGAGTTATGATGTAGGCGCAGTAGATTCCGAGTTATGATGTAGGCGCAGTAGATTCAGGGTTAGATTCCGAGTTATGATGTAGGCGCAGTAGATTCCGAGTTAGATTCGGAGTTATGATGTAGGCGCAGTAGATTCCGAGTTAGATTCCGAGTTATGATGTAGGCGCAGTAGATTCCGAGTTAGATTCCGAGTTATGATGTAGGCGCAGTAGATTCCGAGTTAGATTCCGAGTTATGATGTAGGCACAGTAGATTCCGAGTTATGATGTAGGCGCAGTAGATTCCGAGTTATGATGTAGGTGCAGTAGATTCCGGGTTAGATTCCGAGTTATGATGTAGGCGCAGTAGATTCCGAGTTATGATGTAGGCGCAGTAGATTCAGGGTTAGATTCCGAGTTATGATGTAGGCGCAGTAGATTCCAAGTTAGATTCCGAGTTATGATGTAGGCGCAGTAGATTCCGAGTTAGATTCCGAGTTATGATGTAGGCGCAGTAGATTCCGAGTTATGATGTAGGCGCAGTAGATTCCGAGTTAGATTCCGAGTTATGATGTAGGCGCAGTAGATTCCGAGTTGTTATGTAGGCGCAGTAGATTCCGAGTTATGATGTAGGCGCAGTAGATTCCGAGTTAGATTCCGAGTTATGATGTAGGCGCAGTAGATTCCGAGTTAGATTCCGAGTTATGATGTAGGCGCAGTAGATTCCGAGTTATGATGTAGGCGCAGTAGATTCCGAGTTAGATTCCGAGTTATGATGTAGGCGCAGTAGATTCCGAGTTAGATTCCGAGTTATGATGTAGGCGCAGTAGATTGCGAGTTTGATGCCGAGTTATGATGTAGGCGCAGTAGATTCCGAGTTAGATTCCGAGTTATGATGTAGGCGCAGTAGATTCCGAGTTAGATTCTGAGTTATGATGTAGGCGCAGTAGATTCCGAGTTATGATGTAGGCGCAGTAGATTCCGAGTTAGATTCCGAGTTATGATGTAGGCGCAGTAGATTCCGAGTTATGATGTATGCGCAGTAGATTCCGAGTTAGATTCCGAGTTATGATGTAGGCGCAGTAGATTCCGAGTTAGATTCCGAGTTATGATGTAGGCGCAGTAGATTCCGAGTTATGATGTAGGCGCAGTAGATTCCGAGTTAGATTCCGAGTTATGATGTAGGCGCAGTAGATTCTGAGTAGATTCCGAGTTATTATGTAGGCGCAGTAGATTCCGAGTTATGATGTATGCGCAGTAGATTCCGAGTTAGATTCCGAGTTATGATGTAGGCGCAGTAGATTCCGAGTTATGATGTAGGCGCAGTAGATTCCGAGTTAGATTCCGAGTTATGATGTAGGCGCAGTAGATTCCGAGTTAGATTCCGAGTTATGATGTAGGCGCAGTAGATTCCGAGTTAGAATCCGAGTTATGATGTAGGCGAAGTAGATTCCGAGTTATGATGTAGGCGCAGTAGATTCCGAGTTATGATGTAGGCGCAGTAGATTCCGAGTTAGATTCCGAGTTATGATGTAGGCGCAGTAGATTCCGAGTTAGATTCCGAGTTATGATGTAGGCGCAGTAGATTCCGAGTTAGATTCCGAGTTATGATGTAGGCACAGTAGATTCCGAGTTATGATGTAGGCACAGTAGATTACGAGTTATGCTGTAGGTGCAGTAGATTCCGGGTTAGATTCCGAGTTATGATGTAGGCGCAGTAGATTCCGAGTTATGATGTAGGCGCAGTAGATTCAGGGTTAGATTCCGAGTTATGATGTAGGCGCAGTAGATTCCGAGTTAGATTCGGAGTTATGATGTAGGCGCAGTAGATTCCGAGTTAGATTCCGAGTTATGATGTAGGCGCAGTAGATTCCGAGTTAGATGCCGAGTTATGATGTAGGCGCAGTAGATTCCGAGTTAGATTCCAAGTTATGATGTAGGCGCAGTAGATTCCGAGTAAGATTCTGAGTTATGATGTAGGCGCAGTAGATTCCGAGTTATGATGTAGGCGCAGTAGATTCCGAGTTAGATTCCGAGTTATGATGTAGGCGCAGTAGATTCCGAGTTATGATGTAGGCGCAGTAGATTCCGAGTTAGATTCCGAGTTATGATGTAGGCGCAGTAGATTCCGAGTTAGATTCCGAGTTATGATGTAGGCACAGTAGATTCCGAGTTATGATGTAGGCGCAGTAGATTCCGAGTTATGATGTAGGCGCAGTAGATTCCGAGTTATGATGTAGGCGCAGTAGATTCCGAGTTAGATTCCGAGTTATGATGTAGGCGCAGTAGATTCCGAGTTATGATGTAGGCGCAGTAGTTTCCGAGTTAGATTCCTAGTTATTATGTAGGCGCAGTAGATTCCGAGTTAGATTCCGAGTAATGATGTAGGCGCAGGATATTCCGAGTTAGATTCCGAGTTATGATGTAGGCGCAGTAGATTCCGAGTTATGATGTAGGCGCAGTAGATTCCGAGTTATGATGTAGGCGCAGTAGATTCCGAGTTAGATTCCGAGTTATGATGTAGGCGCAGTAGATTCCGAGTTAGATTCCGAGTTATGATGTAGGCGCAGTAGATTCCGAGTTAGAATCCGAGTTATGATGTAGGCGAAGTAGATTCCGAGTTATGATGTAGGCGCAGTAGATTCCGAGTTATGATGTAGGCGCAGTAGATTCCGAGTTAGATTCCGAGTTATGATGTAGGCGCAGTAGATTCCGAGTTAGATTCCGAGTTATGATGTAGGCGCAGTAGATTCCGAGTTAGATTCCGAGTTATGATGTAGGCACAGTAGATTCCGAGTTATGATGTAGGCACAGTAGATTACGAGTTATGCTGTAGGTGCAGTAGATTCCGGGTTAGATTCCGAGTTATGATGTAGGCGCAGTAGATTCCGAGTTATGATGTAGGCGCAGTAGATTCAGGGTTAGATTCCGAGTTATGATGTAGGCGCAGTAGATTCCGAGTTAGATTCGGAGTTATGATGTAGGCGCAGTAGATTCCGAGTTAGATTCCGAGTTATGATGTAGGCGCAGTAGATTCCGAGTTAGATGCCGAGTTATGATGTAGGCGCAGTAGATTCCGAGTTAGATTCCAAGTTATGATGTAGGCGCAGTAGATTCCGAGTAAGATTCTGAGTTATGATGTAGGCGCAGTAGATTCCGAGTTATGATGTAGGCGCAGTAGATTCCGAGTTAGATTCCGAGTTATGATGTAGGCGCAGTAGATTCCGAGTTATGATGTAGGCGCAGTAGATTCCGAGTTAGATTCCGAGTTATGATGTAGGCGCAGTAGATTCCGAGTTAGATTCCGAGTTATGATGTAGGCACAGTAGATTCCGAGTTATGATGTAGACGCAGTAGATTCCGAGTTATGATGTAGGCGCAGTAGATTCCGAGTTATGATGTAGGCGCAGTAGATTCCGAGTTAGATTCCGAGTTATGATGTAGGCGCAGTAGATTCCGAGTTATGATGTAGGCGCAGTAGTTTCCGAGTTAGATTCCTAGTTATTATGTAGGCGCAGTAGATTCCGAGTTAGATTCCGAGTAATGATGTAGGCGCAGGATATTCCGAGTTAGATTCCGAGTTATGATGTAGGCGCAGTAGATTCCGAGTTATGATGTAGGCGCAGTAGATTCCGAGTTAGATTCCGAGTTATGATGTAGGCGCAGTAGATTCCGAGTTAGATTCCGAGTTATGATGTAGGCGCAGTAGATTCCGAGTTATGATGTAGGCGCAGTAGATTCCGAGTTATGATGTAGGCGCAGTAGATTCCGAGTTAGATTCCGAGTTATGATGTAGGCGCAGTAGATTCCGAGTTATGATGTAGGCGCAGTAGATTCCGAGTTAGATTCCGAGTTATGATGTAGGCGCAGTAGATTCCGAGTTATGATGTAGGCGCAGTAGATTCCGAGTTAGATTCCGAGTTATGATGTAGGCGCAATAGATTCCGAGTTATGATGTAGGCGCAGTAGATTCCGAGTTAGATTCCGAGTTATGATGTAGGCGCAGTAGATTCCGAGTTAGATTCCGAGTTATGATGTAGGCACAGTAGATTCCGAGTTATGATGTAGGCGCAATAGATTCCGAGTTATGATGTAGGCGCAGTAGATTCCGAGTTAGATTCCGAGTTATGATGTAGGCGCAGTAGATTCCGAGTTATGATGTAGGCGCAGTAGATTCCGTGTTAGATTCCGAGTTATGATGTAGGCGCAGTAGATTCCGAGTTAGATTCCGAGTTATGATGTAGGCGCAGTAGATTCCGAGTTAGATTCCGAGTTATGATGTAGGCGCAGTAGATTGCGAGTTATGATGTAGGCGCAGTAGATTGCGAGTTATGATGTAGGCGCAGTAGATTCCGAGTTATGATGTAGGCGCAGTAGATTCCGAGTTAAATTCCGAGTTATGATGTAGGCGCAGTAGATTCCGAGTTATGATGTCGGCGCAGTAGATTCCGAGTTAGATTCCGAGTTATGATGTAGGCGCAGTAGATTCCGAGTTCGATTCCGAGTTATGGTGTAGGCGCAGTAGATTCCGAGTTAGATTCCGAGTTTTGATGTAGGCGCAGTAGATTCCGAGTTATGATGTAGGCGCAGTAGATTCCGAGTTAGATTCCGAGTTATGATGTAGGCGCAGTAGATTCCGAGTTAGATTCCGAGTTATGATGTAGGCGCAGTAGATTCCGAGTTATGATGTAGGCGCAGTAGATTCCGAGTTATGATGTAGGCGCAGTAGATTCTGAGTTATGATGTAGGCGCAGTAGATTCCGAGTTATGATGTAGGCGCAGTAGATTCCGAGTTATGATGTAGGCGCAGTAGATTCCGAGTTAGATTCCGAGTTATGATGTAGGCGCAGTAGATTCCGAGTTATGATGTAGGCGCAGTATATTCCGAGTTAGATTCCGAGTTATGATATAGGCGCAGTAGATTCCGAGTTATGATGTAGGCGCAGTAGATTCCGAGTTATGATGTAGGCGCAGTAGATTCCGAGTTAGATTCCGAGTTATGATGTAGGCGCAGTAGATTCCGAGTTATGATGTAGGCGCAGGAGATTCCGAGTTAGATTCCGAGTTATGATGTAGGCGCAGTAGATTCCGAGTTAGATTCCGAGTTATGATGTAGGCGCAGTAGATTCCGAGTTATGATGTAGGCGCAGTAGATTCCGAGTTAGATTCCGAGTTATGATGTAGGCGCAGTAGATTCCGAGTTATGATGTAGGCGCAGTAGATTCCGAGTTAGATTCCGAGTTATGATGTAGGCGCAGTAGATTCCGAGTTAGATTCCGAGTTATGATGTAGGCGCAGTAGATTCCGAGTTAGATTCCGAGTAATGATGTAGGCGCAGTAGATTCCGAGTTATGATGTATGCGCAGTAGATTCCGAGTTAGATTCCGAGTTATGATGTAGGCGCAGTAGATTCCGAGTTATGATGAAGGCGCAGTAGATTCCGAGTTAGATTCCGAGTTATGATGTAGGCGCAGTAGATTCCGAGTTAGATTCCGAGTTATGATGTAGGCGCAGTAGATTCCGAGTTATGATGTAGGCGCAGTAGATTCCGAGTTAGATTCCGAGTTATGATGTAGGCGCAGTAGATTCCGAGTTATGATGTAGGCGCAGTAGATTCCGAGTTATGATGTAGGCGCAGTAGATTCCGAGTTAGATTCCGAGTTATGATGTAGGCACAGTAGATTCCGAGTTATGATGTAGGCGCAGTAGATTCCGAGTTAGATTCCGAGTTATGATGTAGGCGCAGTAGATTCCGAGTTATGATGTAGGCGCAGTAGATTCCGAGTTATGATGTAGGCGCAGTAGATTCCGAGTTAGATTCCGAGTTATGATGTAGGCGCAGTAGATTCCGAGTTATGATGTAGGCGCAGTAGATTCCGAGCTAGATTCCGAGTTATGATGTAGGCGCAGTAGATTCCGAGTTAGATTCCGAGTTATGATGTAGGCGCAGTAGATTCCGAGTTATGATGTAGGCGCAGTAGATTCCGAGTTATGATGTAGGCGCAGTAGATTCCGAGTTAGATTCCGAGTTATGATGTAGGCGCAGTAGATTCCGAGTTAGATTCCGAGTTATGATGTAGGCGCAGTAGATTCCGAGTTATGATGTAGGCGCAGTAGATTCCGAGTTAGATTCCGAGTTATGATGTAGGCGCAGTAGATTCCGAGTTATGATGTAGGCGCAGTAGATTCCGAGTTATGATGTAGGCGCAGTAGATTCTGAGTTAGATTCCGAGTTATGATGTAGGCGCAGTAGATTCCGATTTATGATGTAGGCGCAGTAGATTCCGAGTTAGATTCCGAGTTATGATGTAGGCGCAGTAGAATCCGAGTTATGATGTAGGCGCAGTAGATTCCGAGTTATGATGTAGGTGCAGTAGATTCCGAGTTAGATTCCGAGTTATGATGTAGGCGCAGTAGATTCCGAGTTAGATTCCGAGTTATGATGTAGGCGCAGTAGATTCCGAGTTATGATGTAGGCGCAGTAGATTCCGAGTTATGATGTAGGCGCAGTAGATTCCGAGTTATGATGTAGGCGTAGTAGATTCCGGGTTAGATTCCGAGTTATGATGTAGGCGCAGTAGATTCCGAGTTAGATTCCGAGTTATGATGTAGGCGCAGTAGATTCCGAGTTAGATTCCGAGTTATGATGTAGGCGCAGTAGATTCCGAGTTATGATGTAGGCGCAGTAGATTCCGAGTTAGATTCCGAGTTATGATGTAGGCGCAGTAGATTCCGAGTTATGATGTAGGCGCAGTAGATTCCGAGTTAGATTCCGAGTTATGATGTAGGCGCAGTAGATTCCGAGTTATGATGTAGGCGCAGTAGATTCTGAGTTAGATTCCGAGTTATGATGTAGGCGCAGTAGATTCCGAGTTAGATTCCGAGTTCTGATGAAGGCGCAGTAGATTCCGAGTTAGAATCCGAGTTATGATGTAGGCGCAGTAGATTCCGAGTTATGATGTAGGCGCAGTAGATTCCGAGTTATGATGTAGGCGCAGTAGATTCCGAGTTATGATGTAGGCGCAGTAGAGTCCTAGTTATGATGTAGGCGCAGTAGATTCTGAGTTAGATTCCGAGTTATGATGTTAGCTCAGTAGATTCCGAGTTATGATGTAGGCGCAGTAGATTCCGAGTTAGATTCCGAGTTATGATGTAGGCGCAGTAGATTCCGAGTTAGATTCCGAGTTCTGATGTAGGCGCAGTAGATTCCGAGTTAGATTCCGAGTTCTGATGTATGCGCAGTAGATTCCGAGTTAGATTCCGAGTTATGATGTAGGCGCAGTAGATTCCGAGTTATGATGTAGGCGCAGTAGCTTCCGAGTTCTGATGTAGGCGCAGTAGCTTCCGAGTTATGATGTAGGCGCAGTAGATTCCGAGTTAGATTCCGAGTTATGATGTAGGCGCAGTAGATTCCGAGTTATGATGTAGGCGCAGTAGATTCCGAGTTAGATTCCGAGTTATGATGTAGGCGCAGTAGATTCCGAGTTATGATGTAGGCGCAGTAGATTCCGAGTTATGATGTAGGCGCAGTAGATTCCGAGTTATGATGTAGGCGCAGTAGATTCCGAGTTAGATTCCGAGTTCTGATGTAGGCGCAGTAGCTTCCGAGTTATGATGTAGGCGCAGTAGATTCCGAGTTAGATTCCGAGTTATGATGTAGGCGCAGTAGATTCCGAGTTATGATGTAGGCGCAGTAGATTCCGAGTTATGATGTAGGCGCAGTAGATTCCGAGTTAGATTCCGAGTTATGATGTAGGCGCAGTAGATTCCGAGTTAGATTCCGAGTTATATTGTAGGCGCAGTAGATTCCGAGTTAGATTCCGAGTTATGATGTAGGCGCAGTAGATTCCGAGTTATGATGTAGGCGCAGTAGATTCCGAGTTAGATTTCGAGTTATGATGTAGGCGCAGTAGATTCCGAGTTATGATGTAGGTGCAGTAGATTCCGAGTTATGATGTAGGCGCAGTAGATTCCGAGTTAGATTCCGTGTTATGATGTAGGCACAGTAGATTCCGAGTTATGATGTAGGCGCAGTAGATTCCGAGTTATGATGTAGGCGCAGTAGATTCCGAGTTAGATTCCGAGTTATGATGTAGGCGCAGTAGATTCTGAGTTAGATTCCGAGTTATGATGTAGGCGCAGTAGATTCCGAGTTATTATGTAGGCACAGTAGATTCCGAGTTAGATTCCGAGTTATGATGAAGGCGCAGTAGATTCCGAGTTAGATTCCGAGTTATGATGAAGGCGCAGTAGATTCCGAGTTAGAATCCGAGTTATGATGTAGGCGCAGTAGATTCCGAGTTATGATGTAGGCGCAGTAGATTCCGAGTTAGATTCCGAGTTATGATGTTAGCTCAGTAGATTCCGAGTTATGATGTAGGCGCAGTAGATTCCGAGTTAGATTCCGAGTTATGATGTAGGCGCAGTAGATTCCGAGTTAGATTCCGAGTTCTGATGTAGGCGCAGTAGATTCCGAGTTAGATTCCGAGTTATGATGTAGGCGCAGTAGATTCCGAGTTATGATGTAGGCGCTGTAGATTCTGAGTTATGATGTAGGCGCAGTAGATTCCGAGTTATGATGTAGGCGCAGTAGATTCCGAGTTATGATGTAGGCGCAGTAGATTCAGGGTTAGATTCCGAGTTATGTTGTAGGCGCAGTAGATTCCGAGTTATGATGTAGGCGCAGTAGATTCCGAGTTATGATGTAGGTGCAGTAGATTCCGAGTTAGATTCCGAGTTATGATGTAGGCGCAGTAGATTCCGAGTTAGATTCCGAGTTATGATGTAGGCGCAGTAGATTCCGAGTTATGATGTAGGCGCAGTAGATTCCGAGTTATGATGTAGGCGTAGTAGATTCCGGGTTAGATTCCGAGTTATGATGTAGGCGCAGTAGATTCCGAGTTAGATTCCGAGTTATGATGTAGGCGCAGTAGATTCCGAGTTATGATGTAGGCGCAGTAGATTCCGAGTTAGATTCCGAGTTATGATGTAGGCGCAGTAGATTCCGAGTTATGATGTAGGCGCAGTAGATTCCGAGTTAGATTCCGAGTTATGATGTAGGCGCAGTAGATTCCGAGTTATGATGTAGGTGCAGTAGATTCCGAGTTAGATTCCGAGTTATGATGTAGGCGCAGTAGATTCCGAGTTAGATTCCGAGTTCTGATGAAGGCGCAGTAGATTCCGAGTTAGAATCCGAGTTATGATGTAGGTGCAGTAGATTCCGAGTTATGATGTAGGCGCAGTAGATTCCGAGTTATGATGTAGGCGCAGTAGAGTCCTAGTTATGATGTAGGCGCAGTAGATTCTGAGTTAGATTCCGAGTTATGATGTTAGCTCAGTAGATTCCGAGTTATGATGTAGGCGCAGTAGATTCCGAGTTAGATTCCGAGTTATGATGTAGGCGCAGTAGATTCCAAGTTAGATTCCGAGTTCTGATGTAGGCGCAGTAGATTCCGAGTTAGATTCCGAGTTCTGATGTATGTGCAGTAGATTCCGAGGTAGATTCCGAGTTATGATGTAGGCGCAGTAGATTCCGAGTTATGATGTAGGCGCAGTAGCTTCCGAGTTATGATGTAGGCGCAGTAGATTCCGAGTTATGATGTAGGCGCAGTAGATTCCGAGTTAGATTCCGAGTTATGATGTAGGCGCAGTAGATTCCGAGTTATGATGTAGGTGCAGTAGATTCCGAGTTATGATGTAGGCGCAGTAGATTCCGAGTTATGATGTAGGCGCAGTAGATTCCGAGTTAGATTCCGAGTTATGATGTAGGCGCAGTAGATTCCGAGTTATGATGTAGGCGCAGTAGATTCCGAGTTATGATGTAGGCGCAGTAGATTCCGAGTTAGATTCCGAGTTCTGATGTAGGCGCAGTAGCTTCCGAGTTATGATGTAGGCGCAGTAGATTCCGAGTTAGATTCCGAGTTATGATGTAGGCGCAGTAGATTCCGAGTTATGATGTAGGCGCAGTAGATTCCGAGTTATGATGTAGGCGCAGTAGATTCCGAGTTAGATTCCGAGTTATTATGTAGGCGCAGTAGATTCCGAGTTAGATTCCGAGTTATATTGTAGGCGCAGTAGATTCCGAGTTAGATTCCGAGTTATGATGTAGGCGCAGTAGATTCCGAGTTATGATGTAGGCGCAGTAGATTCCGAGTTAGATTCCGAGTTATGATGTAGGCGCAGTAGATTCCGAGTTATATTCCGAGTTATGATGTAGGCGCAGTAGATTCCGAGTTATGATGTAGGTGCCGTAGATTCCGAGTTATGATGTAGGCGCAGTAGATTCCGAGTTAGATTCCGAGTTATGATGTAGGCGCAGTAGATTCCGAGTTATGATGTAGGCGCTGTAGATTCTGAGTTATGATGTAGGCGCAGTAGATTCCGAGTTATGATGTAGGCGCAGTAGATTCCGAGTTATGATGTAGGCGCAGTAGATTCAGGGTTAGATTCCGAGTTATGATGTAGGCGCAGTAGATTCCGAGTTAGATTCCGAGTTATGATGTAGGCGCAGTAGATTCCGAGTTAGATTCCGAGTTATGTTGTAGGCGCAGTAGATTCCGAGTTATGATGTAGGCGCAGTAGATTCCGAGTTATGATGTAGGCGCAGTAGATTCCGAGTTAGATTCCGAGTTATGATGTAGGCGCAGTAGATTCCGAGTTAGATTCCGAGTTATGATGTAGGCGCAGTAGATTCCGAGTTATGATGTAGGCGCAGTAGATTCCGAGTTATGATGTAGGCGCAGTAGATTCCGAGTTATGATGTAGGCGTAGTAGATTCCGGGTTAGATTCCGAGTTATGATGTAGGCGCAGTAGATTCCGAGTTAGATTCCGAGTTATGATGTAGGCGCAGTAGATTCCGAGTTATGATGTAGGCGCAGTAGATTCCGAGTTATGATGTAGGCGCAGTAGATTCCGAGTTAGATTCCGAGTTATGATGTAGGCGCAGTAGATTCCGAGTTATGATGTAGGCGCAGTAGATTCCGAGTTAGATTCCGAGTTATGATGTAGGCGCAGTAGATTCCGAGTTATGATGTAGGTGCAGTAGATTCCGAGTTAGATTCCGAGTTATGATGTAGGCGCAGTAGATTCCGAGTTATGATGTAGGCGCAGTAGATTCCGAGTTATGATGTAGGCGCAATAGAGTCCTACTTATGATGTAGGCGCAGTAGATTCTGAGTTAGATTCCGAGTTATGATGTTAGCTCAGTAGATTCCGAGTTATGATGTAGGCGCAGTAGATTCCGAGTTAGATTCCGAGTTATGATGTAGGCGCAGTAGATTCCGAGTTAGATTCCGAGTTCTGATGTAGGCGCAGTAGATTCCGAGTTAGATTCCGAGTTCTGATGTATGTGCAGTAGATTCCGAGTTAGATTCCGAGTTATGATGTAGGCGCAGTAGATTCCGAGTTATATTGTAGGCGCAGTAGCTTCCGAGTTATGATGTAGGCGCAGTAGATTCCGAGTTATGATGTAGGCGCAGTAGATTCCGAGTTAGATTCCGAGTTATGATGTAGGCGCAGTAGATTCCGAGTTATGATGTAGGTGCAGTAGATTCCGAGTTATGATGTAGGCGCAGTAGATTCCGAGTTATGATGTAGGCGCAGTAGATTCCGAGTTAGATTCCGAGTTATGATGTAGGCGCAGTAGATTCCGAGTTATGATGTAGGCGCAGTAGATTCCGAGTTATGATGTAGGCGCAGTAGATTCCGAGTTAGATTCCGAGTTCTGATGTAGGCGCAGTAGCTTCCGAGTTATGATGTAGGCGCAGTAGATTCCGAGTTAGATTCCGAGTTATGATGTAGGCGCAGTAGATTCCGAGTTATGATGTAGGCGCAGTAGATTCCGAGTTATGATGTAGGCGCAGTAGATTCCGAGTTAGATTCCGAGTTATTATGTAGGCGCAGTAGATTCCGAGTTAGATTCCGAGTTATATTGTAGGCGCAGTAGATTCCGAGTTAGATTCCGAGTTATGATGTAGGCGCAGTAGATTCCGAGTTATGATGTAGGCGCAGTAGATTCCGAGTTAGATTCCGAGTTATGATGTAGGCGCAGTAGATTCCGAGTTAGATTCCGAGTTATGATGTAGGCGCAGTAGATTCCGAGTTATGATGTAGGTGCCGTAGATTCCGAGTTATGATGTAGGCGCAGTAGATTCCGAGTTAGATTCCGAGTTATGATGTAGGCGCAGTAGATTCCGAGTTATGATGTAGGCGCTGTAGATTCTGAGTTATGATGTAGGCGCAGTAGATTCCGAGTTATGATGTAGGCGCAGTAGATTCCGAGTTATGATGTAGGCGCAGTAGATTCAGGGTTAGATTCCGAGTTATGATGTAGGCGCAGTAGATTCCGAGTTAGATTCCGAGTTATGATGTAGGCGCAGTAGATTCCGAGTTAGATTCCGAGTTATGTTGTAGGCGCAGTAGATTCCGAGTTATGATGTAGGCGCAGTAGATTCCGAGTTATGATGTAGGTGCAGTAGATTCCGAGTTAGATTCCGAGTTATGATGTAGGCGCAGTAGATTCCGAGTTAGATTCCGAGTTATGATGTAGGCGCAGTAGATTCCGAGTTATGATGTAGGCGCAGTAGATTCCGAGTTATGATGTAGGCGTAGTAGATTCCGGGTTAGATTCCGAGTTATGATGTAGGCGCAGTAGATTCCGAGTTAGATTCCGAGTTATGATGTAGGCGCAGTAGATTCCGAGTTATGATGTAGGCGCAGTAGATTCCGAGTTAGATTCCGAGTTATGATGTAGGCGCAGTAGATTCCGAGTTATGATGTAGGCGCAGTAGATTCCGAGTTAGATTCCGAGTTATGATGTAGGCGCAGTAGATTCCGAGTTATGATGTAGGTGCAGTAGATTCCGAGTTAGATTCCGAGTTATGATGTAGGCGCAGTAGATTCCGAGTTAGATTCCGAGTTCTGATGACGGCGCAGTAGATTCCGAGTTAGAATCCGAGTTATGATGTAGGTGCAGTAGATTCCGAGTTATGATGTAGGCGCAGTAGATTCCGAGTTATGATGTAGGCACAGAAGAGTCCTACTTATGATGTAGGCGCAGTAGATTCTGAGTTAGATTCCGAGTTATGATGTTAGCTCAGTAGATTCCGAGTTATGATGTAGGCGCAGTAGATTCCGAGTTAGATTCCGAGTTATGATGTAGGCGCAGTAGATTCCGAGTTAGATTCCGAGTTCTGATGTAGGCGCAGTAGATTCCGAGTTAGATTCCGAGTTCTGATGTATGTGCAGTAGATTCCGAGTTAGATTCAGAGTTATGATGTAGGCGCAGTAGATTCCGAGTTATGATGTAGGCGCAGTAGCTTCCGAGTTATGATGTAGGCGCAGTAGATTCCGAGTTATGATGTAGGCGCAGTAGATTCCGAGTTAGATTCCGAGTTATGATGTAGGCGCAGTAGATTCCGAGTTATGATGTAGGTGCAGTAGATTCCGAGTTATGATGTAGGCGCAGTAGATTCCGAGTTATGATGTAGGCGCAGTAGATTCCGAGTTAGATTCCGAGTTATGATGTAGGCGCAGTAGATTCCGAGTTATGATGTAGGCGCAGTAGATTCCGAGTTATGATGTAGGCGCAGTAGATTCCGAGTTAGATTCCGAGTTCTGATGTAGGCGCAGTAGCTTCCGAGTTATGATGTAGGCGCAGTAGATTCCGAGTTAGATTCCGAGTTATGATGTAGGCGCAGTAGATTCCGAGTTATGATGTAGGCGCAGTAGATTCCGAGTTATGATGTAGGCGCAGTAGATTCCGAGTTAGATTCCGAGTTATTATGTAGGCGCAGTAGATTCCGAGTTAGATTCCGAGTTATATTGTAGGCGCAGTAGATTCCGAGTTAGATTCCGAGTTATGATGTAGGCGCAGTAGATTCCGAGTTAGATTCCGAGTTATATTGTAGGCGCAGTAGATTCCGAGTTAGATTCCGAGTTATGATGTAGGCGCAGTAGATTCCGAGTTAGATTCCGAGTTATGATGTAGGCGCAGTAGATTCCGAGTTAGATTCCGAGTTATGATGTAGGCGCAGTAGATTCCGAGTTAGATTCCGTGTTATGATGTAGGCACAGTAGATTCCGAGTTATGATGTAGGCGCAGTAGATTCCGAGTTATGATGTAGGCGCAGTAGATTCCGAGTTAGATTCCGAGTTATGATGTAGGCGCAGTAGATTCTGAGTTATGATGTAGGCGCAGTAGATTCCGAGTTATGATGTAGGTGCAGTAGATTCCGAGTTAGATTCCGAGTTATGATGTAGGCGCAGTAGATTCTGAGTTAGATTCCGAGTTATGATGTAGGCGCAGTAGATTCCGAGTTATGATGTAGGCACAGTAGATTCCGAGTTAGATTCCGAGTTATGATGAAGGCGCAGTAGATTCCGAGTTAGATTCCGAGTTCTGATGAAGGCGCAGTAGATTCCGAGTTAGAATCCGAGTTATGATGTAGGCGCAGTAGATTCCGAGTTATGATGTAGGCGCAGTAGATTCCGAGTTATGATGTAGGCGCAGTAGATTCCGAGTTAGATTCCGAGTTATGATGTTAGCTCAGTAGATTCCGAGTTATGATGTAGGCGCAGTAGATTCCGAGTTAGATTCCGAGTTATGATGTAGGCGCAGTAGATTCCGAGTTAGTTTCCGAGTTCTGATGTAGGCGCAGTAGATTCCGAGTTAGATTCCGAGTTATGATGTAGGCGCAGTAGATTCCGAGTTATGATGTAGGCGCAGTAGATTCGGAGTTATGATGTAGGCGCAGTAGATTCCGAGTTATGATGTAGGCGCAGTAGATTCCGAGTTATGATGTAGGCGCAGTAGAGTCCTAGTTATGATGTAGGCGCAGTAGATTCTGAGTTAGATTCCGAGTTATGATGTTAGCTCAGTAGATTCCGAGTTATGATGTAGGCGCAGTAGATTCCGAGTTAGATTCCGAGTTATGATGTAGGCGCAGTAGATTCCGAGTTAGATTCCGAGTTCTGATGTAGGCGCAGTAGATTCCGAGTTAGATTACGAGTTCTGATGTATGCGCAGTAGATTCCGAGTTAGATTCCGAGTTATGATGTAGGCGCAGTAGATTCCGAGTTATGATGTAGGCGCAGTAGCTTCCGAGTTATGATGTAGGCGCAGTAGATTCCGAGTTATGATGTAGGCGCAGTAGATTCCGAGTTAGATTCCGAGTTATGATGTAGGCACAGTAGATTCCGAGTTATGATGTAGGCGCAGTAGATTCCGAGTTATGATGTAGGCGCAGTAGATTCCGAGTTATGATGTAGGCGCAGTAGATTCCGAGTTAGATTCCGAGTTATGATGTAGGCGCAGTAGATTCCGAGTTATGATGTAGGCGCAGTAGATTCCGAGTTATGATGTAGGCGCAGTAGATTCCGAGTTATGATGTAGGCGCAGTAGATTCCGAGTTAGATTCCGAGTTCTGATGTAGGCGCAGTAGCTTCCGAGTTATGATGTAGGCGCAGTAGATTCCGAGTTAGATTCCGAGTTATGATGTAGGCGCAGTAGATTCCGAGTTATGATGTAGGCGCAGTAGATTCCGAGTTATGATGTAGGCGCAGTAGATTCCGAGTTAGATTCCGAGTTATGATGTAGGCGCAGTAGATTCCGAGTTAGATTCCGAGTTCTGATGAAGGCGCAGTAGATTCCGAGTTAGAATCCGAGTTATGATGTAGGCGCAGTAGATTCCGAGTTATGATGTAGGCGCAGTAGATTCCGAGTTAGATTCCGAGTTCTGATGTAGGCGCAGTAGCTTCCGAGTTATGATGTAGGCGCAGTAGATTCCGAGTTAGATTCCGAGTTATGATGTAGGCGCAGTAGATTCCGAGTTATGATGTAGGCGCAGTAGATTCCGAGTTATGATGTAGGCGCAGTAGATTCCGAGTTATGATGTAGGCGCAGTAGATTCCGAGTTAGATTCCGAGTTATGATGTAGGCGCAGTAGATTCCGAGTTAGATTCCGAGTTATATTGTAGGCGCAGTAGATTCCGAGTTAGATTCCGAGTTATGATGTAGGCGCAGTAGATTCCGAGTTATGATGTAGGCGCAGTAGAGTCCTAGTTATGATGTAGGCGCAGTAGATTCTGATTTAGATTCCGAGTTATGATGTTAGCTCAGTAGATTCCGAGTTATGATGTAGGCGCAGTAGATTCCGAGTTAGATTCCGAGTTATGATGTAGGCGCAGTAGATTCCGAGTTAGATTCCGAGTTCTGATGTAGGCGCAGTAGATTCCGAGTTAGATTCCGAGTTCTGATGTATGTGCAGTAGATTCCGAGTTAGATTCCGAGTTATGATGTAGGCGCAGTAGATTCCGAGTTATGATGTAGGCGCAGTAGCTTCCGAGTTATGATGTAGGCGCAGTAGATTCCGAGTTATGATGTAGGCGCAGTAGATTCCGAGTTAGATTCCGAGTTATGATGTAGGCGCAGTAGATTCCGAGTTATGATGTAGGTGCAGTAGATTCCGAGTTATGATGTAGGCGCAGTAGATTCCGAGTTATGATGTAGGTGCAGTAGATTCCGAGTTAGATTCCGAGTTATGATGTAGGCGCAGTAGATTCCGAGTTATGATGTAGGCGCAGTAGATTCCGAGTTATGATGTAGGCGCAGTAGATTCCGAGTTAGATTCCGAGTTATGATGTAGGCGCAGTAGCTTCCGAGTTATGATGTAGGCGCAGTAGATTCCGAGTTAGATTCCGAGTTATGATGTAGGCGCAGTAGATTCCGAGTTATGATGTAGGCGCAGTAGATTCCGAGTTATGATGTAGGCGCAGTAGATTCCGAGTTATGATGTAGGCGCAGTAGATTCCGAGTTAGATTCCGAGTTATGATGTAGGCGCAGTAGATTCCGAGTTAGATTCCGAGTTATATTGTAGGCGCAGTAGATTCCGAGTTAGATTCCGAGTTATGATGTAGGCGCAGTAGATTCCGAGTTATGATGTAGGCGCAGTAGATTCCGAGTTAGATTCCGAGTTATGATGTAGGCGCAGTAGATTCCGAGTTAGATTCCGAGTTATGATGTAGGCGCAGTAGATTCCGAGTTATGATGTAGGTGCCGTAGATTCCGAGTTATGATGTAGGCGCAGTAGATTCCGAGTTAGATTCCGTGTTATGATGTAGGCACAGTAGATTCCGAGTTATGATGTAGGCGCAGTAGATTCCGAGTTATGATGTAGGCACAGTAGATTCCGAGTTAGATTCCGAGTTATGATGTAGGCGCAGTAGATTCCGAGTTAGATTCCGAGTTATGATGTAGGCGCAGTAGATTCCGAGTTAGATTCCGAGTTATGATGTAGGCGCAGTAGATTCCGAGTTATGATGTAGGTGCCGTAGATTCCGAGTTATGATGTAGGCGCAGTAGATTCCGAGTTAGATTCCGTGTTATGATGTAGGCACAGTAGATTCCGAGTTATGATGTAGGCGCAGTAGATTCCGAGTTATGATGTAGGCACAGTAGATTCCGAGTTAGATTCCGAGTTATGATGTAGGCGCAGTAGATTCTGAGTTATGATGTAGGCGCAGTAGATTCCGAGTTATGATGTAGGTGCAGTAGATTCCGAGTTAGATTCCGAGTTATGATGTAGGCGCAGTAGATTCTGAGTTAGATTCCGAGTTATGATGTAGGCGCAGTAGATTCCGAGTTATGATGTAGGCACAGTAGATTCCGAGTTAGATTCCGAGTTATGATGAAGGCGCAGTAGATTCCGAGTGAGATTCCGAGTTCTGATGAAGGCGCAGTAGATTCCGAGTTAGAATCCGAGTTATGATGTAGGCGCAGTAGATTCCGAGTTATGATGTAGGCGCAGTAGATTCCGAGTTATGATGTAGGCGCAGTAGATTCCGAGTTAGATTCCGAGTTATGATGTTAGCTCAGTAGATTCCGAGTTATGATGTAGGCGCAGTAGATTCCGAGTTAGATTCCGAGTTATGATGTAGGCGCAGTAGATTCCGAGTTAGATTCCGAGTTCTGATGTAGGCGCAGTAGATTCCGAGTTAGATTCCGAGTTATGATGTAGGCGCAGTAGATTCCGAGTTATGATGTTGGCGCAGTAGATTCTGAGTTATGATGTAGGCGCAGTAGATTCCGAGTTATGATGTAGGCGCAGTAGATTCCGAGTTATGATGTAGGCGCAGTAGAGTCCTAGTTATGATGTAGGCGCAGTAGATTCTGAGTTAGAATCCGAGTTATGATGTAGGCGCAGTAGATTCCGAGTTATGATGTAGGCGCAGTAGATTCCGAGTTAGATTCCGAGTTATGATGTAGGCGCAGTAGATTCCGAGTTAGATTCCGAGTTCTGATGTAGGCGCAGTAGATTCCGAGTTAGATTACGAGTTCTGATGTATGCGCAGTAGATTCCGAGTTAGATTCCGAGTTATGATGTAGGCGCAGTAGATTCCGAGTTATGATGTAGGCGCAGTAGCTTCCGAGTTATGATGTAGGCGCAGTAGATTCCGAGTTATGATGTAGGCGCAGTAGATTCCGAGTTAGATTCCGAGTTATGATGTAGGCGCAGTAGATTCCGAGTTATGATTTAGGCGCAGTAGATTCCGAGTTATGATGTAGGTGCAGTAGATTCCGAGTTATGAGGTAGGCGCAGTAGATTCCGAGTTAGATTCCGAGTTATGATGTAGGAGCAGTAGATTCCGAGTTATGATGTAGGCGCAGTAGATTCCGAGTTATGATGTAGGCGCAGTAGATTCCGAGTTATGATGTAGGCGCAGTAGATTCCGAGTTAGATTCCGAGTTCTGATGTAGGCGCAGTAGCTTCCGAGTTATGATGTAGGCGCAGTAGATTCCGAGTTAGATTCCGAGTTATGATGTAGGCGCAGTAGATTCCGAGTTATGATGTAGGCGCAGTAGATTCCGAGTTATGATGTAGGCGCAGTAGATTCCGAGTTAGATTCCGAGTTATGATGTAGGCGCAGTAGATTCCGAGTTAGATTCCGAGTTATATTGTAGGCGCAGTAGATTCCGAGTTAGATTCCGAGTTATGATGTAGGCGCAGTAGATTCCGAGTTATGATGTAGGCGCAGTAGATTCCGAGTTAGATTCTGAGTTGTGATATAGGCGCAGTAGATTCCGAGTTAGATTCCGAGTTATGATGTAGGCGCAGTAGATTCCGAGTTATGATGTAGGTGCAGTAGATTCCGAGTTATGATGTAGGCGCAGTAGATTCCGAGTTAGATTCCGTGTTATGATGTAGGCACAGTAGATTCCGAGTTATGATGTAGGCGCAGTAGATTCCGAGTTATGATGTAGGCGCAGTAGATTCCGAGTTAGATTCCGAGTTATGATGTAGGCGCAGTAGATTCCGAGTTATGATGTAGGCGCAGTAGATTCCGAGTTAGATTCCGAGTTATGATGTAGGCGCAGTAGATTCTGAGTTAGATTCCGAGTTATGATGTAGGCGCAGTAGATTCCGAGTTATGATGTAGGCACAGTAGATTCCGAGTTAGATTCCGAGTTATGATGAAGGCGCAGTAGATTCCGAGTTAGATTCCGAGTTCTGATGAAGGCGCAGTAGATTCCGAGTTAGAATCCGAGTTATGATGTAGGCGCAGTAGATTCCGAGTTATGATGAAGGCGCAGTAGATTCCAAGTTATGATGTAGGCGCAGTAGATTCCGAGTTAGATTCCGAGTTATGATGTTAGCTCAGTAGATTCCGAGTTATGATGTAGGCGCAGTAGATTCCGAGTTAGATTCCGAGTTATGATGTAGGCGCAGTAGATTCCGAGTTAGATTCCGAGTTATGATGAAGGCGCAGTAGATTCCGAGTTAGATTCCGAGTTCTGATGTAGGCGCAGTAGATTCCGAGTTAGATTCCGAGTTCTGATGTAGGCGCAGTAGATTCCGAGTTAGATTCCGAGTTATGATGTAGGCGCAGTAGATTCCGAGTTATGATGTAGGCGCAGTAGATTCCGAGTTAGATTCCGAGTTATGATGTAGGCGCAGTAGATTCCGAGTTATGATGTAGGCGCAGTAGATTCCGAGTTATGATGTAGGTGCAGTAGATTCCGAGTTAGATTCCGAGTTATGATGTAGGCGCAGTAGATTCCGAGTTAGATTCCGAGTTATGATGTAGGCGCAGTAGATTCCGAGTTATGATGTAGGCGCAGTAGATTCCGAATTATGATGTAGGCGTAGTAGATTCCGGGTTAGATTCCGAGTTATGATGTAGGCGCAGTAGATTCCGAGTTAGATTCCGAGTTATGATGTAGGCGCAGTAGATTCCGAGTTATGATGTAGGCGCAGTAGATTCCGAGTTATGATGTAGGCGCAGTAGATTCCGAGTTAGATTCCGAGTTATGATGTAGGCGCAGTAGATTCCGAGTTATGATGTAGGCACAGTAGATTCCGAGTTAGATTCCGAGTTATGATGTAGGCGCAGTAGATTCCGAGTTATGATGTAGGCGCAGTAGATTCCGAGTTAGATTCCGAGTTATGATGTAGGCGCAGTAGATTCCGAGTTAGATTCCGAGTTCTGATGAAGGCGCAGTAGATTCCGAGTTAGAATCCGAGTTATGATGTAGGCGCAGTAGATTCCGAGTTATGATGTAGGCGCAGTAGATTCCGAGTTATGATGTAGGCGCAGTAGATTCCGAGTTATGATGTAGGCGCAGTAGAGTCCTAGTTATGATGTAGGCGCAGTAGATTCTGAGTTAGATTCCGAGTTATGATGTTAGCTCAGTAGATTCCGAGTTATGATGTAGGCGCAGTAGATTCCGAGTTAGATTCCGAGTTATGATGTAGGCGCAGTAGATTCCGAGTTAGATTCCGAGTTCTGATGTAGGCGCAGTAGATTCCGAGTTAGATTCCGAGTTCTGATGTATGCGCAGTAGATTCCGAGTTAGATTCCGAGTTATGATGTAGGCGCAGTAGATTCCGAGTTATGATGTAGGCGCAGTAGCTTCCGAGTTATGATGTAGGCGCAGTAGATTCCGAGTTATGATGTAGGCGCAGTAGATTCCGAGTTAGATTCCGAGTTATGATGTAGGCGCAGTAGATTCCGAGTTATGATGTAGGTGCAGTAGATTCCGAGTTATGATGTAGGCGCAGTAGATTCCGAGTTATGATGTAGGCGCAGTAGATTCCGAGTTAGATTCCGAGTTATGATGTAGGCGCAGTAGATTCCGAGTTATGATGTAGGCGCAGTAGATTCCGAGTTAGATTCCGAGTTATGATGTAGGCGCAGTAGATTCCGAGTTAGATTCCGAGTTATATTGTAGGCGCAGTAGATTCCGAGTTAGATTCCGAGTTATGATGTAGGCGCAGTAGATTCCGAGTTATGATGTAGGCGCAGTAGATTCCGAGTTAGATTCCGAGTTGTGATGTAGGCGCAGTAGATTCCGAGTTAGATTCCGAGTTATGATGTAGGCGCAGTAGATTACGAGTTATGATGTAGGTGCAGTAGATTCCGAGTTATGATGTAGGCGCAGTAGATTCCGAGTTAGATTCCGAGTTATGATGTTAGCTCAGTAGATTCCGAGTTATGATGTAGGCGCAGTAGATTCCGAGTTAGATTCCGAGTTCTGATGTAGGCGCAGTAGATTCCGAGTTAGATTCCGAGTTATGATGTAGGCGCAGTAGATTCCGAGTTATGATGTAGGCGCAGTAGATTCTGAGTTATGATGTAGGCGCAGTAGATTCCGAGTTATGATGTAGGCGCAGTAGATTCCGAGTTATGATGTAGGCGCAGTAGAGTCCTAGTTATGATGTAGGCGCAGTAGATTCTGAGTTAGATTCCGAGTTATGATGTTAGCTCAGTAGATTCCGAGTTATGATGTAGGCGCAGTAGATTCCGAGTTAGATTCCGAGTTATGATGTAGGCGCAGTAGATTCCGAGTTAGATTCCGAGTTCGGATGTAGGCGCAGTAGATTCCGAGTTAGATTACGAGTTCTGATGTATGCGCAGTAGATTCCGAGTTAGATTCCGAGTTATGATGTAGGCGCAGTAGATTCCGAGTTATGATGTAGGCGCAGTAGCTTCCGAGTTATGATGTAGGCGCAGTAGATTCCGAGTTATGATGTAGGCGCAGTAGATTCCGAGTTAGATTCCGAGTTATGATGTAGGCGCAGTAGATTCCGAGTTATGATGTAGGCGCAGTAGATTCCGAGATATGATGTAGGTGCAGTAGATTCCGAGTTATGATGTAGGCGCAGTAGATTCCGAGTTAGATTCCGAGTTATGATGTAGGCGCAGTAGATTCCGAGTTATGATGTAGGCGCAGTAGATTCCGAGTTATGATGTAGGCGCAGTAGATTCCGAGTTATGATGTAGGCGCAGTAGATTCCGAGTTAGATTCCGAGTTCTGATGTAGGCGCAGTAGCTTCCGAGTTATGATGTAGGCGCAGTAGATTCCGAGTTAGATTCCGAGTTATGATGTAGGCGCAGTAGATTCCGAGTTATGATGTAGGCGCAGTAGATTCCGAGTTATGATGTAGGCGCAGTAGATTCCGAGTTAGATTCCGAGTTATGATGTAGGCGCAGTAGATTCCGAGTTAGATTCCGAGTTATATTGTAGGCGCAGTAGATTCCGAGTTAGATTCCGAGTTATGATGTAGGCGCAGTAGATTCCGAGTTATGATGTAGGCGCAGTAGATTCCGAGTTAGATTCCGAGTTGTGATATAGGCGCAGTAGATTCCGAGTTAGATTCCGAGTTATGATGTAGGCGCAGTAGATTCCGAGTTATGATGTAGGTGCAGTAGATTCCGAGTTATGATGTAGGCGCAGTAGATTCCGAGTTAGATTCCGTTATGATGTAGGCACAGTAGATTCCGAGTTATGATGTAGGCGCAGTAGATTCCGAGTTATGATGTAGGCGCAGTAGATTCCGAGTTAGATTCCGAGTTATGATGTAGGCGCAGTAGATTCCGAGTTATGAAGTAGGCGCAGTAGATTCCGAGTTATGATGTAGGTGCAGTAGATTCCGAGTTAGATTCCGAGTTATGATGTAGGCGCAGTAGATTCTGAGTTAGATTCCGAGTTATGATGTAGGCGCAGTAGATTCCGAGTTATGATGTAGGCACAGTAGATTCCGAGTTAGATTCCGAGTTATGATGAAGGCGCAGTAGATTCCGAGTTAGATTCCGAGTTCTGATGAAGGCGCAGTAGATTCCGAGTTAGAATCCGAGTTATGATGTAGGCGCAGTAGATTCCGAGTTATGATGTAGGCGCAGTAGATTCCGAGTTATGATGTAGGCGCAGTAGATTCCGAGTTAGATTCCGAGTTATGATGTTAGCTCAGTAGATTCCGAGTTATGATGTAGGCGCAGTAGATTCCGAGTTAGATTCCGAGTTATGATGTAGGCGCAGTAGATTCCGAGTTAGATTCCGAGTTCTGATGTACGCGCAGTAGATTCCGAGTTAGATTCCGAGTTATGATGTAGGCGCAGTAGATTCCGAGTTATGATGTAGGCGCAGTAGATTCTGAGTTATGATGTAGGCGCAGTAGATTCCGAGTTATGATGTAGGCGCAGTAGATTCCGAGTTATGATGTAGGCGCAGTAGAGTCCTAGTTATGATGTAGGCGCAGTAGATTCTGAGTTAGATTCCGAGTTATGATGTTAGCTCAGTAGATTCCGAGTTTTGATGTAGGCGCAGTAGATTCCGAGTTAGATTCCGAGTTATGATGTAGGCGCAGTAGATTCCGAGTTATGATGTAGGCGCAGTAGCTTCCGAGTTATGATGTAGGCGCAGTAGATTCCGAGTTATGATGTAGGCGCAGTAGATTCCGAGTTAGATTCCGAGTTATGATGTAGGCGCAGTAGATTCCGAGTTATGATGTAGGTGCAGTAGATTCCGAGTTATGATGTAGGCGCAGTAGATTCCGAGTTATGATGTAGGCGCAGTAGATTCCGAGTTAGATTCCGAGTTATGATGTAGGCGCAGTAGATTCCGAGTTATGATGTAGGCGCAGTAGATTCCGAGTTAGATTCCGAGTTATGATGTAGGCGCAGTAGATTCCGAGTTAGATTCCGAGTTATATTGTAGGCGCAGTAGATTCCGAGTTAGATTCCGAGTTATGATGTAGGCGCAGTAGATTCCGAGTTATGATGTAGGCGCAGTAGATTCCGAGTTAGATTCCGAGTTGTGATGTAGGCGCAGTAGATTCCGAGTTAGATTCCGAGTTATGATGTAGGCGCAGTAGATTACGAGTTATGATGTAGGTGCAGTAGATTCCGAGTTATGATGTAGGCGCAGTAGATTCCGAGTTAGATTCCGAGTTATGATGTTAGCTCAGTAGATTCCGAGTTATGATGTAGGCGCAGTAGATTCCGAGTTAGATTCCGAGTTCTGATGTAGGCGCAGTAGATTCCGAGTTAGATTCCGAGTTATGATGTAGGCGCAGTAGATTCCGAGTTATGATGTAGGCGCAGTAGATTCTGAGTTATGATGTAGGCGCAGTAGATTCCGAGTTATGATGTAGGCGCAGTAGATTCCGAGTTATGATGTAGGCGCAGTAGAGTCCTAGTTATGATGTAGGCGCAGTAGATTCTGAGTTAGATTCCGAGTTATGATGTTAGCTCAGTAGATTCCGAGTTATGATGTAGGCGCAGTAGATTCCGAGTTAGATTCCGAGTTATGATGTAGGCGCAGTAGATTCCGAGTTAGATTCCGAGTTCGGATGTAGGCGCAGTAGATTCCGAGTTAGATTACGAGTTCTGATGTATGCGCAGTAGATTCCGAGTTAGATTCCGAGTTATGATGTAGGCGCAGTAGATTCCGAGTTATGATGTAGGCGCAGTAGCTTCCGAGTTATGATGTAGGCGCAGTAGATTCCGAGTTATGATGTAGGCGCAGTAGATTCCGAGTTAGATTCCGAGTTATGATGTAGGCGCAGTAGATTCCGAGTTATGATGTAGGCGCAGTAGATTCCGAGATATGATGTAGGTGCAGTAGATTCCGAGTTATGATGTAGGCGCAGTAGATTCCGAGTTAGATTCCGAGTTATGATGTAGGCGCAGTAGATTCCGAGTTATGATGTAGGCGCAGTAGATTCCGAGTTATGATGTAGGCGCAGTAGATTCCGAGTTATGATGTAGGCGCAGTAGATTCCGAGTTAGATTCCGAGTTCTGATGTAGGCGCAGTAGCTTCCGAGTTATGATGTAGGCGCAGTAGATTCCGAGTTAGATTCCGAGTTATGATGTAGGCGCAGTAGATTCCGAGTTATGATGTAGGCGCAGTAGATTCCGAGTTATGATGTAGGCGCAGTAGATTCCGAGTTATGATGTAGGCGCAGTAGAGTCCTAGTTATGATGTAGGCGCAGTAGATTCTGAGTTAGATTCCGAGTTATGATGTTAGCTCAGTAGATTCCGAGTTATGATGTAGGCGCAGTAGATTCCGAGTTAGATTCCGAGTTATGATGTAGGCGCAGTAGATTCCGAGTTAGATTCCGAGTTCGGATGTAGGCGCAGTAGATTCCGAGTTAGATTACGAGTTCTGATGTATGCGCAGTAGATTCCGAGTTAGATTCCGAGTTATGATGTAGGCGCAGTAGATTCCGAGTTATGATGTAGGCGCAGTAGCTTCCGAGTTATGATGTAGGCGCAGTAGATTCCGAGTTATGATGTAGGCGCAGTAGATTCCGAGTTAGATTCCGAGTTATGATGTAGGCGCAGTAGATTCCGAGTTATGATGTAGGCGCAGTAGATTCCGAGATATGATGTAGGTGCAGTAGATTCCGAGTTATGATGTAGGCGCAGTAGATTCCGAGTTAGATTCCGAGTTATGATGTAGGCGCAGTAGATTCCGAGTTATGATGTAGGCGCAGTAGATTCCGAGTTATGATGTAGGCGCAGTAGATTCCGAGTTATGATGTAGGCGCAGTAGATTCCGAGTTAGATTCCGAGTTCTGATGTAGGCGCAGTAGCTTCCGAGTTATGATGTAGGCGCAGTAGATTCCGAGTTAGATTCCGAGTTATGATGTAGGCGCAGTAGATTCCGAGTTATGATGTAGGCGCAGTAGATTCCGAGTTATGATGTAGGCGCAGTAGATTCCGAGTTAGATTCCGAGTTATGATGTAGGCGCAGTAGATTCCGAGTTAGATTCCGAGTTATATTGTAGGCGCAGTAGATTCCGAGTTAGATTCCGAGTTATGATGTAGGCGCAGTAGATTCCGAGTTATGATGTAGGCGCAGTAGATTCCGAGTTAGATTCCGAGTTGTGATATAGGCGCAGTAGATTCCGAGTTAGATTCCGAGTTATGATGTAGGCGCAGTAGATTCCGAGTTATGATGTAGGTGCAGTAGATTCCGAGTTATGATGTAGGCGCAGTAGATTCCGAGTTAGATTCCGTTATGATGTAGGCACAGTAGATTCCGAGTTATGATGTAGGCGCAGTAGATTCCGAGTTATGATGTAGGCGCAGTAGATTCCGAGTTAGATTCCGAGTTATGATGTAGGCGCAGTAGATTCCGAGTTATGATGTAGGCGCAGTTGATTCCGAGTTATGATGTAGGTGCAGTAGATTCCGAGTTAGATTCCGAGTTATGATGTAGGCGCAGTAGATTCTGAGTTAGATTCCGAGTTATGATGTAGGCGCAGTAGATTCCGAGTTATGATGTAGGCACAGTAGATTCCGAGTTAGATTCCGAGTTATGATGAAGGCGCAGTAGATTCCGAGTTAGATTCCGAGTTCTGATGAAGGCGCAGTAGATTCCGAGTTAGAATCCGAGTTATGATGTAGGCGCAGTAGATTCCGAGTTATGATGTAGGCGCAGTAGATTCCGAGTTAGATTCCGAGTTATGATGTTAGCTCAGTAGATTCCGAGTTATGATGTAGGCGCAGTAGATTCCGAGTTAGATTCCGAGTTATGATGTAGGCGCAGTAGATTCCGAGTTAGATTCCGAGTTCTGATGTACGCGCAGTAGATTCCGAGTTAGATTCCGAGTTATGATGTAGGCGCAGTAGATTCCGAGTTATGATGTAGGCGCAGTAGATTCTGAGTTATGATGTAGGCGCAGTAGATTCCGAGTTATGATGTAGGCGCAGTAGATTCCGAGTTATGATGTAGGCGCAGTAGAGTCCTAGTTATGATGTAGGCGCAGTAGATTCTGAGTTAGATTCCGAGTTATGATGTTAGCTCAGTAGATTCCGAGTTATGATGTAGGCGCAGTAGATTCCGAGTTAGATTCCGAGTTATGATGTAGGCGCAGTAGATTCCGAGTTAGATTCCGAGTTATGATGTAGGCGCAGTAGATTCCGAATTAGATTCCGAGTTCTGATGTATGCGCAGTAGATTCCGAGTTAGATTCCGAGTTATGATGTAGGCGCAGTAGATTCCGAGTTATGATGTAGGCGCAGTAGCTTCCGAGTTATGATGTAGGCGCAGTAGATTCCGAGTTATGATGTAGGCGCAGTAGATTCCGAGTTAGATTCCGAGTTATGATGTAGGCGCAGTAGATTCCGAGTTATGATGTAGGCGCAGTAGATTCCGAGTTCTGATGTAGGCGCAGTAGCTTCCGAGTTATGATGTAGGCGCAGTAGATTCCGAGTTAGATTCCGAGTTATGATGTAGGCGCAGTAGATTCCGAGTTATGATGTAGGCGCAGTAGATTCCGAGTTATGATGTAGGCGCAGTAGATTCCGAGTTAGATTCCGAGTTATGATGTAGGCGCAGTAGATTCCGAGTTAGATTCCGAGTTATATTGTAGGCGCAGTAGATTCCGAGTTAGATTCCGAGTTATGATGTAGGCGCAGTAGATTGCGAGTTATGATGTAGGCGCAGTAGATTCCGAGTTAGATTCCGAGTTGTGATATAGGCGCAGTAGATTCCGAGTTAGATTCCGAGTTATGATGTAGGCGCAGTAGATTCCGAGTTATGATGTAGGTGCAGTAGATTCCGAGTTATGATGTAGGCGCAGTAGATTCCGAGTTAGATTCCGTGTTATGATGTAGGCACAGTAGATTCCGAGTTATGATGTAGGCGCAGTAGATTCCGAGTTATGATGTAGGCGCAGTAGATTCCGAGTTAGATTCCGAGTTATGATGAAGGCGCAGTAGATTCCGAGTTAGAATCCGAGTTATGATGTAGGCGCAGTAGATTCCGAGTTAGATTCCGAGTTATGATGTAGGCGCAGTAGATTCTGAGTTAGATTCCGAGTTATGATGTAGGCGCAGTAGATTCCGAGTTATGATGTAGGCACAGTAGATTCCGAGTTAGATTCCGAGTTATGATGAAGGCGCAGTAGATTCCGAGTTAGATTCCGAGTTCTGATGAAGGCGCAGTAGATTCCGAGTTAGAATCCGAGTTATGATGTAGGCGCAGTAGATTCCGAGTTATGATGTAGGTGCAGTAGATTCCGAGTTATGATGTAGGCGCAGTAGATTCCGAGTTATGATGCCGAGTTATGATGTTAGCTCAGTAGATTCCGAGTTATGATGTAGGCGCAGTAGATTCCGAGTTAGATTCCGAGTTATGATGTAGGCGCAGTAGATTCCGAGTTAGATTCCGAGTTATGATGAAGGCGCAGTAGATTCCGAGTTAGATTCCGAGTTCTGATGTAGGCGCAGTAGATTCCGAGTTAGATTCCGAGTTCTGATGTAGGCGCAGTAGATTCCGAGTTAGATTCCGAGTTATGATGTAGGCGCAGTAGATTCCGAGTTATGATGTAGGCGCAGTAGATTCCGAGTTAGATTCCGAGTTATGATGTAGGCGCAGTAGATTCCGAGTTATGATGTAGGCGCAGTAGATTCCGAGTTATGATGTAGGTGCAGTAGATTCCGAGTTAGATTCCGAGTTATGATGTAGGCGCAGTAGATTCCGAGTTAGATTCCGAGTTATGATGTAGGCGCAGTAGATTCCGAGTTATGATGTAGGCGCAGTAGATTCCGAGTTATGATGTAGGCGTAGTAGATTCCGGGTTAGATTCCGAGTTATGATGTAGGCGCAGTAGATTCCGAGTTAGATTCCGAGTTATGATGTAGGCGCAGTAGATTCCGAGTTATGATGTAGGCGCAGTAGATTCCGAGTTATGATGTAGGCGCAGTAGATTCCGAGTTAGATTCCGAGTTATGATGTAGGCGCAGTAGATTCCGAGTTATGATGTAGGCGCAGTAGATTCCGAGTTAGATTCCGAGTTATGATGTAGGCGCAGTAGATTCCGAGTTATGATGTAGGCGCAGTAGATTCCGAGTTAGATTCCGAGTTATGATGTAGGCGCAGTAGATTCCGAGTTAGATTCCGAGTTCTGATGAAGGCGCAGTAGATTCCGAGTTAGAATCCGAGTTATGATGTAGGCGCAGTAGATTCCGAGTTATGATGTAGGCGCAGTAGATTCCGAGTTATGATGTAGGCGCAGTAGATTCCGAGTTATGATGTAGGCGCAGTAGAGTCCTAGTTATGATGTAGGCGCAGTAGATTCTGAGTTAGATTCCGAGTTATGATGTTAGCTCAGTAGATTCCGAGTTATGATGTAGGCGCAGTAGATTCCGAGTTAGATTCCGAGTTATGATGTAGGCGCAGTAGATTCCGAGTTAGATTCCGAGTTCTGATGTAGGCGCAGTAGATTCCGAGTTAGATTCCGAGTTCTGATGTATGCGCAGTAGATTCCGAGTTAGATTCCGAGTTATGATGTAGGCGCAGTAGATTCCGAGTTATGATGTAGGCGCAGTAGCTTCCGAGTTATGATGTAGGCGCAGTAGATTCCGAGTTATGATGTAGGCGCAGTAGATTCCGAGTTAGATTCCGAGTTATGATGTAGGCGCAGTAGATTCCGAGTTATGATGTAGGTGCAGTAGATTCCGAGTTATGATGTAGGCGCAGTAGATTCCGAGTTATGATGTAGGCGCAGTAGATTCCGAGTTAGATTCCGAGTTATGATGTAGGCGCAGTAGATTCCGAGTTATGATGTAGGCGCAGTAGATTCCGAGTTAGATTCCGAGTTATGATGTAGGCGCAGTAGATTCCGAGTTAGATTCCGAGTTATATTGTAGGCGCAGTAGATTCCGAGTTAGATTCCGAGTTATGATGTAGGCGCAGTAGATTCCGAGTTATGATGTAGGCGCAGTAGATTCCGAGTTAGATTCCGAGTTGTGATGTAGGCGCAGTAGATTCCGAGTTAGATTCCGAGTTATGATGTAGGCGCAGTAGATTCCGAGTTATGATGTAGGTGCAGTAGATTCCGAGTTATGATGTAGGCGCAGTAGATTCCGAGTTAGATTCCGAGTTATGATGTTAGCTCAGTAGATTCCGAGTTATGATGTAGGCGCAGTAGATTCCGAGTTAGATTCCGAGTTATGATGTAGGCGCAGTAGATTCCGAGTTAGATTCCGAGTTCTGATGTAGGCGCAGTAGATTCCGAGTTAGATTCCGAGTTATGATGTAGGCGCAGTAGATTCCGAGTTATGATGTAGGCGCAGTAGATTCTGAGTTATGATGTAGGCGCAGTAGATTCCGAGTTATGATGTAGGCGCAGTAGATTCCGAGTTATGATGTAGGCGCAGTAGAGTCCTAGTTATGATGTAGGCGCAGTAGATTCTGAGTTAGATTCCGAGTTATGATGTTAGCTCAGTAGATTCCGAGTTATGATGTAGGCGCAGTAGATTCCGAGTTAGATTCCGAGTTATGATGTAGGCGCAGTAGATTCCGAGTTAGATTCCGAGTTCTGATGTAGGCGCAGTAGATTCCGAGTTAGATTACGAGTTCTGATGTATGCGCAGTAGATTCCGAGTTAGATTCCGAGTTATGATGTAGGCGCAGTAGATTCCGAGTTATGATGTAGGCGCAGTAGCTTCCGAGTTATGATGTAGGCGCAGTAGATTCCGAGTTATGATGTAGGCGCAGTAGATTCCGAGTTAGATTCCGAGTTATGATGTAGGCGCAGTAGATTCCGAGTTATGATGTAGGCGCAGTAGATTCCGAGATATGATGTAGGTGCAGTAGATTCCGAGTTATGATGTAGGCGCAGTAGATTCCGAGTTAGATTCCGAGTTATGATGTAGGCGCAGTAGATTCCGAGTTATGATGTAGGCGCAGTAGATTCCGAGTTATGATGTAGGCGCAGTAGATTCCGAGTTAGATTCCGAGTTCTGATGTAGGCGCAGTAGCTTCCGAGTTATGATGTAGGCGCAGTAGATTCCGAGTTAGATTCCGAGTTATGATGTAGGCGCAGTAGATTCCGAGTTATGATGTAGGCGCAGTAGATTCCGAGTTATGATGTAGGCGCAGTAGATTCCGAGTTAGATTCCGAGTTATGATGTAGGCGCAGTAGATTCCGAGTTAGATTCCGAGTTATATTGTAGGCGCAGTAGATTCCGAGTTAGATTCCGAGTTATGATGTAGGCGCAGTAGATTTTGAGTTATGATGTAGGCGCAGTAGATTCCGAGTTAGATTCCGAGTTGTGATATAGGCGCAGTAGATTCCGAGTTAGATTCCGAGTTATGATGTAGGCGCAGTAGATTCCGAGTTATGATGTAGGTGCAGTAGATTCCGAGTTATGATGTAGGCGCAGTAGATTCCGAGTTAGATTCCGTGTTATGATGTAGGCACAGTAGATTCCGAGTTATGATGTAGGCGCAGTAGATTCCGAGTTATGATGTAGGCGCAGTAGATTCCGAGTTAGATTCCGAGTTATGATGTAGGCGCAGTAGATTCCGAGTTATGATGTAGGCGCAGTAGATTCCGAGTTATGATGTAGGTGCAGTAGATTCCGAGTTAGATTCCGAGTTATGATGTAGGCGCAGTAGATTCTGAGTTAGATTCCGAGTTATGATGTAGGCGCAGTAGATTCCGAGTTATGATGTAGGCACAGTAGATTCCGAGTTAGATTCAGAGTTATGATGAAGGCGCAGTAGATTCCGAGTTAGATTCCGAGTTCTGATGAAGGCGCAGTAGATTCCGAGTTAGAATCCGAGTTATGATGTAGGCGCAGTAGATTCCGAGTTATGATGTAGGCGCAGTAGATTCCGAGTTAGATTCCGAGTTATGATGTTAGCTCAGTAGATTCCGAGTTATGATGTAGGCGCAGTAGATTCCGAGTTAGATTCCGAGTTATGATGTAGGCGCAGTAGATTCCGAGTTAGATTCCGAGTTCTGATGTAGGCGCAGTAGATTCCGAGTTAGATTCCGAGTTATGATGTAGGCGCAGTAGATTCCGAGTTAGATTCCGTGTTATGATGTAGGCACAGTAGATTCCGAGTTATGATGTAGGCGCAGTAGATTCCGAGTTATGATGTAGGCGCAGTAGATTCCGAGTTAGATTCCGAGTTATGATGTAGGCGCAGTAGATTCCGAGTTATGATGTAGGCGCAGTAGATTCCGAGTTATGATGTAGGTGCAGTAGATTCCGAGTTAGATTCCGAGTTATGATGTAGGCGCAGTAGATTCTGAGTTAGATTCCGAGTTATGATGTAGGCGCAGTAGATTCCGAGTTATGATGTAGGCACAGTAGATTCCGAGTTAGATTCAGAGTTATGATGAAGGCGCAGTAGATTCCGAGTTAGATTCCGAGTTCTGATGAAGGCGCAGTAGATTCCGAGTTAGAATCCGAGTTATGATGTAGGCGCAGTAGATTCCGAGTTATGATGTAGGCGCGGTAGATTCCGAGTTATGATGTAGGCGCAGTAGATTCCGAGTTAGATTCCGAGTTATGATGTAGGCGCAGTAGATTCCGAGTTAGATTCCGAGTTCTGATGTAGGCGCAGTAGATTCCGAGTTAGATTCCGAGTTATGATGTAGGCGCTGTAGATTCCGAGTTATGATGTAGGCGCAGTAGATTCTGAGTTATGATGTAGGCGCAGTAGATTCCGAGTTATGATGTAGGCGCAGTAGATTCCGAGTTATGATGTAGGCGCAGTAGAGTCCTAGTTATGATGTAGGCGCAGTAGATTCTGAGTTAGATTCCGAGTTATGATGTTAGCTCAGTAGATTCCGAGTTATGATGTAGGCGCAGTAGATTCCGAGTTAGATTCCGAGTTATGATGTAGGCGCAGTAGATTCCGAGTTAGATTCCGAGTTATGATGTAGGCGCAGTAGATTCCGAGTTATGATGTAGGCGCAGTAGATTCCGAGTTATGATGTAGGTGCAGTAGATTCCGAGTTAGATTCCGAGTTATGATGTAGGCGCAGTAGATTCCGAGTTAGATTCCGAGTTATGATGTAGGCGCAGTAGATTCCGAGTTATGATGTAGGCGCAGTAGATTCCGAGTTATGATGTAGGCGCAGTAGATTCCGCGTTATGATGTAGGCGTAGTAGATTCCGGGTTAGATTCCGAGTTATGATGTAGGCGCAGTAGATTCCGAGTTAGATTCCGAGTTATGATGTAGGCGCAGTAGATTCCGAGTTATGATGTAGGCGCAGTAGATTCCGAGTTATGATGTAGGCGCAGTAGATTCCGAGTTAGATTCCGAGTTCTGATGTAGGCGCAGTAGATTCCGAGTTAGATTCCGAGTTCTGATGTATGTGCAGTAGATTCCGAGTTAGATTCCGAGTTATGATGTAGGCGCAGTAGATTCCGAGTTATGATGTAGGCGCATTAGCTTCCGAGTTATGATGTAGGCGCAGTAGATTCCGAGTTATGATGTAGGCGCAGTAGATTCCGAGTTAGATTCCGAGTTATGATGTAGGCGCAGTAGATTCCGAGTTATGATGTAGGTGCAGTAGATTCCGAGTTATGATGTAGGCGCAGTAGATTCCGAGTTAGATTCCGAGTTATGATGTAGGCGCAGTAGATTCCGAATTATGATGTAGGCGCAGTAGCTTCCGAGTTATGATGTAGGCGCAGTAGATTCCGAGTTAGATTCCGAGTTCTGATGTAGGCGCAGTAGCTTCCGAGTTATGATGTAGGCGCAGTAGATTCCGAGTTAGATTCCGAGTTATGATGTAGGCGCAATAGATTCCGAGTTATGATGTAGGCGCAGTAGATTCCGAGTTATGATGTAGGCGCAGTAGATTCCGAGTTAGATTCCGAGTTATGATGTAGGCGCAGTAGATTCCGAGTTAGATTCCGAGTTATATTGTAGGCGCAGTAGATTCCGAGTTAGATTCCGAGTTATGATGTAGGCGCAGTAGATTCCGAGTTATGATGTAGGCGCAGTAGATTCCGAGTTAGATTCCGAGTTGTGATGTAGGCGCAGTAGATTCCGAGTTAGATTCCGAGTTATGATGTAGGCGCAGTAGATTCCGAGTTATGATGTAGGTGCAGTAGATTCCGAGTTATGATGTAGGCGCAGTAGATTCCGAGTTAGATTCCGTGTTATGATGTAGTCACAGTAGATTCCGAGTTATGATGTAGGCGCAGTAGATTCCGAGTTATGATGTAGGCGCAGTAGATTCCGAGTTAGATTCCGAGTTATGATGTAGGCGCAGTAGATTCTGAGTTATGATGTAGGCGCAGTAGATTCCGAGTTATGATGTAGGTGCAGTAGATTCCGAGTTAGATTCCGAGTTATGATGTAGGCGCAGTAGATTCTGAGTTAGATTCCGAGTTATGATGTAGGCGCAGTAGATTCCGAGTTATGATGTAGGCACAGTAGATTCCGAGTTAGATTCCGAGTTATGATGCAGGCGCAGTAGATTCCGAGTTAGATTCCGAGTTCTGATGAAGGCGCAGTAGATTCCGAGTTAGATTCCGAGTTATGATGTTAGCTCAGTAGATTCCGAGTTATGATGTAGGCGCAGTAGATTCTGAGTTAGATTCAGAGTTATGATGTAGGCGCAGTAGATTCCGAGTTAGATTCCGAGTTCTGATGTAGGCGCAGTAGATTCCGAGTTAGATTCCGAGTTATGATGTAGGCGCAGTAGATTCCGAGTTATGATGTTAGCTCAGTAGATTCTGAGTTATGATGTAGGCGCAGTAGATTCTGAGTTATGATGTAGGCGCAGTAGATTCCGAGTTATGATGTAGGCGCAGTAGAGTCCTAGTTATGATGTAGGCGCAGTAGATTCTGAGTTAGATTCCGAGTTATGATGTTAGCTCAGTAGATTCCGAGTTATGATGTAGGCGCAGTAGATTCCGAGTTAGATTCCGAGTTATGATGTAGGCGCAGTAGATTCCGAGTTAGATTCCGAGTTCTGATGTAGGCGCAGTAGATTCCGAGTTAGATTACGAGTTCTGATGTATGCGCAGTAGATTCCGAGTTAGATTCCGAGTTATGATGTAGGCGCAGTAGATTCCGAGTTATGATGTAGGCGCAGTAGCTTCCGAGTTATGATGTAGGCGCAGTAGATTCCGAGTTAGATTCCGAGTTATGATGTAGGCGCAGTAGATTCCGAGTTATGATGTAGGCGCAGTAGATTCCGAGTTAGATTCCGAGTTATGATGTAGGCGCAGTAGATTCCGAGTTATGATGTAGGCGCAGTAGATTCCGAGTTATGATGTAGGCGCAGTAGATTCCGAGTTATGATGTAGGCGCAGTAGATTCCGAGTTAGATTCCGAGTTCTGATGTAGGCGCAGTAGCTTCCGAGTTATGATGTAGGCGCAGTAGATTCCGAGTTAGATTCCGAGTTATGATGTAGGCGCAGTAGATTCCGAGTTATGATGTAGGCGCAGTAGATTCCGAGTTATGATGTAGGCGCAGTAGATTCCGAGTTAGATTCCGAGTTATGATGTAGGCGCAGTAGATTCCGAGTTAGATTCCGAGGTATATTGTAGGCGCAGTAGATTCCGAGTTAGATTCCGAGTTATGATGTAGGCGCAGTAGATTCCGAGTTATGATGTAGGCGCAGTAGATTCCGAGTTAGATTCCGAGTTGTGATGTAGGCGCAGTAGATTCCGAGTTAGATTCCGAGTTATGATGTAGGCGCAGTAGATTCCGAGTTATGATGTAGGTGCAGTAGATTCCAAGTTATGATGTAGGCGCAGTAGATTCCGAGTTAGATTCCGTGTTATGATGTAGGCACAGTAGATTCCGAGTTATGATGTAGGCGCAGTAGATTCCGAGTTATGATGTAGGCGCAGTAGATTCCGAGTTAGATTCCGAGTTATGATGTAGGCGCAGTAGATTCCGAGTTAGATTCCGTGTTATGATGTATGCGCAGTAGATTCCGTTTTAGATTCCGAGTTATGATGTAGGCGCAGTAGATTCCGAGTTAGAATCCGAGTTATGATGTAGGCGCAGTAGATTCCGAGTTATGATGTAGGCGCAGTAGATTCCGAGTTATGATGTAGGCGCAGTAGATTCCGAGTTATGATGTAGGCGCAGTAGATTCCGAGTTAGATTCCGAGTTATGATGTAGGCGCAGTAGATTCCGAATTAGATTCCGAGTTACGATGTAGGCGCAGTAGATTCTGAGTTATGATGTAGGCGCAGTAGATTCCGAGTTATGATGTAGGTGCAGTAGATTCCGAGTTAGATTCCGAGTTATGATGTAGGCGCAGTAGATTCTGAGTTAGATTCCGAGTTATGATGTAGGCGCAGTAGATTCCGAGTTATGATGTAGGCACAGTAGATTCCGAGTTAGATTCCGAGTTATGATGAAGGCGCAGTAGATTCCGAGTTAGATTCCGAGTTCTGATGAAGGCGCAGTAGATTCCGAGTTAGAATCCGAGTTATGATGTAGGCGCAGTAGATTCCGAGTTATGATGTAGGCGCAGTAGATTCCGAGTTATGATGTAGGCGCAGTAGATTCCGAGTTAGATTCCGAGTTATGATGTTAGCTCAGTAGATTCCGAGTTATGATGTAGGCGCAGTAGATTCCGAGTTAGATTCCGAGTTATGATGTAGGCGCAGTAGATTCCGAGTTAGATTCCGAGTTCTGATGTAGGCGCAGTAGATTCCGAGTTATGATGTAGGCGCAGTAGATTCCGAGTTAGATTCCGAGTTCTGATGTAGGCGCAGTAGCTTCCGAGTTATGATGTAGGCGCAGTAGATTCCGAGTTAGATTCCGAGTTATGATGTAGGCGCAGTAGATTCCGAGTTAGATTCCGAGTTATGATGTAGGCGCAGTAGATTCCGAGTTATGATGTAGGCGCAGTAGATTCCGAGTTATGATGTAGGCGCAGTAGATTCCGAGTTAGATTCCGAGTTATGATGTAGGCGCAGTAGATTCCGAGTTAGATTCCGAGGTATATTGTAGGCGCAGTAGATTCCGAGTTAGATTCCGAGTTATGATGTAGGCGCAGTAGATTCCGAGTTATGATGTAGGCGCAGTAGATTCCGAGTTAGATTCCGAGTTGTGATGTAGGCGCAGTAGATTCCGAGTTAGATTCCGAGTTATGATGTAGGCGCAGTAGATTCCGAGTTATGATGTAGGTGCAGTAGATTCCGAGTTATGATGTAGGCGCAGTAGATTCCGAGTTAGATTCCGTGTTATGATGTAGGCACAGTAGATTCCGAGTTATGATGTAGGCGCAGTAGATTCCGAGTTATGATGTAGGCGCAGTAGATTCCGAGTTAGATTCCGAGTTATGATGTTGGCGCAGTAGATTCCGAGTTAGATTCCGTGTTATGATGTATGCGCAGTAGATTCCGAGTTAGATTCCGAGTTATGATGTAGGCGCAGTAGATTCCGAGTTAGAATCCGAGTTATGATGTAGGCGCAGTAGATTCCGAGTTATGATGTAGGCGCAGTAGATTCCGAGTTATGATGTAGGCGCAGTAGATTCCGAGTTAGATTCCGAGTTATGATGTAGGCGCAGTAGATTCCGAATTAGATTCAGAGTTATGATGTAGGCGCAGTAGATTCTGAGTTATGATGTAGGCGCAGTAGATTCCGAGTTATGATGTAGGTGCAGTAGATTCCGAGTTAGATTCCGAGTTATGATGTAGGCGCAGTAGATTCTGAGTTAGATTCCGAGTTATGATGTAGGCGCAGTAGATTCCGAGTTATGATGTAGGCACAGTAGATTCCGAGTTAGATTCCGAGTTATGATGAAGGCGCAGTAGATTCCGAGTTAGATTCCGAGTTCTGATGAAGGCGCAGTAGATTCCGAGTTAGAATCCGAGTTATGATGTAGGCGCAGTAGATTCCGAGTTATGATGTAGGCGCAGTAGATTCCGAGTTATGATGTAGGCGCAGTAGATTCCGAGTTAGATTCCGAGTTATGATGTTAGCTCAGTAGATTCCGAGTTATGATGTAGGCGCAGTAGATTCCGAGTTAGATTCCGAGTTATGATGTAGGCGCAGTAGATTCCGAGTTAGATTCCGAGTTCTGATGTAGGCGCAGTAGATTCCGAGTTAGATTCCGAGTTCTGATGTAGGCGCAGTAGATTCCGAGTTATGATGTAGGCGCAGTAGATTCTGAGTTATGATGTAGGCGCAGTAGATTCCGAGTTATGATGTAGGCGCAGTAGATTCCGAGTTATGATGTAGGCGCAGTAGAGTCCTAGTTATGATGTAGGCGCAGTAGATTCTGAGTTAGATTCCGAGTTATGATGTTAGCTCAGTAGATTCCGAGTTATGATGTAGGCGCAGTAGATTCCGAGTTAGATTCCGAGTTATGATGTAGGCGCAGTAGATTCCGAGTTAGATTCCGAGTTCTGATGTAGGCGCAGTAGATTCCGAGTTAGATTACGAGTTCTGATGTATGCGCAGTAGATTCCGAGTTAGATTCCGAGTTATGATGTAGGCGCAGTAGATTCCGAGTTATGATGTAGGCGCAGTAGCTTCCGAGTTATGATGTAGGCGCAGTAGATTCCGAGTTAGATTCCGAGTTATGATGTAGGCGCAGTAGATTCCGAGTTATGATGTAGGCGCAGTAGCTTCCGAGTTAGATTCCGAGTTATGATGTAGGCGCAGTAGATTCCGAGTTAGATTCCGTGTTATATTGTAGGCGCAGTAGATTCTGAGTTAGATTCCGAGTTATGATGTAGGCGCAGTAGATTCCGAGTTATGATGTAGGCGCAGTAGATTCCGAGTTAGATTCCGAGTTGTGATGTAGGCGCAGTAGATTCCGAGTTAGATTCCGAGTTATGATGTAGGCGCAGTAGATTCCGAGTTATGATGTAGGTGCAGTAGATTCCGAGTTATGATGTAGGCGCAGTAGATTCCGAGTTAGATTCCGTGTTATGATGTAGGCACAGTAGATTCCGAGTTATGATGTAGGCGCAGTAGATTCCGAGTTATGATGTAGGCGCAGTAGATTCCGAGTTAGATTCCGAGTTATGATGTAGGCGCAGTAGATTCTGAGTTATGATGTAGGCGCAGTAGATTCCGAGTAATGATGTAGGTGCAGTAGATTCCGAGTTAGATTCCGAGTTATGATGTAGGCGCAGTAGATTCTGAGTTAGATTCCGAGTTATGATGTAGGCGCAGTAGATTCCGAGTTATGATGTAGGCACAGTAGATTCCGAGTTAGATTCCGAGTTATGATGAAGGCGCAGTAGATTCCGAGTTAGATTCCGAGTTCTGATGAAGGCGCAGTAGATTCCGAGTTAGAATCCGAGTTATGATGTAGGCGCAGTAGATTCCGAGTTATGATGTAGGCGCAGTAGATTCCGAGTTATGATGTAGGCGCAGTAGATTCCGAGTTAGATTCCGAGTTATGATGTTAGCTCAGTAGATTCCGAGTTATGATGTAGGCGCAGTAGATTCCGAGTTAGATTCCGAGTTATGATGTAGGCGCAGTAGATTCCGAGTTAGATTCCGAGTTCTGATGTAGGCGCAGTAGATTCCGAGTTAGATTCCGAGTTATGATGTAGGCGCAGTAGATTCCGAGTTATGATGTAGGCGCAGTAGATTCTGAGTTATGATGTAGGCGCAGTAGATTCCGAGTTATGATGTAGGCGCAGTAGATTCCGAGTTATGATGTAGGCGCAGTAGAGTCCTAGTTATGATGTAGGCGCAGTAGATTCTGAGTTAGATTCCGAGTTATGATGTTAGCTCAGTAGATTCCGAGTTATGATGTAGGCGCAGTAGATTCCGAGTTAGATTCCGAGTTATGATGTAGGCGCAGTAGATTCCGAGTTAGATTTTGAGTTCTGATGTAGGCGCAGTAGATTCCGAGTTAGATTACGAGTTCTGATGTATGCGCAGTAGATTCCGAGTTAGATTCCGAGTTATGATGTAGGCGCAGTAGATTCCGAGTTATGATGTAGGCGCAGTAGCTTCCGAGTTATGATGTAGGCGCAGTAGATTCCGAGTTAGATTCCGAGTTATGATGTAGGCGCAGTAGATTCCGAGTTATGATGTAGGCGCAGTAGATTCCGAGTTATGATGTAGGCGCAGTAGATTCCGAGTTAGATTCCGAGTTATGATGTAGGCGCAGTAGATTCCGAGTTATGATGTAGGCGCAGTAGATTCCGAGTTATGATGTAGGCGCAGTAGATTCCGAGTTAGATTCCGAGTTCTGATGTAGGCGCAGTAGCTTCCGAGTTATGATGTAGGCGCAGTAGATTCCGAGTTAGATTCCGAGTTATGATGTAGGCGCAGTAGATTCCGAGTTATGATGTAGGCGCAGTAGATTCCGAGTTAGATTCCGAGTTATGATGTAGGCGCAGTAGATTCCGAGTTAGATTCCGAGGTATATTGTAGGCGCAGTAGATTCCGAGTTAGATTCCGAGTTATGATGTAGGCGCAGTAGATTCCGAGTTATGATGTAGGCGCAGTAGATTCCGAGTTAGATTCCGAGTTGTGATGTAGGCGCAGTAGATTCCGAGTTAGATTCCGAGTTATGATGTAGGCGCAGTAGATTCCGAGTTATGATGTAGGTGCAGTAGATTCCGAGTTATGATGTAGGCGCAGTAGATTCCGAGTTAGATTCCGTGTTATGATGTAGGCACAGTAGATTCCGAGTTATGATGTAGGCGCAGTAGATTCCGAGTTATGATGTAGGCGCAGTAGATTCCGAGTTAGATTCCGAGTTATGATGTAGGCGCAGTAGATTCCGAGTTTGATTCCGTGGTATGATGTATGCGCAGTAGATTCCGAGTTAGATTCCGAGTTATGATGTAGGCGCAGTAGATTCCGAGTTAGAATCCGAGTTATGATGTAGGCGCAGTAGATTCCGAGTTATGATGTAGGCGCAGTAGATTCCGAGTTATGATGTACGCGCAGTAGATTCCGAGTTAGATTCCGAGTTATGATGTAGGCGCAGTAGATTCCGAGTTAGATTCCGAGTTATGATGTAGGCGCAGTAGATTCTGAGTTATGATGTAGGCGCAGTAGATTCCGAGTTATGATGTAGGTGCAGTAGATTCCGAGTTAGATTCCGAGTTATGATGTAGGCGCAGTAGATTCTGAGTTAGATTCCGAGTTATGATGTAGGCGCAGTAGATTCCGAGTTATGATGTAGGCACAGTAGATTCCGAGTTAGATTCCGAGTTATGATGAAGGCGCAGTAGATTCCGAGTTAGATTCCGAGTTCTGATGAAGGCGCAGTAGATTCCGAGTTAGAATCCGAGTTATGATGTAGGCGCAGTAGATTCCGAGTTATGATGTAGGCGCAGTAGATTCCGAGTTATGATGTAGGCGCAGTAGATTCTGAGTTATGATGTAGGCGCAGTAGATTCCGAGTTATGATGTAGGCGCAGTAGATTCCGAGTTATGATGTAGGCGCAGTAGAGTCCTAGTTATGATGTAGGCGCAGTAGATTCTGAGTTAGATTCCGAGTTATGATGTTAGCTCAGTAGATTCCGAGTTATGATGTAGGCGCAGTAGATTCCGAGTTAGATTCCGAGTTATGATGTAGGCGCAGTAGATTCCGAGTTAGATTCCGAGTTCTGATGTAGGCGCAGTAGATTCCGAGTTAGATTACGAGTTCTGATGTATGCGCAGTAGATTCCGAGTTAGATTCCGAGTTATGATGTAGGCGCAGTAGATTCCGAGTTATGATGTAGGCGCAGTAGCTTCCGAGTTATGATGTAGGCGCAGTAGATTCCGAGTTAGATTCCGAGTTATGATGTAGGCGCAGTAGATTCCGAGTTATGATGTAGGCGCAGTAGATTCCGAGTTATGATGTAGGCGCAGTAGATTCCGAGTTAGATTCCGAGTTATGATGTAGGCGCAGTAGATTCCGAGTTATGATGTAGGCGCAGTAGATTCCGAGTTATGATGTAGGCGCAGTAGATTCCGAGTTATGATGTAGGCGCAGTAGATTCCGAGTTAGATTCCGAGTTCTGATGTAGGCGCAGTAGCTTCCGAGTTATGATGTAGGCGCAGTAGATTCCGAGTTAGATTCCGAGTTATGATGTAGGCGCAGTAGATTCCGAGTTATGATGTAGGCGCAGTAGATTCCAAGTTAGATTCCAAGTTATGATGTAGGCGCAGTAGATTCCGAGTTAGATTCCGAGTTATATTGTAGGCGCAGTAGATTCCGAGTTAGATTCCGAGTTATGATGTAGGCGCAGTAGATTCCGAGTTATGATGTAGGCGCAGTAGATTCCGAGTTAGATTCCGAGTTGTGATGTAGGCGCAGTAGATTCCGAGTTAGATTCCGAGTTATGATGTAGGCACAGTAGATTCCGAGTTATGATGTAGGTGCAGTAGATTCCGAGTTATGATGTAGGCGCAGTAGATTCCGAGTTAGATTCCGTGTTATGATGTAGGCACAGTAGATTCCGAGTTATGATGTAGGCGCAGTAGATTCCGAGTTATGATGTAGGCGCAGTAGATTCCGAGTTAGATTCCGAGTTATGATGTAGGCGCAGTAGATTCCGAGTTATGATGTAGGCGCAGTAGATTCCGAGTTATGATGTAGGTGCAGTAGATTCCGAGTTAGATTCCGAGTTATGATGTAGGCGCAGTAGATTCCGAGTTAGATTCCGAGTTATGATGTAGGCGCAGTAGATTCCGAGTTAGAATCCGAGTTATGATGTAGGCGCAGTAGACTCCGAGTTATGATGTAGGCGCAGTAGATTCCGAGTTATGATGTAGGCGCAGTAGATTCTGAGTTAGATTCCGAGTTATGATGTAGGCGCAGTAGATTCCGAGTTAGATTCCGAGTTATGATGTAGGCGCAGTAGATTCTGAGTTATGATGTAGGCGCAGTAGATTCCGAGTTATGATGTAGGTGCAGTAGATTCCGAGTTAGATTCCGAGTTATGATGTAGGCGCAGTAGATTCTGAGTTAGATTCCGAGTTATGATGTAGGCGCAGTAGATTCCGAGTTATGATGTAGGCACAGTAGATTCCGAGTTAGATTCCGAGTTATGATGAAGGCGCAGTAGATTCCGAGTTAGATTCCGAGTTCTGATGAAGGCGCAGTAGATTCCGAGTTAGAATCCGAGTTATGATGTAGGCGCAGTAGATTCCGAGTTATGATGTAGGCGCAGTAGATACCGAGTTATGATGTAGGCGCAGTAGATTCCGAGTTATGATGTAGGCGCAGTAGATTCCGAGTTATGATGTAGGCGCAGTAGATTCCGAGTTATGATGTAGGCGCAGTAGAGTCCTAGTTATGATGTAGGCGCAGTAGATTCTGAGTTAGATTCCGAGTTATGATGTTAGCTCAGTAGATTCCGAGTTATGATGTAGGCGCAGTAGATTCCGAGTTAGATTCCGAGTTATGATGTAGGCGCAGTAGATTCCGAGTTAGATTCCGAGTTCTGATGTAGGCGCAGTAGATTCCGAGTTAGATTACGAGTTCTGATGTATGCGCAGTAGATTCCGAGTTAGATTCCGAGTTATGATGTAGGCGCAGTAGATTCCGAGTTATGATGTAGGCGCAGTAGCTTCCGAGTTATGATGTAGGCGCAGTAGATTCCGAGTTAGATTCCGAGTTATGATGTAGGCGCAGTAGATTCCGAGTTATGATGTAGGCGCAGTAGATTCCGAGTTATGATGTAGGCGCAGTAGATTCCGAGTTAGATTCCGAGTTATGATGTAGGCGCAGTAGATTCCGAGTTATGATGTAGGCGCAGTAGATTCCGAGTTATGATGTAGGCGCAGTAGATTCCGAGTTAGATTCCGAGTTCTGATGTAGGCGCAGTAGCTTCCGAGTTATGATGTAGGCGCAGTAGATTCCGAGTTAGATTCCGAGTTATGATGTAGGCGCAGTAGATTCCGAGTTATGATGTAGGCGCAGTAGATTCCGAGTTAGATTCCGAGTTATGATGTAGGCGCAGTAGATTCCGAGTTAGATTCCGAGTTATATTGTAGGCGCAGTAGATTCCGAGTTAGATTCCGAGTTATGATGTAGGCGCAGTAGATTCCGAGTTATGATGTAGGCGCAGTAGATTCCGAGTTAGATTCCGAGTTGTGATGTAGGCGCAGTAGATTCCGAGTTAGATTCCGAGTTATGATGTAGGCGCAGTAGATTCCGAGTTATGATGTAGGTGCAGTAGATTCCGAGTTATGATGTAGGCGCAGTAGATTCCGAGTTAGATTCCGTGTTATGATGTAGGCACAGTAGATTCCGAGTTATGATGTAGGCGCAGTAGATTCCGAGTTATGATGTAGGCGCAGTAGATTCCGAGTTAGATTCCGAGTTATGATGTAGGCGCAGTAGATTCCGAGTTATGATGTAGGCGCAGTAGATTCCGAGTTATGATGTAGGTGCAGTAGATTCCGAGTTAGATTCCGAGTTATGATGTAGGCGCAGTAGATTCTGAGTTAGATTCCGAGTTATGATGTAGGCGCAGTAGATTCCGAGTTATGATGTAGGCACAGTAGATTCCGAGTTAGATTCCGAGTTATGATGAAGGTGCAGTAGATTCCGAGTTAGATTCCGAGTTATGATGTAGGCGCAGTAGATTCCGAGTTAGAATCCGAGTTATGATGTAGGCGCAGTAGATTCCGAGTTATGATGTAGGCGCAGTAGATTCCGAGTTATGATGTAGGCGCAGTAGATTCCGAGTTAGATTCCGAGTTATGATGTTAGCTCAGTAGATTCCGAGTTATGATGTAGGCGCAGTAGATTCCGAGTTAGATTCCGAGTTATGATGTTAGCTCAGTAGATTCCGAGTTATGATGTAGGCGCAGTAGATTCCGAGTTAGATTCCGAGTTATGATGTAGGCGCAGTAGATTCCGAGTTAGATTCCGAGTTCTGATGTAGGCGCAGTAGATTCCGAGTTAGATTCCGAGTTATGATGTAGGCGCAGTAGATTCCGAGTTATGATGTAGGCGCAGTAGATTCTGAGTTATGATGTAGGCGCAGTAGATTCCGAGTTATGATGTAGGCGCAGTAGATTCCGAGTTATGATGTAGGCGCAGTAGAGTCCTAGTTATGATGTAGGCGCAGTAGATTCTGAGTTAGATTCCGAGTTATGATGTTAGCTCAGTAGATTCCGAGTTATGATGTAGGCGCAGTAGATTCCGAGTTAGATTCCGAGTTATGATGTAGGCGCAGTAGATTCCGAGTTAGATTCCGAGTTCTGATGTAGGCGCAGTAGATTCCGAGTTAGATTCCGAGTTCTGATGTATGCGCAGTAGATTCCGAGTTAGATTCCGAGTTTTGATGTAGGCGCAGTAGATTCCGAGTTATGATGTAGGCGCAGTAGCTTCCGAGTTATGATGTAGGCGCAGTAGATTCCGAGTTATGATGTAGGCGCAGTAGATTCCGAGTTAGATTCCGAGTTATGATGTAGGCGCAGTAGATTCCGAGTTATGATGTAGGTGCAGTAGATTCCGAGTTATGATGTAGGCGCAGTAGATTCCGAGTTATGATGTAGGCGCAGTAGATTCCGAGTTAGATTCCGAGTTATGATGTAGGCGCAGTAGATTCCGAGTTATGATGTAGGCGCAGTAGATTCCGAGTTATGATGTAGGCGCAGTAGATTCCGAGTTAGATTCCGAGTTCTGATGTAGGCGCAGTAGCTTCCGAGTTATGATGTAGGCGCAGTAGATTCCGAGTTAGATTCCGAGTTATGATGTAGGCGCAGTAGATTCCGAGTTATGATGTAGGCGCAGTAGATTCCGAGTTATGATGTAGGCGCAGTAGATTCCGAGTTAGATTCCGAGTTATGATGTAGGCGCAGTAGATTCCGAGTTATGATGTAGGCGCAGTAGATTCCGAGTTAGATTCCGAGTTATGATGTAGGCGCAGTAGATTCCGAGTTAGATTCAGAGTTATGATGTAGGCGCAGTAGATTCCGAGTTAGATTCCGAGTTATGATGTAGGCACAGTAGATTCCGAGTTATGATGTAGGCGCAGTAGATTCCGAGTTATGATGTAGGTGCAGTAGATTCCGGGTTAGATTCCGAGTTATGATGTAGGCGCAGTAGATTCCGAGTTATGATGTAGGCGCAGTAGATTCAGGGTTAGATTCCGAGTTATGATGTAGGCGCAGTAGATTCCGAGTTAGATTCGTTGTTATGATGTAGGCGCAGTAGATTCCGAGTTAGATTCCGAGTTATGATGTAGGCGCAGTAGATTGCGAGTTAGATGCCGAGTTATGATGTAGGCGCAGTAGATTCCGAGTTAGATTCCAAGTTATGATGTAGGCGCAGTAGATTCCGAGTTAGATTCTGAGTTATGATGTAGGCGCAGTAGATTCCGAGTTATGATGTAGGCGCAGTAGATTCCGAGTTAGATTCCGAGTTATGATGTAGGCGCAGTAGATTCCGAGTTATGATGTAGGCGCAGTAGATTCCGAGTTAGATTCCGAGTTATGATGTAGGTGCAGTAGATTCCGAGTTAGATTCCGAGTTATGATGTAGGCGCAGTAGATTCCGAGTTATGATGTAGGCGCAGTAGATTCCGAGTTAGATTCCGAGTTATGATGTAGGTGCAGTAGATTCTGAGTAGATTCCGAGTTATTATGTAGGCGCAGTAGATTCCGAGTTATGATGTAGGCGCAGTAGATTTCGAGTTAGATTCCGAGTTATGATGTAGGCGCAGTAGATTCCGAGTTATGATGTAGGCACAGTAGATTCCGAGTTAGATTCCGAGTTATGATGTAGGCGCAGTAGATTCCGAGTTAGATTCCGAGTTATGATGTAGGCGCAGTAGATTCCGAGTTAGAATCCGAGTTATGATGTAGGCGCAGTAGATTCCGAGTTATGATGTAGGCGCAGTAGATTCCGAGTTATGATGTAGGCGCAGTAGATTCCGAGTTATGATGTAGGCGCAGTAGATTCCGAGTTAGATTCCGAGTTATGATGTAGGCGCAGTAGATTCCGAGTTAGATTCCGAGTTATGATGTAGGCGCAGTAGATTCCGAGTTAGATTCCGAGTTATGATGTAGGCACAGTAGATTCCGAGTTATGATGTAGGCGCAGTAGATTCCGAGTTATGATGTAGGTGCAGTAGATTCCGGGTTAGATTCCGAGTTATGATGTAGGCGCAGTAGATTCCGAGTTATGATGTAGGCGCAGTAGATTCAGGGTTAGATTGCGAGTTATGATGTAGGCGCAGTAGATTCCGAGTTAGATTCCGAGTTATGATGTAGGCGCAGTAGATTCCGAGTTAGATTCCGAGTTATGATGTAGGCGCAGTAGATTCCGAGTTATGATGTAGGCGCAGTAGATTCCGAGTTAGATTCCGAGTTATGATGTAGGCGCAGTAGATTCCGAGTTATGATGTAGGCGCAGTAGATTCCGAGTTAGATTCCGAGTTATGATGTAGGCGCAGTAGATTCCGAGTTAGATTCCGAGTTATGATGTAGGCGCAGTAGATTCCGATTTATGATGTTGGCGCAGTAGATTCCGAGTTATGATGTAGGCGCAGTAGATTCTGAGTTATGATGTTGGCGCAGTAGATTCCGAGTTAGATTCCGAGTTATGATGTAGGCGCAGTAGATTCCCAGTTATGGTTTAGGCGCAGTAGATTCCGAGTTATGATGTAGGCGCAGTAGATTCCGGGTTAGATTCCGAGTTATGATGTAGGCGCAGTAGATTCCGAGTTATGATGTAGGCGCAGTAGATTCAGGGTTAGATTCCGAGTTATGATGTAGGCGCAGTAGATTCCGAGTTAGATTCCGAGTTATGATGTAGGCGCAGTAGATTCCGAGTTTTGATGTAGGCGCAGTAGATTCCGAGGTATGATGTAGGCGCAGTAGATTCCGAGTTAGATTCCGAGTTATGATGTAGGCGCAGCTGATTCCGAGTTAGATTCCGAATTATGATGTAGGCGCAGTAGATTCCGAGTTAGATTCCGAGTTATGATGTAGGCGCAGTAGATTCCGAGTTAGATTCCGAGTTATGATGTAGGCGCAGTAGATTCCGAGTTAGATTCCGAGTTATGATGTAGGCGCAGTAGATTCCGAGTTAGATTCCGAGTTATGATGTAGGCGCAGTAGATTCCGAGTTATGATGTAGGCGCAGTAGATTCCGAGTTAGATTCCGAGTTATGATGTAGGCGCAGTTGATTCCGAGTTATATTCCGAGTTATGATGTAGGCGCAGTAGATTCCGAGTTATGATGTAGGCGCAGTAGATTCCGAGTTAGATTCCGAGTTATGATGTAGGCGCAGTAGATTCCGAGTTATGATGTAGGCGCAGTAGATTCCGAGTTAGATTCCGAGTTATGATGTAGGTGCAGTAGATTCCGAGTTAGATTCCGAGTTATGATGTAGGCGCAGTAGATTCCGAGTTAGAATCCGAGTTATGATGTAGGCGCAGTAGATTCCGAGTTATGATGTAGGCGCAGTAGATTCCGAGTTATGATGTAGGCGCAGTAGATTCTGAGTTATGATGTAGGCGCAGTAGATTCCGAGTTAGATTCCGAGTTATGATGTAGGCGCTGTAGATTCCGAGTTAGATTCCGAGTTATGATGTAGGCGCAGTAGATTCCGAGTTATGATGTAGGCGCAGTAGATTCCGAGATAGATTCCGAGTTATGATGTAGGCGCAGTAGATTCCGAGTTATGATGTAGGCGCAGTAGATTCCGAGATAGATTCCGAGTTATGATGTACGCGCAGTAGATTCCGAGTTAGATTCCGAGTTATGATGTAGGCGCAGTAGATTCCGATTTAGATTCCGAGTTATGATGTAGGCGCAGTAGATTCCGAGTTATGATGTAGGCGCAGTAGATTCCGAGTTAGATTCCGAGTTATGATGTAGGCGCAGTATATTCCGAGTTATGATGTGGGCGCAGTAGATTCCGAGTTAGATTCCGAGTTATGATGTAGGCGCAGTAGATTCCGAGTTAGATTCCGAGTTATGATGTAGGCGCAGTAGATTCCGATTTATGATGTTGGCGCAGTAGATTCCGAGTTATGATGTAGGCGCAGTAGATGCTGAGTTATGATGTTGGCGCAGTAGATTCCGAGTTAGATTCCGAGTTATGATGTAGGCGCAGTAGATTCCGAGTTAGATTCCGAGTTATGATGTAGGCGCAGTAGATTCCGAGTTAGATTCCGAGTTATGATGTAGGTGCAGTAGATTCTGAGTATATTCCGAGTTATTATGTAGGCGCAGTAGATTCCGAGTTATGATGTAGGCGCAGTAGATTCCGAGTTAGATTCCGAGTTATGATGTAGGCGCAGTAGATTCCGAGTTATGATGTAGGCACAGTAGATTCCGAGTTAGATTCCGAGTTATGATGTAGGTGCAGTAGATTCCGAGTTAGATTCCGAGTTATGATGTAGGCGCAGTAGATTCCGAGTTAGAATCCGAGTTATGATGTAGGCGCAGTAGATTCCGAGTTATGATGTAGGCGCAGTAGATTCCGAGTTATGATGTAGGCGCAGTAGATTCCGAGTTAGATTCCGAGTTATGATGTAGGCGCAGTAGATTCCGAGTTAGATTCCGAGTTATGATGTAGGCGCAGTAGATTCCGAGTTAGATTCCGAGTTATGATGTAGGCACAGTAGATTCCGAGTTATGATGTAGGTGCAGTAGATTCCGAGTTATGATGTAGGTGCAGTAGATTCCGGGTAAGATTCCGAGTTATGATGTAGGCGCAGTAGATTCCGAGTTATGATGTAGGCGCAGTAGATTCAGGGTTAGATTGCGAGTTATGATGTAGGCGCAGTAGATTCCGAGTTAGATTCCGAGTTATGATGTAGGCGCAGTAGATTCCGAGTTAGATTCCGAGTTATGATGTAGGCGCAGTAGATTCCGAGTTATGATGTAGGCGCAGTAGATTCCGAGTTAGATTCCGAGTTATGATGTAGGCGCAGTAGATTCCGAGTTATGATGTAGGCGCAGTAGATTCCGAGTTAGATTCCGAGTTATGATGTAGGCGCAGTAGATTCCGAGTTATGATGTAGGCGCAGTAGATTCCGAGTTAGATTCCGAGTTATGATGTAGGCGCAGTAGATTCCGAGTTAGATTCCGAGTTATGATGTAGGCGCAGTAGATTCCGATTTATGATGTTGGCGCAGTAGATTCCTAGTTATGATGTAGGCGCAGTAGATTCTGAGTTATGATGTTGGCGCAGTAGATTCCGAGTTAGATTCCGAGTTATGATGTAGGCGCAGTAGATTCCGAGTTATGGTTTAGGCGCAGTAGATTCCGAGTTATGATGTAGGCGCAGTAGATTCCGGGTTAGATTCCGAGTTATGATGTAGGCGCAGTAGATTCCGAGTTATGATGTAGGCGCAGTAGATTCAGGGTTAGATTCCGAGTTATGATGTAGGCGCAGTAGATTCCGAGTTAGATTCCGAGTTATGATGTAGGCGCAGTAGATTCCGAGTTTTGATGTAGGCGCAGTAGATTCCGAGGTATGATGTAGGCGCAGTAGATTCCGAGTTAGATTCCGAGTTATGATGTAGGCGCAGCTGATTCCGAGTTAGATTCCGAATTATGATGTAGGCGCAGTAGATTCCGAGTTAGATTCCGAGTTATGATGTAGGCGCAGTAGATTCCGAGTTAGATTCCGAGTTATGATGTAGGCGCAGTAGATTCCGAGTTAGATTCCGAGTTATGATGTAGGCGCAGTAGATTCCGAGTTAGATTCCGAGTTATGATGTAGGCGCAGTAGATTCCGAGTTATGATGTAGGCGCAGTAGATTCCGAGTTAGATTCCGAGTTATGATGTAGGCGCAGTTGATTCCGAGTTATATTCCGAGTTATGATGTAGGCGCAGTAGATTCCGAGTTATGATGTAGGCGCAGTAGATTCCGAGTTAGATTCCGAGTTATGATGTAGGCGCAGTAGATTCCGAGTTATGATGTAGGCGCAGTAGATTCCGAGTTAGATTCCGAGTTATGATGTAGGTGCAGTAGATTCCGAGTTAGATTCCGAGTTATGATGTAGGCGCAGTAGATTCCGAGTTAGAATCCGAGTTATGATGTAGGCGCAGTAGATTCCGAGTTATGATGTAGGCGCAGTAGATTCCGAGTTATGATGTAGGCGCAGTAGATTCTGAGTTATGATGTAGGCGCAGTAGATTCCGAGTTAGATTCCGAGTTATGATGTAGGCGCAGTAGATTCCGAGTTAGATTCCGAGTTATGATATAGGCACAGTAGATTCCGAGTTAGATTCCGAGTTATGATGTAGGCACAGTAGATTCCGAGTTATGATGTAGGCGCAGTAGATTCCGAGTTATGATGTAGGTGCAGTAGATTCCGGGTTAGATTCCGAGTTATGATGTAGGCGCAGTAGATTCCGAGTTATGATGTAGGCGCAGTAGATTCCGAGATAGATTCCGAGTTATGATGTACGCGCAGTAGATTCCGAGTTAGATTCCGAGTTATGATGTAGGCGCAGTAGATTCCGATTTATGATGTTGGCGCAGTAGATTCCGAGTTATGATGTAGGCGCAGTAGATGCTGAGTTATGATGTTGGCGCAGTAGATTCCGAGTTAGATTCCGAGTTATGATGTAGGCGCAGTAGATTCCGAGTTATGATGTAGGCGCAGTAGATTCCGAGTTATGATGTAGGCGCAGTAGATTCCGGGTTAGATTCCGAGTTATGATGTAAGCGCAGTAGATTCCGAGTTATGATGTAGGCGCAGTAGATTCAGGGTTAGATTCCGAGTTATGATGTAGGCGCAGTAGATTCCGAGTTAGATTCCGAGTTATGATGTAGGCGCAGTAGATTCCAAGTTATGATGTAGGCGCAGTAGATTCCGAGTTAGATTCCGAGTTATGATGTAGGCGCAGTAGATTCCGAGTTAGATTCCGAATTATGATGTAGGCGCAGTAGATTCCGAGTTAGATTCCGAGTTATGATGTAGGCGCAGTAGATTCCGAGTTAGATTCCGTGTTATGATGTAGGCGCAGTAGATTCAGGGTTAGATTCCGAGTTATGATGTAGGCGCAGTAGATTCCGAGTTAGATTCCGAGTTATGATGTAGGCGCAGTAGATTCCGAGTTATGATGTAGGCGCAGTAGATTCCGAGTTATGATGTAGGCGCAGTAGTTTCCGAGTTATGATGTAGGCGCAGTAGATTCCGAGTTAGATTCCGAGTTATGATTTAGGCGCAGTAGATTCCGAGTTAGATTCCGAGTTATGATGTAGGCGCAGTAGATTCCGAGTTAGATTCCGAGTTATGATGTAGGCGCAGGAGATTCCGAGTTATGATGTAGGCGCAGTAGATTCCGAGTTATGATGTAGGCGCAGTAGATTCCGAGTTATGATGTAGGCGCAGTAGATTCCGAGTTAGATTCCGAGTTATGATGTAGGCACAGTGGATTCCGAGTAATGATCTAGGCGCAGTAGATTCCGAGTTATGATGTAGGCGCAGTAGATTCCGAGTTATGATGTAGGCGCAGTAGATTCCGAGTTAGATTCCGAGTTATGATGTAGGCGCAGTAGATTCCGAGTTATGATGTAGGCGCTGTAGATTCCGAGTTATGATGTAGGCGCAGTAGATTCCGAGTTATGATGTAGGCGCAGTAGATTCTGAGTTAGATTCCGAGTTATGATGTAAGCGCAGTAGATTCCGAGTTAGATTCCGAGTTATGATGTAGGCGCAGTAGATTCCGAGTTATATTCCGAGTTATGATGTAGGCGCAGTAGATTCCGAGTTAGATGACGAGTTATGATGTAGGCGCAGTAGATTCCGAGTTATGATGTAGGCGCAGTAGATTCCGAGTTATATTCCGAGTTATGATGTAGGCGCAGTAGATTCCGAGTTAGATTCCGAGTTATGATGTAGGCGCAGTAGATTCCGAGTTAGATTCCGAGTTATGATGTAGGCACAGTAGATTCCGAGTTATGATGTAGGCGCAGTAGATTCCGAGTTATGATGTAGGCGCAGTAGATTCCGAGTTATGATGTAGGCGCAGTAGATTCCGAGTTAGATTCCGAGTTATGATGTAGGCACAGTGGATTCCGAGTAATGATCTAGGCGCAGTAGATTCCGAGTTATGATGTAGGCGCAGTAGATTCCGAGTTATGATGTAGGCGCAGTAGATTCCGAGTTAGATTCCGAGTTATGATGTAGGCGCAGTAGATTCTGAGTTATGATGTAGGCGCAGTAGATTCCGAGTTATGATGTAGGCGCAGTAGATTCCGAGTTAGATTCCGAGTTATGATGTAGGCGCAGTAGATTCCGAGTTATGATGTAGGCGCAGTAGATTCCGAGTTAGATTCCGAGTTATGATGTACGCGCAGTATATTCCGAGTTAGATTCCGAGTTATGATGTAGGCGCAGTAGATTCCGAGTTATGATGTAGGCGCAGTAGATTTAGGGTTAGATTCCGAGTTATGATGTAGGCGCAGTAGATTCCGAGTTAGATTCCGAGTTATGATGTAGGCGCAGTAGATTCCGAGTTATGATGTAGGCGCAGTAGATTCTGAGTTAGATTCCGAGTTATGATGTAGGTGCAGTAGATTCCGGGTTAGATTCCGAGTTATGATGTAGGCGCAGTAGATTCCGAGTTAGATTCCGAGTTATGATGTAGGCGCAGTAGATTCCGAGTTATATTCCGAGTTATGATGTAGGCGCAGTAGATTCCGAGTTAGATTCCGAGTTATGATGTAGGCACAGTAGATTCCGAGTAATGATGTAGGCGCAGTAGATTCCGAGTTATGATGTAGGCACAGTAGATTCCGAGTTATGATGTAGGCGCAGTAGATTCCGAGTTATGATGTAGGCGCAGTAGATTCCGAGTTAGATTCCGAGTTATGATGTAGGCGCAGTAGATTCCGAGTTATGATGTAGGCGCAGTAGATTCCGAGTTATGATGTAGGCGCAGTAGATTCCGAGTTAGATTCCGAGTTATGATGTAGGCGCAGTAGATTCCGAGTTATGATGTAGGCGCAGTAGATTCCGAGTTAGATTCCGAGTTATGATGTACGCGCAGTAGATTCCGAGTTAGATTCCGAGTTATGATGTAGGCGCAGTAGATTCCGAGTTATGATGTAGGCGCAGTAGATTTAGGGTTAGATTCCGAGTTATGATGTAGGCGCAGTAGATTCCGAGTTAGATTCCGAGTTATGATGTAGGCGCAGTAGATTCCGAGTTATGATGTTGGCGCAGTAGATTCCGAGTTATGATGTAGGCGCAGTAGATGCTGAGTTATGATGTTGGCGCAGTAGATTCCGAGTTAGATTCCGAGTTATGATGTAGGCGCAGTAGATTCCGAGTTATGATGTAGGCGCAGTAGATTCCGAGTTATGATGTAGGCGCAGTAGATTCCGGGTTAGATTCCGAGTTATGATGTAAGCGCAGTAGATTCCGAGTTATGATGTAGGCGCAGTAGATTCAGGGTTAGATTCCGAGTTATGATGTAGGCGCAGTAGATTCCGAGTTAGATTCCGAGTTATGATGTAGGCGCAGTAGATTCCAAGTTATGATGTAGGCGCAGTAGATTCCGAGTTAGATTCCGAGTTATGATGTAGGCGCAGTAGATTCCGAGTTAGATTCCGAATTATGATGTAGGCGCAGTAGATTCCGAGTTAGATTCCGAGTTATGATGTAGGCGCAGTAGATTCCGAGTTAGATTCCGTGTTATGATGTAGGCGCAGTAGATTCAGGGTTAGATTCCGAGTTATGATGTAGGCGCAGTAGATTCCGAGTTAGATTCCGAGTTATGATGTAGGCGCAGTAGATTGCGAGTTATGATGTAGGCGCAGTAGATTCCGAGTTAGATTCCGAGTTATGATGTAGGCGCAGTAGATTCCGAGTTAGATTCCGAGTTATGATGTAGGCGCAGTAGATTCCGAGTTATGATGTAGGCGCAGTAGTTTCCGAGTTATGATGTAGGCGCAGTAGATTCCGAGTTAGATTCCGAGTTATGATTTAGGCGCAGTAGATTCCGAGTTAGATTCCGAGTTATGATGTAGGCGCAGTAGATTCCGAGTTAGATTCCGAGTTATGATGTAGGCGCAGGAGATTCCGAGTTATGATGTAGGCGCAGTAGATTCCGAGTTATGATGTAGGCGCAGTAGATTCCGAGTTATGATGTAGGCGCAGTAGATTCCGAGTTAGATTCCGAGTTATGATGTAGGCACAGTGGATTCCGAGTAATGATCTAGGCGCAGTAGATTCCGAGTTATGATGTAGGCGCAGTAGATTCCGAGTTATGATGTAGGCGCAGTAGATTCCGAGTTAGATTCCGAGTTATGATGTAGGCGCAGTAGATTCCGAGTTATGATGTAGGCGCAGTAGATTCCGAGTTATGATGTAGGCGCAGTAGATTTAGGGTTAGATTCCGAGTTATGATGTAGGCGCAGTAGATTCCGAGTTAGATTCCGAGTTATGATGTAGGCGCAGTAGATTCCGAGTTATGATGTTGGCGCAGTAGATTCCGAGTTATGATGTAGGCGCAGTAGATGCTGAGTTATGATGTTGGCGCAGTAGATTCCGAGTTAGATTCCGAGTTATGATGTAGGCGCAGTAGATTCCGAGTTATGATGTAGGCGCAGTAGATTCCGAGTTATGATGTAGGCGCAGTAGATTCCGGGTTAGATTCCGAGTTATGATGTAAGCGCAGTAGATTCCGAGATATGATGTAGGCGCAGTAGATTCAGGGTTAGATTCCGAGTTATGATGTAGGCGCAGTAGATTCCGAGTTAGATTCCGAGTTATGATGTAGGCGCAGTAGATTCCAAGTTATGATGTAGGCGCAGTAGATTCCGAGTTAGATTCCGAGTTATGATGTAGGCGCAGTAGATTCCGAGTTAGATTCCGAATTATGATGTAGGCGCAGTAGATTCCGAGTTAGATTCCGAGTTATGATGTAGGCGCAGTAGATTCCGAGTTAGATTCCGTGTTATGATGTAGGCGCAGTAGATTCAGGGTTAGATTCCGAGTTATGATGTAGGCGCAGTAGATTCCGAGTTAGATTCCGAGTTATGATGTAGGCGCAGTAGATTCCGAGTTATGATGTAGGCGCAGTAGATTCCGAGTTAGATTCCGAGTTATGATGTAGGCGCAGTAGATTCCGAGTTAGATTCCGAGTTATGATGTAGGCGCAGTAGATTCCGAGTTATGATGTAGGCGCAGTAGTTTCCGAGTTATGATGTAGGCGCAGTAGATTCCGAGTTAGATTCCGAGTTATGATTTAGGCGCAGTAGATTCCGAGTTAGATTCCGAGTTATGATGTAGGCGCAGTAGATTCCGAGTTAGATTCCGAGTTATGATGTAGGCGCAGGAGATTCCGAGTTATGATGTAGGCGCAGTAGATTCCGAGTTATGATGTAGGCGCAGTAGATTCCGAGTTATGATGTAGGCGCAGTAGATTCCGAGTTAGATTCCGAGTTATGATGTAGGCACAGTGGATTCCGAGTAATGATCTAGGCGCAGTAGATTCCGAGTTATGATGTAGGCGCAGTAGATTCCGAGTTATGATGTAGGCGCAGTAGATTCCGAGTTAGATTCCGAGTTATGATGTAGGCGCAGTAGATTCCGAGTTATGATGTAGGCGCTGTAGATTCCGAGTTATGATGTAGGCGCAGTAGATTCCGAGTTATGATGTAGGCGCAGTAGATTCTGAGTTAGATTCCGAGTTATGATGTAGGCGCAGTAGATTCCGAGTTAGATTCCGAGTTATGATGTAGGCGCAGTAGATTCCGAGTTATATTCCGAGTTATGATGTAGGCGCAGTAGATTCCGAGTTAGATGACGAGTTATGACGTAGGCGCAGTAGATTCCGAGTTATGATGTAGGCGCAGTAGATTCCGAGTTATATTCCGAGTTATGATGTAGGCGCAGTAGATTCCGAGTTAGATTCCGAGTTATGATGTAGGCGCAGTTGATTCCGAGTTAGATTCCGAGTTATGATGTAGGCACAGTAGATTCCGAGTTATGATGTAGGCGCAGTAGATTCCGAGTTATGATGTAGGCGCAGTAGATTCCGAGTTATGATGTAGGCGCAGTAGATTCCGAGTTAGATTCCGAGTTATGATGTAGGCACAGTGGATTCCGAGTAATGATCTAGGCGCAGTAGATTCCGAGTTATGATGTAGGCGCAGTAGATTCCGAGTTATGATGTAGGCGCAGTAGATTCCGAGTTAGATTCCGAGTTATGATGTCGGCGCAGTAGATTCCGAGTTATGATGTAGGCGCAGTAGATTCCGAGTTATGATGTAGGCGCAGTAGATTCCGAGTTAGATTCCGAGTTATGATGTAGTCGCAGTAGATTCCGAGTTATGATGTAGGCGCAGTAGATTCCGAGTTAGATTCCGAGTTATGATGTACGCGCAGTATATTCCGAGTTAGATTCCGAGTTATGATGTAGGCGCAGTAGATTCCGAGTTATGATGTAGGCGCAGTAGATTTAGGGTTAGATTCCGAGTTATGATGTAGGCGCAGTAGATTCCGAGTTAGATTCCGAGTTATGATGTAGGCGCAGTAGATTCCGAGTTATGATGTAGGCGCAGTAGATTCTGAGTTAGATTCCGAGTTATGATGTAGGTGCAGTAGATTCCGGGTTAGATTCCGAGTTATGATGTAGGCGCAGTAGATTCCGAGTTAGATTCCGAGTTATGATGTAGGCGCAGTAGATTCCGAGTTAGATGACGAGTTATGATGTAGGCGCAGTAGATTCCGAGTTATGATGTAGGCGCAGTAGATTCCGAGTTATATTCCGAGTTATGATGTAGGCGCAGTAGATTCCGAGTTAGATTCCGAGTTATGATGTAGGCACAGTAGATTCCGAGTAATGATGTAGGCGCAGTAGATTCCGAGTTATGATGTAGGCACAGTAGATTCCGAGTTATGATGTAGGCGCAGTAGATTCCGAGTTATGATGTAGGCGCAGTAGATTCCGAGTTAGATTCCGAGTTATGATGTAGGCGCAGTAGATTCCGAGTTATGATGTAGGCGCAGTAGATTCCGAGTTAGATTCCGAGTTATGATGTAGGCGCAGTAGATTCCGAGTTAGATTCCGAGTTATGATGTAGGCGCAGTAGATTCCGAGTTAGATTCCGAGTTATGATGTAGGCGCAGTAGATTCCGAGTTAGATGACGAGTTATGATGTAGGCGCAGTAGATTCCGAGTTATGATGTAGGCGCAGTAGATTCCGAGTTATATTCCGAGTTATGATGTAGGCGCAGTAGATTCCGAGTTAGATTCGGAGTTATGATGTAGGCACAGTAGATTCCGAGTAATGATGTAGGCGCAGTAGATTCCGAGTTATGATGTAGGCGCAGTAGATTCCGAGTTATGATGTAGGCGCAGTAGATTCCGAGTTAAATTCCGAGTTATGTTGTAGGCGGAGTAGATTCCGAGTTATGATGTAGGCGCAGTAGATTCCGAGTTAGATTCCGAGTTATGATGTAGGCGCAGTACATTCCGAGTTATGATGTAGGCGCAGTAGATTCCGAGTTAGATTCCGAGTTATGATGTAGGCGCAGTACATTCCGAGTTATGATGTAGGCGCAGTAGATTCCGAGTTAGATTCCGAGTTATGATGTAGGCGCAGTAGATTCCGAGTTAGATTCGGAGTTATGATAGAGGCGCAGTAGATTCCGAGTTATGATGTAGGCGCAGTAGATTCCGAGTTATGATGTAGGCGCAGTGGATTCAGGGTTAGATTCCGAGTTATGATGTAGGCGCAGTAGATTCCGAGTTAGATTCCGAGTTATGATGTAGGCGCAGTAGATTCCGAGTTATGATGTAGGCGCAGTAGATTCCGAGTTAGATTCCGAGTTATGATGTAGGCGCAGTAGATTCCGAGTTAGATTCCGAGTTATGATGTAGGCGCAGTAGATTCCGAGTTATATTCCAAGTTATGATGTAGGCGCAGTAGATTCCGAGTTAGATTCCGAGTTATGATGTAGGCGCAGTAGATTCCGAGTTAGATTCCGAGTTATGATGTAGGCGCGGTAGATTCCGAGTTATGATGTAGGCGCAGTAGATTCTGAGTTAGATTCCGAGTTATGATGTAGGCGCAGCTGATTCCGAGTTAGATTCCGAATTATGATGTAGGCGCAGTAGATTCCGAGTTAGATTCCGAGTTATGATGTAGGCGCAGTAGATTCCGAGTTAGATTCCGAGTTATGATGTAGGCGCAGTAGATTCCGAGTTAGATTCCGAGTTATGATGTAGGCGCAGTAGATTCCGAGTTAGATTCCGAGTTATGATGTAGGCGCAGTAGATTCCGAGTTATGATGTAGGCGCAGTAGATTCCGAGTTAGATTCCGAGTTATGATGTAGGCGCAGTAGATTCCGAGTTATGATGTAGGCGCAGTAGATTCCGAGTTATGATGTAGGCGCAGTAGATTCCGAGGTATGATGTAGGCGCAGTAGATTCCGAGTTAGATTCCGAGTTATGATGTAGGCGCAGTAGATTCCGAGTTAGATTCCGAGTTATGATGTAGGCGCAGTAGATTCCGAGTTATATTCCGAGTTATGATGTAGGCGCAGTAGATTCCGAGTTATGATGTAGGCGCAGTAGATTCCGAGTTAGATTCCGAGTTATGATGTAGGCGCAGTAGATTCCGAGTTATATTCCGAGTTATGATGTAGGCGCAGTAGATTCCGAGTTATGATGTAGGCGCAGTAGATTCCGAGTTAGATTCCGAGTTATGATGTAGGCGCAGTAGATTCCGAGTTAGATTCCGAGTTATGATGTAGGCGCAGTAGATTCCGAGTTAGAATCCGAGTTATGATGTAGGCGCAGTAGATTCCGAGTTATGATGTAGGCGCAGTAGATTCCGAGTTATGATGTAGGCGCAGTAGATTCTGAGTTATGATGTAGGCGCAGTAGATTCCGAGTTAGATTCCGAGTTATGATGTAGGCGCAGTAGATTCCGAGTTAGATTCCGAGTTATGATGTAGGCGCAGTAGATTCCGAGTTAGATTCCGAGTTATGATGTAGGCACAGTAGATTCCGAGTTATGATGTAGGCGCAGTAGATTCCGAGTTATGATGTAGGTGCAGTAGATTCCGGGTTAGATTCCGAGTTATGATGTAGGCACAGTAGATTCCGAGTTATGATGTAGGCGCAGTAGATTCCGAGATAGATTCCGAGTTATGATGTACGCGCAGTAGATTCCGAGTTAGATTCCGAGTTATGATGTAGGCGCAGTAGATTCCGAGTTAGATTCCGAGTTATGATGTAGGCGCAGTAGATTCCGAGTTATGATGTAGGCGCAGTAGATTCCGAGTTAGATTCCGAGTTATGATGTAGGCGCAGTAGATTCCGAGTTAGATTCCGAGTTATGATGTAGGCGCAGTAGATTCCGATTTATGATGTTGGCGCAGTAGATTCCGAGTTATGATGTAGGCGCAGTAGATTCTGAGTTATGATGTTTGCGCAGTAGATTCCGAGTTATGATGTAGGCGCAGTAGATTTAGGGTTAGATTCCGAGTTATGATGTAGGCGCAGTAGATTCCGAGTTAGATTCCGAGTTATGATGTAGGCGCAGTAGATTCCGAGTTATGATGTAGGCGCAGTAGATTCTGAGTTAGATTCCGAGTTATGATGTAGGTGCAGTAGATTCCGGGTTAGATTCCGAGTTATGATGTAGGCGCAGTAGATTCCGAGTTAGATTCCGAGTTATGATGTAGGCGCAGTAGATTCCGAGTTAGATGACGAGTTATGATGTAGGCGCAGTAGATTCCGAGTTATGATGTAGGCGCAGTAGATTCCGAGTTATATTCCGAGTTATGATGTAGGCGCAGTAGATTCCGAGTTAGATTCCGAGTTATGATGTAGGCACAGTAGATTCCGAGTAATGATGTAGGCGCAGTAGATTCCGAGTTATGATGTAGGCACAGTAGATTCCGAGTTATGATGTAGGCGCAGTAGATTCCGAGTTATGATGTAGGCGCAGTAGATTCCGAGTTAGATTCCGAGTTATGATGTAGGCGCAGTAGATTCCGAGTTACGATGTAGGCGCAGTAGATTCCGAGTTATGATGTAGGCGCAGTAGATTCCGAGTTAGATTCCGAGTTATGATGTAGGCGCAGTAGATTCCGAGTTATGATGTAGGCGCAGTAGATTCCGAGTTAGATTCCGAGTTATGATGTACGCGCAGTAGATTCCGAGTTAGATTCCGAGTTATGATGTAGGCGCAGTAGATTCCGAGTTATGATGTAGGCGCAGTAGATTCCGAGTTATGATGTAGGCGCAGTAGATTTAGGGTTAGATTCCGAGTTATGATGTAGGCGCAGTAGATTCCGAGTTAGATTCCGAGTTATGATGTAGGCGCAGTAGATTCCGAGTTATGATGTAGGCGCAGTAGATTCTGAGTTAGATTCCGAGTTATGATGTAGGCGCAGTAGATTCCGAGTTAGATTCCGAGTTATGATGTAGGCGCAGTAGATTCCGAGTTAGATTCCGAGTTATGATGTAGGCGCAGTAGATTCCGAGTTAGATGACGAGTTATGATGTAGGCGCAGTAGATTCCGAGTTATGATGTAGGCGCAGTAGATTCCGAGTTATATTCCGAGTTATGATGTAGGCGCAGTAGATTCCGAGTTAGATTCCGAGTTATGATGTAGGCACAGTAGATTCCGAGTAATGATGTTGGCGCAGTAGATTCCGAGTTATGATGTAGGCGCAGTAGATTCCGAGTTATGATGTAGGCGCAGTAGATTCCGAGTTAAATTCCGAGTTATGTTGTAGGCGGAGTAGATTCCGAGTTATGATGTAGGCGCAGTAGATTCCAAGTTAGATTCCGAGTTATGATGTAGGCGCAGTACATTCCGAGTTATGATGTAGGCGCAGTAGATTCCGAGTTAGATTCCGAGTTATGATGTAGGCGCAGTAGATTCCGAGTTAGATTCGGAGTTATGATAGAGGCGCAGTAGATTCCGAGTTATGATGTAGGCGCAGTAGATTCCGAGTTATGATGTAGGCGCAGTAGATTCAGGGTTAGATTCCGAGTTATGATGTAGGCGCAGTAGATTCCGAGTTAGATTCCGAGTTATGATGTAGGCGCAGTAGATTCCGAGTTATGATGTAGGCGCAGTAGATTCCGAGTTAGATTCCGAGTTATGATGTAGGCGCAGTAGATTCCGAGTTAGATTCCGAGTTATGATGTAGGCGCAGTAGATTCCGAGTTATATTCCAAGTTATGATGTAGGCGCAGTAGATTCCGAGTTAGATTCCGAGTTATGATGTAGGCGCAGTAGATTCCGAGTTAGATTCCGAGTTATGATGTAGGCGCAGTAGATTCCGAGTTATGATGTAGGCGCAGTAGATTCTGAGTTAGATTCCGAGTTATGATGTAGGCGCAGCTGATTCCGAGTTAGATTCCGAATTATGATGTAGGCGCAGTAGATTCCGAGTTAGATTCCGAGTTATGATGTAGGCGCAGTAGATTCCGAGTTAGATTCCGAGTTATGATGTAGGCGCAGTAGATTCCGAGTTAGCTTCCGAGTTATGATGTAGGCGCAGTAGATTCCGAGTTAGATTCCGAGTTATGATGTAGGCGCAGTAGATTCCGAGTTATGATGTAGGCGCAGTAGATTCCGAGTTAGATTCCGAGTTATGATGTAGGCGCAGTAGATTCCGAGTTATGATGTAGGCGCAGTAGATTCCGAGTTATGATGTAGGCGCAGTAGATTCCGAGGTATGATGTAGGCGCAGTAGATTCCGAGTTAGATTCCGAGTTATGATGTAGGCGCAGTAGATTCCGAGTTAGATTCCGAGTTATGATGTAGGCGCAGTAGATTCCGAGTTATATTCCGAGTTATGATGTAGGCGCAGTAGATTCCGAGTTATGATGTAGGCGCAGTAGATTCCGAGTTAGATTCCGAGTTATGATGTAGGCGCAGTAGATTCCGAGTTATATTCCGAGTTATGATGTAGGCGCAGTAGATTCCGAGTTATGATGTAGGCGCAGTAGATTCCGAGTTAGATTCCGAGTTATGATGTAGGCGCAGTAGATTCCGAGTTAGATTCCGAGTTATGATGTAGGCGCAGTAGATTCCGAGTTAGAATCCGAGTTATGATGTAGGCGCAGTAGATTCCGAGTTATGATGTAGGCGCAGTAGATTCCGAGTTATGATGTAGGCGCAGTAGATTCTGAGTTATGATGTAGGCGCAGTAGATTCCGAGTTAGATTCCGAGTTATGATGTAGGCGCAGTAGATTCCGAGTTAGATTCCGAGTTATGATGTAGGCGCAGTAGATTCCGAGTTAGATTCCGAGTTATGATGTAGGCACAGTAGATTCCGAGTTATGATGTAGGCGCAGTAGATTCCGAGTTATGATGTAGGTGCAGTAGATTCCGGGTTAGATTCCGAGTTATGATGTAGGCACAGTAGATTCCGAGTTATGATGTAGGCGCAGTAGATTCCGAGATAGATTCCGAGTTATGATGTACGCGCAGTAGATTCCGAGTTAGATTCCGAGTTATGATGTAGGCGCAGTAGATTCCGAGTTAGATTCCGAGTTATGATGTAGGCGCAGTAGATTCCGAGTTATGATGTAGGCGCAGTAGATTCCGAGTTAGATTCCGAGTTATGATGTAGGCGCAGTATATTCCGAGTTATGATGTAGGCGCAGTAGATTCCGAGTTAGATTCCGAGTTATGATGTAGGCGCAGTAGATTCCGAGTTAGATTCCGAGTTATGATGTAGGCGCAGTAGATTCCGATTTATGATGTTGGCGCAGTAGATTCCGAGTTATGATGTAGGCGCAGTAGATTCTGAGTTATGATGTTTGCGCAGTAGATTCCGAGTTAGATTCCGAGTTATGATGTAGGCGCAGTAGATTCCGAGTTATGATGTAGGCGCAGTAGATTCCGAGTTATGATGTAGGCGCAGTAGATTCCGGGTTAGATTCCGAGTTATGATGTAAGCGCAGTAGATTCCGAGTTATGATGTAGGCGCAGTAGATTCAGGGTTAGATTCCGAGTTATGATGTAGGCGCAGTAGATTCCGAGTTAGATTCCGAGTTATGATGTAGGCGCAGTAGATTCCGAGTTATGATGTAGGCGCAGTAGATTCCGAGTTAGATTCCGAGTTATGATGTAGGCGCAGTAGATTCCGAGTTAGATTCCGAGTTATGATGTAGGCGCAGTAGATTCCGAGTTAGAATCCGAGTTATGATGTAGGCGCAGTAGATTCCGAGTTATGATGTAGGCGCAGTAGATTCTGAGTTATGATGTAGGCGCAGTAGATTCCGAGTTAGATTCCGAGTTATGATGTAGGCGCAGTAGATTCCGAGTTAGATTCCGAGTTATGATGTAGGCGCAGTAGATTCCGAGTTAGATTCCGAGTTATGATGTAGGCACAGTAGATTCCGAGTTATGATGTAGGCGCAGTAGATTCCGAGTTATGATGTAGGTGCAGTAGATTCCGGGTTAGATTCCGAGTTATGATGTAGGCACAGTAGATTCCGAGTTATGATGTAGGCGCAGTAGATTCCGAGATAGATTCCGAGTTATGATGTACGCGCAGTAGATTCCGAGTTAGATTCCGAGTTATGATGTAGGCGCAGTAGATTCCGAGTTAGATTCCGAGTTATGATGTAGGCGCAGTAGATTCCGAGTTATGATGTAGGCGCAGTAGATTCCGAGTTAGATTCCGAGTTATGATGTAGGCGCAGTATATTCCGAGTTATGATGTAGGCGCAGTAGATTCCGAGTTAGATTCCGAGTTATGATGTAGGCGCAGTAGATTCCGAGTTAGATTCCGAGTTATGATGTAGGCGCAGTAGATTCCGATTTATGATGTTGGCGCAGTAGATTCCGAGTTATGATGTAGGCGCAGTAGATTCTGAGTTATGATGTTGGCGCAGTAGATTCCGAGTTAGATTCCGAGTTATGATGTAGGCGCAGTAGATTCCGAGTTATGATGTAGGCGCAGTAGATTCCGAGTTATGATGTAGGCGCAGTAGATTCCGGGTTAGATTCCGAGTTATGATGTAAGCGCAGTAGATTCCGAGTTATGATGTAGGCGCAGTAGATTCAGGGTTAGATTCCGAGTTATGATGTAGGCGCAGTAGATTCCGAGTTAGATTCCGAGTTATGATGTAGGCGCAGTAGATTCCGAGTTATGATGTAGGCGCAGTAGATTCCGAGTTAGATTCCGAGTTATGATGTAGGCGCAGTAGATTCCGAGTTAGATTCCGAGTTATGATGTAGGCGCAGTAGATTCCGAGTTAGATTCCGAGTTATGATGTAGGCGCAGTAGATTCCGAGTTATGATTTAGGCGCAGTAGATTCCGAGTTAGATTCCGAGTTATGATGTAGGCGCAGTAGATTCCGAGTTATATTCCGAGTTATGATGTAGGCGCAGTAGATTCCGAGTTATGATGTAGGCGCAGTAGATTCCGAGTTAGATTCCGAGTTATGATGTAGGCGCAGTAGATTCCGAGTTAGATTCCGAGTTATGATGTAGGCGCAGTAGATTCCGAGTTAGAATCCGAGTTATGATGTAGGCGCAGTAGATTCCGAGTTATGATGTAGGCGCAGTAGATTCCGAGTTATGATGTAGGCGCAGTAGATTCTGAGTTATGATGTAGGCGCAGTAGATTCCGAGTTAGATTCCGAGTTATGATGTAGGCGCAGTAGATTCCGAGTTAGATTCCGAGTTATGATGTAGGCGCAGTAGATTCCGAGTTAGATTCCGAGTTATGATGTAGGCACAGTAGATTCCGAGTTATGATGTAGGCGCAGTAGATTCCGAGTTATGATGTAGGTGCAGTAGATTCCGGGTTAGATTCCGAGTTATGATGTAGGCACAGTAGATTCCGAGTTATGATGTAGGCGCAGTAGATTCCGAGATAGATTCCGAGTTATGATGTACGCGCAGTAGATTCCGAGTTAGATTCCGAGTTATGATGTAGGCGCAGTAGATTCCGAGTTAGATTCCGAGTTATGATGTAGGCGCAGTAGATTCCGAGTTATGATGTAGGCGCAGTAGATTCCGAGTTAGATTCCGAGTTATGATGTAGGCGCAGTATATTCCGAGTTATGATGTAGGCGCAGTAGATTCCGAGTTAGATTCCGAGTTATGATGTAGGCGCAGTAGATTCCGAGTTAGATTCCGAGTTATGATGTAGGCGCAGTAGATTCCGATTTATGATGTTGGCGCAGTAGATTCCGAGTTATGATGTAGGCGCAGTAGATTCTGAGTTATGATGTTGGCGCAGTAGATTCCGAGTTAGATTCCGAGTTATGATGTAGGCGCAGTAGATTCCGAGTTATGATGTAGGCGCAGTAGATTCCGAGTTATGATGTAGGCGCAGTAGATTCCGGGTTAGATTCCGAGTTATGATGTAAGCGCAGTAGATTCCGAGTTATGATGTAGGCGCAGTAGATTCAGGGTTAGATTCCGAGTTATGATGTAGGCGCAGTAGATTCCGAGTTAGATTCCGAGTTATGATGTAGGCGCAGTAGATTCCGAGTTAGATTCCGAGTTATGATGTAGGCGCAGTAGATTCCGAGTTAGATTCCGAATTATGATGTAGGCGCAGTAGATTCCGAGTTAGATTCCGAGTTATGATGTAGGCGCAGTAGATTCCGAGTTAGATTCCGTGTTATGATGTAGGCGCAGTAGATTCCAAGTTAGATTCCGAGTTATGATGTAGGCGCAGTAGATTCCGAGTTAGATTCCGAGTTATGATGTAGGCGCAGTAGATTCCGAGTTATGATGTAGGCGCAGTAGATTCCGAGTTAGATTCCGAGTTATGATGTAGGCGCAGTAGATTCCGAGTTAGATTCCGAGTTATGATGTAGGCGCAGTAGATTCCGAGTTAGATTCCGAGTTATGATGTAGGCGCAGTAGATTCCGAGTTATATTCCGAGTTATGATGTAGGCGCAGTAGATTCCGAGTTATGATGTAGGCGCAGTAGATTCCGAGTTAGATTCCGAGTTATGATGTAGGCGCAGTAGATTCTGAGTTATGATGTAGGCGCAGTAGATTCCGAGTTAGATTCCGAGTTGTGATTTAGGCGCAGTAGATTCCGAGTTAGATTCCGAGTTATGATGTAGGCGCAGTAGATTCCGAGTTATATTCCGAGTTATGATGTAGGCGCAGTAGATTCCGAGTTATGATGTAGGCGCAGTAGATTCCGAGTTAGATTCCGAGTTATGATGTAGGCGCAGTAGATTCCGAGTTAGATTCCGAGTTATGATGTAGGCGCAGTAGATTCCGAGTTAGAATCCGAGTTATGATGTAGGCGCAGTAGATTCCGAGTTATGATGTAGGCGCAGTAGATTCCGAGTTATGATGTAGGCGCAGTAGATTCCGAGTTATGATGTAGGCGCAGTAGATTCCGAGTTATATTCCGAGTTATGATGTAGGCGCAGTAGATTCCGAGTTATGATGTAGGCGCAGTAGATTCCGAGTTAGATTCCGAGTTATGATGTAGGCGCAGTAGATTCCGAGTTAGATTCCGAGTTATGATGTAGGCGCAGTAGATTCCGAGTTAGAATCCGAGTTATGATGTAGGCGCAGTAGATTCCGAGTTATGATGTAGGCGCAGTAGATTCCGAGTTATGATGTAGGCGCAGTAGATTCTGAGTTATGATGTAGGCGCAGTAGATTCCGAGTTAGATTCCGAGTTATGATGTAGGCGCAGTAGATTCCGAGTTAGATTCCGAGTTATGATGTAGGCGCAGTAGATTCCGAGTTAGATTCCGAGTTATGATGTAGGCACAGTAGATTCCGAGTTATGATGTAGGCGCAGTAGATTCCGAGTTATGATGTAGGTGCAGTAGATTCCGGGTTAGATTCCGAGTTATGATGTAGGCACAGTAGATTCCGAGTTATGATGTAGGCGCAGTAGATTCCGAGATAGATTCCGAGTTATGATGTACGCGCAGTAGATTCCGAGTTAGATTCCGAGTTATGATGTAGGCGCAGTAGATTCCGAGTTAGATTCCGAGTTATGATGTAGGCGCAGTAGATTCCGAGTTATGATGTAGGCGCAGTAGATTCCGAGTTAGATTCCGAGTTATGATGTAGGCGCAGTATATTCCGAGTTATGATGTAGGCGCAGTAGATTCCGAGTTAGATTCCGAGTTATGATGTAGGCGCAGTAGATTCCGAGTTAGATTCCGAGTTATGATGTAGGCGCAGTAGATTCCGATTTATGATGTTGGCGCAGTAGATTCCGAGTTATGATGTAGGCGCAGTAGATTCTGAGTTATGATGTTTGCGCAGTAGATTCCGAGTTAGATTCCGAGTTATGATGTAGGCGCAGTAGATTCCGAGTTATGATGTAGGCGCAGTAGATTCCGAGTTATGATGTAGGCGCAGTAGATTCCGGGTTAGATTCCGAGTTATGATGTAAGCGCAGTAGATTCCGAGTTATGATGTAGGCGCAGTAGATTCAGGGTTAGATTCCGAGTTATGATGTAGGCGCAGTAGATTCCGAGTTAGATTCCGAGTTATGATGTAGGCGCAGTAGATTCCGAGTTATGATGTAGGCGCAGTAGATTCCGAGTTAGATTCCGAGTTATGATGTAGGCGCAGTAGATTCCGAGTTAGATTCCGAGTTATGATGTAGGCGCAGTAGATTCCGAGTTAGAATCCGAGTTATGATGTAGGCGCAGTAGATTCCGAGTTATGATGTAGGCGCAGTAGATTCTGAGTTATGATGTAGGCGCAGTAGATTCCGAGTTAGATTCCGAGTTATGATGTAGGCGCAGTAGATTCCGAGTTAGATTCCGAGTTATGATGTAGGCGCAGTAGATTCCGAGTTAGATTCCGAGTTATGATGTAGGCACAGTAGATTCCGAGTTATGATGTAGGCGCAGTAGATTCCGAGTTATGATGTAGGTGCAGTAGATTCCGGGTTAGATTCCGAGTTATGATGTAGGCACAGTAGATTCCGAGTTATGATGTAGGCGCAGTAGATTCCGAGATAGATTCCGAGTTATGATGTACGCGCAGTAGATTCCGAGTTAGATTCCGAGTTATGATGTAGGCGCAGTAGATTCCGAGTTAGATTCCGAGTTATGATGTAGGCGCAGTAGATTCCGAGTTATGATGTAGGCGCAGTAGATTCCGAGTTAGATTCCGAGTTATGATGTAGGCGCAGTATATTCCGAGTTATGATGTAGGCGCAGTAGATTCCGAGTTAGATTCCGAGTTATGATGTAGGCGCAGTAGATTCCGAGTTAGATTCCGAGTTATGATGTAGGCGCAGTAGATTCCGATTTATGATGTTGGCGCAGTAGATTCCGAGTTATGATGTAGGCGCAGTAGATTCTGAGTTATGATGTTGGCGCAGTAGATTCCGAGTTAGATTCCGAGTTATGATGTAGGCGCAGTAGATTCCGAGTTATGATGTAGGCGCAGTAGATTCCGAGTTATGATGTAGGCGCAGTAGATTCCGGGTTAGATTCCGAGTTATGATGTAAGCGCAGTAGATTCCGAGTTATGATGTAGGCGCAGTAGATTCAGGGTTAGATTCCGAGTTATGATGTAGGCGCAGTAGATTCCGAGTTAGATTCCGAGTTATGATGTAGGCGCAGTAGATTCCGAGTTATGATGTAGGCGCAGTAGATTCCGAGTTAGATTCCGAGTTATGATGTAGGCGCAGTAGATTCCGAGTTAGATTCCGAGTTATGATGTAGGCGCAGTAGATTCCGAGTTAGATTCCGAGTTATGATGTAGGCGCAGTAGATTCCGAGTTATGATTTAGGCGCAGTAGATTCCGAGTTAGATTCCGAGTTATGATGTAGGCGCAGTAGATTCCGAGTTATATTCCGAGTTATGATGTAGGCGCAGTAGATTCCGAGTTATGATGTAGGCGCAGTAGATTCCGAGTTAGATTCCGAGTTATGATGTAGGCGCAGTAGATTCCGAGTTAGATTCCGAGTTATGATGTAGGCGCAGTAGATTCCGAGTTAGAATCCGAGTTATGATGTAGGCGCAGTAGATTCCGAGTTATGATGTAGGCGCAGTAGATTCCGAGTTATGATGTAGGCGCAGTAGATTCTGAGTTATGATGTAGGCGCAGTAGATTCCGAGTTAGATTCCGAGTTATGATGTAGGCGCAGTAGATTCCGAGTTAGATTCCGAGTTATGATGTAGGCGCAGTAGATTCCGAGTTAGATTCCGAGTTATGATGTAGGCACAGTAGATTCCGAGTTATGATGTAGGCGCAGTAGATTCCGAGTTATGATGTAGGTGCAGTAGATTCCGGGTTAGATTCCGAGTTATGATGTAGGCACAGTAGATTCCGAGTTATGATGTAGGCGCAGTAGATTCCGAGATAGATTCCGAGTTATGATGTACGCGCAGTAGATTCCGAGTTAGATTCCGAGTTATGATGTAGGCGCAGTAGATTCCGAGTTAGATTCCGAGTTATGATGTAGGCGCAGTAGATTCCGAGTTATGATGTAGGCGCAGTAGATTCCGAGTTAGATTCCGAGTTATGATGTAGGCGCAGTATATTCCGAGTTATGATGTAGGCGCAGTAGATTCCGAGTTAGATTCCGAGTTATGATGTAGGCGCAGTAGATTCCGAGTTAGATTCCGAGTTATGATGTAGGCGCAGTAGATTCCGATTTATGATGTTGGCGCAGTAGATTCCGAGTTATGATGTAGGCGCAGTAGATTCTGAGTTATGATGTTGGCGCAGTAGATTCCGAGTTAGATTCCGAGTTATGATGTAGGCGCAGTAGATTCCGAGTTATGATGTAGGCGCAGTAGATTCCGAGTTATGATGTAGGCGCAGTAGATTCCGGGTTAGATTCCGAGTTATGATGTAAGCGCAGTAGATTCCGAGTTATGATGTAGGCGCAGTAGATTCAGGGTTAGATTCCGAGTTATGATGTAGGCGCAGTAGATTCCGAGTTAGATTCCGAGTTATGATGTAGGCGCAGTAGATTCCGAGTTAGATTCCGAGTTATGATGTAGGCGCAGTAGATTCCGAGTTAGATTCCGAATTATGATGTAGGCGCAGTAGATTCCGAGTTAGATTCCGAGTTATGATGTAGGCGCAGTAGATTCCGAGTTAGATTCCGTGTTATGATGTAGGCGCAGTAGATTCCAAGTTAGATTCCGAGTTATGATGTAGGCGCAGTAGATTCCGAGTTAGATTCCGAGTTATGATGTAGGCGCAGTAGATTCCGAGTTATGATGTAGGCGCAGTAGATTCCGAGTTAGATTCCGAGTTATGATGTAGGCGCAGTAGATTCCGAGTTAGATTCCGAGTTATGATGTAGGCGCAGTAGATTCCGAGTTAGATTCCGAGTTATGATGTAGGCGCAGTAGATTCCGAGTTATATTCCGAGTTATGATGTAGGCGCAGTAGATTCCGAGTTATGATGTAGGCGCAGTAGATTCCGAGTTAGATTCCGAGTTATGATGTAGGCGCAGTAGATTCTGAGTTATGATGTAGGCGCAGTAGATTCCGAGTTAGATTCCGAGTTGTGATTTAGGCGCAGTAGATTCCGAGTTAGATTCCGAGTTATGATGTAGGCGCAGTAGATTCCGAGTTATATTCCGAGTTATGATGTAGGCGCAGTAGATTCCGAGTTATGATGTAGGCGCAGTAGATTCCGAGTTAGATTCCGAGTTATGATGTAGGCGCAGTAGATTCCGAGTTAGATTCCGAGTTATGATGTAGGCGCAGTAGATTCCGAGTTAGAATCCGAGTTATGATGTAGGCGCAGTAGATTCCGAGTTATGATGTAGGCGCAGTAGATTCCGAGTTATGATGTAGGCGCAGTAGATTCTGAGTTATGATGTAGGCGCAGTAGATTCCGAGTTAGATTCCGAGTTATGATGTAGGCGCAGTAGATTCCGAGTTAGATTCCGAGTTATGATGTAGGCGCAGTAGATTCCGAGTTAGATTCCGAGTTATGATGTAGGCACAGTAGATTCCGAGTTATGATGTAGGCGCAGTAGATTCCGAGTTATGATGTAGGTGCAGTAGATTCCGGGTTAGATTCCGAGTTATGATGTAGGCACAGTAGATTCCGAGTTATGATGTAGGCGCAGTAGATTCCGAGATAGATTCCGAGTTATGATGTACGCGCAGTAGATTCCGAGTTAGATTCCGAGTTATGATGTAGGCGCAGTAGATTCCGAGTTAGATTCCGAGTTATGATGTAGGCGCAGTAGATTCCGAGTTATGATGTAGGCGCAGTAGATTCCGAGTTAGATTCCGAGTTATGATGTAGGCGCAGTATATTCCGAGTTATGATGTAGGCGCAGTAGATTCCGAGTTAGATTCCGAGTTATGATGTAGGCGCAGTAGATTCCGAGTTAGATTCCGAGTTATGATGTAGGCGCAGTAGATTCCGATTTATGATGTTGGCGCAGTAGATTCCGAGTTATGATGTAGGCGCAGTAGATTCTGAGTTATGATGTTGGCGCAGTAGATTCCGAGTTAGATTCCGAGTTATGATGTAGGCGCAGTAGATTCCGAGTTATGATGTAGGCGCAGTAGATTCCGGGTTAGATTCCGAGTTATGATGTAAGCGCAGTAGATTCCGAGTTATGATGTAGGCGCAGTAGATTCAGGGTTAGATTCCGAGTTATGATGTAGGCGCAGTAGATTCCGAGTTAGATTCCGAGTTATGATGTAGGCGCAGTAGATTCCGAGTTATGATGTAGGCGCAGTAGATTCCGAGTTAGATTCCGAGTTATGATGTAGGCGCAGTAGATTCCGAGTTAGATTCCGAATTATGATGTAGGCGCAGTAGATTCCGAGTTAGATTCCGAGTTATGATGTAGGCGCAGTAGATTCCGAGTTAGATTCCGTGTTATGATGTAGGCGCAGTAGATTCCGAGTTAGATTCCGAGTTATGATGTAGGCGCAGTAGATTCCGAGTTAGATTCCGAGTTATGATGTAGGCGCAGTAGATTCCGAGTTATGATGTTGGCGCAGTAGATTCCGAGTTAGATTCCGAGTTATGATGTAGGCGCAGTAGATTCCGAGTTAGATTCCGAGTTATGATGTAGGCGCAGTAGATTCCGAGTTATGATGTAGGCGCAGTAGATTCTGCGTTATGATGTAGGCGCAGTAGATTCCGAGTTAGATTCCGAGTTGTGATTTAGGCGCAGTAGATTCCGAGTTAGATTCCGAGTTATGATGTAGGCGCAGTAGATTCCGAGTTAGATTCCGAGTTATGATGTAGGCGCAGTAGATTCCGAGTTATGATGTAGGCGCAGTAGATTCCGAGTTATGATGTAGGCGCAGTAGATTCCGAGTTAGATTCCGAGTTATGATGTAGGCACAGTGGATTCCGGGTAATGATCTAGGCGCAGTAGATTCCGAGTTATGATGTAGGCGCAGTAGATTCCGGGTTAGATTCCGAGTTATGATGTAAGCGCAGTAGATTCCGAGTTATGATGTAGGCGCAGTAGATTCAGGGTTAGATTCCGAGTTATGATGTAGGCGCAGTAGATTCCGAGTTAGATTCCGAGTTATGATGTAGGCGCAGTAGATTCCGAGTTATGATGTAGGCGCAGTAGATTCCGAGTTAGATTCCGAGTTATGATGTAGGCGCAGTAGATTCCGAGTTAGATTCCGAATTATGATGTAGGCGCAGTAGATTCCGAGTTAGATTCCGAGTTATGATGTAGGCGCAGTAGATTCCGAGTTAGATTCCGTGTTATGATGTAGGCGCAGTAGATTCCGAGTTAGATTCCGAGTTATGATGTAGGCGCAGTAGATTCCGAGTTAGATTCCGAGTTATGATGTAGGCGCAGTAGATTCCGAGTTATGATGTAGGCGCAGTAGATTCCGAGTTAGATTCCGAGTTATGATGTAGGCGCAGTAGATTCCGAGTTAGATTCCGAGTTATGATGTAGGCGCAGTAGATTCCGAGTTATGATGTAGGCGCAGTAGATTCTGAGTTATGATGTAGGCGCAGTAGATTCCGAGTTAGATTCCGAGTTGTGATTTAGGCGCAGTAGATTCCGAGTTAGATTCCGAGTTATGATGTAGGCGCAGTAGATTCCGAGTTATGATGTAGGCGCAGTAGATTCCGAGTTATGATGTAGGCGCAGTAGATTCCGAGTTAGATTCCGAGTTATGATGTAGGCACAGTGGATTCCGGGTAATGATCTAGGCGCAGTAGATTCCGAGTTATGATGTAGGCGCAGTAGATTCCGAGTTATGATGTAGGCGCAGTAGATTCCGAGTTAGATTCCGAGTTATGATGTAGGCGCAGTAGATTCCGAGTTATGATGTAGGCGCAGTAGATTCCGAGTTATGATGTAGGCGCAGTAGATTCCGAGTTAGATTCCGAGTTATGATGTAGGCGCAGTAGATTCCGAGTTATGATGTAGGCGCAGTAGATTCCGAGTTAGATTCCGAGTTATGATGTAGGCGCAGTAGATTCCGAGTTAGATTCCGAGTTATGATGTAGGCGCAGTAGATTCCGAGTTATGATGTAGGCGCAGTAGATTCCGAGTTATGATGTAGGCGCAGTAGATTTAGGCGCAGTAGATTCCGAGTTATGATGTAGGCGCAGTAGATTCCGAGTTAGATTCCGAGTTATGATGTAGGCGCAGTAGATTCCGAGTTATGATGTAGGCGCAGTAGATTCCGAGTTAGATTCCGAGTTATGATGTAGGCGCAGTAGATTCCGAGTTAGATTCCGAGTTATGATGTAGGCGCAGTAGATTCCGAGTTAGATTCCGAGTTATGATGTAGGCGCAGTAGATTCCGAGTTAGATGACGAGTTATGATGTAGGCGCAGTAGATTCCGAGTTATGATGTAGGCGCAGTAGATTCCGAGTTAGATTCCGAGTTATGATGTAGGCGCAGTACATTCCGAGTTAGATTCTGAGTTATGATGTAGGCACAGTAGATTCCGAGTAATGATGTAGGCGCAGTAGATTCCGAGTTATGATGTAGGCGCAGTAGATTCCGAGTTATGATGTAGGCGCAGTAGATTCCGAGTTAAATTCCGAGTTATGTTGTAGGCGGAGTAGATTCCGAGTTATGATGTAGGCGCAGTAGATTCCGAGTTAGATTCCGAGTTATGATGTAGGCGCAGTACATTCCGAGTTATGATGTAGGCGCAGTAGATTCCGAGTTAGATTCCGAGTTATGATGTAGGCGCAGTAGATTCCGAGTTAGATTCCGAGTTATGATAGAGGCGCAGTAGATTCCGAGTTATGATGTAGGCGCAGTAGATTCCGAGTTATGATGTAGGCGCAGTAGATTCAGGGTTAGATTCCGAGTTATGATGTAGGCGCAGTAGATTCCGAGTTAGATTCCGAGTTATGATGTAGGCGCAGTAGATTCCGAGTTATGATGTAGGCGCAGTAGATTCCGAGTTATATTCCGAGTTATGATGTAGGCGCAGTAGATTCCGAGTTAGATTCCGAGTTATGATGTAGGCGCAGTAGATTCTGAGTTAGATTCCGAGTTATGATGTAGGCGCAGTAGATTCCGAGTTAGATTCCGAGTTATGATGTAGGCGCAGTAGATTCCGAGTTAGATTCCGAGTTATGATGTAGGCGCAGTAGATTCCGAGTTATGATGTAGGCGCAGTAGATTCCGAGTTAGATTCCGAGTTATGATGTAGGCGCAGTAGATTCCGAGTTAGATGCCGAGTTATGATGTAGGCGCAGTAGATTCCGAGTTATGATGTAGGCGCAGTAGATTCTGAGTTATGATGTAGGCGCAGTAGATTCCGAGTTAGATTCCGAGTTATGATGTAGGCGCAGTAGATTCCGAGTTAGATTCCGAGTTATGATGTAGGCGCAGTAGATTCCGAGTTAGATTCCGAGTTATGATGTAGGCACAGTAGATTCCGAGTTATGAGGTAGGCGCAGTAGATTCCGAGTTATGATGTAGGTGCAGTAGATTCCGGGTTAGATTCCGAGTTATGATGTAGGCACAGTAGATTCCGAGTTATGATGTAGGCGCAGTAGATTCCGAGATAGATTCCGAGTTATAATGTACGCGCAGTAGATTCCGAGTTAGATTCCGAGTTATGATGTAGGCGCAGTAGATTCCGAGTTAGATTCCGAGTTATGATGTAGGCGCAGTAGATTCCGAGTTATGATGTAGGCGCAGTATATTCCGAGTTAGATTCCGAGTTATGATGTAGGCGCAGTATATTCCGAGTTATGATGTAGGCGCAGTAGATTCCGAGTTAGATTCCGAGTTATGATGTAGGCGCAGTAGATTCCGAGTTAGATTCCGAGTTATGATGTAGGCGCAGTAGATTCCGATTTATGATGTTGGCGCAGTAGATTCCGAGTTATGATGTAGGCGCAGTAGATTCTGAGTTATGATGTTGGCGCAGTAGATTCCGAGTTAGATTCCGAGTTATGATGTAGGCGCAGTAGATTCCGAGTTATGATGTAGGCGCAGTAGATTCCGAGTTATGATGTAGGCGCAGTAGATTCCGGGTTAGATTCCGAGTTATGATGTAAGCGCAGTAGATTCCGAGTTATGATGTAGGCGCAGTAGATTCAGGGTTAGATTCCGAGTTATGATGTAGGCGCAGTAGATTCCGAGTTAGATTCCGAGTTATGATGTAGGCGCAGTAGATTCCGAGTTATGATGTAGGCGCAGTAGATTCCGAGTTAGATTCCGAGTTATGATGTAGGCGCAGTAGATTCCGAGTTAGATTCCGAATTATGATGTAGGCGCAGTAGATTCCGAGTTAGATTCCGAGTTATGATGTAGGCGCAGTAGATTCCGAGTTAGATTCCGTGTTATGATAGAGGCGCAGTAGATTCCGAGTTAGATTCCGAGTTATGATGTAGGCGCAGTAGATTCCGAGTTAGATTCCGAGTTATGATGTAGGCGCAGTAGATTCCGAGTTATGATGTAGGCGCAGTAGATTCCGAGTTAGATTCCGAGTTATGATGTAGGCGCAGTAGATTCCGAGTTAGATTCCGAGTTATGATGTAGGCGCAGTAGATTCCGAGTTATGATGTAGGCGCAGTAGATTCTGAGTTATGATGTAGGCGCAGTAGATTCCGAGTTAGATTCCGAGTTATGATTTAGGCGCAGTAGATTCCGAGTTAGATTCCGAGTTATGATGTGGGCGCAGTAGATTCCGAGTTAGATTCCGAGTTATGATGTAGGCGCAGTAGATTCCGAGTTATGATGTAGGCGCAGTAGATTCCGAGTTAGATTCCGAGTTATGATGTAGGCGCAGTAGATTCCGAGTTAGATTCCGAGTTATGATGTAGGCGCAGTAGATTCCGAGTTATGATGTAGGCGCAGTAGATTCCGAGTTATGATGTAGGCGCAGTAGATTTAGGGTTAGATTCCGAGTTATGATGTAGGCGCAGTAGATTCCGAGTTAGATTCCGAGTTATGATGTAGGCGCAGTAGATTCCGAGTTATGATGTAGGCGCAGTAGATTCCGAGTTAGATTCCGAGTTATGATGTAGGCGCAGTAGATTCCGAGTTAGATTCCGAGTTATGATGTAGGCGCAGTAGATTCCGAGTTATGATGTAGGCGCAGTAGATTCCGAGTTAGATTCCGAGTTATGATGTAGGCGCAGTAGATTCCGAGTTATGATGTAGGCGCAGTAGATTCCGAGTTAGATTCCGAGTTATGATGTAGGCGCAGTAGATTCCGAGTTAGATTCCGAGTTATGATGTAGGCGCAGTAGATTCCGAGTTATGATGTAGGCGCAGTAGATTCCGAGTTATGATGTAGGCGCAGTAGATTTAGGGTTAGATTCCGAGTTATGATGTAGGCGCAGTAGATTCCGAGTTAGATTCCGAGTTATGATGTAGGCGCAGTAGATTCCGAGTTATGATGTAGGCGCAGTAGATTCCGAGTTAGATTCCGAGTTATGATGTAGGCGCAGTACATTCCGAGTTATGATGTAGGCGCAGTAGATTCCGGGTTAGATTCCGAGTTATGATGTAGGCACAGTAGATTCCGAGTTATGATGTAGGCGCAGTAGATTCCGAGATAGATTCCGAGTTATAATGTACGCGCAGTAGATTCCGAGTTAGATTCCGAGTTATGATGTAGGCGCAGTAGATTCCGAGTTAGATTCCGAGTTATGATGTAGGCGCAGTAGATTCCGAGTTATGATGTAGGCGCAGTATATTCCGAGTTAGATTCCGAGTTATGATGTAGGCGCAGTATATTCCGAGTTATGATGTAGGCGCAGTAGATTCCGAGTTAGATTCCGAGTTATGATGTAGGCGCAGTAGATTCCGAGTTAGATTCCGAGTTATGATGTAGGCGCAGTAGATTCCGATTTATGATGTTGGCGCAGTAGATTCCGAGTTATGATGTAGGCGCAGTAGATTCTGAGTTATGATGTTGGCGCAGTAGATTCCGAGTTAGATTCCGAGTTATGATGTAGGCGCAGTAGATTCCGAGTTATGATGTAGGCGCAGTAGATTCCGAGTTATGATGTAGGCGCAGTAGATTCCGGGTTAGATTCCGAGTTATGATGTAAGCGCAGTAGATTCCGAGTTATGATGTAGGCGCAGTAGATTCAGGGTTAGATTCCGAGTTATGATGTAGGCGCAGTAGATTCCGAGTTAGATTCCGAGTTATGATGTAGGCGCAGTAGATTCCGAGTTATGATGTAGGCGCAGTAGATTCCGAGTTAGATTCCGAGTTATGATGTAGGCGCAGTAGATTCCGAGTTAGATTCCGAATTATGATGTAGGCGCAGTAGATTCCGAGTTAGATTCCGAGTTATGATGTAGGCGCAGTAGATTCCGAGTTAGATTCCGTGTTATGATAGAGGCGCAGTAGATTCCGAGTTAGATTCCGAGTTATGATGTAGGCGCAGTAGATTCCGAGTTAGATTCCGAGTTATGATGTAGGCGCAGTAGATTCCGAGTTATGATGTAGGCGCAGTAGATTCCGAGTTAGATTCCGAGTTATGATGTAGGCGCAGTAGATTCCGAGTTAGATTCCGAGTTATGATGTAGGCGCAGTAGATTCCGAGTTATGATGTAGGCGCAGTAGATTCTGAGTTATGATGTAGGCGCAGTAGATTCCGAGTTAGATTCCGAGTTATGATTTAGGCGCAGTAGATTCCGAGTTAGATTCCGAGTTATGATGTGGGCGCAGTAGATTCCGAGTTAGATTCCGAGTTATGATGTAGGCGCAGTAGATTCCGAGTTATGATGTAGGCGCAGTAGATTCCGAGTTAGATTCCGAGTTATGATGTAGGCGCAGTAGATTCCGAGTTAGATTCCGAGTTATGATGTAGGCGCAGTAGATTCCGAGTTATGATGTAGGCGCAGTAGATTCCGAGTTATGATGTAGGCGCAGTAGATTTAGGGTTAGATTCCGAGTTATGATGTAGGCGCAGTAGATTCCGAGTTAGATTCCGAGTTATGATGTAGGCGCAGTAGATTCCGAGTTATGATGTAGGCGCAGTAGATTCCGAGTTAGATTCCGAGTTATGATGTAGGCGCAGTAGATTCCGAGTTAGATTCCGAGTTATGATGTAGGCGCAGTAGATTCCGAGTTATGATGTAGGCGCAGTAGATTCCGAGTTATGATGTAGGCGCAGTAGATTCCGAGTTAGATTCCGAGTTATGATGTAGGCGCAGTAGATTCCGAGTTATGATGTAGGCGCAGTAGATTCCGAGTTAGATTCCGAGTTATGATGTAGGCGCAGTAGATTCCGAGTTAGATTCCGAGTTATGATGTAGGCGCAGTAGATTCCGAGTTATGATGTAGGCGCAGTAGATTCCGAGTTATGATGTAGGCGCAGTAGATTTAGGGTTAGATTCCGAGTTATGATGTAGGCGCAGTAGATTCCGAGTTAGATTCCGAGTTATGATGTAGGCGCAGTAGATTCCGAGTTATGATGTAGGCGCAGTAGATTCCGAGTTAGATTCCGAGTTATGATGTAGGCGCAGTAGATTCCGAGTTAGATTCCGAGTTATGATGTAGGCGCAGTAGATTCCGAGTTAGATTCCGAGTTATGATGTAGGCGCAGTAGATTCCGAGTTAGATGACGAGTTATGATGTAGGCGCAGTAGATTCCGAGTTATGATGTAGGCGCAGTAGATTCCGAGTTAGATTCCGAGTTATGATGTAGGCGCAGTAGATTCCGAGTTAGATTCCGAGTTATGATGTAGGCACAGTAGATTCCGAGTAATGATGTAGGCGCAGTAGATTCCGAGTTATGATGTAGGCGCAGTAGATTCCGAGTTATGATGTAGGCGCAGTAGATTCCGAGTTAAATTCCGAGTTATGTTGTAGGCGGAGTAGATTCCGAGTTATGATGTAGGCGCAGTAGATTCCGAGTTAGATTCCGAGTTATGATGTAGGCGCAGTACATTCCGAGTTATGATGTAGGCGCAGTAGATTCCGAGTTAGATTCCGAGTTATGATGTAGGCGCAGTAGATTCCGAGTTAGATTCCGAGTTATGATAGAGGCGCAGTAGATTCCGAGTTATGATGTAGGCGCAGTAGATTCCGAGTTATGATGTAGGCGCAGTAGATTCAGGGTTAGATTCCGAGTTATGATGTAGGTGCAGTAGATTCCGAGTTAGATTCCGAGTTATGATGTAGGCACAGTAGATTCCGAGTTATGATGTAGGCGCAGTAGATTCCGAGTTATGATGTAGGTGCAGTAGATTCCGGGTTAGATTCCGAGTTATGATGTAGGCACAGTAGATTCCGAGTTATGATGTAGGCGCAGTAGATTCCGAGATAGATTCCGAGTTATGATGTACGCGCAGTAGATTCCGAGTTAGATTCCGAGTTATGATGTAGGCGCAGTAGATTCCGAGTTAGATTCCGAGTTATGATGTAGGCGCAGTAGATTCCGAGTTATGATGTAGGCGCAGTAGATTCCGAGTTAGATTCCGAGTTATGATGTAGGCGCAGTATATTCCGAGTTATTATGTAGGCGCAGTAGATTCCGAGTTAGATTCCGAGTTATGATGTAGGCGCAGTAGATTCCGAGTTAGATTCCGAGTTATGATGTAGGCGCAGTAGATTCCGATTTATGATGTTGGCGCAGTAGATTCCGAGTTATGATGTAGGCGCAGTAGATTCTGAGTTATGATGTTGGCGCAGTAGATTCCGAGTTAGATTCCGAGTTATGATGTAGGCGCAGTAGATTCCGAGTTATGATGTAGGCGCAGTAGATTCCGAGTTATGATGTAGGCGCAGTAGATTCCGGGTTAGATTCCGAGTTATGATGTAAGCGCAGTAGATTCCGAGTTATGATGTAGGCGCAGTAGATTCAGGGTTAGATTCCGAGTTATGATGTAGGCGCAGTAGATTCCGAGTTAGATTCCGAGTTATGATGTAGGCGCAGTAGATTCCGAGTTATGATGTAGGCGCAATAGATTCCGAGTTAGATTCCGAGTTATGATGTAGGCGCAGTAGATTCCGAGTTAGATTCCGAATTATGATGTAGGCGCAGTAGATTCCGAGTTAGATTCCGAGTTATGATGTAGGCGCAGTAGATTCCGAGTTAGATTCCGTGTTATGATAGAGGCGCAGTAGATTCCGAGTTAGATTCCGAGTTATGATGTAGGCGCAGTAGATTCCGAGTTAGATTCCGAGTTATGATGTAGGCGCAGTAGATTCCGAGTTATGATGTAGGCGCAGTAGATTCCGAGTTAGATTCCGAGTTATGATGTAGGCGCAGTAGATTCCGAGTTAGATTCCGAGTTATGATGTAGGCGCAGTAGATTCCGAGTTATGATGTAGGCGCAGTAGATTCTGAGTTATGATGTAGGCGCAGTAGATTCCGAGTTAGATTCCGAGTTATGATGTAGGCGCAGTAGATTCCGAGTTAGATTCCGAGTTATGATGTAGGCGCAGTAGATTCCGAGTTAGATTCCGAGTTATGATGTAGGCGCAGTAGATTCCGATTTATGATGTTGGCGCAGTAGATTCCGAGTTATGATGTAGGCGCAGTAGATTCTGAGTTATGATGTTGGCGCAGTAGATTCCGAGTTAGATTCCGAGTTATGATGTAGGCGCAGTAGATTCCGAGTTATGATGTAGGCGCAGTAGATTCCGAGTTATGATGTAGGCGCAGTAGATTCCGGGTTAGATTCCGAGTTATGATGTAAGCGCAGTAGATTCCGAGTTATGATGTAGGCGCAGTAGATTCAGGGTTAGATTCCGAGTTATGATGTAGGCGCAGTAGATTCCGAGTTAGATTCCGAGTTATGATGTAGGCGCAGTAGATTCCGAGTTATGATGTAGGCGCAGTAGATTCCGAGTTAGATTCCGAGTTATGATGTAGGCGCAGTAGATTCCGAGTTAGATTCCGTGTTATGATAGAGGCGCAGTAGATTCCGAGTTAGATTCCGAGTTATGATGTAGGCGCAGTAGATTCCGAGTTAGATTCCGAGTTATGATGTAGGCGCAGTAGATTCCGAGTTATGATGTAGGCGCAGTAGATTCCGAGTTAGATTCCGAGTTATGATGTAGGCGCAGTAGATTCCGAGTTAGATTCCGAGTTATGATGTAGGCGCAGTAGATTCCGAGTTATGATGTAGGCGCAGTAGATTCTGAGTTATGATGTAGGCGCAGTAGATTCCGAGTTAGATTTCGAGTTATGATTTAGGCGCAGTAGATTCCGAGTTAGATTCCGAGTTATGATGTAGGCGCAGTAGATTCCGAGTTAGATTCCGAGTTATGATGTAGGCGCAGTAGATTCCGAGTTATGATGTAGGCGCAGTAGATTCCGAGTTATGATGTAGGCGCAGTAGATTCAGAGTTAGATTCCGAGTTATGATGTAGGCACAGTGGATTCCGAGTAATGATCTAGGCGCAGTAGATTCCGAGTTATGATGTAGGCGCAGTAGATTCCGAGTTATGATGTAGGCGCAGTAGATTCCGAGTTAGATTCCGAGTTATGATGTAGGCGCAGTAGATTCCGAGTTATGATGTAGGCGCAGTAGATGCTGAGTTATGATGTAGGCGCAGTAGATTCCGAGTTAGATTCCGAGTTATGATGTAGGCGCAGTAGATTCCGAGTTATGATGTAGGCGCAGTAGATTCCGAGTTAGATTCCGAGTTATGATGTAGGCGCAGTAGATTCCGAGTTAGATTCCGAGTTATGATGTAGGCGCAGTAGATTCCGAGTTATGATGTAGGCGCAGTAGATTCCGAGTTATGATGTAGGCGCAGTAGATTTAGGGTTAGATTCCGAGTTATGATGTAGGCGCAGTAGATTCCGAGTTAGATTCCGAGTTATGATGTAGGCGCAGTAGATTCCGAGTTAGATTCCGAGTTATGATGTAGGCGCAGTAGATTCCGAGTTAGATTCCGAGTTATGATGTAGGCGCAGTAGATTCCGAGTTAGATTCCGAGTTATGATGTAGGCGCAGTAGATTCCGAGTTAGATGACGAGTTATGATGTAGGCGCAGTAGATTCCGAGTTATGATGTAGGCGCAGTAGATTCCGAGTTAGATTCCGAGTTATGATGTAGGCGCAGTAGATTCCGAGTTAGATTCCGAGTTATGATGTAGGCACAGTAGATTCCGAGTAATGATGTAGGCGCAGTAGATTCCGAGTTATGATGTAGGCGCAGTAGATTCCGAGTTATGATGTAGGCGCAGTAGATTCCGAGTTAAATTCCGAGTTATGTTGTAGGCGGAGTAGATTCCGAGTTATGATGTAGGCGCAGTAGATTCCGAGTTAGATTCCGAGTTATGATGTAGGCGCAGTAGATTCCGAGTTAGATTCCGAGTTATGATAGAGGCGCAGTAGATTCCGAGTTATGATGTAGGCGCAGTAGATTCCGAGTTATGATGTAGGCGCAGTAGATTCAGGGTTAGATTCCGAGTTATGATGTAGGCGCAGTAGATTCCGAGTTAGATTCCGAGTTATGATGTAGGCACAGTAGATTCCGAGTTATGATGTAGGCGCAGTAGATTCCGAGTTATGATGTAGGTGCAGTAGATTCCGGGTTAGATTCCGAGTTATGATGTAGGCACAGTAGATTCCGAGTTATGATGTAGGCGCAGTAGATTCCGAGATAGATTCCGAGTTATGATGTACGCGCAGTAGATTCCGAGTGAGATTCCGAGTTATGATGTAGGCGCAGTAGATTCCGAGTTAGATTCCGAGTTATGATGTAGGCGCAGTAGATTCCGAGTTATGATGTAGGCGCAGTAGATTCCGAGTTAGATTCCGAGTTATGATGTAGGCGCAGTATATTCCGAGTTATGATGTAGGCGCAGTAGATTCCGAGTTAGATTCCGAGTTATGATGTAGGCGCAGTAGATTCCGAGTTAGATTCCGAGTTATGATGTAGGCGCAGTAGATTCCGATTTATGATGTTGGCGCAGTAGATTCCGAGTTATGATGTAGGCGCAGTAGATTCTGAGTTATGATGTTGGCGCAGTAGATTCCGAGTTAGATTCCGAGTTATGATGTAGGCGCAGTAGATTCCGAGTTATGATGTAGGCGCAGTAGATTCCGAGTAATGATGTAGGCGCAGTAGATTCCGGGTTAGATTCCGAGTTATGATGTAAGCGCAGTAGATTCCGAGTTATGATGTAGGCGCAGTAGATTCAGGGTTAGATTCCGAGTTATGATGTAGGCGCAGTAGATTCCGAGTTAGATTCCGAGTTATGATGTAGGCGCAGTAGATTCCGAGTTATGATGTAGGCGCAGTAGATTCCGAGTTAGAATCCGAGTTATGATGTAGGCGCAGTAGATTCCGAGTTAGATTCCGAATTATGATGTAGGCGCAGTAGATTCCGAGTTAGATTCCGAGTTATGATGTAGGCGCAGTAGATTCCGAGTTAGATTCCGTGTTATGATAGAGGCGCAGTAGATTCCGAGTTAGATTCCGAGTTATGATGTAGGCGCAGTAGATTCCGAGTTAGATCCTGAGTTATGATGTAGGCGCAGTAGATTCCGAGTTATGATGTAGGCGCAGTAGATTCCGAGTTAGATTCCGAGTTATGATGTAGGCGCAGTAGATTCCGAGTTAGATTCCGAGTTATGATGTAGGCGCAGTAGATTCCGAGTTATGACGTAGGCGCAGTAGATTCTGAGTTATGATGTAGGCGCAGTAGATTCCGAGTTAGATTCCGAGTTATGATGTAGGCGCAGTAGATTCCGAGTTAGATTCCGAGTTATGATGTAGGCGCAGTAGATTCCGAGTTAGATTCCGAGTTATGATGTAGGCGCAGTAGATTCCGAGTTATGATGTAGGCGCAGTAGATTCCGAGTTATGATGTAGGCGCAGTAGATTCCGAGTTAGATTCCGAGTTATGATGTAGGCGCAGTAGATTCCGAGTTATGATGTAGGCGCAGTAGATGCTGAGTTATGATGTAGGCGCAGTAGATTCCGAGTTAGATTCCGAGTTATGATGTAGGCGCAGTAGATTCCGAGTTATGATGTAGGCGCAGTAGATTCCGAGTTAGATTCCGAGTTATGATGTAGGCGCAGTAGATTCCGAGTTAGATTCCGAGTTATGATGTAGGCGCAGTAGATTCCGAGTTATGATGTAGGCGCAGTAGATTCCGAGTGATGATGTAGGCGCAGTAGATTTAGGGTTAGATTCCGAGTTATGATGTAGGCGCAGTAGATTCCGAGTTAGATTCCGAGTTATGATGTAGGCGCAGTAGATTCCGAGTTATGATGTAGGCGCAGTAGATTCCGAGTTAGATTCCGAGTTATGATGTAGGCGCAGTAGATTCCGAGTTATGATGTAGGCGCAGTAGATTCCGAGTTAGATTCCGAGTTATGATGTAGGCGCAGTAGATTCCGAGTTAGATGACGAGTTATGATGTAGGCGCAGTAGATTCCGAGTTATGATGTAGGCGCAGTAGATTCCGAGTTAGATTCCGAGTTATGATGTAGGCGCAGTAGATTCCGAGTTAGATTCCGAGTTATGATGTAGGCACAGTAGATTCCGAGTAATGATGTAGGCGCAGTAGATTCCGAGTTATGATGTAGGCGCAGTAGATTCCGAGTTATGATGTAGGCGCAGTAGATTCCGAGTTAAATTCCGAGTTATGTTGTAGGCGGAGTAGATTCCGAGTTATGATGTAGGCGCAGTAGATTCCGAGTTAGATTCCGAGTTATGATGTAGGCGCAGTACATTCCGAGTTATGATGTAGGCGCAGTAGATTCCGAGTTAGATTCCGAGTTATGATGTAGGCGCAGTAGATTCCGAGTTATGATGTAGGCGCAGTAGATTCCGAGTTATGATGTAGGCGCAGTAGATTTAGGGTTAGATTCCGAGTTATGATGTAGGCGCAGTAGATTCCGAGTTAGATTCCGAGTTATGATGTAGGCGCAGTAGATTCCGAGTTATGATGTAGGCGCAGTAGATTCCGAGTTAGATTCCGAGTTATGATGTAGGCGCAGTAGATTCCGAGTTAGATTCCGAGTTATGATGTAGGCGCAATAGATTCCGAGTTAGATTCCGAGTTATGATGTAGGCGCAGTAGATTCCGAGTTAGATGCCGAGTTATGATGTAGGCGTAGTAGATTCCGAGTTATGATGTAGGCGCAGTAGATTCCGAGTTAGATTCCGAGTTATGATGTAGGCGCAGTAGATTCCGAGTTAGATTCCGAGTTATGATGTAGGCACAGTAGATTCCGAGTAATGATGTAGGCGCAGTAGATTCCGAGTTATGATGTAGGCGCAGTAGATTCCGAGTTATGATGTAGGCGCAGTAGATTCCGAGTTAAATTCCGAGTTATGTTGTAGGCGGAGTAGATTCCGAGTTATGATGTAGGCGCAGTAGATTCCGAGTTAGATTCCGAGTTATGATGTAGGCGCAGTACATTCCGAGTTATGATGTAGGCGCAGTAGATTCCGAGTTAGATTCCGAGTTATGATGTAGGCGCAGTAGATTCCGAGTTAGATTCCGAGTTATGATAGAGGCGCAGTAGATTCCGAGTTATGATGTAGGCGCAGTAGATTCCGAGTTATGATGTAGGCGCAGTAGATTCAGGGTTAGATTCCGAGTTATGATGTAGGCGCAGTAGATTCCGAGTTAGATTCCGAGTTATGATGTAGGCGCAGTAGATTCCGAGTTATGATGTAGGCGCAGTAGATTCCGAGTTAGATTCCGAGTTATGATGTAGGCGCAGTAGATTCCGAGTTAGATTCCGAGTTATGATGTAGGCGCAGTAGATTCCGAGTTAGATTCCGAGTTATGATGTAGGCGCAGTAGATTCCGAGTTAGATTCCGAGTTATGATGTAGGCACAGTAGATTCCGAGTTAGATTCCGAGTTATGATGTAGGCGCAGTAGATTCCGAGTTATGATGTAGGCGCAGTAGATTCCGAGTTAGATTCCAAGTTATGATGTAGGCGCAGTAGATTCCGAGTTAGATGCCGAGTTATGATGTAGGCGCAGTAGATTCCGAGTTATGATGTAGGCGCAGTAGATTCCGAGTTAGATTCCGAGTTATGATGTTGGCGCAGTAGATTCCGAGTTAGATTCCGAGTTATGATGTAGGCACAGTAGATTCCGAGTAATGATGTAGGCGCAGTAGATTCCGAGTTATGATGTAGGCGCAGTAGATTCCGAGTTATGATGTAGGCGCAGTAGATTCCGAGTTAAATTCCGAGTTATGTTGTAGGCGGAGTAGATTCCGAGTTATGATGTAGGCGCAGTAGATTCCGAGTTAGATTCCGAGTTATGATGTAGGCGCAGTACATTCCGAGTTATGATGTAGGCGCAGTAGATTCCGAGTTAGATTCCGAGTTATGATGTAGGCGCAGTAGATTCCGAGTTAGATTTTGAGTTATGATAGAGGCGCAGTAGATTCCGAGTTATGATGTAGGCGCAGTAGATTCCGAGTTATGATGTAGGCGCAGTAGATTCAGGGTTAGATTCCGAGTTATGATGTAGGCGCAGTAGATTCCGAGTTAGATTCCGAGTTATGATGTAGGCGCAGTAGATTCCGAGTTATGATGTAGGCGCAGTAGATTCCGAGTTAGATTCCGAGTTATGATGTAGGCGCAGTAGATTCCGAGTTAGATTCCGAGTTATGATGTAGGCGCAGTAGATTCTGAGTTAGATTCCGAGTTATGATGTAGGCGCAGTAGATTCCGAGTTAGATTCCGAGTTATGATGTAGGCGCAGTAGATTCCGAGTTAGATTCCGAGTTATGATGTTGGCGCAGTAGATTCCGAGTTATGATGTAGGCGCAGTAGATTCCGAGTTAGATTCCGAGTTATGATGTAGGCGCAGTAGATTCCGAGTTAGATTCCGAGTTATGATGTAGGCGCAGTAGATTCCGAGTTATGATGTAGGCGCAGTAGATTCCGAGTTAGATTCCGAGTTATGATGTAGGCGCAGTAGATTCCGAGTTAGATTCCGAGTTATGATGTAGGCGCAGTAGATTCCGAGTTATGATGTAGGCGCAGTAGATTCCGAGTTAGATTCCGAGTTATGATGTAGGCGCAGTAGATTCCGAGTTAGATTCCGAGTTATGATGTAGGCGCAGTAGATTCCGAGTTATGATGTAGGCGCAGTAGATTCCAAGTTAGATTCCGAGTTATGATGTAGGCGCAGTAGATTCCGAGTTAGATTCCGAGTTATGATGTAGGCGCAGTAGATTCCGAGTTATGATGTAGGCACAGTAGATTCCGAGTTAGATTCCGAGTTATGATGTAGGCGCAGTAGATTCCGAGTTATGATGTAGGCGCAGTAGATTCCGAGTTAGAATCCGAGTTATGATGTAGGCGCAGTAGATTCCGAGTTATGATGTAGGCGCAGTAGATTCCGAGTTATGATGTAGGCGCAGTAGATTCCGAGTTAGATTCCGAGTTATGATGTAGGCGCAGTAGATTCCGAGTTAGATTCCGAGTTATGATGTAGGCGCAGTAGATTCCGAGTTAGATTCCGAGTTATGATGTAGGCACAGTAGATTCCGAGTTATGATGTAGGCGCAGTAGATTCCGAGTTATGATGTAGGTGCAGTAGATTCCGGGTTAGATTCCGAGTTATGATGTAGGCGCAGTAGATTCCGAGTTATGATGTAGGCGCAGTAGATTCAGGGTTAGATTCCGAGTTATGATGTAGGCGCAGTAGATTCCGAGTTAGATTCCGAGTTATGATGTAGGCGCAGTAGATTCCGAGTTAGATTCCGAGTTATGATGTAGGCGCAGTAGATTCCGAGTTATGATGTAGGCGCAGTAGATTCCGAGTTAGATTCCGAGTTATGATGTAGGCGCAGTATATTCCGAGTTATGATGTAGGCGCAGTAGATTCCGAGTTAGATTCCGAGTTATGATGTAGCCGCAGTAGATTCCGAGTTAGATTCCGAGTTATGATGTAGGCGCAGTAGATTCCGATTTATGATGTTGGCGCAGTAGATTCCGAGTTATGATGTAGGCGCAGTAGATTCTGAGTTATGATGTTGGCGCAGTATTTTCCGAGTTAGATTCCGAGTTATGATGTAGGCGCAGTAGATTCCGAGTTATGGTTTAGGCGCAGTAGATTCCGAGTTATGATGTAGACGCAGTAGATTCCGGGTTAGATTCCGAGTTATGATGTAGGCGCAGTAGATTCCGAGTTATGATGTAGGCGCAGTAGATTCAGGGTTAGATTCCGAGTTATGATGTAGGCGCAGTAGATTCCGAGTTAGATTCCGAGTTATGATGTAGGCGCAGTAGATTCCGAGTTATGATGTAGGCGCAGTAGATTCCGAGTTATGATGTAGGCGCAGTAGATTCCGAGTTAGATTCCGAGTTATGATGTAGGTGCAGCTGATTCCGAGTTAGATTCCGAATTATGATGTAGGCGCAGTAGATTCCGAGTTAGATTCCGAGTTATGATGTAGGCGCAGTAGATTCCGAGTTAGATTCCGAGTTATGATGTAGGCGCAGTAGATTCCGAGTTAGATTCCGAGTTATGATGTAGGCGCAGTAGATTCCGAGTTAGATTCCGAGTTATGATGTAGGCGCAGTAGATTCCGAGTTATGATGTAGGCGCAGTAGATTCCGAGTTAGATTCCGAGTTATGATGTAGGCGCAGTTGATTCCGAGTTATATTCCGAGTTATGATGTAGGCGCAGTAGATTCCGAGTTATGATGTAGGCGCAGTAGATTCCAAGTTAGATTCCGAGTTATGATGTAGGCGCAGTAGATTCCGAGTTATGATGTAGGCGCAGTAGATTCCGAGTTAGATTCCGAGTTATGATGTAGGCGCAGTAGATTCCGAGTTAGATTCCGAGTTATGATGTAGGCGCAGTAGATTCCGAGTTAGAATCCGAGTTATGATGTAGGCGCAGTAGATTCCGAGTTATGATGTAGGCGCAGTAGATTCCGAGTTATGATGTAGGCGCAGTAGATTCTGAGTTATGATGTAGGCGCAGTAGATTCCGAGTTAGATTCCGAGTTATGATGTAGGCGCAGTAGATTCCGAGTTAGATTCCGAGTTATGATGTAGGCGCAGTAGATTCCGAGTTAGATTCCGAGTTATGATGTAGGCGCAGTAGATTCCGAGTTAGATTCCGAGTTATGATGTAGGCGCAGTAGATTCCGAGTTATGATGTAGGCGCAGTAGATTCCGAGTTATGATGTAGGCGCAGTAGATTCCGAGTTATGATGTAGGCGCAGTAGATTCCGAGTTAGAATCCGAGTTATGATGTACGCGCAGTAGATTCCGAGTTAGATTCCGAGTTATGATGTAGGCGCAGTAGATTCCGAGTTAGATTCCGAGTTATGATGTAGGCGCAGTAGATTCCGAGTTATGATGTAGGCGCAGTAGATTCCGAGTTAGATTCCGAGTTATGATGTAGGCGCAGTATATTCCGAGTTATGATGTAGGCGCAGTAGATTCCGAGTTAGATTCCGAGTTATGATGTAGGCGCAGTAGATTCCGAGTTAGATTCCGAGTTATGATAGAGGCGCAGTAGATTCCGATTTATGATGTTGGCGCAGTAGATTCCGAGTTATGATGTAGGCGCAGTAGATTCTGAGTTATGATGTTTGCGCAGTAGATTCCGAGTTAGATTCCGAGTTATGATGTAGGCGCAGTAGATTCCGAGTTATGATGTAGGCGCAGTAGATTCCGGGTTTAATTCCGAGTTATGATGTAAGCGCAGTAGATTCCGAGTTATGATGTAGGTGCAGTAGATTCAGGGTTAGATTCCGAGTTATGATGTAGGCGCAGTAGATTCCGAGTTAGATTCCGAGTTATGATGTAGGCGCAGAAGATTCCAAGTTATGATGTAGGCGCAGTAGATTCCGAGTTAGATTCCGAGTTATGATGTAGGCGCAGTAGATTCCGAGTTAGATTCCGAGTTATGATGTAGGCGCAGTAGATTCCGAGTTAGATTCCGAGTTATGATGTAGGCGCAGTAGATTCCGAGTTAGATTCCGTGTTATGATGTAGGCGCAGTAGATTCCGAGTTAGATTCCGAGTTATGATGTAGGCGCAGTAGATTCCGAGTTAGATTCCGAGTTATGATGTAGGCGCAGTAGATTCCGAGTTATGATGTAGGCGCAGTAGATTCCGAGTTAGATTCCGAGTTATGATGTAGGCGCAGTAGATTCCGAGTTATGATGTAGGCGCAGTAGATTCCGAGTTAGATTCCGAGTTATGATGTAGGCGCAGTAGATTCCGAGTTATGATGTAGGCGCAGTCGATTCCGAGTTATGATGTAGGCGCAGTAGATTCCGAGTTAGATTCCGAGTTATGATGTAGGCGCAGTAGATTCCGAGTTATGATGTAGGCGCAGTAGATTCCGAGTTAGATTCCGAGTTATGATGTACGCGCAGTAGATTCCGAGTTAGATTCCGAGTTATGATGTAGGCGCAGTAGATTCCGAGTTATGATGTAGGCGCAGTAGATTCCGAGTTATGATGTAGGCGCAGTAGATTTAGGGTTAGATTCCGAGTTATGATGTAGGCGCAGTAGATTCCGAGTTAGATTCCGAGTTATGATGTAGGCGCAGTAGATTCCGAGTTATGATGTAGGCGCAGTAGATTCGGAGTTAGATTCCGAGTTATGATGTAGGCGCAGTAGATTCCGAGTTAGATTCCGAGTTATGATGTAGGCGCAGTAGATTCCGAGTTAGATTCCGAGTTATGATGTAGGCGCAGTAGATTCCGAGTTAGATGACGAGTTATGATGTAGGCGCAGTAGATTCCGAGTTATGATGTAGGCGCAGTAGATTCCGAGTTATATTCCGAGTTATGATGTAGGCGCAGTAGATTCCGAGTTAGATTCCGAGTTATGATGTAGGCACAGTAGATTCCGAGTAATGATGTAGGCGCAGTAGATTCCGAGTTATGATGTAGGCGCAGTAGATTCCGAGTTATGTTGTAGGCGGAGTAGATTCCGAGTTAAATTCCGAGTTATGTTGTAGGCGGAGTAGATTCCGAGTTATGATGTAGGCGCAGTAGATTCCGAGTTAGAATCCGAGTTATGATGTACGCGCAGTAGATTCCGAGTTAGATTCCGAGTTATGATGTAGGCGCAGTAGATTCCGAGTTAGATTCCGAATTATGATGTAGGCGCAGTAGATTCCGAGTTATGATGTAGGCGCAGTAGATTCCGAGTTAGATTCCGAGTTATGATGTAGGCGCAGTATATTCCGAGTTATGATGTAGGCGCAGTAGATTCCGAGTTAGATTCCGAGTTATGATGTAGGCGCAGTAGATTCCGAGTTAGATTCCGAGTTATGATAGAGGCGCAGTAGATTCCGATTTATGATGTTGGCTCAGTAGATTCCGAGTTATGATGTAGGCGCAGTAGATTCTGAGTTATGATGTTTGCGCAGTAGATTCCGAGTTAGATTCCGAGTTATGATGTAGGCGCAGTAGATTCCGAGTTATGATGTAGGCGCAGTAGATTCCGGGTTTAATTCCGAGTTATGATGTAAGCGCAGTAGATTCCGAGTTATGATGTAGGTGCAGTAGATTCAGGGTTAGATTCCGAGTTATGATGTAGGCGCAGTAGATTCCGAGTTAGATTCCGAGTTATGATGTAGGCGCAGTAGATTCCAAGTTATGATGTAGGCGCAGTAGATTCCGAGTTAGATTCCGAGTTATGATGTAGGCGCAGTAGATTCCGAGTTAGATTCCGAGTTATGATGTAGGCGCAGTAGATTCCGAGTTAGATTCCGAGTTATGATGTAGGCGCAGTAGATTCCGAGTTAGATTCCGTGTTATGATGTAGGCGCAGTAGATTCCGAGTTAGATTCCGAGTTATGATGTAGGCGCAGTAGATTCCGAGTTAGATTCCGAGTTATGATGTAGGCGCAGTAGATTCCGAGTTATGATGTAGGCGCAGTAGATTCCGAGTTAGATTCCGAGTTATGATGTAGGCGCAGTAGATTCCGAGTTATGATGTAGGCGCAGTAGATTCCGAGTTATGATGTAGGCGCAGTAGATTCCGAGTTAGATTCCGAGTTATGATGTAGGCGCAGTAGATTCCGAGTTATGATGTAGGCGCAGTAGATTCCGAGTTATGATGTAGGCGCAGTAGATTCCGAGTTAGATTCCGAGTTATGATGTAGGCGCAGTAGATTCCGAGTTATGATGTAGGCGCAGTAGATTCCGAGTTAGATTCCGAGTTATGATGTACGCGCAGTAGATTCCGAGTTAGATTCCGAGTTATGATGTAGGCGCAGTAGATTCCGAGTTATGATGTAGGCGCAGTAGATTCCGAGTTATGATGTATGCGCAGTAGATTTAGGGTTAGATTCCGAGTTATGATGTAGGCGCAGTAGATTCCGAGTTAGATTCCGAGTTATGATGTAGGCGCAGTAGATTCCGAGTTATGATGTAGGCGCAGTAGATTCGGAGTTAGATTCCGAGTTATGATGTAGGCGCAGTAGATTCCGAGTTAGATTCCGAGTTATGATGTAGGCGCAGTAGATTCCGAGTTAGATTCCGAGTTATGATGTAGGCGCAGTAGATTCCGAGTTAGATGACGAGTTATGATGTAGGCGCAGTAGATTCCGAGTTATGATGTAGGCGCAGTAGATTCCGAGTTATATTCCGAGTTATGATGTAGGCGCAGTAGATTCCGAGTTAGATTCCGAGTTATGATGTAGGCACAGTAGATTCCGAGTAATGATGTAGGCGCAGTAGATTCCGAGTTATGATGTAGGCGCAGTAGATTCCGAGTTATGTTGTAGGCGGAGTAGATTCCGAGTTAAATTCCGAGTTATGTTGTAGGCGGAGTAGATTCCGAGTTATGATGTAGGCGCAGTAGATTCCGAGTTAGATTCCGAGTTATGATGTAGGCGCAGTACATTCCGAGTTATGATGTAGGCGCAGTAGATTCCGAGTTAGATTCCGAGTTATGATGTAGGCGCAGTAGATTCCGAGTTAGATTCCGAGTTATGATAGAGGCGCAGTAGATTCCGAGTTATGATGTAGGCGCAGTAGATTCCGAGTTATGATGTAGGCGCAGTAGATTCAGGGTTAGATTCCGAGTTATGATGTAGGCGCAGTAGATTCCGAGTTAGATTCCGAGTTATGATGTAGGCGCAGTAGATTCCGAGTTATGATGTAGGCGCAGTAGATTCCGAGTTAGATTCCGAGTTATGATGTAGGCGCAGTAGATTCCGAGTTAGATTCCGAGTTATGATGTAGGCGCAGTAGATTCCGAGTTAGATTCCGAGTTATGATGTAGGCGCAGTAGATTCCGAGTTAGATTCCGAGTTATGATGTAGGCGCAGTAGATTCCGAGTTAGATTCCGAGTTATGATGTAGGCGCAGTAGATTCCGAGGTATGATGTAGGCGCAGTAGATTCCGAGTTAGATTCTGAGTTATGATGTAGGCGCAGCTGATTCCGAGTTAGATTCCGAATTATGATGTAGGCGCAGTAGATTCCGAGTTAGATTCCGAGTTATGATGTAGGTGCAGTAGATTCCGAGTTAGATTCCGAGTTATGATGTAGGCGCAGTAGATTCCGAGTTAGATTCCGAGTTATGATGTAGGCGCAGTAGATTCTGAGTTAGATTCCGAGTTATGATGTAGGCGCAGTAGATTCCGAGTTAGATTCCGAGTTATGATGTAGGCGCAGTAGATTCCGAGTTAGATTCCGAGTTATGATGTAGGCGCAGTAGATTCCGAGTTAGATGACGAGTTATGATGTAGGCGCAGTAGATTCCGAGTTATGATGTAGGCGCAGTAGATTCCGAGTTATATTCCGAGTTATGATTTAGGCGCAGTAGATTCCGAGTTAGATTCCGAGTTATGATGTAGGCGCAGTAGATTCCGAGTTAGATTCCGTGTTATGATGTAGGCGCAGTAGATTCCGAGTTAGATTCCGAGTTATGATGTAGGCGCAGTAGATTCCGAGTTAGATTCCGAGTTATGATGTAGGCGCAGTAGATTCCGAGTTATGATGTAGGCGCAGTAGATTCCGAGTTAGATTCCGAGTTATGATGTGGGCGCAGTAGATTCCGAGTTATGATGTAGGCGCAGTAGATTCCGAGTTATGATGTAGGCGCAGTAGATTCCGAGTTAGATTCCGAGTTATGATGTAGGCGCAGTAGATTCCGAGTTATGATGTAGGCACAGTAGATTCCGAGTTATGATGTAGGCGCAGTAGATTCCGAGTTAGATTCCGAGTTATGATGTAGGCGCAGTAGATTCCGAGTTATGATGTAGGCGCAGTAGATTCCGAGTTAGATTCCGAGTTATGATGTACGCGCAGTAGATTCCGAGTTAGATTCCGAGTTATGATGTAGGCGCAGTAGATTCCGAGTTATGATGTAGGCGCAGTAGATTCCGAGTTATGATGTAGGCGCAGTAGATTTAGGGTTAGATTCCGAGTTATGATGTAGGCGCAGTAGATTCCGAGTTAGATTCCGAGTTATGATGTAGGCGCAGTAGATTCCGAGTTATGATGTAGGCGCAGTAGATTCGGAGTTAGATTCCGAGTTATGATGTAGGCGCAGTAGATTCCGAGTTAGATTCCGAGTTATGATGTAGGCGCAGTAGATTCCGAGTTAGATTCCGAGTTATGATGTAGGCGCAGTAGATTCCGAGTTAGATGACGAGTTATGATGTAGGCGCAGTAGATTCCGAGTTATGATGTAGGCGCAGTAGATTCCGAGTTATATTCCGAGTTATGATGTAGGCGCAGTAGATTCCGAGTTAGATTCCGAGTTATGATGTAGGCACAGTAGATTCCGAGTAATGATGTAGGCGCAGTAGATTCCGAGTTATGATGTAGGCGCAGTAGATTCCGAGTTATGTTGTAGGCGGAGTAGATTCCGAGTTAAATTCCGAGTTATGTTGTAGGCGGAGTAGATTCCGAGTTATGATGTAGGCGCAGTAGATTCCGAGTTAGATTCCGAGTTATGATGTAGGCGCAGTACATTCCGAGTTATGATGTAGGCGCAGTAGATTCCGAGTTAGATTCCGAGTTATGATGTAGGCGCAGTAGATTCCGAGTTAGATTCCGAGTTATGATAGAGGCGCAGTAGATTCCGAGTTATGATGTAGGCGCAGTAGATTCCGAGTTATGATGTAGGCGCAGTAGATTCAGGGTTAGATTCCGAGTTATGATGTAGGCGCAGTAGATTCCGAGTTAGATTCCGAGTTATGATGTAGGCGCAGTAGATTCCGAGTTATGATGTAGGCGCAGTAGATTCCGAGTTAGATTCCGAGTTATGATGTAGGCGCAGTAGATTCCGAGTTAGATTCCGAGTTATGATGTAGGCGCAGTAGATTCCGAGTTAGATTCCGAGTTATGATGTAGGCGCAGTAGATTCCGAGTTAGATTCCGAGTTATGATGTAGGCGCAGTAGATTCCGAGTTAGATTCCGAGTTATGATGTAGGCGCAGTAGATTCCGAGGTATGATGTAGGCGCAGTAGATTCCGAGTTAGATTCCGAGTTATGATGTAGGCGCAGCTGATTCCGAGTTAGATTCCGAATTATGATGTAGGCGCAGTAGATTCCGAGTTAGATTCCGAGTTATGATGTAGGTGCAGTAGATTCCGAGTTAGATTCCGAGTTATGATGTAGGCGCAGTAGATTCCGAGTTAGATTCCGAGTTATGATGTAGGCGCAGTAGATTCTGAGTTAGATTCCGAGTTATGATGTAGGCGCAGTAGATTCCGAGTTAGATTCCGAGTTATGATGTAGGCGCAGTAGATTCCGAGTTAGATTCCGAGTTATGATGTAGGCGCAGTAGATTCCGAGTTAGATGACGAGTTATGATGTAGGCGCAGTAGATTCCGAGTTATGATGTAGGCGCAGTAGATTCCGAGTTATATTCCGAGTTATGATGTAGGCGCAGTAGATTCCGAGTTAGATTCCGAGTTATGATGTAGGCAGAGTAGATTCCGAGTAATGATGTAGGCGCAGTAGATTCCGAGTTATGATGTAGGCGCAGTAGATTCCGAGTTATGATGTAGGCGCAGTAGATTCCGAGTTAAATTCCGAGTTATGTTGTAGGCGGAGTAGATTCCGAGTTATGATGTAGGCGCAGTAGATTCCGAGTTAGATTCCGAGTTATGATGTAGGTGCAGTACATTCCGAGTTATGATGTAGGCGCAGTAGATTCCGAGTTAGATTCCGAGTTATGATGTAGGCGCAGTAGATTCCGAGTTAGATTCCGAGTTATAATAGAGGCGCAGTAGATTCCGAGTTATGATGTAGGCGCAGTAGATTCCGAGTTATGATGTAGGCGCAGTAGATTCAGGGTTAGATTCCGAGTTATGATGTAGGCGCAGTAGATTCCGAGTTAGATTCCGAGTTATGATGTAGGCGCAGTAGATTCCGAGTTATGATGTAGGCGCAGTAGATTCCGAGTTAGATTCCGAGTTATGATGTAGGCGCAGTAGATTCCGAGTTAGATTCCGAGTTATGATGTAGACGCAGTAGATTCCGAGTTAGATTCCGAGTTATGATGTAGGCGCAGTAGATTCCGAGTTAGATTCCGAGTTATGATGTAGGCGCAGTAGATTCCGAGTTAGATTCCGAGTTATGATGTAGGCGCAGTAGATTCCGAGGTATGATGTAGGCGCAGTAGATTCCGAGTTAGATTCCGAGTTATGATGTAGGCGCAGTAGATTCCGAGTTAGATTCCGAGTTATGATGTAGGCGCAGTAGATTCCGAGTTATGATGTAGGCGCAGTAGATTCCGAGTTAGATTCCGAGTTATGATGTAGGCGCAGTAGATTCCGAGTTATATTCCGAGTTATGATGTAGGCGCAGTAGATTCCGAGTTATGATGTAGGCGCAGTAGATTCCGAGTTAGATTCCGAGTTATGATGTAGGCGCAGTAGATTCCGAGTTATGATGTAGGCGCAGTAGATTCCGAGTTATGATGTAGGCGCAGTAGATTCCGAGTTATGATGTAGGCGCAGTAGATTCCGAGTTAGATTCCGAGTTATGATGTAGGCGCAGCTGATTCCGAGTTAGATTCCGAATTATGATGTAGGCGCAGTAGATTCCGAGTTAGATTTCGAGTTATGATGTAGGCGCAGTAGATTCCGAGTTAGATTCCGAGTTATGATGTAGGCGCAGTAGATTCCGAGTTAGATTCCGAGTTATGATGTAGGCGCAGTAGATTCCGAGTTAGATTCCGAGTTATGATGTAGGCGCAGTAGATTCCGAGTTAGATTCCGAGTTATGATGTAGGCGCAGAAGATTCCGAGTTATGATGTAGGCACAGTAGATTCCGAGTTAGATTCCGAGTTATGATGTAGGCGCAGTAGATTCCGAGTTAGATTCCGAGTTATGATGTAGGCGCAGTAGATTCCGAGTTATGATGTAGGCGCAGTAGATTCTGAGTTATGATGTAGGCGCAGTAGATTCCGAGTTAGATTCCGAGTTATGATTTAGGCGCAGTAGATTCCGAGTTAGATTCCGAGTTATGATGTAGGCGCAGTAGATTCCGTGTTAGATTCCGAGTTATGATGTAGGCGCAGTAGATTCCGAGTTATGATGTAGGCGCAGTAGATTCCGAGTTATGATGTAGGCGCAGTAGATTCCGAGTTAGATTCCGAGTTATGATGTAGGCACAGTGGATTCCGAGTAATGATCTAGGCGCAGTAGATTCCGAGTTATGATGTAGGCGCAGTAGATTCCGAGTTATGATGTAGGCGCAGTAGATTCCGAGTTAGATTCCGAGTTATGATGTAGGCGCAGTAGATTCCGAGTTATGATGTAGGCGCAGTAGATTCCGAGTTATGATGTAGGCGCAGTAGATTCCGAGTTAGATTCCGAGTTATGATGTAGGCGCAGTAGATTCCGAGTTATGATGTAGGCGCAGTAGATTCCGAGTTAGTTTCCGAGTTATGATGTAGGCGCAGTAGATTCCGTATTAGATTCCGAGTTATGATGTAGGCGCAGTAGATTCCGAGTTATGATGTAGGCGCAGTAGATTCCGAGTTATGATGTAGGCGCAGTAGATTCCGAGTTAGATTCCGAGTTATGATGTAGGCGCAGTAGATTCCGAGTTAGATTCCGAGTTATGATGTAGGCGCAGTAGATTCCGAGTTAGATTCCGAGTTATGATGTAGGCGCAGTAGATTCCGAGTAAGATGACGAGTTATGATGTAGGCGCAGTAGATTCCGAGTTATGATGTAGGCGCAGTAGATTCCGAGTTAGATTCCGAGTTATGATGTAGGCGCAGTAGATTCCGAGTTAGATTCCGAGTTATGATGTAGGCACAGTAGATTCCGAGTAATTATGTAGGCGCAGTAGATTCCGAGTTATGATGTAGGCGCAGTAGATTCCGAGTTATGATGTAGGCGCAGTAGATTCCGAGTAAAATTCCGAGTTATGTTGTAGGCGGAGTAGATTCCGAGTTATGATGTAGGCGCAGTAGATTCCGAGTTAGATTCCGAGTTATGATGTAGGCGCAGTACATTCCGAGTTATGATGTAGGCGCAGTAGATTCCGAGTTAGATTCCGAGTTATGATGTAGGCGCAGTAGATTCCGAGTTAGATTCCGAGTTATGATAGAGGCGCAGTAGATTCCGAGTTATGATGTAGGCGCAGTAGATTCCGAGTTATGATGTAGGCGCAGTAGATTCAGCGTTAGATTCCGAGTTATGACGTAGGCGCAGTAGATTCCGAGTTAGATTCCGAGTTATGATGTAGGCGCAGTAGATTCCGAGTTATGATGTAGGCGCAGTAGATTCCGTGTTAGATTCCGAGTTATGATGTAGGCGCAGTAGATTCCGAGTTAGATTCCGAGTTATGATGTAGGCGCAGTAGATTCTGAGTTAGATTCCGAGTTATGATGTAGGCGCAGTAGATTCCGAGTTAGATTCCGAGTTATGATGTAGGCGCAGTAGATTCCGAGTTAGATTCCGAGTTATGATGTAGGCGCAGTAGATTCCGAGTTATGATGTAGGCGCAGTAGATTCCGAGTTAGTTTCCGAGTTATGATGTAGGCGCAGTAGATTCCGAGTTAGATTCCGAGTTATGATGTAGGCGCAGTAGATTCCGAGTTATGATGTAGGCGCAGTAGATTCCGAGTTAGATTCCGAGTTATGATGTAGGCGCAGTAGATTCCGAGTTAGATTCCGAGTTATGATGTAGGCGCAGTAGATTCCGAGTTATGATGTAGGCGCAGTAGATTCCGAGTTAGATTCCGAGTTATGATGTAGGCGCAGTAGATTCCGAGTTAGATTCCGAGTTATGATGTAGGCGCAGTAGATTCCGAGTTATGATGTAGGCGCAGTAGATTCCAAGTTAGATTCCGAGTTATGATGTAGGCGCAGTAGATTCCGAGTTAGATTCCGAGTTATGATGTAGGCGCAGTAGATTCCGAGTTAGATTCCGAGTTATGATGTAGGCGCAGTAGATTCCGAGTTAGAATCCGAGTTATGATGTACGCGCAGTAGATTCCGAGTTATGATGTAGGCGCAGTAGATTCCGAGTTATGATGTAGGCGCAGTAGATTCCGAGTTATGATGTAGGCGCAGTAGATTCCGAGTTAGATTCCGAGTTATGATGTAGGCGCAGTAGATTCCGAGTTAGATTCCGAGTTATGATGTAGGCGCAGTAGATTCTGAGTTAGATTCCGAGTTATTATGTAGGCGCAGTAGATTCCGAGTTATGATGTAGGCGCAGTAGATTCCGAGTTAGATTCCGAGTTATGATGTAGGCGCACTAGATTCCGAGTTAGATTCCGAGTTATGATGTAGGCGCAGTAGATTCCGAGTTAGATTCTGAGTTATGATGTAGGCGCAGTAGATTCCGAGTTAGATTCCGAGTTATGATGTAGGCGCAGTAGATTCCGAGTTAGATTCCGAGTTATGATGTAGGCGCAGTAGATTCCGAGTTATGATGTAGGCGCAGTAGATTCCGAGTTAGATTCCGAGTTATGATGTAGGCACAGTAGATTCCGAGTAATGATGTAGGCGCAGTAGATTCCGAGTTATGATGTAGGCGCAGTAGATTCCGAGTTATGATGTAAGCGCAGTAGATTCCGAGTTAGATTCCGAGTTATGTTGTAGGCGGAGTAGATTCCAAGTTATGATGTTGGCGCAGTAGATTCCGAGTTAGATTCCGAGTTATGATGTAGGCGCAGTAGATTCCGAGTTATGATGTAGGCGCAGTAGATTCCGAGTTATGATGTAGGCGCAGTAGATTCCGAGTTAGATTCCGAGTTATGATAGAGGCGCAGTAGATTCCGAGTTATGTTGTAGGCGGAGTAGATTCCAAGTTATGATGTAGGCGCAGTAGATTCCGAGTTAGATTCCGAGTTATGATGTAGGCGCAGTAGATTCCGAGTTATGATGTAGGCGCAGTAGATTCCGAGTTAGATTCCGAGTTATGATGTAGGCGCAGTAGATTCCGAGTTAGATTCCGAGTTATGATGTAGGCGCAGTAGATTCCGAGTTATGATGTAGGCGCAGTAGATTCCGAGTTAGATTCCGAGTTATGATGTAGGCGCAGTAGATTCCGAGTTAGATTCCGAGTTATGATGTAGGCGCAGTAGATTCCGAGTTATGATGTAGGCGCAGTAGATTCCAAGTTAGATTCCGAGTTATGATGTAGGCGCAGTAGATTCCGAGTTAGATTCCGAGTTATGATGTAGGCGCAGTAGATTCCGAGTTAGATTCCGAGTTATGATGTAGGCGCAGTAGATTCCGAGTTAGATTCCGAGTTATGATGTAGGCGCAGTAGATTCCGAGTTAGAATCCGAGTTATGATGTACGCGCAGTAGATTCCGAGTTATGATGTAGGCGCAGTAGATTCCGAGTTATGATGTAGGCGCAGTAGATTCCGAGTTATGATGTAGGCGCAGTAGATTCCGAGTTAGATTCCGAGTTATGATGTAGGCGCAGTAGATTCCGAGTTAGATTCCGAGTTATGATGTAGGCGCAGTAGATTCTGAGTTAGATTCCGAGTTATTATGTAGGCGCAGTAGATTCCGAGTTATGATGTAGGCGCAGTAGATTCCGAGTTAGATTCCGAGTTATGATGTAGGCGCAGTAGATTCCGAGTTAGATTCCGAGTTATGATGTAGGCGCAGTAGATTCCGAGTTAGATTCTGAGTTATGATGTAGGCGCAGTAGATTCCGAGTTAGATTCCGAGTTATGATGTAGGCGCAGTAGATTCCGAGTTAGATTCCGAGTTATGATGTAGGCGCAGTAGATTCCGAGTTATGATGTAGGCGCAGTAGATTCCGAGTTAGATTCCGAGTTATGATGTAGGCACAGTAGATTCCGAGTAATGATGTAGGCGCAGTAGATTCCGAGTTATGATGTAGGCGCAGTAGATTCCGAGTTATGATGTAAGCGCAGTAGATTCCGAGTTAGATTCCGAGTTATGTTGTAGGCGGAGTAGATTCCAAGTTATGATGTAGGCGCAGTAGATTCCGAGTTAGATTCCGAGTTATGATGTAGGCGCAGTAGATTCCGAGTTATGATGTAGGCGCAGTAGATTCCGAGTTAGATTCCGAGTTATGATGTAGGCGCAGTAGATTCCGAGTTAGATTCCGAGTTATGATAGAGGCGCAGTAGATTCCGAGTTATGATGTAGGCGCAGTAGATTCCGAGTTATGATGTAGGCACAGTAGATTCAGGGTTAGATGCTGAGTTATGATGTAGGCGCAGTAGATTCCGAGTTATGATGTAGGCGCAGTAGATTCCGAGTTAAATTCCGAGTTATGATGTAGGCGCAGTAGATTCCGAGTTATGATGTAGGCGCAGTAGATTCCGAGTTAGATTCCGAGTTATGATGTAGGCGCAGTAGATTCCGAGTTAGATTCCGAGTTATGATAGAGGCGCAGTAGATTCCGAGTTATGATGTAGGCGCAGTAGATTCCGAGTTATGATGTAGGCGCAATAGATTCAGGGTTAGATTCCGAGTTATGATGTAGGCGCAGTAGATTCCGAGTTATGATGTAGGCGCAGTAGATTCCGAGTTATGATGTAGGCGCAGTAGATTCCGAGTTATGATGTAGGCGCAGTAGATTCCGAGTTATGATGTAGGCGCAGTAGATTCCGAATTAGATTCCGAGTTATGATGTAGGCGCAGTAGATTCCGAGTTAGATTCCGAGTTATGATGTAGGCGCAGTAGATTCCGAGTTAGATTCCGAGTTATGATGTAGGCGCAGTAGATTCCGAGTTAGATTCCGAGTTATGATGTAGGCGCAGTAGATTCCGAGTTAGATTCCGAGTTATGATGTAGGCGCAGTAGATTCCGAGTTATGATGTAGGCGCAGTAGATTCCGAGTTAGATTCCGAGTTATGTTGTAGGCGGAGTAGATTCCAAGTTATGATGTAGGCGCAGTAGATTCCGAGTTAGATTCCGAGTTATGATGTAGGCGCAGTAGATTCCGAGTTATGATGTAGGCGCAGTAGCTTCCGAGTAAGATTCCGAGTTATGATGTAGGCGCAGTAGATTCCGAGTTGTGATGTAGGCGCAGTAGATTCTGAGTTATGATGTTGGCGCAGTAGATTCCGAGTTAGATTCCGAGTTATGATGTAATCGCAGTAGATTCCGAGTTATGATGTAGGCGCAGTAGATTCCGGGTTAGATTCCGAGTTATGATGTAAGCGCAGTAGATTCCGAGTTATGATGTAGGCGCAGTAGATTCAGGGTTAGATTCCGAGTTATGATGTAGGCGCAGTAGATTCCGAGTTAGATTCCGAGTTATGATGTAGGCGCAGTAGATTCCGAGTTATGATCTAGGCGCAGTAGATTCCGAGTTAGATTCCGAGTTATGATGTAGGCGCAGTAGATTCCGAGTTAGATTCCGAATTATGATGTAGGCGCAGTAGATTCCGAGTTAGATTCCGAGTTATGATGTAGGCGCAGTAGATTCCGAGTTAGATTCCGTGTTATGATGTAGGCGCAGTAGATTCCGAGTTAGATTCCGAGTTATGATGTAGGCGCAGTAGATTCCGAGTAACATTCCGAGTTATGATGTAGGCGCAGTAGATTCCGAGTTATGATGTAGGCGCAGTAGATTCCGAGTTAGATTCCGAGTTATGATGTAGGCGCAGTAGATTCCGAGTTAGATTCCGAGTTATGATGTAGGCGCAGTAGATTCCGAGTTATGATGTAGGCGCAGTAGATTCTGAGTTATGATGTAGGCGCAGTAGATTCCGAGTTAGATTCCGAGTTATGATTTAGGCGCAGTAGATTCCGAGTTAGATTCCGAGTTATGATGTAGGCGCAGTAGATTCCGAGTTAGATTCCGAGTTATGATGTAGGCGCAGTAGATTCCGAGTTATGATGTAGGCGCAGTAGATTCCGAGTTATGATGTAGGCGCAGTAGATTCCGAGTTAGATTCCGAGTTATGATGTAGGCACAGTGGATTCCGAGTAATGATCTAGGCGCAGTAGATTCCGAGTTATGATGTAGGCGCAGTAGATTCCGAGTTATGATGTAGGCGCAGTAGATTCCGAGTTAGATTCCGAGTTATGATGTAGGCGCAGTAGATTCCGAGTTATGATGTAGGCGCAGTAGATTCCGAGTTATGATGTAGGCGCAGTAGATTCCGAGTTAGATTCCGAGTTATGATGTAGGCGCAGTAGATTCCGAGTTATGATGTAGGCGCAGTAGATTCCGAGTTAGATTCCGAGTTATGATGTAGGCGCAGTAGATTCCGTATTAGATTCCGAGTTATGATGTAGGCGCAGTAGATTCCGAGTTATGATGTAGGCGCAGTAGATTCCGAGTTATGATGTAGGCGCAGTAGATTTAGGGTTAGATTCCGAGTTATGATGTAGGCGCAGTAGATTCCGAGTTAGATTCCGAGTTATGATGTAGGCGCAGTAGATTCCGAGTTATGATGTAGGCGCAGTAGATTCCGAGTTAGATTCCGAGTTATGATGTAGGCGCAGTAGATTCCGAGTTAGATTCCGAGTTATGATGTAGGCGCAGTAGATTCCGAGTTAGATTCCGAGTTATGATGTAGGCGCAGTAGATTCCGAGTTAGATGACGAGTTATGATGTAGGCGCAGTAGATTCCGAGTTATGATGTAGGCGCAGTAGATTCCGAGTTAGATTCCGAGTTATGATGTAGGCGCAGTAGATTCCGAGTTAGATTCCGAGTTATGATGTAGGCGCAGTAGATTCCGAGTAACATTCCGAGTTATGATGTAGGCGCAGTAGATTCAGAGTTATGATGTAGGCGCAGTAGATTCCGAGTTAGATTCCGAGTTATGATGTAGGCGCAGTAGATTCCGAGTTAGATTCCGAGTTATGATGTAGGCGCAGTAGATTCCGAGTTATGATGTAGGCGCAGTAGATTCTGAGTTATGATGTAGGCGCAGTAGATTCCGAGTTAGATTCCGAGTTATGATTTAGGCGCAGTAGATTCCGAGTTAGATTCCGAGTTATGATGTAGGCGCAGTAGATTCCGAGTTAGATTCCGAGTTATGATGTAGGCGCAGTAGATTCCGAGTTATGATGTAGGCGCAGTAGATTCCGAGTTATGATGTAGGCGCAGTAGATTCCGAGTTAGATTCCGAGTTATGATGTAGGCACAGTGGATTCCGAGTAATGATCTAGGCGCAGTAGATTCCGAGTTATGATGTAGGCGCAGTAGATTCCGAGTTATGATGTAGGCGCAGTAGATTCCGAGTTAGATTCCGAGTTATGATGTAGGCGCAGTAGATTCCGAGTTATGATGTAGGCGCAGTAGATTCCGAGTTATGATGTAGGCGCAGTAGATTCCGAGTTAGATTCCGAGTTATGATGTAGGCGCAGTAGATTCCGAGTTATGATGTAGGCGCAGTAGATTCCGAGTTAGATTCCGAGTTATGATGTAGGCGCAGTAGATTCCGTATTAGATTCCGAGTTATGATGTAGGCGCAGTAGATTCCGAGTTATGATGTAGGCGCAGTAGATTCCGAGTTATGATGTAGGCGCAGTAGATTTAGGGTTAGATTCCGAGTTATGATGTAGGCGCAGTAGATTCCGAGTTAGATTCCGAGTTATGATGTAGGCGCAGTAGATTCCGAGTTATGATGTAGGCGCAGTAGATTCCGAGTTAGATTCCGAGTTATGATGTAGGCGCAGTAGATTCCGAGTTAGATTCCGAGTTATGATGTAGGCGCAGTAGATTCCGAGTTAGATTCCGAGTTATGATGTAGGCGCAGTAGATTCCGAGTTAGATGACGAGTTATGATGTAGGCGCAGTAGATTCCGAGTTATGATGTAGGCGCAGTAGATTCCGAGTTAGATTCCGAGTTATGATGTAGGCGCAGTAGATTCCGAGTTAGATTCCGAGTTATGATGTAGGCACAGTAGATTCCGAGTAATGATGTAGGCGCAGTAGATTCCGAGTTATGATGTAGGCGCAGTAGATTCCGAGTTATGATGTAGGCGCAGTAGATTCCGAGTAAAATTCCGAGTTATGTTGTAGGCGGAGTAGATTCCGAGTTATGATGTAGGCGCAGTAGATTCCGAGTTAGATTCCGAGTTATGATGTAGGCGCAGTACATTCCGAGTTATGATGTAGGCGCAGTAGATTCCGAGTTAGATTCCGAGTTATGATGTAGGCGCAGTAGATTCCGAGTTAGATTCCGAGTTATGATAGAGGCGCAGTAGATTCCGAGTTATGATGTAGGCGCAGTAGATTCCGAGTTATGATGTAGGCGCAGTAGATTCAGGGTTAGATTCCGAGTTATGACGTAGGCGCAGTAGATTCCGAGTTAGATTCCGAGTTATGATGTAGGCGCAGTAGATTCCGAGTTATGATGTAGGCGCAGTAGATTCCGAGTTAGATTCCGAGTTATGATGTAGGCGCAGTAGATTCCGAGTTAGATTCTGAGTTATGATGTAGGCGCAGTAGATTCTGAGTTAGATTCCGAGTTATGATGTAGGCGCAGTAGATTCCGAGTTAGATTCCGAGTTATGATGTAGGCGCAGTAGATTCCGAGTTAGATTCCGAGTTATGATGTAGGCGCAGTAGATTCCGAGTTATGATGTAGGCGCAGTAGATTCCGAGTTAGATTCCGAGTTATGATGTAGACGCAGTAGATTCCGAGTTAGATTCCGAGTTATGATGTAGGCGCAGTAGATTCCGAGTTATGATGTAGGCGCAGTAGATTCCGAGTTAGATTCCGAGTTATGATGTAGGCGCAGTAGATTCCGAGTTAGATTCCGAGTTATGATGTAGGCGCAGTAGATTCCGAGTTATGATGTAGGCGCAGTAGATTCCGAGTTAGATTCCGAGTTATGATGTAGGCGCAGTAGATTCCGAGTTAGATTCCGAGTTATGATGTAGGCACAGTAGATTCCGAGTAATGATGTAGGCGCAGTAGATTCCGAGTTATGATGTAGGCGCAGTAGATTCCGAGTTATGATGTAGGCGCAGTAGATTCCGAGTAAAATTCCGAGTTATGTTGTAGGCGGAGTAGATTCCGAGTTATGATGTAGGCGCAGTAGATTCCGAGTTAGATTCCGAGTTATGATGTAGGCGCAGTACATTCCGAGTTATGATGTAGGCGCAGTAGATTCCGAGTTAGATTCCGAGTTATGATGTAGGCGCAGTAGATTCCGAGTTAGATTCCGAGTTATGATAGAGGCGCAGTAGATTCCGAGTTATGATGTAGGCGCAGTAGATTCCGAGTTATGATGTAGGCGCAGTAGATTCAGGGTTAGATTCCGAGTTATGACGTAGGCGCAGTAGATTCCGAGTTAGATTCCGAGTTATGATGTAGGCGCAGTAGATTCCGAGTTATGATGTAGGCGCAGTAGATTCCGAGTTAGATTCCGAGTTATGATGTAGGCGCAGTAGATTCCGAGTTAGATTCTGAGTTATGATGTAGGCGCAGTAGATTCTGAGTTAGATTCCGAGTTATGATGTAGGCGCAGTAGATTCCGAGTTAGATTCCGAGTTATGATGTAGGCGCAGTAGATTCCGAGTTAGATTCCGAGTTATGATGTAGGCGCAGTAGATTCCGAGTTATGATGTAGGCGCAGTAGATTCCGAGTTAGATTCCGAGTTATGATGTAGACGCAGTAGATTCCGAGTTAGATTCCGAGTTATGATGTAGGCGCAGTAGATTCCGAGTTATGATGTAGGCGCAGTAGATTCCGAGTTAGATTCCGAGTTATGATGTAGGCGCAGTAGATTCCGAGTTAGATTCCGAGTTATGATGTAGGCGCAGTAGATTCCGAGTTATGATGTAGGCGCAGTAGATTCCGAGTTAGATTCCGAGTTATGATGTAGGCGCAGTAGATTCCGAGTTAGATTCCGAGTTATGATGTAGGCGCAGTAGATTCCGAGTTATGATGTAGGCGCAGTAGATTCCAAGTTAGATTCCGAGTTATGATGTAGGCGCAGTAGATTCCGAGTTAGATTCCGAGTTATGATGTAGGCGCAGTAGATTCCGAGTTAGATTCCGAGTTATGATGTAGGCGCAGTAGATTCCGAGTTAGAATCCGAGTTATGATGTACGCGCAGTAGATTCCGAGTTATGATGTAGGCGCAGTAGATTCCGAGTTATGATGTAGGCGCAGTAGATTCCGAGTTAGATTCCGAGTTATGATGTAGGCGCAGTAGATTCCGAGTTAGATTCCGAGTTATGATGTAGGCGCAGTAGATTCTGAGTTAGATTCCGAGTTATTATGTAGGCGCAGTAGATTCCGAGTTATGATGTAGGCGCAGTAGATTCCGAGTTAGATTCCGAGTTATGATGTAGGCGCAGTAGATTCCGAGTTAGATTCCGAGTTATGATGTAGGCGCAGTAGATTCCGAGTTAGATTCCGAGTTATGATGTAGGCGCAGTAGATTCCGAGTTAGATTCCGAGTTATGATAGAGGCGCAGTAGATTCCGAGTTATGATGTAGGCGCAGTAGATTCCGAGTTATGATGTAGGCGCAGTAGATTCAGGGTTAGATTCCGAGTTATGATGTAGGCGCAGTAGATTCCGAGTTATGATGTAGGCGCAGTAGATTCCGAGTTATGATGTAGGCGCAGTAGATTCCGGGTTATGATGTAGGCGCAGTAGATTCCGAGTTATGATGTAGGCGCAGTAGATTCCGAATTAGATTCCGAGTTATGATGTAGGCGCAGTAGATTCCGAGTTAGATTCCGAGTTATGATGTAGGCGCAGTAGATTCCGAGTTAGATTCCGAGTTATGATGTAGGCGCAGTAGATTCCGAGTTAGATTCCGAGTTATGATGTAGGCGCAGTAGATTCCGAGTTATGATGTAGGCGCAGTAGATTCCGAGTTAGATTCCGAGTTATGTTGTAGGCGGAGTAGATTCCAAGTTATGATGTAGGCGCAGTAGATTCCGAGTTAGATTCCGAGTTATGATGTAGGCGCAGTAGATTCCGAGTTATGATGTAGGCGCAGTAGATTCCGAGTTAGATTCCGAGTTATGATGTAGGCGCAGTAGATTCCGAGTTAGATTCCGAGTTATGATGTAGGCGCAGTAGATTCCGAGTTATGATGTAGGCGCAGTAGATTCCGAGTTAGATTCCGAGTTATGATGTAGGCGCAGTAGATTCCGAGTTATGATGAAGGCACAGTAGATTCAGGGTTAGATGCTGAGTTATGATGTAGGCGCAGTAGATTCCGAGTTATGATGTAGGCGCAGTAGATTCCGAGTTAGATTCCGAGTTATGATGTAGGCGCAGTAGATTCCGAGTTATGATGTAGGCGCAGTAGATTCCGAGTTAGATTCCGAGTTATGATGTAGGCGCAGTAGATTCCGAGTTAGATTCCGAGTTATGATAGAGGCGCAGTAGATTCCGAGTTATGATGTAGGCGCAGTAGATTCCGAGTTAGATTCCGAGTTATGATGTAGGCGCAGTAGATTCCGAGTTAGATTCCGAGTTATGATGTAGGCGCAGTAGATTCAGGGTTAGATTCCGAGTTATGATGTAGGCGCAGTAGATTCCGAGTTATGATGTAGGCGCAGTAGATTCCGAGTTAGATTCCGAGTTATGATGTAGGCGCAGTAGATTCCGAGTTAGATTCCGAGTTATGATGTAGGCGCAGTAGATTCCGAGTTAGATTCCGAGTTATGATGTAGGCGCAGTAGATTCCGAGTTAGATTCCGAGTTATGATGTAGGCGCAGTAGATTCCGAGTTAGATTCCGAGTTATGATGTAGGCGCAGTAGATTCCGAGTTATGATGTAGGCGCAGTAGATTCCGAGTTAGATTCCGAGTTATGATGTAGGCGCAGTAGATTCCGAGTTAGATTCCAAGTTATGATGTAGGCGCAGTAGATTCCGAGTTATGATGTAGGCGAAGTAGATTCCGAGTTATGATGTAGGCGCAGTAGATTCCAAGTTAGATTCCGAGTTATGATGTAGGCGCAGTAGATTCCGAGTTAGATTCCGAGTTATGATGTAGGCGCAGTAGATTCCGAGTTAGATTCCGAGTTATGATGTAGGCGCAGTAGATTCCGAGTTAGATTCCGAGTTATGATGTAGGCGCAGTAGATTCCGAGTTATGATGTAGGCGCAGTAGATTCCGAGTTAGATTCCGAGTTATGATGTAGGCGCAGTATATTCCGAGTTATGATGTAGGCGCAGTAGATTCCGAGTTAGATTCCGAGTTATGATGTAGGCGCAGTAGATTCCGAGTTAGATTCCGAGTTATGATGTAGGCGCAGTAGATTCCGAGTTATGATGTAGGCACAGTAGATTCCGAGTTAGATTCCGAGTTATGATGTAGGCGCAATAGATTCCGAGTTATGATGTAGGCACAGTAGATTCAGGGTTAGATGCTGAGTTATGATGTAGGCGCAGTAGATTCCGAGTTATGATGTAGGCGCAGTAGATTCCGAGTTAGATTCCGAGTTATGATGTAGGCGCAGTAGATTCCGAGTTATGATGTAGGCGCAGTAGATTCCGAGTTAGATTCCGAGTTATGATGTAGGCGCAGTAGATTCCGAGTTAGATTCCGAGTTATGATGTAGGCGCAGTAGATTCCGAGTTATGATGTAGGCGCAGTAGATTCCGAGTTAGATTCCGAGTTATGATGTAGGCGCAGTAGATTCCGAGTTAGATTCCGAGTTATGATGTAGGCGCAGTAGATTCCGAGTTAGATTCCGAGTTATGATGTAGGCGCAGTAGATTCCGAGTTAGATTCCGAGTTATGATGTAGGCGCAGTAGATTCCGAGTTAGATTCCGAGTTATGATGTAGGCGCAGTAGATTCCGAGTTATGATGTAGGCGCAGTAGATTCCGAGTTAGATTCCGAGTTATGATGTAGGCGCAGTAGATTCCGAGTTAGATTCCGAGTTATGATGTAGGCGCAGTAGATTCCGAGTTAGATTCCGAGTTATGATGTAGGCTCAGTAGATTCCGAGTTATGATGTAGGCACAGTAGATTCAGGGTTAGATGCTGAGTTATGATGTAGGCGCAGTAGATTCCGAGTTATGATGTAGGCGCAGTAGATTCCGAGTTAGATTCCGAGTTATGATGTAGTCGCAGTAGATTCCGAGTTATGATGTAGGCGCTGTAGATTCCAAGTTAGATTCCGAGTTATGATGTAGGCGCAGTAGATTCCGAGTTAGATTCTGAGTTATGATGTAGGCGCAGTAGATTCCGAGTTATGATGTAGGCACAGTAGATTCCGAGTTAGATTCCGAGTTATGATTTAGGCGCAGTAGATTCCGAGTTATGATGTAGGCACAGTAGATTCAGGGTTAGATGCTGAGTTATGATGTAGGCGCAGTAGATTCCGAGTTATGATGTAGGCGCAGTAGATTCCGAGTTAGATTCTGAGTTATGATGTAGGCGCAGTAGATTCCGAGTTATGATGTAGGCGCAGTAGATTCCGAGTTAGATTCCGAGTTATGATGTAGGCGCAGTAGATTCCGAGTTAGATTCCGAGTTATGATGTAGGCGCAGTAGATTCCGAGTTATGATGTAGGCGCAGTAGATTCCGAGTTAGATTCCGAGTTATGATGTAGGCGCAGTAGATTCTGAGTTAGATTCCGAGTTATGATGTAGGCGCAGTAGATTCCGAGTTAGATTCCGAGTTATGATGTAGGCGCAGTAGATTCCGAGTTAGATTCCGAGTTATGATGTAGGCGCAGTAGATTCCGAGTTAGATTCCGAGTTATGATGTAGGCGCAGTAGATTCCGAGTTATGATGTAGGCGCAGTAGATTCCGAGTTAGATTCCGAGTTATGATGTAGGCGCAGTAGATTCCGAGTTAGATTCCAAGTTATGATGTAGGCGCAGTAGATTCCGAGTTATGATGTAGGCGCAGTAGATTCCGAGTTATGATGTAGGCGCAGTAGATTCCGAGTTAGATTCCGAGTTATGATGTAGGCGCAGTAGATTCCGAGTTATGATGTAGGCGCAGTAGATTCCGAGTTAGATTCCGAGTTATGATGTAGGCGCAGTAGATTCCGAGTTAGATTCCGAGTTATGATGTAGGCGCAGTAGATTCCGAGTTAGATTCCGAGTTATGATGTAGGCGCAGTAGATTCCGAGTTATGATGTAGGCGCAGTAGATTCCGAGTTATGATGTAGGCGCAGTAGATTCCGAGTTAGATTCCGAGTTATGATGTAGGCGCAGTAGATTCCGAGTTAGATTCCGAGTTATGATGTAGGCGCAGTAGATTCCGAGTTAGATTCCGAGTTATGATGTAGGCGCAGTAGATTCCGAGTTATGATGTAGGCGCAGTAGATTCCGAGTTAGATTCCGAGTTATGATGTAGGCGCAGTAGATTCGAGTTATGATGTAGGCACAGTAGATTCCGGGTTAGATGCTGAGTTATGATGTAGGCGCAGTAGATTCCGAGTTATGATGTAGGCGCAGTAGATTCCGAGTTAGATTCCGAGTTATGATGTAGGCGCAGTAGATTCCGAGTTATGATGTAGGCGCAGTAGATTCCGAGTTAGATTCCGAGTTATGATGTAGGCGCAGTAGATTCCGAGTTAGATTCCGAGTTATGATGTAGGCGCAGTAGATTCCGAGTTATGATGTAGGCACAGTAGATTCCGAGTTAGATTCCGAGTTATGATGTAGGCGCAGTAGATTCCGAGTTATGATGTAGGCACAGTAGATTCAGGGTTAGATGCTGAGTTATGATGTAGGCGCAGTAGATTCCGAGTTATGATGTAGGCGCAGTAGATTCCGAGTTAGATTCTGAGTTATGATGTAGGCGCAGTAGATTCCGAGTTATGATGTAGGCGCAGTAGATTCCGAGTTAGATTCCGAGTTATGATGTAGGCGCAGTAGATTCCGAGTTAGATTCCGAGTTATGATGTAGGCGCAGTAGATTCCGAGTTATGATGTAGGCGCAGTAGATTCCGAGTTAGATTCCGAGTTATGTTGTAGGCGCAGTAGATTCTGAGTTAGATTCCGAGTTATGATGTAGGCGCAGTAGATTCCGAGTTAGATTCCGAGTTATGATGTAGGCGCAGTAGATTCCGAGTTAGATTCCGAGTTATGATGTAGGCGCAGTAGATTCCGAGTTAGATTCCGAGTTATGATGTAGGCGCAGTAGATTCCGAGTTATGATGTAGGCGCAGTAGATTCCGAGTTAGATTCCGAGTTATGATGTAGGCGCAGTAGATTCCGAGTTAGATTCCAAGTTATGATGTAGGCGCAGTAGATTCCGAGTTATGATGTAGGCGCAGTAGATTCCGAGTTATGATGTAGGCGCAGTAGATTCCGAGTTAGATTCCGAGTTATGATGTAGGCGCAGTAGATTCCGAGTTATGATGTAGGCGCAGTAGATTCCGAGTTAGATTCCGAGTTATGATGTAGGCGCAGTAGATTCCGAGTTAGATTCCGAGTTATGATGTAGGCGCAGTAGATTCCGAGTTAGATTCCGAGTTATGATGTAGGCGCAGTAGATTCCGAGTTATGATGTAGGCGCAGTAGATTCCGAGTTATGATGTAGGCGCAGTAGATTCCGAGTTATGATGTAGGCGCAGTAGATTCCGAGTTAGATTCCGAGTTATGATGTAGGCGCAGTAGATTCCGAGTTAGATTCCGAGTTATGATGTAGGCGCAGTAGATTCCGAGTTAGATTCCGAGTTATGATGTAGGCGCAGTAGATTCCGAGTTATGATGTAGGCGCAGTAGATTCCGAGTTAGATTCCGAGTTATGATGTAGGCGCAGTATATTCCGAGTTATGATGTAGGCGCAGTAGATTCCGAGTTAGATTCCGAGTTATGATGTAGGCGCAGGAGATTCCGAGTTAGATTCCGAGTTATGATGTAGGCGCAGTAGATTCCGAGTAATGATGTTGGCGCAGTAGATTCCGAGTTATGATGTAGGCGCAGTAGATTCTGAGTTATGATGTTGGCGCAGTAGATTCCGAGTTAGAATCCGAGTGATGATGTAGGCGCAGTAGATTCCGAGTTATGATGTAGGCGCAGTACATTCCGAGTTATGATGTAGGCGCAGTAGATTCCGAGTTATGATGTAGGCGCAGTAGATTCCGAGTTATGATGTAGGCGCAGTAGATTCCGAGTTATGATGTAGGCGCAGTACATTCCAAGTTATGATGTAGGCGCAGTAGATTCCGAGTTAGATTCCGAGTTATGATGTAGGCGCAGTAGATTCCGAGTTATGATGTAGGCGCAGTAGATTCCGAGTTATGATGTAGGTGCAGTAGATTCCGAGTTATGATGTAGGCGCAGTAGATTCCGAGTTATAATGTAGGCGCAGTAGATTCCGAGTTATGATGTAGGCGCAGTAGATTCCGAGTTATGATGTAGGCGCAGTAGATTCCGAGTTATGATGTAGGCGCAGTAGATTCCGAGTTAGATTCCGAGTTATGATGTAGGCGCAGTAGATTCCGAGTTATGATGTAGGCGCAGTAGATTCCGAGTTAGATTCCGAGTTATGATGTAGGTGCAGTACATTCCGAGTTATGATGTAGGCGCAGTAGATTCCGAGTTAGATTCCGAGTTATGATGTAGGCGCAGTAGATTCCGAGTTAGATTCCGAGTTATAATAGAGGCGCAGTAGATTCCGAGTTATGATGTAGGCGCAGTAGATTCCGAGTTATGATGTAGGCGCAGTAGATTCAGGGTTAGATTCCGAGTTATGATGTAGGCGCAGTAGATTCCGAGTTAGATTCCGAGTTATGATGTAGGCGCAGTAGATTCCGAGTTAGATTCCGAGTTATGATGTAGGCGCAGTAGATTCCGAGTTATGATGTAGGCGCAGTAGATTCCGAGTTATGATGTAGGCGCAGTAGATTCAGGGTTAGATTCCGAGTTATGATGTAGGCGCAGTAGATTCCGAGTTAGATTCCGAGTTATGATGTAGGCGCAGTAGATTCCGAGTTATGATGTAGGCGCAGTAGATTCCGAGTTATGATGTAGGCGCAGTAGATTCAGGGTTAGATTCCGAGTTATGATGTAGGCGCAGTAGATTCCGAGTTAGATTCCGAGTTATGATGTAGGCGCAGTAGATTCCGAGTTAGATTCCGAGTTATGATGTAGGCGCAGTAGATTCCGAGTTATGATGTAGGCGCAGTAGATTCCGAGTTATGTTGTAGGCGCAGTAGATTCAGGGTTAGATTCCGAGTTATGATGTAGGCGCAGTAGATTCCGAGTTAGATTCCGAGTTATGATGTAGGCGCAGTAGATTCCGAGTTAGATTCCGAGTTATGATGTAGGCGCAGTAGATTCCGAGTTATGATGTAGGCGCAGTAGATTCCGAGTTATGATGTAGGCGCAGTAGATTCAGGGTTAGATTCCGAGTTATGATGTAGGCGCAGTAGATTCCGAGTTAGATTCCGAGTTATGATGTAGGCGCAGTAGATTCCGAGTTATTATGTAGGCGCAGTAGATTCCGAGTTATGATGTAGGCGCAGTAGATTCCGAGTTAGATTCCGAGTTATGATGTAGGCGCAGTAGATTCCGAGTTATGATGTAGGCGCAGTAGATACCGAGTTAGATTCCGAGTTATGATGTAGGCGCAGTAGATTCCGAGTTATGATGTAGGCGCAGGAGATTCCGAGTTATATTCCGAGTTATGCTGTAGGCGCAGTAGATTCCGAGTAATGATGTTGGCGCAGTAGATTCCGAGTTATGATGTAGGCGCAGTAGATTCTGAGTTATGATGTTGGCGCAGTAGATTCCGAGTTAGAATCCGAGTTATGATGTAGGCGCAGTAGATTCCGAGTTATGATGTAGGCGCAGTACATTCCGAGTTATGATGTAGGCGCAGTAGATTCCGAGTTATGATGTAGGCGTAGTAGATTCTGAGTTATGATGTTGGCGCAGTAGATTCCGAGTTAGATTCCGAGTTATGATGTAGGCGCAGTAGATTCCGAGTTATGATGTAGGCGCAGTACATTCCAAGTTATGATGTAGGCGCAGTAGATTCCGAGTTAGATTCCGAGTTATGATGTAGGCGCAGTAGATTCCGAGTTAGATTCCGAGTTATGATGTAGGCGCAGTAGATTCCGAGTTAGATTCCGAGTTATGATGTAGGCGCAGTAGATTCCGAGTTATGATGTAGGCGCAGTAGATTCCGAGTTAGATTCCGAGTTATGATGTAGGCGCAGTAGATTCCGAGTTAGATTCCGAGTTATGATGTAGGCGCAGTAGATTCCGAGTTATGATGTAGGCGCAGTAGATTCCGAGTTATGATGTAGGCGCAGTAGATTCCGAGTTAGATTCCGAGTTATGATGTAGGCGCAGTAGATTCCGAGTTATGATGTAGGCGCAGTAGATTCCGAGTTAGATTCCGAGTTATGATGTAGGCACAGTAGATTCCGAGTTAGATTCCGAGTTATGATGTAGGCGCAGTAGATTCCGAGTTAGATTCCGAGTTATGATGTAGGCGCAGTAGATTCCGAGTTATGATGTAGGCGCAGTAGATTCCGAGTTATGATGTAGGCGCAGTAGATTCCGAGTTATGATGTAGGCGCAGTAGATTCCGAGTTAGATTCCGAGTTATGATGTAGGCGCAGTAGATTCCGAGTTAGATTCCGAGTTATGATGTAGGCGCAGTAGATTCCGAGTTAGATTCCGAGTTATGATGTAGGCGCAGTAGATTCCGAGTTATGATGTAGGCGCAGTAGATTCCGAGTTAGATTCCGAGTTATGATGTAGGCGCAGTATATTCCGAGTTATGATGTAGGCGCAGTAGATTCCGAGTTAGATTCCGAGTTATGATGTAGGCGCAGGAGATTCCGAGTTAGATTCCGAGTTATGATGTAGGCGCAGTAGATTCCGAGTAATGATGTTGGCGCAGTAGATTCCGAGTTATGATGTAGGCGCAGTAGATTCTGAGTTATGATGTTGGCGCAGTAGATTCCGAGTTAGAATCCGAGTTATGATGTAGGCGCAGTAGATTCCGAGTTATGATGTAGGCGCAGTACATTCCGAGTTATGATGTAGGCGCAGTAGATTCCGAGTTATGATGTAGGCGCAGTAGATTCCGAGTTATGATGTAGGCGTAGTAGATTCTGAGTTATGATGTTGGCGCAGTAGATTCCGAGTTAGATTCCGAGTTATGATGTAGGCGCAGTAGATTCCGAGTTATGATGTAGGCGCAGTACATTCCAAGTTATGATGTAGGCGCAGTAGATTCCGAGTTAGATTCCGAGTTATGATGTAGTTGCAGTAGATTCCGAGTTATGATGTAGGCGCAGTAGATTCCGAGTTATGATGTAGGTGCAGTAGATTCCGAGTTATGATGTAGGCGCAGTAGATTCCGAGTTATAATGTAGGCGCAGTAGATTCCGAGTTATGATGTAGGCGCAGTAGATTCCGAGTTATGATGTAGGCGCAGTAGATTCCGAGTTATGATGTAGGCGCAGTAGATTCCGAGTTAGATTCCGAGTTATGATGTAGGCGCAGTAGATTCCGAGTTATGATGTAGGCGCAGTAGATTCCGAGTTAGATTCCGAGTTATGATGTAGGTGCAGTAGATTCCGAGTTATGATGTAGGCGCAGTAGATTCCGAGTTAGATTCCGAGTTATGATGTAGGCGCAGTAGATTCCGAGTTAGATTCCGAGTTATGATAGAGGCGCAGTAGATTCCGAGTTATGATGTAGGCGCAGTAGATTCCGAGTTATGATGTAGGCGCAGTAGATTCAGGGTTAGATTCCGAGTTATGATGTAGGCGCAGTAGATTCCGAGTTAGATTCCGAGTTATGATGTAGGCGCAGTAGATTCCGAGTTAGATTCCGAGTTATGATGTAGGCGCAGTAGATTCCGAGTTATTATGTAGGCGCAGTAGATTCCGAGTTATGATGTAGGCGCAGTAGATTCAGGGTTAGATTCCGAGTTATGATGTAGGCGCAGTAGATTCCGAGTTAGATTCCGAGTTATGATGTAGGCGCAGTAGATTCCGAGTTATGATGTAGGCGCAGTAGATTCCGAGTTATGATGTAGGCGCAGTAGATTCAGGGTTAGATTCCGAGTTATGATGTAGGCGCAGTAGATTCCGAGTTAGATTCCGAGTTATGATGTAGGCGCAGTAGATTCCGAGTTAGATTCCGAGTTATGATGTAGGCGCAGTAGATTCCGAGTTATGATGTAGGCGCAGTAGATTCCGAGTTATGTTGTAGGCGCAGTAGATTCAGGGTTAGATTCCGAGTTATGATGTAGGCGCAGTAGATTCCGAGTTAGATTCCGAGTTATGATGTAGGCGCAGTAGATTCCGAGTTAGATTCCGAGTTATGATGTAGGCGCAGTAGATTCCGAGTTATGATGTAGGCGCAGTAGATTCCGAGTTATGATGTAGGCGCAGTAGATTCAGGGTTAGATTCCGAGTTATGATGTAGGCGCAGTAGATTCCGAGTTAGATTCCGAGTTATGATGTAGGCGCAGTAGATTCCGAGTTATTATGTAGGCGCAGTAGATTCCGAGTTATGATGTAGGCGCAGTAGATTCCGAGTTAGATTCCGAGTTATGATGTAGGCGCAGTAGATTCCGAGTTATGATGTAGGCGCAGTAGATTCCGAGTTATGATGTAGGCGCAGTAGATACCGAGTTAGATTCCGAGTTATGATGTAGGCGCAGTAGATTCCGAGTTATGATGTAGGCGCAGGAGATTCCGAGTTAGATTCCGAGTTATGATGTAGGCGCAGTAGATTCCGAGTAATGATGTTGGCGCAGTAGATTCCGAGTTATGATGTAGGCGCAGTAGATTCTGAGTTATGATGTTGGCGCAGTAGATTCCGAGTTAGAATCCGAGTTATGATGTAGGCGCAGTAGATTCCGAGTTATGATGTAGGCGCAGTACATTCCGAGTTATGATGTAGGCGCAGTAGATTCCGAGTTATGATGTAGGCGCAGTAGATTCCGAGTTATGATGTAGGCGTAGTAGATTCTGAGTTATGATGTTGGCGCAGTAGATTCCGAGTTAGATTCCGAGTTATGATGTAGGCGCAGTAGATTCCGAGTTATGATGTAGGCGCAGTACATTCCAAGTTATGATGTAGGCGCAGTAGATTCCGAGTTAGATTCCGAGTTATGATGTAGGCGCAGTAGATTCCGAGTTATGATGTAGGCGCAGTAGATTCCGAGTTATGATGTAGGTGCAGTAGATTCCGAGTTATGATGTAGGCGCAGTAGATTCCGAGTTATAATGTAGGCGCAGTAGATTCCGAGTTATGATGTAGGCGCAGTAGATTCCGAGTTATGATGTAGGCGCAGTAGATTCCGAGTTAGATTCCGAGTTATGATGTAGGCGCAGTAGATTCCGAGTTATGATGTAGGCGCAGTAGATTCCGAGTTAGATTCCGAGTTATGATGTAGGTGCAGTAGATTCCGAGTTATGATGTAGGCGCAGTAGATTCCGAGTTAGATTCCGAGTTATGATGTAGGCGCAGTAGATTCCGAGTTAGATTCCGAGTTATGATAGAGGCGCAGTAGATTCCGAGTTATGATGTAGGCGCAGTAGATTCCGAGTTATGATGTAGGCGCAGTAGATTCAGGGTTAGATTCCGAGTTATGATGTAGGCGCAGTAGATTCCGAGTTAGATTCCGAGTTATGATGTAGGCGCAGTAGATTCCGAGTTAGATTCCGAGTTATGATGTAGGCGCAGTAGATTCCGAGTTATTATGTAGGCGCAGTAGATTCCGAGTTATGATGTAGGCGCAGTAGATTCAGGGTTAGATTCCGAGTTATGATGTAGGCGCAGTAGATTCCGAGTTAGATTCCGAGTTATGATGTAGGCGCAGTAGATTCCGAGTTATGATGTAGGCGCAGTAGATTCCGAGTTATGATGTAGGCGCAGTAGATTCAGGGTTAGATTCCGAGTTATGATGTAGGCGCAGTAGATTCCGAGTTAGATTCCGAGTTATGATGTAGGCGCAGTAGATTCCGAGTTAGATTCCGAGTTATGATGTAGGCGCAGTAGATTCCGAGTTATGATGTAGGCGCAGTAGATTCCGAGTTATGTTGTAGGCGCAGTAGATTCAGGGTTAGATTCCGAGTTATGATGTAGGCGCAGTAGATTCCGAGTTAGATTCCGAGTTATGATGTAGGCGCAGTAGATTCCGAGTTAGATTCCGAGTTATGATGTAGGCGCAGTAGATTCCGAGTTATGATGTAGGCGCAGTAGATTCAGGGTTAGATTCCGAGTTATGATGTAGGCGCAGTAGATTCCGAGTTAGATTCCGAGTTATGATGTAGGCGCAGTAGATTCCGAGTTATTATGTAGGCGCAGTAGATTCCGAGTTATGATGTAGGCGCAGTAGATTCCGAGTTAGATTCCGAGTTATGATGTAGGCGCAGTAGATTCCGAGTTATGATGTAGGCGCAGTAGATTCCGAGTTATGATGTAGGCGCAGTAGATACCGAGTTAGATTCCGAGTTATGATGTAGGCGCAGTAGATTCCGAGTTATGATGTAGGCGCAGGAGATTCCGAGTTAGATTCCGAGTTATGATGTAGGCGCAGTAGATTCCGAGTAATGATGTTGGCGCAGTAGATTCCGAGTTATGATGTAGGCGCAGTAGATTCTGAGTTATGATGTTGGCGCAGTAGATTCCGAGTTAGAATCCGAGTTATGATGTAGGCGCAGTAGATTCCGAGTTATGATGTAGGCGCAGTACATTCCGAGTTATGATGTAGGCGCAGTAGATTCCGAGTTATGATGTAGGCGCAGTAGATTCCGAGTTATGATGTAGGCGTAGTAGATTCTGAGTTATGATGTTGGCGCAGTAGATTCCGAGTTAGATTCCGAGTTATGATGTAGGCGCAGTAGATTCCGAGTTATGATGTAGGCGCAGTACATTCCAAGTTATGATGTAGGCGCAGTAGATTCCGAGTTAGATTCCGAGTTATGATGTAGGCGCAGTAGATTCCGAGTTATGATGTAGGCGCAGTAGATTCCGAGTTATGATGTAGGTGCAGTAGATTCCGAGTTATGATGTAGGCGCAGTAGATTCCGAGTTATAATGTAGGCGCAGTAGATTCCGAGTTATGATGTAGGCGCAGTAGATTCCGAGTTATGATGTAGGCGCAGTAGATTCCGAGTTAGATTCCGAGTTATGATGTAGGCGCAGTAGATTCCGAGTTATGATGTAGGCGCAGTAGATTCCGAGTTAGATTCCGAGTTATGATGTAGGTGCAGTAGATTCCGAGTTATGATGTAGGCGCAGTAGATTCCGAGTTAGATTCCGAGTTATGATGTAGGCGCAGTAGATTCCGAGTTAGATTCCGAGTTATGATAGAGGCGCAGTAGATTCCGAGTTATGATGTAGGCGCAGTAGATTCCGAGTTATGATGTAGGCGCAGTAGATTCAGGGTTAGATTCCGAGTTATGATGTAGGCGCAGTAGATTCCGAGTTAGATTCCGAGTTATGATGTAGGCGCAGTAGATTCCGAGTTAGATTCCGAGTTATGATGTAGGCGCAGTAGATTCCGAGTTATGATGTAGGCGCAGTAGATTCCGAGTTATGATGTAGGCGCAGTAGATTCAGGGTTAGATTCCGAGTTATGATGTAGGCGCAGTAGATTCCGAGTTAGATTCCGAGTTATGATGTAGGCGCAGTAGATTCCGAGTTATGATGTAGGCGCAGTAGATTCCGAGTTATGATGTAGGCGCAGTAGATTCAGGGTTAGATTCCGAGTTATGATGTAGGCGCAGTAGATTCCGAGTTAGATTCCGAGTTATGATGTAGGCGCAGTAGATTCCGAGTTAGATTCCGAGTTATGATGTAGGCGCAGTAGATTCCGAGTTATGATGTAGGCGCAGTAGATTCCGAGTTATGTTGTAGGCGCAGTAGATTCAGGGTTAGATTCCGAGTTATGATGTAGGCGCAGTAGATTCCGAGTTAGATTCCGAGTTATGATGTAGGCGCAGTAGATTCCGAGTTAGATTCCGAGTTATGATGTAGGCGCAGTAGATTCCGAGTTATGATGTAGGCGCAGTAGATTCAGGGTTAGATTCCGAGTTATGATGTAGGCGCAGTAGATTCCGAGTTAGATTCCGAGTTATGATGTAGGCGCAGTAGATTCCGAGTTATGATGTAGGCGCAGTAGATTCCGAGTTAGATTCCGAGTTATGATGTAGGCGCAGTAGATTCCGAGTTAGATTCCGAGTTATGATGTAGGCGCAGTAGATTCCGAGTTATGATGTAGGCGCAGTACATTCCAAGTTATGATGTAGGCGCAGTAGATTCCGAGTTAGATTCCGAGTTATGATGTAGGCGCAGTAGATTCCGAGTTATGATGTAGGCGCAGTAGATTCCGAGTTATGATGTAGGTGCAGTAGATTCCGAGTTATGATGTAGGCGCAGTAGATTCCGAGTTATAATGTAGGCGCAGTAGATTCCGAGTTATGATGTAGGCGCAGTAGATTCCGAGTTATGATGTAGGCGCAGTAGATTCCGAGTTATGATGTAGGCGCAGTAGATTCCGAGTTAGATTCCGAGTTATGATGTAGGCGCAGTAGATTCCGAGTTATGATGTAGGCGCAGTAGATTCCGAGTTAGATTCCGAGTTATGATGTAGGTGCAGTAGATTCCGAGTTATGATGTAGGCGCAGTAGATTCCGAGTTAGATTCCGAGTTATGATGTAGGCGCAGTAGATTCCGAGTTAGATTCCGAGTTATGATAGAGGCGCAGTAGATTCCGAGTTATGATGTAGGCGCAGTAGATTCCGAGTTATGATGTAGGCGCAGTAGATTCAGGGTTAGATTCCGAGTTATGATGTAGGCGCAGTAGATTCCGAGTTAGATTCCGAGTTATGATGTAGGCGCAGTAGATTCCGAGTTAGATTCCGAGTTATGATGTAGGCGCAGTAGATTCCGAGTTATTATGTAGGCGCAGTAGATTCCGAGTTATGATGTAGGCGCAGTAGATTCAGGGTTAGATTCCGAGTTATGATGTAGGCGCAGTAGATTCCGAGTTAGATTCCGAGTTATGATGTAGGCGCAGTAGATTCCGAGTTATGATGTAGGCGCAGTAGATTCCGAGTTATGATGTAGGCGCAGTAGATTCAGGGTTAGATTCCGAGTTATGATGTAGGCGCAGTAGATTCCGAGTTAGATTCCGAGTTATGATGTAGGCGCAGTAGATTCCGAGTTAGATTCCGAGTTATGATGTAGGCGCAGTAGATTCCGAGTTATGATGTAGGCGCAGTAGATTCCGAGTTATGTTGTAGGCGCAGTAGATTCAGGGTTAGATTCCGAGTTATGATGTAGGCGCAGTAGATTCCGAGTTAGATTCCGAGTTATGATGTAGGCGCAGTAGATTCCGAGTTAGATTCCGAGTTATGATGTAGGCGCAGTAGATTCCGAGTTATGATGTAGGCGCAGTAGATTCAGGGTTAGATTCCGAGTTATGATGTAGGCGCAGTAGATTCCGAGTTAGATTCCGAGTTATGATGTAGGCGCAGTAGATTCCGAGTTATTATGTAGGCGCAGTAGATTCCGAGTTATGATGTAGGCGCAGTAGATTCCGAGTTAGATTCCGAGTTATGATGTAGGCGCAGTAGATTCCGAGTTATGATGTAGGCGCAGTAGATTCCGAGTTATGATGTAGGCGCAGTAGATACCGAGTTAGATTCCGAGTTATGATGTAGGCGCAGTAGATTCCGAGTTATGATGTAGGCGCAGGAGATTCCGAGTTAGATTCCGAGTTATGATGTAGGCGCAGTAGATTCCGAGTAATGATGTTGGCGCAGTAGATTCCGAGTTATGATGTAGGCGCAGTAGATTCTGAGTTATGATGTTGGCGCAGTAGATTCCGAGTTAGAATCCGAGTTATGATGTAGGCGCAGTAGATTCCGAGTTATGATGTAGGCGCAGTACATTCCGAGTTATGATGTAGGCGCAGTAGATTCCGAGTTATGATGTAGGCGCAGTAGATTCCGAGTTATGATGTAGGCGTAGTAGATTCTGAGTTATGATGTTGGCGCAGTAGATTCCGAGTTAGATTCCGAGTTATGATGTAGGCGCAGTAGATTCCGAGTTATGATGTAGGCGCAGTACATTCCAAGTTATGATGTAGGCGCAGTAGATTCCGAGTTAGATTCCGAGTTATGATGTAGGCGCAGTAGATTCCGAGTTATGATGTAGGCGCAGTAGATTCCGAGTTATGATGTAGGTGCAGTAGATTCCGAGTTATGATGTAGGCGCAGTAGATTCCGAGTTATAATGTAGGCGCAGTAGATTCCGAGTTATGATGTAGGCGCAGTAGATTCCGAGTTATGATGTAGGCGCAGTAGATTCCGAGTTAGATTCCGAGTTATGATGTAGGCGCAGTAGATTCCGAGTTATGATGTAGGCGCAGTAGATTCCGAGTTAGATTCCGAGTTATGATGTAGGTGCAGTAGATTCCGAGTTATGATGTAGGCGCAGTAGATTCCGAGTTAGATTCCGAGTTATGATGTAGGCGCAGTAGATTCCGAGTTAGATTCCGAGTTATGATAGAGGCGCAGTAGATTCCGAGTTATGATGTAGGCGCAGTAGATTCCGAGTTATGATGTAGGCGCAGTAGATTCAGGGTTAGATTCCGAGTTATGATGTAGGCGCAGTAGATTCCGAGTTAGATTCCGAGTTATGATGTAGGCGCAGTAGATTCCGAGTTAGATTCCGAGTTATGATGTAGGCGCAGTAGATTCCGAGTTATGATGTAGGCGCAGTAGATTCCGAGTTATGATGTAGGCGCAGTAGATTCAGGGTTAGATTCCGAGTTATGATGTAGGCGCAGTAGATTCCGAGTTAGATTCCGAGTTATGATGTAGGCGCAGTAGATTCCGAGTTATGATGTAGGCGCAGTAGATTCAGGGTTAGATTCCGAGTTATGATGTAGGCGCAGTAGATTCCGAGTTAGATTCCGAGTTATGATGTAGGCGCAGTAGATTCCGAGTTAGATTCCGAGTTATGATGTAGGCGCAGTAGATTCCGAGTTATGATGTAGGCGCAGTAGATTCCGAGTTATGTTGTAGGCGCAGTAGATTCAGGGTTAGATTCCGAGTTATGATGTAGGCGCAGTAGATTCCGAGTTAGATTCCGAGTTATGATGTAGGCGCAGTAGATTCCGAGTTAGATTCCGAGTTATGATGTAGGCGCAGTAGATTCCGAGTTATGATGTAGGCGCAGTAGATTCAGGGTTAGATTCCGAGTTATGATGTAGGCGCAGTAGATTCCGAGTTAGATTCCGAGTTATGATGTAGGCGCAGTAGATTCCGAGTTATTATGTAGGCGCAGTAGATTCCGAGTTATGATGTAGGTGCAGTAGATTCCGAGTTAGATTCCGAGTTATGATGTAGGCGCAGTAGATTCCGAGTTATGATGTAGGCGCAGTAGATTCCGAGTTATGATGTAGGCGCAGTAGATACCGAGTTAGATTCCGAGTTATGATGTAGGCGCAGTAGATTCCGAGTTAGATTCCGAGTTATGTTGTAGGCGCAGTAGATTCCGAGTTATGATGTAGGCGCAGTAGATTCAGGGTTAGATTCCGAGTTATGATGTAGGCGCAGTAGATTCCGAGTTAGATTCCGAGTTATGATGTAGGCGCAGTAGATTCCGAGTTAGATTCCGAGTTATGATGTAGGCGCAGTAGATTCCGAGTTATGATGTAGGCGCAGTAGATTCCGAGTTATGATGTAGGCGCAGTAGATTCAGGGTTAGATTCCGAGTTATGATGTAGGCGCAGTAGATTCCGAGTTAGATTCCGAGTTATGATGTAGGCGCAGTAGATTCCGAGTTATGATGTAGGCGCAGTAGATTCCGAGTTATGATGTAGGCGCAGTAGATTCAGGGTTAGATTCCGAGTTATGATGTAGGCGCAGTAGATTCCGAGTTAGATTCCGAGTTATGATGTAGGCGCAGTAGATTCCGAGTTAGATTCCGAGTTATGATGTAGGCGCAGTAGATTCCGAGTTATGATGTAGGCGCAGTAGATTCCGAGTTATGTTGTAGGCGCAGTAGATTCAGGGTTAGATTCCGAGTTATGATGTAGGCGCAGTAGATTCCGAGTTAGATTCCGAGTTATGATGTAGGCGCAGTAGATTCCGAGTTAGATTCCGAGTTATGATGTAGGCGCAGTAGATTCCGAGTTATGATGTAGGCGCAGTAGATTCCGAGTTATGATGTAGGCGCAGTAGATTCAGGGTTAGATTCCGAGTTATGATGTAGGCGCAGTAGATTCCGAGTTAGATTCCGAGTTATGATGTAGGCGCAGTAGATTCCGAGTTATTATGTAGGCGCAGTAGATTCCGAGTTATGATGTAGGTGCAGTAGATTCCGAGTTAGATTCCGAGTTATGATGTAGGCGCAGTAGATTCCGAGTTATGATGTAGGCGCAGTAGATTCCGAGTTATGATGTAGGCGCAGTAGATACCGAGTTAGATTCCGAGTTATGATGTAGGCGCAGTAGATTCCGAGTTAGATTCCGAGTTATGTTGTAGGCGCAGTAGATTCCGAGTTAGATTCCGAGTTATGATGTAGGCGCAGTAGATTCCGAGTTAGATTCCGAGTTATGATGTAGGCGCAGTAGATTCCGAGTTATGATGTAGGCGCAGTAGATTCCGAGTTATGATGTAGGCGCAGTAGATTCCGAGTTAGATTCCGAGTTATGATGTAGGCGCAGTAGATTCCGAGTTATGATGTAGGCGCAGTAGATTCCGAGTTATGATGTAGGCACAGTAGATTCAGGGTTAGATGCTGAGTTATGATGTAGGCGCAGTAGATTCCGAGTTATGATGTAGGCGCAGTAGATTCCGAGTTAGATTCCGAGTTATGATGTAGGCGCAGTAGATTCCGAGTTATGATGTAGGCGCAGTAGATTCCGAGTTAGATTCCGAGTTATGATGTAGGCGCAGTAGATTCCGAGTTAGATTCCGAGTTATGATAGAGGCGCAGTAGATTCCGAGTTATGATGTAGGCGCAGTAGATTCCGAGTTATGATGTAGGCGCAGTAGATTCAGGGTTAGATTCCGAGTTATGATGTAGGCGCAGTAGATTCCGAGTTAGATTCCGAGTTATGATGTAGGCGCAGTAGATTCCGAGTTAGATTCCGAGTTATGATGTAGGCGCAGTAGATTCCGAGTTATGATGTAGGCGCAGTAGATTCAGGGTTAGATTCCGAGTTATGATGTAGGCGCAGTAGATTCCGAGTTAGATTCCGAGTTATGATGTAGGCGCAGTAGATTCCGAGTTATGATGTAGGCGCAGTAGATTCCGAGTTATGATGTAGGCGCAGTAGATTCCGAGTTAGATTCCGAGTTATGATGTAGGCGCAGTAGATTCTGAGTTATGATGTTGGCGCAGTAGATTCCGAGTTATGATGTAGGCGCAGTAGATTCCGAGTTAGATTCCGAGTTATGATGTAGGCGCAGTAGATTCCGAGTTATGATGTAGGCGCAGTAGATTCCGAGTTAGATTCCGAGTTATGTTGTAGGCGCAGTAGATTCCGAGTTAGATTCCGAGTTATGATGTAGGCGCAGTAGATTCCGAGTTATGATGTAGGCGCAGTAGATTCCGAGTTATGATGTAGGCGCAGTAGATTCAGGGTTAGATTCCGAGTTATGATGTAGGCGCAGTAGATTCCGAGTTAGATTCCGAGTTATGATGTAGGCGCAGTAGATTCCGAGTTATTATGTATGCGCAGTAGATTCCGAGTTATGATGTAGGCGCAGTAGATTCCGAGTTAGATTCCGAGTTATGATGTAGGCGCAGTAGATTCCGAGTTAGATTCCGAGTTATGATGTAGGCGCAGTAGATTCCGAGTTAGATTCCGAGTTATGATGTAGGCGCAGTAGATTCCGAGTTAGATTCCGAGTTATGATGTAGGCGCAGGAGATTCCGAGTTAGATTCCGAGTTATGATGTAGGCGCAGTAGATTCCGAGTTATGATGTAGGCGCAGTAGATTCCGAGTTAGATTCCGAGTTATGATGTAGGCGCAGTAGATTCCGAGTTATGATGTAGGCGCAGTAGATTCCGAGTTATGATGTAGGCGCAGTAGATTCTGAGTTATGATGTTGGCGCAGTAGATTCCGAGTTAGATTCCGAGTTATGATGTAGGCGCAGTAGATTCCGAGTTATGATGTAGGCGCAGTAGATTCCGAGTTAGATTCCGAGTTATGATGTAGGCACAGTAGATTCCGAGTTATGATGTAGGCGCAGTAGATTCCGAGTTATGATGTAGGCGCAGTAGATTCCGAGTTATGATGTAGGGGCAGTAGATTCCGAGTTATGATGTAGGCGCAGTAGATTCCGAGTTATGATGTAGGCACAGTAGATTCAGGGTTAGATGCTGAGTTATGATGTAGGCGCAGTAGATTCCGAGTTATGATGTAGGCGCAGTAGATTCCGAGTTAGATTCCGAGTTATGATGTAGGCGCAGTAGATTCCGAGTTATGATGTAGGCGCAGTAGATTCCGAGTTAGATTCCGAGTTATGATGTAGGCGCAGTAGATTCCGAGTTAGATTCCGAGTTATGATGTAGGCGCAGTAGATTCCGAGTTATGATGTAGGCGCAGTAGATTCCGAGTTAGATTCCGAGTTATGATGTAGGCGCAGTAGATTCCGAGTTAGATTCCGAGTTATGATGTAGGCGCAGTAGATTCCGAGTTATGATGTAGGCGCAGCAGATTCCGAGTTAGATTCCGAGTTATGATGTAGGCGCAGTAGATTCCGAGTTATGATGTAGGCACAGTAGATTCAGGGTTAGATGCTGAGTTATGATGTAGGCGCAGTAGATTCCGAGTTATGATGTAGGCGCAGTAGATTCCGAGTTAGATTCCGAGTTATGATGTAGGCGCAGTAGATTCCGAGTTATGATGTAGGCGCAGTAGATTCCGAGTTAGATTCCGAGTTATGATGTAGGCGCAGTAGATTCCGAGTTAGATTCCGAGTTATGATGTAGGCGCAGTAGATTCCGAGTTATGATGTAGGCGCAGTAGATTCCGAGTTATGATGTAGGCGCAGTAGATTCAGGGTTAGATTCCGAGTTATGATGTAGGCGCAGTAGATTCCGAGTTAGATTCCGAGTTATGATGTAGGCGCAGTAGATTCCGAGTTATGATGTAGGCGCCGTAGATTCCGAGTTATGATGTAGGCGCAGTAGATTCCGAGTTAGATTCCGAGTTATGATGTAGGCGCAGTAGATTCCGAGTTAGATTCCGAGTTATGATGTAGGCGCAGTAGATTCCGAGTTAGATTCCGAGTTATGATGTAGGCGCAGTAGATTCCGAGTTATGATGTAGGCGCAGTAGATTCCGAGTTAGATTCCGAGTTATGATGTAGGCGCAGTAGATTCCAAGTTATGATGTAGGCGCAGTAGATTCCGAGTTAGATTCCGAGTTATGATGTAGGCGCAGTATATTCCGAGTTATGATGTAGGCGCAGTAGATTCCGAGTTAGATTCCGAGTTATGATGTAGGCGCAGTAGATTCCGAGTTAGATTCCGAGTTATGATGTAGGCGCAGTAGATTCCGAGTTATGATGTTGGCGCAGTAGATTCCGAGTTATGATGTAGGCGCAGTAGATTCTGAGTTATGATGTTGGCGCAGTAGATTCCGAGTTAGAATCCGAGTTATGATGTAGGCGCATTAGATTCCGAGTTATGATGTTGGCGCAGTAGATTCCGAGTTAGATTCCGAGTTATGATGTAGGCGCAGTAGATTCCGAGTTATGATGTAGGCGCAGTACATTCCGAGTTATGATGTAGGCGCAGTAGATTCTGAGTTATGATGTAGGCGCAGTACATTCCGAGTTATGATGTAGGCGCAGTAGATTCCGAGTTATGATGTAGGCGCAGTACATTCCGAGTTATGATGTAGGCGCAGTAGATTCCGAGTTATGATGTAGGCGCAGTACATTCCGAGTTATGATGTAGGCGCAGTAGATTCTGAGTTAGATTCCGAGTTATGATGTAGGCACAGTAGATTCCGAGTTATGATGTAGGCGCAGTAGATTCCGAGTTATGATGTAGGCGCAGTAGATTCCGAGTTATGATGTAGGTGCAGTAGATTCCGAGTTATGATGTAGGCGCAGTAGATTCCTAGTTTTGATGTAGGCGCAGTAGATTCCGAGTTATGATGTAGGCGCAGTAGATTCCGAGTTATGATGTAGGCGCAGTAGATTCCGAGTTAGATTCCGAGTTATGATGTAGGCGCAGTAGATTCCGAGTTATGATGTAGGCGCAGTAGATTCCGAGTTAGATTCCGAGTTATGATGTAGGCGCAGTAGATTCTGAGTTATGATGTAGGCGCAGTAGATTCCGAGTTATGATGTAGGCGCAGTAGATTCCGGGTTAGATTCCGAGTTATGATGTAGGCGCAGTAGATTCCGAGTTATGATGTAGGCGCAGTAGATTCAGGGTTAGATTCCGAGTTATGATGTAGGCGCAGTAGATTCCGAGTTAGATTCCGAGTTATGATGTAGGCGCAGTAGATTCCGAGTTATGATGTAGGCGCAGTAGATTCCGAGTTAAATTCCGAGTTATGATGTAGGCGCAGTAGATTCCGAGTTAGATTCCGAGTTATGATGTAGGCGCAGTAGATTCCGAGTTAGATTCCGAGTTATGATGTAGGCGCAGTAGATTCCGAGTTAGATTCCGAGTTATGATGTAGGCGCAGCAGATTCCGAGTTATGATGTAGGCGCAGTAGATTCCGAGTTAGATTCCGAGTTATGATGTACGCGCAGTAGATTTCGAGTTAGATTCCGAGTTATGATGTAGGCGCAGTAGATTCCGAGTTATGATGTAGGCGCAGTAGATTCCGAGTTATGATGTAGGCGCAGTAGATTCCGAGTTAGATTCCGAGTTATGATGTAGGCGCAGTAGATTCCGAGTTAGATTCCGAGTTATGATGTAGGCGCAGTAGATTCCGAGTTAGATTCCGAGTTATGATGTAGGCGCAGTAGATTCCGAGTTAGATTCCGAGTTATGATGTAGGCGCAGGAGATTCCGAGTTAGATTCCGAGTTATGATGTAGGCGCAGTAGATTCCGAGTTATGATGTAGGCGCAGTAGATTCCGAGTTAGATTCCGAGTTATGATGTAGGCGCAGTAGATTCCGAGTTATGATGTAGGCGCAGTAGATTCCGAGTTATGATGTAGGCGCAGTAGATTCTGAGTTATGATGTTGGCGCAGTAGATTCCGAGTTAGATTCCGAGTTATGATGTAGGCGCAGTAGATTCCGATTTATGATGTAGGCGCAGTAGATTCCGAGTTATGATGTAGGCGCAGTAGATTCCGAGTTAGATTCCGAGTTATGATGTAGGCACAGTAGATTCCGAGTTATGATGTTGGCGCAGTAGATTCCGAGTTATGATGTAGGCGCAGTAGATTCCGGGTTATGATGTTGGGGCAGTAGATTCCGAGTTATGATGTAGGCGCAGTAGATTCCGAGTTAGATTCCGAGTTATGATGTAGGCGCAGTAGATTCCGAGTTATGATGTAGGCGCAGTAGATTCCGAGTTATGATGTAGGCGCAGTAGATTCTGAGTTTGATGTTGGCGCAGTAGATTCCGAGTTAGATTCCGAGTTATGATGTAGGCGCAGTAGATTCCGAGTTATGATGTAGGCGCAGTAGATTCCGAGTTATGATGTAGGCGCAGTAGATTTCGAGTTATGATGTAGGCGCAGTAGATTCCGAGTTATGATGTAGGCGCAGTACATTCCGAGTTATGATGTAGGCGCAGTAGATTCCGAGTTAGATTCCGAGTTATGATGTAGGCACAGTAGATTCCGAGTTATGATGTAGGCGCAGTAAATTCCGAGTTATGATGTAGGTGCACTAGATTCCGAGTTATGATGTAGGCGCAGTAGATTCCGAGTTATGATGTAGGCGCAGTACATTCCGAGTTATGATGTAGGCGCAGTAGGTTCCGAGTTAGATTCCGAGTTATGATGTAGGCACAGTAGATTCCGAGTTAGATTCCGAGTTATGATGTAGGCGCAGTAGATTCCGAGTTAGATTCCGAGTTATGATGTAGGCGCAGTAGATTCCGAGTTATGATGTAGTCGCGGTAGATTCCGAGTTAGATTCCGAGTTATGATGTAGGCGCAGTAGATTCCGAGTTATAATGTAGGCGCAGTAGATTCCGAGTTATGATGTAGGCGCAGTAGATTCCGAGTTATGATGTAGGCGCAGTAGATTCCGAGTTAGATTCCGAGTTATGATGTAGGCGCAGTAGATTCCGAGTTATGATGTAGGCGCAGTAGATTCCGAGTTAGATTCCGAGTTATGATGTAGGCGCAGTAGATTCCGAGTTAGATTCCGAGTTATGATGTAGGCGCAGTAGATTCCGAGTTAGATTCCGAGTTATGATGTAGGCGCAGTAGATTCCGAGTTATGATGTAGGCGCAGTAGATTCCGAGTTAGATTCCGAGTTATGTTGTAGGCGGAGTAGATTCCAAGTTATGATGTAGGCGCAGTAGATTCCGAGTTAGATTCCGAGTTATGATGTAGGCGCAGTAGATTCCGAGTTATGATGTAGGCGCAGTAGATTCCGAGTTATGATGTAGGCGCAGTAGATTCCGGGTTATGATGTAGGGGCAGTAGATTCCGAGTTATGATGTAGGCGCAGTAGATTCCGAGTTAGATTCCGAGTTATGATGTAGGCGCAGTAGATTCCGAGTTATGATGTAGGCGCAGTAGATTCCGAGTTATGATGTAGGCGCAGTAGATTCTGAGTTTGATGTTGGCGCAGTAGATTCCGAGTTAGATTCCGAGTTATGATGTAGGCGCAGTAGATTCCGAGTTATGATGTAGGCGCAGTAGATTCCGAGTTATGATGTAGGCGCAGTAGATTTCGAGTTATGATGTAGGCGCAGTAGATTCCGAGTTATGATGTAGGCGCAGTACATTCCGAGTTATGATGTAGGCGCAGTAGATTCCGAGTTAGATTCCGAGTTATGATGTAGGCACAGTAGATTCCGAGTTATGATGTAGGCGCAGTAAATTCCGAGTTATGATGTAGGTGCACTAGATTCCGAGTTATGATGTAGGCGCAGTAGATTCCGAGTTATGATGTAGGCGCAGTAGATTCCGAGTTATGATGTAGGCGCAGTAGGTTCCGAGTTAGATTCCGAGTTATGATGTAGGCACAGTAGATTCCGAGTTAGATTCCGAGTTATGATGTAGGCGCAGTAGATTCCGAGTTATGATGTAGTCGCGGTAGATTCCGAGTTAGATTCCGAGTTATGATGTAGGCGCAGTAGATTCCGAGTTATAATGTAGGCGCAGTAGATTCCGAGTTATGATGTAGGCGCAGTAGATTCCGAGTTATGATGTAGGCGCAGTAGATTCCGAGTTTGATTCCGAGTTATGATGTAGGCGCAGTAGATTCCGAGTTATGATGTAGGCGCAGTAGATTCCGAGTTAGATTCCGAGTTATGATGTAGGCGCAGTAGATTCCGAGTTATGATGTAGGCGCAGAAGATTCCGAGTTAGATTCCGAGTTATGATGTAGGCGCAGTAGATTCCGAGTTAGATTCCGAGTTATGATGCAGGCGCAGTAGATTCCGAGTTAGATTCCGAGTTATGATGTAGGCGCAGTAGATTCCGAGTTATGATGTAGGCGCAGTAGATTCCGAGTTATGATGTAGGCGCAGTAGATTCCGAGTTAGATTCCGAGTTATGTTGTAGGCGCAGTAGATTCCGAGTTAGATTCCGAGTTATGATGTAGGCGCAGTAGATTCCGAGTTAGATTCCGAGTTATGATGTAGGCGCAGTAGATTCCGAGTTAGATTCCGAGTTATGATGTAGGCACAGTAGATTCCGAGTTAAGATGTAGGCGCAGTAGATTCCGAGTTAGATTCCGAGTTATGATGTAGGCGCAGTAGATTCCGAGTTAGATTCCGAGTTATGATGTAGGCGCAGTAGATTCCGAGTTAGATTCCGAGTTATGATGTAGGCGCAGTAGATTCCGAGTTATGATGTAGGCGCAGTAGATTCCGAGTTAGATTCCGAGTTATGATGTAGGCGCAGTATATTCCGAGTTATGATGTAGGCGCAGTAGATTCCGAGTTAGATTCCGAGTTATGATGTAGGCGCAGTAGATTCCGAGTTAGATTCCGAGTTATGATGTAGGCGCAGTAGATTCCGAGTTAGATTCCGAGTTATGATGTAGGCGCAGTAGATTCCGAGTTATGATGTAGGCGCAGTAGATTCCGAGTTAGATTCCGAGTTATGTTGTAGGCGGAGTAGATTCCAAGTTATGATGTAGGCGCAGTAGATTCCGAGTTAGATTCCGAGTTATGATGTAGGCACAGTAGATTCCGAGTTATGATGTAGGCGCAGTAGATTCCGAGTTAGATTCCGAGTTATGATTTAGGCGCAGTAGATTCCGAGTTAGATTCCGAGTTATGATGTAGGCGCAGTAGATTCCGAGTTATGATGTAGGCGCAGTAGATTCCGAGTTAGATTCCGAGTTATGATGTAGGCGCAGTAGATTCCGAGTTATGATGTAGGCACAGTAGATTCAGGGTTAGATGCTGAGTTATGATGTAGGCGCAGTAGATTCCGAGTTATGATGTAGGCGCAGTAGATTCCGAGTTATGATGTAGGCGCAGTAGATTCCGAGTTAGATTCCGAGTTATGATGTAGGCGCAGTAGATTCCGAGTTAGATTCCGAGTTATGATGTAGGCGCAGTAGATTCCGAGTTATGATGTAGGCGCAGTAGATTCAGGGTTAGATTCCGAGTTATGATGTAGGCGCAGTAGATTCCGAGTTAGATTCCGAGTTATGATGTAGGCGCAGTAGATTCCGAGTTATGATGTAGGCGCAGTAGATTCCGAGTTATGATGTAGGCGCAGTAGATTCCGAGTTAGATTCCGAGTTATGATGTAGGCGCAGTAGATTCCGAGTTAGATTCCGAGTTATGATGTAGGCGCAGTAGATTCCGAGTTAGATTCCGAGTTATGATGTAGGCGCAGTAGATTCCGAGTTAGATTCCTAGTTTTGATGTAGGCGCAGTAGATTCCGAGTTATGATGTAGGCGCAGTAGATTCCGGGTTATGATGTAGGCGCAGTAGATTCCGAGTTAGATTCCGAGTTATGATGTAGGCACAGTAGATTCCGAGTTATGATGTAGGTGCAGTAGATTCCGAGTTATGATGTAGGCGCAGTAGATTCCGGGTTATGATGTAGGGGCAGTAGATTCCGAGTTATGATGTAGGCGCAGTAGATTCCGAGTTAGATTCCGAGTTATGATGTAGGCGCAGTAGATTCCGAGTTATGATGTAGGCGCAGTAGATTCCGAGTTATGATGTAGGCGCAGTAGATTCTGAGTTTGATGTTGGCGCAGTAGATTCCGAATTAGATTCCGAGTTATGATGTAGGCGCAGTAGATTCCGAGTTATGATGTAGGCGCAGTAAATTCCGAGTTATGATGTAGGTGCACTAGATTCCGAGTTATGATGTAGGCGCAGTAGATTCCGAGTTATGATGTAGGCGCAGTAGATTCCGAGTTATGATGTAGGCGCAGTACATTCCGAGTTATGATGTAGGCGCAGTACATTCCGAGTTATGATGTAGGCGCAGTAGGTTCCGAGTTAGATTCCGAGTTATGATGTAGGCACAGTAGATTCCGAGTTAGATTCCGAGTTATGATGTAGGCGCAGTAGATTCCGAGTTAGATTCCGAGTTATGATGTAGGCGCAGTAGATTCCGAGTTATAATGTAGGCGCAGTAGATTCCGAGTTATGATGTAGGCGCAGTAGATTCCGAGTTATGATGTAGGCGCAGTAGATTCCGAGTTATGATGTAGGCGCAGTAGATTCCGAGTTAGATTCCGAGTTATGATGTAGGCGCAGTAGATTCCGAGTTATGATGTAGGCGCAGTAGATTCCGAGTTAGATTCCGAGTTATGATGTAGGCGCAGTAGATTCCGAGTTATGATGTAGGCGCAGTAGATTCCGAGTTACATTCCGAGTTATGATGTAGGCGCAGTAGATTCCGAGTTAGATTCCGAGTTATGATGCAGGCGCAGTAGATTCCGAGTTAGATTCCGAGTTATGATGTAGGCGCAGTAGATTCCGAGTTATGATGTAGGCGCAGTAGATTCCGAGTTATGATGTAGGCGCAGTAGATTCTGAGTTTGATGTTGGCGCAGTAGATTCCGAGTTAGATTCCGAGTTATGATGTAGGCGCAGTAGATTCCGAGTTATGATGTAGGCGCAGTAGATTCCGAGTTATGATGTAGGCGCAGTATATTCCGAGTTATGATGTAGGCGCAGTAGATTCCGAGTTAGATTCCGAGTTATGATGTAGGCGCAGTAGATTCCGAGTTAGATTCCGAGTTATGATGTAGGCGCAGTAGATTCCGAGTTATGATGTAGGCGCAGTAGATTCCGAGTTAGATTCCGAGTTATGATGTAGGCGCAGTAGATTCCGAGTTAGATTCCGAGTTATGATGTAGGCGCAGTAGATTCCGAGTTAGATTCCGAGTTATGATGTAGGCGCAGTAGATTCCGAGTTAGATTCCGAGTTATGATGTAGGCGCAGGAGATTCCGAGTTAGATTCCGAGTTATGATGTAGGCGCAGTAGATTCCGAGTTATGATGTAGGCGCAGTAGATTCCGAGTTAGATTCCGAGTTATGATGTAGGCGCAGTAGATTCCGAGTTATGATGTAGGCGCAGTAGATTCCGAGTTATGATGTAGGCGCAGTAGATTCTGAGTTATGATGTTGGCGCAGTAGATTCCGAGTTAGATTCCGAGTTATGATGTAGGCGCAGTAGATTCCGAGTTATGATGTAGGCGCAGTAGATTCCGAGTTATGATGTAGGCGCAGTAGATTCCGAGTTAGATTCCGAGTTATGATGTAGGCACAGTAGATTCCGAGTTATGATGTTGGCGCAGTAGATTCCGAGTTATGATGTAGGCGCAGTAGATTCCGGGTTATGATGTTGGGGCAGTAGATTCCGAGTTATGATGTAGGCGCAGTAGATTCCGAGTTAGATTCCGAGTTATGATGTAGGCGCAGTAGATTCCGAGTTATGATGTAGGCGCAGTAGATTCCGAGTTATGATGTAGGCGCAGTAGATTCTGAGTTTGATGTTGGCGCAGTAGATTCCGAGTTAGATTCCGAGTTATGATGTAGGCGCAGTAGATTCCGAGTTATGATGTAGGCGCAGTAGATTCCGAGTTATGATGTAGGCGCAGTAGATTTCGAGTTATGATGTAGGCGCAGTAGATTCCGAGTTATGATGTAGGCGCAGTACATTCCGAGTTATGATGTAGGCGCAGTAGATTCCGAGTTAGATTCCGAGTTATGATGTAGGCACAGTAGATTCCGAGTTATGATGTAGGCGCAGTAAATTCCGAGTTATGATGTAGGTGCACTAGATTCCGAGTTATGATGTAGGCGCAGTAGATTCCGAGTTATGATGTAGGCGCAGTACATTCCGAGTTATGATGTAGGCGCAGTAGGTTCCGAGTTAGATTCCGAGTTATGATGTAGGCACAGTCGATTCCGAGTTAGATTCCGAGTTATGATGTAGGCGCAGTAGATTCCGAGTTAGATTCCGAGTTATGATGTAGGCGCAGTAGATTCCGAGTTATGATGTAGTCGCGGTAGATTCCGAGTTAGATTCCGAGTTATGATGTAGGCGCAGTAGATTCCGAGTTATAATGTAGGCGCAGTAGATTCCGAGTTATGATGTAGGCGCAGTAGATTCCGAGTTATGATGTAGGCGCAGTAGATTCCGAGTTAGATTCCGAGTTATGATGTAGGCGCAGTAGATTCCGAGTTATGATGTAGGCGCAGTAGATTCCGAGTTAGATTCCGAGTTATGATGTAGGCGCAGTAGATTCCGAGTTAGATTCCGAGTTATGATGTAGGCGCAGTAGATTGCGAGTTAGATGCCGAGTTATGATGTAGGCGCAGTAAATTCCGAGTTATGATGTAGGCGCAGTAGATTCCGAGTTAGATTCCGAGTTATGTTGTAGGCGGAGTAGATTCCAAGTTATGATGTAGGCGCAGTAGATTCCGAGTTAGATTCCGAGTTATGATGTAGGCGCAGTAGATTCCGAGTTATGATGTAGGCGCAGTAGATTCCGAGTTATGATGTAGGCGCAGTAGATTCCGGGTTATGATGTAGGGGCAGTAGATTCCGAGTTATGATGTAGGCGCAGTAGATTCCGAGTTAGATTCCGAGTTATGATGTAGGCGCAGTAGATTCTGAGTTATGATGTAGGCGCAGTAGATTCCGAGTTATGATGTAGGCGCAGTAGATTCTGAGTTTGATGTTGGCGCAGTAGATTACGAGTTAGATTCCGAGTTATGATGTAGGCGCAGTAGATTCCGAGTTATGATGTAGGCGCAGTAGATTCCGAGTTATGATGTAGGCGCAGTAGATTTCGAGTTATGATGTAGGCGCAGTAGATTCCGAGTTATGATGTAGGCGCAGTACATTCCGAGTTATGATGTAGGCGCAGTAGATTCCGAGTTAGATTCCGAGTTATGATGTAGGCACAGTAGATTCCGAGTTATGATGTAGGCGCAGTAAATTCCGAGTTATGATGTAGGTGCACTAGATTCCGAGTTATGATGTAGGCGCAGTAGATTCCGAGTTATGATGTAGGCGCAGTAGATTCCGAGTTATGATGTAGGCGCAGTAGGTTCCGAGTTAGATTCCGAGTTATGATGTAGGCACAGTAGATTCCGAGTTAGATTCCGAGTTATGATGTAGGCGCAGTAGATTCCGAGTTATGATGTAGTCGCGGTAGATTCCGAGTTAGATTCCGAGTTATGATGTAGGCGCAGTAGATTCCGAGTTATAATGTAGGCGCAGTAGATTCCGAGTTATGATGTAGGCGCAGTAGATTCCGAGTTATGATGTAGGCGCAGTAGATTCCGAGTTAGATTCCGAGTTATGATGTAGGCGCAGTAGATTCCGAGTTATGATGTAGGCGCAGTAGATTCCGAGTTAGATTCCGAGTTATGATGTAGGCGCAGTAGATTCCGAGTTATGATGTAGGCGCGGAAGATTCCGAGTTAGATTCCGAGTTATGATGTAGGCGCAGTAGATTCCGAGTTAGATTCCGAGTTATGATGCAGGCGCAGTAGATTCCGAGTTAGATTCCGAGTTATGATGTAGGCGCAGTAGATTCCGAGTTATGATGTAGGCGCAGTAGATTCCGAGTTATGATGTAGTCGCGGTAGATTCCGAGTTAGATTCCGAGTTATGATGTAGGCGCAGTAGATTCCGAGTTATAATGTAGGCGCAGTAGATTCCGAGTTATGATGTAGGCGCAGTAGATTCCGAGTTATGATGTAGGCGCAGTAGATTCCGAGTTAGATTCCGAGTTATGATGTAGGCGCAGTAGATTCCGAGTTATGATGTAGGCGCAGTAGATTCCGAGTTAGATTCCGAGTTATGATGTAGGCGCAGTAGATTCCGAGTTAGATTCCGAGTTATGATGTAGGCGCAGTAGATTCCGAGTTAGATTCCGAGTTATGATGTAGGCGCAGTAGATTCCGAGTTATGATGTAGGCGCAGTAGATTCCGAGTTAGATTCCGAGTTATGTTGTAGGCGGAGTAGATTCCAAGTTATGATGTAGGCGCAGTAGATTCCGAGTTAGATTCCGAGTTATGATGTAGGCGCAGTAGATTCCGAGTTATGATGTAGGCGCAGTAGATTCCGAGTTATGATGTAGGCGCAGTAGATTCCGGGTTATGATGTAGGGGCAGTAGATTCCGAGTTATGATGTAGGCGCAGTAGATTCCGAGTTAGATTCCGAGTTATGATGTAGGCGCAGTAGATTCCGAGTTATGATGTAGGCGCAGTAGATTCCGAGTTATGATGTAGGCGCAGTAGATTCTGAGTTTGATGTTGGCGCAGTAGATTCCGAGTTAGATTCCGAGTTATGATGTAGGCGCAGTAGATTCCGAGTTATGATGTAGGCGCAGTAGATTCCGAGTTATGATGTAGGCGCAGTAGATTTCGAGTTATGATGTAGGCGCAGTAGATTCCGAGTTATGATGTAGGCGCAGTACATTCCGAGTTATGATGTAGGCGCAGTAGATTCCGAGTTAGATTCCGAGTTATGATGTAGGCACAGTAGATTCCGAGTTATGATGTAGGCGCAGTAAATTCCGAGTTATGATGTAGGTGCACTAGATTCCGAGTTATGATGTAGGCGCAGTAGATTCCGAGTTATGATGTAGGCGCAGTAGATTCCGAGTTATGATGTAGGCGCAGTAGGTTCCGAGTTAGATTCCGAGTTATGATGTAGGCACAGTAGATTCCGAGTTAGATTCCGAGTTATGATGTAGGCGCAGTAGATTCCGAGTTATGATGTAGTCGCGGTAGATTCCGAGTTAGATTCCGAGTTATGATGTAGGCGCAGTAGATTCCGAGTTATAATGTAGGCGCAGTAGATTCCGAGTTATGATGTAGGCGCAGTAGATTCCGAGTTATGATGTAGGCGCAGTAGATTCCGAGTTAGATTCCGAGTTATGATGTAGGCGCAGTAGATTCCGAGTTATGATGTAGGCGCAGTAGATTCCGAGTTAGATTCCGAGTTATGATGTAGGCGCAGTAGATTCCGAGTTATGATGTAGGCGCAGAAGATTCCGAGTTAGATTCCGAGTTATGATGTAGGCGCAGTAGATTCCGAGTTAGATTCCGAGTTATGATGCAGGCGCAGTAGATTCCGAGTTAGATTCCGAGTTATGATGTAGGCGCAGTAGATTCCGAGTTATGATGTAGGCGCAGTAGATTCCGAGTTATGATGTAGGCGCAGTAGATTCCGAGTTAGATTCCGAGTTATGTTGTAGGCGCAGTAGATTCCGAGTTAGATTCCGAGTTATGATGTAGGCGCAGTAGATTCCGAGTTAGATTCCGAGTAATGATGTAGGCGCAGTAGATTCCGAGTTAGATTCCGAGTTATGATGTAGGCACAGTAGATTCCGAGTTAAGATGTAGGCGCAGTAGATTCCGAGTTAGATTCCGAGTTATGATGTAGGCGCAGTAGATTCCGAGTTAGATTCCGAGTTATGATGTAGGCGCAGTAGATTCCGAGTTAGATTCCGAGTTATGATGTAGGCGCAGTAGATTCCGAGTTATGATGTAGGCGCAGTAGATTCCGAGTTAGATTCCGAGTTATGATGTAGGCGCAGTATATTCCGAGTTATGATGTAGGCGCAGTAGATTCCGAGTTAGATTCCGAGTTATGATGTAGGCGCAGTAGATTCCGAGTTAGATTCCGAGTTATGATGTAGGCGCAGTAGATTCCGAGTTAGATTCCGAGTTATGATGTAGGCGCAGTAGATTCCGAGTTATGATGTAGGCGCAGTAGATTCTGAGTTTGATGTTGGCGCAGTAGATTCCGAGTTAGATTCCGAGTTATGATGTAGGCGCAGTAGATTCCGAGTTATGATGTAGGCGCAGTAGATTCCGAGTTATGATGTAGGCGCAGTAGATTTCGAGTTATGATGTAGGCGCAGTAGATTCCGAGTTATGATGTAGGCGCAGTACATTCCGAGTTAGATTCCGAGTTATGATGTAGGCGCAGTAGATTCCGAGTTATGATGTAGGCGCAGTAGATTCCGAGTTATGATGTAGGCGCAGTAGATTCTGAGTTTGATGTTGGCGCAGTAGATTCCGAGTTAGATTCCGAGTTATGATGTAGGCGCAGTAGATTCCGAGTTATGATGTAGGCGCAGTAGATTCCGAGTTATGATGTAGGCGCAGTAGATTTCGAGTTATGATGTAGGCGCAGTAGATTCCGAGTTATGATGTAGGCGCAGTAGATTCCGAGTTATGATGTAGGCGCAGTAGATTTCGAGTTATGATGTAGGCGCAGTAGATTCCGAGTTATGATGTAGGCGCAGTACATTCCGAGTTATGATGTAGGCGCAGTAGATTCCGAGTTAGATTCCGAGTTATGATGTAGGCACAGTAGATTCCGAGTTATGATGTAGGCGCAGTAAATTCCGAGTTATGATGTAGGTGCACTAGATTCCGAGTTATGATGTAGGCGCAGTAGATTCCGAGTTATGATGTAGGCGCAGTACATTCCGAGTTATGATGTAGGCGCAGTAGGTTCCGAGTTAGATTCCGAGTTATGATGTAGGCACAGTAGATTCCGAGTTAGATTCCGAGTTATGATGTAGGCGCAGTAGATTCCGAGTTAGATTCCGAGTTATGATGTAGGCGCAGTAGATTCCGAGTTATGATGTAGTCGCGGTAGATTCCGAGTTAGATTCCGAGTTATGATGTAGGCGCAGTAGATTCCGAGTTATAATGTAGGCGCAGTAGATTCCGAGTTATGATGTAGGCGCAGTAGATTCCGAGTTATGATGTAGGCGCAGTAGATTCCGAGTTAGATTCCGAGTTATGATGTAGGCGCAGTAGATTCCGAGTTATGATGTAGGCGCAGTAGATTCCGAGTTAGATTCCGAGTTATGATGTAGGCGCAGTAGATTCCGAGTTAGATTCCGAGTTATGATGTAGGCGCAGTAGATTCCGAGTTAGATTCCGAGTTATGATGTAGGCGCAGTAGATTCCGAGTTATGATGTAGGCGCAGTAGATTCCGAGTTAGATTCCGAGTTATGTTGTAGGCGGAGTAGATTCCAAGTTATGATGTAGGCGCAGTAGATTCCGAGTTAGATTCCGAGTTATGATGTAGGCGCAGTAGATTCCGAGTTATGATGTAGGCGCAGTAGATTCCGAGTTATGATGTAGGCGCAGTAGATTCCGGGTTATGATGTAGGGGCAGTAGATTCCGAGTTATGATGTAGGCGCAGTAGATTCCGAGTTAGATTCCGAGTTATGATGTAGGCGCAGTAGATTCCGAGTTATGATGTAGGCGCAGTAGATTCCGAGTTAGATTCCGAGTTATGATGTAGGCGCAGTAGATTCCGAGTTAGATTCCGAGTTATGATGTAGGCGCAGTAGATTCCGAGTTATGATGTAGGCGCAGTAGATTCCGAGTTAGATTCCGAGTTATGATGTAGGCGCAGTAGATTCCGAGTTAGATTCCGAGTTATGATGTAGGCGCAGTAGATTCCGAGTTAGATTCCGAGTTATGATGTAGGCGCAGTAGATTCCGAGTTAGATTCCGAGTTATGATGTAGGCGCAGGAGATTCCGAGTTAGATTCCGAGTTATGATGTAGGCGCAGTAGATTCCGAGTTATGATGTAGGCGCACTAGATTCCGAGTTAGATTCCGAGTTATGATGTAGGCCCAGTAGATTCCGAGTTATGATGTAGGCGCAGTAGATTCCGAGTTATGATGTAGGCGCAGTAGATTCTGAGTTATGATGTTGGCGCAGTAGATTCCGAGTTAGATTCCGAGTTATGATGTAGGCGCAGTAGATTCCGAGTTATGATGTAGGCGCAGTAGATTCCGAGTTATGATGTAGGCGCAGTAGATTCCGAGTTAGATTCCGAGTTATGATGTAGGCACAGTAGATTCCGAGTTATGATGTTGGCGCAGTAGATTCCGAGTTATGATGTAGGCGCAGTAGATTCCGGGTTATGATGTTGGGGCAGTAGATTCCGAGTTATGATGTAGGCGCAGTAGATTCCGAGTTAGATTCCGAGTTATGATGTAGGCGCAGTAGATTCCGAGTTATGATGTAGGCGCAGTAGATTCCGAGTTATGATGTAGGCGCAGTAGATTCTGAGTTTGATGTTGGCGCAGTAGATTCCGAGTTAGATTCCGAGTTATGATGTAGGCGCAGTAGATTCCGAGTTATGATGTAGGCGCAGTAGATTCCGAGTTATGATGTAGGCGCAGTAGATTTCGAGTTATGATGTAGGCGCAGTAGATTCCGAGTTATGATGTAGGCGCAGTACATTCCGAGTTATGATGTAGGCGCAGTAGATTCCGAGTTAGATTCCGAGTTATGATGTAGGCACAGTAGATTCCGAGTTATGATGTAGGCGCAGTAAATTCCGAGTTATGATGTAGGTGCACTAGATTCCGAGTTATGATGTAGGCGCAGTAGATTCCGAGTTATGATGTAGGCGCAGTACATTCCGAGTTATGATGTAGGCGCAGTAGGTTCCGAGTTAGATTCCGAGTTATGATGTAGGCACAGTCGATTCCGAGTTAGATTCCGAGTTATGATGTAGGCGCAGTAGATTCCGAGTTAGATTCCGAGTTATGATGTAGGCGCAGTAGATTCCGAGTTATGATGTAGTCGCGGTAGATTCCGAGTTAGATTCCGAGTTATGATGTAGGCGCAGTAGATTCCGAGTTATAATGTAGGCGCAGTAGATTCCGAGTTATGATGTAGGCGCAGTAGATTCCGAGTTATGATGTAGGCGCAGTAGATTCCGAGTTAGATTCCGAGTTATGATGTAGGCGCAGTAGATTCCGAGTTATGATGTAGGCGCAGTAGATTCCGAGTTAGATTCCGAGTTATGATGTAGGCGCAGTAGATTCCGAGTTAGATTCCGAGTTATGATGTAGGCGCAGTAGATTCCGAGTTAGATTCCGAGTTATGATGTAGGCGCAGTAGATTCCGAGTTATGATGTAGGCGCAGTAGATTCCGAGTTAGATTCCGAGTTATGTTGTAGGCGGAGTAGATTCCAAGTTATGATGTAGGCGCAGTAGATTCCGAGTTAGATTCCGAGTTATGATGTAGGCGCAGTAGATTCCGAGTTATGATGTAGGCGCAGTAGATTCCGAGTTATGATGTAGGCGCAGTAGATTCCGGGTTATGATGTAGGGGCAGTAGATTCCGAGTTATGATGTAGGCGCAGTAGATTCCGAGTTAGATTCCGAGTTATGATGTAGGCGCAGTAGATTCCGAGTTATGATGTAGGCGCAGTAGATTCCGAGTTATGATGTAGGCGCAGTAGATTCTGAGTTTGATGTTGGCGCAGTAGATTCCGAGTTAGATTCCGAGTTATGATGTAGGCGCAGTAGATTCCGAGTTATGATGTAGGCGCAGTAGATTCCGAGTTATGATGTAGGCGCAGTAGATTTCGAGTTATGATGTAGGCGCAGTAGATTCCGAGTTATGATGTAGGCGCAGTACATTCCGAGTTATGATGTAGGCGCAGTAGATTCCGAGTTAGATTCCGAGTTATGATGTAGGCACAGTAGATTCCGAGTTATGATGTAGGCGCAGTAAATTCCGAGTTATGATGTAGGTGCACTAGATTCCGAGTTATGATGTAGGCGCAGTAGATTCCGAGTTATGATGTAGGCGCAGTAGATTCCGAGATATGATGTAGGCGCAGTAGGTTCCGAGTTAGATTCCGAGTTATGATGTAGGCACAGTAGATTCCGAGTTAGATTCCGAGTTATGATGTAGGCGCAGTAGATTCCGAGTTATGATGTAGTCGCGGTAGATTCCGAGTTAGATTCCGAGTTATGATGTAGGCGCAGTAGATTCCGAGTTATAATGTAGGCGCAGTAGATTCCGAGTTATGATGTAGGCGCAGTAGATTCCGAGTTATGATGTAGGCGCAGTAGATTCCGAGTTAGATTCCGAGTTATGATGTAGGCGCAGTAGATTCCGAGTTATGATGTAGGCGCAGTAGATTCCGAGTTAGATTCCGAGTTATGATGTAGGCGCAGTAGATTCCGAGTTATGATGTAGGCGCAGAAGATTCCGAGTTAGATTCCGAGTTATGATGTAGGCGCAGTAGATTCCGAGTTAGATTCCGAGTTATGATGCAGGCGCAGTAGATTCCGAGTTAGATTCCGAGTTATGATGTAGGCGCAGTAGATTCCGAGTTATGATGTAGGCGCAGTAGATTCCGAGTTATGATGTAGGCGCAGTAGATTCCGAGTTAGATTCCGAGTTATGATGTAGGCGCAGTAGATTCCGAGTTAGATTCCGAGTTATGATGTAGGCACAGTAGATTCCGAGTTATGATGTTGGCGCAGTAGATTCCGAGTTATGATGTAGGCGCAGTAGATTCCGGGTTATGATGTTGGGGCAGTAGATTCCGAGTTATGATGTAGGCGCAGTAGATTCCGAGTTAGATTCCGAGTTATGATGTAGGCGCAGTAGATTCCGAGTTATGATGTAGGCGCAGTAGATTCCGAGTTATGATGTAGGCGCAGTAGATTCTGAGTTTGATGTTGGCGCAGTAGATTCCGAGTTAGATTCCGAGTTATGATGTAGGCGCAGTAGATTCCGAGTTATGATGTAGGCGCAGTAGATTCCGAGTTATGATGTAGGCGCAGTAGATTTCGAGTTATGATGTAGGCGCAGTAGATTCCGAGTTATGATGTAGGCGCAGTACATTCCGAGTTATGATGTAGGCGCAGTAGATTCCGAGTTAGATTCCGAGTTATGATGTAGGCACAGTAGATTCCGAGTTATGATGTAGGCGCAGTAAATTCCGAGTTATGATGTAGGTGCACTAGATTCCGAGTTATGATGTAGGCGCAGTAGATTCCGAGTTATGATGTAGGCGCAGTACATTCCGAGTTATGATGTAGGCGCAGTAGGTTCCGAGTTAGATTCCGAGTTATGATGTAGGCACAGTCGATTCCGAGTTAGATTCCGAGTTATGATGTAGGCGCAGTAGATTCCGAGTTAGATTCCGAGTTATGATGTAGGCGCAGTAGATTCCGAGTTATGATGTAGTCGCGGTAGATTCCGAGTTAGATTCCGAGTTATGATGTAGGCGCAGTAGATTCCGAGTTATAATGTAGGCGCAGTAGATTCCGAGTTATGATGTAGGCGCAGTAGATTCCGAGTTATGATGTAGGCGCAGTAGATTCCGAGTTAGATTCCGAGTTATGATGTAGGCGCAGTAGATTCCGAGTTATGATGTAGGCGCAGTAGATTCCGAGTTAGATTCCGAGTTATGATGTAGGCGCAGTAGATTCCGAGTTAGATTCCGAGTTATGATGTAGGCGCAGTAGATTCCGAGTTAGATTCCGAGTTATGATGTAGGCGCAGTAGATTCCGAGTTATGATGTAGGCGCAGTAGATTCCGAGTTAGATTCCGAGTTATGTTGTAGGCGGAGTAGATTCCAAGTTATGATGTAGGCGCAGTAGATTCCGAGTTAGATTCCGAGTTATGATGTAGGCGCAGTAGATTCCGAGTTATGATGTAGGCGCAGTAGATTCCGAGTTATGATGTAGGCGCAGTAGATTCCGGGTTATGATGTAGGGGCAGTAGATTCCGAGTTATGATGTAGGCGCAGTAGATTCCGAGTTAGATTCCGAGTTATGATGTAGGCGCAGTAGATTCCGAGTTATGATGTAGGCGCAGTAGATTCCGAGTTATGATGTAGGCGCAGTAGATTCTGAGTTTGATGTTGGCGCAGTAGATTCCGAGTTAGATTCCGAGTTATGATGTAGGCGCAGTAGATTCCGAGTTATGATGTAGGCGCAGTAGATTCCGAGTTATGATGTAGGCGCAGTAGATTTCGAGTTATGATGTAGGCGCAGTAGATTCCGAGTTATGATGTAGGCGCAGTACATTCCGAGTTATGATGTAGGCGCAGTAGATTCCGAGTTAGATTCCGAGTTATGATGTAGGCACAGTAGATTCCGAGTTATGATGTAGGCGCAGTAAATTCCGAGTTATGATGTAGGTGCACTAGATTCCGAGTTATGATGTAGGCGCAGTAGATTCCGAGTTATGATGTAGGCGCAGTAGATTCCGAGTTATGATGTAGGCGCAGTAGGTTCCGAGTTAGATTCCGAGTTATGATGTAGGCACAGTAGATTCCGAGTTAGATTCCGAGTTATGATGTAGGCGCAGTAGATTCCGAGTTATGATGTAGTCGCGGTAGATTCCGAGTTAGATTCCGAGTTATGATGTAGGCGCAGTAGATTCCGAGTTATAATGTAGGCGCAGTAGATTCCGAGTTATGATGTAGGCGCAGTAGATTCCGAGTTATGATGTAGGCGCAGTAGATTCCGAGTTAGATTCCGAGTTATGATGTAGGCGCAGTAGATTCCGAGTTATGATGTAGGCGCAGTAGATTCCGAGTTAGATTCCGAGTTATGATGTAGGCGCAGTAGATTCCGAGTTATGATGTAGGCGCAGAAGATTCCGAGTTAGATTCCGAGTTATGATGTAGGCGCAGTAGATTCCGAGTTAGATTCCGAGTTATGATGCAGGCGCAGTAGATTCCGAGTTAGATTCCGAGTTATGATGTAGGCGCAGTAGATTCCGAGTTATGATGTAGGCGCAGTAGATTCCGAGTTATGATGTAGGCGCAGTAGATTCCGAGTTAGATTCCGAGTTATGTTGTAGGCGCAGTAGATTCCGAGTTAGATTCCGAGTTATGATGTAGGCGCAGTAGATTCCGAGTTAGATTCCGAGTAATGATGTAGGCGCAGTAGATTCCGAGTTAGATTCCGAGTTATGATGTAGGCACAGTAGATTCCGAGTTAAGATGTAGGCGCAGTAGATTCCGAGTTAGATTCCGAGTTATGATGTAGGCGCAGTAGATTCCGAGTTAGATTCCGAGTTATGATGTAGGCGCAGTAGATTCCGAGTTAGATTCCGAGTTATGATGTAGGCGCAGTAGATTCCGAGTTATGATGTAGGCGCAGTAGATTCCGAGTTAGATTCCGAGTTATGATGTAGGCGCAGTATATTCCGAGTTATGATGTAGGCGCAGTAGATTCCGAGTTAGATTCCGAGTTATGATGTAGGCGCAGTAGATTCCGAGTTAGATTCCGAGTTATGATGTAGGCGCAGTAGATTCCGAGTTAGATTCCGAGTTATGATGTAGGCGCAGTAGATTCCGAGTTATGATGTAGGCGCAGTAGATTCTGAGTTTGATGTTGGCGCAGTAGATTCCGAGTTAGATTCCGAGTTATGATGTAGGCGCAGTAGATTCCGAGTTATGATGTAGGCGCAGTAGATTCCGAGTTATGATGTAGGCGCAGTAGATTTCGAGTTATGATGTAGGCGCAGTAGATTCCGAGTTATGATGTAGGCGCAGTACATTTTGAGTTAGATTCCGAGTTATGATGTAGGCGCAGTAGATTCCGAGTTATGATGTAGGCGCAGTAGATTCCGAGTTATGATGTAGGCGCAGTAGATTCTGAGTTTGATGTTGGCGCAGTAGATTCCGAGTTAGATTCCGAGTTATGATGTAGGCGCAGTAGATTCCGAGTTATGATGTAGGCGCAGTAGATTCCGAGTTATGATGTAGGCGCAGTAGATTTCGAGTTATGATGTAGGCGCAGTAGATTCCGAGTTATGATGTAGGCGCAGTAGATTCCGAGTTATGATGTAGGCGCAGTAGATTTCGAGTTATGATGTAGGCGCAGTAGATTCCGAGTTATGATGTAGGCGCAGTACATTCCGAGTTATGATGTAGGCGCAGTAGATTCCGAGTTAGATTCCGAGTTATGATGTAGGCACAGTAGATTCCGAGTTATGATGTAGGCGCAGTAAATTCCGAGTTATGATGTAGGTGCACTAGATTCCGAGTTATGATGTAGGCGCAGTAGATTCCGAGTTATGATGTAGGCGCAGTACATTCCGAGTTATGATGTAGGCGCAGTAGGTTCCGAGTTAGATTCCGAGTTATGATGTAGGCACAGTAGATTCCGAGTTAGATTCCGAGTTATGATGTAGGCGCAGTAGATTCCGAGTTAGATTCCGAGTTATGATGTAGTCGCGGTAGATTCCGAGTTATGATGTAGTCGCGGTAGATTCCGAGTTAGATTCCGAGTTATGATGTAGGCGCAGTAGATTCCGAGTTATAATGTAGGCGCAGTAGATTCCGAGTTATGATGTAGGCGCAGTAGATTCCGAGTTATGATGTAGGCGCAGTAGATTCCGAGTTAGATTCCGAGTTATGATGTAGGCGCAGTAGATTCCGAGTTATGATGTAGGTGCAGTAGATTCCGAGTTAGATTCCGAGTTATGATGTAGGCGCAGTAGATTCCGAGTTAGATTCCGAGTTATGATGTAGGCGCAGTAGATTCCGAGTTAGATTCCGAGTTATGATGTAGGCGCAGTAGATTCCGAGTTATGATGTAGGCGCAGTAGATTCCGAGTTAGATTCCGAGTTATGTTGTAGGCGGAGTAGATTCCAAGTTATGATGTAGGCGCAGTAGATTCCGAGTTAGATTCCGAGTTATGATGTAGGCGCAGTAGATTCCGGGTTATGATGTAGGGGCAGTAGATTCCGAGTTATGATGTAGGCGCAGTAGATTCCGAGTTAGATTCCGAGTTATGATGTAGGCGCAGTAGATTCCGAGTTATGATGTAGGCGCAGTAGATTCCGAGTTATGATGTAGGCGCAGTATATTCCGAGTTATGATGTAGGCGCAGTAGATTCCGAGTTAGATTCCGAGTTATGATGTAGGCGCAGTAGATTCCGAGTTATGATGTAGGCGCTGTAGATTCCGAGTTATGATGTAGGCGCAGTAGATTTCGAGTTATGATGTAGGCGCAGTAGATTCCGAGTTATGATGTAGGCGCAGTACATTCCGAGTTATGATGTAGGCGCAGTAGATTCCGAGTTAGATTCCGAGTTATGATGTAGGCACAGTAGATTCCGAGTTATGATGTAGGCGCAGTAAATTCCGAGTTATGATGTAGGTGCACTAGATTCCGAGTTATGATGTAGGCGCAGTAGATTCCGAGTTATGATGTAGGCGCAGTAGATTCCGAGTTATGATGTAGGCGCAGTAGGTTCCGAGTTAGATTCCGAGTTATGATGTAGGCACAGTAGATTCCGAGTTAGATTCCGAGTTATGATGTAGGCGCAGTAGATTCCGAGTTATGATGTAGTCGCGGTAGATTCCGAGTTAGATTCCGAGTTATGATGTAGGCGCAGTAGATTCCGAGTTATAATGTAGGCGCAGTAGATTCCGAGTTATGATGTAGGCGCAGTAGATTCCGAGTTATGATGTAGGCGCAGTAGATTCCGAGTTAGATTCCGAGTTATGATGTAGGCGCAGTAGATTCCGAGTTATGATGTAGGCGCAGTAGATTCCGAGTTAGATTCCGAGTTATGATGTAGGCGCAGTAGATTCCGAGTTATGATGTAGGCGCAGAAGATTCCGAGTTAGATTCCGAGTTATGATGTAGGCGCAGTAGATTCCGAGTTAGATTCCGAGTTATGATGCAGGCGCAGTAGATTCCGAGTTAGATTCCGAGTTATGATGTAGGCGCAGTAGATTCCGAGTTATGATGTAGGCGCAGTAGATTCCGAGTTATGATGTAGGCGCAGTAGATTCCGAGTTAGATTCCGAGTTATGTTGTAGGCGCAGTAGATTCCGAGTTAGATTCCGAGTTATGATGTAGGCGCAGTAGATTCCGAGTTAGATTCCGAGTAATGATGTAGGCGCAGTAGATTCCGAGTTAGATTCCGAGTTATGATGTAGGCACAGTAGATTCCGAGTTAAGATGTAGGCGCAGTAGATTCCGAGTTAGATTCCGAGTTATGATGTAGGCGCAGTAGATTCCGAGTTAGATTCCGAGTTATGATGTAGGCGCAGTAGATTCCGAGTTAGATTCCGAGTTATGATGTAGGCGCAGTAGATTCCGAGTTATGATGTAGGCGCAGTAGATTCCGAGTTAGATTCCGAGTTATGATGTAGGCGCAGTATATTCCGAGTTATGATGTAGGCGCAGTAGATTCCGAGTTAGATTCCGAGTTATGATGTAGGCGCAGTAGATTCCGAGTTAGATTCCGAGTTATGATGTAGGCGCAGTAGATTCCGAGTTAGATTCCGAGTTATGATGTAGGCGCAGTAGATTCCGAGTTATGATGTAGGCGCAGTAGATTCCGAGTTAGATTCCGAGTTATGTTGTAGGCGGAGTAGATTCCAAGTTATGATGTAGGCGCAGTAGATTCCGAGTTAGATTCCGAGTTATGATGTAGGCACAGTAGATTCCGAGTTATGATGTAGGCGCAGTAGATTCCGAGTTAGATTCCGAGTTATGATGTAGGCGCAGTAGATTCCGAGTTAGATTCCGAGTTATGATGTAGGCGCAGTAGATTCCGAGTTATGATGTAGGCGCAGTAGATTCCGAGTTAGATTCCGAGTTATGATGTAGGCGCAGTAGATTCCGAGTTATGATGTAGGCACAGTAGATTCAGGGTTAGATGCTGAGTTATGATGTAGGCGCAGTAGATTCCGAGTTATGATGTAGGCGCAGTAGATTCCGAGTTATGATGTAGGCGCAGTAGATTCCGAGTTAGATTCCGAGTTATGATGTAGGCGCAGTAGATTCCGAGTTAGATTCCGAGTTATGATGTAGGCGCAGTAGATTCCGAGTTATGATGTAGGCGCAGTAGATTCCGAGTTATGATGTAGGCGCAGTAGATTCCGAGTTAGATTCCGAGTTATGATGTAGGCGCAGTAGATTCCGAGTTAGATTCCGAGTTATGATGTAGGCGCAGTAGATTCCGAGTTAGATTCCGAGTTATGATGTAGGCGCAGTAGATTCCGAGTTAGATTCCGAGTTATGATGTAGGCGCAGTAGATTCCGAGTTATGATGTAGGCGCAGTAGATTCCGGGTTATGATGTAGGCGCAGTAGATTCCGAGTTAGATTCCGAGTTATGATGTAGGCACAGTAGATTCCGAGTTATGATGTAGGTGCAGTAGATTCCGAGTTATGATGTAGGCGCAGTAGATTCCGGGTTATGATGTAGGGGCAGTAGATTCCGAGTTATGATGTAGGCGCAGTAGATTCCGAGTTAGATTCCGAGTTATGATGTAGGCGCAGTAGATTCCGAGTTATGATGTAGGCGCAGTAGATTCCGAGTTATGATGTAGGCGCAGTAGATTCTGAGTTTGATGTTGGCGCAGTAGATTCCGAATTAGATTCCGAGTTATGATGTAGGCGCAGTAGATTCCGAGTTATGATGTAGGCGCAGTAGATTTCGAGTTATGATGTAGGCGCAGTAGATTCCGAGTTATGATGTAGGCGCAGTACATTCCGAGTTATGATGTAGGCGCAGTAGATTACGAGTTAGATTCCGAGTTATGATGTAGGCACAGTAGATTCCGAGTTATGATGTAGGCGCAGTAAATTCCGAGTTATGATGTAGGTGCACTAGATTCCGAGTTATGATGTAGGCGCAGTAGATTCCGAGTTATGATGTAGGCGCAGTAGATTCCGAGTTATGATGTAGGCGCAGTACATTCCGAGTTATGATGTAGGCGCAGTAGGTTCCGAGTTAGATTCCGAGTTATGATGTAGGCACAGTAGATTCCGAGTTAGATTCCGAGTTATGATGTAGGCGCAGTAGATTCCGAGTTAGATTCCGAGTTATGATGTAGGCGCAGTAGATTCCGAGTTATGATGTAGTCGCGGTAGATTCCGAGTTAGATTCCGAGTTATGATGTAGGCGCAGTAGATTCCGAGTTATAATGTAGGCGCAGTAGATTCCGAGTTATGATGTAGGCGCAGTAGATTCCGAGTTATGATGTAGGCGCAGTAGATTCCGAGTTATGATGTAGGCGCAGTAGATTCCGAGTTAGATTCCGAGTTATGATGTAGGCGCAGTAGATTCCGAGTTATGATGTAGGCGCAGTAGATTCCGAGTTAGATTCCGAGTTATGATGTAGGCGCAGTAGATTCCGAGTTATGATGTAGGCGCAGTAGATTCCGAGTTAGATTCCGAGTTATGATGTAGGCGCAGTAGATTCCGAGTTAGATTCCGAGTTATGATGCAGGCGCAGTAGATTCCGAGTTAGATTCCGAGTTATGATGTAGGCGCAGTAGATTCCGAGTTATGATGTAGGCGCAGTAGATTCCGAGTTATGATGTAGGCGCAGTAGATTCTGAGTTTGATGTTGGCGCAGTAGATTCCGAGTTAGATTCCGAGTTATGATGTAGGCGCAGTAGATTCCGAGTTATGATGTAGGCGCAGTAGATTCCGAGTTATGATGTAGGCGCAGTAGATTTCGAGTTATGATATAGGCGCAGTAGATTCCGAGTTATGATGTAGGCGCAGTACATTCCGAGTTATGATGTAGGCGCAGTAGATTCCGAGTTAGATTCCGAGTTATGATGTAGGCACAGTAGATTCCGAGTTATGATGTAGGCGCAGTAAATTCCGAGTTATGATGTAGGTGCACTAGATTCCGAGTTATGATGTAGGCGCAGTAGATTCCGAGTTATGATGTAGGCGCAGTAGATTCCGAGTTATGATGTAGGCGCAGTAGGTTCCGAGTTAGATTCCGAGTTATGATGTAGGCGCAGTAGATTCCGAGTTAGATTCCGAGTTATGATGTAGGCGCAGTAGATTCCGAGTTATGATGTAGTCGCGGTAGATTCCGAGTTAGATTCCGAGTTATGATGTAGGCGCAGTAGATTCCGAGTTATAATGTAGGCGCAGTAGATTCCGAGTTATGATGTAGGCGCAGTAGATTCCGAGTTATGATGTAGGCGCAGTAGATTCCGAGTTATGATGTAGGCGCAGTAGATTCCGAGTTAGATTCCGAGATATGATGTAGGCGCAGTAGATTCCGAGTTATGATGTAGGCGCAGTAGATTCCGAGTTAGATTCCGAGTTATGATGTAGGCGCAGTAGATTCCGAGTTATGATGTAGGCGCAGAAGATTCCGAGTTAGATTCCGAGTTATGATGTAGGCGCAGTAGATTCCGAGTTAGATTCCGAGTTATGATGCAGGCGCAGTAGATTCCGAGTTAGATTCCGAGTTATGATGTAGGCGCAGTAGATTCCGAGTTATGATGTAGGCGCAGTAGATTCCGAGTTAGATTCCGAGTTATGTTGTAGGCGCAGTAGATTCCGAGTTAGATTCCGAGTTATGATGTAGGCGCAGTAGATTCCGAGTTAGATTCCGAGTTATGATGTAGGCGCAGTAGATTCCGAGTTAGATTCCGAGTTATGATGTAGGCACAGTAGATTCCGAGTTAAGATGTAGGCGCAGTAGATTCCGAGTTAGATTCCGAGTTATGATGTAGGCGCAGTAGATTCCGAGTTAGATTCCGAGTTATGATGTAGGCGCAGTAGATTCCGAGTTAGATTCCGAGTTATGATGTAGGCGCAGTAGATTCCGAGTTATGATGTAGGCGCAGTAGATTCCGAGTTAGATTCCGAGTTATGATGTAGGCGCAGTATATTCCGAGTTATGATGTAGGCGCAGTAGATTCCGAGTTAGATTCCGAGTTATGATGTAGGCGCAGTAGATTCCGAGTTAGATTCCGAGTTATGATGTAGGCGCAGTAGATTCCGAGTTAGATTCCGAGTTATGATGTAGGCGCAGTAGATTCCGAGTTATGATGTAGGCGCAGTAGATTCCGAGTTAGATTCCGAGTTATGTTGTAGGCGGAGTAGATTCCAAGTTATGATGTAGGCGCAGTAGATTCCGAGTTAGATTCCGAGTTATGATGTAGGCGCAGTAGATTCCGAGTTAGATTCCGAGTTATGATGTAGGCGCAGTAGATTCCGAGTTATGATGTAGGCGCAGTAGATTCCGAGTTAGATTCCGAGTTATGATGTAGGCGCAGTAGATTCCGAGTTAGATTCCGAGTTATGATGTAGGCGCAGTAGATTCCGAGTTATGATGTAGGCGCAGTAGATTCCGAGTTAGATTCCGAGTTATGATGTAGGCTCAGTAGATTCCGAGTTATGATGTAGGCACAGTAGATTCAGGGTTAGATGCTGAGTTATGATGTAGGCGCAGTAGATTCCGAGTTATGATGTAGGCGCAGTAGATTCCGAGTTAGATTCCGAGTTATGATGTAGGCGCAGTAGATTCCGAGTTAGATTCCGAGTTATGATGTAGGCGCAGTAGATTCCGAGTTATGATGTAGGCGCAGTAGATTCCGAGTTATGATGTAGGCGCAGTAGATTCAGGGTTAGATTCCGAGTTATGGTGTAGGCGCAGTAGATTCCGAGTTAGATTCCGAGTTATGATGTAGGCGCAGTAGATTCCGAGTTATGATGTAGGCGCAGTAGATTCCGAGTTATGATGTAGGCGCAGTAGATTCCGAGTTAGATTCCGAGTTATGATGTAGGCGCAGTAGATTCCGAGTTAGATTCCGAGTTATGATGTAGGCGCAGTAGATTCCGAGTTAGATTCCGAGTTATGATGTAGGCGCAGTAGATTCCGAGTTAGATTCCGAGTTATGATGTAGGCGCAGTAGATTCCGAGTTATGATGTAGGCGCAGTAGATTCCGGGTTATGATGTAGGCGCAGTAGATTCCGAGTTAGATTCCGAGTTATGATGTAGGCACAGTAGATTCCGAGTTATGATGTAGGTGCAGTAAATTCCGAGTTATGATGTAGGTGCACTAGATTCCGAGTTATGATGTAGGGGCAGTAGATTCCGAGTTATGATGTAGGCGCAGTAGATTCCGAGTTAGATTCCGTGTTATGATGTAGGCGCAGTAGATTCCGAGTTATGATGTAGGCGCAGTAGATTCCGAGTTATGATGTAGGCGCAGTAGATTCTGAGTTTGATGTTGGCGCAGTAGATTCCGAATTAGATTCCGAGTTATGATGTAGGAGCAGTAGATTCCGAGTTAGATTCCGAGTTATGATGCATGCGCAGTAGATTCCGAGTTAGATTCCAAGTTATGATGTAGGCGCTGTAGATTCCGAGGTAGATTCCGAGTTATGATGTAGGCGCAGTAGATTCCGAGTTATGATGTAGGCGCAGTAGATTCCGAGTTATGATGTAGGCGCAGTAGATTTCGAGTTATGATGTAGGCGCAGTAGATTCCGAGTTATGATGTAGGCGCAGTACATTCCGAGTTATGATGTAGGCGCAGTAGATTCCGAGTTAGATTCCGAGTTATGATGTAGGCACAGTAGATTCCGAGTTATGATGTAGGCGCAGTAAATTCCGAGTTATGATGTAGGCGCAGTACATTCCGAGTTATGATGTAGGCGCAGTAGATTCCGAGTTATGATGTAGGCGCAGTAGATTCCGAGTTATGATGTAGGCGCAGTACATTCCGAGTTATGATGTAGGCGCAGTAGGTTCCGAGTTAGATTCCGAGTTATGATGTAGGCACAGTAGATTCCGAGTTAGATTCCGAGTTATGATGTAGGCGCAGTAGATTCCGAGTTAGATTCCGAGTTATGATGTAGGCGCAGTAGATTCCGAGTTATGATGTAGTCGCGGTAGATTCCGAGTTAGATTCCGAGTTATGATGTAGGCGCAGTAGATTCCGAGTTATAATGTAGGCGCAGTAGATTCCGAGTTATGATGTAGGCGCAGTAGATTCCGAGTTATGATGTAGGCGCAGTAGATTCCGAGTTATGATGTAGGCGCAGTAGATTCCAAGTTAGATTCCGAGTTATGATGTAGGCGCAGTAGATTCCGAGTTATGATGTAGGCGCAGTAGATTCCGAGTTAGATTCCGAGTTATGATGTAGGCGCAGTAGATTCCGAGTTATGATGTAGGCGCAGTAGATTCCGAGTTAGATTCCGAGTTATGATGTAGGAGCAGTAGATTCCGAGTTAGATTCCGAGTTATGATGCAGGCGCAGTAGATTCCGAGTTAGATTCCGAGTTATGATGTAGGCGCAGTAGATTCCGAGTTATGATGTAGGCGCAGTAGATTCCGAGTTAGATTCCGAGTTATGTTGTAGGCGCAGTAGATTCCGAGTTAGATTCCGAGTTATGATGTAGGCGCAGTAGATTCCGAGTTAGATTTTGAGTTATGATGTAGGCGCAGTAGATTCCGAGTTAGATTCCGAGTTATGATGTCGGCACAGTAGATTCCGAGTTAAGATGTAGGCGCAGTAGATTCCGAGTTAGATTCCGAGTTATGATGTAGGCGCAGTAGATTCCGAGTTAGATTCCGAGTTATGATGTAGGCGCAGTAGATTCTGAGTTAGATTCCGAGTTATGATGTAGGCGCAGTAGATTCCGAGTTAGATTCCGAGTTATGATGTAGGCGCAGTAGATTCCGAGTTAGATTCCGAGTTATGATGTAGGCGCAGTAGATTCCGAGTTAGATTCCGAGTTATGATGTAGGCGCAGTAGATTCCGAGTTATGATGTAGGCGCAGTAGATTCCGAGTTAGATTCCGAGTTATGATGTAGGCGCAGTAGATTCCGAGTTAGATTCCGAGTTATGATGTAGGCGCAGTAGATTCCGAGTTAGATTCCGAGTTATGATGTAGGCGCAGTAGATTCCGAGTTAGATTCCGAGTTATGATGTAGGCGCAGTAGATTCCGAGTTATGATGTAGGCGCAGTAGATTCCGAGTTAGATTCCGAGTTATGATGTAGGCGCAGTAGATTCCGAGTTATGATGTAGGCACAGTAGATTCAGGGTTAGATGCTGAGTTATGATGTAGGCGCAGTAGATTCCGAGTTATGATGTAGGCGCAGTAGATTCCGAGTTAGATTCCGAGTTATGATGTAGGCGCAGTAGATTCCGAGTTAGATTCCGAGTTATGATGTAGGCGCAGTAGATTCCGAGTTATGATGTAGGCGCAGTAGATTCCGAGTTATGATGTAGGCGCAGTAGATTCAGGGTTAGATTCCGAGTTATGATGTAGGCGCAGTAGATTCCGAGTTAGATTCCGAGTTATGATGTAGGCGCAGTAGATTCCGAGTTATGATGTAGGCGCAGTAGATTCCGAGTTATGATGTAGGCGCAGTAGATTCCGAGTTAGATTCCGAGTTATGATGTAGGCGCAGTAGATTCCGAGTTAGATTCCGAGTTATGATGTAGGCGCAGTAGATTCCGAGTTAGATTCCGAGTTATGATGTAGGCGCAGTAGATTCCGAGTTAGATTCCGAATTATGATGTAGGCGCAGTAGATTCCGAGTTATGATGTAGGCGCAGTAGATTCCGAGTTATGATGTAGGCGCAGTAGATTCCGAGTTAGATTCCGAGTTATGATGTAGGCACAGTAGATTCCGAGTTATGATGTAGGTGCAGTAGATTCCGAGTTATGATGTAGGCGCAGTAGATTCCGGGTTATGATGTAGGGGCAGTAGATTCCGAGTTATGATGTAGGCGCAGTAGATTCCGAGTTAGATTCCGAGTTATGATGTAGGCGCAGTAGATTCCGAGTTATGATGTAGGCGCAGTAGATTCCGAGTTATGATGTAGGCGCAGTAGATTCTGAGTTTGATGTTGGCGCAGTAGATTCCGAATTAGATTCCGAGTTATGATGTAGGCGCAGTAGATTCCGAGTTAGATTCCGAGTTATGATGCAGGCGCAGTAGATTCCGAGTTAGATTCCAAGTTATGATGTAGGCGCTGTAGATTCCGAGGTAGATTCCGAGTTATGATGTAGGCGCAGTAGATTCCGAGTTATGATGTAGGCGCAGTAGATTCCGAGTTATGATGTAGGCGCAGTAGATTTCGAGTTATGATGTAGGCGCAGTAGATTCCGAGTTATGATGTAGGCGCAGTACATTCCGAGTTATGATGTAGGCGCAGTAGATTCCGAGTTAGATTCCGAGTTATGATGTAGGCACAGTAGATTCCGAGTTATGATGTAGGCGCAGTAAATTCCGAGTTATGATGTAGGTGCACTAGATTCCGAGTTATGATGTAGGCGCAGTAGATTCCGAGTTATGATGTAGGCGCAGTAGATTCCGAGTTATGATGTAGGCGCAGTACATTCCGAGTTATGATGTAGGCGCAGTAGGTTCCGAGTTAGATTCCGAGTTATGAAAGAGGCACAGTAGATTCCGAGTTAGATTCCGAGTTATGATGTAGGCGCAGTAGATTCCGAGTTAGATTCCGAGTTATGATGTAGGCGCAGTAGATTCCGAGTTATGATGTAGTCGCGGTAGATTCCGAGTTAGATTCCGAGTTATGATGTAGGCGCAGTAGATTCCGAGTTATAATGTAGGCGCAGTAGATTCCGAGTTATGATGTAGGCGCAGTAGATTCCGAGTTATGATGTAGGCGCAGTAGATTCCGAGTTATGATGTAGGCGCAGTAGATTCCGGGTTAGATTCCGAGTTATGATGTAGGCGCAGTAGATTCCGAGTTATGATGTAGGCGCAGTAGATTCAGGGTTAGATTCCGAGTTATGATGTAGGCGCAGTAGATTCCGAGTTAGATTCCGAATTATGATGTAGGCGCAGTAGATTCCGAGTTATGATGTAGGCGCAGTAGATTCCGAGTTAGATTCCGAGTTATGATGTAGGCGCAGTAGATTCCGAGTTAGATTCCGAGTTATGATGTAGGCGCAGTAGATTCCGAGTTAGATTCTGAGTTATGATGTAGGCGCAGTAGATTCCGAGTTATGATGTAGGCGCAGTAGATTCCGAGTTAGATTCCGAGTTATGATGTAGGCGCAGTAGATTCCGAGTTAGATTCCGAGTTATGATGTAGGCGCAGTAGATTCCGAGTTATGATGTAGGCGCAGTAGATTCCGAGTTATGATGTAGGCGCAGTAGATTCCGAGTTATGATGTAGGCGCAGTAGATTCCGAGTTATGATGTAGGCGCAGTAGATTCCGAGTTAGATTCCGAGTTATGATGTAGGCGCAGTAGATTCCGAGTTATGATGTAGGCGTAGTAGATTCCGAGTTAGATTCCGAGTTATGATGTAGGCGCAGTAGATTTCGAGTTAGATTCCGAGTTATGATGTAGGCGCAGTAGATTCCGAGTTATGATGTAGGCGCAGTAGATTCCGAGTTATGATGTAGGCGCAGTAGATTCCGAGTTATGATGTAGGCGCAGTAGATTCCGAGTTATGATGTAGGCGCAGTAGATTCCGAGTTATGATGTAGGCGCAGTAGATTCCGAGTTATGATGTAGGCGCAGTAGATTCCGAGTTAGATTTCGAGTTATGATGTAGGCGCAGTAGATTCCGAGTTAGATTCCGAGTTATGATGTAGGCGCGGTAGATTCCGAGTTAGATTCCGAGTTATGATGTAGGCGCAGTAGATTCCGAGTTATGATGTAGGCGCAGTAGATTCCGAGTTATGATGTAGGCGCAGTAGATTCCGAGTTATGATGTAGGCGCAGTAGATTCCGAGTTATGATGTAGGCGCAGTAGATTCCGAGTTATGATGTAGGCGCAGTAGATTCCGAGTTAGATTCCGAGTTATGATGTAGGCGCAGTAGATTCCGAGTTATGATGTAGGCGTAGTAGATTCCGAGTTAGATTCCGAGTTATGATGTAGGCGCAGTAGATTTCGAGTTAGATTCCGAGTTATGATGTAGGCGCAGTAGATTCCGAGTTATGATGTAGGCGCAGTAGATTCCGAGTTATGATGTAGGCGCAGTAGATTCCGAGTTATGATGTAGGCGCAGTAGATTCCGAGTTATGATGTAGGCGCAGTAGATTCCGAGTTAGATTCCGAGTTATGATGTAGGCGCAGTAGATTCCGAGTTATGATGTAGGCGTAGTAGATTCCGAGTTAGATTCCGAGTTATGATGTAGGCGCAGTAGATTTCGAGTTAGATTCCGAGTTATGATGTAGGCGCAGTAGATTCCGAGTTATGATGTAGGCGCAGTAGATTCCGAGTTATGTTGTAGGCGCAGTAGATTCCGAGTTATGATGTAGGCGCAGTAGATTCCGAGTTAGATTCCGAGTTATGATGTAGGCGCAGTAGATTCCGAGTTATGATGTAGGCGCAGTAGATTCCGAGTTAGATTCCGAGTTATGATGTAGGCGCAGTAGATTTCGAGTTAGATTCCGAGTTATGATGTAGGCGCAGTAGATTCTGAGTTATGATGTAGGCGCAGTAGATTCCGAGTTATGATGTAGGCACAGTAGATTCCGAGTTATGATGTAGGCGCAGTAGATTCCGGGTTAGATTCCGAGTTATGATGTAGGCGCAGTAGATTCCGAGTTATGATGTAGGCGCAGTAGATTCAGGGTTAGATTCCGAGTTATGATGTAGGCGCAGTAGATTCCGAGTTAGATTCCGAATTATGATGTAGGCGCAGTAGATTCCGAGTTATGATGTAGGCGCAGTAGATTCCGAGTTATGTTGTAGGCGCAGTAGATTCCGAGTTAGATTCCGAGTTATGATGTAGGCGCAGTAGATTCCGAGTTAGATTCCGAGTTATGATGTAGGCGCAGTAGATTTCGAGTTAGATTCCGAGTTATGATGTAGGCGCAGTAGATTCCGAGTTATGATGTAGGCGCAGTAGATTCCGAGTTATGATGTAGGCGCAGTAGATTCCGAGTTATGATGTAGGCGCAGTAGATTCCGAGTTATGATGTAGGCGCAGTAGATTCCGAGTTATGATGTAGGCGCAGTAGATTCCGAGTTATGATGTAGGCGCAGTAGATTCCGAGTTAGATTTCGAGTTATGATGTAGGCGCAGTAGATTCCGAGTTAGATTCCGAGTTATGATGTAGGCGCGGTAGATTCCGAGTTAGATTCCGAGTTATGATGTAGGCGCAGTAGATTCCGAGTTATGATGTAGGCGCAGTAGATTCCGAGTTATGATGTAGGCGCAGTAGATTCCGAGTTATGATGTAGGCGCAGTAGATTCCGAGTTATGATGTAGGCGCAGTAGATTCCGAGTTATGATGTAGGCGCAGTAGATTCCGAGTTAGATTCCGAGTTATGATGTAGGCGCAGTAGATTCCGAGTTATGATGTAGGCGTAGTAGATTCCGAGTTAGATTCCGAGTTATGATGTAGGCGCAGTAGATTTCGAGTTAGATTCCGAGTTATGATGTAGGCGCAGTAGATTCCGAGTTATGATGTAGGCGCAGTAGATTCCGAGTTATGATGTAGGCGCAGTAGATTCCGAGTTATGATGTAGGCGCAGTAGATTCCGAGTTATGATGTAGGCGCAGTAGATTCCGAGTTAGATTCCGAGTTATGATGTAGGCGCAGTAGATTCCGAGTTATGATGTAGGCGTAGTAGATTCCGAGTTAGATTCCGAGTTATGATGTAGGCGCAGTAGATTTCGAGTTAGATTCCGAGTTATGATGTAGGCGCAGTAGATTCCGAGTTATGATGTAGGCGCAGTAGATTCCGAGTTATGTTGTAGGCGCAGTAGATTCCGAGTTATGATGTAGGCGCAGTAGATTCCGAGTTAGATTCCGAGTTATGATGTAGGCGCAGTAGATTCCGAGTTATGATGTAGGCGCAGTAGATTCCGAGTTAGATTCCGAGTTATGATGTAGGCGCAGTAGATTTCGAGTTAGATTCCGAGTTATGATGTAGGCGCAGTAGATTCTGAGTTATGATGTAGGCGCAGTAGATTCCGAGTTATGATGTAGGCACAGTAGATTCCGAGTTATGATGTAGGCGCAGTAGATTCCGGGTTAGATTCCGAGTTATGATGTAGGCGCAGTAGATTCCGAGTTATGATGTAGGCGCAGTAGATTCAGGGTTAGATTCCGAGTTATGATGTAGGCGCAGTAGATTCCGAGTTAGATTCCGAATTATGATGTAGGCGCAGTAGATTCCGAGTTATGATGTAGGCGCAGTAGATTCCGAGTTATGTTGTAGGCGCAGTAGATTCCGAGTTAGATTCCGAGTTATGATGTAGGCGCAGTAGATTCCGAGTTAGATTCCGAGTTATGATGTAGGCGCAGTAGATTCCGAGTTAGATTCTGAGTTATGATGTAGGCGCAGTAGATTCCGAGTTATGATGTAGGCGCAGTAGATTCCGAGTTAGATTCCGAGTTATGATGTAGGCGCAGTAGATTCCGAGTTAGATTCCGAGTTATGATGTAGGCGCAGTAGATTCCGAGTTATGATGTAGGCGCAGAAGATTCCGAGTTAGATTCCGAGTTATGATGTAGGCGCAGTAGATTCCGAGTTAGATTCCGAGTTATGATGCAGGCGCAGTAGATTCCGAGTTAGATTCCGAGTTATGATGTAGGCGCAGTAGATTCCGAGTTATGATGTAGGCGCAGTAGATTCCGAGTTATGATGTAGGCGCAGTAGATTCCGAGTTAGATTCCGAGTTATGTTGTAGGCGCAGTAGATTCCGAGTTAGATTCCGAGTTATGATGTAGGCGCAGTAGATTCCGAGTTAGATTCCGAGTTATGATGTAGGCGCAGTAGATTCCGAGTTAGATTCCGAGTTATGATGTCGGCACAGTAGATTCCGAGTTAAGATGTAGGCGCAGTAGATTCCGAGTTAGATTCCGAGTTATGATGTAGGCGCAGTAGATTCCGAGTTAGATTCCGAGTTATGATGTAGGCGCAGTAGATTCCGAGTTATGATGTAGGCGCAGTAGATTCCTAGTTATGATGTAGGCGCAGTAGATTCCGAGTTAGATTCCGAGTTATGATGTAGGCGCAGTAGATTCCGAGTTAGATTCCGAGTTATGATGTAGGCGCAGTAGATTCCGAGTTATGATGTAGGCGCAGTAGATTCCTAGTTATGATGTAGGCGCAGTAGATTCCGAGTTAGATTCCGAGTTATGATGTAGGCGCAGTAGATTCCGAGTTAGATTCCGAGTTATGATGTAGGCGCAGTAGATTCCGAGTTAGATTCCGAGTTATGATGTAGGCGCAGTAGATTCCGAGTTATGATGTAGGCGCAGTAGATTCCGAGTTATGATGTAGGCGCAGTAGATTCCGAGTTATGATGTAGGCGCAGTAGATTCCGAGTTATGATGTAGGCGCAGTAGATTCCGGGTTAGATTCCGAGTTATGATGTAGGCGCAGTAGATTCCGAGTTATGATGTAGGCGCAGTAGATTCAGGGTTAGATTCCGAGTTATGATGTAGGCGCAGTAGATTCCGAGTTAGATTCCGAATTATGATGTAGGCGCAGTAGATTCCGAGTTATGATGTAGGCGCAGTAGATTCCGAGTTATGATGTAGGCGCAGTAGATTCCGAGTTAGATTCCGAGTTATGATGTAGGCGCAGTAGATTCCGAGTTAGATTCCGAGTTATGATGTAGGCGCAGTAGATTCCGAGTTAGATTCTGAGTTATGATGTAGGCGCAGTAGATTCCGAGTTATGATGTAGGCGCAGTAGATTCCGAGTTAGATTCCGAGTTATGATGTAGGCGCAGTAGATTCCGAGTTAGATTCCGAGTTATGATGTAGGCGCAGTAGATTCCGAGTTATGATGTAGGCGCAGTAGATTCCGAGTTATGATGTAGGCGCAGTAGATTCCGAGTTATGATGTAGGCGCAGTAGATTCCGAGTTATGATGTAGGCGCAGTAGATTCCGAGTTAGATTCCGAGTTATGATGTAGGCGCAGTAGATTCCGAGTTATGATGTAGGCGTAGTAGATTCCGAGTTAGATTCCGAGTTATGATGTAGGCGCAGTAGATTTCGAGTTAGATTCCGAGTTATGATGTAGGCGCAGTAGATTCCGAGTTATGATGTAGGCGCAGTAGATTCCGAGTTAGATTCCGAGTTATGATGTAGGCGCAGTAGATTCCGAGTTATGATGTAGGCGTAGTAGATTCCGAGTTAGATTCCGAGTTATGATGTAGGCGCAGTAGATTTCGAGTTAGATTCCGAGTTATGATGTAGGCGCAGTAGATTCCGAGTTATGATGTAGGCGCAGTAGATTCCGAGTTATGATGTAGGCGCAGTAGATTCCGAGTTATGATGTAGGCGCAGTAGATTCCGAGTTATGATGTAGGCGCAGTAGATTCCGAGTTATGATGTAGGCGCAGTAGATTCCGAGTTATGATGTAGGCGCAGTAGATTCCTAGTTATGATGTAGGCGCAGTAGATTCCGAGTTAGATTCCGAGTTATGATGTAGGCGCAGTAGATTCCGAGTTAGATTCCGAGTTATGATGTAGGCGCGGTAGATTCCGAGTTAGATTCCGAGTTATGATGTAGGCGCAGTAGATTCCGAGTTATGATGTAGGCGCAGTAGATTCCGAGTTATGATGTAGGCGCAGTAGATTCCGAGTTATGATGTAGGCGCAGTAGATTCCGAGTTATGATGTAGGCGCAGTAGATTCCGAGTTATGATGTAGGCGCAGTAGATTCCGAGTTAGATTCCGAGTTATGATGTAGGCGCAGTAGATTCCGAGTTATGATGTAGGCGTAGTAGATTCCGAGTTAGATTCCGAGTTATGATGTAGGCGCAGTAGATTTCGAGTTAGATTCCGAGTTATGATGTAGGCGCAGTAGATTCCGAGTTATGATGTAGGCGCAGTAGATTCCGAGTTATGATGTAGGCGCAGTAGATTCCGAGTTATGATGTAGGCGCAGTAGATTCCGAGTTATGATGTAGGCGCAGTAGATTCCGAGTTAGATTCCGAGTTATGATGTAGGCGCAGTAGATTCCGAGTTATGATGTAGGCGTAGTAGATTCCGAGTTAGATTCCGAGTTATGATGTAGGCGCAGTAGATTTCGAGTTAGATTCCGAGTTATGATGTAGGCGCAGTAGATTCCGAGTTATGATGTAGGCGCAGTAGATTCCGAGTTATGTTGTAGGCGCAGTAGATTCCGAGTTATGATGTAGGCGCAGTAGATTCCGAGTTAGATTCCGAGTTATGATGTAGGCGCAGTAGATTCCGAGTTAGATTCCGAGTTATGATGTAGGCGCAGTAGATTTCGAGTTAGATTCCGAGTTATGATGTAGGCGCAGTAGATTCTGAGTTATGATGTAGGCGCAGTAGATTCCGAGTTATGATGTAGGCACAGTAGATTCCGAGTTATGATGTAGGCGCAGTAGATTCCGGGTTAGATTCCGAGTTATGATGTAGGCGCAGTAGATTCCGAGTTATGATGTAGGCGCAGTAGATTCAGGGTTAGATTCCGAGTTATGATGTTGGCGCAGTAGATTCCGAGTTAGATTCCGAATTATGATGTAGGCGCAGTAGATTCCGAGTTATGATGTAGGCGCAGTAGATTCCGAGTTATGTTGTAGGCGCAGTAGATTCCGAGTTAGATTCCGAGTTATGATGTAGGCGCAGTAGATTCCGAGTTAGATTCCGAGTTATGATGTAGGCGCAGTAGATTCCGAGTTAGATTCTGAGTTATGATGTAGGCGCAGTAGATTCCGAGTTATGATGTAGGCGCAGTAGATTCCGAGTTAGATTCCGAGTTATGATGTAGGCGCAGTAGATTCCGAGTTAGATTCCGAGTTATGATGTAGGCGCAGTAGATTCCGAGTTATGATGTAGGCGCAGAAGATTCCGAGTTAGATTCCGAGTTATGATGTAGGCGCAGTAGATTCCGAGTTAGATTCCGAGTTATGATGCAGGCGCAGTAGATTCCGAGTTAGATTCCGAGTTATGATGTAGGCGCAGTAGATTCCGAGTTATGATGTAGGCGCAGTAGATTCCGAGTTATGATGTAGGCGCAGTAGATTCCGAGTTAGATTCCGAGTTATGTTGTAGGCGCAGTAGATTCCGAGTTAGATTCCGAGTTATGATGTAGGCGCAGTAGATTCCGAGTTAGATTCCGAGTTATGATGTAGGCGCAGTAGATTCCGAGTTAGATTCCGAGTTATGATGTCGGCACAGTAGATTCCGAGTTAAGATGTAGGCGCAGTAGATTCCGAGTTAGATTCCGAGTTATGATGTAGGCGCAGTAGATTCCGAGTTAGATTCCGAGTTATGATGTAGGCGCAGTAGATTCCGAGTTATGATGTAGGCGCAGTAGATTCCTAGTTATGATGTAGGCGCAGTAGATTCCGAGTTAGATTCCGAGTTATGATGTAGGCGCAGTAGATTCCGAGTTAGATTCCGAGTTATGATGTAGGCGCAGTAGATTCCGAGTTATGATGTAGGCGCAGTAGATTCCTAGTTATGATGTAGGCGCAGTAGATTCCGAGTTAGATTCCGAGTTATGATGTAGGCGCAGTAGATTCCGAGTTAGATTCCGAGTTATGATGTAGGCGCAGTAGATTCCGAGTTAGATTCCGAGTTATGATGTAGGCGCAGTAGATTCCGAGTTATGATGTAGGCGCAGTAGATTCCGAGTTATGATGTAGGCGCAGTAGATTCCGAGTTATGATGTAGGCGCAGTAGATTCCGGGTTAGATTCCGAGTTATGATGTAGGCGCAGTAGATTCCGAGTTATGATGTAGGCGCAGTAGATTCAGGGTTAGATTCCGAGTTATGATGTAGGCGCAGTAGATTCCGAGTTAGATTCCGAATTATGATGTAGGCGCAGTAGATTCCGAGTTATGATGTAGGCGCAGTAGATTCCGAGTTATGATGTAGGCGCAGTAGATTCCGAGTTAGATTCCGAGTTATGATGTAGGCGCAGTAGATTCCGAGTTAGATTCCGAGTTATGATGTAGGCGCAGTAGATTCCGAGTTAGATTCCGAGTTATGATGTAGGCGCAGTAGATTCCGAGTTATGATGTAGGCGCAGTAGATTCCGAGTTAGATTCCGAGTTATGATGTAGGCGCAGTAGATTCCGAGTTAGATTCCGAGTTATGATGTAGGCGCAGTAGATTCCGAGTTATGATGTAGGCGCAGTAGATTCCGAGTTATGATGTAGGCGCAGTAGATTCCGAGTTATGATGTAGGCGCAGTAGATTCCGAGTTATGATGTAGGCGCAGTAGATTCCGAGTTAGATTCCGAGTTATGATGTAGGCGCAGTAGATTCCGAGTTATGATGTAGGCGTAGTAGATTCCGAGTTAGATTCCGAGTTATGATGTAGGCGCAGTAGATTTCGAGTTAGATTCCGAGTTATGATGTAGGCGCAGTAGATTCCGAGTTATGATGTAGGCGCAGTAGATTCCGAGTTAGATTCCGAGTTATGATGTAGGCGCAGTAGATTCCGAGTTATGATGTAGGCGTAGTAGATTCCGAGTTAGATTCCGAGTTATGATGTAGGCGCAGTAGATTTCGAGTTAGATTCCGAGTTATGATGTAGGCGCAGTAGATTCCGAGTTATGATGTAGGCGCAGTAGATTCCGAGTTATGATGTAGGCGCAGTAGATTCCGAGTTATGATGTAGGCGCAGTAGATTCCGAGTTATGATGTAGGCGCAGTAGATTCCGAGTTATGATGTAGGCGCAGTAGATTCCGAGTTATGATGTAGGCGCAGTAGATTCCTAGTTATGATGTAGGCGCAGTAGATTCCGAGTTAGATTCCGAGTTATGATGTAGGCGCAGTAGATTCCGAGTTAGATTCCGAGTTATGATGTAGGCGCGGTAGATTCCGAGTTAGATTCCGAGTTATGATGTAGGCGCAGTAGATTCCGAGTTATGATGTAGGCGCAGTAGATTCCGAGTTATGATGTAGGCGCAGTAGATTCCGAGTTATGATGTAGGCGCAGTAGATTCCGAGTTATGATGTAGGCGCAGTAGATTCCGAGTTATGATGTAGGCGCAGTAGATTCCGAGTTAGATTCCGAGTTATGATGTAGGCGCAGTAGATTCCGAGTTATGATGTAGGCGTAGTAGATTCCGAGTTAGATTCCGAGTTATGATGTAGGCGCAGTAGATTTCGAGTTAGATTCCGAGTTATGATGTAGGCGCAGTAGATTCCGAGTTATGATGTAGGCGCAGTAGATTCCGAGTTATGATGTAGGCGCAGTAGATTCCGAGTTATGATGTAGGCGCAGTAGATTCCGAGTTAGATTCCGAGTTATGATGTAGGCGCAGTAGATTCCGAGTTATGATGTAGTCGCGGTAGATTCCGAGTTAGATTCCGAGTTATGATGTAGGCGCAGTAGATTCCGAGTTATAATGTAGGCGCAGTAGATTCCGAGTTATGATGTAGGCGCAGTAGATTCCGAGTTAGATTCCGAGTTATGATGTAGGCGCAGTAGATTCCGAGTTAGATTCCGAGTTATGATGTAGGCGCAGTAGATTCCGAGTTATGATGTAGTCGCGGTAGATTCCGAGTTAGATTCCGAGTTATGATGTAGGCGCAGTAGATTCCGAGTTATAATGTAGGCGCAGTAGATTCCGAGTTATGATGTAGGCGCAGTAGATTCCGAGTTATGATGTAGGCGCAGTAGATTCCGGGTTAGATTCCGAGTTATGATGTAGGCGCAGTAGATTCCGAGTTATGATGTAGGCGCAGTAGATTCAGGGTTTAATTCCGAGTTATGATGTAGGCGCAGTAGATTCCGAGTTAGATTCCGAATTATGATGTAGGCGCAGTAGATTCCGAGTTATGATGTAGGCGCAGTAGATTCCGAGTTATGATGTAGGCGCAGTAGATTCCGAGTTAGATTCCGAGTTATGATGTAGGCGCAGTAGATTCCGAGTTAGATTCCGAGTTATGATGTAGGCGCAGTAGATTCCGAGTTAGATTCTGAGTTATGATATAGGCGCAGTAGATTCCGAGTTATGATGTAGGCGCAGTAGATTCCGAGTTAGATTCCGAGTTATGATGTAGGCGCAGTAGATTCCGAGTTAGATTCCGAGTTATGATGTAGGCGCAGTAGATTCCGAGTTATGATGTAGGCGCAGTAGATTCCGAGTTATGATGTAGGCGCAGTAGATTCCGAGTTATGATGTAGGCGCAGTAGATTCCGAGTTATGATGTAGGCGCAGTAGATTCCGAGTTAGATTCCGAGTTATGATGTAGGCGCAGTAGATTCCGAGTTATGATGTAGGCGTAGTAGATTCCGAGTTAGATTCCGAGTTATGATGTAGGCGCAGTAGATTTCGAGTTAGATTCCGAGTTATGATGTAGGCGCAGTAGATTCCGAGTTATGATGTAGGCGCAGTAGATTCCGAGTTATGATGTAGGCGCAGTAGATTCCGAGTTATGATGTAGGCGCAGTAGATTCCGAGTTATGATGTAGGCGCAGTAGATTCCGAGTTATGATGTAGGCGCAGTAGATTCCGAGTTATGATGTAGGCGCAGTAGATTCCGAGTTATGATGTAGGCGCAGTAGATTCCGAGTTAGATTCCGAGTTATGATGTAGGCGCAGTAGATTCCGAGTTAGATTCCGAGTTATGATGTAGGCGCAGTAGATTCCGAGTTAGATTCCGAGTTATGATGTAGGCGCAGTAGATTCCGAGTTCTGATGTAGGCGCAGTAGATTCCGAGTTAGATTCCGAGTTATGATGTAGGCGCAGTAGATTCCGAGTTATGATGTAGGCGCAGTAGATTCCGAGTTATGATGTAGGCGCAGTAGATTCCGAGTTATGATGTAGGCGCAGTAGATTCCGAGTTAGATTCCGAGTTATGATGTAGGCGCAGTAGATTCCGAGTTATGATGTAGGCGTAGTAGATTCCGAGTTAGATTCCGAGTTATGATGTAGGCGCAGTAGATTTCGAGTTAGATTCCGAGTTATGATGTAGGCGCAGTAGATTCCGAGTTATGATGTAGGCGCAGTAGATTCCGAGTTATGATGTAGGCGCAGTAGATTCCGAGTTATGATGTAGGCGCAGTAGATTCCGAGTTATGATGTAGGCGCAGTAGATTCCGAGTTATGATGTAGGCGCAGTAGATTCCGAGTTATGATGTAGGCGCAGTAGATTCCGAGTTATGATGTAGGCGCAGTAGATTCCGAGTTAGATTCCGAGTTATGATGTAGGCGCAGTAGATTCCGAGTTATGATGTAGGTGCAGTAGATTCCGAGTTAGATTCCGAGTTATGATGTAGGCGCAGTAGATTCCGAGTTATGATGTAGGCGCAGTAGATTCCGAGTTATGTTGTAGGCGCAGTAGATTCCGAGTTATGATGTAGGCGCAGTAGATTCCGAGTTAGATTCCGAGTTATGATGTAGGCGCAGTAGATTCCGAGTTATGATGTAGGCGCAGTAGATTCCGAGTTAGATTCCGAGTTATGATGTAGGCGCAGTAGATTTCGAGTTAGATTCCGAGTTATGATGTAGGCGCAGTAGATTCTGAGTTATGATGTAGGCGCAGTAGATTCCGAGTTATGATGTAGGCACAGTAGATTCCGAGTTATGATGTAGGCGCAGTAGATTCCGGGTTAGATTCCGAGTTATGATGTAGGCGCAGTAGATTCCGAGTTATGATGTAGGCGCAGTAGATTCAGGGTTAGATTCCGAGTTATGATGTAGGCGCAGTAGATTCCGAGTTAGATTCCGAATTATGATGTAGGCGCAGTAGATTCCGAGTTATGATGTAGGCGCAGTAGATTCCGAGTTATGTTGTAGGCGCAGTAGATTCCGAGTTAGATTCCGAGTTATGATGTAGGCGCAGTAGATTCCGAGTAAGATTCCGAGTTATGATGTAGGCGCAGTAGATTCCGAGTTAGATTCTGAGTTATGATGTAGGCGCAGTAGATTCCGAGTTATGATGTAGGCGCAGTAGATTCCGAGTTAGATTCCGAGTTATGATGTAGGCGCAGTAGATTCCGAGTTAGATTCCGAGTTATGATGTAGGCGCAGTAGATTCCGAGTTATGATGTAGGCGCAGAAGATTCCGAGTTAGATTCCGAGTTATGATGTAGGCGCAGTAGATTCCGAGTTAGATTCCGAGTTATGATGTAGGCGCAGTAGATTCCGAGTTAGATTCCGAGTTATGATGTAGGCGCACTAGATTCCGAGTTATGATGTAGGCGCAGTAGATTCCGAGTTATGATGTAGGCGCAGTAGATTCCGAGTTATGATGTAGGCGCAGTAGATTCCGAGGTAGATTCCGAGTTATGATGTAGGCGCAGTAGATTCCGAGTTAGATTCTGAGTTATGATGTAGGCGCAGTAGATTCCGAGTTATGATGTAGGCGCAGTAGATTCCGAGTTAGATTCCGAGTTATGATGTAGGCGCAGTAGATTCCGAGTTAGATTCCAAGTTATGATGTAGGCGCAGTAGATTCCGAGTTATGATGTAGGCGCAGTAGATTCCGAGTTATGATGTAGGCGCAGTAGATTCCGAGTTAGATTCCGAGTTATGATGCAGGCGCAGTAGATTCCGAGTTAGATTCCGAGTTATGATGTAGGCGCAGTAGATTCCGAGTTATGATGTAGGCGCAGTAGATTCCGAGTTATGATGTAGGCGCAGTAGATTCCGAGTTAGATTCCGAGTTATGTTGTAGGCGCAGTAGATTCCGAGTTAGATTCCGAGTTATGATGTAGGCGCAGTAGATTCCGAGTTAGATTCCGAGTTATGATGTAGGCGCAGTAGATTCCGAGTTAGATTCCGAGTTATGATGTCGGCACAGTAGATTCCGAGTTAAGATGTAGGCGCAGTAGATTCCGAGTTAGATTCCGAGTTATGATGTAGGCGCAGTAGATTCCGAGTTAGATTCCGAGTTATGATGTAGGCGCAGTAGATTCTGAGTTAGATTCCGAGTTATGATGTAGGCGCAGTAGATTCCGAGTTAGATTCCGAGTTATGATGTAGGCGCAGTAGATTCCGAGTTAGATTCCGAGTTATGATGTAGGCACAGTAGATTCCGAGTTAGATTCCGAGTTATGATGTAGGCGCAGTAGATTCCGAGTTATGATGTAGGCGCAGTAGATTCCTAGTTATGATGTAGGCGCAGTAGATTCCGAGTTAGATTCCGAGTTATGATGTAGGCGCAGTAGATTCCGAGTTAGATTCCGAGTTATGATGTAGGCGCAGTAGATTCCGAGTTATGATGTAGGCGCAGTAGATTCCTAGTTATGATGTAGGCGCAGTAGATTCCGAGTTAGATTCCGAGTTATGATGTAGGCGCAGTAGATTCCGAGTTAGATTCCGAGTTATGATGTAGGCGCAGTAGATTCCGAGTTAGATTCCGAGTTATGATGTAGGCGCAGTAGATTCCGTGTTATGATGTAGGCGCAGTAGATTCCGAGTTATGATGTAGGCGCAGTAGATTCCGAGTTATGATGTAGGCGCAGTAGATTCCGAGTTATGATGTAGGCGCAGTAGATTCCGGGTTAGATTCCGAGTTATGATGTAGGCGCAGTAGATTCCGAGTTATGATGTAGGCGCAGTAGATTCAGGGTTAGATTCCGAGTTATGATGTAGGCGCAGTAGATTCCGAGTTAGATTCCGAATTATGATGTAGGCGCAGTAGATTCCGAGTTATGATGTAGGCGCAGTAGATTCCGAGTTATGATGTAGGCGCAGTAGATTCCGAGTTAGATTCCGAGTTATGATGTAGGCGCAGTAGATTCCGAGTTAGATTCCGAGTTATGATGTAGGCGCAGTAGATTCCGAGTTAGATTCTGAGTTATGATGTAGGCGCAGTAGATTCCGAGTTATGATGTAGGCGCAGTAGATTCCGAGTTAGATTCCGAGTTATGATGTAGGCGCAGTAGATTCCGAGTTAGATTCCGAGTTATGATGTAGGCGCAGTAGATTCCGAGTTATCATGTAGGCGCAGTAGATTCCGAGTTATGATGTAGGCGCAGTAGATTCCGAGTTATGATGTAGGCGCAGTAGATTCCGAGTTATGATGTAGGCGCAGTAGATTCCGAGTTAGATTCCGAGTTATGATGTAGGCGCAGTAGATTCCGAGTTATGATGTAGGCGTAGTAGATTCCGAGTTAGATTCCGAGTTATGATGTAGGCGCAGTAGATTTCGAGTTAGATTCCGAGTTATGATGTAGGCGCAGTAGATTCCGAGTTATGATGTAGGCGCAGTAGATTCCGAGTTAGATTCCGAGTTATGATGTAGGCGCAGTAGATTCCGAGTTATGATGTAGGCGTAGTAGATTCCGAGTTAGATTCCGAGTTATGATGTAGGCGCAGTAGATTTCGAGTTAGATTCCGAGTTATGATGTAGGCGCAGTAGATTCCGAGTTATGATGTAGGCGCAGTAGATTCCGAGTTATGATGTAGGCGCAGTAGATTCCGAGTTATGATGTAGGCGCAGTAGATTCCGAGTTATGATGTAGGCGCAGTAGATTCCGAGTTATGATGTAGGCGCAGTAGATTCCTAGTTATGATGTAGGCGCAGTAGATTCCGAGTTAGATTCCGAGTTATGATGTAGGCGCAGTAGATTCCGAGTTAGATTCCGAGTTATGATGTAGGCGCGGTAGATTCCGAGTTAGATTCCGAGTTATGATGTAGGCGCAGTAGATTCCGAGTTATGATGTAGGCGCAGTAGATTCCGAGTTATGATGTAGGCGCAGTAGATTCCGAGTTATGATGTAGGCGCAGTAGATTCCGAGTTATGATGTAGGCGCAGTAGATTCCGAGTTATGATGTAGGCGCAGTAGATTCCGAGTTAGATTCCGAGTTATGATGTAGGCGCAGTAGATTCCGAGTTATGATGTAGGCGTAGTAGATTCCGAGTTAGATTCCGAGTTATGATGTAGGCGCAGTAGATTTCGAGTTAGATTCCGAGTTATGATGTAGGCGCAGTAGATTCCGAGTTATGATGTAGGCGCAGTAGATTCCGAGTTATGATGTAGGCGCAGTAGATTCCGAGTTATGATGTAGGCGCAGTAGATTCCGAGTTAGATTCCGAGTTATGATGTAGGCGCAGTAGATTCCGAGTTATGATGTAGTCGCGGTAGATTCCGAGTTAGATTCCGAGTTATGATGTAGGCGCAGTAGATTCCGAGTTATAATGTAGGCGCAGTAGATTCCGAGTTATGATGTAGGCGCAGTAGATTCCGAGTTAGATTCCGAGTTATGATGTAGGCGCAGTAGATTCCGAGTTAGATTCCGAGTTATGATGTAGGCGCAGTAGATTCCGAGTTATGATGTAGTCGCGGTAGATTCCGAGTTAGATTCCGAGTTATGATGTAGGCGCAGTAGATTCCGAGTTATAATGTAGGCGCAGTAGATTCCGAGTTATGATGTAGGCGCAGTAGATTCCGAGTTATGATGTAGGCGCAGTAGATTCCGGGTTAGATTCCGAGTTATGATGTAGGCGCAGTAGATTCCGAGTTATGATGTAGGCGCAGTAGATTCAGGGTTAGATTCCGAGTTATGATGTAGGCGCAGTAGATTCCGAGTTAGATTCCGAATTATGATGTAGGCGCAGTAGATTCCGAGTTATGATGTAGGCGCAGTAGATTCCGAGTTATGATGTAGGCGCAGTAGATTCCGAGTTAGATTCCGAGTTATGATGTAGGCGCAGTAGATTCCGAGTTAGATTCTGAGTTATGATGTAGGCGCAGTAGATTCCGAGTTATGATGTAGGCGCAGTAGATTCCGAGTTAGATTCCGAGTTATGATGTAGGCGCAGTAGATTCCGAGTTAGATTCCGAGTTATGATGTAGGCGCAGTAGATTCCGAGTTATGATGTAGGCGCAGTAGATTCCGAGTTATGATGTAGGCGCAGTAGATTCCGAGTTATGATGTAGGCGCAGTAGATTCCGAGTTATGATGTAGGCGCAGTAGATTCCGAGTTAGATTCCGAGTTATGATGTAGGCGCAGTAGATTCCGAGTTATGATGTAGGCGTAGTAGATTCCGAGTTAGATTCCGAGTTATGATGTAGGCGCAGTAGATTTCGAGTTAGATTCCGAGTTATGATGTAGGCGCAGTAGATTCCGAGTTATGATGTAGGCGCAGTAGATTCCGAGTTATGATGTAGGCGCAGTAGATTCCGAGTTATGATGTAGGCGCAGTAGATTCCGAGTTATGATGTAGGCGCAGTAGATTCCGAGTTATGATGTAGGCGCAGTAGATTCCGAGTTATGATGTAGGCGCAGTAGATTCCGAGTTATGATGTAGGCGCAGTAGATTCCGAGTTAGATTCCGAGTTATGATGTAGGCGCAGTAGATTCCGAGTTAGATTCCGAGTTATGATGTAGGCGCAGTAGATTCCGAGTTAGATTCCGAGTTATGATGTAGGCGCAGTAGATTCCGAGTTATGATGTAGGCGCAGTAGATTCCGAGTTCTGATGTAGGCGCAGTAGATTCCGAGTTAGATTCCGAGTTATGATGTAGGCGCAGTAGATTCCGAGTTATGATGTAGGCGCAGTAGATTCCGGGTTATGATGTAGGCGCAGTAGATTCCGAGTTATGATGTAGGCGCAGTAGATTCCGAGTTAGATTCCGAGTTATGATGTAGGCGCAGTAGATTCCGAGTTATGATGTAGGCGTAGTAGATTCCGAGTTAGATTCCGAGTTATGATGTAGGCGCAGTAGATTTCGAGTTAGATTCCGAGTTATGATGTAGGCGCAGTAGATTCCGAGTTATGATGTAGGCGCAGTAGATTCCGAGTTATGATGTAGGCGCAGTAGATTCCGAGTTATGATGTAGGCGCAGTAGATTCCGAGTTATGATGTAGGCGCAGTAGATTCCGAGTTATGATGTAGGCGCAGTAGATTCCGAGTTATGATGTAGGCGCAGTAGATTCCGAGTTAGATTCCGAGTTATGATGTAGGCGCAGTAGATTCCGAGTTATGATGTAGGCGCAGTAGATTCCGAGTTAGATTCCGAGTTATGATGTAGGCGCAGTAGATTCCGAGTTATGATGTAGGCGCAGTAGATTCCGAGTTATGTTGTAGGCGCAGTAGATTCCGAGTTATGATGTAGGCGCAGTAGATTCCGAGTTAGATTCCGAGTTATGATGTAGGCGCAGTAGATTCCGAGTTATGATGTAGGCGCAGTAGATTCCGAGTTAGATTCCGAGTTATGATGTAGGCGCAGTAGATTTCGAGTTAGATTCCGAGTTATGATGTAGGCGCAGTAGATTCTGAGTTATGATGTAGGCGCAGTAGATTCCGAGTTATGATGTAGGCACAGTAGATTCCGAGTTATGATGTAGGCGCAGTAGATTCCGGGTTAGATTCCGAGTTATGATGTAGGCGCAGTAGATTCCGAGTTATGATGTAGGCGCAGTAGATTCAGGGTTAGATTCCGAGTTATGATGTAGGCGCAGTAGATTCCGAGTTAGATTCCGAATTATGATGTAGGCGCAGTAGATTCCGAGTTATGATGTAGGCGCAGTAGATTCCGAGTTATGTTGTAGGCGCAGTAGATTCCGAGTTAGATTCCGAGTTATGATGTAGGCGCAGTAGATTCCGAGTTAGATTCCGAGTTATGATGTAGGCGCAGTAGATTCCGAGTTAGATTCTGAGTTATGATGTAGGCGCAGTAGATTCCGAGTTATGATGTAGGCGCAGTAGATTCCGAGTTAGATTCCGAGTTATGATGTAGGCGCAGTAGATTCCGAGTTAGATTCCGAGTTATGATGTAGGCGCAGTAGATTCCGAGTTATGATGTAGGCGCAGAAGATTCCGAGTTAGATTCCGAGTTATGATGTAGGCGCAGTAGATTCCGAGTTAGATTCCGAGTTATGATGCAGGCGCAGTAGATTCCGAGTTAGATTCCGAGTTATGATGTAGGCGCAGTAGATTCCGAGTTATGATGTAGGCGCAGTAGATTCCGAGTTATGATGTAGGCGCAGTAGATTCCAAGTTAGATTCCGAGTTATGTTGTAGGCGCAGTAGATTCCGAGTTAGATTCCGAGTTATGATGTAGGCGCAGTAGATTCCGAGTTAGATTCCGAGTTATGATGTAGGCGCAGTAGATTCCGAGTTAGATTCCGAGTTATGATGTCGGCACAGTAGATTCCGAGTTAAGATGTAGGCGCAGTAGATTCCGAGTTAGATTCCGAGTTATGATGTAGGCGCAGTAGATTCCGAGTTAGATTCCGAGTTATGATGTAGGCGCAGTAGATTCCGAGTTATGATGTAGGCGCAGTAGATTCCGAGTTAGATTCCGAGTTATGATGTAGGCGCAGTAGATTCCGAGTTAGATTCCGAGTTATGATGTAGGCGCAGTAGATTCCGAGTTATGATGTAGGCGCAGTAGATTCCTAGTTATGATGTAGGCGCAGTAGATTCCGAGTTAGATTCCGAGTTATGATGTAGGCGCAGTAGATTCCGAGTTAGATTCCGAGTTATGATGTAGGCGCAGTAGATTCCGAGTTATGATGTAGGCGCAGTAGATTCCTAGTTATGATGTAGGCGCAGTAGATTCCGAGTTAGATTCCGAGTTATGATGTAGGCGCAGTAGATTCCGAGTTAGATTCCGAGTTATGATGTAGGCGCAGTAGATTCCGAGTTAGATTCCGAGTTATGATGTAGGCGCAGTAGATTCCGAGTTATGATGTAGGCGCAGTAGATTCCGAGTTATGATGTAGGCGCAGTAGATTCCGAGTTATGATGTAGGCGCAGTAGATTCCGGGTTAGATTCCGAGTTATGATGTAGGCGCAGTAGATTCCGAGTTATGATGTAGGCGCAGTAGATTCCGGGTTAGATTCCGAGTTATGATGTAGGCGCAGTAGATTCCGAGTTAGATTCCGAATTATGATGTAGGCGCAGTAGATTCCGAGTTATGATGTAGGCGCAGTAGATTCCGAGTTATGATGTAGGCGCAGTAGATTCCGAGTTAGATTCCGAGTTATGATGTAGGCGCAGTAGATTCCGAGTTAGATTCCGAGTTATGATGTAGGCGCAGTATATTCCGAGTTAGATTCTGAGTTATGATGTAGGCGCAGTAGATTCCGAGTTATGATGTAGGCGCAGTAGATTCCGAGTTAGATTCCGAGTTATGATGTAGGCGCAGTAGATTCCGAGTTAGATTCCGAGTTATGATGTAGGCGCAGTAGATTCCGAGTTATGATGTAGGCGCAGTAGATTCCGAGTTATGATGTAGGCGCAGTAGATTCCGAGTTATGATGTAGGCGCAGTAGATTCCGAGTTAGATTCCGAGTTATGATGTAGGCGCAGTAGATTCCGAGTTATGATGTAGGCGTAGTAGATTCCGAGTTAGATTCCGAGTTATGATGTAGGCGCAGTAGATTTCGAGTTAGATTCCGAGTTATGATGTAGGCGCAGTAGATTCCGAGTTATGATGTAGGCGCAGTAGATTCCGAGTTAGATTCCGAGTTATGATGTAGGCGCAGTAGATTCCGAGTTATGATGTAGGCGTAGTAGATTCCGAGTTAGATTCCGAGTTATGATGTAGGCGCAGTAGATTTCGAGTTAGATTCCGAGTTATGATGTAGGCGCAGTAGATTCCGAGTTATGATGTAGGCGCAGTAGATTCCGAGTTATGATGTAGGCGCAGTAGATTCCGAGTTATGATGTAGGCGCAGTAGATTCCGAGTTATGATGTAGGCGCAGTAGATTCCGAGTTATGATGTAGGCGCAGTAGATTCCGAGTTATGATGTAGGCGCAGTAGATTCCTAGTTATGATGTAGGCGCAGTAGATTCCGAGTTAGATTCCGAGTTATGATGTAGGCGCAGTAGATTCCGAGTTAGATTCCGAGTTATGATGTAGGCGCGGTAGATTCCGAGTTAGATTCCGAGTTATGATGTAGGCGCAGTAGATAACGAGTTATGATGTAGGCGCAGTAGATTCCGAGTTATGATGTAGGCGCAGTAGATTCCGAGTTATGATGTAGGCGCAGTAGATTCCGAGTTATGATGTAGGCGCAGTAGATTCCGAGTTAGATTCCGAGTTATGATGTAGGCGCAGTAGATTCCGAGTTATGATGTAGGCGTAGTAGATTCCGAGTTAGATTCCGAGTTATGATGTAGGCGCAGTAGATTTCGAGTTAGATTCCGAGTTATGATGTAGGCGCAGTAGATTCCGAGTTATGATGTAGGCGCAGTAGATTCCGAGTTATGATGTAGGCGCAGTAGATTCCGAGTTATGATGTAGGCGCAGTAGATTCCGAGTTAGATTCCGAGTTATGATGTAGGCGCAGTAGATTCCGAGTTATGATGTAGTCGCGGTAGATTCCGAGTTAGATTCCGAGTTATGATGTAGGCGCAGTAGATTCCGAGTTATAATGTAGGCGCAGTAGATTCCGAGTTATGATGTAGGCGCAGTAGATTCCGAGTTAGATTCCGAGTTATGATGTAGGCGCAGTAGATTCCGAGTTAGATTCCGAGTTATGATGTAGGCGCAGTAGATTCCGAGTTAGATTCCGAGTTATGATGTAGGCGCAGTAGATTCCGAGTTATGATGTAGGCGCAGTAGATTCCGAGTTAGATTCCGAGTTATGATGTAGGCACAGTAGATTCCGAGTTATGATGTAGGCGCAGTAGATTCCGAGTTATGATGTAGGCGCAGTAGATTCCGAGTTATGATGTAGGCGCAGTAGATTCCGAGTTATGATGTAGGCGCAGTAGATTCCGAGTTATGATGTAGGCGCAGTAGATTCCGAGTTATGATGTAGGCGCAGTAGATTCCGAGTTAGATTCCGAGTTATGATGTAGGCGCAGTAGATTCCGAGTTATGATGTAGGCGTAGTAGATTCCGAGTTAGATTCCGAGTTATGATGTAGGCGCAGTAGATTTCGAGTTAGATTCCGAGTTATGATGTAGGCGCAGTAGATTCTGAGTTATGATGTAGGCGCAGTAGATTCCGAGTTATGATGTAGGCGCAGTAGATTCCGAGTTATGATGTAGGCGCAGTAGATTCCGGGTTAGATTCCGAGTTATGATGTAGGCGCAGTAGATTCCGAGTTATGATGTAGGCGCAGTAGATTCAGGGTTAGATTCCGAGTTATGATGTAGGCGCAGTAGATTCCGAGTTAGATTCCGAATTATGATGTAGGCGCAGTAGATTCCGAGTTATGATGTAGGCGCAGTAGATTCCGAGTTAGATTCCGAGTTATGTTGTAGGCGCAGTAGATTCCGAGTTAGATTCCGAGTTATGATGTAGGCGCAGTAGATTCCGAGTTAGATTCCGAGTTATGATGTAGGCGCAGTAGATTCCGAGTTAGATTCCGAGTTATGATGTCGGCACAGTAGATTCCGAGTTAAGATGTAGGCGCAGTAGATTCCGAGTTAGATTCCGAGTTATGATGTAGGCGCAGTAGATTCCGAGTTAGATTCCGAGTTATGATGTAGGCGCAGTAGATTCTGAGTTAGATTCCGAGTTCTGATGTAGGCGCAGTAGATTCCGAGTTAGATTCCGAGTTATGATGTAGGCGCAGTAGATTCCGAGTTAGATTCCGAGTTATGATGTAGGCGCAGTAGATTCCGAGTTAGATTCCGAGTTATGATGTAGGCGCGGTAGATTCCGAGTTATGATGTAGGCGCAGTAGATTCCGAGTTAGATTCCGAGTTATGATGTAGGCGCAGTAGATTCCGAGTTATGATGTAGGCGCAGTAGATTCAGGGTTAGATTCCGAGTTATGATGTAGGCGCAGTAGATTCCGAGTTAGATTCCGAATTATGATGTAGGCGCAGTAGATTCCGAGTTATGATGTAGGCGCAGTAGATTCCGAGTTAGATTCCGAGTTATGTTGTAGGCGCAGTAGATTCCGAGTTAGATTCCGAGTTATGATGTAGGCGCAGTAGATTCCGAGTTAGATTCCGAGTTATGATGTAGGCGCAGTAGATTCCGAGTTAGATTCCGAGTTATGATGTCGGCACAGTAGATTCCGAGTTAAGATGTAGGCGCAGTAGATTCCGAGTTAGATTCCGAGTTATGATGTAGGCGCAGTAGATTCCGAGTTAGATTCCGAGTTATGATGTAGGCGCAGTAGATTCTGAGTTAGATTCCGAGTTCTGATGTAGGCGCAGTAGATTCCGAGTTAGATTCCGAGTTATGATGTAGGCGCAGTAGATTCCGAGTTAGATTCCGAGTTATGATGTAGGCGCAGTAGATTCCGAGTTAGATTCCGAGTTATGATGTAGGCGCAGTAGATTCCGAGTTATGATGTAGGCGCAGTAGATTCCGAGTTAGATTCCGAGTTATGATGTAGGCGCAGTAGATTCCGAGTTAGATTCCGAGTTATGATGTAGGCGCAGTAGATTCCGAGTTATGATGTAGGCGCAGTAGATTCCTAGTTATGATGTAGGCGCAGTAGATTCCGAGTTAGATTCCGAGTTATGATGTAGGCGCAGTAGATTCCGAGTTAGATTCCGAGTTATGATGTAGGCGCAGTAGATTCCGAGTTAGATTCCGAGTTATGATGTAGGCGCAGTAGATTCCGAGTTATGATGTAGGCGCAGTAGATTCCGAGTTATGATGTAGGCGCAGTAGATTCCGAGTTATGATGTAGGCGCAGTAGATTCCGAGTTATGATGTAGGCGCAGTAGATTCCGAGTTATGATGTAGGCGCAGTAGATTCCGAGTTAGATTCCGAGTTATGATGTAGGCGCAGTAGATTCCGAGTTATGATGTAGGCGTAGTAGATTCCGAGTTAGATTCCGAGTTATGATGTAGGCGCAGTAGATTTCGAGTTAGATTCCGAGTTATGATGTAGGCGCAGTAGATTCCGAGTTATGATGTAGGCGCAGTAGATTCCGAGTTATGATGTAGGCGCAGTAGATTCCGAGTTATGATGTAGGCGCAGTAGATTCCGAGTTAGATTCCGAGTTATGATGTAGGCGCAGTAGATTCCGAGTTATGATGTAGTCGCGGTAGATTCCGAGTTAGATTCCGAGTTATGATGTAGGCGCAGTAGATTCCGAGTTATAATGTAGGCGCAGTAGATTCCGAGTTATGATGTAGGCGCAGTAGATTCCGTGTTAGATTCCGAGTTATGATGTAGGCGCAGTAGATTCCGAGTTAGATTCCGAGTTATGATGTAGGCGCAGTAGATTCCGAGTTAGATTCCGAGTTATGATGTAGGCGCAGTAGATTCCGAGTTATGATGTAGGCGCAGTAGATTCCGAGTTAGATTCCGAGTTATGATGTAGGCACAGTAGATTCCGAGTTATGATGTAGGCGCAGTAGATTCCGAGTTATGATGTAGGCGCAGTAGATTCCGAGTTATGATGTAGGAGCAGTAGATTCCGAGTTATGATGTAGGCGCAGTAGATTCCGAGTTATGATGTAGGCGCAGTAGATTCCGAGTTATGATGTAGGCGCAGTAGATTCCGAGTTAGATTCCGAGTTAAGATGTAGGCGTAGTAGATTCCGAGTTAGATTCCGAGTTATGATGTAGGCGCAGTAGATTTCGAGTTAGATTCCGAGTTATGATGTAGGCGCAGTAGATTCTGAGTTATGATGTAGGCGCAGTAGATTCCGAGTTATGATGTAGGCGCAGTAGATTCCGAGTTATGATGTAGGCGCAGTAGATTCCGGGTTAGATTCCGAGTTATGATGTAGGCGCAGTAGATTCCGAGTTATGATGTAGGCGCAGTAGATTCAGGGTTAGATTCCGAGTTATGATGTAGGCGCAGTAGATTCCGAGTTAGATTCCGAATTATGATGTAGGCGCAGTAGATTCCGAGTTATGATGTAGGCGCAGTAGATTCCGAGTTAGATTCCGAGTTATGATGTAGGCGCAGTAGATTCTGAGTTAGATTCCGAGTTCTGATGTAGGCGCAGTAGATTCCGAGTTAGATTCCGAGTTATGATGTAGGCGCAGTAGATTCCGAGTTAGATTCCGAGTTATGATGTAGGCGCAGTAGATTCCGAGTTAGATTCCGAGTTATGATGTAGGCGCAGTAGATTCCGAGTTATGATGTAGGCGCAGTAGATTCCGAGTTAGATTCCGAGTTATGATGTAGGCGCAGTAGATTCCGAGTTAGATTCCGAGTTATGATGTAGGCGCAGTAGATTCCGAGTTATGATGTAGGCGCAGTAGATTCCTAGTTATGATGTAGGCGCAGTAGATTCCGAGTTAGATTCCGAGTTATGATGTAGGCGCAGTAGATTCCGAGTTAGATTCCGAGTTATGATGTAGGCGCAGTAGATTCCGAGTTAGATTCCGAGTTATGATGTAGGCGCAGTAGATTCCGAGTTATGATGTAGGCGCAGTAGATTCCGAGTTTGATTCCGAGTTATGATGTAGGCACAGTAGATTCCGAGTTATGATGTAGGCGCAGTAGATTCCGAGTTATGATGTAGGCGCAGTAGATTCCGAGTTATGATGTAGGTGCAGTAGATTCCGAGTTATGATGTAGGCGCAGTAGATTCCGAGTTAGATTCCGAATTATGATGTAGGCGCAGTAGATTCCGAGTTATGATGTAGGCGCAGTAGATTCCGAGTTATGTTGTAGGCGCAGTAGATTCCGAGTTAGATTCCGAGTTATGATGTAGGCGCAGTAGATTCCGAGTTAGATTCCGAGTTATGATGTAGGCGCAGTAGATTCCGAGTTAGATTCTGACTTATGATGTAGGCGCAGTAGATTCCGAGTTATGATGTAGGCGCAGTAGATTCCGAGTTAGATTCCGAGTTATGATGTAGGCGCAGTAGATTCCGAGTTAGATTCCGAGTTATGATGTAGGCGCAGTAGATTCCGAGTTATGATGTAGGCGCAGAAGATTCCGAGTTAGATTCCGAGTTATGATGTAGGCGCAGTAGATTCCGAGTTAGATTCCGAGTTATGATGCAGGCGCAGTAGATTCCGAGTTAGATTCCGAGTTATGATGTAGGCGCAGTAGATTCCGAGTTATGATGTAGGCGCAGTAGATTCCGAGTTATGATGTAGGCGCAGTAGATTCCGAGTTAGATTCCGAGTTATGTTGTAGGCGCAGTAGATTCCGAGTTAGATTCCGAGTTATGATGTAGGCGCAGTAGATTCCGAGTTAGATTCCGAGTTATGATGTAGGCGCAGTAGATTCCGAGTTAGATTCCGAGTTATGATGTCGGCACAGTAGATTCCGAGTTAAGATGTAGGCGCAGTAGATTCCGAGTTAGATTCCGAGTTATGATGTAGGCGCAGTAGATTCCGAGTTAGATTCCGAGTTATGATGTAGGCGCAGTAGATTCTGAGTTAGATTCCGAGTTATGATGTAGGCGCAGTAGATTCAGGGTTAGATTCCGAGTTATGATGTAGGCGCTGTAGATTCCGAGTTAGATTCCGAGTTATGATGTAGGCGCAGTAGATTCCGAGTTAGATTCCGAGTTATGATGTAGGCGCAGTAGATTCAGAGTTATGATGTAGGCGCAGTAGATTCCGAGTTAGATTCCGAGTTATGATGTAGGCGCAGTAGATTCCGAGTTAGATTCCGAGTTATGATGTAGGCGCAGTAGATTCCGAGTTATGATGTAGGCGCAGTAGATTCCTAGTTATGATGTAGGCGCAGTAGATTCCGAGTTAGATTCCGAGTTATGATGTAGGCGCAGTAGATTCCGAGTTAGATTCCGAGTTATGATGTAGGCGCAGTAGATTCCGAGTTAGATTCCGAGTTATGATGTAGGCGCAGTAGATTCCGAGTTATGATGTAGGCGCAGTAGATTCCGAGTTAGATTCCGAGTTATGATGTAGGCACAGTAGATTCCGAGTTATGATGTAGGCGCAGTAGATTCCGAGTTATGATGTAGGCGCAGTAGATTCCGAGTTATGATGTAGGCGCAGTAGATTCCGAGTTATGATGTAGGCGCAGTAGATTCCGAGTTATGATGTAGGCGCAGTAGATTCCGAGTTAGATTCCGAGTTATGATGTAGGCGCAGTAGATTCCGAGTTATGATGTAGGCGTAGTAGATTCCGAGTTAGATTCCGAGTTATGATGTAGGCGCAGTAGATTTCGAGTTAGATTCCGAGTTATGATGTAGGCGCAGTAGATTCTGAGTTATGATGTAGGCGCAGTAGATTCCGAGTTATGATGTAGGCGCAGTAGATTCCGAGTTATGATGTAGGCGCAGTAGATTCCGGGTTAGATTCCGAGTTATGATGTAGGCGCAGTAGATTCCGAGTTATGATGTAGGCGCAGTAGATTCAGGGTTAGATTCCGAGTTATGATGTAGGCGCAGTAGATTCCGAGTTAGATTCCGAATTATGATGTAGGCGCAGTAGATTCCGAGTTATGATGTAGGCGCAGTAGATTCCGAGTTAGATTCCGAGTTATGTTGTAGGCGCAGTAGATTCCGAGTTAGATTCCGAGTTATGATGTAGGCGCAGTAGATTCCGAGTTTGATTCCGAGTTATGATGTAGGCGCAGTAGATTCCGAGTTAGATTCCGAGTTATGATGTCGGCACAGTAGATTCCGAGTTAAGATGTAGGCGCAGTAGATTCCGAGTTAGATTCCGAGTTATGATGTAGGCGCAGTAGATTCCGAGTTAGATTCCGAGTTATGATGTAGGCGCAGTAGATTCTGAGTTAGATTCCGAGTTCTGATGTAGGCGCAGTAGATTCCGAGTTAGATTCCGAGTTATGATGTAGGCGCAGTAGATTCCGAGTTAGATTCCGAGTTATGATGTAGGCGCAGTAGATTCCGAGTTAGATTCCGAGTTATGATGTAGGCGCAGTAGATTCCGAGTTATGATGTAGGCGCAGTAGATTCCGAGTTAGATTCCGAGTTATGATGTAGGCGCAGTAGATTCCGAGTTAGATTCCGAGTTATGATGTAGGTGCAGTAGATTCCGAGTTATGATGTAGGCGCAGTAGATTCCTAGTTATGATGTAGGCGCAGTAGATTCCGAGTTAGATTCCGAGTTATGATGTAGGCGCAGTAGATTCCGAGTTAGATTCCGAGTTATGATGTAGGCGCAGTAGATTCCGAGTTAGATTCCGAGTTATGATGTAGGCGCAGTAGATTCCGAGTTATGATGTAGGCGCAGTAGATTCCGAGTTTGATTCCGAGTTATGATGTAGGCACAGTAGATTCCGAGTTATGATGTAGGTGCAGTAGATTCCGAGTTATGATGTAGGCGCAGTAGATTCCGAGTTATGATGTAGGTGCAGTAGATTCCGAGTTATGATGTAGGCGCAGTAGATTCCGAGTTATGATGTAGGCGCAGTAGATTCCGAGTTATGATGTAGGCGCAGTAGATTCCGAGTTAGATTCCGAGTTATGATGTAGGCGCAGTAGATTCCGAGTTATGATGTAGGCGTAGTAGATTCCGAGTTAGATTCCGAGTTATGATGTAGGCGCAGTAGATTTCGAGTTAGATTCCGAGTTATGATGTAGGCGCAGTAGATTCTGAGTTATGATGTAGGCGCAGTAGATTCCGAGTTATGATGTAGGCGCAGTAGATTCCGAGTTATGATGTAGGCGCAGTAGATTCCGGGTTAGATTCCGAGTTATGATGTAGGCGCAGTAGATTCCGAGTTATGATGTAGGCGCAGTAGATTCAGGGTTAGATTCCGAGTTATGATGTAGGCGCAGTAGATTCCGAGTTAGATTCCGAATTATGATGTAGGCGCAGTAGATTCCGAGTTATGATGTAGGCGCAGTAGATTCCGAGTTATGATGTAGGCGCAGTAGATTCCGAGTTAGATTCCGAGTTATGATGTAGGCGCAGTAGATTCCGAGTTAGATTCCGAGTTATGATGTAGGCGCAGTAGATTCCGAGTTAGATTCTGAGTTATGATGTAGGCGCAGTAGATTCCGAGTTATGATGTAGGCGCAGTAGATTCCGAGTTAGATTCCGAGTTATGATGTAGGCGCAGTAGATTCCGAGTTAGATTCCGAGTTATGATGTAGGCGCAGTAGATTCCGAGTTATGATGTAGGCGCAGTAGATTCCGAGTTATGATGTAGGCGCAGTAGATTCCGAGTTAGATTCCGAGTTATGATGCAGGCGCAGTAGATTCCGAGTTAGATTCCGAGTTATGATGTAGGCGCAGTAGATTCCGAGTTATGATGTAGGCGCAGTAGATTCCGAGTTATGATGTAGGCGCAGTAGATTCCGAGTTAGATTCCGAGTTATGTTGTAGGCGCAGTAGATTCCGAGTTAGATTCCGAGTTATGATGTAGGCGCAGTAGATTCCGAGTTAGATTCCGAGTTATGATGTAGGCGCAGTAGATTCCGAGTTAGATTCCGAGTTATGATGTCGGCACAGTAGATTCCGAGTTAAGATGTAGGCGCAGTAGATTCCGAGTTAGATTCCGAGTTATGATGTAGGCGCAGTAGATTCCGAGTTAGATTCCGAGTTATGATGTAGGCGCAGTAGATTCTGAGTTAGATTCCGAGTTATGATGTAGGCGCAGTAGATTCCGAGTTAGATTCCGAGTTATGATGTAGGCGCAGTAGATTCCGAGTTAGATTCCGAGTTATGATGTAGGCGCAGTAGATTCCGAGTTAGATTCCGAGTTATGATGTAGGCGCAGTAGATTCCGAGTTATGATGTAGGCGCAGTAGATTCCGAGTTAGATTCCGAGTTATGATGTAGGCGCAGTAGATTCCGAGTTAGATTCCGAGTTATGATGTAGGCGCAGTAGATTCCGAGTTATGATGTAGGCGCAGTAGATTCCTAGTTATGATGTAGGCGCAGTAGATTCCGAGTTAGATTCCGAGTTATGATGTAGGCGCAGTAGATTCCGAGTTAGATTCCGAGTTATGATGTAGGCGCAGTAGATTCCGAGTTAGATTCCGAGTTATGATGTAGGCGCAGTAGATTCCGAGTTATGATGTAGGCGCAGTAGATTCCGAGTTAGATTCCGAGTTATGATGTAGGCACAGTAGATTCCGAGTTATGATGTAGGCGCAGTAGATTCTGAGTTATGATGTAGGCGCAGTAGATTCCGAGTTATGATGTAGGCGCAGTAGATTCCGAGTTATGATGTAGGCGCAGTAGATTCCGAGTTATGATGTAGGCGCAGTAGATTCCGAGTTAGATTCCGAGTTATGATGTAGGCGCAGTAGATTCCGAGTTATGATGTAGGCGTAGTAGATTCCGAGTTAGATTCCGAGTTATGATGTAGGCGCAGTAGATTTCGAGTTAGATTCCGAGTTATGATGTAGGCGCAGTAGATTCCGAGTTAGATTCCGAGTTATGATGTAGGCGCAGTAGATTCCGAGTTAGATTCCGAGTTATGATGTAGGCGCAGTAGATTCCGAGTTAGATTCTGAGTTATGATGTAGGCGCAGTAGATTCCGAGTTATGATGTAGGCGCAGTAGATTCCGAGTTAGATTCCGAGTTATGATGTAGGCGCAGTAGATTCCGAGTTAGATTCCGAGTTATGATGTAGGCGCAGTAGATTCCGAGTTATGATGTAGGCGCAGTAGATTCCGAGTTATGATGTAGGCGCAGTAGATTCCGAGTTAGATTCCGAGTTATGATGCAGGCGCAGTAGATTCCGAGTTAGATTCCGAGTTATGATGTAGGCGCAGTAGATTCCGAGTTATGATGTAGGCGCAGTAGATTCCGAGTTATGATGTAGGCGCAGTAGATTCCGAGTTAGATTCCGAGTTATGTTGTAGGCGCAGTAGATTCCGAGTTAGATTCCGAGTTATGATGTAGGCGCAGTAGATTCCGAGTTAGATTCCGAGTTATGATGTAGGCGCAGTAGATTCCGAGTTAGATTCCGAGTTATGATGTCGGCACAGTAGATTCCGAGTTAAGATGTAGGCGCAGTAGATTCCGAGTTAGATTCCGAGTTATGATGTAGGCGCAGTAGATTCCGAGTTAGATTCCGAGTTATGATGTAGGCGCAGTAGATTCTGAGTTAGATTCCGAGTTATGATGTAGGCGCAGTAGATTCCGAGTTAGATTCCGAGTTATGATGTAGGCGCAGTAGATTCCGAGTTAGATTCCGAGTTATGATGTAGGCGCAGTAGATTCCGAGTTAGATTCCGAGTTATGATGTAGGCGCAGTAGATTCCGAGTTATGATGTAGGCGCAGTAGATTCCGAGTTAGATTCCGAGTTATGATGTAGGCGCAGTAGATTCCGAGTTAGATTCCGAGTTATGATGTAGGCGCAGTAGATTCCGAGTTATGATGTAGGCGCAGTAGATTCCTAGTTATGATGTAGGCGCAGTAGATTCCGAGTTAGATTCCGAGTTATGATGTAGGCGCAGTAGATTCCGAGTTAGATTCCGAGTTATGATGTAGGCGCAGTAGATTCCGAGTTAGATTCCGAGTTATGATGTAGGCGCAGTAGATTCCGAGTTATGATGTAGGCGCAGTAGATTCCGAGTTAGATTCCGAGTTATGATGTAGGCACAGTAGATTCCGAGTTATGATGTAGGCGCAGTAGATTCTGAGTTATGATGTAGGCGCAGTAGATTCCGAGTTATGATGTAGGCGCAGTAGATTCCGAGTTATGATGTAGGCGCAGTAGATTCCGAGTTATGATGTAGGCGCAGTAGATTCCGAGTTAGATTCCGAGTTATGATGTAGGCGCAGTAGATTCCGAGTTATGATGTAGGCGTAGTAGATTCCGAGTTAGATTCCGAGTTATGATGTAGGCGCAGTAGATTTCGAGTTAGATTCCGAGTTATGATGTAGGCGCAGTAGATTCTGAGTTATGATGTAGGCGCAGTAGATTCCGAGTTATGATGTAGGCGCAGTAGATTCCGAGTTATGATGTAGGCGCAGTAGATTCCGTGTTAGATTCCGAGTTATGATGTAGGCGCAGTAGATTCCGAGTTATGATGTAGGCGCAGTAGATTCAGGGTTAGATTCCGAGTTATGATGTAGGCGCAGTAGATTCCGAGTTAGATTCCGAATTATGATGTAGGCGCAGTAGATTCCGAGTTATGATGTAGGCGCAGTAGATTCCGAGTTAGATTCCGAGTTATGTTGTAGGCGCAGTAGATTCCGAGTTAGATTCCGAGTTATGATGTAGGCGCAGTAGATTCCGAGTTAGATTCCGAGTTATGATGTAGGCGCAGTAGATTCCGAGTTAGATTCCGAGTTATGATGTCGGCACAGTAGATTCCGAGTTAAGATGTAGGCGCAGTAGATTCCGAGTTAGATTCCGAGTTATGATGTAGGCGCAGTAGATTCCGAGTTAGATTCCGAGTTATGATGTAGGCGCAGTAGATTCTGAGTTAGATTCCGAGTTATGATGTAGGCGCAGTAGATTCCGAGTTAGATTCCGAGTTATGATGTAGGCGCAGTAGATTCCGAGTTAGATTCCGAGTTATGATGTAGGCGCAGTAGATTCCGAGTTAGATTCCGAGTTATGATGTAGGCGCAGTAGATTCCGAGTTATGATGTAGGCGCAGTAGATTCCGAGTTAGATTCCGAGTTATGATGTAGGCGCAGTAGATTCCGAGTTAGATTCCGAGTTATGATGTAGGCGCAGTAGATTCCGAGTTATGATGTAGGCGCAGTAGATTCCTAGTTATGATGTAGGCGCAGTAGATTCCGAGTTAGATTCCGAGTTATGATGTAGGCGCAGTAGATTCCGAGTTAGATTCCGAGTTATGATGTAGGCGCAGTAGATTCCGAGTTAGATTCCGAGTTATGATGTAGGCGCAGTAGATTCCGAGTTATGATGTAGGCGCAGTAGATTCCGAGTTAGATTCCGAGTTATGATGTAGGCACAGTAGATTCCGAGTTATGATGTAGGCGCAGTAGATTCCGAGTTATGATGTAGGCGCAGTAGATTCCGAGTTATGATGTAGGTGCAGTAGATTCCGAGTTATGATGTAGGCGCAGTAGATTCCGAGTTATGATGTAGGCGCAGTAGATTCCGAGTTATGATGTAGGCGCAGTAGATTCCGAGTTATGATGTAGGCGCAGTAGATTCCGAGTTAGATTCCGAGTTATGATGTAGGCGCAGTAGATTCCGAGTTATGATGTAGGCGTAGTAGATTCCGAGTTAGATTCCGAGTTATGATGTAGGCGCAGTAGATTTCGAGTTAGATTCCGAGTTATGATGTAGGCGCAGTAGATTCTGAGTTATGATGTAGGCGCAGTAGATTCCGAGTTATGATGTAGGCGCAGTAGATTCCGAGTTATGATGTAGGCGCAGTAGATTCCGGGTTAGATTCCGAGTTATGATGTAGGCGCAGTAGATTCCGAGTTATGATGTAGGCGCAGTAGATTCAGGGTTAGATTCCGAGTTATGATGTAGGCGCAGTAGATTCCGAGTTAGATTCCGAATTATGATGTAGGCGCAGTAGATTCCGAGTTATGATGTAGGCGCAGTAGATTCCGAGTTATGATGTAGGCGCAGTAGATTCCGAGTTAGATTCCGAGTTATGATGTAGGCGCAGTAGATTCCGAGTTAGATTCCGAGTTATGATGTAGGCGCAGTAGATTCCGAGTTAGATTCTGAGTTATGATGTAGGCGCAGTAGATTCCGAGTTATGATGTAGGCGCAGTAGATTCCGAGTTAGATTCCGAGTTATGATGTAGGCGCAGTAGATTCCGAGTTAGATTCCGAGTTATGATGTAGGCGCAGTAGATTCCGAGTTATGATGTAGGCGCAGTAGATTCCGAGTTAGATTCCGAGTTATGATGTAGGCGCAGTAGATTCCGAGTTAGATTCCGAGTTATGATGTAGGCGCAGTAGATTCCGAGTTAGATTCCGAGTTATGATGTAGGCCCAGTAGATTCCGAGTTATGATGTAGGCGCAGTAGATTCCGAGTTATGATGTAGGCGCAGTAGATTCCGAGTTATGATGTAGGCGCAGTAGATTCCGAGTTAGATTCCGAGTTATGATGTAGGCACAGTAGATTCCGAGTAATGATGTAGGCGCAGTAGATTCCGAGTTATGATGTAGGCGCAGTAGATTCCGAGTTAGATTCCGAGTTATGATGTAGGCGCAGTAGATTCCGAGTTATGATGTAGGCGCAGTAGATTCCGAGTTATGATATAGGCGCAGTAGATTCCGAGTTAGATTCCGAGTTATGATGTAGGCGCAGTAGATTCCGAGTTATGATGTAGGCGCAGTAGATTCCGAGTTAGATTCCGAGTTATGTTGTAGGCGCAGTAGATTCCGAGTTAGATTCCGAGTTATGATGTAGGCGCAGTAGATTCCGAGTTATGATGTAGGCGCAGTAGATTCCGAGTTATGATGTAGGCGCAGTAGATTCAGGGTTAGATTCCGAGTTATGATGTAGGCGCAGTAGATTCCGAGTTATTATGTAGGCGCAGTAGATTCCGAGTTATGATGTAGGCGCAGTAGATTCCGAGTTAGATTCCGAGTTATGATGTAGGCGCAGTAGATTCCGAGTTAGATTCCGAGTTATGATGTAGGCGCAGTTGATTCCGAGTTAGATTCCGAGTTATGATGTAGGCGCAGTAGATTCCGAGTTAGATTCCGAGTTATGATGTAGGCGCAGGAGATTCCGAGTTAGATTCCGAGTTATGATGTAGGCGCAGTAGGTTCCGAGTTATGATGTAGGCGCAGTAGATTCCGAGTTAGATTCCGAGTTATGATGTAGGCGCAGTAGATTCCGAGTTATGATGTAGGCGCAGTAGATTCCGAGTTATGATGTAGGCGCAGTAGATTCTGAGTTATGATGTTGGCGCAGTAGATTCCGAGTTAGATTCCAAGTTATGATGTAGGCGCAGTAGATTCCGAGTTATGATGTAGGCGCAGTAGATTCCGACTTAGATTCCGAGTTATGATGTAGGCACAGTAGATTCCGAGTTATGATGTAGGCGCAGTAGATTCCGAGTTATGATGTAGGCGCAGTAGATTCCGAGTTATGATGTAGGGGCAGTAGATTCCGAGTTATGATGTAGGCGCAGTAGATTCCGAGTTAGATTCCGAGTTATGATGTAGGCGCAGTAGATTCCGAGTTATGATGTTGGCGCAGTAGATTCCGAGTTATGATGTAGGCGCAGTAGATTCTGAGTTATGATGTTGGCGCAGTAGATTCCGAGTTAGATTCCGAGTTATGATGTAGGCGCTGTAGATTCCGAGTTATGATGTAGGCGCAGTAGATTCCGAGTTATGATGTAGGCGCAGTACATTCCGAGTTATGATGTAGGCGCAGTAGATTCCGAGTTAGATTCCGAGTTATGATGTAGGCACAGTAGATTCCGAGTTATGATGTAGGCGCAGTAGATTCCGAGTTATGATGTAGGTGCAGTAGATTCCGAGTTATGATGTAGGTGCAGTAGATTCCGAGTTATGATCTAGGCGCAGTAGATTCCGAGTTATAATGTAGGCGCAGTAGATTCCGAGTTATGATGTAGGCGCAGTAGATTCCGAGTTATGATGTAGGCGCAGTAGATTCCGAGTTATGATGTAGGCGCAGTAGATTCCGAGTTAGATTCCGAGTTATGATGTAGGCACAGTAGATTCCGAGTTATGATGTAGGCGCAGTAGATTCCGAGTAAGATTCCGAGTTATGATGTAGGCGCAGTAGATTCCGAGTTAGATTCCGAGTTATGATGTAGGCGCAGTAGATTCTGAGTTATGATGTAGGCGCAGTAGATTCCGAGATATGATGTAGGCGCAGTAGACTCCGAGTTATGATGTAGGCGAAGTAGATTCCGAGTTATGATGTAGGCGCAGTACATTCCGAGTTATGATGTAGGCGCAGTAGATTCCGAGTTAGATTCCGAGTTATGATGTAGGCACAGTAGATTCCGAGTTATGATGTAGGCGCAGTAGATTCCGAGGTATGATGTAGGTGCAGTAGATTCCGAGTTATGATGTAGGCGCAGTAGATTCCGAGTTATAATGTAGGCGCAGTAGATTCCGAGTTATGATGTAGGCGCAGTAGATTCCGATTTATGATGTAGGCGCAGTAGATTCCGAGTTAGATTCCGAGTTATGATGTAGGCGCAGTAGATTCCGAGTTAGATTCCGAGTTATGATGTAGGCGCAGTAGATTCCGAGTTAGATTCCGAGTTATGATGTAGGCGCAGTAGATTCCGAGTTATGATGTAGGCGCAGTAGATTCCGAGTTAGATTCCGAGTTATGATGTAGGCGCAGTAGATTCCGAGTTAGATTCCGAGTTATGATGTAGGCGCAGTAGATTCCGAGTTAGAATCTGAGTTATGATGTAGGCGCAGTAGATTCCGAGTTATAATGTAGGCGCAGTAGATTCCGAGTTATGATGTAGGCGCAGTAGATTCCGAGTTATGATGTAGGCGCAGTAGATTCCGGGTTAGATTCCGAGTTATGATGTAGGCGCAGTAGATTCCGAGTTAGATTCCGAGTTATGATGTAGGCACAGTAGATTCCGAGTTATGATGTAGGCGCAGTAGATTCCGAGTTATGATGTAGGTGCAGTAGATTCCGAGTTATGATGTAGGTGCAGTAGATTCCGAGTTATGATCTAGGCGCAGTAGATTCCGAGTTATAATGTAGGCGCAGTAGATTCCGAGTTATGATGTAGGCGCAGTAGATTCCGAGTTATGATGTAGGCGCAGTAGATTCCGAGTTATGATGTAGGCGCAGTAGATTCCGAGTTATGATGTAGGCGCAGTAGATTCCGAGTTAGATTCCGAGTTATGATGTAGGCACAGTAGATTCCGAGTTATGATGTAGGCGCACTAGATTCCGAGTTAGATTCCGAGTTATGATGTAGGCGATATAGATTCCGAGTTAGATTTCGAGTTATGATGTAGGCGCAGTAGATTCTGAGTTATGATGTAGGCGCAGTAGATTCCGAGATATGATGTAGGCGCAGTAGATTCCGAGTTATGATGTAGGCGAAGTAGATTCCGAGTTATGATGTAGGCGCAGTACATTCCGAGTTATGATGTAGGCGCAGTAGATTCCGAGTTAGATTCCGAGTTATGATGTAGGCACAGTAGATTCCGAGTTATGATGTAGGCGCAGTAGATTCCGAGTTATGATGTAGGTGCAGTAGATTCCGAGTTATGATGTAGGTGCAGTAGATTCCGAGTTATGATGTAGGCGCAGTAGATTCCGAGTTATAATGTAGGCGCAGTAGATTCCGAGTTATGATGTAGGCGCAGTAGATTCCGATTTATGATGTAGGCGCAGTAGATTCCGAGTTAGATTCCGAGTTATGATGTAGGCGCAGTAGATTCCGAGTTAGATTCCGAGTTATGATGTAGGCGCAGTAGATTCCGAGTTAGATTCCGAGTTATGATGTAGGCGCAGTAGATTCCGAGTTATGATGTAGGCGCAGTAGATTCCGAGTTAGATTCCGAGTTATGATGTAGGCGCAGTAGATTCCGAGTTAGATTCCGAGTTATGATGTAGGCGCAGTAGATTCCGAGTTAGAATCTGAGTTATGATGTAGGCGCAGTAGATTCCGAGTTATAATGTAGGCGCAGTAGATTCCGAGTTATGATGTAGGCGCAGTAGATTCCGAGTTATGATGTAGGCGCAGTAGATTCCGGGTTAGATTCCGAGTTATGATGTAGGCGCAGTAGATTCCGAGTTAGATTCCGAGTTATGATGTAGGCGCAGTAGATTCCGAGTTAGATTCCGAGTTATGATGTAGGCGCAGTAGATTCCGAGTTATGATGTAGGCGCAGTAGATTACGAGTTAGATTCCGAGTTATGATGTAGGCGCAGTAGATTCCGAGTTATGATGTAGGCGCAGTAGATTCCGGGTTAGATTCCGAGTTATGATGTAGGCGCAGTAGATTCCGATTTAGATTCCGAGTTATGATGTAGGCGCAGTAGATTCCGAGTTATGATGTTGGCGCAGTAGATTCCGAGTTATGATGTAGGCGCAGTAGATTCTGAGTTATGATGTAGGCGCAGTAGATTCCGAGTTATGATGTAGGCGCAGTAGATTCCGAGTTAGATTCCGAGTTATGATGTAGGCGCAGTAGATTCCGAGTTAGATTCCGAGTTATGATGTAGGCGCAGTAGATTCCGAGTTATGATGTAGGCGCAGTAGATTACGAGTTAGATTCCGAGTTATGATGTAGGCGCAGTAGATTCCGAGTTATGATGTAGGCGCAGTAGATTCCGGGTTAGATTCCGAGTTATGATGTAGGCGCAGTAGATTCCGAGTTATGATGTTGGCGCAGTAGATTCCGAGTTAGATTCCGAGTTATGATGTAGGCGCAGTAGATTCCGAGTTATGATGTAGGCGCAGTAGATTCCGAGTTAGATTCCGAGTTATGATGTAGGCGCAGTAGATTCCGAGTTAGATTCCGAGTTATGATGTAGGCGCAGTAGATTCCGAGTTATGATGTAGGCGCAGTAGATTCCGAGTTAGATTCCGAGTTATGATGTAGGCGCAATAGATTCCGAGTTAGATTTCGAGTTATGATGTAGGCGCAGTAGATTCCGAGTTATGATGTAGGCGCAGTAGATTACGAGTTAGATTCCGAGTTATGATGTAGGCGCAGTAGATTCCGAGTTATGATGTAGGCGCAGTAGATTCCGGGTTAGATTCCGAGTTATGATGTAGGCGCAGTAGATTCCGAGTTAGATTCCGAGTTATGATGTAGGCGCAGTAGATTCTGAGTTATGATGTTGGCGCAGTAGATTCCGAGTTATATTCCGAGTTATGATGTAGGCGCAGTAGATTCCGAGTTATGATGTAGGCGCAGTAGATTCCGAGTTAGATTCCGAGTTATGATGTAGGCGCAGTAGATTCCGAGTTAGATTCCGAGTTATGATGTAGGCGCAGTAGATTCCGAGTTATGATGTAGGCGCAGTAGATTACGAGTTAGATTCCGAGTTATGATGTAGGCGCAGTAGATTCCGAGTTATGATGTAGGCGCAGTAGATTCCGGGTTTGATTCCGAGTTATGATGTAGGCGCAGTAGATTCCGAGTTAGATTCCGAGTTATGATGTAGGCGCAGTAGATTCCGAGTTATGATGTTGGCGCAGTAGATTCCGAGTTATGATGTAGGCGCAGTAGATTCCGGGTTAGATTCCGAGTTATGATGTAGGCGCAGTAGATTCCGAGTTATGATGTAGGCGCAGTAGATTCCGGGTTAGATTCCGAGTTATGATGTAGGCGCAGTAGATTCTGAGTTAGATTCCGAGTTATGATGTAGGCGCAGTAGATTCCGAGTTAGATTCCGAGTTATGATGTAGGCGCAGTAGATTACGAGTTAGATTCCGAGTTATGATGTAGGCGTAGTATATTCCGAGTTATGATGTAGGCGCAGTAGATTCCGAGTTAGATTCCGAGTTATGATGTAGGCGCAGTAGATTCCGAGTTAGATTCCGAGTTATGATGTAGGCGCAGTAGATTCCGAGTTATGATGTTGGCGCAGTAGATTCCGAGTTATGATGTAGGCGCAGTAGATTCTGAGTTATGATGTTGGCGCAGTAGATTCCGAGTTAGATTCCGAGTTATGATGTAGGCGCAGTAGATTCCGAGTTTTGATGTAGGCGCAGTACATTCCGAGTTATGATGTAGGCGCAGTAGATTCCGAGTTAGATTCCGAGTTATGATGTAGGCTCAGTAGATTCCGAGTTATGATGTAGGCGCAGTAGATTCCGAGTTATGATGTAGGTGCAGTAGATTCCGAGTTATGATGTAGGTGCAGTAGATTCCGAGTTATGATGTAGGCGCAGTAGATTCCGAGTTATAATGTAGGCGCAGTAGATTCCGAGTTATGATGTAGGCGCAGTAGATTTCGAGTTATGATGTAGGCGCAGTAGATTCCGAGTTATGATGTAGGCGCAGTAGATTCCGAGTTATGATGTAGGCGCAGTAGATTCCGAGTTAGATTCCGAGTTATGATGTAGGCACAGTAGATTCCGAGTTATGATGTAGGCGCAGTAGATTCCGAGTAAGTTTCCGATTTATGATGTAGGCGCAGTAGATTCCGAGTTAGATTCCGAGTTATGATGTAGGCGCAGTAGATTCTGAGTTATGATGTAGGCGCAGTAGATTCCGAGTTAGATTCCGAGTTATGATGTAGGCGCAGTAGATTCCGAGTTAGAATCTGAGTTATGATGTAGGCGCAGTAGATTCCGAGTTATAATGTAGGCGCAGTAGATTCCGAGTTATGATGTAGGCGCAGTAGATTCCGAGTTATGATGTAGGCGCAGTAGATTCCGAGTTATGATGTAGGCGCAGTAGATTCCGGGTTAGATTCCAAGTTATGATGTAGGCGCAGTAGATTCCGAGTTATGATGTAGGCGCAGTAGATTCCGGGTTAGATTCCGAGTTATGTTGTAGGCGCAGTAGATTCCGAGTTAGATTCCGAGTTATGATGTAGGCGCAGTAGATTCCGAGTTAGATTCCGAGTTATGATGTAGGCGCAGTAGATTCCGAGTTATGATGTAGGCGCAGTAGATTACGAGTTAGATTCCGAGTTATGATGTAGGCGCAGTAGATTCCGAGTTATGATGTAGGCGCAGTAGATTCCGAGTTAGATTCCGAGTTATGATGTAGGCGCAGTAGATTCCGAGTTAGATTCCGAGTTATGATGTAGGCGCAGTAGATTCCGAGTTATGATGTTGGCGCAGTAGAATCCGAGTTATGATGTAGGCGCAGTAGATTCTGAGTTATGATGTTGGCGCAGTACATTCCGTGTTAGATTCCGAGTTATGATGTAGGCGCTGTAGATTCCGAGTTATGATGTAGGCGCAGTCGATTTAGAGTTATAATGTAGGCGCAGTAGATTCCGAGTTAGATTCCGAGTTATGATGTAGGCGCAGTAGATTCCGAGTTAGATTCCGAGTTATGATAGAGGCGCAGTAGATTCCGAGTTATGATGTAGGCGCAGTAGATTCCGAGTTATGATGTAGGCGCAGTAGATTCAGGGTTAGATTCCGAGTTATGATGTAGGCGCAGTAGATTCCGAGTTATGATGTAGGCGCAGTAGATTCCGAGTTATGATGTAGGCGCAGTAGATTCCGAGTTATGATGTAGGCGCAGTAGATTCCGGGTTATGATGTAGGCGCAGTAGATTCCGAGTTATGATGTAGGCGCAGTAGATTCCGAATTAGATTCCGAGTTATGATGTAGGCGCAGTAGATTCCGAGTTAGATTCCGAGTTATGATGTAGGCGCAGTAGATTCCGAGTTAGATTCCGAGTTATGATGTAGGCGCAGTAGATTCCGAGTTAGATTCCGAGTTATGATGTAGGCGCAGTAGATTCCGAGTTATGATGTAGGCGCAGTAGATTCCGAGTTAGATTCCGAGTTATGTTGTAGGCGGAGTAGATTCCAAGTTATGATGTAGGCGCAGTAGATTCCGAGTTAGATTCCGAGTTATGATGTAGGCGCAGTAGATTCCGAGTTATGATGTAGGCGCAGTAGATTCCGAGTTAGATTCCGAGTTATGATGTAGGCGCAGTAGATTCCGAGTTAGATTCCGAGTTATGATGTAGGCGCAGTAGATTCCGAGTTATGATGTAGGCGCAGTAGATTCCGAGTTAGATTCCGAGTTATGATGTAGGCGCAGTAGATTCCGAGTTATGATGAAGGCACAGTAGATTCAGGGTTAGATGCTGAGTTATGATGTAGGCGCAGTAGATTCCGAGTTATGATGTAGGCGCAGTAGATTCCGAGTTAGATTCCGAGTTATGATGTAGGCGCAGTAGATTCCGAGTTATGATGTAGGCGCAGTAGATTCCGAGTTAGATTCCGAGTTATGATGTAGGCGCAGTAGATTCCGAGTTAGATTCCGAGTTATGATAGAGGCGCAGTAGATTCCGAGTTATGATGTAGGCGCAGTAGATTCCGAGTTAGATTCCGAGTTATGATGTAGGCGCAGTAGATTCCGAGTTAGATTCCGAGTTATGATGTAGGCGCAGTAGATTCAGGGTTAGATTCCGAGTTATGATGTAGGCGCAGTAGATTCCGAGTTATGATGTAGGCGCATTAGATTCCGAGTTATGATGTAGGCGCAGTAGATTCCGAGTTAGATTCCGAGTTATGATGTAGGCGCAGTAGATTCCGAGTTAGATTCCGAGTTATGATAGAGGCGCAGTAGATTCCGAGTTATGATGTAGGCGCAGTAGATTCCGAGTTATGATGTAGGCGCAGTAGATTCAGGGTTAGATTCCGAGTTATGATGTAGGCGCAGTAGATTCCGAGTTATGATGTAGGCGCAGTAGATTCCGAGTTATGATGTAGGCGCAGTAGATTCCGAGTTATGATGTAGGCGCAGTAGATTCCGGGTTATGATGTAGGCGCAGTAGATTCCGAGTTATGATGTAGGCGCAGTAGATTCCGAATTAGATTCCGAGTTATGATGTAGGCGCAGTAGATTCCGAGTTAGATTCCGAGTTATGATGTAGGCGCAGTAGATTCCGAGTTAGATTCCGAGTTATGATGTAGGCGCAGTAGATTCCGAGTTAGATTCCGAGTTATGATGTAGGCGCAGTAGATTCCGAGTTATGATGTAGGCGCAGTAGATTCCGAGTTAGATTCCGAGTTATGTTGTAGGCGGAGTAGATTCCAAGTTATGATGTAGGCGCAGTAGATTCCGAGTTAGATTCCGAGTTATGACGTAGGCGCAGTAGATTCCGAGTTATGATGTAGGCGCAGTAGATTCCGAGTTAGATTCCGAGTTATGATGTAGGCGCAGTAGATTCCGAGTTAGATTCCGAGTTATGATGTAGGCGCAGTAGATTCCGAGTTATGATGTAGGCGCAGTAGATTCCGAGTTAGATTCCGAGTTATGATGTAGGCGCAGTAGATTCCGAGTTATGATGAAGGCACAGTAGATTCAGGGTTAGATGCTGAGTTATGATGTAGGCGCAGTAGATTCCGAGTTATGATGTAGGCGCAGTAGATTCCGAGTTAGATTCCGAGTTATGATGTAGGCGCAGTAGATTCCGAGTTATGATGTAGGCGCAGTAGATTCCGAGTTAGATTCCGAGTTATGATGTAGGCGCAGTAGATTCCGAGTTAGATTCCGAGTTATGATAGAGGCGCAGTAGATTCCGAGTTATGATGTAGGCGCAGTAGATTCCGAGTTAGATTCCGAGTTATGATGTAGGCGCAGTAGATTCCGAGTTAGATTCCGAGTTATGATGTAGGCGCAGTAGATTCAGGGTTAGATTCCGAGTTATGATGTAGGCGCAGTAGATTCCGAGTTATGATGTAGGCGCATTAGATTCCGAGTTATGATGTAGGCGCAGTAGATTCCGAGTTAGATTCCGAGTTATGATGTAGGCGCAGTAGATTCCGAGTTAGATTCCGAGTTATGATGTAGGCGCAGTAGATTCCGAGTTAGATTCCGAGTTATGATGTAGGCGCAGTAGATTCCGAGTTAGATTCCGAGTTATGATGTAGGCTCAGTAGATTCCGAGTTAGATTCCGAGTTATGATGTAGGCGCAGTAGATTCCGAGTTAGATTCCGAGTTATGATGTAGGCGCAGTAGATTCCGAGTTATGATGTAGGCGCAGTAGATTCCGAGTTAGATTCCGAGTTATGATGTAGGCGCAGTAGATTCCGAGTTAGATTCCAAGTTATGATGTAGGCGCAGTAGATTCCGGGTTATGATGTAGGCGCAGTAGATTCCGAGTTATGATGTAGGCGCAGTAGATTCCAAGTTAGATTCCGAGTTATGATGTAGGCGCAGTAGATTCCGAGTTAGATTCCGAGTTATGATGTAGGCGCAGTAGATTCCGAGTTAGATTCCGAGTTATGATGTAGGCGCAGTAGATTCCGAGTTAGATTCCGAGTTATGATGTAGGCGCAGTAGATTCCGAGTTATGATGTAGGCGCAGTAGATTCCGAGTTAGATTCCGAGTTATGATGTAGGCGCAGTATATTCCGAGTTATGATGTAGGCGCAGTAGATTCCGAGTTAGATTCCGAGTTATGATGTAGGCGCAGTAGATTCCGAGTTAGATTCCGAGTTATGATGTAGGCGCAGTAGATTCCGAGTTATGATGTAGGCACAGTAGATTCCGAGTTAGATTCCGAGTTATGATGTAGGCGCAGTAGATTCCGAGTTATGATGTAGGCACAGTAGATTCAGGGTTAGATGCTGAGTTATGATGTAGGCGCAGTAGATTCCGAGTTATGATGTAGGCGCAGTAGATTCCGAGTTAGATTCCGAGTTATGATGTAGGCGCAGTAGATTCCGAGTTATGATGTAGGCGCAGTAGATTCCGAGTTAGATTCCGAGTTATGATGTAGGCGCAGTAGATTCCGAGTTAGATTCCGAGTTATGATGTAGGCGCAGTAGATTCCGAGTTATGATGTAGGCGCAGTAGATTCCGAGTTATGATGTAGGCGCAGTAGATTCCGAGTTAGATTCCGAGTTATGATGTAGGCGCAGTAGATTCCGAGTTAGATTCCGAGTTATGATGTAGGCGCAGTAGATTCCGAGTTAGATTCCGAGTTATGATGTAGGCGCAGTAGATTCCGAGTTAGATTCCGAGTTATGATGTAGGCGCAGTAGATTCCGAGTTAGATTCCGAGTTATGATGTAGGCGCAGTAGATTCCGAGTTATGATGTAGGCGCAGTAGATTCCGAGTTAGATTCCGAGTTATGATGTAGGCGCAGTAGATTCCGAGTTAGATTCCGAGTTATGATGTAGGCGCAGTAGATTCCGAGTTAGATTCCGAGTTATGATGTAGGCTCAGTAGATTCCGAGTTATGATGTAGGCACAGTAGATTCAGGGTTAGATGCTGAGTTATGATGTAGGCGCAGTAGATTCCGAGTTATGATGTAGGCGCAGTAGATTCCGAGTTAGATTCCGAGTTATGATGTAGTCGCAGTAGATTCCGAGTTATGATGTAGGCGCTGTAGATTCCAAGTTAGATTCCGAGTTATGATGTAGGCGCAGTAGATTCCGAGTTAGATTCTGAGTTATGATGTAGGCGCAGTAGATTCCGAGTTATGATGTAGGCACAGTAGATTCCGAGTTAGATTCCGAGTTATGATTTAGGCGCAGTAGATTCCGAGTTATGATGTAGGCACAGTAGATTCAGGGTTAGATGCTGAGTTATGATGTAGGCGCAGTAGATTCCGAGTTATGATGTAGGCACAGTAGATTCCGAGTTAGATTCTGAGTTATGATGTAGGCGCAGTAGATTCCGAGTTATGATGTAGGCGCAGTAGATTCCGAGTTAGATTCCGAGTTATGATGTAGGCGCAGTAGATTCCGAGTTAGATTCCGAGTTATGATGTAGGCGCAGTAGATTCCGAGTTATGATGTAGGCGCAGTAGATTCCGAGTTAGATTCCGAGTTATGATGTAGGCGCAGTAGATTCTGAGTTAGATTCCGAGTTATGATGTAGGCGCAGTAGATTCCGAGTTAGATTCCGAGTTATGATGTAGGCGCAGTAGATTCCGAGTTAGATTCCGAGTTATGATGTAGGCGCAGTAGATTCCGAGTTAGATTCCGAGTTATGATGTAGGCGCAGTAGATTCCGAGTTATGATGTAGGCGCAGTAGATTCCGAGTTAGATTCCGAGTTATGATGTAGGCGCAGTAGATTCCGAGTTAGATTCCAAGTTATGATGTAGGCGCAGTAGATTCCGAGTTATGATGTAGGCGCAGTAGATTCCGAGTTATGATTTAGGCGCAGTAGATTCCGAGTTAGATTCCGAGTTATGATGTAGGCGCAGTAGATTCCGAGTTATGATGTAGGCGCAGTAGATTCCGAGTTAGATTCCGAGTTATGATGTAGGCGCAGTAGATTCCGAGTTAGATTCCGAGTTATGATGTAGGCGCAGTAGATTCCGAGTTAGATTCCGAGTTATGATGTAGGCGCAGTAGATTCCGAGTTATGATGTAGGCGCAGTAGATTCCGAGTTATGATGTAGGCGCAGTAGATTCCGAGTTATGATGTAGGCGCAATAGATTCCGAGTTAGATTCCGAGTTATGATGTAGGCGCAGTAGATTCCGAGTTAGATTCCGAGTTATGATGTAGGCGCAGTAGATTCCGAGTTAGATTCCGAGTTATGATGTAGGCGCAGTAGATTCCGAGTTATGATGTAGGCGCAGTAGATTCCGAGTTAGATTCCGAGTTATGATGTAGGCGCAGTAGATTCCGAGTTATGATGTAGGCGCAGTAGATTCCGAGTTATGATGTAGGCGCAGTAGATTCCGAGTTAGATTCCGAGTTATGATGTAGGCGCAGTAGATTCCGAGTTAGATTCCGAGTTATGATGTAGGCGCAGTAGATTCCGAGTTAGATTCCGAGTTATGATGTAGGCGCAGTAGATTCCGAGTTATGATGTAGGCGCAGTAGATTCCGAGTTAGATTCCGAGTTATGATGTAGGCGCAGTAGATTCCGAGTTATGATGTAGGCACAGTAGATTCCGGGTTAGATGCTGAGTTATGATGTAGGCGCAGTAGATTCCGAGTTATGATGTAGGCGCAGTAGATTCCGAGTTAGATTCCGAGTTATGATGTAGGCGCAGTAGATTCCGAGTTATGATGTAGGCGCAGTAGATTCCGAGTTAGATTCCGAGTTATGATGTAGGCGCAGTAGATTCCGAGTTAGATTCCGAGTTATGATGTAGGCGCAGTAGATTCCGAGTTATGATGTAGGCACAGTAGATTCCGAGTTAGATTCCGAGTTATGATGTAGGCGCAGTAGATTCCGAGTTATGATGTAGGCACAGTAGATTCAGGGTTAGATGCTGAGTTATGATGTAGGCGCAGTAGATTCCGAGTTATGATGTAGGCGCAGTAGATTCCGAGTTAGATTCTGAGTTATGATGTAGGCGCAGTAGATTCCGAGTTATGATGTAGGCGCAGTAGATTCCGAGTTAGATTCCGAGTTATGATGTAGGCGCAGTAGATTCCGAGTTAGATTCCGAGTTATGATGTAGGCGCAGTAGATTCCGAGTTATGATGTAGGCGCAGTAGATTCCGAGTTAGATTCCGAGTTATGTTGTAGGCGCAGTAGATTCTGAGTTAGATTCCGAGTTATGATGTAGGCGCAGTAGATTCCGAGTTAGATTCCGAGTTATGATGTAGGCGCAGTAGATTCCGAGTTAGATTCCGAGTTATGATGTAGGCGCAGTAGATTCCGAGTTAGATTCCGAGTTATGATGTAGGCGCAGTAGATTCCGAGTTATGATGTAGGCGCAGTAGATTCCGAGTTAGATTCCGAGTTATGATGTAGGCGCAGTAGATTCCGAGTTAGATTCCAAGTTATGATGTAGGCGCAGTAGATTCCGAGTTATGATGTAGGCGCAGTAGATTCCGAGTTATGATGTAGGCGCAGTAGATTCCGAGTTAGATTCCGAGTTATGATGTAGGCGCAGTAGATTCCGAGTTATGATGTAGGCGCAGTAGATTCCGAGTTAGATTCCGAGTTATGATGTAGGCGCAGTAGATTCCGAGTTAGATTCCGAGTTATGATGTAGGCGCAGTAGATTCCGAGTTAGATTCCGAGTTATGATGTAGGCGCAGTAGATTCCGAGTTATGATGTAGGCGCAGTAGATTCCGAGTTATGATGTAGGCGCAGTAGATTCCGAGTTAGATTCCGAGTTATGATGTAGGCGCAGTAGATTCCGAGTTAGATTCCGAGTTATGATGTAGGCGCAGTAGATTCCGAGTTAGATTCCGAGTTATGATGTAGGCGCAGTAGATTCCGAGTTATGATGTAGGCGCAGTAGATTCCGAGTTAGATTCCGAGTTATGATGTAGGCGCAGTATATTCCGAGTTATGATGTAGGCGCAGTAGATTCCGAGTTAGATTCCGAGTTATGATGTAGGCGCAGGAGATTCCGAGTTAGATTCCGAGTTATGATGTAGGCGCAGTAGATTCCGAGTAATGATGTTGGCGCAGTAGATTCCGAGTTATGATGTAGGCGCAGTAGATTCTGAGTTATGATGTTGGCGCAGTAGATTCCGAGTTAGAATCCGAGTTATGATGTAGGCGCAGTAGATTCCGAGTTATGATGTAGGTGCAGTACATTCCGAGTTATGATGTAGGCGCAGTAGATTCCGAGTTATGATGTAGGCGCAGTAGATTCCGAGTTATGATGTAGGCGTAGTAGATTCTGAGTTATGATGTTGGCGCAGTAGATTCCGAGTTAGATTCCGAGTTATGATGTAGGCGCAGTACATTCCGAGTTATGATGTAGGCGCAGTACATTCCAAGTTATGATGTAGGCGCAGTAGATTCCGAGTTAGATTCCGAGTTATGATGTAGGCGCAGTAGATTCCGAGTTATGATGTAGGCGCAGTAGATTCCGAGTTATGATGTAGGTGCAGTAGATTCCGAGTTATGATGTAGGCGCAGTAGATTCCGAGTTATAATGTAGGCGCAGTAGATTCCGAGTTATGATGTAGGCGCAGTAGATTCCGAGTTATGATGTAGGCGCAGTAGATTCCGAGTTAGATTCCGAGTTATGATGTAGGCGCAGTAGATTCCGAGTTATGATGTAGGCGCAGTAGATTCCGAGTTAGATTCCGAGTTATGATGTAGGTGCAGTAGATTCCGAGTTATGATGTAGGCGCAGTAGATTCCGAGTTAGATTCCGAGTTATGATGTAGGCGCAGTAGATTCCGAGTTAGATTCCGAGTTATGATAGAGGCGCAGTAGATTCCGAGTTATGATGTAGGCGCAGTAGATTCCGAGTTATGATGTAGGCGCAGTAGATTCAGGGTTAGATTCCGAGTTATGATGTAGGCGCAGTAGATTCCGAGTTAGATTCCGAGTTATGATGTAGGCGCAGTAGATTCCGAGTTAGATTCCGAGTTATGATGTAGGCGCAGTAGATTCCGAGTTATGATGTAGGCGCAGTAGATTCCGAGTTATGATGTAGGCGCAGTAGATTCAGGGTTAGATTCCGAGTTATGATGTAGGCGCAGTAGATTCCGAGTTAGATTCCGAGTTATGATGTAGGCGCAGTAGATTCCGAGTTATGATGTAGGCGCAGTAGATTCCGAGTTATGATGTAGGCGCAGTAGATTCAGGGTTAGATTCCGAGTTATGATGTAGGCGCAGTAGATTCCGAGTTAGATTCCGAGTTATGATGTAGGCGCAGTAGATTCCGAGTTAGATTCCGAGTTATGATGTAGGCGCAGTAGATTCCGAGTTATGATGTAGGCGCAGTAGATTCCGAGTTATGTTGTAGGCGCAGTAGATTCAGGGTTAGATTCCGAGTTATGATGTAGGCGCAGTAGATTCCGAGTTAGATTCCGAGTTATGATGTAGGCGCATTAGATTCCGAGTTAGATTCCGAGTTATGATGTAGGCGCAGTAGATTCCGAGTTATGATGTAGGCGCAGTAGATTCCGAGTTATGATGTAGGCGCAGTAGATTCAGGGTTAGATTCCGAGTTATGATGTAGGCGCAGTAGATTCCGAGTTAGATTCCGAGTTATGATGTAGGCGCAGTAGATTCCGAGTTATTATGTAGGCGCAGTAGATTCCGAGTTATGATGTAGGCGCAGTAGATTCCGAGTTAGATTCCGAGTTATGATGTAGGCGCAGTAGATTCCGAGTTATGATGTAGGCGCAGTAGATACCGAGTTAGATTCCGAGTTATGATGTAGGCGCAGTAGATTCCGAGTTATGATGTAGGCGCAGGAGATTCCGAGTTAGATTCCGAGTTATAATGTAGGCGCAGTAGATTCCGAGTAATGATGTTGGCGCAGTAGATTCCGAGTTATGATGTAGGCGCAGTAGATTCCGAGTTATGATGTTGGCGCAGTAGATTCCGAGTTAGAATCCGAGTTATGATGTAGGCGCAGTAGATTCCGAGTTATGATGTAGGCGCAGTACATTCCGAGTTATGATGTAGGCGCAGTAGATTCCGAGTTATGATGTAGGCGCAGTAGATTCCGAGTTATGATGTAGGCGTAGTAGATTCTGAGTTATGATGTTGGCGCAGTAGATTCCGAGTTAGATTCCGAGTTATGATGTAGGCGCAGTAGATTCCGAGTTATGATGTAGGCGCAGTACATTCCAAGTTATGATGTAGGCGCAGTAGATTCCGAGTTAGATTCCGAGTTATGATGTAGGCGCAGTAGATTCCGAGTTAGATTCCGAGTTATGATGTAGGCGCAGTAGATTCCGAGTTAGATTCCGAGTTATGATGTAGGCGCAGTAGATTCCGAGTTATGATGTAGGCGCAGTAGATTCCGAGTTAGATTCCGAGTTATGATGTAGGCGCAGTAGATTCCGAGTTAGATTCCAAGTTATGATGTAGGCGCAGTAGATTCCGAGTTATGATGTAGGCGCAGTAGATTCCGAGTTATGATGTAGGCGCAGTAGATTCCGAGTTAGATTCCGAGTTATGATGTAGGCGCAGTAGATTCCGAGTTATGATGAAGGCGCAGTAGATTCCGAGTTAGATTCCGAGTTATGATGTAGGCGCAGTAGATTCCGAGTTAGATTCCGAGTTATGATGTAGGCGCAGTAGATTCCGAGTTAGATTCCGAGTTATGATGTAGGCGCAGTAGATTCCGAGTTATGATGTAGGCGCAGTAGATTCCGAGTTATGATGTAGGCGCAGTAGATTCCGAGTTAGATTCCGAGTTATGATGTAGGCGCAGTAGATTCCGAGTTAGATTCCGAGTTATGATGTAGGCGCAGTAGATTCCGAGTTAGATTCCGAGTTATGATGTAGGCGCAGTAGATTCCGAGTTATGATGTAGGCGCAGTAGATTCCGAGTTAGATTCCGAGTTATGATGTAGGCGCAGTATATTCCGAGTTATGATGTAGGCGCAGTAGATTCCGAGTTAGATTCCGAGTTATGATGTAGGCGCAGGAGATTCCGAGTTAGATTCCGAGTTATGATGTAGGCGCAGTAGATTCCGAGTAATGATGTTGGCGCAGTAGATTCCGAGTTATGATGTAGGCGCAGTAGATTCTGAGTTATGATGTTGGCGCAGTAGATTCCGAGTTAGAATCCGAGTTATGATGTAGGCGCAGTAGATTCCGAGTTATGATGTAGGCGCAGTACATTCCGAGTTATGATGTAGGCGCAGTAGATTCCGAGTTATGATGTAGGCGCAGTAGATTCCGAGTTATGATGTAGGCGTAGTAGATTCTGAGTTATGATGTTGGCGCAGTAGATTCCGAGTTAGATTCCGAGTTATGATGTAGGCGCAGTAGATTCCGAGTTATGATGTAGGCGCAGTACATTCCAAGTTATGATGTAGGCGCAGTAGATTCCGAGTTAGATTCCGAGTTATGATGTAGGCGCAGTAGATTCCGAGTTATGATGTAGGCGCAGTAGATTCCGAGTTATGATGTAGGTGCAGTAGATTCCGAGTTATGATGTAGGCGCAGTAGATTCCGAGTTATAATGTAGGCGCAGTAGATTCCGAGTTATGATGTAGGCGCAGTAGATTCCGAGTTATGATGTAGGCGCAGTAGATTCCGAGTTATGATGTAGGCGCAGTAGATTCCGAGTTAGATTCCGAGTTATGATGTAGGCGCAGTAGATTCCGAGTTATGATGTAGGCGCAGTAGATTCCGAGTTAGATTCCGAGTTATGATGTAGGTGCAGTAGATTCCGAGTTATGATGTAGGCGCAGTAGATTCCGAGTTAGATTCCGAGTTATGATGTAGGCGCAGTAGATTCCGAGTTAGATTCCGAGTTATGATAGAGGCGCAGTAGATTCCGAGTTATGATGTAGGCGCAGTAGATTCCGAGTTATGATGTAGGCGCAGTAGATTCAGGGTTAGATTCCGAGTTATGATGTAGGCGCAGTAGATTCCGAGTTAGATTCCGAGTTATGATGTAGGCGCAGTAGATTCCGAGTTAGATTCCGAGTTATGATGTAGGCGCAGTAGATTCCGAGTTATGATGTAGGCGCAGTAGATTCCGAGTTATGATGTAGGCGCAGTAGATTCAGGGTTAGATTCCGAGTTATGATGTAGGCGCAGTAGATTCCGAGTTAGATTCCGAGTTATGATGTAGGCGCAGTAGATTCCGAGTTATGATGTAGGCGCAGTAGATTCTGAGTTATGATGTAGGCGCAGTAGATTCAGGGTTAGATTCCGAGTTATGATGTAGGCGCAGTAGATTCCGAGTTAGATTCCGAGTTATGATGTAGGCGCAGTAGATTCCGAGTTAGATTCCGAGTTATGATGTAGGCGCAGTAGATTCCGAGTTATGATGTAGGCGCAGTAGATTCCGAGTTATGTTGTAGGCGCAGTAGATTCAGGGTTAGATTCCGAGTTATGATGTAGGCGCAGTAGATTCCGAGTTAGATTCCGAGTTATGATGTAGGCGCAGTAGATTCCGAGTTAGATTCCGAGTTATGATGTAGGCGCAGTAGATTCCGAGTTATGATGTAGGCGCAGTAGATTCCGAGTTATGATGTAGGCGCAGTAGATTCAGGGTTAGATTCCGAGTTATGATGTAGGCGCAGTAGATTCCGAGTTAGATTCCGAGTTATGATGTAGGCGCAGTAGATTCCGAGTTATTATGTAGGCGCAGTAGATTCCGAGTTATGATGTAGGCGCAGTAGATTCCGAGTTAGATTCCGAGTTATGATGTAGGCGCAGTAGATTCCGAGTTATGATGTAGGCGCAGTAGATACCGAGTTAGATTCCGAGTTATGATGTAGGCGCAGTAGATTCCGAGTTATGATGTAGGCGCAGGAGATTCCGAGTTAGATTCCGAGTTATGATGTAGGCGCAGTAGATTCCGAGTAATGATGTTGGCGCAGTAGATTCCGAGTTATGATGTAGGCGCAGTAGATTCTGAGTTATGATGTTGGCGTAGTAGATTCCGAGTTAGAATCCGAGTTATGATGTAGGCGCAGTAGATTCCGAGTTATGATGTAGGCGCAGTACATTCCGAGTTATGATGTAGGCGCAGTAGATTCCGAGTTATGATGTAGGCGCAGTAGATTCCGAGTTATGATGTAGGCGTAGTAGATTCTGAGTTATGATGTTGGCGCAGTAGATTCCGAGTTAGATTCCGAGTTATGATGTAGGCGCAGTAGATTCCGAGTTATGATGTAGGCGCAGTACATTCCAAGTTATGATGTAGGCGCAGTAGATTCCGAGTTAGATTCCGAGTTATGATGTAGGCGCAGTAGATTCCGAGTTAGATTCCGAGTTATGATGTAGGCGCAGTAGATTCCGAGTTAGATTCCGAGTTATGATGTAGGCGCAGTAGATTCCGAGTTATGATGTAGGCGCAGTAGATTCCGAGTTAGATTCCGAGTTATGATGTAGGCGCAGTAGATTCCGAGTTAGATTCCAAGTTATGATGTAGGCGCAGTAGATTCCGAGTTATGATGTAGGCGCAGTAGATTCCGAGTTATGATGTAGGCGCAGTAGATTCCGAGTTAGATTCCGAGTTATGATGTAGGCGCAGTAGATTCCGAGTTATGATGTAGGCGCAGTAGATTCCGAGTTAGATTCCGAGTTATGATGTAGGCGCAGTAGATTCCGAGTTAGATTCCGAGTTATGATGTAGGCGCAGTAGATTCCGAGTTAGATTCCGAGTTATGATGTAGGCGCAGTAGATTCCGAGTTATGATGTAGGCGCAGTAGATTCCGAGTTATGATGTAGGCGCAGTAGATTCCGAGTTATGATGTAGGCGCAGTAGATTCCGAGTTAGATTCCGAGTTATGATGTAGGCGCAGTAGATTCCGAGTTAGATTCCGAGTTATGATGTAGGCGCAGTAGATTCCGAGTTAGATTCCGAGTTATGATGTAGGCGCAGTAGATTCCGAGTTATGATGTAGGCGCAGTAGATTCCGAGTTAGATTCCGAGTTATGATGTAGGCGCAGTATATTCCGAGTTATGATGTAGGCGCAGTAGATTCCGAGTTAGATTCCGAGTTATGATGTAGGCGCAGGAGATTCCGAGTTAGATTCCGAGTTATGATGTAGGCGCAGTAGATTCCGAGTAATGATGTTGGCGCAGTAGATTCCGAGTTATGATGTAGGCGCAGTAGATTCTGAGTTATGATGTTGGCGCAGTAGATTCCGAGTAAGAATCCGAGTTATGATGTAGGCGCAGTAGATTCCGAGTTATGATGTAGGCGCAGTAGATTCCGAGTTATGATGTAGGCGCAGTAGATTCCGAGTTATGATGTAGGCGCAGTAGATTCCGAGTTATGATGTAGGCGTAGTAGATTCTGAGTTATGATGTTGGCGCAGTAGATTCCGAGTTAGATTCCGAGTTATGATGTAGGCGCAGTAGATTCCGAGTTATGATGTAGGCGCAGTACATTCCAAGTTATGATGTAGGCGCAGTAGATTCCGAGTTAGATTCCGAGTTATGATGTAGGCGCAGTAGATTCCGAGTTATGATGTAGGCGCAGTAGATTCCGAGTTATGATGTAGGTGCAGTAGATTCCGAGTTATGATGTAGGCGCAGTAGATTCCGAGTTATAATGTAGGCGCAGTAGATTCCGAGTTATGATGTAGGCGCAGTAGATTCCGAGTTATGATGTAGGCGCAGTAGATTCCGAGTTAGATTCCGAGTTATGATGTAGGCGCAGTAGATTCCGAGTTATGATGTAGGCGCAGTAGATTCCGAGTTAGATTCCGAGTTATGATGTAGGTGCAGTAGATTCCGAGTTATGATGTAGGCGCAGTAGATTCCGAGTTAGATTCCGAGTTATGATGTAGGCGCAGTAGATTCCGAGTTAGATTCCGAGTTATGATAGAGGCGCAGTAGATTCCGAGTTATGATGTAGGCGCAGTAGATTCCGAGTTATGATGTAGGCGCAGTAGATTCAGGGTTAGATTCCGAGTTATGATGTAGGCGCAGTAGATTCCGAGTTAGATTCCGAGTTATGATGTAGGCGCAGTAGATTCCGAGTTAGATTCCGAGTTATGATGTAGGCGCAGTAGATTCCGAGTTATGATGTAGGCGCAGTAGATTCCGAGTTATGATGTAGGCGCAGTAGATTCAGGGTTAGATTCCGAGTTATGATGTAGGCGCAGTAGATTCCGAGTTAGATTCCGAGTTATGATGTAGGCGCAGTAGATTCCGAGTTATGATGTAGGCGCAGTAGATTCCGAGTTATGATGTAGGCGCAGTAGATTCAGGGTTAGATTCCGAGTTATGATGTAGGCGCAGTAGATTCCGAGTTAGATTCCGAGTTATGATGTAGGCGCAGTAGATTCCGAGTTAGATTCCGAGTTATGATGTAGGCGCAGTAGATTCCGAGTTATGATGTAGGCGCAGTAGATTCCGAGTTATGTTGTAGGCGCAGTAGATTCAGGGTTAGATTCCGAGTTATGATGTATGCGCAGTAGATTCCGAGTTAGATTCTGAGTTATGATGTAGGCGCAGTAGATTCCGAGTTAGATTCCGAGTTATGATGTAGGCGCAGTAGATTCCGAGTTATGATGTAGGCGCAGTAGATTCCGAGTTATGATGTAGGCGCAGTAGATTCAGGGTTAGATTCCGAGTTATGATGTAGGCGCAGTAGATTCCGAGTTAGATTCCGAGTTATGATGTAGGCGCAGTAGATTCCGAGTTATTATGTAGGCGCAGTAGATTCCGAGTTATGATGTAGGCGCAGTAGATTCCGAGTTAGATTCCGAGTTATGATGTAGGCGCAGTAGATTCCGAGTTATGATGTAGGCGCAGTAGATTCAGAGTTATGATGTAGGCGCAGTAGATACCGAGTTAGATTCCGAGTTATGATGTAGGCGCAGTAGATTCCGAGTTATGATGTAGGCGCAGGAGATTCCGAGTTAGATTCCGAGTTATGATGTAGGCGCAGTAGATTCCGAGTAATGATGTTGGCGCAGTAGATTCCGAGTTATGATGTAGGCGCAGTAGATTCTGAGTTATGATGTTGGCGCAGTAGATTCCGAGTTAGAATCCGAGTTATGATGTAGGCGCAGTAGATTCCGAGTTATGATGTAGGCGCAGTACATTCCGAGTTATGATGTAGGCGCAGTAGATTCCGAGTTATGATGTAGGCGCAGTAGATTCCGAGTTATGATGTAGGCGTAGTAGATTCTGAGTTATGATGTTGGCGCAGTAGATTCCGAGTTAGATTCCGAGTTATGATGTAGGCGCAGTAGATTCCGAGTTATGATGTAGGCGCAGTACATTCCAAGTTATGATGTAGGCGCAGTAGATTCCGAGTTAGATTCCGAGTTATGATGTAGGCGCAGTAGATTCCGAGTTATGATGTAGGCGCAGTAGATTCCGAGTTATGATGTAGGTGCAGTAGATTCCGAGTTATGATGTAGGCGCAGTAGATTCCGAGTTATAATGTAGGCGCAGTAGATTCCGAGTTATGATGTAGGCGCAGTAGATTCCGAGTTATGATGTAGGCGCAGTAGATTCCGAGTTAGATTCCGAGTTATGATGTAGGCGCAGTAGATTCCGAGTTATGATGTAGGCGCAGTAGATTCCGAGTTAGATTCCGAGTTATGATGTAGGTGCAGTAGATTCCGAGTTATGATGTAGGCGCAGTAGATTCCGAGTTAGATTCCGAGTTATGATGTAGGCGCAGTAGATTCCGAGTTAGATTCCGAGTTATGATAGAGGCGCAGTAGATTCCGAGTTATGATGTAGGCGCAGTAGATTCCGAGTTATGATGTAGGCGCAGTAGATTCAGGGTTAGATTCCGAGTTATGATGTAGGCGCAGTAGATTCCGAGTTAGATTCCGAGTTATGATGTAGGCGCAGTAGATTCCGAGTTAGATTCCGAGTTATGATGTAGGCGCAGTAGATTCCGAGTTATGATGTAGGCGCAGTAGATTCCGAGTTATGATGTAGGCGCAGTAGATTCAGGGTTAGATTCCGAGTTATGATGTAGGCGCAGTAGATTCCGAGTTAGATTCCGAGTTATGATGTAGGCGCAGTAGATTCCGAGTTATGATGTAGGCGCAGTAGATTCCGAGTTATGATGTAGGCGCAGTAGATTCAGGGTTAGATTCCGAGTTATGATGTAGGCGCAGTAGATTCCGAGTTAGATTCCGAGTTATGATGTAGGCGCAGTAGATTCCGAGTTAGATTCCGAGTTATGATGTAGGCGCAGTAGATTCCGAGTTATGATGTAGGCGCAGTAGATTCCGAGTTATGTTGTAGGCGCAGTAGATTCAGGGTTAGATTCCGAGTTATGATGTAGGCGCAGTAGATTCCGAGTTAGATTCCGAGTTATGATGTAGGCGCAGTAGATTCCGAGTTAGATTCCGAGTTATGATGTAGGTGCAGTAGATTCCGAGTTATGATGTAGGCGCAGTAGATTCCGAGTTATGATGTAGGCGCAGTAGATTCAGGGTTAGATTCCGAGTTATGATGTAGGCGCAGTAGATTCCGAGTTAGATTCCGAGTTATGATGTAGGCGCAGTAGATTCCGAGTTATTATGTAGGCGCAGTAGATTCCGAGTTATGATGTAGGTGCAGTAGATTCCGAGTTAGATTCCGAGTTATGATGTAGGCGCAGTAGATTCCGAGTTATGATGTAGGCGCAGTAGATTCCGAGTTATGATGTAGGCGCAGTAGATACCGAGTTAGATTCCGAGTTATGATGTAGGCGCAGTAGATTCCGAGTTAGATTCCGAGTTATGTTGTAGGCGCAGTAGATTCCGAGTTAGATTCCGAGTTATGATGTAGGCGCAGTAGATTCCGAGTTAGATTCCGAGTTATGATGTAGGCGCAGTAGATTCCGAGTTATTATGTAGGCGCAGTAGATTCCGAGTTATGATGTAGGCGCAGTAGATTCCGAGTTAGATTCCGAGTTATGATGTAGGCGCAATAGATTCCGAGTTATGATGTAGGCGCAGTAGATTCCGAGTTATGATGTAGGCACAGTAGATTCAGGGTTAGATGCTGAGTTATGATGTAGGCGCAATAGATTCCGAGTTAGGATGTAGGCGCAGTAGATTCCGAGTTAGATTCCGAGTTATGATGTAGGCGCAGTAGATTCCGAGTTATGATGTAGGCGCAGTAGATTCCGAGTTAGATTCCGAGTTATGATGTAGGCGCAGTAGATTCCGAGTTAGATTCCGAGTTATGATAGAGGCGCAGTAGATTTCGAGTTATGATGTAGGCGCAGTAGATTCCGAGTTATGATGTAGGCGCAGTAGATTCAGGGTTAGATTCCGAGTTATGATGTAGGCGCAGTAGATTCCGAGTTAGATTCCGAGTTATGATGTAGGCGCAGTAGATTCCGAGTTAGATTCCAAGTTATGATGTAGGCGCAGTAGATTCCGAGTTATGATGTAGGCGCAGTAGATTCAGGGTTAGATTCCGAGTTATGATGTAGGCGCAGTAGATTCCGAGTTAGATTCCGAGTTATGATGTAGGCGCAGTAGATTCCGAGTTATTATGTAGGCGCAGTAGATTCCGAGTTATGATGTAGGCGCAGTAGATTCCGAGTTAGATTCCGAGTTATGATGTAGGCGCAGTAGATTCTGAGTTATGATGTTGGCGCAGTAGATTCCGAGTTATGATGTAGGCGCAGTAGATTCCGAGTTAGATTCCGAGTTATGATGTAGGCGCAGTAGATTCCGAGTTATGATGTAGGCGCAGTAGATTCCGAGTTAGATTCCGAGTTATGTTGTAGGCGCAGTAGATTCCGAGTTAGATTCCGAGTTATGATGTAGGCGCAGTAGATTCCGAGTTATGATGTAGGCGCAGTAGATTCAGGGTTAGATTCCGAGTTATGATGTAGGCGCAGTAGATTCCGAGTTAGATTCCGAGTTATGATGTAGGCGCAGTAGATTCCGAGTTATTATGTATGCGCAGTAGATTCCGAGTTATGATGTAGGCGCAGTAGATTCCGAGTTAGATTCCGAGTTATGATGTAGGCGCAGTAGATTCCGAGTTAGATTCCGAGTTATGATGTAGGCGCAGTAGATTCCGAGTTAGATTCCGAGTTATGATGTAGGCGCAGTAGATTCCGAGTTAGATTCCGAGTTATGATGTAGGCGCAGGAGATTCCGAGTTAGATTCCGAGTTATGATGTAGGCGCAGTAGATTCCGAGTTATGATGTAGGCGCAGTAGATTCCGAGTTAGATTCCGAGTTATGATGTAGGCGCAGTAGATTCCGAGTTATGATGTAGGCGCAGTAGATTCCGAGTTATGATGTAGGCGCAGTAGATTCTGAGTTATGATGTTGGCGCAGTAGATTCCGAGTTAGATTCCGAGTTATGATGTAGGCGCAGTAGATTCCGAGTTATGATGTAGGCGCAGTAGATTCCGAGTTAGATTCCGAGTTATGATGTAGGCACAGTAGATTCCGAGTTATGATGTAGGCGCAGTAGATTCCGAGTTATGATGTAGGCGCAGTAGATTCCGAGTTATGATGTAGGGGCAGTAGATTCCGAGTTATGATGTAGGCGCAGTAGATTCCGAGTTATGATGTAGGCACAGTAGATTCAGGGTTAGATGCTGAGTTATGATGTAGGCGCAGTAGATTCCGAGTTATGATGTAGGCGCAGTAGATTCCGAGTTAGATTCCGAGTTATGATGTAGGCGCAGTAGATTCCGAGTTATGATGTAGGCGCAGTAGATTCCGAGTTAGATTCCGAGTTATGATGTAGGCGCAGTAGATTCCGAGTTAGATTCCGAGTTATGATGTAGGCGCAGTAGATTCCGAGTTATGATGTAGGCGCAGTAGATTCCGAGTTAGATTCCGAGTTATGATGTAGGCGCAGTAGATTCCGAGTTAGATTCCGAGTTATGATGTAGGCGCAGTAGATTCCGAGTTATGATGTAGGCGCAGTAGATTCCGAGTTAGATTCCGAGTTATGATGTAGGCGCAGTAGATTCCGAGTTATGATGTAGGCGCAGTAGATTCCGAGTTAGATTCCGAGTTATGTTGTAGGCGCAGTAGATTCCGAGTTAGATTCCGAGTTATGATGTAGGCGCAGTAGATTCCGAGTTATGATGTAGGCGCAGTAGATTCCGAGTTATGATGTAGGCGCAGTAGATTCAGGGTTAGATTCCGAGTTATGATGTAGGCGCAGTAGATTCCGAGTTAGATTCCGAGTTATGATGTAGGCGCAGTAGATTCCGAGTTATTATGTATGCGCAGTAGATTCCGAGTTATGATGTAGGCGCAGTAGATTCCGAGTTAGATTCCGAGTTATGATGTAGGCGCAGTAGATTCCGAGTTAGATTCCGAGTTATGATGTAGGCGCAGTAGATTCCGAGTTAGATTCCGAGTTATGATGTAGGCGCAGTAGATTCCGAGTTAGATTCCGAGTTATGATGTAGGCGCAGGAGATTCCGAGTTAGATTCCGAGTTATGATGTAGGCGCAGTAGATTCCGAGTTATGATGTAGGCGCAGTAGATTCCGAGTTAGATTCCGAGTTATGATGTAGGCGCAGTAGATTCCGAGTTATGATGTAGGCGCAGTAGATTCCGAGTTATGATGTAGGCGCAGTAGATTCTGAGTTATGATGTTGGCGCAGTAGATTCCGAGTTAGATTCCGAGTTATGATGTAGGCGCAGTAGATTCCGAGTTATGATGTAGGCGCAGTAGATTCCGAGTTAGATTCCGAGTTATGATGTAGGCACAGTAGATTCCGAGTTATGATGTAGGCGCAGTAGATTCCGAGTTATGATGTAGGCGCAGTAGATTCCGAGTTATGATGTAGGGGCAGTAGATTCCGAGTTATGATGTAGGCGCAGTAGATTCCGAGTTATGATGTAGGCACAGTAGATTCAGGGTTAGATGCTGAGTTATGATGTAGGCGCAGTAGATTCCGAGTTATGATGTAGGCGCAGTAGATTCCGAGTTAGATTCCGAGTTATGATGTAGGCGCAGTAGATTCCGAGTTATGATGTAGGCGCAGTAGATTCCGAGTTAGATTCCGAGTTATGATGTAGGCGCAGTAGATTCCGAGTTAGATTCCGAGTTATGATGTAGGCGCAGTAGATTCCGAGTTATGATGTAGGCGCAGTAGATTCCGAGTTAGATTCCGAGTTATGATGTAGGCGCAGTAGATTCCGAGTTAGATTCCGAGTTATGATGTAGGCGCAGTAGATTCCGAGTTATGATGTAGGCGCAGTAGATTCCGAGTTAGATTCCGAGTTATGATGTAGGCGCAGTAGATTCCGAGTTATGATGTAGGCACAGTAGATTCAGGGTTAGATGCTGAGTTATGATGTAGGCGCAGTAGATTCCGAGTTATGATGTAGGCGCAGTAGATTCCGAGTTAGATTCCGAGTTATGATGTAGGCGCAGTAGATTCCGAGTTATGATGTAGGCGCAGTAGATTCCGAGTTAGATTCCGAGTTATGATGTAGGCGCAGTAGATTCCGAGTTAGATTCCGAGTTATGATGTAGGCGCAGTAGATTCCGAGTTATGATGTAGGCGCAGTAGATTCCGAGTTATGATGTAGGCGCAGTAGATTCAGGGTTAGATTCCGAGTTATGATGTAGGCGCAGTAGATTCCGAGTTAGATTCCGAGTTATGATGTAGGCGCAGTAGATTCCGAGTTATGATGTAGGCGCCGTAGATTCCGAGTTATGATGTAGGCGCAGTAGATTCCGAGTTAGATTCCGAGTTATGATGTAGGCGCAGTAGATTCCGAGTTAGATTCCGAGTTATGATGTAGGCGCAGTAGATTCCGAGTTAGATTCCGAGTTATGATGTAGGCGCAGTAGATTCCGAGTTATGATGTAGGCGCAGTAGATTCCGAGTTAGATTCCGAGTTATGATGTAGGCGCAGTAGATTCCAAGTTATGATGTAGGCGCAGTAGATTCCGAGTTAGATTCCGAGTTATGATGTAGGCGCAGTATATTCCGAGTTATGATGTAGGCGCAGTAGATTCCGAGTTAGATTCCGAGTTATGATGTAGGCGCAGTAGATTCCGAGTTAGATTCCGAGTTATGATGTAGGCGCAGTAGATTCCGAGTTATGATGTTGGCGCAGTAGATTCCGAGTTATGATGTAGGCGCAGTAGATTCTGAGTTATGATGTTGGCGCAGTAGATTCCGAGTTAGAATCCGAGTTATGATGTAGGCGCAGTAGATTCCGAGTTATGATGTTGGCGCAGTAGATTCCGAGTTAGATTCCGAGTTATGATGTAGGCGCAGTAGATTCCGAGTTATGATGTAGGCGCAGTACATTCCGAGTTATGATGTAGGCGCAGTAGATTCTGAGTTATGATGTAGGCGCAGTACATTCCGAGTTATGATGTAGGCGCAGTAGATTCCGAGTTATGATGTAGGCGCAGTACATTCCGAGTTATGATGTAGGCGCAGTAGATTCCGAGTTATGATGTAGGCGCAGTACATTCCGAGTTATGATGTAGGCGCAGTAGATTCTGAGTTAGATTCCGAGTTATGATGTAGGCACAGTAGATTCCGAGTTATGATGTAGGCGCAGTAGATTCCGAGTTATGATGTAGGCGCAGTAGATTCCGAGTTATGATGTAGGTGCAGTAGATTCCGAGTTATGATGTAGGCGCAGTAGATTCCGAGTTATAATGTAGGCGCAGTAGATTCCGAGTTATGATGTAGGCGCAGTAGATTCCGAGTTATGATGTAGGCGCAGTAGATTCCGAGTTATGATGTAGGCGCAGTAGATTCCGAGTTAGATTCCGAGTTATGATGTAGGCGCAGTAGATTCCGAGTTATGATGTAGGCGCAGTAGATTCCGAGTTAGATTCCGAGTTATGATGTAGGCGCAGTAGATTCCGAGTTAGATTCCGAGTTATGATGTAGGCGCAGTAGATTCTGAGTTATGATGTAGGCGCAGTAGATTCCGAGTTATGATGTAGGCGCAGTAGATTCCGGGTTAGATTCCGAGTTATGATGTAGGCGCAGTAGATTCCGAGTTATGATGTAGGCGCAGTAGATTCAGGGTTAGATTCCGAGTTATGATGTAGGCGCAGTAGATTCCGAGTTAGATTCCGAGTTATGATGTATGCGCAGTAGATTCCGAGTTATGATGTAGGCGCAGTAGATTCCGAGTTAAATTCCGAGTTATGATGTAGGCGCAGTAGATTCCGAGTTAGATTCCGAGTTATGATGTAGGCGCAGTAGATTCCGAGTTAGATTCCGAGTTATGATGTAGGCGCAGTAGATTCCGAGTTAGATTCCGAGTTATGATGTAGGCGCAGCAGATTCCGAGTTATGATGTAGGCGCAGTAGATTCCGAGTTAGATTCCGAGTTATGATGTACGCGCAGTAGATTTCGAGTTAGATTCCGAGTTATGATGTAGGCGCAGTAGATTCCGAGTTATGATGTAGGCGCAGTAGATTCCGAGTTATGATGTAGGCGCAGTAGATTCCGAGTTAGATTCCGAGTTATGATGTAGGCGCAGTAGATTCCGAGTTAGATTCCGAGTTATGATGTAGGCGCAGTAGATTCCGAGTTAGATTCCGAGTTATGATGTAGGCGCAGTAGATTCCGAGTTAGATTCCGAGTTATGATGTAGGCGCAGGAGATTCCGAGTTAGATTCCGAGTTATGATGTAGGCGCAGTAGATTCCGAGTTATGATGTAGGCGCAGTAGATTCCGAGTTAGATTCCGAGTTATGATGTAGGCGCAGTAGATTCCGAGTTATGATGTAGGCGCAGTAGATTCCGAGTTATGATGTAGGCGCAGTAGATTCTGAGTTATGATGTTGGCGCAGTAGATTCCGAGTTAGATTCCGAGTTCTGATGTAGGCGCAGTAGATTCCGAGTTATGATGTAGGCGCAGTAGATTCCGAGTTATGATGTAGGCGCAGTAGATTCCGAGTTAGATTCCGAGTTATGATGTAGGCACAGTAGATTCCGAGTTATGATGTTGGCGCAGTAGATTCCGAGTTATGATGTAGGCGCAGTAGATTCCGGGTTATGATGTTGGGGCAGTAGATTCCGAGTTATGATGTAGGCGCAGTAGATTCCGAGTTAGATTCCGAGTTATGATGTAGGCGCAGTAGATTCCGAGTTATGATGTAGGCGCAGTAGATTCCGAGTTATGATGTAGGCGCAGTAGATTCTGAGTTTGATGTTGGCGCAGTAGATTCCGAGTTAGATTCCGAGTTATGATGTAGGCGCAGTAGATTCCGAGTTATGATGTAGGCGCAGTAGATTCCGAGTTATGATGTAGGCGCAGTAGATTTCGAGTTATGATGTAGGCGCAGTAGATTCCGAGTTATGATGTAGGCGCAGTACATTCCGAGTTATGATGTAGGCGCAGTAGATTCCGAGTTAGATTCCGAGTTATGATGTAGGCACAGTAGATTCCGAGTTATGATGTAGGCGCAGTAAATTCCGAGTTATGATGTAGGTGCACTAGATTCCGAGTTATGATGTAGGCGCAGTAGATTCCGAGTTATGATGTAGGCGCAGTAGATTCCGAGTTATGATGTAGGCGCAGTACATTCCGAGTTATGATGTAGGCGCAGTAGGTTCCGAGTTAGATTCCGAGTTATGATGTAGGCACAGTAGATTCCGAGTTAGATTCCGAGTTATGATGTAGGCGCAGTAGATTCCGAGTTAGATTCCGAGTTATGATGTAGGCGCAGTAGATTCCGAGTTATGATGTAGTCGCGGTAGATTCCGAGTTAGATTCCGAGTTATGATGTAGGCGCAGTAGATTCCGAGTTATAATGTAGGCGCAGTAGATTCCGAGTTATGATGTAGGCGCAGTAGATTCCGAGTTATGATGTAGGCGCAGTAGATTCCGAGTTAGATTCCGAGTTATGATGTAGGCGCAGTAGATTCCGAGTTATGATGTAGGCGCAGTAGATTCCGAGTTAGATTCCGAGTTATGATGTAGGCGCAGTAGATTCCGAGTTATGATGTAGGCGCAGAAGATTCCGAGTTAGATTCCGAGTTATGATGTAGGCGCAGTAGATTCCGAGTTAGATTCCGAGTTATGATGCAGGCGCAGTAGATTTCGAGTTATGATGTAGGCGCAGTAGATTCCGAGTTATGATGTAGGCGCAGTAGATTCAGGGTTAGATTCCGAGTTATGATGTAGGCGCAGTAGATTCCGAGTTAGATTCCGAGTTATGATGTAGGCGCAGTAGATTCCGAGTTAGATTCCAAGTTATGATGTAGGCGCAGTAGATTCCGAGTTATGATGTAGGCGCAGTAGATTCAGGGTTAGATTCCGAGTTATGATGTAGGCGCAGTAGATTCCGAGTTAGATTCCGAGTTATGATGTAGGCGCAGTAGATTCCGAGTTATTATGTAGGCGCAGTAGATTCCGAGTTATGATGTAGGCGCAGTAGATTCCGAGTTAGATTCCGAGTTATGATGTAGGCGCAGTAGATTCTGAGTTATGATGTTGGCGCAGTAGATTCCGAGTTATGATGTAGGCGCAGTAGATTCCGAGTTAGATTCCGAGTTATGATGTAGGCGCAGTAGATTCCGAGTTATGATGTAGGCGCAGTAGATTCCGAGTTAGATTCCGAGTTATGTTGTAGGCGCAGTAGATTCCGAGTTAGATTCCGAGTTATGATGTAGGCGCAGTAGATTCCGAGTTATGATGTAGGCGCAGTAGATTCAGGGTTAGATTCCGAGTTATGATGTAGGCGCAGTAGATTCCGAGTTAGATTCCGAGTTATGATGTAGGCGCAGTAGATTCCGAGTTATTATGTATGCGCAGTAGATTCCGAGTTATGATGTAGGCGCAGTAGATTCCGAGTTAGATTCCGAGTTATGATGTAGGCGCAGTAGATTCCGAGTTAGATTCCGAGTTATGATGTAGGCGCAGTAGATTCCGAGTTAGATTCCGAGTTATGATGTAGGCGCAGTAGATTCCGAGTTAGATTCCGAGTTATGATGTAGGCGCAGGAGATTCCGAGTTAGATTCCGAGTTATGATGTAGGCGCAGTAGATTCCGAGTTATGATGTAGGCGCAGTAGATTCCGAGTTAGATTCCGAGTTATGATGTAGGCGCAGTAGATTCCGAGTTATGATGTAGGCGCAGTAGATTCCGAGTTATGATGTAGGCGCAGTAGATTCTGAGTTATGATGTTGGCGCAGTAGATTCCGAGTTAGATTCCGAGTTATGATGTAGGCGCAGTAGATTCCGAGTTATGATGTAGGCGCAGTAGATTCCGAGTTAGATTCCGAGTTATGATGTAGGCACAGTAGATTCCGAGTTATGATGTAGGCGCAGTAGATTCCGAGTTATGATGTAGGCGCAGTAGATTCCGAGTTATGATGTAGGGGCAGTAGATTCCGAGTTATGATGTAGGCGCAGTAGATTCCGAGTTATGATGTAGGCACAGTAGATTCAGGGTTAGATGCTGAGTTATGATGTAGGCGCAGTAGATTCCGAGTTATGATGTAGGCGCAGTAGATTCCGAGTTAGATTCCGAGTTATGATGTAGGCGCAGTAGATTCCGAGTTATGATGTAGGCGCAGTAGATTCCGAGTTAGATTCCGAGTTATGATGTAGGCGCAGTAGATTCCGAGTTAGATTCCGAGTTATGATGTAGGCGCAGTAGATTCCGAGTTATGATGTAGGCGCAGTAGATTCCGAGTTAGATTCCGAGTTATGATGTAGGCGCAGTAGATTCCGAGTTAGATTCCGAGTTATGATGTAGGCGCAGTAGATTCCGAGTTATGATGTAGGCGCAGTAGATTCCGAGTTAGATTCCGAGTTATGATGTAGGCGCAGTAGATTCCGAGTTATGATGTAGGCGCAGTAGATTCCGAGTTAGATTCCGAGTTATGTTGTAGGCGCAGTAGATTCCGAGTTAGATTCCGAGTTATGATGTAGGCGCAGTAGATTCCGAGTTATGATGTAGGCGCAGTAGATTCCGAGTTATGATGTAGGCGCAGTAGATTCAGGGTTAGATTCCGAGTTATGATGTAGGCGCAGTAGATTCCGAGTTAGATTCCGAGTTATGATGTAGGCGCAGTAGATTCCGAGTTATTATGTATGCGCAGTAGATTCCGAGTTATGATGTAGGCGCAGTAGATTCCGAGTTAGATTCCGAGTTATGATGTAGGCGCAGTAGATTCCGAGTTAGATTCCGAGTTATGATGTAGGCGCAGTAGATTCCGAGTTAGATTCCGAGTTATGATGTAGGCGCAGTAGATTCCGAGTTAGATTCCGAGTTATGATGTAGGCGCAGGAGATTCCGAGTTAGATTCCGAGTTATGATGTAGGCGCAGTAGATTCCGAGTTATGATGTAGGCGCAGTAGATTCCGAGTTAGATTCCGAGTTATGATGTAGGCGCAGTAGATTCCGAGTTATGATGTAGGCGCAGTAGATTCCGAGTTATGATGTAGGCGCAGTAGATTCTGAGTTATGATGTTGGCGCAGTAGATTCCGAGTTAGATTCCGAGTTATGATGTAGGCGCAGTAGATTCCGAGTTATGATGTAGGCGCAGTAGATTCCGAGTTAGATTCCGAGTTATGATGTAGGCACAGTAGATTCCGAGTTATGATGTAGGCGCAGTAGATTCCGAGTTATGATGTAGGCGCAGTAGATTCCGAGTTATGATGTAGGGGCAGTAGATTCCGAGTTATGATGTAGGCGCAGTAGATTCCGAGTTATGATGTAGGCACAGTAGATTCAGGGTTAGATGCTGAGTTATGATGTAGGCGCAGTAGATTCCGAGTTATGATGTAGGCGCAGTAGATTCCGAGTTAGATTCCGAGTTATGATGTAGGCGCAGTAGATTCCGAGTTATGATGTAGGCGCAGTAGATTCCGAGTTAGATTCCGAGTTATGATGTAGGCGCAGTAGATTCCGAGTTAGATTCCGAGTTATGATGTAGGCGCAGTAGATTCCGAGTTATGATGTAGGCGCAGTAGATTCCGAGTTAGATTCCGAGTTATGATGTAGGCGCAGTAGATTCCGAGTTAGATTCCGAGTTATGATGTAGGCGCAGTAGATTCCGAGTTATGATGTAGGCGCAGTAGATTCCGAGTTAGATTCCGAGTTATGATGTAGGCGCAGTAGATTCCGAGTTATGATGTAGGCACAGTAGATTCAGGGTTAGATGCTGAGTTATGATGTAGGCGCAGTAGATTCCGAGTTATGATGTAGGCGCAGTAGATTCCGAGTTAGATTCCGAGTTATGATGTAGGCGCAGTAGATTCCGAGTTATGATGTAGGCGCAGTAGATTCCGAGTTAGATTCCGAGTTATGATGTAGGCGCAGTAGATTCCGAGTTAGATTCCGAGTTATGATGTAGGCGCAGTAGATTCCGAGTTATGATGTAGGCGCAGTAGATTCCGAGTTATGATGTAGGCGCAGTAGATTCAGGGTTAGATTCCGAGTTATGATGTAGGCGCAGTAGATTCCGAGTTAGATTCCGAGTTATGATGTAGGCGCAGTAGATTCCGAGTTATGATGTAGGCGCCGTAGATTCCGAGTTATGATGTAGGCGCAGTAGATTCCGAGTTAGATTCCGAGTTATGATGTAGGCGCAGTAGATTCCGAGTTAGATTCCGAGTTATGATGTAGGCGCAGTAGATTCCGAGTTAGATTCCGAGTTATGATGTAGGCGCAGTAGATTCCGAGTTATGATGTAGGCGCAGTAGATTCCGAGTTAGATTCCGAGTTATGATGTAGGCGCAGTAGATTCCAAGTTATGATGTAGGCGCAGTAGATTCCGAGTTAGATTCCGAGTTATGATGTAGGCGCAGTATATTCCGAGTTATGATGTAGGCGCAGTAGATTCCGAGTTAGATTCCGAGTTATGATGTAGGCGCAGTAGATTCCGAGTTAGATTCCGAGTTATGATGTAGGCGCAGTAGATTCCGAGTTATGATGTTGGCGCAGTAGATTCCGAGTTATGATGTAGGCGCAGTAGATTCTGAGTTATGATGTTGGCGCAGTAGATTCCGAGTTAGAATCCGAGTTATGATGTAGGCGCAGTAGATTCCGAGTTATGATGTTGGCGCAGTAGATTCCGAGTTAGATTCCGAGTTATGATGTAGGCGCAGTAGATTCCGAGTTATGATGTAGGCGCAGTACATTCCGAGTTATGATGTAGGCGCAGTAGATTCTGAGTTATGATGTAGGCGCAGTACATTCCGAGTTATGATGTAGGCGCAGTAGATTCCGAGTTATGATGTAGGCGCAGTACATTCCGAGTTATGATGTAGGCGCAGTAGATTCCGAGTTATGATGTAGGCGCAGTACATTCCGAGTTATGATGTAGGCGCAGTAGATTCTGAGTTAGATTCCGAGTTATGATGTAGGCACAGTAGATTCCGAGTTATGATGTAGGCGCAGTAGATTCCGAGTTATGATGTAGGCGCAGTAGATTCCGAGTTATGATGTAGGTGCAGTAGATTCCGAGTTATGATGTAGGCGCAGTAGATTCCGAGTTATAATGTAGGCGCAGTAGATTCCGAGTTATGATGTAGGCGCAGTAGATTCCGAGTTATGATGTAGGCGCAGTAGATTCCGAGTTATGATGTAGGCGCAGTAGATTCCGAGTTAGATTCCGAGTTATGATGTAGGCGCAGTAGATTCCGAGTTATGATGTAGGCGCAGTAGATTCCGAGTTAGATTCCGAGTTATGATGTAGGCGCAGTAGATTCCGAGTTAGATTCCGAGTTATGATGTAGGCGCAGTAGATTCTGAGTTATGATGTAGGCGCAGTAGATTCCGAGTTATGATGTAGGCGCAGTAGATTCCGGGTTAGATTCCGAGTTATGATGTAGGCGCAGTAGATTCCGAGTTATGATGTAGGCGCAGTAGATTCAGGGTTAGATTCCGAGTTATGATGTAGGCGCAGTAGATTCCGAGTTAGATTCCGAGTTATGATGTATGCGCAGTAGATTCCGAGTTATGATGTAGGCGCAGTAGATTCCGAGTTAAATTCCGAGTTATGATGTAGGCGCAGTAGATTCCGAGTTAGATTCCGAGTTATGATGTAGGCGCAGTAGATTCCGAGTTAGATTCCGAGTTATGATGTAGGCGCAGTAGATTCCGAGTTAGATTCCGAGTTATGATGTAGGCGCAGCAGATTCCGAGTTATGATGTAGGCGCAGTAGATTCCGAGTTAGATTCCGAGTTATGATGTACGCGCAGTAGATTTCGAGTTAGATTCCGAGTTATGATGTAGGCGCAGTAGATTCCGAGTTATGATGTAGGCGCAGTAGATTCCGAGTTATGATGTAGGCGCAGTAGATTCCGAGTTAGATTCCGAGTTATGATGTAGGCGCAGTAGATTCCGAGTTAGATTCCGAGTTATGATGTAGGCGCAGTAGATTCCGAGTTAGATTCCGAGTTATGATGTAGGCGCAGTAGATTCCGAGTTAGATTCCGAGTTATGATGTAGGCGCAGGAGATTCCGAGTTAGATTCCGAGTTATGATGTAGGCGCAGTAGATTCCGAGTTATGATGTAGGCGCAGTAGATTCCGAGTTAGATTCCGAGTTATGATGTAGGCGCAGTAGATTCCGAGTTATGATGTAGGCGCAGTAGATTCCGAGTTATGATGTAGGCGCAGTAGATTCTGAGTTATGATGTTGGCGCAGTAGATTCCGAGTTAGATTCCGAGTTCTGATGTAGGCGCAGTAGATTCCGAGTTATGATGTAGGCGCAGTAGATTCCGAGTTATGATGTAGGCGCAGTAGATTCCGAGTTAGATTCCGAGTTATGATGTAGGCACAGTAGATTCCGAGTTATGATGTTGGCGCAGTAGATTCCGAGTTATGATGTAGGCGCAGTAGATTCCGGGTTATGATGTTGGGGCAGTAGATTCCGAGTTATGATGTAGGCGCAGTAGATTCCGAGTTAGATTCCGAGTTATGATGTAGGCGCAGTAGATTCCGAGTTATGATGTAGGCGCAGTAGATTCCGAGTTATGATGTAGGCGCAGTAGATTCTGAGTTTGATGTTGGCGCAGTAGATTCCGAGTTAGATTCCGAGTTATGATGTAGGCGCAGTAGATTCCGAGTTATGATGTAGGCGCAGTAGATTCCGAGTTATGATGTAGGCGCAGTAGATTTCGAGTTATGATGTAGGCGCAGTAGATTCCGAGTTATGATGTAGGCGCAGTACATTCCGAGTTATGATGTAGGCGCAGTAGATTCCGAGTTAGATTCCGAGTTATGATGTAGGCACAGTAGATTCCGAGTTATGATGTAGGCGCAGTAAATTCCGAGTTATGATGTAGGTGCACTAGATTCCGAGTTATGATGTAGGCGCAGTAGATTCCGAGTTATGATGTAGGCGCAGTAGATTCCGAGTTATGATGTAGGCGCAGTACATTCCGAGTTATGATGTAGGCGCAGTAGGTTCCGAGTTAGATTCCGAGTTATGATGTAGGCACAGTAGATTCCGAGTTAGATTCCGAGTTATGATGTAGGCGCAGTAGATTCCGAGTTAGATTCCGAGTTATGATGTAGGCGCAGTAGATTCCGAGTTATGATGTAGTCGCGGTAGATTCCGAGTTAGATTCCGAGTTATGATGTAGGCGCAGTAGATTCCGAGTTATAATGTAGGCGCAGTAGATTCCGAGTTATGATGTAGGCGCAGTAGATTCCGAGTTATGATGTAGGCGCAGTAGATTCCGAGTTAGATTCCGAGTTATGATGTAGGCGCAGTAGATTCCGAGTTATGATGTAGGCGCAGTAGATTCCGAGTTAGATTCCGAGTTATGATGTAGGCGCAGTAGATTCCGAGTTATGATGTAGGCGCAGAAGATTCCGAGTTAGATTCCGAGTTATGATGTAGGCGCAGTAGATTCCGAGTTAGATTCCGAGTTATGATGCAGGCGCAGTAGATTCCGAGTTAGATTCCGAGTTATGATGTAGGCGCAGTAGATTCCGAGTTATGATGTAGGCGCAGTAGATTCCGAGTTATGATGTAGGCGCAGTAGATTCCGAGTTAGATTCCGAGTTATGTTGTAGGCGCAGTAGATTCCGAGTTAGATTCCGAGTTATGATGTAGGCGCAGTAGATTCCGAGTTAGATTCCGAGTTATGATGTAGGCGCAGTAGATTCCGAGTTAGATTCCGAGTTATGATGTAGGCACAGTAGATTCTGAGTTAAGATGTAGGCGCAGTAGATTCCGAGTTAGATTCCGAGTTATGATGTAGGCGCAGTAGATTCCGAGTTAGATTCCGAGTTATGATGTAGGCGCAGTAGATTCCGAGTTAGATTCCGAGTTATGATGTCGGCGCAGTAGATTCCGAGTTATGATGTAGGCGCAGTAGATTCCGAGTTAGATTCCGAGTTATGATGTAGGCGCAGTATATTCCGAGTTATGATGTAGGCGCAGTAGATTCCGAGTTAGATTCCGAGTTATGATGTAGGCGCAGTAGATTCCGAGTTAGATTCCGAGTTATGATGTAGGCGCAGTAGATTCCGAGTTAGATTCCGAGTTATGATGTAGGCGCAGTAGATTCCGAGTTATGATGTAGGCGCAGTAGATTCCGAGTTAGATTCCGAGTTATGTTGTAGGCGGAGTAGATTCCAAGTTATGATGTAGGCGCAGTAGATTCCGAGTTAGATTCCGAGTTATGATGTAGGCGCAGTAGATTCCGAGTTATGATGTAGGCGCAGTAGATTCCGAGTTATGATGTAGGCGCAGTAGATTCCGGGTTATGATGTAGGGGCAGTAGATTCCGAGTTATGATGTAGGCGCAGTAGATTCCGAGTTAGATTCCGAGTTATGATGTAGGCGCAGTAGATTCCGAGTTATGATGTAGGCGCAGTAGATTCCGAGTTATGATGTAGGCGCAGTAGATTCTGAGTTTGATGTTGGCGCAGTAGATTCCGAGTTAGATTCCGAGTTATGATGTAGGCGCAGTAGATTCCGAGTTATGATGTAGGCGCAGTAGATTCCGAGTTATGATGTAGGCGCAGTAGATTTCGAGTTATGATGTAGGCGCAGTAGATTCCGAGTTATGATGTAGGCGCAGTACATTCCGAGTTATGATGTAGGCGCAGTAGATTCCGAGTTAGATTCCGAGTTATGATGTAGGCACAGTAGATTCCGAGTTATGATGTAGGCGCAGTAAATTCCGAGTTATGATGTAGGTGCACTAGATTCCGAGTTATGATGTAGGCGCAGTAGATTCCGAGTTATGATGTAGGCGCAGTAGATTCCGAGTTATGATGTAGGCGCAGTAGGTTCCGAGTTAGATTCCGAGTTATGATGTAGGCACAGTAGATTCCGAGTTAGATTCCGAGTTATGATGTAGGCGCAGTAGATTCCGAGTTATGATGTAGTCGCGGTAGATTCCGAGTTAGATTCCGAGTTATGATGTAGGCGCAGTAGATTCCGAGTTATAATGTAGGCGCAGTAGATTCCGAGTTATGATGTAGGCGCAGTAGATTCCGAGTTATGATGTAGGCGCAGTAGATTCCGAGTTAGATTCCGAGTTATGATGTAGGCGCAGTAGATTCCGAGTTATGATGTAGGCGCAGTAGATTCCGAGTTAGATTCCGAGTTATGATGTAGGCGCAGTAGATTCCGAGTTATGATGTAGGCGCAGAAGATTCCGAGTTAGATTCCGAGTTATGATGTAGGCGCAGTAGATTCCGAGTTAGATTCCGAGTTATGATGCAGGCGCAGTAGATTCCGAGTTAGATTCCGAGTTATGATGTAGGCGCAGTAGATTCCGAGTTATGATGTAGGCGCAGTAGATTCCGAGTTAGATTCCGAGTTATGTTGTAGGCGCAGTAGATTCCGAGTTAGATTCCGAGTTATGATGTAGGCGCAGTAGATTCCGAGTTAGATTCCGAGTTATGATGTAGGCGCAGTAGATTCCGAGTTAGATTCCGAGTTATGATGTAGGCACAGTAGATTCCGAGTTAAGATGTAGGCGCAGTAGATTCCGAGTTAGATTCCGAGTTATGATGTAGGCGCAGTAGATTCCGAGTTAGATTCCGAGTTATGATGTAGGCGCAGTAGATTCCGAGTTAGATTCCGAGTTATGATGTAGGCGCAGTAGATTCCGAGTTATGATGTAGGCGCAGTAGATTCCGAGTTAGATTCCGAGTTATGATGTAGGCGCAGTATATTCCGAGTTATGATGTAGGCGCAGTAGATTCCGAGTTAGATTCCGAGTTATGATGTAGGCGCAGTAGATTCCGAGTTAGATTCCGAGTTATGATGTAGGCGCAGTAGATTCCGAGTTAGATTCCGAGTTATGATGTAGGCGCAGTAGATTCCGAGTTATGATGTAGGCGCAGTAGATTCCGAGTTAGATTCCGAGTTATGTTGTAGGCGGAGTAGATTCCAAGTTATGATGTAGGCGCAGTAGATTCCGAGTTAGATTCCGAGTTATGATGTAGGCACAGTAGATTCCGAGTTATGATGTAGGCGCAGTAGATTCCGAGTTAGATTCCGAGTTATGATGTAGGCGCAGTAGATTCCGAGTTAGATTCCGAGTTATGATGTAGGCGCAGTAGATTCCGAGTTATGATGTAGGCGCAGTAGATTCCGAGTTAGATTCCGAGTTATGATGTAGGCGCAGTAGATTCCGAGTTATGATGTAGGCACAGTAGATTCAGGGTTAGATGCTGAGTTATGATGTAGGCGCAGTAGATTCCAAGTTATGATGTAGGCGCAGTAGATTCCGAGTTATGATGTAGGTGCACTAGATTCCGAGTTATGATGTAGGCGCAGTAGATTCCGAGTTATGATGTAGGCGCAGTAGATTCCGAGTTATGATGTAGGCGCAGTAGGTTCCGAGTTAGATTCCGAGTTATGATGTAGGCACAGTAGATTCCGAGTTAGATTCCGAGTTATGATGTAGGCGCAGTAGATTCCGAGTTATGATGTAGTCGCGGTAGATTCCGAGTTAGATTCCGAGTTATGATGTAGGCGCAGTAGATTCCGAGTTATAATGTAGGCGCAGTAGATTCCGAGTTATGATGTAGGCGCAGTAGATTCCGAGTTATGATGTAGGCGCAGTAGATTCCGAGTTAGATTCCGAGTTATGATGTAGGCGCAGTAGATTCCGAGTTATGATGTAGGCGCAGTAGATTCCGAGTTAGATTCCGAGTTATGATGTAGGCGCAGTAGATTCCGAGTTATGATGTAGGCGCAGAAGATTCCGAGTTAGATTCCGAGTTATGATGTAGGCGCAGTAGATTCCGAGTTAGATTCCGAGTTATGATGCAGGCGCAGTAGATTCCGAGTTAGATTCCGAGTTATGATGTAGGCGCAGTAGATTCCGAGTTATGATGTAGGCGCAGTAGATTCCGAGTTATGATGTAGGCGCAGTAGATTCCGAGTTAGATTCCGAGTTATGTTGTAGGCGCAGTAGATTCCGAGTTAGATTCCGAGTTATGATGTAGGCGCAGTAGATTCCGAGTTAGATTCCGAGTTATGATGTAGGCGCAGTAGATTCCGAGTTAGATTCCGAGTTATGATGTAGGCACAGTAGATTCCGAGTTAAGATGTAGGCGCAGTAGATTCCGAGTTAGATTCCGAGTTATGATGTAGGCGCAGTAGATTCCGAGTTAGATTCCGAGTTATGATGTAGTCGCAGTAGATTCCGAGTTAGATTCCGAGTTATGATGTAGGCGCAGTAGATTCCGAGTTATGATGTAGGCGCAGTAGATTCCGAGTTAGATTCCGAGTTATGATGTAGGCGCAGTATATTCCGAGTTATGATGTAGGCGCAGTAGATTCCGAGTTAGATTCCGAGTTATGATGTAGGCGCAGTAGATTCCGAGTTAGATTCCGAGTTATGATGTAGGCGCAGTAGATTCCGAGTTAGATTCCGAGTTATGATGTAGGCGCAGTAGATTCCGAGTTATGATGTAGGCGCAGTAGATTCCGAGTTAGATTCCGAGTTATGTTGTAGGCGGAGTAGATTCCAAGTTATGATGTAGGCGCAGTAGATTCCGAGTTAGATTCCGAGTTATGATGTAGGCACAGTAGATTCCGAGTTATGATGTAGGCGCAGTAGATTCCGAGTTAGATTCCGAGTTATGATGTAGGCGCAGTAGATTCCGAGTTAGATTCCGAGTTATGATGTAGGCGCAGTAGATTCCGAGTTATGATGTAGGCGCAGTAGATTCCGAGTTAGATTCCGAGTTATGATGTAGGCGCAGTAGATTCCGAGTTATGATGTAGGCACAGTAGATTCAGGGTTAGATGCTGAGTTATGATGTAGGCGCAGTAGATTCCGAGTTATGATGTAGGCGCAGTAGATTCCGAGTTATGATGTAGGCGCAGTAGATTCCGAGTTAGATCCCGAGTTATGATGTAGGCGCAGTAGATTCCGAGTTAGATTCCGAGTTATGATGTAGGCGCAGTAGATTCCGAGTTATGATGTAGGCGCAGTAGATTCAGGGTTAGATTCCGAGTTATGATGTAGGCGCAGTAGATTCCGAGTTAGATTCCGAGTTATGATGTAGGCGCAGTAGATTCCGAGTTATGATGTAGGCGCAGTAGATTCCGAGTTATGATGTAGGCGCAGTAGATTCCGAGTTAGATTCCGAGTTATGATGTAGGCGCAGTAGATTCCGAGTTAGATTCCGAGTTATGATGTAGGCGCAGTAGATTCCGAGTTAGATTCCGAGTTATGATGTAGGCGCAGTAGATTCCGAGTTAGATTCCGAGTTATGATGTAGGCGCAGTAGATTCCGAGTTATGATGTAGGCGCAGTAGATTCCGGGTTATGATGTAGGCGCAGTAGATTCCGAGTTAGATTCCGAGTTATGATGTAGGCACAGTAGATTCCGAGTTATGATGTAGGTGCAGTAGATTCCGAGTTATGATGTAGGCGCAGTAGATTCCGGGGTATGATGTAGGGGCAGTAGATTCCGAGTTATGATGTAGGCGCAGTAGATTCCGAGTTAGATTCCGAGTTATGATGTAGGCGCAGTAGATTCCGAGTTATGATGTAGGCGCAGTAGATTCCGAGTTATGATGTAGGCGCAGTAGATTCTGAGTTTGATGTTGGCGCAGTAGATTCCGAATTAGATTCCGAGTTATGATGTAGGCGCAGTAGATTCCGAGTTATGATGTAGGCGCAGTAGATTCCGAGTTATGATGTAGGCGCAGTACATTCCGAGTTATGATGTAGGCGCAGTAGATTACGAGTTAGATTCCGAGTTATGATGTAGGCACAGTAGATTCCGAGTTATGATGTAGGCGCAGTAGATTCCGAGTTATGATGTAGGCGCAGTAGATTCCGAGTTATGATGTAGGCGCAGTACATTCCGAGTTATGATGTAGGCGCAGTAGGTTCCGAGTTAGATTCCGAGTTATGATGTAGGCACAGTAGATTCCGAGTTAGATTCCGAGTTATGATGTAGGCGCAGTAGATTCCGAGTTAGATTCCGAGTTATGATGTAGGCGCAGTAGATTCCGAGTTATGATGTAGTCGCGGTAGATTCCGAGTTAGATTCCGAGTTATGATGTAGGCGCAGTAGATTCCGAGTTATAATGTAGGCGCAGTAGATTCCGAGTTATGATGTAGGCGCAGTAGATTCCGAGTTATGATGTAGGCGCAGTAGATTCCGAGTTATGATGTAGGCGCAGTAGATTCCGAGTTAGATTCCGAGTTATGATGTAGGCGCAGTAGATTCCGAGTTATGATGTAGGCGCAGTAGATTCCGAGTTAGATTCCGAGTTATGATGTAGGCGCAGTAGATTCCGAGTTATGATGTAGGCGCAGTAGATTCCGAGTTAGATTCCGAGTTATGATGTAGGCGCAGTAGATTCCGAGTTAGATTCCGAGTTATGATGCAGGCGCAGTAGATTCCGAGTTAGATTCCGAGTTATGATGTAGGCGCAGTAGATTCCGAGTTATGATGTAGGCGCAGTAGATTCCGAGTTATGATGTAGGCGCAGTAGATTCTGAGTTTGATGTTGGCGCAGTAGATTCCGAGTTAGATTCCGAGTTATGATGTAGGCGCAGTAGATTCCGAGTTATGATGTAGGCGCAGTAGATTCCGAGTTATGATGTAGGCGCAGTAGATTTCGAGTTATGATGTAGGCGCAGTAGATTCCGAGTTATGATGTAGGCGCAGTACATTCCGAGTTATGATGTAGGCGCAGTAGATTCCGAGTTAGATTCCGAGTTATGATGTAGGCACAGTAGATTCCGAGTTATGATGTAGGCGCAGTAAATTCCGAGTTATGATGTAGGTGCACTAGATTCCGAGTTATGATGTAGGCGCAGTAGATTCCGAGTTATGATGTAGGCGCAGTAGATTCCGAGTTATGATGTAGGCGCAGTAGGTTCCGAGTTAGATTCCGAGTTATGATGTAGGCACAGTAGATTCCGAGTTAGATTCCGAGTTATGATGTAGGCGCAGTAGATTCCGAGTTAGATTCCGAGTTATGATGTAGGCGCAGTAGATTCCGAGTTATGATGTAGTCGCGGTAGATTCCGAGTTAGATTCCGAGTTATGATGTAGGCGCAGTAGATTCCGAGTTATAATGTAGGCGCAGTAGATTCCGAGTTATGATGTAGGCGCAGTAGATTCCGAGATATGATGTAGGCGCAGTAGATTCCGAGTTAGATTCCGAGATATGATGTAGGCGCAGTAGATTCCGAGTTATGATGTAGGCGCAGTAGATTCCGAGTTAGATTCCGAGTTATGATGTAGGCGCAGTAGATTCCGAGTTATGATGTAGGCGCAGAAGATTCCGAGTTAGATTCCGAGTTATGATGTAGGCGCAGTAGATTCCGAGTTAGATTCCGAGTTATGATGCAGGCGCAGTAGATTCCGAGTTAGATTCCGAGTTATGATGTAGGCGCAGTAGATTCCGAGTTATGATGTAGGCGCAGTAGATTCCGAGTTAGATTCCGAGTTATGTTGTAGGCGCAGTAGATTCCGAGTTAGATTCCGAGTTATGATGTAGGCGCAGTAGATTCCGAGTTAGATTCCGAGTTATGATGTAGGCGCAGTAGATTCCGAGTTAGATTCCGAGTTATGATGTAGGCACAGTAGATTCCGAGTTAAGATGTAGGTGCAGTAGATTCCGAGTTAGATTCCGAGTTATGATGTAGGCGCAGTAGATTCCGAGTTAGATTCCGAGTTATGATGTAGGCGCAGTAGATTCCGAGTTAGATTCCGAGTTATGATGTAGGCGCAGTAGATTCCGAGTTATGATGTAGGCGCAGTAGATTCCGAGTTAGATTCCGAGTTATGATGTAGGCGCAGTATATTCCGAGTTATGATGTAGGCGCAGTAGATTCCGAGTTAGATTCCGAGTTATGATGTAGGCGCAGTAGATTCCGAGTTAGATTCCGAGTTATGATGTAGGCGCAGTAGATTCCGAGTTAGATTCCGAGTTATGATGTAGGCGCAGTAGATTCCGAGTTATGATGTAGGCGCAGTAGATTCCGAGTTAGATTCCGAGTTATGTTGTAGGCGGAGTAGATTCCAAGTTATGATGTAGGCGCAGTAGATTCCGAGTTAGATTCCGAGTTATGATGTAGGCGCAGTAGATTCCGAGTTATGATGTAGGCGCAGTAGATTCCGAGTTAGATTCCGAGTTATGATGTAGGCGCAGTAGATTCCGAGTTAGATTCCGAGTTATGATGTAGGCGCAGTAGATTCCGAGTTATGATGTAGGCGCAGTAGATTCTGAGTTAGATTCCGAGTTATGATGTAGGCGCAGTAGATTCCGAGTTATGATGTAGGCACAGTAGATTCAGGGTTAGATGCTGAGTTATGATGTAGGCGCAGTAGATTCCGAGTTATGATGTAGGCGCAGTAGATTCCGAGTTAGATTCCGAGTTATGATGTAGGCGCAGTAGATTCCGAGTTAGATTCCGAGTTATGATGTAGGCGCAGTAGATTCCGAGTTATGATGTAGGCGCAGTAGATTCCGAGTTATGATGTAGGCGCAGTAGATTCAGGGTTAGATTCCGAGTTATGATGTAGGCGCAGTAGATTCCGAGTTAGATTCCGAGTTATGATGTAGGCGCAGTAGATTCCGAGTTATGATGTAGGCGCAGTAGATTCCGAGTTATGATGTAGGCGCAGTAGATTCCGAGTTAGATTCCGAGTTATGATGTAGGCGCAGTAGATTCCGAGTTAGATTCCGAGTTATGATGTAGGCGCAGTAGATTCCGAGTTAGATTCCGAGTTATGATGTAGGCGCAGTAGATTCCGAGTTAGATTCCGAGTTATGATGTAGGCGCAGTAGATTCCGAGTTATGATGTAGGCGCAGTAGATTCCGGGTTATGATGTAGGCGCAGTAGATTCCGAGTTAGATTCCGAGTTATGATGTAGGCACAGTAGATTCCGAGTTATGATGTAGGTGCAGTAGATTCCGAGTTATGATGTAGGCGCAGTAGATTCCGGGTTATGATGTAGGGGCAGTAGATTCCGAGTTATGATGTAGGCGCAGTAGATTCCGAGTTAGATTCCGTGTTATGATGTAGGCGCAGTAGATTCCGAGTTATGATGTAGGCGCAGTAGATTCTGAGTTATGATGTAGGCGCAGTAGATTCTGAGTTTGATGTTGGCGCAGTAGATTCCGAATTAGATTCCGAGTTATGATGTAGGCGCAGTAGATTCCGAGTTAGATTCCGAGTTATGATGCAGGCGCAGTAGATTCCGAGTTAGATTCCAAGTTATGATGTAGGCGCTGTAGATTCCGAGGTAGATTCCGAGTTATGATGTAGGCGCAGTAGATTCCGAGTTATGATGTAGGCGCAGTAGATTCCGAGTTATGATGTAGGCGCAGTAGATTTCGAGTTATGATGTAGGCGCAGTAGATTCCGAGTTATGATGTAGGCGCAGTACATTCCGAGTTATGATGTAGGCGCAGTAGATTCCGAGTTAGATTCCGAGTTATGATGTAGGCACAGTAGATTCCGAGTTATGATGTAGGCGCAGTAAATTCCGAGTTATGATGTAGGCGCAGTACATTCCGAGTTATGATGTAGGCGCAGTAGATTCCGAGTTATGATGTAGGCGCAGTAGATTCCGAGTTATGATGTAGGCGCAGTACATTCCGAGTAATGATGTAGGCGCAGTAGGTTCCGAGTTAGATTCCGAGTTATGATGTAGGCACAGTAGATTCCGAGTTAGATTCCGAGTTATGATGTAGGCGCAGTAGATTCCGAGTTAGATTCCGAGTTATGATGTAGGCGCAGTAGATTCCGAGTTATGATGTAGTCGCGGTAGATTCCGAGTTAGATTCCGAGTTATGATGTAGGCGCAGTAGATTCCGAGTTATAATGTAGGCGCAGTAGATTCCGAGTTATGATGTAGGCGCAGTAGATTCCGAGTTATGATGTAGGCGCAGTAGATTCCGAGTTATGATGTAGGCGCAGTAGATTCCAAGTTAGATTCCGAGTTATGATGTAGGCGCAGTAGATTCCGAGTTATGATGTAGGCGCAGTAGATTCCGAGTTAGATTCCGAGTTATGATGTAGGCGCAGTAGATTCCGAGTTATGATGTAGGCGCAGTAGATTCCGAGTTAGATTCCGAGTTATGATGTAGGAGCAGTAGATTCCGAGTTAGATTCCGAGTTATGATGCAGGCGCAGTAGATTCCGAGTTAGATTCCGAGTTATGATGTAGGCGCAGTAGATTCCGAGTTATGATGTAGGCGCAGTAGATTCCGAGTTATGATGTAGGCGCAGTAGATTCCGAGTTAGATTCCGAGTTATGTTGTAGGCGCAGTAGATTCCGAGTTAGATTCCGAGTTATGATGTAGGCGCAGTAGATTCCGAGTTAGATTTTGAGTTATGATGTAGGCGCAGTAGATTCCGAGTTAGATTCCGAGTTATGATGTCGGCACAGTAGATTCCGAGTTAAGATGTAGGCGCAGTAGATTCCGAGTTAGATTCCGAGTTATGATGTAGGCGCAGTAGATTCCGAGTTAGATTCCGAGTTATGATGTAGGCGCAGTAGATTCTGAGTTAGATTCCGAGTTATGATGTAGGCGCAGTAGATTCCGAGTTAGATTCCGAGTTATGATGTAGGCGCAGTAGATTCCGAGTTAGATTCCGAGTTATGATGTAGGCGCAGTAGATTCCGAGTTAGATTCCGAGTTATGATGTAGGCGCAGTAGATTCCGAGTTATGATGTAGGCGCAGTAGATTCCGAGTTAGATTCCGAGTTATGATGTAGGCGCAGTAGATTCCGAGTTAGATTCCGAGTTATGATGTAGGCGCAGTAGATTCCGAGTTAGATTCCGAGTTATGATGTAGGCGCAGTAGATTCCGAGTTAGATTCCGAGTTATGATGTAGGCGCAGTAGATTCCGAGTTATGATGTAGGCGCAGTAGATTCCGAGTTAGATTCCGAGTTATGATGTAGGCGCAGTAGATTCCGAGTTATGATGTAGGCACAGTAGATTCAGGGTTAGATGCTGAGTTATGATGTAGGCGCAGTAGATTCCGAGTTATGATGTAGGCGCAGTAGATTCCGAGTTAGATTCCGAGTTATGATGTAGGCGCAGTAGATTCCGAGTTAGATTCCGAGTTATGATGTAGGCGCAGTAGATTCCGAGTTATGATGTAGGCGCAGTAGATTCCGAGTTATGATGTAGGCGCAGTAGATTCAGGGTTAGATTCCGAGTTATGATGTAGGCGCAGTAGATTCCGAGTTAGATTCCGAGTTATGATGTAGGCGCAGTAGATTCCGAGTTATGATGTAGGCGCAGTAGATTCCGAGTTATGATGTAGGCGCAGTAGATTCCGAGTTAGATTCCGAGTTATGATGTAGGCGCAGTAGATTCCGAGTTAGATTCCGAGTTATGATGTAGGCGCAGTAGATTCCGAGTTAGATTCCGAGTTATGATGTAGGCGCAGTAGATTCCGAGTTAGATTCCGAATTATGATGTAGGCGCAGTAGATTCCGAGTTATGATGTAGGCGCAGTAGATTCCGAGTTATGATGTAGGCGCAGTAGATTCCGAGTTAGATTCCGAGTTATGATGTAGGCACAGTAGATTCCGAGTTATGATGTAGGTGCAGTAGATTCCGAGTTATGATGTAGGCGCAGTAGATTCCGGGTTATGATGTAGGGGCAGTAGATTCCGAGTTATGATGTAGGCGCAGTAGATTCCGAGTTAGATTCCGAGTTATGATGTAGGCGCAGTAGATTCCGAGTTATGATGTAGGCGCAGTAGATTCCGAGTTATGATGTAGGCGCAGTAGATTCTGAGTTTGATGTTGGCGCAGTAGATTCCGAATTAGATTCCGAGTTATGATGTAGGCGCAGTAGATTCCGAGTTAGATTCCGAGTTATGATGCAGGCGCAGTAGATTCCGAGTTAGATTCCAAGTTATGATGTAGGCGCTGTAGATTCCGAGGTAGATTCCGAGTTATGATGTAGGCGCAGTAGATTCCGAGTTATGATGTAGGCGCAGTAGATTCCGAGTTATGATGTAGGCGCAGTAGATTTCGAGTTATGATGTAGGCGCAGTAGATTCTGAGTTATGATGTAGGCGCAGTACATTCCGAGTTATGATGTAGGCGCAGTAGATTCCGAGTTAGATTCCGAGTTATGATGTAGGCACAGTAGATTCCGAGTTATGATGTAGGCGCAGTAAATTCCGAGTTATGATGTAGGTGCACTAGATTCCGAGTTATGATGTAGGCGCAGTAGATTCCGAGTTATGATGTAGGCGCAGTAGATTCCGAGTTATGATGTAGGCGCAGTAGGTTCCGAGTTAGATTCCGAGTTATGATGTAGGCACAGTAGATTCCGAGTTAGATTCCGAGTTATGATGTAGGCGCAGTAGATTCCGAGTTAGATTCCGAGTTATGATGTAGGCGCAGTAGATTCCGAGTTATGATGTAGTCGCGGTAGATTCCGAGTTAGATTCCGAGTAATGATGTAGGCGCAGTAGATTCCGAGTTATAATGTAGGCGCAGTAGATTCCGAGTTATGATGTAGGCGCAGTAGATTCCGAGTTATGATGTAGGCGCAGTAGATTCCGAGTTATGATGTAGGCGCAGTAGATTCCGGGTTAGATTCCGAGTTATGATGTAGGCGCAGTAGATTCCGAGTTATGATGTAGGCGCAGTAGATTCAGGGTTAGATTCCGAGTTATGATGTAGGCGCAGTAGATTCCGAGTTAGATTCCGAGTTATGATGTAGGCGCAGTAGATTCCGAGTTAGATTCCGAGTTATGATGTAGGCGCAGTAGATTCCGAGTTAGATTCCGAGTTATGATGTAGGCGCAGTAGATTCCGAGTTATGATGTAGGCGCAGTAGATTACGAGTTAGATTCCGAGTTATGATGTAGGCGCAGTAGATTCCGAGTTATGATGTAGGCGCAGTAGATTCCGGGTTAGATTCCGAGTTATGATGTAGGCGCAGTAGATTCCGAGTTATGATGTTGGCGCAGTAGATTCCGAGTTAGATTCCGAGTTATGATGTAGGCGCAGTAGATTCCGAGTTATGATGTAGGCGCAGTAGATTCCGAGTTAGATTCCGAGTTATGATGTAGGCGCAGTAGATTCCGAGTTAGATTCCGAGTTATGATGTAGGCGCAGTAGATTCCGAGTTATGATGTAGGCGCAGTAGATTCCGAGTTAGATTCCGAGTTATGATGTAGGCGCAATAGATTCCGAGTTAGATTTCGAGTTATGATGTAGGCGCAGTAGATTCCGAGTTATGATGTAGGCGCAGTAGATTACGAGTTAGATTCCGAGTTATGATGTAGGCGCAGTAGATTCCGAGTTATGATGTAGGCGCAGTAGATTCCGGGTTAGATTCCGAGTTATGATGTAGGCGCAGTAGATTCCGAGTTAGATTCCGAGTTATGATGTAGGCGCAGTAGATTCTGAGTTATGATGTTGGCGCAGTAGATTCCGAGTTATATTCCGAGTTATGATGTAGGCGCAGTAGATTCCGAGTTATGATGTAGGCGCAGTAGATTCCGAGTTAGATTCCGAGTTATGATGTAGGCGCAGTAGATTCCGAGTTAGATTCCGAGTTATGATGTAGGCGCAGTAGATTCCGAGTTATGATGTAGGCGCAGTAGATTACGAGTTAGATTCCGAGTTATGATGTAGGCGCAGTAGATTCCGAGTTATGATGTAGGCGCAGTAGATTCCGGGTTTGATTCCGAGTTATGATGTAGGCGCAGTAGATTCCGAGTTAGATTCCGAGTTATGATGTAGGCGCAGTAGATTCCGAGTTATGATGTTGGCGCAGTAGATTCCGAGTTATGATGTAGGCGCAGTAGATTCCGGGTTAGATTCCGAGTTATGATGTAGGCGCAGTAGATTCCGAGTTATGATGTAGGCGCAGTAGATTCCGGGTTAGATTCCGAGTTATGATGTAGGCGCAGTAGATTCTGAGTTAGATTCCGAGTTATGATGTAGGCGCAGTAGATTCCGAGTTAGATTCCGAGTTATGATGTAGGCGCAGTAGATTACGAGTTAGATTCCGAGTTATGATGTAGGCGTAGTATATTCCGAGTTATGATGTAGGCGCAGTAGATTCCGAGTTAGATTCCGAGTTATGATGTAGGCGCAGTAGATTCCGAGTTAGATTCCGAGTTATGATGTAGGCGCAGTAGATTCCGAGTTATGATGTTGGCGCAGTAGATTCCGAGTTATGATGTAGGCGCAGTAGATTCTGAGTTATGATGTTGGCGCAGTAGATTCCGAGTTAGATTCCGAGTTATGATGTAGGCGCAGTAGATTCCGAGTTTTGATGTAGGCGCAGTACATTCCGAGTTATGATGTAGGCGCAGTAGATTCCGAGTTAGATTCCGAGTTATGATGTAGGCTCAGTAGATTCCGAGTTATGATGTAGGCGCAGTAGATTCCGAGTTATGATGTAGGTGCAGTAGATTCCGAGTTATGATGTAGGTGCAGTAGATTCCGAGTTATGATGTAGGCGCAGTAGATTCCGAGTTATAATGTAGGCGCAGTAGATTCCGAGTTATGATGTAGGCGCAGTAGATTTCGAGTTATGATGTAGGCGCAGTAGATTCCGAGTTATGATGTAGGCGCAGTAGATTCCGAGTTATGATGTAGGCGCAGTAGATTCCGAGTTAGATTCCGAGTTATGATGTAGGCACAGTAGATTCCGAGTTATGATGTAGGCGCAGTAGATTCCGAGTAAGTTTCCGATTTATGATGTAGGCGCAGTAGATTCCGAGTTAGATTCCGAGTTATGATGTAGGCGCAGTAGATTCTGAGTTATGATGTAGGCGCAGTAGATTCCGAGTTAGATTCCGAGTTATGATGTAGGCGCAGTAGATTCCGAGTTAGAATCTGAGTTATGATGTAGGCGCAGTAGATTCCGAGTTATAATGTAGGCGCAGTAGATTCCGAGTTATGATGTAGGCGCAGTAGATTCCGAGTTATGATGTAGGCGCAGTAGATTCCGAGTTATGATGTAGGCGCAGTAGATTCCGGGTTAGATTCCAAGTTATGATGTAGGCGCAGTAGATTCCGAGTTATGATGTAGGCGCAGTAGATTCCGGGTTAGATTCCGAGTTATGTTGTAGGCGCAGTAGATTCCGAGTTAGATTCCGAGTTATGATGTAGGCGCAGTAGATTCCGAGTTAGATTCCGAGTTATGATGTAGGCGCAGTAGATTCCGAGTTATGATGTAGGCGCAGTAGATTACGAGTTAGATTCCGAGTTATGATGTAGGCGCAGTAGATTCCGAGTTATGATGTAGGCGCAGTAGATTCCGAGTTAGATTCCGAGTTATGATGTAGGCGCAGTAGATTCCGAGTTAGATTCCGAGTTATGATGTAGGCGCAGTAGATTCCGAGTTATGATGTTGGCGCAGTAGAATCCGAGTTATGATGTAGGCGCAGTAGATTCTGAGTTATGATGTTGGCGCAGTACATTCCGTGTTAGATTCCGAGTTATGATGTAGGCGCTGTAGATTCCGAGTTATGATGTAGGCGCAGTAGATTTAGAGTTATAATGTAGGCGCAGTAGATTCCGAGTTAGATTCCGAGTTATGATGTAGGCGCAGTAGATTCCGAGTTAGATTCCGAGTTATGATAGAGGCGCAGTAGATTCCGAGTTATGATGTAGGCGCAGTAGATTCCGAGTTATGATGTAGGCGCAGTAGATTCAGGGTTAGATTCCGAGTTATGATGTAGGCGCAGTAGATTCCGAGTTATGATGTAGGCGCAGTAGATTCCGAGTTATGATGTAGGCGCAGTAGATTCCGAGTTATGATGTAGGCGCAGTAGATTCCGGGTTATGATGTAGGCGCAGTAGATTCCGAGTTATGATGTAGGCGCAGTAGATTCCGAATTAGATTCTGAGTTATGATGTAGGCGCAGTAGATTCCGAGTTAGATTCCGAGTTATGATGTAGGCGCAGTAGATTCCGAGTTAGATTCCGAGTTATGATGTAGGCGCAGTAGATTCCGAGTTAGATTCCGAGTTATGATGTAGGCGCAGTAGATTCCGAGTTATGATGTAGGCGCAGTAGATTCCGAGTTAGATTCCGAGTTATGTTGTAGGCGGAGTAGATTCCAAGTTATGATGTAGGCGCAGTAGATTCCGAGTTAGATTCCGAGTTATGATGTAGGCGCAGTAGATTCCGAGTTATGATGTAGGCGCAGTAGATTCCGAGTTAGATTCCGAGTTATGATGTAGGCGCAGTAGATTCCGAGTTAGATTCCGAGTTATGATGTAGGCGCAGTAGATTCCGAGTTATGATGTAGGCGCAGTAGATTCCGAGTTAGATTCCGAGTTATGATGTAGGCGCAGTAGATTCCGAGTTATGATGAAGGCACAGTAGATTCAGGGTTAGATGCTGAGTTATGATGTAGGCGCAGTAGATTCCGAGTTATGATGTAGGCGCAGTAGATTCCGAGTTAGATTCCGAGTTATGATGTAGGCGCAGTAGATTCCGAGTTATGATGTAGGCGCAGTAGATTCCGAGTTAGATTCCGAGTTATGATGTAGGCGCAGTAGATTCCGAGTTAGATTCCGAGTTATGATAGAGGCGCAGTAGATTCCGAGTTATGATGTAGGCGCAGTAGATTCCGAGTTAGATTCCGAGTTATGATGTAGGCGCAGTAGATTCCGAGTTAGATTCCGAGTTATGATGTAGGCGCAGTAGATTCAGGGTTAGATTCCGAGTTATGATGTAGGCGCAGTAGATTCCGAGTTATGATGTAGGCGCATTAGATTCCGAGTTATGATGTAGGCGCAGTAGATTCCGAGTTAGATTCCGAGTTATGATGTAGGCGCAGTAGATTCCGAGTTAGATTCCGAGTTATGATGTAGGCGCAGTAGATTCCGAGTTAGATTCCGAGTTATGATGTAGGCGCAGTAGATTCCGAGTTAGATTCCGAGTTATGATGTAGGCTCAGTAGATTCCGAGTTAGATTCCGAGTTATGATGTAGGCGCAGTAGATTCCGAGTTAGATTCCGAGTTATGATGTAGGCGCAGTAGATTCCGAGTTATGATGTAGGCGCAGTAGATTCCGAGTTAGATTCCGAGTTATGATGTAGGCGCAGTAGATTCCGAGTTAGATTCCAAGTTATGATGTAGGCGCAGTAGATTCCGGGTTATGATGTAGGCGCAGTAGATTCCGAGTTATGATGTAGGCGCAGTAGATTCCAAGTTAGATTCCGAGTTATGATGTAGGCGCAGTAGATTCCGAGTTAGATTCCGAGTTATGATGTAGGCGCAGTAGATTCCGAGTTAGATTCCGAGTTATGATGTAGGCGCAGTAGATTCCGAGTTAGATTCCGAGTTATGATGTAGGCGCAGTAGATTCCGAGTTATGATGTAGGCGCAGTAGATTCCGAGTTAGATTCCGAGTTATGATGTAGGCGCAGTATATTCCGAGTTATGATGTAGGCGCAGTAGATTCCGAGTTAGATTCCGAGTTATGATGTAGGCGCAGTAGATTCCGAGTTAGATTCCGAGTTATGATGTAGGCGCAGTAGATTCCGAGTTATGATGTAGGCACAGTAGATTCCGAGTTAGATTCCGAGTTATGATGTAGGCGCAGTAGATTCCGAGTTATGATGTAGGCACAGTAGATTCAGGGTTAGATGCTGAGTTATGATGTAGGCGCAGTAGATTCCGAGTTATGATGTAGGCGCAGTAGATTCCGAGTTAGATTCCGAGTTATGATGTAGGCGCAGTAGATTCCGAGTTATGATGTAGGCGCAGTAGATTCCGAGTTAGATTCCGAGTTATGATGTAGGCGCAGTAGATTCCGAGTTAGATTCCGAGTTATGATGTAGGCGCAGTAGATTCCGAGTTAGAATCTGAGTTATGATGTAGGCGCAGTAGATTCCGAGTTATAATGTAGGCGCAGTAGATTCCGAGTTATGATGTAGGCGCAGTAGATTCCGAGTTATGATGTAGGCGCAGTAGATTCCGAGTTATGATGTAGGCGCAGTAGATTCCGGGTTAGATTCCAAGTTATGATGTAGGCGCAGTAGATTCCGAGTTATGATGTAGGCGCAGTAGATTCCGGGTTAGATTCCGAGTTATGTTGTAGGCGCAGTAGATTCCGAGTTAGATTCCGAGTTATGATGTAGGCGCAGTAGATTCCGAGTTAGATTCCGAGTTATGATGTAGGCGCAGTAGATTCCGAGTTATGATGTAGGCGCAGTAGATTACGAGTTAGATTCCGAGTTATGATGTAGGCGCAGTAGATTCCGAGTTATGATGTAGGCGCAGTAGATTCCGAGTTAGATTCCGAGTTATGATGTAGGCGCAGTAGATTCCGAGTTAGATTCCGAGTTATGATGTAGGCGCAGTAGATTCCGAGTTATGATGTTGGCGCAGTAGAATCCGAGTTATGATGTAGGCGCAGTAGATTCTGAGTTATGATGTTGGCGCAGTACATTCCGTGTTAGATTCCGAGTTATGATGTAGGCGCTGTAGATTCCGAGTTATGATGTAGGCGCAGTAGATTTAGAGTTATAATGTAGGCGCAGTAGATTCCGAGTTAGATTCCGAGTTATGATGTAGGCGCAGTAGATTCCGAGTTAGATTCCGAGTTATGATAGAGGCGCAGTAGATTCCGAGTTATGATGTAGGCGCAGTAGATTCCGAGTTATGATGTAGGCGCAGTAGATTCAGGGTTAGATTCCGAGTTATGATGTAGGCGCAGTAGATTCCGAGTTATGATGTAGGCGCAGTAGATTCCGAGTTATGATGTAGGCGCAGTAGATTCCGAGTTATGATGTAGGCGCAGTAGATTCCGGGTTATGATGTAGGCGCAGTAGATTCCGAGTTATGATGTAGGCGCAGTAGATTCCGAATTAGATTCTGAGTTATGATGTAGGCGCAGTAGATTCCGAGTTAGATTCCGAGTTATGATGTAGGCGCAGTAGATTCCGAGTTAGATTCCGAGTTATGATGTAGGCGCAGTAGATTCCGAGTTAGATTCCGAGTTATGATGTAGGCGCAGTAGATTCCGAGTTATGATGTAGGCGCAGTAGATTCCGAGTTAGATTCCGAGTTATGTTGTAGGCGGAGTAGATTCCAAGTTATGATGTAGGCGCAGTAGATTCCGAGTTAGATTCCGAGTTATGATGTAGGCGCAGTAGATTCCGAGTTATGATGTAGGCGCAGTAGATTCCGAGTTAGATTCCGAGTTATGATGTAGGCGCAGTAGATTCCGAGTTAGATTCCGAGTTATGATGTAGGCGCAGTAGATTCCGAGTTATGATGTAGGCGCAGTAGATTCCGAGTTAGATTCCGAGTTATGATGTAGGCGCAGTAGATTCCGAGTTATGATGAAGGCACAGTAGATTCAGGGTTAGATGCTGAGTTATGATGTAGGCGCAGTAGATTCCGAGTTATGATGTAGGCGCAGTAGATTCCGAGTTAGATTCCGAGTTATGATGTAGGCGCAGTAGATTCCGAGTTATGATGTAGGCGCAGTAGATTCCGAGTTAGATTCCGAGTTATGATGTAGGCGCAGTAGATTCCGAGTTAGATTCCGAGTTATGATAGAGGCGCAGTAGATTCCGAGTTATGATGTAGGCGCAGTAGATTCCGAGTTAGATTCCGAGTTATGATGTAGGCGCAGTAGATTCCGAGTTAGATTCCGAGTTATGATGTAGGCGCAGTAGATTCAGGGTTAGATTCCGAGTTATGATGTAGGCGCAGTAGATTCCGAGTTATGATGTAGGCGCATTAGATTCCGAGTTATGATGTAGGCGCAGTAGATTCCGAGTTAGATTCCGAGTTATGATGTAGGCGCAGTAGATTCCGAGTTAGATTCCGAGTTATGATGTAGGCGCAGTAGATTCCGAGTTAGATTCCGAGTTATGATGTAGGCGCAGTAGATTCCGAGTTAGATTCCGAGTTATGATGTAGGCTCAGTAGATTCCGAGTTAGATTCCGAGTTATGATGTAGGCGCAGTAGATTCCGAGTTAGATTCCGAGTTATGATGTAGGCGCAGTAGATTCCGAGTTATGATGTAGGCGCAGTAGATTCCGAGTTAGATTCCGAGTTATGATGTAGGCGCAGTAGATTCCGAGTTAGATTCCAAGTTATGATGTAGGCGCAGTAGATTCCGGGTTATGATGTAGGCGCAGTAGATTCCGAGTTATGATGTAGGCGCAGTAGATTCCAAGTTAGATTCCGAGTTATGATGTAGGCGCAGTAGATTCCGAGTTAGATTCCGAGTTATGATGTAGGCGCAGTAGATTCCGAGTTAGATTCCGAGTTATGATGTAGGCGCAGTAGATTCCGAGTTAGATTCCGAGTTATGATGTAGGCGCAGTAGATTCCGAGTTATGATGTAGGCGCAGTAGATTCCGAGTTAGATTCCGAGTTATGATGTAGGCGCAGTATATTCCGAGTTATGATGTAGGCGCAGTAGATTCCGAGTTAGATTCCGAGTTATGATGTAGGCGCAGTAGATTCCGAGTTAGATTCCGAGTTATGATGTAGGCGCAGTAGATTCCGAGTTATGATGTAGGCACAGTAGATTCCGAGTTAGATTCCGAGTTATGATGTAGGCGCAGTAGATTCCGAGTTATGATGTAGGCACAGTAGATTCAGGGTTAGATGCTGAGTTATGATGTAGGCGCAGTAGATTCCGAGTTATGATGTAGGCGCAGTAGATTCCGAGTTAGATTCCGAGTTATGATGTAGGCGCAGTAGATTCCGAGTTATGATGTAGGCGCAGTAGATTCCGAGTTAGATTCCGAGTTATGATGTAGGCGCAGTAGATTCCGAGTTAGATTCCGAGTTATGATGTAGGCGCAGTAGATTCCGAGTTATGATGTAGGCGCAGTAGATTCCGAGTTATGATGTAGGCGCAGTAGATTCCGAGTTAGATTCCGAGTTATGATGTAGGCGCAGTAGATTCCGAGTTAGATTCCGAGTTATGATGTAGGCGCAGTAGATTCCGAGTTAGATTCCGAGTTATGATGTAGGCGCAGTAGATTCCGAGTTAGATTCCGAGTTATGATGTAGGCGCAGTAGATTCCGAGTTAGATTCCGAGTTATGATGTAGGCGCAGTAGATTCCGAGTTATGATGTAGGCGCAGTAGATTCCGAGTTAGATTCCGAGTTATGATGTAGGCGCAGTAGATTCCGAGTTAGATTCCGAGTTATGATGTAGGCGCAGTAGATTCCGAGTTAGATTCCGAGTTATGATGTAGGCTCAGTAGATTCCGAGTTATGATGTAGGCACAGTAGATTCAGGGTTAGATGCTGAGTTATGATGTAGGCGCAGTAGATTCCGAGTTATGATGTAGGCGCAGTAGATTCCGAGTTAGATTCCGAGTTAGATTCCGAGTTATGATGTAGTCGCAGTAGATTCCGAGTTATGATGTAGGCGCTGTAGATTCCAAGTTAGATTCCGAGTTATGATGTAGGCGCAGTAGATTCCGAGTTAGATTCTGAGTTATGATGTAGGCGCAGTAGATTCCGAGTTATGATGTAGGCACAGTAGATTCCGAGTTAGATTCCGAGTTATGATTTAGGCGCAGTAGATTCCGAGTTATGATGTAGGCACAGTAGATTCAGGGTTAGATGCTGAGTTATGATGTAGGCGCAGTAGATTCCGAGTTATGATGTAGGCACAGTAGATTCCGAGTTAGATTCTGAGTTATGATGTAGGCGCAGTAGATTCCGAGTTATGATGTAGGCGCAGTAGATTCCGAGTTAGATTCCGAGTTATGATGTAGGCGCAGTAGATTCCGAGTTAGATTCCGAGTTATGATGTAGGCGCAGTAGATTTTGAGTTATGATGTAGGCGCAGTAGATTCCGAGTTAGATTCCGAGTTATGATGTAGGCGCAGTAGATTCTGAGTTAGATTCCGAGTTATGATGTAGGCGCAGTAGATTCCGAGTTAGATTCCGAGTTATGATGTAGGCGCAGTAGATTCCGAGTTAGATTCCGAGTTATGATGTAGGCGCACTACATTCCGACTTAGATTCCGAGTTATGATGTAGGCGCAGTAGATTCCGAGTTATGATGTAGGCGCAGTAGATTCCGAGTTAGATTCCGAGTTATGATGTAGGCGCAGTAGATTCCGAGTTAGATTCCAAGTTATGATGTAGGCGCAGTAGATTCCGAGTTATGATGTAGGCGCAGTAGATTCCGAGTTATGATTTAGGCGCAGTAGATTCCGAGTTAGATTCCGAGTTATGATGTAGGCGCAGTAGATTCCGAGTTATGATGTAGGCGCAGTAGATTCCGAGTTAGATTCCGAGTTATGATGTAGGCGCAGTAGATTCCGAGTTAGATTCCGAGTTATGATGTAGGCGCAGTAGATTCCGAGTTAGATTCCGAGTTATGATGTAGGCGCAGTAGATTCCGAGTTATGATGTAGGCGCAGTAGATTCCGAGTTATGATGTAGGCGCAATAGATTCCGAGTTAGATTCCGAGTTATGATGTAGGCGCAGTAGATTCCGAGTTAGATTCCGAGTTATGATGTAGGCGCAGTAGATTCCGAGTTAGATTCCGAGTTATGATGTAGGCGCAGTAGATTCCGAGTTATGATGTAGGCGCAGTAGATTCCGAGTTAGATTCCGAGTTATGATGTAGGCGCAGTAGATTCCGAGTTATGATGTAGGCGCAGTAGATTCCGAGTTATGATGTAGGCGCAGTAGATTCCGAGTTAGATTCCGAGTTATGATGTAGGCGCAGTAGATTCCGAGTTAGATTCCGAGTTATGATGTAGGCGCAGTAGATTCCGAGTTAGATTCCGAGTTATGATGTAGGCGCAGTAGATTCCGAGTTATGATGTAGGCGCAGTAGATTCCGAGTTAGATTCCGAGTTATGATGTAGGCGCAGTAGATTCCGAGTTATGATGTAGGCACAGTAGATTCCGGGTTAGATGCTGAGTTATGATGTAGGCGCAGTAGATTCCGAGTTATGATGTAGGCGCAGTAGATTCCGAGTTAGATTCCGAGTTATGATGTAGGCGCAGTAGATTCCGAGTTATGATGTAGGCGCAGTAGATTCCGAGTTAGATTCCGAGTTATGATGTAGGCGCAGTAGATTCCGAGTTAGATTCCGAGTTATGATGTAGGCGCAGTAGATTCCGAGTTATGATGTAGGCACAGTAGATTCCGAGTTAGATTCCGAGTTATGATGTAGGCGCTGTACATTCCGAGTTATGATGTAGGCACAGTAGATTCAGGGTTAGATGCTGAGTTATGATGTAGGCGCAGTAGATTCCGAGTTATGATGTAGGCGCAGTAGATTCCGAGTTAGATTCTGAGTTATGATGTAGGCGCAGTAGATTCCGAGTTATGATGTAGGCGCAGTAGATTCCGAGTTAGATTCCGAGTTATGATGTAGGCGCAGTAGATTCCGAGTTAGATTCCGAGTTATGATGTAGGCGCAGTAGATTCCGAGTTAGATTCCGAGTTATGTTGTAGGCGCAGTAGATTCTGAGTTAGATTCCGAGTTATGATGTAGGCGCAGTAGATTCCGAGTTAGATTCCGAGTTATGATGTAGGCGCAGTAGATTCCGAGTTAGATACCGAGTTATGATGTAGGCGCAGTAGATTCCGAGTTAGATTCCGAGTTATGATGTAGGCGCAGTAGATTCCGAGTTATGATGTAGGCGCAGTAGATTCCGAGTTAGATTCCGAGTTATGATGTAGGCGCAGTAGATTCCGAGTTAGATTCCAAGTTATGATGTAGGCGCAGTAGATTCCGAGTTATGATGTAGGCGCAGTAGATTCCGAGTTATGATGTAGGCGCAGTAGATTCCGAGTTAGATTCCGAGTTATGATGTAGGCGCAGTAGATTCCGAGTTATGATGTAGGCGCAGTAGATTCCGAGTTAGATTCCGAGTTATGATGTAGGCGCAGTAGATTCCGAGTTAGATTCCGAGTTATGATGTAGGCGCAGTAGATTCCGAGTTAGATTCCGAGTTATGATGTAGGCGCAGTAGATTCCGAGTTATGATGTAGGCGCAGTAGATTCCGAGTTATGATGTAGGCGCAGTAGATTCCGAGTTAGATTCCGAGTTATGATGTAGGCGCAGTAGATTCCGAGTTAGATTCCGAGTTATGATGTAGGCGCAGTAGATTCCGAGTTAGATTCCGAGTTATGATGTAGGCGCAGTAGATTCCGAGTTATGATGTAGGCGCAGTAGATTCCGAGTTAGATTCCGAGTTATGATGTAGGCGCAGTATATTCCGAGTTATGATGTAGGCGCAGTAGATTCCGAGTTAGATTCCGAGTTATGATGTAGGCGCAGGAGATTCCGAGTTAGATTCCGAGTTATGATGTAGGCGCAGTAGATTCCGAGTAATGATGTTGGCGCAGTAGATTCCGAGTTATGATGTAGGCGCAGTAGATTCTGAGTTATGATGTTGGCGCAGTAGATTCCGAGTTAGAATCCGAGTTATGATGTAGGCGCAGTAGATTCCGAGTTATGATGTAGGTGCAGTACATTCCGAGTTATGATGTAGGCGCAGTAGATTCCGAGTTATGATGTAGGCGCAGTAGATTCCGAGTTATGATGTAGGCGTAGTAGATTCTGAGTTATGATGTTGGCGCAGTAGATTCCGAGTTAGATTCCGAGTTATGATGTAGGCGCAGTACATTCCGAGTTATGATGTAGGCGCAGTACATTCCAAGTTATGATGTAGGCGCAGTAGATTCCGAGTTAGATTCCGAGTTATGATGTAGGCGCAGTAGATTCCGAGTTATGATGTAGGCGCAGTAGATTCCGAGTTATGATGTAGGTGCAGTAGATTCCGAGTTATGATGTAGGCGCAGTAGATTCCGAGTTATAATGTAGGCGCAGTAGATTCCGAGTTATGATGTAGGCGCAGTAGATTCCGAGTTATGATGTAGGCGCAGTAGATTCCGAGTTAGATTCCGAGTTATGATGTAGGCGCAGTAGATTCCGAGTTATGATGTAGGCGCAGTAGATTCCGAGTTAGATTCCGAGTTATGATGTAGGTGCAGTAGATTCCGAGTTATGATGTAGGCGCAGTAGATTCCGAGTTAGATTCCGAGTTATGATGTAGGCGCAGTAGATTCCGAGTTAGATTCCGAGTTATGATAGAGGCGCAGTAGATTCCGAGTTATGATGTAGGCGCAGTAGATTCCGAGTTATGATGTAGGCGCAGTAGATTCAGGGTTAGATTCCGAGTTATGATGTAGGCGCAGTAGATTCCGAGTTAGATTCCGAGTTATGATGTAGGCGCAGTAGATTCCGAGTTAGATTCCGAGTTATGATGTAGGCGCAGTAGATTCCGAGTTATGATGTAGGCGCAGTAGATTCCGAGTTATGATGTAGGCGCAGTAGATTCAGGGTTAGATTCCGAGTTATGATGTAGGCGCAGTAGATTCCGAGTTAGATTCCGAGTTATGATGTAGGCGCAGTAGATTCCGAGTTATGATGTAGGCGCAGTAGATTCCGAGTTATGATGTAGGCGCAGTAGATTCAGGGTTAGATTCCGAGTTATGATGTAGGCGCAGTAGATTCCGAGTTAGATTCCGAGTTATGATGTAGGCGCAGTAGATTCCGAGTTAGATTCCGAGTTATGATGTAGGCGCAGTAGATTCCGAGTTATGATGTAGGCGCAGTAGATTCCGAGTTATGTTGTAGGCGCAGTAGATTCAGGGTTAGATTCCGAGTTATGATGTAGGCGCAGTAGATTCCGAGTTAGATTCCGAGTTATGATGTAGGCGCAGTAGATTCCGAGTTAGATTCCGAGTTATGATGTAGGCGCAGTAGATTCCGAGTTATGATGTAGGCGCAGTAGATTCCGAGTTATGATGTAGGCGCAGTAGATTCAGGGTTAGATTCCGAGTTATGATGTAGGCGCAGTAGATTCCGAGTTAGATTCCGAGTTATGATGTAGGCGCAGTAGATTCCGAGTTATTATGTAGGCGCAGTAGATTCCGAGTTATGATGTAGGCGCAGTAGATTCCGAGTTAGATTCCGAGTTATGATGTAGGCGCAGTAGATTCCGAGTTATGATGTAGGCGCAGTAGATACCGAGTTAGATTCCGAGTTATGATGTAGGCACAGTAGATTCCGAGTTATGATGTAGGCGCAGGAGATTCCGAGTTAGATTCCGAGTTATGATGTAGGCGCAGTAGATTCCGAGTAATGATGTTGGCGCAGTAGATTCCGAGTTATGATGTAGGCGCAGTAGATTCCGAGTTATGATGTTGGCGCAGTAGATTCCGAGTTAGAATCCGAGTTATGATGTAGGCGCAGTAGATTCCGAGTTATGATGTAGGCGCAGTACATTCCGAGTTATGATGTAGGCGCAGTAGATTCCGAGTTATGATGTAGGCGCAGTAGATTCCGAGTTATGATGTAGGCGTAGTAGATTCTGAGTTATGATGTTGGCGCAGTAGATTCCGAGTTAGATTCCGAGTTATGATGTAGGCGCAGTAGATTCCGAGTTATGATGTAGGCGCAGTACATTCCAAGTTATGATGTAGGCGCAGTAGATTCCGAGTTAGATTCCGAGTTATGATGTAGGCGCAGTAGATTCCGAGTTAGATTCCGAGTTATGATGTAGGCGCAGTAGATTCCGAGTTATGATGTAGGCGCAGTAGATTCCGAGTTAGATTCCGAGTTATGATGTAGGCGCAGTAGATTCCGAGTTAGATTCCAAGTTATGATGTAGGCGCAGTAGATTCCGAGTTATGATGTAGGCGCAGTAGATTCCGAGTTATGATGTAGGCGCAGTAGATTCCGAGTTAGATTCCGAGTTATGATGTAGGCGCAGTAGATTCCGAGTTATGATGTAGGCGCAGTAGATTCCGAGTTAGATTCCGAGTTATGATGTAGGCGCAGTAGATTCCGAGTTAGATTCCGAGTTATGATGTAGGCGCAGTAGATTCCGAGTTAGATTCCGAGTTATGATGTAGGCGCAGTAGATTCCGAGTTATGATGTAGGCGCAGTAGATTCCGAGTTAGATTCCGAGTTATGTTGTAGGCGGAGTAGATTCCAAGTTATGATGTAGGCGCAGTAGATTCCGAGTTATGATGTAGGCGCAGTAGATTCCGAGTTATGATGTAGGCGCAGTAGATTCAGGGTTAGATTCCGAGTTATGATGTAGGCGCAGTAGATTCCGAGTTAGATTCCGAGTTATGATGTAGGCGCAGTAGATTCCGAGTTAGATTCCGAGTTATGATGTAGGCGCAGTAGATTCCGAGTTATGATGTAGGCGCAGTAGATTCCGAGTTATGTTGTAGGCGCAGTAGATTCAGGGTTAGATTCCGAGTTATGATGTAGGCGCAGTAGATTCCGAGTTAGATTCCGAGTTATGATGTAGGCGCATTAGATTCCGAGTTAGATTCCGAGTTATGATGTAGGCGCAGTAGATTCCGAGTTATGATGTAGGCGCAGTAGATTCCGAGTTATGATGTAGGCGCAGTAGATTCAGGGTTAGATTCCGAGTTATGATGTAGGCGCAGTAGATTCCGAGTTAGATTCCGAGTTATGATGTAGGCGCAGTAGATTCCGAGTTATTATGTAGGCGCAGTAGATTCCGAGTTATGATGTAGGCGCAGTAGATTCCGAGTTAGATTCCGAGTTATGATGTAGGCGCAGTAGATTCCGAGTTATGATGTAGGCGCAGTAGATACCGAGTTAGATTCCGAGTTATGATGTAGGCACAGTAGATTCCGAGTTATGATGTAGGCGCAGGAGATTCCGAGTTAGATTCCGAGTTATGATGTAGGCGCAGTAGATTCCGAGTAATGATGTTGGCGCAGTAGATTCCGAGTTATGATGTAGGCGCAGTAGATTCCGAGTTATGATGTTGGCGCAGTAGATTCCGAGTTAGAATCCGAGTTATGATGTAGGCGCAGTAGATTCCGAGTTATGATGTAGGCGCAGTACATTCCGAGTTATGATGTAGGCGCAGTAGATTCCGAGTTATGATGTAGGCGCAGTAGATTCCGAGTTATGATGTAGGCGTAGTAGATTCTGAGTTATGATGTTGGCGCAGTAGATTCCGAGTTAGATTCCGAGTTATGATGTAGGCGCAGTAGATTCCGAGTTATGATGTAGGCGCAGTACATTCCAAGTTATGATGTAGGCGCAGTAGATTCCGAGTTAGATTCCGAGTTATGATGTAGGCGCAGTAGATTCCGAGTTAGATTCCGAGTTATGATGTAGGCGCAGTAGATTCCGAGTTATGATGTAGGCGCAGTAGATTCCGAGTTAGATTCCGAGTTATGATGTAGGCGCAGTAGATTCCGAGTTAGATTCCAAGTTATGATGTAGGCGCAGTAGATTCCGAGTTATGATGTAGGCGCAGTAGATTCCGAGTTATGATGTAGGCGCAGTAGATTCCGAGTTAGATTCCGAGTTATGATGTAGGCGCAGTAGATTCCGAGTTATGATGTAGGCGCAGTAGATTCCGAGTTAGATTCCGAGTTATGATGTAGGCGCAGTAGATTCCGAGTTAGATTCCGAGTTATGATGTAGGCGCAGTAGATTCCGAGTTAGATTCCGAGTTATGATGTAGGCGCAGTAGATTCCGAGTTATGATGTAGGCGCAGTAGATTCCGAGTTATGATGTAGGCGCAGTAGATTCCGAGTTATGATGTAGGCGCAGTAGATTCCGAGTTAGATTCCGAGTTATGATGTAGGCGCAGTAGATTCCGAGTTAGATTCCGAGTTATGATGTAGGCGCAGTAGATTCCGAGTTAGATTCCGAGTTATGATGTAGGCGCAGTAGATTCCGAGTTATGATGTAGGCGCAGTAGATTCCGAGTTAGATTCCGAGTTATGATGTAGGCGCAGTATATTCCGAGTTATGATGTAGGCGCAGTAGATTCCGAGTTAGATTCCGAGTTATGATGTAGGCGCAGGAGATTCCGAGTTAGATTCCGAGTTATGATGTAGGCGCAGTAGATTCCGAGTAATGATGTTGGCGCAGTAGATTCCGAGTTATGATGTAGGCGCAGTAGATTCTGAGTTATGATGTTGGCGCAGTAGATTCCGAGTTAGAATCCGAGTTATGATGTAGGCGCAGTAGATTCCGAGTTATGATGTAGGCGCAGTACATTCCGAGTTATGATGTAGGCGCAGTAGATTCCGAGTTATGATGTAGGCGCAGTAGATTCCGAGTTATGATGTAGGCGTAGTAGATTCTGAGTTATGATGTTGGCGCAGTAGATTCCGAGTTAGATTCCGAGTTATGATGTAGGCGCAGTAGATTCCGAGTTATGATGTAGGCGCAGTACATTCCAAGTTATGATGTAGGCGCAGTAGATTCCGAGTTAGATTCCGAGTTATGATGTAGGCGCAGTAGATTCCGAGTTATGATGTAGGCGCAGTAGATTCCGAGTTATGATGTAGGTGCAGTAGATTCCGAGTTATGATGTAGGCGCAGTAGATTCCGAGTTATAATGTAGGCGCAGTAGATTCCGAGTTATGATGTAGGCGCAGTAGATTCCGAGTTATGATGTAGGCGCAGTAGATTCCGAGTTATGATGTAGGCGCAGTAGATTCCGAGTTAGATTCCGAGTTATGATGTAGGCGCAGTAGATTCCGAGTTATGATGTAGGCGCAGTAGATTCCGAGTTAGATTCCGAGTTATGATGTAGGTGCAGTAGATTCCGAGTTATGATGTAGGCGCAGTAGATTCCGAGTTAGATTCCGAGTTATGATGTAGGCGCAGTAGATTCCGAGTTAGATTCCGAGTTATGATAGAGGCGCAGTAGATTCCGAGTTATGATGTAGGCGCAGTAGATTCCGAGTTATGATGTAGGCGCAGTAGATTCAGGGTTAGATTCCGAGTTATGATGTAGGCGCAGTAGATTCCGAGTTAGATTCCGAGTTATGATGTAGGCGCAGTAGATTCCGAGTTAGATTCCGAGTTATGATGTAGGCGCAGTAGATTCCGAGTTATGATGTAGGCGCAGTAGATTCCGAGTTATGATGTAGGCGCAGTAGATTCAGGGTTAGATTCCGAGTTATGATGTAGGCGCAGTAGATTCCGAGTTAGATTCCGAGTTATGATGTAGGCGCAGTAGATTCCGAGTTATGATGTAGGCGCAGTAGATTCCGAGTTATGATGTAGGCGCAGTAGATTCAGGGTTAGATTCCGAGTTATGATGTAGGCGCAGTAGATTCCGAGTTAGATTCCGAGTTATGATGTAGGCGCAGTAGATTCCGAGTTAGATTCCGAGTTATGATGTAGGCGCAGTAGATTCCGAGTTATGATGTAGGCGCAGTAGATTCCGAGTTATGTTGTAGGCGCAGTAGATTCAGGGTTAGATTCCGAGTTATGATGTAGGCGCAGTAGATTCCGAGTTAGATTCCGAGTTATGATGTAGGCGCAGTAGATTCCGAGTTAGATTCCGAGTTATGATGTAGGCGCAGTAGATTCCGAGTTATGATGTAGGCGCAGTAGATTCCGAGTTATGATGTAGGCGCAGTAGATTCAGGGTTAGATTCCGAGTTATGATGTAGGCGCAGTAGATTCCGAGTTAGATTCCGAGTTATGATGTAGGCGCAGTAGATTCCGAGTTATTATGTAGGCGCAGTAGATTCCGAGTTATGATGTAGGCGCAGTAGATTCCGAGTTAGATTCCGAGTTATGATGTAGGCGCAGTAGATTCCGAGTTATGATGTAGGCGCAGTAGATACCGAGTTAGATTCCGAGTTATGATGTAGGCGCAGTAGATTCCGAGTTATGATGTAGGCGCAGGAGATTCCGAGTTAGATTCCGAGTTATGATGTAGGCGCAGTAGATTCCGAGTAATGATGTTGGCGCAGTAGATTCCGAGTTATGATGTAGGCGCAGTAGATTCTGAGTTATGATGTTGGCGTAGTAGATTCCGAGTTAGAATCCGAGTTATGATGTAGGCGCAGTAGATTCCGAGTTATGATGTAGGCGCAGTACATTCCGAGTTATGATGTAGGCGCAGTAGATTCCGAGTTATGATGTAGGCGCAGTAGATTCCGAGTTATGATGTAGGCGTAGTAGATTCTGAGTTATGATGTTGGCGCAGTAGATTCCGAGTTAGATTCCGAGTTATGATGTAGGCGCAGTAGATTCCGAGTTATGATGTAGGCGCAGTACATTCCAAGTTATGATGTAGGCGCAGTAGATTCCGAGTTAGATTCCGAGTTATGATGTAGGCGCAGTAGATTCCGAGTTAGATTCCGAGTTATGATGTAGGCGCAGTAGATTCCGAGTTAGATTCCGAGTTATGATGTAGGCGCAGTAGATTCCGAGTTATGATGTAGGCGCAGTAGATTCCGAGTTAGATTCCGAGTTATGATGTAGGCGCAGTAGATTCCGAGTTAGATTCCAAGTTATGATGTAGGCGCAGTAGATTCCGAGTTATGATGTAGGCGCAGTAGATTCCGAGTTATGATGTAGGCGCAGTAGATTCCGAGTTAGATTCCGAGTTATGATGTAGGCGCAGTAGATTCCGAGTTATGATGTAGGCGCAGTAGATTCCGAGTTAGATTCCGAGTTATGATGTAGGCGCAGTAGATTCCGAGTTAGATTCCGAGTTATGATGTAGGCGCAGTAGATTCCGAGTTAGATTCCGAGTTATGATGTAGGCGCAGTAGATTCCGAGTTATGATGTAGGCGCAGTAGATTCCGAGTTATGATGTAGGCGCAGTAGATTCCGAGTTATGATGTAGGCGCAGTAGATTCCGAGTTAGATTCCGAGTTATGATGTAGGCGCAGTAGATTCCGAGTTAGATTCCGAGTTATGATGTAGGCGCAGTAGATTCCGAGTTAGATTCCGAGTTATGATGTAGGCGCAGTAGATTCCGAGTTATGATGTAGGCGCAGTAGATTCCGAGTTAGATTCCGAGTTATGATGTAGGCGCAGTATATTCCGAGTTATGATGTAGGCGCAGTAGATTCCGAGTTAGATTCCGAGTTATGATGTAGGCGCAGGAGATTCCGAGTTAGATTCCGAGTTATGATGTAGGCGCAGTAGATTCCGAGTAATGATGTTGGCGCAGTAGATTCCGAGTTATGATGTAGGCGCAGTAGATTCTGAGTTATGATGTTGGCGCAGTAGATTCCGAGTTAGAATCCGAGTTATGATGTAGGCGCAGTAGATTCCGAGTTATGATGTAGGCGCAGTAGATTCCGAGTTATGATGTAGGCGCAGTAGATTCCGAGTTATGATGTAGGCGCAGTAGATTCCGAGTTATGATGTAGGCGTAGTAGATTCTGAGTTATGATGTTGGCGCAGTAGATTCCGAGTTAGATTCCGAGTTATGATGTAGGCGCAGTAGATTCCGAGTTATGATGTAGGCGCAGTACATTCCAAGTTATGATGTAGGCGCAGTAGATTCCGAGTTAGATTCCGAGTTATGATGTAGGCGCAGTAGATTCCGAGTTATGATGTAGGCGCAGTAGATTCCGAGTTATGATGTAGGTGCAGTAGATTCCGAGTTATGATGTAGGCGCAGTAGATTCCGAGTTATAATGTAGGCGCAGTAGATTCCGAGTTATGATGTAGGCGCAGTAGATTCCGAGTTATGATGTAGGCGCAGTAGATTCCGAGTTAGATTCCGAGTTATGATGTAGGCGCAGTAGATTCCGAGTTATGATGTAGGCGCAGTAGATTCCGAGTTAGATTCCGAGTTATGATGTAGGTGCAGTAGATTCCGAGTTATGATGTAGGCGCAGTAGATTCCGAGTTAGATTCCGAGTTATGATGTAGGCGCAGTAGATTCCGAGTTAGATTCCGAGTTATGATAGAGGCGCAGTAGATTCCGAGTTATGATGTAGGCGCAGTAGATTCCGAGTTATGATGTAGGCGCAGTAGATTCAGGGTTAGATTCCGAGTTATGATGTAGGCGCAGTAGATTCCGAGTTAGATTCCGAGTTATGATGTAGGCGCAGTAGATTCCGAGTTAGATTCCGAGTTATGATGTAGGCGCAGTAGATTCCGAGTTATGATGTAGGCGCAGTAGATTCCGAGTTATGATGTAGGCGCAGTAGATTCAGGGTTAGATTCCGAGTTATGATGTAGGCGCAGTAGATTCCGAGTTAGATTCCGAGTTATGATGTAGGCGCAGTAGATTCCGAGTTATGATGTAGGCGCAGTAGATTCCGAGTTATGATGTAGGCGCAGTAGATTCAGGGTTAGATTCCGAGTTATGATGTAGGCGCAGTAGATTCCGAGTTAGATTCCGAGTTATGATGTAGGCGCAGTAGATTCCGAGTTAGATTCCGAGTTATGATGTAGGCGCAGTAGATTCCGAGTTATGATGTAGGCGCAGTAGATTCCGAGTTATGTTGTAGGCGCAGTAGATTCAGGGTTAGATTCCGAGTTATGATGTAGGCGCAGTAGATTCCGAGTTAGATTCTGAGTTATGATGTAGGCGCAGTAGATTCCGAGTTAGATTCCGAGTTATGATGTAGGCGCAGTAGATTCCGAGTTATGATGTAGGCGCAGTAGATTCCGAGTTATGATGTAGGCGCAGTAGATTCAGGGTTAGATTCCGAGTTATGATGTAGGCGCAGTAGATTCCGAGTTAGATTCCGAGTTATGATGTAGGCGCAGTAGATTCCGAGTTATTATGTAGGCGCAGTAGATTCCGAGTTATGATGTAGGCGCAGTAGATTCCGAGTTAGATTCCGAGTTATGATGTAGGCGCAGTAGATTCCGAGTTATGATGTAGGCGCAGTAGATTCCGAGTTATGATGTAGGCGCAGTAGATACCGAGTTAGATTCCGAGTTATGATGTAGGCGCAGTAGATTCCGAGTTATGATGTAGGCGCAGGAGATTCCGAGTTAGATTCCGAGTTATGATGTAGGCGCAGTAGATTCCGAGTAATGATGTTGGCGCAGTAGATTCCGAGTTATGATGTAGGCGCAGTAGATTCTGAGTTATGATGTTGGCGCAGTAGATTCCGAGTTAGAATCCGAGTTATGATGTAGGCGCAGTAGATTCCGAGTTATGATGTAGGCGCAGTACATTCCGAGTTATGATGTAGGCGCAGTAGATTCCGAGTTATGATGTAGGCGCAGTAGATTCCGAGTTATGATGTAGGCGTAGTAGATTCTGAGTTATGATGTTGGCGCAGTAGATTCCGAGTTAGATTCCGAGTTATGATGTAGGCGCAGTAGATTCCGAGTTATGATGTAGGCGCAGTACATTCCAAGTTATGATGTAGGCGCAGTAGATTCCGAGTTAGATTCCGAGTTATGATGTAGGCGCAGTAGATTCCGAGTTATGATGTAGGCGCAGTAGATTCCGAGTTATGATGTAGGTGCAGTAGATTCCGAGTTATGATGTAGGCGCAGTAGATTCCGAGTTATAATGTAGGCGCAGTAGATTCCGAGTTATGATGTAGGCGCAGTAGATTCCGAGTTATGATGTAGGCGCAGTAGATTCCGAGTTAGATTCCGAGTTATGATGTAGGCGCAGTAGATTCCGAGTTATGATGTAGGCGCAGTAGATTCCGAGTTAGATTCCGAGTTATGATGTAGGTGCAGTAGATTCCGAGTTATGATGTAGGCGCAGTAGATTCCGAGTTAGATTCCGAGTTATGATGTAGGCGCAGTAGATTCCGAGTTAGATTCCGAGTTATGATAGAGGCGCAGTAGATTCCGAGTTATGATGTAGGCGCAGTAGATTCCGAGTTATGATGTAGGCGCAGTAGATTCAGGGTTAGATTCCGAGTTATGATGTAGGCGCAGTAGATTCCGAGTTAGATTCCGAGTTATGATGTAGGCGCAGTAGATTCCGAGTTAGATTCCGAGTTATGATGTAGGCGCAGTAGATTCCGAGTTATGATGTAGGCGCAGTAGATTCCGAGTTATGATGTAGGCGCAGTAGATTCAGGGTTAGATTCCGAGTTATGATGTAGGCGCAGTAGATTCCGAGTTAGATTCCGAGTTATGATGTAGGCGCAGTAGATTCCGAGTTATGATGTAGGCGCAGTAGATTCCGAGTTATGATGTAGGCGCAGTAGATTCAGGGTTAGATTCCGAGTTATGATGTAGGCGCAGTAGATTCCGAGTTAGATTCCGAGTTATGATGTAGGCGCAGTAGATTCCGAGTTAGATTCCGAGTTATGATGTAGGCGCAGTAGATTCCGAGTTATGATGTAGGCGCAGTAGATTCCGAGTTATGTTGTAGGCGCAGTAGATTCAGGGTTAGATTCCGAGTTATGATGTAGGCGCAGTAGATTCCGAGTTAGATTCCGAGTTATGATGTAGGCGCAGTAGATTCCGAGTTAGATTCCGAGTTATGATGTAGGTGCAGTAGATTCCGAGTTATGATGTAGGCGCAGTAGATTCCGAGTTATGATGTAGGCGCAGTAGATTCAGGGTTAGATTCCGAGTTATGATGTAGGCGCAGTAGATTCCGAGTTAGATTCCGAGTTATGATGTAGGCGCAGTAGATTCCGAGTTATTATGTAGGCGCAGTAGATTCCGAGTTATGATGTAGGTGCAGTAGATTCCGAGTTAGATTCCGAGTTATGATGTAGGCGCAGTAGATTCCGAGTTATGATGTAGGCGCAGTAGATTCCGAGTTATGATGTAGGCGCAGTAGATACCGAGTTAGATTCCGAGTTATGATGTAGGCGCAGTAGATTCCGAGTTAGATTCCGAGTTATGTTGTAGGCGCAGTAGATTCCGAGTTAGATTCCGAGTTATGATGTAGGCGCAGTAGATTCCGAGTTAGATTCCGAGTTATGATGTAGGCGCAGTAGATTCCGAGTTATTATGTAGGCGCAGTAGATTCCGAGTTATGATGTAGGCGCAGTAGATTCCGAGTTAGATTCCGAGTTATGATGTAGGCGCAGTAGATTCCGAGTTATGATGTAGGCGCAGTAGATTCCGAGTTATGATGTAGGCACAGTAGATTCAGGGTTAGATGCTGAGTTATGATGTAGGCGCAATAGATTCCGAGTTAGGATGTAGGCGCAGTAGATTCCGAGTTAGATTCCGAGTTATGATGTAGGCGCAGTAGATTCCGAGTTATGATGTAGGCGCAGTAGATTCCGAGTTAGATTCCGAGTTATGATGTAGGCGCAGTAGATTCCGAGTTAGATTCCGAGTTATGATAGAGGCGCAGTAGATTTCGAGTTATGATGTAGGCGCAGTAGATTCCGAGTTATGATGTAGGCGCAGTAGATTCAGGGTTAGATTCCGAGTTATGATGTAGGCGCAGTAGATTCCGAGTTAGATTCCGAGTTATGATGTAGGCGCAGTAGATTCCGAGTTAGATTCCAAGTTATGATGTAGGCGCAGTAGATTCCGAGTTATGATGTAGGCGCAGTAGATTCAGGGTTAGATTCCGAGTTATGATGTAGGCGCAGTAGATTCCGAGTTAGATTCCGAGTTATGATGTAGGCGCAGTAGATTCCGAGTTATTATGTAGGCGCAGTAGATTCCGAGTTATGATGTAGGCGCAGTAGATTCCGAGTTAGATTCCGAGTTATGATGTAGGCGCAGTAGATTCTGAGTTATGATGTTGGCGCAGTAGATTCCGAGTTATGATGTAGGCGCAGTAGATTCCGAGTTAGATTCCGAGTTATGATGTAGGCGCAGTAGATTCCGAGTTATGATGTAGGCGCAGTAGATTCCGAGTTAGATTCCGAGTTATGTTGTAGGCGCAGTAGATTCCGAGTTAGATTCCGAGTTATGATGTAGGCGCAGTAGATTCCGAGTTATGATGTAGGCGCAGTAGATTCCGAGTTATGATGTAGGCGCAGTAGATTCAGGGTTAGATTCCGAGTTATGATGTAGGCGCAGTAGATTCCGAGTTAGATTCCGAGTTATGATGTAGGCGCAGTAGATTCCGAGTTATTATGTATGCGCAGTAGATTCCGAGTTATGATGTAGGCGCAGTAGATTCCGAGTTAGATTCCGAGTTATGATGTAGGCGCAGTAGATTCCGAGTTAGATTCCGAGTTATGATGTAGGCGCAGTAGATTCCGAGTTAGATTCCGAGTTATGATGAAGGCGCAGTAGATTCCGAGTTAGATTCCGAGTTATGATGTAGGCGCAGGAGATTCCGAGTTAGATTCCGAGTTATGATGTAGGCGCAGTAGATTCCGAGTTATGATGTAGGCGCAGTAGATTCCGAGTTAGATTCCGAGTTATGATGTAGGCGCAGTAGATTCCGAGTTATGATGTAGGCGCAGTAGATTCCGAGTTATGATGTAGGCGCAGTAGATTCTGAGTTATGATGTTGGCGCAGTAGATTCCGAGTTAGATTCCGAGTTATGATGTAGGCGCAGTAGATTCCGAGTTATGATGTAGGCGCAGTAGATTCCGAGTTAGATTCCGAGTTATGATGTAGGCACAGTAGATTCCGAGTTATGATGTAGGCGCAGTAGATTCCGAGTTATGATGTAGGCGCAGTAGATTCCGAGTTATGATGTAGGGGCAGTAGATTCCGAGTTATGATGTAGGCGCAGTAGATTCCGAGTTATGATGTAGGCACAGTAGATTCAGGGTTAGATGCTGAGTTATGATGTAGGCGCAGTAGATTCCGAGTTATGATGTAGGCGCAGTTGATTCCGAGTTAGATTCCGAGTTATGATGTAGGCGCAGTAGATTCCGAGTTATGATGTAGGCGCAGTAGATTCCGAGTTAGATTCCGAGTTATGATGTAGGCGCAGTAGATTCCGAGTTAGATTCCGAGTTATGATGTAGGCGCAGTAGATTCCGAGTTATGATGTAGGCGCAGTAGATTCCGAGTTAGATTCCGAGTTATGATGTAGGCGCAGTAGATTCCGAGTTAGATTCCGAGTTATGATGTAGGCGCAGTAGATTCCGAGTTATGATGTAGGCGCAGTAGATTCCGAGTTAGATTCCGAGTTATGATGTAGGCGCAGTAGATTCCGAGTTATGATGTAGGCACAGTAGATTCAGGGTTAGATGCTGAGTTATGATGTAGGCGCAGTAGATTCCGAGTTATGATGTAGGCGCAGTAGATTCCGAGTTAGATTCCGAGTTATGATGTAGGCGCAGTAGATTCCGAGTTATGATGTAGGCGCAGTAGATTCCGAGTTAGATTCCGAGTTATGATGTAGGCGCAGTAGATTCCGAGTTAGATTCCGAGTTATGATGTAGGCGCAGTAGATTCCGAGTTATGATGTAGGCGCAGTAGATTCCGAGTTATGATGTAGGCGCAGTAGATTCAGGGTTAGATTCCGAGTTATGATGTAGGCGCAGTAGATTCCGAGTTAGATTCCGAGTTATGATGTAGGCGCAGTAGATTCCGAGTTATGATGTAGGCGCCGTAGATTCCGAGTTATGATGTAGGCGCAGTAGATTCCGAGTTAGATTCCGAGTTATGATGTAGGCGCAGTAGATTCCGAGTTAGATTCCGAGTTATGATGTAGGCGCAGTAGATTCCGAGTTAGATTCCGAGTTATGATGTAGGCGCAGTAGATTCCGAGTTATGATGTAGGCGCAGTAGATTCCGAGTTAGATTCCGAGTTATGATGTAGGCGCAGTAGATTCCAAGTTATGATGTAGGCGCAGTAGATTCCGAGTTAGATTCCGAGTTATGATGTAGGCGCAGTATATTCCGAGTTATGATGTAGGCGCAGTAGATTCCGAGTTAGATTCCGAGTTATGATGTAGGCGCAGTAGATTCCGAGTTAGATTCCGAGTTATGATGTAGGCGCAGTAGATTCCGAGTTATGATGTTGGCGCAGTAGATTCCGAGTTATGATGTAGGCGCAGTAGATTCTGAGTTATGATGTTGGCGCAGTAGATTCCGAGTTAGAATCCGAGTTATGATGTAGGCGCAGTAGATTCCGAGTTATGATGTTGGCGCAGTAGATTCCGAGTTAGATTCCGAGTTATGATGTAGGCGCAGTAGATTCCGAGTTATGATGTAGGCGCAGTACATTCCGAGTTATGATGTAGGCGCAGTAGATTCTGAGTTATGATGTAGGCGCAGTACATTCCGAGTTATGATGTAGGCGCAGTAGATTCCGAGTTATGATGTAGGCGCAGTACATTCCGAGTTATGATGTAGGCGCAGTAGATTCCGAGTTATGATGTAGGCGCAGTACATTCCGAGTTATGATGTAGGCGCAGTAGATTCTGAGTTAGATTCCGAGTTATGATGTAGGCACAGTAGATTCCGAGTTATGATGTAGGCGCAGTAGATTCCGAGTTATGATGTAGGCGCAGTAGATTCCGAGTTATGATGTAGGTGCAGTAGATTCCGAGTTATGATGTAGGCGCAGTAGATTCCGAGTTATAATGTAGGCGCAGTAGATTCCGAGTTATGATGTAGGCGCAGTAGATTCCGAGTTATGATGTAGGCGCAGTAGATTCCGAGTTATGATGTAGGCGCAGTAGATTCCGAGTTAGATTCCGAGTTATGATGTAGGCGCAGTAGATTCCGAGTTATGATGTAGGCGCAGTAGATTCCGAGTTAGATTCCGAGTTATGATGTAGGCGCAGTAGATTCCGAGTTAGATTCCGAGTTATGATGTAGGCGCAGTAGATTCTGAGTTATGATGTAGGCGCAGTAGATTCCGAGTTATGATGTAGGCGCAGTAGATTCCGGGTTAGATTCCGAGTTATGATGTAGGCGCAGTAGATTCCGAGTTATGATGTAGGCGCAGTAGATTCAGGGTTAGATTCCGAGTTATGATGTAGGCGCAGTAGATTCCGAGTTAGATTCCGAGTTATGATGTATGCGCAGTAGATTCCGAGTTATGATGTAGGCGCAGTAGATTCCGAGTTATGATGTAGGCGCAGTAGATTCCGAGTTAAATTCCGAGTTATGATGTAGGCGCAGTAGATTCCGAGTTAGATTCCGAGTTATGATGTTGGCGCAGTAGATTCCGAGTTAGATTCCGAGTTATGATGTAGGCGCAGTAGATTCCGAGTTAGATTCCGAGTTATGATGTAGGCGCAGCAGATTCCGAGTTATGATGTAGGCGCAGTAGATTCCGAGTTAGATTCCGAGTTATGATGTACGCGCAGTAGATTTCGAGTTAGATTCCGAGTTATGATGTAGGCGCAGTAGATTCCGAGTTATGATGTAGGCGCAGTAGATTCCGAGTTATGATGTAGGCGCAGTAGATTCCGAGTTAGATTCCGAGTTATGATGTAGGCGCAGTAGATTCCGAGTTAGATTCCGAGTTATGATGTAGGCGCAGTAGATTCCGAGTTAGATTCCGAGTTATGATGTAGGCGCAGTAGATTCCGAGTTAGATTCCGAGTTATGATGTAGGCGCAGGAGATTCCGAGTTAGATTCCGAGTTATGATGTAGGCGCAGTAGATTCCGAGTTATGATGTAGGCGCAGTAGATTCCGAGTTAGATTCCGAGTTATGATGTAGGCGCAGTAGATTCCGAGTTATGATGTAGGCGCACTAGATTCCGAGTTATGATGTAGGCGCAGTAGATTCTGAGTTATGATGTTGGCGCAGTAGATTCCGAGTTAGATTCCGAGTTCTGATGTAGGCGCAGTAGATTCCGAGTTATGATGTAGGCGCAGTAGATTCCGAGTTATGATGTAGGCGCAGTAGATTCCGAGTTAGATTCCGAGTTATGATGTAGGCACAGTAGATTCCGAGTTATGATGTTGGCGCAGTAGATTCCGAGTTATGATGTAGGCGCAGTAGATTCCGGGTTATGATGTTGGGGCAGTAGATTCCGAGTTATGATGTAGGCGCAGCAGATTCCGAGTTATGATGTAGGCGCAGTAGATTCCGAGTTAGATTCCGAGTTATGATGTACGCGCAGTAGATTTCGAGTTAGATTCCGAGTTATGATGTAGGCGCAGTAGATTCCGAGTTATGATGTAGGCGCAGTAGATTCCGAGTTATGATGTAGGCGCAGTAGATTCCGAGTTAGATTCCGAGTTATGATGTAGGCGCAGTAGATTCCGAGTTAGATTCCGAGTTATGATGTAGGCGCAGTAGATTCCGAGTTAGATTCCGAGTTATGATGTAGGCGCAGTAGATTCCGAGTTAGATTCCGAGTTATGATGTAGGCGCAGGAGATTCCGAGTTAGATTCCGAGTTATGATGTAGGCGCAGTAGATTCCGAGTTATGATGTAGGCGCAGTAGATTCCGAGTTAGATTCCGAGTTATGATGTAGGCGCAGTAGATTCCGAGTTATGATGTAGGCGCAGTAGATTCCGAGTTATGATGTAGGCGCAGTAGATTCTGAGTTATGATGTTGGCGCAGTAGATTCCGAGTTAGATTCCGAGTTCTGATGTAGGCGCAGTAGATTCCGAGTTATGATGTAGGCGCAGTAGATTCCGAGTTATGATGTAGGCGCAGTAGATTCCGAGTTAGATTCCGAGTTATGATGTAGGCACAGTAGATTCCGAGTTATGATGTTGGCGCAGTAGATTCCGAGTTATGATGTAGGCGCAGTAGATTCCGGGTTATGATGTTGGGGCAGTAGATTCCGAGTTATGATGTAGGCGCAGTAGATTCCGAGTTAGATTCCGAGTTATGATGTAGGCGCAGTAGATTCCGAGTTATGATGTAGGCGCAGTAGATTCTGAGTTATGATGTTGGCGCAGTAGATTCCGAGTTAGATTCCGAGTTCTGATGTAGGCGCAGTAGATTCCGAGTTATGATGTAGGCGCAGTAGATTCCGAGTTATGATGTAGGCGCAGTAGATTCCGAGTTAGATTCCGAGTTATGATGTAGGCACAGTAGATTCCGAGTTATGATGTTGGCGCAGTAGATTCCGAGTTATGATGTAGGCGCAGTAGATTCCGGGTTATGATGTTGGGGCAGTAGATTCCGAGTTATGATGTAGGCGCAGTAGATTCCGAGTTAGATTCCGAGTTATGATGTAGGCGCAGTAGATTCCGAGTTATGATGTAGGCGCAGTAGATTCCGAGTTATGATGTAGGCGCAGTAGATTCTGAGTTTGATGTTGGCGCAGTAGATTCCGAGTTAGATTCCGAGTTATGATGTAGGCACAGTAGATTCCGAGTTATGATGTAGGCGCAGTAAATTCCGAGTTATGATGTAGGTGCACTAGATTCCGAGTTATGATGTAGGCGCAGTAGATTCCGAGTTATGATGTAGGCGCAGTAGATTCCGAGTTATGATGTAGGCGCAGTACATTCCGAGTTATGATGTAGGCGCAGTAGGTTCCGAGTTAGATTCCGAGTTATGATGTAGGCACAGTAGATTCCGAGTTAGATTCCGAGTTATGATGTAGGCGCAGTAGATTCCGAGTTAGATTCCGAGTTATGATGTAGGCGCAGTAGATTCCGAGTTATGATGTAGTCGCGGTAGATTCCGAGTTAGATTCCGAGTTATGATGTAGGCGCAGTAGATTCCGAGTTATAATGTAGGCGCAGTAGATTCCGAGTTATGATGTAGGCGCAGTAGATTCCGAGTTATGATGTAGGCGCAGTAGATTCCGAGTTAGATTCCGAGTTATGATGTAGGCGCAGTAGATTCCGAGTTATGATGTAGGCGCAGTAGATTCCGAGTTAGATTCCGAGTTATGATGTAGGCGCAGTAGATTCCGAGTTATGATGTAGGCGCAGAAGATTCCGAGTTAGATTCCGAGTTATGATGTAGGCGCAGTAGATTCCGAGTTAGATTCCGAGTTATGATGCAGGCGCAGTAGATTCCGAGTTAGATTCCGAGTTATGATGTAGGCGCAGTAGATTCCGAGTTATGATGTAGGCGCAGTAGATTCCGAGTTATGATGTAGGCGCAGTAGATTCCGAGTTAGATTCCGAGTTATGTTGTAGGCGCAGTAGATTCCGAGTTAGATTCCGAGTTATGATGTAGGCGCAGTAGATTCCGAGTTAGATTCCGAGTTATGATGTAGGCGCAGTAGATTCCGAGTTAGATTCCGAGTTATGATGTAGGCACAGTAGATTCTGAGTTAAGATGTAGGCGCAGTAGATTCCGAGTTAGATTCCGAGTTATGATGTAGGCGCAGTAGATTCCGAGTTAGATTCCGAGTTATGATGTAGGCGCAGTAGATTCCGAGTTAGATTCCGAGTTATGATGTCGGCGCAGTAGATTCCGAGTTATGATGTAGGCGCAGTAGATTCCGAGTTAGATTCCGAGTTATGATGTAGGCGCAGTATATTCCGAGTTATGATGTAGGCGCAGTAGATTCCGAGTTAGATTCCGAGTTATGATGTAGGCGCAGTAGATTCCGAGTTAGATTCCGAGTTATGATGTAGGCGCAGTAGATTCCGAGTTATGATGTAGGCGCAGTAGATTCCGAGTTAGATTCCGAGTTATGTTGTAGGCGGAGTAGATTCCAAGTTATGATGTAGGCGCAGTAGATTCCGAGTTAGATTCCGAGTTATGATGTAGGCGCAGTAGATTCCGAGTTATGATGTAGGCGCAGTAGATTCCGAGTTATGATGTAGGCGCAGTAGATTCCGGGTTATGATGTAGGGGCAGTAGATTCCGAGTTATGATGTAGGCGCAGTAGATTCCGAGTTAGATTCCGAGTTATGATGTAGGCGCAGTAGATTCCGAGTTATGATGTAGGCGCAGTAGATTCCGAGTTATGATGTAGGCGCAGTAGATTCTGAGTTTGATGTTGGCGCAGTAGATTCCGAGTTAGATTCCGAGTTATGATGTAGGCGCAGTAGATTCCGAGTTATGATGTAGGCGCAGTAGATTCCGAGTTATGATGTAGGCGCAGTAGATTTCGAGTTATGATGTAGGCGCAGTAGATTCCGAGTTATGATGTAGGCGCAGTACATTCCGAGTTATGATGTAGGCGCAGTAGATTCCGAGTTAGATTCCGAGTTATGATGTAGGCACAGTAGATTCCGAGTTATGATGTAGGCGCAGTAAATTCCGAGTTATGATGTAGGTGCACTAGATTCCGAGTTATGATGTAGGCGCAGTAGATTCCGAGTTATGATGTAGGCGCAGTAGATTCCGAGTTATGATGTAGGCGCAGTAGGTTCCGAGTTAGATTCCGAGTTATGATGTAGGCACAGTAGATTCCGAGTTAGATTCCGAGTTATGATGTAGGCGCAGTAGATTCCGAGTTATGATGTAGTCGCGGTAGATTCCGAGTTAGATTCCGAGTTATGATGTAGGCGCAGTAGATTCCGAGTTATAATGTAGGCGCAGTAGATTCCGAGTTATGATGTAGGCGCAGTAGATTCCGAGTTAGATTCCGAGTTATGATGTAGGCGCAGTAGATTCCGAGTTATGATGTAGGCGCAGTAGATTCCGAGTTAGATTCCGAGTTATGATGTAGGCGCAGTAGATTCCGAGTTATGATGTAGGCGCAGAAGATTCCGAGTTAGATTCCGAGTTATGATGTAGGCGCAGTAGATTCCGAGTTAGATTCCGAGTTATGATGCAGGCGCAGTAGATTCCGAGTTAGATTCCGAGTTATGATGTAGGCGCAGTAGATTCCGAGTTATGATGTAGGCGCAGTAGATTCCGAGTTATGATGTAGGCGCAGTAGATTCCGAGTTAGATTCCGAGTTATGTTGTAGGCGCAGTAGATTCCGAGTTAGATTCCGAGTTATGATGTAGGCGCAGTAGATTCCGAGTTAGATTCCGAGTTATGATGTAGGCGCAGTAGATTCCGAGTTAGATTCCGAGTTATGATGTAGGCACAGTAGATTCCGAGTTAAGATGTAGGCGCAGTAGATTCCGAGTTAGATTCCGAGTTATGATGTAGGCGCAGTAGATTCCGAGTTAGATTCCGAGTTATGATGTAGGCGCAGTAGATTCCGAGTTAGATTCCGAGTTATGATGTAGGCGCAGTAGATTCCGAGTTATGATGTAGGCGCAGTAGATTCCGAGTTAGATTCCGAGTTATGATGTAGGCGCAGTATATTCCGAGTTATGATGTAGGCGCAGTAGATTCCGAGTTAGATTCCGAGTTATGATGTAGGCGCAGTAGATTCCGAGTTAGATTCCGAGTTATGATGTAGGCGCAGTAGATTCCGAGTTAGATTCCGAGTTATGATGTAGGCGCAGTAGATTCCGAGTTATGATGTAGGCGCAGTAGATTCCGAGTTAGATTCCGAGTTATGTTGTAGGCGGAGTAGATTCCAAGTTATGATGTAGGCGCAGTAGATTCCGAGTTAGATTCCGAGTTATGATGTAGGCACAGTAGATTCCGAGTTATGATGTAGGCGCAGTAGATTCCGAGTTAGATTCCGAGTTATGATGTAGGCGCAGTAGATTCCGAGTTAGATTCCGAGTTATGATGTAGGCGCAGTAGATTCCGAGTTATGATGTAGGCGCAGTAGATTCCGAGTTAGATTCCGAGTTATGATGTAGGCGCAGTAGATTCCGAGTTATGATGTAGGCACAGTAGATTCAGGGTTAGATGCTGAGTTATGATGTAGGCGCAGTAGATTCCAAGTTATGATGTAGGCGCAGTAGATTCCGAGTTATGATGTAGGCGCAGTAGATTCCGAGTTAGATTCCGAGTTATGATGTAGGCGCAGTAGATTCCGAGTTATGATGTAGGCGCAGAAGATTCCGAGTTAGATTCCGAGTTATGATGTAGGCGCAGTAGATTCCGAGTTAGATTCCGAGTTATGATGCAGGCGCAGTAGATTCCGAGTTAGATTCCGAGTTATGATGTAGGCGCAGTAGATTCCGAGTTATGATGTAGGCGCAGTAGATTCCGAGTTATGATGTAGGCGCAGTAGATTCCGAGTTAGATTCCGAGTTATGTTGTAGGCGCAGTAGATTCCGAGTTAGATTCCGAGTTATGATGTAGGCGCAGTAGATTCCGAGTTAGATTCCGAGTTATGATGTAGGCGCAGTAGATTCCGAGTTAGATTCCGAGTTATGATGTAGGCACAGTAGATTCTGAGTTAAGATGTAGGCGCAGTAGATTCCGAGTTAGATTCCGAGTTATGATGTAGGCGCAGTAGATTCCGAGTTAGATTCCGAGTTATGATGTAGGCGCAGTAGATTCCGAGTTAGATTCCGAGTTATGATGTCGGCGCAGTAGATTCCGAGTTATGATGTAGGCGCAGTAGATTCCGAGTTAGATTCCGAGTTATGATGTAGGCGCAGTATATTCCGAGTTATGATGTAGGCGCAGTAGATTCCGAGTTAGATTCCGAGTTATGATGTAGGCGCAGTAGATTCCGAGTTAGATTCCGAGTTATGATGTAGGCGCAGTAGATTCCGAGTTAGATTCCGAGTTATGATGTAGGCGCAGTAGATTCCGAGTTATGATGTAGGCGCAGTAGATTCCGAGTTAGATTCCGAGTTATGTTGTAGGCGGAGTAGATTCCAAGTTATGATGTAGGCGCAGTAGATTCCGAGTTAGATTCCGAGTTATGATGTAGGCGCAGTAGATTCCGAGTTATGATGTAGGCGCAGTAGATTCCGGGTTATGATGTAGGGGCAGTAGATTCCGAGTTATGATGTAGGCGCAGTAGATTCCGAGTTAGATTCCGAGTTATGATGTAGGCGCAGTAGATTCCGAGTTATGATGTAGGCGCAGTAGATTCCGAGTTATGATGTAGGCGCAGTAGATTCTGAGTTTGATGTTGGCGCAGTAGATTCCGAGTTAGATTCCGAGTTATGATGTAGGCGCAGTAGATTCCGAGTTATGATGTAGGCGCAGTAGATTCCGAGTTATGATGTAGGCGCAGTAGATTTCGAGTTATGATGTAGGCGCAGTAGATTCCGAGTTATGATGTAGGCGCAGTACATTCCGAGTTATGATGTAGGCGCAGTAGATTCCGAGTTAGATTCCGAGTTATGATGTAGGCACAGTAGATTCCGAGTTATGATGTAGGCGCAGTAAATTCCGAGTTATGATGTAGGTGCACTAGATTCCGAGTTATGATGTAGGCGCAGTAGATTCCGAGTTATGATGTAGGCGCAGTAGATTCCGAGTTATGATGTAGGCGCAGTAGGTTCCGAGTTAGATTCCGAGTTATGATGTAGGCACAGTAGATTCCGAGTTAGATTCCGAGTTATGATGTAGGCGCAGTAGATTCCGAGTTATGATGTAGTCGCGGTAGATTCCGAGTTAGATTCCGAGTTATGATGTAGGCGCAGTAGATTCCGAGTTATAATGTAGGCGCAGTAGATTCCGAGTTATGATGTAGGCGCAGTAGATTCCGAGTTATGATGTAGGCGCAGTAGATTCCGAGTTAGATTCCGAGTTATGATGTAGGCGCAGTAGATTCCGAGTTATGATGTAGGCGCAGTAGATTCCGAGTTAGATTCCGAGTTATGATGTAGGCGCAGTAGATTCCGAGTTATGATGTAGGCGCAGAAGATTCCGAGTTAGATTCCGAGTTATGATGTAGGCGCAGTAGATTCCGAGTTAGATTCCGAGTTATGATGCAGGCGCAGTAGATTCCGAGTTAGATTCCGAGTTATGATGTAGGCGCAGTAGATTCCGAGTTATGATGTAGGCGCAGTAGATTCCGAGTTATGATGTAGGCGCAGTAGATTCCGAGTTAGATTCCGAGTTATGTTGTAGGCGCAGTAGATTCCGAGTTAGATTCCGAGTTATGATGTAGGCGCAGTAGATTCCGAGTTAGATTCCGAGTTATGATGTAGGCGCAGTAGATTCCGAGTTAGATTCCGAGTTATGATGTAGGCACAGTAGATTCCGAGTTAAGATGTAGGCGCAGTAGATTCCGAGTTAGATTCCGAGTTATGATGTAGGCGCAGTAGATTCCGAGTTAGATTCCGAGTTATGATGTAGGCGCAGTAGATTCCGAGTTAGATTCCGAGTTATGATGTAGGCGCAGTAGATTCCGAGTTAAGATGTAGGCGCAGTAGATTCCGAGTTAGATTCCGAGTTATGTTGTAGGCGCAGTAGATTCCGAGTTAGATTCCGAGTTATGATGTAGGCGCAGTAGATTCCGAGTTAGATTCCGAGTTATGATGTAGGCGCAGTAGATTCCGAGTTAGATTCCGAGTTATGATGTAGGCACAGTAGATTCTGAGTTAAGATGTAGGCGCAGTAGATTCCGAGTTAGATTCCGAGTTATGATGTAGGCGCAGTAGATTCCGAGTTAGATTCCGAGTTATGATGTAGGCGCAGTAGATTCCGAGTTAGATTCCGAGTTATGATGTCGGCGCAGTAGATTCCGAGTTATGATGTAGGCGCAGTAGATTCCGAGTTAGATTCCGAGTTATGATGTAGGCGCAGTATATTCCGAGTTATGATGTAGGCGCAGTAGATTCCGAGTTAGATTCCGAGTTATGATGTAGGCGCAGTAGATTCCGAGTTAGATTCCGAGTTATGATGTAGGCGCAGTAGATTCCGAGTTAGATTCCGAGTTATGATGTAGGCGCAGTAGATTCCGAGTTATGATGTAGGCGCAGTAGATTCCGAGTTAGATTCCGAGTTATGTTGTAGGCGGAGTAGATTCCAAGTTATGATGTAGGCGCAGTAGATTCCGAGTTAGATTCCGAGTTATGATGTAGGCGCAGTAGATTCCGAGTTATGATGTAGGCGCAGTAGATTCCGGGTTATGATGTAGGGGCAGTAGATTCCGAGTTATGATGTAGGCGCAGTAGATTCCGAGTTAGATTCCGAGTTATGATGTAGGCGCAGTAGATTCCGAGTTATGATGTAGGCGCAGTAGATTCCGAGTTATGATGTAGGCGCAGTAGATTCTGAGTTTGATGTTGGCGCAGTAGATTCCGAGTTAGATTCCGAGTTATGATGTAGGCGCAGTAGATTCCGAGTTATGATGTAGGCGCAGTAGATTCCGAGTTATGATGTAGGCGCAGTAGATTTCGAGTTATGATGTAGGCGCAGTAGATTCCGAGTTATGATGTAGGCGCAGTACATTCCGAGTTATGATGTAGGCGCAGTAGATTCCGAGTTAGATTCCGAGTTATGATGTAGGCACAGTAGATTCCGAGTTATGATGTAGGCGCAGTAAATTCCGAGTTATGATGTAGGTGCACTAGATTCCGAGTTATGATGTAGGCGCAGTAGATTCCGAGTTATGATGTAGGCGCAGTAGATTCCGAGTTATGATGTAGGCGCAGTAGGTTCCGAGTTAGATTCCGAGTTATGATGTAGGCACAGTAGATTCCGAGTTAGATTCCGAGTTATGATGTAGGCGCAGTAGATTCCGAGTTATGATGTAGTCGCGGTAGATTCCGAGTTAGATTCCGAGTTATGATGTAGGCGCAGTAGATTCCGAGTTATAATGTAGGCGCAGTAGATTCCGAGTTATGATGTAGGCGCAGTAGATTCCGAGTTATGATGTAGGCGCAGTAGATTCCGAGTTAGATTCCGAGTTATGATGTAGGCGCAGTAGATTCCGAGTTATGATGTAGGCGCAGTAGATTCCGAGTTAGATTCCGAGTTATGATGTAGGCGCAGTAGATTCCGAGTTATGATGTAGGCGCAGAAGATTCCGAGTTAGATTCCGAGTTATGATGTAGGCGCAGTAGATTCCGAGTTAGATTCCGAGTTATGATGCAGGCGCAGTAGATTCCGAGTTAGATTCCGAGTTATGATGTAGGCGCAGTAGATTCCGAGTTATGATGTAGGCGCAGTAGATTCCGAGTTATGATGTAGGCGCAGTAGATTCCGAGTTAGATTCCGAGTTATGTTGTAGGCGCAGTAGATTCCGAGTTAGATTCCGAGTTATGATGTAGGCGCAGTAGATTCCGAGTTAGATTCCGAGTTATGATGTAGGCGCAGTAGATTCCGAGTTAGATTCCGAGTTATGATGTAGGCACAGTAGATTCCGAGTTAAGATGTAGGCGCAGTAGATTCCGAGTTAGATTCCGAGTTATGATGTAGGCGCAGTAGATTCCGAGTTAGATTCCGAGTTATGATGTAGGCGCAGTAGATTCCGAGTTAGATTCCGAGTTATGATGTAGGCGCAGTAGATTCCGAGTTATGATGTAGGCGCAGTAGATTCCGAGTTAGATTCCGAGTTATGATGTAGGCGCAGTATATTCCGAGTTATGATGTAGGCGCAGTAGATTCCGAGTTAGATTCCGAGTTATGATGTAGGCGCAGTAGATTCCGAGTTAGATTCCGAGTTATGATGTAGGCGCAGTAGATTCCGAGTTAGATTCCGAGTTATGATGTAGGCGCAGTAGATTCCGAGTTATGATGTAGGCGCAGTAGATTCCGAGTTAGATTCCGAGTTATGTTGTAGGCGGAGTAGATTCCAAGTTATGATGTAGGCGCAGTAGATTCCGAGTTAGATTCCGAGTTATGATGTAGGCACAGTAGATTCCGAGTTATGATGTAGGCGCAGTAGATTCCGAGTTAGATTCCGAGTTATGATGTAGGCGCAGTAGATTCCGAGTTAGATTCCGAGTTATGATGTAGGCGCAGTAGATTCCGAGTTATGATGTAGGCGCAGTAGATTCCGAGTTAGATTCCGAGTTATGATGTAGGCGCAGTAGATTCCGAGTTATGATGTAGGCACAGTAGATTCAGGGTTAGATGCTGAGTTATGATGTAGGCGCAGTAGATTCCAAGTTATGATGTAGGCGCAGTAGATTCCGAGTTATGATGTAGGTGCACTAGATTCCGAGTTATGATGTAGGCGCAGTAGATTCCGAGTTATGATGTAGGCGCAGTAGATTCCGAGTTATGATGTAGGCGCAGTAGGTTCCGAGTTAGATTCCGAGTTATGATGTAGGCACAGTAGATTCCGAGTTAGATTCCGAGTTATGATGTAGGCGCAGTAGATTCCGAGTTATGATGTAGTCGCGGTAGATTCCGAGTTAGATTCCGAGTTATGATGTAGGCGCAGTAGATTCCGAGTTATAATGTAGGCGCAGTAGATTCCGAGTTATGATGTAGGCGCAGTAGATTCCGAGTTATGATGTAGGCGCAGTAGATTCCGAGTTAGATTCCGAGTTATGATGTAGGCGCAGTAGATTCCGAGTTATGATGTAGGCGCAGTAGATTCCGAGTTAGATTCCGAGTTATGATGTAGGCGCAGTAGATTCCGAGTTATGATGTAGGCGCAGAAGATTCCGAGTTAGATTCCGAGTTATGATGTAGGCGCAGTAGATTCCGAGTTAGATTCCGAGTTATGATGCAGGCGCAGTAGATTCCGAGTTAGATTCCGAGTTATGATGTAGGCGCAGTAGATTCCGAGTTATGATGTAGGCGCAGTAGATTCCGAGTTATGATGTAGGCGCAGTAGATTCCGAGTTAGATTCCGAGTTATGTTGTAGGCGCAGTAGATTCCGAGTTAGATTCCGAGTTATGATGTAGGCGCAGTAGATTCCGAGTTAGATTCCGAGTTATGATGTAGGCGCAGTAGATTCCGAGTTAGATTCCGAGTTATGATGTAGGCACAGTAGATTCCGAGTTAAGATGTAGGCGCAGTAGATTCCGAGTTAGATTCCGAGTTATGATGTAGGCGCAGTAGATTCCGAGTTAGATTCCGAGTTATGATGTAGGCGCAGTAGATTCCGAGTTAGATTCCGAGTTATGATGTAGGCGCAGTAGATTCCGAGTTATGATGTAGGCGCAGTAGATTCCGAGTTAGATTCCGAGTTATGATGTAGGCGCAGTATATTCCGAGTTATGATGTAGGCGCAGTAGATTCCGAGTTAGATTCCGAGTTATGATGTAGGCGCAGTAGATTCCGAGTTAGATTCCGAGTTATGATGTAGGCGCAGTAGATTCCGAGTTAGATTCCGAGTTATGATGTAGGCGCAGTAGATTCCGAGTTATGATGTAGGCGCAGTAGATTCCGAGTTAGATTCCGAGTTATGTTGTAGGCGGAGTAGATTCCAAGTTATGATGTAGGCGCAGTAGATTCCGAGTTAGATTCCGAGTTATGATGTAGGCACAGTAGATTCCGAGTTATGATGTAGGCGCAGTAGATTCCGAGTTAGATTCCGAGTTATGATGTAGGCGCAGTAGATTCCGAGTTAGATTCCGAGTTATGATGTAGGCGCAGTAGATTCCGAGTTATGATGTAGGCGCAGTAGATTCCGAGTTAGATTCCGAGTTATGATGTAGGCGCAGTAGATTCCGAGTTATGATGTAGGCACAGTAGATTCAGGGTTAGATGCTGAGTTATGATGTAGGCGCAGTAGATTCCGAGTTATGATGTAGGCGCAGTAGATTCCGAGTTATGATGTAGGCGCAGTAGATTCCGAGTTAGATCCCGAGTTATGATGTAGGCGCAGTAGATTCCGAGTTAGATTCCGAGTTATGATGTAGGCGCAGTAGATTCCGAGTTATGATGTAGGCGCAGTAGATTCAGGGTTAGATTCCGAGTTATGATGTAGGCGCAGTAGATTCCGAGTTAGATTCCGAGTTATGATGTAGGCGCAGTAGATTCCGAGTTATGATGTAGGCGCAGTAGATTCCGAGTTATGATGTAGGCGCAGTAGATTCCGAGTTAGATTCCGAGTTATGATGTAGGCGCAGTAGATTCCGAGTTAGATTCCGAGTTATGATGTAGGCGCAGTAGATTCCGAGTTAGATTCCGAGTTATGATGTAGGCGCAGTAGATTCCGAGTTAGATTCCGAGTTATGATGTAGGCGCAGTAGATTCCGAGTTATGATGTAGGCGCAGTAGATTCCGGGTTATGATGTAGGCGCAGTAGATTCCGAGTTAGATTCCGAGTTATGATGTAGGCACAGTAGATTCCGAGTTATGATGTAGGTGCAGTAGATTCCGAGTTATGATGTAGGCGCAGTAGATTCCGGGTTATGATGTAGGGGCAGTAGATTCCGAGTTATGATGTAGGCGCAGTAGATTCCGAGTTAGATTCCGAGTTATGATGTAGGCGCAGTAGATTCCGAGTTATGATGTAGGCGCAGTAGATTCCGAGTTATGATGTAGGCGCAGTAGATTCTGAGTTTGATGTTGGCGCAGTAGATTCCGAATTAGATTCCGAGTTATGTTGTAGGCGCAGTAGATTCCGAGTTATGATGTAGGCGCAGTAGATTCCGAGTTATGATGTAGGCGCAGTACATTCCGAGTTATGATGTAGGCGCAGTAGATTACGAGTTAGATTCCGAGTTATGATGTAGGCACAGTAGATTCCGAGTTATGATGTAGGCGCAGTAGATTCCGAGTTATGATGTAGGCGCAGTAGATTCCGAGTTATGATGTAGGCGCAGTAGATTCAGGGTTAGATTCCGAGTTATGATGTAGGCGCAGTAGGTTCCGAGTTAGATTCCGAGTTATGATGTAGGCACAGTAGATTCCGAGTTAGATTCCGAGTTATGATGTAGGCGCAGTAGATTCCGAGTTAGATTCCGAGTTATGATGTAGGCGCAGTAGATTCCGAGTTATGATGTAGTCGCGGTAGATTCCGAGTTAGATTCCGAGTTATGATGTAGGCGCAGTAGATTCCGAGTTATAATGTAGGCGCAGTAGATTCCGAGTTATGATGTAGGCGCAGTAGATTCCGAGTTATGATGTAGGCGCAGTAGATTCCGAGTTATGATGTAGGCGCAGTAGATTCCGAGTTAGATTCCGAGTTATGATGTAGGCGCAGTAGATTCCGAGTTATGATGTAGGCGCAGTAGATTCCGAGTTAGATTCCGAGTTATGATGTAGGCGCAGTAGATTCCGAGTTATGATGTAGGCGCAGTAGATTCCGAGTTAGATTCCGAGTTATGATGTAGGCGCAGTAGATTCCGAGTTAGATTCCGAGTTATGATGCAGGCGCAGTAGATTCCGAGTTAGATTCCGAGTTATGATGTAGGCGCAGTAGATTCCGAGTTATGATGTAGGCGCAGTAGATTCCGAGTTATGATGTAGGCGCAGTAGATTCTGAGTTTGATGTTGGCGCAGTATATTCCGAGTTAGATTCCGAGTTATGATGTAGGCGCAGTAGATTCCGAGTTATGATGTAGGCGCAGTAGATTCCGAGTTATGATGTAGGCGCAGTAGATTTCGAGTTATGATGTAGGCGCAGTAGATTCCGAGTTATGATGTAGGCGCAGTACATTCCGAGTTATGATGTAGGCGCAGTAGATTCCGAGTTAGATTCCGAGTTATGATGTAGGCACAGTAGATTCCGAGTTATGATGTAGGCGCAGTAAATTCCGAGTTATGATGTAGGTGCACTAGATTCCGAGTTATGATGTAGGCGCAGTAGATTCCGAGTTATGATGTAGGCGCAGTAGATTCCGAGTTATGATGTAGGCGCAGTAGGTTCCGAGTTAGATTCCGAGTTATGATGTAGGCACAGTAGATTCCGAGTTAGATTCCGAGTTATGATGTAGGCGCAGTAGATTCCGAGTTAGATTCCGAGTTATGATGTAGGCGCAGTAGATTCCGAGTTATGATGTAGTCGCGGTAGATTCCGAGTTAGATTCCGAGTTATGATGTAGGCGCAGTAGATTCCGAGTTATAATGTAGGCGCAGTAGATTCCGAGTTATGATGTAGGCGCAGTAGATTCCGAGATATGATGTAGGCGCAGTAGATTCCGAGTTAGATTCCGAGATATGATGTAGGCGCAGTAGATTCCGAGTTATGATGTAGGCGCAGTAGATTCCGAGTTAGATTCCGAGTTATGATGTAGGCGCAGTAGATTCCGAGTTATGATGTAGGCGCAGAAGATTCCGAGTTAGATTCCGAGTTATGATGTAGGCGCAGTAGATTCCGAGTTAGATTCCGAGTTATGATGCAGGCGCAGTAGATTCCGAGTTAGATTCCGAGTTATGATGTAGGCGCAGTAGATTCCGAGTTATGATGTAGGCGCAGTAGATTCAGAGTTAGATTCCGAGTTATGTTGTAGGCGCAGTAGATTCCGAGTTAGATTCCGAGTTATGATGTAGGCGCAGTAGATTCCGAGTTAGATTCCGAGTTATGATGTAGGCGCAGTAGATTCCGAGTTAGATTCCGAGTTATGATGTAGGCACAGTAGATTCCGAGTTAAGATGTAGGTGCAGTAGATTCCGAGTTAGATTCCGAGTTATGATGTAGGCGCAGTAGATTCCGAGTTAGATTCCGAGTTATGATGTAGGCGCAGTAGATTCCGAGTTAGATTCCGAGTTATGATGTAGGCGCAGTAGATTCCGAGTTATGATGTAGGCGCAGTAGATTCCGAGTTAGATTCCGAGTTATGATGTAGGCGCAGTATATTCCGAGTTATGATGTAGGCGCAGTAGATTCCGAGTTAGATTCCGAGTTATGATGTAGGCGCAGTAGATTCCGAGTTAGATTCCGAGTTATGATGTAGGCGCAGTAGATTCCGAGTTAGATTCCGAGTTATGATGTAGGCGCAGTAGATTCCGAGTTATGATGTAGGCGCAGTAGATTCCGAGTTAGATTCCGAGTTATGTTGTAGGCGGAGTAGATTCCAAGTTATGATGTAGGCGCAGTAGATTCCGAGTTAGATTCCGAGTTATGATGTAGGCGCAGTAGATTCCGAGTTATGATGTAGGCGCAGTAGATTCCGAGTTAGATTCCGAGTTATGATGTAGGCGCAGTAGATTCCGAGTTAGATTCCGAGTTATGATGTAGGCGCAGTAGATTCCGAGTTATGATGTAGGCGCAGTAGATTCTGAGTTAGATTCCGAGTTATGATGTAGGCGCAGTAGATTCCGAGTTATGATGTAGGCACAGTAGATTCAGGGTTAGATGCTGAGTTATGATGTAGGCGCAGTAGATTCCGAGTTATGATGTAGGCGCAGTAGATTCCGAGTTAGATTCCGAGTTATGATGTAGGCGCAGTAGATTCCGAGTTAGATTCCGAGTTATGATGTAGGCGCAGTAGATTCCGAGTTATGATGTAGGCGCAGTAGATTCCGAGTTATGATGTAGGCGCAGTAGATTCAGGGTTAGATTCCGAGTTATGATGTAGGCGCAGTAGATTCCGAGTTAGATTCCGAGTTATGATGTAGGCGCAGTAGATTCCGAGTTATGATGTAGGCGCAGTAGATTCCGAGTTATGATGTAGGCGCAGTAGATTCCGAGTTAGATTCCGAGTTATGATGTAGGCGCAGTAGATTCCGAGTTAGATTCCGAGTTATGATGTAGGCGCAGTAGATTCCGAGTTAGATTCCGAGTTATGATGTAGGCGCAGTAGATTCCGAGTTAGATTCCGAGTTATGATGTAGGCGCAGTAGATTCCGAGTTATGATGTAGGCGCAGTAGATTCCGGGTTATGATGTAGGCGCAGTAGATTCCGAGTTAGATTCCGAGTTATGATGTAGGCACAGTAGATTCCGAGTTATGATGTAGGTGCAGTAGATTCCGAGTTATGATGTAGGCGCAGTAGATTCCGGGTTATGATGTAGGGGCAGTAGATTCCGAGTTATGATGTAGGCGCAGTAGATTCCGAGTTAGATTCCGTGTTATGATGTAGGCGCAGTAGATTCCGAGTTATGATGTAGGCGCAGTAGATTCCGAGTTATGATGTAGGCGCAGTAGATTCTGAGTTTGATGTTGGCGCAGTAGATTCCGAATTAGATTCCGAGTTATGATGTAGGCGCAGTAGATTCCGAGTTAGATTCCGAGTTATGATGCAGGCGCAGTAGATTCCGAGTTAGATTCCAAGTTATGATGTAGGCGCTGTAGATTCCGAGGTAGATTCCGAGTTATGATGTAGGCGCAGTAGATTCCGAGTTATGATGTAGGCGCAGTAGATTCCGAGTTATGATGTAGGCGCAGTAGATTTCGAGTTATGATGTAGGCGCAGTAGATTCCGAGTTATGATGTAGGCGCAGTACATTCCGAGTTATGATGTAGGCGCAGTAGATTCCGAGTTAGATTCCGAGTTATGATGTAGGCACAGTAGATTCCGAGTTATGATGTAGGCGCAGTAAATTCCGAGTTATGATGTAGGCGCAGTACATTCCGAGTTATGATGTAGGCGCAGTAGATTCCGAGTTATGATGTAGGCGCAGTAGATTCCGAGTTATGATGTAGGCGCAGTACATTCCGAGTAATGATGTAGGCGCAGTAGGTTCCGAGTTAGATTCCGAGTTATGATGTAGGCACAGTAGATTCCGAGTTAGATTCCGAGTTATGATGTAGGCGCAGTAGATTCCGAGTTAGATTCCGAGTTATGATGTAGGCGCAGTAGATTCCGAGTTATGATGTAGTCGCGGTAGATTCCGAGTTAGATTCCGAGTTATGATGTAGGCGCAGTAGATTCCGAGTTATAATGTAGGCGCAGTAGATTCCGAGTTATGATGTAGGCGCAGTAGATTCCGAGTTATGATGTAGGCGCAGTAGATTCCGAGTTATGATGTAGGCGCAGTAGATTCCAAGTTAGATTCCGAGTTATGATGTAGGCGCAGTAGATTCCGAGTTATGATGTAGGCGCAGTAGATTCCGAGTTAGATTCCGAGTTATGATGTAGGCGCAGTAGATTCCGAGTTATGATGTAGGCGCAGTAGATTCCGAGTTAGATTCCGAGTTATGATGTAGGAGCAGTAGATTCCGAGTTAGATTCCGAGTTATGATGCAGGCGCAGTAGATTCCGAGTTAGATTCCGAGTTATGATGTAGGCGCAGTAGATTCCGAGTTATGATGTAGGCGCAGTAGATTCCGAGTTATGATGTAGGCGCAGTAGATTCCGAGTTAGATTCCGAGTTATGTTGTAGGCGCAGTAGATTCCGAGTTAGATTCCGAGTTATGATGTAGGCGCAGTAGATTCCGAGTTAGATTTTGAGTTATGATGTAGGCGCAGTAGATTCCGAGTTAGATTCCGAGTTATGATGTCGGCACAGTAGATTCCGAGTTAAGATGTAGGCGCAGTAGATTCCGAGTTAGATTCCGAGTTATGATGTAGGCGCAGTAGATTCCGAGTTAGATTCCGAGTTATGATGTAGGCGCAGTAGATTCTGAGTTAGATTCCGAGTTATGATGTAGGCGCAGTAGATTCCGAGTTAGATTCCGAGTTATGATGTAGGCGCAGTAGATTCCGAGTTAGATTCCGAGTTATGATGTAGGCGCAGTAGATTCCGAGTTAGATTCCGAGTTATGATGTAGGCGCAGTAGATTCCGAGTTATGATGTAGGCGCAGTAGATTCCGAGTTAGATTCCGAGTTATGATGTAGGCGCAGTAGATTCCGAGTTAGATTCCGAGTTATGATGTAGGCGCAGTAGATTCCGAGTTAGATTCCGAGTTATGATGTAGGCGCAGTAGATTCCGAGTTAGATTCCGAGTTATGATGTAGGCGCAGTAGATTCCGAGTTATGATGTAGGCGCAGTAGATTCCGAGTTAGATTCCGAGTTATGATGTAGGCGCAGTAGATTCCGAGTTATGATGTAGGCACAGTAGATTCAGGGTTAGATGCTGAGTTATGATGTAGGCGCAGTAGATTCCGAGTTATGATGTAGGCGCAGTAGATTCCGAGTTAGATTCCGAGTTATGATGTAGGCGCAGTAGATTCCGAGTTAGATTCCGAGTTATGATGTAGGCGCAGTAGATTCCGAGTTATGATGTAGGCGCAGTAGATTCCGAGTTATGATGTAGGCGCAGTAGATTCAGGGTTAGATTCCGAGTTATGATGTAGGCGCAGTAGATTCCGAGTTAGATTCCGAGTTATGATGTAGGCGCAGTAGATTCCGAGTTATGATGTAGGCGCAGTAGATTCCGAGTTATGATGTAGGCGCAGTAGATTCCGAGTTAGATTCCGAGTTATGATGTAGGCGCAGTAGATTCCGAGTTAGATTCCGAGTTATGATGTAGGCGCAGTAGATTCCGAGTTAGATTCCGAGTTATGATGTAGGCGCAGTAGATTCCGAGTTAGATTCCGAATTATGATGTAGGCGCAGTAGATTCCGAGTTATGATGTAGGCGCAGTAGATTCCGAGTTATGATGTAGGCGCAGTAGATTCCGAGTTAGATTCCGAGTTATGATGTAGGCACAGTAGATTCCGAGTTATGATGTAGGTGCAGTAGATTCCGAGTTATGATGTAGGCGCAGTAGATTCCGGGTTATGATGTAGGGGCAGTAGATTCCGAGTTATGATGTAGGCGCAGTAGATTCCGAGTTAGATTCCGAGTTATGATGTAGGCGCAGTAGATTCCGAGTTATGATGTAGGCGCAGTAGATTCCGAGTTATGATGTAGGCGCAGTAGATTCTGAGTTTGATGTTGGCGCAGTAGATTCCGAATTAGATTCCGAGTTATGATGTAGGCGCAGTAGATTCCGAGTTAGATTCCGAGTTATGATGCAGGCGCAGTAGATTCCGAGTTAGATTCCAAGTTATGATGTAGGCGCTGTAGATTCCGAGGTAGATTCCGAGTTATGATGTAGGCGCAGTAGATTCCGAGTTATGATGTAGGCGCAGTAGATTCCGAGTTATGATGTAGGCGCAGTAGATTTCGAGTTATGATGTAGGCGCAGTAGATTCTGAGTTATGATGTAGGCGCAGTACATTCCGAGTTATGATGTAGGCGCAGTAGATTCCGAGTTAGATTCCGAGTTATGATGTAGGCACAGTAGATTCCGAGTTATGATGTAGGCGCAGTAAATTCCGAGTTATGATGTAGGTGCACTAGATTCCGAGTTATGATGTAGGCGCAGTAGATTCCGAGTTATGATGTAGGCGCAGTAGATTCCGAGTTATGATGTAGGCGCAGTACATTCCGAGTTATGATGTAGGCGCAGTAGGTTCCGAGTTAGATTCCGAGTTATGATGTAGGCACAGTAGATTCCGAGTTAGATTCCGAGTTATGATGTAGGCGCAGTAGATTCCGAGTTAGATTCCGAGTTATGATGTAGGCGCAGTAGATTCCGAGTTATGATGTAGTCGCGGTAGATTCCGAGTTAGATTCCGAGTTATGATGTAGGCGCAGTAGATTCCGAGTTATAATGTAGGCGCAGTAGATTCCGAGTTATGATGTAGGCGCAGTAGATTCCGAGTTATGATGTAGGCGCAGTAGATTCCGAGTTATGATGTAGGCGCAGTAGATTCCGGGTTAGATTCCGAGTTATGATGTAGGCGCAGTAGATTCCGAGTTATGATGTAGGCGCAGTAGATTCAGGGTTAGATTCCGAGTTATGATGTAGGCGCAGTAGATTCCGAGTTAGATTCCGAATTATGATGTAGGCGCAGTAGATTCCGAGTTATGATGTAGGCGCAGTAGATTCCGAGTTAGATTCCGAGTTATGATGTAGGCGCAGTAGATTCCGAGTTAGATTCCGAGTTATGATGTAGGCGCAGTAGATTCCGAGTTAGATTCTGAGTTATGATGTAGGCGCAGTAGATTCCGAGTTATGATGTAGGCGCAGTAGATTCCGAGTTAGATTCCGAGTTATGATGTAGGCGCAGTAGATTCCGAGTTAGATTCCGAGTTATGATGTAGGCGCAGTAGATTCCGAGTTATGATGTAGGCGCAGTAGATTCCGAGTTATGATGTAGGCGCAGTAGATTCCGAGTTATGATGTAGGCGCAGTAGATTCCGAGTTATGATGTAGGCGCAGTAGATTCCGAGTTAGATTCCGAGTTATGATGTAGGCGCAGTAGATTCCGAGTTATGATGTAGGCGTAGTAGATTCCGAGTTAGATTCCGAGTTATGATGTAGGCGCAGTAGATTTCGAGTTATGATGTAGGCGCAGTAGATTCCGAGTTATGATGTAGGCGCAGTAGATTCCGAGTTATGATGTAGGCGCAGTAGATTCCGAGTTATGATGTAGGCGCAGTAGATTCCGAGTTATGATGTAGGCGCAGTAGATTCCGAGTTATGATGTAGGCGCAGTAGATTCCGAGTTATGATGTAGGCGCAGTAGATTCCGAGTTATGATGTAGGCGCAGTAGATTCCGAGTTATGATGTAGGCGCAGTAGATTCCGAGTTAGATTCCGAGTTATGATGTAGGCGCAGTAGATTCCGAGTTAGATTCCGAGTTATGATGTAGGCGCGGTAGATTCCGAGTTAGATTCCGAGTTATGATGTAGGCGCAGTAGATTCCGAGTTATGATGTAGGCGCAGTAGATTCCGAGTTATGATGTAGGCGCAGTAGATTCCGAGTTATGATGTAGGCGCAGTAGATTCCGAGTTATGATGTAGGCGCAGTAGATTCCGAGTTATGATGTAGGCGCAGTAGATTCCGAGTTATGATGTAGGCGCAGTAGATTCCGAGTTAGATTCCGAGTTATGATGTAGGCGCAGTAGATTCCGAGTTATGATGTAGGCGTAGTAGATTCCGAGTTAGATTCCGAGTTATGATGTAGGCGCAGTAGATTTCGAGTTAGATTCCGAGTTATGATGTAGGCGCAGTAGATTCCGAGTTATGATGTAGGCGCAGTAGATTCCGAGTTATGATGTAGGCGCAGTAGATTCCGAGTTATGATGTAGGCGCAGTAGATTCCGAGTTATGATGTAGGCGCAGTAGATTCCGAGTTATGATGTAGGCGCAGTAGATTCCGAGTTAGATTCCGAGTTATGATGTAGGCGCAGTAGATTCCGAGTTATGATGTAGGCGTAGTAGATTCCGAGTTAGATTCCGAGTTATGATGTAGGCGCAGTAGATTTCGAGTTAGATTCCGAGTTATGATGTAGGCGCAGTAGATTCCGAGTTATGATGTAGGCGCAGTAGATTCCGAGTTATGTTGTAGGCGCAGTAGATTCCGAGTTATGATGTAGGCGCAGTAGATTCCGAGTTAGATTCCGAGTTATGATGTAGGCGCAGTAGATTCCGAGTTATGATGTAGGCGCAGTAGATTCCGAGTTAGATTCCGAGTTATGATGTAGGCGCAGTAGATTTCGAGTTAGATTCCGAGTTATGATGTAGGCGCAGTAGATTCTGAGTTATGATGTAGGCGCAGTAGATTCCGAGTTATGATGTAGGCACAGTAGATTCCGAGTTATGATGTAGGCGCAGTAGATTCCGGGTTAGATTCCGAGTTATGATGTAGGCGCAGTAGATTCCGAGTTATGATGTAGGCGCAGTAGATTCAGGGTTAGATTCCGAGTTATGATGTAGGCGCAGTAGATTCCGAGTTAGATTCCGAATTATGATGTAGGCGCAGTAGATTCCGAGTTATGATGTAGGCGCAGTAGATTCCGAGTTATGTTGTAGGCGCAGTAGATTCCGAGTTAGATTCCGAGTTATGATGTAGGCGCAGTAGATTCCGAGTTAGATTCCGAGTTATGATGTAGGCGCAGTAGATTCCGAGTTAGATTCTGAGTTATGATGTAGGCGCAGTAGATTCCGAGTTATGATGTAGGCGCAGTAGATTCCGAGTTAGATTCCGAGTTATGATGTAGGCGCAGTAGATTCCGAGTTAGATTCCGAGTTATGATGTAGGCGCAGTAGATTCCGAGTTATGATGTAGGCGCAGAAGATTCCGAGTTAGATTCCGAGTTATGATGTAGGCGCAGTAGATTCCGAGTTAGATTCCGAGTTATGATGCAGGCGCAGTAGATTCCGAGTTAGATTCCGAGTTATGATGTAGGCGCAGTAGATTCCGAGTTATGATGTAGGCGCAGTAGATTCCGAGTTATGATGTAGGCGCAGTAGATTCCGAGTTAGATTCCGAGTTATGTTGTAGGCGCAGTAGATTCCGAGTTAGATTCCGAGTTATGATGTAGGCGCAGTAGATTCCGAGTTAGATTCCGAGTTATGATGTAGGCGCAGTAGATTCCGAGTTAGATTCCGAGTTATGATGTCGGCACAGTAGATTCCGAGTTAAGATGTAGGCGCAGTAGATTCCGAGTTAGATTCCGAGTTATGATGTAGGCGCAGTAGATTCCGAGTTAGATTCCGAGTTATGATGTAGGCGCAGTAGATTCCGAGTTATGATGTAGGCGCAGTAGATTCCGAGTTAGATTCCGAGTTATGATGTAGGCGCAGTAGATTCCGAGTTAGATTCCGAGTTATGATGTAGGCGCAGTAGATTCCGAGTTATGATGTAGGCGCAGTAGATTCCTAGTTATGATGTAGGCGCAGTAGATTCCGAGTTAGATTCCGAGTTATGATGTAGGCGCAGTAGATTCCGAGTTAGATTCCGAGTTATGATGTAGGCGCAGTAGATTCCGAGTTATGATGTAGGCGCAGTAGATTCCTAGTTATGATGTAGGCGCAGTAGATTCCGAGTTAGATTCCGAGTTATGATGTAGGCGCAGTAGATTCCGAGTTAGATTCCGAGTTATGATGTAGGCGCAGTAGATTCCGAGTTAGATTCCGAGTTATGATGTAGGCGCAGTAGATTCCGAGTTATGATGTAGGCGCAGTAGATTCCGAGTTATGATGTAGGCGCAGTAGATTCCGAGTTATGATGTAGGCGCAGTAGATTCCGAGTTATGATGTAGGCGCAGTAGATTCCGGGTTAGATTCCGAGTTATGATGTAGGCGCAGTAGATTCCGAGTTATGATGTAGGCGCAGTAGATTCAGGGTTAGATTCCGAGTTATGATGTAGGCGCAGTAGATTCCGAGTTAGATTCCGAATTATGATGTAGGCGCAGTAGATTCCGAGTTATGATGTAGGCGCAGTAGATTCCGAGTTATGATGTAGGCGCAGTAGATTCCGAGTTAGATTCCGAGTTATGATGTAGGCGCAGTAGATTCCGAGTTAGATTCCGAGTTATGATGTAGGCGCAGTAGATTCCGAGTTAGATTCTGAGTTATGATGTAGGCGCAGTAGATTCCGAGTTATGATGTAGGCGCAGTAGATTCCGAGTTAGATTCCGAGTTATGATGTAGGCGCAGTAGATTCCGAGTTATGATGTAGGCGCAGTAGATTCCGAGTTAGATTCCGAGTTATGATGTAGGCGCAGTAGATTCCGAGTTAGATTCCGAGTTATGATGTAGGCGCAGTAGATTCCGAGTTAGATTCTGAGTTATGATGTAGGCGCAGTAGATTCCGAGTTATGATGTAGGCGCAGTAGATTCCGAGTTAGATTCCGAGTTATGATGTAGGCGCAGTAGATTCCGAGTTAGATTCCGAGTTATGATGTAGGCGCAGTAGATTCCGAGTTATGATGTAGGCGCAGTAGATTCCGAGTTATGATGTAGGCGCAGTAGATTCCGAGTTATGATGTAGGCGCAGTAGATTCCGAGTTATGATGTAGGCGCAGTAGATTCCGAGTTAGATTCCGAGTTATGATGTAGGCGCAGTAGATTCCGAGTTATGATGTAGGCGTAGTAGATTCCGAGTTAGATTCCGAGTTATGATGTAGGCGCAGTAGATTTCGAGTTATGATGTAGGCGCAGTAGATTCCGAGTTATGATGTAGGCGCAGTAGATTCCGAGTTATGATGTAGGCGCAGTAGATTCCGAGTTATGATGTAGGCGCAGTAGATTCCGAGTTATGATGTAGGCGCAGTAGATTCCGAGTTATGATGTAGGCGCAGTAGATTCCGAGTTATGATGTAGGCGCAGTAGATTCCGAGTTATGATGTAGGCGCAGTAGATTCCGAGTTAGATTCCGAGTTATGATGTAGGCGCAGTAGATTCCGAGTTAGATTCCGAGTTATGATGTAGGCGCGGTAGATTCCGAGTTAGATTCCGAGTTATGATGTAGGCGCAGTAGATTCCGAGTTATGATGTAGGCGCAGTAGATTCCGAGTTATGATGTAGGCGCAGTAGATTCCGAGTTATGATGTAGGCGCAGTAGATTCCGAGTTATGATGTAGGCGCAGTAGATTCCGAGTTATGATGTAGGCGCAGTAGATTCCGAGTTATGATGTAGGCGCAGTAGATTCCGAGTTATGATGTAGGCGCAGTAGATTCCGAGTTAGATTCCGAGTTATGATGTAGGCGCAGTAGATTCCGAGTTATGATGTAGGCGTAGTAGATTCCGAGTTAGATTCCGAGTTATGATGTAGGCGCAGTAGATTTCGAGTTAGATTCCGAGTTATGATGTAGGCGCAGTAGATTCCGAGTTATGATGTAGGCGCAGTAGATTCCGAGTTATGATGTAGGCGCAGTAGATTCCGAGTTATGATGTAGGCGCAGTAGATTCCGAGTTATGATGTAGGCGCAGTAGATTCCGAGTTATGATGTAGGCGCAGTAGATTCCGAGTTAGATTCCGAGTTATGATGTAGGCGCAGTAGATTCCGAGTTATGATGTAGGCGTAGTAGATTCCGAGTTAGATTCCGAGTTATGATGTAGGCGCAGTAGATTTCGAGTTAGATTCCGAGTTATGATGTAGGCGCAGTAGATTCCGAGTTATGATGTAGGCGCAGTAGATTCCGAGTTATGTTGTAGGCGCAGTAGATTCCGAGTTATGATGTAGGCGCAGTAGATTCCGAGTTAGATTCCGAGTTATGATGTAGGCGCAGTAGATTCCGAGTTATGATGTAGGCGCAGTAGATTCCGAGTTAGATTCCGAGTTATGATGTAGGCGCAGTAGATTTCGAGTTAGATTCCGAGTTATGATGTAGGCGCAGTAGATTCTGAGTTATGATGTAGGCGCAGTAGATTCCGAGTTATGATGTAGGCACAGTAGATTCCGAGTTATGATGTAGGCGCAGTAGATTCCGGGTTAGATTCCGAGTTATGATGTAGGCGCAGTAGATTCCGAGTTATGATGTAGGCGCAGTAGATTCAGGGTTAGATTCCGAGTTATGATGTAGGCGCAGTAGATTCCGAGTTAGATTCCGAATTATGATGTAGGCGCAGTAGATTCCGAGTTATGATGTAGGCGCAGTAGATTCCGAGTTATGTTGTAGGCGCAGTAGATTCCGAGTTAGATTCCGAGTTATGATGTAGGCGCAGTAGATTCCGAGTTAGATTCCGAGTTATGATGTAGGCGCAGTAGATTCCGAGTTAGATTCTGAGTTATGATGTAGGCGCAGTAGATTCCGAGTTATGATGTAGGCGCAGTAGATTCCGAGTTAGATTCCGAGTTATGATGTAGGCGCAGTAGATTCCGAGTTAGATTCCGAGTTATGATGTAGGCGCAGTAGATTCCGAGTTATGATGTAGGCGCAGAAGATTCCGAGTTAGATTCCGAGTTATGATGTAGGCGCAGTAGATTCCGAGTTAGATTCCGAGTTATGATGCAGGCGCAGTAGATTCCGAGTTAGATTCCGAGTTATGATGTAGGCGCAGTAGATTCCGAGTTATGATGTAGGCGCAGTAGATTCCGAGTTATGATGTAGGCGCAGTAGATTCCGAGTTAGATTCCGAGTTATGTTGTAGGCGCAGTAGATTCCGAGTTAGATTCCGAGTTATGATGTAGGCGCAGTAGATTCCGAGTTAGATTCCGAGTTATGATGTAGGCGCAGTAGATTCCGAGTTAGATTCCGAGTTATGATGTCGGCACAGTAGATTCCGAGTTAAGATGTAGGCGCAGTAGATTCCGAGTTAGATTCCGAGTTATGATGTAGGCGCAGTAGATTCCGAGTTAGATTCCGAGTTATGATGTAGGCGCAGTAGATTCCGAGTTATGATGTAGGCGCAGTAGATTCCGAGTTAGATTCCGAGTTATGATGTAGGCGCAGTAGATTCCGAGTTAGATTCCGAGTTATGATGTAGGCGCAGTAGATTCCGAGTTATGATGTAGGCGCAGTAGATTCCTAGTTATGATGTAGGCGCAGTAGATTCCGAGTTAGATTCCGAGTTATGATGTAGGCGCAGTAGATTCCGAGTTAGATTCCGAGTTATGATGTAGGCGCAGTAGATTCCGAGTTATGATGTAGGCGCAGTAGATTCCTAGTTATGATGTAGGCGCAGTAGATTCCGAGTTAGATTCCGAGTTATGATGTAGGCGCAGTAGATTCCGAGTTAGATTCCGAGTTATGATGTAGGCGCAGTAGATTCCGAGTTAGATTCCGAGTTATGATGTAGGCGCAGTAGATTCCGAGTTATGATGTAGGCGCAGTAGATTCCGAGTTATGATGTAGGCGCAGTAGATTCCGAGTTATGATGTAGGCGCAGTAGATTCCGAGTTATGATTTAGGCGCAGTAGATTCCGGGTTAGATTCCGAGTTATGATGTAGGCGCAGTAGATTCCGAGTTATGATGTAGGCGCAGTAGATTCAGGGTTAGATTCCGAGTTATGATGTAGGCGCAGTAGATTCCGAGTTAGATTCCGAATTATGATGTAGGCGCAGTAGATTCCGAGTTATGATGTAGGCGCAGTAGATTCCGAGTTATGATGTAGGCGCAGTAGATTCCGAGTTAGATTCCGAGTTATGATGTAGGCGCAGTAGATTCCGAGTTAGATTCCGAGTTATGATGTAGGCGCAGTAGATTCCGAGTTAGATTCTGAGTTATGATGTAGGCGCAGTAGATTCCGAGTTATGATGTAGGCGCAGTAGATTCCGAGTTAGATTCCGAGTTATGATGTAGGCGCAGTAGATTCCGAGTTAGATTCCGAGTTATGATGTAGGCGCAGTAGATTCCGAGTTATGATGTAGGCGCAGTAGATTCCGAGTTATGATGTAGGCGCAGTAGATTCCGAGTTATGATGTAGGCGCAGTAGATTCCGAGTTAGATTCCGAGTTATGATGTAGGCGCAGTAGATTCCGAGTTATGATGTAGGCGTAGTAGATTCCGAGTTAGATTCCGAGTTATGATGTAGGCGCAGTAGATTTCGAGTTAGATTCCGAGTTATGATGTAGGCGCAGTAGATTCCGAGTTATGATGTAGGCGCAGTAGATTCCGAGTTAGATTCCGAGTTATGATGTAGGCGCAGTAGATTCCGAGTTATGATGTAGGCGTAGTAGATTCCGAGTTAGATTCCGAGTTATGATGTAGGCGCAGTAGATTTCGAGTTAGATTCCGAGTTATGATGTAGGCGCAGTAGATTCCGAGTTATGATGTAGGCGCAGTAGATTCCGAGTTATGATGTAGGCGCAGTAGATTCCGAGTTATGATGTAGGCGCAGTAGATTCCGAGTTATGATGTAGGCGCAGTAGATTCCGAGTTATGATGTAGGCGCAGTAGATTCGGAGTTATGATGTAGGCGCAGTAGATTCCTAGTTATGATGTAGGCGCAGTAGATTCCGAGTTAGATTCCGAGTTATGATGTAGGCGCAGTAGATTCCGAGTTAGATTCCGAGTTATGATGTAGGCGCGGTAGATTCCGAGTTAGATTCCGAGTTATGATGTAGGCGCAGTAGATTCCGAGTTATGATGTAGGCGCAGTAGATTCCGAGTTATGATGTAGGCGCAGTAGATTCCGAGTTATGATGTAGGCGCAGTAGATTCCGAGTTATGATGTAGGCGCAGTAGATTCCGAGTTATGATGTAGGCGCAGTAGATTCCGAGTTAGATTCCGAGTTATGATGTAGGCGCAGTAGATTCCGAGTTATGATGTAGGCGTAGTAGATTCCGAGTTAGATTCCGAGTTATGATGTAGGCGCAGTAGATTTCGAGTTAGATTCCGAGTTATGATGTAGGCGCAGTAGATTCCGAGTTATGATGTAGGCGCAGTAGATTCCGAGTTATGATGTAGGCGCAGTAGATTCCGAGTTATGATGTAGGCGCAGTAGATTCCGAGTTAGATTCCGAGTTATGATGTAGGCGCAGTAGATTCCGAGTTATGATGTAGTCGCGGTAGATTCCGAGTTAGATTCCGAGTTATGATGTAGGCGCAGTAGATTCCGAGTTATAATGTAGGCGCAGTAGATTCCGAGTTATGATGTAGGCGCAGTAGATTCCGAGTTAGATTCCGAGTTATGATGTAGGCGCAGTAGATTCCGAGTTAGATTCCGAGTTATGATGTAGGCGCAGTAGATTCCGAGTTATGATGTAGTCGCGGTAGATTCCGAGTTAGATTCCGAGTTATGATGTAGGCGCAGTAGATTCCGAGTTATAATGTAGGCGCAGTAGATTCCGAGTTATGATGTAGGCGCAGTAGATTCCGAGTTATGATGTAGGCGCAGTAGATTCCGAGTTATGATGTAGGCGTAGTAGATTCCGGGTTAGATTCCGAGTTATGATGTAGGCGCAGTAGATTCCGAGTTATGATGTAGGCGCAGTAGATTCAGGGTTAGATTCCGAGTTATGATGTAGGCGCAGTAGATTCCGAGTTAGATTCCGAATTATGATGTAGGCGCAGTAGATTCCGAGTTATGATGTAGGCGCAGTAGATTCCGAGTTATGATGTAGGCGCAGTAGATTCCGAGTTAGATTCCGAGTTATGATGTAGGCGCAGTAGATTCCGAGTTAGATTCCGAGTTATGATGTAGGCGCAGTAGATTCCGAGTTAGATTCTGAGTTATGATGTAGGCGCAGTAGATTCCGAGTTATGATGTAGGCGCAGTAGATTCCGAGTTAGATTCCGAGTTATGATGTAGGCGCAGTAGATTCCGAGTTAGATTCCGAGTTATGATGTAGGCGCAGTAGATTCCGAGTTATGATGTAGGCGCAGTAGATTCCGAGTTATGATGTAGGCGCAGTAGATTCCGAGTTATGATGTAGGCGCAGTAGATTCCGAGTTAGATTCCGAGTTATGATGTAGGCGCAGTAGATTCCGAGTTATGATGTAGGCGTAGTAGATTCCGAGTTAGATTCCGAGTTATGATGTAGGCGCAGTAGATTTCGAGTTAGATTCCGAGTTATGATGTAGGCGCAGTAGATTCCGAGTTATGATGTAGGCGCAGTAGATTCCGAGTTATGATGTAGGCGCAGTAGATTCCGAGTTATGATGTAGGCGCAGTAGATTCCGAGTTATGATGTAGGCGCAGTAGATTCCGAGTTATGATGTAGGCGCAGTAGATTCCGAGTTATGATGTAGGCGCAGTAGATTCCGAGTTATGATGTAGGCGCAGTAGATTCCGAGTTAGATTCCGAGTTATGATGTAGGCGCAGTAGATTCCGAGTTAGATTCCGAGTTATGATGTAGGCGCAGTAGATTCCGAGTTAGATTCCGAGTTATGATGTAGGCGCAGTAGATTCCGAGTTATGATGTAGGCGCAGTAGATTCCGAGTTCTGATGTAGGCGCAGTAGATTCCGAGTTAGATTCCGAGTTATGATGTAGGCGCAGTAGATTCCGAGTTATGATGTAGGCGCAGTAGATTCCGAGTTATGATGTAGGCGCAGTAGATTCCGAGTTATGATGTAGGCGCAGTAGATTCCGAGTTAGATTCCGAGTTATGATGTAGGCGCAGTAGATTCCGAGTTATGATGTAGGCGTAGTAGATTCCGGGTTAGATTCCGAGTTATGATGTAGGCGCAGTAGATTCCGAGTTATGATGTAGGCGCAGTAGATTCAGGGTTAGATTCCGAGTTATGATGTAGGCGCAGTAGATTCCGAGTTAGATTCCGAATTATGATGTAGGCGCAGTAGATTCCGAGTTATGATGTAGGCGCAGTAGATTCCGAGTTATGATGTAGGCGCAGTAGATTCCGAGTTAGATTCCGAGTTATGATGTAGGCGCAGTAGATTCCGAGTTAGATTCCGAGTTATGATGTAGGCGCAGTAGATTCCGAGTTAGATTCTGAGTTATGATGTAGGCGCAGTAGATTCCGAGTTATGATGTAGGCGCAGTAGATTCCGAGTTAGATTCCGAGTTATGATGTAGGCGCAGTAGATTCCGAGTTAGATTCCGAGTTATGATGTAGGCGCAGTAGATTCCTAGTTATGATGTAGGCGCAGTAGATTCCGAGTTATGATGTAGGCGCAGTAGATTCCGAGTTAGATTCCGAGTTATGATGTAGGCGCAGTAGATTCCGAGTTATGATGTAGGCGTAGTAGATTCCGAGTTAGATTCCGAGTTATGATGTAGGCGCAGTAGATTTCGAGTTAGATTCCGAGTTATGATGTAGGCGCAGTAGATTCCGAGTTATGATGTAGGCGCAGTAGATTCCGAGTTATGATGTAGGCGCAGTAGATTCCGAGTTATGATGTAGGCGCAGTAGATTCCGAGTTATGATGTAGGCGCAGTAGATTCCGAGTTATGATGTAGGCGCAGTAGATTCCGAGTTATGATGTAGGCGCAGTAGATTCCGAGTTATGATGTAGGCGCAGTAGATTCCGAGTTATGATGTAGGCGCAGTAGATTCCGAGTTAGATTCCGAGTTATGATGTAGGCGCAGTAGATTCCGAGTTAGATTCCGAGTTATGATGTAGGCGCAGTAGATTCCGAGTTATGATGTAGGCGCAGTAGATTCCGAGTTCTGATGTAGGCGCAGTAGATTCCGAGTTAGATTCCGAGTTATGATGTAGGCGCAGTAGATTCCGAGTTATGATGTAGGCGCAGTAGATTCCGAGTTATGATGTAGGCGCAGTAGATTCCGAGTTATGATGTAGGCGCAGTAGATTCCGAGTTAGATTCCGAGTTATGATGTAGGCGCAGTAGATTCCGAGTTATGATGTAGGCGTAGTAGATTCCGAGTTAGATTCCGAGTTATGATGTAGGCGCAGTAGATTTCGAGTTAGATTCCGAGTTATGATGTAGGCGCAGTAGATTCCGAGTTATGATGTAGGCGCAGTAGATTCCGAGTTATGATGTAGGCGCAGTAGATTCCGAGTTATGATGTAGGCGCAGTAGATTCCGAGTTATGATGTAGGCGCAGTAGATTCCGAGTTATGATGTAGGCGCAGTAGATTCCGAGTTAGATTCCGAGTTATGATGTAGGCGCAGTAGATTCCGAGTTATGATGTAGGCGTAGTAGATTCCGAGTTAGATTCCGAGTTATGATGTAGGCGCAGTAGATTTCGAGTTAGATTCCGAGTTATGATGTAGGCGCAGTAGATTCCGAGTTATGATGTAGGCGCAGTAGATTCCGAGTTATGTTGTAGGCGCAGTAGATTCCGAGTTATGATGTAGGCGCAGTAGATTCCGAGTTAGATTCCGAGTTATGATGTAGGCGCAGTAGATTCCGAGTTATGATGTAGGCGCAGTAGATTCCGAGTTAGATTCCGAGTTATGATGTAGGCGCAGTAGATTTCGAGTTAGATTCCGAGTTATGATGTAGGCGCAGTAGATTCTGAGTTATGATGTAGGCGCAGTAGATTCCGAGTTATGATGTAGGCACAGTAGATTCCGAGTTATGATGTAGGCGCAGTAGATTCCGGGTTAGATTCCGAGTTATGATGTAGGCGCAGTAGATTCCGAGTTATGATGTAGGCGCAGTAGATTCAGGGTTAGATTCCGAGTTATGATGTAGGCGCAGTAGATTCCGAGTTAGATTCCGAATTATGATGTAGGCGCAGTAGATTCCGAGTTATGATGTAGGCGCAGTAGATTCCGAGTTATGTTGTAGGCGCAGTAGATTCCGAGTTAGATTCCGAGTTATGATGTAGGCGCAGTAGATTCCGAGTTAGATTCCGAGTTATGATGTAGGCGCAGAAGATTCCGAGTTAGATTCTGAGTTATGATGTAGGCGCAGTAGATTCCGAGTTATGATGTAGGCGCAGTAGATTCCGAGTTAGATTCCGAGTTATGATGTAGGCGCAGTAGATTCCGAGTTAGATTCCGAGTTATGATGTAGGCGCAGTAGATTCCGAGTTATGATGTAGGCGCAGAAGATTCCGAGTTAGATTCCGAGTTATGATGTAGGCGCAGTAGATTCCGAGTTAGATTCCGAGTTATGATGCAGGCGCAGTAGATTCCGAGTTAGATTCCGAGTTATGATGTAGGCGCAGTAGATTCCGAGTTATGATGTAGGCGCAGTAGATTCCGAGTTATGATGTAGGCGCAGTAGATTCCGAGTTAGATTCCGAGTTATGTTGTAGGCGCAGTAGATTCCGAGTTAGATTCCGAGTTATGATGTAGGCGCAGTAGATTCCGAGTTAGATTCCGAGTTATGATGTAGGCGCAGTAGATTCCGAGTTAGATTCCGAGTTATGATGTCGGCACAGTAGATTCCGAGTTAAGATGTAGGCGCAGTAGATTCCGAGTTAGATTCCGAGTTATGATGTAGGCGCAGTAGATTCCGAGTTAGATTCCGAGTTATGATGTAGGCGCAGTAGATTCCGAGTTATGATGTAGGCGCAGTAGATTCCGAGTTAGATTCCGAGTTATGATGTAGGCGCAGTAGATTCCGAGTTAGATTCCGAGTTATGATGTAGGCGCAGTAGATTCCGAGTTATGATGTAGGCGCAGTAGATTCCTAGTTATGATGTAGGCGCAGTAGATTCCGAGTTAGATTCCGAGTTATGATGTAGGCGCAGTAGATTCCGAGTTAGATTCCGAGTTATGATGTAGGCGCAGTAGATTCCGAGTTATGATGTAGGCGCAGTAGATTCCTAGTTATGATGTAGGCGCAGTAGATTCCGAGTTAGATTCCGAGTTATGATGTAGGCGCAGTAGATTCCGAGTTAGATTCCGAGTTATGATGTAGGCGCAGTAGATTCCGAGTTAGATTCCGAGTTATGATGTAGGCGCAGTAGATTCCGAGTTATGATGTAGGCGCAGTAGATTCCGAGTTATGATGTAGGCGCAGTAGATTCCGAGTTATGATGTAGGCGCAGTAGATTCCGAGTTATGATGTAGGCGCAGTAGATTCCGGGTTAGATTCCGAGTTATGATGTAGGCGCAGTAGATTCCGAGTTATGATGTAGGCGCAGTAGATTCAGGGTTAGATTCCGAGTTATGATGTAGGCGCAGTAGATTCCGAGTTAGATTCCGAATTATGATGTAGGCGCAGTAGATTCCGAGTTATGATGTAGGCGCAGTAGATTCCGAGTTATGATGTAGGCGCAGTAGATTCCGAGTTAGATTCCGAGTTATGATGTAGGCGCAGTAGATTCCGAGTTAGATTCCGAGTTATGATGTAGGCGCAGTAGATTCCGAGTTAGATTCTGAGTTATGATGTAGGCGCAGTAGATTCCGAGTTATGATGTAGGCGCAGTAGATTCCGAGTTAGATTCCGAGTTATGATGTAGGCGCAGTAGATTCCGAGTTAGATTCCGAGTTATGATGTAGGCGCAGTAGATTCCGAGTTATGATGTAGGCGCAGTAGATTCCGAGTTATGATGTAGGCGCAGTAGATTCCGAGTTATGATGTAGGCGCAGTAGATTCCGAGTTATGATGTAGGCGCAGTAGATTCCGAGTTAGATTCCGAGTTATGATGTAGGCGCAGTAGATTCCGAGTTATGATGTAGGCGTAGTAGATTCCGAGTTAGATTCCGAGTTATGATGTAGGCGCAGTAGATTTCGAGTTAGATTCCGAGTTATGATGTAGGCGCAGTAGATTCCGAGTTATGATGTAGGCGCAGTAGATTCCGAGTTAGATTCCGAGTTATGATGTAGGCGCAGTAGATTCCGAGTTATGATGTAGGCGTAGTAGATTCCGAGTTAGATTCCGAGTTATGATGTAGGCGCAGTAGATTTCGAGTTAGATTCCGAGTTATGATGTAGGCGCAGTAGATTCCGAGTTATGATGTAGGCGCAGTAGATTCCGAGTTATGATGTAGGCGCAGTAGATTCCGAGTTATGATGTAGGCGCAGTAGATTCCGAGTTAGATTCTGAGTTATGATGTAGGCGCAGTAGATTCCGAGTTATGATGTAGGCGCAGTAGATTCCGAGTTAGATTCCGAGTTATGATGTAGGCGCAGTAGATTCCGAGTTAGATTCCGAGTTATGATGTAGGCGCAGTAGATTCCGAGTTATGATGTAGGCGCAGTAGATTCCGAGTTATGATGTAGGCGCAGTAGATTCCGAGTTATGATGTAGGCGCAGTAGATTCCGAGTTAGATTCCGAGTTATGATGTAGGCGCAGTAGATTCCGAGTTATGATGTAGGCGTAGTAGATTCCGAGTTAGATTCCGAGTTATGATGTAGGCGCAGTAGATTTCGAGTTAGATTCCGAGTTATGATGTAGGCGCAGTAGATTCCGAGTTATGATGTAGGCGCAGTAGATTCCGAGTTATGATGTAGGCGCAGTAGATTCCGAGTTATGATGTAGGCGCAGTAGATTCCGAGTTATGATGTAGGCGCAGTAGATTCCGAGTTATGATGTAGGCGCAGAAGATTCCGAGTTAGATTCCGAGTTATGATGTAGGCGCAGTAGATTCCGAGTTAGATTCCGAGTTATGATGCAGGCGCAGTAGATTCCGAGTTAGATTCCGAGTTATGATGTAGGCGCAGTAGATTTCGAGTTAGATTCCGAGTTATGATGTAGGCGCAGTAGATTCCGAGTTATGATGTAGGCGCAGTAGATTCCGAGTTATGATGTAGGCGCAGTAGATTCCGAGTTATGATGTAGGCGCAGTAGATTCCGAGTTATGATGTAGGCGCAGTAGATTCCGAGTTATGATGTAGGCGCAGTAGATTCCGAGTTAGATTCCGAGTTATGATGTAGGCGCAGTAGATTCCGAGTTATGATGTAGGCGTAGTAGATTCCGAGTTAGATTCCGAGTTATGATGTAGGCGCAGTAGATTTCGAGTTAGATTCCGAGTTATGATGTAGGCGCAGTAGATTCCGAGTTATGATGTAGGCGCAGTAGATTCCGAGTTATGTTGTAGGCGCAGTAGATTCCGAGTTATGATGTAGGCGCAGTAGATTCCGAGTTAGATTCCGAGTTATGATGTAGGCGCAGTAGATTCCGAGTTATGATGTAGGTGCAGTAGATTCCGAGTTAGATTCCGAGTTATGATGTAGGCGCAGTAGATTTCGAGTTAGATTCCGAGTTATGATGTAGGCGCAGTAGATTCTGAGTTATGATGTAGGCGCAGTAGATTCCGAGTTATGATGTAGGCACAGTAGATTCCGAGTTATGATGTAGGCGCAGTAGATTCCGGGTTAGATTCCGAGTTATGATGTAGGCGCAGTAGATTCCGAGTTATGATGTAGGCGCAGTAGATTCAGGGTTAGATTCCGAGTTATGATGTAGGCGCAGTAGATTCCGAGTTAGATTCCGAATTATGATGTAGGCGCAGTAGATTCCGAGTTATGATGTAGGCGCAGTAGATTCCGAGTTATGTTGTAGGCGCAGTAGATTCCGAGTTAGATTCCGAGTTATGATGTAGGCGCAGTAGATTCCGAGTTAGATTCCGAGTTATGATGTAGGCACAGTAGATTCCGAGTTAGATTCTGAGTTATGATGTAGGCGCAGTAGATTCCGAGTTATGATGTAGGCGCAGTAGATTCCGAGTTAGATTCCGAGTTATGATGTAGGCGCAGTAGATTCCGAGTTAGATTCCGAGTTATGATGTAGGCGCAGTAGATTCCGAGTTATGATGTAGGCGCAGAAGATTCCGAGTTAGATTCCGAGTTATGATGTAGGCGCAGTAGATTCCGAGTTAGATTCCGAGTTATGATGCAGGCGCAGTAGATTCCGAGTTAGATTCCGAGTTATGATGTAGGCGCAGTAGATTCCGAGTTATGATGTAGGCGCAGTAGATTCCGAGTTATGATGTAGGCGCAGTAGATTCCGAGTTAGATTCCGAGTTATGTTGTAGGCGCAGTAGATTCCGAGTTAGATTCCGAGTTATGATGTAGGTGCAGTAGATTCCGAGTTAGATTCCGAGTTATGATGTAGGCGCAGTAGATTCCGAGTTAGATTCCGAGTTATGATGTCGGCACAGTAGATTCCGAGTTAAGATGTAGGCGCAGTAGATTCCGAGTTAGATTCCGAGTTATGATGTAGGCGCAGTAGATTCCGAGTTAGATTCCGAGTTATGATGTAGGCGCAGTAGATTCCGAGTTATGATGTAGGCGCAGTAGATTCCGAGTTAGATTCCGAGTTATGATGTAGGCGCAGTAGATTCCGAGTTAGATTCCGAGTTATGATGTAGGCGCAGTAGATTCCGAGTTATGATGTAGGCGCAGTAGATTCCTAGTTATGATGTAGGCGCAGTAGATTCCGAGTTAGATTCCGAGTTATGATGTAGGCGCAGTAGATTCCGAATTAGATTCCGAGTTATGATGTAGGCGCAGTAGATTCCGAGTTATGATGTAGGCGCAGTAGATTCCTAGTTATGATGTAGGCGCAGTAGATTCCGAGTTAGATTCCGAGTTATGATGTAGGCGCAGTAGATTCCGAGTTAGATTCCGAGTTATGATGTAGGCGCAGTAGATTCCGAGTTAGATTCCGAGTTATGATGTAGGCGCAGTAGATTCCGAGTTATGATGTAGGCGCAGTAGATTCCGAGTTATGATGTAGGCGCAGTAGATTCCGAGTTATGATGTAGGCGCAGTAGATTCCGGGTTAGATTCCGAGTTATGATGTAGGCGCAGTAGATTCCGAGTTATGATGTAGGCGCAGTAGATTCAGGGTTAGATTCCGAGTTATGATGTAGGCGCAGTAGATTCCGAGTTAGATTCCGAATTATGATGTAGGCGCAGTAGATTCCGAGTTATGATGTAGGCGCAGTAGATTCCGAGTTATGATGTAGGCGCAGTAGATTCCGAGTTAGATTCCGAGTTATGATGTAGGCGCAGTAGATTCCGAGTTAGATTCCGAGTTATGATGTAGGCGCAGTAGATTCCGAGTTAGATTCTGAGTTATGATGTAGGCGCAGTAGATTCCGAGTTATGATGTAGGCGTAGTAGATTCCGAGTTAGATTCCGAGTTATGATGTAGGCGCAGTAGATTTCGAGTTAGATTCCGAGTTATGATGTAGGCGCAGTAGATTCCGAGTTATGATGTAGGCGCAGTAGATTCCGAGTTAGATTCCGAGTTATGATGTAGGCGCAGTAGATTCCGAGTTATGATGTAGGCGTAGTAGATTCCGAGTTAGATTCCGAGTTATGATGTAGGCGCAGTAGATTTCGAGTTAGATTCCGAGTTATGATGTAGGCGCAGTAGATTCCGAGTTATGATGTAGGCGCAGTAGATTCCGAGTTATGATGTAGGCGCAGTAGATTCCGAGTTATGATGTAGGCGCAGTAGATTCCGAGTTATGATGTAGGCGCAGTAGATTCCGAGTTATGATGTAGGCGCAGTAGATTCCGAGTTATGATGTAGGCGCAGTAGATTCCTAGTTATGATGTAGGCGCAGTAGATTCCGAGTTAGATTCCGAGTTATGATGTAGGCGCAGTAGATTCCGAGTTAGATTCCGAGTTATGATGTAGGCGCGGTAGATTCCGAGTTAGATTCCGAGTTATGATGTAGGCGCAGTAGATTCCGAGTTATGATGTAGGCGCAGTAGATTCCGAGTTATGATGTAGGCGCAGTAGATTCCGAGTTATGATGTAGGCGCAGTAGATTCCGAGTTATGATGTAGGCGCAGTAGATTCCGAGTTATGATGTAGGCGCAGTAGATTCCGAGTTAGATTCCGAGTTATGATGTAGGCGCAGTAGATTCCGAGTTATGATGTAGGCGTAGTAGATTCCGAGTTAGATTCCGAGTTATGATGTAGGCGCAGTAGATTTCGAGTTAGATTCCGAGTTATGATGTAGGCGCAGTAGATTCCGAGTTATGATGTAGGCGCAGTAGATTCCGAGTTATGATGTAGGCGCAGTAGATTCCGAGTTATGATGTAGGCGCAGTAGATTCCGAGTTAGATTCCGAGTTATGATGTAGGCGCAGTAGATTCCGAGTTATGATGTAGTCGCGGTAGATTCCGAGTTAGATTCCGAGTTATGATGTAGGCGCAGTAGATTCCGAGTTATAATGTAGGCGCAGTAGATTCCGAGTTATGATGTAGGCGCAGTAGATTTTGAGTTAGATTCCGAGTTATGATGTAGGCGCAGTAGATTCCGAGTTAGATTCCGAGTTATGATGTAGGCGCAGTAGATTCCGAGTTATGATGTAGTCGCGGTAGATTCCGAGTTAGATTCCGAGTTATGATGTAGGCGCAGTAGATTCCGAGTTATAATGTAGGCGCAGTAGATTCCGAGTTATGATGTAGGCGCAGTAGATTCCGAGTTATGATGTAGGCGCAGTAGATTCCGAGTTATGATGTAGGCGTAGTAGATTCCGGGTTAGATTCCGAGTTATGATGTAGGCGCAGTAGATTCCGAGTTATGATGTAGGCGCAGTAGATTCAGGGTTAGATTCCGAGTTATGATGTAGGCGCAGTAGATTCCGAGTTAGATTCCGAATTATGATGTAGGCGCAGTAGATTCCGAGTTATGATGTAGGCGCAGTAGATTCCGAGTTATGATGTAGGCGCAGTAGATTCCGAGTTAGATTCCGAGTTATGATGTAGGCGCAGTAGATTCCGAGTTAGATTCCGAGTTATGATGTAGGCGCAGTAGATTCCGAGTTAGATTCTGAGTTATGATGTAGGCGCAGTAGATTCCGAGTTATGATGTAGGCGCAGTAGATTCCGAGTTAGATTCCGAGTTATGATGTAGGCGCAGTAGATTCCGAGTTAGATTCCGAGTTATGATGTAGGCGCAGTAGATTCCGAGTTATGATGTAGGCGCAGTAGATTCCGAGTTATGATGTAGGCGCAGTAGATTCCGAGTTATGATGTAGGCGCAGTAGATTCCGAGTTATGATGTAGGCGCAGTAGATTCCGAGTTAGATTCCGAGTTATGATGTAGGCGCAGTAGATTCCGAGTTATGATGTAGGCGTAGTAGATTCCGAGTTAGATTCCGAGTTATGATGTAGGCGCAGTAGATTTCGAGTTAGATTCCGAGTTATGATGTAGGCGCAGTAGATTCCGAGTTATGATGTAGGCGCAGTAGATTCCGATTTATGATGTAGGCGCAGTAGATTCCGAGTTATGATGTAGGCGCAGTAGATTCCGAGTTATGATGTAGGCGCAGTAGATTCCGAGTTATGATGTAGGCGCAGTAGATTCCGAGTTATGATGTAGGCGCAGTAGATTCCGAGTTATGATGTAGGCGCAGTAGATTCCGAGTTATGATGTAGGCGCAGTAGATTCCGAGTTAGATTCCGAGTTATGATGTAGGCGCAGTAGATTCCGAGTTAGATTCCGAGTTATGATGTAGGCGCAGTAGATTCCGAGTTAGATTCCGAGTTATGATGTAGGCGCAGTAGATTCCGAGTTATGATGTAGGCGCAGTAGATTCCGAGTTCTGATGTAGGCGCAGTAGATTCCGAGTTAGATTCCGAGTTATGATGTAGGCGCAGTAGATTCCGAGTTATGATGTAGGCGCAGTAGATTCCGAGTTATGATGTAGGCGCAGTAGATTCCGAGTTATGATGTAGGCGCAGTAGATTCCGAGTTAGATTCCGAGTTATGATGTAGGCGCAGTAGATTCCGAGTTATGATGTAGGCGTAGTAGATTCCGAGTTAGATTCCGAGTTATGATGTAGGCGCAGTAGATTTCGAGTTAGATTCCGAGTTATGATGTAGGCGCAGTAGATTCCGAGTTATGATGTAGGCGCAGTAGATTCCGAGTTATGATGTAGGCGCAGTAGATTCCGAGTTATGATGTAGGCGCAGTAGATTCCGAGTTATGATGTAGGCGCAGTAGATTCCGAGTTATGATGTAGGCGCAGTAGATTCCGAGTTATGATGTAGGCGCAGTAGATTCCGAGTTATGATGTAGGCGCAGTAGATTCCGAGTTAGATTCCGAGTTATGATGTAGGCGCAGTAGATTCCGAGTTATGATGTAGGCGTAGTAGATTCCGAGTTAGATTCCGAGTTATGATGTAGGCGCAGTAGATTTCGAGTTAGATTCCGAGTTATGATGTAGGCGCAGAAGATTCCGAGTTATGATGTAGGCGCAGTAGATTCCGAGTTATGTTGTAGGCGCAGTAGATTCCGAGTTATGATGTAGGCGCAGTAGATTCCGAGTTAGATTCCGAGTTATGATGTAGGCGCAGTAGATTCCGAGTTATGATGTAGGCGCAGTAGATTCCGAGTTAGATTCCGAGTTATGATGTAGGCGCAGTAGATTTCGAGTTAGATTCCGAGTTATGATGTAGGCGCAGTAGATTCTGAGTTATGATGTAGGCGCAGTAGATTCCGAGTTATGATGTAGGCACAGTAGATTCCGAGTTATGATGTAGGCGCAGTAGATTCCGGGTTAGATTCCGAGTTATGATGTAGGCGCAGTAGATTCCGAGTTATGATGTAGGCGCAGTAGATTCAGGGTTAGATTCCGAGTTATGATGTAGGCGCAGTAGATTCCGAGTTAGATTCCGAATTATGATGTAGGCGCAGTAGATTCCGAGTTATGATGTAGGCGCAGTAGATTCCGAGTTATGTTGTAGGCGCAGTAGATTCCGAGTTAGATTCCGAGTTATGATGTAGGCGCAGTAGATTCCGAGTTAGATTCCGAGTTATGATGTAGGCGCAGTAGATTCCGAGTTAGATTCTGAGTTATGATGTAGGCGCAGTAGATTCCGAGTTATGATGTAGGCGCAGTAGATTCTGAGTTAGATTCCGAGTTATGATGTAGGCGCAGTAGATTCCGAGTTAGATTCCGAGTTATGATGTAGGCGCAGTAGATTCCGAGTTATGATGTAGGCGCAGAAGATTCCGAGTTAGATTCCGAGTTATGATGTAGGCGCAGTAGATTCCGAGTTAGATTCCGAGTTATGATGCAGGCGCAGTAGATTCCGAGTTAGATTCCGAGTTATGATGTAGGCGCAGTAGATTCCGAGTTATGATGTAGGCGCAGTAGATTCCGAGTTATGATGTAGGCGCAGTAGATTCCGAGTTAGATTCCGAGTTATGTTGTAGGCGCAGTAGATTCCGAGTTAGATTCCGAGTTATGATGTAGGCGCAGTAGATTCCGAGTTAGATTCCGAGTTATGATGTAGGCGCAGTAGATTCCGAGTTAGATTCCGAGTTATGATGTCGGCACAGTAGATTCCGAGTTAAGATGTAGGCGCAGTAGATTCCGAGTTAGATTCCGAGTTATGATGTAGGCGCAGTAGATTCCGAGTTAGATTCCGAGTTATGATGTAGGCGCAGTAGATTCCGAGTTATGATGTAGGCGCAGTAGATTCCGAGTTAGATTCCGAGTTATGATGTAGGCGCAGTAGATTCCGAGTTAGATTCCGAGTTATGATGTAGGCGCAGTAGATTCCGAGTTATGATGTAGGCGCAGTAGATTCCTAGTTATGATGTAGGCGCAGTAGATTCCGAGTTAGATTCCGAGTTATGATGTAGGCGCAGTAGATTCCGAGTTAGATTCCGAGTTATGATGTAGGCGCAGTAGATTCCGAGTTATGATGTAGGCGCAGTAGATTCCTAGTTATGATGTAGGCGCAGTAGATTCCGAGTTAGATTCCGAGTTATGATGTAGGCGCAGTAGATTCCGAGTTAGATTCCGAGTTATGATGTAGGCGCAGTAGATTCCGAGTTAGATTCCGAGTTATGATGTAGGCGCAGTAGATTCCGAGTTATGATGTAGGCGCAGTAGATTCCGAGTTATGATGTAGGCGCAGTAGATTCCGGGTTAGATTCCGAGTTATGATGTAGGCGCAGTAGATTCCGAGTTACGATGTAGGCGCAGTAGATTCAGGGTTAGATTCCGAGTTATGATGTAGGCGCAGTAGATTCCGAGTTAGATTCCGAATTATGATGTAGGCGCAGTAGATTCCGAGTTATGATGTAGGCGCAGTAGATTCCGAGTTATGATGTAGGCGCAGTAGATTCCGAGTTAGATTCCGAGTTATGATGTAGGCGCAGTAGATTCCGAGTTAGATTCCGAGTTATGATGTAGGCGCAGTAGATTCCGAGTTAGATTCTGAGTTATGATGTAGGCGCAGTAGATTCCGAGTTATGATGTAGGCGCAGTAGATTCCGAGTTAGATTCCGAGTTATGATGTAGGCGCAGTAGATTCCGAGTTAGATTCCGAGTTATGATGTAGGCGCAGTAGATTCCGAGTTATGATGTAGGCGCAGTAGATTCCGAGTTATGATGTAGGCGCAGTAGATTCCGAGTTATGATGTAGGCGCAGTAGATTCCGAGTTAGATTCCGAGTTATGATGTAGGCGCAGTAGATTCCGAGTTATGATGTAGGCGTAGTAGATTCCGAGTTAGATTCCGAGTTATGATGTAGGCGCAGTAGATTCCGAGTTATGATGTAGGCGCAGTAGATTCCGAGTTAGATTCCGAGTTATGTTGTAGGCGCAGTAGATTCCGAGTTAGATTCCGAGTTATGATGTAGGCGCAGTAGATTCCGAGTTAGATTCCGAGTTATGATGTAGGCGCAGTAGATTCCGAGTTAGATTCCGAGTTATGATGTCGGCACAGTAGATTCCGAGTTAAGATGTAGGCGCAGTAGATTCCGAGTTAGATTCCGAGTTATGATGTAGGCGCAGTAGATTCCGAGTTAGATTCCGAGTTATGATGTAGGCGCAGTAGATTCCGAGTTATGATGTAGGCGCAGTAGATTCCGAGTTAGATTCCGAGTTATGATGTAGGCGCAGTAGATTCCGAGTTAGATTCCGAGTTATGATGTAGGCGCAGTAGATTCCGAGTTATGATGTAGGCGCAGTAGATTCCTAGTTATGATGTAGGCGCAGTAGATTCCGAGTTAGATTCCGAGTTATGATGTAGGCGCAGTAGATTCCGAGTTAGATTCCGAGTTATGATGTAGGCGCAGTAGATTCCGAGTTATGATGTAGGCGCAGTAGATTCCTAGTTATGATGTAGGCGCAGTAGATTCCGAGTTAGATTCCGAGTTATGATGTAGGCGCAGTAGATTCCGAGTTAGATTCCGAGTTATGATGTAGGCGCAGTAGATTCCGAGTTAGATTCCGAGTTATGATGTAGGCGCAGTAGATTCCGAGTTATGATGTAGGCGCAGTAGATTCCGAGTTATGATGTAGGCGCAGTAGATTCCGAGTTATGATGTAGGCGCAGTAGATTCCGAGTTATGATGTAGGCGCAGTAGATTCCGGGTTAGATTCCGAGTTATGATGTAGGCGCAGTAGATTCCGAGTTATGATGTAGGCGCAGTAGATTCAGGGTTAGATTCCGAGTTATGATGTAGGCGCAGTAGATTCCGAGTTAGATTCCGAATTATGATGTAGGCGCAGTAGATTCCGAGTTATGATGTAGGCGCAGTAGATTCCGAGTTATGATGTAGGCGCAGTAGATTCCGAGTTAGATTCCGAGTTATGATGTAGGCGCAGTAGATTCCGAGTTAGATTCCGAGTTATGATGTAGGCGCAGTAGATTCCGAGTTAGATTCTGAGTTATGATGTAGGCGCAGTAGATTCCGAGTTATGATGTAGGCGCAGTAGATTCCGAGTTAGATTCCGAGTTATGATGTAGGCGCAGTAGATTCCGAGTTAGATTCCGAGTTATGATGTAGGCGCAGTAGATTCCGAGTTATGATGTAGGCGCAGTAGATTCCGAGTTATGATGTAGGCGCAGTAGATTCCGAGTTATGATGTAGGCGCAGTAGATTCCGAGTTAGATTCCGAGTTATGATGTAGGCGCAGTAGATTCCGAGTTATGATGTAGGCGTAGTAGATTCCGAGTTAGATTCCGAGTTATGATGTAGGCGCAGTAGATTTCGAGTTAGATTCCGAGTTATGATGTAGGCGCAGTAGATTCCGAGTTATGATGTAGGCGCAGTAGATTCCGAGTTAGATTCCGAGTTATGATGTAGGCGCAGTAGATTCCGAGTTATGATGTAGGCGTAGTAGATTCCGAGTTAGATTCCGAGTTATGATGTAGGCGCAGTAGATTTCGAGTTAGATTCCGAGTTATGATGTAGGCGCAGTAGATTCCGAGTTATGATGTAGGCGCAGTAGATTCCGAGTTATGATGTAGGCGCAGTAGATTCCGAGTTATGATGTAGGCGCAGTAGATTCCGAGTTATGATGTAGGCGCAGTAGATTCCGAGTTATGATGTAGGCGCAGTAGATTCCGAGTTATGATGTAGGCGCAGTAGATTCCAAGTTATGATGTAGGCGCAGTAGATTCCTAGTTATGATGTAGGCGCAGTAGATTCCGAGTTAGATTCCGAGTTATGATGTAGGCGCAGTAGATTCCGAGTTAGATTCCGAGTTATGATGTAGGCGCGGTAGATTCCGAGTTAGATTCCGAGTTATGATGTAGGCGCAGTAGATTCCGAGTTATGATGTAGGCGCAGTAGATTCCGAGTTATGATGTAGGCGCAGTAGATTCCGAGTTATGATGTAGGCGCAGTAGATTCCGAGTTATGATGTAGGCGCAGTAGATTCCGAGTTATGATGTAGGCGCAGTAGATTCCGAGTTAGATTCCGAGTTATGATGTAGGCGCAGTAGATTCCGAGTTATGATGTAGGCGTAGTAGATTCCGAGTTAGATTCCGAGTTATGATGTAGGCGCAGTAGATTTCGAGTTAGATTCCGAGTTATGATGTAGGCGCAGTAGATTCCGAGTTATGATGTAGGCGCAGTAGATTCCGAGTTATGATGTAGGCGCAGTAGATTCCGAGTTATGATGTAGGCGCAGTAGATTCCGAGTTAGATTCCGAGTTATGATGTAGGCGCAGTAGATTCCGAGTTATGATGTAGTCGCGGTAGATTCCGAGTTAGATTCCGAGTTATGATGTAGGCGCAGTAGATTCCGAGTTATAATGTAGGCGCAGTAGATTCCGAGTTATGATGTAGGCGCAGTAGATTCCGAGTTAGATTCCGAGTTATGATGTAGGCGCAGTAGATTCCGAGTTAGATTCCGAGTTATGATGTAGGCGCAGTAGATTCCGAGTTAGATTCCGAGTTATGATGTAGGCGCAGTAGATTCCGAGTTATGATGTAGGCGCAGTAGATTCCGAGTTAGATTCCGAGTTATGATGTAGGCACAGTAGATTCCGAGTTATGATGTAGGCGCAGTAGATTCCGAGTTATGATGTAGGCGCAGTAGATTCCGAGTTATGATGTAGGCGCAGTAGATTCCGAGTTATGATGTAGGCGCAGTAGATTCCGAGTTATGATGTAGGCGCAGTAGATTCCGAGTTAGATTCCGAGTTATGATGTAGGCGCAGTAGATTCCGAGTTATGATGTAGGCGTAGTAGATTCCGAGTTAGATTCCGAGTTATGATGTAGGCGCAGTAGATTTCGAGTTAGATTCCGAGTTATGATGTAGGCGCAGTAGATTCTGAGTTATGATGTAGGCGCAGTAGATTCCGAGTTATGATGTAGGCGCAGTAGATTCCGAGTTATGATGTAGGCGCAGTAGATTCCGGGTTAGATTCCGAGTTATGATGTAGGCGCAGTAGATTCCGAGTTATGATGTAGGCGCAGTAGATTCAGGGTTAGATTCCGAGTTATGATGTAGGCGCAGTAGATTCCGAGTTAGATTCCGAATTATGATGTAGGCGCAGTAGATTCCGAGTTATGATGTAGGCGCAGTACATTCCGAGTTAGATTCCGAGTTATGTTGTAGGCGCAGTAGATTCCGAGTTAGATTACGAGTTATGATGTAGGCGCAGTAGATTCCGAGTTAGATTCCGAGTTATGATGTAGGCGCAGTAGATTCCGAGTTAGATTCCGAGTTATGATGTCGGCACAGTAGATTCCGAGTTAAGATGTAGGCGCAGTAGATTCCGAGTTAGATTCCGAGTTATGATGTAGGCGCAGTAGATTCCGAGTTAGATTCCGAGTTATGATGTAGGCGCAGTAGATTCTGAGTTAGATTCCGAGTTCTGATGTAGGCGCAGTAGATTCCGAGTTAGATTCCGAGTTATGATGTAGGCGCAGTAGATTCCGAGTTAGATTCCGAGTTATGATGTAGGCGCAGTAGATTCCGAGTTAGATTCCGAGTTATGATGTAGGCGCAGTAGATTCCGAGTTATGATGTAGGCGCAGTAGATTCCGAGTTAGATTCCGAGTTATGATGTAGGCGCAGTAGATTCCGAGTTAGATTCCGAGTTATGATGTAGGCGCAGTAGATTCCGAGTTATGATGTAGGCGCAGTAGATTCCTAGTTATGATTTAGGCGCAGTAGATTCCGAGTTAGATTCCGAGTTATGATGTAGGCGCAGTAGATTCCGAGTTAGATTCCGAGTTATGATGTAGGCGCAGTAGATTCCGAGTTAGATTCCGAGTTATGATGTAGGCGCAGTAGATTCCGAGTTATGATGTAGGCGCAGTAGATTCCGAGTTATGATGTAGGCGCAGTAGATTCCGAGTTATGATGTAGGCGCAGTAGATTCCGAGTTATGATGTAGGCGCAGTAGATTCCGAGTTATGATGTAGGCGCAGTAGATTCCGAGTTATGATGTAGGCGCAGTAGATTCCGAGTTAGATTCCGAGTTATGATGTAGGCGCAGTAGATTCCGAGTTATGATGTAGGCGTAGTAGATTCCGAGTTAGATTCCGAGTTATGATGTAGGCGCAGTAGATTTCGAGTTAGATTCCGAGTTATGATGTAGGCGCAGTAGATTCCGAGTTATGATGTAGGCGCAGTAGATTCCGAGTTATGATGTAGGCGCAGTAGATTCCGAGTTATGATGTAGGCGCAGTAGATTCCGAGTTAGATTCCGAGTTATGATGTAGGCGCAGTAGATTCCGAGTTATGATGTAGTCGCGGTAGATTCCGAGTTAGATTCCGAGTTATGATGTAGGCGCAGTAGATTCCGAGTTATAATGTATGCGCAGTAGATTCCGAGTTATGATGTAGGCGCAGTAGATTCCGAGTTAGATTCCGAGTTATGATGTAGGCGCAGTAGATTCCGAGTTAGATTCCGAGTTATGATGTAGGCGCAGTAGATTCCGAGTTAGATTCCGAGTTATGATGTAGGCGCAGTAGATTCCGAGTTATGATGTAGGCGCAGTAGATTCCGAGTTAGATTCCGAGTTATGATGTAGGCACAGTAGATTCCGAGTTATGATGTAGGCGCAGTAGTTTCCGAGTTATGATGTAGGCGCAGTAGATTCCGAGTTATGATGTAGGCGCAGTAGATTCCGAGTTATGATGTAGGCGCAGTAGATTCCGAGTTATGATGTAGGCGCAGTAGATTCCGAGTTAGATTCCGAGTTATGATGTAGGCGCAGTAGATTCCGAGTTATGATGTAGGCGTAGTAGATTCCGAGTTAGATTCCGAGTTATGATGTAGGCGCAGTAGATTTCGAGTTAGATTCCGAGTTATGATGTAGGCGCAGTAGATTCTGAGTTATGATGTAGGCGCAGTAGATTCCGAGTCATGATGTAGGCGCAGTAGATTCCGAGTTATGATGTAGGCGCAGTAGATTCCGGGTTAGATTCCGAGTTATGATGTAGGCGCAGTAGATTCCGAGTTATGATGTAGGCGCAGTAGATTCAGGGTTAGATTCCGAGTTATGATGTAGGCGCAGTAGATTCCGAGTTAGATTCCGAATTATGATGTAGGCGCAGTAGATTCCGAGTTATGATGTAGGCGCAGTAGATTCCGAGTTAGATTCCGAGTTATGTTGTAGGCGCAGTAGATTCCGAGTTAGATTCCGAGTTATGATGTAGGCGCAGTAGATTCCGAGTTAGATTCCGAGTTATGATGTAGGCGCAGTAGATTCCGAGTTAGATTCCGAGTTATGATGTCGGCACAGTAGATTCCGAGTTAAGATGTAGGCGCAGTAGATTCCGAGTTAGATTCCGAGTTATGATGTAGGCGCAGTAGATTCCGAGTTAGATTCCGAGTTATGATGTAGGCGCAGTAGATTCTGAGTTAGATTCCGAGTTCTGATGTAGGCGCAGTAGATTCCGAGTTAGATTCCGAGTTATGATGTAGGCGCAGTAGATTCCGAGTTAGATTCCGAGTTATGATGTAGGCGCAGTAGATTCCGAGTTAGATTCCGAGTTATGATGTAGGCGCAGTAGATTCCGAGTTATGATGTAGGCGCAGTAGATTCCGAGTTAGATTCCGAGTTATGATGTAGGCGCAGTAGATTCCGAGTTAGATTCCGAGTTATGATGTAGGCGCAGTAGATTCCGAGTTATGATGTAGGCGCAGTAGATTCCTAGTTATGATGTAGGCGCAGTAGATTCCGAGTTAGATTCCGAGTTATGATGTAGGCGCAGTAGATTCCGAGTTAGATTCCGAGTTATGATGTAGGCGCAGTAGATTCCGAGTTAGATTCCGAGTTATGATGTAGGCGCAGTAGATTCCGAGTTATGATGTAGGCGCAGTAGATTCCGAGTTTGATTCCGAGTTATGATGTAGGCACAGTAGATTCCGAGTTATGATGTAGGCGCAGTAGATTCCGAGTTATGATGTAGGCGCAGTAGATTCCGAGTTATGATGTAGGTGCAGTAGATTCCGAGTTATGATGTAGGCGCAGTAGATTCCGAGTTAGATTCCGAATTATGATGTAGGCGCAGTAGATTCCGAGTTATGATGTAGGCGCAGTAGATTCCGAGTTATGTTGTAGGCGCAGTAGATTCCGAGTTAGATTCCGAGTTATGATGTAGGCGCAGTAGATTCCGAGTTAGATTCCGAGTTATGATGTAGGCGCAGTAGATTCCGAGTTAGATTCTGAGTTATGATGTAGGCGCAGTAGATTCCGAGTTATGATGTAGGCGCAGTAGATTCCGAGTTAGATTCCGAGTTATGATGTAGGCGCAGTAGATTCCGAGTTAGATTCCGAGTTATGATGTAGGCGCAGTAGATTCCGAGTTATGATGTAGGCGCAGAAGATTCCGAGTTAGATTCCGAGTTATGATGTAGGCGCAGTAGATTCCGAGTTAGATTCCGAGTTATGATGCAGGCGCAGTAGATTCCGAGTTAGATTCCGAGTTATGATGTAGGCGCAGTAGATTCCGAGTTATGATGTAGGCGCAGTAGATTCCGAGTTATGATGTAGGCGCAGTAGATTCCGAGTTAGATTCCGAGTTATGTTGTAGGCGCAGTAGATTCCGAGTTAGATTCCGAGTTATGATGTAGGCGCAGTAGATTCCGAGTTAGATTCCGAGTTATGATGTAGGCGCAGTAGATTCCGAGTTAGATTCCGAGTTATGATGTCGGCACAGTAGATTCCGAGTTAAGATGTAGGCGCAGTAGATTCCGAGTTAGATTCCGAGTTATGATGTAGGCGCAGTAGATTCCGAGTTAGATTCCGAGTTATGATGTAGGCGCAGTAGATTCTGAGTTAGATTCCGAGTTATGATGTAGGCGCAGTAGATTCCGAGTTAGATTCCGAGTTATGATGTAGGCGCAGTAGATTCCGAGTTAGATTCCGAGTTATGATGTAGGCGCAGTAGATTCCGAGTTAGATTCCGAGTTATGATGTAGGCGCAGTAGATTCAGAGTTATGATGTAGGCGCAGTAGATTCCGAGTTAGATTCCGAGTTATGATGTAGGCGCAGTAGATTCCGAGTTAGATTCCGAGTTATGATGTAGGCGCAGTAGATTCCGAGTTATGATGTAGGCGCAGTAGATTCCTAGTTATGATGTAGGCGCAGTAGATTCCGAGTTAGATTCCGAGTTATGATGTAGGCGCAGTAGATTCCGAGTTAGATTCCGAGTTATGATGTAGGCGCAGTAGATTCCGAGTTAGATTCCGAGTTATGATGTAGGCGCAGTAGATTCCGAGTTATGATGTAGGCGCAGTAGATTCCGAGTTAGATTCCGAGTTATGATGTAGGCACAGTAGATTCCGAGTTATGATGTAGGCGCAGTAGATTCCGAGTTATGATGTAGGCGCAGTAGATTCCGAGTTATGATGTAGGCGCAGTAGATTCCGAGTTATGATGTAGGCGCAGTAGATTCCGAGTTATGATGTAGGCGCAGTAGATTCCGAGTTAGATTCCGAGTTATGATGTAGGCGCAGTAGATTCCGAGTTATGATGTAGGCGTAGTAGATTCCGAGTTAGATTCCGAGTTATGATGTAGGCGCAGTAGATTTCGAGTTAGATTCCGAGTTATGATGTAGGCGCAGTAGATTCCGAGTTATGATGTAGGCGCAGTAGATTCCGAGTTATGATGTAGGCGCAGTAGATTCCGGGTTAGATTCCGAGTTATGATGTAGGCGCAGTAGATTCCGAGTTATGATGTAGGCGCAGTAGATTCAGGGTTAGATTCCGAGTTATGATGTAGGCGCAGTAGATTCCGAGTTAGATTCCGAATTATGATGTAGGCGCAGTAGATTCCGAGTTATGATGTAGGCGCAGTAGATTCCGAGTTAGATTCCGAGTTATGTTGTAGGCGCAGTAGATTCCGAGTTAGATTCCGAGTTATGATGTAGGCGCAGTAGATTCCGAGTTAGATTCCGAGTTATGATGTAGGCGCAGTAGATTCCGAGTTAGATTCCGAGTTATGATGTCGGCACAGTAGATTCCGAGTTAAGATGTAGGCGCAGTAGATTCCGAGTTAGATTCCGAGTTATGATGTAGGCGCAGTAGATTCCGAGTTAGATTCCGAGTTATGATGTAGGCGCAGTAGATTCTGAGTTAGATTCCGAGTTCTGATGTAGGCGCAGTAGATTCCGAGTTAGATTCCGAGTTATGATGTAGGCGCAGTAGATTCCGAGTTAGATTCCGAGTTATGATGTAGGCGCAGTAGATTCCGAGTTAGATTCCGAGTTATGATGTAGGCGCAGTAGATTCCGAGTTATGATGTAGGCGCAGTAGATTCCGAGTTAGATTCCGAGTTATGATGTAGGCGCAGTAGATTCCGAGTTAGATTCCGAGTTATGATGTAGGCGCAGTAGATTCCGAGTTATGATGTAGGCGCAGTAGATTCCTAGTTATGATGTAGGCGCAGTAGATTCCGAGTTAGATTCCGAGTTATGATGTAGGCGCAGTAGATTCCGAGTTAGATTCCGAGTTATGATGTAGGCGCAGTAGATTCCGAGTTAGATTCCGAGTTATGATGTAGGCGCAGTAGATTCCGAGTTATGATGTAGGCGCAGTAGATTCCGAGTTTGATTCCGAGTTATGATGTAGGCACAGTAGATTCCGAGTTATGATGTAGGTGCAGTAGATTCCGAGTTATGATGTAGGCGCAGTAGATTCCGAGTTATGATGTAGGTGCAGTAGATTCCGAGTTATGATGTAGGCGCAGTAGATTCCGAGTTATGATGTAGGCGCAGTAGATTCCGAGTTATGATGTAGGCGCAGTAGATTCCGAGTTAGATTCCGAGTTATGATGTAGGCGCAGTAGATTCCGAGTTATGATGTAGGCGTAGTAGATTCCGAGTTAGATTCCGAGTTATGATGTAGGCGCAGTAGATTTCGAGTTAGATTCCGAGTTATGATGTAGGCGCAGTAGATTCTGAGTTATGATGTAGGCGCAGTAGATTCCGAGTTATGATGTAGGCGCAGTAGATTCCGAGTTATGATGTAGTCGCAGTAGATTCCGGGTTAGATTCCGAGTTATGATGTAGGCGCAGTAGATTCCGAGTTATGATGTAGGCGCAGTAGATTCAGGGTTAGATTCCGAGTTATGATGTAGGCGCAGTAGATTCCGAGTTAGATTCCGAATTATGATGTAGGCGCAGTAGATTCCGAGTTATGATGTAGGCGCAGTAGATTCCGAGTTATGATGTAGGCGCAGTAGATTCCGAGTTAGATTCCGAGTTATGATGTAGGCGCAGTAGATTCCGAGTTAGATTCCGAGTTATGATGTAGGCGCAGTAGATTCCGAGTTAGATTCTGAGTTATGATGTAGGCGCAGTAGATTCCGAGTTATGATGTAGGCGCAGTAGATTCCGAGTTAGATTCCGAGTTATGATGTAGGCGCAGTAGATTCCGAGTTAGATTCCGAGTTATGATGTAGGCGCAGTAGATTCCGAGTTATGATGTAGGCGCAGTAGATTCCGAGTTAGATTCCGAGTTATGATGCAGGCGCAGTAGATTCCGAGTTAGATTCCGAGTTATGATGTAGGCGCAGTAGATTCCGAGTTATGATGTAGGCGCAGTAGATTCCGAGTTATGATGTAGGCGCAGTAGATTCCGAGTTAGATTCCGAGTTATGTTGTAGGCGCAGTAGATTCCGAGTTAGATTCCGAGTTATGATGTAGGCGCAGTAGATTCCGAGTTAGATTCCGAGTTATGATGTAGGCGCAGTAGATTCCGAGTTAGATTCCGAGTTATGATGTCGGCACAGTAGATTCCGAGTTAAGATGTAGGCGCAGTAGATTCCGAGTTAGATTCCGAGTTATGATGTAGGCGCAGTAGATTCCGAGTTAGATTCCGAGTTATGATGTAGGCGCAGTAGATTCTGAGTTAGATTCCGAGTTATGATGTAGGCGCAGTAGATTCCGAGTTAGATTCCGAGTTATGATGTAGGCGCAGTAGATTCCGAGTTAGATTCCGAGTTATGATGTAGGCGCAGTAGATTCCGAGTTAGATTCCGAGTTATGATGTAGGCGCAGTAGATTCCGAGTTATGATGTAGGCGCAGTAGATTCCGAGTTAGATTCCGAGTTATGATGTAGGCGCAGTAGATTCCGAGTTAGATTCCGAGTTATGATGTAGGCGCAGTAGATTCCGAGTTATGATGTAGGCGCAGTAGATTCCTAGTTATGATGTAGGCGCAGTAGATTCCGAGTTAGATTCCGAGTTATGATGTAGGCGCAGTAGATTCCGAGTTAGATTCCGAGTTATGATGTAGGCGCAGTAGATTCCGAGTTAGATTCCGAGTTATGATGTAGGCGCAGTAGATTCCGAGTTATGATGTAGGCGCAGTAGATTCCGAGTTAGATTCCGAGTTATGATGTAGGCACAGTAGATTCCGAGTTATGATGTAGGCGCAGTAGATTCCGAGTTATGATGTAGGCGCAGTAGATTCCGAGTTATGATGTAGGCGCAGTAGATTCCGAGTTATGATGTAGGCGCAGTAGATTCCGAGTTATGATGTAGGCGCAGTAGATTCCGAGTTATGATGTAGGCGCAGTAGATTCCGAGTTAGATTCCGAGTTATGATGTAGGCGCAGTAGATTCCGAGTTATGATGTAGGCGTAGTAGATTCCGAGTTAGATTCCGAGTTATGATGTAGGCGCAGTAGATTTCGAGTTAGATTCCGAGTTATGATGTAGGCGCAGTAGATTCTGAGTTATGATGTAGGCGCAGTAGATTCCGAGTTATGATGTAGGCGCAGTAGATTCCGAGTTATGATGTAGGCGCAGTAGATTCCGGGTTAGATTCCGAGTTATGATGTAGGCGCAGTAGATTCCGAGTTATGATGTAGGCGCAGTAGATTCAGGGTTAGATTCCGAGTTATGATGTAGGCGCAGTAGATTCCGAGTTAGATTCCGAATTATGATGTAGGCGCAGTAGATTCCGAGTTATGATGTAGGCGCAGTAGATTCCGAGTTAGATTCCGAGTTATGATGTAGGCGCAGTAGATTCCGAGTTAGATTCCGAGTTATGATGTAGGCGCAGTAGATTCCGAGTTAGATTCTGAGTTATGATGTAGGCGCAGTAGATTCCGAGTTATGATGTAGGCGCAGTAGATTCCGAGTTAGATTCCGAGTTATGATGTAGGCGCAGTAGATTCCGAGTTAGATTCCGAGTTATGATGTAGGCGCAGTAGATTCCGAGTTATGATGTAGGCGCAGTAGATTCCGAGTTATGATGTAGGCGCAGTAGATTCCGAGTTAGATTCCGAGTTATGATGTAGGCGCAGTAGATTCCGAGTTAGATTCCGAGTTATGATGTAGGCGCAGTAGATTCCGAGTTAGATTCCGAGTTATGATGTAGGCGCAGTAGATTCCGAGTTATGATGTAGGCGCAGTAGATTCCGAGTTATGATGTAGGCGCAGTAGATTCCGAGTTATGATGTAGGCGCAGTAGATTCCGAGTTAGATTCCGAGTTATGATGTAGGCACAGTAGATTCCGAGTAATGATGTAGGCGCAGTAGATTCCGAGTTATGATGTAGGCGCAGTAGATTCCGAGTTAGATTCCGAGTTATGATGTAGGCGCAGTAGATTCCGAGTTATGATGTAGGCGCAGTAGATTCCGAGTTATGATATAGGCGCAGTAGATTCCGAGTTAGATTCCGAGTTATGATGTAGGCGCAGTAGATTCCGAGTTATGATGTAGGCGCAGTAGATTCCGAGTTAGATTCCGAGTTATGTTGTAGGCGCAGTAGATTCCGAGTTAGATTCCGAGTTATGATGTAGGCGCAGTAGATTCCGAGTTATGATGTAGGCGCAGTAGATTCCGAGTTATGATGTAGGCGCAGTAGATTCAGGGTTAGATTCCGAGTTATGATGTAGGCGCAGTAGATTCCGAGTTATTATGTAGGCGCAGTAGATTCCGAGTTATGATGTAGGCGCAGTAGATTCCGAGTTAGATTCCGAGTTATGATGTAGGCGCAGTAGATTCCGAGTTAGATTCCGAGTTATGATGTAGGCGCAGTTGATTCCGAGTTAGATTCCGAGTTATGATGTAGGCGCAGTAGATTCCGAGTTAGATTCCGAGTTATGATGTAGGCGCAGGAGATTCCGAGTTAGATTCCGAGTTATGATGTAGGCGCAGTAGGTTCCGAGTTATGATGTAGGCGCAGTAGATTCCGAGTTAGATTCCGAGTTATGATGTAGGCGCAGTAGATTCCGAGTTATGATGTAGGCCCAGTAGATTCCGAGTTATGATGTAGGCGCAGTAGATTCTGAGTTATGATGTTGGCGCAGTAGATTCCGAGTTAGATTCCAAGTTATGATGTAGGCGCAGTAGATTCCGAGTTATGATGTAGGCGCAGTAGATTCCGACTTAGATTCCGAGTTATGATGTAGGCACAGTAGATTCCGAGTTATGATGTAGGCGCAGTAGATTCCGAGTTATGATGTAGGCGCAGTAGATTCCGAGTTATGATGTAGGGGCAGTAGATTCCGAGTTATGATGTAGGCGCAGTAGATTCCGAGTTAGATTCCGAGTTATGATGTAGGCGCAGTAGATTCCGAGTTATGATGTTGGCGCAGTAGATTCCGAGTTATGATGTAGGCGCAGTAGATTCTGAGTTATGATGTTGGCGCAGTAGATTCCGAGTTAGATTCCGAGTTATGATGTAGGCGCTGTAGATTCCGAGTTATGATGTAGGCGCAGTAGATTCCGAGTTATGATGTAGGCGCAGTACATTCCGAGTTATGATGTAGGCGCAGTAGATTCCGAGTTAGATTCCGAGTTATGATGTAGGCACAGTAGATTCCGAGTTATGATGTAGGCGCAGTAGATTCCGAGTTATGATGTAGGTGCAGTAGATTCCGAGTTATGATGTAGGTGCAGTAGATTCCGAGTTATGATCTAGGCGCAGTAGATTCCGAGTTATAATGTAGGCGCAGTAGATTCCGAGTTATGATGTAGGCGCAGTAGATTCCGAGTTATGATGTAGGCGCAGTAGATTCCGAGTTATGATGTAGGCGCAGTAGATTCCGAGTTAGATTCCGAGTTATGATGTAGGCACAGTAGATTCCGAGTTATGATGTAGGCGCAGTAGATTCCGAGTAAGATTCCGAGTTATGATGTAGGCGCAGTAGATTCCGAGTTAGATTCCGAGTTATGATGTAGGCGCAGTAGATTCTGAGTTATGATGTAGGCGCAGTAGATTCCGAGATATGATGTAGGCGCAGTAGATTCCGAGTTATGATGTAGGCGAAGTAGATTCCGAGTTATGATGTAGGCGCAGTACATTCCGAGTTATGATGTAGGCGCAGTAGATTCCGAGTTAGATTCCGAGTTATGATGTAGGCACAGTAGATTCCGAGTTATGATGTAGGCGCAGTAGATTCCGAGGTATGATGTAGGTGCAGTAGATTCCGAGTTATGATGTAGGCGCAGTAGATTCCGAGTTATAATGTAGGCGCAGTAGATTCCGAGTTATGATGTAGGCGCAGTAGATTCCGATTTATGATGTAGGCGCAGTAGATTCCGAGTTAGATTCCGAGTTATGATGTAGGCGCAGTAGATTCCGAGTTAGATTCCGAGTTATGATGTAGGCGCAGTAGATTCCGAGTTAGATTCCGAGTTATGATGTAGGCGCAGTAGATTCCGAGTTATGATGTAGGCGCAGTAGATTCCGAGTTAGATTCCGAGTTATGATGTAGGCGCAGTAGATTCCGAGTTAGATTCCGAGTTATGATGTAGGCGCAGTAGATTCCGAGTTAGAATCTGAGTTATGATGTAGGCGCAGTAGATTCCGAGTTATAATGTAGGCGCAGTAGATTCCGAGTTATGATGTAGGCGCAGTAGATTCCGAGTTATGATGTAGGCGCAGTAGATTCCGGGTTAGATTCCGAGTTATGATGTAGGCGCAGTAGATTCCGAGTTAGATTCCGAGTTATGATGTAGGCACAGTAGATTCCGAGTTATGATGTAGGCGCAGTAGATTCCGAGTTATGATGTAGGTGCAGTAGATTCCGAGTTATGATGTAGGTGCAGTAGATTCCGAGTTATGATCTAGGCGCAGTAGATTCCGAGTTATAATGTAGGCGCAGTAGATTCCGAGTTATGATGTAGGCGCAGTAGATTCCGAGTTATGATGTAGGCGCAGTAGATTCCGAGTTATGATGTAGGCGCAGTAGATTCCGAGTTATGATGTAGGCGCAGTAGATTCCGAGTTAGATTCCGAGTTATGATGTAGGCACAGTAGATTCCGAGTTATGATGTAGGCGCACTAGATTCCGAGTTAGATTCCGAGTTATGATGTAGGCGATATAGATTCCGAGTTAGATTTCGAGTTATGATGTAGGCGCAGTAGATTCTGAGTTATGATGTAGGCGCAGTAGATTCCGAGATATGATGTAGGCGCAGTAGATTCCGAGTTATGATGTAGGCGAAGTAGATTCCGAGTTATGATGTAGGCGCAGTACATTCCGAGTTATGATGTAGGCGCAGTAGATTCCGAGTTAGATTCCGAGTTATGATGTAGGCACAGTAGATTCCGAGTTATGATGCAGGCGCAGTAGATTCCGAGTTATGATGTAGGTGCAGTAGATTCCGAGTTATGATGTAGGTGCAGTAGATTCCGAGTTATGATGTAGGCGCAGTAGATTCCGAGTTATAATGTAGGCGCAGTAGATTCCGAGTTATGATGTAGGCGCAGTAGATTCCGATTTATGATGTAGGCGCAGTAGATTCCGAGTTAGATTCCGAGTTATGATGTAGGCGCAGTAGATTCCGAGTTAGATTCCGAGTTATGATGTAGGCGCAGTAGATTCCGAGTTAGATTCCGAGTTATGATGTAGGCGCAGTAGATTCCGAGTTATGATGTAGGCGCAGTAGATTCCGAGTTAGATTCCGAGTTATGATGTAGGCGCAGTAGATTCCGAGTTAGATTCCGAGTTATGATGTAGGCGCAGTAGATTCCGAGTTAGAATCTGAGTTATGATGTAGGCGCAGTAGATTCCGAGTTATAATGTAGGCGCAGTAGATTCCGAGTTATGATGTAGGCGCAGTAGATTCCGAGTTATGATGTAGGCGCAGTAGATTCCGGGTTAGATTCCGAGTTATGATGTAGGCGCAGTAGATTCCGAGTTAGATTCCGAGTTATGATGTAGGCGCAGTAGATTCCGAGTTAGATTCCGAGTTATGATGTAGGCGCAGTAGATTCCGAGTTATGATGTAGGCGCAGTAGATTACGAGTTAGATTCCGAGTTATGATGTAGGCGCAGTAGATTCCGAGTTATGATGTAGGCGCAGTAGATTCCGGGTTAGATTCCGAGTTATGATGTAGGCGCAGTAGATTCCGATTTAGATTCCGAGTTATGATGTAGGCGCAGTAGATTCCGAGTTATGATGTTGGCGCAGTAGATTCCGAGTTATGATGTAGGCGCAGTAGATTCTGAGTTATGATGTAGGCGCAGTAGATTCCGAGTTATGATGTAGGCGCAGTAGATTCCGAGTTAGATTCCGAGTTATGATGTAGGCGCAGTAGATTCCGAGTTAGATTCCGAGTTATGATGTAGGCGCAGTAGATTCCGAGTTATGATGTAGGCGCAGTAGATTACGAGTTAGATTCCGAGTTATGATGTAGGCGCAGTAGATTCCGAGTTATGATGTAGGCGCAGTAGATTCCGGGTTAGATTCCGAGTTATGATGTAGGCGCAGTAGATTCCGAGTTATGATGTTGGCGCAGTAGATTCCGAGTTAGATTCCGAGTTATGATGTAGGCGCAGTAGATTCCGAGTTATGATGTAGGCGCAGTAGATTCCGAGTTAGATTCCGAGTTATGATGTAGGCGCAGTAGATTCCGAGTTAGATTCCGAGTTATGATGTAGGCGCAGTAGATTCCGAGTTATGATGTAGGCGCAGTAGATTCCGAGTTAGATTCCGAGTTATGATGTAGGCGCAATAGATTCCGAGTTAGATTTCGAGTTATGATGTAGGCGCAGTAGATTCCGAGTTATGATGTAGGCGCAGTAGATTACGAGTTAGATTCCGAGTTATGATGTAGGCGCAGTAGATTCCGAGTTATGATGTAGGCGCAGTAGATTCCGGGTTAGATTCCGAGTTATGATGTAGGCGCAGTAGATTCCGAGTTAGATTCCGAGTTATGATGTAGGCGCAGTAGATTCCGAGTTATGATGTTGGCGCAGTAGATTCCGAGTTAGATTCCGAGTTATGATGTAGGCGCAGTAGATTCCGAGTTATGATGTAGGCGCAGTAGATTCCGAGTTAGATTCCGAGTTATGATGTAGGCGCAGTAGATTCCGAGTTAGATTCCGAGTTATGATGTAGGCGCAGTAGATTCCGAGTTATGATGTAGGCGCAGTAGATTACGAGTTAGATTCCGAGTTATGATGTAGGCGCAGTAGATTCCGAGTTATGATGTAGGCGCAGTAGATTCCGGGTTTGATTCCGAGTTATGATGTAGGCGCAGTAGATTCCGAGTTAGATTCCGAGTTATGATGTAGGCGCAGTAGATTCCGAGTTATGATGTTGGCGCAGTAGATTCCGAGTTATGATGTAGGCGCAGTAGATTCCGGGTTAGATTCCGAGTTATGATGTAGGCGCAGTAGATTCCGAGTTATGATGTAGGCGCAGTAGATTCCGGGTTAGATTCCGAGTTATGATGTAGGCGCAGTAGATTCTGAGTTAGATTCCGAGTTATGATGTAGGCGCAGTAGATTCCGAGTTAGATTCCGAGTTATGATGTAGGCGCAGTAGATTACGAGTTAGATTCCGAGTTATGATGTAGGCGTAGTATATTCCGAGTTATGATGTAGGCGCAGTAGATTCCGAGTTAGATTCCGAGTTATGATGTAGGCGCAGTAGATTCCGAGTTAGATTCCGAGTTATGATGTAGGCGCAGTAGATTCCGAGTTATGATGTTGGCGCAGTAGATTCCGAGTTATGATGTAGGCGCAGTAGATTCTGAGTTATGATGTTGGCGCAGTAGATTCCGAGTTAGATTCCGAGTTATGATGTAGGCGCAGTAGATTCCGAGTTATGATGTAGGCGCAGTACATTCCGAGTTATGATGTAGGCGCAGTAGATTCCGAGTTAGATTCCGAGTTATGATGTAGGCTCAGTAGATTCCGAGTTATGATGTAGGCGCAGTAGATTCCGAGTTATGATGTAGGTGCAGTAGATTCCGAGTTATGATGTAGGTGCAGTAGATTCCGAGTTATGATGTAGGCGCAGTAGATTCCGAGTTATAATGTAGGCGCAGTAGATTCCGAGTTATGATGTAGGCGCAGGAGATTTCGAGTTATGATGTAGGCGCAGTAGATTCCGAGTTATGATGTAGGCGCAGTAGATTCCGAGTTATGATGTAGGCGCAGTAGATTCCGAGTTAGATTCCGAGTTATGATGTAGGCGCAGTAGATTCCGAGTTCGATTCCGAGTTATGATGTAGGCGCAGTAGATTCCGAGTTAGATTCCGAGTTATGATGTAGGCGCAGTAGATTCCGAGTTAGATTCCGAGTTATGATGTAGGCGCAGTAGCTTCCGAGTTATGATGTAGGCGCAGTAGATTCCGAGTTAGATTCCGAGTTATGATGTAGGCGCAGTAGATTCCGAGTTAGATTCCGAGTTATGATGTAGGCGCAGTAGATTCCGAGTTAGAATCTGAGTTATGATGTAGGCGCAGTAGATTCCGAGTTATAATGTAGGCGCAGTAGATTCCGAGTTATGATGTAGGCGCAGTAGATTCCGAGTTATGATGTAGGCGCAGTAGATTCCGGGTTAGATTCCGAGTTATGATGTAGGCGCAGTAGATTCCGAGTTAGATTCCGAGTTATGATGTAGGCGCAGTAGATTCCGAGTTAGATTCCGAGTTATGATGTAGGCGCAGTAGATTCCGAGTTATGATGTAGGCGCAGTAGATTACGAGTTAGATTCCGAGTTATGATGTAGGCGCAGTAGATTCCGAGTTATGATGTAGGCGCAGTAGATTCCTGGTTAGATTCCGAGTTATGATGTAGGCGCAGTAGATTCCGATTTAGATTCCGAGTTATGATGTAGGCGCAGTAGATTCCGAGTTATGATGTTGGCGCAGTAGATTCCGAGTTATGATGTAGGCGCAGTAGATTCTGAGTTATGATGTAGGCGCAGTAGATTCCGAGTTATGATGTAGGCGCAGTAGATTCCGAGTTAGATTCCGAGTTATGATGTAGGCGCAGTAGATTCCGAGTTAGATTCCGAGTTATGATGTAGGCGCAGTAGATTCCGAGTTATGATGTAGGCGCAGTAGATTACGAGTTAGATTCCGAGTTATGATGTAGGCGCAGTAGATTCCGAGTTATGATGTAGGCGCAGTTGATTCCGGGTTAGATTCCGAGTTATGATGTAGGCGCAGTAGATTCCGAGTTATGATGTTGGCGCAGTAGATTCCGAGTTAGATTCCGAGTTATGATGTAGGCGCAGTAGATTCCGAGTTATGATGTAGGCGCAGTAGATTCCGAGTTAGATTCCGAGTTATGATGTAGGCGCAGTAGATTCCGAGTTAGATTCCGAGTTATGATGTAGGCGCAGTAGATTCCGAGTTATGATGTAGGCGCAGTAGATTCCGAGTTAGATTCCGAGTTATGATGTAGGCGCAATAGATTCCGAGTTAGATTTCGAGTTATGATGTAGGCGCAGTAGATTCCGAGTTATGATGTAGGCGCAGTAGATTACGAGTTAGATTCCGAGTTATGATGTAGGCGCAGTAGATTCCGAGTTATGATGTAGGCGCAGTAGATTCCGGGTTAGATTCCGAGTTATGATGTAGGCGCAGTAGATTCCGAGTTAGATTCCGAGTTATGATGTAGGCGCAGTAGATTCTGAGTTATGATGTTGGCGCAGTAGATTCCGAGTTAGATTCCGAGTTATGATGTAGGCGCAGTAGATTCCGAGTTATGATGTAGGCGCAGTAGATTCCGAGTTAGATTCCGAGTTATGATGTAGGCGCAGTAGATTCCGAGTTAGATCCCGAGTTATGATGTAGGCGCAGTAGATTCCGAGTTATGATGTAGGCGCAGTAGATTACGAGTTAGATTCCGAGTTATGATGTAGGCGCAGTAGATTCCGAGTTATGATGTAGGCGCAGTAGATTCCGGGTTTGATTCCGAGTTATGATGTAGGCGCAGTAGATTCCGAGTTAGATTCCGAGTTATGATGTAGGCGCAGTAGATTCCGAGTTATGATGTAGGCGCAGTAGATTCCGAGTTATGATGTAGGCGCAGTAGATTCCGGGTTAGATTCCGAGTTATGATGTAGGCGCAGTAGATTCCGAGTTATGATGTAGGCGCAGTAGATTCCGGGTTAGATTCCGAGTTATGATGTAGGCGCAGTAGATTCTGAGTTAGATTCCGAGTTATGATGTAGGCGCAGTAGATTCCGAGTTAGATTCCGAGTTATGATGTAGGCGCAGTAGATTACGAGTTAGATTCCGAGTTATGATGTAGGCGTAGTATATTCCGAGTTATGATGTAGGCGCAGTAGATTCCGAGTTAGATTCCGAGTTATGATGTAGGCGCAGTAGATTCCGAGTTAGATTCCGAGTTATGATGTAGGCGCAGTAGATTCCGAGTTATGATGTTGGCGCAGTAGATTCCGAGTTATGATGTAGGCGCAGTAGATTCTGAGTTATGATGTTGGCGTAGTAGATTCCGAGTTAGATTCCGAGTTATGATGTAGGCGCAGTAGATTCCGAGTTATGATGTAGGCGCAGTACATTCCGAGTTATGATGTAGGCGCAGTAGATTCCGAGTTAGATTCCGAGTTATGATGTAGGCTCAGTAGATTCCGAGTTATGATGTAGGCGCAGTAGATTCCGAGTTATGATGTAGGTGCAGTAGATTCCGAGTTATGATGTAGGTGCAGTAGATTCCGAGTTATGATGTAGGCGCAGTAGATTCCGAGTTATAATGTAGGCGCAGTAGATTCCGAGTTATGATGTAGGCGCAGTAGATTCCGAGTTAGATTCCGAGTTATGATGTAGGCACAGTAGATTCCGAGTTATGATGTAGGCGCAGTAGATTCCGAGTAAGTTTCCGATTTATGATGTAGGCGCAGTAGATTCCGAGTTAGATTCCGAGTTATGATGTAGGCGCAGTAGATTCTGAGTTATGATGTAGGCGCAGTAGATTCCGAGTTAGATTCCGAGTTATGATGTAGGCGCAGTAGATTCCGAGTTAGAATCTGAGTTATGATGTAGGCGCAGTAGATTCCGAGTTATAATGTAGGCGCAGTAGATTCCGAGTTATGATGTAGGCGCAGTAGATTCCGAGTTATGATGTAGGCGCAGTAGATTCCGAGTTATGATGTAGGCGCAGTAGATTCCGGGTTAGATTCCAAGTTATGATGTAGGCGCAGTAGATTCCGAGTTAGATTCCGAGTTATGATGTAGGCGCAGTAGATTCTGAGTTATGAGGTAGGCGCAGTAGATTCCGAGTTAGATTCCGAGTTATGATGTAGGCGCAGTAGATTCCGAGTTAGAATCTGAGTTATGATGTAGGCGCAGTAGATTCCGAGTTATAATGTAGGCGCAGTAGATTCCGAGTTATGATGTAGGCGCAGTAGATTCCGAGTTATGATGTAGGCGCAGTAGATTCCGAGTTATGATGTAGGCGCAGTAGATTCCGGGTTAGATTCCGAGTTATGTTGTAGGCGCAGTAGATTCCGAGTTAGATTCCGAGTTATGATGTAGGCGCAGTAGATTCCGAGTTAGATTCCGAGTTATGATGTAGGCGCAGTAGATTCCGAGTTATGATGTAGGCGCAGTAGATTACGAGTTAGATTCCGAGTTATGATGTAGGCGCAGTAGATTCCGAGTTATGATGTAGGCGCAGTAGATTCCGAGTTAGATTCCGAGTTATGATGTAGGCGCAGTAGATTCCGAGTTAGATTCCGAGTTATGATGTAGGCGCAGTAGATTCCGAGTTATGATGTTGGCGCAGTAGAATCCGAGTTATGATGTAGGCGCAGTCGATTCTGAGTTATGATGTTGGCGCAGTAGATTCCATGTTAGATTCCGAGTTATGATGTAGGCGCTGTAGATTCCGAGTTATGATGTAGGCGCAGTAGATTTAGAGTTATAATGTAGGCGCAGTAGATTCCGAGTTATGATGTAGGCGCAGTACATTCCGAGTTATGATGTAGGCGCAGTAGATTCCGAGTTAGATTCCGAGTTATGATGTAGGCACAGTAGATTCCGAGTTATGATGTAGGCGCAGTAGATTCCGAGTTATGATGTAGGTGCAGTAGATTCCGAGTTATGATGTAGGTGCAGTAGATTCCGAGTTATGATCTAGGCGCAGTAGATTCCGAGTTATAATGTAGGCGCAGTAGATTCCGAGTTATGATGTAGGCGCAGTAGATTCCGAGTTATGATGTAGGCGCAGTAGATTCCGAGTTAGATTCCGAGTTATGATGTAGGCACAGTAGATTCCGAGTTATGATGTAGGCGCAGTAGATTCCGAGTAAGATTCCGAGTTATGATGTAGGCGCAGTAGATTCCGAGTTAGATTCCGAGTTATGATGTAGGCGCAGTAGATTCTGAGTTATGATGTAGGCGCAGTAGATTCCGAGATATGATGTAGGCGCAGTAGATTCCGAGTTATGATGTAGGCGCAGTAGATTCCGAGTTATGATGTAGGCGCAGTACATTCCGAGTTATGATGTAGGCGCAGTAGATTCCGAGTTAGATTCCGAGTTATGATGTAGGCACAGTAGATTCCGAGTTATGATGTAGGCGCAGTAGATTCCGAGTTATGATGTAGGTGCAGTAGATTCCGAGTTATAATGTAGGCGCAGTAGATTCCGAGTTATGATGTAGGCGCAGTAGATTCCGATTTATGATGTAGGCGCAGTAGATTCCGAGTTAGATTCCGAGTTATGATGTAGGCGCAGTAGATTCTGAGTTAGATTCCGAGTTATGATGTAGGCGCAGTAGATTCCGAGTTATGATGTAGGCGCAGTAGATTCCGAGTTAGATTCCGAGTTATGATGTAGGCGCAGTAGATTCCGAGTTATGATGTAGGCGCAGTAGATTCCGAGTTAGATTCCGAGTTATGATGTAGGCGCAGTAGATTCCGAGTTAGATTCCGAGTTATGATGTAGGCGCAGTAGATTCCGAGTTAGAATCTGAGTTATGATGTAGGCGCAGTAGATTCCGAGTTATAATGTAGGCGCAGTAGATTCCGAGTTATGATGTAGGCGCAGTAGATTCCGAGTTATGATGTAGGCGCAGTAGATTCCGAGTTATGATTTAGGCGCAGTAGATTCCGGGTTAGATTCCGAGTTATGATGTAGGCGCAGTAGATTCCCAGTTAGATTCCGAGTTATGATGTAGGCGCAGTAGATTCCGAGTTAGATTCCGAGTTATGATGTAGGCGCAGTAGATTCCGAGTTATGATGTAGGCGCAGTAGATTACGAGTTAGATTCCGAGTTATGATGTAGGCGCAGTAGATTCCGAGTTATGATGTAGGCGCAGTAGATTCCGGGTTAGATTCCGAGTTATGATGTAGGCGCAGTAGATTCCGAGTTAGATTCCGAGTTATGATGTAGGCGCAGTAGATTCCGAGTTATGATGTTGGCGCAGTAGATTCCGAGTTATGATGTAGGCGCAGTAGATTCTGAGTTATGATGTTGGCGCAGTAGATTCCGAGTTAGATTCCGAGTTATGATGTAGGCGCAGTAGATTCCGAGTTATGATGTAGGCGCAGTAGATTCCGAGTTAGATTCCGAGTTATGATGTAGGCGCAGTAGATTCCGAGTTAGATTCCGAGTTATGATGTAGGCGCAGTACATTCCGAGTTATGATGTAGGCGCAGTAGATTACGAGTTAGATTCCGAGTTATGATGTAGGCGCAGTAGATTCCGAGTTATGATGTAGGCGCAGTAGATTCCGGGTTAGATTCCGAGTTATGATGTAGGCGCAGTAGATTCCGAGTTAGATTCCGAGTTATGATGTAGGCGCAGTAGATTCCGAGTTATGATGTTGGCGCAGTAGATTCCGAGTTATGATGTAGGTGCAGTAGATTCTGAGTTATGATGTTGGCGCAGTAGATTCCGAGTTAGATTCCGAGTTATGATGTAGGCGCAGTAGATTCCGAGTTATGATGTAGGCGCAGTAGATTACAAGTTATGATGTAGACGCAGTAGATTCCGAGTTATGATGTAGGCGCAGTAGATTCCGAGTTATGATGTAGGCGCAGTAGATTCCGAGTTAGATTCCGAGTTATGATGTAGGCACAGTAGATTCCGAGTTATGATGTAGGCGCAGTAGATTCCGAGTTATGATGTAGGTGCAGTAGATTCCGAGTTATGATGTAGGTGCAGTAGATTCCGAGTTATGATGTAGGCGCAGTAGATTCCGAGTTATAATGTAGGCGCAGTAGATTCCGAGTTATGATGTAGGCGCAGTAGATTCCGAGTTATGATGTAGGCGCAGTAGATTCCGAGTTATGATGTAGGCGCAGTAGATTCCGAGTTATGATGTAGGCGCAGTAGATTCCGGGTTAGATTCCGAGTTGTGATGTAGGCACAGTAGATTCCGAGTTATGATGTAGGCGCAGTAGATTCCGAGTAAGATTCCGAGTTATGATGTAGGCGCAGTAGATTCCGAGTTAGATTCCGAGTTATGATGTAGGCGCAGTAGATTCTGAGTTATGATGTAGGCGCAGTAGATTCCGAGTTAGATTCCGAGTTATGATGTAGGCGCAGTAGATTCCGAGTTAGAATCTGAGTTATGATGTAGGCGCAGTAGATTCCGAGTTATAATGTAGGCGCAGTAGATTCCGAGTTATGATGTAGGCGCAGTAGATTCCGAGTTATGATGTAGGCGCAGTAGATTCCGAGTTATGATGTAAGCGCAGTAGATTCCGAGTTATGATGTAGGCGCAGTAGATTCCGGGTTAGATTCCGAGTTATGATGTAGGCGCAGTAGATTCCGAGTTATGATGTAGGCGCAGTAGATTCAGGGTTAGATTCCGAGTTATGATGTAGGCGCAGTAGATTCCGAGTTAGATTCCGAGTTATGATGTAGGCGCAGTAGATTCCGAGTTAGATTCCGAGTTATGATGTAGGCGCAGTAGATTCCGAGTTATGATGTAGGCGCAGTAGATTACGAGTTAGATTCCGAGTTATGATGTAGGCGCAGTTGATTCCGAGTTATGATGTAGGCGCAGTAGATTCCGAGTTAGATTCCGAGTTATGATGTAGGCGCTGTAGATTCCGAGTTATGATGTAGGCGCAGTAGATTCCGAGTTATGATGTAGGCGCAGTAGATTCCGAGTTATGATGTAGGCGCAGTACATTCCGAGTTATGATGTAGGCGCAGTAGATTCCGAGATAGATTCCGAGTTATGATGTAGGCACAGTAGATTCCGAGTTATGATGTAGGCGCAGTAGATTCCGAGTTATGATGTAGGTGCAGTAGATTCCGAGTTATGATGTAGGTGCAGTAGATTCCGAGTTATGATCTAGGCGCAGTAGATTCCGAGTTATAATGTAGGCGCAGTAGATTCCGAGTTATGATGTAGGCGCAGTAGATTCCGAGTTATGATGTAGGCGCAGTAGATTCCGAGTTATGATGTAGGCGCAGTAGATTCCGAGTTATGATGTAGGCGCAGTAGATTCCGAGTTAGATTCCGAGTTATGATGTAGGCACAGTAGATTCCGAGTTATGATGTAGGCGCAGTAGATTCCGAGTAAGATTCCGAGTTATGATGTAGGCGCAGTAGATTCCGAGTTAGATTCCGAGTTATGATGTAGGCGCAGTAGATTCTGAGTTATGATGTAGGCGCAGTAGATTCCGAGATATGATGTAGGCGCAGTAGATTCCGAGTTATGATGTAGGCGCAGTACATTCCGAGTTATGATGTAGGCGCAGTAGATTCCGAGTTAGATTCCGAGTTATGATGTAGGCACAGTAGATTCCGAGTTATGATGTAGGCGCAGTAGATTCCGAGTTATGATGTAGGTGCAGTAGATTCCGAGTTATGATGTAGGTGCAGTAGATTCCGAGTTATGATGTAGGCGCAGTAGATTCCGAGTTATAATGTAGGCGCAGTAGATTCCGAGTTATGATGTAGGCGCAGTAGATTCCGATTTATGATGTAGGCGCAGTAGATTCCGAGTTAGATTCCGAGTTATGATGTAGGCGCAGTAGATTCTGAGTTAGATTCCGAGTTATGATGTAGGCGCAGTAGATTCCGAGTTATGATGTAGGCGCAGTAGATTCCGAGTTAGATTCCGAGTTATGATGTAGGCGCAGTAGATTCCGAGTTAGATTCCGAGTTATGATGTAGGCGCAGTAGATTCCGAGTTAGATTCCGAGTTATGATGTAGGCGCAGTAGATTCCGAGTTAGAATCTGAGTTATGATGTAGGCGCAGTAGATTCCGAGTTATGATGTAGGCGCAGTAGATTCCGAGTTATGATGTAGGCGCAGTAGATTCCGAGTTATGATGTAGGCGCAGTAGATTCCGGGTTAGATTCCGAGTTATGATGTAGGCGCAGTAGATTCCGAGTTAGATTCCGAGTTATGATGTAGGCGCAGTAGATTCCGAGTTAGATTCCGAGTTATGATGTAGGCGCAGTAGATTCCGAGTTATAATGTAGGCGCAGTAGATTACGAGTTAGATTCCGAGTTATGATGTAGGCGCAGTAGATTCCGAGTTATGATGTAGGCGCAGTAGATTCCGGGTTAGATTCCGAGTTATGATGTAGGCGCAGTAGATTCCGAGTTAGATTCCGAGTTATGATGTAGGCGCAGTAGATTCCGAGTTATGATGTTGGCGCTGCAGATTCCGATTTATGATGTAGGCGCAGTAGATTCTGAGTTATGATGTTGGCGCAGTAGATTCCGAGTTAGATTCCGAGTTATGATGTAGGCGCAGTAGATTCCGAGTTAGATTCCGAGTTATGATGTAGGCACAGTAGATTCCGAGTTATGATGTAGGCGCAGTAGATTCCGAGTTAGATTCCGAGTTATGATGTAGGCGCAGTAGATTCTGAGTTATGATGTAGGCGCAGTAGATTCCGAGTTATATTCCGAGTTATGATGTAGGCGCAGTAGATTCCGAGTTAGAATCTGAGTTATGATGTAGGCGCAGTAGATTCCGAGTTATAATGTAGGCGCAGTAGATTCCGAGTTATGATGTAGGCGCAGTAGATTCCGAGTTATGATGTAGGCGCAGTAGATTCCGAGTTATGATGTAGGCGCAGTAGATTCCGAGTTATGATGTAGGCGCAGTAGATTCCGGGTTAGATTCCGAGTTATGATGTAGGCGCAGTAGATTCCGAGTTATGATGTAGGCTCAGTAGATTCAGGGTTAGATTCCGAGTTATGATGTAGGCGCAGTAGATTCCGAGTTATGATGTAGGTGCAGTAGATTTTGAGTTATGATGTAGGTGCAGTAGATTCCGAGTTATGATCTAGGCGCAGTAGATTCCGAGTTATAATGTAGGCGCAGTAGATTCCGAGTTATGATGTAGGCGCAGTAGATTCCGAGTTATGATGTAGGCGCAGTAGATTCCGAGTTATGATGTAGGCGCAGTAGATTCCGAGTTATGATGTAGGCGCAGTAGATTCCGAGTTAGATTCCGAGTTATGATTTAGGCACAGTAGATTCCGAGTTATGATGTAGGCGCAGTAGATTCCGAGTAAGATTCCGAGTTATGATGTAGGCGCAGTAGATTCCGAGTTAGATTCCGAGTTATGATGTAGGCGCAGTAGATTCTGAGTTATGATGTAGGCGCAGTAGATTCCGAGATATGATGTAGGCGCAGTAGATTCCGAGTTATGATGTAGGCGCAGTAGATTCCGAGTTATGATGTAGGCGCAGTACATTCCGAGTTATGATGTAGGCGCAGTAGATTCCGAGTTAGATTCCGAGTTATGATGTAGGCACAGTAGATTCCGAGTTATGATGTAGGCGCAGTAGATTCCGAGTTATGATGTAGGTGCAGTAGATTCCGAGTTATAATGTAGGCGCAGTAGATTCCGAGTTATGATGTAGGCGCAGTAGATTCCGATTTATGATGTAGGCGCAGTAGATTCCGAGTTAGATTCCGAGTTATGATGTAGGCGCAGTAGATTCTGAGTTAGATTCCGAGTTATGATGTAGGCGCAGTAGATTCCGAGTTATGATGTAGGCGCAGTAGATTCCGAGTTAGATTCCGAGTTATGATGTAGGCGCAGTAGATTCCGAGTTATGATGTAGGCGCAGTAGATTCCGAGTTAGATTCCGAGTTATGATGTAGGCGCAGTAGATTCCGAGTTAGATTCCGAGTTATGATGTAGGCGCAGTAGATTCCGAGTTAGAATCTGAGTTATGATGTAGGCGCAGTAGATTCCGAGTTATAATGTAGGCGCAGTAGATTCCGAGTTATGATGTAGGCGCAGTAGATTCCGAGTTATGATGTAGGCGCAGTAGATTCCGAGTTATGATTTAGGCGCAGTAGATTCCGGGTTAGATTCCGAGTTATGATGTCGGCGCAGTAGCTTCCGAGTTAGATTCCGAGTTATGATGTAGGCGCAGTAGATTCCGAGTTAGATTCCGAGTTATGATGTAGGCGCAGTAGATTCCGAGTTATGATGTAGGCGCAGTAGATTACGAGTTAGATTCCGAGTTATGATGTAGGCGCAGTAGATTCCGAGTTATGATGTAGGCGCAGTAGATTCCGGGTTAGATTCCGAGTTATGATGTAGGCGCAGTAGATTCCGAGTTAGATTCCGAGTTATGATGTAGGCGCAGTAGATTCCGAGTTATGATGTTGGCGCAGTAGATTCCGAGTTATGATGTAGGCGCAGTAGATTCTGAGTTATGATGTTGGCGCAGTAGATTCCGAGTTAGATTCCGAGTTATGATGTAGGCGCAGTAGATTCCGAGTTATGATGTAGGCGCAGTAGATTCCGAGTTAGATTCCGAGTTATGATGTAGGCGCAGTAGATTCCGAGTTAGATTCCGAGTTATGATGTAGGCGCAGTACATTCCGAGTTATGATGTAGGTGCAGTAGATTCCGAGTTATGATCTAGGCGCAGTAGATTCCGAGTTATAATGTAGGCGCAGTAGATTCCGAGTTATGATGTAGGCGCAGTAGATTCCGAGTTATGATGTAGGCGCAGTAGATTCCGAGTTATGATGTAGGCGCAGTAGATTCCGAGTTATGATGTAGGCGCAGTAGATTCCGAGTTAGATTCCGAGTTATGATGTAGGCACAGTAGATTCCGAGTTATGATGTAGGCGCAGTAGATTCCGAGTAAGATTCCGAGTTATGATGTAGGCGCAGTAGATTCCGAGTTAGATTCCGAGTTATGATGTAGGCGCAGTAGATTCTGAGTTATGATGTAGGCGCAGTAGATTCCGAGATATGATGTAGGCGCAGTAGATTCCGAGTTATGATGTAGGCGCAGTAGATTCCGAGTTATGATGTAGGCGCAGTAGATTCCGAGTTAGATTCCGAGTTATGATGTAGGCACAGTAGATTCCGAGTTATGATGTAGGCGCAGTAGATTCCGAGTTATGATGTAGGTGCAGTAGATTCCGAGTTATAATGTAGGCGCAGTAGATTCCGAGTTATGATGTAGGCGCAGTAGATTCCGATTTATGATGTAGGCGCAGTAGATTCCGAGTTAGATTCCGAGTTATGATGTAGGCGCAGTAGATTCTGAGTTAGATTCCGAGTTATGATGTAGGCGCAGTAGATTCCGAGTTATGATGTAGGCGCAGTAGATTCCGAGTTATGATGTAGGCGCAGTAGATTCCGATTTATGATGTAGGCGCAGTAGATTCCGAGTTAGATTCCGAGTTATGATGTAGGCGCAGTAGATTCTGAGTTAGATTCCGAGTTATGATGTAGGCGCAGTAGATTCCGAGTTATGATGTAGGTGCAGTAGATTCCGAGTTATGATGTAGGCGCAGTAGATTCCGAGTTATAATGTAGGCGCAGTAGATTCCGAGTTATGATGTAGGCGCAGTAGATTCCGATTTATGATGTAGGCGCAGTAGATTCCGAGTTAGATTCAGAGTTATGATGTAGGCGCAGTAGATTCTGAGTTAGATTCCGAGTTATGATGTAGGCGCAGTAGATTCCGAGTTATGATGTAGGCGCAGTAGATTCCGAGTTAGATTCCGAGTTATGATGTAGGCGCAGTAGATTCCGAGTTAGATTCCGAGTTATGATGTAGGCGCAGTAGATTCCGAGTTAGATTCCGAGTTATGATGTAGGCGCAGTAGATTCCGAGTTAGAATCTGAGTTATGATGTAGGCGCAGTAGATTCCGAGTTATGATGTAGGCGCAGTAGATTCCGAGTTATGATGTAGGCGCAGTAGATTCCGAGTTAGATTCCGAGTTATGATGTAGGCGCAGTAGATTCCGAGTTAGATTCCGAGTTATGATGTAGGCGCAGTAGATTCCGAGTTAGATTCCGAGTTATGATGTAGGCGCAGTAGATTCCGAGTTAGAATCTGAGTTATGATGTAGGCGCAGTAGATTCCGAGTTATGATGTAGGCGCAGTAGATTCCGAGTTATGATGTAGGCGCAGTAGATTCCGGGTTAGATTCCGAGTTATGATGTAGGCGCAGTAGATTCCGAGTTAGATTCCGAGTTATGATGTAGGCGCAGTAGATTCCGAGTTAGATTCCGAGTTATGATGTAGGCGCAGTAGATTCCGAGTTATAATGTAGGCGCAGTAGATTACGAGTTAGATTCCGAGTTATGATGTAGGCGCAGTAGATTCCGAGTTATGATGTAGGCGCAGTAGATTCCGGGTTAGATTCCGAGTTATGATGTAGGCGCAGTAGATTCCGAGTTAGATTCCGAGTTATGATGTAGGCGCAGTAGATTCCGAGTTATGATGTTGGCGCTGCAGATTCCGATTTATGATGTAGGCGCAGTAGATTCTGAGTTATGATGTTGGCGCAGTAGATTCCGAGTTAGATTCCGAGTTATGATGTAGGCGCAGTAGATTCCGAGTTAGATTCCGAGTTATGATGTAGGCACAGTAGATTCCGAGTTATGATGTAGGCGCAGTAGATTCCGAGTTAGATTCCGAGTTATGATGTAGGCGCAGTAGATTCTGAGTTATGATGTAGGCGCAGTAGATTCCGAGTTAGATTCCGAGTTATGATGTAGGCGCAGTAGATTCCGAGTTAGAATCTGAGTTATGATGTAGGCGCAGTAGATTCCGAGTTATAATGTAGGCGCAGTAGATTCCGAGTTATGATGTAGGCGCAGTAGATTCCGAGTTATGATGTAGGCGCAGTAGATTCCGAGTTATGATGTAGGCGCAGTAGATTCCGAGTTATGATGTAGGCGCAGTAGATTCCGGGTTAGATTCCGAGTTATGATGTAGGCGCAGTAGATTCCGAGTTATGATGTAGGCTCAGTAGATTCAGGTTTAGATTCCGAGTTATGATGTAGGCGCAGTAGATTCCGAGTTATGATGTAGGTGCAGTAGATTCCGAGTTATGATGTAGGTGCTGTAGATTCCGAGTTATGATCTAGGCGCAGTAGATTCCGAGTTATAATGTAGGCGCAGTAGATTCCGAGTTATGATGTAGGCGCAGTAGATTCCGAGTTATGATGTAGGCGCAGTAGATTCCGAGTTATGATGTAGGCGCAGTAGATTCCGAGTTATGATGTAGGCGCAGTAGATTCCGAGTTAGATTCCGAGTTATGATTTAGGCACAGTAGATTCCGAGTTATGATGTAGGCGCAGTAGATTCCGAGTAAGATTCCGAGTTATGATGTAGGCGCAGTAGATTCCGTATTAGATTCCGAGTTATGATGTAGGCGCAGTAGATTCTGAGTTATGATGTAGGCGCAGTAGATTCCGAGATATGATGTAGGCGCAGTAGATTCCGAGTTATGATGTAGGCGCAGTAGATTCCGAGTTATGATGTAGGCGCAGTACATTCCGAGTTATGATGTAGGCGCAGTAGATTCCGAGTTAGATTCCGAGTTATGATGTAGGCACAGTAGATTCCGAGTTATGATGTAGGTGCAGTAGATTCCGAGTTATGATGTAGGTGCAGTAGATTCCGAGTTATAATGTAGGCGCAGTAGATTCCGAGTTATGATGTAGGCGCAGTAGATTCCGATTTATGATGTAGGCGCAGTAGATTCCGAGTTAGATTCCGAGTTATGATGTAGGCGCAGTAGATTCTGAGTTAGATTCCGAGTTATGATGTAGGTGCAGTAGATTCCGAGTTATGATGTAGGCGCAGTAGATTCCGAGTTATGATGTAGGCGCAGTAGATTCCGAGTTATGATGTAGGCGCAGTAGATTCCGAGTTATGATGTAGGCGCAGTAGATTCCGGGTTAGATTCCGAGTTATGATGTAGGCGCAGTAGATTCCGAGTTATGATGTAGGCTCAGTAGATTCAGGTTTAGATTCCGAGTTATGATGTAGGCGCAGTAGATTCCGAGTTATGATGTAGGTGCAGTAGATTCCGAGTTATGATGTAGGTGCTGTAGATTCCGAGTTATGATCTAGGCGCAGTAGATTCCGAGTTATAATGTAGGCGCAGTAGATTCCGAGTTATGATGTAGGCGCAGTAGATTCCGAGTTATGATGTAGGCGCAGTAGATTCCGAGTTATGATGTAGGCGCAGTAGATTCCGAGTTATGATGTAGGCGCAGTAGATTCCGAGTTAGATTCCGAGTTATGATTTAGGCACAGTAGATTCCGAGTTATGATGTAGGCGCAGTAGATTCCGAGTAAGATTCCGAGTTATGATGTAGGCGCAGTAGATTCCGTATTAGATTCCGAGTTATGATGTAGGCGCAGTAGATTCTGAGTTATGATGTAGGCGCAGTAGATTCCGAGATATGATGTAGGCGCAGTAGATTCCGAGTTATGATGTAGGCGCAGTAGATTCCGAGTTATGATGTAGGCGCAGTACATTCCGAGTTATGATGTAGGCGCAGTAGATTCCGAGTTAGATTCCGAGTTATGATGTAGGCACAGTAGATTCCGAGTTATGATGTAGGCGCAGTAGATTCCGAGTTATGATGTAGGTGCAGTAGATTCCGAGTTATAATGTAGGCGCAGTAGATTCCGAGTTATGATGTAGGCGCAGTAGATTCCGAGTTATGATGTAGGCGCAGTAGATTCCGAGTTAGATTCCGAGTTATGATGTAGGCGCAGTAGATTCTGAGTTAGATTCCGAGTTATGATGTAGGCGCAGTAGATTCCGAGTTATGATGTAGGCGCAGTAGATTCCGAGTTAGATTCCGAGTTATGATGTAGGCGCAGTAGATTCCGAGTTATGATGTAGGCGCAGTAGATTCCGAGTTAGATTCCGAGTTATGATGTAGGCGCAGTAGATTCCGAGTTAGATTCCGAGTTATGATGTAGGCGCAGTAGATTCCGAGTTAGAATCTGAGTTATGATGTAGGCGCAGTAGATTCCGAGTTATAATGTAGGCGCAGTAGATTCCGAGTTATGATGTAGGCGCAGTAGATTCCAAGTTATGATGTAGGCGCAGTAGATTCCGAGTTATGATTTAGGCGCAGTAGATTCCGGGTTAGATTCCGAGTTATGATGTCGGCGCAGTAGATTCCGAGTTAGATTCCGAGTTATGATGTAGGCGCAGTAGATTCCGAGTTAGATTCCGAGTTATGATGTAGGCGCAGTAGATTCCGAGTTATGATGTAGGCGCAGTAGATTACGAGTTAGATTCCGAGTTATGATGTAGGCGCAGTAGATTCCGAGTTATGATGTAGGCGCAGTAGATTCCGGGTTAGATTCCGAGTTATGATATAGGCGCAGTAGATTCCGAGTTAGATTCCGAGTTATGATGTAGGCGCAGTAGATTCCGAGTTATGATGTTGGCGCAGTAGATTCCGAGTTATGATGTAGGCGCAGTAGATTCTGAGTTATGATGTTGGCGCAGTAGATTCCGAGTTAGATTCCGAGTTATGATGTAGGCGCAGTAGATTCCGAGTTATGATGTAGGCGCAGTAGATTCCGAGTTAGATTCCGAGTTATGATGTAGGCGCAGTAGATTCCGAGTTAGATTCCGAGTTATGATGTAGGCGCAGTACATTCCGAGTTATGATGTAGGTGCAGTAGATTCCGAGTTATGATCTAGGCGCAGTAGATTCCGAGTTATAATGTAGGCGCAGTAGATTCCGAGTTATGATGTAGGCGCAGTAGATTCCGAGTTATGATGTAGGCGCAGTAGATTCCGAGTTATGATGTAGGCGCAGTAGATTCCGAGTTATGATGTAGGCGCAGTAGATTCCGAGTAAGATTCCGAGTTATGATGTAGGCGCAGTAGATTCCGAGTTAGATTCCGAGTTATGATGTAGGCGCAGTAGATTCTGAGTTATGATGTAGGCGCAGTAGATTCCGAGATATGATGTAGGCGCAGTAGATTCCGAGTTATGATGTAGGCGCAGTAGATTCCGAGTTATGATGTAGGCGCAGTACATTCCGAGTTATGATGTAGGCGCAGTAGATTCCGAGTTAGATTCCGAGTTATGATGTAGGCACAGTAGATTCCGAGTTATGATGTAGGCGCAGTAGATTCCGAGTTATGATGTAGGTGCAGTAGATTCCGAGTTATAATGTAGGCGCAGTAGATTCCGAGTTATGATGTAGGCGCAGTAGATTCCGATTTATGATGTAGGCGCAGTAGATTCCGAGTTAGATTCCGAGTTATGATGTAGGCGCAGTAGATTCTGAGTTAGATTCCGAGTTATGATGTAGGCGCAGTAGATTCCGAGTTATGATGTAGGCGCAGTAGATTCCGAGTTAGATTCCGAGTTATGATGTAGGCGCAGTAGATTCCGAGTTATGATGTAGGCGCAGTAGATTCCGAGTTAGATTCCGAGTTATGATGTAGGTGCAGTAGATTCCGAGTTAGATTCCGAGTTATGATGTAGGCGCAGTAGATTCCGAGTTAGAATCTGAGTTATGATGTAGGCGCAGTAGATTCCGAGTTATAATGTAGGCGCAGTAGATTCCGAGTTATGATGTAGGCGCAGTAGATTCCGAGTTATGATTTAGGCGCAGTAGATTCCGGGTTAGATTCCGAGTTATGATGTCGGCGCAGTAGATTCCGAGTTAGATTCCGAGTTATGATGTAGGCGCAGTAGATTCCGAGTTAGATTCCGAGTTATGATGTAGGCGCAGTAGATTCCGAGTTATGATGTAGGCGCAGTAGATTACGAGTTAGATTCCGAGTTATGATGTAGGCGCAGTAGATTCCGAGTTATGATGTAGGCGCAGTAGATTCCGGGTTAGATTCCGAGTTATGATGTAGGCGCAGTAGATTCCGAGTTAGATTCCGAGTTATGATGTAGGCGCAGTAGATTCCGAGTTATGATGTTGGCGCAGTAGATTCCGAGTTATGATGTAGGCGCAGTAGATTCTGAGTTATGATGTTGGCGCAGTAGATTCCGAGTTAGATTCCGAGTTATGATGTAGGCGCAGTAGATTCCGAGTTATGATGTAGGCGCAGTAGATTCCGAGTTAGATTCCGAGTTATGATGTAGGCGCAGTAGATTCCGAGTTAGATTCCGAGTTATGATGTAGGCGCAGTACATTCCGAGTTATGATGTAGGCGCAGTAGATTACGAGTTAGATTCCGAGTTATGATGTAGGCGCAGTAGATTCCGAGTTATGATGTAGGCGCAGTAGATTCCGGGTTAGATTCCGAGTTATGATGTAGGCGCAGTAGATTCCGAGTTAGATTCCGAGTTATGATGTAGGCGCAGTAGATTCCGAGTTATGATGTTGGCGCAGTAGATTCCGAGTTATGATGTAGGCGCAGTAGATTCTGAGTTATGATGTTGGCGCAGTAGATTCCGAGTTAGATTCCGAGTTATGATGTAGGCGCAGTAGATTCCGAGTTATGATGTAGGCGCAGTAGATTCCAAGTTATGATGTAGACGCAGTAGATTCCGAGTTATGATGTAGGCGCAGTAGATTCCGAGTTATGATGTAGGCGCAGTAGATTCCGAGTTAGATTCCGAGTTATGATGTAGGCACAGTAGATTCCGAGTTATGATGTAGGCGCAGTAGATTCCGAGTTATGATGTAGGTGCAGTAGATTCCGAGTTATGATGTAGGTGCAGTAGATTCCGAGTTATGATGTAGGCGCAGTAGATTCCGAGTTATAATGTAGGCGCAGTAGATTCCGAGTTATGATGTAGGCGCAGTAGATTCCGAGTTATGATGTAGGCGCAGTAGATTCCGAGTTATGATGTAGGCGCAGTAGATTCCGGGTTAGATTCCGAGTTGTGATGTAGGCACAGTAGATTCCGAGTTATGATGTAGGCGCAGTAGATTCCGAGTAAGATTCCGAGTTATGATGTAGGCGCAGTAGATTCCGAGTTAGATTCCGAGTTATGATGTAGGCGCAGTAGATTCTGAGTTATGATGTAGGCGCAGTAGATTCCGAGTTAGATTCCGAGTTATGATGTAGGCGCAGTAGATTCCGAGTTAGAATCTGAGTTATGATGTAGGCGCAGTAGATTCCGAGTTATAATGTAGGCGCAGTAGATTCCGAGTTATGATGTAGGCGCAGTAGATTCCGAGTTATGATGTAGGCGCAGTAGATTCCGAGTTATGATGTAAGCGCAGTAGATTCCGAGTTATGATGTAGGCGCAGTAGATTCCGGGTTAGATTCCGAGTTATGATGTAGGCGCAGTAGATTCCGAGTTATGATGTAGGCGCAGTAGATTCAGGGTTAGATTCCGAGTTATGATGTAGGCGCAGTAGATTCCGAGTTAGATTCCGAGTTATGATGTAGGCGCAGTAGATTACGAGTTAGATTCCGAGTTATGATGTAGGCGCAGTAGATTCCGAGTTATGATGTAGGCGCAGTAGATTACGAGTTAGATTCCGAGTTATGATGTAGGCGCAGTTGATTCCGAGTTATGATGTAGGCGCAGTAGATTCCGAGTTAGATTCCGAGTTATGATGTAGGCGCTGTAGATTCCGAGTTATGATGTAGGCGCAGTAGATTCCGAGTTATGATGTAGGCGCAGTAGATTCCGAGTTATGATGTAGGCGCAGTACATTCCGAGTTATGATGTAGGCGCAGTAGATTCCGAGTTAGATTCCGAGTTATGATGTAGGCACAGTAGATTCCGAGTTATGATGTAGGCGCAGTAGATTCCGAGTTATGATGTAGGTGCAGTAGATTCCGAGTTATGATGTAGGTGCAGTAGATTCCGAGTTATGATCTAGGCGCAGTAGATTCCGAGTTATAATGTAGGCGCAGTAGATTCCGAGTTATGATGTAGGCGCAGTAGATTCCGAGTTATGATGTAGGCGCAGTAGATTCCGAGTTATGATGTAGGCGCAGTAGATTCCGAGTTATGATGTAGGTGCAGTAGATTCCGAGTTATGATGTAGGTGCAGTAGATTCCGAGTTATGATGTAGGCGCAGTAGATTCCGAGTTATAATGTAGGCGCAGTAGATTCCGAGTTATGATGTAGGCGCAGTAGATTCCGATTTATGATGTAGGCGCAGTAGATTCCGAGTTAGATTCCGAGTTATGATGTAGGCGCAGTAGATTCTGAGTTAGATTCCGAGTTATGATGTAGGCGCAGTAGATTCCGAGTTATGATGTAGGCGCAGTAGATTCCGAGTTAGATTCCGAGTTATGATGTAGGCGCAGTAGATTCCGAGTTAGATTCCGAGTTATGATGTAGGCGCAGTAGATTCCGAGTTAGATTCCGAGTTATGATGTAGGCGCAGTAGATTCCGAGTTAGAATCTGAGTTATGATGTAGGCGCAGTAGATTCCGAGTTATAATGTAGGCGCAGTAGATTCCGAGTTATGATGTAGGCGCAGTAGATTCCGAGTTATGATGTAGGCGCAGTAGATTCCGGGTTAGATTCCGAGTTATGATGTAGGCGCAGTAGATTCCGAGTTAGATTCCGAGTTATGATGTAGGCGCAGTAGATTCCGAGTTAGATTCCGAGTTATGATGTAGGCGCAGTAGATTCCGAGTTATGATGTAGGCGCAGTAGATTACGAGTTAGATTCCGAGTTATGATGTAGGCGCAGTAGATTCCGAGTTATGATGTAGGCGCAGTAGATTCCGAGTTAGATTCCGAGTTATGATGTAGGCGCAGTAGATTCCGAGTTAGATTTCGAGTTATGATGTAGGCGCAGTAGATTCCGAGTTATGATGTAGGCGCAGTAGATTCCGAGTTATGATGTAGGCGCAGTAGATTCCGAGTTATGATGTAGGCGCAGTAGATTCCGAGGTATGATGTAGGCGCAGTAGATTCCGAGTTATGATGTAGGCGCAGTAGATTCCGGGTTAGATTCCGAGTTATGATGTAGGCGCAGTAGATTCCGAGTTATGATGTAGACGCAGTAGATTCAGGGTTAGATTCCGAGTTATGATGTAGGCGCAGTAGATTCCGAGTTAGATTCCGAGTTATGATGTAGGCGCAGTAGATTCCGAGTTAGATTCCGAGTTATGATGTAGGCGCAGTAGATTCCGAGTTATGATGTAGGCGCAGTAGATTACGAGTTAGATTCCGAGTTATGATGTAGGCGCAGTATATTCCGAGTTATGATGTAGGCGCAGTAGATTACGAGTTAGATTCCGAGTTATGATGTAGGCGCAGTAGATTCCGAGTTATGATGTAGGCGCAGTAGATTTCGAGTTATGATGTTGGCGCAGTAGATTCCGAGTTATGATGTAGGCGCAGTAGATTCTGAGTTATGATGTTGGCGCAGTAGATTCCGAGTTAGATTCCGAGTTATGATGTAGGCGCTGTAGATTCCGAGTTGTGATGTAGGCGCAGTAGATTCCGAGTTATGATGTAGGCGCAGTAGATTCAGAGTTATGATGTAGGCGCAGTACATTCCGAGTTATGATGTAGGCGCAGTAGATTCCGAGTTAGATTCCGAGTTATGATGTAGGCACAGTAGATTCCGAGTTATGATGTAGGCGCAGTAGATTCCGAGTTATGATGTAGGTGCAGTAGATTCCGAGTTATGATGTAGGTGCAGTAGATTCCGAGTTATGATCTAGGCGCAGTAGATTCCGAGTTATAATGTAGGCGCAGTAGATTCCGAGTTATGATGTAGGCGCAGTAGATTCCGAGTTATGATGTAGGCGCAGTAGATTCCGAGTTATGAAGTAGGCGCAGTAGATTCCGAGTTAGATTCCGAGTTATGATTTAGGCACAGTAGATTCCGAGTTATGATGTAGGCGCAGTAGATTCCGAGTAAGATTCCGAGTTATGATGTAGGCGCAGTAGATTCCGAGTTAGATTCCAAGTTATGATGTAGGCGCAGTAGATTCTGAGTTATGATGTAGGCGCAGTAGATTCCGAGATATGATGTAGGCGCAGTAGATTCCGAGTTATGATGTAGGCGCAGTAGATTCCGAGTTATGATGTAGGCGCAGTACATTCCGAGTTATGATGTAGGCGCAGTAGATTCCGAGTTAGATTCCGAGTTATGATGTAGGCACAGTAGATTCCGAGTTATGATGTAGGCGCAGTAGATTCCGAGTTATGATGTAGGTGCAGTAGATTCCGAGTTATGATGTAGGTGCAGTAGATTCCGAGTTATGATGTAGGCGCAGTAGATTCCGAGTTATAATGTAGGCGCAGTAGATTCCGAGTTATGATGTAGGCGCAGTAGATTCCGATTTATGATGTAGGCGCAGTAGATTATGAGTTAGATTCCGAGTTATGATGTAGGCGCAGTAGATTCTGAGTTAGATTCCGAGTTATGATGTAGGCGCAGTAGATTCCGAGTTAGATTCCGAGTTATGATGTAGGCGCAGTAGATTCCGAGTTATGATGTAGGCCCAGTAGATTCCGAGTTAGATTCCGAGTTATGATGTAGGCGCAGTAGATTCCGAGTTAGATTCCGAGTTATGATGTAGGCACTGTAGATTCCGAGTTAGAATCTGAGTTATGATGTAGGCGCAGTAGATTCCGAGTTATAATGTAGGCGCAGTAGATTCCGAGTTATGATGTAAGCGCAGTAGATTCCGAGTTATGATGTAGGCGCAGTAGATTCCGGGTTAGATTCCGAGTTATGATGTAGGCGCAGTAGATTCCGAGTTAGATTCCGAGTTATGATGTAGGCGCAGTAGATTCTGAGTTAGATTCCGAGTTATGATGTAGGCGCAGTAGATTCCGAGTTATGATGTAGGCGCAGTAGATTACGAGTTAGATTCCGAGTTATGATGTAGGCGCAGTAGATTCCGAGTTATGATGTAGGCGCAGTAGATTCCGGGTTAGATTCCGAGTTATGATGTAGGCGCAGTAGATTCCGAGTTAGATTCCGAGTTATGATGTAGGCGCAGTAGATTCCGAGTTATGATGTTGGCGCAGTAGATTCCGAGTTATGATGTAGGCGCAGTAGATTCTGAGTTATGATGTTGGCGCAGTAGATTCCGAGTTAGATTCCGAGTTATGATGTAGGCGCAGTAGATTCCGAGTTATGATGTAGGCGTAGTAGATTCCGAGTTAGATTCCGAGTTATGATGTAGGCGCAGTAGATTCCGAGTTAGATTCCGAGTTATGATGTAGGCGCAGTAGATTCCGAGTTATGATGTAGGCGCAGTAGATTACGAGTTAGATTCCGAGTTATGATGTAGGCGCAGTAGATTCCGAGTTATGATGTAGGCGCAGTAGATTCCGGGTTTGATTCCGAGTTATGATGTAGGCGCAGTAGATTCCGAGTTAGATTCCGAGTTATGATGTAGGCGCAGTAGATTCCGAGTTATGATGTTGGCGCAGTAGATTCCGAGTTATGATGTAGGCGCAGTAGATTCTGAGTTATGATGTTGGCGCAGTAGATTCCGAGTTAGATTCCGAGTTATGATGTAGGCGCAGTAGATTCCGAGTTATGATGTAGGCGCAGTACATTCCGAGTTATGATGTAGGCGCAGTAGATTCCGAGTTAGATTCTGAGTTATGATGTAGGCACAGTAGATTCCGAGTTATGATGTAGGCGCAGTAGATTCCGAGTTATGATGTAGGTGCAGTAGATTCCGAGTTATGATGTAGGTGCAGTAGATTCCGAGTTATGATGTAGGCGCAGTAGATTCCGAGTTATAACGTAGGCGCAGTAGATTCCGAGTTATGATGTAGGCGCAGTAGATTCCGAGTTATGATGTAGGCGCAGTAGATTCCGAGTTAGATTCCGAGTTATGATGTAGGCACAGTAGATTCCGAGTTATGATGTAGGCGCAGTAGATTCCGAGTAAGATTCCGAGTTATGATGTAGGCGCAGTAGATTCCGAGTTAGATTCCGAGTTATGATGTAGGCGCAGTAGATTCTGAGTTATGATGTAGGCGCAGTAGATTCCGAGATATGATGTAGGCGCAGTAGATTCCGAGTTATGATGTAGGCGCAGTACATTCCGAGTTATGATGTAGGCGCAGTAGATTCCGAGTTAGATTCCGAGTTATGATGTAGGCACAGTAGATTCCGAGTTATGATGTAGGCGCAGTAGATTCCGAGTTATGATGTAGGTGCAGTAGATTCCGAGTTATGATGTAGGTGCAGTAGATTCCGAGTTATGATGTAGGCGCAGTAGATTCCGAGTTATAATGTAGGCGCAGTAGATTCCGAGTTATGATGTAGGCGCAGTAGATTCCGATTTATGATGTAGGCGCAGTAGATTCCGAGTTAGATTCCGAGTTATGATGTAGGCGCAGTAGATTCCGAGTTATGATGTAGGCGCACTAGATTCCGAGTTAGATTCCGAGTTATGATGTAGGCGCAGTAGATTCCGAGTTATGATGTAGGCGCAGTAGATTTCGAGTTATGATGTTGGCGCAGTAGATTCCGAGTTATGATGTAGGCGCAGTAGATTCTGAGTTATGATGTTGGCGCAGTAGATTCCGAGTTAGATTCCGAGTTATGATGTAGGCGCTGTAGATTCCGAGTTGTGATGTAGGCGCAGTAGATTCCGAGTTATGATGTAGGCGCAGTAGATTCAGAGTTATGATGTAGGCGCAGTACATTCCGAGTTATGATGTAGGCGCAGTAGATTCCGAGTTAGATTCCGAGTTATGATGTAGGCACAGTAGATTCCGAGTTATGATGTAGGCGCAGTAGATTCCGAGTTATGATGTAGGTGCAGTAGATTCCAAGTTATGATGTAGGTGCAGTAGATTCCGAGTTATGATCTAGGCGCAGTAGATTCCGAGTTATAATGTAGGCGCAGTAGATTCCGAGTTATGATGTAGGCGCAGTAGATTCCGAGTTATGATGTAGGCGCAGTAGATTCCGAGTTATGATGTAGGCGCAGTAGATTCCGAGTTAGATTCCGAGTTATGATGTAGGCACAGTAGATTCCGAGTTATGATGTAGGCGCAGTAGATTCCGAGTAAGATTCCGAGTTATGATGTAGGCGCAGTAGATTCCGAGTTAGATTCCAAGTTATGATGTAGGCGCAGTAGATTCTGAGTTATGATGTAGGCGCAGTAGATTCCGAGATATGATGTAGGCGCAGTAGATTCCGAGTTATGATGTAGGCGCAGTAGATTCCGAGTTATGATGTAGGCGCAGTACATTCCGAGTTATGATGTAGGCGCAGTAGATTCCGAGTTAGATTCCGAGTTATGATGTAGGCACAGTAGATTCCGAGTTATGATGTAAACGCAGTAGATTCCGAGTTATGATGTAGGTGCAGTAGATTCCGAGTTATGATGTAGGTGCAGTAGATTCCGAGTTATGATGTAGGCGCAGTAGATTCCGAGTTATAATGTAGGCGCAGTAGATTCCGAGTTATGATGTAGGCGCAGTAGATTCCGATTTATGATGTAGGCGCAGTAGATTACGAGTTAGATTCCGAGTTATGATGTAGGCGCAGTAGATTCTGAGTTAGATTCCGAGTTATGATGTAGGCGCAGTAGATTCCGAGTTAGATTCCGAGTTATGATGTAGGCGCAGTAGATTCCGAGTTATGATGTAGGCCCAGTAGATTCCGAGTTAGATTCCGAGTTATGATGTAGGCGCAGTAGATTCCGAGTTAGATTCCGAGTTATGATGTAGGCACTGTAGATTCCGAGTTAGAATCTGAGTTATGATGTAGGCGCAGTAGATTCCGAGTTATAATGTAGGCGCAGTAGATTCCGAGTTATGATGTAAGCGCAGTAGATTCCGAGTTATGATGTAGGCGCAGTAGATTCCGGGTTAGATTCCGAGTTATGATGTAGGCGCAGTAGATTCCGAGTTAGATTCCGAGTTATGATGTAGGCGCAGTAGATTCCGAGTTAGATTCCGAGTTATGATGTAGGCGCAGTACATTCCGAGTTATGATGTAGGCGCAGTAGATTCCGAGTTAGATTCCGAGTTATGATGTAGGCACAGTAGATTCCGAGTTATGATGTAGGCGCAGTAGATTCCGAGTTATGATGTAGGTGCAGTAGATTCCAAGTTATGATGTAGGTGCAGTAGATTCCGAGTTATGATCTAGGCGCAGTAGATTCCGAGTTATAATGTAGGCGCAGTAGATTCCGAGTTATGATGTAGGCGCAGTAGATTCCGAGTTATGATGTAGGCGCAGTAGATTCCGAGTTATGATGTAGGCGCAGTAGATTCCGAGTTAGATTCCGAGTTATGATGTAGGCACAGTAGATTCCGAGTTATGATGTAGGCGCAGTAGATTCCGAGTAAGATTCCGAGTTATGATGTAGGCGCAGTAGATTCCGAGTTAGATTCCAAGTTATGATGTAGGCGCAGTAGATTCTGAGTTATGATGTAGGCGCAGTAGATTCCGAGATATGATGTAGGCGCAGTAGATTCCGAGTTATGATGTAGGCGCAGTAGATTCCGAGTTATGATGTAGGCGCAGTACATTCCGAGTTATGATGTAGGCGCAGTAGATTCCGAGTTAGATTCCGAGTTATGATGTAGGCACAGTAGATTCCGAGTTATGATGTAAACGCAGTAGATTCCGAGTTATGATGTAGGTGCAGTAGATTCCGAGTTATGATGTAGGTGCAGTAGATTCCGAGTTATGATGTAGGCGCAGTAGATTCCGAGTTATAATGTAGGCGCAGTAGATTCCGAGTTATGATGTAGGCGCAGTAGATTCCGATTTATGATGTAGGCGCAGTAGATTACGAGTTAGATTCCGAGTTATGATGTAGGCGCAGTAGATTCTGAGTTAGATTCCGAGTTATGATGTAGGCGCAGTAGATTCCGAGTTAGATTCCGAGTTATGATGTAGGCGCAGTAGATTCCGAGTTATGATGTAGGCCCAGTAGATTCCGAGTTAGATTCCGAGTTATGATGTAGGCGCAGTAGATTCCGAGTTAGATTCCGAGTTATGATGTAGGCACTGTAGATTCCGAGTTAGAATCTGAGTTATGATGTAGGCGCAGTAGATTCCGAGTTATAATGTAGGCGCAGTAGATTCCGAGTTATGATGTAAGCGCAGTAGATTCCGAGTTATGATGTAGGCGCAGTAGATTCCGGGTTAGATTCCGAGTTATGATGTAGGCGCAGTAGATTCCGAGTTAGATTCCGAGTTATGATGTAGGCGCAGTAGATTCCGAGTTAGATTCCGAGTTATGATGTAGGCGCAGTAGATTCCGAGTTATGATGTAGGCGCAGTAGATTACGAGTTAGATTCCGAGTTATGATGTAGGCGCAGTAGATTCCGAGTTATGATGTAGGCGCAGTAGATTCCGGGTTAGATTCCGAGTTATGATGTAGGCGCAGTAGATTCCGAGTTAGATTCCGAGTTATGATGTAGGCGCAGTAGATTCCGAGTTATGATGTTGGCGCAGTAGATTCCGAGTTATGATGTAGGCGCAGTAGATTCTGAGTTATGATGTTGGCGCAGTAGATTCCGAGTTAGATTCCGAGTTATGATGTAGGCGCAGTAGATTCCGAGTTATGATGTAGGCGTAGTAGATTTCGAGTTAGATTCCGAGTTATGATGTAGGCGCAGTAGATTCCGAGTTAGATTCCGAGTTATGATGTAGGCGCAGTAGATTCCGAGTTATGATGTAGGCGCAGTAGATTACGAGTTAGATTCCGAGTTATGATGTAGGCGCAGTAGATTCCGAGTTATGATGTAGGCGCAGTAGATTCCGGGTTTGATTCCGAGTTATGATGTAGGCGCAGTAGATTCCGAGTTAGATTCCGAGTTATGATGTAGGCGCAGTAGATTCCGAGTTATGATGTTGGCGCAGTAGATTCCGAGTTATGATGTAGGCGCAGTAGATTCTGAGTTATGATGTTGGCGCAGTAGATTCCGAGTTAGATTCCGAGTTATGATGTAGGCGCAGTAGATTCCGAGTTATGATGTAGGCGCAGTAGATTCCGAGTTATGATGTAGGCGCAGTACATTCCGAGTTATGATGTAGGCGCAGTAGATTCCGAGTTAGATTCTGAGTTATGATGTAGGCACAGTAGATTCCGAGTTATGATGTAGGCGCAGTAGATTCCGAGTTATGATGTAGGTGCAGTAGATTCCGAGTTATGATGTAGGTGCAGTAGATTCCGAGTTATGATGTAGGCGCAGTAGATTCCGAGTTATAATGTAGGCGCAGTAGATTCCGAGTTATGATGTAGGCGCAGTAGATTCCGAGTTATGATGTAGGCGCAGTAGATTCCGAGTTAGATTCCGAGTTATGATGTAGGCACAGTAGATTCCGAGTTATGATGTAGGCGCAGTAGATTCCGAGTAAGATTCCGAGTTATGATGTAGGCGCAGTAGATTCCGATTTAGATTCCGAGTTATGATGTAGGCGCAGTAGATTCTGAGTTATGATGTAGGCGCAGTAGATTCCGAGATATGATGTAGGCGCAGTAGATTCCGAGTTATGATGTAGGCGCAGTACATTCCGAGTTATGATGTAGGCGCAGTAGATTCCGAGTTAGATTCCGAGTTATGATGTAGGCACAGTAGATTCCGAGTTATGATGTAGGCGCAGTAGATTCCGAGTTATGATGTAGGTGCAGTAGATTCCGAGTTATGATGTAGGTGCAGTAGATTCCGAGTTATGATGTAGGCGCAGTAGATTCCGAGTTATGATGTTGGCGCAGTAGATTCCGAGTTATGATGTAGGCGCAGTAGATTCTGAGTTATGATGTTGGCGCAGTAGATTCCGAGTTAGATTCCGAGTTATGATGTAGGCGCAGTAGATTCCGAGTTATGATGTAGGCGTAGTAGATTCCGAGTTAGATTCCGAGTTATGATGTAGGCGCAGTAGATTCCGAGTTAGATTCCGAGTTATGATGTAGGCGCAGTAGATTCCGAGTTATGATGTAGGCGCAGTAGATTACGAGTTAGATTCCGAGTTATGATGTAGGCGCAGTAGATTCCGAGTTATGATGTAGGCGCAGTAGATTCCGGGTTTGATTCCGAGTTATGATGTAGGCGCAGTAGATTCCGAGTTAGATTCCGAGTTATGATGTAGGCGCAGTAGATTCCGAGTTATGATGTTGGCGCAGTAGATTCCGAGTTATGATGTAGGCGCAGTAGATTCTGAGTTATGATGTTGGCGCAGTAGATTCCGAGTTAGATTCCGAGTTATGATGTAGGCGCAGTAGATTCCGAGTTATGATGTAGGCGCAGTAGATTCCGAGTTATGATGTAGGCGCAGTACATTCCGAGTTATGATGTAGGCGCAGTAGATTCCGAGTTAGATTCTGAGTTATGATGTAGGCACAGTAGATTCCGAGTTATGATGTAGGCGCAGTAGATTCCGAGTTATGATGTAGGTGCAGTAGATTCCGAGTTATGATGTAGGTGCAGTAGATTCCGAGTTATGATGTAGGCGCAGTAGATTCCGAGTTATAATGTAGGCGCAGTAGATTCCGAGTTATGATGTAGGCGCAGTAGATTCCGAGTTATGATGTAGGCGCAGTAGATTCCGAGTTAGATTCCGAGTTATGATGTAGGCACAGTAGATTCCGAGTTATGATGTAGGCGCAGTAGATTCCGAGTAAGATTCCGAGTTATGATGTAGGCGCAGTAGATTCCGAGTTAGATTCCGAGTTATGATGTAGGCGCAGTAGATTCTGAGTTATGATGTAGGCGCAGTAGATTCCGAGATATGATGTAGGCGCAGTAGATTCCGAGTTATGATGTAGGCGCAGTACATTCCGAGTTATGATGTAGGCGCAGTAGATTCCGAGTTAGATTCCGAGTTATGATGTAGGCACAGTAGATTCCGAGTTATGATGTAGGCGCAGTAGATTCCGAGTTATGATGTAGGTGCAGTAGATTCCGAGTTATGATGTAGGTGCAGTAGATTCCGAGTTATGATGTAGGCGCAGTAGATTCCGAGTTATAATGTAGGCGCAGTAGATTCCGAGTTATGATGTAGGCGCAGTAGATTCCGATTTATGATGTAGGCGCAGTAGATTCCGAGTTAGATTCCGAGTTATGATGTAGGCGCAGTAGATTCTGAGTTAGATTCCGAGTTATGATGTAGGCGCAGTAGATTCCGAGTTATGATGTAGGCGCAGTAGATTCCGAGTTAGATTCCGAGTTATGATGTAGGCGCAGTAGATTCCGAGTTAGATTCCGAGTTATGATGTAGGCGCAGTAGATTCCGAGTTAGAATCTGAGTTATGATGTAGGCGCAGTAGATTCCGAGTTATAATGTAGGCGCAGTAGATTCCGAGTTATGATGTAGGCGCAGTAGATTCCGAGTTATGATGTAGGCGCAGTAGATTCCGGGTTAGATTCCGAGTTATGATGTAGGCGCAGTAGATTCCGAGTTAGATTCCGAGTTATGATGTAGGCGCAGTAGATTCCGAGTTAGATTCCGAGTTATGATGTAGGCGCAGTAGATTCCGAGTTATGATGTAGGCGCAGTAGATTACGAGTTAGATTCCGAGTTATGATGTAGGCGCAGTAGATTCCGAGTTATGATGTAGGCGCAGTAGATTCCGAGTTAGATTCCGAGTTATGATGTAGGCGCAGTAGATTCCGAGTTAGAATCTGAGTTATGATGTAGGCGCAGTAGATTCCGAGTTATAATGTAGGCGCAGTAGATTCCGAGTTATGATGTAGGCGCAGTAGATTCCGAGTTATGATGTAGGCGCAGTAGATTCCGAGGTATGATGTAGGCGCAGTAGATTCCGAGTTATGATGTAGGCGCAGTAGATTCCGAGATATGATGTAGGCGCAGTAGATTCCGAGTTATGATGTAGGCGCAGTAGATTCCGAGTTATGATGTAGGCGCAGTACATTCCGAGTTATGATGTAGGCGCAGTAGATTCCGAGTTAGATTCCGAGTTATGATGTAGGCACAGTAGATTCCGAGTTATGATGTAGGCGCAGTAGATTCCGAGTTATGATGTAGGTGCAGTAGATTCCGAATTATGATGTAGGTGCAGTAGATTCCGAGTTATGATGTAGGCGCAGTAGATTCCGAGTTATAATGTAGGCGCAGTAGATTCCGAGTTATGATGTAGGCGCAGTAGATTCCGATTTATGATGTAGGCGCAGTAGATTACGAGTTAGATTCCGAGTTATGATGTAGGCGCAGTAGATTCTGAGTTAGATTCCGAGTTATGATGTAGGCGCAGTAGATTCCGAGTTATGATGTAGGCGCAGTAGATTCCGAGTTAGATTCCGAGTTATGATGTAGGCGCAGTAGATTCCGAGTTATGATGTAGGCCCAGTAGATTCCGAGTTAGATTCCGAGTTATGATGTAGGCGCAGTAGATTCCGAGTTAGATTCCGAGTTATGATGTAGGCACTGTAGATTCCGAGTTAGAATCTGAGTTATGATGTAGGCGCAGTAGATTCCGAGTTATAATGTAGGCGCAGTAGATTCCGAGTTATGATGTAAGCGCAGTAGATTCCGAGTTATGATGTAGGCGCAGTAGATTCCGGGTTAGATTCCGAGTTATGATGTAGGCGCAGTAGATTCCGAGTTAGATTCCGAGTTATGATGTAGGCGCAGTAGATTCCGAGTTATGATGTAGGCGCAGGAGATTCAGGGTTAGATTCCGAGTTATGATGTAGGCGCAGTAGATTCCGAGTTAGATTCCGAGTTATGATGTAGGCGCAGTAGATTCCGAGTTAGATTCCGAGTTATGATGTAGGCGCAGTAGATTCCGAGTTAGATTCCGAGTTATGATGTAGGCGCAGTAGATTCCGAGTTATGATGTTGGCGCAGTAGATTCCGAGTTATGATGTAGGCGCAGTAGATTCTGAGTTATGATGTTGGCGCAGTAGATTCCGAGTTAGATTCCGAGTTATGATGTAGGCGCAGTAGATTCTGAGTTAGATTCCGAGTTATGATGTAGGCGCAGTAGATTCCGAGTTAGATTCCGAGTTATGATGTAGGCGCAGTAGATTCCGAGTTATGATGTAGGCGCAGTAGATTCCGAGTTAGATTCCGAGTTATGATGTAGGCGCAGTAGATTCCGAGTTATGATGTAGGCGCAGTAGATTCCGAGTTAGATTCCGAGTTATGATGTAGGCGCAGTTGATTCCGAGTTATAATGTAGGCGCAGTATATTCCGAGTTATGATGTAGGCGCAGTAGATTCCGAGTTATGATGTAGGCGCAGTAGATTCCGAGTTATGATGTAGGCGCAGTAGATTCCGAGTTATGATGTAGGCGCAGTAGATTCCGGGTTAGATTCCGAGTTATGATGTAGGCGCAGTAGATTCCGAGTTATGATGTAGGCGCAGTAGATTCAGGGTTAGATTCCGAGTTATGATGTAGGCGCAGTAGATTCCGAGTTAGATTCCGAGTTATGATGTAGGCGCAGTAGATTCCGAGTTAGATTCCGAGTTATGATGTAGGCGCAGTAGATTCCGAGTTATGATGTAGGCGCAGTAGATTACGAGTTAGATTCCGAGTTATGATTTAGGCGCAGTATATTCCGAGTTATGATGTAGGCGCAGTAGATTCCGAGTTAGATTCCGAGTTATGATGTAGGCGCAGTAGATTCCGAGTTAGATTCCGAGTTATGATGTAGGCGCAGTAGATTCCGAGTTATGATGTAGGCGCAGTAGATTCCGTGTTATGATGTAGGCGCAGTAGATTCTGAGTTATGATGTTGGCGCAGTAGATTCCGAGTTAGATTCCGAGTTATGATGTAGGCGCAGTAGATTCCGAGTTATGATGTAGGCGCAGTAGATTCCGAGTTATGATGTAGGCGCAGTACATTCCGAGTTATGATGTAGGCGCAGTAGATTCCGAGTTAGATTCCGAGTTATGATGTAGGCACAGTAGATTCCGAGTTATGATGTAGGCGCAGTAGATTCCGAGTTATGATGTAGGTGCAGTAGATTCCGAGTTATGATGTAGGTGCAGTAGATTCCGAGTTATGATGTAGGCGCAGTAGATTCCGAGTTATAACGTAGGCGCAGTAGATTCCGAGTTATGATGTAGGCGCAGTAGATTCCGAGTTATGATGTAGGCGCAGTAGATTCCGAGTTATGATGTAGGCGCAGTAGATTCCGAGTTATGATGTAGGCGCAGTAGATTCCGAGTTAGATTCCGAGTTATGATGTAGGCACAGTAGATTCCGAGTTATGATGTAGGCGCAGTAGATTCCGAGTAAGATTCCGAGTTATGATGTAGGCGCAGTAGATTCCGAGTTAGATTCCGAGTTATTATGTAGGCGCAGTAGATTCTGAGTTATGATGTATGCGCAGTAGATTCCGAGTTATAATGTAGGCGCAGTAGATTCCGAGTTATGATGTAGGCGCAGTAGATTCCGAGTTATGATGTAGGCGCAGTAGATTCCGAGTTATGATGTAGGCGCAGTAGATTCCGAGTTAGATTCCGAGTTATGATGTAGGCACAGTAGATTCCGAGTTATGATGTAGGCGCAGTAGATTCCGAGTTATGATGTAGGTGCAGTAGATTCCGAGTTATGATGTAGGTGCAGTAGATTCCGAGTTATGATGTAGGCGCAGTAGATTCCGAGTTAGAATGTAGGCGCAGTAAATTCCAAGTTATGATGTAGGCGCAGTAGATTCCGAGTCATTATGTAGGCGCAGTAGATTCCGAGTTATGATGTAGGCGCAGTAGATTCCGAGTTATGATGTAGGCGCAGTAGATTCCGAGTTAGATTCCGAGTTATGATGTAGGCACAGTAGATTCCGAGTTAGATTCCGAGTTATGATGTAGGCGCAGTAGATTCTGAGTAATGATGTAGGCGCAGTAGATTCCGAGTTATGATGTAGGCGCAGTAGATTCCGAGTTATGATGTAGGCGCAGTAGATTCTGAGTTAGATTCCGAGTTATGATGTAGGCGCAGTAGATTCCGAGTTAGATTCCGAGTTATGATGTAGGCGCAGTAGATTCCGAGTTAGATTCCGAGTTATGATGTAGGCGCAGTAGATTCCGAGTTATGATGTAGGCGCAGTAGATTCCGAGTTAGATTCCGAGTTATGATGTAGGCGCAGTAGATTCCGAGTTATGATGTAGGCGCAGTAGATTCCGAGTTAGATTCCGAGTTATGATGTAGGCGCAGTAGATTCCCAGTTAGATTCCGAGTTATGATGTAGGCGCAGTAGATTCCGAGTTACATTCCGAGTTATGATGTAGGCGCAGTAGATTCCCAGTTAGATTCCGAGTTACGATGTAGGTGCAGTAGATTCCGAGTTATGATGTAGGCGCAGTAGATTCCGAGTTAGATTCCGTGTTATGATGTAGGCGCAGTAGATTCCGAGTTAGATTCCGAGTTATGATGTAGGCGCAGTAGATTCCGAGTTAGATTCCGAGTTATGATGTAGGCGCAGTAGATTCCGAGTTATGATGTAGGCGCAGTAAATTCCGAGTTAGATTCTGAGTTATGATGTAGGCGCAGTAGATTCCGAGTTATGATGTAGGCGCAGTAGATTCTGAGTTAGATTCCGAGTTATGATGTAGGCGCAGTAGATTCCGAGTTAGATTCCGAGTTATGATGTAGGCGCAGTAGATTCCGATTTATGATGTAGGCGCAGTAGATTCCGAGTTAGATTCCGAGTTATGACGTAGGCGCAGTAGATTCTGAGTTAGATTCTGAGTTTTGATGTAGGCGCAGTAGATTCCGAGTTATGATGTAGGCGCAGTAGATTCCGAGTTATAATGTAGGCGCAGTAGATTCCGAGTTATGATGTAGGCGCAGTAGATTCCGAGTTATGATGTAGGCGCAGTAGATTCCGAGTTATGATGTAGGCGCAGTAGATTCCGAGTTATGATGTAGGCGCAGTAGATTCAGAGTTAGATTCCGAGTTATGATGTAGGCACAGTAGATTCCGAGTTATGATGTAGGCGCAGTAGATTCCGAGTAAGATTCCGAGTTATGATGTAGGCGCAGTAGATTCCGAGTTAGATTCCGAGTTATGATGTAGGCGCAGTAGATTCTGAGTTATGATGTAGGCGCAGTAGATTCCGAGATATGATGTAGGCGCAGTAGATTCCGAGTTATGATGTAGGCGCAGTAGATTCCGAGTTATGATGTAGGCGCAGTACATTCCGAGTTATGATGTAGGCGCAGTAGATTCCGAGTTAGATTCCGAGTTATGATGTAGGCACAGTAGATTCCGAGTTATGATGTAGGCGCAGTAGATTCCGAGTTATGATGTAGGTGCAGTAGATTCCGAGTTATGATGTAGGTGCAGTAGATTCCGAGTTATGATGTAGGCGCAGTAGATTCCGAGTTATAATGTAGGCGCAGTAGATTCCGAGTTATGATGTAGGCGCAGTAGATTCCGATTTATGATGTAGGCGCAGTAGATTACGAGTTAGATTCCGAGTTATGATGTAGGCGCAGTAGATTCTAAGTTAGATTCCGAGTTATGATGTAGGCGCAGTAGATTCCGAGTTATGATGTAGGCGCAGTAGATTCCGAGTTAGATTCCGAGTTATGATGTAGGCGCAGTAGATTCCGAGTTATGATGTAGGCCCAGTAGATTCCGAGTTAGATTCCGAGTTATGATGTAGGCGCAGTAGATTCCGAGTTAGATTCCGAGTTATGATGTAGGCACTGTAGATTCCGAGTTAGAATCTGAGTTATGATGTAGGCGCAGTAGATTCCGAGTTATAATGTAGGCGCAGTAGATTCCGAGTTATGATGTAAGCGCAGTAGATTCCGAGTTATGATGTAGGCGCAGTAGATTCCGGGTTAGATTCCGAGTTATGATGTAGGCGCAGTAGATTCCGAGTTAGATTCCGAGTTATGATGTAGGCGCAGTAGATTCCGAGTTATGATGTAGGCGCAGTAGATTACGAGTTAGATTCCGAGTTATGATGTAGGCGCAGTAGATTCCGAGTTATGATGTAGGCGCAGTAGATTCCGGGTTAGATTCCGAGTTATGATGTAGGCGCAGTAGATTCCGAGTTAGATTCCGAGTTATGATGTAGGCGCAGTAGATTCCGAGTTATGATGTTGGCGCAGTAGATTCCGAGTTATGATGTAGGCGCAGTAGATTCTGAGTTATGATGTTGGCGCAGTAGATTCCGAGTTAGATTCCGAGTTATGATGTAGGCGCAGTAGATTCCGAGTTATGATGTAGGCGTAGTAGATTCCGAGTTAGATTCCGAGTTATGATGTAGGCGCAGTAGATTCCGAGTTAGATTCCGAGTTATGATGTAGGCGCAGTAGATTCCGAGTTATGATGTAGGCGCAGTAGATTACGAGTTAGATTCCGAGTTATGATGTAGGCGCAGTAGATTCCGAGTTATGATGTAGGCGCAGTAGATTCCGGGTTTGATTCCGAGTTATGATGTAGGCGCAGTAGATTCCGAGTTAGATTCCGAGTTATGATGTAGGCGCAGTAGATTCCGAGTTATGATGTTGGCGCAGTAGATTCCGAGTTATGATGTAGGCGCAGTAGATTCTGAGTTATGATGTTGGCGCAGTAGATTCCGAGTTAGATTCCGAGTTATGATGTAGGCGCAGTAGATTCCGAGTTATGATGTAGGCGCAGTAGATTCCGAGTTATGATGTAGGTGCAGTACATTCCGAGTTATGATGTAGGCGCAGTAGATTACGAGTTAGATTCTGAGTTATGATGTAGGCACAGTAGATTCCGAGTTATGATGTAGGCGCAGTAGATTCCGAGTTATTATGTAGGTGCAGTAGATTCCGAGTTATGATGTAGGTGCAGTAGATTCCGAGTTATGATGTAGGCGCAGTAGATTCCGAGTTATAATGTAGGCGCAGTAGATTCCGAGTTATGATGTAGGCGCAGTAGATTCCGAGTTAGATTCCGAGTTATGATGTAGGCACAGTAGATTCCGAGTTATGATGTAGGCGCAGTAGATTCCGAGTAAGATTCCGAGTTATGATGTAGGCGCAGTAGATTCCGAGTTAGATTCCGAGTTATGATGTAGGCGCAGTAGATTCTGAGTTATGATGTAGGCGCAGTAGATTCCGAGTTAGATTCCGAGTTATGATGTAGGCGCAGTAGATTCCGAGTTAGAATCTGAGTTATGATGTAGGCGCAGTAGATTCCGAGTTATAATGTAGGCGCAGTAGATTCCGAGTTATGATGTAGGCGCAGTAGATTCCGAGTTATGATGTAGACGCAGTAGATTCCGGGTTAGATTCCGAGTTATGATGTAGGCGCAGTAGATTCCGAGTTATGATGTAGGCGCAGGAGATTCAGGGTTAGATTCCGAGTTATGATGTAGGCGCAGTAGATTCCGAGTTAGATTCCGAGTTATGATGTAGGCGCAGTAGATTCCGAGTTAGATTCCGAGTTATGATGTAGGCGCAGTAGATTCCGAGTTAGATTCCGAGTTATGATGTAGGCGCAGTAGATTCCGAGTTATGATGTTGGCGCAGTAGATTCCGAGTTATGATGTAGGCGCAGTAGATTCTGAGTTATGATGTTGGCGCAGTAGATTCCGAGTTAGATTCCGAGTTATGATGTAGGCGCAGTAAATTCTGAGTTAGATTCCGAGTTATGATGTAGGCGCAGTAGATTCCGAGTTAGATTCCGAGTTATGATGTAGGCGCAGTAGATTCCGAGTTATGATGTAGGCGCAGTAGATTCCGAGTTAGATTCCGAGTTATGATGTAGGCGCAGTAGATTCCGAGTTATGATGTAGGCGCAGTAGATTCCGAGTTATGATGTAGGCGCAGTAGATTCCGAGTTAGATTCCGAGTTATGATGTAGGCGCAGTTGATTCCGAGTTATAATGTAGGCGCAGTATATTCCGAGTTATGATGTAGGCGCAGTAGATTCCGAGTTATGATGTAGGCGCAGTAGATTCCGAGTTATGATGTAGGCGCAGTAGATTCCGAGTTATGATGTAGGCGCAGTAGATTCCGGGTTAGATTCCGAGTTATGATGTAGGCGCAGTAGATTCCGAGTTATGATGTAGGCGCAGTAGATTCAGGGTTAGATTCCGAGTTATGATGTAGGCGCAGTAGATTCCGAGTTAGATTCCGAGTTATGATGTAGGCGCAGTAGATTCCGAGTTAGATTCCGAGTTATGATGTAGGCGCAGTAGATTCCGAGTTATGATGTAGGCGCAGTAGATTACGAGTTAGATTCCGAGTTATGATGTAGGCGCAGTATATTCCGAGTTATGATGTAGGCGCAGTAGATTCCGAGTTAGATTCCGAGTTATGATGTAGGCGCAGTAGATTCCGAGTTAGATTCCGAGTTATGATGTAGGCGCAGTAGATTCCGAGTTATGATGTAGGCGCAGTAAATTCCGTGTTATGATGTAGGCGCAGTAGATTCTGAGTTATGATGTTGGCGCAGTAGATTCCGAGTTAGATTCCGAGTTATGATGTAGGCGCAGTAGATTCCGAGTTATGATGTAGGCGCAGTAGATTCCGAGTTATGATGTAGGCGCAGTAGATTCCGAGTTATGATGTAGGCGCAGTAGATTCCGAGTTAGATTCCGAGTTATGATGTAGGCACAGTAGATTCCGAGTTATGATGTAGGCGCAGTAAATTCCGAGTTATGATGTAGGTGCAGTAGATTCCGAGTTATGATGTAGGTGCAGTAGATTCCGAGTTATGATGTAGGCGCAGTAGATTCCGAGTTATAATGTAGGCGCAGTAGATTCCGAGTTATGATGTAGGCGCAGTAGGTTCCGAGTTATGATGTAGGCGCAGTAGATTCCGAGTTATGATGTAGGCGCAGTAGATTCCGAGTTAGATTCCGAGTTATGATGTAGGCACAGTAGATTCCGAGTTATGATGTAGGCGCAGTAGATTCCGAGTAAGATTCCGAGTTATGATGTAGGCGCAGTAGATTCCGAGTTAGATTCCGAGTTATTATGTAGGCGCAGTAGATTCTGAGTTATGATGTATGCGCAGTAGATTCCGAGTTATAATGTAGGCGCAGTAGATTCCGAGTTATGATGTAGGCGCAGTAGATTCCGAGTTATGATGTAGGCGCAGTAGATTCCGAGTTATGATGTAGGCGCAGTAGATTCCGAGTTAGATTCCGAGTTATGATGTAGGCACAGTAGATTCCGAGTTATGATGTAGGCGCAGTAGATTCCGAGTTATGATGTAGGTGCAGTAGATTCCGAGTTATGATGTAGGTGCAGTAGATTCCGAGTTATGATGTAGGCGCAGTAGATTCCGAGTTAGAATGTAGGCGCAGTAAATTCCAAGTTATGATGTAGGCGCAGTAGATTCCGAGTCATTATGTAGGCGCAGTAGATTCCGAGTTATGATGTAGGCGCAGTAGATTCCGAGTTATGATGTAGGCGCAGTAGATTCCGAGTTAGATTCCGAGTTATGATGTAGGCACAGTAGATTCCGAGTTAGATTCCGAGTTATGATGTAGGCGCAGTAGATTCTGAGTAATGATGTAGGCGCAGTAGATTCCGAGTTATGATGTAGGCGCAGTAGATTCCGAGTTATGATGTAGGCGCAGTAGATTCTGAGTTAGATTCCGAGTTATGATGTAGGCGCAGTAGATTCCGTGTTATGATGTAGGCGCAGTAGATTCTGAGTTATGATGTTGGCGCAGTAGATTCCGAGTTAGATTCCGAGTTATGATGTAGGCGCAGTAGATTCCGAGTTATGATGTAGGCGCAGTAGATTCCGAGTTATGATGTAGGCGCAGTAGATTCCGAGTTATGATGTAGGCGCAGTAGATTCCGAGTTAGATTCCGAGTTATGATGTAGGCACAGTAGATTCCGAGTTATGATGTAGGCGCAGTAAATTCCGAGTTATGATGTAGGTGCAGTAGATTCCGAGTTATGATGTAGGTGCAGTAGATTCCGAGTTATGATGTAGGCGCAGTAGATTCCGAGTTATAATGTAGGCGCAGTAGATTCCGAGTTATGATGTAGGCGCAGTAGGTTCCGAGTTATGATGTAGGCGCAGTAGATTCCGAGTTATGATGTAGGCGCAGTAGATTCCGAGTTAGATTCCGAGTTATGATGTAGGCACAGTAGATTCCGAGTTATGATGTAGGCGCAGTAGATTCCGAGTAAGATTCCGAGTTATGATGTAGGCGCAGTAGATTCCGAGTTAGATTCCGAGTTATTATGTAGGCGCAGTAGATTCTGAGTTATGATGTATGCGCAGTAGATTCCGAGTTATAATGTAGGCGCAGTAGATTCCGAGTTATGATGTAGGCGCAGTAGATTCCGAGTTATGATGTAGGCGCAGTAGATTCCGAGTTATGATGTAGGCGCAGTAGATTCCGAGTTAGATTCCGAGTTATGATGTAGGCACAGTAGATTCCGAGTTATGATGTAGGCGCAGTAGATTCCGAGTTATGATGTAGGTGCAGTAGATTCCGAGTTATGATGTAGGTGCAGTAGATTCCGAGTTATGATGTAGGCGCAGTAGATTCCGAGTTAGAATGTAGGCGCAGTAAATTCCAAGTTATGATGTAGGCGCAGTAGATTCCGAGTCATTATGTAGGCGCAGTAGATTCCGAGTTATGATGTAGGCGCAGTAGATTCCGAGTTATGATGTAGGCGCAGTAGATTCCGAGTTAGATTCCGAGTTATGATGTAGGCACAGTAGATTCCGAGTTAGATTCCGAGTTATGATGTAGGCGCAGTAGATTCTGAGTAATGATGTAGGCGCAGTAGATTCCGAGTTATGATGTAGGCGCAGTAGATTCCGAGTTATGATGTAGGCGCAGTAGATTCTGAGTTAGATTCCGAGTTATGATGTAGGCGCAGTAGATTCCGAGTTAGATTCCGAGTTATGATGTAGGCGCAGTAGATTCCGAGTTAGATTCCGAGTTATGATGTAGGCGCAGTAGATTCCGAGTTATGATGTAGGCGCAGTAGATTCCGAGTTAGATTCCGAGTTATGATGTAGGCGCAGTAGATTCCGAGTTATGATGTAGGCGCAGTAGATTCCGAGTTAGATTCCGAGTTATGATGTAGGCGCAGTAGATTCCCAGTTAGATTCCGAGTTATGATGTAGGCGCAGTAGATTCCGAGTTACATTCCGAGTTATGATGTAGGCGCAGTAGATTCCCAGTTAGATTCCGAGTTACGATGTAGGTGCAGTAGATTCCGAGTTATGATGTAGGCGCAGTAGATTCCGAGTTAGATTCCGAGTTATGATGTAGGCGCAGTAGATTCCGAGTTAGATTCCGAGTTATGATGTAGGCGCAGTAGATTCCGAGTTAGATTCCGAGTTATGATGTAGGCGCAGTAGATTCCCAGTTAGATTCCGAGTTATGATGTAGGCGCAGTAGATTCCGAGTTAGATTCCGAGTTATGATGTAGGCGCAGTAGATTCCGAGTTATGATGTAGGCGCAGTAGATTCCGAGTTAGATTCTGATTTATGATGTAGGCGCAGTAGATTCCGAGTTATGATGTAGGCGCAGTAGATTCTGAGTTAGATTCCGAGTTATGATGTAGGCGCAGTAGATTCCGAGTTAGATTCCGAGTTATGATGTAGGCGCAGTAGATTCCGATTTATGATGTAGGCGCAGTAGATTCCGAGTTAGATTCCGAGTTATGACGTAGGCGCAGTAGATTCTGAGTTAGATTCTGAGTTTTGATGTAGGCGCAGTAGATTCCGAGTTATGATGTAGGCGCAGTAGATTCCGAGTTAGATTCCGAGTTATGATGTAGGCGCAGTAGATTCCGAGTTATGATGTAGGCGCAGTAGATTCCGAGTTAGATTCCGAGTTATGATGTAGGCGCAGTAGATTCCGAGTTAGATTCCGAGTTATGATGTAGGCGCAGTAGATTCCGAGTTAGAATCTGAGTTATGATGTAGGCGCAGTAGATTCCGAGTTATGATGTAGGCGCAGTAGATTCCGAGTTAGATTCCGAGTTATGATGTAGGCGCAGTAGATTCCGAGTTAGATTCCGAGTTATGATGTAGGCGCAGTAGATTCCGAGTTAGATTCCGAGGTATGATGTAGGCACAGTAGATTCCGAGTTATGATGTAGGCGCAGTAGATTCCGAGTTATGATGTAGGCGCAGTAGATTCCGGGTTAGATTCCGAGTTATGATGTAGGCGCAGTAGATTCAGGGTTAGATTCCGAGTTATGATGTAGGCGCAGTAGATTCCGAGTTAGATTCCGAGTTATGTTGTAGGCGCAGTAGATTCCGAGTTAGATTCCGAGTTATGATGTAGGCGCAGTAGATTCCGAGTTATGATGTAGGCGCAGTAGATTCCGAGTTAGATTCCGAGTTATGATGTAGGCGCAGTAGATTCCGAGTTATGATGTAGGCGCAGTAGATTCCGAGTTAGATTCTGAGTTATGATGTAGGCGCAGTAGATTCCGAGTTAGATTCCGAGTTATGATGTAGGCGCAGTAGATTCCGAGTTAGAATCTGTGTTATGATGTAGGCGCAGTAGATTCCGAGTTATGATGTAGGCGCAGTAGATTCCGAGTTATGATGTAGGCACAGTAGATTCCGAGTTAGATTCCGAGTTATGATGTAGGCGCAGTAGATTCCGAGTTAGATTCCGAGTTATGATGTAGGCGCAGTAGATTCCGAGTTCGATTCCGAGTTATGATGTAGGCGCAGTAGATTCCGAGTTGTGATGTAGGCGCAGTAGATTCCGAGTTATGATGTAGGCGCAGTAGATTCCGAGTTAGATTCCGAGTTATGATGTAGGCACAGTAAATAACGAGTTATGATGTAGGCGCAGTAGATTCCGAGTTATGATGTAGGCGCAGTAGATTCCGAGTTAGATTCCGAGTTATGATGTAGGCGCAGTAAATAACGAGTTATGATGTAGGCGCAGTAGATTCCGAGTTATGATGTAGGCGCAGTAGATTCCGAGTTAGATTCCGAGTTATGATGTAGGCGCAGTAGATTCCGAGTTAAATTCCGAGTTATGATGTAGGCGCAGTAGATTTCGAGTTAGATTTCGAGTTATGATGTAGGCGCAGTAGATTCCGAGTTATGATGTAGGCACAGTAGATTCCGAGTTATGATGTAGGCGCAGTAGATTCCGAGTTATGATGTAGGCGCAGTAGATTCCGAGTTATTATGTAGGTGCAGTAGATTCCGAGTTATGATGTAGGCACAGTAGATTCCGAGTTATGATGTAGGCACAGTAGATTCCGAGTTAGATTCCGAGTTATGATGTAGGCGCAGTAGATTCCGAGTTATGATGTAGGCGCAGTAGATTCCGAGTTATGATGTAGGCGCAGTAGCTTCCGAGTGAGATTCCGAGTTAAGATGTAGGCGCAGTAGATTCCGAGTTATGATGTAGGCGCAGTAGATTCCGAGTTAGATTCCGAGTTATGATGTAGGCACAGTAGATTCCGAGTTAGATTCCGAGTTATGATGTAGGTGCATTAGATTCCGAGTTATGATGTAGGCGCAGTAGATTCCGAGTTATGATGTAGGCGCAGTAGATTCCGAGTTAGATTCCGAGTTATGATGTAGGCACAGTAGATTCCGAATTAGATTCCGAGTTATGATGTAGGTGCATTAGATTCCGAGTTATGATGTAGGCGCAGTAGATTCCGAGTTATGATGTAGGCGCAGTAGATTCCGGGTTAGATTCCGAGTTATGATGTAGGCGCAGTAGATTCCGAGTTAGATTCCGAGTTATGATGTAGGTGCTGTAGATTCCGAGTTATGATGTAGGCGCAGTAGATTCCGAGTTAGATTCCGAGTTATGATGTAGGCGCAGTAGATTCCGAGTTAGATTCCGAGTTATGATGTAGGCGCAGTAGATTCCGAGTTATGATGTAGGCGCAGTAGATTCCGAGTTAGATTCCGAGTTATGATGTAGGCGCAGTAGATTCCGAGTTATGATGTAGGCGCAGTAGATTCCGAGTTAGATTCCGAGTTATGATGTAGGCTCAGTAGATTCCGAGTTAGATTCCGAGTTATGATGTAGGCGCAGTAGATTCCGAGTTATGATGTAGGCGCAGTAGATTCCGAGTTAGATTCCGAGTTATGATGTAGGCGCAGTAGATTCCGAGTTATGATGTAGGCGCAGTAGATTCCGAGTTAGATTCCGAGTTATGATGTAGGCGCAGTAGATTCCGAGTTATGATGTAGGCGCAGTAGATTCCGAGTTAGATTCCGAGTTATGATGTAGGCGCAGTAGATTCCGAGTTAGATTCCGAGTTATGATGTAGGCGCAGTAGATTCCGAGTTATGATGTAGGCGCAGTAGATTCCGAGTTATGATGTAGGCGCAGTAGATTCCGAGTTAGATTCCGAGTTATGATGTAGGCGCAGTAGATTCCGAGTTAGATTCCGAGTTATGATGTAGGCGCAGTAGATTCCGAGTTAGATTCCGAGTTATGATGTAGGCGCAGTAGATTCCGAGTTATGATGTAGGCGCAGTAGATTACGAGTTAGATTCCGAGTTATGATGTAGGCGCAGTAGATTCCGAGTTATGATGTAGGCGCAGTAGATTCCGGGTTAGATTCCGAGTTATGATGTAGGCGCAGTAGATTCCGAGTTAGATTCCGAGTTATGATGTAGGCGCAGTAGATTCTGAGTTATGATGTTGGCGCAGTAGATTCCGAGTTAGATTCCGAGTTATGATGTAGGCGCAGTAGATTCCGAGTTATGATGTAGGCGCAGTAGATTCCGAGTTAGATTCCGAGTTATGATGTAGGCGCAGTAGATTCCGAGTTAGATTCCGAGTTATGATGTAGGCGCAGTAGATTCCGAGTTATGATGTAGGCGCAGTAGATTACGAGTTAGATTCCGAGTTATGATGTAGGCGCAGTAGATTCCGAGTTATGATGTAGGCGCAGTAGATTCCGGGTTTGATTCCGAGTTATGATGTAGGCGCAGTAGATTCCGAGTTAGATTCCGAGTTATGATGTAGGCGCAGTAGATTCCGAGTTATGATTTTGGCGCAGTAGATTCCGAGTTATGATGTAGGCGCAGTAGATTCCGGGTTAGATTCCGAGTTATGATGTAGGCGCAGTAGATTCCGAGTTATGATGTAGGCGCAGTAGATTCCGGGTTAGATTCCGAGTTATGATGTAGGCGCAGTAGATTCCGAGTTAGATTCCGAGTTATGATGTAGGCGCAGTAGATTCCGAGTTAGATTCCGAGTTATGATGTAGGCGCAGTAGATTACGAGTTAGATTCCGAGTTATGATGTAGGCGTAGTATATTCCGAGTTATGATGTAGGCGCAGTAGATTCCGAGTTAGATTCCGAGTTATGATGTAGGCGCAGTAGATTCCGAGTTAGATTCCGAGTTATGATGTAGGCGCAGTAGATTCCGAGTTATGATGTTGGCGCAGTAGATTCCGAGTTATGATGTAGGCGCAGTAGATTCTGAGTTATGATGTTGGCGCAGTAGATTCCGAGTTAGATTCCGAGTTATGATGTAGGCGCAGTAGATTCCGAGTTATGATGTAGGCGCAGTACATTCCGAGTTATGATGTAGGCGCAGTAGATTCCGAGTTAGATTCCGAGTTATGATGTAGGCTCAGTAGATTCCGAGTTATGATGTAGGCGCAGTAGATTCCGAGTTATGATGTAGGTGCAGTAGATTCCGAGTTATGATGTAGGTGCAGTAGATTCCGAGTTATGATGTAGGCGCAGTAGATTCCGAGTTATAATGTAGGCGCAGTAGATTCCGAGTTATGATGTAGGCGCAGTAGATTTCGAGTTATGATGTAGGCGCAGTAGATTCCGAGTTATGATGTAGGCGCAGTAGATTCCGAGTTATGATGTAGGCGCAGTAGATTCCGAGTTAGATTCCGAGTTATGATGTAGGCACAGTAGATTCCGTGTTATGATGTAGGCGCAGTAGATTCCGAGTAAGATTCCGATTTATGATGTAGGCGCAGTAGATTCCGAGTTAGATTCCGAGTTATGATGTAGGCGCAGTAGATTCTGAGTTATGATGTAGGCGCAGTAGATTCCGAGTTAGATTCCGAGTTATGATGTAGGCGCAGTAGATTCCGAGTTTGAATCTGAGTTATGATGTAGGCGCAGTAGATTCCGAGTTATAATGTAGGCGCAGTAGATTCCGAGTTATGATGTAGGCGCAGTAGATTCCGAGTTATGATGTAGGCGCAGTAGATTCCGAGTTATGATGTAGGCGCAGTAGATTCCGGGTTAGATTCCAAGTTATGATGTAGGCGCAGTAGATTCCGAGTTATGATGTAGGCGCAGTAGATTCAGGGTTAGATTCCGAGTTATGTTGTAGGCGCAGTAGATTCCGAGTTAGATTCCGAGTTATGATGTAGGCGCAGTAGATTCCGAGTTAGATTCCGAGTTATGATGTAGGCGCAGTAGATTCCGAGTTATGATGTAGGCGCAGTAGATTACGAGTTAGATTCCGAGTTATGATGTAGGCGCAGTAGATTCCGAGTTATGATGTAGGCGCAGTAGATTCCGAGTTAGATTCCGAGTTATGATGTAGGCGCAGTAGATTCCGAGTTAGATTCCGAGTTATGATGTAGGCGCAGTAGATTCCGAGTTATGATGTTGGCGCAGTAGAATCCGAGTTATGATGTAGGCGCAGTAGATTCTGAGTTATGATGTTGGCGCAGTAGATTCCGTGTTAGATTCCGAGTTATGATGTAGGCGCTGTAGATTCCGAGTTATGATGTAGGCGCAGTAGATTTAGAGTTATAATGTAGGCGCAGTAGATTCCGAGTTATGATGTAGGCGCAGTACATTCCGAGTTATGATGTAGGCGCAGTAGATTCCGAGTTAGATTCCGAGTTATGATGTAGGCACAGTAGATTCCGAGTTATGATGTAGGCGCAGTAGATTCCGAGTTATGATGTAGGTGCAGTAGATTCCGAGTTATGATGTAGGTGCAGTAGATTCCGAGTTATGATCTAGGCGCAGTAGATTCCGAGTTATAATGTAGGCGCAGTAGATTCCGAGTTATGATGTAGGCGCAGTAGATTCCGAGTTATGATGTAGGCGCAGTAGATTCCGAGTTATGATGTAGGCGCAGTAGATTCCGAATTAGATTCCGAGTTATGATGTAGGCACAGTAGATTCCGAGTTATGATGTAGGCGCAGTAGATTCCGAGTAAGATTCCGAGTTATGATGTAGGCGCAGTAGATTCCGAGTTAGATTCCGAGTTATGATGTAGGCGCAGTAGATTCTGAGTTATGATGTAGGCGCAGTAGATTCCGAGATATGATGTAGGCGCAGTAGATTCCGAGTTATGATGTAGGCGCAGTAGATTCCGAGTTATGATGTAGGCGCAGTACATTCCGAGTTATGATGTAGGCGCAGTAGATTCCGAGTTAGATTCCGAGTTATGATGTAGGCACAGTAGATTCCGAGTTATGATGTAGGCGCAGTAGATTCCGAGTTATGATGTAGGTGCAGTAGATTCCGAGTTATAATGTAGGCGCAGTAGATTCCGAGTTATGATGTAGGCGCAGTAGATTCCGATTTATGATGTAGGCGCAGTAGATTCCGAGTTAGATTCCGAGTTATGATGTAGGCGCAGTAGATTCTGAGTTAGATTCCGAGTTATGATGTAGGCGCAGTAGATTCCGAGTTATGATGTAGGCGCAGTAGATTCCGAGTTAGATTCCGAGTTATGATGTAGGCGCAGTAGATTCCGAGTTATGATGTAGGCGCAGTAGATTCCGAGTTAGATTCCGAGTTATGATGTAGGCGCAGTAGATTCCGAGTTAGATTCCGAGTTATGATGTAGGCGCAGTAGATTCCGAGTTAGAATCTGAGTTATGATGTAGGCGCAGTAGATTCCGAGTTATAATGTAGGCGCAGTAGATTCCGAGTTATGATGTAGGCGCAGTAGATTCCGAGTTATGATTTAGGCGCAGTAGATTCCGGGTTAGATTCCGAGTTATGATGTCGGCGCAGTAGATTCCGAGTTAGATTCCGAGTTATGATGTAGGCGCAGTAGATTCCGAGTTAGATTCCGAGTTATGATGTAGGCGCAGTAGATTCCTAGTTATGATGTAGGCGCAGTAGATTCCGAGTTAGATTCCGAGTTATGATGTAGGCGCAGTAGATTCCGAGTTATGATGTAGGCGCAGTAGATTACGAGTTAGATTCCGAGTTATGATGTAGGCGCAGTAGATTCCGAGTTATGATGTAGGCGCAGTAGATTCCGGGTTAGATTCCGAGTTATGATGTAGGCGCAGTAGATTCCGAGTTAGATTCCGAGTTATGATGTAGGCGCAGTAGATTCCGAGTTATGATGTTGGCGCAGTAGATTCCGAGTTATGATGTAGGCGCAGTAGATTCTGAGTTATGATGTTGGCGCAGTAGATTCCGAGTTAGATTCCGAGTTATGATGTAGGCGCAGTAGATTCCGAGTTATGATGTAGGCGCAGTAGATTCCGAGTTAGATTCCGAGTTATGATGTAGGCGCAGTAGATTCCGAGTTAGATTCCGAGTTATGATGTAGGCGCAGTACATTCCGAGTTATGATGTAGGCGCAGTAGATTACGAGTTAGATTCCGAGTTATGATGTAGGCGCAGTAGATTCCGAGTTATGATGTAGGCGCAGTAGATTCCGGGTTAGATTCCGAGTTATGATGTAGGCGCAGTAGATTCCGAGTTAGATTCCGAGTTATGATGTAGGCGCAGTAGATTCCGAGTTATGATGTTGGCGCAGTAGATTCCGAGTTATGATGTAGGCGCAGTAGATTCTGAGTTATGATGTTGGCGCAGTAGATTCCGAGTTAGATTCCGAGTTATGATGTAGGCGCAGTAGATTCCGAGTTATGATGTAGGCGCAGTAGATTCCAAGTTATGATGTAGACGCAGTAGATTCCGAGTTATGATGTAGGCGCAGTAGATTCCGAGTTATGATGTAGGCGCAGTAGATTCCGAGTTAGATTCCGAGTTATGATGTAGGCACAGTAGATTCCGAGTTATGATGTAGGCGCAGTAGATTCCGAGTTATGATGTAGGTGCAGTAGATTCCGAGTTATGATGTAGGTGCAGTAGATTCCGAGTTATGATGTAGGCGCAGTAGATTCCGAGTTATAATGTAGGCGCAGTAGATTCCGAGTTATGATGTAGGCGCAGTAGATTCCGAGTTATGATGTAGGCGCAGTAGATTCCGAGTTATGATGTAGGCGCAGTAGATTCCGAGTTATTATGTAGGCGCAGTAGATTCCGGGTTAGATTCCGAGTTGTGATGTAGGCACAGTAGATTCCGAGTTATGATGTAGGCGCAGTAGATTCCGGGTTAGATTCCGAGTTATGATGTAGGCGCAGTAGATTCCGAGTTATGATGTAGGCGCAGTAGATTCAGGGTTAGATTCCGAGTTATGATGTAGGCGCAGTAGATTCCGAGTTAGATTCCGAGTTATGATGTAGGCGCAGTAGATTACGAGTTAGATTCCGAGTTATGATGTAGGCGCAGTAGATTCCGAGTTATGATGTAGGCGCAGTAGATTACGAGTTAGATTCCGAGTTATGATGTAGGCGCAGTTGATTCCGAGTTATGATGTAGGCGCAGTAGATTCCGAGTTAGATTCCGAGTTATGATGTAGGCGCTGTAGATTCCGAGTTATGATGTAGGCGCAGTAGATTCCGAGTTATGATGTAGGCGCAGTACATTCCGAGTTATGATGTAGGCGCAGTAGATTCCGAGTTAGATTCCGAGTTATGATGTAGGCACAGTAGATTCCGAGTTATGATGTAGGCGCAGTAGATTCCGAGTTATGATGTAGGTGCAGTAGATTCCGAGTTATGATCTAGGCGCAGTAGATTCCGAGTTATAATGTAGGCGCAGTAGATTCCGAGTTATGATGTAGGCGCAGTAGATTCCGAGTTATGATGTAGGCGCAGTAGATTCCGAGTTATGATGTAGGCGCAGTAGATTCCGAGTTATGATGTAGGCGCAGTAGATTCCGAGTTAGATTCCGAGTTATGATGTAGGCACAGTAGATTCCGAGTTATGATGTAGGCGCAGTAGATTCCGAGTAAGATTCCGAGTTATGATGTAGGCGCAGTAGATTCCGAGTTAGATTCCGAGTTATGATGTAGGCGCAGTAGATTCTGAGTTATGATGTAGGCGCAGTAGATTCCGAGATATGATGTAGGCGCAGTAGATTCCGAGTTATGATGTAGGCGCAGTAGATTCCGAGTTATGATGTAGGCGCAGTACATTCCGAGTTATAATGTAGGCGCAGTAGATTCCGAGTTATGATGTAGGCGCAGTAGATTCCGATTTATGATGTAGGCGCAGTAGATTCCGAGTTAGATTCCGAGTTATGATGTAGGCGCAGTAGATTCTGAGTTATGATGTAGGCGCAGTAGATTCCGAGATATGATGTAGGCGCAGTAGATTCCGAGTTATGATGTAGGCGCAGTACATTCCGAGTTATGATGTAGGCACAGTAGATTCCGAGTTATGATGTAGGCGCAGTAGATTCCGAGTTATGATGTAGGTGCAGTAGATTCCGAGTTATGATGTAGGTGCAGTAGATTCCGAGTTATGATGTAGGCGCAGTAGATTCCGAGTTATAATGTAGGCGCAGTAGATTCCGAGTTATGATGTAGGCGCAGTAGATTCCGATTTATGATGTAGGCGCAGTAGATTCCGAGTTAGATTCCGAGTTATGATGTAGGCGCAGTAGATTCCGAGTTAGATTCCGAGTTATGATGTAGGCGCAGTAGATTCCGAGTTAGAATCTGAGTTATGATGTAGGCGCAGTAGATTCCGAGTTATAATGTAGGCGCAGTAGATTCCGAGTTATGATGTAGGCGCAGTAGATTCCGAGTTATGATGTAGGCGCAGTAGATTCCGGGTTAGATTCCGAGTTATGATGTAGGCGCAGTAGATTCCGAGTTAGATTCCGAGTTATGATGTAGGCGCAGTAGATTCCGAGTTAGATTCCGAGTTATGATGTAGGCGCAGTAGATTCCGAGTTATGATGTAGGCGCAGTAGATTACGAGTTAGATTCCGAGTTATGATGTAGGCGCAGTAGATTCCGAGTTATGATGTAGGCGCAGTAGATTCCGGGTTAGATTCCGAGTTATGATGTAGGCGCAGTAGATTCCGAGTTAGATTCCGAGTTATGATGTAGGCGCAGTAGATTCCGAGTTATGATGTTGGCGCTGCAGATTCCGATTTATGATGTAGGCGCAGTAGATTCTGAGTTATGATGTTGGCGCAGTAGATTCCGAGTTAGATTCCGAGTTATGATGTAGGCGCAGTAGATTCCGAGTTAGATTCCGAGTTATGATGTAGGCACAGTAGATTCCGAGTTATGATGTAGGCGCAGTAGATTCCGAGTAAGATTCCGAGTTATGATGTAGGCGCAGTAGATTCCGAGTTAGATTCCGAGTTATGATGTAGGCGCAGTAGATTCTGAGTTATGATGTAGGCGCAGTAGATTCCGAGTTAGATTCCGAGTTATGATGTAGGCGCAGTAGATTCCGAGTTAGAATCTGAGTTATGATGTAGGCGCAGTAGATTCCGAGTTATAATGTAGGCGCAGTAGATTCCGAGTTATGATGTAGGCGCAGTAGATTCCGAGTTATGATGTAGGCGCAGTAGATTCCGAGTTATGATGTAGGCGCAGTAGATTCCGAGTTATGATGTAGGCGCAGTAGATTCCGGGTTAGATTCCGAGTTATGATGTAGGCGCAGTAGATTCCGAGTTATGATGTAGGCGCAGTAGATTCAGGGTTAGATTCCGAGTTATGATGTAGGCGCAGTAGATTCCGAGTTAGATTCCGAGTTATGATGTAGGCGCAGTAGATTCCGAGTTAGATTCCGAGTTATGATGTAGGCGCAGTAGATTCCGAGTTATGATGTAGGCGCAGTAGATTACGAGTTAGATTCCGAGTTATGATGTAGGCGCAGTATATTCCGAGTTATGATGTAGGCGCAGTAGATTCCGAGTTAGATTCCGAGTTATGATGTAGGCGCAGTAGATTCCGAGTTATGATGTAGGCGCAGTAGATTTCGAGTTATGATGTTGGCGCAGTAGATTCCGAGTTATGATGTAGGCGCAGTAGATTCTGAGTTATGATGTTGGCGCAGTAGATTCCGAGTTAGATTCCGAGTTATGATGTAGGCGCTGTAGATTCCGAGTTGTGATGTAGGCGCAGTAGATTCCGAGTTATGATGTAGGCGCAGTAGATTCAGAGTTATGATGTAGGCGCAGTACATTCCGAGTTATGATGTAGGCGCAGTAGATTCCGAGTTAGATTCCGAGTTATGATGTAGGCACAGTAGATTCCGAGTTATGATGTAGGCGCAGTAGATTCCGAGTTATGATGTAGGTGCAGTAGATTCCGAGTTATGATGTAGGTGCAGTAGATTCCGAGTTATGATCTAGGCGCAGTAGATTCCGAGTTATAATGTAGGCGCAGTAGATTCCGAGTTATGATGTAGGCGCAGTAGATTCCGAGTTATGATGTAGGCGCAGTAGATTCCGAGTTATGATGTAGGCGCAGTAGATTCCGAGTTATGATGTAGGCGCAGTAGATTCCGAGTTAGATTCCGAGTTATGATGTAGGCACAGTAGATTCCGAGTTATGATGTAGGCGCAGTAGATTCCGAGTAAGATTCCGAGTTATGATGTAGGCGCAGTAGATTCCGAGTTAGATTCCGAGTTATGATGTAGGCGCAGTAGATTCTGAGTTATGATGTAGGCGCAGTAGATTCCGAGATATGATGTAGGCGCAGTAGATTCCGAGTTATGATGTAGGCGCAGTAGATTCCGAGTTATGATGTAGGCGCAGTACATTCCGAGTTATGATGTAGGCGCAGTAGATTCCGAGTTAGATTCCGAGTTATGATGTAGGCACAGTAGATTCCGAGTTATGATGTAGGCGCAGTAGATTCCGAGTTATGATGTAGGTGCAGTAGATTCCGAGTTATGATGTAGGTGCAGTAGATTCCGAGTTATGATGTAGGCGCAGTAGATTCCGAGTTATAATGTAGGCGCAGTAGATTCCGAGTTATGATGTAGGCGCAGTAGATTCCGATTTATGATGTAGGCGCAGTAGATTACGAGTTAGATTCCGAGTTATGATGTAGGCGCAGTAGATTCTGAGTTAGATTCCGAGTTATGATGTAGGCGCAGTAGATTCCGAGTTATGATGTAGGCGCAGTAGATTCCGAGTTAGATTCCGAGTTATGATGTAGGCGCAGTAGATTCCGAGTTATGATGTAGGCGCAGTAGATTCCGAGTTAGATTCCGAGTTATGATGTAGGCGCAGTAGATTCCGAGTTAGATTCCGAGTTATGATGTAGGCGCTGTAGATTCCGAGTTAGAATCTGAGTTATGATGTAGGCGCAGTAGATTCCGAGTTATAATGTTGGCGCAGTAGATTCCGAGTTATGATGTAAGCGCAGTAGATTCCGAGTTATGATGTAGGCGCAGTAGATTCCGGGTTAGATTCCGAGTTATGATGTAGGCGCAGTAGATTCCGAGTTAGATTCCGAGTTATGATGTAGGCGCAGTAGATTCCGAGTTAGATTCCGAGTTATGATGTAGGCGCAGTAGATTCCGAGTTATGATGTAGGCGCAGTAGATTACGAGTTAGATTCCGAGTTATGATGTAGGCGCAGTAGATTCCGAGTTATGATGTAGGCGCAGTAGATTCCGGGTTAGATTCCGAGTTATGATGTAGGCGCAGTAGATTCCGAGTTAGATTCCGAGTTATGATGTAGGCGCAGTAGATTCCGAGTTATGATGTTGGCGCAGTAGATTCCGAGTTATGATGTAGGCGCAGTAGATTCTGAGTTATGATGTTGGCGCAGTAGATTCCGAGTTAGATTCCGAGTTATGATGTAGGCGCAGTAGATTCCGAGTTAGATTCCGAGTTATGATGTAGGCGCAGTAGATTCCGAGTTAGATTCCGAGTTATGATGTAGGCGCAGTAGATTCCGAGTTAGAATCTGAGTTATGATGTAGGCGCAGTAGATTCCGAGTTATAATGTAGGCGCAGTAGATTCCGAGTTATGATGTAGGCGCAGTAGATTCCGAGTTATGATGTAGGCGCAGTAGATTCCGGGTTAGATTCCGAGTTATGATGTAGGCGCAGTAGATTCCGAGTTAGATTCCGAGTTATGATGTAGGCGCAGTAGATTCCGAGTTAGATTCCGAGTTATGATGTAGGCGCTGTAGATTCCGAGTTGTGATGTAGGCGCAGTAGATTCCGAGTTATGATGTAGGCGCAGTAGATTCAGAGTTATGATGTAGGCGCAGTACATTCCGAGTTATGATGTAGGCGCAGTAGATTCCGAGTTAGATTCCGAGTTATGATGTAGGCACAGTAGATTCCGAGTTATGATGTAGGCGCAGTAGATTCCGAGTTATGATGTAGGTGCAGTAGATTCCGAGTTATGATGTAGGTGCAGTAGATTCCGAGTTATGATCTAGGCGCAGTAGATTCCGAGTTATAATGTAGGCGCAGTAGATTCCGAGTTATGATGTAGGCGCAGTAGATTCCGAGTTATGATGTAGGCGCAGTAGATTCCGAGTTATGATGTAGGCGCAGTAGATTCCGAGTTATGATGTAGGCGCAGTAGATTCCGAGTTAGATTCCGAGTTATGATGTAGGCACAGTCGATTCCGAGTTATGATGTAGGCGCAGTAGATTCCGAGTAAGATTCCGAGTTATGATGTAGGCGCAGTAGATTCCGAGTTAGATTCCGAGTTATGATGTAGGCGCAGTAGATTCTGAGTTATGATGTAGGCGCAGTAGATTCCGAGATATGATGTAGGCGCAGTAGATTCCGAGTTATGATGTAGGCGCAGTAGATTCCGAGTTATGATGTAGGCGCAGTACATTCCAAGTTATGATGTAGGCGCAGTAGATTCCGAGTTAGATTCCGAGTTATGATGTAGGCACAGTAGATTCCGAGTTATGATGTAGGCGCAGTAGATTCCGAGTTATGATGTAGGTGCAGTAGATTCCGAGTTATGATGTAGGTGCAGTAGATTCCGAGTTATGATGTAGGCGCAGTAGATTCCGAGTTATAATGTAGGCGCAGTAGATTCCGAGTTATGATGTAGGCGCAGTAGATTCCGATTTATGATGTAGGCGCAGTAGATTACGAGTTAGATTCCGAGTTATGATGTAGGCGCAGTAGATTCTGAGTTAGATTCCGAGTTATGATGTAGGCGCAGTAGATTCCGAGTTATGATGTAGGCGCAGTAGATTCCGAGTTAGATTCCGAGTTATGATGTAGGCGCAGTAGATTCCGAGTTATGATGTAGGCGCAGTAGATTCCGAGTTAGATTCCGAGTTATGATGTAGGCGCAGTAGATTCCGAGTTAGATTCCGAGTTATGATGTAGGCGCTGTAGATTCCGAGTTAGAATCTGAGTTATGATGTAGGCGCAGTAGATTCCGAGTTATAATGTAGGCGCAGTAGATTCCGAGTTATGATGTAAGCGCAGTAGATTCCGAGTTATGATGTAGGTGCAGTAGATTCCGGGTTAGATTCCGAGTTATGATGTAGGCGCAGTAGATTCCGAGTTAGATTCCGAGTTATGATGTAGGCGCAGTAGATTCCGAGTTAGATTCCGAGTTATGATGTAGGCGCAGTAGATTCCGAGTTATGATGTAGGCGCAGTAGATTACGAGTTAGATTCCGAGTTATGATGTAGGCGCAGTAGATTCCGAGTTATGATGTAGGCGCAGTAGATTCCGGGTTAGATTCCGAGTTATGATGTAGGCGCAGTAGATTCCGAGTTAGATTCCGAGTTATGATGTAGGCGCAGTAGATTCCGAGTTATGATGTTGGCGCAGTAGATTCCGAGTTATGATGTAGGCGCAGTAGATTCTGAGTTATGATGTTGGCGCAGTAGATTCCGAGTTAGATTCCGAGTTATGATGTAGGCGCAGTAGATTCCGAGTTAGATTCCGAGTTATGATGTAGGCGCAGTAGATTCCGAGTTAGATTCCGAGTTATGATGTAGGCGCAGTAGATTCCGAGTTAGAATCTGAGTTATGATGTAGGCGCAGTAGATTCCGAGTTATAATGTAGGCGCAGTAGATTCCGAGTTATGATGTAGGCGCAGTAGATTCCGAGTTATGATGTAGGCGCAGTAGATTCCGGGTTAGATTCCGAGTTATGATGTAGGCGCAGTAGATTCCGAGTTAGATTCCGAGTTATGATGTAGGCGCAGTAGATTCCGAGTTTGATTCCGAGTTATGATGTAGGCGCAGTAGATTCCGAGTTATGATGTAGGCGCAGTAGATTACGAGTTAGATTCCGAGTTATGATGTAGGCGCAGTAGATTCCGAGTTATGATGTAGGCGCAGTAGATTCCGGGTTAGATTCCGTGTTATGATGTAGGCGCAGTAGATTCCGAGTTAGATTCCGAGTTATGATGTAGGCGCAGTAGATTCCGAGTTATGATGTTGGCGCTGCAGATTCCGATTTATGATGTAGGCGCAGTAGATTCTGAGTTATGATGTTGGCGCAGTAGATTCCGAGTTAGATTCCGAGTTATGATGTAGGCGCAGTAGATTCCGAGTTAGATTCCGAGTTATGATGTAGGCACAGTAGATTCCGAGTTATGATGTAGGCGCAGTAGATTCCGAGTAAGATTCCGAGTTATGATGTAGGCGCAGTAGATTCCGAGTTAGATTCCGAGTTATGATGTAGGCGCAGTAGATTCTGAGTTATGATGTAGGCGCAGTAGATTCCGAGTTAGATTCCGAGTTATGATGTAGGCGCAGTAGATTCCGAGTTAGAATCTGAGTTATGATGTAGGCGCAGTAGATTCCGAGTTATAATGTAGGCGCAGTAGATTCCGAGTTATGATGTAGGCGCAGTAGATTCCGAGTTATGATGTAGGCGCAGTAGATTCCGAGTTATGATGTAGGCGCAGTAGATTCCGAGTTATGATGTAGGCGCAGTAGATTCCGGGTTAGATTCCGAGTTATGATGTAGGCGCAGTAGATTCCGAGTTATGATGTAGGCGCAGTAGATTCAGGGTTAGATTCCGAGTTATGATGTAGGCGCAGTAGATTCCGAGTTAGATTCCGAGTTATGATGTAGGCGCAGTAGATTCCGAGTTAGATTCCGAGTTATGATGTAGGCGCAGTAGATTCCGAGTTATGATGTAGGCGCAGTAGATTACGAGTTAGATTCCGAGTTATGATGTAGGCGCAGTATATTCCGAGTTATGATGTAGGCGCAGTAGATTCCGAGTTAGATTCCGAGTTATGATGTAGGCGCAGTAGATTCCGAGTTATGATGTAGGCGCAGTAGATTTCGAGTTATGATGTTGGCGCAGTAGATTCCGAGTTATGATGTAGGCGCAGTAGATTCTGAGTTATGATGTTGGCGCAGTAGATTCCGAGTTAGATTCCGAGTTATGATGTAGGCGCTGTAGATTCCGAGTTGTGATGTAGGCGCAGTAGATTCCGAGTTATGATGTAGGCGCAGTAGATTCAGAGTTATGATGTAGGCGCAGTACATTCCGAGTTATGATGTAGGCGCAGTAGATTCCGAGTTAGATTCCGAGTTATGATGTAGGCACAGTAGATTCCGAGTTATGATGTAGGCGCAGTAGATTCCGAGTTATGATGTAGGTGCAGTAGATTCCGCGTTATGATGTAGGTGCAGTAGATTCCGAGTTATGATCTAGGCGCAGTAGATTCCGAGTTATAATGTAGGCGCAGTAGATTCCGAGTTATGATGTAGGCGCAGTAGATTCCGAGTTATGATGTAGGCGCAGTAGATTCCGAGTTATGATGTAGGCGCAGTAGATACCGAGTTAGATTCCGAGTTATGATGTAGGCACAGTAGATTCCGAGTTATGATGTAGGCGCAGTAGATTCCGAGTTAGATTCCGAGTTATGATGTAGGCGCAGTAGATTCCGAGTTAGATTCCGAGTTATGATGTAGGCGCAGTAGATTCTGAGTTATGATGTAGGCGCAGTAGATTCCGAGATATGATGTAGGCGCAGTAGATTCCGAGTTATGATGTAGGCGCAGTAGATTCCGAGTTATGATGTAGGCGCAGTACATTCCGAGTTATGATGTAGGCGCAGTAGATTCCGAGTTAGATTCCGAGTTATGATGTAGGCACAGTAGATTCCGAGTTATGATGTAGGCGCAGTAGATTCCGAGTTATGATGTAGGTGCAGTAGATTCCGAGTTATGATGTAGGTGCAGTAGATTCCGAGTTATGATGTAGGCGCAGTAGATTCCGAGTTATAATGTAGGCGCAGTAGATTCCGAGTTATGATGTAGGCGCAGTAGATTCCGATTTATGATGTAGGCGCAGTAGATTACGAGTTAGATTCCGAGTTATGATGTAGGCGCAGTAGATTCTGAGTTAGATTCCGAGTTATGATGTAGGCGCAGTAGATTCCGAGTTATGATGTAGGCGCAGTAGATTCCGAGTTAGATTCCGAGTTATGATGTAGGCGCAGTAGATTCCGAGTTATGATGTAGGCGCAGTAGATTCCGAGTTAGATTCCGAGTTATGATGTAGGCGCAGTAGATTCCGAGTTAGATTCCGAGTTATGATGTAGGCGCTGTAGATTCCGAGTTAGAATCTGAGTTATGATGTAGGCGCAGTAGATTCCGAGTTATAATGTAGGCGCAGTAGATTCCGAGTTATGATGTAAGCGCAGTAGATTCCGAGTTATGATGTAGGCGCAGTAGATTCCGGGTTAGATTCCGAGTTATGATGTAGGCGCAGTAGATTCCGAGTTAGATTCCGAGTTATGATGTAGGCGCAGTAGATTCCGAGTTAGATTCCGAGTTATGATGTAGGCGCAGTAGATTCCGAGTTATGATGTAGGCGCAGTAGATTCCGAGTTATGATGTAGGCGCAGTAGATTCCGGGTTAGATTCCGAGTTATGATGTAGGCGCAGTAGATTCCGAGTTAGATTCCGAGTTATGATGTAGGCGCAGTAGATTCCGAGTTATGATGTTGGCGCAGTAGATTCCGAGTTATGATGTAGGCGCAGTAGATTCTGAGTTATGATGTTGGCGCAGTAGATTCCGAGTTAGATTCCGAGTTATGATGTAGGCGCAGTAGATTCCGAGTTATGATGTAGGCGTAGTAGATTCCGAGTTAGATTCCGAGTTATGATGTAGGCGCAGTAGATTCCGAGTTAGATTCCGAGTTATGATGTAGGCGCAGTAGATTCCGAGTTATGATGTAGGCGTAGTAGATTCCGAGTTAGATTCCGAGTTATGATGTAGGCGCAGTAGATTCCGAGTTAGATTCCGAGTTATGATGTAGGCGCAGTAGATTCCGAGTTAGATTCCGAGTTATGATGTAGGCGCAGTAGATTCCGAGTTATGATGTAGGCGCAGTAGATTACGAGTTAGATTCCGAGTTATGATGTAGGCGCAGTAGATTCCGAGTTATGATGTAGGCGCAGTAGATTCCGGGTTAGATTCCGAGTTATGATGTAGGCGCAGTAGATTCCGAGTTAGATTCCGAGTTATGATGTAGGCGCAGTAGATTCCGAGTTATGATGTTGGCGCAGTAGATTCCGAGTTATGATGTAGGCGCAGTAGATTCTGAGTTATGATGTTGGCGCAGTAGATTCCGAGTTAGATTCCGAGTTATGATGTAGGCGCAGTAGATTCCGAGTTAGATTCCGAGTTATGATGTAGGCGCAGTAGATTCCGAGTTAGATTCCGAGTTATGATGTAGGCGCAGTAGATTCCGAGTTAGAATCTGAGTTATGATGTAGGCGCAGTAGATTCCGAGTTATAATGTAGGCGCAGTAGATTCCGAGTTATGATGTAGGCGCAGTAGATTCCGAGTTATGATGTAGGCGCAGTAGATTCCGGGTTAGATTCCGAGTTATGATGTAGGCGCAGTAGATTCCGAGTTAGATTCCGAGTTATGATGTAGGCGCAGTAGATTCCGAGTTTGATTCCGAGTTATGATGTAGGCGCAGTAGATTCCGAGTTATGATGTAGGCGCAGTAGATTACGAGTTAGATTCCGAGTTATGATGTAGGCGCAGTAGATTCCGAGTTATGATGTAGGCGCAGTAGATTCCGGGTTAGATTCCGTGTTATGATGTAGGCGCAGTAGATTCCGAGTTATGATGTAGGCGCAGTAGATTCCGAGTTATGATGTTGGCGCTGCAGATTCCGATTTATGATGTAGGCGCAGTAGATTCTGAGTTATGATGTTGGCGCAGTAGATTCCGAGTTAGATTCCGAGTTATGATGTAGGCGCAGTAGATTCCGAGTTAGATTCCGAGTTATGATGTAGGCACAGTAGATTCCGAGTTATGATGTAGGCGCAGTAGATTCCGAGTAAGATTCCGAGTTATGATGTAGGCGCAGTAGATTCCGAGTTAGATTCCGAGTTATGATGTAGGCGCAGTAGATTCTGAGTTATGATGTAGGCGCAGTAGATTCCGAGTTAGATTCCGAGTTATGATGTAGGCGCAGTAGATTCCGAGTTAGAATCTGAGTTATGATGTAGGCGCAGTAGATTCCGAGTTATAATGTAGGCGCAGTAGATTCCGAGTTATGATGTAGGCGCAGTAGATTCCGAGTTATGATGTAGGCGCAGTAGATTCCGAGTTATGATGTAGGCGCAGTAGATTCCGAGTTATGATGTAGGCGCAGTAGATTCCGGGTTAGATTCCGAGTTATGATGTAGGCGCAGTAGATTCCGAGTTATGATGTAGGCGCAGTAGATTCAGGGTTAGATTCCGAGTTATGATGTAGGCGCAGTAGATTCCGAGTTAGATTCCGAGTTATGATGTAGGCGCAGTAGATTCCGAGTTAGATTCCGAGTTATGATGTAGGCGCAGTAGATTCCGAGTTATGATGTAGGCGCAGTAGATTACGAGTTAGATTCCGAGTTATGATGTAGGCGCAGTATATTCCGAGTTATGATGTAGGCGCAGTAGATTCCGAGTTAGATTCCGAGTTATGATGTAGGCGCAGTAGATTCCGAGTTATGATGTAGGCGCAGTAGATTTCGAGTTATGATGTTGGCGCAGTAGATTCCGAGTTATGATGTAGGCGCAGTAGATTCTGAGTTATGATGTTGGCGCAGTAGATTCCGAGTTAGATTCCGAGTTATGATGTAGGCGCTGTAGATTCCGAGTTGTGATGTAGGCGCAGTAGATTCCGAGTTATGATGTAGGCGCAGTAGATTCAGAGTTATGATGTAGGCGCAGTACATTCCGAGTTATGATGTAGGCGCAGTAGATTCCGAGTTAGATTCCGAGTTATGATGTAGGCACAGTAGATTCCGAGTTATGATGTAGGCGCAGTAGATTCCGAGTTATGATGTAGGTGCAGTAGATTCCGCGTTATGATGTAGGTGCAGTAGATTCCGAGTTATGATCTAGGCGCAGTAGATTCCGAGTTATAATGTAGGCGCAGTAGATTCCGAGTTATGATGTAGGCGCAGTAGATTCCGAGTTATGATGTAGGCGCAGTAGATTCCGAGTTATGATGTAGGCGCAGTAGATACCGAGTTAGATTCCGAGTTATGATGTAGGCACAGTAGATTCCGAGTTATGATGTAGGCGCAGTAGATTCCGAGTTAGATTCCGAGTTATGATGTAGGCGCAGTAGATTCCGAGTTAGATTCCGAGTTATGATGTAGGCGCAGTAGATTCTGAGTTATGATGTAGGCGCAGTAGATTCCGAGATATGATGTAGGCGCAGTAGATTCCGAGTTATGATGTAGGCGCAGTAGATTCCGAGTTATGATGTAGGCGCAGTACATTCCGAGTTATGATGTAGGCGCAGTAGATTCCGAGTTAGATTCCGAGTTATGATGTAGGCACAGTAGATTCCGAGTTATGATGTAGGCGCAGTAGATTCCGAGTTATGATGTAGGTGCAGTAGATTCCGAGTTATGATGTAGGTGCAGTAGATTCCGAGTTATGATGTAGGCGCAGTAGATTCCGAGTTATAATGTAGGCGCAGTAGATTCCGAGTTATGATGTAGGCGCAGTAGATTCCGATTTATGATGTAGGCGCAGTAGATTACGAGTTAGATTCCGAGTTATGATGTAGGCGCAGTAGATTCTGAGTTAGATTCCGAGTTATGATGTAGGCGCAGTAGATTCCGAGTTATGATGTAGGCGCAGTAGATTCCGAGTTAGATTCCGAGTTATGATGTAGGCGCAGTAGATTCCGAGTTATGATGTAGGCGCAGTAGATTCCGAGTTAGATTCCGAGTTATGATGTAGGCGCAGTAGATTCCGAGTTAGATTCCGAGTTATGATGTAGGCGCTGTAGATTCCGAGTTAGAATCTGAGTTATGATGTAGGCGCAGTAGATTCCGAGTTATAATGTAGGCGCAGTAGATTCCGAGTTATGATGTAAGCGCAGTAGATTCCGAGTTATGATGTAGGCGCAGTAGATTCCGGGTTAGATTCCGAGTTATGATGTAGGCGCAGTAGATTCCGAGTTAGATTCCGAGTTATGATGTAGGCGCAGTAGATTCCGAGTTAGATTCCGAGTTATGATGTAGGCGCAGTAGATTCCGAGTTATGATGTAGGCGCAGTAGATTCCGAGTTATGATGTAGGCGCAGTAGATTCCGGGTTAGATTCCGAGTTATGATGTAGGCGCAGTAGATTCCGAGTTAGATTCCGAGTTATGATGTAGGCGCAGTAGATTCCGAGTTATGATGTTGGCGCAGTAGATTCCGAGTTATGATGTAGGCGCAGTAGATTCTGAGTTATGATGTTGGCGCAGTAGATTCCGAGTTAGATTCCGAGTTATGATGTAGGCGCAGTAGATTCCGAGTTATGATGTAGGCGTAGTAGATTCCGAGTTAGATTCCGAGTTATGATGTAGGCGCAGTAGATTCCGAGTTAGATTCCGAGTTATGATGTAGGCGCAGTAGATTCCGAGTTATGATGTAGGCGTAGTAGATTCCGAGTTAGATTCCGAGTTATGATGTAGGCGCAGTAGATTCCGAGTTAGATTCCGAGTTATGATGTAGGCGCAGTAGATTCCGAGTTATGATGTAGGCGCAGTAGATTACGAGTTAGATTCCGAGTTATGATGTAGGCGCAGTAGATTCCGAGTTATGATGTTGGCGCAGTAGATTCCGAGTTATGATGTAGGCGCAGTAGATTCTGAGTTATGATGTTGGCGCAGTAGATTCCGAGTTAGATTCCGAGTTATGATGTAGGCGCAGTAGATTCCGAGTTATGATGTAGGCGCAGTAGATTCCGAGTTATGATGTAGGCGCAGTACATTCCGAGTTATGATGTAGGCGCAGTAGATTCCGAGTTAGATTCTGAGTTATGATGTAGGCACAGTAGATTCCGAGTTATTATGTAGGCGCAGTAGATTCCGAGTTATGATGTAGGTGCAGTAGATTCCGAGTTATGATGTAGGTGCAGTAGATTCCGAGTTATGATGTAGGCGCAGTAGATTCCGAGTTATAATGTAGGCGCAGTAGATTCCGAGTTATGATGTAGGCGCAGTAGATTCCGAGTTATGATGTAGGCGCAGTAGATTCCGAGTTATGATGTAGGCACAGTAGATTCCGAGTTATGATGTAGGCGCAGTAGATTCCGAGTAAGATTCCGAGTTATGATGTAGGCGCAGTAGATTCCGAGTTAGATTCCGAGTTATGATGTAGGCGCAGTAGATTCTGAGTTATGATGTAGGCGCAGTAGATTCCGAGTTAGATTCCGAGTTATGATGTAGGCGCAGTAGATTCCGAGTTAGAATCTGAGTTATGATGTAGGCGCAGTAGATTCCGAGTTATAATGTAGGCGCAGTAGATTCCGAGTTATGATGTAGGCGCAGTAGATTCCGAGTTATGATGTAGGCGCAGTAGATTCCGGGTTAGATTCCGAGTTATGATGTAGGCGCAGTAGATTCCGAGTTATGATGTAGGCGCAGGAGATTCAGGGCTAGATTCCGAGTTATGATGTAGGCGTAGTAGATTCCGAGTTAGATTCCGAGTTATGATGTAGGCGCAGTAGATTCCGAGTTAGATTCCGAGTTATGATGTAGGCGCAGTAGATTCCAAGTTAGATTCCGAGTTATGATGTAGGCGCAGTAGATTCCGAGTTATCATGTTGGCGCAGTAGATTCCGAGTTATGATGTAGGCGCAGTAGATTCTGAGTTATGATGTTGGCGCAGTAGATTCCGAGTTAGATTCCGAGTTATGATGTAGGCGCAGTAGATTCTGAGTTAGATTCCGAGTTATGATGTAGGCGCAGTAGATTCCGAGTTAGATTCCGAGTTATGATGTAGGCGCAGTAGATTCCGAGTTATGATGTAGGCGCAGTAGATTCCGAGTTAGATTCCGAGTTATGATGTAGGCGCAGTAGATTCCGAGTTATGATGTAGGCGCAGTAGATTCCGAGTTAGATTCCGAGTTATGATGTAGGCGCAGTTGATTCCGAGTTATAATGTAGGTGCAGTATATTCCGAGTTATGATGTAGGCGCAGTAGATTCCGAGTTATGATGTAGGCGCAGTAGATTCCGAGTTATGATGTAGGCGCAGTAGATTCCGAGTTATGATGTAGGCGCAGTAGATTCCGGGTTAGATTCCGAGTTATGATGTAGGCGCAGTAGATTCCGAGTTATGATGTAGGCGCAGTAGATTCAGGGTTAGATTCCGAGTTATGATGTAGGCGCAGTAGATTCCGAGTTAGATTCCGAGTTATGATGTAGGCGCAGTAGATTCCGAGTTAGATTCCGAGTTATGATGTAGGCGCAGTAGATTCCGAGTTATGATGTAGGCGCAGTAGATTACGAGTTAGATTCCGAGTTATGATGTAGGCGCAGTATATTCCGAGTTATGATGTAGGCGCAGTAGATTCCGAGTTAGATTCCGAGTTATGATGTAGGCGCAGTAGATTCCGAGTTAGATTCCGAGTTATGATGTAGGCGCAGTAGATTCCGAGTTATGATGTAGGCGCAGTAGATTCCGTGTTATGATGTAGGCGCAGTAGATTCTGAGTTATGATGTTGGCGCAGTAGATTCTGAGTTAGATTCCGAGTTATGATGTAGGCGCAGTAGATTCCGAGTTATGATGTAGGCGCAGTAGATTCCGAGTTATGATGTAGGCGCAGTACATTCCGAGTTATGATGTAGGCGCAGTAGATTCCGAGTTAGATTCCGAGTTATGATGTAGGCACAGTAGATTCCGAGTTATGATGTAGGCGCAGTAGATTCTGAGTTATGATGTAGGTGCAGTAGATTCCGAGTTATGATGTAGGTGCAGTAGATTCCGAGTTATGATGTAGGCGCAGTAGATTCCGAGTTATAATGTAGGCGCAGTAGATTCCGAGTTATGATGTAGGCGCAGTAGATTCCGAGTTATGATGTAGGCGCAGTAGATTCCGAGTTATGATGTAGGCGCAGTAGATTCCGAGTTATGATGTAGGCGCAGTAGATTCCGAGTTAGATTCCGAGTTATGATGTAGGCACAGTAGATTCCGAGTTATGATGTAGGCGCAGTAGATTCCGAGTAAGATTCCGAGTTATGATGTAGGCGCAGTAGATTCCGAGTTAGATTCCGAGTTATTATGTAGGCGCAGTAGATTCTGAGTTATGATGTAGGCGCAGTAGATTCCGAGTTATAATGTAGGCGCAGTAGATTCCGAGTTATGATGTAGGCGCAGTAGATTCCGAGTTATGATGTAGGCGCAGTAGATTCCGAGTTAGATTCCGAGTTATGATGTAGGCACAGTAGATTCCGAGTTATGATGTAGGCGCAGTAGATTCCGAGTTATGATGTAGGTGCAGTAGATTCCGAGTTATGATTTAGGTGCAGTAGATTCCGAGTTATGATGTAGGCGCAGTAGATTCCGAGTTAGAATGTAGGCGCAGTAAATTCCAAGTTATGATGTAGGCGCAGTAGATTCCGAGTCATTATGTAGGCGCAGTAGATTCCGAGTTATGATGTAGGCGCAGTAGATTCCGAGTTATGATGTAGGCGCAGTAGATTCCGAGTTAGATTCCGAGTTATGATGTAGGCACAGTAGATTCCGAGTTAGATTCCGAGTTATGATGTAGGCGCAGTAGATTCTGAGTAATGATGTAGGCGCAGTAGATTCCGAGTTATGATGTAGGCGCAGTAGATTCCGAGTTATGATGTAGGCGCAGTAGATTCTGAGTTAGATTCCGAGTTATGATGTAGGCGCAGTAGATTCCAAGTTAGATTCCGAGTTATGATGTAGGCGCAGTAGATTCCGAGTTAGATTCCGAGTTATGATGTAGGCGCAGTAGATTCCGAGTTATGATGTAGGCGCAGTAGATTCCGAGTTAGATTCCGAGTTATGATGTAGGCGCAGTAGATTCCGAGTTATGATGTAGGCGCAGTAGATTCCGAGTTAGATTCCGAGTTATGATGTAGGCGCAGTAGATTCCCAGTTAGATTCCGAGTTATGATGTAGGCGCAGTAGATTCCGAGTTAGATTCCGAGTTATGATGTAGGCGCAGTAGATTCCCAGTTAGATTCCGAGTTACGATGTAGGTGCAGTAGATTCCGAGTTATGATGTAGGCGCAGTAGATTCCGAGTTAGATTCCGAGTTATGATGTAGGCGCAGTAGATTCCGAGTTAGATTCCGAGTTATGATGTAGGCGCAGTAGATTCCGAGTTAGATTCTGAGTTATGATGTAGGCGCAGTAGATTCCGAGTTATGATGTAGGCGCAGTAGATTCTGAGTTAGATTCCGAGTTATGATGTAGGCGCAGTAGATTCCGAGTTAGATTCCGAGTTATGATGTAGGCGCAGTAGATTCCGATTTATGATGTAGGCGCAGTAGATTCCGAGTTAGATTCCGAGTTATGACGTAGGCGCAGTAGATTCTGAGTTAGATTCTGAGTTTTGATGTAGGCGCAGTAGATTCCGAGTTATGATGTAGGCGCAGTAGATTCCGAGTTAGATTCCGAGTTATGATGTAGGCGCAGTAGATTCCGAGTTATGATGTAGGCGCAGTAGATTCCGAGTTAGATTCCGAGTTATGATGTAGGCGCAGTAGATTCCGAGTTAGATTCCGAGTTATGATGTAGGCGCAGTAGATTCCGAGTTAGAATCTGAGTTATGATGTAGGCGCAGTAGATTCCGAGTTATGATGTAGGCGCAGTAGATTCCGAGTTATGATGTAGGCGCAGTAGATTCCGAGTTAGATTCCGAGTTATGATGTAGGCGCAGTAGATTCCGAGTTAGATTCCGAGTTATGATGTAGGCGCAGTAGATTCCGAGTTAGATTCCGAGGTATGATGTAGGCACAGTAGATTCCGAGTTATGATGTAGGCGCAGTAGATTCCGAGTTATGATGTAGGCGCAGTAGATTCCGGGTTAGATTCCGAGTTATGATGTAGGCGCTGTAGATTCCGAGTTATGATGTAGGCGCAGTAGATTCAGGGTTAGATTCCGAGTTATGATGTAGGCGCAGTAGATTCCGAGTTAGATTCCGAGTTATGATGTAGGCGCAGTAGATTCCGAGTTAGATTCCGAGTTATGATGTAGGCGCAGTAGATTCCGAGTTATGATGTAGGCGCAGTAGATTCCGAGTTAGATTCCGAGTTATGATGTAGGCGCAGTAGATTCCGAGTTATGATGTAGGCGCAGTAGATTCCGAGTTAGATTCCGAGTTATGATGTAGGCGCAGTAGATTCCGAGTTAGATTCCGAGTTATGATGTAGGCGCAGTAGATTCCGAGTTAGAATCTGTGTTATGATGTAGGCGCAGTAGATTCCGAGTTATGATGTAGGCGCAGTAGATTCCGAGTTATGATGTAGGCGCAGTAGATTCCGAGTTATGATGTAGGCACAGTAGATTCCGAGTTAGATTCCGAGTTATGATGTAGGCGCAGTAGATTCCGAGTTAGATTCCGAGTTATGAAGTAGGCGAAGTAGATTCCGAGTTCGATTCCGAGTTATGATGTAGGCGCAGTAGATTCCGAGTTGTGATGTAGGCGCAGTAGATTCCGAGTTATGATGTATGCGCAGTAGATTCCGAGTTAGATTCCGAGTTATGATGTAGGCACAGTAAATAACGAGTTATGATGTAGGCGCAGTAGATTCCGAGTTATGATGTAGGCGCAGTAGATTCCGAGTTAGATTCCGAGTTATGATGTAGGCGCAGTAGATTCCAAGTTATGATGTAGGCGCAGTAGATTCCAAGTTAGATTCCGAGTCATGATGTAGGCGCAGTAAATAACGAGTTATGATGTAGGCGCAGTAGATTCCGAGTTATGATGTAGGCGCAGTAGATTCTGAGTTATGATGTTGGCGCAGTAGATTCCGAGTTAGATTCCGAGTTATGATGTAGGCGCAGTAGATTCTGAGTTAGATTCCGAGTTATGATGTAGGCGCAGTAGATTCCGAGTTAGATTCCGAGTTATGATGTAGGCGCAGTAGATTCCGAGTTATGATGTAGGCGCAGTAGATTCCGAGTTAGATTCCGAGTTATGATGTAGGCGCAGTAGATTCCGAGTTATGATGTAGGCGCAGTAGATTCCAAGTTATGATGTAGGCGCAGTAGATTCCGAGTTAGATTCCGAGTTATGATGTAGGCGCAGTAGATTCCGAGTTATAATGTAGGCGCAGTATATTCCGAGTTATGATGTAGGCGCAGTAGATTCCGAGTTATGATGTAGGCGCAGTAGATTCCGAGTTATGATGTAGGCGCAGTAGATTCCGGGTTAGATTCCGAGTTATGATGTAGGCGCAGTAGATTCCGAGTTATGATGTAGGCGCAGTAGATTCAGGGTTAGATTCCGAGTTATGATGTAGGCGCAGTAGATTCCGAGTTAGATTCCGAGTTATGATGTAGGCGCAGTAGATTCCGAGTTAGATTCCGAGTTATGATGTAGGCGCAGTAGATTCCGAGTTATGATGTAGGCGCAGTAGATTACGAGTTAGATTCCGAGTTATGATGTAGGCGCAGTATATTCCGAGTTATGATGTAGGCGCAGTAGATTCCGAGTTAGATTCCGAGTTATGATGTAGGCGCAGTAGATTCCGAGTTAGATTCCGAGTTATGATGTAGGCGCAGTAGATTCCGAGTTATGATGTAGGCGCAGTAGATTCCGTGTTATGATGTAGGCGCAGTAGATTCTGAGTTATGATGTTGGCGCAGTAGATTCCGAGTTAGATTCCGAGTTATGATGTAGGCGCAGTAGATTCCGAGTTATGATGTAGGCGCAGTACATTCCGAGTTATGATGTAGGCGCAGTAGATTCCGAGTTAGATTCCGAGTTATGATGTAGGCACAGTAGATTCCGAGTTATGATGTAGGCGCAGTAGATTCCGAGTTATGATGTAGGTGCAGTAGATTCCGAGTTATGATGTAGGTGCAGTAGATTCCGAGTTATGATGTAGGCGCAGTAGATTCCGAGTTATAATGTAGGCGCAGTAGATTCCGAGTTATGATGTAGGCGCAGTAGATTCCGAGTTATGATGTAGGCGCAGTAGATTCCGAGTTATGATGTAGGCGCAGTAGATTCCGAGTTATGATGTAGGCGCAGTAGATTCCGAGTTAGATTCCGAGTTATGATGTAGGCACAGTAGATTCCGAGTTATGATGTAGGCGCAGTAGATTCCGAGTAAGATTCCGAGTTATGATGTAGGCGCAGTAGATTCCGAGTTAGATTCCGAGTTATTATGTAGGCGCAGTAGATTCTGAGTTATGATGTAGGCGCAGTAGATTCCGAGTTATAATGTAGGCGCAGTAGATTCCGAGTTATGATGTAGGCGCAGTAGATTCCGAGTTATGATGTAGGCGCAGTAGATTCCGAGTTATGATGTAGGCGCAGTAGATTCCGAGTTAGATTCCGAGTTATGATGTAGGCACAGTAGATTCCGAGTTATGATGTAGGCGCAGTAGATTCCGAGTTATGATGTAGGTGCAGTAGATTCCGAGTTATGATGTAGGTGCAGTAGATTCCGAGTTATGATGTAGGCGCAGTAGATTCCGAGTTAGAATGTAGGCGCAGTAAATTCCAAGTTATGATGTAGGCGCAGTAGATTCCGAGTCATTATGTAGGCGCAGTAGATTCCGAGTTATGATGTAGGCGCAGTAGATTCCGAGTTATGATGTAGGCGCAGTAGATTCCGAGTTAGATTCCGAGTTATGATGTAGGCACAGTAGATTCCGAGTTAGATTCCGAGTTATGATGAAGGCGCAGTAGATTCTGAGTAATGATGTAGGCGCAGTAGATTCCGAGTTATGATGTAGGCGCAGTAGATTCCGAGTTATGATGTAGGCGCAGTAGATTCTGAGTTAGATTCCGAGTTATGATGTAGGCGCAGTAGATTCCGAGTTAGATTCCGAGTTATGATGTAGGCGCAGTAGATTCCGAGTTAGATTCCGAGTTATGATGTAGGCGCAGTAGATTCCGAGTTATGATGTAGGCGCAGTAGATTCCGAGTTAGATTCCGAGTTATGATGTAGGCGCAGTAGATTCCGAGTTATGATGTAGGCGCAGTAGATTCCGAGTTAGATTCCGAGTTATGATGTAGGCGCAGTAGATTCCCAGTTAGATTCCGAGTTATGATGTAGGCGCAGTAGATTCCGAGTTACATTCCGAGTTATGATGTAGGCGCAGTAGATTCCCAGTTAGATTCCGAGTTACGATGTAGGTGCAGTAGATTCCGAGTTATGATGTAGGCGCAGTAGATTCCGAGTTAGATTCCGAGTTATGATGTAGGCGCAGTAGATTCCGAGTTAGATTCCGAGTTATGATGTAGGCGCAGTAGATTCCGAGTTAGATTCCGAGTTATGATGTAGGCGCAGTAGATTCCCAGTTAGATTCCGAGTTATGATGTAGGCGCAGTAGATTCCGAGTTAGATTCCGAGTTATGATGTAGGCGCAGTAGATTCCGAGTTATGATGTAGGCGCAGTAGATTCTGAGTTAGATTCCGAGTTATGATGTAGGCGCAGTAGATTCCGAGTTAGATTCCGAGTTATGATGTAGGCGCAGTAGATTCCGATTTATGATGTAGGCGCAGTAGATTCCGAGTTAGATTCCGAGTTATGACGTAGGCGCAGTAGATTCTGAGTTAGATTCTGAGTTTTGATGTAGGCGCAGTAGATTCCGAGTTATGATGTAGGCGCAGTAGATTCCGAGTTAGATTCCGAGTTATGATGTAGGCGCAGTAGATTCCGAGTTAGATTCCGAGTTATGATGTAGGCGCAGTAGATTCCGAGTTAGAATCTGTGTTATGATGTAGGCGCAGTAGATTCCGAGTTATGATGTAGGCGCAGTAGATTCCGAGTTATGATGTAGGCGCAGTAGATTCCGAGTTATGATGTAGGCACAGTAGATTCCGAGTTAGATTCCGAGTTATGATGTAGGCGCAGTAGATTCCGAGTTAGATTCCGAGTTATGATGTAGGCGCAGTAGATTCCGAGTTCGATTCCGAGTTATGATGTAGGCGCAGTAGATTCCGAGTTGTGATGTAGGCGCAGTAGATTCCGAGTTATGATGTAGGCGCAGTAGATTCCGAGTTAGATTCCGAGTTATGATGTAGGCACAGTAAATAACGAGTTATGATGTAGGCGCAGTAGATTCCGAGTTATGATGTAGGCGCAGTAGATTCCGAGTTAGATTCCGAGTTATGATGTAGGCGCAGTAGATTCCAAGTTATGATGTAGGCGCAGTAGATTCCAAGTTAGATTCCGAGTTATGATGTAGGCGCAGTAAATAACGAGTTATGATGTAGGCGCAGTAGATTCCGAGTTATGATGTAGGCGCAGTAGATTCCGAGTTAGATTCCGAGTTATGATGTAGGCGCAGTAGATTCCGAGTTAAATTCCGAGTTATGATGTAGGTGCAGTAGATTTCGAGTTAGATTTCGAGTTATGATGTAGGCGCAGTAGATTCCGAGTTATGATGTAGGCACAGTAGATTCCGAGTTATGATGTAGGCGCAGTAGATTCCGAGTTATGATGTAGGCGCAGTAGATTCCGAGTTATTATGTAGGTGCAGTAGATTCCGAGTTATGATGTAGGCACAGTAGATTCCGAGTTATGATGTAGGCGCAGTAGATTCCGAGTTAGATTCCGAGTTATGATGTTGGCGCAGTAGATTCCGAGTTATGATGTAGGCGCAGTAGATTCCGAGTTATGATGTAGGCGCAGTAGCTTCCGAGTGAGATTCCGAGTTAAGATGTAGGCGCAGTAGATTCCGAGTTATGATGTAGGCGCAGTAGAATCCGAGTTAGATTCCGAGTTATGATGTAGGCACAGTAGATTCCGAGTTAGATTCCGAGTTATGATGTAGGTGCATTAGATTCCGAGTTATGATGTAGGCGCAGTAGATTCCGAGTTATGATGTAGGCGCAGTAGATTCCGAGTTAGATTCCGAGTTATGATGTAGGCACAGTAGATTCCGAATTAGATTCCGAGTTATGATGTAGGTGCATTAGAGTCCGAGTTATGATGTAGGCGCAGTAGATTCCGAGTTATGATGTAGGCGCAGTAGATTCCGGGTTAGATTCCGAGTTATGATGTAGGCGCAGTAGATTCCGAGTTAGATTCCGAGTTATGATGTAGGTGCTGTAGATTCCGAGTTATGATGTAGGCGCAGTAGATTCCGAGTTAGATTCCGAGTTATGATGTAGGCGCAGTAGATTCCGAGTTAGATTCCGAGTTATGATGTAGGCGCAGTAGATTCCGAGTTATGATGTAGGCGCAGTAGATTCCGAGTTAGATTCCGAGTTATGATGTAGGCGCAGTAGATTCCGAGTTATGATGTAGGCGCAGTAGATTCCGAGTTAGATTCCGAGTTATGATGTAGGCTCAGTAGATTCCGAGTTAGATTCCGAGTTATGATGTAGGCGCAGTAGATTCCGAGTTATGATGTAGGCGCAGTAGATTCCGAGTTAGATTCCGAGTTATGATGTAGGCGCAGTAGATTCCGAGTTATGATGTAGGCGCAGTAGATTCCGAGTTAGATTCCGAGTTATGATGTAGGCGCAGTAGATTCCGAGTTATGATGTAGGCGCAGTAGATTCCGAGTTACATTCCGAGTTATGATGTAGGCGCAGTAGATTCCCAGTTAGATTCCGAGTTACGATGTAGGTGCAGTAGATTCCGAGTTATGATGTAGGCGCAGTAGATTCCGAGTTATGATGTAGGCGCAGTAGATTCCGAGTTAGATTCCGAGTTATGATGTAGGCGCAGTAGATTCCGAGTTAGATTCCGAGTTATGATGTAGGCGCAGTAGATTACGAGTTCGATTCCGAGTTATGATGTAGGCGCAGTAGATTCCGAGTTGTGATGTAGGCGCAGTAGATTCCGAGTAATGATGTAGGCGCAGTAGATTCCGAGTTAGATTCCGAGTTATGATGTAGGCACAGTAAATAACGAGTTATGATGTAGGCGCAGTAGATTCCGAGTTATGATGTAGGCGCAGTAGATTCCGAGTTAGATTCCGAGTTATGATGTAGGCGCAGTAGATTCCAAGTTATGATGTAGGTGCAGTAGATTCCAGGTTAGATTCCGAGTTATGATGTAGGCGCAGTAAATAACGAGTTATGATGTAGGCGCAGTAGATTCCGAGTTATGATGTAGGCGCAGTAGATTCCGAGTTAGATTCCGAGTTATGATGTAGGCGCAGTAGATTCCGAGTTAAATTCCGAGTTATGATGTAGGCGCAGTAGATTCCGAGTTAGATTTCGAGTTATGATGTAGGCGCAGTAGATTCCGAGTTATGATGTAGGCGCAGTGGATTCCGAGTTATGATGTAGGCGCAGTAGATTCCGAGTTATGATGTAGGCGCAGTAGATTCCGAGTTATGATGTAGGTGCAGTTGATTCCGAGTTATGATGTAGGCACAGTAGATTCCGAGTTATGATGTAGGCGCAGTAGATTCCGAGTTAGATTCCGAGTTATGATGTAGGCACAGTAGATTCCGAGTTATGATGTAGGCGCAGTAGATTCCGAGTTATGATGTAGGCGCAGTAGATTCCAAGTTATGATGTAGGCGCAGTAGATTCCGAGTTAGATTCCGAGTTATGATGTAGGCGCAGTAGATTCCGAGTTATGATGTAGGCGCAGTAGCTTCCGAGTGAGATTCCGAGTTATGAAATAGGCGCAGTAGATTCCGAGTTATGATGTAGGCGCAGTAGATTCCGAGTTATGATATAGGCACAGTAGATTCCGAGTTAGATTCCGAGTTATGATGTAGGCGCAGTAGATTCCGAGTTAGATTCCGAGTTATGATGTAGGCGCAGTAGATTCCGAGTTATGATGTAGGCGCAGTAGATTCCGAGTTATGATGTAGGCGCAGTAGATTCCGGGTTACAATCCGAGTTATGATGTAGGCGCAGTAGATTCCGAGTTAGATTCCGAGTTATGATGTAGGCGCAGTAGATTCCGAGTTAGATTCCGAGTTATGATGTAGGCGCAGTAGATTCCGAGTTAGATTCCGAGTTATGATGTAGGCGCAGTAGATTCCGAGTTAGATTCCGAGTTATGATGTAGGCGCAGTAGATTCCGAGTTAGATTCCGAGTTATGATGTAGGCGCAGTAGATTCCGAGTTATGATGTAGGCGCAGTAGATTCCGAGTTAGATTCCGAGTTATGATGTAGGCGCAGTAGATTCCGAGTTATGATGTAGGCGCAGTAGATTCCGAGTTAGATTCCGAGTTATGATGTAGGCGCAGTAGATTCCGAGTTAGATGCCGAGTTATGATGTAGGCGCAGTAGATTCCAAGTTATGATGTAGGCGCAGTAGATTCCGAGTTAGATTCCGAGTTATGATGTAGGCGCAGTAGATTCTGAGTTAGATTCCGAGTTATGATGTAGGCGCAGTAGATTCCGAGTTATGATGTAGGTGCAGTAGATTCCGAGTTAGATTCCGAGTTAAGATGTAGGCGCAGTAGATTCCGAGTTATGATGTAGGCGCAGTAGATTCCGAGTTATGATGTAGGCGCAGTAGATTCCGAGTTAGATTCCGAGTTATGATGTAGGCGCAGTAGATTCCGAGTTATGATGTAGGCGCAGTAGATTCTGAGTTAGATTCCGAGTTATGATGTAGGCGCACTAGATTCCGAGTTAGAATCCGAGTTATGATGTAGGCGCAGTAGATTCCGAGTTATGATGTAGGCGCAGTAGATTCCGAGTTAGATTCCGAGTTATGATGTAGGCGCAGTAGATTCCGAGTTAGAATCCGAGTTATGATGTAGGCGCAGTAGATTCTGGGTTAGATTCCGAGTTATGATGTAGGCGCAGTAGATTCCGAGTTATGATGTAGGCGCAGTAGATTCAGGGTTAGATTCCGAGTTATGATGTAGGCGCAGTAGATTCCGAGTTAGATTCCGAGTTATGATGTAGGCGCAGTAGATTCCGAGTTATGATGTAGGCGCAGTAGATTCCGAGTTATGATTTAGGCGCAGTAGATTCCGAGTTAGATTCCGAGTTATGATGTAGGCGCAGTATATTCCGAGTTAGATTCCGAGTTATGATGTAGGCGCAGTAGATTCCGAGTTAGATTCCGAGTTATGATGTAGGCGCAGTAGATTCCGAGTTAGATTCCGAGTTATGATGTAGGTGCAGTAGATTCCGAGTGAGATTCCTAGTTATGATGTAGGCGCAGTAGATTCCGAGTTATGATGTAGGCGCAGTAGATTCCGAGTTAGATTCCGAGTTATGATGTAGGCGCAGTAGATTCCGAGTTAGATTCCGAGTTATGATGTAGGCGCAGTAGATTCCGAGTTAGATTCCGAGTTATGATGTAGGCGCAGTAGATTCTGAGTTAGATTCCGAGTTATGATGTAGGCGCAGTAGATTCCGAGTTAGATTCCGAGTTATGATGTAGGCGCAGTAGATTCCGAGTTAGATTCCGAGTTATGATGTAGGCGCAGTAGATTCCGAGTTATGATGTAGGCGCAGTAGATTCCGAGTTAGATTCTGAGTTATGATGTAAGCGCAGTAGATTCCGAGTTATGATGTAGGCGCAGTAGATTCCGAGTTAGATTCCGAGTTATGATGTAGGCGCAGTAGATTCCGAGTTAGATTCCGAGGTATGATGTAGGCGCAGTAGATTCCGAGTTATGATGTAGGCGCAGTAGATTCCGAGTTAGATTCCGAGTTATGATGTAGGCGCAGTAGATTCCGAGTTAGATTCCGAGTTATGATGTAGGCGCAGTAGATTCCGAGTTAGATTCCGAGTTATGATGTAGGCGCAGTAGATTCCGAGTTAGATTCCGAGTTATGATGTAGGCGCAGTAGATTCTGGGTTAGATTCCGAGTTATGATGTAGGCGCAGTAGATTCCGAGTTATGATGTAGGCGCAGTAGATTCAGGGTTAGATTCCGAGTTATGATGTAGGCGCAGTAGATTCCGAGTTAGATTCCGAGTTATGATGTAGGCGCAGTAGATTCCGAGTTATGATGTAGGCGCAGTAGATTCCGAGTTATGATTTAGGCGCAGTAGATTCCGAGTTAGATTCCGAGTTATGATGTAGGCGCAGTAGATTCCGAGTTAGATTCCGAGTTATGATGTAGGCGCAGTAGATTCCGAGTTAGATTCCGAGTTATGATGTAGGCGCAGAAAATTCCGAGTTAGATTCCGAGTTATGATGTAGGTGCAGTAGATTCCGAGTGAGATTCCGAGTTATGATGTAGGCGCAGTAGATTCCGAGTTATGATGTAGGCGCAGTAGATTCCGAGTTAGATTCCGAGTTATGATGTAGGCGCAGTAGATTCCGAGTTAGATTCCGAGTTATGATGTAGGCGCAGTAGATTCCGAGTTAGATTCCGAGTTATGATGTAGGCGCAGTAGATTCCGAGTTAGATTCCGAGTTATGATGTAGGCGCAGTAGATTCCGAGTTAGATTCCGAGTTATGATGTAGGCGCAGTAGATTCCGAGTTAGATTCCGAGTTATGATGTAGGCGCAGTAGATTCCGAGTTATGATGTAGGCGCAGTAGATTCCGAGTTAGATTCCGAGTTGTGATGTAGGCGCAGTAGATTCCGAGTTATGATGTAGGCGCAGTAGATTCCGAGTTAGATTCCGAGTTATGATGTAGGCGCAGTAGATTCCGAGTTAGATTCCGAGTTATGATGTAGGCGCAGTAGATTCCGAGTTATGATGTAGGCGCAGTAGATTCCGAGTTAGATTCCGAGTTATGATGTAGGCGCAGTAGATTCTGAGTTAGATTCCGAGTTATGATGTAGGCGCAGTAGATTCCGAGTTATGATGTAGGCGCAGTAGATTCCGAGTTAGATTCCGAGTTATGATGTAGGCGCAGTAGATTCCGAGTTATGATGTAGGTGCAGTAGATTCCGAGTTAGATTCCGAGTTATGATGTAGGCGCAGTAGATTCCGAGTTAGATTCCGAGTTATGATGTAGGCGCACTAGATTCCGAGTTAGAATCCGAGTTATGATGTAGGCGCAGTAGATTCCGAGTTATGATGTAGGCGCAGTAGATTCCGAGTTATGATGTAGGCGCAGTAGATTCCGAGTTAGATTCCGAGTTATGATGTAGGCGCAGTAGATTCCGAGTTAGATTCCGAGTTATGATGTAGGCGCAGTAGATTCCGAGTTAGATTCCGAGTTATGATGTAGGCGCAGTAGATTCCGAGTTATGATGTAGGCGCAGTAGATTCCGAGTTATGATGTAGGCGCAGTAGATTCCGGGTTAGATTCCGAGTTATGATGTAGGCGCAGTAGATTCCGAGTTATGATGTAGGCGCAGTAGATTCAGGGTTAGATTCCGAGTTATGATGTAGGCGCAGTAGATTCCGAGTTAGATTCCGAGTTATGATGTAGGCGCAGTAGATTCCGAGTTATGATGTAGGCGCAGTAGATTCCGAGTTATGATGTAGGCGCAGTAGATTCCGAGTTAGATTCCGAGTTATGATGTAGGCGCAGTAGATTCCGAGTTAGATTCCGAGTTATGATGTAGGCGCAGTAGATTCCGAGTCAGATTCCGAGTTATGATGTAGGCGCAGTAGATTCCGAGTTAGATTCCGAGTTATGATGTAGGCGCAGTAGATTCCGAGTTCGGTTCCGAGTTACGATGTAGGCGCAGTAGATTCCGAGTTATGATGTAGGCGCAGTAGATTCCGAGTTAGATTCCGAGTTATGATGTAGGCGCAGTAGATTCCGAGTTCGATTCCGAGTTATGATGTAGGCGCAGTAGATTCCGAGTTATGATGTAGGCGCAGTAGATTCCGAGTTAGATTCCGAGTTATGATGTAGGCACAGTAAATAACGAGTTATGATGTAGGCGCAGTAGATTCCGAGTTATGATGTAGGCGCAGTAGATTCCGAGTTAGATTCCGAGTTATGATGTAGGCGCAGTAGATTCCGAGTTATGATGTAGGCACAGTAGATTCCAAGTTAGATTCCGAGTTATGATGTAGGCGCAGTAAATAACGAGTTATGATGTAGGCGCAGTAGATTCCGAGTTATGATGTAGGCGCAGTAGATTCCGAGTTAGATTCCGAGTTATGATGTAGGCGCAGTAGATTCCGCGTTAAATTCCGAGTTATGATGTAGGCGCAGTAGATTCCGAGTTAGATTCCGAGTTATGATGTAGGTGCTGTAGATTCCGAGTTATGATGTAGGCGCAGTAGATTCCGAGTTATTATGTAGGCGCAGTAGATTCCGATTTAGATTCCGAGTTATGATGTAGGCGCAGTAGATTCCGAGTTAGATTCCGAGTTATGATGTAGGTGCTGTAGATTCCGAGTTATGATGTAGGCGCAGTAGATTCCGAGTTATTATGTAGGCGCAGTAGATTCCGATTTAGATTCCGAGTTATGATGTAGGCGCAGTAGATTCCGAGTTAGATTCCGAGTTATGATGTAGGCGCAGTAGATTCCGAGTTAGATTCCAAGTTATGATGTAGGCGCAGTAGATTCCGAGTTAGATTCCGAGTTATGATGTAGGCGCAGTAGATTCCGAGATATGATGTAGGCGCAGTAGATTCCGAGTTAGATTCCGAGTTATGATGTAGGCGCAGTAGATTCCGAGTTATGATGTAGGCGCAGTAGATTCCGAGTTAGATTCCGAGTTATGATGTAGGCTCAGTAGATTCCGAGTTAGATTCTGAGTTATGATGTAGGCGCAGTAGATTCCGAGTTATGATGTAGGCGCAGTAGATTCCGAGTTAGATTCCGAGTTATGATGTAGGCGCAGTAGATTCCGAGTTATGATGTAGGCGCAGTAGATTCCGAGTTAGATTCCGAGTTATGATGTAGGCGCACTAGATTCCGAGTTAGAATCCGAGTTATGATGTAGGCGCAGTAGATTCCGAGTTATGATGTAGGCGCAGTAGATTCCGAGTTAGATTCCGAGTTATGATGTAGGCGCAGTAGATTCCGAGTTATGATGTAGGCGCAGTAGATTCCAAGTTAGATTCCGAGTTATGATGTAGGCGCAGTAGATTCCGAGTTATGATGTAGGCGCAGTAGATTCCGAGTTAGATTCCGAGTTATGATGTAGGCGCAGTAGATTCCGAGTTAGATTCCGAGTTATGATGTAGGCGCAGTAGATTCCGAGTTATGATGTAGGCGCAGTAGATTCCGAGTTATGATGTAGGCGCAGTAGATTCCGAGTTAGATTCCGAGTTATGATGTAGGCGCAGTAGATTCCGAGTTAGATTCCGAGTTATGATGTAGGCGCAGTAGATTCCGAGTTCGATTCCGAGTTATGATGTAGGCGCAGTAGATTCCGAGTTGTGATGTAGGCGCAGTAGATTCCGAGTTATGATGTAGGCGCAGTAGATTCCGAGTTAGATTCCGAGTTATGATGTAGGCACAGTAAATAACGAGTTATGATGTAGGCGCAGTAGATTCCGAGTTATGATGTAGGCGCAGTAGATTCCGAGTTAGATTCCGAGTTATGATGTAGGCGCAGTAGATTCCGAGTTATGATGTAGGCGCAGTAGATTCCAAGTTAGATTCCGAGTTATGATGTAGGCGCAGTAAATAACGAGTTATGATGTAGGCGCAGTAGATTCCGAGTTATGATGTAGGCGCAGTAGATTCCGAGTTCGATTCCGAGTTATGATGTAGGCGCACTAGATTCCGACTTAGATTCCGAGTTATGATGTAGGCGCAGTAGATTCCGAGTTATGATGTAGGCGCAGTAGATTCCGAGTTAGATTCCGAGTTATGATGTAGGCGCAGTAGATTCCGAGTTAGATTCCGAGTTATGATGTAGGCACAGTAGATTCCGAATTAGATTCCGAGTTATGATGTAGGTGCATTAGATTCCGAGTTATGATGTAGGCGCAGTAGATTCCGAGTTACGATGTAGGCGCAGTAGATTCCGGGTTAGATTCCGAGTTATGATGTAGGCGCAGTAGATTCCGAGTTAGATTCCGAGTTATGATGTAGGTGCTGTAGATTCCGAGTTATGATGTAGGCGCAGTAGATTCCGAGTTATTATGTAGGCGCAGTAGATTCCGATTTAGATTCCGAGTTATGATGTAGGCGCAGTAGATTCCGAGTTAGATTCCGAGTTATGATGTAGGCGCAGTAGATTCCGAGTTAGATTCCAAGTTATGATGTAGGCGCAGTAGATTCCGAGTTAGATTCCGAGTTATGATGTAGGCGCAGTAGATTCCGAGTTAGATTCCGAGTTATGATGTAGGCGCAGTAGATTCCGAGTTATGATGTAGGCGCAGTAGATTCCGAGTTAGATTCCGAGTTATGATGTAGGCGCAGTAGATTCCGAGTTATGATGTAGGCGCAGTAGATTCCGAGTTAGATTCCGAGTTATGATGTAGGCTCAGTAGATTCCGAGTTAGATTCTGAGTTATGATGTAGGCGCAGTAGATTCCGAGTTATGATGTAGGCGCAGTAGAATCCGAGTTAGATTCCGAGTTATGATGTAGGCGCAGTAGATTCCGAGTTATGATGTAGGCGCAGTAGATTCCGAGTTAGATTCCGAGTTATGATGTAGGCGCACTAGATTCCGAGTTAGAATCCGAGTTATGATGTAGGCGCAGTAGATTCCGAGTTATGATGTAGGCGCAGTAGATTCCGAGTTAGATTCCGAGTTATGATGTAGGCGCAGTAGATTCCGAGTTATGATGTAGGCGCAGTAGATTCCAAGTTAGATTCCGAGTTATGATGTAGGCGCAGTAGATTCCGAGTTATGATGTAGGCGCAGTAGATTCCGAGTTAGATTCCGAGTTATGATGTAGGCGCAGTAGATTCCGAGTTAGATTCCGAGTTATGATGTAGGCGCAGTAGATTCCGAGTTATGATGTAGGCGCAGTAGATTCCGAGTTAGATTCCGAGTTATGATGTAGGCGCAGTAGATTCCGAGTTAGATTCCGAGTTATGATGTAGGCGCAGTAGATTCCGAGTTCGATTCCGAGTTATGATGTAGGCGCAGTAGATTCCGAGTTGTGATGTAGGCGCAGTAGATTCCGAGTTAGATTCCGAGTTATGATGTAGGCACAGTAAATAACGAGTTATGATGTAGGCGCAGTAGATTCCGAGTTATGATGTAGGCGCAGTAGATTCCGAGTTAGATTCCGAGTTATGATGTAGGCGCAGTAGATTCCGAGTTATGATGTAGGCGCAGTAGATTCCAAGTTAGATTCCGAGTTATGATGTAGGCGCAGTAAATAACGAGTTATGATGTAGGCGCAGTAGATTCCGAGTTATGATGTAGGCGCAGTAGATTCCAAGTTAGATTCCGAGTTATGATGTAGGCGCAGTAGATTCCGCGTTAAATTCCGAGTTATGATGTAGGCGCAGTAGATTCCGAGTTAGATTTCGAGTTATGATGTAGGCGCAGTAGATTCCGAGTTATGATGTAGGCGCAGTAGATTCCGAGTTATGATGTAGGCGCAGTAGATTCCGAGTTATGATGTAGGTGCAGTAGATTCCGAGTTATGATGTAGGCACAGTAAATAACGAGTTATGATGTAGGCGCAGTAGATTCCGAGTTATGATGTAGGCGCAGTAGATTCCGAGTTAGATTCCGAGTTATGATGTAGGCGCAGTAGATTCCGAGTTATGATGTAGGCGCAGTAGATTCCAAGTTAGATTCCGAGTTATGATGTAGGCGCAGTAAATAACGAGTTATGATGTAGGCGCAGTAGATTCCGAGTTATGATGTAGGCGCAGTAGATTCCGAGTTAGATTCCGAGTTATGATGTAGGCGCAGTAGATTCCGCGTTAAATTCCGAGTTATGATGTAGGCGCAGTAGATTCCGAGTTAGATTTCGAGTTATGATGTAGGCGCAGTAGATTCCGAGTTATGATGTAGGCGCAGTAGATTCCGAGTTATGATGTAGGCGCAGTAGATTCCGAGTTATGATGTAGGCGCAGTAGATTCCGAGTTATGATGTAGGTGCAGTAGATTCCGAGTTATGATGTAGGAACAGTAGATTCCGAGTTATGATGTAGGAACAGTAGATTCCGAGTTATGATGTAGGCGCAGTAGATTCCGAGTTAGATTCCGAGTTATGATGTAGGCACAGTAGATTCCGAGTTATGATGTAGGCGCAGTAGATTCCGAGTTATGATGTAGGCGCAGTAGATTCCAAGTTATGATGTAGGCGCAGTAGATTCCGAGTTAGATTCCGAGTTATGATGTAGGCGCAGTAGATTCCGAGTTATGATGTAGGCGCAGTAGCTTCCGAGTGAGATTCCGAGTTATGATGTAGGCGCAGTAGATTCCGAGTTGTGATGTAGGCGCAGTAGATTCCGAGTTATGATGTAGGCGCAGTAGATTCCGAGTTAGATTCCGAGTTATGATGTAGGCGCAGTAGATTCCGAGTTAGATTCCGAGTTATGATGTAGGCGCAGTAGATTCCGAGTTATGATGTAGGCGCAGTAGATTTCGAGTTATGATGTAGGCGCAGTAGATTCCGGGTTAGAATCCGAGTTATGATGTAGGCGCAGTAGATTCCGAGTTAGATTCCGAGTTATGATGTAGGCGCAGTAGATTCCGAGTTTGATTCCGAGTTATGATGTAGGCGCAGTAGATTCCGAGTTAGATTCCGAGTTATGATGTAGGCGCAGTAGATTCCGAGTTAGATTCCGAGTTATGATGTAGGCGCAGTAGATTCCGGGTTAGAATCCGAGTTATGATGTAGGCGCAGTAGATTCCGAGTTATGATGTAGGCGCAGTAGATTCCGAGTTAGATTCCGAGTTATGATGTAGGCGCAGTCGATTCCGAGTTAGATTCCGAGTTATGATGTAGGCGCAGTAGATTCCGAGTTAGATTCCGAGTTATGATGTAGGCGCAGTAGATTCCGAGTTATGATGTAGGCGCAGTAGATTCCGAGTTAGATTCCGAGTTATGATGTAGGCGCAGTAGATTCTGAGTTAGATTCCAAGTTATGATGTAGGCGCAGTAGATTCCGAGTTATGATGTAGGCGCAGTAGATTCCGAGTTAGATTCCGAGTTATGATGTAGGCGCAGTAGATTCCGAGTTATGATGTAGGTGCAGTAGATTCCGAGTTAGATTCCGAGTTATGATGTAGGCGCAGTAGATTCTGAGTTAGATTCCGAGTTATGATGTAGGCGCACTAGATTCCGAGTTAGAATCCGAGTTATGATGTAGGCGCAGTAGATTCCGAGTTATGATGTAGGCGCAGTAGATTCCGAGTTATGATGTAGGCCCAGTATATTCCGAGTTAGATTCCGAGTTATGATGTAGGCGCAGTAGATTCCGAGTTAGATTCCGAGTTATGATGTAGGCGCAGTAGATTCCGAGTTAGATTCTGAGTTATGATGTAGGCGCAGTAGATTCCGAGTTATGATGTAGGAGCAGTAGATTCCGAGTTATGATGTAGGCACAGTAGATTCCGGGTTAGATTCCGAGTTATGATGTAGGCGCAGTAGATTCCGAGTTATGATATAGGCGCAGTAGATTCAGGGTTAGATTCCGAGTTATGATGTAGGCGCAGTAGATTCCAAGTTAGATTCCGAGTTATGATGTAGGCGCAGTAGATTCCGAGTTATGATGTAGGCGCAGTAGATTCCGAGTTAGATTCCGAGTTATGATGTAGGCGCAGTAGATTCCGAGTTAGATTCCGAGTTATGATGTAGGCGCAGTAGATTCCGAGTTAGATTCCGAGTTATGATGTAGGCGCAGTAGATTCCGAGTTAGATTCCGAGTTATGATGTAGGCGCAGTAGATTCCGAGTTCGATTCCGAGTTATGATGTAGGCGCAGTAGATTCCGAGTTATGATGTAGGCGCAGTAGATTCCGAGTTAGATTCCGAGTTATGATGTAGGCGTAGTAGATTTCGAGTTCGATTCCGAGTTATGATGTAGGCGCACTACATTCCGACTTAGATTCCGAGTTATGATGTAGGCGCAGTAGATTCCGAGTTATGATGTAGGCGCAGTAGATTCCGAGTTAGATTCCGAGTTATGATGTAGGCGCAGTAGATTCCGAGTTATGATGTAGGCGCAGTAGATTCCGAGTTATGATGTAGGCGCAGTAGATACCGAGTTAGATTCCGAGTTATGATGTAGGCGCAGTAGATTCCGAGTTATGATGTAGGCGCAGTAGATTCCGAGTTATGATGTAGGCGCAGTAGATTCCGAGTTATGATGTAGGTGCAGTAGATTCCGAGTTATGATGTAGGAACAGTAGATTCCGAGTTATGATGTAGGCGCAGTAGATTCCGAGTTAGATTCCGAGTTATGATGTAGGCACAGTAAATAACGAGTTATGATGTAGGCGCAGTAGATTCCGAGTTATGATGTAGGCGCAGTAGATTCCGAGTTAGATTCCGAGTTATGATGTAGGCGCAGTAGATTCCGAGTTAGATTCCGAGTTATGATGTAGGCACAGTAGATTCCGAGTTATGATGTAGGCGCAATAGATTCCGAGTTACGATGTAGGCGCAGTAGATTCCGAGTTAGATTCCGAGTTATGATGTAGGCGCAGTAGATTCCGAGTTAGATTCCGAGTTATGATGTAGGCGCAGTAGATTCCGAGTTAGATTCCGAGTTATGATGTAGGCGCAGTAGATTCCGAGTTATGATGTAGGCGCAGTAGATTCCGAGTTATGATGTAGGCGCAGTAGATTCCGAGTTAGATTCCGAGTTATGATGTAGGCGCAGTAGATTCCGAGTTATGATGTAGGCGCAGTAGATTCCGAGTTAGATTCCGAGTTATGATGTAGGCGCAGTAGATTCCGAGTTATGATGTAGGCGCAGTAGATTCCGAGTTAGATTCCGAGTTATGATGTAGGCGCAGTAGATTCCGAGTTAGATTCCGAGTTATGATGTAGGCGCAGTAGATTCCGAGTTATGATGTAGGCGCAGTAGATTCCGAGGTAGATTCCGAGTTATGATGTAGGCGCAGTAGATTCCGAGTTATGATGTAGGCGCAGTAGATTCCGAGTTATGATGTAGGCGCAGTAGATTCCGAGTTATGATGTAGGCGCAGTAGATTCCGAGTTAGATTCCGAGTTATGATGTAGGCGCAGTAGATTCCGAGTTAGATTCCGAGTTATGATGTAGGCGCAGTAGATTCCGAGTTAGATTCCGAGTTATGATGTAGGCGCAGTAGATTCCGAGTAATGATGTAGGCGCAGTAGATTACGAGTTATGATGTAGGCCCAGTAGATTCCGAGTTAGATTCCGAGTTATGATGTAGGCGCAGTAGATTCCGAGTTAGATTCCGAGTTATGATGTAGGCGCAGTAGATTCCGAGTTATGATGTAGGTGCAGTAGATTCCGAGTTATGTTGTAGGCGCAGTAGATTCCGAGTTAGATTCCGAGTTATGATGTAGGCGCAGTAGATTCCGAGTTATGATGTAGGCGCAGTAGATTCCCAGTTAGATTCCGAGTTATGATGTAGGCGCAGTAGATTCCAGGTTATGATGTAGGCGCAGTAGATTCCGAGTTAGATTCCGAGTTATGATGTAGGCGCAGTAGATTCCGAGTTATGATGTAGGCGCAGTAGATTTCGAGTTAGATTCCGAGTTATGATGTAGGCGCAGTAGATTCCGAGTTATGATGTAGGCGCAGTAGATTCCGAGTTAGATTCCGAGTTATGATGTAGGCGCAGTAGATTCCGAGTTATGATGTAGGCGCAGTAGATTCCGAGTTAGATTCCGAGTTATGATGTAGGCGCAGTAGATTCCGAGTTAGATTCCGAGTTATGATGTAGGCGCAGTAGATTCCGAGTTATGATGTAGGCGCAGTAGATTCCGAGTTATGATGTAGGCGCAGTAGATTCCGAGGTAGATTCCGAGTTATGATGTAGGCGCAGTAGATTCCGAGTTATGATGTAGGCGCAGTAGATTCCGAGTTATGATGTAGGCGCAGTAGATTCCGAGTTATGATGTAGGCGCAGTAGATTCCGAGTTAGATTCCGAGTTATGATGTAGGCGCAGTAGATTCCGTGTTAGATTCCGAGTTATGATGTAGGCGCAGTAGATTCCGAGTTAGATTCCAAGTTATGATGTAGGCGCAGTAGATTCCGAGTAATGATGTAGGCGCAGTAGATTCCGAGTTATGATGTAGGCGCAGTAGATTCCGAGTTATGATGTAGGCCCAGTAGATTCCGAGTTAGATTCCGAGTTATGATGTAGGCGCAGTAGATTCCGAGTTAGATTCCGAGTTATGATGTAGGCGCAGTAGATTCCGAGTTAGATTCCGAGTTATGAGGTAGGCGCAGTAGATTCCGAGTTATGATGTAGGCGCAGTAGATTCCAAGTTATGATGTAGGCGCAGTAGATTCCGAGTTATGATGTAGGCGCAGTAGATTCCGAGTTAGATTCCGAGTTATGATGTAGGCGCAGTAGATTCCGAGTTATGATGTAGGCGCAGTAGATTCCGAGTTAGATTCCGAGTTATGATGTAGGCGCACTAGATTCCGAGTTAGATTCCGAGTTATGATGTAGGCGCAGTAGATTCCGAGTTATGATGTAGGCGCAGTATATTCCGAGTTATGATGTAGGCGCAGTAGATTCTGAGTCATGATGTAGGCGCAGTAGATTCCGAGTTAGATTCCGAGTTATGATGTAGGCGCAGTAGATTCCGAGTTAGATTCCGAGTTATGATGTAGGCGCAGTAGATTCCGAGTTAGAATCCGAGTTATGATGTAGGCGCAGTAGATTCCGAGTTATGATGTAGGCGCAGTAGATTCCGAGTTATGATGTAGGCGCAGTAGATTCCGAGTTAGATTCCGATTTATGATGTAGGCGCAGTAGATTCCGAGTTATGATGTAGGCGCAGTAGATTCCGAGTTAGATTCCAAGTTATGATGTAGGCGCAGTAGATTCCGAGTTATGATGTAGGCGCAGTAGATTCCGAGTTAGATTCCGAGTTATGATGTAGGCGCAGTAGATTCCGAGTTAGATTCCGAGTTATGATGTAGGCACAGTAGATTCCGAGTTATGATGTAGGCGCAATAGATTCCGAGTTACGATGTAGGCGCAGTAGATTCCGAGTTAGATTCCGAGTTATGATGTAGGCGCAGTAGATTCCGAGTTAGATTCCGAGTTATGATGTAGGCGCAGTAGATTCCGAGTTAGATTCCGAGTTATGATGTAGGCGCAGTAGATTCCGAGTTATGATGTAGGCGCAGTAGATTCCGAGTTATGATGTAGGCGCAGTAGATTCCGAGTTAGATTCCGAGTTATGATGTAGGCGCAGTAGATTCCGAGTTATGATGTAGGCGCAGTAGATTCCGAGTTATGATGTAGGCGCAGTAGATTCCGAGTTAGATTCCGAGTTATGATGTAGGCGCAGTAGATTCCGAGTTATGATGTAGGCGCAGTAGATTCCGAGTTAGATTCCGAGTTATGATGTAGGCGCACTAGATTCCGAGTTAGATTCCGAGTTATGATGTAGGCGATATAGATTCCGAGTTGGATTTCGAGTTATGATGTAGGCGCAGTAGATTCCGAGTTATGATGTAGGCGCAATAGATTCCGAGTTATGATGTAGGCGCAGTAGATTCCGAGTTATGATGTAGGCGCAGTAGATTCCGAGTTATGATGTAGGCGCAGTAGATTCCGAGTTAGATTCCGAGTTATGATGTAGGCGCAGTAGATTCCGAGTTAGATTCCGAGTTATGAGGTAGGCGCAGTAGATTCCGAGTTATGATGTAGGCGCAGTAGATTCCAAGTTATGATGTAGGCGCAGTAGATTCCGAGTTATGATGTAGGCGCAGTAGATTCCGAGTTAGATTCCGAGTTATGATGTAGGCGCAGTAGATTCCGAGTTATGATGTAGGCGCAGTAGATTCCGAGTTATGATGTAGGCGCAGTAGATTCCGAGTTAGATTCCGAGTTATGATGTAGGCGCAGTAGATTCCGAGTTATGATGTAGGCGCACTAGATTCCGAGTTAGATTCCGAGTTATGATGTAGGCGCACTAGATTCCGAGTTAGATTCCGAGTTATGATGTAGGCGCAGTAGATTCCGAGTTATGATGTAGGCGCAGTATATTCCGAGTTATGATGTAGGCGCAGTAGATTCCGAGTCATGATGTAGGCGCAGTAGATTCCAAGTTAGATTCCGAGTTATGATGTAGGCGCAGTAGATTCCGAGTTAGATTCCGAGTTATGATGTAGGCGCAGTAGATTCCGAGTTAGATTCCGAGTTATGATGTAGGCGCAGTAGATTCCGAGTTATGATGTAGGCGCAGTAGATTCCGAGTTATGATGTAGGCGCAGTAGATTCCGAGTTAGATTCCGAGTTATGATGTAGGCGCAGTAGATTCCGAGTTATGATGTAGGCGCAGTAGATTCCGAGTTAGATTCCGAGTTATGATGTAGGCGCAGTAGATTCCGAGTTAGATTCCGAGTTATGATGTAGGCGCAGTAGATTCCGAGTTATGATGTAGGTGCAGTAGATTCTGAGTTAGATTCCGAGTTATGATGTAGGTGCAGTAGATTCCGAGTTAGATTCCGAGTTATGAGGTAGGCGCAGTAGATTCCGAGTTATGATGTAGGCGCAGTAGTTTCCAAGTTATGATGTAGGCGCAGTAGATTCCGAGTTATGATGTAGGCGCAGTAGATTCCGAGTTAGATTCCGAGTTATGATGTAGGCGCAGTAGATTCCGAGTTATGGTGTAGGCGCAGTAGATTCCGAGTTATGATGTAGGCGCAGTAGATTCCGAGTTAGATTCCGAGTTATGATGTAGGCGCAGTAGATTCCGAGTTAGATTCCGAGTTATGATGTAGGCGCACTAGATTCCGAGTTAGATTCCGAGTTATGATGTAGGCGCAGTAGATTCCGAGTTATGATGTAGGCGCAGTATATTCCGAGTTATGATGTAGGCGCAGTAGATTCCGAGTCATGATGTAGGCGCAGTAGATTCCGAGTTAGATTCCGAGTTATGATGTAGGCGCAGTAGATTCCGAGTTAGATTCCGAGTTATGATGTAGGCGCAGTAGATTCCGAGTTAGAATCCGAGTTATGATGTAGGCGCAGTAGATTCCAAGTTATGATGTAGGCGCAGTAGATTCCGAGTTATGATGTAGGCGCAGTAGATTCCGGGTTAGATTCCGAGTTATGATGTAGGCGCAGTAGATTCCGAGTTAGATTCCGAGTTATGATGTAGGTGCTGTAGATTCCGAGTTATGATGTAGGCGCAGTAGATTCCGAGTTATGATGTAGGCGCAGTAGATTCCGAGTTAGATTCCGAGTTATGATGTAGGCGCAGTAGATTCCGAGTTAGATTCCGAATTATGATGTAGGCGCAGTAGATTCCGAGTTAGATTCCAAGTTATGATGTAGGCGCAGTAGATTCCGAGTTAGATTCCGAGTTATGATGTAGGCGCAGTAGATTCCGAGTTATGATGTAGGCGCAGTAGATTCCGAGTTAGATTCCGAGTTATGATGTAGGCGCAGTAGATTCCGAGTTAGATTCCGAGTTATGATGTAGGCGCAGTAGATTCCGAGTTATGATGTAGGCGCAGTAGATTCCAAGTTATGATGTAGGCGCAGTAGATTCCGAGTTATGATGTAGGCGCAGTAGATTCCGAGTTAGATTCCGAGTTATGATGTAGGCGCAGTAGATTCCGAGTTATGATGTAGGCGCAGTAGATTCCGAGTTATGATGTAGGCGCAGTAGATTCCGAGTTAGATTCCGAGTTATGAGGTAGGCGCAGTAGATTCCGAGTTATGATGTAGGCGCAGTAGATTCCGAGTTAGATTCCGAGTTATGATGTAGGCGCACTAGATTCCGAGTTAGATTCCGAGTTATGATGTAGGCGCAGTAGATTCCGAGTTATGATGTAGGCGCAGTATATTCCGAGTTATGATGTAGGCGCAGTAGATTCCGAGTCATGATGTAGGCGCAGTAGATTCCGAGTTAGATTCCGAGTTATGATGTAGGCGCAGTAGATTCCGAGTTAGATTCCGAGTTATGATGTAGGCGCAGTAGATTCCGAGTTAGAATCCGAGTTATGATGTAGGCGCAGTAGATTCCAAGTTATGATGTAGGCGCAGTAGATTCCGAGTTATGATGTAGGCGCAGTAGATTCCGGGTTAGATTCCGAGTTATGATGTAGGCGCAGTAGATTCCGAGTTAGATTCCGAGTTATGATGTAGGTGCTGTAGATTCCGAGTTATGATGTAGGCGCAGTAGATTCCGAGTTATGATGTAGGCGCAGTAGATTCCGAGTTAGATTCCGAGTTATGATGTAGGCGCAGTAGATTCCGAGTTAGATTCCGAGTTATGATGTAGGCGCAGTAGATTCCGAGTTAGATTCCAAGTTATGATGTAGGCGCAGTAGATTCCAAGTTAGATTCCGAGTTATGATGTAGGCGCAGTAGATTCCGAGTTATGATGTAGGCGCAGTAGATTCCGAGTTAGATTCCGAGTTAAGATGTAGGCGCAGTAGATTCCGAGTTAGATTCCGAGTTATGATGTAGGCACAGTAGATTCCGAATTAGATTCCGAGTTATGATGTAGGTGCATTAGATTCCGAGTTATGATGTAGGCGCAGTAGATTCCGAGTTATGATGTAGGTGCAGTAGATTCCGGGTTAGATTCCGAGTTAAGATGTAGGCGCAGTAGATTCCGAGTTAGATTCCGAGTTATGAGGTAGGCGCAGTAGATTCCGAGTTATGATGTAGGCGCAGTAGATTCCAAGTTATGATGTAGGCGCAGTAGATTCCGAGTTATGATGTAGGCGCAGTAGATTCCGAGTTAGATTCCGAGTTATGATGTAGGCGCAGTAGATTCCGAGTTATGATGTAGGCGCAGTAGATTCCGAGTTATGATGTAGGCGCAGTAGATTCCGAGTTAGATTCCGAGTTATGATGTAGGCGCAGTAGATTCCGAGTTAGATTCCGAGTTATGATGTAGGCGCAGTAGATTCCGAGTTAGAATCCGAGTTATGATGTAGGCGCAGTAGATTCCGAGTTATGATGTAGGCGCAGTAGATTCCGAGTTAGATTCCGAGTTATGATGTAGGCGCAGTAGATTCCGAGTTATGATGTAGGCGCAGTAGATTCCGAGTTAGATTCCGAGTTATGATGTAGGCGCAGTAGATTCCGAGTTAGATTCCGAGTTATGATGTAGGCACAGTAGATTCCGAATTAGATTCCGAGTTATGATGTAGGTGCATTAGATTCCGAGTTATGATGTAGGCGCAGTAGATTCCGAGTTAGATTCCAAGTTATGATGTAGGCGCAGTAGATTCCGAGTTATGATGTAGGCGCAGTAGATTCCGAGTTAGATTCCGAGTTATGATGTAGGCGCAGTAGATTCCGAGTTAGATTCCGAGTTATGATGTAGGCACAGTAGATTCCGAATTAGATTCCGAGTTATGATGTAGGTGCATTAGATTCCGAGTTATGATGTAGGCGCAGTAGATTCCGAGTTATGATGTAGGTGCAGTAGATTCCGGGTTAGATTCCGAGTTATGATGTAGGCGCAGTAGATTCCGAGTTAGATTCCGAGTTATGAGGTAGGCGCAGTAGATTCCGAGTTATGATGTAGGCGCAGTAGATTCCAAGTTATGATGTAGGCGCAGTAGATTCCGAGTTATGATGTAGGCGCAGTAGATTCCGAGTTAGATTCCGAGTTATGATGTAGGCGCAGTAGATTCCGAGTTATGATGTAGGCACAGAAGATTCCGAGTTATGATGTAGGCGCAGTAGATTCCGAGTTAGATTCCGAGTTATGATGTAGGCGCAGTAGATTCCGAGTTAGATTCCGAGTTATGATGTAGGCGCAGTAGATTCCGAGTTAGAATCCGAGTTATGATGTAGGCGCAGTAGATTCCGAGTTATGATGTAGGCGCAGTAGATTCCGAGTTAGATTCCGAGTTATGATGTAGGCGCAGTAGATTCCGAGTTATGATGTAGGCGCAGTAGATTCCGAGTTAGATTCCAAGTTATGATGTAGGCGCAGTAGATTCCGAGTTATGATGTAGGCGCAGTAGATTCCGAGTTAGATTCCGAGTTATGATGTAGGCGCAGTAGATTCCGAGTTAGATTCCGAGTTATGATGTAGGCACAGTAGATTCCGAGTTATGATGTAGGCGCAATAGATTCCGAGTTACGATGTAGCCGCAGTAGATTCCGAGTTAGATTCCGAGTTATGATGTAGGCGCAGTAGATTCCGAGTTAGATTCCGAGTTATGATGTAGGCGCAGTAGATTCCGAGTTAGATTCCGAGTTATGATGTAGGCGCAGTAGATTCCGAGTTATGATGTAGGCGCAGTAGATTCCGAGTTATGATGTAGGCGCAGTAGATTCCGAGTTAGATTCCGAGTTATGATGTAGGCGCAGTAGATTCCGAGTTATGATGTAGGCGCAGTAGATTCCGAGTTAGATTCCGAGTTATGATGTAGGCACAGTAGATTCCGAGTTATGATGTAGGCGCAGTAGATTCCGAGTTAGATTCCGAGTTATGATGTAGGCGCAGTAGATTCCGAGTTAGATTCCGAGTTATGATGTAGGCGCAGTAGATTCCGAGTTATGATGTAGGCGCAGTAGATTCCGAGTTAGATTCCGAGTTATGATGTAGGCGCAGTAGATTCCGAGTTATGATGTAGGCGCAGTAGATTCCGAGTTATGATGTAGGCGCAGTAGATTCCGAGTTATGATGTAGGCGCAGTAGATTCCGAGTTAGATTCCGAGTTATGATGTAGGCGCAGTAGATTCCGTGTTAGATTCCGAGTTATGATGTAGGCGCAGTAGATTCCGAGTTAGATTCCGAGTTATGATGTAGGCGCCGTAGATTCCGAGTAATGATGTAGGCGCAGTAGATTCCGAGTTATGATGTAGGCGCAGTAGATTCCGAGTTATGATGTAGGCCCAGTAGATTCCGAGTTAGATTCCGAGTTATGATGTAGGCGCAGTAGATTCCGAGTTAGATTCCGAGTTATGATGTAGGCGCAGTAGATTCCGAGTTATGATGTAGGTGCAGTAGATTCCGAGTTATGATGTAGGCACAGTAGATTCCGAGTTAGATTTCGAGTTATGATGTAGGCGCAGTAGATTCCGAGTTATGATGTAGGCGCAGTAGATTCCGAGTAAGATTCCGAGTTATGATGTAGGCGCACTAGATTCCGAGTTAGATTCCGAGTTATGATGTAGGCGATATAGATTCCGAGTTAGATTTCGAGTTATGATGTAGGCGCAGTAGATTCCGAGTTATGATGTAGGCGCAATAGATTCCGAGTTATGATGTAGGCGCAGTAGATTCCGAGTTATGATGTAGGCGCAGTAGATTCCGAGTTATGATGTAGGCGCAGTAGATTCCGAGTTAGATTCCGAGTTATGATGTAGGCGCAGTAGATTCCGAGTTAGATTCCGAGTTATGAGGTAGGCGCAGTAGATTCCGAGTTATGATGTAGGTGCAGTAGATTCCAAGTTATGATGTAGGCGCAGTAGATTCCGAGTTATGATGTAGGCGCAGTAGATTCCGAGTTAGATTCCGAGTTATGATGTAGGCGCAGTAGATTCCGAGTTAGATTCCGAGTTATGAGGTAGGCGCAGTAGATTCCGAGTTATGATGTAGGCGCAGTAGATTCCAAGTTATGATGTAGGCGCAGTAGATTCCGAGTTATGATGTAGGCGCAGTAGATTCCGAGTTAGATTCCGAGTTATGATGTAGGCGCAGTAGATTCCGAGTTATGATGTAGGCGCAGTAGATTCCGAGTTATGATGTAGGCGCAGTAGATTCCGAGTTAGATTCCGAGTTATGATGTAGGCGCAGTAGATTCCGAGTTAGATTCCGAGTTATGATGTAGGCGCAGTAGATTCCGAGTTAGAATCCGAGTTATGATGTAGGCGCAGTAGATTCCGAGTTATGATGTAGGCGCAGTAGATTCCGAGTTAGATTCCGAGTTATGATGTAGGCGCAGTAGATTCCGAGTTATGATGTAGGCGCAGTAGATTCCGAGTTAGATTCCAAGTTATGATGTAGGCGCAGTAGATTCCGAGTTATGATGTAGGCGCAGTAGATTCCGAGTTAGATTCCGAGTTATGATGTAGGCGCAGTAGATTCCGAGTTAGATTCCGAGTTATGATGTAGGCACAGTAGATTCCGAGTTATGATGTAGGCGCAATAGATTCCGAGTTACGATGTAGGCGCAGTAGATTCCGAGTTAGATTCCGAGTTATGATGTAGGCGCAGTAGATTCCGAGTTAGATTCCGAGTTATGATGTAGGCGCAGTAGATTCCGAGTTAGATTCCGAGTTATGATGTAGGCGCAGTAGATTCCGAGTTATGATGTAGGCGCAGTAGATTCCGAGTTAGATTCCGAGTTATGATGTAGGCGCAGTAGATTCCGAGTTATGATGTAGGCGCAGTAGATTCCGAGTTAGATTCCGAGTTATGATGTAGGCGCAGTAGATTCCGAGTTATGATGTAGGCGCAGTAGATTCCGAGTTAGATTCCGAGTTATGATGTAGGCGCAGTAGATTCCGAGTTAGATTCCGAGTTATGATGTAGGCGCAGTAGATTCCGAGTTATGATGTAGGCGCAGTAGATTCCGAGGTAGATTCCGAGTTATGATGTAGGCGCAGTAGATTCCGAGTTATGATGTAGGCGCAGTAGATTCCGAGTTATGATGTAGGCGCAGTAGATTCCGAGTTAGATTCCGAGTTATGATGTAGGCGCAGTAGATTCCGTGTTAGATTCCGAGTTATGATGTAGGCGCAGTAGATTCCGAGTTAGATTCCGAGTTATGATGTAGGCGCAGTAGATTCCGAGTAATGATGTAGGCGCAGTAGATTCCGAGTTATGATGTAGGCGCAGTAGATTCCGAGTTATGATGTAGGCCCAGTAGATTCCGAGTTAGATTCCGAGTTATGATGTAGGCGCAGTAGATTCCGAGTTATGATGTAGGTGCAGTAGATTCCGAGTTATGATGTAGGCGCAGTAGATTCCGAGTTAGATTCCGAGTAATGATGTAGGCGCAGTAGATTCCGAGTTATGATGTAGGCGCAGTAGATTCCGAGTTAGATTCCGAGTTATGATGTAGGCGCACTAGATTCCGAGTTAGATTCCGAGTTATGATGTAGGCGATATAGATTCCGAGTTAGATTTCGAGTTATGATGTAGGCGCAGTAGATTCCGAGTTATGATGTAGGCGCAATAGATTCCGAGTTATGATGTAGGCGCAGTAGATTCCGAGTTATGATGTAGGCGCAGTAGATTCCGAGTTATGATGTAGGTGCAGTAGATTCCGAGTTAGAATCCGAGTTATGATGTAGGCGCAGTAGATTCCGAGTTAGATTCCGAGTTATGAGGTAGGCGCAGTAGATTCCGAGTTATGATGTAGGCGCAGTAGATTCCAAGTTATGATGTAGACGCAGTAGATTCCGAGTTATGATGTAGGCGCAGTAGATTCCGAGTTAGATTCCGAGTTATGATGTAGGCGCAGTAGATTCCGAGTTATGATGTAGGCGCAGTAGATTCCGAGTTATGATGTAGGCGCAGTAGATTCCGAGTTAGATTCCGAGTTATGATGTAGGCGCAGTAGATTCCGAGTTATGATGTAGGCGCAGTAGATTCCGAGTTAGATTCCGAGTTATGATGTAGGCGCACTAGATTCCGAGTTAGATTCCGAGTTATGATGTAGGCGCAGTAGATTCCGAGTTATGATGTAGGCGCAGTATATTCCGAGTTATGATGTAGGCGCAGTAGATTCTGAGTCATGATGTAGGCGCAGTAGATTCCGAGTTAGATTCCGAGTTATAATGTAGGCGCAGTAGATTCCGAGTTAGATTCCGAGTTATGATGTAGGCGCAGTAGATTCCGAGTTAGAATCCGAGTTATGATGTAGGCGCAGTAGATTCCGAGTTATGATGTAGGCGCAGTAGATTCCGAGTTATGATGTAGGCGCAGTAGATTCCGAGTTAGATTCCGAGTTATGATGTAGGCGCAGTAGATTCCGAGTTATGATGTAGGCGCAGTAGATTCCGAGTTAGATTCCAAGTTATGATGTAGGCGCAGTAGATTCCGAGTTATGATGTAGGCGCAGTAGATTCCGAGTTAGATTCCGAGTTATGATGTAGGCGCAGTAGATTCCGAGTTAGATTCCGAGTTATGATGTAGGCACAGTAGATTCCGAGTTATGATGTAGGCGCAATAGATTCCGAGTTACGATGTAGGCGCAGTAGATTCCGAGTTAGATTCCGAGTTATGATGTAGGCGCAGTAGATTCCGAGTTAGATTCCGAGTTATGATGTAGGCGCCGTAGATTCCGAGTTAGATTCCGAGTTATGATGTAGGCGCAGTAGATTCCGAGTTATGATGTAGGCGCAGTAGATTCCGAGTTATGATGTAGGCGCAGTAGATTCCGAGTTATGATGTAGGTGCAGTAGATTCCGAGTTATGATGTAGGCGCAGTAGATTCCGAGTTAGATTCCGAGTTATGATGTAGGCGCAGTAGATTCCGAGTTATGATGTAGGCGCAGTAGATTCCGAGTTAGATTCCGAGTTATGATGTAGGCGCACTAGATTCCGAGTTAGATTCCGAGTTATGATGTAGGCGATATAGATTCCGAGTTGGATTTCGAGTTATGATGTAGGCGCAGTAGATTCCGAGTTATGATGTAGGCGCAATAGATTCCGAGTTATGATGTAGGCGCAGTAGATTCCGAGTTATGATGTAGGCGCAGTAGATTCCGAGTTAGATTCCGAGTTATGATGTAGGCGCACTAGATTCCGAGTTAGATTCCGAGTTATGATGTAGGCGCAGTAGATTCCGAGTTATGATGTAGGCGCAGTATATTCCGAGTTATGATGTAGGCGCAGTAGATTCTGAGTCATGATGTAGGCGCAGTAGATTCCGAGTTAGATTCCGAGTTATGATGTAGGCGCAGTAGATTCCGAGTTAGATTCCGAGTTATGATGTAGGCGCAGTAGATTGCGAGTTAGAATCCGAGTTATGATGTAGGCGCAGTAGATTCCGAGTTATGATGTAGGCCCAGTAGATTCCGAGTTAGATTCCGAGTTATGATGTAGGCGCAGTAGATTCCGAGTTAGATTCCGAGTTATGATGTAGGCGCAGTAGATTCCGAGTTATGATGTAGGTGCAGTAGATTCCGAGTTATGATGTAGGCGCAGTAGATTCCGAGTTAGATTCCGAGTTATGATGTAGGCGCAGTAGATTCCGAGTTATGATGTAGGCGCAGTAGATTCCGAGTTAGATTCCGAGTTATGATGTAGGCGCACTAGATTCCGAGTTAGATTCCGAGTTATGATGTAGGCGATATAGATTCCGAGTTAGATTTCGAGTTATGATGTAGGCGCAGTAGATTCCGAGTTATGATGTAGGCGCAATAGATTCCGAGTTATGATGTAGGCGCAGTAGATTCCGAGTTATGATGTAGGCGCAGTAGATTCCGAGTTATGATGTAGGCGCAGTAGATTCCGAGTTAGATTCCGAGTTATGATGTAGGCGCAGTAGATTCCGAGTTAGATTCCGAGTTATGAGGTAGGCGCAGTAGATTCCGAGTTATGATGTAGGCGCAGTAGATTCCAAGTTATGATGTAGGCGCAGTAGATTCCGAGTTATGATGTAGGCGCAGTAGATTCCGAGTTAGATTCCGAGTTATGATGTAGGCGCAGTAGATTCCGAGTTATGATGTAGGCGCACTAGATTCCGAGTTATGATGTAGGCGCAGTAGATTCCGAGTTAGATTCCGAGTTATGATGTAGGCGCAGTAGATTCCGAGTTATGATGTAGGCGCAGTAGATTCCGAGTTAGATTCCGAGTTATGATGTAGGCGCACTAGATTCCGAGTTAGATTCCGAGTTATGATGTAGGCGCAGTAGATTCCGAGTTATGATGTAGGCGCAGTAGATTCTGAGTCATGATGTAGGCGCAGTAGATTCCGAGTTAGATTCCGAGTTATGATGTAGGCGCAGTAGATTCCGAGTTAGATTCCGAGTTATTATGTAGGCGCAGTAGATTCCGAGTTAGAATCCGAGTTATGATGTAGGCGCAGTAGATTCCGAGTTATGATGTAGGCGCAGTAGATTCCGAGTTAGATTCCGAGTTATGATGTAGGCGCAGTAGATTCCGAGTTATGATGTAGGCGCAGTAGATTCCGAGTTAGATTCCAAGTTATGATGTAGGCGCAGTAGATTCCGAGTTATGATGTAGGCGCAGTAGATTCCGAGTTAGAATCCGAGTTATGATGTAGGCGCAGTGGATTCCGAGTTAGATTCCGAGTTATGAGGTAGGCGCAGTAGATTCCGAGTTATGATGTAGGCGCAGTAGATTCCAAGTTATGATGTAGGCGCAGTAGATTCCGAGTTATGATGTAGGCGCAGTAGATTCCGAGTTAGATTCCGAGTTATGATGTAGGCGCAGTAGATTCCGAGTTATGATGTAGGCGCAGTAGATTCCGAGTTATGATGTAGGCGCAGTAGATTCCGAGTTAGATTCCGAGTTATGATGTAGGCGCAGTAGATTCCGAGTTATGATGTAGGCGCAGTAGATTCCGAGTTAGATTCCGAGTTATGATGTAGGCGCACTAGATTCCGAGTTAGATTCCGAGTTATGATGTAGGCGCAGTAGATTCCGAGTTATGATGTAGGCGCAGTATATTCCGAGTTATGATGTAGGCGCAGTAGATTCTGAGTCATGATGTAGGCGCAGTAGATTCCGAGTTAGATTCCGAGTTATAATGTAGGCGCAGTAGATTCCGAGTTAGATTCCGAGTTATGATGTAGGCGCAGTAGATTCCGAGTTAGAATCCGAGTTATGATGTAGGCGCAGTAGATTCCGAGTTATGATGTAGGCGCAGTAGATTCCGAGTTATGATGTAGGCGCAGTAGATTCCGAGTTAGATTCCGAGTTATGATGTAGGCGCAGTAGATTCCGAGTTATGATGTAGGCGCAGTAGATTCCGAGTTAGATTCCAAGTTATGATGTAGGCGCAGTAGATTCCGAGTTATGATGTAGGCGCAGTAGATTCCGAGTTAGATTCCGAGTTATGATGTAGGCGCAGTAGATTCCGAGTTAGATTCCGAGTTATGATGTAGGCACAGTAGATTCCGAGTTATGATGTAGGCGCAATAGATTCCGAGTTACGATGTAGGCGCAGTAGATTCCGAGTTAGATTCCGAGTTATGATGTAGGCGCAGTAGATTCCGAGTTAGATTCCGAGTTATGATGTAGGCGCCGTAGATTCCGAGTTAGATTCCGAGTTATGATGTAGGCGCAGTAGATTCCGAGTTATGATGTAGGCGCAGTAGATTCCGAGTTATGATGTAGGCGCAGTAGATTCCGAGTTAGATTCCGAGTTATGATGTAGGCGCAGTAGATTCCGAGTTATGATGTAGGTGCAGTAGATTCCGAGTTATGATGTAGGCGCAGTAGATTCCGAGTTAGATTCCGAGTTATGATGTAGGCGCAGTAGATTCCGAGTTATGATGTAGGCGCAGTAGATTCCGAGTTAGATTCCGAGTTATGATGTAGGCGCACTAGATTCCGAGTTAGATTCCGAGTTATGATGTAGGCGATATAGATTCCGAGTTGGATTTCGAGTTATGATGTAGGCGCAGTAGATTCCGAGTTATGATGTAGGCGCAATAGATTCCGAGTTATGATGTAGGCGCAGTAGATTCCGAGTTATGATGTAGGCGCAGTAGATTCCGAGTTAGATTCCGAGTTATGATGTAGGCGCACTAGATTCCGAGTTAGATTCCGAGTTATGATGTAGGCGCAGTAGATTCCGAGTTATGATGTAGGCGCAGTATATTCCGAGTTATGATGTAGGCGCAGTAGATTCTGAGTCATGATGTAGGCGCAGTAGATTCCGAGTTAGATTCCGAGTTATGATGTAGGCGCAGTAGATTCCGAGTTAGATTCCGAGTTATGATGTAGGCGCAGTAGATTGCGAGTTAGAATCCGAGTTATGATGTAGGCGCAGTAGATTCCGAGTTATGATGTAGGCCCAGTAGATTCCGAGTTAGATTCCGAGTTATGATGTAGGCGCAGTAGATTCCGAGTTATGATGTAGGCGCAGTAGATTCCGAGTTAGATTCCGAGTTATGATGTAGGCGCAGTAGATTCCGAGTTATGATGTAGGCGCAGTAGATTCTGAGTCATGATGTAGGCGCAGTAGATTCCGAGTTAGATTCCGAGTTATGATGTAGGCGCAGTAGATTCCGAGTTAGATTCCGAGTTATTATGTAGGCGCAGTAGATTCCGAGTTAGAATCCGAGTTATGATGTAGGCGCAGTAGATTCCGAGTTATGATGTAGGCGCAGTAGATTCCGAGTTAGATTCCGAGTTATGATGTAGGCGCAGTAGATTCCGAGTTATGATGTAGGCGCAGTAGATTCCGAGTTAGATTCCAAGTTATGATGTAGGCGCAGTAGATTCCGAGTTATGATGTAGGCGCAGTAGATTCCGAGTTAGAATCCGAGTTATGATGTAGGCGCAGTGGATTCCGAGTTAGATTCCGAGTTATGAGGTAGGCGCAGTAGATTCCGAGTTATGATGTAGGCGCAGTAGATTCCAAGTTATGATGTAGGCGCAGTAGATTCCGAGTTATGATGTAGGCGCAGTAGATTCCGAGTTAGATTCCGAGTTATGATGTAGGCGCAGTAGATTCCGAGTTATGATGTAGGCGCAGTAGATTCCGAGTTATGATGTAGGCGCAGTAGATTCCGAGTTAGATTCCGAGTTATGATGTAGGCGCAGTAGATTCCGAGTTATGATGTAGGCGCAGTAGATTCCGAGTTAGATTCCGAGTTATGATGTAGGCGCACTAGATTCCGAGTTAGATTCCGAGTTATGATGTAGGCGCAGTAGATTCCGAGTTATGATGTAGGCGCAGTATATTCCGAGTTATGATGTAGGCGCAGTAGATTCTGAGTCATGATGTAGGCGCAGTAGATTCCGAGTTAGATTCCGAGTTATAATGTAGGCGCAGTAGATTCCGAGTTAGATTCCGAGTTATGATGTAGGCGCAGTAGATTCCGAGTTAGAATCCGAGTTATGATGTAGGCGCAGTAGATTCCGAGTTATGATGTAGGCGCAGTAGATTCCGAGTTATGATGTAGGCGCAGTAGATTCCGAGTTAGATTCCGAGTTATGATGTAGGCGCAGTAGATTCCGAGTTATGATGTAGGCGCAGTAGATTCCGAGTTAGATTCCAAGTTATGATGTAGGCGCAGTAGATTCCGAGTTATGATGTAGGCGCAGTAGATTCCGAGTTAGATTCCGAGTTATGATGTAGGCGCAGTAGATTCCGAGTTAGATTCCGAGTTATGATGTAGGCACAGTAGATTCCGAGTTATGATGTAGGCGCAATAGATTCCGAGTTACGATGTAGGCGCAGTAGATTCCGAGTTAGATTCCGAGTTATGATGTAGGCGCAGTAGATTCCGAGTTAGATTCCGAGTTATGATGTAGGCGCCGTAGATTCCGAGTTAGATTCCGAGTTATGATGTAGGCGCAGTAGATTCCGAGTTATGATGTAGGCGCAGTAGATTCCGAGTTATGATGTAGGCGCAGTAGATTCCGAGTTAGATTCCGAGTTATGATGTAGGCGCAGTAGATTCCGAGTTATGATGTAGGTGCAGTAGATTCCGAGTTATGATGTAGGCGCAGTAGATTCCGAGTTAGATTCCGAGTTATGATGTAGGCGCAGTAGATTCCGAGTTATGATGTAGGCGCAGTAGATTCCGAGTTAGATTCCGAGTTATGATGTAGGCGCACTAGATTCCGAGTTAGATTCCGAGTTATGATGTAGGCGATATAGATTCCGAGTTGGATTTCGAGTTATGATGTAGGCGCAGTAGATTCCGAGTTATGATGTAGGCGCAATAGATTCCGAGTTATGATGTAGGCGCAGTAGATTCCGAGTTATGATGTAGGCGCAGTAGATTCCGAGTTAGATTCCGAGTTATGATGTAGGCGCACTAGATTCCGAGTTAGATTCCGAGTTATGATGTAGGCGCAGTAGATTCCGAGTTATGATGTAGGCGCAGTATATTCCGAGTTATGATGTAGGCGCAGTAGATTCTGAGTCATGATGTAGGCGCAGTAGATTCCGAGTTAGATTCCGAGTTATGATGTAGGCGCAGTAGATTCCGAGTTAGATTCCGAGTTATGATGTAGGCGCAGTAGATTGCGAGTTAGAATCCGAGTTATGATGTAGGCGCAGTAGATTCCGAGTTATGATGTAGGCCCAGTAGATTCCGAGTTAGATTCCGAGTTATGATGTAGGCGCAGTAGATTCCGAGTTAGATTCCGAGTTATGATGTAGGCGCAGTAGATTCCGAGTTATGATGTAGGTGCAGTAGATTCCGAGTTATGATGTAGGCGCAGTAGATTCCGAGTTAGATTCCGAGTTATGATGTAGGCGCAGTAGATTCCGAGTTATGATGTAGGCGCAGTAGATTCCGAGTTAGATTCCGAGTTATGATGTAGGCGCACTAGATTCCGAGTTAGATTCCGAGTTATGATGTAGGCGATATAGATTCCGAGTTAGATTTCGAGTTATGATGTAGGCGCAGTAGATTCCGAGTTATGATGTAGGCGCAATAGATTCCGAGTTATGATGTAGGCGCAGTAGATTCCGAGTTATGATGTAGGCGCAGTAGATTCCGAGTTATGATGTAGGCGCAGTAGATTCCGAGTTAGATTCCGAGTTATGATGTAGGCGCAGTAGATTCCGAGTTAGATTCCGAGTTATGAGGTAGGCGCAGTAGATTCCGAGTTATGATGTAGGCGCAGTAGATTCCAAGTTATGATGTAGGCGCAGTAGATTCCGAGTTATGATGTAGGCGCAGTAGATTCCGAGTTAGATTCCGAGTTATGATGTAGGCGCAGTAGATTCCGAGTTATGATGTAGGCGCACTAGATTCCGAGTTATGATGTAGGCGCAGTAGATTCCGAGTTAGATTCCGAGTTATGATGTAGGCGCAGTAGATTCCGAGTTATGATGTAGGCGCAGTAGATTCCGAGTTAGATTCCGAGTTATGATGTAGGCGCACTAGATTCCGAGTTAGATTCCGAGTTATGATGTAGGCGCAGTAGATTCCGAGTTATGATGTAGGCGCAGTAGATTCTGAGTCATGATGTAGGCGCAGTAGATTCCGAGTTAGATTCCGAGTTATGATGTAGGCGCAGTAGATTCCGAGTTAGATTCCGAGTTATTATGTAGGCGCAGTAGATTCCGAGTTAGAATCCGAGTTATGATGTAGGCGCAGTAGATTCCGAGTTATGATGTAGGCGCAGTAGATTCCGAGTTAGATTCCGAGTTATGATGTAGGCGCAGTAGATTCCGAGTTATGATGTAGGCGCAGTAGATTCCGAGTTAGATTCCAAGTTATGATGTAGGCGCAGTAGATTCCGAGTTATGATGTAGGCGCAGTAGATTCCGAGTTAGATTCCGAGTTATGATGTAGGCACAGTAGATTCCGAGTTATGATGTAGGCGCAATAGATTCCGAGTTACGATGTAGGCGCAGTAGATTCCGAGTTAGATTCCGAGTTATGATGTAGGCGCAGTAGATTCCGAGTTAGATTCCGAGTTATGATGTAGGCGCAGTAGATTCCGAGTTAGATTCCGAGTTATGATGTAGGCGCAGTAGATTCCGAGTTATGATGTAGGCGCAATAGATTCCGAGTTATGATGTAGGCGCAGTAGATTCCGAGTTATGATGTAGGCGCAGTAGATTCCGAGTTAGATTCCGAGTTATGATGTAGGCGCACTAGATTCCGAGTTAGATTCCGAGTTATGATGTAGGCGCAGTAGATTCCGAGTTATGATGTAGGCGCAGTATATTCCGAGTTAAGATGTAGGCGCAGTAGATTCTGAGTCATGATGTAGGCGCAGTAGATTCCGAGTTAGATTCCGAGTTATGATGTAGGCGCAGTAGATTCCGAGTTAGATTCCGAGTTATGATGTAGGCGCAGTAGATTGCGAGTTAGAATCCGAGTTATGATGTAGGCGCAGTAGATTCCGAGTTATGATGTAGGCCCAGTAGATTCCGAGTTAGATTCCGAGTTATGATGTAGGCGCAGTAGATTCCGAGTTAGATTCCGAGTTATGATGTAGGCGCAGTAGATTCCGAGTTATGATGTAGGTGCAGTAGATTCCGAGTTATGATGTAGGCGCAGTAGATTCCGAGTTAGATTCCGAGTTATGATGTAGGCGCAGTAGATTCCGAGTTATGATGTAGGCGCAGTAGATTCCGAGTTAGATTCCGAGTTATGATGTAGGCGCACTAGATTCCGAGTTAGATTCCGAGTTATGATGTAGGCGATATAGATTCCGAGTTAGATTTCGAGTTATGATGTAGGCGCAGTAGATTCCGAGTTATGATGTAGGCGCAATAGATTCCGAGTTATGATGTAGGCGCAGTAGATTCCGAGTTATGATGTAGGCGCAGTAGATTCCGAGTTATGATGTAGGCGCAGTAGATTCCGAGTTAGATTCCGAGTTATGATGTAGGCGCAGTAGATTCCGAGTTAGATTCCGAGTTATGAGGTAGGCGCAGTAGATTCCGAGTTATGATGTAGGCGCAGTAGATTCCAAGTTATGATGTAGGCGCAGTAGATTCCGAGTTATGATGTAGGCGCAGTAGATTCCGAGTTAGATTCCGAGTTATGATGTAGGCGCAGTAGATTCCGAGTTATGATGTAGGCGCACTAGATTCCGAGTTATGATGTAGGCGCAGTAGATTCCGAGTTAGATTCCGAGTTATGATGTAGGCGCAGTAGATTCCGAGTTATGATGTAGGCGCAGTAGATTCCGAGTTAGATTCCGAGTTATGATGTAGGCGCACTAGATTCCGAGTTAGATTCCGAGTTATGATGTAGGCGCAGTAGATTCCGAGTTATGATGTAGGCGCAGTATATTCCGAGTTATGATGTAGGCGCAGTAGATTCTGAGTCATGATGTAGGCGCAGTAGATTCCGAGTTAGATTCCGAGTTATGATGTAGGCGCAGTAGATTCCGAGTTAGATTCCGAGTTACGATGTAGGCGCAGTAGATTCCGAGTTAGAATCCGAGTTATGATGTAGGCGCAGTAGATTCCGAGTTATGATGTAGGCGCAGTAGATTCCGAGTTATGATGTAGGCGCAGTAGATTCCGAGTTAGATTCCGAGTTATGATGTAGGCGCAGTAGATTCCGAGTTATGATGTAGGCGCAGTAGATTCCGAGTTAGATTCCAAGTTATGATGTAGGCGCAGTAGATTCCGAGTTATGATGTAGGCGCAGTAGATTCCGAGTTAGATTCCGAGTTATGATGTAGGCGCAGTAGATTCCGAGTTAGATTCCGAGTTATGATGTAGGCACAGTAGATTCCGAGTTATGATGTAGGCGCAATAGATTCCGAGTTACGATGTAGGCGCAGTAGATTCCGAGTTAGATTCCGAGTTATGATGTAGGCGCAGTAGATTCCGAGTTAGATTCCGAGTTATGATGTAGGCGCAGTAGATTCCGAGTTAGATTCCGAGTTATGATGTAGGCGCAGTAGATTCCGAGTTATGATGTAGGCGCAGAAGATTCCGAGTTAGATTCCGAGTTATGATGTAGGCGAAGTAGATTCCGAGTTATGATGTAGGTGCAGTAGATTCCGAGTTATGATGTAGGCGCAGTAGATTCCGAGTTAGATTCCGAGTTATGATGTAGGCGCAGTAGATTCCGAGTTATGATGTAGGCGCAGTAGATTCCGAGTTAGATTCCGAGTTATGATGTAGGCGCACTAGATTCCGAGTTAGATTCCGAGTTATGATGTAGGCGATATAGATTCCGAGTTGGATTTCGAGTTATGATGTAGGCGCAGTAGATTCCGAGTTATGATGTAGGCGCAATAGATTCCGAGTTATGATGTAGGCGCAGTAGATTCCGAGTTATGATGTAGGCGCAGTAGATTCCGAGTTAGATTCCGAGTTATGATGTAGGCGCAGTAGATTCCGAGTTATGATGTAGGCGCAGTATATTCCGAGTTATGATGTAGGCGCAGTAGATTCTGAGTCATGATGTAGGCGCAGTAGATTCCGAGTTAGATTCCGAGTTATGATGTAGGCGCAGTAGATTCCGAGTTAGATTCCGAGTTATGATGTAGGCGCAGTAGATTCCGAGTTAGATTCCGAGTTATGATGTAGGCGCAGTAGATTCCGAGTTATGATGTAGGCGCAGTAGATTCCGAGTTATGATGTAGGCGCAGTAGATTCCGAGTTAGATTCCGAGTTATGATGTAGGCGCAGTAGATTCCGAGTTATGATGTAGGCGCAGTAGATTCCGAGTTAGATTCCAAGTTATGATGTAGGCGCAGTAGATTCCGAGTTATGATGTAGGCGCAGTAGATTCCGAGTTAGATTCCGAGTTATGATGTAGGCGCAGTAGATTCCGAGTTAGATTCCGAGTTATGATGTAGGCACAGTAGATTCCGAGTTATGATGTAGGCGCAATAGATTCCGAGTTACGATGTAGGCGCAGTAGATTCCGAGTTAGATTCCGAGTTATGATGTAGGCGCAGTAGATTCCGAGTTAGATTCCGAGTTATGATGTAGGCGCAGTAGATTCCGAGTTAGATTCCGAGTTATGATGTAGGCGCAGTAGATTCCGAGTTATGATGTAGGCGCAGTAGATTCCGAGTTAGATTCCGAGTTATGATGTAGGCGCAGTAGATTCCGAGTTATGATGTAGGTGCAGTAGATTCCGAGTTATGATGTAGGCGCAGTAGATTCCGAGTTAGATTCCGAGTTATGATGTAGGCGCAGTAGATTCCGAGTTATGATGTAGGCGCAGTAGATTCCGAGTTAGATTCCGAGTTATGATGTAGGCGATATAGATTCCGAGTTGGATTTCGAGTTATGATGTAGGCGCAGTAGATTCCGAGTTATGATGTAGGCGCAGTAGATTCCGAGTTAGATTCCGATTTATGATGTAGGCGCAGTAGATTCCGAGTTAGATTCCGAGTTATGAGGTAGGCGCAGTAGATTCCGAGTTATGATGTAGGCGCAGTAGATTCCAAGTTATGATGTAGGCGCAGTAGATTCCGAGTTATGATGTAGGCGCAGTTGATTCCGAGTTAGATTCCGAGTTATGATGTAGGCGCAGTAGATTCCGAGTTATGATGTAGGCGCAGTAGATTCCGAGTTATGATGTAGGCGCAGTAGATTCCGAGTTAGATTCTGAGTTATGATGTAGGCGCAGTACATTCCGAGTTATGATGTAGGCGCAGTAGATTCCGAGTTAGATTCCGAGTTATGATGTAGGCACACTAGATTCCGAGTTAGATTCCGAGTTATGATGTAGGCGCAGTAGATTCCGAGTTATGATGTAGGCGCAGTATATTCCGAGTTATGATGTAGGCGCAGTAGATTCCGAGTCATGATGTAGGCGCAGTAGATTCCAAGTTAGATTCCGAGTTATGATGTAGGCGCAGTAGATTCCGAGTTAGATTCCGAGTTATGATGTAGGCGCAGTAGATTCCGAGTTAGAATCCGAGTTATGATGTAGGCGCAGTAGATTCCGAGTTATGATGTAGGCGCAGTAGATTCCGAGTTATGATGTAGGCGCAGTAGATTCCGAGTTAGATTCCGAGTTATGATGTAGGCGCAGTAGATTCCGAGTTATGATGTAGGCGCAGTAGATTCCGAGTTAGATTCCAAGTTATGATGTAGGCGCAGTAGATTCCGAGTTATGATGTAGGCGCAGTAGATTCCGAGTTAGATTCCGAGTTATGATGTAGGCGCAGTAGATTCCGAGTTAGATTCCGAGTTATGATGTAGGCACAGTAGATTCCGAGTTATGATGTAGGCGCAATAGATTCCGAGTTACGATGTAGGCGCAGTAGATTCTGAGTTAGATTCCGAGTTATGATGTAGGCGCAGTAGATTCCGAGATAGATTCCGAGTTATGATGTAGGCGCAGTAGATTCCGAGTTAGATTCCGAGTTATGATGTAGGCGCAGTAGATTCCGAGTTATGATGTAGGCGCAGTAGATTCCGAGTTATGATGTAGGCGCAGTAGATTCCGAGTTAGATTCCGAGTTATGATGTAGGCGCAGTAGATTCCGAGTTATGATGTAGGCGCAGTAGATTCCGAGTTATGATGTAGGCGCAGTAGATTCCGAGTTAGATTCCGAGTTATGATGTAGGCGCACTAGATTCCGAGTTAGATTCCGAGTTATGATGTAGGCGCAGTAGATTCCGAGTTATGATGTAGGCGCAGTAGATTCCGAGTTAGATTCCGAGTTATGATGTAGGCGCAGTAGATTCCGAGTTAGATTCCGAGATATGATGTAGGCGCAGTGGATTCTGAGTTAGATTCCGAGTTATGATGTAGGCGCAGTAGATTCCGAGTTATGATGTAGGCGCAGTAGATTCAGAGTTATGATGTAGGCGCAGTAGATTCCGAGTTATGATGTAGGCGCAGTAGATACCGAGTTATGATGTAGGCGCAGTAGATTGCGAGTTATGATGTAGGCGCAGTAGATTCCGAGTTATGATGTAGACGCAGTAGATTCCGAGTTAGATTCCGAGTTATGATGTAGGCGCAGTAGATTCCGAGTTATGATGTAGGCGCAGTAGATTCCGAGTTAGATTCCGAGTTATGATGAAGGCGCAGTAGATTCCGAGTTACATTCCGAGTTATGATGTAGGCGCAGTAGATTCCGAGTTAGATTCCGAGTTATGATGTAGGCGCAGTAGATTCCGAATTATGATGTAGGCGCAGTAGATTCCGAGTTAGATTTCGAGTTATGATGTAGGCGCAGTAGATTCCGAGTTATGATGTAGGTGCAGTAGATTCCGAGTTATGATGTAGGCGCAGTAGATTCCGAGTTAGATTCCGAGTTATGATGTAGGCGCAGTAGATTCTGAGTTAGATTCCGAGTTATGATGTAGGCGCAGTAGATTCCGAGTTATGATGTAGGCGCAGTAGATTCCGAGTTATGATGTAGGCGCAGTAGATTCTGAGTTAGATTCCGAGTTATGATGTAGGCGCAGTAGATTCCGAGTTAGATTCCGAGTTATGATGTAGGCGCAGTAGATTTAGGGTTAGATTCCGAGTTATGATGTAGGCGCAGTAGATTCCGAGTTATGATGTAGGCGCAGTAGATTCCGAGTTATGATGTAGGCGCAGTAGATTCCGAGTTAGATTCCGAGTTATGATGTAGGCGCAGTAGATTCCGAGTTATGATGTAGGCGCAGTAGATTCCGAGTTATGATGTAGGCGCAGTAGATTCCGAGGTAGATTCCGAGTTATGATGTAGGCGCAGTAGATTCCGAGTTATGATGTAGGCGCAGTAGATTCCGAGTTATGATGTAGGCGCAGTAGATTCCGAGTTATGATGTAGGCGCAGTAGATTCCGAGTTAGATTCCGAGTTATGATGTAGGCGCAGTAGATTCCGAGTTAGATTCCGAGTTATGATGTAGGCGCAGTAGATTCCGAGTTATGATGTAGGCGATATAGATTCCGAGTTAGATTTCGAGTTATGATGTAGGCGCAGTAGATTCCGAGTTAGATTCCGAGTTATGATGTAGGCGCAGTAGATTCCGAGTTAGATTCCGAGTTATGATGTAGGCGCAGTAGATTCCGAGTTATGATGTAGGCGCAGTAGATTGCGAGTTATGATGTAGGCGCAGTGGATTCCGAGTTATGATGTAGGCGCAGTAGATTCCGAGTTATGATGTAGGCGCAGAAGATTCCGAGTTAGATTCCGAGTTATGATGTAGGCGCAGTAGATTCCGAGTTAGATTCCAAGTTATGATGTAGGCACAGTAGATTCCGAGTTATGATGTAGGCGCAGTAGCTTCCGAGTGAGATTCCGAGTTATGATGTAGGCGCAGTAGATTCCGAGTTATGATGTAGGCGCAGTAGATTCCGAGTTAGATTCCGAGTTATGATGTAGGCGCAGTAGATTCCGAGTTAGATTCCGAGTTATGATGTAGGCGCAGTAGATTCCGAGTTATGATGTTGGCGCAGTAGATTCCGGGTTAGAATCCGAGTTATGATGTAGGCGCAGTAGATTCCGAGTTAGATTCCGAGTTATGATGTAGGCGCAGTAGATTCCGAGTTAGATTCCGAGTTATGATGTAGGCGCAGTAGATTCCGGGTTAGAATCCGAGTTATGATGTAGGCGCAGTAGATTCCGAGTTATGATGTAGGCGCAGTAGATTCCGAGTTAGATTCCGAGTTATGATGTAGGCGCAGTAGATTCCGAGTTATGATGTAGGCGCAGTACATTCCGAGTTAGATTCCGAGTTATGATGTAGGCGCAGTAGATTCCGAGTTATGAGGTAGGCGCAGAAGATTCTGAGTTAGATTCCGAGTTATGATGTAGGCGCACTAGATTCCGAGTTAGATTCCGAGTTATGATGCAGGCGCAGTAGATTCCGAGTTAGATTCCGAGTTATGATGTAGGCGCAGTAGATTCCGAGTTATGATGTAGGCGCAGTAGATTCCGAGTTATGATGTAGGCGCAGTAGATTCCGAGTTAGATGCCGAGTTATGATGTAGGCGCAGTAGATTCCGAGTTAGATTCCGAGTTATGATGTAGGCGCAGTAGATTCCGAGTTAGATTCCGAGTTATGATGTAGGCGCAGTAGATTCCGAGTTAGATTCCGAGTTATGATGTAGGCGCAGTAGATTCCGAGTTAGATTCCGAGTTATGATGTAGGCGCAGTAGATTCCGAGTTATGATGTAGGCGCAGTAGCTTCCGAGTTAGATTCCGAGTTATGATGTAGGCGCAGTAGATTCCGAGTTATGATGTAGGCGCAGTAGATTCCGAGTTAGATTCCGAGTTGTGATGTAGGCGCAGTAGATTCCGAGTTAGATTCCGAGTTATGATGCAGGCGCAGTAGATTCCGAGTTAGATTCCGAGTTATGATGTAGGCGCTGTAGATTCCGAGTTAGATTCCGAGTTATGATGTAGGCGCAGTAGATTCCGAGTTATGATGTAGGCGCAGTAGATTCCGAGTTAGATTCCGAGTTATGATGTAGGCGCAGTAGATTCCGAGTTATGATGTAGGCGCAGTAGATTCCGAGTTATGATGTAGGCGCAGTAGATTCCGAGTTAGATTCCGAGTTATGATGTAGGCGCAGTAGATTCCGATTTAGATTCCGAGTTATGATGTAGGTACAGTAGATTCCCAGTTATGATGTAGGCGCAATAGATTCCGAGTTATGATGTAGGCGCAGTAGATTCCGAGTTAGATTCCGAGTTATGATGTAGGCGCAGTAGATTCCGAGTTATGATGTAGGCGATATAGATTCTGAGTTAGATTTCGAGTTATGATGTAGGCGCAGTAGATTCCGAGTTAGATTCCGAGTTATGATGTAGGCGCAGTAGATTCCGAGTTAGATTCCGAGTTATGATGTAGGCGCAGTAGATTCCGAGTTATGATGTAGGCGCAGTAGATTGCGAGTTATGATGTAGGCGCAGTAGATTCCGAGTTATGATGTAGGCGCAGTAGATTCCGAGTTATGATGTAGGCGCAGAAGATTCCGAGTTAGATTCCGAGTTATGATGTAGGCGCAGTAGATTCCGAGTTATGATGTAGGCGCAGTAGATTCCGAGTTAGATTCCGAGTTATGATGTAGGCACAGTAGATTCCGAGTTATGATGTAGGCGCAGTAGCTTCCGAGTGAGATTCCGAGTTATGATGTAGGCACAGTAGATTCCGAGTTATGATGTAGGCGCAGTAGATTCCGAGTTATGATGTAGGCGCAGTAGATTCCGAGTTAGATTCCGAGTTATGATGTAGGCGCAGTAGATTCCGAGTTAGATTCCGAGTTATGATGTAGGCGCAGTAGATTCCGAGTTATGATGTAGGCGCAGTAGATTCCAGGTTAGAATCCGAGTTATGATGTAGGCGCAGTAGATTCCGAGTTAGATTCCGAGTTATGATGTAGGCGCAGTAGATTCCGAGTTAGATTCCGAGTTATGATGTAGGCGCAGTAGATTCCGAGTTAGATTCCGAGTTATGATGTAGGCGCAGTAGATTCCGAGTTAGATTCCGAGTTATGATGTAGGCGCAGTAGATTCCGAGTTAGATTCCGAGTTATGATGTAGGCGCAGTAGATTCCGGGTTAGAATCCGAGTTATGATGTAGGCGCAGTAGATTCCGAGTTATGATGTAGGCGCAGTAGATTCCGGGTTAGAATCCGAGTTATGATGTAGGCGCAGTAGATTCCGAGTTAGATTCCGAGTTATGATGTAGGCGCAGTAGATTCCGAGTTAGATTCCGAGTTATGATGTAGGCGCACTAGATTCCGAGTTAGAATCCGAGTTATGATGTAGGCGCAGTAGATTCCGAGTTATGATGTAGGCGCAGTAGATTCCGAGTTAGATTCCGAGTTATGATGTAGGCGCAGTAGATTCCGAGTTATGATGTAGGCGCAGTAGATTCCGAGTTAGATTCCGAGTTGTGATGTAGGCGCAGTAGATTCCGAGTTAGATTCCGAGTTATGATGCAGGCGCAGTAGATTCCGAGTTAGATTCCGAGTTATGATGTAGGCACTGTAGATTCCGAGGTAGATTCCGAATTATGATGTAGGCGCAGTAGATTCCGAGTTATGATGTAGGCGCAGTAGATTCCGAGTTATGATGTAGGCGCAGTAGATTCCGAGTTAGATTCCGAGTTATGATGTAGGCGCAGTAGATTCCGAGTTATGATGTAGGCGCAGTAGATTCCAAGTTATGATGTAGGCGCAGTAGATTCCGAGTTATGATGTAGGCGCAGTAGATTCCGAGTTAGATTCCGAGTTATGATGTAGGCGCAGTAGATTCCGAGTTAGATTCCGAGTTATGATGTAGGTACAGTAGATTCCCAGTTATGATGTAGGCGCAATAGATTCCGAGTTATGATGTAGGCGCAGTAGATTCCGAGTTAGATTCCGAGTTATGATGTAGGCGCAGTAGATTCCGAGTTATGATGTAGGCGATATAGATTCCGAGTTAGATTTCGAGTTATGATGTAGGCGCAGTAGATTCCGAGTTAGATTCCGAGTTATGATGTAGGCGCAGTAGATTCCGAGTTAGATTCCGAGTTATGATGTAGGCGCAGTAGATTCCGTGTTATGATGTAGGCGCAGTAGATTGCGAGTTATGATGTAGGCGCAGTAGATTCCGAGTTATGATGTAGGCGCAGTAGATTCCGAGTTATGATGTAGGCGCAGAAGATTCCGAGTTAGATTCCGAGTTATGATGTAGGAGCAGTAGATTCCGAGTTATGATGTAGGCGCAGTAGATTCCGAGTTAGATTCCGAGTTATGATGTAGGCACAGTAGATTCCGAGTTATGATGTAGGCGCAGTAGCTTCCGAATGAGATTCCGAGTTATGATGTAGGCACAGTAGATTCCGAGTTATGATGTAGGCGCAGTAGATTCCGAGTTATGATGTAGGCGCAGTAGATTCCGAGTTAGATTCCGAGTTATGATGTAGGCGCAGTAGATTCCGAGTTAGATTCCGAGTTATGATGTAGGCGCAGTAGATTCCGAGTTATGATGTAGGCGCAGTAGATTCCAGGTTAGAATCTGAGTTATGATGTAGGCGCAGTAGATTCCGAGTTAGATTCCGAGTTATGATGTAGGCGCAGTAGATTCCGAGTTAGATTCCGAGTTATGATGTAGGCGCAGTAGATTCCGAGTTAGATTCCGAGTTATGATGTAGGCGCAGTAGATTCCGAGATAGATTCCGAGTTATGATGTAGGCACAGTAGATTCCGAGTTATGATGTAGGCGCAGTAGCTTCCGAGTGAGATTCCGAGTTATGATGTAGGCACAGTAGATTCCGAGTTATGATGTAGGCGCAGTAGATTCCGAGTTATGATGTAGGCGCAGTAGATTCCGAGTTAGATTCCGAGTTATGATGTAGGCGCAGTAGATTCCGAGTTAGATTCCGAGTTATGATGTAGGCGCAGTAGATTCCGAGTTATGATGTAGGCGCAGTAGATTCCAGGTTAGAATCCGAGTTATGATGTAGGCGCAGTAGATTCCGAGTTAGATTCCGAGTTATGATGTAGGCGCAGTAGATTCCGAGTTAGATTCCGAGTTATGATGTAGGCGCAGTAGATTCCGAGTTATGATGTAGGCGCAGTAGATTCCGAGTTATGATGTAGGCGCAGTAGATTCCGAGGTAGATTCCGAGTTATGATGTAGGCGCAGTAGATTCCGAGTTAGATTCCGAGTTATGATGTAGGCGCACTAGATTCCGAGTTAGATTCCGAGTTATGATGTAGGCGCAGTAGATTCTGAGTTATGATGTAGGCGCAGAAGATTCCGAGTTAGATTCCGAGTTATGATGTAGGCGCAGTAGATTCCGAGTTAGATTCCGAGATATGATGTAGGCGCAGTGGATTCTGAGTTAGATTCCGAGTTATGATGTAGGCGCAGTAGATTCCGAGTTATGATGTAGGCGCAGTAGATTCCGAGTTATGATGTAGGTGCAGTAGATTCAGAGTTATGATGTAGGCGCAGTAGATTCCGAGTTATGATGTAGGCGCAGTAGATACCGAGTTATGATGTAGGCGCAGTAGATTGCGAGTTATGATGTAGGCGCAGTAGATTCCGAGTTATGATGTAGACGCAGTAGATTCCGTGTTAGATTCCGAGTTATGATGTAGGCGCAGTAGATTCCGAGTTATGATGTAGGCGCAGTAGATTCCGAGTTAGATTCCGAGTTATGATGTAGGCGCAGTAGATTCCGAGTTACATTCCGAGTTATGATGTAGGCGCAGTAGATTCCGAGTTAGATTCCGAGATATGATGTAGGCGCAGTAGATTCCGAATTATGATGTAGGCGCAGTAGATTCCGAGTTAGATTTCGAGTTATGATGTAGGCGCAGTAGATTCCGAGTTATGATGTAGGTGCAGTAGATTCCGAGTTATGATGTAGGCGCAGTAGATTCCGAGTTAGATTCCGAGTTATGATGTAGGCGCAGTAGATTCCGAGTTAAATTCCGAGTTATGATGTAGGCGCAGTAGATTCCGAGTTATGATGTAGGCGCAGTAGATTCCGAGTTATGATGTAGGCGCAGTAGATTCTGAGTTAGATTCCGAGTTATGATGTAGGCGCAGTAGATTCCGAGTTATGATGTAGGCGCAGTAGATTCCGAGTTAGATTCCGAGTTATGATGTAGGCGCAGTAGATTCCGAGTTATGATGTAGGCGCAGTAGATTCCGAGTTAGATTCCGAGTTATGATGTAGGCGCAGTAGATTCCGAGTTAGATTCCGAGTTATGATGTAGGCGCAGTAGATTCCGAGTTAGATTCCGAGTTATAATGTAGGCACAGTAGATTCCGAGTTATGATGTAGGCGCAGTAGCTTCCGAGTGAGATTCCGAGTTATGATGTAGGCACAGTAGATTCCGAGTTATGATGTAGGCGCAGTAGATTCCGAGTTATGATGTAGGCGCAGTAGATTCCGAGTTAGATTCCGAGTTATGATGTAGGCGCAGTAGATTCCGAGTTAGATTCCGAGTTATGATGTAGGCGCAGTAGATTCCGAGTTATGATGTAGGCGCAGTAGATTCCAGGTTAGAATCCGAGTTATGATGTAGGCGCAGTAGATTCCGAGTTAGATTCCGAGTTATGATGTAGGCGCAGTAGATTCCGAGTTAGATTCCGAGTTATGATGTAGGCGCAGTAGATTCCGAGTTATGATGTAGGCGCAGTAGATTCCGAGTTATGATGTAGGCGCAGTAGATTCCGAGGTAGATTCCGAGTTATGATGTAGGCGCAGTAGATTCCGAGTTAGATTCCGAGTTATGATGTAGGCGCACTAGATTCCGAGTTAGATTCCGAGTTATGATGTAGGCGCTGTAGATTCCGAGTTATGATGTAGGCGCAGAAGATTCCGAGTTAGATTCCGAGTTATGATGTAGGCGCAGTAGATTCCGAGTTAGATTCCGAGATATGATGTAGGCGCAGTGGATTCTGAGTTAGATTCCGAGTTATGATGTAGGCGCAGTAGATTCCGAGTTATGATGTAGGCGCAGTAGATTCCGAGTTATGATGTAGGCGCAGTAGATTCAGAGTTATGATGTAGGCGCAGTAGATTCCGAGTTATGATATAGGCGCAGTAGATACCGAGTTATGATGTAGGCGCAGTAGATTGCGAGTTATGATGTAGGCGCAGTAGATTCCGAGTTATGATGTAGGCGCAGTAGATTCCAGGTTAGATTCCGAGTTATGATGTAGGCGCAGTAGATTCCGAGTTATGATGTAGGCGCAGTAGATTCCGAGTTAGATTCCGAGTTATGATGTAGGCGCAGTAGATTCCGAGTTACATTCCGAGTTATGATGTAGGCGCAGTAGATTCCGAGTTAGATTCCGAGTTATGATGTAGGCGCAGTAGATTCCGAATTATGATGTAGGCGCAGTAGATTCCGAGTTAGATTTCGAGTTATGATGTAGGCGCAGTAGATTCCGAGTTATGATGTAGGTGCAGTAGATTCCGAGTTATGATGTAGGCGCAGTAGATTCCGAGTTAGATTCCGAGTTATGATGTAGGCGCAGTAGATTCCGAGTTAAATTCCGAGTTATGATGTAGGCGCAGTAGATTCCGAGTTATGATGTAGGCTCAGTAGATTCCGAGTTATGATGTAGGCGCAGTAGATTCTGAGTTAGATTCCGAGTTATGATGTAGGCGCAGTAGATTCCGAGTTATGATGTAGGCGCAGTAGATTCCGAGTTAGATTCCGAGTTATGATGTAGGCGCAGTAGATTCCGAGTTATGATGTAGGCGCAGTAGATTCCGAGTTAGATTCCGAGTTATGATGTAGGCGCAGTAGATTCCGAGTTAGATTCCGAGTTATGATGTAGGCGCAGTAGATTCCGAGTTATGATGTAGGCGCAGTAGATTCCGAGTTATGATGTAGGCGCAGTAGATTCCGAGGTAGATTCCGAGTTATGATGTAGGCGCAGTAGATTCCGAGTTATGATGTAGGCGCAGTAGATTTCGAGTTATGATGTAGGCGCAGTAGATTCCGAGTTAGATTCCGAGTTATGATGTAGGCGCAGTAGATTCCGAGTTATGATGTAGGCGCAGTAGATTCCGAGTTAGATTCCGAGTTATGATATAGGCACAGTAGATTCCGAGTTATGATGTAGGCGCAGTAGCTTCCGAGTGAGATTCCGAGTTATGATGTAGGCACAGTAGATTCCGAGTTATGATGTAGGCGCAGTAGATTCCGAGTTATGATGTAGGCGCAGTAGATTCCGAGTTAGATTCCGAGTTATGATGTAGGCGCAGTAGATTCCGAGTTAGATTCCGAGTTATGATGTAGGCGCAGTAGATTCCGAGTTATGATGTAGGCGCAGTAGATTCCAGGTTAGAATCCGAGTTATGATGTAGGCGCAGTAGATTCCGAGTTAGATTCCGAGTTATGATGTAGGCGCAGTAGATTCCGAGTTAGATTCGAGTAGATTTCGAGTTATGATGTAGGCGCAGTAGATTCCGAGTTAGATTCCGAGTTATGATGTAGGCGCAGTAGATTCCAGGTTAGAATCCGAGTTATGATGTAGGCGCAGTAGATTCCGAGTTAGATTCCGAGTTATGATGTAGGCGCAGTAGATTCCGAGTTAGATTCGAGTAGATTTCGAGTTATGATGTAGGCGCAGTAGATTCCGAGTTAGATTCCGAGTTATGATGTAGGCGCAGTAGATTCCGTGTTATGATGTAGGCGCAGTAGATTGCGAGTTATGATGTAGGCGCAGTAGATTCCGAGTTATGATGTAGGCGCAGTAGATTCCGAGTTATGATGTAGGCGATATAGATTCCGAGTTAGATTTCGAGTTATGATGTAGGCGCAGTAGATTCCGAGTTAGATTCCGAGTTATGATGTAGGCGCAGTAGATTCCGTGTTATGATGTAGGCGCAGTAGATTGTGAGTTATGATGTAGGCGCAGTAGATTCCGAGTTATGATGTAGGCGCAGTAGATTCCGAGTTATGATGTAGGCGCAGAAGATTCCGAGTTAGATTCCGAGTTATGATGTAGGCGCAGTAGATTCCGAGTTATGATGTAGGCGCAGTAGATTCCGAGTTAGATTCCGAGTTATGATGTAGGCACAGTAGATTCCGAGTTATGATGTAGGCGCAGTAGCTTCCGAGTGAGATTCCGAGTTATGATGTAGGCACAGTAGATTCCGAGTTATGATGTAGGCGCAGTAGATTCCGAGTTATGATGTAGGCGCAGTAGATTCCGAGTTAGATTCCGAGTTATGATGTAGGCGCAGTAGATTCCGAGTTAGATTCCGAGTTATGATGTAGGCGCAGTAGATTCCGAGTTATGATGTAGGCGCAGTAGATTCCAGGTTAGAATCCGAGTTATGATGTAGGCGCAGTAGATTCCGAGTTAGATTCCGAGTTATGATGTAGGCGCAGTAGATTCCGAGTTAGATTCCGAGTTATGATGTAGGCGCAGTAGATTCCGAGTTAGATTCCGAGTTATGATGTAGGCGCAGTAGATTCCGAGTTAGATTCCGAGTTATGATGTAGGCACAGTAGATTCCGAGTTATGATGTAGGCGCAGTAGCTTCCGAGTGAGATTCCGAGTTATGATGTAGGCACAGTAGATTCCGAGTTATGATGTAGGCGCAGTAGATTCCGAGTTATGATGTAGGCGCAGTAGATTCCGAGTTAGATTCCGAGTTATGATGTAGGCGCAGTAGATTCCGAGTTAGATTCCGAGTTATGATGTAGGCTCAGTAGATTCCGAGTTATGATGTAGGCGCAGTAGATTCCAGGTTAGAATCCGAGTTATGATGTAGGCGCAGTAGATTCCGAGTTAGATTCCGAGTTATGATGTAGGCGCAGTAGATTCCGAGTTAGATTCCGAGTTATGATGTAGGCGCAGTAGATTCCGAGTTATGATGTAGGCGCAGTAGATTCCGAGTTATGATGTAGGCGCAGTAGATTCCGAGGTAGATTCCGAGTTATGATGTAGGCGCAGTAGATTCCGAGTTAGATTCCGAGTTATGATGTAGGCGCACTAGATTCCGAGTTAGATTCCGAGTTATGATGTAGGCGCAGTAGATTCCGAGTTATGATGTAGGCGCAGAAGATTCCGAGTTAGATTCCGAGTTATGATGTAGGCGCAGTAGATTCCGAGTTAGATTCCGAGATATGATGTAGGCGCAGTGGATTCTGAGTTAGATTCCGAGTTATGATGTAGGCGCAGTAGATTCCGAGTTATGATGTAGGCGCAGTAGATTCCGAGTTATGATGTAGGCGCAGTAGATTCCGAGTTATGATGTAGGCGCAGTAGATACCGAGTTATGATGTAGGCGCAGTAGATTGCGAGTTATGTTGTAGGCGAAGTAGATTCCGAGTTATGATGTAGACGCAGTAGATTCCGAGTTAGATTCCGAGTTATGATGTAGGCGCAGTAGATTTCGAGTTATGATGTAGGCGCAGTAGATTCCGAGTTAGATTCCGAGTTATGATGTAGGCGCAGTAGATTCCGAGTTACATTCCGAGTTATGATGTAGGCGCAGTAGATTCCGAGTTAGATTCCGAGTTATGATGTAGGCGCAGTAGATTCCGAGTTATGATGTAGGCGCAGTAGATTCCGAGTTAGATTCCGAGTTATGATGTAGGCGCAGTAGATTCCGAGTTATGATGTAGGCGCAGTAGATTCCGAGTTATGATGTAGGCGCAGTAGATTCCGAGTTAGATTCCGAGTTATGATGTAGGCGCAGTAGATTCCGAGTTAAATTCCGAGTTATGATGTAGGCGCAGTAGATTCCGAGTTATGATGTAGGCGCAGTAGATTCCGAGTTATGATGTAGGCGCAGTAGATTCTGAGTTAGATTCCGAGTTATGATGTAGGCGCAGTAGATTCCGAGTTATGATGTAGGCGCAGTAGATTCCGAGTTAGATTCCGAGTTATGATGTAGGCGCAGTAGATACCGAGTTATGATGTAGGCGCAGTAGATTGCGAGTTATGATGTAGGCGCAGTAGATTCCGAGTTATGATGTAGACGCAGTAGATTCCGAGTTAGATTCCGAGTTATGATGTAGGCGCAGTAGATTCCGAGTTATGATGTAGGCGCAGTAGATTCCGAGTTAGATTCCGAGTTATGATGTAGGCGCAGTAGATTCCGAGTTACATTCCGAGTTATGATGTAGGCGCAGTAGATTCCGAGTTAGATTCCGAGTTATGATGTAGGCGCAGTAGATTCCGAATTATGATGTAGGCGCAGTAGATTCCGAGTTAGATTTCGAGTTATGATGTAGGCGCAGTAGATTCCGAGTTATGATGTAGGTGCAGTAGATTCCGAGTTATGATGTAGGCGCAGTAGATTCCGAGTTAGATTCCGAGTTATGATGTAGGCGCAGTAGATTCCGAGTTAAATTCCGAGTTATGATGTAGGCGCAGTAGATTCCGAGTTATGATGTAGGCGCAGTAGATTCCGAGTTATGATGTAGGCGCAGTAGATTCTGAGTTAGATTCCGAGTTATGATGTAGGCGCAGTAGATTCCGAGTTATGATGTAGGCGCAGTAGATTCCGAGTAAGATTCCGAGTTATGATGTAGGCGCAGTAGATTCCGAGTTATGATGTAGGCGCAGTAGATTCCGAGTTAGATTCCGAGTTATGATGTAGGCGCAGTAGATTCCGAGTTAGATTCCGAGTTATGATGTAGGCGCAGTAGATTCCGAGTTATGATGTAGGCGCAGTAGATTCCGAGTTATGATGTAGGCGCAGTAGATTCCGAGGTAGATTCCGAGTTATGATGTAGGCGCAGTAGATTCCGAGTTATGATGTAGGCGCAGTAGATTCCGAGTTATGATGTAGGCGCAGTAGATTCCGAGTTATGATGTAGGCGCAGTAGATTCCGAGTTAGATTCCGAGTTATGATGTAGGCGCAGTAGATTCCGAGTTATGATGTAGGCGCAGTAGATTCCAAGTTATGATGTAGGCGCAGTAGATTCCGAGTTATGATGTAGGCGCAGTAGATTCCGAGTTAGATTCCGAGTTATGATGTAGGCGCAGTAGATTCCGAGTTAGGTTCCGAGTTATGATGTAGGTACAGTAGATTCCCAGTTATGATGTAGGCGCAATAGATTCCGAGTTATGATGTAGGCGCAGTAGATTCCGAGTTAGATTCCGAGTTATGATGTAGGCGCAGTAGATTCCGAGTTATGATGTAGGCGATATAGATTCCGAGTTAGATTTCGAGTTATGATGTAGGCGCAGTAGATTCCGAGTTAGATTCCGAGTTATGATGTAGGCGCAGTAGATTCCGAGTTAGATTCCGAGTTATGATGTAGGCGCAGTAGATTCCGAGTTATGATGTAGGCGCAGTAGATTGCGAGTTATGATGTAGGCGCAGTGGATTCCGAGTTATGATGTAGGCGCAGTAGATTCCGAGTTATGATGTAGGCGCAGAAGATTCCGAGTTAGATTCCGAGTTATGATGTAGGCGCAGTAGATTCCGAGTTAGATTCCGAGTTATGATGTAGGCACAGTAGATTCCGAGTTATGATGTAGGCGCAGTAGCTTCCGAGTGAGATTCCGAGTTATGATGTAGGCGCAGTAGATTCCGAGTTATGATGTAGGCGCAGTAGATTCCGAGTTATGATGTAGGCGCAGTAGATTCCGAGTTAGATTCCGAGTTATGATGTAGGCGCAGTAGATTCCGAGTTAGATTCCGAGTTATGATGTAGGCGCAGTAGATTCCGAGTTATGATGTAGGCGCAGTAGATTCCGGGTTAGAATCCGAGTTATGATGTAGGCGCAGTAGATTCCGAGTTAGATTCCGAGTTATGATGTAGGCGCAGTAGATTCCGAGTTAGATTCCGAGTTATGATGTAGGCACAGTAGATTCCGAGTTAGATTCCGAGTTATGATGTAGGCGCAGTAGATTCCGAGTTAGATTCCGAGTTATGATGTAGGCGCAGTAGATTCCGGGTTAGAATCCGAGTTATGATGTAGGCGCAGTAGATTCCGAGTTATGATGTAGGCGCAGTAGATTCCGAGTTAGATTCCGAGTTATGATGTAGGCGCAGTAGATTCCGAGTTATGATGTAGGCGCAGTACATTCCGAGTTAGATTCCGAGTTATGATGTAGGCGCAGTAGATTCCGAGTTTTGAGGTAGGCGCAGAAGATTCTGAGTTAGATTCCGAGTTATGATGTAGGCGCAGTAGATTCCGAATTAGATTCCGACTTATGATGCAGGCGCAGTAGATTCCGAGTTAGATTCCGAGTTATGATGTAGGCGCAGTAGATTCCGAGTTATGATGTAGGCGCAGTAGATTCCGAGTTAGATTCCGAGTTATGATGTAGGCGCAGTAGATTCCGAGTTAGATTCCGAGTTATGATGTAGGCGCAGTAGATTCCGAGTTAGATTCCGAGTTATGATGTAGGCGCAGTAGATTCAGGGTTAGATTCCGAGTTATGATGTAGGCGCAGTAGATTCCGAGTTAGATTCCGAGTTATGATGTAGGCGCAGTAGATTCCGAGTTATGATGTAGGCGCTGTAGATTCCGAGTTAGATTCCGAGTTATGATGTAGGCGCAGTAGATTCCGAGTTATGATGTAGGCGCAGTAGATTCCGAGTTAGATTCCGAGTTGTGATGTAGGCGCAGTAGATTCCGAGTTAGATTCCGAGTTATGATGCAGGCGCAGTAGATTCCGAGTTAGATTCCGAGTTGTGATGTAGGCACTATAGATTCCGAGGTAGATTCCGAGTTATGATGTAGGCGCAGTAGATTCCGAGTTATGATGTAGGCGCAGTAGATTCCGAGTTATGATGTAGGCGCAGTAGATTCCGAGTTAGATTCCGAGTTATGATGTAGGCGCAGTAGATTCCGAGTTATGATGTAGGCGCAGTAGATTCCAAGTTATGATGTAGGCGCAGTAGATTCCGAGTTATGATGTAGGCGCAGTAGATTCCGAGTTAGATTCCGAGTTATGATGTAGGTACAGTAGATTCCCAGTTATGATGTAGGCGCAATAGATTCCGAGTTATGATGTAGGCGCAGTAGATTCCGAGTTAGATTCCGAGTTATGATGTAGGCGCAGTAGATTCCGAGTTATGATGTAGGCGATATAGATTCCGAGTTAGATTTCGAGTTATGATGTAGGCGCAGTAGATTCCGAGTTAGATTCCGAGTTATGATGTAGGCGCAGTAGATTCCGAGTTAGATTCCGAGTTATGATGTAGGCGCAGTAGATTCCGAGTTATGATGTAGGCGCAGTAGATTCCGAGTTATGATGTAGGCGCAGTAGATTCCGAGTTATGATGTAGGCGCAGAAGATTCCGAGTTAGATTCCGAGTTATGATGTAGGCGCAGTAGATTCCGAGTTATGATGTAGGCGCAGTAGATTCCGAGTTAGATTCCGAGTTATGATGTAGGCACAGTAGATTCCGAGTTATGATGTAGGCGCAGTAGCTTCCGAGTGAGATTCCGAGTTATGATGTAGGCGCAGTAGATTCCGAGTTATGATGTAGGCGCAGTAGATTCCGAGTTATGATGTAGGCGCAGTAGATTCCGAGTTAGATTCCGAGTTATGATGTAGGCGCAGTAGATTCCGAGTTAGATTCCGAGTTATGATGTAGGCGCAGTAGATTCCGAGTTATGATGTAGGCGCAGTAGATTCCAGGTTAGAATCCGAGTTATGATGTAGGCGCAGTAGATTCCGAGTTAGATTCCGAGTTATGATGTAGGCGCAGTAGATTCCGAGTTAGATTCCGAGTTATGATGTAGGCGCAGTAGATTCCGAGTTAGATTCCGAGTTATGATGTAGGCGCAGTAGATTCCGAGTTAGATTCCGAGTTATGATGTAGGCGCAGTAGATTCCGGGTTAGAATCCGAGTTATGATGTAGGCGCAGTAGATTCCGAGTTATGATGTAGGCGCAGTAGATTCCGAGTTAGATTCCGAGGTATGATGTAGGCGCAGTAGATTCCGAGTTATGATGTAGGCGCAGTACATTCCGAGTTAGATTCCGAGTTATGATGTAGGCGCAGTAGATTCCGAGTTATGATGTAGGCGCAGTAGATTCCGAGTTAGATTCCGAGTTATGATGTAGGCGCAGTAGATTCCGAGTTAGATTCCGAGTTATGATGTAGGCGCAGTAGATTCCGAGTTATGATGTAGGCGCAGTAGATTCCGAGTTAGATTCCGAGTTATGATGTAGGCGCAGTAGATTCCGAGTTAGATTCCGAGTTATGATGTAGGCGCAGTAGATTCCGAGTTCGATTCCGAGTTATGATGTAGGCGATATAGATTCCGAGTTGGATTTCGAGTTATGATGCAGGCGCAGTAGATTCCGAGTTATGATGTAGGCGCAATAGATTCCGAGTTATGATGTAGGCGCAGTAGATTCCGAGTTATGATGTAGGCGCAGTAGATTCCGAGTTATGATGTAGGCACAGTAAATAACGAGTTATGATGTAGGCGCAGTAGATTCCGAGTTATGATGTAGGCGCAGTAGATTCCGAGTTAGATTCCGAGTTATGATGTAGGCGCAGTAGATTCCAAGTTATGATGTAGGCGCAGTAGATTCCAAGTTAGATTCCGAGTTATGATGTAGGCGCAGTAAATAACGAGTTATGATGTAGGCGCAGTAGATTCCGAGTTATGATGTAGGCGCAGTAGATTCCGAGTTAGATTCCGAGTTATGATGTAGGCGCAGTAGATTCCGAGTTAAATTCCGAGTTATGATGTAGGCGCAGTAGATTCCGAGTTAGATTTCGAGTTATGATGTAGGCGCAGTAGATTCCGAGTTATGATGTAGGCGCAGTAGATTCCGAGTTATGATGTAGGCGCAGTAGATTCCGAGTTATGATGTAGGTGCAGTAGATTCCGAGTTATGATGTAGGCACAGTAGATTCCGAGTTATGATGTAGGCGCAGTAGATTCCGAGTTAGATTCCGAGTTATGATGTAGGCACAGTAGATTCCGAGTTATGATGTAGGCGCAGTAGATTCCGAGTTATGATGTAGGCGCAGTAGATTCCAAGTTATGATGTAGGCGCAGTAGATTCCGAGTTAGATTCCGAGTTATGATGTAGGCGCAGTAGATTCCGAGTTAGATTCCGAGTTATGATGTAGGCACAGTAAATAACGAGTTATGATGTAGGCGCAGTAGATTCCGAGTTATGATGTAGGCGCAGTAGATTCCGAGTTAGATTCCGAGTTATGATGTAGGCGCAGTAGATTCCAAGTTATGATGTAGGCGCAGTAGATTCCAAGTTAGATTCCGAGTTATGATGTAGGCGCAGTAAATAACGAGTTATGATGTAGGCGCAGTAGATTCCGAGTTATGATGTAGGCGCAGTAGATTCCGAGTTATGATGTAGGCGCAGTAGATTCCGAGTTATGATGTAGGTGCAGTAGATTCCGAGTTATGATGTAGGCACAGTAGATTCCGAGTTATGATGTAGGTGCAGTAGATTCCGAGTTAGATTCCGAGTTATGATGTAGGCACAGTAGATTCCGAGTTATGATGTAGGCGCAGTAGATTCCGAGTTATGATGTAGGCGCAGTAGATTCCGAGTTATGATGTAGGCGCAGTAGATTCCGAGTTAGATTCCGAGTTATGATGTAGGCGCAGTAGATTCCGAGTTATGATGTAGGCGATATAGATTCCGAGTTAGATTTCGAGTTATGATGTAGGCACAGTAGATTCCGAATTAGATTCCGAGTTATGATGTAGGTGCATTAGATTCCGAGTTATGATGTAGGCGCAGTAGATTCCGAGTTATGATGTAGGCGCAGTAGATTCCGGGTTAGATTCCGAGTTGTGATGTAGGCGCAGTAGATTCCGAGTTAGATTCCGAGTTATGATGTAGGTGCTGTAGATTCCGAGTTATGATGTAGGCGCAGTAGATTCCGAGTTATGATGTAGGCGCAGTAGATTCCGAGTTAGATTCCGAGTTATGATGTAGGCGCAGTAGATTCCGAGTTAGATTCCGAGTTATGATGTAGGCGCACTAGATTCTGGGTTAGATTCCGAGTTATGATGTAGGCGCAGTAGATTCCGAGTTATGATGTAGGCGCAGTAGATTCCGAGTTAGATTCCGAGTTATGATGTAGGCGCAGTAGATTCCGAGTTAGATTCCGAGTTATGATGTAGGCGCAGTAGATTCCGAGTTAGATTCCGAGTTATGATGTAGGCGCAGTAGATTCCGAGTTATGATGTAGGCGCAGTAGTTTCCGAGTTATGATGTAGGCGCAGTAGATTCCGAGTTAGATTCCGAGTTATGATGTAGGCGCAGTAGATTCCGAGTTATGATGTAGGCACAGTAGATTCCGAGTTAGATTCCGAGTTATGATGTAGGCGCAGTAGATTCCGAGTTATGATGTAGGCGCAGTAGCTTCCGAGTGAGATTCCGAGTTATGATGTAGGCGCAGTAGATTCCGAGTTATGATGTAGGCGCAGTAGATTCCGAGTTAGATTCCGAGTTATGATGTAGGCACAGTAGATTCCGAATTAGATTCCGAGTTATGATGTAGGTGCATTTGATTCCTAGTTATGATGTAGGCGCAGTAGATTCCGAGTTATGATGTAGGCGCAGTAGATTCCGGGTTAGATTCCGAGTTATGATGTAGGCGCAGTAGATTCCGAGTTAGATTCCGAGTTATGATGTAGGTGCTGTAGATTCCGAGTTATCATGTAGGCGCAGTAGATTCCGAGTTATGATGTAGGCGCAGTAGATTCCGACTTAGATTCCGAGTTATGATGTAGGCGCAGTAGATTCCGAGTTAGATTCCGAGTTATGATGTAGGCGCAGTAGATTCCGAGTTATGATGTAGGCGCAGTAGATTCCGAGTTAGATTCCGAGTTATGATGTAGGCGCAGTAGATTCCGAGTTATGATGTAGGCGCAGTAGATTCCGAGTTAGATTCCGAGTTATGATGTAGGCTCAGTAGATTCCGAGTTAGATTCCGAGTTATGATGTAGGCGCAGTAGATTCCGAGTTATGATGTAGGCGCAGTAGATTCCGAGTTAGATTCCGAGTTATGTTGTAGGCGCAGTAGATTCCGAGTTATGATGTAGGCGCAGTAGATTCCGAGTTAGATTCCGAGTTATGATGTAGGCGCAGTAGATTCCGAGTTAGATTCCGAGTTATGATGTAGGCGCAGTAGATTCCGAGTTCGATTCCGAGTTATGATGTAGGCGCAGTAGATTCCGAGTTGTGATGTAGGCGCAGTAGATTCCGAGTTATGATGTAGGCGCAGTATATTCCGAGTTAGATTCCGAGTTATGATGTAGGCACAGTAAATAACGAGTTATGATGTAGGCGCAGTAGATTCCGAGTTATGATGTAGGCGCAGTAGATTCCGAGTTAGATTCCGAGTTATGATGTAGGCGCAGTAGATTCCAAGTTATGATGTAGGCGCAGTAGATTCCAAGTTAGATTCCGAGTTATGATGTAGGCGCAGTAAATAACGAGTTATGATGTAGGCGCAGTAGATTCCGAGTTATGATGTAGGCGCAGTAGATTCCGAGTTAGATTCCGAGTTATGATGTAGGCGCAGTAGATTCCGAGTTAAATTCCGAGTTATGATGTAGACGCAGTAGATTCCGAGTTAGATTTCGAGTTATGATGTAGGCGCAGTAGATTCCGAGTTATGATGTAGGCGCAGTAGATTCCGAGTTATGATGTAGGCGCAGTAGATTCCGAGTTATGATGTAGGTGCAGTAGATTCCGAGTTATGATGTAGGCACAGTAGATTCCGAGTTATGATGTAGGCGCAGTAGATTCCGAGTTAGATTCCGAGTTATGATGTAGGCGCAGTAGATTCCGAGTTATGATGTAGGCGCAGTAGATTCCGAGTTATGATGTAGGCGCAGTAGATTCCAAGTTATGATGTAGGCGCAGTAGATTCCGAGTTAGATTCCGAGTTATGATGTAGGCGCAGTAGATTCCGAGTTATGATGTAGGCGCAGTAGATTCCAAGTTATGATGTTGGTCGCAGTAGATTCCGAGTTAGATTCCGAGTTATGATGTAGGCGCAGTAGATTCCGAGTTATGATGTAGGCGCAGTAGCTTCCGAGTGAGATTCCGAGTTATGATGTAGGCGCAGTAGATTCCGAGTTATGATGTAGGCGCAGTAGATTCCGAGTTATTATGTAGGCACAGTAGATTCCGAGTTAGATTCCGAGTTATGATGTAGGCGCAGTAGATTCCGAGTTAGATTCCGAGTTATGATGTAGGCGCAGTAGATTCCGAGTTATGATGTAGGCGCAGTAGATTCTGAGTTATGATGTATTCGCAGTAGATTCCGGGTTAGAATCCGAGTTATGATGTAGGCGCAGTAGATTCCGAGTTAGATTCCGAGTTATGATGTAGGCGCAGTAGATTCCGAGTTAGATTCCGAGTTATGATGTAGGCGCAGTAGATTCCGAGTTAGATTCCGAGTTATGATGTAGGCGCAGTAGATTCCGAGTTAGATTCCGAGTTATGATGTAGGCGCAGTAGATTCCGAGTTAGATTCCGAGTTATGATGTAGGCGCAGTAGATTCCGAGTTATGATGAGGGCGCAGTAGATTCCGAGTAAGATTCCGAGTTATGATGTAGGCGCAGAAGATTCCGAGTTATGATGTAGGCGCAGTCGATTCCGAGTTAGATTCCGAGTTATGATGTAGGCGCAGTAGATTCTGAGTTAGATTCCGAGTTATGATGTAGGTGCAGTAGATTCCGAGTTAGATTCCGAGTTATGATGTAGGCGCAGTAGATTCTGAGTTAGATTCCGAGTTATGATGTAGGCGCACTAGATTCCGAGTTAGAATCCGAGTTATGATGTAGGCGCAGTAGATTCCGAGTTATGATGTAGGCGCAGTAGATTCCGAGTTAGATTCCGAGTTATGATGTAGGCGCAGTAGATTCCGAGTTAGATTCCGAGTTATGATGTAGGCGCAGTAGATTCCGGGTTAGATTCCGAGTTATGATGTAGGCGCAGTAGATTCCGAGTTATGATGTAGGCGCAGTAGATTCAGGGTTAGATTCCGAGTTATGATGTAGGCGCAGTAGATTCCGAGTTAGATTCCGAGTTATGATGTAGGCGCAGTAGATTCCGAGTTATGATGTAGGCGCAGTAGATTCCGAGTTTTGATGTAGGCGCAGTAGATTCCGAGTTAGATTCCGAGTTATGATGTAGGCGCAGTAGATTCCGAGTTAGATTCCGAGTTATGATGTAGGCGCAGTAGATTCCGAGTTAGATTCCGAGTTATGATGTAGGCGCAGTAGATTCCGAGTTAGATTCCGAGTTATGATGTAGGCGCAGTAGATTCCGAGTTAGATTCCGAGTTATGATGTAGGCGCAGTAGATTCCGAGTTATGATGTAGGTGCAGTAGATTCCGAGTTAGATTCCGAGTTATGATGTAGGCGCAGTAGATTCCGAGTTAGATTCCGAGTTATGATGTAGGCGCAGTAGATTCCGAGTTAGATTCCGAGTTATGATGTAGGCGCAGTAGATTCCGAGTTAGATTCCGAGTTATGATGTAGGCGCAGAAGATTCCGAGTTAGATTCCGAGTTATGATGTAGGCGCAGTAGATTCCGAGTTAGATTCCGAGTTATGATGTAGGCGCAGTAGATTCCGAGTTATGATGTAGGCGCAGTAGATTCCGAGTTAGATTCTGAGTTATGATGTAAGCGCAGTAGATTCCGAGTTATGATGTAGGCGCAGTAGATTCCGAGTTAGATTCCGAGTTATGATGTAGGCGCAGTAGATTCCGAGTTAGATTCCGAGTTATGATGTAGGCGCAGTAGATTCCGAGTTATGATGTAGGCGCAGTAGATTCCGAGTTAGATTCCGAGTTATGATGTAGGCGCAGTAGATTCTGAGTTAGATTCCGAGTTATGATGTAGGCGCAGTAGATTCCGAGTTATGATGTAGGCGCAGTAGATTCCGGGTTAGATTCCGAGTTATGATGTAGGCGCAGTAGATTCCGAGTTATGATGTAGGCGCAGTAGATTCAGGGTTAGATTCCGAGTTATGATGTAGGCGCAGTAGATTCCGAGTTAGATTCCGAGTTATGATGTAGGCGCACTAGATTCCGAGTTAGAATCCGAGTTATGATGTAGGCGCAGTAGATTCCGAGTTATGATGTAGGCGCAGTAGATTCCGAGTTATGATGTAGGCGCAGTAGATTCCGAGTTAGATTCCGAGTTATGATGTAGGCGCAGTAGATTCCGAGTTAGATTCCGAGTTATGATGTAGGCGCAGTAGATTCCGAGTTAGATTCCGAGTTATGATGTAGGCGCAGTAGATTCCGAGTTATGATGTAGGCGCAGTAGATTCCGAGTTATGATGTAGGCGCAGTAGATTCCGGGTTAGATTCCGAGTTATGATGTAGGCGCAGTAGATTCCGAGTTATGATGTAGGCGCAGTAGATTCAGGGTTAGATTCCGAGTTATGATGTAGGCGCAGTAGATTCCGAGTTAGATTCCGAGTTATGATGTAGGCGCAGTAGATTCCGAGTTATGATGTAGGCGCAGTAGATTCCGAGTTATGATGTAGGCGCAGTAGATTCCGAGTTAGATTCCGAGTTATGATGTAGGCGCAGTAGATTCCGAATTAGATTCCGAGTTATGATGTAGGCGCAGTAGATTCCGAGTTAGATTCCGAGTTATGATGTAGGCGCAGTAGATTCCGGGTTAGAATCCGAGTTATGATGTAGGCGCAGTAGATTCCGAGTTATGATGTAGGCGCAGTAGATTCCGAGTTAGATTCCGAGTTATGATGTAGGCGCAGTAGATTCCGAGTTATGATGTAGGCGCAGTAGATTCCGAGTTAGATTCTGAGTTATGATGTAAGCGCAGTAGATTCCGAGTTATGATGTAGGCGCAGTAGATTCCGAGTTAGATTCCGAGTTATGATGTAGGCGCAGTAGATTCCGAGTTAGATTTCGAATTATGATGTAGGCGCAGTAGATTCCGAGTTATGATGTAGGCGCAGTAGATTCCGAGTTAGATTCCGAGTTATGATGTAGGCGCAGTAGATTCTGAGTTAGATTCCGAGTTATGATGTAGGCGCAGTAGATTCCGATTTATGATGTAGGCGCAGTAGATTCCGAGTTAGATTCCGAGTTATGATGTAGGCGCAGTAGATTCCGAGTTATGATGTAGGTGCAGTAGATTCCGAGTTAGATTCCGAGTTATGATGTAGGCGCAGTAGATTCCGAGTTAGATTCCGACTTATGATGTAGGCGCACTAGATTCCGAGTTAGAATCCGAGTTATGATGTAGGCGCAGTAGATTCCGAGTTATGATGTAGGCGCAGTAGATTCCGAGTTATGATGTAGGCGCAGTAGATTCCGAGTTAGATTCCGAGTTATGATGTAGGCGCAGTAGATTCCGAGTTAGATTCCGAGTTATGATGTAGGCGCAGTAGATTCCGAGTTAGATTCCGAGTTATGATGTAGGCGCAGTAGATTCCGAGTTATGATGTAGGCGCAGTAGATTCCGAGTTATGATGTAGGCGCAGTAGATTCCGGGTTAGATTCCGAGTTATGATGTAGGCGCAGTAGATTCCGAGTTATGATGTAGGCGCAGTAGATTCAGGGTTAGATTCCGAGTTATGATGTAGGCGCAGTAGATTCCGAGTTAGATTCCGAGTTATGATGTAGGCGCAGTAGATTCCGAGTTATGATGTAGGCGCAGTAGATTCCGAGTTATGATGTAGGCGCAGTAGATTCCGAGTTAGATTCCGAGTTATGATGTAGGCGCAGTAGATTCCGAGTTAGATTCCGAGTTATGATGTAGGCGCAGTAGATTCCGAGTTAGATTCCGAGTTATGATGTAGGCGCAGTAGATTCCGGGTTAGAATCCGAGTTATGATGTAGGCGCAGTAGATTCCGAGTTATGATGTAGGCGCAGTAGATTCCGAGTTAGATTCCGAGTTATGATGTAGGCGCAGTAGATTCCGAGTTCGATTCCGAGTTATGATGTAGGCGCACTAGATTCCGACTTAGATTCCGAGTTATGATGTAGGCGCAGTAGATTCCGAGTTATGATGTAGGCGCAGTAGATTCCGAGTTAGATTCCGAGTTATGATGTAGGCGCAGTAGATTCCGAGTTAGATTCCGAGTTATGATGTAGGCACAGTAGATTCTGAATTAGATTCCGAGTTATGATGTAGGTGCATTAGATTCCGAGTTATGATGTAGGCGCAGTAGATTCCGAGTTATGATGTAGGCGCAGTAGATTCCGGGTTAGATTCCGAGTTATGATGTAGGCGCAGTAGATTCCGAGTTAGATTCCGAGTTATGATGTAGGTGCTGTAGATTCCGAGTTATGATGTAGGCGCAGTAGATTCCGAGTTATTATGTAGGCGCAGTAGATTCCGATTTAGATTCCGAGTTATGATGTAGGCGCAGTAGATTCCGAGTTAGATTCCGAGTTATGATGTAGGCGCAGTAGATTCCGAGTTAGATTCCGAGTTATGATGTAGGCGCAGTAGATTCCGAGTTATGATGTACGCGCAGTAGATTCCGAGTTAGATTCCGAGTTAGGATGTAGGCGCAGTAGATTCCGAGTTATGATGTAGGCGCAGTAGATTCCGAGTTAGATTCCGAGTTATGATGTAGGCTCAGTAGATTCCGAGTTAGATTCTGAGTTATGATGTAGGCGCAGTAGATTCCGAGTTATGATGTAGGCGCAGTAGATTCCGAGTTAGATTCCGAGTTATGATGTAGGCGCAGTAGATTCCGAGTTATGATGTAGGCGCAGTAGATTCCGAGTTAGATTCCGAGATATGATGTAGGCGCACTAGATTCCGAGTTAGAATCCGAGTTATGATGTAGGCGCAGTAGATTCCGAGTTATGATGTAGGCGCAGTAGATTAAGAGTTAGATTCCGAGTTATGATGTAGGCGCAGTAGATTCCGAGTTATGATGTAGGCGCAGTAGATTCCGAGTTAGATTCCGAGTTATGATGTAGGCGCAGTAGATTCCGAGTTATGATGTAGGCGCAGTAGATTCCGAGTTAGATTCCGAGTTATGATGTAGGCGCAGTAGATTCCGAGTTAGATTCCGAGTTATGATGTAGGCGCAGTAGATTCCGAGTTATGATGTAGGCGCAGTAGATTCCGAGTTAGATTCTGAGTTATGATGTAAGCGCAGTAGATTCCGAGTTATGATGTAGGCGCAGTAGATTCCGAGTTAGATTCCGAGTTATGATGTAGGCGCAGTAGATTCCGAGTTAGATTCCGAGTTATGATGTAGGCGCAGTAGATTCCGAGTTATGATGTAGGCGCAGTAGATTCCGAGTTAGATTCCGAGTTATGATGTAGGCGCAGTAGATTCTGAGTTAGATTCCGAGTTATGATGTAGGCGCAGTAGATTCCGAGTTATGATGTAGGCGCAGTAGATTCCGAGTTAGATTCCGAGTTATGATGTAGGCGCAGTAGATTCCGAGTTATGATGTAGGTGCAGTAGATTCCGAGTTAGATTCCGAGTTATGATGTAGGCGCAGTAGATTCCGAGTTAGATTCCGAGTTATGATGTAGGCGCACTAGATTCCGAGTTAGAATCCGAGTTATGATGTAGGCGCAGTAGATTCCGAGTTATGATGTAGGCGCAGTAGATTCCGAGTTATGATGTAGGCGCAGTAGATTCCGAGTTAGATTCCGAGTTATGATGTAGGCGCAGTAGATTCCGAGTTAGATTCCGAGTTATGATGTAGGCGCAGTAGATTCCGAGTTAGATTCCGAGTTATGATGTAGGCGCAGTAGATTCCGAGTTATGATGTAGGCGCAGTAGATTCCGAGTTATGATGTAGGCGCAGTAGATTCCGGGTTAGATTCCGAGTTATGATGTAGGCGCAGTAGATTCCGAGTTATGATGTAGGCGCAGTAGATTCAGGGTTAGATTCCGAGTTATGATGTAGGCGCAGTAGATTCCGAGTTAGATTCCGAGTTATGATGTAGGCGCAGTAGATTCCGAGTTATGATGTAGGCGCAGTAGATTCCGAGTTATGATGTAGGCGCAGTAGATTCCGAGTTAGATTCCGAGTTATGATGTAGGCGCAGTAGATTCCGAGTTAGATTCCGAGTTATGATGTAGGCGCAGTAGATTCCGAGTTAGATTCCGAGTTATGATGTAGGCGCAGTAGATTCCGAGTTCGGTTCCGAGTTATGATGTAGGCGCAGTAGATTCCGAGTTATGATGTAGGCGCAGTAGATTCCGAGTTAGATTCCGAGTTATGATGTAGGCGCAGTAGATTCCGAGTTCGATTCCGAGTTATGATGTAGGCGCACTAGATTCCGACTTAGATTCCGAGTTATGATGTAGGCGCAGTAGATTCCGAGTTATGATGTAGGCGCAGTAGATTCCGAGTTAGATTCCGAGTTATGATGTAGGCGCAGTAGATTCCGAGTTAGATTCCGAGTTATGATGTAGGCACAGTAGATTCCGAATTAGATTCCGAGTTATGATGTAGGTGCATTAGATTCCGAGTTATGATGTAGGCGCAGTAGATTCCGAGTTATGATGTAGGCGCAGTAGATTCCGGGTTAGATTCCGAGTTATGATGTAGGCGCAGTAGATTCCGAGTTAGATTCCGAGTTATGATGTAGGTGCTGTAGATTCCGAGTTATGATGTAGGCGCAGTAGATTCCGAGTTATTATGTAGGCGCAGTAGATTCCGATTAAGATTCCGAGTTATGATGTAGGCGCAGTAGATTCCGAGTTAGATTCCGAGTTATGATGTAGGCGCAGTAGATTCCGAGTTAGATTCCGAGTTATGATGTAGGCGCAGTAGATTCCGAGTTATGATGTAGGCGCAGTAGATTCCGAGTTAGATTCCGAGTTATGATGTAGGCTCAGTAGATTCCGAGTTAGATTCTGAGTTATGATGTAGGCGCAGTAGATTCCGAGTTATGATGTAGGCGCAGTAGATTCCGAGTTAGATTCCGAGTTATGATGTAGGCGCAGTAGATTCCGAGTTATGATGTAGGCGCAGTAGATTCCGAGTTAGATTCCGAGATATGATGTAGGCGCACTAGATTCCGAGTTAGATTCCGAGTTATGATGTAGGCGCAGTAGATTCCGAGTTATGATGTAGGCGCAGTAGATTAAGAGTTAGATTCCGAGTTATGATGTAGGCGCAGTAGATTCCGAGTTATGATGTAGGCGCAGTAGATTCCGAGTTAGATTCCGAGTTATGATGTAGGCGCAGTAGATTCCGAGTTATGATGTAGGCGCAGTAGATTCCGAGTTAGATTCCGAGTTATGATGTAGGCGCAGTAGATTCCGAGTTAGATTCCGAGTTATGATGTAGGCGCAGTAGATTCCGAGTTCGATTCCGAGTTATGATGTAGGCGCAGTAGATTCCGAGTTGTGATGTAGGCGCAGTAGATTCCGAGTTATGATGTAGGCGCAGTAGATTCCGAGTTAGATTCCGAGTTATGATGTAGGCACAGTAAATAACGAGTTATGATGTAGGCGCAGTAGATTCCGAGTTATGATGTAGGCGCAGTAGATTCCGAGTTAGATTCCGAGTTATGATGTAGGCGCAGTAGATTCCGAGTTATGATGTAGGCGCAGTAGATTCCAAGTTAGATTCTGAGTTATGATGTAGGCGCAGTAAATAACGAGTTATGATGTAGGCGCAGTAGATTCCGAGTTATGATGTAGGCGCAGTAGATTCCGAGTTAGATTCCGAGTTATGATGAAGGCGCAGTAGATTCCGCGTTAAATTCCGAGTTATGATGTAGGCGCAGTAGATTCCGAGTTAGATTTCGAGTTATGATGTAGGCGCTGTAGATTCCGAGTTATGATGTAGGCGCAGTAGATTCCGAGTTATGATGTAGGCGCAGTAGATTCCGAGTTATGATGTAGGTGCAGTAGATTCCGAGTTATGATGTAGGCACAGTAGATTCCGAGTTATGATGTAGGCGCAGTAGATTCCGAGTTAGATTCCGAGTTATGATGTAGGCACAGTAGATTCCGAGTTATGATGTAGGCGCAGTAGATTCCGAGTTATGATGTAGGCGCAGTAGATTCCAAGTTATGATGTAGGCGCAGTAGATTCCGAGTTAGATTCCGAGTTATGATGTAGGCGCAGTAGATTCCGAGTTATGATGTAGGCGCAGTAGCTTCCGAGTGAGATTCCGAGTTATGATGTAGGCGCAGTAGATTCCGAGTTGTGATGTAGGCGCAGTAGATTCCGAGTTATGATGTAGGCACAGTAGATTCCGAGTTAGATTCCGAGTTATGATGTAGGCGCAGTAGATTCCGAGTTAGATTCCGAGTTATGATGTAGGCACAGTAGATTCCGAGTTATGATGTAGGCGCAGTAGATTCCGAGTTATGATGTAGGCGCAGTAGATTCCGGGTTAGAATCCGAGTTATGATGTAGGCGCAGTAGATTCCGAGTTAGATTCCGAGTTATGATGTAGGCGCAGTGGATTCCGAGTTAGATTCCGAGTTATGATGTAGGCGCAGTAGATTCCGAGTTAGATTCCGAGTTATGATGTAGGCGCAGTAGATTCCGAGTTAGATTCCGAGTTATGATGTAGGCGCAGTAGATTCCGGGTTAGAATCCGAGTTATGATGTAGGCGCAGTAGATTCCGAGTTATGATGTAGGCGCAGTAGATTCCGAGTTAGATTCCGAGTTATGATGTAGGCGCAGTCGATTCCGAGTTAGATTCCGAGTTATGATGTAGGCGCAGTAGATTCCGAGTTAGATTCCGAGTTATGATGTAGGCGCAGTAGATTCCGAGTTATGATGTAGGCGCAGTAGATTCCGAGTTAGATTCCGAGTTATGATGTAGGCGCAGTAGATTCCGAGTTAGATTCCGAGTTATGATGTAGGCGCAGTAGATTCCGGGTTAGAATCCGAGTTATGATGTAGGTGCAGTAGATTCCGAGTTATGATGTAGGCGCAGTAGATTCCGAGTTAGATTCCGAGTTATGATGTAGGCGCAGTCGATTCCGAGTTAGATTCCGAGTTATGATGTAGGCGCAGTAGATTCCGAGTTAGATTCCGAGTTATGATGTAGGCGCAGTAGATTCCGAGTTATGATGTAGGCGCAGTAGATTCCGAGTTAGATTCCGAGTTATGATGTAGGCGCAGAAGATTCTGAGTTAGATTCCAAGTTATGATGTAGGCGCAGTAGATTCCGAGTTATGATGTAGGCGCAGTAGATTCCGAGTTAGATTCCGAGTTATGATGTAGGCGCAGTAGATTCCGAGTTATGATGTAGGCGCAGTAGATTCCGAGTTAGGTTCCGAGTTATGATGTAGGCGCAGTAGATTCTGAGTTAGATTCCGAGTTATGATGTAGGCGCACTAGATTCCGAGTTAGAATCCGAGTTATGATGTAGGCGCAGTAGATTCCGAGTTATGATGTAGGCGCAGTAGATTCCGAGTTATGATGTAGGCGCAGTAGATTCCGAGTTAGATTCCGAGTTATGATGTAGGCGCAGTAGATTCCGAGTTAGATTCCGAGTTATGATGTAGGCGCAGTAGATTCCGAGTTAGATTCCGAGTTATGATGTAGGCGCAGTAGATTCCGAGTTATGATGTAGGCGCAGTAGATTCCGAGTTATGATGTAGGCGCAGTAGATTCCGGGTTAGATTCCGAGTTATGATGTAGGCGCAGTAGATTCCGAGTTATGATGTAGGCGCAGTAGATTCAGGGTTAGGTTCCGAGTTATGATGTAGGCGCAGTAGATTCCGAGTTAGATTCCGAGTTATGATGTAGGCGCAGTAGATTCCGAGTTATGATGTAGGCGCAGTAGATTCCGAGTTAGATTCCGAGTTATGATGTAGGCGCAGTAGATTCTGAGTTAGATTCCGAGTTATGATGTAGGCGCAGTAGATTCCGAGTTAGATTCCGAGTTATGATGTAGGCGCAGTAGATTCCGAGTTAGATTCCGAGTTATGATGTAGGCGCAGTAGATTCCGAGTTCGATTCCGAGTTATGATGTAGGCGCAGTAGATTCCGAGTTATGATGTAGGCGCAGTAGATTCCGAGTTAGATTCCGAGTTATGATGTAGGCGCAGTAGATTCCGAGTTAGATTCCGAGTTATGATGTAGGCGCAGTAGATTCCGAGTTAGATTCCGAGTTATGATGTAGGCGCAGTAGATTCCGAGTTATGATGTAGGCGCAGTAGATTCCGAGTTATGATGTAGGTGCAGTAGATTCCGAGTTAGATTCCGAGTTATGATGTAGGCGCAGTAGATTCCGAGTTAGATTCCGAGTTATGATGTAGGCGCAGTAGATTCCGAGTTATGATGTAGGCGCAGTAGATTCCGAGTTATGATGTAGGCGCAGTAGATTCCGGGTTAGAATCCGAGTTATGATGTAGGCGCAGTAGATTCCGAGTTAGATTCCGAGTTATGATGTAGGCGCAGTAGATTCCGAGTTAGATTCCGAGTTATGATGTAGGCGCAGTAGATTCCGAGTTAGATTCCGAGTTATGATGTAGGCGCAGTAGATTCCGAGTTAGATTCCGAGTTATGATGTAGGCGCAGTAGATTCCGGGTTAGAATCCGAGTTATGATGTAGGCGCAGTAGATTCCGAGTTATGATGTAGGCGCAGTAGATTCCGAGTTAGATTCCGAGTTTTGATGTAGGCGCAGTCGATTCCGAGTTAGATTCCGAGTTATGATGTAGGCGCAGTAGATTCCGAGTTAGATTCCGAGTTATGATGTAGGCGCAGTAGATTCCGAGTTATGATGTAGGCGCAGTAGATTCCGAGTTAGATTCCGAGTTATGATGTAGGCGCAGTAGATTCTGAGTTAGATTCCAAGTTATGATGTAGGCGCAGTAGATTCCGAGTTATGATGTAGGCGCAGTAGATTCCGAGTTAGATTCCGAGTTATGATGTAGGCGCAGTAGATTCCGAGTTATGATGTAGGTGCAGTAGATTCCGAGTTAGATTCCGAGTTATGATGTAGGCGCAGTAGATTCTGAGTTAGATTCCGAGTTATGATGTAGGCGCACTAGATTCCGAGTTAGAATCCGAGTTATGATGTAGGCGCAGTAGATTCCGAGTTATGATGTAGGCGCAGTAGATTCCGAGTTATGATGTAGGCGCAGTAGATTCCGAGTTAGATTCCGAGTTATGATGTAGGCGCAGTAGATTCCGAGTTATGATGTAGGCGCAGTAGATTCCAAGTTATGATGTAGGCGCAGTAGATTCCGAGTTATGATGTAGGCGCAGTAGATTCCGAGTTAGATTCCGAGTTATGATGTAGGCGCAGTAGATTCCGAGTTAGATTCCGAGTTATGATGTAGGTACAGTAGATTCCCAGTTATGATGTAGGCGCAATAGATTCCGAGTTATGATGTAGGCGCAGTAGATTCCGAGTTAGATTCCGAGTTATGATGTAGGCGCAGTAGATTCCGAGTTATGATGTAGGCGATATAGATTCCGAGTTAGATTTCGAGTTATGATGTAGGCGCAGTAGATTCCGAGTTAGATTCCGAGTTATGATGTAGGCGCAGTAGATTCCGAGTTAGATTCCGAGTTATGATGTAGGCGCAGTAGATTACGAGTTATGATGTAGGCGCAGTAGATTCCGAGTTATGATGTAGGCGCAGTAGATTCCGAGTTATGATGTAGGCGCAGTAGATTCCGAGTTATGATGTAGGCGCAGAAGATTCCGAGTTAGATTCCGAGTTATGATGTAGGCGCAGTAGATTCCGAGTTATGATGTAGGCGCAGTAGATTCCGAGTTAGATTCCGAGTTATGATGTAGGCACAGTAGATTCCGAGTTATGATGTAGGCGCAGTAGCTTCCGAGTGAGATTCCGAGTTATGATGTAGGCGCAGTAGATTCCGAGTTATGATGTAGGCGCAGTAGATTCCGAGTTATGATGTAGGCGCAGTAGATTCCGAGTTAGATTCCGAGTTATGATGTAGGCGCAGTAGATTCCGAGTTAGATTCCGAGTTATGATGTAGGCGCAGTAGATTCCGAGTTATGATGTAGGCGCAGTAGATTCCAGGTTAGAATCCGAGTTATGATGTAGGCGCAGTAGATTCCGAGTTAGATTCCGAGTTATGATGTAGGCGCAGTAGATTCCGAGTTAGATTCCGAGTTATGATGTAGGCGCAGTAGATTCCGAGTTAGATTCCGAGTTATGATGTAGGCGCAGTAGATTCCGAGTTAGATTCCGAGTTATGATGTAGGCGCAGTAGATTCCGGGTTAGAATCCGAGTTATGATGTAGGCGCAGTAGATTCCGAGTTATGATGTAGGCGCAGTAGATTCCGAGTTAGATTCCGAGGTATGATGTAGGCGCAGTAGATTCCGAGTTATGATGTGGGCGCAGTACATTCCGAGTTAGATTCCGAGTTATGATGTAGGCGCAGTAGATTCCGAGTTATGATGTAGGCGCAGTAGATTCCGAGTTAGATTCCGAGTTATGATGTAGGCGCAGTAGATTCCGAGTTAGATTCCGAGTTATGATGTAGGCGCAGTAGATTCCGAGTTATGATGTAGGCGCAGTAGATTCCGAGTTAGATTCCGAGTTATGATGTAGGCGCAGTAGATTCCGAGTTAGATTCCGAGTTATGATGTAGGCGCAGTAGATTCCGAGTTCGATTCCGAGTTATGATGTAGGCGATATAGATTCCGAGTTGGATTTCGAGTTATGATGTAGGCGCAGTAGATTCCGAGTTATGATGTAGGCGCAATAGATTCCGAGTTATGATGTAGGCGCAGTAGATTCCGAGTTATGATGTAGGCGCAGTAGATTCCGAGTTATGATGTAGGCACAGTAAATAACGAGTTATGATGTAGGCGCAGTAGATTCCGAGTTATGATGTAGGCGCAGTAGATTCCGAGTTAGATTCCGAGTTATGATGTAGGCGCAGTAGATTCCAAGTTATGATGTAGGCGCAGTAGATTCCAAGTTAGATTGCGAGTTATGATGTAGGCGCAGTAAATAACGAGTTATGATGTAGGCGCAGTAGATTCCGAGTTATGATGTAGGCGCAGTAGATTCCGAGTTAGATTCCGAGTTATGATGTAGGCGCAGTAGATTCCGAGTTAAATTCCGAGTTATGATGTAGGCGCAGTAGATTCCGAGTTAGATTTCGAGTTATGATGTAGGCGCAGTAGATTCCGAGTTATGATGTAGGCGCAGTAGATTCCGAGTTATGATGTAGGCGCAGTAGATTCCGAGTTATGATGTAGGTGCAGTAGATTCCGAGTTATGATGTAGGCGCAGTAGATTCCGAGTTAGATTCCGAGTTATGATGTAGGCTCAGTAGATTCCGAGTTAGATTCTGAGTTATGATGTAGGCGCAGTAGATTCCGAGTTATGATGTAGGCGCAGTAGATTCCGAGTTAGATTCCGAGTTATGATGTAGGCGCAGTAGATTCCGAGTTATGATGTAGGCGCAGTAGATTCCGAGTTAGATTCCGAGTTATGATGTAGGCGCAGTAGATTCTGAGTTAGATTCCGAGTTATGATGTAGGCGCACTAGATTCCGAGTTAGAATCCGAGTTATGATGTAGGCGCAGTAGATTCCGAGTTATGATGTAGGCGCAGTAGATTCCGAGTTAGATTCCGAGTTGTGATGTAGGCGCAGTAGATTCCGAGTTAGATTCCGAGTTATGATGCAGGCGCAGTAGATTCCGAGTTAGATTCCGAGTTGTGATGTAGGCACTGTAGATTCCGAGGTAGATTCCGAGTTATGATGTAGGCGCAGTAGATTCCGAGTTATGATGTAGGCGCAGTAGATTCCGAGTTATGATGTAGGCGCAGTAGATTCCGAGTTAGATTCCGAGTTATGATGTAGGCGCAGTAGATTCCGAGTTATGATGTAGGCGCAGTAGATTCCAAGTTATGATGTAGGCGCAGTAGATTCCGAGTTATGATGTAGGCGCAGTAGATTCCGAGTTAGATTCCGAGTTATGATGTAGGCGCAGTAGATTCCGAGTTAGATTCCGAGTTATGATGTAGGTACAGTAGATTCCCAGTTATGATGTAGGCGCAATAGATTCCGAGTTATGATGTAGGCGCAGTAGATTCCGAGTTAGATTCCGAGTTATGATGTAGGCGCAGTAGATTCCGAGTTATGATGTAGGCGATATAGATTCCGAGTTAGATTTCGAGTTATGATGTAGGCGCAGTAGATTCCGAGTTAGATTCCGAGTTATGATGTAGGCGCAGTAGATTCCGAGTTAGATTCCGAGTTATGATGTAGGCGCAGTAGATTCCGAGTTATGATGTAGGCGCAGTAGATTCCGAGTTATGATGTAGGCGCAGTAGATTCCGAGTTATGATGTAGGCGCAGAAGATTCCGAGTTAGATTCCGAGTTATGATGTAGGCGCAGTAGATTCCGAGTTATGATGTAGGCGCAGTAGATTCCGAGTTAGATTCCGAGTTATGATGTAGGCACAGTAGATTCCGAGTTATGATGTAGGCGCAGTAGCTTCCGAGTGAGATTCCGAGTTATGATGTAGGCGCAGTAGATTCCGAGTTATGATGTAGGCGCAGTAGATTCCGAGTTATGATGTAGGCGCAGTAGATTCCGAGTTAGATTCCGAGTTATGATGTAGGCGCAGTAGATTCCGAGTTAGATTCCGAGTTATGATGTAGGCGCAGTAGATTCCGAGTTATGATGTAGGCGCAGTAGATTCCAGGTTAGAATCCGATTTATGATGTAGGCGCAGTAGATTCCGAGTTAGATTCCGAGTTATGATGTAGGCGCAGTAGATTCCGAGTTAGATTCCGAGTTATGATGTAGGCGCAGTAGATTCCGAGTTAGATTCCGAGTTATGATGTAGGCGCAGTAGATTCCGAGTTAGATTCCGAGTTATGATGTAGGCGCAGTAGATTCCGGGTTAGAATCCGAGTTATGATGTAGGCGCAGTAGATTCCGAGTTATGATGTAGGCGCAGTAGATTCCGAGTTAGATTCCGAGGTATGATGTAGGCGCAGTAGATTCCGAGTTATGATGTGGGCGCAGTACATTCCGAGTTAGATTCCGAGTTATGATGTAGGCGCAGTAGATTCCGAGTTATGATGTAGGCGCAGTAGATTCCGAGTTAGATTCCGAGTTATGATGTAGGCGCAGTAGATTCCGAGTTAGATTCCGAGTTATGATGTAGGCGCAGTAGATTCCGAGTTATGATGTAGGCGCAGTAGATTCCGAGTTAGATTCCGAGTTATGATGTAGGCGCAGTAGATTCCGAGTTAGATTCCGAGTTATGATGTAGGCGCAGTAGATTCCGAGTTCGATTCCGAGTTATGATGTAGGCGATATAGATTCCGAGTTGGATTTCGAGTTATGATGTAGGCGCAGTAGATTCCGAGTTATGATGTAGGCGCAATAGATTCCGAGTTATGATGTAGGCGCAGTAGATTCCGAGTTATGATGTAGGCGCAGTAGATTCCGAGTTATGATGTAGGCACAGTAAATAACGAGTTATGATGTAGGCGCAGTAGATTCCGAGTTATGATGTAGGCGCAGTAGATTCCGAGTTAGATTCCGAGTTATGATGTAGGCGCAGTAGATTCCAAGTTATGATGTAGGCGCAGTAGATTCCAAGTTAGATTGCGAGTTATGATGTAGGCGCAGTAAATAACGAGTTATGATGTAGGCGCAGTAGATTCCGAGTTATGATGTAGGCGCAGTAGATTCCGAGTTAGATTCCGAGTTATGATGTAGGCGCAGTAGATTCCGAGTTAAATTCCGAGTTATGATGTAGGCGCAGTAGATTCCGAGTTATGATGTAGGCGCAGTAGATTCCGAGTTATGATGTAGGCGCAGTAGATTCCGAGTTATGATGTAGGCGCAGTAGATTCCGAGTTATGATGTAGGCGCAGTAGATTCCGAGTTAGATTCCGAGTTATGATGTAGGCTCAGTAGATTCCGAGTTAGATTCTGAGTTATGATGTAGGCGCAGTAGATTCCGAGTTATGATGTAGGCGCAGTAGATTCCGAGTTAGATTCCGAGTTATGATGTAGGCGCAGTAGATTCCGAGTTATGATGTAGGCGCAGTAGATTCCGAGTTAGATTCCGAGATATGATGTAGGCGCACTAGATTCCGAGTTAGATTCCGAGTTATGATGTAGGCGCAGTAGATTCCGAGTTATGATGTAGGCGCAGTAGATTAAGAGTTAGATTCCGAGTTATGATGTAGGCGCAGTAGATTCCGAGTTATGATGTAGGCGCAGTAGATTCCGAGTTAGATTCCGAGTTATGATGTAGGCGCAGTAGATTCCGAGTTATGATGTAGGCGCAGTAGATTCCGAGTTAGATTCCGAGTTATGATGTAGGCGCAGTAGATTCCGAGTTAGATTCCGAGTTATGATGTAGGCGCAGTAGATTCCGAGTTCGATTCCGAGTTATGATGTAGGCGCAGTAGATTCCGAGTTGTGATGTAGGCGCAGTAGATTCCGAGTTATGATGTAGGCGCAGTAGATTCCGAGTTAGATTCCGAGTTATGATGTAGGCACAGTAAATAACGAGTTATGATGTAGGCGCAGTAGATTCCGAGTTATGATGTAGGCGCAGTAGATTCCGAGTTAGATTCCGAGTTATGATGTAGGCGCAGTAGATTCCGAGTTATGATGTAGGCGCAGTAGATTCCAAGTTAGATTCTGAGTTATGATGTAGGCGCAGTAAATAACGAGTTATGATGTAGGCGCAGTAGATTCCGAGTTATGATGTAGGCGCAGTAGATTCCGAGTTAGATTCCGAGTTATGATGAAGGCGCAGTAGATTCCGCGTTAAATTCCGAGTTATGATGTAGGCGCAGTAGATTCCGAGTTAGATTTCGAGTTATGATGTAGGCGCTGTAGATTCCGAGTTATGATGTAGGCGCAGTAGATTCCGAGTTATGATGTAGGCGCAGTAGATTCCGAGTTATGATGTAGGTGCAGTACATTCCGAGTTATGATGTAGGCACAGTAGATTCCGAGTTATGATGTAGGCGCAGTAGATTCCGAGTTAGATTCCGAGTTATGATGTAGGCACAGTAGATTCCGAGTTATGATGTAGGCGCAGTAGATTCCGAGTTATGATGTAGGCGCAGTAGATTCCAAGTTATGATGTAGGCGCAGTAGATTCCGAGTTAGATTCCGAGTTATGATGTAGGCGCAGTAGATTCCGAGTTATGATGTAGGCGCAGTAGCTTCCGAGTGAGATTCCGAGTTATGATGTAGGCGCAGTAGATTCCGAGTTGTGATGTAGGCGCAGTAGATTCCGAGTTATGATGTAGGCGCAGTAGATTCCGAGTTAGATTCCGAGTTATGATGTAGGCGCAGTAGATTCCGAGTTAGATTCCGAGTTATGATGTAGGCACAGTAGATTCCGAGTTATGATGTAGGCGCAGTAGATTCCGAGTTATGATGTAGGCGCAGTAGATTCCGGGTTAGAATCCGAGTTATGATGTAGGCGCAGTAGATTCCGAGTTAGATTCCGAGTTATGATGTAGGCGCAGTAGATTCCGAGTTAGATTCCGAGTTATGATGTAGGCGCAGTAGATTCCGAGTTAGATTCCGAGTTATGATGTAGGCGCAGTAGATTCCGAGTTAGATTCCGAGTTATGATGTAGGCGCAGTAGATTCCGGGTTAGAATCCGAGTTATGATGTAGGCGCAGTAGATTCCGAGTTATGATGTAGGCGCAGTAGATTCCGAGTTAGATTCCGAGTTATGATGTAGGCGCAGTCGATTCCGAGTTAGATTCCGAGTTATGATGTAGGCGCAGTAGATTCCGAGTTAGATTCCGAGTTATGATGTAGGCGCAGTAGATTCCGAGTTATGATGTAGGCGCAGTAGATTCCGAGTTAGATTCCGAGTTATGATGTAGGCGCAGTAGATTCCGAGTTAGATTCCGAGTTATGATGTAGGCGCAGTAGATTCCGGGTTAGAATCCGAGTTATGATGTAGGCGCAAGAGATTCCGAGTTATGATGTAGGCGCAGTAGATTCCGAGTTAGATTCCGAGTTATGATGTAGGCGCAGTCGATTCCGAGTTAGATTCCGAGTTATGATGTAGGCGCAGTAGATTCCGAGTTAGATTCCGAGTTATGATGTAGGCGCAGTAGATTCCGAGTTATGATGTAGGCGCAGTAGATTCCGAGTTAGATTCCGAGTTATGATGTAGGCGCAGAAGATTCTGAGTTAGATTCCAAGTTATGATGTAGGCGCAGTAGATTCCGAGTTATGATGTAGGCGCAGTAGATTCCGAGTTAGATTCCGAGTTATGATGTAGGCGCAGTAGATTCCGAGTTATGATGTAGGCGCAGTAGATTCCGAGTTAGGTTCCGAGTTATGATGTAGGCGCAGTAGATTCTGAGTTAGATTCCGAGTTATGATGTAGGCGCACTAGATTCCGAGTTAGAATCCGAGTTATGATGTAGGCGCAGTAGATTCCGAGTTATGATGTAGGCGCAGTAGATTCCGAGTTATGATGTAGGCGCAGTAGATTCCGAGTTAGATTCCGAGTTATGATGTAGGCGCAGTAGATTCTGAGTTAGATTCCAAGTTATGATGTAGGCGCAGTAGATTCCGAGTTATGATGTAGGCGCAGTAGATTCCGAGTTAGATTCCGAGTTATGATGTAGGCGCAGTAGATTCCGAGTTATGATGTAGGTGCAGTAGATTCCGAGTTAGATTCCGAGTTATGATGTAGGCGCAGTAGATTCTGAGTTAGATTCCGAGTTATGATGTAGGCGCACTAGATTCCGAGTTAGAATCCGAGTTATGATGTAGGCGCAGTAGATACCGAGTTATGATGTAGGCGCAGTAGATTCCGAGTTAGATTCCGAGTTGTGATGTAGGCGCAGTAGATTCCGAGTTAGATTCCGAGTTATGATGCAGGCGCAGTAGATTCCGAGTTAGATTCCGAGTTGTGATGTAGGCACTGTAGATTCCGAGGTAGATTCCGAGTTATGATGTAGGCGCAGTAGATTCCGAGTTATGATGTAGGCGCAGTAGATTCCGAGTTATGATGTAGGCGCAGTAGATTCCGAGTTAGATTCCGAGTTATGATGTAGGCGCAGTAGATTCCGAGTTATGATGTAGGCGCAGTAGATTCCAAGTTATGATGTAGGCGCAGTAGATTCCGAGTTATGATGTAGGCGCAGTAGATTCCGAGTTAGATTCCGAGTTATGATGTAGGCGCAGTAGATTCCGAGTTAGATTCCGAGTTATGATGTAGGTACAGTAGATTCCCAGTTATGATGTAGGCGCAATAGATTCCGAGTTATGATGTAGGCGCAGTAGATTCCGAGTTAGATTCCGAGTTATGATGTAGGCGCAGTAGATTCCGAGTTATGATGTAGGCGATATAGATTCCGAGTTAGATTTCGAGTTATGATGTAGGCGCAGTAGATTCCGAGTTAGATTCCGAGTTATGATGTAGGCGCAGTAGATTCCGAGTTAGATTCCGAGTTATGATGTAGGCGCAGTAGATTACGAGTTATGATGTAGGCGCAGTAGATTCCGAGTTATGATGTAGGCGCAGTAGATTCCGAGTTATGGTGTAGGCGCAGTAGATTCCGAGTTATGATGTAGGCGCAGAAGATTCCGAGTTAGATTCCGAGTTATGATGTAGGCGCAGTAGATTCCGAGTTATGATGTAGGCGCAGTAGATTCCGAGTTAGATTCCGAGTTATGATGTAGGCACAGTAGATTCCGAGTTATGATGTAGGCGCAGTAGCTTCCGAGTGAGATTCCGAGTTATGATGTAGGCGCAGTAGATTCCGAGTTATGATGTAGGCGCAGTAGATTCCGAGTTATGATGTAGGCGCAGTAGATTCCGAGTTAGATTCCGAGTTATGATGTAGGCGCAGTAGATTCCGAGTTAGATTCCGAGTTATGATGTAGGCGCAGTAGATTCCGAGTTATGATGTAGGCGCAGTAGATTCCAGGTTAGAATCCGAGTTATGATGTAGGCGCAGTAGATTCCGAGTTAGATTCCGAGTTGTGATGTAGGCGCAGTAGATTCCGAGTTATGATGTAGGCGCAGTAGATTCCGAGTTAGATTCCGAGTTATGATGTAGGCGCAGTAGATTCCGAGTTAGATTCCGAGTTATGATGTAGGCACAGTAGATTCCGAGTTATGATGTAGGCGCAGTAGATTCCGAGTTATGATGTAGGCGCAGTAGATTCCGGGTTAGAATCCGAGTTATGATGTAGGCGCAGTAGATTCCGAGTTAGATTCCGAGTTATGATGTAGGCGCAGTAGATTCCGAGTTAGATTCCGAGTTATGATGTAGGCGCAGTAGATTCCGAGTTAGATTCCGAGTTATGATGTAGGCGCAGTAGATTCCGAGTTAGATTCCGAGTTATGATGTAGGCGCAGTAGATTCCGGGTTAGAATCCGAGTTATGATGTAGGCGCAGTAGATTCCGAGTTATGATGTAGGCGCAGTAGATTCCGAGTTAGATTCCGAGTTATGATGTAGGCGCAGTCGATTCCGAGTTAGATTCCGAGTTATGATGTAGGCGCAGTAGATTCCGAGTTAGATTCCGAGTTATGATGTAGGCGCAGTAGATTCCGGGTTAGAATCCGAGTTATGATGTAGGCGCAGTAGATTCCGAGTTATGATGTAGGCGCAGTAGATTCCGAGTTAGATTCCGAGTTATGATGTAGGCGCAGTCGATTCCGAGTTAGATTCCGAGTTATGATGTAGGCGCAGTAGATTCCGAGTTAGATTCCGAGTTATGATGTAGGCGCAGTAGATTCCGAGTTATGATGTAGGCGCAGTAGATTCCGAGTTAGATTCCGAGTTATGATGTAGGCGCAGAAGATTCTGAGTTAGATTCCAAGTTATGATGTAGGCGCAGTAGATTCCGAGTTATGATGTAGGTGCAGTAGATTCCGAGTTAGATTCCGAGTTATGATGTAGGCGCAGTAGATTCCGAGTTATGATGTAGGCGCAGTAGATTCCGAGTTAGGTTCCGAGTTATGATGTAGGCGCAGTAGATTCTGAGTTAGATTCCGAGTTATGATGTAGGCGCACTAGATTCCGAGTTAGAATCCGAGTTATGATGTAGGCGCAGTAGATTCCGAGTTATGATGTAGGCGCAGTAGATTCCGAGTTATGATGTAGGCGCAGTAGATTCCGAGTTAGATTCCGAGTTATGATGTAGGCGCAGTAGATTCTGAGTTAGATTCCAAGTTATGATGTAGGCGCAGTAGATTCCGAGTTATGATGTAGGCGCAGTAGATTCCGAGTTAGATTCCGAGTTATGATGTAGGCGCAGTAGATTCCGAGTTATGATGTAGGTGCAGTAGATTCCGAGTTAGATTCCGAGTTATGATGTAGGCGCAGTAGATTCTGAGTTAGATTCCGAGTTATGATGTAGGCGCACTAGATTCCGAGTTAGAATCCGAGTTATTATGTAGGCGCAGTAGATACCGAGTTATGATGTAGGCGCAGTAGATTCCGAGTTAGATTCCGAGTTGTGATGTAGGCGCAGTAGATTCCGAGTTAGATTCCGAGTTATGATGCAGGCGCAGTAGATTCCGAGTTAGATTCCGAGTTGTGATGTAGGCACTGTAGATTCCGAGGTAGATTCCGAGTTATGATGTAGGCGCAGTAGATTCCGAGTTATGATGTAGGCGCAGTAGATTCCGAGTTATGATGTAGGCGCAGTAGATTCCGAGTTAGATTCCGAGTTATGATGTAGGCGCAGTAGATTCCGAGTTATGATGTAGGCGCAGTAGATTCCAAGTTATGATGTAGGCGCAGTAGATTCCGAGTTATGATGTAGGCGCAGTAGATTCCGAGTTAGATTCCGAGTTATGATGTAGGCGCAGTAGATTCCGAGTTAGATTCCGAGTTATGATGTAGGTACAGTAGATTCCCAGTTATGATGTAGGCGCAATAGATTCCGAGTTATGATGTAGGCGCAGTAGATTCCGAGTTAGATTCCGAGTTATGATGTAGGCGCAGTAGATTCCGAGTTATGATGTAGGCGATATAGATTCCGAGTTAGATTTCGAGTTATGATGTAGGCGCAGTAGATTCCGAGTTAGATTCCGAGTTATGATGTAGGCGCAGTAGATTCCGAGTTAGATTCCGAGTTATGATGTAGGCGCAGTAGATTACGAGTTATGATGTAGGCGCAGTAGATTCCGAGTTATGATGTAGGCGCAGTAGATTCCGAGTTATGGTGTAGGCGCAGTAGATTCCGAGTTATGATGTAGGCGCAGAAGATTCCGAGTTAGATTCCGAGTTATGATGTAGGCGCAGTAGATTCCGAGTTATGATGTAGGCGCAGTAGATTCCGAGTTAGATTCCGAGTTATGATGTAGGCACAGTAGATTCCGAGTTATGATGTAGGCGCAGTAGCTTCCGAGTGAGATTCCGAGTTATGATGTAGGCGCAGTAGATTCCGAGTTATGATGTAGGCGCAGTAGATTCCGAGTTATGATGTAGGCGCAGTAGATTCCGAGTTAGATTCCGAGTTATGATGTAGGCGCAGTAGATTCCGAGTTAGATTCCGAGTTATGATGTAGGCGCAGTAGATTCCGAGTTATGATGTAGGCGCAGTAGATTCCAGGTTAGAATCCGAGTTATGATGTAGGCGCAGTAGATTCCGAGTTAGATTCCGAGTTATGATGTAGGCGCAGTAGATTCCGAGTTAGATTCCGAGTTATGATGTAGGCGCAGTAGATTCCGAGTTAGATTCCGAGTTATGATGTAGGCGCAGTAGATTCCGAGTTAGATTCCGAGTTATGATGTAGGCGCAGTAGATTCCGGGTTAGAATCCGAGTTATGATGTAGGCGCAGTAGATTCCGAGTTATGATGTAGGCGCAGTAGATTCCGAGTTAGATTCCGAGGTATGATGTAGGCGCAGTAGATTCCGAGTTATGATGTGGGCGCAGTACATTCCGAGTTAGATTCCGAGTTATGATGTAGGCGCAGTAGATTCCGAGTTATGATGTAGGCGCAGTAGATTCCGAGTTAGATTCCGAGTTATGATGTAGGCGCAGTAGATTCCGAGTTAGATTCCGAGTTATGATGTAGGCGCAGTAGATTCCGAGTTATGATGTAGGCGCAGTAGATTCCGAGTTAGATTCCGAGTTATGATGTAGGCGCAGTAGATTCCGAGTTAGATTCCGAGTTATGATGTAGGCGCAGTAGATTCCGAGTTCGATTCCGAGTTATGATGTAGGCGATATAGATTCCGAGTTGGATTTCGAGTTATGATGTAGGCGCAGTAGATTCCGAGTTATGATGTAGGCGCAATAGATTCCGAGTTATGATGTAGGCGCAGTAGATTCCGAGTTATGATGTAGGCGCAGTAGATTCCGAGTTATGATGTAGGCACAGTAAATAACGAGTTATGATGTAGGCGCAGTAGATTCCGAGTTATGATGTAGGCGCAGTAGATTCCGAGTTAGATTCCGAGTTATGATGTAGGCGCAGTAGATTCCAAGTTATGATGTAGGCGCAGTAGATTCCAAGTTAGATTGCGAGTTATGATGTAGGCGCAGTAAATAACGAGTTATGATGTAGGCGCAGTAGATTCCGAGTTATGATGTAGGCGCAGTAGATTCCGAGTTAGATTCCGAGTTATGATGTAGGCGCAGTAGATTCCGAGTTAAATTCCGAGTTATGATGTAGGCGCAGTAGATTCCGAGTTAGATTTCGAGTTATGATGTAGGCGCAGTAGATTCCGAGTTATGATGTAGGCGCAGTAGATTCCGAGTTATGATGTAGGCGCAGTAGATTCCGAGTTATGATGTAGGTGCAGTAGATTCCGAGTTATGATGTAGGCGCAGTAGATTCCGAGTTAGATTCCGAGTTATGATGTAGGCTCAGTAGATTCCGAGTTAGATTCTGAGTTATGATGTAGGCGCAGTAGATTCCGAGTTATGATGTAGGCGCAGTAGATTCCGAGTTAGATTCCGAGTTATGATGTAGGCGCAGTAGATTCCGAGTTATGATGTAGGCGCAGTAGATTCCGAGTTAGATTCCGAGTTATGATGTAGGCGCAGTAGATTCTGAGTTAGATTCCGAGTTATGATGTAGGCGCACTAGATTCCGAGTTAGAATCCGAGTTATGATGTAGGCGCAGTAGATTCCGAGTTATGATGTAGGCGCAGTAGATTCCGAGTTAGATTCCGAGTTGTGATGTAGGCGCAGTAGATTCCGAGTTAGATTCCGAGTTATGATGCAGGCGCAGTAGATTCCGAGTTAGATTCCGAGTTGTGATGTAGGCACTGTAGATTCCGAGGTAGATTCCGAGTTATGATGTAGGCGCAGTAGATTCCGAGTTATGATGTAGGCGCAGTAGATTCCGAGTTATGATGTAGGCGCAGTAGATTCCGAGTTAGATTCCGAGTTATGATGTAGGCGCAGTAGATTCCGAGTTATGATGTAGGCGCAGTAGATTCCAAGTTATGATGTAGGCGCAGTAGATTCCGAGTTATGATGTAGGCGCAGTAGATTCCGAGTTAGATTCCGAGTTATGATGTAGGCGCAGTAGATTCCGAGTTAGATTCCGAGTTATGATGTAGGTACAGTAGATTCCCAGTTATGATGTAGGCGCAATAGATTCCGAGTTATGATGTAGGCGCAGTAGATTCCGAGTTAGATTCCGAGTTATGATGTAGGCGCAGTAGATTCCGAGTTATGATGTAGGCGATATAGATTCCGAGTTAGATTTCGAGTTATGATGTAGGCACAGTAGATTCCGAGTTAGATTCCGAGTTATGATGTAGGCGCAGTAGATTCCGAGTTATGATGTAGGCGCAGTAGATTCCGAGTTATGATGTAGGCGCAGTAGATTCCGAGTTATGATGTAGGCGCAGAAGATTCCGAGTTAGATTCCGAGTTATGATGTAGGCGCAGTAGATTCCGAGTTATGATGTAGGCGCAGTAGATTCCGAGTTAGATTCCGAGTTATGATGTAGGCACAGTAGATTCCGAGTTATGATGTAGGCGCAGTAGCTTCCGAGTGAGATTCCGAGTTATGATGTAGGCGCAGTAGATTCCGAGTTATGATGTAGGCGCAGTAGATTCCGAGTTATGATGTAGCCGCAGTAGATTCCGAGTTAGATTCCGAGTTATGATGTAGGCGCAGTAGATTCCGAGTTAGATTCCGAGTTATGATGTAGGCGCAGTAGATTCCGAGTTATGATGTAGGCGCAGTAGATTCCAGGTTAGAATCCGATTTATGATGTAGGCGCAGTAGATTCCGAGTTAGATTCCGAGTTATGATGTAGGCGCAGTATATTCCGAGTTAGATTCCGAGTTATGATGTAGGCGCAGTAGATTCCGAGTTAGATTCCGAGTTATGATGTAGGCGCAGTAGATTCCGAGTTAGATTCCGAGTTATGATGTAGGCGCAGTAGATTCCGGGTTAGAATCCGAGTTATGATGTAGGCGCAGTAGATTCCGAGTTATGATGTAGGCGCAGTAGATTCCGAGTTAGATTCCGAGGTATGATGTAGGCGCAGTAGATTCCGAGTTATGATGTGGGCGCAGTACATTCCGAGTTAGATTCCGAGTTATGATGTAGGCGCAGTAGATTCCGAGTTATGATGTAGGCGCAGTAGATTCCGAGTTAGATTCCGAGTTATGATGTAGGTACAGTAGATTCCCAGTTATGATGTAGGCGCAATAGATTCCGAGTTATGATGTAGGCGCAGTAGATTCCGAGTTAGATTCCGAGTTATGATGTAGGCGCAGTAGATTCCGAGTTATGATGTAGGCGATATAGATTCCGAGTTAGATTTCGAGTTATGATGTAGGCGCAGTAGATTCCGAGTTAGATTCCGAGTTATGATGTAGGCGCAGTAGATTCCGAGTTAGATTCCGAGTTATGATGTAGGCGCAGTAGATTCCGAGTTATGATGTAGGCGCAGTAGATTCCGAGTTATGATGTAGGCGCAGAAGATTCCGAGTTAGATTCCGAGTTATGATGTAGGCGCAGTAGATTCCGAGTTATGATGTAGGCGCAGTAGATTCCAAGTTATGATGTAGGCGCAGTAGATTCCGAGTTATGATGTAGGCGCAGTAGATTCCGAGTTAGATTCCGAGTTATGATGTAGGCGCAGTAGATTCCGAGTTAGATTCCGAGTTATGATGTAGGTACAGTAGATTCCCAGTTATGATGTAGGCGCAATAGATTCCGAGTTATGATGTAGGCGCAGTAGATTCCGAGTTAGATTCCGAGTTATGATGTAGGCGCAGTAGATTCCGAGTTATGATGTAGGCGATATAGATTCCGAGTTAGATTTCGAGTTATGATGTAGGCGCAGTAGATTCCGAGTTAGATTCCGAGTTATGATGTAGGCGCAGTAGATTCCGAGTTAGATTCCGAGTTATGATGTAGGCGCAGTAGATTCCGAGTTATGATGTAGGCGCAGTAGATTCCGAGTTATGATGTAGGCGCAGTAGATTCCGAGTTATGATGTAGGCGCAGAAGATTCCGAGTTAGATTCCGAGTTATGATGTAGGCGCAGTAGATTCCGAGTTATGATGTAGGCGCAGTAGATTCCGAGTTAGATTCCGAGTTATGATGTAGGCACAGTAGATTCCGAGTTATGATGTAGGCGCAGTAGCTTCCGAGTGAGATTCCGAGTTATGATGTAGGCGCAGTAGATTCCGAGTTATGATGTAGGCGCAGTAGATTCCGAGTTATGATGTAGCCGCAGTAGATTCCGAGTTAGATTCCGAGTTATGATGTAGGCGCAGTAGATTCCGAGTTAGATTCCGAGTTATGATGTAGGCGCAGTAGATTCCGAGTTATGATGTAGGCGCAGTAGATTCCAGGTTAGAATCCGATTTATGATGTAGGCGCAGTAGATTCCGAGTTAGATTCCGAGTTATGATGTAGGCGCAGTAGATTCCGAGTTAGATTCCGAGTTATGATGTAGGCGCAGTAGATTCCGAGTTAGATTCCGAGTTATGATGTAGGCGCAGTAGATTCCGAGTTAGATTCCGAGTTATGATGTAGGCGCAGTAGATTCCGGGTTAGAATCCGAGTTATGATGTAGGCGCAGTAGATTCCGAGTTATGATGTAGGCGCAGTAGATTCCGAGTTAGATTCCGAGGTATGATGTAGGCGCAGTAGATTCCGAGTTATGATGTGGGCGCAGTACATTCCGAGTTAGATTCCGAGTTATGATGTAGGCGCAGTAGATTCCGAGTTATGATGTAGGCGCAGTAGATTCCGAGTTAGATTCCGAGTTATGATGTAGGCGCAGTAGATTCCGAGTTAGATTCCGAGTTATGATGTAGGCGCAGTAGATTCCGAGTTATGATGTAGGCGCAGTAGATTCCGAGTTAGATTCCGAGTTATGATGTAGGCGCAGTAGATTCCGAGTTAGATTCCGAGTTATGATGTAGGCGCAGTAGATTCCGAGTTCGATTCCGAGTTATGATGTAGGCGATATAGATTCCGAGTTGGATTTCGAGTTATGATGTAGGCGCAGTAGATTCCGAGTTATGATGTAGGCGCAATAGATTCCGAGTTATGATGTAGGCGCAGTAGATTCCGAGTTATGATGTAGGCGCAGTAGATTCCGAGTTATGATGTAGGCACAGTAAATAACGAGTTATGATGTAGGCGCAGTAGATTCCGAGTTATGATGTAGGCGCAGTAGATTCCGAGTTAGATTCCGAGTTATGATGTAGGCGCAGTAGATTCCAAGTTATGATGTAGGCGCAGTAGATTCCAAGTTAGATTGCGAGTTATGATGTAGGCGCAGTAAATAACGAGTTATGATGTAGGCGCAGTAGATTCCGAGTTATGATGTAGGCGCAGTAGATTCCGAGTTAGATTCCGAGTTATGATGTAGGCGCAGTAGATTCCGAGTTAAATTCCGAGTTATGATGTAGGCGCAGTAGATTCCGAGTTAGATTTCGAGTTATGATGTAGGCGCAGTAGATTCCGAGTTATGATGTAGGCGCAGTAGATTCCGAGTTATGATGTAGGCGCAGTAGATTCCGAGTTATGATGTAGGCGCAGTAGATTCCGAGTTATGATGTAGGCGCAGTAGATTCCGAGTTAGATTCCGAGTTATGATGTAGGCTCAGTAGATTCCGAGTTAGATTCTGAGTTATGATGTAGGCGCAGTAGATTCCGAGTTATGATGTAGGCGCAGTAGATTCCGAGTTAGATTCCGAGTTATGATGTAGGCGCAGTAGATTCCGAGTTATGATGTAGGCGCAGTAGATTCCGAGTTAGATTCCGAGATATGATGTAGGCGCACTAGATTCCGAGTTAGATTCCGAGTTATGATGTAGGCGCAGTAGATTCCGAGTTATGATGTAGGCGCAGTAGATTAAGAGTTAGATTCCGAGTTATGATGTAGGCGCAGTAGATTCCGAGTTATGATGTAGGCGCAGTAGATTCCGAGTTAGATTCCGAGTTATGATGTAGGCGCAGTAGATTCCGAGTTATGATGTAGGCGCAGTAGATTCCGAGTTAGATTCCGAGTTATGATGTAGGCGCAGTAGATTCCGAGTTAGATTCCGAGTTATGATGTAGGCGCAGTAGATTCCGAGTTCGATTCCGAGTTATGATGTAGGCGCAGTAGATTCCGAGTTGTGATGTAGGCGCAGTAGATTCCGAGTTATGATGTAGGCGCAGTAGATTCCGAGTTAGATTCCGAGTTATGATGTAGGCACAGTAAATAACGAGTTATGATGTAGGCGCAGTAGATTCCGAGTTATGATGTAGGCGCAGTAGATTCCGAGTTAGATTCCGAGTTATGATGTAGGCGCAGTAGATTCCGAGTTATGATGTAGGCGCAGTAGATTCCAAGTTAGATTCTGAGTTATGATGTAGGCGCAGTAAATAACGAGTTATGATGTAGGCGCAGTAGATTCCGAGTTATGATGTAGGCGCAGTAGATTCCGAGTTAGATTCCGAGTTATGATGAAGGCGCAGTAGATTCCGCGTTAAATTCCGAGTTATGATGTAGGCGCAGTAGATTCCGAGTTAGATTTCGAGTTATGATGTAGGCGCTGTAGATTCCGAGTTATGATGTAGGCGCAGTAGATTCCGAGTTATGATGTAGGCGCAGTAGATTCCGAGTTATGATGTAGGTGCAGTAGATTCCGAGTTATGATGTAGGCACAGTAGATTCCGAGTTATGATGTAGGCGCAGTAGATTCCGAGTTAGATTCCGAGTTATGATGTAGGCACAGTAGATTCCGAGTTATGATGTAGGCGCAGTAGATTCCAAGTTATGATGTAGGCGCAGTAGATTCCGAGTTAGATTCCGAGTTATGATGTAGGCGCAGTAGATTCCGAGTTATGATGTAGGCGCAGTAGCTTCCGAGTGAGATTCCGAGTTATGATGTAGGCGCAGTAGATTCCGAGTTGTGATGTAGGCGCAGTAGATTCCGAGTTATGATGTAGGCGCAGTAGATTCCGAGTTAGATTCCGAGTTATGATGTAGGCGCAGTAGATTCCGAGTTAGATTCCGAGTTATGATGTAGGCACAGTAGATTCCGAGTTATGATGTAGGCGCAGTAGATTCCGAGTTATGATGTAGGCGCAGTAGATTCCGGGTTAGAATCCGAGTTATGATGTAGGCGCAGTAGATTCCGAGTTAGATTCCGAGTTATGATGTAGGCGCAGTAGATTCCGAGTTAGATTCCGAGTTATGATGTAGGCGCAGTAGATTCCGAGTTAGATTCCGAGTTATGATGTAGGCGCAGTAGATTCCGAGTTAGATTCCGAGTTATGATGTAGGCGCAGTAGATTCCGGGTTAGAATCCGAGTTATGATGTAGGCGCAGTAGATTCCGAGTTATGATGTAGGCGCAGTAGATTCCGAGTTAGATTCCGAGTTATGATGTAGGCGCAGTCGATTCCGAGTTAGATTCCGAGTTATGATGTAGGCGCAGTAGATTCCGAGTTAGATTCCGAGTTATGATGTAGGCGCAGTAGATTCCGAGTTATGATGTAGGCGCAGTAGATTCCGAGTTAGATTCCGAGTTATGATGTAGGCGCAGTAGATTCCGAGTTAGATTCCGAGTTATGATGTAGGCGCAGTAGATTCCGGGTTAGAATCCGAGTTATGATGTAGGCGCAGTAGATTCCGAGTTATGATGAAGGCGCAGTAGATTCCGAGTTAGATTCCGAGTTATGATGTAGGCGCAGTCGATTCCGAGTTAGATTCCGAGTTATGATGTAGGCGCAGTAGATTCCGAGTTAGATTCCGAGTTATGATGTAGGCGCAGTAGATTCCGAGTTATGATGTAGGCGCAGTAGATTCCGAGTTAGATTCCGAGTTATGATGTAGGCGCAGAAGATTCTGAGTTAGATTCCAAGTTATGATGTAGGCGCAGTAGATTCCGAGTTATGATGTAGGCGCAGTAGATTCCGAGTTAGATTCCGAGTTATGATGTAGGCGCAGTAGATTCCGAGTTATGATGTAGGCGCAGTAGATTCCGAGTTAGGTTCCGAGTTATGATGTAGGCGCAGTAGATTCTGAGTTAGATTCCGAGTTATGATGTAGGCGCACTAGATTCCGAGTTAGAATCCGAGTTATGATGTAGGCGCAGTAGATTCCGAGTTATGATGTAGGCGCAGTAGATTCCGAGTTAGATTCCGAGTTATGATGTAGGCGCAGTAGATTCCGAGTTAGATTCCGAGTTATGATGTAGGCGCAGTAGATTCCGAGTTAGATTCCGAGTTATGATGTAGGCGCAGTAGATTCCGAGTTATGATGTAGGCGCAGTAGATTCCGAGTTATGATGTAGGCGCAGTAGATTCCGGGTTAGATTCCGAGTTATGATGTAGGCGCAGTAGATTCCGAGTTATGATGTAGGCGCAGTAGATTCAGGGTTAGGTTCCGAGTTATGATGTAGGCGCAGTAGATTCCGAGTTAGATTCCGAGTTATGATGTAGGCGCAGTAGATTCCGAGTTATGATCTAGGCGCAGTAGATTCCGAGTTAGATTCCGAGTTATGATGTAGGCGCAGTAGATTCTGAGTTAGATTCCGAGTTATGATGTAGGCGCAGTAGATTCCGAGTTAGATTCCGAGTTATGATGTAGGCGCAGTAGATTCCGAGTTAGATTCCGAGTTATGATGTAGGCGCAGTAGATTCCGAGTTCGATTCCGAGTTATGATGTAGGCGCAGTAGATTCCGAGTTATGATGTAGGCGCAGTAGATTCCGAGTTAGATTCCGAGTTATGATGTAGGCGCAGTAGATTCCGAGTTAGATTCCGAGTTATGATGTAGGCGCAGTAGATTCCGAGTTAGATTCCGAGTTATGATGTAGGCGCAGTAGATTCCGAGTTATGATGTAGGCGCAGTAGATTCCGAGTTATGATGTAGGCGCAGTAGATTCCGAGTTAGATTCCGAGTTATGATGTAGGCGCAGTAGATTCCGAGTTAGATTCCGAGTTATGATGTAGGCGCAGTAGATTCCGAGTTATGATGTAGGCGCAGTAGATTCCGAGTTATGATGTAGGCGCAGTAGATTCCGGGTTAGAATCCGAGTTATGATGTAGGCGCAGTAGATTCCGAGTTAGATTCCGAGTTATGATGTAGGCGCAGTAGATTCCGAGTTAGATTCCGAGTTATGATGTAGGCGCAGTAGATTCCGAGTTAGATTCCGAGTTATGATGTAGGCGCAGTAGATTCCGAGTTAGATTCCGAGTTATGATGTAGGCGCAGTAGATTCCGGGTTAGAATCCGAGTTATGATGTAGGCGCAGTAGATTCCGAGTTATGATGTAGGCGCAGTAGATTCCGAGTTAGATTCCGAGTTTTGATGTAGGCGCAGTCGATTCCGAGTTAGATTCCGAGTTATGATGTAGGCGCAGTAGATTCCGAGTTAGATTCCGAGTTATGATGTAGGCGCAGTAGATTCCGAGTTATGATGTAGGCGCAGTAGATTCCGAGTTAGATTCCGAGTTATGATGTAGGCGCAGTAGATTCTGAGTTAGATTCCAAGTTATGATGTAGGCGCAGTAGATTCCGAGTTATGATGTAGACGCAGTAGATTCCGAGTTAGATTCCGAGTTATGATGTAGGCGCAGTAGATTCCGAGTTATGATGTAGGTGCAGTAGATTCCGAGTTAGATTCCGAGTTATGATGTAGGCGCAGTAGATTCTGAGTTAGATTCCGAGTTATGATGTAGGCGCACTAGATTCCGAGTTAGAATCCGAGTTATGATGTAGGCGCAGTAGATTCCGAGTTATGATGTAGGCGCAGTAGATTCCGAGTTAGATTCCGAGTTGTGATGTAGGCGCAGTAGATTCCGAGTTAGATTCCGAGTTATGATGCAGGCGCAGTAGATTCCGAGTTAGATTCCGAGTTGTGATGTAGGCACTGTAGATTCCGAGGTAGATTCCGAGTTATGATGTAGGCGCAGTAGATTCCGAGTTATGATGTAGGCGCAGTAGATTCCGAGTTATGATGTAGGCGCAGTAGATTCCGAGTTAGATTCCGAGTTATGATGTAGGCGCAGTAGATTCCGAGTTATGATGTAGGCGCAGTAGATTCCAAGTTATGATGTAGGCGCAGTAGATTCCGAGTTATGATGTAGGCGCAGTAGATTCCGAGTTAGATTCCGAGTTATGATGTAGGCGCAGTAGATTCCGAGTTAGATTCCGAGTTATGATGTAGGTACAGTAGATTCCCAGTTATGATGTAGGCGCAATAGATTCCGAGTTATGATGTAGGCGCAGTAGATTCCGAGTTAGATTCCGAGTTATGATGTAGGCGCAGTAGATTCCGAGTTATGATGTAGGCGATATAGATTCCGAGTTAGATTTCGAGTTATGATGTAGGCGCAGTAGATTCCGAGTTAGATTCTGAGTTATGATGTAGGCGCAGTAGATTCCGAGTTAGATTCCGAGTTATGATGTAGGCGCAGTAGATTCCGAGTTATGATGTAGGCGCAGTAGATTCCGAGTTATGATGTAGGCGCAGAAGATTCCGAGTTAGATTCCGAGTTATGATGTAGGCGCAGTAGATTCCGAGTTATGATGTAGGCGCAGTAGATTCCGAGTTAGATTCCGAGTTATGATGTAGGCACAGTAGATTCCGAGTTATGATGTAGGCGCAGTAGCTTCCGAGTGAGATTCCGAGTTATGATGTAGGCGCAGTAGATTCCGAGTTATGATGTAGGCGCAGTAGATTCCGAGTTATGATGTAGGCGCAGTAGATTCCGAGTTAGATTCCGAGTTATGATGTAGGCGCAGTAGATTCCGAGTTAGATTCCGAGTTATGATGTAGGCGCAGTAGATTCCGAGTTATGATGTAGGCGCAGTAGATTCCAGGTTAGAATCCGAGTTATGATGTAGGCGCAGTAGATTCCGAGTTAGATTCCGAGTTATGATGTAGGCGCAGTAGATTCCGAGTTAGATTCCGAGTTATGATGTAGGCGCAGTAGATTCCGAGTTAGATTCCGAGTTATGATGTAGGCGCAGTAGATTCCGAGTTAGATTCCGAGTTATGATGTAGGCGCAGTAGATTCCGGGTTAGAATCCGAGTTATGATGTAGGCGCAGTAGATTCCGAGTTATGATGTAGGCGCAGTAGATTCCGAGTTAGATTCCGAGGTATGATGTAGGCGCAGTAGATTCCGAGTTATGATGTAGGCGCAGTACATTCCGAGTTAGATTCCGAGTTATGATGTAGGCGCAGTAGATTCCGAGTTATGATGTAGGCGCAGTAGATTCCGAGTTAGATTCCGAGTTATGATGTAGGCGCAGTAGATTCCGAGTTAGATTCCGAGTTATGATGTAGGCGCAGTAGATTCCGAGTTATGATGTAGGCGCAGTAGATTCCGAGTTAGATTCCGAGTTATGATGTAGGCGCAGTAGATTCCGAGTTAGATTCCGAGTTATGATGTAGGCGCAGTAGATTCCGAGTTCGATTCCGAGTTATGATGTAGGCGATATAGATTCCGAGTTGCATTTCGAGTTATGATGTAGGCGCAGTAGATTCCGAGTTATGATGTAGGCGCAATAGATTCCGAGTTATGATGTAGGCGCAGTAGATTCCGAGTTATGATGTAGGCGCAGTAGATTCCGAGTTATGATGTAGGCACAGTAAATAACGAGTTATGATGTAGGCGCAGTAGATTCCGAGTTATGATGTAGGCGCAGTAGATTCCGAGTTAGATTCCGAGTTATGATGTAGGCGCAGTAGATTCCAAGTTATGATGTAGGCGCAGTAGATTCCAAGTTAGATTCCGAGTTATGATGTAGGCGCAGTAAATAACGAGTTATGATGTAGGCGCAGTAGATTCCGAGTTATGATGTAGGCGCAGTAGATTCCGAGTTAGATTCCGAGTTATGATGTAGGCGCAGTAGATTCCGAGTTAAATTCCGAGTTATGATGTAGGCGCAGTAGATTCCGAGTTAGATTTCGAGTTATGATGTAGGCGAAGTAGATTCCGAGTTATGATGTAGGCGCAGTAGATTCCGAGTTATGATGTAGGCGCAGTAGATTCCGAGTTATGATGTAGGTGCAGTAGATTCCGAGTTATGATGTAGGCACAGTAGATTCCGAGTTATGATGTAGGCGCAGTAGATTCCGAGTTAGATTCCGAGTTATGATGTAGGCACAGTAGATTCCGAGTTATGATGTAGGCGCAGTAGATTCCGAGTTATGATGTAGGCGCAGTAGATTCCAAGTTATGATGTAGGCGCAGTAGATTCCGAGTTAGATTCCGAGTTATGATGTAGGCGCAGTAGATTCCGAGTTTGATTCCGAGTTATGATGTAGGCACAGTAAATAACGAGTTATGATGTAGGCGCAGTAGATTCCGAGTTATGATGTAGGCGCAGTAGATTCCGAGTTAGATTCCGAGTTATGATGTAGGCGCAGTAGATTCCAAGTTATGATGTAGGCGCAGTAGATTCCAAGTTAGATTCCGAGTTATGATGTAGGCGCAGTAGATTCCGAGTTATGATGTAGGCGCAGTAGATTCCGAGTTATGATGTAGGCGCAGTAGATTCCGAGTTATGATGTAGGTGCAGTAGATTCCGAGTTATGATGTAGGCACAGTAGATTCCGAGTTATGATGTAGGTGCAGTAGATTCCGAGTTAGATTCCGAGTTATGATGTAGGCACAGTAGATTCCGAGTTATGATGTAGGCGCAGTAGATTCCGAGTTATGATGTAGGCGCAGTAGATTCCGAGTTATGATGTAGGCGCAGTAGATTCCGAGTTAGATTCCGAGTTATGATGTAGGCGCAGTAGATTCCGAGTTATGATGTAGGCGATATAGATTCCGAGTTAGATTTCGAGTTATGATGTAGGCACAGTAGATTCCGAATTAGATTCCGAGTTATGATGTAGGTGCATTAGATTCCGAGTTATGATGTAGGCGCAGTAGATTCCGAGTTATGATGTAGGCGCAGTAGATTCCGGGTTAGATTCCGAGTTGTGATGTAGGCGCAGTAGATTCCGAGTTAGATTCCGAGTTATGATGTAGGCGCAGTAGATTCCGAGTTAGATTCCGAGTTATGATGTAGGCGCAGTAGATTCCGAGTTAGATTCCGAGTTATGATGTAGGCGCAGTAGATTCCGGGTTAGAATCCGAGTTATGATGTAGGCGCAGTAGATTCCGAGTTATGATGTAGGCGCAGTAGATTCCGAGTTAGATTCCGAGGTATGATGTAGGCGCAGTAGATTCCGAGTTATGATGTAGGCGCAGTACATTCCGAGTTAGATTCCGAGTTATGATGTAGGCGCAGTAGATTCCGAGTTATGATGTAGGCGCAGTAGATTCCGAGTTAGATTCCGAGTTATGATGTAGGCGCAGTAGATTCCGAGTTAGATTCCGAGTTATGATGTAGGCGCAGTAGATTCCGAGTTATGATGTAGGCGCAGTAGATTCCGAGTTAGATTCCGAGTTATGATGTAGGCGCAGTAGATTCCGAGTTAGATTCCGAGTTATGATGTAGGCGCAGTAGATTCCGAGTTCGATTCCGAGTTATGATGTAGGCGATATAGATTCCGAGTTGGATTTCGAGTTATGATGTAGGCGCAGTAGATTCCGAGTTATGATGTAGGCGCAATAGATTCCGAGTTATGATGTAGGCGCAGTAGATTCCGAGTTATGATGTAGGCGCAGTAGATTCCGAGTTATGATGTAGGCACAGTAAATAACGAGTTATGATGTAGGCGCAGTAGATTCCGAGTTATGATGTAGGCGCAGTAGATTCCGAGTTAGATTCCGAGTTATGATGTAGGCGCAGTAGATTCCAAGTTATGATGTAGGCGCAGTAGATTCCAAGTTAGATTCCGAGTTATGATGTAGGCGCAGTAAATAACGAGTTATGATGTAGGCGCAGTAGATTCCGAGTTATGATGTAGGCGCAGTAGATTCCGAGTTAGATTCCGAGTTATGATGTAGGCGCAGTAGATTCCGAGTTAAATTCCGAGTTATGATGTAGGCGCAGTAGATTCCGAGTTAGATTTCGAGTTATGATGTAGGCGCAGTAGATTCCGAGTTATGATGTAGGCGCAGTAGATTCCGAGTTATGATGTAGGCGCAGTAGATTCCGAGTTATGATGTAGGTGCAGTAGATTCCGAGTTATGATGTAGGCGCAGTAGATTCCGAGTTATGATGTAGGCGCAGTAGATTCCGAGTTAGATTCCGAGTTATGATGTAGGCACAGTAGATTCCGAGTTATGATGTAGGCGCAGTAGATTCCGAGTTATGATGTAGGCGCAGTAGATTCCAAGTTATGATGTAGGCGCAGTAGATTCCGAGTTAGATTCCGAGTTATGATGTAGGCGCAGTAGATTCCGAGTTTGATTCCGAGTTATGATGTAGGCACAGTAAATAACGAGTTATGATGTAGGCGCAGTAGATTCCGAGTTATGATGTAGGCGCAGTAGATTCCGAGTTAGATTCCGAGTTATGATGTAGGCGCAGTAGATTCCAAGTTATGATGTAGGCGCAGTAGATTCCAAGTTAGATTCCGAGTTATGATGTAGGCGCAGTAAATAACGAGTTATGATGTAGGCGCAGTAGATTCCGAGTTATGATGTAGGCGCAGTAGATTCCGAGTTATGATGTAGGCGCAGTAGATTCCGAGTTATGATGTAGGTGCAGTAGATTCCGAGTTATGATGTAGGCACAGTAGATTCCGAGTTATGATGTAGGTGCAGTAGATTCCGAGTTAGATTCCGAGTTATGATGTAGGCACAGTAGATTCCGAGTTATGATGTAGGCGCAGTAGATTCCGAGTTATGATGTAGGCGCAGTAGATTCCGAGTTATGATGTAGGCGCAGTAGATTCCGAGTTAGATTCCGAGTTATGATGTAGGCGCAGTAGATTCCGAGTTATGATGTAGGCGATATAGATTCCGAGTAAGATTTCGAGTTATGATGTAGGCACAGTAGATTCCGAATTAGATTCCGAGTTATGATGTAGGTGCATTAGATTCCGAGTTATGATGTAGGCGCAGTAGATTCCGAGTTATGATGTAGGCGCAGTAGATTCCGGGTTAGATTCCGAGTTGTGATGTAGGCGCAGTAGATTCCGAGTTAGATTCCGAGTTATGATGTAGGTGCTGTAGATTCCGAGTTATGATGTAGGCGCAGTAGATTCCGAGTTATGATGTAGGCGCAGTAGATTCCGAGTTAGATTCCGAGTTATGATGTAGGCGCAGTAGATTCCGAGTTAGATTCCGAGTTATGATGTAGGCGCACTAGATTCTGGGTTAGATTCCGAGTTATGATGTAGGCGCAGTAGATTCCGAGTTATGATGTAGGCGCAGTAGATTCCGAGTTAGATTCCGAGTTATGATGTAGGCGCAGTAGATTCCGAGTTAGATTCCGAGTTATGATGTAGGCGCAGTAGATTCCGAGTTATGATGTAGGCGCAGTAGTTTCCGAGTTTTGATGTAGGCGCAGTAGATTCCGAGTTAGATTCCGAGTTATGATGTAGGCGCAGTAGATTCCGAGTTATGATGTAGGCGCAGTAGATTCCGAGTTAGATTCCGAGTTATGATGTAGGCGCAGTAGATTCCGAGTTATGATGTAGGCGCAGTAGCTTCCGAGTGAGATTCCGAGTTATGATGTAGGCGCAGTAGATTCCGAGTTAGATTCCGAGTTATGATGTAGGTGCTGTAGATTCCGAGTTATCATGTAGGCCCAGTAGATTCCGAGTTATGATGTAGGCGCAGTAGATTCCGACTTAGATTCCGAGTTATGATGTAGGCGCAGTAGATTCCGAGTTAGATTCCGAGTTATGATGTAGGCGCAGTAGATTCCGAGTTATGATGTAGGCGCAGTAGATTCCGAGTTAGATTCCGAGTTATGATGTAGGCGCAGTAGATTCCGAGTTATGATGTAGGCGCAGTAGATTCCGAGTTAGATTCCGAGTTATGATGTAGGCTCAGTAGATTCCGAGTTAGATTCCGAGTTATGATGTAGGCGCAGTAGATTCCGAGTTATGATGTAGGCGCAGTAGATTCCGAGTTAGATTCCGAGTTATGATGTAGGCGCAGTAGATTCCGAGTTATGATGTAGGCGCAGTAGATTCCGAGTTAGATTCCGAGTTATGATGTAGGCGCAGTAGATTCCGAGTTATGATGTAGGCGCAGTGGATTCCGAGTTAGATTCCGAGTTATGATGTAGGCGCAGTAGATTCCGAGTTAGATTCCGAGTTATGATGTAGGCGCAGTAGATTCCGAGTTCGATTCCGAGTTATGATGTAGGCGCAGTAGATTCCGAGTTGTGATGTAGGCGCAGTAGATTCCGAGTTATGATGTAGGCGCAGTATATTCCGAGTTAGATTCCGAGTTATGATGTAGGCACAGTAAATAACGAGTTATGATGTAGGCGCAGTAGATTCCGAGTTATGATGTAGGCGCAGTAGATTCCGAGTTAGATTCCGAGTTATGATGTAGGCGCAGTAGATTCCAAGTTATGATGTAGGCGCAGTAGATTCCAAGTTAGATTCCGAGTTATGATGTAGGCGCAGTAAATAACGAGTTATGATGTAGGCGCAGTAGATTCCGAGTTATGATGTAGGCGCAGTAGATTCCGAGTTAGATTCCGAGTTATGATGTAGGCGCAGTAGATTCCGAGTTAAATTCCGAGTTATGATGTAGACGCAGTAGATTCCGAGTTAGATTTCGAGTTATGATGTAGGCGCAGTAGATTCCGAGTTATGATGTAGGCGCAGTAGATTCCGAGTTATGATGTAGGCGCAGTAGATTCCGAGTTATGATGTAGGTGCAGTAGATTCCGAGTTATGATGTAGGCACAGTAGATTCCGAGTTATGATGTAGGCGCAGTAGATTCCGAGTTAGATTCCGAGTTATGATGTAGGCGCAGTAGATTCCGAGTTATGATGTAGGCGCAGTAGATTCCGAGTTATGATGTAGGCGCAGTAGATTCCAAGTTATGATGTAGGCGCAGTAGATTCCGAGTTAGATTCCGAGTTATGATGTAGGCGCAGTAGATTCCGAGTTATGATGTAGGCGCAGTAGATTCCAAGTTATGATGTAGGCGCAGTAGATTCCGAGTTAGATTCCGAGTTATGATGTAGGCGCAGTAGATTCCGAGTTATGATGTAGGCGCAGTAGCTTCCGAGTGAGATTCCGAGTTATGATGTAGGCGCAGTAGATTCCGAGTTATGATGTAGGCGCAGTAGATTCCGAGTTATGATGTAGGCACAGTAGATTCCGAGTTAGATTCCGAGTTATGATGTAGGCGCAGTAGATTCCGAGTTAGATTCCGAGTTATGATGTAGGCGCAGTAGATTCCGAGTTATGATGTAGGCGCAGTAGATTCTGAGTTATGATGTATTCGCAGTAGATTCCGGGTTAGAATCCGAGTTATGATGTAGGCGCAGTAGATTCCGAGTTAGATTCCGAGTTATGATGTAGGCGCAGTAGATTCCGAGTTAGATTCCGAGTTATGATGTAGGCGCAGTAGATTCCGAGTTAGATTCCGAGTTATGATGTAGGCGCAGTAGATTCCGAGTTAGATTCCGAGTTATGATGTAGGCGCAGTAGATTCCGAGTTAGATTCCGAGTTATGATGTAGGCGCAGTAGATTCCGAGTTATGATGTAGGCGCAGTAGATTCCGAGTAAGATTCCGAGTTATGATGTAGGCGCAGAAGATTCCGAGTTATGATGTAGGCGCAGTCGATTCCGAGTTAGATTCCGAGTTATGATGTAGGCGCAGTAGATTCCGAGTTAGATTCCGAGTTATGATGTAGGCGCAGTAGATTCCAAGTAATGATGTAGGCGCAGTAGATTCCGAGTTAGATTCCGAGTTATGATGTAGGCGCAGTAGATTCTGAGTTAGATTCCGAGTTATGATGTAGGCGCAGTAGATTCCGAGTTATGATGTAGGCGCAGTAGATTCCGAGTTAGATTCCGAGTTATGATGTAGGCGCAGTAGATTCCGAGTTATGATGTAGGTGCAGTAGATTCCGAGTTAGATTCCGAGTTATGATGTAGGCGCAGTAGATTCCGAGTTAGATTCCGAGTTATGATGTAGGCGCACTAGATTCCGAGTTAGAATCCGAGTTATGATGTAGGCGCAGTAGATTCCGAGTTATGATGTAGGCGCAGTAGATTCCGAGTTAGATTCCGAGTTATGATGTAGGCGCAGTAGATTCCGAGTTAGATTCCGAGTTATGATGTAGGCGCAGTAGATTCCGGGTTAGATTCCGAGTTATGATGTAGGCGCAGTAGATTCCGAGTTATGATGTAGGCGCAGTAGATTCAGGGTTAGATTCCGAGTTATGATGTAGGCGCAGTAGATTCCGAGTTAGATTCCGAGTTATGATGTAGGCGCAGTAGATTCCGAGTTATGATGTAGGCGCAGTAGATTCCGAGTTATGATGTAGGCGCAGTAGATTCCGAGTTAGATTCCGAGTTATGATGTAGGCGCAGTAGATTCCGAGTTAGATTCCGAGTTATGATGTAGGCGCAGTAGATTCCGAGTTAGATTCCGAGTTATGATGTAGGCGCAGTAGATTCCGAGTTAGATTCCGAGTTATGATGTAGGCGCAGTAGATTCCGAGTTAGATTCCGAGTTATGATGTAGGCGCAGTAGATTCCGAGTTATGATGTAGGTGCAGTAGATTCCGAGTTAGATTCCGAGTTATGATGTAGGCGCAGTAGATTCCGAGTTAGATTCCGAGTTATGATGTAGGCGCAGTAGATTCCGAGTTAGATTCCGAGTTATGATGTAGGCTCAGTAGATTCCGAGTTAGATTCCGAGTTATGATGTAGGCGCAGTAGATTCCGAGTTAGATTCCGAGTTATGATGTAGGCGCAGTAGATTCCGAGTTAGATTCCGAGTTATGATGTAGGCGCAGTAGATTCCGAGTTATGATGCAGGCGCAGTAGATTCCGAGTTAGATTCTGAGTTATGATGTAAGCGCAGTAGATTCCGAGTTATGATGTAGGCGCAGTAGATTCCGAGTTAGATTCCGAGTTATGATGTAGGCGCAGTAGATTCCGAGTTAGATTCCGAGTTATGATGTAGGCGCAGTAGATTCCGAGTTATGATGTAGGCGCAGTAGATTCCGAGTTAGATTCCGAGTTATGATGTAGGCGCAGTAGATTCTGAGTTAGATTCCGAGTTATGATGTAGGCGCAGTAGATTCCGAGTTATGATGTAGGCGCAGTAGATTCCGAGTTAGATTCCGAGTTATGATGTAGGCGCAGTAGATTCCGAGTTATGATGTAGGTGCAGTAGATTCCGAGTTAGATTCCGAGTTATGATGTAGGCGCAGTAGATTCCGAGTTAGATTCCGAGTTATGATGTAGGCGCACTAGATTCCGAGTTAGAATCCGAGTTATGATGTAGGCGCAGTAGATTCCGAGTTATGATGTAGGCGCAGTAGATTCCGAGTTAGATTCCGAGTTATGATGTAGGCGCAGTAGATTCCGAGTTAGATTCCGAGTTATGATGTAGGCGCAGTAGATTCCGAGTTAGATTCCGAGTTATGATGTAGGCGCAGTAGATTCCGAGTTATGATGTAGGCGCAGTAGATTCCGAGTTATGATGTAGGCGCAGTAGATTCCGGGTTAGATTCCGAGTTATGATGTAGGCGCAGTAGATTCCGAGTTATGATGTAGGCGCAGTAGATTCAGGGTTAGATTCCGAGTTATGATGTAGGCGCAGTAGATTCCGAGTTAGATTCCGAGTTATGATGTAGGCGCAGTAGATTCCGAGTTATGATGTAGGCGCAGTAGATTCCGAGTTATGATGTAGGCGCAGTAGATTCCGAGTTAGATTCCGAGTTATGATGTAGGCGCAGTAGATTCCGAGTTAGATTCCGAGTTATGATGTAGGCGCAGTAGATTCCGAGTTATGATGTAGGCGCAGTAGATTCCGAGTTATGATGTAGGCGCAGTAGATTCCGAGTTAGATTCCGAGTTATGATGTAGGCGCAGTAGATTCCGAGTTCGGTTCCGAGTTATGATGTAGGCGCAGTAGATTCCGAGTTATGATGTAGGCGCAGTAGATTCCGAGTTAGATTCCGAGTTATGATGTAGGCGCAGTAGATTCCGAGTTCGATTCCGAGTTATGATGTAGGCGCACTAGATTCCGACTTAGATTCCGAGTTATGATGTAGGCGCAGTAGATTCCGAGTTATGATGTAGGCGCAGTAGATTCCGAGTTAGATTCCGAGTTATGATGTAGGCGCAGTAGATTCCGAGTTAGATTCCGAGTTATGATGTAGGCACAGTAGATTCTGAATTAGATTCCGAGTTATGATGTAGGTGCATTAGATTCCGAGTTATGATGTAGGCGCAGTAGATTCCGAGTTATGATGTAGGCGCAGTAGATTCCGGGTTAGATTCCGAGTTATGATGTAGGCGCAGTAGATTCCGAGTTAGATTCCGAGTTATGATGTAGGTGCTGTAGATTCCGAGTTATGATGTAGGCGCAGTAGATTCCGAGTTATTATGTAGGCGCAGTAGATTCCGATTTAGATTCCGAGTTATGATGTAGGCGCAGTAGATTCCGAGTTAGATTCCGAGTTATGATGTAGGCGCAGTAGATTCCGAGTTAGATTCCGAGTTATGATGTAGGCGCAGTAGATTCCGAGTTATGATGTAGGCGCAGTAGATTCCGAGTTAGATTCCGAGTTATGATGTAGGCGCAGTAGATTCCGAGTTATGATGTAGGCGCAGTAGATTCCGAGTTAGATTCCGAGTTATGATGTAGGCTCAGTAGATTCCGAGTTAGATTCTGAGTTATGATGTAGGCGCAGTAGATTCCGAGTTATGATGTAGGCGCAGTAGATTCCGAGTTAGATTCCGAGTTATGATGTAGGCGCAGTAGATTCCGAGTTATGATGTAGGCGCAGTAGATTCCGAGTTAGATTCCGAGATATGATGTAGGCGCACTAGATTCCGAGTTAGAATCCGAGTTATGATGTAGGCGCAGTAGATTCCGAGTTATGATGTAGGCGCAGTAGATTAAGAGTTAGATTCCGAGTTATGATGTAGGCGCAGTAGATTCCGAGTTATGATGTAGGCGCAGTAGATTCCGAGTTAGATTCCGAGTTATGATGTAGGCGCAGTAGATTCCGAGTTATGATGTAGGCGCAGTAGATTCCGAGTTAGATTCCGAGTTATGATGTAGGCGCAGTAGATTCCGAGTTAGATTCCGAGTTATGATGTAGGCGCAGTAGATTCCGAGTTATGATGTAGGCGCAGTAGATTCCGAGTTAGATTCTGAGTTATGATGTAAGCGCAGTAGATTCCGAGTTATGATGTAGGCGCAGTAGATTCCGAGTTAGATTCCGAGTTATGATGTAGGCGCAGTAGATTCCGAGTTAGATTCCGAGTTATGATGTAGGCGCAGTAGATTCCGAGTTATGATGTAGGCGCAGTAGATTCCGAGTTAGATTCCGAGTTATGATGTAGGCGCAGTAGATTCTGAGTTAGATTCCGAGTTATGATGTAGGCGCAGTAGATTCCGAGTTATGATGTAGGCGCAGTAGATTCCGAGTTAGATTCCGAGTTATGATGTAGGCGCAGTAGATTCCGAGTTATGATGTAGGTGCAGTAGATTCCGAGTTAGATTTTGAGTTATGATGTAGGCGCAGTAGATTCCGAGTTAGATTCCGAGTTATGATGTAGGCGCACTAGATTCCGAGTTAGAATCCGAGTTATGATGTAGGCGCAGTAGATTCCGAGTTATGATGTAGGCGCAGTAGATTCCGAGTTATGATGTAGGCGCAGTAGATTCCGAGTTAGATTCCGAGTTATGATGTAGGCGCAGTAGATTCCGAGTTAGATTCCGAGTTATGATGTAGGCGCAGTAGATTCCGAGTTAGATTCCGAGTTATGATGTAGGCGCAGTAGATTCCGAGTTATGATGTAGGCGCAGTAGATTCCGAGTTATGATGTAGGCGCAGTAGATTCCGGGTTAGATTCCGAGTTATGATGTAGGCGCAGTAGATTCCGAGTTATGATGTAGGCGCAGTAGATTCAGGGTTAGATTCCGAGTTATGATGTAGGCGCAGTAGATTCCGAGTTAGATTCCGAGTTATGATGTAGGCGCAGTAGATTCCGAGTTATGATGTAGGCGCAGTAGATTCCGAGTTAGATTCCGAGTTATGATGTAGGCGCAGTAGATTCCGAGTTAGATTCCGAGTTATGATGTAGGCGCAGTAGATTCCGAGTTAGATTCCGAGTTATGATGTAGGCGCAGTAGATTCCGAGTTCGGTTCCGAGTTATGATGTAGGCGCAGTAGATTCCGAGTTATGATGTAGGCGCAGTAGATTCCGAGTTAGATTCCGAGTTATGATGTAGGCGCAGTAGATTCCGAGTTCGATTCCGAGTTATGATGTAGGCGCACTAGATTCCGACTTAGATTCCGAGTTATGATGTAGGCGCAGTAGATTCCGAGTTATGATGTAGGCGCAGTAGATTCCGAGTTAGATTCCGAGTTATGATGTAGGCGCAGTAGATTCCGAGTTAGATTCCGAGTTATGATGTAGGCACAGTAGATTCCGAATTAGATTCCGAGTTATGATGTAGGTGCATTAGATTCCGAGTTATGATGTAGGCGCAGTAGATTCCGAGTTATGATGTAGGCGCAGTAGATTCCGGGTTAGATTCCGAGTTATGATGTAGGCGCAGTAGATTCCGAGTTAGATTCCGAGTTATGATGTAGGTGCTGTAGATTCCGAGTTATGATGTAGGCGCAGTGGATTCCGAGTTATTATGTAGGCGCAGTAGATTCCGATTTAGATTCCGAGTTATGATGTAGGCGCAGTAGATTCCGAGTTAGATTCCGAGTTATGATGTAGGCGCAGTAGATTCCGAGTTAGATTCCGAGTTATGATGTAGGCGCAGTAGATTCCGAGTTATGATGTAGGCGCAGTAGATTCCGAGTTAGATTCCGAGTTATGATGTAGGCTCAGTAGATTCCGAGTTAGATTCTGAGTTATGATGTAGGCGCAGTAGATTCCGAGTTATGATATAGGCGCAGTAGATTCCGAGTAAGATTCCGAGTTATGATGTAGGCGCAGTAGATTCCGAGTTATGATGTAGGCGCAGTAGATTCCGAGTTAGATTCCGAGATATGATGTAGGCGCACTAGATTCCGAGTTAGAATCCGAGTTATGATGTAGGCGCAGTAGATTCCGAGTTATGGTGTAGGCGCAGTAGATTAAGAGTTAGATTCCGAGTTATGATGTAGGCGCAGTAGATTCCGAGTTATGATGTAGGCGCAGTAGATTCCGAGTTAGATTCCGAGTTATGATGTAGGCGCAGTAGATTCCGAGTTATGATGTAGGCGCAGTAGATTCCGAGTTAGATTCCGAGTTATGATGTAGGCGCAGTAGATTCCGAGTTAGATTCCGAGTTATGATGTAGGCGCAGTAGATTCCGAGTTAGATTCCGAGTTATGATGTAGGCGCAGTAGATTCCGAGTTGTGATGTAGGCGCAGTAGATTCCGAGTTATGATGTAGGCACAGTAGATTCCGAATTAGATTCCGAGTTATGATGTAGGTGCATTAGATTCCGAGTTATGATGTAGGCGCAGTAGATTCCGAGTTATGATGTAGGCGCAGTAGATTCCGAGTTATTATGTAGGCGCAGTAGATTCCGATTTAGATTCCGAGTTATGATGTAGGCGCAGTAGATTCCGAGTTAGATTCCGAGTTATGATGTAGGCGCAGTAGATTCCGAGTTAGATTCCGAGTTATGATGTAGGCGCAGTAGATTCCGAGTTATGATGTAGGCGCAGTAGATTCCGAGTTAGATTCCGAGTTATGATGTAGGCTCAGTAGATTCCGAGTTAGATTCTGAGTTATGATGTAGGCGCAGTAGATTCCGAGTTATGATGTAGGCGCAGTAGATTCCGAGTTAGATTCCGAGTTATGATGTAGGCGCAGTAGATTCCGAGTTATGATGTAGGCGCAGTAGATTCCGAGTTAGATTCCGAGATATGATGTAGGCGCACTAGATTCCGAGTTAGAATCCGAGTTATGATGTAGGCGCAGTAGATTCCGAGTTATGATGTAGGCGCAGTAGATTAAGAGTTAGATTCCGAGTTATGATGTAGGCGCAGTAGATTCCGAGTTATGATGTAGGCGCAGTAGATTCCGAGTTAGATTCCGAGTTATGATGTAGGCGCAGTAGATTCCGAGTTAGATTCCGAGTTATGATGTAGGCGCAGTAGATTCCGAGTTAGATTCCGAGTTATGATGTAGGCGCAGTAGATTCCGAGTTATGATGTAGGCGCAGTAGATTCCAAGTTAGATTCTGAGTTATGATGTAGGCGCAGTAAATAACGAGTTATGATGTAGGCGCAGTAGATTCCGAGTTATGATGTAGGCGCAGTAGATTCCGAGTTAGATTCCGAGTTATGATGAAGGCGCAGTAGATTCCGCGTTAAATTCCGAGTTATGATGTAGGCGCAGTAGATTCCGAGTTAGATTTCGAGTTATGATGTAGGCGCTGTAGATTCCGAGTTATGATGTAGGCGCAGTAGATTCCGAGTTATGATGTAGGTGCAGTAGATTCCGAGTTATGATGTAGGCACAGTAGATTCCGAGTTATGATGTAGGCGCAGTAGATTCCGAGTTAGATTCCGAGTTATGATGTAGGCACAGTAGATTCCGAGTTATGATGTAGGCGCAGTAGATTCCGAGTTATGATGTAGGCGCAGTAGATTCCAAGTTATGATGTAGGCGCAGTAGATTCCGAGTTAGATTCCGAGTTATGATGTAGGCGCAGTAGATTCCGAGTTATGATGTAGGCGCAGTAGCTTCCGAGTGAGATTCCGAGTTATGATGTAGGCGCAGTAGATTCCGAGTTGTGATGTAGGCGCAGTAGATTCCGAGTTATGATGTAGGCGCAGTAGATTCCGAGTTAGATTCCGAGTTATGATGTAGGCGCAGTAGATTCCGAGTTAGATTCCGAGTTATGATGTAGGCACAGTAGATTCCGAGTTATGATGTAGGCGCAGTAGATTCCGAGTTATGATGTAGGCGCAGTAGATTCCGGGTTAGAATCCGAGTTATGATGTAGGCGCAGTAGATTCCGAGTTAGATTCCGAGTTATGATGTAGGCGCAGTAGATTCCGAGTTAGATTCCGAGTTATGATGTAGGCGCAGTAGATTCCGAGTTAGATTCCGAGTTATGATGTAGGCGCAGTAGATTCCGAGTTAGATTCCGAGTTATGATGTAGGCGCAGTAGATTCCGGGTTAGAATCCGAGTTATGATGTAGGCGCAGTAGATTCCGAGTTATGATGTAGGCGCAGTAGATTCCGAGTTAGATTCCGAGTTATGATGTAGGCGCAGTCGATTCCGAGTTAGATTCCGAGTTATGATGTAGGCGCAGTAGATTCCGAGTTAGATTCCGAGTTATGATGTAGGCGCAGTAGATTCCGAGTTATGATATAGGCGCAGTAGATTCCGAGTAAGATTCCGAGTTATGATGTAGGCGCAGTAGATTCCGAGTTATGATGTAGGCGCAGTAGATTCCGAGTTAGATTCCGAGATATGATGTAGGCGCACTAGATTCCGAGTTAGAATCCGAGTTATGATGTAGGCGCAGTAGATTCCGAGTTATGGTGTAGGCGCAGTAGATTAAGAGTTAGATTCCGAGTTATGATGTAGGCGCAGTAGATTCCGAGTTATGATGTAGGCGCAGTAGATTCCGAGTTAGATTCCGAGTTATGATGTAGGCGCAGTAGATTCCGAGTTATGATGTAGGCGCAGTAGATTCCGAGTTAGATTCCGAGTTATGATGTAGGCGCAGTAGATTCCGAGTTAGATTCCGAGTTATGATGTAGGCGCAGTAGATTCCGAGTTAGATTCCGAGTTATGATGTAGGCGCAGTAGATTCCGAGTTGTGATGTAGGCGCAGTAGATTCCGAGTTATGATGTAGGCACAGTAGATTCCGAATTAGATTCCGAGTTATGATGTAGGTGCATTAGATTCCGAGTTATGATGTAGGCGCAGTAGATTCCGAGTTATGATGTAGGCGCAGTAGATTCCGAGTTATTATGTAGGCGCAGTAGATTCCGATTTAGATTCCGAGTTATGATGTAGGCGCAGTAGATTCCGAGTTAGATTCCGAGTTATGATGTAGGCGCAGTAGATTCCGAGTTAGATTCCGAGTTATGATGTAGGCGCAGTAGATTCCGAGTTATGATGTAGGCGCAGTAGATTCCGAGTTAGATTCCGAGTTATGATGTAGGCTCAGTAGATTCCGAGTTAGATTCTGAGTTATGATGTAGGCGCAGTAGATTCCGAGTTATGATGTAGGCGCAGTAGATTCCGAGTTAGATTCCGAGTTATGATGTAGGCGCAGTAGATTCCGAGTTATGATGTAGGCGCAGTAGATTCCGAGTTAGATTCCGAGATATGATGTAGGCGCACTAGATTCCGAGTTAGAATCCGAGTTATGATGTAGGCGCAGTAGATTCCGAGTTATGATGTAGGCGCAGTAGATTAAGAGTTAGATTCCGAGTTATGATGTAGGCGCAGTAGATTCCGAGTTATGATGTAGGCGCAGTAGATTCCGAGTTAGATTCCGAGTTATGATGTAGGCGCAGTAGATTCCGAGTTAGATTCCGAGTTATGATGTAGGCGCAGTAGATTCCGAGTTAGATTCCGAGTTATGATGTAGGCGCAGTAGATTCCGAGTTATGATGTAGGCGCAGTAGATTCCAAGTTAGATTCTGAGTTATGATGTAGGCGCAGTAAATAACGAGTTATGATGTAGGCGCAGTAGATTCCGAGTTATGATGTAGGCGCAGTAGATTCCGAGTTAGATTCCGAGTTATGATGAAGGCGCAGTAGATTCCGCGTTAAATTCCGAGTTATGATGTAGGCGCAGTAGATTCCGAGTTAGATTTCGAGTTATGATGTAGGCGCTGTAGATTCCGAGTTATGATGTAGGCGCAGTAGATTCCGAGTTATGATGTAGGTGCAGTAGATTCCGAGTTATGATGTAGGCACAGTAGATTCCGAGTTATGATGTAGGCGCAGTAGATTCCGAGTTAGATTCCGAGTTATGATGTAGGCACAGTAGATTCCGAGTTATGATGTAGGCGCAGTAGATTCCGAGTTATGATGTAGGCGCAGTAGATTCCAAGTTATGATGTAGGCGCAGTAGATTCCGAGTTAGATTCCGAGTTATGATGTAGGCGCAGTAGATTCCGAGTTATGATGTAGGCGCAGTAGCTTCCGAGTGAGATTCCGAGTTATGATGTAGGCGCAGTAGATTCCGAGTTGTGATGTAGGCGCAGTAGATTCCGAGTTATGATGTAGGCGCAGTAGATTCCGAGTTAGATTCCGAGTTATGATGTAGGCGCAGTAGATTCCGAGTTAGATTCCGAGTTATGATGTAGGCACAGTAGATTCCGAGTTATGATGTAGGCGCAGTAGATTCCGAGTTATGATGTAGGCGCAGTAGATTCCGGGTTAGAATCCGAGTTATGATGTAGGCGCAGTAGATTCCGAGTTAGATTCCGAGTTATGATGTAGGCGCAGTAGATTCCGAGTTAGATTCCGAGTTATGATGTAGGCGCAGTAGATTCCGAGTTAGATTCCGAGTTATGATGTAGGCGCAGTAGATTCCGAGTTAGATTCCGAGTTATGATGTAGGCGCAGTAGATTCCGGGTTAGAATCCGAGTTATGATGTAGGCGCAGTAGATTCCGAGTTATGATGTAGGCGCAGTAGATTCCGAGTTAGATTCCGAGTTATGATGTAGGCGCAGTCGATTCCGAGTTAGATTCCGAGTTATGATGTAGGCGCAGTAGATTCCGAGTTAGATTCCGAGTTATGATGTAGGCGCAGTAGATTCCGAGTTATGATGTAGGCGCAGTAGATTCCGAGTTAGATTCCGAGTTATGATGTAGGCGCAGTAGATTCCGAGTTAGATTCCGAGTTATGATGTAGGCGCAGTATATTCCGGGTTAGAATCCGAGTTATGATGTAGGCGCAGTAGATTCCGAGTTATGATGTAGGCGCAGTAGATTCCGAGTTAGATTCCGAGTTATGATGTAGGCGCAGTCGATTCCGAGTTAGATTCCGAGTTATGATGTAGGCGCAGTAGATTCCGAGTTAGATTCCGAGTTATGATGTAGGCGCAGTAGATTCCGAGTTATGATGTAGGCGCAGTAGATTCCGAGTTAGATTCCGAGTTATGATGTAGGCGCAGAAGATTCTGAGTTAGATTCCAAGTTATGATGTAGGCGCAGTAGATTCCGAGTTATGATGTAGGCGCAGTAGATTCCGAGTTAGGTTCCGAGTTATGATGTAGGCGCAGTAGATTCTGAGTTAGATTCCGAGTTATGATGTAGGCGCACTAGATTCCGAGTTAGAATCCGAGTTATGATGTAGGCGCAGTAGATTCCGAGTTATGATGTAGGCGCAGTAGATTCCGAGTTATGATGTAGGCGCAGTAGATTCCGAGTTAGATTCCGAGTTATGATGTAGGCGCAGTAGATTCCGAGTTAGATTCCGAGTTATGATGTAGGCGCAGTAGATTCCGAGTTATGATGTAGGCGCAGTAGATTCCGAGTTATGATGTAGGCGCAGTAGATTCCGGGTTAGATTCCGAGTTATGATGTAGGCGCAGTAGATTCCGAGTTATGATGTAGGCGCAGTAGATTCAGGGTTAGGTTCCGAGTTATGATGTAGGCGCAGTAGATTCCGAGTTAGATTCCGAGTTATGATGTAGGCGCAGTAGATTCCGAGTTATGATGTAGGCGCAGTAGATTCCGAGTTAGATTCCGAGTTATGATGTAGGCGCAGTAGATTCTGAGTTAGATTCCGAGTTATGATGTAGGCGCAGTAGATTCCGAGTTAGATTCCGAGTTATGATGTAGGCGCAGTAGATTCCGAGTTAGATTCCGAGTTATGATGTAGGCGCAGTAGATTCCGAGTTCGATTCCGAGTTATGATGTAGGCGCAGTAGATTCCGAGTTATGATGTAGGCGCAGTAGATTCCGAGTTAGATTCCGAGTTATGATGTAGGCGCAGTAGATTCCGAGTTAGATTCCGAGTTATGATGTAGGCGCAGTAGATTCCGAGTTAGATTCCGAGTTATGATGTAGGCGCAGTAGATTCCGAGTTATGATGTAGGCGCAGTAGATTCCGAGTTATGATGTAGGCGCAGTAGATTCCGAGTTAGATTCCGAGTTATGATGTAGGCGCAGTAGATTCCGAGTTAGATTCCGAGTTATGATGTAGGCGCAGTAGATTCCGAGTTATGATGTAGGCGCAGTAGATTCCGGGTTAGAATCCGAGTTATGATGTAGGCGCAGTAGATTCCGAGTTAGATTCCGAGTTATGATGTAGGCGCAGTAGATTCCGAGTTAGATTCCGAGTTATGATGTAGGCGCAGTAGATTCCGAGTTAGATTCCGAGTTATGATGTAGGCGCAGTAGATTCCGAGTTAGATTCCGAGTTATGATGTAGGCGCAGTAGATTCCGGGTTAGAATCCGAGTTATGATGTAGGCGCAGTAGATTCCGAGTTATGATGTAGGCGCAGTAGATTCCGAGTTAGATTCCGAGTTTTGATGTAGGCGCAGTCGATTCCGAGTTAGATTCCGAGTTATGATGTAGGCGCAGTAGATTCCGAGTTAGATTCCGAGTTATGATGTAGGCGCAGTAGATTCCGAGTTATGATGTAGGCGCAGTAGATTCCGAGTTAGATTCCGAGTTATGATGTAGGCGCAGTAGATTCTGAGTTAGATTCCAAGTTATGATGTAGGCGCAGTAGATTCCGAGTTATGATGTAGGCGCAGTAGATTCCGAGTTAGATTCCGAGTTATGATGTAGGCGCAGTAGATTCCGAGTTATGATGTAGGTGCAGTAGATTCCGAGTTAGATTCCGAGTTATGATGTAGGCGCAGTAGATTCTGAGTTAGATTCCGAGTTATGATGTAGGCGCACTAGATTCCGAGTTAGAATCCGAGTTATGATGTAGGCGCAGTAGATTCCGAGTTATGATGTAGGCGCAGTAGATTCCGAGTTAGATTCCGAGTTATGATGTAGGCGCAGTAGATTCCGAGTTAGATTCCGAGTTATGATGTAGGCGCAGTAGATTCCGAGTTAGATTCCGAGTTATGATGTAGGCGCAGTAGATTCCGAGTTATGATGTAGGCGCAGTAGATTCCGAGTTATGATGTAGGCGCAGTAGATTCCGGGTTAGATTCCGAGTTATGATGTAGGCGCAGTAGATTCCGAGTTATGATGTAGGCGCAGTAGATTCAGGGTTAGATTCCGAGTTATGATGTAGGCGCAGTAGATTCCGAGTTAGATTCCGAGTTGTGATGTAGGCGCAGTAGATTCCGAGTTAGATTCCGAGTTATGATGTAGGCGCAGTAGATTCCGAGTTATGATGTAGGCGCAGTAGATTCCGAGTTAGATTCCGAGTTATGATGTAGGCGCAGTAGATTCTGAGTTAGATTCCGAGTTATGATGTAGGGGCAGTAGATTCCGAGTTAGATTCCGAGTTATGATGTAGGCGCAGTAGATTCCGAGTTAGATTCCGAGTTATGATGTAGGCGCAGTAGATTCCGAGTTTTGATGTAGGCGCAGTAGATTCCGAGTTATGATGTAGGCGCAGTAGATTCCGGGTTAGAATCCGAGTTATGATGTAGGCGCAGTAGATTCCGAGTTAGATTCCGAGTTATGATGTAGGCGCAGTAGATTCCGAGTTAGATTCCGAGTTATGATGTAGGCGCAGTAGATTCCGAGTTAGATTCCGAGTTATGATGTAGTAGCAGTAGATTCCGGGTTAGAATCCGAGTTATGATGTAGGCGCAGTAGATTCCGAGTTATGATGTAGGCGCAGTAGATTCCGAGTTAGATTCCGAGTTATGATGTAGGCGCAGTCGATTCCGAGTTAGATTCCGAGTTATGATGTAGGCGCAGTAGATTCCGAGTTAGATTCCGAGTTATGATGTAGGCGCAGTAGATTCCGAGTTATGATGTAGGCGCAGTAGATTCCGAGTTAGATTCCGAGTTATGATGTAGGCGCAGTAGATTCTGAGTTAGATTCCAAGTTATGATGTAGGCGCAGTAGATTCCGAGTTATGATGTAGGCGCAGTAGATTCCGAGTTAGATTCCGAGTTATGATGTAGGCGCAGTAGATTCCGAGTTATGATGTAGGTGCAGTAGATTCCGAGTTAGATTCCGAGTTATGATGTAGGCGCAGTAGATTCTGAGTTAGATTCCGAGTTATGATGTAGGCGCACTAGATTCCGAGTTAGAATCCGAGTTATGATGTAGGCGCAGTAGATTCCGAGTTATGATGTAGGCGCAGTAGATTCCGAGTTATGATGTAGGCGCAGTAGATTCCGAGTTAGATTCCGAGTTATGATGTAGGCGCAGTAGATTCCGAGTTAGATTCCGAGTTATGATGTAGGCGCAGTAGATTCCGAGTTAGATTCCGAGTTATGATGTAGGCGCAGTAGATTCCGAGTTATGATGTAGGCGCAGTAGATTCCGAGTTATGATGTAGGCGCAGTAGATTCCGGGTTAGATTCCGAGTTATGATGTAGGCGCAGTAGATTCCGAGTTATGATGTAGGCGCAGTAGATTCAGGGTTAGATTCCGAGTTATGATGTAGGCGCAGTAGATTCCGAGTTAGATTCCGAGTTATGATGTAGGCGCAGTAGATTCCGAGTTATGATGTAGGCGCAGTAGATTCCGAGTTAGATTCCGAGTTATGATGTAGGCGCAGTAGATTCTGAGTTAGATTCCGAGTTATGATGTAGGCGCAGTAGATTCCGAGTTAGATTCCGAGTTATGATGTAGGCGCAGTAGATTCCGAGTTAGATTCCGAGTTATGATGTAGGCGCAGTAGATTCCGAGTTCGATTCCGAGTTATGACGTAGGCGCAGTAGATTCCGAGTTATGATGTAGGCGCAGTAGATTCCGAGTTAGATTCCGAGTTATGATGTAGGCGCAGTAGATTCCGAGTTCGATTCCGAGTTATGATGTAGGCGCACTAGATTCCGACTTAGATTCCGAGTTATTATGTAGGCGCAGTAGATTCCAAGTTATGATGTAGGCGCAGTAGATTCCGAGTTAGATTCCGAGTTATGATGTAGGCGCAGTAGATTCCGAGTTAGATTCCGAGTTATGATGTAGGCGCAGTAGATTCCGAGTTAGATTCCGAGTTATGATGTAGGCACAGTAGATTCCGAGTTATGATGTAGGCGCAGTAGATTCCGAGTTATGATGTAGGCGCAGTAGATTCCGAGTTAGATTCCAAGTTATGATGTAGGCGCAGTAGATTCCGAGTTATGATGTAGGCGCAGTAGATTCCGAGTTAGATTCCGAGTTATGATGTAGGCGCAGTAGATTCCGAGTTAGATTCCGAGTTATGAGGTAGGCGCAGTAGATTCCGAGTTATGATGTAGGCGCAGTAGATTCCAAGTTATGATGTAGGCGCAGTAGATTCCGAGTTATGATGTAGGCGCAGTAGATTCCGAGTTAGATTCCGAGTTATGATGTAGGCGCAGTAGTATCCGAGTTATGATGTAGGCGCAGTAGATTCCGAGTTATGATGTAGGCGCAGTAGATTCCGAGTTAGATTCCGAGTTATGATGTAGGCGCAGTAGATTCCGAGTTAGATTCCGAGTTATGAGGTAGGCGCAGTAGATTCCGAGTTAGAATCCGAGCTATGATGTAGGCGCAGTAGATTCCGAGTTATGATGTAGGCGCAGTAGATTCCGAGTTAGATTCCGAGTTATGATGTAGGCGCAGTAGATTCCGAGTTATGATGTAGGCGCAGTAGATTCCGAGTTAGATTCCAAGTTATGATGTAGGCGCAGTAGATTCCGAGTTATGATGTAGGCGCAGTAGATTCCGAGTTAGATTCCGAGTTATGATGTAGGCGCAGTAGATTCCGAGTTAGATTCCGAGTTATGATGTAGGCACAGTAGATTCCGAGTTATGATGTAGGCGCAATAGATTCCGAGTTACGATGTAGGCGCAGTAGATTCCGAGTTAGATTCCGAGTTATGATGTAGGCGCAGTAGATTCCGAGTTAGATTCCGAGTTATGATGTAGGCGCAGTAGATTCCGAGTTAGATTCCGAGTTATGATGTAGGCGCAGTAGATTCCGAGTTATGATGTAGGCGCAGTAGATTCCGAGTTAGATTCCGAGTTATGATGTAGGCACAGTAGATTCCGAGTTATGATGTAGGCGCAGTAGATTCCGAGTTAGATTCCGAGTTATGATGTAGGCGCAGTAGATTCCGAGTTAGATTCCGAGTTATGATGTAGGCGCAGTAGATTCCGAGTTAGATTCCGAGTTATGATGTAGGCGCAGTAGATTCCGAGTTATGATGTAGGCGCAGTAGATTCCGAGTTATGATGTAGGCGCAGTAGATTCCGGGTTAGATTCCGAGTTATGATGTAGGCGCAGTAGATTCCGAGTTATGATGTAGGCGCAGTAGATTCAGGGTTAGATTCCGAGTTATGATGTAGGCGCAGTAGATTCCGAGTTAGATTCCGAGTTATGATGTAGGCGCAGTAGATTCCGAGTTATGATGTAGGCGCAGTAGATTCCGAGTTAGATTCCGAGTTATGATGTAGGCGCAGTAGATTCCGAGTTAGATTCCGAGTTATGATGTAGGCGCAGTAGATTCCGAGTTAGATTCCGAGTTATGATGTAGGCGCAGTAGATTCCGAGTTAGATTCCGAGTTATGATGTAGGCGCAGTAGATTCCGAGTTCGATTCCGAGTTATGATGTAGGCGCAGTAGATTCCGAGTTATGATGTAGGCGCAGTAGATTCCGAGTTAGATTCCGAGTTATGATGTAGGCGCAGTAGATTCCGAGTTCGATTCCGAGTTATGATGTAGGCGCACTAGATTCCGACTTAGATTCCGAGTTATGATGTAGGCGCAGTAGATTCCGAGTTATGATGTAGGCGCAGTAGATTCCGAGTTAGATTCCGAGTTATGATGTAGGCGCAGTAGATTCCGAGTTAGATTCCGAGTTATGATGTAGGCGCAGTAGATTCCGAGTTAGATTCCGAGTTATGATGTAGGCACAGTAGATTCCGAGTTATGATGTAGGCGCAGTAGATTCCGAGTTATGATGTAGGCGCAGTAGATTCCGAGTTAGATTCCAAGTTATGATGTAGGCGCAGTAGATTCCGAGTTATGATGTAGGCGCAGTAGATTCCGAGTTAGATTCCGAGTTATGATGTAGGCGCAGTAGATTCCGAGTTATGATGTAGGCGCAGTAGCTTCCGAGTGAGATTCCGAGTTATGATGTAGGCGCAGTAGATTCCGAGTTATGATGTAGGCGCAGTAGATTCCGAGTTAGATTCCGAGTTATGATGTAGGCACAGTAGATTCCGAATTAGATTCCGAGCTATGATGTAGGTGCATTAGATTCCGAGTTATGATGTAGGCGCAGTAGATTCCGAGTTATGATGTAGGTGCAGTAGATTCCGGGTTAGATTCCGAGTTATGATGTTAGCGCAGTAGATTCCGAGTTAGATTCCGAGTTATGATGTAGGTGCTGTAGATTCCGAGTTATGATGTAGGCGCAGTAGATTCCGAGTTATGATGTAGGCGCAGTAGATTCCGAGTTAGATTCCGAGTTATGATGTAGGCGCAGTAGATTCCGAGTTAGATTCCGAGTTATGATGTAGGCGCAGTAGATTCCGAGTTAGATTCCAAGTTATGATGTAGGCGCAGTAGATTCCGAGTTAGATTCCGAGTTATGATGTAGGCGCAGTAGATTCCGAGTTATGATGTAGGCGCAGTAGATTCCGAGTTAGATTCCGAGTTATGATGTAGGCGCAGTAGATTCCGAGTTAGATTCCGAGTTATGATGTAGGCACAGTAGATTCCGAATTAGATTCCGAGTTATGATGTAGGTGCATTAGATTCCGAGTTATGATGTAGGCGCAGTAGATTCCGAGTTATGATGTAGGCGCAGTAGATTCCGGGTTAGATTCCGAGTTATGATGTAGGCGCAGTAGATTCCGAGTTAGATTCCGAGTTATGATGTAGGTGCTGTAGATTCCGAGTTATGATGTAGGCGCAGTAGATTCCGAGTTATGATGTAGGCGCTGTAGATTCCGAGTTAGATTCCGAGTTATGATGTAGGCGCAGTAGATTCCGAGTTAGATTCCGAGTTATGAGGTAGGCGCAGTAGATTCCGAGTTATGATGTAGGCGCAGTAGATTCCAAGTTATGATGTAGGCGCAGTAGATTCCGAGTTATGATGTAGGCGCAGTAGATTCCGAGTTAGATTCCGAGTTATGATGTAGGCGCAGTAGATTCCGAGTTATGATGTAGGCGCAGTAGATTCCGAGTTATGATGTAGGCGCAGTAGATTCCGAGTTAGATTCCGAGTTATGATGTAGGCGCAGTAGATTCCGAGTTAGATTCCGAGTTATGATGTAGGCGCAGTAGATTCCGAGTTAGAATCCGAGTTATGATGTAGGTGCAGTAGATTCCGAGTTATGATGTAGGCGCAGTAGATTCCGAGTTAGATTCCGAGTTATGATGTAGGCGCAGTAGATTCCGAGTTATGATGTAGGCGCAGTAGATTCCGAGTTTGATTCCAAGTTATGATGTAGGCGCAGTAGATTCCGAGTTATGATGTAGGCGCAGTAGATTCCGAGTTAGATTCCGAGTTATGATGTAGGCGCAGTAGATTCCGAGTTAGATTCCGAGTTATGATGTAGGCACAGTAGATTCCGAGTTATGATGTAGGCGCAATAGATTCCGAGTTACGATGTAGGCGCAGTAGATTCCGAGTTAGATTCCGAGTTATGATGTAGGCGCAGTAGATTCCGAGTTAGATTCCGAGTTATGATGTAGGCGCAGTAGATTCCGAGTTATGATGTAGGCGCAGTAGATTCCGAGTTAGATTCCGAGTTATGATGTAGGCGCAGTAGATTCCGAGTTATGATGTAGGCGCAGTAGATTCCGAGTTAGATTCCGAGTTATGATGTAGGCGCAGTAGATTCCGAGTTATGATGTAGGAGCAGTAGATTCCGAGTTAGAATCCGAGTTATGATGTAGGCGCAGTAGATTCCGAGTTAGATTCCGAGTTATGATGTAGGCGCAGTAGATTCCGAGTTATGATGTAGGTGCAGTAGATTCCGAGTTATGATGTAGGCGCAGTAGATTCCGAGGTAGATTCCGAGTTATGATGTAGGCGCAGTAGATTCCGAGTTATGATGTAGGCGCAGTAGATTCCGAGTTATGATGTAGGCGCAGTAGATTCCGAGTTATGATGTAGGCGCAGTAGATTCCGAGTTAGATTCCGAGTTATGATGTAGGCGCAGTAGATTCCGTGTTAGATTCCGAGTTATGATGTAGGCGCAGTAGATTCCGAGTTAGATTCCGAGTTATGATGTAGGCGCAGTAGATTCCGAGTAATGATGTAGGCGCAGTAGATTCCGAGTTATGATGTAGGCGCAGTAGATTCCAAGTTATGATGTAGGCGCAGTAGATTCCGAGTTAGATTCCGAGTTATGATGTAGGCGCAGTAGATTCCGAGTTATGATGTAGGCGCAGTAGATTCCGAGTTAGATTCCGAGTTATGATGTAGGCGCACTAGATTCCGAGTTATATTCCGAGTTATGATGTAGGTGCTTTAGATTCCGAGTTATGATGTAGGCGCAGTAGATTCCGAGTTATGATGTAGGCGCTGTAGATTCCGAGTTAGATTCCGAGTTATGATGTAGGCGCAGTAGATTCCGAGTTAGATTCCGAGTTATGAGGTAGGCGCAGTAGATTCCGAGTTATGATGTAGGCGCAGTAGATTCCAAGTTATGATGTAGGCGCAGTAGATTCCGAGTTATGATGTAGGCGCAGTAGATTCCGAGTTAGATTCCGAGTTATGATGTAGGCGCAGTAGATTCCGAGTTATGATGTAGGCGCAGTAGATTCCGAGTTATGATGTAGGCGCAGTAGATTCCGAGTTAGATTCCGAGTTATGATGTAGGCGCAGTAGATTCCGAGTTAGATTCCGAGTTATGATGTAGGCGCAGTAGATTCCGAGTTATGATGTAGGCGCAGTAGATTCCGAGTTATGATGTAGGCGCAGTAGATTCCGGGTTAGAATCCGAGTTATGATGTAGGCGCAGTAGATTCCGAGTTAGATTCCGAGTTATGATGTAGGCGCAGTAGATTCCGAGTTAGATTCCGAGTTATGATGTAGGCGCAGTAGATTCCGAGTTAGATTCCGAGTTATGATGTAGGCGCAGTAGATTCCGAGTTAGATTCCGAGTTATGATGTAGGCACAGTAGATTCCGAGTTATGATGTAGGCGCAGTAGATTCCGAGTTATGATGTAGGCGCAGTAGATTCCGAGTTAGATTCCAAGTTATGATGTAGGCGCAGTAGATTCCGAGTTATGATGTAGGCGCAGTAGATTCCGAGTTAGATTCCGAGTTATGATGTAGGCGCAGTAGATTCCGAGTTATGATGTAGGCGCAGTAGCTTCCGAGTGAGATTCCGAGTTATGATGTAGGCGCAGTAGATTCCGAGTTATGATGTAGGCGCAGTAGATTCCGAGTTAGATTCCGAGTTATGATGTAGGCACAGTAGATTCCGAATTAGATTCCGAGCTATGATGTAGGTGCATTAGATTCCGAGTTATGATGTAGGCGCAGTAGATTCCGAGTTATGATGTAGGTGCAGTAGATTCCGGGTTAGATTCCGAGTTATGATGTTAGCGCAGTAGATTCCGAGTTAGATTCCGAGTTATGATGTAGGTGCTGTAGATTCCGAGTTATGATGTAGGCGCAGTAGATTCCCAGTTATGATGTAGGCGCAGTAGATTCCGAGTTAGATTCCGAGTTATGATGTAGGCGCAGTAGATTCCGAGTTAGATTCCGAGTTATGATGTAGGCGCAGTAGATTCCGAGTTAGATTCCAAGTTATGATGTAGGCGCAGTAGATTCCGAGTTAGATTCCGAGTTATGATGTAGGCGCAGTAGATTCCGAGTTATGATGTAGGCGCAGTAGATTCCGAGTTAGATTCCGAGTTATGATGTAGGCGCAGTAGATTCCGAGTTAGATTCCGAGTTATGATGTAGGCACAGTAGATTCCGAATTAGATTCCGAGTTATGATGTAGGTGCATTAGATTCCGAGTTATGATGTAGGCGCAGTAGATTCCGAGTTATGATGTAGGCGCAGTAGATTCCGGGTTAGATTCCGAGTTATGATGTAGGCGCAGTAGATTCCGAGTTAGATTCCGAGTTATGATGTAGGTGCTGTAGATTCCGAGTTATGATGTAGGCGCAGTAGATTCCGAGTTATGATGTAGGCGCTGTAGATTCCGAGTTAGATTCCGAGTTATGATGTAGGCGCAGTAGATTCCGAGTTAGATTCCGAGTTATGAGGTAGGCGCAGTAGATTCCGAGTTATGATGTAGGCGCAGTAGATTCCAAGTTATGATGTAGGCGCAGTAGATTCCGAGTTATGATGTAGGCGCAGTAGATTCCGAGTTAGATTCCGAGTTATGATGTAGGCGCAGTAGATTCCGAGTTATGATGTAGGCGCAGTAGATTCCGAGTTATGATGTAGGCGCAGTAGATTCCGAGTTAGATTCCGAGTTATGATGTAGGCGCAGTAGATTCCGAGTTAGATTCCGAGTTATGATGTAGGCGCAGTAGATTCCGAGTTAGAATCCGAGTTATGATGTAGGTGCAGTAGATTCCGAGTTATGATGTAGGCGCAGTAGATTCCGAGTTAGATTCCGAGTTATGATGTAGGCGCAGTAGATTCCGAGTTATGATGTAGGCGCAGTAGATTCCGAGTTTGATTCCAAGTTATGATGTAGGCGCAGTAGATTCCGAGTTATGATGTAGGCGCAGTAGATTCCGAGTTAGATTCCGAGTTATGATGTAGGCGCAGTAGATTCCGAGTTAGATTCCGAGTTATGATGTAGGCACAGTAGATTCCGAGTTATGATGTAGGCGCAATAGATTCCGAGTTACGATGTAGGCGCAGTAGATTCCGAGTTAGATTCCGAGTTATGATGTAGGCGCAGTAGATTCCGAGTTAGATTCCGAGTTATGATGTAGGCGCAGTAGATTCCGAGTTATGATGTAGGCGCAGTAGATTCCGAGTTAGATTCCGAGTTATGATGTAGGCGCAGTAGATTCCGAGTTATGATGTAGGCGCAGTAGATTCCGAGTTAGATTCCGAGTTATGATGTAGGCGCAGTAGATTCCGAGTTATGATGTAGGCGCAGTAGATTCCGAGTTAGATTCCGAGTTATGATGTAGGCGCAGTAGATTCCGAGTTAGATTCCGAGTTATGATGTAGGCGCAGTAGATTCCGAGTTATGATGTAGGTGCAGTAGATTCCGAGTTATGATGTAGGCGCAGTAGATTCCGAGGTAGATTCCGAGTTATGATGTAGGCGCAGTAGATTCCGAGTTATGATGTAGGCGCAGTAGATTCCGAGTTATGATGTAGGCGCAGTAGATTCCGAGTTATGATGTAGGCGCAGTAGATTCCGAGTTAGATTCCGAGTTATGATGTAGGCGCAGTAGATTCCGTGTTAGATTCCGAGTTATGATGTAGGCGCAGTAGATTCCGAGTTAGATTCCGAGTTATGATGTAGGCGCAGTAGATTCCGAGTAATGATGTAGGCGCAGTAGATTCCGAGTTATGATGTAGGCGCAGTAGATTCCAAGTTATGATGTAGGCCCAGTAGATTCCGAGTTAGATTCCGAGTTATGATGTAGGCGCAGTAGATTCCGAGTTAGATTCCGAGTTATGATGTAGGCGCAGTAGATTCCGAGTTATGATGTAGGTGCAGTAGATTCCGAGTTATGATGTAGGCGCAGTAGATTCCGAGTTAGATTCCGAGTTATGATGTAGGCGCAGTAGATTCCGAGTTATGATGTAGGCGCAGTAGATTCCGAGTTAGATTCCGAGTTATGATGTAGGCGCAGTAGATTCCGAGTTAGATTCCGAGTTATGATGTAGGCGATATAGATTCCGAGTTAGATTTCGAGTTATGATGTAGGCGCAATAGATTTCGAGTTATGATGTAGGCGCAATAGATTCCGAGTTATGATGTAGGCGCAGTAGATTCCGAGTTATGATGTAGGCGCAGTAGATTCCGAGTTAGATTCCGAGTTATGATGTAGGCGCAGTAGATTCCGAGTTAGATTCCGAGTTATGATGCAGGCGCAGTAGATTCCGAGTTAGATTCCGAGTTATGATGTAGGCGCTGTAGATTCCGAGGTAGATTCCGAGTTATGATGTAGGCGCAGTAGATTCCGAGTTATGATGTAGGCGCAGTAGATTCCGAGTTATGATGTAGGCGCAGTAGATTCCGAGTTAGATTCCGAGTTATGATGTAGGCGCAGTAGATTCCGAGTTATGATGTAGGCGCAGTAGATTCCAAGTTATGATGTAGGCGCAGTAGATTCCGAGTTATGATGTAGGCACAGTAGATTCCGAATTAGATTCCGAGCTATGATGTAGGTGCATTAGATTCCGAGTTATGATGTAGGCGCAGTAGATTCCGAGTTAGATTCCGAGTTATGATGTAGGCGCAGTAGATTCCGAGTAATGATGTAGGCGCAGTAGATTCCGAGTTATGATGTAGGCGCAGTAGATTCCAAGTTATGATGTAGGCCCAGTAGATTCCGAGTTAGATTCCGAGTTATGATGTAGGCGCAGTAGATTCCGAGTTAGATTCCGAGTTATGATGTAGGCGCAGTAGATACCGAGTTATGATATAGGTGCAGTAGATTCCGAGTTATGATGTAGGCGCAGTAGATTCCGAGTTAGATTCCGAGTTATGATGTAGGCGCAGTAGATTCCGAGTTATGATGTAGGCGCAGTAGATTTTGAGTTAGATTCCGAGTTATGATGTAGGCGCACTATATTCCGAGTTAGATTCCGAGTTATGATGTAGGCGATATAGATTCCGAGTTAGATTTCGAGTTATGATGTAGGCGCAATAGATTTCGAGTTATGATGTAGGCGCAATAGATTCCGAGTTATGATGTAGGCGCAGTAGATTCCGAGTTATGATGTAGGCGCAGTAGATTCCGAGTTAGATTCCGAGTTATGATGTAGGCGCAGTAGATTCCGAGTTAGATTCCGAGTTATGATGCAGGCGCAGTAGATTCCGAGTTAGATTCCGAGTTATGATGTAGGCGCTGTAGATTCCGAGGTAGATTCCGAGTTATGATGTAGGCGCAGTAGATTCCGAGTTATGATGTAGGCGCAGTAGATTCCGAGTTATGATGTAGGCGCAGTAGATTCCGAGTTATGATGTAGGCGCAGTAGATTCCGAGTTAGATTCCGAGTTATGATGTAGGCGCAGTAGATTCCGAGTTATGATGTAGGCGCAGTAGATTCCAAGTTATGATGTAGGCGCAGTAGATTCCGAGTTATGATGTAGGCACAGTAGATTCCGAATTAGATTCCGAGCTATGATGTAGGTGCATTAGATTCCGAGTTATGATGTAGGCGCAGTAGATTCCGAGTTATGATGTAGGTGCAGTAGATTCCGGGTTAGATTCCGAGTTATGATGTTAGCGCAGTAGATTCCGAGTTAGATTCCGAGTTATGATGTAGGTGCTGTAGATTCCGAGTTATGATGTAGGCGCAGTAGATTCCGAGTTATGATGTAGGCGCAGTAGATTCCGAGTTAGATTCCGAGTTATGATGTAGGCGCAGTAGATTCCGAGTTAGATTCCGAGTTATGATGTAGGCGCAGTAGATTCCGAGTTAGATTCCAAGTTATGATGTAGGCGCAGTAGATTCCGAGTTAGATTCCGAGTTATGATGTAGGCGCAGTAGATTCCGAGTTATGATGTAGGCGCAGTAGATTCCGAGTTAGATTCCGAGTTATGATGTAGGCGCAGTAGATTCCGAGTTAGATTCCGAGTTATGATGTAGGCACAGTAGATTCCGAATTAGATTCCGAGTTATGATGTAGGTGCATTAGATTCCGAGTTATGATGTAGGCGCAGTAGATTCCGAGTTATGATGTAGGCGCAGTAGATTCCGGGTTAGATTCCGAGTTATGATGTAGGCGCAGTAGATTCCGAGTTAGATTCCGAGTTATGATGTAGGTGCTTTAGATTCCGAGTTATGATGTAGGCGCAGTAGATTCCGAGTTATGATGTAGGCGCTGTAGATTCCGAGTTAGATTCCGAGTTATGATGTAGGCGCAGTAGATTCCGAGTTAGATTCCGAGTTATGAGGTAGGCGCAGTAGATTCCGAGTTATGATGTAGGCGCAGTAGATTCCAAGTTATGATGTAGGCGCAGTAGATTCCGAGTTATGATGTAGGCGCAGTAGATTCCGAGTTAGATTCCGAGTTATGATGTAGGCGCAGTAGATTCCGAGTTATGATGTAGGCGCAGTAGATTCCGAGTTATGATGTAGGCGCAGTAGATTCCGAGTTAGATTCCGAGTTATGATGTAGGCGCAGTAGATTCCGAGTTAGATTCCGAGTTATGATGTAGGCGCAGTAGATTCCGAGTTAGAATCCGAGTTATGATGTAGGCGCAGTAGATTCCGAGTTATGATGTAGGCGCAGTAGATTCCGAGTTAGATTCCGAGTTATGATGTAGGCGCAGTAGATTCCGAGTTATGATGTAGGCCCAGTAGATTCCGAGTTAGATTCCGAGTTATGATGTAGGCGCAGTAGATTCCGAGTTAGATTCCGAGTTATGATGTAGGCGCAGTAGATTCCGAGTTATGATGTAGGTGCAGTAGATTCCGAGTTATGATGTAGGCGCAGTAGATTCCGAGTTAGATTCCGAGTTATGATGTAGGCGCAGTAGATTCCGAGTTATGATGTAGGCGCAGTAGATTCCGAGTTAGATTCCGAGTTATGATGTAGGCGCACTAGATTCCGAGTTAGATTCCGAGTTATGATGTAGGCGATATAGATTCCGAGTTAGATTTCGAGTTATGATGTAGGCGCAATAGATTTCGAGTTATGATGTAGGCGCAATAGATTCCGAGTTATGATGTAGGCGCAGTAGATTCCGAGTTATGATGTAGGCGCAGTAGATTCCGAGTTAGATTCCGAGTTATGATGTAGGCGCAGTAGATTCCGAGTTAGATTCCGAGTTATGATGCAGGCGCAGTAGATTCCGAGTTAGATTCCGAGTTATGATGTAGGCGCTGTAGATTCCGAGGTAGATTCCGAGTTATGATGTAGGCGCAGTAGATTCCGAGTTATGATGTAGGCGCAGTAGATTCCGAGTTATGATGTAGGCGCAGTAGATTCCGAGTTATGATGTAGGCGCAGTAGATTCCGAGTTAGATTCCGAGTTATGATGTAGGCGCAGTAGATTCCGAGTTATGATGTAGGCGCAGTAGATTCCAAGTTATGATGTAGGCGCAGTAGATTCCGAGTTATGATGTAGGCACAGTAGATTCCGAATTAGATTCCGAGCTATGATGTAGGTGCATTAGATTCCGAGTTATGATGTAGGCGCAGTAGATTCCGAGTTATGATGTAGGTGCAGTAGATTCCGGGTTAGATTCCGAGTTATGATGTTAGCGCAGTAGATTCCGAGTTAGATTCCGAGTTATGATGTAGGTGCTGTAGATTCCGAGTTATGATGTAGGCGCAGTAGATTCCGAGTTATGATGTAGGCGCAGTAGATTCCGAGTTAGATTCCGAGTTATGATGTAGGCGCAGTAGATTCCGTGTTAGATTCCGAGTTATGATGTAGGCGCAGTAGATTCCGAGTTAGATTCCGAGTTATGATGTAGGCGCAGTAGATTCCGAGTAATGATGTAGGCGCAGTAGATTCCGAGTTATGATGTAGGCGCAGTAGATTCCAAGTTATGATGTAGGCCCAGTAGATTCCGAGTTAGATTCCGAGTTATGATGTAGGCGCAGTAGATTCCGAGTTAGATTCCGAGTTATGATGTAGGCGCAGTAGATTCCGAGTTATGATGTAGGTGCAGTAGATTCCGAGTTATGATGTAGGCGCAGTAGATTCCGAGTTAGATTCCGAGTTATGATGTAGGCGCAGTAGATTCCGAGTTATGATGTAGGCGCAGTAGATTCCGAGTTAGATTCCGAGTTATGATGTAGGCGCACTAGATTCCGAGTTAGATTCCGAGTTATGATGTAGGCGATATAGATTCCGAGTTAGATTTCGAGTTATGATGTAGGCGCAATAGATTTCGAGTTATGATGTAGGCGCAATAGATTCCGAGTTATGATGTAGGCGCAGTAGATTCCGAGTTATGATGTAGGCGCAGTAGATTCCGAGTTAGATTCCGAGTTATGATGTAGGCGCAGTAGATTCCGAGTTAGATTCCGAGTTATGATGCAGGCGCAGTAGATTCCGAGTTAGATTCCGAGTTATGATGTAGGCGCTGTAGATTCCGAGGTAGATTCCGAGTTATGATGTAGGCGCAGTAGATTCCGAGTTATGATGTAGGCGCAGTAGATTCCGAGTTATGATGTAGGCGCAGTAGATTCCGAGTTATGATGTAGGCGCAGTAGATTCCGAGTTAGATTCCGAGTTATGATGTAGGCGCAGTAGATTCCGAGTTATGATGTAGGCGCAGTAGATTCCAAGTTATGATGTAGGCGCAGTAGATTCCGAGAAATGATGTAGGCACAGTAGATTCCGAATTAGATTCCGAGCTATGATGTAGGTGCATTAGATTCCGAGTTATGATGTAGGCGCAGTAGATTCCGAGTTATGATGTAGGTGCAGTAGATTCCGGGTTAGATTCCGAGTTATGATGTTAGCGCAGTAGATTCCGAGTTAGATTCCGAGTTATGATGTAGGTGCTGTAGATTCCGAGTTATGATGTAGGCGCAGTAGATTCCGAGTTATGATGTAGGCGCAGTAGATTCCGAGTTAGATTCCGAGTTATGATGTAGGCGCAGTAGATTCCGAGTTAGATTCCGAGTTATGATGTAGGCGCAGTAGATTCCGAGTTAGATTCCAAGTTATGATGTAGGCGCAGTAGATTCCGAGTTAGATTCCGAGTTATGATGTAGGCGCAGTAGATTCCGAGTTATGATGTAGGCGCAGTAGATTCCGAGTTAGATTCCGAGTTATGATGTAGGCGCAGTAGATTCCGAGTTAGATTCCGAGTTATGATGTAGGCACAGTAGATTCCGAATTAGATTCCGAGTTATGATGTAGGTGCATTAGATTCCGAGTTATGATGTAGGCGCAGTAGATTCCGAGTTATGATGTAGGCGCAGTAGATTCCGGGTTAGATTCCGAGTTATGATGTAGGCGCAGTAGATTCCGAGTTAGATTCCGAGTTATGATGTAGGTGCTTTAGATTCCGAGTTATGATGTAGGCGCAGTAGATTCCGAGTTATGATGTAGGCGCTGTAGATTCCGAGTTAGATTCCGAGTTATGATGTAGGCGCAGTAGATTCCGAGTTAGATTCCGAGTTATGAGGTAGGCGCAGTAGATTCCGAGTTATGATGTAGGCGCAGTAGATTCCAAGTTATGATGTAGGCGCAGTAGATTCCGAGTTATGATGTAGGCGCAGTAGATTCCGAGTTAGATTCCGAGTTATGATGTAGGCGCAGTAGATTCCGAGTTATGATGTAGGCGCAGTAGATTCCGAGTTATGATGTAGGCGCAGTAGATTCCGAGTTAGATTCCGAGTTATGATGTAGGCGCAGTAGATTCCGAGTTAGATTCCGAGTTATGATGTAGGCGCAGTAGATTCCGAGTTAGAATCCGAGTTATGATGTAGGCGCAGTAGATTCCGAGTTATGATGTAGGCGCAGTAGATTCCGAGTTAGATTCCGAGTTATGATGTAGGCGCAGTAGATTCCGAGTTATGATGTAGGCGCAGTAGATTCCGAGTTTGATTCCAAGTTATGATGTAGGCGCAGTAGATTCCGAGTTATGATGTAGGCGCAGTAGATTCCGAGTTAGATTCCGAGTTATGATGTAGGCGCAGTAGATTCCGAGTTAGATTCCGAGTTATGATGTAGGCACAGTAGATTCCGAGTTATGATGTAGGCGCAATAGATTCCGAGTTACGATGTAGGCGCAGTAGATTCCGAGTTAGATTCCGAGTTATGATGTAGGCGCAGTAGATTCCGAGTTAGATTCCGAGTTATGATGTAGGCGCAGTAGATTCCGAGTTATGATGTAGGCGCAGTAGATTCCGAGTTAGATTCCGAGTTATGATGTAGGCGCAGTAGATTCCGAGTTATGATGTAGGCGCAGTAGATTCCGAGTTAGATTCCGAGTTATGATGTAGGCGCAGTAGATTCCGAGTTATGATGTAGGCGCAGTAGATTCCGAGTTAGATTCCGAGTTATGATGTAGGCGCAGTAGATTCCGAGTTAGATTCCGAGTTATGATGTAGGCGCAGTAGATTCCGAGTTATGATGTAGGTGCAGTAGATTCCGAGTTATGATGTAGGCGCAGTAGATTCCGAGGTAGATTCCGAGTTATGATGTAGGCGCAGTAGATTCCGAGTTATGATGTAGGCGCAGTAGATTCCGAGTTATGATGTAGGCGCAGTAGATTCCGAGTTATGATGTAGGCGCAGTAGATTCCGAGTTAGATTCCGAGTTATGATGTAGGCGCAGTAGATTCCGTGTTAGATTCCGAGTTATGATGTAGGCGCAGTAGATTCCGAGTTAGATTCCGAGTTATGATGTAGGCGCAGTAGATTCCGAGTAATGATGTAGGCGCAGTAGATTCCGAGTTATGATGTAGGCGCAGTAGATTCCAAGTTATGATGTAGGCCCAGTAGATTCCGAGTTAGATTCCGAGTTATGATGTAGGCGCAGTAGATTCCGAGTTAGATTCCGAGTTATGATGTAGGCGCAGTAGATTCCGAGTTATGATGTAGGTGCAGTAGATTCCGAGTTATGATGTAGGCGCAGTAGATTCCGAGTTAGATTCCGAGTTTGATGTAGGCGCAGTAGATTCCGAGTTATGATGTAGGCGCAGTAGATTCCGAGTTAGATTCCGAGTTATGATGTAGGCGCAGTAGATTCCGAGTTAGATTCCGAGTTATGATGTAGGCGATATAGATTCCGAGTTAGATTTCGAGTTATGATGTAGGCGCAATAGATTTCGAGTTATGATGTAGGCGCAATAGATTCCGAGTTATGATGTAGGCGCAGTAGATTCCGAGTTAGATTCCGAGTTATGATGTAGGCGCAGTAGATTCCGAGTTAGATTCCAAGTTATGATGTAGGCGCAGTAGATTCCGAGTTAGATTCCGAGTTATGATGTAGGCGCAGTAGATTCCGAGTTATGATGTAGGCGCAGTAGATTCCGAGTTAGATTCCGAGTTATGATGTAGGCGCAGTAGATTCCGAGTTAGATTCCGAGTTATGATGTAAGCACAGTAGATTCCGAATTAGATTCCGAGTTATGATGTAGGTGCATTAGATTCCGAGTTATGATGTAGGCGCAGTAGATTCCGAGTTATGATGTAGGCGCAGTAGATTCCGAGTTAGATTCCGAGTTATGATGTAGGCGCAGTAGATTCCGTGTTAGATTCCGAGTTATGATGTAGGCGCAGTAGATTCCGAGTTAGATTCCGAGTTATGATGTAGGCGCAGTAGATTCCGAGTAATGATGTAGGCGCAGTAGATTCCGAGTTATGATGTAGGCGCAGTAGATTCCAAGTTATGATGTAGGCCCAGTAGATTCCGAGTTAGATTCCGAGTTATGATGTAGGCGCAGTAGATTCCGAGTTATGATGTAGGTGCAGTAGATTCCGAGTTATGATGTAGGCGCAGTAGATTCCGAGTTAGATTCCGAGTTATGATGTAGGCGCAGTAGATTCCGAGTTATGATGTAGGCGCAGTAGATTCCGAGTTAGATTCCGAGTTATGATGTAGGCGCAGTAGATTCCGAGTTAGATTCCGAGTTATGATGTAGGCGATATAGATTCCGAGTTAGATTTCGAGTTATGATGTAGGCGCAATAGATTTCGAGTTATGATGTAGGCGCAATAGATTCCGAGTTATGATGTAGGCGCAGTAGATTCCGAGTTATGATGTAGGCGCAGTAGATTCCGAGTTAGATTCCGAGTTATGATGTAGGCGCAGTAGATTCCGAGTTAGATTCCGAGTTATGAGGTAGGCGCAGTAGATTCCGAGTTATGATGTAGGCGCAGTAGACTCCAAGTTATGATGTAGGCGCAGTAGATTCCGAGTTATGATGTAGGCGCAGTAGATTCCGAGTTAGATTCCGAGTTATGATGTAGGCGCAGTAGATTCCGAGTTATGATGTAGGCGCAGTAGATTCCGAGTTATGATGTAGGCGCAGTAGATTCCGAGTTAGATTCCGAGTTATGATGTAGGCGCAGTAGATTCCGAGTTATGATGTAGGCGCAGTAGATTCCGAGTTAGATTCCGAGTTATGATGTAGGCGCACTAGATTCCGAGTTAGATTCCGAGTTATGGTGTAGGCGCAGTAGATTCCGAGTTAGATTCCGAGTTATGATGTAGGCGCAGTAGATTCCGAGTTAGAATCCGAGTTATGATGTAGGCGCAGTAGATTCCGAGTTATGATGTAGGCGCAGTAGATTCCGAGTTATGATGTAGGCGCAGTAGATTCCGAGTTAGATTCCGAGTTATGATGTAGGTGCAGTAGATTCCGAGTTATGATGTAGGCGCAGTAGATTCCGAGTTAGATTCCAAGTTATGATGTAGGCGAAGTAGATTCCGAGTTATGATGTAGGCGCAGTAGATTCCGAGTTAGATTCCGAGTTATGATGTAGGCGCAGTAGATTCCGAGTTAGATTCCGAGTTATGATGTAGGCACAGTAGATTCCGAGTTATGATGTAGGCGCAATAGATTCCGAGTTACGATGTAGGCGCAGTAGATTCCGAGTTAGATTCCGAGTTATGATGTAGGCGCAGTAGATTCCGAGTTAGATTCCGAGTTATGATGTAGGCGCAGTAGATTCCGAGTTAGATTCCGAGTTATGATGTAGGCGCAGTAGATTCCGAGTTATGATGTAGGCGCAGTAGATTCCGAGTTATGATGTAGGCGCAGTAGATTCCGAGTTAGATTCCGAGTTATGATGTAGGCGCAGTAGATTCCGAGTTATGATGTAGGTGCAGTAGATTCCGAGTTATGATGTAGGCGCAGTAGATTCCGAGTTAGATTCCGAGTTATGATGTAGGCGCAGTAGATTCCGAGTTATGATGTAGGCGCAGTAGATTCCGAGTTAGATTCCGAGTTATGATGTAGGCGCACTAGATTCCGAGTTAGATTCCGAGTTATGATGTAGGCGATATAGATTCCGAGTTGGATTTCGATTTATGATGTAGGCGCAGTAGATTCCGAGTTATGATGTAGGCGCAATAGATTCCGAGTTATGATGTAGGCGCAGTAGATTCCGAGTTATGATGTAGGCGCAGTAGATTCCGAGTTATGATGTAGGCGCAGTAGATTCCGAGTTAGATTCCGAGTTATGATGTAGGCGCAGTAGATTCCAAGTTAGATTCCGAGTTATGAGGTAGGCGCAGTAGATTCCGAGTTATGATGTAGGCGCAGTAGATTCCTAGTTATGATGTAGGCGCAGTAGATTCCGAGTTATGATGTAGGCGCAGTAGATTCCGAGTTAGATTCCGAGTTATGATGTAGGCGCAGTAGATTCCGAGTTATGATGTAGGCGCAGTAGATTCCGAGTTATGATGTAGGCGCAGTAGATTCCGAGTTAGATTCCGAGTTATGATGTAGGCGCAGTAGATTCCGAGTTATGATGTAGGCGCAGTAGATTCCGAGTTAGATTCCGAGTTATGATGTAGGCGCACTAGATTCCGAGTTAGATTCCGAGTTATGATGTAGGCGCAGTAGATTCCGAGTTATGATGTAGGCGCAGTATATTCCGTGTTATGATGTAGGCGCAGTAGATTCCGAGTCATGATGTAGGCGCAGTAGATTCCGAGTTAGATTCCGAGTTATGATGTAGGCGCAGTAGATTCCGAGTTAGATTCCGAGTTATGATGTAGGCGCAGTAGATTCCGAGTTAGAATCCGAGTTATGATGTAGGCGCAGTAGATTCCGAGTTATGATGTAGGCGCAGTAGATTCCGAGTTAGATTCCGAGTTATGATGTAGGCGCAGTAGATTCCGAGTTATGATGTAGGCGCAGTAGATTCCGAGTTAGATTCCAAGTTATGATGTAGGCGCAGTAGATTCTGAGTTATGATGTAGGCGCAGTAGATTCCGAGTTAGATTCCGAGTTATGATGTAGGCGCAGTAGATTCCGAGTTAGATTCCGAGTTATGATGTAGGCACAGTAGATTCCGAGTTATGATGTAGGCGCAATAGATTCCGAGTTACGATGTAGGCGCAGTAGATTCCGAGTTAGATTCCGAGTTATGATGTAGGCGCAGTAGATTCCGAGTTAGATTCCGAGTTATGATGTAGGCGCAGTAGATTCCGAGTTAGATTCCGAGTTATGATGTAGGCGCTGTAGATTCCGAGTTATGATGTAGGCGCAGTAGATTCCGAGTTATGATGTAGGCGCAGTAGATTCCGAGTTAGATTCCGAGTTATGATGTAGGCGCAGTAGATTCCGAGTTATGATGTAGGCGCAGTAGATTCCGAGTTATGATGTAGGCGCAGTAGATTCCGAGTTAGATTTCGAATTATGATGTAGGCGCAGTAGATTCCGAGTTAGATTCCGAGTTATGATGTAGGCGCACTAGATTCCGAGTTAGATTCCGAGTTATGATGTAGGCGCAGTAGATTCCGAGTTATGATGTAGGCGCAGTAGATTCCGAGTTAGATTCCGAGTTATGATGTAGGCGCAGTAGATTCCGAGTTAGATTCCGAGATATGATGTAGGCGCAGTGGATTCTGAGTTAGATTCCGAGTTATGATGTAGGCGCAGTAGATTCCGAGTTATGATGTAGGCGCAGTAGATTCCGAGTTATGATGTAGGCGCAGTAGATTCAGAGTTATGATGTAGGCGCAGTAGATTCCGAGTTATGATGTAGGCGCAGTAGATACCGAGTTATGATGTAGGCGCAGTAGATTGCGAGTTATGATGTAGGCGCAGTAGATTCCGAGTTATGATGTAGACGCAGTAGATTCCGAGTTAGATTCCGAGTTATGATGTAGGCGCAGTAGATTCCGAGTTATGATGTAGGCGCAGTAGATTCCGAGTTAGATTCCGAGTTATGATGTAGGCGCAGTAGATTCCGAGTTATGATGTAGGTGCAGTAGATTCCGAGTTATGATGTAGGCGCAGTAGATTCCGAGTTAGATTCCGAGTTATGATGTAGGCGCAGTAGATTCCGAGTTAGATTCCGAGTTATGATGTAGGCGCAGTAGATTCCGAGTTATGATGTAGGCGCAGTAGATTCCGAGTTATGATGTAGGCGCAGTAGATTCTGAGTTAGATTCCGAGTTATGATGTAGGCGCAGTAGATTCCGAGTTAGATTCCGAGTTATGATGTAGGCGCAGTAGATTCCGAGTTAGATTCCGAGTTATGATGTAGGCGCAGTAGATTCCGAGTTATGATGTAGGCGCAGTAGATTCCGAGTTATGATGTAGGCGCAGTAGATTCCGAGTTAGATTCCGAGTTATGATGTAGGCGCAGTAGATTCCGAGTTAGATTCCGAGTTATGATGTAGGCGCAGTAGATTCCGAGTTATGATGTAGGCGCAGTAGATTCCGAGGTAGATTCCGAGTTATGATGTAGGCGCAGTAGATTCCGAGTTATGATGTAGGCGCAGTAGATTCCGAGTTATGATGTAGGCGCAGTAGATTCCGAGTTAGATTCCGAGTTATGATGTAGGCGCAGTAGATTCCGAGTTAAGATGTAGGCGCAGTAGATTCCAAGTTATGATGTAGGCGCAGTAGATTCCGAGTTATGATGTAGGTGCAGTAGATTCCGAGTTAGATTCCGAGTTATGATGTAGGCGCAGTAGATTCCGAGTTAGATTCCGAGTTATGATGTAGGTACAGTAGATTCCCAGTTATGATGTAGGCGCAATAGATTCCGAGTTATGATGTAGGCGCAGTAGATTCCGAGTTAGATTCCGAGTTATGATGTAGGCGCAGTAGATTCCGAGTTATGATGTAGGCGATATAGATTCCGAGTTAGATTTCGAGTTATGATGTAGGCGCAGTAGATTCCGAGTTAGATTCCGAGTTATGATGTAGGCGCAGTAGATTCCGAGTTAGATTCCGAGTTATGATGTAGGCGCAGTAGATTCCGAGTTATGATGTAGGCGCAGTAGATTGCGAGTTATGATGTAGGCGCAGTGGATTCCGAGTTATGATGTAGGCGCAGTAGATTCCGAGTTATGATGTAGGCGCAGAAGATTCCGAGTTAGATTCCGAGTTATGATGTAGGCGCAGTAGATTCCGAGTTATGATGTAGGCGCAGTAGATTCCGAGTTAGATTCCGAGTTATGATGTAGGCACAGTAGATTCCGAGTTATGATGTAGGCGCAGTAGCTTCCGAGTGAGATTCCGAGTTATGATGTAGGCGCAGTAGATTCCGAGTTATGATGTAGGCGCAGTAGATTCCGAGTTATGATGTAGGCGCAGTAGATTCCGAGTTAGATTCCGAGTTATGATGTAGGCGCAGTAGATTCCGAGTTAGATTCCGAGTTATGATGTGGGCGCAGTAGATTCCGAGTTATGATGTAGGCGCAGTAGATTCCGGGTTAGAATCCGAGTTATGATGTAGGCGCAGTAGATTCCGAGTTAGATTCCGAGTTATGATGTAGGCGCAGTAGATTCCGAGTTAGATTCCGAGTTATGATGTAGGCGCAGTAGATTCCGAGTTAGATTCCGAGTTATGATGTAGGCGCAGTAGATTCCGAGTTAGATTCCGAGTTATGATGTAGGCGCAGTAGATTCCGGGTTAGAATCCGAGTTATGATGTAGGCGCAGTAGATTCCGAGTTATGATGTAGGCGCAGTAGATTCCGAGTTAGATTCCGAGTTATGATGTAGGCGCAGTAGATTCCGAGTTATGAGGTAGGCGCAGAAGATTCTGAGTTAGATTCCGAGTTATGATGTAGGCGCACTAGATTCCGAGTTAGATTCCGAGTTATGATGCAGGCGCAGTAGATTCCGAGTTAGATTCCGAGTTATGATGTAGGCGCAGTAGATTCCGAGTTATGATGTAGGCGCAGTAGATTCCGAGTTAGATTCCGAGTTATGATGTAGGCGCAGTAGATTCCGAGTTAGATTCCGAGTTATGATGTAGGCGCAGTAGATTCCGAGTTAGATTCCGAGTTATGATGTAGGCGCAGTAGATTCCGAGTTAGATTCCGAGTTATGATGTAGGCGCAGTAGATTCCGAGTTATGATGTAGGCGCAGTAGATTCCGAGTTAGATTCCGAGTTATGATGTAGGCGCAGTAGATTCCGAGTTATGATGTAGGCGCAGTAGATTCCGAGTTAGATTCCGAGTTGTGATGTAGGCGCAGTAGATTCCGAGTTAGATTCCGAGTTATGATGCAGGCGCAGTAGATTCCGAGTTAGATTCCGAGTTATGATGTAGGCGCTGTAGATTCCGAGGTAGATTCCGAGTTATGATGTAGGCGCAGTAGATTCCGAGTTATGATGTAGGCGCAGTAGATTCCGAGTTATGATGTAGGCGCAGTAGATTCCGAGTTAGATTCCGAGTTATGATGTAGGCGCAGTAGATTCCGAGTTATGATGTAGGCGCAGTAGATTCCAAGTTATGATGTAGGCGCAGTAGATTCCGAGTTATGATGTAGGCGCAGTAGATTCCGAGTTAGATTCCGAGTTATGATGTAGGCGCAGTAGATTCCGAGTTAGATTCCGAGTTATGTTGTAGGTACAGTAGATTCCCAGTTATGATGTAGGCGCAGTAGATTCCGAGTTATGATGTAGGCGCAGTAGATTCCGAGTTAGATTCCGAGTTATGATGTAGGCACAGTAGATTCCGAGTTATGATGTAGGCGCAGTAGCTTCCGAGTGAGATTCCGAGTTATGATGTAGGCGCAGTAGATTCCGAGTTATGATGTAGGCGCAGTAGATTCCGAGTTATGATGTAGGCGCAGTAGATTCCGAGTTAGATTCCGAGTTATGATGTAGGCGCAGTAGATTCCGAGTTAGATTCCGAGTTATGATGTGGGCGCAGTAGATTCCGAGTTATGATGTAGGCGCAGTAGATTCGGGTTAGAATCCGAGTTATGATGTAGGCGCAGTAGATTCCGAGTTAGATTCCGAGTTATGATGTAGGCGCAGTAGATTCCGAGTTAGATTCCGAGTTATGATGTAGGCGCAGTAGATTCCGGGTTAGATTCCGAGTTATGATGTAGGCGCAGTAGATTCCGAGTTATGATGTAGGCGCAGTAGATTCCGAGTTAGATTCCGAGTTATGATGTAGGCGCAGTAGATTCCGAGTTATGATGTAGGCGCAGTACATTCCGAGTTAGATTCCGAGTTATGATGTAGGCGCAGTAGATTCCGAGTTATGAGGTAGGCGCAGAAGATTCTGAGTTAGATTCCGAGTTATGATGTAGGCGCACTAGATTCCGAGTTAGATTCCGAGTTATGATGCAGGCGCAGTAGATTCCGAGTTAGATTCCGAGTTATGATGTAGGCGCAGTAGATTCCGAGTTATGATGTAGGCGCAGTAGATTCCGAGTTATGATGTAGGCGCAGTAGATTCCGAGTTAGATTCCGAGTTATGATGTAGGCGCAGTAGATTCCGAGTTAGATTCCGAGTTATGATGTAGGCGCAGTAGATTCCGAGTTAGATTCCGAGTTATGATGTAGGCGCAGTAGATTCCGAGTTAGATTCCGAGTTATGATGTAGGCGCAGTAGATTCCGAGTTATGATGTAGGCGCAGTAGATTCCGAGTTAGATTCCGAGTTATGATGTAGGCGCAGTAGATTCCGAGTTAGATTCCGAGTTATGATGTAGGCGCAGTAGATTCCGAGTTAGATTCCGAGTTATGATGTAGGCGCAGTAGATTCCGAGTTAGATTCCGAGTTATGATGTAGGCGCAGTAGATTCCGGGTTAGAATCCGAGTTATGATGTAGGCGCAGTAGATTCCGAGTTATGATGTAGGCGCAGTAGATTCCGAGTTAGATTCCGAGTTATGATGTAGGCGCAGTAGATTCCGAGTTATGATGTAGGCGCAGTACATTCCGAGTTAGATTCCGAGTTATGATGTAGGCGCAGTAGATTCCGAGTTATGAGGTAGGCGCAGAAGATTCTGAGTTAGATTCCGAGTTATGATGTAGGCGCACTAGATTCCGAGTTAGATTCCGAGTTATGATGCAGGCGCAGTAGATTCCGAGTTAGATTCCGAGTTATGATGTAGGCGCAGTAGATTCCGAGTTATGATGTAGGCGCAGTAGATTCCGAGTTAGATTCCGAGTTATGATGTAGGCGCAGTAGATTCCGAGTTAGATTCCGAGTTATGATGTAGGCGCAGTAGATTCCGAGTTAGATTCCGAGTTATGATGTAGGCGCAGTAGATTCCGAGTTATGATGTAGGCGCAGTAGATTCCGAGTAAGATTCCGAGTTATGATGTAGGCGCAGTAGATTCCGAGTTATGATGTAGGCGCAGTAGATTCCGAGTTAGATTCCGAGTTGTGATGTAGGCGCAGTAGATTCCGAGTTAGATTCCGAGTTATGATGCAGGCGCAGTAGATTCCGAGTTAGATTCCGAGTTATGATGTAGGCGCTGTAGATTCCGAGGTAGATTCCGAGTTATGATGTAGGCGCAGTAGATTCCGAGTTATGATGTAGGCGCAGTAGATTCCGAGTTATGATGTAGGCGCAGTAGATTCCGAGTTATGATGTAGGCGCAGTAGATTCCGAGTTAGATTCCGAGTTATGATGTAGGCGCAGTAGATTCCGAGTTATGATGTAGGCGCAGTAGATTCCAAGTTATGATGTAGGCGCAGTAGATTCCGAGTTATGTTGTAGGCGCAGTAGATTCCGAGTTAGATTCCGAGTTATGATGTAGGCGCAGTAGATTCCGAGTTAGATTCCGAGTTATGTTGTAGGTACAGTAGATTCCCAGTTATGATGTAGGCGCAGTAGATTCCGAGTTATGATGTACGCGCAGTAGATTCCGAGTTAGATTCCGAGTTATGATGTAGGCACAGTAGATTCCGAGTTATGATGTAGGCGCAGTAGCTTCCGAGTGAGATTCCGAGTTATGATGTAGGCGCAGTAGATTCCGAGTTATGATGTAGGCGCAGTAGATTCCGAGTTATGATGTAGGCGCAGTAGATTCCGAGTTAGATTCCGAGTTATGATGTAGGCGCAGTAGATTCCGAGTTAGATTCCGAGTTATGATGTGGGCGCAGTAGATTCCGAGTTATGATGTAGGCGCAGTAGATTCCGGGTTAGAATCCGAGTTATGATGTAGGCGCAGTAGATTCCGAGTTAGATTCCGAGTTATGATGTAGGCGCAGTAGATTCCGAGTTAGATTCCGAGTTATGATGTAGGCGCAGTAGATTCCGAGTTAGATTCCGAGTTATGATGTAGGCGCAGTAGATTCCGAGTTAGATTCCGAGTTATGATGTAGGCGCAGTAGATTCCGAGTTATGATGTAGGCGCAGTAGATTCCGAGTTAGATTCCGAGTTATGATGTAGGCGCAGTAGATTCCGAGTTATGATGTAGGCGCAGTACATTCCGAGTTAGATTCCGAGTTATGATGTAGGCGCAGTAGATTCCGAGTTATGAGGTAGGCGCAGAAGATTCTGAGTTAGATTCCGAGTTATGATGTAGGCGCACTAGATTCCGAGTTAGATTCCGAGTTATGATGCAGGCGCAGTAGATTCCGAGTTAGATTCCGAGTTATGATGTAGGCGCAGTAGATTCCGAGTTATGATGTAGGCGCAGTAGATTCCGAGTTATGATGTAGGCGCAGTAGATTCCGAGTTAGATTCCGAGTTATGATGTAGGCGCAGTAGATTCCGAGTTAGATTCCGAGTTATGATGTAGGCGCAGTAGATTCCGAGTTAGATTCCGAGTTATGATGTAGGCGCAGTAGATTCCGAGTTAGATTCCGAGTTATGATGTAGGCGCAGTAGATTCCGAGTTATGATGTAGGCGCAGTAGATTCCGAGTTAGATTCCGAGTTATGATGTAGGCGCAGTAGATTCCGAGTTATGATGTAGGCGCAGTAGATTCCGAGTTAGATTCCGAGTTGTGATGTAGGCGCAGTAGATTCCGAGTTAGATTCCGAGTTATGATGCAGGCGCAGTAGATTCCGAGTTAGATTCCGAGTTATGATGTAGGCGCTGTAGATTCCGAGGTAGATTCCGAGTTATGATGTAGGCGCAGTAGATTCCGAGTTATGATGTAGGCGCAGTAGATTCCGAGTTATGATGTAGGCGCAGTAGATTCCGAGTTATGATGTAGGCGCAGTAGATTCCGAGTTAGATTCCGAGTTATGATGTAGGCGCAGTAGATTCCGAGTTATGATGTAGGTGCAGTAGATTCCAAGTTATGATGTAGGCGCAGTAGATTCCGAGTTATGATGTAGGCGCAGTAGATTCCGAGTTAGATTCCGAGTTATGATGTAGGCGCAGTAGATTCCGAGTTAGATTCCGAGTTATGTTGTAGGTACAGTAGATTCCCAGTTATGATGTAGGCGCAATAGATTCCGAGTTATGATGTAGGCGCAGTAGATTCCGAGTTAGATTCCGAGTTATGATGTAGGCGCAGTAGATTCCAAGTTATGATGTAGGCGATATAGATTCCGAGTTAGATTTCGAGTTATGATGTAGGCGCAGTAGATTCCGAGTTAGATTCTGAGTTATGATGTAGGCGCAGTAGATTCCGAGTTAGATTCCGAGTTATGATGTAGGCGCAGTAGACTCCGAGTTATGATGTAGGCGCAGTAGATTCCGAGTTATGATGTAGGCGCAGTAGATTCCGAGTTATGATGTAGGCGCAGTAGATTCCGAGTTAGATTCCGAGTTATGATGTAGGCGCAGTAGATTCCGAGTTATGATGTAGGCGCAGTAGATTCCGAGTTAGATTCCGAGTTGTGATGTAGGCGCAGTAGATTCCGAGTTAGATTCCGAGTTATGATGCAGGCGCAGTAGATTCCGAGTTAGATTCCGAGTTATGATGTAGGCGCTGTAGATTCCGAGGTAGATTCCGAGTTATGATGTAGGCGCAGTAGATTCCGAGTTATGATGTAGGCGCAGTAGATTCCGAGTTATGATGTAGGCGCAGTAGATTCCGAGTTATGATGTAGGCGCAGTAGATTCCGAGTTAGATTCCGAGTTATGATGTAGGCGCAGTAGATTCCGAGTTATGATGTAGGTGCAGTAGATTCCAAGTTATGATGTAGGCGCAGTAGATTCCGAGTTATGATGTAGGCGCAGTAGATTCCGAGTTAGATTCCGAGTTATGATGTAGGCGCAGTAGATTCCGAGTTAGATTCCGAGTTATGTTGTAGGTACAGTAGATTCCCAGTTATGATGTAGGCGCAATAGATTCCGAGTTATGATGTAGGCGCAGTAGATTCCGAGTTAGATTCCGAGTTATGATGTAGGCGCAGTAGATTCCAAGTTATGATGTAGGCGATATAGATTCCGAGTTAGATTTCGAGTTATGATGTAGGCGCAGTAGATTCCGAGTTAGATTCTGAGTTATGATGTAGGCGCAGTAGATTCCGAGTTAGATTCCGAGTTATGATGTAGGCGCAGTAGACTCCGAGTTATGATGTAGGCGCAGTAGATTCCGAGTTATGATGTAGGCGCAGTAGATTCCGAGTTATGATGTAGGCGCAGAAGATTCCGAGTTAGATTCCGAGTTATGATGTAGGCGCAGTAGATTCCGAGTTATGATGTAGGCGCAGTAGATTCCGAGTTAGATTCCGAGTTATGATGTAGGCACAGTAGATTCCGAGTTATGATGTAGGCGCAGTAGCTTCCGAGTGAGATTCCGAGTTATGATGTAGGCGCAGTAGATTCCGAGTTATGATGTAGGCGCAGTAGATTCCGAGTTATGATGTAGGCGCAGTAGATTCCGAGTTAGATTCCGAGTTATTATGTAGGCGCAGTAGATTCCGAGTTAGATTCCGAGTTATGATGTAGGCGCAGTAGATTCCGAGTTATGATGTAGGCGCAGTAGATTCCAGGTTAGAATCCGAGTTATGATGTAGGCGCAGTAGATTCCGAGTTAGATTCCGAGTTATGATGTAGGCGCAGTATATTCCGAGTTAGATTCCGAGTTATGATGTAGGCGCAGTAGATTCCGAGTTAGATTCCGAGTTATGATGTAGGCGCAGTAGATTCCGAGTTAGATTCCGAGGTATGATGTAGGCGCAGTAGATTCCGAGTTATGATGTAGGCGCAGTACATTCCGAGTTAGATTCCGAGTTATGATGTAGGCGCAGTAGATTCCGAGTTAGATTCCGAGTTATGATGTAGGCGCAGTAGATTCCGAGTTATGATGTAGGCGCAGTAGATTCCGAGTTAGATTCCGAGTTATGATGTAGGCGCAGTAGATTCTGAGTTAGATTCCGAGTTATGATGTAGGCGCAGTAGATTCCGAGTTATGATGTAGGCGCAGTAGATTCCGAGTTAGATTCCGAGTTATGATGTAGGCGCAGTAGATTCCGAGTTAGATTCCGAGTTATGATGTAGGCGCAGTAGATTCCGAGTTAGATTCCGAGTTATGATGTAGGCGCAGTAGATTCCGAGTTAGAATCCGAGGTATGATGTAGGCGCAGTAGATTCCGAGTTATGATGTAGGTGCAGTAGATTCCGAGTTATGATGTAGGCGCAGTAGATTCCGGGTTAGATTCCGAGTTATGATGTAGGCGCAGTAGATTCCGAGTTATGATGTAGGCGCAGTAGATTCAGGGTTAGATTCCGAGTTATGATGTAGGCGCAGTAGATTCCGAGTTAGATTCCGAGTTATGATGTAGGCGCAGTAGATTCCGAGTTATGATGTAGGCGCAGTAGATTCCGGGTTAGAATCCGAGTTATGATGTAGGCGCAGTAGATTCCGAGTTAGATTCCGAGTTATGATGTAGGCGCAGTAGATTCCGAGTTAGATTCCGAGTTATGATGTAGGCGCAGTAGATTCCGAGTTAGATTCCGAGTTATGATGTAGGCGCAGTAGATTCCGAGTTAGATTCCGAGTTATGATGTAGGCGCAGTAGATTCCGGGTTAGAATCCGAGTTATGATGTAGGCGCAGTAGATTCCGAGTTATGATGTAGGCGCAGTAGATTCCGAGTTAGATTCCGAGTTATGATGTAGGCGCAGTAGATTCCGAGTTATGATGTAGGCGCAGTACATTCCGAGTTAGATTCCGAGTTATGATGTAGGCGCAGTAGATTCCGAGTTATGAGGTAGGCGCAGAAGATTCTGAGTTAGATTCCGAGTTATGATGTAGGCGCACTAGATTCCGAGTTAGATTCCGAGTTATGATGCAGGCGCAGTAGATTCCGAGTTAGATTCCGAGTTATGATGTAGGCGCAGTAGATTCCAAGTTATGATGTAGGCGCAGTAGATTCCGAGTTAGATTCCGAGTTATGATGTAGGCGCAGTTGATTCCGAGTTAGATTCCGAGTTATGATGTAGGCGCAGTAGATTCCAAGTTATGATGTAGGCGCAGTAGATTCCGAGTTATGATGTAGGCGCAGTAGATTCCGAGTTAGATTCCGAGTTATGATGTAGGCGCAGTAGATTCCGAGTTAGATTCCGAGTTATGATGTAGGTACAGTAGATTCCCAGTTATGATGTAGGCGCAATAGATTCCGAGTTATGATGTAGGCGCAGTAGATTCCGAGTTAGATTCCGAGTTATGATGTAGGCGCAGTAGATTCCGAGTTATGATGTAGGCGATATAGATTCCGAGTTAGATTCCGAGTTATGATGTAGGCGCAGTAGATTCCGAGTTAGATTCTGAGTTATGATGTAGGCGCAGTAGATTCCGAGTTAGATTCCGAGTTATGATGTAGGCGCAGTAGATTCCGAGTTATGATGTAGGCGCAGTAGATTGCGAGTTATTATGTAGGCGCAGTAGATTCCGAGTTATGATGTAGGCGCAGTAGATTCCGAGTTATGATGTAGGCGCAGAAGATTCCGAGTTAGATTCCGAGTTATGATGTAGGCGCAGTAGATTCCGAGTTATGATGTAGGCGCAGTAGATTCCGAGTTAGATTCCGAGTTATGATGTAGGCACAGTAGATTCCGAGTTATGATGTAGGCGCAGTAGCTTCCGAGTGAGATTCCGAGTTATGATGTAGGCGCAGTAGATTCTGAGTTATGATGTAGGCGCAGTAGATTCCGAGTTATGATGTAGGCGCAGTAGATTCCGAGTTAGATTCCGAGTTATGATGTAGGCGCAGTAGATTCCGAGTTAGATTCCGAGTTATGATGTAGGCGCAGTAGATTCCGAGTTATGATGTAGGCGCAGTAGATTCCAGGTTAGAATCCGAGTTATGATGTAGGCGCAGTAGATTCCGAGTTAGATTCCGAGTTATGATGTAGGCGCAGTAGATTCCGAGTTAGATTCCGAGTTATGATGTAGGCGCAGTAGATTCCGAGTTAGATTCCGAGTTATGATGTAGGCGCAGTAGATTCCGAGTTAGATTCCGAGTTATGATGTAGGCGCAGTAGATTCCGGGTTAGAATCTGAGTTATGATGTAGGCGCAGTAGATTCCGAGTTATGATGTAGGCGCAGTAGATTCCGAGTTAGATTCCGAGGTATGATGTAGGCGCAGTAGATTCCGAGTTATGATGTAGGCGCAGTACATTCCGAGTTAGATTCCGAGTTATGATGTAGGCGCAGTAGATTCCGAGTTAGATTCCGAGTTATGATGTAGGCGCAGTAGATTCCGAGTTATGATGTAGGCGCAGTAGATTCCGAGTTAGATTCCGAGTTATGATGTAGGCGCAGTAGATTCTGAGTTAGATTCCGAGTTATGATGTAGGCGCAGTAGATTCCGAGTTATGATGTAGGCGCAGTAGATTCCGAGTTAGATTCCGAGTTATGATGTAGGCGCAGTAGATTCCGAGTTATGATGTAGGCGCAGTAGATTCCGAGTTAGATTCCGAGTTATGATGTAGGCGCAGTAGATTCCGAGTTAGATTCCGAGTTATGATGTAGGCGCAGTAGATTCCGAGTTAGAATCCGAGTTATGATGTAGGCGCAGTAGATTCCGAGTTATGATGTAGGTGCAGTAGATTCCGAGTTATGATGTAGGCGCAGTAGATTCCGGGTTAGATTCCGAGTTATGATGTAGGCGCAGTAGATTCCGAGTTATGATGTAGGCGCAGTAGATTCAGGGTTAGATTCCGAGTTATGATGTAGGCGCAGTAGATTCCGAGTTAGATTCCGAGTTATGATGTAGGCGCAGTAGATTCCGAGTTATGATGTAGGCGCAGTAGATTCCGAGTTATGATGTAGGCGCAGTAGATTCCGAGTTCGATTCCAAGTTATGATGTAGGCGCAGTAGATTCCGAGTTATGATGTAGGCGCAGTAGATTCCGAGTTAGATTCCGAGTTATGATGTAGGCGCAGTAGATTCCGAGTTAGATTCCGAGTTATGATGTAGGCACAGTAGATTCCGAGTTATGATGTAGGCGCAATAGATTCCGAGTTACGATGTAGGCGCAGTAGATTCCGAGTTAGATTCCGAGTTATGATGTAGGCGCAGTAGATTCCGAGTTAGATTCCGAGTTATGATGTAGGCGCAGTAGATTCCGAGTTATGATGTAGGCGCAGTAGATTCCGAGTTATGATGTAGGCGCAGTAGATTCCGAGTTAGATTCCGAGTTATGATGTAGGCGCAGTAGATTCCGAGTTATGATGTAGGTGCATTAGATTCCGAGTTATGATGTAGGCGCAGTAGATTCCGAGTTAGATTCCGAGTTATGATGTAGGCGCAGTAGATTCCGAGTTATGATGTAGGCGCAGTAGATTCCGAGTTAGATTCCGAGTTATGATGTAGGCGCACTAGATTCCGAGTTAGATTCCGAGTTATGATGTAGGCGATATAGATTCCGAGTTAGATTTCGAGTTATGATGTAGGCGCAGTAGATTCCGAGTTATGATGTAGGCGCAATAGATTCCGAGTTATGATGTAGGCGCAGTAGATTCCGAGTTATGATGTAGGCGCAGTAGATTCCGAGTTATGATGTAGGCGCAGTACATTCCGAGTTAGATTCCGAGTTATGATGTAGGCGCAGTAGATTCCGAGTTATGATGTAGGCGCAGAAGATTCTGAGTTAGATTCCGAGTTATGATGTAGGCGCACTAGATTCCGAGTTAGATTCCGAGTTATGATGCAGGCGCAGTAGATTCCGAGTTAGATTCCGAGTTATGATGTAGGCGCAGTAGATTCCGAGTTATGATGTAGGTGCAGTAGATTCCGAGTTATGATGTAGGCGCAGTAGATTCCGAGTTAGATTCCGAGTTATGATGTAGGCGCAGTAGATTCCGAGTTAGATTCCGAGTTATGATGTAGGCGCAGTAGATTCCGAGTTAGATTCCGAGTTATGATGTAGGAGCAGTAGATTCCGAGTTAGATTCCGAGTTATGATGTAGGCGCAGTAGATTCCGAGTTAGATTCCGAGTTATGATGTAGGCGCAGTAGATTCCGAGTTATGATGTAGGCGCAGTAGATTCCGAGTTAGATTCCGAGTTATGATGTAGGCGCAGTAGATTCCGAGTTATGATGTAGGCGCAGTAGATTCCGAGTTAGATTCCGAGTTGTGATGTAGGCGCAGTAGATTCCGAGGTAGATTCCGAGTTATGATGTAGGCGCAGTAGATTCCGAGTTATGATGTAGGCGCAGTAGATTCCGAGTTATGATGTAGGCGCAGTAGATTCCGAGTTATGATGTAGGCGCAGTAGATTCCGAGTTAGATTCCGAGTTATGATGTAGGCGCAGTTGATTCCGAGTTATGATGTAGGCGCAGTAGATTCCAAGTTATGATGTAGGCGCAGTAGATTCCGAGTTATGATGTAGGCGCAGTAGATTCCGAGTTATGATGTAGGCGCAGTAGATTCCGAGTTAGATTCCGAGTTATGATGTAGGCGCAGTTGATTCCGAGTTATGATGTAGGCGCAGTAGATTCCAAGTTATGATGTAGGCGCAGTAGATTCCGAGTTATGATGTAGGCGCAGTAGATTCCGAGTTAGATTCCGAGTTATGATGTAGGCGCAGTAGATTCCGAGTTAGATTCCGAGTTATGATGTAGGTACAGTAGATTCCCAGTTATGATGTAGGCGCAATAGATTCCGAGTTATGATGTAGGCGATATAGATTCCGAGTTAGATTCCGAGTTATGATGTAGGCGCAGTAGATTCCGAGTTATGATGTAGGCGATATAGATTCCGAGTTAGATTCCGAGTTATGATGTAGGCGCAGTAGATTCCGAGTTAGATTCTGAGTTATGATGTAGGCGCAGTAGATTCCGAGTTAGATTCCGAGTTATGATGTAGGCGCAGTAGATTCCGAGTTATGATGTAGGCGCAGTAGATTGCGAGTTATTATGTAGGCGCAGTAGATTCCGAGTTATGATGTAGGCGCAGTAGATTCCGAGTTATGATGTAGGCGCAGAAGATTCCGAGTTAGATTCCGAGTTATGATGTAGGCGCAGTAGATTCCGAGTTATGATGTAGGCGCAGTAGATTCCGAGTTAGATTCCGAGTTATGATGTAGGCACAGTAGATTCCGAGTTATGATGTAGGCGCAGTAGCTTCCGAGTGAGATTCCGAGTTATGATGTAGGCGCAGTAGATTCTGAGTTATGATGTAGGCGCAGTATATTCCGAGTTATGATGTAGGCGCAGTAGATTCCGAGTTAGATTCCGAGTTATGATGTAGGCGCAGTAGATTCCGAGTTAGATTCCGAGTTATGATGTAGGCGCAGTAGATTCCGAGTTATGATGTAGGCGCAGTAGATTCCAGGTTAGAATCCGAGTTATGATGTAGGCGCAGTAGATTCCGAGTTAGATTCCGAGTTATGATGTAGGCGCAGTAGATTCCGAGTTAGATTCCGAGTTATGATGTAGGCGCAGTAGATTCCGAGTTAGATTCCGAGTTATGATGTAGGCGCAGTAGATTCCGAGTTAGATTCCGAGTTATGATGTAGGCGCAGTAGATTCCGGGTTAGAATCTGAGTTATGATGTAGGCGCAGTAGATTCCGAGTTATGATGTAGGCGCAGTAGATTCCGAGTTAGATTCCGAGGTATGATGTAGGCGCAGTAGATTCCGAGTTATGATGTAGGCGCAGTACATTCCGAGTTAGATTCCGAGTTATGATGTAGGCGCAGTAGATTCCGAGTTAGATTCCGAGTTATGATGTAGGCGCAGTAGATTCCGAGTTATGATGTAGGCGCAGTAGATTCCGAGTTAGATTCCGAGTTATGATGTAGGCGCAGTAGATTCTGAGTTAGATTCCGAGTTATGATGTAGGCGCAGTAGATTCCGAGTTATGATGTAGGCGCAGTAGATTCCGAGTTAGATTCCGAGTTATGATGTAGGCGCAGTAGATTCCGAGTTATGATGTAGGCGCAGTAGATTCCGAGTTAGATTCCGAGTTATGATGTAGGCGCAGTAGATTCCGAGTTAGATTCCGAGTTATGATGTAGGCGCAGTAGATTCCGAGTTAGAATCCGAGTTATGATGTAGGCGCAGTAGATTCCGAGTTATGATGTAGGTGCAGTAGATTCCGAGTTATGATGTAGGCGCAGTAGATTCCGGGTTAGATTCCGAGTTATGATGTAGGCGCAGTAGATTCCGAGTTATGATGTAGGCGCAGTAGATTCAGGGTTAGATTCCGAGTTATGATGTAGGCGCAGTAGATTCCGAGTTAGATTCCGAGTTATGATGTAGGCGCAGTAGATTCCGAGTTATGATGTAGGCGCAGTAGATTCCGAGTTATGATGTAGGCGCAGTAGATTCCGAGTTCGATTCCAAGATATGATGTAGGCGCAGTAGATTCCGAGTTATGATGTAGGCGCAGTAGATTCCGAGTTAGATTCCGAGTTATGATGTAGGCGCAGTAGATTCCGAGTTATGATGTAGGAGCAATAGATTCCGAATTACGATGTAGGCGCAGTAGATTCCGAGTTAGATTCCGAGTTATGATGTAGGCGCAGTAGATTCCGAGTTAGATTCCGAGTTATGATGTAGGCGCAGTAGATTCCGAGTTATGATGTAGGCGCAGTAGATTCCGAGTTATGATGTAGGCGCAGTAGATTCCGAGTTAGATTCCGAGTTATGATGTAGGCGCAGTAGATTCCGAGTTATGATGTAGGTGCATTAGATTCCGAGTTATGATGTAGGCGCAGTAGATTCCGAGTTAGATTCCGAGTTATGATGTAGGCGCAGTAGATTCCGAGTTATGATGTAGGCGCAGTAGATTCCGAGTTAGATTCCGAGTTATGATGTAGGCGCACTAGATTCCGAGTTAGATTCCGAGTTATGATGTAGGCGATATAGATTCCGAGTTAGATTTCGAGTTATGATGTAGGCGCAGTAGATTCCGAGTTATGATGTAGGCGCAATAGATTCCGAGTTATGATGTAGGCGCAGTAGATTCCGAGTTATGATGTAGGCGCAGTAGATTCCGAGTTATGATGTAGGCGCAGTAGATTCCGAGTTAGATTCCGAGTTATGATGTAGGCGCAGTAGATTCCGAGTTAGATTCCGAGTTATGAGGTAGGCGCAGTAGATTCCGAGTTATGATGTAGGCGCAGTAGATTCCAAGTTATGATGTAGGCGCAGTAGATTCCGAGTTATGATGTAGGCGCAGTAGATTCCGAGTTAGATTCCGAGTTATGATGTAGGCGCAGTAGATTCCGAGTTATGATGTAGGCGCAGTAGATTCCGAGTTAGATTCCGAGTTATGATGTAGGCGCAGTAGATTCTGAGTTAGATTCCGAGTTATGATGTAGGCGCAGTAGATTCCGAGTTATGATGTAGGCGCAGTAGATTCCGAGTTAGATTCCGAGTTATGATGTAGGCGCAGTAGATTCCGAGTTATGATGTAGGCGCAGTAGATTCCGAGTTAGATTCCGAGTTATGATGTAGGCGCAGTAGATTCCGAGTTAGATTCCGAGTTATGATGTAGGCGCAGTAGATTCCGAGTTAGAATCCGAGTTATGATGTAGGCGCAGTAGATTCCGAGTTATGATGTAGGTGCAGTAGATTCCGAGTTATGATGTAGGCGCAGTAGATTCCGGGTTAGATTCCGAGTTATGATGTAGGCGCAGTAGATTCCGAGTTATGATGTAGGCGCAGTAGATTCAGGGTTAGATTCCGAGTTATGATGTAGGCGCAGTAGATTCCGAGTTAGATTCCGAGTTATGATGTAGGCGCAGTAGATTCCGAGTTATGATGTAGGCGCAGTAGATTCCGAGTTATGATGTAGGCGCAGTAGATTCCGAGTTCGATTCCAAGATATGATGTAGGCGCAGTAGATTCCGAGTTATGATGTAGGCGCAGTAGATTCCGAGTTAGATTCCGAGTTATGATGTAGGCGCAGTAGATTCCGAGTTATGATGTAGGAGCAATAGATTCCGAATTACGATGTAGGCGCAGTAGATTCCGAGTTAGATTCCGAGTTATGATGTAGGCGCAGTAGATTCCGAGTTAGATTCCGAGTTATGATGTAGGCGCAGTAGATTCCGAGTTATGATGTAGGCGCAGTAGATTCCGAGTTATGATGTAGGCGCAGTAGATTCCGAGTTAGATTCCGAGTTATGATGTAGGCGCAGTAGATTCCGAGTTATGATGTAGGTGCATTAGATTCCGAGTTATGATGTAGGCGCAGTAGATTCCGAGTTAGATTCCGAGTTATGATGTAGGCGCAGTAGATTCCGAGTTATGATGTAGGCGCAGTAGATTCCGAGTTAGATTCCGAGTTATGATGTAGGCGCACTAGATTCCGAGTTAGATTCCGAGTTATGATGTAGGCGATATAGATTCCGAGTTAGATTTCGAGTTATGATGTAGGCGCAGTAGATTCCGAGTTATGATGTAGGCGCAATAGATTCCGAGTTATGATGTAGGCGCAGTAGATTCCGAGTTATGATGTAGGCGCAGTAGATTCCGAGTTATGATGTAGGCGCAGTAGATTCCGAGTTAGATTCCGAGTTATGATGTAGGCGCAGTAGATTCCGAGTTAGATTCCGAGTTATGAGGTAGGCGCAGTAGATTCCGAGTTATGATGTAGGCGCAGTAGATTCCAAGTTATGATGTAGGCGCAGTAGATTCCGAGTTATGATGTAGGCGCAGTAGATTCCGAGTTAGATTCCGAGTTATGATGTAGGCGCAGTAGATTCCGAGTTATGATGTAGGCGCAGTAGATTCCGAGTTATGATGTAGGCGCAGTAGATTCCGAGTTAGATTCCGAGTTATGATGTAGGCGCAGTAGATTCCGAGTTATGATGTAGGCGCAGTAGATTCCGAGTTAGATTCCGAGTTATGATGTAGGCGCACTAGATTCCGAGTTAGATTCCGAGTTATGATGTAGGCGCAGTAGATTCCGAGTTATGATGTAGGCGCAGTATATTCCGAGTTATGATGTAGGCGCAGTAGATTCCGAGTCATGATGTAGGCGCAGTAGATTCCGAGTTAGATTCCGAGTTATGATGTAGGCGCAGTAGATTCCGAGTTAGATTCCAAGTTATGATGTAGGCGCAGTAGATTCCGAGTTAGAATCCGAGTTATGATGTAGGCGCAGTAGATTCCGAGTTATGATGTAGGCGCAGTAGATTCCGAGTTAGATTCCGAGTTATGATGTAGGCGCAGTAGATTCCGAGTTATGATGTAGGCGCAGTAGATTCCGAGTTAGATTCCAAGTTATGATGTAGGCGCAGTAGATTCCGAGTTATGATGTAGGCGCAGTAGATTCCGAGTTAGATTCCGAGTTATGATGTAGGCGCAGTAGATTCCGAGTTAGATTCCGAGTTATGATGTAGGCACAGTAGATTCCGAGTTATGATGTAGGCGCAATAGATTCCGAGTTACGATGTAGGCGCAGTAGATTCCGAGTTAGATTCCGAGTTATGATGTAGGCGCAGTAGATTCCGAGTTAGATTCCGAGTTATGATGTAGGCGCAGTAGATTCCGAGTTAGATTCCGAGTTATGATGTAGGCACAGTAGATTCCGAGTTATGATGTAGGCGCAATAGATTCCGAGTTACGATGTAGGCGCAGTAGATTCCGAGTTAGATTCCGAGTTATGATGTAGGCGCAGTAGATTCCGAGTTAGATTCCGAGTTATGATGTAGGCGCAGTAGATTCCGAGTTATGATGTAGGCGCAGTAGATTCCGAGTTATGATGTAGGCGCAGTAGATTCCGAGTTAGATTCCGAGTTACGATGTAGGCGCAGTAGATTCCGAGTTATGATGTAGGTGCATTAGATTCCGAGTTATGATGTAGGCGCAGTAGATTCCGAGTTAGATTCCGAGTTATGATGTAGGCGCAGTAGATTCCGAGTTATGATGTAGGCGCAGTAGATTCCGAGTTAGATTCCGAGCTATGATGTAGGCGCACTAGATTCCGAGTTAGATTCCGAGTTATGATGTAGGCGATATAGATTCCGAGTTGGATTTCGAGTTATGATGTAGGCGCAGTAGATTCCGAGTTATGATGTAGGCGCAATAGATTCCGAGTTATGATGTAGGCGCAGTAGATTCCGAGTTATGATGTAGGCGCAGTAGATTCCGAGTTATGTTGTAGGCGCAGTAGATTCCGAGTTAGATTCCGAGTTATGATGTAGGCGCAGTAGATTCCGAGTTAGATTCCGAGTTATGAGGTAGGTGCAGTAGATTCCGAGTTATGATGTAGGCGCAGTAGATTCCAAGTTATGATGTAGGCGCAGTAGATTCCGAGTTATGATGTAGGCGCAGTAGATTCCGAGTTAGATTCCGAGTTATGATGTAGGCGCAGTAGATTCTGAGTTATGATGTAGGCGCAGTAGATTCCGAGTTATGATGTAGGCGCAGTAGATTCCGAGTTAGATTCCGAGTTATGATGTAGGTGCAGTAGATTCCGAGTTATGATGTAGGCGCAGTAGATTCCGAGTTAGATTCCGAGTTATGATGTAGGCGCACTAGATTCCGAGTTAGATTCCGAGTTATGATGTAGGCGCAGTAGATTCCGAGTTATGATGTAGGCGCAGTATATTCCGAGTTATGATGTAGGCGCAGTAGATTCCGAGTCATGATGTAGGCGCAGTAGATTCCGAGTTAGATTCCGAGTTATGATGTAGGCGCAGTAGATTCCGAGTTAGATTCCAAGTTATGATGTAGGCGCAGTAGATTCCGAGTTAGAATCCGAGTTATGATGTAGGCGCAGTAGATTCCGAGTTATGATGTAGGCTCAGTAGATTCCGGGTTATGATGTAGGCGCAGTAGATTCCGAGTTAGATTCCGAGTTATGATGTAGGCGCAGTAGATTCCGAGTTATGATGTAGGCGCAGTAGATTGCGAGTTAGATTCCAAGTTATGATGTAGGCGCAGTAGATTCCGAGTTATGATGTAGGCGCAGTAGATTCCGAGTTAGATTCCGAGTTATGATGTAGGCGCAGTAGATTCCGAGTTAGATTCCGAGTTATGATGTAGGCACAGTAGATTTCGAGTTACGATGTAGGCGCAATAGATTCCGAGTTACGATGTAGGCGCAGTAGATTCCGAGTTAGATTCAAAGTTATGATGTAGGCGCAGTAGATTCCGAGTTAGATTCCGAGTTATGATGTAGGCGCAGTAGATTCCGAGTTAGATTCCGAGTTATGATGTAGGCGCAGTAGATTCCGAGTTATGATGTAGGCGCAGTAGATTCCGAGTTATGATGTAGGCGCAGTAGATTCCGAGTTAGATTCCGAGTTATGATGTAGGCGCAGTAGATTCCGAGTTATGATGTAGGCGCAGTAGATTCCGAGTTATGATGTAGGCGCAGTAGATTCCGAGTTATGATGTAGGCGCAGTAGATTCCGAGTTAGATTTCGAATTATGATGTAGGCGCAGTAGATTCCGAGTTAGATTCCGAGTTATGATGTAGGCGCACTAGATTCCGAGTTAGATTCCGAGTTATGATGTAGGCGCAGTAGATTCCGAGTTATGATGTAGGCGCAGTAGATTCCGAGTTAGATTCCGAGTTATGATGAAGGCGCAGTAGATTCCGAGTTAGATTCCGAGATATGATGTAGGCGCAGTGGATTCTGAGTTAGATTCCGAGTTATGATGTAGGCGCAGTAGATTCCGTGTTATGATGTAGGCGCAGTAGATTCCGAGTTATGATGTAGGCGCAGTAGATTCAGAGTTATGATGTAGGCGCAGTAGATTCCGAGTTATGATGTAGGCGCAGTAGATACCGAGTTATGATGTAGGCGCAGTAGATTGCGAGTTATGATGTAGGCGCAGTAGATTCCGAGTTATGATGTAGACGCAGTAGATTCCGAGTTAGATTCCGAGTTATGATGTAGGCGCAGTAGATTCCGAGTTATGTTGTAGGCGCAGTAGATTCCGAGTTAGATTCCGAGTTATGATGTAGGCGCAGTAGATTCCGAGTTAGATTCCGAGTTATGAGGTAGGTGCAGTAGATTCCGAGTTATGATGTAGGCGCAGTAGATTCCAAGTTATGATGTAGGCGCAGTAGATTCCGAGTTATGATGTAGGCGCAGTAGATTCCGAGTTAGATTCCGAGTTATGATGTAGGCGCAGTAGATTCTGAGTTATGATGTAGGCGCAGTAGATTCCGAGTTATGATGTAGGCGCAGTAGATTCCGAGTTAGATTCCGAGTTATGATGTAGGTGCAGTAGATTCCGAGTTATGATGTAGGCGCAGTAGATTCCGAGTTAGATTCCGAGTTATGATGTAGGCGCACTAGATTCCGAGTTAGATTCCGAGTTATGATGTAGGCGCAGTAGATTCCGAGTTATGATGTAGGCGCAGTATATTCCGAGTTATGATGTAGGCGCAGTAGATTCCGAGTCATGATGTAGGCGCAGTAGATTCCGAGTTAGATTCCGAGTTATGATGTAGGCGCAGTAGATTCCGAGTTAGATTCCAAGTTATGATGTAGGCGCAGTAGATTCCGAGTTAGAATCCGAGTTATGATGTAGGCGCAGTAGATTCCGAGTTATGATGTAGGCTCAGTAGATTCCGGGTTATGATGTAGGCGCAGTAGATTCCGAGTTAGATTCCGAGTTATGATGTAGGCGCAGTAGATTCCGAGTTATGATGTAGGCGCAGTAGATTGCGAGTTAGATTCCAAGTTATGATGTAGGCGCAGTAGATTCCGAGTTATGATGTAGGCGCAGTAGATTCCGAGTTAGATTCCGAGTTATGATGTAGGCGCAGTAGATTCCGAGTTAGATTCCGAGTTATGATGTAGGCACAGTAGATTTCGAGTTACGATGTAGGCGCAATAGATTCCGAGTTACGATGTAGGCGCAGTAGATTCCGAGTTAGATTCAAAGTTATGATGTAGGCGCAGTAGATTCCGAGTTAGATTCCGAGTTATGATGTAGGCGCAGTAGATTCCGAGTTAGATTCCGAGTTATGATGTAGGCGCAGTAGATTCCGAGTTATGATGTAGGCGCAGTAGATTCCGAGTTATGATGTAGGCGCAGTAGATTCCGAGTTAGATTCCGAGTTATGATGTAGGCGCAGTAGATTCCGAGTTATGATGTAGGCGCAGTAGATTCCGAGTTATGATGTAGGCGCAGTAGATTCCGAGTTATGATGTAGGCGCAGTAGATTCCGAGTTAGATTTCGAATTATGATGTAGGCGCAGTAGATTCCGAGTTAGATTCCGAGTTATGATGTAGGCGCACTAGATTCCGAGTTAGATTCCGAGTTATGATGTAGGCGCAGTAGATTCCGAGTTATGATGTAGGCGCAGTAGATTCCGAGTTAGATTCCGAGTTATGATGAAGGCGCAGTAGATTCCGAGTTAGATTCCGAGATATGATGTAGGCGCAGTGGATTCTGAGTTAGATTCCGAGTTATGATGTAGGCGCAGTAGATTCCGTGTTATGATGTAGGCGCAGTAGATTCCGAGTTATGATGTAGGCGCAGTAGATTCAGAGTTATGATGTAGGCGCAGTAGATTCCGAGTTATGATGTAGGCGCAGTAGATACCGAGTTATGATGTAGGCGCAGTAGATTGCGAGTTATGATGTAGGCGCAGTAGATTCCGAGTTATGATGTAGACGCAGTAGATTCCGAGTTAGATTCCGAGTTATGATGTAGGCGCAGTAGATTCCGAGTTATGATGTAGGCGCAGTAGATTCCGAGTTAGATTCCGAGTTATGATGTAGGCGCAGTAGATTCCGAGTTAGATTCCGAGTTATGATGTAGGCGCACTAGATTCCGAGTTAGATTCCGAGTTATGATGTAGGCGCAGTAGATTCCGAGTTATGATGTAGGCGCAGTATATTCCGAGTTATGATGTAGGCGCAGTAGATTCCGAGTCATGATGTAGGCGCAGTAGATTCCGAGTTAGATTCCGAGTTATGATGTAGGCGCAGTAGATTCCGAGTTAGATTCCAAGTTATGATGTAGGCGCAGTAGATTCCGAGTTAGAATCCGAGTTATGATGTAGGCGCAGTAGATTCCGAGTTATGATGTAGGCGCAGTAGATTCCGAGTTATGATGTAGGCGCAGTAGATTCCGAGTTAGATTCCGAGTTATGATGTAGGCGCAGTAGATTCCGAGTTATGATGTATGCGCAGTAGATTCCGAGTTAGATTCCAAGTTATGATGTAGGCGCAGTAGATTCCGAGTTATGATGTAGGCGCAGTAGATTCCGAGTTAGATTCCGAGTTATGATGTAGGCGCAGTAGATTCCGAGTTAGATTCCGAGTTATGATGTAGGCACAGTAGATTCCGAGTTATGATGTAGGCGCAATAGATTCCGAGTTACGATGTAGGCGCAGTAGATTCTGAGTTAGATTCCGAGTTATGATGTAGGCGCAGTAGATTCCGAGTTAGATTCCGAGTTATGATGTAGGCGCAGTAGATTCCGAGTTAGATTCCGAGTTATGATGTAGGCGCAGTAGATTCCGAGTTATGATGTAGGCGCAGTAGATTCCGAGTTATGATGTAGGCGCAGTAGATTCCGAGTTAGATTCCGAGTTATGATGTAGGCGCAGTAGATTCCGAGTTATGATGTAGGCGCAGTAGATTCCGAGTTATGATGTAGGCGCAGTAGATTCCGAGTTATGATGTAGGCGCAGTAGATTCCGAGTTAGATTTCGAATTATGATGTAGGAGCAGTAGATTCCGAGTTAGATTCCGAGTTATGATGTAGGCGCACTAGATTCCGAGTTAGATTCCGAGTTATGATGTAGGCGCAGTAGATTCCGAGTTATGATGTAGGCGCAGTAGATTCCGAGTTAGATTCCGAGTTATGATGTAGGCGCAGTAGATTCCGAGTTAGATTCCGAGATATGATGTAGGCGCAGTGGATTCTGAGTTAGATTCCGAGTTATGATGTAGGCGCAGTAGATTCCGAGTTATGATGTAGGCGCAGTAGATTCCGAGTTATGATGTAGGCGCAGTAGATTCAGAGTTATGATGTAGGCGCAGTAGATTCCGAGTTATGATGTAGGCGCAGTAGATACCGAGTTATGATGTAGGCGCAGTAGATTGCGAGTTATGATGTAGGCGCAGTAGATTCCGAGTTATGATGTAGACGCAGTAGATTCCGAGTTAGATTCCGAGTTATGATGTAGGCGCAGTAGATTCCGAGTTATGATGTAGGCGCAGTAGATTCCGAGTTAGATTCCGAGTTATGATGTAGGCGCAGTAGATTCTGAGTTACATTCCGAGTTATGATGTAGGCGCAGTAGATTCCGAGTTAGATTCCGAGTTATGATGTAGGCGCAGTAGATTCCGAATTATGATGTAGGCGCAGTAGATTCCGAGTTAGATTTCGAGTTATGATGTAGGCGCAGTAGATTCCGAGTTATGATGTAGGTGCAGTAGATTCCGAGTTATGATGTAGGCGCAGTAGATTCCGAGTTAGATTCCGAGTTATGATGTAGGCGCAGTAGATTCCGAGTTAGATTCCGAGTTATGATGTAGGCGCAGTAGATTCCGAGTTATGATGTAGGCGCAGTAGATTCCGAGTTATGATGTAGGCGCAGTAGATTCTGAGTTAGATTCCGAGTTATGATGTAGGCGCAGTAGATTCCGAGTTAGATTCCGAGTTATGATGTAGGCGCAGTAGATTCCGAGTTAGATTCCGAGTTATGATGTAGGCGCAGTAGATTCCGAGTTATGATGTAGGCGCAGTAGATTCCGAGTTAGATTCCGAGTTATGATGTAGGCGCAGTAGATTCCGAGTTAGATTCCGAGTTATGATGTAGGCGCAGTAGATTCCGAGTTATGATGTAGGCGCAGTAGATTCCAAGTTATGATGTAGGCGCAGTAGATTCCGAGTTATGATGTAGGCGCAGTAGATTCCGAGTTAGATTCCGAGTTATGATGTAGGCGCAGTAGATTCCGAGTTAGATTCCGAGTTATGATGTAGGTACAGTAGATTCCCAGTTATGATGTAGGCGCAATAGATTCCGAGTTATGATGTAGGCGCAGTAGATTCTGAGTTAGATTCCGAGTTATGATGTAGGCGCAGTAGATTCCGAGTTATGATGTAGGCGATATAGATTCCGAGTTAGATTTCGAGTTATGATGTAGGTGCAGTAGATTCCGAGTTAGATTCCGAGTTATGATGTAGACGCAGTAGATTCCGAGTTAGATTCCGAGTTATGATGTAGGCGCAGTAGATTCCGAGTTATGATGTAGGCGCAGTAGATTGCGAGTTATGATGTAGGCGCAGTGGATTCCGAGTTATGATGTAGGCGCAGTAGATTCCGAGTTATGATGTAGGCGCAGAAGATTCCGAGTTAGATTCCGAGTTATGATGTAGGCGCAGTAGATTCCGAGTTATGATGTAGGCGCAGTAGATTCCGAGTTAGATTCCGAGTTATGATGTAGGCACAGTAGATTCCGAGTTATGATGTAGGCGCAGTAGCTTCCGAGTGAGATTCCGAGTTATGATGTAGGCGCAGTAGATTCCGAGTTATGATGTAGGCGCAGTAGATTCCGAGTTAGATTCCGAGTTATGATGTAGGCGCAGTAGATTCCGAGTTAGATTCCGAGTTATGATGTAGGCGCAGTAGATTCCGAGTTATGATGTAGGCGCAGTAGATTCCGGGTTAGAATCCGAGTTATGATGTAGGCGCAGTAGATTCCGAGTTAGATTCCGAGTTATGATGTAGGCGCAGTAGATTCCGAGTTAGATTCCGAGTTATGATGTAGGCGCAGTAGATTCCGAGTTAGATTCCGAGTTATGATGTAGGCGCAGTAGATTCCGAGTTAGATTCCGAGTTATGATGTAGGCGCAGTAGATTCCGGGTTAGAATCCGAGTTATGATGTAGGCGCAGTAGATTCCGAGTTATGATGTAGGCGCAGTACATTCCGAGTTAGATTCCGAGTTATGATGTAGGCGCAGTAGATTCCGAGTTATGATGTAGGCGCAGTACATTCCGAGTTAGATTCCGAGTTATGATGTAGGCGCAGTAGATTCCGAGTTATGAGGTAGGCGCAGAAGATTCTGAGTTAGATTCCGAGTTATGATGTAGGCGCACTAGATTCCGAGTTAGATTCCGAGTTATGATGCAGGCGCAGTAGATTCCGAGTTAGATTCCGAGTTATGATGTAGGCGCAGTAGATTCCGAGTTATGATGTAGGCGCAGTAGATTCCGAGTTATGATGTAGGCGCAGTAGATTCCGAGTTAGATTTTGAGTTATGATGTAGGCGCAGTAGATTCCGAGTTAGATTCCGAGTTATGATGTAGGCGCAGTAGATTCCGAGTTAGATTCCGAGTTATGATGTAGGCGCAGTAGATTCCGAGTTAGATTCCGAGTTATGATGTAGGCGCAGTAGATTCCGAGTTAGATTCCGAGTTATGATGTAGGCGCAGTAGATTCCGAGTTATGATGTAGGCGCAGTAGATTCCGAGTTAGATTCCGAGTTATGATGTAGGCGCAGTAGATTCCGAGTTATGATGTAGGCGCAGTAGATTCCGAGTTAGATTCCGAGTTGTGATGTAGGCGCAGTAGATTCCGAGTTAGATTCCGAGTTATGATGCAGGCGCAGTAGATTCCGAGTTAGATTCCAAGTTATGATGTAGGCGCTGTAGATTCCGAGGTAGATTCCGAGTTATGATGTAGGCGCAGTAGATTCCGAGTTATGATGTAGGCGCAGTAGATTCCGAGTTATGATGTAGGCGCAGTAGATTCCGAGTTAGATTCCGAGTTATGATGTAGGCGCAGTAGATTCCGAGTTATGATGTAGGCGCAGTAGATTCCAAGTTATGATGTAGGCGCAGTAGATTCCGAGTTATGATGTAGGCGCAGTAGATTCCGAGTTAGATTCCGAGTTATGATGTAGGCGCAGTAGATTCCGAGTTAGATTCCGAGTTATGATGTAGGTACAGTAGATTCCCAGTTATGATGTAGGCGCAATAGATTCCGAGTTATGATGTAGGCGCAGTAGATTCCGAGTTAGATTCCGAGTTATGATGTAGGCGCAGTAGATTCCGAGTTATGATGTAGGCGATATAGATTCCGAGTTAGATTTCGAGTTATGATGTAGGCGCAGTAGATTCCGAGTTAGATTCCGAGTTATGATGTAGGCGCAGTAGATTCCGAGTTAGATTCCGAGTTATGATGTAGGCGCAGTAGATTCCGAGTTATGATGTAGGCGCAGTAGATTCCGAGTTATGATGTAGGCGCAGTAGATTCCGAGTTAGATTCCGAGTTATGATGTAGGCGCAGTAGATTCCGAGTTATGATGTAGGCGCAGTAGATTCCGGGTTAGAATCCGAGTTATGATGTAGGCGCAGTAGATTCCGAGTTATGATGTAGGCGCAGTAGATTTAGAGTTAGATTCCGAGGTATGATGTAGGCGCAGTAGATTCCGAGTTATGATGTAGGCGCAGTAGATTCCGAGTTAGATTCCGAGTTATGATGTAGGCGCAGTAGATTCCGAGTTATGATGTAGGCGCAGTAGATTCCGAGTTAGATTCCGAGTTATGATGTAGGCGCAGTAGATTCTGAGTTAGATTCCGAGTTATGATGTAGGCGCAGTAGATTCCGAGTTATGATGTAGGCGCAGTAGATTCCGAGTTAGATTCCGAGTTATGATGTAGGCGCAGTAGATTCCGAGTTATGATGTAGGCGCAGTAGATTCCGAGTTAGATTCCGAGTTATGATGTAGGCGCAGTAGATTCCGAGTTAGATTCCGAGTTATGATGTAGGCGCAGTAGATTCCGAGTTAGATTCCGAGTTATGATGTAGGCGCAGTAGATTCCGAGTTAGATTCCGAGTTATGATGTAGGCGCAGTAGATTCCGAGTTAGATTCCGACTTATGATGTATGCGCAGCAGATTCCGAGTTAGATTCCGAGTTATGATGTAGGCGCAGTAGATTCCGAGTTAGATTCCGAGTTATGATGTAGGCGCAGTAGATTCCGAGTTCGATTCCGAGTTATGATGTAGGCGCAGTAGATTCCGAGTTGTGATGTAGGCGCAGTAGATTCCGAGTTATGATGTAGGCGCAGTAGATTCCGAGTTAGATTCCGAGTTATGATGTAGGCACAGTAAATAACGAGTTATGATGTAGGCGCAGTAGATTCCGAGTTATGATGTAGGCGCAGTAGATTCCGAGTTAGATTCCGAGTTATGATGTAGGCGCAGTAGATTCCGAGTTATGATGTAGGCGCAGTAGATTCCGAGTTAGATTCCGAGTTATGATGTAGGCGTAGTAAATAACGAGTTATGATGTAGGCGCAGTAGATTCCGAGTTATGATGTAGGCGCAGTAGATTCCGAGTTAGATTCCGAGTTATGATGTAGGCGCAGTAGATTCCGAGTTAAATTCCGAGTTATGATGTAGGCGCAGTAGATTCCGAGTTAGATTTCGAGTTATGATGTAGGCGCAGTAGATTCCGAGTTATGATGTAGGTGCAGTAGATTCCGAGTTATGATGTAGGCGCAGTAGATTCCGAGTTAGATTCCGAGTAATGATGTAGGCGCAGTAGATTCCGAGTTAGATTCCGAGTTATGATGTAGGCGCAGTAGATTCCGAGTTATGATGTAGGCGCAGTAGATTCCGAGTTAGATTCCGAGTTATGATGTAGGCGCAGTAGATTCTGAGTTAGATTCCGAGTTATGATGTAGGCGCAGTAGATTCCGAGTTATGATGTAGGCGCAGTAGATTCCGATTTAGATTCCGAGTTATGATGTAGGCGCAGTGGATTCCGAGTTATGATGTAGGTGCAGTAGATTCCGAGTTAGATTCCGAGTTATGATGTAGGCGCAGTAGATTCCGAGTTAGATTCCGAGTTATGATGTAGGCGCAGTAGATTCCGAGTTAGATTCCGAGTTATGATGTAGGTACAGTAGATTCCCAGTTATGATGTAGGCGCAATAGATTCCGAGTTATGATGTAGGCGCAGTAGATTCCGAGTTAGATTCCGAGTTATGATGTAGGCGCAGTAGATTCCGAGTTATGATGTAGGCGATATAGATTCCGAGTTAGATTTCGAGTTATGATGTAGGCGCAGTAGATTCCGAGTTAGATTCCGAGTTATGATGTAGGCGCAGTAGATTCCGAGTTAGATTCCGAGTTATGATGTAGGCACAGTAGATTCCGAGTTATGATGTAGGCGCAGTAGATTGCGAGTTATGATGTAGGCGCAGTAGATTCCGAGTTATGATGTAGGCGCAGTAGATTCCGAGTTATGATGTAGGCGCAGAAGATGCCGAGTTAGATTCCGAGTTATGATGTAGGCGCAGTAGATTCCGAGTTATGATGTAGGCGCAGTAGATTCCGAGTTAGATTCCGAGTTATGATGTAGGCACAGTAGATTCCGAGTTATGATGTAGGCGCAGTAGCTTCCGAGTGAGATTCCGAGTTATGATGTAGGCGCAGTAGATTCCGAGTTATGATGTAGGCGCAGTAGATTCCGAGTTAGATTCCGAGTTATGATGTAGGCGCAGTAGATTCCGAGTTAGATTCCGAGTTATGATGTAGGCGCAGTAGATTCCGAGTTATGATGTAGGCGCAGTAGATTCCGGGTTAGAATCCGAGTTATGATGTAGGCGCAGTAGATTCCGAGTTAGATTCCGAGTTATGATGTAGGCGCAGTAGATTCCAAGTTAGATTCCGAGTTATGATGTAGGCGCAGTAGATTCCGAGTTAGATTCCGAGTTATGATGTAGGCGCAGTAGATTCCGAGTTAGATTCCGAGTTATGATGTAGGCGCAGTAGATTCCGGGTTAGAATCCGAGTTATGATGTAGGCGCAGTAGATTCCGAGTTATGATGTAGGCGCAGTAGATTCCGAGTTAGATTCCGAGGTATGATGTAGGCGCAGTAGATTCCGAGTTATGATGTAGGCGCAGTACATTCCGAGTTAGATTCCGAGTTATGATGTAGGCGCAGTAGATTCCGAGTTAGATTCCGAGTTATGATGTAGGCGCAGTAGATTCCGAGTTATGATGTAGGCGCAGTAGATTCCGAGTTAGATTCCGAGTTATGATGTAGGCGCAGTAGATTCTGAGTTAGATTCCGAGTTATGATGTAGGCGCAGTAGATTCCGAGTTATGATGTAGGCGCAGTAGATTCCGAGTTAGATTCCGAGTTATGATGTAGGCGCAGTAGATTCCGAGTTATGATGTAGGCGCAGTAGATTCCGAGTTAGATTCCGAGTTATGATGTAGGCGCAGTAGATTCCGAGTTAGATTCCGAGTTATGATGTAGGCGCAGTAGATTCCGAGTTAGATTCCGAGTTATGATGTAGGCGCAGTAGATTCCGAGTTAGATTCCGAGTTATGATGTAGGCGCAGTAGATTCCGAGTTAGATTCCGAGTTATGATGTAGGCGCAGCAGATTCCGAGTTAGATTCCGAGTTATGATGTAGGCGCAGTAGATTCCGAGTTAGATTCCGAGTTATGATGTAGGCGCAGTAGATTCCGAGTTCGATTCCGAGTTATGATGTAGGCGCAGTAGATTCCGAGTTGTGATGTAGGCGCAGTAGATTCCGAGTTATGATGTAGGCGCAGTAGATTCCGAGTTAGATTCCGAGTTATGATGTAGGCACAGTAAATAACGAGTTATGATGTAGGCGCAGTAGATTCCGAGTTATGATGTAGGCGCAGTAGATTCCGAGTTAGATTCCGAGTTATGATGTAGGCGCAGTAGATTCCGAGTTATGATGTAGGCGCAGTAGATTCCGAGTTAGATTCCGAGTTATGATGTAGGCGTAGTAAATAACGAGTTATGATGTAGGTGCAGTAGATTCCGAGTTAGATTCCGAGTTATGATGTAGGCGTAGTAAATAACGAGTTATGATGTAGGCGCAGTAGATTCCGAGTTATGATGTAGGCGCAGTAGATTCCGAGTTAGATTCCGAGTTATGATGTAGGCGCAGTAGATTCCGAGTTAAATTCCGAGTTATGATGTAGGCGCAGTAGATTCCGAGTTAGATTTCGAGTTATGATGTAGGCGCAGTAGATTCCGAGTTATGATGTAGGTGCAGTAGATTCCGAGTTATGATGTAGGCGCAGTAGATTCCGAGTTATGATGTAGGCGCAGTAGATTCCGAGTTATGATGTAGGTGCAGTAGATTCCGAGTTATGATGTAGGCACAGTCGATTCCGAGTTATGATGTAGGCGCAGTAGATTCCGAGTTATGATGTAGGCACAGTAGATTCCGAGTTATGATGTAGGCGCAGTAGATTCCGAGTTATGATGTAGGCGCAGTAGATTCCGAGTTAGATTCCGAGTTATGATGTAGGCGCAGTAGATTCCGAGTTAGATTCCGAGTTATGATGTAGGCGCAGTAGATTCCGAGTTATGATGTAGGCGCAGTAGATTCCGGTTTAGAATCCGAGTTATGATGTAGGCGCAGTAGATTCCGAGTTAGATTCCGAGTTATGATGTAGGCGCAGTAGATTCCGAGTTAGATTCCGAGTTATGATGTAGGCGCAGTAGATTCCGAGTTAGATTCCGAGTTATGATGTAGGCGCAGTAGATTCCGAGTTAGATTCCGAGTTATGATGTAGGCGCAGTAGATTCCGGGTTAGAATCCGAGTTATGATGTAGGCGCAGTAGATTCCGAGTTATGATGTAGGCGCAGTAGATTCCGAGTTAGATTCCGAGGTATGATGTAGGCGCAGTAGATTCCGAGTTATGATGTAGGCGCAGTAGATTCCGAGTTAGATTCCGAGTTATGATGTAGGCGCAGTAGATTCCGAGGTATGATGTAGGCGCAGTAGATTCCGAGTTAGATTCCGAGTTATGATGTAGGCGCAGTAGATTCTGAGTTAGATTCCGAGTTATGATGTAGGCGCAGTAGATTCCGAGTTATGATGTAGGCGCAGTAGATTCCGAGTTAGATTCCGAGTTATGATGTAGGCGCAGTAGATTCCGAGTTATGATGTAGGCGCAGTAGATTCCGAGTTAGATTCCGAGTTATGATGTAGGCGCAGTAGATTCCGAGTTAGATTCCGAGTTATGATGTAGGCGCAGTAGATTCCGAGTTAGATTCCAAGTTATGATGTAGGCGCAGTAGATTCCGAGTTAGATTCCGAGTTATGATGTAGGCGCAGTAGATTCCGAGTTAGATTCCGAGTTATGATGTAGGCGCAGCAGATTCCGAGTTAGATTCCGAGTTATGATGTAGGCGCAGTAGATTCCGAGTTAGATTCCGAGTTATGATGTAGGCGCAGTAGATTCCGAGTTCGATTCCGAGTTATGATGTAGGCGCAGTAGATTCCGAGTTGTGATGTAGGCGCAGTAGATTCCGAGTTATGATGTAGGCGCAGTAGATTCCGAGTTAGATTCCGAGTTATGATGTAGGCACAGTAAATAACGAGTTATGATGTAGGCGCAGTAGATTCCGAGTTATGATGTAGGCGCAGTAGATTCCGAGTTAGATTCCGAGTTATGATGTAGGCGCAGTAGATTCCGAGTTATGATGTAGGCGCAGTAGATTCCGAGTTAGATTCCGAGTTATGATGTAGGCGTAGTAAATAACGAGTTATGATGTAGGCGCAGTAGATTCCGAGTTATGATGTAGGCGCAGTAGATTCCGAGTTAGATTCCGAGTTATGATGTAGGCGCAGTAGATTCCGAGTTAAATTCCGAGTTATGATGTAGGCGCAGTAGATTCCGAGTTAGATTTCGAGTTATGATGTAGGCGCAGTAGATTCCGAGTTATGATGTAGGTGCAGTAGATTCCAAGTTATGATGTAGGCGCAGTAGATTCCGAGTTAGATTCCGAGTTATGATGTAGGCGCAGTAGATTCTGAGTTAGATTCCGAGTTATGATGTAGGCGCAGTAGATTCCGAGTTATGATGTAGGCGCAGTAGATTCCGAGTTAGATTCCGAGTTATGATGTAGGCGCAGTAGATTCTGAGTTAGATTCCGAGTTATGATGTAGGCGCAGTAGATTCCGAGTTATGATGTAGGCGCAGTAGATTCCGAGTTAGATTCCGAGTTATGATGTAGGCGCAGTGGATTCCGAGTTATGATGTAGGTGCAGTAGATTCCGAGTTAGATTCCGAGTTATGATGTAGGCTCAGTAGATTCCGAGTTAGATTCCGAGTTATGATGTAGGCGCAGTAGATTCCGAGTTAGATTCCGAGTTATGATGTAGGTACAGTAGATTCCCAGTTATGATGTAGGCGCAATAGATTCCGAGTTATGATGTAGGCGCAGTAGATTCCGAGTTAGATTCCGAGTTATGATGTAGGCGCAGTAGATTCCGAGTTATGATGTAGGCGATATAGATTCCGAGTTAGATTTCGAGTTATGATGTAGGCGCAGTAGATTCCGAGTTAGATTCCGAGTTATGATGTAGGCGCAGTAGATTCCGAGTTAGATTCCGAGTTATGATGTAGGCACAGTAGATTCCGAGTTATGATGTAGGCGCAGTAGATTGCGAGTTATGATGTAGGCGCAGTAGATTCCGAGTTATGATGTAGGCGCAGTAGATTCCGAGTTATGATGTAGGCGCAGAAGATTCCGAGTTAGATTCCGAGTTATGATGTAGGCGCAGTAGATTCCGAGTTATGATGTAGGCGCAGTAGATTCCGAGTTAGATTCCGAGTTATGATGTAGGCACAGTAGATTCCGAGTTATGATGTAGGCGCAGTAGCTTCCGAGTGAGATTCCGAGTTATGATGTAGGCGCAGTAGATTCCGAGTTATGATGTAGGCGCAGTAGATTCCGAGTTATGATGTAGGCGCAGTAGATTCCGAGTTAGATTCCGAGTTATGATGTAGGCGCAGTAGATTCCAAGTTAGATTCCGAGTTATGATGTAGGCGCAGTAGATTCCGAGTTAGATTCCGAGTTATGATGTAGGCGCAGTAGATTCCGAGTTAGATTCCGAGTTATGATGTAGGCGCAGTAGATTCCGGGTTAGAATGCGAGTTATGATGTAGGCGCAGTAGATTCCGAGTTATGATGTAGGCGCAGTAGATTCCGGGTTAGAATCCGAGTTATGATGTAGGCGCAGTAGATTCCGAGTTAGATTCCGAGTTATGATGTAGGCGCAGTAGATTCCAAGTTAGATTCCGAGTTATGATGTAGGCGCAGTAGATTCCGAGTTAGATTCCGAGTTATGATGTAGGCGCAGTAGATTCCGAGTTAGATTCCGAGTTATGATGTAGGCGCAGTAGATTCCGGGTTAGAATGCGAGTTATGATGTAGGCGCAGTAGATTCCGAGTTATGATGTAGGCGCAGTAGATTCCGAGTTAGATTCCGAGGTATGATGTAGGCGCAGTAGATTCCGAGTTATGATGTAGGCGCAGTACATTCCGAGTTAGATTCCGAGTTATGATGTAGGCGCAGTAGATTCCGAGTTAGATTCCGAGTTATGATGTAGGCGCAGTAGATTCCGAGTTATGATGTAGGCGCAGTAGATTCCGAGTTAGATTCCGAGTTATGATGTAGGCGCAGTAGATTCTGAGTTAGATTCCGAGTTATGATGTAGGCGCAGTAGATTCCGAGTTATGATGTAGGCGCAGTAGATTCCGAGTTAGATTCCGAGTTATGATGTAGGCGCAGTAGATTCCGAGTTATGATGTAGGCGCAGTAGATTCCGAGTTAGATTCCGAGTTATGATATAGGCGCAGTAGATTCCGAGTTAGATTCCGAGTTATGATGTAGGCGCAGTAGATTCCGGGTTAGATTCCGAGTTATGATGTAGGCGCAGTAGATTCCGAGTTAGATTCCGAGTTATGATGTAGGCGCAGTAGATTCCGAGTTAGATTCCGAGTTATGATGTAGGCGCAGCAGATTCCGAGTTAGATTCCGAGTTATAATGTAGGCGCAGTAGATTCCGAGTTAGATTCCGAGTTATGATGTAGGCGCAGTAGATTCCGAGTTCGATTCCGAGTTATGATGTAGGCGCAGTAGATTCCGAGTTGTGATGTAGGCGCAGTAGATTCCGAGTTATGATGTAGGCGCAGTAGATTCCGAGTTAGATTCCGAGTTATGATGTAGGCACAGTAAATAACGAGTTATGATGTAGGCGCAGTAGATTCCGAGTTATGATGTAGGCGCAGTAGATTCCGAGTTAGATTCCGAGTTATGATGTAGGCGCAGTAGATTCCGAGTTATGATGTAGGCGCAGTAGATTCCGAGTTAGATTCCGAGTTATGATGTAGGCGTAGTAAATAACGAGTTATGATGTAGGCGCAGTAGATTCCGAGTTATGATGTAGGCGCAGTAGATTCCGAGTTAGATTCCGAGTTATGATGTAGGCGCAGTAGATTCCGAGTTAAATTCCGAGTTATGATGTAGGCGCAGTAGATTCCGAGTTAGATTTCGAGTTATGATGTAGGCGCAGTAGATTCCGAGTTATGATGTAGGTGCAGTAGATTCCGAGTTATGATGTAGGCGCAGCAGATTCCGAGTTATGATGTAGGCGCAGTAGATTCCGAGTTATGATGTAGGTGCAGTAGATTCCGAGTTATGATGTAGGCACAGTCGATTCCGAGTTATGATGTAGGCGCAGTAGATTCCGAGTTATGATGTAGGCACAGTAGATTCCGAGTTATGATGTAGGCGCAGTAGATTCCGAGTTATGATGTAGGCGCAGTAGATTCCGAGTTAGATTCCGAGTTATGATGTAGGCGCAGTAGATTCCGAGTTATGATGTAGGCGCAGTAGTTTCTGAGTTAGATTCCGAGTTATGATGTAGGCGCAGTAGATTCCGAGTTATGATGTAGGCGCAGTAGATTTCGAGTTATGATGTAGGCGCAGTAGATTCCGAGTTAGATTCCGAGTTATGATGTAGGCGCAGTAGATTCCGAGTTAGATTCCGAGTTATGATGTAGGCGCAGTAGATTCCGAGTTATGATGTAGGCGCAGTAGATTCCTAGTTATGATGTAGGCGCAGTAGATTCCAGGTTAGAATCCGAGTTATGATGTAGGCGCAGTAGATTCCGAGTTAGATTCCGAGTTATGATGTAGGCGCAGTAGATTCCGAGTTAGATTCCGAGTTATGATGTAGGCGCAGTAGATTCCGAGTTAGATTCCGAGTTATGATGTAGGCGCAGTAGATTCCGAGTTAGATTCCGAGTTATGATGTAGGCGCAGTAGATTCCGAGTTAGATTCCGAGTTATGATGTAGGCGCAGTAGATTCCGAGTTATGATGTAGGCGCAGTAGATTCCGAGTTAGATTCCGAGTTATGATGTAGGCGCAGTAGATTCCGAGTTAATATGTAGGCGCAGTAGATTCCGAGTTAGATTCCGAGTTATGATGTAGGCGCAGTAGATTCCGAGTTAGATTCCGAGTTATGATGTAGGCGCAGTAGATTCCGAGTTATGATGTAGGCGCAGTAGATTCCGAGTTAGATTCCGAGTTATGATGTAGGCGCAGTAGATTCTGAGTTAGATTCCGAGTTATGATGTAGGCGCAGTAGATTCCGAGTTATGATGTAGGCGCAGTAGATTCCGAGTTAGATTCCGAGTTATGATGTAGGCGCAGTAGATTCCGAGTTATGATGTAGGTGCAGTAGATTCCGAGTTAGATTCCGAGTTATGATGTAGGCGCAGTAGATTCCGAGTTAGATTCCGAGTTATGATGTAGGCGCACTAGATTCTGAGATAGAATCCGAGTTATGATGTAGGCGCAGTAGATTCCGAGTTATGATGTAGGCGCAGTAGATTCCGAGTTATGATGTAGGCGCAGTAGATTCCGAGTTAGATTCCGAGTTATGATGTAGGCGCAGTAGATTCCGAGTAAGATTCCGAGTTATGATGTAGGCGCAGTAGATTCCGAGTTAGATTCCGAGTTATGATGTAGGCGCAGTAGATTCCGAGTTATGATGTAGGCGCAGTAGATTCCGAGTTATGATGTAGGCGCAGTAGATTCCGAGTTATGATGTAGGTGCAGTAGATTCCGAGTTATGATGTAGGCACAGTAGATTCCGAGTTATGATGTAGGCGCAGTAGATTCCGAGTTATGATGTAGGCGCAGTAGATTCCAAGTTATGATGTAGGCGCAGTAGATTCCGAGTTAGATTCCGAGTTATGATGTAGGCGCAGTAGATTCCGAGTTATGATGTAGGCGCAGTAGCTTCCGAGTGCGATTCCGAGTTATGATGTAGGCGCAGTAGATTCCGAGTTATGATGTAGGCGCAGTAGATTTCGAGTTATGATGTAGGCGCAGTAGATTCCGAGTTAGATTCCGAGTTATGATGTAGGCGCAGTAGATTCCGAGTTAGATTCCGAGTTATGATGTAGGCGCAGTAGATTCCGAGTTATGATGTAGGCGCAGTAGATTCCAGGTTAGAATCCGAGTTATGATGTAGGCGCAGTAGATTCCGAGTTAGATTCCGAGTTATGATGTAGGCGCAGTAGATTCCGAGTTAGATTCCGAGTTATGATGTAGGCGCAGTAGATTCCGAGTTAGATTCCGAGTTATGATGTAGGCGCAGTAGATTCCGAGTTAGATTCCGAGTTATGATGTAGGCGCAGTAGATTCCGAGTTAGATTCCGAGTTATGATGTAGGCGCAGTAGATTCCGAGTTATGATGTAGGCGCAGTAGATTCCGAGTTAGATTCCGAGTTATGATGTAGGCGCAGTAGATTCCGAGTTATGATGTAGGCGCAGTAGATTCCGAGTTAGATTCCGAGTTATGATGTAGGCGCAGTAGATTCCGAGTTAGATTCCGAGTTATGATGTAGGCGCAGTAGATTCCGAGTTATGATGTAGGCGCAGTAGATTCCGAGTTAGATTCCGAGTTATGATGTAGGCGAAGTAGATTCTGAGTTAGATTCCGAGTTATGATGTAGGCGCAGTAGATTCCGAGTTATGATGTAGGCACAGTAGATTCCGAGTTAGATTCCGAGTTATGATGTAGGCGCAGTGGATTCCGAGTTATGATGTAGGTGCAGTAGATTCCGAGTTAGATTCCGAGTTATGATGTAGGCGCAGTAGATTCCGAGTTAGATTCCGAGTTATGATGTAGGCGCAGTAGATTCCGAGTTAGATTCCGAGTTATGATGTAGGCGCAGTAGATTCCGAGTTATGATGTAGGCGCAGTAGATTCCGAGTTATGATGTAGGCGCAGTCAATTCCGAGTTCGATTCCGAGTTATGATGTAGGCGCAGTAGATTCCGAGTTAGATTCCGAGTTATGATGTAGGCGCAGTAGATTCCGAGTTAGATTCCGAGTTATGATGTAGGCGCAGTAGATTCCGAGTTATGATGTAGGTGCAGTAGATTCCGGGTTAGATTCCGAGTTATGATGTAGGCGCAGTAGATTCCGAGTTATGATGTAGGCGCAGTAGATTCAGGGTTAGATACCGAGTTATGATGTAGGCGCAGTAGATTCCGAGTTAGATTCCGAGTTATGATGTAGGCGCAGTAGATTCCGAGTTATGATGTAGGCGCAGTAGATTCCGAGTTAGATTCCGAGTTATGATGTAGGCGCAGTAGATTCCGAGTTAGATTCCGAGTTATGATGTAGGCGCAGTAAATAACGAGTTAGATTCCGAGTTATGATGTAGGCGCAGTAGATTCCGAGTTAGATTCCGAGTTATGATGTAGGTGCAGTAGATTCCGAGTTCGATTCCGAGTTATGATGTAGGCGCAGTAGATTCCGAGTTATGATGTAGGCGCAGTAGATTCCGAGTTAGATTCCGAGTTATGATGTAGGCGCAGTAGATTCTGAGTTCGATTCCGAGTTATGATGTAGGCGCAGTAGATTCCGACTTAGATTCCGAGTTATGATGTAGGCGCAGTAGATTCCGAGTTATGATGTAGGCGCAGTAGATTCCGAGTTAGATTCCGAGTTATGATGTAGGCGCAGTAGATTCCGAGTTAGATTCCGAGTTATGATGTAGGCGCAGTAGATTCCGAGTTAGATTCCGAGTTATGATGTAGGCGCAGTAGATTCCGAGTTATGATGTAGGCGCAGTAGATTCCGAGTTAGATTCCGAGTTATGATGTAGGCGCAGTAGATTCCGAGTTATGATGTAGGCGCAGTAGATTCCGAGTTAGATTCCGAGTTATGATGTAGGCGCAGTAGATTCCGAGTTATGATGTAGGCGCAGTAGCTTCCGAGTGAGATTCCGAGTTATGATGTAGGCGCAGTAGATTCCGAGTTATGATGTAGGCGCAGTAGATTCCGAGTTATGATGTAGGCGCAGTCAATTCCGAGTTCGATTCCGAGTTATGATGTAGGCGCAGTAGATTCCGAGTTAGATTCCGAGTTATGATGTAGGCGCAGTAGATTCCGAGTTAGATTCCGAGTTATGATGTAGGCGCAGTAGATTCCGAGTTAGATTCCGAGTTATGATGTAGGCGCAGTAGATTCCGAGTTATGATGTAGGCGCAGTAGATTCCGAGTTATGATGTAGGCGCAGTCAATTCCGAGTTCGATTCCGAGTTATGATGTAGGCGCAGTAGATTCCGAGTTAGATTCCGAGTTATGATGTAGGCGCAGTAGATTCCGAGTTAGATTCCGAGTTATGATGTAGGCGCAGTAGATTCCGAGTTATGATGTAGGTGCAGTAGATTCCGGGTTAGATTCCGAGTTATGATGTAGGCGCAGTAGATTCCGAGTTATGATGTAGGCGCAGTAGATTCAGGGTTAGATACCGAGTTATGATGTAGGCGCAGTAGATTCCGAGTTAGATTCCGAGTTATGATGTAGGCGCAGTAGATTCCGAGTTATGATGTAGGCGCAGTAGATTCCGAGTTATGATGTAGGCGCAGTAGATTCCGAGTTAGATTCCGAGTTATGATGTAGGCGCAGTAGATTCCGAGTTAGATTCCGAGTTATGATGTAGGCGCAGTAAATAACGAGTTAGATTCCGAGTTATGATGTAGGCGCAGTAGATTCCGAGTTAGATTCCGAGTTATGATGTAGGTGCAGTAGATTCCGAGTTAGATTCCGAGTTATGATGTAGGCGCAGTAGATTCCGAGTTATGATGTAGGCGCAGTAGATTCCGAGTTAGATTCCGAGTTATGATGTAGGCGCAGTAGATTCCGAGTTCGATTCCGAGTTATGATGTAGGCGCAGTAGATTCCGACTTAGATTCCGAGTTATGATGTAGGCGCAGTAGATTCCGAGTTATGATGTAGGCGCAGTAGATTCCGAGTTAGATTCCGAGTTATGATGTAGGCGCAGTAGATTCCGAGTTAGATTCCGAGTTATGATGTAGGCGCAGTAGATTCCGAGTTAGATTCCGAGTTATGATGTAGGCGCAGTAGATTCCGAGTTATGATGTAGGCGCAGTAGATTCCGAGTTAGATTCCGAGTTATGATGTAGGCGCAGTAGATTCCGAGTTATGATGTAGGCGCAGTAGATTCCGAGTTAGATTCCGAGTTATGATGTAGGCGCAGTAGATTCCGAGTTATGATGTAGGCGCAGTAGCTTCCGAGTGAGATTCCGAGTTATGATGTAGGCGCAGTAGATTCCGAGTTATGATGTAGGCGCAGTAGATTCCGAGTTAGATTCCGAGTTATGATGTAGGCACAGTAGATTCCGAATTAGATTCCGAGTTATGATGTAGGTGCATTAGATTCCGAGTTATGATGTAGGCGCAGTAGATTCCGAGTTATGATGTAGGCGCAGTAGATTCCGGGTTAGATTCCGAGTTATGATGTAGGCGCAGTAGATTCCGAGTTAGATTCCGAGTTATGATGTAGGTGCTGTAGATTCCGAGTTATGATGTAGGCGCAGTAGATTCCGAGTTATGATGTAGGCGCAGTAGATTCCGAGTTAGATTCCGAGTTATGATGTAGGCGCAGTAGATTCCGAGTTAGATTCCGAGTTATGATGTAGGCGCAGTAGATTCCGAGTTAGATTCCAAGTTATGATGTAGGCGAAGTAGATTCCGAGTTAGATTCCTAGTTATGATGTAGGCGCAGTAGATTCCGAGTTAGATTCCGAGTTATGATGTAGGCGCAGTAGATTCCGAGTTATGATGTAGGCGCAGTAGATTCCGAGTTAGATTCCGAGTTATGATGTAGGCGCAGTAGATTCCGAGTTATGATGTAGGCGCAGTAGATTCCGAGTTAGATTCCGAGTTATGATGTAGGCGCAGTAGATTCCGAGTTAGATTCCGAGTTATGATGTAGGCGCAGTAGATTCCGAGTTAGATTCCGAGTTATGATGTAGGCGCAGTAGATTCCGAGTTAGATTCCGAGTTATGATGTAGGCGCAGTAGATTCCGAGTTAGATTCCGAGTTATGATGTAGGCGCAGTAGATTCCGAGTTATGATGTAGGCGCAGTAGATTCCGAGTTAGATTCCGAGTTATGATGTAGGCGCAGTAGATTCCGAGTTATGATGTAGGCGCAGTAGATTCCGAGTTAGATTCCGAGTTATGATGTAGGCGCAGTAGATTCCGAGTTAGATTCCGAGTTATGATGTAGGCGCAGTAGATTCCGAGTTATGATGTAGGCACAGTAGATTCCGAGTTAGATTCCGAGTTATGATGTAGGCGCAATAGATTCCGAGTTATGATGTAGGCGCAGTAGATTCCGAGTTATGATGTAGGCGCAGTAGATTCCGAGTTATGATGTAGGCGCAGTAGATTCCGAGTTAGATTCCGAGTTATGATGTAGGCGCAGTAGATTCTGAGTTAGATTCCGAGTTATGATGTAGGCGCAGTAGATTCCGAGTTATGATGTAGGCACAGTAGATTCCGAGTTAGATTCCGAGTTATGATGTAGGCGCAGTGGATTCCGAGTTATGATGTAGGTGCAGTAGATTCCGAGTTAGATTCCGAGTTATGATGTAGGCGCAGTAGATTCCGAGTTAGATTCCGAGTTATGATGTAGGCGCAGTAGATTCCGAGATAGAATCCGAGTTATGATGTAGGCGCAGTAGATTCCGAGTTATGATGTAGGCGCAGTAGATTCCGAGTTATGATGTAGGCGCAGTCGATTCCGAGTTCGATTCCGAGTTATGATGTAGGCGCAGTAGATTCCGAGTTAGATTCCGAGTTATGATGTAGGCGCAGTAGATTCCGAGTTAGATTCCGAGTTATGATGTAGGCGCAGTAGATTCCGAGTTATGCTGTAGGTGCAGTAGATTCCGGGTTAGATTCCGAGTTATGATGTAGGCGCAGTAGATTCCGAGTTATGATGTAGGCGCAGTAGATTCAGGGTTAGATACCGAGTTATGATGTAGGCGCAGTAGATTCCGAGTTAGATTCCGAGTTATGATGTAGGCGCAGTAGATTCCGAGTTAGATTCCGAGTTATGATGTAGGCGCAGTAGATTCCGAGTTAGATTCCAAGTTATGATGTAGGCGAAGTAGATTCCGAGTTAGATTCCTAGTTATGATGTAGGCGCAGTAGATTCCGAGTTAGATTCCGAGTTATGATGTAGGCGCAGTAGATTCCGAGTTATGATGTAGGCGCAGTAGATTCCGAGTTAGATTCCGAGTTATGATGTAGGCGCAGTAGATTCCGAGTTATGATGTAGGCGCAGTAGATTCCGAGTTAGATTCCGAGTTATGATGTAGGCGCAGTAGATTCCGAGTTAGATTCCGAGTTATGATGTAGGCGCAGTAGATTCCGAGTTAGATTCCGAGTTATGATGTAGGCGCAGTAGATTCCGAGTTAGATTCCGAGTTATGATGTAGGCGCAGTAGATTCCGAGTTAGATTCCGAGTTATGATGTAGGCGCAGTAGATTCCGAGTTATGATGTAGGCGCAGTAGATTCCGAGTTAGATTCCGAGTTATGATGTAGGCGCAGTAGATTCCGAGTTATGATGTAGGCGCAGTAGATTCCGAGTTAGATTCCGAGTTATGATGTAGGCGCAGTAGATTCCGAGTTAGATTCCGAGTTATGATGTAGGCGCAGTAGATTCCGAGTTATGATGTAGGCGCAGTAGATTCCGAGTTAGATTCCGAGTTATGATGTAGGCGCAGTAGATTCCGAGTTATGATGTAGGTGCAGTAGATTCCGAGTTAGATTCCGAGTTATGATGTAGGCGCAGTAGATTCCGAGTTAGATTCCGAGTTATGATGTAGGCGCACTAGATTCTGAGATAGAATCCGAGTTATGATGTAGGCGCAGTAGATTCCGAGTTATGATGTAGGCGCAGTAGATTCCGAGTTATGATGTAGGCGCAGTAGATTCCGAGTTAGATTCCGAGTTATGATGTAGGCGCAGTAGATTCCGAGTAAGATTCCGAGTTATGATGTAGGCGCAGTAGATTCCGAGTTAGATTCCGAGTTATGATGTAGGCGCAGTAGATTCCGAGTTATGATGTAGGCGCAGTAGATTCCGAGTTATGATGTAGGCGCAGTAGATTCCGAGTTATGATGTAGGTGCAGTAGATTCCGAGTTATGATGTAGGCACAGTAGATTCCGAGTTATGATGTAGGCGCAGTAGATTCCGAGTTATGATGTAGGCGCAGTAGATTCCAAGTTATGATGTAGGCGCAGTAGATTCCGAGTTAGATTCCGAGTTATGATGTAGGCGCAGTAGATTCCGAGTTATGATGTAGGCGCAGTAGCTTCCGAGTGCGATTCCGAGTTATGATGTAGGCGCAGTAGATTCCGAGTTATGATGTAGGCGCAGTAGATTTCGAGTTATGATGTAGGCGCAGTAGATTCCGAGTTAGATTCCGAGTTATGATGTAGGCGCAGTAGATTCCGAGTTAGATTCCGAGTTATGATGTAGGCGCAGTAGATTCCGAGTTATGATGTAGGCGCAGTAGATTCCAGGTTAGAATCCGAGTTATGATGTAGGCGCAGTAGATTCCGAGTTAGATTCCGAGTTATGATGTAGGCGCAGTAGATTCCGAGTTAGATTCCGAGTTATGATGTAGGCGCAGTAGATTCCGAGTTAGATTCCGAGTTATGATGTAGGCGCAGTAGATTCCGAGTTAGATTCCGAGTTATGATGTAGGCGCAGTAGATTCCGAGTTAGATTCCGAGTTATGATGTAGGCGCAGTAGATTCCGAGTTATGATGTAGGCGCAGTAGATTCCGAGTTAGATTCCGAGTTATGATGTAGGCGCAGTAGATTCCGAGTTATGATGTAGGCGCAGTAGATTCCGAGTTAGATTCCGAGTTATGATGTAGGCGCAGTAGATTCCGAGTTAGATTCCGAGTTATGATGTAGGCGCAGTAGATTCCGAGTTATGATGTAGGCGCAGTAGATTCCGAGTTAGATTCCGAGTTATGATGTAGGCGAAGTAGATTCTGAGTTAGATTCCGAGTTATGATGTAGGCGCAGTAGATTCCGAGTTATGATGTAGGCACAGTAGATTCCGAGTTAGATTCCGAGTTATGATGTAGGCGCAGTGGATTCCGAGTTATGATGTAGGTGCAGTAGATTCCGAGTTAGATTCCGAGTTATGATGTAGGCGCAGTAGATTCCGAGTTAGATTCCGAGTTATGATGTAGGCGCAGTAGATTCCGAGTTAGATTCCGAGTTATGATGTAGGCGCAGTAGATTCCGAGTTATGATGTAGGCGCAGTAGATTCCGAGTTATGATGTAGGCGCAGTCAATTCCGAGTTCGATTCCGAGTTATGATGTAGGCGCAGTAGATTCCGAGTTAGATTCCGAGTTATGATGTAGGCGCAGTAGATTCCGAGTTAGATTCCGAGTTATGATGTAGGCGCAGTAGATTCCAAGTTATGATGTAGGTGCAGTAGATTCCGGGTTAGATTCCGAGTTATGATGTAGGCGCAGTAGATTCCGAGTTATGATGTAGGCGCAGTAGATTCAGGGTTAGATACCGAGTTATGATGTAGGCGCAGTAGATTCCGAGTTAGATTCCGAGTTATGATGTAGGCGCAGTAGATTCCGAGTTATGATGTAGGCGCAGTAGATTCCGAGTTATGATGTAGGCGCAGTAGATTCCGAGTTAGATTCCGAGTTATGATGTAGGCGCAGTAGATTCCGAGTTAGATTCCGAGTTATGATGTAGGCGCAGTAAATAACGAGTTAGATTCCGAGTTATGATGTAGGCGCAGTAGATTCCGAGTTAGATTCCGAGTTATGATGTAGGTGCAGTAGATTCCGAGTTCGATTCCGAGTTATGATGTAGGCGCAGTAGATTCCGAGTTATGATGTAGGCGCAGTAGATTCCGAGTTAGATTCCGAGTTATGATGTAGGCGCAGTAGATTCCGAGTTCGATTCCGAGTTATGATGTAGGCGCAGTAGATTCCGACTTAGATTCCGAGTTATGATGTAGGCGCAGTAGATTCCGAGTTATGATGTAGGCGCAGTAGATTCCGAGTTAGATTCCGAGTTATGATGTAGGCGCAGTAGATTCCGAGTTAGATTCCGAGTTATGATGTAGGCGCAGTAGATTCCGAGTTAGATTCCGAGTTATGATGTAGGCGCAGTAGATTCCGAGTTATGATGTAGGCGCAGTAGATTCCGAGTTAGATTCCGAGTTATGATGTAGGCGCAGTAGATTCCGAGTTATGATGTAGGCGCAGTAGATTCCGAGTTAGATTCCGAGTTATGATGTAGGCGCAGTAGATTCCGAGTTATGATGTAGGCGCAGTAGCTTCCGAGTGAGATTCCGAGTTATGATGTAGGCGCAGTAGATTCCGAGTTATGATGTAGGCGCAGTAGATTCCGAGTTATGATGTAGGCGCAGTCAATTCCGAGTTCGATTCCGAGTTATGATGTAGGCGCAGTAGATTCCGAGTTAGATTCCGAGTTATGATGTAGGCGCAGTAGATTCCGAGTTAGATTCCGAGTTATGATGTAGGCGCAGTAGATTCCGAGTTAGATTCCGAGTTATGATGTAGGCGCAGTAGATTCCGAGTTATGATGTAGGCGCAGTAGATTCCGAGTTATGATGTAGGCGCAGTCAATTCCGAGTTCGATTCCGAGTTATGATGTAGGCGCAGTAGATTCCGAGTTAGATTCCGAGTTATGATGTAGGCGCAGTAGATTCCGAGTTAGATTCCGAGTTATGATGTAGGCGCAGTAGATTCCGAGTTATGATGTAGGTGCAGTAGATTCCGGGTTAGATTCCGAGTTATGATGTAGGCGCAGTAGATTCCGAGTTATGATGTAGGCGCAGTAGATTCAGGGTTAGATACCGAGTTATGATGTAGGCGCAGTAGATTCCGAGTTAGATTCCGAGTTATGATGTAGGCGCAGTAGATTCCGAGTTATGATGTAGGCGCAGTAGATTCCGAGTTATGATGTAGGCGCAGTAGATTCCGAGTTAGATTCCGAGTTATGATGTAGGCGCAGTAGATTCCGAGTTAGATTCCGAGTTATGATGTAGGCGCAGTAAATAACGAGTTAGATTCCGAGTTATGATGTAGGCGCAGTAGATTCCGAGTTAGATTCCGAGTTATGATGTAGGTGCAGTAGATTCCGAGTTCGATTCCGAGTTATGATGTAGGCGCAGTAGATTCCGAGTTATGATGTAGGCGCAGTAGATTCCGAGTTAGATTCCGAGTTATGATGTAGGCGCAGTAGATTCCGAGTTCGATTCCGAGTTATGATGTAGGCGCAGTAGATTCCGACTTAGATTCCGAGTTATGATGTAGGCGCAGTAGATTCCGAGTTATGATGTAGGCGCAGTAGATTCCGAGTTAGATTCCGAGTTATGATGTAGGCGCAGTAGATTCCGAGTTAGATTCCGAGTTATGATGTAGGCGCAGTAGATTCCGAGTTAGATTCCGAGTTATGATGTAGGCGCAGTAGATTCCGAGTTATGATGTAGGCGCAGTAGATTCCGAGTTAGATTCCGAGTTATGATGTAGGCGCAGTAGATTCCGAGTTATGATGTAGGCGCAGTAGATTCCGAGTTAGATTCCGAGTTATGATGTAGGCGCAGTAGATTCCGAGTTATGATGTAGGCGCAGTAGCTTCCGAGTGAGATTCCGAGTTATGATGTAGGCGCAGTAGATTCCGAGTTATGATGTAGGCGCAGTAGATTCCGAGTTAGATTCCGAGTTATGATGTAGGCACAGTAGATTCCGAATTAGATTCCGAGTTATGATGTAGGTGCATTAGATTCCGAGTTATGATGTAGGCGCAGTAGATTCCGAGTTATGATGTAGGCGCAGTAGATTCCGGGTTAGATTCCGAGTTATGATGTAGGCGCAGTAGATTCCGAGTTAGATTCCGAGTTATGATGTAGGTGCTGTAGATTCCGAGTTATGATGTAGGCGCAGTAGATTCCGAGTTATGATGTAGGCGCAGTAGATTCCGAGTTAGATTCCGAGTTATGATGTAGGCGCAGTAGATTCCGAGTTAGATTCCGAGTTATGATGTAGGCGCAGTAGATTCCGAGTTAGATTCCAAGTTATGATGTAGGCGAAGTAGATTCCGAGTTAGATTCCTAGTTATGATGTAGGCGCAGTAGATTCCGAGTTAGATTCCGAGTTATGATGTAGGCGCAGTAGATTCCGAGTTATGATGTAGGCGCAGTAGATTCCGAGTTAGATTCCGAGTTATGATGTAGGCGCAGTAGATTCCGAGTTATGATGTAGGCGCAGTAGATTCCGAGTTAGATTCCGAGTTATGATGTAGGCGCAGTAGATTCCGAGTTAGATTCCGAGTTATGATGTAGGCGCAGTAGATTCCGAGTTAGATTCCGAGTTATGATGTAGGCGCAGTAGATTCCGAGTTAGATTCCGAGTTATGATGTAGGCGCAGTAGATTCCGAGTTAGATTCCGAGTTATGATGTAGGCGCAGTAGATTCCGAGTTATGATGTAGGCGCAGTAGATTCCGAGTTAGATTCCGAGTTATGATGTAGGCGCAGTAGATTCCGAGTTATGATGTAGGCGCAGTAGATTCCGAGTTAGATTCCGAGTTATGATGTAGGCGCAGTAGATTCCGAGTTAGATTCCGAGTTATGATGTAGGCGCAGTAGATTCCGAGTTATGATGTAGGCACAGTAGATTCCGAGTTAGATTCCGAGTTATGATGTAGGCGCAATAGATTCCGAGTTATGATGTAGGCGCAGTAGATTCCGAGTTATGATGTAGGCGCAGTAGATTCTGAGTTATGATGTAGGCGCAGTAGATTCCGAGTTAGATTCCGAGTTATGATGTAGGCGCAGTAGATTCTGAGTTAGATTCCGAGTTATGATGTAGGCGCAGTAGATTCCGAGTTATGATGTAGGCACAGTAGATTCCGAGTTAGATTCCGAGTTATGATGTAGGCGCAGTGGATTCCGAGTTATGATGTAGGTGCAGTAGATTCCGAGTTAGATTCCGAGTTATGATGTAGGCGCAGTAGATTCCGAGTTAGATTCCGAGTTATGATGTAGGCGCAGTAGATTCCGAGATAGAATCCGAGTTATGATGTAGGCGCAGTAGATTCCGAGTTATGATGTAGGCGCAGTAGATTCCGAGTTATGATGTAGGCGCAGTCGATTCCGAGTTCGATTCCGAGTTATGATGTAGGCGCAGTAGATTCCGAGTTAGATTCCGAGTTATGATGTAGGCGCAGTAGATTCCGAGTTAGATTCCGAGTTATGATGTAGGCGCAGTAGATTCCGAGTTATGCTGTAGGTGCAGTAGATTCCGGGTTAGATTCCGAGTTATGATGTAGGCGCAGTAGATTCCGAGTTATGATGTAGGCGCAGTAGATTCAGGGTTAGATACCGAGTTATGATGTAGGCGCAGTAGATTCCGAGTTAGATTCCGAGTTATGATGTAGGCGCAGTAGATTCCGAGTTAGATTCCGAGTTATGATGTAGGCGCAGTAGATTCCGAGTTAGATTCCAAGTTATGATGTAGGCGAAGTAGATTCCGAGTTAGATTCCTAGTTATGATGTAGGCGCAGTAGATTCCGAGTTAGATTCCGAGTTATGATGTAGGCGCAGTAGATTCCGAGTTATGATGTAGGCGCAGTAGATTCCGAGTTAGATTCCGAGTTATGATGTAGGCGCAGTAGATTCCGAGTTATGATGTAGGCGCAGTAGATTCCGAGTTAGATTCCGAGTTATGATGTAGGCGCAGTAGATTCCGAGTTAGATTCCGAGTTATGATGTAGGCGCAGTAGATTCCGAGTTAGATTCCGAGTTATGATGTAGGCGCAGTAGATTCCGAGTTAGATTCCGAGTTATGATGTAGGCGCAGTAGATTCCGAGTTAGATTCCGAGTTATGATGTAGGCGCAGTAGATTCCGAGTTATGATGTAGGCGCAGTAGATTCCGAGTTAGATTCCGAGTTATGATGTAGGCGCAGTAGATTCCGAGTTATGATGTAGGCGCAGTAGATTCCGAGTTAGATTCCGAGTTATGATGTAGGCGCAGTAGATTCCGAGTTAGATTCCGAGTTATGATGTAGGCGCAGTAGATTCCGAGTTATGATGTAGGCACAGTAGATTCCGAGTTAGATTCCGAGTTATGATGTAGGCGCAATAGATTCCGAGTTATGATGTAGGCGCAGTAGATTCCGAGTTATGATGTAGGCGCAGTAGATTCCGAGTTATGATGTAGGCGCAGTAGATTCCGAGTTAGATTCCGAGTTATGATGTAGGCGCAGTAGATTCTGAGTTAGATTCCGAGTTATGATGTAGGCGCAGTAGATTCCGAGTTATGATGTAGGCACAGTAGATTCCGAGTTAGATTCCGAGTTATGATGTAGGCGCAGTGGATTCCGAGTTATGATGTAGGTGCAGTAGATTCCGAGTTAGATTCCGAGTTATGATGTAGGCGCAGTAGATTCCGAGTTAGATTCCGAGTTATGATGTAGGCGCAGTAGATTCCGAGATAGAATCCGAGTTATGATGTAGGCGCAGTAGATTCCGAGTTATGATGTAGGCGCAGTAGATTCCGAGTTATGATGTAGGCGCAGTCGATTCCGAGTTCGATTCCGAGTTATGATGTAGGCGCAGTAGATTCCGAGTTAGATTCCGAGTTATGATGTAGGCGCAGTAGATTCCGAGTTAGATTCCGAGTTATGATGTAGGCGCAGTAGATTCCGAGTTATGCTGTAGGTGCAGTAGATTCCGGGTTAGATTCCGAGTTATGATGTAGGCGCAGTAGATTCCGAGTTATGATGTAGGCGCAGTAGATTCAGGGTTAGATACCGAGTTATGATGTAGGCGCAGTAGATTCCGAGTTAGATTCCGAGTTATGATGTAGGCGCAGTAGATTCCGAGTTATGATGTAGGCGCAGTAGATTCCGAGTTAGATTCCGAGTTATGATGTAGGCGCAGTAGATTCCGAGTTAGATTCCGAGTTATGATGTAGGCGCAGTAAATAACGAGTTAGATTCCGAGTTATGATGTAGGCGCAGTAGATTCCGAGTTAGATTCCGAGTTATGATGTAGGTGCAGTAGATTCCGAGTTCGATTCCGAATTATGATGTAGGCGCAGTAGATTCCGAGTTATGATGTAGGCGCAGTAGATTCCGAGTTAGATTCCGAGTTATGATGTAGGCGCAGTAGATTCCGAGTTCGATTCCGAGTTATGATGTAGGCGCAGTAGATTCCGAGTTATGATGTAGGCGCAGTAGATTCCGAGTTAGATTCCGAGTTATGATGTAGGCGCAGTAGATTCCGAGTTAGATTCCGAGTTATGATGTAGGCGCAGTAGATTCCGAGTTAGATTCCAAGTTATGATGTAGGCGAAGTAGATTCCGAGTTAGATTCCGAGTTATGATGTAGGCGCAGTAGATTCCGAGTTAGATTCCGAGTTATGATGTAGGCGCAGTAGATTCCGAGTTATGATGTAGGCGCAGTAGATTCCGAGTTAGATTCCGAGTTATGATGTAGGCGCAGTAGATTCCGAGTTATGATGTAGGCGCAGTAGATTCCGAGTTAGATTCCGAGTTATGATGTAGGCGCAGTAGATTCCGAGTTAGATTCCGAGTTATGATGTAGGCGCAGTAGATTCCGAGTTAGATTCCGAGTTATGATGTAGGCGCAGTAGATTCCGAGTTAGATTCCGAGTTATGATGTAGGCGCAGTAGATTCCGAGTTAGATTCCGAGTTATGATGTAGGCGCAGTAGATTCCGAGTTATGATGTAGGCGCAGTAGATTCCGAGTTAGATTCCGAGTTATGATGTAGGCGCAGTAGATTCCGAGTTATGATGTAGGCGCAGTAGATTCCGAGTTAGATTCCGAGTTATGATGTAGGCGCAGTAGATTCCGAGTTAGATTCCGAGTTATGATGTAGGCGCAGTAGATTCCGAGTTATGATGTAGGCACAGTAGATTCCGAGTTAGATTCCGAGTTATGATGTAGGCGCAATAGATTCCGAGTTATGATGTAGGCGCAGTAGATTCCGAGTTATGATGTAGGCGCAGTAGATTCCGAGTTATGATGTAGGCGCAGTAGATTCCGAGTTAGATTCCGAGTTATGATGTAGGCGCAGTAGATTCTGAGTTAGATTCCGATTTATGATGTAAGCGCAGTAGATTCCGAGTTATGATGTAGGCACAGTAGATTCCGAGTTAGATTCCGAGTTATGATGTAGGCGCTGTGGATTCCGAGTTATGATGTAGGTGCAGTAGATTCCGAGTTAGATTCCGAGTTATGATGTAGGCGCAGTAGATTCCGAGTTAGATTCCGAGTTATGATGTAGGCGCACTAGATTCCGAGATAGAATCCGAGTTATGATGTAGGCGCAGTAGATTCCGAGTTATGATGTAGGCGCAGTAGATTCCGAGTTATGATGTAGGCGCAGTCGATTCCGAGTTCGATTCCGAGTTATGATGTAGGCGCAGTAGATTCCGAGTTAGATTCCGAGTTATGATGTAGGCGCAGTAGATTCCGAGTTAGATTCCGAGTTATGATGTAGGCGCAGTAGATTCCGAGTTATGCTGTAGGTGCAGTAGATTCCGGGTTAGATTCCGAGTTATGATGTAGGCGCAGTAGATTCCGAGTTATAATGTAGGCGCAGTAGATTCAGGGTTAGATACCTAGTTATGATGTAGGCGCAGTAGATTCCGAGTTAGATTCCGAGTTATGATGTAGGCGCAGTAGATTCCGAGTTATGATGTATTCGCAGTAGATTCCGAGTTATGATGTAGGCGCAGTAGATTCCGAGTTAGATTCCGAGTTATGATGTAGGCGCAGTAGATTCCGAGTTAGATTCCGAGTTATGATGTAGGCGCAGTAAATAACGAGTTAGATTCCGAGTTATGATGTAGGCGCAGTAGATTCCGAGTTAGATTCCGAGTTATGATGTAGGTGCAGTAGATTCCGAGTTCGATTCCGAATTATGATGTAGGCGCAGTAGATTCCGAGTTATGATGTAGGCGCAGTAGATTCCGAGTTAGATTCCGAGTTATGATGTAGGCGCAGTAGATTCCGAGTTCGATTCCGAGTTATGATGTAGGCGCAGTAGATTCCGACTTAGATTCCGAGTTATGATGTAGGCGCAGTAGATTCCGAGTTATGATGTAGGCGCAGTAGATTCCGAGTTAGATTCCGAGTTATGATGTAGGCGCAGTAGATTCCGAGTTAGATTCCGAGTTATGATGTAGGCGCAGTAGATTCCGAGTTAGATTCCGAGTTATGATGTAGGCGCAGTAGATTCCGAGTTATGATGTAGGCGCAGTAGATTCCGAGTTATGATGTAGGCGCAGTAGATTCCGAGTTAGATTCCGAGTTATGATGTAGGCGCAGTAGATTCCGAGTTATGATGTAGGCGCAGTAGATTCCGAGTTAGATTCCGAGTTATGATGTAGGCGCAGTAGATTCCGAGTTATGATGTAGGCGCAGTAGCTTCCGAGTGAGTTTCCGAGTTATGATGTAGGCGCAGTAGATTCCGAGTTATGATGTAGGCGCAGTAGATTCTGAGTTAGATTCCGAGTTATGATGTAGGCACAGTAGATTCCGAATTAGATTCCGAGTTATTATGTAGGTGCATTAGATTCCGAGTTATGATGTAGGTGCAGTAGATTCCGAGTTATGATGTAGGCGCAGTAGATTCCGTGTTAGATTCCGAGTTATGATGTAGGCGCAGTAGATTCCGAGTTAGATTCCGAGTTATGATGTAGGTGCTGTAGATTCCGAGTTATGATGTAGGCGCAGTAGATTCCGAGTTATGATGTAGGCGCAGTAGATTCCGAGTTAGATTCCGAGTTATGATGTAGGCGCAGTAGATTCCGAGTTAGATTCCGAGTTATGATGTAGGCGCAGTAGATTCCGAGTTAGATTCCAAGTTATGATGTAGGCGAAGTAGATTCCGAGTTAGATTCCTAGTTATGATGTAGGCGCAGTAGATTCCGAGTTAGATTCCGAGTTATGATGTAGGCGCAGTAGATTCCGAGTTATGATGTAGGCGCAGTAGATTCCGAGTTAGATTCCGAGTTATGATGTAGGCGCAGTAGATTCCGAGTTATGATGTAGGCGCAGTAGATTCCGAGTTAGATTCCGAGTTATGATGTAGGCGCAGTAGATTCCGAGTTAGATTCCGAGTTATGATGTAGGCGCAGTAGATTCCGAGTTATGATGTAGGCGCAGTAGATTCCGAGTTAGATTCCGAGTTATGATGTAGGCGCAGTAGATTCCGAGTTATGATGTAGGCGCAGTAGATTCCGAGATAGATTCCGAGTTATGATGTAGGCGCAGTAGATTCCGAGTTATGATGTAGGCGCAGTAGATTCCGAGTTAGATTCCGAGTTATGATGTAGGCGCAGTAGATTCCGAGTTAGATTCCGAGTTATGATGTAGGCGCAGTAGATTCCGAGTTATGATGTAGGCGCAGTAGATTCCGAGTTATGATGTAGGCGCAGTAGATTCCGAGTTAGATTCTGAGTTATGATGTAGGCGCAGTAGATTCCGAGTTAGATTCCGAGTTATGATGTAGGCGCAGTCGATTCCGAGTTCGATTCCGAGTTATGATGTAGGCGCAGTAGATTCCGAGTTGTGATGTAGGCGCAGTAGATTCCGAGTTATGATGTAGGCGCAGTAGATTCCGAGTTAGATTCCGAGTTATGATGTAGGCACAGTAAATAACGAGTTATGATGTAGGCGCAGTAGATTCCGAGTTATGATGTAGGCGCAGTAGATTCCGAGTTAGATTCCGAGTTATGATGTAGGCGCAGTAGATTCCGAGTTATGATGTAGGCGCAGTAGATTCCGAGTTAGATTCCGAGTTATGATGTAGGCGCAGTAAATAACGAGTTATGATGTAGGCACAGTAGATTCCGAGTTAGATTCCGAGTTATGATGTAGGCGCAGTAGATTCCGAGTTATGATGTAGGCGCAGTAGATTCCGAGTTAGATTCCGAGTTATGATGTAGGCGCAGTAGATTCCGAGTTATGATGTAGGCGCAGTAGATTCCGAGTTAGATTCCGAGTTATGATGTAGGCGCAGTAGATTCCGAGTTATGATGTAGGCGCAGTAGATTCCGAGTTAGATTCCGAGTTATGATGTAGGCGCAGTAGATTCCGAGTTAGATTCCGAGTTATGATGTAGGCGCAGTAGATTCCGAGTTCGATTCCGAGTTATGATGTAGGCGCAGTAGATTCCGAGTTAGATTCCGAGTTATGATGTAGGCGCAGTAGATTCCGAGTTAGATTCCGAGTTATGATGTAGGCGCAGTAGATTCCGAGTTATGATGTAGGCGCAGTAGATTCCGAGTTAGATTCCGAGTTATGATGTAGGCGCAGTAGATTCCGAGTTATGATGTAGGCGCAGTAGATTCCGAGTTAGATTCCGAGTTATGATGTAGGCGCAGTAGATTCCGAGTTAGATTCCGAGTTATGATGTAGGCGCAGTAGATTCCGAGTTATGATGTAGGCACAGTAGATTCCGAGTTAGATTCCGAGTTATGATGTAGGCGCAATAGATTCCGAGTTATGATGTAGGCGCAGTAGATTCCGAGTTATGATGTAGGCGCAGTAGATTCCGAGTTATGATGTAGGCGCAGTAGATTCCGAGTTAGATTCCGAGTTATGATGTAGGCGCAGTAGATTCCGAGTTAGATTCCGAGTTATGATGTAGGCGCAGTATATTCCGAGTTAGATTCCGAGTTATGATGTAGGCGCAGTAGATTCCGAGTTAGATTCCGAGTTATGATGTAGGCGCAGTCGATTCCGAGTTCGATTCCGAGTTATGATGTAGGCGCAGTAGATTCCGAGTTGTGATGTAGGCGCAGTAGATTCCGAGTTATGATGTAGGCGCAGTAGATTCCGAGTTAGATTCCGAGTTATGATGTAGGCACAGTAAATAACGAGTTATGATGTAGGCGCAGTAGATTCCAAGTTATGATGTAGGCGCAGTAGATTCCGAGTTAGATTCCGAGTTATGATGTAGGCGCAGTAGATTCCGAGTTATGATGTAGGCGCAGTAGATTCCGAGTTAGATTCCGAGTTATGATGTAGGCGCAGTAGATTCCGAATTAGATTCCGAGTTATGATGTAGGCGCAGTAGATTCCGAGTTATGATGTAGGCACAGTAGATTCCGAGTTAGATTCCGAGTTATGATGTAGGCGCAATAGATTCCGAGTTATGATGTAGGCGCAGTAGATTCCGAGTTATGATGTAGGCGCAGTAGATTCCGAGTTATGATGTAGGCGCAGTAGATTCCGAGTTAGATTCCGAGTTATGATGTAGGCGCAGTAGATTCCGAGTTAGATTCCGAGTTATGATGTAGGCGCAGTAGATTCCGAGTTAGATTCCGAGTTATGATGTAGGCGCAGTAGATTCCGAGTTAGATTTTGAGTTATGATGTAGGCGCAGTAGATTCCGAGTTATGATGTAGGCGCAGTAGATTCCGAGTTAGATTCCGAGTTATGATGTAGGCGCAGTAGATTCCGAGTTATGATGTAGGCGCAGTAGATTCCGAGTTAGATTCCGAGTTATGATGTAGGCGCAGTAGATTCCGAGTTAGATTCCGGGTTATGATGTAGGCGCAGTAGATTCCGAGTTATGATGTAGGCACAGTAGATTCCGAGTTAGATTCCGAGTTATGATGTAGGCGCAATAGATTCCGAGTTATGATGTAGGCGCAGTAGATTCCGAGTTATGATGTAGGCGCAGTAGATTCCGAGTTATGATGTAGGCGCAGTAGATTCCGAGTTAGATTCCGAGTTATGATGTAGGCGCAGTAGATTCTGAGTTAGATTCCGAGTTATGATGTAGGCGCAGTAGATTCCGAGTTATGATGTAGGCACAGTAGATTCCGAGTTAGATTCCGAGTTATGATGTAGGCGCAGTGGATTCCGAGTTATGATGTAGGTGCAGTAGATTCCGAGTTAGATTCCGAGTTATGATGTAGGCGCAGTAGATTCCGAGTTAGATTCCGAGTTATGATGTAGGCGCACTAGATTCCGAGATAGAATCCGAGTTATGATGTAGGCGCAGTAGATTCCGAGTTATGATGTAGGCGCAGTAGATTCCGAGTTATGATGTAGGCGCAGTCGATTCCGAGTTCGATTCCGAGTTATGATGTAGGCGCAGTAGATTCCGAGTTAGATTCCGAGTTATGATGTAGGCGCAGTAGATTCCGAGTTAGATTCCGAGTTATGATGTAGGCGCAGTAGATTCCGAGTTAGATTCCGAGTTATGATGTAGGCGCAGTCGATTCCGAGTTCGATTCCGAGTTATGATGTAGGCGCAGTAGATTCCGAGTTGTGATGTAGGCGCAGTAGATTCCGAGTTATGATGTAGGCGCAGTAGATTCCGAGTTAGATTCCGAGTTATGATGTAGGCACAGTAAATAACGAGTTATGATGTAGGCGCAGTAGATTCCGAGTTATGATGTAGGCGCAGTAGATTCCGAGTTAGATTCCGAGTTATGATGTAGGCGCAGTAGATTCCGAGTTATGATGTAGGCGCAGTAGATTCCGAGTTAGATTCCGAGTTATGGTGTAGGCGCAGTAAATAACGAGTTATGATGTAGGCACAGTAGATTCCGAGTTAGATTCCGAGTTATGATGTAGGCGCAGTAGATTCCGAGTTATGATGTAGGCGCAGTAGATTCCGAGTTAGATTCCGAGTTATGATGTAGGCGCAGTAGATTCCGAGTTATGATGTAGGCGCAGTAGATTCCGAGTTAGATTCCGAGTTATGATGTAGGCGCAGTAGATTCCGAGTTATGATGTAGGCGCAGTAGATTCCGAGTTAGATTCCGAGTTATGATGTAGGCGCAGTAGATTCCGAGTTAGATTCCGAGTTATGATGTAGGCGCAGTAGATTCCGAGTTAGATTCCGAGTTATGATGTAGGCGCAGTAGATTCCGAGTTAGATTCCGAGTTATGATGTAGGCGCAGTAGATTCCGAGTTAGATTCCGAGTTATGATGTAGGCGCAGTAGATTCCGAGTTATGATGTAGGCGCAGTAGATTCCGAGTTAGATTCCGAGTTATGATGTAGGCGCAGTAGATTCCGAGTTATGATGTAGGCGCAGTAGATTCCGAGTTAGATTCCGAGTTATGATGTAGGCGCAGTAGATTCCGAGTTAGATTCCGAGTTATGATGTAGGCGCAGTAGATTCCGAGTTATGATGTAGGCACAGTAGATTCCGAGTTAGATTCCGAGTTATGATGTAGGCGCAATAGATTCCGAGTTATGATGTAGGCGCAGTAGATTCCGAGTTATGATGTAGGCGCAGTAGATTCCGAGTTAGATTCCGAGTTATGATGTAGGCGCAGTAGATTCTGAGTTAGATTCCGAGTTATGATGTAGGCGCAGTAGATTCCGAGTTATGATGTAGGCACAGTAGATTCCGAGTTAGATTCCGAGTTATGATGTAGGCGCAGTGGATTCCGAGTTATGATGTAGGTGCAGTAGATTCCGAGTTAGATTCCGAGTTATGATGTAGGCGCAGTAGATTCCGAGTTAGATTCCGAGTTATGATGTAGGCGCACTAGATTCCGAGATAGAATCCGAGTTATGATGTAGGCGCAGTAGATTCCGAGTTATGATGTAGGCGCAGTAGATTCCGAGTTATGATGTAGGCGCAGTAGATTCCGAGATAGATTCCGAGTTATGATGTAGGCGCAGTAGATTCCGAGTTAGATTCCGAGTTATGATGTAGGCGCAGTAGATTCCGAGTTAGATTCCGAGTTATGATGTAGGCGCAGTAGATTCCGAGTTATGCTGTAGGTGCAGTAGATTCCGGGTTAGATTCCGAGTTATGATGTAGGCGCAGTAGATTCCGAGTTATGATGTAGGCGCAGTAGATTCAGGGTTAGATACCGAGTTATGATGTAGGCGCAGTAGATTCCGAGTTAGATTCCGAGTTATGATGTAGGCGCAGTAGATTCCGAGTTATGATGTAGGCGCAGTAGATTCCGAGTTATGATGTAGGCGCAGTAGATTCCGAGTTAGATTCCGAGTTATGATGTAGGCGCAGTAGATTCCGAGTTAGATTCCGAGTTATGATGTAGGCGCAGTAAATAACGAGTTAGATTCCGAGTTATGATGTAGGCGCAGTAGATTCCGAGTTAGATTCCGAGTTATGATGTAGGTGCAGTAGATTCCGAGTTCGATTCCGAGTTATGATGTAGGCGCAGTAGATTCCGAGTTATGATGTAGGCGCAGTAGATTCCGAGTTAGATTCCGAGTTATGATGTAGGCGCAGTAGATTCCGAGTTCGATTCCGAGTTATGATGTAGGCGCAGTAGATTCCGACTTAGATTCCGAGTTATGATGTAGGCGCAGTAGATTCCGAGTTATGATGTAGGCGCAGTAGATTCCGAGTTAGATTCCGAGTTATGATGTAGGCGCAGTAGATTCCGAGTTAGATTCCGAGTTATGATGTAGGCGCAGTAGATTCCGAGTTAGATTCCGAGTTATGATGTAGGCGCAGTAGATTCCGAGTCATGATGTAGGCGCAGTAGATTCCGAGTTATGATGTAGGCGCAGTAGATTCCGAGTTAGATTCCGAGTTATGATGTAGGCGCACTAGATTCCGAGTTATGATGTAGGCGCAGTAGATTCCGAGTTAGATTCCGAGTTATGATGTAGGCGCAGTAGATTCCGAGTTATGATGTAGGCGCAGTAGCTTCCGAGTGAGATTCCGAGTTATGATGTAGGCGCAGTAGATTCCGAGTTATGATGTAGGCGCAGTAGATTCTGAGTTAGATTCCGAGTTATGATGTAGGCACAGTAGATTCCGAATTAGATTCCGAGTTATTATGTAGGTGCATTAGATTCCGAGTTATGATGTAGGCGCAGTAGATTCCGAGTTATGATGTAGGCGCAGTAGATTCCGTGTTAGATTCCGAGTTATGATGTAGGCGCAGTAGATTCCGAGTTAGATTCCGAGTTATGATGTAGGTGCTGTAGATTCCGAGTTATGATGTAGGCGCAGTAGATTCCGAGTTATGATGTAGGCGCAGTAGATTCCGAGTTAGATTCCGAGTTATGATGTAGGCGCAGTAGATTCCGAGTTAGATTCTGAGTTATGATGTAGGCGCAGTAGATTCCGAGTTAGATTCCAAGTTATGATGTAGGCGAAGTAGATTCCGAGTTAGATTCCGAGTTATGATGTAGGCGCAGTAGATTCCGAGTTAGATTCCGAGTTATGATGTAGGCGCAGTAGATTCCGAGTTATGATGTAGGCGCAGTAGATTCCGAGTTAGATTCCGAGTTATGATGTAGGCGCAGTAGATTCCGAGTTATGATGTAGGCGCAGTAGATTCCGAGTTAGATTCCGAGTTATGATGTAGGCTCAGTAGATTCCGAGTTAGATTCCGAGTTATGATGTAGGCGCAGTAGATTCCGAGTTATGATGTAGGCGCAGTAGATTCCGAGTTAGATTCCGAGTTATGATGTAGGCGCAGTAGATTCCGAGTTATGATGTAGGCGCAGTAGATTCCGAGATAGATTCCGAGTTATGATGTAGGCGCAGTAGATTCCGAGTTATGATGTAGGCGCAGTAGATTCCGAGTTAGATTCCGAGTTATGATGTAGGCGCAGTAGATTCCGAGTTAGATTCCGAGTTATGATGTAGGCGCAGTAGATTCCGAGTTATGATGTAGGCGCAGTAGATTCCGAGTTAGATTCCGAGTTATGATGTAGGCGCAGTAGATTCCGAGTTAGATTCCGAGTTATGATGTAGGCGCAGTCGATTCCGAGTTCGATTCCGAGTTATGATGTAGGCGCAGTAGATTCCGAGTTGTGATGTAGGCGCAGTAGATTCCGAGTTATGATGTAGGCGCAGTAGATTCCGAGTTAGATTCCGAGTTATGATGTAGGCACAGTAAATAACGAGTTATGATGTAGGCGCAGTAGATTCCGAGTTATGATGTAGGCGCAGTAGATTCCGAGTTAGATTCCGAGTTATGATGTAGGCGCAGTAGATTCCGAGTTATGATGTAGGCGCAGTAGATTCCGAGTTATATTCCGAGTTATGATGTAGGCGCAGTAAATAACGAGTTATGATGTAGGCACAGTAGATTCCGAGTTAGATTCCGAGTTATGATGTAGGCGCAGTAGATTCCGAGTTATGATGTAGGCGCAGTAGATTCCGAGTTAGATTCCGAGTTATGATGTAGGCTCAGTAGATTCCGAGTTAGATTCCGAGTTATGATGTAGGCGCAGTAGATTCCGAGTTATGATGTAGGCGCAGTAGATTCCGAGTTAGATTCCGAGTTATGATGTAGGCGCAGTAGATTCCGAGTTATGATGTAGGCGCAGTAGATTCCGAGTTAGATTCCGAGTTATGATGTAGGCGCAGTAGATTCCGAGTTATGATGTAGGCGCAGTAGATTCCGAGTTAGATTCCGAGTTATGATGTAGGCGCAGTAGATTCCGAGTTAGATTCCGAGTTATGATGTAGGCGCAGTAGATTCCGAGTTATGATGTAGGCGCAGTAGATTCCGAGTTATGATGTAGGCGCAGTAGATTCTGAGTTAGATTCCGAGTTATGATGTAGGCGCAGTAGATTCCGAGTTAGATTCTGAGTTATGATGTAGGAGCAGTCGATTCCGAGTTCGATTCCGAGTTATGATGTAGGCGCAGTAGATTCCGAGTTGTGATGTAGGCGCAGTAGATTCCGAGTTATGATGTAGGCGCAGTAGATTCCGAGTTAGATTCCGAGTTATGATGTAGGCACAGTAAATAACGAGTTATGATGCAGGCGCAGTAGATTCCGAGTTATGATGTAGGCGCAGTAGATTCCGAGTTAGATTCCGAGTTATGATGTAGGCGCAGTAGATTCCGAGTTATGATGTAGGCGCAGTAGATTCCGAGTTAGATTGCGAGTTATGATGTAGGCGCAGTAAATAACGAGTTATGATGTAGGCACAGTAGATTCCGAGTTATGATGTAGGCGCAGTAGATTCCGAGTTAGATTCCGAGTTATGATGTAGGCGCAGTAGATTCCGAGTTAAATTCCAAGTTATGATGTAGGCGCAGTAGATTCCGAGTTAGATTTCGAGTTATGATGTAGGCGCAGTAGATTCCGAGTTATGATGTAGGCGCAGTAGATTCCGAGTTATGATGTAGGCGCAGTAGATTCCGAGTTATGATGTAGGTGCAGTAGATAACGAGTTATGATGTAGGCACAGTAGATTCCGAGTTATGATGTAGGTGCAGTAGATTCCGAGTTAGATTCCGAGTTATGATGTAGGCACAGCAGATTCCGAGTTATGATGTAGGCGCAGTAGATTCCGAGTTATGATGTAGGCGCAGTAGATTCCAAGTTATGATGTAGGCGCAGTAGATTCCGAGTTAGATTCCAAGTTATGATGTAGGCGCAGTAGATTCCGAGTTATGATGTAGGCGCAGTAGCTTCCGAGTGAGATTCCAAGTTATGATGTAGGCGCAGTAGATTCCGAGTTAGATTCCGAGTTATGATGTAGGCGCAGTAGATTCCGAGTTATGATGTAGGCGCAGTAGATTCCGAGTTATGATGTAGGCGCAGTAGATTCCGAGTTAGATTCCGAGTTATGATGTAGGCGCAGTAGATTCCGAGTTAGATTCCGAGTTATGATGTAGGCGCAGTAGATTCCGAGTTATGATGTAGGCGCAGTAGATTCCGAGTTATGATGTAGGCGCAGTAGATTCCGGGTTAGAATCCGAGTTATGACGTAGGCGAAGTAGATTCCGAGTTAGATTCCGAGTTATGATGTAGGCGCAGTAGATTCCGAGTTATGATGTAGGCGCAGTAGATTCCGAGTTAGATTCCGAGTTATGATGTAGGCGCAGTAGATTCTGAGTTATGATGTAGGCGCAGTAGATTCCGAGTTAGATTCCGAGTTATGATGTAGGCGCAGTAGATTCCGAGTTAGATTCCGAGTTATGATGTAGGCGCAGTAGATTCCGAGTTATGATGTAGGCGCAGTAGATTCCGAGTTAGATTCCGAGTTATTATGTAGGCGCAGTAGATTCCGAGTTATGATGTAGGCGCAGTAGATTCCGAGTTAGATTCCGAGTTATGATGTAGGCGCAGAAGATTCCGAGTTATGATGTAGGCGCAGTAGATTCCGAGTTAGATTCCGAGTTATGATGTAGGCGCAGTAGATTCCGAGTTCGATTCCGAGTTATGATATAGGCGCACTAGATTCCGAGTTAGAATCCGAGTTATGATGTAGGCGCAGTAGATTCCGAGTTATGATGTAGGCGCAGTAGATTCCGAGTTATGATGTAGGCGCAGTGGATTCCGAGTTAGATTCCGAGTTATGATGTAGGCGCAGTAGATTCCGAGTTAGATTCCGAGTTATGATGTAGGCGCAGTAGATTCCGAGTTAGATTCCGAGTTATGATGTAGGCGCAGTAGATTCCGAGTTATGATGTAGGCGCAGTAGATTCCGAGTTATGATGTAGGCGCAGTAGATTCCGGGTTAGATTCCGAGTTATGATGTAGGCGCAGTAGATTCCGAGTTATGATGTAGGCGCAGTAGATTCCGAGTTATGATGTAGGCGCAGTAGATTCCGAGTTAGATTCCGAGTTATGATGTAGGCGCAGTAGATTCCGAGTTAGATTCCGAGTTATGATGTAGGCGCAGTAGATTCCGAGTTATGATGTAGGCGCAGTAGATTCCGAGTTAGATTCCGAGTTATGATGTAGGCGCAGTAGATTCCGAGTTATGATGTAGGCGCAGTAGATTCCGAGTTAGATTCCGAGTTATGATGTAGGCGCAGTAGATTCCGAGTTAGATTCCGAGTTATGATGTAGGCGCAGTAGATTCCGAGTTATGATGTAGGCGCAGTAGATTCCGAGTTAGATTCCGAGTTATGATGTAGGCGCAGTAGATTCCGAGTTAGATTCTGAGTTATGATGTAGGCGCAGTCGATTCCGAGTTCGATTCCGAGTTATGATGTAGGCGCAGTAGATTCCGAGTTATGATGTAGGCGCAGTAGATTCCGAGTTAGATTCTGAGTTATGATGTAGGCACAGTAAATAACGAGTTATGATTTAGGCACAGTAGATTCCGAGTTATGATGTAGGCGCAGTAGATTCCGAGTTAGATTCCGAGTTATGATGTAGGCGCAGTAGATTCCGAGTTAAATTCCGAGTTATGATGTAGGCGCAGTAGATTCCGAGTTAGATTTCGAGTTATGATGTAGGCGCAGTAGATTCCGAGTTATGATGTAGGCGCAGTAGATTCTGAGTTATGATGTAGGCGCAGTAGATTCCGAGTTATGATGTAGGTGCAGTAGATTCCGAGTTATGATGTAGGCACAGTAGATTCCGAGTTATGATGTAGGCGCAGTAGATTCCGAGTTAGATTCCGAGTTATGATGTAGGCACAGCAGATTCCGAGTTATGATGTAGGCGCAGTAGATTCCGAGTTATGATGTAGGCGCAGTAGATTCCAAGTTATGATGTAGGCGCAGTAGATTCCGAGTTAGATTCCAAGTTATGATGTAGGCGCAGTAGATTCCGAGTTATGATGTAGGCGCAGTAGCTTCCGAGTGAGATTCCGAGTTATGATGTAGGCGCAGTAGATTCCGAGTTATGATGTAGGCGCAGTAGATTCCGAGTTATGATGTAGGCGCAGTAGATTCCGAGTTATGATGTAGGCGCAGTAGATTCCGAGTTAGATTCCGAGTTATGATGTAGGCGCAGTAGATTCCGAGTTAGATTCCGAGTTATGATGTAGGCGCAGTAGATTCCGAGTTATGATGTAGGCGCAGTAGATTCCGAGTTATGATGTAGGCGCAGTAGATTCCGGGTTAGAATCCGAGTTATGACGTAGGCGAAGTAGATTCCGAGTTAGATTCCGAGTTATGATGTAGGCGCAGTAGATTCCGAGTTATGATGTAGGCGCAGTAGATTCCGAGTTAGATTCCGAGTTATGATGTAGGCGCAGTAGATTCCGAGTTATGATGTAGGCGCAGTAGATTCCGAGTTAGATTCCGAGTTATGATGTAGGCGCAGTAGATTCTGAGTTAGATTCCGAGTTATGATGTAGGCGCAGTAGATTCCGAGTTATGATGTAGGCGCAGTAGATTCCGAGTTAGATTCCGAGTTATGATGTAGGCGCAGTAGATTCCGAGTTCGATTCCGAGTTATGATGTAGGCGCAGTAGATTCCGAGTTATGATGTAGGCGCAGTAGATTCCGAGTTAGATTCCGAGTTATGATGTAGGCGCAGTAGATTCCGAGTTATGATGTAGGCGCAGTAGATTCCGAGTTAGATTCCGAGTTATGATGTAGGCGCAGTAGATTCCGAGTTAGATTCCGAGTTATGATGTAGGCGCACTAGATTCCGAGTTAGATTTCGAGTTATGATGTAGGCGCAGTAGATTCCGAGTTATGATGTAGGCGCAGTAGATTCCGAGTTATGATGTAGGCGCAGTAGATTCCGAGTTATGATGTAGGTGCAGTAGATTCCGAGTTATGATGTAGGCACAGTAGATTCCGAGTTATGATGTAGGCGCAGTAGATTCCGAGTTAGATTCCGAGTTATGATGTAGGCACAGCAGATTCCGAGTTATGATGTAGGCGCAGTAGATTCCGAGTTATGATGTAGGCGCAGTAGATTCCAAGTTATGATGTAGGCGCAGTAGATTCCGAGTTAGATTCCAAGTTATGATGTAGGCGCAGTAGATTCCGAGTTATGATGTAGGCGCAGTAGCTTCCGAGTGAGATTCCGAGTTATGATGTAGGCGCAGTAGATTCCGAGTTATGATGTAGGCGCAGTAGATTCCGAGTTATGATGTAGGCGCAGTAGATTCCGAGTTATGATGTAGGCGCAGTAGATTCCGAGTTAGATTCCGAGTTATGATGTAGGCGCAGTAGATTCCGAGTTATGATGTAGGCGCAGTAGATTCCGAGTTATGATGTAGGCGCAGTAGATTCCGGGTTAGAATCCGAGTTATGACGAAGGCGAAGTAGATTCCGAGTTAGATTCCGAGTTATGATGTAGGCGCAGTAGATTCCGAGTTATGATGTAGGCGCAGTAGATTCCGAGTTAGATTCCGAGTTATGATGTAGGCGCAGTAGATTCCGAGTTATGATGTAGGCGCAGTAGATTCCGAGTTAGATTCCGAGTTATGATGTAGGCGCAGTAGATTCTGAGTTAGATTCCGAGTTATGATGTAGGCGCAGTAGATTCCGAGTTATGATGTAGGCGCAGTAGATTCCGAGTTAGATTCCGAGTTATGATGTAGGCGCAGTAGATTCCGAGTTCGATTCCGAGTTATGATGTAGGCGCAGTAGATTCCGAGTTATGATGTAGGCGCAGTAGATTCCGAGTTAGATTCCGAGTTATGATGTAGGCGCAGTAGATTCCGAGTTATGATGTAGGTGCAGTAGATTCCGAGTTAGATTCCGAGTTATGATGTAGGCGCAGTAGATTCCGAGTTAGATTCCGAGTTATGATGTAGGCGCACTAGATTCCGAGTTAGAATCCGAGTTATGATGTAGGCGCAGTAGATTCCGAGTTATGATGTAGGCGCAGTAGATTCCGAGTTATGATGTAGGCGCAGTAGATTCCGAGTTAGATTCCGAGTTATGATGTAGGCGCAGTAGATTCCGAGTTAGATTCCGAGTTATGATGTAGGCGCAGTAGATTCCGAGTTAGATTCCGAGTTATGATGTAGGCGCAGTAGATTCCGAGTTCGATTCCGAGTTATGATGTAGGCGCAGTAGATTCCGAGTTCGATTCCGAGTTATGATGTAGGCGCAGTAGATTCCGAGTTATGATGTAGGCGCAGTAGATTCCGAGTTAGATTCCGAGTTATGATGTAGGCGCAGTAGATTCCGAGTTCGATTCCGAGTTATGATGTAGGCGCAGTAGATTCCGAGTTATGATGTAGGCGCAGTAGATTCCAAGTTATGATGTAGGCGCAGTAGATTCCGAGTTAGATTCCGAGTTATGATGTAGGCGCAGTAGATTCCGAGTTAGATTCCGAGTTATGATGTAGGCGCAGTAGATTCCGAGTTATGATGTAGGCGCAGTAGATTCCGAGTTATGATGTAGGCGCAGTAGATTCCGGGTTAGAATCCGAGTTATGACGTAGGCGAAGTAGATTCCGAGTTAGATTCCGAGTTATGATGTAGGCGCAGTAGATTCCGAGTTATGATGTAGGCGCAGTAGATTCCGAGTTAGATCCCGAGTTATGATGTAGGCGCAGTAGATTCCGAGTTATGATGTAGGCGCAGTAGATTCCGAGTTAGATTCCGAGTTATGATGTAGGCGCAGTAGATTCCGAGTTAGATTCCGAGTTATGATGTAGGCGCAGTAGATTCCGAGTTATGATGTAGGCGCAGTAGATTTCGAGTTAGATTCCGAGTTATGATGTAGGCGCAGTAGTTTCTGAGTTAGATTCCGAGTTATGATGTAGGCGCAGTAGATTCCGAGTTATGATGTAGGCGCAGTAGATTCCGAGTTAGATTCCGAGTTATGATGTAGGCGCAGTAGATTCCGAGTTATGATGTAGGTGCAGTAGATTCCGAGTTAGATTCCGAGTTATGATGTAGGCGCAGTAGATTCCGAGTTAGATTCCGAGTTATGATGTAGGCGCAGTAGATTCCGAGTTAGAATCCGAGTTATGATGTAGGCGCAGTAGATTCCGAGTTATGATGTAGGCGCAGTAGATTCCGAGTTATGATGTAGGCGCAGTAGATTCCGAGTTAGATTCCGAGTTATGATGTAGGCGCAGTAGATTCCGAGTTAGATTCCGAGTTATGATGTAGGCGCAGTAGATTCCGAGTTAGATTCCGAGTTATGATGTAGGCGCAGTAGATTCCGAGTTCGATTCCGAGTTATGATGTAGGCGCAGTAGATTCCGAGTTCGATTCCGAGTTATGATGTAGGCGCAGTAGCTTCCGAGTTATGATGTAGGCGCAGTAGATTCCGAGTTAGATTCCGAGTTATGATGTAGGCGCAGTAGATTCCGAGTTAGATTCCGAGTTATGATGTAGGCGCAGTAGATTCCGAGTTAGATTCCGAGTTATGATGTAGGCGCAGTAGATTCCGAGTTATGATGTAGGCGCAGTAGATTCCGAGTTAGATTCCGAGTTATGATGTAGGCGCAGTAGATTCCGAGTTAGATTCCGAGTTATGATGTAGGCGCAGTAGATTCCGAGTTAGATTTCGAGTTATGATGTAGGCGCAGTAGATTCCGAGTTATGATGTAGGCGCAGTAGATTCCGAGTTATGATGTAGGCGCAGTAGATTCCGAGTTAGATTCCGAGTTATGATGTAGGCGCAGTAGATTCCGATTTATAATGTAGGCACAGTAGATTCCAAGTTATGATGTAGGCGCAGTAGATTCCGAGTTAGATTCCGAGTTATGATGTAGGCGCAGTAGATTCCGAGTTATGATGTAGGCGCAGTAGCTTCCGAGTGAGATTCCGAGTTATGATGTAGGCGCAGTAGATTCCGAGTTATGATGTAGGCGCAATAGATTCCGAGTTAGATTCCGAGTTATGATGTAGGTGCATTAGATTCCGAGTTATGATGTAGGCGCAGTAGATTCCGGGTTAGATTCCGAGTTATGATGTAGGCGCAGTAGATTCCGAGTTAGATTCCGAGTTATGATATAGGTGCTGTAGATTCCGAGTTATGATGTAGGCGCAGTAGATTCCGAGTTATGATGTAGGCGCAGTAGATTCCGAGTTAGATTCCGAGTTATGATGTAGGCGCAGTAGATTCCGAGTTAGATTTCGAGTTATGATGTAGGCGCAGTAGATTCCGAGTTATGATGTAGGCGCAGTAGATTCCGAGTTATGATGTAGGCGCAGTAGATTCCGAGTTATGATGTAGGCGCAGTAGATTCCGAGTTAGATTCCGAGTTATGATGTAGGCGCAGTAGATTCCGAGTTATGATGTAGGCGCAGTAGATTCCGAGTTAGATTCCGAGTTATGATGTAGGCGCAGAAGATTCCGAGTTATGATGTAGGCGCAGTAGATTCCGAGTTAGATTCCGAGTTATGATGTAGGCGCAGTAGATTCCGAGTTAGATTCCGAGTTATGATGTAGGCGCACTAGATTCCGAGTTAGAATCCGAGTTATGATGTAGGCGCAGTAGATTCCGAGTTATGATGTAGGCGCAGTAGATTCCGAGTTATGATGTAGGCGCAGTGGATTCCGAGTTAGATTCCGAGTTATGATGTAGGCGCAGTAGATTCCGAGTTAGATTCCGAGTTATGATGTAGGCGCAGTAGATTCCGAGTTTGATTCCGAGTTATGATGTAGGCGCAGTAGATTCCGAGTTATGATGTAGGCGCAGTAGATTCCGAGTTATGATGTAGGCGCAGTAGATTCCGGGTTAGATTCCGAGTTATGATGTAGGCGCAGTAGATTCCGAGTTATGATGTAGGCGCAGTAGATTCAGGGTTAGATTCCGAGTTATGATGTAGGCGCAGTAGATTCCGAGTTAGATTCCGAGTTATGATGTAGGCGCAGTAGATTCCGAGTTATGATGTAGGCGCAGTAGATTCCGAGTTAGATTCCGAGTTATGATGTAGGCGCAGTAGATTCCGAGTTAGATTCCGAGTTATGATGTAGGCGCAGTAGATTCCGAGTTAGATTCCGAGTTATGATGTAGGCGCAGTAGATTCCGAGTTATGATGTAGGAGCAGTAGATTCAGGGTTAGATTCCGAGTTATGATGTAGGCGCAGTAGATTCCGAGTTAGATTCCGAGTTATGATGTAGGCGCAGTAGATTCCGAGTTATGATGTAGGCGCAGTAGATTCCGAGTTAGATTCCGAGTTATGATGTAGGCGCAGTAGATTCCGAGTTAGATTCCGAGTTATGATGTAGGCGCAGTAGATTCCGAGTTCGATTCCGAGTTATGATGTAGGCGCAGTAGATTCCGAGTTCGATTCCGAGTTATGATGTAGGCGCAGTAGATTCCGAGTTATGATGTAGGCGCAGTAGATTCCCAGTTAGATTCCGAGTTATGATGTAGGCGCAGTAGATTCCGATTTCGATTCCGAGTTATGATGTAGGCGCACTAGATTCCGACTTAGATTCCGAGTTATGATGTAGGCGCAGTAGATTCCGAGTTATGATGTAGGCGCAGTAGATTCCGAGTTATGATGTAGGCGCAGTAGATTCCGAGTTATGATGTAGGTGCAGTAGATTCCGAGTTATGATGTAGGCACAGTAGATTCCGAGTTATGATGTAGGCGCAGTAGATTCCGAGTTAGATTCCGAGTTATGATGTAGGCACAGCAGATTCCGAGTTATGATGTAGGCGCAGTAGATTCCGAGTTATGATGTAGGCGCAGTAGATTCCAAGTTATGATGTAGGCGCAGTAGATTCCGAGTTAGATTCCAAGTTATGATGTAGGCGCAGTAGATTCCGAGTTATGATGTAGGCGCAGTAGCTTCCGAGTGAGATTCCGAGTTATGATGTAGGCGCAGTAGATTCCGAGTTATGATGTAGGCGCAGTAGATTCCGAGTTATGATGTAGGCGCAGTAGATTCCGAGTTATGATGTAGGCGCAGTAGATTCCGAGTTAGATTCCGAGTTATGATGTAGGCGCAGTAGATTCCGAGTTAGATTCCGAGTTATGATGTAGGCGCAGTAGATTCCGAGTTATGATGTAGGCGCAGTAGATTCCGAGTTATGATGTAGGCGCAGTAGATTCCGGGTTAGAATCCGAGTTATGACGTAGGCGAAGTAGATTCCGAGTTAGATTCCGAGTTATGATGTAGGCGCAGTAGATTCCGAGTTATGATGTAGGCGCAGTAGATTCCGAGTTAGATTCCGAGTTATGATGTAGGCGCAGTAGATTCCGAGTTATGATGTAGGCGCAGTAGATTCCGAGTTAGATTCCGAGTTATGATGTAGGCGCAGTAGATTCTGAGTTAGATTCCGAGTTATGATGTAGGCGCAGTAGATTCCGAGTTATGATGTAGGCGCAGTAGATTCCGAGTTAGATTCCGAGTTATGATGTAGGCGCAGTAGATTCCGAGTTCGATTCCGAGTTATGATGTAGGCGCAGTAGATTCCGAGTTATGATGTAGGCGCAGTAGATTCCGAGTTAGATTCCGAGTTATGATGTAGGCGCAGTAGATTCCGAGTTATGATGTAGGTGCAGTAGATTCCGAGTTAGATTCCGAGTTATGATGTAGGCGCAGTAGATTCCGAGTTAGATTCCGAGTTATGATGTAGGCGCACTAGATTCCGAGTTAGAATCCGAGTTATGATGTAGGCGCAGTAGATTCCGAGTTATGATGTAGGCGCAGTAGATTCCGAGTTATGATGTAGGCGCAGTAGATTCCGAGTTAGATTCCGAGTTATGATGTAGGCGCAGTAGATTCCGAGTTAGATTCCGAGTTATGATGTAGGCGCAGTAGATTCCGAGTTAGATTCCGAGTTATGATGTAGGCGCAGTAGATTCCGAGTTCGATTCCGAGTTATGATGTAGGCGCAGTAGATTCCGAGTTCGATTCCGAGTTATGATGTAGGCGCAGTAGATTCCGAGTTATGATGTAGGCGCAGTAGATTCCGAGTTAGATTCCGAGTTATGATGTAGGCGCAGTAGATTCCGAGTTCGATTCCGAGTTATGATGTAGGCGCAGTAGATTCCGAGTTATGATGTAGGCGCAGTAGATTCCAAGTTATGATGTAGGCGCAGTAGATTCCGAGTTAGATTCCGAGTTATGATGTAGGCGCAGTAGATTCCGAGTTAGATTCCGAGTTATGATGTAGGCGCAGTAGATTCCGAGTTATGATGTAGGCGCAGTAGATTCCGAGTTATGATGTAGGCGCAGTAGATTCCGGGTTAGAATCCGAGTTATGACGTAGGCGAAGTAGATTCCGAGTTAGATTCCGAGTTATGATGTAGGCGCAGTAGATTCCGAGTTATGATGTAGGCGCAGTAGATTCCGAGTTAGATCCCGAGTTATGATGTAGGCGCAGTAGATTCCGAGTTAGATTCCGAGTTATGATGTAGGCGCAGTAGATTCCGAGTTAGATTCCGAGTTATGATGTAGGCGCAGCAGATTCCGAGTTATGATGTAGGCGCAGTAGATTCCGAGTTAGATTCCGAGTTATGATGTAGGCGCAGTAGTTTCTGAGTTAGATTCCGAGTTATGATGTAGGCGCAGTAGATTCCGAGTTATGATGTAGGCGCAGTAGATTCCGAGTTAGATTCCGAGTTATGATGTAGGCGCAGTAGATTCCGAGTTATGATGTAGGTGCAGTAGATTCCGAGTTAGATTCCGAGTTATGATGTAGGCGCAGTAGATTCCGAGTTAGATTCCGAGTTATGATGTAGGCGCAGTAGATTCCGAGTTAGAATCCGAGTTATGATGTAGGCGCAGTAGATTCCGAGTTATGATGTAGGCGCAGTAGATTCCGAGTTATGATGTAGGCGCAGTAGATTCCGAGTTAGATTCCGAGTTATGATGTAGGCGCAGTAGATTCCGAGTTAGATTCCGAGTTATGATGTAGGCGCAGTAGATTCCGAGTTAGATTCCGAGTTATGATGTAGGCGCAGTAGATTCCGAGTTCGATTCCGAGTTATGATGTAGGCGCAGTAGATTCCGAGTTCGATTCCGAGTTATGATGTAGGCGCAGTAGCTTCCGAGTTATGATGTAGGCGCAGTAGATTCCGAGTTAGATTCCGAGTTATGATGTAGGCGCAGTAGATTCCGAGTTCGATTCCGAGTTATGATGTAGGCGCACTAGATTCCGACTTAGATTCCGAGTTATGATGTAGGCGCAGTAGATTCCGAGTTATGATGTAGGCGCAGTAGATTCCGAGTTAGATTCCGAGTTATGATGTAGGCGCAGTAGATTCCGAGTTAGATTCCGAGTTATGATGTAGGCGCAGTAGATTCCGAGTTAGATTTCGAGTTATGATGTAGGCGCAGTAGATTCCGAGTTATGATGTAGGCGCAGTAGATTCCGAGTTATGATGTAGGCGCAGTAGATTCCGAGTTAGATTCCGAGTTATGATGTAGGCGCAGTAGATTCCGATTTATGATGTAGGCACAGTAGATTCCAAGTTATGATGTAGGCGCAGTAGATTCCGAGTTAGATTCCGAGTTATGATGTAGGCGCAGTAGATTCCGAGTTATGATGTAGGCGCAGTAGCTTCCGAGTGAGATTCCGAGTTATGATGTAGGCGCAGTAGATTCCGAGTTATGATGTAGGCGCAATAGATTCCGAGTTAGATTCCGAGTTATGATGTAGGTGCATTAGATTCCGAGTTATGATGTAGGCGCAGTAGATTCCGGGTTAGATTCCGAGTTATGATGTAGGCGCAGTAGATTCCGAGTTAGATTCCGAGTTATGATATAGGTGCTGTAGATTCCGAGTTATGATGTAGGCGCAGTAGATTCCGAGTTATGATGTAGGCGCAGTAGATTCCGAGTTAGATTCCGAGTTATGATGTAGGCGCAGTAGATTCCGAGTTAGATTTCGAGTTATGATGTAGGCGCAGTAGATTCCGAGTTATGATGTAGGCGCAGTAGATTCCGAGTTATGATGTAGGCGCAGTAGATTCCGAGTTATGATGTAGGCGCAGTAGATTCCGAGTTAGATTCCGAGTTATGATGTAGGCGCAGTAGATTCCGAGTTATGATGTAGGCGCAGTAGATTCCGAGTTAGATTCCGAGTTATGATGTAGGCGCAGAAGATTCCGAGTTATGATGTAGGCGCAGTAGATTCCGAGTTAGATTCCGAGTTATGATGTAGGCGCAGTAGATTCCGGGTTAGAATCCGAGTTATGACGTAGGCGAAGTAGATTCCGAGTTAGATTCCGAGTTATGATGTAGGCGCAGTAGATTCCGAGTTATGATGTAGGCGCAGTAGATTCCGAGTTATGATGTAGGCGCAGTGGATTCCGAGTTAGATTCCGAGTTATGATGTAGGCGCAGTAGATTCCGAGTTAGATTCCGAGTTATGATGTAGGCGCAGTAGATTCCGAGTTTGATTCCGAGTTATGATGTAGGCGCAGTAGATTCCGAGTTATGATGTAGGCGCAGTAGATTCCGAGTTATGATGTAGGCGCAGTAGATTCCGGGTTAGATTCCGAGTTATGATGTAGGCGCAGTAGATTCCGAGTTATGATGTAGGCGCAGTAGATTCAGGGTTAGATTCCGAGTTATGATGTAGGCGCAGTAGATTCCGAGTTAGATTCCGAGTTATGATGTAGGCGCAGTAGATTCCGAGTTATGATGTAGGCGCAGTAGATTCCGAGTTAGATTCCGAGTTATGATGTAGGCGCAGTAGATTCCGAGTTAGATTCCGAGTTATGATGTAGGCGCAGTAGATTCCGAGTTAGATTCCGAGTTATGATGTAGGCGCAGTAGATTCCGAGTTATGATGTAGGAGCAGTAGATTCAGGGTTAGATTCCGAGTTATGATGTAGGCGCAGTAGATTCCGAGTTAGATTCCGAGTTATGATGTAGGCGCAGTAGATTCCGAGTTATGATGTAGGCGCAGTAGATTCCGAGTTATGATGTAGGCGCAGTAGATTCCGAGTTAGATTCCGAGTTATGATGTAGGCGCAGTAGATTCCGAGTTAGATTCCGAGTTATGATGTAGGCGCAGTAGATTCCGAGTTCGATTCCGAGTTATGATGTAGGCGCAGTAGATTCCGAGTTCGATTCCGAGTTATGATGTAGGCGCAGTAGATTCCGAGTTATGATGTAGGCGCAGTAGATTCCCAGTTAGATTCCGAGTTATGATGTAGGCGCAGTAGATTCCGATTTCGATTCCGAGTTATGATGTAGGCGCACTAGATTCCGACTTAGATTCCGAGTTATGATGTAGGCGCAGTAGATTCCGAGTTATGATGTAGGCGCAGTAGATTCCGAGTTAGATTCCGAGTTATGATGTAGGCGCAGTAGATTCCGAGTTAGATTCCGAGTTATGATGTAGGCGCAGTAGATTCCGAGTTAGATTTCGAGTTATGATGTAGGCGCAGTAGATTCCGAGTTATGATGTAGGCGCAGTAGATTCCGAGTTATGATGTAGGCGCAGTAGATTCCGAGTTAGATTCCGAGTTATGATGTAGGCGCAGTAGATTCCGAGTTATGATGTAGGCGCAGTAGATTCCGAGTTAGATTCCGAGTTATGATGTAGGCGCAGTAGATTCCGAGTTCGATTCCGAGTTATGATGTAGGCGCACTAGATTCCGACTTAGATTCCGAGTTATGATGTAGGCGCAGTAGATTCCGAGTTATGATGTAGGCGCAGTAGATTCCGAGTTAGATTCCGAGTTATGATGTAGGCGCAGTAGATTCCGAGTTAGATTCCGAGTTATGATGTAGGCGCAGTAGATTCCGAGTTAGATTTCGAGTTATGATGTAGGCGCAGTAGATTCCGAGTTATGATGTAGGCGCAGTAGATTCCGAGTTATGATGTAGGCGCAGTAGATTCCGAGTTAGATTCCGAGTTATGATGTAGGCGCAGTAGATTCCGATTTATGATGTAGGCACAGTAGATTCCAAGTTATGATGTAGGCGCAGTAGATTCCGAGTTAGATTCCGAGTTATGATGTAGGCGCAGTAGATTCCGAGTTATAATGTAGGCGCAGTAGCTTCCGAGTGAGATTCCGAGTTATGATGTAGGCGCAGTAGATTCCGAGTTATGATGTAGGCGCAATAGATTCCGAGTTAGATTCCGAGTTATGATGTAGGTGCATTAGATTCCGAGTTATGATGTAGGCGCAGTAGATTCCGAGTTATGATGTAGGCGCAGTAGATTCCGGGTTAGATTCCGAGTTATGATGTAGGCGCAGTAGATTCCGAGTTAGATTCCGAGTTATGATGTAGGCGCAGTAGATTCCGAGTTAGATTCCGAGTTATGATGTAGGCGCAGTAGATTCCGAGTTCGATTCCGAGTTATGATGTAGGCGCAGTAGATTCCGAGTTCGATTCCGAGTTATGATGTAGGCGCAGTAGATTCCGAGTTATGATGTAGGCGCAGTAGATTCCGAGTTAGATTCCGAGTTATGATGTAGGCGCAGTAGATTCCGAGTTCGATTCCGAGTTATGATGTAGGCGCAGTAGATTCCGAGTTATGATGTAGGCGCAGTAGATTCCGAGTTATGATGTAGGCGCAGTAGATTCCGAGTTAGATTCCGAGTTATGATGTAGGCGCAGTAGATTCCGAGTTAGATTCTGAGTTATGATGTAGGCGCAGTCGATTCCGAGTTCGATTCCGAGTTATGATGTAGGCGCAGTAGATTCCGAGTTATGATGTAGGCGCAGTAGATTCCGAGTTAGATTCTGAGTTATGATGTAGGCGCAGTAAATAACGAGTTATGATTTAGGCACAGTAGATTCCGAGTTATGATGTAGGCGCAGTAGATTCCGAGTTAGATTCCGAGTTATGATGTAGGCGCAGTAGATTCCGAGTTAAATTTCGAGTTATGATGTAGGCGCAGTAGATTCCGAGTTAGATTTCGAGTTATGATGTAGGCGCAGTAGATTCCGAGTTATGATGTAGGCGCAGTAGATTCCGAGTTATGATGTAGGCGCAGTAGATTCCGAGTTATGATGTAGGTGCAGTAGATTCCGAGTTATGATGTAGGCACAGTAGATTCCGAGTTATGATGTAGGCGCAGTAGATTCCGAGTTAGATTCCGAGTTATGATGTAGGCACAGCAGATTCCGAGTTATGATGTAGGCGCAGTAGATTCCGAGTTATGATGTAGGCGCAGTAGATTCCAAGTTATGATGTAGGCGCAGTAGATTCCGAGTTAGATTCCAAGTTATGATGTAGGCGCAGTAGATTCCGAGTTATGATGTAGGCGCAGTAGCTTCCGAGTGAGATTCCGAGTTATGATGTAGGCGCAGTAGATTCCGAGTTATGATGTAGGCGCAGTAGATTCCGAGTTATGATGTAGGCGCAGTAGATTCCGAGTTATGATGTAGGCGCAGTAGATTCCGAGTTAGATTCCGAGTTATGATGTAGGCGCAGTAGATTCCGAGTTAGATTCCGAGTTATGATGTAGGCGCAGTAGATTCCGAGTTATGATGTAGGCGCAGTAGATTCCGAGTTATGATGTAGGCGCAGTAGATTCCGGGTTAGAATCCGAGTTATGACGTAGGCGAAGTAGATTCCGAGTTAGATTCCGAGTTATGATGTAGGCGCAGTAGATTCCGAGTTATGATGTAGGCGCAGTAGATTCCGAGTTAGATTCCGAGTTATGATGTAGGCGCAGTAGATTCCGAGTTATGATGTAGGCGCAGTAGATTCCGAGTTAGATTCCGAGTTATGATGTAGGCGCAGTAGATTCTGAGTTAGATTCCGAGTTATGATGTAGGCGCAGTAGATTCCGAGTTATGATGTAGGCGCAGTAGATTCCGAGTTAGATTCCGAGTTATGATGTAGGCGCAGTAGATTCCGAGTTCGATTCCGAGTTATGATGTAGGCGCAGTAGATTCCGAGTTATGATGTAGGCGCAGTAGATTCCGAGTTAGATTCCGAGTTATGATGTAGGCGCAGTAGATTCCGAGTTATGATGTAGGTGCAGTAGATTCCGAGTTAGATTCCGAGTTATGATGTAGGCGCAGTAGATTCCGAGTTAGATTCCGAGTTATGATGTAGGCGCACTAGATTCCGAGTTAGAATCCGAGTTATGATGTAGGCGCAGTAGATTCCGAGTTATGATGTAGGCGCAGTAGATTCCGAGTTATGATGTAGGCGCAGTAGATTCCGAGTTAGATTCCGAGTTATGATGTAGGCGCTGTAGATTCCGAGTTAGATTCCGAGTTATGATGTAGGCGCAGTAGATTCCGAGTTAGATTCCGAGTTATGATGTAGGCGCAGTAGATTCCGAGTTCGATTCCGAGTTATGATGTAGGCGCAGTAGATTCCGAGTTCGATTCCGAGTTATGATGTAGGCGCAGTAGATTCCGAGTTATGATGTAGGCGCAGTAGATTCCGAGTTAGATTCCGAGTTATGATGTAGGCGCAGTAGATTCCGAGTTCGATTCCGAGTTATGATGTAGGCGCAGTAGATTCCGAGTTATGATGTAGGCGCAGTAGATTCCGAGTTATGATGTAGGCGCAGTAGATTCCGAGTTAGATTCCGAGTTATGATGTAGGCGCAGTAGATTCCGAGTTAGATTCCGAGTTATGATGTAGGCGCAGTAGATTCCGAGTTAAGATGTAGGCGCAGTAGATTCCGAGTTATGATGTAAGCGCAGTAGATTCCGGGTTAGAATCCGAGTTATGACGTAGGCGAAGTAGATTCCGAGTTAGATTCCGAGTTATGATGTAGGCGCAGTAGATTCCGAGTTATGATGTAGGCGCAGTAGATTCCGAGTTAGATTCCGAGTTATGATGTAGGCGCAGTAGATTCCGAGTTATGATGTAGGCGCAGTAGATTCCGAGTTAGATTCCGAGTTATGATGTAGGCGCAGTAGATTCCGAGTTAGATTCCGAGTTATGATGTAGGCACAGTAGATTCCGAGTTATGATGTAGGCGCAGTAGATTCCGAGTTAGATTCCGAGTTATGATGTAGGCGCAGTAGTTTCTGAGTTAGATTCCGAGTTATGATGTAGGCGCAGTAGATTCCGAGTTATGATGTAGGCGCAGTAGATTCCGAGTTAGATTCCGAGTTATGATGTAGGCGCAGTAGATTCCGAGTTATGATGTAGGTGCAGTAGATTCCGAGTTAGATTCCGAGTTATGATGTAGGCGCAGTAGATTCCGAGTTAGATTCCGAGTTATGATGTAGGCGCACTAGATTCCGAGTTAGAATCCGAGTTATGATGTAGGCGCAGTAGATTCCGAGTTATGATGTAGGCGCAGTAGATTCCGAGTTATGATGTAGGCGCAGTAGATTCCGAGTTATGATGTAGGCGCAGTAGATTCCGAGTTAGATTCCGAGTTATGATGTAGGCGCAGTAGATTCCGAGTTAGATTCCGAGTTATGATGTAGGCGCAGTAGATTCCGAGTTAGATTCCGAGTTATGATGTAGGCGCAGTAGATTCCGAGTTCGATTCCGAGTTATGATGTAGGCGCAGTAGATTCCGAGTTCGATTCCGAGTTATGATGTAGGCGCAGTAGATTCCGAGTTATGATGTAGGCGCAGTAGATTCCGAGTTAGATTCCGAGTTATGATGTAGGCGCAGTAGATTCCGAGTTCGATTCCGAGTTATGATGTAGGCGCACTAGATTCCGATATAGATTCCGAGTTATGATGTAGGCGCAGTAGATTCCGAGTTATGATGTAGGCGCAGTAGATTCCGAGTTAGATTCCGAGTTATGATGTAGGCGCAGTAGATTCCGAGTTAGATTCCGAGTTATGATGTAGGCGCAGTAGATTCCGAGTTAGATTTCGAGTTATGATGTAGGCGCAGTAGATTCCGAGTTATGATGTAGGCGCAGTAGATTCCGAGTTATGATGTAGGCGCAGTAGATTCCGAGTTAGATTCCGAGTTATGATGTAGGCGCAGTAGATTCCGATTTATGATGTAGGCACAGTAGATTCCAAGTTATGATGTAGGCGCAGTAGATTCCGAGTTAGATTCCGAGTTATGATGTAGGCGCAGTAGATTCCTAGTTATGATGTAGGCGCAGTAGCTTCCGAGTGAGATTCCGAGTTATGATGTAGGCGCAGTAGATTCCGAGTTATGATGTAGGCGCAATAGATTCCGAGTTAGATTCCGAGTTATGATGTAGGTGCATTAGATTCCGAGTTATGATGTAGGCGCAGTAGATTCCGAGTTATGATTTAGGCGCAGTAGATTCCGGGTTAGATTCCGAGTTATGATGTAGGCGCAGTAGATTCCGAGTTAGATTCCGAGTTATGATGTAGGTGCTGTAGATTCCGAGTTATGATGCAGGCGCAGTAGATTCCGAGTTATGATGTAGGCGCAGTAGATTCCGAGTTTGATTCCGAGTTATGATGTAGGCGCAGTAGATTCCGAGTTAGATTTCTAGTTATGATGTAGGCGCAGTAGATTCCGAGTTATGATGTAGGCGCAGTAGATTCCGAGTTATGATGTAGGCGCAGTAGATTCCGAGTTAGATTCCGAGTTATGATGTAGGCGCAGTAGATTCCGAGTTATGATGTAGGCGCAGTAGATTCCGAGTTAGATTCCGAGTTATGATGTAGGCGCAGAAGATTCCGAGTTATGATGTAGGCGCAGTAGATTCCGAGTTAGATTCCGAGTTATGATGTAGGCGCAGTAGATTCCGAGTTAGATTCCGAGTTATGATGTAGGCGCACTAGATTCCGAGTTAGAATCCGAGTTATGATGTAGGCGCAGTAGATTCCGAGTTATGATGTAGGCGCAGTAGATTCCGAGTTATGATGTAGGCGCAGTGGATTCCGAGTTAGATTCCGAGTTATGATGTAGGCGCAGTAGATTCCGAGTTAGATTCCGAGTTATGATGTAGGCGCAGTAGATTCCGAGTTTGATTCCGAGTTATGATGTAGGCGCAGTAGATTCCGAGTTATGATGTAGGCGCAGTAGATTCCGAGTTATGATGTAGGCGCAGTAGATTCCGAGTTCGATTCCGAGTTATGATGTAGGCGCAGTAGATTCCGAGTTATGATGTAGGCGCAGTAGATTCAGGGTTAGATTCCGAGTTATGATGTAGGCGCAGTAGATTCCGAGTTAGATTCCGAGTTATGATGTAGGCGCAGTAGATTCCGAGTTATGATGTAGGCGCAGTAGATTCCGAGTTAGATTCCGAGTTATGATGTAGGCGCAGTAGATTCCGAGTTAGATTCCGAGTTATGATGTAGGCGCAGTAGATTCCGTGTTAGATTCCGAGTTATGATGTAGGCGCAGTAGATTCCGAGTTATGATGTAGGAGCAGTAGATTCAGGGTTAGATTCCGAGTTATGATGTAGGCGCAGTAGATTCCGAGTTAGATTCCGAGTTATGATGTAGGCGCAGTAGATTCCGAGTTATGATGTAGGCGCAGTAGATTCCGAGTGAGATTCCGAGTTATGATGTAGGCGCAGTAGATTCCGAGTTATGATGTAGGCGCAGTAGATTCCGAGTTATGATGTAGGCGCAGTAGATTCCGAGTTATGATGTAGGCGCAGTAGATTCCGAGTTAGATTCCGAGTTATGATGTAGGCGCAGTAGATTCCGAGTTAGATTCCGAGTTATGATGTAGGCGCAGTAGAATCCGAGTTATGATGTAGGCGCAGTAGATTCCGAGTTATGATGTAGGCACAGTAGATTCCGGGTTAGAATCCGAGTTATGACGTAGGCGAAGTAGATTCCGAGTTAGATTCCGAGTTATGATGTAGGCGCAGTAGATTCCGAGTTATGATGTAGGCGCAGTAGATTCCGAGTTAGATTCCGAGTTATGATGTAGGCGCAGTAGATTCCGAGTTATGATGTAGGCGCAGTAGATTCCGAGTTAGATTCCGAGTTATGATGTAGGCGCAGTAGATTCTGAGTTAGATTCCGAGTTATGATGTAGGCGCAGTAGATTCCGAGTTATGATGTAGGCGCAGTAGATTCCGAGTTAGATTCCGAGTTATGATGTAGGCGCAGTAGATTCCGAGTTCGATTCCGAGTTATGATGTAGGCGCAGTAGATTCCGAGTTATGATGTAGGCGCAGTAGATTCCGAGTTAGATTCCGAGTTATGATGTAGGCGCAGTAGATTCCGAGTTATGATGTAGGTGCAGTAGATTCCGAGTTAGATTCCGAGTTATGATGTAGGCGCAGTAGATTCCGAGTTAGATTCCGAGTTATGATGTAGGCGCACTAGATTCCGAGTTAGAATCCGAGTTATGATGTAGGCGCAGTAGATTCCGAGTTATGATGTAGGCGCAGTAGATTCCGAGTTAGATTCCGAGTTATGATGTAGGCGCAGTAGATTCCGAGTTAGATTCCGAGTTATGATGTAGGCGCAGTAGATTCCGAGTTAGATTCCGAGTTATGATGTAGGCGCAGTAGATTCCGAGTTCGATTCCGAGTTATGATGTAGGCGCAGTAGATTCCGAGTTCGATTCCGAGTTATGATGTAGGCGCAGTAGATTCCGAGTTATGATGTAGGCGCAGTAGATTCCGAGTTAGATTCCGAGTTATGATGTAGGCGCAGTAGATTCCGAGTTCGATTCCGAGTTATGATGTAGGCGCAGTAGATTCCGAGTTATGATGTAGGCGCAGTAGATTCCGAGTTATGATGTAGGCGCAGTAGATTCCGAGTTAGATTCCGAGTTATGATGTAGGCGCAGTAGATTCTGAGTTAGATTCCGAGTTATGATGTAGGCGCAGTAGATTCCGAGTTATGATGTAGGCGCAGTAGATTCCGAGTTAGATTCCGAGTTATGATGTAGGCGCAGTAGATTCCGAGTTCGATTCCGAGTTATGATGTAGGCGCAGTAGATTCCGAGTTATGATGTAGGCGCAGTAGATTCCGAGTTAGATTCCGAGTTATGATGTAGGCGCAGTAGATTCCGAGTTATGATGTAGGTGCAGTAGATTCCGAGTTAGATTCCGAGTTATGATGTAGGCGCAGTAGATTCCGAGTTAGATTCCGAGTTATGATGTAGGCGCACTAGATTCCGAGTTAGAATCCGAGTTATGATGTAGGCGCAGTAGATTCCGAGTTATGATGTAGGCGCAGTAGATTCCGAGTTATGATGTAGGCGCAGTAGATTCCGAGTTAGATTCCGAGTTATGATGTAGGCGCAGTAGATTCCGAGTTAGATTCCGAGTTATGATGTAGGCGCAGTAGATTCCGAGTTAGATTCCGAGTTATGATGTAGGCGCAGTAGATTCCGAGTTCGATTCCGAGTTATGATGTAGGCGCAGTAGATTCCGAGTTCGATTCCGAGTTATGATGTAGGCGCAGTAGATTCCGAGTTATGATGTAGGCGCAGTAGATTCCGAGTTAGATTCCGAGTTATGATGTAGGCGCAGTAGATTCCGAGTTCGATTCCGAGTTATGATGTAGGCGCAGTAGATTCCGAGTTATGATGTAGGCGCAGTAGATTCCGAGTTATGATGTAGGCGCAGTAGATTCCGAGTTAGATTCCGAGTTATGATGTAGGCGCAGTAGATTCCGAGTTAGATTCCGAGTTATGATGTAGGCGCAGTAGATTCCGAGTTATGATGTAGGCGCAGTAGATTCCGAGTTATGATGTAGGCGCAGTAGATTCCGGGTTAGAATCCGAGTTATGACGTAGGCGAAGTAGATTCCGAGTTAGATTCCGAGTTATGATGTAGGCGCAGTAGATTCCGAGTTATGATGTAGGCGCAGTAGATTCCGAGTTAGATTCCGAGTTATGATGTAGGCGCAGTAGATTCCGAGTTATGATGTAGGCGCAGTAGATTCCGAGTTAGATTCCGAGTTATGATGTAGGCGCAGTAGATTCCGAGTTAGATTCCGAGTTATGATGTAGGCGCAGTAGATTCCGAGTTATGATGTAGGCGCAGTAGATTCCGAGTTAGATTCCGAGTTATGATGTAGGCGCAGTAGTTTCTGAGTTAGATTCCGAGTTATGATGTAGGCGCAGTAGATTCCGAGTTATGATGTAGGCGCAGTAGATTCCGAGTTAGATTCCGAGTTATGATGTAGGCGCAGTAGATTCCGAGTTATGATGTAGGTGCAGTAGATTCCGAGTTAGATTCCGAGTTATGATGTAGGCGCAGTAGATTCCGAGTTAGATTCCGAGTTATGATGTAGGCGCACTAGATTCCGAGTTAGAATCCGAGTTATGATGTAGGCGCAGTAGATTCCGAGTTATGATGTAGGCGCAGTAGATTCCGAGTTATGATGTAGGCGCAGTAGATTCCGAGTTATGATGTAGGCGCAGTAGATTCCGAGTTAGATTCCGAGTTATGATGTAGGCGCAGTAGATTCCGAGTTAGATTCCGAGTTATGATGTAGGCGCAGTAGATTCCGAGTTCGATTCCGAGTTATGATGTAGGCGCAGTAGATTCCGAGTTCGATTCCGAGTTATGATGTAGGCGCAGTAGATTCCGAGTTATGATGTAGGCGCAGTAGATTCCGAGTTAGATTCCGAGTTATGATGTAGGCGCAGTAGATTCCGAGTTCGATTCCGAGTTATGATGTAGGCGCACTAGATTCCGACTTAGATTCCGAGTTATGATGTAGGCGCAGTAGATTCCGAGTTATGATGTAGGCGCAGTAGATTCCGAGTTAGATTCCGAGTTATGATGTAGGCGCAGTAGATTCCGAGTTAGATTCCGAGTTATGATGTAGGCGCAGTAGATTCCGAGTTAGATTTCGAGTTATGATGTAGGCGCAGTAGATTCCGAGTTATGATGTAGGCGCAGTAGATTCCGAGTTATGATGTAGGCGCAGTAGATTCCGAGTTAGATTCCGAGTTATGATGTAGGCGCAGTAGATTCCGATTTATGATGTAGGCACAGTAGATTCCAAGTTATGATGTAGGCGCAGTAGATTCCGAGTTAGATTCCGAGTTATGATGTAGGCGCAGTAGATTCCGAGTTATGATGTAGGCGCAGTAGCTTCCGAGTGAGATTCCGAGTTATGATGTAGGCGCAGTAGATTCCGAGTTATGATGTAGGCGCAATAGATTCCGAGTTAGATTCCGAGTTATGATGTAGGTGCATTAGATTCCGAGTTATGATGTAGGCGCAGTAGATTCCGAGTTATGATGTAGGCGCAGTAGATTCCGGGTTAGATTCCGAGTTATGATGTAGGCGCAGTAGATTCCGAGTTAGATTCCGAGTTATGATGTAGGTGCTGTAGATTCCGAGTTATGATGTAGGCGCAGTAGATTCCGAGTTATGATGTAGGCGTAGTAGATTCCGAGTTAGATTCCGAGTTATGATGTAGGCGCAGTAGATTCCGAGTTAGATTTCGAGTTATGATGTAGGCGCAGTAGATTCCGAGTTATGATGTAGGCGCAGTAGATTCCGAGTTATGATGTAGGCGCAGTAGATTCCGAGTTATGATGTAGGCGCAGTAGATTCCGAGTTAGATTCCGAGTTATGATGTAGGCGCAGTAGATTCCGAGTTATGATGTAGGCGCAGTAGATTCCGAGTTAGATTCCGAGTTATGATGTAGGCGCAGAAGATTCCGAGTTATGATGTAGGCGCAGTAGATTCCGAGTTAGATTCCGAGTTATGATGTAGGCGCAGTAGATTCCGAGTTAGATTCCGAGTTATGATGTAGGCGCACTAGATTCCGAGTTAGAATCCGAGTTATGATGTAGGCGCAGTAGATTCCGAGTTATGATGTAGGCGCAGTAGATTCCGAGTTATGATGTAGGCGCAGTGGATTCCGAGTTAGATTCCGAGTTATGATGTAGGCGCAGTAGATTCCGAGTTAGATTCCGAGTTATGATGTAGGCGCAGTAGATTCCGAGTTTGATTCCGAGTTATGATGTAGGCGCAGTAGATTCCGAGTTATGATGTAGGCGCAGTAGATTCCGAGTTATGATGTAGGCGCAGTAGATTCCGGGTTAGATTCCGAGTTATGATGTAGGCGCAGTAGATTCCGAGTTATGATGTAGGCGCAGTAGATTCAGGGTTAGATTCCGAGTTATGATGTAGGCGCAGTAGATTCCGAGTTAGATTCCGAGTTATGATGTAGGCGCAGTAGATTCCGAGTTATGATGTAGGCGCAGTAGATTCCGAGTTAGATTCCGAGTTATGATGTAGGCGCAGTAGATTCCGAGTTAGATTCCGAGTTATGATGTAGGCGCAGTAGATTCCGAGTTAGATTCCGAGTTATGATGTAGGCGCAGTAGATTCCGAGTTATGATGTAGGAGCAGTAGATTCAGGGTTAGATTCCGAGTTATGATGTAGGCGCAGTAGATTCCGAGTTAGATTCCGAGTTATGATGTAGGCGCAGTAGATTCCGAGTTATGATGTAGGCGCAGTAGATTCCGAGTTATGATGTAGGCGCAGTAGATTCCGAGTTAGATTCCGAGTTATGATGTAGGCGCAGTAGATTCCGAGTTAGATTCCGAGTTATGATGTAGGCGCAGTAGATTCCGAGTTCGATTCCGAGTTATGATGTAGGCGCAGTAGATTCCGAGTTCGATTCCGAGTTATGATGTAGGCGCAGTAGATTCCGAGTTATGATGTAGGCGCAGTAGATTCCGATTTCGATTCCGAGTTATGATGTAGGCGCAGTAGATTCCGATTTCGATTCCGAGTTATGATGTAGGCGCACTAGATTCCGACTTAGATTCCGAGTTATGATGTAGGCGCAGTAGATTCCGAGTTATGATGTAGGCGCAGTAGATTCCGAGTTAGATTCCGAGTTATGATGTAGGCGCAGTAGATTCCGAGTTAGATTCCGAGTTATGATGTAGGCGCAGTAGATTCCGAGTTAGATTTCGAGTTATGATGTAGGCGCAGTAGATTCCGAGTTATGATGTAGGCGCAGTAGATTCCGAGTTATGATGTAGGCGCAGTAGATTCCGAGTTCGATTCCGAGTTATGATGTAGGCGCAGTAGATTCCGAGTTATGATGTAGGCGCAGTAGATTCCGAGTTAGATTCCGAGTTATGATGTAGGCGCAGTAGATTCCGAGTTCGATTCCGAGTTATGATGTAGGCGCACTAGATTCCGACTTAGATTCCGAGTTATGATGTAGGCGCAGTAGATTCCGAGTTATGATGTAGGCGCAGTAGATTCCGAGTTAGATTCCGAGTTATGATGTAGGCGCAGTAGATTCCGAGTTAGATTCCGAGTTATGATGTAGGCGCAGTAGATTCCGAGTTAGATTTCGAGTTATGATGTAGGCTCAGTAGATTCCGAGTTATGATGTAGGCGCAGTAGATTCCGAGTTATGATGTAGGCGCAGTAGATTCCGAGTTAGATTCCGAGTTATGATGTAGGCGCAGTAGATTCCGATTTATGATGTAGGAACAGTAGATTCCAAGTTATGATGTAGGCGCAGTAGATTCCGAGTTAGATTCCGAGTTATGATGTAGGCGCAGTAGATTCCGAGTTATAATGTAGGCGCAGTAGCTTCCGAGTGAGATTCCGAGTTATGATGTAGGCGCAGTAGATTCCGAGTTATGATGTAGGCGCAGTAGATTCCGAGTTATGATGTAGGCGCAGTAGATTCCGAGTTAGATTCCGAGTTATGATGTAGGCGCAGTAGATTCCGAGTTATGATGTAGGCGCAGTAGATTCCGAGTTAGATTCCGAGTTATGATGTAGGCGCAGAAGATTCCGAGTTATGATGTAGGCGCAGTAGATTCCGAGTTAGATTCCGAGTTATGATGTAGGCGCAGTAGATTCCGAGTTAGATTCCGAGTTATGATGTAGGCGCACTAGATTCCGAGTTAGAATCCGAGTTATGATGTAGGCGCAGTAGATTCCGAGTTATGATGTAGGCGCAGTAGATTCCGAGTTATGATGTAGGCGCAGTGGATTCCGAGTTAGATTCCGAGTTATGATGTAGGCGCAGTAGATTCCGAGTTAGATTCCGAGTTATGATGTAGGCGCAGTAGATTCCGAGTTTGATTCCGAGTTATGATGTAGGCGCAGTAGATTCCGAGTTATGATGTAGGCGCAGTAGATTCCGAGTTATGATGTAGGCGCAGTAGATTCCGGGTTAGATTCCGAGTTATGATGTAGGCGCAGTAGATTCCGAGTTATGATGTAGGCGCAGTAGATTCAGGGTTAGATTCCGAGTTATGATGTAGGCGCAGTAGATTCCGAGTTAGATTCCGAGTTATGATGTAGGCGCAGTAGATTCCGAGTTATGATGTAGGCGCAGTAGATTCCGAGTTAGATTCCGAGTTATGATGTAGCCGCAGTAGATTCCGAGTTAGATTCCGAGTTATGATGTAGGCGCAGTAGATTCCGAGTTAGATTCCGAGTTATGATGTAGGCGCAGTAGATTCCGAGTTATGATGTAGGAGCAGTAGATTCAGGGTTAGATTCCGAGTTATGATGTAGGCGCAGTAGATTCCGAGTTAGATTCCGAGTTATGATGTAGGCGCAGTAGATTCCGAGTTATGATGTAGGCGCAGTAGATTCCGAGTTATGATGTAGGCGCAGTAGATTCCGAGTTAGATTCCGAGTTATGATGTAGGCGCAGTAGATTCCGAGTTAGATTCCGAGTTATGATGTAGGCGCAGTAGATTCCGAGTTCGATTCCGAGTTATGATGTAGGCGCAGTAGATTCCGAGTTCGATTCCGAGTTATGATGTAGGCGCAGTAGATTCCGAGTTATGATGTAGGCGCAGTAGATTCCGAGTTATGATGTAGGCGCAGTAGATTCCGGGTTAGATTCCGAGTTATGATGTAGGCGCAGTAGATTCCGAGTTATGATGTAGGCGCAGTAGATTCAGGGTTAGATTCCGAGTTATGATGTAGGCGCAGTAGATTCCGAGTTAGATTCCGAGTTATGATGTAGGCGCAGTAGATTCCGAGTTATGATGTAGGCGCAGTAGATTCCGAGTTAGATTCCGAGTTATGATGTAGGCGCAGTAGATTCCGAGTTAGATTCCGAGTTATGATGTAGGCGCAGTAGATTCCGAGTTAGATTCCGAGTTATGATGTAGGCGCAGTAGATTCCGAGTTATGATGTAGGAGCAGTAGATTCAGGGTTAGATTCCGAGTTATGATGTAGGCGCAGTAGATTCCGAGTTAGATTCCGAGTTATGATGTAGGCGCAGTAGATTCCGAGTTATGATGTAGGCGCAGTAGATTCCGAGTTATGATGTAGGCGCAGTAGATTCCGAGTTAGATTCCGAGTTATGATGTAGGCGCAGTAGATTCCGAGTTAGATTCCGAGTTATGATGTAGGCGCAGTAGATTCCGAGTTCGATTCCGAGTTATGATGTAGGCGCAGTAGATTCCGAGTTCGATTCCGAGTTATGATGTAGGCGCAGTAGATTCCGAGTTATGATGTAGGCGCAGTAGATTCCGATTTCGATTCCGAGTTATGATGTAGGCGCAGTAGATTCCGATTTCGATTCCGAGTTATGATGTAGGCGCACTAGATTCCGACTTAGATTCCGAGTTATGATGTAGGCGCAGTAGATTCCGAGTTATGATGTAGGCGCAGTAGATTCCGAGTTAGATTCCGAGTTATGATGTAGGCGCAGTAGATTCCGAGTTAGATTCCGAGTTATGATGTAGGCGCAGTAGATTCCGAGTTAGATTTCGAGTTATGATGTAGGCGCAGTAGATTCCGAGTTATGATGTAGGCGCAGTAGATTCCGAGTTATGATGTAGGCGCAGTAGATTCCGAGTTCGATTCCGAGTTATGATGTAGGCGCAGTAGATTCCGAGTTATGATGTAGGCGCAGTAGATTCCGAGTTAGATTCCGAGTTATGATGTAGGCGCAGTAGATTCCGAGTTCGATTCCGAGTTATGATGTAGGCGCACTAGATTCCGACTTAGATTCCGAGTTATGATGTAGGCGCAGTAGATTCCGAGTTATGATGTAGGCGCAGTAGATTCCGAGTTAGATTCCGAGTTATGATGTAGGCGCAGTAGATTCCGAGTTAGATTCCGAGTTATGATGTAGGCGCAGTAGATTCCGAGTTAGATTTCGAGTTATGATGTAGGCTCAGTAGATTCCGAGTTATGATGTAGGCGCAGTAGATTCCGAGTTATGATGTAGGCGCAGTAGATTCCGAGTTAGATTCCGAGTTATGATGTAGGCGCAGTAGATTCCGATTTATGATGTAGGAACAGTAGATTCCAAGTTATGATGTAGGCGCAGTAGATTCCGAGTTAGATTCCGAGTTATGATGTAGGCGCAGTAGATTCCGAGTTATAATGTAGGCGCAGTAGCTTCCGAGTGAGATTCCGAGTTATGATGTAGGCGCAGTAGATTCCGAGTTATGATGTAGGCGCAATAGATTCCGAGTTAGATTCCGAGTTATGATGTAGGTGCATTAGATTCCGAGTTATGATGTAGGCGCAGTAGATTCCGAGTTATGATGTAGGCGCAGTAGATTCCGGGTTAGATTCCGAGTTATGATGTAGGCGCAGTAGATTCCGAGTTAGATTCCGAGTTATGATGTAGGCGCAGTAGATTCCGAGTTAGATTCCGAGTTATGATGTAGGCGCAGTAGATTCCGAGTTCGATTCCGAGTTATGATGTAGGCGCAGTAGATTCCGAGTTCGATTCCGAGTTATGATGTAGGCGCAGTAGATTCCGAGTTATGATGTAGGCGCAGTAGATTCCGAGTTAGATTCCGAGTTATGATGTAGGCGCAGTAGATTCCGAGTTCGATTCCGAGTTATGATGTAGGCGCAGTAGATTCCGAGTTATGATGTAGGCGCAGTAGATTCCGAGTTATGATGTAGGCGCAGTAGATTCCGAGTTAGATTCCGAGTTATGATGTAGGCGCAGTAGATTCCAGGTTAGATTCCGAGTTATGATGTAGGCGCAGTAGATTCCGAGTTATGATGTAGGCGCAGTAGATTCCGGGTTAGAATCCGAGTTATGACGTAGGCGAAGTAGATTCCGAGTTAGATTCCGAGTTATGATGTAGGCGCAGTAGATTCCGAGTTATGATGTAGGCGCAGTAGATTCCGAGTTAGATTCCGAGTTATGATGTAGGCGCAGTAGATTCCGAGTTATGATGTAGGCGCAGTAGATTCCGAGTTAGATTCCGAGTTATGATGTAGGCGCAGTAGATTCCGAGTTAGATTCCGAGTTATGATGTAGGCGCAGTAGATTCCGAGTTATGATGTAGGCGCAGTAGATTCCGAGCTAGATTCCGAGTTATGATGTAGGCGCAGTAGTTTCTGAGTTAGATTCCGAGTTATGATGTAGGCGCAGTAGATTCCGAGTTATGATGTAGGCGCAGTAGATTCCGAGTTAGATTCCGAGTTATGATGTAGGCGCAGTAGATTCCAAGTTATGATGTAGGTGCAGTAGATTCCGAGTTAGATTCCGAGTTATGATGTAGGCGCAGTAGATTCCGAGTTAGATTCCGAGTTATGATGTAGGCGCACTAGATTCCGAGTTAGAATCCGAGTTATGATGTAGGCGCAGTAGATTCCGAGTTATGATGTAGGCGCAGTAGATTCCGAGTTATGATGTAGGCGCAGTAGATTCCGAGTTATGATGTAGGCGCAGTAGATTCCGAGTTAGATTCCGAGTTATGATGTAGGCGCAGTAGATTCCGAGTTAGATTCCGAGTTATGATGTAGGCGCAGTAGATTCCGAGTTAGATTCCGAGTTATGATGTAGGCGCAGTAGATTCCGAGTTCGATTCCGAGTTATGATGTAGGCGCAGTAGATTCCGAGTTCGATTCCGAGTTATGATGTAGGCGCAGTAGATTCCGAGTTATGATGTAGGCGCAGTAGATTCCGAGTTAGATTCCGAGTTATGATGTAGGCGCAGTAGATTCCGAGCTATGATGTAGGCGCAATAGATTCCGAATTAGATTCCGAGTTATGATGTAGGCGCAGTAGATTCCGAGTTATGATGTAGGCGCAGTAGATTCCGAGTTAGATTCCGATTTATGATGTAGGCGCAGTAGATTCCGAGTTAGATTCCGAGTTATGATGTAGGCGCAGTAGATTCCGAGTTAGATTTCGAGTTATGATGTAGGCGCAGTAGATTCCGAGTTATGATGTAGGCGCAGTAGATTCTGAGTTATGATGTAGGCGCAGTAGATTCCGAGTTAGATTCCGAGTTATGATGTAGGCGCAGTAGATTCCGATTTATGATGTAGGCACAGTAGATTCCAAGTTATGATGCAGGCGCAGTAGATTCCGAGTTAGATTCCGAGTTATGATGTAGGCGCAGTAGATTCCGAGTTATGATGTAGGCGCAGTAGCTTCCGAGTGAGATTCCGAGTTATGATGTAGGCGCAGTAGATTCCGAGTTATGATGTAGGCGCAATAGATTCCGAATTAGATTCCGAGTTATGATGTAGGTGCATTAGATTCCGAGTTATGATGTAGGCGCAGTAGATTCCGAGTTATGATGTAGGCGCAGTAGATTCCGGGTTAGATTCCGAGTTATGATGTAGGCGCAGTAGATTCCGAGTTAGATTCCGAGTTATGATGTAGGCGCAGTAGATTCCGAGTTAGATTCCGAGTTATGATGTAGGCGCAGTAGATTCCGAGTTCAATTCTGAGTTATGATGTAGGCGCAGTAGATTCCGAGTTCGATTCCGAGTTATGATGTAGGCGCAGTAGATTCCGAGTTATGATGTAGGCGCAGTAGATTCCGAGTTAGATTCCGAGTTATGATGTAGGCGCAGTAGATTCCGAGTTAGATTCCGAGTTATGATGTAGGCGCAGTAGATTCCGAGTTCGATTCCGAGTTATGATGTAGGCGCACTAGATTCCGACTTAGATTCCGAGTTATGATGTAGGCGCAGTAGATTCCGAGTTATGATGTAGGCGCAGTAGATTCCGAGTTAGATTCCGAGTTATGATGTAGGCGCAGTAGATTCCGAGTTAGATTCCGAGTTATGATGTAGGCGCAGTAGATTCCGAGTTAGATTTCGAGTTATGATGTAGGCGCAGTAGATTCCGAGTTATGATGTAGGCGCAGTAGATTCCGAGTTATGATGTAGGCGCAGTAGATTCCGAGTTAGATTCCGAGTTATGATGTAGGCGCAGTAGATTCCGATTTATGATGTAGGCACAGTAGATTCCAAGTTATGATGTAGGCGCAGTAGATTCCGAGTTAGATTCCGAGTTATGATGTAGGCGCAGTAGATTCCGAGTTATGATGTAGGCGCAGTAGCTTCCGAGTGAGATTCCGAGTTATGATGTAGGCGCAGTAGATTCCGAGTTATGATGTAGGCGCAATAGATTCCGAGTTAGATTCCGAGTTATGATGTAGGTGCATTAGATTCCGAGTTATGATGTAGGCGCAGTAGATTCCGAGTTATGATGTAGGCGCAGTAGATTCCGGGTTAGATTCCGAGTTATGATGTAGGCGCAGTAGATTCCGAGTTAGATTCCGAGTTATGATGTAGGTGCTGTAGATTCCGAGTTATGATGTAGGCGCAGTAGATTCCGAGTTATGATGTAGGCGCAGTAGATTCCGAGTTAGATTCCGAGTTATGATGTAGGCGCAGTAGATTCCGAGTTAGATTTCGAGTTATGATGTAGGCGCAGTAGATTCCGAGTTATGATGTAGGCGCAGTAGATTCCGAGTTATGATGTAGGCGCAGTAGATTCCGAGTTAGATTCCGAGTTATGATGTAGGCGCAGTAGATTCCGAGTTATGATGTAGGCGCAGTAGATTCCGAGTTAGATTCCGAGTTATGATGTAGGCGCAGAAGATTCCGAGTTATGATGTAGGCGCAGTAGATTCAGGGTTAGATTCCGAGTTATGATGTAGGCGCAGTAGATTCCGAGTTAGATTCCGAGTTATGATGTAGGCGCAGTAGATTCCGAGTTATGATGTAGGCGCAGTAGATTCCGAGTTAGATTCCGAGTTATGATGTAGGCGCAGTAGATTCCGAGTTAGATTCCGAGTTATGATGTAGGCGCAGTAGATTCCGAGTTAGATTCCGAGTTATGATGTAGGCGCAGTAGATTCCGAGTTATGATGTAGGAGCAGTAGATTCAGGGTTAGATTCCGAGTTATGATGTAGGCGCAGTAGATTCCGAGTTAGATTCCGAGTTATGATGTAGGCGCAGTAGATTCCGAGTTATGATGTAGGCGCAGTAGATTCCGAGTTATGATGTAGGCGCAGTAGATTCCGAGTTAGATTCCGAGTTATGATGTAGGCGCAGTAGATTCCGAGTTAGATTCCGAGTTATGATGTAGGCGCAGTAGATTCCGAGTTCGATTCCGAGTTATGATGTAGGCGCAGTAGATTCCGAGTTCGATTCCGAGTTATGATGTAGGCGCAGTAGATTCCGAGTTATGATGTAGGCGCAGTAGATTCCGAGTTAGATTCCGAGTTATGATGTAGGCGCAGTAGATTCCGAGTTCGATTCCGAGTTATGATGTAGGCGCACTAGATTCCGACTTAGATTCCGAGTTATGATGTAGGCGCAGTAGATTCCGAGTTATGATGTAGGCGCAGTAGATTCCGAGTTAGATTCCGAGTTATGATGTAGGCGCAGTAGATTCCGAGTTAGATTCCGAGTTATGATGTAGGCGCAGTAGATTCCGAGTTAGATTTCGAGTTATGATGTAGGCGCAGTAGATTCCGAGTTTGATGTAGGCGCAGTAGATTCCGAGTTATGATGTAGGCGCAGTAGATTCCGAGTTCGATTCCGAGTTATGATGTAGGCGCAGTAGATTCCGAGTTATGATGTAGGCGCAGTAGATTCCGAGTCAGATTCCGAGTTATGATGTAGGCGCAGTAGATTCCGAGTTCGATTCCGAGTTATGATGTAGGCGCACTAGATTCCGACTTAGATTCCGAGTTATGATGTAGGCGCAGTAGATTCCGAGTTATGATGTAGGCGCAGTAGATTCCGAGTTAGATTCCGAGTTATGATGTAGGCGCAGTAGATTCCGAGTTAGATTCCGAGTTATGATGTAGGCGCAGTAGATTCCGAGTTAGATTTCGAGTTATGATGTAGGCGCAGTAGATTCCGAGTTATGATGTAGGCGCAGTAGATTCTGAGTTATGATGTAGGCGCAGTAGATTCCGAGTTAGATTCCGAGTTATGATGTAGGCGCAGTAGATTCCGATTTATGATGTAGGCACAGTAGATTCCAAGTTATGATGCAGGCGCAGTAGATTCCGAGTTAGATTCCGAGTTATGATGTAGGCGCAGTAGATTCCGAGTTATGATGTAGGCGCAGTAGCTTCCGAGTGAGATTCCGAGTTATGATGTAGGCGCAGTAGATTCCGAGTTATGATGTAGGCGCAATAGATTCCGAATTAGATTCCGAGTTATGATGTAGGTGCATTAGATTCCGAGTTATGATGTAGGCGCAGTAGATTCCGAGTTATGATGTAGGCGCAGTAGATTCCGGGTTAGATTCCGAGTTATGATGTAGGCGCAGTAGATTCCGAGTTAGATTCCGAGTTATGATGTAGGCGCAGTAGATTCCGAGTTAGATTCCGAGTTATGATGTAGGCGCAGTAGATTCCGAGTTCAATTCTGAGTTATGATGTAGGCGCAGTAGATTCCGAGTTCGATTCCGAGTTATGATGTAGGCGCAGTAGATTCCGAGTTATGATGTAGGCGCAGTAGATTCCGAGTTAGATTCCGAGTTATGATGTAGGCGCAGTAGATTCCGAGTTAGATTCCGAGTTATGATGTAGGCGCAGTATATTCCGAGTTATGATGTAGGCGCAGTAGATTCCGAGTTAGATTCCGAGTTATGATGTAGGCGCAGTAGATTCCAGGTTAGATTCCGAGTTATGATGTAGGCTCAGTAGATTCCGAGTTATGATGTAGGCGCAGTAGATTCCGAGTTATGATGTAGGCGCAGTAGATTCCGGGTTAGAATCCGAGTTATGACGTAGGCGAAGTAGATTCCGAGTTAGATTCCGAGTTATGATGTAGGCGCAGTAGATTCCGAGTTATGATGTAGGCGCAGTAGATTCCGAGTTAGATTCCGAGTTATGATGTAGGCGCAGTAGATTCCGAGTTATGATGTAGGCGCAGTAGATTCCGAGTTAGAATCCGAGTTATGATGTAGGCGCAGTAGATTCCGAGTTAGATTCCAAGTTATGATGTAGGCGCAGTAGATTCCGAATTATGATGTAGGCGCAGTAGATTCCGAGTTAGATTCCGAGTTATGATGTAGGCGCAGTAGTTTCTGAGTTAGATTCCGAGTTATGATGTAGGCGCAGTAGATTCCGAGTTATGATGTAGGCGCAGTAGATTCCGAGTTAGATTCCGAGTTATGATGTAGGCGCAGTAGATTCCGAGTTATGATGTAGGTGCAGTAGATTCCGAGTTAGATTCCGAGTTATGATGTAGGCGGAGTAGATTCCGAGTTAGATTCCGAGTTATGATGTAGGCGCACTAGATTCCGAGTTAGAATCCGAGTTATGATGTAGGCGCAGTAGATTCCGAGTTATGATGTAGGCGCAGTAGATTCCGAGTTATGATGTAGGCGCACTAGATTCCGAGTTATGATGTAGGCGCAGTAGATTCCGAGTTAGATTCCGAGTTATGATGTAGGCGCAGTAGATTCCGAGTTAGATTCCGAGTTATGATGTAGGCGCAGTAGATTCCGAGTTAGATTCCGAGTTATGATGTAGGCGCAGTAGATTCCGAGTTCGATTCCGAGTTATGATGTAGGCGCAGTAGATTCCGAGTTCGATTCCGAGTTATGATGTAGGCGCAGTAGATTCCGAGTTATGATGTAGGCGCAGTAGATTCCGAGTTAGATTCCGAGTTATGATGTAGGCGCAGTAGATTCAGGGTTAGATTCCGAGTTATGATGTAGGCGCAGTAGATTCCGAGTTAGATTCCGAGTTATGATGTAGGCGCAGTAGATTCCGAGTTATGATGTAGGCGCAGTAGATTCCGAGTTAGATTCCGAGTTATGATGTAGGCGCAGTAGATTCCGAGTTAGATTCCGAGTTATGATGTAGGCGCAGTAGATTCCGAGTTAGATTCCGAGTTATGATGTAGGCGCAGTAGATTCCGAGTTATGATGTAGGCGCAGTAGATTCCGAGTTATGATGTAGGCGCAGTAGATTCCGAGTTAGATTCCGAGTTATGATGTAGGCGCAGTAGATTCCGATTTATGATGTAGGCACAGTAGATTCCAAGTTATGATGTAGGCGCAGTAGATTCCGAGTTAGATTCCGAGTTATGATGTAGGCGCAGTAGATTCCGAGTTATGATGTTGGCGCAGTAGCTTCCGAGTGAGATTCCGAGTTATGATGTAGGCGCAGTAGATTCCGAGTTATGATGTAGGCGCAATAGATTCCGAGTTAGATTCCGAGTTATGATGTAGGTTCATTAGATTCCGAGTTATGATGTAGGCGCAGTAGATTCCGAGTTATGATGTAGGCGCAGTAGATTCCGGGTTAGATTCCGAGTTATGATGTAGGCGCAGTAGATTCCGAGTTAGATTCCGAGTTATGATGTAGGTGCTGTAGATTCCGAGTTATGATGTAGGCGCAGTAGATTCCAAGTTATGATGTAGGCGCAGTAGATTCCGAGTTAGATTCCGAGTTATGATGTAGGCGCAGTAGATTCCGAGTTAGATTTCGAGTTATGATGTAGGCGCAGTAGATTCCGAGTTATGATGTAGGCGCAGTAGATTCCGAGTTATGATGTAGGCGCAGTAGATTCCGAGTTATGATGTAGGCGCAGTAGATTCCGAGTTAGATTCCGAGTTATGATGTGGGCGCAGTAGATTCCGAGTTATGATGTAGGCGCAGTAGATTCCGAGTTAGATTCCGAGTTATGATGTAGGCGCAGAAGATTCCGAGTTATGATGTAGGCGCAGTAGATTCCGAGTTAGATTCCGAGTTATGATGTAGGCGCAGTAGATTCCAGGTTAGATTCCGAGTTATGATGTAGGCGCACTAGATTCCGAGTTAGAATCCGAGTTATGATGTAGGCGCAGTAGATTCCGAGTTATGATGTAGGCGCAGTAGATTCCGAGTTATGATGTAGGCGCAGTGGATTCCGAGTTAGATTCCGAGTTATGATGTAGGCGCAGTAGATTCCGAGTTAGATTCCGAGTTATGATGTAGGCGCAGTAGATTCCGAGTTTGATTCCGAGTTATGATGTAGGCGCAGTAGATTCCGAGTTATGATGTAGGCGCAGTAGATTCCGGGTTAGATTCCGAGTTATGATGTAGGCGCAGTAGATTCCGAGTTATGATGTAGGCGCAGTAGATTCAGGGTTAGATTCCGAGTTATGATGTAGGCGCAGTAGATTCCGAGTTAGATTCCGAGTTATGATGTAGGCGCAGTAGATTCCGAGTTATGATGTAGGCGCAGTAGATTCCGAGTTAGATTCCGAGTTATGATGTAGGCGCAGTAGATTCCGAGTTAGATTCCGAGTTATGATGTAGGCGCAGTAGATTCCGAGTTAGATTCCGAGTTATGATGTAGGCGCAGTAGATTCCGAGTTATGATGTAGGAGCAGTAGATTCAGGGTAAGATTCCGAGTTATGATGTAGGCGCAGTAGATTCCGAGTTAGATTCCGAGTTATGATGTAGGCGCAGTAGATTCCGAGTTATGATGTAGGCGCAGTAGATTCCGAGTTATGATGTAGGCGCAGTAGATTCCGAGTTAGATTCCGAGTTATGATGTAGGCGCAGTAGATTCCGAGTTAGATTCCGAGTTATGATGTAGGCGCAGTAGATTCCGAGTTCGATTCCGAGTTATGATGTAGGCGCAGTAGATTCCGAGTTCGATTCCGAGTTATGATGTAGGCGCAGTAGATTCCGAGTTATGATGTAGGCGCAGTAGATTCCGAGTTAGATTCCGAGTTATGATGTAGGCGCAGTAGATTCCGAGTTCGATTCCGAGTTATGATGTAGGCGCACTAGATTCCGACTTAGATTCCGAGTTATGATGTAGGCGCAGTAGATTCCGAGTTATGATGTAGGCGCAGTAGATTCCGAGTTAGATTCCGAGTTATGATGTATGCGCAGTAGATTCCGAGTTAGATTCAGAGTTATGATGTAGGCGCAGTAGATTCCGAGTTAGATTTCGAGTTATGATTTAGGCGCAGTAGATTCCGAGTTATGATGTAGGCGCAGTAGATTCCGAGTTCGATTCCGAGTTATGATGTAGGCGCAGTAGATTCCGAGTTATGATGTAGGCGCAGTAGATTCCGAGTTAGATTCCGAGTTATGATGTAGGCGCAGTAGATTCCGAGTTCGATTCCGAGTTATGATGTAGGCGCACTAGATTCCGACTTAGATTCCGAGTTATGATGTAGGCGCAGTAGATTCCGAGTTATGATGTAGGCGCAGTAGATTCCGAGTTAGATTCCGAGTTATGATGTAGGCGCAGTAGATTCCGAGTTAGATTCCGAGTTATGAAGTAGGCGCAGTAGATTCCGAGTTAGATTTCGAGTTATGATGTAGGCGCAGTAGATTCCGAGTTATGATGTAGGCGCAGTAGATTCTGAGTTATGATGTAGGCGCAGTAGATTCCGAGTTAGATTCCGAGTTATGATGTAGGCGCAGTAGATTCCGATTTATGATGTAGGCACAGTAGATTCCAAGTTATGATGTAGGCGCAGTAGATTCCGAGTTAGATTCCGAGTTATGATGTAGGCGCAGTAGATTCCGAGTTATGATGTAGGCGCAGTAGCTTCCGAGTGAGATTCCGAGTTATGATGTAGGCGCAGTAGATTCCGAGTTATGATGTAGGCGCAATAGATTCCGAGTTAGATTCCGAGTTATGATGTAGGTGCATTAGATTCCGAGTTATGATGTAGGCGCAGTAGATTCCGAGTTATGATGTAGGCTCAGTAGATTCCGGGTTAGATTCCGAGTTATGATGTAGGCGCAGTAGATTCCGAGTTAGATTCCGAGTTATGATGTAGGCGCAGTAGATTCCGAGTTAGATTCCGAGTTATGATGTAGGCGCAGTAGATTCCGAGTTCGATTCCGAGTTATGATGTAGGCGCAGTAGATTCCGACTTCGATTCCGAGTTATGATGTAGGCGCAGTAGATTCCGAGTTATGATGTAGCCGCAGTAGATTCCGAGTTAGATTCCGAGTTATGATGTAGGCGCAGTAGATTCCGAGTTCGATTCCGAGTTATGATGTAGGCGCAGTAGATTCCGAGTTATGATGTAGGCGCAGTAGATTCCGAGTTATGATGTAGGCGCAGTAGATTCCGAGTTAGATTCCGAGTTATGATGTAGGCGCAGTAGATTCCAGGTTAGATTCCGAGTTATGATGTAGGCGCAGTAGATTCCGAGTTATGATGTAGGCGCAGTAGATTCCGAGTTATGATGTAGGCGCAGTAGATTCCGGGTTAGAATCCGAGTTATGACGTAGGCGAAGTAGATTCCGAGTTAGATTCCGAGTTATGATGTAGGCGCAGTAGATTCCGAGTTATGATGTAGGCGCAGTAGATTCCGAGTTAGATTCCGAGTTATGATGTAGGCGCAGTAGATTCCGAGTTATGATGTAGGCGCAGTAGATTCCGAGTTAGATTCCGAGTTATGATGTAGGCGCAGTAGATTCCGAGTTAGATTCCGAGTTATGATGTAGGCGCAGTAGATTCCGAGTTATGATGTAGGCGCAGTAGATTCCGAGTTAGATTCCGAGTTATGATGTAGGCGCTGTTTTTTCTGAGTTAGATTCCGAGTTATGATGTAGGCGCAGTAGATTCCGAGTTATGATGTAGGCGCAGTAGATTCCGAGTTAGATTCCGAGTTATGATGTAGGCGCAGTAGATTCCGAGTTATGATGTAGGTGCAGTAGATTCCGAGTTAGATTCCGAGTTATGATGTAGGCGCAGTAGATTCCGAGTTAGATTCCGAGTTATGATGTAGGCGCACTAGATTCCGAGTTAGAATCCGAGTTATGATGTAGGCGCAGTAGATTCCGAGTTATGATGTAGGCGCAGTAGATTCCGAGTTATGATGTAGGCGCAGTAGATTCCGAGTTATGATGTAGGCGCAGTAGATTCCGAGTTAGATTCCGAGTTATGATGTAGGCGCAGTAGATTCCGAGTTAGATTCCGAGTTATGATGTAGGCGCAGTAGATTCCGAGTTAGATTCCGAGTTATGATGTAGGCGCAGTAGATTCCGAGTTCGATTCCGAGTTATGATGTAGGCGCAGTAGATTCCGAGTTCGATTCCGAGTTATGATGTAGGCGCAGTAGATTCCGAGTTATGATGTAGGCGCAGTAGATTCCGAGTTAGATTCCGAGTTATGATGTAGGCGCAGTAGATTCCGAGTTCGATTCCGAGTTATGATGTAGGCGCACTAGATTCCGACTTAGATTCCGAGTTATGATGTAGGCGCAGTAGATTCCGAGTTATGATGTAGGCGCAGTAGATTCCGAGTTAGATTCCGAGTTATGATGTAGGCGCAGTAGATTCCGAGTTAGATTCCGAGTTATGATGTAGGCGCAGTAGATTCCGAGTTAGATTTCGAGTTATGATGTAGGCGCAGTAGATTCCGAGTTATGATGTAGGCGCAGTAGATTCCGAGTTATGATGTAGGCGCAGTAGATTCCGAGTTAGATTCCGAGTTATGATGTAGGCGCAGTAGATTCCGATTTATGATGTAGGCACAGTAGATTCCAAGTTATGATGTAGGCGCAGTAGATTCCGAGTTAGATTCCGAGTTATGATGTAGGCGCAGTAGATTCCGAGTTATGATGTAGGCGCAGTAGCTTCCGAGTGAGATTCCGAGTTATGATGTAGGCGCAGTAGATTCCGAGTTATGATGTAGGCGCAATAGATTCCGAGTTAGATTCCGAGTTATGATGTAGGTTCATTAGATTCCGAGTTATGATGTAGGCGCAGTAGATTCCGAGTTATGATGTAGGCGCAGTAGATTCCGGGTTAGATTCCGAGTTATGATGTAGGCGCAGTAGATTCCGAGTTAGATTCCGAGTTATGATGTAGGTGCTGTAGATTCCGAGTTATGATGTAGGTGCAGTAGATTCCGAGTTATGATGTAGGCGCAGTAGATTCCGAGTTAGATTCCGAGTTATGATGTAGGCGCAGTAGATTCCGAGTTAGATTTCGAGTTATGATGTAGGCGCAGTAGATTCCGAGTTATGATGTAGGCGCAGTAGATTCCGAGTTATGATGTAGGCGCAGTAGATTCCGAGTTAGATTCCGAGTTATGATGTAGGCGCAGTAGATTCCGAGTTATGATGTAGGCGCAGTAGATTCCGAGTTAGATTCCGAGTTATGATGTAGGCGCAGAAGATTCCGAGTTATGATGTAGGCGCAGTAGATTCCGAGTTAGATTCCGAGTTATGATGTAGGCGCAGTAGATTCCGAGTTAGATTCCGAGTTATGATGTAGGCGCACTAGATTCCGAGTTAGAATCCGAGTTATGATGTAGGCGCAGTAGATTCCGAGTTATGATGTAGGCGCAGTAGATTCCGAGTTATGATGTAGGCGCAGTGGATTCCGAGTTAGATTCCGAGTTATGATGTAGGCGCAGTAGATTCCGAGTTAGATTCCGAGTTATGATGTAGGCGCAGTAGATTCCGAGTTTGATTCCGAGTTATGATGTAGGCGCAGTAGATTCCGAGTTATGATGTAGGCGCAGTAGATTCCGGGTTAGATTCCGAGTTATGATGTAGGCGCAGTAGATTCCGAGTTATGATGTAGGCGCAGTAGATTCAGGGTTAGATTCCGAGTTATGATGTAGGCGCAGTAGATTCCGAGTTAGATTCCGAGTTATGATGTAGGCGCAGTAGATTCCGAGTTATGATGTAGGCGCAGTAGATTCCGAGTTAGATTCCGAGTTATGATGTAGGCGCAGTAGATTCCGAGTTAGATTCCGAGTTATGATGTAGGCGCAGTAGATTCCGAGTTAGATTCCGAGTTATGATGTAGGCGCAGTAGATTCCGAGTTATGATGTAGGAGCAGTAGATTCAGGGTAAGATTCCGAGTTATGATGTAGGCGCAGTAGATTCCGAGTTAGATTCCGAGTTATGATGTAGGCGCAGTAGATTCCGAGTTATGATGTAGGCGCAGTAGATTCCGAGTTATGATGTAGGCGCAGTAGATTCCGAGTTAGATTCCGAGTTATGATATAGGCGCAGTAGATTCCGAGTTAGATTCCGAGTTATGATGTAGGCGCAGTAGATTCCGAGTTCGATTCCGATTTATGATGTAGGCGCAGTAGATTCCGAGTTCGATTCCGAGTTATGATGTAGGCGCAGTAGATTCCGAGTTATGATGTAGGCGCAGTAGATTCCGAGTTAGATTCCGAGTTATGATGTAGGCGCAGTAGATTCCGAGTTCGATTCCGAGTTATGATGTAGGCGCACTAGATTCCGACTTAGATTCCGAGTTATGATGTAGGCGCAGTAGATTCCGAGTTATGATGTAGGCGCAGTAGATTCCGGGTTAGAATCCGAGTTATGACGTAGGCGAAGTAGATTCCGAGTTAGATTCCGAGTTATGATGTAGGCGCAGTAGATTCCGAGTTATGATGTAGGCGCAGTAGATTCCGAGTTAGATTCCGAGTTATGATGTAGGCGCAGTAGATTCCGAGTTATGATGTAGGCGCAGTAGATTCCGAGTTAGATTCCGAGTTATGATGTAGGCGCAGTAGATTCCGAGTTATGATGTAGGCGCAGTAGATTCCGAGTTAGATTCCGAGTTATGATGTAGGCGCAGTAGATTCCGAGTTAGATTCCGAGTTATGATGTAGGCGCAGTAGATTCCGAGTTATGATGTAGGCGCACTAGATTCCGAGTTAGATTCCGAGTTATGATGTAGGCGCAGTTTTTTCTGAGTTAGATTCCGAGTTATGATGTAGGCGCAGTAGATTCCGAGTTATGATGTAGGCGCAGTAGATTCCGAGTTAGATTCCGAGTTATGATGTAGGCGCAGTAGATTCCGAGTTATGATGTAGGTGCAGTAGATTCCGAGTTAGATTCCGAGTTATGATGTAGGCGCAGTAGATTCCGAGTTAGATTCCGAGTTATGATGTAGGCGCACTAGATTCCGAGTTAGAATCCGAGTTATGATGTAGGCGCAGTAGATTCCGAGTTATGATGTAGGCGCAGTAGATTCCGAGTTAGATTCCGAGTTATGATGTAGGCGCAGTAGATTCCGAGTTAGATTCCGAGTTATGATGTAGGCGCAGTAGATTCCGAGTTAGATTCCGAGTTATGATGTAGGCGCAGTAGATTCCGAGTTAGATTCCGAGTTATGATGTAGGCGCAGTAGATTCCGAGTTCGATTCCGAGTTATGATGTAGGCGCAGTAGATTCCGAGTTATGATGTAGGCGCAGTAGATTCCGAGTTAGATTCCGAGTTATGATGTAGGCGCAGTAGATTCCGAGTTCAATTCCGAGTTATGATGTAGGCGCACTAGATTCCGACTTAGATTCCGAGTTATGATGTAGGCGCAGTAGATTCCGAGTTATGATGTAGGCGCAGTAGATTCCGAGTTAGATTCCGAGTTATGATGTAGGCGCAGTAGATTCCGAGTTAGATTCCGAGTTATGATGTAGGCGCAGTAGATTCCGAGTTAGATTTCGAGTTATGATGTAGGCGCAGTAGATTCCGAGTTATGATGTAGGCGCAGTAGATTCCGAGTTATGATGTAGGCGCAGTAGATTCCGAGTTAGATTCCGAGTTATGATGTAGGCGCAGTAGATTCCGATTTATGATGTAGGCACAGTAGATTCCAAGTTATGATGTAGGCGCAGTAGATTCCGAGTTAGATTCCGAGTTATGATGTAGGCGCAGTAGATTCCGAGTTATGATGTAGGCGCAGTAGATTCCGAGTGAGATTCCGAGTTATGATGTAGGCGCAGTAGATTCCGAGTTATGATGTAGGCGCAATAGATTCCGAGTTAGATTCCGAGTTATGATGTAGGTTCATTAGATTCCGAGTTATGATGTAGGCGCAGTAGATTCCGAGTTATGATGTAGGCGCAGTAGATTCCGGGTTAGATTCCGAGTTATGATGTAGGCGCAGTAGATTCCGAGTTAGATTCCGAGTTATGATGTAGGTGCTGTAGATTCCGAGTTATGATGTAGGTGCAGTAGATTCCGAGTTATGATGTAGGCGCAGTAGATTCCGAGTTAGATTCCGAGTTATGATGTAGGCGCAGTAGATTCCGAGTTAGATTTCGAGTTATGATGTAGGCGCAGTAGATTCCGAGTTATGATGTAGGCGCAGTAGATTCCGAGTTATGATGTAGGCGCAGTAGATTCCGAGTTAGATTCCGAGTTATGATGTAGGCGCAGTAGATTCCGAGTTATGATGTAGGCGCAGTAGATTCCGAGTTAGATTCCGAGTTATGATGTAGGCGCAGAAGATTCCGAGTTATGATGTAGGCGCAGTAGATTCCAAGTTAGATTCCGAGTTATGATGTAGGCGCAGTAGATTCCGAGTTAGATTCCGAGTTATGATGTAGGCGCACTAGATTCCGAGTTAGAATCCGAGTTATGATGTAGGCGCAGTAGATTCCGAGTTATGATGTAGGCGCAGTAGATTCCGAGTTATGATGTAGGCGCAGTGGATTCCGAGTTAGATTCCGAGTTATGATGTAGGCGCAGTAGATTCCGAGTTAGATTCCGAGTTATGATGTAGGCGCAGTAGATTCCGAGTTTGATTCCGAGTTATGATGTAGGCGCAGTAGATTCCGAGTTATGATGTAGGCGCAGTAGATTCCGGGTTAGATTCCGAGTTATGATGTAGGCGCAGTAGATTCCGAGTTATGATGTAGGCGCAGTAGATTCAGGGTTAGATTCCGAGTTATGATGTAGGCGCAGTAGATTCCGAGTTAGATTCCGAGTTATGATGTAGGCGCAGTAGATTCCGAGTTATGATGTAGGCGCAGTAGATTCCGAGTTAGATTCCGAGTTATGATGTAGGCGCAGTAGATTCCGAGTTAGATTCCGAGTTATGATGTAGGCGCAGTAGATTCCGAGTTAGATTCCGAGTTATGATGTAGGCGCAGTAGATTCCGAGTTATGATGTAGGAGCAGTAGATTCAGGGTAAGATTCCGAGTTATGATGTAGGCGCAGTAGATTCCGAGTTAGATTCCGAGTTATGATGTAGGCGCAGTAGATTCCGAGTTATGATGTAGGCGCAGTAGATTCCGAGTTATGATGTAGGCGCAGTAGATTCCGAGTTAGATTCCGAGTTATGATGTAGGCGCAGTAGATTCCGAGTTAGATTCCGAGTTATGATGTAGGCGCAGTAGATTCCGAGTTCGATTCCGATTTATGATGTAGGCGCAGTAGATTCCGAGTTCGATTCCGAGTTATGATGTAGGCGCAGTAGATTCCGAGTTATGATGTAGGCGCAGTAGATTCCGAGTTAGATTCCGAGTTATGATGTAGGCGCAGTAGATTCCGAGTTCGATTCCGAGTTATGATGTAGGCGCACTAGATTCCGACTTAGATTCCGAGTTATGATGTAGGCGCAGTAGATTCCGAGTTATGATGTAGGCGCAGTAGATTCCGAGTTAGATTCCGAGTTATGATGTAGGCGCAGTAGATTCCGAGTTAGATTCCGAGTTATGATGTAGGCGCAGTAGATTCCGAGTTAGATTTCGAGTTATGATGTAGGCGCAGTAGATTCCGAGTTATGATGTAGGCGCAGTAGATTCCGAGTTATGATGTAGGCGCAGTAGATTCCGAGTTAGATTCCGAGTTATGATGTAGGCACAGTAGATTCCGAATTAGATTCCGAGTTATGATGTAGGTGCATTAGATTCCGAGTTATGATGTAGGCGCAGTAGATTCCGAGTTATGATGTAGGCGCAGTAGATTCCGGGTTAGATTCCGAGTTATGATGTAGGCGCAGTAGATTCCGAGTTAGATTCCGAGTTATGAAGTAGGTGCTGTAGATTCCGAGTTATGATGTAGGCGCAGTAGATTCCGAGTTATGATGTAGGCGCAGTAGATTCCGAGTTAGATTCCGAGTTATGATGTAGGCGCAGTACATTCCGAGTTAGATTTCGAGTTATGATGTAGGCGCAGTAGATTCCGAGTTATGATGTAGGCGCAGTAGATTCCGAGTTATGATGTAGGCGCAGTAGATTCCGAGTTATGATGTAGGCGCAGTAGATTCCGAGTTAGATTCCGAGTTATGATGTAGGCGCAGTAGATTCCGAGTTATGATGTAGGCGCAGTAGATTCCGAGTTAGATTCCGAGTTATGATGTAGGCGCAGTAGATTCCGAGTTATGATGTAGGCGCAGTAGATTCCGAGTTAGATTCCGAGTTATGATGTAGGCGCAGTAGATTCCGAGTTATGATGTAGGCGCAGTAGATTCCGAGTTAGATTCCGAGTTATGATGTAGGCGCAGTAGATTCCGAGTTAGATTCCGAGTTATGATGTAGGCGCAGTAGATTCCGAGTTATGATGTAGGCGCAGTAGATTCCGAGTTAGATTCCGAGTTATGATGTAGGCTCAGTAGATTCCGAGTTAGATTCCGAGTTATGATGTAGGCGCAGTAGATTCCGGGTTAGATTCCGAGTTATGATGTAGGCGCAGTAGATTCCGAGTTATGATGTAGGCGCAGTAGATTCAGGGTTAGATTCCGAGTTATGATGTAGGCGCAGTAGATTCCGAGTTAGATTCCGAGTTATGATGTAGGCGCAGTAGATTCCGAGTTATGATGTAGGCGCAGTAGATTCCGAGTTATGATGTAGGCGCAGTAGATTCCGAGTTAGATTCCGAGTTATGATGAAGGCGCAGTAGATTCCGAGTTAGATTCCGAGTTATGATGTAGGCGCAGTAGATTCCGAGTTAGATTCCGAGTTATGATGTAGGCGCAGTAGATTCCGAGTTCGATTCCGAGTTATGATGTAGGCGCAGTAGATTCCGAGTTATGATGTAGGCGCAGTAGATTCCGAGTTAGATTCCGAGTTATGATGTAGGCGCAGTAGATTCCGCGTTCGATTCCGAGTTATGATGTAGGCGCACTAGATTCCGACTTAGATTCCGAGTTATGATGTAGGCGCAGTAGATTCCGAGTTATGATGTAGGCGCAGTAGATTCCGAGTTAGATTCCGAGTTATGATGTAGGCGCAGTAGATTCCGAGTTAGATTCCGAGTTATGATGTAGGCGCAGTAGATTCCTAGTTAGATTTCGAGTTATGATGTAGGCGCAGTAGATTCCGAGTTATGATGTAGGCGCAGTAGATTCCGAGTTATGATGTAGGCGCAGTAGATTCCGAGTTAGATTCCGAGTTATGATGTAGGCACAGTAGATTCCGAATTAGATTCCGAGTTATGATGTAGGTGCATTAGATTCCGAGTTATGATGTAGGCGCAGTAGATTCCGAGTTATGATGTAGGCGCAGTAGATTCCGGGTTAGATTCCGAGTTATGATGTAGGCGCAGTAGATTCCGAGTTAGATTCCGAGTTATGAAGTAGGTGCTGTAGATTCCGAGTTATGATGTAGGCGCAGTAGATTCCGAGTTATGATGTAGGCGCAGTAGATTCCGAGTTAGATTCCGAGTTATGATGTAGGCGCAGTAGATTCCGAGTTAGATTTCGAGTTATGATGTAGGCGCAGTAGATTCCGAGTTATGATGTAGGCGCAGTAGATTCCGAGTTAGATTCCGAGTTATGATGTAGGCGCAGTAGATTCCGAGTTATGATGTAGGCGCAGTAGATTCCGAGTTAGATTCCGAGTTATGATGTAGGCGCAGTAGATTCCGAGTTATGATGTAGGCGCAGTAGATTCCGAGTTAGATTCCGAGGTATGATGTAGGCGCAGTAGATTCCGAGTTATGATGTAGGCGCAGTAGATTCCGAGTTAGATTCCGAGTTATGATGTAGGCGCAGTAGATTCCGAGTTATGATGTAGGCGCAGTAGATTCCGAGTTAGATTCCGAGTTATGATGTAGGCGCAGTAGATTCCGAGTTATGATGTAGGCGCAGTAGATTCCGAGTTAGATTCCGAGTTATGATGTAGGCGCAGATGATTCCGAGTTAGATTCCGAGTTATGATGTAGGCGCAGTAGATTCCGAGTTAGATTCCAAGTTATGATGTAGGCTCAGTAGATTCCGAGTTAGATTCCGAGTTATGATGTAGGCGCAGTAGATTCCGAGTTATGATGTAGGCGCAGTAGATTCCGAGTTAGATTCCGAGTTATGATGTAGGCGCAGTAGATTCCGAGTTATGATGTAGGCGCAGTAGATTCCGAGTTAGATTCCGAGTTATGATGTAGGCGCACTAGATTCCGAGTTAGAATCCGAGTTATGATGTAGGCGCAGTAGATTCCGAGTTATGATGTAGGCGCAGTAGATTCCGAGTTATGATGTAGGCGCAGTAGATTCCGCGTTAGATTCCGAGTTATGATGTAGGCGCAGTAGATTCCGAGTTATGATGTAGGAGCAGTAGATTCAGGGTTAGATTCCGAGTTATGATGTAGGCGCAGTAGATTCCGAGTTAGATTCCGAGTTATGATGTAGGCGCAGTAGATTCCGAGTTATGATGTAGGCGCAGTAGATTCCAAGTTATGATGTAGGCGCAGTAGATTCTGAGTTAGATTCCGAGTTATGATGTAGGCGCAGTAGATTCCGAGTTAGATTCCGAGTTATGATGTAGGCGCAGTAGATTCCGAGTTAGATTCCGAGTTATGATGTAGGCGCAGTAGATTCCGAGTTAGATTCCGAGTTATGATGTAGGCGCAGTAGATTCCGAGTTCGATTCCGAGTTATGATGTAGGCGCAGTAGATTCCGAGTTATGATGTAGGCGCAGTAGATTCCGAGTTAGATTCCGAGTTATGATGTAGGCGCAGTAGATTCCGAGTTCGATTCCGAGTTATGATGTAGGCGCAGTAGATTCCGACTTAGATTCCGAGTTATGATGTAGGCGCAGTAGTTTCCGAGTTATGATGTAGGCGCAGTAGATTCCGAGTTAGATTCCGAGTTATGATGTAGGCGCAGTAGATTCCGAGTTATATTCCGAGTTATGATGTAGGCGCAGTAGATTCCGAGTTAGATTCCGAGTTATGATGTAGGCGCAGTAGATTCCGAGTTATGATGTAGGCGCAGTAGATTCCAAGTTATGATGTAGGCGCAGTAGATTCCGAGTTATGATGTAGGCGCAGTAGATTCCGAGTTAGATTCCGAGTTATGATGTAGGCGCAGTAGATTCCGAGTTAGATTCCGAGTTATGATGTAGGCGCAGTAGATTCCGAGTTAGATTTCGAGTTATGATGTAGGCGCAGTAGATTCCGAGTTATGATGTAGGCGCAGTAGATTCCGAGTTATGATGTAGGCGCAGTAGATTCCGAGTTAGATTCCGAGTTATGATGTAGGCACAGTAGATTCCGAATTAGATTCCGAGTTATGATGTAGGTGCATTAGATTCCGAGTTATGATGTAGGCGCAGTAGATTCCGAGTTATGATGTAGGCGCAGTAGATTCCGGGTTAGATTCCGAGTTATGATGTAGGCGCAGTAGATTCCGAGTTAGATTCCGAGTTATGAAGTAGGTGCTGTAGATTCCGAGTTATGATGTAGGCGCAGTAGATTCCGAGTTATGATGTAGGCGCAGTAGATTCCGAGTTAGATTCCGAGTTATGATGTAGGCGCAGTAGATTCCGAGTTAGATTTCGAGTTATGATGTAGGCGCAGTAGATTCCGAGTTATGATGTAGGCGCAGTAGATTCCGAGTTATGATGTAGGCGCAGTAGATTCCGAGTTATGATGTAGGCGCAGTAGATTCCGAGTTAGATTCCGAGTTATGATGTAGGCGCAGTAGATTCCGAGTTATGATGTAGGCGCAGTAGATTCCGAGTTAGATTCCGAGTTATGATGTAGGCGCAGTAGATTCCGAGTTATGATGTAGGCGCAGTAGATTCCGAGTTAGATTCCGAGTTATGATGTAGGCGCAGTAGATTCCGAGTTATGATGTAGGCGCAGTAGATTCCGAGTAAGATTCCGAGTTATGATGTAGGCGCAGTAGATTCCGAGTTAGATTCCGAGTTATGATGTAGGCGCAGTAGATTCCGAGTTAGATTCCGAGTTATGATGTAGGCTCAGTAGATTCCGAGTTAGATTCCGAGTTATGATGTAGGCGCAGTAGATTCCGGGTTAGATTCCGAGTTATGATGTAGGCGCAGTAGATTCCGAGTTATGATGTAGGCGCAGTAGATTCAGGGTTAGATTCCGAGTTATGATGTAGGCGCAGTAGATTCCGAGTTAGATTCCGAGTTATGATGTAGGCGCCGTAGATTCCGAGTTATGATGTAGGCGCAGTAGATTCCGAGTTATGATGTAGGCGCAGTAGATTCCGAGTTAGATTCCGAGTTATGATGTAGGCGCAGTAGATTCCGAGTTAGATTCCGAGTTATGATGTAGGCGCAGTAGATTCCGAGTTAGATTCCGAGTTATGATGTAGGCGCAGTAGATTCCGAGTTATGATGTAGGAGCAGTAGATTCAGGGTTAGATTCCGAGTTATGATGTAGGCGCAGTAGATTCCGAGTTAGATTCCGAGTTATGATGTAGGCGCAGTAGATTCCGAGTTATGATGTAGGCGCAGTAGATTCCGAGTTATGATGTAGGCGCAGTAGATTCCGAGTTAGATTCCGAGTTATGATGTAGGCGCAGTAGATTCCGAGTTAGATTCCGAGTTATGATGTAGGCGCAGTAGATTCCGAGTTCGATTCCGAGTTATGATGTAGGCGCAGTAGATTCCGAGTTCGATTCCGAGTTATGATGTAGGCGCAGAAGATTCCGAGTTATGATGTAGGCGCAGTAGATTCCGAGTTAGATTCCGAGTTATGATGTAGGCGCAGTAGATTCCGAGTTCGATTCCGAGTTATGATGTAGGCGCACTAGATTCCGACTTAGATTCCGAGTTATGATGTAGGCGCAGTAGATTCCGAGTTATGATGTAGGCGCAGTAGATTCCGTGTTAGATTCCGAGTTATGATGTAGGCGCAGTAGATTCCGAGTTAGATTCCGAGTTATGATGTAGGCGCAGTAGATTCCGAGTTAGATTTCGAGTTATGATGTAGGCGCAGTAGATTCCGAGTTATGATGTAGGCGCAGTAGATTCCGAGTTATGATGTAGGCGCAGTAGATTCCGAGTTAGATTCCGAGTTATGATGTAGGCACAGTAGATTCCGAATTAGATTCCGAGTTATGATGTAGGTGCATTAGATTCCGAGTTATGATGTAGGCGCAGTAGATTCCGAGTTATGATGTAGGCGCAGTAGATTCCGGGTTAGATTCCGAGTTATGATGTAGGCGCAGTAGATTCCGAGTTAGATTCCGAGTTATGAAGTAGGTGCTGTAGATTCCGAGTTATGATGTAGGCGCAGTAGATTCCGAGTTATGATGTAGGCGCAGTAGATTCCGAGTTAGATTCCGAGTTATGATGTAGGCGCAGTAGATTCCAAGTTAGATTTCGAGTTATGATGTAGGCGCAGTAGATTCCGAGTTATGATGTAGGCGCAGTAGATTCCGAGTTATGATGTAGGCGCAGTAGATTCCGAGTTAGATTCCGAGTTATGATGTAGGCGCAGTAGATTCCGAGTTATGATGTAGGCGCAGTAGATTCCGAGTTAGATTCCGAGTTATGATGTAGGCGCAGTAGATTCCGAGTTATGATGTAGGCGCAGTAGATTCCGAGTTAGATTCCGAGGTATGATGTAGGCGCAGTAGATTCCGAGTTATGATGTAGGCGCAGTAGATTCCGAGTTAGATTCCGAGTTATGATGTAGGCGCAGTAGATTCCGAGTTATGATGTAGGCGCAGTAGATTCCGAGTTAGATTCCGAGGTATGATGTAGGCGCAGTAGATTCCGAGTTATGATGTAGGCGCAGTAGATTCCGAGTTAGATTCCGAGTTATGATGTAGGCGCAGTAGATTCCGAGTTAGATTCCGAGTTATGATGTAGGCGCAGTAGATTCCGAGTTATGATGTAGGCGCAGTATATTCCGAGTTAGATTCCAAGTTATGATGTAGGCTCAGTAGATTCCGAGTTAGATTCCGAGTTATGATGTAGGCGCAGTAGATTCCGAGTTATGATGTAGGCGCAGTAGATTCCGAGTTAGATTCCGAGTTATGATGTAGGCGCAGTAGATTCCTAGTTATGATGTAGGTGCAGTAGATTCCGAGTTAGATTCCGAGTTATGATGTAGGCGCAGTAGATTCCGAGTTAGATTCCGAGTTATGATGTAGGCGCACTAGATTCCGAGTTAGAATCCGAGTTATGATGTAGGCGCAGTAGATTCCGAGTTATGATGTAGGCGCAGTAGATTCCGAGTTATGATGTAGGCGCAGTAGATTCCGCGTTAGATTCCGAGTTATGATGTCGGCGCAGTAGATTCCGAGTTATGATGTAGGAGCAGTAGATTCAGGGTTAGATTCCGAGTTATGATGTAGGCGCAGTAGATTCCGAGTTAGATTCCGAGTTATGATGTAGGCGCAGTAGATTCCGAGTTATGATGTAGGCGCAGTAGATTCCAAGTTATGATGTAGACGCAGTAGATTCTGAGTTAGATTCCGAGTTATGATGTAGGCGCAGTAGATTCCGAGTTAGATTCCGAGTTATGATGTAGACGCAGTAGATTCCGAGTTAGATTCCGAGTTATGATGTAGGCGCAGTAGATTCCGAGTTAGATTCCGAGTTATGATGTAGGCGCAGTAGATTCCGAGTTCGATTCCGAGTTATGATGTAGGCGCAGTAGATTCCGAGTTATGATGTAGGCGCAGTAGATTCCGAGTTAGATTCCGAGTTATGATGTAGGCGCAGTAGATTCCGAGTTCGATTCCGAGTTATGATGTAGGCGCAGTAGATTCCGACTTAGATTCCGAGTTATGATGTAGGCGCAGTAGTTTCCGAGTTATGATGTAGGCGCAGTAGATTCCGAGTTAGATTCCGAGTTATGATGTAGGCGCAGTAGATTCCGAGTTAGATTCCGAGTTATGATGTAGGCGCAGTAGATTCCGAGTTAGATTCCGAGTTATGATGTAGGCGCAGTAGATTCCGAGTTATGATGTAGGCGCAGTAGATTCCAAGTTATGATGTAGGCGCAGTAGATTCCGAGTTAGATTCCGAGTTATGATGTAGGCGCAGTAGATTCCGAGTTATGATGTAGGCGCAGTAGATTCCGAGTTAGATTCCGAGTTACGATGTAGGCGCAGTAGATTCCGAGTTATGATGTAGGCGCAGTAGCTTCCGAGTGAGATTCCGAGTTATGATGTAGGCGCAGTAGATTCCGAGTTATGATGTAGGCGCAGTAGATTCCGAGTTAGATTCCGAGTTATGATGTAGGCACAGTAGATTCCGAAATAGATTCCGAGTTATGATGTAGGTGCATTAGATTCCGAGTTATGATGTAGGCGCAGTAGATTCTGAGTTATGATGTAGGCGCAGTAGATTCCGGGTTAGATTCCGAGTTATGATGTAGGCGCAGTAGATTCCGAGTTAGATTCCGAGTAATGATGTAGGTGCTGTAGATTCCGAGTTATGATGTAGGCGCAGTAGATTCCGAGTTATGATGTAGGCGCAGTAGATTCCGAGTTATATTCCGAGTTATGATGTAGGCGCAGTAGATTCCGAGTTAGATTCCAAGTTATGATGTAGGCGCAGTAGATTCCGAGTTCGATTCCGAGTTATGATGTAGGCGCAGTAGATTCCGAGTTAGATTCCGAGTTATGATGTAGGCGCAGTAGATTCCGAGTTATGATGTAGGCGCAGTAGATTCCGAGTTAGATTCCGAGTTATGATGTAGGCGCAGTAGATTCCGAGTTATGATGTAGGCGCAGTAGATTCCTAGATAGATACCGAGTTATGATGTAGGCTCAGTAGATTCCGAGTTAGATTCCGAGTTATGATGTAGGCGCAGTAGATTCCGAGTTATGATGTAGGCGCAGTAGATTCCGAGTTAGATTCCGAGTTATGATGTAGGCGCAGTAGATTCCGAGTTATGATGTAGGCGCAGTAGATTCCGAGTTATGATGTAGGCGCACTAGATTCCGAGTTAGAATCCGAGTTATGATGTAGGCGCAGTAGATTCCGAGTTATGATGTAGGCGCAGTAGATTCCGAGTTATGATGTAGGCGCAGTAGATTCCGCGTTAGATTCCGAGTTATGATGTAGGCGCAGTAGATTCCGAGTTATGATGTAGGAGCAGTAGATTCAGGGTTAGATTCCGAGTTATGAAGTAGGTGCTGTAGATTCCGAGTTATGATGTAGGCGCAGTAGATTCCGAGTTATGATGTAGGCGCAGTAGATTCCGAGTTAGATTCCGAGTTATGATGTAGGCGCAGTAGATTCCGAGTTAGATTTCGAGTTATGATGTAGGCGCAGTAGATTCCGAGTTATGATGTAGGCGCAGTAGATTCCGAGTTATGATGTAGGCGCAGTAGATTCCGAGTTATGATGTAGGCGCAGTAGATTCCGAGTTAGATTCCGAGTTATGATGTAGGCGCAGTAGATTCCGAGTTATGATGTAGGCGCAGTAGATTCCGAGTTCGATTCCGAGTTATGATGTAGGCGCAGTAGATTCCGAGTTATGATGTAGGCGCAGTAGATTCCGAGTTAGATTCCGAGTTATGATGTAGGCGCAGTAGATTCCGAGTTATGATGTAGGCGCAGTAGATTCCGAGTTAGATTCCGAGTTATGATGTAGGCGCAGTAGATTCCGAGTTAGATTCCGAGTTATGATGTAGGCGCAGTAGATTCCGAGTTATGATGTAGGCGCAGTAGATTCCGAGTTAGATTCCGAGTTATGATGTAGGCTCAGTAGATTCCGAGTTAGATTCCGAGTTATGATGTAGGCGCAGTAGATTCCGGGTTAGATTCCGAGTTATGATGTAGGCGCAGTAGATTCCGAGTTATGATGTAGGCGCAGTAGATTCAGGGTTAGATTCCGAGTTATGATGTAGGCGCAGTAGATTCCGAGTTAGATTCCGAGTTATGATGTAGGCGCAGTAGATTCCGAGTTATGATGTAGGCGCAGTAGATTCCGAGTTATGATGTAGGCGCAGTAGATTCCGAGTTAGATTCCGAGTTATGATGTAGGCGCAGTAGATTCCGAGTTAGATTCCGAGTTATGATGTAGGCGCAGTAGATTCCGAGTTAGATTCCGAGTTATGATGTAGGCGCAGTAGATTCCGAGTTATGATGTAGGAGCAGTAGATTCAGGGTTAGATTCCGAGTTATGATGTAGGCGCAGTAGATTCCGAGTTAGATTCCGAGTTATGATGTAGGCGCAGTAGATTCCGAGTTTTGATGTAGGCGCAGTAGATTCCGAGTTATGATGTAGGCGCAGTATATTCCGAGTTAGATTCCGAGTTATGATGTAGGCGCAGTAGATTCCGAGTTATGATGTAGGCGCAGTAGATTCCGAGTTCGATTCCGAGTTATGATGTAGGCGCAGTAGATTCCGAGTTATGATGTAGGCGCAGTAGATTCCGAGTTAGATTCCGAGTTATGATGTAGGCGCAGTAGATTCCGAGTTATGATGTAGGCGCAGTAGATTCCGAGTTAGATTCCGAGTTATGATGTAGGCGCAGTAGATTCCGAGTTAGATTCCGAGTTATGATGTAGGCGCAGTAGATTCCGAGTTATGATGTAGGCGCAGTAGATTCCGAGTTAGATTCCGAGTTATGATGTAGGCTCAGTAGATTCCGAGTTAGATTCCGAGTTATGATGTAGGCGCAGTAGATTCCGGGTTAGATTCCGAGTTATGATGTAGGCGCAGTAGATTCCGAGTTATGATGTAGGCGCAGTAGATTCAGGGTTAGATTCCGAGTTATGATGTAGGCGCAGTAGATTCCGAGTTAGATTCCGAGTTATGATGTAGGCGCAGTAGATTCCGAGTTATGATGTAGGCGCAGTAGATTCCGAGTTATGATGTAGGCGCAGTAGATTCCGAGTTAGATTCCCAGTTATGATGTAGGCGCAGTAGATTCCGAGTTAGATTCCGAGTTATGATGTAGGCGCAGTAGATTCCGAGTTAGATTCCGAGTTATGATGTAGGCGCAGTAGATTCCGAGTTATGATGTAGGAGCAGTAGATTCAGGGTTAGATTCCGAGTTATGATGTAGGCGCAGTAGATTCCGAGTTAGATTCCGAGTTATGATGTAGGCGCAGTAGATTCCGAGTTTTGATGTAGGCGCAGTAGATTCCGAGTTATGATGTAGGCGCAGTATATTCCGAGTTAGATTCCGAGTTATGATGTAGGCGCAGTAGATTCCGAGTTAGATTCCGAGTTATGATGTAGGCGCAGTAGATTCCGAGTTCGATTCCGAGTTATGATGTAGGCGCAGTAGATTCCGAGTTCGATTCCGAGTTATGATGTAGGCGCAGTAGATTCCGAGTTATGATGTAGGCGCAGTAGATTCCGAGTTAGATTCCGAGTTATGATGTAGGCGCAGTAGATTCCGAGTTCGATTCCGAGTTATGATGTAGGCGCACTAGATTCCGACTTAGATTCCGAGTTATGATGTAGGCGCAGTAGATTCCGAGTTATGATGTAGGCGCAGTAGATTCCGAGTTAGATTCCGAGTTATGATGTAGGCGCAGTAGATTCCGAGTTAGATTCCGAGTTATGATGTAGGCGCAGTAGATTCCGAGTTAGATTTCGAGTTATGATGTAGGCGCAGTAGATTCCGAGTTATGATGTAGGCGCAGTAGATTCCGAGTTATGATGTAGGCGCAGTAGATTCCGAGTTAGATTCCGAGTTATGATGTAGGCACAGTAGATTCCGAATAAGATTCCGAGTTATGATGTAGGTGCATTAGATTCCGAGTTATGATGTAGGCGCAGTAGATTCCGAGTTAGATTCCGAGTTATGATGTAGGCGCAGTAGATTCCGAGTTATGATGTAGGCGCAGTAGATTCCAAGTTATGATGTAGGCGCAGTAGATTCCGAGTTAGATTCCGAGTTATGATGTAGGCGCAGTAGATTCCGAGTTATGATGTAGGCGCAGTAGATTCCGAGTTAGATTCCGAGTTACGATGTAGGCGCAGTAGATTCCGAGTTATGATGTAGGCGCAGTAGCTTCCGAGTGAGATTCCGAGTTATGATGTAGGCGCAGTAGATTCCGAGTTATGATGTAGGCGCAGTAGATTCCGAGTTAGATTCCGAGTTATGATGTAGGCACAGTAGATTCCGAAATAGATTCCGAGTTATGATGTAGGTGCATTAGATTCCGAGTTATGATGTAGGCGCAGTAGATTCTGAGTTATGATGTAGGCGCAGTAGATTCCGGGTTAGATTCCGAGTTATGATGTAGGCGCAGTAGATTCCGAGTTAGATTCCGAGTAATGATGTAGGTGCTGTAGATTCCGAGTTATGATGTAGGCGCAGTAGATTCCGAGTTATGATGTAGGCGCAGTAGATTCCGAGTTATATTCCGAGTTATGATGTAGGCGCAGTAGATTCCGAGTTAGATTCCAAGTTATGATGTAGGCGCAGTAGATTCCGAGTTCGATTCCGAGTTATGATGTAGGCGCAGTAGATTCCGAGTTAGATTCCGAGTTATGATGTAGGCGCAGTAGATTCCGAGTTATGATGTAGGCGCAGTAGATTCCGAGTTAGATTCCGAGTTATGATGTAGGCGCAGTAGATTCCGAGTTATGATGTAGGCGCAGTAGATTCCTAGATAGATACCGAGTTATGATGTAGGCTCAGTAGATTCCGAGTTAGATTCCGAGTTATGATGTAGGCGCAGTAGATTCCGAGTTATGATGTAGGCGCAGTAGATTCCGAGTTAGATTCCGAGTTATGATGTAGGCGCAGTAGATTCCGAGTTATGATGTAGGCGCAGTAGATTCCGAGTTATGATGTAGGCGCACTAGATTCCGAGTTAGAATCCGAGTTATGATGTAGGCGCAGTAGATTCCGAGTTATGATGTAGGCGCAGTAGATTCCGAGTTATGATGTAGGCGCAGTAGATTCCGCGTTAGATTCCGAGTTATGATGTAGGCGCAGTAGATTCCGAGTTATGATGTAGGAGCAGTAGATTCAGGGTTAGATTCCGAGTTATGAAGTAGGTGCTGTAGATTCCGAGTTATGATGTAGGCGCAGTAGATTCCGAGTTATGATGTAGGCGCAGTAGATTCCGAGTTAGATTCCGAGTTATGATGTAGGCGCAGTAGATTCCGAGTTAGATTTCGAGTTATGATGTAGGCGCAGTAGATTCCGAGTTATGATGTAGGCGCAGTAGATTCCGAGTTATGATGTAGGCGCAGTAGATTCCGAGTTATGATGTAGGCGCAGTAGATTCCGAGTTAGATTCCGAGTTATGATGTAGGCGCAGTAGATTCCGAGTTATGATGTAGGCGCAGTAGATTCCGAGTTCGATTCCGAGTTATGATGTAGGCGCAGTAGATTCCGAGTTATGATGTAGGCGCAGTAGATTCCGAGTTAGATTCCGAGTTATGATGTAGGCGCAGTAGATTCCGAGTTATGATGTAGGCGCAGTAGATTCCGAGTTAGATTCCGAGTTATGATGTAGGCGCAGTAGATTCCGAGTTAGATTCCGAGTTATGATGTAGGCGCAGTAGATTCCGAGTTATGATGTAGGCGCAGTAGATTCCGAGTTAGATTCCGAGTTATGATGTAGGCTCAGTAGATTCCGAGTTAGATTCCGAGTTATGATGTAGGCGCAGTAGATTCTGGGTTAGATTCCGAGTTATGATGTAGGCGCAGTAGATTCCGAGTTATGATGTAGGCGCAGTAGATTCAGGGTTAGATTCCGAGTTATGATGTAGGCGCAGTAGATTCCGAGTTAGATTCCGAGTTATGATGTAGGCGCAGTAGATTCCGAGTTATGATGTAGGCGCAGTAGATTCCGAGTTATGATGTAGGCGCAGTAGATTCCGAGTTAGATTCCGAGTTATGATGTAGGCGCAGTAGATTCCGAGTTAGATTCCGAGTTATGATGTAGGCGCAGTAGATTCCGAGTTAGATTCCGAGTTATGATGTAGGCGCAGTAGATTCCGAGTTATGATGTAGGAGCAGTAGATTCAGGGTTAGATTCCGAGTTATGATGTAGGCGCAGTAGATTCCGAGTTAGATTCCGAGTTATGATGTAGGCGCAGTAGATTCCGAGTTTTGATGTAGGCGCAGTAGATTCCGAGTTATGATGTAGGCGCAGTATATTCCGAGTTAGATTCCGAGTTATGATGTAGGCGCAGTAGATTCCGAGTTAGATTCCGAGTTATGATGTAGGCGCAGTAGATTCCGAGTTCGATTCCGAGTTATGATGTAGGCGCAGTAGATTCCGAGTTCGATTCCGAGTTATGATGTAGGCGCAGTAGATTCCGAGTTATGATGTAGGCGCAGTAGATTCCGAGTTAGATTCCGAGTTATGATGTAGGCGCAGTAGATTCCGAGTTCGATTCCGAGTTATGATGTAGGCGCACTAGATTCCGACTTAGATTCCGAGTTATGATGTAGGCGCAGTAGATTCCGAGTTATGATGTAGGCGCAGTAGATTCCGAGTTAGATTCCGAGTTATGATGTAGGCGCAGTAGATTCCGAGTTAGATTCCGAGTTATGATGTAGGCGCAGTAGATTCCGAGTTAGATTTCGAGTTATGATGTAGGCGCAGTAGATTCCGAGTTATGATGTAGGCGCAGTAGATTCCGAGTTATGATGTAGGCGCAGTAGATTCCGAGTTAGATTCCGAGTTATGATGTAGGCACAGTAGATTCCGAATAAGATTCCGAGTTATGATGTAGGTGCATTAGATTCCGAGTTATGATGTAGGCGCAGTAGATTCCGAGTTATGATGTAGGCGCAGTAGATTCCGGGTTAGATTCCGAGTTATGATGTAGGCGCAGTAGATTCCGAGTTAGATTCCGAGTTATGAAGTAGGTGCTGTAGATTCCGAGTTATGATGTAGGCGCAGTAGATTCCGAGTTATGATGTAGGCGCAGTAGATTCCGAGTTAGATTCCGAGTTATGATGTAGGCGCAGTAGATTCCGAGTTAGATTTCGAGTTATGATGTAGGCGCAGTAGATTCCGAGTTATGATGTAGGCGCAGTAGATTCCGAGTTATGATGTAGGCGCAGTAGATTCCGAGTTAGATTCCGAGTTATGATGTAGGCGCAGTAGATTCCGAGTTATGATGTAGGCGCAGTAGATTCCGAGTTAGATTCCGAGTTATGATGTAGGCGCAGTAGATTCCGAGTTATGATGTAGGCGCAGTAGATTCCGAGTTAGATTCCGAGGTATGATGTAGGCGCAGTAGATTCCGAGTTATGATGTAGGCGCAGTAGATTCCGAGTTAGATTCCGAGTTATGATGTAGGCGCAGTAGATTCCGAGTTATGATGTAGGCGCAGTAGATTCCGAGTTAGATTCCGAGGTATGATGTAGGCGCAGTAGATTCCGAGTTATGATGTAGGCGCAGTAGATTCCGAGTTAGATTCCGAGTTATGATGTAGGCGCAGTAGATTCCGAGTTAGATTCCGAGTTATGATGTAGGCGCAGTAGATTCCGAGTTAGATTCCAAGTTATGATGTAGGCTCAGTAGATTCCGAGTTAGATTCCGAGTTATGATGTAGGCGCAGTAGATTCCGAGTTATGATGTAGGCGCAGTAGATTCCGAGTTAGATTCCGAGTTATGATGTAGGCGCAGTAGATTCCTAGTTATGATGTAGGTGCAGTAGATTCCGAGTTAGATTCCGAGTTATGATGTAGGCGCAGTAGATTCCGAGTTAGATTCCGAGTTATGATGTAGGCGCACTAGATTCCGAGTTAGAATCCGAGTTATGATGTAGGCGCAGTAGATTCCGAGTTATGATGTAGGCGCAGTAGATTCCGAGTTATGATGTAGGCGCAGTAGATTCCGCGTTAGATTCCGAGTTATGATGTAGGCGCAGTAGATTCCGAGTTATGATGTAGGAGCAGTAGATTCAGGGTTAGATTCCGAGTTATGATGTAGGCGCAGTAGATTCCGAGTTAGATTCCGAGTTATGATGTAGGCGCAGTAGATTCCGAGTTATGATGTAGGCGCAGTAGATTCCAAGTTATGATGTAGACGCAGTAGATTCTGAGTTAGATTCCGAGTTATGATGTAGGCGCAGTAGATTCCGAGTTAGATTCCGAGTTATGATGTAGACGCAGTAGATTCCGAGTTAGATTCCGAGTTATGATGTAGGCGCACTAGATTCCGAGTTAGATTCCGAGTTATGATGTAGGCGCAGTAGATTCCGAGTTCGATTCCGAGTTATGATGTAGGCGCAGTAGATTCCGAGTTATGATGTAGGCGCAGTAGATTCCGAGTTAGATTCCGAGTTATGATGTAGGCGCAGTAGATTCCGAGTTCGATTCCGAGTTATGATGTAGGCGCAGTAGATTCCGACTTAGATTCCGAGTTATGATGTAGGCGCAGTAGTTTCCGAGTTATGATGTAGGCGCAGTAGATTCCGAGTTAGATTCCGAGTTATGATGTAGGCGCAGTAGATTCCGAGTTATATTCCGAGTTATGATGTAGGCGCAGTAGATTCCGAGTTAGATTCCGAGTTATGATGTAGGCGCAGTAGATTCCGAGTTATGATGTAGGCGCAGTAGATTCCAAGTTATGATGTAGGCGCAGTAGATTCCGAGTTAGATTCCGAGTTATGATGTAGGCGCAGTAGATTCCGAGTTATGATGTAGGCGCAGTAGATTCCGAGTTAGATTCCGAGTTACGATGTAGGCGCAGTAGATTCCGAGTTATGATGTAGGCGCAGTAGCTTCCGAGTGAGATTCCGAGTTATGATGTAGGCGCAGTAGATTCCGAGTTATGATGTAGGCGCAGTAGATTCCGAGTTAGATTCCGAGTTATGATGTAGGCACAGTAGATTCCGAAATAGATTCCGAGTTATGATGTAGGTGCATTAGATTCCGAGTTATGATGTAGGCGCAGTAGATTCTGAGTTATGATGTAGGCGCAGTAGATTCCGGGTTAGATTCCGAGTTATGATGTAGGCGCAGTAGATTCCGAGTTAGATTCCGAGTTATGATGTAGGTGCTGTAGATTCCGAGTTATGATGTAGGCGCAGTAGATTCCGAGTTATGATGTAGGCGCAGTAGATTCCGAGTTAGATTCCGAGTTATGATGTAGGCGCAGTAGATTCCGAGTTAGATTCCAAGTTATGATGTAGGCGCAGTAGATTCCGAGTTCGATTCCGAGTTATGATGTAGGCGCAGTAGATTCCGAGTTAGATTCCGAGTTATGATGTAGGCGCAGTAGATTCCGAGTTATGATGTAGGCGCAGTAGATTCCGAGTTAGATTCCGAGTTATGATGTAGGCGCAGTAGATTCCGAGTTATGATGTAGGCGCAGTAGATTCCGAGATAGATACCGAGTTATGATGTAGGCTCAGTAGATTCCGAGTTAGATTCCGAGTTATGATGTAGGCGCAGTAGATTCCGAGTTATGATGTAGGCGCAGTAGATTCCGAGTTAGATTCCGAGTTATGATGTAGGCGCAGTAGATTCCGAGTTATGATGTAGGCGCAGTAGATTCCGAGTTATGATGTAGGCGCACTAGATTCCGAGTTAGAATCCGAGTTATGATGTAGGTGCAGTAGATTCCGAGTTATGATGTAGGCGCAGTAGATTCCGAGTTATGATGTAGGCGCAGTAGATTCCGCGTTAGATTCCGAGTTATGATGTAGGCGCAGTAGATTCCGAGTTATGATGTAGGAGCAGTAGATTCAGGGTTAGATTCCGAGTTATGATGTAGGCGCAGTAGATTCCGAGTTAGATTCCGAGTTATGATGTAGGCGCAGTAGATTCCGAGTTATGATGTAGGCGCAGTAGATTCCAAGTTATGATGTAGACGCAGTAGATTCTGAGTTAGATTCCGAGTTATGATGTAGGCGCAGTAGATTCCGAGTTAGATTCCGAGTTATGATGTAGGCGCAGTAGATTCCGAGTTAGATTCCGAGTTATGATGTAGGCGCAGTAGATTCCGAGTTAGATTCCGAGTTATGATGTAGGCGCAGTAGATTCCGAGTTCGATTCCGAGTTATGATGTAGGCGCAGTAGATTCCGAGTTATGATGTAGGCGCAGTAGATTCCGAGTTAGATTCCGAGTTATGATGTAGGCGCAGTAGATTCCGAGTTCGATTCCGAGTTATGATGTAGGCGCAGTAGATTCCGACTTAGATTCCGAGTTATGATGTAGGCGCAGTAGTTTCCGAGTTATGATGTAGGCGCAGTAGATTCCGAGTTAGATTCCGAGTTATGATGTAGGCGCAGTAGATTCCGAGTTATATTCCGAGTTATGATGTAGGCGCAGTAGATTCCGAGTTAGATTCCGAGTTATGATGTAGGCGCAGTAGATTCCGAGTTATGATGTAGGCGCAGTAGATTCCAAGTTATGATGTAGGCGCAGTAGATTCCGAGTTAGATTCCGAGTTATGATGTAGGCGCAGTAGATTCCGAGTTATGATGTAGGCGCAGTAGATTCCGAGTTAGATTCCGAGTTACGATGTAGGCGCAGTAGATTCCGAGTTATGATGTAGGCGCAGTAGCTTCCGAGTGAGATTCCGAGTTATGATGTAGGCGCAGTAGATTCCGAGTTATGATGTAGGCGCAGTAGATTCCGAGTTAGATTCCGAGTTATGATGTAGGCACAGTAGATTCCGAAATAGATTCCGAGTTATGATGTAGGTGCATTAGATTCCGAGTTATGATGTAGGCGCAGTAGATTCTGAGTTATGATGTAGGCGCAGTAGATTCCGGGTTAGATTCCGAGTTATGATGTAGGCGCAGTAGATTCCGAGTTAGATTCCGAGTTATGATGTAGGTGCTGTAGATTCCGAGTTATGATGTAGGCGCAGTAGATTCCGAGTTATGATGTAGGCGCAGTAGATTCCGAGTTAGATTCCGAGTTATGATGTAGGCGCAGTAGATTCCGAGTTAGATTCCAAGTTATGATGTAGGCGCAGTAGATTCCGAGTTCGATTCCGAGTTATGATGTAGGCGCAGTAGATTCCGAGTTAGATTCCGAGTTATGATGTAGGCGCAGTAGATTCCGAGTTATGATGTAGGCGCAGTAGATTCCGAGTTAGATTCCGAGTTATGATGTAGGCGCAGTAGATTCCGAGTTATGATGTAGGCGCAGTAGATTCCGAGATAGATACCGAGTTATGATGTAGGCTCAGTAGATTCCGAGTTAGATTCCGAGTTATGATGTAGGCGCAGTAGATTCCGAGTTATGATGTAGGCGCAGTAGATTCCGAGTTAGATTCCGAGTTATGATGTAGGCGCAGTAGATTCCGAGTTATGATGTAGGCGCAGTAGATTCCGAGTTATGATGTAGGCGCAGTAGATTCCGAGTTAGATTCCGAGTTATGATGTAGGCGCAGTAGATTCCGAGTTAGATTCCGAGTTATGATGTAGGCGCAGTAGATTCCGAGTTATGATGTAGGCGCAGTAGATTCCGAGTTAGATTCTGAGTTATGATGTAGGCGCAGTAGATTCCGAGTTAGATTCCGAGTTATGATGTAGGCGCAGTAGATTCCGAGTTCGATTCCGAGTTATGATGTAGGCGCAGTAGATTCCGAGTTGTGATGTAGGCGCAGTAGATTCCGAGTTATGATGTAGGCGCAGTAGATTCCGAGTTAGATTCCGAGTTATGATGTAGGCACAGTAAATAACGAGATATGATGTAGGCGCAGTAGATTCCGAGTTATGATGTAGGCGCAGTAGATTCCGAGTTAGATTCCGAGTTATGATGTAGGCGCAGTAGATTCCGAGTTATGATGTAGGCGCAGTAGATTCTGAGTTAGATTCCGAGTTATGATGTAGGCGCAGTAAATAACGAGTTATGACGTAGGCACAGTAGATTCCGAGTTATGATGTAGGCGCAGTAGATTCCGAGTTAGATTCCGAGTTATGATGTAGGCGCAGTAGATTCCGAGTTAAATTCCGAGTTATGATGTAGGCGCAGTAGATTCCGAGTTAGATTTCGAGTTATGATGTAGGCGCAGTAGATTCCGAGTTATGATGTAGGCGCAGTAGATTCCGAGTTATGATGTAGGCGCAGTAGATTCCAAGTTCTGATGTAGGCGGAGTAGATTCCGAGTTAGATTCAAAGTTATGATGTAGGCGCAGTAGATTCCGAGTTATGATGTAGGCGCACTAGATTCCGAGTTAGAATCCGAGTTATGATGTAGGCACAGTAGATTCCGAGTTATGATGTAGGCGCAGTAGATTCCGAGTTATGATGTAGGCGCAGTAGATTCCGAGTTAGATTCCGAGTTATGATTTAGGCGCAGTAGATTCCGTGTTATGATGTAGGTGCAGTAGATTCCGAGTTATGATGTAGGCACAGTAGATTCCGAGTTATGATGTAGGCGCAGTAGATTCCGAGTTAGATTCCGAGTTATGATGTAGGCACAGTAGATTCCGAGTTATGATGTAGGCGCAGTAGATTCCGAGTTATGATGTAGGCGCAGTAGATTCCAAGTTCTGATGTAGGCGGAGTAGATTCCGAGTTAGATTCAAAGTTATGATGTAGGCGCAGTAGATTCCGAGTTATGATGTAGGCGCACTAGATTCCGAGTTAGAATCCGAGTTATGATGTAGGCACAGTAGATTCCGAGTTATGATGTAGGCGCAGTAGATTCCGAGTTATGATGTAGGCGCAGTAGATTCCGCGTTAGATTCCGAGTTATGATGTAGGCGCAGTAGATTCCGAGTTAGATTCCGAGTTATGATGTAGGCGCAGTAGATTCCGAGTTAGATTCCGAGTTATGATGTAGGCGCAGTAGATTCCGAGTTATGATGTAGGCGCAGTAGATTCCGAGTTATGATGTAGGCGCAGTAGATTCCGGGTTAGATTCCGAGTTATGATGTAGGCGCAGTAGATTCCGAGTTATGATGTAGGAGCAGTAGATTCAGGGTTAGATTCCGAGTTATGATGTAGGCGCAGTAGATTCCGAGTTAGATTCCGAGTTATGATGTAGGCGCAGTAGATTCCGAGTTATGATGTAGGCGCAGTAGATTCCAAGTTATGATGTAGGCGCAGTAGATTCTGAGTTAGATTCCGAGTTATGATGTAGGCGCAGTAGATTCCGAGTTAGATTCCGAGTTATGATGTAGGCGCAGTAGATTCCGAGTTAGATTCCGAGTTATGATGTAGGCGCAGTAGATTCCGAGTTAGATTCCGAGTTATGATGTAGGCGCAGTAGATTCCGAGTTCGATTCCGAGTTATGATGTAGGCGCAGTAGATTCCGAGTTATGATGTAGGCGCAGTAGATTCCGAGTTAGATTCCGAGTTATGATGTAGGCGCAGTAGATTCTGAGTTCGATTCCGAGTTATGATGTAGGCGCAGTAGATTCCGACTTAGATTCTGAGTTATGATGTAGGCGCAGTAGATTCCGAGTTATGATGTAGGCGCAGTAGATTCCGAGTTAGATTCCGAGTTATGATGTAGGCGCAGTAGATTCCGAGTTAGATTCCGAGTTATGATGTAGGCGCAGTCGATTCCGAGTTAGATTCCGAGTTATGATGTAGGCGCAGTAGATTCCGAGTTATGATGTAGGCGCAGTAGATTCCGAGTTATGATGTAGGCGCAGTAGATTCCGAGTTAGATTCCGAGTTATGATGTAGGCGCAGTAGATTCCGAGTTATGATGTAGGCGCAGTAGATTCCGAGTTAGATTCCGAGTTATGATGTAGGCGCAGTAGATTCCGAGTTATGATGTAGGCGCAGTAGCTTCCGAGTGAGATTCCGAGTTATGATGTAGGCGCAGTAGATTCCGAGTTATGATGTAGGTGCAGTAGATTCCGAGTTATGATGTAGGCACAGTAGATTCCGAGTTATGATGTAGGCGCAGTAGATTCCGAGTTAGATTCCGAGTTATGATGTAGGCACAGTAGATTCCGAGTTATGATGTAGGGGCAGTAGATTCCGAGTTATGATGTAGGCGCAGTAGATTCCAAGTTCTTATGTAGGCGGAGTAGATTCCGAGTTAGATTCCGAGTTATGATGTAGGCGCAGTAGATTCCGAGTTATGATGTAGGCGCACTAGATTCCGAGTTAGAATCCGAGTTATGATGTAGGCGCAGTAGATTCCGAGTTATGATGTAGGCGCAGTAGATTCCGAGTTATGATGTAGGCGCAGTAGATTCCGCGTTAGATTCCGAGTTATGATGTAGGCGCAGTAGATTCCGAGTTCGATTCCGAGTTATGATGTAGGCGCAGTAGATTCCGAGTTAGATTCCGAGTTATGATGTAGGCGCAGTAGATTCCGAGTTATGATGTAGGCGCAGTAGATTCCGAGTTATGATGTAGGCGCAGTAGATTCCGGGTTAGATTCCGAGTTATGATGTAGGCGCAGTAGATTCCGAGTTATGATGTAGGAGCAGTAGATTCAGGGTTAGATTCCGAGTTATGATGTAGGCGCAGTAGATTCCGAGTTAGATTCCGAGTTATGATGTAGGCGCAGTAGATTCCGAGTTATGATGTAGGCGCAGTAGATTCCAAGTTATGATGTAGGCGCAGTAGATTCTGAGTTAGATTCCGAGTTATGATGTAGGCGCAGTAGATTCCGAGTTAGATTCCGAGTTATGATGTAGGCGCAGTAGATTCCGAGTTAGATTCCGAGTTATGATGTAGGCGCAGTAGATTCCGAGTTCGATTCCGAATTATGATGTAGGCGCAGTAGATTCCGAGTTATGATGTAGGCGCAGTAGATTCCGAGTTTGATTCCGAGTTATGATGTAGGCGCAGTAGATTCCGAGTTAGATTCCAAGTTATGATGTAGGCTCAGTAGATTCCGAGTTAGATTCCGAGTTATGATGTAGGCGCAGTAGATTCCGAGTTATGATGTAGGCGCAGTAGATTCCGAGTTAGATTCCGAGTTATGATGTAGGCGCAGTAGATTCCGAGTTATGATGTAGGTGCAGTAGATTCCGAGTTAGATTCCGAGTTATGATGTAGGCGCAGTAGATTCCGAGTTAGATTCCGAGTTATGATGTAGGCGCACTAGATTCCGAGTTAGAATCCGAGTTATGATGTAGGCGCAGTAGATTCCGAGTTATGATGTAGGCGCAGTAGATTCCGAGTTATGATGTAGGCGCAGTAGATTCCGTGTTAGATTCCGAGTTATGATGTAGGCGCAGTAGATTCCGAGTTATGATGTAGGAGCAGTAGATTCAGGGTTAGATTCCGAGTTATGATGTAGGCGCAGTAGATTCCGAGTTAGATTCCGAGTTATGATGTAGGCGCAGTAGATTCCGAGTTATGATGTAGGCGCAGTAGATTCCAAGTTATGATGTAGGCGCAGTAGATTCTGAGTTAGATTCCGAGTTATGATGTAGGCGCAGTATATTCCGAGTTAGATTCCGAGTTATGATGTAGGCGCAGTAGATTCCGAGTTAGATTCCGAGTTATGATGTAGGCGCAGTAGATTCCGAGTTAGATTCCGAGTTATGATGTAGGCGCAGTAGATTCCGAGTTCGATTCCGAGTTATGATGTAGGCGCAGTAGATTCCGAGTTATGATGTAGGCGCAGTAGATTCCGAGTTAGATTCCGAGTTATGATGTAGGCGCAGTAGATTCCGAGTTAGATTCCGAGTTATGATGTAGGCGCAGTAGTTTCCGAGTTATGATGTAGGCGCAGTAGATTCCGAGTTAGATTCCGAGTTATGATGTAGGCGCAGTAGATTCCGAGTTATATTCCGAGTTATGATGTAGGCGCAGTAGATTCCGAGTTAGATTCCGAGTTATGATGTAGGCGCAGTAGATTCCGAGTTATGATGTAGGCGCAGTAGATTCCGAGTTATGATGTAGGCGCAGTAGATTCCGATTTAGATTCCGAGTTATGATGTAGGCGCAGTAGATTCCGAGTTATGATGTAGGCGCAGTAGATTCCGAGTTAGATTCCGAGTTACGATGTAGGCGCAGTAGATTCCGAGTTATGATATAGGCGCAGTAGCTTCCGAGTGAGATTCCGAGTTATGATGTAGGCGCAGTAGATTCCGAGTTATGATGTAGGCGCAGTAGATTCCGAGTTAGATTCCGAGTTATGATGTAGGTGCATTAGATTCCGAGTTATGATGTAGGCGCAGTAGATTCCGAGTTATGATGTAGGCGCAGTAGATTCCGGGTTAGATTCCGAGTTATGATGTAGGCGCAGTAGATTCCGAGTTAGATTCCGAGTTATGATGTAGGTGCTGTAGATTCCGAGTTATGATGTAGGCGCAGTAGATTCCGAGTTATGATGTAGGCGCAGTAGATTCCGAGTTAGATTCCGAGTTATGATGTAGGCGCAGTAGATTCCGAGTTAGATTCCGAGTTATGATGTAGGCGCAGTAGATTCCGAGTTAGATTCCAAGTTATGATGTAGGCGCAGTAGATTCCGAGTTCGATTCCGAGTTATGATGTAGGCGCAGTAGATTCCGAGTTAGATTCCGAGTTATGATGTAGGCGCAGTAGATTCCGAGTTATGATGTAGGCGCAGTAGATTCCGAGTTAGATTCCGAGTTATGATGTAGGCGCAGTAGATTCCGAGTTATGATGTAGGCGCAGTAGATTCCGAGATAGATACCGAGTTATGATGTAGGCTCAGTAGATTCCGAGTTAGATTCCGAGTTATGATGTAGGCGCAGTAGATTCCGAGTTATGATGTAGGCGCAGTAGATTCCGAGTTAGATTCCGAGTTATGATGTAGGCGCAGTAGATTCCGAGTTATGATGTAGGCGCAGTAGATTCCGAGTTATGATGTAGGCGCAGTAGATTCCGAGTTAGATTCCGAGTTATGATGTAGGCGCAGTAGATTCCGAGTTAGATTCCGAGTTATGATGTAGGCGCAGTAGATTCCGAGTTATGATGTAGGCGCAGTAGATTCCGAGTTATGATGTAGGCGCAGTAGATTCCGAGTTAGATTCCGAGTTATGATGTAGGCGCAGTAGATTCCGAGTTAGATTCCGAGTTATGATGTAGGCGCAGTAGATTCCGAGTTCGATTCCGAGTTATGATGTAGGCGCAGTAGATTCCGAGTTGTGATGTAGGCGCAGTAGATTCCGAGTTATGATGTAGGCGCAGTAGATTCCGAGTTAGATTCCGAGTTATGATGTAGGCACAGTAAATAACGAGTTATGATGTAGGCGCAGTAGATTCCGAGTTATGATGTAGGCGCAGTAGATTCCGAGTTAGATTCCGAGTTATGATGTAGGCGCAGTAGATTCCGAGTTATGATGTAGGCGCAGTAGATTCTGAGTTAGATTCCGAGTTATGATGTAGGCGCAGTAAATAACGAGTTATGACGTAGGCACAGTAGATTCCGAGTTATGATGTAGGCGCAGTAGATTCCGAGTTAGATTCCGAGTTATGATGTAGGCGCAGTAGATTCCGAGTTAGATTCCGAGTTATGATGTAGGCGCAGTAGATTCCGAGTTAGATTTCGAGTTATGATGTAGGCGCAGTAGATTCCGAATTATGATGTAGGCGCAGTAGATTCCGAGTTATGATGTAGGCGCAGTAGATTCCGAGTTATGATGTATGCGCAGTAGATTCCGTGTTATGATGTAGGTGCAGTAGATTCCGAGTTATGATGTAGGCACAGTAGATTCCGAGTTATGATGTAGGCGCAGTAGATTCCGAGTTAGATTCCGAGTTATGATGTAGGCACAGTAGATTCCGAGTTATGATGTAGGCGCAGTAGATTCCGAGTTATGATGTAGGCGCAGTAGATTCCAAGTTCTGATGTAGGCGGAGTAGATTCCGAGTTAGATTCAAAGTTATGATGTAGGCGCAGTAGATTCCGAGTTATGATGTAGGCGCACTAGATTCCGAGTTAGAATCCGAGTTATGATGTAGGCACAGTAGATTCCGAGTTATGATGTAGGCGCAGTAGATTCCGAGTTATGATGTAGGCGCAGTAGATTCCGCGTTAGATTCCGAGTTATGATGTAGGCGCAGTAGATTCCGAGTTAGATTCCGAGTTATGATGTAGGCGCAGTAGATTCCGAGTTAGATTCCGAGTTATGATGTAGGCGCAGTAGATTCCGAGTTATGATGTAGGCGCAGTAGATTCCGAGTTATGATGTAGGCGCAGTAGATTCCGGGTTAGATTCCGAGTTATGATGTAGGCGCAGTAGATTCCGAGTTATGATGTAGGAGCAGTAGATTCAGGGTTAGATTCCGAGTTATGATGTAGGCGCAGTAGATTCCGAGTTAGATTCCGAGTTATGATGTAGGCGCAGTAGATTCCGAGTTATGATGTAGGCGCAGTAGATTCCAAGTTATGATGTAGGCGCAGTAGATTCTGAGTTAGATTCCGAGTTATGATGTAGGCGCAGTAGATTCCGAGTTAGATTCCGAGTTATGATGTAGGCGCAGTAGATTCCGAGTTAGATTCCGAGTTATGATGTAGGCGCAGTAGATTCCGAGTTAGATTCCGAGTTATGATGTAGGCGCAGTAGATTCCGAGTTCGATTCCGAGTTATGATGTAGGCGCAGTAGATTCCGAGTTATGATGTAGGCGCAGTAGATTCCGAGTTAGATTCCGAGTTATGATGTAGGCGCAGTAGATTCCGAGTTCGATTCCGAGTTATGATGTAGGCGCAGTAGATTCCGACTTAGATTCTGAGTTATGATGTAGGCGCAGTAGATTCCGAGTTATGATGTAGGCGCAGTAGATTCCGAGTTAGATTCCGAGTTATGATGTAGGCGCAGTAGATTCCGAGTTAGATTCCGAGTTATGATGTAGGCGCAGTCGATTCCGAGTTAGATTCCGAGTTATGATGTAGGCGCAGTAGATTCCGAGTTATGATGTAGGCGCAGTAGATTCCGAGTTATGATGTAGGCGCAGTAGATTCCGAGTTAGATTCCGAGTTATGATGTAGGCGCAGTAGATTCCGAGTTATGATGTAGGCGCAGTAGATTCCGAGTTAGATTCCGAGTTATGATGTAGGCGCAGTAGATTCCGAGTTATGATGTAGGCGCAGTAGCTTCCGAGTGAGATTCCGAGTTATGATGTAGGCGCAGTAGATTCCGAGTTATGATGTAGGTGCAGTAGATTCCGAGTTATGATGTAGGCACAGTAGATTCCGAGTTATGATGTAGGCGCAGTAGATTCCGAGTTAGATTCCGAGTTATGATGTAGGCACAGTAGATTCCGAGTTATGATGTAGGCGCAGTAGATTCCGAGTTATGATGTAGGCGCAGTAGATTCCAAGTTCTTATGTAGGCGGAGTAGATTCCGAGTTAGATTCCGAGTTATGATGTATGCGCAGTAGATTCTGAGTTATGATGTAGGCGCACTAGATTCCGAGTTAGAATCCGAGTTATGATGTAGGCGCAGTAGATTCCGAGTTATGATGTAGGCGCAGTAGATTCCGAGTTATGATGTAGGCGCAGTAGATTCCGCGTTAGATTCCGAGTTATGATGTAGGCGCAGTAGATTCGGAGTTCGATTCCGAGTTATGATGTAGGCGCAGTAGATTCCGAGTTAGATTCCGAGTTATGATGTAGGCGCAGTAGATTCCGAGTTATGATGTAGGCGCAGTAGATTCCGAGTTATGATGTAGGCGCAGTAGATTCCGGGTTAGATTCCGAGTTATGATGTAGGCGCAGTAGATTCCGAGTTATGATGTAGGAGCAGTAGATTCAGGGTTAGATTCCGAGTTATGATATAGGCGCAGTAGATTCCGAGTTAGATTCCGAGTTATGATGTAGGCGCAGTAGATTCCGAGTTATGATGTAGGCGCAGTAGATTCCAAGTTATGATGTAGGCGCAGTAGATTCTGAGTTAGATTCCGAGTTATGATGTAGGCGCAGTAGATTCCGAGTTAGATTCCGAGTTATGATGTAGGCGCAGTAGATTCCGAGTTAGATTCCGAGTTATGATGTAGGCGCAGTAGATTCCGAGTTAGATTCCGAGTTATGATGTAGGCGCAGTAGATTCCGAGTTCGATTCCGAGTTATGATGTAGGCGCAGTAGATTCCGAGTTAGATTCCGAGTTATGATGTAGGCGCAGTAGATTCCGAGTTAGATTCCGAGTTATGATGTAGGCGCAGTAGATTCCGAGTTCGATTCCGAGTTATGATGTAGGCGCAGTAGATTCCGAGTTAGATTCCGAGTTATGATGTAGGCGCAGTAGATTCCGAGTTCGATTCCGAGTTATGATGTAGGCGCAGTAGATTCCGAGTTAGATTCCGAGTTATGATGTAGGCGCAGTAGATTCCGAGTTAGATTCCGAGTTATGATGTAGGCGCAGTAGATTCCGAGTTCGATTCCGAGTTATGATGTAGGCGCAGTAGATTCCGAGTTATGATGTAGGCGCAGTAGATTCCGAGTTAGATTCCGAGTTATGATGTAGGCGCAGTAGATTCCGAGTTCGATTCCGAGTTATGATGTAGGCGCAGTAGATTCCGACTTAGATTCTGAGTTATGATGTAGGCGCAGTAGATTCCGAGTTATGATGTAGGCGCAGTAGATTCCGAGTTAGATTCCGAGTTATGATGTAGGCGCAGTAGATTCCGAGTTAGATTCCGAGTTATGATGTAGGCGCAGTCGATTCCGAGTTAGATTCCGAGTTATGATGTAGGCGCAGTAGATTCCGAGTTATGATGTAGGCGCAGTAGATTCCGAGTTATGATGTAGGCGCAGTAGATTCCGAGTTAGATTCCGAGTTATGATGTAGGCGCAGTAGATTCCGAGTTATGATGTAGGCGCAGTAGATTCCGAGTTAGATTCCGAGTTATGATGTAGGCGCAGTAGATTCCGAGTTATGATGTAGGCGCAGTAGCTTCCGAGTGAGATTCCGAGTTATGATGTAGGCGCAGTAGATTCCGAGTTATGATGTAGGTGCAGTAGATTCCGAGTTATGATGTAGGCACAGTAGATTCCGAGTTATGATGTAGGCGCAGTAGATTCCGAGTTAGATTCCGAGTTATGATGTAGGCACAGTAGATTCCGAGTTATGATGTAGGCGCAGTAGATTCCGAGTTATGATGTAGGCGCAGTAGATTCCAAGTTCTTATGTAGGCGGAGTAGATTCCGAGTTAGATTCCGAGTTATGATGTAGGCGCAGTAGATTCCGAGTTATGATGTAGGCGCACTAGATTCCGAGTTAGAATCCGAGTTATGATGTAGGCGCAGTAGATTCCGAGTTATGATGTAGGCGCAGTAGATTCCGAGTTATGATGTAGGCGCAGTAGATTCCGCGTTAGATTCCGAGTTATGATGTAGGCGCAGTAGATTCGGAGTTCGATTCCGAGTTATGATGTAGGCGCAGTAGATTCCGAGTTAGATTCCGAGTTATGATGTAGGCGCAGTAGATTCCGAGTTATGATGTAGGCGCAGTAGATTCCGGGTTAGATTCCGAGTTATGATGTAGGCGCAGTAGATTCCGAGTTATGATGTAGGAGCAGTAGATTCAGGGTTAGATTCCGAGTTATGATGTAGGCGCAGTAGATTCCGAGTTAGATTCCGAGTTATGATGTAGGCTCAGTAGATTCCGAGTTATGATGTAGGCGCAGTAGATTCCAAGTTATGATGTAGGCGCAGTAGATTCTGAGTTAGATTCCGAGTTATGATGTAGGCGCAGTAGATTCCGAGTTAGATTCCGAGTTATGATGTAGGCGCAGTAGATTCCGAGTTAGATTCCGAGTTATGATGTAGGCGCAGTAGATTCCGAGTTAGATTCCGAGTTATGATGTAGGCGCAGTAGATTCCGAGTTCGATTCCGAGTTATGATGTAGGCGCAGTAGATTCCGAGTTAGATTCCGAGTTATGATGTAGGCGCAGTAGATTCCGAGTTAGATTCCGAGTTATGATGTAGGCGCAGTAGATTCCGAGTTCGATTCCGAGTTATGATGTAGGCGCAGTAGATTCCGAGTTAGATTCCGAGTTATGATGTAGGCGCAGTAGATTCCGAGTTCGATTCCGAGTTATGATGTAGGCGCAGTAGATTCCGAGTTAGATTCCGAGTTATGATGTAGGCGCAGTAGATTCCGAGTTAGATTCCGAGTTATGATGTAGGCGCAGTAGATTCCGAGTTCGATTCCGAGTTATGATGTAGGCGCAGTAGATTCCGAGTTATGATGTAGGCGCAGTAGATTCCGAGTTAGATTCCGAGTTATGATGTAGGCGCAGTAGATTCCGAGTTCGATTCCGAGTTATGATGTAGGCGCAGTAGATTCCGACTTAGATTCTGAGTTATGATGTAGGCGCAGTAGATTCCGAGTTATGATGTAGGCGCAGTAGATTCCGAGTTAGATTCCGAGTTATGATGTAGGCGCAGTAGATTCCGAGTTAGATTCCGAGTTATGATGTAGGCGCAGTCGATTCCGAGTTAGATTCCGAGTTATGATGTAGGCGCAGTAGATTCCGAGTTATGATGTAGGCGCAGTAGATTCCGAGTTATGATGTAGGCGCAGTAGATTCCGAGTTAGATTCCGAGTTATGATGTAGGCGCAGTAGATTCCGAGTTATGATGTAGGCGCAGTAGATTCCGAGTTAGATTCCGAGTTATGATGTAGGCGCAGTAGATTCCGAGTTATGATGTAGGCGCAGTAGCTTCCGAGTGAGATTCCGAGTTATGATGTAGGCGCAGTAGATTCCGAGTTATGATGTAGGTGCAGTAGATTCCGAGTAATGATGTAGGCACAGTAGATTCCGAGTTATGATGTAGGCGCAGTAGATTCCGAGTTAGATTCCGAGTTATGATGTAGGCACAGTAGATTCCGAGTTATGATGTAGGCGCAGTAGATTCCGAGTTATGATGTAGGCGCAGTAGATTCCAAGTTCTTATGTAGGCGGAGTAGATTCCGAGTTAGATTCCGAGTTATGATGTAGGCGCAGTAGATTCCGAGTTATGATGTAGGCGCACTAGATTCCGAGTTAGAATCCGAGTTATGATGTAGGCGCAGTAGATTCCGAGTTATGATGTAGGCGCAGTAGATTCCGAGTTATGATGTAGGCGCAGTAGATTCCGCGTTAGATTCCGAGTTATGATGTAGGCGCAGTAGATTCCGAGTTCGATTCCGAGTTATGATGTAGGCGCAGTAGATTCCGAGTTAGATTCCGAGTTATGATGTAGGCGCAGTAGATTCCGAGTTATGATGTAGGCGCAGTAGATTCCGAGTTATGATGTAGGCGCAGTAGATTCCGGGTTAGATTCCGAGTTATGATGTAGGCGCAGTAGATTCCGAGTTATGATGTAGGAGCAGTAGATTCAGGGTTAGATTCCGAGTTATGATGTAGGCGCAGTAGATTCCGAGTTAGATTCCGAGTTATGATGTAGGCGCAGTAGATTCCGAGTTATGATGTAGGCGCAGTAGATTCCAAGTTATGATGTAGGCGCAGTAGATTCCGAGTTAGATTCCGAGTTATGATGTAGGCGCAGTAGATTCCGAGTAAGATTCCGAGTTATGAGGTAGGCGCAGTAGATTCCGAGTTAGATTCCGAGTTATGATGTAGGCGCAGTAGATTCCGAGTTCGATTCCGAATTATGATGTAGGCGCAGTAGATTCCGAGTTATGATGTAGGCGCAGTAGATTCCGAGTTTGATTCCGAGTTATGATGTAGGCGCAGTAGATTCCGAGTTCGATTCCGAGTTATGATGTAGGCGCAGTAGATTCCGACTTAGATTCCGAGTTATGATGTAGGCGCAGTAGATTCCGAGTTATGATGTAGGCGCAGTAGATTCCGAGTTAGATTCCGAGTTATGATGTAGGCGCAGTAGATTCCGAGTTAGATTCCGAGTTATGATGTAGGCGCAGTAGATTCCGAGTTAGATTCCGAGTTATGATGTAGGCGCAGTAGATTCCGAGTTATGATGTAGGCGCAGTAGATTCCGAGTTAGATTCCGAGTTATGATGTAGGCGCAGTAGATTCCGAGTTATGATGTAGGCGCAGTAGATTCCGAGTTAGATTCCGAGTTATGATGTAGGCGCAGTAGATTCCGAGTTATGATGTAGGCGCAGTAGCTTCCGAGTGAGATTCCGAGTTATGATGTAGGCGCAGTAGATTCCGAGTTATGATGTAGGCGCAGTAGATTCCGAGTTAGATTCCGAGTTATGATGTAGGCACAGTAGATTCCGAATTAGATTCCGAGTTATGATGTAGGTGCATTAGATTCCGAGTTATGATGTAGGCGCAGTAGATTCCGAGTTATGATGTAGGCGCAGTAGATTCCGGGTTAGATTCCGAGTTATGATGTAGGCGCAGTAGATTCCGAGTTAGATTCCGAGTTATGATGTAGGTGCTGTAGATTCCGAGTTATGATGTAGGCGCAGTAGATTCCGAGTTATGATGTAGGCGCAGTAGATTTAGAGTTAGATTCCGAGTTATGATGTAGGCGCAGTAGATTCCGAGTTAGATTCCGAGTTATGATGTAGGAGCAGTAGATTCCGAGTTAGATTCCGAGTTATGATGTAGGCGCAGTAGATTCCGAGTTATGATGTAGGCGCAGTAGATTCCGAGTTAGATTCCGAGTTATGATGTAGGCGCAGTAGATTCCGAGTTATGATGTAGGCGCAGTAGATTCCGAGTTAGATTCCGAGTTATGATGTAGGCTCAGTAGATTCCGAGTTAGATTCCGAGTTATGATGTAGGCGCAGTAGATTCCGAGTTATGATGTAGGCGCAGTAGATTCCGAGTTAGATTCCGAGTTATGATGTAGGCGCAGTAGATTCCGAGTTATGATGTAGGCGCAGTAGATTCCGAGTTAGATTCCGAGTTATGATGTAGGCGCAGTAGATTCCGAGTTATGATGTAGGCGCAGTAGATTCCGAGTTAGATTCCGAGTTATGATGTAGGCGCAGTAGATTCCGAGTTAGATTCCGAGTTATGATGTAGGCGCAGTAGATTCCGAGTTATGATGTAGGCGCAGTAGATTCCGAGTTATGATGTAGGCGCAGTAGATTCCGAGTTAGATTCCGAGTTATGATGTAGGCGCAGTAGATTCCGAGTTAGATTCCGAGTTATGATGTAGGCGCAGTAGATTCCGAGTTCGATTCCGAGTTATGATGTAGGCGCAGTAGATTCCGAGTTGTGATGTAGGCGCAGTAGATTCCGAGTTATGATGTAGGCGCAGTAGATTCCGAGTTAGATTCCGAGTTATGATGTAGGCACAGTAAATAACGAGTTATGATGTAGGCGCAGTAGATTCCGAGTTATGATGTAGGCGCAGTAGATTCCGAGTTAGATTCCGAGTTATGATGTAGGCGCAGTAGATTCCAAGTTATGATGTAGGCGCAGTAGATTCCGAGTTAGATTCCGAGTTATGATGTAGGCGCAGTAAATAACGAGTTATGATGTAGGCACAGTAGATTCCGAGTTATGATGTAGGCGCAGTAGATTCCGAGTTAGATTCCGAGTTATGATGTAGGCGCAGTAGATTCCGAGTTAAATTCCGAGTTATGATGTAGGCGCAGTAGATTCCGAGTTAGATTTCGAGTTATGATGTACGCGCAGTAGATTCCGAATTATGATGTAGGCGCAGTAGATTCCGAGTTATGATGTAGGCGCAGTAGATTCCGAGTTATGATGTAGGCGCAGTAGATTCCGAGTTATGATGTAGGTGCAGTAGATTCCGAGTTATGATGTAGGCACAGTAGATTCCGAGTTATGATGTAGGCGCAGTAGATTCCGAGTTATGATGTAGGCGCAGTAGATTCCAAATTCTGATGTAGGCGGAGTAGATTCCGAGTTAGATTCCGAGTTATGATGTAGGCGCAGTAGATTCCGAGTTATGATGTAGGCGCAGTACCTTCCGAGTGAGATTCCGAGTTATGATGTAGGCGCAGTAGATTCCGAGTTATGATGTAGGCGCAGTAGATTCCGAGTTAGATTCCGAGTTATGATGTAGGCGCAGTAGATTCCGAGATAGATTCCGAGTTATGATGTAGGCGCAGTAGATTCCGAGTTATGATGTAGGCGCAGTAGATTCCGAGTTATAATGTAGGCGCAGTAGATTCCGGGTTAGAATCCGAGTTATGATGTAGGCGCAGTAGATTCCGAGTTAGATTCCGAGTTATGATGTAGGCGCAGTAGATTCCTAGTTAGATTCCGAGTTATGATGTAGGCGCAGTAGATTCCGAGTTAGATTCCGAGTTATGATGTAGGCGCAGTAGATTCCGAGTTATGATGTAGGCGCAGTAGATTCCGAGTTAGATTCCGAGTTATGATGTAGGCTCGGTAGATTCCGAGTTAGATTCCGAGTTATGATGTAGGCGCAGTAGATTCCGAGTTATGATGTAGGCGCAGTAGATTCCGAGTTAGATTCCGAGTTATGATGTAGGCGCAGTAGATTCCGAGTTATAATGTAGGCGCAGCAGATTCCGAGTTAGATTCCGAGTTATGATGTAGGCGCAGTAGATTCCGAGTTATGATGTAGGCGCAGTAGATTCCGAGTTAGATTCCGAGTTATGATGTAGGCGCAGTAGATTCCGAGTTAGATTCCGAGTTATGATGTAGGCGCAGTAGATTCCGAGTTATGATGTAGGCGCAGTAGATTCCGAGTTATGATGTAGGCGCAGTAGATTCCGAGTTAGATTCCGAGTTATGATGTAGGCGCAGTAGATTCCGAGTTAGATTCCGAGTTATGATGTAGGCGCAGTAGATTCCGAGTTCGATTCCGAGTTATGATGTAGGCGCAGTAGATTCCGAGTTGTGATGTAGGCGCAGTAGATTCCGAGTTATGATGTAGGCGCAGTAGATTCCGAGTTAGATTCCGAGTTATGATGTAGGCACAGTAAATAACGAGTTATGATGTAGGCGCAGTAGATTCCGAGTTATGATGTAGGCGCAGTAGATTCCGAGTTAGATTCCGAGTTATGATGTAGGCGCAGTAGATTCCGAGTTATGATGTAGGCGCAGTAGATTCCGAGTTAGATTCCGAGTTATGATGTAGGCGCAGTAAATAACGAGTTATGATGTAGGCACAGTAGATTCCGAGTTATGATGTAGGCGCAGTAGATTCCGAGTGAGATTCTGAGTTATGATGTAGGCGCAGTAGATTCCGAGTTAAATTCCGAGTTATGATGTAGGCGCAGTAGATTCCGAGTTAGATTTCGAGTTATGATGTAGGCGCAGTAGATTCCGAATTATGATGTAGGCGCAGTAGATTCCGAGTTATGATGTAGGCGCAGTAGATTCCGAGTTATGATGTAGGCGCAGTAGATTCCGAATTATGATGTAGGCGCAGTAGATTCCGAGTTATGATGTAGGCGCAGTAGATTCCGAGTTATGATGTAGGTGCAGTAGATTCCGAGTTATGATGTAGGCACAGTAGATTCCGAGTTATGATGTAGGTGCAGTAGATTCCGAGTTATGATGTAGGCGCAGTAGATTCCAAGTTCTGATGTAGGCGGAGTAGATTCCGAGTTAGATTCCGAGTTATGATGTAGGCGCAGTAGATTCCGAGTTATGATGTAGGCGCAGTAGCTTCCGAGTGAGATTCCGAGTTATGATGTAGGCGCAGTAGATTCCGAGTTATGATGTAGGCGCAGTAGATTCCGAGTTAGATTCCGAGTTATGATGTAGGCGCAGTAGATTCCGAGTTAGATTCCGAGTTATGATGTAGGCGCAGTAGATTCCGAGTTATGATGTAGGCGCAGTAGATTCCGAGTTATGATGTAGGCGCAGTAGATTCCGGGTTAGAATCCGAGTTATGATGTAGGCGCAGTAGATTCCGAGTTAGATTCCGAGTTATGATGTAGGCGCAGTAGATTCCTAGTTAGATTCCGAGTTATGATGTAGGCGCAGTAGATTCCGAGTGAGATTCCGAGTTATGATGTAGGCGCAGTAGATTCTGAGTTAGATTCCGAGTTATGATGTAGGCGCAGTAGATTCCGAGTTAGATTCCGAGTTATGATGTAGGCGCAGTAGATTCCGAGTGAGATTCCGAGTTATGATGTAGGCGCAGAAGATTCCGAGTTAGATTCCGAGTTATGATGTAGGCGCAGTAGATTCCGAGTTATGATGTAGGCGCAGTAGATTCCGAGTTAGATTCCGAGTTATGATGTAGGCGCAGTAGATTCCGAGTTAGATTCCGAGTTATGATGTAGGCGCAGTAGATTCCGAGTTATGATGTAGGCGCAGTAGATTCCAGGTTAGAATCCGAGTTATGATGTAGGCGCAGTAGATTCCGAGTTAGATTCCGAGTTATGATGTAGGCGCAGTAGATTCCGAGTTATGATGTAGGCGCAGTAGATTCCGAGTTAGATTCCGAGTTATGATGTAGGCGCAGTAGATTCCGAGTTAGATTCCGAGTTATGATGTAGGCGCAGTAGATTCCGAGTTATGATGTAGGTGCAGTAGATTCCGAGTTAGATTCCGAGTTATGATGTAGGCGCAGTAGATTCCGAGTTAGATACCGAGTTATGATGTAGGCGCACTAGATTCCGAGTTAGAATCCGAGTTATGATGTAGGCGCAGTAGATTCCGAGTTATGATGTAGGCGCAGTAGATTCCGAGTTATGATGTAGGCGCAGTAGATTCCGAGTTAGATTCCGAGTTATGATGTAGGCGCAGTAGATTCCGAGTTAGATTCCGAGTTATGATGTAGGCGCAGTAGATTCCGAGTTATGATGTAGGCGCAGTAGATTCCGAGTTATGATGTAGGCGCAGTAGATTCCGGGTTAGATTCCGAGTTATGATGTAGGCGCAGTAGATTCCGAGTTATGATGTAGGAGCAGTAGATTCAGGGTTAGATTCCGAGTTATGATGTAGGCGCAGTAGATTCCGAGTTAGATTCCGAGTTATGATGTAGGCGCAGTAGATTCCGAGTTATGATGTAGGCGCAGTAGATTCCGAGTTAGATTCCGAGTTATGATGTAGGCGCAGTAGATTCCGAGTTAGATTCCGAGTTATGATGTAGGCGCAGTAGATTCCGAGTTCGATTCCGAGTTATGATGTAGGCGCAGTAGATTCCGAGTTCGATTCCGAGTTATGATGTAGGCGCAGTATATTCCGAGTTCGATTCCGAGTTATGATGTAGGCGCAGTAGATTCCGAGTTATGATGTAGGCGCAGTAGATTCCGAGTTAGATTCCGAGTTATGATGTAGGCGCAGTAGATTCCGAGTTCGATTCCGAGTTATGATGTAGGCGCAGTAGATTCCGACTTAGATTCCGAGTTATGATGTAGGCGCAGTAGATTCCGAGTTATGATGTAGGCGCAGTAGATTCCGAGTTAGATTCCGAGTTATGATGTAGGCGCAGTAGATTCCGAGTTAGATTCCGAGTTATGATGTAGGCGCAGTAGATTCCGAGTTAGATTTCGAGTTATGATGTAGGCGCAGTAGATTCCGAGTTATGATGTAGGCGCAGTAGATTCCGAGTTATGATGTAGGCGCAGTAGATTCCGAGTTAGATTCCGAGTTATGATGTAGGCGCAGTAGATTCCGAGTTATGATGTAGGCGCAGTAGATTCCGAGTTATGATGTAGGCGCAGTAGATTCCGAGTTAGATTCCGAGTTATGATGTAGGCGCAGTAGATTCCGAGTTATGATGTAGGCGCAGTAGCTTCCGAGTGAGATTCCGAGTTATGATGTAGGCGCAGTAGATTCCGAGTTATGATGTAGGCGCAGTAGCTTCCGAGTGAGATTCCGAGTTATGATGTAGGCACAGTAGATTCCGAATTAGATTCCGAGTTATGATGTAGGTGCATTAGATTCCGAGTTATGATGTAGGCGCAGTAGATTCCGAGTTATGATGTAGGCGCATTAGATTCCGGGTTAGATTCCGAGTTATGATGTAGGCGCAGTAGATTCCGAGTTAGATTCCGAGTTATGATGTAGGTGCTGTAGATTCCGAGTTATGATGTAGGCGCAGTAGATTCCGAGTTATGATGTAGGCGCAGTAGATTCCGAGTTAGATTCCGAGTTATGATGTAGGTGCAGTAGATTCCGAGTTAGATTTCGAGTTATGATGTAGGCGCAGTAGATTCCGAGTTATGATGTAGGCGCAGTAGATTCCGAGTTATGATGTAGGTGCAGTAGATTCCGAGTTATGATGTAGGCACAGTAGATTCCGAGTTATGATGTAGGCGCAGTAGATTCCAAGTTAGATTCCGAGTTATGATGTAGGCAGAGTAGATTCCGAGTTATGATGTAGGCGCAGTAGATTCCGAGTTAGATTCCGAGTTATGATGTAGGCGCAGTAGCTTCCGAGTTATGATGTAGGCGCAGTAGCTTCCGAGTGAGATTCCGAGTTATGATGTAGGCGCAGTAGATTCCGAGTTATGATGTAGGCGCAGTAGATTCCGAGTTAGATTCCGAGTTATGATGTAGGCGCAGTAGATTCCGAGAAAGATTCCGAGTTATGATGTAGGCGCAGTAGATTCCGAGTTATGATGTAGGCGCAGTAGATTCCGGGTTAGAATCCGAGTTATGATGTAGGCGCAGTAGATTCCGAGTTAGATTCCGAGTTATGATGTAGGCACAGTTGATTCCGACTTAGATTCCGAGTTATGATGTAGGCGCAGTAGATTCCGAGTGAGATTCCGAGTTATGATGTAGGCGCAGTAGATTCCGAGTTAGATTCCGAGTTATGATGTAGGCGCAGTAGATTCCGAGTTAGATTCCGAGTTATGATGTAGGCGCAGTAGATTCCGAGTTATGATGTAGGCGCAGTAGATTCCGAGTTAGATTCCGAGTTATGATGTAGGCGCAGTAGATTCCGAGTTATGATGTAGGCGCAGTAGATTCCGAGTTAGATTCCGAGTTATGATGTAGGCGCAGTAGATTCCGAGTTAGATTCCGAGATATGATGTAGGCGCAGTAGATTCCGAGTTATGATGTAGGCGCAGTAGATTCCGAGTTAGATTCCGAGTTATGATGTAGGCGCAGTAGATTCTGAGTTAGATTCCGAGTTATGATGTAGGCGCAGTAGATTCCGAGTTATGATGTAGGCGCAGTAGATTCCGAGTTAGATTCCGAGTTATGATGTAGGCGCAGTAGATTCCGAGTTATGATGTAGACACAGTAGATTCCGAGTTAGATTCCGAGTTATGATGTAGGCGCAGTAGATTCCGAGTTAGATTCCGAGTTATGATGTAGGCGCACTAGATTCCGAGTTAGAATCCGAGTTATGATGTAGGCGCAGTAGATTCCGAGTTATGATGTAGGCGCAGTAGATTCCGAGTTATGATGTTCGCAGTAGATTCCGAGTTAGATTCCGAGTTATGATGTAGGCGCAGTAGATTCCGAGTTAGATTCCGAGTTATGATGTAGGCGCAGTAGATTCCGAGTTAGATTCCGAGTTATGATGTAGGCGCAGTAGATTCCGAGTTATGATGTAGGCGCAGTAGATTCCGAGTTAGATTCCGAGTTATGATGTAGGCGCAGTAGATTCCGAGTTAGATTCCGAGTTATGATGTAGGCGCAGTAGATTCCGAGTTAGATTTCGAGTTATGATGTAGGCGCAGTAGATTCCGAGTTATGATGTAGGCGCAGTAGATTCCGAGTTATGATGTAGGCGCAGTAGATTCCGAGTTAGATTCCGAGTTATGATGTAGGTGCAGTAGATTCCGAGTTATGATGTAGGCGCAGTAGATTCCGAGTTATGATGTAGGCGCAGTAGATTCCGAGTTAGATTCCGAGTTATGATGTAGGCGCAGTAGATTCCGAGTTATGATGTAGGCGCAGTAGCTTCCGAGTGAGATTCCGACTTATGATGTAGGCGCAGTAGATTCCGAGTTATGATGTAGGCGCAGTAGATTCCGAGTTAGATTCCGAGTTATGATGTAGGCACAGTAGATTCCGAATTAGATTCCGAGTTATGATGTAGGTGCATTAGATTCCGAGTTATGATGTAGGCGCAGTAGATTCCGAGTTATGATGTAGGCGCAGTAGATTCCGGGTTAGATTCCGAGTTATGATGTAGGCGCAGTAGATTCCGAGTTAGATTCCGAGTTATGATGTAGGCGCACTAGATTCCGAGTTATGATGTAGGCGCAGTAGATTCCGAGTTATGATGTAGGCGCAGTAGATTCCGAGTTATGATGTAGGCGCAGTAGATTCCGAGTTATGATGTAGGCGCAGTAGATTCCGAGTTAGATTCCGAGTTATGATATAGGCGCACTAGATTCCGAGTTATGATGTAGGCGCAGTAGATTCCGAGTTAGATTCTGAGTTATGATGTAGGCGCAGTAGATTCCGAGTTAGATTCCGAGTTATGATGTAGGCGCAGTAGATTCCGAGTTAGATTCCGAGTTATGATGTAGGCGCAGTAGATTCCGAGTTCGATTCCGAGTTATGATGTAGGCGCAGTAGATTCCGAGTTCGATTCCGAGTTATGATGTAGGCGCAGTAGATTCCGAGTTATGATGTAGGCGCAGTAGATTCCGAGTTAGATTCCGAGTTATGATGTAGGCGCAGTAGATTCCGAGTTCGATTCCGAGTTATGATGTAGGCGCACTAGATTCCGACTTAGATTCCGAGTTATGATGTAGGCGCAGTAGATTCCGAGTTATGATGTAGGCGCAGTAGATTCCGAGTTAGATTCCGAGTTATGATGTAGGCGCAGTAGATTCCGAGTTAGATTCCGAGTTATGATGTAGGCGCAGTAGATTCCGAGTTAGATTCCGAGTTATGATGTAGGCGCAGTAGATTCCGAGTTATGATGTAGGCGCAGTAGATTCCGAGTTATGATGTAGGCGCAGTAGATTCCGAGTTAGATTCCGAGTTATGATGTAGGCGCAGTAGATTCCGAGTTATGATGTAGGCGCAGTAGATTCCGAGTTAGATTCCGAGTTATGATGTAGGCGCAGTAGATTCCGAGTTATGATGTAGGCGCAGTAGCTTCCGAGTGAGATTCCGAGTTATGATGTAGGCGCAGTAGATTCCGAGTTATGATGTAGGCGCAGTAGATTCCGAGTTAGATTCCGAGTTATGATGTAGGCACAGTAGATTCCGAATTAGATTCCAAGTTATGATGTAGGTGCATTAGATTCCGAGTTATGATGTAGGCGCAGTAGATTCCGAGTTATGATGTAGGCGCAGTAGATTCCGGGTTAGATTCCGAGTTATGATGTAGGCGCAGTAGATTCCGAATTAGATTCCGAGTTATTATGTAGGTGCTGTAGATTCCGAGTTATGATGTAGGCGCAGTAGATTCCGAGTTAGATTTCGAGTTATTATGTAGGCGCAGTAGATTCCGAGTTATGATGTAGGCGCAGTAGATTCCGAGTTATGATGTAGGCGCAGTAGATTCCGAGTTATGATGTAGGTGCAGTAGATTCCGAGTTATGATGTAGGCGCAGTAGATTCCGAGTTATGATGTAGGCGCAGTAGATTCCGAGTTAGATTCCGAGTTATGATGTAGGCACAGTAGATTCCGAGTTATGATGTAGGCGCAGTAGATTCCGAGTTAGATTCCGAATTATGATGTAGGCGCAGTAGATTCCGAGTTATGATGTAGGCGCAGTAGCTTCCGAGTGACATTCCGAGTTATGATGTAGGCGCAGTAGATTCGGAGTTATGATGTAGGCGCAGTAGATTCCGAGTTATGATGTAGGCGCAGTAGATTCCGAGTTAGATTCCGAGTTATGATGTAGGCGCAGTAGATTCCGAGTTAGATTCCGAGTTATGATGTAGGCGCAGTAGATTCCGAGTTATGATGTAGGCGCAGTAGATTCCGGGTTAGAATCCGAGTTATGATGTAGGCGCAGTAGATTCCGAGTTAGATTCCGAGTTATGATGTAGGCACAGTAGATTCCGACTTAGATTCCGAGTTATGATGTAGGCGCAGTAGATTCCGAGTGAGATTCCGAGTTATGATGTAGGCGCAGTAGATTCCGAGTTAGATTCCGAGTTATGATGTAGGCGCAGTAGATTCCGAGTTAGATTCCGAGTTATGATGTAGGCGCAGTAGATTCCGAGTTATGATGTAGGCGCAGTAGATTCCGAGTTAGATTCCGAGTTATGATGTAGGCACAGTAGATTCCGAGTTATGATGTAGGCGCTGTAGATTCCGAGTTAGATTCCGAGTTATGATGTAGGCGCAGTAGATTCCGAGTTAGATTCCGAGTTATGATGTAGGCGCAGTAGATTCCGAGTTAGATTCCGAGTTATGATGTAGGCGCAGTAGATTCTGAGTTAGATTCCGAGTTATGATGTAGGCGCAGTAGATTCCGAGTTATGATGTAGGCGCAGTAGATTCCGAGTTAGATTCCGAGTTATGATGTAGGCGCAGTAGATTCCGAGTTATGATGTAGGCGCAGTAGATTCCGAGTTATGATGTAGGCGCAGTAGATTCCGAGTTATGATGTAGGTGCAGTAGATTCCGAGTTAGATTCCGAGTTATGATGTAGGCGCAGTAGATTCCGAGTTATGATGTAGGTGCAGTAGATTCCGAGTTAGATTCCGAGTTATGATGTAGGCGCAGTAGATTCCGAGTTAGATTCCGAGTTATGATGTAGGCGCACTAGATTCCGAGTTAGAATCCGAGTTATGATGTAGGCGCAGTAGATTCCGAGTTATGATGTAGGCGCAGTAGATTCCGAGTTATGATGTAGGCGCAGTAGATTCCGAGTTAGATTCCGAGTTATGATGTAGGCGCAGTAGATTCCGAGTTCGATTCCGAGTTATGATGTAGGCGCAGTAGATTCCGACTTAGATTCCGAGTTATGATGTAGGCGCAGTAGATTCCGAGTTATGATGTAGGCGCAGTAGATTCCGAGTTAGATTCCGAGTTATGATGTAGGCGCAGTAGATTCCGAGTTAGATTCCGAGTTATGATGTAGGCGCAGTAGATTCCGAGTTAGATTTCGAGTTATGATGTAGGCGCAGTAGATTCCGAGTTATGATGTAGGCGCAGTAGATTCCGAGTTATGATGTAGGCGCAGTAGATTCCGAGTTAGATTCCGAGTTATGATGTAGGCGCAGTAGATTCCGAGTTATGATGTAGGCGCAGTAGATTCCGAGTTACGATGTAGGCGCAGTAGATTCCGAGTTAGATTCCGAGTTATGATGTAGGCGCAGTAGATTCCGAGTTATGATGTAGGCGCAGTAGCTTCCGAGTGAGATTCCGAGTTATGATGTAGGCGCAGTAGATTCCGAGTTATGATGTAGGCGCAGTAGATTCCGAGTTAGATTCCGAGTTATGATGTAGGCAAAGTAGATTCCGAATTAGATTCCGAGTTATGATGTAGGTGCATTAGATTCCGAGTTATGATGTAGGCGCAGTAGATTCCGAGTTATGATGTAGGCGCAGTAGATTCAGGGTTAGATTCTGAGTTATGATGTAGGCGCAGTAGATTCCGAGTTAGATTCCGAGTTATGATGTAGGTGCTGTAGATTCCGAGTTATGATGTAGGCGCAGTAGATTCCGAGTTATGATGTAGGCGCAGTAGATTCCGAGTTAGATTCCGAGTTATGATGTAGGCGCAGTAGATTCCGAGTTAGATTTCGAGTTATGATGTAGGCGCAGTAGATTCCGAGTTATGATGTAGGCGCAGTAGATTCCGAGTTATGATGTAGGCGCAGTAGATTCCGAGTTATGATGTAGGCGCAGTAGATTCCGAGTTATGATGTAGGTGCAGTAGATTCCGAGTTATGATGTAGGCACAGTAGATTCCGAGTTATGATGTAGGCGCAGTAGATTCCGAGTTAGATTCCGAGTTATGATGTAGGCACAGTAGATTCCGAGTTATGATGTAGGCGCAGTAGATTCCGAGTTAGATTCCGAGTTATGATGTAGGCGCAGTAGATTCCGAGTTATGATGTAGGCGCAGTAGCTTCCGAGTGAGATTCCGAGTTATGATGTAGGCGCAGTAGATTCCGAGTTATGATGTAGGTGCAGTAGATTCCGAGTTATGATGTAGGCGCAGTAGATTCCGAGTTCGATTCCGAGTTATGATGTAGGCGCAGTAGATTCCGAGTTAGATTCCGAGTTATGATGTAGGCGCAGTAGATTCCGAGTTATGATGTAGGCGCAGTAGATTCCGAGTTAGATTCCGAGTTATGATGTAGGCGCAGTAGATTCCGAGTTAGATTCCGAGTTATGATGTAGGCGCAGTAGATTCCGAGTTATGATGTAGGCGCAGTAGATTCCGAGTTAGATTCCGAGTTATGATGTAGGCGCAGTAGATTCCGAGTTATGATGTAGGCGCAGTAGATTCCGAGTTAGATTCCGAGTTATGATGTAGGCGCAGTAGATTCCGAGTTAGATTCCGAGATATGATGTAGGCGCAGTAGATTCCGAGTTATGATGTAGGCGCAGTAGATTCCGAGTTAGATTCCGAGTTATGATGTAGGCGCAGTAGATTCTGAGTTAGATTCCGAGTTATGATGTAGGCGCAGTAGATTCCGAGTTATGATGTAGGCGCAGTAGATTCCGAGTTAGATTCCGAGTTATGATGTAGGCGCAGTAGATTACGAGTTATGATGTAGGTGCAGTAGATTCCGAGTTAGATTCCGAGTTATGATGTAGGCGCAGTAGATTCCGAGTTAGATTCCGAGTTATGATGTAGGCGCACTAGATTCTGAGTTAGAATCCGAGTTATGATGTAGGCGGAGTAGATTCCGAGTTATGATGTAGGCGCAGTAGATTCCGAGTTATGATGTAGGCGCAGTAGATTCCGAGTTAGATTCCGAGTTATGATGTAGGCGCAGTAGATTCCGAGTTAGATTCCGAGTTATGATGTAGGCGCAGTAGATTCCGAGTTAGATTTCGAGTTATGATGTAGGCGCAGTAGATTCCGAGTTATGATGTAGGCGCAGTAGATTCCGAGTTATGATGTAGGCGCAGTAGATTCCGGGTTAGATTCCGAGTTATGATGTAGGCGCAGTAGATTCCGAGTTATGATGTAGGCGCAGTAGATTCAGGGTTAGATTCTGAGTTATGATGTAGGCGCAGTAGATTCCGAGTTAGATTCCGAGTTATGATGTAGGCGCAGTAGATTCCGAGTTATGATGTAGGCGCAGTAGATTCCGAGTTATGATGTAGGCGCAGTAGATTCCGAGTTAGATTCCGAGTTATGATGTAGGCGCAGTAGATTCCGAGTTAGATTCCGAGTTATGATGTAGGCGCAGTAGATTCCGAGTTAGATTCCGAGTTATGATGTAGGCGCAGTAGATTCCGAGTTCGATTCCGAGTTATGATGTAGGCGCAGTAGATTCCGAGTTCGATTCCGAGTTATGATGTAGGCGCAGTAGATTCCGAGTTATGATGTAGGCGCAGTAGATTCCGAGTTAGATTCCGAGTTATGATGTAGGCGCAGTAGATTCCGAGTTCGATTCCGAGTTATGATGTAGGCGCACTAGATTCCGACTTAGATTCCGAGTTATGATGTAGGCGCAGTAGATTCCGAGTTATGATGTAGGCGCAGTAGATTCCGAGTTAGATTCCGAGTTATGATGTAGGCACAGTAGATTCCGAGTTAGATTCCGAGTTATGATGTAGGCGCAGTAGATTCCGAGTTAGATTTCGAGTTATGATGTAGGCGCAGTAGATTCCGAGTTATGATGTAGGCGCAGTAGATTCCGAGTTATGATGTAGGCGCAGTAGATTCCGAGTTAGATTCCGAGTTATGATGTAGGCGCAGTAGATTCCGAGTTATGATGTAGGCGCAGTAGATTCCAAGTTATGATGTAGGCGCAGTAGATTCCGAGTTAGATTCCGAGTTATGATGTAGGCGCAGTAGATTCCGAGTTATGATGTAGGCGCAGTAGCTTCCGAGTGAGATTCCGAGTTATGATGTAGGCGCAGTAGATTCCGAGTTATGATGTAGGCGCAGTAGATTCCGAGTTAGATTCCGAGTTATGATGTAGGCACAGTAGATTCCGAATTAGATTCCGAGTTATGATGTAGGTGCATTAGATTCCGAGTTATGATGTAGGCGCAGTAGATTCCGAGTTATGATGTAGGCGCAGTAGATTCCGGGTTAGATTCCGAGTTATTATGTAGGCGCAGTAGATTCCGAGTTAGATTCCGAGTTATGATGTAGGTGCTGTAGATTCCGAGTTATGATGTAGGCGCAGTAGATTCCGAGTTATGATGTAGGCGCAGTAGATTCCGAGTTAGATTCCGAGTTATGATGTAGGCGCAGTAGATTCCGAGTTAGATTCCGAGTTATGATGTAGGCGCAGTAGATTCCGAGTTAGATTCCAAGTTATGATGTAGGCGCAGTAGATTCCGAGTTAGATTCCGAGTTATGATGTAGGCGCAGTAGATTCCGAGTTAGATTCCGAGTTATGATGTAGGCGCAGTAGATTCCGAGTTATGATGTAGGCGCAGTAGATTCCGAGTTAGATTCCGAGTTATGATGTAGGCGCAGTAGATTCCGAGTTATGATGTAGGCACAGTAGATTCCGAGTAAGATTCCGAGTTATGATGTGGGCGCAGTAGATTCCGAGTTATGATGTAGGCGCAGTAGATTCCGAGTTAGATTCCGAGTTATGATGTAGGCGCAGTAGATTCCGAGTTAGATTCCGAGTTATGATGTAGGCGCAGTAGATTCCGAGTTATGATGTAGGCGCAGTAGATTCCGAGTTATGATGTAGGCGCAGTAGATTCCGAGTGAGATTCCGAGTTATGATGTAGGCGCAGTAGATTCCGAGTTAGATTCCGAGTTATGATGTAGGCGCAGTAGATTCCGAGTTAGATTCCGAGTTATGATGTAGGCGCAGTAGATTCCGAGTTATGATGTAGGCGCAGTAGATTCCGAGTTAGATTCCGAGTTATGATGTAGGCGCAGTAGATTCCGAGTTATGATGTAGGCGCAGTAGATTCCGAGTTAGATTCCGAGTTATGATGTAGGCGCAGTAGATTCCGAGTTAGATTCCGAGATATGATGTAGGCGCAGTAGATTCCGAGTTATGATGTAGGCGCAGTAGATTCCGAGTTAGATTCCGAGTTATGATGTAGGCGCAGTAGATTCTGAGTTAGATTCCGAGTTATGATGTAGGCGCAGTAGATTCCGAGTTATGATGTAGGCGCAGTAGATTCCGAGTTAGATTCCGAGTTATGATGTAGGCGCAGTAGATTCCGAGTTATGATGTAGGTGCAGTAGATTCCGAGTTAGATTCCGAGTTATGATGTAAGCGCAGTAGATTCCGAGTTAGATTCCGAGTTATGATGTAGGCGCAATAGATTCCGAGTTAGAATCCGAGTTATGATGTAGGCGCAGTAGATTCCGAGTTATGATGTAGGCGCAGTAGATTCCGAGTTATGATGTAGGCGCAGTAGATTCCGAGTTAGATTCCGAGTTATGATGTAGGCGCAGTAGATTCCGAGTTAGATTCCGAGTTATGATGTAGGCGCAGTAGATTCCGAGTTATGATGTAGGCGCAGTAGATTCCGAGTTAGATTCCGAGTTATGATGTAGGCGCAGTAGATTCCGAGTTAGATTCCGAGTTATGATGTAGGCGCAGTAGATTCCGAGTTAGATTTCGAGTTATGATGTAGGCGCAGTAGATTCCGAGTTATGATGTAGGCGCAGTAGATTCCGAGTTATGATGTAGGCGCAGTAGATTCCGAGTTAGATTCCGAGTTATGATGTAGGCGCAGTAGATTCCGAGTTATGATGTAGGCGCAGTAGATTCCGAGTTACGATGTAGGCGCAGTAGATTCCGAGTTAGATTCCGAGTTATGATGTAGGCGCAGTAGATTCCGAGTTATGATGTAGGCGCAGTAGCTTCCGAGTGAGATTCCGAGTTATGATGTAGGCGCAGTAGATTCCGAGTTATGATGTAGTCGCAGTAGATTCCGAGTTAGATTCCGAGTTATGATGTAGGCACAGTAGATTCCGAATTAGATTCCGAGTTATGATGTAGGTGCATTAGATTCCGAGTTATGATGTAGGCGCAGTAGATTCCGAGTTATGATGTAGGCGCAGTAGATTCCGGGTTAAATTCCGAGTTATGATGTAGGCGCAGTAGATTCCGAGTTAGATTCCGAGTTATGATGTAGGTGCTGTAGATTCCGAGTTATGATGTAGGCGCAGTAGATTCCGAGTTATGATGTAGGCGCAGTAGATTCCGAGTTAGATTCCGAGTTATGATGTAGGCGCAGTAGATTCCGAGTTAGATTTCGAGTTATGATGTAGGCGCAGTAGATTCCGAGTTATGATGTAGGCGCAGTAGATTCCGAGTTATGATGTAGGCGCAGTAGATTCCGAGTTATGATGTAGGTGCAGTAGATTCCGAGTTATGATGTAGGCACAGTAGATTCCGAGTTATGATGTAGGCGCAGTAGATTCCGAGTTAGATTCCGAGTTATGATGTAGGCACAGTAGATTCCGAGTTATGATGTAGGCGCAGTAGATTCCGAGTTAGATTCCGAGTTATGATGTAGGCGCAGTAGATTCCGAGTTATGATGTAGGCGCAGTAGCTTCCGAGTGAGATTCCGAGTTATGATGTAGGCGCAGTAGATTCCGAGTTATGATGTAGGCGCAGTAGATTCCGAGTTCGATTCCGAGTTATGATGTAGGCGCAGTAGATTCCGAGTTAGATTCCGAGTTATGATGTAGGCGCAGTAGATTCCGAGTTATGATGTAGGCGCAGTAGATTCCGAGTTATGATGTAGGTGCAGTAGATTCCGGGTTAGAATCCGAGTTATGATGTAGGCGCAGTAGATTCCGAGTTAGATTCCGAGTTATGATGTAGGCACAGTAGATTCCGACTTAGATTCCGAGTTATGATGTAGGCGCAGTAGATTCCGAGTGAGATTCCGAGTTATGATGTAGGCGCAGTAGATTCCGAGTTAGATTCCGAGTTATGATGTAGGCGCAGTAGATTCCGAGTTAGATTCCGAGTTATGATGTAGGCGCAGTAGATTCCGAGTTATGATGTAGGCGCAGTAGATTCCGAGTTAGATTCCGAGTTATGATGTAGGCGCAGTAGATTCCGAGTTATGATGTAGGCGCAGTAGATTCCGAGTTAGATTCCGAGTTATGATGTAGGCGCAGTAGATTCCGAGTTAGATTCCGAGATATGATGTAGGCGCAGTAGATTCCGAGTTATGATGTAGGCGCAGTAGATTTCGAGTTAGATTCCGAGTTATGATGTAGGCGCAGTAGATTCTGAGTTAGATTCCGAGTTATGATGTAGGCGCAGTAGATTCCGAGTTATGATGTAGGCGCAGTAGATTCCGAGTTAGATTCCGAGTTATGATGTAGGCGCAGTAGATTCCGAGTTATGATGTAGGTGCAGTAGATTCCGAGTTAGATTCCGAGTTATGATGTAGGCGCAGTAGATTCCGAGTTAGATTCCGAGTTATGATGTAGGCGCAGTAGATTCCGGGTTAGATTCCGAGTTATGATGTAGGCGGAGTAGATTCCGAGTTATGATGTAGGCGCAGTAGATTCCGAGTTATGATGTAGGCGCAGTAGATTCCGAGTTAGATTCCGAGTTATGATGTAGGCGCAGTAGATTCCGAGTTAGATTCCGAGTTATGATGTAGGCGCAGTAGATTCCGAGTTAGATTCCGAGTTATGATGTAGGCGCAGTAGATTCCGAGTTATGATGTAGGCGCAGTAGATTCCGAGTTATGATGTAGGCGCAGTAGATTCCGAGTTAGATTCCGAGTTATGATGTAGGCGCAGTAGATTCCGAGTTATGATGTAGGCGCAGTAGATTCAGGGTTAGATTCTGAGTTATGATGTAGGCGCAGTAGCTTCCGAGTGAGATTCCGAGTTATGATGTAGGCGCAGTAGATTCCGAGTTATGATGTAGGCGCAGTAGATTCCGAGTTAGATTCCGAGTTATGATGTAGGCGCAGTAGATTCCGAGTTAGATTACGAGTTATGATGTAGGCGCAGTAGATTCCGAGTTAGATTCCGAGTTATGATGTAGGCGCAGTAGATTCCGAGTTCGATTCCGAGTTATGATGTAGGCGCAGTAGATTCCGAGTTCGATTCCGAGTTATGATGTAGGCGCAGTAGATTCCGAGTTATGATGTAGGCGCAGTAGATTCCGAGTTAGATTCCGAGTTATGATGTAGGCGCAGTAGATTCCGAGTTCGATTCCGAGTTATGATGTAGGCGCAGTAGATTCCGAGTTAGATTCCGAGTTATGATGTAGGCGCAGTAGATTCCGAGTTATGATGTAGGCGCAGTAGATTCCGAGTTAGATTCCGAGTTATGATGTAGGCACAGTAGATTCCGAGTTAGATTCCGAGTTATGATGTAGGCGCAGTAGATTCCGAGTTAGATTTCGAGTTATGATGTAGGCGCAGTAGATTCCGAGTTATGATGTAGGCGCAGTAGATTCCGAGTTATGATGTAGGCGCAGTAGATTCCGAGTTAGATTCCGAGTTATGATGTAGGCGCAGTAGATTCCGAGTTATGATGTAGGCGCAGTAGATTCCAAGTTATGATGTAGGCGCAGTAGATTCCGAGTTAGATTCCGAGTTATGATGTAGGCGCAGTAGATTCCGAGTTATGATGTAGGCGCAGTAGCCTCCGAGTGAGATTCCGAGTTATGATGTAGGCGCAGTAGATTCCGAGTTATGATGTAGGCGCAGTAGATTCCGAGTTAGATTCCGAGTTATGATGTAGGCACAGTAGATTCCGAATTAGATTCCGAGTTATGATGTAGGTGCATTAGATTCCGAGTTATGATGTAGGTGCAGTAGATTCCGAGTTATGATGTAGGCGCAGTAGATTCCGGGTTAGATTCCGAGTTATTATGTAGGCGCAGTAGATTCCGAGTTAGATTCCGAGTTATGATGTAGGTGCTGTAGATTCCGAGTTATGATGTAGGCGCAGTAGATTCCGAGTTATGATGTAGGCGCAGTAGATTCCGAGTTAGATTCCGAGTTATGATGTAGGCGCAGTAGATTCCGAGTTAGATTCCGAGTTATGATGTAGGCGCAGTAGATTCCGAGTTAGATTCCGAGTTATGATTTAGGCGCAGTAGATTCCAAGTTATGATGTAGGCGCAGTAGATTCCGAGTTAGATTCCGAGTTATGATGTAGGCGCAGTAGATTCCGAGTTATGATGTATGCGCAGTAGCTTCCGAGTGAGATTCCGAGTTATGATGTAGGCGCAGTAGATTCCGAGTTATGATGTAGGCGCAGTAGATTCCGAGTTAGATTCCGAGTTATGATGTAGGCGCAGTAGATTCCGAGTTAGATTCCGAGTTATGATGTAGGCGCAGTAGATTCCGAGTTAGATTCCGAGTTATGATGTAGGCGCAGTAGATTCCGAGTTATGATGTAGGCGCAGTAGATTCCGAGTTAGATTCCGAGTTATGATGTAGGCGCAGTAGATTCCGAGTTAGATTCCGAGTTATGATGTAGGCGCAGTAGATTCCGAGTTAGATTTCGAGTTATGATGTAGGCGCAGTAGATTCCGAGTTATGATGTAGGCGCAGTAGATTCCGAGTTAGATTCCGAGTTATGATGTAGGCGCAGTAGATTCCGAGTTATGATGTAGGCGCAGTAGATTCCGAGTTACGATGTAGGCGCAGTAGATTCCGAGTTAGATTCCGAGTTATGATGTAGGCGCAGTAGATTCCGAGTTATGATGTAGGCGCAGTAGATTCCGAGTGAGATTCCGAGTTATGATGTAGGCGCAGTAGATTCCGAGTTATGATGTAGGCGCAGTAGATTCCGAGTTAGATTCCGAGTTATGATGTAGGCACAGTAGATTCCGAATTAGATTCCGAGTTATGATGTAGGTGCATTAGATTCCGAGTTATGATGTAGGCGCAGTAGATTCCGAGTTATGATGTAGGCGCAGTAGATTCCAGGTTAGATTCCGAGTTATGATGTAGGCGCAGTAGATTCCGAGTTAGATTCCGAGTTATGATGTAGGTGCTGTAGATTCCGAGTTATGATGTAGGCGCAGTAGATTCCGAGTTATGATGTAGGCGCAGTAGATTCCGAGTTAGATTCCGAGTTATGATGTAGGCGCAGTAGATTCCGAGTTAGATTTCGAGTTATGATGTAGGCGCAGTAGATTCCGAGTTATGATGTAGGCGCAGTAGATTCCGAGTTATGATGTAGGCGCAGTAGATTCCGAGTTATGATGTAGGTGCAGTAGATTCCGAGTTATGATGTAGGCACAGTAGATTCCGAGTTATGATGTAGGCGCAGTAGATTCCGAGTTAGATTCCGAGTTATGATGTAGGCACAGTAGATTCCGAGTTATGATGTAGGCGCAGTAGATTCCTAGTTAGATTCCGAGTTATGATGTAGGCGCAGTAGATTCCGAGTTATGATGTAGGCGCAGTAGCTTCCGAGTGAGATTCCGAGTTATGATGTAGGCGCAGTAGATTCCGAGTTATGATGTAGGCGCAGTAGATTCCGAGTTATGATGTAGGCGCAGTAGATTCCGAGTTCGATTCCGAGTTATGATGTAGGCGCAGTAGATTCCGAGTTAGATTCCGAGTTATGATGTAGGCGCAGTAGATTCCGAGTTATGATGTAGGCGCAGTAGATTCCGAGTTATGATGTAGGCGCAGTAGATTCCGGGTTAGAATCCGAGTTATGATGTAGGCGCAGTAGATTCCGAGTTAGATTCCGAGTTATGATGTAGGCACAGTAGATTCCGACTTAGATTCCGAGTTATGATGTAGGCGCAGTAGATTCCGAGTTCGATTCCGAGTTATGATGTAGGCGCAGTAGATTCCGAGTTAGATTCCGAGTTATGATGTAGGCGCAGTAGATTCCGAGTTATGATGTAGGCGCAGTAGATTCCGAGTTAGATTCCGAGTTATGATGTAGGCGCAGTAGATTCCGAGTTATGATGTAGGTGCAGTAGATTCCGAGTTAGATTCCGAGTTATGATGTAGGCACAGTAGATTCCGAGTTAGATTCCGAGTTATGATGTAGGCGCAGTAGATTCCGAGTTAGATTCCGAGTTATGATGTAGGCGCAGTAGATTCCGAGTTATGATGTAGGCGCAGTAGATTCCGAGTTAGATTCCGAGTTATGATGTAGGCACAGTAGATTCCGAGTTAGATTCCGAGTTATGATGTAGGCGCAGTAGATTCCGAGTTAGATTTCGAGTTATGATGTAGGCGCAGTAGATTCCGAGTTATGATGTAGGCGCAGTAGATTCCGAGTTATGATGTAGGCGCAGTAGATTCCGAGTTAGATTCCGAGTTATGATGTAGGCGCAGTAGATTCCGAGTTATGATGTAGGCGCAGTAGATTCCAAGTTATGATGTAGGCGCAGTAGATTCCGAGTTAGATTCCGAGTTATGATGTAGGCGCAGTAGATTCCGAGTTATGATGTAGGCGCAGTAGCCTCCGAGTGAGATTCCGAGTTATGATGTAGGCGCAGTAGATTCCGAGTTATGATGTAGGCGCAGTAGATTCCGAGTTAGATTCCGAGTTATGATGTAGGCACAGTAGATTCCGAATTAGATTCCGAGTTATGATGTAGGTGCATTAGATTCCGAGTTATGATGTAGGCGCAGTAGATTCCGAGTTATGATGTAGGCGCAGTAGATTCCGGGTTAGATTCCGAGTTATTATGTAGGCGCAGTAGATTCCGAGTTAGATTCCGAGTTATGATGTAGGTGCTGTAGATTCCGAGTTATGATGTAGGCGCAGTAGATTCCGAGTTATGATGTAGGCGCAGTAGATTCCGAGTTAGATTCCGAGTTATGATGTAGGCGCAGTAGATTCCGAGTTAGATTCCGAGTTATGATGTAGGCACAGTAGATTCCGAGTTAGATTCCAAGTTATGATGTAGGCGCAGTAGATTCCGAGTTAGATTCCGAGTTATGATGTAGGCGCAGTAGATTCCGAGTTAGATTCCGAGTTATGATGTAGGCGCAGTAGATTCCGAGTTATGATGTAGGCGCAGTAGATTCCGAGTTAGATTCCGAGTTATGATGTAGGCGCAGTAGATTCCGAGTTATGATGTAGGCGCAGTAGATTCCGAGTTAGATTCCGAGTTATGATGTAGGCGCAGTAGATTCCGAGTTATGATGTAGGCGCAGTAGATTCCGAGTTAGATTCCGAGTTATGATGTAGGCGCAGTAGATTCCGAGTTATGATGTAGGCGCAGTAGATTCCGAGTTAGATTCCGAGTTATGATGTAGGCGCAGTAGATTCCGAGTTAGATTCCGAGTTATGATGTAGGCGCAGTAGATTCCGAGTTATGATGTAGGCGCAGTAGATTCCGAGTTATGATGTAGGCGCAGTAGATTCCGAGTTAGATTCCGAGTTATGATGTAGGCGCAGTAGATTCCGAGTTATGATGTAGGCGCAGTAGATTCGGAGTTATGATGTAGGCGCAGTAGATTCCGAGTTATGATGTAGGCGCAGTAGATTCCGAGTTAGATTCCGAGTTATGATGTAGGCGCAGTAGATTCCGAGTTAGATTCCGAGTTATGATGTAGGCGCAGTAGATTCCGAGTTAGATTCCGAGTTATGATGTAGGCGCAGTAGATTCCGAGTTATGATGTAAGCGCAGTAGATTCCGAGTTAGATTCCGAGTTATGATGTAGGCACAGTAGATTCCGAGTTATGATGTAGGCGCAGTAGATTCCGAGTTAGATTCTGAGTTATGATGTAGGCGCAGTAGATTCCGAGTTATGATGTAGGCGCAGTAGCTTCCGAGTGAGATTCCGAGTTATGATGTAGGCGCAGTAGATTCCGAGTTATGATGTAGGCGCAGTAGATTCCGAGTTCGATTCCGAGTTATGATGTAGGCGCAGTAGATTCCGAGTTATGATGTAGGCGCAGTAGATTCCGAGTTATGATGTAGGTGCAGTAGATTCCGGGTTAGAATCCGAGTTATGATGTAGGCGCAGTAGATTCCGAGTTAGATTCCGAGTTATGATGTAGGCACAGTAGATTCCGACTTAGATTCCGAGTTATGATGTAGGCGCAGTAGATTCCGAGTGAGATTCCGAGTTATGATGTAGGCGCAGTAGATTCCGAGTTAGATTCCGAGTTATGATGTAGGCGCAGTAGATTCCGAGTTAGATTCCGAGTTATGATGTAGGCGCAGTAGATTCCGAGTTATGATGTAGGCGCAGTAGATTCCGAGTTAGATTCCGAGTTATGATGTAGGCGCAGTAGATTCCGAGTTATGATGTAGGCGCAGTAGATTCCGAGTTAGATTCCGAGTTATGATGTAGGCGCAGTAGATTCCGAGTTAGATTCCGAGATATGATGTAGGCGCAGTAGATTCCGAGTTATGATGTAGGCGCAGTAGATTCCGAGTTAGATTCCGAGTTATGATGTAGGCGCAGTAGATTCTGAGTTAGATTCCGAGTTATGATGTAGGCGCAGTAGATTCCGAGTTATGATGTAGGCGCAGTAGATTCCGAGTTAGATTCCGAGTTATGATGTAGGCGCAGTAGATTCCGAGTTATGATGTAGGTGCAGTAGATTCCGAGTTAGATTCCGAGTTATGATGTAGGCGCAGTAGATTCCGAGTTAGATTCCGAGTTATGATGTAGGCGCAGTAGATTCCGGGTTAGATTCCGAGTTATGATGTAGGCGGAGTAGATTCCGAGTTATGATGTAGGCGCAGTAGATTCCGAGTTATGATGTAGGCGCAGTAGATTCCGAGTTAGATTCCGAGTTATGATGTAGGCGCAGTAGATTCCGAGTTAGATTCCGAGTTATGATGTAGGCGCAGTAGATTCCGAGTTAGATTCCGAGTTATGATGTAGGCGCAGTAGATTCCGAGTTATGATGTAGGCGCAGTAGATTCCGAGTTATGATGTAGGCGCAGTAGATTCCGGGTTAGATTCCGAGTTATGATGTAGGCGCAGTAGATTCCGAGTTATGATGTAGGCGCAGTAGATTCAGGGTTAGATTCTGAGTTATGATGTAGGCGCAGTAGCTTCCGAGTGAGATTCCGAGTTATGATGTAGGCGCAGTAGATTCCGAGTTATGATGTAGGCGCAGTAGATTCCGAGTTAGATTCCGAGTTATGATGTAGGCGCAGTAGATTCCGAGTTAGATTACGAGTTATGATGTAGGCGCAGTAGATTCCGAGTTAGATTCCGAGTTATGATGTAGGCGCAGTAGATTCCGAGTTCGATTCCGAGTTATGATGTAGGCGCAGTAGATTCCGAGTTCGATTCCGAGTTATGATGTAGGCGCAGTAGATTCCGAGTTATGATGTAGGCGCAGTAGATTCCGAGTTAGATTCCGAGTTATGATGTAGGCGCAGTAGATTCCGAGTTCGATTCCGAGTTATGATGTAGGCGCAGTAGATTCCGAGTTAGATTCCGAGTTATGATGTAGGCGCAGTAGATTCCGAGTTATGATGTAGGCGCAGTAGATTCCGAGTTAGATTCCGAGTTATGATGTAGGCACAGTAGATTCCGAGTTAGATTCCGAGTTATGATGTAGGCGCAGTAGATTCCGAGTTAGATTTCGAGTTATGATGTAGGCGCAGTAGATTCCGAGTTATGATGTAGGCGCAGTAGATTCCGAGTTATGATGTAGGCGCAGTAGATTCCGAGTTAGATTCCGAGTTATGATGTAGGCGCAGTAGATTCCGAGTTATGATGTAGGCGCAGTAGATTCCAAGTTATGATGTAGGCGCAGTAGATTCCGAGTTAGATTCCGAGTTATGATGTAGGCGCAGTAGATTCCGAGTTATGATGTAGGCGCAGTAGCCTCCGAGTGAGATTCCGAGTTATGATGTAGGCGCAGTAGATTCCGAGTTATGATGTAGGCGCAGTAGATTCCGAGTTAGATTCCGAGTTATGATGTAGGCACAGTAGATTCCGAGTTAGATTCCGAGTTATGATGTAGGCGCAGTAGATTCTGAGTTAGATTCCGAGTTATGATGTAGGCGCAGTAGATTCCGAGTTATGATGTAGGCGCAGTAGATTCCGAGTTAGATTCCGAGTTATGATGTAGGTGCTGTAGATTCCGAGTTATGATGTAGGCGCAGTAGATTCCGAGTTATGATGTAGGCGCAGTAGATTCCGAGTTAGATTCCGAGTTATGATGTAGGCGCAGTAGATTCCGAGTTAGATTTCGAGTTATGATGTAGGCGCAGTAGATTCCGAGTTATGATGTAGGCGCAGTAGATTCCGAGTTATGATGTAGGCGCAGTAGATTCCGAGTTATGATGTAGGTGCAGTAGATTCCGAGTTATGATGTAGGCACAGTAGATTCCGAGTTATGATGTAGGCGCAGTAGATTCCGAGTTAGATTCCGAGTTATGATGTAGGCACAGTAGATTCCGAGTTATGATGTAGGCGCAGTAGATTCCTAGTTAGATTCCGAGTTATGATGTAGGCGCAGTAGATTCCGAGTTATGATGTAGGCGCAGTAGCTTCCGAGTGAGATTCCGAGTTATGATGTAGGCGCAGTAGATTCCGAGTTATGATGTAGGCGCAGTAGATTCCGAGTTATGATGTAGGCGCAGTAGATTCCGAGTTCGATTCCGAGTTATGATGTAGGCGCAGTAGATTCCGAGTTAGATTCCGAGTTATGATGTAGGCGCAGTAGATTCCGAGTTATGATGTAGGCGCAGTAGATTCCGAGTTATGATGTAGGCGCAGTAGATTCCGGGTTAGAATCCGAGTTATGATGTAGGCGCAGTAGATTCCGAGTTAGATTCCGAGTTATGATGTAGGCACAGTAGATTCCGACTTAGATTCCGAGTTATGATGTAGGCGCAGTAGATTCCGAGTTCGATTCCGAGTTATGATGTAGGCGCAGTAGATTCCGAGTTAGATTCCGAGTTATGATGTAGGCGCAGTAGATTCCGAGTTATGATGTAGGCGCAGTAGATTCCGAGTTAGATTCCGAGTTATGATGTAGGCGCAGTAGATTCCGAGTTATGATGTAGGTGCAGTAGATTCCGAGTTAGATTCCGAGTTATGATGTAGGCACAGTAGATTCCGAGTTAGATTCCGAGTTATGATGTAGGCGCAGTAGATTCCGAGTTAGATTCCGAGTTATGATGTAGGCGCAGTAGATTCCGAGTTATGATGTAGGCGCAGTAGATTCCGAGTTAGATTCCGAGTTATGATGTAGGCACAGTAGATTCCGAGTTAGATTCCGAGTTATGATGTAGGCGCAGTAGATTCCGAGTTAGATTTCGAGTTATGATGTAGGCGCAGTAGATTCCGAGTTATGATGTAGGCGCAGTAGATTCCGAGTTATGATGTAGGCGCAGTAGATTCCGAGTTAGATTCCGAGTTATGATGTAGGCGCAGTAGATTCCGAGTTATGATGTAGGCGCAGTAGATTCCAAGTTATGATGTAGGCGCAGTAGATTCCGAGTTAGATTCCGAGTTATGATGTAGGCGCAGTAGATTCCGAGTTATGATGTAGGCGCAGTAGCCTCCGAGTGAGATTCCGAGTTATGATGTAGGCGCAGTAGATTCCGAGTTATGATGTAGGCGCAGTAGATTCCGAGTTAGATTCCGAGTTATGATGTAGGCACAGTAGATTCCGAATTAGATTCCGAGTTATGATGTAGGTGCATTAGATTCCGAGTTATGATGTAGGCGCAGTAGATTCCGAGTTATGATGTAGGCGCAGTAGATTCCGGGTTAGATTCCGAGTTATTATGTAGGCGCAGTAGATTCCGAGTTAGATTCCGAGTTATGATGTAGGTGCTGTAGATTCCGAGTTATGATGTAGGCGCAGTAGATTCCGAGTTATGATGTAGGCGCAGTAGATTCCGAGTTAGATTCCGAGTTATGATGTAGGCGCAGTAGATTCCGAGTTAGATTCCGAGTTATGATGTAGGCACAGTAGATTCCGAGTTAGATTCCAAGTTATGATGTAGGCGCAGTAGATTCCGAGTTAGATTCCGAGTTATGATGTAGGCGCAGTAGATTCCGAGTTAGATTCCGAGTTATGATGTAGGCGCAGTAGATTCCGAGTTATGATGTAGGCGCAGTAGATTCCGAGTTAGATTCCGAGTTATGATGTAGGCGCAGTAGATTCCGAGTTATGATGTAGGCGCAGTAGATTCCGAGTTAGATTCCGAGTTATGATGTAGGCGCAGTAGATTCCGAGTTATGATGTAGGCGCAGTAGATTCCGAGTTAGATTCCGAGTTATGATGTAGGCGCAGTAGATTCCGAGTTATGATGTAGGCGCAGTAGATTCCGAGTTAGATTCCGAGTTATGATGTAGGCGCAGTAGATTCCGAGTTAGATTCCGAGTTATGATGTAGGCGCAGTAGATTCCGAGTTATGATGTAGGCGCAGTAGATTCCGAGTTATGATGTAGGCGCAGTAGATTCCGAGTTAGATTCCGAGTTATGATGTAGGCGCAGTAGATTCCGAGTTATGATGTAGGCGCAGTAGATTCGGAGTTATGATGTAGGCGCAGTAGATTCCGAGTTATGATGTAGGCGCAGTAGATTCCGAGTTAGATTCCGAGTTATGATGTAGGCGCAGTAGATTCCGAGTTAGATTCCGAGTTATGATGTAGGCGCAGTAGATTCCGAGTTAGATTCCGAGTTATGATGTAGGCGCAGTAGATTCCGAGTTATGATGTAAGCGCAGTAGATTCCGAGTTAGATTCCGAGTTATGATGTAGGCACAGTAGATTCCGAGTTATGATGTAGGCGCAGTAGATTCCGAGTTAGATTCTGAGTTATGATGTAGGCGCAGTAGATTCCGAGTTATGATGTAGGCGCAGTAGCTTCCGAGTGAGATTCCGAGTTATGATGTAGGCGCAGTAGATTCCGAGTTATGATGTAGGCGCAGTAGATTCCGAGTTCGATTCCGAGTTATGATGTAGGCGCAGTAGATTCCGAGTTATGATGTAGGCGCAGTAGATTCCGAGTTATGATGTAGGTGCAGTAGATTCCGGGTTAGAATCCGAGTTATGATGTAGGCGCAGTAGATTCCGAGTTAGATTCCGAGTTATGATGTAGGCACAGTAGATTCCGACTTAGATTCCGAGTTATGATGTAGGCGCAGTAGATTCCGAGTGAGATTCCGAGTTATGATGTAGGCGCAGTAGATTCCGAGTTAGATTCCGAGTTATGATGTAGGCGCAGTAGATTCCGAGTTAGATTCCGAGTTATGATGTAGGCGCAGTAGATTCCGAGTTATGATGTAGGCGCAGTAGATTCCGAGTTAGATTCCGAGTTATGATGTAGGCGCAGTAGATTCCGAGTTATGATGTAGGCGCAGTAGATTCCGAGTTAGATTCCGAGTTATGATGTAGGCGCAGTAGATTCCGAGTTAGATTCCGAGATATGATGTAGGCGCAGTAGATTCCGAGTTATGATGTAGGCGCAGTAGATTCCGAGTTAGATTCCGAGTTATGATGTAGGCGCAGTAGATTCTGAGTTAGATTCCGAGTTATGATGTAGGCGCAGTAGATTCCGAGTTATGATGTAGGCGCAGTAGATTCCGAGTTAGATTCCGAGTTATGATGTAGGCGCAGTAGATTCCGAGTTATGATGTAGGTGCAGTAGATTCCGAGTTAGATTCCGAGTTATGATGTAGGCGCAGTAGATTCCGAGTTAGATTCCGAGTTATGATGTAGGCGCAGTAGATTCCGGGTTAGATTCCGAGTTATGATGTAGGCGGAGTAGATTCCGAGTTATGATGTAGGCGCAGTAGATTCCGAGTTATGATGTAGGCGCAGTAGATTCCGAGTTAGATTCCGAGTTATGATGTAGGCGCAGTAGATTCCGAGTTAGATTCCGAGTTATGATGTAGGCGCAGTAGATTCCGAGTTAGATTCCGAGTTATGATGTAGGCGCAGTAGATTCCGAGTTATGATGTAGGCGCAGTAGATTCCGAGTTATGATGTAGGCGCAGTAGATTCCGGGTTAGATTCCGAGTTATGATGTAGGCGCAGTAGATTCCGAGTTATGATGTAGGCGCAGTAGATTCAGGGTTAGATTCTGAGTTATGATGTAGGCGCAGTAGCTTCCGAGTGAGATTCCGAGTTATGATGTAGGCGCAGTAGATTCCGAGTTATGATGTAGGCGCAGTAGATTCCGAGTTAGATTCCGAGTTATGATGTAGGCGCAGTAGATTCCGAGTTAGATTACGAGTTATGATGTAGGCGCAGTAGATTCCGAGTTAGATTCCGAGTTATGATGTAGGCGCAGTAGATTCCGAGTTCGATTCCGAGTTATGATGTAGGCGCAGTAGATTCCGAGTTCGATTCCGAGTTATGATGTAGGCGCAGTAGATTCCGAGTTATGATGTAGGCGCAGTAGATTCCGAGTTAGATTCCGAGTTATGATGTAGGCGCAGTAGATTCCGAGTTCGATTCCGAGTTATGATGTAGGCGCAGTAGATTCCGAGTTAGATTCCGAGTTATGATGTAGGCGCAGTAGATTCCGAGTTATGATGTAGGCGCAGTAGATTCCGAGTTAGATTCCGAGTTATGATGTAGGCACAGTAGATTCCGAGTTAGATTCCGAGTTATGATGTAGGCGCAGTAGATTCCGAGTTAGATTTCGAGTTATGATGTAGGCGCAGTAGATTCCGAGTTATGATGTAGGCGCAGTAGATTCCGAGTTATGATGTAGGCGCAGTAGATTCCGAGTTAGATTCCGAGTTATGATGTAGGCGCAGTAGATTCCGAGTTATGATGTAGGCGCAGTAGATTCCAAGTTATGATGTAGGCGCAGTAGATTCCGAGTTAGATTCCGAGTTATGATGTAGGCGCAGTAGATTCCGAGTTATGATGTAGGCGCAGTAGCCTCCGAGTGAGATTCCGAGTTATGATGTAGGCGCAGTAGATTCCGAGTTATGATGTAGGCGCAGTAGATTCCGAGTTAGATTCCGAGTTATGATGTAGGCACAGTAGATTCCGAATTAGATTCCGAGTTATGATGTAGGTGCATTAGATTCCGAGTTATGATGTAGGCGCAGTAGATTCCGAGTTATGATGTAGGCGCAGTAGATTCCGGGTTAGATTCCGAGTTATTATGTAGGCGCAGTAGATTCCGAGTTAGATTCCGAGTTATGATGTAGGTGCTGTAGATTCCGAGTTATGATGTAGGCGCAGTAGATTCCGAGTTATGATGTAGGCGCAGTAGATTCCGAGTTAGATTCCGAGTTATGATGTAGGCGCAGTAGATTCCGAGTTAGATTCCGAGTTATGATGTAGGCGCAGTAGATTCCGAGTTAGATTCCGAGTTATGATTTAGGCGCAGTAGATTCCAAGTTATGATGTAGGCGCAGTAGATTCCGAGTTAGATTCCGAGTTATGATGTAGGCGCAGTAGATTCCGAGTTATGATGTATGCGCAGTAGCTTCCGAGTGAGATTCCGAGTTATGATGTAGGCGCAGTAGATTCCGAGTTATGATGTAGGCGCAGTAGATTCCGAGTTAGATTCCGAGTTATGATGTAGGCACAGTAGATTCCGAATTAGATTCCGAGTTATGATGTAGGTGCATTAGATTCCGAGTTATGATGTAGGCGCAGTAGATTCCGAGTTATGATGTAGGCGCAGTAGATTCCGGGTTAGATTCCGAGTTATTATGTAGGCGCAGTAGATTCCGAGTTAGATTCCGAGTTATGATGTAGGTGCTGTAGATTCCGAGTTATGATGTAGGCGCAGTAGATTCCGAGTTATGATGTAGGCGCAGTAGATTCCGAGTTAGATTCCGAGTTATGATGTAGGCGCAGTAGATTCCGAGTTAGATTCCAAGTTATGATGTAGGCGCAGTAGATTCCGAGTTAGATTCCGAGTTATGATGTAGGCGCAGTAGATTCCGAGTTAGATTCCGAGTTATGATGTAGGCGCAGTAGATTCCGAGTTATGATGTAGGCGCAGTAGATTCCGAGTTAGATTCCGAGTTATGATGTAGGCGCAGTAGATTCCGAGTTATGATGTAGGCACAGTAGATTCCGAGTAAGATTCCGAGTTATGATGTAGGCGCAGTAGATTCCGAGTTATGATGTAGGCGCAGTAGATTCCGAGTTAGATTCCGAGTTATGATGTAGGCGCAGTAGATTCCGAGTTAGATTCCGAGTTATGATGTAGGCGCAGTAGATTCCGAGTTATGATGTAGGCGCAGTAGATTCCGAGTTATGATGTAGGCGCAGTAGATTCCGAGTGAGATTCCGAGTTATGATGTAGGCGCAGTAGATTCCGAGTTAGATTCCGAGTTATGATGTAGGCGCAGTAGATTCTGAGTTAGATTCCGAGTTATGATGTAGGCGCAGTAGATTCCGAGTTATGATGTAGGCGCAGTAGATTCCGAGTTAGATTCCGAGTTATGATGTAGGCGCAGTAAATTCCGAGTTATGATGTAGGCGCAGTAGATTCCGAGTTAGATTCCGAGTTATGATGTAGGCGCAGTAGATTCCGAGTTAGATTCCGAGATATGATGTAGGCGCAGTAGATTCCGAGTTATGATGTAGGCGCAGTAGATTCCGAGTTAGATTCCGAGTTATGATGTAGGCGCAGTAGATTCTGAGTTAGATTCCGAGTTATGATGTAGGCGCAGTAGATTCCGAGTTATGATGTAGGCGCAGTAGATTCCGAGTTAGATTCCGAGTTATGATGTAGGCGCAGTAGATTCCGAGTTATGATGTAGGTGCAGTAGATTCCGAGTTAGATTCCGAGTTATGATGTAAGCGCAGTAGATTCCGAGTTAGATTCCGAGTTATGATGTAGGCGCACTAGATTCCGAGTTAGAATCCGAGTTATGATGTAGGCGCAGTAGATTCCGAGTTATGATGTAGGCGCAGTAGATTCCGAGTTATGATGTAGGCGCAGTAGATTCCGAGTTAGATTCCGAGTTATGATGTAGGCGCAGTAGATTCCGAGTTAGATTCCGAGTTATGATGTAGGCGCAGTAGATTCCGAGTTAGATTCCGAGTTATGATGTAGGCGCAGTAGATTCCGAGTTATGATGTAGGCGCAGTAGATTCCGAGTTAGATTCCGAGTTATGATGTAGGCGCAGTAGATTCCGAGTTAGATTCCGAGTTATGATGTAGGCGCAGTAGATTCCGAGTTAGATTTCGAGTTATGATGTAGGCGCAGTAGATTCCGAGTTATGATGTAGGCGCAGTAGATTCCGAGTTAGATTCCGAGTTATGATGTAGGCGCAGTAGATTCCGAGTTATGATGTAGGCGCAGTAGATTCCGAGTTACGATGTAGGCGCAGTAGATTCCGAGTTAGATTCCGAGTTATGATGTAGGCGCAGTAGATTCCGAGTTATGATGTAGGCGCAGTAGATTCCGAGTGAGATTCCGAGTTATGATGTAGGCGCAGTAGATTCCGAGTTATGATGTAGGCGCAGTAGATTCCGAGTTAGATTCCGAGTTATGATGTAGGCACAGTAGATTCCGAATTAGATTCCGAGTTATGATGTAGGTGCATTAGATTCCGAGTTATGATGTAGGCGCAGTAGATTCCGAGTTATGATGTAGGCGCAGTAGATTCCAGGTTAGATTCCGAGTTATGATGTAGGCGCAGTAGATTCCGAGTTAGATTCCGAGTTATGATGTAGGTGCTGTAGATTCCGAGTTATGATGTAGGCGCAGTAGATTCCGAGTTATGATGTAGGCGCAGTAGATTCCGAGTTAGATTCCGAGTTATGATGTAGGCGCAGTAGATTCCGAGTTAGATTTCGAGTTATGATGTAGGCGCAGTAGATTCTGAGTTAGATTCCGAGTTATGATGTAGGCGCAGTAGATTCCGAGTTATGATGTAGGCGCAGTAGATTCCGAGTTAGATTCCGAGTTATGATGTAGGCGCAGTAGATTCCGAGTTATGATGTAGGTGCAGTAGATTCCGAGTTAGATTCCGAGTTATGATGTAAGCGCAGTAGATTCCGAGTTAGATTCCGAGTTATGATGTAGGCGCACTAGATTCCGAGTTAGAATCCGAGTTATGATGTAGGCGCAGTAGATTCCGAGTTATGATGTAGGCGCAGTAGATTCCGAGTTATGATGTAGGCGCAGTAGATTCCGAGTTAGATTCCGAGTTATGATGTAGGCGCAGTAGATTCCGAGTTAGATTCCGAGTTATGATGTAGGCGCAGTAGATTCCGAGTTAGATTCCGAGTTATGATGTAGGCGCAGTAGATTCCGAGTTAGATTTCGAGTTATGATGTAGGCGCAGTAGATTCCGAGTTATGATGTAGGCGCAGTAGATTCCGAGTTAGATTCCGAGTTATGATGTAGGCGCAGTAGATTCCGAGTTATGATGTAGGCGCAGTAGATTCCGAGTTACGATGTAGGCGCAGTAGATTCCGAGTTAGATTCCGAGTTATGATGTAGGCGCAGTAGATTCCGAGTTATGATGTAGGCGCAGTAGATTCCGAGTGAGATTCCGAGTTATGATGTAGGCGCAGTAGATTCCGAGTTATGATGTAGGCGCAGTAGATTCCGAGTTAGATTCCGAGTTATGATGTAGGCACAGTAGATTCCGAATTAGATTCCGAGTTATGATGTAGGTGCATTAGATTCCGAGTTATGATGTAGGCGCAGTAGATTCCGAGTTATGATGTAGGCGCAGTAGATTCCAGGTTAGATTCCGAGTTATGATGTAGGCGCAGTAGATTCCGAGTTAGATTCCGAGTTATGATGTAGGTGCTGTAGATTCCGAGTTATGATGTAGGCGCAGTAGATTCCGAGTTATGATGTAGGCGCAGTAGATTCCGAGTTAGATTCCGAGTTATGATGTAGGCGCAGTAGATTCCGAGTTAGATTTCGAGTTATGATGTAGGCGCAGTAGATTCCGAGTTATGATGTAGGCGCAGTAGATTCCGAGTTATGATGTAGGCGCAGTAGATTCCGAGTTATGATGTAGGTGCAGTAGATTCCGAGTTATGATGTAGGCACAGTAGATTCCGAGTTATGATGTAGGCGCAGTAGATTCCGAGTTAGATTCCGAGTTATGATGTAGGCACAGTAGATTCCGAGTTATGATGTAGGCGCAGTAGATTCCTAGTTAGATTCCGAGTTATGATGTAGGCGCAGTAGATTCCGAGTTATGATGTAGGCGCAGTAGCTTCCGAGTGAGATTCCGAGTTATGATGTAGGCGCAGTAGATTCCGAGTTATGATGTAGGCGCAGTAGATTCCGAGTTATGATGTAGGCGCAGTAGATTCCGAGTTCGATTCCGAGTTATGATGTAGGCGCAGTAGATTCCGAGTTAGATTCCGAGTTATGATGTAGGCGCAGTAGATTCCGAGTTATGATGTAGGCGCAGTAGATTCCGGGTTAGAATCCGAGTTATGATGTAGGCGCAGTAGATTCCGAGTTAGATTCCGAGTTATGATGTAGGCACAGTAGATTCCGACTTAGATTCCGAGTTATGATGTAGGCGCAGTAGATTCCGAGTTCGATTCCGAGTTATGATGTAGGCGCAGTAGATTCCGAGTTAGATTCCGAGTTATGATGTAGGCGCAGTAGATTCCGAGTTATGATGTAGGCGCAGTAGATTCCGAGTTAGATTCCGAGTTATGATGTAGGCGCAGTAGATTCCGAGTTATGATGTAGGTGCAGTAGATTCCGAGTTAGATTCCGAGTTATGATGTAGGCACAGTAGATTCCGAGTTAGATTCCGAGTTATGATGTAGGCGCAGTAGATTCCGAGTTAGATTCCGAGTTATGATGTAGGCGCAGTAGATTCCGAGTTATGATGTAGGCGCAGTAGATTCCGAGTTAGATTCCGAGTTATGATGTAGGCACAGTAGATTCCGAGTTAGATTCCGAGTTATGATGTAGGCGCAGTAGATTCCGAGTTAGATTTCGAGTTATGATGTAGGCGCAGTAGATTCCGAGTTATGATGTAGGCGCAGTAGATTCCGAGTTATGATGTAGGCGCAGTAGATTCCGAGTTAGATTCCGAGTTATGATGTAGGCGCAGTAGATTCCGAGTTATGATGTAGGCGCAGTAGATTCCAAGTTATGATGTAGGCGCAGTAGATTCCGAGTTAGATTCCGAGTTATGATGTAGGCGCAGTAGATTCCGAGTTATGATGTAGGCGCAGTAGCCTCCGAGTGAGATTCCGAGTTATGATGTAGGCGCAGTAGATTCCGAGTTATGATGTAGGCGCAGTAGATTCCGAGTTAGATTCCGAGTTATGATGTAGGCACAGTAGATTCCGAATTAGATTCCGAGTTATGATGTAGGTGCATTAGATTCCGAGTTATGATGTAGGCGCAGTAGATTCCGAGTTATGATGTAGGCGCAGTAGATTCCGGGTTAGATTCCGAGTTATTATGTAGGCGCAGTAGATTCCGAGTTAGATTCCGAGTTATGATGTAGGTGCTGTAGATTCCGAGTTATGATGTAGGCGCAGTAGATTCCGAGTTATGATGTAGGCGCAGTAGATTCCGAGTTAGATTCCGAGTTATGATGTAGGCGCAGTAGATTCCGAGTTAGATTCCGAGTTATGATGTAGGCGCAGTAGATTCCGAGTTAGATTCCAAGTTATGATGTAGGCGCAGTAGATTCCGAGTTAGATTCCGAGTTATGATGTAGGCGCAGTAGATTCCGAGTTAGATTCCGAGTTATGATGTAGGCGCAGTAGATTCCGAGTTATGATGTAGGCGCAGTAGATTCCGAGTTAGATTCCGAGTTATGATGTAGGCGCAGTAGATTCCGAGTTATGATGTAGGCGCAGTAGATTCCGAGTTAGATTCCGAGTTATGATGTAGGCGCAGTAGATTCCGAGTTATGATGTAGGCGCAGTAGATTCCGAGTTAGATTCCGAGTTATGATGTAGGCGCAGTAGATTCCGAGTTATGATGTAGGCGCAGTAGATTCCGAGTTAGATTCCGAGTTATGATGTAGGCGCAGTAGATTCCGAGTTAGATTCCGAGTTATGATGTAGGCGCAGTAGATTCCGAGTTATGATGTAGGCGCAGTAGATTCCGAGTTATGATGTAGGCGCAGTAGATTCCGAGGTAGATTCCGAGTTATGATGTAGGCGCAGTAGATTCCGAGTTATGATGTAGGCGCAGTAGATTCGGAGTTATGATGTAGGCGCAGTAGATTCCGAGTTATGATGTAGGCGCAGTAGATTCCGAGTTAGATTCCGAGTTATGATGTAGGCGCAGTAGATTCCGAGTTAGATTCCGAGTTATGATGTAGGCGCAGTAGATTCCGAGTTAGATTCCGAGTTATGATGTAGGCGCAGTAGATTCCGAGTTATGATGTAAGCGCAGTAGATTCCGAGTTATGATGTAGGCGCAGTAGATTCCGAGTTATGATGTAGGCGCAGTAGATTCCGAGTTAGATTCCGAGTTATGATGTAGGCGCAGTAGATTCCGAGTTAGATTCCGAGTTATGATGTAGGCGCAGTAGATTCCGAGTTATGATGTAGGTGCAGTAGATTCCGAGTTATGATGTAGGCGAAGTAGATTCCGAGTTAGATTCCGAGTTATGATGTAGGCGCAGTAGATTCCGAGTTATGATGTAGGCGCAGTAGATTCCGAGTTATGATGTAGGCGCAGTAGATTCCGAGTTATGATGTAGGCGCAGTAGATTCCGAGTTAGATTCCGAGTTATGATGTAGGCGCAGTATATTCCGAGTTAGATTCCGAGTTATGATGTAGGCGATATAGATTCCGAGTTAGATTTCGAGTTATGATGTAGGCGCAGTAGATTCCGAGTTATGATGTAGGCGCAGTAGATTCCGAGTTATGATGTAGGCGCAGTAGATTCCGAGTTAGATTCCGAGTCATGATGTAGGCGCAGTAGATTCCGAGTTAGATTCCGAGTTATGAGGTAGGCGCAGTAGATTCCGAGTTATGATGTAGGCGCAGTAGATTCCAAGTTATGATGTAGGCGCAGTAGATTCCGAGTTATGATGTAGGCGCAGTAGATTCCGAGTTAGATTCCGAGTTATGATGTAGGCGCAGTAGATTCCGAGTTATGATGTAGGCGCAGCAGATTCCGAGTTATGATGTAGGCGCAGTAGATTCCGAGTTAGATTCCGAGTTATGATGTAGGCGCAGTAGATTCCGAGTTATGATGTAGGCGCAGTAGATTCCGAGTTAGATTCCGAGTTATGATGTAGGCGCAGTAGATTCCGAGTTAGATTCCGAGTTATGATGTAGGCGCAGTAGATTCCGAGTTAGATTCCGAGTTATGATGTAGGCGCAGTAGATTCCGAGTTATGATGTAAGCGCAGTAGATTCCGAGTTATGATGTAGGCGCAGTAGATTCCGGGTTAGATTCCGAGTTATGATGTAGGCGCAGTAGATTCCGAGTTATGATGTAGGCGCAGTAGATTCAGGGTTAGATTCTGAGTTATGATGTAGGCGCAGTAGATTCCGAGTTAGATTCCGAGTTATGATGTAGGCGCAGTAGATTCCGAGTTATGATGTAGGCGCAGTAGATTCCGAGTTATGATGTAGGCGCAGTAGATTCCGAGTTAGATTCCGAGTTATGATGTAGGCGCAGTAGATTCCGAGTTAGATTCCGAGTTATGATGTAGGCGCAGTAGATTCCGAGTTAGATTCCGAGTTATGATGTAGGCGCAGTAGATTCCGAGTTCGATTCCGAGTTATGATGTAGGCGCAGTAGATTCCGAGTTCGATTCCGAGTTATGATGTAGGCGCAGTAGATTCCGAGTTATGATGTAGGCGCAGTAGATTCCGAGTTAGATTCCGAGTTATGATGTAGGCGCAGTAGATTCCGAGTTCGATTCCGAGTTATGATGTAGGCGCACTAGATTCCGAGTTAGATTCCGAGTTATGATGTAGGCGCAGTAGATTCCGAGTTATGATGTAGGCGCAGTAGATTCCGAGTTAGATTCCGAGTTATGATGTAGGCACAGTAGATTCCGAGTTAGATTCCGAGTTATGATGTAGGCGCAGTAGATTCCGAGTTAGATTTCGAGTTATGATGTAGGCGCAGTAGATTCCGAGTTATGATGTAGGCGCAGTAGATTCCGAGTTAGATTCCGAGTTATGATGTAGGCGCAGTAGATTCCGAGTTATGATGTAGGCGCAGTAGATTCCAAGTTATGATGTAGGCGCAGTAGATTCCGAGTTAGATTCCGAGTTATGATGTAGGCGCAGTAGATTCCGAGTTATGATGTAGGCGCAGTAGCTTCCGAGTGAGATTCCGAGTTATGATGTAGGCGCAGTAGATTCCGAGTTATGATGTAGGCGCAGTAGATTCCGAGTTAGATTCCGAGTTATGATGTAGGCACAGTAGATTTCGAATTAGATTCCGAGTTATGATGTAGGCGCAGTAGATTCCGAGTTATGATGTAGGCGCAGTAGATTCCGAGTTATGATGTAGGCGCAGTAGATTCCGGGTTAGATTCCGAGTTATTATGTAGGCGCAGTAGATTCCGAGTTAGATTCCGAGTTATGATGTAGGTGCTGTAGATTCCGAGTTATGATGTAGGCGCAGTAGATTCCGAGTTATGATGTAGGCGCAGTAGATTCCGAGTTAGATTCCGAGTTATGATGTAGGCGCAGTAGATTCCGAGTTAGATTCCGAGTTATGATGTAGGCGCAGTAGATTCCGAGTTAGATTCCAAGTTATGATGTAGGCGCAGTAGATTCCGAGTTAGATTCCGAGTTATGATGTAGGCGCAGTAGATTCCGAGTTAGATTCCGAGTTATGATGTAGGCGCAGTAGATTCCGAGTTATGATGTAGGCGCAGTAGATTCCGAGTTAGATTCCGAGTTATGATGTAGGCGCAGTAGATTCCGAGTTATGATGTAGGCGCAGTAGATTCCGAGTTAGATTCCGAGTTATGATGTAGGTGCAGTAGATTCCGAGTTATGATGTAGGCGCAGTAGATTCCGAGTTAGATTCCGAGTTATGATGTAGGCGCAGTAGATTCCGAGTTATGATGTAGGCGCAGTAGATTCCGAGTTAGATTCCGAGTTATGATGTAGGCGCAGTAGATTCCGAGTTAGATTCCGAGTTATGATGTAGGCGCAGTAGATTCCGAGTTATGATGTAGGCGCAGTAGATTCCGAGTTAGATTCCGAGTTATGATGTAGGCGCAGTAGATTCCGAGTTATGATGTAGGCGCAGTAGATTCCGAGTTAGATTCCGAGTTATGATGTATGCGCAGTAGATTCCGAGTTAGATTCCGAGTTATGATGTAGGCGCAGTAGATTCCGAGTTATGATGTAGGCGCAGTAGATTCCGAGTTATGATGTAGGCGCAGTAGATTCCGAGGTAGATTCCGAGTTATGATGTAGGCGCAGTAGATTCCGAGTTATGATGTAGGCGCAGTAGATTCGGAGTTATGATTTAGGCACAGTAGATTCCGAGTTATGATGTAGGCGCAGTAGATTCCGAGTTAGATTCCGAGTTATGATGTAGGCGCAGTAGATTCCGAGTTAGATTCCGAGTTATGATGTAGGCGCAGTAGATTCCGAGTTAGATTCCGAGTTATGATGTAGGCGCAGTAGATTCCGAGTTATGATGTAAGCGCAGTAGATTTTGAGTTATGATGTAGGCGCAGTAGATTCCGAGTTATGATGTAGGCGCAGTAGATTCCGAGTTAGATTCCGAGTTATGATGTAGGCGCAGTAGATTCCGAGTTAGATTCCGAGTTATGATGTAGGCGCAGTAGATTCCGAGTTATGATGTAGGTGCAGTAGATTCCGAGTTATGATGTAGGCGAAGTAGATTCCGAGTTAGATTCCGAGTTATGATGTAGGCGCAGTAGATTCCGAGTTATGATGTAGGCGCAGTAGATTCCGAGTTATGATGTAGGCGCAGTAGATTCCGAGTTATGATGTAGGCGCAGTAGATTCCGAGTTAGATTCCGAGTTATGATGTAGGCGCACTAGATTCCGAGTTAGATTCCGAGTTATGATGTAGGCGATATAGATTCCGAGTTAGATTTCGAGTTATGATGTAGGCGCAGTAGATTCCGAGTTATGATGTAGGCGCAGTAGATTCCGAGTTATGATGTAGGCGCAGTAGATTCCGAGTTAGATTCCGAGTTATGATGTAGGCGCAGTAGATTCCGAGTTAGATTCCGAGTTATGAGGTATGCGCAGTAGATTCCGAGTTATGATGTAGGCGCAGTAGATTCCAAGTTATGATGTAGGCGCAGTAGATTCCGAGTTATGATGTAGGCGCAGTAGATTCCGAGTTAGATTCCGAGTTATGATGTAGGCGCAGTAGATTCCGAGTTATGATGTAGGCGCAGTAGATTCCGAGTTAGATTCCAAGTTATGATGTAGGCGCAGTAGATTCCGAGTTATGATGTAGGCGCAGTAGATTCCGAGTTAGATTCCGAGTTATGATGTAGGCGCAGTAGATTCCGAGTTATGATGTAGGCGCAGTAGATTCCGAGTTATGATGTAGGCGCAGTAGATTCCGAGTTAGATTGCGAGTTATGATGTAGGCGCAGTAGATTCCGAGTTATGATGTAGGCGCAGTAGATTCCGAGTTAGATTCCGAGTTATGATGTAGGCGCAGTAGATTCCGAGTTAGATTCCGAGTTATGATGTAGGCGCAGTAGATTCCGAGTTAGATTCCGAGTTATGATGTAGGCGCAGTAGATTCCGAGTTAGATTCCGAGTTATGATGTAGGCGCAGTAGATTCCGAGTTATGATGTAGGCGCAGTAGATTCCGAGTTATGATGTAGGCGCAGTAGATTCCGAGTTAGATTCCGAGTTATGATGTAGGCGCAGTAGATTCCGAGTTATGATGTAGGCGCAGTAGATTCAGGGTTAGATTCCGAGTTATGATGTAGGCGCAGTAGATTCCGAGTTAGATTCCGAGTTATGATGTAGGCGCAGTAGATTCCGAGTTATGATGTAGGCGCAGTAGATTCCGAGTTATGATGTAGGCGCAGTAGATTCCGAGTTAGATTCCGAGTTATGATGTAGGCGCAGTAGATTCCGAGTTCGATTCCGAGTTATGATGTAGGCGCAGTAGATTCCGAGTTCGATTCCGAGTTATGATGTAGGCGCAGTAGATTCCGAGTTATGATGTAGGCGCAGTAGATTCTGAGTTAGATTCCGAGTTATGATGTAGGCGCAGTAGATTCCGAGTTCAATTCCGAGTTATGATGTAGGCGCAGTAGATTCCGAGTTAGATTCCGAGTTATGATGTAGGCGCAGTAGATTCCGAGTTATGATGTAGGCGCAGTAGATTCCGAGTTAGATTCCGAGTTATGATGTAGGCGCAGTAGATTCCGAGTTAGATTTCGAGTTATGATGTAGGCGCAGTAGATTCCGAGTTATGATGTAGGCGCAGTAGATTCCGAGTTATGATGTAGGCGCAGTAGATTCCGAGTTAGATTCCGAGTTATGATGTAGGCGCAGTAGATTCCGAGTTATGATGTAGGCGCAGTAGATTCCAAGTTATGATGTAGGCGCAGTAGATTCCGAGTTAGATTCCGAGTTATGATGTAGGCGCAGTAGATTCCGAGTTATGATGTAGGCGCAGTAGCTTCCGAGTGAGATTCCGAGTTATGATGTAGGCGCAGTAGATTCCGAGTTATGATGTAGGCGCAGTAGATTCCGAGTTAGATTCCGAGTTATGATGTAGGCACAGTAGATTCCGAATTAGATTCCGAGTTATGATGTAGGTGCATTAGATTCCGAGTTATGATGTAGGCGCAGTAGATTCCGAGTTATGATGTAGGCGCAGTAGATTCCGGGTTAGATTCCGAGTTATGATGTAGGCGCAGTAGATTCCGAGTTAGATTCCGAGTTATGATGTAGGTGCTGTAGATTCCGAGTTATGATGTAGGCGCAGTAGATTCAGAGTTATGATGTAGGCGCAGTAGATTCCGAGTTAGATTCCGAGTTATGATGTAGGCGCAGTAGATTCCGAGTTAGATTTCGAGTTATGATGTAGGCGCAGTAGATTCCGAGTTATGATGTAGGCGCAGTAGATTCTGAGTTATGATGTAGGCGCAGTAGATTCCGAGTTATGATGTAGGCGCAGTAGATTCCGAGTTATGATGTAGGTGCAGTAGATTCCGAGTTATGATGTAGGCACAGTAGATTCCGAGTTATGATGTAGGCGCAGTAGATTCCGAGTTAGATTCCGAGTTATGATGTAGGCACAGTAGATTCCGAGTTATGATGTAGGCGCAGTAGATTCCGAGTTATGATGTAGGCGCAGTAGATTCCAAGTTATGATGTAGGCGCAGTAGATTCCGAGTTAGATTCCGAGTTATGATGTAGGCGCAGTAGATTCCGAGTTATGATGTAGGCGCAGTAGCTTCCGAGTGACATTCCGAGTTATGATGTAGGCGCAGTAGATTCCGAGTTATGATGTAGGCGCAGTAGATTGCGAGTTAGATTCCGAGTTATGATGTAGGCGCAGTAGATTCCGAGTTAGATTCCGAGTTATGATGTAGGCGCAGTAGATTCCGAGTTATGATGTAGGCGCAGTAGATTCCGAGTTATGATGTAGGCGCAGTAGATTCCGGGTTAGAATCCGAGTTATGATGTAGGCGCAGTAGATTCCGAGTTAGATTCCGAGTTATGATGTAGGCGCAGTAGATTCCGAGTTAGATTCCGAGTTATGATGTAGGCGCAGTAGATTCCGAGTGAGATTCCGAGTTATGATGTAGGAGCAGTAGATTCCGAGTTAGATTCCGAGTTATGATGTAGGCGCAGTAGATTCCGAGTTAGATTCCGAGTTATGATGTAGGTGCAGTAGATTCCGAGTTATGATGTAGGCGCAGTAGATTCCGAGTTAGATTCCGAGTTATGATGTAGGCGCAGTAGATTCCGAGTTATGATGTAGGCGCAGTAGATTCCGAGTTAGATTCCGAGTTATGATGTAGGCGCAGTAGATTCCGAGTTAGATTCCGAGTTATGATGTAGGCGCAGTAGATTCCGAGTTATGATGTAGGCGCAGTAGATTCCGAGTTAGATTCCGAGTTATGATGTAGGCGCAGTAGATTCTGAGTTAGATTCCGAGTTATGATGTAGGCGCAGTAGATTCCGAGTTATGATGTAGGTGCAGTAGATTCCGAGTTAGATTCCGAGTTATGATGTAGGCGCAGTAGATTCCGAGTTAGATTCCGAGTTATGTTGTAGGCGCAGTAGATTCCGAGTTAGAATCCGAGTTATGATGTAGGCGCAGTAGATTCCGATTTATGATGTAGGCGCAGTAGATTCCGAGTTATGATGTAGGCGCAGTAGATTCCGAGTTAGATTCCGAGTTATGATGTAGGCGCAGTAGATTCCGAGTTAGATTCCGAGTTATGATGTAGGCGCAGTAGATTCCGAGTTAGATTCCGAGTTATGATGTAGGCGCAGTAGATTCCGAGTTATGATGTAGGCGCAGTAGATTCCGAGTTATGATGTAGGCGCAGTAGATTCCGGGTTAGATTCCGAGTTATGATGTAGGCGCAGTAGATTCCGAGTTATGATGTAGGCGCAGTAGATTCAGGGTTAGATTCCGAGTAATGATGTAGGCGCAGTAGATTCCGAGTTAGATTCCGAGTTATGATGTAGGCGCAGTAGATTCCGAGTTATGATGTAGGCGCAGTAGATTCCGAGTTATGATGTAGGCGCAGTAGATTCCGAGTTAGATTCCGAGTTATGATGTAGGCGCAGTAGATTCCGAGTTAGATTCCGAGTTATGATGTAGGCGCAGTAGATTCCGAGTTAGATTCCGAGTTATGATGTAGGCGCAGTAGATTCCGAGTTCGATTCCGAGTTATGATGTAGGCGCAGTAGATTCCGAGTTCGATTCCGAGTTATGATGTAGGCGCAGTAGATTCCGAGTTATGATGTAGGCGCAGTAGATTCCGAGTTAGATTCCGAGTTATGATGTAGGCGCAGTAGATTCCGAGTTCGATTCCGAGTTATGATGTAGGCGCACTAGATTCCGACTTAGATTCCGAGTTATGATGTAGGCGCAGTAGATTCCGAGTTATGATGTAGGCGCAGTAGATTCCGAGTTCGATTCCGAGTTATGATGTAGGCGCACTAGATTCCGACTTAGATTCCGAGTTATGATGTAGGCGCAGTAGATTCCGAGTTATGATGTAGGCGCAGTAGATTCCGAGTTAGATTTCGAGTTATGATGTAGGCGCAGTAGATTCCGAGTTATGATGTAGGCGCAGTAGATTCCGAGTTAGATTCCGAGTTATGATGTAGGCGCAGTAGATTCCGAGTTATGATGTAGGCGCAGTAGATTCCAAGTTATGATGAAGGCGCAGTAGATTCTGAGTTAGATTCCGAGTTATGATGTAGGCGCAGTAGATTCCGAGTTATGATGTAGGCGCAGTAGCTTCCGAGTGAGATTCCGAGTTATGATGTAGGCGCAGTAGATTCCGAGTTATGATGTAGGCGCAGTAGATTCCGAGTTAGATTCCGAGTTATGATGTAGGCACAGTAGATTCCGAATTAGATTCCGTGTTATGATGTAGGCGCAGTAGATTCCGAGTTATGATGTAGGCGCAGTAGATTCCGGGTTAGATTCCGAGTTATGATGTAGGCGCAGTAGATTCCGAGTTAGATTCCGAGTTATGATGTAGGTGCTGTAGATTCCGAGTTATGATGTAGGCGCAGTAGATTCCGAGTTATGATGTAGGCGCAGTAGATTCCGAGTTAGATTCCGAGTTATGATGTAGGCGCAGTAGATTCCGAGTTAGATTCCGAGTTATGATGTAGGCGCAGTAGATTCCGAGTTAGATTCCAAGTTATGATGTAGGCGCAGTAGATTCCGAGTTAGATTCCGAGTTATGATGTAGGCGCAGTAGATTCCGAGTTAGATTCCGAGTTATGATGTAGGCGCAGTAGATTCCGAGTTATGATGTAGGCGCAGTAGATTCCGGGTTAGATTCCGAGTTATGATGTAGGCGCAGTAGATTCCGAGTTAGATTCCGAGTTATGATGTAGGCGCAGTAGATTCCGAGTTATGATGTAGGCGCAGTAGATTCCGAGTTAGATTCCGAGTTATGATGTAGGCGCAGTAGATTCCGAGTTAGATTCCGAGTTATGATGTAGGCACAGTAGATTCCGAGTTAGATTCCAAGTTATGATGTAGGCGCAGTAGATTCCGAGTTAGATTCCGAGTTACGATGTAGGCGCAGTAGATTCCGAGTTAGATTCCGAGTTATGATGTAGGCGCAGTAGATTCCGAGTTATGATGTAGGCGCAGTAGATTCCGAGTTAGATTCCGAGTTATGATGTAGGCGCAGTAGATTCCGAGTTATGATGTAGGCGCAGTAGATTCCGAGTTATGATGTAGGCGCAGTAGATTCCGAGTTAAATTCCGAGTTATGATGTAGGCGCAGTAGATTCCGAGTTATGATGTAGGCGCAGTAGATTCCGAGTTAGATTCCGAGTTATGATGTAGGCGCAGTAGATTCCGAGTTAGATTCCGAGTTATGATGTAGGCGCAGTAGATTCCGAGTTATGATGTAGGCGCAGTAGATTCCGAGGTAGATTCTGAGTTATGATGTAGGCGCAGTAGATTCCGAGTTATGATGTAGGCGCAGTAGATTCCGAGTTAGATTCCGAGTTATGATGTAGGCGCAGTAGATTCCGAGTTAGATTCCGAGTTATGATGTAGGCGCAGTAGATTCCGAGTTAGATTCCGAGTTATGATGTAGGCGCAGTAGATTCCGAGTTATGATGTAGGCGCAGTAGATTCCGAGTTATGATGTAGGCGCAGTAGATTCCGAGTTAGATTCGGAGTTATGATGTAGGCGCAGTAGATTCCGAGTTAGATTCCGAGTTATGATGTAGGCGCAGTAGATTCCGAGTTATGATGTAGGTGCAGTAGATTTCGAGTTATGATGTAGGCGCAGTAGATTCCGAGTTAGATTCCGAGTTATGATGTAGGCGCAGTAGATTCCGAGTTATGATGTAGGCGCAGTAGATTCCGAGTTATGATGTAGGCGCAGTAGATTCCGAGTTAGATTCCGAGTTATGATGTAGGCGCACTAGATTCCGAGTTAGATTCCGAGTTATGATGTAGGCGATATAGATTCCGAGTTAGATTTCGAGTTATGATGTAGGCGCAGTAGATTCCGAGTTATGATGTAGGCGCAGTAGATTCCGAGTTATGATGTAGGCGCAGTAGATTCCGAGTTATGACGTAGGCGCAGTAGATTCCGAGTTAGATTCCGAGTTATGATGTAGGCGCAGTAGATTCCGAGTTAGATTCCGAGTTATGAGGTAGGCGCAGTAGATTCCGAGTTATGATGTAGGCGCAGTAGATTCCGAGTTATGATGTAGGCGCAGTAGATTCCGAGTTATGATGTAGGCGCAGTAGATTCCGAGTTAGATTCCGAGTTATGATGTAGGCGCAGTAGATTCCGAGTTATGATGTAGGCGCAGTAGATTCCGAGTTAGATTCCGAGTTATGATGTAGGCGCAGTAGATTCCGAGTTATGATGTAGGCGCAGTAGATTCCGAGTTAGATTCCGAGTTATGATGTAGGCGCACTAGATTCCGAGTTAGATTCCGAGTTATGATGTAGGCGCAGTAGATTCCGAGTTATTATGTAGGCGCAGTATATTCCGAGTTATGATGTAGGCGCAGTAGATTCCGAGTTATGATGTAGGCGCAGTAGATTCCGAGTTAGATTCCGAGTTATGATGTAGGCGCAGTAGATTCCGAGTTAGATTCCGAGTTATGATGTAGGCGCAGTAGATTCCGAGTTAGAATCCGAGTTATGATGTAGGCGCAGTAGATTCCGAGTTATGATGTAGGCGCAGTAGATTCCGAGTTATGATGTAGGCGCAGTAGATTCCGAGTTAGATTCCGAGTAATGATGTAGGCGCAGTAGATTCCGAGTTATGATGTAGGCGCAGTAGATTCCGAGTTAGATTCCAAGTTATGATGTAGGCGCAGTAGATTCCGAGTTATGATGTAGGCGCAGTAGATTCCGAGTTAGATTCCGAGTTATGATGTAGGCGCAGTAGATTCCGAGTTAGATTCCGAGTTATGATGTAGGCACAGTAGATTCCGAGTTATGATGTAGGCGCAATAGATTCCGAGTTACGATGTAGGCGCAGTAGATTCCGAGTTAGATTCCGAGTTATGATGTAGGCGCAGTAGATTCCGAGTTAGATTCCGAGTTATGATGTAGGCGCAGTAGATTCCGAGTTAGATTCCGAGTTATGATGTAGGCGCAGTAGATTCCGAGTTATGATGTAGGCGCAGTAGATTCCGAGTTATGATGTAGGCGCAGTAGATTCCGAGTTAGATTCCGAGTTATGATGTAGGCGCAGTAGATTCCGAGTTATGATGTAGGCGCAGTAGATTCCGAGTTATGATGTAGGCGCAGTAGATTCCGAGTTAGATTCCGAGTTATGATGTAGGCGCAGTAGATTCCGAGTTAGATTCCGAGATATGATGTAGGCGCAGTTGATTCTGAGTTAGATTCCGAGTTATGATGTAGGCGCAGTAGATTCCGAGTTATGATGTAGGCGCAGTAGATTCCGAGTTATGATGTAGGCGCAGTAGATTCCGAGTTATGATGTAGGCGCAGTAGATACCGAGTTATGATGTAGGCGCAGTAGATTGCGAGTTATGATGTAGGCGCAGTAGATTCCGAGTTATGATGTAGACGCAGTAGATTCCGAGTTAGATTCCGAGTTATGATGTAGGCGCAGTAGATTCCGAGTTATGATGTAGGCGCAGTAGATTCCGAGTTAGATTCCGAGTTATGATGTAGGCGCAGTAGATTCCGAGTTAGATTCCGAGTTATGATGTAGGCGCAGTAGATTCCGAGTTAGATTCCGAGTTATGATGTAGGCGCAGTAGATTCCGAATTATGATGTAGGCGCAGTAGATTCCGAGTTAGATTTCGAGTTATGATGTAGGCACAGTAGATTCCGAGTTATGATGTAGGCGCAGTAGATTCCGAGTTATGATGTAGGCGCAGTAGATTCCGAGTTAGATTCCGAGTTATGATGTAGGCGCAGTAGATTCCGAGTTAGATTCCGAGTTATGATGTAGGCGCAGTAGATTCCGAGTTATGATGTAGGCGCAGTAGATTCCGAGTTAGATTCCGAGTTATGATGTAGGCGCAGTAGATTCCGAGTTAGATTCCGAGTTATGATGTAGGCGCAGTAGATTCCGAGTTAGATTCCGAGTTATGATGTAGGCGCAGTAGATTCCGAGTTATGATGTAGGCGCAGTAGATTCCGAGTTAGATTCCGAGTTATGATGTAGGCGCAGTAGATTCCGAGTTAGATTCCGAGTTATGATGTAGGCGCAGTAGATTCCGAGTTATGATATAGGCGCAGTAGATTCCGAGTTATGATATAGGCGCAGTAGATTCCGAGGTAGATTCCGAGTTATGATGTAGGCGCAGTAGATTCCGAGTTATGATGTAGGCGCAGTAGATTCCGAGTTAGATTCCGAGTTATGATGTAGGCGCAGTAGATTCCGAGTTATGATGTAGGCGCAGTAGATTCCAAGTTATGATGTAGGCGCAGTAGATTCCGAGTTATGATGTAGGCGCAGTAGATTCCGAGTTAGATTCTGAGTTATGATGTAGGCGCAGTAGATTCCGAGTTATGATGTAGGCGCAGTAGATTCCGAGTTAGATTCCGAGTTATGATGTAGGCGCAGTAGATTCCGAGTTATGATGTAGGCGCAGTAGATTCCGAGTTATTATGTAGGCGCAGTAGATTCCGAGTTATGATGTAGGCGCAGTAGATTCCGAGTTAGATTTCGAATTATGATGTAGGCGCAGTAGATTCCGAGTTAGATTCCGAGTTATGATGTAGGCGCACTAGATTCCGAGTTAGATTCCGAGTTATGATGTAGGCGCAGTAGATTCCGAGTTAGATTCCGAGTTATGATGTAGGCGCAGTAGATTCCGAGTTAGATTCCGAGATATGATGTAGGCGCAGTGGATTCTGAGTTAGATTCCGAGTTATGATGTAGGCGCAGTAGATTCCGAGTTATGATGTAGGCGCAGTAGATTCAGAGTTATGATGTAGGCGCAGTAGATTCCGAGTTATGATGTAGGCGCAGTAGATACCGAGTTATGATGTAGGCGCAGTAGATTGCGAGTTATGATGTAGGCGCAGTAGATTCCGAGTTATGATGTAGACGCAGTAGATTCCGAGTTAGATTCCGAGTTATGATGTAGGCGCAGTAGATTCCGAGTTATGATGTAGGCGCAGTAGATTCCGAGTTAGATTCCGAGTTATGATGTAGGCGCAGTAGATTCCGAGTTAGATTCCGAGTTATGATGTAGGCGCAGTAGATTCCGAGTTAGATTCCGAGTTATGATGTAGGCGCAGTAGATTCCGAATTATGATGTAGGCGCAGTAGATTCCGAGTTAGATTTCGAGTTATGATGTAGGCGCAGTAGATTCCGAGTTATGATGTAGGTGCAGTAGATTCCGAGTTATGATGTAGGCGCAGTAGATTCCGAGTTAGATTCCGAGTTATGATGTAGGTGCAGTAGATTCCGAGTTGGATTCCGAGTTATGATGTAGGCGCAGTAGATTCCGAGTTATGATGTAGGCGCAGTAGATTCCGAGTAATGATGTAGGCGCAGTAGATTCCGAGTTAGATTCCGAGTTATGATGTAGGCGCAGTAGATTCCGAGTAAGATTCCGAGTTATGATGTAGGCGCAGTAGATTCCGAGTTAGATTCCGAGTTATGATGTAGGCGCAGTAGATTCCGAGTTATGATGTAGGCGCAGTAGATTCCGAGTTATGATGTAGGCGCAGTAGATTCCGAGTTAGATTCCGAGTTATGATGTAGGCGCAGTAGATTCCGAGTTAGATTCCGAGTTATGATGTAGGCGCAGTAGATTCCGAGTTATGATGTAGGCGCAGTAGATTCCGAGTTATGATGTAGGCGCAGTAGATTCCGAGGTAGATTCCGAGTTATGATGTAGGCGCAGTAGATTCCGAGTTATGATGTAGGCGCAGTAGATTCCGAGTTATGATGTAGGCGCAGTAGATTCCGAGTTAGATTCCGAGTTATGATGTAGGTGCAGTAGATTCCGAGTTGGATTCCGAGTTATGATGTAGGCGCAGTAGATTCCGAGTTATGATGTAGGCGCAGTAGATTCCGAGTTATGATGTAGGCGCAGTAGATTCCGAGTTAGATTCCGAGTTATGATGTAGGCGCAGTAGATTCCGAGTAAGATTCCGAGTTATGATGTAGGCGCAGTAGATTCCGAGTTAGATTCCGAGTTATGATGTAGGCGCAGTAGATTCCGAGTTATGATGTAGGCGCAGTAGATTCCGAGTTATGATGTAGGCGCAGTAGATTCCGAGTTTGATTCCGAGTTATGATGTAGGCGCAGTAGATTCCGAGTTAGATTCCGAGTTATGATGTAGGCACAGTAGATTCCGAGTTATGATGTAGGCGCAGTAGATTCCGAGTTATGATGTAGGCGCAGTAGATTCCGAGGTAGATTCCGAGTTATGATGTAGGCGCAGTAGATTCCGAGTTATGATGTAGGCGCAGTAGATTCCGAGTTATGATGTAGGCGCAGTAGATTCCGAGTTAGATTCCGAGTTATGATGTAGGCGCAGTAGATTCCGAGTTATGATGTAGGCGCAGTAGATTCCAAGTTATGATGTAGGCGCAGTTGATTCCAAGTTATGATGTAGGCGCAGTAGATTCCGAGTTATTATGTAGGCGCAGTAGATTCCGAGTTAGATTCCGAGTTATGATGTAGGCGCAGTAGATTCCGAGTTATGATGTAGGCGCAGTAGATTCCGAGTTATGATGTAGGCGCAGTAGATTCCGAGTTAGATTCCGAGTTATGATGTAGGCGCAGTAGATTCCGAGTTATGATGTAGGCGCAGTAGATTCCGAGTTAGATTCCGAGTTATGATGTAGGCGCAGTAGATTCCGAGTTATGATGTAGGCGCAGTAGATTCCGAGTTAGATTCCGAGTTATGATGTAGGCGCAGTAGATTCCGAGTTAGATTCCGAGTTATGATGTAGGCGCAGTAGATTCCGAGTTATGATGTAGGCGCAGTAGATTCCGAGTTATGATGTAGGCGCAGTAGATTCCGAGTTAGATTCCGAGTTATGATGTAGGCGCAGTAGATTCCGAGTTATAATGTAGGCGCAGTAGATTCCGAATTAGATTCCGAGTTATGATGTAGGCGCAGTAGATTCCGAGTTATGATGTAGGCGCAGTAGATTCCGAGTTAGATTCCGAGTTATGATGTAGGCGCAGTAGATTCCGAGTTAGATTCCGAGTTATGATGTAGGCGCAGTAGATTCCGAGTTATGATGTAGGCGCAGTAGATTCCGAGTTAGATTTCGAGTTATGATGTAGGCGCAGTAGATTCCGAGTTATGATGTAGGCGCAGTAGATTCCGAGTTAGATTCCGAGTTATGATGTAGGCGCAGTAGATTCCGAGTTAGATTCCGAGTTATGAGGTAGGCGCAGTAGATTCCGAGTTATGATGTAGGCGCAGTAGATTCCGAGTTATTATGTAGTTTCAGTAGATTCCGAGTTAGATTCCGAGTTATGATGTAGGCGCAGTAGATTCCGAGTTATGATGTAGGCGCAGTAGATTCCGAGTTATGATGTAGGCGCAGTAGATTCCGAGTTAGATTCCGAGTTATGATGTAGGCGCAGTAGATTCCGAGTTATGATGTAGGCGCAGTAGATTCCGAGTTAGATTCCGAGTTATGATGTAGGCGCAGTAGATTCCGAGTTAGATTCCGAGTTATGATGTAGGCGCAGAAGATTCCGAGTTATGATGTAGGCACAGTAGATTCCGAGTTAGATTCCGAGTTATGATGTAGGCGCAGTAGATTCCGAGTTAGATTCCGAGTTATGAGGTAGGCGCAGTAGATTCCGAGTTATGATGTAGGCGCAGTAGATTCCAAGTTATGATGTAGGCGCAGTAGATTCCGAGTTATTATGTAGGCGCAGTAGATTCCGAGTTAGATTCCGAGTTATGATGTAGGCGCAGTAGATTCCGAGTTATGATGTAGGCGCAGTAGATTCCGAGTTATGATGTAGGCGCAGTAGATTCCGAGTTAGATTCCGAGTTATGATGTAGGCGTAGTAGATTCCGAGTTATGATGTAGGCGCAGTAGATTCCGAGTTATGATGTAGGCACAGTAGATTCCGAGTTAGATTCCGAGTTATGATGTAGGCGCAGTGGATTCTGAGTTAGATTCCGAGTTATGATGTAGGCGCAGTAGATTCCGAGTTATGATGTAGGCGCAGTAGATTGCGAGTTATGATGTAGGCGCAGTAGATTGCGAGTTATGATGTAGGCGCAGTAGATTCCGAGTTATGATGTAGACACAGTAGATTCCGAGTTATGATGTAGGCGCAGTAGATTCCGAGTTATGATGTAGGCGCAGTAGATTCCGAGTTATGATGTAGGCGCAGTAGATTCCGAGTTAGATTCCGAGTTATGATGTAGGCGCAGTAGATTCCGAGTTAGATTCCGAGTTATGATGTAGGCGCAGTAGATTCCGAGTTAGATTCCGAGTTATGATGTAGGCGCAGTAGATTCCGAGTTATGATGTAGGCGCAGTAGATTCCGAGTTAGATTCCGAGTTATGATGTAGGCGCAGTAGATTCCGAGTTATGATGTAGGCGCAGTAGATTCCGAGTTATGATGTAGGCGCAGTAGATTCCGAGGTAGATTCCGAATTATGATGTAGGCGCAGTTGATTCCGAGTTAGATTCCGAGTTATTATGTAGGTGCACTAGATTCCGAGTTAGATTCCGAGTTATGATGTAGGCGCAGTAGATTCCGAGTTATGATGTAGGCGCAGTAGATTCCGAGTTAGATTCCGAGTTATGATGTAGGCGCAGTATATTCCGAGTTAGATTCCGAGATATGATGTAGGCGCAGTGGATTCTGAGTTAGATTCCGAGTTATGATGTAGGCGCAGTAGATTCCGAGTTATGATGTAGGCGCAGTAGATTCCGAGTTATGATGTACACGCAGTAGATTCCGAGTTATGATGTAGGCGCAGTAGATTCCGAGTTATGATGTAGGCGCAGTAGATTCCGAGTTATGATGTAGGCGCAGTAGATTCCGAGTAAGATTCTGAGTTATGATGTAGGCGCAGTAGATTCCGAGTTAGATTCCGAGTTATGATGTAGGCGCAGTAGATTCCGAGTTATGATGTAGGCGCAGTAGATTCCGAGTTATGATGTAGGCGCAGTAGATTCCGAGTTAGATTCCGAGTTATGATGTAGGCGCAGTAGATTCCGAGTTAGATTCCGAGTTCTGATGTAGGCGCAGTAGATTCCGAGTTATGATGTAGGCGCAGTAGATTCCGAGTTAGATTCCGAGTTATGATGTAGGCGCAGTAGATTCCGAGTTAGATTCCGAGTTATGAGGTAGGCGCAGTAGATTCCGAGTTATGATGTAGGCGCAGTAGATTCCGAGTTATTATGTAGGCGCAGTAGATTCCGAGTTAGATTCCGAGTTATGATGTAGGCGCAGTAGATTCCGAGTTATGATGTAGGCGCAGTAGATTCCGAGTTATGATGTAGGCGCAGTAGATTCCGAGTTAGATTCCGAGTTATGATGTAGGCGCAGTAGATTCCGAGTTATGAAGTAGGCGCAGTAGATTCCGAGTTAGATTTCGATTTATGATGTAGGCGCAGTAGATTCCGAGTTAGATTCCGAGATATGATGTAGGCGCAGTGGATTCTGAGTTAGATTCCGAGTTATGATGTAGGCGCAGTAGATTGCGAGTTATGAGGTAGGCGCAGTAGATTGCGAGTTATGATGTAGGCGCAGTAGATTGCGAGTTATGATGTAGGCGCAGTAGATTCCGAGTTATGATGTAGACACAGTAGATTCCGAGTTATGATGTAGGCGCAGTAGATTCCGAGTTATGATGTAGGCGCAGTAGATTCCGAGTTATGATGTAGGCGCAGTAGATTCCGAGTTAGATTCCGAGTTATGATGTAGGCGCAGAAGATTCCGAGTTAGATTCCGAGTTATGATGTAGGCGCAGTAGATTCCGAGTTATGATGTAGGCGCAGTAGATTCCGAGTTATGATGTAGGCGCAGTAGATTCCGAGTTAGATTCCGAGTTATGATGTAGGCGCAGTAGATTCCGAGTTATGATGTAGGCGCAGTAGATTCCGAGTTAGATTCCGAGTTATGATGTAGGCGCAGTAGATTCCGAGTTAGATTCCGAGTTATGATGTAGGCGCAGAAGATTCCGAGTTATGATGTAGGCACAGTAGATTCCGAGTTAGATTCCGAGTTATGATGTAGGCGCAGTAGATTCCGAGTTAGATTCCGAGTTATGAGGTAGGCGCAGTAGATTCCGAGTTAGATTCCGAGTTCTGATGTAGGCGCAGTAGATTCCGAGTTATGATGTAGGCGCAGTAGATTCCGAGTTAGATTCCGAGTTATGATGTAGGCGCAGTAGATTCCGAGTTAGATTCCGAGTTATGATGTAGGCGCAGAAGATTCCGAGTTATGATGTAGGCACAGTAGATTCCGAGTTAGATTCCGAGTTATGATGTAGGCGCAGTAGATTCCGAGTTAGATTCCGAGTTATGATGTAGGCGCAGTAGATTCCGAGTTAGATTCCGAGTTCTGATGTAGGCGCAGTAGATTCCGAGTTATGATGTAGGCGCAGTAGATTCCGAGTTAGATTCCGAGTTATGATGTAGGCGCAGTAGATTCCGAGTTAGATTCCGAGTTATGATGTAGGCGCAGTAGATTCCGAGTTATGATGTAGGCGCAGTAGATTCCGAGGTAGATTCCGAATTATGATGTAGGCGCAGTTGATTCCGAGTTAGATTCTGAGTTATGATGTAGGTGCACTAGATTCCGAGTTAGATTCCGAGTTATGATGTAGGCGCAGTAGATTCCGAGTTATGATGTAGGCGCAGTAGATTCCGAGTTATGATGTACACGCAGTAGATTCCGAGTTATGATGTAGGCGCAGTAGATTCCGAGTTATGATGTAGGCGCAGTAGATTCCGAGTAAGATTCCGAGTTATGATGTAGGCGCAGTAGATTCCGAGTTAGATTCCGAGTTATGATGTAGGCGCAGTAGATTCCGAGTAAGATTCCGAGTTATGATGTAGGCGCAGTAGATTCCGAGTTATGATGTAGGCGCAGTAGATTCCGAGTTAGATTCCGAGTTATGATGTAGGCGCAGTATATTCCGAGTTAGATTCCGAGATATGATGTAGGCGCAGTGGATTCTGAGTTAGATTCCGAGTTATGATGTAGGCGCAGTAGATTCCGAGTTATGATGTAGGCGCAGTAGATTCCGAGTTATGATGTACACGCAGTAGATTCCGAGTTATGATGTAGGCGCAGTAGATTCCGAGTTATGATGTAGGCGCAGTAGATTCCGAGTTATGATGTAGGCGCAGTAGATTCCGAGTAAGATTCCGAGTTATGATGTAGGCGCAGTAGATTCCGAGTTAGATTCCGAGTTATGATGTAGGCGCAGTAGATTCCGAGTTAGATTCCGAGTTATGATGTAGGCGCAGTAGATTCCGAGTTATGATGTAGGCGCAGTAGATTCCGAGTTAGATTCCGAGTTATGATGTAGGCGCAGTAGATTCCGAGTTAGATTCCGAGTTATGATGTAGGCGCAGTAGATTCCGAGTTATGATGTAGGTGCAGTAGATTCCGAGTTATGATGTAGGCGCAGTAGCTTCCGAGGTAGATTCCGAGTTATGATGTAGGCGCAGTAGATTCCGAGTTATGATGTAGGCGCAGTAGATTCCGAGTTATGATGTAGGCGCAGTAGATTCCAAGTTATGATGTAGGCGCAGTAGATTCCGAGTTATGATGTAGGCGCAGTAGATTCCGAGTTAGATTCCGAGTTATGATGTAGGCGCAGTAGATTCCGAGTTAGATTCCGAGTTATGATGTAGGCACAGTAGATTCCCAGTTATGATGTAGGCGCAATAGATTCCGAGTTATGATGTAGGCGCAGTAGATTCCGAGTTAGATTCCGAGTTATGATGTAGGCGCAGTAGATTCCGAGTTATGATGTAGGCGCAGTAGATTCCGAGTTAGATTCCGAGTTATGATGTAGGCGCAGTAGATTCCGAGTTATGATGTAGGCGCAGTAGATTCCGAGTTAGATTCCGAGTTATGATGTAGGCGCAGTAGATTCCGAGTTAGATTCCGAGTTATGATGTAGGCGCAGAAGATTCCGAGTTATGATGTAGGCACAGTAGATTCCGAGTTAGATTCCGAGTTATGATGTAGGCGCAGTAGATTCCGAGTTAGATTCCGAGTTATGAGGTAGGCGCAGTAGATTCCGAGTTAGATTCCGAGTTCTGATGTAGGCGCAGTAGATTCCGAGTTATGATGTAGGCGCAGTAGATTCCGAGTTAGATTCCGAGTTATGATGTAGGCGCAGTAGATTCCGAGTTAGATTCCGAGTTATGATGTAGGCGCAGAAGATTCCGAGTTATGATGTAGGCACAGTAGATTCCGAGTTAGATTCCGAGTTATGATGTAGGCGCAGTAGATTCCGAGTTAGATTCCGAGTTATGATGTAGGCGCAGTAGATTCCGAGTTAGATTCCGAGTTCTGATGTAGGCGCAGTAGATTCCGAGTTATGATGTAGGCGCAGTAGATTCCGAGTTAGATTCCGAGTTATGATGTAGGCGCAGTAGATTCCGAGTTAGATTCCGAGTTATGATGTAGGCGCAGTAGATTCCGAGTTATGATGTAGGCGCAGTAGATTCCGAGGTAGATTCCGAATTATGATGTAGGCGCAGTTGATTCCGAGTTAGATTCCGAGTTATGATGTAGGTGCACTAGATTCCGAGTTAGATTCCGAGTTATGATGTAGGCGCAGTAGATTCCGAGTTATGATGTAGGCGCAGTAGATTCCGAGTTATGATGTACACGCAGTAGATTCCGAGTTATGATGTAGGCGCAGTAGATTCCGAGTTATGATGTAGGCGCAGTAGATTCCGAGTTATGATGTAGGCGCAGTAGATTCCGAGTAAGATTCCGAGTTATGATGTAGGCGCAGTAGATTCCGAGTTAGATTCCGAGTTATGATGTAGGCGCAGTAGGTTCCGAGTAAGATTCCGAGTTATGATGTAGGCGCAGTAGATTCCGAGTTATGATGTAGGCGCAGTAGATTCCGAGTTAGATTCCGAGTTATGATGTAGGCGCAGTATATTCCGAGTTAGATTCCGAGATATGATGTAGGCGCAGTGGATTCTGAGTTAGATTCCGAGTTATGATGTAGGCGCAGTAGATTCCGAGTTATGATGTAGGCGCAGTAGATTCCGAGTTATGATGTACACGCAGTAGATTCCGAGTTATGATGTAGGCGCAGTAGATTCCGAGTTATGATGTAGGCGCAGTAGATTCCGAGTTATGATGTAGGCGCAGTAGATTCCGAGTAAGATTCCGAGTTATGATGTAGGCGCAGTAGATTCCGAGTTAGATTCCGAGTTATGATGTAGGCGCAGTAGATTCCGAGTTAGATTCCGAGTTATGATGTAGGCGCAGTAGATTCCGAGTTATGATGTAGGCGCAGTAGATTCCGAGTTAGATTCCGAGTTATGATGTAGGCGCAGTAGATTCCGAGTTAGATTCCGAGTTATGATGTAGGCGCAGTAGATTCCGAGTTATGATGTAGGTGCAGTAGATTCCGAGTTATGATGTAGGCGCAGTAGCTTCCGAGGTAGATTCCGAGTTATGATGTAGGCGCAGTAGATTCCGAGTTATGATGTAGGCGCAGTAGATTCCGAGTTATGATGTAGGCGCAGTAGATTCCAAGTTATGATGTAGGCGCAGTAGATTCCGAGTTATGATGTAGGCGCAGTAGATTCCGAGTTAGATTCCGAGTTATGATGTAGGCGCAGTAGATTCCGAGTTAGATTCCGAGTTATGATGTAGGCACAGTAGATTCCCAGTTATGATGTAGGCGCAATAGATTCCGAGTTATGATGTAGGCGCAGTAGATTCCGAGTTAGATTCCGAGTTATGATGTAGGCGCAGTAGATTCCGAGTTATGATGTAGGCGATATAGATTCCGAGTTAGATTTCGAGTTATGATGTAGGCGCAGTAGATTCTGAGTTAGATTCCGAGTTATGATGTAGGCGCAGTAGATTCCGAGTTAGATTCCGAGTTGTGATGTAGGCGCAGTAGATTCTGAGTTATGATGTAGGCGCAGAAGGTTGCGAGTTATGATGTAGGCGCAGTAGATTCCGAGTTATGATGTAGGCGCAGTAGATTCCGAGTTATGATGTAGGCGCAGAAGATTCCGAGTTAGATTCCGAGTTATGATGTAGGCGCAGTAGATTCCGAGTTATGATGTAGGCGCAGTAGATTCCGAGTTAGATTCCGAGTTATGATGTAGGCACAGTAGATTCCGAGTTATGATGTAGGCGCAGTAGATTCCGAGTTATGATGTAGGCGCAGTAGATTCCGAGGTAGATTCCGAGTTATGATGTAGGCGCAGTAGATTCCGAGTTATGATGTAGGCGCAGTAGATTCCGAGTTATGATGTAGGCGCAGTAGATTCCGAGTTATGATGTAGGCGCAGTAGATTCCGAGTTAGATTCCGAGTTATGATGTAGGTGCAGTAGATTCCGAGTTATGATGTAGGCGCAGTGATTCCGAGTTATGATGTAGGCGCAGTAGATTCCGAGTTAGATTCCGAGTTATGATGTAGGCGCAGTAGATTCCGAGTTATGATGTAGGCGCAGTAGATTCCGAGTTAGATTCCGAGTTATGATGTAGGCGCAGTAGATTCCGAGTTAGAATCCGAGTTATGATGTAGGCGCAGTAGATTCCGAGTTATGATGTAGGCGCAGTAGATTCCGAGTTATGATGTAGGCGCAGTAGATTCCGAGTTAGATTCCGAGTTATGATGTAGGCGCAGTAGATTCCGAGTTATGATGTAGGTGCAGTAGATTCCGAGTTAGATTCCGAGTTATGATGTAGGCGCAGTAGATTCCGAGTTAGATTCCGAGTTATGATGTAGGCGCAGTAGATTCCGAGTTATGATGTAGGCGCAGTAGATTCCGACTTAGATTTCGAGTTATGATGTAGGCGCAGTAGATTCCGAGTTATGATGTAGGCGCAGTAGATTCCGAGTTAGATTCCGAGTTATGATGTAGGCGCAGAAGATTCCGAGTTAGATTCCGAGTTATGAGGTAGGCGCAGTAGATTCCGAGTTATGATGTAGGCGCAGTAGATTCCGAGTTAGATTCCGAGTTATGATGTAGGCGCAGTAGATTCCAAGTTAGATTCCGAGATATGATGTAGGCGCAGTAGATTCTGAGTTAGATTCCGAGTTATGATGTAGGCGCAGTAGATTGCGAGTTATGATGTAGGCGCAGTAGTTTGCGAGTTATGATGTAGGCGCAGTAGATTCCGAGTTATGATGTAGGCGCAGTAGATTGCGAGTTATGATGTAGGCGCAGTAGATTGCGAGTTATGATGTAGGCGCAGTAGATTCCGAGTTATGATGTAGACACAGTAGATTCCGAGATATGATGTAGGCGCAGTAGATTCCGAGTTATGATGTAGGCGCAGTAGATTCCGAGTTATGATGTAGGCGCAGTAGATTCCGAGTTAGATTCCGAGTTATGATGTAGGCGCAGTAGATTCCGAGTTAGATTCCGAGTTATGATGTAGGCGCAGTAGATTCCGAGTTAGATTCCGAGTTATGATGTAGGCGCAGTAGATTCCGAGTTATGATGTAGGCGCAGTAGATTCCGAGTTATGATGTAGGCGCAGTAGATTCCGAGTTAGATTCCGAGTTATGATGTAGGCGCAGTAGATTCCGAGTTATGATGTAGGCGCAGTAGATTCCGAGTTATGATGTAGGCGCAGTAGATTCCGAGGTAGATTCCGAATTATGATGTAGGCGCAGTTGATTCCGAGTTAGATTCCGAGTTATGATGTAGGTGCACTAGATTCCGAGTTAGATTCCGAGTTATGATGTAGGCGCAGTAGATTCCGAGTTATGATGTAGGCGCAGTAGATTCCGAGTTAGATTCCGAGTTATGATGTAGGCGCAGTATATTCCGAGTTAGATTCCGAGATATGATGTAGGCGCAGTGGATTCTGAGTTAGATTCCGAGTTATGATGTAGGCGCAGTAGATTCCGAGTTATGATGTAGGCGCAGTAGATTCCGAGTTATGATGTACACGCAGTAGATTCCGAGTTATGATGTAGGCGCAGTAGATTCCGAGTTATGATGTAGGCGCAGTAGATTCCGAGTTATGATGTAGGCGCAGTAGATTCCGAGTTAGATTCCGAGTTATGATGTAGGCGCAGTAGATTCCGAGTTAGATTCCGAGTTATGATGTAGGCGCAGTAGATTCCGAGTTAGATTCCGAGTTATGATGTAGGCGCAGTAGATTCCGAGTTATGATGTAGGCGCAGTAGATTCCGAGTTAGATTCCGAGTTATGATGTAGGCGCAGTAGATTCCGAGTTAGATTCCGAGTTATGATGTAGGCGCAGTAGATTCCGAGTTATGATGTAGGTGCAGTAGATTCCGAGTTATGATGTAGGCGCAGTAGATTCCGAGGTAGATTCCGAGTTATGATGTAGGCGCAGTAGATTCCGAGTTATGATGTAGGCGCAGTAGATTCCGAGTTATGATGTAGGCGCAGTGGATTCCGAGTTATGATGTAGGCGCAGTAGATTCCAAGTTATGATGTAGGCGCAGTAGATTCCGAGTTATGATGTAGGCGCAGTAGATTCCGAGTTAGATTCCGAGTTATGATGTAGGCGCAGTAGATTCCGAGTTAGATTCCGAGTTATGATGTAGGCGCAGTAGATTCCGAGTTAGATTCCGAGTTATGATGTAGGCACAGTAGATTCCCAGTTATGATGTAGGCGCAATAGATTCCGAGTTATGATGTAGGCGCAGTAGATTCCGAGTAAGATTCCGAGTTATGATGTAGGCGCAGTAGATTCCGAGTTATGATGTAGGCGCAGTAGATTCCGAGTTAGATTCCGAGTTATGATGTAGGCGCAGTATATTCCGAGTTAGATTCCGAGATATGATGTAGGCGCAGTGGATTCTGAGTTAGATTCCGAGTTATGATGTAGGCGCAGTAGATTCCGAGTTATGATGTAGGCGCAGTAGATTCCGAGTTATGATGTACACGCAGTAGATTCCGAGTTATGATGTAGGCGCAGTAGATTCCGAGTTATGATGTAGGCGCAGTAGATTCCGAGTTATGATGTAGGCGCAGTAGATTCCGAGTAAGATTCCGAGTTATGATGTAGGCGCAGTAGATTCCGAGTTAGATTCCGAGTTATGATGTAGGCGCAGTAGATTCCGAGTTAGATTCCGAGTTATGATGTAGGCGCAGTAGATTCCGAGTTATGATGTAGGCGCAGTAGATTCCGAGTTAGATTCCGAGTTATGATGTAGGCGCAGTAGATTCCGAGTTAGATTCCGAGTTATGATGTAGGCGCAGTAGATTCCGAGTTATGATGTAGGTGCAGTAGATTCCGAGTTATGATGTAGGCGCAGTAGCTTCCGAGGTAGATTCCGAGTTATGATGTAGGCGCAGTAGATTCCGAGTTATGATGTAGGCGCAGTAGATTCCGAGTTATGATGTAGGCGCAGTAGATTCCAAGTTATGATGTAGGCGCAGTAGATTCCGAGTTATGATGTAGGCGCAGTAGATTCCGAGTTAGATTCCGAGTTATGATGTAGGCGCAGTAGATTCCGAGTTAGATTCCGAGTTATGATGTAGGCACAGTAGATTCCCAGTTATGATGTAGGCGCAATAGATTCCGAGTTATGATGTAGGCGCAGTAGATTCCGAGTTAGATTCCGAGTTATGATGTAGGCGCAGTAGATTCCGAGTTATGATGTAGGCGATATAGATTCCGAGTTAGATTTCGAGTTATGATGTAGGCGCAGTAGATTCTGAGTTAGATTCCGAGTTATGATGTAGGCGCAGTAGATTCCGAGTTAGATTCCGAGTTGTGATGTAGGCGCAGTAGATTCTGAGTTATGATGTAGGCGCAGAAGGTTGCGAGTTATGATGTAGGCGCAGTAGATTCCGAGTTATGATGTAGGCGCAGTAGATTCCGAGTTATGATGTAGGCGCAGAAGATTCCGAGTTAGATTCCGAGTTATGATGTAGGCGCAGTAGATTCCGAGTTATGATGTAGGCGCAGTAGATTCCGAGTTAGATTCCGAGTTATGATGTAGGCACAGTAGATTCCGAGTTATGATGTAGGCGCAGTAGATTCCGAGTTATGATGTAGGCGCAGTAGATTCCGAGTTAGATTCCGAGTTATGATGTAGGCGCAGTAGATTCCGAGTTATGATGTAGGCGCAGTAGATTCCGAGTTAGATTCCGAGTTATGATGTAGGCGCAGTAGATTCCGAGTTAGAATCCGAGTTATGATGTAGGCGCAGTAGATTCCGAGTTATGATGTAGGCGCAGTAGATTCCGAGTTATGATGTAGGCGCAGTAGATTCCGAGTTAGATTCCGAGTTATGATGTAGGCGCAGTAGATTCCGAGTTATGATGTAGGTGCAGTAGATTCCGAGTTAGATTCCGAGTTATGATGTAGGCGCAGTAGATTCCGAGTTAGATTCCGAGTTATGATGTAGGCGCAGTAGATTCCGAGTTATGATGTAGGCGCAGTAGATTCCGACTTAGATTTCGAGTTATGATGTAGGCGCAGTAGATTCCGAGTTATGATGTAGGCGCAGTAGATTCCGAGTTAGATTCCGAGTTATGATGTAGGCGCAGAAGATTCCGAGTTAGATTCCGAGTTATGAGGTAGGCGCAGTAGATTCCGAGTTATGATGTAGGCGCAGTAGATTCCGAGTTAGATTCCGAGTTATGATGTAGGCGCAGTAGATTCCAAGTTAGATTCCGAGATATGATGTAGGCGCAGTAGATTCTGAGTTAGATTCCGAGTTATGATGTAGGCGCAGTAGATTGCGAGTTATGATGTAGGCGCAGTAGTTTGCGAGTTATGATGTAGGCGCAGTAGATTCCGAGTTATGATGTAGGCGCAGTAGATTGCGAGTTATGATGTAGGCGCAGTAGATTGCGAGTTATGATGTAGGCGCAGTAGATTCCGAGTTATGATGTAGACACAGTAGATTCCGAGATATGATGTAGGCGCAGTAGATTCCGAGTTATGATGTAGGCGCAGTAGATTCCGAGTTATGATGTAGGCGCAGTAGATTCCGAGTTAGATTCCGAGTTATGATGTAGGCGCAGTAGATTCCGAGTTAGATTCCGAGTTATGATGTAGGCGCAGTAGATTCCGAGTTAGATTCCGAGTTATGATGTAGGCGCAGTAGATTCCGAGTTATGATGTAGGCGCAGTAGATTCCGAGTTATGATGTAGGCGCAGTAGATTCCGAGTTAGATTCCGAGTTATGATGTAGGTGCAGTAGATTCCGAGTTATGATGTAGGCGCAGTAGATTCCGAGTTATGATGTAGGCGCAGTAGATTCCGAGGTAGATTCCGAATTATGATGTAGGCGCAGTTGATTCCGAGTTAGATTCCGAGTTATGATGTAGGTGCACTAGATTCCGAGTTAGATTCCGAGTTATGATGTAGGCGCAGTAGATTCCGAGTTATGATGTAGGCGCAGTAGATTCCGAGTTAGATTCCGAGTTATGATGTAGGCGCAGTATATTCCGAGTTAGATTCCGAGATATGATGTAGGCGCAGTGGATTCTGAGTTAGATTCCGAGTTATGATGTAGGCGCAGTAGATTCCGAGTTATGATGTAGGCGCAGTAGATTCCGAGTTATGATGTACACGCAGTAGATTCCGAGTTATGATGTAGGCGCAGTAGATTCCGAGTTATGATGTAGGCGCAGTAGATTCCGAGTTATGATGTAGGCGCAGTAGATTCCGAGTTAGATTCCGAGTTATGATGTAGGCGCAGTAGATTCCGAGTTAGATTCCGAGTTATGATGTAGGCGCAGTAGATTCCGAGTTAGATTCCGAGTTATGATGTAGGCGCAGTAGATTCCGAGTTATGATGTAGGCGCAGTAGATTCCGAGTTAGATTCCGAGTTATGATGTAGGCGCAGTAGATTCCGAGTTAGATTCCGAGTTATGATGTAGGCGCAGTAGATTCCGAGTTATGATATAGGTGCAGTAGATTCCGAGTTATGATGTAGGCGCAGTAGATTCCGAGGTAGATTCCGAGTTATGATGTAGGCGCAGTAGATTCCGAGTTATGATGTAGGCGCAGTAGATTCCGAGTTATGATGTAGGCGCAGTGGATTCCGAGTTATGATGTAGGCGCAGTAGATTCCAAGTTATGATGTAGGCGCAGTAGATTCCGAGTTATGATGTAGGCGCAGTAGATTCCGAGTTAGATTCCGAGTTATGATGTAGGCGCAGTAGATTCCGAGTTAGATTCCGAGTTATGATGTAGGCACAGTAGATTCCCAGTTATGATGTAGGCGCAATAGATTCCGAGTTATGATGTAGGCGCAGTAGATTCCGAGTTAGATTCCGAGTTATGATGTAGGCGCAGTAGATTTCGAGTTATGATGTAGGCGATATAGATTCCGAGTTAGATTTCGAGTTATGATGTAGGCCCAGTAGATTCCGAGTTATGATGTAGGCGCAGTAGATTGCGAGTTATGATGTAGGCGCAGTAGATTCCGAGTTATGATGTAGGCGCAGAAGATTCCGAGTTAGATTCCGAGTTATGATGTAGGCGCAGTAGATTCCGAGTAATGATGTAGGCGCAGTAGATTCCGAGTTATGATGTAGGCGCAGTAGATTCCGAGTTATGATGTAGGCGCAGTAGATTCCAAGTTATGATGTAGGCGCAGTAGATTCCGAGTTGTGATGTAGGCGCAGTAGATTCCGAGTTATGATGTAGGCGCAGTAGATTGCGAGTTATGATGTAGGCGCAGTAGATTCCGAGTTATGATGTAGGCGCAGTAGATTCCGAGTTATGATGTAGGCGCAGAAGATTCCGAGTTAGATTCCGAGTTATGATGTAGGCGCAGTAGATTCCGAGTTATGATGTAGGCGCAGTAGATTCCGAGTTAGATTCCGAGTTATGATGTAGGCACAGTAGATTCCGAGTTATGATGTAGGCGCAGTAGATTCCGAGTTATGATGTAGGCGCAGTAGATTCCAAGGTAGATTCCGAGTTATGATGTAGGCGCCGTAGATTCCGAGTTATGATGTAGGCGCAGTAGATTCCGAGTTATGATGTAGGCGCAGTAGATTCAGAGTTATGATGTAGGCGCAGTAGATTCCGAGTTATGATGTAGGCGCAGTAGATTCCGAGTTAGATTCCGAGTTATGATGTAGGCGCAGTAGATTCCGAGTTATGATGTAGGCGCAGTGATTCCGAGTTATGATGTAGGCGCAGTAGATTCCGAGTTAGATTCCGAGTTATGATGTAGGCGCAGTAGATTCCGAGTTATGATGTAGGCGCAGTAGATTCCGAGTTAGATTCCGAGTTATGATGTAGGCGCAGTAGATTCCGAGTTAGAATCCGAGTTATGATGTAGGCGCAGTAGATTCCGAGTTATGATGTAGGCGCAGTAGATTCCGAGTTAGATTCCGAGTTATGATGTAGGCGCAGTAGATTCCGAGTTATGATGTAGGCGCAGTAGATTCCGAGTTAGATTCCGAGTTATGATGTAGGCGCAGTAGATTCCGAGTTAGATTCCGAGTTATGATGTAGGCGCAGTAGATTCCGAGTTATGATGTAGGCACAGTAGATTCCGAGTTAGATTTCGAGTTATGATGTAGGCGCAGTAGATTCCGAGTTATGATGTAGGCGCAGTAGATTCCGAGTTAGATTCCGAGTTATGATGTAGGCGCAGTAGATTCCGAGTTAGATTCCGAGTTATGAGGTAGGCGCAGTAGATTCCGAGTTATGATGTAGGCGCAGTAGATTCCAAGTTATGATGTAGGCGCAGTAGATTCCGAGTTATTATGTAGTTTCAGTAGATTCCGAGTTAGATTCCGAGTTATGATGTAGGCGCAGTAGATTCCGAGTTATGATGTAGGCGCAGTAGATTCCGAGTTAGATTCCGAGTTATGATGTAGGCGCAGTTGATTCCGAGTTATGATGTAGGCGCAGTAGATTCCGAGTTATGATGTAGGCGCAGTAGATTCCGAGGTAGATTCCGAGTTATGATGTAGGCGCAGTAGATTCCGAGTTATGATGTAGGCGCAGTAGATTCCGAGTTATGATGTAGGCGCAGTAGATTCCGAGTTAGATTCCGAGTTATGATGTAGGCGCAGTAGATTCCGAGTTAGATTCCGAGTTATGAGGTAGGCGCAGTAGATTCCGAGTTATGATGTAGGCGCAGTAGATTCCAAGTTATGATGTAGGCGCAGTAGATTCCGAGTTATTATGTAGGCGCAGTAGATTCCGAGTTAGATTCCGAGTTATGATGTAGGCGCAGTAGATTCCGAGTTATGATGTAGGCGCAGTAGATTCCGAGTTATGATGTAGGCGCAGTAGATTCCGAGTTAGATTCCGAGTTATGATGTAGGCGCAGTAGATTCCGAGTTATGATGTAGGCGCAGTAGATTCCGAGTTAGATTCCGAGTTATGATGTAGGCGCAGTAGATTACGAGTTAGATTCCGAGATATGATGTAGGCGCAGTGGATTCTGAGTTAGATACCGAGTTATGATGTAGGCGCAGTAGATTCCGAGTTATGATGTAGGCGCAGTAGATTGCGAGTTATGATGTAGGTGCAGTAGATTGCGAGTTATGATGTAGGCGCAGTAGATTCCGAGTTATGATGTAGACACAGTAGATTCCGAGTTATGATGTAGGCGCAGTAGATTCCGCGTTATGATGTAGGCGCATTAGATTCCGAGTTATGATATAGGCGCAGTAGATTCCGAGTTAGATTCCGAGTTATGATGTAGGCGCAGTAGATTCCGAGTTAGATTCCGAGTTATGATGTAGGCGCAGTAGATTCCGAGTTAGATTCCGAGTTATGATGTAGGCGCAGTAGATTCCGAGTTATGATGTAGGCGCAGTAGATTCCGAGTTAGATTCCGAGTTATGATGTAGGCGCAGTAGATTCCGAGTTAGATTCCGAGTTATGATGTAGGCGCAGTAGATTCCGAGTTATGATGTAGGCGCAGTAGATTCCGAGTTATGATGTAGGCGCAGTAGATTCCGAGGTAGATTCCGAATTATGATGTAGGCGCAGTTGATTCCGAGTTAGATTCCGAGTTATGATGTAGGTGCACTAGATTCCGAGTTAGATTCCGAGTTATGATGTAGGCGCAGTAGATTCCGAGTTATGATGTAGGCGCAGTAGATTCCGAGTTAGATTCCGAGTAATGATGTAGGCGCAGTATATTCCGAGTTAGATTCCGAGATATGATGTAGGCGCAGTGGATTCTGAGTTAGATTCCGAGTTATGATGTAGGCGCAGTAGATTCCGAGTTATGATGTAGGCGCAGTAGATTCCGAGTTATGATGTACACGCAGTAGATTCCGAGTTATGATGTAGGCGCAGTAGATTCCGAGTTATGATGTAGGCGCAGTAGATTCCGAGTTATGATGTAGGCGCAGTAGATTCCGAGTAAGATTCCGAGTTATGATGTAGGCGCAGTAGATTCCGAGTTAGATTCCGAGTTATGATGTAGGCGCAGTAGATTCCGAGTTAGATTCCGAGTTATGATGTAGGCGCAGTAGATTCCGAGTTAGATTCCGAGTTATGATGTAGGCGCAGTAGATTCCGAGTTATGATATAGGTGCAGTAGATTCCGAGTTATGATGTAGGCGCAGTAGATTCCGAGGTAGATTCCGAGTTATGATGTAGGCGCAGTAGATTCCGAGTTATGATGTAGGCGCAGTAGATTCCGAGTTATGATGTAGGCGCAGTAGATTCCGAGTTATGATGTAGGCGCAGTAGATTCCGAGTTAGATTCCGAGTTATGATGTAGGCGCAGTAGATTCCGAGTTAGATTCCGAGTTATGATGTAGGCACAGTAGATTCCCAGTTATGATGTAGGCGCAAAAGATTCCGAGTTATGATGTAGGCGCAGTAGATTCCGAGTTAGATTCCGAGTTATGATGTAGGCGCAGTAGATTCCGAGTTATGATGTAGGCGATATAGATTCCGAGTTAGATTTCTAGTTATGATGTAGGCGCAGTAGATTCCGAGTTAGATTCCGAGTTATGATGTAGGCGCAGTAGATTCCGAGTTAGATTCTGAGTTGTGATGTAGGCGCAGTAGATTCCGAGTTATGATGTAGGCGCAGTAGATTGCGAGTTATGATGTAGGCGCAGTAGATTCCGAGTTATGATGTAGGCGCAGTAGATTCCGAGTTATGATGTAGGCGCAGAAGATTCCGAGTTTGATTCCGAGTTATGATGTAGGCGCAGTAGATTCCGAGTTATGATGTAGGCGCAGTAGATTCCGAGTTAGATTCCGAGTTATGATGTAGGCACAGTTGATTCCGAGTTATGATGTAGGCGCAGTAGATTCCGAGTTATGATGTAGGCGCAGTAGATTCCGAGGTAGATTCCGAGTTATGATGTAGGCGCAGTAGATTCCGAGTTATGATGTAGGCGCAGTGATTCCGAGTTATGATGTAGGCGCAGTAGATTCCGAGTTAGATTCCGAGTTATGATGTAGGCGCAGTAGATTCCGAGTTATGATGTAGGCGCAGTAGATTCCGAGTTAGATTTCGAGTTATGATGTAGGCGCAGTAGATTCCGAGTTCGATTCCGAGTTATGATATAGGCGCAGTAGATTCCGAGTTAGAATCCGAGTTATGATGTAGGCCCAGTAGATTCCGAGTTATGATGTAGGCGCAGTAGATTCCGAGTTAGATTCCGAGTTATGATGTAGGCGCAGTAGATTCCGAGTTAGATTCCGAGTTATGATGTAGGCGCAGTAGATTCCGAGTTATGATGTAGGCGCAGTAGATTCCGAGTTAGATTCCGAGTTATGATGTAGGCGCAGTAGATTCCGAGTTAGATTCCGAGTTATGATGTAGGCGCAGTAGATTCCGAGTTATGATGTAGGCGCAGTAGATTCCGAGTTAGATTTCGAGTTATGATGTAGGCGCAGTAGATTCCGAGTTATGATGTAGGCGCAGTAGATTCCGAGTTAGATTCCGAGTTATGATGTAGGCGCAGTAGATTCCGAGTTAGATTCCGAGTTATGATGTAGGCGCAGTAGATTCCGAGTTATGATGTAGGCGCAGTAGATTCCAAGTTATGATGTAGGTGCAGTATATTCCGAGTTATTATGTAGTTTTAGTAGATTCCGAGTTAGATTCCGAGTTATGATGTAGGCGCAGTAGATTCCGAGTTATGATGTAGGCGCAGTAGATTCCGAGTTAGATTCCGAGTTATGATGTAGGCGCAGTTGATTCCGAGTTATGATGTAGGCGCAGTAGATTCCGAGTTATGATGTAGGCGCAGTAGATTCCGAGGTAGATTCCGAGTTATGATGTAGGCGCAGTAGATTCCTAGTTAGATTCCGAGTTATGATGTAGGCGCAGTAGATTCCGAGTTATGATATAGGCGCAGTAGATTCCGAGTTAGATTCCGAGTTATGATGTAGGCGCAGTAGATTCCGAGTTAGATTCCGAGTTATGAGGTAGGCGCAGTAGATTCCGAGTTATGATGTAGGCGCAGTAGATTCCAAGTTATGATGTAGGCGCAGTAGATTCCGAGTTATTATGTAGGCGCAGTAGATTCCGAGTTAGATTCCGAGTTATGATGTAGGCGCAGTAGATTCCGAGTTATGATGTAGGCGCAGTAGATTCCGAGTTATGATGTAGGCGCAGTAGATTCCGAGTTAGATTCCGAGTTATGATGTAGGCGCAGTAGATTCCGAGTTATGATGTAGGCGCAGTAGATTCCGAGTTAGATTCCGAGTTATGATGTAGGCGCAGTAGATTCCGAGTTAGATTCCGAGATATGATGTAGGCGCAGTGGATTCTGAGTTAGATTCCGAGTTATGATGTAGGCGCAGTAGATTCCGAGTTATGATGTAGGCGCAGTAGATTCCGAGTTATGATGTAGGCGCAGTAGATTCCGAGTTAGATTCCGAGTTATGATGTAGGCGCAGTAGATTCCGAGTTAGATTCCGAGATATGATGTAGGCGCAGTGGATTCTGAGTTAGATTCCGAGTTATGATGTAGGCGCAGTAGATTCCGAGTTATGATGTAGGCGCAGTAGATTCCGAGTTATGATGTAGGCGCAGTAGATTGCGAGTTATGATGTAGGCGCAGTAGATTCCGAGTTATGATGTAGACACAGTAGATTCCGAGTTATGATGTAGGCGCAGTAGATTCCGAGTTATGATGTAGGCGCAGTAGATTCCGAGTTATGATGTAGGCGCAGTAGATTCCGAGTTAGATTCCGAGTTATGATGTAGGCGCAGTAGATTCCGAGTTAGATTCCGAGTTATGATGTAGGCGCAGTAGATTCCGAGTTAGATTCCGAGTTATGATGTAGGCGCAGTAGATTCCGAGTTATGATGTAGGCGCAGTAGATTCCGAATTAGATTCCGAGTTATGATGTAGGCGCAGTAGATTCCGAGTTAGATTCCGAGTTATGATGTAGGCGCAGTAGATTCCGAGTTATGATGTAGGCGCAGTAGATTCCGAGTTATGATGTAGGCGCAGTAGATTCCGAGGTAGATTTCGAATTATGATGTAGGCGCAGTTGATTCCGAGTTAGATTCCGAGTTATGATGTAGGTGCACTAGATTCCGAGTTAGATTCCGAGTTATGATGTAGGCGCAGTAGATTCCGAGTTATGATGTAGGCGCAGTAGATTCCGAGTTAGATTCCTAGTTATGATGTAGGCGCAGTATATTCCGAGTTAGATTCCGAGATATGATGTAGGCGCAGTGGATTCTGAGTTAGATTCCGAGTTATGATGTAGGCGCAGTAGATTCCGAGTTATGATGTAGGCGCAGTAGATTCCGAGTTATGATGTACACGCAGTAGATTCCGAGTTATGATGTAGGCGCAGTAGATTCCGAGTTATGATGTAGGCGCAGTAGATTCCGAGTTATGATGTAGGCGCAGTAGATTCCGAGTTATGATGTAGGCGCAGTAGATTCCGAGTAAGATTCCGAGTTATGATGTAGGCGCAGTAGATTCCGAGTTAGATTCCGAGTTATGATGTAGGCGCAGTAGATTCCGAGTTAGATTCCGAGTTATGATGTAGGCGCAGTAGATTCCGAGTTAGATTCCGAGTTATGATGTAGGCGCAGTAGATTCCGAGTTATGATGTAGGTGCAGTAGATTCCGAGTTAGATTCCGAGTTATGATGTAGGCGCAGTAGATTCCGAGTTAGATTCCGAGTTATGATGTAGGCGCAGTAGATTCCGAGTTATGATGTAGGCGCAGTAGATTCCGACTTAGATTTCGAGTTATGATGTAGGCGCAGTAGATTCCGAGTTATGATGTAGGCGCAGTAGATTCCGAGTTAGATTCCGAGTTATGATGTAGGCGCAGTAGATTCCGAGTTAGATTCCGAGTTATGATGTAGGCGCAGTAGATTCCGAGTTATGATGTAGGCGCAGTAGATTCCAAGTTATGATGTAGGCGCAGTAGATTCCGAGTTATTATGTAGTTTCAGTAGATTCCGAGTTAGATTCCGAGTTATGATGTAGGCGCAGTAGATTCCGAGTTATTATGTAGGCGCAGTAGATTCCGAGTTAGATTCCGAGTTATGATGTAGGCGCAGTAGATTCCGAGTTATGATGTAGGCGCAGTAGATTCCGAGGTAGATTCCGAGTTATGATGTAGGCGCAGTAGATTCCGAGTTAGATTCCGAGTTATGATGTAGGCGCAGTAGATTCCGAGTTATGATGTAGTCGCAGTAGATTCCGAGTTAGATTCCGAGTTATGATGTAGGCGCAGTAGATTCCGAGTTAGATTCCGAGTTATGAGGTAGGCGCAGTAGATTCCGAGTTATGATGTAGGCGCAGTAGATTCCAAGTTATGATGTAGGCGCAGTAGATTCCGAGTTATTATGTAGGCGCAGTAGATTCCGAGTTAGATTCCGAGTTATGATGTAGGCGCAGTAGATTCCGAGTTATGATGTAGGCGCAGTAGATTCCGAGTTATGATGTAGGCGCAGTAGATTCCGAGTTAGATTCCGAGTTATGATGTAGGCGCAGTAGATTCCGAGTTATGATGTAGGCGCAGTAGATTCCGAGTTATGATGTAGGCGCAGTAGATTCCGAGTTAGATTCCGAGTTATGATGTAGGCGCAGTAGATTCCGAGTTAGATTCCGAGATATGATGTAGGCGCAGTGGATTCTGAGTTAGATTCCGAGTTATGATGTAGGCGCAGTAGATTCCGAGTTATGATGTAGGCGCAGTAGATTGCGAGTTATGATGTAGGCGCAGTAGATTGCGAGTTATGATGTAGGCGCAGTAGATTCCGAGTTATGATGTAGACACAGTAGATACCGAGTTATGATGTAGGCGCAGTAGATTCCGAGTTATGATGTAGGCGCAGTAGATTCCGAGTTATGATGTAGGCGCAGTAGATTCCGAGTTAGATTCCGAGTTATGATGTAGGCGCAGTAGATTCCGAGTTAGATTCCGAGTTATGATGTAGGCGCAGTAGATTCCGAGTTAGATTCCGAGTTATGATGTAGGCGCAGTAGATTCCGAGTTATGATGTAGGCGCAGTAGATTCCGAGTTAGATTCCGAGTTATGATGTAGGCGCAGTAGATTCCGAGTTAGATTCCGAGTTATGATGTAGGCGCAGTAGATTCCGAGTTATGATGTAGGCGCAGTAGATTCCGAGTTATGATGTAGGCGCAGTAGATTTTGAGGTAGATTCCGAATTATGATGTAGGCGCAGTTGATTCCGAGTTAGATTCCGAGTTATGATGTAGGTGCACTAGATTCCGAGTTAGATTCCGAGTTATGATGTAGGCGCAGTAGATTCCGAGTTATGATGTAGGCGCAGTAGATTCCGAGTTAGATTCCGAGTTATGATGTAGGCGCAGTATATTCCGAGTTAGATTCCGAGATATGATGTAGGCGCAGTGGATTCTGAGTTAGATTCCGAGTTATGATGTAGGCGCAGTAGATTCCGAGTTATGATGTAGGCGCAGTAGATTCCGAGTTATGATGTACACGCAGTAGATTCCGAGTTATGATGTAGGCGCAGTAGATTCCGAGTTATGATGTAGGTGCAGTAGATTCCGAGTTATGATGTAGGCGCAGTAGATTCCGAGTTATGATGTAGGCGCAGTAGATTCCGAGTAAGATTCCGAGTTATGATGTAGGCGCAGTAGATTCCGAGTTAGATTCCGAGTTATGATGTAGGCGCAGTAGATTCCGAGTTAGATTCCGAGTTATGATGTAGGCGCAGTAGATTCCGAGTTAGATTCCGAGTTATGATGTAGGCGCAGTAGATTCCGAGTTATGATATAGGTGCAGTAGATTCCGAGTTATGATGTAGGCGCAGTAGATTCCGAGGTAGATTCCGAGTTATGATGTAGGCGCAGTAGATTCCGAGTTATGATGTAGGCGCAGTAGATTCCGAGTTATGATGTAGGCGCAGTAGATTCCGAGTTATGATGTAGGCGCAGTAGATTCCGAGTTAGATTCCGAGTTATGATGTAGGCGCAGTAGATTCCGAGTTAGATTCCGAGTTATGATGTAGGCACAGTAGATTCCCAGTCATGATGTAGGCGCAATAGATTCCGAGTTATGATGTAGGCGCAGTAGATTCCGAGTTATGATGTAGGCGATATAGATTCCGAGTTAGATTTCTAGTTATGATGTAGGCGCAGTAGATTCCGAGTTAGATTCCGAGTTATGATGTAGGCGCAGTAGATTCCGAGTTAGATTCCGAGTTGTGATGTAGGCGCAGTAGATTCCGAGTTATGATGTAGGCGCAGTAGATTGCGAGTTATGATGTAGGCGCAGTAGATTCCGAGTTATGATGTAGGCACAGTAGATTCCGAGTTATGATGTAGGCGCAGAAGATTCCGAGTTTGATTCCGAGTTATGATGTAGGCGCAGTAGATTCCGAGTTATGATGTAGGCGCAGTAGATTCCGAGTCAGATTCCGAGTTATGATGTAGGCACAGTAGATTCCGAGTTATGATGTAGGCGCAGTAGATTCCGAGTTATGATGTAGGCGCAGTAGATTCCGAGGTAGATTCCGAGTTATGATGTAGGCGCAGTAGATTCCGAGTTATGATGTAGGCGCAGTGATTCCGAGTTATGATGTAGGCGCAGTAGATTCCGAGTTAGATTCCGAGTTATGATGTAGGCGCAGTAGATTCCGAGTTATGATGTAGGCGCAGTAGATTCCGAGTTAGATTTCGAGTTATGATGTAGGCGCAGTAGATTCCGAGTTCGATTCCGAGTTATGATGTAGGCGCAGTAGATTCCGAGTTAGAATCCGAGTTATGATGTAGGCGCAGTAGATTCCGAGTTATGATGTAGGCGCAGTAGATTCCGAGTTAGATTCCGAGTTATGATGTAGGCGCAGTAGATTCCGAGTTATGATGTAGGCGCAGTAGATTCCGAGTTAGATTCCGAGTTATGATGTAGGCGCAGTAGATTCCAAGTTATGATGTAGGCGCAGTAGATTCCGAGTTAGATTCCGAGTTATGATGTAGGCGCAGTAGATTCTGAGTTAGATTCCGAGTTATGATGTAGGCGCAGTAGATTCCGAGTTATGATGTAGGCGCAGTAGATTCCGAGGTAGATTCCGAGTTATGATGTAGGCGCAGTAGATTCCGAGTTATGATGTAGGCGCAGTAGATTCCGAGTTATGATGTAGGCGCAGTAGATTCCAAGTTAGATTCCGAGTTATGATGTAGGCGCAGTAGATTCCGAGTTATGATGTAGGCGCAGTAGATTCCAAGTTATGATGTAGGCGCAGTAGATTCCGAGTTATGATGTAGGCGCAGTAGATTCCGAGTTAGATTCCGAGTTATGATGTAGGCGCAGTAGATTCCGAGTTAGATTCCGAGTTATGATGTAGGCACAGTAGATTCCCAGTTATGATGTAGGCGCAATAGATTCCGAGTTATGATGTAGGCGCAGTAGATTCCGAGTTAGATTCCGAGTTATGATGTAGGTGCAGTAGATTCCGAGTTAGATTCCGAGTTATGATGTAGGCACAGTAGATTCCGAGTTATGATGTAGGCGCAGTAGATTCCGAGTTATGATGTAGGCGCAGTAGATTCCGAGGTAGATTCCGAGTTATGATGTAGGCGCAGTAGATTCCGAGTTATGATGTAGGCGCAGTAGATTCCGAGTTATGATGTAGGCGCAGTAGATTCAGAGTTATGATGTAGGCGCAGTAGATTCCGAGTTATGATGTAGGCGCAGTAGATTCCGAGTTAGATTCCGAGTTATGATGTAGGCGCAGTAGATTCCGAGTTATGATGTAGGCGCAGTGATTCCGAGTTATGATGTAGGCGCAGTAGATTCCGAGTTAGATTCCGAGTTATGATGTAGGCGCAGTAGATTCCGAGTTATGATGTAGGCGCAGTAGATTCCGAGTTAGATTCCGAGTTATGATGTAGGCGCAGTAGATTCCGAGTTAGAATCCGAGTTATGATGTAGGCGCAGTAGATTCCGAGTTATGATGTAGGCGCAGTAGATTCCGAGTTATGATGTAGGCGCAGTAGATTCCGAGTTAGATTCCGAGTTATGATGTAGGCGCAGTAGATTCCGAGTTATGATGTAGGCGCAGTAGATTCCGAGTTAGATTCCGAGTTATGATGTAGGCGCAGTAGATTCCAAGTTATGATGTAGGCGCAGTAGATTCCGAGTTAGATTCCGAGTTATGATGTAGGCGCAGTAGATTCTGAGTTAGATTCCGAGTTATGATGTAGGCGCAGTAGATTCCGAGTTATGATGTAGGCGCAGTAGATTCCGAGGTAGATTCCGAGTTATGATGTAGGCGCAGTAGATTCCGAGTTATGATGTAGGCGCAGTAGATTCCGAGTTATGATGTAGGCGCAGTAGATTCCAAGTTAGATTCCGAGTTATGATGTAGGCGCAGTGGATTCCGAGTTATGATGTAGGCGCAGTAGATTCCAAGTTATGATGTAGGCGCAGTACATTCCGAGTTATGATGTAGGCGCAGTAGATTCCGAGTTAGATTCCGAGTTATGATGTAGGCGCAGTAGATTCCGAGTTAGATTCCGAGTTATGATGTAGGCACAGTAGATTCCCAGTTATGATGTAGGCGCAATAGATTCCGAGTTATGATGTAGGCGCAGTAGATTCCGAGTTAGATTCCGAGTTATGATGTAGGCGCAGTAGATTCCGAGTTATGATGTAGGCGATATAGATTCCGAGTTAGATTTCGAGTTATGATGTAGGCGCAGTAGATTCCGAGTTAGATTCCGAGTTATGATGTAGGCGCAGTAGATTCCGAGTTAGATTCCGAGTTATGATGTAGGCGCAGCAGATTCCGAGTTATGATGTAGGCGCAGTAGACTGCGAGTTTTGATGTAGGCGCAGTAGATTCCGAGTTATGATGTAGGCGCAGTAGATTCCGAGTTATGATGTAGGCGCAGAAGATTCCGAGTTAGATTCCGAGTTATGATGTAGGCGCAGTAGATTCCGAGTTATGATGTAGGCGCAGTAGATTCCGAGTTAGATTCCGAGTTATGATGTAGGCGCAGTAGATTCCGAGTTATGATGTAGGCGCAGTAGATTCCGAGTTATGATGTAGGCGCAGTAGATTCCGAGGTAGATTCCGAGTTATGATGTAGGCGCAGTAGATTCCGAGTTATGATGTAGGCGCAGTAGATTCCGAGTTATGATGTAGGCGCAGTAGATTCCGAGTTATGATGTAGGCGCAGTAGATTCCGAGTTATGATGTAGGCGCAGTAGATTCCGAGTTAGATTCCGAGTTATGATGTAGGCGCAGTAGATTCCGAGTTATGATGTAGGCGCAGTAGATTCCGAGTTATGATGTAGGCGCAGTAGATTCCGAGTTAGATTCCGAGTTATGATGTAGGCGCAGTAGATTCGGAGTTATGATGTAGGCGCAGTAGATTCCGAGTTAGATTCCGAGTTATGATGTAGGCGCAGTAGATTCCGAGTTAGAATCCGAGTTATGATGTAGGCGCAGTAGATTCCGAGTTATGATGTAGGCGCAGTAGATTCCGAGTTATGATGTAGGCGCAGTAGATTCCGAGTTAGATTCCGAGTTATGATGTAGGCGCAGTAGATTCCGAGTTATGATGTAGGCGCAGTAGATTCCGAGTTAGATACCGAGTTATGATGTAGGCGCAGTAGATTCCGAGTTATGATGTAGGCGCAGTAGATTCCGAGTTAGATTCCGAGTTATGATGTAGGTGCAGTAGATTCTGAGTTAGATTCCGAGTTATGATGTAGGCACAGTAGATTCCGAGTTATGATGTAGGCGCAATAGATTCCGAGTTACGATGTAGGCGCAGTAGATTCCGAGTTAGATTCCGAGTTATGATGTAGGCGCAGTAGATTCCGAGTTATGATGTAGGCGCAGTAGATTCCGAGTTAGATTCCGAGTTATGATGTAGGCGCAGTAGATTCTGAGTTAGATTCCGAGTTATGATGTAGGCACAGTAGATTCCGAGTTATGATGTAGGCGCAGTAGATTGCGAGTTATGATGTAGGCGCAGTAGATTCCGAGTTATGATGTAGGCGCAGTAGATTCCGAGTTAGATTCCGAGTTATGATGTAGGCGCAGTAGATTCCGAGTTATGATGTAGGCGCAGTAGATTCCGAGTTATGATGTAGGCGCAGTAGATTCCGAGTTAGATTCCGAATTATGATGTAGGCGCAGTTGATTCCGAGTCAGATTCCGAGTTATGATGTAGGCGCACTAGATTCCGAGTTAGATTCCGAGTTATGATGTAGGCGCAGTAGATTTTGAGTTATGATGTAGGCGCAGTAGATTCCGAGTTAGATTCCGAGTTATGATGTAGGCGCAGTAGATTCCGAGTTAGATTCCGAGTTATGATGTAGGCGCAGTAGATTCCGAGTTATGATGTAGGCGCAGTAGATTCCGAGTTTGATTCCGAGTTATGATGTAGGCGCAGTAGATTCCGAGTTAGAATCCGAGTTATGATGTAGGCGCAGTAGATTCCGAGTTATGATGTAGGCGCAGTAGATTCCGAGTTAGATTCCGAGTTATGATGTAGGCGCAGTAGATTCCGAGTTATGATGTAGGCGCAGTAGATTCCGAGTTAGATACCGAGTTATGATGTAGGCGCAGTAGATTCCGAGTTATGATGTAGGCGCAGTAGATTCCGAGTTAGATTCCGAGTTATGATGTAGGTGCAGTAGATTCTGAGTTAGATTCCGAGTTATGATGTAGGCACAGTAGATTCCGAGTTATGATGTAGGCGCAATAGATTCCGAGTTACGATGTAGGCGCAGTAGATTCCGAGTTAGATTCCGAGTTATGATGTAGGCGCAGTAGATTCCGAGTTATGATGTAGGCGCAGTAGATTCCGAGTTAGATTCCGAGTTATGATGTAGGCGCAGTAGATTCTGAGTTAGATTCCGAGTTATGATGTAGGCACAGTAGATTCCGAGTTATGATGTAGGCGCAGTAGATTGCGAGTTATGATGTAGGCGCAGTAGATTCCGAGTTATGATGTAGGCGCAGTAGATTCCGAGTTAGATTCCGAGTTATGATGTAGGCGCAGTAGATTCCGAGTTATGATGTAGGCGCAGTAGATTCCGAGTTATGATGTAGGCGCAGTAGATTCCGAGTTAGATTCCGAATTATGATGTAGGCGCAGTTGATTCCGAGTTAGATTCCGAGTTATGATGTAGGCGCACTAGATTCCGAGTTAGATTCCGAGTTATGATGTAGGCGCAGTAGATTCCGAGTTATGATGTAGGCGCAGTAGATTCCGAGTTAGATTCCGAGTTATGATGTAGGCGCAGTATATTCCGAGTTAGATTCCGAGATATGATGTAGGCGCAGTGGATTCTGAGTTAGATTCCGAGTTATGATGTAGGCGCAGTAGATTCCGAGTTATGATGTAGGCGCAGTAGATTCCGAGTTAGATTCCGAGTTATGATGTAGGCGCAGTAGATTCCGAGTTATGATGTAGGCGCAGTAGATTCCGAGTTAGATTCCGAGTTATGATGTAGGCGCAGTAGATTCCGAGTTATGATGTAGGCGCAGTAGATTCCGAGTTAGATACCGAGTTATGATGTAGGCGCAGTAGATTCCGAGTTATGATGTAGGCGCAGTAGATTCCGAGTTAGATTCCGAGTTATGATGTAGGCGCAGTAGATTCCGAGTTATGATGTAGGCGCAGTAGATTCCGAGTTAGATACCGAGTTATGATGTAGGCGCAGTAGATTCCGAGTTATGATGTAGGCGCAGTAGATTCCGAGTTAGATTCCGAGTTATGATGTAGGCGCAGTAGATTCTGAGTTAGATTCCGAGTTATGATGTAGGCACAGTAGATTCCGAGTTATGATGTAGGCGCAGTAGATTGCGAGTTATGATGTAGGCGCAGTAGATTCCGAGTTATGATGTAGGCGCAGTAGATTCCGAGTTAGATTCCGAGTTATGATGTAGGCGCAGTAGATTCCGAGTTATGATGTAGGCGCAGTAGATTCCGAGTTATGATGTAGGCGCAGTAGATTCCGAGTTAGATTCCGAATTATGATGTAGGCGCAGTTGATTCCGAGTCAGATTCCGAGTTATGATGTAGGCGCACTAGATTCCGAGTTAGATTCCGAGTTATGATGTAGGCGCAGTAGATTTTGAGTTATGATGTAGGCGCAGTAGATTCCGAGTTAGATTCCGAGTTATGATGTAGGCGCAGTAGATTCCGAGTTAGATTCCGAGTTATGATGTAGGCGCAGTAGATTCCGAGTTATGATGTAGGCGCAGTAGATTCCGAGTTTGATTCCGAGTTATGATGTAGGCGCAGTAGATTCCGAGTTAGAATCCGAGTTATGATGTAGGCGCAGTAGATTCCGAGTTATGATGTAGGCGCAGTAGATTCCGAGTTAGATTCCGAGTTATGATGTAGGCGCAGTAGATTCCGAGTTATGATGTAGGCGCAGTAGATTCCGAGTTAGATACCGAGTTATGATGTAGGCGCAGTAGATTCCGAGTTATGATGTAGGCGCAGTAGATTCCGAGTTAGATTCCGAGTTATGATGTAGGTGCAGTAGATTCTGAGTTAGATTCCGAGTTATGATGTAGGCACAGTAGATTCCGAGTTATGATGTAGGCGCAATAGATTCCGAGTTACGATGTAGGCGCAGTAGATTCCGAGTTAGATTCCGAGTTATGATGTAGGCGCAGTAGATTCCGAGTTATGATGTAGGCGCAGTAGATTCCGAGTTAGATTCCGAGTTATGATGTAGGCGCAGTAGATTCTGAGTTAGATTCCGAGTTATGATGTAGGCACAGTAGATTCCGAGTTATGATGTAGGCGCAGTAGATTGCGAGTTATGATGTAGGCGCAGTAGATTCCGAGTTATGATGTAGGCGCAGTAGATTCCGAGTTAGATTCCGAGTTATGATGTAGGCGCAGTAGATTCCGAGTTATGATGTAGGCGCAGTAGATTCCGAGTTATGATGTAGGCGCAGTAGATTCCGAGTTAGATTCCGAATTATGATGTAGGCGCAGTTGATTCCGAGTTAGATTCCGAGTTATGATGTAGGCGCACTAGATTCCGAGTTAGATTCCGAGTTATGATGTAGGCGCAGTAGATTCCGAGTTATGATGTAGGCGCAGTAGATTCCGAGTTAGATTCCGAGTTATGATGTAGGCGCAGTATATTCCGAGTTAGATTCCGAGATATGATGTAGGCGCAGTGGATTCTGAGTTAGATTCCGAGTTATGATGTAGGCGCAGTAGATTCCGAGTTATGATGTAGGCGCAGTAGATTCCGAGTTAGATTCCGAGTTATGATGTAGGCGCAGTAGATTCCGAGTTATGATGTAGGCGCAGTAGATTCCGAGTTAGATTCCGAGTTATGATGTAGGCGCAGTAGATTCCGAGTTAGAATCCGAGTTATGATGTAGGCGCAGTAGATTCCGAGTTATGATGTAGGCGCAGTAGATTCCGAGTTAGATTCCGAGTTATGATGTAGGCGCAGTAGATTCCGAGTTATGATGTAGGCGCAGTAGATTCCGAGTTAGATACCGAGTTATGATGTAGGCGCAGTAGATTCCGAGTTATGATGTAGGCGCAGTAGATTCCGAGTTAGATTCCGAGTTATGATGTAGGTGCAGTAGATTCTGAGTTAGATTCCGAGTTATGATGTAGGCACAGTAGATTCCGAGTTATGATGTAGGCGCAATAGATTCCGAGTTACGATGTAGGCGCAGTAGATTCCGAGTTAGATTCCGAGTTATGATGTAGGCGCAGTAGATTCCGAGTTATGATGTAGGCGCAGTAGATTCTGAGTTAGATTCCGAGTTATGATGTAGGCACAGTAGATTCCGAGTTATGATGTAGGAGCAGTAGATTGCGAGTTATGATGTAGGAGCAGTAGATTCCGAGTTATGATGTAGGCGCAGTAGATTCCGAGTTAGATTCCGAGTTATGATGTAGGTGCAGTAGATTCCGAGTTATGATGTAGGCGCAGTAGATTCCGAGTTATGATGTAGGCGCAGTAGATTCCGAGTTATGATGTAGGCGCAGTAGATTCCGAGTTAGATTCCGAATTATGATGTAGGCGCAGTTGATTCCGAGTTAGATTCCGAGTTATGATGTAGGCGCACTAGATTCCGAGTTAGATTCCGAGTTATGATGTAGGCGCAGTAGATTCCGAGTTATGATGTAGGCGCAGTAGATTCCGAGTTAGATTCCGAGTTATGATGTAGGCGCAGTATATTCCGAGTTAGATTCCGAGATATGATGTAGGCGCAGTGGATTCTGAGTTAGATTCCGAGTTATGATGTAGGCGCAGTAGATTCCGAGTTATGATGTAGGCGCAGTAGATTCCGAGTTATGATGTAGGCGCAGTAGATTCAGAGTTATGATGTAGGCGCAGTAGATCCCGAGTTATGATGTAGGCACAGTAGATACCGAGTTATGATGTAGGCGCAGTAGATTGCAAGTTATGATGTAGGCGCAGTAGATTCCGAGTTATGGTGTAGGCGCAGTAGATTCCGAGTTATGATGTAGGCGCAGTAGATTCCGAGTTATGATGTAGGCGCAGTAGATTCAGAGTTATGATGTAGGCGCAGTAGATTCCGAGTTATGATGTAGGCGCAGTAGATTCCGAGTTAGATTCCGAGTTATGATGTAGGCGCAGTAGATTCCGAGTTATGATGTAGGCGCAGTAGATTCCGAGTTAGATTCCGAGTTATGATGTAGGCGCAGTAGATTCCGAGTTATGATGTAGGCGCAGTAGATTCCGAGTTAGATTCCGAGTTATGATGTAGGCGCAGTAGATTCCGAGTTAGAATCCGAGTTATGATGTAGGCGCAGTAGATTCCGAGTTATGATGTAGGCGCAGTAGATTCCGAGTTATGATGTAGGCGCAGTAGATTCCGAGTTAGATTCCGAGTTATGATGTAGGCGCAGTAGATTCCGAGTTATGATGTAGGCGCAGTAGATTCCGAGTTAGATACCGAGTTATGATGTAGGCGCAGTAGATTCCGAGTTATGATGTAGGCGCAGTAGATTCCGAGTTAGATTCCGAGTTATGATGTAGGTGCAGTAGATGCTGAGTTAGATTCCGAGTTATGATGTAGGCACAGTAGATTCCGAGTTATGATGTAGGCGCAATAGATTCCGAGTTACGATGTAGGCGCAGTAGATTCCGAGTTAGATTCCGAGTTATGATGTAGGCGCAGTAGATTCCGAGTTATGATGTAGGCGCAGTAGATTCCGAGTTAGATTCCGAGTTATGATGTAGGCGCAGTAGATTCTGAGTTAGATTCCGAGTTATGATGTAGGCACAGTAGATTCCGAGTTATGATGTAGGCGCAGTAGATTGCGAGTTATGATGTAGGCGCAGTAGATTCCGAGTTATGATGTAGGCGCAGTAGATTCCGAGTTAGATTCCGAGTTATGATGTAGGCGCAGTAGATTCCGAGTTATGATGTAGGCGCAGTAGATTCCGAGTTATGATGTAGGCGCAGTAGATTCCGAGTTATGATGTAGGCGCACTAGATTCCGAGTTAGATTCCGAGTTATGATGTAGGCGCAGTAGATTCCGAGTTATGATGTAGGCGCAGTAGATTCCGAGTTATGATGTAGGCGCAGTAGATTCCGAGTTAGATTCCGAGTTATGATGTAGGCGCAGTATATTCCGAGTTAGATTCCGAGATATGATGTAGGCGCAGTGGATTCTGAGTTAGATTCCGAGTTATGATGTAGGCGCAGTAGATTCCGAGTTAGATTCCGAGTTATGATGTAGGCGCAGTAGATTCCGAGTTAGAATCCGAGTTATGATGTAGGCGCAGTAGATTCCGAGTTATGATGTAGGCGCAGTAGATTCCGAGTTAGATTCCGAGTTATGATGTAGGCGCAGTAGATTCCGAGTTATGATGTAGGCGCAGTAGATTCCGAGTTAGATACCGAGTTATGATGTAGGCGCAGTAGATTCCGAGTTATGATGTAGGCGCAGTAGATTCCGAGTTAGATTCCGAGTTATGATGTAGGTGCAGTAGATTCTGAGTTAGATTCCGAGTTATGATGTAGGCACAGTAGATTCCGAGTTATGATGTAGGCGCAATAGATTCCGAGTTACGATGTAGGCGCAGTAGATTCCGAGTTAGATTCCGAGTTATGATGTAGGCGCAGTAGATTCCGAGTTATGATGTAGGCGCAGTAGATTCTGAGTTAGATTCCGAGTTATGATGTAGGCACAGTAGATTCCGAGTTATGATGTAGGAGCAGTAGATTGCGAGTTATGATGTAGGAGCAGTAGATTCCGAGTTATGATGTAGGCGCAGTAGATTCCGAGTTAGATTCCGAGTTATGATGTAGGTGCAGTAGATTCCGAGTTATGATGTAGGCGCAGTAGATTCCGAGTTATGATGTAGGCGCAGTAGATTCCGAGTTATGATGTAGGCGCAGTAGATTCCGAGTTAGATTCCGAATTATGATGTAGGCGCAGTTGATTCCGAGTTAGATTCCGAGTTATGATGTAGGCGCACTAGATTCCGAGTTAGATTCCGAGTTATGATGTAGGCGCAGTAGATTCCGAGTTATGATGTAGGCGCAGTAGATTCAGAGTTATGATGTAGGCGCAGTAGATTCCGAGTTATGATGTAGGCGCAGTAGATTCCGAGTTAGATTCCGAGTTATGATGTAGGCGCAGTAGATTCCGAGTTATGATGTAGGCGCAGTAGATTCCGAGTTAGATTCCGAGTTATGATGTAGGCGCAGTAGATTCCGAGTTATGATGTAGGCGCAGTAGATTCCGAGTTAGATTCCGAGTTATGATGTAGGCGCAGTAGATTCCGAGTTAGAATCCGAGTTATGATGTAGGCGCAGTAGATTCCGAGTTATGATGTAGGCGCAGTAGATTCCGAGTTATGATGTAGGCGCAGTAGATTCCGAGTTAGATTCCGAGTTATGATGTAGGCGCAGTAGATTCCGAGTTATGATGTAGGCGCAGTAGATTCCGAGTTAGATACCGAGTTATGATGTAGGCGCAGTAGATTCCGAGTTATGATGTAGGCGCAGTAGATTCCGAGTTAGATTCCGAGTTATGATGTAGGTGCAGTAGATGCTGAGTTAGATTCCGAGTTATGATGTAGGCACAGTAGATTCCGAGTTATGATGTAGGCGCAATAGATTCCGAGTTACGATGTAGGCGCAGTAGATTCCGAGTTAGATTCCGAGTTATGATGTAGGCGCAGTAGATTCCGAGTTATGATGTAGGCGCAGTAGATTCCGAGTTAGATTCCGAGTTATGATGTAGGCGCAGTAGATTCTGAGTTAGATTCCGAGTTATGATGTAGGCACAGTAGATTCCGAGTTATGATGTAGGCGCAGTAGATTGCGAGTTATGATGTAGGCGCAGTAGATTCCGAGTTATGATGTAGGCGCAGTAGATTCCGAGTTAGATTCCGAGTTATGATGTAGGCGCAGTAGATTCCGAGTTATGATGTAGGCGCAGTAGATTCCGAGTTATGATGTAGGCGCAGTAGATTCCGAGTTATGATGTAGGCGCACTAGATTCCGAGTTAGATTCCGAGTTATGATGTAGGCGCAGTAGATTCCGAGTTATGATGTAGGCGCAGTAGATTCCGAGTTATGATGTAGGCGCAGTAGATTCCGAGTTAGATTCCGAGTTATGATGTAGGCGCAGTATATTCCGAGTTAGATTCCGAGATATGATGTAGGCGCAGTGGATTCTGAGTTAGATTCCGAGTTATGATGTAGGCGCAGTAGATTCCGAGTTATGATGTAGGCGCAGTAGATTCAGAGTTATGATGTAGGCGCAGTAGATTCCGAGTTATGATGTAGGCGCAGTAGATTCCGAGTTAGATTCCGAGTTATGATGTAGGCGCAGTAGATTCCGAGTTATGATGTTGGCGCAGTAGATTCCGAGTTAGATTCCGAGTTATGATGTAGGCGCAGTAGATTCCGAGTTATGATGTAGGCGCAGTAGATTCCGAGTTAGATTCCGAGTTATGATGTAGGCGCAGTAGATTCCGAGTTAGAATCCGAGTTATGATGTAGGCGCAGTAGATTCCGAGTTATGATGTAGGCGCAGTAGATTCCGAGTTATGATGTAGGCGCAGTAGATTCCGAGTTAGATTCCGAGTTATGATGTAGGCGCAGTAGATTCCGAGTTATGATGTAGGCGCAGTAGATTCCGAGTTAGATACCGAGTTATGATTTAGGCGCAGTAGATTCCGAGTTATGATGTAGGCGCAGTAGATTCCGAGTTAGATTCCGAGTTATGATGTAGGTGCAGTAGATTCTGAGTTAGATTCCGAGTTATGATGTAGGCACAGTAGATTCCGAGTTATGATGTAGGCGCAATAGATTCCGAGTTACGATGTAGGCGCAGTAGATTCCGAGTTATGATGTAGGCGCAGTAGATTCCGAGTTAGATTCCGAGTTATGATGTAGGCGCAGTAGATTCCGAGTTATGATGTAGGCGCAGTAGATTCCGAGTTAGATTCCGAGTTATGATGTAGGCGCAGTAGATTCCGAGTTAGAATCCGAGTTATGATGTAGGCGCAGTAGATTCCGAGTTATGATGTAGGCGCAGTAGATTCCGAGTTATGATGTAGGCGCAGTAGATTCCGAGTTAGATTCCGAGTTATGATGTAGGCGCAGTAGATTCCGAGTTATGATGTAGGCGCAGTAGATTCCGAGTTAGATACCGAGTTATGATGTAGGCGCAGTAGATTCCGAGTTATGATGTAGGCGCAGTAGATTCCGAGTTAGATTCCGAGTTATGATGTAGGTGCAGTAGATTCTGAGTTAGATTCCGAGTTATGATGTAGGCACAGTAGATTCCGAGTTATCATGTAGGCGCAATAGATTCCGAGTTACGATGTAGGCGCAGTAGATTCCGAGTTAGATTCCGAGTTATGATGTAGGCGCAGTAGATTCCGAGTTATGATGTAGGCGCAGTAGATTCCGAGTTAGATTCCGAGTTATGATGTAGGCGCAGTAGATTCTGAGTTAGATTCCGAGTTATGATGTAGGCACAGTAGATTCCGAGTTATGATGTAGGCGCAGTAGATTGCGAGTTATGATGTAGGCGCAGTAGATTCCGAGTTATGATGTAGGCGCAGTAGATTCCGAGTTAGATTCCGAGTTATGATGTAGGCGCAGTAGATTCCGAGTTATGATGTAGGCGCAGTAGATTCCGAGTTATGATGTAGGCGCAGTAGATTCCGAGTTAGATTCCGAATTATGATGTAGGCGCAGTTGATTCCGAATTAGATTCCGAGTTATGATGTAGGCGCACTAGATTCCGAGTTAGATTCCGAGTTATGATGTAGGCGCAGTAGATTCCGAGTTATGATGTAGGCGCAGTAGATTCCGAGTTAGATTCCGAGTTATGATGTAGGCGCAGTATATTCCGAGTTAGATTCCGAGATATGATGTAGGCGCAGTGGATTCTGAGTTAGATTCCGAGTTATGATGTAGGCGCAGTAGATTCCGAGTTATGATGTAGGCGCAGTAGATTCCGAGTTATGATGTAGGCGCAGTAGATTCAGAGTTATGATGTAGGCGCAGTAGATCCCGAGTTATGATGTAGGCACAGTAGATACCGAGTTATGATGTAGGCGCAGTAGATTGCAAGTTATGATGTAGGCGCAGTAGATTCCGAGTTATGGTGTAGGCGCAGTAGATTCCGAGTTATGATGTAGGCGCAGTAGATTCCGAGTTATGATGTAGGCGCAGTAGATTCAGAGTTATGATGTAGGCGCAGTAGATTCCGAGTTATGATGTAGGCGCAGTAGATTCCGAGTTAGATTCCGAGTTATGATGTAGGCGCAGTAGATTCCGAGTTATGATGTAGGCGCAGTAGATTCCGAGTTAGATTCCGAGTTATGATGTAGGCGCAGTAGATTCCGAGTTATGATGTAGGCGCAGTAGATTCCGAGTTAGATTCCGAGTTATGATGTAGGCGCAGTAGATTCCGAGTTAGAATCCGAGTTATGATGTAGGCGCAGTAGATTCCGAGTTATGATGTAGGCGCAGTAGATTCCGAGTTATGATGTAGGCGCAGTAGATTCCGAGTTAGATTCCGAGTTATGATGTAGGCGCAGTAGATTCCGAGTTATGATGTAGGCGCAGTAGATTCCGAGTTAGATACCGAGTTATGATGTAGGCGCAGTAGATTCCGAGTTATGATGTAGGCGCAGTAGATTCCGAGTTAGATTCCGAGTTATGATGTAGGTGCAGTAGATTCTGAGTTAGATTCCGAGTTATGATGTAGGCACAGTAGATTCCGAGTTATGATGTAGGCGCAATAGATTCCGAGTTACGATGTAGGCGCAGTAGATTCCGAGTTAGATTCCGAGTTATGATGTAGGCGCAGTAGATTCCGAGTTATGATGTAGGCGCAGTAGATTCCGAGTTAGATTCCGAGTTATGATGTAGGCGCAGTAGATTCTGAGTTAGATTCCGAGTTATGATGTAGGCACAGTAGATTCCGAGTTATGATGTAGGCGCAGTAGATTCCGAGTTATGATGTAGGCGCAGTAGATTCCGAGTTATGATGTAGGCGCACTAGATTCCGAGTTAGATTCCGAGTTATGATGTAGGCGCAGTAGATTCCGAGTTATGATGTAGGCGCAGTAGATTCCGAGTTAGATTCCGAGTTATGATGTAGGCGCAGTATATTCCGAGTTAGATTCCGAGATATGATGTAGGCGCAGTGGATTCTGAGTTAGATTCCGAGTTATGATGTAGGCGCAGTAGATTCCGAGTTATGATGTAGGCGCAGTAGATTCAGAGTTATGATGTAGGCGCAGTAGATTCCGAGTTATGATGTAGGCGCAGTAGATTCCGAGTTAGATTCCGAGTTATGATGTAGGCGCAGTAGATTCCGAGTTATGATGTAGGCGCAGTAGATTCCGAGTTAGATTCCGAGTTATGATGTAGGCGCAGTAGATTCCGAGTTATGATGTAGGCGCAGTAGATTCCGAGTTAGATTCCGAGTTATGATGTAGGCGCAGTAGATTCCGAGTTAGAATCCGAGTTATGATGTAGGCGCAGTAGATTCCGAGTTATGATGTAGGCGCAGTAGATTCCGAGTTATGATGTAGGCGCAGTAGATTCCGAGTTAGATTCCGAGTTATGATGTAGGCGCAGTAGATTCCGAGTTATGATGTAGGCGCAGTAGATTCCGAGTTAGATACCGAGTTATGATGTAGTCGCAGTAGATTCCGAGATATGATGTAGGCGCAGTAGATTCCGAGTTAGATTCCGAGTTATGATGTAGGTGCAGTAGATTCTGAGTTAGATTCCGAGTTATGATGTAGGCACAGTAGATTCCGAGTTATGATGTAGGCGCAATAGATTCCGAGTTACGATGTAGGCGCAGTAGATTCCGAGTAAGATTCAGAGTTATGATGTAGGCGCAGTAGATTCCGAGTTATGATGTAGGCGCAGTAGATTCCGAGTTAGATTCCGAGTTATGATGTAGGCGCAGTAGATTCTGAGTTAGATTCCGAGTTATGATGTAGGCACAGTAGATTCCGAGTTATGATGTAGGCGCAGTAGATTGCGAGTTATGATGTAGGCGCAGTATATTCCGAGTTATGATGTATGCGCAGTAGATTCCGAGTTAGATTCCGAGTTATGATGTAGGCGCAGTAGATTCCGAGTTATGATGTAGGCGCAGTAGATTCCGAGTTATGATGTAGGCGCAGTAGATTCCGAGTTAGATTCCGAATTATGATGTAGGCACAGTTGATTCCGAGTTAGATTCCGAGTTATGATGGAGGCGCACTAGATTCCGAGTTAGATTCCGAGTTATGATGTAGGCGCAGTAGATTCCGAGTTATGATGTAGGCGCAGTAGATTCCGAGTTAGATTCCGAGTTATGATGTAGGCGCAGTAGATTCCGAGTTAGATTCCGAGATATGATGTATGCGCAGTGGATTCTGAGTTAGATTCCGAGTTATGATGTAGGCGCAGTAGATTCCGAGTTATGATGTAGGCGCAGTAGATTCCTAGTTATGATGTAGGCGCAGTAGATTCAGAGTTATGATGTAGGCGCAGTAGATCCCGAGTTATGATGTAGGCACAGTAGATACCGAGTTATGATGTAGGCGCAGTAGATTGCAAGTTATGATGTAGGCGCAGTAGATTCCGAGTTATGGTGTAGGCGCAGTAGATTCCGAGTTAGATTCCGAGTTATGATGTAGGCGCAGTAGATTCCGAGTTATTACGTAGGCGCAGTAGATTCCGAGTTAGATTCCGAGTTATGATGTAGGCGCAGTAGATTCCGAGTTAGATTCCGAGTTATGATGTAGGCGCAGTAGATTCCGAGTTATGATTTAGGCGCAGTAGATTCCGAGTTATGATGTAGGCGCAGTAGATTCCGAGTTAGATTCCGAGTTATGATGTAGGCGCAGTAGATTCCGAGTTATGATGTAGGCGCAGTAGATTCCGAGTTAGATACCGAGTTATGATGTAGGCGCAGTAGATTCCGAGTTATGATGTAGGCGCAGTAGATTCCGAGTTAGATTCCGAGTTATGATGTAGGTGCAGTAGATTCTGAGTTAGATTCCGAGTTATGATGTAGGCACAGTAGATTCCGAGTTATGATGTAGGCGCAATAGATTCCGAGTTACGATGTAGGCGCAGTAGATTCCGAGTTAGATTCCGAGTTATGATGTAGGCGCAGTAGATTCCGAGTTATGATGTAGGCGCAGTAGATTCCGAGTTAGATTCCGAGTTATGATGTAGGCGCAGTAGATTCTGAGTTAGATTCCGAGTTATGATGTAGGCACAGTAGATTCCGAGTTATGATGTAGGCGCAGTAGATTCCGAGTTATGATGTAGGCGCAGTAGATTCCGAGTTAGATTCCGAGTTATGATGTAGGCGCAGTAGATTCCGAGCTAGATTCCGAGTTATGATGTAGGCGCAGTAGATTCCAAGTTATGATGTAGGCGCAGTAGATTCCGAGTTAGATTCCGAGTTATGATGTAGGCGCAGTAGATTCCGAGCTAGATTCCGAGTTATGATGTAGGCGCAGTAGATTCCGAGTTAGATTCCGAGTTAGGATGTAGGCGCAGTAGATTCCGAGTTATGATGTAGGCGCAGTAGATTCCGAGTTATGATGTAGGCGCAGTAGATTCCGAGTTAGATTTCGAGTTATGATGTAGGCGCAGTAGATTCCGAGTTATGATGTAGGCGCAGTAGATTCCGAGTTATGATGTAGGCGCAGTAGATTCCGAGTTAGATTCCGAGTTATGATGTAGGCGCAGTAGATTCCGAGTTAGATTCCGAGTTATGATGTAGGCGCAGTAGATTCCGAGTTATGATGTAGGCGCAGTAGATTCCGAGTTAGATTCCGAGTTATGATGTAGGCGCAGTAGATTCCGAGTTAGATTCCGAGTTATGATGTAGGCGCAGTAGATTCCGAGTTATGATGTAGGCGCAGTAGATTCCGAGTTAGATTCCGAGTTATGATGTAGGCGCAGTAGATTCCGAGTTATGATGTAGGCGCAGTAGATTCCGAGTTAGATTTCGAGTTATGATGTAGGCGCAGTAGATTCCGAGTTATGATGTAGGCGCAGTAGATTCCGATTTAGATTTCGAGTTATGATGTAGGCGCAGTAGATTCCAAGTTAGATTCCGAGTTATGATGTAGGCGCAGTAGATTCCGAGTTATGATGTAGGCGCAGTAGATTCCGAGTTATGATGTAGGCGCAGTAGATTCCGAGTTAGATTCCGAGTTATGATGTAGGCGCAGTAGATTCCTGAGTTAGATTCCGAGTTATGATGTAGGCGCAGTAGATTCCGAGTTATGATGTAGACGCAGTAGATACCAAGTTATGATGTAGGCGCAGTAGATTCCGAGTTATGATGTAGGCGCAGTAGATTCCGAGTTAGATTCCGAGTTATGATGTAGGCGCAGTAGATTCCGAGTTATGATGTAGGCGCAGTAGATTCCGAGTTATGATGTAGGCGCAGTAGATTCCGAGTTAGATTCCGAGTTATGATGTAGGCGCAGTAGATTCCGAGTTATGATGTAGGCGCAGTAGATTCCGAGTTAGATTCCGAGTTATGATGTAGGCGCAGTAGATTCCGAGTTATGATGTAGGCGCAGTAGATTCCGAGTTATGATGTAGGCGCAGTAGATTCCGAGTTAGATTTCGAGTTATGATGTAGGCGCAGTAGATTCCGAGTTATGATGTAGGCGCAGTAGATTCCGAGTTATGATGTAGGCGCAGTAGATTCCGAGTTAGATTCCGAGTTATGATGTAGGCGCAGTAGATTCCGAGTTAGATTCCGAGTTATGATGTAGGCGCAGTAGATTCCGAGTTATGATGTAGGCGCAGTAGATTCCAAGTTATGATGTAGGCGCAGTAGATTCCGAGTTAGATTCTGAGTTATGATGTAGGCGCAGTAGATTCCGAGCTAGATTCCGAGTTATGATGTAGGCGCAGTAGATTCCGAGTTAGATTCCGAGTTATGATGTAGGCGCAGGAGATTCCGAGTTATGATGTAGGCGCAGTAGATTCCGAGTTAGATTCCGAGTTATGATGTAGGCGCAGTAGATTCCGAGTTATGATGTAGGCGCAGTAGATTCCGAGGTAGATTCCGAGTTATGATGTAGGCGCAGTAGATTCCGAGTTATGATGTAGGCACAGTAGATTCCGAGTTATGATGTAGGCGCAGTAGTTTCAGAGTTATGATGTAGGCGCAGTAGATTCCGAGTTATGATGTAGGCGCAGTAGATTCCGAGTTAGATTCCGAGTTATGATGTAGGCGCAGTAGATTCCGAGTTATGATGTAGACGCAGTAGATTCCGAGTTAGATTCCGAGTTATGATGTAGGCGCAGTAGATTCCGAGTTATGATGTAGGCGCAGTAGATTCCGAGTTAGATTCCGAGTTATGATGTAGGCGCAGTAGATTCCGAGTTAGAATCCGAGTTATGATGTAGGCGCAGTAGATTCCGAGTTATGATGTAGGCGCAGTAGATTCCGAGTTATGATGTAGGCGCAGTAGATTCCAAGTAAGATTCCGAGTTATGATGTAGGCGCAGTAGATTCCGAGTTATGATGTAGGCGCAGTAGATTCCGAGTTAGATTCCGAGTTATGATGTAGGCGCAGTAGATTCCGAGTTATGATGTAGGCGCAGTAGATTCCGAGTTAGATTCCGAGTTATGATATAGGCGCAGTAGATTCCGAGTTAGATTCCGAGTTATGATGTAGGCACAGTAGATTCCGATTTATGATGTAGGCGCAATAGATTCCGAGTTACGATGTAGGCGCAGTAGATTCCGAGTTAGATTCCGAGTTATGATGTAGGCGCAGTAGATTCCGAGTTAGATTCCTAGTTATGATGTAGGCGCAGTAGATTCCGAGTTAGATTCCGAGTTATGATGTAGGCGCAGTAGATTCCGAGTTATGATGTAGGCGCAGTAGATTCCGAGTTATGATGTAGGCGCAGTAGATTCCGAGTTATGATGTAGGCGCAGTAGATTCCGAGTTAGATTCCGAGTTATGATGTAGGCGCAGTAGATTCCGAGTTATGATGTAGGCGCAGTAGATTCCGAGTTATGATGTAGGCGCAGTAGATTCCGAGTTATGATGTAGGCGCAGTAGATTCCGAGTTAGATTCCGAATTATGATGTAGGCGCAGTTGATTCGGAGTTAGATTCCGAGTTATGATGTAGGTGCACTATATTCCGAGTTAGATTCCGAGTTATGATGTAGGCGCAGTAGATTCCGAGTTATGATGTAGGCGCAGTAGATTCCGAGTTAGATTCCGAGTTATGATGTAGGCGCAGTATATTCCGAGTTAGATTCCGAGATATGATGTAGGCGCAGTGGATTCTCAGTTAGATTCCGAGTTATGATGTAGGCGCAGTAGATTCCGAGTTATGATGTAGGCGCAGTAGATTCCGAGTTATGATGTACACGCTGTAGATTCCGAGTTATGATGTAGGCGCAGTAGATTCCGAGTTATGATGTAGGCACAGTAGATTCCGAGTTATGATGTAGGCGCAGTAGATTCCGAGTTAGATTCTGAGTTATGATGTAGGCGCAGTAGATTCCGAGTTAGATTCCGAGTTATGATGTAGGCGCAGTAGATTCCGAGTAAGATTCCGAGTTATGATGTAGGCGCAGTAGATTCCGAGTTATGATGTAGGCGCAGTAGATTCCGAGTTAGATTCCGAGTTATGATGTAGGCGCAGTAGATTCCGAGTTAGATTCCGAGTTATGATGTAGGCGCAGTAGATTCCGAGTTATGATGTAGGTGCAGTAGATTCCGAGTTATGATGTAGGCGCAGTAGATTCCGAGGTAGATTCCGAGTTATGATGTAGGCGCAGTAGATTCCGAGTTATGATGTAGGCGCAGTCGATTCCGAGTTAGATTCCGAGTTATGATGTAGGCGCAGTAGATTCCGAGTTATGATGTAGGCGCAGTAGAATCCAAGTTATGATGTAGGCGCAGTAGATTCCGAGTTATGATGTAGGCGCAGTAGATTCCGAGTTAGATTCCGAGTTATGATGTAGGCGCAGTAGATTCCGAGTTAGTTTCCGAGTTATGATGTAGGCACAGTAGATTCCCAGTTATGATGTAGGCGCAGTAGATTCCGAGTTATGATGTAGGCGCAGTAGATTACGAGTTAGATTCCGAGTTATGATGTAGGCGCAGTAGATTCCGAGTTATGATGTAGGCGATATAGATTCCGAGTTAGATTTTGAGTTATGATATAGACGCAGTAGATTCCGAGTTAGATTCCGAGTTATGATGTAGGCGCAGTAGATTCCGAGTTAGATTCCGAGTTATGATGTAGGCGCAGCAGATTCCGAGTTATGATGTAGGCGCAGTAGATTGCGAGTTATGATGTAGGCGCAGTAGATTCCGAGTTATGATGTAGGCGCAGAAGATTCCGAGTTAGATTCCGAGTTATGATGTAGGTGCAGTAGATTCCGAGTTATGATATAGGCGCAGTAGATTCCGAGTTAGATTCCGAGTTATGATGTAGGCACAGTAGATTCCGAGTTATGATGTAGGCGCAGAAGATTCCGAGTTATGATGTAGGCGCAGTAGATTCCGAGGTAGATTCCGAGTTATGATGTAGGCGCAGTAGATTCCGAGTTATGATGTAGGCGCAGTAGATTCCGAGTTATGATGTAGGCGCAGTAGATTCCGAGTTAGATTCCGAGTTATGATGTAGGCGCAGTAGATTCCGAGTTATGATGTAGGCGCAGTGATTCCGAGTTATGATGTAGGCGCAGTAGATTCCGAGTTAGATACCGAGATATGATGTAGGCGCAGTAGATTCCGAGTTATGATGTAGGCGCAGTAGATTCTTAGTTAGATTCCGAGTTATGATGTAGGCGCAGTAGATTCCGAGTTAGAATCCGAGTTATGATGTAGGCGCAGTAGATTCCGAGTTATGATGTAGGCGCAGTAGATTCCGAGTTATGATGTAGGCGCAGTAGATTCCGAGTTAGATTTCGAGTTATGATGTAGGCGCATTAGATTCCGAGTTATGATGTAGGCGCAGTAGATTCCGAGTTAGATTCCGAGTTATGATGTAGGCGCAGTAGATTCCGAGTTATGATGTAGGCGCAGTAGATTCCGAGTTATGATGTAGGCGCAGTAGATTCCGAGTTAGATTCCGAGTTATGATGTAGGCGCAGTAGATTCTTAGTTAGATTCCGAGTTATGATGTAGGCGCAGTAGATTCCGAGTTAGAATCCGAGTTATGATGTAGGCGCAGTAGATTCCGAGTTATGATGTAGGCGCAGTAGATTCCGAGTTATGATGTAGGCGCAGTAGATTCCGAGTTAGATTCCGAGTTATGATGTAGGCGCATTAGATTCCGAGTTATGATGTAGGCGCAGTAGATTCCGAGTTAGATTCCGAGTTATGATGTAGGCGCAGTAGATTCCGAGTTATGATGTAGGTGCAGTAGATTCCGAGTTATGATGTAGGCGCAGTAGATTCCGAGGTAGATTCCGAGTTATGATGTAGGCGCAGTAGATTCCGAGTTATGATGTAGGCGCAGTAGATTCCGAGGTAGATTCCGAGTTATGATGTAGGCGCAGTAGATTCTTAGTTAGATTCCGAGTTATGATGTAGGCGCAGTAGATTCCGAGTTAGAATCCGAGTTATGATGTAGGCGCAGTAGATTCCGAGTTATGATGTAGGCGCAGTAGATTCCGAGTTATGATGTAGGCGCAGTAGATTCTGAGTTAGATTCCGAGTTATGATGTAGGCGCATTAGATTCCGAGTTATGATGTAGGCGCAGTAGATTCCGAGTTAGATTCCGAGTTATGATGTAGGCGCAGTAGATTCCGAGTTATGATGTAGGTGCAGTAGATTCCGAGTTATGATGTAGGCGCAGTAGATTCTTAGTTAGATTCCGAGTTATGATGTAGGCGCAGTAGATTCCGAGTTAGAATCCGAGTTATGATGTAGGCGCAGTAGATTCCGAGTTATGATGTAGGCGCAGTAGATTCCGAGTTATGATGTAGGCGCAGTAGATTCCGAGTTAGATTCCGAGTTATGATGTAGGCGCATTAGATTCCGAGTTATGATGTAGGCGCAGTAGATTCCGAGTTAGATTCCGAGTTATGATGTAGGCGCAGTAGATTCCGAGTTATGATGTAGGTGCAGTAGATTCCGAGTTATGATGTAGGCGCAGTAGATTCCGAGGTAGATTCCGAGTTATGATGTAGGCGCAGTAGATTCCGAGTTATGATGTAGGTGCAGTAGATTCCGAGTTATGATGTAGGCGCAGTAGATTCCGAGGTAGATTCCGAGTTATGATGTAGGCGCAGTAGATTCCGAGTTATGATGTAGGCGCAGTAGATTCCGAGTTATGATGTAGGCGCAGTAGATTCCGAGTCAGATTCCGAGTTATGATGTAGGCACAGTAGATTCCGAGTTATGATGTAGGCGCAGTAGATTCCAAGTTATGATGTAGGCGCAGTAGATTCCGAGTTAGATTCCGAGTTCTGATGTAGGCGCAGTAGATTCCGAGTTAGATTCCGAGTTATGATGTAGGCACAGTAGATTCCCAGTTATGATGTAGGCGCAGTAGATTCCGAGATATGATGTAGGCGCAGTAGATTCCGAGTTAGATTCCGAGTTATGATGTAGGCGCAGTAGATTCCGAGTTAGATTCCGAGTTATGATGTAGGCGCAGTAGATTCCGAGTTATGATGTAGGCGCAGTAGATTCCGAGTTATGATGTAGGCGCAGTAGATTCCGAGTTAGATTCCGAGTTATGATGTAGGCGCAGTAGATTCTTAGTTAGATTCCGAGTTATGATGTAGGCGCAGTAGATTCCGAGTTAGAATCCGAGTTATGATGTAGGCGCAGTAGATTCCGAGTTATGATGTAGGCGCAGTAGATTCCGAGTTATGATGTAGGCGCAGTAGATTCCGAGTTAGATTCCGAGTTATGATGTAGGCGCATTAGATTCCGAGTTATGATGTAGGCGCAGTAGATTCCGAGTTAGATTCCGAGTTATGATGTAGGCGCAGTAGATTCCGAGTTATGATGTAGGTGCAGTAGATTCCGAGTTATGATGTAGGCGCAGTAGATTCCGAGGTAGATTCCGAGTTATGATGTAGGCGCAGTAGATTCCGAGTTATGATGTAGGCGCAGTAGATTCCGAGGTAGATTCCGAGTTATGATGTAGGCGCAGTAGATTCTTAGTTAGATTCCGAGTTATGATGTAGGCGCAGTAGATTCCGAGTTAGAATCCGAGTTATGATGTAGGCGCAGTAGATTCCGAGTTATGATGTAGGCGCAGTAGATTCCGAGTTATGATGTAGGCGCAGTAGATTCTGAGTTAGATTCCGAGTTATGATGTAGGCGCATTAGATTCCGAGTTATGATGTAGGCGCAGTAGATTCCGAGTTAGATTCCGAGTTATGATGTAGGCGCAGTAGATTCCGAGTTATGATGTAGGTGCAGTAGATTCCGAGTTATGATGTAGGCGCAGTAGATTCTTAGTTAGATTCCGAGTTATGATGTAGGCGCAGTAGATTCCGAGTTAGAATCCGAGTTATGATGTAGGCGCAGTAGATTCCGAGTTATGATGTAGGCGCAGTAGATTCCGAGTTATGATGTAGGCGCAGTAGATTCCGAGTTAGATTCCGAGTTATGATGTAGGCGCATTAGATTCCGAGTTATGATGTAGGCGCAGTAGATTCCGAGTTAGATTCCGAGTTATGATGTAGGCGCAGTAGATTCCGAGTTATGATGTAGGTGCAGTAGATTCCGAGTTATGATGTAGGCGCAGTAGATTCCGAGGTAGATTCCGAGTTATGATGTAGGCGCAGTAGATTCCGAGTTATGATGTAGGTGCAGTAGATTCCGAGTTATGATGTAGGCGCAGTAGATTCCGAGGTAGATTCCGAGTTATGATGTAGGCGCAGTAGATTCCGAGTTATGATGTAGGCGCAGTAGATTCCGAGTTATGATGTAGGCGCAGTAGATTCCGAGTCAGATTCCGAGTTATGATGTAGGCACAGTAGATTCCGAGTTATGATGTAGGCGCAGTAGATTCCAAGTTATGATGTAGGCGCAGTAGATTCCGAGTTAGATTCCGAGTTCTGATGTAGGCGCAGTAGATTCCGAGTTAGATTCCGAGTTATGATGTAGGCACAGTAGATTCCCAGTTATGATGTAGGCGCAGTAGATTCCGAGATATGATGTAGGCGCAGTAGATTCCGAGTTAGATTCCGAGTTATGATGTAGGCGCAGTAGATTCCGAGTTATGATGTAGGCGATATAGATTCCGAGGTAGATTTCGAGTTATGATATAGGCGCAGTAGATTCCGAGTTAGATTCCGAGTTATGATGTAGGCGCAGTAGATTCCGAGTTAGATTCCGAGTTATGATGTAGGCGCAGCAGATTCCGAGTTATGATGTAGGCGCAGTAGATTGCGAGTTATGATGTAGGCGCACTAGATTCCGAGTTATGATGTAGGCGCAGTAGATTCCGAGTTATGATGTAGGCGCAGTAGATTCCGAGTTATGATGTAGGCGCAGTAGATTCCGAGTTAGATTCCGAGTTATGATGTAGGCGCAGTAGATTCCGAGTTAGATTCCGAGTTATGATGTAGGCACAGTAGATTCCGATTTATGATGTTGGCGCAATAGATTCCGAGTTACGATGTAGGCGCAGTAGATTCCGAGTTAGATTCCGAGTTATGATGTAGGCGCAGTAGATTCCGAGTTAGATTCCTAGTTATGATGTAGGCGCAGTAGATTCCGAGTTAGATTCCGAGTTATGATGTAGGCGCAGTAGATTCCGAGTTATGATGTAGGCGCAGTAGATTCCGAGTTATGATGTAGGCGCAGTAGATTCCGAGTTATGATGTAGGCGCAGTAGATTCCGAGTTAGATTCCGAGTTATGATGTAGGCGCAGTAGATTCCGAGTTATGATGTAGGCGCAGTAGATTCCGAGTTATGATGTAGGCGCAGTAGATTCCGAGTTATGATGTAGGCGCAGTAGATTCCGAGTTAGATTCCGAATTATGATGTAGGCGCAGTTGATTCGGAGTTAGATTCCGAGTTATGATGTAGGTGCACTATATTCCGAGTTAGATTCCGAGTTATGATGTAGGCGCAGTAGATTCCGAGTTATGATGTAGGCGCAGTAGATTCCGAGTTAGATTCCGAGTTATGATGTAGGCGCAGTATATTCCGAGTTAGATTCCGAGATATGATGTAGGCGCAGTGGATTCTCAGTTAGATTCCGAGTTATGATGTAGGCGCAGTAGATTCCGAGTTATGATGTAGGCGCAGTAGATTCCGAGTTATGATGTACACGCTGTAGATTCCGAGTTATGATGTAGGCGCAGTAGATTCCGAGTTATGATGTAGGCGCAGTAGATTCCGAGTTATGATGTAGGCGCAGTAGATTCCGAGTTAGATTCTGAGTTATGATGTAGGCGCAGTAGATTCCGAGTTAGATTCCGAGTTATGATGTAGGCGCAGTAGATTCCGAGTTAGATTCCGAGTTATGATGTAGGCGCAGTAGATTCCGAGTTATGATGTAGGCGCAGTAGATTCCGAGTTAGATTCCGAGTTATGATGTAGGCGCAGTAGATTCCGAGTTAGATTCCGAGTTATGATGTAGGCGCAGTAGATTCCGAGTTATGATGTAGGTGCAGTAGATTCCGAGTTATGATGTAGGCGCAGTAGATTCCGAGGTAGATTCCGAGTTATGATGTAGGCGCAGTAGATTCCGAGTTATGATGTAGGCGCAGTCGATTCCGAGTTAGATTCCGAGTTATGATGTAGGCGCAGTAGATTCCGAGTTATGATGTAGGCGCAGTAGAATCCAAGTTATGATGTAGGCGCAGTAGATTCCGAGTTATGATGTAGGCGCAGTAGATTCCGAGTTAGATTCCGAGTTATGATGTAGGCGCAGTAGATTCCGAGTTAGATTCCGAGTTATGATGTAGGCACAGTAGATTCCCAGTTATGATGTAGGCGCAGTAGATTCCGAGTTATGATGTAGGCGCAGTAGATTCCGAGTTAGATTCCGAGTTATGATGTAGGCGCAGTAGATTCCGAGTTATGATGTAGGCGATATAGATTCCGAGTTAGATTTTGAGTTATGATATAGACGCAGTAGATTCCGAGTTAGATTCCGAGTTATGATGTAGGCGCAGTAGATTCTGAGTTAGATTCCGAGTTATGATGTAGGCGCAGCAGATTCCGAGTTATGATGTAGGCGCAGTAGATTGCGAGTTATGATGTAGGCGCAGTAGATTCCGAGTTATGATGTAGGCGCAGTAGATTCCGAGTTATGATGTAGGCGCAGAAGATTCCGAGTTAGATTCCGAGTTATGATGTAGGTGCAGTAGATTCCGAGTTATGATGTAGGCGCAGTAGATTCCGAGTTAGATTCCGAGTTATGATGTAGGCACAGTAGATTCCGAGTTATGATGTAGGCGCAGAAGATTCCGAGTTATGATGTAGGCGCAGTAGATTCCGAGGTAGATTCCGAGTTATGATGTAGGCGCAGTGGATTCCGAGTTATGATGTAGGCGCAGTAGATTCCGAGTTAGATTCCGAGTTATGATGTAGGCGCAGTAGATTCCGAGTTATGATGTAGGCGCAGTGATTCCGAGTTATGATGTAGGCGCAGTAGATTCCGAGTTAGATACCGAGATATGATGTAGGCGCAGTAGATTCCGAGTTATGATGTAGGCGCAGTAGATTCTTAGTTAGATTCCGAGTTATGATGTAGGCGCAGTAGATTCCGAGTTAGAATCCGAGTTATGATGTAGGCGCAGTAGATTCCGAGTTATGATGTAGGCGCAGTAGATTCCGAGTTATGATGTAGGCGCAGTAGATTCTGAGTTAGATTCCGAGTTATGATGTAGGCGCATTAGATTCCGAGTTATGATGTAGGCGCAGTAGATTCCGAGTTAGATTCCGAGTTATGATGTAGGCGCAGTAGATTCCGAGTTATGATGTAGGCGCAGTAGATTCCGAGTTAGATTCCGAGTTATGATGTAGGCGCAGTAGATTCCGAGTTATGATGTAGGTGCAGTAGATTCCGAGTTATGATGTAGGCGCAGTAGATTCCGAGGTAGATTGCGAGTTATGATGTAGGCACAGTAGATTCCGAGTTATGATGTAGGCGCAGTAGATTCCGAGTTATGATGTAGGCGCAGTAGATTCCGAGTCAGATTCCGAGTTATGATGTAGGCACAGTAGATTCCGAGTTATGATGTAGGCGCAGTAGATTCCAAGTTATGATGTAGGCGCAGTAGATTCCGAGTTAGATTCCGAGTTCTGATGTAGGCGCAGTAGATTCCGAGTTAGATTCCGAGTTATGATGTAGGCACAGTAGATTCCCAGTAATGATGTAGGCGCAGTAGATTCCGAGTTATGATGTAGGCGCAGTAGATTCCGAGTTAGATTCCGAGTTATGATGTAGGCGCAGTAGATTCCGAGTTATGATGTAGGCGATATAGATTCCGAGTTAGATTTCGAGTTATGATATAGGCGCAGTAGATTCCGAGTTAGATTCCGAGTTATGATGTAGGCGCAGTAGATTCCGAGTTAGATTCCGAGTTATGATGTAGGCGCAGCAGATTCCGAGTTATGATGTAGGCGCAGTAGATTGCGAGTTATGATGTAGGCGCAGTAGATTCCGAGTTATGATGTAGGCGCAGTAGATTCCGAGTTATGATGTAGGCGCAGTAGATTCCGAGTTATGATGTAGGCGCAGTAGATTCCGAGTTAGATTCCGAGTTATGATGTAGGCGCATTAGATTCCGAGTTATGATGTAGGCGCAGTAGATTCCGAGTTAGATTCCGAGTTATGATGTAGGCGCAGTAGATTCCGAGTTATGATGTAGGCGCAGTAGATTCCGAGTTAGATTCCGAGTTATGATGTAGGCGCAGTAGATTCCGAGTTATGATGTAGGTGCAGTAGATTCCGAGTTATGATGTAGGCGCAGTAGATTCTGAGTTAGATTCCGAGTTATGATGTAGGCACAGTAGATTCCGATTTATGATGTAGGCGCAATAGATTCCGAGTTACGATGTAGGCGCAGTAGATTCCGAGTTAGATTCCGAGTTATGATGTAGGCGCAGTAGATTCCGAGTTAGATTCCTAGTTATGATGTAGGCGCAGTAGATTCCGAGTTAGATTCCGAGTTATGATGTAGGCGCAGTAGATTCCGAGTTATGATGTAGGCGCAGTAGATTCCGAGTTATGATGTAGGCGCAGTAGATTCCGAGTTATGATGTAGGCGCAGTAGATTCCGAGTTAGATTCCGAGTTATGATGTAGGCGCAGTAGATTCCGAGTTATGATGTAGGCGCAGTAGATTCCGAGTTATGATGTAGGCGCAGTAGATTCCGAGTTATGATGTAGGCGCAGTAGATTCCGAGTTAGATTCCGAATTATGATGTAGGCGCAGTTGATTCGGAGTTAGATTCCGAGTTATGATGTAGGTGCACTATATTCCGAGTTAGATTCCGAGTTATGATGTAGGCGCAGTAGATTCCGAGTTATGATGTAGGCGCAGTAGATTCCGAGTTAGATTCCGAGTTATGATGTAGGCGCAGTATATTCCGAGTTAGATTCCGAGATATGATGTAGGCGCAGTGGATTCTCAGTTAGATTCCGAGTTATGATGTAGGCGCAGTAGATTCCGAGTTATGATGTAGGCGCAGTAGATTCCGAGTTATGATGTACACGCTGTAGATTCCGAGTTATGATGTAGGCGCAGTAGATTCCGAGTTATGATGTAGGCGCAGTAGATTCCGAGTTATGATGTAGGCGCAGTAGATTCCGAGTTAGATTCTGAGTTATGATGTAGGCGCAGTAGATTCCGAGTTAGATTCCGAGTTATGATGTAGGCGCAGTAGATTCCGAGTTAGATTCCGAGTTATGATGTAGGCGCAGTAGATTCCGAGTTATGATGTAGGCGCAGTAGATTCCGAGTTAGATTCCGAGTTATGATGTAGGCGCAGTAGATTCCGAGTTAGATTCCGAGTTATGATGTAGGCGCAGTAGATTCCGAGTTATGATGTAGGTGCAGTAGATTCCGAGTTATGATGTAGGCGCAGTAGATTCCGAGGTAGATTCCGAGTTATGATGTAGGCGCAGTAGATTCCGAGTTATGATGTAGGCGCAGTCGATTCCGAGTTAGATTCCGAGTTATGATGTAGGCGCAGTAGATTCCGAGTTATGATGTAGGCGCAGTAGAATCCAAGTTATGATGTAGGCGCAGTAGATTCCGAGTTATGATGTAGGCGCAGTAGATTCCGAGTTAGATTCCGAGTTATGATGTAGGCGCAGTAGATTCCGAGTTAGATTCCGAGTTATGATGTAGGCACAGTAGATTCCCAGTTATGATGTAGGCGCAGTAGATTCCGAGTTATGATGTAGGCGCAGTAGATTCCGAGTTAGATTCCGAGTTATGATGTAGGCGCAGTAGATTCCGAGTTATGATGTAGGCGATATAGATTCCGAGTTAGATTTTGAGTTATGATATAGACGCAGTAGATTCCGAGTTAGATTCCGAGTTATGATGTAGGCGCAGTAGATTCCGAGTTAGATTCCGAGTTATGATGTAGGCGCAGCAGATTCCGAGTTATGATGTAGGCGCAGTAGATTGCGAGTTATGATGTAGGCGCAGTAGATTCCGAGTTATGATGTAGGCGCAGTAGATTCCGAGTTATGATGTAGGCGCAGAAGATTCCGAGTTAGATTCCGAGTTATGATGTAGGTGCAGTAGATTCCGAGTTATGATGTAGGCGCAGTAGATTCCGAGTTAGATTCCGAGTTATGATGTAGGCACAGTAGATTCCGAGTTATGATGTAGGCGCAGAAGATTCCGAGTTATGATGTAGGCGCAGTAGATTCCGAGGTAGATTCCGAGTTATGATGTAGGCGCAGTAGATTCCGAGTTATGATGTAGGCGCAGTAGATTCCGAGTTAGATTCCGAGTTATGATGTAGGCGCAGTAGATTCCGAGTTATGATGTAGGCGCAGTGATTCCGAGTTATGATGTAGGCGCAGTAGATTCCGAGTTAGATACCGAGATATGATGTAGGCGCAGTAGATTCCGAGTTATGATGTAGGCGCAGTAGATTCTTAGTTAGATTCCGAGTTATGATGTAGGCGCAGTAGATTCCGAGTTAGAATCCGAGTTATGATGTAGGCGCAGTAGATTCCGAGTTATGATGTAGGCGCAGTAGATTCCGAGTTATGATGTAGGCGCAGTAGATTCCGAGTTAGATTCCGAGTTATGATGTAGGCGCAGTAGATTCCGAGTTAGATTCCGAGTTATGATGTAGGCGCAGTAGATTCCGAGTTATGATGTAGGCGCAGTAGATTCCGAGTTAGATTCCGAGTTATGATATAGGCGCAGTAGATTCCGAGTTATGATGTAGGTGCAGTAGATTCCGAGTTATGATGTAGGCGCAGTAGATTCCGAGGTAGATTGCGAGTTATGATGTAGGCGCAGTAGATTCCGAGTTATGATGTAGGCGCAGTAGATTCCGAGTTATGATGTAGGCGCAGTAGATTCCGAGTCAGATTCCGAGTTATGATGTAGGCACAGTAGATTCCGAGTTATGATGTAGGCGCAGTAGATTCCAAGTTATGATGTAGGCGCAGTAGATTCCGAGTTAGATTCCGAGTTCTGATGTAGGCGCAGTAGATTCCGAGTTAGATTCCGAGTTATGATGTAGGCACAGTAGATTCCCAGTAATGATGTAGGCGCAGTAGATTCCGAGTTATGATGTAGGCGCAGTAGATTCCGAGTTAGATTCCGAGTTATGATGTAGGCGCAGTAGATTCCGAGTTATGATGTAGGCGATATAGATTCCGAGTTAGATTTCGAGTTATGATATAGGCGCAGTAGATTCCGAGTTAGATTCCGAGTTATGATGTAGGCGCAGTAGATTCCGAGTTAGATTCCGAGTTATGATGTAGGCGCAGCAGATTCCGAGTTATGATGTAGGCGCAGTAGATTGCGAGTTATGATGTAGGCGCAGTAGATTCCGAGTTATGATGTAGGCGCAGTAGATTCCGAGTTATGATGTAGGCGCAGTAGATTCCGAGTTATGATGTAGGCGCAGTAGATTCCGAGTTAGATTCCGAGTTATGATGTAGGCGCATTAGATTCCGAGTTATGATGTAGGCGCAGTAGATTCCGAGTTAGATTCCGAGTTATGATGTAGGCGCAGTAGATTCCGAGTTATGATGTAGGCGCAGTAGATTCCGAGTTAGATTCCGAGTTATGATGTAGGCGCAGTAGATTCCGAGTTAGATTCCGAGTTATGATGTAGGCGCAGCAGATTCCGAGTTATGATGTAGGCGCAGTAGATTGCGAGTTATGATGTAGGCGCACTAGATTCCGAGTTATGATGTAGGCGCAGTAGATTCCGAGTTATGATGTAGGCGCAGTAGATTCCGAGTTATGATGTAGGCGCAGTAGATTCCGAGTTAGATTCCGAGTTATGATGTAGGCGCAGTAGATTCCGAGTTAGATTCCGAGTTATGATGTAGGCACAGTAGATTCCGATTTATGATGTTGGCGCAATAGATTCCGAGTTACGATGTAGGCGCAGTAGATTCCGAGTTAGATTCCGAGTTATGATGTAGGCGCAGTAGATTCCGAGTTAGATTCCTAGTTATGATGTAGGCGCAGTAGATTCCGAGTTAGATTCCGAGTTATGATGTAGGCGCAGTAGATTCCGAGTTATGATGTAGGCGCAGTAGATTCCGAGTTATGATGTAGGCGCAGTAGATTCCGAGTTATGATGTAGGCGCAGTAGATTCCGAGTTAGATTCCGAGTTATGATGTAGGCGCAGTAGATTCCGAGTTATGATGTAGGCGCAGTAGATTCCGAGTTATGATGTAGGCGCAGTAGATTCCGAGTTATGATGTAGGCGCAGTAGATTCCGAGTTAGATTCCGAATTATGATGTAGGCGCAGTTGATTCGGAGTTAGATTCCGAGTTATGATGTAGGTGCACTATATTCCGAGTTAGATTCCGAGTTATGATGTAGGCGCAGTAGATTCCGAGTTATGATGTAGGCGCAGTAGATTCCGAGTTAGATTCCGAGTTATGATGTAGGCGCAGTATATTCCGAGTTAGATTCCGAGATATGATGTAGGCGCAGTGGATTCTCAGTTAGATTCCGAGTTATGATGTAGGCGCAGTAGATTCCGAGTTATGATGTAGGCGCAGTAGATTCCGAGTTATGATGTACACGCTGTAGATTCCGAGTTATGATGTAGGCGCAGTAGATTCCGAGTTATGATGTAGGCGCAGTAGATTCCGAGTTATGATGTAGGCGCAGTAGATTCCGAGTTAGATTCTGAGTTATGATGTAGGCGCAGTAGATTCCGAGTTAGATTCCGAGTTATGATGTAGGCGCAGTAGATTCCGAGTTAGATTCCGAGTTATGATGTAGGCGCAGTAGATTCCGAGTTATGATGTAGGCGCAGTAGATTCCGAGTTAGATTCCGAGTTATGATGTAGGCGCAGTAGATTCCGAGTTAGATTCCGAGTTATGATGTAGGCGCAGTAGATTCCGAGTTATGATGTAGGTGCAGTAGATTCCGAGTTATGATGTAGGCGCAGTAGATTCCGAGGTAGATTCCGAGTTATGATGTAGGCGCAGTAGATTCCGAGTTATGATGTAGGCGCAGTCGATTCCGAGTTAGATTCCGAGTTATGATGTAGGCGCAGTAGATTCCGAGTTATGATGTAGGCGCAGTAGAATCCAAGTTATGATGTAGGCGCAGTAGATTCCGAGTTATGATGTAGGCGCAGTAGATTCCGAGTTAGATTCCGAGTTATGATGTAGGCGCAGTAGATTCCGAGTTAGATTCCGAGTTATGATGTAGGCACAGTAGATTCCCAGTTATGATGTAGGCGCAGTAGATTCCGAGTTATGATGTAGGCGCAGTAGATTCCGAGTTAGATTCCGAGTTATGATGTAGGCGCAGTAGATTCCGAGTTATGATGTAGGCGATATAGATTCCGAGTTAGATTTTGAGTTATGATATAGACGCAGTAGATTCCGAGTTAGATTCCGAGTTATGATGTAGGCGCAGTAGATTCTGAGTTAGATTCCGAGTTATGATGTAGGCGCAGCAGATTCCGAGTTATGATGTAGGCGCAGTAGATTGCGAGTTATGATGTAGGCGCAGTAGATTCCGAGTTATGATGTAGGCGCAGTAGATTCCGAGTTATGATGTAGGCGCAGAAGATTCCGAGTTAGATTCCGAGTTATGATGTAGGTGCAGTAGATTCCGAGTTATGATGTAGGCGCAGTAGATTCCGAGTTAGATTCCGAGTTATGATGTAGGCACAGTAGATTCCGAGTTATGATGTAGGCGCAGAAGATTCCGAGTTATGATGTAGGCGCAGTAGATTCCGAGGTAGATTCCGAGTTATGATGTAGGCGCAGTGGATTCCGAGTTATGATGTAGGCGCAGTAGATTCCGAGTTAGATTCCGAGTTATGATGTAGGCGCAGTAGATTCCGAGTTATGATGTAGGCGCAGTGATTCCGAGTTATGATGTAGGCGCAGTAGATTCCGAGTTAGATACCGAGATATGATGTAGGCGCAGTAGATTCCGAGTTATGATGTAGGCGCAGTAGATTCTTAGTTAGATTCCGAGTTATGATGTAGGCGCAGTAGATTCCGAGTTAGAATCCGAGTTATGATGTAGGCGCAGTAGATTCCGAGTTATGATGTAGGCGCAGTAGATTCCGAGTTATGATGTAGGCGCAGTAGATTCCGAGTTAGATTCCGAGTTATGATGTAGGCGCATTAGATTCCGAGTTATGATGTAGGCGCAGTAGATTCCGAGTTAGATTCCGAGTTATGATGTAGGCGCAGTAGATTCCGAGTTATGATGTAGGCGCAGTAGATTCCGAGTTAGATTCCGAGTTATGATGTAGGCGCAGTAGATTCCGAGTTATGATGTAGGTGCAGTAGATTCCGAGTTATGATGTAGGCGCAGTAGATTCCGAGGTAGATTGCGAGTTATGATGTAGGCACAGTAGATTCCGAGTTATGATGTAGGCGCAGTAGATTCCGAGTTATGATGTAGGCGCAGTAGATTCCGAGTCAGATTCCGAGTTATGATGTAGGCACAGTAGATTCCGAGTTATGATGTAGGCGCAGTAGATTCCAAGTTATGATGTAGGCGCAGTAGATTCCGAGTTAGATTCCGAGTTCTGATGTAGGCGCAGTAGATTCCGAGTTAGATTCCGAGTTATGATGTAGGCACAGTAGATTCCCAGTAATGATGTAGGCGCAGTAGATTCCGAGTTATGATGTAGGCGCAGTAGATTCCGAGTTAGATTCCGAGTTATGATGTAGGCGCAGTAGATTCCGAGTTATGATGTAGGCGATATAGATTCCGAGTTAGATTTCGAGTTATGATATAGGCGCAGTAGATTCCGAGTTAGATTCCGAGTTATGATGTAGGCGCAGTAGATTCCGAGTTAGATTCCGAGTTATGATGTAGGCGCAGCAGATTCCGAGTTATGATGTAGGCGCAGTAGATTGCGAGTTATGATGTAGGCGCAGTAGATTCCGAGTTATGATGTAGGCGCAGTAGATTCCGAGTTATGATGTAGGCGCAGTAGATTCCGAGTTATGATGTAGGCGCAGTAGATTCCGAGTTAGATTCCGAGTTATGATGTAGGCGCATTAGATTCCGAGTTATGATGTAGGCGCAGTAGATTCCGAGTTAGATTCCGAGTTATGATGTAGGCGCAGTAGATTCCGAGTTATGATGTAGGCGCAGTAGATTCCGAGTTAGATTCCGAGTTATGATGTAGGCGCAGTAGATTCCGAGTTATGATGTAGGTGCAGTAGATTCCGAGTTATGATGTAGGCGCAGTAGATTCTGAGTTAGATTCCGAGTTATGATGTAGGCACAGTAGATTCCGATTTATGATGTAGGCGCAATAGATTCCGAGTTACGATGTAGGCGCAGTAGATTCCGAGTTAGATTCCGAGTTATGATGTAGGCGCAGTAGATTCCGAGTTAGATTCCTAGTTATGATGTAGGCGCAGTAGATTCCGAGTTAGATTCCGAGTTATGATGTAGGCGCAGTAGATTCCGAGTTATGATGTAGGCGCAGTAGATTCCGAGTTATGATGTAGGCGCAGTAGATTCCGAGTTATGATGTAGGCGCAGTAGATTCCGAGTTAGATTCCGAGTTATGATGTAGGCGCAGTAGATTCCGAGTTATGATGTAGGCGCAGTAGATTCCGAGTTATGATGTAGGCGCAGTAGATTCCGAGTTATGATGTAGGCGCAGTAGATTCCGAGTTAGATTCCGAATTATGATGTAGGCGCAGTTGATTCGGAGTTAGATTCCGAGTTATGATGTAGGTGCACTATATTCCGAGTTAGATTCCGAGTTATGATGTAGGCGCAGTAGATTCCGAGTTATGATGTAGGCGCAGTAGATTCCGAGTTAGATTCCGAGTTATGATGTAGGCGCAGTATATTCCGAGTTAGATTCCGAGATATGATGTAGGCGCAGTGGATTCTCAGTTAGATTCCGAGTTATGATGTAGGCGCAGTAGATTCCGAGTTATGATGTAGGCGCAGTAGATTCCGAGTTATGATGTACACGCTGTAGATTCCGAGTTATGATGTAGGCGCAGTAGATTCCGAGTTATGATGTAGGCGCAGTAGATTCCGAGTTATGATGTAGGCGCAGTAGATTCCGAGTTAGATTCTGAGTTATGATGTAGGCGCAGTAGATTCCGAGTTAGATTCCGAGTTATGATGTAGGCGCAGTAGATTCCGAGTTAGATTCCGAGTTATGATGTAGGCGCAGTAGATTCCGAGTTATGATGTAGGCGCAGTAGATTCCGAGTTAGATTCCGAGTTATGATGTAGGCGCAGTAGATTCCGAGTTAGATTCCGAGTTATGATGTAGGCGCAGTAGATTCCGAGTTATGATGTAGGTGCAGTAGATTCCGAGTTATGATGTAGGCGCAGTAGATTCCGAGGTAGATTCCGAGTTATGATGTAGGCGCAGTAGATTCCGAGTTATGATGTAGGCGCAGTCGATTCCGAGTTAGATTCCGAGTTATGATGTAGGCGCAGTAGATTCCGAGTTATGATGTAGGCGCAGTAGAATCCAAGTTATGATGTAGGCGCAGTAGATTCCGAGTTATGATGTAGGCGCAGTAGATTCCGAGTTAGATTCCGAGTTATGATGTAGGCGCAGTAGATTCCGAGTTAGATTCCGAGTTATGATGTAGGCACAGTAGATTCCCAGTTATGATGTAGGCGCAGTAGATTCCGAGTTATGATGTAGGCGCAGTAGATTCCGAGTTAGATTCCGAGTTATGATGTAGGCGCAGTAGATTCCGAGTTATGATGTAGGCGATATAGATTCCGAGTTAGATTTTGAGTTATGATATAGACGCAGTAGATTCCGAGTTAGATTCCGAGTTATGATGTAGGCGCAGTAGATTCCGAGTTAGATTCCGAGTTATGATGTAGGCGCAGCAGATTCCGAGTTATGATGTAGGCGCAGTAGATTGCGAGTTATGATGTAGGCGCAGTAGATTCCGAGTTATGATGTAGGCGCAGTAGATTCCGAGTTATGATGTAGGCGCAGAAGATTCCGAGTTAGATTCCGAGTTATGATGTAGGTGCAGTAGATTCCGAGTTATGATGTAGGCGCAGTAGATTCCGAGTTAGATTCCGAGTTATGATGTAGGCACAGTAGATTCCGAGTTATGATGTAGGCGCAGAAGATTCCGAGTTATGATGTAGGCGCAGTAGATTCCGAGTCAGATTCCGAGTTATGATGTAGGCACAGTAGATTCCGAGTTATGATGTAGGCGCAGTAGATTCCAAGTTATGATGTAGGCGCAGTAGATTCCGAGTTAGATTCCGAGTTCTGATGTAGGCGCAGTAGATTCCGAGTTAGATTCCGAGTTATGATGTAGGCACAGTAGATTCCCAGTAATGATGTAGGCGCAGTAGATTCCGAGTTATGATGTAGGCGCAGTAGATTCCGAGTTAGATTCCGAGTTATGATGTAGGCGCAGTAGATTCCGAGTTATGATGTAGGCGATATAGATTCCGAGTTAGATTTCGAGTTATGATATAGGCGCAGTAGATTCCGAGTTAGATTCCGAGTTATGATGTAGGCGCAGTAGATTCCGAGTTAGATTCCGAGTTATGATGTAGGCGCAGCAGATTCCGAGTTATGATGTAGGCGCAGTAGATTGCGAGTTATGATGTAGGCGCAGTAGATTCCGAGTTATGATGTAGGCGCAGTAGATTCCGAGTTATGATGTAGGCGCAGTAGATTCCGAGTTATGATGTAGGCGCAGTAGATTCCGAGTTAGATTCCGAGTTATGATGTAGGCGCATTAGATTCCGAGTTATGATGTAGGCGCAGTAGATTCCGAGTTAGATTCCGAGTTATGATGTAGGCGCAGTAGATTCCGAGTTATGATGTAGGCGCAGTAGATTCCGAGTTAGATTCCGAGTTATGATGTAGGCGCAGTAGATTCCGAGTTATGATGTAGGTGCAGTAGATTCCGAGTTATGATGTAGGCGCAGTAGATTCTGAGTTAGATTCCGAGTTATGATGTAGGCGCAGTAGATTCCGAGTTATGATGTAGGCGCAGTAGATTCCGAGTTATGATGTAGGCGCAGTAGATTCCGAGTCAGATTCCGAGTTATGATGTAGGCACAGTAGATTCCGAGTTATGATGTAGGCGCAGTAGATTCCAAGTTATGATGTAGGCGCAGTAGATTCCGAGTTAGATTCCGAGTTCTGATGTAGGCGCAGTAGATTCCGAGTTAGATTCCGAGTTATGATGTAGGCACAGTAGATTCCCAGTTATGATGTAGGCGCAGTAGATTCCGAGTTATGATGTAGGCGCAGTAGATTCCGAGTTAGATTCCGAGTTATGATGTAGGCGCAGTAGATTCCGAGTTATGATGTAGGCGATATAGATTCCGAGTTAGATTTCGAGTTATGATATAGGCGCAGTAGATTCCGAGTTAGATTCCGAGTTATGATGTAGGCGCAGTAGATTCCGAGTTAGATTCCGAGTTATGATGTAGGCGCAGCAGATTCCGAGTTATGATGTAGGCGCAGTAGATTGCGAGTTATGATGTAGGCGCAGTAGATTCCGAGTTATGATGTAGGCGCAGTAGATTCCGAGTTATGATGTAGGCGCAGAAGATTCCGAGTTAGATTCCGAGTTATGATGTAGGTGCAGTAGATTCCGAGTTATGATGTAGGCGCAGTAGATTCCGAGTTAGATTCCGAGTTATGATGTAGGCACAGTAGATTCCGAGTTATGATGTAGGCGCAGTAGATTCCGAGTTATGATGTAGGCGCAGTAGATTCCGAGGTAGATTCCGAGTTATGATGTAGGCGCAGTAGATTCCGAGTTATGATGTAGGCGCAGTAGATTCCGAGTTATGATGTAGGCGCTGTAGATTCAGAGTTATGATGTAGGCGCAGTAGATTCCGAGTTATGATGTAGGCGCAGTAGATTCCGAGTTAGATTCCGAGTTATGATGTAGGCGCAGTAGATTCCGAGTTATGATGTAGGCGCAGTGATTCCGAGTTATGATGTAGGCGCAGTAGATTCCGAGTTAGATTCCGAGTTATGATGTAGGCGCAGTAGATTCCGAGTTATGATGTAGGCGCAGTAGATTCCGAGTTAGATTCCGAGTTATGATGTAGGCGCAGTAGATTCCGAGTTAGAATCCGAGTTATGATGTAGGCGCAGTAGATTCCGAGTTATGATGTAGGCGCAGTAGATTCCGAGTTATGATGTAGGCGCAGTAGATTCCGAGTTATGATGTAGGCGCAGTAGATTCCGAGTTATGATGTAGGCGCAGTAGATTCCGAGTTAGATTCCGAGTTATGATGTAGGCGCAGTATATTCCGAGTTATGATGTAGGCGCAGTAGATTCCGAGTTAGATTCCGAGTTATGATGTAGGCGCAGTAGATTCCGAGTTATGATGTAGGCGCAGTAGATTCCAAGTTATGATGTAGGCGCAGTAGATTCCGAGTTATGATGTAGGCGCAGTAGATTCCGAGTTAGATTCCGAGTTATGATGTAGGCGCAGTAGATTCCGAGTTAGATTCCGAGTTATGATGTAGGCACAGTAGATTCCCAGTTATGATGTAGGCGCAATAGATTCCGAGTTATGATGTAGGCGCAGTAGATTCCGAGTTAGATTCCGAGTTATGATGTAGGCGCAGTAGATTCCGAGTTATGATGTAGGCGATATAGATTCCGAGTTAGATTTCGAGTTATGATGTAGGCGCAGTAGATTCCGAGTTAGATTCCGAGTTATGATGTAGGCGCAGTAGATTCCGAGTTAGATTCCGAGTTATGATGTAGGCGCAGTAGATTCCGAGTTATGATGTAGGCGCAGTAGATTGCGAGTTATGATGTAGGCGCAGTAGATTCCGAGTTATGATGTAGGCGCAGTGATTCCGAGTTATGATGTAGGCGCAGAAGATTCCGAGTTAGATTCCGAGTTATGATGTAGGCGCAGTAGATTCCGAGTTATGATGTAGGCGCAGTAGATTCCGAGTTAGATTCCGAGTTATGATGTAGGCACAGTAGATTCCGAGTTATGATGTAGGCGCAGTAGATTCCGAGTTATGATGTAGGCGCAGTAGATTCCGAGTAAGATTCCGAGTTATGATGTAGGCGCAGTAGATTCCGAGTTATGATGTAGGCGCAGTAGATTCCGAGTTAGATTCCGAGTTATGATGTAGGCGCAGTAGATTCCGAGTTATGATGTAGGCGCAGTGATTCCGAGTTATGATGTAGGCGCAGTAGATTCCGAGTTAGATTCCGAGTTATGATGTAGGCGCAGTAGATTCCGAGTTATGATGTAGGCGCAGTAGATTCCGAGTTAGATTCCGAGTTATGATGTAGGCGCAGTAGATTCCGAGTTAGAATCCGAGTTATGATGTAGGCGCAGTAGATTCCGAGTTAAGATGTAGGCGCAGTAGATTCCGAGTTATGATGTAGGCGCAGTAGATTCCGAGTTAGATTCCGAGTTATGATGTAGGCGCAGTAGATTCCGAGTTATGATGTAGGCGCAGTAGATTCCGAGTTAGATACCGAGTTATGATGTAGGCGCAGTAGATTCCGAGTTATGATGTAGGCGCAGTAGATTCCGAGTTAGATTCCGAGTTATGATGTAGGCGCAGTAGATTCCGAGTTAGATTCCGAGTTATGATGTAGGCACAGTAGATTCCGATTTATGATGTAGGCGCAATAGATTCCGAGTTACGATGTAGGCGCAGTAGATTCCGAGTTAGATTCCGAGTTATGATGTAGGCGCAGTAGATTCCGAGTTAGATTCCTAGTTATGATGTAGGCGCAGTAGATTCCGAGTTAGATTCCGAGTTATGATGTAGGCGCAGTAGATTCCGAGTTATGATGTAGGCGCAGTAGATTCCGAGTTATGATGTAGGCGCAGTAGATTCCGAGTTATGATGTAGGCGCAGTAGATTCCGAGTTAGATTCCGAGTTATGATGTAGGCGCAGTAGATTCCGAGTTATGATGTAGGCGCAGTAGATTCCGAGTTATGATGTAGGCGCAGTAGATTCCGAGTTATGATGTAGGCGCAGTAGATTCCGAGTTAGATTCCGAATTATGATGTAGGCGCAGTTGATTCGGAGTTAGATTCCGAGTTATGATGTAGGTGCACTATATTCCGAGTTAGATTCCGAGTTATGATGTAGGCGCAGTAGATTCCGAGTTATGATGTAGGCGCAGTAGATTCCGAGTTAGATTCCGAGTTATGATGTAGGCGCAGTATATTCCGAGTTAGATTCCGAGATATGATGTAGGCGCAGTGGATTCTCAGTTAGATTCCGAGTTATGATGTAGGCGCAGTAGATTCCGAGTTATGATGTAGGCGCAGTAGATTCCGAGTTATGATGTACACGCTGTAGATTCCGAGTTATGATGTAGGCGCAGTAGATTCCGAGTTATGATGTAGGCGCAGTAGATTCCGAGTTATGATGTAGGCGCAGTAGATTCCGAGTTAGATTCTGAGTTATGATGTAGGCGCAGTAGATTCCGAGTTAGATTCCGAGTTATGATGTAGGCGCAGTAGATTCCGAGTTAGATTCCGAGTTATGATGTAGGCGCAGTAGATTCCGAGTTATGATGTAGGCGCAGTAGATTCCGAGTTAGATTCCGAGTTATGATGTAGGCGCAGTAGATTCCGAGTTATGATGTAGGCGATATAGATTCCGAGTTAGATTTCGAGTTATGATATAGGCGCAGTAGATTCCGAGTTAGATTCCGAGTTATGATGTAGGCGCAGTAGATTCCGAGTTAGATTCCGAGTTATGATGTAGGCGCAGCAGATTCCGAGTTATGATGTAGGCGCAGTAGATTGCGAGTTATGATGTAGGCGCAGTAGATTCCGAGTTATGATGTAGGCGCAGTAGATTCCGAGTTATGATGTAGGCGCAGAAGATTCCGAGTTAGATTCCGAGTTATGATGTAGGTGCAGTAGATTCCGAGTTATGATGTAGGCGCAGTAGATTCCGAGTTAGATTCCGAGTTATGATGTAGGCACAGTAGATTCCGAGTTATGATGTAGGCGCAGTAGATTCCGAGTTATGATGTAGGCGCAGTAGATTCCGAGGTAGATTCCGAGTTATGATGTAGGCGCAGTAGATTCCGAGTTATGATGTAGGCGCTGTAGATTCAGAGTTATGATGTAGGCGCAGTAGATTCCGAGTTAGATTCCGAGTTATGATGTAGGCACAGTAGATTCCGAGTTATGATGTAGGCGCAGTAGATTCCGAGTTATGATGTAGGCGCAGTAGATTCCGAGTAAGATTCCGAGTTATGATGTAGGCGCAGTAGATTCCGAGTTATGATGTAGGCGCAGTAGATTCCGAGTTAGATTCCGAGTTATGATGTAGGCGCAGTAGATTCCGAGTTATGATGTAGGCGCAGTGATTCCGAGTTATGATGTAGGCGCAGTAGATTCCGAGTTAGATTCCGAGTTATGATGTAGGCGCAGTAGATTCCGAGTTATGATGTAGGCGCAGTAGATTCCGAGTTAGATTCCGAGTTATGATGTAGGCGCAGTAGATTCCGAGTTAGAATCCGAGTTATGATGTAGGCGCAGTAGATTCCGAGTTAAGATGTAGGCGCAGTAGATTCCGAGTTATGATGTAGGCGCAGTAGATTCCGAGTTAGATTCCGAGTTATGATGTAGGCGCAGTAGATTCCGAGTTATGATGTAGGCGCAGTAGATTCCGAGTTAGATACCGAGTTATGATGTAGGCGCAGTAGATTCCGAGTTATGATGTAGGCGCAGTAGATTCCGAGTTAGATTCCGAGTTATGATGTAGGCGCAGTAGATTCCGAGTTAGATTCCGAGTTATGATGTAGGCACAGTAGATTCCGATTTATGATGTAGGCGCAATAGATTCCGAGTTACGATGTAGGCGCAGTAGATTCCGAGTTAGATTCCGAGTTATGATGTAGGCGCAGTAGATTCCGAGTTAGATTCCTAGTTATGATGTAGGCGCAGTAGATTCCGAGTTAGATTCCGAGTTATGATGTAGGCGCAGTAGATTCCGAGTTATGATGTAGGCGCAGTAGATTCCGAGTTATGATGTAGGCGCAGTAGATTCCGAGTTATGATGTAGGCGCAGTAGACTCCGAGTTAGATTCCGAGTTATGATGTAGGCGCAGTAGATTCCGAGTTATGATGTAGGCGCAGTAGATTCCGAGTTATGATGTAGGCGCAGTAGATTCCGAGTTAGATTCCGAATTATGATGTAGGCGCAGTTGATTCGGAGTTAGATTCCGAGTTATGATGTAGGTGCACTATATTCCGAGTTAGATTCCGAGTTATGATGTAGGCGCAGTAGATTCCGAGTTATGATGTAGGCGCAGTAGATTCCGAGTTAGATTCCGAGTTATGATGTAGGCGCAGTATATTCCGAGTTAGATTCCGAGATATGATGTAGGCGCAGTGGATTCTCGGTTAGATTCCGAGTTATGATGTAGGCGCAGTAGATTCCGAGTTATGATGTAGGCGCAGTAGATTCCGAGTTATGATGTACACGCTGTAGATTCCGAGTTATGATGTAGGCGCAGTAGATTCCGAGTTATGATGTAGGCGCAGTAGATTCCGAGTTAGATTCTGAGTTATGATGTAGGCGCAGTAGATTCCGAGTTAGATTCCGAGTTATGATGTAGGCGCAGTAGATTCCGAGTTAGATTCCGAGTTATGATGTAGGCGCAGTAGATTCCGAGTTATGATGTAGGCGCAGTAGATTCCGAGTTAGATTCCGAGTTATGATGTAGGCGCAGTAGATTCCGAGTTAGATTCCGAGTTATGGAGTAGGCGCAGTAGATTCCGAGTTATGATGTAGGTGCAGTAGATTCCGAGTTATGATGTAGGCGCAGTAGATTCCGAGGTAGATTCCGAGTTATGATGTAGGCGCAGTAGATTCCGAGTTATGATGTAGGCGCAGTCGATTCCGAGTTAGATTCCGAGTTATGATGTAGGCGCAGTAGAATCCAAGTTATGATGTAGGCGCAGTAGATTCCGAGTTATGATGTAGGCGCAGTAGATTCCGAGTTAGATTCCGAGTTATGATGTAGGCGCAGTAGATTCCGAGTTAGATTCCGAGTTATGATGTAGGCACAGTAGATTCCCCGTTATGATGTAGGCGCAGTAGATTCCGAGTTATGATGTAGGCGCAGTAGATTCCGAGTTAGATTCCGAGTTATGATGTAGGCGCAGTAGATTCCGAGTTATGATGTAGGCGATATAGATTCCGAGTTAGATTTTGAGTTATGATATAGACGCAGTAGATTCCGAGTTAGATTCCGAGTTATGATGTAGGCGCAGTAGATTCCGAGTTAGATTCCGAGTTATGATGTAGGCGCAGCAGATTCCGAGTTATCATGTAGGCGCAGTAGATTGCGAGTTATGATGTAGGCGCAGTAGATTCCGAGTTATGATGTAGGCACAGTAGATTCCGAGTTATGATGTAGGCGCAGAAGATTCCGAGTTAGATTCCGAGTTATGATGTAGGTGCAGTAGATTCCGAGTTATGATTTAGGCGCAGTAGATTCCGAGTTAGATTCCGAGTTATGATGTAGGCACAGTAGATTCCGAGTTATGATGTAGGCGCAGAAGATTCCGAGTTATGATGTAGGCGCAGTAGATTCCGAGGTAGATTCCGAGTTATGATGTAGGCGCAGTAGATTCCGAGTTATGATGTAGGCGCAGTAGATTCCGAGTTATGATGTAGGCGCAGTAGATTCCGAGTTATGATGTAGGCGCAGTAGATTCCGAGTTAGATTCCGAGTTATGATGTAGGCGCAGTAGATTCCGAGTTATGATGTAGGCGCAGTGATTCCGAGTTATGATGTAGGCGCAGTAGATTCCGAGTTAGATACCGAGATATGATGTAGGCGCAGTAGATTCCGAGTTATGATGTAGGCGCAGTAGATTCTTAGTTAGATTCCGAGTTATGATGTAGGCGCAGTAGATTCCGAGTTAGAATCCGAGTTATGATGTAGGCGCAGTAGATTCCGAGTTATGATGTAGGCGCAGTAGATTCCGAGTTAGATTCCGAGTTATGATGTAGGCGCATTAGATTCCGAGTTATGATGTAGGCGCAGTAGATTCCGAGTTAGATTCCGAGTTATGATGTAGGCGCAGTAGATTCCGAGTTATGATGTAGGCGCAGTAGATTCCGAGTTAGATTCCGAGTTATGATGTAGGCGCAGTAGATTCCGAGTTATGATGTAGGTGCAGTAGATTCCGAGTTATGATGTAGGCGCAGTAGATTCCGAGGTAGATTCCGAGTTATGATGTAGGCGCAGTAGATTCCGAGTTATGATGTAGGCGCAGTAGATTCCGAGTTATGATGTAGGCGCAGTAGATTCCGAGTCAGATTCCGAGTTATGATGTAGGCACAGTAGATTCCGAGTTATGATGTAGGCGCAGTAGATTCCAAGTTATGATGTAGGCGCAGTAGATTCCGAGTTAGATTCCGAGTTCTGATGTAGGCGCAGTAGATTCCGAGTTAGATTCCGAGTTATGATGTAGGCACAGTAGATTCCCAGTTATGATGTAGGCGCAGTAGATTCCGAGTTATGATGTAGGCGCAGTAGATTCCGAGTTAGATTCCGAGTTATGATGTAGGCGCAGTAGATTCCGAGTTATGATGTAGGCGATATAGATTCCGAGTTAGATTTCGAGTTATGATATAGGCGCAGTAGATTCCGAGTTAGATTCCGAGTTATGATGTAGGCGCAGTAGATTCCGAGTTAGATTCCGAGTTATGATGTAGGCGCAGCAGATTCCGAGTTATGATGTAGGCGCAGTAGATTGCGAGTTATGATGTAGGCGCAGTAGATTCCGAGTTATGATGTAGGCGCAGTAGATTCCGAGTTATGATGTAGGCGCAGTAGATTCCGAGTTATGATGTAGGCGCAGTAGATTCCGAGTTAGATTCCGAGTTATGATGTAGGCGCATTAGATTCCGAGTTATGATGTAGGCGCAGTAGATTCCGAGTTAGATTCCGAGTTATGATGTAGGCGAAGTAGATTCCGAGTTATGATGTAGGCGCAGTAGATTCCGAGTTAGATTCCGAGTTATGATGTAGGCGCAGTAGATTCCGAGTTATGATGTAGGTGCAGTAGATTCCGAGTTATGATGTAGGCGCAGTAGATTCCGAGGTAGATTCCGAGTTATGATGTAGGCGCAGTAGATTCCGAGTTATGATGTAGGCGCAGTAGATTCCGAGTCAGATTCCGAGTTATGATGTAGGCACAGTAGATACCGAGTTATGATGTAGGCGCAGTAGATTCCAAGTTATGATGTAGGCGCAGTAGATTCCGAGTTAGATTCCGAGTTCTGATGTAGGCGCAGTAGATTCCGAGTTAGATTCCGAGTTATGATGTAGGCACAGTAGATTCCCAGTTATGATGTAGGCGCAGTAGATTCCGAGTTATGATGTAGGCGCAGTAGATTCCGAGTTAGATTCCGAGTTATGATGTAGGCGCAGTAGATTCCGAGTTATGATGTAGGCGATATAGATTCCGAGTTAGATTTCGAGTTATGATATAGGCGCAGTAGATTCCGAGTTAGATTCCGAGTTATGATGTAGGCGCAGTAGATTCCGAGTTAGATTCCGAGTTATGATGTAGGCGCAGTAGATTCCGAGTTATGATGTAGGCGCAGTGATTCCGAGTTATGATGTAGGCGCAGTAGATTCCGAGTTAGATACCGAGATATGATGTAGGCGCAGTAGATTCCGAGTTATGATGTAGGCGCAGTAGATTCTTAGTTAGATTCCGAGTTATGATGTAGGCGCAGTAGATTCCGAGTTAGAATCCGAGTTATGATGTAGGCGCAGTAGATTCCGAGTTATGATGTAGGCGCAGTAGATTCCGAGTTAGATTCCGAGTTATGATGTAGGCGCATTAGATTCCGAGTTATGATGTAGGCGCAGTAGATTCCGAGTTAGATTCCGAGTTATGATGTAGGCGCAGTAGATTCCGAGTTATGATGTAGGCGCAGTAGATTCCGAGTTAGATTCCGAGTTATGATGTAGGCGCAGTAGATTCCGAGTTATGATGTAGGTGCAGTAGATTCCGAGTTATGATGTAGGCGCAGTAGATTCCGAGGTAGATTCCGAGTTATGATGTAGGCGCAGTAGATTCCGAGTTATGATGTAGGCGCAGTAGATTCCGAGTTATGATGTAGGCGCAGTAGATTCCGAGTCAGATTCCGAGTTATGATGTAGGCACAGTAGATTCCGAGTTATGATGTAGGCGCAGTAGATTCCAAGTTATGATGTAGGCGCAGTAGATTCCGAGTTAGATTCCGAGTTCTGATGTAGGCGCAGTAGATTCCGAGTTAGATTCCGAGTTATGATGTAGGCACAGTAGATTCCCAGTTATGATGTAGGCGCAGTAGATTCCGAGTTATGATGTAGGCGCAGTAGATTCCGAGTTAGATTCCGAGTTATGATGTAGGCGCAGTAGATTCCGAGTTATGATGTAGGCGATATAGATTCCGAGTTAGATTTCGAGTTATGATATAGGCGCAGTAGATTCCGAGTTAGATTCCGAGTTATGATGTAGGCGCAGTAGATTCCGAGTTAGATTCCGAGTTATGATGTAGGCGCAGCAGATTCCGAGTTATGATGTAGGCGCAGTAGATTGCGAGTTATGATGTAGGCGCAGTAGATTCCGAGTTATGATGTAGGCGCAGTAGATTCCGAGTTATGATGTAGGCGCAGTAGATTCCGAGTTATGATGTAGGCGCAGTAGATTCCGAGTTAGATTCCGAGTTATGATGTAGGCGCATTAGATTCCGAGTTATGATGTAGGCGCAGTAGATTCCGAGTTAGATTCCGAGTTATGATGTAGGCGAAGTAGATTCCGAGTTATGATGTAGGCGCAGTAGATTCCGAGTTAGATTCCGAGTTATGATGTAGGCGCAGTAGATTCCGAGTTATGATGTAGGTGCAGTAGATTCCGAGTTATGATGTAGGCGCAGTAGATTCCGAGGTAGATTCCGAGTTATGATGTAGGCGCAGTAGATTCCGAGTTATGATGTAGGCGCAGTAGATTCCGAGTCAGATTCCGAGTTATGATGTAGGCACAGTAGATACCGAGTTATGATGTAGGCGCAGTAGATTCCAAGTTATGATGTAGGCGCAGTAGATTCCGAGTTAGATTCCGAGTTCTGATGTAGGCGCAGTAGATTCCGAGTTAGATTCCGAGTTATGATGTAGGCACAGTAGATTCCCAGTTATGATGTAGGCGCAGTAGATTCCGAGTTATGATGTAGGCGCAGTAGATTCCGAGTTAGATTCCGAGTTATGATGTAGGCGCAGTAGATTCCGAGTTATGATGTAGGCGATATAGATTCCGAGTTAGATTTCGAGTTATGATATAGGCGCAGTAGATTCCGAGTTAGATTCCGAGTTATGATGTAGGCGCAGTAGATTCCGAGTTAGATTCCGAGTTATGATGTAGGCGCAGCAGATTCCGAGTTATGATGTAGGCGCAGTAGATTGCGAGTTATGATGTAGGCGCAGTAGATTCCGAGTTATGATGTAGGCGCAGTAGATTCCGAGTTATGATGTAGGCGCAGAAGATTCCGAGTTAGATTCCGAGTTATGATGTAGGTGCAGTAGATTCCGAGTTATGATGTAGGCGCAGTAGATTCCGAGTTAGATTCCGAGTTATGATGTAGGCACAGTAGATTCCGAGTTATGATGTAGGCGCAGTAGATTCCGAGTTATGATGTAGGCGCAGTAGATTCCGAGGTAGATTCCGAGTTATGATGTAGGCGCAGTAGATTCCGAGTTATGATGTAGGCGCTGTAGATTCAGAGTTATGATGTAGGCGCAGTAGATTCCGAGTTATGATGTAGGCGCAGTAGATTCCGAGTTAGATTCCGAGTTATGATGTAGGCGCAGTAGATTCCGAGTTATGATGTAGGCGCAGTGATTCCGAGTTATGATGTAGGCGCAGTAGATTCCGAGTTAGATTCCGAGTTATGATGTAGGCGCAGTAGATTCCGAGTTATGATGTAGGCGCAGTAGATTCCGAGTTAGATTCCGAGTTATGATGTAGGCGCAGTAGATTCCGAGTTATGATGTAGGTGCAGTAGATTCCGAGTTATGATGTAGGCGCAGTAGATTCCGAGGTAGATTCCGAGTTATGATGTAGGCGCAGTAGATTCCGAGTTATGATGTAGGCGCAGTAGATTCCGAGTCAGATTCCGAGTTATGATGTAGGCACAGTAGATACCGAGTTATGATGTAGGCGCAGTAGATTCCAAGTTATGATGTAGGCGCAGTAGATTCCGAGTTAGATTCCGAGTTCTGATGTAGGCGCAGTAGATTCCGAGTTAGATTCCGAGTTATGATGTAGGCACAGTAGATTCCCAGTTATGATGTAGGCGCAGTAGATTCCGAGTTATGATGTAGGCGCAGTAGATTCCGAGTTAGATTCCGAGTTGTGATGTAGGCGCAGTAGATTCCGAGTTATGATGTAGGCGATATAGATTCCGAGTTAGATTTCGAGTTATGATATAGGCGCAGTAGCTTCCGAGTTAGATTCCGAGTTATGATGTAGGCGCAGTAGATTCCGAGTTAGATTCCGAGTTATGATGTAGGCGCAGCAGATTCCGAGTTATGATGTAGGCGCAGTAGATTGCGAGTTATGATGTAGGCGCAGTAGATTCCGAGTTATGATGTAGGCGCAGTAGATTCCGAGTTATGATGTAGGCGCAGAAGATTCCGAGTTAGATTCCGAGTTATGATGTAGGTGCAGTAGATTCCGAGTTATGATGTAGGCGCAGTAGATTCCGAGTTAGATTCCGAGTTATGATGTAGGCACAGTAGATTCCGAGTTATGATGTAGGCGCAGTAGATTCCGAGTTATGATGTAGGCGCAGTAGATTCCGAGGTAGATTCCGAGTTATGATGTAGGCGCAGTAGATTCCGAGTTATGATGTAGGCGCAGTAGATTCCGAGTTATGATGTAGGCGCTGTAGATTCAGAGTTATGATGTAGGCGCAGTAGATTCCGAGTTATGATGTAGGCGCAGTAGATTCCGAGTTAGATTCCGAGTTATGATGTAGGCGCAGTAGATTCCGAGTTATGATGTAGGCGCAGTGATTCCGAGTTATGATGTAGGCGCAGTAGATTCCGAGTTAGATTCCGAGTTATGATGTAGGCGCAGTAGATTCCGAGTTATTATGTAGGCGCAGTAGATTCCGAGTTAGATTCCGAGTTATGATGTAGGCGCAGTAGATTCCGAGTTAGAATCCGAGTTATGATGTAGGCGCAGTAGATTCCGAGTTATGATGTAGGCGCAGTAGATTCCGAGTTATGATGTAGGCGCAGTAGATTCCGAGTTAGATTCCGAGTTATGATGTAGGCGCAGTAGATTCCGAGTTATGATGTAGGCGCAGTAGATTCCGAGTTAGATTCCGAGTTATGATGTAGGCGCAGTATATTCCGAGTTATGATGTAGGCGCAGTAGATTCCGAGTTAGATTCCGAGTTATGATGTAGGCGCAGTAGATTCTGAGTTAGATTCCGAGTTATGATGTAGGCGCAGTAGATTCCGAGTTATGATGTAGGCGCAGTAGATTCCGAGGTAGATTCCGAGTTATGATGTAGGCGCAGTAGATTCCGAGTTATGATGTAGGCGCAGTAGATTCCGAGTTAGATTCCGAGTTATGATGTAGGCGCAGTAGATTCCAAGTTATGATGTAGGCGCAGTAGATTCCGAGTTATGATGTAGGCGCAGTAGATTCCGAGTTAGATTCCGAGTTATGATGTAGGCGCAGTAGATTCCGAGTTAGATTCCGAGTTATGATGTAGGCACAGTAGATTCCCAGTTATGATGTAGGCGCAATAGATTCCGAGTTATGATGTAGGCGCAGTAGATTCCGAGTTAGATTCCGAGTTATGATGTAGGCGCAGTAGATTCCGAGTTATGATGTAGGCGATATAGATTCCGAGTTAGATTTCGAGTTATGATGTAGGCGCAGTAGATTCCGAGTTAGATTCCGAGTTATGATGTAGGCGCAGTAGATTCCGAGTTAGATTCCGAGTTATGATGTAGGCGCAGTAGATTCCGAGTTATGATGTAGGCGCAGTAGATTGCGAGTTATGATGTAGGCGCAGTAGATTCCGAGTTATGATGTAGGCGCAGAAGATTCCGAGTTATGATGTAGGCGCAGAAGATTCCGAGTTAGATTCCGAGTTATGATGTAGGCGCAGTAGATTCCGAGTTATGATGTAGGCGCAGTAGATTCCGAGTTAGATTCCGAGTTATGATGTAGGCACAGTAGATTCCGAGTTATGATGTAGGCGCAGTAGATTCCGAGTTATGATGTAGGCGCAGTAGATTCCGAGTAAGATTCCGAGTTATGATGTAGGCGCAGTAGATTCCGAGTTATGATGTAGGCGCAGTAGATTCCGAGTTAGATTCCGAGTTATGATGTAGGCGCAGTAGATTCCGAGTTATGATGTAGGCGCAGTGATTCCGAGTTATGATGTAGGCGCAGTAGATTCCGAGTTAGATTCCGAGTTATGATGTAGGCGCAGTAGATTCCGAGTTATGATGTAGGCGCAGTAGATTCCGAGTTATGATGTAGGCGCAGTAGATTCCGAGTTAGATTCCGAGTTATGATGTAGGCGCAGTAGATTCCGAGTTATGATGTAGGCGCAGTAGATTCCGAGTTAGATTCCGAGTTATGATGTAGGCGCAGTAGATTCCGAGTTAGAATCCGAGTTATGATGTAGGCGCAGTAGATTCCGAGTTAAGATGTAGGCGCAGTAGATTCCGAGTTATGATGTAGGCGCAGTAGATTCCGAGTTAGATTCCGAGTTATGATGTAGGCGCAGTAGATTCCGAGTTATGATGTAGGCGCAGTAGATTCCGAGTTAGATACCGAGTTATGATGTAGGCGCAGTAGATTCCGAGTTATGATGTAGGCGCAGTAGATTCCGAGTTAGATTCCGAGTTATGATGTAGGCGCAGTAGATTCCGAGTTAGATTCCGAGTTATGATGTAGGCGCAGTAGATTCTGAGTTAGATTCCGAGTTATGATGTAGGCACAGTAGATTCCGAGTTATGATGTAGGCGCAGTAGATTCCGAGTTACGATGTAGGCGCAGTAGATTCCGAGTTAGATTCCGAGTTATGATGTAGGCGCATTAGATTCCGAGTTATGATGTAGGCGCAGTAGATTCCGAGTTAGATTCCGAGTTATGATGTAGGCGCAGTAGATTCTGAGTTAGATTCCGAGTTATGATGTAGGCACAGTAGATTCCGAGTTATGATGTAGGCGCAGTAGATTGCGAGTTATGATGTAGGCGCAGTAGATTCCGAGTTATGATGTAGGCGCAGTAGATTCCGAGTTAGATTCCGAGTTATGATGTAGGCACAGTAGATTCCGAGTTATGATGTAGGCGCAGAAGATTCCGAGTTATGATGTAGGCGCAGTAGATTCCGAGGTAGATTCCGAGTTATGATGTAGGCGCAGTAGATTCCGAGTTATGATGTAGGCGCAGTAGATTCAGAGTTATGATGTAGGCGCAGTAGATTCCGAGTTATGATGTAGGCGCAGTAGATTCCGAGTTAGATTCCGAGTTATGATGTAGGCGCAGTAGATTCCGAGTTATGATGTAGGCGCAGTGATTCCGAGTTATGATGTAGGCGCAGTAGATTCCGAGTTAGATTCCGAGATATGATGTAGGCGCAGTAGATTCCGAGTTATGATGTAGGCGCAGTAGATTCTTAGTTAGATTCCGAGTTATGATGTAGGCGCAGTAGATTCCGAGTTAGAATCCGAGTTATGATGTAGGCGCAGTAGATTCCGAGTTATGATGTAGGCGCAGTAGATTCCGAGTTATGATGTAGGCGCAGTAGATTCCGAGTTAGATTCCGAGTTATGATGTAGGCGCATTAGATTCCGAGTTATGATGTAGGCGCAGTAGATTCCGAGTTAGATTCCGAGTTATGATGTAGGCGCAGTAGATTCCGAGTTATGATGTAGGCGCAGTAGATTCCGAGTTAGATTCCGAGTTATGATGTAGGCGCAGTAGATTCCGAGTTATGATGTAGGTGCAGTAGATTCCGAGTTATGATGTAGGCGCAGTAGATTCCGAGGTAGATTCCGAGTTATGATGTAGGCGCAGTAGATTCCGAGTTATGATGTAGGCGCAGTAGATTCCGAGTTATGATGTAGGCGCAGTAGATTCCGAGTCAGATTCCGAGTTATGATGTAGGCGCAGTAGATTCCGAGTTATGATGTAGGCGCAGTAGATTCCAAGTTATGATGTAGGCACAGTAGATTCCGAGTTATGATGTAGGCGCAGTAGATTCCGAGTTATGATGTAGGCGCAGTAGATTCCGAGGTAGATTCCGAGTTATGATGTAGGCGCAGTAGATTCCGAGTTATGATGTAGGCGCAGTAGATTCCGAGTTATGATGTAGGCGCTGTAGATTCAGAGTTATGATGTAGGCGCAGTAGATTCCGAGTTATGATGTAGGCGCAGTAGATTCCGAGTTAGATTCCGAGTTATGATGTAGGCGCAGTAGATTCCGAGTTATGATGTAGGTGCAGTGATTCCGAGTTATGATGTAGGCGCAGTAGATTCCGAGTTAGATTCCGAGTTATGATGTAGGCGCAGTAGATTCCGAGTTATGGTGTAGGCGCAGTAGATTCCGAGTTAGATTCCGAGTTATGATGTAGGCGCAGTAGATTCCGAGTTAGAATCCGAGTTATGATGTAGGCGCAGTAGATTCCGAGTTATGATGTAGGCGCAGTAGATTCCGAGTTATGATGTAGGCGCAGTAGATTCCGAGTTAGATTCCGAGTTATGATGTAGGCGCAGTAGATTCCGAGTTATGATGTAGGCGCAGTAGATTCCGAGTTAGATTCCGAGTTATGATGTAGGCGCAGTATATTCCGAGTTATGATGTAGGCGCAGTAGATTCCGAGTTAGATTCCGAGTTATGATGTAGGCGCAGTAGATTCTGAGTTAGATTCCGAGTTATGATGTAGGCGCAGTAGATTCCGAGGTAGATTCCGAGTTATGATGTAGGCGCAGTAGATTCCGAGTTAGATTCCGAGTTATGATGTAGGCGCAGTAGATTCCGAGTTATGATGTAGGCGCAGTAGATTCCAAGTTATGATGTAGGCGCAGTAGATTCCGAGTTATGATGTAGGCGCAGTAGATTCCGAGTTAGATTCCGAGTTATGATGTAGGCGCAGTAGATTCCGAGTTAGATTCCGAGTTATGATGTAGGCACAGTAGATTCCCAGTTATGATGTAGGCGCAATAGATTCCGAGTTATGATGTAGGCGCAGTAGATTCCGAGTTAGATTCCGAGTTATGATGTAGGCGCAGTAGATTCCGAGTTAGATTCCGAGTTATGATGTAGGCGCAGTAGATTCCGAGTTATGATGTAGGCGCAGTAGATTCCAAGTTATGATGTAGGCGCAGTAGATTCCGAGTTATGATGTAGGCGCAGTAGATTCCGAGTTAGATTCCGAGTTATGATGTAGGCGCAGTAGATTCCGAGTTAGATTCCGAGTTATGATGTAGGCACAGTAGATTCCCAGTTATGATGTAGGCGCAATAGATTCCGAGTTATGATGTAGGCGCAGTAGATTCCGAGTTAGATTCCGAGTTATGATGTAGGCTCAGTAGATTCCGAGTTATGATGTAGGCGATATAGATTCCGAGTTAGATTTCGAGTTATGATGTAGGCGCAGTAGATTCCGAGTTAGATTCCGAGTTATGATGTAGGCGCAGTAGATTCCGAGTTATGATGTAGGCGCAGTAGATTGCGAGTTATGATGTAGGCGCAGTAGATTCCGAGTTATGATGTAGGCGCAGAAGATTCCGAGTTATGATGTAGGCGCAGAAGATTCCGAGTTAGATTCCGAGTTATGATGTAGGCGCAGTAGATTCCGAGTTATGATGTAGGCGCAGTAGATTCCGAGTTAGATTCCGAGTTATGATGTAGGCACAGTAGATTCCGAGTTATGATGTAGGCGCAGTAGATTCCGAGTTATGATGTAGGCGCAGTAGATTCCGAGTAAGATTCCGAGTTATGATGTAGGCGCAGTAGATTCCGAGTTATGATGTAGGCGCAGTAGATTCCGAGTTAGATTCCGAGTTATGATGTAGGCGCAGTAGATTCCGAGTTATGATGTAGGCGCAGTGATTCCGAGTTATGATGTAGGCGCAGTAGATTCCGAGTTAGATTCCGAGTTATGATGTAGGCGCAGTAGATTCCGAGTTATGATGTAGGCGCAGTAGATTCCGAGTTATGATGTAGGCGCAGTAGATTCCGAGTTAGATTCCGAGTTATGATGTAGGCGCAGTAGATTCCGAGTTATGATGTAGGCGCAGTAGATTCCGAGTTAGATTCCGAGTTATGATGTAGGCGCAGTAGATTCCGAGTTAGAATCCGAGTTATGATGTAGGCGCAGTAGATTCCGAGTTAAGATGTAGGCGCAGTAGATTCCGAGTTATGATGTAGGCGCAGTAGATTCCGAGTTAGATTCCGAGTTATGATGTAGGCGCAGTAGATTCCGAGTTATGATGTAGGCGCAGTAGATTCCGAGTTAGATACCGAGTTATGATGTAGGCGCAGTAGATTCCGAGTTATGATGTAGGCGCAGTAGATTCCGAGTTAGATTCCGAGTTATGATGTAGGCGCAGTAGATTCCGAGTTAGATTCCGAGTTATGATGTAGGCGCAGTAGATTCTGAGTTAGATTCCGAGTTATGATGTAGGCACAGTAGATTCAGAGTTATGATGTAGGCGCAGTAGATCCCGAGTTATGATGTAGGCGCAGTAGATTCCGAGTTAGATTCCGAGTTATGATGTAGGCGCAGTAGATTCCGAGTTAGATTCCGAGTTATGATGTAGGCGCAGTAGATTCTGAGTTAGATTCCGAGTTATGATGTAGGCGCAGTAGATTCAGAGTTATGATGTAGGCGCAGTAGATCCCGAGTTATGATGTAGGCACAGTAGATACCGAGTTATGATGTAGGCGCAGTAGATTGCAAGTTATGATGTAGGCGCAGTAGATTCCGAGTTATGGTGTAGGCGCAGTAGATTCCGAGTTAGATTCCGAGTTATGATGTAGGCGCAGTAGATTCCGAGTTATTACGTAGGCGCAGTAGATTCCGAGTTAGATTCCGAGTCATGATGTAGGCGCAGTAGATTCCGAGTTAGATTCCGAGTTATGATGTAGGCGCAGTAGATTCCGAGTTAGATTCCGAGTTATGATGTAGGCGCAGTAGATTCCGAATTACGATGTAGGCGCAGTAGATTCCGAGTTAGATTTCGAGTTATGATGTAGGCGCAGTAGATTCCGAGTTATGATGTAGGCGCAGTAGATTCCGAGTTATGATGTAGGCGCAGTAGATTCCGAGTTAGATTCCGAGTTATGATGTAGGCGCAGTAGATTCCGAGTTAGATTCCGAGTTATGATGTAGGCGCAGTAGATTCTGAGTTATGATGTAGGCGCAGTAGATTCCGAGTTAGATTTCGAGTTATGATGTAGGCGCAGTAGATTCCGAGTTATGATGTAGGCGCAGTTGATTCCGAGTTAGATTTCGAGTTATGATGTAGGCGCAGTAGATTCCGAGTTAGATTCCGAGTTATGATGTAGGCGCAGTAGATTCCGAGTTATGATGTAGGCGCAGTAGATTCCGAGTTAGATACCGAGTTATGATGTAGGCGCAGTAGATTCCGAGTTATGATGTAGGCGCAGTAGATTCCGAGTTAGATTCCGAGTTATGATGTAGGCGCAGTAGATTCCGAGTTAGATTCCGAGTTATGATGTAGGCGCAGTAGATTCTGAGTTAGATTCCGAGTTATGATGTAGGCACAGTAGATTCCGAGTTATGATGTAGGCGCAGTAGATTCCGAGTTACGATGTAGGCGCAGTAGATTCCGAGTTAGATTCCGAGTTATGATGTAGGCGCATTAGATTCCGAGTTATGATGTAGTCGCAGTAGATTCCGAGTTAGATTCCGAGTTATGATGTAGGCGCAGTAGATTCTGAGTTAGATTCCGAGTTATGATGTAGGCACAGTAGATTCCGAGTTATGATGTAGGCGCAGTAGATTGCGAGTTATGATGTAGGCGCAGTAGATTCCGAGTTATGATGTAGGCGCAGTAGATTCCGAGTTAGATTCCGAGTTATGATATAGGCGCAGTAGATTCCGAGTTATGATGTAGGCGCAGTAGATTCCGAGTTATGATGTAGGCGCAGTAGATTCCGAGTTAGATTCCGAATTATGATGTAGGCGCAGTTGATTCCGAGTTAGATTCCGAGTTATGATGTAGGCGCACTAGATTCCGAGTTAGATTCCGAGTTATGATGTAGGCGCAGTAGATTCCGAGTTATGATGTAGGCGCAGTAGATTCCGAGTTAGATTCCGAGTTATGATGTAGGCGCAGTATATTCCGAGTTAGATTCCGAGATATGATGTAGGCGCCGTGGATTCTGAGTTAGATTCCGAGTTATGATGTAGGCGCAGTAGATTCCGAGTTATGATGTAGGCGCAGTAGATTCCGAGTTATGATGTAGGCGCAGTAGATTCAGAGTTATGATGTAGGCGCAGTAGATCCCGAGTTATGATGTAGGCACAGTAGATACCGAGTTATGATGTAGGCGCAGTAGATTGCAAGTTATGATGTAGGCGCAGTAGATTCCGAGTTATGGTGTAGGCGCAGTAGATTCCGAGTTAGATTCCGAGTTATGATGTAGGCGCAGTAGATTCCGAGTTATTACGTAGGCGCAGTAGATTCCGAGTTAGATTCCGAGTCATGATGTAGGCGCAGTAGATTCCGAGTTAGATTCCGAGTTATGATGTAGGCGCAGTAGATTCCGAGTTAGATTCCGAGTTATGATGTAGGCGCAGTAGATTCCGAATTACGATGTAGGCGCAGTAGATTCCGAGTTAGATTTCGAGTTATGATGTAGGCGCAGTAGATTCCGAGTTAGATTCCGAGTTATGATGTAGGCGCAGTAGATTCCGAGTTATGATGTAGGCGCAGTAGATTCCGAGTTAGATTCCGAGTTATGATGTAGGCGCAGTAGATTCCGAGTTAGATTCCGAGTTATGATGTAGGCGCAGTAGATTCTGAGTTATGATGTAGGCGCAGTAGATTCCGAGTTAGATTTCGAGTTATGATGTAGGCGCAGTAGATTCCGAGTTATGATGTAGGCGCAGTAGATTCCGAGTTATGATGTAGGCGCAGTTGATTCCGAGTTAGATTTCGAGTTATGATGTAGGCGCAGTAGATTCCGAGTTAGATTCCGAGTTATGATGTAGGCGCAGTAGATTCCGAGTTATGATGTAGGCGCAGTAGATTCCGAGTTAGATTCCGAGTTATGATGTAGGCGCAGTAGATTCCGAGTTAGATTCTGAGTTATGATGTAGGCGCAGTAGATTCCGAGTTATGATGAAGGCGCAGTAGATTCCAAGTTATGATGTAGGCGCAGTAGATTCCGAGTTATGATGTAGGCGCAGTAGATTCCGAGTTAGATTCCGAGTTATGATGTAGGCGCAGTAGATTCCGAGTTATGATGTAGGCGCAGTAGATTCCGAGTTAGATTCCGAGTTATGATGTAGGCGCAGTAGATTCCAAGTTATGATGTAGGCGCAGTAGATTCCGAGTTATGATGTAGGCGCAGTAGATTCCGAGTTAGATTCCGAGTTATGATGTAGGCGCAGTAGATTCCGAGTTATGATGTAGGCGCAGTAGATTCCGAGTTTGATTCCGAGTTATGATGTAGGCGCAGTAGATTCCGAGTTATGATGTAGGCGCAGTAGATTCCGAGTTATGATGTAGGCGCAGTAGATTCCGAGTTAGATTTCGAGTTATGATGTAGGCGCAGTAGATTCCGAGTTATGATGTAGGCGCAGTAGATTCCGAGTTAGATTCCGAGTTATGATGTAGGCGCAGTAGATTCCGAGTTAGATTCCGAGTTATGATGTAGGCGCAGTAGATTCCGAGTTATGATGTAGGCGCAGTAGATTCCAAGTTATGATGTAGGCGCAGTAGATTCCGAGTTAGATTCCGAGTTATGATGTAGGCGCAGTAGATTCCGAGTTAGATTCCGAGTTATGATGTAGGCGCAGTAGATTCCGAGTTAGAATCCGAGTTATGATGTTGGCGCAGTAGATTCCGAGTTATGATGTAGGCGCAGTAGATTCCGAGTTATGATGTAGGCGCAGTAGATTCCGAGTTATGATGTAGGCGCAGTAGATTCCGAGTTAGATTCCGAGTTATGATGTAGGCGCAGTAGATTCCGAGTTAGATTCCGAGTTATGATGTAGGCGCAGTAGATTCCGAGTTAGATTCCGAGTTATGATGTAGGCGCAGTAGATTCCGAGTTATGATGTAGGCGCAGTAGATTCCGAGTTAGATTCCGAGTTATGATGTAGGCGCAGTAGATTCCGAGTTAGATTTCGAGTTATGATGTAGGCGCAGTAGATTACGAGTTATGATGTAGGCGCAGTAGATTCCGAGTTAGATTCCGAGTTATGATGTAGGCGCAGTAGTTTCCGAGTTAGATTCCGAGTTATAATGTAGGCGCAGTAGATTCCGAGTTATGATGTAGGCGCAGTAGATTCCGAGTTATGATGTAGGCGCTGTAGATTCCGAGTTAGATTCCGAGTTATGATGTAGGCGCAGTAGATTCCGAGATAGATTCCGAGTTATGAGGTAGGCGCAGTAGATTCCGAGTTATGATGTAGGCGCAGTAGATTCCAAGTTATGATGTAGGCGCAGTAGATTCCGAGTTATTATGTAGGCGCAGTAGATTCCGAGTTAGATTCCGAGTTATGATGTAGGCGCAGTAGATTCCGAGTTATGATGTAGGCGCAGTAGATTCCGAGTTAGATTCCGAGTTATGATGTAGGCGCAGTAGATTCCGAGTTATGATGTAGGCGCAGTAGATTCCGAGTTAGATTCCGAGTTATGATGTAGGCGCACTAGATTCCGAGTTAGATTCCGAGTTATGATGTAGGCGCAGTAGATTCCGAGTTAAGATGTAGGCGCAGTAGATTCCGAGTTATGATGTAGGCGCATTAGATTCCGAGTTAGATTCCGAGTAATGATGTAGGCGCAGTAGATTCCAAGTTAGATTCCGAGTTATGATGTAGGCGCAGTAGATTCCGAGTTATGATGTAGGCGCAGTAGATTCCGAGTTAGATTCCGAGTTATGATGTAGGCGCAGTAGATTCCGAGTTATGATGTAGGCGCAGTAGATTCCGAGTTAGATTCCGAGTTATGATGTAGGCGCAGTAGATTCCGAGTTATGATGTAGGCGCAGTAGATTCCGAGTTATGATGTAGGCGCAGTAGATTCCGAGTTAGATTCCGAGTTATGATGTAGGCGCAGTAGATTCCGAGTTATGATGTAGGCGCAGTAGATTCCGAGTTAGATTCCGAGTTATGATGTAGGCGCAGTAGATTCCGAGTTATGATGTTGGCGCAGTAGATTCCGAGTTATGATGTAGGCGCAGTAGATTCCGAGTTAGATTTCGGGTTATGATGTAGGCGCAGTAGATTCCGAGTTATGATGTAGGCGCAGTAGATTCCGAGTTAGATTCCGAGTTATGATGTAGGCGCAGTAGATTCCGAGTTAGATTCCGAGTTATGATGTAGACGCAGTAGATTCCGAGTTATGATGTAGGCGCAGTAGATTCCAAGTTATGATGTAGGCGCAGTAGATTCCGAGTTATGATGTAGGCGTAGTAGATTCCGAGTTAGATTCCGAGTTATGATGTAGGCGCAGTAGATTCCGAGTTGGATTCCGAGTTATGATGTAGGTGCAGTAGATTCCGAGTTAGAATCCGAGTTATGATGTCGGCGCAGTAGATTCCGAGTTATGATGTAGGCGCAGTAGATTCCGAGTTATGATGTAGGCGCAGTAGATTCCGAGTTATGATGTAGGCGCAGTAGATTCCGAGTTAGATTCCGAGTTATGATGTAGGCGCAGTAGATTCCGAGTTATGATGTAGGCGCAGTAGATTCCGAGTTAGATTCCGAGTTATGATGTAGGCGCAGTAGATTCCGAGTTATGATGTAGGCGCAGTAGATTCCGAGTTATGATGTAGGCGCAGTAGATTCCGAGTTAGATTCCGAGTTATGATGTAGGCGCAGTAGATTCCGAGTTATGATGTAGGCGCAGTAGATTCCGAGTTAGATTCCGAGTTATGATGTAGGCGCACTAGATTCCGAGTTAGATTCCGAGTTATGATGTAGGCGCAGTAGATTCCGAGTTAAGATGTAGGCGCAGTAGATTCCGAGTTATGATGTAGGCGCATTAGATTCCGAGTTAGATTCCGAGTAATGATGTAGGCGCAGTAGATTCCAAGTTAGATTCCGAGTTATGATGTAGGCGCAGTAGATTCCGAGTTATGATGTAGGCGCAGTAGATTCCGAGTTAGATTCCGAGTTATGATGTAGGCGCAGTAGATTCCGAGTTATGATGTAGGCGCAGTAGATTCCGAGTTAGATTCCGAGTTATGATGTAGGCGCAGTAGATTCCGAGTTATGATGTAGGCGCAGTAGATTCCGAGTTATGATGTAGGCGCAGTAGATTCCGAGTTAGATTCCGAGTTATGATGTAGGCGCAGTAGATTCCGAGTTATGATGTAGGCGCAGTAGATTCCGAGTTAGATTCCGAGTTATGATGTAGGCGCAGTAGATTCCGAGTTATGATGTTGGCGCAGTAGATTCCGAGTTATGATGTAGGCGCAGTAGATTCCGAGTTAGATTTCGGGTTATGATGTAGGCGCAGTAGATTCCGAGTTATGATGTAGGCGCAGTAGATTCCGAGTTAGATTCCGAGTTATGATGTAGGCGCAGTAGATTCCGAGTTAGATTCCGAGTTATGATGTAGACGCAGTAGATTCCGAGTTATGATGTAGGCGCAGTAGATTCCAAGTTATGATGTAGGCGCAGTAGATTCCGAGTTATGATGTAGGCGTAGTAGATTCCGAGTTAGATTCCGAGTTATGATGTAGGCGCAGTAGATTCCGAGTTGGATTCCGAGTTATGATGTAGGTGCAGTAGATTCCGAGTTAGAATCCGAGTTATGATGTCGGCGCAGTAGATTCCGAGTTATGATGTAGGCGCAGTAGATTCCGAGTTATGATGTAGGCGCAGTAGATTCCGAGTTATGATGTAGGCGCAGTAGATTCCGAGTTAGATTCCGAGTTATGATGTAGGCGCAGTAGATTCCGAGTTAGATTCCGAGTTATGATGTAGGCGCAATAGATTCCGAGTTAGATTCCGAGTTATGATGTAGGCGCAGTAGATTCCGAGTTATGATGTAGGCGCAGTAGATTCCGAGTTAGATTCCGAGTTATGATGTAGGCGCAGTAGATTCCGAGTTAGATTTCGAGTTATGATGTAGGCGCAGTAGATTCCGAGTTATGATGTAGGCGCAGTAGATTCCGAGTTAGATTCCGAAATATGATGTAGGCGCAGTTGATTCCGAGTTAGATTCCGAGTTATGATGTAGGCGCACTAGATTCCGAGTTAGATTCCGAGTTATGATGTAGGCGCAGTAGATTCCGAGTTATGATGTAGGCGCAGTAGATTCCGAGTTAGATTCCGAGTTATGATGTAGGCGCAGTATATTCCGAGTTAGATTCCGAGATATGATGTAGGCGCAGTGGATTCTGAGTTAGATTCCGAGTTATGATGTAGGCGCAGTAGATTCCGAGTTATGATGTAGGCGCAGTAGATTCCGAGTTATGATGTAGGCGCAGTAGATTCTAAGTTATGATGTAGGCGCAGTAGATTCCGAGTTATGATGTAGGCACAGTAGATACCGAGTTATGATGTAGGCGCAGTAGATTGCAAGTTATGATGTAGGCGCAGTAGATTCCGAGTTATGGTGTAGGCGCAGTAGATTCCGAGTTAGATTCCGAGTTATGATGTAGGCGCAGTAGATTCCGAGTTAGATTCCGAGTTATGATGTAGGCACAGTAGATTCCGAGTTAGATTCCGAGTTATGATGTATGCGCAGTAGATTCCGAATTATGATGTAGGCGCAGCAGATTCCGAGTTAAATTTCGAGTTATGATGTAGGCGCAGTAGATTCCGAGTTATGATGTAGGCGCAGTAGATTCCGAGTTATGATGTAGGCCCAGTAGAGTCCGAGATAGATTCCGAGTTATGATGTAGGCGCAGTAGATTCCGAGTTAGATTCCGAGTTATGATGTAGGCGCAGTAGATTCCGAGTTATGATGTAGGCGCAGTAGATTCCGAGTTAGATTTCGAGTTATGATGTAGGCGCAGTAGATTCCGAGTTATGATGTAGGCGCAGTAGATTCCGAGTTAGATTCCGAGTTATGATGTAGGCGCAGTAGATTCCGAGTTAGATTCCGAGTTATGATGTAGGCGCAGTAGATTCCGAGTTATGATGTAGGCGCAGTAGATTCCGAGTTATGATGTAGGCGCAGTAGATTCCGAGTTAGATTCCGAGTTATGATGTAGGCGCAGTAGATTCCGAGTTAGATTCCGAGTTATGATGTAGGCGCAGTAGATTCCGAGTTATGATGTAGGCGCAGTAGATTCCGAGTTAGATTTCGAGTTATGATGTAGGCGCAGTAGATTCCGAGTTATGATGTAGGCGCAGTAGATTCCGAGTTATGATGTAGGCGCAGTAGATTCCGAGTTAGATTCCGAGTTATGATGAAGGTGCAGTAGATTCCGAGTTAGATTCCGAGTTATGATGTAGGCGCAGTAGATTCCGAGTTATGATGTAGGCGCAGTAGATTCCGAGTTAGATTCCGAGTTATGATGTAGGCGCAGTAGATTCCGAGTTAGATTCCGAGTTATGAGGTAGGCGCAGTAGATTCCGAGTTATGATGTAGGCGCAGTAGTTTCCAAGTTATGATGTAGGCGCAGTAGATTCCGAGTTATGATGTAGGCGCAGTAGATTCCGAGTTAGATTCCGAGTTATGATGTAGGCGCAGTAGATTCCGAGTTATGATGTAGGCGCAGTAGATTCCGAGTTATGATGTAGGCGCAGTAGATTCCGAGGTAGATTCCGAGTTATGATGTAGGCGCAGTAGATTCCGAGTTATGATGTAGGCGCAGTAGATTCCGAGTTATGATGTAGGCGCAGTAGATTCCGAGTTAGATTCCGAGTTATGATGTAGGCACAGTAGATTCCGAGTTAGATTCCGAGTTATGATGTAGGCGCAGTAGATTCCGAGTTATGATGTAGGCGCAGTAGATTCCAAGTTATGATGTAGGCGCAGTAGATTCCGAGTTAGATTCCGAGTTATGATGTAGGCGCAGTAGATTCCGAGTTAGATTCCGAGTTATGATGTAGGCGCAGTAGATTCCGAGTTAGAATCCGAGTTATGATGTAGGCGCAGTAGATTCCGAGTTATGATGTAGGCGCAGTAGATTCCGAGTTATGATGTAGGCGCAGTAGATTCCGAGTTAGATTCCGAGTTATGATGTAGGCGCAGTAGATTCCGAGTTAGATTCCGAGTTATGATGTAGGCGCAGTAGATTCCGAGTTAGATTCCGAGTTATGATGTAGGCGCAGTAGATTCCGAGTTATGATGTAGGCGCAGTAGATTCCGAGTTAGATTCCGAGTTATGATGTAGGCGCAGTAGATTCCAAGTTAGATTTCGAGTTATGATGTAGGCGCAGTAGATTCCGAGTTATGATGTAGGCGCAGTAGATTCCGAGTTATGATGTAGGCGCAGTAGATTCCGAGTTAGATTCCGAGTTATGATGTAGGCGCAATAGATTCCGAGTTAGATTCCGAGTTATGATGTAGGCGCAATAGATTCCGAGTTATGATGTAGGCGCAGTAGATTCCGAGTTATGATGTAGGCGCAGTAGATTCCGAGTTAGATTCCGAGTTATGATGTAGGCGCAGTAGATTCCGAGTTAGATTCCGAGTTATGAGGTAGGCGCAGTAGATTCCGAGTTATGATGTAGGCGCAGTAGATTCCAAGTTATGATGTAGGCGCAGTAGATTCCGAGTTATTATGTAGGCGCAGTAGATTCCGAGTTAGATTCCGAGTTATGATGTAGGCGCAGTAGATTCCGAGTTATGATGTAGGCGCAGTAGATTCCGAGTTATGATGTAGGCGCAGTAGATTCCGAGTTATATTCCGAGTTATGATGTAGGCGCACTAGATTCCGAGTTATGATGTAGGCGCAGTAGATTCCGAGTTAGATTCCGAGTTATGATGAGGGCGCACTAGATTCCGAGTTAGATTCCGAGTTATGATGTAGGCGCAGTAGATTCCGAGTTATGATGTAGGCGCAGTAGATTGCGAGTTAAGATGTAGGCGCAGTAGATTCCGAGTTATGATGTAGGCGCAGTAGATTCCGAGTTAGATTCCGAGTTATGATGTAGGCGCAATAGATTCCGAGTTATATTCCGAGTTATGATGTGTGCGCTGTAGATTCCGAGTTAGAATCCGAGTTATGATGTAGGCGCAGTAGATTCCGAGTTATGATGTAGGCGCAGTAGATTCCGAGTTATGATGTAGGCGCAGTAGATTCCGAGTTATGATGTAGGAGCAGTAGATTCCGAGTTAGATTCCGAGTTATGATGTAGGCGCAGTAGATTCCGAGTTATGATGTAGGCGCAGTAGATTCCGAGTTAGATTCCGAGTTATGATGTAGGCGCAGTAGATTCCGAATTATGATGTAGGCGCAGTAGATTCCGAGTTATGATGCAGGCGCAATAGATTCCGAGTTACGATGTAGGCGCAGTAGATTCCGAGTTAGATTCCGAGTTATGATGTAGGCGCAGTAGATTCCGAGTTAGATTCCGAGTTATGAGGTAGGCGCAGTAGATTCCGAGTTATGATGTAGGCGCAGTAGATTCCAAGTTATGATGTAGGCGCAGTAGATTCCGAGTTATTATGTAGGCGCAGTAGATTCCGAGTTAGATTCCGAGTTATGATGTAGGCGCAGTAGATTCCGAGTTATGATGTAGGCGCAGTAGATTCCGAGTTCAATTCCGAGTTATGATGTAGGCGCAGTAGATTCCGAGTTATGATGTAGGCGCAGTAGATTCCGAGTTAGATTCCGAGTTATGATGTAGGCGCAGTAGATTCCGAGTTATGATGTAGGCGCAGTAGATTCCGAGTTAGATTTCGAGTTATGATGTAGGCGCAGTAGATTCCGAGTTATGATGTAGGCGCAGTAGATTCCGAGTTAGATTCCGAGTTATGATGTAGGCGCAGTAGATTCCGAGTTAGAATCCGAGTTATGATGTAGGCGCAGTAGATTCCGAGTTATGATGTAGGCGCAGTAGATTCCGAGTTATGATGTAGGCGCAGTAGATTCCTAGTTAGATTCCGAGTTATGATGTAGGCGCAGTAGATTCCGAGTTAGATTCCGAGTTATGATGTAGGCGCAGTAGATTCCGAGTAAGAATCCGAGTTATGATGTAGGCGCAGTAGATTCCGAGTTATGATGTAGGCGCAGTAGATTCCGAGTTATGATGTAGGCGCAGTAGATTCCGAGTTAGATTCCGAGTTATGATGTAGGCGCAGTAGATTCCGAGTTAGATTCCGAGTTATGATGTAGGCGCAGTAGATTCCGAGTTAGATTCCGAGTTAAGATGTAGGCGCAGTAGATTCCGAGTTATGATGTAGGCGCAGTAGATTCTGAGTTAGATTCCGAGTTATGATGTAGGCGCAGTAGATTCCGAGTTAGATTTCGAGTTATGATGTAGGCGCAGTAGATTCCGAGTTATGATGTAGGCGCAGTAGATTCCGAGTTAGATTCCGAATTATGATGTAGGCGCAGTTGATTCCGAGTTAGATTCCGAGTTATGATGTAGGCGCAGTAGATTCCGAGTTATGATGTAGGCGCAGTAGATTCCGAGTTAGATTCCGAGTTATGATGTAGGCGCAGTAGATTCCGAGTTAGATTCCGAGTTATGAGGTAGGCGCAGTAGATTCCGAGTTATGATGTAGGCGCAGTAGTTTCCAAGTTATGATGTAGGCGCAGTAGATTCCGAGTTATGATGTAGGCGCAGTAGATTCCGAGTTAGATTCCGAGTTATGATGTAGGCGCAGTAGATTCCGAGTTATGATGTAGGCGCAGTAGATTCCGAGGTAGATTCCGAGTTATGATGTAGGCGCAGTAGATTCCGAGTTATGATGTAGGCGCAGTAGATTCCGAGTTAGATTCCGAGTTATGATGTAGGCACAGTAGATTCCGAGTTAGATTCCGAGTTATGATGTAGGCGCAGTAGATTCCGAGTTATGATGTAGGCGCAGTAGATTCCAAGTTATGATGTAGGCGCAATAGATTCCGAGTTAGATTCCGAGTTATGATGTAGGCGCAGTAGATTCCGAGTTAGATTCCGAGTTATGATGTAGGCGCAGTAGATTCCGAGTTAGAATCCGAGTTATGATGTAGGCGCAGTAGATTCCGAGTTATGATGTAGGCGCAGTAGATTCCGAGTTATGATGTAGGCGCAGTAGATTCCGAGTTAGATTCCGAGTTATGATGTAGGCGCAGTAGATTCCGAGTTAGATTCCGAGTTATGATGTAGGCGCAGTAGATTCCGAGTTAGATTCCGAGTTATGATGTAGGCGCAGTAGATTCCGAGTTATGATGTAGGCGCAGTAGATTCCGAGTTAGATTCCGAGTTATGATGTAGGCGCAGTAGATTCCAAGTTAGATTTCGAGTTATGATGTAGGCGCAGTAGATTCCGAGTTATGATGTAGGCGCAGTAGATTCCGAGTTATGATGTAGGCGCAGTAGATTCCGAGTTAGATTCCGAGTTATGATGTAGGCGCAATAGATTCCGAGTTAGATTCCGAGTTATGATGTAGGCGCAATAGATTCCGAGTTATGATGTAGGCGCAGTAGATTCCGAGTTATGATGTAGGCGCAGTAGATTCCGAGTTAGATTCCGAGTTATGATGTAGGCGCAGTAGATTCCGAGTTAGATTCCGAGTTATGAGGTAGGCGCAGTAGATTCCGAGTTATGATGTAGGCGCAGTAGATTCCAAGTTATGATGTAGGCGCAGTAGATTCCGAGTTATTATGTAGGCGCAGTAGATTCCGAGTTAGATTCCGAGTTATGATGTAGGCGCAGTAGATTCCGAGTTATGATGTAGGCGCAGTAGATTCCGAGTTATGATGTAGGCGCAGTAGATTCCGAGTTATGATGCAGGCGCTGTAGATTCCGAGTTATGATGTAGGCGCAGTAGATTCCGAGTTAGATTCCGAGTTATGATGTAGGCGCAGTAGATTCCGAGTTATGATGTAGGCGCAGTAGATTCCGAGTTAGATTCCGAGTTATGATGTAGGCGCAGTAGATTCCGAATTATGATGTAGGCGCAGTAGATTCCGAGTTATGATGCAGGCGCAATAGATTCCGAGTTACGATGTAGGCGCAGTAGATTCCGAGTTAGATTCCGAGTTATGATGTAGGCGCAGTAGATTCCGAGTTAGATTCCGAGTTATGAGGTAGGCGCAGTAGATTCCGAGTTATGATGTAGGCGCAGTAGATTCCAAGTTATGATGTAGGCGCAGTAGATTCCGAGTTATTATGTAGGCGCAGTAGATTCCGAGTTAGATTCCGAGTTATGATGTAGGCGCAGTAGATTCCGAGTTATGATGTAGGCGCAGTAGATTCCGAGTTCAATTCCGAGTTATGATGTAGGCGCAGTAGATTCCGAGTTATGATCTAGGCGCAGTAGATTCCGAGTTAGATTCCGAGTTATGATGTAGGCGCAGTAGATTCCGAGTTATGATGTAGGCGCAGTAGATTCCGAGTTAGATTTCGAGTTATGATGTAGGCGCAGTAGATTCCGAGTTATGATGTAGGCGCAGTAGATTCCGAGTTAGATTCCGAGTTATGATGTAGGCGCAGTAGATTCCGAGTTAGAATCCGAGTTATGATGTAGGCGCAGTAGATTCCGAGTTATGATGTAGGCGCAGTAGATTCCGAGTTATGATGTAGGCGCAGTAGATTCCGAGTTATGATGTAGGCGCAGTAGATTCCGAGTTAGATTCCGAGTTATGATGTAGGCGCAGTAGATTCCGAGTTAGATTCCGAGTTATGATGTAGGCGCAGTAGATTCCGAGTAAGAATCCGAGTTATGATGTAGGCGCAGTAGATTCCGAGTTATGATGTAGGCGCAGTAGATTCCGAGTTATGATGTAGGCGCAGTAGATTCCGAGTTAGATTCCGAGTTATGATGTAGGCGCAGTAGATTCCGAGTTAGATTCCGAGTTATGATGTAGGCGCAGTAGATTCCGAGTTAGATTCCGAGTTAAGATGTAGGCGCAGTAGATTCCGAGTTATGATGTAGGCGCAGTAGATTCTGAGTTAGATTCCGAGTTATGATGTAGGCGCAGTAGATTCCGAGTTAGATTTCGAGTTATGATGTAGGCGCAGTAGATTCCGAGTTATGATGTAGGCGCAGTAGATTCCGAGTTAGATTCCGAATTATGATGTAGGCGCAGTTGATTCCGAGTTAGATTCCGAGTTATGATGTAGGCGCACTAGATTCCGAGTTAGATTCCGAGTTATGATGTAGGCGCAGTAGATTCCGAGTTATGATGTAGGCGCAGTAGATTCCGAGTTAGATTCCGAGTTATGATGTAGGCGCAGTATATTCCGAGTTAGATTCCGAGATATGATGTAGGCGCAGTGGATTCTGAGTTAGATTCCGAGTTATGATGTAGGCGCAGTAGATTCCGAGTTATGATGTAGGCGCAGTAGATTCCGAGTTATGATGTAGGCGCAGTAGATTCAGAGTTATGATGTAGGCGCAGTAGATTCCGAGTTATGATGTAGGCACAGTAGATACCGAGTTATGATGTAGGCGCAGTAGATTGCAAGTTATGATGTAGGCGCAGTAGATTCCGAGTTATGGAGCAGGCGCAGTAGATTCCGAGTTAGATTCCGAGTTATGATGTAGGCGCAGTAGATTCCGAGTTATGATGTAGGCGCAGTAGATTCCGAGTTAGATTCCGAGTTATGATGTAGGCGCAGTAGATTCCGAGTTAGATTCCGAGTTATGATGTAGGCGCAATAGATTCCGAGTTAGATTCCGAGTTATGATGTAGGCGCAGTAGATTCCGAATTATGATGTAGGCGCAGTAGATTCCGAGTTAGATTTCGAGTTATGATGTAGGCGCAGTAGATTCCGAGTTATGATGTAGGCGCAGTAGATTCCGAGAAAGATTCCGAATTATGATGTAGGCGCAGTTGATTCCGAGTTAGATTCCGAGTTATGATGTAGGCGCAGTAGATTCCGAGTTAGATTCCGAGTTATGATGTAGGCGCAGTAGATTCCGAGTTAGATTCTGAGTTATGATGTAGGCGCAGTAGATTCCGAGTTATGATGTAGGCGCAGTAGATTCCGAGTTAGATTTCGAGTTATGATGTAGGCGCAGTAGATTCCGAGTTATGATGTAGGCGCAGTAGATTCCGAGTTAGATTCCGAATTATGATGTAGGCGCAGTTGATTCCGAGTTAGATTCCGAGTTATGATGTAGGCGCACTAGATTCCGAGTTAGATTCCGAGTTATAATTTAGGCGCAGTAGATTCCGAGTTATGATGTAGGCGCAGTAGATTCCGAGTTAGATTCCGAGTTATGATGTAGGCGCAGTATATTCCGAGTTAGATTCCGAGATATGATGTAGGCGCAGTGGATTCTGAGTTAGATTCCGAGTTATGATGTAGGCGCAGTAGATTCCGAGTTATGATGTAGGCGCAGTAGATTCCGAGTTCAATTCCGAGTTATGATGTAGGCGCAGTAGATTCCGAGTTATGATGTAGGCGCAGTAGATTCCGAGTTAGATTCCGAGTTATGATGTAGGCGCAGTAGATTCCGAGTTATGATGTAGGCGCAGTAGATTCCGAGTTAGATTTCGAGTTATGATGTAGGCGCAGTAGATTCCGAGTTATGATGTAGGCGCAGTAGATTCCGAGTTAGATTCCGAGTTATGATGTAGGCGCAGTAGATTCCGAGTTAGAATCCGAGTTATGATGTAGGCGCAGTAGATTCCGAGTTATGATGTAGGCGCAGTAGATTCCGAGTTATGATGTAGGCGCAGTAGATTCCGAGTTAGATTCCGAGTTATGATGTAGGCGCAGTAGAATCCGAGTTAGATTCCGAGTTATGATGTAGGCGCAGTAGATTCCAAGTAAGAATCCGAGTTATGATGTAGGCGCAGTAGATTCCGAGTTATGATGTAGGCGCAGTAGATTCCGAGTTATGATGTAGGCGCAGTAGATTCCGAGTTATGATGTAGGCGCAGTAGATTCCGAGTTAGATTCCGAGTTATGATGTAGGCGCAGTAGATTCCGAGTTAGATTCCGAGTTATGATGTAGGCGCAGTAGATTCCGAGTTAGATTCCGAGTTAAGATGTAGGCGCAGTAGATTCCGAGTTATGATGTAGGCGCAGTAGATTCCGAGTTAGATTCCGAGTTATGATGTAGGCGCAGTAGATTCCGAGTTAGATTTCGAGTTATGATGTAGGCGCAGTAGATTCCGAGTTATGATGTAGGCGCAGTAGATTCCGAGTTAGATTCCGAATTATGATGTAGGCGCAGTTGATTCCGAGTTAGATTCCGAGTTATGATGTAGGCGCACTAGATTCCGAGTTAGATTCCGAGTTATGATGTAGGCGCAGTAGATTCCGAGTTATGATGTAGGCGCAGTAGATTCCGAGTTAGATTTTGAGTTATGATGTAGGCGCAGTATATTCCGAGTTAGATTCCGAGATATGATGTAGGCGCAGTGGATTCTAAGTTAGATTCCGAGTTATGATGTAGGCGCAGTAGATTCCGTGTTATGATGTAGGCGCAGTAGATTCCGAGTTATGATGTAGGCGCAGTAGATTCAGAGTTATGATGTAGGCGCAGTAGATTCCGAGTTATGATGTAGGCACAGTAGATACCGAGTTATGATGTAGGCGCAGTAGATTGCAAGTTATGATGTAGGCGCAGTAGATTCCGAGTTATGGTGCAGGCGCAGTAGATTCCGAGTTAGATTCCGAGTTATGATGTAGGCGCAGTAGATTCCGAGTTATGATGTAGGCGCAGTAGATTCCGAGTTAGATTCCGAGTTATGATGTAGGCGCAGTAGATTCCGAGTTAGATTCCGAGTTATGATGTAGGCGCAGTAGATTCCGAGTTAGATTCCGAGTTATGATGTAGGCGCAGTAGATTCCGAATTATGATGTAGGCGCAGTAGATTCCGAGTTAGATTTCGAGTTATGATGTAGGCGCAGTAGATTCCGAGTTATGATGTAGGCGCAGTAGATTCCGAGTAAGATTCCGAATTATGATGTAGGCGCAGTTGATTCCGAGTTAGATTCCGAGTTATGATGTAGGCGCAGTAGATTCCGACTTAGATTCCGAGTTATGATGTAGGCGCAGTAGATTCCGAGTTAGATTCCGAGTTATGATGTAGGCGCAGTAGATTCCGAGTTATGATGTAAGCGCAGTAGATTCCGAGTTAGATTTCGAGTTATGATGTAGGCGCAGTAGATTCCGAGTTATGATGTAGGCGCAGTAGATTCCGAGTTAGATTCCGAATTATGATGTAGGCGCAGTTGATTCCGAGTTAGATTCCGAGTTATGATGTAGGCGCACTAGATTCCGAGTTAGATTCCGAGTTATAATTTAGGCGCAGTAGATTCCGAGTTATGATGTAGGCGCAGTAGATTCCGAGTTAGATTCCGAGTTATGATGTAGGCGCAGTATATTCCGAGTTAGATTCCGAGATATGATGTAGGCGCAGTGGATTCTGAGTTAGATTCCGAGTTATGATGTAGGCGCAGTAGATTCCGAGTTATGATGTAGGCGCAGTAGATTCCGAGTTAGATTCCGAGTTATGATGTAGGCGCAGTAGATTCCGAGTTAGATTCCGAGTTATGATGTAGGCGCAGTAGATTCCGAGTTATGATGTAGGCGCAGTAGAGTCCGAGATAGATTCCGAGTTATGATGTAGGCGCAGTAGATTCCGAGTTAGATTCCGAGTTATGATGTAGGCGCAGTAGATTCCGAGTTATGATGTAGGCGCAGTAGATTCCGAGTTAGATTTCGAGTTATGATGTAGGCGCAGTAGATTCCGAGTTATGATGTAGGCGCAGTAGATTCCGAGTTAGATTCCGAGTTATGATGTAGGCGCAGTAGATTCCGAGTTAGATTCCGAGTTATGATGTAGGCGCAGTAGATTCCGAGTTATGATGTAGGCGCAGTAGATTCCGAGTTATGATGTAGGCGCAGTAGATTCCGAGTTAGATTCCGAGTTATGATGTAGGCGCAGTAGATTCCGAGTTAGATTCCGAGTTATGATGTAGGCGCAGTAGATTCCGAGTTATGATGTAGGCGCAGTAGATTCCGAGTTAGATTTCGAGTTATGATGTAGGCGCAGTAGATTCCGAGTTATGATGTAGGCGCAGTAGATTCCGAGTTAGATTCCGAGTTATGATGAAGGTGCAGTAGATTCCGAGTTAGATTCCGAGTTATGATGTAGGCGCAGTAGATTCCGAGTTATGATGTAGGCGCAGTAGATTCCGAGTTAGATTCCGAGTTATGATGTAGGCGCAGTAGATTCCGAGTTAGATTCCGAGTTATGAGGTAGGCGCAGTAGATTCCGAGTTATGATGTAGGCGCAGTAGTTTCCAAGTTATGATGTTGGCGCAGTAGATTCCGAGTTATGATGTAGGCGCAGTAGATTCCGAGTTAGATTCCGAGTTATGATGTAGGCGCAGTAGATTCCGAGTTATGATGTAGGCGCAGTAGATTCCGAGTTATGATGTAGGCGCAGTAGATTCCGAGGTAGATTCCGAGTTATGATGTAGGCGCAGTAGATTCCGAGTTATGATGTAGGCGCAGTAGATTCCGAGTTATGATGTAGGCGCAGTAGATTCCGAGTTAGATTCCGAGTTATGATGTAGGCACAGTAGATTCCGAGTTAGATTCCGAGTTATGATGTAGGCGCAGTAGATTCCGAGTTATGATGTAGGCGCAGTAGATTCCAAGTTATGATGTAGGCGCAGTAGATTCCGAGTTAGATTCCGAGTTATGATGTAGGCGCAGTAGATTCCGAGTTAGATTCCGAGTTATGATGTAGGCGCAGTAGATTCCGAGTTCGATTCCGAGTTATGATGTAGGCGCAGTAGATTCCGAGTTATGATGTAGGCGCAGTAGATTCCGAGTTATGATGTAGGCGCAGTAGATTCCGAGTTAGATTCCGAGTTATGATGTAGGCGCAGTAGATTCCGAGTTAGATTCCGAGTTATGATGTAGGCGCAGTAGATTCCGAGTTAGATTCCGAGTTATGATGTAGGCGCAGTAGATTCCGAGTTATGATGTAGGCGCAGTAGATTCCGAGTTAGATTCCGAGTTATGATGTAGGCGCAGTAGATTCCGAGTTAGATTTCGAGTTATGATGTAGGCGCAGTAGATTCCGAGTTATGATGTAGGCGCAGTAGATTCCGAGTTATGATGTAGGCGCAGTAGATTCCGAGTTAGATTCCGAGTTATGATGTAGGCGCAATAGATTCCGAGTTAGATTCCGAGTTATGATGTAGGCGCAATAGATTCCGAGTTATGATGTAGGCGCAGTAGATTCCGAGTTATGATGTAGGCGCAGTAGATTCCGAGTTAGATTCCGAGTTATGATGTAGGCGCAGTAGATTCCGAGTTAGATTCCGAGTTATGAGGTAGGCGCAGTAGATTCCGAGTTATGATGTAGGCGCAGTAGATTCCAAGTTATGATGTAGGCGCAGTAGATTCCGAGTTATTATGTAGGCGCAGTAGATTCCGAGTTAGATTCCGAGTTATGATGTAGGCGCAGTAGATTCCGAGTTATGATGTAGGCGCAGTAGATTCCGAGTTATGATGTAGGCTCAGTAGATTCCGAGTTAGATTCCGAGTTATGATGTAGGCGCACTAGATTCCGAGTTATGATGTAGGCGCAGTAGATTCCGAGTTAGATTCCGAGTTATGATGTAGGCGCACTAGATTCCGAGTTAGATTCCGAGTTATGATGTAGGCGCAGTAGATTCCGAGTTATGATGTAGGCGCAGTAGATTGCGAGTTAAGATGTAGGCGCAGTAGATTCCGAGTTATGATGTAGGCGCAGTAGATTCCGAGTTAGATTCCGAGTTATGATGTAGGCGCAATAGATTCCGAGTTAGATTCCGAGTTATGATGTAGGCGCTGTAGATTCCGAGTTAGAATCCGAGTTATGATGTAGGCGCAGTAGATTCCGAGTTATGATGTAGGCGCAGTAGATTCCGAGTTATGATGTAGGCGCAGTAGATTCCGAGTTATGATGTAGGCGCAGTAGATTCCGAGTTAGATTCCGAGTTATGATGTAGGCGCAGTAGATTCCGAGTTATGATGTAGGCGCAGTAGATTCCGAGTTAGATTCCGAGTTATGATGTAGGCGCAGTAGATTCCGAATTATGATGTAGGCGCAGTAGATTACGAGTTATGATGTAGGCGCAATAGATTCCGAGTTACGATGTAGGCGCAGTAGATTCCGAGTTAGATTCCGAGTTATGATGCAGGCGCAGTAGATTCCGAGTTAGATTCCGAGTTATGAGGTAGGCGCAGTAGATTCCGAGTTATGATGTAGGCGCAGTAGATTCCAAGTTATGATGTAGGCGCAGTAGATTCCGAGTTATTATGTAGGCGCAGTAGATTCCGAGTTAGATTCCGAGTTATGATGTAGGCGCAGTAGATTCCGAGTTATGATGTAGGCGCAGTAGATTCCGAGTTCAATTCCGAGTTATGATGTAGGCGCAGTAGATTCCGAGTTATGATGTAGGCGCAGTAGATTCCGAGTTAGATTCCGAGTTATGATGTAGGCGCAGTAGATTCCGAGTTATGATGTAGGCGCAGTAGATTCCGAGTTAGATTTCGAGTTATGATGTAGGCGCAGTAGATTCCGAGTTATGATGTAGGCGCAGTAGATTCCGAGTTATGATGTAGGCGCAGTAGATTCCGAGTTAGATTCCGAGTTATGATGTAGGCGCAGTAGATTCCGAGTTATGATGTAGGCGCAGTAGATTCCGAGTTAGATTCCGAGTTATGATGTAGGCGCAGTAGATTCCGAATTATGATGTAGGCGCAGTAGATTCCGAGTTATGATGTAGGCGCAATAGATTCCGAGTTACGATGTAGGCGCAGTAGATTCCGAGTTAGATTCCGAGTTATGATGTAGGCGCAGTAGATTCCGAGTTAGATTCCGAGTTATGAGGTAGGCGCAGTAGATTCCGAGTTATGATGTAGGCGCAGTAGATTCCAAGTTATGATGTAGGCGCAGTAGATTCCGAGTTATTATGTAGGCGCAGTAGATTCCGAGTTAGATTCCGAGTTATGATGTAGGCGCAGTAGATTCCGAGTTATGATGTAGGCGCAGTAGATTCCGAGTTCAATTCCGAGTTATGATGTAGGCGCAGTAGATTCCGAGTTATGATGTAGGCGCAGTAGATTCCGAGTTAGATTCCGAGTTATGATGTAGGCGCAGTAGATTCCGAGTTATGATGTAGGCGCAGTAGATTCCGAGTTAGATTTCGAGTTATGATGTAGGCGCAGTAGATTCCGAGTTATGATGTAGGCGCAGTAGATTCCGAGTTATGATGTAGGCGCAGTAGATTCCGAGTTATGATGTAGGCGCAGTAGATTCCGAGTTAGATTCCGAGTTATGATGTAGGCGCAGTAGATTCCGAGTTAGATTCCGAGTTATGATGTAGGCGCAGTAGATTCCGAGTAAGAATCCGAGTTATGATGTAGGCGCAGTAGATTCCGAGTTATGATGTAGGCGCAGTAGATTCCGAGTTATGATGTAGGCGCAGTAGATTCCGAGTTAGATTCCGAGTTATGATGTAGGCGCAGTAGATTCCGAGTTAGATTCCGAGTTATGATGTAGGCGCAGTAGATTCCGAGTTAGATTCCGAGTTAAGATGTAGGCGCAGTAGATTCCGAGTTATGATGTAGGCGCAGTAGATTCTGAGTTAGATTCCGAGTTATGATGTAGGCGCAGTAGATTCCGAGTTAGATTTCGAGTTATGATGTAGGCGCAGTAGATTCCGAGTTATGATGTAGGCGCAGTAGATTCCGAGTTAGATTCCGAATTATGATGTAGGCGCAGTTGATTCCGAGTTAGATTCCGAGTTATGATGTAGGCGCACTAGATTCCGAGTTAGATTCCGAGTTATGATGTAGGCGCAGTAGATTCCGAGTTATGATGTAGGCGCAGTAGATTCAGAGTTAGATTCCGAGTTATGATGTAGGCGCAGTATATTCCGAGTTAGTTTCCGAGATATGATGTAGGCGCAGTGGATTCTGAGTTAGATTCCGAGTTATGATGTAGGCGCAGTAGATTCCGAGTTATGATGTAGGCGCAGTAGATTCCGAGTTATGATGTAGGCGCAGTAGATTCAGAGTTATGATGTAGGCGCAGTAGATTCCGAGTTATGCTGTAGGCACAGTAGATACCGAGTTATGATGTAGGCGCAGTAGATTGCAAGTTATGATGTAGGCGCAGTAGATTCCGAGTTATGGTGCAGGCGCAGTAGATTCCGAGTTAGATTCCGAGTTATGATGTAGGCGCAGTAGATTCCGAGTTATGATGTAGGCGCAGTAGATTCCGAGTTAGATTCCGAGTTATGATGTAGGCGCAGTAGATTCCGAGTTAGATTCCGAGTTATGATGTAGGCGCAGTAGATTCCGAGTTAGATTCCGAGTTATGATGTAGGCGCAGTAGATTCCGAATTATGATGTAGGCGCAGTAGATTCCGAGTTAGATTTCGAGTTATGATGTAGGCGCAGTAGATTCCGAGTTATGATGTAGGCGCAGTAGATTCCGAGAAAGATTCCGAATTATGATGTAGGCGCAGTTGATTCCGAGTTAGATTCCGAGTTATGATGTAGGCGCAGTAGATTCCGAGTTAGATTCCGAGTTATGATGTAGGCGCAGTAGATTCCGAGTTAGATTCTGAGTTATGCTGGAGGCGCAGTAGATTCCGAGTTATGATGTAGGCGCAGTAGATTCCGAGTTAGATTTCGAGTTATGATGTAGGCGCAGTAGATTCCGAGTTATGATGTAGGCGCAGTAGATTCCAAGTTAGATTCCGAATTATGATGTAGGCGCAGTTGATTCCGAGTTAGATTCTGAGTTATGATGTAGGCGCACTAGATTCCGAGTTAGATTCCGAGTTATAATTTAGGCGCAGTAGATTCCGAGTTATGATGTAGGCGCAGTAGATTCCGAGTTAGATTCCGAGTTATGATGTAGGCGCAGTATATTCCGAGTTAGATTCCGAGATATGATGTAGGCGCAGTGGATTCTGAGTTAGATTCCGAGTTATGATGTAGGCGCAGTAGATTCCGAGTTATGATGTAGGCGCAGTAGATTCCGAGTTATGATGTAGGCGCAGTAGATTCCGAGTTCAATTCCGAGTTATGATGTAGGCGCAGTAGATTCCGAGTTATGATGTAGGCGCAGTAGATTCCGAGTTAGATTCCGAGTTATGATGTAGGCGCAGTAGATTCCGAGTTATGATGTAGGCGCAGTAGATTCCGAGTTAGATTTCGAGTTATGATGTAGGCGCAGTAGATTCCGAGTTATGATGTAGGCGCAGTAGATTCCGAGTTAGATTCCGAGTTATGATGTAGGCGCAGTAGATTCCGAGTTAGAATCCGAGTTATGATGTAGGCGCAGTAGATTCCGAGTTATGATGTAGGCGCAGTAGATTCCGAGTTATGATGTAGGCGCAGTAGATTCCGAGTTAGATTCCGAGTTATGATGTAGGCGCAGTAGATTCCGAGTTAGATTCCGAGTTATGATGTAGGCGCAGTAGATTCCGAGTAAGAATCCGAGTTATGATGTAGGCGCAGTAGATTCCGAGTTATGATGTAGGCGCAGTAGATTCCGAGTTATGATGTAGGCGCAGTAGATTCCGAGTTAGATTCCGAGTTATGATGTAGGCGCAGTAGATTCCGAGTTAGATTCCGAGTTATGATGTAGGCGCAGTAGATTCCGAGTTAGATTCCGAGTTAAGATGTAGGCGCAGTAGATTCCGAGTTATGATGTAGGCGCAGTAGATTCCGAGTTAGATTCCGAGTTATGATGTAGGCGCAGTAGATTCCGAGTTAGATTTCGAGTTATGATGTAGGCGCAGTAGATTCCGAGTTATGATGTAGGCGCAGTAGATTCCGAGTTAGATTCCGAATTATGATGTAGGCGCAGTTGATTCCGAGTTAGATTCCGAGTTATGATGTAGGCGCACTAGATTCCGAGTTAGATTCCGAGTTATGATGTAGGCGCAGTAGATTCCGAGTTATGATGTAGGCGCAGTAGATTCCGAGTTAGATTCCGAGTTATGATGTAGGCGCAGTATATTCCGAGTTAGATTCCGAGATATGATGTAGGCGCAGTGGATTCTAAGTTAGATTCCGAGTTATGATGTAGGCGCAGTAGATTCCGAGTTATGATGTAGGCGCAGTAGATTCCGAGTTATGATGTAGGCGCAGTAGATTCAGAGTTATGATGTAGGCGCAGTAGATTCCGAGTTATGATGTAGGCACAGTAGATACCGAGTTATGATGTAGGCGCAGTAGATTGCAAGTTATGATGTAGGCGCAGTAGATTCCGAGTTATGGTGCAGGCGCAGTAGATTCCGAGTTAGATTCCGAGTTATGATGTAGGCGCAGTAGATTCCGAGTTATGATGTAGGCGCAGTAGATTCCGAGTTAGATTCCGAGTTATGATGTAGGCGCAGTAGATTCCGAGTTAGATTCCGAGTTATGATGTAGGCGCAGTAGATTCCGAGTTAGATTCCGAGTTATGATGTAGGCGCAGTAGATTCCGAATTATGATGTAGGCGCAGTAGATTCCGAGTTAGATTTCGAGTTATGATGTAGGCGCAGTGGATTCCGAGTTATGATGTAGGCGCAGTAGATTCCGAGTAAGATTCCGAATTATGATGTAGGCGCAGTTGATTCCGAGTTAGATTCCGAGTTATGATGTAGGCGCAGTAGATTCCGAGTTAGATTCCGAGTTATGATGTAGGCGCAGTAGATTCCGAGTTAGATTCCGAGTTATGATGTAGGCGCAGTAGATTCCGAGTTATGATGTAAGCGCAGTAGATTCCGAGTTAGATTTCGAGTTATGATGTAGGCGCAGTAGATTCCGAGTTATGATGTAGGCGCAGTAGATTCCGAGTTAGATTCCGAATTATGATGTAGGCGCAGTTGATTCCGAGTTAGATTCCGAGTTATGATGTAGGCGCACTAGATTCCGAGTTAGATTCCGAGTTATAATTTAGGCGCAGTAGATTCCGAGTTATGATGTAGGCGCAGTAGATTCCGAGTTAGATTCCGAGTTATGATGTAGGCGCAGTATATTCCGAGTTAGATTCCGAGATATGATGTAGGCGCAGTGGATTCTGAGTTAGATTCCGAGTTATGATGTAGGCGCAGTAGATTCCGAGTTATGATGTAGGCGCAGTAGATTCCGAGTTATGATGTAGGCGCAGTAGATTCCGAGTTAGATTCCGAGTTATGATGTAGGCGCAGTAGATTCCGAGTTAGATTCCGAGTTATGATGTAGGCGCAGTAGATTCCGAGTTATGATGTAGGCGCAGTAGATTCCGAGTTAGATTCCGAGTTATGATGTAGGCGCAGTAGATTCCGAGTTATGATGTAGGCGCAGTAGATTTTGAGTTAGATTCCGAGTTATGATGTAGGCGCAGTAGATTCCGAGTTATGATGTAGGCGCAGTAGATTCCGAGTTAGATTCCGAGTTATGATGTAGGCGCAGTAGATTCCGAGTTATGATGTAGGCACAGTAGATTCCGAGTTAGATTTCGAGTTATGATGTAGGCGCAGTAGATTCCGAGTTATGATGTAGGCGCAGTAGATTCCGAGTTAGATTCCGAGTTATGATGTAGGCGCAGTAGATTCCGAGTTAGATTCCGAGTTATGATGTAGGCGCAGTAGATTCCGAGTTATGATGTAGGCGCAGTAGATTCCAAGTTATGATGTAGGCGCAGTAGATTCCGAGTTATGATGTAGGCGCAGTAGATTCCGAGTTAGATTCCGAGTTATGATGTAGGCGCAGTAGATTCCGAGTTAGTTTCCGAGTTATGATGTAGGCGCAGTAGATTCCGAGTTAGAATCCGAGTTATGATGTAGGCGCAGTAGATTCCGAGTTATGATGTAGGCGCAGTAGATTCCGAGTTATGATGTAGGCGCAGTAGATTCCGAGTTAGATTCCGAATTATGATGTAGGCGCAGTTGATTCCGAGTTAGATTCCGAGTTATGATGTAGGCGCAGTAGATTCCGAGTTAGATTCCGAGTTATGATGTAGGCGCAGTAGATTCCGAGTTATGATGTAGGCGCAGTAGATTCCGAGTTAGATTCCGAGTTATGATGTAGGCGCAGTATATTCCGAGTTAGATTCCGAGATATGATGTAGGCGCAGTGGATTCTGAGTTAGATTCCGAGTTATGATGTAGGCGCAGTAGATTCCGAGTTATGATGTAGGCGCAGTAGATTCAGAGTTATGATGTAGGCGCAGTAGATTCCGAGTTATGATGTAGGCACAGTAGATACCGAATTATGATGTAGGCGCAGTAGATTGCAAGTTATGATGTAGGCGCAGTAGATTCCGAGTTATGGTGTAGGCGCAGTAGATTCCGAGTTAGATTCCGAGTTATGATGTAGGCGCAGTAGATTCCGAGTTATTATGTAGGCGCAGTAGATTCCGAGTTAGATTCCGAGTTATGATGTAGGCGCAGTAGATTCCGAGTTAGATTCCGAGTTATGATGTAGGCGCAGTAGATTCCGAGTTAGATTCCGAGTTATGATGTAGGCGCAGTAGATTCCGAATTATGATGTAGGCGCAGTAGATTCCGAGTTAGATTTCGAGTTATGATGTAGGCGCAGTAGATTCCGAGTTATGATGTAGGCGCAGTAGATTCCGAGTTAGATTCCGAATTATGATGTAGGCGCAGTTGATTCCGAGTTAGATTCCGAGTTATGATGTAGGCGCAGTAGATTCCGAGTTAGATTCCGAGTTATGATGTAGGCGCAGTAGATTCCGAGTTAGATTCTGAGTTATGATGTAGGCGCAGTAGATTCCGAGTTATGATGTAGGCGCAGTAGATTCCGAGTTAGATTCCGAGTTATGATGTAGGCGCAGTAGATTCCGAGTTAGATTTCGAGTTATGATGTAGGCGCAGTAGATTCCGAGTTATGATGTAGGCGCAGTAGATTCCGAGTTAGATTCGAATTATGATGTAGGCGCAGTTGATTCCGAGTTAGATTCCGAGTTATGATGTAGGCGCACTAGATTCCGAGTTAGATTCCGAGTTATAATGTAGGCGCAGTAGATTCCGAGTTATGATGTAGGCGCAGTAGATTCCGAGTTAGATTCCGAGTTATGATGTAGGCGCAGTATATTCCGAGTTAGATTCCGAGATATGATGTAGGCGCAGTGGATTCTGAGTTAGATTCCGAGTTATGATGTAGGCGCAGTAGATTCCGAGTTATGATGTAGGCGCAGTAGATTCCGAGTTATGATGTAGGCGCAGTAGATTCCGAGTTATGATGTAGGCACAGTAGATACCGAGTTATGATGTAGGCGCAGTAGATTCCGAGTTATGATGTAGGCGCAGTAGATTCCGAGTTAGATTCCGAGTTATGATGTAGGCGCAGTAGATTCCGAGTTATGATGTAGGCGCAGTAGATTCCGAGTTATGATGTAGGCGCAGTAGATTCCGAGTTAGATTCCGAGATATGATGTAGGCGCAGTGGATTCTAAGTTAGATTCCGAGTTATGATGTAGGCGCAGTAGATTCCGAGTTATGATGTAGGCGCAGTAGATTCCGAGTTATGATGTAGGCGCAGTAGATTCAGAGTTATGATGTAGGCGCAGTAGATTCCGAGTTATGATGTAGGCACAGTAGATACCGAGTTATGATGTAGGCGCAGTAGATTGCAAGTTATGATGTAGGCGCAGTAGATTCCGAGTTATGGTGCAGGCGCAGTAGATTCCGAGTTAGATTCCGAGTTATGATGTAGGCGCAGTAGATTCCGAGTTATGATGTAGGCGCAGTAGATTCCGAGTTAGATTCCGAGTTATGATGTAGGCGCAGTAGATTCCGAGTTAGATTCCGAGTTATGATGTAGGCGCAGTAGATTCCGAGTTAGATTCCGAGTTATGATGTAGGCGCAGTAGATTCCGAATTATGATGTAGGCGCAGTAGATTCCGAGTTAGATTTCGAGTTATGATGTAGGCGCAGTGGATTCCGAGTTATGATGTAGGCGCAGTAGATTCCGAGTAAGATTCCGAATTATGATGTAGGCGCAGTTGATTCCGAGTTAGATTCCGAGTTATGATGTAGGCGCAGTAGATTCCGAGTTAGATTCCGAATTATGATGTAGGCGCAGTTGATTCCGAGTTAGATTCCGAGTTATGATGTAGGCGCACTAGATTCCGAGTTAGATTCCGAGTTATAATTTAGGCGCAGTAGATTCCGAGTTATGATGTAGGCGCAGTAGATTCCGAGTTAGATTCCGAGTTATGATGTAGGCGCAGTATATTCCGAGTTAGATTCCGAGATATGATGTAGGCGCAGTGGATTCTGAGTTAGATTCCGAGTTATGATGTAGGCGCAGTAGATTCCGAGTTATGATGTAGGCGCAGTAGATTCCGAGTTATGATGTAGGCGCAGTAGATTCCGAGTTAGATTCCGAGTTATGATGTAGGCGCAGTAGATTCCGAGTTAGATTCCGAGTTATGATGTAGGCGCAGTAGATTCCGAGTTATGATGTAGGCGCAGTAGATTCCGAGTTAGATTCCGAGTTATGATGTAGGCGCAGTAGATTCCGAGTTATGATGTAGGCGCAGTAGATTTTGAGTTAGATTCCGAGTTATGATGTAGGCGCAGTAGATTCCGAGTTATGATGTAGGCGCAGTAGATTCCGAGTTAGATTCCGAGTTATGATGTAGGCGCAGTAGATTCCGAGTTATGATGTAGGCGCAGTAGATTCCGAGTTAGATTTCGAGTTATGATGTAGGCGCAGTAGATTCCGAGTTATGATGTAGGCGCAGTAGATTCCGAGTTAGATTCCGAGTTATGATGTAGGCGCAGTAGATTCCGAGTTAGATTCCGAGTTATGATGTAGGCGCAGTAGATTCCGAGTTATGATGTAGGCGCAGTAGATTCCAAGTTATGATGTAGGCGCAGTAGATTCCGAGTTATGATGTAGGCGCAGTAGATTCCGAGTTAGATTCCGAGTTATGATGTAGGCGCAGTAGATTCCGAGTTAGTTTCCGAGTTATGATGTAGGCGCAGTAGATTCCGAGTTAGAATCCGAGTTATGATGTAGGCGCAGTAGATTCCGAGTTATGATGTAGGCGCAGTAGATTCCGAGTTATGATGTAGGCGCAGTAGATTCCGAGTTATGATGTAGGCGCAGTAGATTCCGAGTTAGATTCCGAATTATGATGTAGGCGCAGTTGATTCCGAGTTAGATTCCGAGTTATGATGTAGGCGCAGTAGATTCCGAGTTAGATTCCGAGTTATGATGTAGGCGCAGTAGATTCCGAGTTATGATGTAGGCGCAGTAGATTCCGAGTTAGATTCCGAGTTATGATGTAGGCGCAGTATATTCCGAGTTAGATTCCGAGATATGATGTAGGCGCAGTGGATTCTGAGTTAGATTCCGAGTTATGATGTAGGCGCAGTAGATTCCGAGTTATGATGTAGGCGCAGTAGATTCCGAGTTATGATGTAGGCGCAGTAGATTCAGAGTTATGATGTAGGCGCAGTAGATTCCGAGTTATGATGTAGGCACAGTAGATACCGAGTTATGATGTAGGCGCAGTAGATTGCAAGTTATGATGTAGGCGCAGTAGATTCCGAGTTATGGTGTAGGCGCAGTAGATTCCGAGTTAGATTCCGAGTTATGATGTAGGCGCAGTAGATTCCGAGTTATTATGTAGGCGCAGTAGATTCCGAGTTAGATTCCGAGTTATGATGTAGGCGCAGTAGATTCCGAGTTAGATTCCGAGTTATGATGTAGGCGCAGTAGATTCCGAGTTAGATTCCGAGTTATGATGTAGGCGCAGTAGATTCCGAATTATGATGTAGGCGCAGTAGATTCCGAGTTAGATTTCGAGTTATGATGTAGGCGCAGTAGATTCCGAGTTATGATGTAGGCGCAGTAGATTCCGAGTTAGATTCCGAATTATGATGTAGGCGCAGTTGATTCCGAGTTAGATTCCGAGTTATGATGTAGGCGCAGTAGATTCCGAGTTAGATTCCGAGTTATGATGTAGGCGCAGTAGATTCCGAGTTAGATTCTGAGTTATGATGTAGGCGCAGTAGATTCCGAGTTATGATGTAGGCGCAGTAGATTCCGAGTTAGATTCCGAGTTATGATGTAGGCGCAGTAGATTCCGAGTTAGATTTCGAGTTATGATGTAGGCGCAGTAGATTCCGAGTTATGATGTAGGCGCAGTAGATTCCGAGTTAGATTCGAATTATGATGTAGGCGCAGTTGATTCCGAGTTAGATTCCGAGTTATGATGTAGGCGCACTAGATTCCGAGTTAGATTCCGAGTTATAATGTAGGCGCAGTAGATTCCGAGTTATGATGTAGGCGCAGTAGATTCCGAGTTAGATTCCGAGTTATGATGTAGGCGCAGTATATTCCGAGTTAGATTCCGAGATATGATGTAGGCGCAGTGGATTCTGAGTTAGATTCCGAGTTATGATGTAGGCGCAGTAGATTCCGAGTTATGATGTAGGCGCAGTAGATTCCGAGTTATGATGTAGGCGCAGTAGATTCCGAGTTATGATGTAGGCACAGTAGATACCGAGTTATGATGTAGGCGCAGTAGATTCCGAATTATGATGTAGGCGCAGTAGATTCCGAGTTAGATTTCGAGTTATGATGTAGGCGCAGTGGATTCCGAGTTATGATGTAGGCGCAGTAGATTCCGAGTAAGATTCCGAATTATGATGTAGGCGCAGTTGATTCCGAGTTAGATTCCGAGTTATGATGTAGGCGCAGTAGATTCCGAGTTAGATTCCGAATTATGATGTAGGCGCAGTTGATTCCGAGTTAGATTCCGAGTTATGATGTAGGCGCACTAGATTCCGAGTTAGATTCCGAGTTATAATTTAGGCGCAGTAGATTCCGAGTTATGATGTAGGCGCAGTAGATTCCGAGTTAGATTCCGAGTTATGATGTAGGCGCAGTATATTCCGAGTTAGATTCCGAGATATGATGTAGGCGCAGTGGATTCTGAGTTAGATTCCGAGTTATGATGTAGGCGCAGTAGATTCCGAGTTATGATGTAGGCGCAGTAGATTCCGAGTTATGATGTAGGCGCAGTAGATTCCGAGTTAGATTCCGAGTTATGATGTAGGCGCAGTAGATTCCGAGTTAGATTCCGAGTTATGATGTAGGCGCAGTAGATTCCGAGTTATGATGTAGGCGCAGTAGATTCCGAGTTAGATTCCGAGTTATGATGTAGGCGCAGTAGATTCCGAGTTATGATGTAGGCGCAGTAGATTTTGAGTTAGATTCCGAGTTATGATGTAGGCGCAGTAGATTCCGAGTTATGATGTAGGCGCAGTAGATTCCGAGTTAGATTCCGAGTTATGATGTAGGCGCAGTAGATTCCGAGTTATGATGTAGGCGCAGTAGATTCCGAGTTAGATTTCGAGTTATGATGTAGGCGCAGTAGATTCCGAGTTATGATGTAGGCGCAGTAGATTCCGAGTTAGATTCCGAGTTATGATGTAGGCGCAGTAGATTCCGAGTTAGATTCCGAGTTATGATGTAGGCGCAGTAGATTCCGAGTTATGATGTAGGCGCAGTAGATTCCAAGTTATGATGTAGGCGCAGTAGATTCCGAGTTATGATGTAGGCGCAGTAGATTCCGAGTTAGATTCCGAGTTATGATGTAGGCGCAGTAGATTCCGAGTTAGTTTCCGAGTTATGATGTAGGCGCAGTAGATTCCGAGTTAGAATCCGAGTTATGATGTAGGCGCAGTAGATTCCGAGTTATGATGTAGGCGCAGTAGATTCCGAGTTATGATGTAGGCGCAGTAGATTCCGAGTTATGATGTAGGCGCAGTAGATTCCGAGTTAGATTCCGAATTATGATGTAGGCGCAGTTGATTCCGAGTTAGATTCCGAGTTATGATGTAGGCGCAGTAGATTCCGAGTTAGATTCCGAGTTATGATGTAGGCGCAGTAGATTCCGAGTTATGATGTAGGCGCAGTAGATTCCGAGTTAGATTCCGAGTTATGATGTAGGCGCAGTAGATTCAGAGTTATGATGTAGGCGCAGTAGATTCCGAGTTATGATGTAGGCACAGTAGATACCGAGTTATGATGTAGGCGCAGTAGATTGCAAGTTATGATGTAGGCGCAGTAGATTCCGAGTTATGGTGTAGGCGCAGTAGATTCCGAGTTAGATTCCGAGTTATGATGTAGGCGCAGTAGATTCCGAGTTATTATGTAGGCGCAGTAGATTCCGAGTTAGATTCCGAGTTATGATGTAGGCGCAGTAGATTCCGAGTTAGATTCCGAGTTATGATGTAGGCGCAGTAGATTCCGAGTTAGATTCCGAGTTATGATGTAGGCGCAGTAGATTCCGAATTATGATGTAGGCGCAGTAGATTCCGAGTTAGATTTCGAGTTATGATGTAGGCGCAGTAGATTCCGAGTTATGATGTAGGCGCAGTAGATTCCGAGTTAGATTCCGAATTATGATGTAGGCGCAGTTGATTCCGAGTTAGATTCCGAGTTATGATGTAGGCGCAGTAGATTCCGAGTTAGATTCCGAGTTATGATGTAGGCGCAGTAGATTCCGAGTTAGATTCTGAGTTATGATGTAGGCGCAGTAGATTCCGAGTTATGATGTAGGCGCAGTAGATTCCGAGTTAGATTCCGAGTTATGATGTAGGCGCAGTAGATTCCGAGTTAGATTTCGAGTTATGATGTAGGCGCAGTAGATTCCGAGTTATGATGTAGGCGCAGTAGATTCCGAGTTAGATTCGAATTATGATGTAGGCGCAGTTGATTCCGAGTTAGATTCCGAGTTATGATGTAGGCGCACTAGATTCCGAGTTAGATTCCGAGTTATAATGTAGGCGCAGTAGATTCCGAGTTATGATGTAGGCGCAGTAGATTCCGAGTTAGATTCCGAGTTATGATGTAGGCGCAGTATATTCCGAGTTAGATTCCGAGATATGATGTAGGCGCAGTGGATTCTGAGTTAGATTCCGAGTTATGATGTAGGCGCAGTAGATTCCGAGTTATGATGTAGGCGCAGTAGATTCCGAGTTATGATGTAGGCGCAGTAGATTCCGAGTTATGATGTAGGCACAGTAGATACCGAGTTATGATGTAGGCGCAGTAGATTCCGAGTTATGATGTAGGCGCAGTAGATTCCGAGTTAGATTCCGAGTTATGATGTAGGCGCAGTAGATTCCGAGTTATGATGTAGGCGCAGTAGATTCCGAGTTATGATGTAGGCGCAGTAGATTCCGAGTTAGATTTCGAGTTATGATGTAGGCGCAGTAGATTCCGAGTTATGATGTAGGCGCAGTAGATTCCGAGTTAGATTCCGAGTTATGATGTAGGCGCAGTAGATTCCGAGTTAGATTCCGAGTTATGATGTAGGCGCAGTAGATTCCGAGTTATGAAGTAGGCGCAGTAGATTCCAAGTTATGATGTAGGCGTAGTAGATTCCGAGTTCGATTCCGAGTTATGATGTAGGCGCAGTAGATTCCGAGTTAGATTCCGAGTTATGATGTAGGCGCAGTAGATTCCGAGTTAGAATCCGAGTTATGATGTAGGCGCAGTAGATTCCGAGTTATGATGTAGGCGCAGTAGATTCCGAGTTATGATGTAGGCGCAGTAGATTCCGAGTTATGATGTAGGCGCAGTAGATTCCGAGTTAGATTCCGAGTTATGATGTAGGCGCAGTAGATTCCGAGTTAGATTCCGAGTTATGATGTAGGCGCAGTAGATTCCGAGTTAGATTCCGAGTTATGATGTAGGCGCAGTAGATTCCGAGTTATGATGTAGGCGCAGTAGATTCCGAGTTAGATTCCGAGTTATGATGTAGGCGCAGTAGATTCCGAGTTAGATTTCGAGTTATGATGTAGGCGCAGTAGATTCCGAGTTAGAATCCGAGTTATGATGTAGGCGCAGTAGATTCCGAGTTATGATGTAGGCGCAGTAGATTCCGAGTTATGATGTAGGCGCAGTAGATTCCGAGTTATGATGTAGGCGCAGTAGATTCCGAGTTAGATTCCGAGTTATGATGTAGGCGCAGTAGATTCCGAGTTAGATTCCGAGTTATGATGTAGGCGCAGTAGATTCCGAGTTAGATTCCGAGTTATGATGTAGGCGCAGTAGATTCCGAGTTATGATGTAGGCGCAGTAGATTCCGAGTTAGATTTCGAGTTATGATGTAGGCGCAGTAGATTCCGAGTTATGATGTAGGCGCAGTAGATTCCGAGTTAGATTCCGAGTTATGATGTAGGCGCAGTAGATTCCGAGTTAGAATCCGAGTTATGATGTAGGCGCAGTAGATTCCGAGTTATGATGTAGGCGCTGTAGATTCCGAGTTAGATTCCGAGTTATGATGTAGGCGCAGTAGATTCCGAGTTAGATTCCGAGTTATGATGTAGGCGCAGTAGATTCCGAGTAAGAATCCGAGTTATGATGTAGGCGCAGTAGATTCCGAGTTATGATGTAGGCGCAGTAGATTCCGAGTTATGATGTAGGCGCAGTAGATTCCGAGTTATGATGTAGGCGCAGTAGATTCCGAGTTAGATTCCGAGTTATGATGTAGGCGCAGTAGATTCCGAGTTAGATTCCGAGTTAAGATGTAGGCGCAGTAGATTCCGAGTTATGATGTAGGCGCAGTAGATTCCGAGTTAGATTCCGAGTTATGATGTAGGCGCAGTAGATTCCGAGTTAGATTTCGAGTTATGATGTAGGCGCAGTAGATTCCGAGTTATGATGTAGGCGCAGTAGATTCCGAGTTAGATTCCGAATTATGATGTAGGCGCAGTTGATTCCGAGTTAGATTCCGAGTTATGATGTAGGCGCACTAGATTCCGAGTTAGATTCCGAGTTATGATGTAGGCGCAGTAGATTCCGAGTTATGATGTAGGCGCAGTAGATTCCGAGTTAGATTCCGAGTTATGATGTAGGCGCAGTATATTCCGAGTTAGATTCCGAGATATGATGTAGGCGCAGTGGATTCTGAGTTAGATTCCGAGTTATGATGTAGGCGCAGTAGATTCCGAGTTATGATGTAGGCGCAGTAGATTCCGAGTTATGATGTAGGCGCAGTAGATTCAGAGTTATGATGTAGGCGCAGTAGATTCCGAGTTATGATGTAGGCACAGTAGATACCGAGTTATGATGTAGGCGCAGTAGATTGCAAGTTATGATGTAGGCGCAGTAGATTCCGAGTTATGGTGCAGGCGCAGTAGATTCCGAGTTAGATTCCGAGTTATGATGTAGGCGCAGTAGATTCCGAGTTATGATGTAGGCGCAGTAGATTCCGAGTTAGATTCCGAGTTATGATGTTGGCGCAGTAGATTCCGAGTTAGATTCCGAGTTATGATGTAGGCGCAGTAGATTCCGAGTTAGATTCCGAGTTATGATGTAGGCGCAGTAGATTCCGAATTATGATGTAGGCGCAGTAGATTCCGAGTTAGATTTCGAGTTATGATGTAGGCGCAGTAGATTCCGAGTTATGATGTAGGCGCAGTAGATTCCGAGTAAGATTCCGAATTATGATGTAGGCGCAGTTGATTCCGAGTTAGATTCCGAGTTATGATGTAGGCGCAGTAGATTCCGAGTTAGATTCCGAGTTATGATGTAGGCGCAGTAGATTCCGAGTTAGATTCCAAGTTATGATGTAGGCGCAGTAGATTCCGAGTTATGCTGTAAGCGCAGTAGATTCCGAGTTAGATTTCGAGTTATGATGTAGGCGCAGTAGATTCCGAGTTATGATGTAGGCGCAGTAGATTCCGAGTTAGATTCCGAATTATGATGTAGGCGCAGTTGATTCCGAGTTAGATTCCGAGTTATGATGTAGGCGCACTAGATTCCGAGTTAGATTCCGAGTTATAATTTTGGCGCAGTAGATTCCGAGTTATGATGTAGGCGCAGTAGATTCCGAGTTAGATTCCGAGTTATGATGTAGGCGCAGTAGATTCCGAGTTAGATTCCGAGATATGATGTAGGCGCAGTGGATTCTGAGTTAGATTCCGAGTTATGATGTAGGCGCAGTAGATTCCGAGTTATGATGTAGGCGCAGTAGATTCCGAGTTATGATGTAGGCGCAGTAGATTCCGAGTTATGATGTAGGCGCAGTAGATTCCGAGTTAGATTCCGAGTTATGATGTAGGCGCAGTAGATTCCGAGTTAGATTCCGAGTTATGATGTAGGCGCAGTAGATTCCGAGTTATGATGTAGGCGCAGTAGATTCCGAGTTAGATTCCGAGTTATGATGTAGGCGCAGTAGATTCCGAGTTATGATGTAGGCGCAGTAGATTTTGAGTTAGATTCCGAGTTATGATGTAGGCGCAGTAGATTCCGAGTTATGATGTAGGCGCAGTAGATTCCGAGTTAGATTCCGAGTTATGATGTAGGCGCAGTAGATTCCGAGTTATGATGTAGGCGCAGTAGATTCCGAGTTATGATGTAGGCGCAGTAGATTCCGAGTTAGATTTCGAGTTATGGTGTAGGCGCAGTAGATTCCGAGTTATGATGTAGGCGCAGTAGATTCCGAGTTAGATTCCGAGTTATGATGTAGGCGCAGTAGATTCCGAGTTAGATTCAGAGTTATGATGTAGGCGCAGTAGATTCCGAGTTATGATGTAGGCGCAGTAGATTCCAAGTTATGATGTAGGCGCAGTAGATTCCGAGTTATGATGTAGGCGCAGTAGATTCCGAGTTAGATTCCGAGTTATGATGTAGGCGCAGTAGATTCCGAGTTAGTTTCCGAGTTATGATGTAGGCGCAGTAGATTCCGAGTTAGAATCCGAGTTATGATGTAGGCGCAGTAGATTCCGAGTTATGATGTAGGCGCAGTAGATTCCGAGTTATGATGTAGGCGCAGTAGATTCCGAGTTAGATTCCGAATTATGATGTAGGCGCAGTTGATTCCGAGTTAGATTCCGAGTTATGATGTAGGCGCAGTAGATTCCGAGTTAGATTCCGAGTTATGATGTAGGCGCAGTAGATTCCGAGTTATGATGTAGGCGCAGTAGATTCCGAGTTAGATTCCGAGTTATGATGTAGGCGCAGTATATTCCGAGTTAGATTCCGAGATATGATGTAGGCGCAGTGGATTCTGAGTTAGATTCCGAGTTATGATGTAGGCGCAGTAGATTCCGAGTTATGATGTAGGCGCAGTAGATTCCGAGTTATGATGTAGGCGCAGTAGATTCAGAGTTATGATGTAGGCGCAGTAGATTCCGAGTTATGATTTAGGCACAGTAGATACCGAGTTATGATGTAGGCGCAGTAGATTGCAAGTTATGATGTAGGCGCAGTAGATTCCGAGTTATGGTGTAGGCGCAGTAGATTCCGAGTTAGATTCCGAGTTATGATGTAGGCGCAGTAGATTCCGAGTTATTATGTAGGCGCAGTAGATTCCGAGTTAGATTCCGAGTTATGATGTAGGCGCAGTAGATTCCGAGTTAGATTCCGAGTTATGATGTAGGCGCAGTAGATTCCGAGTTAGATTCCGAGTTATGATGTAGGCGCAGTAGATTCCGAATTATGATGTAGGCGCAGTAGATTCCGAGTTAGATTTCGAGTTATGTTGTAGCCGCAGTAGATTCCGAGTTATGATGTAGGCGCAGTAGATTCCGAGTTAGATTCCGAATTATGATGTAGGCGCAGTTGATTCCGAGTTAGATTCCGAGTTATGATGTAGGCGCAGTAGATTCCGAGTTAGATTCCGAGTTATGATGTAGGCGCAGTAGATTCCGAGTTAGATTCTGAGTTATGATGTAGGCGCAGTAGATTCCGAGTTATGATGTAGGCGCAGTAGATTCCGAGTTAGATTCCGAGTTATGATGTAGGCGCAGTAGATTCCGAGTTAGATTTCGAGTTATGATGTAGGCGCAGTAGATTCCGAGTTATGATGTAGGCGCAGTAGATTCCGAGTTAGATTCGAATTATGATGTAGGCGCAGTTGATTCCGAGTTAGATTCCGAGTTATGATGTAGGCGCACTAGATTCCGAGTTAGATTCCGAGTTATAATGTAGGCGCAGTAGATTCCGAGTTATGATGTAGGCGCAGTAGATTCCGAGTTAGATTCCGAGTTATGATGTAGGCGCAGTATATTCCGAGTTAGATTCCGAGATATGATGTAGGCGCAGTGGATTCTGAGTTAGATTCCGAGTTATGATGTAGGCGCAGTAGATTCCGAGTTATGATGTAGGCGCAGTAGATTCCGAGTTATGATGTAGGCGCAGTAGATTCCATGTTATGATGTAGGCACAGTAGATACCGAGTTATGATGTAGGCGCAGTAGATTCCGAGTTATGATGTAGGCGCAGTAGATTCCGAGTTAGATTCCGAGTTATGATGTAGGCGCAGTAGATTCCGAGTTAGATTTCGAGTTATGATGTAGGCGCAGTAGATTCCGAGTTATGATGTAGGCGCAGTAGATTCCGAGTTAGATTCCGAATTATGATGTAGGCGCAGTTGATTCCGAGTTAGATTCCGAGTTATGATGTAGGCGCACTAGATTCCGAGTTAGATTCCGAGTTATGATGTAGGCGCAGTAGATTCCGAGGTATGATGTAGGCGCAGTAGATTCCGAGTTAGATTCCGAGTTATGATGTAGGCGCAGTATATTCCGAGTTAGATTCCGAGATATGATGTAGGCGCAGTGGATTCTGAGTTAGATTCCGAGTTATGATGTAGGCGCAGTAGATTCCGAGTTATGATGTAGGCGCAGTAGATTCCGAGTTATGATGTAGGCGCAGTAGATTCAGAGTTATGATGTAGGCGCAGTAGATTCCGAGTTATGATGTAGGCACAGTAGATACCGAGTTATGATGTAGGCGCAGTAGATTGCAAGTTATGATGTAGGCGCAGTAGATTCCGAGTTATGGTGCAGGCGCAGTAGATTCCGAGTTAGATTCCGAGTTATGATGTAGGCGCAGTAGATTCCGAGTTATGATGTAGGCGCAGTAGATTCCGAGTTAGATTCCGAGTTATGATGTAGGCGCAGTAGATTCCGAGTTAGATTCCGAGTTATGATGTAGGCGCAGTAGATTCCGAGTTAGATTCCGAGTTATGATGTAGGCGCAGTAGATTCCGAATTATGATGTAGGCGCAGTAGATTCCGAGTTAGATTTCGAGTTATGATGTAGGCGCAGTAGATTCCGAGTTATGATGTAGGCGCAGTAGATTCCGAGTAAGATTCCGAATTATGATGTAGGCGCAGTTGATTCCGAGTTAGATTCCGAGTTATGATGTAGGCGCAGTAGATTCCGAGTTAGATTCCGAGTTATGATGTAGGCGCAGTAGATTCCGAGTTAGATTCCAAGTTATGATGTAGGCGCAGTAGATTCCGAGTTATGATGTAAGCGCAGTAGATTCCGAGTTAGATTTCGAGTTATGATGTAGGCGCAGTAGATTCCGAGTTATGATGTAGGCGCAGTAGATTCCGAGTTAGATTCCGAATTATGATGTAGGCGCAGTTGATTCCGAGTTAGATTCCGAGTTATGATGTAGGCGCACTAGATTCCGAGTTAGATTCCGAGTTATAATTTTGGCGCAGTAGATTCCGAGTTATGATGTAGGCGCAGTAGATTCCGAGTTAGATTCCGAGTTATGATGTAGGCGCAGTAGATTCCGAGTTAGATTCCGAGATATGATGTAGGCGCAGTGGATTCTGAGTTAGATTCCGAGTTATGATGTAGGCGCAGTAGATTCCGAGTTATGATGTAGGCGCAGTAGATTCCGAGTTATGATGTAGGCGCAGTAGATTCCGAGTTATGATGTAGGCGCAGTAGATTCCGAGTTAGATTCCGAGTTATGATGTAGGCGCAGTAGATTCCGAGTTAGATTCCGAGTTATGATGTAGGCGCAGTAGATTCCGAGTTATGATGTAGGCGCAGTAGATTCCGAGTTAGATTCCGAGTTATGATGTAGGCGCAGTAGATTCCGAGTTATGATGTAGGCGCAGTAGATTTTGAGTTAGATTCCGAGTTATGATGTAGGCGCAGTAGATTCCGAGTTATGATGTAGGCGCAGTAGATTCCGAGTTAGATTCCGAGTTATGATGTAGGCGCAGTAGATTCCGAGTTATGATGTAGGCGCAGTAGATTCCGAGTTATGATGTAGGCGCAGTAGATTCCGAGTTAGATTTCGAGTTATGGTGTAGGCGCAGTAGATTCCGAGTTATGATGTAGGCGCAGTAGATTCCGAGTTAGATTCCGAGTTATGATGTAGGCGCAGTAGATTCCGAGTTAGATTCAGAGTTATGATGTAGGCGCAGTAGATTCCGAGTTATGATGTAGGCGCAGTAGATTCCAAGTTATGATGTAGGCGCAGTAGATTCCGAGTTATGATGTAGGCGCAGTAGATTCCGAGTTAGATTCCGAGTTATGATGTAGGCGCAGTAGATTCCGAGTTAGTTTCCGAGTTATGATGTAGGCGCAGTAGATTCCGAGTTAGAATCCGAGTTATGATGTAGGCGCAGTAGATTCCGAGTTATGATGTAGGCGCAGTAGATTCCGAGTTATGATGTAGGCGCAGTAGATTCCGAGTTAGATTCCGAATTATGATGTAGGCGCAGTTGATTCCGAGTTAGATTCCGAGTTATGATGTAGGCGCACTAGATTCCGAGTTAGATTCCGAGTTATGATGTAGGCGCAGTAGATTCCGAGTTATGATGTAGGCGCAGTATATTCCGAGTTAGATTCCGAGATATGATGTAGGCGCAGTGGATTCTGAGTTAGATTCCGAGTTATGATGTAGGCGCAGTAGATTCCGAGTTATGATGTAGGCGCAGTAGATTCCGAGTTATGATGTAGGCGCAGTAGATTCAGAGTTATGATGTAGGCGCAGTAGATTCCGAGTTATGATTTAGGCACAGTAGATACCGAGTTATGATGTAGGCGCAGTAGATTGCAAGTTATGATGTAGGCGCAGTAGATTCCGAGTTATGGTGTAGGCGCAGTAGATTCCGAGTTAGATTCCGAGTTATGATGTAGGCGCAGTAGATTCCGAGTTATTATGTAGGCGCAGTAGATTCCGAGTTAGATTCCGAGTTATGATGTAGGCGCAGTAGATTCCGAGTTAGATTCCGAGTTATGATGTAGGCGCAGTAGATTCCGAGTTAGATTCCGAGTTATGATGTAGGCGCAGTAGATTCCGAATTATGATGTAGGCGCAGTAGATTCCGAGTTAGATTTCGAGTTATGATGTAGGCGCAGTAGATTCCGAGTTATGATGTAGGCGCAGTAGATTCCGAGTTAGATTCCGAATTATGATGTAGGCGCAGTTGATTCCGAGTTAGATTCCGAGTTATGATGTAGGCGCAGTAGATTCCGAGTTAGATTCCGAGTTATGATGTAGGCGCAGTAGATTCCGAGTTAGATTCTGAGTTATGATGTAGGCGCAGTAGATTCCGAGTTATGATGTAGGCGCAGTAGATTCCGAGTTAGATTCCGAGTTATGATGTAGGCGCAGTAGATTCCGAGTTAGATTTCGAGTTATGATGTAGGCGCAGTAGATTCCGAGTTATGATGTAGGCGCAGTAGATTCCGAGTTAGATTCGAATTATGATGTAGGCGCAGTTGATTCCGAGTTAGATTCCGAGTTATGATGTAGGCGCAGTAGATTCCGAGTTAGATTCCGAGTTATAATGTAGGCGCAGTAGATTCCGAGTTATGATGTAGGCGCAGTAGATTCCGAGTTAGATTCCGAGTTATGATGTAGGCGCAGTATATTCCGAGTTAGATTCCGAGATATGATGTAGGCGCAGTGGATTCTGAGTTAGATTCCGAGTTATGATGTAGGCGCAGTAGATTCCGAGTTATGATGTAGGCGCAGTAGATTCCGAGTTATGATGTAGGCGCAGTAGATTCCGAGTTATGATGTAGGCACAGTAGATACCGAGTTATGATGTAGGCGCAGTAGATTCCGAGTTATGATGTAGGCGCAGTAGATTCCGAGTTAGATTCCGAGTTATGATGTAGGCGCAGTAGATTCCGAGTTATGATGTAGGCGCAGTAGATTCCGAGTTATGATGTAGGCGCAGTAGATTCCGAGTTAGATTTCGAGTTATGATGTAGGCGCAGTAGATTCCGAGTTATGATGTAGGCGCAGTAGATTCCGAGTTAGATTCCGAGTTATGATGTAGGCGCAGTAGATTCCGAGTTAGATTCCGAGTTATGATGTAGGCGCAGTAGATTCCGAGTTCGATTCCGAGTTATGATGTAGGCGCAGTAGATTCCGAGTTAGATTCCGAGTTATGATGTAGGCGCAGTAGATTCCGAGTTATGATGTAGGCGCAGTAGATTCCGAGTTATGATGTAGGCGCAGTAGATTCAGAGTTATGATGTAGGCGCAGTAGATTCCGAGTTATGATGTAGGCACAGTAGATACCGAGTTATGATGTAGGCGCAGTAGATTGCAAGTTATGATGTAGGCGCAGTAGATTCCGAGTTATGGTGCAGGCGCAGTAGATTCCGAGTTAGATTCCGAGTTATGATGTAGGCGCAGTAGATTCCGAGTTATGATGTAGGCGCAGTAGATTCCGAGTTAGATTCCGAGTTATGATGTAGGCGCAGTAGATTCCGAGTTAGATTCCGAGTTATGATGTAGGCGCAGTAGATTCCGAGTTAGATTCCGAGTTATGATGTAGGCGCAGTAGATTCCGAATTATGATGTAGGCGCAGTAGATTCCGAGTTAGATTTCGAGTTATGATGTAGGCGCAGTAGATTCCGAGTTATGATGTAGGCGCAGTAGATTCCGAGTAAGATTCCGAATTATGATGTAGGCGCAGTTGATTCCGAGTTAGATTCCGAGTTATGATGTAGGCGCAGTAGATTCCGAGTTAGATTCCGAGTTATGATGTAGGCGCAGTAGATTCCGAGTTAGATTCCAAGTTATGATGTAGGCGCAGTAGATTCCGAGTTATGATGTAAGCGCAGTAGATTCCGAGTTAGATTTCGAGTTATGATGTAGGCGCAGTAGATTCCGAGTTATGATGTAGGCGCAGTAGATTCCGAGTTAGATTCCGAATTATGATGTAGGCGCAGTTGATTCCGAGTTAGATTCCGAGTTATGATGTAGGCGCACTAGATTCCGAGTTAGATTCCGAGTTATAATTTTGGCGCAGTAGATTCCGAGTTATGATGTAGGCGCAGTAGATTCCGAGTTAGATTCCGAGTTATGATGTAGGCGCAGTAGATTCCGAGTTAGATTCCGAGATATGATGTAGGCGCAGTGGATTCTGAGTTAGATTCCGAGTTATGATGTAGGCGCAGTAGATTCCGAGTTATGATGTAGGCGCAGTAGATTCCGAGTTATGATGTAGGCGCAGTAGATTCCGAGTTATGATGTAGGCGCAGTAGATTCCGAGTTAGATTCCGAGTTATGATGTAGGCGCAGTAGATTCCGAGTTAGATTCCGAGTTATGATGTAGGCGCAGTAGATTCCGAGTTATGATGTAGGCGCAGTAGATTCCGAGTTAGATTCCGAGTTATGATGTAGGCGCAGTAGATTCCGAGTTATGATGTAGGCGCAGTAGATTTTGAGTTAGATTCCGAGTTATGATGTAGGCGCAGTAGATTCCGAGTTATGATGTAGGCGCAGTAGATTCCGAGTTAGATTCCGAGTTATGATGTAGGCGCAGTAGATTCCGAGTTATGATGTAGGCGCAGTAGATTCCGAGTTATGATGTAGGCGCAGTAGATTCCGAGTTAGATTTCGAGTTATGGTGTAGGCGCAGTAGATTCCGAGTTATGATGTAGGCGCAGTAGATTCCGAGTTAGATTCCGAGTTATGATGTAGGCGCAGTAGATTCCGAGTTAGATTCAGAGTTATGATGTAGGCGCAGTAGATTCCGAGTTATGATGTAGGCGCAGTAGATTCCAAGTTATGATGTAGGCGCAGTAGATTCCGAGTTATGATGTAGGCGCAGTAGATTCCGAGTTAGATTCCGAGTTATGATGTAGGCGCAGTAGATTCCGAGTTAGTTTCCGAGTTATGATGTAGGCGCAGTAGATTCCGAGTTAGAATCCGAGTTATGATGTAGGCGCAGTAGATTCCGAGTTATGATGTAGGCGCAGTAGATTCCGAGTTATGATGTAGGCGCAGTAGATTCCGAGTTAGATTCCGAATTATGATGTAGGCGCAGTTGATTCCGAGTTAGATTCCGAGTTATGATGTAGGCGCACTAGATTCCGAGTTAGATTCCGAGTTATGATGTAGGCGCAGTAGATTCCGAGTTATGATGTAGGCGCAGTAGATTCCGAGTTAGATTCCGAGTTATGATGTAGGCGCAGTATATTCCGAGTTAGATTCCGAGATATGATGTAGGCGCAGTGGATTCTGAGTTAGATTCCGAGTTATGATGTAGGCGCAGTAGATTCCGAGTTATGATGTAGGCGCAGTAGATTCCGAGTTATGATGTAGGCGCAGTAGATTCAGAGTTATGATGTAGGCGCAGTAGATTCCGAGTTATGATTTAGGCACAGTAGATACCGAGTTATGATGTAGGCGCAGTAGATTGCAAGTTATGATGTAGGCGCAGTAGATTCCGAGTTATGGTGTAGGCGCAGTAGATTCCGAGTTAGATTCCGAGTTATGATGTAGGCGCAGTAGATTCCGAGTTATTATGTAGGCGCAGTAGATTCCGAGTTAGATTCCGAGTTATGATGTAGGCGCAGTAGATTCCGAGTTAGATTCCGAGTTATGATGTAGGCGCAGTAGATTCCGAGTTAGATTCCGAGTTATGATGTAGGCGCAGTAGATTCCGAATTATGATGTAGGCGCAGTAGATTCCGAGTTAGATTTCGAGTTATGATGTAGGCGCAGTAGATTCCGAGTTATGATGTAGGCGCAGTAGATTCCGAGTTAGATTCCGAATTATGATGTAGGCGCAGTTGATTCCGAGTTAGATTCCGAGTTATGATGTAGGCGCAGTAGATTCCGAGTTAGATTCCGAGTTATGATGTAGGCGCAGTAGATTCCGAGTTAGATTCTGAGTTATGATGTAGGCGCAGTAGATTCCGAGTTATGATGTAGGCGCAGTAGATTCCGAGTTAGATTCCGAGTTATGATGTAGGCGCAGTAGATTCCGAGTTAGATTTCGAGTTATGATGTAGGCGCAGTAGATTCCGAGTTATGATGTAGGCGCAGTAGATTCCGAGTTAGATTCGAATTATGATGTAGGCGCAGTTGATTCCGAGTTAGATTCCGAGTTATGATGTAGGCGCAGTAGATTCCGAGTTAGATTCCGAGTTATAATGTAGGCGCAGTAGATTCCGAGTTATGATGTAGGCGCAGTAGATTCCGAGTTAGATTCCGAGTTATGATGTAGGCGCAGTATATTCCGAGTTAGATTCCGAGATATGATGTAGGCGCAGTGGATTCTGAGTTAGATTCCGAGTTATGATGTAGGCGCAGTAGATTCCGAGTTATGATGTAGGCGCAGTAGATTCCGAGTTATGATGTAGGCGCAGTAGATTCCGAGTTATGATGTAGGCACAGTAGATACCGAGTTATGATGTAGGCGCAGTAGATTCCGAGTTATGATGTAGGCGCAGTAGATTCCGAGTTAGATTCCGAGTTATGATGTAGGCGCAGTAGATTCCGAGTTATGATGTAGGCGCAGTAGATTCCGAGTTATGATGTAGGCGCAGTAGATTCCGAGTTAGATTTCGAGTTATGATGTAGGCGCAGTAGATTCCGAGTTATGATGTAGGCGCAGTAGATTCCGAGTTAGATTCCGAGTTATGATGTAGGCGCAGTAGATTCCGAGTTAGATTCCGAGTTATGATGTAGGCGCAGTAGATTCCGAGTTATGAAGTAGGCGCAGTAGATTCCAAGTTATGATGTAGGCGCAGTAGATTCCGAGTTCGATTCCGAGTTATGATGTAGGCGCAGTAGATTCCGAGTTAGATTCCGAGTTATGATGTAGGCGCAGTAGATTCCGAGTTAGAATCCGAGTTATGATGTAGGCGCAGTAGATTCCGAGTTATGATGTAGGCGCAGTAGATTCCGAGTTATGATGTAGGCGCAGTAGATTCCGAGTTATGATGTAGGCGCAGTAGATTCCGAGTTAGATTCCGAGTTATGATGTAGGCGCAGTAGATTCCGAGTTAGATTCCGACTTATGATGTAGGCGCAGTAGATTCCGAGTTAGATTCCGAGTTATGATGTAGGCGCAGTAGATTCCGAGTTATGATGTAGGCGCAGTAGATTCCGAGTTAGATTCCGAGTTATGATGTAGGCGCAGTAGATTCCGAGTTAGATTTCGAGTTATGATGTAGGCGCAGTAGATTCTGAGTTAGAATCCGAGTTATGATGTAGGCGCAGTAGATTCCGAGTTATGATGTAGGCGCAGTAGTTTCCGAGTTATGATGTAGGCGCAGTAGATTCCGAGTTAGATTCCGAGTTATGATGTAGGCGCAGTAGATTCCGAGTTAGATTCCGAGTTATGATGTAGGCGCAGTAGATTCCGAGTTAGATTCCGAGTTATGATGTAGGCGCAGTAGATTCCGAGTTATGATGTAGGCGCAGTAGATTCCGAGTTAGATTCCGAGTTATGATGTAGGCGCAGTAGATTCCGAGTTAGATTCCGAGTTATGATGTAGGCGCAGTAGATTCCGAGTTATGAAGTAGGCGCAGTAGATTCCAAGTTATGATGTAGGCGCAGTAGATTCCGAGTTCGATTCCGAGTTATGATGTAGGCGCAGTAGATTCCGAGTTAGATTCCGAGTTATGATGTAGGCGCAGTAGATTCCGAGTTAGATTCCGAGTTATGATGTAGGCGCAGTAGATTCCGAGTTAGATTCCGAGTTATGATGTAGGCGCAGTAGATTCCGAGTTAGATTTCGAGTTATGATGTAGGCGCAGTAGATTCCGAGTTAGAATCCGAGTTATGATGTAGGCGCAGTAGATTCCGAGTTATGATGTAGGCGCAGTAGATTCCGAGTTATGATGTAGGCGCAGTAGATTCCGAGTTATGATGTAGGCGCAGTAGATTCCGAGTTAGATTCCGAGTTATGATGTAGGCGCAGTAGATTCCGAGTTAGATTCCGAGTTATGATGTAGGCGCAGTAGATTCCGAGTTAGATTCCGAGTTATGATGTAGGCGCAGTAAATTCCGAGTTATGATGTAGGCGCAGTAGATTCCGAGTTAGATTCCGAGTTATGATGTAGGCGCAGTAGATTCCGAGTTAGATTTCGAGTTATGATGTAGGCGCAGTAGATTCCGAGTTATGATGTAGGCGCAGTAGATTCCGAGTTATGATGTAGGCGCAGTAGATTCCGAGTTAGATTCCGAGTTATGATGTAGGCGCAATAGATTCCGAGTTAGATTCCGAGTTATGATGTAGGCGCAGTAGATTCCGAGTTATGATGTACGCGCAGTAGATTCCGAGTTAGATTCCGAGTTATGATGTAGGCGCAGTAGATTCCGAGTTAGATTCCGAGTTATGAGGTAGGCGCAGTAGATTCCGAGTTATGATGTAGGCGCAGTAGATTCCAAGTTATGATGTAGGCGCAGTAGATTCCGAGTTATTATGTAGGCGCAGTAGATTCCGAGTTAGAATCCGAGTTATGATGAAGGCGCAGTAGATTCCGAGTTATGATGTAGGCGCAGTAGATTCCGAGTTATGATGTAGGCGCAGTAGATTCCGAGTTAGATTCCGAGTTATGATGTAGGCGCAGTAGATTCCGAGTTATGATGTAGGCGCAGTAGATTCCGAGTTATATTCCGAGTTATGATGTAGGCGCACTAGATTCCGAGTTAGATTCCGAGTTATGATGTAGGCGCAGTAGATTCCGAGTTATGATGTAGGCGCAGTAGATTGCGAGTTAAGATGTAGGCGCAGTAGATTCCGAGTTATGATGTAGGCGCAGTAGATTCCGAGTTAGATTCCGAGTTATGATGTAGGCGCAGTAGATTCCGAGTTAGATTCCGAGTTATGATGTAGGCGCAGTAGATTCCGAGTTAGAATCCGAGTTATGATGTAGGCGCAGTAGATTCCGAGTTATGATGTAGGCGCAGTAGATTCCGAGTTATGATGTAGGCGCAGTAGATTCCGAGTTAGATTCCGAGTTATGATGTAGGCGCAGTAGATTCCGAGTTATGATGTAGGCGCAGTAGATTCCGAGTTAGATTCCGAGTTATGATGTAGGCGCAGTAGATTCCGAGTTATGATGTAGGCGCAGTAGATTCCGAGTTAGATTCCGAGTTATGATGTAGGCGCAGTAGATTCCGAGTTATGATGTAGGCGCAATAGATTCCGAGTTACGATGTAGGCGCAGTAGATTCCGAGTTAGATTCCGAGTTATGATGTAGGCGCAGTAGATTCCGAGTTAGATTCCGAGTTATGAGGCAGGCGCAGTAGATTCCGAGTTATGATGTAGGCGCAGTAGATTCCAAGTTATGATGTAGGCGCAGTAGATTCCGAGTTATTATGTAGGCGCAGTAGATTCCGAGTTAGATTCCGAGTTATGATGTAGGCGCAGTAGATTCCGAGTTATGATGTAGGCGCAGTAGATTCCGAGTTAGATTCCGAGTTATGATGTAGGCGCAGTAGATTCCGAGTTATGATGTAGGCGCAGTAGATTCCGAGTTAGATTCCGAGTTATGATGTAGGCGCAGTAGATTCCGAGTTATGATGTAGGCGCAGTAGATTCCGAGTTATGATGTAGGCGCAGTAGATTCCGAGTTAGATTTCGAGTTATGATGTAGGCGCAGTAGATTCCGAGTTATGATGTAGGCGCAGTAGATTCCGAGTTAGATTCCGAGTTATGATGTAGGCGCAGTAGATTCCGAGTTAGATTCCGAGTTATGATGTAGGCGCAGTAGATTCCGAGTTATGATGTAGGTGCAGTAGATTCCAAGTTATGATGTAGGCGCAGTAGATTCCGAGTTATGATGTAGGCGCAGTAGATTCCGAGTTAGATTCCGAGTTATGATGTAGGCGCAGTAGATTCCGAGTTAGATTCCGAGTTATGATGTAGGCGCAGTAGATTCCGAGTTAGAATCCGAGTTATGATGTAGGCGCAGTAGATTCCGAGTTATGATGTAGGCGCAGTAGATTCCGAGTTATGATGTAGGCGCAGTAGATTCCGAGTTATGATGTAGGCGCAGTAGATTCCGAGTTAGATTCCGAGTTATGATGTAGGCGCAGTAGATTCCGAGTTAGATTCCGAGTTATGATGTAGGCGCAGTAGATTCCGAGTTAGATTCCGAGTTATGATGTAGGCGCAGTAGATTCCGAGTTATGATGTAGGCGCAGTAGATTCCGAGTTAGATTCCGAGTTATGATGTAGGCGCAGTAGATTCCGAGTTAGATTTCGAGTTATGATGTAGGCGCAGTAGATTCCGAGTTATGATGTAGGCGCAGTAGATTCCAAGTTAGATTCCGAATTATGATGTAGGCGCAGTTGATTCCGAGTTAGATTCCGAGTTATGATGTAGGCGCAGTAGATTCTGAGTTAGATTCCGAGTTATGATGTAGGCGCAGTAGATTCCGAGTTATGATGTAGGCGCAGTAGATTCCGAGTTAGATTCCGAGTTATGATGTAGGCGCAGTATATTCCGAGTTAGATTCCGAGTTATGATGTAGGCGCAGTGGATTCTGAGTTAGATTCCGAGATATGATGTAGGCGCAGTAGATTCCGAGTTATGATGTAGGCGCAGTAGATTCCGAGTTATGATGTAGGCGCAGTAGATTCCGAGTTATGATGTAGGCACAGTAGATACCGAGTTATGATGTAGGCGCAGTAGATTCCGAGTTAGATTCCGAGTTATGATGTAGGCGCAGTAGATTCCGAGTTAGATTCCGAGTTATGATGTAGGCGCAGTAGATTCCGAGTTATGATGTAGGCGCAGTAGATTCCGAGTTAGATTCCGAGTTATGATGTAGGCGCAGTAGATTCCGAGTTAGATTTCGAGTTATGATGTAGGCGCAGTAGATTCCGAGTTATGATGTAGGCGCAGTAGATTCCAAGTTAGATTCCGAATTATGATGTAGGCGCAGTTGATTCCGAGTTAGATTCCGAGTTATGATGTAGGCGCAGTAGATTCTGAGTTAGATTCCGAGTTATGATGTAGGCGCAGTAGATTCCGAGTTATGATGTAGGCGCAGTAGATTCCGAGTTAGATTCCGAGTTATGATGTAGGCGCAGTAGATTCCGAGTCAGATTCCGAGTTATGATGTAGGCACAGTAGATTCCGAGTTATGATGTAGGCGCAGTAGATTCCAAGTTATGATGTAGGCGCAGTAGATTCCGAGTTAGATTCCGAGTTCTGATGTAGGCGCAGTAGATTCCGAGTTAGATTCCGAGTTATGATGTAGGCACAGTAGATTCCCAGTTATGATGTAGGCGCAGTAGATTCCGAGTTATGATGTAGGCGCAGTAGATTCCGAGTTAGATTCCGAGTTATGATGTAGGCGCAGTAGATTCCGAGTTATGATGTAGGCGCAGTAGATTCCGAGTTATGATGTAGGCGCAGTAGATTCCGAGTTATGATGTAGGCACAGTAGATACCGAGTTATGATGTAGGCGCAGTAGATTCCGAGTTAGATTCCGAGTTATGATGTAGGCGCAGTAGATTCCGAGTTAGATTCCGAGTTATGATGTAGGCGCAGTAGATTCCGAGTTATGATGTAGGCGCAGTAGATTCCGAGTTAGATTCCGAGTTATGATGTAGGCGCAGTAGATTCCGAGTTAGATTTCGAGTTATGATGTAGGCGCAGTAGATTCCGAGTTATGATGTAGGCGCAGTAGATTCCAAGTTAGATTCCGAATTATGATGTAGGCGCAGTTGATTCCGAGTTAGATTCCGAGTTATGATGTAGGCGCAGTAGATTCTGAGTTAGATTCCGAGTTATGATGTAGGCGCAGTAGATTCCGAGTTATGATGTAGGCGCAGTAGATTCCGAGTTAGATTCCGAGTTATGATGTAGGCGCAGTAGATTCCGAGTCAGATTCCGAGTTATGATGTAGGCACAGTAGATTCCGAGTTATGATGTAGGCGCAGTAGATTCCAAGTTATGATGTAGGCGCAGTAGATTCCGAGTTAGATTCCGAGTTCTGATGTAGGCGCAGTAGATTCCGAGTTAGATTCCGAGTTATGATGTAGGCACAGTAGATTCCCAGTTATGATGTAGGCGCAGTAGATTCCGAGTTATGATGTAGGCGCAGTAGATTCCGAGTTATGATGTAGGCGCAGTAGATTCCGAGTTAGATTCCGAGTTATGATGTAGGCGCAGTAGATTCCGAGTCAGATTCCGAGTTATGATGTAGGCACAGTAGATTCCGAGTTATGATGTAGGCGCAGTAGATTCCAAGTTATGATGTAGGCGCAGTAGATTCCGAGTTAGATTCCGAGTTCTGATGTAGGCGCAGTAGATTCCGAGTTAGATTCCGAGTTATGATGTAGGCGCAGTAGATTCCGAGTTATGATGTAGGCGCATTAGATTCCGAGTTATGATGTAGGCGCAGTAGATTCCGAGTTATGATGTAGGCGCAGTAGATTCCGAGTTATGATGTAGGCACAGTAGATACCGAGTTATGATGTAGGCGCAGTAGATTGCAAGTTATGATGTAGGCGCAGTAGATTCCGAGTTATGGTGTAGGCGCAGTAGATTCCGAGTTAGATTCCGAGTTATGATGTAGGCGCAGTAGATTCCGAGTTATTATGTAGGCGCAGTAGATTACGAGTTAGATTCTGAGTTATGATGTAGGCGCAGTAGATTCCGAGTTAGATTCCGAGTTATGATGTAGGCGCAGTAGATTCCGAGTTAGATTCCGAGTTATGATGTAGGCGCAGTAGATTCCGAATTATGATTTAGGCGCAGTAGATTCCGAGTAAGATTTCGAGTTATGATGTAGGCGCAGTAGATTCCGAGTTATGATGTAGGCGCAGTAGATTCCGAGTTATGATGTAGGCGCAGTAGATTCCGAGTTAGATTCCGAGTTATGATGTAGGCGCAGTAGATTCCGAGTTAGATTCCGAGTTATGATGTAGGCGCAGTAGATTCCGAGTTATGATGTAGGCGCAGTAGATTCCGAGGTAGATTCCGAGTTATGATGTAGGCGCAGTAGATTCCGAGTTAGATTTCGAGTTATGATGTAGGCGCAGTAGATTCCGAGTTATGATGTAGGCGCAGTAGATTCCGAGTTAGATTCCGAATTATGATGTAGGCGCAGTTGATTCCGAGTTAGATTCCGAGTTATGATGTAGGCGCACTAGATTCCGAGTTAGATTCCGAGTTATGATGTAGGCGCAGTAGATTCCGAGTTATGATGTAGGCGCAGTAGATTCCGAGTTAGATTCTGAGTTATGATGTAGGCGCAGTATATTCCGAGTTAGATTCCGAGATATGATGTAGGCGCAGTGGATTCTGAGTTAGATTCTGAGTTATGATGTAGGCGCAGTAGATTCCGAGTTATGATGTAGGCGCAGTAGATACCGAGTTATGATGTTGGCGCAGTAGATTACAAGTTATGATGTAGGCGCAGTAGATTCCGAGTTATGTTGTAGGCGCAGTAGATTCCGAGTTAGATTCCGAGTTATGATGTAGGCGCAGTAGATTCCGAGTTATTATGTAGGCGCAGTAGATTCCGAGTTAGATTCCGAGTTATGATGTAGGCGCAGTAGATTCCGAGTTATTATGTAGTCGCAATAGATTCCGAGTTAGATTTCGAGTTATGATGTAGGCGCAGTAGATTCCGAGTTATGATGTAGGCGCAGTAGATTCCGAGTTAGATTCCGAATTATGATGTAGGCGCAGTTGATTCCGAGTTAGATTCCGAGTTATGATGTAGGCGCACTAGATTCCGAGTTAGATTCCGAGTTATGATGTAGGCGCAGTAGATTCCGAGTTATGATGTAGGCGCAGTAGATTCCGAGTTAGATTCCGAGTTATGATGTAGGCGCAGTATATTCCGAGTTAGATTCCGAGATATGATGTAGGCGCAGTGGATTCTGAGTTAGATTCCGAGTTATGATGTAGGCGCAGTAGATTCCGAGTTATGATGTAGGCGCAGTAGATTCCGAGTTATGATGTAGGCGCAGTAGATTCAGAGTTATGATGTAGGCGCAGTAGATTCCGAGTTATGATGTAGGCACAGTAGATACCGAGTTATGATGTAGGCGCAGTAGATTGCAAGTTATGATGTAGGCGCAGTAGATTCCGAGTTATGGTGTAGGCGCAGTAGATTCCGAGTTAGATTCCGAGTTATGATGTAGGCGCAGTAGATTCCGAGTTATTATGTAGGCGCAGTAGATTCCGAGTAAGATTCCGAGTTATGATGTAGGCGCAGTAGATTCCGAGTTAGATTCCGAGTTATGATGTAGGCGCAGTAGATTCCGAGTTAGATTCCGAGTTATGATGTAGGCGCAGTAGATTCCGAATTATGATGTAGGCGCAGTAGATTTTGAGTTAGATTTCGAGTTATGATGTAGGCGCAGTAGATTCCGAGTTATGATGTAGGCGCAGTAGATTCCGAGTTATGATGTAGGCGCAGTAGATTCCGAGTTATGATGTAGGCACAGTAGATACCGAGTTATGATGTAGGCGCAGTAGATTGCGAGTTATGATGTAGGCGCAGTAGATTCCGAGTTATGATGTAGGCGCAGTAGATTCCGAGTTAGATTCCGAGTTATGATGTAGGCGCAGTAGATTCCGAGTTATGATGTAGGCGCAGTAGATTCCGAGTTAGATTCCGAGTTATGATGTAGGCGCAGTAGATTCCGAATTATGATGTAGGCGCAGTAGATTCCGAGTTAGATTTCGAGTTATGATGTAGGCGCAGTAGATTCTGAGTTATGATGTAGGCGCAGTAGATTCCGAGTTAGATTCCGAGTTATGATGTAGGCGCAGTAGATTCCGAGTTAGATTCCGAGTTATGATGTAGGCGCAGTAGATTCCGAGTTATGATGTAGGCGCAGTAGATTCCGAGTTATGATGTAGGCGCAGTAGATTCCGAGTTAGATTCCGAGTTATGATGTAGGCGCAGTAGATTCCGAGTTAGATTCTGAGTTATGATGTAGGCGCAGTAGATTCCGAGTTAGATTCCGAGTTATGATGCAGGCGCAGTAGATTCCGAGTTATGATGTAGGCGCAGTAGATTCAGAGTTAGATTCCGAGTTATGATGTAGGCGCAGTAGATTCCGAGTTAGATTCCGAGTTATGATGTAGGCGCAGTAGATTCCGAGTTATGATGTAGGCGCAGTAGATTCCGAGTTACGATGTAGGCGCAGTAGATTCCGAGGTAGATTCCGAGTTATGATGTAGGCGCACTAGATTCCGAGTTATGATGTAGGCGCAGTAGATTCCGAGTTATGATGTAGGCGCAGTAGATTCTGAGTTAGATTCCGAGTTATGATGTAGGCGCAGTAGATTCCGAGTTATGATGTAGGCGCAGTAGATTCCAAGTTATGATGTAGGCGCAGTAGATTCCGAGTTATGATGTAGGCGCAGTAGATTCCGAGTTAGATTCCGAGTTATGATGTAGGCGCAGTAGATTCCGAGTTAGATTCCGAGTTATGATGTAGGCACAGTAGATTCCGAGTTATGATGTAGGCGCAATAGATTCCGAGTTATGATGTAGGCGCAGTAGATTCTGAGTTATGATGTAGGCGCAGTAGATTCCGAGTTATGATGTAGGCGCAGTAGATTCCGAGTTAGATTCCGAGTTATGATGTAGGCGCAGTAGATTCCGAGTTAGATTCCGAGTTATGATGTAGGCGCAGTAGATTCCGAGTTAGATTCCGAGATATGATGTAGGCGCAGCAGATTCCGAGTTATGATGTAGGCGCAGTAGATTCCGAGTTAGATTCCGAGTTATGATGTAGGCTCAGAAGATTCCGAGTTAGATTCCGAGTTATGATGTAGGCGCAGTAGATTCTGAGTTAGATTCCGAGTTATGATGTAGGCGCAGTAGATTCCGAGTTATGATGTAGGCGCAGTAGATTCAGAGTTATGATGTAGGCGCAGTAGATTCCGAGTTATGATGTAGGCGCAGAAGATTCCGAGTTATGATGTAGGCGCAGTAGATTCCGAGTTAGATTCCGAGTTATGATGTAGGCACAGTAGATTCCGAGTTATGATGTAGGCGCAATAGATTCCGAGTTATGATGTAGGCGCAGTAGATTCCGAGTTAGATTCCGAGTTATGATGTAGGCGCAGTAGATTCCGAGTTATGATGTAGGCGATATAGATTCCGAGTTAGATTTCGAGTTATGATGTAGGCGCAGTAGATTCCGAGTTAGATTCCGAGTTATGATGTAGGCGCAGTAGATTCCGAGTTAGATTCCGAGTTATGATGTAGGCGCAGTAGATTCCGAGTTATGATTTAGGCGCAGTAGATTGCGAGTTATGATGTAGGCGCAGTAGATTCCGAGTAATGATGTAGGCGCTGTAGATTCCGAGTTATGATGTAGGCGCAGAAGATTCCGAGTTAGATTCCGAGTTATGATGTAGGCGCAGTAGATTCCGAGTTAGATTCCGAATTATGATGTAGGCGCAGTTGATTCCGAGTTAGATTCCGAGTTATGATGTAGGCGCACTAGATTCCGAGTTAGATTCCGAGTTATGATGTAGGCGCAGTAGATTCCGAGTTATGATGTAGGCGCAGTAGATTCCGAGTTAGATTCCGAGTTATGATGTAGGCGCAGTATATTCCGAGTTAGATTCCGAGATATGATGTAGGCGCAGTGGATTCTGAGTTAGATTCTGAGTTATGATGTAGGCGCAGTAGATTCCGAGTTATGATGTAGGCGCAGTAGATTCCGAGTTATGATGTAGGCGCAGTAGATTCAGAGTTATGATGTAGGCGCAGTAGATTCCGAGTTATGATGTAGGCACAGTAGATACCGAGTTATGATGTTGGCGCAGTAGATTACAAGTTATGATGTAGGCGCAGTAGATTCCGAGTTATGTTGTAGGCGCAGTAGATTCCGAGTTAGATTCCGAGTTATGATGTAGGCGCAGTAGATTCCGAGTTATTATGTAGGCGCAGTAGATTCCGAGTTAGATTCCGAGTTATGATGTAGGCGCAGTAGATTCCGAGTTATTATGTAGGCGCAGTAGATTCCGAGTTAGATTTCGAGTTATGATGTAGGCGCAGTAGATTCCGAGTTATGATGTAGGCGCAGTAGATTCCGAGTTAGATTCCGAATTATGATGTAGGCGCAGTTGATTCCGAGTTAGATTCCGAGTTATGATGTAGGCGCAGTAGATTCCGAGTTAGATTCCGAGTTATGATGTAGGCGCAGTAGATTCCGAGTTATGATGTAGGCGCAGTAGATTCCGAGTTAGATTCCGAGTTATGATGTAGGCGCAGTATATTCCGAGTTAGATTCCGAGATATGATGTAGGCGCAGTGGATTCTGAGTTAGATTCCGAGTTATGATGTAGGCGCAGTAGATTCCGAGTTATGATGTAGGCGCAGTAGATTCAGAGTTATGATGTAGGCGCAGTAGATTCCGAGTTATGATGTAGGCACAGTAGACACCGAGTTATGATGTAGGCGCAGTAGATTGCAAGTTATGATGTAGGCGCAGTAGATTCCGAGTTATGGTGTAGGCGCAGTAGATTCCGAGTTAGATTCCGAGTTATGATGTAGGCGCAGTAGATTCCGAGTTATTATGTAGGCGCAGTAGATTCCGAGTTAGATTCCGAGTTATGATGTAGGCGCAGTAGATTCCGAGTTAGATTCCGAGTTATGATGTAGGCGCAGTAGATTCCGAGTTAGATTCCGAGTTATGATGTAGGCGCAGTAGATTCCGAATTATGATGTAGGCGCAGTAGATTTTGAGTTAGATTTCGAGTTATGATGTAGGCGCAGTAGATTCCGAGTTATGATGTAGGCGCAGTAGATTCAGAGTTATGATGTAGGCGCAGTAGATTCCGAGTTATGATGTAGGCACAGTAGATACCGAGTTATGATGTAGGCGCAGTAGATTGCGAGTTATGATGTAGGCGCAGTAGATTCCGAGTTATGATGTAGGCGCAGTAGATTCCGAGTTAGATTCCGAGTTATGATGTAGGCGCAGTAGATTCCGAGTTATGATGTAGGCGCAGTAGATTCCGAGTTAGATTCCGAGTTATGATGTAGGCGCAGTAGATTCCGAGTTAGATTCCGAGTTATGATGTAGGCGCAGTAGATTCCGAATTATGATGTAGGCGCAGTAGATTCCGAGTTAGATTTCGAGTTATGATGTAGGCGCAGTAGATTCTGAGTTATGATGTAGGCGCAGTAGATTCCGAGTTAGATTCCGAGTTATGATGTAGGCGCAGTAGATTCCGAGTTAGATTCCGAGTTATGATGTAGGCGCAGTAGATTCCGAGTTATGATGTAGGCGCAGTAGATTCCGAGTTAGATTCCGAGTTATGATGTAGGCGCAGTAGATTCCGAGTTAGATTCCGAGTTATGATGTAGGCGCAGTAGATTCCGAGTTAGATTTCGAGTTATGATGTAGGCGCAGTAGATTCCGAGTTATGATGTAGGCGCAGTAGATTCAGAGTTAGATTCCGAGTTATGATGTAGGCGCAGTAGATTCCGAGTTAGATTCCGAGTTATGATGTAGGCGCAGTAGATTCCGAGTTATGATGTAGGCGCAGTAAATTCCGAGTTACGATGTAGGCGCAGTAGATTCCGAGTTAGATTCCGAGTTATGATGTAGGCGCACTAGATTCCGAGTTATGATGTAGGCGCAGTAGATTCCGAGTTATGATGTAGGCGCAGTAGATTCTGAGTTAGATTCCGAGTTATGATGTAGGCGCAGTAGATTCCGAGTTATGATGTAGGCGCAGTAGATTCCAAGTTATGATGTAGGCGCAGTAGATTCCGAGTTATGATGTAGGCGCAGTAGATTCCGAGTTAGATTCCGAGTAATGATGTAGGCGGAGTAGATTCCGAGTTAGATTCCGAGTTATGATGTAGGCACAGTAGATTCCGAGTTATGATGTAGGCGCAATAGATTCCGAGTTATGATGTAGGCGCAGTAGATTCCGAGTTATGATGTAGGCGCAGTAGATTCCGAGTTATGATGTAGGCGCAGTAGATTCCGAGTTAGATTCCGAGTTATGATGTAGGCGCAGTAGATTCCGAGTTAGATTCCGAGTTATGATGTAGGCGCAGTAGATTCCGAGTTAGATTCCGAGTTATGATGTAGGCGCAGTAGATTCCGAGTTATGATGTAGGCGCAGTAGATTCCGAGTTAGATTCCGAGTTATGATGTAGGCTCAGTAGATTCCGAGTTAGATTCCGAGTTATGATGTAGGCGCAGTAGATTCTGAGTTAGATTCCGAGTTATGATGTAGGCGCAGTAGATTCCGAGTTATGATGTAGGCGCAGTAGATTCAGAGTTATGATGTAGGCGCAGTAGATTCTGAGTTATGATGTAGGCGCAGAAGATTCCGAGTTAGATTCCGAGTTATGATGTAGGCGCAGTAGATTCCGAGTTATGATGTAGGCACAGTAGATTCCGAGTTAGATTCCGAGTTATGATGTAGGCACAGTAGATTCCGAGTTATGATGTAGGTGCAGTAGATTCCGAGTTATGATGTAGGCGCAGTAGATTCCGAGGTAGATTCCTAGTTATGATGTAGGCGCAGTAGATTCCGAGTTATGATGTAGGCGCAGTAGATTCCGAGTTATGATGTAGGCGCAGTAGATTCCGAGTTAGATTCCGAGTTATGATGTAGGCGCAGTAGATTCCGAGTTATGATGTAGGCGCAGTAGATTCCGAGTTAGATTCTGAGTTATGATGTAGGCACAGTAGATTCCGAGTTATGATGTAGGCGCAATAGATTCCGAGTTATGATGTAGGCGCAGTAGATTCCGAGTTAGATTCCGAGTTATGATGTAGGCGCAGTAGATTCCGAGTTATGATGTAGGCGCAGTAGATTCGGAGTAAGATTCCGAGTTATGATGTAGGCGCAGTAGATTCCGAGTTAGATTCCGAGTTATGATGTAGGCGCAGTAGATTCCGAGTTAGATTCCGAGTTATGATGTAGGCGCAGTAGATTCCGAGTTATGATGTAGGCGCAGTAGATTCCGAGTTAGATTCCGAGTTATGATGTAGGCGCAGTAGATTCCGAGTTAGATTCCGAGTTATGATGTAGGCGCTGTAAATTCCGAGTTATGATATAGGCGCAGTAGATTGCAAGTTATGATGTAGGCGCAGTAGATTCCGAGTTATGATGTAGGCGCAGTAGATTCCGAGTTATGATGTAGGCGCAGTAGATTCTGAGTTATGATGTAGGCGCAGTAGATTCCGAGTTAGATTCCGAGTTATGATGTAGGCGCAGTAGATTCCGAGTTAGATTCCGAGTTATGATGTAGGCGCACTAGATTCCGAGTTAGATTCCGAGTTATGATGTAGGCGCAGCAGATTCCGAGTTATGATGTAGGCGCAGTAGATTCCGAGTTAGATTCCGAGTTATGATGTAGGCTCAGTAGATTCCGAGTTAGATTCTGAGTTATGATGTAGGCGCAGTAGATTCTGAGTTAGATTCCGAGTTATGATGTAGGCGCAGTAGATTCCGAGTTATGATGTAGGCGCAGTAGATTCAGAGTTATGATGTAGGCGCAGTAGATTCCGAGTTATGATGTAGGCGCAGAAGATTCCGAGTTATGATGTAGGCGCAGTAGATTCCGAGTTATGATGTAGGCGCAGTAGATTCCGAGTTATGATGTAGGCGCAGTAGATTCCGAGTTATGATGTAGGCGCAGTAAATTCCGAGTTAGATTCCGAGTTATGATGTTGGCGCACTAGATTCCGAGTTAGATTCCGAGTTATGATGTAGGCGCAGCAGATTCCGAGTTATGTTGTAGGCGCAGTAGATTCCGAGTTAGATTCCGAGTTATAATGTAGGCTCAGTAGATTCCGAGTTAGATTCCGAGTTATGATGTAGGCGCAGTAGATTCTGAGTTAGATTCGAGTTATGATGTAGGCGCAGTAGATTCCGAGTTATGATGTAGGCGCAGTAGATTCAGAGTTATGATGTAGGCGCAGTAGATTCCGAGTTATGATGTAGGCGCAGAAGATTCCGAGTTATGATGTAGGCGCAGTAGATTCCGAGTTATGATGTAGGCGCAGTAGATTCCGAGTTAGATTCCGAGTTATGATGTAGGCGCAGTAGATTCCGAGTTATGATGTAGGCGCAGTAGATTCCGAGTTAGATTCCGAGTTATGATGTAGGCGCAGTAGATTCCGAGTTAGATTCCGAGTTATGATGTAGGCGCAGTAGATTCTGAGTTAGATTCCGAGTTATGATGTAGGCGCAGTAGATTCCGAGTTGTGATGTAGGCGCAGTAGATACCGAGTTATGATGTAGGCGCAGTAGATTCCGAGTTATGATGTAGGCGCAGTAGATTCGGAGTAAGATTCCGAGTTATGATGTAGGCGCAGTAGATTCCGAGTTAGATTCCGAGTTATGATGTAGGCGCAGTAGATTCTGAGTTAGATTCCGAGTTATGATGTAGGCGCAGTAGATTCCAAGTTATGATGTAGGCGCAGTAGATTCCGAGTTATGATGTAGGCGCAGTAGATTCCGAGTTAGATTCCGAGTTATGATGTAGGCGCAGTAGATTCCTAGTTAGATTCCGAGTTATGATGTAGGCACAGTAGATTCCGAGTTATGATGTAGGCGCAATAGATTCCGAGTTATGATGTAGGCGCAGTAGATTCCAAGTTAGATTCCGAGTTATGATGTAGGCGCAGTAGATTCCGAGTTATGATGTAGGCGATATAGATTCCGAGTTAGATTTCGAGTTATGATGTAGGCGCAGTAGATTCCGAGTTAGATTCCGAGTTATGATGTAGGCGCAGTAGATTCCGAGTTAGATTCCGAGTTATGATGTAGGCGCAGTAGATTCCGAGTTATGATGTAGGCGCAGTAGATTGCGAGTTATGATGTAGGCGCAGTAGATTCCGAGTTATGATGTAGGCGCTGTAGATTCCGAGTTATGATGTAGGCGCAGAAGATTCCGACTTAGATTCCGAGTTATGATGTAGGCGCAGTAGATTCCGAGTTATGATGTAGGCGCAGTAGATTTAGAGTTAGATTCCGAGTTATGATGTAGGCACAGTAGATTCCGAGTTATGATGTAGGCGCAGTAGATTCCGAGTTATGATGTAGGCGCAGTAGATTCCGAGGTAGATTCCGAGTTATGATGTAGGCGCAATAGATTCCGAGTTATGATGTAGGCGCAGTAGATTCCGAGTTATGATGTAGGCGCAGTAGATTCCGAGTTATGATGTAGGCGCAGTAGATTCCGAGTTAGTTTCCGAGTTATGATGTAGGCGCAGTAGATTCTGAGTTAGATTCCGAGTTATGATGTAGGCGCAGTAGATTCCGAGTTGTGATGTAGGCGCAGTAGATACCGAGTTATGATGTAGGCGCAGTAGATTCCGAGTTAGATTCCGAGTTATGATGTAGGCGCAGTAGATTCTGAGTTAGATTCCGAGTTATGATGTAGGCGCAGTAGATTCCGAGTTATGATGTAGGCGCAGTAGATTCCAAGTTATGATGTAGGCGCAGTAGATTCCGAGTTATGATGTAGGCGCAGTAGATTCCGAGTTAGATTCCGAGTTATGATGTAGGCGCAGTAGATTCCTAGTTAGATTCCGAGTTATGATGTAGGCACAGTAGATTCCGAGTTATGATGTAGGCGCAATAGATTCCGAGTTATGATGTAGGCGCAGTAGATTCCGAGTTAGATTCCGAGTTATGATGTAGGCGCAGTAGATTCCGAGTTATGATGTAGGCGATATAGATTCCGAGTTAGATTTCGAGTTATGATGTAGGCGCAGTAGATTCCGAGTTAGATTCCGAGTTATGATGTAGGCGCAGTAGATTCCGAGTTAGATTCCGAGTTATGATGTAGGCGCAGTAGATTCCGAGTTATGATGTAGGCGCAGTAGATTGCGAGTTATGATGTAGGCGCAGTAGATTCCGAGTTATGATGTAGGCGCTGTAGATTCCGAGTTATGATGTAGGCGCAGAAGATTCCGAGTTAGATTCCGAGTTATGATGTAGGGGCAGTAGATTCCGAGTTATGATGTAGGCGCAGTAGATTTAGAGTTAGATTCCGAGTTATGATGTAGGCACAGTAGATTCCGAGTTATGATGTAGGCACAGTAGATTCCGAGTTATGATGTAGGCGCAGTAGATTCCGAGGTAGATTCCGAGTTATGATGTAGGCGCAGTAGATTCCGAGTTATGATGTAGGCGCAGTAGATTCCGAGTTATGATGTAGGCGCAGTAGATTCCGAGTTATGATGTAGGCGCAGTAGATTCCGAGTTAGATTCTGAGTTATGATGTAGGCACAGTAGATTCCGAGTTATGATGTAGGCGCAATAGATTCCGAGTTATGATGTAGGCGCAGTAGATTCCGAGTTAGATTCCGAGTTATGATGTAGGCGCAGTAGATTCCGAGTTATGATGTAGGCGCAGTAGATTCGGAGTAAGATTCCGAGTTATGATGTAGGCGCAGTAGATTCCGAGTTAGATTCCGAGTTATGATGTAGGCGCAGTAGATTCCGAGTTATGATGTAGCCGCAGTAGATTCCGAGTTAGATTCCGAGTTATGATGTAGGCGCAGTAGATTCCGAGTTAGATTCCGAGTTATGATGTAGGCGCAGTAGATTCCGAGTTAGATTCCGAGTTATGATGTAGGCGCAGTAGATTGCAAGTTATGATATAGGCGCAGTAGATTCCGAGTTATGATGTAGGCGCAGTAGATTCCGAGTTATGATGTAGGCGCAGTAGATTCCGAGTTATGATGTAGGCGCAGTAGATAACGAGTTAGATTCCGAGTTATGATGTAGGCGCAGTAGATTCCGAGTTAGATTCCGAGATATGATGTAGGCGCAGTAGATTCCGAGTTAGATTCCGAGTTAGGATGTAGGCGCAGTAGATTCCGAGTTAGATTCCGAGTTATGATGTAGGCGCAGTAGATTCCGAGTTATGATGTAGGCGCAGTAGATTCCGAGTTAGATTCCGAGTTATGATGTAGGCGCAGTAGATTCCGAGTTAGATTCCGAGTTATGATGTAGGCGCAGTAGATTCCGAGTTTTGATGTAGGCGCAGTAGATTGCAAGTTATGATGTAGGCGCAGTAGATTCCGAGTTATGATGTAGGCGCAGTAGATTCCGAGTTATGATGTAGGCGCAGTAGATAACGAGTTAGATTCCGAGTTATGATGTAGGCGCAGTAGATTCCGAGTTAGATTCCGAGTTATGATGTAGGCGCAGTAGATTCCGAGTTAGATTCCGAGTTATGATGTAGGCGCAGTAGATTCCGAGTTATGATGTAGGCGCAGTAGATTGCGAGTTATGATGTAGGCGCAGTAGATTCCGAGTTATGATGTAGGCGCTGTAGATTCCGAGTTATGATGTAGGCGCAGAAGATTCCGAGTTAGATTCCGAGTTATGATGTAGGCGCAGTAGATTCCGAGTTATGATGTAGGCGCAGTAGATTCCGAGTTAGATTCCGAGTTATGATGTAGGCACAGTAGATTCCGAGTTATGATGTAGGCGCAGTAGATTCCGAGTTATGATGTCGGCGCAGTAGATTCCGAGGTAGATTCCGAGTTATGATGTAGGCGCAGTAGATTCCGAGTTATGATTTAGGCGCAGTAGATTCCGAGTTAGATTCTGAGTTATGATTTAGGCACAGTAGATTCTGAGTTATGATGTAGGCGCAATAGATTCCGAGTTATGATGTAGGCGCAGTAGATTCTGAGTTAGATTCCGAGTTATGATGTAGGCGCAGTAGATTCCGAGTTATGATGTAGGCGCAGTAGATTCGGAGTAAGATTCCGAGTTATGATGTAGGCGCAGTAGATTCCGAGTTAGATTCCGAGTTATGATGTAGGCGCAGTAGATTCCGAGTTAGATTCCGAGTTATGATGTAGGCGCAGTAGATTCCGAGTTATGATGTAGGCGCAGTAGATTCCGTGTTAGATTCCGAGTTATGATGTAGGCGCAGTAGATTCCGAGGTAGATTCCGAGTTATGATGTCGGCGCAGTAGATTCCGAGTTATGATGTAGGCGCAGTAGATTGCAAGTTATGATGTAGGCGCAGTAGATTCCGAGTTATGATGTAGGCGCAGTAGATTCCGAGTTATGATGTAGGCGCAGTAGATAACGAGTTAGATTCCGAGTTATGATGTAGGCGCAGTAGATTCCGAGTTAGATTCCGAGTTATGATGTAGGCGCACTACATTCCGAGTTAGATTCCGAGTTATGATGTAGGCGCAGCAGATTCCGAGTTATGATGTAGGCGCAGTAGATTCCGAGTTAGATTCCGAGTTATGATGTAGGCTCAGTAGATTCCGAGTTAGATTCCGAGTTATGATGTAGGCGCAGTAGATTCTGAGTTAGATTCCGAGTTATGATGTAGGCGCAGTAGATTCCGAGTTATGATGTAGGCGCAGTAGATTCAGAGTTATGATGTAGGCGCAGTAGATTCCGAGTTATGATGTAGGCGCAGAAGATTCCGAGTTATGATGTAGGCGCAGTAGATTCCGAGTTATGATGTAGGCGCAGTAGATTCCGAGTTAGATTCCGAGTTATGATGTAGGCGCAGTAGATTCCGAGTTAGATTCCGAGTTATGATGTAGGCGCAGTAGATTCCGAGTTAGATTCCGAGTTATGATGTAGGCGCAGTAGATTCTGAGTTAGATTCCGAGTTATGATGTAGGCGCAGTAGATTCCGAGTTATGATGTAGGCGCAGTAGATACTGAGTTATGATGTAGGCGCAGTAGATTCCGAGTTATGATGTAGGCGCAGTAGATTCCGAGTTAGATTCCGAGTTATGATGTAGGCGCAGTAGATTCCGAGTTATGATGTAGGCGCAGTAGATTCGGAGTAAGATTCCGAGTTATGATGTAGGCGCAGTAGATTCCGAGTTAGATTCCGAGTTATGATGTAGGCGCAGTAGATTCCGAGTTAGATTCCGAGTTATGATGTAGGCGCATTAGATTCCGAGTTATGATGTAGGCGCAGTAGATTCTGAGTTAGATTCCGAGTTATGATGTAGACGCAGTAGATTCCGAGTTAGATTCCGAGTTATGATGTAGGCGCAGTAGATTCCGAGTTATGATGTAGGCGCAGTAGATTGCAAGTTATGATGTAGGCGCAGTAGATTCTGAGTTATGATGTAGGCGCAGTAGATTCCGAGTTATGATGTAGGCGCAGTGGATTCCGAGTTAGATTCCGAGTTATGATGTAGGCGCAGTAGATTCCGAGTTAGACTCCGAGTTATGAGGTAGGCGCAGTAGATTCCGAGTTATGATGTAGGCGCAGTAGTTTCCAAGTTATGATGTTGGCGCAGTAGATTCCGAGTTATGATGTAGGCGCAGTAGATTCCGAGTTAGATTCCGAGTTATGATGTAGGCGCAGTAGATTCCGAGTTATGATGTAGGCGCAGTAGATTCCGAGTTATGATGTAGGCGCAGTAGATTCCGAGGTAGATTCCGAGTTATGATGTAGGCGCAGTAGATTCCGAGTTATGATGTAGGCGCAGTAGATTCCGAGTTATGATGTAGGCGCAGTAGATTCCGAGTTAGATTCCGAGTTATGATGTAGGCACAGTAGATTCCGAGTTAGATTCCGAGTTATGATGTAGGCGCAGTAGATTCCGAGTTATGATGTAGGCGCAGTAGATTCCGAGTTATGATGTAGGCGCAGTAGATTCCGAGTTATGATGTAGGCGCAGTAGATTCCGAGTTAGATTCCGAGTTATGATGTAGGCGCAGTAGATTCCGAGTTAGATTCCGAGTTATGATGTAGGCGCAGTAGATTCCGAGTTAGATTCCGAGTTATGATGTAGGCGCAGTAGATTCCGAGTTATGATGTAGGCGCAGTAGATTCCGAGTTAGATTCCGAGTTATGATGTAGGCGCAGTAGATTCCGAGTTAGATTTCGAGTTATGATGTAGGCGCAGTAGATTCCGAGTTATGATGTAGGCGCAGTAGATTCCGAGTTATGATGTAGGCGCAGTAAATTCCGAGTTAGATTCCGAGTTATGATGTAGGCGCAATAGATTCCGAGTTAGATTCCGAGTTATGATGTAGGCGCAATAGATTCCGAGTTATGATGTAGGCGCAGTAGATTCCGAGTTATGATGTAGGCGCAGTAGATTCCGAGTTAGATTCCGAGTTATGATGTAGGCGCAGTAGATTCCGAGTTAGATTCCGAGTTATGAGGTAGGCGCAGTAGATTCCGAGTTATGATGTAGGCGCAGTAGATTCCAAGTTATGATGTAGGCGCAGTAGATTCCGAGTTATTATGTAGGCGCAGTAGATTCCGAGTTAGATTCCGAGTTATGATGTAGGCGCAGTAGATTCCGAGTTATGATGTAGGCGCAGTAGATTCCGAGTTATGATGTAGGCTCAGTAGATTCCGAGTTAGATTCCGAGTTATGATGTAGGCGCACTAGATTCCGAGTTATGATGTAGGCGCAGTAGATTCCGAGTTAGATTCCGAGTTATGATGTAGGCGCACTAGATTCCGAGTTAGATTCCGAGTTATGATGTAGGCGCAGTAGATTCCGAGTTATGATGTAGGCGCAGTAGATTGCGAGTTAAGATGTAGGCGCAGTAGATTCCGAGTTATGATGTAGGCGCAGTAGATTCCGAGTTAGATTCCGAGTTATGATGTAGGCGCAATAGATTCCGAGTTAGATTCCGAGTTATGATGTAGGCGCTGTAGATTCCGAGTTAGATTCCGAGTTATGATGTAGGCGCAGTAGATTCCGAGTTATGATGTAGGCGCAGTAGATTCCGAGTTAGATTCTGAGTTATGATGTAGGCACAGTAGATTCCGAGTTATGATGTAGGCGCAGTAGATTCCGAGTTATGATGTCGGCGCAGTAGATTCCGAGGTAGATTCCGAGTTATGATGTAGGCGCAGTAGATTCCGAGTTATGATTTAGGCGCAGTAGATTCCGAGTTATGACGTAGGCGCAATAGATTCCGAGTTATGATGTAGGCGCAGTAGATTCTGAGTTAGATTCCGAGTTATGATGTAGGCGCAGTAGATTCCGAGTTATGATGTAGGCGCAGTAGATTCGGAGTAAGATTCCGAGTTATGATGTAGGCGCAGTAGATTCCGAGTTAGATTCCGAGTTATGATGTAGGCGCAGTAGATTCCGAGTTAGATTCCGAGTTATGATGTAGGCGCAGTAGATTCCGAGTTATGATGTAGGCGCAGTAGATTCCGTGTTAGATTCCGAGTTATGATGTAGGCGCAGTAGATTCCGAGGTAGATTCCGAGTTATGATGTCGGCGCAGTAGATTCCGAGTTATGATGTAGGCGCAGTAGATTGCAAGTTATGATGTAGGCGCAGTAGATTCCGAGTTATGATGTAGGCGCAGTAGATTCCGAGTTATGATGTAGGCGCAGTAGATAACGAGTTAGATTCCGAGTTATGATGTAGGCGCAGTAGATTCCGAGTTAGATTCCGAGTTATGATGTAGGCGCACTAGATTCCGAGTTAGATTCCGAGTTATGATGTAGGCGCAGCAGATTCCGAGTTATGATGTAGGCGCAGTAGATTCCGAGTTAGATTCCGAGTTATGATGTAGGCTCAGTAGATTCCGAGTTAGATTCCGAGTTATGATGTAGGCGCAGTAGATTCTGAGTTAGATTCCGAGTTATGATGTAGGCGCAGTAGATTCCGAGTTATGATGTAGGCGCAGTAGATTCAGAGTTATGATGTAGGCGCAGTAGATTCCGAGTTATGATGTAGGCGCAGAAGATTCCGAGTTATGATGTAGGCGCAGTATATTCCGAGTTATGATGTAGGCGCAGTAGATTCCGAGTTAGATTCCGAGTTATGATGTAGGCGCAGTAGATTCCGAGTTATGATGTAGGCGCAGTAGATTCCGAGTTAGATTCCGAGTTATGATGTAGGCGCAGTAGATTCCGAGTTAGATTCCGAGTTATGATGTAGGCGCAGTAGATTCTGAGTTAGATTCCGAGTTATGATGTAGGCGCAGTAGATTCCGAGTTATGATGTAGGCGCAGTAGATACTGAGTTATGATGTAGGCGCAGTAGATTCCGAGTTATGATGTAGGCGCAGTAGATTCCGAGTTAGATTCCGAGTTATGATGTAGGCGCAGTAGATTCCGAGTTATGATGTAGGCGCAGTAGATTCGGAGTAAGATTCCGAGTTATGATGTAGGCGCAGTAGATTCCGAGTTAGATTCCGAGTTATGATGTAGGCGCAGTAGATTCCGAGTTAGATTCCGAGTTATGATGTAGGCGCATTAGATTCCGAGTTATGATGTAGGCGCAGTAGATTCTGAGTTAGATTCCGAGTTATGATGTAGACGCAGTAGATTCCGAGTTAGATTCCGAGTTATGATGTAGGCGCAGTAGATTCCGAGTTATGATGTAGGCGCAGTAGATTGCAAGTTATGATGTAGGCGCAGTAGATTCTGAGTTATGATGTAGGCGCAGTAGATTCCGAGTTATGATGTAGGCGCAGTGGATTCCGAGTTAGATTCCGAGTTATGATGTAGGCGCAGTAGATTCCGAGTTAGATTCCGAGTTATGAGGTAGGCGCAGTAGATTCCGAGTTATGATGTAGGCGCAGTAGTTTCCAAGTTATGATGTTGGCGCAGTAGATTCCGAGTTATGATGTAGGCGCAGTAGATTCCGAGTTAGATTCCGAGTTATGATGTAGGCGCAGTAGATTCCGAGTTATGATGTAGGCGCAGTAGATTCCGAGTTATGATGTAGGCGCAGTAGATTCCGAGGTAGATTCCGAGTTATGATGTAGGCGCAGTAGATTCCGAGTTATGATGTAGGCGCAGTAGATTCCGAGTTATGATGTAGGCGCAGTAGATTCCGAGTTAGATTCCGAGTTATGATGTAGGCACAGTAGATTCCGAGTTATGATGTAGGCGCAGTAGATTCCAAGTTATGATGTAGTCGCAGTAGATTCCGAGTTAGATTCCGAGTTATGATGTAGGCGCAGTAGATTCCGAGTTAGATTCCGAGTTATGATGTAGGCGCAGTAGATTCCGAGTTAGAATCCGAGTTATGATGTAGGCACAGTAGATTCCGAGTTATGATGTAGGCGCAGTAGATTCCGAGTTATGATGTAGGCGCAGTAGATTCCGAGTTATGATGTAGGCGCAGTAGATTCCGAGTTAGATTCCGAGTTATGATGTAGGCGCAGTAGATTCCGAGTTAGATTCCGAGTTATGATGTAGGCGCAGTAGATTCCGAGTTAGATTCCGAGTTATGATGTAGGCGCAGTAGATTCCGAGTTATGATGTAGGCGCAGTAGATTCCGAGTTAGATTCCGAGTTATGATGTAGGCGCAGTAGATTCCGAGTTAGATTTCGAGTTATGATGTAGGCGCAGTAGATTCCGAGTTATGATGTAGGCGCAGTAGATTCCGAGTTATGATGTAGGCGCAGTAGATTCCGAGTTAGATTCCGAGTTATGATGTAGGCGCAATAGATTCCGAGTTAGATTCCGAGTTATGATGTAGGCGCAATAGATTCCGAGTTATGATGTAGGCGCAGTAGATTCCGAGTTATGATGTAGGCGCAGTAGATTCCGAGTTAGATTCCGAGTTATGATGTAGGCGCAGTAGATTCCGAGTTAGATTCCGAGTTATGAGGTAGGCGCAGTAGATTCCGAGTTATGATGTAGGCGCAGTAGATTCCAAGTTATGATGTAGGCGCAGTAGATTCCGAGTTATTATGTAGGCGCAGTAGATTCCGAGTTAGATTCCGAGTTATGATGTAGGCGCAGTAGATTCCGAGTTATGATGTAGGCGCAGTAGATTCCGAGTTATGATGTAGGCTCAGTAGATTCCGAGTTAGATTCCGAGTTATGATGTAGGCGCACTAGATTCCGAGTTATGATGTAGGCGCAGTAGATTCCGAGTTAGATTCCGAGTTATGATGTAGGCGCACTAGATTCCGAGTTAGATTCCGAGTTATGATGTAGGCGCAGTAGATTCCGAGTTATGATGTAGGCGCAGTAGATTGCGAGTTAAGATGTAGGCGCAGTAGATTCCGAGTTATGATGTAGGCGCAGTAGATTCCGAGTTAGATTCCGAGTTATGATGTAGGCGCAATAGATTCCGAGTTAGATTCCGAGTTATGATGTAGGCGCTGTAGATTCCGAGTTAGAATCCGAGTTATGATGTAGGCGCAGTAGATTCCGAGTTATGATGTAGGCGCAGTAGATTCCGAGTTATGATGTAGGCGCAGTAGATTCCGAGTTAGATTCCGAGTTATGATGTAGGCGCAGTAGATTCCGAGTTATGATGTAGGCGCAGTAGATTCCGAGTTAGATTCCGAGTTATGATGTAGGCGCAGTAGATTCCGAATTATGATGTAGGCGCAGTAGATTCCGAGTTATGATGTAGGCGCAATAGATTCCGAGTTACGATGTAGGCGCAGTAGATTCCGAGTTAGATTCCGAGTTATGATGTAGGCGCAGTAGATTCCGAGTTAGATTCCGAGTTATGAGGTAGGCGCAGTAGATTCCGAGTTATGATGTAGGCGCAGTAGATTCCGAGTTATGATGTAGGCGCAGTAGATTCCGAGTTATTATGTAGGCGCAGTAGATTCCGAGTTAGATTCCGAGTTATGATGTAGGCGCAGTAGATTCCGAGTTATGATGTAGGCGCAGTAGATTCCGAGTTCAATTCCGAGTTATGATGTAGGCGCAGTAGATTCCGAGTTATGATGTAGGCGCAGTAGATTCCGAGTTAGATTCCGAGTTATGATGTAGGCGCAGTAGATTCCGAGTTATGATGTAGGCGCAGTAGATTCCGAGTTAGATTTCGAGTTATGATGTAGGCGCAGTAGATTCCGAGTTATGATGTAGGCGCAGTAGATTCCGAGTTAGATTCCGAGTTATGATGTAGGCGCAGTAGATTCCGAGTTAGAATCCGAGTTATGATGTAGGCGCAGTAGATTCCGAGTTATGATGTAGGCGCAGTAGATTCCGAGTTATGATGTAGGCGCAGTAGATTCCGAGTTATGATGTAGGCGCAGTAGATTCCGAGTTAGATTCCGAGTTATGATGTAGGCGCAGTAGATTCCGAGTTAGATTCCGAGTTATGATGTAGGCGCAGTAGATTCCGAGTAAGAATCCGAGTTATGATGTAGGCGCAGTAGATTCCGAGTTATGATGTAGGCGCAGTAGATTCCGAGTTATGATGTAGGCGCAGTAGATTCCGAGTTATGATGTAGGCGCAGTAGATTCCGAGTTAGATTCCGAGTTATGATGTAGGCGCAGTAGATTCCGAGTTAGATTCCGAGTTATGATGTAGGCGCAGTAGATTCCGAGTTAGATTCCGAGTTAAGATGTAGGCGCAGTAGATTCCGAGTTATGATGTAGGCGCAGTAGATTCTGAGTTAGATTCCGAGTTATGATGTAGGCGCAGTAGATTCCGAGTTAGATTTCGAGTTATGATGTAGGCGCAGTAGATTCCGAGTTATGATGTAGGCGCAGTAGATTCCGAGTTAGATTCCGAATTATGATGTAGGCGCAGTTGATTCCGAGTTAGATTCCGAGTTATGATGTAGGCGCACTAGATTCCAAGTTAGATTCCGAGTTATGATGTAGGCGCAGTAGATTCCGAGTTATGATGTAGGCGCAGTAGATTCCGAGTTAGATTCCGAGTTATGATGTAGGCGCAGTATATTCCGAGTTAGTTTCCGAGATATGATGTAGGCGCAGTGGATTCTGAGTTAGATTCCGAGTTATGATGTAGGCGCAGTAGATTCCGAGTTATGATGTAGGCGCAGTAGATTCCGAGTTATGATGTAGGCGCAGTAGATTCAGAGTTATGATGTAGGCGCAGTAGATTCCGAGTTATGATGTAGGCACAGTAGATACCGAGTTATGATGTAGGCGCAGTAGATTGCAAGTTATGATGTAGGCGCAGTAGATTCCGAGTTATGGTGCAGGCGCAGTAGATTCCGAGTTAGATTCCGAGTTATGATGTAGGCGCAGTAGATTCCGAGTTATGATGTAGGCGCAGTAGATTCCGAGTTAGATTCCGAGTTATGATGTAGGCGCAGTAGATTCCGAGTTAGATTCCGAGTTATGATGTAGGCTCAGTAGATTCCGAGTTAGATTCCGAGTTATGATGTAGGCGCAGTAGATTCTGAGTTAGATTCCGAGTTATGATGTAGGCGCAGTAGATTCCGAGTTATGATGTAGGCGCAGTAGATTCAGAGTTATGATGTAGGCGCAGTAGATTCCGAGTTATGATGTAGGCGCAGAAGATTCCGAGTTATGATGTAGGCGCAGTAGATTCCGAGTTATGATGTAGGCGCAGTAGATTCCGAGTTAGATTCCGAGTTATGATGTAGGCGCAGTAGATTCCGAGTTATGATGTAGGCGCAGTAGATTCCGAGTTAGATTCCGAGTTATGATGTAGGCGCAGTAGATTCCGAGTTAGATTCCGAGTTATGATGTAGGCGCAGTAGATTCTGAGTTAGATTCCGAGTTATGATGTAGGCGCAGTAGATTCCGAGTTATGATGTAGGCGCAGTAGATACTGAGTTATGATGTAGGCGCAGTAGATTCCGAGTTATGATGTAGGCGCAGTAGATTCCGAGTTAGATTCCGAGTTATGATGTAGGCGCAGTAGATTCCGAGTTATGATGTAGGCGCAGTAGATTCGGAGTAAGATTCCGAGTTATGATGTAGGCGCAGTAGATTCCGAGTTAGATTCCGAGTTATGATGTAGGCGCAGTAGATTCCGAGTTAGATTCCGAGTTATGATGTAGGCGCATTAGATTCCGAGTTATGATGTAGGCGCAGTAGATTCTGAGTTAGATTCCGAGTTATGATGTAGACGCAGTAGATTCCGAGTTAGATTCCGAGTTATGATGTAGGCGCAGTAGATTCCGAGTTATGATGTAGGCGCAGTAGATTGCAAGTTATGATGTAGGCGCAGTAGATTCTGAGTTATGATGTAGGCGCAGTAGATTCCGAGTTATGATGTAGGCGCAGTGGATTCCGAGTTAGATTCCGAGTTATGATGTAGGCGCAGTAGATTCCGAGTTAGATTCCGAGTTATGAGGTAGGCGCAGAAGATTCCGAGTTATGATGTAGGCGCAGTAGTTTCCAAGTTATGATGTTGGCGCAGTAGATTCCGAGTTATGATGTAGGCGCAGTAGATTCCGAGTTAGATTCCGAGTTATGATGTAGGCGCAGTAGATTCCGAGTTATGATGTAGGCGCAGTAGATTCCGAGTTATGATGTAGGCGCAGTAGATTCCGAGGTAGATTCCGAGTTATGATGTAGGCGCAGTAGATTCCGAGTTATGATGTAGGCGCAGTAGATTCCGAGTTATGATGTAGGCGCAGTAGATTCCGAGTTAGATTCCGAGTTATGATGTAGGCACAGTAGATTCCGAGTTATGATGTAGGCGCAGTAGATTCCAAGTTATGATGTAGTCGCAGTAGATTCCGAGTTAGATTCCGAGTTATGATGTAGGCGCAGTAGATTCCGAGTTAGATTCCGAGTTATGATGTAGGCGCAGTAGATTCCGAGTTAGAATCCGAGTTATGATGTAGGCACAGTAGATTCCGAGTTATGATGTAGGCGCAGTAGATTCCGAGTTATGATGTAGGCGCAGTAGATTCCGAGTTATGATGTAGGCGCAGTAGATTCCGAGTTAGATTCCGAGTTATGATGTAGGCGCAGTAGATTCCGAGTTAGATTCCGAGTTATGATGTAGGCGCAGTAGATTCCGAGTTAGATTCCGAGTTATGATGTAGGCGCAGTAGATTCCGAGTTATGATGTAGGCGCAGTAGATTCCGAGTTAGATTCCGAGTTATGATGTAGGCGCAGTAGATTCCGAGTTAGATTTCGAGTTATGATGTAGGCGCAGTAGATTCCGAGTTATGATGTAGGCGCAGTAGATTCCGAGTTATGATGTAGGCGCAGTAGATTCCGAGTTAGATTCCTAGTTATGATGTAGGCGCAATAGATTCCGAGTTAGATTCCGAGTTATGATGTAGGCGCAATAGATTCCGAGTTATGATGTAGGCGCAGTAGATTCCGAGTTATGATGTAGGCGCAGTAGATTCCGAGTTAGATTCCGAGTTATGATGTAGGCGCAGTAGATTCCGAGTTAGATTCCGAGTTATGAGGTAGGCGCAGTAGATTCCGAGTTATGATGTAGGCGCAGTAGATTCCAAGTTATGATGTAGGCGCAGTAGATTCCGAGTTATTATGTAGGCGCAGTAGATTCCGAGTTAGATTCCGAGTTATGATGTAGGCGCAGTAGATTCCGAGTTATGATGTAGGCGCAGTAGATTCCGAGTTATGATGTAGGCTCAGTAGATTCCGAGTTAGATTCCGAGTTATGATGTAGGCGCACTAGATTCCGAGTTATGATGTAGGCGCAGTAGATTCCGAGTTAGATTCCGAGTTATGATGTAGGCGCACTAGATTCCGAGTTAGATTCCGAGTTATGATGTAGGCGCAGTAGATTCCGAGTTATGATGTAGGCGCAGTAGATTGCGAGTTAAGATGTAGGCGCAGTAGATTCCGAGTTATGATGTAGGCGCAGTAGATTCCGAGTTAGATTCCGAGTTATGATGTAGGCGCAATAGATTCCGAGTTAGATTCCGAGTTATGATGTAGGCGCTGTAGATTCCGAGTTAGAATCCGAGTTATGATGTAGGCGCAGTAGATTCCGAGTTATGATGTAGGCGCAGTAGATTCCGAGTTATGATGTAGGCGCAGTAGATTCCGAGTTAGATTCCGAGTTATGATGTAGGCGCAGTAGATTCCGAGTTATGATGTAGGCGCAGTAGATTCCGAGTTAGATTCCGAGTTATGATGTAGGCGCAGTAGATTCCGAATTATGATGTAGGCGCAGTAGATTCCGAGTTATGATGTAGGCGCAATAGATTCCGAGTTACGATGTAGGCGCAGTAGATTCCGAGTTAGATTCCGAGTTATGATGTAGGCGCAGTAGATTCCGAGTTAGATTCCGAGTTATGAGGTAGGCGCAGTAGATTCCGAGTTATGATGTAGGCGCAGTAGATTCCAAGTTATGATGTAGGCGCAGTAGATTCCGAGTTATTATGTAGGCGCAGTAGATTCCGAGTTAGATTCCGAGTTATGATGTAGGCGCAGTAGATTCCGAGTTATGATGTAGGCGCAGTAGATTCCGAGTTCAATTCCGAGTTATGATGTAGGCGCAGTAGATTCCGAGTTATGATGTAGGCGCAGTAGATTCCGAGTTAGATTCCGAGTTATGATGTAGGCGCAGTAGATTCCGAGTTATGATGTAGGCGCAGTAGATTCCGAGTTAGATTTCGAGTTATGATGTAGGCGCAGTAGATTCCGAGTTATGATGTAGGCGCAGTAGATTCCGAGTTAGATTCCGAGTTATGATGTAGGCGCAGTAGATTCCGAGTTAGAATCCGAGTTATGATGTAGGCGCAGTAGATTCCGAGTTATGATGTAGGCGCAGTAGATTCCGAGTTATGATGTAGGCGCAGTAGATTCCGAGTTATGATGTAGGCGCAGTAGATTCCGAGTTAGATTCCGAGTTATGATGTAGGCGCAGTAGATTCCGAGTTAGATTCCGAGTTATGATGTAGGCGCAGTAGATTCCGAGTAAGAATCCGAGTTATGATGTAGGCGCAGTAGATTCCGAGTTATGATGTAGGCGCAGTAGATTCCGAGTTATGATGTAGGCGCAGTAGATTCCGAGTTATGATGTAGGCGCAGTAGATTCCGAGTTAGATTCCGAGTTATGATGTAGGCGCAGTAGATTCCGAGTTAGATTCCGAGTTATGATGTAGGCGCAGTAGATTCCGAGTTAGATTCCGAGTTAAGATGTAGGCGCAGTAGATTCCGAGTTATGATGTAGGCGCAGTAGATTCTGAGTTAGATTCCGAGTTATGATGTAGGCGCAGTAGATTCCGAGTTAGATTTCGAGTTATGATGTAGGCGCAGTAGATTCCGAGTTATGATGTAGGCGCAGTAGATTCCGAGTTAGATTCCGAATTATGATGTAGGCGCAGTTGATTCCGAGTTAGATTCCGAGTTATGATGTAGGCGCACTAGATTCCAAGTTAGATTCCGAGTTATGATGTAGGCGCAGTAGATTCCGAGTTATGATGTAGGCGCAGTAGATTCCGAGTTAGATTCCGAGTTATGATGTAGGCGCAGTATATTCCGAGTTAGTTTCCGAGATATGATGTAGGCGCAGTGGATTCTGAGTTAGATTCCGAGTTATGATGTAGGCGCAGTAGATTCCGAGTTATGATGTAGGCGCAGTAGATTCCGAGTTATGATGTAGGCGCAGTAGATTCAGAGTTATGATGTAGGCGCAGTAGATTCCGAGTTATGATGTAGGCACAGTAGATACCGAGTTATGATGTAGGCGCAGTAGATTGCAAGTTATGATGTAGGCGCAGTAGATTCCGAGTTATGGTGCAGGCGCAGTAGATTCCGAGTTAGATTCCGAGTTATGATGTAGGCGCAGTAGATTCCGAGTTATGATGTAGGCGCAGTAGATTCCGAGTTAGATTCCGAGTTATGATGTAGGCGCAGTAGATTCCGAGTTAGATTCCGAGTTATGATGTAGGCGCAGTAGATTCCGAGTTAGATTCCGAGTTATGATGTAGGCGCAGTAGATTCCGAATTATGATGTAGGCGCAGTAGATTCCGAGTTAGATTTCGAGTTATGATGTAGGCGCAGTAGATTCCGAGTTATGATGTAGGCGCAGTAGATTCCGAGAAAGATTCCGAATTATGATGTAGGCGCAGTTGATTCCGAGTTAGATTCCGAGTTATGATGTAGGCGCAGTAGATTCCGAGTTAGATTCCGAGTTATGATGTAGGCGCAGTAGATTCCGAGTTAGATTCTGAGTTATGCTGTAGGCGCAGTAGATTCCGAGTTATGATGTAGGCGCAGTAGATTCCGAGTTAGATTTCGAGTTATGATGTAGGCGCAGTAGATTCCGAGTTATGATGTAGGCGCAGTAGATTCCGAGTTAGATTCCGAATTATGATGTAGGCGCAGTTGATTCCGAGTTAGATTCCGAGTTATGATGTAGGCGCACTAGATTCCGAGTTAGATTCCGAGTTATAATTTAGGCGCAGTAGATTCCGAGTTATGATGTAGGCGCAGTAGATTCCGAGTTAGATTCCGAGTTATGATGTAGGCGCAGTATATTCCGAGTTAGATTCCGAGATATGATGTAGGCGCAGTGGATTCTGAGTTAGATTCCGAGTTATGATGTAGGCGCAGTAGATTCCGAGTTATGATGTAGGCGCAGTAGATTCCGAGTTATGATGTAGGCGCAGTAGATTCCGAGTTCAATTCCGAGTTATGATGTAGGCGCAGTAGATTCCAAGTTATGATGTAGGCGCAGTAGATTCCGAGTTAGATTCCGAGTTATGATGTAGGCGCAGTAGATTCCGAGTTATGATGTAGGCGCAGTAGATTCCGAGTTAGATTTCGAGTTATGATGTAGGCGCAGTAGATTCCGAGTTATGATGTAGGCGCAGTAGATTCCGAGTTAGATTCCGAGTTATGATGTAGGCGCAGTAGATTCCGAGTTAGAATCCGAGTTATGATGTAGGCGCAGTAGATTCCGAGTTATGATGTAGGCGCAGTAGATTCCGAGTTATGATGTAGGCGCAGTAGATTCCGAGTTAGATTCCGAGTTATGATGTAGGCGCAGTAGATTCCGAGTTAGATTCCGAGTTATGATGTAGGCTCAGTAGATTCCGAGTAAGAATCCGAGTTATGATGTAGGCTCAGTAGATTCCGAGTTATGATGTAGGCGCAGTAGATTCCGAGTTATGATGTAGGCGCAGTAGATTCCGAGTTATGATGTAGGCGCAGTAGATTCCGAGTTAGATTCCGAGTTATGATGTAGGCGCAGTAGATTCCGAGTTAGATTCCGAGTTATGATGTAGGCGCAGTAGATTCCGAGTTAGATTCCGAGTTAAGATGTAGGCGCAGTAGATTCCGAGTTATGATGTAGGCGCAGTAGATTCCGAGTTAGATTCCGAGTTATGATGTAGGCGCAGTAGATTCCGAGTTAGATTTCGAGTTATGATGTAGGCGCAGTAGATTCCGAGTTATGATGTAGGCGCAGTAGATTCCGAGTTAGATTCCGAATTATGATGTAGGCGCAGTTGATTCCGAGTTAGATTCCGAGTTATGATGTAGGCGCACTAGATTCCGAGTTAGATTCCGAGTTATGATGTAGGCGCAGTAGATTCCGAGTTATGATGTAGGCGCAGTAGATTCCGAGTTAGATTCCGAGTTATGATGTAGGCGCAGTATATTCCGAGTTAGATTCCGAGATATGATGTAGGCGCAGTGGATTCTAAGTTAGATTCCGAGTTATGATGTAGGCGCAGTAGATTCCGAGTTATGATGTAGGCGCAGTAGATTCCGAGTTATGATGTAGGCGCAGTAGATTCAGAGTTATGATGTAGGCGCAGTAGATTCCGAGTTATGATGTAGGCACAGTAGATACCGAGTTATGATGTAGGCGCAGTAGATTGCAAGTTATGATGTAGGCGCAGTAGATTCCGAGTTATGGTGCAGGCGCAGTAGATTCCGAGTTAGATTCCGAGTTATGATGTAGGCGCAGTAGATTCCGAGTTATGATGTAGGCGCAGTAGATTCCGAGTTAGATTCCGAGTTATGATGTAGGCGCAGTAGATTCCGAGTTAGATTCCGAGTTATGATGTAGGCGCAGTAGATTCCGAGTTAGATTCCGAGTTATGATGTAGGCGCAGTAGATTCCGAATTATGATGTAGGCGCAGTAGATTCCGAGTTAGATTTCGAGTTATGATGTAGGCGCAGTGGATTCCGAGTTATGATGTAGGCGCAGTAGATTCCGAGTAAGATTCCGAATTATGATGTAGGCGCAGTTGATTCCGAGTTAGATTCCGAGTTATGATGTAGGCGCAGTAGATTCCGAGTTAGATTCCGAGTTATGATGTAGGCGCAGTAGATTCCGAGTTAGATTCCGAGTTATGATGTAGGCGCAGTAGATTCCGAGTTATGATGTAAGCGCAGTAGATTCCGAGTTAGATTTCGAGTTATGATGTAGGCGCAGTAGATTCCGAGTTATGATGTAGGCGCAGTAGATTCCGAGTTAGATTCCGAATTATGATGTAGGCGCAGTTGATTCCGAGTTAGATTCCGAGTTATGATGTAGGCGCACTAGATTCCGAGTTAGATTCCGAGTTATAATTTAGGCGCAGTAGATTCCGAGTTATGATGTAGGCGCAGTAGATTCCGAGTTAGATTCCGAGTTATGATGTAGGCGCAGTATATTCCGAGTTAGATTCCGAGATATGATGTAGGCGCAGTGGATTCTGAGTTAGATTCCGAGTTATGATGTAGGCGCAGTAGATTCCGAGTTATGATGTAGGCGCAGTAGATTCCGAGTTATGATGTAGGCGCAGTAGATTCCGAGTTAGATTCCGAGTTATGATGTAGGCGCAGTAGATTCCGAGTTAGATTCCGAGTTATGATGTAGGCGCAGTAGATTCCGAGTTATGATGTAGGCGCAGTAGATTCCGAGTTAGATTCCGAGTTATGATGTAGGCGCAGTAGATTCCGAGTTATGATGTAGGCGCAGTAGATTTTGAGTTAGATTCCGAGTTATGATGTAGGCGCAGTAGATTCCGAGTTATGATGTAGGCGCAGTAGATTCCGAGTTAGATTCCGAGTTATGATGTAGGCGCAGTAGATTCCGAGTTATGATGTAGGCGCAGTAGATTCCGAGTTATGATGTAGGCGCAGTAGATTCCGAGTTAGATTCCGAGTTATGATGTAGGCGCAGTAGATTCCGAGTTATGATGTAGGCGCAGTAGATTCCGAGTTAGATTCCGAGTTATGATGTAGGCGCAGTAGATTCCGAGTTAGATTCCGAGTTATGATGTAGGCGCAGTAGATTCCGAGTTATGATGTAGGCGCAGTAGATTCCAAGTTATGATGTAGGCGCAGTAGATTCCGAGTTATGATGTAGGCGCAGTAGATTCCGAGTTAGATTCCGAGTTATGATGTAGGCGCAGTAGATTCCGAGTTAGTTTCCGAGTTATGATGTAGGTGCAGTAGATTCCGAGTTAGAATCCGAGTTATGATGTAGGCGCAGTAGATTCCGAGTTATGATGTAGGCGCAGTAGATTCCGAGTTATGATGTAGGCGCAGTAGATTCCGAGTTATGATGTAGGCGCAGTAGATTCCGAGTTAGATTCCGAATTATGATGTAGGCGCAGTTGATTCCGAGTTAGATTCCGAGTTATGATGTAGGCGCAGTAGATTCCGAGTTAGATTCCGAGTTATGATGTAGGCGCAGTAGATTCCGAGTTATGATGTAGGCGCAGTAGATTCCGAGTTAGATTCCGAGCTATGATGTAGGCGCAGTATATTCCGAGTTAGATTCCGAGATATGATGTAGGCGCAGTGGATTCTGAGTTAGATTCCGAGTTATGATGTAGGCGCAGTAGATTCCGAGTTATGATGTAGGCGCAGTAGATTCCGAGTTATGATGTAGGCGCAGTAGATTCAGAGTTATGATGTAGGCGCAGTAGATTCCGAGGTATGATGTAGGCACAGTAGATACCGAGTTATGATGTAGGCGCAGTAGATTGCAAGTTATGATGTAGGCGCAGTAGATTCCGAGTTATGGTGTAGGCGCAGTAGATTCCGAGTTAGATTCCGAGTTATGATGTAGGCGCAGTAGATTCCGAGTTATTATGTAGGCGCAGTAGATTCCGAGTTAGATTCCGAGTTATGATGTAGGCGCAGTAGATTCCGAGTTAGATTCCGAGTTATGATGTAGGCGCAGTAGATTCCGAGTTAGATTCCGAGTTATGATGTAGGCGCAGTAGATTCCGAATTATGATGTAGGCGCAGTAGATTCCGAGTTAGATTTCGAGTTATGATGTAGGCGCAGTAGATTCCGAGTTATGCTGTAGGCGCAGTAGATTCCGAGTTAGATTCCGAATTATGATGTAGGCGCAGTTGATTCCGAGTTAGATTCCGAGTTATGATGTAGGCGCACTAGATTCCGAGTTAGATTCCGAGTTATGATGTAGGCGCAGTAGATTCCGAGTTAGATTCTGAGTTATGATGTAGGCGCAGTAGATTCCGAGTTATGATGTAGGCGCAGTAGATTACGAGTTAGATTCCGAGTTATGATGTAGGCGCAGTAGATTCCGAGTTAGATTTCGAGTTATGATGTAGGCGCAGTAGATTCCGAGTTATGATGTAGGCGCAGTAGATTCCGAGTTAGATTCGAATTATGATGTAGGCGCAGTTGATTCCGAGTTAGATTCCGAGTTATGATGTAGGCGCACTAGATTCCGAGTTAGATTCCGAGTTATAATGTAGGCGCAGTAGATTCCGAGTTATGATGTAGGCGCAGTAGATTCCGAGTTAGATTCCGAGTTATGATGTAGGCGCAGTATATTCCGAGTTAGATTCCGAGATATGATGTAGGCGCAGTGGATTCTGAGTTAGATTCCGAGTTATGATGTAGGCGCAGTAGATTCCGAGTTATGATGTAGGCGCAGTAGATTCCGAGTTATGATGTAGGCGCAGTAGATTCCGAGTTATGATGTAGGCACAGTAGATACCGAGTTATGATGTAGGCGCAGTAGATTCCGAGTTATGATGTAGGCGCAGTAGATTCCGAGTTAGATTCCGAGTTATGATGTAGGCGCAGTAGATTCCGAGTTATGATGTAGGCGCAGTAGATTCCGAGTTATGATGTAGGCGCAGTAGATTCCGAGTTAGATTTCGAGTTATGATGTAGGCGCAGTAGATTCCGAGTTATGATGTAGGCGCAGTAGATTCCGAGTTAGATTCCGAGTTATGATGTAGGCGCAGTAGATTCCGAGTTAGATTCCGAGTTATGATGTAGGCGCAGTAGATTCCGAGTTATGAAGTAGGCGCAGTAGATTCCAAGTTATGATGTAGGCGTAGTAGATTCCGAGTTCGATTCCGAGTTATGATGTAGGCGCAGTAGATTCCGAGTTAGATTCCGAGTTATGATGTAGGCGCAGTAGATTCCGAGTTAGAATCCGAGTTATGATGTAGGCGCAGTAGATTCCGAGTTATGATGTAGGCGCAGTAGATTCCGAGTTATGATGTAGGCGCAGTAGATTCCGAGTTATGATGTAGGCGCAGTAGATTCCGAGTTAGATTCCGAGTTATGATGTAGGCGCAGTAGATTCCGAGTTAGATTCCGAGTTATGATGTAGGCGCAGTAGATTCCGAGTTAAATTCCGAGTTATGATGTAGGCGCAGTAGATTCCGAGTTATGATGTAGGCGCAGTAGATTCCGAGTTAGATTCCGAGTTATGATGTAGGCGCAGTAGATTCCGAGTTAGATTTCGAGTTATGATGTAGGCGCAGTAGATTCCGAGTTAGAATCCGAGTTATGATGTAGGCGCAGTAGATTCCGAGTTATGATGTAGGCGCAGTAGATTCCGAGTTATGATGTAGGCGCAGTAGATTCCGAGTTAGATTCCGAGTTATGATGTAGGCGCAGTAGATTCCGAGTTAGATTCCGAGTTATGATGTAGGCGCAGTAGATTCCGAGTTATGATGTAGGCGCAGTAGATTCCGAGTTAGATTTCGAGTTATGATGTAGGCGCAGTAGATTCCGAGTTATGATGTAGGCGCAGTAGATTCCGAGTTAGATTCCGAGTTATGATGTAGGCGCAGTAGATTCCGAGTTAGAATCCGAGTTATGATGTAGGCGCAGTAGATTCCGAGTTAGATTCCGAGTTATGATGTAGGCGCAGTAGATTCCGAGTAAGAATCCGAGTTATGATGTAGGCGCAGTAGATTCCGAGTTATGATGTAGGCGCAGTAGATTCCGAGTTATGATGTAGGCGCAGTAGATTCCGAGTTAGATTCCGAGTTATGATGTAGGCGCAGTGGATTCCGAGTTAGATTCCGAGTTATGATGTAGGCGCAGTAGATTCCGAGTTAGATTCCGAGTTAAGATGTAGGCGCAGTAGATTCCGAGTTATGATGTAGGCGCAGTAGATTCCGAGTTAGATTCCGAGTTATGATGTAGGCGCAGTAGATTCCGAGTTAGATTTCGAGTTATGATGTAGGCGCAGTAGATTCCGAGTTATGATGTAGGCGCAGTAGATTCCGAGTTAGATTCCGAATTATGATGTAGGCGCAGTTGATTCCGAGTTAGATTCCGAGTTATGATGTAGGCGCACTAGATTCCGAGTTAGATTCCGAGTTATGATGTAGGCGCAGTAGATTCCGAGTTATGATGTAGGCGCAGTAGATTCCGAGTTATGATGTAGGCGCAGTAGATTCCGAGTTATGATGTAGGCGCAGTAGATTCAGAGTTATGATGTAGGCGCAGTAGATTCCGAGTTATGATGTAGGCACAGTAGATACCGAGTTATGATGTAGGCGCAGTAGATTGCAAGTTATGATGTAGGCGCAGTAGATTCCGAGTTATGGTGCAGGCGCAGTAGATTCCGAGTTAGATTCCGAGTTATGATGTAGGCGCAGTAGATTCCGAGTTATGATGTAGGCGCAGTAGATTCCGAGTTAGATTCCGAGTTATGATGTAGGCGCAGTAGATTCCGAGTTAGATTCCGAGTTATGATTTAGGCGCAGTAGATTCCGTGTTAGATTCCGAGTTATGATGTAGGCGCAGTAGATTGCGAATTATGATGTAGGCGCAGTAGATTCCGAGTTAGTTTTCGAGTTATGATGTAGGCGCAGTAGATTCCGAGTTATGATGTAGGCGCAGTAGATTCCGAGTAAGATTCCGAATTATGATGTAGGCGCAGTTGATTCCGAGTTAGATTCCGAGTTATGATGTAGGCGCAGTAGATTCCGAGTTAGATTCCGAGTTATGATGTAGGCGCAGTAGATTCCGAGTTAGATTCCAAGTTATGATGTAGGCGCAGTAGATTCCGAGTTATGATGTAAGCGCAGTAGATTCCGAGTTAGATTTCGAGTTATGATGTAGGCGCAGTAGATTCCGAGTTATGATGTAGGCGCAGTAGATTCCGAGTTAGATTCCGAATTATGATGTAGGCGCAGTTGATTCCGAGTTAGATTCCGAGTTATGATGTAGGCGCACTAGATTCCGAGTTAGATTCCGAGTTATAATTTTGGCGCAGTAGATTCCGAGTTATGATGTAGGCGCAGTAGATTCCGAGTTAGATTCCGAGTTATGATGTAGGCGCAGTAGATTCCGAGTTAGATTCCGAGATATGATGTAGGCGCAGTGGATTCTGAGTTAGATTCCGAGTTATGATGTAGGCGCAGTAGATTCCGAGTTATGATGTAGGCGCAGTAGATTCCGAGTTATGATGTAGGCGCAGTAGATTCCGAGTTAGATTCCGAGTTATGATGTAGGCGCAGTAGATTCCGAGTTAGATTCCGAGTTATGATGTAGGCGCAGTAGATTCCGAGTTATGATGTAGGCGCAGTAGATTCCGAGTTAGATTCCGAGTTATGATGTAGGCGCAGTAGATTCCGAGTTATGATGTAGGCGCAGTAGATTTTGAGTTAGATTCCGAGTTATGATGTAGGCGCAGTAGATTCCGAGTTATGATGTAGGCGCAGTAGATTCCGAGTTAGATTCCGAGTTATGATGTAGGCGCAGTAGATTCCGAGTTATGATGTAGGCGCAGTAGATTCCGAGTTAGATTTCGAGTTATGGTGTAGGCGCAGTAGATTCCGAATTATGATGTAGGCGCAGTAGATTCCGAGTTAGATTCCGAGTTATGATGTAGGCGCAGTAGATTCCGAGTTAGATTCAGAGTTATGATGTAGGCGCAGTAGATTCCGAGTTATGATGTAGGCGCAGTAGATTCCAAGTTATGATGTAGGCGCAGTAGATTCCGAGTTATGATGTAGGCGCAGTAGATTCCGAGTTAGATTCCGAGTTATGATGTAGGCGCAGTAGATTCCGAGTTAGTTTCCGAGTTATGATGTAGGCGCAGTAGATTCCGAGTTAGAATCCGAGTTATGATGTAGGCGCAGTAGATTCCGAGTTATGATGTAGGCGCAGTAGATTCCGAGTTATGATGTAGGCGCAGTAGATTCCGAGTTAGATTCCGAATTATGATGTAGGCGCAGTTGATTCCGAGTTAGATTCCGAGTTATGATGTAGGCGCACTAGATTCCGAGTTAGATTCCGAGTTATGATGTAGGCGCAGTAGATTCCGAGTTATGATGTAGGCGCAGTAGATTCCGAGTTAGATTCCGAGTTATGATGTAGGCGCAGTATATTCCGAGTTAGATTCCGAGATATGATGTAGGCGCAGTGGATTCTGAGTTAGATTCCGAGTTATGATGTAGGCGCAGTAGATTCCGAGTTATGATGTAGGCGCAGTAGATTCCGAGTTATGATGTAGGCGCAGTAGATTCAGAGTTATGATGTAGGCGCAGTAGATTCCGAGTTATGATTTAGGCACAGTAGATACCGAGTTATGATGTAGGCGCAGTAGATTGCAAGTTATGATGTAGGCGCAGTAGATTCCGAGTTATGGTGTAGGCGCAGTAGATTCCGAGTTAGATTCCGAGTTATGATGTAGGCGCAGTAGATTCCGAGTTATTATGTAGGCGCAGTAGATTCCGAGTTAGATTCCGAGTTATGATGTAGGCGCAGTAGATTCCGAGTTAGATTCCGAGTTATGATGTAGGCGCAGTAGATTCCGAGTTAGATTCCGAGTTATGATGTAGGCGCAGTAGATTCCGAATTATGATGTAGGCGCAGTAGATTCCGAGTTAGATTTCGAGTTATGATGTAGGCGCAGTAGATTCCGAGTTATGATGTAGGCGCAGTAGATTCCGAGTTAGATTCCGAATTATGATGTAGGCGCAGTTGATTCCGAGTTAGATTCCGAGTTATGATGTAGGCGCAGTAGATTCCGAGTTAGATTCCGAGTTATGATGTAGGCGCAGTAGATTCCGAGTTAGATTCCGAATTATGATGTAGGCGCAGTTGATTCCGAGTTAGATTCCGAGTTATGATGTAGGCGCAGTAGATTCCGAGTTAGATTCCGAGTTATGATGTAGGCGCAGTAGATTCCGAGTTAGATTCCGAGTTATGATGTAGGCGCAGTAGATTCCGAGTTAGATTTCGAGTTATGATGTAGGCGCAGTAGATTCCGAGTTATGATGTAGGCGCAGTAGATTCCGAGTTAGATTCGAATTATGATGTAGGCGCAGTTGATTCCGAGTTAGATTCCGAGTTATGATGTAGGCGCACTAGATTCCGAGTTAGATTCCGAGTTATAATGTAGGCGCAGTAGATTCCGAGTTATGATGTAGGCGCAGTAGATTCCGAGTTAGATTCCGAGTTATGATGTAGGCGCAGTATATTCCGAGTTAGATTCCGAGATATGATGTAGGCGCAGTGGATTCTGAGTTAGATTCCGAGTTATGATGTAGGCGCAGTAGATTCCGAGTTATGATGTAGGCGCAGTAGATTCCGAGTTATGATGTAGGCGCAGTAGATTCCGAGTTATGATGTAGGCACAGTAGATACCGAGTTATGATGTAGGCGCAGTAGATTCCGAGTTATGATGTAGGCGCAGTAGATTCCGAGTTAGATTCCGAGTTATGATGTAGGCGCAGTAGATTCCGAGTTAGATTTCGAGTTATGATGTAGGCGCAGTAGATTCCGAGTTATGATGTAGGCGCAGTAGATTCCGAGTTAGATTCCGAATTATGATGTAGGCGCAGTTGATTCCGAGTTAGATTCCGAGTTATGATGTAGGCGCACTAGATTCCGAGTTAGATTCCGAGTTATGATGTAGGCGCAGTAGATTCCGAGTTATGATGTAGGCGCAGTAGATTCCGAGTTAGATTCCGAGTTATGATGTAGGCGCAGTATATTCCGAGTTAGATTCCGAGATATGATGTAGGCGCAGTGGATTCTGAGTTTGATTCCGAGTTATGATGTAGGCGCAGTAGATTCCGAGTTATGATGTAGGCGCAGTAGATTCCGAGTTATGATGTAGGCGCAGTAGATTCAGAGTTATGATGTAGGCGCAGTAGATTCCGAGTTATGATGTAGGCACAGTAGATACCGAGTTATGATGTAGGCGCTGTAGATTGCAAGTTATGATGTAGGCGCAGTAGATTCCGAGTTATGGTGCAGGCGCAGTAGATTCCGAGTTAGATTCCGAGTTATGATGTAGGCGCAGTAGATTCCGAGTTATGATGTAGGCGCAGTAGATTCCGAGTTAGATTCCGAGTTATGATGTAGGCGCAGTAGATTCCGAGTTAGATTCCGAGTTATGATGTAGGCGCAGTAGATTCCGAGTTAGATTCCGAGTTATGATGTAGGCGCAGTAGATTCCGAATTATGATGTAGGCGCAGTAGATTCCGAGTTAGATTTCGAGTTATGATGTAGGCGCAGTAGATTCCGAGTTATGATGTAGGCGCAGTAGATTCCGAGTAAGATTCCGAATTATGATGTAGGCGCAGTTGATTCCGAGTTAGATTCCGAGTTATGATGTAGGCGCAGTAGATTCCGAGTTAGATTCCGAGTTATGATGTAGGCGCAGTAGATTCCGAGTTAGATTCCAAGTTATGATGTAGGCGCAGTAGATTCCGAGTTATGATGTAAGCGCAGTAGATTCCGAGTTAGATTTCGAGTTATGATGTAGGCGCAGTAGATTCCGAGTTATGATGTAGGCGCAGTAGATTCCGAGTTAGATTCCGAATTATGATGTAGGCGCAGTTGATTCCGAGTTAGATTCCGAGTTATGATGTAGGCGCACTAGATTCCGAGTTAGATTCCGAGTTATAATTTTGGCGCAGTAGATTCCGAGTTATGATGTAGGCGCAGTAGATTCCGAGTTAGATTCCGAGTTATGATGTAGGCGCAGTAGATTCCGAGTTAGATTCCGAGATATGATGTAGGCGCAGTGGATTCTGAGTTAGATTCCGAGTTATGATGTAGGCGCAGTAGATTCCGAGTTATGATGTAGGCGCAGTAGATTCCGAGTTATGATGTAGGCGCAGTAGATTCCGAGTTATGATGTAGGCGCAGTAGATTCCGAGTTAGATTCCGAGTTATGATGTAGGCGCAGTAGATTCCGAGTTAGATTCCGAGTTATGATGTAGGCGCAGTAGATTCCGAGTTATGATGTAGGCGCAGTAGATTCCGAGTTAGATTCCGAGTTATGATGTAGGCGCAGTAGATTCCGAGTTATGATGTAGGCGCAGTAGATTTTGAGTTAGATTCCGAGTTATGATGTAGGCGCAGTAGATTCCGAGTTATGATGTAGGCGCAGTAGATTCCGAGTTAGATTCCGAGTTATGATGTAGGCGCAGTAGATTCCGAGTTATGATGTAGGCGCAGTAGATTCCGAGTTATGATGTAGGCGCAGTAGATTCCGAGTTAGATTTCGAGTTATGGTGTAGGCGCAGTAGATTCCGAGTTATGATGTAGGCGCAGTAGATTCCGAGTTAGATTCCGAGTTATGATGTAGGCGCAGTAGATTCCGAGTTAGATTCAGAGTTATGATGTAGGCGCAGTAGATTCCGAGTTATGATGTAGGCGCAGTAGATTCCAAGTTATGATGTAGGCGCAGTAGATTCCGAGTTATGATGTAGGCGCAGTAGATTCCGAGTTAGATTCCGAGTTATGATGTAGGCGCAGTAGATTCCGAGTTAGTTTCCGAGTTATGATGTAGGCGCAGTAGATTCCGAGTTAGAATCCGAGTTATGATGTAGGCGCAGTAGATTCCGAGTTATGATGTAGGCGCAGTAGATTCCGAGTTATGATGTAGGCGCAGTAGATTCCGAGTTAGATTCCGAATTATGATGTAGGCGCAGTTGATTCCGAGTTAGATTCCGAGTTATGATGTAGGCGCACTAGATTCCGAGTTAGATTCCGAGTTATGATGTAGGCGCAGTAGATTCCGAGTTATGATGTAGGCGCAGTAGATTCCGAGTTAGATTCCGAGTTATGATGTAGGCGCAGTATATTCCGAGTTAGATTCCGAGATATGATGTAGGCGCAGTGGATTCTGAGTTAGATTCCGAGTTATGATGTAGGCGCAGTAGATTCCGAGTTATGATGTAGGCGCAGTAGATTCCGAGTTATGATGTAGGCGCAGTAGATTCAGAGTTATGATGTAGGCGCAGTAGATTCCGAGTTATGATTTAGGCACAGTAGATACCGAGTTATGATGTAGGTGCAGTAGATTGCAAGTTATGGTGTAGGCGCAGTAGATTCCGAGTTAGATTCCGAGTTATGATGTAGGCGCAGTAGATTCCGAGTTATGATGTAGGCGCAGTAGATTCCGAGTTAGATTCCGAGTTATGATGTAGGCGCAGTAGATTCCGAGTTAGATTCTGAGTTATGATGTAGGCGCAGTAGATTCCGAGTTATGATGTAGGCGCAGTAGATTCCGAGTTAGATTCCGAGTTATGATGTAGGCGCAGTAGATTCCGAGTTAGATTTCGAGTTATGATGTAGGCGCAGTAGATTCCGAGTTATGATGTAGGCGCAGTAGATTCCGAGTTAGATTCGAATTATGATGTAGGCGCAGTTGATTCCGAGTTAGATTCCGAGTTATGATGTAGGCGCACTAGATTCCGAGTTAGATTCCGAGTTATAATGTAGGCGCAGTAGATTCCGAGTTATGATGTAGGCGCAGTAGATTCCGAGTTAGATTCCGAGTTATGATGTAGGCGCAGTATATTCCGAGTTAGATTCCGAGATATGATGTAGGCGCAGTAGATTCCGAGTTATGATGTAGGCGCAGTAGATTCCGAGTTATGATGTAGGCGCAGTAGATTCAGAGTTATGATGTAGGCGCAGTAGATTCCGAGTTATGATTTAGGCACAGTAGATACCGAGTTATGATGTAGGTGCAGTAGATTGCAAGTTATGATGTAGGCGCAGTAGATTCCGAGTTATGGTGTAGGCGCAGTAGATTCCGAGTTAGATTCCGAGTTATGATGTAGGCGCAGTAGATTCCGAGTTATGATGTAGGCGCAGTAGATTCCGAGTTAGATTCCGAGTTATGATGTAGGCGCAGTAGATTCCGAGTTAGATTCTGAGTTATGATGTAGGCGCAGTAGATTCCGAGTTATGATGTAGGCGCAGTAGATTCCGAGTTAGATTCCGAGTTATGATGTAGGCGCAGTAGATTCCGAGTTAGATTTCGAGTTATGATGTAGGCGCAGTAGATTCCGAGTTATGATGTAGGCGCAGTAGATTCCGAGTTAGATTCGAATTATGATGTAGGCGCAGTTGATTCCGAGTTAGATTCCGAGTTATGATGTAGGCGCACTAGATTCCGAGTTAGATTCCGAGTTATAATGTAGGCGCAGTAGATTCCGAGTTATGATGTAGGCGCAGTAGATTCCGAGTTAGATTCCGAGTTATGATGTAGGCGCAGTATATTCCGAGTTAGATTCCGAGATATGATGTAGGCGCAGTGGATTCTGAGTTAGATTCCGAGTTATGATGTAGGCGCAGTAGATTCCGAGTTATGATGTAGGCGCAGTAGATTCCGAGTTATGATGTAGGCACAGTAGATACCGAGTTATGATGTAGGCGCAGTAGATTCCGAGTTATGATGTAGGCGCAGTAGATTCCGAGTTAGATTCCGAGTTATGATGTAGGCGCAGTAGATTCCGAGTTATGATGTAGGCGCAGTAGATTCCGAGTTAGATTTCGAGTTATGATGTAGGCGCAGTAGATTCCGAGTTATGATGTAGGCGCAGTAGATTCCGAGTTAGATTCCGAGTTATGATGTAGGCGCAGTAGATTCCGAGTTAGATTCCGAGTTATGATGTAGGCGCAGTAGATTCCGAGTTATGAAGTAGGCGCAGTAGATTCCAAGTTATGATGTAGGCGCAGTAGATTCCGAGTTCGATTCCGAGTTATGATGTAGGCGCAGTAGATTCCGAGTTAGATTCCGAGTTATGATGTAGGCGCAGTAGATTCCGAGTTAGAATCCGAGTTATGATGTAGGCGCAGTAGATTCCGAGTTATGATGTAGGCGCAGTAGATTCCGAGTTATGATGTAGGCGCAGTAGATTCCGAGATATGATGTAGGCGCAGTAGATTCCGAGTTAGATTCCGAGTTATGATGTAGGCGCAGTAGATTCCGAGTTAGATTCCGAGTTATGATGTAGGCGCAGTAGATTCCGAGTTAGATTCCGAGTTATGATGTAGGCGCAGTAGATTCCGAGTTATGATGTAGGCGCAGTAGATTCCGAGTTAGATTCCGAGTTATGATGTAGGCGCAGTAGATTCCGAGTTAGATTTCGAGTTATGATGTAGGCGCAGTAGATTCCGAGTTAGAATCCGAGTTATGATGTAGGCGCAGTAGATTCCGAGTTATGATGTAGGCGCAGTAGATTCCGAGTTATGATGTAGGCGCAGTAGATTCCGAGTTAGATTCCGAGTTATGATGTAGGCGCAGTAGATTCCGAGTTAGATTCCGAGTTATGATGTAGGCGCAGTAGATTCCGAGTTAGATTCCGAGTTATGATGTAGGCGCAGTAGATTCCGAGTTATGATGTAGGCGCAGTAGATTCCGAGTTAGATTCCGAGTTATGATGTAGGCGCAGTAGATTCCGAGTTAGATTCCGAGTTATGATGTAGGCGCAGTAGATTCCGAGTTATGAAGTAGGCGCAGTAGATTCCAAGTTATGATGTAGGCGCAGTAGATTCCGAGTTCGATTCCGAGTTATGATGTAGGCGCAGTAGATTCCGAGTTAGATTCCGAGTTATGATGTAGGCGCAGTAGATTCCGAGTTAGATTCCGAGTTATGATGTAGGCGCAGTAGATTCCGAGTTAGATTCCGAGTTATGATGTAGGCGCAGTAGATTCCGAGTTAGATTTCGAGTTATGATGTAGGCGCAGTAGATTCCGAGTTAGAATCCGAGTTATGATGTAGGCGCAGTAGATTCCGAGTTATGATGTAGGCGCAGTAGATTCCGAGTTATGATGTAGGCGCAGTAGATTCCGAGTTAGATTCCGAGTTATGATGTAGGCGCAATAGATTCCGAGTTAGATTCCGAGTTATGATGTAGGCGCAGTAGATTCCGAGTTAGATTCCGAGTTATGATGTAGGCGCAGTAAATTCCGAGTTATGATGTAGGCGCAGTAGATTCCGAGTTAGATTCCGAGTTATGATGTAGGCGCAGTAGATTCCGAGTTAGATTTCGAGTTATGATGTAGGCGCAGTAGATTCCGAGTTATGATGTAGGCGCAGTAGATTCCGAGTTATGATGTAGGCGCAGTAGATTCCGAGTTAGATTCCGAGTTATGATGTAGGCGCAATAGATTCCGAGTTAGATTCCGAGTTATGATGTAGGCGCAGTAGATTCCGAGTTATGATGTAGGCGCAGTAGATTCCGAGTTATGATGTACGCGCAGTAGATTCCGAGTTAGATTCCGAGTTATGATGTAGGCGCAGTAGATTCCGAGTTATGATGTAGGCGCAGTAGATTCCGAGTTAGAATCCGAGTTATGATGTAGGCGCAGTAGATTCCGAGTTATGATGTAGGCGCAGTAGATTCCGAGTTAGATTCCGAGTTATGATGTAGGCGCAGTAGATTCCGAGTTATGATGTAGGCGCAGTAGATTCCGAGTTAGATTTCGAGTTATGATGTAGGCGCAGTAGATTCCGAGTTATGATGTAGGCGCAGTAGATTCCGAGTTAGATTCCGAGTTATGATGTAGGCGCAGTAGATTCCGAGTTAGATTCCGAGTTATGATGTAGGCGCAGTAGATTCCGAGTTATGATGTAGGTGCAGTAGATTGCGAGTTAAGATGTAGGCGCAGTAGATTCCGAGTTATGATGTAGGCGCAGTAGATTCCGAGTTAGATTCCGAGTTATGATGTAGGCGCAGTAGATTCCGAGTTAGATTCCGAGTTATGATGTAGGCGCAGTAGATTCCGAGTTAGAATCCGAGTTATGATGTAGGCGCAGTAGATTCCGAGTTATGATGTAGGCGCAGTAGATTCCGAGTTATGATGTAGGCGCAGTAGATTCCGAGTTAGATTCCGAGTTATGATGTAGGCGCAGTAGATTCCGAGTTATGATGTAGGCGCAGTAGATTCCGAGTTAGATTCCGAGTTATGATGTAGGCGCAGTAGATTCCGAGTTATGATGTAGGCGCAGTAGATTCCGAGTTAGATTCCGAGTTATGATGTAGGCGCAGTAGATTCCGAGTTATGATGTAGGCGCAATAGATTCCGAGTTACGATGTAGGCGCAGTAGATTCCGAGTTAGATTCCGAGTTATGATGTAGGCGCAGTAGATTCCGAGTTAGATTCCGAGTTATGAGGTAGGCGCAGTAGATTCCGAGTTATGATGTAGGCGCAGTAGATTCCAAGTTATGATGTAGGCGCAGTAGATTCCGAGTTATTATGTAGGCGCAGTAGATTCCGAGTTAGATTCCGAGTTATGATGTAGGCGCAGTAGATTCCGAGTTATGATGTAGGCGCAGTAGATTCCGAGTTAGATTCCGAGTTATGATGTAGGCGCAGTAGATTCCGAGTTATGATGTAGGCGCAGTAGATTCCGAGTTAGATTCCGAGTTATGATGTAGGCGCAGTAGATTCCGAGTTATGATGTAGGCGCAGTAGATTCCGAGTTAGATTTCGAGTTATGATGTAGGCGCAGTAGATTCCGAGTTATGATGTAGGCGCAGTAGATTCCGAGTTAGATTCCGAGTTATGATGTAGGCGCAGTAGATTCCGAGTTAGATTCCGAGTTATGATGTAGGCGCAGTAGATTCCGAGTTATGATGTAGGTGCAGTAGATTCCAAGTTATGATGTAGGCGCAGTAGATTCCGAGTTATGATGTAGGCGCAGTAGATTCCGAGTTAGATTCCGAGTTATGATGTAGGCGCAGTAGATTCCGAGTTAGATTCCGAGTTATGATGTAGGCGCAGTAGATTCCGAGTTAGAATCCGAGTTATGATGTAGGCGCAGTAGATTCCGAGTTATGATGTAGGCGCAGTAGATTCCGAGTTATGATGTAGGCGCAGTAGATTCCGAGTTATGATGTAGGCGCAGTAGATTCCGAGTTAGATTCCGAGTTATGATGTAGGCGCAGTAGATTCCGAGTTAGATTCCGAGTTATGATGTAGGCGCAGTAGATTCCGAGTTAGATTCCGAGTTATGATGTAGGCGCAGTAGATTCCGAGTTATGATGTAGGCGCAGTAGATTCCGAGTTAGATTCCGAGTTATGATGTAGGCGCAGTAGATTCCGAGTTAGATTTCGAGTTATGATGTAGGCGCAGTAGATTCCGAGTTATGATGTAGGCGCAGTAGATTCCAAGTTAGATTCCGAATTATGATGTAGGCGCAGTTGATTCCGAGTTAGATTCCGAGTTATGATGTAGGCGCAGTAGATTCTGAGTTAGATTCCGAGTTATGATGTAGGCGCAGTAGATTCCGAGTTATGATGTAGGCGCAGTAGATTCCGAGTTAGATTCCGAGTTATGATGTAGGCGCAGTATATTCCGAGTTAGATTCCGAGTTATGATGTAGGCGCAGTGGATTCTGAGTTAGATTCCGAGATATGATGTAGGCGCAGTAGATTCCGAGTTATGATGTAGGCGCAGTAGATTCCGAGTTATGATGTAGGCGCAGTAGATTCCGAGTTATGATGTAGGCGCAGTAGATTCCGAGTTATGATGTAGGCACAGTAGATACCGAGTTATGATGTAGGCGCAGTAGATTCCGAGTTAGATTCCGAGTTATGATGTAGGCGCAGTAGATTCCGAGTTAGATTCCGAGTTATGATGTAGGCGCAGTAGATTCCGAGTTATGATGTAGGCGCAGTAGATTCCGAGTTAGATTCCGAGTTATGATGTAGGCGCAGTAGATTCCGAGTTAGATTTCGAGTTATGATGTAGGCGCAGTAGATTCCGAGTTATGATGTAGGCGCAGTAGATTCCAAGTTAGATTCCGAATTATGATGTAGGCGCAGTTGATTCCGAGTTAGATTCCGAGTTATGATGTAGGCGCAGTAGATTCTGAGTTAGATTCCGAGTTATGATGTAGGCGCAGTAGATTCCGAGTTATGATGTAGGCGCAGTAGATTCCGAGTTAGATTCCGAGTTATGATGTAGGCACAGTAGATTCCGAGTCAGATTCCGAGTTATGATGTAGGCACAGTAGATTCCGAGTTATGATGTAGGCGCAGTAGATTCCAAGTTATGATGTAGGCGCAGTAGATTCCGAGTTAGATTCCGAGTTCTGATGTAGGCGCAGTAGATTCCGAGTTAGATTCCGAGTTATGATGTAGGCACAGTAGATTCCCAGTTATGATGTAGGCGCAGTAGATTCCGAGTTATGATGTAGGCGCAGTAGATTCCGAGTTAGATTCCGAGTTATGATGTAGGCGCAGTAGATTCCGAGTTATGATGTAGGCGCAGTAGATTCCGAGTTATGATGTAGGCGCAGTAGATTCCGAGTTATGATGTAGGCACAGTAGATACCGAGTTATGATGTAGGCGCAGTAGATTCCGAGTTAGATTCCGAGTTATGATGTAGGCGCAGTAGATTCCGAGTTAGATTCCGAGTTATGATGTAGGCGCAGTAGATTCCGAGTTATGATGTAGGCGCAGTAGATTCCGAGTTAGATTCCGAGTTATGATGTAGGCGCAGTAGATTCCGAGTTAGATTTCGAGTTATGATGTAGGCGCAGTAGATTCCGAGTTATGATGTAGGCGCAGTAGATTCCAAGTTAGATTCCGAATTATGATGTAGGCGCAGTTGATTCCGAGTTAGATTCCGAGTTATGATGTAGGCGCAGTAGATTCTGAGTTAGATTCCGAGTTATGATGTAGGCGCAGTAGATTCCGAGTTATGATGTAGGCGCAGTAGATTCCGAGTTAGATTCCGAGTTATGATGTAGGCGCAGTAGATTCCGAGTCAGATTCCGAGTTATGATGTAGGCACAGTAGATTCCGAGTTATGATGTAGGCGCAGTAGATTCCAAGTTATGATGTAGGCGCAGTAGATTCCGAGTTAGATTCCGAGTTCTGATGTAGGCGCAGTAGATTCCGAGTTAGATTCCGAGTTATGATGTAGGCACAGTAGATTCCCAGTTATGATGTAGGCGCAGTAGATTCCGAGTTATGATGTAGGCGCAGTAGATTCCGAGTTATGATGTAGGCGCAGTAGATTCCGAGTTAGATTCCGAGTTATGATGTAGGCGCAGTAGATTCCGAGTCAGATTCCGAGTTATGATGTAGGCACAGTAGATTCCGAGTTATGATGTAGGCGCAGTAGATTCCAAGTTATGATGTAGGCGCAGTAGATTCCGAGTTAGATTCCGAGTTCTGATGTAGGCGCAGTAGATTCCGAGTTAGATTCCGAGTTATGATGTAGGCGCAGTAGATTCCGAGTTATGATGTAGGCGCAGTAGATTCCGAGTTATGATGTAGGCACAGTAGATACCGAGTTATGATGTAGGCGCAGTAGATTGCAAGTTATGATGTAGGCGCAGTAGATTCCGAGTTATGGTGTAGGCGCAGTAGATTCCGAGTTAGATTCCGAGTTATGATGTAGGCGCAGTAGATTCCGAGTTATTATGTAGGCGCAGTAGATTACGAGTTAGATTCTGAGTTATGATGTAGGCGCAGTAGATTCCGAGTTAGATTCCGAGTTATGATGTAGGCGCAGTAGATTCCGAGTTAGATTCCGAGTTATGATGTAGGCGCAGTAGATTCCGAATTATGATTTAGGCGCAGTAGATTCCGAGTAAGATTTCGAGTTATGATGTAGGCGCAGTAGATTCCGAGTTATGATGTAGGCGCAGTAGATTCCGAGTTATGATGTAGGCGCAGTAGATTCCGAGTTAGATTCCGAGTTATGATGTAGGCGCAGTAGATTCCGAGTTAGATTCCGAGTTATGATGTAGGCGCAGTAGATTCCGAGTTAGATTCCGAGTTATGATGTAGGCGCAGTAGATTCCGAGTTATGATGTAGGCGCAGTAGATTCCGAGGTAGATTCCGAGTTATGATGTAGGCGCAGTAGATTCCGAGTTAGATTTCGAGTTATGATGTAGGCGCAGTAGATTCCGAGTTATGATGTAGGCGCAGTAGATTCCGAGTTAGATTCCGAATTATGATGTAGGCGCAGTTGATTCCGAGTTAGATTCCGAGTTATGATGTAGGCGCACTAGATTCCGAGTTAGATTCCGAGTTATGATGTAGGCGCAGTAGATTCCGAGTTATGATGTAGGCGCAGTAGATTCCGAGTTAGATTCCGAGTTATGATGTAGGCGCAGTATATTCCGAGTTAGATTCCGAGATATGATGTAGGCGCAGTGGATTCTGAGTTAGATTCTGAGTTATGATGTAGGCGCAGTAGATTCCGAGTTATGATGTAGGCGCAGTAGATTCCGAGTTATGATGTAGGCGCAGTAGATTCAGAGTTATGATGTAGGCGCAGTAGATTCCGAGTTATGATGTAGGCACAGTAGATACCGAGTTATGATGTTGGCGCAGTAGATTACAAGTTATGATGTAGGCGCAGTAGATTCCGAGTTATGTTGTAGGCGCAGTAGATTCCGAGTTAGATTCCGAGTTATGATGTAGGCGCAGTAGATTCCGAGTTATTATGTAGTCGCAGTAGATTCCGAGTTAGATTTCGAGTTATGATGTAGGCGCAGTAGATTCCGAGTTATGATGTAGGCGCAGTAGATTCCGAGTTAGATTCCGAATTATGATGTAGGCGCAGTTGATTCCGAGTTAGATTCCGAGTTATGATGTAGGCGCACTAGATTCCGAGTTAGATTCCGAGTTATGATGTAGGCGCAGTAGATTCCGAGTTATGATGTAGGCGCAGTAGATTCCGAGTTAGATTCCGAGTTATGATGTAGGCGCAGTATATTCCGAGTTAGATTCCGAGATATGATGTAGGCGCAGTGGATTCTGAGTTAGATTCCGAGTTATGATGTAGGCGCAGTAGATTCCGAGTTATGATGTAGGCGCAGTAGATTCCGAGTTATGATGTAGGCGCAGTAGATTCAGAGTTATGATGTAGGCGCAGTAGATTCCGAGTTATGATGTAGGCACAGTAGATACCGAGTTATGATGTAGGCGCAGTAGATTGCAAGTTATGATGTAGGCGCAGTAGATTCCGAGTTATGGTGTAGGCGCAGTAGATTCCGAGTTAGATTCCGAGTTATGATGTAGGCGCAGTAGATTCCGAGTTATTATGTAGGCGCAGTAGATTCCGAGTAAGATTCCGAGTTATGATGTAGGCGCAGTAGATTCCGAGTTAGATTCCGAGTTATGATGTAGGCGCAGTAGATTCCGAGTTCGATTCCGAGTTATGATGTAGGCGCAGTAGATTCCGAATTATGATGTAGGCGCAGTAGATTTTGAGTTAGATTTCGAGTTATGATGTAGGCGCAGTAGATTCCGAGTTATGATGTAGGCGCAGTAGATTCCGAGTTATGATGTAGGCGCAGTAGATTCCGAGTTATGATGTAGGCACAGTAGATACCGAGTTATGATGTAGGCGCAGTAGATTGCGAGTTATGATGTAGGCGCAGTAGATTCCGAGTTATGATGTAGGCGCAGTAGATTCCGAGTTAGATTCCGAGTTATGATGTAGGCGCAGTAGATTCCGAGTTATGATGTAGGCGCAGTAGATTCCGAGTTAGATTCCGAGTTATGATGTAGGCGCAGTAGATTCCGAGTTAGATTCCGAGTTATGATGTAGGCGCAGTAGATTCCGAGTTATGATGTAGGCGCAGTAGATTCCGAGTTAGATTTCGAGTTATGATGTAGGCGCAGTAGATTCTGAGTTATGATGTAGGCGCAGTAGATTCCGAGTTAGATTCCGAGTTATGATGTAGGCGCAGTAGATTCCGAGTTATATTCCGAGTTATGATGTAGGCGCAGTAGATTCCGAGTTATGATGTAGGCGCAGTAGATTCCGAGTTATGATGTAGGCGCAGTAGATTCCGAGTTAGATTCCGAGTTATGATGTAGGCGCAGTAGATTCCGAGTTAGATTCTGAGTTATGATGTAGGCGCAGTAGATTCCGAGTTAGATTCCGAGTTATGATGCAGGCGCAGTAGATTCCGAGTTATGATGTAGGCGCAGTAGATTCAGAGTTAGATTCCGAGTTATGATGTAGGCGCAGTAGATTCCGAGTTAGATTCCGAGTTATGATGTAGGCGCAGTAGATTCCGAGTTATGATGTAGGCGCAGTAGATTCCGAGTTACGATGTAGGCGCAGTAGATTCCGAGGTAGATTCCGAGTTATGATGTAGGCGCACTGGATTCCGAGTTATGATGTAGGCGCAGTAGATTCCGAGTTATGATGTAGGCGCAGTAGATTCTGAGTTAGATTCCGAGTTATGATGTAGGCGCAGTAGATTCCGAGTTATGATGTAGGCGCAGTAGATTCCAAGTTATGATGTAGGCGCAGTAGATTCCGAGTTATGATGTAGGCGCAGTAGATTCCGAGTTAGATTCCGAGTTATGATGTAGGCGCAGTAGATTCCGAGTTAGATTCCGAGTTATGATGTAGGCACAGTAGATTCCGAGTTATGATGTAGGCGCAATAGATTCCGAGTTATGATGTAGGCGCAGTAGATTCTGAGTTATGATGTAGGCGCAGTAGATTCCGAGTTATGATGTAGGCGCAGTAGATTCCGAGTTAGATTCCGAGTTATGATGTAGGCGCAGTAGATTCCGAGTTAGATTCCGAGTTATGATGTAGGCGCAGCAGATTCCGAGTTATGATGTAGGCGCAGTAGATTCCGAGTTAGATTCCGAGTTATGATGTAGGCTCAGAAGATTCCGAGTTAGATTCCGAGTTATGATGTAGGCGCAGTAGATTCTGAGTTAGATTCCGAGTTATGATGTAGGCGCAGTAGATTCCGAGTTATGATGTAGGCGCAGTAGATTCAGAGTTATGATGTAGGCGCAGTAGATTCCGAGTTATGATGTAGGCGCAGAAGATTCCGAGTTATGATGTAGGCGCAGTAGATTCCGAGTTAGATTCCGAGTTATGATGTAGGCACAGTAGATTCCGAGTTATGATGTAGGCGCAATAGATTCCGAGTTATGATGTAGGCGCAGTAGATTCCGAGTTAGATTCCGAGTTATGATGTAGGCGCAGTAGATTCCGAGTTATGATGTAGGCGATATAGATTCCGAGTTAGATTTCGAGTTATGATGTAGGCGCAGTAGATTCCGAGTTAGATTCCGAGTTATGATGTAGGCGCAGTAGATTCCGAGTTAGATTCCGAGTTATGATGTAGGCGCAGTAGATTCCGAGTTATGATTTAGGCGCAGTAGATTGCGAGTTATGATGTAGGCGCAGTAGATTCCGAGTAATGATGTAGGCGCTGTAGATTCCGAGTTATGATGTAGGCGCAGAAGATTCCGAGTTAGATTCCGAGTTATGATGTAGGCGCAGTAGATTCCGAGTTAGATTCCGAATTATGATGTAGGCGCAGTTGATTCCGAGTTAGATTCCGAGTTATGATGTAGGCGCACTAGATTCCGAGTTAGATTCCGAGTTATGATGTAGGCGCAGTAGATTCCGAGTTATGATGTAGGCGCAGTAGATTCCAAGTTAGATTCCGAGTTATGATGTAGGCGCAGTATATTCCGAGTTAGATTCCGAGATATGATGTAGGCGCAGTGGATTCTGAGTTAGATTCTGAGTTATGATGTAGGCGCAGTAGATTCCGAGTTATGATGTAGGCGCAGTAGATTCCGAGTTATGATGTAGGCGCAGTAGATTCAGAGTTATGATGTAGGCGCAGTAGATTCCGAGTTATGATGTAGGCACAGTAGATACCGAGTTATGATGTTGGCGCAGTAGATTACAAGTTATGATGTAGGCGCAGTAGATTCCGAGTTATGTTGTAGGCGCAGTAGATTCCGAGTTAGATTCCGAGTTATGATGTAGGCGCAGTAGATTCCGAGTTATTATGTAGGCGCAGTAGATTCCGAGTTAGATTCCGAGTTATGATGTAGGCGCAGTAGATTCCGAGTTATTATGTAGGCGCAGTAGATTCCGAGTTAGATTTCGAGTTATGATGTAGGCGCAGTAGATTCCGAGTTATGATGTAGGCGCAGTAGATTCCGAGTTAGATTCCGAATTATGATGTAGGCGCAGTTGATTCCGAGTTAGATTCCGAGTTATGATGTAGGCGCACTTGATTCCGAGTTAGATTCCGAGTTATGATGTAGGCGCAGTAGATTCCGAGTTATGATGTAGGCGCAGTAGATTCCGAGTTAGATTCCGAGTTATGATGTAGGCGCAGTATATTCCGAGTTAGATTCCGAGATATGATGTAGGCGCAGTGGATTCTGAGTTAGATTCCGAGTTATGATGTAGGCGCAGTAGATTCCGAGTTATGATGTAGGCGCAGTAGATTCCGAGTTATGATGTAGGCGCAGTAGATTCAGAGTTATGATGTAGGCGCAGTAGATTCCGAGTTATGATGTAGGCACAGTAGATACCGAGTTATGATGTAGGCGCAGTAGATTGCAAGTTATGATGTAGGCGCAGTAGATTCCGAGTTATGGTGTAGGCGCAGTAGATTCCGAGTTAGATTCCGAGTTATGATGTAGGCGCAGTAGATTCCGAGTTATTATGTAGGCGCAGTAGATTCCGAGTTAGATTCCGAGTTATGATGTAGGCGCAGTAGATTCCGAGTTAGATTCCGAGTTATGATGTAGGCGCAGTAGATTCCGAGTTAGATTCCGAGTTATGATGTAGGCGCAGTAGATTCCGAATTATGATGTAGGCGCAGTAGATTTTGAGTTAGATTTCGAGTTATGATGTAGGCGCAGTAGATTCCGAGTTATGATGTAGGCGCAGTAGATTCCGAGTTATGATGTAGGCACAGTAGATACCGAGTTATGATGTAGGCGCAGTAGATTGCGAGTTATGATGTAGGCGCAGTAGATTCCGAGTTATGATGTAGGCGCAGTAGATTCCGAGTTAGATTCCGAGTTATGATGTAGGCGCAGTAGATTCCGAGTTATGATGTAGGTGCAGTAGATTCCGAGTTAGATTCCGAGTTATGATGTAGGCGCAGTAGATTCCGAGTTAGATTCCGAGTTATGATGTAGGCGCAGTAGATTCCGAATTATGATGTAGGCGCAGTAGATTCCGAGTTAGATTTCGAGTTATGATGTAGGCGCAGTAGATTCTGAGTTATGATGTAGGCGCAGTAGATTCCGAGTTAGATTCCGAGTTATGATGTAGGCGCAGTAGATTCCGAGTTAGATTCCGAGTTATGATGTAGGCGCAGTAGATTCCGAGTTATGATGTAGGCGCAGTAGATTCCGAGTTATGATGTAGGCGCAGTAGATTCCGAGTTAGATTCCGAGTTATGATGTAGGCGCAGTAGATTCCGAGTTAGATTCCGAGTTATGATGTAGGCGCAGTAGATTCCGAGTTAGATTTCGAGTTATGATGTAGGCGCAGTAGATTCCGAGTTATGATGTAGGCGCAGTAGATTCAGAGTTAGATTCCGAGTTATGATGTAGGCGCAGTAGATTCCGAGTTAGATTCCGAGTTATGATGTAGGCGCAGTAGATTCCGAGTTATGATGTAGGCGCAGTAAATTCCGAGTTACGATGTAGGCGCAGTAGATTCCGAGGTAGATTCCGAGTTATGATGTAGGCGCACTAGATTCCGAGTTATGATGTAGGCGCAGTAGATTCCGAGTTATGATGTAGGCGCAGTAGATTCTGAGTTAGATTCCGAGTTATGATGTAGGCGCAGTAGATTCCGAGTTATGATGTAGGCGCAGTAGATTCCAAGTTATGATGTAGGCGCAGTAGATTCCGAGTTATGATGTAGGCGCAGTAGATTCCGAGTTAGATTCCGAGTAATGATGTAGGCGGAGTAGATTCCGAGTTAGATTCCGAGTTATGATGTAGGCACAGTAGATTCCGAGTTATGATGTAGGCGCAATAGATTCCGAGTTATGATGTAGGCGCAGTAGATTCCGAGTTATGATGTAGGCGCAGTAGATTCCGAGTTATGATGTAGGCGCAGTAGATTCCGAGTTAGATTCCGAGTTATGATGTAGGCGCAGTAGATTCCGAGTTAGATTCCGAGTTATGATGTAGGCGCAGTAGATTCCGAGTTAGATTCCGAGTTATGATGTAGGCGCAGTAGATTCCGAGTTATGATGTAGGCGCAGTAGATTCCGAGTTAGATTCCGAGTTATGATGTAGGCTCAGTAGATTCCGAGTTAGATTCCGAGTTATGATGTAGGCGCAGTAGATTCTGAGTTAGATTCCGAGTTATGATGTAGGCGCAGTAGATTCCGAGTTATGATGTAGGCGCAGTAGATTCAGAGTTATGATGTAGGCGCAGTAGATTCTGAGTTATGATGTAGGCGCAGAAGATTCCGAGTTAGATTCCGAGTTATGATGTAGGCGCAGTAGATTCCGAGTTATGATGTAGGCGCAGTAGATTCCGAGTTAGATTCCGAGTTATGATGTAGGCACAGTAGATTCCGAGTTATGATGTAGGTGCAGTAGATTCCGAGTTATGATGTAGGCGCAGAAGATTCCGAGGTAGATTCCTAGTTATGATGTAGGCGCAGTAGATTCCGAGTTATGATGTAGGCGCAGTAGATTCCGAGTTATGATGTAGGCGCAGTAGATTCCGAGTTATGATGTAGGCGCAGTAGATTCCGAGTTAGATTCCGAGTTATGATGTAGGCGCAGTAGATTCCGAGTTATGATGTAGGCGCAGTAGATTCCGAGTTAGATTCTGAGTTATGATGTAGGCACAGTAGATTCCGAGTTATGATGTAGGCGCAATAGATTCCGAGTTATGATGTAGGCGCAGTAGATTCCGAGTTAGATTCCGAGTTATGATGTAGGCGCAGTAGATTCCGAGTTATGATGTAGGCGCAGTAGATTCGGAGTAAGATTCCGAGTTATGATGTAGGCGCAGTAGATTCCGAGTTAGATTCCGAGTTATGATGTAGGCGCAGTAGATTCCGAGTTAGATTCCGAGTTATGATGTAGGCGCAGTAGATTCCGAGTTATGATGTAGGCGCAGTAGATTCCGAGTTAGATTCCGAGTTATGATGTAGGCGCAGTAGATTCCGAGTTAGTTTCCGAGTTATGATGTAGGCGCAGTAAATTCCGAGTTATGATGTAGGCGCAGTAGATTGCAAGTTATGATGTAGGCGCAGTAGATTCCGAGTTATGATGTAGGCGCAGTAGATTCCGAGTTATGATGTAGGCGCAGTAGATTCTGAGTTATGATGTAGGCGCAGTAGATTCCGAGTTAGATTCCGAGTTATGATGTAGGCGCAGTAGATTCCGAGTTAGATTCCGAGTTATGATGTAGGCGCACTAGATTCCGAGTTTGATTCCGAGTTATGATGTAGGCGCAGCAGATTCCGAGTTATGATGTAGGCGCAGTAGATTCCGAGTTAGATTCCGAGTTATGATGTAGGCTCAGTAGATTCCGAGTTAGATTCTGAGTTATGATGTAGGCGCAGTAGATTCTGAGTTAGATTCCGAGTTATGATGTAGGCGCAGTAGATTCCGAGTTATGATGTAGGCGCAGTAGATTCAGAGTTATGATGTAGGCGCAGTAGATTCCGAGTTATGATGTAGGCGCAGAAGATTCCGAGTTATGATGTAGGCGCAGTAGATTCCGAGTTATGATGTAGGCGCAGTAGATTCCGAGTTATGATGTAGGCGCAGTAGATTCCGAGTTATGATGTAGGCGCAGTAAATTCCGAGTTAGATTCCGAGTTATGATGTAGGCGCACTAGATTCCGAGTTAGATTCCGAGTTATGATGTAGGCGCAGCAGATTCCGAGTTATGTTGTAGGCGCAGTAGATTCCGAGTTAGATTCCGAGTTATGATGTAGGCTCAGTAGATTCCGAGTTAGATTCCGAGTTATGATGTAGGCGCAGTAGATTCTGAGTTAGATTCGAGTTATGATGTAGGCGCAGTAGATTCCGAGTTATGATGTAGGCGCAGTAGATTCAGAGTTATGATGTAGGCGCAGTAGATTCCGAGTTATGATGTAGGCGCAGAAGATTCCGAGTTATGATGTAGGCGCAGTAGATTCCGAGTTATGATGTAGGCGCAGTAGATTCCGAGTTAGATTCCGAGTTATGATGTAGGCGCAGTAGATTCCGAGTTATGATGTAGGCGCAGTAGATTCCGAGTTAGATTCCGAGTTATGATGTAGGCGCAGTAGATTCCGAGTTAGATTCCGAGTTATGATGTAGGCGCAGTAGATTCTGAGTTAGATTCCGAGTTATGATGTAGGCGCAGTAGATTCCGAGTTGTGATGTAGGCGCAGTAGATACCGAGTTATGATGTAGGCGCAGTAGATTCCGAGTTATGATGTAGGCGCAGTAGATTCGGAGTAAGATTCCGAGTTATGATGTAGGCGCAGTAGATTCCGAGTTAGATTCCGAGTTATGATGTAGGCGCAGTAGATTCTGAGTTAGATTCCGAGTTATGATGTAGGCGCAGTAGATTCCAAGTTATGATGTAGGCGCAGTAGATTCCGAGTTATGATGTAGGCGCAGTAGATTCCGAGTTAGATTCCGAGTTATGATGTAGGCGCAGTAGATTCCTAGTTAGATTCCGAGTTATGATGTAGGCACAGTAGATTCCGAGTTATGATGTAGGCGCAATAGATTCCGAGTTATGATGTAGGCGCAGTAGATTCCGAGTTAGATTCCGAGTTATGATGTAGGCGCAGTAGATTCCGAGTTATGATGTAGGCGATATAGATTCCGAGTTAGATTTCGAGTTATGATGTAGGCGCAGTAGATTCCGAGTTAGATTCCGAGTTATGATGTAGGCGCAGTAGATTCCGAGTTAGATTCCGAGTTATGATGTAGGCGCAGTAGATTCCGAGTTATGATGTAGGCGCAGTAGATTGCGAGTTATGATGTAGGCGCAGTAGATTCCGAGTTATGATGTAGGCGCTGTAGATTCCGAGTTATGATGTAGGCGCAGAAGATTCCGACTTAGATTCCGAGTTATGATGTAGGCGCAGTAGATTCCGAGTTATGATGTAGGCGCAGTAGATTTAGAGTTAGATTCCGAGTTATGATGTAGGCACAGTAGATTCCGAGTTATGATGTAGGCGCAGTAGATTCCGAGTTATGATGTAGGCGCAGTAGATTCCGAGGTAGATTCCGAGTTATGATGTAGGCGCAGTAGATTCCGAGTTATGATGTAGGCGCAGTAGATTCCGAGTTATGATGTAGGCGCAGTAGATTCCGAGTTATGATGTAGGCGCAGTAGATTCCGAGTTAGTTTCCGAGTTATGATGTAGGCGCAGTAGATTCTGAGTTAGATTCCGAGTTATGATGTAGGCGCAGTAGATTCCGAGTTGTGATGTAGGCGCAGTAGATACCGAGTTATGATGTAGGCGCAGTAGATTCCGAGTTAGATTCCGAGTTATGATGTAGGCGCAGTAGATTCTGAGTTAGATTCCGAGTTATGATGTAGGCGCAGTAGATTCCGAGTTATGATGTAGGCGCAGTAGATTCCAAGTTATGATGTAGGCGCAGTAGATTCCGAGTTATGATGTAGGCGCAGTAGATTCCGAGTTAGATTCCGAGTTATGATGTAGGCGCAGTAGATTCCTAGTTAGATTCCGAGTTATGATGTAGGCACAGTAGATTCCGAGTTATGATGTAGGCGCAATAGATTCCGAGTTATGATGTAGGCGCAGTAGATTCCGAGTTAGATTCCGAGTTATGATGTAGGCGCAGTAGATTCCGAGTTATGATGTAGGCGATATAGATTCCGAGTTAGATTTCGAGTTATGATGTAGGCGCAGTAGATTCCGAGTTAGATTCCGAGTTATGATGTAGGCGCAGTAGATTCCGAGTTATGATGTAGGCGCAGTAGATTGCGAGTTATGATGTAGGCGCAGTAGATTCCGAGTTATGATGTAGGCGCTGTAGATTCCGAGTTATGATGTAGGCGCAGAAGATTCCGAGTTAGATTCCGAGTTATGATGTAGGGGCAGTAGATTCCGAGTTATGATGTAGGCGCAGTAGATTTAGAGTTAGATTCCGAGTTATGATGTAGGCACAGTAGATTCCGAGTTATGATGTAGGCGCAGTAGATTCCGAGTTATGATGTAGGCGCAGTAGATTCCGAGGTAGATTCCGAGTTATGATGTAGGCGCAGTAGATTCCGAGTTATGATGTAGGCGCAGTAGATTCCGAGTTATGATGTAGGCGCAGTAGATTCCGAGTTATGATGTAGGCACAGTAGATTCCGAGTTAGATTCTGAGTTATGATGTAGGCACAGTAGATTCCGAGTTATGATGTAGGCGCAATAGATTCCGAGTTATGATGTAGGCGCAGTAGATTCCGAGTTAGATTCCGAGTTATGATGTAGGCGCAGTAGATTCCGAGTTATGATGTAGGCGCAGTAGATTCCGAGTTAGATTCCGAGTTATGATGTAGCCGCAGTAGATTCCGAGTTAGATTCCGAGTTATGATGTAGGCGCAGTAGATTCCGAGTTAGATTCCGAGTTATGATGTAGGCGCAGTAGATTCCGAGTTAGATTCCGAGTTATGATGTAGGCGCAGTAGATTGCAAGTTATGATGTAGGCGCAGTAGATTCCGAGTTATGATGTAGGCGCAGTAGATTCCGAGTTATGATGTAGGCGCAGTAGATTCCGAGTTATGATGTAGGCGCAGTAGATAACGAGTTAGATTCCGAGTTATGATGTAGGCGCAGTAGATTCCGAGTTAGATTCCGAGATATGATGTAGGCGCAGTAGATTCCGAGTTAGATTCCGAGTTAGGATGTAGGCGCAGTAGATTCCGAGTTAGATTCCGAGTTATGATGTAGGCGCAGTAGATTCCGAGTTATGATGTAGGCGCAGTAGATTCCGAGTTAGATTCCGAGTTATGATGTAGGCGCAGTAGATTCCGAGTTAGATTCCGAGTTATGATGTAGGCGCAGTAGATTCCGAGTTATGATGTAGGCGCAGTAGATTGCATGTTATGATGTAGGCGCAGTAGATTCCGAGTTATGATGTAGGCGCAGTAGATTCCGAGTTATGATGTAGGCGCAGTAGATAACGAGTTAGATTCCGAGTTATGATGTAGGCGCAGTAGATTCCGAGTTAGATTCCGAGTTATGATGTAGGCGCAGTAGATTCCGAGTTAGATTCCGAGTTATGATGTAGGCGCAGTAGATTCCGAGTTATGATGTAGGCGCAGTAGATTGCGAGTTATGATGTAGGCGCAGTAGATTCCGAGTTATGATGTAGGCGCTGTAGATTCCGAGTTATGATGTAGGCGCAGAAGATTCCGAGTTAGATTCCGAGTTATGATGTAGGCGCAGTAGATTCCGAGTTATGATGTAGGCGCAGTAGATTCCGAGTTAGATTCCGAGTTATGATGTAGGCACAGTAGATTCCGAGTTATGATGTAGGCGCAGTAGATTCCGAGTTATGATGTCGGCGCAGTAGATTCCGAGGTAGATTCCGAGTTATGTTGTAGGCGCAGTAGATTCCGAGTTATGATGTAGGCGCAGTAGATTCCGAGTTATGATGTAGGCGCAGTAGATTCCGAGTTATGATGTAGGCGCAGTAGATAACGAGTTAGATTCCGAGTTATGATGTAGGCGCAGTAGATTCCGAGTTAGATTCCGAGTTATGATGTAGGCGCACTAGATTCCGAGTTAGATTCCGAGTTATGATGTAGGCGCAGCAGATTCCGAGTTATGATGTAGGCGCAGTAGATTCCGAGTTAGATTCCGAGTTATGATGTAGGCTCAGTAGATTCCGAGTTAGATTCCGAGTTATGATGTCGGCGCAGTAGATTCCGAGGTAGATTCCGAGTTATGTTGTAGGCGCAGTAGATTCCGAGTTATGATGTAGGCGCAGTAGATTCCGAGTTAGATTCTGAGTTATGATTTAGGCACAGTAGATTCTGAGTTATGATGTAGGCGCAATAGATTCCGAGTTATGATGTAGGCGCAGTAGATTCTGAGTTAGATTCCGAGTTATGATGTAGGCGCAGTAGATTCCGAGTTAGATTCCGAGTTATGATGTAGGCGCAGTAGATTCCGAGTTATGATGTAGGCGCAGTAGATTCCGTGTTAGATTCCGAGTTATGATGTAGGCGCAGTAGATTCCGAGGTAGATTCCGAGTTATGATGTCGGCGCAGTAGATTCCGAGTTATGATGTAGGCGCAGTAGATTGCAAGTTATGATGTAGGCGCAGTAGATTCCGAGTTATGATGTAGGCGCAGTAGATTCCGAGTTATGATGTAGGCGCAGTAGATAACGAGTTAGATTCCGAGTTATGATGTAGGCGCAGTAGATTCCGAGTTAGATTCCGAGTTATGATGTAGGCGCACTAGATTCCGAGTTAGATTCCGAGTTATGATGTAGGCGCAGCAGATTCCGAGTTATGATGTAGGCGCAGTAGATTCCGAGTTAGATTCCGAGTTATGATGTAGGCTCAGTAGATTCCGAGTTAGATTCCGAGTTATGATGTAGGCGCAGTAGATTCTGAGTTAGATTCCGAGTTATGATGTAGGCGCAGTAGATTCCGAGTTATGATGTAGGCGCAGTAGATTCAGAGTTATGATGTAGGCGCAGTAGATTCCGAGTTATGATGTAGGCGCAGAAGATTCCGAGTTATGATGTAGGCGCAGTAGATTCCGAGTTATGATGTAGGCGCAGTAGATTCCGAGTTAGATTCCGAGTTATGATGTAGGCGCAGTAGATTCCGAGTTATGATGTAGGCGCAGTAGATTCCGAGTTAGATTCCGAGTTATGATGTAGGCGCAGTAGATTCCGAGTTAGATTCCGAGTTATGATGTAGGCGCAGTAGATTCTGAGTTAGATTCCGAGTTATGATGTAGGCGCAGTAGATTCCGAGTTATGATGTAGGCGCAGTAGATACTGAGTTATGATGTAGGCGCAGTAGATTCCGAGTTATGATGTAGGCGCAGTAGATTCCGAGTTAGATTCCGAGTTATGATGTAGGCGCAGTAGATTCCGAGTTATGATGTAGGCGCAGTAGATTCGGAGTAAGATTCCGAGTTATGATGTAGGCGCAGTAGATTCCGAGTTAGATTCCGAGTTATGATGTAGGCGCAGTAGATTCCGAGTTAGATTCCGAGTTATGATGTTGGCGCATTAGATTCCGAGTTATGATGTAGGCGCAGTAGATTCTGAGTTAGATTCCGAGTTATGATGTAGACGCAGTAGATTCCGAGTTAGATTCCGAGTTATGATGTAGGCGCAGTAGATTCCGAGTTATGATGTAGGCGCAGTAGATTGCAAGTTATGATGTAGGCGCAGTAGATTCTGAGTTATGATGTAGGCGCAGTAGATTCCGAGTTATGATGTAGGCGCAGTGGATTCCGAGTTAGATTCCGAGTTATGATGTAGGCGCAGTAGATTCCGAGTTAGATTCCGAGTTATGATGTAGGCGCAGTAGATTCCGAGTTAGATTCCGAGTTATGATGTAGGCGCAGTAGATTCCGAGTTATGATGTAGGCGCAGTAGATTCCGAGTTAGATTCCGAGTTATGATGTAGGCGCAGTAGATTCCGAGTTAGATTCCGAGTTATGATGTAGGCGCAGTAGATTCTGAGTTAGATTCCGAGTTATGATGTAGGCGCAGTAGATTCCGAGTTATGATGTAGGCGCAGTAGATTCCGAGTTAGATTCCGAGTTATGATGTAGGCGCAGTAGATTCCGAGTTATGATGTAGGCGCAGTAGTTTCCGAGTTATGATGTAGGCGCAGTAGATTCCGAGTTATGATGTAGGCGCAGTAGATTGCAAGTTATGATGTAGGCGCAGTAGATTCCGAGTTATGATGTAGGCGCAGTAGATTCCGAGTTATGATGTAGGCGCAGTAGATTCCGAGTTAGATTCCGAGTTATGATGTAGGCGCAGTAGATTCCGAGTTAGATTCCGAGTTATGATGTAGGCGCAGTAGATTCCGAGTTAGATTCCGAGTTATGATGTAGGCGCAGTAGATTCCGAGTTATGATGTAGGCGCAGTAGATTCCGAGTTAGATTCCGAGTTATGATGTAGGCGCAGTCGATTCCGAGTTATGATGTAGGCGCAGTAGATTCGGAGTAAGATTCCGAGTTATGATGTAGGCGCAGTAGATTCCGAGTTAGATTCCGAGTTATGATGTAGGCGCAGTAGATTCAGAGTTATGTTGTAGGCGCAGTAGATTCCGAGTTATGATGTAGGCGCAGTAGATTCCGAGTTAGATTCCGAGTTATGATGTAGGCGCAGTAGATTCCGAGTTATGATGTAGGCGCAGTAGATTCGGAGTAAGATTTCGAGTTATGATGTAGGCGCAGTAGATTCCGAGTTAGATTCCGAGTTATGATGTAGGCGCAGTAGATTCCGAGTTAGATTCCGAGTTATGATGTAGGCGCAGTAGATTCCGAGTTATGATGTAGGCGCAGTAGATTCCGAGTTATGATGTAGGCGCAGTAGATTCCGAGTTAGATTCCGAGTTATGATGTAGACGCAGTAGATTCCGAGTTAGATTCCGAGTTATGATGTAGGCGCACTAGATTCCGAGTTATGATGTAGGCGCAGTAGATTGCAAGTTATGATGTAGGCGCAGTAGATTCCGAGTTATGATGTAGGCGCAGTAGATTCCGAGTTATGATGTAGGCGCAGTAGATTCCGAGTTAGATTCCGAGTTATGATGTAGGCGCAGTAGATTCCGAGTAAGATTCCAAGTTATGATGTAGGCGCAGTAGATTCCGAGTTAGATTCCGAGTTATGATGTAGGCACAGTAGATTCTGAGTTAGATTCCGAGTTATGATGTAGGCGCAGTAGATTCCGAGTTAGATTCCGAGTTATGATGTAGGCGCAGTAGATTCTGAGTTAGATTCCGAGTTATGATGTAGGCGCAGTAGATTCCGAGTTATGATGTAGGCGCAGTAGATTCCGAGTTAGATTCCGAGTTATGATGTAGGCGCAGTAGATTCCGAGTTATGATGTAGGCGCAGTAGATTCGGAGTAAGATTCCGAGTTATGATGTAGGCGCAGTAGATTCCGAGTTAGATTCCGAGTTATGATGTAGGCGCAGTAGCTTCCGAGTGAGATTCCGAGTTATGATGTAGGCGCAGTAGATTCCGAGTTATGATGTAGGCGCAGTAGATTCTGAGTTAGATTCCGAGTTATGATGTAGACGCAGTAGATTCCGAGTTAGATTCCGATTTATGATGTAGGCGCACTAGATTCCGAGTTATGATGTAGGCGCAGTAGATTGCAAGTTATGATGTAGGCGCAGTAGATTCCGAGTTATGATGTAGGCGCAGTAGATTCCGAGTTATGATGTAGGCGCAGTAGATTCCGAGTTAGATTCCGAGTTATGATGTAGGCGCAGTAGATTCCGAGTTAGATTCCGAGTTATGATGTAGGCGCAGAAGATTCCGAGTTATGATGTAGGCGCAGTAGATTCCGAGTTATGATGTAGGCGCAGTAGATTCCGAGTTAGATTCCGAGTTATGATGTAGGCGCAGTAGATTCCGAGTTAGATTCCGAGTTATGATGTAGGCGCAGTAGATTCTGAGTTAGATTCCGAGTTATGATGTAGGCGCAGTAGATTCCGAGTTATGATGTAGGCGCAGTAGATTCCGAGTTAGATTCCGAGTTATGATGTAGGCGCAGTAGATTCCGAGTTATGATGTAGGCACAGTAGTTTCCGAGTTATGATGTAGGCGCAGTAGATTCCGAGTTAGATTCCGAGTTATGATGTAGGCGCAGTAGATTCCGAGTTATGATGTAGGCGCAGTAGATTCCGAGTTATGATGTAGGCGCAGTAGATTCCGAGTTAGATTCCGAGTTATGATGTAGGCGCAGTAGATTCCGAGTTAGATTCCGAGTTATGATGTAGGCGCAGTAGATTCCGAGTTATGATGTAGGCGCAGTAGATTGCAAGTTATGATGTAGGCGCAGTAGATTCCGAGTTATGATGTAGGCGCAGTAGATTCCGAGTTAGATTCCGAGTTATGATGTAGGCGCAGTAGATTCCGAGTTAGATTCCGAGTTATGATGTAGGCGCACTAGATTCCGAGTTAGATTCCGAGTTATGATGTAGGCGCAGTAGATTCCGAGTTATGATGTAGGCGCAGTAGATTCCGAGTTAGATTCCGAGTTATGATGTAGGCGCAGTAGATTCCGAGTTATGATGTAGGCGCAGTAGATTCGGAGTAAGATTCCGAGTTATGATGTAGGCGCAGTAGATTGCAAGTTATGATGTAGGCGCAGTAGATTCCGAGTTATGATGTAGGCGCAGTAGATTCCGAGTTATGATGTAGGCGCAGTAGATTCCGAGTTAGATTCCGAGTTATGATGTAGACGCAGTAGATTCCGAGTTAGATTCCGAGTTATGATGTAGGCGCACTAGATTCCGAGTTATGATGTAGGCGCAGTAGATTGCAAGTTATGATGTAGGCGCAGTAGATTCCGAGTTATGATGTAGGCGCAGTAGATTCCGAGTTAGATTCCGAGTTATGATGTAGGCGCAGTAGATTCCGAGTAGATTCCGAGTTATGATGTAGGCGCACTAGATTCCGAGATAGATTCCGAGTTATGATGTAGGCGCAGTAGATTCCGAGTTATGATGTAGGCGCAGTAGATTCCGAGTTAGATTCCGAGTTATGATGTAGGCGCAGTAGATTCCGAGTTAGATTCCGAGTTAGATTCCGAGTTATGATGTAGGCGGAGTAGATTCCGAGTTATGATGTAGGCGCAGTAGATTCCGAGTTAGATTCCGAGTTATCATGTAGGCGCAGTAGATTCCGAGTTAGATTCTGAGTTATGATGTAGGCGCAGTAGATTCCGAGTTATGATGTAGGCGCAGTAGATTCCGAGTTATGATGTAGGCGCAGTAGATTCCGAGTTAGATTCCGAGTTATGATGTAGGCGCAGTAGATTCCGAGTTATGATGTAGGCGCAGTAGATTCCGAGTTAGATTCCTAGTTATGATGTAGGCGCAGTAGATTCCGTGTTTTGATGTAGTTGCAGTAGATTCCGAGTTATGATGTAGGCGCAATAGATTCCGAGTTAGATTCCGAGTTATGATGTAGGCGCAGTAGATTCACAGTTAGATTCCGAGTTATGATGTAGGCGCAGTAAATTCCGAGTTATGATGTAGGCGCAGTAGATTCACAGTTAGATTCCGAGTTATGATGTAGGCGCAGTAAATTCTGACTTATGATGTAGGCGCAGTAGATTCCGAGTTATGATGTAGGCGCAGTAGATTCCGAGTTAGATTCCGAGTTATGATGTAGGCGCAGTAGATTCCGAGTTTTGATGTAGGCGCAGTAGATTCCGAGTTATGATGTAGGCGCAGTAGATTCCGAGTTAGATTCCGAGTTATGATGTAGGCGCAGTAGATTCCGAGTTCGATTCCGAGTTATGATGTAGGCGCAGTAGATTCCGAGTTATGATGTAGGTGCAGTAGATTCCGAGTTATGATGTAGGCGCAGTAGATTCCGAGTTATGATGTAGGCGCAGTAGATTTCGAGTTAGATTCCGAGTTATGATGTAGGCGCAGTAGATTCCGAGTTATGATGTAGGCGCAGTAGATTCCGAGTTAGATTCCGAGTTATGATGTAGGCCCAGTAGATTCCGAGTTTTGATGTAGTCGCAGTAGATTCCGAGTTATGATGTAGGCGCAGTAGATTCCGAGTTAGATTCCGAGTTATGATGTAGGCGCAGTAGATTCACAGTTAGATTCCGAGTTATGATGTAGGCGCAGTAAATTCCGAGTTATGATGTAGGCGCAGAAGATTCCGAGTTATGATGTAGGCGCAGTAGATTCCGAGTTATGATGTAGGCGCAGTAGATTCCGAGTTAGATTCCGAGTTATGATATAGGCGCATTAGATTCCGAGTTATGATGTAGGCGCAGTAGTTTCCGAGTTATGATGTAGGCGCAGTAGATTCCGAGTTAGATTCCGAGTTATGATGTAGGCGCAGTAGATTCCGAGTTATGATGTAGGCGCAGTAGATTCCGAGTTATGATGTAGGCGCAGTAGATTCCGAGTTATGATGTAGGCGCAGTAGATTCCGAGTTAGATTCCGAGTTATGATGTAGGCGCAGTAGATTCCGAGTTATGATGTAGGCGCAGTAGATTCCGAGTTAGATTCCGAGTTATGATGTAGGCGCAGTAGATTCCGAGTTATGATGTAGGCGCAGTAGATTAAGAGTTATGATGTAGGCGCAGTAGATTCTGAGTTAGATTCCGAGTTATGATGTAGGCGCAGTAGATTCCGAGTTATGATGTAGGCGCAGTAGATTCCGAGTTAGATTCCGAGTTATGATGTAGGCGCAGTAGATTCCGAGTTAGATTCCGAGTTATGATGTAGGCGCAGTAGATTCCGAGTTAGATTCCGAGTTATGATGTAGGCGCAGTAGATTCCGAGTTATGATGTAGGCGCAGTAGATTCCGAGTTAGATTACGAGTTATGATGTAGGCGCAGTAGATTCCGAGTTAGATTCCGAGTTATGATGTAGGCGCAGTAGATTCCGAGTTATGATGTAGGCGCAGTAGATTCCGAGTTATGATGTAGGCGCAGTAGATTCCGAGTTAGATTCCGAGTTATGATGTAGGCGCAGTAGATTCCGAGTTATGATGTAGGCGCAGTAGATTCCGAGTTAGATTCCTAGTTATGATGTAGGCGCAGTAGATTCCGTGTTTTGATGTAGTTGCAGTAGATTCCGAGTTATGATGTAGGCGCAGTAGATTCCGAGTTATGATGTAGGCGCAGTAGATTCACAGTTAGATTCCGAGTTATGATGTAGGCGCAGTAAATTCCGAGTTATGATGTAGGCGCAGTAGATTCACAGTTAGATTCCGAGTTATGATGTAGGCGCAGTAAATTCCGACTTATGATGTAGGCGCAGTAGATTCCGAGTTATGATGTAGGCGCAGTAGATTCCGAGTTAGATTCCGAGTTATGATGTAGGCGCAGTAGATTCCGAGTTTTGATGTAGGCGCAGTAGATTCCGAGTTATGATGTAGGCGCAGTAGATTCCGAGTTAGATTCCGAGTTATGATGTAGGCGCAGTAGATTCCGAGTTCGATTCCGAGTTATGATGTAGGCGCAGTAGATTCCGAGTTATGATGTAGGTGCAGTAGATTCCGAGTTATGATGTAGGCGCAGTAGAATCCGAGTTATGATGTAGGCGCAGTAGATTTCGAGTTAGATTCCGAGTTATGATGTAGGCGCAGTAGATTCCGAGTTATGATGTAGGCGCAGTAGATTCCGAGTTAGATTCCGAGTTATGATGTAGGCCCAGTAGATTCCGAGTTTTGATGTAGTCGCAGTAGATTCCGAGTTATGATGTAGGCGCAGTAGATTCCGAGTTAGATTCCGAGTTATGATGTAGGCGCAGTAGATTCACAGTTAGATTCCGAGTTATGATGTAGGCGCAGTAAATTCCGAGTTATGATGTAGGCGCAGAAGATTCCGAGTTATGATGTAGGCGCAGTAGATTCCGAGTTATGATGTAGGCGCAGTAGATTCCGAGTTAGATTCCGAGTTATGATATAGGCGCATTAGATTCCGAGTTATGATGTAGGCGCAGTAGTTTCCGAGTTATGATGTAGGCGCAGTAGATTCCGAGTTAGATTCCGAGTTATGATGTAGGCGCAGTAGATTCCGAGTTATGATGTAGGCGCAGTAGATTCCGAGTTATGATGTAGGCGCAGTAGATTCCGAGTTATGATGTAGGCGCAGTAGATTCCGAGTTAGATTCCGAGTTATGATGTAGGCGCAGTAGATTCCGAGTTATGATGTAGGCGCAGTAGATTCCGAGTTAGATTCCGAGTTATGATGTAGGCGCAGTAGATTCCGAGTTATGATGTAGGCGCAGTAGATTAAGAGTTATGATGTAGGCGCAGTAGATTCTGAGTTAGATTCCGAGTTATGATGTAGGCGCAGTAGATTCCGAGTTATGATGTAGGCGCAGTAGATTCCGAGTTAGATTCCGAGTTATGATGTAGGCGCAGTAGATTCCGAGTTAGATTCCGAGTTATGATGTAGGCGCAGTAGATTCCGAGTTAGATTCCGAGTTATGATGTAGGCGCAGTAGATTCCGAGTTATGATGTAGGCGCAGTAGATTCCGAGTTAGATTACGAGTTATGATGTAGGCGCAGTAGATTCCGAGTTATGATGTAGGCGCAGTAGATTCCGAGTTAGATTCCGAGTTATGATGTAGGCGCAGTAGATTCCGAGTTAGATTCCGAGTTATGATGTAGGCGCAGTAGATTCTGAGTTAGATTCCGAGTTATGATGTAGGCGCAGTAGATTCCGAGTTAGATTCCGAGTTATGATGTAGGCGCAGTAGATTCCGAGTTAGATTCCGAGTTATGATGTAGGCGCAGTAGATTCCGAGTTATGATGTAGGCGCAGTAGATTCCGAGTTATGATGTAGGCGCAGTAGATTCCGAGTTAGATTCCGAGTTATGATGTAGGCGCAGTAGATTCCAAGTTATGATGTAGGCGCAGTAGATTCCGAGTTATGATGTAGGCGCAGTAGATTCCGAGTTAGATTCCGAGTTATGATGTAGGCGCAGTAGATTCCGAGTTATGATGTAGGCGCAGTAGATTCCGAGTTAGATTCCGAGTTATGATGTAGGCGCAGTAGATTCCGAGTTAGATTCCGAGTTATGATGTAGGCGCAGTAGATTCCGAGTTAGATTCCGAGTTAGGACGTAGGCGCAGTAGATTCCGAGTTATGATGTAGGCACAGTAGATTGCGAGTTATGATGTAGGCGCAGTAGATTCCGAGTTATGATGTAGGCGCAGTAGATTCCGATTTAGATTCCGAGTTATGATGTAGGCGCAGTAGATTCCGAGTTATGATGTAGGCGCAGTAGATTCCGAGTTAGTTTCCGAGTTATGATGTAGGCGCAGTAGATTCCGAGTTCGATTCCGAGTTATGATGTAGGCGCAGTAGATTCCGAGTTAGATTCCGAGTTATGATGTAGGCGCAGTAGATTCCGAGTTAGATTCCGAGTTATGATGTAGGCGCAGTAGATTCCGAGTTAGATTCCGAGTTATGATGTAGGCGCAGTAGATTCCGAGTTATGATGTAGGTGCAGTAGATTCCGAGTTAGATTCCGAGTTATGATGTAGGCGCAGTAGATTCCGAGTTAGATTCCGAGTAATGATGTAGGCGCAGTAGATTCCGAGTTAGATTCCGAGATATGATGTAGGCGCAGTAGATTCCGAGTTATGATGTAGGCGCAGTAGATTCCGAGTTAGATTACGAGTTATGATGTAGGCGCAGTAGATTCCGAGTTATGATGTAGGCACAGTAGATTCCGAGTTAGATTCCGAGTTATGATGTAGGCGCAGTAGATTCCGAGTTCGATTCCGAGTTATGATGTAGGCGCAGTAGATTCTGAGTTAGATTCCGAGTTATGATGTAGGCGCAGTAGATTCCGAGTTAGATTCCGAGTTATGATGTAGGCGCAGTAGATTCCGAGTTAGATTCCGAGTTATGATGTAGGCGCAGTAGATTCCGAGTTATGATGTAGGCGCAGTAGATTCCGAGTTAGATTCCGAGTTATGATGTAGGCGCAGTAGATTCCGAGTTATGATGTAGGCGCAGTAGATTCCGAGTTAGATTCCGAGTTATGATGTAGGCGCAGTAGATTCCGAGTTATGATGTAGGCGCAGTAGATTCCGAGTTAGATTCCGAGTTATGACGTAGGCGCAGTAGATTCCGAGTTAGATTCCGAGTTATGATGTAGGCGCAGTAGATTCTGAGTTAGATTCCGAGTTATGATGTAGGCGCAGTAGATTCCGAGTTATGATGTAGGCGCAGTAGATTCCGAGTTATGATGTAGGTGCAGTAGATTCAGAGTTATGATGTAGGCGCAGTAGATTCCGAGTTATGATGTAGGCGCAGTAGATTCCGAGTTATGATGTAGGCGCAGTAGATTCCGAGTTATGATGTAGGCGCAGTAGATTCCAAGTTAGATTCCGAGTTATGATGTAGGCGCAGTAGATTCCGAGTTATGATGTAGGCGCAGTAGATTCCGAGTTAGATTCCGAGTTATGATGTAGGCGCAGTAGATTCCGAGTTAGATTCCGAGTTATGATGTAGGCGCAGTAGATTCTGAGTTAGATTCCGAGTTATGATGTAGGCGCAGTAGATTCCGAGTTATGATGTAGGCGCAGTAGATTCCGAGTTATGATGTAGGCGCAGTAGATTCCGACTTATGATGTAGGCGCAGTAGATTCCGAGTTATGATGTAGGCGCAGTAGATTCCGAGTTAGATTCCGAGTTATGATGTAGGCGCAGTAGATTCTGAGTTATGATGTAGGCGCAGTAGATTCCGAGTTAGATTCCGAGTTATGATGTAGGCGCAGTAGATTCCGAGTTAGATTCCGAGTTAGATTCCGAGTTATGATGTAGGCGCAGTAGATTCCGAGTTATGATGTAGGCGCAGTAGATTCCGAGTTAGATTCCGAGTTATCATGTAGGCGCAGTAGATTCCGAGTTAGATTCCGAGTTATCATGTAGGCGCAGTAGATTCCGAGTTATGATGTAGGCGCAGTAGATTCCGAGTTATGATGTAGGCGCAGTAGATTCCGAGTTATGATGTAGGCGCAGTAGATTCCGAGTTAGATTCCGAGTTATGATGTAGGCGCAGTAGATTCCGAGTTATGATGTAGGCGCAGTAGATTCCGAGTTAGATTCCGAGTTATGATGTAGGCGCAGTAGATTCCGTGTTTTGATGTAGTCGCAGTAGATTCCGAGTTATGATGTAGGCGCAATAGATTCCGAGTTAGATTCCGAGTTATGATGTAGGCGCAGTAGATTCACAGTTAGATTCCGAGTTATGATGTAGGCGCAGTAAATTCCGAGTTATGATGTAGGCGCAGTAGATTCATAGTTAGATTCCGAGTTATGATGTAGGCGCAGTAGATTCCGAGTTATGATGTAGGCGCAGTAGATTCCGAGTTAGATTCCGAGTTATGATGTAGGCGCAGTAGATTCCGAGTTAGATTCCGAGTTATGATGTAGGCGCAGTAGATTCCGAGTTAGATTCCGAGTTATGATGTAGGCGCAGTAGATTCCGAGTTATGATGTAGGCGCAGTAGATTCCGAGTTAGATTACGAGTTATGATGTAGGCGCAGTAGATTCCGAGTTAGATTCCGAGTTATGATGTAGGCGCAGTAGATTCCGAGTTATGATGTAGGCGCAGTAGATTCCGAGTTATGATGTAGGCGCAGTAGATTCCGAGTTAGATTCCGAGTTATGATGTAGGCGCAGTAGATTCCGAGTTATGATGTAGGCGCAGTAGATTCCGAGTTAGATTCCTAGTTATGATGTAGGCGCAGTAGATTCCGTGTTTTGATGTAGTTGCAGTAGATTCCGAGTTATGATGTAGGCGCAGTAGATTCCGAGTTATGATGTAGGCGCAGTAGATTCATAGTTAGATTCCGAGTTATGATGTAGGCGCAGTAAATTCCGAGTTATGATGTAGGCGCAGTAGATTCCGAGTTATGATGTAGGCGCAGTAGATTCCGAGTTAGATTCCGAGTTATGATGTAGGCGCAGTAGATTCCGAGTTATGATGTAGGCGCAGTAGATTCCGAGTTATGATGTAGGCGCAGTAGATTCCGAGTTAGATTCCGAGTTATGATGTAGGCGCAGTAGATTCCGAGTTCGATTCCGAGTTATGATGTAGGCGCAGTAGATTCCGAGTTATGATGTAGGTGCAGTAGATTCCGAGTTATGATGTAGGCGCAGTAGATTCCGAGTTATGATGTAGGCGCAGTAGATTTCGAGTTAGATTCCGAGTTATGATGTAGGCGCAGTAGATTCCGAGTTATGATGTAGGCGCAGTAGATTCCGAGTTAGATTCCGAGTTATGATGTAGGCGCAGTAGATTCCGAGTTTTGATGTAGTCGCAGTAGATTCCGAGTTATGATGTAGGCGCAGTTGATTCCGAGTTAGATTCCGAGTTATGATGTAGGCGCAGTAGATTCACAGTTAGATTCCGAGTTATGATGTAGGCGCAGTAAATTCCGAGTTATGATGTAGGCGCAGAAGATTCCGAGTTATGATGTAGGCGCAGTAGATTCCGAGTTATGATGTAGGCGCAGTAGATTCCGAGTTATGATGTAGGCGCAGTAGATTCCGAGTTAGATTCCGAGTTATGATGTAGGCGCATTAGATTCCGAGTTATGATGTAGGCGCAGTAGTTTCCGAGTTATGATGTAGGCGCAGTAGATTCCGAGTTAGATTCCGAGTTATGATGTAGGCGCAGTAGATTCCGAGTTATGATGTAGGCGCAGTAGATTCCGAGTTATGATGTAGGCGCAGTAGATTCCGAGTTAGATTCCGAGTTATGATGTAGGCGCAGTAGATTCCGAGTTAGATTCCGAGTTATGATGTAGGCGCAGTAGATTCCGAGTTATGATGTAGGCGCAGTAGATTCCGAGTTATGATGTAGGCGCAGTAGATTCTGAGTTAGATTCCGAGTTATGATGTAGGCGCAGTAGATTCCGAGTTATGATGTAGGCGCAGTAGATTCCGAGTTAGATTCCGAGTTATGATGTAGGCGCAGTAGATTCCGAGTTAGATTCCGAGTTATGATGTAGGCGCAGTAGATTCCGAGTTATGATGTAGGCGCAGTAGATTCCGAGTTAGATTCCGAGTTATGATGTAGGCGCTGTAGATTCCGAGTTAGATTCCGAGTTATGATGTAGGCGCAGTAGATTCCGAGTTATGATGTAGGCGCAGTAGATTCCGAGTTATGATGTAGGCGCAGTAGATTCCGAGTTAGATTCCGAGTTATGATGTAGGCGCAGTAGATTCCAAGTTATGATGTAGGCACAGTAGATTCCGAGTTATGATGTAGGCGCAGTAGATTCCGAGTTAGATTCCGAGTTATGATGTAGGCGCAGTAGATTCCGAGTTATGATGTAGGCGCAGTAGATTCCGAGTTAGATTCCGAGTTATGATGTAGGCGCAGTAGATTCCGAGTTAGATTCCGAGTTATGATGTAGGCGCAGTAGATTCCGAGTTAGATTCCGAGTTAGGACGTAGGCGCAGTAGATTCCGAGTTATGATGTAGGCACAGTAGATTGCGAGTTATGATGTAGGCGCAGTAGATTCCGAGTTATGATGTAGGCGCAGTAGATTCCGAGTTAGATTCCGAGTTATGATGTAGGCGCAGTAGATTCCGAGTTATGATGTAGGCGCAGTAGATTCCGAGTTAGTTTCCGAGTTATGATGTAGGCGCAGTAGATTCCGAGTTCGATTCCGAGTTATGATGTAGGCGCAGTAGATTCCGAGTTAGATTCCGAGTTATGATGTAGGCGCAGTAGATTCCGAGTTAGATTCCGAGTTATGATGTAGGCGCAGTAGATTCCGAGTTAGATTCCGAGTTATGATGTAGGCGCAGTAGATTCCGAGTTATGATGTAGGCGCAGTAGATTCCGAGTTAGATTCCGAGTTATGATGTAGGCGCAGTAGATTCCGAGTTAGATTCTGAGTAATGATGTAGGCGCAGTAGATTCCGAGTTAGATTCCGAGATATGATGTAGGCGCAGTAGATTCCGAGTTATGATGTAGGCGCAGTAGATTCCGAGTTAGATTACGAGTTATGATGTAGGCGCAGTAGATTCCGAGTTATGATGTAGGCGCAGTAGATTCCGAGTTAGATTCCGAGTTATGATGTAGGCGCAGTAGATTCCGAGTTCGATTCCGAGTTATGATGTAGGCGCAGTAGATTCTGAGTTAGATTCCGAGTTATGATGTAGGCGCAGTAGATTCCGAGTTAGATTCCGAGTTATGATGTAGGCGCAGTAGATTCCGAGTTAGATTCCGAGTTATGATGTAGGCGCAGTAGATTCCGAGTTATGATGTAGGCGCAGTAGATTCCGAGTTATGATGTAGGCGCAGTAGATTCCGAGTTAGATTCCGAGTTATGATGTAGACGCAGTAGATTCCGAGTTAGATTCCGAGTTATGATGTAGGCGCACTAGATTCCGAGTTATGATGTAGGCGCAGTAGATTGCAAGTTATGATGTAGGCGCAGTAGATTCCGAGTTATGATGTAGGCGCAGTAGATTCCGAGTTATGATGTAGGCGCAGTAGATTCCGAGTTAGATTCCGAGTTATGATGTAGGCGCAGTAGATTCCGAGTAGATTCCGAGTTATGATGTAGGCGCACTAGATTCCGAGATAGATTCCGAGTTATGATGTAGGCGCAGTAGATTCCGAGTTATGATGTAGGCGCAGTAGATTCCGAGTTAGATTCCGAGTTATGATGTAGGCGCAGTAGATTCCGAGTTAGATTCCGAGTTAGATTCCGAGTTATGATGTAGGCGGAGTAGATTCCGAGTTATGATGTAGGCGCAGTAGATTCCGAGTTAGATTCCGAGTTATCATGTAGGCGCAGTAGATTCCGAGTTAGATTCCGAGTTATGATGTAGGCGCAGTAGATTCCGAGTTATGATGTAGGCGCAGTAGATTCCGAGTTATGATGTAGGCGCAGTAGATTCCGAGTTAGATTCCGAGTTATGATGTAGGCGCAGTAGATTCCGAGTTATGATGTAGGCGCAGTAGATTCCGAGTTAGATTCCTAGTTATGATGTAGGCGCAGTAGATTCCGTGTTTTGATGTAGTTGCAGTAGATTCCGAGTTATGATGTAGGCGCAATAGATTCCGAGTTAGATTCCGAGTTATGATGTAGGCGCAGTAGATTCACAGTTAGATTCCGAGTTATGATGTAGGCGCAGTAAATTCCGAGTTATGATGTAGGCGCAGTAGATTCACAGTTAGATTCCGAGTTATGATGTAGGCGCAGTAAATTCCGACTTATGATGTAGGCGCAGTAGATTCCGAGTTATGATGTAGGCGCAGTAGATTCCGAGTTAGATTCCGAGTTATGATGTAGGCGCAGTAGATTCCGAGTTTTGATGTAGGCGCAGTAGATTCCGAGTTATGATGTAGGCGCAGTAGATTCCGAGTTAGATTCCGAGTTATGATGTAGGCGCAGTAGATTCCGAGTTCGATTCCGAGTTATGATGTAGGCGCAGTAGATTCCGAGTTATGATGTAGGTGCAGTAGATTCCGAGTTATGATGTAGGCGCAGTAGATTCCGAGTTATGATGTAGGCGCAGTAGATTTCGAGTTAGATTCCGAGTTATGATGTAGGCGCAGTAGATTCCGAGTTATGATGTAGGCGCAGTAGATTCCGAGTTAGATTCCGAGTTATGATGTAGGCCCAGTAGATTCCGAGTTTTGATGTAGTCGCAGTAGATTCCGAGTTATGATGTAGGCGCAGTAGATTCCGAGTTAGATTCCGAGTTATGATGTAGGCGCAGTAGATTCACAGTTAGATTCCGAGTTATGATGTAGGCGCAGTAAATTCCGAGTTATGATGTAGGCGCAGAAGATTCCAAGTTATGATGTAGGCGCAGTAGATTCCGAGTTATGATGTAGGCGCAGTAGATTCCGAGTTAGATTCCGAGTTATGATATAGGCGCATTAGATTCCGAGTTATGATGTAGGCGCAGTAGTTTCCGAGTTATGATGTAGGCGCAGTAGATTCCGAGTTAGATTCCGAGTTATGATGTAGGCGCAGTAGATTCCGAGTTATGATGTAGGCGCAGTAGATTCCGAGTTATGATGTAGGCGCAGTAGATTCCGAGTTATGATGTAGGCGCAGTAGATTCCGAGTTAGATTCCGAGTTATGATGTAGGCGCAGTAGATTCCGAGTTATGATGTAGGCGCAGTAGATTCCGAGTTATGATGTAGGCGCAGTAGATTAAGAGTTATGATGTAGGCGCAGTAGATTCTGAGTTAGATTCCGAGTTATGATGTAGGCGCAGTAGATTCCGAGTTATGATGTAGGCGCAGTAGATTCCGAGTTAGATTCCGAGTTATGATGTAGGCGCAGTAGATTCCGAGTTAGATTCCGAGTTATGATGTAGGCGCAGTAGATTCCGAGTTAGATTCCGAGTTATGATGTAGGCGCAGTAGATTCCGAGTTATGATGTAGGCGCAGTAGATTCCGAGTTAGATTACGAGTTATGATGTAGGCGCAGTAGATTCCGAGTTATGATGTAGGCGCAGTAGATTCCGAGTTAGATTCCGAGTTATGATGTAGGCGCAGTAGATTCCGAGTTAGATTCCGAGTTATGATGTAGGCGCAGTAGATTCTGAGTTAGATTCCGAGTTATGATGTAGGCGCAGTAGATTCCAAGTTATGATGTAGGCACAGTAGATTCCGAGTTATGATGAAGGCGCAGTAGATTCCGAGTTAGATTCCGAGTTATGATGTAGGCGCAGTAGATTCCGAGTTATGATGTAGGCGCAGTAGATTCCGAGTTAGATTCCGAGTTATGATGTAGGCGCAGTAGATTCCGAGTTAGATTCCGAGTTATGATGTAGGCGCAGTAGATTCCGAGTTAGATTCCGAGTTAGGACGTAGGCGCAGTAGATTCCGAGTTATGATGTAGGCACAGTAGATTGCGAGTTATGATGTAGGCGCAGTAGATTCCGAGTTATGATGTAGGCGCAGTAGATTCCGAGTTAGATTCCGAGTTATGATGTAGGCGCAGTAGATTCCGAGTTATGATGTAGGCGCAGTAGATTCCGAGTTAGTTTCCGAGTTATGATGTAGGCGCAGTAGATTCCGAGTTCGATTCCGAGTTATGATGTAGGCGCAGTAGATTCCGAGTTAGATTCCGAGTTATGATGTAGGCGCAGTAGATTCCGAGTTAGATTCCGAGTTATGATGTAGGCGCAGTAGATTCCGAGTTAGATTCCGAGTTATGATGTAGGCGCAGTAGATTCCGAGTTATGATGTAGGCGCAGTAGATTCCGAGTTAGATTCCGAGTTATGATGTAGGCGCAGTAGATTCCGAGTTAGATTCCGAGTAATGATGTAGGCGCAGTAGATTCCGAGTTAGATTCCGAGATATGATGTAGGCGCAGTAGATTCCGAGTTATGATGTAGGCGCAGTAGATTCCGAGTTAGATTACGAGTTATGATGTAGGCGCAGTAGATTCCGAGTTATGATGTAGGCGCAGTAGATTCCGAGTTAGATTCCGAGTTATGATGTAGGCGCAGTAGATTCCGAGTTCGATTCCGAGTTATGATGTAGGCGCAGTAGATTCTGAGTTAGATTCCGAGTTATGATGTAGGCGCAGTAGATTCCGAGTTAGATTCCGAGTTATGATGTAGGCGCAGTAGATTCCGAGTTAGATTCCGAGTTATGATGTAGGCGCAGTAGATTCCGAGTTATGATGTAGGCGCAGTAGATTCCGAGTTATGATGTAGGCGCAGTAGATTCCGAGTAGATTCCGAGTTATGATGTAGGCGCACTAGATTCCGAGATAGATTCCGAGTTATGATGTAGGCGCAGTAGATTCCGAGTTATGATGTAGGCGCAGTAGATTCCGAGTTAGATTCCGAGTTATGATGTAGGCGCAGTAGATTCCGAGTTAGATTCCGAGTTAGATTCCGAGTTATGATGTAGGCGGAGTAGATTCCGAGTTATGATGTAGGCGCAGTAGATTCCGAGTTAGATTCCGAGTTATCATGTAGGCGCAGTAGATTCCGAGTTAGATTCCGAGTTATGATGTAGGCGCAGTAGATTCCGAGTTATGATGTAGGCGCAGTAGATTCCGAGTTATGATGTAGGCGCAGTAGATTCCGAGTTAGATTCCGAGTTATGATGTAGGCGCAGTAGATTCCGAGTTATGATGTAGGCGCAGTAGATTCCGAGTTAGATTCCTAGTTATGATGTAGGCGCAGTAGATTCCGTGTTTTGATGTAGTTGCAGTAGATTCCGAGTTATGATGTAGGCGCAATAGATTCCGAGTTAGATTCCGAGTTATGATGTAGGCGCAGTAGATTCACAGTTAGATTCCGAGTTATGATGTAGGCGCAGTAAATTCCGAGTTATGATGTAGGCGCAGTAGATTCACAGTTAGATTCCGAGTTATGATGTAGGCGCAGTAAATTCCGACTTATGATGTAGGCGCAGTAGATTCCGAGTTATGATGTAGGCGCAGTAGATTCCGAGTTAGATTCCGAGTTATGATGTAGGCGCAGTAGATTCCGAGTTTTGATGTAGGCGCAGTAGATTCCGAGTTATGATGTAGGCGCAGTAGATTCCGAGTTAGATTCCGAGTTATGATGTAGGCGCAGTAGATTCCGAGTTCGATTCCGAGTTATGATGTAGGCGCAGTAGATTCCGAGTTATGATGTAGGTGCAGTAGATTCCGAGTTATGATGTAGGCGCAGTAGATTCCGAGTTATGATGTAGGCGCAGTAGATTTCGAGTTAGATTCCGAGTTATGATGTAGGCGCAGTAGATTCCGAGTTATGATGTAGGCGCAGTAGATTCCGAGTTAGATTCCGAGTTATGATGTAGGCCCAGTAGATTCCGAGTTTTGATGTAGTCGCAGTAGATTCCGAGTTATGATGTAGGCGCAGTAGATTCCGAGTTAGATTCCGAGTTATGATGTAGGCGCAGTAGATTCACAGTTAGATTCCGAGTTATGATGTAGGCGCAGTAAATTCCGAGTTATGATGTAGGCGCAGAAGATTCCGAGTTATGATGTAGGCGCAGTAGATTCCGAGTTATGATGTAGGCGCAGTAGATTCCGAGTTAGATTCCGAGTTATGATATAGGCGCATTAGATTCCGAGTTATGATGTAGGCGCAGTAGTTTCCGAGTTATGATGTAGGCGCAGTAGATTCCGAGTTAGATTCCGAGTTATGATGTAGGCGCAGTAGATTCCGAGTTATGATGTAGGCGCAGTAGATTCCGAGTTATGATGTAGGCGCAGTAGATTCCGAGTTATGATGTAGGCGCAGTAGATTCCGAGTTAGATTCCGAGTTATGATGTAGGCGCAGTAGATTCCGAGTTATGATGTAGGCGCAGTAGATTCCGAGTTAGATTCCGAGTTATGATGTAGGCGCAGTAGATTCCGAGTTATGATGTAGGCGCAGTAGATTAAGAGTTATGATGTAGGCGCAGTAGATTCTGAGTTAGATTCCGAGTTATGATGTAGGCGCAGTAGATTCCGAGTTATGATGTAGGCGCAGTAGATTCCGAGTTAGATTCCGAGTTATGATGTAGGCGCAGTAGATTCCGAGTTAGATTCCGAGTTATGATGTAGGCGCAGTAGATTCCGAGTTAGATTCCGAGTTATGATGTAGGCGCAGTAGATTCCGAGTTATGATGTAGGCGCAGTAGATTCCGAGTTAGATTACGAGTTATGATGTAGGCGCAGTAGATTCCGAGTTATGATGTAGGCGCAGTAGATTCCGAGTTAGATTCCGAGTTATGATGTAGGCGCAGTAGATTCCGAGTTAGATTCCGAGTTATGATGTAGGCGCAGTAGATTCTGAGTTAGATTCCGAGTTATGATGTAGGCGCAGTAGATTCCGAGTTAGATTCCGAGTTATGATGTAGGCGCAGTAGATTCCGAGTTAGATTCCGAGTTATGATGTAGGCGCAGTAGATTCCGAGTTATGATGTAGGCGCAGTAGATTCCGAGTTATGATGTAGGCGCAGTAGATTCCGAGTTAGATTCCGAGTTATGATGTAGGCGCAGTAGATTCCAAGTTATGATGTAGGCGCAGTAGATTCCGAGTTATGATGTAGGCGCAGTAGATTCCGAGTTAGATTCCGAGTTATGATGTAGGCGCAGTAGATTCCGAGTTATGATGTAGGCGCAGTAGATTCCGAGTTAGATTCCGAGTTATGATGTAGGCGCAGTAGATTCCGAGTTAGATTCCGAGTTATGATGTAGGCGCAGTAGATTCCGAGTTAGATTCCGAGTTAGGACGTAGGCGCAGTAGATTCCGAGTTATGATGTAGGCACAGTAGATTGCGAGTTATGATGTAGGCGCAGTAGATTCCGAGTTATGATGTAGGCGCAGTAGATTCCGATTTAGATTCCGAGTTATGATGTAGGCGCAGTAGATTCCGAGTTATGATGTAGGCGCAGTAGATTCCGAGTTAGTTTCCGAGTTATGATGTAGGCGCAGTAGATTCCGAGTTCGATTCCGAGTTATGATGTAGGCGCAGTAGATTCCGAGTTAGATTCCGAGTTATGATGTAGGCGCAGTAGATTCCGAGTTAGATTCCGAGTTATGATGTAGGCGCAGTAGATTCCGAGTTAGATTCCGAGTTATGATGTAGGCGCAGTAGATTCCGAGTTATGATGTAGGTGCAGTAGATTCCGAGTTAGATTCCGAGTTATGATGTAGGCGCAGTAGATTCCGAGTTAGATTCCGAGTAATGATGTAGGCGCAGTAGATTCCGAGTTAGATTCCGAGATATGATGTAGGCGCAGTAGATTCCGAGTTATGATGTAGGCGCAGTAGATTCCGAGTTAGATTACGAGTTATGATGTAGGCGCAGTAGATTCCGAGTTATGATGTAGGCGCAGTAGATTCCGAGTTAGATTCCGAGTTATGATGTAGGCGCAGTAGATTCCGAGTTAGATTCCGAGTTATGATGTAGGCGCAGTAGATTCCGAGTTAGATTCCGAGTTATGATGTAGGCGCAGTAGATTCCGAGTTATGATGTAGGCGCAGTAGATTCCGAGTTAGATTACGAGTTATGATGTAGGCGCAGTAGATTCCGAGTTATGATGTAGGCGCAGTAGATTCCGAGTTAGATTCCGAGTTATGATGTAGGCGCAGTAGATTCCGAGTTAGATTCCGAGTTATGATGTAGGCGCAGTAGATTCTGAGTTAGATTCCGAGTTATGATGTAGGCGCAGTAGATTCCGAGTTAGATTCCGAGTTATGATGTAGGCGCAGTAGATTCCGAGTTAGATTCCGAGTTATGATGTAGGCGCAGTAGATTCCGAGTTATGATGTAGGCGCAGTAGATTCCGAGTTATGATGTAGGCGCAGTTGATTCCGAGTTAGATTCCGAGTTATGATGTAGGCGCAGTAGATTCCAAGTTATGATGTAGGCGCAGTAGATTCCGAGTTATGATGTAGGCGCAGTAGATTCCGAGTTAGATTCCGAGTTATGATGTAGGCGCAGTAGATTCCGAGTTATGATGTAGGCGCAGTAGATTCCGAGTTAGATTCCGAGTTATGATGTAGGCGCAGTAGATTCCGAGTTAGATTCCGAGTTATGATGTAGGCGCAGTAGATTCCGAGTTAGATTCCGAGTTAGGACGTAGGCGCAGTAGATTCCGAGTTATGATGTAGGCACAGTAGATTGCGAGTTATGATGTAGGCGCAGTAGATTCCGAGTTATGATGTAGGCGCAGTAGATTCCGATTTAGATTCCGAGTTATGATGTAGGCGCAGTAGATTCCGAGTTATGATGTAGGCGCAGTAGATTCCGAGTTAGTTTCCGAGTTATGATGTAGGCGCAGTAGATTCCGAGTTCGATTCCGAGTTATGATGTAGGCGCAGTAGATTCCGAGTTAGATTCCGAGTTATGATGTAGGCGCAGTAGATTCCGAGTTAGATTCCGAGTTATGATGTAGGCGCAGTAGATTCCGAGTTAGATTCCGAGTTATGATGTAGGCGCAGTAGATTCCGAGTTATGATGTAGGTGCAGTAGATTCCGAGTTAGATTCCGAGTTATGATGTAGGCGCAGTAGATTCCGAGTTAGATTCCGAGTAATGATGTAGGCGCAGTAGATTCCGAGTTAGATTCCGAGATATGATGTAGGCGCAGTAGATTCCGAGTTATGATGTAGGCGCAGTAGATTCCGAGTTAGATTACGAGTTATGATGTAGGCGCAGTAGATTCCGAGTTATGATGTAGGCACAGTAGATTCCGAGTTAGATTCCGAGTTATGATGTAGGCGCAGTAGATTCCGAGTTCGATTCCGAGTTATGATGTAGGCGCAGTAGATTCTGAGTTAGATTCCGAGTTATGATGTAGGCGCAGTAGATTCCGAGTTAGATTCCGAGTTATGATGTAGGCGCAGTAGATTCCGAGTTAGATTCCGAGTTATGATGTAGGCGCAGTAGATTCCGAGTTATGATGTAGGCGCAGTAGATTCCGAGTTATGATGTAGGCGCAGTAGATTCCGAGTTAGATTCCGAGTTATGATGTAGGCGCAGTAGATTCCGAGTTATGATGTAGGCGCAGTAGATTCCGAGTTAGATTCCGAGTTATGATGTAGGCGCAGTAGATTCCGAGTTATGATGTAGGCGCAGTAGATTCCGAGTTAGATTCCGAGTTATGACGTAGGCGCAGTAGATTCCGAGTTAGATTCCGAGTTATGATGTAGGCGCAGTAGATTCTGAGTTAGATTCCGAGTTATGATGTAGGCGCAGTAGATTCCGAGTTATGATGTAGGCGCAGTAGATTCCGAGTTATGATGTAGGTGCAGTAGATTCAGAGTTATGATGTAGGCGCAGTAGATTCCGAGTTATGATGTAGGCGCAGTAGATTCCGAGTTATGATGTAGGCGCAGTAGATTCCAAGTTAGATTCCGAGTTATGATGTAGGCGCAGTAGATTCCGAGTTATGATGTAGGCGCAGTAGATTCCGAGTTAGATTCCGAGTTATGATGTAGGCGCAGTAGATTCCGAGTTAGATTCCGAGTTATGATGTAGGCGCAGTAGATTCTGAGTTAGATTCCGAGTTATGATGTAGGCGCAGTAGATTCCGAGTTATGATGTAGGCGCAGTAGATTCCGAGTTATGATGTAGGCGCAGTAGATTCCGAGTTATGATGTAGGCGCAGTAGATTCCGAGTTATGATGTAGGCGCAGTAGATTCCGACTTATGATGTAGGCGCAGTAGATTCCGAGTTATGATGTAGGCGCAGTAGATTCCGAGTTAGATTCCGAGTTATGATGTAGGCGCAGTAGATTCTGAGTTATGATGTAGGCGCAGTAGATTCCGAGTTAGATTCCGAGTTATGATGTAGGCGCAGTAGATTCCGAGTTAGATTCCGAGTTAGATTCCGAGTTATGATGTAGGCGCAGTAGATTCCGAGTTATGATGTAGGCGCAGTAGATTCCGAGTTAGATTCCGAGTTATCATGTAGGCGCAGTAGATTCCGAGTTAGATTCCGAGTTATCATGTAGGCGCAGTAGATTCCGAGTTATGATGTAGGCGCAGTAGATTCCGAGTTATGATGTAGGCGCAGTAGATTCCGAGTTATGATGTAGGCGCAGTAGATTCCGAGTTAGATTCCGAGTTATGATGTAGGCGCAGTAGATTCCGAGTTATGATGTAGGCGCAGTAGATTCCGAGTTAGATTCCGAGTTATGATGTAGGCGCAGTAGATTCCGTGTTTTGATGTAGTCGCAGTAGATTCCGAGTTATGATGTAGGCGCAATAGATTCCGAGTTAGATTCCGAGTTATGATGTAGGCGCAGTAGATTCACAGTTAGATTCCGAGTTATGATGTAGGCGCAGTAAATTCCGAGTTATGATGTAGGCGCAGTAGATTCCGAGTTAGATTCCGAGTTATGATGTAGGCGCAGTAGATTCCGAGTTAGATTCCGAGTAATGATGTAGGCGCAGTAGATTCCGAGTTAGATTCCGAGATATGATGTAGGCGCAGTAGATTCCGAGTTATGATGTAGGCGCAGTAGATTCCGAGTTAGATTACGAGTTATGATGTAGGCGCAGTAGATTCCGAGTTATGATGTAGGCACAGTAGATTCCGAGTTAGATTCCGAGTTATGATGTAGGCGCAGTAGATTCCGAGTTCGATTCCGAGTTATGATGTAGGCGCAGTAGATTCTGAGTTAGATTCCGAGATATGATGTAGGCGCAGTAGATTCCGAGTTAGATTCCGAGTTATGTTGTAGGCGCAGTAGATTCCGAGTTAGATTCCGAGTTATGATGTAGGCGCAGTAGATTCCGAGTTATGATGTAGGCGCAGTAGATTCCGAGTTATGATGTAGGCGCAGTAGATTCCGAGTTAGATTCCGAGTTATGATGTAGGCGCAGTAGATTCCGAGTTATGATGTAGGCGCAGTAGATTCCGAGTTAGATTCCGAGTTATGATGTAGGCGCAGTAGATTCCGAGTTATGATGTAGGCGCAGTAGATTCCGAGTTAGATTCCGAGTTATGACGTAGGCGCAGTAGATTCCGAGTTAGATTCCGAGTTATGATGTAGGCGCAGTAGATTCTGAGTTAGATTCCGAGTTATGATGTAGGCGCAGTAGATTCCGAGTTATGATGTAGGCGCAGTAGATTCCGAGTTATGATGTAGGTGCAGTAGATTCAGAGTTATGATGTAGGCGCAGTAGATTCCGAGTTATGATGTAGGCGCAGTAGATTCCGAGTTATGATGTAGGCGCAGTAGATTCCGAGTTATGATGTAGGCGCAGTAGATTCCAAGTTAGATTCCGAGTTATGATGTAGGCGCAGTAGATTCCGAGTTATGATGTAGGCGCAGTAGATTCCGAGTTAGATTCCGAGTTATGATGTAGGCGCAGTAGATTCCGAGTTAGATTCCGAGTTATGATGTAGGCGCAGTAGATTCTGAGTTAGATTCCGAGTTATGATGTAGGCGCAGTAGATTCCGAGTTATGATGTAGGCGCAGTAGATTCCGAGTTATGATATAGGCGCAGTAGATTCCGAGTTATGATGTAGGCGCAGTAGATTCCGACTTATGATGTAGGCGCAGTAGATTCCGAGTTATGATGTAGGCGCAGTAGATTCCGAGTTAGATTCCGAGTTATGATGTAGGCGCAGTAGATTCTGAGTTATGATGTAGGCGCAGTAGATTCCGAGTTAGATTCCGAGTTATGATGTAGGCGCAGTAGATTCCGAGTTAGATTCCGAGTTATGATGTAGGCGCAGTAGATTCCGAGTTATGATGTAGGCGCAGTAGATTCCGAGTTAGATTCCGAGTTATCATGTAGGCGCAGTAGATTCCGAGTTAGATTCCGAGTTATCATGTAGGCGCAGTAGATTCCGAGTTATGATGTAGGCGCAGTAGATTCCGAGTTATGATGTAGGCGCAGTAGATTCCGAGTTATGATGTAGGCGCAGTAGATTCCGAGTTAGATTCCGAGTTATGATGTAGGCGCAGTAGATTCCGAGTTATGATGTAGGCGCAGTAGATTCCGAGTTAGATTCCGAGTTATGATGTAGGCGCAGTAGATTCCGTGTTTTGATGTAGTCGCAGTAGATTCCGAGTTATGATGTAGGCGCAATAGATTCCGAGTTAGATTCCGAGTTATGATGTAGGCGCAGTAGATTCACAGTTAGATTCCGAGTTATGATGTAGGCGCAGTAAATTCCGAGTTATGATGTAGGCGCAGTAGATTCATAGTTAGATTCCGAGTTATGATGTAGGCGCAGTAAATTCCGAGTTATGATGTAGGCGCAGTAGATTCCGAGTTATGATGTAGGCGCAGTAGATTCCGAGTTAGATTCCGAGTTATGATGTAGGCGCAGTAGATTCCGAGTTATGATGTAGGCGCAGTAGATTCCGAGTTATGATGTAGGCGCAGTAGATTCCGAGTTAGATTCCGGGTTATGATGTAGGCGCAGTAGATTCCGAGTTCGATTCCGAGTTATGATGTAGGCGCAGTAGATTCCGAGTTATGATGTAGGTGCAGTAGATTCCGAGTTATGATGTAGGCGCAGTAGATTCCGAGTTATGATGTAGGCGCAGTAGATTTCGAGTTAGATTCCGAGTTATGAAGTAGGCGCAGTAGATTCCGAGTTATGATGTAGGCGCAGTAGATTCCGAGTTAGATTCCGAGTTATGATGTAGGCGCAGTAGATTCCGAGTTTTGATGTAGTCGCAGTAGATTCCGAGTTATGATGTAGGCGCAGTAGATTCCGAGTTAGATTCCGAGTTATGATGTAGGCGCAGTAGATTCACAGTTAGATTCCGAGTTATGATGTAGGCGCAGTAAATTCCGAGTTATGATGTAGGCGCAGAAGATTCCGAGTTATGATGTAGGCGCAGTAGATTCCGAGTTATGATGTAGGCGCAGTAGATTCCGAGTTAGATTCCGAGTTATGATGTAGGCGCATTAGATTCCGAGTTATGATGTAGGCGCAGTAGTTTCCGAGTTATGATGTAGGCGCAGTAGATTCCGAGTTAGATTCCGAGTTATGATGTAGGCGCAGTAGATTCCGAGTTATGATGTAGGCGCAGTAGATTCCGAGTTATGATGTAGGCGCAGTAGATTCCGAGTTATGATGTAGGCGCAGTAGATTCCGAGTTAGATTCCGAGTTATGATGTAGGCGCAGTAGATTCCGAGTTAGATTCCGAGTTATGATGTAGGCGCAGTAGATTCCGAGTTATGATGTAGGCGCAGTAGATTCCGAGTTATGATGTAGGCGCAGTAGATTCTGAGTTAGATTCCGAGTTATGATGTAGGCGCAGTAGATTCCGAGTTATGATGTAGGCGCAGTAGATTCCGAGTTATGATGTAGGCGCAGTAGATTCCGAGTTAGATTCCGAGTTATGATGTAGGCGCAGTAGATTCCGAGTTAGATTCCGAGTTATGATGTAGGCGCAGTAGATTCCGAGTTATGATGTAGGCGCAGTAGATTCCGAGTTAGATTCCGAGTTATGATGTAGGCGCTGTAGATTCCGAGTTAGATTCCGAGTTATGATGTAGGCGCAGTAGATTCCGAGTTATGATGTAGGCGCAGTAGATTCCGAGTTATGATGTAGGCGCAGTAGATTCCGAGTTAGATTCCGAGTTATGATGTAGGCGCAGTAGATTCCAAGTTATGATGTAGGCGCAGTAGATTCCGAGTTATGATGTAGGCGCAGTAGATTCCGAGTTAGATTCCGAGTTATGATGTAGGCGCAGTAGATTCCGAGTTATGATGTAGGCGCAGTAGATTCCGAGTTAGATTCCGAGTTATGATGTAGGCGCAGTAGATTCCGAGTTAGATTCCGAGTTATGATGTAGGCGCAGTAGATTCCGAGTTAGATTCCGAGTTAGGACGTAGGCGCAGTAGATTCCGAGTTATGATGTAGGCACAGTAGATTGCGAGTTATGATGTAGGCGCAGTAGATTCCGAGTTATGATGTAGGCGCAGTAGATTCCGAGTTAGATTCCGAGTTATGATGTAGGCGCAGTAGATTCCGAGTTATGATGTAGGCGCAGTAGATTCCGAGTTAGTTTCCGAGTTATGATGTAGGCGCAGTAGATTCCGATTTCGATTCCGAGTTATGATGTAGGCGCAGTAGATTCCGAGTTAGATTCCGAGTTATGATGTAGGCGCAGTAGATTCCGAGTTAGATTCCGAGTTATGATGTAGGCGCAGTAGATTCCGAGTTAGATTCCGAGTTATGATGTAGGCGCAGTAGATTCCGAGTTATGATGTAGGCGCAGTAGATTCCGAGTTAGATTCCGAGTTATGATGTAGGCGCAGTAGATTCCGAGTTAGATTCCGAGTAATGATGTAGGCGCAGTAGATTCACAGTTAGATTCCGAGATATGATGTAGGCGCAGTAGATTCCGAGTTATGATGTAGGCGCAGTAGATTCCGAGTTAGATTACGAGTTATGATGTAGGCGCAGTAGATTCCGAGTTATGATGTAGGCGCAGTAGATTCCGAGTTAGATTCCGAGTTATGATGTAGGCGCAGTAGATTCCGAGTTCGATTCCGAGTTATGATGTAGGCGCAGTAGATTCTGAGTTAGATTCCGAGTTATGATGTAGGCGCAGTAGATTCCGAGTTAGATTCCGAGTTATGATGTAGGCGCAGTAGATTCCGAGTTAGATTCCGAGTTATGATGTAGGCGCAGTAGATTCCGAGTTATGATGTAGGCGCAGTAGATTCCGAGTTAGATTCCGAGTTATGATGTAGGCGCAGTAGATTCCGAGTTATGATGTAGGCGCAGTAGATTCCGAGTTAGATTCCGAGTTATGATGTAGGCGCAGTAGATTCCGAGTTATGATGTAGGCGCAGTAGATTCCGAGTTAGATTCCGAGTTATGACGTAGGCGCAGTAGATTCCGAGTTAGATTCCGAGTTATGATGTAGGCGCAGTAGATTCTGAGTTAGATTCCGAGTTATGATGTAGGCGCAGTAGATTCCGAGTTATGATGTAGGCGCAGTAGATTCCGAGTTATGATGTAGGTGCAGTAGATTCAGAGTTATGATGTAGGCGCAGTAGATTCCGAGTTATGATGTAGGCGCAGTAGATTCCGAGTTATGATGTAGGCGCAGTAGATTCCGAGTTATGATGTAGGCGCAGTAGATTCCAAGTTAGATTCCGAGTTATGATGTAGGCGCAGTAGATTACGAGTTATGATGTAGGCGCAGTAGATTCCGAGTTAGATTCCGAGTTATGATGTAGGCGCAGTAGATTCCGAGTTAGATTCCGAGTTATGATGTAGGCGCAGTAGATTCTGAGTTAGATTCCGAGTTATGATGTAGGCGCAGTAGATTCCGAGTTATGATGTAGGCGCAGTAGATTCCGAGTTATGATGTAGGCGCAGTAGATTCCGAGTTATGATGTAGGCGCAGTAGATTCAGAGTTATGATGTAGGCGCAGTAGATTCCGACTTATGATGTAGGCGCAGTAGATTCCGAGTTAGATTCCGAGTTATGATGTAGGCGCAGTAGATTCCGAGTTATGATGTAGGCGCAGTAGATTCCGAGTTATGATGTAGGCGCAGTAGATTCCGAGTTAGATTCCGAGTTATCATGTAGGCGCAGTAGATTCCGAGTTAGATTCCGAGTTATCATGTAGGCGCAGTAGATTCCGAGTTATGATGTAGGCGCAGTAGATTCCGAGTTATGATGTAGGCGCAGTAGATTCCGAGTTATGATGTAGGCGCAGTAGATTCCGAGTTAGATTCCGAGTTATGATGTAGGCGCAGTAGATTCCGAGTTATGATGTAGGCGCAGTAGATTCCGAGTTAGATTCCGAGTTATGATGTAGGCGCAGTAGATTCCGTGTTTTGATGTAGTCGCAGTAGATTCCGAGTTATGATGTAGGCGCAATAGATTCCGAGTTAGATTCCGAGTTATGATGTAGGCGCAGTAGATTCACAGTTAGATTCCGAGTTATGATGTAGGCGCAGTAAATTCCGAGTTATGATGTAGGCGCAGTAGATTCACAGTTAGATTCCGAGTTATGATGTAGGCGCAGTAAATTCCGAGTTATGATGTAGGCGCAGTAGATTCCGAGTTATGATGTAGGCGCAGTAGATTCCGAGTTAGATTCCGAGTTATGATGTAGGCGCAGTAGATTCCGAGTTATGATGTAGGCGCAGTAGATTCCGAGTTATGATGTAGGCGCAGTAGATTCCGAGTTAGATTCCGAGTTATGATGTAGGCGCAGTAGATTCTGAGTTAGATTCCGAGTTATGATGTAGGCGCAGTAGATTCCGAGTTATGATGTAGGCGCAGTAGATTCCGAGTTATGATGTAGGCGCAGTAGATTCCGAGTTATGATGTAGGCGCAGTAGATTTCGAGTTAGATTCCGAGTTATGATGTAGGCGCAGTAGATTCCGAGTTATGATGTAGGCGCAGTAGATTCCGAGTTAGATTCCGAGTTATGATGTAGGCGCAGTAGATTCCGAGTTTTGATGTAGTCGCAGTAGATTCCGAGTTATGATGTAGGCGCAGTAGATTCCGAGTTAGATTCCGAGTTATGATGTAGGCGCAGTAGATTCACAGTTAGATTCCGAGTTATGATGTAGGCGCAGTAAATTCCGAGTTATGATGTAGGCGCAGAAGATTCCGAGTTATGATGTAGGCGCAGTAGATTCCGAGTTATGATGTAGGCGCAGTAGATTCCGAGTTATGATGTAGGCGCAGTAGATTCCGAGTTAGATTCCGAGTTATGATGTAGGCGCATTAGATTCCGAGTTATGATGTAGGCGCAGTAGTTTCCGAGTTATGATGTAGGCGCAGTAGATTCCGAGTTAGATTCCGAGTTATGATGTAGGCGCAGTAGATTCCGAGTTATGATGTAGGCGCAGTAGATTCCGAGTTATGATGTAGGCGCAGTAGATTCCGAGTTATGATGTAGGCGCAGTAGATTCCGAGTTAGATTCCGAGTTATGATGTAGGCGCAGTAGATTCCGAGTTATGATGTAGGCGCAGTAGATTCCGAGTTAGATTCCGAGTTATGATGTAGGCGCAGTAGATTCCGAGTTATGATGTAGGCGCAGTAGATTCCGAGTTATGATGTAGGCGCAGTAGATTCTGAGTTAGATTCCGAGTTATGATGTAGTCGCAGTAGATTCCGAGTTATGATGTAGGCGCAGTAGATTCCGAGTTAGATTCCGAGTTATGATGTAGGCGCAGTAGATTCCGAGTTAGATTCCGAGTTATGATGTAGGCGCAGTAGATTCCGAGTTAGATTCCGAGTTATGATGTAGGCGCAGTAGATTCCGAGTTATGATGTAGGCGCAGTAGATTCCGAGTTAGATTACGAGTTATGATGTAGGCGCAGTAGATTCCGAGTTATGATGTAGGCGCAGTAGATTCCGAGTTATGATGTAGGCGCAGAAGATTCCGAGTTAGATTCCGAGTTATGATGTAGGCGCAGTAGATTCCGAGTTAGATTCCGAGTTATGATGTAGGCGCAGTAGATTCTGAGTTAGATTCCGAGTTATGATGTAGGCGCAGTAAATTCCGAGTTAGATTCCGAGTTATGATGTAGGCGCAGTAGATTCCGAGTTAGATTCCGAGTTATGATGTAGGCGCAGTGGATTCTGAGTTATGATGTAGGCGCAGTAGATTCCGAGTTATGATGTAGGCGCAGTAGATTCCGAGTTAGATTCCGAGTTATGATGTAGGCGCAGTAGATTCCGAGTTATGATGTAGGCGCAGTAGATTCCGAGTTATGATGTAGGCGCAGTAGATTCCGAGTTAGATTCCGAGTTATGATGTAGGCGCAGTAGATTCCGAGTTATGATGTAGGCGCAGTAGATTCCGAGTTAGATTCCGAGTTATGATGTAGGCGCAGTAGATTCCGTGTTAGATTCCAAGTTATGATGTAGGCGCAGTAGATTCCGAGTTAGATTCCGAGTTAGGACGTAGGCGCAGTAGATTCCGAGTTATGATGTAGGCACAGTAGATTGCGAGTTATGATGTAGGCGCAGTAGATTCCGAGTTATGATGTAGGCGCAGTAGATTCCGAGTTAGATTCCGAGTTATGATGTAGGCGCAGTAGATTCCGAGTTATGATGTAGGCGCAGTAGATTCCGAGTTAGATTCCGAGTTATGATGTAGGCGCAGTAGATTCCGAGTTTGATTCCGAGTTATGATGTAGGCGCAGTAGATTCCGAGTTAGATTCCGAGTTATGATGTAGGCGCAGTAGATTCCGAGTTATGATGTAGGCGCAGTAGATTCCGAGTTAGATTCCGAGTTATGATGTAGGCGCAGTAGATTCCGAGTTAGATTCCGAGTAATGATGTAGGCGCAGTAGATTCCGAGTTAGATTCCGAGATATGATGTAGGCGCAGTAGATTCCGAGTTATGATGTAGGCGCAGTAGATTCCGAGTTAGATTACGAGTTATGATGTAGGCGCAGTAGATTCCGAGTTATGATGTAGGCGCAGTAGATTCCGAGTTAGATTCCGAGTTATGATGTAGGCGCAGTAGATTCCGAGTTCGATTCCGAGTTATGATGTAGGCGCAGTAGATTCTGAGTTAGATTCCGAGTTATGATGTAGGCGCAGTAGATTCCGAGTTAGATTCCGAGTTATGATGTAGGCGCAGTAGATTCCGAGTTAGATTCCGAGTTATGATGTAGGCGCAGTAGATTCCGAGTTATGATGTAGGCGCAGTAGATTCCGAGTTAGATTCCGAGTTATGATGTAGGCGCAGTAGATTCCAAGTTATGATGTAGGCGCAGTAGATTCCGAGTTAGATTCCGAGTTATGATGTAGGCGCAGTAGATTCCGAGTTAGATTCTGAGTTATGATGTAGGCGCAGTAGATTCCGAGTTAGATTCCGAGTTAGGACGTAGGCGCAGTAGATTCCGAGTTATGATGTAGGCACAGTAGATTGCGAGTTATGATGTAGGCGCAGTAGATTCCGAGTTATGATGTAGGCGCAGTAGATTCCGAGTTAGATTCCGAGTTATGATGTAGGCGCAGTAGATTCCGAGTTATGATGTAGGTGCAGTAGATTCCGAGTTAGATTCCGAGTTATGATGTAGGCGCAGTAGATTCCGAGTTCGATTCCGAGTTATGATGTAGGCGCAGTAGATTCCGAGTTAGATTACGAGTTATGATGTAGGCGCAGTAGATTCCGAGTTATGATGTAGGCGCAGTAGATTCCGAGTTAGATTCCGAGTTATGATGTAGGCGCAGTAGATTCCGAGTTCGATTCCGAGTTATGATGTAGGCGCAGTAGATTCTGAGTTAGATTCCGAGTTATGATGTAGGCGCAGTAGATTCCGAGTTAGATTCCGAGTTATGATGTAGGCGCAGTAGATTCCGAGTTAGATTCCGAGTTATGATGTAGGCGCAGTAGATTCCGAGTTATGATGTAGGCGCAGTAGATTCCGAGTTATGATGTAGGCGCAGTAGATTCCGAGTTAGATTCCGAGTTATGATGTAGGCGCAGTAGATTCCAAGTTATGATGTAGGCGCAGTAGATTCCGAGTTATGATGTAGGCGCAGTAGATTCCGAGTTAGATTCCGAGTTATGATGTAGGCGCAGTAGATTCCGAGTTATGATGTAGGCGCAGTAGATTCCGAGTTAGATTCCGAGTTATGATGTAGGCGCAGTAGATTCCGAGTTAGATTCCGAGTTATGATGTAGGCGCAGTAGATTCCGAGTTAGATTCCGAGTTATGATGTAGGCGCAGTAGATTCCGTGTTATGATGTAGGCACAGTAGATTCCGAGTTATGATGTAGGCGCAGTAGATTCCGAGTTATGATGTAGGCGCAGTAGATTCCGAGTTAGATTCCGAGTTATGATGTAGGCGCAGTAGATTCCGAGTTATGATGTAGGCGCAGTAGATTCCGAGTTAGATTCCGAGTTATGATGTAGGCGCAGTAGATTCCGAGTTCGATTCCGAGTTATGATGTAGGCGCAGTAGATTCCGAGTTAGATTCCGAGTTATGATGTAGGCGCAGTAGATTCCGAGTTAGATTCCGAGTTATGATGTAGGCGCAGTAGATTCCGAGTTATGATGTAGGCGCAGTAGATTCCGAGTTATGATGTAGGCGCAGTAGATTCCGAGTTAGATTCCGAGATATGATGTAGGCGCAGTAGATTCCGAGTTAGATTCCGAGTTATGATGTAGGCGCAGTAGATTCCGAGTTAGATTCCGAGTTATGATGTAGGCGCAGTAGATTCCGAGTTATGATGTAGGCGCAGTAGATTCCGAGTTATGATGTAGGCGCAGTATATTCCGAGTTAGATTCCGAGTTATGATGTAGGCGCAGTAGATTCCGAGTTAGATTCCGAGTTATGATGTAGGCGCAGTAGATTCCGAATTAGATTCCGAGTTATGATGTAGACGCAGTAGATTCCGAGTTAGATTCCGAGTTATGATGTAGGCGCAGTAGATTCCGAGTTATGATGTAAGCGCTGTAGATTCCGAGTTAGATTCCGAGTTATGATGTAGGCGCAGTAGATTCCGAGTTATGATGTAGGCGCAGTAGATTCCGAGTTAGATTCCGAGTTATGATGTAGGCGCAGTAGATTCCGAGTTATGATGTAGGCGCAGTAGATTCCGAGTTAGATTCCGAGTTATGATGTAGGCGCAGTAGATTCCGAGTTAGATTCTGAGTTATGATGTAGGCGCAGTAGATTCCGAGTTAGAATCCGAGTTATGATGTAGGCGCAGTAGACTCCGAGTTATGATGTAGGCGCAGTAGATTCCGAGTTATGATGTAGGCGCAGTAGATTCCGAGTTATGATGTAGGCACAGTAGATTCCGAGTTAGATTCCGAGTTATGATGTAGGCGCAGTAGATTCCGAGTTATGATGTAGGCGCAGTAGATTCCGAGTTAGATTTCGAGTTATGATGTAGGCGTAGTAGATTCCGAGTTAGATTCCGAGTTATGATGTAGGCGCAGTAGATTCCGAGTTATGATGTAGGCGCAGTAGATTCCGAGTTTGATTCCGAGTTATGATGTAGGCGCAGTAGATTCCGAGTTAGATTCCGAGTTATGATGTAGGCGCAGTAGATTCCAAGTTATGATGTAGGCGCAGTAGATTCCGAGTTATGATGTAGGCGCAGTAGATTCCGAGTTAGATTCCGAGTTATGATGTAGGCGCAGTAGATTCCGAGTTATGATGTAGGCGCAGTAGATTCCGAGTTTGATTCCGAGTTATGATGTAGGCGCAGTAGATTCCGAGTTAGATTCCGAGTTATGATGTAGGCGCAGTAGATTCCAAGTTATGATGTAGGCGCAGTAGATTCCGAGTTATGATGTAGGCGCAGTAGATTCCGAGTTAGATTCCGAGTTATGATGTAGGCGCAGTAGATTCCGAGTTATGATGTAGGCGCAGTAGATTCCGAGTTAGATTCCGAGTTATGATGTAGGCGCAGTAGATTCCTAGTTAGATTCCGAGTTATGATGTAGGAGCAGTAGATTCCGAGTTAGATTCCGAGTTATGATGTAGGCGCAGTAGATTCCGAGTTATGATGTAGGCGCAGTAGATTGCGAGTTATGATGTAGGCGCAGTAGATTCCGAGTTAGATTCCGAGTTAGGACGTAGGCGCAGTAGATTCCGAGTTATGATGTAGGCACAGTAGATTGCGAGTTATGATGTAGGCGCATTAGATTCCGAGTTATGATGTAGGCGCAGTAGTTTCCGAGTTATGATGTAGGGGCAGTAGATTCCGAGTTAGATTCCGAGTTATGATGTAGGCGCAGTAGATTCCGAGTTATGATGTAGGCGCAGTGGATTCCGAGTTATGATGTAGGCGCAGTAGATTCCGAGTTAGATTCCGAGTTATGATGTAGGCGCAGTAGATTCCGAGTTAGATTCCGAGTTATGATGTAGGCGCAGTAGATTCCGAGTTATGATGTAGGTGCAGTAGATTGCGAGTTATGATGTAGGCGCAGTAGATTCCGAGTTATGATGTAGGCGCAGTAGATTTCGAGTTAGATTCCGAGTTATGATGTAGGCGCAGTAGGTTCCGAGTTTTGATGTAGTCGCAGTAGATTCCGAGTTATGATGTAGGCGCAGTAGATTCCGAGTTAGATTCCGAGTTATGATGTAGGCGCAGTAGATTCACAGTTAGATTCCGAGTTATGATGTAGGCGCAGTAAATTCCGAGTTATGATGTAGGCGCAGTAGATTCCGAGTTATGATGTAGGCGCAGTAGATTCCGAGTTAGATTCCGAGTTATGATGTAGGCGCATTAGATTCCGAGTTATGATGTAGGCGCAGTCGTTTCCGTGTTATGATGTAGGCGCAGTAGATTCCGAGTTAGATTCCGAGTTATGATGTAGGCGCAGTAGATTCCGAGTTATGATGTAGGCGCAGTAGATTCCGAGTTATGATGTAGGCGCAGTAGATTCCGAGTTATGATGTAGGCGCAGTAGATTCCGAGTTAGATTCCGAGTTATGATGTAGGCGCAGTAGATTCCGAGTTATGATGTAGGCGCAGTAGATTCCGAGTTATGATGTAGGCGCAGTAGATTCCAAGTTATGATGTAGGCGCAGTAGATTCCGAGTTAGATTCCGAGTTATGATGTAGGCGCATTAGATTCCGAGTTATGATGTAGGCGCAGTCGTTTCCGAGTTATGATGTAGGCGCAGTAGATTCCGAGTTAGATTCCGAGTTATGATGTAGGCGCAGTAGATTCCGAGTTATGATGTAGGCGCAGTAGATTCCGAGTTATGATGTAGGCGCAGTAGATTCCGAGTTAGATTCCGAGTTATGATGTAGGCGCAGTAGATTCCGAGTTAGATTCCGAGTTATGATGTAGGCGCAGTAGATTCCGAGTTATGATGTAGGCGCAGTAGATTCCGAGTTATGATGTAGGCGCAGTAGATTCTGAGTTAGATTCCGAGTTATGATGTAGGCGCAGTAGATTCCGAGTTATGATGTAGGCGCAGTAGATTCCGAGTTAGATTCCGAGTTATGATGTAGGCGCAGTAGATTCCGAGTTAGATTCCGAGTAATGATGTAGGCGCAGTAGATTCCGAGTTAGATTCCGAGTTATGATGTAGGCGCAGTAGATTCCGAGTTATGATGTAGGCGCAGTAGATTCCGAGTTAGATTACGAGTTATGATGTAGGCGCAGTAGATTCTGAGTTATGATGTAGGCGCAGTAGATTCCGAGTTAGATTCCGAGTTATGATGTAGGCGCAGTAGATTCCGAGTTTGATTCCGAGTTATGATGTAGGCGCAGTAGATTCTGAGTTAGATTCCGAGTTTTGATGTAGGCGCAGTAGATTCCGAGTTAGATTCCGAGTTATGATGTAGGCGCAGTAGATTCCGAGTTAGATTCCGAGTTATGATGTAGGCGCAGTAGATTCCGAGTTATGATGTAGGCGCAGTAGATTCCGAGTTATGATGTAGGCGCAGTAGATTCCGAGTTAGATTCCGAGTTATGATGTAGGCGCAGTAGATTCCAAGTTATGATGTAGGCGCAGTAGATTCCGAGTTATGATGTAGGCGCAGTAGATTCCGAGTTAGATTCCGAGTTATGATGTAGGCGCAGTAGATTCCGAGTTATGATGTAGGCGCAGTAGATTCCGAGTTAGATTCCGAGTTATGATGTAGGCGCAGTAGATTCCGAGTTAGATTCCGAGTTATGATGTAGGCGCTGTAGATTCCGAGTTAGATTCCGAGTTAGGACGTAGGCGCAGTAGATTCCGAGTTATGATGTAGGCACAGTAGATTGCGAGTTATGATGTAGGTGCAGTAGATTCCGAGTTATGATGTAGGCGCAGTAGATTCCGAGTTAGATTCCGAGTTATGATGTAGGCGCAGTAGATTCCGAGTTATGATGTAGGCGCAGTAGATTCCGAGTTAGATTCCGAGTTATGATGTAGGCGCAGTAGATTCCGAGTTCGATTCCGAGTTATGATGTAGGCGCAGTAGATTCCGAGTTAGATTCCGAGTTATGATGTAGGCGCAGTAGATTCCGAGTTAGATTCCGAGTTATGATGTAGGCGCAGTAGATTCCGAGTTAGATTACGAGTTATGATGTAGGCGCTGTAGATTCCGAGTTATGATGTAGGCGCAGTAGATTCCGAGTTAGATTCCGAGTTATGATGTAGGCGCAGTAGATTCCGAGTTAGATTCCGAGTTATGATGTAGGCGCAGTAGATTCTGAGTTAGATTCCGAGTTATGATGTAGGCGCAGTAGATTCCGAGTTAGATTCCGAGTTATGATGTAGGCGCAGTAGATTCCGAGTTAGATTCCGAGTTATGATGTAGGCGCAGTAGATTCCGAGTTATGATGTAGGCGCAGTAGATTCCGAGTTAGATTCCGAGTTATGATGTAGGCGCAGTAGATTCCAAGTTATGATGTAGGCGCAGTAGATTCCGAGTTAGATTCCGAGTTATGATGTAGGCGCAGTAGATTCCGAGTTATGATGTAGGCGCAGTAGATTCCGAGTTAGATTCCGAGTTATGATGTAGGCGCAGTAGATTCCGAGTTAGATTCCGAGTTAGGACGTAGGCGCAGTAGATTCCGAGTTATGATGTAGGCACAGTAGATTGCGAGTTATGATGTAGGCGCAGTAGATTCCGAGTTATGATGTAGGCGCAGTAGATTCCGAGTTAGATTCCGAGTTATGATGTAGGCGCAGTAGATTCCGAGTTATGATGTAGGCGCAGTAGATTCCGAGTTAGATTCCGAGTTATGATGTAGGCGCAGTAGATTCCGAGTTCGATTCCGAGTTATGATGTAGGCGCAGTAGATTCCGAATTAGATTACGAGTTATGATGTAGGCGCAGTAGATTCCGAGTTATGATGTAGGCGCAGTAGATTCCGAGTTAGATTCCGAGTTATGATGTAGGCGCAGTAGATTCCGAGTTTGATTCCGAGTTATGATGTAGGCGCAGTAGATTCTGAGTTAGATTCCGAGTTTTGATGTAGGCGCAGTAGATTCCGAGTTAGATTCCGAGTTATGATGTAGGCGCAGTAGATTCCGAGTTAGATTCCGAGTTATGATGTAGGCGCAGTAGATTCCGAGTTATGATGTAGGCGCAGTAGATTCCGAGTTATGATGTAGGCGCAGTAGATTCCGAGTTAGATTCCGAGTTATGATGTAGGCGCAGTAGATTCCAAGTTATGATGTAGGCGCAGTAGATTCCGAGTTATGATGTAGGCGCAGTAGATTCCGAGTTAGATTCCGAGTTATGATGTAGGCGCAGTAGATTCCGAGTTATGATGTAGGCGCAGTAGATTCCGAGTTAGATTCCGAGTTATGATGTAGGCGCAGTAGATTCCGAGTTAGATTCCGAGTTATGATGTAGGCGCAGTAGATTCCGAGTTAGATTCCGAGTTAGGACGTAGGCGCAGTAGATTCCGAGTTATGATGTAGGCACAGTAGATTGCGAGTTATGATGTAGGTGCAGTAGATTCCGAGTTATGATGTAGGCGCAGTAGATTCCGAGTTAGATTCCGAGTTATGATGTAGGCGCAGTAGATTCCGAGTTATGATGTAGGCGCAGTAGATTCCGAGTTAGATTCCGAGTTATGATGTAGGCGCAGTAGATTCCGAGTTCGATTCCGAGTTATGATGTAGGCGCAGTAGATTCCGAGTTAGATTCCGAGTTATGATGTAGGCGCAGTAGATTCCGAGTTAGATTCCGAGTTATGATGTAGGCGCAGTAGATTCCGAGTTAGATTACGAGTTATGATGTAGGCGCTGTAGATTCCGAGTTATGATGTAGGCGCAGTAGATTCCGAGTTAGATTCCGAGTTATGATGTAGGCGCAGTAGATTCCGAGTTCGATTCCGAGTTATGATGTAGGCGCAGTAGATTCTGAGTTAGATTCCGAGTTATGATGTAGGCGCAGTAGATTCCGAGTTAGATTCCGAGTTATGATGTAGGCGCAGTAGATTCCGAGTTAGATTCCGAGTTATGATGTAGGCGCAGTAGATTCCGAGTTATGATGTAGGCGCAGTAGATTCCGAGTTATGATGTAGGCGCAGTAGATTCCGAGTTAGATTCCGAGTTATGATGTAGGCGCAGTAGATTCCAAGTTATGATGTAGGCGCAGTAGATTCCGAGTTAGATTCCGAGTTATGATGTAGGCGCAGTAGATTCCGAGTTATGATGTAGGCGCAGTAGATTCCGAGTTAGATTCCGAGTTATGATGTAGGCGCAGTAGATTCCGAGTTAGATTCCGAGTTAGGACGTAGGCGCAGTAGATTCCGAGTTATGATGTAGGCACAGTAGATTGCGAGTTATGATGTAGGCGCAGTAGATTCCGAGTTATGATGTAGGCGCAGTAGATTCCGAGTTAGATTCCGAGTTATGATGTAGGCGCAGTAGATTCCGAGTTATGATGTAGGCGCAGTAGATTCCGAGTTAGATTCCGAGTTATGATGTAGGCGCAGTAGATTCCGAGTTCGATTCCGAGTTATGATGTAGGCGCAGTAGATTCCGAGTTAGATTACGAGTTATGATGTAGGCGCAGTAGATTCCGAGTTATGATGTAGGCGCAGTAGATTCCGAGTTAGATTCCGAGTTATGATGTAGGCGCAGTAGATTCCGAGTTCGATTCCGAGTTATGATGTAGGCGCAGTAGATTCTGAGTTAGATTCCGAGTTATGATGTAGGCGCAGTAGATTCCGAGTTCGATTCCGAGTTATGATGTAGGCGCAGTAGATTCCGAGTTAGATTCCGAGTTATGATGTAGGCGCAGTAGATTCCGAGTTATGATGTAGGCGCAGTAGATTCTGAGTTAGATTCCGAGTTATGATGTAGGCGCAGTAGATTCCAAGTTATGATGTAGGCGCAGTAGATACCGAGTTATGATGTAGGCGCAGTAGATTCCGAGTTAGATTCCGAGTTATGATGTAGGCGCAGTAGATTCCGAGTTATGATGTAGGCGCAGTAGATTCCGAGTTAGATTCCGAGTTATGATGTAGGCGCAGTAGATTCCGAGTTAGATTCCGAGTTAAGATGTAGGCGCAGTAGATTCCGAGTTAGATTCCGAGTTATGATGTAGGCGCAGTAGATTCCGAGTTAGATTCCGAGTTATGATGTAGGCGCAGTAGATTCCGAGTTAGATTCCGAGTTAGGACGTAGGCGCAGTAGATTCCGAGTTAGATTCCGAGTTATGATGTAGGCGCAGTAGATTCCGAGTTATGATGTAGGCGCAGTAGATTCCGAGTTAGATTCCGAGTTATGATGTAGGCGCAGTAGATTCCGAGTTCGATTCCGAGTTATGATGTAGGCGCAGTAGATTCCGAGTTAGATTACGAGTTATGATGTAGGCGCAGTAGATTCCGAGTTATGATGTAGGCGCAGTAGATTCCGAGTTAGATTCCGAGTTATGATGTAGGCGCAGTAGATTCCGAGTTCGATTCCGAGTTATGATGTAGGCGCAGTAGATTCTGAGTTAGATTCCGAGTTATGATGTAGGCGCAGTAGATTCCGAGTTCGATTCCGAGTTATGATGTAGGCGCAGTAGATTCCGAGTTAGATTCCGAGTTATGATGTAGGCGCAGTAGATTCCGAGTTATGATGTAGGCGCAGTAGATTCCGAGTATGATTCCGAGTTATGATGTAGGCGCAGTAGATTCCAAGTTATGATGTAGGCGCAGTAGATACCTAGTTATTATGTAGGCGCAGTAGATTCCGAGTTAGATTCCGAGTTATGATGTAGGCGCAGTAGATTCCGAGTTATGATGTAGGCGCAGTAGATTCCGAGTTAGATTCCGAGTTATGATGTAGGCGCAGTAGATTCCGAGTTAGATTCCGAGTTAAGATGTAGGCGCAGTAGATTCCGAGTTAGATTCCGAGTTATGATGTAGGCGCAGTAGATTCCGAGTTATGATGTAGGCGCAGTAGATTCCGAGTTAGATTCCGAGTTATGATGTAGGCGCAGTAGATTCCGAGTTAGATTCCGAGTTAGGACGTAGGCGCAGTAGATTCCGAGTTATGATGTAGGCACAGTAGATTGCGAGTTATGATGTAGGCGCAGTAGATTCCGAGTTATGATGTAGGCGCAGTAGATTCCGAGTTAGATTCCGAGTTATGATGTAGGCGCAGTAGATTCCGAGTTATGATGTAGGCGCAGTAGATTCCGAGTTAGATTCCGAGTTATGATGTAGGCGCAGTAGATTCCGAGTTCGATTCCGAGTTATGATGTAGGCGCAGTAGATTCCGAGTTAGATTACGAGTTATGATGTAGGCGCAGTAGATTCCGAGTTATGATGTAGGCGCAGTAGATTCCGAGTTAGATTCCGAGTTATGATGTAGGCGCAGTAGATTCCGAGTTCGATTCCGAGTTATGATGTAGGCGCAGTAGATTCTGAGTTAGATTCCGAGTTATGATGTAGGCGCAGTAGATTCCGAGTTCGATTCCGAGTTATGATGTAGGCGCAGTAGATTCCGAGTTAGATTCCGAGTTATGATGTAGGCGCAGTAGATTCCGAGTTATGATGTAGGCGCAGTAGATTCCGAGTTATGATGTAGGCGCAGTAGATTCCGAGTTAGATTCCGAGTTATGATGTAGGCGCAGTAGATTCCAAGTTATGATGTAGGCGCAGTAGATACCGAGTTATGATGTAGGCGCAGTAGATTCCGAGTTAGATTCCGAGTTATGATGTAGGCGCAGTAGATTCCGAGTTATGATGTAGGCGCAGTAGATTCCGGGTTAGATTCCGAGTTATGATGTAGGCGCAGTAGATTCCGAGTTATGATGTAGGCGCAGTAGATTCCGAGTTATGATGTAGGCGCAGTAGATTCCGAGTTAGATTCCGAGTTATGATGTAAGCGCAGTAGATTCCGAGTTAGATTCCGAGTTATGATGTAGGCGCAGTAGATTCCGAGTTAGATTCCGAGTTATGATGTAGGCGCAGTAGATTCCGAGTTATGATGTAGGTGCAGTATATTCCGAGTTAGATTCCGAGTTATGATGTAGGCGCAGTAGATTCCGAGTTAGATTCCGAGTTATGATGTAGGCGCAGTAGATTCCGAATTAGATTCCGAGTTATGATGTAGACGCAGTAGATTCCGAGTTAGATTCCGAGTTATGATGTAGGCGCAGTAGATTCCGAGTTATGATGTAAGCGAAGTAGATTCCGAGTTAGATTCCGAGTTATGATGTAGGCGCAGTAGATTCCGAGTTAGATTCCGAGTTATGATGTAGGCGCAGTAGATTCCGAGTTAGATTCCGAGTTATGATGTAGGCGCAGTAGATTCCGAGTTAGATTCCGAGTTAGGACGTAGGCGCAGTAGATTCCGAGTTATGATGTAGGCACAGTAGATTGCGAGTTATGATGTAGGTGCAGTAGATTCCGAGTTATGATGTAGGCGCAGTAGATTCCGAGTTAGATTCCGAGTTATGATGTAGGCGCAGTAGATTCCGAGTTATGATGTAGGCGCAGTAGATTCCGAGTTAGATTCCGAGTTATGATGTAGGCGCAGTAGATTCCGAGTTCGATTCCGAGTTATGATGTAGGCGCAGTAGATTCCGAGTTAGATTCCGAGTTATGATGTAGGCGCAGTAGATTCCGAGTTAGATTCCGAGTTATGATGTAGGCGCAGTAGATTCCGAGTTAGATTACGAGTTATGATGTAGGCGCTGTAGATTCCGAGTTATGATGTAGGCGCAGTAGATTCCGAGTTAGATTCCGAGTTATGATGTAGGCGCAGTAGATTCCGAGTTAGATTCCGAGTTATGATGTAGGCGCAGTAGATTCTGAGTTAGATTCCGAGTTATGATGTAGGCGCAGTAGATTCCGAGTTAGATTCCGAGTTATGATGTAGGCGCAGTAGATTCCGAGTTAGATTCCGAGTTATGATGTAGGCGCAGTAGATTCCGAGTTATGATGTAGGCGCAGTAGATTCCGAGTTAGATTCCGAGTTATGATGTAGGCGCAGTAGATTCCAAGTTATGATGTAGGCGCAGTAGATTCCGAGTTAGATTCCGAGTTATGATGTAGGCGCAGTAGATTCCGAGTTATGATGTAGGCGCAGTAGATTCCGAGTTAGATTCCGAGTTATGATGTAGGCGCAGTAGATTCCGAGTTAGATTCCGAGTTAGGACGTAGGCGCAGTAGATTCCGAGTTATGATGTAGGCACAGTAGATTGCGAGTTATGATGTAGGCGCAGTAGATTCCGAGTTATGATGTAGGCGCAGTAGATTCCGAGTTAGATTCCGAGTTATGATGTAGGCGCAGTAGATTCCGAGTTATGATGTAGGCGCAGTAGATTCCGAGTTAGATTCCGAGTTATGATGTAGGCGCAGTAGATTCCGAGTTCGATTCCGAGTTATGATGTAGGCGCAGTAGATTCCGAATTAGATTACGAGTTATGATGTAGGCGCAGTAGATTCCGAGTTATGATGTAGGCGCAGTAGATTCCGAGTTAGATTCCGAGTTATGATGTAGGCGCAGTAGATTCCGAGTTTGATTCCGAGTTATGATGTAGGCGCAGTAGATTCTGAGTTAGATTCCGAGTTTTGATGTAGGCGCAGTAGATTCCGAGTTAGATTCCGAGTTATGATGTAGGCGCAGTAGATTCCGAGTTAGATTCCGAGTTATGATGTAGGCGCAGTAGATTCCGAGTTATGATGTAGGCGCAGTAGATTCCGAGTTAGATTCCGAGTTATGATGTAGGCGCAGTAGATTCCAAGTTATGATGTAGGCGCAGTAGATTCCGAGTTATGATGTAGGCGCAGTAGATTCCGAGTTAGATTCCGAGTTATGATGTAGGCGCAGTAGATTCCGAGTTATGATGTAGGCGCAGTAGATTCCGAGTTAGATTCCGAGTTATGATGTAGGCGCAGTAGATTCCGAGTTAGATTCCGAGTTATGATGTAGGCGCAGTAGATTCCGAGTTAGATTCCGAGTTAGGACGTAGGCGCAGTAGATTCCGAGTTATGATGTAGGCACAGTAGATTGCGAGTTATGATGTAGGTGCAGTAGATTCCGAGTTATGATGTAGGCGCAGTAGATTCCGAGTTAGATTCCGAGTTATGATGTAGGCGCAGTAGATTCCGAGTTATGATGTAGGCGCAGTAGATTCCGAGTTAGATTCCGAGTTATGATGTAGGCGCAGTAGATTCCGAGTTCGATTCCGAGTTATGATGTAGGCGCAGTAGATTCCGAGTTAGATTCCGAGTTATGATGTAGGCGCAGTAGATTCCGAGTTAGATTCCGAGTTATGATGTAGGCGCAGTAGATTCCGAGTTAGATTACGAGTTATGATGTAGGCGCTGTAGATTCCGAGTTATGATGTAGGCGCAGTAGATTCCGAGTTAGATTCCGAGTTATGATGTAGGCGCAGTAGATTCCGAGTTCGATTCCGAGTTATGATGTAGGCGCAGTAGATTCTGAGTTAGATTCCGAGTTATGATGTAGGCGCAGTAGATTCCGAGTTAGATTCCGAGTTATGATGTAGGCGCAGTAGATTCCGAGTTAGATTCCGAGTTATGATGTAGGCGCAGTAAATTCCGAGTTATGATGTAGGCGCAGTAGATTCCGAGTTATGATGTAGGCGCAGTAGATTCCGAGTTAGATTCCGAGTTATGATGTAGGCGCAGTAGATTCCAAGTTATGATGTAGGCGCAGTAGATTCCGAGTTAGATTCCGAGTTATGATGTAGGCGCAGTAGATTCCGAGTTATGATGTAGGCGCAGTAGATTCCGAGTTAGATTCCGAGTTATGATGTAGGCGCAGTAGATTCCGAGTTAGATTCCGAGTTAGGACGTAGGCGCAGTAGATTCCGAGTTATGATGTAGGCACAGTAGATTGCGAGTTATGATGTAGGCGCAGTAGATTCCGAGTTATGATGTAGGCGCAGTAGATTCCGAGTTAGATTCCGAGTTATGATGTAGGCGCAGTAGATTCCGAGTTATGATGTAGGCGCAGTAGATTCCGAGTTAGATTCCGAGTTATGATGTAGGCGCAGTAGATTCCGAGTTCGATTCCGAGTTATGATGTAGGCGCAGTAGATTCCGAGTTAGATTACGAGTTATGATGTAGGCGCAGTAGATTCCGAGTTATGATGTAGGCGCAGTAGATTCCGAGTTAGATTCCGAGTTATGATGTAGGCGCAGTAGATTCCGAGTTCGATTCCGAGTTATGATGTAGGCGCAGTAGATTCTGAGTTAGATTCCGAGTTATGATGTAGGCGCAGTAGATTCCGAGTTCGATTCCGAGTTATGATGTAGGCGCAGTAGATTCCGAGTTAGATTCCGAGTTATGATGTAGGCGCAGTAGATTCCGAGTTATGATGTAGGCGCAGTAGATTCTGAGTTAGATTCCGAGTTATGATGTAGGCGCAGTAGATTCCAAGTTATGATGTAGGCGCAGTAGATACCGAGTTATGATGTAGGCGCAGTAGATTCCGAGTTAGATTCCGAGTTATGATGTAGGCGCAGTAGATTCCGAGTTATGATGTAGGCGCAGTAGATTCCGAGTTAGATTCCGAGTTATGATGTAGGCGCAGTAGATTCCGAGTTAGATTCCGAGTTAAGATGTAGGCGCAGTAGATTCCGAGTTAGATTCCGAGTTATGATGTAGGCGCAGTAGATTCCGAGTTAGATTCCGAGTTATGATGTAGGCGCAGTAGATTCCGAGTTAGATTCCGAGTTAGGACGTAGGCGCAGTAGATTCCGAGTTAGATTCCGAGTTATGATGTAGGCGCAGTAGATTCCGAGTTATGATGTAGGCGCAGTAGATTCCGAGTTAGATTCCGAGTTATGATGTAGGCGCAGTAGATTCCGAGTTCGATTCCGAGTTATGATGTAGGCGCAGTAGATTCCGAGTTAGATTACGAGTTATGATGTAGGCGCAGTAGATTCCGAGTTATGATGTAGGCGCAGTAGATTCCGAGTTAGATTCCGAGTTATGATGTAGGCGCAGTAGATTCCGAGTTCGATTCCGAGTTATGATGTAGGCGCAGTAGATTCTGAGTTAGATTCCGAGTTATGATGTAGGCGCAGTAGATTCCGAGTTCGATTCCGAGTTATGATGTAGGCGCAGTAGATTCCGAGTTAGATTCCGAGTTATGATGTAGGCGCAGTAGATTCCGAGTTATGATGTAGGCGCAGTAGATTCCGAGTATGATTCCGAGTTATGATGTAGGCGCAGTAGATTCCAAGTTATGATGTAGGCGCAGTAGATACCTAGTTATTATGTAGGCGCAGTAGATTCCGAGTTAGATTCCGAGTTATGATGTAGGCGCAGTAGATTCCGAGTTATGATGTAGGCGCAGTAGATTCCGAGTTAGATTCCGAGTTATGATGTAGGCGCAGTAGATTCCGAGTTAGATTCCGAGTTAAGATGTAGGCGCAGTAGATTCCGAGTTAGATTCCGAGTTATGATGTAGGCGCAGTAGATTCCGAGTTATGATGTAGGCGCAGTAGATTCCGAGTTAGATTCCGAGTTATGATGTAGGCGCAGTAGATTCCGAGTTAGATTCCGAGTTAGGACGTAGGCGCAGTAGATTCCGAGTTATGATGTAGGCACAGTAGATTGCGAGTTATGATGTAGGCGCAGTAGATTCCGAGTTATGATGTAGGCGCAGTAGATTCCGAGTTAGATTCCGAGTTATGATGTAGGCGCAGTAGATTCCGAGTTATGATGTAGGCGCAGTAGATTCCGAGTTAGATTCCGAGTTATGATGTAGGCGCAGTAGATTCCGAGTTCGATTCCGAGTTATGATGTAGGCGCAGTAGATTCCGAGTTAGATTACGAGTTATGATGTAGGCGCAGTAGATTCCGAGTTATGATGTAGGCGCAGTAGATTCCGAGTTAGATTCCGAGTTATGATGTAGGCGCAGTAGATTCCGAGTTCGATTCCGAGTTATGATGTAGGCGCAGTAGATTCTGAGTTAGATTCCGAGTTATGATGTAGGCGCAGTAGATTCCGAGTTCGATTCCGAGTTATGATGTAGGCGCAGTAGATTCCGAGTTAGATTCCGAGTTATGATGTAGGCGCAGTAGATTCCGAGTTATGATGTAGGCGCAGTAGATTCCGAGTTATGATGTAGGCGCAGTAGATTCCGAGTTAGATTCCGAGTTATGATGTAGGCGCAGTAGATTCCAAGTTATGATGTAGGCGCAGTAGATACCGAGTTATGATGTAGGCGCAGTAGATTCCGAGTTAGATTCCGAGTTATGATGTAGGCGCAGTAGATTCCGAGTTATGATGTAGGCGCAGTAGATTCCGGGTTAGATTCCGAGTTATGATGTAGGCGCAGTAGATTCCGAGTTATGATGTAGGCGCAGTAGATTCCGAGTTATGATGTAGGCGCAGTAGATTCCGAGTTAGATTCCGAGTTATGATGTAAGCGCAGTAGATTCCGAGTTAGATTCCGAGTTATGATGTAGGCGCAGTAGATTCCGAGTTAGATTCCGAGTTATGATGTAGGCGCAGTAGATTCCGAGTTATGATGTAGGTGCAGTATATTCCGAGTTAGATTCCGAGTTATGATGTAGGCGCAGTAGATTCCGAGTTAGATTCCGAGTTATGATGTAGGCGCAGTAGATTCCGAATTAGATTCCGAGTTATGATGTAGACGCAGTAGATTCCGAGTTAGATTCCGAGTTATGATGTAGGCGCAGTAGATTCCGAGTTATGATGTAAGCGAAGTAGATTCCGAGTTAGATTCCGAGTTATGATGTAGGCGCAGTAGATTCCGAGTTATGATGTAGGCGCAGTAGATTCCGAGTTAGATTCCGAGTTATGATGTAGGCGCAGTAGATTCCGAGTTATGATGTAGGCGCAGTAGATTCCGAGTTAGATTCCGAGTTATGATGTAGGCGCAGTAGATTCCGAGTTAGATTCTGAGTTATGATGTAGGCGCAGTAGATTCCGAGTTAGAATCCGAGTTATGATGTAGGCGCAGTAGATTCCGAGTTATGATGTAGGCGCAGTAGATTCCGAGTTATGATGTAGGCGCAGTAGATTCCGAGTTAGATTCCGAGTTATGATGTAGGCGCAGTAGATTCCGAGTTATGATGTAGGCGCAGTAGATTCCGAGTTAGATTCCGAGTTATGATGTAGGCGCAGTAGATTCCGAGTTATGATGTAGGCGCAGTAGATTCCGAGTTAGATTCCGAGTTATGATGTAGGCGCAGTAGATTCCGAGTTCGATTCCGAGTTATGATGTAGGCGCAGTAGATTCCGAGTTAGATTACGAGTTATGATGTAGGCGCAGTAGATTCCGAGTTATGATGTAGGCGCAGTAGATTCCGAGTTAGATTCCGAGTTATGATGTAGGCGCAGTAGATTCCGAGTTCGATTCCGAGTTATGATGTAGGCGCAGTAGATTCTGAGTTAGATTCCGAGTTATGATGTAGGCGCAGTAGATTCCGAGTTCGATTCCGAGTTATGATGTAGGCGCAGTAGATTCCGAGTTAGATTCCGAGTTATGATGTAGGCGCAGTAGATTCCGAGTTATGATGTAGGCGCAGTAGATTCCGAGTTAGATTCCGAGTTATGATGTAGGCGCAGTAGATTCCAAGTTATGATGTAGGCGCAGTAGATACCGAGTTATGATGTAGGCGCAGTAGATTCCGAGTTAGATTCCGAGTTATGATGTAGGCGCAGTAGATTCCGAGTTATGATGTAGGCGCAGTAGATTCCGAGTTAGATTCCGAGTTATGATGTAGACGCAGTAGATTCCGAGTTAGATTCCGAGTTATGATGTAGGCGCAGTAGATTCCGAGTTAGATTCCGAGTTAGGACGTAGGCGCAGTAGATTCCGAGTTATGATGTAGGCACAGTAGATTGCGAGTTATGATGTAGGCGCAGTAGATTCCGAGTTATGATGTAGGCGCAGTAGATTCTGAGTTAGATTCCGAGTTATGATGTAGGCGCAGTAGATTCCGAGTTATGATGTAGGCGCAGTAGATTCCGAGTTAGATTCCGAGTTATGATGTAGGCGCAGTAGATTCCGAGTTCGATTCCGAGTTATGATGTAGGCGCAGTAGATTCCGAGTTAGATTCCGAGTTATGATGTAGGCGCAGTAGATTCCAAGTTATGATGTAGGCGCAGTAGATACCGAGTTATGATGTAGGCGCAGTAGATTCCGAGTTAGATTCCGAGTTATGATGTAGGCGCAGTAGATTCCGAGTTATGATGTAGGCGCAGTAGATTCCGAGTTTGATTCCGAGTTATGATGTAGGCGCAGTAGATTCCGAGTTAGATTCCGAGTTATGATGTAGGCGCAGTAGATTCCGAGTTATGATGTAGGCGCAGTAGATTCCGAGTTAGATTCCGAGTTATGATGTAGGCGCAGTAGATTCCGAGTTAGATTCCGAGTTATGATGTAGGCGCAGTAGATTCCGAGTTATGATGTAGGCGCAGTAGATTCCGAGTTAGATTCCGAGTTATGATGTAGGCACAGTAGATTGCGAGTTATGATGTAGGCGCATTACATTCCGAGTTATGATGTAGGCGCAGTAGTTTCCGAGTTATGATGTAGGCGCAGTAGATTCCGAGTTAGATTCCGAGTTATGATGTAGGCGCAGTAGATTCCGAGTTATGATGTAGGCGCAGTAGATTCCGAGTTATGATGTAGGCGCAGTAGATTCCGAGTTAGATTCCGAGTTATGATGTAGGCGCAGTAGATTCCGAGTTATGATGTAGGCGCAGTAGATTCCGAGTTAGATTCCGAGTTATGATGTAGGCGCAGTAGATTCCGAGTTATGATGTAGGCGCAGTAGATTCCGAGTTATGATGTAGGCGCAGTAGATTCTGAGTTAGATTCCGAGTTATGATGTAGGCGCAGTAGATTCCGAGTTATGATGTAGGCGCAGTAGATTCCGAGTTAGATTCCGAGTTATGATGTAGGCGCAGTAGATTCCGAGTTAGATTCCGAGTTATGATGTAGGCGCAGTAGATTCCGAGTTATGATGTAGGCGCAGTAGATTCCGAGTTAGATTCCGAGTTATGATGTAGGCGCAGTAGATTCCGAGTTATGATGTAGGCGCAGTAGATTCCGAGTTAGATTCCGAGTTATGATGTAGGCGCAGTAGATTCCGAGTTCGATTCTGAGTTATGATGTAGGCGCAGTAGATTCCGAGTTAGATTCCGAGTTATGATGTAGGCGCAGTAGATTCCGAGTTAGATTCCGAGTTATGATGTAGGCGCAGTAGATTCCGAGTTAGATTCCGAGTTATGATGTAGGCGCAGTAGATTCCGAGTTATGATGTAGGCGCAGTAGATTCCGAGTTATGATGTAGGTGCAGTAGATTCCGAGTTAGATTCCGAGTTATGATGTAGGCGCAGTAGATTCCAAGTTATGATGTAGGCGCAGTAGATTCCGAGTTATGATGTAGGCGCAGTAGATTCCGAGTTAGATTCCGAGTTATGATGTAGGCGCAGTAGATTCCGAGTTATGATGTAGGCGCAGTAGATTCCGAGTTAGATTCCGAGTTATGATGTAGGCGCAGTAGATTCCGAGTTATGATGTAGGCGCAGTAGATTCCGAGTTATGATGTAGGCGCAGTAGATTCCGAGTTAGATTCCGAGTTATGATGTAGGCGCAGTAGATTCCAAGTTATGATGTAGGTGCAGTAGATACCGAGTTATGATGTAGGCGCAGTAGATTCCGAGTTAGATTCCGAGTTATGATGTAGGCGCAGTAGATTCCGAGTTATGATGTAGGCGCAGTAGATTCCGAGTTAGATTCCGAGTTATGATGTAGGCGCAGTAGATTCCGAGTTAGATTCCGAGTTATGATGTAGGCGCAGTAGATTCCGAGTTAGATTCCGAGTTAGGACGTAGGCGCAGTAGATTCCGAGTTATGATGTAGGCACAGTAGATTGCGAGTTATGATGTAGGCGCAGTAGATTCCGAGTTATGATGTAGGCGCAGTAGATTCTGAGTTAGATTCCGAGTTATGATGTAGGCGCAGTAGATTCCGAGTTATGATGTAGGCGCAGTAGATTCCGAGTTAGATTCCGAGTTATGATGTAGGCGCAGTAGATTCCGAGTTCGATTCCGAGTTATGATGTAGGCGCAGTAGATTCCGAGTTAGATTCCGAGTTATGATGTAGGCGCAGTAGATTCCAAGTTATGATGTAGGCGCAGTAGATACCGAGTTATGATGTAGGCGCAGTAGATTCCGAGTTAGATTCCGAGTTATGATGTAGGCGCAGTAGATTCCGAGTTATGATGTAGGCGCAGTAGATTCCGAGTTTGATTCCGAGTTATGATGTAGGCGCAGTAGATTCCGAGTTAGATTCCGAGTTATGATGTAGGCGCAGTAGATTCCAAGTTATGATGTAGGCGCAGTAGATTCCGAGTTATGATGTAGGCGCAGTAGATTCCGAGTTAGATTCCGAGTTATGATGTAGGCGCAGTAGATTCCGAGTTATGATGTAGGCGCAGTAGATTCCGAGTTAGATTCCGAGTTATGATGTAGGCACAGTAGATTGCGAGTTATGATGTAGGCGCATTACATTCCGAGTTATGATGTAGGCGCAGTAGTTTCCGAGTTATGATGTAGGCGCAGTAGATTCCGAGTTATGATGTAGGCGCAGAGGATTCCGAGTTATGATGTAGGCGCAGTAGATTCCGAGTTAGATTCCGAGTTATGATGTAGGCGCAGTAGATTCCGAGTTATGATGTAGGCGCTGTAGATTCCGAGTTATGATGTAGGCGCAGAGGATTCCGAGTTATGATGTAGGCGCAGTAGATTCCGAGTTAGATTCCGAGTTATGATGTAGGCGCAGTAGATTCCGAGTTATGATGTAGGCGCTGTAGATTCCGAGTTAGATTCCGAGCTATGATGTAGGCGCAGTAGATTCCGAGTTATGATGTAGGCGCAGTAGATTCCGAGTTATGATGTAGGCGCAGTAGATTCTGAGTTAGATTCTGAGTTATGATGTAGGCGCAGTAGATTCCGAGTTATGATGTAGGCGCAGTAGATTCCGAGTTAGATTCCGAGTTATGATGTAGGCGCAGTAGATTCCGAGTTAGATTCCGAGTTATGATGTAGGCGCAGTAGATTCCGAGTTAGATTCCGAGTTATGATGTAGGCGCAGTAGATTCCGAGTTATGATGTAGGCGCAGTAGATTCCGAGTTAGATTCCGAGTTATGATGTAGGCGCAGTAGATTCCGAGTTATGATGTAGGCGCAGTAGATTCCGAGTTAGATTCCGAGTTATGATGTAGGCGCAGTAGATTCCGAGTTCGATTCTGAGTTATGATGTAGGCGCAGTAGATTCCGAGTTAGATTCCGAGTTATGATGTAGGCGCAGTAGATTCCGAGTTAGATTCCGAGTTATGATGTAGGCGCAGTAGATTCCGAGTTAGATTCCGAGTTATGATGTAGGCGCAGTAGATTCCGAGTTATGATGTAGGCGCAGTAGATTCCGAGTTATGATGTAGGTGCAGTAGATTCCGAGTTAGATTCCGAGTTATGATGTAGGCGCAGTAGATTCCAAGTTATGATGTAGGCGCAGTAGATTCCGAGTTATGATGTAGGCGCAGTAGATTCCGAGTTAGATTCCGAGTTATGATGTAGGCGCAGTAGATTCCGAGTTATGATGTAGGCGCAGTAGATTCCGAGTTAGATTCCGAGTTATGAGGTAGGCGCAGTAGATTCCGAGTTAGATTCCGAGTTATGATGTAGGCGCAGTAGATTCCGAGTTAGATTCCGAGTTAGGACGTAGGCGCAGTAGATTCCGAGTTATGATGTAGGCACAGTAGATTGCGAGTTATGATGTAGGCGCAGTAGATTCCGAGTTATGATGTAGGTGCAGTAGATTCCGAGTTAGATTCCGAGTTATGATGTAGGCGCAGTAGATTCCGAGTTATGATGTAGGCGCAGTAGATTCCGAGTTAGATTCCGAGTTATGATGTAGGCGCAGTAGATTCCGAGTTCGTTTCCGAGTTATGATGTAGGCGCAGTAGATTCCGAGTTAGATTCCGAGTTATGATGTAGGCGCAGTAGATTCCGAGTTAGATTCCGAGTTATGATGTAGGCGCAGTAGATTCCGAGTTAGATTCCGAGTTATGATGTAGGCGCAGTAGATTCCGAGTTATGATGTAGGCGCAGTAGATTCCGAGTTATGATGTAGGCGCAGTAGATTCCGAGTTAGATTCCGATATATGATGAAGGCGCAGTAGATTTTGAGTTAGATTCCGAGTTATGATGTAGGCGCAGTAGATTCCGAGTTAGATTCCGAGATATGATGTAGGCGCAGTAGATTCCGAGTTATGATGTAGGCGCAGTAGATTCCGAGTTATGATGTAGGCGCAGTAGATTCCGAGTTAGATTCCGAGTTATGATGTAGGCGCAGTAGATTCCGAGTTAGATTCTGAGTTATGATGTAGGCGCAGTAGATTCCGAATTAGATTCCGAGTTATGATGTAGACGCAGTAGATTCCGAGTTAGATTCCGAGTTATGATGTAGGCGCAGTAGATTCCGAGTTATGATGTAAGCGCAGTAGATTCCGAGTTAGATTCCGAGTTATGATGTAGGCGCAGTAGATTCCGAGTTATGATGTAGGCGCAGTAGATTCCGAGTTAGATTCCGAGTTATGATGTAGGCGCAGTATATTCCGAGTTAGATTCCGAGATATGATGTAGGCGCAGTAGATTCCGAGTTAGAATCCGAGTTATGATGTAGGCGCAGTAGATTCCGAGTTATGATGTAGGCGCAGTAGATTCCGATATAGATTCCGAGTTATGATGTAGGCGCAGTAGATTCCGAGTTATGATGTAAGCGCAGTAGATTCCTAGTTAGATTCCGAGTTATGATGTAGGCGCAGTAGATTCCTAGTTAGATTCCGAGTTATGATGTAGGCGCAGTAGATTCCGAGTTATGATGTAGGCGCAGTAGATTCCGAGTTAGATTCCGAGTTATGATGTAGGCGCAGTAGATTCAGAGTTATGATGTAGGCGCAGTAGATTCCGAGTTTGATTCCGAGTTATGATGTAGGCGCAGTAGATTCCGAGTTAGATTCCGAGTTATGATGTAGGCGCAGTAGATTCTGAGTTATGATGTAGGCGCAGTAGATTCCGAGTTATGATGTAGGCGCAGTAGATTCCGAGTTAGATTCCGAGTTATGATGAAGGCGCAGTAGATTCCGAGTTATGATGTAGGCGCAGTAGATTCCGAGTTAGATTCCGAGTTATGATGTAGGCGCAGTAGATTCCGAGTTCGATTCCGAGTTATGATGTAGGCGCAGTAGATTCCGAGTTATGATGTAGGCGCAGTAGATTCCGAGTTAGATTCCGAGTTAGGACGTAGGCGCAGTAGATTCCGAGTTATGATGTAGGCACAGTAGATTGCGAGTTATGATGTAGGTGCAGTAGATTCCGAGTTATGATGTAGGCGCAGTAGATTCCGAGTTAGATTCCGAGTTATGATGTAGGCGCAGTAGATTCCGAGTTATGATGTAGGCGCAGTAGATTCCGAGTTAGATTCCGAGTTATGATGTAGGCGCAGTAGATTCCGAGTTCGATTCCGAGTTATGATGTAGGCGCAGTAGATTCCGAGTTAGATTCCGAGTTATGATGTAGGCGCAGTAGATTCCGAGTTAGATTCCGAGTTATGATGTAGGCGCAGTAGATTCCGAGTTAGATTACGAGTTATGATGTAGGCGCTGTAGATTCCGAGTTATGATGTAGGCGCAGTAGATTCCGAGTTAGATTCCGAGTTATGATGTAGGCGCAGTAGATTCCGAGTTCGATGCCGAGTTATGATGTAGGCGCAGTAGATTCTGAGTTAGATTCCGAGTTATGATGTAGGCGCAGTAGATTCCGAGTTAGATTCCGAGTTATGATGTAGGCGCAGTAGATTCCGAGTTAGATTCCGAGTTATGATGTAGGCGCAGTAGATTCCGAGTTATGATGTAGGCGCAGTAGATTCCGAGTTATGATGTAGGCGCAGTAGATTCCGAGTTAGATTCCGAGTTATGATGTAGGCGCAGTAGATTCCAAGTTATGATGTAGGCGCAGTAGATTCCGAGTTAGATTCCGAGTTATGATGTAGGCGCAGTAGATTCCGAGTTATGATGTAGGCGCAGTAGATTCCGAGTTAGATTCCGAGTTATGATGTAGGCGCAGTAGATTCCGAGTTAGATTCCGAGTTAGGACGTAGGCGCAGTAGATTCCGAGTTATGATGTAGGCACAGTAGATTGCGAGTTATGATGTAGGCGCAGTAGATTCCGAGTTATGATGTAGGCGCAGTAGATTCCGAGTTAGATTCCGAGTTATGATGTAGGCGCAGTAGATTCCGAGTTATGATGTAGGCGCAGTAGATTCCGAGTTAGATTCTGAGTTATGATGTAGGCGCAGTAGATTCCGAGTTCGATTCCGAGTTATGATGTAGGCGCAGTAGATTCCGAGTTAGATTACGAGTTATGATGTAGGCGCAGTAGATTCCGAGTTATGATGTAGGCGCAGTAGATTCCGAGTTAGATTCCGAGTTATGATGTAGGCGCAGTAGATTCCGAGTTCGATTCCGAGTTATGATGTAGGCGCAGTAGATTCTGAGTTAGATTCCGAGTTATGATGTAGGCGCAGTAGATTCCGAGTTCGATTCCGAGTTATGATGTAGGCGCAGTAGATTCCGAGTTAGATTCCGAGTTATGATGTAGGCGCAGTAGATTCCGAGTTATGATGTAGGCGCAGTAGATTCTGAGTTAGATTCCGAGTTATGATGTAGGCGCAGTAGATTCCAAGTTATGATGTAGGCGCAGTAGATACCGAGTTATGATGTAGGCGCAGTAGATTCCGAGTTAGATTCCGAGTTATGATGTAGGCGCAGTAGATTCCGAGTTATGATGTAGGCGCAGTAGATTCCGAGTTAGATTCCGAGTTATGATGTAGGCGCAGTAGATTCCGAGTTAGATTCCGAGTTAAGATGTAGGCGCAGTAGATTCCGAGTTAGATTCCGAGTTATGATGTAGGCGCAGTAGATTCCGAGTTAGATTCCGAGTTATGATGTAGGCGCAGTAGATTCCGAGTTAGATTCCGAGTTAGGACGTAGGCGCAGTAGATTCCGAGTTAGATTCCGAGTTATGATGTAGGCGCAGTAGATTCCGAGTTATGATGTAGGCGCAGTAGATTCCGAGTTAGATTCCGAGTTATGATGTAGGCGCAGTAGATTCCGAGTTCGATTCCGAGTTATGATGTAGGCGCAGTAGATTCCGAGTTAGATTACGAGTTATGATGTAGGCGCAGTAGATTCCGAGTTATGATGTAGGCGCAGTAGATTCCGAGTTAGATTCCGAGTTATGATGTAGGCGCAGTAGATTCCGAGTTCGATTCCGAGTTATGATGTAGGCGCAGTAGATTCTGAGTTAGATTCCGAGTTATGATGTAGGCGCAGTAGATTCCGAGTTCGATTCCGAGTTATGATGTAGGCGCAGTAGATTCCGAGTTAGATTCCGAGTTATGATGTAGGCGCAGTAGATTCCGAGTTATGATGTAGGCGCAGTAGATTCCGAGTATGATTCCGAGTTATGATGTAGGCGCAGTAGATTCCAAGTTATGATGTAGGCGCAGTAGATACCTAGTTATTATGTAGGCGCAGTAGATTCCGAGTTAGATTCCGAGTTATGATGTAGGCGCAGTAGATTCCGAGTTATGATGTAGGCGCAGTAGATTCCGAGTTAGATTCCGAGTTATGATGTAGGCGCAGTAGATTCCGAGTTAGATTCCGAGTTAAGATGTAGGCGCAGTAGATTCCGAGTTAGATTCCGAGTTATGATGTAGGCGCAGTAGATTCCGAGTTATGATGTAGGCGCAGTAGATTCCGAGTTAGATTCCGAGTTATGATGTAGGCGCAGTAGATTCCGAGTTAGATTCCGAGTTAGGACGTAGGCGCAGTAGATTCCGAGTTATGATGTAGGCACAGTAGATTGCGAGTTATGATGTAGGCGCAGTAGATTCCGAGTTATGATGTAGGCGCAGTAGATTCCGAGTTAGATTCCGAGTTATGATGTAGGCGCAGTAGATTCCGAGTTATGATGTAGGCGCAGTAGATTCCGAGTTAGATTCCGAGTTATGATGTAGGCGCAGTAGATTCCGAGTTCGATTCCGAGTTATGATGTAGGCGCAGTAGATTCCGAGTTAGATTACGAGTTATGATGTAGGCGCAGTAGATTCCGAGTTATGATGTAGGCGCAGTAGATTCCGAGTTAGATTCCGAGTTATGATGTAGGCGCAGTAGATTCCGAGTTCGATTCCGAGTTATGATGTAGGCGCAGTAGATTCTGAGTTAGATTCCGAGTTATGATGTAGGCGCAGTAGATTCCGAGTTCGATTCCGAGTTATGATGTAGGCGCAGTAGATTCCGAGTTAGATTCCGAGTTATGATGTAGGCGCAGTAGATTCCGAGTTATGATGTAGGCGCAGTAGATTCCGAGTTATGATGTAGGCGCAGTAGATTCCGAGTTAGATTCCGAGTTATGATGTAGGCGCAGTAGATTCCAAGTTATGATGTAGGCGCAGTAGATACCGAGTTATGATGTAGGCGCAGTAGATTCCGAGTTAGATTCCGAGTTATGATGTAGGCGCAGTAGATTCCGAGTTATGATGTAGGCGCAGTAGATTCCGGGTTAGATTCCGAGTTATGATGTAGGCGCAGTAGATTCCGAGTTATGATGTAGGCGCAGTAGATTCCGAGTTATGATGTAGGCGCAGTAGATTCCGAGTTAGATTCCGAGTTATGATGTAAGCGCAGTAGATTCCGAGTTAGATTCCGAGTTATGATGTAGGCGCAGTAGATTCCGAGTTAGATTCCGAGTTATGATGTAGGCGCAGTAGATTCCGAGTTATGATGTAGGTGCAGTATATTCCGAGTTAGATTCCGAGTTATGATGTAGGCGCAGTAGATTCCGAGTTAGATTCCGAGTTATGATGTAGGCGCAGTAGATTCCGAATTAGATTCCGAGTTATGATGTAGACGCAGTAGATTCCGAGTTAGATTCCGAGTTATGATGTAGGCGCAGTAGATTCCGAGTTATGATGTAAGCGAAGTAGATTCCGAGTTAGATTCCGAGTTATGATGTAGGCGCAGTAGATTCCGAGTTATGATGTAGGCGCAGTAGATTCCGAGTTAGATTCCGAGTTATGATGTAGGCGCAGTAGATTCCGAGTTATGATGTAGGCGCAGTAGATTCCGAGTTAGATTCCGAGTTATGATGTAGGCGCAGTAGATTCCGAGTTAGATTCTGAGTTATGATGTAGGCGCAGTAGATTCCGAGTTAGAATCCGAGTTATGATGTAGGCGCAGTAGATTCCGAGTTATGATGTAGGCGCAGTAGATTCCGAGTTATGATGTAGGCGCAGTAGATTCCGAGTTAGATTCCGAGTTATGATGTAGGCGCAGTAGATTCCGAGTTATGATGTAGGCGCAGTAGATTCCGAGTTAGATTCCGAGTTATGATGTAGGCGCAGTAGATTCCGAGTTAGATTCCGAGTTATGATGTAGGCGCAGTAGATTCCGAGTTCGATTCCGAGTTATGATGTAGGCGCAGTAGATTCCGAGTTAGATTACGAGTTATGATGTAGGCGCAGTAGATTCCGAGTTATGATGTAGGCGCAGTAGATTCCGAGTTAGATTCCGAGTTATGATGTAGGCGCAGTAGATTCCGAGTTCGATTCCGAGTTATGATGTAGGCGCAGTAGATTCTGAGTTAGATTCCGAGTTATGATGTAGGCGCAGTAGATTCCGAGTTCGATTCCGAGTTATGATGTAGGCGCAGTAGATTCCGAGTTAGATTCCGAGTTATGATGTAGGCGCAGTAGATTCCGAGTTATGATGTAGGCGCAGTAGATTCCGAGTTAGATTCCGAGTTATGATGTAGGCGCAGTAGATTCCAAGTTATGATGTAGGCGCAGTAGATACCGAGTTATGATGTAGGCGCAGTAGATTCCGAGTTAGATTCCGAGTTATGATGTAGGCGCAGTAGATTCCGAGTTATGATGTAGGCGCAGTAGATTCCGAGTTAGATTCCGAGTTATGATGTAGACGCAGTAGATTCCGAGTTAGATTCCGAGTTATGATGTAGGCGCAGTAGATTCCGAGTTAGATTCCGAGTTAGGACGTAGGCGCAGTAGATTCCGAGTTATGATGTAGGCACAGTAGATTGCGAGTTATGATGTAGGCGCAGTAGATTCCGAGTTATGATGTAGGCGCAGTAGATTCTGAGTTAGATTCCGAGTTATGATGTAGGCGCAGTAGATTCCGAGTTATGATGTAGGCGCAGTAGATTCCGAGTTAGATTCCGAGTTATGATGTAGGCGCAGTAGATTCCGAGTTCGATTCCGAGTTATGATGTAGGCGCAGTAGATTCCGAGTTAGATTCCGAGTTATGATGTAGGCGCAGTAGATTCCAAGTTATGATGTAGGCGCAGTAGATACCGAGTTATGATGTAGGCGCAGTAGATTCCGAGTTAGATTCCGAGTTATGATGTAGGCGCAGTAGATTCCGAGTTATGATGTAGGCGCAGTAGATTCCGAGTTTGATTCCGAGTTATGATGTAGGCGCAGTAGATTCCGAGTTAGATTCCGAGTTATGATGTAGGCGCAGTAGATTCCGAGTTATGATGTAGGCGCAGTAGATTCCGAGTTAGATTCCGAGTTATGATGTAGGCGCAGTAGATTCCGAGTTAGATTCCGAGTTATGATGTAGGCGCAGTAGATTCCGAGTTATGATGTAGGCGCAGTAGATTCCGAGTTAGATTCCGAGTTATGATGTAGGCACAGTAGATTGCGAGTTATGATGTAGGCGCATTACATTCCGAGTTATGATGTAGGCGCAGTAGTTTCCGAGTTATGATGTAGGCGCAGTAGATTCCGAGTTAGATTCCGAGTTATGATGTAGGCGCAGTAGATTCCGAGTTATGATGTAGGCGCAGTAGATTCCGAGTTATGATGTAGGCGCAGTAGATTCCGAGTTAGATTCCGAGTTATGATGTAGGCGCAGTAGATTCCGAGTTATGATGTAGGCGCAGTAGATTCCGAGTTAGATTCCGAGTTATGATGTAGGCGCAGTAGATTCCGAGTTATGATGTAGGCGCAGTAGATTCCGAGTTATGATGTAGGCGCAGTAGATTCTGAGTTAGATTCCGAGTTATGATGTAGGCGCAGTAGATTCCGAGTTATGATGTAGGCGCAGTAGATTCCGAGTTAGATTCCGAGTTATGATGTAGGCGCAGTAGATTCCGAGTTAGATTCCGAGTTATGATGTAGGCGCAGTAGATTCCGAGTTATGATGTAGGCGCAGTAGATTCCGAGTTAGATTCCGAGTTATGATGTAGGCGCAGTAGATTCCGAGTTATGATGTAGGCGCAGTAGATTCCGAGTTAGATTCCGAGTTATGATGTAGGCGCAGTAGATTCCGAGTTCGATTCTGAGTTATGATGTAGGCGCAGTAGATTCCGAGTTAGATTCCGAGTTATGATGTAGGCGCAGTAGATTCCGAGTTAGATTCCGAGTTATGATGTAGGCGCAGTAGATTCCGAGTTAGATTCCGAGTTATGATGTAGGCGCAGTAGATTCCGAGTTATGATGTAGGCGCAGTAGATTCCGAGTTATGATGTAGGTGCAGTAGATTCCGAGTTAGATTCCGAGTTATGATGTAGGCGCAGTAGATTCCAAGTTATGATGTAGGCGCAGTAGATTCCGAGTTATGATGTAGGCGCAGTAGATTCCGAGTTAGATTCCGAGTTATGATGTAGGCGCAGTAGATTCCGAGTTATGATGTAGGCGCAGTAGATTCCGAGTTAGATTCCGAGTTATGATGTAGGCGCAGTAGATTCCGAGTTATGATGTAGGCGCAGTAGATTCCGAGTTATGATGTAGGCGCAGTAGATTCCGAGTTAGATTCCGAGTTATGATGTAGGCGCAGTAGATTCCAAGTTATGATGTAGGTGCAGTAGATACCGAGTTATGATGTAGGCGCAGTAGATTCCGAGTTAGATTCCGAGTTATGATGTAGGCGCAGTAGATTCCGAGTTATGATGTAGGCGCAGTAGATTCCGAGTTAGATTCCGAGTTATGATGTAGGCGCAGTAGATTCCGAGTTAGATTCCGAGTTATGATGTAGGCGCAGTAGATTCCGAGTTAGATTCCGAGTTAGGACGTAGGCGCAGTAGATTCCGAGTTATGATGTAGGCACAGTAGATTGCGAGTTATGATGTAGGCGCAGTAGATTCCGAGTTATGATGTAGGCGCAGTAGATTCTGAGTTAGATTCCGAGTTATGATGTAGGCGCAGTAGATTCCGAGTTATGATGTAGGCGCAGTAGATTCCGAGTTAGATTCCGAGTTATGATGTAGGCGCAGTAGATTCCGAGTTCGATTCCGAGTTATGATGTAGGCGCAGTAGATTCCGAGTTAGATTCCGAGTTATGATGTAGGCGCAGTAGATTCCAAGTTATGATGTAGGCGCAGTAGATACCGAGTTATGATGTAGGCGCAGTAGATTCCGAGTTAGATTCCGAGTTATGATGTAGGCGCAGTAGATTCCGAGTTATGATGTAGGCGCAGTAGATTCCGAGTTTGATTCCGAGTTATGATGTAGGCGCAGTAGATTCCGAGTTAGATTCCGAGTTATGATGTAGGCGCAGTAGATTCCAAGTTATGATGTAGGCGCAGTAGATTCCGAGTTATGATGTAGGCGCAGTAGATTCCGAGTTAGATTCCGAGTTATGATGTAGGCGCAGTAGATTCCGAGTTATGATGTAGGCGCAGTAGATTCCGAGTTAGATTCCGAGTTATGATGTAGGCACAGTAGATTGCGAGTTATGATGTAGGCGCATTACATTCCGAGTTATGATGTAGGCGCAGTAGTTTCCGAGTTATGATGTAGGCGCAGTAGATTCCGAGTTATGATGTAGGCGCAGAGGATTCCGAGTTATGATGTAGGCGCAGTAGATTCCGAGTTAGATTCCGAGTTATGATGTAGGCGCAGTAGATTCCGAGTTATGATGTAGGCGCTGTAGATTCCGAGTTATGATGTAGGCGCAGAGGATTCCGAGTTATGATGTAGGCGCAGTAGATTCCGAGTTAGATTCCGAGTTATGATGTAGGCGCAGTAGATTCCGAGTTATGATGTAGGCGCTGTAGATTCCGAGTTAGATTCCGAGCTATGATGTAGGCGCAGTAGATTCCGAGTTATGATGTAGGCGCAGTAGATTCCGAGTTATGATGTAGGCGCAGTAGATTCTGAGTTAGATTCTGAGTTATGATGTAGGCGCAGTAGATTCCGAGTTATGATGTAGGCGCAGTAGATTCCGAGTTAGATTCCGAGTTATGATGTAGGCGCAGTAGATTCCGAGTTAGATTCCGAGTTATGATGTAGGCGCAGTAGATTCCGAGTTAGATTCCGAGTTATGATGTAGGCGCAGTAGATTCCGAGTTATGATGTAGGCGCAGTAGATTCCGAGTTAGATTCCGAGTTATGATGTAGGCGCAGTAGATTCCGAGTTATGATGTAGGCGCAGTAGATTCCGAGTTAGATTCCGAGTTATGATGTAGGCGCAGTAGATTCCGAGTTCGATTCTGAGTTATGATGTAGGCGCAGTAGATTCCGAGTTAGATTCCGAGTTATGATGTAGGCGCAGTAGATTCCGAGTTAGATTCCGAGTTATGATGTAGGCGCAGTAGATTCCGAGTTAGATTCCGAGTTATGATGTAGGCGCAGTAGATTCCGAGTTATGATGTAGGCGCAGTAGATTCCGAGTTATGATGTAGGTGCAGTAGATTCCGAGTTAGATTCCGAGTTATGATGTAGGCGCAGTAGATTCCAAGTTATGATGTAGGCGCAGTAGATTCCGAGTTATGATGTAGGCGCAGTAGATTCCGAGTTAGATTCCGAGTTATGATGTAGGCGCAGTAGATTCCGAGTTATGATGTAGGCGCAGTAGATTCCGAGTTAGATTCCGAGTTATGAGGTAGGCGCAGTAGATTCCGAGTTAGATTCCGAGTTATGATGTAGGCGCAGTAGATTCCGAGTTAGATTCCGAGTTAGGACGTAGGCGCAGTAGATTCCGAGTTATGATGTAGGCACAGTAGATTGCGAGTTATGATGTAGGCGCAGTAGATTCCGAGTTATGATGTAGGTGCAGTAGATTCCGAGTTAGATTCCGAGTTATGATGTAGGCGCAGTAGATTCCGAGTTATGATGTAGGCGCAGTAGATTCCGAGTTAGATTCCGAGTTATGATGTAGGCGCAGTAGATTCCGAGTTCGTTTCCGAGTTATGATGTAGGCGCAGTAGATTCCGAGTTAGATTCCGAGTTATGATGTAGGCGCAGTAGATTCCGAGTTAGATTCCGAGTTATGATGTAGGCGCAGTAGATTCCGAGTTAGATTCCGAGTTATGATGTAGGCGCAGTAGATTCCGAGTTATGATGTAGGCGCAGTAGATTCCGAGTTATGATGTAGGCGCAGTAGATTCCGAGTTAGATTCCGATATATGATGAAGGCGCAGTAGATTTTGAGTTAGATTCCGAGTTATGATGTAGGCGCAGTAGATTCCGAGTTAGATTCCGAGATATGATGTAGGCGCAGTAGATTCCGAGTTATGATGTAGGCGCAGTAGATTCCGAGTTATGATGTAGGCGCAGTAGATTCCGAGTTAGATTCCGAGTTATGATGTAGGCGCAGTAGATTCCGAGTTAGATTCTGAGTTATGATGTAGGCGCAGTAGATTCCGAATTAGATTCCGAGTTATGATGTAGACGCAGTAGATTCCGAGTTAGATTCCGAGTTATGATGTAGGCGCAGTAGATTCCGAGTTATGATGTAAGCGCAGTAGATTCCGAGTTAGATTCCGAGTTATGATGTAGGCGCAGTAGATTCCGAGTTATGATGTAGGCGCAGTAGATTCCGAGTTAGATTCCGAGTTATGATGTAGGCGCAGTATATTCCGAGTTAGATTCCGAGATATGATGTAGGCGCAGTAGATTCCGAGTTAGAATCCGAGTTATGATGTAGGCGCAGTAGATTCCGAGTTATGATGTAGGCGCAGTAGATTCCGATATAGATTCCGAGTTATGATGTAGGCGCAGTAGATTCCGAGTTATGATGTAAGCGCAGTAGATTCCTAGTTAGATTCCGAGTTATGATGTAGGCGCAGTAGATTCCTAGTTAGATTCCGAGTTATGATGTAGGCGCAGTAGATTCCGAGTTATGATGTAGGCGCAGTAGATTCCGAGTTAGATTCCGAGTTATGATGTAGGCGCAGTAGATTCAGAGTTATGATGTAGGCGCAGTAGATTCCGAGTTTGATTCCGAGTTATGATGTAGGCGCAGTAGATTCCGAGTTAGATTCCGAGTTATGATGTAGGCGCAGTAGATTCTGAGTTATGATGTAGGCGCAGTAGATTCCGAGTTATGATGTAGGCGCAGTAGATTCCGAGTTAGATTCCGAGTTATGATGAAGGCGCAGTAGATTCCGAGTTATGATGTAGGCGCAGTAGATTCCGAGTTAGATTCCGAGTTATGATGTAGGCGCAGTAGATTCCGAGTTCGATTCCGAGTTATGATGTAGGCGCAGTAGATTCCGAGTTATGATGTAGGCGCAGTAGATTCCGAGTTAGATTCCGAGTTATGATGTAGGCACAGTAGATTGCGAGTTATGATGTAGGCGCATTACATTCCGAGTTATGATGTAGGCGCAGTAGTTTCCGAGTTATGATGTAGGCGCAGTAGATTCCGAGTTATGATGTAGGCGCAGAGGATTCCGAGTTATGATGTAGGCGCAGTAGATTCCGAGTTAGATTCCGAGTTATGATGTAGGCGCAGTAGATTCCGAGTTATGATGTAGGCGCTGTAGATTCCGAGTTATGATGTAGGCGCAGAGGATTCCGAGTTATGATGTAGGCGCAGTAGATTCCGAGTTAGATTCCGAGTTATGATGTAGGCGCAGTAGATTCCGAGTTATGATGTAGGCGCTGTAGATTCCGAGTTAGATTCCGAGCTATGATGTAGGCGCAGTAGATTCCGAGTTATGATGTAGGCGCAGTAGATTCCGAGTTATGATGTAGGCGCAGTAGATTCTGAGTTAGATTCTGAGTTATGATGTAGGCGCAGTAGATTCCGAGTTATGATGTAGGCGCAGTAGATTCCGAGTTAGATTCCGAGTTATGATGTAGGCGCAGTAGATTCCGAGTTAGATTCCGAGTTATGATGTAGGCGCAGTAGATTCCGAGTTAGATTCCGAGTTATGATGTAGGCGCAGTAGATTCCGAGTTATGATGTAGGCGCAGTAGATTCCGAGTTAGATTCCGAGTTATGATGTAGGCGCAGTAGATTCCGAGTTATGATGTAGGCGCAGTAGATTCCGAGTTAGATTCCGAGTTATGATGTAGGTGCAGTAGATTCCGAGTTCGATTCTGAGTTATGATGTAGGCGCAGTAGATTCCGAGTTAGATTCCGAGTTATGATGTAGGCGCAGTAGATTCCGAGTTAGATTCCGAGTTATGATGTAGGCGCAGTAGATTCCGAGTTAGATTCCGAGTTATGATGTAGGCGCAGTAGATTCCGAGTTATGATGTAGGCGCAGTAGATTCCGAGTTATGATGTAGGTGCAGTAGATTCCGAGTTAGATTCCGAGTTATGATGTAGGCGCAGTAGATTCCAAGTTATGATGTTGGCGCAGTAGATTCCGAGTTATGATGTAGGCGCAGTAGATTCCGAGTTAGATTCCGAGTTATGATGTAGGCGCAGTAGATTCCGAGTTATGATGTAGGCGCAGTAGATTCCGAGTTAGATTCCGAGTTATGAGGTAGGCGCAGTAGATTCCGAGTTAGATTCCGAGTTATGATGTAGGCGCAGTAGATTCCGAGTTAGATTCCGAGTTAGGACGTAGGCGCAGTAGATTCCGAGTTATGATGTAGGCACAGTAGATTGCGAGTTATGATGTAGGCGCAGTAGATTCCGAGTTATGATGTAGGTGCAGTAGATTCCGAGTTAGATTCCGAGTTATGATGTAGGCGCAGTAGATTCCGAGTTATGATGTAGGCGCAGTAGATTCCGAGTTAGATTCCGAGTTATGATGTAGGCGCAGTAGATTCCGAGTTCGTTTCCGAGTTATGATGTAGGCGCAGTAGATTCCGAGTTAGATTCCGAGTTATGATGTAGGCGCAGTAGATTCCGAGTTAGATTCCGAGTTATGATGTAGGCGCAGTAGATTCCGAGTTAGATTCCGAGTTATGATGTAGGCGCAGTAGATTCCGAGTTATGATGTAGGCGCAGTAGATTCCGAGTTATGATGTAGGCGCAGTAGATTCCGAGTTAGATTCCGATATATGATGAAGGCGCAGTAGATTTTGAGTTAGATTCCGAGTTATGATGTAGGCGCAGTAGATTCCGAGTTAGATTCCGAGATATGATGTAGGCGCAGTAGATTCCGAGTTATGATGTAGGCGCAGTAGATTCCGAGTTATGATGTAGGCGCAGTAGATTCCGAGTTAGATTCCGAGTTATGATGTAGGCGCAGTAGATTCCGAGTTAGATTCTGAGTTATGATGTAGGCGCAGTAGATTCCGAATTAGATTCCGAGTTATGATGTAGACGCAGTAGATTCCGAGTTAGATTCCGAGTTATGATGTAGGCGCAGTAGATTCCGAGTTATGATGTAAGCGCAGTAGATTCCGAGTTAGATTCCGAGTTATGATGTAGGCGCAGTAGATTCCGAGTTATGATGTAGGCGCAGTAGATTCCGAGTTAGATTCCGAGTTATGATGTAGGCGCAGTATATTCCGAGTTAGATTCCGAGATATGATGTAGGCGCAGTAGATTCCGAGTTAGAATCCGAGTTATGATGTAGGCGCAGTAGATTCCGAGTTATGATGTAGGCGCAGTAGATTCCGAGTTAGATTCCGAGTTATGATGTAGGCGCAGTAGATTCCGAGTTATGATGTAGGCGCAGTAGATTCCTAGTTAGATTCCGAGTTATGATGTAGGCGCAGTAGATTCCTAGTTAGATTCCGAGTTATGATGTAGGCGCAGTAGATTCCGAGTTATGATGTAGGCGCTGTAGATTCCGAGTTAGATTCCGAGCTATGATGTAGGCGCAGTAGATTCCGAGTTATGATGTAGGCGCAGTAGATTCCGAGTTATGATGTAGGCGCAGTAGATTCTGAGTTAGATTCTGAGTTATGATGTAGGCGCAGTAGATTCCGAGTTATGATGTAGGCGCAGTAGATTCCGAGTTAGATTCCGAGTTATGATGTAGGCGCAGTAGATTCCGAGTTAGATTCCGAGTTATGATGTAGGCGCAGTAGATTCCGAGTTAGATTCCGAGTTATGATGTAGGCGCAGTAGATTCCGAGTTATGATGTAGGCGCAGTAGATTCCGAGTTAGATTCCGAGTTATGATGTAGGCGCAGTAGATTCCGAGTTATGATGTAGGCGCAGTAGATTCCGAGTTAGATTCCGAGTTATGATGTAGGTGCAGTAGATTCCGAGTTCGATTCTGAGTTATGATGTAGGCGCAGTAGATTCCGAGTTAGATTCCGAGTTATGATGTAGGCGCAGTAGATTCCGAGTTAGATTCCGAGTTATGATGTAGGCGCAGTAGATTCCGAGTTAGATTCCGAGTTATGATGTAGGCGCAGTAGATTCCGAGTTATGATGTAGGCGCAGTAGATTCCGAGTTATGATGTAGGTGCAGTAGATTCCGAGTTAGATTCCGAGTTATGATGTAGGCGCAGTAGATTCCAAGTTATGATGTTGGCGCAGTAGATTCCGAGTTATGATGTAGGCGCAGTAGATTCCGAGTTAGATTCCGAGTTATGATGTAGGCGCAGTAGATTCCGAGTTATGATGTAGGCGCAGTAGATTCCGAGTTAGATTCCGAGTTATGAGGTAGGCGCAGTAGATTCCGAGTTAGATTCCGAGTTATGATGTAGGCGCAGTAGATTCCGAGTTAGATTCCGAGTTAGGACGTAGGCGCAGTAGATTCCGAGTTATGATGTAGGCACAGTAGATTGCGAGTTATGATGTAGGCGCAGTAGATTCCGAGTTATGATGTAGGTGCAGTAGATTCCGAGTTAGATTCCGAGTTATGATGTAGGCGCAGTAGATTCCGAGTTATGATGTAGGCGCAGTAGATTCCGAGTTAGATTCCGAGTTATGATGTAGGCGCAGTAGATTCCGAGTTCGTTTCCGAGTTATGATGTAGGCGCAGTAGATTCCGAGTTAGATTCCGAGTTATGATGTAGGCGCAGTAGATTCCGAGTTAGATTCCGAGTTATGATGTAGGCGCAGTAGATTCCGAGTTAGATTCCGAGTTATGATGTAGGCGCAGTAGATTCCGAGTTATGATGTAGGCGCAGTAGATTCCGAGTTATGATGTAGGCGCAGTAGATTCCGAGTTAGATTCCGATATATGATGAAGGCGCAGTAGATTTTGAGTTAGATTCCGAGTTATGATGTAGGCGCAGTAGATTCCGAGTTAGATTCCGAGATATGATGTAGGCGCAGTAGATTCCGAGTTATGATGTAGGCGCAGTAGATTCCGAGTTATGATGTAGGCGCAGTAGATTCCGAGTTAGATTCCGAGTTATGATGTAGGCGCAGTAGATTCCGAGTTAGATTCTGAGTTATGATGTAGGCGCAGTAGATTCCGAATTAGATTCCGAGTTATGATGTAGACGCAGTAGATTCCGAGTTAGATTCCGAGTTATGATGTAGGCGCAGTAGATTCCGAGTTATGATGTAAGCGCAGTAGATTCCGAGTTAGATTCCGAGTTATGATGTAGGCGCAGTAGATTCCGAGTTATGATGTAGGCGCAGTAGATTCCGAGTTAGATTCCGAGTTATGATGTAGGCGCAGTATATTCCGAGTTAGATTCCGAGATATGATGTAGGCGCAGTAGATTCCGAGTTAGAATCCGAGTTATGATGTAGGCGCAGTAGATTCCGAGTTATGATGTAGGCGCAGTAGATTCCGAGTTAGATTCCGAGTTATGATGTAGGCGCAGTAGATTCCGAGTTATGATGTAGGCGCAGTAGATTCCTAGTTAGATTCCGAGTTATGATGTAGGCGCAGTAGATTCCTAGTTAGATTCCGAGTTATGATGTAGGCGCAGTAGATTCCGAGTTATGATGTAGGCGCAGTAGATTCCGAGTTAGATTCCGAGTTATGATGTAGGCGCAGTAGATTCAGAGTTATGATGTAGGCGCAGTAGATTCCGAGTTTGATTCCGAGTTATGATGTAGGCGCAGTAGATTCCGAGTTAGATTCCGAGTTATGATGTAGGCGCAGTAGATTCCGAGTTATGATGTAGGCGCAGTAGATTCCGAGTTATGATGTAGGCGCAGTAGATTCCGAGTTAGATTCCGAGTTATGATGAAGGCGCAGTAGATTCCGAGTTATGATGTAGGCGCAGTAGATTCCGAGTTAGATTCCGAGTTATGATGTAGGCGCAGTAGATTCCGAGTTCGATTCCGAGTTATGATGTAGGCGCAGTAGATTCTGAGTTAGATTCCGAGTTATGATGTAGGCGCAGTAGATTCCGAGTTCGATTCCGAGTTATGATGTAGGCGCAGTAGATTCCGAGTTAGATTCCGAGTTATGATGTAGGCGCAGTAGATTCCGAGTTATGATGTAGGCGCAGTAGATTCCGAGTTAGATTCCGAGTTATGATGTAGGCGCAGTAGATTCCAAGTTATGATGTAGGCGCAGTAGATACCGAGTTATGATGTAGGCGCAGTAGATTCCGAGTTAGATTCCGAGTTATGATGTAGGCGCAGTAGATTCCGAGTTATGATGTAGGCGCAGTAGATTCCGAGTTAGATTCCGAGTTATGATGTAGACGCAGTAGATTCCGAGTTAGATTCCGAGTTATGATGTAGGCGCAGTAGATTCCGAGTTAGATTCCGAGTTAGGACGTAGGCGCAGTAGATTCCGAGTTATGATGTAGGCACAGTAGATTGCGAGTTATGATGTAGGCGCAGTAGATTCCGAGTTATGATGTAGGCGCAGTAGATTCTGAGTTAGATTCCGAGTTATGATGTAGGCGCAGTAGATTCCGAGTTATGATGTAGGCGCAGTAGATTAAGAGTTAGATTCCGAGTTATGATGTAGGCGCAGTAGATTCCGAGTTCGATTCCGAGTTATGATGTAGGCGCAGTAGATTCCGAGTTAGATTCCGAGTTATGATGTAGGCGCAGTAGATTCCAAGTTATGATGTAGGCGCAGTAGATACCGAGTTATGATGTAGGCGCAGTAGATTCCGAGTTAGATTCCGAGTTATGATGTAGGCGCAGTAGATTCCGAGTTATGATGTAGGCGCAGTAGATTCCGAGTTTGATTCCGAGTTATGATGTAGGCGCAGTAGATTCCGAGTTAGATTCCGAGTTATGATGTAGGCGCAGTAGATTCCGAGTTATGATGTAGGCGCAGTAGATTCCGAGTTAGATTCCGAGTTATGATGTAGGCGCAGTAGATTCCGAGTTATGATGTAGGCGCAGTAGATTCCGAGTTAGATTCCGAGTTATGATGTAGGCACAGTAGATTGCGAGTTATGATGTAGGCGCATTACATTCCGAGTTATGATGTAGGCGCAGTAGTTTCCGAGTTATGATGTAGGCGCAGTAGATTCCGAGTTAGATTCCGAGTTATGATGTAGGCGCAGTAGATTCCGAGTTATGATGTAGGCGCAGTAGATTCCGAGTTATGATGTAGGCGCAGTAGATTCCGAGTTAGATTCCGAGTTATGATGTAGGCGCAGTAGATTCCGAGTTATGATGTAGGCGCTGTAGATTCCGAGTTAGATTCCGAGTTATGATGTAGGCGCAGTAGATTCCGAGTTATGATGTAGGCGCAGTAGATTCCGAGTTATGATGTAGGCGCAGTAGATTCTGAGTTCGATTCCGAGTTATGATGTAGGCGCAGTAGATTCCGAGTTATGATGTAGGCGCAGTAGATTCCGAGTTAGATTCCGAGTTATGATGTAGGCGCAGTAGATTCCGAGTTAGATTCCGAGTTATGATGTAGGCGCAGTAGATTCCGAGTTATGATGTAGGCGCAGTAGATTCCGAGTTAGATTCCGAGTTGTGATGTAGGCGCAGTAGATTCCGAGTTATGATGTAGGCGCAGTAGATTCCGAGTTAGATTCCGAGTTATGATGTAGGCGCAGTAGATTCCGAGTTCGATTCTGAGTTATGATGTAGGCGCAGTAGATTCCAAGTTAGATTCCGAGTTGTGATGTAGGCGCAGTAGATTCCGAGTTATGATGTAGGCGCAGTAGATTCCGAGTTAGATTCCGAGTTATGATGTAGGCGCAGTAGATTCCGAGTTAGATTCCGAGTTATGATGTAGGCGCAGTAGATTCCAAGTTATGATGTAGGCGCAGTAGATACCGAGTTATGATGTAGGCGCAGTAGATTCCGAGTTAGATTCCGAGTTATGATGTAGGCGCAGTAGATTCCGAGTTATGATGTAGGCGCAGTAGATTCCGAGTTTGATTCCGAGTTATGATGTAGGCGCAGTAGATTCCGAGTTAGATTCCGAGTTATGATGTAGGCGCAGTAGATTCCGAGTTATGATGTAGGCGCAGTAGATTCCGAGTTAGATTCCGAGTTATGATGTAGGCGCAGTAGATTCCGAGTTATGATGTAGGCGCAGTAGATTCCGAGTTAGATTCCGAGTTATGATGTAGGCACAGTAGATTGCGAGTTATGATGTAGGCGCATTACATTCCGAGTTATGATGTAGGCGCAGTAGTTTCCGAGTTATGATGTAGGCGCAGTAGATTCCGAGTTAGATTCCGAGTTATGATGTAGGCGCAGTAGATTCCGAGTTATGATGTAGGCGCAGTAGATTCCGAGTTATGATGTAGGCGCAGTAGATTCCGAGTTAGATTCCGAGTTATGATGTAGGCGCAGTAGATTCCGAGTTATGATGTAGGCGCTGTAGATTCCGAGTTAGATTCCGAGTTATGATGTAGGCGCAGTAGATTCCGAGTTATGATGTAGGCGCAGTAGATTCCGAGTTATGATGTAGGCGCAGTAGATTCTGAGTTCGATTCCGAGTTATGATGTAGGCGCAGTAGATTCCGAGTTATGATGTAGGCGCAGTAGATTCCGAGTTAGATTCCGAGTTATGATGTAGGCGCAGTAGATTCCGAGTTAGATTCCGAGTTATGATGTAGGCGCAGTAGATTCCGAGTTATGATGTAGGCGCAGTAGATTCCGAGTTAGATTCCGAGTTGTGATGTAGGCGCAGTAGATTCCGAGTTATGATGTAGGCGCAGTAGATTCCGAGTTAGATTCCGAGTTATGATGTAGGCGCAGTAGATTCCGAGTTCGATTCTGAGTTATGATGTAGGCGCAGTAGATTCCGAGTTAGATTCCGAGTTATGATGTAGGCGCAGTAGATTCCGAGTTAGATTCCGAGTTATGATGTAGGCGCAGTAGATTCCGAGTTAGATTCCGAGTTATGATGTAGGCGCAGTAGATTCCGAGTTATGATGTAGGCGCAGTAGATTCCGAGTTATGATGTAGGTGCAGTAGATTCCGAGTTAGATTCCGAGTTATGATGTAGGCGCAGTAGATTCCAAGTTATGATGTAGGCGCAGTAGATTCCGAGTTATGATGTAGGCGCAGTAGATTCCGAGTTAGATTCTGAGTTATGATGTAGGCGCAGTAGATTCCGAGTTATGAAGTAGGCGCAGTAGATTCCGAGTTAGATTCCGAGTTATGATGTAGGCGCAGTAGATTCCGAGTTATGATGTAGGCGCAGTAGATTCCGAGTTATGATGTAGGCGCAGTAGATTCCGAGTTAGATTCCGAGTTATGATGTAGGCGCAGTAGATTCCAAGTTATGATGTAGGCGCAGTAGATACCGAGTTATGATGTAGGCGCAGTAGATTCCGAGTTAGATTCCGAGTTATGATGTAGGCGCAGTAGATTCCGAGTTATGATGTAGGCGCAGTAGATTCCGAGTTAGATTCCGAGTTATGATGTAGGCGCAGTAGATTCCGAGTTAGATTCCGAGTTATGATGTAGGCGCAGTAGATTCCGAGTTAGATTCCGAGTTAGGACGTAGGCGCAGTAGATTCCGAGTTATGATGTAGGCACAGTAGATTGCGAGTTATGATGTAGGCGCAGTAGATTCCGAGTTATGATGTAGGCGCAGTAGATTCTGAGTTAGATTCCGAGTTATGATGTAGGCGCAGTAGATTCCGAGTTATGATGTAGGCGCAGTAGATTCCGAGTTAGATTCCGAGTTATGATGTAGGCGCAGTAGATTCCGAGTTCGATTCCGAGTTATGATGTAGGCGCAGTAGATTCCGAGTTAGATTCCGAGTTATGATGTAGGCGCAGTAGATTCCAAGTTATGATGTAGGCGCAGTAGATACCGAGTTATGATGTAGGCGCAGTAGATTCCGAGTTAGATTCCGAGTTATGATGTAGGCGCAGTAGATTCCGAGTTATGATGTAGGCGCAGTAGATTCCGAGTTTGATTCCGAGTTATGATGTAGGCGCAGTAGATTCCGAGTTAGATTCCGAGTTATGATGTAGGCGCAGTAGATTCCAAGTTATGATGTAGGCGCAGTAGATTCCGAGTTATGATGTAGGCGCAGTAGATTCCGAGTTAGATTCCGAGTTATGATGTAGGCGCAGTAGATTCCGAGTTATGATGTAGGCGCAGTAGATTCCGAGTTAGATTCCGAGTTATGATGTAGGCACAGTAGATTGCGAGTTATGATGTAGGCGCATTACATTCCGAGTTATGATGTAGGCGCAGTAGTTTCCGAGTTATGATGTAGGCGCAGTAGATTCCGAGTTATGATGTAGGCGCAGAGGATTCCGAGTTATGATGTAGGCGCAGTAGATTCCGAGTTAGATTCCGAGTTATGATGTAGGCGCAGTAGATTCCGAGTTATGATGTAGGCGCTGTAGATTCCGAGTTATGATGTAGGCGCAGAGGATTCCGAGTTATGATGTAGGCGCAGTAGATTCCGAGTTAGATTCCGAGTTATGATGTAGGCGCAGTAGATTCCGAGTTATGATGTAGGCGCTGTAGATTCCGAGTTAGATTCCGAGCTATGATGTAGGCGCAGTAGATTCCGAGTTATGATGTAGGCGCAGTAGATTCCGAGTTATGATGTAGGCGCAGTAGATTCTGAGTTAGATTCCGAGTTATGATGTAGGCGCAGTAGATTCCGAGTTATGATGTAGGCGCAGTAGATTCCGAGTTAGATTCCGAGTTATGATGTAGGCGCAGTAGATTCCGAGTTAGATTCCGAGTTATGATGTAGGCGCAGTAGATTCCGAGTTAGATTCCGAGTTATGATGTAGGCGCAGTAGATTCCGAGTTATGATGTAGGCGCAGTAGATTCGGAGTTAGATTCCGAGTTATGATGTAGGCGCAGTAGATTCCGAGTTATGATGTAGGCGCAGTAGATTCCGAGTTAGATTCCGAGTTATGATGTAGGCGCAGTAGATTCCGAGTTCGATTCTGAGTTATGATGTAGGCGCAGTAGATTCCGAGTTAGATTCCGAGTTATGATGTAGGCGCAGTAGATTCCGAGTTAGATTCCGAGTTATGATGTAGGCGCAGTAGATTCCGAGTTAGATTCCGAGTTATGATGTAGGCGCAGTAGATTCCGAGTTATGATGTAGGCGCAGTAGATTCCGAGTTATGATGTAGGTGCAGTAGATTCCGAGTTAGATTCCGAGTTATGATGTAGGCGCAGTAGATTCCAAGTTATGATGTAGGCGCAGTAGATTCCGAGTTATGATGTAGGCGCAGTAGATTCCGAGTTAGATTCCGAGTTATGATGTAGGCGCAGTAGATTCCGAGTTATGATGTAGGCGCAGTAGATTCCGAGTTAGATTCCGAGTTATGAGGTAGGCGCAGTAGATTCCGAGTTAGATTCCGAGTTATGATGTAGGCGCAGTAGATTCCGAGTTAGATTCCGAGTTAGGACGTAGGCGCAGTAGATTCCGAGTTATGATGTAGGCACAGTAGATTGCGAGTTATGATGTAGGCGCAGTAGATTCCGAGTTATGATGTAGGTGCAGTAGATTCCGAGTTAGATTCCGAGTTATGATGTAGGCGCAGTAGATTCCGAGTTATGATGTAGGCGCAGTAGATTCCGAGTTAGATTCCGAGTTATGATGTAGGCGCAGTAGATTCCGAGTTCGTTTCCGAGTTATGATGTAGGCGCAGTAGATTCCGAGTTAGATTCCGAGTTATGATGTAGGCGCAGTAGATTCCGAGTTAGATTCCGAGTTATGATGTAGGCGCAGTAGATTCCGAGTTAGATTCCGAGTTATGATGTAGGCGCAGTAGATTCCGAGTTATGATGTAGGCGCAGTAGATTCCGAGTTATGATGTAGGCGCAGTAGATTCCGAGTTAGATTCCGATATATGATGAAGGCGCAGTAGATTTTGAGTTAGATTCCGAGTTATGATGTAGGCGCAGTAGATTCCGAGTTAGATTACGAGATATGATGTAGGCGCAGTAGATTCCGAGTTATGATGTAGGCGCAGTAGATTCCGAGTTATGATGTAGGCGCAGTAGATTCCGAGTTATGATGTAGGCGCAGTAGATTCCGAGTTAGATTCCGAGTTATGATGTAGGCGCTGTAGATTCCGAGTTAGATTCTGAGTTATGATGTAGGCGCAGTAGATTCCGAATTAGATTCCGAGTTATGATGTAGACGCAGTAGATTCCGAGTTAGATTCCGAGTTATGATGTAGGCGCAGTAGATTCCGAGTTATGATGTAAGCGCAGTAGATTCCGAGTTAGATTCCGAGTTATGATGTAGGCGCAGTAGATTCCGAGTTATGATGTAGGCGCAGTAGATTCCGAGTTAGATTCCGAGTTATGATGTAGGCGCAGTATATTCCGAGTTAGATTCCGAGATATGATGTAGGCGCAGTAGATTCCGAGTTAGAATCCGAGTTATGATGTAGGCGCAGTAGATTCCGAGTTATGATGTAGGCGCAGTAGATTCCGAGTTAGATTCCGAGTTATGATGTAGGCGCAGTAGATTCCGAGTTATGATGTAGGCGCAGTAGATTCCTAGTTAGATTCCGAGTTATGATGTAGGCGCAGTAGATTCCTAGTTAGATTCCGAGTTATGATGTAGGCGCAGTAGATTCCGAGTTATGATGTAGGCGCAGTAGATTCCGAGTTAGATTCCGAGTTATGATGTAGGCGCAGTAGATTCCGAGTTATGATGTAGGCGCAGTAGATTCCGAGATTGATTCCGAGTTATGATGTAGGCGCAGTAGATTCCGAGTTAGATTCCGAGTTATGATGTAGGCGCAGTAGATTCCGAGTTATGATGTAGGCGCAGTAGATTCCGAGTTATGATGTAGGCGCAGTAGATTCCGAGTTAGATTCCGAGTTATGATGAAGGCGCAGTAGATTCCGAGTTATGATGTAGGCGCAGTAGATTCCGAGTTAGATTCCGTATTATGATGTAGGCGCAGTAGATTCCTAGTTAGATTCCGAGTTATGATGTAGGCGCAGTAGATTCCGAGTTAGATTCCGAGTTATGATGTAGGCGCAGTAGATTCCGAGTTATGATGTAGGCGCAGTAGATTGCGAGTTATGATGTAGGCGCAGTAGATTCCGAGTTAGATTCCGAGTTAGGACGTAGGCGCAGTAGATTCCGAGGTATGATGTAGGCACAGTAGATTGCGAGTTATGATGTAGGCGCAGTAGATTCCGAGTTATGATGTAGGCGCAGTAGATTCCGAGTTAGATTCCGAGTTATGATGTAGGCGCAGTAGATTCCGAGTTATTATGTAGGCGCAGTAGATTCCGAGTTAGATTCCGAGTTAATATGTAGGCGCAGTAGATTCCGAGTTCGATTCCGAGTTATGATGTAGGCGCAGTAGATTCCGAGTTAGATTCCGAGTTATGATGTAGGCGCAGTAGATTCCGAGTTAGATTCCGAGTTATGATGTAGGCGCAGTAGATTCCGAGTTAGATTCCGAGTTATGATGTAGGCGCAGTAGATTCCGAGTTATGATGTAGGCGCAGTAGATTCCGAGTTAGATTCCGAGATATGATGTAGGCGCAGTAGATTCCGAGTTAGATTCCGAGTTATGATGTAGGCGCAGTAGATTCCGAGTTAGATTCCGAGTTATGATGTAGGCGCAGTAGATTCCGAGTTATGATGTAGGCGCAGTAGATTCCGAGTTATGATGTAGGCGCAGTATATTCCGAGTTAGATTCCGAGTTATGATGTAGGCGCAGTAGATTCCGAGTTAGATTCCGAGTTATGATGTAGGCGCAGTAGATTCCGAATTAGATTCCGAGTTATGATGTAGGCGCAGTAGATTCCGAGTTATGATGTAAGCGCAGTAGATTCCGAGTTAGATTCCGAGTTATGATGTAGGCGCAGTAGATTCCGAGTTATGATGTAGGCGCAGTAGATTCCGAGTTAGATTCCGAGTTATGATGTAGGCGCAGTAGATTCCGAGTTATGATGTAGGCGCAGTAGATTCCGAGTTAGATTCCGAGTTATGATGTAGGCGCAGTAGATTCCGAGTTATGATGTAGGCGCAGTAGATTCCGAGTTAGATTCCGAGTTATGATGTAGGCGCAGTAGATTCCGAGTTATGATGTAGGCGCAGTAGATTCCGAGTTATGATGTAGGTGCAGTAGATTCCGAGTTAGATTCCGAGTTATGATGTAGGCGCACTAGATTCCGAGTTATGATGTAGGCGCAGTAGATTGCAAGTTATGATGTAGGCGCAGTAGATTCCGAGTTATGATGTAGGCGCAGTAGATTCCGAGTTATGAGGTAGGCGCAGTAGATTCCGAGTTAGATTCCGAGTTATGATGTAGGCGCAGTAGATTCCGAGTTAGATTCCGAGTTATGATGTAGGCGCACTAGATTCCGAGATAGATTCCGAGTTATGATGTAGGCACAGTAGATTCCGAGTTATGATGTAGGCGCAGTAGATTCCGAGTTAGATTCCGAGTTATGATGTAGGCGCAGTAGATTCCGAGTTAGATTCCGAGTTATGATGTAGGCGCAGTAGATTCTGAGTTAGATTCCGAGTTATGATGTAGGCACAGTAGATTCCGAGTTATGATGTAGGCGCAGTAGATTCCGAGTTAGATTCCGAGTTATGATGTAGGCGCAGTAGATTCCGAGTTATGATGTAGGCGCAGTAGATTCCTAGTTAGATTCCGAGTTATGATGTAGGCGCAGTAGATTCCTAGTTAGATTCCGAGTTATGATGTAGGCGCAGTAGATTCCGAGTTATGATGTAGGCGCAGTAGATTCCGAGTTAGATTCCGAGTTATGATGTAGGCGCAGTAGATTCCGAGTTATGATGTAGGCGCTGTAGATTCCGAGTTAGATTCCGAGCTATGATGTAGGCGCAGTAGATTCCGAGTTATGATGTAGGCGCAGTAGATTCCGAGTTATGATGTAGGCGCAGTAGATTCTGAGTTAGATTCCGAGTTATGATGTAGGCGCAGTAGATTCCGAGTTATGATGTAGGCGCAGTAGATTCCGAGTTAGATTCCGAGTTATGATGTAGGCGCAGTAGATTCCGAGTTAGATTCCGAGTTATGATGTAGGCGCAGTAGATTCCGAGTTAGATTCCGAGTTATGATGTAGGCGCAGTAGATTCCGAGTTATGATGTAGGCGCAGTAGATTCCGAGTTAGATTCCGAGTTATGATGTAGGCGCAGTAGATTCCGAGTTATGATGTAGGCGCAGTAGATTCCGAGTTAGATTCCGAGTTATGATGTAGGCGCAGTAGATTCCGAGTTCGATTCTGAGTTATGATGTAGGCGCAGTAGATTCCGAGTTAGATTCCGAGTTATGATGTAGGCGCAGTAGATTCCGAGTTAGATTCCGAGTTATGATGTAGGCGCAGTAGATTCCGAGTTAGATTCCGAGTTATGATGTAGGCGCAGTAGATTCCGAGTTATGATGTAGGCGCAGTAGATTCCGAGTTATGATGTAGGTGCAGTAGATTCCGAGTTAGATTCCGAGTTATGATGTAGGCGCAGTAGATTCCAAGTTATGATGTAGGCGCAGTAGATTCCGAGTTATGATGTAGGCGCAGTAGATTCCGAGTTAGATTCCGAGTTATGATGTAGGCGCAGTAGATTCCGAGTTATGATGTAGGCGCAGTAGATTCCGAGTTAGATTCCGAGTTATGAGGTAGGCGCAGTAGATTCCGAGTTAGATTCCGAGTTATGATGTAGGCGCAGTAGATTCCGAGTTAGATTCCGAGTTAGGACGTAGGCGCAGTAGATTCCGAGTTATGATGTAGGCACAGTAGATTGCGAGTTATGATGTAGGCGCAGTAGATTCCGAGTTATGATGTAGGTGCAGTAGATTCCGAGTTAGATTCCGAGTTATGATGTAGGCGCAGTAGATTCCGAGTTATGATGTAGGCGCAGTAGATTCCGAGTTAGATTCCGAGTTATGATGTAGGCGCAGTAGATTCCGAGTTCGTTTCCGAGTTATGATGTAGGCGCAGTAGATTCCGAGTTAGATTCCGAGTTATGATGTAGGCGCAGTAGATTCCGAGATAGATTCCGAGTTATGATGTAGGCGCAGTAGATTCCGAGTTAGATTCCGAGTTATGATGTAGGCACAGTAGATTCCGAGTTATGATGTAGGCGCAGTAGATTCCGAGTTATGATGTAGGCGCAGTAGATTCCGAGTTAGATTCCGAGATATGATGAAGGCGCAGTAGATTTTGAGTTAGATTCCGAGTTATGATGTAGGCGCAGTAGATTCCGAGTTAGATTCCGAGATATGATGTAGGCGCAGTAGATTCCGAGTTATGATGTAGGCGCAGTAGATTCCGAGTTATGATGTAGGCGCAGTAGATTCCGAGTTATGATGTAGGCGCAGTAGATTCCGAGTTAGATTCCGAGTTATGATGTAGGCGCAGTAGATTCCGAGTTAGATTCTGAGTTATGATGTAGGCGCAGTAGATTCCGAATTAGATTCCGAGTTATGATGTAGACGCAGTAGATTCCGAGTTAGATTCCGAGTTATGATGTAGGCGCAGTAGATTCCGAGTTATGATGTAAGCGCAGTAGATTCCGAGTTAGATTCCGAGTTATGATGTAGGCGCAGTAGATTCCGAGTTAGATTCCGAGTTATGATGTAGGCGCAGTATATTCCGAGTTAGATTCCGAGATATGATGTAGGCGCAGTAGATTCCGAGTTAGAATCCGAGTTATGATGTAGGCGCAGTAGATTCCGAGTTATGATGTAGGCGCAGTAGATTCCGAGTTAGATTCCGAGTTATGATGTAGGCGCAGTAGATTCCGAGTTATGATGTAGGCGCAGTAGATTCCTAGTTAGATTCCGAGTTATGATGTAGGCGCAGTAGATTCCGAGTTATGATGTAGGCGCAGTAGATTCCGAGTTAGATTCCGAGTTATGATGTAGGCGCAGTAGATTCCGAGTTATGATGTAGGCGCAGTAGATTCCGAGTTTGATTCCGAGTTATGATGTAGGCGCAGTAGATTCCGAGTTAGATTCCGAGTTATGATGTAGGCGCAGTAGATTCCGAGTTATGATGTAGGCGCAGTAGATTCCGAGTTATGATGTAGGCGCAGTAGATTCCGAGTTAGATTCCGAGTTATGATGAAGGCGCAGTAGATTCCGAGTTATGATGTAGGCGCAGTAGATTCCGAGTTAGATTCCGTATTATGATGTAGGCGCAGTAGATTCCTAGTTAGATTCCGAGTTATGATGTAGGCGCAGTAGATTCCGAGTTAGATTCCGAGTTATGATGTAGGCGCAGTAGATTCCGAGTTATGATGTAGGCGCAGTAGATTGCGAGTTATGATGTAGGCGCAGTAGATTCCGAGTTAGATTCCGAGTTAGGACGTAGGCGCAGTAGATTCCGAGTTATGATGTAGGCACAGTAGATTGCGAGTTATGATGTAGGCGCAGTAGATTCCGAGTTATGATGTAGGCGCAGTAGATTCCGAGTTAGATTCCGAGTTATGATGTAGGCGCAGTAGATTCCGAGTTATTATGTAGGCGCAGTAGATTCCGAGTTAGATTCCGAGTTACTATGTAGGCGCAGTAGATTCCGAGTTTGATTCCGAGTTATGATGTAGGCGCAGTAGATTCCGAGTTAGATTCCGAGTTATGATGTAGGCGCAGTAGATTCCGAGTTAGATTCCGAGTTATGATGTAGGCGCAGTAGATTCCGAGTTAGATTCCGAGTTATGATGTAGGCGCAGTAGATTCCGAGTTATGATGTAGGCGCAGTAGATTCCGAGTTAGATTCCGAGATATGATGTAGGCGCAGTAGATTCCGAGTTAGATTCCGAGTTATGATGTAGGCGCAGTAGATTCCGAGTTATGATGTAGGCGCAGTAGATTCCGAGTTAGATTCCGAGTTATGATGTAGGCGCAGTAGATTCCGAGTTATGATGTAGGCGCAGTAGATTCCGAGTTAGATTCCGAGTTATGATGTAGGCGCAGTAGATTCCGAGTTCGATTCTGAGTTATGATGTAGGCGCAGTAGATTCCGAGTTAGATTCCGAGTTATGATGTAGGCGCAGTAGATTCCGAGTTAGATTCCGAGTTATGATGTAGGCGCAGTAGATTCCGAGTTAGATTCCGAGTTATGATGTAGGCGCAGTAGATTCCGAGTTATGATGTAGGCGCAGTAGATTCCGAGTTATGATGTAGGTGCAGTAGATTCCGAGTTAGATTCCGAGTTATGATGTAGGCGCAGTAGATTCCAAGTTATGATGTAGGCGCAGTAGATTCCGAGTTATGATGTAGGCGCAGTAGATTCCGAGTTAGATTCCGAGTTATGATGTAGGCGCAGTAGATTCCGAGTTATGATGTAGGCGCAGTAGATTCCGAGTTAGATTCCGAGTTATGAGGTAGGCGCAGTAGATTCCGAGTTAGATTCCGAGTTATGATGTAGGCGCAGTAGATTCCGAGTTAGATTCCGAGTTAGGACGTAGGCGCAGTAGATTCCGAGTTATGATGTAGGCACAGTAGATTGCGAGTTAGATTCCGAGTTATGATGTAGGCGCAGTAGATTCCGAGTTATGATGTAGGCGCAGTAGATTCCGAGTTATGATGTAGGTGCAGTAGATTCCGAGTTAGATTCCGAGTTATGATGTAGGCGCACTAGATTCCGAGTTATGATGTAGGCGCAGTAGATTGCAAGTTATGATGTAGGCGCAGTAGATTCCGAGTTATGATGTAGGCGCAGTAGATTCCGAGTTATGAGGTAGGCGCAGTAGATTCCGAGTTAGATTCCGAGTTATGATGTAGGCGCAGTAGATTCCGAGTTAGATTCCGAGTTATGATGTAGGCGCACTAGATTCCGAGATAGATTCCGAGTTATGATGTAGGCACAGTAGATTCCGAGTTATGATGTAGGCGCAGTAGATTCCGAGTTAGATTCCGAGTTATGATGTAGGCGCAGTAGATTCCGAGTTAGATTCCGAGTTATGATGTAGGCGCAGTAGATTCTGAGTTAGATTCCGAGTTATGATGTAGGCACAGTAGATTCCGAGTTATGATGTAGGCGCAGTAGATTCCGAGTTAGATTCCGAGTTATGATGTAGGCGCAGTAGATTCCGAGTTATGATGTAGGCGCAGTAGATTCCTAGTTAGATTCCGAGTTATGATGTAGGCGCAGTAGATTCCTAGTTAGATTCCGAGTTATGATGTAGGCGCAGTAGATTCCGAGTTATGATGTAGGCGCAGTAGATTCCGAGTTAGATTCCGAGTTATGATGTAGGCGCAGTAGATTCCGAGTTATGATGTAGGCGCTGTAGATTCCGAGTTAGATTCCGAGCTATGATGTAGGCGCAGTAGATTCCGAGTTATGATGTAGGCGCAGTAGATTCCGAGTTATGATGTAGGCGCAGTAGATTCTGAGTTAGATTCCGAGTTATGATGTAGGCGCAGTAGATTCCGAGTTATGATGTAGGCGCAGTAGATTCCGAGTTAGATTCCGAGTTATGATGTAGGCGCAGTAGATTCCGAGTTAGATTCCGAGTTATGATGTAGGCGCAGTAGATTCCGAGTTAGATTCCGAGTTATGATGTAGGCGCAGTAGATTCCGAGTTATGATGTAGGCGCAGTAGATTCCGAGTTAGATTCCGAGTTATGATGTAGGCGCAGTAGATTCCGAGTTATGATGTAGGCGCAGTAGATTCCGAGTTAGATTCCGAGTTATGATGTAGGCGCAGTAGATTCCGAGTTCGATTCTGAGTTATGATGTAGGCGCAGTAGATTCCGAGTTAGATTCCGAGTTATGATGTAGGCGCAGTAGATTCCGAGTTAGATTCCGAGTTATGATGTAGGCGCAGTAGATTCCGAGTTAGATTCCGAGTTATGATGTAGGCGCAGTAGATTCCGAGTTATGATGTAGGCGCAGTAGATTCCGAGTTATGATGTAGGTGCAGTAGATTCCGAGTTAGATTCCGAGTTATGATGTAGGCGCAGTAGATTCCAAGTTATGATGTAGGCGCAGTAGATTCCGAGTTATGATGTAGGCGCAGTAGATTCCGAGTTAGATTCCGAGTTATGATGTAGGCGCAGTAGATTCCGAGTTATGATGTAGGCGCAGTAGATTCCGAGTTAGATTCCGAGTTATGAGGTAGGCGCAGTAGATTCCGAGTTAGATTCCGAGTTATGATGTAGGCGCAGTAGATTCCGAGTTAGATTCCGAGTTAGGACGTAGGCGCAGTAGATTCCGAGTTATGATGTAGGCACAGTAGATTGCGAGTTATGATGTAGGCGCAGTAGATTCCGAGTTATGATGTAGGTGCAGTAGATTCCGAGTTAGATTCCGAGTTATGATGTAGGCGCAGTAGATTCCGAGTTATGATGTAGGCGCAGTAGATTCCGAGTTAGATTCCGAGTTATGATGTAGGCGCAGTAGATTCCGAGTTCGTTTCCGAGTTATGATGTAGGCGCAGTAGATTCCGAGTTAGATTCCGAGTTATGATGTAGGCGCAGTAGATTCCGAGATAGATTCCGAGTTATGATGTAGGCGCAGTAGATTCCGAGTTAGATTCCGAGTTATGATGTAGGCACAGTAGATTCCGAGTTATGATGTAGGCGCAGTAGATTCCGAGTTATGATGTAGGCGCAGTAGATTCCGAGTTAGATTCCGAGATATGATGAAGGCGCAGTAGATTTTGAGTTAGATTCCGAGTTATGATGTAGGCGCAGTAGATTCCGAGTTAGATTCCGAGATATGATGTAGGCGCAGTAGATTCCGAGTTATGATGTAGGCGCAGTAGATTCCGAGTTATGATGTAGGCGCAGTAGATTCCGAGTTATGATGTAGGCGCAGTAGATTCCGAGTTAGATTCCGAGTTATGATGTAGGCGCAGTAGATTCCGAGTTAGATTCTGAGTTATGATGTAGGCGCAGTAGATTCCGAATTAGATTCCGAGTTATGATGTAGACGCAGTAGATTCCGAGTTAGATTCCGAGTTATGATGTAGGCGCAGTAGATTCCGAGTTATGATGTAAGCGCAGTAGATTCCGAGTTAGATTCCGAGTTATGATGTAGGCGCAGTAGATTCCGAGTTAGATTCCGAGTTATGATGTAGGCGCAGTATATTCCGAGTTAGATTCCGAGATATGATGTAGGCGCAGTAGATTCCGAGTTAGAATCCGAGTTATGATGTAGGCGCAGTAGATTCCGAGTTATGATGTAGGCGCAGTAGATTCCGAGTTAGATTCCGAGTTATGATGTAGGCGCAGTAGATTCCGAGTTATGATGTAGGCGCAGTAGATTCCTAGTTAGATTCCGAGTTATGATGTAGGCGCAGTAGATTCCGAGTTATGATGTAGGCGCAGTAGATTCCGAGTTAGATTCCGAGTTATGATGTAGGCGCAGTAGATTCCGAGTTATGATGTAGGCGCAGTAGATTCCGAGTTTGATTCCGAGTTATGATGTAGGCGCAGTAGATTCCGAGTTAGATTCCGAGTTATGATGTAGGCGCAGTAGATTCCGAGTTATGATGTAGGCGCAGTAGATTCCGAGTTATGATGTAGGCGCAGTAGATTCCGAGTTAGATTCCGAGTTATGATGAAGGCGCAGTAGATTCCGAGTTATGATGTAGGCGCAGTAGATTCCGAGTTAGATTCCGTATTATGATGTAGGCGCAGTAGATTCCTAGTTAGATTCCGAGTTATGATGTAGGCGCAGTAGATTCCGAGTTAGATTCCGAGTTATGATGTAGGCGCAGTAGATTCCGAGTTATGATGTAGGCGCAGTAGATTGCGAGTTATGATGTAGGCGCAGTAGATTCCGAGTTAGATTCCGAGTTAGGACGTAGGCGCAGTAGATTCCGAGTTATGATGTAGGCACAGTAGATTGCGAGTTATGATGTAGGCGCAGTAGATTCCGAGTTATGATGTAGGCGCAGTAGATTCCGAGTTAGATTCCGAGTTATGATGTAGGCGCAGTAGATTCCGAGTTATTATGTAGGCGCAGTAGATTCCGAGTTAGATTCCGAGTTACTATGTAGGCGCAGTAGATTCCGAGTTTGATTCCGAGTTATGATGTAGGCGCAGTAGATTCCGAGTTAGATTCCGAGTTATGATGTAGGCGCAGTAGATTCCGAGTTAGATTCCGAGTTATGATGTAGGCGCAGTAGATTCCGAGTTAGATTCCGAGTTATGATGTAGGCGCAGTAGATTCCGAGTTATGATGTAGGCGCAGTAGATTCCGAGTTAGATTCCGAGATATGATGTAGGCGCAGTAGATTCCGAGTTAGATTCCGAGTTATGATGTAGGCGCAGTAGATTCCGAGTTATGATGTAGGCGCAGTAGATTCCGAGTTAGATTCCGAGTTATGATGTAGGCGCAGTAGATTCCGAGTTATGATGTAGGCGCAGTAGATTCCGAGTTAGATTCCGAGTTATGATGTAGGCGCAGTAGATTCCGAGTTCGATTCTGAGTTATGATGTAGGCGCAGTAGATTCCGAGTTAGATTCCGAGTTATGATGTAGGCGCAGTAGATTCCGAGTTAGATTCCGAGTTATGATGTAGGCGCAGTAGATTCCGAGTTAGATTCCGAGTTATGATGTAGGCGCAGTAGATTCCGAGTTATGATGTAGGCGCAGTAGATTCCGAGTTATGATGTAGGTGCAGTAGATTCCGAGTTAGATTCCGAGTTATGATGTAGGCGCAGTAGATTCCAAGTTATGATGTAGGCGCAGTAGATTCCGAGTTATGATGTAGGCGCAGTAGATTCCGAGTTAGATTCCGAGTTATGATGTAGGCGCAGTAGATTCCGAGTTATGATGTAGGCGCAGTAGATTCCGAGTTAGATTCCGAGTTATGAGGTAGGCGCAGTAGATTCCGAGTTAGATTCCGAGTTATGATGTAGGCGCAGTAGATTCCGAGTTAGATTCCGAGTTAGGACGTAGGCGCAGTAGATTCCGAGTTATGATGTAGGCACAGTAGATTGCGAGTTATGATGTAGGCGCAGTAGATTCCGAGTTATGATGTAGGTGCAGTAGATTCCGAGTTAGATTCCGAGTTATGATGTAGGCGCAGTAGATTCCGAGTTATGATGTAGGCGCAGTAGATTCCGAGTTAGATTCCGAGTTATGATGTAGGCGCAGTAGATTCCGAGTTCGTTTCCGAGTTATGATGTAGGCGCAGTAGATTCCGAGTTAGATTCCGAGTTATGATGTAGGCGCAGTAGATTCCGAGATAGATTCCGAGTTATGATGTAGGCGCAGTAGATTCCGAGTTAGATTCCGAGTTATGATGTAGGCACAGTAGATTCCGAGTTATGATGTAGGCGCAGTAGATTCCGAGTTATGATGTAGGCGCAGTAGATTCCGAGTTAGATTCCGAGATATGATGAAGGCGCAGTAGATTTTGAGTTAGATTCCGAGTTATGATGTAGGCGCAGTAGATTCCGAGTTAGATTCCGAGATATGATGTAGGCGCAGTAGATTCCGAGTTATGATGTAGGCGCAGTAGATTCCGAGTTATGATGTAGGCGCAGTAGATTCCGAGTTATGATGTAGGCGCAGTAGATTCCGAGTTAGATTCCGAGTTATGATGTAGGCGCAGTAGATTCCGAGTTAGATTCTGAGTTATGATGTAGGCGCAGTAGATTCCGAATTAGATTCCGAGTTATGATGTAGACGCAGTAGATTCCGAGTTAGATTCCGAGTTATGATGTAGGCGCAGTAGATTCCGAGTTATGATGTAAGCGCAGTAGATTCCGAGTTAGATTCCGAGTTATGATGTAGGCGCAGTAGATTCCGAGTTAGATTCCGAGTTATGATGTAGGCGCAGTATATTCCGAGTTAGATTCCGAGATATGATGTAGGCGCAGTAGATTCCGAGTTAGAATCCGAGTTATGATGTAGGCGCAGTAGATTCCGAGTTATGATGTAGGCGCAGTAGATTCCGAGTTAGATTCCGAGTTATGATGTAGGCGCAGTAGATTCCGAGTTATGATGTAGGCGCAGTAGATTCCTAGTTAGATTCCGAGTTATGATGTAGGCGCAGTAGATTCCGAGTTATGATGTAGGCGCAGTAGATTCCGAGTTAGATTCCGAGTTATGATGTAGGCGCAGTAGATTCCGAGTTATGATGTAGGCGCAGTAGATTCCGAGTTTGATTCCGAGTTATGATGTAGGCGCAGTAGATTCCGAGTTAGATTCCGAGTTATGATGTAGGCGCAGTAGATTCCGAGTTATGATGTAGGCGCAGTAGATTCCGAGTTATGATGTAGGCGCAGTAGATTCCGAGTTAGATTCCGAGTTATGATGAAGGCGCAGTAGATTCCGAGTTATGATGTAGGCGCAGTAGATTCCGAGTTAGATTCCGTATTATGATGTAGGCGCAGTAGATTCCTAGTTAGATTCCGAGTTATGATGTAGGCGCAGTAGATTCCGAGTTAGATTCCGAGTTATGATGTAGGCGCAGTAGATTCCGAGTTATGATGTAGGCGCAGTAGATTGCGAGTTATGATGTAGGCGCAGTAGATTCCGAGTTAGATTCCGAGTTAGGACGTAGGCGCAGTAGATTCCGAGTTATGATGTAGGCACAGTAGATTGCGAGTTATGATGTAGGCGCAGTAGATTCCGAGTTATGATGTAGGCGCAGTAGATTCCGAGTTAGATTCCGAGTTATGATGTAGGCGCAGTAGATTCCGAGTTATTATGTAGGCGCAGTAGATTCCGAGTTAGATTCCGAGTTACTATGTAGGCGCAGTAGATTCCGAGTTTGATTCCGAGTTATGATGTAGGCGCAGTAGATTCCGAGTTAGATTCCGAGTTATGATGTAGGCGCAGTAGATTCCGAGTTAGATTCCGAGTTATGATGTAGGCGCAGTAGATTCCGAGTTAGATTCCGAGTTATGATGTAGGCGCAGTAGATTCCGAGTTATGATGTAGGCGCAGTAGATTCCGAGTTAGATTCCGAGATATGATGTAGGCGCAGTAGATTCCGAGTTAGATTCCGAGTTATGATGTAGGCGCAGTAGATTCCGAGTTAGATTCCGAGTTATGATGTAGGCGCAGTAGATTCCGAGTTATGATGTAGGCGCAGTAGATTCCGAGTTATGATGTAGGCGCAGTATATTCCGAGTTAGATTCCGAGTTATGATGTAGGCGCAGTAGATTCCGAGTTAGATTCCGAGTTATGATGTAGGCGCAGTAGATTCCGAATTAGATTCCGAGTTATGATGTAGGCGCAGTAGATTCCGAGTTATGATGTAAGCGCAGTAGATTCCGAGTTAGATTCCGAGTTATGATGTAGGCGCAGTAGATTCCGAGTTATGATGTAGGCGCAGTAGATTCCGAGTTAGATTCCGAGTTATGATGTAGGCGCAGTAGATTCCGAGTTATGATGTAGGCGCAGTAGATTCCGATTTAGATTCCGAGTTATGATGTAGGCGCAGTAGATTCCGAGTTAGATTCTGAGTTATGATGTAGGCGCAGTAGATTCCGAGTTAGAATCCGAGTTATGATGTAGGCGCAGTAGATTCCGAGTTATGATGTAGGCGCAGTAGATTCCGAGTTATGATGTAGGCGCAGTAGATTCCGAGTTATGATGTAGGCGCAGTAGATTCCGAGTTAGATTCCGAGTTATGATGTAGGCGCAGTAGATTCCGAGTTATGATGTAGGCGCAGTAGATTCCGAGTTAGATTCCGAGTTATGATGTAGGCGCAGTAGATTCCGAGTTATGATGTAGGCGCAGTAGATTCCGAGTTAGATTCCGAGTTATGATGTAGGCGCAGTAGATTCCGAGTTATGATGTAGGCGCAGTAGATTCCGAGTTATGATGTAGGTGCAGTAGATTCCGAGTTAGATTCCGAGTTATGATGTAGGCGCACTAGATTCCGAGTTATGATGTAGGCGCAGTAGATTGCAAGTTATGATGTAGGCGCAGTAGATTCCGAGTTATGATGTAGGCGCAGTAGATTCCGAGTTATGAGGTAGGCGCAGTAGATTCCGAGTTAGATTCCGAGTTATGATGTAGGCGCAGTAGATTCCGAGTTAGATTCCGAGTTATGATGTAGGCGCACTAGATTCCGAGATAGATTCCGAGTTATGATGTAGGCGCAGTAGATTCCGAGTTATGATGTAGGCGCAGTAGATTCCGAGTTAGATTCCGAGTTATGATGTAGGCGCAGTAGATTCCGAGTTAGATTCCGAGTTATGATGTAGGCGCAGTAGATTCTGAGTTAGATTCCGAGTTATGATGTAGGCGCAGTAGATTCCGAGTTATGATGTAGGCGCAGTAGATTCCGAGTTATGATGTAGGTGCAGTAGATTCAGAGTTATGATGTAGGCGCAGTAGATTCCGAGTTATGATGTAGGCGCAGTAGATTCCGAGTTATGATGTAGGCGCAGTAGATTCCGAGTTAGATTCCGAGTTATGATGTAGGCGCAGTAGATTCCGAGTTATGATGTAGGCGCAGTAGATTCCGAGTTAGATTCCGAGTTATGATGTAGGCGCAGTAGATTCTGAGTTAGATTCCGAGTTATGATGTAGGCGCAGTAGATTCCGAGTTATGATGTAGGCGCAGTAGATTCCGAGTTATGATGTAGGCGCAGTAGATTCAGAGTTATGATGTAGACGCAGTAGATTCCGAGTTATGATGTAGGCGCAGTAGATTCCGAGTTATGATGTAGGCGCAGTAGATTCCGAGTTAGATTCCGAGTTATGATGTAGGCGCAGTAGATTCTGAGTTATGATGTAGGCGCAGTAGATTCCGAGATAGATTCCGAGTTGTGATGTAGGCGCAGTAGATTCCGAGTTAGATTCCGAGTTATGATGTAGGCGCAGTAGATTCCGAGTTAGATTCCGAGTTATGATGTAGGCGCAGTAGATTTCGAGTTATGATGTAGGCGCAGTAGATTCCGAGTTATGATGTAGGCGCAGTAGATTCCGAGTTAGATTCCGAGTTATCATGTAGGCGCAGTAGATTCCGAGTTAGATTCCGAGTTATGATGTAGGCGCAGTAGATTCCGAGTTATGATGTAGGTGCAGTAGATTCCGAGTTATGATGTAGGCGCAGTAGATTCCGAGTTATGATGTAGGCGCAGTAGATTCCGAGTTAGATTCCGAGTTATGATGTAGGCGCAGTAGATTCCGAGTTATGATGTAGGCGCAGTAGATTCCGAGTTAGATTCCGAGTTATGATGTAGGCGCAGTAGATTCCGAGTTTTGATGTAGTCGCAGTAGATACCGAGTTATGATGTAGGCGCAGTAGATTCCGAGTTAGATTCCGAGTTATGATGTAGGCGTAGTAGATTCACAGTTAGATTCCGAGTTATGATGTAGGCGCAGTAAATTCCGAGTTATGATGTAGGCGCAGTAGATTCACAGTTAGATTCCGAGTTATGATGTAGGCGCAGTAAATTCCGAGTTATGATGTAGGCGCAGTAGATTCCGAGTTATGATGTAGGCGCAGTAGATTCCGAGTTAGATTCCGAGTTATGATGTAGGCGCAGTAGATTCCGAGTTATGATTTAGGCGCAGTAGATTCCGAGTTATGATGTAGGCGCAGTAGATTCCGAGTTAGATTCCGAGTTATGATGTAGGCGCAGTAGATTCCGAGTTAGATTCCGAGTTATGATGTAGGCGCAGTAGATTCCGAGTTATGATGTAGGTGCAGTAGATTCCGAGTTATGATGTAGGCGCAGTAGATTCCGAGTTATGATGTAGGCGCAGTAGATTTCGAGTTAGATTCCGAGTTATGATGTAGGCGCAGTAGATTCCGAGTTATGATGTAGGCGCAGTAGATTACGAGTTAGATTCCGAGTTATGATGTAGGCGCAGTAGATTCCGAGTTTTGATGTAGTCGCAGTAGATTCCGAGTTATGATGTAGGCGCAGTAGATTCCGAGTTAGATTCCGAGTTATGATGTAGGCGCAGTAGATTACAGTTAGATTCCGAGTTATGATGTAGGCGCAGTAAATTCCGAGTTATGATGTAGGCGCAGTAGATTCCGAGTTATGATGTAGGCGCAGTAGATTCCGAGTTATGATGTAGGCGCAGTAGATTCTGAGTTAGATTCCGAGTTACGATGTAGGTGCATTAGATTCCGAGTTATGATGTAGGCGCAGTAGTTTCCGAGTTATGATGTAGGCGCAGTAGATTCCGAGTTAGATTCCGAGTTATGATGTAGGCGCAGTAGATTCCGAGTTATGATGTAGGCGCAGTAGATTCCGAGTTATGATGTAGGCGCAGTAGATTCCGAGTTATGATGTAGGCGCAGTAGATTCCGAGTTAGATTCCGAGTTATGATGTAGGCGCAGTAGATTCCGAGTTATGATGTAGGCGCAGTAGATTCCGAGTTATGATGTAGGCGCAGTAGATTCTGAGTTAGATTCCGAGTTATGATGTAGGCGCAGTAGATTCCGAGTTAGATTCCGAGTAATGATGCAGGCGCAGTAGATTCCGAGTTAGATTCCGAGTTATGATGTAGGCGCAGTAGATTCCGAGTTATGATGTAGGCGCAGTAGATTCCGAGTTATGATGTAGGCGCAGTAGATTCCGAGTTATGATGTAGGCGCAGTAGATTCCGAGTTAGATTCCGAGTTATGATGTAGGCGCAGTAGATTCCGAGTTATGATGTAGGCGCAGTAGATTCCGAGTTAGATTCCGAGTTATGATGTAGGCGCAGTAGATTCCGAGTTAGATTCCGAGTTATGATGTAGGCGCAGTAGATTCTGAGTTAGATTCCGAGTTATGATGTAGGCGCAGTAGATTCCGAGTTATGATGTAGGCGCAGTAGATTCCGAGTTATGATGTAGGCGCAGTAGATTCAGAGTTATGATGTAGACGCAGTAGATTCCGAGTTATGATGTAGGCGCAGTAGATTCCGAGTTATGATGTAGGCGCAGTAGATTCCGAGTTAGATTCCGAGTTATGATGTAGGCGCAATAGATTCTGAGTTATGATGTAGGCGCAGTAGATTCCGAGATAGATTCCGAGTTATGATGTAGGCGCAGTAGATTCCGAGTTAGATTCCGAGTTATGATGTAGGCGCAGTAGATTCCGAGTTAGATTCCGAGTTATGATGTAGGCGCAGTAGATTTCGAGTTATGATGTAGGCGCAGTAGATTCCGAGTTATGATGTAGGCGCAGTAGATTCCGAGTTAGATTCCGAGTTATCATGTAGGCGCAGTAGATTCCGAGTTAGATTCCGAGTTATGATGTAGGCGCAGTAGATTCCGAGTTATGATGTAGGTGCAGTAGATTCCGAGTTATGATGTAGGCGCAGTAGATTCCGAGTTATGATGTAGGCGCAGTAGATTCCGAGTTAGATTCCGAGTTATGATGTAGGCGCAGTAGATTCCGAGTTATGATGTAGGCGCAGTAGATTCCGAGTTAGATTCCGAGTTATGATGTAGGCGCAGTAGATTCCGAGTTTTGATGTAGTCGCAGTAGATACCGAGTTATGATGTAGGCGCAGTAGATTCCGAGTTAGATTCCGAGTTATGATGTAGGCGCAGTAGATTCACAGTTAGATTCCGAGTTATGATGTAGGCGCAGTAAATTCCGAGTTATGATGTAGGCGCAGTAGATTCACAGTTAGATTCCGAGTTATGATGTAGGCGCAGTAAATTCCGAGTTATGATGTAGGCGCAGTAGATTCCGAGTTATGATGTAGGCGCAGTAGATTCCGAGTTAGATTCCGAGTTATGATGTAGGCGCAGTAGATTCCGAGTTATGATGTAGGCGCAGTAGATTCCGAGTTATGATGTAGGCGCAGTAGATTCCGAGTTAGATTCCGAGTTATGATGTAGGCGCAGTAGATTCCGAGTTAGATTCCGAGTTAGGACGTAGGCGCAGTAGATTCCGAGTTATGATGTAGGTGCAGTAGATTCCGAGTTATGATGTAGGCGCAGTAGATTCCGAGTTATGATGTAGGCGCAGTAGATTTCGAGTTAGATTCCGAGTTATGATGTAGGCGCAGTAGATTCCGAGTTATGATGTAGGCGCAGTAGATTCCGAGTTAGATTCCGAGTTATGATGTAGGCGCAGTAGATTCCGAGTTTTGATGTAGTCGCAGTAGATTCCGAGTTATGATGTAGGCGCAGTAGATTCCGAGTTAGATTCCGAGTTATGATGTAGGCGCAGTAGATTACAGTTAGATTCCGAGTTATGATGTAGGCGCAGTAAATTCCGAGTTATGATGTAGGCGCAGTAGATTCCGAGTTATGATGTAGGCGCAGTAGATTCCGAGTTATGATGTAGGCGCAGTAGATTCTGAGTTAGATTCCGAGTTATGATGTAGGTGCATTAGATTCCGAGTTATGATGTAGGCGCAGTAGTTTCCGAGTTATGATGTAGGCGCAGTAGATTCCGAGTTATGATGTAGGCGCAGTAGATTCCGAGTTATGATGTAGGCGCAGTAGATTCCGAGTTAGATTCCGAGTTATGATGTAGGCGCAGTAGATTCCGAGTTAGATTCCGAGTTATGATGTAGGCGCAGTAGATTCCGAGTTATGATGTAGGTGCAGTAGATTCCGAGTTATGATGTAGGCGCAGTAGATTCCGAGTTATGATGTAGGCGCAGTAGATTTCGAGTTAGATTCCGAGTTATGATGTAGGCGCAGTAGATTCCGAGTTATGATGTAGGCGCAGTAGATTCCGAGTTAGATTCCGAGTTATGATGTAGGCGCAGTAGATTCCGAGTTATGATGTAGGCGCAGTAGATTCCGAGTTAGATTCCGAGTTATGATGTAGGCGCAGTAGATTACAGTTCGATTCCGAGTTATGATGTAGGCGCAGTAAATTCCGAGTTATGATGTAGGCGCAGTAGATTCCGAGTTATGATGTAGGCGCAGTAGATTCTGAGTTAGATTCCGAGTTATGATGTAGGTGCATTAGATTCCGAGTTATGATGTAGGCGCAGTAGTTTCCGAGTTATGATGTAGGCGCAGTAGATTCCGAGTTAGATTCCGAGTTATGATGTAGGCGCAGTAGATTCCGAGTTATGATGTAGGCGCAGTAGATTCCGAGTTATGATGTAGGCGCAGTAGATTCCGAGTTATGATGTAGGCGCAGTAGATTCCGAGTTATGATGTAGGCGCAGTAGATTCTGAGTTAGATTCCGAGTTATGATGTAGGCGCAGTAGATTCCGAGTTATGATGTAGGCGCAGTAGATTCCGAGTTAGATTCCGAGTTATGATGTAGGCGCAGTAGATTCCGAGTTAGATTCCGAGTAATGATGTAGGCGCAGTAGATTCCGAGTTAGATTCCGAGTTATGATGTAGGCGCAGTAGATTCCGAGTTATGATGTAGGCGCAGTAGATTCCGAGTTAGATTACGAGTTATGATGTAGGCGCAGTAGATTCCGAGTTATGATGTAGGCGCAGTAGATTCCGAGTTAGATTCCGAGTTATGATGTAGGCGCAGTAGATTCCGAGTTAGATTCCGAGTTATGATGTAGGCGCAGTAGATTCTGAGTTAGATTCCGAGTTATGATGTAGGCGCAGTAGATTCCGAGTTAGATTCCGAGTTATGATGTAGGCGCAGTAGATTCCGAGTTAGATTCCGAGTTATGATGTAGGCGCAGTAGATTCCGAGTTATGATGTAGGCGCAGTAGATTCCGAGTTAGATTCCGAGTTATGATGTAGGCGCAGTAGATTCCAAGTTATGATGTAGGCGCAGTAGATTCCGAGTTATGATGTAGGCGCAGTAGATTCCGAGTTAGATTCCGAGTTATGATGTAGGCGCAGTAGATTCCGAGTTATGATGTAGGTGCAGTAGATTCCGAGTTAGATTCCGAGTTATGATGTAGGCGCAGTAGATTCCGAGTTAGATTCCGAGTTATGATGTAGGCGCAGTAGATTCCGAGTTAGATTCCGAGTTAGGACGTAGGCGCAGTAGATTCCGAGTTATGATGTAGGCACAGTAGATTGCGAGTTATGATGTAGGCGCAGTAGATTCCGAGTTATGATGTAGGCGCAGTAGATTCCGAGTTAGATTCCGAGTTATGATGTAGGCGCAGTAGATTCCGAGTTATGATGTAGGCGCAGTAGATTCCGAGTTAGATTCCGAGTTATGATGTAGGCGCAGTAGATTCAGAGTTCAATTCCGAGTTATGATGTAGGCGCAGTAGATTCCGAGTTAGATTCCGAGTTATGATGTAGGCGCAGTAGATTCCGAGTTAGATTCCGAGTTATGATGTAGGCGCAGTAGATTCCGAGTTAGATTCCGAGTTATGATGTAGGCGCAGTAGATTCCGAGTTATGATGTAGGCGCAGTAGATTCCGAGTTAGATTCCGAGTTATGATGTAGGCGCAGTAGATTCCGAGTTATGATGTAGGCGCAGTAGATTCCGAGTTAGATTACGAGTTATGATGTAGGCGCAGTAGATTCCGAGTTATGATGTAGGCGCAGTAGATTCCGAGTTAGATTCCGAGTTATGATGTAGGCGCAGTAGATTCCGAGTTCGATTCCGAGTTATGATGTAGGCGCAGTAGATTCTGAGTTAGATTCCGAGTTATGATGTAGGCGCAGTAGATTCCGAGTTAGATTCCGAGTTATGATGTAGGCGCAGTAGATTCCGAGTTAGATTCCGAGTTATGATGTAGGCGCAGTAGATTCCGAGTTATGATGTAGGCGCAGTAGATTCCGAGTTAGATTCCGAGTTATGATGTAGGCGCAGTAGATTCCAAGTTATGATGTAGGCGCAGTAGATTCCGAGTTAGATTCCGAGTTATGATGTAGGCGCAGTAGATTCCGAGTTATGATGTAGGCGAAGTAGATTCCGAGTTAGATTCCGAGTTATGATGTAGGCGCAGTAGATTCCGAGTTAGATTCCGAGTTAGGACGTAGGCGCAGTAGATTCCGACTTATGATGTAGGCACAGTAGATTGCGAGTTATGATGAAGGCGCAGTAGATTCCGAGTTATGATGTAGGCGCAGTAGATTCCGAGTTAGATTCCGAGTTATGATGTAGGCGCAGTAGATTCCGAGTTATGATGTAGGCGCAGTAGATTCCGAGTTAGATTCCGAGTTATGATGTAGGCGCAGTAGATTCCGAGTTCGATTCCGAGTTATGATGTAGGCGCAGTAGATTCCGAGTTAGATTACGAGTTATGATGTAGGCGCAGTAGATTCCGAGTTATGATGTAGGCGCAGTAGATTCCGAGATAGATTCCGAGTTATGATGTAGGCGCAGTAGATTCCGAGTTAGATTCCGAGTTATGATGTAGGCGCAGTAGATTCTGAGTTAGATTCCGAGTTATGATGTAGGCGCAGTAGATTCCGAGTTAGATTCCGAGTTATGATGTAGGCGCAGTAGATTCCGAGTTAGATTCCGAGTTATGATGTAGGCGCAGTAGATTCCGAGTTATGATGTAGGCGCAGTAGATTCCGAGTTATGATGTAGGCGCAGTAGATTCAGAGTTAGATTCCGAGTTATGATGTAGGCGCAGTAGATTCCGAGTTATGATGTAGGCGCAGTAGATTCCGAGTTATGATGTAGGCGCAGTAGATTCCGAGTTAGATTCCGAGTTATGATGTAGGCGCAGTAGATTCCGAGTTATGATGTAGGCGCAGTAGATTCCGAGTTAGATTCCGAGTTATGATGTAGGCGCAGTAGATTCCGAGTTAGATTCCGAGTTATGATGTAGGCGCAGTAGATTCCGAGTTAGATTCCGAGTTTGGACGTAGGCACAGTAGATTCCGAGTTATGATGTAGGCACAGTAGATTGCGAGTTATGATGTAGGCGCAGTAGATTCCGAGTTATGATGTAGGCGCAGTAGATTCTGAGTTAGATTCCGAGTTATGATGTAGGCGCAGTAGATTCCGAGTTATGATGTAGGCGCAGTAGATTCCGAGTTAGATTCCGAGTTATGATGTAGGCGCAGTAGATTCCGAGTTCGATTCCGAGTTATGATGTAGGCGCAGTAGATTCCGAGTTAGATTCCGAGTTATGATGTAGGCGCAGTAGATTCCGAGTTAGATTCCGAGTTATGATGTAGGCGCAGTAGATTCCGAGTTAGATTCCGAGTTATGATGTAGGCGCAGTAGATTCCGAGTTATGATGTAGGCGCAGTAGATTCCGAGTTAGATTCCGAGTTATGATGTAGGCGCAGTAGATTCCGAGTTAGATTCCGAGTAATGATGTAGGCGCAGTAGATTCCGAGTTAGATTCCGAGATATGATGTAGGCGCAGTAGATTCCTAGTTATGATGTAGGCGCAGTAGATTCCGAGTTAGATTCCGAGTTATGATGTAGGCGCAGTAGATTCCGAGTTATGATGTAGGCGCAGTAGATTCCGAGTTAGATTCCGAGTTATGATGTAGGCGCAGTAGATTCCGAGTTCGATTCCGAGTTATGATGTAGGTGCAGTAGATTCTGAGTTAGATTCCGAGTTATGATGTAGGCGCAGTAGATTCCGAGTTAGATTCCGAGTTATGATGTAGGCGCAGTAGATTCCGAGTTAGATTCCGAGTTATGATGTAGGCGCAGTAGATTCCGAGTTATGATGTAGGCGCAGTAGATTCCGAGTTATGATTTAGGCGCAGTAGATTCCTAGTTAGATTCCGAGTTATGATGTAGGCGCAGTAGATTCCAAGTTATGATGTAGGCGCAGTAGATTCCGAGTTAGATTCCGAGTTATGATGTAGGCGCAGTAGATTCCGAGTTATGATGTAGGCGAAGTAGATTCCGAGTTAGATTCCGAGTTATGATGTAGGCGCAGTAGATTCCGAGTTAGATTCCGAGTTAGGACGTAGGCGCAGTAGATTCCGAGTTAGATTCCGAGTTATGATGTAGGCGCAGTAGATTCCGAGTTATGATGTAGGCGAAGTAGATTCCGAGTTAGATTCCGAGTTATGATGTAGGCGCAGTAGATTCTGAGTTAGATTCCGAGTTATGATGTAGGCGCAGTAGATTCCGAGTTAGATTCCGAGTTATGATGTAGGCGCAGTAGATTCCGAGTTAGATTCCGAGTTATGATGTAGGCGCAGTAGATTCCGAGTTATGATGTAGGCGCAGTAGATTCCGAGTTAGATTCCGAGTTATGATGTAGGCGCAGTAGATTCCAAGTTATGATGTAGGCGCAGTAGATTCCGAGTTAGATTCCGAGTTATGATGTAGGCGCAGTAGATTCCGAGTTATGATGTAGGCGAAGTAGATTCCGAGTTAGATTCCGAGTTATGATGTAGGCGCAGTAGATTCCGAGTTAGATTCCGAGTTAGGACGTAGGCGCAGTAGATTCCGAGTTATGATGTAGGCACAGTAGATTGCGAGTTATGATGAAGGCGCAGTAGATTCCGAGTTATGATGTAGGCGCAGTAGATTCCGAGTTAGATTCCGAGTTATGATGTAGGCGCAGTAGATTCCGAGTTATGATGTAGGCGCAGTAGATTCCGAGTTAGATTCCGAGTTATGATGTAGGCGCAGTAGATTCCGAGTTCGATTCCGAGTTATGATGTAGGCGCAGTAGATTCCGAGTTAGATTACGAGTTATGATGTAGGCGCAGTAGATTCCGAGTTATGATGTAGGCGCAGTAGATTCCGAGTTAGATTCCGAGTTATGATGTAGGCGCAGTAGATTCCGAGTTAGATTCCGAGTTATGATGTAGGCGCAGTAGATTCTGAGTTAGATTCCGAGTTATGATGTAGGCGCAGTAGATTCCGAGTTATGATGTAGGCGCAGTAGATTCCGAGTTAGATTCCGAGTTATGATGTAGGCGCAGTAGATTCCGAGTTCGATTCCGAGTTATGATGTAGGCGCAGTAGATTCCGAGTTAGATTCCGAGTTATGATGTAGGCGCAGTAGATTCCGAGTTAGATTCCGAGTTATGATGTAGGCGCAGTAGATTCCGAGTTAGATTCCGAGTTATGATGTAGGCGCAGTAGATTCCGAGTTATGATGTAGGCGCAGTAGATTCCGAGTTAGATTCCGAGTTATGATGTAGGCGCAGTAGATTCCGAGTTAGATTCCGAGTAATGATGTAGGCGCAGTAGATTCCGAGTTAGATTCCGAGATATGATGTAGGCGCAGTAGATTCCGAGTTATGATGTAGGCGCAGTAGATTCCGAGTTAGATTCCGAGTTATGATGTAGGCGCAGTAGATTCCGAGTTATGATGTAGGCGCAGTAGATTCCGAGTTCGATTCCGAGTTATGATGTAGGTGCAGTAGATTCTGAGTTAGATTCCGAGTTATGATGTAGGCGCAGTAGATTCCGAGTTAGATTCCGAGTTATGATGTAGGCGCAGTAGATTCCGAGTTAGATTCCGAGTTATGATGTAGGCGCAGTAGATTCCGAGTTATGATGTAGGCGCAGTAGATTCCGAGTTATGATTTAGGCGCAGTAGATTCCTAGTTAGATTCCGAGTTATGATGAAGGCGCAGTAGATTCCAAGTTATGATGTAGGCGCAGTAGATTCCGAGTTAGATTCTGAGTTATGATGTAGGCGCAGTAGATTCCGAGTTATGATGTAGGCGAAGTAGATTCCGAGTTAGATTCCGAGTTATGATGTAGGCGCAGTAGATTCCGAGTTAGATTCCGAGTTAGGACGTAGGCGCAGTAGATTCCGAGTTAGATTCCGAGTTATGATGTAGGCGCAGTAGATTCCGAGTTATGATGTAGGCGAAGTAGATTCCGAGTTAGATTCCGAGTTATGATGTAGGCGCAGTAGATTCCGAGTTAGATTCCGAGTTATGATGTAGGCGCAGTAGATTCCGAGTTAGATTCCGAGTTATGATGTAGGCGCAGTAGATTCTGAGTTAGATTCCGAGTTATGATGTAGGCGCAGTAGATTCCGAGTTATGATGTAGGCGCAGTAGATTCCGAGTTAGATTCCGAGTTATGATGTAGGCGCAGTAGATTCCGAGTTCGATTCCGAGTTATGATGTAGGCGCAGTAGATTCCGAGTTAGATTCCGAGTTATGATGTAGGCGCAGTAGATTCCGAGTTAGATTCCGAGTTATGATGTAGGCGCAGTAGATTCCGAGTTAGATTCCGAGTTATGATGTAGGCGCAGTAGATTCCGAGTTATGATGTAGGCGCAGTAGATTCCGAGTTAGATTCCGAGTTATGATGTAGGCGCAGTAGATTCCGAGTTAGATTCCGAGTAATGATGTAGGCGCAGTAGATTCCGAGTTAGATTCCGAGATATGATGTAGGCGCAGTAGATTCCGAGTTATGATGTAGGCGCAGTAGATTCCGAGTTAGATTCCGAGTTATGATGTAGGCGCAGTAGATTCCGAGTTATGATGTAGGCGCAGTAGATTCCGAGTTCGATTCCGAGTTATGATGTAGGTGCAGTAGATTCTGAGTTAGATTCCGAGTTATGATGTAGGCGCAGTAGATTCCGAGTTAGATTCCGAGTTATGATGTAGGCGCAGTAGATTCCGAGTTAGATTCCGAGTTATGATGTAGGCGCAGTAGATTCCGAGTTATGATGTAGGCGCAGTAGATTCCGAGTTATGATTTAGGCGCAGTAGATTCCTAGTTAGATTCCGAGTTATGATGAAGGCGCAGTAGATTCCAAGTTATGATGTAGGCGCAGTAGATTCCGAGTTAGATTCTGAGTTATGATGTAGGCGCAGTAGATTCCGAGTTATGATGTAGGCGAAGTAGATTCCGAGTTAGATTCCGAGTTATGATGTAGGCGCAGTAGATTCCGAGTTAGATTCCGAGTTAGGACGTAGGCGCAGTAGATTCCGAGTTAGATTCCGAGTTATGATGTAGGCGCAGTAGATTCCGAGTTATGATGTAGGCGAAGTAGATTCCGAGTTAGATTCCGAGTTATGATGTAGGCGCAGTAGATTCTGAGTTAGATTCCGAGTTATGATGTAGGCGCAGTAGATTCCGAGTTAGATTCCGAGTTATGATGTAGGCGCAGTAGATTCCGAGTTAGATTCCGAGTTATGATGTAGGCGCAGTAGATTCCGAGTTATGATGTAGGCGCAGTAGATTCCGAGTTAGATTCCGAGTTATGATCTAGGCGCAGTAGATTCCAAGTTATGATGTAGGCGCAGTAGATTCCGAGTTAGATTCCGAGTTATGATGTAGGCACAGTAGATTCCGAGTTATGATGTAGGCGAAGTAGATTCCGAGTTAGATTCCGAGTTATGATGTAGGCGCAGTAGATTCCGAGTTAGATTCCGAGTTAGGACGTAGGCCCAGTAGATTCCGAGTTATGATGTAGGCACAGTAGATTGCGAGTTATGATGAAGGCGCAGTAGATTCCGAGTTATGATGTAGGCGCAGTAGATTCCGAGTTAGATTCCGAGTTATGATGTAGGCGCAGTAGATTCCGAGTTATGATGTAGGCGCAGTAGATTCCGAGTTAGATTCCGAGTTATGATGTAGGCGCAGTAGATTCCGAGTTCGATTCCGAGTTATGATGTAGGCGCAGTAGATTCCGAGTTAGATTACGAGTTATGATGTAGGCGCAGTAGATTCCGAGTTATGATGTAGGCGCAGTAGATTCCGAGTTAGATTCCGAGTTATGATGTAGGCGCAGTAGATTCTGAGTTAGATTCCGAGTTATGATGTAGGCGCAGTAGATTCCGAGTTAGATTCCGAGTTATGATGTAGGCGCAGTAGATTCCGAGTTAGATTCCGAGTTATGATGTAGGCGCAGTAGATTCCGAGTTATGATGTAGGCGCAGTAGATTCCGAGTTATGATGTAGGCGCAGTAGATTCCGAGTTAGATTCCGAGTTATGATGTAGGCGCAGTAGATTCCGAGTTATGATGTAGGCGCAGTAGATTCCGAGTTATGATGTAGGCGCAGTAGATTCCGAGTTAGATTCCGAGTTATGATGTAGGCGCAGTAGATTCCGAGTTATGATGTAGGCGCAGTAGATTCCGAGTTAGATTCCGAGTTATGATGTAGGCGCAGTAGATTCCGAGTTAGATTCCGAGTTATGATGTAGGCGCAGTAGATTCCGAGTTAGATTCCGAGTTTGGACGTAGGCACAGTAGATTCCGAGTTATGATGTAGGCACAGTAGATTGCGAGTTATGATGTAGGCGCAGTAGATTCCGAGTTATGATGTAGGCGCAGTAGATTCTGAGTTAGATTCCGAGTTATGATGTAGGCGCAGTAGATTCCGAGTTATGATGTAGGCGCAGTAGATTCCGAGTTAGATTCCGAGTTATGATGTAGGCGCAGTAGATTCCGAGTTCGATTCCGAGTTATGATGTAGGCGCAGTAGATTCCGAGTTAGATTCCGAGTTATGATGTAGGCGCAGTAGATTCCGAGTTAGATTCCGAGTTATGATGTAGGCGCAGTAGATTCCGAGTTAGATTCCGAGTTATGATGTAGGCGCAGTAGATTCCGAGTTATGATGTAGGCGCAGTAGATTCCGAGTTAGATTCCGAGTTATGATGTAGGCGCAGTAGATTCCGAGTTATGATGTAGGCGCAGTAGATTCCGAGTTAGATTACGAGTTATGATGTAGGCGCAGTAGATTCCGAGTTATGATGTAGGCGCAGTAGATTCCGAGTTAGATTCCGAGTTATGATGTAGGCGCAGTAGATTCCGAGTTCGATTCCGAGTTATGATGTAGGCGCAGTAGATTCTGAGTTAGATTCCGAGTTATGATGTAGGCGCAGTAGATTCCGAGTTAGATTCCGAGTTATGATGTAGGCGCAGTAGATTCCGAGTTAGATTCCGAGTTATGATGTAGGCGCAGTAGATTCCGAGTTATGATGTAGGCGCAGTAGATTCCGAGTTAGATTCCGAGTTATGATGTAGGCGCAGTAGATTCCAAGTTATGATGTAGGCGCAGTAGATTCCGAGTTAGATTCCGAGTTATGATGTAGGCGCAGTAGATTCCGAGTTATGATGTAGGCGAAGTAGATTCCGAGTTAGATTCCGAGTTATGATGTAGGCGCAGTAGATTCCGAGTTAGATTCCGAGTTAGGACGTAGGCGCAGTAGATTCCGACTTATGATGTAGGCACAGTAGATTGCGAGTTATGATGAAGGCGCAGTAGATTCCGAGTTATGATGTAGGCGCAGTAGATTCCGAGTTAGATTCCGAGTTATGATGTAGGCGCAGTAGATTCCGAGTTATGATGTAGGCGCAGTAGATTCCGAGTTAGATTCCGAGTTATGATGTAGGCGCAGTAGATTCCGAGTTCGATTCCGAGTTATGATGTAGGCGCAGTAGATTCCGAGTTAGATTACGAGTTATGATGTAGGCGCAGTAGATTCCGAGTTATGATGTAGGCGCAGTAGATTCCGAGTTAGATTCCGAGTTATGATGTAGGCGCAGTAGATTCCGAGTTAGATTCCGAGTTATGATGTAGGCGCAGTAGATTCTGAGTTAGATTCCGAGTTATGATGTAGGCGCAGTAGATTCCGAGTTAGATTCCGAGTTATGATGTAGGCGCAGTAGATTCCGAGTTAGATTCCGAGTTATGATGTAGGCGCAGTAGATTCCGAGTTATGATGTAGGCGCAGTAGATTCCGAGTTATGATGTAGGCGCAGTAGATTCAGAGTTAGATTCCGAGTTATGATGTAGGCGCAGTAGATTCCGAGTTATGATGTAGGCGCAGTAGATTCCGAGTTATGATGTAGGCGCAGTAGATTCCGAGTTAGATTCCGAGTTATGATGTAGGCGCAGTAGATTCCGAGTTATGATGTAGGCGCAGTAGATTCCGAGTTAGATTCCGAGTTATGATGTAGGCGCAGTAGATTCCGAGTTAGATTCCGAGTTATGATGTAGGCGCAGTAGATTCCGAGTTAGATTCCGAGTTTGGACGTAGGCACAGTAGATTCCGAGTTATGATGTAGGCACAGTAGATTGCGAGTTATGATGTAGGCGCAGTAGATTCCGAGTTATGATGTAGGCGCAGTAGATTCTGAGTTAGATTCCGAGTTATGATGTAGGCGCAGTAGATTCCGAGTTATGATGTAGGCGCAGTAGATTCCGAGTTAGATTCCGAGTTATGATGTAGGCGCAGTAGATTCCGAGTTCGATTCCGAGTTATGATGTAGGCGCAGTAGATTCCGAGTTAGATTCCGAGTTATGATGTAGGCGCAGTAGATTCCGAGTTAGATTCCGAGTTATGATGTAGGCGCAGTAGATTCCGAGTTAGATTCCGAGTTATGATGTAGGCGCAGTAGATTCCGAGTTATGATGTAGGCGCAGTAGATTCCGAGTTAGATTCCGAGTTATGATGTAGGCGCAGTAGATTCCGAGTTAGATTCCGAGTAATGATGTAGGCGCAGTAGATTCCGAGTTAGATTCCGAGATATGATGTAGGCGCAGTAGATTCCTAGTTATGATGTAGGCGCAGTAGATTCCGAGTTAGATTCCGAGTTATGATGTAGGCGCAGTAGATTCCGAGTTATGATGTAGGCGCAGTAGATTCCGAGTTAGATTCCGAGTTATGATGTAGGCGCAGTAGATTCCGAGTTCGATTCCGAGTTATGATGTAGGTGCAGTAGATTCTGAGTTAGATTCCGAGTTATGATGTAGGCGCAGTAGATTCCGAGTTAGATTCCGAGTTATGATGTAGGCGCAGTAGATTCCGAGTTAGATTCCGAGTTATGATGTAGGCGCAGTAGATTCCGAGTTATGATGTAGGCGCAGTAGATTCCGAGTTATGATTTAGGCGCAGTAGATTCCTAGTTAGATTCCGAGTTATGATGTAGGCGCAGTAGATTCCAAGTTATGATGTAGGCGCAGTAGATTCCGAGTTAGATTCCGAGTTATGATGTAGGCGCAGTAGATTCCGAGTTATGATGTAGGCGAAGTAGATTCCGAGTTAGATTCCGAGTTATGATGTAGGCGCAGTAGATTCCGAGTTAGATTCCGAGTTAGGACGTAGGCGCAGTAGATTCCGAGTTAGATTCCGAGTTATGATGTAGGCGCAGTAGATTCCGAGTTATGATGTAGGCGAAGTAGATTCCGAGTTAGATTCCGAGTTATGATGTAGGCGCAGTAGATTCTGAGTTAGATTCCGAGTTATGATGTAGGCGCAGTAGATTCCGAGTTAGATTCCGAGTTATGATGTAGGCGCAGTAGATTCCGAGTTAGATTCCGAGTTATGATGTAGGCGCAGTAGATTCCGAGTTATGATGTAGGCGCAGTAGATTCCGAGTTAGATTCCGAGTTATGATGTAGGCGCAGTAGATTCCAAGTTATGATGTAGGCGCAGTAGATTCCGAGTTAGATTCCGAGTTATGATGTAGGCGCAGTAGATTCCGAGTTATGATGTAGGCGAAGTAGATTCCGAGTTAGATTCCGAGTTATGATGTAGGCGCAGTAGATTCCGAGTTAGATTCCGAGTTAGGACGTAGGCGCAGTAGATTCCGAGTTATGATGTAGGCACAGTAGATTGCGAGTTATGATGAAGGCGCAGTAGATTCCGAGTTATGATGTAGGCGCAGTAGATTCCGAGTTAGATTCCGAGTTATGATGTAGGCGCAGTAGATTCCGAGTTATGATGTAGGCGCAGTAGATTCCGAGTTAGATTCCGAGTTATGATGTAGGCGCAGTAGATTCCGAGTTCGATTCCGAGTTATGATGTAGGCGCAGTAGATTCCGAGTTAGATTACGAGTTATGATGTAGGCGCAGTAGATTCCGAGTTATGATGTAGGCGCAGTAGATTCCGAGTTAGATTCCGAGTTATGATGTAGGCGCAGTAGATTCCGAGTTAGATTCCGAGTTATGATGTAGGCGCAGTAGATTCTGAGTTAGATTCCGAGTTATGATGTAGGCGCAGTAGATTCCGAGTTATGATGTAGGCGCAGTAGATTCCGAGTTAGATTCCGAGTTATGATGTAGGCGCAGTAGATTCCGAGTTCGATTCCGAGTTATGATGTAGGCGCAGTAGATTCCGAGTTAGATTCCGAGTTATGATGTAGGCGCAGTAGATTCCGAGTTAGATTCCGAGTTATGATGTAGGCGCAGTAGATTCCGAGTTAGATTCCGAGTTATGATGTAGGCGCAGTAGATTCCGAGTTATGATGTAGGCGCAGTAGATTCCGAGTTAGATTCCGAGTTATGATGTAGGCGCAGTAGATTCCGAGTTAGATTCCGAGTAATGATGTAGGCGCAGTAGATTCCGAGTTAGATTCCGAGATATGATGTAGGCGCAGTAGATTCCGAGTTATGATGTAGGCGCAGTAGATTCCGAGTTAGATTCCGAGTTATGATGTAGGCGCAGTAGATTCCGAGTTATGATGTAGGCGCAGTAGATTCCGAGTTCGATTCCGAGTTATGATGTAGGTGCAGTAGATTCTGAGTTAGATTCCGAGTTATGATGTAGGCGCAGTAGATTCCGAGTTAGATTCCGAGTTATGATGTAGGCGCAGTAGATTCCGAGTTAGATTCCGAGTTATGATGTAGGCGCAGTAGATTCCGAGTTATGATGTAGGCGCAGTAGATTCCGAGTTATGATTTAGGCGCAGTAGATTCCTAGTTAGATTCCGAGTTATGATGAAGGCGCAGTAGATTCCAAGTTATGATGTAGGCGCAGTAGATTCCGAGTTAGATTCTGAGTTATGATGTAGGCGCAGTAGATTCCGAGTTATGATGTAGGCGAAGTAGATTCCGAGTTAGATTCCGAGTTATGATGTAGGCGCAGTAGATTCCGAGTTAGATTCCGAGTTAGGACGTAGGCGCAGTAGATTCCGAGTTAGATTCCGAGTTATGATGTAGGCGCAGTAGATTCCGAGTTATGATGTAGGCGAAGTAGATTCCGAGTTAGATTCCGAGTTATGATGTAGGCGCAGTAGATTCCGAGTTAGATTCCGAGTTATGATGTAGGCGCAGTAGATTCCGAGTTAGATTCCGAGTTATGATGTAGGCGCAGTAGATTCTGAGTTAGATTCCGAGTTATGATGTAGGCGCAGTAGATTCCGAGTTATGATGTAGGCGCAGTAGATTCCGAGTTAGATTCCGAGTTATGATGTAGGCGCAGTAGATTCCGAGTTCGATTCCGAGTTATGATGTAGGCGCAGTAGATTCCGAGTTAGATTCCGAGTTATGATGTAGGCGCAGTAGATTCCGAGTTAGATTCCGAGTTATGATGTAGGCGCAGTAGATTCCGAGTTAGATTCCGAGTTATGATGTAGGCGCAGTAGATTCCGAGTTATGATGTAGGCGCAGTAGATTCCGAGTTAGATTCCGAGTTATGATGTAGGCGCAGTAGATTCCGAGTTAGATTCCGAGTAATGATGTAGGCGCAGTAGATTCCGAGTTAGATTCCGAGATATGATGTAGGCGCAGTAGATTCCGAGTTATGATGTAGGCGCAGTAGATTCCGAGTTAGATTCCGAGTTATGATGTAGGCGCAGTAGATTCCGAGTTATGATGTAGGCGCAGTAGATTCCGAGTTCGATTCCGAGTTATGATGTAGGTGCAGTAGATTCTGAGTTAGATTCCGAGTTATGATGTAGGCGCAGTAGATTCCGAGTTAGATTCCGAGTTATGATGTAGGCGCAGTAGATTCCGAGTTAGATTCCGAGTTATGATGTAGGCGCAGTAGATTCCGAGTTATGATGTAGGCGCAGTAGATTCCGAGTTATGATTTAGGCGCAGTAGATTCCTAGTTAGATTCCGAGTTATGATGAAGGCGCAGTAGATTCCAAGTTATGATGTAGGCGCAGTAGATTCCGAGTTAGATTCTGAGTTATGATGTAGGCGCAGTAGATTCCGAGTTATGATGTAGGCGAAGTAGATTCCGAGTTAGATTCCGAGTTATGATGTAGGCGCAGTAGATTCCGAGTTAGATTCCGAGTTAGGACGTAGGCGCAGTAGATTCCGAGTTAGATTCCGAGTTATGATGTAGGCGCAGTAGATTCCGAGTTATGATGTAGGCGAAGTAGATTCCGAGTTAGATTCCGAGTTATGATGTAGGCGCAGTAGATTCTGAGTTAGATTCCGAGTTATGATGTAGGCGCAGTAGATTCCGAGTTAGATTCCGAGTTATGATGTAGGCGCAGTAGATTCCGAGTTAGATTCCGAGTTATGATGTAGGCGCAGTAGATTCCGAGTTATGATGTAGGCGCAGTAGATTCCGAGTTAGATTCCGAGTTATGATCTAGGCGCAGTAGATTCCAAGTTATGATGTAGGCGCAGTAGATTCCGAGTTAGATTCCGAGTTATGATGTAGGCACAGTAGATTCCGAGTTATGATGTAGGCGAAGTAGATTCCGAGTTAGATTCCGAGTTATGATGTAGGCGCAGTAGATTCCGAGTTAGATTCCGAGTTAGGACGTAGGCCCAGTAGATTCCGAGTTATGATGTAGGCACAGTAGATTGCGAGTTATGATGAAGGCGCAGTAGATTCCGAGTTATGATGTAGGCGCAGTAGATTCCGAGTTAGATTCCGAGTTATGATGTAGGCGCAGTAGATTCCGAGTTATGATGTAGGCGCAGTAGATTCCGAGTTAGATTCCGAGTTATGATGTAGGCGCAGTAGATTCCGAGTTCGATTCCGAGTTATGATGTAGGCGCAGTAGATTCCGAGTTAGATTACGAGTTATGATGTAGGCGCAGTAGATTCCGAGTTATGATGTAGGCGCAGTAGATTCCGAGTTAGATTCCGAGTTATGATGTAGGCGCAGTAGATTCCGAGTTAGATTCCGAGTTATGATGTAGGCGCAGTAGATTCTGAGTTAGATTCCGAGTTATGATGTAGGCGCAGTAGATTCCGAGTTAGATTCCGAGTTATGATGTAGGCGCAGTAGATTCCGAGTTAGATTCCGAGTTATGATGTAGGCGCAGTAGATTCCGAGTTATGATGTAGGCGCAGTAGATTCCGAGTTATGATGTAGGCGCAGTAGATTCCGAGTTAGATTCCGAGTTATGATGTAGGCGCAGTAGATTCCGAGTTATGATGTAGGCGCAGTAGATTCCGAGTTATGATGTAGGCGCAGTAGATTCCGAGTTAGATTCCGAGTTATGATGTAGGCGCAGTAGATTCCGAGTTATGATGTAGGCGCAGTAGATTCCGAGTTAGATTCCGAGTTATGATGTAGGCGCAGTAGATTCCGAGTTAGATTCCGAGTTATGATGTAGGCGCAGTAGATTCCGAGTTAGATTCCGAGTTTGGACGTAGGCACAGTAGATTCCGAGTTATGATGTAGGCACAGTAGATTGCGAGTTATGATGTAGGCGCAGTAGATTCCGAGTTATGATGTAGGCGCAGTAGATTCTGAGTTAGATTCCGAGTTATGATGTAGGCGCAGTAGATTCCGAGTTATGATGTAGGCGCAGTAGATTCCGAGTTAGATTCCGAGTTATGATGTAGGCGCAGTAGATTCCGAGTTCGATTCCGAGTTATGATGTAGGCGCAGTAGATTCCGAGTTAGATTCCGAGTTATGATGTAGGCGCAGTAGATTCCGAGTTAGATTCCGAGTTATGATGTAGGCGCAGTAGATTCCGAGTTAGATTCCGAGTTATGATGTAGGCGCAGTAGATTCCGAGTTAGATTCCGAGATATGATGTAGGCGCAGTAGATTCCGAGTTATGATGTAGGCGCAGTAGATTCCGAGTTAGATTCCGAGTTATGATGTAGGCGCAGTAGATTCCGAGTTATGATGTAGGCGCAGTAGATTCCGAGTTAGATTCCGAGTTATGATGTAGGCGCAGTAGATTCCGAGTTATGATGTAGGCGCAGTAGATTCCGAGTTCGATTCCGAGTTATGATGTAGGTGCAGTAGATTCTGAGTTAGATTCCGAGTTATGATGTAGGCGCAGTAGATTCCGAGTTAGATTCCGAGTTATGATGTAGGCGCAGTAGATTCCGAGTTAGATTCCGAGTTATGATGTAGGCGCAGTAGATTCCGAGTTATGATGTAGGCGCAGTAGATTCCGAGTTATGATTTAGGCGCAGTAGATTCCTAGTTAGATTCCGAGTTATGATGAAGGCGCAGTAGATTCCAAGTTATGATGTAGGCGCAGTAGATTCCGAGTTAGATTCTGAGTTATGATGTAGGCGCAGTAGATTCCGAGTTATGATGTAGGCGAAGTAGATTCCGAGTTAGATTCCGAGTTATGATGTAGGCGCAGTAGATTCCGAGTTAGATTCCGAGTTAGGACGTAGGCGCAGTAGATTCCGAGTTAGATTCCGAGTTATGATGTAGGCGCAGTAGATTCCGAGTTATGATGTAGGCGAAGTAGATTCCGAGTTAGATTCCGAGTTATGATGTAGGCGCAGTAGATTCCGAGTTAGATTCCGAGTTATGATGTAGGCGCAGTAGATTCCGAGTTAGATTCCGAGTTATGATGTAGGCGCAGTAGATTCTGAGTTAGATTCCGAGTTATGATGTAGGCGCAGTAGATTCCGAGTTATGATGTAGGCGCAGTAGATTCCGAGTTAGATTCCGAGTTATGATGTAGGCGCAGTAGATTCCGAGTTCGATTCCGAGTTATGATGTAGGCGCAGTAGATTCCGAGTTAGATTCCGAGTTATGATGTAGGCGCAGTAGATTCCGAGTTAGATTCCGAGTTATGATGTAGGCGCAGTAGATTCCGAGTTAGATTCCGAGTTATGATGTAGGCGCAGTAGATTCCGAGTTATGATGTAGGCGCAGTAGATTCCGAGTTAGATTCCGAGTTATGATGTAGGCGCAGTAGATTCCGAGTTAGATTCCGAGTAATGATGTAGGCGCAGTAGATTCCGAGTTAGATTCCGAGATATGATGTAGGCGCAGTAGATTCCGAGTTATGATGTAGGCGCAGTAGATTCCGAGTTAGATTCCGAGTTATGATGTAGGCGCAGTAGATTCCGAGTTATGATGTAGGCGCAGTAGATTCCGAGTTCGATTCCGAGTTATGATGTAGGTGCAGTAGATTCTGAGTTAGATTCCGAGTTATGATGTAGGCGCAGTAGATTCCGAGTTAGATTCCGAGTTATGATGTAGGCGCAGTAGATTCCGAGTTAGATTCCGAGTTATGATGTAGGCGCAGTAGATTCCGAGTTATGATGTAGGCGCAGTAGATTCCGAGTTATGATTTAGGCGCAGTAGATTCCTAGTTAGATTCCGAGTTATGATGAAGGCGCAGTAGATTCCAAGTTATGATGTAGGCGCAGTAGATTCCGAGTTAGATTCTGAGTTATGATGTAGGCGCAGTAGATTCCGAGTTATGATGTAGGCGAAGTAGATTCCGAGTTAGATTCCGAGTTATGATGTAGGCGCAGTAGATTCCGAGTTAGATTCCGAGTTAGGACGTAGGCGCAGTAGATTCCGAGTTAGATTCCGAGTTATGATGTAGGCGCAGTAGATTCCGAGTTATGATGTAGGCGAAGTAGATTCCGAGTTAGATTCCGAGTTATGATGTAGGCGCAGTAGATTCTGAGTTAGATTCCGAGTTATGATGTAGGCGCAGTAGATTCCGAGTTAGATTCCGAGTTATGATGTAGGCGCAGTAGATTCCGAGTTAGATTCCGAGTTATGATGTAGGCGCAGTAGATTCCGAGTTATGATGTAGGCGCAGTAGATTCCGAGTTAGATTCCGAGTTATGATCTAGGCGCAGTAGATTCCAAGTTATGATGTAGGCGCAGTAGATTCCGAGTTAGATTCCGAGTTATGATGTAGGCACAGTAGATTCCGAGTTATGATGTAGGCGAAGTAGATTCCGAGTTAGATTCCGAGTTATGATGTAGGCGCAGTAGATTCCGAGTTAGATTCCGAGTTAGGACGTAGGCCCAGTAGATTCCGAGTTATGATGTAGGCACAGTAGATTGCGAGTTATGATGAAGGCGCAGTAGATTCCGAGTTATGATGTAGGCGCAGTAGATTCCGAGTTAGATTCCGAGTTATGATGTAGGCGCAGTAGATTCCGAGTTATGATGTAGGCGCAGTAGATTCCGAGTTAGATTCCGAGTTATGATGTAGGCGCAGTAGATTCCGAGTTCGATTCCGAGTTATGATGTAGGCGCAGTAGATTCCGAGTTAGATTACGAGTTATGATGTAGGCGCAGTAGATTCCGAGTTATGATGTAGGCGCAGTAGATTCCGAGTTAGATTCCGAGTTATGATGTAGGCGCAGTAGATTCCGAGTTAGATTCCGAGTTATGATGTAGGCGCAGTAGATTCTGAGTTAGATTCCGAGTTATGATGTAGGCGCAGTAGATTCCGAGTTAGATTCCGAGTTATGATGTAGGCGCAGTAGATTCCGAGTTAGATTCCGAGTTATGATGTAGGCGCAGTAGATTCCGAGTTATGATGTAGGCGCAGTAGATTCCGAGTTATGATGTAGGCGCAGTAGATTCCGAGTTAGATTCCGAGTTATGATGTAGGCGCAGTAGATTCCGAGTTATGATGTAGGCGCAGTAGATTCCGAGTTATGATGTAGGCGCAGTAGATTCCGAGTTAGATTCCGAGTTATGATGTAGGCGCAGTAGATTCCGAGTTATGATGTAGGCGCAGTAGATTCCGAGTTAGATTCCGAGTTATGATGTAGGCGCAGTAGATTCCGAGTTAGATTCCGAGTTATGATGTAGGCGCAGTAGATTCCGAGTTAGATTCCGAGTTTGGACGTAGGCACAGTAGATTCCGAGTTATGATGTAGGCACAGTAGATTGCGAGTTATGATGTAGGCGCAGTAGATTCCGAGTTATGATGTAGGCGCAGTAGATTCTGAGTTAGATTCCGAGTTATGATGTAGGCGCAGTAGATTCCGAGTTATGATGTAGGCGCAGTAGATTCCGAGTTAGATTCCGAGTTATGATGTAGGCGCAGTAGATTCCGAGTTCGATTCCGAGTTATGATGTAGGCGCAGTAGATTCCGAGTTAGATTCCGAGTTATGATGTAGGCGCAGTAGATTCCGAGTTAGATTCCGAGTTATGATGTAGGCGCAGTAGATTCCGAGTTAGATTCCGAGTTATGATGTAGGCGCAGTAGATTCCGAGTTAGATTCCGAGATATGATGTAGGCGCAGTAGATTCCGAGTTATGATGTAGGCGCAGTAGATTCCGAGTTAGATTCCGAGTTATGATGTAGGCGCAGTAGATTCCGAGTTATGATGTAGGCGCAGTAGATTCCGAGTTAGATTCCGAGTTATGATGTAGGCGCAGTAGATTCCGAGTTAGATTCCGAGTTATGATGTAGGCGCAGTAGATTCCGAGTTATGATGTAGGCGCAGTAGATTCCGAGTTAGATTCCGAGTTATGATGTAGGCGCAGAAGATTCCGAGTTCGATTCCGAGTTATGATGTAGGCGCAGTAGATTCCGAGTTAGATTCCGAGTTATGATGTAGGCGCAGTAGATTCCGAGTTAGATTCCGAGTTATGATGTAGGCGCAGTAGATTCCGAGTTAGATTCCGAGTTATGATGTAGGCGCAGTAGATTCCGAGTTATGATGTAGGCGCAGTAGATTCCGAGTTAGATTCCGAGTTATGATGTAGGCGCAGTAGATTCCGAGTTAGATTCCGAGTAATGATGTAGGCGCAGTAGATTCCGAGTTAGATTCCGAGATATGATGTAGGCGCAGTAGATTCCGAGTTATGATGTAGGCGCAGTAGATTCCGAGTTAGATTCCGAGTTATGATGTAGGCGCAGTAGATTCCGAGTTATGATGTAGGCGCAGTAGATTCCGAGTTAGATTCCGAGTTATGATGTAGGCGCAGTAGATTCCGAGTTCGATTCCGAGTTATGATGTAGGTGCAGTAGATTCTGAGTTAGATTCCGAGTTATGATGTAGGCGCAGTAGATTCCGAGTTAGATTCCGAGTTATGATGTAGGCGCAGTAGATTCCGAGTTAGATTCCGAGTTATGATGTAGGCGCAGTAGATTCCGAGTTATGATGTACGCGCAGTAGATTCCTAGTTAGATTCCGAGTTATGATGTAGGCGCAGTAGATTCCAAGTTATGATGTAGGCGCAGTAGATTCCGAGTTAGATTCCGAGTTATGATGTAGGCGCAGTAGATTCCGAGTTATGATGTAGGCGAAGTAGATTCCGAGTTAGATTCCGAGTTATGATGTAGGCGCAGTAGATTCCGAGTTAGATTCCGAGTTAGGACGTAGGCGCAGTAGATTCCGAGTTATGATGTAGGCACAGTAGATTGCGAGTTATGATGAAGGCGCAGTAGATTCCGAGTTATGATGCAGGCGCAGTAGATTCCGAGTTAGATTCCGAGTTATGATGTAGGCGCAGTAGATTCCGAGTTCGATTCCGAGTTATGATGTAGGCGCAGTAGATTCCGAGTTAGATTACGAGTTATGATGTAGGCGCAGTAGATTCCGAGTTATGATGTAGGCGCAGTAGATTCCGAGTTAGATTCCGAGTTATGATGTAGGCGCAGTAGATTCCGAGTTCGATTCCGAGTTATGATGTAGGCGCAGTAGATTCTGAGTTAGATTCCGAGTTATGATGTAGGCGCAGTAGATTCCGAGTTAGATTCCGAGTTATGATGTAGGCGCAGTAGATTCCGAGTTAGATTCCGAGTTATGATGTAGGCGCAGTAGATTCCGAGTTATGATGTAGGTGCAGTAGATTCCGAGTTATGATGTAGGCGCAGTAGATTCCGAGTTAGATTCCGAGTTATGATGTAGGCGCAGTAGATTCCAAGTTATGATGTAGGCGCAGTAGATTCCGAGTTATGATGTAGGCGCAGTAGATTCCGAGTTAGATTCCGAGTTATGATGTAGGCGCAGTAGATTCCGAGTTATGATGTAGGCGCAGTAGATTCCGAGTTAGATTCCGAGTTATGATGTAGGCGCAGTAGATTCCGAGTTAGATTCCGAGTTATGATGTAGGCGCAGTAGATTCCGAGTTAGATTCCGAGATATGATGTAGGCGCAGTAGATTCCGAGTTATGATGTAGGCGCAGTAGATTCCGAGTTAGATTACGAGTTATGATGTAGGCGCAGTAGATTCCGAGTTATGATGTAGGCGCAGTAGATTCCGAGTTAGATTCCGAGTTATGATGTAGGCGCAGTAGATTCCGAGTTAGATTCCGAGTTATGATGTAGGCGCAGTAGATTCCGAGTTATGATGTAGGCGCAGTAGATTCCGAGTTAGATTCCGAGTTATGATGTAGGCGCAGTAGATTCCGAGTTATGATGTAGGCGCAGTAGATTCCGAGTTAGATTCCGAGTTATGATGTAGGCGCAGTAGATTCCGAGTTATGATGTAGGCGCAGTAGATTCCGAGTTAGATTCCGAGTTATGATGTAGGCGCAGTAGATTCCGAGTTCGATTCCGAGTTATGATGTAGGCGCAGTAGATTCTGAGTTAGATTCCGAGTTATGATGTAGGCGCAGTAGATTCCGAGTTAGATTCCGAGTTATGATGTAGGCGCAGTAGATTCCGAGTTATGATGTAGGCGCAGTAGATTCCGAGTTAGATTCCGAGTTATGATGTAGGCGCAGTAGATTCCAAGTTATGATGTAGGCGCAGTAGATTCCGAGTTAGATTCCGAGTTATGATGTAGGCGCAGTAGATTCCGAGTTATGATGTAGGCGAAGTAGATTCCGAGTTAGATTCCGAGTTATGATGTAGGCGCAGTAGATTCCGAGTTAGATTCCGAGTTAGGACGTAGGCGCAGTAGATTCCGAGTTATGATGTAGGCACAGTAGATTCCGAGTTATGATGAAGGCGCAGTAGATTCCGAGTTATGATGTAGGCGCAGTAGATTCCGAGTTAGATTCCGAGTTATGATGTAGGCGCAGTAGATTCCGAGTTATGATGTAGGCGCAGTAGATTCCGAGTTAGATTCCGAGTTATGATGTAGGCGCAGTAGATTCCGAGTTCGATTCCGAGTTATGATGTAGGCGCAGTAGATTCCGAGTTAGATTACGAGTTATGATGTAGGCGCAGTAGATTCCGAGTTATGATGTAGGCGCAGTAGATTCCGAGTTAGATTCCGAGTTATGATGTAGGCGCAGTAGATTCCGAGTTAGATTCCGAGTTATGATGTAGGCGCAGTAGATTCTGAGTTAGATTCCGAGTTATGATGTAGGCGCAGTAGATTCCGAGTTAGATTCCGAGTTATGATGTAGGCGCAGTAGATTCCGAGTTAGATTCCGAGTTATGATGTAGGCGCAGTAGATTCCGAGTTATGATGTAGGCGCAGTAGATTCCGAGTTAGATTCCGAGTTATGATGTAGGCGCAGTAGATTCCGAGTTATGATGTAGGCGCAGTAGATTCCGAGTTATGATGTAGGCGCAGTAGATTCCGAGTTAGATTCTGAGTTATGATGTAGGCGCAGTAGATTCCGAGTTATGATGTAGGCGCAGTAGATTCCGAGTTAGATTCCGAGTTATGATGTAGGCGCAGTAGATTCCGAGTTAGATTCCGAGTTATGATGTAGGCGCAGTAGATTCCGAGTTAGATTCCGAGTTTGGACGTAGGCACAGTAGATTCCGAGTTATGATGTAGGCACAGTAGATTGCGAGTTATGATGTAGGCGCAGTAGATTCCGAGTTATGATGTAGGCGCAGTAGATTCTGAGTTAGATTCCGAGTTATGATGTAGGCGCAGTAGATTCCGAGTTATGATGTAGGCGCAGTAGATTCCGAGTTCGATTCCGAGTTATGATGTAGGCGCAGTAGATTCCGAGTTAGATTCCGAGTTATGATGTAGGCGCAGTAGATTCCGAGTTAGATTCCGAGTTATGATGTAGGCGCAGTAGATTCCGAGTTAGATTCCGAGTTATGATGTAGGCGCAGTAGATTCCGAGTTATGATGTAGGCGCAGTAGATTCCGAGTTAGATTCCGAGTTATGATGTAGGCGCAGTAGATTCCGAGTTAGATTCCGAGTAATGATGTAGGCGCAGTAGATTCCGAGTTAGATTCCGAGATATGATGTAGGCGCAGTAGATTCCGAGTTATGATGTAGGCGCAGTAGATTCCGAGTTAGATTCCGAGTTATGATGTAGGCGCAGTAGATTCCGAGTTATGATGTAGGCGCAGTAGATTCCGAGTTAGATTCCGAGTTATGATGTAGGCGCAGTAGATTCCGAGTTCCATTCCGAGTTATGATGTAGGTGCAGTAGATTCTGAGTTAGATTCCGAGTTATGATGTAGGCGCAGTAGATTCCGAGTTAGATTCCGAGTTATGATGTAGGCGCAGTAGATTCCGAGTTAGATTCCGAGTTATGATGTAGGCGCAGTAGATTCCGAGTTATGATGTAGGCGCAGTAGATTCCGAGTTATGATTTAGGCGCAGTAGATTCCTAGTTAGATTCCGAGTTATGATGTAGGCGCAGTAGATTCCAAGTTATGATGTAGGCGCAGTAGATTCCGAGTTAGATTCCGAGTTATGATGTAGGCGCAGTAGATTCCGAGTTATGATGTAGGCGAAGTAGATTCCGAGTTAGATTCCGAGTTATGATGTAGGCGCAGTAGATTCCGAGTTAGATTCCGAGTTAGGACGTAGGCGCAGTAGATTCCGAGTTATGATGTAGGCACAGTAGATTGCGAGTTATGATGAAGGCGCAGTAGATTCCGAGTTATGATGTAGGCGCAGTAGATTCCGAGTTAGATTCCGAGTTATGATGTAGGCGCAGTAGATTCCGAGTTATGATGTAGGCGCAGTAGATTCCGAGTTAGATTCCGAGTTATGATGTAGGCGCAGTAGATTCCGAGTTCGATTCCGAGTTATGATGTAGGCGCAGTAGATTCCGAGTTAGATTACGAGTTATGATGTAGGCGCAGTAGATTCCGAGTTATGATGTAGGCGCAGTAGATTCCGAGTTAGATTCCGAGTTATGATGTAGGCGCAGTAGATTCCAAGTTCGATTCCGAGTTATGATGTAGGCGCAGTAGATTCTGAGTTAGATTCCGAGTTATGATGTAGGCGCAGTAGATTCCGAGTTAGATTCCGAGTTATGATGTAGGCGCAGTAGATTCCGAGTTAGATTCCGAGTTATGATGTAGGCGCAGTAGATTCCGAGTTATGATGTAGGTGCAGTAGATTCCGAGTTATGATGTAGGCGCAGTAGATTCCGAGTTAGATTCCGAGTTATGATGTAGGCGCAGTAGATTCCAAGTTATGATGTAGGCGCAGTAGATTCCGAGTTATGATGTAGGCGCAGTAGATTCCGAGTTAGATTCCGAGTTATGATGTAGGCGCAGTAGATTCCGAGTTATGATGTAGGCGCAGTAGATTCCGAGTTAGATTCCGAGTTATGATGTAGGCGCAGTAGATTCCGAGTTAGATTCCGAGTTATGATGTAGGCGCAGTAGATTCCGAGTTAGATTCCGAGATATGATGTAGGCGCAGTAGATTCCGAGTTATGATGTAGGCGCAGTAGATTCCGAGTTAGATTACGAGTTATGATGTAGGCGCAGTAGATTCCGAGTTATGATGTAGGCGCAGTAGATTCCGAGTTAGATTCCGAGTTATGATGTAGGCGCAGTAGATTCCGAGTTAGATTCCGAGTTATGATGTAGGCGCAGTAGATTCCGAGTTAGATTCCGAGTTTGGACGTAGGCGCAGTAGATTCCGAGTTATGATGTAGGCACAGTAGATTGCGAGTTATGATGTAGGCGCAGTAGATTCCGAGTTATGATGTAGGCGCAGTAGATTCTGAGTTAGATTCCGAGTTATGATGTAGGCGCAGTAGATTCCGAGTTATGATGTAGGCGCAGTAGATTCCGAGTTAGATTCCGAGTTATGATGTAGGCGCAGTAGATTCCGAGTTCGATTCCGAGTTATGATGTAGGCGCAGTAGATTCCGAGTTAGATTCCGAGTTATGATGTAGGCGCAGTAGATTCCGAGTTAGATTCCGAGTTATGATGTAGGCGCAGTAGATTCCGAGTTAGATTCCGAGTTATGATGTAGGCGCAGTAGATTCCGAGTTATGATGTAGGCGCAGTAGATTCCGAGTTAGATTCCGAGATATGATGTAGGCGCAGTAGATTCCGAGTTATGATGTAGGCGCAGTAGATTCCGAGTTAGATTCCGAGTTATGATGTAGGCGCAGTAGATTCCGAGTTATGATGTAGGCGCAGTAGATTCCGAGTTAGATTCCGAGTTATGATGTAGGCGCAGTAGATTCCGAGTTCGATTCCGAGTTATGATGTAGGTGCAGTAGATTCTGAGTTAGATTCCGAGTTATGATGTAGGCGCAGTAGATTCCGAGTTAGATTCCGAGTTATGATGTAGGCGCAGTAGATTCCGAGTTAGATTCCGAGTTATGATGTAGGCGCAGTAGATTCCGAGTTATGATGTAGGCGCAGTAGATTCCGAGTTATGATTTAGGCGCAGTAGATTCCTAGTTAGATTCCGAGTTATGATGTAGGCGCAGTAGATTCCAAGTTATGATGTAGGCGCAGTAGATTCCGAGTTAGATTCCGAGTTATGATGTAGGCGCAGTAGATTCCGAGTTATGATGTAGGCGAAGTAGATTCCGAGTTAGATTCCGAGTTATGATGTAGGCGCAGTAGATTCCGAGTTAGATTCCGAGTTAGGACGTAGGCGCAGTAGATTCCGAGTTATGATGTAGGCACAGTAGATTGCGAGTTATGATGAAGGCGCAGTAGATTCCGAGTTATGATGTAGGCGCAGTAGATTCCGAGTTAGATTCCGAGTTATGATGTAGGCGCAGTAGATTCCGAGTTCGATTCCGAGTTATGATGTAGGCGCAGTAGATTCCGAGTTAGATTACGAGTTATGATGTAGGCGCAGTAGATTCCGAGTTATGATGTAGGCGCAGTAGATTCCGAGTTAGATTCCGAGTTATGATGTAGGCGCAGTAGATTCCGAGTTCGATTCCGAGTTATGATGTAGGCGCAGTAGATTCTGAGTTAGATTCCGAGTTATGATGTAGGCGCAGTAGATTCCGAGTTAGATTCCGAGTTATGATGTAGGCGCAGTAGATTCCGAGTTAGATTCCGAGTTATGATGTAGGCGCAGTAGATTCCGAGTTATGATGTAGGTGCAGTAGATTCCGAGTTATGATGTAGGCGCAGTAGATTCCGAGTTAGATTCCGAGTTATGATTTAGGCGCAGTAGATTCCAAGTTATGATGTAGGCGCAGTAGATTCCGAGTTATGATGTAGGCGCAGTAGATTCCGAGTTCGATTCCGAGTTATGATGTAGGCGCAGTAGATTCCGAGTTAGATTCCGAGATATGATGTAGGCGCAGTAGATTCCGAGTTATGATGTAGGCGCAGTAGATTCCGAGTTAGATTACGAGTTATGATGTAGGCGCAGTAGATTCCGAGTTATGATGTAGGCGCAGTAGATTCCGAGTTAGATTCCGAGTTATGATGTAGGCGCAGTAGATTCCGAGTTAGATTCCGAGTTATGATGTAGGTGCAGTAGATTCTGAGTTAGATTCCGAGTTATGATGTAGGCGCAGTAGATTCCGAGTTAGATTCCGAGTTATGATGTAGGCGCAGTAGATTCCGAGTTAGATTCCGAGTTATGATGTAGGCGCAGTAGATTCCGAGTTATGATGTAGGCGCAGTAGATTCCGAGTTAGATTCCGAGTTATGATGTAGGCGCAGTAGATTCCAAGTTATGATGTAGGCGCAGTAGATTCCGAGTTAGATTCCGAGTTATGATGTAGGCGCAGTAGATTCCGAGTTCGATTCCGAGTTATGATGTAGGCGCAGTAGATTCCGAGTTAGATTCCGAGTTATGATGTAGGCGCAGTAGATTCCGAGTTAGATTCCGAGTTATGATGTAGGCGCAGTAGATTCCGAGTTAGATTCCGAGTTATGATGTAGGCGCAGTAGATTCCGAGTTAGATTCCGAGTTATGATGTAGGCGCAGTAGATTCCGAGTTAGATTCCGAGTTATGATGTAGGCGCAGTAGATTCCGAGTTATGATGTAGGCGCAGTAGATTCCGAGTTAGATTCCGAGTTATGATGTAGGCGCAGTAGATTCCGAGTTAGATTCCGAGTAATGATGTAGGCGCAGTAGATTCCGAGTTAGATTCCGAGATATGATGTAGGCGCAGTAGATTCCGAGTTATGATGTAGGCGCAGTAGATTCCGAGTTAGATTACGAGTTATGATGTAGGCGCAGTAGATTCCGAGTTATGATGTAGGCGCAGTAGATTCCGAGTTAGATTCCGAGTTATGATGTAGGCGCAGTAGATTCCGAGTTCGATTCCGAGTTATGATGTAGGTGCAGTAGATTCTGAGTTAGATTCCGAGTTATGATGTAGGCGCAGTAGATTCCGAGTTCGATTCCGAGTTATGATGTAGGCGCAGTAGATTCCGAGTTAGATTACGAGTTATGATGTAGGCGCAGTAGATTCCGAGTTATGATGTAGGCGCAGTAGATTCCGAGTTATGATGTAGGCGCAGTAGATTCCGAGTTAGATTCCGAGTTATGATGTAGGCGCAGTAGATTCCAAGTTATGATGTAGGCGCAGTAGATTCCGAGTTAGATTCCGAGTTATGATGTAGGCGCAGTAGATTCCGAGTTATGATGTAGGCGAAGTAGATTCCGAGTTAGATTCCGAGTTATGATGTAGGCGCAGTAGATTCCGAGTTAGATTCCGAGTTAGGACGTAGGCGCAGTAGATTCCGAGTTATGATGTAGGCACAGTAGATTGCGAGTTATGATGAAGGCGCAGTAGATTCCGAGTTATGATGTAGGCGCAGTAGATTCCGAGTTAGATTCCGAGTTATGATGTAGGCGCAGTAGATTCCGAGTTATGATGTAGGCGCAGTAGATTTTGAGTTAGATTCCGAGTTATGATGTAGGCGCAGTAGATTCCGAGTTCGATTCCGAGTTATGATGTAGGCGCAGTAGATTCCGAGTTAGATTACGAGTTATGATGTAGGCGCAGTAGATTCCGAGTTAGATTACGAGTTATGATGTAGGCGCAGTAGATTCCGAGTTATGATGTAGGCGCAGTAGATTCCGAGTTAGATTCCGAGTTATGATGTAGGCGCAGTAGATTCCGAGTTCGATTCCGAGTTATGATGTAGGCGCAGTAGATTCTGAGTTAGATTCCGAGTTATGATGTAGGCGCAGTAGATTCCGAGTTAGATTCCGAGTTATGATGTAGGCGCAGTAGATTCCGAGTTAGATTCCGAGTTATGATGTAGGCGCAGTAGATTCCGAGTTATGATGTAGGCGCAGTAGATTCCGAGTTATGATGTAGGCGCAGTAGATTCCGAGTTAGATTCCGAGTTATGATGTAGGCGCAGTAGATTCCAAGTTATGATGTAGGCGCAGTAGATTCCGAGTTATGATGTAGGCGCAGTAGATTCCGAGTTAGATTCCGAGTTATGATGTAGGCGCAGTAGATTCCGAGTTATGATGTAGGTGCAGTAGATTCCGAGTTAGATTCCGAGTTATGATGTAGGCGCAGTAGATTCCGAGTTAGATTCCGAGTTATGATGTAGGCGCAGTAGATTCCGAGTTAGATTCCGAGTTAGGACGTAGGCGCAGTAGATTCCGTGTTATGATGTAGGCACAGTAGATTGCGAGTTATGATGTAGGCGCAGTAGATTCCGAGTTATGATGTAGGCGCAGTAGATTCCAAGTTAGATTCCGAGTTATGATGTAGGCGAAGTAGATTCCGAGTTCGATTCCGAGTTATGATGTAGGCGCAGTAGATTCCGAGTTAGATTCCGAGTTATGATGTAGGCGCAGTAGATTCCGAGTTAGATTCCGAGTTATGATGTAGGCGCAGTAGATTCCGAGTTAGATTCCGAGTTATGATGTAGGCGCAGTAGATTCCGAGTTATGATGTAGGCGCAGTAGATTCCGAGTTAGATTCCGAGTTATGATGTAGGCGCAGTAGATTCCGAGTTAGATTCCGAGTAATGATGTAGGCGCAGTAGATTCCGAGTTAGATTCCGAGATATGATGTAGGCGCAGTAGATTCCGAGTTATGATGTAGGCGCAGTAGATTCCGAGTTAGATTACGAGTTATGATGTAGGCGCAGTAGATTCCGAGTTATGATGTAGGCGCAGTAGATTCCGAGTTAGATTCCGAGTTATGATGTAGGCGCAGTAGATTCCGAGTTCGATTCCGAGTTATGATGTAGGCGCAGTAGATTCTGAGTTAGATTCCGAGTTATGATGTAGGCGCAGTAGATTCCGAGTTAGATTCCGAGTTATGATGTAGGCGCAGTAGATTCCGAGTTAGATTCCGAGTTATGATGTAGGCGCAGTAGATTCCGAGTTATGATGTAGGCGCAGTAGATTCCGAGTTAGATTCCGAGTTATGATGTAGGCGCAGTAGTTTCCGAGTTATGATGTAGGCGCAGTAGATTCCGAGTTAGATTCCGAGTTATGATGTAGGCGCAGTAGATTCCGAGTTATGATGTAGGCGCAGTAGATTCCGAGTTAGATTCCGAGTTATGATGTAGGCGCAGTAGATTCCGAGTTAGATTCCGAGTTAGGACGTAGGCGCAGTAGATTCCGAGTTATGATGTAGGCACAGTAGATTGCGAGTTATGATGTAGGCGCAGTAGATTCCGAGTTATGATGTAGGCGCAGTAGATTCCGAGTTAGATTCCGAGTTATGATGTAGGCGCAGTAGATTCCGAGTTATGATGTAGGCGCAGTAGATTCCGAGTTAGATTCCGAGTTATGATGTAGGCGCAGTAGATTCCGAGTTCGATTCCGAGTTATGATGTAGGCGCAGCAGATTCCGAGTTAGATTACGAGTTATGATGTAGGCGCAGTAGATTCCGAGTTATGATGTAGGCGCAGTAGATTCCGAGTTAGATTCCGAGTTATGATGTAGGCGCAGTAGATTCCGAGTTCGATTCCGAGTTATGATGTAGGCGCAGTAGATTCTGAGTTAGATTTTGAGTTATGATGTAGGCGCAGTAGATTCCGAGTTAGATTCCGAGTTATGATGTAGGCGCAGTAGATTCCGAGTTAGATTCCGAGTTATGATGTAGGCGCAGTAGATTCCGAGTTATGATGTAGGCGCAGTAGATTCCGAGTTATGATGTAGGCGCAGTAGATTCCGAGTTAGATTCCGAGTTATGATGTAGGCGCAGTAGATTCCAAGTTATGATGTAGGCGCAGTAGATTCCGAGTTATGATGTAGGCGCAGTAGATTCCGAGTTAGATTCCGAGTTATTATGTAGGCGCAGTAGATTCCGAGTTATGATGTAGGCGCAGTAGATTCCGAGTTAGATTCCGAGTTATGATGTAGGCGCAGTAGATTCCGAGTTAGATTCCGAGTTATGATGTAGGCGCAGTAGATTCCGAGTTAGATTCCGAGTTAGGACGTAGGCGCAGTAGATTCCGTGTTATGATGTAGGCACAGTAGATTCCGAGTTATGATGTAGGCGCAGTAGATTCCGAGTTATGATGTAGGCGCAGTAGATTCCGAGTTAGATTCCGAGTTATGATGTAGGCGCAGTAGATTCCGAGTTATGATGTAGGCGCAGTAGATTCCGAGTTAGATTCCGAGTTATGATGTAGGCGCAGTAGATTCCGAGTTAGATTCTGAGTTATGATGTAGGCGCAGAAGATTCCGAGTTAGATTCCGAGTTATGATGTAGGCGCAGTAGATTCCGAGTTAGATTCCGAGTTATGATGTAGGCGCAGTAGATTCCGAGTTAGATTACGAGTTATGATGTAGGCGCAGTAGATTCCGAGTTATGATGTAGGCGCAGTAGATTCCGAGTTATGATGTAGGCGCAGTAGATTCCGAGTTAGATTCCGAGATATGACGTAGGCGCAGTAGATTCCGAGTTAGATTCCGAGTTATGATGTAGGCGCAGTAGATTCCGAGTTAGATTCCGAGTTATGATGTAGGCGCAGTAGATTCCGAGTTATGATGTAGGCGCAGTAGATTCCGAGTTATGATGTAGGCGCAGTATATTCCGAGTTAGATTCCGAGTTATGATGTAGGCGCAGTAGATTCCGAGTTAGATTCCGAGTTATGATGTAGGCGCAGTAGATTCCGAATTAGATTCCGAGTTATGATGTAGACGCAGCAGATTCCGAGTTAGATTCCGAGTTATGATGTAGGCGCAGTAGATTCCGAGTTATGATGTAAGCGCAGTAGATTCCGAGTTAGATTCCGAGTTATGATGTAGGCGCAGTAGATTCCGAGTTATGATGTAGGCGCAGTAGATTCCGAGTTAGATTCCGAGTTATGATGTAGGCGCAGTAGATTCCGAGTTATGATGTAGGCGCAGTAGATTCCGAGTTAGATTCCGAGTTATGATGTAGGCGCAGTAGATTCCGAGTTAGATTCTGAGTTATGATGTAGGCGCAGTAGATTCCGAGTTAGAATCCGAGTTATGATGTAGGCGCAGTAGATTCCGAGTTATGATGTAGGCGCAGTAGATTCCGAGTTATGATGTAGGCGCAGTAGATTCCGAGTTATGATGTAGGCGCAGTAGATTCCGAGTTATGATGTAGGCACAGTAGATTCCGAGTTAGATTCCGAGTTATGATGTAGGCGCAGTAGATTCCGAGTTATGATGTAGGCGCAGTAGATTCCGAGTTAGATTCCGAGTTATGATGTAGGCGCAGTAGATTCCGAGTTATGATGTAGGCGCAGTAGATTCCGAGTTTGATTCCGAGTTATGATGTAGGCGCAGTAGATTCCGAGTTAGATTCCGAGTTATGATGTAGGCGCAGTAGATTCCAAGTTATGATGTAGGCGCAGTAGATTCCGAGTTATGATGTAGGCGCAGTAGATTCCGAGTTAGATTCCGAGTTAGGACGTAGGCGCAGTAGATTCCGAGTTATGATGTAGGCACAGTAGATTGCGAGTTATGATGTAGGCGCATTAGATTCCGAGTTATGATGTAGGCGCAGTAGTTTCCGAGTTATGATGTAGGCGCAGTAGATTCCGAGTTAGATTCCGAGTTATGATGTAGGCGCAGTAGATTCCGAGTTATGATGTAGGCGCACTGGATTCCGAGTTATGATGTAGGCGCAGTAGATTCCGAGTTAGATTCCGAGTTATGATGTAGGCGCAGTAGATTCCGAGTTAGATTCCGAGTTATGATGTAGGCGCAGTAGATTCCGAGTTATGATGTAGGTGCAGTAGATTCCGAGTTATGATGTAGGCGCAGTAGATTCCGAGTTATGATGTAGGCGCAGTAGATTTCGAGTTAGATTCCGAGTTATGATGTAGGCGCAGTAGATTCCGAGTTATGATGTAGGCGCAGTAGATTCCGAGTTAGATTCCGAGTTATGATGTAGGCGCAGTAGATTCCGAGTTTTGATGTAGTCGCAGTAGATTCCGAGTTATGATGTAGGCGCAGTAGATTCCGAGTTAGATTCCGAGTTATGATGTAGGCGCAGTAGATTCACAGTTAGATTCCGAGTTATGATGTAGGCGCAGTAAATTCCGAGTTATGATGTAGGCGCAGTAGATTCCGAGTTATGATGTAGGCGCAGTAGATTCCGAGTTAGATTCCGAGTTATGATGTAGGCGCATTAGATTCCGAGTTATGATGTAGGCGCAGTAGTTTCCGAGTTAGGATGTAGGCGCAGTAGATTCCGAGTTAGATTCCGAGTTATGATGTAGGCGCAGTAGATTCCGAGTTATGATGTAGGCGCAGTAGATTCCGAGTTATGATGTAGGCGCAGTAGATTCCGAGTTAGATTCCGAGTTATGATGTAGGCGCATTAGATTCCGAGTTATGATGAAGGCGCAGTAGATTCCGAGTTATGATGTAGGCGCAGTAGATTCTGAGTTAGATTCCGAGTTATGATGTAGGCGCAGTAGATTCCGAGTTATGATGTAGGCGCAGTAGATTGCGAGTTAGATTCCGAGTTATGATGTAGGCGCAGTAGATTCCGAGTTAGATTCCGAGTAATGATGTAGGCGCAGTAGATTCCGAGTTAGATTCCGAGTTATGATGTAGGCGCAGTAGATTCCGAGTTAGATTACGAGTTATGATGTAGGCGCAGTAGATTCCGAGTTATGATGTAGGCGCAGTAGATTCCGAGTTAGATTCCGAGTTATGATGTAGGCGCAGTAGATTCCGAGTTCGATTCCGAGTTATGATGTAGGCGCAGTAGATTCAGAGTTAGATTCCGAGTTATGATGTAGGCGCAGTAGATTCCGAGTTAGATTCCGAGTTATGATGTAGGCGCAGTAGATTCCGAGTTAGATTCCGAGTTATGATGTAGGCGCAGTAGATTCCGAGTTATGATGTAGGCGCAGTAGATTCCGAGTTAGATTCCGAGTTATGATGTAGGCGCAGTAGATTCCGAGTTAGATTCCGAGTTATGATGTAGGCACAGTTGATTCCGAGTTATGATGTAGGCGCAGTAGATTCCGAGTTAGATTCCGAGTTATGATGTAGGCGCAGTAGATTCCGAGTTATGATGTAGGCGCAGTAGATTCCGAGTTAGATTCCGAGTTATGATGTAGGCGCAGTAGATTCCGAGTTAGATTCCGAGTAATGATGTAGGCGCAGTAGATTCCGAGTTAGATTCCGAGTTATGATGTAGGCGCTGTAGATTCCGAGTTAGATTACGAGTTATGATGTAGGCGCAGTAGATTCCGAGTTATGATGTAGGCGCAGTAGATTCCGAGTTAGATTCCGAGTTATGATGTAGGCGCAGTAGATTCCGAGTTATGATGTAGGCGCAGTAGATTCCGAGTTAGATTCCGAGTTATGATGTAGGCGCAGTAGATTCCGAGTTAGATTCCGAGTTATGATGTAGGCGCAGTAGATTCCGAGTTAGATTCCGAGTTAGGACGTAGGCGCAGTAGATTCCGAGTTATGATGTAGGCACAGTAGATTGCGAGTTATGATGTAGGCGCAGTAGATTCCGAGTTAGATTCCGAGTTATGATGTAGGCGCAGTAGATTCCGAGTTAGATTCCGAGTTATGATGTAGGCGCAGTAGATTCCGAGTTATGATGTAGGTGCAGTAGATTCCGAGTTATGATGTAGGCGCAGTAGATTCCGAGTTATGATGTAGGCGCAGTAGATTTCGAGTTAGATTCCGAGTTATGATGTAGGCGCAGTAGATTCCGAGTTATGATGTAGGCGCAGTAGATTCCGAGTTAGATTCCGAGTTATGATGTAGGCGCAGTAGATTCCGAGTTTTGATGTAGTCGCAGTAGATTCCGAGTTATGATGTAGGCGCAGTAGATTCCGAGTTAGATTCCGAGTTATGATGTAGGCGCAGTAGATTCACAGTTAGATTCCGAGTTATGATGTAGGCGCAGTAAATTCCGAGTTATGATGTAGGCGCAGTAGATTCCGAGTTATGATGTAGGCGCAGTAGATTCCGAGTTAGATTCCGAGTTATGATGTAGGCGCATTAGATTCCGAGTTATGATGTAGGCGCAGTAGTTTCCGAGTTATGATGTAGGCGCAGTAGATTCCGAGTTAGATTCCGAGTTATGATGTAGGCGCAGTAGATTCCGAGTTATGATGTAGGCGCAGTAGATTCCGAGTTATGATGTAGGCGCAGTAGATTCCGAGTTAGATTCCGAGTTATGATGTAGGCGCAGTAGATTCCGAGTTATGATGAAGGCGCAGTAGATTCCGAGTTATGATGTAGGCGCAGTAGATTCTGAGTTAGATTCCGAGTTATGATGTAGGCGCAGTAGATTCCGAGTTATGATGTAGGCGCAGTAGATTGCGAGTTAGATTCCGAGTTATGATGTAGGCGCAGTAGATTCCGAGTTAGATTCCGAGTAATGATGTAGGCGCAGTAGATTCCGAGTTAGATTCCGAGTTATGATGTAGGCGCAGTAGATTCCGAGTTAGATTACGAGTTATGATGTAGGCGCAGTAGATTCCGAGTTATGATGTAGGCGCAGTAGATTCCGAGTTAGATTCCGAGTTATGATGTAGGCGCAGTAGATTCCGAGTTCGATTCCGAGTTATGATGTAGGCGCAGTAGATTCAGTGTTAGATTCCGAGTTATGATGTAGGCGCAGTAGATTCCGAGTTAGATTCCGAGTTATGATGTAGGCGCAGTAGATTCCGAGTTAGATTCCGAGTTATGATGTAGGCGCAGTAGATTCCGAGTTATGATGTAGGCGCAGTAGATTCCGAGTTATGATGTAGGCGCAGTAGATTCCGAGTTAGATTCCGAGTTATGATGTAGGCGCAGTAGATTCCGAGTTAGATTCCGAGTTATGATGTAGGCACAGTTGATTCCGAGTTATGATGTAGGCGCAGTAGATTCCGAGTTAGATTCCGAGTTATGATGTAGGCGCAGTAGATTCCGAGTTATGATGTAGGCGCAGTAGATTCCGAGTTAGATTCCGAGTTATGATGTAGGCGCAGTAGATTCCGAGTTAGATTCCGAGTTATGATGTAGGCGCAGTAGATTCCGAGTTAGATTCCGAGTTATGATGTAGGCGCAGTAGATTCCGAGTTATGATGTAGGCGCAGTAGATTCCGAGTTAGATTCCGAGTTATGATGTAGGCGCAGTAGATTCCGAGTTAGATTCCGAGTAATGATGTAGGCGCAGTAGATTCCGAGTTAGATTCCGAGATATGATGTAGGCGCAGTAGATTCCGAGTTATGATGTAGGCGCAGTAGATTCCGAGTTAGATTACGAGTTATGATGTAGGCGCAGTAGATTCCGAGTTATGATGTAGGCGCAGTAGATTCCGAGTTAGATTCCGAGTTATGATGTAGGCGCAGTAGATTCCGAGTTCGATTCCGAGTTATGATGTAGGCGCAGTAGATTCTGAGTTAGATTCCGAGTTATGATGTAGGCGCAGTAGATTCCGAGTTAGATTCCGAGTTATGATGTAGGCGCAGTAGATTCCGAGTTAGATTCCGAGTTATGATGTAGGCGCAGTAGATTCCGAGTTATGATGTAGGCGCAGTAGATTCCGAGTTAGATTCCGAGTTATGATGTAGGCGCAGTAGTTTCCGAGTTATGATGTAGGCGCAGTAGATTCCGAGTTAGATTCCGAGTTATGATGTAGGCGCAGTAGATTCCGAGTTATGATGTAGGCGCAGTAGATTCCGAGTTAGATTCCGAGTTATGATGTAGGCGCAGTAGATTCCGAGTTAGATTCCGAGTTAGGACGTAGGCGCAGTAGATTCCGAGTTATGATGTAGGCACAGTAGATTGCGAGTTATGATGTAGGCGCAGTAGATTCCGAGTTATGATGTAGGCGCAGTAGATTCCGAGTTAGATTCCGAGTTATGATGTAGGCGCAGTAGATTCCGAGTTATGATGTAGGCGCAGTAGATTCCGAGTTAGATTCCGAGTTATGATGTAGGCGCAGTAGATTCCGAGTTCGATTCCGAGTTATGATGTAGGCGCAGCAGATTCCGAGTTAGATTACGAGTTATGATGTAGGCGCAGTAGATTCCGAGTTATGATGTAGGCGCAGTAGATTCCGAGTTAGATTCCGAGTTATGATGTAGGCGCAGTAGATTCCGAGTTCGATTCCGAGTTATGATGTAGGCGCAGTAGATTCTGAGTTAGATTTTGAGTTATGATGTAGGCGCAGTAGATTCCGAGTTAGATTCCGAGTTATGATGTAGGCGCAGTAGATTCCGAGTTAGATTCCGAGTTATGATGTAGGCGCAGTAGATTCCGAGTTATGATGTAGGCGCAGTAGATTCCGAGTTATGATGTAGGCGCAGTAGATTCCGAGTTAGATTCCGAGTTATGATGTAGGCGCAGTAGATTCCAAGTTATGATGTAGGCGCAGTAGATTCCGAGTTATGATGTAGGCGCAGTAGATTCCGAGTTAGATTCCGAGTTATTATGTAGGCGCAGTAGATTCCGAGTTATGATGTAGGCGCAGTAGATTCCGAGTTAGATTCCGAGTTATGATGTAGGCGCAGTAGATTCCGAGTTAGATTCCGAGTTATGATGTAGGCGCAGTAGATTCCGAGTTAGATTCCGAGTTAGGACGTAGGCGCAGTAGATTCCGTGTTATGATGTAGGCACAGTAGATTCCGAGTTATGATGTAGGCGCAGTAGATTCCGAGTTATGATGTAGGCGCAGTAGATTCCGAGTTAGATTCCGAGTTATGATGTAGGCGCAGTAGATTCCGAGTTATGATGTAGGCGCAGTAGATTCCGAGTTAGATTCCGAGTTATGATGTAGGCGCAGTAGATTCCGAGTTAGATTCTGAGTTATGATGTAGGCGCAGAAGATTCCGAGTTAGATTCCGAGTTATGATGTAGGCGCAGTAGATTCCGAGTTAGATTCCGAGTTATGATGTAGGCGCAGTAGATTCCGAGTTAGATTACGAGTTATGATGTAGGCGCAGTAGATTCCGAGTTATGATGTAGGCGCAGTAGATTCCGAGTTATGATGTAGGCGCAGTAGATTCCGAGTTAGATTCCGAGATATGACGTAGGCGCAGTAGATTCCGAGTTAGATTCCGAGTTATGATGTAGGCGCAGTAGATTCCGAGTTAGATTCCGAGTTATGATGTAGGCGCAGTAGATTCCGAGTTATGATGTAGGCGCAGTAGATTCCGAGTTATGATGTAGGCGCAGTATATTCCGAGTTAGATTCCGAGTTATGATGTAGGCGCAGTAGATTCCGAGTTAGATTCCGAGTTATGATGTAGGCGCAGTAGATTCCGAATTAGATTCCGAGTTATGATGTAGACGCAGCAGATTCCGAGTTAGATTCCGAGTTATGATGTAGGCGCAGTAGATTCCGAGTTATGATGTAAGCGCAGTAGATTCCGAGTTAGATTCCGAGTTATGATGTAGGCGCAGTAGATTCCGAGTTATGATGTAGGCGCAGTAGATTCCGAGTTAGATTCCGAGTTATGATGTAGGCGCAGTAGATTCCGAGTTATGATGTAGGCGCAGTAGATTCCGAGTTAGATTCCGAGTTATGATGTAGGCGCAGTAGATTCCGAGTTAGATTCTGAGTTATGATGTAGGCGCAGTAGATTCCGAGTTAGAATCCGAGTTATGATGTAGGCGCAGTAGATTCCGAGTTATGATGTAGGCGCAGTAGATTCCGAGTTATGATGTAGGCGCAGTAGATTCCGAGTTATGATGTAGGCGCAGTAGATTCCGAGTTATGATGTAGGCACAGTAGATTCCGAGTTAGATTCCGAGTTATGATGTAGGCGCAGTAGATTCCGAGTTATGATGTAGGCGCAGTAGATTCCGAGTTAGATTCCGAGTTATGATGTAGGCGCAGTAGATTCCGAGTTATGATGTAGGCGCAGTAGATTCCGAGTTTGATTCCGAGTTATGATGTAGGCGCAGTAGATTCCGAGTTAGATTCCGAGTTATGATGTAGGCGCAGTAGATTCCAAGTTATGATGTAGGCGCAGTAGATTCCGAGTTATGATGTAGGCGCAGTAGATTCCGAGTTAGATTCCGAGTTAGGACGTAGGCGCAGTAGATTCCGAGTTATGATGTAGGCACAGTAGATTGCGAGTTATGATGTAGGCGCATTAGATTCCGAGTTATGATGTAGGCGCAGTAGTTTCCGAGTTATGATGTAGGCGCAGTAGATTCCGAGTTAGATTCCGAGTTATGATGTAGGCGCAGTAGATTCCGAGTTATGATGTAGGCGCACTGGATTCCGAGTTATGATGTAGGCGCAGTAGATTCCGAGTTAGATTCCGAGTTATGATGTAGGCGCAGTAGATTCCGAGTTAGATTCCGAGTTATGATGTAGGCGCAGTAGATTCCGAGTTATGATGTAGGTGCAGTAGATTCCGAGTTATGATGTAGGCGCAGTAGATTCCGAGTTATGATGTAGGCGCAGTAGATTTCGAGTTAGATTCCGAGTTATGATGTAGGCGCAGTAGATTCCGAGTTATGATGTAGGCGCAGTAGATTCCGAGTTAGATTCCGAGTTATGATGTAGGCGCAGTAGATTCCGAGTTTTGATGTAGTCGCAGTAGATTCCGAGTTATGATGTAGGCGCAGTAGATTCCGAGTTAGATTCCGAGTTATGATGTAGGCGCAGTAGATTCACAGTTAGATTCCGAGTTATGATGTAGGCGCAGTAAATTCCGAGTTATGATGTAGGCGCAGTAGATTCCGAGTTATGATGTAGGCGCAGTAGATTCCGAGTTAGATTCCGAGTTATGATGTAGGCGCATTAGATTCCGAGTTATGATGTAGGCGCAGTAGTTTCCGAGTTAGGATGTAGGCGCAGTAGATTCCGAGTTAGATTCCGAGTTATGATGTAGGCGCAGTAGATTCCGAGTTATGATGTAGGCGCAGTAGATTCCGAGTTATGATGTAGGCGCAGTAGATTCCGAGTTAGATTCCGAGTTATGATGTAGGCGCATTAGATTCCGAGTTATGATGAAGGCGCAGTAGATTCCGAGTTATGATGTAGGCGCAGTAGATTCTGAGTTAGATTCCGAGTTATGATGTAGGCGCAGTAGATTCCGAGTTATGATGTAGGCGCAGTAGATTGCGAGTTAGATTCCGAGTTATGATGTAGGCGCAGTAGATTCCGAGTTAGATTCCGAGTAATGATGTAGGCGCAGTAGATTCCGAGTTAGATTCCGAGTTATGATGTAGGCGCAGTAGATTCCGAGTTAGATTACGAGTTATGATGTAGGCGCAGTAGATTCCGAGTTATGATGTAGGCGCAGTAGATTCCGAGTTAGATTCCGAGTTATGATGTAGGCGCAGTAGATTCCGAGTTCGATTCCGAGTTATGATGTAGGCGCAGTAGATTCAGAGTTAGATTCCGAGTTATGATGTAGGCGCAGTAGATTCCGAGTTAGATTCCGAGTTATGATGTAGGCGCAGTAGATTCCGAGTTAGATTCCGAGTTATGATGTAGGCGCAGTAGATTCCGAGTTATGATGTAGGCGCAGTAGATTCCGAGTTAGATTCCGAGTTATGATGTAGGCGCAGTAGATTCCGAGTTAGATTCCGAGTTATGATGTAGGCACAGTTGATTCCGAGTTATGATGTAGGCGCAGTAGATTCCGAGTTAGATTCCGAGTTATGATGTAGGCGCAGTAGATTCCGAGTTATGATGTAGGCGCAGTAGATTCCGAGTTAGATTCCGAGTTATGATGTAGGCGCAGTAGATTCCGAGTTAGATTCCGAGTAATGATGTAGGCGCAGTAGATTCCGAGTTAGATTCCGAGTTATGATGTAGGCGCTGTAGATTCCGAGTTAGATTACGAGTTATGATGTAGGCGCAGTAGATTCCGAGTTATGATGTAGGCGCAGTAGATTCCGAGTTAGATTCCGAGTTATGATGTAGGCGCAGTAGATTCCGAGTTATGATGTAGGCGCAGTAGATTCCGAGTTAGATTCCGAGTTATGATGTAGGCGCAGTAGATTCCGAGTTAGATTCCGAGTTATGATGTAGGCGCAGTAGATTCCGAGTTAGATTCCGAGTTAGGACGTAGGCGCAGTAGATTCCGAGTTATGATGTAGGCACAGTAGATTGCGAGTTATGATGTAGGCGCAGTAGATTCCGAGTTAGATTCCGAGTTATGATGTAGGCGCAGTAGATTCCGAGTTAGATTCCGAGTTATGATGTAGGCGCAGTAGATTCCGAGTTATGATGTAGGTGCAGTAGATTCCGAGTTATGATGTAGGCGCAGTAGATTCCGAGTTATGATGTAGGCGCAGTAGATTTCGAGTTAGATTCCGAGTTATGATGTAGGCGCAGTAGATTCCGAGTTATGATGTAGGCGCAGTAGATTCCGAGTTAGATTCCGAGTTATGATGTAGGCGCAGTAGATTCCGAGTTTTGATGTAGTCGCAGTAGATTCCGAGTTATGATGTAGGCGCAGTAGATTCCGAGTTAGATTCCGAGTTATGATGTAGGCGCAGTAGATTCACAGTTAGATTCCGAGTTATGATGTAGGCGCAGTAAATTCCGAGTTATGATGTAGGCGCAGTAGATTCCGAGTTATGATGTAGGCGCAGTAGATTCCGAGTTAGATTCCGAGTTATGATGTAGGCGCATTAGATTCCGAGTTATGATGTAGGCGCAGTAGTTTCCGAGTTATGATGTAGGCGCAGTAGATTCCGAGTTAGATTCCGAGTTATGATGTAGGCGCAGTAGATTCCGAGTTATGATGTAGGCGCAGTAGATTCCGAGTTATGATGTAGGCGCAGTAGATTCCGAGTTAGATTCCGAGTTATGATGTAGGCGCAGTAGATTCCGAGTTATGATGAAGGCGCAGTAGATTCCGAGTTATGATGTAGGCGCAGTAGATTCTGAGTTAGATTCCGAGTTATGATGTAGGCGCAGTAGATTCCGAGTTATGATGTAGGCGCAGTAGATTGCGAGTTAGATTCCGAGTTATGATGTAGGCGCAGTAGATTCCGAGTTAGATTCCGAGTAATGATGTAGGCGCAGTAGATTCCGAGTTAGATTCCGAGTTATGATGTAGGCGCAGTAGATTCCGAGTTAGATTACGAGTTATGATGTAGGCGCAGTAGATTCCGAGTTATGATGTAGGCGCAGTAGATTCCGAGTTAGATTCCGAGTTATGATGTAGGCGCAGTAGATTCCGAGTTCGATTCCGAGTTATGATGTAGGCGCAGTAGATTCAGTGTTAGATTCCGAGTTATGATGTAGGCGCAGTAGATTCCGAGTTAGATTCCGAGTTATGATGTAGGCGCAGTAGATTCCGAGTTAGATTCCGAGTTATGATGTAGGCGCAGTAGATTCCGAGTTATGATGTAGGCGCAGTAGATTCCGAGTTATGATGTAGGCGCAGTAGATTCCGAGTTAGATTCCGAGTTATGATGTAGGCGCAGTAGATTCCGAGTTAGATTCCGAGTTATGATGTAGGCACAGTTGATTCCGAGTTATGATGTAGGCGCAGTAGATTCCGAGTTAGATTCCGAGTTATGATGTAGGCGCAGTAGATTCCGAGTTATGATGTAGGCGCAGTAGATTCCGAGTTAGATTCCGAGTTATGATGTAGGCGCAGTAGATTCCGAGTTAGATTCCGAGTAATGATGTAGGCGCAGTAGATTCCGAGTTAGATTCCGAGTTATGATGTAGGCGCAGTAGATTCCGAGTTAGATTACGAGTTATGATGTAGGCGCAGTAGATTCCGAGTTATGATGTAGGCGCAGTAGATTCCGAGTTAGATTCCGAGTTATGATGTAGGCGCAGTAGATTCCGAGTTATGATGTAGGCGCAGTAGATTCCGAGTTAGATTCCGAGTTATGATGTAGGCGCAGTAGATTCCGAGTTAGATTCCGAGTTAGGACGTAGGCGCAGTAGATTCCGAGTTATGATGTAGGCACAGTAGATTGCGAGTTATGATGTAGGCGCAGTAGATTCCGAGTTATGATGTAGGCGCAGTAGATTCCGAGTTAGATTCCGAGTTATGATGTAGGCGCAGTAGATTCCGAGTTATGATGTAGGCGCAGTAGATTCCGAGTTAGATTCCGAGTTATGATGTAGGCGCAGTAGATTCCGAGTTCGATTCCGAGTTATGATGTAGGCGCAGTAGATTCCGAGTTAGATTCCGAGTTATGATGTAGGCGCAGTAGATTCCGAGTTAGATTCCGAGTTATGATGTAGGCGCAGTAGATTCCGAGTTAGATTACGAGTTATGATGTAGGCGCAGTAGATTCCGAGTTATGATGTAGGCGCAGTAGATTCCGAGTTAGATTCCGAGTTATGATGTAGGCGCAGTAGATTCTGAGTTAGATTCCGAGTTATGATGTAGGCGCAGTAGATTCCGAGTTATGATGTAGGCGCAGTAGATTCCGAGTTAGATTCCGAGTTATGATGTAGGCGCAGTAGATTCCGAGTTAGATTCCGAGTAATGATGTAGGCGCAGTAGATTCCGAGTTAGATTCCGAGTTATGATGTAGGCGCAGTAGATTCCGAGTTATGATGTAGGCGCAGTAGATTCCGAGTTAGATTACGAGTTATGATGTAGGCGCAGTAGATTCCGAGTTAGATTCCGAGTTATGATGTAGGCGCAGTAGATTCCGAGTTAGATTCCGAGTTATGATGTAGGCGCAGTAGATTCCGAGTTAGATTCCGAGTTAGGACGTAGGCGCAGTAGATTCCGAGTTATGATGTAGGCACAGTAGATTGCGAGTTATGATGTAGGCGCAGTAGATTCCGAGTTAGATTCCGAGTTATGATGTAGGCGCAGTAGATTCCGAGTTATGATGTAGGCGCAGTAGATTCCGAGTTAGATTCCGAGTTATGATGTAGGCGCAGTAGATTCCGAGTTCGATTCCGAGTTATGATGTAGGCGCAGTAGATTCCGAGTTAGATTCCGAGTTATGATGTAGGCGCAGTAGATTCCGAGTTCGATTCCGAGTTATGATGTAGGCGCAGTAGATTCCGAGTTAGATTCCGAGTTATGATGTAGGCGCAGTAGATTCCGAGTTAGATTCCGAGTTATGATGTAGGCGCAGTAGATTCCGAGTTAGATTACGAGTTATGATGTAGGCGCAGTAGATTCCGAGTTATGATGTAGGCGCAGTAGATTCCGAGTTAGATTCCGAGTTATGATGTAGGCGCAGTAGATTCCGAGTTCGATTCCGAGTTATGATGTAGGCGCAGTAGATTCTGAGTTAGATTCCGAGTTATGATGTAGGCGCAGTAGATTCCGAGTTAGATTCCGAGTTATGATGTAGGCGCAGTAGATTCCGAGTTAGATTCCGAGTTATGATGTAGGCGCAGTAGATTCCGAGTTAGATTCCGAGTTATGATGTAGGCGCAGTAGATTCCGAGTTCGATTCCGAGTTATGATGTAGGCGCAGTAGATTCTGAGTTAGATTCCGAGTTATGATGTAGGCGCAGTAGATTCCGAGTTAGATTCCGAGTTATGATGTAGGCGCAGTAGATTCCGAGTTAGATTCCGAGTTATGATGTAGGCGCAGTAGATTCCGAGTTATTATGTAGGCGCAGTAGATTCCGAGTTATGATGTAGGCGCAGTAGATTCCGAGTTATTATGTAGGCGCAGTAGATTCCGAGTTAGATTCCGAGTTATGATGTAGGCGCAGTAGATTCCGAGTTAGATTCCGAGTTAGGACGTAGGCGCAGTAGATTCCGAGTTATGATGTAGGCACAGTAGATTGCGAGTTATGATGTAGGCGCAGTAGATTCCGAGTTATGATGTAGGCGCAGTAGATTCCGAGTTAGATTCCGAGTTATGATGTAGGCGCAGTAGATTCCGAGTTATGATGTAGGCGCAGTAGATTCCGAGTTAGATTCTGAGTTATGATGTAGGCGCAGTAGATTCCGAGTTCGATTCCGAGTTATGATGTAGGCGCAGTAGATTCCGAGTTAGATTACGAGTTATGATGTAGGCGCAGTAGATTCCGAGTTATGATGTAGGCGCAGTAGATTCCAGGTTAGAATCCGAGTTATGATGTAGGCGCAGTAGATTCCGAGTTAGATTCCGAGTTATGATGTAGGCGCATTAGATTCCGAGTTATGATGTAGTCGCAGTAGATTCCGAGTTATGATGTAGGCGCAGTAGATTCCGAGTTATGATGTAGGCGCAGTAGATTCCGAGTTAGATTCCGAGTTATGATGTAGGCGCATTAGATTCCGAGTTATGATGTAGGCGCAGTAGTTTCCGAGTTATGATGTAGGCGCAGTAGATTCCGAGTTAGATTCCGAGTTATGATGTAGGCGCAGTAGATTCCGAGTTATGATGTAGGCGCAGTAGATTCCGAGTTATGATGTAGGCGCAGTAGATTCCGAGTTAGATTCCGAGTTATGATGTAGGCGCAGTAGATTCCGAGTTATGATGAAGGCGCAGTAGATTCCGAGTTATGATGTAGGCGCAGTAGATTCTGAGTTAGATTCCGAGTTATGATGTAGGCGCAATAGATTCCGAGTTATGATGTAGGCGCAGTAGATTCCGAGTTAGATTCCGAGTTATGATGTAGGCGCAGTAGATTCCGAGTTAGATTCCGAGTAATGATGTAGGCGCAGTAGATTCCGAGTTAGATTCCGAGTTATGATGTAGGCGCAGTAGATTCCGAGTTATGATGTAGGCGCAGTAGATTCCGAGTTAGATTACGAGTTATGATGTAGGCGCAGTAGATTCCGAGTTATGATGTAGGCGCAGTAGATTCCGAGTTAGATTCCGAGTTATGATGTAGGCGCAGTGGATTCCGAGTTCGATTCCGAGTTATGATGTAGGCGCAGTAGATTCAGAGTTAGATTCCGAGTTATGATGTAGGCGCAGTAGATTCCGAGTTAGATTCCGAGTTATGATGTAGGCGCAGTAGATTCCGAGTTAGATTCCGAGTTATGATGTAGGCGCAGTAGATTCCGAGTTATGATGTAGGCGCAGTAGATTCCGAGTTATGATGTAGGCGCAGTAGATTCCGAGTTAGATTCCGAGTTATGATGTAGGCGCAGTAGATTCCGAGTTAGATTCCGAGTTATGATGTCGGCACAGTAGTTTCCGAGTTATGATGTAGGCGCAGTAGATTCCGAGTTAGATTCCGAGTTATGATGTAGGCGCAGTAGATTCCGAGTTATGATGTAGGCGCAGTAGATTCCGAGTTAGATTCCGAGTTATGATGTAGGCGCAGTAGATTCCGAGTTAGATTCCGAGTTATGATGTAGGCGCAGTAGATTCCGAGTTAGATTCCGAGTTAGGACGTAGGCGCAGTAGATTCCGAGTTATGATGTAGGCACAGTAGATTGCGAGTTATGATGTAGGCGCAGTAGATTCCGAGTTATGATGTAGGCGCAGTAGATTCCGAGTTAGATTCCGAGTTATGATGTAGGCGCAGTAGATTCCGAGTTATGATGTAGGCGCAGTAGATTCCGAGTTAGATTCCGAGTTATGATGTAGGCGCAGTAGATTCCGAGTTCGATTCCGAGTTATGATGTAGGCGCAGTAGATTCCAAGTTAGATTCCGAGTTATGATGTAGGCGCAGTAGATTCCGAGTTAGATTCCGAGTTATGATGTAGGCGCAGTAGATTCCGAGTTAGATTACGAGTTATGATGTAGGCGCAGTAGATTCCGAGTTATGATGTAGGCGCAGTAGATTCCGAGTTAGATTCCGAGTTATGATGTAGGCGCAGTAGATTCCGAGTTCGATTCCGAGTTATGATGTAGGCGCAGTAGATTCTGAGTTAGATTCCGAGTTATGATGTAGGCGCAGTAGATTCCGAGTTAGATTCCGAGTTATGATGTAGGCGCAGTAGATTCCGAGTTAGATTCCGAGTTATGATGTAGGCGCAGTAGATTCCGAGTTATTATGTAGGCGCAGTAGATTCCGAGTTATGATGTAGGCGCAGTAGATTCCGAGTTATTATGTAGGCGCAGTAGATTCCGAGTTAGATTCCGAGTTATGATGTAGGCGCAGTAGATTCCGAGTTAGATTCCGAGTTAGGACGTAGGCGCAGTAGATTCCGAGTTATGATGTAGGCACAGTAGATTGCGAGTTATGATGTAGGCGCAGTAGATTCCGAGTTATGATGTAGGCGCAGTAGATTCCGAGTTAGATTCCGAGTTATGATGTAGGCGCAGTAGATTCCGAGTTATGATGTAGGCGCAGTAGATTCCGAGTTAGATTCCGAGTTATGATGTAGGCGCAGTAGATTCCGAGTTCGATTCCGAGTTATGATGTAGGCGCAGTAGATTCCGAGTTAGATTACGAGTTATGATGTAGGCGCAGTAGATTCCGAGTTATGATGTAGTCGCAGTAGATTCCAGGTTAGAATCCGAGTTATGATGTAGGCGCAGTAGATTCCGAGTTAGATTCCGAGTTATGATGTAGGCGCAGTAGATTCCGAGTTAGATTCCGAGTTATGATGTAGGCGCAGTAGATTCCGAGTTAGATTCCGAGTTATGATGTAGGCACAGTAGATTCTGAGTTAGATTCCGAGTTTTGATGTAGGCGCAGTAGATTCCGAGTTAGATTCCGAGTTATGATGTAGGCGCAGTAGATTCCGAGTTAGATTCCGAGTTATGATGTAGGCGCAGTAGATTCCGAGTTATGATGTAGGCGCAGTAGATTCCGAGTTATGATGTAGGCGCAGTAGATTCCGAGTTATTATGTAGGCGCAGTAGATTCCGAGTTAGATTCCGAGTTATGATGTAGGCGCAGTAGATTCCGAGTTAGATTCCGAGTTAGGACGTAGGCGCAGTAGATTCCGAGTTATGATGTAGGCACAGTAGATTGCGAGTTATGATGTAGGCGCAGTAGATTCCGAGTTATGATGTAGGCGCAGTAGATTCCGAGTTAGATTCCGAGTTATGATGTAGGCGCAGTAGATTCCGAGTTATGATGTAGGCGCAGTAGATTCCGAGTTAGATTCCGAGTTATGATGTAGGCGCAGTAGATTCCGAGTTCGATTCCGAGTTATGATGTAGGCGCAGTAGATTCCGAGTTAGATTACGAGTTATGATGTAGGCGCAGTAGATTCCGAGTTATGATGTAGGCGCAGTAGATTCCAGGTTAGAATCCGAGTTATGATGTAGGCGCAGTAGATTCCGAGTTAGATTCCGAGTTATGATGTAGGCGCAGTAGATTCCGAGTTAGATTCCGAGTTATGATGTAGGCGCAGTAGATTCCGAGTTAGATTCCGAGTTATGATGTAGGCGCAGTAGATTCCGAGTTAGATTCCGAGTTATGATGTAGGCGCAGTAGATTCCGAGTTATGATGTAGGCGCAGTAGATTCCGAGTTATGATGTAGGCGCAGTAGATTCCGAGTTAGATTCCGAGTTATGATGTAGGCGCAGTAGATTCCAAGTTATGATGTAGGCGCAGTAGATTCCGAGTTATGATGTAGGCGCAGTAGATTCCGAGTTGGATTCCGAGTTATGATGTAGGCGCAGTAGATTCCGAGTTATGATGTAGGCGCAGTAGATTCCGAGTTAGATTCCGAGTTATGATGTAGGCGCAGTAGATTCCGAGTTAGATTCCGAGTTATGATGTAGGCGCAGTAGATTCCGAGTTAGATTCCGAGTTAGGACGTAGGCGCAGTAGATTCCGAGTTATGATGTAGGCACAGTAGATTGCGAGTTATGATGTAGGCGCAGTAGATTGCGAGTTATGGTATAGGCGCAGTAGATTCCGAGTTAAATTCCGAGTTATGATGTAGGCGCAGTAGATTCCGAGTTATGATGTAGGCGCAGTAGATTCCGAGTTAGATTCCGAGTTATGATGTAGGCGCAGTAGATTCCGAGTTCGATTCCGAGTTATGATGTAGGCGCAGTAGATTCCGAGTTAGATTCCGAGTTATGATGTAGGCGCAGTAGATTCCGAGTTAGATTCCGAGTTATGATGTAGGCGCAGTAGATTCCGAGTTAGATTCCGAGTTATGATGTAGGCGCAGTAGATTCCGAGTTATGATGTAGGCGCAGTAGATTCCGAGTTATGATGTAGGCGCAGTAGATTCCGAGTTAGATTCCGAGATATGATGTAGGCGCAGTAGATTCCGAGTTAGATTCCGAGTTATGATGTAGGCGCAGTAGATTCCGAGTTAGATTCCGAGTTATGATGTAGGCGCAGTAGATTCCGAGTTATGATGTAGGCGCAGTAGATTCCGAGTTATGATGTAGGCGCAGTAGATTCCGAGTTATGATGTAGGCGCAGTAGATTCCGAGTTAGATTCCGAGTTATGATGTAGGCGCAGTAGATTCCGAGTTAGATTCCGAGTTATGATGTAGGCGCAGTAGATTCCGAATTAGATTCCGAGTTATGATGTAGACGCAGTAGATTCCGAGTTAGATTCCGAGTTATGATGTAGGCGCAGTAGATTCCGAGTTATGATGTAAGCGCAGTAGATTCCGAGTTAGATTCCGAGTTATGATGTAGGCGCAGTAGATTCCGAGTTATGATGTAGGCGCAGTAGATTCCGAGTTAGATTCCGAGTTATGATGTAGGCGCAGTAGATTCCGAGTTATGATGTAGGCGCAGTAGATTCCGAGTTAGATTCCGAGTTATGATGTAGGCGCAGTAGATTCCGAGTTATGATGTAGGCGCAGTAGATTCCGAGTTAGATTCCGAGTTATGATGTAGGCGCAGTAGATTCCGAGTTAGATTCCGAGTTATGATGTAGGCGCAGTAGATTCCGAGTTAGATTCCGAGTTAGGACGTAGGCGCAGTAGATTCCGAGTTATGATGTAGGCGCAGTAGATTGCGAGTTATGATGTAGGCGCAGTAGATTACGAGTTATGATGTAGGCGCAGTAGATTCCGAGTTAGATTCCGAGTTATGATGTAGGCGCAGTAGATTCCGAGTTATGATGTAGGCGCAGTAGATTCCGAGTTAGATTCCGAGTTATGATGTAGGCGCAGTAGATTCCGAGTTAGATTCCGAGTTATGATGTAGGCGCAGTAGATTCTGAATTAGATTCCGAGTTATGATGTAGACGCAGTAGATTCCGAGTTAGATTCCGAGTTATGATGTAGGCGCAGTAGATTCCGAGTTATGATGTAAGCGCAGTAGATTCCGAGTTAGATTCCGAGTTATGATGTAGGCGCAGTAGATTCCGAGTTATGATGTAGGCGCAGTAGATTCCGAGTTAGATTCCGAGTTATGATGTAGGCGCAGTAGATTCCGAGTTATGATGTAGGCGCAGTAGATTCCGAGTTAGATTCCGAGTTATGATGTAGGCGCAGTAGATTCCGAGTTATGATGTAGGCGCAGTAGATTCCGAGTTAGATTCCGAGTTATGATGTAGGCGCAGTAGATTCCGAGTTAGATTCCGAGTTATGATGTAGGCGCAGTAGATTCCGAGTTAGATTCCGAGTTAGGACGTAGGCGCAGTAGATTCCGAGTTATGATGTAGGCGCAGTAGATTGCGAGTTATGATGTAGGCGCAGTAGATTACGAGTTATGATGTAGGCGCAGTAGATTCCGAGTTAGATTCCGAGTTATGATGTAGGCGCAGTAGATTCCGAGTTATGATGTAGGCGCAGTAGATTCCGAGTTAGATTCCGAGTTATGATGTAGGCGCAGTAGATTCCGAGTTCGATTCCGAGTTATGATGTAGGCGCAGTAGATTCCGAGTTAGATTCCGAGTTATGATGTAGGCGCAGTAGATTCCGAGTTAGATTCCGAGTTATGATGTAGGCGCAGTAGATTCCGAGTTAGATTCCGAGTTATGATGTAGGCGCAGTAGATTCCGAGTTATGATGTAGGCGCAGTAGATTCCGAGTTATGATGTAGGCGCAGTAGATTCCGAGTTAGATTCCGAGATATGATGTAGGCGCAGTAGATTCCGAGTTAGATTCCGAGTTATGATGTAGGCGCAGTAGATTCCGAGTTAGATTCCGAGTTATGATGTAGGCGCAGTAGATTCCGAGTTATGATGTAGGCGCAGTAGATTCCGAGTTATGATGTAGGCGCAGTAGATTCCGAGTTAGATTCCGAGTTATGATGTAGGCGCAGTAGATTCCGAGTTAGATTCCGAGTTATGATGTAGGCGCAGTAGATTCCGAATTAGATTCCGAGTTATGATGTAGACGCAGTAGATTCCGAGTTAGATTCCGAGTTATGATGTAGGCGCAGTAGATTCCGAGTTATGATGTAAGCGCAGTAGATTCCGAGTTAGATTCCGAGTTATGATGTAGGCGCAGTAGATTCCGAGTTATGATGTAGGCGCAGTAGATTCCGAGTTAGATTCCGAGTTATGATGTAGGCGCAGTAGATTCCGAGTTATGATGTAGGCGCAGTAGATTCCGAGTTATGATGTAGGCGCAGTAGATTCCGAGTTAGATTCCGAGTTATGATGTAGGCGCAGTAGATTCCGAGTTATTATGTAGGCGCAGTAGATTCCGAGTTATGATGTAGGCGCAGTAGATTCCGAGTTAGATTCCGAGTTATGATGTAGGCGCAGTAGATTCCGAGTTATGATGTAGGCGCAGTAGATTCCGAGTTAGATTCCGAGTTATGATGTAGGCGCAGTAGATTCCGAGTTAGATTCCGAGTTATGATGTAGGCGCAGTAGATTCCGAGTTAGATTCCGAGTTAGGACGTAGGCGCAGTAGATTCCGAGTTATGATGTAGGCACAGTAGATTGCGAGTTATGATGTAGGCGCAGTAGATTGCGAGTTATGATGTAGGCGCAGTAGATTCCGAGTTAGATTCCGAGTTATGATGTAGGCGCAGTAGATTCCGAGTTATGATGTAGGCGCAGTAGATTCCGAGTTAGATTCCGAGTTATGATGTAGGCGCAGTAGATTCCGAGTTCGATTCCGAGTTATGATGTAGGCGCAGTAGATTCCGAGTTAGATTCCGAGTTATGATGTAGGCGCAGTAGATTCCGAGTTAGATTCCGAGTTATGATGTAGGCGCAGTAGATTCCGAGTTAGATTCCGAGTTATGATGTAGGCGCAGTAGATTCCGAGTTATGATGTAGGCGCAGTAGATTCCGAGTTATGATGTAGGCGCAGTAGATTCCGAGTTAGATTCCGAGATATGATGTAGGCGCAGTAGATTCCGAGTTAGATTCCGAGTTATGATGTAGGCGCAGTAGATTCCGAGTTAGATTCCGAGTTATGATGTAGGCGCAGTAGATTCCGAGTTATGATGTAGGCGCAGTAGATTCCGAGTTATGATGTAGGCGCAGTAGATTCCGAGTTATGATGTAGGCGCAGTAGATTCCGAGTTAGATTCCGAGTTATGATGTAGGCGCAGTAGATTCCGAGTTAGATTCCGAGTTATGATGTAGGCGCAGTAGATTCCGAGTTCGATTCCGAGTTATGATGTAGGCGCAGTAGATTCCGAGTTAGATTCCGAGTTATGATGTAGGCGCAGTAGATTCCGAGTTCGATTCCGAGTTATGATGTAGGCGCAGTAGATTCCTAGTTAGATTCCGAGTTATGATGTAGGCGCAGTAGATTCCGAGTTATGATGTAGGCGCAGTAGATTCCGAGTTATGATGTAGGCGCAGTAGATTCCGAGTTAGATTCCGAGTTATGATGTAGGCGCAGTAGATTCCGAGTTATGATGTAGGCGCAGTAGATTCCGAGTTATGATGTAGGCGCAGTAGATTCCGAGTTAGATTCCGAGTTATGATGTAGGCGCTGTAGATTCCGAGTTATGATGTAGGCGCAGTAGATTCCGAGTTAGATTCCAAGTTATGATGTAGGCGCAGAAGATTCCAAGTTATGATGTAGGCGCAGTAGATTCCAAGTTATGATGTAGGCGCAGTAGATTCCGAGTTATGATGTAGGCGCAGTAGATTCCGAGTTAGATTCCGAGTTATGATGTAGGCGCAGTAGATTCCGAGTTATGATGTAGGCGCAATAGATTCCGAGTTATGATGTAGGCGCAGTAGATTCCGAGTTAGATTCCGAGTTATGATGTAGGCGCAGTAGATTCCGAGTTAGATTCCGAGTTATGATGTAGGCGCAGTAGATTCCGACTTATGATGTAGGCGCAGTAGATTGCGAGTTATGATGTAGGCGCAGTAGATTCCGAGTTATGATGTAGGCGCAGTAGATTCCGAGTTAGATTCCGAGTTATGATGTAGGCGCAGTAGATTCCGAGTTATGATGTAGGCGCAGTAGATTCCGAGTTAGATTCCGAGTTATGATGTAGGCGCAGTAGATTCCGAGTTAGATTCCGAGTTATGATGTAGGCGCAGTAGATTCCGAGTTAGATTCCGAGTTATGATGTAGGCGCAGTAGATTCCGAGTTCGATTCCGAGTTATGATGTAGGCGCAGTAGATTCCTAGTTAGATTCCGAGTTATGATGTAGGCGCAGTAGATTCCGAGTTATGATGTAGGCGCAGTAGATTCCGAGTTATGATGTAGGCGCAGTAGATTCCGAGTTAGATTCCGAGTTATGATGTAGGCGCAGTAGATTCCGAGTTATGATGTAGGCGCAGTAGATTCCGAGTTAGATTCCGAGTTATGATGTAGGCGCAGTAGATTCCGAGTTAGATTCCGAGTTATGATGTAGGCGCAGTAGATTCCGAGTTAGATTCCGAGTTATGATGTAGGCGCAGTAGATTCCGAGTTATGATGTAGGCGCAGTAGATTCCGAGTTATGATGTAGGCGCAGTAGATTTCGTGTTATGATGTAGGCGCAGTAGATTCCGAGTTAGATTCCGAGTTATGATGTAGGCGCTGTAGATTCCGAGTTAGATTCCGAGTTATGATGTAGGCGCAGTAGATTCCTAGTTCGATTCCGAGTTATGATATAGGCGCAGTAGATTCCGAGTTATGATGTAGGCGCAGTAGATTCCGAGTTAGATTCCGAGTTATGATGTAGGCGCAGTAGATTCCGAGTTATGATGTAGGCGCAGTAGATTCTGAGTTAGATTCCGAGTTATGATGTAGGCGCAGTAGATTCCGAATTTTGATGTAGGCGCAGTAGATTCCGAGTTATGATGTAGGCGCAGTAGATTGCGAGTTATGATGTAGGCACAGTAGATTCCGAGTTATGATGTAGGCGCAGTAGATTCCGAGTTAGATTCCGAGTTATGATGTAAGCGCAGTAGATTCCGAGTTATGATGTAGGCGCAGGAGATTCTGAGTTAGATTCCGAGTTATGATGTAGGCGCAGTAGATTCCGAGTTCGATTCCGAGTTATGATGTAGGCGCAGTAGATTCCGAGTTAGATTCCGAGTTATGATGTACGCGCAGTAGATTCCGAGTTAGATTCCGAGTTATGATGTAGGCGCAGTAGATTCCGAGTTAGATTCCGAGTTATGATGTAGGCGCAGTAGATTCCGAGTTATGGTGTAGGCGCAGCAGATTCCGAGTTATGATGTAGGCGCAGTAGATTCCGAGTTAGATTCCGAGTTATGATGTAGGCGCAGTAGATTCCAAGTTATGATGTAGGCGCAGTAGATTCCGAGTAATGATGTAGGCGCAGTAGATTCCGAGTTAGATTCCGAGTTATGATGTAGGCGCAGTAGATTCCGAGTTATGATGTAGGCGCAGTAGATTCCGAGTTAGATTCCGAGTTTTATGATGTAGGCGCAGTAGATTCCGAGTTAGATTCCGAGTTATGATGTAGGCGCAGTAGATTCCGAGTTAGATTCCGAGTTATGATGTAGGCGCAGTAGATACCGAGTTAGATTCCGAGTTATGATGTAGGCGCAGTAGATTCCGAGTTAGATTTCGAGTTATGATGTAGGCGCAGTAGATTCCGAGTTCGATTCCGAGTTATGATGTAGGCGCAGTAGATTCCGAGTTAGATTCAGAGTTATGATGTAGGCGCAGTAGATTCCGAGTTATGATGTAGGCGCAGTAGATTCCGAGTAATGATGTAGGCGCAGTAGATTCCGAGTTATGATGTAGGCGCAGTAGATTCCGAGTTAGAATCCGAGTTATGATGTAGGCGCAGTAGATTCCGAGTTATGATGTAGGCACAGTAGATTCCGAGTTATGATGTAGGCGCAGTAGATTCCGAGTTTGATTCCGAGTTATGATGTAGGCGCAGTAGATTCCGAGTTAGATTCCGAGTTATGTTGTAGACTCAGTAGATTCCGAGTTAGATTCCGAGTTATGATGTAGGCGCAGTAGATTCCGAGTTAGATTCCGAGTTATGATGTAGGCGCAGTAGATTCCGAGTTATGATGTAGGCGCAGTAGATTCCGAGTTAGATTCCGAGTTATGATGTAGGCGCAGTAGATTCCGAGTTATGATGTAGGCGCAGTAGATTCCGAGTTATGATGTAGGCGCAGTAGATTCCTAGTTATGATGTAGGCGCAGTAGATTCCGAGTTATGATGTAGGCGCAGTAGATTCCGAGTTAGATTCCGAGTTATGATGTAGGCGCAGTAGATTCCGAGTTATGATGTAGGCGCAGTAGATTCCGAGTTAGATTCCGAGTTATGATGTAGGCGCAGTAGATTCCAAGTTATGATGTAGGCGCAGTAGATTCCGAGTTATGATGTAGGCGCAGTAGATTCCTAGTTAGATTCCGAGTTATGATGTAGGCGCAGTAGATTCCGAGTTATGATGTAGGCGCAGTAGATTCCGAGTTAGATTGCGAGTTATGATGTAGGCGCAGTAGATTCCGAGTTAGATTCCGAGTTATGATGTAGGCGCAGTAGATTCCGAGTTAGATTCCGAGTTATGATGTAGGCGCAGTAGATTCCGAGTTATGATGTAGGCGCAGTAGATTGCGAGTTATGATGTAGGCGCAGTAGATTCCGAGTTATGATGTAGGCGCAGTAGATTCCGAGTTAGATTCCGAGTTATGATGTAGGCGCAGTAGATTCCGAGTTATGATGTAGGCGCAGTAGATTCCGAGTTAGATTCCGAGTTATGATGTAGGCGCAGTAGATTCCGAGTTAGATTCCGAGTTATGATGTAGGCGCAGTAGATTCCGAGTTTGATTCAGAGTTATGATGTAGGCGCAGTAGATTCTGAGTTCGATTCCGAGTTATGATGTAGGCGCAGTAGATACCGAGTTAGATTCCGAGTTATGATGTAGGCGCAGTAGATTCCGAGTTAGATTTCGAGTTATGATGTAGGCGCAGTAGATTCCGAGTTCGATTCCGAGTTATGATGTAGGCGCAGTAGATTCCGAGTTAGATTCAGAGTTATGATGTAGGCGCAGTAGATTCCGAGTTATGATGTAGGCGCAGTAGATTCCGAGTAATGATGTAGGCGCAGTAGATTCCGAGTTATGATGTAGGCGCAGTAGATTCCGAGTTAGAATCCGAGTTATGATGTAGGCGCAGTAGATTCCGAGTTAGATTCCGAGTTATGATGTAGGCGCAGTAGATTCCGAGTTATGATGTAGGCGCACTAGATTCCGAGTTATGATGTAGGCGCAGTAGATTCCGAGTTTGATTCCGAGTTATGATGTAGGCGCAGTAGATTCCGAGTTAGATTCCGAGTTATGTTGTAGACGCAGTAGATTCCGAGTTAGATTCCGAGTTATGATGTAGGCGCAGTAGATTCCGAGTTAGATTCCGAGTTATGATGTAGGCGCAGTAGATTCCGAGTTATGATGTAGGCGCAGTAGATTCCGAGTTATGATGTAGGCGCAGTAGATTCCGAGTTATGATGTAGGCGCAGTAGATTCCGAGTTAGATTCCGAGTTATGATGTAGGCGCAGTAGATTCCGAGTTATGATGTAGGCGCAGTAGATTCCGAGTTAGATTCCGAGTTATGATGTAGGCGCAGTAGATTCCAAGTTATGATGTAGGCGCAGTAGATTCCGAGTTATGATGTAGGCGCAGTAGATTCCTAGTTAGATTCCGAGTTATGATGTAGGCGCAGTAGATTCCGAGTTATGATGTAGGCGCAGTAGATTCCGAGTTAGATTGCGAGTTATGATGTAGGCGCAGTAGATTCCGAGTTAGATTCCGAGTTATGATGTAGGCGCAGTAGATTCCGAGTTAGATTCAGAGTTATGATGTAGGCGCAGTAGATTCCGAGTTTGATTCCGAGTTATGATGTAGGCGCAGTAGATTCCTAGTTAGATTCCGAGTTATGATGTAGGCGCAGTAGATTCCGAGTTATGATGTAGGCGCAGTAGATTCCGAGTTATGATGTAGGCGCAGTAGATTCCGAGTTAGATTCCGAGTTATGATGTAGGCGCAGTAGATTCCGAGTTATGATGTAGGCGCAGTAGATTCCGAGTTATGATGTAGGCGCTGTAGATTCCGAGTTAGATTCCGAGTTATGATGTAGGCGCAGTAGATTCCGAGTTAGATTCCGAGTTATGATGTAGGCGCAGTAGATTCCGAGTTATGATGTAGGCACAGTAGATTCCGAGTTATGATGTAGGCGCAGTAGATTCCGAGTTAGATTCCGAGTTATGATGTAGGCGCAGTAGATTCCGAGTTAGATTCCGAGTTATGATGTAATCGCAGTAGATTCCGAGTCAGATTCCGAGTTATGATGTAGGCGCAGTAGATTCCGAGTTAGATTCCGAGTTATGATGTAGGCGCAGTAGATTCCGAGTTATGATGTAGGTGCAGTAGATTCCGAGTTAGATTCCGAGTTATGATGTAGGCGCAGTAGATTCCGAGTAATGATGTAGGCGCAGTAGATTCCGAGTTAGATTCCGAGTTATGATGTAGGCGCAGTAGATTCCGAGTTATGATGTAGGTGCAGTAGATTCCGAGTTATGATGTAGGCGCAATAGATTCCGAGTTATGATGTAGGCGCAGTAGATTCCGAGTTATGATGTAGGCGCAGTAGATTCCGAGTTAGATTCCGAGTTATGATGTAGGCGCAGTAGATTCCAAGTTATGATGTAGGCACAGTAGATTCCGAGTTATGATGTAGGCGCAGTAGATTCCGAGTTAGATTCCAAGTTATGATGTAGGCGCAGTAGATTCCGAGTTATGATGTAGGCGCAGTAGATTCAGAGTTAGATTGCGAGTTATGATGTAGGCGCAGTAGATTCCGAGTTAGATTCCGAGTTATGATGTAGGCGCAGTAGATTCCGAGTTAGATTCCGAGTTATGATGTAGGCGCAGTAGATTCCGAGTTATGATGTAGGCGCAGTAGATTGCGAGTTATGATGTAGGCGCAGTAGATTCCGAGTTATGATGTAGGCGCAGTAGATTCCGAGTTAGATTCCGAGTTATGATGTAGGCGCAGTAGATTCCGAGTTATGATGTAGGCGCAGTAGATTCCGAATTATGATGTAGGCGCAGTAGATTCCGAGTTAGATTCCGAGTTATGATGTAGGCGCAGTAGATTCCGAGTTAGATTCCGAGTTATGATGTAGGCGCAGTAGATTCCGAGTTAGATTCCGAGTTATGATGTAGGCGCAGTAGATTCCGAGTTATGATGTAGGCGCAGTAGATTCCGAGTTATGATGTAGGCGCAGTAGATTCCGAGTTATGATGTAGGCGCAGTAGATTCCGAGTTAGATTCCGAGTTATGATGTAGGCGCAGTAGATTCCGAGTTATGATGTAGGCGCAGTAGATTCCGAGTTAGATTCCGAGTTATGATGTAGGCGCAGTAGATTCCGAGTTCGATTCCGAGTTATGATGTAGGCGCAGTAGATTCCGAGTTAGATTCCGAGTTATGATGTAGGCGCAGTAGATTCCGAGTTCGATTCCGAGTTATGATGTAGGCGCAGTAGATTCCTAGTTAGATTCCGAGTTATGATGTAGGCGCAGTAGATTCCGAGTTATGATGTAGGCGCAGTAGATTCCGAGTTATGATGTAGGCGCAGTAGATTCCGAGTTAGATTCCGAGTTATGATGTAGGCGCAGTAGATTCCGAGTTATGATGTAGGCGCAGTAGATTCCGAGTTATGATGTAGGCGCAGTAGATTCCGAGTTAGATTCCGAGTTATGATGTAGGCGCAGTAGATTCCGAGTTATGATGTAGGCGCAGTAGATTCCGAGTTATGATGTAGGCGCTGTAGATTCCGAGTTAGATTCCGAGTTATGATGTAGGCGCAGTAGATTCCGAGTTAGATTCCGAGTTATGATGTAGGCGCAGTAGATTCCGAGTTATGATGTAGGCACAGTAGATTCCGAGTTATGATGTAGGCGCAGTAGATTCCGAGTTAGATTCCGAGTTATGATGTAGGCGCAGTAGATTCCGAGTTAGATTCCGAGTTATGATGTAATCGCAGTAGATTCCGAGTTAGATTCCGAGTTATGATGTAGGCGCAGTAGATTCCGAGTTAGATTCCGAGTTATGATGTAGGCGCAGTAGATTCCGAGTTATGATGTAGGTGCAGTAGATTCCGAGTTAGATTCCGAGTTATGATGTAGGCGCAGTAGATTCCGAGTTATGATGTAGGCGCAGTAGATTCCGAGTTTGATTCCGAGTTATGATGTAGGCGCAGTAGATTCCGAGTTATGATGTAGGTGCAGTAGATTCCGAGTTATGATGTAGGCGCAGTAGATTCCGAGTTATGATGTAGGCGCAGTAGATTCCGAGTTAGATTCCGAGTTATGATGTAGGCGCAGTAGATTCCGAGTTATGATGTAGGCGCAGTAGATTCCGAGTTAGATTCCGAGTTATGATGTAGGCGCAGTAGATTCCAAGTTATGATGTAGGCGCAGTAGATTCCGAGTTATGATGTAGGCGCAGTAGATTCCTAGTTAGATTCCGAGTTATGATGTAGGCGCAGTAGATTCCGAGTTATGATGTAGGCGCAGTAGATTCCGAGTTAGATTCCGAGTTATGATGTAGGCGCAGTAGATTCCGAGTTAGATTCCGAGTTATGATGTAGGCGCAGTAGATTCCGATTTAGATTCCGAGTTATGATGTAGGCGCAGTAGATTCCGAGTTATGATGTAGGCGCAGTAGATTGCGAGTTATGATGTAGGCACAGTAGATTCCGAGTTATGATGTAGGCGCAGTAGATTCCGAGTTAGATTCCGAGATATGATGTAAGCGCAGTAGATTCCGAGTTATGATGTAGGCGCAGGAGATTCTGAGTTAGATTCCGAGTTATGATGTAGGCGCAGTAGATTCCGAGTTCGATTCCGAGTTATGATGTAGGCGCAGTAGATTCCGAGTTAGATTCCGAGTTATGATGTACGCGCAGTAGATTCCGAGTTAGATTCCGAGTTATGATGTAGGCGCAGTAGATTCCGAGTTAGATTCCGAGTTATGATGTAGGCGCAGTAGATTCCGAGTTAGATTCCGAGTTATGATGTAGGCGCAGTAGATTCCAAGTTATGATGTAGGCGCAGTAGATTCCGAGTAATGATGTAGGCGCAGTAGATTCCGAGTTAGATTCCGAGTTATGATGTAGGCGCAGTAGATTCCGAGTTATGATGTAGGCGCAGTAGATTCCGAGTTAGATTCCGAGTTTTATGATGTAGGCGCAGTAGATTCTGAGTTAGATTCCGAGTTATGATGTAGGCGCAGTAGATTCCGAGTTAGATTCCGAGTTATGATGTAGGCGCAGTAGATACCGAGTTAGATTCCGAGTTATGATGTAGGCGCAGTAGATTCCGAGTTAGATTCCGAGTTATGATGTAGGCGCAGTAGATTCCGAGTTCGATTCCGAGTTATGATGTAGGCGCAGTAGATTCCGAGTTAGATTCAGAGTTATGATGTAGGCGCAGTAGATTCCGAGTTATGATGTAGGCGCAGTAGATTCCGAGTAATGATGTAGGCGCAGTAGATTCCGAGTTATGATGTAGGCGCAGTAGATTCCGAGTTAGAATCCGAGTTATGATGTAGGCGCAGTAGATTCCGAGTTAGATTCCGAGTTATGATGTAGGCGCAGTAGATTCCGAGTTATGATGTAGGCACAGTAGATTCCGAGTTATGATGTAGGCGCAGTAGATTCCGAGTTAGATTCCGAGTTATGATGTAGGCGCAGTAGATTCCGAGTTAGATTCCGAGTTATGTTGTAGACGCAGTAGATTCCGAGTTAGATTCCGAGTTATGATGTAGGCGCAGTAGATTCCGAGTTAGATTCCGAGTTATGATGTAGGCGCAGTAGATTCTGAGTTATGATGTAGGCGCAGTAGATTCCGAGTTAGATTCCGAGTTATGATGTAGGCGCAGTAGATTCCGAGTTATGATGTAGGCGCAGTAGATTCCGAGTTATGATGTAGGTGCAGTAGATTCCGAGTTATGATGTAGGCGCAGTAGATTCCGAGTTATGATGTAGGCGCAGTAGATTCCGAGTTCGATTCCGAGTTATGATGTAGGCGCAGTAGATTCCAAGTTATGATGTAGGCACAGTAGATTCCGAGTTATGATGTAGGCGCAGTAGATTCCGAGTTAGATTCCAAGTTATGATGTAGGCGCAGTAGATTCCGAGTTATGATGTAGGCGCAGTAGATTCAGAGTTAGATTGCGAGTTATGATGTAGGCGCAGTAGATTCCGAGTTAGATTCCGAGTTATGATGTAGGCGCAGTAGATTCCGAGTTAGATTCCGAGTTATGATGTAGGCGCAGTAGATTCCGAGTTATGATGTAGGCGCAGTAGATTGCGAGTTATGATGTAGGCGCAGTAGATTCCGAGTTATGATGTAGGCGCAGTAGATTCCGAGTTAGATTCCGAGTTATGATGTAGGCGCAGTAGATTCCGAGTTATGATGTAGGCGCAGTAGATTCCAAGTTAGATTCCGAGTTATGATGTAGGCGCAGTAGATTCCGAGTTCGATTCCGAGTTATGATGTAGGCGCAGTAGATTCCGAGTTCGATTCCGAGTTATGATGTAGGCGCAGTAGATTCCGAGTTCGATTCCGAGTTATGATGTAGGCGCAGTAGATTCCTAGTTAGATTCCGAGTTATGATGTAGGCGCAGTAGATTCCGAGTTATGATGTAGGCACAGTAGATTCCGAGTTATGATGTAGGCGCAGTAGATTCCGAGTTAGATTCCGAGTTATGATGTAGGCACAGTAGATTCCGAGTTATGATGTAGGCGCAGTAGATTCCGAGTTATGATGTAGGCGCAGTAGATTCCGAGTTAGATTCCGAGTTATGATGTAGGCGCAGTAGATTCCGAGTTATGATGTAGGCACAGTAGATTCCGAGTTATGATGTAGGCGCAGTAGATTCCGAGTTAGATTCCGAGTTATGATGTAGGCGCAGTAGATTCCGAGTTAGATTCCGAGTTATGTTGTAGACGCAGTAGATTCCGAGTTAGATTCCGAGTTATGATGTAGGCGCAGTAGATTCCGAGTTAGATTCCGAGTTATGATGTCGGCGCAGTAGATTCCGAGTTATGATGTAGGCGCAGTAGATTCCGAGTTAGATTCCGAGTTATGATGTAGGCGCAGTAGATTCCGAGTTATGATGTAGGCGCAGTAGATTCCGAGTTATGATGTAGGCGCAGTAGATTCCGAGTTATGATGTAGGTGCAGTAGATTCCGAGTTATGATGTAGGCGCAGTAGATTCCGAGTTATGATGTAGGCGCAGTAGATTCCGAGTTAGATTCCGAGTTATGATGTAGGCGCAGTAGATTCCGAGTTATGATGTAGGCGCAGTAGATTCCGAGTTCGATTCCGAGTTATGATGTAGGCGCAGTAGATTCCAAGTTATGATGTAGGCACAGTAGATTCCGAGTTATGATGTAGGCGCAGTAGATTCCGAGTTAGATTCCAAGTTATGATGTAGGCGCAGTAGATTCCGAGTTATGATGTAGGCGCAGTAGATTCCGAGTTAGATTGCGAGTTATGATGTAGGCGCAGTAGATTCCGAGTTAGATTCCGAGTTATGATGTAGGCGCAGTAGATTCCGAGTTAGATTCCGAGTTATGATGTAGGCGCAGTAGATTCCGAGTTATGATGTAGGCGCAGTAGATTCCGAGTTATGATGTAGGCGCAGTAGATTCCGAGTTATGATGTAGGTGCAGTAGATTCCGAGTTATGATGTAGGCGCAGTAGATTCCGAGTTATGATGTAGGCGCAGTAGATTCCGAGTTAGATTCCGAGTTATGATGTAGGCGCAGTAGATTCCGAGTTATGATGTAGGCGCAGTAGATTCCGAGTTCGATTCCGAGTTATGATGTAGGCGCAGTAGATTCCAAGTTATGATGTAGGCACAGTAGATTCCGAGTTATGATGTAGGCGCAGTAGATTCCGAGTTAGATTCCAAGTTATGATGTAGGCGCAGTAGATTCCGAGTTATGATGTAGGCGCAGTAGATTCAGAGTTAGATTGCGAGTTAGGATGTAGGCGCAGTAGATTCTGAGTTAGATTCCGAGTTATGATGTAGGCGCAGTAGATTCCGAGTTAGATTCCGAGTTATGATGTAGGCGCAGTAGATTCCGAGTTATGATGTAGGCGCAGTAGATTGCGAGTTATGATGTAGGCGCAGTAGATTCCGAGTTATGATGTAGGCGCAGTAGATTCCGAGTTAGATTCCGAGTTATGATGTAGGCGCAGTAGATTCCGAGTTATGATGTAGGCGCAGTAGATTCCGAGTTAGATTCCGAGTTATGATGTAGGCGCAGTAGATTCCGAGTTCGATTCCGAGTTATGATGTAGGCGCAGTAGATTCCGAGTTAGATTCCGAGTTATGATGTAGGCGCAGTAGATTCCGAGTTCGATTCCGAGTTATGATGTAGGCGCAGTAGATTCCTAGTTAGATTCCGAGTTATGATGTAGGCGCAGTAGATTCCGAGTTATGATGTAGGCGCAGTAGATTCCGAGTTATGATGTAGGCGCAGTAGATTCCGAGTTAGATTCCGAGTTATGATGTAGGCACAGTAGATTCCGAGTTATGATGTAGGCGCAGTAGATTCCGAGTTATGATGTAGGCGCAGTAGATTCCGAGTTAGATTCCGAGTTATGATGTAGGCGCAGTAGATTCCGAGTTATGTTGTAGGCACAGTAGATTCCGAGTTATGATGTAGGCGCAGTAGATTCCGAGTTAGATTCCGAGTTATGTTGTAGACGCAGTAGATTCCGAGTTAGATTCCGAGTTATGATGTAGGCGCAGTAGATTCCGAGTTAGATTCCGAGTTATGATGTAGGCGCAGTAGATTCCGAGTTATGATGTAGGCGCAGTAGATTCCGAGTTAGATTCCGAGTTATGATGTAGGCGCAGTAGATTCCGAGTTATGATGTAGGCGCAGTAGATTCAGAGTTATGATGTAGGCGCAGTAGATTCCGAGTTATGATGTAGGTGCAGTAGATTCCGAGTTATGATGTAGGCGCAGTAGATTCCGAGTTATGATGTAGGCGCAGTAGATTCCTAGTTAGATTCCGAGTTATGATGTAGGCGCAGTAGATTCCGAGTTATGATGTAGGCGCAGTAGATTCCGAGTTCGATTCCGAGTTATGATGTAGGCGCAGTAGATTCCAAGTTATGATGTAGGCACAGTAGATTCCGAGTTATGATGTAGGCGCAGTAGATTCCGAGTTAGATTCCAAGTTATGATGTAGGCGCAGTAGATTCCGAGTTATGATGTAGGCGCAGTAGATTCCGAGTTAGATTGCGAGTTATGATGTAGGCGCAGTAGATTCCGAGTTAGATTCCGAGTTATGATGTAGGCGCAGTAGATTCCGAGTTAGATTCCGAGTTATGATGTAGGCGCAGTAGATTCCGAGTTATGATGTAGGCGCAGTAGATTGCGAGTTATGATGTAGGCGCAGTAGATTCCGAGTTATGATGTAGGCGCAGTAGATTCCGAGTTAGATTCCGAGTTATGATGTAGGCGCAGTAGATTCCGAGTTATGATGTAGGCGCAGTAGATTCCGAGTTAGATTCCGAGTTATGATGTAGGCGCAGTAGATTCCGAGTTCGATTCCGAGTTATGATGTAGGCGCAGTAGATTCCGAGTTAGATTCCGAGTTATGATGTAGGCGCAGTAGATTCCGAGTTCGATTCCGAGTTATGATGTAGGCGCAGTAGATTCCTAGTTAGATTCCGAGTTATGATGTAGGCGCAGTAGATTCCGAGTTATGATGTAGGCGCAGTAGATTCCGAGTTATGATGTAGGCGCAGTAGATTCCGAGTTAGATTCCGAGTTATGATGTAGGCGCAGTAGATTCCGAGTTATGATGTAGGCGCAGTAGATTCCGAGTTATGATGTAGGCGCAGCAGATTCCGAGTTAGATTCCGAGTTATGATGTAGGCGCAGTAGATTCCGAGTTATGATGTAGGCACAGTAGATTCCGAGTTATGATGTAGGCGCAGTAGATTCCGAGTTAGATTCCGAGTTATGATGTAGGCGCAGTAGATTCCGAGTTAGATTCCGAGTTATGATGTAGGCGCAGTAGATTCCGAGTTAGATTCCGAGTTATGATGTAGGCGCAGTAGATTCCGAGTTAGATTCCGAGTTATGATGTAGGCGCAGTAGATTCCGAGTTATGATGTAGGTGCAGTAGATTCCGAGTTAGATTCCGAGTTATGATGTAGGCGCAGTAGATTCCGAGTTATGATGTAGGCGCAGTAGATTCCGAGTTAGATTCCGAGTTATGATGTAGGCGCAGTAGATTCCGAGTTATGATGTAGGTGCAGTAGATTCCGAGTTATGATGTAGGCGCAGTAGATTCCGAGTTATGATGTAGGCGCAGTAGATTCCGAGTTATGATGTAGGCGCAGTAGATTCCGAGTTAGATTCCGAGTTATGATGTAGGCGCAGTAGATTCCAAGTTATGATGTAGGCGCAGTAGATTCCGAATTAGATTCCGAGTTATGATGTAGGCGCAGTAGATTCCAAGTTATGATGTAGGCGCAATAGATTCCGAGTTATGATGTAGGCGCAGTAGATTCCTAGTTAGATTCCGAGTTATGATGTAGGCGCAGTAGATTCCGAGTTATGATGTAGGCGCAGTAGATTCCGAGTTAGATTCCGAGTTATGATGTAGGCGCAGTAGATTCCGAGTTCGATTCCGAGTTATGATGTAGGCGCAGTAGATTCCGAGTTAGATTCCGAGTTATGATGTAGGCGCAGTAGATTCCGAGTTATGATGTAGGCGCAGTAGATTGCGAGTTATGATGTAGGCGCAGTAGATTCCGAGTTATGATGTAGGCGCAGTAGATTCCGAGTTAGATTCCGAGTTATGATGTAGGCGCAGTAGATTCCGAGTTATGATGTAGGCGCAGTAGATTCCGAATTAGATTCCGAGTTATGATGTAGGCGCAGTAGATTCCGAGTTAGATTCCGAGTTATGATGTAGGCGCAGTAGATTCCGAGTTAGATTCCGAGTTATGATGTAGGCGCAGTAGATTCCGAGTTATAATGTAGGTGCAGTAGATTCCGAGTTAGATTCCGAGTTATGATGTAGGCGCAGTAGATTCCGAGTTATGATGTAGGCGCTGTAGATTCCGAGTTAGATTCCGAGTTATGATGTAGGCGCAGTAGATTCCGAGTTATGATGTAGGTGCAGTAGATTCCGAGTTATGATGTAGGCGCAGTAGATTCCGAGTTATGATGTAGGCGCAGTAGATTCCGAGTTAGATTCCGAGTTATGATGTAGGCGCAGTAGATTCCAAGTTATGATGTAGGCGCAGTAGATTCCGAGTTAGATTCCGAGTTATGATGTAGGCGCAGTAGATTCCAAGTTATGATGTAGGCGCAGTAGATTCCGAGTTATGATGTAGGCGCAGTAGATTCCTAGTTAGATTCCGAGTTATGATGTAGGCGCAGTAGATTCCGAGTTATGATGTAGGCGCAGTAGATTCCGAGTTAGATTCCGAGTTATGATGTAGGCGCAGTAGATTCCGAGTTAGATTCCGAGTTATGATGTAGGCGCAGTAGATTCCGAGTTAGATTCCGAGTTATGATGTAGGCGCAGTAGATTCCGAGTTATGATGTAGGCGCAGTAGATTGCGAGTTATGATGTAGGCGCAGTAGATTCCGAGTTATGATGTAGGCGCAGTAGATTCCGAGTTAGATTCCGAGTTATGATGTAGGCGCAGTAGATTCCGAGTTATGATGTAGGCGCAGTAGATTCCGAGTTCGATTCCGAGTTATGATGTAGGCGCAGTAGATTCCGAGTTAGATTCCGAGTTATGATGTAGGCGCAGTAGATTCCGAGTTCGATTCCGAGTTATGATGTAGGCGCAGTAGATTCCTAGTTAGATTCCGAGTTATGATGTAGGCGCAGTAGATTCCGAGTTATGATGTAGGCGCAGTAGATTCCGAGTTATGATGTAGGCGCAGTAGATTCCGAGTTAGATTCCGAGTTATGATGTAGGCGCAGTAGATTCCGAGTTATGATGTAGGCGCAGTAGATTCCGAGTTATGATGTAGGCGCAGTAGATTCCGAGTTATGATGTAGGCGCTGTAGATTCCGAGTTAGATTCCGAGTTATGATGTAGGCGCAGTAGATTCCGAGTTAGATTCCGAGTTATGATGTAGGCGCAGTAGATTCCGAGTTATGATGTAGGCGCAGTAGATTCCGAGTTATGATGTAGGTGCAGTAGATTCCGAGTTATGATGTAGGCGCAGTAGATTCCGAGTTATGATGTAGGCGCAGTAGATTCCGAGTTATGATGTAGGCGCAGTAGATTCCGAGTTAAATTCCGAGTTATGATGTAGGCGCAGTAGATTCCGAGTTATGATGTAGGCGCAGTAGATTCCGAGTTAGATTCCGAGTTATGATGTAGGCGCAGTAGATTCCAAGTTATGATGTAGGCGCAGTAGATTCCGAGTTATGATGTAGGCGCAGTAGATTCCTAGTTAGATTCCGAGTTATGATGTAGGCGCAGTAGATTCCGAGTTATGATGTAGGCGCAGTAGATTCCGAGTTAGATTCCGAGTTATGATGTAGGCGCAGTAGATTCCGAGTTAGATTCCGAGTTATGATGTAGGCGCAGTAGATTCCGAGTTAGATTCCGAGTTATGATGTAGGCGCAGTAGATTCCGAGTTCGATTCCGAGTTATGATGTAGGCGCAGTAGATTCCGAGTTATGATGTAGGCGCAGTAGATTGCGAGTTATGATGTAGGCGCAGTAGATTCCGAGTTATGATGTAGGCGCAGTAGATTCCGAGTTAGATTCCGAGTTATGATGTAGGCGCAGTAGATTCCGAGTTATGATGTAGGCGCAGTAGATTCCGAGTTAGATTCCGAGTTATGATGTAGGCTCAGTAGATTCCGAGTTCGATTCCGAGTTATGATGTAGGCGCAGTAGATTCCGAGTTAGATTCCGAGTTATGATGTAGGCGCAGTAGATTCCGAGTTCGATTCCGAGTTATGATGTAGGCGCAGTAGATTCCTAGTTAGATTCCGAGTTATGATGTAGGCGCAGTAGATTCCGAGTTATGATGTAGGCGCAGTAGATTCCGAGTTATGATGTAGGCGCAGTAGATTCCGAGTTAGATTCCGAGTTATGATGTAGGCGCAGTAGATTCCGAGTTATGATGTAGGCGCAGTAGATTCCGAGTTATGATGTAGGCGCAGTAGATTCCGAGTTAGATTCCGAGTTATGATGTAGGCGCAGTAGATTCCGAGTTATGATGTAGGCACAGTAGATTCCGAGTTATGATGTAGGCGCAGTAGATTCCGAGTTAGATTCCGAGTTATGATGTAGGCGCAGTAGATTCCGAGTTAGATTCCGAGTTATGATGTAGGCGCAGTTGATTCCGAGTTAGATTCCGAGTTATGATGTAGGCGCAGTAGATTCCGAGTTAGATTCCGAGTTATGATGTAGGCGCAGTAGATTCCGAGTTATGATGTAGGTGCAGTAGATTCCGAGTTATGATGTAGGCGCAGTAGATTCCGAGTTATGATGTAGGCGCAGTAGATTCCGAGTTATGATGTAGGCGCAGTAGATTCCGAGTTAGATTCCGAGTTATGATGTAGGCGCAGTAGATTCCAAGTTATGATGTAGGCGCAGTAGATTCCGAGTTAGATTCCGAGTTATGATGTAGGCGCAGTAGATTCCAAGTTATGATGTAGGCGCAATAGATTCCGAGTTATGATGTAGGCGCAGTAGATTCCGAGTTATGATGTAGGCGCAGTAGATTCCGAGTTAGATTCCGAGTTATGATGTAGGCGCAGTAGATTCCGAGTGAGATTCCGAGTTATGATGTAGGCGCAGTTGATTCCGAGTTAGATTCCGAGTTATGATGTAGGCGCAGTAGATTCCGAGTTAGATTCCGAGTTATGATGTAGGCTCAGTAGATTCCGAGTTCGATTCCGAGTTATGATGTAGGCGCAGTAGATTCCGAGTTAGATTCCGAGTTATGATGTAGGCGCAGTAGATTCCGAGTTAGATTCCGAGTTATGATGTAGGCGCAGTTGATTCCGAGTTAGATTCCGAGTTATGATGTAGGCGCAGTAGATTCCGAGTTAGATTCCGAGTTATGATGTAGGCGCAGTAGATTCCGAGTTATGATGTAGGTGCAGTAGATTCCGAGTTATGATGTAGGCGCAGTAGATTCCGAGTTATGATGTAGGCGCAGTAGATTCCGAGTTATGATGTAGGCGCAGTAGATTCCGAGTTAGATTCCGAGTTATGATGTAGGCGCAGTAGATTCCAAGTTATGATGTAGGCGCAGTAGATTCCGAGTTAGATTCCGAGTTATGATGTAGGCGCAGTAGATTCCAAGTTATGATGTAGGCGCAATAGATTCCGAGTTATGATGTAGGCGCAGTAGATTCCGAGTTATGATGTAGGCGCAGTAGATTCCGAGTTAGATTCCGAGTTATGATGTAGGCGCAGTAGATTCCGAGTTAGATTCCGAGTTATGATGTAGGCGCAGTTGATTCCGAGTTAGATTCCGAGTTATGATGTAGGCGCAGTAGATTCCGAGTTAGATTCCGAGTTATGATGTAGGCGCAGTAGATTCCGAGTTATGATGTAGGTGCAGTAGATTCCGAGTTAGATTCCGAGTTATGATGTAGGCGCAGTAGATTCCGAGTTATGATGTAGGCGCAGTAGATTCCGAGTTATGATGTAGGTGCAGTAGATTCCGAGTTATGATGTAGGCGCAGTAGATTCCGAGTTATGATGTAGGCGCAGTAGATTCCGAGTTATGATGTAGGCGCAGTAGATTCCGAGTTAGATTCCGAGTTATGATGTAGGCGCAGTAGATTCCAAGTTATGATGTAGGCGCAGTAGATTCCGAGTTAGATTCCGAGTTATGATGTAGGCGCAGTAGATTCCAAGTTATGATGTAGGCGCAATAGATTCCGAGTTATGATGTAGGCGCAGTAGATTCCTAGTTAGATTCCGAGTTATGATGTAGGCGCAGTAGATTCCGAGTTATGATGTAGGCGCAGTAGATTCCGAGTTAGATTCCGAGTTATGATGTAGGCGCAGTAGATTCCGAGTTAGATTCCGAGTTATGATGTAGGCGCAGTAGATTCCGAGTTAGATTCCGAGTTATGATGTAGGCGCAGTAGATTCCGAGTTATGATGTAGGCGCAGTAGATTGCGAGTTATGATGTAGGCGCAGTAGATTCCGAGTTATGATGTAGGCGCAGTAGATTCCGAGTTAGATTCCGAGTTATGATGTAGGCGCAGTAGATTCCGAGTTATGATGTAGGCGCAGTAGATTCCGAATTAGATTCCGAGTTATGATGTAGGCGCAGTAGATTCCGAGTTAGATTCCGAGTTATGATGTAGGCGCAGTAGATTCCGAGTTAGATTCCGAGTTATGATGTAGGCGCAGTAGATTCCGAGTTATAATGTAGGTGCAGTAGATTCCGAGTTAGATTCCGAGTTATGATGTAGGCGCAGTAGATTCCGAGTTATGATGTAGGCGCAGTAGATTCCGAGTTAGATTCCGAGTTATGATGTAGGCGCAGTAGATTCCGAGTTATGATGTAGGTGCAGTAGATTCCGAGTTATGATGTAGGCGCAGTAGATTCCGAGTTATGATGTAGGCGCAGTAGATTCCGAGTTAGATTCCGAGTTATGATGTAGGCGCAGTAGATTCCAAGTTATGATGTAGGCGCAGTAGATTCCGAGTTAGATTCCGAGTTATGATGTAGGCGCAGTAGATTCCAAGTTATGATGTAGGCGCAGTAGATTCCGAGTTATGATGTAGGCGCAGTAGATTCCTAGTTAGATTCCGAGTTATGATGTAGGCGCAGTAGATTCCGAGTTATGATGTAGGCGCAGTAGATTCCGAGTTAGATTCCGAGTTATGATGTAGGCGCAGTAGATTCCGAGTTAGATTCCGAGTTATGATGTAGGCGCAGTAGATTCCGAGTTAGATTCCGAGTTATGATGTAGGCGCAGTAGATTGCGAGTTATGATGTAGGCGCAGTAGATTGCGAGTTATGATGTAGGCGCAGTAGATTCCGAGTTATGATGTAGGCGCAGTAGATTCCGAGTTAGATTCCGAGTTATGATGTAGGCGCAGTAGATTCCGAGTTATGATGTAGGCGCAGTAGATTCCGAGTTAGATTCCGAGTTATGATGTAGGCGCAGTAGATTCCGAGTTCGATTCCGAGTTATGATGTAGGCGCAGTAGATTCCGAGTTAGATTCCGAGTTATGATGTAGGCGCAGTAGATTCCGAGTTCGATTCCGAGTTATGATGTAGGCGCAGTAGATTCCTAGTTAGATTCCGAGTTATGATGTAGGCGCAGTAGATTCCGAGTTATGATGTAGGCGCAGTAGATTCCGAGTTATGATGTAGGCGCAGTAGATTCCGAGTTAGATTCCGAGTTATGATGTAGGCGCAGTAGATTCCGAGTTATGATGTAGGCGCAGTAGATTCCGAGTTATGATGTAGGCGCTGTAGATTCCGAGTTAGATTCCGAGTTATGATGTAGGCGCAGTAGATTCCGAGTTAGATTCCGAGTTATGATGTAGGCGCAGTAGATTCCGAGTTAAGATGTAGGCACAGTAGATTCCGAGTTATGATGTAGGCGCAGTAGATTCCGAGTTAGATTCCGAGTTATGATGTAGGCGCAGTAGATTCCGAGTTATGATGTAGGCGCAGTAGATTCCGAGTTATGATGTAGGTGCAGTAGATTCCGAGTTATGATGTAGGCGCAGTAGATTCCGAGTTATGATGTAGGCGCAGTAGATTCCGAGTTATGATGTAGGCGCATTAGATTCCGAGTTAGATTCCGAGTTATGATGTAGGCGCAGTAGATTCCGAGTTATGATGTAGGCGCAGTAGATTCCGAGTTAGATTCCGAGTTATGATGTAGGCGCAGTAGATTCCAAGTTATGATGTAGGCGCAGTAGATTCCGAGTTATGATGTAGGCGCAGTAGATTCCTAGTTAGATTCCGAGTTATGATGTAGGCGCAGTAGATTCCGAGTTATGATGTAGGCGCAGTAGATTCCGAGTTAGATTCCGAGTTATGATGTAGGCGCAGTAGATTCCGAGTTAGATTCCGAGTTATGATGTAGGCGCAGTAGATTCCGAGTTAGATTCCGAGTTATGATGTAGGCGCAGTAGATTCCGAGTTCGATTCCGAGTTATGATGTAGGCGCAGTAGATTCCGAGTTATGATGTAGGCGCAGTAGATTGCGAGTTATGATGTAGGCGCAGTAGATTCCGAGTTATGATGTAGGCGCAGTAGATTCCGAGTTAGATTCCGAGTTATGATGTAGGCGCAGTAGATTCCGAGTTATGATGTAGGCGCAATAGATTCCGAGTTAGATTCCGAGTTATGATGTAGGCTCAGTAGATTCCGAGTTCGATTCCGAGTTATGATGTAGGCGCAGTAGATTCCGAGTTAGATTCCGAGTTATGATGTAGGCGCAGTAGATTCCGAGTTCGATTCCGAGTTATGATGTAGGCGCAGTAGATTCCTAGTTAGATTCCGAGTTATGATGTAGGCGCAGTAGATTCCGATTTATGATGTAGGCGCAGTAGATTCCGAGTTATGATGTAGGCGCAGTAGATTCCGAGTTAGATTCCGAGTTATGATGTAGGCGCAGTAGATTCCGAGTTATGATGTAGGCGCAGTAGATTCCGAGTTAGATTCCGAGTTATGATGTAGGCGCAGTAGATTCCGAGTTAAGATGTAGGCACAGTAGATTCCGAGTTATGATGTAGGCGCAGTAGATTCCGAGTTAGATTCCGAGTTATGATGTAGGCGCAGTAGATTCCGAGTTATGATGTAGGCGCAGTAGATTCCGAGTTATGATGTAGGTGCAGTAGATTCCGAGTTATGATGTAGGCGCAGTAGATTCCGAGTTATGATGTAGGCGCAGTAGATTCCGAGTTATGATGTAGGCGCAGTAGATTCCAAGTTAGATTCCGAGTTATGATGTAGGCGCAGTAGATTCCGAGTTATGATGTAGGCGCAGTAGATTCCGAGTTAGATTCCGAGTTATGATGTAGGCGCAGTAGATTCCAAGTTATGATGTAGGCGCAGTAGATTCCGAGTTATGATGTAGGCGCAGTAGATTCCTAGTTAGATTCCGAGTTATGATGTAGGCGCAGTAGATTCCGAGTTATGATGTAGGCGCAGTAGATTCCGAGTTAGATTCCGAGTTATGATGTAGGCGCAGTAGATTCCGAGTTAGATTCCGAGTTATGATGTAGGCGCAGTAGATTCCGAGTTAGATTCCGAGTTATGATGTAGGCGCAGTAGATTCCGAGTTCGATTCCGAGTTATGATGTAGGCGCAGTAGATTCCGAGTTATGATGTAGGCGCAGTAGATTGCGAGTTATGATGTAGGCGCAGTAGATTCCGAGTTATGATGTAGGCGCAGTAGATTCCGAGTTAGATTCCGAGTTATGATGTAGGCGCAGTAGATTCCGAGTTATGATGTAGGCGCAGTAGATTCCGAGTTAGATTCCGAGTTATGATGTAGGCTCAGTAGATTCCGAGTTCGATTCCGAGTTATGATGTAGGCGCAGTAGATTCCGAGTTAGATTCCGAGTTATGATGTAGGCGCAGTAGATTCCGAGTTCGATTCCGAGTTATGATGTAGGCGCAGTAGATTCCTAGTTAGATTCCGAGTTATGATGTAGGCGCAGTAGATTCCGAGTTATGATGTAGGCGCAGTAGATTCCGAGTTATGATGTAGGCGCAGTAGATTCCGAGTTAGATTCCGAGTTATGATGTAGGCGCAGTAGATTCCGAGTTATGATGTAGGCGCAGTAGATTCCGAGTTAGATTCCGAGTTATGATGTAGGCGCAGTAGATTCCGAGTTATGATGTAGGCACAGTAGATTCCGAGTTATGATGTAGGCGCAGTAGATTCCGAGTTAGATTCCGAGTTATGATGTAGGCGCAGTAGATTCCGAGTTAGATTCCGAGTTATGATGTAGGCGCAGTTGATTCCGAGTTAGATTCCGAGTTATGATGTAGGCGCAGTAGATTCCGAGTTAGATTCCGAGTTATGATGTAGGCGCAGTAGATTCCGAGTTATGATGTAGGTGCAGTAGATTCCGAGTTATGATGTAGGCGCAGTAGATTCCGAGTTATGATGTAGGCGCAGTAGATTCCGAGTTATGATGTAGGCGCAGTAGATTCCGAGTTAGATTCCGAGTTATGATGTAGGCGCAGTAGATTCCAAGTTATGATGTAGGCGCAGTAGATTCCGAGTTAGATTCCGAGTTATGATGTAGGCGCAGTAGATTCCAAGTTATGATGTAGGCGCAATAGATTCCGAGTTATGATGTAGGCGCAGTAGATTCCGAGTTATGATGTAGGCGCAGTAGATTCCGAGTTAGATTCCGAGTTATGATGTAGGCGCAGTAGATTCCGAGTTAGATTCCGAGTTATGATGTAGGCGCAGTTGATTCCGAGTTAGATTCCGAGTTATGATGTAGGCGCAGTAGATTCCGAGTTAGATTCCGAGTTATGATGTAGGCGCAGTAGATTCCGAGTTATGATGTAGGTGCAGTAGATTCCGAGTTAGATTCCGTGTTATGATGTAGGCGCAGTAGATTCCGAGTTATGATGTAGGCGCAGTAGATTCCGAGTTAGATTCCGAGTTATGATGTAGGCGCAGTAGATTCCGAGTTATGATGTAGGTGCAGTAGATTCCGAGTTATGATGTAGGCGCAGTAGATTCCGAGTTATGATGTAGGCGCAGTAGATTCCGAGTTATGATGTAGGCGCAGTAGATTCCGAGTTAGATTCCGAGTTATGATGTAGGCGCAGTAGATTCCAAGTTATGATGTAGGCGCAGTAGATTCCGAGTTAGATTCCGAGTTATGATGTAGGCGCAGTAGATTCCAAGTTATGATGTAGGCGCAATAGATTCCGAGTTATGATGTAGGCGCAGTAGATTCCTAGTTAGATTCCGAGTTATGATGTAGGCGCAGTAGATTCCGAGTTATGATGTAGGCGCAGTAGATTCCGAGTTAGATTCCGAGTTATGATGTAGGCGCAGTAGATTCCGAGTTAGATTCCGAGTTATGATGTAGGCGCAGTAGATTCCGAGTTAGATTCCGAGTTATGATGTAGGCGCAGTAGATTCCGAGTTAGATTCCGAGTTATGATGTAGGCGCAGTAGATTCCGAGTTATGATGTAGGCGCAGTAGATTGCGAGTTATGATGTAGGCGCAGTAGATTCCGAGTTATGATGTAGGCGCAGTAGATTCCGAGTTAGATTCCGAGTTATGATGTAGGCGCAGTAGATTCCGAGTTATGATGTAGGCGCAGTAGATTCCGAGTTAGATTCCGAGTTATGATGTAGGCGCAGTAGATTCCGAGTTCGATTCCGAGTTATGATGTAGGCGCAGTAGATTCCGAGTTAGATTCCGAGTTATGATGTAGGCGCAGTAGATTCCGAGTTCGATTCCGAGTTATGATGTAGGCGCAGTAGATTCCTAGTTAGATTCCGAGTTATGATGTAGGCGCAGTAGATTCCGAGTTATGATGTAGGCGCAGTAGATTCCGAGTTATGATGTAGGCGCAGTAGATTCCGAGTTAGATTCCGAGTTATGATGTAGGCGCAGTAGATTCCGAGTTATGATGTAGGCGCAGTAGATTCCGAGTTATGATGTAGGCGCTGTAGATTCCGAGTTAGATTCCGAGTTATGATGTAGGCGCAGTAGATTCCGAGTTAGATTCCGAGTTATGATGTAGGCGCAGTAGATTCCGAGTTAAGATGTAGGCACAGTAGATTCCGAGTTATGATGTAGGCGCAGTAGATTCCGAGTTAGATTCCGAGTTATGATGTAGGCGCAGTAGATTCCGAGTTATGATGTAGGCGCAGTAGATTCCGAGTTATGATGTAGGTGCAGTAGATTCCGAGTTATGATGTAGGCGCAGTAGATTCCGAGTTATGATGTAGGCGCAGTAGATTCCGAGTTATGATGTAGGCGCAGTAGATTCCGAGTTAGATTCCGAGTTATGATGTAGGCGCAGTAGATTCCGAGTTATGATGTAGGCGCAGTAGATTCCGAGTTAGATTCCGAGTTATGATGTAGGCGCAGTAGATTCCAAGTTATGATGTAGGCGCAGTAGATTCCGAGTTATGATGTAGGCGCAGTAGATTCCTAGTTAGATTCCGAGTTATGATGTAGGCGCAGTAGATTCCGAGTTATGATGTAGGCGCAGTAGATTCCGAGTTAGATTCCGAGTTATGATGTAGGCGCAGTAGATTCCGAGTTAGATTCCGAGTTATGATGTAGGCGCAGTAGATTCCGAGTTAGATTCCGAGTTATGATGTAGGCGCAGTAGATTCCGAGTTCGATTCCGAGTTATGATGTAGGCGCAGTAGATTCCGAGTTATGATGTAGGCGCAGTAGATTGCGAGTTATGATGTAGGCGCAGTAGATTCCGAGTTATGATGTAGGCGCAGTAGATTCCGAGTTAGATTCCGAGTTATGATGTAGGCGCAGTAGATTCCGAGTTATGATGTAGGCGCAATAGATTCCGAGTTAGATTCCGAGTTATGATGTAGGCTCAGTAGATTCCGAGTTCGATTCCGAGTTATGATGTAGGCGCAGTAGATTCCGAGTTAGATTCCGAGTTATGATGTAGGCGCAGTAGATTCCGAGTTCGATTCCGAGTTATGATGTAGGCGCAGTAGATTCCTAGTTAGATTCCGAGTTATGATGTAGGCGCAGTAGATTCCGAGTTATGATGTAGGCGCAGTAGATTCCGAGTTATGATGTAGGCGCAGTAGATTCCGAGTTAGATTCCGAGTTATGATGTAGGCGCAGTAGATTCCGAGTTATGATGTAGGCGCAGTAGATTCCGAGTTAGATTCCGAGTTATGATGTAGGCGCAGTAGATTCCGAGTTAAGATGTAGGCACAGTAGATTCCGAGTTATGATGTAGGCGCAGTAGATTCCGAGTTAGATTCCGAGTTATGATGTAGGCGCAGTAGATTCCGAGTTATGATGTAGGCGCAGTAGATTCCGAGTTATGATGTAGGTGCAGTAGATTCCGAGTTATGATGTAGGCGCAGTAGATTCCGAGTTATGATGTAGGCGCAGTAGATTCCGAGTTATGATGTAGGCGCAGTAGATTCCGAGTTAGATTCCGAGTTATGATGTAGGCGCAGTAGATTCCGAGTTATGATGTAGGCGCAGTAGATTCCGAGTTAGATTCCGAGTTATGATGTAGGCGCAGTAGATTCCAAGTTATGATGTAGGCGCAGTAGATTCCGAGTTATGATGTAGGCGCAGTAGATTCCTAGTTAGATTCCGAGTTATGATGTAGGCGCAGTAGATTCCGAGTTATGATGTAGGCGCAGTAGATTCCGAGTTAGATTCCGAGTTATGATGTAGGCGCAGTAGATTCCGAGTTAGATTCCGAGTTATGATGTAGGCGCAGTAGATTCCGAGTTAGATTCCGAGTTATGATGTAGGCGCAGTAGATTCCGAGTTCGATTCCGAGTTATGATGTAGGCGCAGTAGATTCCGAGTTATGATGTAGGCGCAGTAGATTGCGAGTTATGATGTAGGCGCAGTAGATTCCGAGTTATGATGTAGGCGCAGTAGATTCCGAGTTAGATTCCGAGTTATGATGTAGGCGCAGTAGATTCCGAGTTATGATGTAGGCGCAGTAGATTCCGAGTTAGATTCCGAGTTATGATGTAGGCTCAGTAGATTCCGAGTTCGATTCCGAGTTATGATGTAGGCGCAGTAGATTCCGAGTTAGATTCCGAGTTATGATGTAGGCGCAGTAGATTCCGAGTTCGATTCCGAGTTATGATGTAGGCGCAGTAGATTCCTAGTTAGATTCCGAGTTATGATGTAGGCGCAGTAGATTCTGAGTTATGATGTAGGCGCAGTAGATTCCGAGTTATGATGTAGGCGCAGTAGATTCCGAGTTAGATTCCGAGTTATGATGTAGGCGCAGTAGATTCCGAGTTATGATGTAGGCGCAGTAGATTCCGAGTTATGATGTAGGCGCAGTAGATTCCGAGTTAGATTCCGAGTTATGATGTAGGCGCAGTAGATTCCGAGTTATGATGTAGGCACAGTAGATTCCGAGTTATGATGTAGGCGCAGTAGATTCCGAGTTAGATTCCGAGTTATGATGTAGGCGCAGTAGATTCCGAGTTAGATTCCGAGTTATGATGTAGGCGCAGTTGATTCCGAGTTAGATTCCGAGTTATGATGTAGGCGCAGTAGATTCCGAGTTAGATTCCGAGTTATGATGTAGGCGCAGTAGATTCCGAGTTATGATGTAGGTGCAGTAGATTCCGAGTTATGATGTAGGCGCAGTAGATTCCGAGTTATGATGTAGGCGCAGTAGATTCCGAGTTATGATGTAGGCGCAGTAGATTCCGAGTTAGATTCCGAGTTATGATGTAGGCGCAGTAGATTCCAAGTTATGATGTAGGCGCAGTAGATTCCGAGTTAGATTCCGAGTTATGATGTAGGCGCAGTAGATTCCAAGTTATGATGTAGGCGCAATAGATTCCGAGTTATGATGTAGGCGCAGTAGATTCCGAGTTATGATGTAGGCGCAGTAGATTCCGAGTTAGATTCCGAGTTATGATGTAGGCGCAGTAGATTCCGAGTTAGATTCCGAGTTATGATGTAGGCGCAGTTGATTCCGAGTTAGATTCCGAGTTATGATGTAGGCGCAGTAGATTCCGAGTTAGATTCCGAGTTATGATGTAGGCGCAGTAGATTCCGAGTTATGATGTAGGTGCAGTAGATTCCGAGTTAGATTCCGAGTTATGATGTAGGCGCAGTAGATTCCGAGTTATGATGTAGGCGCAGTAGATTCCGAGTTAGATTCCGAGTTATGATGTAGGCGCAGTAGATTCCGAGTTATGATGTAGGTGCAGTAGATTCCGAGTTATGATGTAGGCGCAGTAGATTCCGAGTTATGATGTAGGCGCAGTAGATTCCGAGTTATGATGTAGGCGCAGTAGATTCCGAGTTAGATTCCGAGTTATGATGTAGGCGCAGTAGATTCCGAGTTATGATGTAGGCGCAGTAGATTCCGAGTTAGATTCCGAGTTATGATGTAGGCGCAGTAGATTCCAAGTTATGATGTAGGCGCAATAGATTCCGAGTTATGATGTAGGCGCAGTAGATTCCTAGTTAGATTCCGAGTTATGATGTAGGCGCAGTAGATTCCGAGTTATGATGTAGGCGCAGTAGATTCCGAGTTAGATTCCGAGTTATGATGTAGGCGCAGTAGATTCCGAGTTAGATTCCGAGTTATGATGTAGGCGCAGTAGATTCCGAGTTAGATTCCGAGTTATGATGTAGGCGCAGTAGATTCCGAGTTATGATGTAGGCGCAGTAGATTGCGAGTTATGATGTAGGCGCAGTAGATTCCGAGTTATGATGTAGGCGCAGTAGATTCCGAGTTAGATTCCGAGTTATGATGTAGGCGCAGTAGATTCCGAGTTATGATGTAGGCGCAGTAGATTCCGAATTAGATTCCGAGTTATGATGTAGGCGCAGTAGATTCCGAGTTAGATTCCGAGTTATGATGTAGGCGCAGTAGATTCCGAGTTAGATTCCGAGTTATGATGTAGGCGCAGTAGATTCCGAGTTATGATGTAGGTGCAGTAGATTCCGAGTTAGATTCCGAGTTATGATGTAGGCGCAGTAGATTCCGAGTTAGATTCCGAGTTATGATGTAGGCGCAGTAGATTCCGAGTTATGATGTAGGCGCAGTAGATTCCGAGTTAGATTCCGAGTTATGATGTAGGCGCAGTAGATTCCGAGTTATGATGTAGGTGCAGTAGATTCCGAGTTATGATGTAGGCGCAGTAGATTCCGAGTTAGATTCCGAGTTATGATGTAGGCGCAGTAGATTCCAAGTTATGATGTAGGCGCAGTAGATTCCGAGTTAGATTCCGAGTTATGATGTAGGCGCAGTAGATTCCAAGTTATGATGTAGGCGCAATAGATTCCGAGTTATGATGTAGGCGCAGTAGATTCCTAGTTAGATTCCGAGTTATGATGTAGGCGCAGTAGATTCCGAGTTATGATGTAGGCGCAGTAGATTCCGAGTTAGATTCCGAGTTATGATGTAGGCGCAGTAGATTCCGAGTTAGATTCCGAGTTATGATGTAGGCGCAGTAGATTCCGAGTTAGATTCCGAGTTATGATGTAGGCGCAGTAGATTCCGAGTTATGATGTAGGCGCAGTAGATTGCGAGTTATGATGTAGGCGCAGTAGATTCCGAGTTATGATGTAGGCGCAGTAGATTCCGAGTTAGATTCCGAGTTATGATGTAGGCGCAGTAGATTCCGAGTTATGATGTAGGCGCAGTAGATTCCGAATTAGATTCCGAGTTATGATGTAGGCGCAGTAGATTCCGAGTTAGATTCCGAGTTATGATGTAGGCGCAGTAGATTCCGAGTTAGATTCCGAGTTATGATGTAGGCGCAGTAGATTCCGAGTTATGATGTAGGTGCAGTAGATTCCGAGTTAGATTCCGAGTTATGATGTAGGCGCAGTAGATTCCGAGTTAGATTCCGAGTTATGATGTAGGCGCAGTAGATTCCGAGTTATGATGTAGGCGCAGTAGATTCCGAGTTAGATTCCGAGTTATGATGTAGGCGCAGTAGATTCCGAGTTATGATGTAGGTGCAGTAGATTCCGAGTTATGATGTAGGCGCAGTAGATTCCGAGTTATGATGTAGGCGCAGTAGATTCCGAGTTAGATTCCGAGTTATGATGTAGGCGCAGTAGATTCCAAGTTATGATGTAGGCGCAGTAGATTCCGAGTTAGATTCCGAGTTATGATGTAGGCGCAGTAGATTCCAAGTTATGATGTAGGCGCAGTAGATTCCGAGTTATGATGTAGGCGCAGTAGATTCCTAGTTAGATTCCGAGTTATGATGTAGGCGCAGTAGATTCCGAGTTATGATGTAGGCGCAGTAGATTCCGAGTTAGATTCCGAGTTATGATGTAGGCGCAGTAGATTCCGAGTTAGATTCCGAGTTATGATGTAGGCGCAGTAGATTCCGAGTTAGATTCCGAGTTATGATGTAGGCGCAGTAGATTCCGAGTTATGATGTAGGCGCAGTAGATTGCGAGTTATGATGTAGGCGCAGTAGATTCCGAGTTAGATTCCGAGTTATGATGTAGGCGCAGTAGATTCCGAGTTATGATGTAGGCGCAGTAGATTCCGAGTTAGATTCCGAGTTATGATGTAGGCGCAGTAGATTCCGAGTTCGATTCCGAGTTATGATGTAGGCGCAGTAGATTCCGAGTTAGATTCCGAGTTATGATGTAGGCGCAGTAGATTCCGAGTTCGATTCCGAGTAATGATGTAGGCGCAGTAGATTCCTAGTTAGATTCCGAGTTATGATGTAGGCGCAGTAGATTCCGAGTTATGATGTAGGCGCAGTAGATTCCGAGTTATGATGTAGGCGCAGTAGATTCCGAGTTAGATTCCGAGTTATGATGTAGGCGCAGTAGATTCCGAGTTATGATGTAGGCGCAGTAGATTCCGAGTTATGATGTAGGCGCAGTAGATTCCGAGTTATGATGTAGGCGCTGTAGATTCCGAGTTAGATTCCGAGTTATGATGTAGGCGCAGTAGATTCCGAGTTAGATTCCGAGTTATGATGTAGGCGCAGTAGATTCCGAGTTATGATGTAGGCACAGTAGATTCCGAGTTATGATGTAGGCGCAGTAGATTCCGAGTTAGATTCCGAGTTATGATGTAGGCGCAGTAGATTCCGAGTTATGATGTAGGCGCAGTAGATTCCGAGTTATGATGTAGGTGCAGTAGATTCCGAGTTATGATGTAGGTGCAGTAGATTCCGAGTTATGATGTAGGCGCAGTAGATTCCGAGTTATGATGTAGGCGCAGTAGATTCCGAGTTAGATTCCGAGTTATGATGTAGGCGCAGTAGATTCCGAGTTATGATGTAGGCGCAGTAGATTCCGAGTTAGATTCCGAGTTATGATGTAGGCGCAGTAGATTCCAAGTTATGATGTAGGCGCAGTAGATTCCGAGTTATGATGTAGGCGCAGTAGATTCCTAGTTAGATTCCGAGTTATGATGTAGGCGCAGTAGATTCCGAGTTAGATTCCGAGTTATGATGTAGGCGCAGTAGATTCCGAGTTAGATTCCGAGTTATGATGTAGGCGCAGTAGATTCCGAGTTAGATTCCGAGTTATGATGTAGGCGCAGTAGATTCCGAGTTATGATGTAGGTGCAGTAGATTCCGAGTTAGATTCCGAGTTATGATGTAGGCGCAGTAGATTCCGAGTTATGATGTAGGCGCAGTAGATTCCGAGTTATGATGTAGGTGCAGTAGATTCCGAGTTATGATGTAGGCGCAGTAGATTCCGAGTTATGATGTAGGCGCAGTAGATTCCGAGTTATGATGTAGGCGCAGTAGATTCCGAGTTAGATTCCGAGTTATGATGTAGGCGCAGTAGATTCCGAGTTATGATGTAGGCGCAGTAGATTCCGAGTTAGATTCCGAGTTATGATGTAGGCGCAGTAGATTCCAAGTTATGATGTAGGCGCAGTAGATTCCGAGTTATGATGTAGGCGCAGTAGATTCCTAGTTAGATTCCGAGTTATGATGTAGGCGCAGTAGATTCCGAGTTATGATGTAGGCGCAGTAGATTCCGAGTTAGATTCCGAGTTATGATGTAGGCGCAGTAGATTCCGAGTTAGATTCCGAGTTATGATGTAGGCGCAGTAGATTCCGATTTAGATTCCGAGTTATGATGTAGGCGCAGTAGATTCCGAGTTATGATGTAGGCGCAGTAGATTGCGAGTTATGATGTAGGCACAGTAGATTCCGATATATGATGTAGGCGCAGTAGATTCCGAGTTAGATTCCGAGATATGATGTAAGCGCAGTAGATTCCGAGTTATGATGTAGGCGCAGTAGATTCCGAGTTCGATTCCGAGTTATGATGTAGGCGCAGTAGATTCCGAGTTAGATTCCGAGTTATGATGTAGGCGCAGTAGATTCCGAGTTAGATTCCGAGTTATGATGTACGCGCAGTAGATTCCGAGTTAGATTCCGAGTTATGATGTAGGCGCAGTAGATTCCGAGTTAGATTCCGAGTTATGATGTAGGCGCAGTAGATTCCGAGTTATGATGTAGGCGCAGCAGATTCCGAATTATGATGTAGGCGCAGTAGATTCCGAGTTAGATTCCGAGTTATGATGTAGGCGCAGTAGATTCCAAGTTATGATGTAGGCGCAGTAGATTCCGAGTAATGATGTAGGCGCAGTAGATTCCGAGTTAGATTCCGAGTTATGATGTAGGCGCAGTAGATTCCGAGTTATGATGTAGGCGCAGTAGATTCCGAGTTAGATTCCGAGTTTTATGATGTAGGCGCAGTAGATTCTGAGTTAGATTCCGAGTTATGATGTAGGCGCAGTAGATTCCGAGTTAGATTCCGAGTTATGATGTAGGCGCAGTAGATACCGAGTTAGATTCCGAGTTATGATGTAGGCGCAGTAGATTCCGAGTTAGATTTCGAGTTATGATGTAGGCGCAGTAGATTCCGAGTTCGATTCCGAGTTATGATGTAGGCGCAGTAGATTCCGAGTTAGATTCAGAGTTATGATGTAGGCGCAGTATATTCCGAGTTATGATGTAGGCGCAGTAGATTCCGAGTAATGATGTAGGCGCAGTAGATTCCGAGTTATGATGTAGGCGCAGTAGATTCCGAGTTAGAATCCGAGTTATGATGTAGGCGCAGTAGATTCCGAGTTAGATTCCGAGTTATGATGTAGGCGCAGTAGATTCCGAGTTATGATGTAGGCACAGTAGATTCCGAGTTATGATGTAGGCGCAGTAGATTCCGAGTTAGATTCCGAGTTATGATGTAGGCGCAGTAGATTCCGAGTTAGATTCCGAGTTATGTTGTAGACGCAGTAGATTCCGAGTTAGATTCCGAGTTATGATGTAGGCGCAGTAGATTCCGAGTTAGATTCCGAGTTATGATGTAGGCGCAGTAGATTCCGAGTTATGATGTAGGCGCAGTAGATTCCGAGTTAGATTCCGAGTTATGATGTAGGCGCAGTAGATTCCGAGTTATGATGTAGGCGCAGTAGATTCCGAGTTATGATGTAGGCGCAGTAGATTCCGAGTTATGATGTAGGTGCAGTAGATTCCGAGTTATGATGTAGGCGCAGTAGATTCCGAGTTATGATGTAGGCGCAGTAGATTCCGAGTTAGATTCCGAGTTATGATGTAGGCGCAGTAGATTCCGAGTTATGATGTAGGCGCAGTAGATTCCGAGTTCGATTCCGAGTTATGATGTAGGCGCAGTAGATTCCAAGTTATGATGTAGGCACAGTAGATTCCGAGTTATGATGTAGGCGCAGTAGATTCCGAGTTAGATTCCAAGTTATGATGTAGGCGCAGTAGATTCCGAGTTATGATGTAGGCGCAGTAGATTCCGAGTTAGATTGCGAGTTATGATGTAGGCGCAGTAGATTCCGAGTTAGATTCCGAGTTATGATGTAGGCGCAGTAGATTCCGAGTTAGATTCCGAGTTATGATGTAGGCGCAGTAGATTCCAAGTTATGATGTAGGCGCAGTAGATTCCGAGTTAGATTCCGAGTTATGATGTAGGCGCAGTAGATTCCAAGTTATGATGTAGGCGCAATAGATTCCGAGTTATGATGTAGGCGCAGTAGATTCCTAGTTAGATTCCGAGTTATGATGTAGGCGCAGTAGATTCCGAGTTATGATGTAGGCGCAGTAGATTCCGAGTTAGATTCCGAGTTATGATGTAGGCGCAGTAGATTCCGAGTTAGATTCCGAGTTATGATGTAGGCGCAGTAGATTCCGAGTTAGATTCCGAGTTATGATGTAGGCGCAGTAGATTCCGAGTTATGATGTAGGCGCAGTAGATTGCGAGTTATGATGTAGGCGCAGTAGATTCCGAGTTATGATGTAGGCGCAGTAGATTCCGAGTTAGATTCCGAGTTATGATGTAGGCGCAGTAGATTCCGAGTTATGATGTAGGCGCAGTAGATTCCGAATTAGATTCCGAGTTATGATGTAGGCGCAGTAGATTCCGAGTTAGATTCCGAGTTATGATGTAGGCGCAGTAGATTCCGAGTTAGATTCCGAGTTATGATGTAGGCGCAGTAGATTCCGAGTTATGATGTAGGTGCAGTAGATTCCGAGTTAGATTCCGAGTTATGATGTAGGCGCAGTAGATTCCGAGTTAGATTCCGAGTTATGATGTAGGCGCAGTAGATTCCGAGTTATGATGTAGGCGCAGTAGATTCCGAGTTAGATTCCGAGTTATGATGTAGGCGCAGTAGATTCCGAGTTATGATGTAGGTGCAGTAGATTCCGAGTTATGATGTAGGCGCAGTAGATTCCGAGTTAGATTCCGAGTTATGATGTAGGCGCAGTAGATTCCAAGTTATGATGTAGGCGCAGTAGATTCCGAGTTAGATTCCGAGTTATGATGTAGGCGCAGTAGATTCCAAGTTATGATGTAGGCGCAATAGATTCCGAGTTATGATGTAGGCGCAGTAGATTCCTAGTTAGATTCCGAGTAATGATGTAGGCGCAGTAGATTCCGAGTTATGATGTAGGCGCAGTAGATTCCGAGTTAGATTCCGAGTTATGATGTAGGCGCAGTAGATTCCGAGTTAGATTCCGAGTTATGATGTAGGCGCAGTAGATTCCGAGTTAGATTCCGAGTTATGATGTAGGCGCAGTAGATTCCGAGTTATGATGTAGGCGCAGTAGATTGCGAGTTATGATGTAGGCGCAGTAGATTCCGAGTTATGATGTAGGCGCAGTAGATTCCGAGTTAGATTCCGAGTTATGATGTAGGCGCAGTAGATTCCGAGTTATGATGTAGGCGCAGTAGATTCCGAATTAGATTCCGAGTTATGATGTAGGCGCAGTAGATTCCGAGTTAGATTCCGAGTTATGATGTAGGCGCAGTAGATTCCGAGTTAGATTCCGAGTTATGATGTAGGCGCAGTAGATTCCGAGTTATGATGTAGGTGCAGTAGATTCCGAGTTAGATTCCGAGTTATGATGTAGGCGCAGTAGATTCCGAGTTAGATTCCGAGTTATGATGTAGGCGCAGTAGATTCCGAGTTATGATGTAGGCGCAGTAGATTCCGAGTTAGATTCCGAGTTATGATGTAGGCGCAGTAGATTCCGAGTTATGATGTAGGTGCAGTAGATTCCGAGTTATGATGTAGGCGCAGTAGATTCCGAGTTATGATGTAGGCGCAGTAGATTCCGAGTTAGATTCCGAGTTATGATGTAGGCGCAGTAGATTCCAAGTTATGATGTAGGCGCAGTAGATTCCGAGTTAGATTCCGAGTTATGATGTAGGCGCAGTAGATTCCAAGTTATGATGTAGGCGCAGTAGATTCCGAGTTATGATGTAGGCGCAGTAGATTCCTAGTTAGATTCCGAGTTATGATGTAGGCGCAGTAGATTCCGAGTTATGATGTAGGCGCAGTAGATTCCGAGTTAGATTCCGAGTTATGATGTAGGCGCAGTAGATTCCGAGTTAGATTCCGAGTTATGATGTAGGCGCAGTAGATTCCGAGTTAGATTCCGAGTTATGATGTAGGCGCAGTAGATTCCGAGTTATGATGTAGGCGCAGTAGATTGCGAGTTATGATGTAGGCGCAGTAGATTCCGAGTTAGATTCCGAGTTATGATGTAGGCGCAGTAGATTCCGAGTTATGATGTAGGCGCAGTAGATTCCGAGTTAGATTCCGAGTTATGATGTAGGCGCAGTAGATTCCGAGTTCGATTCCGAGTTATGATGTAGGCGCAGTAGATTCCGAGTTAGATTCCGAGTTATGATGTAGGCGCAGTAGATTCCGAGTTATGATGTAGGCGCAGTAGATTCCGAGTTATGATGTAGGCGCAGTAGATTCCGAGTTATGATGTAGGCGCTGTAGATTCCGAGTTAGATTCCGAGTTATGATGTAGGCGCAGTAGATTCCGAGTTAGATTCCGAGTTATGATGTAGGCGCAGTAGATTCCGAGTTATGATGTAGGCACAGTAGATTCCGAGTTATGATGTAGGCGCAGTAGATTCCGAGTTAGATTCCGAGTTATGATGTAGGCGCAGTAGATTCCGAGTTATGATGTAGGCGCAGTAGATTCCGAGTTATGATGTAGGTGCAGTAGATTCCGAGTTATGATGTAGGTGCAGTAGATTCCGAGTTATGATGTAGGCGCAGTAGATTCCGAGTTATGATGTAGGCGCAGTAGATTCCGAGTTAGATTCCGAGTTATGATGTAGGCGCAGTAGATTCCGAGTTATGATGTAGGCGCAGTAGATTCCGAGTTAGATTCCGAGTTATGATGTAGGCGCAGTAGATTCCAAGTTATGATGTAGGCGCAGTAGATTCCGAGTTATGATGTAGGCGCAGTAGATTCCTAGTTAGATTCCGAGTTATGATGTAGGCGCAGTAGATTCCGAGTTAGATTCCGAGTTATGATGTAGGCGCAGTAGATTCCGAGTTAGATTCCGAGTTATGATGTAGGCGCAGTAGATTCCGAGTTAGATTCCGAGTTATGATGTAGGCGCAGTAGATTCCGAGTTATGATGTAGGTGCAGTAGATTCCGAGTTAGATTCCGAGTTATGATGTAGGCGCAGTAGATTCCGAGTTATGATGTAGGCGCAGTAGATTCCGAGTTATGATGTAGGTGCAGTAGATTCCGAGTTATGATGTAGGCGCAGTAGATTCCGAGTTATGATGTAGGCGCAGTAGATTCCGAGTTATGATGTAGGCGCAGTAGATTCCGAGTTAGATTCCGAGTTATGATGTAGGCGCAGTAGATTCCGAGTTATGATGTAGGCGCAGTAGATTCCGAGTTAGATTCCGAGTTATGATGTAGGCGCAGTAGATTCCAAGTTATGATGTAGGCGCAGTAGATTCCGAGTTATGATGTAGGCGCAGTAGATTCCTAGTTAGATTCCGAGTTATGATGTAGGCGCAGTAGATTCCGAGTTATGATGTAGGCGCAGTAGATTCCGAGTTAGATTCCGAGTTATGATGTAGGCGCAGTAGATTCCGAGTTAGATTCCGAGTTATGATGTAGGCGCAGTAGATTCCGATTTAGATTCCGAGTTATGATGTAGGCGCAGTAGATTCCGAGTTATGATGTAGGCGCAGTAGATTGCGAGTTATGATGTAGGCACAGTAGATTCCGATATATGATGTAGGCGCAGTAGATTCCGAGTTAGATTCCGAGATATGATGTAAGCGCAGTAGATTCCGAGTTATGATGTAGGCGCAGTAGATTCCGAGTTCGATTCCGAGTTATGATGTAGGCGCAGTAGATTCCGAGTTAGATTCCGAGTTATGATGTAGGCGCAGTAGATTCCGAGTTAGATTCCGAGTTATGATGTAGGCGCAGCAGATTCCGAATTATGATGTAGGCGCAGTAGATTCCGAGTTAGATTCCGAGTTATGATGTAGGCGCAGTAGATTCCAAGTTATGATGTAGGCGCAGTAGATTCCGAGTAATGATGTAGGCGCAGTAGATTCCGAGTTAGATTCCGAGTTATGATGTAGGCGCAGTAGATTCCGAGTTATGATGTAGGCGCAGTAGATTCCGAGTTAGATTCCGAGTTTTATGATGTAGGCGCAGTAGATTCTGAGTTAGATTCCGAGTTATGATGTAGGCGCAGTAGATTCCGAGTTAGATTCCGAGTTATGATGTAGGCGCAGTAGATACCGAGTTAGATTCCGAGTTATGATGTAGGCGCAGTAGATTCCGAGTTAGATTTCGAGTTATGATGTAGGCGCAGTAGATTCCGAGTTCGATTCCGAGTTATGATGTAGGCGCAGTAGATTCCGAGTTAGATTCAGAGTTATGATGTAGGCGCAGTATATTCCGAGTTATGATGTAGGCGCAGTAGATTCCGAGTAATGATGTAGGCGCAGTAGATTCCGAGTTATGATGTAGGCGCAGTAGATTCCGAGTTAGAATCTGAGTTATGATGTAGGCGCAGTAGATTCCGAGTTAGATTCCGAGTTATGATGTAGGCGCAGTAGATTCCGAGTTATGATGTAGGCACAGTAGATTCCGAGTTATGATGTAGGCGCAGTAGATTCCGAGTTAGATTCCGAGTTATGATGTAGGCGCAGTAGATTCCGAGTTAGATTCCGAGTTATGTTGTAGACGCAGTAGATTCCGAGTTAGATTCCGAGTTATGATGTAGGCGCAGTAGATTCCGAGTTAGATTCCGAGTTATGATGTAGGCGCAGTAGATTCCGAGTTATGATGTAGGCGCAGTAGATTCCGAGTTAGATTCCGAGTTATGATGTAGGCGCAGTAGATTCCGAGTTATGATGTAGGCGCAGTAGATTCCGAGTTATGATGTAGGCGCAGTAGATTCCGAGTTATGATGTAGGTGCAGTAGATTCCGAGTTATGATGTAGGCGCAGTAGATTCCGAGTTATGATGTAGGCGCAGTAGATTCCGAGTTAGATTCCGAGTTATGATGTAGGCGCAGTAGATTCCGAGTTATGATGTAGGCGCAGTAGATTCCGAGTTCGATTCCGAGTTATGATGTAGGCGCAGTAGATTCCAAGTTATGATGTAGGCACAGTAGATTCCGAGTTATGATGTAGGCGCAGTAGATTCCGAGTTAGATTCCAAGTTATGATGTAGGCGCAGTAGATTCCGAGTTATGATGTAGGCGCAGTAGATTCCGAGTTAGATTGCGAGTTATGATGTAGGCGCAGTAGATTCCGAGTTAGATTCCGAGTTATGATGTAGGCGCAGTAGATTCCGAGTTAGATTCCGAGTTATGATGTAGGCGCAGTAGATTCCGAGTTATGATGTAGGCGCAGTAGATTGCGAGTTATGATGTAGGCGCAGTAGATTCCGAGTTATGATGTAGGCGCAGTAGATTCCGAGTTAGATTCCGAGTTATGATGTAGGCGCAGTAGATTCCGAGTTATGATGTAGGCGCAGTAGATTCCGAGTTAGATTCCGAGTTATGATGTAGGCGCAGTAGATTCCGAGTTCGATTCCGAGTTATGATGTAGGCGCAGTAGATTCCGAGTTCGATTCCGAGTTATGATGTAGGCGCAGTAGATTCCTAGTTAGATTCCGAGTTATGATGTAGGCGCAGTAGATTCCGAGTTATGATGTAGGCGCAGTAGATTCCGAGTTATGATGTAGGCGCAGTAGATTCCGAGTTAGATTCCGAGTTATGATGTAGGCGCAGTAGATTCCGAGTTATGATGTAGGCGCTGTAGATTCTGAGTTAGATTCCGAGTTATGATGTAGGCGCAGTAGATTCCGAGTTAGATTCCGAGTTATGATGTAGGCACAGTAGATTCCGAGTTATGATGTAGGCACAGTAGATTCCGAGTTATGATGTAGGCACAGTAGATTCCGAGTTAGATTCCGAGTTATGATGTAGGCGCAGTAGATTCCGAGTTAGATTCCGAGTTATGATGTAGGCGCAGTAGATTCCGAGTTAGATTCCGAGTTATGATGTAGGCGCAGTAGATTCCGAGTTAGATTCCGAGTTATGATGTAGGCGCAGTAGATTCCGAGTTATGATGTAGGTGCAGTAGATTCCGAGTTAGATTCCGAGTTATGATGTAGGCGCAGTAGATTCCGAGTTATGATGTAGGCGCAGTAGATTCCGAGTTAGATTCCGAGTTATGATGTAGGCGCAGTAGATTCCGAGTTATGATGAAGGTGCAGTAGATTCCGAGTTATGATGTAGGCGCAGTAGATTCCGAGTTATGATGTAGGCGCAGTAGATTCCGAGTTATGATGTAGGCGCAGTAGATTCCAAGTTATGATGTAGGCGCAGTAGATTCCGAGTTAGATTCCGAGTTATGATGTAGGCGCAGTAGATTCCAAGTTATGATGTAGGCGCAGTAGATTCCGAGTTATGATGTAGGCGCAGTAGATTCCTAGTTAGATTCCGAGTTATGATGTAGGCGCAGTAGATTCCGAGTTATGATGTAGGCGCAGTAGATTCCGAGTTAGATTCCGAGTTATGATGTAGGCGCAGTAGATTCCGAGTTAGATTCCGAGTTATGATGTAGGCGCAGTAGATTCCGAGTTAGATTCCGAGTTATGATGTAGGCGCAGTAGATTCCGAGTTATGATGTAGGCGCAGTAGATTGCGAGTTATGATGTAGGCGCAGTAGATTCCGAGTTATGATGTAGGCGCAGTAGATTCCGAGTTAGATTCCGAGTTATGATGTAGGCGCAGTAGATTCCGAGTTATGATGTAGGCGCAGTAGATTCCGAGTTAGATTCCGAGTTATGATGTAGGCGCAGTAGATTCCGAGTTCGATTCCGAGTTATGATGTAGGCGCAGTAGATTCCGAGTTAGATTCCGAGTTATGATGTAGGCGCAGTAGATTCCGAGTTCGATTCCGAGTTATGATGTAGGCGCAGTAGATTCCTAGTTAGATTCCGAGTTATGATGTAGGCGCAGTAGATTCCGAGTTATGATGTAGGCGCAGTAGATTCCGAGTTATGATGTAGGCGCAGTAGATTCCGAGTTAGATTCCGAGTTATGATGTAGGCGCAGTAGATTCCGAGTTATGATGTAGGCGCAGTAGATTCCGAGTTATGATGTAGGCGCAGTAGATTCCGAGTTAGATTCCGAGTTATGATGTAGGCGCAGTAGATTCCGAGTTATGATGTAGGCGCAGTAGATTCCGAGTTATGATGTAGGCGCAGTAGATTCCGAGTTATGATGTAGGCGCTGTAGATTCCGAGTTAGATTCCGAGTTATGATGTAGGCGCAGTAGATTCCGAGTTAGATTCCGAGTTATGATGTAGGCGCAGTAGATTCCGAGTTATGATGTAGGCACAGTAGATTCCGAGTTATGATGTAGGCGCAGTAGATTCCGAGTTAGATTCCGAGTTATGATGTAGGCGCAGTAGATTCTGAGTTAGATTCCGAGTTATGATGTAATCGCAGTAGATTCCGAGTTAGATTCCGAGTTATGATGTAGGCGCAGTAGATTCCGAGTTAGATTCCGAGTTATGATGTAGGCGCAGTAGATTCCGAGTTATGATGTAGGCGCAGTAGATTCCGAGTTAGATTCCGAGTTATGATGTAGGCGCAGTAGATTCCGAGTTCGATTCCGAGTTATGATGTACGCGCAGTAGATTCCGAGTTAGATTCCGAGTTATGATGTAGGCGCAGTAGATTCCGAGTTCGATTCCGAGTTATGATGTAGGCGCAGTAGATTCCTAGTTAGATTCCGAGTTATGATGTAGGCGCAGTAGATTCCGAGTTATGATGTAGGCGCAGTAGATTCCGAGTTAGATTCCGAGTTATGATGTAGGCGCAGTAGATTCCGAGTTATGATGTAGGCGCAGTAGATTCCGAGTTATGATGTAGGCGCTGTAGATTCCGAGTTAGATTCCGAGTTATGATGTAGGCGCATTAGATTCCGAGTTAGATTCCGAGTTATGATGTAGGCGCAGTAGATTCCGAGTTATGATGTAGGCACAGTAGATTCCGAGTTATGATGTAGGCGCAGTAGATTCCGAGTTAGATTCCGAGTTATGATGTAGGCGCAGTAGATTCCGAGTTAGATTCCGAGTTATGATGTAGGCGCAGTAGATTCCGAGTTCGATTCCGAGTTATGATGTAGGCGCAGTAGATTCCGAGTTAGATTCCGAGTTATGATGTAGGCGCAGTAGATTCCGAGTTATGATGTAGGTGCAGTAGATTCCGAGTTAGATTCCGAGTTATGATGTAGGCGCAGTAGATTCCGAGTTATGATGTAGGCGCAGTAGATTCCGAGTTAGATTCCGAGTTATGATGTAGGCGCAGTAGATTCCGAGTTATGATGAAGGTGCAGTAGATTCCGAGTTATGATGTAGGCGCAGTAGATTCCGAGTTATGATGTAGGCGCAGTAGATTCCGAGTTATGATGTAGGCGCAGTAGATTCCGAGTTAGATTCCGAGTTATGATGTAGGCGCAGTAGATTCCAAGTTATGATGTAGGCGCAGTAGATTCCGAGTTAGATTCCGAGTTATGATGTAGGCGCAGTAGATTCCAAGTTATGATGTAGGCGCAGTAGATTCCGAGTTATGATGTAGGTGCAGTAGATTCCTAGTTAGATTCCGAGTTATGATGTAGGCGCAGTAGATTCCGAGTTATGATGTAGGCGCAGTAGATTCCGAGTTAGATTCCGAGTTATGATGTAGGCGCAGTAGATTCCGAGTTAGATTCCGAGTTATGATGTAGGCGCAGTAGATTCCGAGTTATGATGTAGGCGCAGTAGATTGCGAGTTATGATGTAGGCGCAGTAGATTGCGAGTTATGATGTAGGCGCAGTAGATTCCGAGTTAGATTCCGAGTTATGATGTAGGCGCAGTAGATTCCGAGTTATGATGTAGGCGCAGTAGATTCCGAGTTCGATTCCGAGTTATGATGTAGGCGCAGTAGATTCCGAGTTAGATTCCGAGTTATGATGTAGGCGCAGTAGATTCCGAGTTATGATGTAGGCGCAGTAGATTCCGAGTTAGAATCCGAGTTATGATGTAGGCGCAGTAGATTCCGAGTTATGATGTAGGCACAGTAGATTCCGAGTTATGATGTAGGCGCAGTAGATTCCGAGTTAGATTCCGAGTTATGATGTAGGCGCAGTAGATTCTGAGTTAGATTCCGAGTTATGATGTAATCGCAGTAGATTCCGAGTTAGATTCCGAGTTATGATGTAGGCGCAGTAGATTCCGAGTTAGATTCCGAGTTATGATGTAGGCGCAGTAGATTCCGAGTTATGATGTAGGCGCAGTAGATTCCGAGTTAGATTCCGAGTTATGATGTAGGCGCAGTAGATTCCGAGTTCGATTCCGAGTTATGATGTACGCGCAGTAGATTCCGAGTTAGATTCCGAGTTATGATGTAGGCGCAGTAGATTCCGAGTTCGATTCCGAGTTATGATGTAGGCGCAGTAGATTCCTAGTTAGATTCCGAGTTATGATGTAGGCGCAGTAGATTCCGAGTTATGATGTAGGCGCAGTAGATTCCGAGTTAGATTCCGAGTTATGATGTAGGCGCAGTAGATTCCGAGTTATGATGTAGGCGCAGTAGATTCCGAGTTATGATGTAGGCGCTGTAGATTCCGAGTTAGATTCCGAGTTATGATGTAGGCGCAGTAGATTCCGAGTTAGATTCCGAGTTATGATGTAGGCGCAGTAGATTCCGAGTTATGATGTAGGCACAGTAGATTCCGAGTTATGATGTAGGCGCAGTAGATTCCGAGTTAGATTCCGAGTTATGATGTAGGCGCAGTAGATTCCGAGTTAGATTCCGAGTTATGATGTAGGCGCAGTAGATTCCGAGTTCGATTCCGAGTTATGATGTAGGCGCAGTAGATTCCGAGTTAGATTCCGAGTTATGATGTAGGCGCAGTAGATTCCGAGTTATGATGTAGGTGCAGTAGATTCCGAGTTAGATTCCGAGTTATGATGTAGGCGCAGTAGATTCCGAGTTATGATGTAGGCGCAGTAGATTCCGAGTTAGATTCCGAGTTATGATGTAGGCGCAGTAGATTCCGAGTTATGATGAAGGTGCAGTAGATTCCGAGTTATGATGTAGGCGCAGTAGATTCCGAGTTATGATGTAGGCGCAGTAGATTCCGAGTTATGATGTAGGCGCAGTAGATTCCGAGTTAGATTCCGAGTTATGATGTAGGCGCAGTAGATTCCAAGTTATGATGTAGGCGCAGTAGATTCCGAGTTAGATTCCGAGTTATGATGTAGGCGCAGTAGATTCCAAGTTATGATGTAGGCGCAGTAGATTCCGAGTTATGATGTAGGTGCAGTAGATTCCTAGTTAGATTCCGAGTTATGATGTAGGCGCAGTAGATTCCGAGTTATGATGTAGGCGCAGTAGATTCCGAGTTAGATTCCGAGTTATGATGTAGGCGCAGTAGATTCCGAGTTAGATTCCGAGTTATGATGTAGGCGCAGTAGATTCCGAGTTATGATGTAGGCGCAGTAGATTGCGAGTTATGATGTAGGCGCAGTAGATTGCGAGTTATGATGTAGGCGCAGTAGATTCCGAGTTAGATTCCGAGTTATGATGTAGGCGCAGTAGATTCCGAGTTATGATGTAGGCGCAGTAGATTCCGAGTTCGATTCCGAGTTATGATGTAGGCGCAGTAGATTCCGAGTTCGATTCCGAGTTATGATGTAGGCGCAGTAGATTCCGAGTTAGATTCCGAGTTATGATGTAGGCGCAGTAGATTCCGAGTTCGATTCCGAGTTATGATGTAGGCGCAGTAGATTCCTAGTTAGATTCCGAGTTATGATGTAGGCGCAGTAGATTCCGAGTTATGATGTAGGCGCAGTAGATTCCGAGTTATGATGTAGGCGCAGTAGATTCCGAGTTAGATTCCGAGTTATGATGTAGGCGCAGTAGATTCCGAGTTAGATTCCGAGTTATGATGTAGGCGCAGTAGATTCCGAGTTAGATTCCGAGTTATGATGTAGGCGCAGTAGATTCCGAGTTCGATTCCGAGTTATGATGTAGGCGCAGTAGATTCCGAGTTATGATGTAGGCGCAGTAGATTGCGAGTTATGATGTAGGCGCAGTAGATTCCGAGTTATGATGTAGGCGCAGTAGATTCCGAGTTAGATTCCGAGTTATGATGTAGGCGCAGTAGATTCCGAGTTATGATGTAGGCGCAGTAGATTCCGAGTTAGATTCCGAGTTATGATATAGGCGCAGTAGATTCCGAGTTCGATTCCGAGTTATGATGTAGGCGCAGTAGATTCCTAGTTAGATTCCGAGTTATGATGTAGGCGCAGTAGATTCCGAGTTATGATGTAGGCGCAGTAGATTCCGAGTTATGATGTAGGCGCAGTAGATTCTGAGTTAGATTGCGAGTTATGATGTAGGCGCAGTAGATTCCGAGTTATGATGTAGGCGCAGTAGATTCCGAGTTAGATTCCATGTTATGATGTAGGCGCAGTAGATTCCGAGTTATGATGTAGGCGCATTAGATTCCGAGTTATGATGTAGGCGCAGTAGATTCCGAGTTAGATTCCGAGTTATGATGTAGGCGCAGTAGATTCCGAGTTATGATGTAGGCGCAGTAGATTCCGAGTTATGATGTAGGCGCTGTAGATTCCGAGTTAGATTCCGAGTTATGATGTAGGCGCAGTAGATTCCGAGTTAGATTCCGAGTTATGATGTAGGCGCAGTAGATTCCGAGTTATGATGTAGGCACAGTAGATTCCGAGTTATGATGTAGGCGCAGTAGATTCCGAGTTAGATTCCGAGTTATGATGTAGGCGCAGTAGATTCCGAGTTAGATTCCGAGTTATGATGTAGGCGCAGTAGATTCCGAGTTAGATTCCGAGTTATGATGTAGGCGCAGTAGATTCCGAGTTAGATTCCGAGTTATGATGTAGGCGCAGTAGATTCCGAGTTATGATGTAGGTGCAGTAGATTCCGAGTTAGATTCCGAGTTATGATGTAGGCGCAGTAGATTCCGAGTTATGATGTAGGCGCAGTAGATTCGGAGTTAGATTCCGAGTTATGATGTAGGCGCAGTAGATTCCGAGTTAGATTCCGAGTTATGATGTAGGCGCAGTAGATTCCTAGTTAGATTCCGAGTTATGATGTAGGCGCAGTAGATTCCGAGTTATGATGTAGTCGCAGTAGATTCCGAGTTATGATGTAGGCGCAGTAGATTCCGAGTTAGATTCCGAGTTATGATGTAGGCGCAGTAGATTCCGAGTTAGATTCCGAGTTATGATGTAGGCGCAGTAGATTCCGAGTTAGATTCCGAGTTATGATGTAGGCGCAGTAGATTCCGAGTTCGATTCCGAGTTATGATGTAGGCGCAGTAGATTCCGAGTTATGATGTAGGCGCAGTAGATTGCGAGTTATGATGTAGGCGCAGTAGATTCCGAGTTATGATGTAGGCGCAGTAGATTCCGAGTTAGATTCCGAGTTATGATGTAGGCGCAGTAGATTCCGAGTTATGATGTAGGCGCAGTAGATTCCGAGTTAGATTCCGAGTTATGATGTAGGCGCAGTAGATTCCGAGTTCGATTCCGAGTTATGATGTAGGCGCAGTAGATTCCGAGTTAGATTCCGAGTTATGATGTAGGCGCAGTAGATTCCGAGTTCGATTCCGAGTTATGATGTAGGCGCAGTAGATTCCTAGTTAGATTCCGAGTTATGATGTAGGCGCAGTAGATTCCGAGTTATGATGTAGGCGCAGTAGATTCCGAGTTATGATGTAGGCGCAGTAGATTCTGAGTTAGATTGCGAGTTATGATGTAGGCGCAGTAGATTCCGAGTTATGATGTAGGCGCAGTAGATTCCGAGTTAGATTCCATGTTATGATGTAGGCGCAGTAGATTCCGAGTTATGATGTAGGCGCATTAGATTCCGAGTTATGATGTAGGCGCAGTAGATTCCGAGTTAGATTCCGAGTTATGATGTAGGCGCAGTAGATTCCGAGTTATGATGTAGGCGCAGTAGATTCCGAGTTATGATGTAGGCGCAGTAGATTCCGAGTTATGATGTAGGCGCAGTAGATTCTGAGTTAGATTGCGAGTTATGATGTAGGCGCAGTAGATTCCGAGTTATGATGTAGGCGCAGTAGATTCCGAGTTAGATTCCATGTTATGATGTAGGCGCAGTAGATTCCGAGTTATGATGTAGGCGCAGTAGATTCCGAGTTATGATGTAGGCGCAGTAGATTCCGAGTTAGATTCCGAGTTATGATGTAGGCGCAGTAGATTCCGAGTTATGATGTAGGCGCAGTAGATTCCGAGTTAGATTCCGAGTTATGATGTAGGCGCAGTAGATTCCGAGTTAGATTCCGAGTTATGATGTAGGCGCAGTAGATTCCGAGTTATGATGTAGGCGCAGTAGATTGCGAGTTATGATGTAGGCGCAGGAGATTCCGAGTTATGATGTAGGCGCAGTAGATTCCGAGTTAGATTCCGAGTTATGATGTAGGCGCAGTAGATTCCGAGTTATGATGTAGGCGCAGTAGATTCCGAGTTAGATTCCGAGTTATGATGTAGGCGCAGTAGATTCCGAGTTCGATTCCGAGTTATGATGTAGGCGCAGTAGATTCCGAGTTAGATTCCGAGTTATGATGTAGGCGCAGTAGATTCCGAGTTCGATTCCGAGTTATGATGTAGGCGCAGTAGATTCCGAGTTAGATTCCGAGTTATGATGTAGGCGCAGTAGATTCCGAGTTATGATGTAGGCGCAGTAGATTCCGAGTTATGATGTAGGCGCAGTAGATTCCGAGTTAGATTCCAAGTTATGATGTAGGCGCAGTAGATTCCGAGTTATGATGTAGGCGCAGTAGATTCCGAGTTAGATTGCGAGTTATGATGTAGGCGCAGTAGATTCCGAGTTAGATTCCGAGTTATGATGTAGGCGCAGTAGATTCCGAGTTAGATTCCGAGTTATGATGTAGGCGCAGTAGATTCCGAGTTATGATGTAGGCGCAGTAGATTGCGAGTTATGATGTAGGCGCAGTAGATTCCGAGTTATGATGTAGGCGCAGTAGATTCCGAGTTAGATTCCGAGTTAAGATGTAGGCGCAGTAGATTCCGAGTTATGATGTAGGCGCAGTAGATTCCGAGTTAGATTCCGAGTTATGATGTAGGCGCAGTAGATTCCGAGTTCGATTCCGAGTTATGATGTACGCGCAGTAGATTCCGAGTTAGATTCCGAGTTATGATGTAGGCGCAGTAGATTCCGAGTTCGATTCCGAGTTATGATGTAGGCGCAGTAGATTCCTAGTTAGATTCCGAGTTATGATGTAGGCGCAGTAGATTCCGAGTTATGATGTAGGCGCAGTAGATTCCGAGTTATGATGTAGGCGCAGTAGATTCCGAGTTAGATTCCGAGTTATGATGTAGGCGCAGTAGATTCCGAGTTATGATGTAGGCGCTGTAGATTCCGAGTTAGATTCCGAGTTATGATGTAGGCGCAGTAGATTCCGAGTTAGATTCCGAGTTATGATGTAGGCGCAGTAGATTCCGAGTTATGATGTAGGCACAGTAGATTCCGAGTTATGATGTAGGCGCAGTAGATTCCGAGTTAGATTCCGAGTTATGATGTAGGCGCAGTAGATTCCGAGTTAGATTCCGAGTTATGATGTAGGCGCAGTAGATTCCGAGTTAGATTCCGAGTTATGATGTAGGCGCAGTAGATTCCGAGTTAGATTCCGAGTTATGATGTAGGCGCAGTAGATTCCGAGTTATGATGTAGGTGCAGTAGATTCCGAGTTAGATTCCGAGTTATGATGTAGGCGCAGTAGATTCCGAGTTAGATTCCGAGTTATGATGTAGTCGCAGTAGATTCCGAGTTATGATGAAGGTGCAGTAGATTCCGAGTTATGATGTAGGCGCAGTAGATTCCGAGTTATGATGTAGGCGCAGTAGATTCCGAGTTATGATGTAGGCGCAGTAGATTCCGAGTTAGATTCCGAGTTATGATGTAGGCGCAGTAGATTCCAAGTTATGATGTAGGCGCAGTAGATTCCGAGTTAGATTTCGAGTTATGATGTAGGCGCAGTAGATTCCAAGTTATGATGTAGGCGCAGTAGATTCCGAGTTATGATGTAGGCGCAGTAGATTCCTAGTTAGATTCCGAGTTATGATGTAGGCGCAGTAGATTCCGAGTTATGATGTAGGCGCAGTAGATTCCGAGTTAGATTCCGAGTTATGATGTAGGCGCAGTAGATTCCGAGTTAGATTCCGAGTTATGATGTAGGCGCAGTAGATTCCGAGTTAGATTCCGAGTTATGATGTAGGCGCAGTAGATTCCGAGTTATGATGTAGGCGCAGTAGATTGCGAGTTATGATGTAGGCGCAGTAGATTCCGAGTTATGATGTAGGCGCAGTAGATTCCGAGTTAGATTCCGAGTTATGATGTAGGCGCAGTAGATTCCGAGTTATGATGTAGGCGCAGTAGATTCCGAGTTAGATTCCGAGTTATGATGTAGGCGCAGTAGATTCCGAGTTCGATTCCGAGTTATGATGTAGGCGCAGTAGATTCCGAGTTAGATTCCGAGTTATGATGTAGGCGCAGTAGATTCCGAGTTCGATTCCGAGTTATGATGTAGGCGCAGTAGATTCCTAGTTAGATTCCGAGTTATGATGTAGGCGCAGTAGATTCCGAGTTATGATGTAGGCGCAGTAGATTCCGAGTTAGATTCCGAGTTATGATGTAGGCGCAGTAGATTCCGAGTTAGATTCCGAGTTATGATGTAGGCGCAGTAGATTCCGAGTTAGATTCCGAGTTATGATGTAGGCGCAGTAGATTCCGAGTCCGATTCCGAGTTATGATGTAGGCGCAGTAGATTCCGAGTTATGATGTAGGCGCAGTAGATTGCGAGTTATGATGTAGGCGCAGTAGATTCCGAGTTATGATGTAGGCGCAGTAGATTCCGAGTTAGATTCCGAGTTATGATGTAGGCGCAGTAGATTCCGAGTTATGATGTAGGCGCAGTAGATTCCGAGTTAGATTCCGAGTTATGATGTAGGCGCAGTAGATTCCGAGTTCGATTCCGAGTTATGATGTAGGCGCAGTAGATTCCGAGTTAGATTCCGAGTTATGATGTAGGCGCAGTAGATTCCGAGTTCGATTCCGAGTTATGATGTAGGCGCAGTAGATTCCTAGTTAGATTCCGAGTTATGATGTAGGCGCAGTAGATTCCGAGTTATGATGAAGGCGCAGTAGATTCCGAGTTATGATGTAGGCGCAGTAGATTCCGAGTTAGATTCCGAGTTATGATGTAGGCGCAGTAGATTCCGAGTTATGATGTAGGCGCAGTAGATTCCGAGTTATGATGTAGGCGCAGTAGATTCCGAGTTATGATGTAGGCGCAGTAGATTCTGAGTTAGATTGCGAGTTATGATGTAGGCGCAGTAGATTCCGAGTTATGATGTAGGCGCAGTAGATTCCGAGTTAGATTCCATGTTATGATGTAGGCGCAGTAGATTCCGAGTTATGATGTAGGCGCATTAGATTCCGAGTTATGATGTAGGCGCAGTAGATTCCGAGTTAGATTCCGAGTTATGATGTAGGCGCAGTAGATTCCGAGTTATGATGTAGGCGCAGTAGATTCCGAGTTATGATGTAGGCGCAGTAGATTCCGAGTTAGATTCCGAGTTATGATGTAGGCGCAGTAGATTCCGAGTTAGATTCCGAGTTATGATGTAGGCGCAGTAGATTCCGAGTTATGATGTAGGCGCAGTAGATTGCGAGTTATGATGTAGGCGCAGGAGATTCCGAGTTATGATGTAGGCGCAGTAGATTCCGAGTTAGATTCCTAGTTATGATTTAGGCGCAGTAGATTCCGAGTTATGATGTAGGCGCAGTAGATTCCGAGTTAGATTCCGAGTTATGATGTAGGCGCAGTAGATTCCGAGTTCGATTCCGAGTTATGATGTAGGCGCAGTAGATTCCGAGTTAGATTCCGAGTTATGATGTAGGCGCAGTAGATTCCGAGTTCGTTTCCGAGTTATGATGTAGGCGCAGTAGATTCCGAGTTAGATTCCGAGTTATGATGTAGGCGCAGTAGATTCCGAGTTATGATGTAGGCGCAGTAGATTCCGAGTTATGATGTAGGCGCAGTAGATTCCGAGTTAGATTCCGAGTTATGATGTAGGCGCAGTAGATTCCGAGTTATGATGTAGGCGCAGTAGATTCCGAGTTAGATTCCGAGTTATGATGTAGGCGCAGTAGATTCCGAGTTAGATTCCGAGTTATGATGTAGGCGCAGTAGATTCCGAGTTAGATTCCGAGTTATGATGTAGGCGCAGTAGATTCGGAGTTGTGATGTAGGCGCAGTAGATTTCGTGTTATGATGTAGGCGCAGTAGATTCCGAGTTAGATTCCGAGTTATGATGTAGGCGCAGTAGATTCCGAGTTAGATTCCGAGTTATGATGTAGGCGCAGTAGATTCCGAGTTCGATTCCGAGTTATGATGTAGGCGCAGTAGATTCCTAGTTAGATTCCGAGTTATGATGTAGGCGCAGTAGATTCCGAGTTATGATGAAGGCGCAGTAGATTCCGAGTTATGATGTAGGCGCAGTAGATTCCGAGTTAGATTCCGAGTTATGATGTAGGCGCAGTAGATTCCGAGTTATGATGTAGGCGCAGTAGATTCCGAGTTATGATGTAGGCGCAGTAGATTCCGAGTTATGATGTAGGCGCAGTAGATTCTGAGTTAGATTGCGAGTTATGATGTAGGCGCAGTAGATTCCGAGTTATGATGTAGGCGCAGTAGATTCCGAGTTAGATTCCATGTTATGATGTAGGCGCAGTAGATTCCGAGTTATGATGTAGGCGCATTAGATTCCGAGTTATGATGTAGGCGCAGTAGATTCCGAGTTAGATTCCGAGTTATGATGTAGGCGCAGTAGATTCCGAGTTATGATGTAGGCGCAGTAGATTCCGAGTTATGATGTAGGCGCAGTAGATTCCGAGTTAGATTCCGAGTTATGATGTAGGCGCAGTAGATTCCGAGTTAGATTCCGAGTTATGATGTAGGCGCAGTAGATTCCGAGTTATGATGTAGGCGCAGTAGATTGCGAGTTATGATGTAGGCGCAGGAGATTCCGAGTTATGATGTAGGCGCAGTAGATTCCGAGTTAGATTCCTAGTTATGATTTAGGCGCAGTAGATTCCGAGTTATGATGTAGGCGCAGTAGATTCCGAGTTAGATTCCGAGTTATGATGTAGGCGCAGTAGATTCCGAGTTCGATTCCGAGTTATGATGTAGGCGCAGTAGATTCCGAGTTAGATTCCGAGTTATGATGTAGGCGCAGTAGATTCCGAGTTCGTTTCCGAGTTATGATGTAGGCGCAGTAGATTCCGAGTTAGATTCCGAGTTATGATGTAGGCGCAGTAGATTCCGAGTTATGATGTAGGCGCAGTAGATTCCGAGTTATGATGTAGGCGCAGTAGATTCCGAGTTAGATTCCGAGTTATGATGTAGGCGCAGTAGATTCCGAGTTATGATGTAGGCGCAGTAGATTCCGAGTTAGATTCCGAGTTATGATGTAGGCGCAGTAGATTCCGAGTTAGATTCCGAGTTATGATGTAGGCGCAGTAGATTCCGAGTTAGATTCCGAGTTATGATGTAGGCGCAGTAGATTCGGAGTTGTGATGTAGGCGCAGTAGATTTCGTGTTATGATGTAGGCGCAGTAGATTCCGAGTTAGATTCCGAGTTATGATGTAGGCGCAGTAGATTCCGAGTTATGATGTAGGCACAGTAGATTCCGAGTTATGATGTAGGCGCAGTAGATTCCGAGTTAGATTCCGAGTTATGATGTAGGCGCAGTAGATTCCGAGTTAGATTCCGAGTTATGATGTAGGCGCAGTAGATTCCGAGTTAGATTCCGAGTTATGATGTAGGCGCAGTAGATTCCGAGTTAGATTCCGAGTTATGATGTAGGCGCAGTAGATTCCGAGTTATGATGTAGGTGCAGTAGATTCCGAGTTAGATTCCGAGTTATGATGTAGGCGCAGTAGATTCCGAGTTAGATTCCGAGTTATGATGTAGGCGCAGTAGATTCCGAGTTATGATGAAGGTGCAGTAGATTCCGAGTTATGATGTAGGCGCAGTAGATTCCGAGTTATGATGTAGGCGCAGTAGATTCCGTGTTATGATGTAGGCGCAGTAGATTCCGAGTTAGATTCCGAGTTATGATGTAGGCGCAGTAGATTCCAAGTTATGATGTAGGCGCAGTAGATTCCGAGTTAGATTTCGAGTTATGATGTAGGCGCAGTAGATTCCAAGTTATGATGTAGGCGCAGTAGATTCCGAGTTATGATGTAGGCGCAGTAGATTCCTAGTTAGATTCCGAGTTATGATGTAGGCGCAGTAGATTCCGAGTTATGATGTAGGCGCAGTAGATTCCGAGTTAGATTCCGAGTTATGATGTAGGCGCAGTAGATTCCGAGTTAGATTCCGAGTTATGATGTAGGCGCAGTAGATTCCGAGTTAGATTCCGAGTTATGATGTAGGCGCAGTAGATTCCGAGTTATGATGTAGGCGCAGTAGATTGCGAGTTATGATGTAGGCGCAGTAGATTCCGAGTTATGATGTAGGCGCAGTAGATTCCGAGTTAGATTCCGAGTTATGATGTAGGCGCAGTAGATTCCGAGTTATGATGTAGGCGCAGTAGATTCCGAGTTAGATTCCGAGTTATGATGTAGGCGCAGTAGATTCCGAGTTCGATTCCGAGTTATGATGTAGGCGCAGTAGATTCCGAGTTAGATTCCGAGTTATGATGTAGGCGCAGTAGATTCCGAGTTCGATTCCGAGTTATGATGTAGGCGCAGTAGATTCCTAGTTAGATTCCGAGTTATGATGTAGGCGCAGTAGATTCCGAGTTATGATGTAGGCGCAGTAGATTCCGAGTTATGATGTAGGCGCAGTAGATTCCGAGTTAGATTCCGAGTTATGATGTAGGCGCAGTAGATTCCGAGTTATGATGTAGGCGCAGTAGATTCCGAGTTATGATGTAGGCGCAGTAGATTCCGAGTTAGATTCCGAGTTATGATGTAGGCGCAGTAGATTCCGAGTTATGATGTAGGCGCAGTAGATTCCGAGTTATGATGTAGGCGCAGTAGATTCCGAGTTAGATTCCGAGTTATGATGTAGGCGCAGTAGATTCCGAGTTAGATTCCGAGTTATGATGTAGGCGCAGTAGATTCCGAGTTATGATGTAGGCACAGTAGATTCCGAGTTATGATGTACGCGCAGTAGATTCCGAGTTAGATTCCGAGTTATGATGTAGGCGCAGTAGATTCCGAGTTAGATTCCGAGTTATGATGTAATCGCAGTAGATTCCGAGTTAGATTCCGAGTTATGATGTAGGTGCAGTAGATTCCGAGTTAGATTCCGAGTTATGATGTAGGCGCAGTAGATTCCGAGTTATGATGTAGGCGCAGTAGATTCCGAGTTAGATTCCGAGTTATGATGTAGGCGCAGTAGATTCCGAGTTCGATTCCGAGTTATGATGTACGCGCAGTAGATTCCGAGTTAGATTCCGAGTTACGATGTAGGCGCAGTAGATTCCGAGTTCGATTCCGAGTTATGCTGTAGGCGCAGTAGATTCCTAGTTAGATTCCGAGTTATGATGTAGGCGCAGTAGATTCCGAGTTATGATGTAGGCGCAGTAGATTCCGAGTTATGATGTAGGCGCAGTAGATTCCGAGTTAGATTCCGAGTTATGATGTAGGCGCAGTAGATTCCGAGTTATGATGTAGGCGCAGTAGATTCCGAGTTATGATGTAGGCGCTGTAGATTCCGAGTTAGATTCCGAGTTATGATGTAGGCGCAGTAGATTCCGAGTTAGATTCCGAGTTATGATGTAGGCGCAGTAGATTCCGAGTTATGATGTAGGCGCAGTAGATTCCGAGTTATGATGTAGGCGCAGTAGATTCCGAGTTAGATTCCGAGTTATGATGTAATCGCAGTAGATTCCAAGTTAGATTCCGAGTTATGATGTAGGCGCAGTAGATTCCGAGTTAGATTCCGAGTTATGATGTAGGCGCAGTAGATTCCGAGTTATGATGTAGGCGCAGTAGATTCCGAGTTAGATTCCGAGTTATGATGTAGGCGCAGTAGATTCCGAGTTCGATTCCGAGTTATGATGTACGCGCAGTAGATTCCGAGTTAGATTCCGAGTTACGATGTAGGCGCAGTAGATTCCGAGTTCGATTCCGAGTTATGCTGTAGGCGCAGTAGATTCCTAGTTAGATTCCGAGTTATGATGTAGGCGCAGTAGATTCCGAGTTATGATGTAGGCGCAGTAGATTCCGAGTTATGATGTAGGCGCAGTAGATTCCGAGTTAGATTCCGAGTTATGATGTAGGCGCAGTAGATTCCGAGTTATGATGTAGGCGCAGTAGATTCCGAGTTATGATGTAGGCGCTGTAGATTCCGAGTTAGATTCCGAGTTATGATGTAGGCGCAGTAGATTCCGAGTTAGATTCCGAGTTATGATGTAGGCGCAGTAGATTCCGAGTTATGATGTAGGCGCAGTAGATTCCGAGTTATGATGTAGGCGCAGTAGATTCCGAGTTAGATTCCGAGTTATGATGTAGGCGCAGTAGATTCCAAGTTAGATTCCGAGTTATGATGTAGGCGCAGTAGATTCCGAGTTAGATTCCGAGTTATGATGTAGGCGCAGTAGATTCCGAGTTAGATTCCGAGTTATGATGTAGGCGCAGTAGATTCCGAGTTATGATGTAGGTGCAGTAGATTCCGAGTTAGATTCCGAGTTATGATGTAGGCGCAGTAGATTCCGAGTTATGATGTAGGCGCAGTAGATTCCGAGTTAGATTCCGAGTTATGATGTAGGCGCAGTAGATTCCGAGTTATGATGAAGGTGCAGTAGATTCCGAGTTATGATGTAGGCGCAGTAGATTCCGAGTTATGATGTAGGCGCAGTAGATTCCGAGTTATGATGTAGGCGCAGTAGATTCCGAGTTAGATTCCGAGTTATGATGTAGGCGCAGTAGATTCCAAGTTATGATGTAGGCGCAGTAGATTCCGAGTTAGATTCCGAGTTATGATGTAGGCGCAGTAGATTCCAAGTTATGATGTAGGCGCAGTAGATTCCGAGTTATGATGTAGGCGCAGTAGATTCCTAGTTAGATTCCGAGTTATGATGTAGGCGCAGTAGATTCCGAGTTATGATGTAGGCGCAGTAGATTCCGAGTTAGATTCCGAGTTATGATGTAGGCGCAGTAGATTCCGAGTTAGATTCCGAGTTATGATGTAGGCGCAGTAGATTCCGAGTTAGATTCCGAGTTATGATGTAGGCGCAGTAGATTCCGAGTTATGATGTAGGCGCAGTAGATTGCGAGTTATGATGTAGGCGCAGTAGATTCCGAGTTATGATGTAGGCGCAGTAGATTCCGAGTTAGATTCCGAGTTATGATGTAGGCGCAGTAGATTCCGAGTTATGATGTAGGCGCAGTAGATTCCGAGTTAGATTCCGAGTTATGATGTAGGCGCAGTAGATTCCGAGTTCGATTCCGAGTTATGATGTAGGCGCAGTAGATTCCGAGTTAGATTCCGAGTTATGATGTAGGCGCAGTAGATTCCGAGTTCGATTCCGAGTTATGATGTAGGCGCAGTAGATTCCTAGTTAGATTCCGAGTTATGATGTAGGCGCAGTAGATTCCGAGTTATGATGTAGGCGCAGTAGATTCCGAGTTCGATTCCGAGTTATGATGTACGCGCAGTAGATTCCGAGTTAGATTCCGAGTTATGATGTAGGCGCAGTAGATTCCGAGTTAGATTCCGAGTTATGATGTAGGCGCAGTAGATTCCGAGTTATGATGTAGGCGCAGTAGATTCCGAGTTAGATTCCGAGTTATGATGTAGGCGCAGTAGATTCCGAGTTCGATTCCGAGTTATGATGTACGCGCAGTAGATTCCGAGTTAGATTCCGAGTTACGATGTAGGCGCAGTAGATTCCGAGTTCGATTCCGAGTTATGCTGTAGGCGCAGTAGATTCCTAGTTAGATTCCGAGTTATGATGTAGGCGCAGTAGATTCCGAGTTATGATGTAGGCGCAGTAGATTCCGAGTTATGATGTAGGCGCAGTAGATTCCGAGTTAGATTCCGAGTTATGATGTAGGCGCAGTAGATTCCGAGTTATGATGTAGGCGCAGTAGATTCCGAGTTAGATTCCGAGTTATGATGTAGGCGCAGTAGATTCCGAGTTAGATTCCGAGTTATGATGTAATCGCAGTAGATTCCGAGTTAGATTCCGAGTTATGATGTAGGCGCAGTAGATTCCGAGTTAGATTCCGAGTTATGATGTAGGCGCAGTAGATTCCGAGTTATGATGTAGGCGCAGTAGATTCCGAGTTCGATTCCGAGTTATGATGTAGGCGCAGTAGATTCCGAGTTCGATTCCGAGTTATGATGTACGCGCAGTAGATTCCGAGTTAGATTCCGAGTTACGATGTAGGCGCAGTAGATTCCGAGTTCGATTCCGAGTTATGCTGTAGGCGCAGTAGATTCCTAGTTAGATTCCGAGTTATGATGTAGGCGCAGTAGATTCCGAGTTATGATGTAGGCGCAGTAGATTCCGAGTTATGATGTAGGCGCAGTAGATTCCGAGTTAGATTCCGAGTTATGATGTAGGCGCAGTAGATTCCGATTTATGATGTAGGCGCAGTAGATTCCGAGTTATGATGTAGGCGCTGTAGATTCCGAGTTAGATTCCGAGTTATGATGTAGGCGCAGTAGATTCCGAGTTAGATTCCGAGTTATGATGTAGGCGCAGTAGATTCCGAGTTATGATGTAGGCGCAGTAGATTCCGAGTTATGATGTAGGCGCAGTAGATTCCGAGTTAGATTCCGAGTTATGATGTAGGCGCAGTAGATTCCGAGTTAGATTCCGAGTTATGATGTAGGCGCAGTAGATTCCGAGTTAGATTCCGAGTTATGATGTAGGCGCAGTAGATTCCGAGTTAGATTCCGAGTTATGATGTAGGCGCAGTAGATTCCGAGTTATGATGTAGGTGCAGTAGATTCCGAGTTAGATTCCGAGTTATGATGTAGGCGCAGTAGATTCCGAGTTATGATGTAGGCGCAGTAGATTCCGAGTTAGATTCCGAGTTATGATGTAGGCGCAGTAGATTCCGAGTTATGATGAAGGTGCAGTAGATTCCGAGTTATGATGTAGGCGCAGTAGATTCCGAGTTATGATGTAGGCGCAGTAGATTCCGAGTTATGATGTAGGCGCAGTAGATTCCGAGTTAGATTCCGAGTTATGATGTAGGCGCAGTAGATTCCAAGTTATGATGTAGGTGCAGTAGATTCCGAGTTAGATTCCGAGTTATGATGTAGGCGCAGTAGATTCCAAGTTATGATGTAGGCGCAGTAGATTCCGAGTTATGATGTAGGCGCAGTAGATTCCTAGTTAGATTCCGAGTTATGATGTAGGCGCAGTAGATTCCGAGTTATGATGTAGGCGCAGTAGATTCCGAGTTAGATTCCGAGTTATGATGTAGGCGCAGTAGATTCCGAGTTAGATTCCGAGTTATGATGTAGGCGCAGTAGATTCCGAGTTAGATTCCGAGTTATGATGTAGGCGCAGTAGATTCCGAGTTATGATGTAGGCGCAGTAGATTGCGAGTTATGATGTAGGCGCAGTAGATTCCGAGTTATGATGTAGGCGCAGTAGATTCCGAGTTAGATTCCGAGTTATGATGTAGGCGCAGTAGATTCCGAGTTATGATGTAGGCGCAGTAGATTCCGAGTTAGATTCCGAGTTATGATGTAGGCGCAGTAGATTCCGAGTTCGATTCCGAGTTATGATGTAGGCGCAGTAGATTCCGAGTTAGATTCCGAGTTATGATGTAGGCGCAGTAGATTCCGAGTTCGATTCCGAGTTATGATGTAGGCGCAGTAGATTCCTAGTTAGATTCCGAGTTATGATGTAGGCGCAGTAGATTCCGAGTTATGATGTAGGCGCAGTAGATTCCGAGTTATGATGTAGGCGCAGTAGATTCCGAGTTAGATTCCGAGTTATGATGTAGGCGCAGTAGATTCCGAGTTAGATTCCGAGTTATGATGTAGGCGCAGTAGATTCCGAGTTAGATTCCGAGTTATGATGTAGGCGCAGTAGATTCCGAGTCCGATTCCGAGTTATGATGTAGGCGCAGTAGATTCCGAGTTATGATGTAGGCGCAGTAGATTGCGAGTTATGATGTAGGCGCAGTAGATTCCGAGTTATGATGTAGGCGCAGTAGATTCCGAGTTAGATTCCGAGTTATGATGTAGGCGCAGTAGATTCCGAGTTATGATGTAGGCGCAGTAGATTCCGAGTTAGATTCCGAGTTATGATGTAGGCGCAGTAGATTCCGAGTTCGATTCCGAGTTATGATGTAGGCGCAGTAGATTCCGAGTTAGATTCCGAGTTATGATGTAGGCGCAGTAGATTCCGAGTTCGATTCCGAGTTATGATGTAGGCGCAGTAGATTCCTAGTTAGATTCCGAGTTATGATGTAGGCGCAGTAGATTCCGAGTTATGATGTAGGCGCAGTAGATTCCGAGTTATGATGTAGGCGCAGTAGATTCCGAGTTAGATTCCGAGTTATGATGTAGGCGCAGTAGATTCCGAGTTATGATGTAGGCGCAGTAGATTCCGAGTTATGATGTAGGCGCAGTAGATTCCGAGTTATGATGTAGGCGCAGTAGATTCTGAGTTAGATTGCGAGTTATGATGTAGGCGCAGTAGATTCCGAGTTATGATGTAGGCGCAGTAGATTCCGAGTTAGATTCCATGTTATGATGTAGGCGCAGTAGATTCCGAGTTATGATGTAGGCGCATTAGATTCCGAGTTATGATGTAGGCGCAGTAGATTCCGAGTTAGATTCCGAGTTATGATGTAGGCGCAGTAGATTCCGAGTTATGATGTAGGCGCAGTAGGTTCCGAGTTATGATGTAGGCGCAGTAGATTCCGAGTTAGATTCCGAGTTATGATGTAGGCGCAGTAGATTCCGAGTTAGATTCCGAGTTATGATGTAGGCGCAGTAGATTCCGAGTTATGATGTAGGCGCAGTAGATTGCGAGTTATGATGTAGGCGCAGGAGATTCCGAGTTATGATGTAGGCGCAGTAGATTCCGAGTTAGATTCCGAGTTATGATGTAGGCGCAGTAGATTCCGAGTTATGATGTAGGCGCAGTAGATTCCGAGTTAGATTCCGAGTTATGATGTAGGCGCAGTAGATTCCGAGTTCGATTCCGAGTTATGATGTAGGCGCAGTAGATTCCGAGTTAGATTCCGAGTTATGATGTAGGCGCAGTAGATTCCGAGTTCGATTCCGAGTTATGATGTAGGCGCAGTAGATTCCGAGTTAGATTCCGAGTTATGATGTAGGCGCAGTAGATTCCGAGTTATGATGTAGGCGCAGTAGATTCCGAGTTATGATGTAGGCGCAGTAGATTCCGAGTTAGATTCCGAGTTATGATGTAGGCGCAGTAGATTCCGAGTTATGATGTAGGCGCAGTAGATTCCGAGTTAGATTCCGAGTTATGATGTAGGCGCAGTAGATTCCGAGTTAGATTCCGAGTTATGATGTAGGCGCAGTAGATTCCGAGTTAGATTCCGAGTTATGATGTAGGCGCAGTAGATTCGGAGTTGTGATGTAGGCGCAGTAGATTTCGTGTTATGATGTAGGCGCAGTAGATTCCGAGTTAGATTCCGAGTTATGATGTAGGCGCAGTAGATTCCGAGTTAGATTCCGAGTTATGATGTAGGCGCAGTAGATTCCGAGTTATGATGTAGGCGCAGTAGATTCCGAGTTAGATTCCGAGTTATGATGTAGGCGCAGTAGATTCCGAATTTTGATGTAGGCGCAGTAGATTCCGAGTTATGATGTAGGCGCAGTAGATTCCGAGTTAGATTCCGAGTTATGATGTAGGCGCAGTATATTCCGAGTTAGATTCCGAGTTATGATGTAGGCGCAGTAGATTCCGAGTTAGATTTCGAGTTATGATGTAGGCGCAGTAGATTCCGAGTTCGATTCCGAGTTATGATGTAGGCGCAGTAGATTCCGAGTTAGATTCCGAGTTATGATGTAGGCGCAGTAGATTCCGAGTTATGATGTAGGCGCAGTAGATTCCGAGTTATGATGTAGGCGCAGTAGATTCCGAGTTAGATTCCGAGTTATGATGTAGGCGCAGTAGATTCCGAGTTAGATTTCGAGTTATGATGTAGGCGCAGTAGATTCCGATTTCGATTCCGAGTTATGATGTAGGCGCAGTAGATTCCGAGTTAGATTCAGAGTTATGATGTAGGCGCAGTAGATTCCGAGTTATGATGTAGGCGCAGTAGATTCCGAGTTATGATGTAGGCGCAGTAGATTCCGAGTTAGATTCCGAGTTATGATGTAGGCGCAGTAGATTCCGAGTTAGATTCCGAGTTATGATGTAGGCGCAGTAGATTCCGAGTTATGATGTAAGCGCAGTAGATTCCGAGTTATGATGTAGGCGCAGTAGATTCCGAGTTAGATTCCGAGTTATGATGTAGGCGCAGTAGATTCCGAGTTAGATTCCGAGTTATGATGTAGGCGCAGTAGATTCCGAGTTAGATTCCGAGTTATGATGTAGGCGCAGTAGATTCCGAGTTAGATTCCGAGTTATGATGTAGGCGCAGTAGATTCCGAGTTATGATGTAGGTGCAGTATATTCCGAGTTAGATTCCGAGTTATGATGTAGGCGCAGTAGATTCCGAGTTATGATGTAGGCGCAGTAGATTCCGAGTTAGATTCCGAGTTATGATGTAGGCGCAGTAGATTCCGTGTTATGATGTAGGCGCAGTAGATTCCGAGTTATGATGTAGGCGCAGTAGATTCTGAGTTATGATGTAGGCGCAGTAGATTCTGAGTTATGATGTAGGCGCAGTAGATTCCGAGTTAGATTCCGAGTTATGATGTAGGCGCAGTAGATTCCGAGTTATGATTTAGGCGCAGTAGATTCCGAGTTAGATTCCGAGTTATGATGTAGGCGCAGTAGATTCCGAGTTATGATGTAGGCGCAGTAGATTCCGAGTTAGATTCCGAGTTATGATGTAGGCGCAGTAGATTCCGAGTTCGATTCCGAGTTATGATGTAGGCGCAGTAGATTCCGTGTTAGATTCCGAGTTATGATGTAGGCGCAGTAGATTCCGAGTTCGATTCCGAGTTATGATGTAGGCGCAGTAGATTCCTAGTTAGATTCCGAGTTATGATGTAGGCGCAGTAGATTCCGAGTTATGATGTAGGCGCAGTAGATTCCGAGTTAGATTCCGAGTTATGATGTAGGCGCAGTAGATTCCGAGTTATGATGTAGGCGCAGTAGATTCCGAGTTATGATGTAGGCGCAGTAGATTCCGAGTTAGATTCCGAGTTATGATGTAGGCGCAGTAGATTCCGAGTTATGATGTAGGCGCAGTAGATTCCGAGTTAGATTCCAAGTTATGATGTAGGCGCAGTAGATTCCAAGTTATGATGTAGGCGCATTAGATTCCGAGTTATGATGTAGGCGCAGTAGATTCCGAGTTAGATTCCGAGTTATGATGTAGGCGCAGTAGATTCCGAGTTATGATGTAGGCGCAGTAGATTCCGAGTTAGATTCCGAGTTATGATGTAGGCGCAGTAGATTCCGAGTTAGATTCCGAGTTATGATGTAGGCGCAGTAGATTCCGAGTTATGATGTAGGCGCAGTAGATTGCGAGTTATGATGTAGGCGCAGTAGATTCCAAGTTATGATGTAGGCGCAGTAGATTCCGAGTTAGATTCCGAGTTATGATGTAGGCGCAGTAGATTCCGAGTTATGATGTAGGCGCAGTAGATTCCGAGTTAGATTCCGAGTTATGATGTAGGCGCAGTAGATTCCGAGTTAGATTCCGAGTTATGATGTAGGCGCAGTAGATTCCGAGTTAGATTCCGAGTTATGATGTAGGCGCAGTAGATTCCGAGTTCGATTCCGAGTTATGATGTAGGCGCAGTAGATTCCTAGTTAGATTCCGAGTTATGATGTAGGCGCAGTAGATTCCGAGTTATGATGTAGGCGCAGTAGATTCCGAGTTATGATGTAGGCGCAGTAGATTCTGAGTTATGATGTAGGCGCAGTAGATTCCGAGTTATGATGTAGGCGCAGTAGATTCCGAGTTAGATTCCGAGTTATGATGTAGGCGCAGTAGATTCCGAGTTATGATGTAGGCGCAGTAGATTCCGAGTTAGATTCCGAGTTATGATGTAGGCGCAGTAGATTCCGAGTTATGATGTAGGCGCAGTAGATTCCGAGTTAGATTCCGAGTTATGATGTAGGCGCAGTAGATTCCGAGTTCGATTCCGAGTTATGATGTAGGCGCAGTAGATTCCGAGTTAGATTCCGAGTTATGATGTAGGCGCAGTAGATTCCGAGTTCGATTCCGAGTTATGATGTAGGCGCAGTAGATTCCTAGTTAGATTCCGAGTTATGATGTAGGCGCAGTAGATTCCGAGTTATGATGTAGGCGCAGTAGATTCCGAGTTATGATGTAGGCGCAGTAGATTCCGAGTTAGATTCCGAGTTATGATGTAGGCGCAGTAGATTCCGAGTTAGATTCCGAGTTATGATGTAGGCGCAGTAGATTCCGAGTTATGATGTAGGCGCAGTAGATTCCGAGTTATGATGTAGGCGCAGTAGATTCCGAGTTATGATGTAGGCGCAGTAGATTCCGAGTTATGATGTAGGCGCAGTAGATTCCGAGTTAGATTCCGAGTTATGATGTAGGCGCAGTAGATTCCGAGTTATGATGTAGGCGCAGTAGATTCCGAGTTAGATTCCGAGTAATGATGTAGGCGGAGTAGATTCCGAGTTAGATTCCGAGTTATGATGTAGGCACAGTAGATTCCGAGTTATGATGTAGGCGCAATAGATTCCGAGTTATGATGTAGGCGCAGTAGATTCCGAGTTATGATGTAGGCGCAGTAGATTCCGAGTTATGATGTAGGCGCAGTAGATTCCGAGTTAGATTCCGAGTTATGATGTAGGCGCAGTAGATTCCGAGTTAGATTCCGAGTTATGATGTAGGCGCAGTAGATTCCGAGTTATGATGTAGGCGCAGTAGATTGCGAGTTATGATGTAGGCGCAGTAGATTCCGAGTTATGATGTAGGCGCAGTAGATTCCGAGTTAGATTCCGAGTTATGATGTAGGCGCAGTAGATTCCGAGTTATGATGTAGGCGCAGTAGATTCCGAGTTAGATTCCGAGTTATGATGTAGGCGCAGTAGATTCCGAGTTAGATTCCGAGTTATGATGTAGGCGCAGTAGATTCCGAGTTAGATTCCGAGTTATGATGTAGGCGCAGTAGATTCCGAGTTCGATTCCGAGTTATGATGTAGGCGCAGTAGATTCCTAGTTAGATTCCGAGTTATGATGTAGGCGCAGTAGATTCCGAGTTATGATGTAGGCGCAGTAGATTCCGAGTTATGATGTAGGCGCAGTAGATTCCGAGTTAGATTCCGAGTTATGATGTAGGCGCAGTAGATTCCGAGTTATGATGTAGGCGCAGTAGATTCCGAGTTAGATTCCGAGTTATGATGTAGGCGCAGTAGATTCCGAGTTAGATTCCGAGTTATGATGTAGGCGCAGTAGATTCCGAGTTAGATTCCGAGTTATGATGTAGGCGCAGTAGATTCCGAGTTATGATGTAGGCGCAGTAGATTCCGAGTTGTGATGTAGGCGCAGTAGATTTCGTGTTATGATGTAGGCGCAGTAGATTCCGAGTTAGATTCCGAGTTATGATGTAGGCGCAGTAGATTCCGAGTTAGATTCCGAGTTATGATGTAGGCGCAGTGGATTCCGAGTTCGATTCCGAGTTATGATGTAGGCGCAGTAGATTACGAGTTATGATGTAGGCGCAGTAGATTCCGAGTTAGATTCCGAGTTATGATGTAGGCGCAGTAGATTCCGAGTTATGATGTAGGCGCAGTAGATTCCGAGTTAGATTCCGAGTTATGATGTAGGCGCAGTAGATTCCTAATTTTGATGTAGGCGCAGTAGATTCCGAGTTATGATGTAGGCGCAGTAGATTCCGAGTTAGATTCCGAGTTATGATGTAGGCGCAGTAGATTCCGAGTTAGATTTCGAGTTATGATGTAGGCGCAGTAGATTCCGAGTTCGATTCCGAGTTATGATGTAGGCGCAGTAGATTCCGAGTTAGATTCCGAGTTATGATGTAGGCGCAGTAGATTCCGAGTTATGATGTAGGCGCAGTAGATTCCGAGTTAGATTCCGAGTTATGATGTAGGCGCAGTAGATTCCGAGTTAGATTCCGAGTTATGATGTAGGCGCAGTAGATTCCGAGTTATGATGTAGGCGCAGTAGATTCCGAGTTATGATGTAGGCGCAGTAGATTCCGAGTTAGATTCCGAGTTATGATGTAGGCGCAGTAGATTCCGAGTTAGATTCCAAGTTATGATGTAGGCGCAGTAGATTCCGAGTTAGATTCCGAGTTATGATGTAGGCGCAGTAGATTCCGAGTTATGATGTAGGCGCAGTAGATTGCGAGTTATGATGTAGGCGCAGTAGATTCCGAGTTAGATTCCGAGTTATGATGTAGGCGCAGTAGATTCCGAGTTATGATGTAGGCGCAGTAGATTGCGAGTTATGATGTAGGCGCAGTAGATTCCAAGTTATGATGTAGGCGCAGTAGATTCCGAGTTAGATTCCGAGTTATGATGTAGGCGCAGTAGATTCCAGGTTATGATGTAGGCGCAGTAGATTCCGAGTTAGATTCCGAGTTATGATGTAGGCGCAGTAGATTCCGAGTTCGATTCCGAGTTATGATGTAGGCGCAGTAGATTCCGAGTTAGATTCCGAGTTATGATGTAGGCGCAGTAGATTCCGAGTTAGATTCCGAGTTATGATGTAGGCGCAGTAGATTCCTAGTTAGATTCCGAGTTATGATGTAGGCGCAGTAGATTCCGAGTTATGATGTAGGCGCAGTAGATTCCGAGTTATGATGTAGGCGCAGTAGATTCTGAGTTATGATGTAGGCGCAGTAGATTCCGAGTTATGATGTAGGCGCAGTAGATTCCGAGTTAGATTCCGAGTTATGATGTAGGCGCAGTAGATTCCGAGTTATGATGTAGGCGCAGTAGATTCCGAGTTAGATTCCGAGTTATGATGTAGGCGCAGTAGATTCCGAGTTATGATGTAGGCGCAGTAGATTCCGAGTTAGATTCCGAGTTATGATGTAGGCGCAGTAGATTCCGAGTTCGATTCCGAGTAATGATGTAGGCGCAGTAGATTCCGAGTTAGATTCCGAGTTATGATGTAGGCGCAGTAGATTCCGAGTTCGATTCCGAGTTATGATGTAGGCGCAGTAGATTCCTAGTTAGATTCGGAGTTATGATGTAGGCGCAGTAGATTCCGAGTTATGATGTAGGCGCAGTAGATTCCGAGTTATGATGTAGGCGCAGTAGATTCCGAGTTAGATTCCGAGTTATGATGTAGGCGCAGTAGATTCCGAGTTATGATGTAGGCGCAGTAGATTCCGAGTTATGATGTAGGCGCAGTAGATTCCGAGTTATGATGTAGGCGCAGTAGATTCCGAGTTATGATGTAGGCGCAGTAGATTCCGAGTTAGATTCCGAGTTATGATGTAGGCGCAGTAGATTCCGAGTTATGATGTAGGCGCAGTAGATTCCGAGTTAGATTCCAAGTTATGATGTAGGCGCAGTAGATTCCAAGTTATGATGTAGGCGCATTAGATTCCGAGTTATGATGTAGGCGCAGTAGATTCCGAGTTAGATTCCAGGTTATGATGTAGGCGCAGTAGATTCCGAGTTATGATGTAGGCGCAGTAGATTCCGAGTTATGATGTAGGCGCAGTAGATTCCGAGTTAGATTCCGAGTTATGATGTAGGCGCAGTAGATTCCGAGTTAGATTCCGAGTTATGATGTAGGCGCAGTAGATTCCGACTTATGATGTAGGCGCAGTAGATTGCGAGTTATGATGTAGGCGCAGTAGATTCCGAGTTATGATGTAGGCGCAGTAGATTCCGAGTTAGATTCCGAGTTATGATGTAGGCGCAGTAGATTCCGAGTTAGATTCCGAGTTATGATGTAGGCGCAGTAGATTCCAAGTTAGATTCCGAGTTATGATGTAGGCGCAGTAGATTCCGAGTTAGATTCCGAGTTATGATGTAGGCGCAGTAGATTCCGAGTTATGATGTAGGCGCAGTAGATTCCGAGTTGTGATGTAGGCGCAGTAGATTTCGTGTTATGATGTAGGCGCAGTAGATTCCGAGTTAGATTCCGAGTTATGATGTAGGCGCAGTAGATTCCGAGTTAGATTCCGAGTTATGATGTAGGCGCAGTAGATTCCGAGTTCGATTCCGAGTTATGATGTAGGCGCAGTAGATTCCGAGTTATGATGTAGGCGCAGTAGATTCCGAGTTAGATTCCGAGTTATGATGTAGGCGCAGTAGATTCCGAGTTATGATGTAGGCGCAGTAGATTCCGAGTTAGATTCCGAGTTATGATGTAGGCGCAGTAGATTCCGAATTTTGATGTAGGCGCAGTAGATTCCGAGTTATGATGTAGGCGCAGTAGATTCCGAGTTAGATTCCGAGTTATGATGTAGGCGCAGTAGATTCCGAGTTAGATTTCGAGTTATGATGTAGGCGCAGTAGATTCCGAGTTCGATTCCGAGTTATGATGTAGGCGCAGTAGATTCCGAGTTAGATTCCGAGTTATGATGTAGGCGCAGTAGATTCCGAGTTATGATGTAGGCGCAGTAGATTCCGAGTTATGATGTAGGCGCAGTAGATTCCGAGTTAGATTCCGAGTTATGATGTAGGCGCAGTAGATTCCGAGTTAGATTCCGAGTTATGATGTAGGCGCAGTAGATTCCGAGTTATGATGTAGGCGCAGTAGATTCCGAGTTATGATGTAGGCGCAGTAGATTCCGAGTTAGATTCCGAGTTATGATGTAGGCGCAGTAGATTCCGAGTTAGATTCCAAGTTATGATGTAGGCGCAGTAGATTCCGAGTTAGATTCCGAGTTATGATGTAGGCGCAGTAGATTCCGAGTTATGATGTAGGCGCTGTAGATTGCGAGTTATGATGTAGGCGCAGTAGATTCCGAGTTAGATTCCGAGTTATGATGTAGGCGCAGTAGATTCCGAGTTATGATGTAGGCGCAGTAGATTGCGAGTTATGATGTAGGCGCAGTAGATTCCAAGTTATGATGTAGGCGCAGTAGATTCCGAGTTAGATTCCGAGTTATGATGTAGGCGCAGTAGATTCCGAGTTATGATGTAGGCGCAGTAGATTCCGAGTTAGATTCCGAGTTATGATGTAGGCGCAGTAGATTCCGAGTTCGATTCCGAGTTATGATGTAGGCGCAGTAGATTCCGAGTTAGATTCCGAGTTATGATGTAGGCGCAGTAGATTCCGAGTTAGATTCCGAGTTATGATGTAGGCGCAGTAGATTCCTAGTTAGATTCCGAGTTATGATGTAGGCGCAGTAGATTCCGAGTTATGATGTAGGCGCAGTAGATTCCGAGTTATGATGTAGGCGCAGTAGATTCCGAATTTTGATGTAGGCGCAGTAGATTCCGAGTTATGATGTAGGCGCAGTAGATTCCGAGTTAGATTCCGAGTTATGATGTAGGCGCAGTAGATTCCGAGTTATGATGTAGGCGCAGTAGATTCCGAGTTAGATTCCGAGTTATGATGTAGGCGCAGTAGATTCCGAGTTCGATTCCGAGTTATGATGTAGGCGCAGTAGATTCCGAGTTAGATTCCGAGTTATGATGTAGGCGCAGTAGATTCCGAGTTCGATTCCGAGTTATGATGTAGGCGCAGTAGATTCCTAGTTAGATTCCGAGTTATGATGTAGGCGCAGTAGATTCCGAGTTATGATGTAGGCGCAGTAGATTCCGAGTTAGATTCCGAGTTATGATGTAGGCGCAGTAGATTCCGAGTTATGATGTAGGCGCAGTAGATTCCGAGTTATGATGTAGGCGCAGTAGATTCCGAGTTATGATGTAGGCGCAGTAGATTCCGAGTTATGATGTAGGCGCAGTAGATTCCGAGTTAGATTCCGAGTTATGATGTAGGCGCAGTAGATTCCGAGTTATGATGTAGGCGCAGTAGATTCCGAGTTAGATTCCAAGTTATGATGTAGGCGCAGTAGATTCCAAGTTATGATGTAGGCGCATTAGATTCCGAGTTATGATGTAGGCGCAGTAGATTCCGAGTTAGATTCCGAGTTATGATGTAGGCGCAGTAGATTCCGAGTTATGATGTAGGCGCAGTAGATTCCGAGTTATGATGTAGGCGCAGTAGATTCCGAGTTAGATTCCGAGTTATGATGTAGGCGCAGTAGATTCCGAGTTAGATTCCGAGTTATGATGTAGGCGCAGTAGATTCCGAGTTATGATGTAGGCGCAGTAGATTGCGAGTTATGATGTAGGCGCAGTAGATTCCGAGTTATGATGTAGGCGCAGTAGATTCCGAGTTAGATTCCGAGTTATGATGTAGGCGCAGTAGATTCCGAGTTATGATGTAGGCGCAGTAGATTCCGAGTTAGATTCCGAGTTATGATGTAGGCGCAGTAGATTCCGAGTTCGATTCCGAGTTATGATGTAGGCGCAGTAGATTCCGAGTTAGATTCCGAGTTATGATGTAGGCGCAGTAGATTCCGAGTTCGATTCCGAGTTATGATGTAGTCGCAGTAGATTCCTAGTTAGATTCCGAGTTATGATGTAGGCGCAGTAGATTGCGAGTTATGATGTAGGCGCAGTAGATTCCGAGTTATGATGTAGGCGCAGTAGATTCCGAGTTAGATTCCGAGTTATGATGTAGGCGCAGTAGATTCCGAGTTATGATGTAGGCGCAGTAGATTCCGAGTTAGATTCCGAGTTATGATGTAGGCGCAGTAGATTCCGAGTTCGATTCCGAGTTATGATGTAGGCGCAGTAGATTCCGAGTTAGATTCCGAGTTATGATGTAGGCGCAGTAGATTCCGAGTTAGATTCCGAGTTATGATGTAGGCGCAGTAGATTCCTAGTTAGATTCCGAGTTATGATGTAGGCGCAGTAGATTCCGAGTTATGATGTAGGCGCAGTAGATTCCGAGTTAGATTCCGAGTTATGATGTAGGCGCAGTAGATTCCGAGTTATGATGTAGGCGCAGTAGATTCCGAGTTAGATTCCGAGTTATGATGTAGGCGCAGTAGATTCCGAGTTATGATGTAGGCGCAGTAGATTCCGAGTTAGATTCCGAGTTATGATGTAGGCGCAGTAGATTCCGAGTTATGATGTAGGCGCAGTAGATTCCGAGTTATGATGTAGGCGCAGTAGATTCTGAGTTAGATTCCTAGTTATGATGTAGGCGCAGTAGATTCCGAGTTATGATGTAGGCGCAGTAGATTCCGAGTTAGATTCCGAGTTATGATGTAGGCGCAGTAGATTCCGAGTTAGATTCCGAGTAATGATGTAGGTGCAGTAGATTCCGAGTTAGATTCCGAGTTATGATGTAGGCGCAGTAGATTCCGAGTTATGATGTAGGCGCAGTAGATTCCGAGTTAGATTCCGAGTTATGATGTAGGCGCAGTAGATTCCGAGTTATGATGTAGGCGCAGTAGATTCCGAGTTAGATTCCGAGTTATGATGTAGGCGCAGTAGATTCCGAGTTCGATTCCGAGTTATGATGTAGGCGCAGTAGATTCTGAGTTAGATTCCGAGTTATGATTTAGGCGCAGTAGATTCCGAGTTACATTCCGAGTTATGATGTAGGCGCAGTAGATTCCGAGTTAGATTCCGAGTTATGATGTAGGCGCAGTAGATTCCGAGTTATGATGTAGGCGCAGTAGATTCCGAGTTATGATGTAGGCGCAGTAGATTCCGAGTTAGATTCCGAGTTATGATGTAGGCGCAGTTAGATTCCAAGTTATGATGTAGGCGCAGTAGATTCCGAGTTAGATTCCGAGTTATGATGTAGGCGCAGTAGATTCCGAGTTAGATTCCGAGTTATGATGTAGGCGCAGTAGATTCCGAGTTAGATTCCGAGTTATGATGTAGGCGCAGTAGATTCCGAGTTATGATGTAGGCGCAGTAGATTCCGAGTTATGATGTAGGCGCAGTAGATTCCGAGTTAGATTCCGAGATATGATGTAGGCGCAGTAGATTCCGAGTTAGATTCCGAGTTATGATGTAGGCGCAGTAGATTCCGAGTTAGATTCCGAGTTATGATGTAGGCACAGTAGATTCCGAGTTATGATGTAGGCGCAGTAGATTCCGAGTTATGATGTAGGCGCAGTAGATTCCGAGTTAGATTCCGAGTTATGATGTAGGCGCAGTAGATTCCGAATTAGATTCCGAGTTATGATGTAGGCGCAGTAGATTCCGAGTTAGATTCCGAGTTATGATGTAGGCGCAGTAGATTCCGAGTTATGATGTAAGCGCAGTAGATTCCGAGTTAGATTCCGAGTTATGATGTAGGCGCAGTAGATTCCGAATTAGATTCCGAGTTATGATGTAGGCGCAGTAGATTCCGAGTTAGATTCCGAGTTATGATGTAGGCGCAGTAGATTCCGAGTTATGATGTAGGCGCAGTAGATTCCGAGTTAGATTCCGAGTTATGATGTAGGCGCAGTAGATTCCGAGTTAGATTCTGAGTTATGATGTAGGCGCAGTAGATTCCGAGTTAGAATCCGAGTTATGATGTAGGCGCAGTAGATTCCGAGTTATGATGTAGGCGCAGTAGATTCCGAGTTATGATGTAGGCGCAGTAGATTCCGAGTTATGATGTAGGCGTTGTGGATTCCGAGTTAGATTCCGAGTTATGATGTAGGCGCAGTAGATTCCGAGTTATGATGTAGGCGCAGTAGATTCCGAGTTAGATTCCGAGTTATGATGTAGGCGCAGTAGATTCCGAGTTAGATTCCGAGTTATGATGTAGGCGCAGTAGATTCCGAGTTATGATGTAGGCGCAGTAGATTCCGAGTTAGATTCCGAGTTATGATGTAGGCGCAGTAGATTCCGAGTTATGATGTAGGCGCAGTAGATTCCGAGTTAGATTCCGAGTTATGATGTAGGCGCAGTAGATTCCGAGTTAGATTCCGAGTTATGATGTAGGCGCAGTAGATTCCGAGTTATGATGTAGGCGCAGTAGATTCCGAGTTATGATGTAGGCGCAGTAGATTCCGAGTTAGATTCCGAGTAATGATGTAGGCGCAGTAGATTCCGAGTTATGATGTAGGCGCAGTAGATTCCGAGTTAGATTCCGTTTTATGATGTAGGCGCAGTAGATTCCTAGTTAGATTCCGAGTTATGATGTAGGCGCAGTAGATTCCGAGTTAGATTCCGAGTTATGATGTAGGCGCAGTAGATTCCGAGTTATGATGTAGGCGCAGTATATTGCGAGTTATGATGTAGGCGCAGTAGATTCCGAGTTAGATTCCGAGTTATGATGTAGGCGCAGTAGATTCCGAGTTAGATTCCGAGTTATGATGTAGGCGCAGTAGATTCCGAGTTAGATTCCTAGTTATGATGTAGGCGCAGTAGATTCCGAGTTATGATGTAGGCGCAGTAGATTCCGAGTTAGATTCCGAGTTATGATGTAGGCGCAGTAGATTCCGAGTTAGATTCCGAGTTATGATGTAGGCGCAGTAGATTCCGAGTTATGATGTAGGCGCAGTAGATTCCGAGTTAGATTCCGAGTTATGATGTAGGCGCAGTAGATTCCGAGTTAGATTCCGAGTTATGATGTAGGCGCAGTAGATTCCGAGTTAGATTCCGAGTTATGATGTAGGCGCAGTAGATTCCGAGTTAGATTCCGAGTTATGATGTAGGCGCAGTAGATTCCGAGTTATGATGTAGGCGCAGTAGATTCCGAGTTATGATGTAGGCGCAGTAGATTCCGAGTTATGATGTAGGTGCAGTAGATTCCGAGTTAGATTCCGAGTTATGATGTAGGCGCAGTAGATTCCGAGTTATGATGTAGGCGCAGTAGTTTCCGAGTTATGATGTAGGCGCAGTAGATTCCGAGTTAGATTCCGAGTTATGATGTAGGCGCAGTAGATTCCGAGTTATGATGTATGCGCAGTAGATTCCGAGTTATGATGTAGGCGCAGTAGATTGCGAGTTATGATGTAGGCGCAGTAGATTCCGAGTTAGATTCCGAGTTATGATGTAGGCGCAGTAGATTCCGAGTTATGATGTAGGCGCAGTAGATTCCGAGTTAGATTCCGAGTTATGATGTAGGCGCAATAGATTCCGAGTTATGATGTAGGCGCAGTAGATTCCGAGTTATGATGTAGGCGCAGTAGATTCCGAGTTAGATTCCGAGTTATGATGTAGGCGCAGTAGATTCCGAGTTATGATGTAGGCGCAGTAGATTCCGAGTTAGATTCCGAGTTATGATGTAGGCGCAGTAGATTCCGAGTTAGATTCCGAGTAATGATGTAGGCGCAGTAGATTCCGAGTTAGATTCCGAGTTATGATGTAGGCGCAGTAGATTCCGAGTTATGATGTAGGCGCAGTAGATTGCGAGTTATGATGTAGGCACAGTAGATTCCGAGTTATGATGTAGGCGCAGTAGATTCCGAGTTAGATTCCGAGTTATGATGTAAGCGCAGTAGATTCCGAGTTATGATGTAGGCGCAGTAGATTCTGAGTTAGATTCCGAGTTATGATGTAGGCGCAGTAGATTCCGAGTTCGATTCCGAGTTATGATGTAGGCGCAGTAGATTCCGAGTTAGATTCCGAGTTATGATGTACGCCCAGTAGATTCCGAGTTAGATTCCGAGTTATGATGTAGGCGCAGTAGATTCCGAGTTAGATTCCGAGTTATGATGTAGGCGCAGTAGATTCCGAGTTATGATGTAGGCGCAGCAGATTCTGAGTTATGATGTAGGCGCAGTAGATTCCGAGTTAGATTCCGAGTTATGATGTAGGCGCAGTAGATTCCAAGTTATGATGTAGGCGCAGTAGATTCCGAGTAATGATGTAGGCGCAGTAGATTCCGAGTTAGATTCCGAGTTATGATGTAGGCGCAGTAGATTCCGAGTTAGATTCCGAGTTATGATGTAGGCGCAGTAGATTCCGAGTTAGATTCCGAGTTAGGATGTAGGCGCAGTAGATTCCGAGTTATGATGTAGGCACAGTAGATTGCGAGTTATGATGTAGGCGCAGTAGATTCCGAGTTAGATTCCGAGTTATGATGTAGGCGCAGTAGATTCCGAGTTATGATGTAGGCGCAGTAGATTCCGAGTTAGATTCCGAGTTATGATGTAGGCGCAGTAGATTCCGAGTTCGATTCCGAGTTATGATGTAGGCGCAGTAGATTCCGAGTTATGATGTAGGCGCAGTAGATTCCGAGTTAGATTCCGAGTTATGATGTAGGCGCAGTAGATTCCGAGTTCGATTCCGAGTTATGATGTAGGCGCAGTAGATTCCGAGTTATGATGTAGGCGCAGTAGATTCCGAGTTAGATTCCGAGTTATGATGTAAGCGCAGTAGATTCCGAGTTATGATGTAGGCGCAGTAGATTCTGAGTTAGATTCCGAGTTATGATGTAGGCGCAGTAGATTCCGAGTTCGATTCCGAGTTATGATGTAGGCGCAGTAGATTCCGAGTTAGATTCCGAGTTATGATGTACGCGCAGTAGATTCCGAGTTAGATTCCGAGTTATGATGTAGGCGCAGTAGATTCCGAGTTAGATTCCGAGTTATGATGTAGGCGCAGTAGATTCCGAGTTATGATGTAGGCGCAGCAGATTCCGAGTTATGATGTAGGCGCAGTAGATTCCGAGTTAGATTCCGAGTTATGATGTAGGCGCAGTAGATTCCAAGTTATGATGTAGGCGCAGTAGATTCCGAGTAATGATGTAGGCGCAGTAGATTCCGAGTTAGATTCCGAGTTATGATGTAGGCGCAGTAGATTCCGAGTTATGATGTAGGCGCAGTAGATTCCGAGTTAGATTCCGAGTTATGATGTAGGCGCAGTAGATTCCGAGTTAGATTCCGAGTTATGATGTAGGCGCAGTAGATTCCGAGTTAGATTCCGAGTTAGGATGTAGGCGCAGTAGATTCCGAGTTATGATGTAGGCACAGTAGATTGCGAGTTATGATGTAGGCGCAGTAGATTCCGAGTTATGATGTAGGCGCAGTAGATTCCGAGTTAGATTCCGAGTTATGATGTAGGCGCAGTAGATTCCGAGTTATGATGTAGACGCAGTAGATTCCGAGTCAGATTCCGAGTTATGATGTAGGCGCAGTAGATTCCGAGTTCGATTCCGAGTTATGATGTAGGCGCAGTAGATTCCGAGTTAGATTCCGAGTTATGATGTAGGCGCAGTAGATTCCGAGTTAGATTCCGAGTTATGATGTAGGCGCAGTAGATTCCGAGTTATGATGTAGGCGCAGTAGAATCCGAGTTATGATGTAGGCGCAGTAGATTCCGAGATATGATGTAGGCGCAGTAGATTCCGAGTTAGATTCCGAGATATGATGTAAGCGCAGTAGATTCCGAGTTAGATTCCGAGTTATGATGTACGCGCAGTAGATTCCGAGTTAGATTCCGAGTTATGATGTAGACGCAGTAGATTCCGAGTTATGATGTAGGCGCAGTAGATTCCGAGTTATGATGTAGGCGCAGTATATTCCGAGTTAGATTCCGAGTTATGATGTAGGCGCAGTAGATTCCGAGTTAGATTCCGAGTTATGATGTAGGCGCAGTAGATTCCGAATTAGATTCCGAGTTATGATGTAGGCGCAGTAGATTCCGAGTTAGATTCCGAGTTATGATGTAGGCGCAGTAGATTCCGAGTTATGATGTAAGCGCAGTAGATTCCGAGTTAGATTCCGAGTTATGATGTAGGCGCAGTAGATTCCGAGTTATGATGTAGGCGCAGTAGATTTTGAGTTAGATTCCGAGTTATGATGTAGGCGCAGTAGATTCCGAGTAATGATGTAGGCGCAGTAGATTCCGAGTTAGATTCCGAGTTATGATGTAGGCGCAGTAGATTCCGAGATATGATGTAGGCGCAGTAGATTCCGAGTTAGATTCCGAGTTATGATGTAGGCGCAGTAGATTCCGAGTTAGATTCCTAGTTATGATGTAGACGCAGTAGATTCCGAGTTATGATGTAGGCGCAGTAGATTCCGACTTATGATGTAGGCGCAGTAGATTCCGAGTTATGATGTAGGCGCAGTATATTCCGAGTTAGATTCCGAGTTATGATGTAGGCGCAGTAGATTCCGAGTTAGATTCCGAGTTATGATGTAGGCGCAGTAGATTCCGAATTAGATTCCGAGTTATGATGTAGGCGCAGTAGATTCCGAGTTAGATTCCGAGTTATGATGTAGGCGCAGTAGATTCCGAGTTATGATGTAAGCGCAGTAGATTCCGAGTTAGATTCCGAGTTATGATGTAGGCGCAGTAGATTCCGAGTTATGATGTAGGCGCAGTAGATTTTGAGTTAGATTCCGAGTTATGATGTAGGCGCAGTAGATTCCGAGTAATGATGTAGGCGCAGTAGATTCCGAGTTAGATTCCGAGTTATGATGTAGGCGCAGTAGATTCCGAGTTATGATGTAGGCGCAGTAGATTCCGAGTTAGATTCCGAGTTATGATGTAGGCGCAGTAGATTCCGAGTTAGATTCCGAGTTATGATGTAGGCACAGTAGATTCCGAGTTATGATGTAGGCGCAGTAGATTCTGAGTTATGATGTAGGCGCAGTAGATTCCGAGTTAGATTCCGAGTTATGATGTAGGCGCAGTAGATTCCGAGTTAGATTCCGAGTTATGATGTAGGCGCAGTAGATTCTGAGTTAGATTCCGAGTTATGATGTAGGCGCAGTAGATTCCGAGTTATGATGTAGGCGCAGTAGATTGCGAGTTATGATGTAGGCGCAGTAGATTCCGAGTTAGATTCCGAGTTATGATGTAGGCGCAGTAGATTGCGAGTTATGATGTAGGCGCAGTAGATTCCGAGTTAGATTCCGAGTTATGATGTAGGCGCAGTAGATTCCGAGTTAGATTCCGAGTTATGATGTAGGCGCAGTAGATTCCGAGTTAGATTCCGAGTTATGATGTAGGCGCAGTAGATTCCGAGTTATGATATAGGCGCAGTAGATTCCGAGTTAGATTCCGAGTTATGATGTAGGCGCAGTAGATTCCGAGTTAGATTCCGAGTTATGATGTAGGCGCAGTAGATTCCGAGTTAGATTCCGAGTTATGATGTAGGCGCAGTAGATTCCGAGTTAGATTCCGAGTAATGATGTAGGCGCAGTAGATTCCGAGTTAGATTCCGAGTTATGATGTAGGCGCAGTAGATTCCGAGTTAGATTTCGAGTTATGATGTAGGCGCAGTAGATTCCGAGTTATGATGTAGGCGCAGTAGATTCCGAGTTATGATGTAGGCGCAGTAGATTCCGAGTTATGATGTAGGTGCAGTAGATTCCGAGTTAGATTCCAAGTTATGATGTAGGCGCAGTAGATTCCGAGTTATGATGTAGTCGCAGTAGTTTCCGAGTTATGATGTAGGCGCAGTAGATTCCGAGTTAGATTCCGAGTTATGATGTAGGCGCAGTAGATTCCGAGTTATGATGTAGGCGCAGTAGATTCCGAGTTATGATGTAGGCGAAGTAGATTCCGAGTTATGATGTAGGCGCAGTAGATTCCGAGTTAGATTCCGAGTTATGATGTAGGCGCAGTAGATTGCGAGTTATGATGTAGGCGCAGTAGATTCCGAGTTAGATTCCGAGTTATGATGTAGGCGCAGTAGATTCCGAGTTAGATTCCGAGTTATGATGTAGGCGCAGTAGATTCCGAGTTAGATTCCGAGTTATGATGTAGGCGCAGTAGATTCCGAGTTATGATGTAGGCGCAGTAGATTCCGAGTTAGATTCCGAGTTATGATGTAGGCGCAGTAGATTCCGAGTTAGATTCCGAGTTATGATGTAGGCGCAGTAGATTCCGAGTTATGATGTAGGCGCAGTAGATTCCGAGTTAGATTCCGAGTTATGATGTAGGCGCAGTAGATTCCGAGTTATGATGTAGGCGCAGTAGATTCCGAGTTAGATTCCGAGTTATGATGTAGGCGCAGTAGATTCCGAGTTCGATTCCGAGTTATGATGTAGGTGCAGTAGATTCCGAGTTAGATTCCGAGTTATGATGTAGGCGCAGTAGATTCCGAGTTATGATGTAGGCGCAGTAGATTCCGAGTTATGATGTAGGCGCAGTATATTCCGAGTTAGATTCCGAGTTATGATGTAGGCGCAGTAGATTCCGAGTTAGATTCCGAGTTATGATGTAGGCGCAGTAGATTCCGAATTAGATTCCGAGTTATGATGTAGGCGCAGTAGATTCCGAGTTAGATTCCGAGTTATGATGTAGGCGCAGTAGATTCCGAGTTATGATGTAGGCGCAGTAGATTCCGAGTTAGATTCCGAGTTATGATGTAGGCACAGTAGATTCCGAGTTATGATGTAGGCGCAGTAGATTCCGAGTTATGATGTAGGCGCAGTAGATTCCGAATTAGATTCCTAGTTATGATGTAGGCGCAGTAGATTCCGAGTTAGATTCCGAGTTATGATGTAGGCGCAGTAGATTCCGAGTTAGAATCCGAGTTATGATGTAGGCGCAGTAGATTCCGAGTTGTGATGTAGGCGCAGTAGATTCCGAGTTATGATGTAGGCGCAGTAGATTCCGAGTTAGATTCCGAGTTATGATGTAGGCGCAGTAGATTCCGAGTAATGATGTAGGCGCAGTAGATTCCGAGTTAGATTCCGAGTTATGATGTAGGCGCAGTAGATTCCGAGTTATGATGTAGGCGCAGTAGATTCCGAGTTAGATTCCGAGTTATGATGTAGGCGCAGTAGATTCCGAGTTATGATGTAGGCGCAGTAGATTCCGAGTTAGATTCCGAGTTATGATGTAGGCGCAGTAGATTCCGAGTTAGATTCCGAGTTATGATGTAGGCGCAGTAGATTCCGAGTTATGATGTAGGCGCAGTAGATTCCGAGTTATGAAGTAGGCGCAGTAGATTCCGAGTTAGATTCCGAGTTATGATGTAGGCGCAGTAGATTCCGAGTTAGATTCCGAGATATGATGTAGGCGCAGTAGATTCCGAGTTAGATTCCGAGTTATGATGTAGGCGCAGTAGATTCCGAGTTAAGATGTAGGCGCAGTAGATTCCGAGTTATGATGTAGGCGCAGTAGATTCCGAGTTAGATTCCGAGTTATGATGTAGGCGCAGTAGATTGCGAGTTATGATGTAGGCGCAGTAGATTCCGAGTTAGATTCCGAGTTATGATGTAGGCGCAGTAGATTCCGAGTTATGATGTAGGCGCAGTAGATTCCGAGTTATGATGTAGGCGCAGTAGATTCCGAGTTAGATTCCGAGTTATGATGTAGGCGCAGTAGATTCCGAGTTATGATGTAGGCGCAGTAGATTCCGAGTTAGATTCCGAGTTATGATGTAGGCGCAGTAGATTCCGAGTTATGATGTAGGCGCAGTAGATTCCGAGTTATGATGTAGGCGCAGTAGATTCCGAGTTAGATTCCGAGTTATGATGTAGGCGCAGTAGATTCCGAATTAGATTCCGAGTTATGATGTAGGCGCAGTAGATTCCGAGTTATGATGTAGGCGCAGTAGATTCCGAGTTAGATTCCGAGTTATGATGTAGGCGCAGTAGATTCCGAGTTAGATTCCGAGTTATGATGTAGGCGCAGTAGATTCCGAGTTAGATTCCGAGTTATGATGTAGGCGCAGTAGATTCCGAGTTATGATGTAGGCACAGTAGATTCCGAGTTAGATTCCGAGTTATGATGTAGGCGCAGTAGATTCCGAGTTATGATGTAGGCGCAGTAGATTCCGAGTTAGATTCCGAGTTATGATGTAGGCGCAGTAGATTCCGAGTTCGATTCCGAGTTATGATGTAGGCGCAGTAGATTCCGAGTTAGATTCCGAGTTATGATGTAGGCGCAGTAGATTCCGAGTTAGATTCCGAGTTATGATGTAGGCGCAGTAGATTCCGAGTTAGATTCCGAGTTATGATGTAGGCGCAGTAGATTCCGAGTTATGATGTAGGCGCAGTAGATTCCGAGTCAGATTCCGAGATATGATGTAGGCGCAGTAGATTCCGAGTTAGATTCCGAGTTATGATGTAGGCGCAGTAGATTCCGAGTTAGATTCCGAGTTATGATGTAGGCGCAGTAGATTCCGAGTTATGATGTAGGCGCAGTAGATTCCGAGTTATGATGTAGGCGCAGTATATTCCGAGTTAGATTCCGAGTTATGATGTAGGAGCAGTAGATTCCGAGTTAGATTCCGAGTTATGATGTAGGCGCAGTAGATTCCGAATTAGATTCCGAGTTATGATGTAGGCGCAGTAGATTCCGAGTTAGATTCCGAGTTATGATGTAGGCGCAGTAGATTCCGAGTTATGATGTAAGCGCAGTAGATTCCGAGTTAGATTCCGAGTTATGATGTAGGCGCAGTAGATTCCGAGTTATGATGTAGGCGCAGTAGATTCCGAGTTAGATTCCGAGTTATGATGTAGGCGCAGTAGATTCCGAGTTATGATGTAGGCGCAGTAGATTCCGAGTTATGATGTAGGCGCAGTAGATTCCGAGTTAGATTCCGAGATATGATGTAGGCGCAGTAGATTCCGAGTTAGATTCCGAGTTATGATGTAGGTGCATTAGATTCCGAGTTAGATTCCGAGTTATGATGTAGGCGCAGTAGATTCCGAGTTATGATGTAGGCGCAGTAGATTCCGAGTTAGATTCCGAGTTATGATGTAGGCGCAGTAGATTCCGAGTTATGATGTAGGCGCAGTAGATTCCGAGTTATGATGTAGGCGCAGTAGATTCCGAGTTAGATTCCGAGTTATGATGTAGGCGCAGTAGATTCCGAGTTCGATTCCGAGTTATGATGTAGGCGCAGTAGATTCCGAGTTAGATTCCGAGTTATGATGTAGGCGCAGTAGATTCCGAGTTAGATTCCGAGTTATGATGTAGGCGCAGTAGATTCCGAGTTAGATTCCGTGTTATGATGTAGGCGCAGTAGATTCCGAGTTATGATGTAGGCGCAGTAGATTCCGAGTCAGATTCCGAGATATGATGTAGGCGCAGTAGATTCCGAGTTAGATTCCGAGTTATGATGTAGGCGCAGTAGATTCCGAGTTAGATTCCGAGTTATGATGTAGGCGCAGTAGATTCCGAGTTATGATGTAGGCGCAGTAGATTCCGAGTTATGATGTAGGCGTAGTATATTCCGAGTTAGATTCCGAGTTATGATGTAGGAGCAGTAGATTCCGAGTTAGATTCCGAGTTATGATGTAGGCGCAGTAGATTCCGAATTAGATTCCGAGTTATGATGTAGGCGCAGTAGATTCCGAGTTAGATTCCGAGTTATGATGTAGGCGCAGTAGATTCCGAGTTATGATGTAAGCGCAGTAGATTCCGAGTTAGATTCCGAGTTATGATGTAGGCGCAGTAGATTCCGAGTTATGATGTAGGCGCAGTAGATTCCGAGTTAGATTCCGAGTTATGATGTAGGCGCAGTAGATTCCGAGTTATGATGTAGGCGCAGTAGATTCCGAGTTATGATGTAGGCGCAGTAGATTCCGAGTTAGATTCCGAGATATGATGTAGGCGCAGTAGATTCCGAGTTAGATTCCGAGTTATGATGTAGGTGCAGTAGATTCCGAGTTAGATTCCGAGTTATGATGTAGGCGCAGTAGATTCCGAGTTATGATGTAGGCGCAGTAGATTCCGAGTTATGATGTAGGCGCAGTAGATTCCGAGTTATGATGTAGGCGCAGTATATTCCGAGTTAGATTCCGAGTTATGATGTAGGCGCAGTAGATTCCGAGTTAGATTCCGAGTTATGATGTAGGCGCAGTAGATTCCGAATTAGATTCCGAGTTATGATGTAGGCGCAGTAGATTCCGAGTTAGATTCCGAGTTATGATGTAGGCGCAGTAGATTCCGAGTTATGATGTAAGCGCAGTAGATTCCGAGTTAGATTCCGAGTTATGATGTAGGCGCAGTAGATTCCGAGTTATGATGTAGGCGCAGTAGATTCCGAGTTAGATTCCGAGTTATGATGTAGGCGCAGTAGATTCCGAGATATGATGTAGGCGCAGTAGATTCCGAGTTAGATTCCGAGTTATGATTTAGGCGCAGTAGATTGCGAGTTGTGATGTAGGCGCAGTAGATTCCGAGTTAGATTCCGAGTTATGATGTAGGCGCAGTAGATTCCGAGTTAGATTCCTAGTAATGATGTAGGCGCAGTAGATTCCGAGTTAGATTCCGAGTTATGATGTAGGCGCAGTAGATTCCGAGTTATGATGTAGGCGTAGTAGATTCCGAGTTAGATTCCGAGTTATGATGTAGGCGCAGTAGATTCCGAGTTCGATTCCGAGTTATGATGTAGGCGCAGTAGATTCCGAGTTAGACTCCTAGTTATGATGTAGGCGCAGTAGATTCCGAGTTAGATTCCGAGTTATGATATAGGCGCAGTAGATTCCGAGTTAGATTCCGAGTTATGATGTAGGCGCAGTAGATTCCGAGTTATGATGTAGGCGCAGTAGATTCCGAGTTATGATGTAGGCGCAGTAGATTCCGAGTTAGATTCCGAGATATGATGTAGGCGCAGTAGATTCCGAGTTAGATTCCGAGTTATGATGTAGGCGCAGTAGATTCCGAGTTAGATTCCGAGTTATGATGTAGGCGCAGTAGATTCCGAGTTATGATGTAGGCGCAGTAGATTCCGAGTTATGATGTAGGCGCAGTAGATTCCGAGTTATGATGTAGGCGCAGTATATTCCGAGTTAGATTCCGAGTTATGATGTAGGCGCAGTAGATTCCGAGTTAGATTCCGAGTTATGATGTAGGCGCAGTAGATTCCGAATTAGATTCCGAGTTATGATGTAGGCGCAGTAGATTCCGAGTTAGATTCCGAGTTATGATGAAGGCGCAGGAGATTCCGAGTTATGATGTAAGCGCAGTAGATTCCGAGTTAGATTCCGAGTTATGATGTAGGCGCAGTAGATTCCGAGTTATGATGTAGGCGCAGTAGATTCCGAGTTAGATTCCGAGTTATGATGTAGGCGCAGTAGATTCCGAGTTATGATGTAGGCGCAGTAGATTCCGAGTTAGATTCCGAGTTATGATGTAGGCGCAGTAGATTCCGAGTTAGATTCTGAGTTATGATGTAGGCGCAGTAGATTCCGAGTTAGAATCCGAGTTATGATGTAGGCGCAGTAGATTCCGAGTTATGATGTAGGCGCAGTAGATTCCGAGTTAGATTCCAAGTTATGGTGTAGGCGCAGTAGATTCCGAGTAATGATGTAGGCGCAGTAGATTCCGAGTTATGATGTAGGCGCAGTAGATTCCGAGTTAGATTCAGAGTTATGATGTAGGCGCAGTAGATTCTGAGTTCGATTCCGAGTTATGATGTAGGCGCAGTAGATTTCGAGTTATGATGTAGGCGCAGTAGATTCCGAGTTATGATGTAGGCGCAGTAGATTCCGAGTTAGATTCCGAGTTATGATGTAGGCGCAGTAGATTCCGAGTTATGATGTAGGTGCAGTAGATTCCGAGTTAGATTCCGAGTTATGATGTAGGCGCAGTAGATTCCGAGTTATGATGTAGGCGCAGTAGATTCCGAGTTAGATTCCGAGTTATGATGTAGGCGCAGTAGATTCCGAGTTAGATTCTGAGTTATGATGTAGGCGCAGTAGATTCCGAGTTAGAATCCGAGTTATGATGTAGGCGCAGTAGATTTCGAGTTATGATGTAGGCGCAGTAGATTCCGAGTTAGATTCCGAGTTATGATGTAGGCGCAGTAGATTCCGAGTTATGATGTAGGCGCAGTAGATTCCGAGTTAGATTCCGAGTTATGATGTAGGTGCAGTAGATTCCGAGTTATGATGTAGGCGCAGTAGATTCCGAGTTAGATTCCGAGTTATGATGTAGGCGCAGTAGATTCCGAGTTATGATGTAGGCGCAGTAGATTCCGAGTTAGATTCCGAGTTATGATGTAGGCGCAGTAGATTCCGAGTTAGATTCCGAGTTATGATGTAGGCGCAGTAGATTCCGAGTTATGATGTAGGCGCAGTAGATTCCGAGTTAGATTCCGAGTTATGATGTAGGCGCAGTAGATTCCGAGTTATGATGTAGGCGCAGTAGATTCCGATTTAGATTCCGAGTTATGATGTAGGCGCAGTAGATTCCGAGTTATGATGTAGGCGCAGTAGATTCCGAGTTATGATGTAGGCGCAGTAGATTCCGAGTTAGATTCCGAGTTATGATGTAGGCGCAGTAGATTCTGAGTTAGCTTCCGAGTTATGATGTAGGCGCAGTAGATTCCAAGTTAGATTCCGAGTTATGATGTAGGTGCAGTAGATTCCGAGTTAGATTCCGAGTTATGATGTAGGCGCAGTAGATTCCGAGTTATGAGGTAGGCGCAGTAGATTCCGAGTTATGATGTAGGCGCAGTAGATTCCGAGTTATGATGTAGGCGCAGTAGATTCCGAGTTAGATTCCGAGTTAGATTCCGAGTTATGATGTAGGCGCAGTAGATTCCGAGTTATGATGTAGGCGCAGTAGATTCCGAGTTAGATTCCGAGTTATGATGTAGGCGCAGTAGATTCCGAGTTAGATTCCGAGTTATGATGTAGGCGCAGTAGATTCCGAGTTAGATTCCGAGTTATGATGTATGCGCAGTAGATTCCGAGTTAGATTCCGAGTTATGATGTAGGCGCAGTAGATTCCGAGTTAGATTCCGAGTTATGATGTAGGCGCAGTAGATTCCGAGTTATGATGTAGGCGCAGTAGATTCCGAGTTATGATGTAGGCGCAGTAGATTCCGAGTTAGATTCCGAGTTATGATGTAGGCGCAGTAGATTCCGAGATAGATTCCGAGTTATGATGTAGGCGCAGTAGATTCCGAGTTCGATTCCGAGTTATGATGTAGGCGCAGTAGATTCCGAGTTAGATTCCGAGTTATGATGTAGGCGCAGTAGATTCCGAGTTATGATGTAGGCGCAGTAGATTCCGAGTTAGATTCCGAGTTATGATGTAGGCGCAGTAGATTCCGAGTTAGATTCTGAGTTATGATGTAGGCGCAGTAGATTCCGAGTTAGAATCCGAGTTATGATGTAGGCGCAGTAGATTCCGAGTTAGAATCCGAGTTATGATGTAGGCGCAGTAGATTGCGAGTTATGATGTAGGCGCAGTAGATTCCGAGTTAGATTCCGAGTTATGGTGTAGGCGCAGTAGATTCCGAGTAATGATGTAGGCGCAGTAGATTCCGAGTTATGATGTAGGCGCAGTAGATTCCGAGTTAGATTCCGAGTTATGATGTAGGCGCAGTAGATTCCGAGTTCGATTCCGAGTTATGATGTAGGCGCAGTAGATTTCGAGTTATGATGTAGGCGCAGTAGATTCCGAGTTATGATGTAGGCGCAGTAGATTCCGAGTTCGATTCCGAGTTATGATGTAGGCGCAGTAGATTTCGAGTTATGATGTATGCGCAGTAGATTCCGAGTTATGATGTAGGCGCAGTAGATTCCGAGTTAGATTCCGAGTTATGATGTAGGCGCAGTAGATTCCGAGTTATGATGTAGGCGCAGTAGATTCCGAGTTAGATTCCGAGTCATGATGTAGGCGCAGTAGATTCCGAGTTATGATGTAGGCGCAGTAGATTCCGAGTTAGATTCCGAGTTATGATGTAGGCGCAGTAGATTCCGAGTTAGATTCTGAGTTATGATGTAGGCGCAGTAGATTCCGAGTTAGAATCCGAGTTATGATGTAGGCGCAGTAGATTCCGAGTTATGATGTAGGCGCAGTAGATTCCGAGTTATGATGTAAGCGCAGTAGATTCCGAGTTAGATTCCGAGTTATGATGTAGGCGCAGTAGATTCCGAGTTATGATGTAGGCGCAGTAGATTCCGAGTTAGATTCCGAGTTATGATGTAGGTGCAGTAGATTCCGAGTTATGATGTAGGCGCAGTAGATTCCGAGTTAGATTCCGAGTTATGATGTAGGCGCAGTAGATTCCGAGTTATGATGTAGGCGCAGTAGATTCCGAGTTAGATTCCGAGTTATGATGTAGGCGCAGTAGATTCCGAGTTAGATTCCGAGTTATGATGTAGGCGCAGTAGATTCCGAGTTATGATGTAGGCGCAGTAGATTCCGAGTTAGATTCCGAGTTATGATGTAGGCGCAGTAGATTCCGAGTTATGATGTAGGCGCAGTAGATTCCGAGTTAGATTCCGAGTTATGATGTAGGCGCAGTAGATTCCGAGTTATGATGTAGGCGCAGTAGATTCCGAGTTAGATTCCGAGTTATGATGTAGGCGCAGTAGATTCCGAGTTATGATGTAGGCGCAGTAGATTCTGAGTTAGCTTCCGAGTTATGATGTAGGCGCAGTAGATTCCAAGTTAGATTCCGAGTTATGATGTAGGTGCAGTAGATTCCGAGTTAGATTCCGAGTTATGATGTAGGCGCAGTAGATTCCGAGTTATGAGGTAGGCGCAGTAGATTCCGAGTTATGATGTAGGCGCAGTAGATTCCGAGTTATGATGTAGGCGCAGTAGATTCCGAGTTAGATTCCGAGTTAGATTCCGAGTTATGATGTAGGCGCAGTAGATTCCGAGTTATGATGTAGGCGCAGTAGATTCCGAGTTAGATTCCGAGTTATGATGTAGGCGCAGTAGATTCCGAGTTAGATTCCGAGTTATGATGTAGGCGCAGTAGATTCCGAGTTAGATTCCGAGTTATGATGTATGCGCAGTAGATTCCGAGTTAGATTCCGAGTTATGATGTAGGCGCAGTAGATTCCGAGTTAGATTCCGAGTTATGATGTAGGCGCAGTAGATTCCGAGTTATGATGTAGGCGCAGTAGATTCCGAGTTATGATGTAGGCGCAGTAGATTCCGAGTTAGATTCCGAGTTATGATGTAGGCGCAGTAGATTCCGAGTTAGATTCCGAGTTATGATGTAGGCGCAGTAGATTCCGAGTTAGATTCCGAGTTATGATGTAGGCGCAGTAGATTCCGAGTTAGATTCCGAGTTATGATGTAGGCGCAGTAGATTCCGAGTTATGATGTAGGCGCAGTAGATTCCGAGTTAGATTCCGAGTTATGATGTAGGCGCAGTAGATTCCGAGTTATGATGTAGGCGCAGTAGATTCCGAGTTAGATTCCGAGTTATGATGTAGGCGCAGTAGATTCCGAGTTAGATTCTGAGTTATGATGTAGGCGCAGTAGATTCCGAGTTAGAATCCGAGTTATGATGTAGGCGCAGTAGATTCCGAGTTATGATGTAGGCGCAGTAGATTCCGAGTTATGATGTAGGCGCAGTAGATTCCGAGTTAGATTCCGAGTTATGATGTAGGCGCAGTAGATTCCGAGTTATGATGTAGGCGCAGTAGATTCCGAGTTAGATTCCGAGTTATGATGTAGGCGCAGTAGATTCCGAATTTTGATGTAGGCGCAGTAGATTCCGAGTTAGATTCCGAGTTATGATGTAGGCGCAGTAGATTCCGAGTTATGATGTAGGCGCAGTAGATTCCGAGTTAGATTCCAAGTTATGATGTAGGCGCAGTAGATTCCGAGTTAGATTCCGAGTTATGATGTAGGCGCAGTAGATTCCGAGTTATGATGTAGGCGCAGTAGATAACGAGTTATGATGTAGGCGCAGTAGATTCCGAGTTAGATTCCGAGTTATGATGTAGGCGCAGTAGATTCCGAGTTATGATGTAGGCGCAGTAGATTCCGAGTTAGATTCCGAGTTATGATGTAGGCGCAGTAGATTCCGAGTTAGATTCCGAGTTATGATGTAGGCGCAGTAGATTCCGAGTTAGATTCCGAGTTATGATGTAGGCGCAGTAGATTCCGAGTTATGATGTAGGCGCAGTAGATTGCGAGTTATGATGTAGGCGCAGTAGATTCCGAGTTAGATTCCGAGTTATGATGTAGGCGCAGTAGATTCCGAGTTATGATGTAGGCGCAGTAGATTCCGAGTTAGATTCCGAGTTATGATGTAGGCGCAGTAGATTCCGAGTTAGATTCCGAGTTATGATGTAGGTGCAGTAGATTCCGAGTTAGATTCCGAGTTATGATGTAGGCGCAGTAGATTCCGAGTTATGATGTAGGCGCAGTAGATTCCGAGTTAGATTCCGAGTTATGATGTAGGCGCAGTAGATTCCGAGTTATGATGTAGGTGCAGTAGATTCCGAGTTAGATTCCGAGTTATGATGTAGGCGCAGTAGATTCCGAGTTAGATTCCGAGTTATGATGTAGGCGCAGTAGATTCCGAGTTAGATTCCGAGTTATGATGTAGGCGCAGTAGATTCCGAGTTAGATTCCGAGTTATGATGTAGGCGCAGTAGATTCCGAGTTATGATGTAGGCGCAGTAGATTCCGAGTTATGATGTAGGTGCAGTAGATTCCGAGTTATGATGTAGGCGCAGTAGATTCCGAGTTATGATGTAGGCGCAGTAGTTTCCGAGTTATGATGTAGGCGCAGTAGATTCCGAGTTAGATTCCGAGTTATGATGTAGGCGCAGTAGATTCCGAGTTATGATGAAGGCGCAGTAGATTCCGAGTTATGATGTAGGCGCAGTAGATTCCGAGTTAGATTCCGAGTTATGATGTAGGCGCAGTAGATTCCGAGTTATGATGTAGGCGCAGTAGATTCCGAGTTATGATGTAGGCGCAGTAGATTCCGAGTTAGATTCCGAGTTATGATGTAGGCGCAGTAGATACCGAGTTAGATTCCGAGTTATGATGTAGGCACAGTAGATTCCGAGTTAGATTTCGAGTTATGATGTAGGCGCAGTAGATTCCGAGTTCGATTCCGAGTTATGATGTAGGCGCAGTAGATTCCGAGTTAGATTCAGAGTTATGATGTAGGCGCAGTAGATTCCGAGTTATGATGTAGGCGCAGTAGATTCCGAGTAATGATGTAGGCGCAGTAGATTCCGAGTTATGATGTAGGCGCAGTAGATTCCGAGTTAGATTCCGAGTTATGATGTAGGCGCAGTAGATTCCGAGTTAGATTCCGAGTTATGATGTAGGCGCAGTAGATTCCGAGTTATGATGTAGGCACAGTAGATTCCGAGTTATGATGTAGGCGCAGTAGATTCCGAGTTAGAATCCGAGTTATGATGTAGGCGCAGTAGATTCCGAGTTAGATTCCGAGTTATGATGTAATCGCAGTAGATTCCGAGTTAGATTCCGAGTTATGATGTAGGCGCAGTAGATTCCGAGTTAGATTCCGAGTTATGATATAGGCGCAGTAGATTCCGAGTTATGATGTAGGCGCAGTAGATTCCGAGTTAGATTCCGAGTTATGATGTAGGCGCAGTAGATTCCGAGTTATGATGTAGGCGCAGTAGATTCCGAGTTAGATTCCGAGTTATGATGTAGGCGCAGTAGATTCCGAGTTATGATGTAGGTGCAGTAGATTCCGAGTTATGATGTAGGCGCAGTAGATTCCGAGTTATGATGTAGGCGCAGTAGATTCCGAGTTATGATGTAGGCGCAGTAGATTCCGAGTTAGATTCCGAGTTATGATGTAGGCGCAGTAGATTCCGAGTTATGATGTAGGCGCAGTAGATTCCGAGTTAGATTCCGAGTTATGATGTAGGCGCAGTAGATTCCAAGTTATGATGTAGGCGCAGTAGATTCCGAGTTATGATGTAGGCGCAGTAGATTCCTAGTTATATTCCGAGTTATGATGTAGGCGCAGTAGATTCCGAGTTATGATGTAGGTGCAGTAGATTCCGAGTTATGATGTAGGCGCAGTAGATTCTGAGTTATGATGTAGGCGCAGTAGATTCCGAGTTATGATGTAGGCGCAGTAGATTCCGAGTTAGATTCCGAGTTATGATGTAGGCGCAGTAGATTCCGAGTTATGATGTAGGCGCAGTAGATTCCGACTTAGATTCAGAGTTATGATGTAGGCGCAGTAGATTCCGAGTTATGATGTAGGCGCAGTAGATTCCGAGTTAGATTCCGAGTTATGATGTAGGCGCAGTAGATTCCGAGTTATGATGTAGGTGCAGTAGATTCCGAGTTATGATGTAGGCGCAGTAGATTCCGAGTTATGATGTAGGCGCAGTAGATTCCGAGTTATGATGTAGGCGCAGTAGATTCCGAGTTAGATTCCGAGTTATGATGTAGGCGCAGTAGATTCCGAGTTAGATTCCGAGTTATGATGTAGGCGCAGTAGATTCCGAGTTATGATGTAGGCGCAGTAGATTGCGAGTTATGATGTAGGCGCAGTAGATTCCGAGTTATGATGTAGGCGCAGTAGATTCCGAGTTAGATTCCGAGTTATGATGTAGGCGCAGTAGATTCCGAGTTATGATGTAGGCGCAGTAGATTCCGAGTTAGATTCCGAGTTATGATGTAGGCGCAGTAGATTCCGAGTTAGATTCCGAGTTATGATGTAGGCGCAGTAGATTCCGAGTTAGATTCCGAGTTATGATGTAGGCGCAGTAGATTCCGAGTTATGATGTAGGCGCAGTAGATTCCGAGTTATGATGTAGGCGCAGTAGATTCCGAGTTAGATTCCGAGTTATGATGTAGGCGCAGTAGATTCCGAGTTAGATTCCGAGTTATGATGTAGGCGCAGTAGATTCCGAGTTATGATGTAGGCACAGTAGATTCCGAGTTATGATGTAGGCGCAGTAGATTCCGAGTTAGATTCCGAGTTATGATGTAGGCGCCGTAGATTCCGAGTTAGATTCCGAGTTATGATGTAATCGCAGTAGATTCCGAGTTAGATTCCGAGTTATGATGTAGGCGCAGTAGATTCCGAGTTAGATTCCGAGTTATGATGTAGGCGCAGTAGATTCCGAGTTATGATGTAGGTGCAGTAGATTCCGAGTTAGATTCCGAGTTATGATGTAGGCGCAGTAGATTCCGAGTTAGATTCCGAGTTATGATGTAGGCGCAGTAGATTCCGAGTTAGATTCCGAGTTATGATGTAGGCGCAGTAGATTCCGAGTTATGATGTAGGCGCAGTAGTTTCCGAGTTATGATGTAGGCGCAGTAGATTCCGAGTTAGATTCCGAGTTATGATGTAGGCGCAGTAGATTCCGAGTTATGATGAAGGCGCAGTAGATTCCGAGTTATGATGTAGGCGCAGTAGATTCCGAGTTAGATTCCGAGTTATGATGTAGGCGCAGTAGATTCCGAGTTATGATGTAGGCGCAGTAGATTCCGAGTTATGATGTAGGCGCAGTAGATTCCGAGTTAGATTCCGAGTTATGATGTAGGCGCAGTAGATACCGAGTTAGATTCCGAGTTATGATGTAGGCACAGTAGATTCCGAGTTAGATTTCGAGTTATGATGTAGGCGCAGTAGATTCCGAGTTCGATTCCGAGTTATGATGTAGGCGCAGTAGATTCCGAGTTAGATTCAGAGTTATGATGTAGGCGCAGTAGATTCCGAGTTATGATGTAGGCGCAGTAGATTCCGAGTTAGATTCCGAGTTATGATGTAGGCGCAGTAGATTCCGAGTTAGATTCCGAGTTATGATTTAGGCGCAGTAGATTCCGAGTTATGATGTAGGCACAGTAGATTCCGAGTTATGATGTAGGCGCAGTAGATTCCGAGTTAGATTCCGAGTTATGATGTAGGCGCAGTAGATTCCGAGTTAGATTCCGAGTTATGATGTAATCGCAGTAGATTCCGAGTTAGATTCCGAGTTATGATGTAGGCGCAGTAGATTCCGAGTTAGATTCCGAGTTATGATGTAGGCGCAGTAGATTCCGAGTTATGATGTAGGCGCAGTAGATTCCGAGTTAGATTCCGAGTTATGATGTAGGCGCAGTAGATTCCGAGTTATGATGTAGGCGCAGTAGATTCCGAGTTAGATTCCGAGTTATGATGTAGGCGCAGTAGATTCCGAGTTATGATGTAGGTGCAGTAGATTCCGAGTTATGATGTAGGCGCAGTAGATTCCGAGTTATGATGTAGGCGCAGTAGATTCCGAGTTATGATGTAGGCGCAGTAGATTCCGAGTTAGATTCCGAGTTATGATGTAGGCGCAGTAGATTCCGAGTTATGATGAAGGCGCAGTAGATTCCGAGTTATGATGTAGGCGCAGTAGATTCCGAGTTAGATTCCGAGTTATGATGTAGGCGCAGTAGATTCCGAGTTATGATGAAGGCGCAGTAGATTCCGAGTTATGATGTAGGCGCAGTAGATTCCGAGTTAGGTTCCGAGTTATGATGTAGGCGCAGTAGATTCCGAGTTATGATGTAGGCGCAGTAGATTCCGAGTTATGATGTAGGCGCAGTAGATTCCGAGTTAGATTCCGAGTTATGATGTAGGCGCAGTAGATACCGAGTTAGATTCCGAGTTATGATGTAGGCACAGTAGATTCCGAGTTAGATTTCGAGTTATGATGTAGGCGCAGTAGATTCCGAGTTCGATTCCGAGTTATGATGTAGGCGCAGTAGATTCCGAGTTAGATTCAGAGTTATGATGTAGGCGCAGTAGATTCCGAGTTATGATGTAGGCGCAGTAGATTCCGAGTAATGATGTAGGCGCAGTAGATTCCGAGTTATGATGTAGGCGCAGTAGATTCCGAGTTAGATTCCGAGTTATGATGTAGGCGCAGTAGATTCCGAGTTAGATTCCGAGTTATGATGTAGGCGCAGTAGATTCCGAGTTATGATGTAGGCACAGTAGATTCCGAGTTATGATGTAGGCGCAGTAGATTCCGAGTTAGATTCCGAGTTATGATGTAGGCGCAGTAGATTCCGAGTTAGATTCCGAGTTATGATGTAATCGCAGTAGATTCCGAGTTAGATTCCGAGTTATGATGTAGGCGCAGTAGATTCCGAGTTAGATTCCGAGTTATGATGTAGGCGCAGTAGATTCCGAGTTATGATGTAGGCGCAGTAGATTCCGAGTTAGATTCCGAGTTATGATGTAGGCGCAGTAGATTCCGAGTTATGATGTAGGCGCAGTAGATTCCGAGTTAGATTCCGAGTTATGATGTAGGCGCAGTAGATTCCGAGTTATGATGTAGGTGCAGTAGATTCCGAGTTATGATGTAGGCGCAGTAGATTCCGAGTTATGATGTAGGCGCAGTAGATTCCGAGTTATGATGTAGGCGCAGTAGATTCCGAGTTAGATTCCGAGTTATGATGTAGGCGCAGTAGATTCCGAGTTATGATGTAGGCGCAGTAGATTCCGAGTTAGATTCCGAGTTATGATGTAGGCGCAGTAGATTCCAAGTTATGATGTAGGCGCTGTAGATTCCGAGTTATGATGTAGGCGCAGTAGATTCCTAGTTATATTCCGAGTTATGATGTAGGCGCAGTAGATTCCGAGTTATGATGTAGGCGTAGTAGATTCCGAGTTAGATTCCGAGTTATGATGTAGGCGCAGTAGATTCCGATTTAGATTCCGAGTTATGATGTAGGCGCAGTAGATTCCGAGTTAGATTCCGAGTTATGATGTAGGCGCAGTAGATTCCGAGTTATGATGTAGGCGCAGTAGATTGCGAGTTATGATGTAGGCGCAGTAGATTCCGAGTTATGATGTAGGCGCAGTAGATTCCGAGTTAGATTCCGAGTTATGATGTAGGCGCAGTAGATTCCGAGTTATGATGTAGGCGCAGTAGATTCCGAGTTAGATTCCGAGTTATGATGTAGGCGCAGTAGATTCCGAGTTCGATTCCGAGTTATGATGTAGGCGCAGTAGATTCCGAGTTAGATTCCGAGTTATGATGTAGGCGCAGTAGATTCCGAGTTCGATTCCGAGTTATGATGTAGGCGCAGTAGATTCCTAGTTAGATTCCGAGTTATGATGTAGGCGCAGTAGATTCCGAGTTATGATGTAGGCGCAGTAGATTCCGAGTTATGATGTAGGCGCAGTAGATTCCGAGTTAGATTCCGAGTTATGATGTAGGCGCAGTAGATTCCGAGTTATGATGTAGGCGCAGTAGATTCCGAGTTATGATGTAGGCGCAGTAGATTCCGAGTTAGATTCCGAGTTATGATGTAGGCGCAGTAGATTCCGAGTTAGATTCCGAGTTATGATGTAGGCGCAGTAGATTCCGAGTTATGATGTAGGCACAGTAGATTCCGAGTTATGATGTAGGCGCAGTAGATTCCGAGTTAGATTCCGAGTTATGATGTAGGCGCAGTAGATTCCGAGTTAGATTCCGAGTTATGATGTAGGCGCAGTAGATTCCGAGTTAAATTCCGAGTTATGATGTAGGCGCAGTAGATTCCGAGTTAGATTCCGAGTTATGATGTAGGCGCAGTAGATTCCGAGTTATGATGTAGGTGCAGTAGATTCCGAGTTAGATTCCGAGTTATGATGTAGGCGCAGTAGATTCCGAGTTATGATGTAGGCGCAGTAGATTCCGAGTTAGATTCCGAGTTATGATGTAGGCGCAGTAGATTCCGAGTTATGATGTAGGTGCAGTAGATTCCGAGTTATGATGTAGGCGCAGTAGATTCCGAGTTATGATGTAGGCGCAGTAGATTCCGAGTTATGATGTAGGCGCAGTAGATTCCGACTTAGATTCCGAGTTATGATGTAGGCGCAGTAGATTCCAAGTTATGATGTAGGCGCATTACATTCCGAGTTATGATGTAGGCGCTATAGATTCCAAGTTAGATTCCGAGTTATGATGTAGGCGCAGTAGATTCCGAGTTATGATGTAGGCGCAGTAGATTCCGAGTTAGATTCCGAGTTATGATGTAGGCGCAGTAGATTCCGAGTTAGATTCCGAGTTATGATGTAGGCGCAGTAGATTCCGAGTTAGATTCCGAGTTATGATGTAGGCGCAGTAGATTCCGAGTTATGATGTAGGCGCAGTAGATTGCGAGTTATGATGTAGGCGCAGTAGATTCCGAGTTATGATGTAGGCGCAGTAGATTCCGAGTTAGATTCCGAGTTATGATGTAGGCGCAGTAGATTCCGAGTTATGATGTAGGCGCAGTAGATTCCGAGTTAGATTCCGAGTTATGATGTAGGCGCAGTAGATTCCGAGTTCGATTCCGAGTTATGATGTAGGCGCAGTAGATTCCGAGTTAGATTCCGAGTTATGATGTAGGCGCAGTAGATTCCGAGTTCGATTCCGAGTTATGATGTAGGCGCAGTAGATTCCTAGTTAGATTCCGAGTTATGATGTAGGTGCAGTAGATTCCGAGTTATGATGTAGGCGCAGTAGATTCCGAGTTATGATGTAGGCGCAGTAGATTCCGAGTTAGATTCCGAGTTATGATGTAGGCGCAGTAGATTCCGAGTTATGATGTAGGCGCAGTAGATTCCGAGTTATGATGTAGGCGCAGTAGATTCCGAGTTATGATGTAGGCGCAGTAGATTCCGAGTTAGATTCCGAGTTATGATGTAGGCGCAGTAGATTCGGAGTTATGATGTAGGCGCAGTAGATTCCGAGTTAGATTCCAAGTTATGATGTAGGCGCAGTAGATTCCAAGTTATGATGTAGGCGCATTAGATTCCGAGTTATGATGTAGGCGCAGTAGATTCCGAGTTAGATTCCGAGTTATGATGTAGGCGCAGTAGATTCCGAGTTCGATTCCGAGTTATGATGTAGGCGCAGTAGGTTCCGAGTTAGATTCCGAGTTATGATGTAGGCGCAGTAGATTCCGAGTTCGATTCCGAGTTATGATGTAGGCGCAGTAGATTCCTAGTTAGATTCCGAGTTATGATGTAGGCGCAGTAGATTCCGAGTTATGATGTAGGCGCAGTAGATTCCGAGTTAGATTCCGAGTTATGATGTAGGCGCAGTAGATTCCGAGTTATGATGTAGGCGCAGTAGATTCCGAGTTAGATTCCGAGTTATGATGTAGGCGCAGTAGATTCCGAGTTAGATTCCGAGTTATGATGTAGGCGCAGTAGATTCCGAGTTAGATTCCGAGTTATGATGTAGGCGCAGTAGATTCCGAGTTATGATGTAGGCGCAGTAGATTCCGAGTTATGATGTAGGCGCAGTAGATTCCGAGTTATGATGTAGGCGCAGTAGATTTCGTGTTATGATGTAGGCGCAGTAGATTCCTAGTTAGATTCCGAGTTATGATGTAGGCGCAGTAGATTCCGAGTTAGATTCCGAGTTATGATGTAGGCGCAGTAGATTCCGAGTTCGATTCCGAGTTATGATGTAGGCGCAGTAGATTCCGAGTTATGATGTAGGCGCAGTAGATTCCGAGTTAGATTCCGAGTTATGATGTAGGCGCAGTAGATTCCGAGTTATGATGTAGGCGCAGTAGATTCCGAGTTAGATTCCGAGTTATGATGTAGGCGCAGTAGATTCCGAATTTTGATGTAGGCGCAGTAGATTCCGAGTTATGATGTAGGCGCAGTAGATTCCGAGTTAGATTCCGAGTTATGATGTAGGCGCAGTAGATTCCGAGTTAGATTCCGAGTTATGATGTAGGCGCAGTAGATTCCGAGTTAGATTTCGAGTTATGATGTAGGCGCAGTAGATTCCGAGTTCGATTCCGAGTTATGATGTAGGCGCAGTAGATTCCAAGTTAGATTCCGAGTTATGATGTAGGCGCAGTAGATTCCGAGTTATGATGTAGGCGCAGTAGATTCCGAGTTAGATTCCGAGTTATGATGTAGGTGCAGTAGATTCCGAGTTAGATTCCGAGTTATGATGTAGGCGCAGTAGATTCCGAGTTATGATGTAGGCGCAGTAGATTCCGAGTTATGATGTAGGCGCAGTAGATTCCGAGTTAGATTCCGAGTTATGATGTAGGCGCAGTAGATTCCGAGATAGATTCCGAGTTATGATGTAGGCGCAGTAGATTCCGAGTTAGATTCCGAGTTATGATGTAGGCGCAGTAGATTCCGAGTTATGATGTAGGCGCAGTAGATTGCGAGTTATAATGTAGGCGCAGTAGATTCTGAGTTAGATTCCGAGTTATTATGTAGGCGCAGTAGATTCCGAGTTATGATGTAGGCGCAGTAGATTCCGAGTTAGATTCCGAGTTATGATGTAGGCGCAGTAGATTCCGAGTTAGATTCCGAGTTATGATGTAGGCGCAGTAGATTCCGAGTTAGATTCCGAGTTATGATGTAGGCGCAGTAGATTCCGAGTTATGATGTAGGCGCAGTAGATTCCGAGTTATGATGTAGGTGCAGTAGATTCCGAGTTAGATTCCGAGTTATGATGTAGGCGCAGTAGATTCCGAGTTTTGATGTAGGCGCAGTAGTTTCCGAGTTATGATGTAGGCGCAGTAGATTCCGAGTTAGATTCCGAGTTATGATGTAGGCGCAGTAGATTCCGAGTAATGATGTAGGCGCAGTAGATTCCGAGTTATGATGTAGGCGCAGTAGATTCCGAGTTATGATGTAGGCGCAGTAGATTCCGCGTTAGATTCCGAGTTATGATGTAGGCGCAGTAGATTCCGAGTTATGAGGTAGGCGCATTAGATTCCGAGTTATGATGTAGGCGCAATAGATTCCGAGTTAGATTCCGAGTTATGATGTAGGCGCAGTAGATTCCGAGTTAGATTCCGAGTTATGATGTAGGCGCAGTAGATTCCGAGTTAGATTTCGAGTTATGATGTAGGCGCAGTAGATTCCGAGTTCGATTCCGAGTTATGATATAGGCGCAGTAGATTCCGAGTTAGATTCATAGTTATGATGTAGGCGCAGTAGATTCCGAGTTATGATGTAGGCGCAGTAGATTCCGAGTTATGATGTAGGCGCAGTAGATTCCGAGTTAGATTCCGAGTTATGATGTAGGCGCAGTAGATTCCGAGTTAGATTCCGAGTTATGATGTAGGCGCAGTAGATTCTGAGTTATGATGTAGGCGCAGTATATTCCGAGTTATGATGTAGGCGCAGTAGATTCCGAGTTAGATTCCGAGTTATGATGTAGGCGCAGTAGATTCCGAGTTAGATTCCGAGTTATGATGTAGGCGCAGTAGATTCCGAGTTAGATTCCGAGTTATGATGTAGGCGCAGTAGATTCCGAGTTAGATTCCGAGTTATGATGTAGGCGCAGTAGATTCCGAGTTATGATGTAGGTGCAGTATATTCCGAGTTAGATTCCGAGTTATGATGTAGGCGCAGTAGATTCCGAGTTATGATGTAGGCGCAGTAGATTCCGAGTTATGATGTAGGCGCAGTAGATTCCGAGTTAGATTCCGAGTTATGATGTAGGCGCAGTAGATTCCGAGTTATGATGTAGGCGCAGTAGATTCCGAGTTATGATGTAGGCGCAGTAGATTCTGAGTTATGATGTAGGCGCAGTAGATTCCGAGTTATGATGTAGGCGCAGTAGATTCCGAGTTAGATTCCGAGTTATAATGTAGGCGCAGTAGATTCCGAGTTATGATGTAGGCGCAGTAGATTCCGAGTTAGATTCCGAGTTATGATGTAGGCGCAGTAGATTCCAAGTTATGATGTAGGCGCAGTAGATTCCGAGTTATGATGTAGGCGCAGTAGATTCCAAGTTAGATTCCGAGTTATGATGTAGGCGCAGTAGATTCCGAGTTATGATGTAGGCGCAGTAGATTCCGAGTTAGATTCCGAGTTATGATGTAGGCGCAGTAGATTCCGAGTTAGATTCCGAGTTATGATGTAGGCGCAGTAGATTCCGAGTTAGATTCCGAGTTATGATGTAGGCGCAGTAGATTCCGAGTTATGATGTAGGCGCAGTAGATTGCGAGTTATGATGTAGGCACAGTAGATTCCGAGTTATGATGTAGGCGCAGTAGATTCCGAGTTAGATTCCGAGTTATGATGTAGGCGCAGTAGATTCCGAGTTAGATTCCGAGTTATGATGTAGGCGCAGTAGATTCCGAGTTCGATTCCGAGTTATGATGTAGGCGCAGTAGATTCCGAGTTAGTTTCCGAGTTATGATGTAGGCGCAGTAGATTCCGAGTTATGATGTAGGCGCAGTAGATTCCGAGTTAGATTCCGAGTTATGATGTAGGCGCAGTAGATTCCGAGTTATGATGTAGGCGCAGTAGATTCCGAGTTAGATTCCGAGTTATGATGTAGGCGCAGTAGATTCCAAGTTATGATGTAGGCGCAGTAGATTCCGAGTTATGATGTAGGCGCAGTAGATTCCAAGTTAGATTCCGAGTTATGATGTAGGCGCAGTAGATTCCGAGTTATGATGTAGGCGCAGTAGATTCCGAGTTAGATTCCGAGTTATGATGTAGGCGCAGTAGATTCCGAGTTAGATTCCGAGTTATGATGTAGGCGCAGTAGATTCCGAGTTAGATTCCGAGTTATGATGTAGGCGCAGTAGATTCCGAGTTATGATGTAGGCGCAGTAGATTGTGAGTTATGATGTAGGCGCAGTAGATTCCGAGTTATGATGTAGGCGCAGTAGATTCCGAGTTAGATTCCGAGTTATGATGTAGGCGCAGTAGATTCCGAGTTATGATGTAGGCGCAGTAGATTCCGAGTTAGATTCCGAGTTATGATGTAGGCGCAGTAGATTCCGAGTTCGATTCCGAGTTATGATGTAGGCGCAGTAGATTCCGAGTTAGATTCCGAGTTATGATGTAGGCGCAGTAGATTCCGAGTTCGATTCCGAGTTATGATGTAGGTGCAGTAGATTCCTAGTTAGATTCCGAGTTATGATGTAGGCGCAGTAGATTCCGAGTTATGATGTAGGCGCAGTAGATTCCGAGTTATGATGTAGGCGCAGTAGATTCCGAGTTAGATTCCGAGTTATGATGTAGGCGCAGTAGATTCCGAGTTATGATGTAGGCGCAGTAGATTCCGAGTTATGATGTAGGCGCAGTAGATTCCGAGTTATGATGTAGGCGCAGTAGATTCCGAGTTAGCTTCCGAGTTATGATGTAGGCGCAGTAGATTCCGAGTTATGATGTAGGCGCAGTAGATTCCGAGTTAGATTCCAATTTATGATGTAGGCGCAGTAGATTCCAAGTTATGATGTAGGCGCATTAGATTCCGAGTTATGATGTAGGCGCAGTAGATTTCGACTTAGATTCCGAGTTATGATGTAGGCGCAGTAGATTCCGAGTTCGATTCCGAGTTATGATGTAGGCGCAGTAGATTCCGAGTTAGATTCCGAGTTATGATGTAGGCGCAGTAGATTCCGAGTTCGATTCCGAGTTATGATGTAGGCGCAGTAGATTCCTAGTTAGATTCCGAGTTATGATGTAGGCGCAGTAGATTCCGAGTTATGATGTAGGCGCAGTAGATTCCGAGTTAGATTCCGAGTTATGATGTAGGCGCAGTAGATTCCGAGTTATGATGTAGGCGCAGTAGATTCCGAGTTAGATTCCGAGTTATGATGTAGGCGCAGTAGATTCCGAGTTAGATTCCGAGTTATGATGTAGGCGCAGTAGATTCCGAGTTAGATTCCGAGTTATGATGTAGGCGCAGTAGATTCCGAGTTATGATGTAGGCGCAGTAGATTCTGAGTTATGATGTAGGCGCAGTAGATTCCGAGTTATGATGTAGGCGCAGTAGATTTCGTGTTATGATGTAGGCGCAGTAGATTCCTAGTTAGATTCCGAGTTATGATGTAGGCGCAGTAGATTCCGAGTTAGATTCCGAGTTATGATGTAGGCGCAGTAGATTCCGAGTTCGATTCCGAGTTATGATGTAGGCGCAGTAGATTCCGAGATATGATGTAGGCGCAGTAGATTCCGAGTTAGATTCCGAGTTATGATGTAGGCGCAGTAGATTCCGAGTTATGATGTAGGCGCAGTAGATTCCGAGTTAGATTCCGAGTTATGATGTAGGCGCAGTAGATTCCGAATTTTGATGTAGGCGCAGTAGATTCCGAGTTATGATGTAGGCGCAGTAGATTCCGAGTTAGATTCCGAGTTATGATGTAGGCGCAGTAGATTCCGAGTTAGATTCCGAGTTATGATGTAGGCGCAGTAGATTCCGAGTTAGATTTCGAGTTATGATGTAGGCGCAGTAGATTCCGAGTTCGATTCCGAGTTATGATGTAGGCGCAGTAGATTCCAAGTTAGATTCCGAGTTATGATGTAGGCGCAGTAGATTCCGAGTTATGATGTAGGCGCAGTAGATTCCGAGTTAGATTCCGAGTTATGATGTAGGCGCAGTAGATTCCGAGTTAGATTCCGAGTTATGATGTAGGCGCAGTAGATTCCGAGTTATGATGTAGGCGCAGTAGATTCCGAGTTATGATGTAGGCGCAGTAGATTCCGAGTTAGATTCCGAGTTATGATGTAGGCGCAGTAGATTCCGCGTTAGATTCCGAGTTATGATGTAGGCGCAGTAGATTCCGAGTTAGATTGCGAGTTATGATGTAGGCGCAGTAGATTCCGAGTTATGATGTAGGCGCAGTAGATTGCGAGTTATAATGTAGGCGCAGTAGATTCTGAGTTAGATTCCGAGTTATTATGTAGGCGCAGTAGATTCCGAGTTATGATGTAGGCGCAGTAGATTCCGAGTTAGATTCCGAGTTATGATGTAGGCGCAATAGATTCCGAGTTATGATGTAGGTGCAGTAGATACTGAGTTAGATTCCGAGTTATGATGTAGGCGCAGTAGATTCCGAGTTAGATTCCGAGTTATGATGTAGGCGCAGTAGATTCCGAGTTAGATTCCGAGTTATGATGTAGGCGCAGTAGATTCCGAGTTAGATTCCGAGTTATGATGTAGGCGCAGTAGATTCCGAGTTATGATGTAGGCGCAGTAGATTCCGAGTTATGATGTAGGTGCAGTAGATTCCGAGTTAGATTCCGAGTTATGATGTAGGCGCAGTAGATTCCGAGTTTTGATGTAGGCGCAGTAGTTTCCGAGTTATGATGTAGGCACAGTAGATTCCGAGTTAGATTCCGAGTTATGATGTAGGCGCAGTAGATTCCGAGTAATGATGTAGGCGCAGTAGATTCCGAGTTATGATGTAGGCGCAGTAGATTCCGAGTTATGATGTAGGCGCAGTAGATTCCGCGTTAGATTCCGAGTTATGATGTAGGCGCAGTAGATTCCGAGTTATGAGGTAGGCGCATTAGATTCCGAGTTATGATGTAGGCGCAATAGATTCCGAGTTAGATTCCGAGTTATGATGTAGGCGCAGTAGATTCCGAGTTAGATTCCGAGTTATGATGTAGGCGCAGTAGATTCCGAGTTAGATTTCGAGTTATGATGTAGGCGCAGTAGATTCCGAGTTCGATTCCGAGTTATGATATAGGCGCAGTAGATTCCGAGTTAGATTCAGAGTTATGATGTAGGCGCAGTTGATTCCGAGTTATGATGTAGGCGCAGTAGATTCCGAGTTATGATGTAGGCGCAGTAGATTCCGAGTTATGATGTAGGCGCAGTAGATTCCGAGTTAGATTCCGAGTTATGATGTAGGCGCAGTAGATTCCGAGTTAGATTCCGAGTTATGATGTAGGCGCAGTAGATTCTGAGTTATGATGTAGGCGCAGTAGATTCCGAGTTATGATGTAGGCGCAGTAGATTCCGAGTTAGATTCCGAGTTATGATGTAGGCGCAGTAGATTCCGAGTTAGATTCCGAGTTATGATGTAGGCGCAGTAGATTCCGAGTTAGATTCCGAGTTATGATGTAGGCGCAGTAGATTCCGAGTTAGATTCCGAGTTATGATGTAGGCGCAGTAGATTCCGAGTTATGATGTAGGTGCAGTATATTCCGAGTTAGATTCCGAGTTATGATGTAGGCGCAGTAGATTCCGAGTTATGATGTAGGCGCAGTAGATTCCGAGTTATGATGTAGGCGCAGTAGATTCCGAGTTAGATTCCGAGTTATGATGTAGGCGCAGTAGATTCCGTGTTATGATGTAGGCGCAGTAGATTCCGAGTTATGATGTAGGCGCAGTAAATTCTGAGTTATGATGTAGGCGCAGTAGATTCCGAGTTATGATGTAGGCGCAGTAGATTCCGAGTTAGATTTCGAGTTATGATGTAGGCGCAGTAGATTCCGAGTTATGATGTAGGCGCAGTAGATTCCGAGTTAGATTCCGAGTTATGATGTAGGCGCAGTAGATTCCAAGTTATGATGTAGGCGCAGTAGATTCCGAGTTATGATGTAGGCGCAGTAGATTCCGAGTTAGATTCCGAGTTATGATGTAGGCGCAGTAGATTCCGAGTTATTATGTAGGCGCAGTAGATTCCGAGTTAGATTCCGAGTTATGATGTAGGCGCAGTAGATTCCGAGTTAGATTCCGAGTTATGATGTAGGCGCAGTAGATTCCGAGTTAGATTCCGAGTTATGATGTAGGCGCAGTAGATTCCGAGTTATGATGTAGGCGCAGTAGATTGCGAGTTATGATGTAGGCACAGTAGATTCCGAGTTATGATGTAGGCGCAGTAGATTCCGAGTTAGATTCCGAGTTATGATGTAGGCGCAGTAGATTCCGAGTTATGATGTAGGCGCAGTAGATTCCGAGTTATGATGTAGGCGCAGTAGATTCCAAGTTAGATTCCGAGTTATGATGTAGGCGCAGTAGATTCCGAGTTATGATGTAGGCGCAGTAGATTCCGAGTTAGATTCCGAGTTATGATGTAGGCGCAGTAGATTCCGAGTTATGATGTAGGCGCAGTAGATTCCGAGTTAGATTCCGAGTTATGATGTAGGCGCAGTAGATTCCGAGTTATGATGTAGGCGCAGTAGATTCCGAGTTATGATGTAGGCGCAGTAGATTCCGAGTTATGATGTAGGCGCAGTAGATTCCGAGTTATGATGTAGGCGCAGTAGATTCCGAGTTAGATTCCGAGTTATGATGTAGGCGCAGTAGATTCGGAGTTATGATGTAGGCGCAGTAGATTCCGAGTTAGATTCCAAGTTATGATGTAGGCGCAGTAGATTCCAAGTTATGATGTAGGCGCATTAGATTCCGAGTTATGATGTAGGCGCAGTAGATTCCGAGTTAGATTCCGAGTTATGATGTAGGCGCAGTAGATTCCGAGTTCGATTCCGAGTTATGATGTAGGCGCAGTAGGTTCCGAGTTAGATTCCGAGTTATGATGTAGGCGCAGTAGATTCCGAGTTCGATTCCGAGTTATGATGTAGGCGCAGTAGATTCCTAGTTAGATTCCGAGTTATGATGTAGGCGCAGTAGATTCCGAGTTATGATGTAGGCGCAGTAGATTCCGAGTTAGATTCCGAGTTATGATGTAGGCGCAGTAGATTCCGAGTTATGATGTAGGCGCAGTAGATTCCGAGTTAGATTCCGAGTTATGATGTAGGCGCAGTAGATTCCGAGTTAGATTCCGAGTTATGATGTAGGCGCAGTAGATTCCGAGTTAGATTCCGAGTTATGATGTAGGCGCAGTAGATTCCGAGTTATGATGTAGGCGCAGTAGATTCCGAGTTATGATGTAGGCGCAGTAGATTCCGAGTTATGATGTAGGCGCAGTAGATTTCGTGTTATGATGTAGGCGCAGTAGATTCCTAGTTAGATTCCGAGTTATGATGTAGGCGCAGTAGATTCCGAGTTAGATTCCGAGTTATGATGTAGGCGCAGTAGATTCCGAGTTCGATTCCGAGTTATGATGTAGGCGCAGTAGATTCCGAGTTATGATGTAGGCGCAGTAGATTCCGAGTTAGATTCCGAGTTATGATGTAGGCGCAGTAGATTCCGAGTTATGATGTAGGCGCAGTAGATTCCGAGTTAGATTCCGAGTTATGATGTAGGCGCAGTAGATTCCGAATTTTGATGTAGGCGCAGTAGATTCCGAGTTATGATGTAGGCGCAGTAGATTCCGAGTTAGATTCCGAGTTATGATGTAGGCGCAGTAGATTCCGAGTTAGATTCCGAGTTATGATGTAGGCGCAGTAGATTCCGAGTTAGATTTCGAGTTATGATGTAGGCGCAGTAGATTCCGAGTTCGATTCCGAGTTATGATGTAGGCGCAGTAGATTCCAAGTTAGATTCCGAGTTATGATGTAGGCGCAGTAGATTCCGAGTTATGATGTAGGCGCAGTAGATTCCGAGTTAGATTCCGAGTTATGATGTAGGTGCAGTAGATTCCGAGTTAGATTCCGAGTTATGATGTAGGCGCAGTAGATTCCGAGTTATGATGTAGGCGCAGTAGATTCCGAGTTATGATGTAGGCGCAGTAGATTCCGAGTTAGATTCCGAGTTATGATGTAGGCGCAGTAGATTCCGAGATAGATTCCGAGTTATGATGTAGGCGCAGTAGATTCCGAGTTAGATTCCGAGTTATGATGTAGGCGCAGTAGATTCCGAGTTATGATGTAGGCGCAGTAGATTGCGAGTTATAATGTAGGCGCAGTAGATTCTGAGTTAGATTCCGAGTTATTATGTAGGCGCAGTAGATTCCGAGTTATGATGTAGGCGCAGTAGATTCCGAGTTAGATTCCGAGTTATGATGTAGGCGCAGTAGATTCCGAGTTAGATTCCGAGTTATGATGTAGGCGCAGTAGATTCCGAGTTAGATTCCGAGTTATGATGTAGGCGCAGTAGATTCCGAGTTAGATTCCGAGTTATGATGTAGGCGCAGTAGATTCCGAGTTATGATGTAGGCGCAGTAGATTCCGAGTTATGATGTAGGTGCAGTAGATTCCGAGTTAGATTCCGAGTTATGATGTAGGCGCAGTAGATTCCGAGTTTTGATGTAGGCGCAGTAGTTTCCGAGTTATGATGTAGGCGCAGTAGATTCCGAGTTAGATTCCGAGTTATGATGTAGGCGCAGTAGATTCCGAGTAATGATGTAGGCGCAGTAGATTCCGAGTTATGATGTAGGCGCAGTAGATTCCGAGTTATGATGTAGGCGCAGTAGATTCCGCGTTAGATTCCGAGTTATGATGTAGGCGCAGTAGATTCCGAGTTATGAGGTAGGCGCATTAGATTCCGAGTTATGATGTAGGCGCAATAGATTCCGAGTTAGATTCCGAGTTATGATGTAGGCGCAGTAGATTCCGAGTTAGATTCCGAGTTATGATGTAGGCGCAGTAGATTCCGAGTTAGATTTCGAGTTATGATGTAGGCGCAGTAGATTCCGAGTTCGATTCCGAGTTATGATATAGGCGCAGTAGATTCCGAGTTAGATTCAGAGTTATGATGTAGGCGCAGTAGATTCCGAGTTATGATGTAGGCGCAGTAGATTCCGAGTTATGATGTAGGCGCAGTAGATTCCGAGTTAGATTCCGAGTTATGATGTAGGCGCAGTAGATTCCGAGTTAGATTCCGAGTTATGATGTAGGCGCAGTAGATTCTGAGTTATGATGTAGGCGCAGTAGATTCCGAGTTATGATGTAGGCGCAGTAGATTCCGAGTTAGATTCCGAGTTATGATGTAGGCGCAGTAGATTCCGAGTTAGATTCCGAGTTATGATGTAGGCGCAGTAGATTCCGAGTTAGATTCCGAGTTATGATGTAGGCGCAGTAGATTCCGAGTTAGATTCCGAGTTATGATGTAGGCGCAGTAGATTCCGAGTTATGATGTAGGTGCAGTATATTCCGAGTTAGATTCCGAGTTATGATGTAGGCGCAGTAGATTCCGAGTTATGATGTAGGCGCAGTAGATTCCGAGTTATGATGTAGGCGCAGTAGATTCCGAGTTAGATTCCGAGTTATGATGTAGGCGCAGTAGATTCCGAGTTATGATGTAGGCGCAGTAGATTCCGAGTTATGATGTAGGCGCAGTAGATTCTGAGTTATGATGTAGGCGCAGTAGATTCCGAGTTATGATGTAGGCGCAGTAGATTCCGAGTTAGATTCCGAGTTATAATGTAGGCGCAGTAGATTCCGAGTTATGATGTAGGCGCAGTAGATTCCGAGTTAGATTCCGAGTTATGATGTAGGCGCAGTAGATTCCAAGTTATGATGTAGGCGCAGTAGATTCCGAGTTAGATTCCGAGTTATGATGTAGGCGCAGTAGATTCCGAGTTAGATTCCGAGTTATGATGTAGGCGCAGTAGATTCCGAGTTAGATTCCGAGTTATGATGTAGGCGCAGTAGATTCCGAGTTATGATGTAGGCGCAGTAGATTGCGAGTTATGATGTAGGCACAGTAGATTCCGAGTTATGATGTAGGCGCAGTAGATTCCGAGTTAGATTCCGAGTTATGATGTAGGCGCAGTAGATTCCGAGTTAGATTCCGAGTTATGATGTAGGCGCAGTAGATTCCGAGTTCGATTCCGAGTTATGATGTAGGCGCAGTAGATTCCGAGTTAGTTTCCGAGTTATGATGTAGGCGCAGTAGATTCCGAGTTATGATGTAGGCGCAGTAGATTCCGAGTTAGATTCCGAGTTATGATGTAGGCGCAGTAGATTCCGAGTTATGATGTAGGCGCAGTAGATTCCGAGTTAGATTCCGAGTTATGATGTAGGCGCAGTAGATTCCAAGTTATGATGTAGGCGCAGTAGATTCCGAGTTATGATGTAGGCGCAGTAGATTCCAAGTTAGATTCCGAGTTATGATGTAGGCGCAGTAGATTCCGAGTTATGATGTAGGCGCAGTAGATTCCGAGTTAGATTCCGAGTTATGATGTAGGCGCAGTAGATTCCGAGTTAGATTCCGAGTTATGATGTAGGCGCAGTAGATTCCGAGTTAGATTCCGAGTTATGATGTAGGCGCAGTAGATTCCGAGTTATGATGTAGGCGCAGTAGATTGTGAGTTATGATGTAGGCGCAGTAGATTCCGAGTTATGATGTAGGCGCAGTAGATTCCGAGTTAGATTCCGAGTTATGATGTAGGCGCAGTAGATTCCGAGTTATGATGTAGGCGCAGTAGATTCCGAGTTAGATTCCGAGTTATGATGTAGGCGCAGTAGATTCCGAGTTCGATTCCGAGTTATGATGTAGGCGCAGTAGATTCCGAGTTAGATTCCGAGTTATGATGTAGGCGCAGTAGATTCCGAGTTCGATTCCGAGTTATGATGTAGGTGCAGTAGATTCCTAGTTAGATTCCGAGTTATGATGTAGGCGCAGTAGATTCCGAGTTATGATGTAGGCGCAGTAGATTCCGAGTTATGATGTAGGCGCAGTAGATTCCGAGTTAGATTCCGAGTTATGATGTAGGCGCAGTAGATTCCGAGTTATGATGTAGGCGCAGTAGATTCCGAGTTATGATGTAGGCGCAGTAGATTCCGAGTTATGATGTAGGCGCAGTAGATTCCGAGTTATGATGTAGGCGCAGTAGATTCCGAGTTAGCTTCCGAGTTATGATGTAGGCGCAGTAGATTCGGAGTTATGATGTAGGCGCAGTAGATTCCGAGTTAGATTCCAATTTATGATGTAGGCGCAGTAGATTCCAAGTTATGATGTAGGCGCATTAGATTCCGAGTTATGATGTAGGCGCAGTAGATTCCGACTTAGATTCCGAGTTATGATGTAGGCGCAGTAGATTCCGAGTTCGATTCCGAGTTATGATGTAGGCGCAGTAGATTCCGAGTTAGATTCCGAGTTATGATGTAGGCGCAGTAGATTCCGAGTTCGATTCCGAGTTATGATGTAGGCGCAGTAGATTCCTAGTTAGATTCCGAGTTATGATGTAGGCGCAGTAGATTCCGAGTTATGATGTAGGCGCAGTAGATTCCGAGTTAGATTCCGAGTTATGATGTAGGCGCAGTAGATTCCGAGTTATGATGTAGGCGCAGTAGATTCCGAGTTAGATTCCGAGTTATGATGTAGGCGCAGTAGATTCCGAGTTAGATTCCGAGTTATGATGTAGGCGCAGTAGATTCCGAGTTAGATTCCGAGTTATGATGTAGGCGCAGTAGATTCCGAGTTATGATGTAGGCGCAGTAGATTCTGAGTTATGATGTAGGCGCAGTAGATTCCGAGTTATGATGTAGGCGCAGTAGATTTCGTGTTATGATGTAGGCGCAGTAGATTCCTAGTTAGATTCCGAGTTATGATGTAGGCGCAGTAGATTCCGAGTTAGATTCCGAGTTATGATGTAGGCGCAGTAGATTCCGAGTTCGATTCCGAGTTATGATGTAGGCGCAGTAGATTCCGAGATATGATGTAGGCGCAGTAGATTCCGAGTTAGATTCCGAGTTATGATGTAGGCGCAGTAGATTCCGAGTTATGATGTAGGCGCAGTAGATTCCGAGTTAGATTCCGAGTTATGATGTAGGCGCAGTAGATTCCGAATTTTGATGTAGGCGCAGTAGATTCCGAGTTATGATGTAGGCGCAGTAGATTCCGAGTTAGATTCCGAGTTATGATGTAGGCGCAGTAGATTCCGAGTTAGATTCCGAGTTATGATGTAGGCGCAGTAGATTCCGAGTTAGATTTCGAGTTATGATGTAGGCGCAGTAGATTCCGAGTTCGATTCCGAGTTATGATGTAGGCGCAGTAGATTCCAAGTTAGATTCCGAGTTATGATGTAGGCGCAGTAGATTCCGAGTTATGATGTAGGCGCAGTAGATTCCGAGTTAGATTCCGAGTTATGATGTAGGCGCAGTAGATTCCGAGTTAGATTCCGAGTTATGATGTAGGCGCAGTAGATTCCGAGTTATGATGTAGGCGCAGTAGATTCCGAGTTATGATGTAGGCGCAGTAGATTCCGAGTTAGATTCCGAGTTATGATGTAGGCGCAGTAGATTCCGCGTTAGATTCCGAGTTATGATGTAGGCGCAGTAGATTCCGAGTTAGATTGCGAGTTATGATGTAGGCGCAGTAGATTCCGAGTTATGATGTAGGCGCAGTAGATTGCGAGTTATAATGTAGGCGCAGTAGATTCTGAGTTAGATTCCGAGTTATTATGTAGGCGCAGTAGATTCCGAGTTATGATGTAGGCGCAGTAGATTCCGAGTTAGATTCCGAGTTATGATGTAGGCGCAATAGATTCCGAGTTATGATGTAGGTGCAGTAGATACTGAGTTAGATTCCGAGTTATGATGTAGGCGCAGTAGATTCCGAGTTAGATTCCGAGTTATGATGTAGGCGCAGTAGATTCCGAGTTAGATTCCGAGTTATGATGTAGGCGCAGTAGATTCCGAGTTAGATTCCGAGTTATGATGTAGGCGCAGTAGATTCCGAGTTATGATGTAGGCGCAGTAGATTCCGAGTTATGATGTAGGTGCAGTAGATTCCGAGTTAGATTCCGAGTTATGATGTAGGCGCAGTAGATTCCGAGTTTTGATGTAGGCGCAGTAGTTTCCGAGTTATGATGTAGGCACAGTAGATTCCGAGTTCGATTCCGAGTTATGATGTAGGCGCAGTAGATTCCGAGTAATGATGTAGGCGCAGTAGATTCCGAGTTATGATGTAGGCGCAGTAGATTCCGAGTTATGATGTAGGCGCAGTAGATTCCGCGTTAGATTCCGAGTTATGATGTAGGCGCAGTAGATTCCGAGTTATGAGGTAGGCGCATTAGATTCCGAGTTATGATGTAGGCGCAATAGATTCCGAGTTAGATTCCGAGTTATGATGTAGGCGCAGTAGATTCCGAGTTAGATTCCGAGTTATGATGTAGGCGCAGTAGATTCCGAGTTAGATTTCGAGTTATGATGTAGGCGCAGTAGATTCCGAGTTCGATTCCGAGTTATGATATAGGCGCAGTAGATTCCGAGTTAGATTCAGAGTTATGATGTAGGCGCAGTTGATTCCGAGTTATGATGTAGGCGCAGTAGATTCCGAGTTATGATGTAGGCGCAGTAGATTCCGAGTTATGATGTAGGCGCAGTAGATTCCGAGTTAGATTCCGAGTTATGATGTAGGCGCAGTAGATTCCGAGTTAGATTCCGAGTTATGATGTAGGCGCAGTAGATTCTGAGTTATGATGTAGGCGCAGTAGATTCCGAGTTATGATGTAGGCGCAGTAGATTCCGAGTTAGATTCCGAGTTATGATGTAGGCGCAGTAGATTCCGAGTTAGATACCGAGTTATGATGTAGGCGCAGTAGATTCCGAGTTAGATTCCGAGTTATGATGTAGGCGCAGTAGATTCCGAGTTAGATTCCGAGTTATGATGTAGGCGCAGTAGATTCCGAGTTATGATGTAGGTGCAGTATATTCCGAGTTAGATTCCGAGTTATGATGTAGGCGCAGTAGATTCCGAGTTATGATGTAGGCGCAGTAGATTCCGAGTTATGATGTAGGCGCAGTAGATTCCGAGTTAGATTCCGAGTTATGATGTAGGCGCAGTAGATTCCGTGTTATGATGTAGGCGCAGTAGATTCCGAGTTATGATGTAGGCGCAGTAGATTCTGAGTTATGATGTAGGCGCAGTAGATTCCGAGTTATGATGTAGGCGCAGTAGATTCCGAGTTAGATTTCGAGTTATGATGTAGGCGCAGTAGATTCCGAGTTATGATGTAGGTGCAGTAGATTCCGAGTTAGATTCCGAGTTATGATGTAGGCGCAGTAGATTCCAAGTTATGATGTAGGCGCAGTAGATTCCGAGTTATGATGTAGGCGCAGTAGATTCCGAGTTAGATTCCGAGTTATGATGTAGGCGCAGTAGATTCCGAGTTATTATTTAGGCGCAGTAGATTCCGAGTTAGATTCCGAGTTATGATGTAGGCGCAGTAGATTCCGAGTTAGATTCCGAGTTATGATGTAGGCGCAGTAGATTCCGAGTTAGATTCCGAGTTATGATGTAGGCGCAGTAGATTCCGAGTTATGATGTAGGCGCAGTAGATTGCGAGTTATGATGTAGGCACAGTAGATTCCGAGTTATGATGTAGGCGCAGTAGATTCCGAGTTAGATTCCGAGTTATGATGTAGGCGCAGTAGATTCCGAGTTATGATGTAGGCGCAGTAGATTCCGAGTTAGATTCCGAGTTATGATGTAGGCGCAGTAGATTCCGAGTTCGATTCCGAGTTATGATGTAGGCGCAGTAGATTCCGAGTTAGATTCCGAGTTATGATGTAGGCGCAGTAGATTCCGAGTTCGATTCCGAGTTATGATGTAGGCGCAGTAGATTCCTAGTTAGATTCCGAGTTATGATGTAGGCGCAGTAGATTCCGAGTTATGATGTAGGCGCAGTAGATTCCGAGTTAGATTCCGAGTTATGATGTAGGCGCAGTAGATTCCGAGTTATGATGTAGGCGCAGTAGATTCCGAGTTAGATTCCGAGTTATGATGTAGGCGCAGTAGATTCCGAGTTATGATGTAGGCGCAGTAGATTCCGAGTTATGATGTAGGCGCAGTAGATTCTGAGTTAGATTCCGAGTTATGATGTAGGCGCAGTAGATTCCGAGTTATGATGTAGGCGCAGTAGATTCCGAGTTAGATTCCGAGTTATGATGTAGGCGCAGTAGATTCCGAGTTAGATTCCGAGTAATGATGTAGGTGCAGTAGATTCCGAGTTAGATTCCGAGTTATGATGTAGGCGCAGTAGATTCCGAGTTATGATGTAGGCGCAGTAGATTCCGAGTTAGATTCCGAGTTATGATGTAGGCGCAGTAGATTCCGAGTTATGATGTAGGCGCAGTAGATTCCGAGTTAGATTCCGAGTTATGATGTAGGCGCAGTAGATTCCGAGTTCGATTCCGAGTTATGATGTAGGCGCAGTAGATTCCGAGTTAGATTCCGAGTTATGATGTAGGCGCAGTAGATTCCGAGTCAGATTCCGAGTTATGATGTAGGCGCAGTAGATTCCGAGTTAGATTCCGAGTTATGATGTAGGCGCAGTAGATTCCGAGTTATGATGTAGGCGCAGTAGATTCCGAGTTATGATGTAGGCGCAGTAGATTCCGAGTTAGATTCCGAGTTATGATGTAGGCGCAGTTAGATTTCGAGTTATGATGTAGGCGCAGTAGATTCCGAGTTCGATTCCGAGTTATGATGTAGGCGCAGTAGATTCCGAGTTAGATTCCGAGTTATGATGTAGGCGCAGTAGATTCCGAGTTAGATTCCGAGTTATGATGTAGGCGCAGTAGATTCCGAGTTATGATGTAGGTGCAGTAGATTCCGAGTTATGATGTAGGCGCAGTAGATTCCGAGTTATGATGTAGGCGCAGTAGATTCCGAGTTAGATTCCGAGATATGATGTAGGCGCAGTAGATTCCGAGTTAGATTCCGAGTTATGATGTAGGCGCAGTAGATTCCGAGTTAGATTCCGAGTTATGATGTAGGCGCAGTAGATTCCGAGTTATGATGTAGGCGCAGTAGATTCCGAGTTATGATGTAGGCGCAGTATATTCCGAGTTAGATTCCGAGTTATGATGTAGGCGCAGTAGATTCCGAGTTAGATTCCGAGTTATGATGTAGGCGCAGTAGATTCCGAATCAGATTCCGAGTTATGATGTAGGCGCAGTAGATTCCGAGTTAGATTCCGAGTTATGATGTAGGCGCAGTAGATTCCGAGTTATGATGTAAGCGCAGTAGATTCCGAGTTAGATTCCGAGTTATGATGTAGGCGCAGTAGATTCAGAGTTATGATGTAGGCGCAGTAGATTCCGAGTTAGATTCCGAGTTATGATGTAGGCGCAGTAGATTCCGAGTTATGATGTAGGCGCAGTAGATTCCGAGTTAGATTCCGAGTTATGATGTAGGCGCAGTAGATTCCGAGTTAGATTCTGAGTTATGATGTAGGCGCAGTAGATTCCGAGTTAGAATCCGAGTTATGATGTAGGCGCAGTAGATTCCGAGTTATGATGTAGGCGCAGTAGATTCCGAGTTATGATGTAGGCGCAGTAGATTCCGAGTTATGATGTAGGCGCAGTAGATTCCGAGTTAGATTCCGAGTTATGATGTAGGCGCAGTAGATTCCGAGTTATGATGTAGGCGCAGTAGATTCCGAGTTATGATGTAGGCGCAGTAGATTCCGAGTTAGATTCCGAGTTATGATGTAGGCGCAGTAGATTCCGAGTTAGATTCCGAGTTATGATGTAGGCGCAGTAGATTCCGAGTAATGATGTAGGCGCAGTAGATTCCGAGTTATGATGTAGGCGCAGTAGATTCCGAGTTATGATGTAGGCGCAGTAGATTCCGCGTTAGATTCCGAGTTATGATGTAGGCGCAGTAGATTCCGAGTTATGAGGTAGGCGCATTAGATTCCGAGTTATGATGTAGGCGCAATAGATTCCGAGTTAGATTCCGAGTTATGATGTAGGCGCAGTAGATTCCGAGTTAGATTCCGAGTTATGATGTAGGCGCAGTAGATTCCGAGTTAGATTTCGAGTTATGATGTAGGCGCAGTAGATTCCGAGTTCGATTCCGAGTTATGATATAGGCGCAGTAGATTCCGAGTTAGATTCAGAGTTATGATGTAGGCGCAGTAGATTCCGAGTTATGATGTAGGCGCAGTAGATTCCGAGTTATGATGTAGGCGCAGTAGATTCCGAGTTATGATGTAGGCGCAGTAGATTCCGAGTTAGATTCCGAGTTATGATGTAGGCGCAGTAGATTCCGAGTTAGATTCCGAGTTATGATGTAGGCGCAGTAGATTCTGAGTTATGATGTAGGCGCAGTAGATTCCGAGTTATGATGTAGGCGCAGTAGATTCCGAGTTAGATTCCGAGTTATGATGTAGGCGCAGTAGATTCCGAGTTAGATTCCGAGTTATGATGTAGGCGCAGTAGATTCCGAGTTAGATTCCGAGTTATGATGTAGGCGCAGTAGATTCCGAGTTAGATTCCGAGTTATGATGTAGGTGCAGTATATTCCGAGTTAGATTCCGAGTTATGATGTAGGCGCAGTAGATTCCGAGTTATGATGTAGGCGCAGTAGATTCCGAGTTAGATTCCGAGTTATGATGTAGGCGCAGTAGATTCCGAGTTATGATGTAGGCGCAGTAGATTCTGAGTTATGATGTAGGCGCAGTAGATTCCGAGTTATGATGTAGGCGCAGTAGATTCCGAGTTAGATTCCGAGTTATGATGTAGGCGCAGTAGATTCCGAGTTATGATGTAGGCGCAGTAGATTCCGAGTTAGATTCCGAGTTATGATGTAGGCGCAGTAGATTCCAAGTTATGATGTAGGCGCAGTAGATTCCGAGTTATGATGTAGGCGCAGTAGATTCCGAGTTAGATTCCGAGTTATGATGTAGGCGCAGTGGATTCCGAGTTATGATGTAGGCGCAGTAGATTCCGAGTTAGATTCCGAGTTATGATGTAGGCGCAGTAGATTCCGAGTTAGATTCCGAGTTATGATGTAGGCGCAATAGATTCCGAGTTAGATTCCGAGTTATGATGTAGGCGCAGTAGATTCCGAGTTATGATGTAGGCGCAGTAGATTGCGAGTTATGATGTAGGCACAGTAGATTCCGAGTTATGATGTAGGCGCAGTAGATTCCGAGTTAGATTCCGAGTTATGATGTAGGCGCAGTAGATTCCGAGTTATGATGTAGGCGCAGTAGATTCCGAGTTAGATTCCGAGTTATGATGTAGGCGCAGTAGATTCCGAGTTCGATTCCGAGTTATGATGTAGGCGCAGTAGATTCCGAGTTAGATTCCGAGTTATGATGTAGGCGCAGTAGATTCCGAGTTCGATTCCGAGTTATGATGTAGGCGCAGTAGATTCCTAGTTAGATTCCGAGTTATGATGTAGGCGCAGTAGATTCCGAGTTATGATGTAGGCGCAGTAGATTCCGAGTTAGATTCCGAGTTATGATGTAGGCGCAGTAGATTCCGAGTTATGATGTAGGCGCAGTAGATTCCGAGTTAGATTCCGAGTTATGATGTAGGCGCAGTAGATTCCGAGTTATGATGTAGGCGCAGTAGATTCCGAGTTATGATGTAGGCGCAGTAGATTCTGAGTTAGATTCCGAGTTATGATGTAGGCGCAGTAGATTTCGAGTTATGATGTAGGCGCAGTAGATTCCGAGTTAGATTCCGAGTTATGATGTAGGCGCAGTAGATTCCGAGTTAGATTCCGAGTAATGATGTAGGTGCAGTAGATTCCGAGTTAGATTCCGAGTTATGATGTAGGCGCAGTAGATTCCGAGTTATGATGTAGGCGCAGTAGATTCCGAGTTAGATTCCGAGTTATGATGTAGGCGCAGTAGATTCCGAGTTATGATGTAGGCGCAGTAGATTCCGAGTTAGATTCCGAGTTATGATGTAGGCGCAGTAGATTCCGAGTTCGATTCCGAATTATGATGTAGGCGCAGTAGATTCCGAGTTAGATTCCGAGTTATGATGTAGGCGCAGTAGATTCCGAGTCAGATTCCGAGTTATGATGTAGGCGCAGTAGATTCCGAGTTAGATTCCGAGTTATGATGTAGGCGCAGTAGATTCCGAGTTATGATGTAGGCGCAGTAGATTCCGAGTTATGATGTAGGCGCAGTAGATTCCGAGTTAGATTCCGAGATATGATGTAGGCGCAGTAGATTCCGAGTTAGATTCCGAGTTATGATGTAGGCGCAGTAGATTCCGAGTTAGATTCCGAGTTATGATGTAGGCGCAGTAGATTCCGAGTTATGATGTAGGCGCAGTAGATTCCGAGTTATGATGTAGGCGCAGTATATTCCGAGTTAGATTCCGAGTTATGATGTAGGCGCAGTAGATTCCGAGTTAGATTCCGAGTTATGATGTAGGCGCAGTAGATTGCGAGTTATGATGTAGGCACAGTAGATTCCGAGTTATGATGTAGGCGCAGTAGATTCCGAGTTAGATTCCGAGTTATGATGTAGGCGCAGTAGATTCCGAGTTATGATGTAGGCGCAGTAGATTCCGAGTTAGATTCCGAGTTATGATGTAGGCGCAGTAGATTCCGAGTTCGATTCCGAGTTATGATGTAGGAGCAGTAGATTCCGAGTTAGATTCCGAGTTATGATGTAGGCGCAGTAGATTCCGAGTTCGATTCCGAGGTATGATGTAGGCGCAGTAGATTCCTAGTTAGATTCCGAGTTATGATGTAGGCGCAGTAGATTCCGAGTTATGATGTAGGCGCAGTAGATTCCGAGTTAGATTCCGAGTTATGATGTAGGCGCAGTAGATTCCGAGTTATGATGTAGGCGCAGTAGATTCCGAGTTAGATTCCGAGTTATGATGTAGGCGCAGTAGATTCCGAGTTATGATGTAGGCGCAGTAGATTCCGAGTTATGATGTAGGCGCAGTAGATTCTGAGTTAGATTCCGAGTTATGATGTAGGCGCAGTAGATTCCGAGTTATGATGTAGGCGCAGTAGATTCCGAGTTAGATTCCGAGTTATGATGTAGGCGCAGTAGATTCCGAGTTAGATTCCGAGTAATGATGTAGGTGCAGTAGATTCCAAGTTAGATTCCGAGTTATGATGTAGGCGCAGTAGATTCCGAGTTATGATGTAGGCGCAGTAGATTCCGAGTTAGATTCCGAGTTATGATGTAGGCGCAGTAGATTCCGAGTTATGATGTAGGCGCAGTAGATTCCGAGTTAGATTCCGAGTTATGATGTAGGCGCAGTAGATTCCGAGTTCGATTCCGAGTTATGATGTAGGCGCAGTAGATTCCGAGTTAGATTCCGAGTTATGATGTAGGCGCATTAGATTCCGAGTCAGATTCCGAGTTATGATGTAGGCGCAGTAGATTCCGAGTTAGATTCCGAGTATAATGTAGGCGCAGTAGATTCCGAGTTATGATGTAGGCGCAGTAGATTCCGAGTTATGATGTAGGCGCAGTAGATTCCGAGTTAGATTCCGAGATATGATGTAGGCGCAGTAGATTCCGAGTTAGATTCCGAGTTATGATGTAGGCGCAGTAGATTCCGAGTTAGATTCCGAGTTATGATGTAGGCGCAGTAGATTCCGAGTTATGATGTAGGCGCAGTAGATTCCGAGTTATGATGTAGGCGCAGTATATTCCGAGTTAGATTCTGAGTTATGATGTAGGCGCAGTAGATTCCGAGTTAGATTCCGAGTTATGATGTAGGCGCAGTAGATTCCGAATCAGATTCAGAGTTATGATGTAGGCGCAGTAGATTCCGAGTTAGATTCCGAGTTATGATGTAGGCGCAGTAGATTCCGAGTTATGATGTAAGCGCAGTAGATTCCGAGTTAGATTCCGAGTTATGATGTAGGCGCAGTAGATTCAGAGTTATGATGTAGGCGCAGTAGATTCCGAGTTAGATTCCGAGTTATGATGTAGGCGCAGTAGATTCCGAGTTATGATGTAGGCGTAGTAGATTCCGAGTTAGATTCCGAGTTATGATGTAGGCGCAGTAGATTCCGAGTTAGATTCTGAGTTATGACTTAGGCGCAGTAGATTCCGAGTTAGAATCCGAGTTATGATGTAGGCGCAGTAGATTCCGAGTTATGATGTAGGCGCAGTAGATTCCGAGTTATGATGTAGGCGCAGTAGATTCCGAGTTATGATGTAGGCGCAGTAGATTCCGAGTTAGATTTCGAGTTATGATGTAGGCGCAGTTGATTCCGAGTTCGATTCCGAGTTATGATATAGGCGCAGTAGATTCCGAGTTAGATTCAGAGTTATGATGTAGGCGCAGTAGATTCCGAGTTATGATGTAGGCGCAGTAGATTCCGAGTTATGATGTAGGCGCAGTAGATTCCGAGTTATGATGTAGGCGCAGTAGATTCCGAGTTAGATTCCGAGTTATGATGTAGGCGCAGTAGATTCCGAGTTAGATTCCGAGTTATGATGTAGGCGCAGTAGATTCTGAGTTATGATGTAGGCGCAGTAGATTCCGAGTTATGATGTAGGCGCAGTAGATTCCGAGTTAGATTCCGAGTTATGATGTAGGCGCAGTAGATTCCGAGTTAGATTCCGAGTTATGATGTAGGCGCAGTAGATTCCGAGTTAGATTCCGAGTTATGATGTAGGCGCAGTAGATTCCGAGTTAGATTCCGAGTTATGATGTAGGCGCAGTAGATTCCGAGTTATGATGTAGGTGCAGTATATTCCGAGTTAGATTCCGAGTTATGATGTAGGCGCAGTAGATTCCGAGTTATGATGTAGGCGCAGTAGATTCCGAGTTATGATGTAGGCGCAGTAGATTCCGAGTTAGATTCCGAGTTATGATGTAGGCGCAGTAGATTCCGAGTTATGATGTAGGCGCAGTAGATTCCGAGTTATGATGTAGGCGCAGTAGATTCTGAGTTATGATGTAGGCGCAGTAGATTCCGAGTTATGATGTAGGCGCAGTAGATTCCGAGTTAGATTCCGAGTTATGATGTAGGCGCAGTAGATTCCGAGTTATGATGTAGGCGCAGTAGATTCCGAGTTAGATTCCGAGTTATGATGTAGGCGCAGTAGATTCCAAGTTATGATGTAGGCGCAGTAGATTCCGAGTTATGATGTAGGCGCAGTAGATTCCGAGTTATGATGTAGGCGCAGTAGATTCCGAGTTATGATGTAGGCGCAGTAGATTCCGAGTTAGATTCCGAGTTATGATGTAGGCGCAGTAGATTCCGAGTTATGATGTAGGCGCAGTAGATTCCGAGTTAGATTCCGAGTTATGATGTAGGCGCAGTAGATTCCGAGTTAGATTCCGAGTTATGATGTAGGCGCAGTAGATTCCGAGTTAGATTCCGAGTTATGATGTAGGCGCAGTAGATTCCGAGTTATGATGTAGGCGCAGTAGATTGCGAGTTATGATGTAGGCACAGTAGATTCCGAGTTATGATGTAGGCGCAGTAGATTCCGAGTTAGATTCCGAGTTATGATGTAGGCGCAGTAGATTCCGAGTTATGATGTAGGCGCAGTAGATTCCGAGTTAGATTCCGAGTTATGATGTAGGCGCAGTAGATTCCGAGTTCGATTCCGAGTTATGATGTAGGCGCAGTAGATTCCGAGTTAGATTCCGAGTTATGATGTAGGCGCAGTAGATTCCGAGTTCGATTCCGAGTTATGATGTAGGCGCAGTAGATTCCTAGTTAGATTCCGAGTTATGATGTAGGCGCAGTAGATTCCGAGTTATGATGTAGGCGCAGTAGATTCCGAGTTAGATTCCGAGTTATGATGTAGGCGCAGTAGATTCCGAGTTATGATGTAGGCGCAGTAGATTCCGAGTTATGATGTAGGCGCAGTAGATTCCGAGTTAGATTCCGAGTTATGATGTAGGCGCAGTAGATTCCGAGTTATGATGTAGGCGCAGTAGATTCCGAGTTATGATGTAGGCGCAGTAGATTCTGAGTTAGATTCCGAGTTATGATGTAGGCGCAGTAGATTCCGAGTTATGATGTAGGCGCAGTAGATTCCGAGTTAGATTCCGAGTTATGATGTAGGCGCAGTAGATTCCGAGTTAGATTCCGAGTAATGATGTAGGTGCAGTAGATTCCGAGTTAGATTCCGAGTTATGATGTAGGCGCAGTAGATTCCGAGTTATGATGTAGGCGCAGTAGATTCCGAGTTAGATTCCGAGTTATGATGTAGGCGCAGTAGATTCCGAGTTATGATGTAGGCGCAGTAGATTCCGAGTTAGATTCCGAGTTATGATGTAGGCGCAGTAGATTCCGAGTTCGATTCCGAGTTATGATGTAGGCGCAGTAGATTCCGAGTTAGATTCCGAGTTATGATGTAGGCGCAGTAGATTCCGAGTTATGATGTAGGCGCAGTAGATTGCGAGTTATGATGTAGGCACAGTAGATTCCGAGTTATGATGTAGGCGCAGTAGATTCCGAGTTAGATTCCGAGTTATGATGTAGGCGCAGTAGATTCCGAGTTATGATGTAGGCGCAGTAGATTCCGAGTTAGATTCCGAGTTATGATGTAGGCGCAGTAGATTCCGAGTTCGATTCCGAGTTATGATGTAGGCGCAGTAGATTCCGAGTTAGATTCCGAGTTATGATGTAGGCGCAGTAGATTCCGAGTTCGATTCCGAGTTATGATGTAGGCGCAGTAGATTCCTAGTTAGATTCCGAGTTATGATGTAGGCGCAGTAGATTCCGAGTTATGATGTAGGCGCAGTAGATTCCGAGTTAGATTCCGAGTTATGATGTAGGCGCAGTAGATTCCGAGTTATGATGTAGGCGCAGTAGATTCCGAGTTATGATGTAGGCGCAGTAGATTCCGAGTTAGATTCCGAGTTATGATGTAGGCGCAGTAGATTCCGAGTTATGATGTAGGCGCAGTAGATTCCAAGTTATGATGTAGGCGCAGTAGATTCTGAGTTAGATTCCGAGTTATGATGTAGGCGCAGTAGATTCCGAGTTATGATGTAGGCGCAGTAGATTCCGAGTTAGATTCCGAGTTATGATGTAGGCGCAGTAGATTCCGAGTTAGATTCCGAGTAATGATGTAGGCGCAGTAGATTCCGAGTTAGATTCCGAGTTATGATGTAGGCGCAGTAGATTCCGAGTTATGATGTAGGCGCAGTAGATTCCGAGTTAGATTCCGAGTTATGATGTAGGCGCAGTAGATTCCGAGTTATGATGTAGGCGCAGTAGATTCCGAGTTAGATTCCGAGTTATGATGTAGGCGCAGTAGATTCCGAGTTCGATTCCGAGTTATGATGTAGGCGCAGTAGATTCCGAGTTAGATTCCGAGTTATGATGTAGGCGCAGTAGATTCCGAGTCAGATTCCGAGTTATGATGTAGGCGCAGTAGATTCCGAGTTAGATTCCGAGTTATGATGTAGGCGCAGTAGATTCCGAGTTATGATGTAGGCGCAGTAGATTCCGAGTTATGATGTAGGCGCAGTAGATTCCGAGTTAGATTCCGAGTTATGATGTAGGCGCAGTTAGATTTCGAGTTATGATGTAGGCGCAGTAGATTCCGAGTTCGATTCCGAGTTATGATGTAGGCGCAGTAGATTCCGAGTTAGATTCCGAGTTATGATGTAGGCGCAGTAGATTCCGAGTTAGATTGCGAGTTATGATGTAGGCGCAGTAGATTCCGAGTTATGATGTAGGCGCAGTAGATTCCGAGTTATGATGTAGGCGCAGTAGATTCCGAGTTATGATGTAGGCGCAGTAGATTCCGAGTTAGATTCCGAGATATGATGTAGGCGCAGTAGATTCCGAGTTAGATTCCGAGTTATGAAGTAGGCGCAGTAGATTCCGAGTTAGATTCCGAGTTATGATGTAGGCGCAGTAGATTCCGAGTTATGATGTAGGCGCAGTAGATTCCGAGTTATGATGTAGGCGCAGTATATTCCGAGTTAGATTCCGAGTTATGATGTAGGCGCAGTAGATTCCGAGTTAGATTCCGAGTTATGATGTAGGCGCAGTAGATTCCGAATCAGATTCCGAGTTATGATGTAGGCGCAGTAGATTCCGAGTTAGATTCCGAGTTATGATGTAGGCGCAGTAGATTCCGAGTTATGATGTAAGCGCAGTAGATTCCGAGTTAGATTCCGAGTTATGATGTAGGCGCAGTAGATTCAGAGTTATGATGTAGGCGCAGTAGATTCCGAGTTAGATTCCGAGTTATGATGTAGGCGCAGTAGATTCCGAGTTATGATGTAGGCGCAGTAGATTCCGAGTTAGATTCCGAGTTATGATGTAGGCGCAGTAGATTCCGAGTTAGATTCTGAGTTATGATGTAGGCGCAGTAGATTCCGAGTTAGAATCCGAGTTATGATGTAGGCGCAGTAGATTCCGAGTTATGATGTAGGCGCAGTAGATTCCGAGTTATGATGTAGGCGCAGTAGATTCCGAGTTAGATTCCGAGTTATGATGTAGGCGCAGTAGATTCCGAGTTATGATGTAGGCGCAGTAGATTTCGAGTTATGATGTAGGCGCAGTAGATTCCGAGTTAGATTCCGAGTTATGATGTAGGCGCAGTAGATTCCGAGTTAGATTCCGAGTTATGATGTAGGCGCAGTAGATTCCGAGTTATGATGTAGGCGCAGTAGATTCCGAGTTAGATTCCGAGTTATGATGTAGGCGCAGTAGATTCCGAGTTATGATGTAGGCGCAGTAGATTCCGAGTTAGATTCCGAGTTATGATGTAGGCGCAGTAGATTCCGAGTTAGATTCCGAGTTATGATGTAGGCGCAGTAGATTCCGAGTTATGATGTAGGCGCAGTAGATTCCGAGTTAGATTCCGAGTTATGATGTAGGCGCAGTAGATTCCGAGTTAGATTCCGAGTAATGATGTAGGCGCAGTAGATTCCGAGTTAGATTCCGAGTTATGATGTAGGCGCAGTAGATTCCGAGTTATGATGTAGGCGCAGTAGATTCCGAGTTAGATTCCGAGTTATGATGTAGGCGCAGTAGATTCCGAGTTATGATGTAGGCGCAGTAGATTCCGAGTTAGATTCCGAGTTATGATGTAGGCGCAGTAGATTCCGAGTTCGATTCCGAGTTATGATGTAGGCGCAGTAGATTCCGAGTTAGATTCCGAGTTATGATGTAGGCGCAGTAGATTCCGAGTCAGATTCCGAGTTATGATGTAGGCGCAGTAGATTCCGAGTTAGATTCCGAGTTATGATGTAGGCGCAGTAGATTCCGAGTTATGATGTAGGCGCAGTAGATTCCGAGTTATGATGTAGGCGCAGTAGATTCCGAGTTAGATTCCGAGTTATGATGTAGGCGCAGTTAGATTTCGAGTTATGATGTAGGCGCAGTAGATTCCGAGTTCGATTCCGAGTTATGATGTAGGCGCAGTAGATTCCGAGTTAGATTCCGAGTTATGATGTAGGCGCAGTAGATTCCGAGTTAGATTGCGAGTTATGATGTAGGCGCAGTAGATTCCGAGTTATGATGTAGGCGCAGTAGATTCCGAGTTATGATGTAGGCGCAGTAGATTCCGAGTTATGATGTAGGCGCAGTAGATTCCGAGTTAGATTCCGAGATATGATGTAGGCGCAGTAGATTCCGAGTTAGATTCCGAGTTATGAAGTAGGCGCAGTAGATTCCGAGTTAGATTCCGAGTTATGATGTAGGCGCAGTAGATTCCGAGTTATGATGTAGGCGCAGTAGATTCCGAGTTATGATGTAGGCGCAGTATATTCCGAGTTAGATTCCGAGTTATGATGTAGGCGCAGTAGATTCCGAGTTAGATTCCGAGTTATGATGTAGGCGCAGTAGATTCCGAATCAGATTCCGAGTTATGATGTAGGCGCAGTAGATTCCGAGTTAGATTCCGAGTTATGATGTAGGCGCAGTAGATTCCGAGTTATGATGTAAGCGCAGTAGATTCCGAGTTAGATTCCGAGTTATGATGTAGGCGCAGTAGATTCAGAGTTATGATGTAGGCGCAGTAGATTCCGAGTTAGATTCCGAGTTATGATGTAGGCGCAGTAGATTCCGAGTTATGATGTAGGCGCAGTAGATTCCGAGTTAGATTCCGAGTTATGATGTAGGCGCAGTAGATTCCGAGTTAGATTCTGAGTTATGATGTAGGCGCAGTAGATTCCGAGTTAGAATCCGAGTTATGATGTAGGCGCAGTAGATTCCGAGTTATGATGTAGGCGCAGTAGATTCCGAGTTATGATGTAGGCGCAGTAGATTCCGAGTTAGATTCCGAGTTATGATGTAGGCGCAGTAGATTCCGAGTTATGATGTAGGCGCAGTAGATTTCGAGTTATGATGTAGGCGCAGTAGATTCCGAGTTAGATTCCGAGTTATGATGTAGGCGCAGTAGATTCCGAGTTAGATTCCGAGTTATGATGTAGGCGCAGTAGATTCCGAGTTATGATGTAGGCGCAGTAGATTCCGAGTTAGATTCCGAGTTATGATGTAGGCGCAGTAGATTCCGAGTTATGATGTAGGCGCAGTAGATTCCGAGTTAGATTCCGAGTTATGATGTAGGCGCAGTAGATTCCGAGTTAGATTCCGAGTTATGATGTAGGCGCAGTAGATTCCGAGTTATGATGTAGGCGCAGTAGATTCCGAGTTAGATTCCGAGTTATGATGTAGGCGCAGTAGATTCCGTGTTATGATGTAGGCGCAGTAGATTCCGAGTCAGATTCCGTTTTATGATGTAGGCGCAGTAGACTCCTAGTTAGATTCCGAGTTATGATGTAGGCGCAGTAGATTCCGAGTTAGATTCCGAGTTATGATGTAGGCGCAGTAGATTCCGAGTTATGATGTAGGCGCAGTAGATTGCGAGTTATGATGTAGGCGCAGTAGATTCCGAGTTAGATTCCGAGTTATGATGTAGGCGCAGTAGATTGCGAGTTATGATGTAGGCGCAGTAGATTCCGAGTTAGATTCCGAGTTATGATGTAGGCGCAGTAGATTCCGAGTTAGATTCCGAGTTATGATGTAGGCGGAGTAGATTCCGAGTTATGATGTAGGCGCAGTAGATTCCGAGTTAGATTCCGAGTTATGATGTAGGCGCAGTAGATTCCGAGTTAGATTCCGAGTTATGATGTAGGCGCAGTAGATTCCGAGTTAGATTCCGAGTTATGATGTAGGCGCAGTAGATTCCGAGTTAGATTCCGAGTTATGATGTAGGCGCAGTAGATTCCGAGTTATGATGTAGGCGCAGTAGATTCCGAGTTATGATGTAGGCGCAGTAGATTCCGAGTTATGATGTAGGTGCAGTAAATTCCGAGTTAGATTCCGAGTTATGATGTAGGCGCAGTAGATTCCGAGTTATGATGTAGGCGCAGTAGTTTCCGAGTTATGATGTAGGCGCAGTAGATTCCGAGTTAGATTCCGAGTTATGATGTAGGCGCAGTAGATTCCGAGTTATGATGTATGCGCAGTAGATTCCGAGTTATGATGTAGGCGCAGTAGATTCCGAGTTATGATATAGGCGCAGTAGATTCCGAGTTAGATTCCGAGTTATGATGTAGGCGCAGTAGATTCCGAGTTATGATGTAGGCGCAGTAGATTCCGAGTTAGATTCCGAGTTATGATGTAGGCGCAGTAGATTCCGAGTTATGATGTAGGCGCAGTAGATTCCGAGTTAGATTCCGAGTTATGATGTAGGCGCAGTAGATTCCGAGTTATGATGTAGGCGCAGTAGATTCCGAGTTATGATGTAGGCGCAGTAGATTCCGAGTTAGATTCCGAGTTATGATGTAGGCGCAGTAGATTCCGAGTTATGATGTAGGCGCAGTAGATTCCAAGTTATGATGTAGGCGCAGTAGATTCTGAGTTAGATTCCGAGTTATGATGTAGGCGCAGTAGATTCCGAGTTATGATGTAGGCGCAGTAGATTCCGAGTTAGATTCCGAGTTATGATGTAGGCGCAGTAGATTCCGAGTTAGATTCCGAGTAATGATGTAGGTGCAGTAGATTCCGAGTTAGATTCCGAGTTATGATGTAGGCGCAGTAGATTCCGAGTTATGATGTAGGCGCAGTAGATTCCGAGTTAGATTCCGAGTTATGATGTAGGCGCAGTAGATTCCGAGTTATGATGTAGGCGCAGTAGATTCCGAGTTAGATTCCGAGTTATGATGTAGGCGCAGTAGATTCCGAGTTCGATTCCGAGTTATGATGTAGGCGCAGTAGATTCCGAGTTAGATTCCGAGTTATGATGTAGGCGCAGTAGATTCCGAGTCAGATTCCGAGTTATGATGTAGGCGCAGTAGATTCCGAGTTAGATTCCGAGTTATGATGTAGGCGCAGTAGATTCCGAGTTATGATGTAGGCGCAGTAGATTCCGAGTTAGATTCCGAGTTATGATGTAGGCGCAGTTAGATTTCGAGTTATGATGTAGGCGCAGTAGATTCCGAGTTCGATTCCGAGTTATGATGTAGGCGCAGTAGATTCCGAGTTAGATTCCGAGTTATGATGTAGGCGCAGTAGATTCCGAGTTAGATTGCGAGTTATGATGTAGGCGCAGTAGATTCCGAGTTATGATGTAGGCGCAGTAGATTCCGAGTTATGATGTAGGCGCAGTAGATTCCGAGTTATGATGTAGGCGCAGTAGATTCCGAGTTAGATTCCGAGATATGATGTAGGCGCAGTAGATTCCGAGTTAGATTCCGAGTTATGAAGTAGGCGCAGTAGATTCCGAGTTAGATTCCGAGTTATGATGTAGGCGCAGTAGATTCCGAGTTATGATGTAGGCGCAGTATATTCCGAGTTAGATTCCGAGTTATGATGTAGGCGCAGTAGATTCCGAGTTAGATTCCGAGTTATGATGTAGGCGCAGTAGATTCCGAATCAGATTCCGAGTTATGATGTAGGCGCAGTAGATTCCGAGTTAGATTCCGAGTTATGATGTAGGCGCAGTAGATTCCGAGTTATGATGTAAGCGCAGTAGATTCCGAGTTAGATTCCGAGTTATGATGTAGGCGCAGTAGATTCAGAGTTATGATGTAGGCGCAGTAGATTCCGAGTTAGATTCCGAGTTATGATGTAGGCGCAGTAGATTCCGAGTTATGATGTAGGCGCAGTAGATTCCGAGTTAGATTCCGAGTTATGATGTAGGCGCAGTAGATTCCGAGTTAGATTCTGAGTTATGATGTAGGCGCAGTAGATTCCGAGTTAGAATCCGAGTTATGATGTAGGCGCAGTAGATTCCGAGTTATGATGTAGGCGCAGTAGATTCCGAGTTATGATGTAGGCGCAGTAGATTCCGAGTTAGATTCCGAGTTATGATGTAGGCGCAGTAGATTCCGAGTTATGATGTAGGCGCAGTAGATTTCGAGTTATGATGTAGGCGCAGTAGATTCCGAGTTAGATTCCGAGTTATGATGTAGGCGCAGTAGATTCCGAGTTAGATTCCGAGTTATGATGTAGGCGCAGTAGATTCCGAGTTATGATGTAGGCGCAGTAGATTCCGAGTTAGATTCCGAGTTATGATGTAGGCGCAGTAGATTCCGAGTTATGATGTAGGCGCAGTAGATTCCGAGTTAGATTCCGAGTTATGATGTAGGCGCAGTAGATTCCGAGTTAGATTCCGAGTTATGATGTAGGCGCAGTAGATTCCGAGTTATGATGTAGGCGCAGTAGATTCCGAGTTAGATTCCAAGTTATGATGTAGGCGCAGTAGATTCCGTGTTATGATGTAGGCGCAGTAGATTCCGAGTCAGATTCCGTTTTATGATGTAGGCGCAGTAGATTCCTAGTTAGATTCCGAGTTATGATGTAGGCGCAGTAGATTCCGAGTTAGATTCCGAGTTATGATGTAGGCGCAGTAGATTCCGAGTTATGATGTAGGCGCAGTAGATTGCGAGTTATGATGTAGGCGCAGTAGATTCCGAGTTAGATTCCGAGTTATGATGTAGGCGCAGTAGATTGCGAGTTATGATGTAGGCGCAGTAGATTCCGAGTTAGATCCCGAGTTATGATGTAGGCGCAGTAGATTCCGAGTTAGATTCCGAGTTATGATGTAGGCGGAGTAGATTCCGAGTTATGATGTAGGCGCAGTAGATTCCGAGTTAGATTCCGAGTTATGATGTAGGCGCAGTAGATTCCGAGTTAGATTCCGAGTTATGATGTAGGCGCAGTAGATTCCGAGTTAGATTCCGAGTTATGATGTAGGCGCAGTAGATTCCGAGTTAGATTCCGAGTTATGATGTAGGCGCAGTAGATTCCGAGTTATGATGTAGGCGCAGTAGATTCCGAGTTATGATGTAGGCGCAGTAGATTCCGAGTTATGATGTAGGTGCAGTAAATTCCGAGTTAGATTCCGAGTTATGATGTAGGCGCAGTAGATTCCGAGTTATGATGTAGGCGCAGTAGTTTCCGAGTTATGATGTAGGCGCAGTAGATTCCGAGTTAGATTCCGAGTTATGATGTAGGCGCAGTAGATTCCGAGTTATGATGTATGCGCAGTAGATTCCGAGTTATGATGTAGGCGCAGTAGATTCCGAGTTATGATATAGGCGCAGTAGATTCCGAGTTAGATTCCGAGTTATGATGTAGGCGCAGTAGATTCCGAGTTATGATGTAGGCGCAGTAGATTCCGAGTTAGATTCCGAGTTATGATGTAGGCGCAGTAGATTCCGAGTTATGATGTAGGCGCAGTAGATTCCGAGTTAGATTCCGAGTTATGATGTAGGCGCAGTAGATTCCGAGTTATGATGTAGGCGCAGTAGATTCCGAGTTAGATTCCGAGTTATGATGTAGGCGCAGTAGATTCCGAGTTATGATGTAGGCGCAGTAGATTCCGAGTTAGATTCCGAGTTATGATGTAGGCGCAGTAGATTCCGAGTTATGATGTAGGCGCAGTAGATTCCGAGTTATGATGTAGGCGCAGTAGATTCTGAGTTAGATTCCGAGTTATGATGTAGGCGCAGTAGATTCCGAGTTATGATGTAGGCGCAGTAGATTCCGAGTTAGATTCCGAGTTATGATGTAGGCGCAGTAGATTCCGAGTTAGATTCCGAGTAATGATGTAGGTGCAGTAGATTCCGAGTTAGATTCCGAGTTATGATGTAGGCGCAGTAGATTGCGAGTTATGATGTAGGCGCAGTAGATTCCGAGTTAGATTCCGAGTTATGATGTAGGCGCAGTAGATTCCGAGTTATGATGTAGGCGCAGTAGATTCCGAGTTAGATTCCGAGTTATGATGTAGGCGCAGTAGATTCCGAGTTCGATTCCGAGTTATGATGTAGGCGCAGTAGATTCCGAGTTAGATTCCGAGTTATGATGTAGGCGCAGTAGATTCCGAGTTAGATTCCGAGTTATGATGTAGGCGCAGTAGATTCCGAGTTAGATTCCGAGTTATGATGTAGGCGCAGTAGATTCCGAGTTATGATGTAGGCGCAGTAGATTCCGAGTTATGATGTAGGCGCAGTAGATTCCGAGTTAGATTCCGAGTTATGATGTAGGCGCAGTTAGATTTCGAGTTATGATGTAGGCGCAGTAGATTCCGAGTTCGATTCCGAGTTATGATGTAGGCGCAGTAGATTCCGAGTTATGATGTAGGCGCAGTAGATTCCGAGTTATGATGTAGGCGCAGTAGATTCCGAGTTAGATTCCGAGTTATGATGTAGGCGCAGTAGATTCCGAGTTAGATTCCGAGTTATGATGTAGGCGCAGTAGATTCCGAGTTATGATGTATGCGCAGTAGATTCCGAGTTATGATGTAGGCGCAGTAGATTCCGAGTGAGATTCCGAGTTATGATGTAGGCGCAGTAGATTCCGAGTTAGATTCCGAGTTATGATGTAGGCGCAGTAGATTCCGAGTTAGATTCCGAGTTATGATGTAGGCGCAGTAGATTCCGAGTTAGATTCCGAGTTATGATGTAGGCGCAGTAGATTCCGAGTTATGATGTAGGTGCAGTATATTCCGAGTTAGATTCCGAGTTATGATGTAGGCGCAGTAGATTCCGAGTTATGATGTAGGCGCAGTAGATTCCGAGTTATGATGTAGGCGCAGTAGATTCCGAGTTAGATTCCGAGTTATGATGTAGGCGCAGTAGATTCCGAGTTATGATGTAGGCGCAGTAGATTCCGAGTTATGATGTAGGCGCAGTAGATTCCAAGTTATGATGTAGGCGCAGTAGATTCCGAGTTATGATGTAGGCGCAGTAGATTCCGAGTTAGATTCCGAGTTATGATGTAGGCGCAGTAGATTCCGAGTTATGATGTAGGCGCAGTAGATTCCGAGTTAGATTCCGAGTTATGATGTAGGCGCAGTAGATTCCAAGTTATGATGTAGGCGCAGTAGATTCCGAGTTATGATGTAGGCGCAGTAGATTCCGAGTTAGATTCCGAGTTATGATGTAGGCGCAGTAGATTCCGAGTTATGATGTAGGCGCTGTAGATTGCGAGTTATGATGTAGGCACAGTAGATTCTGAGTTATGATGTAGGCGCAGTAGATTCCGAGTTAGATTCCGAGTTATGATGTAGGCGCAGTAGATTCCGAGTTATGATGTAGGCGCAGTAGATTCCGAGTTAGATTCCGAGTTATGATGTAGGCGCAGTAGATTCCGAGTTCGATTCCGAGTTATGATGTAGGCGCAGTAGATTCCGAGTTAGATTCCGAGTTATGATGTAGGCGCAGTAGATTCCGAGTTCGATTCCGAGTTATGATGTAGGCGCAGTAGATTCCTAGTTAGATTCCGAGTTATGATGTAGGCGCAGTAGATTCCGAGTTATGATGTAGGCGCAGTAGATTCCGAGTTAGATTCCGAGTTATGATGTAGGCGCAGTAGATTCCGAGTTATGATGTAGGCGCAGTAGATTCCGAGTTATGATGTAGGCGCAGTAGATTCCGAGTTAGATTCCGAGTTATGATGTAGGCGCAGTAGATTCCGAGTTATGATGTAGGCGCAGTAGATTCCGAGTTAGATTCCGAGTTATGATGTAGGCGCAGTAGATTCCGAGTTATGATGTAGGCGCAGTAGATTCCGAGTTATGATGTAGGCGCAGTAGATTCTGAGTTAGATTCCGAGTTATGATGTAGGCGCAGTAGATTCCGAGTTATGATGTAGGCGCAGTAGATTCCGAGTTAGATTCCGAGTTATGATGTAGGCGCAGTAGATTCCGAGTTAGATTCCGAGTAATGATGTAGGTGCAGTAGATTCCGAGTTAGATTCCGAGTTATGATGTAGGCGCAGTAGATTCCGAGTTATGATGTAGGCGCAGTAGATTCCGAGTTAGATTCCGAGTTATGATGTAGGCGCAGTAGATTCCGAGTTATGATGTAGGCGCAGTAGATTCCGAGTTAGATTCCGAGTTATGATGTAGGCGCAGTAGATTCCGAGTTCGATTCCGAGTTATGATGTAGGCGCAGTAGATTCCGAGTTAGATTCCGAGTTATGATGTAGGCGCAGTAGATTCCGAGTCAGATTCCGAGTTATGATGTAGGCGCAGTAGATTCCGAGTTAGATTCCGAGTTATGATGTAGGCGCAGTAGATTCCGAGTTATGATGTAGGCGCAGTAGAATCCGAGTTATGATGTAGGCGCAGTAGATTCCGAGTTAGATTCCGAGTTATGATGTAGGCGCAGTTAGATTTCGAGTTATGATGTAGGCGCAGTAGATTCCGAGTTAGATTCCGAGTTATGATGTAGGCGCAGTAGATTCCGAGTTAGATTCCGAGTTATGATGTAGGCGCAGTAGATTCCGAGTTAGATTCCGAGTTATGATGTAGGCGCAGTAGATTCCGAGTTATGATGTAGGTGCAGTAGATTCCGAGTTATGATGTAGGCGCAGTAGATTCCGAGTTATGATGTAGGCGCAGTAGATTCCGAGTTAGATTCCGAGTTATGATGTAGGCGCAGTAGATTCCGAGTTAGATTCCGAGTTATGATGTAGGCGCAGTAGATTCCGAGTTATGATGTAGGCGCAGTAGATTCCGAGTTATGATGTAGGCGCAGTAGATTCCGAGTTATGATGTAGGCGCAGTATATTCCGAGTTAGATTCCGAGTTATGATGTAGGCGCAGTAGATTCCGAGTTAGATTCCGAGTTATGATGTAGGCGCAGTAGATTCCGAATAAGATTCCGAGTTATGATGTAGGCACAGTAGATTCCGAGTTAGATTCCGAGTTATGATGTAGGCGCAGTAGATTCCGAGTTATGATGTAAGCGCAGTAGATTCCGAGTTAGATTCCGAGTTATGATGTAGGCGCAGTAGATTCCGAGTTATGATGTAGGCGCAGTAGATTCCGAGTTAGATTCCGAGTTATGATGTAGGCGCAGTAGATTCCGAGTTATGATGTAGGCGCAGTAGATTCCGAGTTAGATTCCGAGTTATGATGTAGGCGCAGTAGATTCCGAGTTAGATTCTGAGTTATGATGTAGGCGCAGTAGATTCCGAGTTAGAATCCGAGTTATGATGTAGGCGCAGTAGATTCCGAGTTATGATGTAGGCGCAGTAGATTCCGAGTTATGATGTAGGCGCAGTAGATTCCGAGTTATGATGTAGGCGCAGTAGATTCCGAGTTAGATTCCGAGTTATGATGTAGGCGCAGTAGATTCCGAGTTATGATGTAGGCGCAGTAGATTCCGAGTTATGATGTAGGCGCAGTAGATTCCGAGTTAGATTCCGAGTTATGATGTAGGCGCAGTTAGATTTCGAGTTATGATGTAGGCGCAGTAGATTCCGAGTTCGATTCCGAGTTATGATGTAGGCGCAGTAGATTCCGAGTTAGATTCCGAGTTATGATGTAGGCGCAGTAGATTCCGAGTTAGATTCCGAGTTATGATGTAGGCGCAGTAGATTCCGAGTTATGATGTAGGCGCAGTAGATTCCGAGTTATGATGTAGGCGCAGTAGATTCCGAGTTATGATGTAGGCGCAGTAGATTCCGAGTTAGATTCCGAGATATGATGTAGGCGCAGTAGATTCCGAGTTAGATTCCGAGTTATGATGTAGGCGCAGTAGATTCCGAGTTAGATTCCGAGTTATGATGTATGCGCAGTAGATTCCGAGTTATGATGTAGGCGCAGTAGATTCCGAGTTATGATGTAGGCGCAGTAGATTCCGAGTTATGATGTAGGCGCAGTATATTCCGAGTTAGATTCCGAGTTATGATGTAGGCGCAGTAGATTCCGAGTTAGATTCCGAGATATGATGTAGGCGCAGTAGATTCCGAATTAGATTCCGAGTTATGATGTAGGCGCAGTAGATTCCGAGTTAGATTCCGAGTTATGATGTAGGCGCAGTAGATTCCGAGTTAGATTCCGAGTTATGATGTAGGCGCAGTAGATTCCGAGTTAGATTCCGAGTTATGATGTAGGCGCAGTAGATTCCGAGTTATGATGTAGGCGCAGTAGATTGCGAGTTATGATGTAGGCGCAGTAGATTCCGAGTTAGATTCCGAGTTATGATGTAGGCGCAGTAGATTCCGAGTTATGATGTAAGCGCAGTAGATTCCGAGTTAGATTCCGAGTTATGATGTAGGCGCAGTAGATTCAGAGTTATGATGTAGGCGCAGTAGATTCCGCGTTAGATTCCGAGTTATGATGTAGGCGCAGTAGATTCCGAGTTAGATTGCGAGTTATGATGTAGGCGCAGTAGATTCCGAGTTATGATGTAGGCGCAGTAGATTGCGAGTTATAATGTAGGCGCAGTAGATTCCGAGTTAGATTCCGAGTTATGATGTAGGCGCAGTAGATTCCGAGTTATGATGTAGGCGCAGTAGATTCCGAGTTATGATGTAGGCGCAGTAGATTCCAAGTTATGATGTAGGCGCAGTAGATTCCGAGTTATGATGTAGGCGCAGTAGATTCCGAGTTAGATTCCGAGTTATGATGTAGGCGCAGTAGATTCCGAGTTATGATGTAGGCGCAGTAGATTCCGAGTTAGATTCCGAGTTATGATGTAGGCGCAGTAGATTCCAAGTTATGATGTAGGCGCAGTAGATTCCGAGTTATGATGTAGGCGCAGTAGATTCCGAGTTAGATTCCGAGTTATGATGTAGGCGCAGTAGATTCCGAGTTATGATGTAGGCGCTGTAGATTGCGAGTTATGATGTAGGCACAGTAGATTCTGAGTTATGATGTAGGCGCAGTAGATTCCGAGTTAGATTCCGAGTTATGATGTAGGCGCAGTAGATTCCGAGTTATGATGTAGGCGCAGTAGATTCCGAGTTAGATTCCGAGTTATGATGTAGGCGCAGTAGATTCCGAGTTCGATTCCGAGTTATGATGTAGGCGCAGTAGATTCCGAGTTAGATTCCGAGTTATGATGTAGGCGCAGTAGATTCCGAGTTCGATTCCGAGTTATGATGTAGGCGCAGTAGATTCCTAGTTAGATTCCGAGTTATGATGTAGGCGCAGTAGATTCCGAGTTATGATGTAGGCGCAGTAGATTCCGAGTTAGATTCCGAGTTATGATGTAGGCGCAGTAGATTCCGAGTTATGATGTAGGCGCAGTAGATTCCGAGTTATGATGTAGGCGCAGTAGATTCCGAGTTAGATTCCGAGTTATGATGTAGGCGCAGTAGATTCCGAGTTATGATGTAGGCGCAGTAGATTCCGAGTTAGATTCCGAGTTATGATGTAGGCGCAGTAGATTCCGAGTTATGATGTAGGCGCAGTAGATTCCGAGTTATGATGTAGGCGCAGTAGATTCTGAGTTAGATTCCGAGTTATGATGTAGGCGCAGTAGATTCCGAGTTATGATGTAGGCGCAGTAGATTCCGAGTTAGATTCCGAGTTATGATGTAGGCGCAGTAGATTCCGAGTTAGATTCCGAGTAATGATGTAGGTGCAGTAGATTCCGAGTTAGATTCCGAGTTATGATGTAGGCGCAGTAGATTCCGAGTTATGATGTAGGCGCAGTAGATTCCGAGTTAGATTCCGAGTTATGATGTAGGCGCAGTAGATTCCGAGTTATGATGTAGGCGCAGTAGATTCCGAGTTAGATTCCGAGTTATGATGTAGGCGCAGTAGATTCCGAGTTCGATTCCGAGTTATGATGTAGGCGCAGTAGATTCCGAGTTAGATTCCGAGTTATGATGTAGGCGCAGTAGATTCCGAGTCAGATTCCGAGTTATGATGTAGGCGCAGTAGATTCCGAGTTAGATTCCGAGTTATGATGTAGGCGCAGTAGATTCCGAGTTATGATGTAGGCGCAGTAGAATCCGAGTTATGATGTAGGCGCAGTAGATTCCGAGTTAGATTCCGAGTTATGATGTAGGCGCAGTTAGATTTCGAGTTATGATGTAGGCGCAGTAGATTCCGAGTTAGATTCCGAGTTATGATGTAGGCGCAGTAGATTCCGAGTTAGATTCCGAGTTATGATGTAGGCGCAGTAGATTCCGAGTTAGATTCCGAGTTATGATGTAGGCGCAGTAGATTCCGAGTTATGATGTAGGTGCAGTAGATTCCGAGTTATGATGTAGGCGCAGTAGATTCCGAGTTATGATGTAGGCGCAGTAGATTCCGAGTTAGATTCCGAGTTATGATGTAGGCGCAGTAGATTCCGAGTTAGATTCCGAGTTATGATGTAGGCGCAGTAGATTCCGAGTTATGATGTAGGCGCAGTAGATTCCGAGTTATGATGTAGGCGCAGTAGATTCCGAGTTATGATGTAGGCGCAGTATATTCCGAGTTAGATTCCGAGTTATGATGTAGGCGCAGTAGATTCCGAGTTAGATTCCGAGTTATGATGTAGGCGCAGTAGATTCCGAATAAGATTCCGAGTTATGATGTAGGCACAGTAGATTCCGAGTTAGATTCCGAGTTATGATGTAGGCGCAGTAGATTCCGAGTTATGATGTAAGCGCAGTAGATTCCGAGTTAGATTCCGAGTTATGATGTAGGCGCAGTAGATTCCGAGTTATGATGTAGGCGCAGTAGATTCCGAGTTAGATTCCGAGTTATGATGTAGGCGCAGTAGATTCCGAGTTATGATGTAGGCGCAGTAGATTCCGAGTTAGATTCCGAGTTATGATGTAGGCGCAGTAGATTCCGAGTTAGATTCTGAGTTATGATGTAGGCGCAGTAGATTCCGAGTTAGAATCCGAGTTATGATGTAGGCGCAGTAGATTCCGAGTTATGATGTAGGCGCAGTAGATTCCGAGTTATGATGTAGGCGCAGTAGATTCCGAGTTATGATGTAGGCGCAGTAGATTCCGAGTTAGATTCCGAGTTATGATGTAGGCGCAGTAGATTCCGAGTTATGATGTAGGCGCAGTAGATTCCGAGTTATGATGTAGGCGCAGTAGATTCCGAGTTAGATTCCGAGTTATGATGTAGGCGCAGTTAGATCTCGAGTTATGATGTAGGCGCAGTAGATTCCGAGTTCGATTCCGAGTTATGATGTAGGCGCAGTAGATTCCGAGTTAGATTCCGAGTTATGATGTAGGCGCAGTAGATTCCGAGTTAGATTCCGAGTTATGATGTAGGCGCAGTAGATTCCGAGTTATGATGTAGGCGCAGTAGATTCCGAGTTATGATGTAGGCGCAGTAGATTCCGAGTTATGATGTAGGCGCAGTAGATTCCGAGTTAGATTCCGAGATATGATGTAGGCGCAGTAGATTCCGAGTTAGATTCCGAGTTATGATGTAGGCGCAGTAGATTCCGAGTTAGATTCCGAGTTATGATGTAGGCGCAGTAGATTCCGAGTTAGATTCCGAGTTATGATGTAGGCGCAGTAGATTCCGAGTTATGATGTAAGCGCAGCAGATTCCGAGTTAGATTCCGAGTTATGATGTAGGCGCAGTAGATTCCGAGTTATGATGTAGGCGCAGTATATTCCGAGTTAGATTCCGAGTTATGATGTAGGCGCAGTAGATTCCGAGTTAGATTCCGAGATATGATGTAGGCGCAGTAGATTCCGAATTAGATTCCGAGTTATGATGTAGGCGCAGTAGATTCCGAGTTAGATTCCGAGTTATGATGTAGGCGCAGTAGATTCCGAGTTAGATTCCGAGTTATGATGTAGGCGCAGTAGATTCCGAGTTAGATTCCGAGTTATGATGTAGGCGCAGTAGATTCCGAGTTATGATGTAGGCGCAGTAGATTGCGAGTTATGATGTAGGCGCAGTAGATTCCGAGTTAGATTCCGAGTTATGATGTAGGCGCAGTAGATTCCGAGTTATGATGTAGGCGCAGTAGTTTCCGAGTTATGATGTAGGCGCAGTAGATTCCGAGTTAGATTCCGAGTTATGATGTAGGCGCAGTAGATTCCGAGTTATGATGTATGCGCAGTAGATTCCGAGTTATGATGTAGGCGCAGTAGATTCCGAGTTATGATGTAGGCGCAGTAGATTCCGAGTTAGATTCCGAGTTATGATGTAGGCGCAGTAGATTCCGAGTTAGATTCCGAGTTATGATGTAGGCGCAGTAGATTCCGAATCAGATTCCGAGTTATGATGTAGGCGCAGTAGATTCCGAGTTAGATTCTGAGTTATGATGTAGGCGCAGTAGATTCCGAGTTATGATGTAAGCGCAGTAGATTCCGAGTTAGATTCCGAGTTATGATGTAGGCGCAGTAGATTCAGAGTTATGATGTAGGCGCAGTAGATTCCGAGTTAGATTCCGAGTTATGATGTAGGCGCAGTAGATTCCGAGTTATGATGTAGGCGCAGTAGATTCCGAGTTAGATTCCGAGTTATGATGTAGGCGCAGTAGATTCCGAGTTAGATTCTGAGTTATGATGTAGGCGCAGTAGATTCCGAGTTAGAATCCGAGTTATGATGTAGGCGCAGTAGATTCCGAGTTATGATGTAGGCGCAGTAGATTCCGAGTTATGATGTAGGCGCAGTAGATTCCGAGTTAGATTCCGAGTTATGATGTAGGCGCAGTAGATTCCGAGTTATGATGTAGGCGCAGTAGATTTCGAGTTATGATGTAGGCGCAGTAGATTCCGAGTTAGATTCCGAGTTATGATGTAGGCGCAGTAGATTCCGAGTTAGATTCCGAGTTATGATGTAGGCGCAGTAGATTCCGAGTTATGATGTAGGCGCAGTAGATTCCGAGTTAGATTCCGAGTTATGATGTAGGCGCAGTAGATTCCGAGTTATGATGTAGGCGCAGTAGATTCCGAGTTAGATTCCGAGTTATGATGTAGGCGCAGTAGATTCCGAGTTAGATTCCGAGTTATGATGTAGGCGCAGTAGATTCCGAGTTATGATGTAGGCGCAGTAGATTCCGAGTTAGATTCCGAGTTATGATGTAGGCGCAGTAGATTCCGTGTTATGATGTAGGCGCAGTAGATTCCGAGTCAGATTCCGTTTTATGATGTAGGCGCAGTAGATTCCTAGTTAGATTCCGAGTTATGATGTAGGCGCAGTAGATTCCGAGTTAGATTCCGAGTTATGATGTAGGCGCAGTAGATTCCGAGTTATGATGTAGGCGCAGTAGATTGCGAGTTATGATGTAGGCGCAGTAGATTCCGAGTTAGATTCCGAGTTATGATGTAGGCGCAGTAGATTGCGAGTTATGATGTAGGCGCAGTAGATTCCGAGTTAGATTCCGAGTTATGATGTAGGCGCAGTAGATTCCGAGTTAGATTCCGAGTTATGATGTAGGCGGAGTAGATTCCGAGTTATGATGTAGGCGCAGTAGATTCCGAGTTAGATTCCGAGTTATGATGTAGGCGCAGTAGATTCCGAGTTAGATTCCGAGTTATGATGTAGGCGCAGTAGATTCCGAGTTAGATTCCGAGTTATGATGTAGGCGCAGTAGATTCCGAGTTAGATTCCGAGTTATGATGTAGGCGCAGTAGATTCCGAGTTATGATGTAGGCGCAGTAGATTCCGAGTTATGATGTAGGCGCAGTAGATTCCGAGTTATGATGTAGGTGCAGTAAATTCCGAGTTAGATTCCGAGTTATGATGTAGGCGCAGTAGATTCCGAGTTATGATGTAGGCGCAGTAGTTTCCGAGTTATGATGTAGGCGCAGTAGATTCCGAGTTAGATTCCGAGTTATGATGTAGGCGCAGTAGATTCCGAGTTATGATGTATGCGCAGTAGATTCCGAGTTATGATGTAGGCGCAGTAGATTCCGAGTTATGATATAGGCGCAGTAGATTCCGAGTTAGATTCCGAGTTATGATGTAGGCGCAGTAGATTCCGAGTTATGATGTAGGCGCAGTAGATTCCGAGTTAGATTCCGAGTTATGATGTAGGCGCAGTAGATTCCGAGTTATGATGTAGGCGCAGTAGATTCCGAGTTAGATTCCGAGTTATGATGTAGGCGCAGTAGATTCCGAGTTATGATGTAGGCGCAGTAGATTCCGAGTTAGATTCCGAGTTATGATGTAGGCGCAGTAGATTCCGAGTTATGATGTAGGCGCAGTAGATTCCGAGTTAGATTCCGAGTTATGATGTAGGCGCAGTAGATTCCGAGTTATGATGTAGGCGCAGTAGATTCCGAGTTATGATGTAGGCGCAGTAGATTCTGAGTTAGATTCCGAGTTATGATGTAGGCGCAGTAGATTCCGAGTTATGATGTAGGCGCAGTAGATTCCGAGTTAGATTCCGAGTAATGATGTAGGTGCAGTAGATTCCGAGTTAGATTCCGAGTTATGATGTAGGCGCAGTAGATTCCGAGTTATGATGTAGGCGCAGTAGATTCCGAGTTAGATTCCGAGTTATGATGTAGGCGCAGTAGATTCCGAGTTATGATGTAGGCGCAGTAGATTCCGAGTTAGATTCCGAGTTATGATGTAGGCGCAGTAGATTCCGAGTTCGATTCCGAGTTATGATGTAGGCGCAGTAGATTCCGAGTTAGATTCCGAGTTATGATGTAGGCGCAGTAGATTCCGAGTTAGATTCCGAGTTATGATGTAGGCGCAGTAGATTCCGAGTTAGATTCCGAGTTATGATGTAGGCGCAGTAGATTCCGAGTTATGATGTAGGCGCAGTAGATTCTGAGTTATGATGTAGGCGCAGTAGATTCCGAGTTAGATTCCGAGTTATGATGTAGGCGCAGTTAGATTTCGAGTTATGATGTAGGCGCAGTAGATTCCGAGTTCGATTCCGAGTTATGATGTAGGCGCAGTAGATTCCGAGTTATGATGTAGGCGCAGTAGATTCCGAGTTATGATGTAGGCGCAGTAGATTCCGAGTTAGATTCCGAGTTATGATGTAGGCGCAGTAGATTCCGAGTTAGATTCCGAGTTATGATGTAGGCGCAGTAGATTCCGAGTTATGATGTATGCGCAGTAGATTCCGAGTTATGATGTAGGCGCAGTAGATTCCGAGTGAGATTCCGAGTTATGATGTAGGCGCAGTAGATTCCGAGTTAGATTCCGAGTTATGATGTAGGCGCAGTAGATTCCGAGTTAGATTCCGAGTTATGATGTAGGCGCAGTAGATTCCGAGTTAGATTCCGAGTTATGATGTAGGCGCAGTAGATTCCGAGTTATGATGTAGGTGCAGTATATTCCGAGTTAGATTCCGAGTTATGATGTAGGCGCAGTAGATTCCGAGTTATGATGTAGGCGCAGTAGATTCCGAGTTATGATGTAGGCGCAGTAGATTCCGAGTTAGATTCCGAGTTATGATGTAGGCGCAGTAGATTCCGAGTTATGATGTAGGCGCAGTAGATTCCGAGTTATGATGTAGGCGCAGTAGATTCCAAGTTATGATGTAGGCGCAGTAGATTCCGAGTTATGATGTAGGCGCAGTAGATTCCGAGTTAGATTCCGAGTTATGATGTAGGCGCAGTAGATTCCGAGTTATGATGTAGGCGCAGTAGATTCCGAGTTAGATTCCGAGTTATGATGTAGGCGCAGTAGATTCCAAGTTATGATGTAGGCGCAGTAGATTCCGAGTTATGATGTAGGCGCAGTAGATTCCGAGTTAGATTCCGAGTTATGATGTAGGCGCAGTAGATTCCGAGTTATGATGTAGGCGCTGTAGATTGCGAGTTATGATGTAGGCACAGTAGATTCTGAGTTATGATGTAGGCGCAGTAGATTCCGAGTTAGATTCCGAGTTATGATGTAGGCGCAGTAGATTCCGAGTTATGATGTAGGCGCAGTAGATTCCGAGTTAGATTCCGAGTTATGATGTAGGCGCAGTAGATTCCGAGTTCGATTCCGAGTTATGATGTAGGCGCAGTAGATTCCGAGTTAGATTCCGAGTTATGATGTAGGCGCAGTAGATTCCGAGTTCGATTCCGAGTTATGATGTAGGCGCAGTAGATTCCTAGTTAGATTCCGAGTTATGATGTAGGCGCAGTAGATTCCGAGTTATGATGTAGGCGCAGTAGATTCCGAGTTAGATTCCGAGTTATGATGTAGGCGCAGTAGATTCCGAGTTATGATGTAGGCGCAGTAGATTCCGAGTTATGATGTAGGCGCAGTAGATTCCGAGTTAGATTCCGAGTTATGATGTAGGCGCAGTAGATTCCGAGTTAGATTCCGAGTAATGATGTAGGTGCAGTAGATTCCGAGTTAGATTCCGAGTTATGATGTAGGCGCAGTAGATTCCGAGTTATGATGTAGGCGCAGTAGATTCCGAGTTAGATTCCGAGTTATGATGTAGGCGCAGTAGATTCCGAGTTATGATGTAGGCGCAGTAGATTCCGAGTTAGATTCCGAGTTATGATGTAGGCGCAGTAGATTCCGAGTTCGATTCCGAGTTATGATGTAGGCGCAGTAGATTCCGAGTTAGATTCCGAGTTATGATGTAGGCGCAGTAGATTCCGAGTCAGATTCCGAGTTATGATGTAGGCGCAGTAGATTCCGAGTTAGATTCCGAGTTATGATGTAGGCGCAGTAGATTCCGAGTTATGATGTAGGCGCAGTAGAATCCGAGTTATGATGTAGGCGCAGTAGATTCCGAGTTAGATTCCGAGTTATGATGTAGGCGCAGTTAGATTTCGAGTTATGATGTAGGCGCAGTAGATTCCGAGTTAGATTCCGAGTTATGATGTAGGCGCAGTAGATTCCGAGTTAGATTCCGAGTTATGATGTAGGCGCAGTAGATTCCGAGTTAGATTCCGAGTTATGATGTAGGCGCAGTAGATTCCGAGTTATGATGTAGGTGCAGTAGATTCCGAGTTATGATGTAGGCGCAGTAGATTCCGAGTTATGATGTAGGCGCAGTAGATTCCGAGTTAGATTCCGAGATATGATGTAGGCGCAGTAGATTCCGAGTTAGATTCCGAGTTATGATGTAGGCGCAGTAGATTCCGAGTTATGATGTAGGCGCAGTAGATTCCGAGTTATGATGTAGGCGCAGTAGATTCCGAGTTATGATGTAGGCGCAGTATATTCCGAGTTAGATTCCGAGTTATGATGTAGGCGCAGTAGATTCCGAGTTAGATTCCGAGTTATGATGTAGGCGCAGTAGATTCCGAATAAGATTCCGAGTTATGATGTAGGCACAGTAGATTCCGAGTTAGATTCCGAGTTATGATGTAGGCGCAGTAGATTCCGAGTTATGATGTAAGCGCAGTAGATTCCGAGTTAGATTCCGAGTTATGATGTAGGCGCAGTAGATTCCGAGTTATGATGTAGGCGCAGTAGATTCCGAGTTAGATTCCGAGTTATGATGTAGGCGCAGTAGATTCCGAGTTATGATGTAGGCGCAGTAGATTCCGAGTTAGATTCCGAGTTATGATGTAGGCGCAGTAGATTCCGAGTTAGATTCTGAGTTATGATGTAGGCGCAGTAGATTCCGAGTTAGAATCCGAGTTATGATGTAGGCGCAGTAGATTCCGAGTTATGATGTAGGCGCAGTAGATTCCGAGTTATGATGTAGGCGCAGTAGATTCCGAGTTATGATGTAGGCGCAGTAGATTCCGAGTTAGATTCCGAGTTATGATGTAGGCGCAGTAGATTCCGAGTTATGATGTAGGCGCAGTAGATTCCGAGTTATGATGTAGGCGCAGTAGATTCCGAGTTAGATTCCGAGTTATGATGTAGGCGCAGTTAGATTTCGAGTTATGATGTAGGCGCAGTAGATTCCGAGTTCGATTCCGAGTTATGATGTAGGCGCAGTAGATTCCGAGTTAGATTCCGAGTTATGATGTAGGCGCAGTAGATTCCGAGTTAGATTCCGAGTTATGATGTAGGCGCAGTAGATTCCGAGTTATGATGTAGGCGCAGTAGATTCCGAGTTATGATGTAGGCGCAGTAGATTCCGAGTTATGATGTAGGCGCAGTAGATTCCGAGTTAGATTCCGAGATATGATGTAGGCGCAGTAGATTCCGAGTTAGATTCCGAGTTATGATGTAGGCGCAGTAGATTCCGAGTTAGATTCCGAGTTATGATGTAGGCGCAGTAGATTCCGAGTTATGATGTAGGCGCAGTAGATTCCGAGTTATGATGTAGGCGCAGTATATTCCGAGTTAGATTCCGAGTTATGATGTAGGCGCAGTAGATTCCGAGTTAGATTCCGAGATATGATGTAGGCGCAGTAGATTCCGAATTAGATTCCGAGTTATGATGTAGGCGCAGTAGATTCCGAGTTAGATTCCGAGTTATGATGTAGGCGCAGTAGATTCCGAGTTAGATTCCGAGTTATGATGTAGGCGCAGTAGATTCCGAGTTATGATGTAGGCGCAGTAGATTCCGAGTTATGATGTAGGTGCAGTAGATTCCGAGTTAGATTCCGAGTTATGATGTAGGCGCAGTAGATTCCGAGTTATGATGTAGGCGCAGTAGTTTCCGAGTTATGATGTAGGCGCAGTAGATTCCGAGTTAGATTCCGAGTTATGATGTAGGCGCAGTAGATTCCGAGTTATGATGTATGCGCAGTAGATTCCGAGTTATGATGTAGGCGCAGTAGATTCCGAGTTATGATGTAGGCGCAGTAGATTCCGAGTTAGATTCCGAGTTATGATGTAGGCGCAGTAGATTCCGAGTTATGATGTAGGCGCAGTAGATTCCGAGTTAGATTCCGAGTTATGATGTAGGCGCAATAGATTCCGAGTTATGATGTAGGCGCAGTAGATTCCGAGTTATGATGTAGGCGCAGTAGATTCCGAGTTAGATTCTGAGTTATGATGTAGGCGCAGTAGATTCCGAGTTATGATGTAGGCGCAGTAGATTCCGAGTTAGATTCCGAGTTATGATGTAGGCGCAGTAGATTCCGAGTTAGATTCCGAGTAATGATGTAGGCGCAGTAGATTCCGAGTTAGATTCCGAGTTATGATTTAGGCGCAGTAGATTCCGAGTTATGATGTAGGCGCAGTAGATTGCGAGTTATGATGTAGGCACAGTAGATTCCGAGTTATGATGTAGGCGCAGTAGATTCCGAGTTAGATTCCGAGTTATGATGTAAGCGCAGTAGATTCCGAGTTATGATGTAGGCGCAGTAGATTCTGAGTTAGATTCCGAGTTATGATGTAGGCGCAGTAGATTCCGAGTTCGATTCCGAGTTATGATGTAGGCGCAGTAGATTCCGAGTTAGATTCCGAGTTATGATGTACGCGCAGTAGATTCCGAGTTAGATTCCGAGTTATGATGTAGGCGCAGTAGATTCCGAGTTAGATTCCGAGTTATGATGTAGGCGCAGTAGATTCCGAGTTATGATGTAGGCGCAGCAGATTCCGAGTTATGATGTAGGCGCAGTAGATTCCGAATTAGATTCCGAGTTATGATGTAGGCGCAGTAGATTCCAAGTTATGATGTAGGCGCAGTAGATTCCGAGTTATGATGTAGGCGCAGTAGATTCCGAGTTAGATTCCGAGTTATGATGTAGGCGCAGTAGATTCCAAGTTATGATGTAGGTGCAGTAGATTCCGAGTTAGATTCCGAGTTATGATGTAGGCGCAGTAGATTCCGAGTTAGATTCCGAGTTATGATGTAGGCGCAGTAGATTCCGAGTTAGATTCCGAGTTAGGATGTAGGCGCAGTAGATTCCGAGTTATGATGTAGGCACAGTAGATTGCGAGTTATGATGTAGGCGCAGTAGATTCCGAGTTATGATGTAGGCGCAGTAGATTCCGAGTTAGATTCCGAGTTATGATGTAGGCGCAGTAGATTCCGAGTTATGATGTAGGCGCAGTAGATTCCGAGTTAGATTCCGAGTTATGATGTAGGCGCAGTAGATTCCGAGTTCGATTCCGAGTTATGATGTAGGCGCAGTAGATTCCGAGTTAGATTCAGAGTTATGATGTAGGCGCAGTAGATTCCGAGTTAGATTCCGAGTTATGATGTAGGCGCAGTAGATTCCGAGTTATGATGTAGGCGCAGTAGATTCCGAGTTAGATTCCGAGTTATGATGTAGGCGCAGTAGATTCCGAGTTATGATGTAGGCGCAGTAGATTCCGAGTTATGATGTAGGCGCAGTAGATTCCGAGTTAGATTCCGAGTTTTGATGTAGGCGCAGTAGATTCCGAGTTAGATTCCGAGTTATGATGTAGGCGCAGTAGATTCCGAGTTATGATGTAGGCGCAGTAGATTCCGAGTTAGATTCCGAGTTATGTTGTAGGCGCAGTAGATTCCGAGTTATGATGTAGGCGCAGTAGATTCCGAGTTAGATTCTGAGTTATGATGTAGGCGCAGTAGATTCCGAGTTAGATTCCGAGTTATGATGTAGGCGCAGTAGATTCCGAGTTATGATGTAGGCGCAGTAGATTCCGAGTTATGATGTAGGCGCAGTAGATTCCGAGTTAGATTCCGAGTTATGATGTAGGCGCAGTAGATTCCGAGTTATGATGTAGGTGCAGTAGATACTGAGTTAGATTCCGTTTTATGATGTAGGCGCAGTAGATTCCTAGTTAGATTCCGAGTTATGATGTAGGCGCAGTAGATTCCGAGTTAGATTCCGAGTTATGATGTAGGCGCAGTAGATTCCGAGTTATGATGTAGGCGCAGTAGATTGCGAGTTATGATGTAGGCGCAGTAGATTCCGAGTTAGATTCCGAGTTATGATGTAGGCGCAGTAGATTGCGAGTTATGATGTAGGTGCAGTAGATTCCGAGTTAGATTCCGAGTTATGATGTAGGCGCAGTAGATTCCGAGTTAGATTCCGAGTTATGATGTAGGCGCAGTAGATTCCGAGTTAGATTCCGAGTTATGATGTAGGCGCAGTAGATTCCGAGTTATGATGTAGGCGCAGTAGATTCCGAGTTAGATTCCGAGTTATGATGTAGGCGCAGTAGATTCCGAGTTAGATTCCGAGTTATGATGTAGGCGCAGTAGATTCCGAGTTATGATGTAGGCGCAGTAGATTCCGAGTTAGATTCCGAGTTATGATGTAGGCGCAGTAGATTCCGAGTTTGATTCCGAGTTATGATGTAGGCGCAGTAGATTCCGAGTTAGATTCCGAGTTATGATGTAGGCGCAGTAGATTCCGAGTTATGATGTAGGCGCAGTAGATTCCGAGTTATGATGTAGGTGCAGTAGATTCCGAGTTAGATTCCGAGTTATGATGTAGGCGCAGTAGATTCCGAGTTATGATGTAGGCGCAGTAGTTTCCGAGTTATGATGTAGGCGCAGTAGATTCCGAGTTAGATTCCGAGTTATGATGTAGGCGCAGTAGATTCCGAGTTATGATGTATGCGCAGTAGATTCCGAGTTATGATGTAGGCGCAGTAGATTCCGAGTTAGATTCCGAGTTATGATGTAGGCGCAGTAGATTCCGAGTTAGATTCCGAGTTATGATGTAGGCGCAGTAGATTCCGAGTTATGATGTAGGCGCAGTAGATTCCGAGTTCGATTCCGAGTTATGATGTAGGCGCAGTAGATTCCGAGTTAGATTCCGAGTTATGATGTAGGCGCAGTAGATTCCGAGTTAGATTCCGAGTTATGATGTAGGCGCAGTAGATTCCGAGTTAGATTCCGAGTTATGATGTAGGCGCAGTAGATTCCGAGTTATGATGTAGGCGCAGTAGATTCCGAGTTATGATGTAGGTGCAGTAGATTCCGAGTTAGATTCCGAGTTATGATGTAGGCGCAGTAGATTCCGAGTTATGATGTAGGCGCAGTAGTTTCCGAGTTATGATGTAGGCGCAGTAGATTCCGAGTTAGATTCCGAGTTATGATGTAGGCGCAGTAGATTCCGAGTTATGATGTATGCGCAGTAGATTCCGAGTTATGATGTAGGCGCAGTAGATTCCGAGTTAGATTCCGAGTTATGATGTAGGCGCAATAGATTCCGAGTTATGATGTAGGCGCAGTAGATTCCGAGTTATGATGTAGGCGCAGTAGATTCCGAGTTAGATTCCGAGTTATGATGTAGGCGCAGTAGATTCCGAGTTATGATGTAGGCGCAGTAGATTCCGAGTTAGATTCCGAGTTATGATGTAGGCGCAGTAGATTCCGAGTTAGATTCCGAGTAATGATGTAGGCGCAGTAGATTCCGAGTTAGATTCCGAGTTATGATGTAGGCGCAGTAGATTCCGAGTTATGATGTAGGCGCAGTAGATTGCGAGTTATGATGTAGGCACAGTAGATTCCGAGTTATGATGTAGGCGCAGTAGATTCCGAGTTAGATTCCGAGTTATGATGTAAGCGCAGTAGATTCCGAGTTATGATGTAGGCGCAGTAGATTCTGAGTTAGATTCCGAGTTATGATGTAGGCGCAGTAGATTCCGAGTTCGATTCCGAGTTATGATGTAGGCGCAGTAGATTCCGAGTTAGATTCCGAGTTATGATGTACGCGCAGTAGATTCCGAGTTAGATTCCGAGTTATGATGTAGGCGCAGTAGATTCCGAGTTAGATTCCGAGTTATGATGTAGGCGCAGTAGATTCCGAGTTATGATGTAGGCGCAGCAGATTCCGAGTTATGATGTAGGCGCAGTAGATTCCGAATTAGATTCCGAGTTATGATGTAGGCGCAGTAGATTCCAAGTTATGATGTAGGCGCAGTAGATTCAGAGTTATGATGTAGGCGCAGTAGATTCCGAGTTAGATTCCGAGTTATGATGTAGGCGCAGTAGATTCCGAGTTATGATGTAGGTGCAGTAGATTCCGAGTTATGATGTAGGCGCAGTAGATTCCGAGTTAGATTCCGAGTTATGATGTAGGCACAGTAGATTCCGAGTTATGATGTAGGCGCAGTAGATTCCGAGTTAGATTCCGAGTTATGATGTAAGCGCAGTAGATTCCGAGTTATGATGTAGGCGCAGTAGATTCTGAGTTAGATTCCGAGTTATGATGTAGGCGCAGTAGATTCCGAGTTCGATTCCGAGTTATGATGTAGGCGCAGTAGATTCCGAGTTAGATTCCGAGTTATGATGTACGCGCAGTAGATTCCGAGTTAGATTCCGAGTTATGATGTAGGCGCAGTAGATTCCGAGTTAGATTCCGAGTTATGATGTAGGCGCAGTAGATTCCGATTTATGATGTAGGCGCAGCAGATTCTGAGTTATGATGTAGGCGCAGTAGATTCCGAATTAGATTCCGAGTTATGACGTAGGCGAAGTAGATTCCAAGTTATGATGTAGGCGCAGTAGATTCCGAGTTATGATGTAGGCGCAGTAGATTCCGAGTTAGATTCCGAGTTATGATGTAGGCGCAGTAGATTCCGAGTTATGATGTAGGTGCAGTAGATTCCGAGTTAGATTCCGAGTTATGATGTAGGCGCAGTAGATTCCGAGTTAGATTCCGAGTTATGATGTAGGCGCAGTAGATTCCGAGTTAGATTCCGAGTTAGGATGTAGGCGCAGTAGATTCCGAGTTATGATGTAGGCACAGTAGATTGCGAGTTATGATGTAGGCGCAGTAGATTCCGAGTTATGATGTAGGCGCAGTAGATTCCGAGTTAGATTCCGAGTTATGATGTAGGCGCAGTAGATTCCGAGTTATGATGTAGGCGCAGTAGATTCCGAGTTAGATTCCGAGTTATGATGTAGGCGCAGTAGATTCCGAGTTCGATTCCGAGTTATGATGTAGGCGCAGTAGATTCCGAGTTAGATTCAGAGTTATGATGTAGGCGCAGTAGATTCCGAGTTAGATTCCGAGTTATGATGTAGGCGCAGTAGATTCCGAGTTATGATGTAGGCGCAGTAGAATCCGAGTTATGATGTAGGCGCAGTAGATTCCGAGATATGATGTAGGCGCAGTAGATTCCGAGTTAGATTCCGAGATATGATGTAAGCGCAGTAGATTCCGAGTTAGATTCCGAGTTATGATGTAGGCGCAGTAGATTCCGAGTTAGATTCCGAGTTATGATGTAGACGCAGTAGATTCCGAGTTATGATGTAGGCGCAGTAGATTCCGAGTTATGATGTAGGCGCAGTAGATTCCGAGTTATGATGTAGGCGCAGTATATTCCGAGTTAGATTCCGAGTTATGATGTAGGCGCAGTAGATTCCGAGTTAGATTCCGAGTTATGATGTAGGCGCAGTAGATTCCGAATTAGATTCCGAGTTATGATGTAGGCGCAGTAGATTCCGAGTTATGATGTAGGCGCAGTAGATTCCGAGTTAGATTCCGAGTTATGATGTAGGCGCAGTAGATTCCAAGTTATGATGTAGGCGCAGTAGATTCCGAGTTATGATGTAGGCGCAGTAGATTCCGAGTTAGATTCCGAGTTATGATGTAGGCGCAGTAGATTCCGAGTTATGATGTAGGCGCAGTAGATTCCGAGTTAGATTCCGAGTTATGATGTAGGCGCAGTAGATTCCGAGTTAGATTCCGAGTTATGATGTAGGCGCAGTAGATTCCGAGTTAGATTCCGAGTTATGATGTAGGCGCAGTAGATTCCGAGTTATGATGTAGGCGCAGTAGAATCCGAGTTATGATGTAGGCGCAGTAGATTCCGAGATATGATGTAGGCGCAGTAGATTCCGAGTTAGATTCCGAGATATGATGTAAGCGCAGTAGATTCCGAGTTAGATTCCGAGTTATGATGTAGGCGCAGTAGATTCCGAGTTAGATTCCGAGTTATGATGTAGACGCAGTAGATTCCGAGTTATGATGTAGGCGCAGTAGATTCCGAGTTATGATGTAGGCGCAGTATATTCCGAGTTAGATTCCGAGTTATGATGTAGGCGCAGTAGATTCCGAGTTAGATTCCGAGTTATGATGTAGGCGCAGTAGATTCCGAATTAGATTCCGAGTTATGATGTAGGCGCAGTAGATTCCGAGTTATGATGTAGGCGCAGTAGATTCCGAGTTAGATTCCGAGTTATGATGTAGGCGCAGTAGATTCCAAGTTATGATGTAGGCGCAGTAGATTCCGAGTTATGATGTAGGCGCAGTAGATTCCGAGTTAGATTCCGAGTTATGATGTAGGCGCAGTAGATTCCGAGTTATGATGTAGGCGCAGTAGATTCCGAGTTAGATTCCGAGTTATGATGTAGGCGCAGTAGATTCCGAGTTAGATTCCGAGTTATGATGTAGGCACAGTAGATTCCGAGTTAGATTCCGAGTTATGATGTAGGTGCAGTAGATTCCGAGTTATGATGTAGGCGCAGTAGATTGCGAGTTATGATGTAGGCACAGTAGATTCCGAGTTATGATGTAGGCGCAGTAGATTCCGAGTTAGATTCCGAGTTATGATGTAGGCGCAGTAGATTCCGAGTTATGATGTAGGCGCAGTAGATTCCGAGTTAGATTCCGAGTTATGATGTAGGCGCAGTAGATTCCGAGTTCGATTCCGAGTTATGATGTAGGCGCAGTAGATTCCGAGTTAGATTCCGAGTTATGATGTAGGCGCAGTAGATTCCGAGTTCGATTCCGAGTTATGATGTAGGCGCAGTAGATTCCTAGTTAGATTCCGAGTTATGATGTAGGCGCAGTAGATTCCGAGTTATGATGTAGGCGCAGCAGATTCTGAGTTATGATGTAGGCGCAGTAGATTCCGAATTAGATTCCGAGTTATGATGTAGGCGCAGTAGATTCCAAGTTATGATGTAGGCGCAGTAGATTCCGAGTTATGATGTAGGCGCAGTAGATTCCGAGTTAGATTCCGAGTTATGATGTAGGCGCAGTAGATTCCGAGTTATGATGTAGGCGCAGTAGATTCCGAGTTAGATTCCGAGTTATGATGTAGGCGCAGTAGATTCCGAGTTAGATTCCGAGTTATGATGTAGGCGCAGTAGATTCCGAGTTAGATTCCGAGTTAGGATGTAGGCGCAGTAGATTCCAAGTTATGATGTAGGCGCAGTAGATTGCGAGTTATGATGTAGGCACAGTAGATTCCGAGTAATGATGTAGGCGCAGTAGATTCCGAGTTAGATTCCGAGTTATGATGTAGGCGCAGTAGATTCCGAGTTAGATTCTGAGTTATGATGTAGGCGCAGTAGATTCCGAGTTATGATGTAGGCGCAGTAGATTCCGAGTTAGATTCCGAGTTATGATGTAGGCGCAGTAGATTCCGAGTTCGATTCCGAGTTATGATGTAGGCGCAGTAGATTCCGAGTTAGATTCCGAGTTATGATGTAGGCGCAGTAGATTCCGAGTTAGATTCCGAGTTATGATGTAGGCGCAGTAGATTCCGAGTTATGATGTAGGCGCAGTAGAATCCGAGTTATGATGTAGGCGCAGTAGATTCCGAGATATGATGTAGGCGCAGTAGATTCCGAGTTAGATTCCGAGATATGATGTAAGCGCAGTAGATTCCGAGTTAGATTCCGAGTTATGATGTAGACGCAGTAGATTCCGAGTTATGATGTAGGCGCAGTAGATTCCGAGTTATGATGTAGGCGCAGTATATTCCGAGTTAGATTCCGAGTTATGATGTAGGTGCAGTAGATTCCGAGTTAGATTCCGAGTTATGATGTAGGCGCAGTAGATTCCGAATTAGATTCCGAGTTATGATGTAGGCGCAGTAGATTCTGAGTTATGATGTAGGCGCAGTAGATTCCGAGTTAGATTCCGAGTTATGATGTAGGCGCAGTAGATTCCAAGTTATGATGTAGGCGCAGTAGATTCCGAGTTATGATGTAGGCGCAGTAGATTCCGAGTTAGATTCCGAGTTATGATGTAGGCGCAGTAGATTCCGAGTTAGATTCCGAGTTATGATGTAGGCGCAGTAGATTCCGAGTTAGATTCCGAGTTATGATGTAGGCGCAGTAGATTCCGAGTTAGATTCCGAGTTATGATGTAGGCGCAGTAGATTCCGAGTTATGATGTAGGCACAGTAGATTGCGAGTTATGATGTAGGCGCAGTAGATTCCGAGTTATGATGTAGGCGCAGTAGATTCCGAGTTAGATTCCGAGTTATGATGTAGGCGCAGTAGATTCCGAGTTATGATGTAGGCGCAGTAGATTCCGAGTTAGATTAAGAGTTATGATGTAGGCGCAGTAGATTCCGAGTTCGATTCCGAGTTATGATGTAGGCGCAGTAGATTCCGAGTTAGATTCCGAGTTATGATGTAGGCGCAGTAGATTCCGAGTTAGATTCCGAGTTATGATGTAGGCGCAGTAGATTCCGAGTTATGATGTAGGCGCAGTAGATTCCGAGTTAGATTCCGAGTTATGATGTAGGCGCAGTAGATTCCGAGTTATGATGTAGGCGCAGTAGATTCTGAGTTAGATTCCGAGTTATGATGTAGGCGCAGTAGATTCCGAGTTAGATTCCGAGTAATGATGTAGGCGCAGTAGATTCCGAGTTAGATTCCGAGTTATGATGTAGGCGCAGTAGATTCCGAGTTATGATGTAGGCGCAGTAGATTGCGAGTTATGATGTAGGCACAGTAGATTCCGAGTTATGATGTAGGCGCAGTAGATTCCGAGTTAGATTCCGAGTTATGATGTAAGCGCAGTAGATTCCGAGTTATGATGTAGGCGCAGTAGATTCTGAGTTAGATTCCGAGTTATGATGTAGGCGCAGTAAATTCCGAGTTCGATTCCGAGTTATGATGTAGGCGCAGTAGATTCCGAGTTAGATTCCGAGTTATGATGTAGGCGCAGTAGATTCCGAGTTATGATGTAGGCGCAGCAGATTCCGAGTTATGATGTAGGCGCAGTAGATTCCGAATTAGATTCCGAGTTATGATGTAGGCGCAGTAGATTCCAAGTTATGATGTAGGCGCAGTAGATTCCGAGTTATGATGTAGGCGCAGTAGATTCCGAGTTAGATTCCGAGTTATGATGTAGGCGCAGTAGATTCCGAGTTATGATGTAGGCGCAGTAGATTCCGAGTTAGATTCCGAGTTATGATGTAGGCGCAGTAGATTCCGAGTTAGATTCCGAGTTATGATGTAGGCGCAGTAGATTCCGAGTTAGATTCCGAGTTAGGATGTAGGCGCAGTAGATTCCAAGTTATGATGTAGGCGCAGTAGATTGCGAGTTATGATGTAGGCACAGTAGATTCCGAGTAATGATGTAGGCGCAGTAGATTCCGAGTTAGATTCCGAGTTATGATGTAGGCGCAGTAGATTCCGAGTTAGATTCCGAGTTATGATGTAGGCGCAGTAGATTCCGAGTTATGATGTAGGCGCAGTAGATTCCGAGTTAGATTCCGAGTTATGATGTAGGCGCAGTAGATTCCGAGTTCGATTCCGAGTTATGATGTAGGCGCAGTAGATTCCGAGTTAGATTCCGAGTTATGATGTAGGCGCAGTAGATTCCGAGTTAGATTCCGAGTTATGATGTAGGCGCAGTAGATTCCGAGTTATGATGTAGGCGCAGTAGAATCCGAGTTATGATGTAGACGCAGTAGATTCCGAGATATGATGTAGGCGCAGTAGATTCCGAGTTAGATTCCGAGATATGATGTAAGCGCAGTAGATTCCGAGTTAGATTCCGAGTTATGATGTAGACGCAGTAGATTCCGAGTTATGATGTAGGCGCAGTAGATTCCGAGTTATGATGTAGGCGCAGTATATTCCGAGTTAGATTCCGAGTTATGATGTAGGCGCAGTAGATTCCGAGTTAGATTCCGAGTTATGATGTAGGCGCAGTAGATTCCGAATTAGATTCCGAGTTATGATGTAGGCGCAGTAGATTCCGAGTTATGATGTAGGCGCAGTAGATTCCGAGTTAGATTCCGAGTTATGATGTAGACGCAGTAGATTCCGAGTTATGATGTAGGCGCAGTAGATTCCGAGTTATGATGTAGGCGCAGTATATTCCGAGTTAGATTCCGAGTTATGATGTAGGCGCAGTAGATTCCGAGTTAGATTCCGAGTTATGATGTAGGCGCAGTAGATTCCGAATTAGATTCCGAGTTATGATGTAGGCGCAGTAGATTCCGAGTTATGATGTAGGCGCAGTAGATTCCGAGTTAGATTCCGAGTTATGATGTAGGCGCAGTAGATTCCAAGTTATGATGTAGGCGCAGTAGATTCCGAGTTATGATGTAGGCGCAGTAGATTCCGAGTTAGATTCCGAGTTATGATGTAGGCGCAGTAGATTCCTAGTTAGATTCCGAGTTATGATGTAGGCGCAGTAGATTCCGAGTTATGATGTAGGCGCAGCAGATTCTGAGTTATGATGTAGGCGCAGTAGATTCCGAATTAGATTCCGAGTTATGATGTAGGCGCAGTAGATTCCAAGTTATGATGTAGGCGCAGTAGATTCCGAGTTATGATGTAGGCGCAGTAGATTCCGAGTTAGATTCCGAGTTATGATGTAGGCGCAGTAGATTCCGAGTTATGATGTAGGCGCAGTAGATTCCGAGTTAGATTCCGAGTTATGATGTAGGCGCAGTAGATTCCGAGTTAGATTCCGAGTTATGATGTAGGCGCAGTAGATTCCGAGTTAGATTCCGAGTTATGATGTAGGCGCAGTAGATTCCGAGTTCGATTCCGAGTTATGATGTAGGCGCAGTAGATTCCTAGTTAGATTCCGAGTTATGATGTAGGCGCAGTAGATTCCGAGTTATGATGTAGGCGCAGCAGATTCTGAGTTATGATGTAGGCGCAGTAGATTCCGAATTAGATTCCGAGTTATGATGTAGGCGCAGTAGATTCCAAGTTATGATGTAGGCGCAGTAGATTCCGAGTTATGATGTAGGCGCAGTAGATTCCGAGTTAGATTCCGAGTTATGATGTAGGCGCAGTAGATTCCGAGTTATGATGTAGGCGCAGTAGATTCCAAGTTAGATTCCGAGTTATGATGTAGGCGCAGTAGATTCCGAGTTAGATTCCGAGTTATGATGTAGGCGCAGTAGATTCCGAGTTAGATTCCGAGTTAGGATGTAGGCGCAGTAGATTCCAAGTTATGATGTAGGCGCAGTAGATTGCGAGTTATGATGTAGGCACAGTAGATTCCGAGTAATGATGTAGGCGCAGTAGATTCCGAGTTAGATTCCGAGTTATGATGTAGGCGCAGTAGATTCCGAGTTAGATTCTGAGTTATGATGTAGGCGCAGTAGATTCCGAGTTATGATGTAGGCGCAGTAGATTCCGAGTTAGATTCCGAGTTATGATGTAGGCGCAGTAGATTCCGAGTTCGATTCCGAGTTATGATGTAGGCGCAGTAGATTCCGAGTTAGATTCCGAGTTATGATGTAGGCGCAGTAGATTCCGAGTTAGATTCCGAGTTATGATGTAGGCGCAGTAGATTCCGAGTTATGATGTAGGCGCAGTAGAATCCGAGTTATGATGTAGGCGCAGTAGATTCCGAGATATGATGTAGGCGCAGTAGATTCCGAGTTAGATTCCGAGATATGATGTAAGCGCAGTAGATTCCGAGTTAGATTCCGAGTTATGATGTAGGCGCAGTAGATTCCGAGTTAGATTCCGAGTTATGATGTAGGCGCAGTAGATTCCGAGTTAGATTCCGAGTTATGATGTAGGCGCAGTAGATTCCGAGTTATGATGTAGGCACAGTAGATTGCGAGTTATGATGTAGGCGCAGTAGATTCCGAGTTATGATGTAGGCGCAGTAGATTCCGAGTTAGATTCCGAGTTATGATGTAGGCGCAGTAGATTCCGAGTTATGATGTAGGCGCAGTAGATTCCGAGTTAGATTAAGAGTTATGATGTAGGCGCAGTAGATTCCGAGTTCGATTCCGAGTTATGATGTAGGCGCAGTAGATTCCGAGTTAGATTCCGAGTTATGATGTAGGCGCAGTAGATTCCGAGTTAGATTCCGAGTTATGATGTAGGCGCAGTAGATTCCGAGTTATGATGTAGGCGCAGTAGATTCCGAGTTAGATTCCGAGTTATGATGTAGGCGCAGTAGATTCCGAGTTATGATGTAGGCGCAGTAGATTCTGAGTTAGATTCCGAGTTATGATGTAGGCGCAGTAGATTCCGAGTTAGATTCCGAGTAATGATGTAGGCGCAGTAGATTCCGAGTTAGATTCCGAGTTATGATGTAGGCGCAGTAGATTCCGAGTTATGATGTAGGCGCAGTAGATTGCGAGTTATGATGTAGGCACAGTAGATTCCGAGTTATGATGTAGGCGCAGTAGATTCCGAGTTAGATTCCGAGTTATGATGTAAGCGCAGTAGATTCCGAGTTATGATGTAGGCGCAGTAGATTCTGAGTTAGATTCCGAGTTATGATGTAGGCGCAGTAAATTCCGAGTTCGATTCCGAGTTATGATGTAGGCGCAGTAGATTCCGAGTTAGATTCCGAGTTATGATGTAGGCGCAGTAGATTCCGAGTTATGATGTAGGCGCAGCAGATTCCGAGTTATGATGTAGGCGCAGTAGATTCCGAATTAGATTCCGAGTTATGATGTAGGCGCAGTAGATTCCAAGTTATGATGTAGGCGCAGTAGATTCCGAGTTATGATGTAGGCGCAGTAGATTCCGAGTTAGATTCCGAGTTATGATGTAGGCGCAGTAGATTCCGAGTTATGATGTAGGCGCAGTAGATTCCGAGTTAGATTCCGAGTTATGATGTAGGCGCAGTAGATTCCGAGTTAGATTCCGAGTTATGATGTAGGCGCAGTAGATTCCGAGTTAGATTCCGAGTTAGGATGTAGGCGCAGTAGATTCCAAGTTATGATGTAGGCGCAGTAGATTGCGAGTTATGATGTAGGCACAGTAGATTCCGAGTAATGATGTAGGCGCAGTAGATTCCGAGTTAGATTCCGAGTTATGATGTAGGCGCAGTAGATTCCGAGTTAGATTCCGAGTTATGATGTAGGCGCAGTAGATTCCGAGTTATGATGTAGGCGCAGTAGATTCCGAGTTAGATTCCGAGTTATGATGTAGGCGCAGTAGATTCCGAGTTCGATTCCGAGTTATGATGTAGGCGCAGTAGATTCCGAGTTAGATTCCGAGTTATGATGTAGGCGCAGTAGATTCCGAGTTAGATTCCGAGTTATGATGTAGGCGCAGTAGATTCCGAGTTATGATGTAGGCGCAGTAGAATCCGAGTTATGATGTAGACGCAGTAGATTCCGAGATATGATGTAGGCGCAGTAGATTCCGAGTTAGATTCCGAGATATGATGTAAGCGCAGTAGATTCCGAGTTAGATTCCGAGTTATGATGTAGACGCAGTAGATTCCGAGTTATGATGTAGGCGCAGTAGATTCCGAGTTATGATGTAGGCGCAGTATATTCCGAGTTAGATTCCGAGTTATGATGTAGGCGCAGTAGATTCCGAGTTAGATTCCGAGTTATGATGTAGGCGCAGTAGATTCCGAATTAGATTCCGAGTTATGATGTAGGCGCAGTAGATTCCGAGTTATGATGTAGGCGCAGTAGATTCCGAGTTAGATTCCGAGTTATGATGTAGACGCAGTAGATTCCGAGTTATGATGTAGGCGCAGTAGATTCCGAGTTATGATGTAGGCGCAGTATATTCCGAGTTAGATTCCGAGTTATGATGTAGGCGCAGTAGATTCCGAGTTAGATTCCGAGTTATGATGTAGGCGCAGTAGATTCCGAATTAGATTCCGAGTTATGATGTAGGCGCAGTAGATTCCGAGTTATGATGTAGGCGCAGTAGATTCCGAGTTAGATTCCGAGTTATGATGTAGGCGCAGTAGATTCCAAGTTATGATGTAGGCGCAGTAGATTCCGAGTTATGATGTAGGCGCAGTAGATTCCGAGTTAGATTCCGAGTTATGATGTAGGCGCAGTAGATTCCTAGTTAGATTCCGAGTTATGATGTAGGCGCAGTAGATTCCGAGTTATGATGTAGGCGCAGCAGATTCTGAGTTATGATGTAGGCGCAGTAGATTCCGAATTAGATTCCGAGTTATGATGTAGGCGCAGTAGATTCCAAGTTATGATGTAGGCGCAGTAGATTCCGAGTTATGATGTAGGCGCAGTAGATTCCGAGTTAGATTCCGAGTTATGATGTAGGCGCAGTAGATTCCGAGTTATGATGTAGGCGCAGTAGATTCCGAGTTAGATTCCGAGTTATGATGTAGGCGCAGTAGATTCCGAGTTAGATTCCGAGTTATGATGTAGGCGCAGTAGATTCCGAGTTAGATTCCGAGTTATGATGTAGGCGCAGTAGATTCCGAGTTCGATTCCGAGTTATGATGTAGGCGCAGTAGATTCCTAGTTAGATTCCGAGTTATGATGTAGGCGCAGTAGATTCCGAGTTATGATGTAGGCGCAGCAGATTCTGAGTTATGATGTAGGCGCAGTAGATTCCGAATTAGATTCCGAGTTATGATGTAGGCGCAGTAGATTCCAAGTTATGATGTAGGCGCAGTAGATTCCGAGTTATGATGTAGGCGCAGTAGATTCCGAGTTAGATTCCGAGTTATGATGTAGGCGCAGTAGATTCCGAGTTATGATGTAGGCGCAGTAGATTCCAAGTTAGATTCCGAGTTATGATGTAGGCGCAGTAGATTCCGAGTTAGATTCCGAGTTATGATGTAGGCGCAGTAGATTCCGAGTTAGATTCCGAGTTAGGATGTAGGCGCAGTAGATTCCAAGTTATGATGTAGGCGCAGTAGATTGCGAGTTATGATGTAGGCACAGTAGATTCCGAGTAATGATGTAGGCGCAGTAGATTCCGAGTTAGATTCCGAGTTATGATGTAGGCGCAGTAGATTCCGAGTTAGATTCTGAGTTATGATGTAGGCGCAGTAGATTCCGAGTTATGATGTAGGCGCAGTAGATTCCGAGTTAGATTCCGAGTTATGATGTAGGCGCAGTAGATTCCGAGTTCGATTCCGAGTTATGATGTAGGCGCAGTAGATTCCGAGTTAGATTCCGAGTTATGATGTAGGCGCAGTAGATTCCGAGTTAGATTCCGAGTTATGATGTAGGCGCAGTAGATTCCGAGTTATGATGTAGGCGCAGTAGAATCCGAGTTATGATGTAGGCGCAGTAGATTCCGAGATATGATGTAGGCGCAGTAGATTCCGAGTTAGATTCCGAGATATGATGTAAGCGCAGTAGATTCCGAGTTAGATTCCGAGTTATGATGTAGACGCAGTAGATTCCGAGTTATGATGTAGGCGCAGTAGATTCCGAGTTATGATGTAGGCGCAGTATATTCCGAGTTAGATTCCGAGTTATGATGTAGGCGCAGTAGATTCCGAGTTAGATTCCGAGTTATGATGTAGGCGCAGTAGATTCCGAATTAGATTCCGAGTTATGATGTAGGCGCAGTAGATTCTGAGTTATGATGTAGGCGCAGTAGATTCCGAGTTAGATTCCGAGTTATGATGTAGGCGCAGTAGATTCCAAGTTATGATGTAGGCGCAGTAGATTCCGAGTTATGATGTAGGCGCAGTAGATTCCGAGTTAGATTCCGAGTTATGATGTAGGCGCAGTAGATTCCGAGTTAGATTCCGAGTTATGATGTAGGCGCAGTAGATTCCGAGTTAGATTCCGAGTTATGATGTAGGCGCAGTAGATTCCGAGTTAGATTCCGAGTTATGATGTAGGCGCAGTAGATTCCGAGTTATGATGTAGGCACAGTAGATTGCGAGTTATGATGTAGGCGCAGTAGATTCCGAGTTATGATGTAGGCGCAGTAGATTCCGAGTTAGATTCCGAGTTATGATGTAGGCGCAGTAGATTCCGAGTTATGATGTAGGCGCAGTAGATTCCGAGTTAGATTAAGAGTTATGATGTAGGCGCAGTAGATTCCGAGTTCGATTCCGAGTTATGATGTAGGCGCAGTAGATTCCGAGTTAGATTCCGAGTTATGATGTAGGCGCAGTAGATTCCGAGTTAGATTCCGAGTTATGATGTAGGCGCAGTAGATTCCGAGTTATGATGTAGGCGCAGTAGATTCCGAGTTAGATTCCGAGTTATGATGTAGGCGCAGTAGATTCCGAGTTATGATGTAGGCGCAGTAGATTCTGAGTTAGATTCCGAGTTATGATGTAGGCGCAGTAGATTCCGAGTTAGATTCCGAGTAATGATGTAGGCGCAGTAGATTCCGAGTTAGATTCCGAGTTATGATGTAGGCGCAGTAGATTCCGAGTTATGATGTAGGCGCAGTAGATTGCGAGTTATGATGTAGGCACAGTAGATTCCGAGTTATGATGTAGGCGCAGTAGATTCCGAGTTAGATTCCGAGTTATGATGTAAGCGCAGTAGATTCCGAGTTATGATGTAGGCGCAGTAGATTCTGAGTTAGATTCCGAGTTATGATGTAGGCGCAGTAAATTCCGAGTTCGATTCCGAGTTATGATGTAGGCGCAGTAGATTCCGAGTTAGATTCCGAGTTATGATGTAGGCGCAGTAGATTCCGAGTTATGATGTAGGCGCAGCAGATTCCGAGTTATGATGTAGGCGCAGTAGATTCCGAATTAGATTCCGAGTTATGATGTAGGCGCAGTAGATTCCAAGTTATGATGTAGGCGCAGTAGATTCCGAGTTATGATGTAGGCGCAGTAGATTCCGAGTTAGATTCCGAGTTATGATGTAGGCGCAGTAGATTCCGAGTTATGATGTAGGCGCAGTAGATTCCGAGTTAGATTCCGAGTTATGATGTAGGCGCAGTAGATTCCGAGTTAGATTCCGAGTTATGATGTAGGCGCAGTAGATTCCGAGTTATGATGTAGGCACAGTAGATTGCGAGTTATGATGTAGGCGCAGTAGATTCCGAGTTATGATGTAGGCGCAGTAGATTCCGAGTTAGATTCCGAGTTATGATGTAGGCGCAGTAGATTCCGAGTTATGATGTAGGCGCAGTAGATTCCGAGTTAGATTAAGAGTTATGATGTAGGCGCAGTAGATTCCGAGTTCGATTCCGAGTTATGATGTAGGCGCAGTAGATTCCGAGTTAGATTCCGAGTTATGATGTAGGCGCAGTAGATTCCGAGTTAGATTCCGAGTTATGATGTAGGCGCAGTAGATTCCGAGTTATGATGTAGGCGCAGTAGATTCCGAGTTAGATTCCGAGTTATGATGTAGGCGCAGTAGATTCCGAGTTATGATGTAGGCGCAGTAGATTCTGAGTTAGATTCCGAGTTATGATGTAGGCGCAGTAGATTCCGAGTTAGATTCCGAGTAATGATGTAGGCGCAGTAGATTCCGAGTTAGATTCCGAGTTATGATGTAGGCGCAGTAGATTCCGAGTTATGATGTAGGCGCAGTAGATTGCGAGTTATGATGTAGGCACAGTAGATTCCGAGTTATGATGTAGGCGCAGTAGATTCCGAGTTAGATTCCGAGTTATGATGTAAGCGCAGTAGATTCCGAGTTATGATGTAGGCGCAGTAGATTCTGAGTTAGATTCCGAGTTATGATGTAGGCGCAGTAAATTCCGAGTTCGATTCCGAGTTATGATGTAGGCGCAGTAGATTCCGAGTTAGATTCCGAGTTATGATGTAGGCGCAGTAGATTCCGAGTTATGATGTAGGCGCAGCAGATTCCGAGTTATGATGTAGGCGCAGTAGATTCCGAATTAGATTCCGAGTTATGATGTAGGCGCAGTAGATTCCAAGTTATGATGTAGGCGCAGTAGATTCCGAGTTATGATGTAGGCGCAGTAGATTCCGAGTTAGATTCCGAGTTATGATGTAGGCGCAGTAGATTCCGAGTTATGATGTAGGCGCAGTAGATTCCGAGTTAGATTCCGAGTTATGATGTAGGCGCAGTAGATTCCGAGTTAGATTCCGAGTTATGATGTAGGCGCAGTAGATTCCGAGTTAGATTCCGAGTTAGGATGTAGGCGCAGTAGATTCCAAGTTATGATGTAGGCGCAGTAGATTGCGAGTTATGATGTAGGCACAGTAGATTCCGAGTAATGATGTAGGCGCAGTAGATTCCGAGTTAGATTCCGAGTTATGATGTAGGCGCAGTAGATTCCGAGTTAGATTCCGAGTTATGATGTAGGCGCAGTAGATTCCGAGTTATGATGTAGGCGCAGTAGATTCCGAGTTAGATTCCGAGTTATGATGTAGGCGCAGTAGATTCCGAGTTCGATTCCGAGTTATGATGTAGGCGCAGTAGATTCCGAGTTAGATTCCGAGTTATGATGTAGGCGCAGTAGATTCCGAGTTAGATTCCGAGTTATGATGTAGGCGCAGTAGATTCCGAGTTATGATGTAGGCGCAGTAGAATCCGAGTTATGATGTAGGCGCAGTAGATTCCGAGATATGATGTAGGCGCAGTAGATTCCGAGTTAGATTCCGAGATATGATGTAAGCGCAGTAGATTCCGAGTTAGATTCCGAGTTATGATGTAGACGCAGTAGATTCCGAGTTATGATGTAGGCGCAGTAGATTCCGAGTTATGATGTAGGCGCAGTATATTCCGAGTTAGATTCCGAGTTATGATGTAGGCGCAGTAGATTCCGAGTTAGATTCCGAGTTATGATGTAGGCGCAGTAGATTCCGAATTAGATTCCGAGTTATGATGTAGGCGCAGTAGATTCCGAGTTATGATGTAGGCGCAGTAGATTCCGAGTTAGATTCCGAGTTATGATGTAGACGCAGTAGATTCCGAGTTATGATGTAGGCGCAGTAGATTCCGAGTTATGATGTAGGCGCAGTATATTCCGAGTTAGATTCCGAGTTATGATGTAGGCGCAGTAGATTCCGAGTTAGATTCCGAGTTATGATGTAGGCGCAGTAGATTCCGAATTAGATTCCGAGTTATGATGTAGGCGCAGTAGATTCCGAGTTATGATGTAGGCGCAGTAGATTCCGAGTTAGATTCCGAGTTATGATGTAGGCGCAGTAGATTCCAAGTTATGATGTAGGCGCAGTAGATTCCGAGTTATGATGTAGGCGCAGTAGATTCCGAGTTAGATTCCGAGTTATGATGTAGGCGCAGTAGATTCCGAGTTAGATTCCGAGTTATGATGTAGGCGCAGTAGATTCCGAGTTAGATTCCGAGTTATGATGTAGGCGCAGTAGATTCCGAGTTAGATTCCGAGTTATGATGTAGGCGCAGTAGATTCCGAGTTATGATGTAGGCACAGTAGATTGCGAGTTATGATGTAGGCGCAGTAGATTCCGAGTTATGATGTAGGCGCAGTAGATTCCGAGTTAGATTCCGAGTTATGATGTAGGCGCAGTAGATTCCGAGTTATGATGTAGGCGCAGTAGATTCCGAGTTAGATTAAGAGTTATGATGTAGGCGCAGTAGATTCCGAGTTCGATTCCGAGTTATGATGTAGGCGCAGTAGATTCCGAGTTAGATTCCGAGTTATGATGTAGGCGCAGTAGATTCCGAGTTAGATTCCGAGTTATGATGTAGGCGCAGTAGATTCCGAGTTATGATGTAGGCGCAGTAGATTCCGAGTTATGATGTAGGCGCAGTAGATTCTGAGTTAGATTCCGAGTTACGATGAAGGCGCAGTAGATTCCGAGTTAGATTCCGAGTAATGATGTAGGCGCAGTAGATTCCGAGTTAGATTCCGAGTTATGATGTAGGCGCAGTAGATTCCGAGTTATGATGTAGGCGCAGTAGATTGCGAGTTATGATGTAGGCACAGTAGATTCCGAGTTATGATGTAGGCGCAGTAGATTCCGAGTTAGATTCCGAGTTATGATGTAAGCGCAGTAGATTCCGAGTTATGATGTAGGCGCAGTAGATTCTGAGTTAGATTCCGAGTTATGATGTAGGCGCAGTAAATTCCGAGTTCGATTCCGAGTTATGATGTAGGCGCAGTAGATTCCGAGTTAGATTCCGAGTTATGATGTACGCGCAGTAGATTCCGAGTTAGATTCCGAGTTATGATGTAGGCGCAGTAGATTCCGAGTTAGATTCCGAGTTATGATGTAGGCGCAGTAGATTCCGAGTTATGATGTAGGCGCAGCAGATTCCGAGTTATGATGTAGGCGCAGCAGATTCCGAATTAGATTCCGAGTTATGATGTAGGCGCAGTAGATTCCAAGTTATGATGTAGGCGCAGTAGATTCCGAGTTATGATGTAGGCGCAGTAGATTCCGAGTTAGATTCCGAGTTATGATGTAGGCGCAGTAGATTCCGAGTTATGATGTAGGTGCAGTAGATTCCGAGTTATGATGTAGGCGCAGTAGATTCCGAGTTAGATTCCGAGTTATGATGTAGGCACAGTAGATTCCGAATTATGATGTAGGCGCAGTAGATTCCGAGTTAGATTCCCAGTTATGATGTAAGCGCAGTAGATTCCGAGTTATGATGTAGGCGCAGTAGATTCTGAGTTAGATTCCGAGTTATGATGTAGGCGCAGTAGATTCCGAGTTCGATTCCGAGTTATGATGTAGGCGCAGTAGATTCCGAGTTAGATTCCGAGTTATGATGTACGCGCAGTAGATTCCGAGTTAGATTCCGAGTTATGATGTAGGCGCAGTAGATTCCGAGTTAGATTCCGAGTTATGATGTAGGCGCAGTAGATTCCGATTTATGATGTAGGCGCAGCAGATTCTGAGTTATGATGTAGGCGCAGTAGATTCCGAATTAGATTCCGAGTTATGACGTAGGCGAAGTAGATTCCAAGTTATGATGTAGGCGCAGTAGATTCCGAGTTATGATGTAGGCGCAGTAGATTCCGAGTTAGATTCCGAGTTATGATGTAGGCGCAGTAGATTCCGAGTTATGATGTAGGTGCAGTAGATTCCGAGTTAGATTCCGAGTTATGATGTAGGCGCAGTAGATTCCGAGTTAGATTCCGAGTTATGATGTAGGCGCAGTAGATTCCGAGTTAGATTCCGAGTTAGGATGTAGGCGCAGTAGATTCCGAGTTATGATGTAGGCACAGTAGATTGCGAGTTATGATGTAGGCGCAGTAGATTCCGAGTTATGATGTAGGCGCAGTAGATTCCGAGTTAGATTCCGAGTTATGATGTAGGCGCAGTAGATTCCGAGTTATGATGTAGGCGCAGTAGATTCCGAGTTAGATTCCGAGTTATGATGTAGGCGCAGTAGATTCCGAGTTCGATTCCGAGTTATGATGTAGGCGCAGTAGATTCCGAGTTAGATTCAGAGTTATGATGTAGGCGCAGTAGATTCCGAGTTAGATTCCGAGTTATGATGTAGGCGCAGTAGATTCCGAGTTATGATGTAGGCGCAGTAGAATCCGAGTTATGATGTAGGCGCAGTAGATTCCGAGATATGATGTAGGCGCAGTAGATTCCGAGTTAGATTCCGAGATATGATGTAAGCGCAGTAGATTCCGAGTTAGATTCCGAGTTATGATGTAGGCGCAGTAGATTCCGAGTTAGATTCCGAGTTATGATGTAGACGCAGTAGATTCCGAGTTATGATGTAGGCGCAGTAGATTCCGAGTTATGATGTAGGCGCAGTAGATTCCGAGTTAGATTCCGAGTTATGATGTAGGCGCAGTAGATTCCGAATTAGATTCCGAGTTATGATGTAGGCGCAGTAGATTCCGAGTTATGATGTAGGCGCAGTAGATTCCGAGTTAGATTCCGAGTTATGATGTAGGCGCAGTAGATTCCAAGTTATGATGTAGGCGCAGTAGATTCCGAGTTATGATGTAGGCGCAGTAGATTCCGAGTTAGATTCCGAGTTATGATGTAGGCACAGTAGATTCCGAGTTATGATGTAGGCGCAGTAGATTCCGAGTTAGATTCCGAGTTATGATGTAGGCGCAGTAGATTCCGAGTTAGATTCCGAGTTATGATGTAGGCGCAGTAGATTCCGAGTTAGATTCCGAGTTATGATGTAGGCGCAGTAGATTCCGAGTTATGATGTAGGCGCAGTAGATTGCGAGTTATGATGTAGGCACAGTAGATTCCGAGTTATGATGTAGGCGCAGTAGATTCCGAGTTAGATTCCGAGTTATGATGTCGGCGCAGTAGATTCCGAGTTATGATGTAGGCGCAGTAGATTCCGAGTTAGATTCCGAGTTATGATGTAGGCGCAGTAGATTCCGAGTTCGATTCCGAGTTATGATGTAGGCGCAGTAGATTCCGAGTTAGATTCCGAGTTATGATGTAGGCGCAGTAGATTCCGAGTTCGATTCCGAGTTATGATGTAGGCGCAGTAGATTCCTAGTTAGATTCCGAGTTATGATGTAGGCGCAGTAGATTCCGAGTTATGATGTAGGCGCAGCAGATTCCGAGTTATGATGTAGGCGCAGTAGATTCCGAATTAGATTCCGAGTTATGATGTAGGCGCAGTAGATTCCAAGTTATGATGTAGGCGCAGTAGATTCCGAGTTATGATGTAGGCGCAGTAGATTCCGAGTTAGATTCCGAGTTATGATGTAGGCGCAGTAGATTCCGAGTTATGATGTAGGCGCAGTAGATTCCGAGTTAGATTCCGAGTTATGATGTAGGCGCAGTAGATTCCGAGTTAGATTCCGAGTTATGATGTAGGCGCAGTAGATTCCGAGTTAGATTCCGAGTTAGGATGTAGGCGCAGTAGATTCCAAGTTATGATGTAGGCGCAGTAGATTGCGAGTTATGATGTAGGCACAGTAGATTCCGAGTTATGATGTAGGCGCAGTAGATTCCGAGTTAGATTCCGAGTTATGATGTAGGCGCAGTAGATTCCGAGTTAGATTCCGAGTTATGATGTAGGCGCAGAAGATTCCGAGTTATGATGTAGGCGCAGTAGATTCCGAGTTAGATTCCGAGTTATGATGTAGGCGCAGTAGATTCCGAGTTAGATTCCGAGTTATGATGTAGGCGCAGTAGATTCCGAGTTAGATTCCTAGTTATGATGTAGGCACAGTAGATTCCGAGTTATGATGTAGGCGCAGTAGAATCCGAGTTATGATGTAGGCGCAGTAGATTCCGAGATATGATGTAGGCGCAGTAGATTCCGAGTTAGATTCCGAGATATGATGTAAGCGCAGTAGATTCCGAGTTAGATTCCGAGTTATGATGTAGACGCAGTAGATTCCGAGTTATGATGTAGGCGCAGTAGATTCCGAGTTATGATGTAGGCGCAGTAGATTCCGAGTTATGATGTAGGCGCAGTATATTCCGAGTTAGATTCCGAGTTATGATGTAGGCGCAGTAGATTCCGAGTTAGATTCCGAGTTATGATGTAGGCGCAGTAGATTCCGAATTAGATTCCGAGTTATGATGTAGGCGCAGTAGATTCCGAGTTATGATGTAGGCGCAGTAGATTCCGAGTTAGATTCCGAGTTATGATGTAGGCGCAGTAGATTCCAAGTTATGATGTAGGCGCAGTAGATTCCGAGTTATGATGTAGGCGCAGTAGATTCCGAGTTAGATTCCGAGTTATGATGTAGGCGCAGTAGATTCCGAGTTAGATTCCGAGTTATGATGTAGGCGCAGTAGATTCCGAGTTAGATTCCGAGTTATGATGTAGGCGCAGTAGATTCCGAGTTAGATTCCGAGTTATGATGTAGGCGCAGTAGATTCCGAGTTAGATTCCGAGTTATGATGTAGGCGCAGTAGATTCCGAGTTATGATGTAGGCACAGTAGATTGCGAGTTATGATGTAGGCGCAGTAGATTCCGAGTTATGATGTAGGCGCAGTAGATTCCGAGTTAGATTCCGAGTTATGATGTAGGCGCAGTAGATTCCGAGTTATGATGTAGGCGCAGTAGATTCCGAGTTAGATTAAGAGTTATGATGTAGGCGCAGTAGATTCCGAGTTCGATTCCGAGTTATGATGTAGGCGCAGTAGATTCCGAGTTAGATTCCGAGTTATGATGTAGGCGCAGTAGATTCCGAGTTAGATTCCGAGTTATGATGTAGGCGCAGTAGATTCCGAGTTATGATGTAGGCGCAGTAGAATCCGAGTTATGATGTAGGCGCAGTAGATTCCGAGATATGATGTAGGCGCAGTAGATTCCGAGTTAGATTCCGAGATATGATGTAAGCGCAGTAGATTCCGAGTTAGATTCCGAGTTATGATGTAGACGCAGTAGATTCCGAGTTATGATGTAGGCGCAGTAGATTCCGAGTTATGATGTAGGCGCAGTAGATTCCGAGTTATGATGTAGGCGCAGTATATTCCGAGTTAGATTCCGAGTTATGATGTAGGCGCAGTAGATTCCGAGTTAGATTCCGAGTTATGATGTAGGCGCAGTAGATTCCGAATTAGATTCCGAGTTATGATGTAGGCGCAGTAGATTCCGAGTTATGATGTAGGCGCAGTAGATTCCGAGTTAGATTCCGAGTTATGATGTAGGCGCAGTAGATTCCAAGTTATGATGTAGGCGCAGTAGATTTCGAGTTATGATGTAGGCGCAGTAGATTCCGAGTTAGATTCCGAGTTATGATGTAGGCGCAGTAGATTCCGAGTTATGATGTAGGCGCAGTAGATTCCGAGTTAGATTCCGAGTTATGATGTAGGCGCAGTAGATTCCGAGTTAGATTCCGAGTTATGATGTAGGCGCAGTAGATTCCGAGTTAGATTCCGAGTTATGATGTAGGCGCAGTAGATTCCGAGTTAGATTCCGAGTTATGATGTAGGCGCAGTAGATTCCGAGTTATGATGTAGGCACAGTAGATTGCGAGTTATGATGTAGGCGCAGTAGATTCCGAGTTATGATGTAGGCGCAGTAGATTCCGAGTTAGATTCCGAGTTATGATGTAGGCGCAGTAGATTCCGAGTTATGATGTAGGCGCAGTAGATTCCGAGTTAGATTAAGAGTTATGATGTAGGCGCAGTAGATTCCGAGTTCGATTCCGAGTTATGATGTAGGCGCAGTAGATTCCGAGTTAGATTCCGAGTTATGATGTAGGCGCAGTAGATTCCGAGTTAGATTCCGAGTTATGATGTAGGCGCAGTAGATTCCGAGTTATGATGTAGGCGCAGTAGAATCCGAGTTATGATGTAGGCGCAGTAGATTCCGAGATATGATGTAGGCGCAGTAGATTCCGAGTTAGATTCCGAGATATGATGTAAGCGCAGTAGATTCCGAGTTAGATTCCGAGTTATGATGTAGGCGCAGTAGATTCCGAGTTAGATTCCGAGTTATGATGTAGACGCAGTAGATTCCGAGTTATGATGTAGGCGCAGTAGATTCCGAGTTATGATGTAGGCGCAGTAGATTCCGAGTTATGATGTAGGCGCAGTATATTCCGAGTTAGATTCCGAGTTATGATGTAGGCGCAGTAGATTCCGAGTTAGATTCCGAGTTATGATGTAGGCGCAGTAGATTCCGAATTAGATTCCGAGTTATGATGTAGGCGCAGTAGATTCCGAGTTATGATGTAGGCGCAATAGATTCCGAGTTAGATTCCGAGTTATGATGTAGGCGCAGTAGATTCCGAGTTATGATGTAGGCGCAGTAGATTCCGAGTTAGATTCCGAGTTATGATGTAGGCGCAGTAGATTCCGAGTTATGATGTAGGCGCAGTAGATTCCGAGTTAGATTCCAAGTTATGATGTAGGCGCAGTAGATTCCGAGTTAGATTCCGAGTTATGATGTAGGCGCAGTAGATTCCGAGTTAGATTCCGAGTTATGATGTAGGCGCAGTAGATTCCGAGTTATGATGTAGACGCAGTAGATTGCGAGTTATGATGTAGGCACAGTAGATTCCGAGTTATGATGTAGGCGCAGTAGATTCCGAGTTAGATTCCGAGTTATGATGTAGGCGCAGTAGATTCCGAGTTATGATGTAGGCGCAGTAGATTCCGAGTTAGATTCCGAGTTATGATGTAGGCGCAGTAGATTCCGAGTTAGATTCCGAGTTATGATGTAGGCGCAGTAGATTCCGAGTTCGATTCCGAGTTATGATGTAGGCGCAGTAGATTCCTAGTTAGATTCCGAGTTATGATGTAGGCGCAGTAGAATCCGAGTTATGATGTAGGCGCAGTAGATTCCGAGTTAGATTCCGAGTTATGATGTAGGCGCAGTAGATTCCGAGTTATGATGTAGGCGCAGTAGATTCCGAGTTATGATGTAGGCGCAGTAGATTCCGAGTTAGATTCCGAGTTATGATGTAGGCGCTGTAGATTCCGAGTTATGATGTAGGTGCAGTAGATTCCGAGTTAGATTCCGAGTTATGATGTAGGCGCAGTAGATTCCGAGTTATGATGTAGGCGCAGTAGATTCTGAGTTAGATTCCGAGTTATGATGTAGGCGCAGTAGATTCCGAGTTATGATGTAGGCGCAGTAGATTCCGAGTTAGATTCCGAGTTATGATGTAGGCGCAGTAGATTCCGAGTTAGATTCCGAGTAATGATGTAGGTGCAGTAGATTCCGAGTTAGATTCCGAGTTATGATGTAGGCGCAGTAGATTCCGAGTTATGATGTATGCGCAGTAGATTCCGAGTTAGATTCCGAGTTATGATGTAGGCGCAGTAGATTCCGAGTTATGATGTAGGCGCAGTAGATTCCGAGTTAGATTCCGAGTTATGATGTAGGCGCAGTAGATTCCGAGTTAGATTCCGAGTTATGATGTAGGCGCAGTAGATTCCGAGTTAGATTCCGAGTTATGATGTAGGCGCAGTAGATTCCGAGTTAGATTCCGAGTTATGATGTCGGCGCAGTAGATTCCGAGTTAGATTCCGAGTTATGATGTAGGCGCAGTAGATTCCGAGTTATGATGTAGGCGCAGTAGATTCCGAGTTATGATGTAGGCGCAGTAGATTCCGAGTTAGATTCCGAGTTATGATGTAGGCACAGTTAGATTTCGAGTTATGATGTAGGCGCAGTAGATTCCGAGTTCGATTCCGAGTTATGATGTAGGCGCAGTAGATTCCGAGTTAGATTCCGAGTTATGATGTAGGCGCAGTAGATTCCGAGTTAGATTCCGAGTTATGATGTAGGCGCAGTAGATTCCGAGTTATGATGTAGGCGCAGTAGATTCCGAGTTATGATGTAGGCGCAGTAGATTCCGAGTTAGATTCCGAGTTATGATGTAGGCGCAGTAGATTCCGAGTTAGATTCCGAGTTATGATGTAGGCGCAGTAGATTTTGAGTTATGATGTAGGTGCAGTAGATTCCGAGTTATGATGTAGGCGCAGTAGATTCCGAGTTATGATGTAGGCGCAGTATATTCCGAGTTAGATTCCGAGTTATGATGTAGGCGCAGTAGATTCCGAGTTAGATTCCGAGTTATGATGTAGGCGCAGTAGATTCCGAATTAGATTCCGAGTTATGATGTAGGCGCAGTAGATTCCGAGTTAGATTCCGAGTTATGATGTAGGCGCAGTAGATTCCGAGTTATGATGTAAGCGCAGTAGATTCCGAGTTAGATTCCGAGTTATGATGTAGGCGCAGTAGATTCCGAGTTATGATGTAGGCGCAGTAGATTCCGAGTTAGATTCCGAGTTATGATGTAGGCGCAGTAGATTCCGAGTTATGATGTAGGCGCAGTAGATTCCGAGTTAGATTCCGAGTTATGATATAGGCGCAGTAGATTCCGAGTTCGATTCCGAGTTATGATGTAGGCGCAGTAGATTCCGAGTTCGATTCCGAGTTATGATGTAGGCGCAGTAGATTCCTAGTTAGATTCCGAGTTATGATGTAGGCGCAGTAGATTCCGAGTTATGATGTAGGCGCAGCAGATTCCGAGTTATGATGTAGGCGCAGTAGATTCCGAATTAGATTCCGAGTTATGATGTAGGCGCAGTAGATTCCAAGTTATGATGTAGGCGCAGTAGATTCCGAGTTATGATGTAGGCGCAGTAGATTCCGAGTTAGATTCCGAGTTATGATGTAGGCGCAGTAGATTCCGAGTTATGATGTAGGCGCAGTAGATTCCGAGTTAGATTCCGAGTTATGATGTAGGCGCAGTAGATTCCGAGTTAGATTCCGAGTTATGATGTAGGCGCAGTAGATTCCGAGTTATGATGTAGGCACAGTAGATTGCGAGTTATGATGTAGGCGCAGTAGATTCCGAGTTATGATGTAGGCGCAGTAGATTCCGAGTTAGATTCCGAGTTATGATGTAGGCGCAGTAGATTCCGAGTTATGATGTAGGCGCAGTAGATTCCGAGTTAGATTCCGAGTTATGATGTAGGCGCAGTAGATTTTGAGTTATGATGTAGGTGCAGTAGATTCCGAGTTATGATGTAGGCGCAGTAGATTCCGAGTTATGATGTAGGCGCAGTATATTCCGAGTTAGATTCCGAGTTATGATGTAGGCGCAGTAGATTCCGAGTTAGATTCCGAGTTATGATGTAGGCGCAGTAGATTCCGAATTAGATTCCGAGTTATGATGTAGGCGCAGTAGATTCCGAGTTAGATTCCGAGTTATGATGTAGGCGCAGTACATTCCGAGTTATGATGTAAGCGCAGTAGATTCCGAGTTAGATTCCGAGTTATGATGTAGGCGCAGTAGATTCCGAGTTATGATGTAGGCGCAGTAGATTCCGAGTTAGATTCCGAGTTATGATGTAGGCGCAGTAGATTCCGAGTTATGATGTAGGCGCAGTAGATTCCGAGTTAGATTCCGAGTTATGATATAGGCGCAGTAGATTCCGAGTTCGATTCCGAGTTATGATGTAGGCGCAGTAGATTCCGAGTTCGATTCCGAGTTATGATGTAGGCGCAGTAGATTCCTAGTTAGATTCCGAGTTATGATGTAGGCGCAGTAGATTCCGAGTTATGATGTAGGCGCAGCAGATTCCGAGTTATGATGTAGGCGCAGTAGATTCCGAATTAGATTCCGAGTTATGATGTAGGCGCAGTAGATTCCAAGTTATGATGTAGGCGCAGTAGATTCCGAGTTATGATGTAGGCGCAGTAGATTCCGAGTTAGATTCCGAGTTATGATGTAGGCGCAGTAGATTCCGAGTTATGATGTAGGCGCAGTAGATTCCGAGTTAGATTCCGAGTTATGATGTAGGCGCAGTAGATTCCGAGTTAGATTCCGAGTTATGATGTAGGCGCAGTAGATTCCGAGTTATGATGTAGGCACAGTAGATTGCGAGTTATGATGTAGGCGCAGTAGATTCCGAGTTATGATGTAGGCGCAGTAGATTCCGAGTTAGATTCCGAGTTATGATGTAGGCGCAGTAGATTCCGAGTTATGATGTAGGCGCAGTAGATTCCGAGTTAGATTCCGAGTTATGATGTAGGCGCAGTAGATTCCGAGTTCGATTCCGAGTTATGATGTAGGCGCAGTAGATTCCGAGTTAGATTCCGAGTTATGATGTAGGCGCAGTAGATTCCGAGTTAGATTCCGAGTTATGATGTAGGCGCAGTAGATTCCGAGTTATGATGTAGGCGCAGTAGAATCCGAGTTATGATGTAGGCGCAGTAGATTCCGAGATATGATGTAGGCACAGTAGATTCCGAGTTAGATTCCGAGATATGATGTAAGCGCAGTAGATTCCGAGTTAGATTCCGAGTTATGATGTAGGCGCAGTAGATTCCGAGTTAGATTCCGAGTTATGATGTAGACGCAGTAGATTCCGAGTTATGATGTAGGCGCAGTAGATTCCGAGTTATGATGTAGGCGCAGTATATTCCGAGTTAGATTCCGAGTTATGATGTAGGCGCAGTAGATTCCGAGTTAGATTCCGAGTTATGATGTAGGCGCAGTAGATTCCGAGTTAGATTCCGAGTTATGATGTAGACGCAGTAGATTCCGAGTTATGATGTAGGCGCAGTAGATTCCGAGTTATGATGTAGGCGCAGTAGATTCCGAGTTATGATGTAGGCGCAGTATATTCCGAGTTAGATTCCGAGTTATGATGTAGGCGCAGTAGATTCCGAGTTAGATTCCGAGTTATGATGTAGGCGCAGTAGATTCCGAATTAGATTCCGAGTTATGATGTAGGCGCAGTAGATTCCGAGTTATGATGTAGGCGCAATAGATTCCGAGTTAGATTCCGAGTTATGATGTAGGCGCAGTACATTCCGAGTTATGATGTAGGCGCAGTAGATTCCGAGTTAGATTCCGAGTTATGATGTAGGCGCAGTAGATTCCGAGTTATGATGTAGGCGCAGTAGATTCCGAGTTAGATTCCAAGTTATGATGTAGGCGCAGTAGATTCCGAGTTAGATTCCGAGTTATGATGTAGGCGCAGTAGATTCCGAGTTAGATTCCGAGTTATGATGTAGGCGCAGTAGATTCCGAGTTATGATGTAGACGCAGTAGATTGCGAGTTATGATGTAGGCACAGTAGATTCCGAGTTATGATGTAGGCGCAGTAGATTCCGAGTTAGATTCCGAGTTATGATGTAGGCGCAGTAGATTCCGAGTTATGATGTAGGCGCAGTAGATTCCGAGTTAGATTCCGAGTTATGATGTAGGCGCAGTAGATTCCGAGTTCGATTCCGAGTTATGATGTAGGCGCAGTAGATTCCGAGTTAGATTCCGAGTTATGATGTAGGCGCAGTAGATTCCGAGTTCGATTCCGAGTTATGATGTAGGCGCAGTAGATTCCTAGTTAGATTCCGAGTTATGATGTAGGCGCAGTAGAATCCGAGTTATGATGTAGGCGCAGTAGATTCCGAGTTAGATTCCGAGTTATGATGTAGGCGCAGTAGATTCCGAGTTATGATGTAGGCGCAGTAGATTCCGAGTTATGATGTAGGCGCAGTAGATTCCGAGTTAGATTCCGAGTTATGATGTAGGCGCTGTAGATTCCGAGTTATGATGTAGGTGCAGTAGATTCCGAGTTAGATTCCGAGTTATGATGTAGGCGCAGTAGATTCCGAGTTATGATGTAGGCGCAGTAGATTCTGAGTTAGATTCCGAGTTATGATGTAGGCGCAGTAGATTCCGAGTTATGATGTAGGCGCAGTAGATTCCGAGTTAGATTCCGAGTTATGATGTAGGCGCAGTAGATTCCGAGTTAGATTCCGAGTAATGATGTAGGTGCAGTAGATTCCGAGTTAGATTCCGAGTTATGATGTAGGCGCAGTAGATTCCGAGTTATGATGTATGCGCAGTAGATTCCGAGTTAGATTCCGAGTTATGATGTAGGCGCAGTAGATTCCGAGTTATGATGTAGGCGCAGTAGATTCCGAGTTAGATTCCGAGTTATGATGTAGGCGCAGTAGATTCCGAGTTAGATTCCGAGTTATGATGTCGGCGCAGTAGATTCCGAGTTAGATTCCGAGTTATGATGTAGGCGCAGTAGATTCCGAGTTAGATTCCGAGTTATGATGTCGGCGCAGTAGATTCCGAGTTAGATTCCGAGTTATGATGTAGGCGCAGTAGATTCCGAGTTATGATGTAGGCGCAGTAGATTCCGAGTTATGATGTAGGCGCAGTAGATTCCGAGTTAGATTCCGAGTTATGATGTAGGCGCAGTTAGATTTCGAGTTATGATGTAGGCGCAGTAGATTCCGAGTTCGATTCCGAGTTATGATGTAGGCGCAGTAGATTCCGAGTTAGATTCCGAGTTATGATGTAGGCGCAGTAGATTCCGAGTTAGATTCCGAGTTATGATGTAGGCGCAGTAGATTCCGAGTTATGATGTAGGCGCAGTAGATTCCGAGTTATGATGTAGGCGCAGTAGATTCCGAGTTAGATTCCGAGTTATGATGTAGGCGCAGTAGATTCCGAGTTAGATTCCGAGTTATGATGTAGGCGCAGTAGATTTTGAGTTATGATGTAGGTGCAGTAGATTCCGAGTTATGATGTAGGCGCAGTAGATTCCGAGTTATGATGTAGGCGCAGTATATTCCGAGTTAGATTCCGAGTTATGATGTAGGCGCAGTAGATTCCGAGTTAGATTCCGAGTTATGATGTAGGCGCAGTAGATTCCGAATTAGATTCCGAGTTATGATGTAGGCGCAGTAGATTCCGAGTTAGATTCCGAGTTATGATGTAGGCGCAGTAGATTCCGAGTTATGATGTAAGCGCAGTAGATTCCGAGTTAGATTCCGAGTTATGATGTAGGCGCAGTAGATTCCGAGTTATGATGTAGGCGCAGTAGATTCCGAGTTAGATTCCGAGTTATGATGTAGGCGCAGTAGATTCCGAGTTATGATGTAGGCGCAGTAGATTCCGAGTTAGATTCCGAGTTATGATATAGGCGCAGTAGATTCCGAGTTCGATTCCGAGTTATGATGTAGGCGCAGTAGATTCCGAGTTCGATTCCGAGTTATGATGTAGGCGCAGTAGATTCCTAGTTAGATTCCGAGTTATGATGTAGGCGCAGTAGATTCCGAGTTATGATGTAGGCGCAGCAGATTCCGATTTATGATGTAGGCGCAGTAGATTCCGAATTAGATTCCGAGTTATGATGTAGGCGCAGTAGATTCCAAGTTATGATGTAGGCGCAGTAGATTCCGAGTTATGATGTAGGCGCAGTAGATTCCGAGTTATGATGTAGGCGCAGTAGATTCCGAGTTAGATTCCGAGTTATGATGTAGGCGCAGTAGATTCCGAGTTAGATTCCGAGTTATGATGTAGGCGCAGTAGATTCCGAGTTATGATGTAGGCACAGTAGATTGCGAGTTATGATGTAGGCGCAGTAGATTCCGAGTTATGATGTAGGCGCAGTAGATTCCGAGTTAGATTCCGAGTTATGATGTAGGCGCAGTAGATTCCGAGTTATGATGTAGGCGCAGTAGATTCCGAGTTAGATTCCGAGTTATGATGTAGGCGCAGTAGATTCCGAGTTAGATTCCGAGTTATGATGTAGGCGCAGTAGATTCCGAGTTATGATGTAGGCGCAGTAGATTCCGAGTTATGATGTAGGCGCAGTAGATTCCGAGTTAGATTCCGAGTTATGATGTAGGCGCAGTTAGATTTCGAGTTATGATGTAGGCGCAGTAGATTCCGAGTTCGATTCCGAGTTATGATGTAGGCGCAGTAGATTCCGAGTTAGATTCCGAGTTATGATGTAGGCGCAGTAGATTCCGAGTTAGATTCCGAGTTATGATGTAGGCGCAGTAGATTCCGAGTTATGATGTAGGCGCAGTAGATTCCGAGTTATGATGTAGGCGCAGTAGATTCCGAGTTAGATTCCGAGTTATGATGTAGGCGCAGTAGATTCCGAGTTAGATTCCGAGTTATGATGTAGGCGCAGTAGATTTTGAGTTATGATGTAGGTGCAGTAGATTCCGAGTTATGATGTAGGCGCAGTAGATTCCGAGTTATGATGTAGGCGCAGTATATTCCGAGTTAGATTCCGAGTTATGATGTAGGCGCAGTAGATTCCGAGTTAGATTCCGAGTTATGATGTAGGCGCAGTAGATTCCGAATTAGATTCCGAGTTATGATGTAGGCGCAGTAGATTCCGAGTTAGATTCCGAGTTATGATGTAGGCGCAGTAGATTCCGAGTTATGATGTAAGCGCAGTAGATTCCGAGTTAGATTCCGAGTTATGATGTAGGCGCAGTAGATTCCGAGTTATGATGTAGGCGCAGTAGATTCCGAGTTAGATTCCGAGTTATGATGTAGGCGCAGTAGATTCCGAGTTATGATGTAGGCGCAGTAGATTCCGAGTTAGATTCCGAGTTATGATATAGGCGCAGTAGATTCCGAGTTCGATTCCGAGTTATGATGTAGGCGCAGTAGATTCCGAGTTCGATTCCGAGTTATGATGTAGGCGCAGTAGATTCCTAGTTAGATTCCGAGTTATGATGTAGGCGCAGTAGATTCCGAGTTATGATGTAGGCGCAGCAGATTCCGATTTATGATGTAGGCGCAGTAGATTCCGAATTAGATTCCGAGTTATGATGTAGGCGCAGTAGATTCCAAGTTATGATGTAGGCGCAGTAGATTCCGAGTTATGATGTAGGCGCAGTAGATTCCGAGTTATGATGTAGGCGCAGTAGATTCCGAGTTAGATTCCGAGTTATGATGTAGGCGCAGTAGATTCCGAGTTAGATTCCGAGTTATGATGTAGGCGCAGTAGATTCCGAGTTATGATGTAGGCACAGTAGATTGCGAGTTATGATGTAGGCGCAGTAGATTCCGAGTTATGATGTAGGCGCAGTAGATTCCGAGTTAGATTCCGAGTTATGATGTAGGCGCAGTAGATTCCGAGTTATGATGTAGGCGCAGTAGATTCCGAGTTAGATTCCGAGTTATGATGTAGGCGCAGTAGATTCCGAGTTCGATTCCGAGTTATGATGTAGGCGCAGTAGATTCCGAGTTAGATTCCGAGTTATGATGTAGGCGCAGTAGATTCCGAGTTAGATTCCGAGTTATGATGTAGGCGCAGTAGATTCCGAGTTATGATGTAGGCGCAGTAGAATCCGAGTTATGATGTAGGCGCAGTAGATTCCGAGATATGATGTAGGCACAGTAGATTCCGAGTTAGATTCCGAGATATGATGTAAGCGCAGTAGATTCCGAGTTAGATTCCGAGTTATGATGTAGGCGCAGTAGATTCCGAGTTAGATTCCGAGTTATGATGTAGACGCAGTAGATTCCGAGTTATGATGTAGGCGCAGTAGATTCCGAGTTATGATGTAGGCGCAGTATATTCCGAGTTAGATTCCGAGTTATGATGTAGGCGCAGTAGATTCCGAGTTAGATTCCGAGTTATGATGTAGGCGCAGTAGATTTTGAGTTATGATGTAGGTGCAGTAGATTCCGAGTTATGATGTAGGCGCAGTAGATTCCGAGTTATGATGTAGGCGCAGTATATTCCGAGTTAGATTCCGAGTTATGATGTAGGCGCAGTAGATTCCGAGTTAGATTCCGAGTTATGATGTAGGCGCAGTAGATTCCGAATTAGATTCCGAGTTATGATGTAGGCGCAGTAGATTCCGAGTTAGATTCCGAGTTATGATGTAGGCGCTGTAGATTCCGAATTAGATTCCGAGTTATGATGTAGGCGCAGTAGATTCCGAGTTAGATTCCGAGTTATGATGTAGGCGCAGTAGATTCCGAGTTATGATGTAAGCGCAGTAGATTCCGAGTTAGATTCCGAGTTATGATGTAGGCGCAGTAGATTCCGAGTTATGATGTAGGCGCAGTAGATTCCGAGTTAGATTCCGAGTTATGATGTAGGCGCAGTAGATTCCGAGTTCGATTCCGAGTTATGATGTAGGCGCAGTAGATTCCGAGTTCGATTCCGAGTTATGATGTAGGCGCAGTAGATTCCTAGTTAGATTCCGAGTTATGATGTAGGCGCAGTAGATTCCGAGTTATGATGTAGGCGCAGCAGATTCCGAGTTATGATGTAGGCGCAGTAGATTCCGAGTTATGATGTAGGCGCAGTAGATTCCGAGTTCGATTCCGAGTTATGATGTAGGCGCAGTAGATTCCGAGTTAGATTCCGAGTTATGATGTAGGCGCAGTAGATTCCGAGTTAGATTCCGAGTTATGATGTAGGCGCAGTAGATTCCGAGTTATGATGTAGGCGCAGCAGATTCCGAGTTATGATGTAGGCGCAGTAGATTCCGAATTAGATTCCGAGTTATGATGTAGGCGCAGTAGATTCCAACTTATGATGTAGGCGCAGTAGATTCCGAGTTATGATGTAGGCGCAGTAGATTCCGAGTTAGATTCCGAGTTATGATGTAGGCGCAGTAGATTCCGAGTTATGATGTAGGCGCAGTAGATTCCGAGTTAGATTCCGAGTTATGATGTAGGAGCAGTAGATTCCGAGTTAGATTCCGAGTTATGATGTAGGCGCAGTAGATTCCGAGTTATGATGTAGGCACAGTAGATTGCGAGTTATGATGTAGACGCAGTAGATTCCGAGTTATGATGTAGGCGCAGTAGATTCCGAGTTAGATTCCGAGTTATGATGTAGGCGCAGTAGATTCCGAGTTATGATGTAGGCGCAGTAGATTCCGAGTTAGATTCCGAGTTATGATGTAGGCGCAGTAGATTCCGAGTTCGATTCCGAGTTATGATGTAGGCGCAGTAGATTCCGAGTTAGATTCCGAGTTATGATGTAGGCGCAGTAGATTCCGAGTTAGATTCCGAGTTATGATGTAGGCGCAGTAGATTCCGAGTTATGATGTAGGCGCAGTAGAATCCGAGTTATGATGTAGGCGCAGTAGATTCCGAGATATGATGTAGGCGCAGTAGATTCCGAGTTAGATTCCGAGATATGATGTAAGCGCAGTAGATTCCGAGTTAGATTCCGAGTTATGATGTAGGCGCAGTAGATTCCGAGTTAGATTCCGAGTTATGATGTAGACGCAGTAGATTCCGAGTTATGATGTAGGCGCAGTAGATTCCGAGTTATGATGTAGGCGCAGTATATTCCGAGTTAGATTCCGAGTTATGATGTAGGCGCAGTAGATTCCGAGTTAGATTCCGAGTTATGATGTAGGCGCAGTAGATTCCGAATTAGATTCCGAGTTATGATGTAGGCGCAGTAGATTCCGAGTTATGATGTAGGCGCAGTAGATTCCGAGTTAGATTCCGAGTTATGATGTAGGCGCAGTAGATTCCGAGTTATGATGTAGGCGCAGTAGATTCCGAGTTATGATGTAGGCGCAGTAGATTCCGAGTTAGATTCCGAGTTATGATGTAGGCGCAGTAGATTCCGAGTTAGATTCCGAGTTATGATGTAGGCGCAGTAGATTCCGAGTTAGACTCCGAGTTATGATGTAGGCGCAGTAGATTCCGAGTTAGATTCCGAGTTATGATGTAGGCACAGTAGATTCCGAGTTAGATTCCGAGTTTTGATGTAGGCGCAGTAGATTCTGAGTTATGATGTAGGCGCAGTAGATTCCGAGTTATGATGTAGGCGCAGTAGATTCCGAGTTATGATGTAGGCGCAGTATATTCCGAGTTAGATTCCGAGTTATGATGTAGGCGCAGTAGATTCCGAGTTAGATTCCGAGTTATGATGTAGGCGCAGTAGATTCCGAATTAGATTCCGAGTTATGATGTAGGCGCAGTAGATTCCGAGTTATGATGTAGGCGCAGTAGATTCCGAGTTAGATTCCGAGTTATGATGTAGGCGCAGTAGATTCCGAGTTATGATGTAGGCGCAGTAGATTCCGAGTTAGATTCCGAGTTATGATGTAGGCGCAGTAGATTCCGAGTTATGATGTAGGCGCAGTAGATTCCGAGTTAGATTCCGAGTTATGATGTAGGCGCAGTAGATTCCGAGTTAGATTCCGAGTTATGATGTAGGCGCAGTAGATTCCGAGTTAGATTCCGAGTTATGATGTAGGCGCAGTAGATTCCGAGTTATGATGTAGGCGCAGTAGATTGCGAGTTATGATGTAGGCACAGTAGATTCCGAGTTATGATGTAGGCGCAGTAGATTCCGAGTTAGATTCCGAGTTATGATGTAGGCGCAGTAGATTCCGAGTTATGATGTAGGCGCAGTAGATTCCGAGTTAGATTCCGAGTTATGATGTAGGCGCAGTAGATTCCGAGTTCGATTCCGAGTTATGATGTAGGCGCAGTAGATTCCGAGTTAGATTCCGAGTTATGATGTAGGCGCAGTAGATTCCGAGTTCGATTCCGAGTTATGATGTAGGCGCAGTAGATTCCTAGTTAGATTCCGAGTTATGATGTAGGCGCAGTAGAATCCGAGTTATGATGTAGGCGCAGTAGATTCCGAGTTAGATTCCGAGTTATGATGTAGGCGCAGTAGATTCCGAGTTATGATGTAGGCGCAGTAGATTCCGAGTTATGATGTAGGCGCAGTAGATTCCGAGTTAGATTCCGAGTTATGATGTAGGCGCTGTAGATTCCGAGTTATGATGTAGGTGCAGTAGATTCCGAGTTAGATTCCGAGTTATGATGTAGGCGCAGTAGATTCCGAGTTATGATGTAGGCGCAGTAGATTCTGAGTTAGATTCCGAGTTATGATGTAGGCGCAGTAGATTCCGAGTTATGATGTAGGCGCAGTAGATTCCGAGTTAGATTCCGAGTTATGATGTAGGCGCAGTAGATTCCGAGTTAGATTCCGAGTAATGATGTAGGTGCAGTAGATTCCGAGTTAGATTCCGAGTTATGATGTAGGCGCAGTAGATTCCGAGTTATGATGTAGGCGCAGTAGATTCCGAGTTAGATTCCGAGTTATGATGTAGGCGCAGTAGATTCCGAGTTATGATGTAGGCGCAGTAGATTCCGAGTTAGATTCCGAGTTATGATGTAGGCGCAGTAGATTCCGAGTTCGATTCCGAGTTATGATGTAGGCGCAGTAGATTCCGAGTTAGATTCCGAGTTATGATGTAGGCGCAGTAGATTCCGAGTTATGATGTAGGCGCAGTAGATTGCGAGTTATGATGTAGGCACAGTAGATTCCGAGTTATGATGTAGGCGCAGTAGATTCCGAGTTAGATTCCGAGTTATGATGTAGGCGCAGTAGATTCCGAGTTATGATGTAGGCGCAGTAGATTCCGAGTTAGATTCCGAGTTATGATGTAGGCGCAGTAGATTCCGAGTTCGATTCCGAGTTATGATGTAGGCGCAGTAGATTCCGAGTTAGATTCCGAGTTATGATGTAGGCGCAGTAGATTCCGAGTTCGATTCCGAGTTATGATGTAGGCGCAGTAGATTCCTAGTTAGATTCCGAGTTATGATGTAGGCGCAGTAGAATCCGAGTTATGATGTAGGCGCAGTAGATTCCGAGTTAGATTCCGAGTTATGATGTAGGCGCAGTAGATTCCGAGTTATGATGTAGGCGCAGTAGATTCCGAGTTATGATGTAGGCGCAGTAGATTCCGAGTTAGATTCCGAGTTATGATGTAGGCGCTGTAGATTCCGAGTTATGATGTAGGTGCAGTAGATTCCGAGTTAGATTCCGAGTTATGATGTAGGCGCAGTAGATTCCGAGTTATGATGTAGGCGCAGTAGATTCTGAGTTAGATTCCGAGTTATGATGTAGGCGCAGTAGATTCCGAGTTATGATGTAGGCGCAGTAGATTCCGAGTTAGATTCCGAGTTATGATGTAGGCGCAGTAGATTCCGAGTTAGATTCCGAGTAATGATGTAGGTGCAGTAGATTCCGAGTTAGATTCCGAGTTATGATGTAGGCGCAGTAGATTCCGAGTTATGATGTAGGCGCAGTAGATTCCGAGTTAGATTCCGAGTTATGATGTAGGCGCAGTAGATTCCGAGTTATGATGTAGGCGCAGTAGATTCCGAGTTAGATTCCGAGTTATGATGTAGGCGCAGTAGATTCCGAGTTCGATTCCGAGTTATGATGTAGGCGCAGTAGATTCCGAGTTAGATTCCGAGTTATGATGTAGGCGCAGTAGATTCCGAGTTAGATTCCGAGTTATGATGTAGGCGCAGTAGATTCCGAGTTAGATTCCGAGTTATGATGTAGGCGCAGTAGATTCCGAGTTATGATGTAGGCGCAGTAGATTCCGAGTTATGATGTAGGCGCAGTAGATTCCGAGTTAGATTCCGAGTTATGATGTAGGCGCAGTTAGATTTCGAGTTATGATGTAGGCGCAGTAGATTCCGAGTTCGATTCCGAGTTATGATGTAGGCGCAGTAGATTCCGAGTTAGATTCCGAGTTATGATGTAGGCGCAGTAGATTCCGAGTTAGATTCCGAGTTATGATGTAGGCGCAGTAGATTCCGAGTTATGATGTAGGCGCAGTAGATTCCGAGTTATGATGTAGGCGCAGTAGATTCCGAGTTAGATTCTGAGATATGATGTAGGCGCAGTAGATTCCGAGTTAGATTCCGAGTTATGATGTAGGCGCAGTAGATTCCGAGTTAGATTCCGAGTTATGATGTAGGCGCAGTAGATTTTGAGTTATGATGTAGGTGCAGTAGATTCCGAGTTATGATGTAGGCGCAGTAGATTCCGAGTTATGATGTAGGCGCAGTATATTCCGAGTTAGATTCCGAGTTATGATGTAGGCGCAGTAGATTCCGAGTTAGATTCCGAGTTATGATGTAGGCGCAGTAGATTCCGAATTAGATTCCGAGTTATGATGTAGGCGCAGTAGATTCCGAGTTAGATTCCGAGTTATGATGTAGGCGCAGTAGATTCCGAGTTATGATGTAAGCGCAGTAGATTCCGAGTTAGATTCCGAGTTATGATGTAGGCGCAGTAGATTCCGAGTTATGATGTAGGCGCAGTAGATTCCGAGTTAGATTCCGAGTTATGATGTAGGCGCAGTAGATTCCGAGTTATGATGTAGGCGCAGTAGATTCCGAGTTAGATTCCGAGTTATGATGTAGGCGCAGTAGATTCCGAGTTCGATTCCGAGTTATGATGTAGGCGCAGTAGATTCCGAGTTCGATTCCGAGTTATGATGTAGGCGCAGTAGATTCCTAGTTAGATTCCGAGTTATGATGTAGGCGCAGTAGATTCCGAGTTATGATGTAGGCGCAGCAGATTCCGAGTTATGATGTAGGCGCAGTAGATTCCGAATTAGATTCCGAGTTATGATGTAGGCGCAGTAGATTCCAAGTTATGATGTAGGCGCAGTAGATTCCAAGTTATGATGTAGGCGCAGTAGATTCCGAGTTAGATTCCGAGTTATGATGTAGGCGCAGTAGATTCCGAGTTATGATGTAGGCGCAGTAGATTCCGAGTTAGATTCCGAGTTATGATGTAGGCGCAGTAGATTCCGAGTTAGATTCCGAGTTATGATGTAGGCGCAGTAGATTCCGAGTTATGATGTAGGCACAGTAGATTGCGAGTTATGATGTAGGCGCAGTAGATTCCGAGTTATGATGTAGGCGCAGTAGATTCCGAGTTAGATTCCGAGTTATGATGTAGGCGCAGTAGATTCCGAGTTATGATGTAGGCGCAGTAGATTCCGAGTTAGATTCCGAGTTATGATGTAGGCGCAGTAGATTCCGAGTTCGATTCCGAGTTATGATGTAGGCGCAGTAGATTCCGAGTTAGATTCCGAGTTATGATGTAGGCGCAGTAGATTCCGAGTTAGATTCCGAGTTATGATGTAGGCGCAGTAGATTCCGAGTTATGATGTAGGCGCAGTAGAATCCGAGTTATGATGTAGGCGCAGTAGATTCCGAGATATGATGTAGGCGCAGTAGATTCCGAGTTAGATTCCGAGATATGATGTAAGCGCAGTAGATTCCGAGTTAGATTCCGAGTTATGATGTAGGCGCAGTAGATTCCGAGTTAGATTCCGAGTTATGATGTAGATGCAGTAGATTCCGAGTTATGATGTAGGCGCAGTAGATTCCGAGTTATGATGTAGGCGCAGTAGATTCCGAGTTATGATGTAGGCGCAGTATATTCCGAGTTAGATTCCGAGTTATGATGTAGGCGCAGTAGATTCCGAGTTAGATTCCGAGTTATGATGTAGGCGCAGTAGATTCCGAATTAGATTCCGAGTTATGATGTAGGCGCAGTAGATTCCGAGTTAGATTCCGAGTTATGATGTAGGCGCAGTAGATTCCGAGTTATGATGTAAGCGCAGTAGATTCCGAGTTAGATTCCGAGTTATGATGTAGGCGCAGTAGATTCCGAGTTATGATGTAGGCGCAGTAGATTCCGAGTTAGATTCCGAGTTATGATGTAGGCGCAGTAGATTCCGAGTTATGATGTAGGCGCAGTAGATTCCGAGTTAGATTCCGAGTTATGATGTAGGCGCAGTAGATTCCGAGTTAGATTCCGAGTTATGATGTAGGCGCAGTAGATTCCGAGTTATGATGTAGGCACAGTAGATTGCGAGTTATGATGTAGGCGCAGTAGATTCCGAGTTATGATGTAGGCGCAGTAGATTCCGAGTTAGATTCCGAGTTATGATGTAGGCGCAGTAGATTCCGAGTTATGATGTAGGCGCAGTAGATTCCGAGTTAGATTCCGAGTTATGATGTAGGCGCAGTAGATTCCGAGTTCGATTCCGAGTTATGATGTAGGCGCAGTAGATTCCGAGTTAGATTCCGAGTTATGATGTAGGCGCAGTAGATTCCGAGTTAGATTCCGAGTTATGATGTAGGCTCAGTAGATTCCGAGTTATGATGTAGGCGCAGTAGAATCCGAGTTATGATGTAGGCGCAGTAGATTCCGAGATATGATGTAGGCGCAGTAGATTCCGAGTTAGATTCCGAGATATGATGTAAGCGCAGTAGATTCCGAGTTAGATTCCGAGTTATGATGTAGGCGCAGTAGATTCCGAGTTAGATTCCGAGTTATGATGTAGACGCTGTAGATTCCGAGTTATGATGTAGGCGCAGTAGATTCCGAGTTATGATGTAGGCGCAGTAGATTCCGAGTTATGATGTAGGCGCAGTATATTCCGAGTTAGATTCCGAGTTATGATGTAGGCGCAGTAGATTCCGAGTTAGATTCCGAGTTATGATGTAGGCGCAGTAGATTCCGAATTAGATTCCGAGTTATGATGTAGGCGCAGTAGATTCCGAGTTATGATGTAGGCGGAGTAGATTCCGAGTTAGATTCCGAGTTATGATGTAGGTGCAGTAGATTCCGAGTTATGATGTAGGCGCAGTAGATTCCGAGTTATGATGTAGGCGCAGTAGATTCCGAGTTAGATTCCGAGTTATGATGTAGGCGCAGTAGATTCCGAGTTATGATGTAGGCGCAGTAGATTCCGAGTTAGATTCCGAGTTATGATGTAGGCGCAGTAGATTCCGAGTTAGATTCCGAGTTATGATGTAGGCGCAGTAGATTCCGAGTTAGATTCCGAGTTATGATGTAGGCGCAGTAGATTCCGAGTTAGATTCCGAGTTATGATGTAGGCGCAGTAGATTCCGAGTTATGATATAGGCGCAGTAGATTGCGAGTTATGATGTAGGCACAGTAGATTCCGAGTTATGATGTAGGCGCAGTAGATTCCGAGTTAGATTCCGAGTTATGATGTAGGCGCAGTAGATTCCGAGTTATGATGTAGGCGCAGTAGATTCCGAGTTAGATTCCGAGTTATGATGTAGGCGCAGTAGATTCCGAGTTCGATTCCGAGTTATGATGTAGGCGCAGTAGATTCCGAGTTAGATTCCGAGTTATGATGTAGGCGCAGTAGATTCCGAGTTCGATTTCGAGTTATGATGTAGGCGCAGTAGATTCCTAGTTAGATTCCGAGTTATGATGTAGGCGCAGTAGAATCCGAGTTATGATGTAGGCGCAGTAGATTCCGAGTTAGATTCCGAGTTATGATGTAGGCGCAGTAGATTCCGAGTTATGATGTAGGCGCAGTAGATTCCGAGTTAGATTCCGAGTTATGATGTAGGCGCTGTAGATTCCGAGTTATGATGTAGGCGCAGTAGATTCCGAGTTAGATTCCGAGTTATGATGTAGGCGCAGTAGATTCCGAGTTAGATTCCGAGTTATGATGTAGGCGCAGTAGATTCCGAGTTATGATGTAGGCGCAGTAGATTCCGAGTTAGATTCCGAGTTATGATGTAGGCGCAGTAGATTCCGAGTTCGATTCCGAGTTATGATGTAGGCGCAGTAGATTCCGAGTTCGATTCCGAGTTATGATGTAGGCGCAGTAGATTCCTAGTTAGATTCCGAGTTATGATGTAGGCGCAGTAGATTCCGAGCTATGATGTAGGCGCAGCAGATTCCGAGTTATGATGTAGGCGCAGTAAATTCCGAATTAGATTCCGAGTTATGATGTAGGCGCAGTAGATTCCAAGTTATGATGTAGGCGCAGTAGATTCCGAGTTATGATGTAGGCGCAGTAGATTCCAAGTTAGATTCCGAGTTATGATGTAGGCGCAGTAGATTCCGAGTTATGATGTAGGCGCAGTAGATTCCGAGTTAGATTCCGAGTTATGATGTAGGCGCAGTAGATTCCGAGTTAGATTCCGAGTTATGATGTAGGCGCAGTAGATTCCGAGTTAGATTCCGAGTTAGGATGTAGGAGCAGTAGATTCCGAGTTATGATGTAGGCACAGTAGATTGCGAGTTATGATGTAGGCGCAGTAGATTCCGAGTTATGATGTAGGCACAGTAGATTCCGAGTTAGATTCCGAGTTATGATGTAGGCGCAGTAGATTCCGAGTTATGATGTAGGCGCAGTAGATTCCGAGTTCGATTCCGAGTTATGATGTAGGCGCAGTAGATTCCGAGTTCGATTCCGAGTTATGATGTAGGCGCAGTAGATTCCGAGTTAGATTCCGAGTTATGATGTAGGCGCAGTAGATTCCGAGTTAGATTCCGAGTTATGATGTAGGCGCAGTAGATTCCGAGTTATGATGTAGGCGCAGTTGAATCCGAGTTATGATGTAGGCGCAGTAGATTCCGAGATATGATGTAGGCGCAGTAGATTCCGAGTTAGATTCCGAGATATGATGTAAGCGCAGTAGATTCCGAGTTAGATTCCGAGTTATGATGTAGGCGCAGTAGATTCCGAGTTAGATTCCGAGTTATGATGTAGACGCAGTAGATTCCGAGTTATGATGTAGGCGCAGTAGATTCCGAGTTATGATGTAGGCGCAGTAGATTCCGAGTTATGATGTAGGCGCAGTATATTCCGAGTTAGATTCCGAGTTATGATGTAGGCGCAGTAGATTCCGAGTTAGATTCCGAGTTATGATGTAGGCGCAGTAGATTCCGAATTAGATTCCGAGTTATGATGTAGGCGCAGTAGATTCCGAGTTATGATGTAGGCGCAGTAGATTCCGAGTTAGATTCCGAGTTATGATGTAGGCGCAGTAGATTCCGAGTTATGATGTAGGCGCAGTAGATTCCGAGTTATGATGTAGGCGCAGTAGATTCCGAGTTAGATTCCGAGTTATGATGTAGGCGCAGTAGATTCCGAGTTATGATGTAGGCGCAGTAGATTCCGAGTTAGATTCCGAGTTATGATGTAGGCGCAGTAGATTCCGAGTTAGATTCCGAGTTATGATGTAGGCGCAGTAGATTCCGAGTTAGATTCCGAGTTATGATGTAGGCGCAGTAGATTCCGAGTTAGATTCCGAGTTATGATGTAGGCGCAGTAGATTCCGAGTTATGATATAGGCGCAGTAGATTGCGAGTTATGATGTAGGCACAGTAGATTCCGAGTTATGATGTAGGCGCAGTAGATTCCGAGTTAGATTCCGAGTTATGATGTAGGCGCAGTAGATTCCGAGTTATGATGTAGGCGCAGTAGATTCCGAGTTAGATTCCGAGTTATGATGTAGGCGCAGTAGATTCCGAGTTCGATTCCGAGTTATGATGTAGGCGCAGTAGATTCTGAGTTAGATTCCGAGTTATGATGTAGGCGCAGTAGATTCCGAGTTCGATTTCGAGTTATGATGTAGGCGCAGTAGATTCCTAGTTAGATTCCGAGTTATGATGTAGGCGCAGTAGAATCCGAGTTATGATGTAGGCGCAGTAGATTCCGAGTTAGATTCCGAGTTATGATGTAGGCGCAGTAGATTCCGAGTTATGATGTAGGCGCAGTAGATTCCGAGTTATGATGTAGGCGCAGTAGATTCCGAGTTAGATTCCGAGTTATGATGTAGGCGCTGTAGATTCCGAGTTATGATGTAGGCGCAGTAGATTCCGAGTTAGATTCCGAGTTATGATGTAGGCGCAGTAGATTCCGAGTTAGATTCCGAGTTATGATGTAGGCGCAGTAGATTCCGAGTTATGATGTAGGCGCAGTAGATTCCGAGTTAGATTCCGAGTTATGATGTAGGCGCAGTAGATTCCGAGTTCGATTCCGAGTTATGATGTAGGCGCAGTAGATTCCGAGTTCGATTCCGAGTTATGATGTAGGCGCAGTAGATTCCTAGTTAGATTCCGAGTTATGATGTAGGCGCAGTAGATTCCGAGCTATGATGTAGGCGCAGCAGATTCCGAGTTATGATGTAGGCGCAGTAAATTCCGAATTAGATTCCGAGTTATGATGTAGGCGCAGTAGATTCCAAGTTATGATGTAGGCGCAGTAGATTCCGAGTTATGATGTAGGCGCAGTAGATTCCAAGTTAGATTCCGAGTTATGATGTAGGCGCAGTAGATTCCGAGTTATGATGTAGGCGCAGTAGATTCCGAGTTAGATTCCGAGTTATGATGTAGGCGCAGTAGATTCCGAGTTAGATTCCGAGTTATGATGTAGGCGCAGTAGATTCCGAGTTAGATTCCGAGTTAGGATGTAGGAGCAGTAGATTCCGAGTTATGATGTAGGCACAGTAGATTGCGAGTTATGATGTAGGCGCAGTAGATTCCGAGTTATGATGTAGGCACAGTAGATTCCGAGTTAGATTCCGAGTTATGATGTAGGCGCAGTAGATTCCGAGTTATGATGTAGGCGCAGTAGATTCCGAGTTAGATTCCGAGTTATGATGTAGGCGCAGTAGATTCCGAGTTCGATTCCGAGTTATGATGTAGGCGCAGTAGATTCCGAGTTAGATTCCGAGTTATGATGTAGGCGCAGTAGATTCCGAGTTAGATTCCGAGTTATGATGTAGGCGCAGTAGATTCCGAGTTATGATGTAGGCGCAGTTGAATCCGAGTTATGATGTAGGCGCAGTAGATTCCGAGATATGATGTAGGCGCAGTAGATTCCGAGTTAGATTCCGAGATATGATGTAAGCGCAGTAGATTCCGAGTTAGATTCCGAGTTATGATGTAGGCGCAGTAGATTCCGAGTTAGATTCCGAGTTATGATGTAGACGCAGTAGATTCCGAGTTATGATGTAGGCGCAGTAGATTCCGAGTTATGATGTAGGCGCAGTAGATTCCGAGTTATGATGTAGGCGCAGTATATTCCGAGTTAGATTCCGAGTTATGATGTAGGCGCAGTAGATTCCGAGTTAGATTCCGTGTTATGATGTAGGCGCAGTAGATTCCGAATTAGATTCCGAGTTATGATGTAGGCGCAGTAGATTCCGAGTTATGATGTAGGCGCAGTAGATTCCGAGTTAGATTCCGAGTTATGATGTAGGCGCAGTAGATTCCAAGTTATGATGTAGGCGCAGTAGATTCCGAGTTATGATGTAGGCGCAGTAGATTCCGAGTTAGATTCCGAGTTATGATGTAGGCGCAGTAGATTCCGAGTTATGATGTAGGCGCAGTAGATTCCGAGTTAGATTCCGAGTTATGATGTAGGCGCAGTAGATTCCGAGTTAGATTCCGAGTTATGATGTAGGCGCAATAGATTCCGAGTTAGATTCCGAGTTATGATGTAGGCGCAGTAGATTCCGAGTTATGATGTAGGCGCAGTAGATTGCAAGTTATGATGTAGGCACAGTAGATTCCGAGTTATGATGTAGGCGCAGTAGATTCCGAGTTAGATTCCGAGTTATGATGTAGGCGCAGTAGATTCCGAGTTATGATGTAGGCGCAGTAGATTCCGAGTTAGATTCCGAGTTATGATGTAGGCGCAGTAGATTCCGAGTTCGATTCCGAGTTATGATGTAGGCGCAGTAGATTCCGAGTTAGATTCCGAGTTATGATGTAGGCGCAGTAGATTCCGAGTTCGATTCCGAGTTATGATGTAGGCGCAGTAGATTCCTAGTTAGATTCCGAGTTATGATGTAGGCGCAGTAGAATCCGAGTTATGATGTAGGCGCAGTAGATTCCGAGTTAGATTCCGAGTTATGATGTAGGCGCAGTAGATTCCGAGTTATGATGTAGGCGCAGTAGATTCCGAGTTATGATGTAGGCGCAGTAGATTCCGAGTTAGATTCCGAGTTATGATGTAGGCGCTGTAGATTCCGAGTTATGATGTAGGCGCAGTAGATTCCGAGTTAGATTCCGAGTTATGATGTAGGCGCAGTAGATTCCGAGTTATGATGTAGGCGCAGTAGATTCCGAGTTATGATGTAGGAGCAGTAGATTCTGAGTTAGATTCCGAGTTATGATGTAGGCGCAGTAGATTCCGAGTTATGATGTAGGCGCAGTAGATTCCGAGTTAGATTCCGAGTTATGATGTAGGCGCAGTAGATTCCGAGTTAGATTCCGAGTAATGATGTAGGTGCAGTAGATTCCGAGTTAGATTCCGAGTTATGACGTAGGCGCAGTAGATTCCGAGTTATGATGTAGGCGCAGTAGATTCCGAGTTAGATTCCGAGTTATGATGTAGGCGCAGTAGATTCCGAGTTATGATGTAGGCGCAGTAGATTCCGAGTTAGATTCCGAGTTATGATGTAGGCGCAGTAGATTCCGAGTTCGATTCCGAGTTATGATGTAGGCGCAGTAGATTCCGAGTTAGATTCCGAGTTATGATGTAGGCGCAGTAGATTCCGAGTTAGATTCCGAGTTATGATGTAGGCGCAGTAGATTCCGAGTTAGATTCCGAGTTATGATGTAGGCGCAGTAGATTCCGAGTTATGATGTAGGCGCAGTAGATTCCGAGTTATGATGTAGGCGCAGTAGATTCCGAGTTAGATTCCGAGTTATGATGTAGGCGCAGTTAGATTCCGAGTTATGATGTAGGCGCAGTAGATTCCGAGTTCGATTCCGAGTTATGATGTAGGCGCAGTAGATTCCGAGTTAGATTCTGAGTTATGATGTAGGCGCAGTAGATTCCGAGTTAGATTCCGAGTTATGATGTAGGCGCAGTAGATTCCGAGTTATGATGTAGGCGCAGTAGATTCCGAGTTAGATTCTGAGATATGATGTAGGCGCAGTAGATTCCGAGTTAGATTCCGAGTTATGATGTAGGCGCAGTAGATTCCGAGTTAGATTCCGAGTTATGATGTAGGCGCAGTAGATTCCGAGTTATGATGTAGGCGCAGTAGATTCCGAGTTATGATGTAGGCGCAGTAGATTCCGAGTTATGATGTAGGCGCAGTAGATTCCGAGTTAGATTCCGAGTTATGATGTAGGCGCAGTAGATTCCGAATTAGATTCCGAGTTATGATGTAGGCGCAGTAGATTCCGAATTAGATTCCGAGTTATGATGTAGGCGCAGTAGATTCCGAGTTAGATTCCGAGTTATGATGTAGGCGCAGTAGATTCCGAGTTATGATGTAAGCGCAGTAGATTCCGAATTAGATTCCGAGTTATGATGTAGGCGCAGTAGATTCCGAGTTATGATGTAGGCGCAGTAGATTCCGAGTTAGATTCCGAGTTATGATGTAGGCGCAGTAGATTCCGAGTTATGATGTAGGCGCAGTAGATTCCGAGTTAGATTCCGAGTTATGATGTAGGCGCAGTAGATTCCGAGTTAGATTCTGAGTTATGATGTAGGCGCAGTAGATTCCGAGTTAGAATCCGAGTTATGATGTAGGCGCAGTAGATTCCGAGTTATGATGTAGGCGCAGTAGATTCCGAGTTATGATGTAGGCGCAGTAGATTCCGAGTTATGATGTAGGCGCAGTAGATTCCGAGTTAGATTCCGAGTTATGATGTAGGCGCAGTTGATTCCGAGTTATGATGTAGGCGCAGTAGATTCCGAGTTATGATGTAGGCGCAGTAGATTCCGAGTTAGATTCCGAGTTATGATGTAGGCGCAGTAGATTCCGAGTTAGATTCCGAGTTATGATGTAGGCGCAGTAGATTCCGAGTTATGATGTAGGCGCAGTAGATTCCGAGTTAGATTCCGAGTTATGATATAGGCGCAGTAGATTCCGAGTTATGATGTAGGCGCAGTAGATTCCGAGTTAGATTCCGAGTTATGATGTAGGCGCAGTAGATTCCGAGTTAGATTCCGAGTTATGATGTAGGCGCAGTAGATTCCGAGTTAGATTCCGAGTTATGATGTAGGCGCAGTAGATTCCGAGTTAGATTCCGAGTTATGATGTAGGCGCAGTAGATTCCGAGTTATGATGTAGGCGCAGTAGATTCCGAGTTAGATTACGAGTTATGATGTAGGCACAGTAGATTCCGAGTTAGATTCCGAGTTATGATGTAGGCGCAGTAGATTCCGAGTTATGATGTAGGCGCAGTAGATTCCGAGTTAGATTCCGAGTTATGATGTAGGCGCAGTAGATTCCGAGTTATGATGTAGGCGCAGTAGATTCCGAGTTAGATTCCGAGTTATGATGTAGGCGCAGTAGATTCCGAGTTAGATTCCGAGTTATGATGTAGGCGCAGTAGATTCCGAGTTAGATTCCGAGTTATGATGTAGGCGCAGTAGATTCCGAGTTATGATGTAGGCGCAGTAGATTGCAAGTTATGATGTAGGCACAGTAGATTCCGAGTTATGATGTAGGCGCAGTAGATTCCGAGTTAGATTCCGAGTTATGATGTAGGCGCAGTAGATTCCGAGTTATGATGTAGGCGCAGTAGATTCCGAGTTAGATTCCGAGTTATGATGTAGGCGCAGTAGATTCCGAGTTCGATTCCGAGTTATGATGTAGGCGCAGTAGATTCCGAGTTAGATTCCGAGTTATGATGTAGGCGCAGTAGATTCCGAGTTCGATTCCGAGTTATGATGTAGGCGCAGTAGATTCCTAGTTAGATTCCGAGTTATGATGTAGGCGCAGTAGAATCCGAGTTATGATGTAGGCGCAGTAGATTCCGAGTTAGATTCCGAGTTATGATGTAGGCGCAGTAGATTCCGAGTTATGATGTAGGCGCAGTAGATTCCGAGTTATGATGTAGGCGCAGTAGATTCCGAGTTAGATTCCGAGTTATGATGTAGGCGCTGTAGATTCCGAGTTATGATGTAGGCGCAGTAGATTCCGAGTTAGATTCCGAGTTATGATGTAGGCGCAGTAGATTCCGAGTTATGATGTAGGCGCAGTAGATTCCGAGTTATGATGTAGGCGCAGTAGATTCTGAGTTAGATTCCGAGTTATGATGTAGGCGCAGTAGATTCCGAGTTATGATGTAGGCGCAGTAGATTCCGAGTTAGATTCCGAGTTATGATGTAGGCGCAGTAGATTCCGAGTTAGATTCCGAGTAATGATGTAGGTGCAGTAGATTCCGAGTTAGATTCCGAGTTATGATGTAGGCGCAGTAGATTCCGAGTTATGATGTAGGCGCAGTAGATTCCGAGTTAGATTCCGAGTTATGATGTAGGCGCAGTAGATTCCGAGTTATGATGTAGGCGCAGTAGATTCCGAGTTAGATTCCGAGTTATGATGTAGGCGCAGTAGATTCCGAGTTCGATTCCGAGTTATGATGTAGGCGCAGTAGATTCCGAGTTAGATTCCGAGTTATGATGTAGGCGCAGTAGATTCCGAGTTAGATTCCGAGTTATGATGTAGGCGCAGTAGATTCCGAGTTAGATTCCGAGTTATGATGTAGGCGCAGTAGATTCCGAGTTATGATGTAGGCGCAGTAGATTCCGAGTTAGATTCCGAGTTATGATGTAGGCGCAGTTAGATTCCGAGTTATGATGTAGGCGCAGTAGATTCCGAGTTCGATTCCGAGTTATGATGTAGGCGCAGTAGATTCCGAGTTAGATTCCGAGTTATGATGTAGGCGCAGTAGATTCCGAGTTAGATTCCGAGTTATGATGTAGGCGCAGTAGATTCCGAGTTATGATGTAGGCGCAGTAGATTCCGAGTTAGATTCCGAGTTATGATGTAGGCGCAGTAGATTCCGAGTTATGATGTAGGCGCAGTAGATTCCGAGTTATGATGTAGGCGCAGTAGATTCCGAGTTATGATGTAGGCGCAGTATATTCCGAGTTAGATTCCGAGTTATGATGTAGGCGCAGTAGATTCCGAATTAGATTCCGAGTTATGATGTAGGCGCAGTAGATTCCGAATTAGATTCCGAGTTATGATGTAGGCGCAGTAGATTCCGAGTTAGATTCCGAGTTATGATGTAGGCGCAGTAGATTCCGAGTTATGATGTAAGCGCAGTAGATTCCGAGTTAGATTCCGAGTTATGATGTAGGCGCAGTAAATTCCGAGTTATGATGTAGGCGCAGTAGATTCCGAGTTAGATTCCGAGTTATGATGTAGGCGCAGTAGATTCCGAGTTATGATGTAGGCGCAGTAGATTCCGAGTTAGATTCCGAGTTATGATATAGGCGCAGTAGATTCCGAGTTAGATTCTGAGTTATGATGTAGGCGCAGTAGATTCCGAGTTAGAATCCGAGTTATGATGTAGGCGCAGTAGATTCCGAGTTATGATGTAGGCGCAGTAGATTCCGAGTTATGATGTAGGCGCAGTAGATTCCGAGTTATGATGTAGGCGCAGTAGATTCCGAGTTAGATTCCGAGTTATGATGTAGGCGCAGTAGATTCCGAGTTATGATGTAGGCGGAGTAGATTCCGAGTTATGATGTAGGCGCAGTAGATTCCGAGTTAGATTCCGAGTTATGATGTAGGCGCAGTAGATTCCGAGTTAGATTCCGAGTTATGATGTAGGCGCAGTAGATTCCGAGTTATGATGTAGGCGCAGTAGATTCCGAGTTAGATTCCGAGTTATGATATAGGCGCAGTAGATTCCGAGTTATGATGTAGGCGCAGTAGATTCCGAGTTAGATTCCGAGTTATGATGTAGGCGCAGTAGATTCCGAGTTAGATTCCGAGTTATGATGTAGGCGCAGTAGATTCCGAGTTAGATTCCGAGTTATGATGTAGGCGCAGTAGATTCCGAGTTAGATTCCGAGTTATGATGTAGGCGCAGTAGATTCCGAGTTATGATGTAGGCGCAGTAGATTCCGAGTTAGATTCCGAGTTATGATGTAGGCGCAGTAGATTCCGAGTTAGATTCCGAGTTATGATGTAGGCGCAGTAGATTCCGAGTTATGATGTAAGCGCAGTAGATTCCGAGTTAGATTCCGAGTTATGATGTAGGCGCAGTAGATTCCGAGTTAGATTCCGAGTTATGATGTAGGCGCAGTAGATTCCGAGTTAGATTCTGAGTTATGATGTAGGCGCAGTAGATTCCGAGTTAGAATCCGAGTTATGATGTAGGCGCAGTAGATTCCGAGTTAGATTCCGAGTTATGATGTAGGCGCAGTAGATTCCGAGTTAGATTCCGAGTTATGATGTAGGCGCAGTAGATTCCAAGTTATGATGTAGGCGCAGTAGATTCCGAGTTATGATGTAGGCGCAGTAGATTCCGAGTTAGATTCCGAGTTATGATGTAGGCGCAGTAGATTCCGAGTTATGATGTAGGCGCAGTAGATTCCGAGTTAGATTCCGAGTTATGATGTAGGCGCAGTAGATTCCGAGTTAGATTCCGAGTTATGATGTAGGCGCAGTAGATTCCGAGTTATGATGTAGGCGCAGTAGATTGCAAGTTATGATGTAGGCACAGTAGATTCCGAGTTATGATGTAGGCGCAGTAGATTCCGAGTTAGATTCCGAGTTATGATGTAGGCGCAGTAGATTCCGAGTTATGATGTAGGCGCAGTAGATTCCGAGTTAGATTCCGAGTTATGATGTAGGCGCAGAAGATACCGAGTTCGATTCCGAGTTATGATGTAGGCGCAGTAGATTCCGAGTTAGATTCCGAGTTATGATGTAGGCGCAGTAGATTCCGAGTTCGATTCCGAGTTATGATGTAGGCGCAGTAGATTCCGAGTTAGATTCCGAGTTATGATGTAGGCGGAGTAGATTCCGAGTTATGATGTAGGCGCAGTAGATTCCGAGTTATGATGTAGGCGCAGTAGATTCCGAGTTAGATTCTGAGATATGATGTAGGCGCAGTAGATTCCGAGTTAGATTCCGAGTTATGATGTAGGCGCAGTAGATTCCGAGTTAGATTCCGAGTTATGATGTAGGCGCAGTAGATTCCGAGTTATGATGTAGGCGCAGTAGATTCCGAGTTATGATGTAGGCGCAGTAGATTCCGAGTTATGATGTAGGCGCAGTATATTCCGAGTTAGATTCCGAGTTATGATGTAGGCGCAGTAGATTCCGAGTTAGATTCCGAGTTATGATGTAGGCGCAGTAGAATCCGAATTAGATTCCGAGTTATGATGTAGGCGCAGTAGATTCCGAGTTAGATTCCGAGTTATGATGTAGGCGCAGTAGATTCCGAGTTATGATGTAAGCGCAGTAGATTCCGAGTTAGATTCCGAGTTATGATGTAGGCGCAGTAGATTCCGAGTTATGATGTAGGCGCAGTAGATTCCGAGTTAGATTCCGAGTTATGATGTAGGCGCAGTAGATTCCGAGTTATGATGTAGGCGCAGTAGATTCCGAGTTAGATTCCGAGTTATGATGTAGGCGCAGTAGATTCCGAGTTAGATTCTGAGTTATGATGTAGGCGCAGTAGATTCCGAGTTAGAATCCGAGTTATGATGTAGGCGCAGTAGATTCCGAGTTATGATGTAGGCGCAGTAGATTCCGAGTTATGATGTAGGCGCAGTAGATTCCGAGTTAGATTCCGAGTTATGATGTAGGCGCAGTAGATTCCGAGTTATGATGTAGGCGCAGTAGATTCCGAGTTAGATTCCGAGTTATGATGTAGGCGCAGTAGATTCCGAGTTAGATTCCGAGTTATGATGTAGGCGCAGTAGATTCCGAGTTATGATGTAGGCGCAGTAGATTCCGAGTTAGATTCCGAGTTATGATATAGGCGCAGTAGATTCCGAGTTATGATGTAGGCGCAGTAGATTCCGAGTTAGATTCCGAGTTATGATGTAGGCGCAGTAGATTCCGAGTTAGATTCCGAGTTATGATGTAGGCGCAGTAGATTCCGAGTTCGATTCCGAGTTATGATGTAGGCGCAGTAGATTCCGAGTTAGATTCCGAGTTATGATGTAGGCGCAGTAGATTCCGAGTTATGATGTAGGCGCAGTAGATTCCGAGTTAGATTCCGAGTTATGATGTAGGCGCAGTAGATTCCGAGTTAGATTCCGAGTTATGATGTAGGCGCAGTAGATTCCGAGTTATGATGTAAGCGCAGTAGATTCCGAGTTAGATTCCGAGTTATGATGTAGGCGCAGTAGATTCCGAGTTATGATGTAGGCGCAGTAGATTCCGAGTTAGATTCCGAGTTATGATGTAGGCGCAGTAGATTCCGAGTTAGATTCTGAGTTATGATGTAGGCGCAGTAGATTCCGAGTTAGAATCCGAGTTATGATGTAGGCGCAGTAGATTCCGAGTTATGATGTAGGCGCAGTAGATTCCGAGTTATGATGTAGGCGCAGTAGATTCCGAGTTAGATTCCGAGTTATGATGTAGGCGCAGTAGATTCCGAGTTATGATGTAGGCGCAGTAGATTCCGAGTTAGATTCCGAGTTATGATGTAGGCGCAGTAGATTCCGAGTTAGATTCCGAGTTATGATGTAGGCGCAGTAGATTCCGAGTTAGATTCCGAGTTATGATGTAGGCGCAGTAGATTCCGAGTTATGATGTAGGCGCAGTAGATTCCGAGTTAGATTCCGAGTTATGATGTAGGCGCAGTAGATTCCGAGTTAGATGCCGAGTTATGATGTAGGCGCAGTAGATTCCGAGTTATGATGTAGGCGCAGTAGATTCCGAGGTAGATTCCGAGTTATGATGTAGGCGCAGTAGATTCCGAGTTAGATTCCGAGTTATGATGTAGGCGCAGTAGATTCCGAGTTAGATTCCGAGTTATGATGTAGGCGCAGTAGATTCCGAGTTAGATTCCGAGTTATGATGTAGGCGCAGTAGATTCCGAGTTATGATGTAGGCGCAGTAGATTCCGAGTTATGATGTAGGTGCAGTAGATTCCGAGTTAGATTCCGAGTTATGATGTAGGCGCAGTAGATTCCGAGTTATGATGTAGGCGCAGTAGTTTCCGAGTTATGATGTAGGCGCAGTAGATTCCGAGTTAGATTCCGAGTTATGATGTAGGCGCAGTAGATTCCGAGTTATGATGTATGCGCAGTAGATTCCGAGTTATGATGTAGGCGCAGTAGATTCCGAGTTATGATGTAGGCGCAGTAGATTCCGAGTTAGATTCCGAGTTATGATGTAGGCGCAGTAGATTCTGAGTTATGATGTAGGCGCAGTAGATTCCGAGTTAGATTCCGAGTTATGATGTAGGCGCAATAGATTCCGAGTTATGATGTAGGCGCAGTAGATTCCGAGTTAGATTCCGAGTTATGATGTAGGCGCAGTAGATTCCGAGTTATGATGTAGGCGCAGTAGATTCCGAGTTAGATTCCGAGTTATGATGTAGGCGCAGTAGATTCCGAGTTAGATTCCGAGTAATGATGTAGGCGCAGTAGATTCCGAGTTAGATTCCGAGTTATGATGTAGGCGCAGTAGATTCCGAGTTATGATGTAGGCGCAGTAGATTGCGAGTTATGATGTAGGCACAGTAGATTCCGAGTTATGATGTAGGCGCAGTAGATTCCGAGTTAGATTCCGAGTTATGATGTAAGCGCAGTAGATTCCGAGTTATGATGTAGGCGCAGTAGATTCTGAGTTAGATTCCGAGTTATGATGTAGGCGCAGTAGATTCCGAGTTCGATTCCGAGTTATGATGTAGGCGCAGTAGATTCCGAGTTAGATTCCGAGTTATGATGTGCGCGCAGTAGATTCCGAGTTAGATTCCGAGTTATGATGTAGGCGCAGTAGATTCCGAGTTAGATTCCGAGTTATGATGTAGGCGCAGTAGATTCCGAGTTATGATGTAGGCACAGTAGATTGCGAGTTATGACGTAGGCGCAGTAGATTCCGAGTTATGATGTAGGCGCAGTAGATTCCGAGTTAGATTCCGAGTTATGATGTAGGCGCAGTAGATTCCGAGTTATGATGTAGGCGCAGTAGATTCCGAGTTAGATTCCGAGTTATGATGTAGGCGCAGTAGATTCCGAGTTAGATTCCGAGTTATGATGTAGGCGCACTAGATTCCGAGTTATGATGTAGGCGCAGTAGAATCCGAGTTATGATGTAGGCGCAGTAGATTCAGAGATATGATGTAGGCGCAGTAGATTCCGAGTTAGATTCCGAGATATGATGTAAGCGCAGTAGATTCCGAGTTAGATTCCGAGTTATGATGTAGGCGCAGTAGATTCCGAGTTAGATTCCGAGTTATGATGTAGACGCAGTAGATTCCGAGTTATGATGTAGGCGCAGTAGATTCCGAGTTATGATGTAGGCGCAGTAGATTCCGAGTTATGATGTAGGCGCAGTATATTCCGAGTTAGATTAAGAGTTATGATGTAGGCGCAGTAGATTCCGAGTTAGATTCCGAGTTATGATGTAGGCGCAGTAGATTCCGAATTAGATTCCGAGTTATGATGTAGGCGCAGTAGATTCCGAGTTAGATTCCGAGTTATGATGTAGGCGCAGTAGATTCCGAGTTATGATGTAAGCGCAGTAGATTCCGAGTTAGATTCCGAGTTATGATGTAGGCGCAGTAGATTCCGAGTTATGATGTAGGCGCAGTAGATTCCGAGTTAGATTCCGAGTTATGATGTAGGCGCAGTAGATTCCGAGTTAGATTCCGAGTAATGATGTAGGCGCAGTAGATTCCGAGTTAGATTCCGAGTTATGATGTAGGCGCAGTAGATTCCGAGTTATGATGTAGGCGCAGTAGATTCCGAGTTATGATGTAGGCGCAGTATATTCCGAGTTATGATGTAGGCGCAGTATATTCCGAGTTAGATTCCGAGTTATGATGTAGGCGCAGTAGATTCCGAGTTAGATTCCGAGTAATGATGTAGGCGCAGTAGATTCCGAGTTAGATTCCGAGTTATGATGTAGGCGCAGTAGATTCCGAGTTATGATGTAGGCGCAGTAGATTGCGAGTTATGATGTAGGCACAGTAGATTCCGAGTTATGATGTAGGCGCAATAGATTCCGAGTTCGATTCCGAGTTATGATGTAGGCGCAGTAGATTCCGAGTTAGATTCCGAGTTATGATGTGCGCGCAGTAGATTCCGAGTTAGATTCCGAGTTATGATGTAGGCGCAGTAGATTCCGAGTTAGATTCCGAGTTATGATGTAGGCGCAGTAGATTCCGAGTTATGATGTAGGCGCAGCAGATTCCGAGTTATGATGTAGGCGCAGTAGATTCCGAGTTAGATTCCGAGTTATGATGTAGGCGCAGTAGATTCCAAGTTATGATGTAGGCGCAGTAGATTCCGAGTTATGATGTAGGCGCAGTAGATTCCGAGTTAGATTCCGAGTTATGATGTAGGCGCAGTAGATTCCGAGTTATGATGTAGGCGCAGTAGATTCCGAGTTAGATTCCGAGTTATGATGTAGGCGCAGTAGATTCCGAGTTAGATTCCGAGTTATGATGTAGGCGCAGTAGATTCCGAGTTAGATTCCGAGTTAGGATGTAGGCGCAGTAGATTCCGAGTTATGATGTAGGCACAGTAGATTGCGAGTTATGATGGAGGCGCAGTAGATTCCGAGTTATGATGTAGGCGCAGTAGATTCCGAGTTAGATTCCGAGTTATGATGTAGGCGCAGTAGATTCCGAGTTAGATTCCGAGGTATGATGTAGGCGCAGTAGATTCCGAGTTAGATTCCGAGTTATGATGTAGGCGCAGTAGATTCCGAGTTATGATGTAGGCGCAGTAGATTCCGAGTTAGATTCCGAGTTATGATGTAGGCGCAGTAGATTCCGAGTTAGATGCCGAGTTATGATGTAGGCGCAGTAGATTCCGAGTTATGATGTAGGCGCAGTAGATTCCGAGTTAGATTCCGAGTTATGATGTAGGCGCAGTAGATTCCGAGTTAGATTCCGAGTTATGATGTAGGCGCAGTAGATTCCGAGTTAGATTCCGAGTTATGATGTAGGCGCAGTAGATTCCGAGTTAGATTCCGAGTTATGATGTAGGCGCAGTAGATTCCGAGTTATGATGTAGGCGCAGTAGATTCCGAGTTATGATGTAGGCGCAGTAGATTCCGAGTTATGATGTAGGTGCAGTAGATTCCGAGTTAGATTCCGAGTTATGATGTAGGCGCAGTAGATTCCGAGTTATGATGTAGGCGCAGTAGTTTCCGAGTTATGATGTAGGCGCAGTAGATTCCGAGTTAGATTCCGAGTTATGATGTAGGCGCAGTAGATTCCGAGTTATGATGTATGCGCAGTAGATTCCGAGTTATGATGTAGGCGCAGTAGATTCCGAGTTATGATGTAGGCGCAGTAGATTCCGAGTTAGATTCCGAGTTATGATGTAGGCGCAGTAGATTCTGAGTTATGATGTAGGCGCAGTAGATTCCGAGTTAGATTCCGAGTTATGATGTAGGCGCAATAGATTCCGAGTTATGATGTAGGCGCAGTAGATTCCGAGTTATGATGTAGGCGCAGTAGATTCCGAGTTAGATTCCGAGTTATGATGTAGGCGCAGTAGATTCCGAGTTATGATGTAGGCGCAGTAGATTCCGAGTTAGATTCCGAGTTATGATGTAGGCGCAGTAGATTCCGAGTTAGATTCCGAGTAATGATGTAGGCGCAGTAGATTCCGAGTTAGATTCCGAGTTATGATGTAGGCGCAGTAGATTCCGAGTTATGATGTAGGCGCAGTAGATTCCGAGTTATGATGTAGGCGCAGTAGATTCCGAGTTAGATTCCGAGTTATGATGTAGGCGCAGTAGATTCCGAGTTATGATGTAGGCGCAGTAGATTCCGAGTTAGATTCCGAGTTATGATGTAAGCGCAGTAGATTCCGAGTTATGATGTAGGCGCAGTAGATTCTGAGTTAGATTCCGAGTTATGATGTAGGCGCAGTAGATTCCGAGTTCGATTCCGAGTTATGATGTAGGCGCAGTAGATTCCGAGTTAGATTCCGAGTTATGATGTGCGCGCAGTAGATTCCGAGTTAGATTCCGAGTTATGATGTAGGCGCAGTAGATTCCGAGTTAGATTCCGAGTTATGATGTAGGCGCAGTAGATTCCGAGTTATGATGTAGGCACAGTAGATTGCGAGTTATGATGTAGGCGCAGTAGATTCCGAGTTATGATGTAGGCGCAGTAGATTCCGAGTTAGATTCCGAGTTATGATGTAGGCGCAGTAGATTCCGAGTTATGATGTAGGCGCAGTAGATTCCGAGTTAGATTCCGAGTTATGATGTAGGCGCAGTAGATTCCGAGTTCGATTCCGAGTTATGATGTAGGCGCAGTAGATTCCGAGTTAGATTCCGAGTTATGATGTAGGCGCAGTAGATTCCGAGTTAGATTCCGAGTTATGATGTAGGCGCAGTAGATTCCGAGTTATGATGTAGGCGCAGTAGAATCCGAGTTATGATGTAGGCGCAGTAGATTCCGAGATATGATGTAGGCGCAGTAGATTCCGAGTTAGATTCTGAGATATGATGTAAGCGCAGTAGATTCCGAGTTAGATTCCGAGTTATGATGTAGGCGCAGTAGATTCCGAGTTAGATTCCGAGTTATGATGTAGACGCAGTAGATTCCGAGTTATGATGTAGGCGCAGTAGATTCCGAGTTATGATGTAGGCGCAGTAGATTCCGAGTTATGATGTAGGCGCAGTATATTCCGAGTTAGATTAAGAGTTATGATGTAGGCGCAGTAGATTCCGAGTTAGATTCCGAGTTATGATGTAGGCGCAGTAGATTCCGAATTAGATTCCGAGTTATGATGTAGGCGCAGTAGATTCCGAGTTAGATTCCGAGTTATGATGTAGGCGCAGTAGATTCCGAGTTATGATGTAGGCGCAGTAGATTCCGAGTTCGATTCCGAGTTATGATGTAGGCGCAGTAGATTCCGAGTTAGATTCCGAGTTATGATGTAGGCGCAGTAGATTCCGAGTTAGATTCCGAGTTATGATGTAGGCGCAGTAGATTCCGAGTTATGATGTAGGCGCAGTAGAATCCGAGTTATGATGTAGGCGCAGTAGATTCCGAGATATGATGTAGGCGCAGTAGATTCCGAGTTAGATTCCGAGTTATGATGTAGGCGCAGTAGATTCCGAGTTATGATGTAGGCGCAGTAGATTCCGAGTTATGATGTAGGCGCAGTATATTCCGAGTTATGATGTAGGCGCAGTATATTCCGAGTTAGATTCCGAGTTATGATGTAGGCGCAGTAGATTCCGAGTTAGATTCCGAGTAATGATGTAGGCGCAGTAGATTCCGAGTTAGATTCCGAGTTATGATGTAGGCGCAGTAGATTCCGAGTTATGATGTAGGCGCAGTAGATTGCGAGTTATGATGTAGGCACAGTAGATTCCGAGTTATGATGTAGGCGCAATAGATTCCGAGTTCGATTCCGAGTTATGATGTAGGCGCAGTAGATTCCGAGTTAGATTCCGAGTTATGATGTGCGCGCAGTAGATTCCGAGTTAGATTCCGAGTTATGATGTAGGCGCAGTAGATTCCGAGTTAGATTCCGAGTTATGATGTAGGCGCAGTAGATTCCGAGTTATGATGTAGGCGCAGCAGATTCCGAGTTATGATGTAGGCGCAGTAGATTCCGAGTTAGATTCCGAGTTATGATGTAGGCGCAGTAGATTCCAAGTTATGATGTAGGCGCAGTAGATTCCGAGTTATGATGTAGGCGCAGTAGATTCCGAGTTAGATTCCGAGTTATGATGTAGGCGCAGTAGATTCCGAGTTATGATGTAGGCGCAGTAGATTCCGAGTTAGATTCCGAGTTATGATGTAGGCGCAGTAGATTCCGAGTTAGATTCCGAGTTATGATGTAGGCGCAGTAGATTCCGAGTTAGATTCTGAGTTAGGATGTAGGCGCAGTAGATTCCGAGTTATGATGTAGGCACAGTAGATTGCGAGTTATGATGGAGGCGCAGTAGATTCCGAGTTATGATGTAGGCGCAGTAGATTCCGAGTTAGATTCCGAGTTATGATGTAGGCGCAGTAGATTCCGAGTTAGATTCCGAGGTATGATGTAGGCGCAGTAGATTCCGAGTTAGATTCCGAGTTATGATGTAGGCGCAGTAGATTCCGAGTTATGATGTAGGCGCAGTAGATTCCGAGTTAGATTCCGAGTTATGATGTAGGCGCAGTAGATTCCGAGTTAGATGCCGAGTTATGATGTAGGCGCAGTAGATTCCGAGTTATGATGTAGGCGCAGTAGATTCCGAGTTAGATTCCGAGTTATGATGTAGGCGCAGTAGATTCCGAGTTAGATTCCGAGTTATGATGTAGGCGCAGTAGATTCCGAGTTAGATTCCGAGTTATGATGTAGGCGCAGTAGATTCCGAGTTAGATTCCGAGTTATGATGTAGGCGCAGTAGATTCCGAGTTATGATGTAGGCGCAGTAGATTCCGAGTTATGATGTAGGCGCAGTAGATTCCGAGTTATGATGTAGGTGCAGTAGATTCCGAGTTAGATTCCGAGTTATGATGTAGGCGCAGTAGATTCCGAGTTATGATGTAGGCGCAGTAGTTTCCGAGTTATGATGTAGGCGCAGTAGATTCCGAGTTAGATTCCGAGTTATGATGTAGGCGCAGTAGATTCCGAGTTATGATGTATGCGCAGTAGATTCCGAGTTATGATGTAGGCGCAGTAGATTCCGAGTTATGATGTAGGCGCAGTAGATTCCGAGTTAGATTCCGAGTTATGATGTAGGCGCAGTAGATTCTGAGTTATGATGTAGGCGCAGTAGATTCCGAGTTAGATTCCGAGTTATGATGTAGGCGCAATAGATTCCGAGTTATGATGTAGGCGCAGTAGATTCCGAGTTATGATGTAGGCGCAGTAGATTCCGAGTTAGATTCCGAGTTATGATGTAGGCGCAGTAGATTCCGAGTTATGATGTAGGCGCAGTAGATTCCGAGTTAGATTCCGAGTTATGATGTAGGCGCAGTAGATTCCGAGTTAGATTCCGAGTAATGATGTAGGCGCAGTAGATTCCGAGTTAGATTCCGAGTTATGATGTAGGCGCAGTAGATTCCGAGTTATGATGTAGGCGCAGTAGATTCCGAGTTATGATGTAGGCGCAGTAGATTCCGAGTTAGATTCCGAGTTATGATGTAGGCGCAGTAGATTCCGAGTTATGATGTAGGCGCAGTAGATTCCGAGTTAGATTCCGAGTTATGATGTAAGCGCAGTAGATTCCGAGTTATGATGTAGGCGCAGTAGATTCTGAGTTAGATTCCGAGTTATGATGTAGGCGCAGTAGATTCCGAGTTCGATTCCGAGTTATGATGTAGGCGCAGTAGATTCCGAGTTAGATTCCGAGTTATGATGTGCGCGCAGTAGATTCCGAGTTAGATTCCGAGTTATGATGTAGGCGCAGTAGATTCCGAGTTAGATTCCGAGTTATGATGTAGGCGCAGTAGATTCCGAGTTATGATGTAGGCACAGTAGATTGCGAGTTATGATGTAGGCGCAGTAGATTCCGAGTTATGATGTAGGCGCAGTAGATTCCGAGTTAGATTCCGAGTTATGATGTAGGCGCAGTAGATTCCGAGTTATGATGTAGGCGCAGTAGATTCCGAGTTAGATTCCGAGTTATGATGTAGGCGCAGTAGATTCCGAGTTCGATTCCGAGTTATGATGTAGGCGCAGTAGATTCCGAGTTAGATTCCGTGTTATGATGTAGGCGCAGTAGATTCCGAGTTAGATTCCGAGTTATGATGTAGGCGCAGTAGATTCCGAGTTATGATGTAGGCGCAGTAGAATCCGAGTTATGATGTAGGCGCAGTAGATTCCGAGATATGATGTAGGCGCAGTAGATTCCGAGTTAGATTCTGAGATATGATGTAAGCGCAGTAGATTCCGAGTTAGATTCCGAGTTATGATGTAGGCGCAGTAGATTCCGAGTTAGATTCCGAGTTATGATGTAGACGCAGTAGATTCCGAGTTATGATGTAGGCGCAGTAGATTCCGAGTTATGATGTAGGCGCAGTAGATTCCGAGTTATGATGTAGGCGCAGTATATTCCGAGTTAGATTAAGAGTTATGATGTAGGCGCAGTAGATTCCGAGTTAGATTCCGAGTTATGATGTAGGCGCAGTAGATTCCGAATTAGATTCCGAGTTATGATGTAGGCGCAGTAGATTCCGAGTTAGATTCCGAGTTATGATGTAGGCGCAGTAGATTCCGAGTTATGATGTAGGCGCAGTAGATTCCGAGTTCGATTCCGAGTTATGATGTAGGCGCAGTAGATTCCGAGTTAGATTCCGAGTTATGATGTAGGCGCAGTAGATTCCGAGTTAGATTCCGAGTTATGATGTAGGCGCAGTAGATTCCGAGTTATGATGTAGGCGCAGTAGAATCCGAGTTATGATGTAGGCGCAGTAGATTCCGAGATATGATGTAGGCGCAGTAGATTCCGAGTTAGATTCCGAGATATGATGTAAGCGCAGTAGATTCCGAGTTAGATTCCGAGTTATGATGTAGGCGCAGTAGATTCCGAGTTAGATTCCGAGTTATGATGTAGACGCAGTAGATTCCGAGTTATGTTGTAGGCGCAGTAGATTCCGAGTTATGATGTAGGCGCAGTAGATTCCGAGTTATGATGTAGGCGCAGTATATTCCGAGTTAGATTCCGAGTTATGATGTAGGCGCAGTAGATTCCGAGTTAGATTCCGAGTTATGATGTAGGCGCAGTAGATTCCGAATTAGATTCCGAGTTATGATGTAGGCGCAGTAGATTCCGAGTTAGATTCCGAGTTATGATGTAGGCGCAGTAGATTCCGAGTTATGATGTAAGCGCAGTAGATTCCGAGTTAGATTCCGAGTTATGATGTAGGCGCAGTAGATTCCGAGTAATGATGTAGGCGCAGTAGATTCCGAGTTAGATTCTGAGTTATGATGTAGGCGCAGTAGATTCCGAGTTATGATGTAGGCGCAGTAGATTCCGAGTTAGATTCCGAGTTATGATGTAGGCGCAGTAGATTCCGAGTTATGATGTAGGCGCAGTAGATTCCGAGTTAGATTCCGAGTTATGATGTAGGCGCAGTAGATTCCGAGTTAGATTCCGAGTTATGATGTAGGCGCAGTAGATTCTGAGTTAGATTCCGTGTTATGATGGAGGCGCAGTAGATTCCGAGTTATGATGTAGGCGCAGTAGATTGCGAGTTATGATGTAGGCGCAGTAGATTCCGAGTTAGATTCCGAGTTATGATGTAGGCGCAGTAGATTGCGAGTTATGATGTAGGCGCAGTAGATTCCGAGTTAGATTCCGAGTTATGATGTAGGCGCAGTAGATTCCGAGTTAGATTCCGAGTTATGATGTAGGCGCAGTAGATTCCGAGTTAGATTCCGAGTTATGATGTAGGCGCAGTAGATTCCGAGTTATGATGTAGGCGCAGTAGATTCCGAGTTAGATTCCGAGTTATGATGTAGGCGCAGTAGATTCCGAGTTAGATTCCGAGTTATGATGTAGGCGCAGTAGATTCCGAGTTATGATGTAGGCGCAGTAGATTCCGAGTTAGATTCCGAGTTATGATGTAGGCGCAGTAGATTCCGAGTTAGATTCCGAGTTATGATGTAGGCGCAGTAGATTCCGAGTTAGATTCCGAGTTATGATGTAGGCGCAGTAGATTCCGAGTTAGATTTCGAGTTATGATGTAGGCGCAGTAGATTCCGAGTTATGATGTAGGCGCAGTAGATTCCGAGTTATGATGTAGGCGCAGTAGATTCCGAGTTATGATGTAGGTGCAGTAGATTCCGAGTTAGATTCCGAGTTATGATGTAGGCGCAGTAGATTCCGAGTTATGATGTAGGCGCAGTAGTTTCCGAGTTATGATGTAGGCGCAGTAGATTCCGAGTTAGATTCCGAGTTATGATGTAGGCGCAGTAGATTCCGAGTTATGATGTAGGCGCAGTAGATTCCGAGTTATGATGTAGGCGAAGTAGATTCCGAGTTATGATGTAGGCGCAGTAGATTCCGAGTTAGATTCCGAGTTATGATGTAGGCGCAGTAGATTGCGAGTTATGATGTAGGCGCAGTAGATTCCGAGTTAGATTCCGAGTTATGATGTAGGCGCAGTAGATTCCGAGTTAGATTCCGAGTTATGATGTAGGCGCTGTAGATTCCGAGTTAGATTCCGAGTTATGATGTAGGCGCAGTAGATTCCGAGTTATGATGTAGGCGCAGTAGATTCCGAGTTAGATTCCGAGTTATGATGTAGGCGCAGTAGATTCCGAGTTAGATTCCGAGTTATGATGTAGGCGCAGTAGATTCCGAGTTATGATGTAGGCGCAGTAGATTCCGAGTTAGATTCCGAGTTATGATGTAGGCGCAGTAGATTCCGAGTTCGATTCCGAGTTATGATGTAGGCGCAGTAGATTCCGAGTTAGATTCCGAGTTATGATGTAGGCGCAGTAGATTCCGAGTTAGATTTCGAGTTATGATGTAGGCGCAGTAGAATCCGAGTTATGATGTAGGCGCAGTAGATTCCGAGATATGATGTAGGCGCAGTAGATTCCGAGTTAGATTCCGAGATATGATGTAAGCGCAGTAGATTCCGAGTTAGATTCCGAGTTATGATGTAGGCGCAGTAGATTCCGAGTTAGATTCCGAGTTATGATGTAGACGCAGTAGATTCCGAGTTATGATGTAGGCGCAGTAGATTCCGAGTTATGATGTAGGCGCAGTAGATTCCGAGTTATGATGTAGGCGCAGTATATTCCGAGTTAGATTCCGAGTTATGATGTAGGCGCAGTAGATTCCGAGTTAGATTCCGAGTTATGATGTAGGCGCAGTAGATTCCGAATTAGATTCCGAGTTATGATGTAGGCGCAGTAGATTCCGAATTAGATTCCGAGTTATGATGTAGGCGCAGTAGATTCCGAGTTATGATGTAAGCGCAGTAGATTCCGAGTTAGATTCCGAGTTATGATGTAGGCGCAGTAGATTCCGAGTTATGATGTAGGCGCAGTAGATTTTGAGTTAGATTCCGAGTTATGATGTAGGCGCAGTAGATTCCGAGTAATGATGTAGGCGCAGTAGATTCCGAGTTAGATTCTCAGTTATGATGTAGGCGCAGTAGATTCCGAGTTATGATGTAGGCGCAGTAGATTCCGAGTTAGATTCCGAGTTATGATGTAGGCGCAGTAGATTGCGAGTTATGATGTAGGCGCAGTAGATTCCGAGTTAGATTCCGAGTTATGATGTAGGCGCAGTAGATTCCGAGTTAGATTCCGAGTTATGATGTAGGCGCAGTAGATTCCGAGTTAGATTCCGAGTTATGATGTAGGCGCAGTAGATTCCGAGTTATGATGTAGGCGCAGTAGATTCCGAGTTAGATTCCGAGTTATGATGTAGGCGCAGTAGATTCCGAGTTAGATTCCGAGTTATGATGTAGGCGCAGTAGATTCCGAGTTATGATGTAGGCGCAGTAGATTCCGAGTTAGATTCCGAGTTATGATGTAGGCGCAGTAGATTCCGAGTTAGATTCCGAGTTATGATGTAGGCGCAGTAGATTCCGAGTTAGATTCCGAGTTATGATGTAGGCGCAGTAGATTCCGAGTTATGATGTAGGCGCAGTAGATTCCGAGTTATGATGTAGGCGCAGTAGATTCCGAGTTATGATGTAGGTGCAGTAGATTCCGAGTTAGATTCCGAGTTATGATGTAGGCGCAGTAGATTCCGAGTTATGATGTAGGCGCAGTAGTTTCCGAGTTATGATGTAGGCGCAGTAGATTCCGAGTTAGATTCCGAGTTATGATGTAGGCGCAGTAGATTCCGAGTTATGATGTAGGCGCAGTAGATTCCGAGTTATGATGTAGGCACAGTAGATTCCGAGTTATGATGTAGGCGCAGTAGATTCCGAGTTATGATGTAGGCGCAGTAGATTCCGAGTTATGATGTAGGTGCAGTAGATTCCGAGTTAGATTCCGAGTTATGATGTAGGCGCAGTAGATTCCGAGTTATGATGTAGGCGCAGTAGTTTCCGAGTTATGATGTAGGCGCAGTAGATTCCGAGTTAGATTCCGAGTTATGATGTAGGCGCAGTAGATTCCGAGTTATGATGTAGGCGCAGTAGATTCCGAGTTATGATGTAGGCACAGTAGATTCCGAGTTATGATGTAGGCGAAGTAGATTCCGAGTTATGATGTAGGCGCAGTAGATTCCGAGTTAGATTCCGAGTTATGATGTAGGCGCAGTAGATTCCGAGTTATGATGTAGGCGCAGTAGATTCCGAGTTCGATTCCGAGTTATGATGTAGGCGCAGTAGATTCCGAGTTAGATTCCGAGTTATGATGTAGGCGCAGTAGATTCCGAGTTAGATTCCGAGTTATGATGTAGGCGCAGTAGATTCCGAGTTATGATGTAGGCGCAGTAGAATCCGAGTTATGATGTAGGCGCAGTAGATTCCGAGTTATGATGTAGGCGCAGTAGATTCCGAGTTAGATTCCGAGATATGATGTAAGCGCAGTAGATTCCGAGTTAGATTCCGAGTTATGATGTAGGCGCAGTAGATTCCGAGTTAGATTCCGAGTTATGATGTAGACGCAGTAGATTCCGAGTTATGTTGTAGGCGCAGTAGATTCCGAGTTATGATGTAGGCGCAGTAGATTCCGAGTTATGATGTAGGCGCAGTATATTCCGAGTTAGATTCCGAGTTATGATGTAGGCGCAGTAGATTCCGAGTTAGATTCCGAGTTATGATGTAGGCGCAGTAGATTCCGAATTAGATTCCGAGTTATGATGTAGGCGCAGTAGATTCCGAGTTAGATTCCGAGTTATGATGTAGGCGCAGTAGATTCCGAGTTATGATGTAAGCGCAGTAGATTCCGAGTTAGATTCCGAGTTATGATGTAGGCGCAGTAGATTCCGAGTTATGATGTAGGCGCAGTAGATTTTGAGTTAGATTCCGAGTTATGATGTAGGCGCAGTAGATTCCGAGTAATGATGTAGGCGCAGTAGATTCCGAGTTAGATTCTGAGTTATGATGTAGGCGCAGTAGATTCCGAGTTATGATGTAGGCGCAGTAGATTCCGAGTTAGATTCCGAGTTATGATGTAGGCGCAGTAGATTCCGAGTTATGATGTAGGCGCAGTAGATTCCGAGTTAGATTCCGAGTTATGATGTAGGCGCAGTAGATTCCGAGTTAGATTCCGAGTTATGATGTAGGCGCAGTAGATTCTGAGTTAGATTCCGTGTTATGATGGAGGCGCAGTAGATTCCGAGTTATGATGTAGGCGCAGTAGATTGCGAGTTATGATGTAGGCGCAGTAGATTCCGAGTTAGATTCCGAGTTATGATGTAGGCGCAGTAGATTGCGAGTTATGATGTAGGCGCAGTAGATTCCGAGTTAGATTCCGAGTTATGATGTAGGCGCAGTAGATTCCGAGTTAGATTCCGAGTTATGATGTAGGCGCAGTAGATTCCGAGTTAGATTCCGAGTTATGATGTAGGCGCAGTAGATTCCGAGTTATGATGTAGGCGCAGTAGATTCCGAGTTAGATTCCGAGTTATGATGTAGGCGCAGTAGATTCCGAGTTAGATTCCGAGTTATGATGTAGGCGCAGTAGATTCCGAGTTATGATGTAGGCGCAGTAGATTCCGAGTTAGATTCCGAGTTATGATGTAGGCGCAGTAGATTCCGAGTTAGATTCCGAGTTATGATGTAGGCGCAGTAGATTCCGAGTTAGATTCCGAGTTATGATGTAGGCGCAGTAGATTCCGAGTTCGATTTCGAGTTATGATGTAGGCGCAGTAGATTCCGAGTTATGATGTAGGCGCAGTAGATTCCGAGTTATGATGTAGGCGCAGTAGATTCCGAGTTATGATGTAGGTGCAGTAGATTCCGAGTTAGATTCCGAGTTATGATGTAGGCGCAGTAGATTCCGAGTTATGATGTAGGCGCAGTAGTTTCCGAGTTATGATGTAGGCGCAGTAGATTCCGAGTTAGATTCCGAGTTATGATGTAGGCGCAGTAGATTCCGAGTTATGATGTAGGCGCAGTAGATTCCGAGTTATGATGTAGGCGAAGTAGATTCCGAGTTATGATGTAGGCGCAGTAGATTCCGAGTTAGATTCCGAGTTATGATGTAGGCGCAGTAGATTCCGAATTAGATTCCGAGTTATGATGTAGGCGCAGTAGATTCCGAATTAGATTCCGAGTTATGATGTAGGCGCAGTAGATTCCGAGTTATGATGTAAGCGCAGTAGATTCCGAGTTAGATTCCGAGTTATGATGTAGGCGCAGTAGATTCCGAGTTATGATGTAGGCGCAGTAGATTTTGAGTTAGATTCCGAGTTATGATGTAGGCGCAGTATATTCCGAGTTATGATGTAGGCGCAGTAGATTCCGAGTTAGATTCCGAGTTATGATGTAGGCGCAGTAGATTCCGAGTTAGATTCCGAGTTATGATGTAGGCGCAGTAGATTCCGAGTTATGATGTAGGCGCAGTAGATTCCGAGTTAGATTCCGAGTTATGATGTAGGCGCAGTAGATTCCGAGTTCGATTCCGAGTTATGATGTAGGTGCAGTAGATTCCGAGTTAGATTCCGAGTTATGATGTAGGCGCAGTAGATTCCGAGTTAGATTTCGAGTTATGATGTAGGCGCAGTAGAATCCGAGTTATGATGTAGGCGCAGTAGATTCCGAGATATGATGTAGGCGCAGTAGATTCCGAGTTAGATTCCGAGATATGATGTAAGCGCAGTAGATTCCGAGTTAGATTCCGAGTTATGATGTAGGCGCAGTAGATTTTGAGTTAGATTCCGAGTTATGATGTAGACGCAGTAGATTCCGAGTTATGATGTAGGCGCAGTAGATTCCGAGTTATGATGTAGGTGCAGTAGATTCCGAGTTATGATGTAGGCGCAGTATATTCCGAGTTAGATTCCGAGTTATGATGTAGGCGCAGTAGATTCCGAGTTAGATTCCGAGTTATGATGTAGGCGCAGTAGATTCCGAATTAGATTCCGAGTTATGATGTAGGCGCATTAGATTCCGAATTAGATTCCGAGTTATGATGTAGGCGCAGTAGATTCCGAGTTATGATGTAAGCGCAGTAGATTCCGAGTTAGATTCCGAGTTATGATGTAGGCGCAGTAGATTCCGAGTTATGATGTAGGCGCAGTAGATTTTGAGTTAGATTCCGAGTTATTATGTAGGCGCAGTAGATTCCGAGTAATGATGTAGGCGCAGTAGATTCCGAGTTAGATTCTCAGTTATGATGTAGGCGCAGTAGATTCCGAGTTATGATGTAGGCGCAGTAGATTCCGAGTTAGATTCCGAGTTATGATGTAGGCGCAGTAGATTGCGAGTTATGATGTAGGCGCAGTAGATTCCGAGTTAGATTCCGAGTTATGATGTAGGCGCAGTAGATTCCGAGTTAGATTCCGAGTTATGATGTAGGCGCAGTAGATTCCGAGTTAGATTCCGAGTTATGATGTAGGCGCAGTAGATTCCGAGTTATGATGTAGGCGCAGTAGATTCCGAGTTAGATTCCGAGTTATGATGTAGGCGCAGTAGATTCCGAGTTAGATTCCGAGTTATGATGTAGGCGCAGTAGATTCCGAGTTATGATGTAGGCGCAGTAGATTCCGAGTTAGATTCCGAGTTATGATGTAGGCGCAGTAGATTCCGAGTTAGATTCCGAGTTATGATGTAGGCGCAGTAGATTCCGAGTTAGATTCCGAGTTATGATGTAGGCGCAGTAGATTCCGAGTTATGATGTAGGCGCAGTAGATTCCGAGTTATGATGTAGGCGCAGTAGATTCCGAGTTATGATGTAGGTGCAGTAGATTCCGAGTTAGATTCCGAGTTATGATGTAGGCGCAGTAGATTCCGAGTTATGATGTAGGCGCAGTAGTTTCCGAGTTATGATGTAGGCGCAGTAGATTCCGAGTTAGATTCCGAGTTATGATGTAGGCGCAGTAGATTCCGAGTTATGATGTAGGCGCAGTAGATTCCGAGTTATGATGTAGGCACAGTAGATTCCGAGTTATGATGTAGGCGCAGTAGATTCCGAGTTATGATGTAGGCGCAGTAGATTCCGAGTTATGATGTAGGTGCAGTAGATTCCGAGTTAGATTCCGAGTTATGATGTAGGCGCAGTAGATTCCGAGTTATGATGTAGGCGCAGTAGTTTCCGAGTTATGATGTAGGCGCAGTAGATTCCGAGTTAGATTCCGAGTTATGATGTAGGCGCAGTAGATTCCGAGTTATGATGTAGGCGCAGTAGATTCCGAGTTATGATGTAGGCACAGTAGATTCCGAGTTATGATGTAGGCGAAGTAGATTCCGAGTTATGATGTAGGCGCAGTAGATTCCGAGTTAGATTCCGAGTTATGATGTAGGCGCAGTAGATTCCGAGTTATGATGTAGGCGCAGTAGATTCCGAGTTATGATGTAGGCGCAGTAGATTCCGAGTTAGATTCCGAGTTATGATGTAGGCGCAGTAGATTCCGAGTTAGATTCCTAGTTATGATTAGGCGCAGTAGATTCTGAGTTGGATTCCGAGTTATGATGTAGGCGCAGTAGATTCCGAGTTATGATGTAGGCGCAGTAGATTGCGAGTTATGATGTAGGCGCAGTAGATTCCGAGTTAGATTCCGAGTTATGATGTAGGCGCAGTAGATTGCGAGTTATGATGTAGGCGCAGTAGATTCCGAGTTAGATTCCGAGTTATGATGTAGGCGCAGTAGATTCCGAGTTAGATTCCGAGTTATGATGTAGGCGCAGTAGATTCCGAGTTAGATTCCGAGTTATGATGTAGGCGCAGTAGATTCCGAGTTATGATGTAGGCGCAGTAGATTCCGAGTTAGATTCCGAGTTATGATGTAGGCGCAGTAGATTCCGAGTTAGATTCCGAGTTATGATGTAGGCGCAGTAGATTCCGAGTTATGATGTAGGCGCAGTAGATTCCGAGTTAGATTCCGAGTTATGATGTAGGCGCAGTAGATTCCGAGTTAGATTCCGAGTTATGATGTAGGCGCAGTAGATTCCGAGTTAGATTCCGAGTTATGATGTAGGCGCAGTAGATTCCGAGTTATGATGTAGGCGCAGTAGATTCCGAGTTATGATGTAGGCGCAGTAGATTCCGAGTTATGATGTAGGTGCAGTAGATTCCGAGTTAGATTCCGAGTTATGATGTAGGCGCAGTAGATTCCGAGTTATGATGTAGGCGCAGTAGTTTCCGAGTTATGATGTAGGCGCAGTAGATTCCGAGTTAGATTCCGAGTTATGATGTAGGCGCAGTAGATTCCGAGTTATGATGTAGGCGCAGTAGATTCCGAGTTATGATGTAGGCACAGTAGATTCCGAGTTATGATGTAGGCGCAGTAGATTCCGAGTTATGATGTAGGCGCAGTAGATTCCGAGTTATGATGTAGGTGCAGTAGATTCCGAGTTAGATTCCGAGTTATGATGTAGGCGCAGTAGATTCCGAGTTATGATGTAGGCGCAGTAGTTTCCGAGTTATGATGTAGGCGCAGTAGATTCCGAGTTAGATTCCGAGTTATGATGTAGGCGCAGTAGATTCCGAGTTATGATGTAGGCGCAGTAGATTCCGAGTTATGATGTAGGCACAGTAGATTCCGAGTTATGATGTAGGCGAAGTAGATTCCGAGTTATGATGTAGGCGCAGTAGATTCCGAGTTAGATTCCGAGTTATGATGTAGGCGCAGTAGATTCCGAGTTATGATGTAGGCGCAGTAGATTCCGAGTTATGATGTAGGCGCAGTAGATTCCGAGTTAGATTCCGAGTTATGATGTAGGCGCAGTAGATTCCGAGTTAGATTCCTAGTTATGATTAGGCGCAGTAGATTCTGAGTTGGATTCCGAGTTATGATGTAGGCGCAGTAGATTCCGAGTTATGATGTAGGCGCAGTAGATTGCGAGTTATGATGTAGGCGCAGTAGATTCCGAGTTAGATTCCGAGTTATGATGTAGGCGCAGTAGATTGCGAGTTATGATGTAGGCGCAGTAGATTCCGAGTTAGATTCCGAGTTATGATGTAGGCGCAGTAGATTCCGAGTTAGATTCCGAGTTATGATGTAGGCGCAGTAGATTCCGAGTTAGATTCCGAGTTATGATGTAGGCGCAGTAGATTCCGAGTTATGATGTAGGCGCAGTATATTCCGAGTTAGATTCCGAGTTATGATGTAGGCGCAGTAGATTCCGAGTTAGATTCCGAGTTATGATGTAGGCGCAGTAGATTCCGAGTTATGATGTAGGCGCAGTAGATTCCGAGTTAGATTCCGAGTTATGATGTAGGCGCAGTAGATTCTGAGTTAGATTCCGAGTTATGATGTAGGCGCAGTAGATTCCGAGTTAGATTCCGAGTTATGATGTAGGCGCAGTAGATTCCGAGTTAGATTCCGAGTTATGATGTAGGCGCAGTAGATTCCGAGTTATGATGTAGGCGCAGTAGATTCCGAGTTATGATGTAGGCGCAGTAGATTCCGAGTTATGATGTAGGTGCAGTAGATTCCGAGTTAGATTCCGAGTTATGATGTAGGCGCAGTAGATTCCGAGTTATGATGTAGGCGCAGTAGTTTCCGAGTTATGATGTAGGCGCAGTAGATTCCGAGTTAGATTCCGAGTTATGATGTAGGCGCAGTAGATTCCGAGTTATGATGTAGGCACAGTAGATTCCGAGTTATGATGTAGGCGAAGTAGATTCCGAGTTATGATGTAGGCGCAGTAGATTCCGAGTTAGATTCCGAGTTATGATGTAGGCGCAGTAGATTGCGAGTTATGATGTAGGCGCAGTAGATTCCGAGTTAGATTCCGAGTTATGATGTAGGCGCAGTAGATTCCGAGTTAGATTCCGATTTATGATGTAGGCGCAGTAGATTCCGAGTTAGATTCCGAGTTATGATGTAGGCGCAGTAGATTCCGAGTTATGATGTAGGCGCAGTAGATTCCGAGTTAGATTCCGAGTTATGATGTAGGCGCAGTAGATTTCGAGTTAGATTCCGAGTTATGATGTAGGCGCAGTAGATTCCGAGTTATGATGTAGGCGCAGTAGATTCCGAGTTAGATTCCGAGTTATGATGTAGGCGCAGTAGATTCCGAGTTAGATTCCGAGTTATGATGTAGGCGCAGTAGATTCCGAGTTAGATTCCGAGTTATGATGTAGGCGCAGTAGATTCCGAGTTAGATTTCGAGTTATGATGTAGGCGCAGTAGATTCCGAGTTATGATGTAGGCGCAATAGATTCCGAGTTATGATGTAGGCGCAGTAGATTCCGAGTTATGATGTAGGTGCAGTAGATTCCGAGTTAGATTCTGAGTTATGATGTAGGCGCAGTAGATTCCGAGTTATGATGTAGGAGCAGTAGTTTCCGAGTTATGATGTAGGCGCAGTAGATTCCGAGTTAGATTCCGAGTTATGATGTAGGCGCAGTAGATTCCGAGTTATGATGTAGGCGCAGTAGATTCCGAGTTATGATGTAGGCGCAGTAGATTCCGAGTTATGATGTAGGCGCAGTAGATTGCGAGTTATGATGTAGGCGCAGTAGATTCCGAGTTAGATTCCGAGTTATGATGTAGGCGCAGTAGATTCCGAGTTATGATGTAGGCGCAGTAGATTCCGAGTTAGATTCCGAGTTATGATGTAGGCGCAGTAGATTCCGAGTTATGATGTAGGCGCAGTAGATTCCGAGTTATGATGTAGGCGCAGTAGATTCCGAGTTATGATGAAGGCGCAGTAGATTCCGAGTTAGATTCCGAGTTATGATGTAGGCGCAGTAGATTCCGAGTTAGATTCCTTGTAATGATGTAGGCGCAGTAGATTCCGAGTTAGATTCCGAGTTATGATGTAGGCGCAGTAGATTCCGAGTTATGATGTAGGCGCAGTAGATTCCGAGTTAGATTCAGAGTTATGATGTAGGCGCAGTAGATTCCGAGTTATGATGTAGGCGCAGTAGATTCCGAGTTAGATTCCGAGTTATGATGTAGGCGCAGTAGATTCCGAGTTAGATTCCGAGTTATGATGTAGGCGCAGTAGATTCCGAGTTAGATTCCGAGTTATGATGTAGGCGCAGTAGATTCCGAGTTATGATGTAGGCGCAGTAGATTCCGAGTTAGATTCCGAGATATGATGTAGGCGCAGTAGATTCCGAGTTAGATTCCGAGTTATGATGTAGGTGCAGTAGATTCCGAGTTAGATTCCGAGTTATGATGTAGGCGCAGTAGATTCCGAGTTATGATGTAGGCGCAGTAGATTCCGAGTTATGATGTAGGCGCAGTATATTCCGAGTTAGATTCCGAGTTATGATGTAGGCGCAGTAGATTCCGAGTTAGATTCCGAGTTATGATGTAGGCGCAGTAGATTCCGAATTAGATTCCGAGTTATGATGTAGGCGCAGTAGATTCCGAGTTAGATTCCGAGTTATGATGTATGCGCAGTAGATTCCGAGTTATGATGTAAGCGCAGTAGATTCCGAGTTAGATTCCGAGTTATGATGTAGGCGCAGTAGATTCCGAGTTATGATGTAGGTGCAGTAGATTCCGAGTTAGATTCCGAGTTATGATGTAGGCGCAGTAGATTCCGAGTTATGATGTAGGCGCAGTAGATTCCGAATTAGATTCCGAGTTATGATGTAGGCGCAGTAGATTCCGAGTTAGATTCTGAGTTATGATGTAGGCGCAGTAGATTCCGAGTTAGAATCCGAGTTATGATGTAGGCGCAGTAGATTCCGAGTTCTGATGTAGGCGCAGTAGATTCCGAGTTATGATGTAGGCGCAGTAGATTCCGAGTTAGATTCCGAGTTATGATGTAGGCGCAGTAGATTCCGAGTAATGATGTAGGCGCAGTAGATTCCGAGTTAGATTCCGAGTTATGATGTAGGCGCAGTAGATTCCGAGTTATGATGTAGGCGCAGTAGATTCCGAGTTAGATTCCGAGTTATGATGTAGGCGCAGTAGATTCCGAGTTAGATTCCGAGTTATGATGTAGGCGCAGTAGATTCCGAGATATGATGTAGGCGCAGTAGATTCCGAGTTAGATTCCGAGTTATGATGTAGGCGCAGTAGATTCCGAGTTAGATTCCGAGTTATGATGTAGGCGCAGTAGATTCCGAGTTATGATGTAGGCGCAGTAGATTCCGAGTTATGATGCAGGCGCAGTAGATTCCGAGTTAGATTCTGAGTTATGATGTAGGCGCAGTAGATTCCGAGTTAGATTCCGAGTTATGATGTAGGCGCAGTAGATTCCGAGTTAGATTCCGAGTTATGATGTAGGCGCAGTAGATTCCGAGTTAAGATATAGGCGCAGTAGATTCCGAGTTATGATGTAGGCGCAGTAGATTCCGAGTTAGATTCCGAGTTATGATGTAGGCGCAGTAGATTGCGAGTTATGATGTAGGCGCAGTAGATTCCGAGTTAGATTCCGAGTTATGATGTAGGCGCAGTAGATTCCGAGTTATGATGTAGGCGCAGTAGATTCCGAGTTATGATGTAGGCGCAGTAGATTCCGAGTTATGATGTAGGCGCAGTAGATTCCGAGTTATGATGTAGGCGCAGTAGATTCCGAGTTAGATTCCGAGTTATGATGTAGGCGCAGTAGATTCCGAGTTATGATGTAGGCGCAGTAGATTCCGAGTTAGATTCCGAGTTATGATGTAGGCGCAGTAGATTCCGAGTTATGATGTAGGCGCAGTAGATTCCGAGTAATGATGTAGGCGCAGTAGATTCCGAGTTAGATTCCGAGTTATGATGTAGGCGCAGTAGATTCCGAGTTATGATGTAGGCGCAGTAGATTCCGAGTTAGATTCCTAGTAATGATGTAGGCGCAGTAGATTCCGAGTTAGATTCCGAGTTATGATGTAGGCGCAGTAGATTCCGAGTTATGATGTAGGCGCAGTAGATTCCGAGTTAGATTCCGAGTTATGATGTAGGCGCAGTAGATTCCGAGTTATGATGTAGGCGCAGTAGATTCCGAGTTAGATTCCGAGTTATGATGTAGGCGCAGTAGATTCCGAGTTAGATTTTGAGTTATGATGTAGGCGCAGTAGATTCCGAGTTAGATTCCGAGTTATGATGTAGGCGCAGTAGATTCCGAGTTAGATTCCGAGTTATGATGTAGGCGCAGTAGATTCCGAGTTAGATTCCGAGTTATGATGTAGGCGCAGTAGATTCCGAGTTATGATGTAGGCGCAGTAGATTCCGAGTTATGATGTAGGCGCAGTAGATTCCGAGTTAGATTCCGAGATATGATGTAGGCGCAGTAGATTCCGAGTTAGATTCCGAGTTATGATGTAGGCGCAGTAGATTCCGAGTTAGATTCCGAGTTATGATGTAGGCGCAGTAGATTCCGAGTTATGATGTAGGCGCAGTAGATTCCGAGTTATGATGTAGGCGCAGTATATTCCGAGTTAGATTCCGAGTTATGATGTAGGCGCAGTAGATTCCGAGTTAGATTCCGAGTTATGATGTAGGCGCAGTAGATTCCGAATTAGATTCCGAGTTATGATGTAGGCGCAGTAGATTCCGAGTTAGATTCCGAGTTATGATGTAGGCGCAGTAGATTCCGAGTTATGATGTAAGCGCAGTAGATTCCGAGTTAGATTCCGAGTTATGATGTAGGCGCAGTAGATTCCGAGTTATGATGTAGGCGCAGTAGATTCCGAGTTAGATTCCGAGTTATGATGTAGGCGCAGTAGATTCCGAGTTATGATGTAGGCGCAGTAGATTCCGAGTTAGATTCCGAGATATGATGTAGGCGCAGTAGATTCCGAGTTAGATTCCGAGTTATGATGTAGGTGCAGTAGATTCCGAGTTAGATTCCGAGTTATGATGTAGGCGCAGTAGATTCCGAGTTATGATGTAGGCGCAGTAGATTCCGAGTTATGATGTAGGCGCAGTAGATTCCGAGTTATGATGTAGGCGCAGTATATTCCGAGTTAGATTCCGAGTTATGATGTAGGCGCAGTAGATTCCGAGTTAGATTCCGAGTTATGATGTAGGCGCAGTAGATTCCGAATTAGATTCCGAGTTATGATGTAGGCGCAGTAGATTCCGAGTTAGATTCCGAGTTATGATGTAGGCGCAGTAGATTCCGAGTTACGATGTAAGCGCAGTAGATTCCGAGTTAGATTCCGAGTTATGATGTAGGCGCAGTAGATTCCGAGTTATGATGTAGGCGCAGTAGATTCCGAGTTAGATTCCGAGTTATGATGTAGGCGCAGTAGATTCCGAGTTATGATGTAGGCGCAGTAGATTCCGAGTTAGATTCCGAGTTATGATGTAGGCGCAGTAGATTCCGAGTTAGATTCTAAGTTATTATGTAGGCGCAGTAGATTCCGAGTTAGAATCCGAGTTATGATGTAGGCGCAGTAGATTCCGAGTTATGATGTAGGCGCAGTAGATTCCGAGTTAGATTCCGAGTTATGATGTAGGCGCAGTAGATTCCGAGTAATGATGTAGGCGCAGTAGATTCCGAGTTAGATTCCGAGTTATGATGTAGGCGCAGTAGATTCCGAGTTATGATGTAGGCGCAGTAGATTCCGAGTTAGATTCCGAGTTATTATGTAGGCGCAGTAGATTCCGAGTTATGATGTAGGCGCAGTAGATTCCGAGTTAGATTCCGAGTTATGATGTAGGCGCAGTAGATTCCGAGTTAGATTCCGAGTTATGATGTAGGCGCAGTAGATTCCAAGTTATGATGTAGGCGCAGTAGATTCCGAGTTATGATGTAGGCGCAGTAGATTCCGAGTTAGATTCCGAGTTATGATGTAGGCGCAGTAGATTCCGAGTTAGATTCCGAGTTATGATGTAGGCGCAGAAGATTCCGAGTTAGATTCCGAGTTATGATGTAGGCGCAGTAGATTCCGAGTTAAGATGTAGGCGCAGTAGATTGCGAGTTATGATGTAGGCGCAGTAGATTCCGAGTTAGATTCCGAGTTATGATGTAGGCGCAGTAGATTGCGAGTTATGATGTAGGCGCAGTAGATTGCGAGTTATGATGTAGGCGCAGTAGATTCCGAGTTAGATTCCGAGTTATGATGTAGGCGCAGTAGATTCCGAGTTATGATGTAGGCGCAGTAGATTCCGAGTTAGATTCCGAGTTATGATGTTGGCGCAGTAGATTCCGAGTTATGATGTAGGCGCAGTAGATTCCGAGTTATGATGTAGGCGCAGTAGATTCCGAGTTAGATTCCGAGTTATGATGTAGGCGCAGTAGATTGCGAGTTGTGATGTAGGCGCAGTAGATTCCGAGTTAGATTCCGAGTTATGATGTAGGCGCAGTAGATTCCGAGTTAGATTCCTAGTAATGATGTAGGCGCAGTAGATTCCGAGTTAGATTCCGAGTTATGATGTAGGCGCAGTAGATTCCGAGTTATGATGTAGGCGCAGTAGATTCCGAGTTAGGTTCCGAGTTATGATGTAGGTGCAGTAGATTCCGAGTTATGATGTAGGCGCAGTAGATTCCGAGTTAGATTCCGAGTTATGATGTAGGCGCAGTAGATTCCGAGTTAGATTCCGAGTTATGATGTAGGCGCAGTAGATTCCGAGTTAAGATGTAGGCGCAGTAGATTGCGAGTTATGATGTAGGCGCAGTAGATTCCGAGTTAGATTCCGAGTTATGATGTAGGCGCAGTAGATTGCGAGTTATGATGTAGGCGCAGTAGATTGCGAGTTATGATGTAGGCGCAGTAGATTCCGAGTTAGATTCCGAGTTATGATGTAGGCGCAGTAGATTCCGAGTTATGATGTAGGCGCAGTAGATTCCGAGTTAGATTCCGAGTTATGATGTTGGCGCAGTAGATTCCGAGTTATGATGTAGGCGCAGTAGATTCCGAGTTATGATGTAGGCGCAGTAGATTCCGAGTTAGATTCCGAGTTATGATGTAGGCGCAGTAGATTGCGAGTTGTGATGTAGGCGCAGTAGATTCCGAGTTAGATTCCGAGTTATGATGTAGGCGCAGTAGATTCCGAGTTAGATTCCTAGTAATGATGTAGGCGCAGTAGATTCCGAGTTAGATTCCGAGTTATGATGTAGGCGCAGTAGATTCCGAGTTATGATGTAGGCGCAGTAGATTCCGAGTTAGGTTCCGAGTTATGATGTAGGTGCAGTAGATTCCGAGTTATGATGTAGGCGCAGTAGATTCCGAGTTAGATTCCGAGTTATGATGTAGGCGCAGTAGATTCCGAGTTCGATTCCGAGTTATGATGTAGGCGCAGTAGATTCCGAGTTAGATTCCGAGTTATGATGTAGGCGCAGTAGATTCCGAGTTAGATTCCGAGTTATGATATAGGCGCAGTAGATTCCGAGTTAGATTCCGAGTTATGATGTAGGCGCAGTAGATTCCGAGTTATGATGTAGGCGCAGTAGATTCCGAGTTAGATTCCGAGATATGATGTAGGCGCAGTAGATTCCGAGTTAGATTCCGAGTTATGATGTAGGCGCAGTAGATTCCGAGTTAGATTCCGAGTTATGATGTAGGCGCAGTAGATTCCGAGTTATGATGTAGGCGCACTATATTCCGAGTTATGATGTAGGCGCAGTATATTCCGAGTTAGATTCCGAGTTATGATGTGGGCGCAGTAGATTCCGAGTTAGATTCCGAGTTATGATGTAGGCGCAGTAGATTCCGAATTAGATTCCGAGTTATGATGTAGGCGCAGTAGATTCCGAGTTATGATGTAAGCGCAGTAGATTCCGAGTTAGATTCCGAGTTATGATGTAGGCGCAGTAGATTCCGAGTTATGATGTAGGCGCAGTAGATTCCGAGTTAGATTCCGAGTTATGATGTAGGCGCAGTAGATTCCGAGTTATGATGTAGGCGCAGTAGATTCCGAGTTAGATTCCGAGTTATGATGTAGGCGCAGTAGATTCCGAGTTAGATTCTGAGTTATGATGTAGGCGCAGTAGATTCCGAGTTAGAATCCGAGTTATTATGTAGGCGCAGTAGATTCCGAGTTATGATGTAGGCGCAGTAGATTCCGAGTTAGATTCCGAGTTATGGTGTAGGCGCAGTAGATTCCGAGTAATGATGTAGGCGCAGTAGATTCCGAGTTAGATTCCGAGTTATGATGTAGGCGCAGTAGATTCCGAGTTATGATGTAGGCGCAGTAGATTCTGAGTTAGATTCCGAGTTATGATGTAGGCGCAGTAGATTCCGAGTTATGATGTAGGCGCAGTAGATTCCGAGTTAGATTCCGAGTTATGATGTAGGCGCAGTAGATTCCGAGTTATGATGTAGGCGCAGTAGATTCCGAGTTATGATGTAGGCGCAGTAGATTCCGAGTTAGATTCCGAGTTATGATGTAGGCGCAGTAGATTCCGAGTTAGATTCCGAGTTATGATGTAGGCGCAGTAGATTCCGAGTTATGATGTAGGCGCAGTAGATTCCGAGTTAGATTCCGAGTTATGATGTAGGCGCAGTAGATTCCGAGTTCGATTCCGAGTTATGATGTAGGCGCAGTAGATTCCGAGTTAGATTCCGAGTTATGATGTAGGCGCAGTAGATTCCGAGTTAGATTCCGAGTTATGATGTAGGCGCAGTAGATTCTGAGTTAGATTCCGAGTTATGATGTAGGCGCAGTAGATTCCGAGTTATGATGTAGGCGCAGTAGATTCCGAGTTATGATGTAGGCGCAGTAGATTCCGAGTTAGATTCCGAGATATGATGTAGGCGCAGTAGATTCTGAGTTAGATTCCGAGTTATGATGTAGGCGCAGTAGATTCCGAGTTAGATTCCGAGTTATGATGTAGGCGCAGTAGATTCCGAGTTATGATGTAGGCGCAGTAGATTCCGAGTTATGATGTAGGCGCAGTAGATTCCGAGTTATGATGTAGGCGCAGTATATTCCGAGTTAGATTCCGAGTTATGATGTAGGCGCAGTAGATTCCGAGTTAGATTCCGAGTTATGATGTAGGCGCAGTAGATTCCGAATTAGATTCCGAGTTATGATGTAGGCGCAGTAGATTCCGAGTTAGATTCCGAGTTATGATGTAGGCGCAGTAGATTCCGAGTTATCATGTAAGCGCAGTAGATTCCGAGTTAGATTCCGAGTTATGATGTAGGCGCAGTAGATTCCGAGTTCTGATGTAGGCGCAGTAGATTCCGAGTTAGATTCCGAGTTATGATGTAGGCGCAGTAGATTCCGAGTTATGATGTAGGCGCAGTAGATTCCGAGTTAGATTCCGAGTTATGATGTAGGCGCAGTAGATTCTGAGTTAGATTCCGAGTTATGATGTAGGCGCAGTAGATTCCGAGTTATTATGTAGGCGCAGTAGATTCCGAGTTATGATGTAGGCGCAGTAGATTCCGAGTTATGATGTAGGCGCAGTAGATTCCGAGTTAGATTCCGAGATATGATGTAGGCGCAGTAGATTCCGAGTTAGATTCCGAGTTATGATGTAGGCGCAGTAGATTCCGAGTTAGATTCCGAGTTATGATGTAGGCGCAGTAGATTCCGAGTTATGATGTAGGCGCAGTAGATTCCGAGTTATGATGTAGGCGCAGTATATTCCGAGTTAGATTCCGAGTTATGATGTAGGCGCAGTAGATTCCGAGTTAGATTCCGAGTTATGATGTAGGCGCAGTAGATTCCGAATTAGATTCCGAGTTATGATGTAGGCGCAGTAGATTCCGAGTTAGATTCCGAGTTATGATGTAGGCGCAGTAAATTCCGAGTTATGATGTAAGCGCAGTAGATTCCGAGTTAGATTCGGAGTTATGATGTAGGCGCAGTAGATTCCGAGTTCTGATGTAGGCGCAGTAGATTCCGAGTTAGATTCCGAGTTATGATGTAGGCGCAGTAGATTCCGAGTTAGATTCCGAGTTATGATGTAGGCGCAGTAGATTCCGAGTTAGATTCCGAGTTATGATGTAGGCGCAGTAGATTCCGAGTTAGATTCTGAGTTATGATGTAGGCGCAGTAGATTCCGAGTTAGAATCCGAGTTATGATGTAGGCGCAGTAGATTCCGAGTTATGATGTAGGCGCAGTAGATTCCGAGTTATGATGTAGGCGCAGTAGATTCCGAGTTAGATTCCGAGTTATGGTGTAGGCACAGTAGATTCCGAGTAATGATGTAGGCGCAGTAGATTCCGAGTTAGATTCCGAGTTATGATGTAGGCGCAGTAGATTCCGAGTTATGATGTAGGCGCAGTAGATTCCGAGTTAGATTCCGAGTTATGATGTAGGCGCAGTAGATTCCGAGTTATGATGTAGGCGCAGTAGATTCCGAGTTAGATTCCGAGTTATGATGTAGGCGCAGTAGATTCCGAGTTAGATTCCGAGTTATGATGTAGGCGCAGTAGATTCCGAGTTATGATGTAGGCGCAGTAGATTCCGAGTTATGATGTAGGCGCAGTAGATTCCGAGTTAGATTCCGAGTTATGATGTAGGCGCAGTAGATTCCGAGTTAGATTCCGAGTTATGATGTAGGCGCAGTAGATTCCGAGTTAGATTCCGAGTTATGATGTAGGCGCAGTAGATTCCGAGTTATGATGTAGGCGCAGTAGATTGCGAGTTATGATGTAGGCGCAGTAGATTCCGAGTTAGATTCCGAGTTATGATGTAGGCGCAGTAGATTGCGAGTTATGATGTAGGCGCAGTAGATTCCGAGTTAGATTCCGAGTTATGATGTAGGCGCAGTAGATTCCGAGTTATGATGTAGGCGCAGTAGATTCCGAGTTAGATTCCGAGTTATGATGTAGGCGCAGTAGATTCCGAGTTATGATGTAGGCGCAGTAGATTCCGAGTTAGATTCCGAGTTATGATGTAGGCGCAGTAGATTCCGAGTTAGATTCCGAGTTATGATGTAGGCGCAGTAGATTCCGAGTTATGATGTAGGCGCAGTAGATTCCGAGTTAGATTCCGAGTTATGATGTAGGCGCAGTAGATTCCGAGTTAGATTTCGAGTTATGATGTAGGCGCAGTAGATTCCGAGTTATGATGTAGGCGCAGTAGATTCCGAGTTATGATGTAGGTGCAGTAGATTCCGAGTTAGATTCCGAGTTATGATGTAGGCGCAGTAGATTCCGAGTTAGATTCCGAGTTATGATGTAGGCGCAGTAGATTACGAGTTATGATGTAGGCGCAGTAGATTCCGAGTTATGATGTAGGCGCAGTAGATTCCGAGTTAGATTTCGAGTTATGATGTAGGCGCAGTAGATTCCGAGTTATGATGTAGGCGCAGTAGATTCCGAGTTATGATGTAGGTGCAGTAGATTCCGAGTTAGATTCCGAGTTATGATGTAGGCGCAGTAGATTCCGAGTTAGATTCCGAGTTATGATGTAGGCGCAGTAGATTCCGAGTTATGATGTAGGCGCAGTAGATTCCGAGTTAGATTCCGAGTTATGATGTAGGCGCAGTAGATTCCGAGTTAGATTCCGAGTTATGATGTAGGCGCAGTAGATTCCGAGTTATGATGTAGGCGCAGTAGATTCCGAGTTATGATGTAGGCGCAGTAGATTCCGAGTTAGATTCCGAGTTATGATGTAGGCGCAGTAGATTCCGAGTTAGATTCCGAGTTATGATGTAGGCGCAGTAGATTCTGAGTTAGATTCCGAGTTATGATGTAGGCGCAGTAGATTCCGAGTTATGATGTAGGCGCAGTAGATTCCGAGTTATGATGTAGGCGCAGTAGATTCCAAGTTAGATTCCGAGATATGATGTAGGCGCAGTAGATTCCGAGTTAGATTCCGAGTTATGATGTAGGCGCAGTAGATTCCGAGTTAGATTCCGAGTTATGATGTAGGCGCAGTAGATTCCGAGTTATGATGTAGGCGCAGTAGATTCCGAGTTATGATGTAGGCGCAGTAGATTCCGAGTTATGATGTAGGCGCAGTATATTCCGAGTTAGATTCCGAGTTATGATGTAGGCGCAGTAGATTCCGAGTTAGATTCCGAGTTATGATGTAGGCGCAGTAGATTCCGAATTAGATTCCGAGTTATGATGTAGGCGCAGTAGATTCCGAGTTAGATTCCGAGTTATGATGTAGGCGCAGTAGATTCCGAGTTATGATGTAAGCGCAGTAGATTCCGAGTTAGATTCGGAGTTATGATGTAGGCGCAGTAGATTCCGAGTTCTGATGTAGGCGCAGTAGATTCCGAGTTAGATTCCGAGTTATGATGTAGGCGCAGTAGATTCCGAGTTAGATTCCGAGTTATGATGTAGGCGCAGTAGATTCCGAGTTATGATGTAGGCGCAGTAGATTCCGAGTTATGATGTAGGCGCAGTAGATTCCGAGTTAGATTCCGAGTTATGATGTAGGCGCAGTAGATTCCGAGTTAGATTCCGAGTTATGATGTAGGCGCAGTAGATTCCGAGTTAGATTCCGAGTTATGATGTAGGCGCAGTAGATTCCGAGTTATGATGTAGGCGCAGTAGATTGCGAGTTATGATGTAGGCGCAGTAGATTCCGAGTTAGATTCCGAGTTATGATGTAGGCGCAGTAGATTGCGAGTTATGATGTAGGCGCAGTAGATTCCGAGTTAGATTCCGAGTTATGATGTAGGCGCAGTAGATTCCGAGTTATGATGTAGGCGCAGTAGATTCCGAGTTAGATTCCGAGTTATGATGTAGGCGCAGTAGATTCCGAGTTATGATGTAGGCGCAGTAGATTCCGAGTTAGATTCCGAGTTATGATGTAGGCGCAGTAGATTCCGAGTTAGATTCCGAGTTATGATGTAGGCGCAGTAGATTCCGAGTTATGATGTAGGCGCAGTAGATTCCGAGTTAGATTCCGAGTTATGATGTAGGCGCAGTAGATTCCGAGTTAGATTCCGAGTTATGATGTAGGCGCAGTAGATTCCGAGTTAGATTCCGAGTTATGATGTAGGCGCAGTAGATTCCGAGTTAGATTTCGAGTAATGATGTAGGCGCAGTAGATTCCGAGTTATGATGTAGGCGCAGTAGATTCCGAGTTATGATGTAGGTGCAGTAGATTCCGAGTTAGATTCCGAGTTATGATGTAGGCGCAGAAGATTCCGAGTTAGATTCCGAGTTATGATGTAGGCGCAGTAGATTCCGAGTTATGATGTAGGCGCAGTAGATTCCGAGTTATGATGTAGGCGCAGTAGATTCCGAGTTAGATTTCGAGTTATGATGTAGGCGCAGTAGATTCCGAGTTATGATGTAGGCGCAGTAGATTCCGAGTTATGATGTAGGTGCAGTAGATTCCGAGTTAGATTCCGAGTTATGATGTAGGCGCAGTAGATTGCGAGTTATGATGTAGGCGCAGTAGATTCCGAGTTAGATTCCGAGTTATGATGTAGGCGCAGTAGATTCCGAGTTAGATTCCGATTTATGATGTAGGCGCAGTAGATTCCGAGTTAGATTCCGAGTTATGATGTAGGCGCAGTAGATTCCGAGTTATGATGTAGGCGCAGTAGATTCCGAGTTAGATTCCGAGTTATGATGTAGGCGCAGTAGATTCCGAGTTAGATTCCGAGTTATGATGTAGGCGCAGTAGATTCCGAGTTATGATGTAGGCGCAGTAGATTCCGAGTTAGATTCCGAGTTATGATGTAGGCGCAGTAGATTCCGAGTTAGATTCCGAGTTATGATGTAGGCGCAGTAGATTCCGAGTTAGATTCCGAGTTATGATGTAGGCGCAGTAGATTCCGAGTTAGATTTCGAGTTATGATGTAGGCGCAGTAGATTCCGAGTTATGATGTAGGCGCAATAGATTCCGAGTTATGATGTAGGCGCAGTAGATTCCGAGTTATGATGTAGGTGCAGTAGATTCCGAGTTAGATTCTGAGTTATGATGTAGGCGCAGTAGATTCCGAGTTATGATGTAGGCGCAGTAGTTTCCGAGTTATGATGTAGGCGCAGTAGATTCCGAGTTAGATTCCGAGTTATGATGTAGGCGCAGTAGATTCCGAGTTATGATGTAGGCGCAGTAGATTCCGAGTTATGATGTAGGCGCAGTAGATTGCGAGTTATGATGTAGGCGCAGTAGATTCCGAGTTAGATTCCGAGTTATGATGTAGGCGCAGTAGATTCCGAGTTATGATGTAGGCGCAGTAGATTCCGAGTTAGATTCCGAGTTATGATGTAGGCGCAGTAGATTCCGAGTTATGATGTAGGCGCAGTAGATTCCGAGTTAGATTCCGAGTTATGATGTAGGCGCAGTAGATTCCGAGTTATGATGAAGGCGCAGTAGATTCCGAGTTAGATTCCGAGTTATGATGTAGGCGCAGTAGATTCCGAGTTAGATTCCTTGTAATGATGTAGGCGCAGTAGATTCCGAGTTAGATTCCGAGTTATGATGTAGGCGCAGTAGATTCCGAGTTATGATGTAGGCGCAGTAGATTCCGAGTTAGATTCAGAGTTATGATGTAGGCGCAGTAGATTCCGAGTTATGATGTAGGCGCAGTAGATTCCGAGTTAGATTCCGAGTTATGATGTAGGCGCAGTAGATTCCGAGTTAGATTCCGAGTTATGATGTAGGCGCAGTAGATTCCGAGTTAGATTCCGAGTTATGATGTAGGCGCAGTAGATTCCGAGTTATGATGTAGGCGCAGTAGATTCCGAGTTAGATTCCGAGATATGATGTAGGCGCAGTAGATTCCGAGTTAGATTCCGAGTTATGATGTAGGTGCAGTAGATTCCGAGTTAGATTCCGAGTTATGATGTAGGCGCAGTAGATTCCGAGTTATGATGTAGGCGCAGTATATTCCGAGTTAGATTCCGAGTTATGATGTAGGCGCAGTAGATTCCGAGTTAGATTCCGAGTTATGATGTAGGCGCAGTAGATTCCGAATTAGATTCCGAGTTATGATGTAGGCGCAGTAGATTCCGAGTTAGATTCCGAGTTATGATGTATGCGCAGTAGATTCCGAGTTATGATGTAAGCGCAGTAGATTCCGAGTTAGATTCCGAGTTATGATGTAGGCGCAGTAGATTCCGAGTTATGATGTAGGCGCAGTAGATTCCGAGTTAGATTCCGAGTTATGATGTAGGCGCAGTAGATTCCGAGTTATGATGTAGGCGCAGTAGATTCCGAATTAGATTCCGAGTTATGATGTAGGCGCAGTAGATTCCGAGTTAGATTCTGAGTTATGATGTAGGCGCAGTAGATTCCGAGTTAGAATCCGAGTTATGATGTAGGCGCAGTAGATTCCGAGTTCTGATGTAGGCGCAGTAGATTCCGAGTTATGATGTAGGCGCAGTAGATTCCGAGTTAGATTCCGAGTTATGATGTAGGCGCAGTAGATTCCGAGTAATGATGTAGGCGCAGTAGATTCCGAGTTAGATTCCGAGTTATGATGTAGGCGCAGTAGATTCCGAGTTATGATGTAGGCGCAGTAGATTCCGAGTTAGATTCCGAGTTATGATGTAGGCGCAGTAGATTCCGAGTTAGATTCCGAGTTATGATGTAGGCGCAGTAGATTCCGAGTTATGATGTAGGCGCAGTAGATTCCGAGTTAGATTCCGAGTTATGATGTAGGCGCAGTAGATTCCGAGTTAGATTCCGAGTTATGATGTAGGCGCAGTAGATTCCGAGTTATGATGTAGGCGCAGTAGATTCCGAGTTATGATGCAGGCGCAGTAGATTCCGAGTTAGATTCTGAGTTATGATGTAGGCGCAGTAGATTCCGAGTTAGATTCCGAGTTATGATGTAGGCGCAGTAGATTCCGAGTTAGATTCCGAGTTATGATGTAGGCGCAGTAGATTCCGAGTTAAGATGTAGGCGCAGTAGATTCCGAGTTATGATGTAGGCGCAGTAGATTCCGAGTTAGATCCCGAGTTATGATGTAGGCGCAGTAGATTGCGAGTTATGATGTAGGCGCAGTAGATTCCGAGTTAGATTCCGAGTTATGATGTAGGAGCAGTAGATTCCGAGTTATGATGTAGGCGCAGTAGATTCCGAGTTATGATGTAGGCGCAGTAGATTCCGAGTTATGATGTAGGCGCAGTAGATTCCGAGTTATGATGTAGGCGCAGTAGATTCCGAGTTAGATTCCGAGTTATGATGTAGGCGCAGTAGATTCCGAGTTATGATGTAGGCGCAGTAGATTCCGAGTTAGATTCCGAGTTATGATGTAGGCGCAGTAGATTCCGAGTTATGATGTAGGCGCAGTAGATTCCGAGTTATGATGTAGGCGCAGTAGATTCCGAGTTAGATTCCGAGTTATGATGTAGGCGCAGTAGATTCCGAGTTATGATGTAGGCGCAGTAGATTCCGAGTTAGATTCCTAGTAATGATGTAGGCGCAGTAGATTCCGAGTTAGATTCCGAGTTATGATGTAGGCGCAGTAGATTCCGAGTTATGATGTAGGCGCAGTAGATTCCGAGTTAGATTCCGAGTTATGATGTAGGCGCAGTAGATTCCGAGTTATGATGTAGGCGCAGTAGATTCCGAGTTAGATTCCGAGTTATGATGTAGGCGCAGTAGATTCCGAGTTAGATTTTGAGTTATGATGTAGGCGCAGTAGATTCCGAGTTAGATTCCGAGTTATGATGTAGGCGCAGTAGATTCCGAGTTAGATTCCGAGTTATGATGTAGGCGCAGTAGATTCCGAGTTAGATTCCGAGTTATGATGTAGGCGCAGTAGATTCCGAGTTATGATGTAGGCGCAGTAGATTCCGAGTTATGATGTAGGCGCAGTAGATTCCGAGTTAGATTCCGAGATATGATGTAGGCGCAGTAGATTCCGAGTTAGATTCCGAGTTATGATGTAGGCGCAGTAGATTCCGAGTTAGATTCCGAGTTATGATGTAGGCGCAGTAGATTCCGAGTTATGATGTAGGCGCAGTAGATTCCGAGTTATGATGTAGGCGCAGTATATTCCGAGTTAGATTCCGAGTTATGATGTAGGCGCAGTAGATTCCGAGTTAGATTCCGAGTTATGATGTAGGCGCAGTAGATTCCGAATTAGATTCCGAGTTATGATGTAGGCGCAGTAGATTCCGAGTTAGATTCCGAGTTATGATGTAGGCGCAGTAGATTCCGAGTTATGATGTAAGCGCAGTAGATTCCGAGTTAGATTCCGAGTTATGATGTAGGCGCAGTAGATTCCGAGTTATGATGTAGGCGCAGTAGATTCCGAGTTAGATTCCGAGTTATGATGTAGGCGCAGTAGATTCCGAGTTATGATGTAGGCGCAGTAGATTCCGAGTTAGATTCCGAGATATGATGTAGGCGCAGTAGATTCCGAGTTAGATTCCGAGTTATGATGTAGGTGCAGTAGATTCCGAGTTAGATTCCGAGTTATGATGTAGGCGCAGTAGATTCCGAGTTATGATGTAGGCGCAGTAGATTCCGAGTTATGATGTAGGCGCAGTAGATTCCGAGTTATGATGTAGGCGCAGTATATTCCGAGTTAGATTCCGAGTTATGATGTAGGCGCAGTAGATTCCGAGTTAGATTCCGAGTTATGATGTAGGCGCAGTAGATTCCGAATTAGATTCCGAGTTATGATGTAGGCGCAGTAGATTCCGAGTTAGATTCCGAGTTATGATGTAGGCGCAGTAGATTCCGAGTTACGATGTAAGCGCAGTAGATTCCGAGTTAGATTCCGAGTTATGATGTAGGCGCAGTAGATTCCGAGTTATGATGTAGGCGCAGTAGATTCCGAGTTAGATTCCGAGTTATGATGTAGGCGCAGTAGATTCCGAGTTATGATGTAGGCGCAGTAGATTCCGAGTTAGATTCCGAGTTATGATGTAGGCGCAGTAGATTCCGAGTTAGATTCCGAGTTATTATGTAGGCGCAGTAGATTCCAAGTTATGATGTAGGCGCAGTAGATTCCGAGTTATGATGTAGGCGCAGTAGATTCCGAGTTAGATTCCGAGTTATGATGTAGGCGCAGTAGATTCCGAGTTAGATTCCGAGTTATGATGTAGGCGCAGTAGATTCCGAGTTAGATTCCGAGTTATGATGTAGGCGCAGTAGATTCCGAGTTAAGATGTAGGCGCAGTAGATTGCGAGTTATGATGTAGGCGCAGTAGATTCCGAGTTAGATTCCGAGTTATGATGTAGGCGCAGTAGATTGCGAGTTATGATGTAGGCGCAGTAGATTGCGAGTTATGATGTAGGCGCAGTAGATTCCGAGTTAGATTCCGAGTTATGATGTAGGCGCAGTAGATTCCGAGTTATGATGTAGGCGCAGTAGATTCCGAGTTAGATTCCGAGTTATGATGTAGGCGCAGTAGATTCCGAGTTATGATGTAGGCGCAGTAGATTCCGAGTTATGATGTAGGCGCAGTAGATTCCGAGTTAGATTCCGAGTTATGATGTAGGCGCAGTAGATTGCGAGTTGTGATGTAGGCGCAGTAGATTCCGAGTTAGATTCCGAGTTATGATGTAGGCGCAGTAGATTCCGAGTTAGATTCCTAGTAATGATGTAGGCGCAGTAGATTCCGAGTTAGATTCCGAGTTATGATGTAGGCGCAGTAGATTCCGAGTTATGATGTAGGCGCAGTAGATTCCGAGTTAGGTTCCGAGTTATGATGTAGGTGCAGTAGATTCCGAGTTATGATGTAGGCGCAGTAGATTCCGAGTTAGATTCCGAGTTATGATGTAGGCGCAGTAGATTCCGAGTTCGATTCCGAGTTATGATGTAGGCGCAGTAGATTCCGAGTTAGATTCCGAGTTATGATGTAGGCGCAGTAGATTCCGAGTTAGATTCCGAGTTATGATATAGGCGCAGTAGATTCCGAGTTAGATTCCGAGTTATGATGTAGGCGCAGTAGATTCCGAGTTATGATGTAGGCGCAGTAGATTCCGAGTTAGATTCCGAGTTATGATGTAGGCACAGTAGATTCCGAGTTATGATGTAGGCGCAGTAGATTCCGAGTTAGATTCCGAGATATGATGTAGGCGCAGTAGATTCCGAGTTAGATTCCGAGTTATGATGTAGGCGCAGTAGATTCCGAGTTAGATTCCGAGTTATGATGTAGGCGCAGTAGATTCCGAGTTATGATGTAGGCGCACTATATTCCGAGTTATGATGTAGGCGCAGTATATTCCGAGTTAGATTCCGAGTTATGATGTGGGCGCAGTAGATTCCGAGTTAGATTCCGAGTTATGATGTAGGCGCAGTAGATTCCGAATTAGATTCCGAGTTATGATGTAGGCGCAGTAGATTCCGAGTTATGATTTAAGCGCAGTAGATTCCGAGTTAGATTCCGAGTTATGATGTAGGCGCAGTAGATTCCGAGTTATGATGTAGGCGCAGTAGATTCCGAGTTAGATTCCGAGTTATGATGTAGGCGCAGTAGATTCCGAGTTATGATGTAGGCGCAGTAGATTCCGAGTTAGATTCCGAGTTATGATGTAGGCGCAGTAGATTCCGAGTTAGATTCTGAGTTATGATGTAGGCGCAGTAGATTCCGAGTTAGAATCCGAGTTATTATGTAGGCGCAGTAGATTCCGAGTTATGATGTAGGCGCAGTAGATTCCGAGTTAGATTCCGAGTTATGGTGTAGGCGCAGTAGATTCCGAGTAATGATGTAGGCGCAGTAGATTCCGAGTTAGATTCCGAGTTATGATGTAGGCGCAGTAGATTCCGAGTTATGATGTAGGCGCAGTAGATTCTGAGTTAGATTCCGAGTTATGATGTAGGCGCAGTAGATTCCGAGTTATGATGTAGGCGCAGTAGATTCCGAGTTAGATTCCGAGTTATGATGTAGGCGCAGTAGATTCCGAGTTATGATGTAGGCGCAGTAGATTCCGAGATATGATGTAGGCGCAGTAGATTCCGAGTTAGATTCCGAGTTATGATGTAGGCGCAGTAGATTCCGAGTTAGATTCCGAGTTATGATGTAGGCGCAGTAGATTCCGAGTTATGATGTAGGCGCAGTAGATTCCGAGTTAGATTCCGAGTTATGATGTAGGCGCAGTAGATTCCGAGTTCGATTCCGAGTTATGATGTAGGCGCAGTAGATTCCGAGTTAGATTCCGAGTTATGATGTAGGCGCAGTAGATTCCGAGTTAGATTCCGAGTTATGATGTAGGCGCAGTAGATTCTGAGTTAGATTCCGAGTTATGATGTAGGCGCAGTAGATTCCGAGTTATGATGTAGGCGCAGTAGATTCCGAGTTATGATGTAGGCGCAGTAGATTCCGAGTTAGATTCCGAGATATGATGTAGGCGCAGTAGATTCTGAGTTAGATTCCGAGTTATGATGTAGGCGCAGTAGATTCCGAGTTAGATTCCGAGTTATGATGTAGGCGCAGTAGATTCCGAGTTATGATGTAGGTGCAGTAGATTCCGAGTTATGATGTAGGCGCAGTAGATTCCGAGTTATGATGTAGGCGCAGTAGATTCCGAGTTAGATTCCGAGTTATGATGTAGGCGCAGTAGATTCCGAGTTAGATTCCTAGTAATGATGTAGGCGCAGTAGATTCCGAGTTAGATTCCGAGTTATGATGTAGGCGCAGTAGATTCCGAGTTATGATGTAGGCGCAGTAGATTCCGAGTTAGGTTCCGAGTTATGATGTAGGTGCAGTAGATTCCGAGTTATGATGTAGGCGCAGTAGATTCCGAGTTAGATTCCGAGTTATGATGTAGGCGCAGTAGATTCCGAGTTCGATTCCGAGTTATGATGTAGGCGCAGTAGATTCCGAGTTAGATTCCGAGTTATGATGTAGGCGCAGTAGATTCCGAGTTAGATTCCGAGTTATGATATAGGCGCAGTAGATTCCGAGTTAGATTCCGAGTTATGATGTAGGCGCAGTAGATTCCGAGTTATGATGTAGGCGCAGTAGATTCCGAGTTAGATTCCGAGTTATGATGTAGGCACAGTAGATTCCGAGTTATGATGTAGGCGCAGTAGATTCCGAGTTAGATTCCGAGATATGATGTAGGCGCAGTAGATTCCGAGTTAGATTCCGAGTTATGATGTAGGCGCAGTAGATTCCGAGTTAGATTCCGAGTTATGATGTAGGCGCAGTAGATTCCGAGTTATGATGTAGGCGCACTATATTCCGAGTTATGATGTAGGCGCAGTATATTCCGAGTTAGATTCCGAGTTATGATGTGGGCGCAGTAGATTCCGAGTTAGATTCCGAGTTATGATGTAGGCGCAGTAGATTCCGAATTAGATTCCGAGTTATGATGTAGGCGCAGTAGATTCCGAGTTATGATGTAAGCGCAGTAGATTCCGAGTTAGATTCCGAGTTATGATGTAGGCGCAGTAGATTCCGAGTTATGATGTAGGCGCAGTAGATTCCGAGTTAGATTCCGAGTTATGATGTAGGCGCAGTAGATTCCGAGTTATGATGTAGGCGCAGTAGATTCCGAGTTAGATTCCGAGTTATGATGTAGGCGCAGTAGATTCCGAGTTAGATTCTGAGTTATGATGTAGGCGCAGTAGATTCCGAGTTAGAATCCGAGTTATTATGTAGGCGCAGTAGATTCCGAGTTATGATGTAGGCGCAGTAGATTCCGAGTTAGATTCCGAGTTATGGTGTAGGCGCAGTAGATTCCGAGTAATGATGTAGGCGCAGTAGATTCCGAGTTAGATTCCGAGTTATGATGTAGGCGCAGTAGATTCCGAGTTATGATGTAGGCGCAGTAGATTCTGAGTTAGATTCCGAGTTATGATGTAGGCGCAGTAGATTCCGAGTTATGATGTAGGCGCAGTAGATTCCGAGTTAGATTCCGAGTTATGATGTAGGCGCAGTAGATTCCGAGTTATGATGTAGGCGCAGTAGATTCCGAGTTAGATTCCGAGTTATGATGTAGGCGCAGTAGATTCCGAGTTAGATTCCGAGTTATGATGTAGGCGCAGTAGATTCCGAGTTATGATGTAGGCGCAGTAGATTCCGAGTTAGATTCCGAGTTATGATGTAGGCGCAGTAGATTCCGAGTTCGATTCCGAGTTATGATGTAGGCGCAGTAGATTCCGAGTTAGATTCCGAGTTATGATGTAGGCGCAGTAGATTCCGAGTTAGATTCCGAGTTATGATGTAGGCGCAGTAGATTCTGAGTTAGATTCCGAGTTATGATGTAGGCGCAGTAGATTCCGAGTTATGATGTAGGCGCAGTAGATTCCGAGTTATGATGTAGGCGCAGTAGATTCCGAGTTAGATTCCGAGATATGATGTAGGCGCAGTAGATTCTGAGTTAGATTCCGAGTTATGATGTAGGCGCAGTAGATTCCGAGTTAGATTCCGAGTTATGATGTAGGCGCAGTAGATTCCGAGTTATGATGTAGGTGCAGTAGATTCCGAGTTATGATGTAGGCGCAGTAGATTCCGAGTTATGATGTAGGCGCAGTAGATTCCGAGTTAGATTCCGAGTTATGATGTAGGCGCAGTAGATTCCGAGTTAGATTCCGAGTTATGATGTAGGCGCAGTAGATTCCGAGTTAGATTCCGAGTTATGATGTAGGCGCAGTAGATTCCGAGTTATGATGTAGGCGCACTATATTCCGAGTTATGATGTAGGCGCAGTATATTCCGAGTTAGATTCCGAGTTATGATGTGGGCGCAGTAGATTCCGAGTTAGATTCCGAGTTATGATGTAGGCGCAGTAGATTCCGAATTAGATTCCGAGTTATGATGTAGGCGCAGTAGATTCCGAGTTATGATGTAAGCGCAGTAGATTCCGAGTTAGATTCCGAGTTATGATGTAGGCGCAGTAGATTCCGAGTTATGATGTAGGCGCAGTAGATTCCGAGTTAGATTCCGAGTTATGATGTAGGCGCAGTAGATTCCGAGTTATGATGTAGGCGCAGTAGATTCCGAGTTAGATTCCGAGTTATGATGTAGGCGCAGTAGATTCCGAGTTAGATTCTGAGTTATGATGTAGGCGCAGTAGATTCCGAGTTAGAATCCGAGTTATTATGTAGGCGCAGTAGATTCCGAGTTATGATGTAGGCGCAGTAGATTCCGAGTTAGATTTCGAGTTATGGTGTAGGCGCAGTAGATTCCGAGTAATGATGTAGGCGCAGTAGATTCCGAGTTAGATTCCGAGTTATGATGTAGGCGCAGTAGATTCCGAGTTATGATGTAGGCGCAGTAGATTCTGAGTTAGATTCCGAGTTATGATGTAGGCGCAGTAGATTCCGAGTTATGATGTAGGCGCAGTAGATTCCGAGTTAGATTCCGAGTTATGATGTAGGCGCAGTAGATTCCGAGTTATGATGTAGGCGCAGTAGATTCCGAGTTATGATGTAGGCGCAGTAGATTCCGAGTTAGATTCCGAGTTATGATGTAGGCGCAGTAGATTCCGAGTTAGATTCCGAGTTATGATGTAGGCGCAGTAGATTCCGAGTTATGATGTAGGCGCAGTAGATTCCGAGTTAGATTCCGAGTTATGATGTAGGCGCAGTAGATTCCGAGTTCGATTCCGAGTTATGATGTAGGCGCAGTAGATTCCGAGTTAGATTCCGAGTTATGATGTAGGCGCAGTAGATTCCGAGTTAGATTCCGAGTTATGATGTAGGCGCAGTAGATTCTGAGTTAGATTCCGAGTTATGATGTAGGCGCAGTAGATTCCGAGTTATGATGTAGGCGCAGTAGATTCCGAGTTATGATGTAGGCGCAGTAGATTCCGAGTTAGATTCCGAGATATGATGTAGGCGCAGTAGATTCTGAGTTAGATTCCGAGTTATGATGTAGGCGCAGTAGATTCCGAGTTAGATTCCGAGTTATGATGTAGGCGCAGTAGATTCCGAGTTATGATGTAGGCGCAGTAGATTCCGAGTTATGATGTAGGCGCAGTAGATTCCGAGTTATGATGTAGGCGCAGTATATTCCGAGTTAGATTCCGAGTTATGATGTAGGCGCAGTAGATTCCGAGTTAGATTCCGAGTTATGATGTAGGCGCAGTAGATTCCGAATTAGATTCCGAGTTATGATGTAGGCGCAGTAGATTCCGAGTTAGATTCCGAGTTATGATGTAGGCGCAGTAGATTCCGAGTTATCATGTAAGCGCAGTAGATTCCGAGTTAGATTCCGAGTTATGATGTAGGCGCAGTAGATTCCGAGTTCTGATGTAGGCGCAGTAGATTCCGAGTTAGATTCCGAGTTATGATGTAGGCGCAGTAGATTCCGAGTTATGATGTAGGCGCAGTAGATTCCGAGTTAGATTCCGAGTTCTGATGTAGGCGCAGTAGATTCTGAGTTAGATTCCGAGTTATGATGTAGGCGCAGTAGATTCCGAGTTATGATGTAGGCGCAGTAGATTCCGAGTTATGATGTAGGCGCAGTAGATTCCGAGTTAGATTCCGAGATATGATGTAGGCGCAGTAGATTCCGAGTTAGATTCCGAGTTATGATGTAGGCGCAGTAGATTCCGAGTTAGATTCCGAGTTATGATGTAGGCGCAGTAGATTCCGAGTTATGATGTAGGCGCAGTAGATTCCGAGTTATGATGTAGGCGCAGTAGATTCCGAGTTATGATGTAGGCGCAGTATATTCCGAGTTAGATTCCGAGTTATGATGTAGGCGCAGTAGATTCCGAGTTAGATTCCGAGTTATGATGTAGGCGCAGTAGATTCCGAATTAGATTCCGAGTTATGATGTAGGCGCAGTAGATTCCGAGTTAGATTCCGAGTTATGATGTAGGCGCAGTAGATTCCGAGTTAGATTCCGAGTTATGATGTAGGCGCAGTAGATTCCGAGTTATGATGTAGGCGCAGTAGATTCCGAGTTATGATGTAGGCGCAGTAGATTCCGAGTTATGATGTAGGCGCAGTATATTCCGAGTTAGATTCCGAGTTATGATGTAGGCGCAGTAGATTCCGAGTTAGATTCCGAGTTATGATGTAGGCGCAGTAGATTCCGAATTAGATTCCGAGTTATGATGTAGGCGCAGTAGATTCCGAGTTAGATTCCGAGTTATGATGTAGGCGCAGTAAATTCCGAGTTATGATGTAAGCGCAGTAGATTCCGAGTTAGATTCCGAGTTATGATGTAGGCGCAGTAGATTCCGAATTCTGATGTAGGCGCAGTAGATTCCGAGTTAGATTCCGAGTTATGATGTAGGCGCAGTAGATTCCGAGTTATGATGTAGGCGCAGTAGATTCCGAGTTAGATTCCGAGTTATGATGTAGGCGCAGTAGATTCCGAGTTAGATTCCGAGTTATGATGTAGGCGCAGTAGATTCCGAGTTAGAATCCGAGTTATGATGTAGGCGCAGTAGATTCCGAGTTATGATGTAGGCGCAGTAGATTCCGAGTTATGATGTAGGCGCAGTAGATTCCGAGTTAGATTCCGAGTTATGGTGTAGGCACAGTAGATTCCGAGTAATGATGTAGGCGCAGTAGATTCCGAGTTAGATTCCGAGTTATGATGTAGGCGCAGTAGATTCCGAGTTATGGTGTAGGCACAGTAGATTCCGAGTAATGATGTAGGCGCAGTAGATTCCGAGTTAGATTCCGAGTTATGATGTAGGCGCAGTAGATTCCGAGTTATGATGTAGGCGCAGTAGATTCCGAGTTAGATTCCGAGTTATGATGTAGGCGCAGTAGATTCCGAGTTATGATGTAGGCGCAGTAGATTCCGAGTTAGATTCCGAGTTATGATGTAGGCGCAGTAGATTCCGAGTTAGATTCCGAGTTATGATGTAGGCGCAGTAGATTCCGAGTTATGATGTAGGCGCAGTAGATTCCGAGTTAGATTCCGAGTTATGATGTAGGCGCAGTAGATTCCGAGTTAGATTCCGAGTTATGATGTAGGCGCAGTAGATTCCGAGTTAGATTCCGAGTTATGATGTATGCGCAGTAGATTCCGAGTTATGATGTAGGCGCAGTAGATTGCGAGTTATGATGTAGGCGCAGTAGATTCCGAGTTAGATTCCGAGTTATGATGTAGGCGCAGTAGATTGCGAGTTATGATGTAGGCGCAGTAGATTCCGAGTTAGATTCCGAGTTATGATGTAGGCGCAGTAGATTCCGAGTTATGATGTAGGCGCAGTAGATTCCGAGTTAGATTCCGAGTTATGATGTAGGCGCAGTAGATTCCGAGTTATGATGTAGGCGCAGTAGATTCCGAGTTAGATTCCGAGTTATGATGTAGGCGCAGTAGATTCCGAGTTAGATTCCGAGTTATGATGTAGGCGCAGTAGATTCCGAGTTATGATGTAGGCGCAGTAGATTCCGAGTTAGATTCCGAGTTATGATGTAGGCGCAGTAGATTCCGAGTTAGATTTCGAGTTATGATGTAGGCGCAGTAGATTCCGAGTTATGATGTAGGCGCAGTAGATTCCGAGTTATGATGTAGGTGCAGTAGATTCCGAGTTAGATTCCGAGTTATGATGTAGGCGCAGTAGATTCCGAGTTAGATTCCGAGTTATGATGTAGGCGCAGTAGATTCCGAGTTATGATGTAGGCGCAGTAGATTCCGAGTTATGATGTAGGCGCAGTAGATTCCGAGTTAGATTTCGAGTTATGATGTAGGCGCAGTAGATTCCGAGTTATGATGTAGGCGCAGTAGATTCCGAGTTATGATGTAGGTGCAGTAGATTCCGAGTTAGATTCCGAGTTATGATGTAGGCGCAGTAGATTCCGAGTTAGATTCCGAGTTATGATGTAGGCGCAGTAGATTCCGAGTTATGATGTAGGCGCAGTAGATTCCGAGTTAGATTCCGAGTTATGATGTAGGCGCAGTAGATTCCGAGTTAGATTCCGAGTTATGATGTAGGCGCAGTAGATTCCGAGTTATGATGTAGGCGCAGTAGATTCCGAGTTATGATGTAGGCGCAGTAGATTCCGAGTTAGATTCCGAGTTATGATGTAGGCGCAGTAGATTCCGAGTTAGATTCCGAGTTATGATGTAGGCGCAGTAGATTCTGAGTTAGATTCCGAGTTATGATGTAGGCGCAGTAGATTCCGAGTTATGATGTAGGCGCAGTAGATTCCGAGTTATGATGTAGGCGCAGTAGATTCCAAGTTAGATTCCGAGATATGATGTAGGCGCAGTAGATTCCGAGTTAGATTCCGAGTTATGATGTAGGCGCAGTAGATTCCGAGTTAGATTCCGAGTTATGATGTAGGCGCAGTAGATTCCGAGTTATGATGTAGGCGCAGTAGATTCCGAGTTATGATGTAGGCGCAGTAGATTCCGAGTTATGATGTAGGCGCAGTATATTCCGAGTTAGATTCCGAGTTATGATGTAGGCGCAGTAGATTCCGAGTTAGATTCCGAGTTATGATGTAGGCGCAGTAGATTCCGAATTAGATTCCGAGTTATGATGTAGGCGCAGTAGATTCCGAGTTAGATTCCGAGTTATGATGTAGGCGCAGTAGATTCCGAGTTATGATGTAAGCGCAGTAGATTCCGAGTTAGATTCGGAGTTATGATGTAGGCGCAGTAGATTCCGAGTTCTGATGTAGGCGCAGTAGATTCCGAGTTAGATTCCGAGTTATGATGTAGGCGCAGTAGATTCCGAGTTAGATTCCGAGTTATGATGTAGGCGCAGTAGATTCCGAGTTATGATGTAGGCGCAGTAGATTCCGAGTTATGATGTAGGCGCAGTAGATTCCGAGTTAGATTCCGAGTTATGATGTAGGCGCAGTAGATTCCGAGTTAGATTCCGAGTTATGATGTAGGCGCAGTAGATTCCGAGTTAGATTCCGAGTTATGATGTAGGCGCAGTAGATTCCGAGTTATGATGTAGGCGCAGTAGATTGCGAGTTATGATGTAGGCGCAGTAGATTCCGAGTTAGATTCCGAGTTATGATGTAGGCGCAGTAGATTGCGAGTTATGATGTAGGCGCAGTAGATTCCGAGTTAGATTCCGAGTTATGATGTAGGCGCAGTAGATTCCGAGTTATGATGTAGGCGCAGTAGATTCCGAGTTAGATTCCGAGTTATGATGTAGGCGCAGTAGATTCCGAGTTATGATGTAGGCGCAGTAGATTCCGAGTTAGATTCCGAGTTATGATGTAGGCGCAGTAGATTCCGAGTTAGATTCCGAGTTATGATGTAGGCGCAGTAGATTCCGAGTTATGATGTAGGCGCAGTAGATTCCGAGTTAGATTCCGAGTTATGATGTAGGCGCAGTAGATTCCGAGTTAGATTCCGAGTTATGATGTAGGCGCAGTAGATTCCGAGTTAGATTCCGAGTTATGATGTAGGCGCAGTAGATTCCGAGTTAGATTTCGAGTTATGATGTAGGCGCAGTAGATTCCGAGTTATGATGTAGGCGCAGTAGATTCCGAGTTATGATGTAGGTGCAGTAGATTCCGAGTTAGATTCCGAGTTATGATGTAGGCGCAGAAGATTCCGAGTTAGATTCCGAGTTATGATGTAGGCGCAGTAGATTCCGAGTTATGATGTAGGCGCAGTAGATTCCGAGTTATGATGTAGGCGCAGTAGATTCCGAGTTAGATTTCGAGTTATGATGTAGGCGCAGTAGATTCCGAGTTATGATGTAGGCGCAGTAGATTCCGAGTTATGATGTAGGTGCAGTAGATTCCGAGTTAGATTCCGAGTTATGATGTAGGCGCAGTAGATTCCGAGTTAGATTCCGAGTTATGATGTAGGCGCAGTAGATTCCGAGTTATGATGTAGGCGCAGTAGATTCCGAGTTAGATTCCGAGTTATGATGTAGGCGCAGTAGATTCCGAGTTATGATGTAGGCGCAGTAGATTCCGAGTTATGATGTAGGCGCAGTAGATTCCGAGTTAGATTCCGAGTTATGATGTAGGCGCAGTAGATTCCGAGTTAGATTCCGAGTTATGATGTAGGCGCAGTAGATTCTGAGTTAGATTCCGAGTTATGATGTAGGCGCAGTAGATTCCGAGTTATGATGTAGGCGCAGTAGATTCCGAGTTAGATTCCGAGTTATGATGTAGGCGCAGTAGATTCCGAGTTATGATGTAGGCGCAGTAGATTCCGAGTTATGATGTAGGCGCAGTAGATTCCGAGTTAGATTTCGAGTTATGATGTAGGCGCAGTAGATTCCGAGTTATGATGTAGGCGCAGTAGATACCGAGTTATGATGTAGGCGCAGTAGATTCCGAGTTAGATTCCGAGTTATGATGTAGGCGCAGTAGATTCCGAGTTATGATGTAGGCGCAGTAGATTCCGAGTTATGATGTAGGCGCAGTAGATTCCGAGTTAGATTTCGAGTTATGATGTAGGCGCAGTAGATTCCGAGTTATGATGTAGGCGCAGTAGATTCCGAGTTATGATGTAGGTGCAGTAGATTCCGAGTTAGATTCCGAGTTATGATGTAGGCGCAGTAGATTCCGAGTTAGATTCCGAGTTATGATGTAGGCGCAGTAGATTCCGAGTTATGATGTAGGCGCAGTAGATTCCAAGTTAGATTCCGAGTTATGATGTAGGCGCAGTAGATTCCGAGTTAGATTCCGAGTTATGATGTAGGCGCAGTAGATTCCGAGTTATGATGTAGGCGCAGTAGTTTCCGAGTTATGATGTAGGCGCAGTAGATTCCGAGTTAGATTCCGAGTTATGATGTAGGCGCAGTAGATTGCGAGTTTTGATGTAGGCGCAGTAGATTCCGAGTTAGATTCCGAGTTATGATGTAGGCGCAGTAGATTCCGAGTTAGATTCCGAGTTATGATGTAGGCGCAGTAGATTCCGAGTTAGATTCCGAGTTATGATGTAGGCGCAGGAGATTCCGAGTTAGATTCCGAGTTATGATGTAGGCGCAGTAGATTCCGAGTTAGATTCCGAGTTATGATGTAGGCGCAGTAGATTCCGAGTTAGATTTCGAGTTATGATGTAGGCGCAGTAGATTCCGAGTTATGATGTAGGCGCAGTAGATTCCGAGTTATGATGTAGGTGCAGTAGATTCCGAGTTAGATTCCGAGTTATGATGTAGGCGCAGTAGATTCCGAGTTATGATGTAGGCGCAGTAGTTTCCGAGTTATGATGTAGGCGCAGTAGATTCCGAGTTAGATTCCGAGTTATGATGTAGGCGCAGTAGATTCCGAGTTATGATGTAGGCGCAGTAGATTCCGAGTTATGATGTAGGCGCAGTAGATTCCGAGTTATGATGTAGGCGCAGTATATTCCGAGTTAGATTCCGAGTTATGATGTAGGCGCAGTAGATTCCGAGTTAGATTCCGAGTTATGATGTAGGCGCAGTAGATTCCGAGTTAGATTCTGAGTTATGATGTAGGCGCAGTAGATTCCGAGTTAGAATCCGAGTTATGATGTAGGCGCAGTAGATTCCGAGTTATGATGTAGGTGCAGTAGATTCCGAGTTAGATTCCGAGTTATGATGTAGGCGCAGTAGATTCCGAGTTATGATGTAGGCGCAGTAGTTTCCGAGTTATGATGTAGGCGCAGTAGATTCCGAGTTAGATTCCGAGTTATGATGTAGGCGCAGTAGATTCCGAGTTATGATGTAGGCGCAGTAGATTCCGAGTTATGATGTAGGCGCAGTAGATTCCGAGTTAGATTCCGAGTTATGATGTAGGCGCAGTAGATTGCGAGTTATGATGTAGGCGCAGTAGATTCCGAGTTAGATTCCGAGTTATGATGTAGGCGCAGTAGATTCCGAGTTAGATTCCGAGTTATGATGTAGGCGCAGTAGATTCCGAGTTAGATTCCGAGTTATGATGTAGGCGCAGGAGATTCCGAGTTAGATTCCGAGTTATGATGTAGGCGCAGTAGATTCCGAGTTAGATTCCGAGTTATGATGTAGGCGCAGTAGATTCCGAGTTAGATTTCGAGTTATGATGTAGGCGCAGTAGTTTCCGAGTTATGATGTAGGCGCAGTAGATTCCGAGTTATGATGTAGGTGCAGTAGATTCCGAGTTAGATTCCGAGTTATGATGTAGGCGCAGTAGATTCCGAGTTGTGATGTAGGCACAGTAGTTTCCGAGTTATGATGTAGGCGCAGTAGATTCCGAGTTATGATGTAGGTGCAGTAGATTCCGAGTTAGATTCCGAGTTATGATGTAGGCGCAGTAGATTCCGAGTTATGATGTAGGCGCAGTAGTTTCCGAGTTATGATGTAGGCGCAGTAGATTCCGAGTTAGATTCCGAGTTATGATGTAGGCGCAGTAGATTCCGAGTTATGATGTAGGCGCAGTAGATTCCGAGTTATGATGTAGGCGCAGTATATTCCGAGTTAGATTCCGAGTTATGATGTAGGCGCAGTAGATTCCGAGTTAGATTCCGAGTTATGATGTAGGCGCAGTAGATTCCGAGTTAGATTCTGAGTTATGATGTAGGCGCAGTAGATTCCGAGTTAGATTCCGAGTTATGATGTAGGCGCAGTGGATTGCGAGTTATGAGGTAGGCGCAGTAGATTCCAAGTTATGATGTAGGCGCAGTAGATTCCGAGTTATGATGTAGGCGCAGTAGATTCCGAATTAGATTCCGAGTTATGATGTAGGCGCAGTAGATTGCGAGTTATGATGTAGGCGCAGTAGATTCCGAGTTAGATTCCGAGTTATGATGTAGGCGCAGTAGATTGCGAGTTAGATTCCGAGTTATGATGTAGGCGCAGTAGATTCCGAGTTAGATTCCGAGTTATGATGTAGGCGCAGTAGATTCCGAGTTATGATGTAGGCGCAGTAGATTCCGAGTTAGATTCCGAGTTATGATGTAGGCGCAGGAGATTCCGAGTTAGATTGCGAGTTATAATGTAGGCGCAGTAGATTCCGAGTTAGATTCCGAGTTATGATGTAGGCGCAGTAGATTCCGAGTTAGAATCCGAGTTATGATGTAGGCGCAGTAGATTCCGAGTTAGATTCCGAGTTATGATGTAGGCGCAGTAGATTCCGAGTTCGATTCCGATTTATGATGTAGGCGCAGTATATTCCGAGTTATGATGTAGGCGCAGTAGATTCCGAGTTATGATGTAGGCGCAGTAGATTCCGAGTTAGATTCCGAGTTATGATGTAGGCGCAGTAGATTCCGAGTTAGATTCCGAGTTATGATGTAGGCGCAGTAGATTCCGAGTTAGATTCTGAGTTATGATGTAGGCGCAGTAGATTCCGAGTTAGAATCCGAGTTATGATGTAGGCGCAGTAGATTCCGAGTTATGATGTAGGCGCAGTAGATTCCGAGTTATGATGTAGGCGCAGTAGATTCCGAGTTAGATTCCGAGATATGATGTAGGCGCAGTAGATTCCGAGTTAGATTCCGAGTTATGATGTAGGTGCAGTAGATTCCGAGTTAGATTCCGAGTTATGATGTAGGCGCAGTAGATTCCGAGTTATGATGTAGGCGCAGTAGATTCCGAGTTATGATGTAGGCGCAGTATATTCCGAGTTAGATTCCGAGTTATGATGTAGGCGCAGTAGATTCCGAGTTAGATTCCGAGTTATGATGTAGGCGCAGTAGATTCCGAATTAGATTCCGAGTTATGATGTAGGCGCAGTAGATTCCGAGTTAGATTCCGAGTTATGATGTAGGCTCAGTAGATTCCGAGTTATGATGTAAGCGCAGTAGATTCCGAGTTAGATTCCGAGTTATGATGTAGGCGCAGTAGATTCCGAGTTATGATGTAGGCGCAGTAGATTCCGAGTTAGATTCCGAGTTATGATGTAGGCGCAGTATATTCCGAGTAATGATGTAGGCGCAGTAGATTCCGAGTTAGATTCCGAGTTATGATGTAGGCGCAGTAGATTCCGAGTTATGATGTAGGCGCAGTAGATTCCGAGTTAGATTCCGAGTTATGATGTAGGCGCAGTAGATTCCGAGTTATGATGTAGGCGCAGTAGATTCCGAGTTAGATTCCGAGTTATGATGTAGGCGCAGTAGATTCCGAGTTAGATTCCGAGTTATGATGTAGGCGCAGTAGATTCCGAGTTATGATGTAGGCGCAGTAGATTCCAAGTTATGATGTAGGCGCAGTAGATTCCTAGTTAGATTCCGAGTTATGATGCAGGCGCAGTAGATTCCGAGTTAGATTCCGAGTTATGATGTAGGCACAGTAGATTCCGAGTTAGATTCCGAGTAATGATGTAGGCGCAGTAGATTCCGAGTTAAGATGTAGGCGCAGTAGATTGCGAGTTATGATGTAGGCGCAGTAGATTCCGAGTTAGATTCCGAGTTATGATGTAGGCGCAGTAGATTGCGAGTTATGATGTAGGCGCAGTAGATTCCGAGTTAGATTCCGAGTTATGATGTAGGCGCAGTAGATTCCGAGTTATGATGTAGGCGCAGTAGATTCCGAGTTATGATGTAGGCGCAGTAGATTCCGAGTTAGATTCCGAGTTATGATGTAGGCGAAGTAGATTCCGAGTTATGATGTAGGGGCAGTAGATTCAGAGTTAGATTCCGAGTTATGATGTAGGTGCAGTAGATTCCGAGTTATGATGTAGGCGCAGTAGATTCCGAGTTATGATGTAGGCGCAGTAGATTCCGAGTTAGATTCCGAGTTATGATGTAGGCGCAGTAGATTCCGAGTTAGATTCCTGGTAATGATGTAGGCGTAGTAGATTCCGAGTTAGATTCCGAGTTATGATGTAGGCGCAGTAGATTCCGAGTTATGATGTAGGCGCAGTAGATTCCGAGTTAGATTCCGAGTTATGATGTAGGCGCAGTAGATTCCGAGTTATGATGTAGGCGCAGTAGATTCCGAGTTAGATTCCGAGTTATGATGTAGGCGCAGTAGATTCCGAGTTAGATTCCGAGTTATGATGTAGGCGCAGTAGATTCCGAGTTAGATTCCGAGTTATGATGTAGGCGCAGTAGATTCCGAGTTATGATGTAGGCGCAGTAGATTGCGAGTTATGATGTAGGCGCAGTAGATTCCGAGTTAGATTCCGAGTTATGATGTAGGCGCAGTAGATTGCGAGTTATGATGTAGGCGCAGTAGATTCCGAGTTAGATTCCGAGTTATGATGTAGGCGCAGTAGATTCCGAGTTATGATGTAGGCGCAGTAGATTCCGAGTTAGATTCCGAGTTATGATGTAGGCGCAGTAGATTCCGAGTTATGATGTAGGCGCAGTAGATTCCGAGTTATGATGTAGGCGCAGTAGATTCCGAGTTAGATTCCGAGTTATGATGTAGGCGCAGTAGATTCCGAGTTATGATGTAGGCGCAGTAGATTCCGAGTTAGATTCCGAGTTATGATGTAGGCGCAGTAGATTCCGAGTTAGATTCCGAGTTATGATGTAGGCGCAGTAGATTCCGAGTTAGATTCCGAGTTATGATGTAGGCGCAGTAGATTCCGAGTTAGATTTCGTGTTATGATGTAGGCGCAGTAGATTCCGAGTTATGATGTAGGCGCAGTAGATTCCGAGTTATGATGTAGGTGCAGTAGATTCCGAGTTAGATTCCGAGTTATGATGTAGGCGCAGAAGATTCCGAGTTATGATGTAGGCGCAGTAGATTCCGAGTTATGATGTAGGTACAGTAGATTCCGAGTTAGATTCCGAGTTATGATGTAGGCGCAGTAGATTCCGAGTTAGATTCCGAGTTAAGATGTAGGTGCAGTAGATTCCGAGTTAGATTCCGAGTTATGATGTAGGCGCAGAAGATTCCGAGTTAGATTCCGAGTTATGATGTAGGCGCAGTAGATTCCGAGTTATGATGTAGGCGCAGTAGATTCCGAGTTATGATGTAGGCGCAGTAGATTCCGAGTTAGATTTCGAGTTATGATGTAGGCGCAGTAGATTCCGAGTTATGATGTAGGCGCAGTAGATTCCGAGTTATGATGTAGGTGCAGTAGATTCCGAGTTAGATTCCGAGTTATGATGTAGGCGCAGTAGATTCCGAGTTAGATTCCGAGTTATGATGTAGGCGCAGTAGATTCCGAGTTATGATGTAGGCGCAGTAGATTCCGAGTTAGATTCCGAGTTATGATGTAGGCGCAGAAGATTCCGAGTTATGATGTAGGCGCAGTAGATTCCGAGTTATGATGTAGGCGCAGTAGATTCCGAGTTAGATTTCGAGTTATGATGTAGGCGCAGTAGATTCCGAGTTATGATGTAGGCGCAGTAGATTCCGAGTTATGATGTAGGTGCAGTAGATTCCGAGTTAGATTCCGAGTTATGATGTAGGCGCAGTAGATTCCGAGTTAGATTCCGAGTTATGATGTAGGCGCAGTAGATTCCGAGTTATGATGTAGGTGCAGTAGATTCCGAGTTAGATTCCGAGTTATGATGTAGGCGCAGTAGATTCCGAGTTATGATGTAGGTGCAGTAGATTCCGAGTTAGATTCCGAGTTATGATGTAGGCGCAGAAGATTCCGAGTTAGATTCCGAGTTATGATGTAGGCGCAGTAGATTCCGAGTTATGATGTAGGCGCAGTAGATTCCGAGTTATGATGTAGGCGCAGTAGATTCCGAGTTAGATTTCGAGTTATGATGTAGGCGCAGTAGATTCCGAGTTATGATGTAGGCGCAGTAGATTCCGAGTTATGATGTAGGTGCAGTAGATTCCGAGTTAGATTCCGAGTTATGATGTAGGCGCAGTAGATTCCGAGTTAGATTCCGAGTTATGATGTAGGCGCAGTAGATTCCGAGTTATGATGTAGGCGCAGTAGATTCCGAGTTAGATTCCGAGTTATGATGTAGGCGCAGTAGATTCCGAGTTAGATTCCGAGTTATGATGTAGGCGCAGTAGATTCCGAGTTATGATGTAGGCGCAGTAGATTCCGAGTTATGATGTAGGCGCAGTAGATTCCGAGTTAGATTCCGAGTTATGATGTAGGCGCAGTAGATTCCGAGTTAGATTCCGAGTTATGATGTAGGCGCAGTAGATTCTGAGTTAGATTCCGAGTTATGATGTAGGCGCAGTAGATTCCGAGTTATGATGTAGGCGCAGTAGATTCCGAGTTAGATTCCGAGTTATGATGTAGGCGCAGTAGATTCCGAGTTATGATGTAGGCGCAGTAGATTCCGAGTTATGATGTAGGCGCAGTAGATTCCGAGTTAGATTTCGAGTTATGATGTAGGCGCAGTAGATTCCGAGTTATGATGTAGGCGCAGTAGATACCGAGTTATGATGTAGGCGCAGTAGATTCCGAGTTAGATTCCGAGTTATGATGTAGGCGCAGTAGATTCCGAGTTATGATGTAGGCGCAGTAGATTCCGAGTTATGATGTAGGCGCAGTAGATTCCGAGTTAGATTTCGAGTTATGATGTAGGCGCAGTAGATTCCGAGTTATGATGTAGGCGCAGTAGATTCCGAGTTATGATGTAGGTGCAGTAGATTCCGAGTTAGATTCCGAGTTATGATGTAGGCGCAGTAGATTCCGAGTTAGATTCCGAGTTATGATGTAGGCGCAGTAGATTCCGAGTTATGATGTAGGCGCAGTAGATTCCAAGTTAGATTCCGAGTTATGATGTAGGCGCAGTAGATTCCGAGTTAGATTCCGAGTTATGATGTAGGCGCAGTAGATTCCGAGTTATGATGTAGGCGCAGTAGTTTCCGAGTTATGATGTAGGCGCAGTAGATTCCGAGTTAGATTCCGAGTTATGATGTAGGCGCAGTAGATTGCGAGTTTTGATGTAGGCGCAGTAGATTCCGAGTTAGATTCCGAGTTATGATGTAGGCGCAGTAGATTCCGAGTTAGATTCCGAGTTATGATGTAGGCGCAGTAGATTCCGAGTTAGATTCCGAGTTATGATGTAGGCGCAGGAGATTCCGAGTTAGATTCCGAGTTATGATGTAGGCGCAGTAGATTCCGAGTTAGATTCCGAGTTATGATGTAGGCGCAGTAGATTCCGAGTTAGATTTCGAGTTATGATGTAGGCGCAGTAGATTCCGAGTTATGATGTAGGCGCAGTAGATTCCGAGTTATGATGTAGGTGCAGTAGATTCCGAGTTAGATTCCGAGTTATGATGTAGGCGCAGTAGATTCCGAGTTATGATGTAGGCGCAGTAGTTTCCGAGTTATGATGTAGGCGCAGTAGATTCCGAGTTAGATTCCGAGTTATGATGTAGGCGCAGTAGATTCCGAGTTATGATGTAGGCGCAGTAGATTCCGAGTTATGATGTAGGCGCAGTAGATTCCGAGTTATGATGTAGGCGCAGTATATTCCGAGTTAGATTCCGAGTTATGATGTAGGCGCAGTAGATTCCGAGTTAGATTCCGAGTTATGATGTAGGCGCAGTAGATTCCGAGTTAGATTCTGAGTTATGATGTAGGCGCAGTAGATTCCGAGTTAGAATCCGAGTTATGATGTAGGCGCAGTAGATTCCGAGTTATGATGTAGGTGCAGTAGATTCCGAGTTAGATTCCGAGTTATGATGTAGGCGCAGTAGATTCCGAGTTATGATGTAGGCGCAGTAGTTTCCGAGTTATGATGTAGGCGCAGTAGATTCCGAGTTAGATTCCGAGTTATGATGTAGGCGCAGTAGATTCCGAGTTATGATGTAGGCGCAGTAGATTCCGAGTTATGATGTAGGCGCAGTAGATTCCGAGTTAGATTCCGAGTTATGATGTAGGCGCAGTAGATTGCGAGTTATGATGTAGGCGCAGTAGATTCCGAGTTAGATTCCGAGTTATGATGTAGGCGCAGTAGATTCCGAGTTAGATTCCGAGTTATGATGTAGGCGCAGTAGATTCCGAGTTAGATTCCGAGTTATGATGTAGGCGCAGGAGATTCCGAGTTAGATTCCGAGTTATGATGTAGGCGCAGTAGATTCCGAGTTAGATTCCGAGTTATGATGTAGGCGCAGTAGATTCCGAGTTAGATTTCGAGTTATGATGTAGGCGCAGTAGTTTCCGAGTTATGATGTAGGCGCAGTAGATTCCGAGTTATGATGTAGGTGCAGTAGATTCCGAGTTAGATTCCGAGTTATGATGTAGGCGCAGTAGATTCCGAGTTGTGATGTAGGCACAGTAGTTTCCGAGTTATGATGTAGGCGCAGTAGATTCCGAGTTATGATGTAGGTGCAGTAGATTCCGAGTTAGATTCCGAGTTATGATGTAGGCGCAGTAGATTCCGAGTTATGATGTAGGCGCAGTAGTTTCCGAGTTATGATGTAGGCGCAGTAGATTCCGAGTTAGATTCCGAGTTATGATGTAGGCGCAGTAGATTCCGAGTTATGATGTAGGCGCAGTAGATTCCGAGTTATGATGTAGGCGCAGTATATTCCGAGTTAGATTCCGAGTTATGATGTAGGCGCAGTAGATTCCGAGTTAGATTCCGAGTTATGATGTAGGCGCAGTAGATTCCGAGTTAGATTCTGAGTTATGATGTAGGCGCAGTAGATTCCGAGTTAGATTCCGAGTTATGATGTAGGCGCAGTGGATTGCGAGTTATGAGGTAGGCGCAGTAGATTCCAAGTTATGATGTAGGCGCAGTAGATTCCGAGTTATGATGTAGGCGCAGTAGATTCCGAATTAGATTCCGAGTTATGATGTAGGCGCAGTAGATTGCGAGTTATGATGTAGGCGCAGTAGATTCCGAGTTAGATTCCGAGTTATGATGTAGGCGCAGTAGATTGCGAGTTAGATTCCGAGTTATGATGTAGGCGCAGTAGATTCCGAGTTAGATTCCGAGTTATGATGTAGGCGCAGTAGATTCCGAGTTATGATGTAGGCGCAGTAGATTCCGAGTTAGATTCCGAGTTATGATGTAGGCGCAGGAGATTCCGAGTTAGATTGCGAGTTATAATGTAGGCGCAGTAGATTCCGAGTTAGATTCCGAGTTATGATGTAGGCGCAGTAGATTCCGAGTTAGAATCCGAGTTATGATGTAGGCGCAGTAGATTCCGAGTTAGATTCCGAGTTATGATGTAGGCGCAGTAGATTCCGAGTTCGATTCCGATTTATGATGTAGGCGCAGTATATTCCGAGTTATGATGTAGGCGCAGTAGATTCCGAGTTATGATGTAGGCGCAGTAGATTCCGAGTTAGATTCCGAGTTATGATGTAGGCGCAGTAGATTCCGAGTTAGATTCCGAGTTATGATGTAGGCGCAGTAGATTCCGAGTTAGATTCTGAGTTATGATGTAGGCGCAGTAGATTCCGAGTTAGAATCCGAGTTATGATGTAGGCGCAGTAGATTCCGAGTAATGATGTAGGCGCAGTAGATTCCGAGTTATGATGTAGGCGCAGTAGATTCCGAGTTAGATTCCGAGATATGATGTAGGCGCAGTAGATTCCGAGTTAGATTCCGAGTTATGATGTAGGTGCAGTAGATTCCGAGTTAGATTCCGAGTTATGATGTAGGCGCAGTAGATTCCGAGTTATGATGTAGGCGCAGTAGATTCCGAGTTATGATGTAGGCGCAGTATATTCCGAGTTAGATTCCGAGTTATGATGTAGGCGCAGTAGATTCCGAGTTAGATTCCGAGTTATGATGTAGGCGCAGTAGATTCCGAATTAGATTCCGAGTTATGATGTAGGCGCAGTAGATTCCGAGTTAGATTCCGAGTTATGATGTAGGCTCAGTAGATTCCGAGTTATGATGTAAGCGCAGTAGATTCCGAGTTAGATTCCGAGTTATGATGTAGGCGCAGTAGATTCCGAGTTATGATGTAGGCGCAGTAGATTCCGAGTTAGATTCCGAGTTATGATGTAGGCGCAGTATATTCCGAGTAATGATGTAGGCGCAGTAGATTCCGAGTTAGATTCCGAGTTATGATGTAGGCGCAGTAGATTCCGAGTTATGATGTAGGCGCAGTAGATTCCGAGTTAGATTCCGAGTTATGATGTAGGCGCAGTAGATTCCGAGTTATGATGTAGGCGCAGTAGATTCCGAGTTAGATTCCGAGTTATGATGTAGGCGCAGTAGATTCCGAGTTAGATTCCGAGTTATGATGTAGGCGCAGTAGATTCCGAGTTATGATGTAGGCGCAGTAGATTCCAAGTTATGATGTAGGCGCAGTAGATTCCTAGTTAGATTCCGAGTTATGATGCAGGCGCAGTAGATTCCGAGTTAGATTCCGAGTTATGATGTAGGCACAGTAGATTCCGAGTTAGATTCCGAGTAATGATGTAGGCGCAGTAGATTCCGAGTTAAGATGTAGGCGCAGTAGATTGCGAGTTATGATGTAGGCGCAGTAGATTCCGAGTTAGATTCCGAGTTATGATGTAGGCGCAGTAGATTGCGAGTTATGATGTAGGCGCAGTAGATTCCGAGTTAGATTCCGAGTTATGATGTAGGCGCAGTAGATTCCGAGTTATGATGTAGGCGCAGTAGATTCCGAGTTATGATGTAGGCGCAGTAGATTCCGAGTTAGATTCCGAGTTATGATGTAGGCGAAGTAGATTCCGAGTTATGATGTAGGGGCAGTAGATTCAGAGTTAGATTCCGAGTTATGATGTAGGTGCAGTAGATTCCGAGTTATGATGTAGGCGCAGTAGATTCCGAGTTATGATGTAGGCGCAGTAGATTCCGAGTTAGATTCCGAGTTATGATGTAGGCGCAGTAGATTCCGAGTTAGATTCCTGGTAATGATGTAGGCGTAGTAGATTCCGAGTTAGATTCCGAGTTATGATGTAGGCGCAGTAGATTCCGAGTTATGATGTAGGCGCAGTAGATTCCGAGTTAGATTCCGAGTTATGATGTAGGCGCAGTAGATTCCGAGTTATGATGTAGGCGCAGTAGATTCCGAGTTAGATTCCGAGTTATGATGTAGGCGCAGTAGATTCCGAGTTAGATTCCGAGTTATGATGTAGGCGCAGTAGATTCCGAGTTAGATTCCGAGTTATGATGTAGGCGCAGTAGATTCCGAGTTATGATGTAGGCGCAGTAGATTGCGAGTTATGATGTAGGCGCAGTAGATTCCGAGTTAGATTCCGAGTTATGATGTAGGCGCAGTAGATTGCGAGTTATGATGTAGGCGCAGTAGATTCCGAGTTAGATTCCGAGTTATGATGTAGGCGCAGTAGATTCCGAGTTATGATGTAGGCGCAGTAGATTCCGAGTTAGATTCCGAGTTATGATGTAGGCGCAGTAGATTCCGAGTTATGATGTAGGCGCAGTAGATTCCGAGTTAGATTCCGAGTTATGATGTAGGCGCAGGAGATTCCGAGTTATGATGTAGGCGCAGTAGATTCCGAGTTAGATTCCGAGTTATGATGTAGGCGCAGTAGATTCCGAGTTAGATTCCGAGTTATGATGTAGGCGCAGTAGATTCCGAGTTAGATTCCGAGTTATGATGTAGGCGCAGTAGATTCCGAGTTAGATTTCGTGTTATGATGTAGGCGCAGTAGATTCCGAGTTATGATGTAGGCGCAGTAGATTCCGAGTTATGATGTAGGTGCAGTAGATTCCGAGTTAGATTCCGAGTTATGATGTAGGCGCAGAAGATTCCGAGTTATGATGTAGGCGCAGTAGATTCCGAGTTATGATGTAGGTACAGTAGATTCCGAGTTAGATTCCGAGTTATGATGTAGGCGCAGTAGATTCCGAGTTAGATTCCGAGTTATGATGTAGGTGCAGTAGATTCCGAGTTAGATTCCGAGTTATGATGTAGGCGCAGAAGATTCCGAGTTAGATTCCGAGTTATGATGTAGGCGCAGTAGATTCCGAGTTATGATGTAGGCGCAGTAGATTCCGAGTTATGATGTAGGCGCAGTAGATTCCGAGTTAGATTTCGAGTTATGATGTAGGCGCAGTAGATTCCGAGTTATGATGTAGGCGCAGTAGATTCCGAGTTATGATGTAGGTGCAGTAGATTCCGAGTTAGATTCCGAGTTATGATGTAGGCGCAGTAGATTCCGAGTTAGATTCCGAGTTATGATGTAGGCGCAGTAGATTCCGAGTTATGATGTAGGCGCAGTAGATTCCGAGTTAGATTCCGAGTTATGATGTAGGCGCAGTAGATTCCGAGTTAGATTCCGAGTTATGATGTAGGCGCAGTAGATTCCGAGTTATGATGTAGGCGCAGTAGATTCCGAGTTATGATGTAGGCGCAGTAGATTCCGAGTTAGATTCCGAGTTATGATGTAGGCGCAGTAGATTCCGAGTTAGATTCCGAGTTATGATGTAGGCGCAGTAGATTCTGAGTTAGATTCCGAGTTATGATGTAGGCGCAGTAGATTCCGAGTTATGATGTAGGCGCAGTAGATTCCGAGTTAGATTCCGAGTTATGATGTAGGCGCAGTAGATTCCGAGTTATGATGTAGGCGCAGTAGATTCCGAGTTATGATGTAGGCGCAGTAGATTCCGAGTTAGATTTCGAGTTATGATGTAGGCGCAGTAGATTCCGAGTTATGATGTAGGCGCAGTAGATTCCGAGTTATGATGTAGGCGCAGTAGATTCCGAGTTAGATTCCGAGTTATGATGTAGGCGCAGTAGATTCCGAGTTATGATGTAGGCGCAGTAGATTCCGAGTTATGATGTAGGCGCAGTAGATTCCGAGTTAGATTTCGAGTTATGATGTAGGCGCAGTAGATTCCGAGTTATGATGTAGGCGCAGTAGATTCCGAGTTATGATGTAGGTGCAGTAGATTCCGAGTTAGATTCCGAGTTATGATGTAGGCGCAGTAGATTCCGAGTTAGATTCCGAGTTATGATGTAGGCGCAGTAGATTCCGAGTTATGATGTAGGCGCAGTAGATTCCAAGTTAGATTCCGAGTTATGATGTAGGCGCAGTAGATTCCGAGTTAGATTCCGAGTTATGATGTAGGCGCAGTAGATTCCGAGTTATGATGTAGGCGCAGTAGTTTCCGAGTTATGATGTAGGCGCAGTAGATTCCGAGTTAGATTCCGAGTTATGATGTAGGCGCAGTAGATTGCGAGTTTTGATGTAGGCGCAGTAGATTCCGAGTTAGATTCCGAGTTATGATGTAGGCGCAGTAGATTCCGAGTTAGATTCCGAGTTATGATGTAGGCGCAGTAGATTCCGAGTTAGATTCCGAGTTATGATGTAGGCGCAGGAGATTCCGAGTTAGATTCCGAGTTATGATGTAGGCGCAGTAGATTCCGAGTTAGATTCCGAGTTATGATGTAGGCGCAGTAGATTCCGAGTTAGATTTCGAGTTATGATGTAGGCGCAGTAGATTCCGAGTTATGATGTAGGCGCAGTAGATTCCGAGTTATGATGTAGGTGCAGTAGATTCCGAGTTAGATTCCGAGTTATGATGTAGGCGCAGTAGATTCCGAGTTATGATGTAGGCGCAGTAGTTTCCGAGTTATGATGTAGGCGCAGTAGATTCCGAGTTAGATTCCGAGTTATGATGTAGGCGCAGTAGATTCCGAGTTATGATGTAGGCGCAGTAGATTCCGAGTTATGATGTAGGCGCAGTATATTCCGAGTTAGATTCCGAGTTATGATGTAGGCGCAGTAGATTCCGAGTTAGATTCCGAGTTATGATGTAGGCGCAGTAGATTCCGAGTTAGATTCTGAGTTATGATGTAGGCGCAGTAGATTCCGAGTTAGAATCCGAGTTATGATGTAGGCGCAGTAGATTCCGAGTTATGATGTAGGTGCAGTAGATTCCGAGTTAGATTCCGAGTTATGATGTAGGCGCAGTAGATTCCGAGTTATGATGTAGGCGCAGTAGTTTCCGAGTTATGATGTAGGCGCAGTAGATTCCGAGTTAGATTCCGAGTTATGATGTAGGCGCAGTAGATTCCGAGTTATGATGTAGGCGCAGTAGATTCCGAGTTATGATGTAGGCGCAGTAGATTCCGAGTTATGATGTAGGCGCAGTAGATTCCGAGTTATGATGTAGGCGCAGTAGATTCCGAGTTAGATTCCGAGTTATGATGTAGGCGCAGTAGATTGCGAGTTATGATGTAGGCGCAGTAGATTCCGAGTTAGATTCCGAGTTATGATGTAGGCGCAGTAGATTCCGAGTTAGATTCCGAGTTATGATGTAGGCGCAGTAGATTCCGAGTTAGATTCCGAGTTATGATGTAGGCGCAGGAGATTCCGAGTTAGATTCCGAGTTATGATGTAGGCGCAGTAGATTCCGAGTTAGATTCCGAGTTATGATGTAGGCGCAGTAGATTCCGAGTTAGATTTCGAGTTATGATGTAGGCGCAGTAGTTTCCGAGTTATGATGTAGGCGCAGTAGATTCCGAGTTATGATGTAGGTGCAGTAGATTCCGAGTTAGATTCCGAGTTATGATGTAGGCGCAGTAGATTCCGAGTTGTGATGTAGGCACAGTAGTTTCCGAGTTATGATGTAGGCGCAGTAGATTCCGAGTTATGATGTAGGTGCAGTAGATTCCGAGTTAGATTCCGAGTTATGATGTAGGCGCAGTAGATTCCGAGTTATGATGTAGGCGCAGTAGTTTCCGAGTTATGATGTAGGCGCAGTAGATTCCGAGTTAGATTCCGAGTTATGATGTAGGCGCAGTAGATTCCGAGTTATGATGTAGGCGCAGTAGATTCCGAGTTATGATGTAGGCGCAGTATATTCCGAGTTAGATTCCGAGTTATGATGTAGGCGCAGTAGATTTCGAGTTAGATTCCGAGTTATGATGTAGGCGCAGTAGATTCCGAGTTAGATTCTGAGTTATGATGTAGGCGCAGTAGATTCCGAGTTAGACTCCGAGTTATGATGTAGGCGCAGTGGATTGCGAGTTATGAGGTAGGCGCAGTAGATTCCAAGTTATGATGTAGGCGCAGTAGATTCCGAGTTATGATGTAGGCGCAGTAGATTCCGAATTAGATTCCGAGTTATGATGTAGGCGCAGTAGATTGCGAGTTATGATGTAGGCGCAGTAGATTCCGAGTTAGATTCCGAGTTATGATGTAGGCGCAGTAGATTGCGAGTTAGATTCCGAGTTATGATGTAGGCGCAGTAGATTCCGAGTTAGATTCCGAGTTATGATGTAGGCGCAGTAGATTCCGAGTTATGATGTAGGCGCAGTAGATTCCGAGTTAGATTCCGAGTTATGATGTAGGCGCAGGAGATTCCGAGTTAGATTGCGAGTTATAATGTAGGCGCAGTAGATTCCGAGTTAGATTCCGAGTTATGATGTAGGCGCAGTAGATTCCGAGTTAGAATCCGAGTTATGATGTAGGCGCAGTAGATTCCGAGTTAGATTCCGAGTTATGATGTAGGCGCAGTAGATTCCGAGTTCGATTCCGATTTATGATGTAGGCGCAGTATATTCCGAGTTATGATGTAGGCGCAGTAGATTCCGAGTAATGATGTAGGCGCAGTATATTCCGAGTTAGATTCCGAGTTATGATGTAGGCGCAGTAGATTCCGAGTTAGATTCCGAGTTATGATGTAGGCGCAGTAGATTCCGAGTTAGATTCTGAGTTATGATGTAGGCGCAGTAGATTCCGAGTTAGAATCCGAGTTATGATGTAGGCGCAGTAGATTCCGAGTTATGATGTAGGCGCAGTAGATTCCGAGTTATGATGTAGGCGCAGTAGATTCCGAGTTAGATTCCGAGATATGATGTAGGCGCAGTAGATTCCGAGTTAGATTCCGAGTTATGATGTAGGTGCAGTAGATTCCGAGTTAGATTCCGAGTTATGATGTAGGCGCAGTAGATTCCGAGTTATGATGTAGGCGCAGTAGATTCCGAGTTATGATGTAGGCGCAGTATATTCCGAGTTAGATTCCGAGTTATGATGTAGGCGCAGTAGATTCCGAGTTAGATTCCGAGTTATGATGTAGGCGCAGTAGATTCCGAATTAGATTCCGAGTTATGATGTAGGCGCAGTAGATTCCGAGTTAGATTCCGAGTTATGATGTAGGCGCAGTAGATTCCGAGTTATGATGTAAGCGCAGTAGATTCCGAGTTAGATTCCGAGTTATGATGTAGGCGCAGTAGATTCCGAGTTATGATGTAGGCGCAGTAGATTCCGAGTTAGATTCCGAGTTATGATGTAGGCGCAGTAGATTCCGAGTAATGATGTAGGCGCAGTAGATTCCGAGTTAGATTCCGAGTTATGATGTAGGCGCAGTAGATTCCGAGTTATGATGTAGGCGCAGTAGATTCCGAGTTAGATTCCGAGTTATGATGTAGGCGCAGTAGATTCCGAGTTATGATGTAGGCGCAGTAGATTCCGAGTTAGATTCCGAGTTATGATGTAGGCGCAGTAGATTCCGAGTTAGATTCCGAGTTATGATGTAGGCGCAGTAGATTCCGAGTTATGATGTAGGCGCAGTAGATTCCAAGTTATGATGTAGGCGCAGTAGATTCCTAGTTAGATTCCGAGTTATGATGCAGGCGCAGTAGATTCCGAGTTAGATTCCGAGTTATGATGTAGGCACAGTAGATTCCGAGTTAGATTCCGAGTTATGATGTAGGCGCAGTAGATTCCGAGTTAAGATGTAGGCGCAGTAGATTGCGAGTTATGATGTAGGCGCAGTAGATTCCGAGTTAGATTCCGAGTTATGATGTAGGCGCAGTAGATTGCGAGTTATGATGTAGGCGCAGTAGATTCCGAGTTAGATTCCGAGTTATGATGTAGGCGCAGTAGATTCCGAGTTATGATGTAGGCGCAGTAGATTCCGAGTTATGATGTAGGCGCAGTAGATTCCGAGTTAGATTCCGAGTTATGATGTAGGCGAAGTAGATTCCGAGTTATGATGTAGGCGCAGTAGATTCAGAGTTAGATTCCGAGTTATGATGTAGGTGCAGTAGATTCCGAGTTATGATGTAGGCGCAGTAGATTCCGAGTTATGATGTAGGCGCAGTAGATTCCGAGTTAGATTCCGAGTTATGATGTAGGCGCAGTAGATTCCGAGTTAGATTCCTGGTAATGATGTAGGCGCAGTAGATTCCGAGTTAGATTCCGAGTTATGATGTAGGCGCAGTAGATTCCGAGTTATGATGTAGGCGCAGTAGATTCCGAGTTAGATTCCGAGTTATGATGTAGGCGCAGTAGATTCCGAGTTATGATGTAGGCGCAGTAGATTCCGAGTTAGATTCCGAGTTATGATGTAGGCGCAGTAGATTCCGAGTTCGATTCCGAGTTATGATGTAGGCGCAGTAGATTCCGAGTTAGATTCCGAGTTATGATGTAGGCGCAGTAGATTCCGAGTTAGATTCCGAGTTATGATATAGGCGCAGTAGATTCCCAGTTAGATTCCGAGTTATGATGTAGGCGCAGTAGATTCCGAGTTATGATGTAGGCGCAGTAGATTCCGAGTTAGATTCCGAGATATGATGTAGGCGCAGTAGATTCCGAGTTAGATTCCGAGTTATGATGTAGGCGCAGTAGATTCCGAGTTAGATTCCGAGTTATGATGTAGGCGCAGTAGATTCCGAGTTATGATGTAAGCGCAGTAGATTCCGAGTTAGATTCCGAGTTATGATGTAGGCGCAGTAGATTCCGAGTTATGATGTAGGCGCAGTAGATTCCGAGTTAGATTCCGAGTTATGATGTAGGCGCAGTAGATTCCGAGTTATGATGTAGGCGCAGTAGATTCCGAGTTAGATTCCGAGTTATGATGTAGGCGCAGTAGATTCCGAGTTAGATTCTGAGTTATGATGTAGGCGCAGTAGATTCCGAGTTAGAATCCGAGTTATGATGTAGGCGCAGTAGATTCCGAGTTATGATGTAGGCGCAGTAGATTCCGAGTTAGATTCCGAGTTATGGTGTAGGCGCAGTAGATTCCGAGTAATGATGTAAGCGCAGCAGATTCCGAGTTAGATTCCGAGTTATGATGTAGGCGCAGTAGATTCCGAGTTATGATGTAGGCGCAGTAGATTCCGAGTTAGATTCCGAGTTATGATGTAGGCGCAGTAGATTCCGAGTTATGATGTAGGCGCAGTAGATTCCGAGTTATGATGTAGGCGCAGTAGATTCCGAGTTAGATTCCGAGTTATGATGTAGGCGCAGTAGATTGCGAGTTATGATGTAGGCGCAGTAGATTCCGAGATAGATTCCGAGTTATGATGTAGGCGCAGTAGATTCCGAGTTAGATTCCGAGTTATGATGTAGGCGCAGTAGATTCCGAGTTAGATTCCGAGTTATGATGTAGGCGCAGTAGATTCCGAGTTCGATTCCGAGTTATGATGTAGGCGCAGTAGATTCCGAGTTAGATTCCGAGTTATGATGTAGGCGCAGTAGATTCCGAGTTAGATTCCGAGTTATGATGTAGGCGCAGTAGATTCCGAGTTAGATTCCGAGTTATGATGTAGGCGCAGTAGATTCCGAGTTATGATGTAGGCGCAGTAGATTCCGAGTTATGATGTAGGCGCAGTAGATTCCGAGTTAGATTCCGAGATATGATGTAGGCGCAGTAGATTCCGAGTTAGATTCCGAGTTATGATGTAGGCGCAGTAGATTCCGAGTTAGATTCCGAGTTATGATGTAGGCGCAATAGATTCCGAGTTATGATGTAGGCGCAGTAGATTCCGAGTTATGATGTAGGCGCAGTAGATTCCGAGTTATGATGTAGGCGCAGTATATTCCGAGTTAGATTCCGAGTTATGATGTAGGCGCAGTAGATTCCGAGTTAGATTCCGAGTTATGATGTAGGCGCAGTAGATTCCGAATTAGATTCCGAGTTATGATGTAGGCGCAGTAGATTCCGAGTTAGATTCCGAGTTATGATGTAGGCGCAGTAGATTCCGAGTTATGATGTAAGCGCAGCAGATTCCGAGTTAGATTCCGAGTTATGATGTAGGCGCAGTAGATTCCGAGTTATGATGTAGGCGCAGTAGATTCCGAGTTAGATTCCGAGTTATGATGTAGGCGCAGTAGATTCCGAGTTATGATGTAGGCGTAGTAGATTCCGAGTTAGATTCCGAGTTATGATGTAGGCGCAGTAGATTCCGAGTTAGATTCTGAGTTATGATGTAGGCGCAGTAGATTCCGAGTTAGAATCCGAGTTATGATGTAGGCGCAGTAGATTCCGAGTTATGATGTAGGCGCAGTAGATTCCGAGTTATGATGTAGGCGCAGTAGATTCCGAGTTAGATTCCGAGTTATGGTGTAGGCGCAGTAGATTCCGAGTAATGATGTAGGCGCAGTAGATTCCGAGTTAGATTCCGAGTTATGATGTAGGCGCAGTAGATTCCGAGTTATGATGTAGGCGCAGTAGATTCCGAGTTAGATTCCGAGTTATGATGTAGGCGCAGTAGATTCCGAGTTAGATTCCGAGTTATGATGTAGGCGCAGTAGATTCCGAGTTAGATTCCGAGTTATGATGTAGGCGCAGTAGATTCCGAGTTATGATGTAGGCGCAGTAGATTCCGAGTTATGATGTAGGCGCAGTAGATTCCGAGTTAGATTCCGAGTTATGATGTAGGCGCAGTAGATTCCGAGTTAGATTCCGAGTTATGATGTAGGCGCAGTAGATTCCGAGTTATGATGTAGGCGCAGTAGATTGCGAGTTATGATGTAGGCGCAGTAGATTCCGAGTTAGATTCCGAGTTCTGATGTAGGCGCAGTAGATTGCGAGTTATGATGTAGGCGCAGTAGATTCCGAGTTAGATTCCGAGTTATGATGTAGGCGCAGTAGATTCCGAGTTATGATGTAGGCGCAGTAGATTCCGAGTTAGATTCCGAGTTATGATGTAGGCGCAGTAGATTCCGAGTTATGATGTAGGCGCAGTAGATTCCGAGTTAGATTCCGAGTTATGATGTAGGCGCAGTAGATTCCGAGTTAGATTCCGAGTTATGATGTAGGCGCAGTAGATTGCGAGTTATGATGTAGGCGCAGTAGGTTCCGAGATAGATTCCGAGTTATGATGTAGGCGCAGTAGATTCCGAGTTAGATTCCTAGTAATGATGTAGGCGCAGTAGATTCCGAGTTAGATTCCGAGTTATGATGTAGGCGCATTAGATTCCGAGTTAGATTCCGAGTTATGATGTAGGCGCAGTAGATTCCGAGTTAGATTCCGAGTTATGATGTAGGCGCAGTAGATTCCGAGTTAGATTCAGAGTTATGATGTAGGCGCAGTAAATTCCGAGTTATGATGTAGGCGCAGTAGATTCCGAGTTATGATGTAGGCGCAGTAGATTCCGAGTTATGATGTAGGCGCAGTAGATTCCGAGTTAGATTCCGAGTTATGATGTAGGCGCAGTAGATTCCGAGTTAGATTCCGAGTTATGATGTAGGCGCAGTAGATTCCGAGTTAGATTCCGAGTTATGATGTAGGCGCAATAGATTCCGAGTTATGATGTAGGCGCAGTAGATTCCGAGTTATGATGTAGGCGCAGTAGATTCCGAGTTATGATGTAGGCGCAGTATATTCCGAGTTAGATTCCGAGTTATGATGTAGGCGCAGTAGATTCCGAGTTAGATTCCGAGTTATGATGTAGGCGCAGTAGATTCCGAATTAGATTCCGAGTTATGATGTAGGCGCAGTAGATTCCGAGTTAGATTCCGAGTTATGATGTAGGCGCAGTAGATTCCGAGTTATGATGTAAGCGCAGCAGATTCCGAGTTAGATTCCGAGTTATGATGTAGGCGCAGTAGATTCCGAGTTATGATGTAGGCGCAGTAGATTCCGAGTTAGATTCCGAGTTATGATGTAGGCGCAGTAGATTCCGAGTTATGATGTAGGCGCAGTAGATTCCGAGTTAGATTCCGAGTTATGATGTAGGCGCAGTAGATTCCGAGTTAGATTCTGAGTTATGATGTAGGCGCAGTAGATTCCGAGTTAGAATCCGAGTTATGATGTAGGCGCAGTAGATTCCGAGTTATGATGTAGGCGCAGTAGATTCCGAGTTATGATGTAGGCGCAGTAGATTCCGAGTTATGATGTAGGCGCAGTAGATTCCGAGTTATGATGTAGGCGCAGTAGATTACGAGTTAGATTCCGAGTTATGGTGTAGGCGCAGTAGATTCCGAGTAATGATGTAGGCGCAGTAGATTCCGAGTTAGATTCCGAGTTATGATGTAGGCGCAGTAGATTCCGAGTTATGATGTAGGCGCAGTAGATTCCGAGTTAGATTCCGAGTTATGATGTAGGCGCAGTAGATTCCGAGTTATGATGTAGGCGCAGTAAATTCCGAGTTAGATTCCGAGTTATGATGTAGGCGCAGTAGATTCCGAGTTAGATTCCGAGTTATGATGTAGGCGCAGTAGATTCCGAGTTATGATGTAGGCGCAGTAGATTCCGAGTTATGATGTAGGCGCAGTAGATTCCGAGTTAGATTCCGAGTTATGATGTAGGCGCAGTAGATTCCGAGTTAGATTCCGAGTTATGATGTAGGCGCAGTAGATTCCGAGTTAGATTCCGAGTTATGATGTAGGCGCAGTAGATTCCGAGTTATGATGTAGGCGCAGTAGATTGCGAGTTATGATGTAGGCGCAGTAGATTCCGAGTTAGATTCCGAGTTATGATGTAGGCGCAGTAGATTGCGAGTTATGATGTAGGCGCAGTAGATTCCGAGTTAGATTCCGAGTTATGATGTAGGCGCAGTAGATTCCGAGTTATGATGTAGGCGCAGTAGATTCCGAGTTAGATTCCGAGTTATGATGTAGGCGCAGTAGATTCCGAGTTATGATGTAGGCGCAGTAGATTCCGAGTTAGATTCCGAGTTATGATGTAGGCGCAGTAGATTCCGAGTTAGATTCCGAGTTATGATGTAGGCGCAGTAGATTGCGAGTTATGATGTAGGCGCAGTAGATTCCGAGATAGATTCCAAGTTATGATGTAGGCGCAGTAGATTCCGAGTTATGATGTAGGCGCAGTAGATTCCGAGTTAGATTCCGAGTTATGATGTAGGCGCAGTAGATTCCGAGTTATGATGTAGGCGCAGTAGATTCCGAGTTAGATTCCGAGTTATGATGTAGGCGCAGTAGATTCCGAGTTCGATTCCGAGTTATGATGTAGGCGCAGTAGATTCCGAGTTAGATTCCGAGTTATGATGTAGGCGCAGTAGATTCCGAGTTAGATTCCGAGTTATGATGTAGGCGCAGTAGATTCCGAGTTAGATTCCGAGTTATGATGTAGGCGCAGTAGATTCCGAGTTATGATGTAGGCGCAGTAGATTCCGAGTTATGATGTAGGCGCAGTAGATTCCGAGTTATGATGTAGGCGCAGTAGATTCCGAGTTAGATTCCGAGTTATGATGTAGGCGCAGTAGATTCCGAGTTCGATTCCGAGTTATGATGTAGGCGCAGTAGATTCCGAGTTAGATTCCGAGTTATGATGTAGGCGCAATAGATTCCGAGTTATGATGTAGGCGCAGTAGATTCCGAGTTATGATGTAGGCGCAGTAGATTCCGAGTTATGATGTAGGCGCAGTATATTCCGAGTTAGATTCCGAGTTATGATGTAGGCGCAGTAGATTCCGAGTTAGATTCCGAGTTATGATGTAGGCGCAGTAGATTCCGAATTAGATTCCGAGTTATGATGTAGGCGCAGTAGATTCCGAGTTAGATTCCGAGTTATGATGTAGGCGCAGTAGATTCCGAGTTATGATGTAAGCGCAGCAGATTCCGAGTTAGATTCCGAGTTATGATGTAGGCGCAGTAGATTCCGAGTTATGATGTAGGCGCAGTAGATTCCGAGTTAGATTCCGAGTTATGATGTAGGCGCAGTAGATTCCGTGTTATGATGTAGGCGCAGTAGATTCCGAGTTAGATTCCGAGTTATGATGTAGGCGCAGTAGATTCCGAGGTAGATTCTGAGTTATGATGTAGGCGCAGTAGATTCCGAGTTAGAATCCGAGTTATGATGTAGGCGCAGTAGATTCCGAGTTATGATGTAGGCGCAGTAGATTCCGAGTTATGATGTAGGCGCAGTAGATTCCGAGTTATGATGTAGGCGCAGTAGATTCCGAGTTAGATTCCGAGTTATGGTGTAGGCGCAGTAGATTCCGAGTAATGATGGAGGCGCAGTAGATTCCGAGTTAGATTCCGAGTTATGATGTAGGCGCAGTAGATTCCGAGTTATGATGTAGGCGCAGTAGATTCCGAGTTAGATTCCGAGTTATGATGTAGGCGCAGTAGATTCCGAGTTATGATGTAGGCGCAGTAAATTCCGAGTTAGATTCCGAGTTATGATGTAGGCGCAGTAGATTCCGAGTTAGATTCCGAGTTATGATGTAGGCGCAGTAGATTCCGAGTTATGATGTAGGCGCAGTAGATTCCGAGTTATGATGTAGGCGCAGTAGATTCCGAGTTAGATTCCGAGTTATGATGTAGGCGCAGTAGATTCCGAGTTAGATTCCGAGTTATGATGTAGGCGCAGTAGATTCCGAGTTAGATTCCGAGTTATGATGTAGGCGCAGTAGATTCCGAGTTATGATGTAGGCGCAGTAGATTGCGAGTTATGATGTAGGCGCAGTAGATTCCGAGTTAGATTCCGAGTTATGATGTAGGCGCAGTAGATTGCGAGTTATGATGTAGGCGCAGTAGATTCCGAGTTAGATTCCGAGTTATGATGTAGGCGCAGTAGATTCCGAGTTATGATGTAGGCGCAGTAGATTCCGAGTTAGATTCCGAGTTATGATGTAGGCGCAGTAGATTCCGAGTTATGATGTAGGCGCAGTAGATTCCGAGTTAGATTCCGAGTTATGATGTAGGCGCAGTAGATTCCGAGTTAGATTCCGAGTTATGATGTAGGCGCAGTAGATTGCGAGTTATGATGTAGGCGCAGTAGATTCCGAGATAGATTCCGAGTTATGATGTAGGCGCAGTAGATTCCGAGTTAGATTCCTAGTAATGATGTAGGCGCAGTAGATTCCGAGTTAGATTCCGAGTTATGATGTAGGCGCAGTAGATTCCGAGTTATGATGTAGGCGCAGTAGATTCCGAGTTAGATTCCGAGTTATGATGTAGGCGCAGTAGATTCCGAGTTCGATTCCGAGTTATGATGTAGGCGCATTAGATTCCGAGTTAGATTCCGAGTTATGATGTATGCGCAGTAGATTCCGAGTTAGATTCCGAGTTATGATGTAGGCGCAGTAGATTCCGAGTTAGATTCCGAGTTATGATGTAGGCGCAGTAGATTCCGAGTTATGATGTAGGCGCAGTAGATTCCGAGTTATGATGTAGGCGCAGTAGATTCCGAGTTAGATTCCGAGATATGATGTAGGCGCAGTAGATTCCGAGTTAGATTCCGAGTTATGATGTAGGCGCAGTAGATTCCGAGTTAGATTCCGAGTTATGATGTAGGCGCAATAGATTCCGAGTTATGATGTAGGCGCAGTAGATTCCGAGTTATGATGTAGGCGCAGTAGATTCCGAGTTATGATGTAGGCGCAGTATATTCCGAGTTAGATTCCGAGTTATGATGTAGGCGCAGTAGATTCCGAGTTAGATTCCGAGTTATGATGTAGGCGCAGTAGATTCCGAATTAGATTCCGAGTTATGATGTAGGCGCAGTAGATTCCGAGTTAGATTCCGAGTTATGATGTAGGCGCAGTAGATTCCGAGTTATGATGTAAGCGCAGCAGATTCCGAGTTAGATTCCGAGTTATGATGTAGGCGCAGTAGATTCCGAGTTATGATGTAGGCGCAGTAGATTCCGAGTTAGATTCCGAGTAATGATGTAGGCGCAGTAGATTCCGAGTTATGATGTAGGCGCAGTAGATTCCGAGTTAGATTCCGAGTTATGATGTAGGCGCAGTAGATTCCGAGTTAGATTCTGAGTTATGATGTAGGCGCAGTAGATTCCGAGTTATGATGTAGGCGCAGTAGATTCCGAGTTATGATGTAGGCGCAGTATATTCCGAGTTAGATTCCGAGTTATGATGTAGGCGCAGTAGATTCCGAGTTAGATTCCGAGTTATGATGTAGGCGCAGTAGATTCCGAATTAGATTCCGAGTTATGATGTAGGCGCAGTAGATTCCGAGTTAGATTCCGAGTTATGATGTAGGCGCAGTAGATTCCGAGTTATGATGTAAGCGCAGCAGATTCCGAGTTAGATTCCGAGTTATGATGTAGGCGCAGTAGATTCCGAGTTATGATGTAGGCGCAGTAGATTCCGAGTTAGATTCCGAGTTATGATGTAGGCGCAGTAGATTCCGAGTTATGATGTAGGCGCAGTAGATTCCGAGTTAGATTCCGAGTTATGATGTAGGCGCAGTAGATTCCGAGTTAGATTCTGAGTTATGATGTAGGCGCAGTAGATTCCGAGTTAGAATCCGAGTTATGATGTAGGCGCAGTAGATTCCGAGTTATGATGTAGGCGCAGTAGATTCCGAGTTATGATGTAGGCGCAGTAGATTCCGAGTTAGATTCCGAGTTATGGTGTAGGCGCAGTAGATTCCGAGTAATGATGTAGGCGCAGTAGATTCCGAGTTAGATTCCGAGTTATGATGTAGGCGCAGTAGATTCCGAGTTATGATGTAGGCGCAGTAGATTCCGAGTTAGATTCCTAGTTATGATGTAGGCGCAGTAGATTCCGAGTTATGATGTAGGCGCAGTAAATTCCGAGTTAGATTCCGAGTTATGATGTAGGCGCAGTAGATTCCGAGTTAGATTCCGAGTTATGATGTAGGCGAAGTAGATTCCGAGTTATGATGTAGGCGCAGTAGATTCCGAGTTATGATGTAGGCGCAGTAGATTCTGAGTTAGATTCCGAGTTATGATGTAGGCGCAGTAGATTCCGAGTTAGATTCCGAGTTATGATGTAGGCGCAGTAGATTCCGAGTTAGATTCCGAGTTATGATGTAGGCGCAGTAGATTCCGAGTTATGATGTAGGCGCAGTAGATTCCGAGTTTGATTCCGAGTTATGATGTAGGCGCAGTAGATTCCGAGTTCGATTCCGAGTTATGATGTAGGCGCATTAGATTCCGAGTTAGATTCCGAGTTATGATGTATGCGCAGTAGATTCCGAGTTAGATTCCGAGTTATGATGTAGGCGCAGTAGATTCCGAGTTAGATTCCGAGTTATGATGTAGGCGCAGTAGATTCCGAGTTAGATTCCGAGTTATGATGTAGGCGCAGTAGATTCCGAGTTATGATGTAGGCGCAGTAGATTCCGAGTTAGATTCCGAGTTATGATGTAGGCGCAGTAGATTCCGAGTTAGATTCTGAGTTATGATGTAGGCGCAGTAGATTCCGAGTTAGAATCCGAGTTATGATGTAGGCGCAGTAGATTCCGAGTTATGATGTAGGCGCAGTAGATTCCGAGTTATGATGTAGGCGCAGTAGATTACGAGTTAGATTCCGAGTTATGGTGTAGGCGCAGTAGATTCCGAGTAATGATGTAGGCGCAGTAGATTCCGAGTTAGATTCCGAGTTATGATGTAGGCGCAGTAGATTCCGAGTTATGATGTAGGCGCAGTAGATTCCGAGTTAGATTCCGAGTTATGATGTAGGCGCAGTAGATTCCGAGTTATGATGTAGGCGCAGTAAATTCCGAGTTAGATTCCGAGTTATGATGTAGGCGCAGTAGATTCCGAGTTAGATTCCGAGTTATGATGTAGGCGCAGTAGATTCCGAGTTATGATGTAGGCGCAGTAGATTCCGAGTTATGATGTAGGCGCAGTAGATTCCGAGTTAGATTCCGAGTTATGATGTAGGCGCAGTAGATTCCGAGTTAGATTCCGAGTTATGATGTAGGCGCAGTAGATTCCGAGTTAGATTCCGAGTTATGATGTAGGCGCAGTAGATTCCGAGTTATGATGTAGGCGCAGTAGATTGCGAGTTATGATGTAGGCGCAGTAGATTCCGAGTTAGATTCCGAGTTATGATGTAGGCGCAGTAGATTGCGAGTTATGATGTAGGCGCAGTAGATTCCGAGTTAGATTCCGAGTTATGATGTAGGCGCAGTAGATTCCGAGTTATGATGTAGGCGCAGTAGATTCCGAGTTAGATTCCGAGTTATGATGTAGGCGCAGTAGATTCCGAGTTATGATGTAGGCGCAGTAGATTCCGAGTTAGATTCCGAGTTATGATGTAGGCGCAGTAGATTCCGAGTTAGATTCCGAGTTATGATGTAGGCGCAGTAGATTGCGAGTTATGATGTAGGCGCAGTAGATTCCGAGATAGATTCCGAGTTATGATGTAGGCGCAGTAGATTCCGAGTTATGATGTAGGCGCAGTAGATTCCGAGTTAGATTCCGAGTTATGATGTAGGCGCAGTAGATTCCGAGTTATGATGTAGGCGCAGTAGATTCCGAGTTAGATTCCGAGTTATGATGTAGACGCAGTAGATTCCGAGTTCGATTCCGAGTTATGATGTAGGCGCAGTAGATTCCGAGTTAGATTCCGAGTTATGATGTAGGCGCAGTAGATTCCGAGTTAGATTCCGAGTTATGATGTAGGCGCAGTAGATTCCGAGTTAGATTCCGAGTTATGATGTAGGCGCAGTAGATTCCGAGTTATGATGTAGGCGCAGTAGATTCCGAGTTATGATGTAGGCGCAGTAGATTCCGAGTTAGATTCCGAGATATGATGTAGGCGCAGTAGATTCCGAGTTAGATTCCGAGTTATGATGTAGGCGCAGTAGATTCCGAGTTAGATTCCGAGTTATGATGTAGGCGCAATAGATTCCGAGTTATGATGTAGGCGCAGTAGATTCCGAGTTATGATGTAGGCGCAGTAGATTCCGAGTTATGATGTAGGCGCAGTATATTCCGAGTTAGATTCCGAGTTATGATGTAGGCGCAGTAGATTCCGAGTTAGATTCAGAGTTATGATGTAGGCGCAGTAGATTCCGAATTAGATTCCGAGTTATGATGTAGGCGCAGTAGATTCCGAGTTAGATTCCGAGTTATGATGTAGGCGCAGTAGATTCCGAGTTATGATGTAAGCGCAGCAGATTCCGAGTTAGATTCCGAGTTATGATGTAGGCGCAGTAGATTCCGAGTTATGATGTAGGCGCAGTAGATTCCGAGTTAGATTCCGAGTTATGATGTAGGCGCAGTAGATTCCGAGTTATGATGTAGGCGCAGTAGATTCCGAGTTAGATTCCGAGTTATGATGTAGGCGCAGTAGATTCCGAGTTAGATTCTGAGTTATGATGTAGGCGCAGTAGATTCCGAGTTAGAATCCGAGTTATGATGTAGGCGCAGTAGATTCCGAGTTATGATGTAGGCGCAGTAGATTCCGAGTTATGATGTAGGCGCAGTAGATTCCGAGTTAGATTCCGAGTTATGGTGTAGGCGCAGTAGATTCCGAGTAATGATGGAGGCGCAGTAGATTCCGAGTTAGATTCCGAGTTATGATGTAGGCGCAGTAGATTCCGAGTTATGATGTAGGCGCAGTAGATTCCGAGTTAGATTCCGAGTTATGATGTAGGCGCAGTAGATTCCGAGTTATGATGTAGGCGCAGTAAATTCCGAGTTAGATTCCGAGTTATGATGTAGGCGCAGTAGATTCCGAGTTAGATTCCGAGTTATGATGTAGGCGCAGTAGATTCCGAGTTATGATGTAGGCGCAGTAGATTCCGAGTTATGATGTAGGCGCAGTAGATTCCGAGTTAGATTCCGAGTTATGATGTAGGCGCAGTAGATTCCGAGTTAGATTCCGAGTTATGATGTAGGCGCAGTAGATTCCGAGTTAGATTCCGAGTTATGATGTAGGCGCAGTAGATTCCGAGTTATGATGTAGGCGCAGTAGATTGCGAGTTATGATGTAGGCGCAGTAGATTCCGAGTTAGATTCCGAGTTATGATGTAGGCGCAGTAGATTGCGAGTTATGATGTAGGCGCAGTAGATTCCGAGTTAGATTCCGAGTTATGATGTAGGCGCAGTAGATTCCGAGTTATGATGTAGGCGCAGTAGATTCCGAGTTAGATTCCGAGTTATGATGTAGGCGCAGTAGATTCCGAGTTATGATGTAGGCGCAGTAGATTCCGAGTTAGATTCCGAGTTATGATGTAGGCGCAGTAGATTCCGAGTTAGATTCCGAGTTATGATGTAGGCGCAGTAGATTGCGAGTTATGATGTAGGCGCAGTAGATTCCGAGATAGATTCCGAGTTATGATGTAGGCGCAGTAGATTCCGAGTTAGATTCCTAGTAATGATGTAGGCGCAGTAGATTCCGAGTTAGATTCCGAGTTATGATGTAGGCGCAGTAGATTCCGAGTTATGATGTAGGCGCAGTAGATTCCGAGTTTGATTCCGAGTTATGATGTAGGCGCAGTAGATTCCGAGTTCGATTCCGAGTTATGATGTAGGCGCATTAGATTCCGAGTTAGATTCCGAGTTATGATGTATGCGCAGTAGATTCCGAGTTAGATTCCGAGTTATGATGTAGGCGCAGTAGATTCCGAGTTAGATTCCGAGTTATGATGTAGGCGCAGTAGATTCCGAGTTATGATGTAGGCGCAGTAGATTCCGAGTTATGATGTAGGCGCAGTAGATTCCGAGTTAGATTCCGAGATATGATGTAGGCGCAGTAGATTCCGAGTTAGATTCCGAGTTATGATGTAGGCGCAGTAGATTCCGAGTTAGATTCCGAGTTATGATGTAGGCGCAATAGATTCCGAGTTATGATGTAGGCGCAGTAGATTCCGAGTTATGATGTAGGCGCAGTAGATTCCGAGTTATGATGTAGGCGCAGTATATTCCGAGTTAGATTCCGAGTTATGATGTAGGCGCAGTAGATTCCGAGTTAGATTCCGAGTTATGATGTAGGCGCAGTAGATTCCGAATTAGATTCCGAGTTATGATGTAGGCGCAGTAGATTCCGAGTTAGATTCCGAGTTATGATGTAGGCGCAGTAGATTCCGAGTTATGATGTAAGCGCAGCAGATTCCGAGTTAGATTCCGAGTTATGATGTAGGCGCAGTAGATTCCGAGTTATGATGTAGGCGCAGTAGATTCCGAGTTAGATTCCGAGTTATGATGTAGGCGCAGTAGATTCCGAGTTATGATGTAGGCGCAGTAGATTCCGAGTTAGATTCCGAGTTATGATGTAGGCGCAGTAGATTCCGAGTTAGATTCTGAGTTATGATGTAGGCGCAGTAGATTCCGAGTTAGAATCCGAGTTATGATGTAGGCGCAGTAGATTCCGAGTTATGATGTAGGCGCAGTAGATTCCGAGTTATGATGTAGGCGCAGTAGATTCCGAGTTAGATTCCGAGTTATGGTGTAGGCGCAGTAGACTCCGAGTAATGATGTAGGCGCAGTAGATTCCGAGTTAGATTCCGAGTTATGATGTAGGCGCAGTAGATTCCGAGTTATGATGTAGGCGCAGTAGATTCCGAGTTAGATTCCGAGTTATGATGTAGGCGCAGTAGATTCCGAGTTATGATGTAGGCGCAGTAAATTCCGAGTTAGATTCCGAGTTATGATGTAGGCGCAGTAGATTCCGAGTTAGATTCCGAGTTATGATGTAGGCGCAGTAGATTCCGAGTTATGATGTAGGCGCAGTAGATTCCGAGTTATGATGTAGGCGCAGTAGATTCTGAGTTAGATTCCGAGTTATGATGTAGGCGCAGTAGATTCCGAGTTAGATTCCGAGTTATGATGTAGGCGCAGTAGATTCCGAGTTAGATTCCGAGTTATGATGTAGGCGCAGTAGATTCCGAGTTATGATGTAGGCGCAGTAGATTCCGAGTTTGATTCCGAGTTATGATGTAGGCGCAGTAGATTCCGAGTTCGATTCCGAGTTATGATGTAGGCGCATTAGATTCCGAGTTAGATTCCGAGTTATGATGTATGCGCAGTAGATTCCGAGTTAGATTCCGAGTTATGATGTAGGCGCAGTAGATTCCGAGTTAGATTCCGAGTTATGATGTAGGCGCAGTAGATTCCGAGTTATGATGTAGGCGCAGTAGATTCCGAGTTAGATTCCGAGATATGATGTAGGCGCAGTAGATTCCGAGTTAGATTCCGAGTTATGATGTAGGCGCAGTAGATTCCGAGTTAGATTCCGAGTTATGATGTAGGCGCAATAGATTCCGAGTTATGATGTAGGCGCAGTAGATTCCGAGTTATGATGTAGGCGCAGTAGATTCCGAGTTATGATGTAGGCGCAGTATATTCCGAGTTAGATTCCGAGTTATGATGTAGGCGCAGTAGATTCCGAGTTAGATTCCGAGTTATGATGTAGGCGCAGTAGATTCCGAATTAGATTCCGAGTTATGATGTAGGCGCAGTAGATTCCGAGTTAGATTCCGAGTTATGATGTAGGCGCAGTAGATTCCGAGTTATGATGTAAGCGCAGCAGATTCCGAGTTAGATTCCGAGTTATGATGTAGGCGCAGTAGATTCCGAGTTATGATGTAGGTGCAGTAGATTCCGAGTTAGATTCCGAGTTATGATGTAGGCGCAGTAGATTCCGAGTTATGATGTAGGCGCAGTAGATTCCGAGTTAGATTCCGAGTTATGATGTAGGCGCAGTAGATTCCGAGTTAGATTCTGAGTTATGATGTAGGCGCAGTAGATTCCGAGTTAGAATCCGAGTTATGATGTAGGCGCAGTAGATTCCGAGTTATGATGTAGGCGCAGTAGATTCCGAGTTATGATGTAGGCGCAGTAGATTCCGAGTTAGATTCCGAGTTATGGTGTAGGCGCAGTAGATTCCGAGTAATGATGTAGGCGCAGTAGATTCCGAGTTAGATTCCGAGTTATGATGTAGGCGCAGTAGATTCCGAGTTATGATGTAGGCGCAGTAGATTCCGAGTTAGATTCCGAGTTATGATGTAGGCGCAGTAGATTCCGAGTTATGATGTAGGCGCAGTAAATTCCGAGTTAGATTCCGAGTTATGATGTAGGCGCAGTAGATTCCGAGTTAGATTCCGAGTTATGATGTAGGCGCAGTAGATTCCGAGTTATGATGTAGGCGCAGTAGATTCCGAGTTATGATGTAGGCGCAGTAGATTCCGAGTTAGATTCCGAGTTATGATGTAGGCGCAGTAGATTCCGAGTTAGATTCCGAGTTATGATGTAGGCGCAGTAGATTCCGAGTTAGATTCCGAGTTATGATGTAGGCGCAGTAGATTCCGAGTTATGATGTAGGCGCAGTAGATTGCGAGTTATGATATAGGCGCAGTAGATTCCGAGTTAGATTCCGAGTTATGATGTAGGCGCAGTAGATTGCGAGTTATGATGTAGGCGCAGTAGATTCCGAGTTAGATTCCGAGTTATGATGTAGGCGCAGTAGATTCCGAGTTATGAGATTCCGAGTTATGATGTAGGCGCAGTAGATTCCGAGTTATGATGTAGGCGCAGTAGATTCCGAGTTAGATTCCGAGTTATGATGTAGGCGCAGTAGATTCCGAGTTAGATTCCGAGTTATGATGTAGGCGCAGTAGATTGCGAGTTATGATGTAGGCGCAGTAGATTCCGAGATAGATTCCGAGTTATGATGTAGGCGCAGTAGATTCCGAGTTATGATGTAGGCGCAGTAGATTCCGAGTTAGATTCCGAGTTATGATGTAGGCGCAGTAGATTCAGAGTTATGATGTAGGCGCAGTAGATTCCGAGTTAGATTCCGAGTTATGATGTAGGCGCAGTAGATTCCGAGTTCGATTCCGAGTTATGATGTAGGCGCAGTAGATTCCGAGTTAGATTCCGAGTTATGATGTAGGCGCAGTAGATTCCGAGTTAGATTCCGAGTTATGATGTAGGCGCAGTAGATTCCGAGTTAGATTCCGAGTTATGATGTAGGCGCAGTAGATTCCGAGTTATGATGTAGGCGCAGTAGATTCCGAGTTAGATTCCGAGATATGATGTAGGCGCAGTAGATTCCGAGTTAGATTCCGAGTTATGATGTAGGCGCAGTAGATTCCGAGTTAGATTCCGAGTTATGATGTAGGCGCAATAGATTCCGAGTTATGATGTAGGCGCAGTAGATTCCGAGTTATGATGTAGGCGCAGTAGATTCCGAGTTATGATGTAGGCGCAGTATATTCCGAGTTAGATTCCGAGTTATGATGTAGGCGCAGTAGATTCCGAGTTAGATTCCGAGTTATGATGTAGGCGCAGTAGATTCCGAGTTAGATTCCGAGTTATGATGTAGGCGCAGTAGATTCCGAGTTAGATTCCGAGTTATGATGTAGGCGCAGTAGATTCCGAGTTATGATGTAAGCGCAGCAGATTCCGAGTTAGATTCCGAGTTATGATGTAGGCGCAGTAGATTCCGAGTTATGATGTAGGCGCAGTAGATTCCGAGTTAGATTCCGAGTTATGATGTAGGCGCAGTAGATTCCGAGTTATGATGTAGGCGCAGTAGATTCCGAGTTAGATTCCGAGTTATGATGTAGGCGCAGTAGATTCCGAGTTAGATTCTGAGTTATGATGTAGGCGCAGTAGATTCCGAGTTAGAATCCGAGTTATGATGTAGGCGCAGTAGATTCCGAGTTATGATGTAGGCGCAGTAGATTCCGAGTTATGATGTAGGCGCAGTAGATTCCGAGTTAGATTCCGAGTTATGGTGTAGGCGCAGTAGATTCCGAGTAATGATGTAGGCGCAGTAGATTCCGAGTTAGATTCCGAGTTATGATGTAGGCGCAGTAGATTCCGAGTTATGATGTAGGCGCAGTAGATTCCGAGTTAGATTCCGAGTTATGATGTAGGCGCAGTAGATTCCGAGTTATGATGTAGGCGCAGTAAATTCCGAGTTAGATTCCGAGTTATGATGTAGGCGCAGTAGATTCCGAGTTAGATTCCGAGTTATGATGTAGGCGCAGTAGATTCCGAGTTATGATGTAGGCGCAGTAGATTCCGAGTTATGATGTAGGCGCAGTAGATTCCGAGTTAGATTCCGAGTTATGATGTAGGCGCAGTAGATTCCGAGTTAGATTCCGAGTTATGATGTAGGCGCAGTAGATTCCGAGTTAGATTCCGAGTTATGATGTAGGCGCAGTTAATTCCGAGTTAGATTCCGAGTTATGATGTAGGCGCAGTAGATTCCGAGTTATGATGTAGGCGCAGTAGATTGCGAGTTATGATGTAGGCGCAGTAGATTCCGAGTTAGATTCCGAGTTATGATGTAGGCGCAGTAGATTCCGAGTTATGATGTAGGCGCAGTAGATTCCGAGTTAGATTCCGAGTTATGATGTAGGCGCAGTAGATTCCGAGTTATGATGTAGGCGCAGTAGATTCCGAGTTAGATTCCGAGTTATGATGTAGGCGCAGTAGATTCCGAGTTAGATTCCGAGTTATGATGTAGGCGCAGTAGATTCCGAGTTATGATGTAGGCGCAGTAGATTCCGAGTTAGATTCCGAGTTATGATGTAGGCGCAGTAGATTCCGAGTTAGATTCCGAGTTATGATGTAGGCGCAGTAGATTCCGAGTTATGATGTAGGCGCAGTAGATTCCGAGTTAGATTCCGAGTTATGATGTAGGCGCAGTAGATTCCGAGTTAGATTCCGAGTTATGATGTAGGCGCAGTAGATTCCGAGTTATGATGTAGGCGCAGTAGATTCCGAGTTAGATTACGAGTTATGATGTAGGCGCAGTAGATTCCGAGTTAGATTCCGAGTTATGATGTAGGCGCAGTAGATTCCGAGTTAGATTCCGAGTTATGATGTAGGCGCAGTAGATTCCGAGTTAGATTTCGAGTTATGATGCAGGCGCAGTAGATTCCGAGTTATGATGTAGGCGCAGTAGATTCCGAGTTATGATGTAGGCGCAGTAGATTCCGAGTTATGATGTAGGTGCAGTAGATTCCGAGTTAGATTCCGAGTTATGATGTAGGCTCAGTAGATTCCGAGTTATGATGTAGGCGCAGTAGTTTCCGAGTTATGATGTAGGCGCAGTAGATTCCGAGTTAGATTCCGAGTTATGATGTAGGCGCAGTAGATTCCGAGTTATGATGTAGGCGCAGTAGATTCCGAGATATGATGTAGGCGCAGTAGATTCCGAGTTATGATGTAGGCGCAGTAGATTCCGAGTTATGATGTAGGCGCAGTAGATTCCGAGTTAGATTCCGAGTTATGATGTAGGCGCAGTAGATTGCGAGTTATGATGTAGGCGCAGTAGATTCCGAGTTAGATTCCGAGTTATGATGTAGGCGCAGTAGATTCCGAGTTAGATTCCGAGTTATGATGTAGGCGCAGTAGATTCCGAGTTAGATTCCGAGTTATGATGTAGGCGCAGTAGATTCCGAGTTATGATGTAGGCGCAGTAGATTCCGAGTTAGATTCCGAGTTATGATGTAGGCGCAGGAGATTCCGAGTTAGATTCCGAGTTATGATGTAGGCGCAGTAGATTCCGAGTTATGATGTAGGCGCAGTAGATTCCGAGTTAGATTCCGAGTTATGATGTAGGCGCAGTAGATTCCGAGTTAGATTCCGAGTTATGATGTAGGCGCAGTAGATTCCGAGTTAGATTCCGAGTTATGATGTAGGCGCAGTAGATTCCGAGTTAGATTCCGAGTTATGATGTAGGCGCAGTAGATTCCGAGTTATGATGTAGGCGCAGTAGATTCCGAGTTATGATGTAGGCGCAGTAGATTCCGAGTTAGATTCCGAGATATGATGTAGGCGCAGTAGATTCCGAGTTAGATTCCGAGTTATGATGTAGGTGCAGTAGATTCCGAGTTAGATTCCGAGTTATGATGTAGGCGCAGTAGATTCCGAGTTATGATGTAGGCGCAGTATATTCCGAGTTAGATTCCGAGTTATGATGTAGGCGCAGTAGATTCCGAGTTAGATTCCGAGTTATGATGTAGGCGCAGTAGATTCCGAATTAGATTCCGAGTTATGATGTAGGCGCAGTAGATTCCGAGTTAGATTCCGAGTTATGATGTATGCGCAGTAGATTCCGAGTTATGATGTAAGCGCAGTAGATTCCGAGTTAGATTCCGAGTTATGATGTAGGCGCAGTAGATTCCGAGTTATGATGTAGGCGCAGTAGATTCCGAGTTAGATTCCGAGTTATGATGTAGGCGCAGTAGATTCCGAGTTATGATGTAGGCGCAGTAGATTCCGAGTTAGATTCCGAGTTATGATGTAGGCGCAGTAGATTCCGAGTTAGATTCTGAGTTATGATGTAGGCGCAGTAGATTCCGAGTTATGATGTAGGCGCAGTAAATTCCGAGTTAGATTCCGAGTTATGATGTAGGCGCAGTAGATTCCGAGTTAGATTCCGAGTTATGATGTAGGCGCAGTAGATTCCGAGTTATGATGTAGGCGCAGTAGATTCCGAGTTATGATGTAGGCGCAGTAGATTCCGAGTTAGATTCCGAGTTATGATGTAGGCGCAGTAGATTCCGAGTTAGATTCCGAGTTATGATGTAGGCGCAGTAGATTCCGAGTTAGATTCCGAGTTATGATGTAGGCGCAGTAGATTCCGAGTTATGATGTAGGCGCAGTAGATTGCGAGTTATGATGTAGGCGCAGTAGATTCCGAGTTAGATTTCGAGTTATGATGTAGGCGCAGTAGATTGCGAGTTATGATGTAGGCGCAGTAGATTCCGAGTTAGATTCCGAGTTATGATGTAGGCGCAGTAGATTCCGAGTTATGATGTAGGCGCAGTAGATTCCGAGTTAGATTCCGAGTTATGATGTAGGCGCAGTAGATTCCGAGTTATGATGTAGGCGCAGTAGATTCCGAGTTAGATTCCGAGTTATGATGTAGGCGCAGTAGATTCCGAGTTAGATTCCGAGTTATGATGTAGGCGCAGTAGATTCCGAGTTATGATGTAGGCGCAGTAGATTCCGAGTTAGATTCCGAGTTATGATGTAGGCGCAGTAGATTCCGAGTTAGATTCCGAGTTATGATGTAGGCGCAGTAGATTCCGAGTTATGATGTAGGCGCAGTAGATTCCGAGTTAGATTCCGAGTTATGATGTAGGCGCAGTAGATTCCGAGTTAGATTCCGAGTTATGATGTAGGCGCAGTAGATTCCGAGTTATGATGTAGGCGCAGTAGATTCCGAGTTAGATTACGAGTTATGATGTAGGCGCAGTAGATTCCGAGTTAGATTCCGAGTTATGATGTAGGCGCAGTAGATTCCGAGTTAGATTCCGAGTTATGATGTAGGCGCAGTAGATTCCGAGTTAGATTTCGAGTTATGATGCAGGCGCAGTAGATTCCGAGTTATGATGTAGGCGCAGTAGATTCCGAGTTATGATGTAGGCGCAGTAGATTCCGAGTTATGATGTAGGTGCAGTAGATTCCGAGTTAGATTCCGAGTTATGATGTAGGCTCAGTAGATTCCGAGTTATGATGTAGGCGCAGTAGTTTCCGAGTTATGATGTAGGCGCAGTAGATTCCGAGTTAGATTCCGAGTTATGATGTAGGCGCAGTAGATTCCGAGTTATGATGTAGGCGCAGTAGATTCCGAGATATGATGTAGGCGCAGTAGATTCCGAGTTATGATGTAGGCGCAGTAGATTCCGAGTTATGATGTAGGCGCAGTAGATTCCGAGTTAGATTCCGAGTTATGATGTAGGCGCAGTAGATTGCGAGTTATGATGTAGGCGCAGTAGATTCCGAGTTAGATTCCGAGTTATGATGTAGGCGCAGTAGATTCCGAGTTAGATTCCGAGTTATGATGTAGGCGCAGTAGATTCCGAGTTAGATTCCGAGTTATGATGTAGGCGCAGTAGATTCCGAGTTATGATGTAGGCGCAGTAGATTCCGAGTTAGATTCCGAGTTATGATGTAGGCGCAGGAGATTCCGAGTTAGATTCCGAGTTATGATGTAGGCGCAGTAGATTCCGAGTTATGATGTAGGCGCAGTAGATTCCGAGTTAGATTCCGAGTTATGATGTAGGCGCAGTAGATTCCGAGTTAGATTCCGAGTTATGATGTAGGCGCAGTAGATTCCGAGTTAGATTCCGAGTTATGATGTAGGCGCAGTAGATTCCGAGTTAGATTCCGAGTTATGATGTAGGCGCAGTAGATTCCGAGTTATGATGTAGGCGCAGTAGATTCCGAGTTATGATGTAGGCGCAGTAGATTCCGAGTTAGATTCCGAGATATGATGTAGGCGCAGTAGATTCCGAGTTAGATTCCGAGTTATGATGTAGGTGCAGTAGATTCCGAGTTAGATTCCGAGTTATGATGTAGGCGCAGTAGATTCCGAGTTATGATGTAGGCGCAGTATATTCCGAGTTAGATTCCGAGTTATGATGTAGGCGCAGTAGATTCCGAGTTAGATTCCGAGTTATGATGTAGGCGCAGTAGATTCCGAATTAGATTCCGAGTTATGATGTAGGCGCAGTAGATTCCGAGTTAGATTCCGAGTTATGATGTATGCGCAGTAGATTCCGAGTTATGATGTAAGCGCAGTAGATTCCGAGTTAGATTCCGAGTTATGATGTAGGCGCAGTAGATTCCGAGTTATGATGTAGGCGCAGTAGATTCCGAGTTAGATTCCGAGTTATGATGTAGGCGCAGTAGATTCCGAGTTATGATGTAGGCGCAGTAGATTCCGAGTTAGATTCCGAGTTATGATGTAGGCGCAGTAGATTCCGAGTTAGATTCTGAGTTATGATGTAGGCGCAGTAGATTCCGAGTTATGATGTAGGCGCAGTAAATTCCGAGTTAGATTCCGAGTTATGATGTAGGCGCAGTAGATTCCGAGTTAGATTCCGAGTTATGATGTAGGCGCAGTAGATTCCGAGTTATGATGTAGGCGCAGTAGATTCCGAGTTATGATGTAGGCGCAGTAGATTCCGAGTTAGATTCCGAGTTATGATGTAGGCGCAGTAGATTCCGAGTTAGATTCCGAGTTATGATGTAGGCGCAGTAGATTCCGAGTTAGATTCCGAGTTATGATGTAGGCGCAGTAGATTCCGAGTTATGATGTAGGCGCAGTAGATTGCGAGTTATGATGTAGGCGCAGTAGATTCCGAGTTAGATTTCGAGTTATGATGTAGGCGCAGTAGATTGCGAGTTATGATGTAGGCGCAGTAGATTCCGAGTTAGATTCCGAGTTATGATGTAGGCGCAGTAGATTCCGAGTTATGATGTAGGCGCAGTAGATTCCGAGTTAGATTCCGAGTTATGATGTAGGCGCAGTAGATTCCGAGTTATGATGTAGGCGCAGTAGATTCCGAGTTAGATTCCGAGTTATGATGTAGGCGCAGTAGATTCCGAGTTAGATTCCGAGTTATGATGTAGGCGCAGTAGATTGCGAGTTATGATGTAGGCGCAGTAGATTCCGAGATAGATTCCGAGTTATGATGTAGGCGCAGTAGATTCCGAGTTATGATGTAGGCGCAGTAGATTCCGAGTTAGATTCCGAGTTATGATGTAGGCGCAGTAGATTCCGAGTTATGATGTAGGCGCAGTAGATTCCGAGTTAGATTCCGAGTTATGATGTAGGCGCAGTAGATTCCGAGTTCGATTCCGAGTTATGATGTAGGCGCAGTAGATTCCGAGTTAGATTCCGAGTTATGATGTAGGCGCAGTAGATTCCGAGTTATGATGTAGGCGCAGTAGATTCCGAGTTAGATTCCGAGTTATGATGTAGGCGCAGGAGATTCCGAGTTAGATTCCGAGTTATGATGTAGGCGCAGTAGATTCCGAGTTATGATGTAGGCGCAGTAGATTCCGAGTTAGATTCCGAGTTATGATGTAGGCGCAGTAGATTCCGAGTTAGATTCCGAGTTATGATGTAGGCGCAGTAGATTCCGAGTTAGATTCCGAGTTATGATGTAGGCGCAGTAGATTCCGAGTTAGATTCCGAGTTATGATGTAGGCGCAGTAGATTCCGAGTTATGATGTAGGCGCAGTAGATTCCGAGTTATGATGTAGGCGCAGTAGATTCCGAGTTAGATTCCGAGATATGATGTAGGCGCAGTAGATTCCGAGTTAGATTCCGAGTTATGATGTAGGTGCAGTAGATTCCGAGTTAGATTCCGAGTTATGATGTAGGCGCAGTAGATTCCGAGTTATGATGTAGGCGCAGTATATTCCGAGTTAGATTCCGAGTTATGATGTAGGCGCAGTAGATTCCGAGTTAGATTCCGAGTTATGATGTAGGCGCAGTAGATTCCGAATTAGATTCCGAGTTATGATGTAGGCGCAGTAGATTCCGAGTTAGATTCCGAGTTATGATGTATGCGCAGTAGATTCCGAGTTATGATGTAAGCGCAGTAGATTCCGAGTTAGATTCCGAGTTATGATGTAGGCGCAGTAGATTCCGAGTTATGATGTAGGCGCAGTAGATTCCGAGTTAGATTCCGAGTTATGATGTAGGCGCAGTAGATTCCGAGTTATGATGTAGGCGCAGTAGATTCCGAGTTAGATTCCGAGTTATGATGTAGGCGCAGTAGATTCCGAGTTAGATTCTGAGTTATGATGTAGGCGCAGTAGATTCCGAGTTATGATGTAGGCGCAGTAAATTCCGAGTTAGATTCCGAGTTATGATGTAGGCGCAGTAGATTCCGAGTTAGATTCCGAGTTATGATGTAGGCGCAGTAGATTCCGAGTTATGATGTAGGCGCAGTAGATTCCGAGTTATGATGTAGGCGCAGTAGATTCCGAGTTAGATTCCGAGTTATGATGTAGGCGCAGTAGATTCCGAGTTAGATTCCGAGTTATGATGTAGGCGCAGTAGATTCCGAGTTAGATTCCGAGTTATGATGTAGGCGCAGTAGATTCCGAGTTATGATGTAGGCGCAGTAGATTGCGAGTTATGATGTAGGCGCAGTAGATTCCGAGTTAGATTTCGAGTTATGATGTAGGCGCAGTAGATTGCGAGTTATGATGTAGGCGCAGTAGATTCCGAGTTAGATTCCGAGTTATGATGTAGGCGCAGTAGATTCCGAGTTATGATGTAGGCGCAGTAGATTCCGAGTTAGATTCCGAGTTATGATGTAGGCGCAGTAGATTCCGAGTTATGATGTAGGCGCAGTAGATTCCGAGTTAGATTCCGAGTTATGATGTAGGCGCAGTAGATTCCGAGTTAGATTCCGAGTTATGATGTAGGCGCAGTAGATTGCGAGTTATGATGTAGGCGCAGTAGATTCCGAGATAGATTCCGAGTTATGATGTAGGCGCAGTAGATTCCGAGTTATGATGTAGGCGCAGTAGATTCCGAGTTAGATTCCGAGTTATGATGTAGGCGCAGTAGATTCCGAGTTATGATGTAGGCGCAGTAGATTCCGAGTTAGATTCCGAGTTATGATGTAGGCGCAGTAGATTCCGAGTTCGATTCCGAGTTATGATGTAGGCGCAGTAGATTCCGAGTTAGATTCCGAGTTATGATGTAGGCGCAGTAGATTCCGAGTTAGATTCCGAGTTATGATGTAGGCGCAGTAGATTCCGAGTTAGATTCCGAGTTATGATGTAGGCGCAGTAGATTCCGAGTTATGATGTAGGCGCAGTAGATTCCGAGTTATGATGTAGGCGCAGTAGATTCCAAGTTAGATTCCGAGATATGATGTAGGCGCAGTAGATTCCGAGTTAGATTCCGAGTTATGATGTAGGCGCAGTAGATTCCGAGTTAGATTCCGAGTTATGATGTAGGCGCAATAGATTCCGAGTTATGATGTAGGCGCAGTAGATTCCGAGTTATGATGTAGGCGCAGTAGATTCCGAGTTATGATGTAGGCGCAGTATATTCCGAGTTAGATTCCGAGTTATGATGTAGGCGCAGTAGATTCCGAGTTAGATTCCGAGTTATGATGTAGGCGCAGTAGATTCCGAATTAGATTCCGAGTTATGATGTAGGCGCAGTAGATTCCGAGTTAGATTCCGAGTTATGATGTAGGCGCAGTAGATTCCGAGTTATGATGTAAGCGCAGCAGATTCCGAGTTAGATTCCGAGTTATGATGTAGGCGCAGTAGATTCCGAGTTATGATGTAGGCGCAGTAGATTCCGAGTTAGATTCCGAGTTATGATGTAGGCGCAGTAGATTCCGAGTTATGATGTAGGCGCAGTAGATTCCGAGTTATGATGTAGGCGCAGTAGATTCCGAGTTATGATGTAGGCGCAGTAGATTCCGAGTTAGATTCCGAGTTATGATGTAGGCGCAGTAGATTCCGAGTTAGATTCCGAGTTATGATGTAGGCGCAGTAGATTCCGAGTTATGATGTAGGCGCAGTAGATTCCGAGTTAGATTCCGAGTTATGATGTAGGCGCAGTAGATTCCGAGTTAGATTCCGAGTTATGATGTAGGCGCAGTAGATTCCGAGTTAGATTCCGAGTTATGATGTAGGCGCAGTTAATTCCGAGTTAGATTCCGAGTTATGATGTAGGCGCAGTAGATTCCGAGTTATGATGTAGGCGCAGTAGATTGCGAGTTATGATGTAGGCGCAGTAGATTCCGAGTTAGATTCCGAGTTATGATGTAGGCGCAGTAGATTGCGAGTTATGATGTAGGCGCAGTAGATTCCGAGTTAGATTCCGAGTTATGATGTAGGCGCAGTAGATTCCGAGTTATGATGTAGGCGCAGTAGATTCCGAGTTAGATTCCGAGTTATGATGTAGGCGCAGTAGATTCCGAGTTATGATGTAGGCGCAGTAGATTCCGAGTTAGATTCCGAGTTATGATGTAGGCGCAGTAGATTCCGAGTTAGATTCCGAGTTATGATGTAGGCGCAGTAGATTCCGAGTTATGATGTAGGCGCAGTAGATTCCGAGTTAGATTCCGAGTTATGATGTAGGCGCAGTAGATTCCGAGTTATGATGTAGGCGCAGTAGATTCCGAGTTAGATTCCGAGTTATGATGTAGGCGCAGTAGATTCCGAGTTAGATTCCGAGTTATGATGTAGGCGCAGTAGATTCCGAGTTATGATGTAGGCGCAGTAGATTCCGAGTTAGATTCCGAGTTATGATGTAGGCGCAGTAGATTCCGAGTTAGATTCCGAGTTATGATGTAGGCGCAGTAGATTCCGAGTTATGATGTAGGCGCAGTAGATTCCGAGTTAGATTCCGAGTTATGATGTAGGCGCAGTAGATTCCGAGTTAGATTCCGAGTTATGATGTAGGCGCAGTAGATTCCGAGTTATGATGTAGGCGCAGTAGATTCCGAGTTAGATTACGAGTTATGATGTAGGCGCAGTAGATTCCGAGTTAGATTCCGAGTTATGATGTAGGCGCAGTAGATTCCGAGTTAGATTCCGAGTTATGATGTAGGCGCAGTAGATTCCGAGTTAGATTTCGAGTTATGATGCAGGCGCAGTAGATTCCGAGTTATGATGTAGGCGCAGTAGATTCCGAGTTATGATGTAGGCGCAGTAGATTCCGAGTTATGATGTAGGCGCAGTAGTTTCCGAGTTATGATGTAGGCGCAGTAGATTCCGAGTTAGATTCCGAGTTATGATGTAGGCGCAGTAGATTCCGAGTTATGATGTAGGCGCAGTAGATTCCGAGATATGATGTAGGCGCAGTAGATTCCGAGTTATGATGTAGGCGCAGTAGATTCCGAGTTATGATGTAGGCGCAGTAGATTCCGAGTTAGATTCCGAGTTATGATGTAGGCGCAGTAGATTGCGAGTTATGATGTAGGCGCAGTAGATTCCGAGTTAGATTCCGAGTTATGATGTAGGCGCAGTAGATTCCGAGTTAGATTCCGAGTTATGATGTAGGCGCAGTAGATTCCGAGTTAGATTCCGAGTTATGATGTAGGCGCAGTAGATTCCGAGTTATGATGTAGGCGCAGTAGATTCCGAGTTAGATTCCGAGTTATGATGTAGGCGCAGGAGATTCCGAGTTAGATTCCGAGTTATGATGTAGGCGCAGTAGATTCCGAGTTATGATGTAGGCGCAGTAGATTCCGAGTTAGATTCCGAGTTATGATGTAGGCGCAGTAGATTCCGAGTTAGATTCCGAGTTATGATGTAGGCGCAGTAGATTCCGAGTTAGATTCCGAGTTATGATGTAGGCGCAGTAGATTCCGAGTTAGATTCCGAGTTATGATGTAGGCGCAGTAGATTCCGAGTTATGATGTAGGCGCAGTAGATTCCGAGTTATGATGTAGGCGCAGTAGATTCCGAGTTAGATTCCGAGATATGATGTAGGCGCAGTAGATTCCGAGTTAGATTCCGAGTTATGATGTAGGTGCAGTAGATTCCGAGTTAGATTCCGAGTTATGATGTAGGCGCAGTAGATTCCGAGTTATGATGTAGGCGCAGTATATTCCGAGTTAGATTCCGAGTTATGATGTAGGCGCAGTAGATTCCGAGTTAGATTCCGAGTTATGATGTAGGCGCAGTAGATTCCGAATTAGATTCCGAGTTATGATGTAGGCGCAGTAGATTCCGAGTTAGATTCCGAGTTATGATGTATGCGCAGTAGATTCCGAGTTATGATGTAAGCGCAGTAGATTCCGAGTTAGATTCCGAGTTATGATGTAGGCGCAGTAGATTCCGAGTTATGATGTAGGCGCAGTAGATTCCGAGTTAGATTCCGAGTTATGATGTAGGCGCAGTAGATTCCGAGTTATGATGTAGGCGCAGTAGATTCCGAGTTAGATTCCGAGTTATGATGTAGGCGCAGTAGATTCCGAGTTAGATTCTGAGTTATGATGTAGGCGCAGTAGATTCCGAGTTATGATGTAGGCGCAGTAAATTCCGAGTTAGATTCCGAGTTATGATGTAGGCGCAGTAGATTCCGAGTTAGATTCCGAGTTATGATGTAGGCGCAGTAGATTCCGAGTTATGATGTAGGCGCAGTAGATTCCGAGTTATGATGTAGGCGCAGTAGATTCCGAGTTAGATTCCGAGTTATGATGTAGGCGCAGTAGATTCCGAGTTAGATTCCGAGTTATGATGTAGGCGCAGTAGATTCCGAGTTAGATTCCGAGTTATGATGTAGGCGCAGTAGATTCCGAGTTATGATGTAGGCGCAGTAGATTCCGAGTTAGATTCCGAGTTATGATGTAGGCGCAGGAGATTCCGAGTTAGATTCCGAGTTATGATGTAGGCGCAGTAGATTCCGAGTTATGATGTAGGCGCAGTAGATTCCGAGTTAGATTCCGAGTTATGATGTAGGCGCAGTAGATTCCGAGTTAGATTCCGAGTTATGATGTAGGCGCAGTAGATTCCGAGTTAGATTCCGAGTTATGATGTAGGCGCAGTAGATTCCGAGTTAGATTCCGAGTTATGATGTAGGCGCAGTAGATTCCGAGTTATGATGTAGGCGCAGTAGATTCCGAGTTATGATGTAGGCGCAGTAGATTCCGAGTTAGATTCCGAGATATGATGTAGGCGCAGTAGATTCCGAGTTAGATTCCGAGTTATGATGTAGGTGCAGTAGATTCCGAGTTAGATTCCGAGTTATGATGTAGGCGCAGTAGATTCCGAGTTATGATGTAGGCGCAGTATATTCCGAGTTAGATTCCGAGTTATGATGTAGGCGCAGTAGATTCCGAGTTAGATTCCGAGTTATGATGTAGGCGCAGTAGATTCCGAATTAGATTCCGAGTTATGATGTAGGCGCAGTAGATTCCGAGTTAGATTCCGAGTTATGATGTATGCGCAGTAGATTCCGAGTTATGATGTAAGCGCAGTAGATTCCGAGTTAGATTCCGAGTTATGATGTAGGCGCAGTAGATTCCGAGTTATGATGTAGGCGCAGTAGATTCCGAGTTAGATTCCGAGTTATGATGTAGGCGCAGTAGATTCCGAGTTATGATGTAGGCGCAGTAGATTCCGAGTTAGATTCCGAGTTATGATGTAGGCGCAGTAGATTCCGAGTTAGATTCTGAGTTATGATGTAGGCGCAGTAGATTCCGAGTTATGATGTAGGCGCAGTAAATTCCGAGTTAGATTCCGAGTTATGATGTAGGCGCAGTAGATTCCGAGTTAGATTCCGAGTTATGATGTAGGCGCAGTAGATTCCGAGTTATGATGTAGGCGCAGTAGATTCCGAGTTATGATGTAGGCGCAGTAGATTCCGAGTTAGATTCCGAGTTATGATGTAGGCGCAGTAGATTCCGAGTTAGATTCCGAGTTATGATGTAGGCGCAGTAGATTCCGAGTTAGATTCCGAGTTATGATGTAGGCGCAGTAGATTCCGAGTTATGATGTAGGCGCAGTAGATTGCGAGTTATGATGTAGGCGCAGTAGATTCCGAGTTAGATTTCGAGTTATGATGTAGGCGCAGTAGATTGCGAGTTATGATGTAGGCGCAGTAGATTCCGAGTTAGATTCCGAGTTATGATGTAGGCGCAGTAGATTCCGAGTTATGATGTAGGCGCAGTAGATTCCGAGTTAGATTCCGAGTTATGATGTAGGCGCAGTAGATTCCGAGTTATGATGTAGGCGCAGTAGATTCCGAGTTAGATTCCGAGTTATGATGTAGGCGCAGTAGATTCCGAGTTAGATTCCGAGTTATGATGTAGGCGCAGTAGATTGCGAGTTATGATGTAGGCGCAGTAGATTCCGAGATAGATTCCGAGTTATGATGTAGGCGCAGTAGATTCCGAGTTATGATGTAGGCGCAGTAGATTCCGAGTTAGATTCCGAGTTATGATGTAGGCGCAGTAGATTCCGAGTTATGATGTAGGCGCAGTAGATTCCGAGTTAGATTCCGAGTTATGATGTAGGCGCAGTAGATTCCGAGTTCGATTCCGAGTTATGATGTAGGCGCAGTAGATTCCGAGTTAGATTCCAAGTTATGATGTAGGCGCAGTAGATTCCGAGTTAGATTCCGAGTTATGATGTAGGCGCAGTAGATTCCGAGTTAGATTCCGAGTTATGATGTAGGCGCAGTAGATTCCGAGTTATGATGTAGGCGCAGTAGATTCCGAGTTATGATGTAGGCGCAGTAGATTCCAAGTTAGATTCCGAGATATGATGTAGGCGCAGTAGATTCCGAGTTAGATTCCGAGTTATGATGTAGGCGCAGTAGATTCCGAGTTAGATTCCGAGTTATGATGTAGGCGCAATAGATTCCGAGTTATGATGTAGGCGCAGTAGATTCCGAGTTATGATGTAGGCGCAGTAGATTCCGAGTTATGATGTAGGCGCAGTATATTCCGAGTTAGATTCCGAGTTATGATGTAGGCGCAGTAGATTCCGAGTTAGATTCCGAGTTATGATGTAGGCGCAGTAGATTCCGAATTAGATTCCGAGTTATGATGTAGGCGCAGTAGATTCCGAGTTAGATTCCGAGTTATGATGTAGGCGCAGTAGATTCCGAGTTATGATGTAAGCGCAGCAGATTCCGAGTTAGATTCCGAGTTATGATGTAGGCGCAGTAGATTCCGAGTTATGATGTAGGCGCAGTAGATTCCGAGTTAGATTCCGAGTTATGATGTAGGCGCAGTAGATTCCGAGTTATGATGTAGGCGCAGTAGATTCCGAGTTAGATTCCGAGTTATGATGTAGGCGCAGTAGATTCCGAGTTAGATTCTGAGTTATGATGTAGGCGCAGTAGATTCCGAGTTAGAATCCGAGTTATGATGTAGGCGCAGTAGATTCCGAGTTATGATGTAGGCGCAGTAGATTCCGAGTTATGATGTAGGCGCAGTAGATTCCGAGTTAGATTCCGAGTTATGGTGTAGGCGCAGTAGATTCCGAGTAATGATGTAGGCGCAGTAGATTCCGAGTTAGATTCCGAGTTATGATGTAGGCGCAGTAGATTCCGAGTTATGATGTAGGCGCAGTAGATTCCGAGTTAGATTCCGAGTTATGATGTAGGCGCAGTAGATTCCGAGTTATGATGTAGGCGCAGTAAATTCCGAGTTAGATTCCGAGTTATGATGTAGGCGCAGTAGATTCCGAGTTAGATTCCGAGTTATGATGTAGGCGCAGTAGATTCCGAGTTATGATGTAGGCGCAGTAGATTCCGAGTTATGATGTAGGCGCAGTAGATTCCGAGTTAGATTCCGAGTTATGATGTAGGCGCAGTAGATTCCGAGTTAGATTCCGAGTTATGATGTAGGCGCAGTAGATTCCGAGTTAGATTCCGAGTTATGATGTAGGCGCAGTAGATTCCGAGTTAGATTCCGAGTTATGATGTAGGCGCAGTAGATTCCGAGTTATGATGTAGGCGCAGTAGATTCCGAGTTAGATTCCGAGTTATGATGTAGGCGCAGTAGATTCCGAGTTATGATGTAGGCGCAGTAGATTCCGAGTTAGATTCCGAGTTATGATGTAGGCGCAGTAGATTCCGAGTTAGATTCTGAGTTATGATGTAGGCGCAGTAGATTCCGAGTTAGAATCCGAGTTATGATGTAGGCGCAGTAGATTCCGAGTTATGATGTAGGCGCAGTAGATTCCGAGTTATGATGTAGGCGCAGTAGATTCCGAGTTAGATTCCGAGTTATGGTGTAGGCGCAGTAGATTCCGAGTAATGATGTAGGCGCAGTAGATTCCGAGTTAGATTCCGAGTTATGATGTAGGCGCAGTAGATTCCGAGTTATGATGTAGGCGCAGTAGATTCCGAGTTAGATTCCGAGTTATGATGTAGGCGCAGTAGATTCCGAGTTATGATGTAGGCGCAGTAAATTCCGAGTTAGATTCCGAGTTATGATGTAGGCGCAGTAGATTCCGAGTTAGATTCCGAGTTATGATGTAGGCGCAGTAGATTCCGAGTTATGATGTAGGCGCAGTAGATTCCGAGTTATGATGTAGGCGCAGTAGATTCCGAGTTAGATTCCGAGTTATGATGTAGGCGCAGTAGATTCCGAGTTAGATTCCGAGTTATGATGTAGGCGCAGTAGATTCCGAGTTAGATTCCGAGTTATGATGTAGGCGCAGTAGATTCCGAGTTAGATTCCGAGTTATGATGTAGGCGCAGTAGATTCCGAGTTATGATGTAGGCGCAGTAGATTGCGAGTTATGATGTAGGCGCAGTAGATTCCGAGTTAGATTCCGAGTTATGATGTAGGCGCAGTAGATTCCGAGTTATGATGTAGGCGCAGTAGATTCCGAGTTAGATTCCGAGTTATGATGTAGGCGCAGTAGATTCCGAGTTATGATGTAGGCGCAGTAGATTCCGAGTTAGATTCCGAGTTATGATGTAGGCGCAGTAGATTCCGAGTTAGATTCCGAGTTATGATGTAGGCGCAGTAGATTCCGAGTTATGATGTAGGCGCAGTAGATTCCGAGTTAGATTCCGAGTTATGATGTAGGCGCAGTAGATTCCGAGTTATGATGTAGGCGCAGTAGATTCCGAGTTAGATTCCGAGTTATGATGTAGGCGCAGTAGATTCCGAGTTAGATTCCGAGTTATGATGTAGGCGCAGTAGATTCCGAGTTATGATGTAGGCGCAGTAGATTCCGAGTTAGATTCCGAGTTATGATGTAGGCGCAGTAGATTCCGAGTTAGATTCCGAGTTATGATGTAGGCGCAGTAGATTCCGAGTTATGATGTAGGCGCAGTAGATTCCGAGTTAGATTCCGAGTTATGATGTAGGCGCAGTAGATTCCGAGTTAGATTCCGAGTTATGATGTAGGCGCAGTAGATTCCGAGTTATGATGTAGGCGCAGTAGATTCCGAGTTAGATTACGAGTTATGATGTAGGCGCAGTAGATTCCGAGTTAGATTCCGAGTTATGATGTAGGCGCAGTAGATTCCGAGTTAGATTCCGAGTTATGATGTAGGCGCAGTAGATTCCGAGTTAGATTTCGAGTTATGATGCAGGCGCAGTAGATTCCGAGTTATGATGTAGGCGCAGTAGATTCCGAGTTATGATGTAGGCGCAGTAGATTCCGAGTTATGATGTAGGTGCAGTAGATTCCGAGTTAGATTCCGAGTTATGATGTAGGCTCAGTAGATTCCGAGTTATTATGTAGGCGCAGTAGTTTCCGAGTTATGATGTAGGCGCAGTAGATTCCGAGTTAGATTCCGAGTTATGATGTAGGCGCAGTAGATTCCGAGTTATGATGTAGGCGCAGTAGATTCCGAGATATGATGTAGGCGCAGTAGATTCCGAGTTATGATGTAGGCGCAGTAGATTCCGAGTTATGATGTAGGCGCAGTAGATTCCGAGTTAGATTCCGAGTTATGATGTAGGCGCAGTAGATTGCGAGTTATGATGTAGGCGCAGTAGATTCCGAGTTAGATTCCGAGTTATGATGTAGGCGCAGTAGATTCCGAGTTAGATTCCGAGTTATGATGTAGGCGCAGTAGATTCCGAGTTAGATTCCGAGTTATGATGTAGGCGCAGTAGATTCCGAGTTATGATGTAGGCGCAGTAGATTCCGAGTTAGATTCCGAGTTATGATGTAGGCGCAGGAGATTCCGAGTTAGATTCCGAGTTATGATGTAGGCGCAGTAGATTCCGAGTTATGATGTAGGCGCAGTAGATTCCGAGTTAGATTCCGAGTTATGATGTAGGCGCAGTAGATTCCGTGTTCGATTCCGAGTTATGATGTAGGCGCAGTAGATTCCGAGTTAGATTCCGAGTTATGATGTAGGCGCAGTAGATTCCGAGTTAGATTCCGAGTTATGATGTAGGCGCAGTAGATTCCGAGTTATGATGTAGGCGCAGTAGATTCCGAGTTATGATGTAGGCGCAGTAGATTCCGAGTTAGATTCCGAGATATGATGTAGGCGCAGTAGATTCCGAGTTAGATTCCGAGTTATGATGTAGGTGCAGTAGATTCCGAGTTAGATTCCGAGTTATGATGTAGGCGCAGTAGATTCCGAGTTATGATGTAGGCGCAGTATATTCCGAGTTAGATTCCGAGTTATGATGTAGGCGCAGTAGATTCCGAGTTATGATGTAGGCGCAGTAGATTCCGAGTTAGATTCCGAGTTATGATGTAGGCGCAGTAGATTGCGAGTTATGATGTAGGCGCAGTAGATTCCGAGTTAGATTCCGAGTTATGATGTAGGCGCAGTAGATTCCGAGTTAGATTCCGAGTTATGATGTAGGCGCAGTAGATTCCGAGTTAGATTCCGAGTTATGATGTAGGCGCAGTAGATTCCGAGTTATGATGTAGGCGCAGTAGATTCCGAGTTATGATGTAGGCGCAGTAAATTCCGAGTTAGATTCCGAGTTATGATGTAGGCGCAGTAGATTCCGAGTTAGATTCCGAGTTATGATGTAGGCGCAGTAGATTCCGAGTTAGAATCCGAGTTATGATGTAGGCGCAGTAGATTCCGAGTTATGATGTAGGCGCAGTAGATTCCGAGTTATGATGTAGGCGCAGTAGATTCCGAGTTAGATTCCGAGTTATGGTGTAGGCGCAGTAGATTCCGAGTAATGATGTAGGCGCAGTAGATTCCGAGTTAGATTCCGAGTTATGATGTAGGCGCAGTAGATTCCGAGTTAGATTCTGAGTTATGATGTAGGCGCAGTAGATTCCGAGTTAGAATCCGAGTTATGATGTAGGCGCAGTAGATTCCGAGTTATGATGTAGGCGCAGTAGATTCCGAGTTATGATGTAGGCGCAGTAGATTCCGAGTTAGATTCCGAGTTATGGTGTAGGCGCAGTAGATTCCGAGTAATGATGTAGGCGCAGTAGATTCCGAGTTAGATTCCGAGTTATGATGTAGGCGCAGTAGATTCCGAGTTATGATGTAGGCGCAGTAGATTCCGAGTTAGATTCCGAGTTATGATGTAGGCGCAGTAGATTCCGAGTTATGATGTAGGCGCAGTAAATTCCGAGTTAGATTCCGAGTTATGATGTAGGCGCAGTAGATTCCGAGTTAGATTCCGAGTTATGATGTAGGCGCAGTAGATTCCGAGTTATGATGTAGGCGCAGTAGATTCCGAGTTATGATGTAGGCGCAGTAGATTCCGAGTTAGATTCCGAGTTATGATGTAGGCGCAGTAGATTCCGAGTTAGATTCCGAGTTATGATGTAGGCGCAGTAGATTCCGAGTTAGATTCCGAGTTATGATGTAGGCGCAGTAGATTCCGAGTTAGATTCCGAGTTATGATGTAGGCGCAGTAGATTCCGAGTTATGATGTAGGCGCAGTAGATTGCGAGTTATGATGTAGGCGCAGTAGATTCCGAGTTAGATTCCGAGTTATGATGTAGGCGCAGTAGATTCCGAGTTATGATGTAGGCGCAGTAGATTCCGAGTTAGATTCCGAGTTATGATGTAGGCGCAGTAGATTCCGAGTTATGATGTAGGCGCAGTAGATTCCGAGTTAGATTCCGAGTTATGATGTAGGCGCAGTAGATTCCGAGTTAGATTCCGAGTTATGATGTAGGCGCAGTAGATTCCGAGTTATGATGTAGGCGCAGTAGATTCCGAGTTAGATTCCGAGTTATGATGTAGGCGCAGTAGATTCCGAGTTATGATGTAGGCGCAGTAGATTCCGAGTTAGATTCCGAGTTATGATGTAGGCGCAGTAGATTCCGAGTTAGATTCCGAGTTATGATGTAGGCGCAGTAGATTCCGAGTTATGATGTAGGCGCAGTAGATTCCGAGTTAGATTCCGAGTTATGATGTAGGCGCAGTAGATTCCGAGTTAGATTCCGAGTTATGATGTAGGCGCAGTAGATTCCGAGTTATGATGTAGGCGCAGTAGATTCCGAGTTAGATTCCGAGTTATGATGTAGGCGCAGTAGATTCCGAGTTAGATTCCGAGTTATGATGTAGGCGCAGTAGATTCCGAGTTATGATGTAGGCGCAGTAGATTCCGAGTTAGATTACGAGTTATGATGTAGGCGCAGTAGATTCCGAGTTAGATTCCGAGTTATGATGTAGGCGCAGTAGATTCCGAGTTAGATTCCGAGTTATGATGTAGGCGCAGTAGATTCCGAGTTAGATTTCGAGTTATGATGCAGGCGCAGTAGATTCCGAGTTATGATGTAGGCGCAGTAGATTCCGAGTTATGATGTAGGCGCAGTAGATTCCGAGTTATGATGTAGGTGCAGTAGATTCCGAGTTAGATTCCGAGTTATGATGTAGGCTCAGTAGATTCCGAGTTATTATGTAGGCGCAGTAGTTTCCGAGTTATGATGTAGGCGCAGTAGATTCCGAGTTAGATTCCGAGTTATGATGTAGGCGCAGTAGATTCCGAGTTATGATGTAGGCGCAGTAGATTCCGAGATATGATGTAGGCGCAGTAGATTCCGAGTTATGATGTAGGCGCAGTAGATTCCGAGTTATGATGTAGGCGCAGTAGATTCCGAGTTAGATTCCGAGTTATGATGTAGGCGCAGTAGATTGCGAGTTATGATGTAGGCGCAGTAGATTCCGAGTTAGATTCCGAGTTATGATGTAGGCGCAGTAGATTCCGAGTTAGATTCCGAGTTATGATGTAGGCGCAGTAGATTCCGAGTTAGATTCCGAGTTATGATGTAGGCGCAGTAGATTCCGAGTTATGATGTAGGCGCAGTAGATTCCGAGTTAGATTCCGAGTTATGATGTAGGCGCAGGAGATTCCGAGTTAGATTCCGAGTTATGATGTAGGCGCAGTAGATTCCGAGTTATGATGTAGGCGCAGTAGATTCCGAGTTAGATTCCGAGTTATGATGTAGGCGCAGTAGATTCCGTGTTCGATTCCGAGTTATGATGTAGGCGCAGTAGATTCCGAGTTAGATTCCGAGTTATGATGTAGGCGCAGTAGATTCCGAGTTAGATTCCGAGTTATGATGTAGGCGCAGTAGATTCCGAGTTATGATGTAGGCGCAGTAGATTCCGAGTTATGATGTAGGCGCAGTAGATTCCGAGTTAGATTCCGAGATATGATGTAGGCGCAGTAGATTCCGAGTTAGATTCCGAGTTATGATGTAGGTGCAGTAGATTCCGAGTTAGATTCCGAGTTATGATGTAGGCGCAGTAGATTCCGAGTTATGATGTAGGCGCAGTATATTCCGAGTTAGATTCCGAGTTATGATGTAGGCGCAGTAGATTCCGAGTTAGATTCCGAGTTATGATGTAGGCGCAGTAGATTCCGAATTAGATTCCGAGTTATGATGTAGGCGCAGTAGATTCCGAGTTAGATTCCGAGTTATGATGTATGCGCAGTAGATTCCGAGTTATGATGTAAGCGCAGTAGATTCCGAGTTAGATTCCGAGGTATGATGTAGGCGCAGTAGATTCCGAGTTATGATGTAGGCGCAGTAGATTCCGAGTTAGATTCCGAGTTATGATGTAGGCGCAGTAGATTCCGAGTTATGATGTAGGCGCAGTAGATTCCGAATTAGATTCCGAGTTATGATGTAGGCGCAGTAGATTCCGAGTTAGATTCTGAGTTATGATGTAGGCGCAGTAGATTCCGAGTTAGAATCCGAGTTATGATGTAGGCGCAGTAGATTCCGAGTTCTGATGTAGGCGCAGTAGATTCCGAGTTATGATGTAGGCGCAGTAGATTCCGAGTTAGATTCCGAGTTATGATGTAGGCGCAGTAGATTCCGAGTTAGATTCCGAGTTATGATGTAGGCGCAGTAGATTCCGAGTTATGATGTAGGCGCAGTAGATTCCGAGTTATGATGTAGGCGCAGTATATTCCGAGTTAGATTCCGAGTTATGATGTAGGCGCAGTAGATTCCGAGTTAGATTCCGAGTTATGATGTAGGCGCAGTAGATTCCGAATTAGATTCCGAGTTATGATGTAGGCGCAGTAGATTCCGAGTTAGATTCTGAGTTATGATGTAGGCGCAGTAGATTCCGAGTTATGATGTAAGCGCAGTAGATTCCGAGTTAGATTCCGAGTTATGATGTAGGCGCAGTAGATTCCGAGTTATGATGTAGGCGCAGTAGATTCCGAGTTAGATTCCGAGTTATGATGTAGGCGCAGTAGATTCCGAGTTATGATGTAGGCGCAGTAGATTCCGAGTTAGATTCCGAGATATGATGTAGGCGCAGTAGATTCCGAGTTAGATTCCGAGTTATGATGTAGGTGCAGTAGATTCCGAGTTAGATTCCGAGTTATGATGTAGGCGCAGTAGATTCCGAGTTATGATGTAGGCGCAGTAGATTCCGAGTTATGATGTAGGCGCAGTAGATTCCGAGTTATGATGTAGGCGCAGTATATTCCGAGTTAGATTCCGAGTTATGATGTAGGCGCAGTAGATTCCGAGTTAGATTCCGAGTTATGATGTAGGCGCAGTAGATTCCGAATTAGATTCCGAGTTATGATGTAGGCGCAGTAGATTCCGAGTTAGATTCCGAGTTATGATGTAGGCGCAGTAGATTCCGAGTTACGATGTAAGCGCAGTAGATTCTGAGTTAGATTCCGAGTTATGATGTAGGCGCAGTAGATTCCGAGTTATGATGTAGGCGCAGTAGATTCCGAGTTAGATTCCGAGTTATGATGTAGGCGCAGTAGATTCCGAGTTATGATGTAGGCGCAGTAGATTCCGAGTTAGATTCCGAGTTATGATGTAGGCGCAGTAGATTCCGAGTTAGATTCTAAGTTATTATGTAGGCGCAGTAGATTCCGAGTTAGAATCCGAGTTATGATGTAGGCGCAGTAGATTCCGAGTTATGATGTAGGCGCAGTAGATTCCGAGTTATGATGTAGGCGCAGTAGATTCCGAGTTAGATTCCGAGTTATGATGTAGGCGCAGTAGATTCCGAGTAATGATGTAGGCGCAGTAGATTCCGAGTTAGATTCCGAGTTATGATGTAGGCGCAGTAGATTCCGAGTTATGATGTAGGCGCAGTAGATTCCGAGTTAGATTCCGAGTTATGATGTAGGCGCAGTAGATTCCGAGTTATGATGTAGGCGCAGTAGATTCCGAGTTAGATTCCGAGTTATGATGTAGGCGCAGTAGATTCCGAGTTAGATTCCGAGTTATGATGTAGGCGCAGTAGATTCCAAGTTATGATGTAGGCGCAGTAGATTCCGAGTTATGATGTAGGCGCAGTAGATTCCGAGTTAGATTCCGAGTTATGATGTAGGCGCAGTAGATTCCGAGTTAGATTCCGAGTTATGATGTAGGCGCAGTAGATTCCGAGTTAAGATGTAGGCGCAGTAGATTGCGAGTTATGATGTAGGCGCAGTAGATTCCGAGTTAGATTTCGAGTTATGATGTAGGCGCAGTAGATTGCGAGTTATGATGTAGGCGCAGTAGATTGCGAGTTATGATGTAGGCGCAGTAGATTCCGTGTTATGATGTAGGCGCAGTAGATTCCGAGTTAGATTCCGAGTTATGATGTAGGCGCAGTAGATTCCGAGTTATGATGTAGGCGCAGTAGATTCCGAGTTAGATTCCGAGTTATGATGTAGGCGCAGTAGATTCCGAGTTATGATGTAGGCGCAGTAGATTCCGAGTTATGATGTAGGCGCAGTAGATTCCGAGTTAGATTCCGAGTTATGATGTAGGCGCAGTAGATTGCGAGTTGTGATGTAGGCGCAGTAGATTCCGAGTTAGATTCCGAGTTATGATGTAGGCGCAGTAGATTCCGAGTTAGATTCCTAGTAATGATGTAGGCGCAGTAGATTCCGAGTTAGATTCCGAGTTATGATGTAGGCGCAGTAGATTCCGAGTTATGATGTAGGCGCAGTAGATTCCGAGTTAGATTCTGAGTTATGATGTAGGCGCAGTAGATTCCGAGTTAGAATCCGAGTTATGATGTAGGCGCAGTAGATTCCGAGTTATGATGTAGGCGCAGTAGATTCCGAGTTATGATGTAGGCGCAGTAGATTCCGAGTTAGATTCCGAGTTATGGTGTAGGCGCAGTAGATTCCGAGTAATGATGTAGGCGCAGTAGATTCCGAGTTAGATTCCGAGTTATGATGTAGGCGCAGTAGATTCCGAGTTATGATGTAGGCGCAGTAGATTCCGAGTTAGATTCCGAGTTATGATGTAGGCGCAGTAGATTCCGAGTTATGATGTAGGCGCAGTAAATTCCGAGTTAGATTCCGAGTTATGATGTAGGCGCAGTAGATTCCGAGTTAGATTCCGAGTTATGATGTAGGCGCAGTAGATTCCGAGTTATGATGTAGGCGCAGTAGATTCCGAGTTATGATGTAGGCGCAGTAGATTCCGAGTTAGATTCCGAGTTATGATGTAGGCGCAGTAGATTCCGAGTTAGATTCCGAGTTATGATGTAGGCGCAGTAGATTCCGAGTTAGATTCCGAGTTATGATGTAGGCGCAGTAGATTCCGAGTTAGATTCCGAGTTATGATGTAGGCGCAGTAGATTCCGAGTTATGATGTAGGCGCAGTAGATTGCGAGTTATGATGTAGGCGCAGTAGATTCCGAGTTAGATTCCGAGTTATGATGTAGGCGCAGTAGATTGCGAGTTATGATGTAGGCGCAGTAGATTCCGAGTTAGATTCCGAGTTATGATGTAGGCGCAGTAGATTCCGAGTTATGATGTAGGCGCAGTAGATTCCGAGTTAGATTCCGAGTTATGATGTAGGCGCAGTAGATTCCGAGTTATGATGTAGGCGCAGTAGATTCCGAGTTAGATTCCGAGTTATGATGTAGGCGCAGTAGATTCCGAGTTAGATTCCGAGTTATGATGTAGGCGCAGTAGATTCCGAGTTATGATGTAGGCGCAGTAGATTCCGAGTTAGATTCCGAGTTATGATGTAGGCGCAGTAGATTCCGAGTTATGATGTAGGCGCAGTAGATTCCGAGTTAGATTCCGAGTTATGATGTAGGCGCAGTAGATTCCGAGTTAGATTCCGAGTTATGATGTAGGCGCAGTAGATTCCGAGTTATGATGTAGGCGCAGTAGATTCCGAGTTAGATTCCGAGTTATGATGTAGGCGCAGTAGATTCCGAGTTAGATTCCGAGTTATGATGTAGGCGCAGTAGATTCCGAGTTATGATGTAGGCGCAGTAGATTCCGAGTTAGATTCCGAGTTATGATGTAGGCGCAGTAGATTCCGAGTTAGATTACGAGTTATGATGTAGGCGCAGTAGATTCCGAGTTAGATTCCGAGTTATGATGTAGGCGCAGTAGATTCCGAGTTAGATTCCGAGTTATGATGTAGGCGCAGTAGATTCCGAGTTAGATTTCGAGTTATGATGCAGGCGCAGTAGATTCCGAGTTATGATGTAGGCGCAGTAGATTCCGAGTTATGATGTAGGCGCAGTAGATTCCGAGTTATGATGTAGGTGCAGTAGATTCCGAGTTAGATTCCGAGTTATGATGTAGGCTCAGTAGATTCCGAGTTATGATGTAGGCGCAGTAGTTTCCGAGTTATGATGTAGGCGCAGTAGATTCCGAGTTAGATTCCGAGTTATGATGTAGGCGCAGTAGATTCCGAGTTATGATGTAGGCGCAGTAGATTCCGAGATATGATGTAGGCGCAGTAGATTCCGAGTTATGATGTAGGCGCAGTAGATTCCGAGTTATGATGTAGGCGCAGTAGATTCCGAGTTAGATTCCGAGTTATGATGTAGGCGCAGTAGATTGCGAGTTATGATGTAGGCGCAGTAGATTCCGAGTTAGATTCCGAGTTATGATGTAGGCGCAGTAGATTCCGAGTTAGATTCCGAGTTATGATGTAGGCGCAGTAGATTCCGAGTTAGATTCCGAGTTATGATGTAGGCGCAGTAGATTCCGAGTTATGATGTAGGCGCAGTAGATTCCGAGTTAGATTCCGAGTTATGATGTAGGCGCAGGAGATTCCGAGTTAGATTCCGAGTTATGATGTAGGCGCAGTAGATTCCGAGTTATGATGTAGGCGCAGTAGATTCCGAGTTAGATTCCGAGTTATGATGTAGGCGCAGTAGATTCCGTGTTCGATTCCGAGTTATGATGTAGGCGCAGTAGATTCCGAGTTAGATTCCGAGTTATGATGTAGGCGCAGTAGATTCCGAGTTAGATTCCGAGTTATGATGTAGGCGCAGTAGATTCCGAGTTATGATGTAGGCGCAGTAGATTCCGAGTTATGATGTAGGCGCAGTAGATTCCGAGTTAGATTCCGAGATATGATGTAGGCGCAGTAGATTCCAAGTTAGATTCCGAGTTATGATGTAGGTGCAGTAGATTCCGAGTTAGATTCCGAGTTATGATGTAGGCGCAGTAGATTCCGAGTTATGATGTAGGCGCAGTATATTCCGAGTTAGATTCCGAGTTATGATGTAGGCGCAGTAGATTCCGAGTTAGATTCCGAGTTATGATGTAGGCGCAGTAGATTCCGAATTAGATTCCGAGTTATGATGTAGGCGCAGTAGATTCCGAGTTAGATTCCGAGTTATGATGTATGCGCAGTAGATTCCGAGTTATGATGTAAGCGCAGTAGATTCCGAGTTAGATTCCGAGTTATGATGTAGGCGCAGTAGATTCCGAGTTATGATGTAGGCGCAGTAGATTCCGAGTTAGATTCCGAGTTATGATGTAGGCGCAGTAGATTCCGAGTTATGATGTAGGCGCAGTAGATTCCGAATTAGATTCCGAGTTATGATGTAGGCGCAGTAGATTCCGAGTTAGATTCTGAGTTATGATGTAGGCGCAGTAGATTCCGAGTTAGAATCCGAGTTATGATGTAGGCGCAGTAGATTCCGAGTTCTGATGTAGGCGCAGTAGATTCCGAGTTATGATGTAGGCGCAGTAGATTCCGAGTTAGATTCCGAGTTATGATGTAGGCGCAGTAGATTCCGAGTTAGATTCCGAGTTATGATGTAGGCGCAGTAGATTCCGAGTTATGATGTAGGCGCAGTAGATTCCGAGTTATGATGTAGGCGCAGTATATTCCGAGTTAGATTCCGAGTTATGATGTAGGCGCAGTAGATTCCGAGTTAGATTCCGAGTTATGATGTAGGCGCAGTAGATTCCGAATTAGATTCCGAGTTATGATGTAGGCGCAGTAGATTCCGAGTTAGATTCTGAGTTATGATGTAGGCGCAGTAGATTCCGAGTTATGATGTAAGCGCAGTAGATTCCGAGTTAGATTCCGAGTTATGATGTAGGCGCAGTAGATTCCGAGTTATGATGTAGGCGCAGTAGATTCCGAGTTAGATTCCGAGTTATGATGTAGGCGCAGTAGATTCCGAGTTATGATGTAGGCGCAGTAGATTCCGAGTTAGATTCCGAGATATGATGTAGGCGCAGTAGATTCCGAGTTAGATTCCGAGTTATGATGTAGGTGCAGTAGATTCCGAGTTAGATTCCGAGTTATGATGTAGGCGCAGTAGATTCCGAGTTATGATGTAGGCGCAGTAGATTCCGAGTTATGATGTAGGCGCAGTAGATTCCGAGTTATGATGTAGGCGCAGTATATTCCGAGTTAGATTCCGAGTTATGATGTAGGCGCAGTAGATTCCGAGTTAGATTCCGAGTTATGATGTAGGCGCAGTAGATTCCGAATTAGATTCCGAGTTATGATGTAGGCGCAGTAGATTCCGAGTTAGATTCCGAGTTATGATGTAGGCGCAGTAGATTCCGAGTTACGATGTAAGCGCAGTAGATTCCGAGTTAGATTCCGAGTTATGATGTAGGCGCAGTAGATTCCGAGTTATGATGTAGGCGCAGTAGATTCCGAGTTAGATTCCGAGTTATGATGTAGGCGCAGTAGATTCCGAGTTATGATGTAGGCGCAGTAGATTCCGAGTTAGATTCCGAGTTATGATGTAGGCGCAGTAGATTCCGAGTTAGATTCTAAGTTATTATGTAGGCGCAGTAGATTCCGAGTTAGAATCCGAGTTATGATGTAGGCGCAGTAGATTCCGAGTTATGATGTAGGCGCAGTAGATTCCGAGTTATGATGTAGGCGCAGTAGATTCCGAGTTAGATTCCGAGTTATGATGTAGGCGCAGTAGATTCCGAGTAATGATGTAGGCGCAGTAGATTCCGAGTTAGATTCCGAGTTATGATGTAGGCGCAGTAGATTCCGAGTTATGATGTAGGCGCAGTAGATTCCGAGTTAGATTCCGAGTTATGATGTAGGCGCAGTAGATTCCGAGTTATGATGTAGGCGCAGTAGATTCCGAGTTAGATTCCGAGTTATGATGTAGGCGCAGTAGATTCCGAGTTAGATTCCGAGTTTTGATGTAGGCGCAGTAGATTCCAAGTTATGATGTAGGCGCAGTAGATTCCGAGTTATGATGTAGGCGCAGTAGATTCCGAGTTAGATTCCGAGTTATGATGTAGGCGCAGTAGATTCCGAGTTAGATTCCGAGTTATGATGTAGGCGCAGTAGATTCCGAGTTAAGATGTAGGCGCAGTAGATTGCGAGTTATGATGTAGGCGCAGTAGATTCCGAGTTAGATTTCGAGTTATGATGTAGGCGCAGTAGATTGCGAGTTATGATGTAGGCGCAGTAGATTCCGAGTTATGATGTAGGCGCAGTAGATTCCGAGTTATGATGTAGGCGCAGTAGATTCCGAGTTAGATTCCGAGTTATGATGTAGGCGCAGTAGATTCCGAGTTATGATGTAGGCGCAGTAGATTCCGAGTTAGATTCCGAGTTATGATGTAGGCGCAGTAGATTCCGAGTTATGATGTAGGCGCAGTAGATTCCGAGTTATGATGTAGGCGCAGTAGATTCCGAGTTAGATTCCGAGTTATGATGTAGGCGCAGTAGATTGCGAGTTGTGATGTAGGCGCAGTAGATTCCGAGTTAGATTCCGAGTTATGATGTAGGCGCAGTAGATTCCGAGTTAGATTCCTAGTAATGATGTAGGCGCAGTAGATTCCGAGTTAGATTCCGAGTTATGATGTAGGCGCAGTAGATTCCGAGTTATGATGTAGGCGCAGTAGATTCCGAGTTAGATTCCGAGTTATGATGTAGGTGCAGTAGATTCCGAGTTATGATGTAGGCGCAGTAGATTCCGAGTTAGATTCCGAGTTATGATGTAGGCGCAGTAGATTCCGAGTTCGATTCCGAGTTATGATGTAGGCGCCGTAGATTCCGAGTTAGATTCCGAGTTATGATGTAGGCGCAGTAGATTCCGAGTTAGATTCCGAGTTATGATATAGGCGCAGTAGATTCCGAGTTAGATTCCGAGTTATGATGTAGGCGCAGTAGATTCCGAGTTATGATGTAGGCGCAGTAGATTCCGAGTTATGATGTAGGCGCAGTAGATTCCGAGTTAGATTCCGAGATATGATGTAGGCGCAGTAGATTCCGAGTTAGATTCCGAGTTATGATGTAGGCGCAGTAGATTCCGAGTTAGATTCCGAGTTATGATGTAGGCGCAGTAGATTCCGAGTTATGATGTAGGCGCAGTAGATTCCGAGTTATGATGTAGGCGCAGTAGATTCCGAGTTATGATGTAGGCGCAGTATATTCCGAGTTAGATTCCGAGTTATGATGTGGGCGCAGTAGATTCCGAGTTAGATTCCGAGTTATGATGTAGGCGCAGTAGATTCCGAATTAGATTCCGAGTTATGATGTAGGCGCAGTAGATTCCGAGTTATGATGTAGGCGCAGTTGATTCCGAGTTAGATTCCGAGTTATGATGTAGGCGCAGTAGATTCCGAGTTATGATGTAAGCGCAGTAGATTCCGAGTTAGATTCCGAGTTATGATGTAGGCGCAGTAGATTCCGAGTTATGATGTAGGCGCAGTAGATTCCGAGTTAGATTCCGAGTTATGATGTAGGCGCAGTAGATTCCGAGTTAGATTCTGAGTTATGATGTAGGCGCAGTAGATTCCAAGTTAGAATCCGAGTTATGATGTAGGCGCAGTAGATTCCGAGTTATGATGTAGGCGCAGTAGATTCCGAGTTAGATTCCGAGTTATGGTGTAGGCGCAGTAGATTCCGAGTAATGATGTAGGCGCAGTAGATTCCGAGTTAGATTCCGAGTTATGATGTAGGCGCAGTAGATTCCGAGTTATGATGTAGGCGCAGTAGATTCCGAGTTAGATTCCGAGTTATGATGTAGGCTCAGTATATTCCGAGTTATGATGTAGGCGCAGTAGATTCCGAGTTAGATTCCGAGTTATGATGTAGGCGCAGTAGATTCCGAGTTATGATGTAGGCGCAGTAGATTCCGAGTTATGATGTAGGCGCAGTAGATTCCGAGTTAGATTCCGAGTTATGATGTAGGCGCAGTAGATTCCGAGTTAGATTCCGAGTTATGATGTAGGCGCAGTAGATTCCGAGTTATGATGTAGGCGCAGTAGATTCCGAGTTAGATTCCGAGTTATGATGTAGGCGCAGTAGATTCCGAGTTCGATTCCGAGTTATGATGTAGGCGCAGTAGATTCCGAGTTAGATTCCGAGTTATGATGTAGGCGCAGTAGATTCCGAGTTAGATTCTGAGTTATGATGTAGGCGCAGTAGATTCTGAGTTAGATTCCGAGTTATGATGTAGGCGCAGTAGATTCCGAGTTATGATGTAGGCGCAGTAGATTCCGAGTTATGATGTAGGCGCAGTAGATTCCGAGTTAGATTCCGAGTTATGATGTAGGCGCAGTAGATTCCGAGTTCGATTCCGAGTTATGATGTAGGCGCAGTAGATTCTGAGTTATGATGTAGGCGCAGTAGATTCCGAGTTATGATGTAGGCGCAGTAGATTCCGAGTTATGATGTAGGCGCAGTATATTCCGAGTTAGATTCCGAGTTATGATGTAGGCGCAGTAGATTCCGAGTTAGATTCCGAGTTATGATGTAGGCGCAGTAGATTCCGAATTAGATTCCGAGTTATGATGTAGGCGCAGTAGATTCCGAGTTAGATTCCGAGTTATGATGTAGGCGCAGTAGATTCCGAGTTATGATGTAAGCGCAGTAGATTCCGAGTTAGATTCCGAGTTCTGATGTAGGCGCAGTAGATTCCGAGTTCTGATGTAGGCGCAGTAGATTCCGAGTTAGATTCCGAGTTATGATGTAGGCGCAGTAGATTCCGAGTTATGATGTAGGCGCAGTAGATTCCGAGTTAGATTCCGAGTTATGATGTAGGCGCAGTAGATTCCGAATTAGATTCTGAGTTATGATGTAGGCGCAGTAGATTCCGAGTTAGATTCCGAGTTATGATGTAGGCGCAGTAGATTCCGAGTTATGATGTAGGCGCAGTAGATTCCGAGTTATGATGTAGGCGCAGTAGATTCCGAGTTAGATTCCGAGTTATGGTGTAGGCGCAGTAGATTCCGAGTAATGATGTAGGCGCAGTAGATTCCGAGTTAGATTCCGAGTTATGATGTAGGCGCAGTAGATTCCGAGTTATGATGTAGGCGCAGTAGATTCCGAGTTAGATTCCGAGTTATGATGTAGGCGCAGTAGATTCCGAGTTATGATGTAGGCGCAGTAGATTCCGAGTTAGATTCCGAGTTATGATGTAGGCGCAGTAGATTCCGAGTTAGATTCCGAGTTATGATGTAGGCGCAGTAGATTCCGAGTTATGATGTAGGCGCAGTAGATTCCGAGTTATGATGTAGGCGCAGTAGATTCCGAGTTAGATTCCGAGTTATGATGTAGGCGCAGTAGATTCCGAGTTAGATTCCGAGTTATGATGTAGGCGCAGTAGATTCCGAGTTAGATTCCGAGTTATGATGTAGGCGCAGTAGATTCCGAGTTAGATTCCGAGTTATGATTTAGGCGCAGTAGATTCCGAGTTCTGATGTAAGCGCAGTAGATTCCGAGTTAGATTCCGAGTTATGATGTAGGCGCAGTAGATTCCGAGTTCTGATGTAGGCGCAGTAGATTCCGAGTTAGATTCCGAGTTATGATGTAGGCGCAGTAGATTCCGAGTTATGATGTAGGCGCAGTAGATTCCGAGTTAGATTCCGAGTTATGATGTAGGCGCAGTAGATTCCGAGTTAGATTCCGAGTTATGATGTAGGCGCAGTAGATTCCGAGTTCGATTCCGAGTTATGATGTAGGCGCAGTAGATTCCGAGTTAGATTCCGAGTTATGATGTAGGCGCAGTAGATTCCGAGTTAGATTCCGAGTTATGATGTAGGCGCAGTAGATTCTGAGTTAGATTCCGAGTTATGATGTAGGCGCAGTAGATTCCGAGTTATGATGTAGGCGCAGTAGATTCCGAGTTATGATGTAGGCGCAGTAGATTCCGAGTTAGATTCCGAGTTATGATGTAGGCGCAGTAGATTCCGAGTTAGATTCCGAGTTATGATGTAGGCGCAGTAGATTCCGAGTTATGATGTAGGCGCAGTAGATTCCGAGTTATGATGTAGGCGCAGTAGATTCCGAGTTATGATGTAGGCGCAGTATATTCCGAGTTAGATTCCGAGTTATGATGTAGGCGCAGTAGATTCCGAGTTAGATTCCGAGTTATGATGTAGGCGCAGTAGATTCCGAATTAGATTCCGAGTTATGATGTAGGCGCAGTAGATTCCGAGTTAGATTCCGAGTTATGATGTAGGCGCAGTAGATTCCGTGTTATGATGTAAGCGCAGTAGATTCCGAGTTAGATTCCGAGTTATGATGTAGGCGCAGTAGATTCCGAGTTCTGATGTAGGCGCAGTAGATTCCGAGTTAGATTCCGAGTTATGATGTAGGCGCAGTAGATTCCGAGTTATGATGTAGGCGCAGTAGATTCCGAGTTAGATTCCGAGTTATGATGTAGGCGCAGTAGATTCCGAGTTAGATTCTGAGTTATGATGTAGGCGCAGTAGATTCCGAGTTAGAATCCGAGTTATGATGTAGGCGCAGTAGATTCCGAGTTATGATGTAGGCGCAGTAGATTCCGAGTTATGATGTAGGCGCAGTAGATTCCGAGTTAGATTCCGAGTTATGGTGTAGGCGCAGTAGATTCCGAGTAATGATGTAGGCGCAGTAGATTCCGAGTTAGATTCCGAGTTATGATGTAGGCGCAGTAGATTCCGAGTTATGATGTAGGCGCAGTAGATTCCGAGTTAGATTCCGAGTTATGATGTAGGCGCAGTAGATTCCGAGTTATGATGTAGGCGCAGTAGATTCCGAGTTAGATTCCGAGTTATGATGTAGGCGCAGTAGATTCCGAGTTAGATTCCGAGTTATGATGTAGGCGCAGTAGATTCCGAGTTATGATGTAGGCGCAGTAGATTCCGAGTTATGATGTAGGCGCAGTAGATTCCGAGTTAGATTCCGAGTTATGATGTAGGCGCAGTAGATTCCGAGTTAGATTCCGAGTTATGATGTAGGCGCCGTAGATTCCGAGTTATGATGTAGGCGCAGTAGATTGCGAGTTATGATGTAGGCGCAGTAGATTCCGAGTTAGATTCCGAGTTATGATGTAGGCGCAGTAGATTGCGAGTTATGATGTAGGCGCAGTAGATTCCGAGTTAGATTCCGAGTTATGATGTAGGCGCAGTAGATTCCGAGTTATGATGTAGGCGCAGTAGATTCCGAGTTAGATTCCGAGTTATGATGTAGGCGCAGTAGATTCCGAGTTATGATGTAGGCGCAGTAGATTCCGAGTTAGATTCCGAGTTATGATGTAGGCGCAGTAGATTCCGAGTTAGATTCCGAGTTATGATGTAGGCGCAGTAGATTCCGAGTTATGATGTAGGCGCAGTAGATTCCGAGTTAGATTCCGAGTTATGATGTAGGCGCAGTAGATTCCGAGTTAGATTCCGAGTTATGATGTAGGCGCAGTAGATTCCGAGTTAGATTCCGAGTTATGATGTAGGCGCAGTAGATTCCGAGTTAGATTTCGAGTTATGATGTAGGCGCAGTAGATTCCGAGTTATGATGTAGGCGCAGTAGATTCCGAGTTATGATGTAGGTGCAGTAGATTCCGAGTTAGATTCCGAGTTATGATGTAGGCGCAGTAGATTCCGAGTTATGATGTAGGGGCAGTAGTTTCCGAGTTATGATGTAGGCGCAGTAGATTCCGAGTTAGATTCCGAGTTATGATGTAGGCGCAGTAGATTGCGAGTTTTGATGTAGGCGCAGTAGATTCCGAGTTAGATTCCGAGTTATGATGTAGGCGCAGTAGATTCCGAGTTAGATTCCGAGTTATGATGTAGGCGCAGTAGATTCCGAGTTAGATTCCGAGTTATGATGTAGGCGCAGGAGATTCCGAGTTAGATTCCGAGTTATGATGTAGGCGCAGTAGATTCCGAGTTAGATTCCGAGTTATGATGTAGGCGCATTAGATTCCGAGTTAGATTCCGAGTTATGATGTAGGCGCAGTAGATTGCGAGTTTTGATGTAGGCGCAGTAGATTCCGAGTTAGATTCCGAGTTATGATGTAGGCGCAGTAGATTCCGAGTTAGATTCCGAGTTATGATGTAGGCGCAGTAGATTCCGAGTTAGATTCCGAGTTATGATGTAGGCGCAGTAGATTCCGAGTTAGATTCTGAGTTATGATGTAGGCGCAGTAGATTCCGAGTTAGAATCCGAGTTATGATGTAGGCGCAGTAGATTCCGAGTTATGATGTAGGCGCAGTAGATTCCGAGTTATGATGTAGGCGCAGTAGATTCCGAGTTAGATTCCGAGTTATGGTGTAGGCGCAGTAGATTCCGAGTAATGATGTAGGCGCAGTAGATTCCGAGTTAGATTCCGAGTTATGATGTAGGCGCAGTAGATTCCGAGTTATGATGTAGGCGCAGTAGATTCCGAGTTAGATTCCGAGTTATGATGTAGGCGCAGTAGATTCCGAGTTATGATGTAGGCGCAGTAGATTCCGAGTTAGATTCCGAGTTATGATGTAGGCGCAGTAGATTCCGAATTAGATTCCGAGTTATGATGTAGGCGCAGTAGATTCCGAGTTAGATTCCGAGTTATGATGTAGGCGCAGTAGATTCCGAGTTATGATGTAAGCGCAGTAGATTCCGAGTTAGATTCCGAGTTATGATGTAGGCGCAGTAGATTCCGAGTTCTGATATAGGCGCAGTAGATTCCGAGTTAGATTCCGAGTTATGATGTAGGCGCAGTAGATTCCGAGTTATGATGTAGGCGCAGTAGATTCCGAGTTAGATTCCGAGTTATGATGTAGGCGCAGTAGATTCCGAGTTAGATTCTGAGTTATGATGTAGGCGCAGTAGATTCCGAGTTAGAATCCGAGTTATGATGTAGGCGCAGTAGATTCCGAGTTATGATGTAGGCGCAGTAGATTCCGAGTTATGATGTAGGCGCAGTAGATTCCGAGTTAGATTCCGAGTTATGGTGTAGGCGCAGTAGATTCCGAGTAATGATGTAGGCGCAGTAGATTCCGAGTTAGATTCCGAGTTATGATGTAGGCGCAGTAGATTCCGAGTTATGATGTAGGCGCAGTAGATTCCGAGTTAGATTCCGAGTTATGATGTAGGCGCAGTAGATTCCGAGTTATGATGTAGGCGCAGTAGATTCCGAGTTAGATTCCGAGTTATGATGTAGGCGCAGTAGATTCCGAGTTAGATTCCGAGTTATGATGTAGGCGCAGTAGATTCCGAGTTATGATGTAGGCGCAGTAGATTCCGAGTTAGATTCCGAGTTATGATGTAGGCGCAGTAGATTCCGAGTTAGATTCCGAGTTATGATGTAGGCGCAGTAGATTCCGAGTTATGATGTAGGCGCAGTAGATTGCGAGTTATGATGTAGGCGCAGTAGATTCCGAGTTAGATTCCGAGTTATGATGTAGGCGCAGTGGATTGCGAGTTATGATGTAGGCGCAGTAGATTCCGAGTTAGATTCCGAGTTATGATGTAGGCGCAGTAGATTCCGAGTTATGATGTAGGCGCAGTAGATTCCGAGTTAGATTCCGAGTTATGATGTAGGCGCAGTAGATTCCGAGTTATGATGTAGGCGCAGTAGATTCCGAGTTAGATTCCGAGTTATGATGTAGGCGCAGTAGATTCCGAGTTAGATTCCGAGTTATGATGTAGGCGCAGTAGATTCCGAGTTATGATGTAGGCGCAGTAGATTCCGAGTTAGATTCCGAGTTATGATGTAGGCGCAGTAGATTCCGAGTTAGATTCCGAGTTATGATGTAGGCGCAGTAGATTCCGAGTTAGATTCCGAGTTATGATGTAGGCGCAGTAGATTCCGAGTTAGATTTCGAGTTATGATGTAGGCGCAGTAGATTCCGAGTTATGATGTAGGCGCAGTAGATTCCGAGTTATGATGTAGGTGCAGTAGATTCCGAGTTAGATTCCGAGTTATGATGTAGGCGCAGTAGATTCCGAGTTATGATGTAGGGGCAGTAGTTTCCGAGTTATGATGTAGGCGCAGTAGATTCCGAGTTAGATTCCGAGTTATGATGTAGGCGCAGTAGATTGCGAGTTTTGATGTAGGCGCAGTAGATTCCGAGTTAGATTCCGAGTTATGATGTAGGCGCAGTAGATTCCGAGTTAGATTCCGAGTTATGATGTAGGCGCAGTAGATTCCGAGTTATGATGTAGGCGCAGTAGATTCCGAGTTCTGATGTAGGCGCAGTAGATTCCGAGTTAGATTCCGAGTTATGATGTAGGCGCAGTAGATTCCGAGTTATGATGTAGGCGCAGTAGATTCCGAGTTAGATTCCGAGTTATGATGTAGGCGCAGTAGATTCCGAGTTAGATTCTGAGTTATGATGTAGGCGCAGTAGATTCCGAGTTAGAATCCGAGTTATGATGTAGGCGCAGTAGATTCCGAGTTATGATGTAGGCGCAGTAGATTCCGAGTTATGATGTAGGCGCAGTAGATTCCGAGTTAGATTCCGAGTTATGGTGTAGGCGCAGTAGATTCCGAGTAATGATGTAGGCGCAGTAGATTCCGAGTTAGATTCCGAGTTATGATGTAGGCGCAGTAGATTGCGAGTTATGATGTAGGCGCAGTAGATTCCGAGTTAGATTCCGAGTTATGATGTAGGCGCAGTAGATTCCGAGTTATGATGTAGGCGCAGTAGATTCCGAGTTAGATTCCGAGTTATGATGTAGGCGCAGTAGATTCCGAGTTAGATTCCGAGTTATGATGTAGGCGCAGTAGATTCCGAGTTATGATGTAGGCGCAGTAGATTCCGAGTTATGATGTAGGCGCAGTAGATTCCGAGTTAGATTCCGAGTTATGATGTAGGCGCAGTAGATTCCGAGTTAGATTCCGAGTTATGATGTAGGCGCAGTAGATTCCGAGTTATGATGTAGGCGCAGTAGATTGCGAGTTATGATGTAGGCGCAGTAGATTCCGAGTTAGATTCCGAGTTATGATGTAGGCGCAGTAGATTGCGAGTTATGATGTAGGCGCAGTAGATTCCGAGTTAGATTCCGAGTTATGATGTAGGCGCAGTAGATTCCGAGTTATGATGTAGGCGCAGTAGATTCCGAGTTAGATTCCGAGTTATGATGTAGGCGCAGTAGATTCCGAGTTATGATGTAGGCGCAGTAGATTCCGAGTTAGATTCCGAGTTATGATGTAGGCGCAGTAGATTCCGAGTTAGATTCCGAGTTATGATGTAGGCGCAGTAGATTCCGAGTTAGATTCCGAGTTATGATGTAGGCGCAGTAGATTCCGAGTTCGATTCCGAGTTATGATGTAGGCGCAGTAGATTCCGAGTTAGATTCCGAGTTATGATGTTGGCGCAGTAGATTCCGAGTTAGATTCCGAGTTATGATGTAGGCGCAGTAGATTCTGAGTTAGATTCCGAGTTATGATGTAGGCGCAGTAGATTCCGAGTTATGATGTAGGCGCAGTAGATTCCGAGTTATGATGTAGGCGCAGTAGATTCCGAGTTATGATGTAGGCGCAGTAGATTCCGAGTTAGATTCCGAGTTATGATGTAGGCGCAGTAGATTCCGAGTTAGATTCCGAGTTATGATGTAGGCGCAGTAGATTCCGAGTTATGATGTAGGCGCAGTAGATTCCGAGTTATGATGTAGGCGCAGTAGATTCCGAGTTATGATGTAGGCGCAGTATATTCCGAGTTAGATTCCGAGTTATGATGTAGGCGCAGTAGATTCCGAGTTAGATTCCGAGTTATGATGTAGGCGCAGTAGATTCCGAATTAGATTCCGAGTTATGATGTAGGCGCAGTAGATTCCGAGTTAGATTCCGAGTTATGATGTAGGCGCAGTAGATTCCGAGTTATGATGTAAGCGCAGTAGATTCCGAGTTAGATTCCGAGTTATGATGTAGGCGCAGTAGATTCCGAGTTCTGATGTAGGCGCAGTAGATTCCGAGTTAGATTCCGAGTTATGATGTAGGCGCAGTAGATTCCGAGTTATGATGTAGGCGCAGTAGATTCCGAGTTAGATTCCGAGTTATGATGTAGGCGCAGTAGATTCCGAGTTAGATTCTGAGTTATGATGTAGGCGCAGTAGATTCCGAGTTAGAATCCGAGTTATGATGTAGGCGCAGTAGATTCCGAGTTATGATGTAGGCGCAGTAGATTCCGAGTTATGATGTAGGCGCAGTAGATTCCGAGTTAGATTCCGAGTTATGGTGTAGGCGCAGTAGATTCCGAGTAATGATGTAGGCGCAGTAGATTCCGAGTTAGATTCCGAGTTATGATGTAGGCGCAGTAGATTCCGAGTTATGATGTAGGCGCAGTAGATTCCGAGTTAGATTCCGAGTTATGATGTAGGCGCAGTAGATTCCGAGTTATGATGTAGGCGCAGTAGATTCCGAGTTATGATGTAGGCGCAGTAGATTCCGAGTTATGATGTAGGCGCAGTAGATTCCGAGTAAGATTCCGAGTTATGATGTAGGCGCAGTAGATTCCGAGTTAGATTCCGAGTTATGATGTAGGCGCAGTAGATTCCGAGTTAGATTCCGAGTTATGATGTAGGCGCAGTAGATTCCGAGTTATGATGTAGGCGCAGTAGATTCCGAGTTATGATGTAGGCGCAGTAGATTCCGAGTTATGATGTAGGCGCAGTATATTCCGAGTTAGATTCCGAGTTATGATGTAGGCGCAGTAGATTCCGAGTTAGATTCCGAGTTATGATGTAGGCGCAGTAGATTCCGAATTAGATTCCGAGTTATGATGTAGGCGCAGTAGATTCCGAGTTAGATTCCGAGTTATGATGTAGGCGCAGTAGATTCCGAGTTATGATGTAAGCGCAGTAGATTCCGAGTTAGATTCCGAGTTCTGATGTAGGCGCAGTAGATTCCGAGTTCTGATGTAGGCGCAGTAGATTCCGAGTTAGATTCCGAGTTATGATGTAGGCGCAGTAGATTCCGAGTTATGATGTAGGCGCAGTAGATTCCGAGTTAGATTCCGAGTTATGATGTAGGCGCAGTAGATTCCGAGTTAGATTCTGAGTTATGATGTAGGCGCAGTAGATTCCGAGTTAGAATCCGAGTTATGATGTAGGCGCAGTAGATTCCGAGTTATGATGTAGGCGCAGTAGATTCCGAGTTATGATGTAGGCGCAGTAGATTCCGAGTTAGATTCCGAGTTATGGTGTAGGCGCAGTAGATTCCGAGTAATGATGTAGGCGCAGTAGATTCCGAGTTAGATTCCGAGTTATGATGTAGGCGCAGTAGATTCAGAGTTATGATGTAGGCGCAGTAGATTCCGAGTTAGATTCCGAGTTATGATGTAGGCGCAGTAGATTCCGAGTTATGATGTAGGCGCAGTAGATTCCGAGTTAGATTCCGAGTTATGATGTAGGCGCAGTAGATTCCGAGTTAGATTCCGAGTTATGATGTAGGCGCAGTAGATTCCGAGTTATGATGTAGGCGCAGTAGATTCCGAGTTATGATGTAGGCGCAGTAGATTCCGAGTTAGATTCCGAGTTATGATGTAGGCGCAGTAGATTCCGAGTTAGATTCCGAGTTATGATGTAGGCGCAGTAGATTCCGAGTTATGATGTAGGCGCAGTAGATTGCGAGTTATGATGTAGGCGCAGTAGATTCCGAGTTAGATTGCGAGTTATGATGTAGGCGCAGTAGATTCCGAGTTAGATTCCGAGTTATGATGTAGGCGCAGTAGATTGCGAGTTATGATGTAGGCGCAGTAGATTCCGAGTTAGATTCCGAGTTATGATGTAGGCGCAGTAGATTCCGAGTTATGATGTAGGCGCAGTAGATTCCGAGTTAGATTCCGAGTTATGATGTAGGCGCAGTAGATTCCGAGTTATGATGTAGGCGCAGTAGATTCCGAGTTAGATTCCGAGTTATGATGTAGGCGCAGTAGATTCCGAGTTAGATTCCGAGTTATGATGTAGGCGCAGTAGATTCCGAGTTATGATGTAGGCGCAGTAGATTCCGAGTTAGATTCCGAGTTATGATGTAGGCGCAGTAGATTCCGAGTTAGATTCCGAGTTATGATGTAGGCGCAGTAGATTCCGAGTTAGATTCCGAGTTATGATGTAGGCGCAGTAGATTCCGAGTTAGATTTCGAGTTATGATGTAGGCGCAGTAGATTCCGAGTTATGATGTAGGCGCAGTAGATTCCGAGTTATGATGTAGGTGCAGTAGATTCCGAGTTAGATTCCGAGTTATGATGTAGGCGCAGTAGATTCCGAGTTATGATGTAGGCGCAGTAGTTTCCGAGTTATGATGTAGGCGCAGTAGATTCCGAGTTAGATTCCGAGTTATGATGTAGGCGCAGTAGATTCCGAGTTAGATTCCGAGTTATGATGTAGGCGCAGTAGATTCCGAGTTATGATGTAGGCGCAGTAGATTGCGAGTTATGATGTAGGCGCAGTAGATTCCGAGTTAGATTCCGAGTTATGATGTAGGCGCAGTAGATTCCGAGTTAGATTCCGAGTTATGATGTAGGCGCAGTAGATTCCGAGTTAGATTCCGAGTTATGATGTAGGCGCAGTAGATTCCGAGTTCGATTCCGAGTTATGATGTAGGCGCAGTAGATTCCGAGTTAGATTCCGAGTTATGATGTAGGCGCAGTAGATTCCGAGTTAGATTCCGAGTTATGATGTAGGCGCAGTAGATTCTGAGTTAGATTCCGAGTTATGATGTAGGCGCAGTAGATTCCGAGTTATGATGTAGGCGCAGTAGATTCCGAGTTATGATGTAGGCGCAGTAGATTCCGAGTTATGATGTAGGCGCAGTATATTCCGAGTTAGATTCCGAGTTATGATGTAGGCGCAGTAGATTGCGAGTTAGATTCCGAGTTATGATGTAGGCGCAGTAGATTCCGAGTTATGATGTAGGCGCAGTAGATTCCGAGTTATGATGTAGGCGCAGTAGATTCCGAGTTAGATTCCGAGTTATGATGTAGGCGCAGTAGATTCCGAGTTATGATGTAGGCGCAGTAGATTCCGAGTTAGATTCCGAGTTATGGTGTAGGCGCAGTAGATTCCGAGTAATGATGTAGGCGCAGTAGATTCCGAGTTAGATTCCGAGTTATGATGTAGGCGCAGTAGATTCCGAGTAATGATGTAGGCGCAGTAGATTCCGAGTTAGATTCCGAGTTATGATGTAGGCGCAGTAGATTCCGAGTTATGATGTAGGCGCAGTAGATTCCGAGTTAGATTCCGAGTTATGATGTAGGCGCAGTAGATTCCGAGTTAGATTCCGAGTTATGATGTAGGCGCAGTAGATTCCGAGTTATGATGTAGGCGCAGTAGATTCCGAGTTAGATTCCGAGTTATGATGTAGGCGCAGTAGATTCCGAGTTAGATTCCGAGTTATGATGTAGGCGCAGTAGATTCCGAGTTATGATGTAGGCGCAGTAGATTGCGAGTTATGATGTAGGCGCAGTAGATTCCGAGTTAGATTCCGAGTTATGATGTAGGCGCAGTGGATTGCGAGTTATGATGTAGGCGCAGTAGATTCCGAGTTAGATTCCGAGTTATGATGTAGGCGCAGTAGATTCCGAGTTATGATGTAGGCGCAGTAGATTCCGAGTTAGATTCCGAGTTATGATGTAGGCGCAGTAGATTCCGAGTTATGATGTAGGCGCAGTAGATTCCGAGTTAGATTCCGAGTTATGATGTAGGCGCAGTAGATTCCGAGTTAGATTCCGAGTTATGATGTAGGCGCAGTAGATTCCGAGTTATGATGTAGGCGCAGTAGATTCCGAGTTATGATGTAGGCGCAGTAGATTCCGAGTTATGATGTAGGCGCAGTAGATTCCGAGTTAGATTCCGAGTTATGGTGTAGGCGCAGTAGATTCCGAGTAATGATGTAGGCGCAGTAGATTCCGAGTTAGATTCCGAGTTATGATGTAGGCGCAGTAGATTCCGAGTTATGATGTAGGCGCAGTAGATTCCGAGTTAGATTCCGAGTTATGATGTAGGCGCAGTAGATTCCGAGTTATGATGTAGGCGCAGTAGATTCCGAGTTAGATTCCGAGTTATGATGTAGGCGCAGTAGATTCCGAGTTAGATTCCGAGTTATGATGTAGGCGCAGTAGATTCCGAGTTATGATGTAGGCGCAGTAGATTCCGAGTTAGATTCCGAGTTATGATGTAGGCGCAGTAGATTCCGAGTTAGATTCCGAGTTATGATGTAGGCGCAGTAGATTCCGAGTTATGATGTAGGCGCAGTAGATTGCGAGTTATGATGTAGGCGCAGTAGATTCCGAGTTAGATTCCGAGTTATGATGTAGGCGCAGTGGATTGCGAGTTATGATGTAGGCGCAGTAGATTCCGAGTTAGATTCCGAGTTATGATGTAGGCGCAGTAGATTCCGAGTTATGATGTAGGCGCAGTAGATTCCGAGTTAGATTCCGAGTTATGATGTAGGCGCAGTAGATTCCGAGTTATGATGTAGGCGCAGTAGATTCCGAGTTAGATTCCGAGTTATGATGTAGGCGCAGTAGATTCCGAGTTAGATTCCGAGTTATGATGTAGGCGCAGTAGATTCCGAGTTATGATGTAGGCGCAGTAGATTCCGAGTTAGATTCCGAGTTATGATGTAGGCGCAGTAGATTCCGAGTTAGATTCCGAGTTATGATGTAGGCGCAGTAGATTCCGAGTTAGATTCCGAGTTATGATGTAGGCGCAGTAGATTCCGAGTTAGATTTCGAGTTATGATGTAGGCGCAGTAGATTCCGAGTTATGATGTAGGCGCAGTAGATTCCGAGTTATGATGTAGGTGCAGTAGATTCCGAGTTAGATTCCGAGTTATGATGTAGGCGCAGTAGATTCCGAGTTATGATGTAGGGGCAGTAGTTTCCGAGTTATGATGTAGGCGCAGTAGATTCCGAGTTAGATTCCGAGTTATGATGTAGGCGCAGTAGATTGCGAGTTTTGATGTAGGCGCAGTAGATTCCGAGTTAGATTCCGAGTTATGATGTAGGCGCAGTAGATTCCGAGTTAGATTCCGAGTTATGATGTAGGCGCAGTAGATTCCGAGTTATGATGTAGGCGCAGTAGATTCCGAGTTCTGATGTAGGCGCAGTAGATTCCGAGTTAGATTCCGAGTTATGATGTAGGCGCAGTAGATTCCGAGTTATGATGTAGGCGCAGTAGATTCCGAGTTAGATTCCGAGTTATGATGTAGGCGCAGTAGATTCCGAGTTAGATTCTGAGTTATGATGTAGGCGCAGTAGATTCCGAGTTAGAATCCGAGTTATGATGTAGGCGCAGTAGATTCCGAGTTATGATGTAGGCGCAGTAGATTCCGAGTTATGATGTAGGCGCAGTAGATTCCGAGTTAGATTCCGAGTTATGGTGTAGGCGCAGTAGATTCCGAGTAATGATGTAGGCGCAGTAGATTCCGAGTTAGATTCCGAGTTATGATGTAGGCGCAGTAGATTGCGAGTTATGATGTAGGCGCAGTAGATTCCGAGTTAGATTCCGAGTTATGATGTAGGCGCAGTAGATTCCGAGTTATGATGTAGGCGCAGTAGATTCCGAGTTAGATTCCGAGTTATGATGTAGGCGCAGTAGATTCCGAGTTAGATTCCGAGTTATGATGTAGGCGCAGTAGATTCCGAGTTATGATGTAGGCGCAGTAGATTCCGAGTTATGATGTAGGCGCAGTAGATTCCAAGTTAGATTCCGAGTTATGATGTAGGCGCAGTAGATTCCGAGTTAGATTCCGAGTTATGATGTAGGCGCAGTAGATTCCGAGTTATGATGTAGGCGCAGTAGATTGCGAGTTATGATGTAGGCGCAGTAGATTCCGAGTTAGATTCCGAGTTATGATGTAGGCGCAGTAGATTGCGAGTTATGATGTAGGCGCAGTAGATTCCGAGTTAGATTCCGAGTTATGATGTAGGCGCAGTAGATTCCGAGTTATGATGTAGGCGCAGTAGATTCCGAGTTAGATTCCGAGTTATGATGTAGGCGCAGTAGATTCCGAGTTATGATGTAGGCGCAGTAGATTCCGAGTTAGATTCCGAGTTATGATGTAGGCGCAGTAGATTCCGAGTTAGATTCCGAGTTATGATGTAGGCGCAGTAGATTCCGAGTTAGATTCCGAGTTATGATGTAGGCGCAGTAGATTCCGAGTTCGATTCCGAGTTATGATGTAGGCGCAGTAGATTCCGAGTTAGATTCCGAGTTATGATGTTGGCGCAGTAGATTCCGAGTTAGATTCCGAGTTATGATGTAGGCGCAGTAGATTCTGAGTTAGATTCCGAGTTATGATGTAGGCGCAGTAGATTCCGAGTTATGATGTAGGCGCAGTAGATTCCGAGTTATGATGTAGGCGCAGTAGATTCCGAGTTATGATGTAGGCGCAGTAGATTCCGAGTTAGATTCCGAGTTATGATGTAGGCGCAGTAGATTCCGAGTTAGATTCCGAGTTATGATGTAGGCGCAGTAGATTCCGAGTTATGATGTAGGCGCAGTAGATTCCGAGTTATGATGTAGGCGCAGTAGATTCCGAGTTATGATGTAGGCGCAGTATATTCCGAGTTAGATTCCGAGTTATGATGTAGGCGCAGTAGATTCCGAGTTAGATTCCGAGTTATGATGTAGGCGCAGTAGATTCCGAATTAGATTCCGAGTTATGATGTAGGCGCAGTAGATTCCGAGTTAGATTCCGAGTTATGATGTAGGCGCAGTAGATTCCGAGTTATGATGTAAGCGCAGTAGATTCCGAGTTAGATTCCGAGTTATGATGTAGGCGCAGTAGATTCCGAGTTCTGATGTAGGCGCAGTAGATTCCGAGTTAGATTCCGAGTTATGATGTAGGCGCAGTAGATTCCGAGTTATGATGTAGGCGCAGTAGATTCCGAGTTAGATTCCGAGTTATGATGTAGGCGCAGTAGATTCCGAGTTAGATTCTGAGTTATGATGTAGGCGCAGTAGATTCCGAGTTAGAATCCGAGTTATGATGTAGGCGCAGTAGATTCCGAGTTATGATGTAGGCGCAGTAGATTCCGAGTTATGATGTAGGCGCAGTAGATTCCGAGTTAGATTCCGAGTTATGGTGTAGGCGCAGTAGATTCCGAGTAATGATGTAGGCGCAGTAGATTCCGAGTTAGATTCCGAGTTATGATGTAGGCGCAGTAGATTCCGAGTTATGATGTAGGCGCAGTAGATTCCGAGTTAGATTCCGAGTTATGATGTAGGCGCAGTAGATTCCGAGTTATGATGTAGGCGCAGTAGATTCCGAGTTAGATTCCGAGTTATGATGTAGGCGCAGTAGATTCCGAGTTAGATTCCGAGTTATGATGTAGGCGCAGTAGATTCCGAGTTATGATGTAGGCGCAGTAGATTCCGAGTTATGATGTAGGCGCAGTAGATTCCGAGTTAGATTCCGAGTTATGATGTAGGCGCAGTAGATTCCGAGTTAGATTCCGAGTTATGATGTAGGCGCAGTAGATTCCGAGTTATGATGTAGGCGCAGTAGATTGCGAGTTATGATGTAGGCGCAGTAGATTCCGAGTTAGATTCCGAGTTATGATGTAGGCGCAGTAGATTGCGAGTTAGATTCCGAGTTATGATGTAGGCGCAGTAGATTCCGAGTTATGATGTAGGCGCAGTAGATTCCGAGTTATGATGTAGGCGCAGTAGATTCCGAGTTAGATTCCGAGTTATGATGTAGGCGCAGTAGATTCCGAGTTAGATTCCGAGTTATGATGTAGGCGCAGTAGATTCCGAGTTATGATGTAGGCGCAGTAGATTGCGAGTTATGATGTAGGCGCAGTAGATTCCGAGTTAGATTCCGAGTTATGATGTAGGCGCAGTAGATTCCGAGTTAGATTCCGAGTTATGATGTAGGCGCAGTAGATTCCGAGTTAGATTCCGAGTTATGATGTAGGCGCAGTAGATTCCGAGTTCGATTCCGAGTTATGATGTAGGCGCAGTAGATTCCGAGTTAGATTCCGAGTTATGATGTAGGCGCAGTAGATTCCGAGTTAGATTCCGAGTTATGATGTAGGCGCAGTAGATTCTGAGTTAGATTCCGAGTTATGATGTAGGCGCAGTAGATTCCGAGTTATGATGTAGGCGCAGTAGATTCCGAGTTATGATGTAGGCGCAGTAGATTCCGAGTTATGATGTAGGCGCAGTAGATTCCGAGTTAGATTCCGAGTTATGATGTAGGCGCAGTAGATTCCGAGTTAGATTCCGAGTTATGATGTAGGCGCAGTAGATTCCGAGTTAGATTCCGAGTTATGATGTAGGCGCAGTAGATTCCGAGTTATGATGTAGGCGCAGTAGATTCCGAGTTATGATGTAGGCGCAGTAGATTCCGAGTTATGATGTAGGCGCAGTATATTCCGAGTTAGATTCCGAGTTATGATGTAGGCGCAGTAGATTCCGAGTTAGATTCCGAGTTATGATGTAGGCGCAGTAGATTCCGAATTAGATTCCGAGTTATGATGTAGGCGCAGTAGATTCCGAGTTAGATTCCGAGTTATGATGTAGGCGCAGTAGATTCCGAGTTATGATGTAAGCGCAGTAGATTCCGAGTTAGATTCCGAGTTCTGATGTAGGCGCAGTAGATTCCGAGTTCTGATGTAGGCGCAGTAGATTCCGAGTTAGATTCCGAGTTATGATGTAGGCGCAGTAGATTCCGAGTTATGATGTAGGCGCAGTAGATTCCGAGTTAGATTCCGAGTTATGATGTAGGCGCAGTAGATTCCGAGTTAGATTCTGAGTTATGATGTAGGCGCAGTAGATTCCGAGTTAGAATCCGAGTTATGATGTAGGCGCAGTAGATTCCGAGTTATGATGTAGGCGCAGTAGATTCCGAGTTATGATGTAGGCGCAGTAGATTCCGAGTTAGATTCCGAGTTATGGTGTAGGCGCAGTAGATTCCGAGTAATGATGTAGGCGCAGTAGATTCCGAGTTAGATTCCGAGTTATGATGTAGGCGCAGTAGATTCAGAGTTATGATGTAGGCGCAGTAGATTCCGAGTTAGATTCCGAGTTATGATGTAGGCGCAGTAGATTCCGAGTTATGATGTAGGCGCAGTAGATTCCGAGTTAGATTCCGAGTTATGATGTAGGCGCAGTAGATTCCGAGTTAGATTCCGAGTTATGATGTAGGCGCAGTAGATTCCGAGTTATGATGTAGGCGCAGTAGATTCCGAGTTATGATGTAGGCGCAGTAGATTCCGAGTTAGATTCCGAGTTATGATGTAGGCGCAGTAGATTCCGAGTTAGATTCCGAGTTATGATGTAGGCGCAGTAGATTCCGAGTTATGATGTAGGCGCAGTAGATTGCGAGTTATGATGTAGGCACAGTAGATTCCGAGTTAGATTGCGAGTTATGATGTAGGCGCAGTAGATTCCGAGTTAGATTCCGAGTTATGATGTAGGCGCAGTAGATTGCGAGTTATGATGTAGGCGCAGTAGATTCCGAGTTAGATTCCGAGTTATGATGTAGGCGCAGTAGATTCCGAGTTATGATGTAGGCGCAGTAGATTCCGAGTTAGATTCCGAGTTATGATGTAGGCGCAGTAGATTCCGAGTTATGATGTAGGCGCAGTAGATTCCGAGTTAGATTCCGAGTTATGATGTAGGCGCAGTAGATTCCGAGTTAGATTCCGAGTTATGATGTAGGCGCAGTAGATTCCGAGTTATGATGTAGGCGCAGTAGATTCCGAGTTAGATTCCGAGTTATGATGTAGGCGCAGTAGATTCCGAGTTAGATTCCGAGTTATGATGTAGGCGCAGTAGATTCCGAGTTAGATTCCGAGTTATGATGTAGGCGCAGTAGATTCCGAGTTAGATTTCGAGTTATGATGTAGGCGCAGTAGATTCCGAGTTATGATGTAGGCGCAGTAGATTCCGAGTTATGATGTAGGTGCAGTAGATTCCGAGTTAGATTCCGAGTTATGATGTAGGCGCAGTAGATTCCGAGTTATGATGTAGGCGCAGTAGTTTCCGAGTTATGATGTAGGCGCAGTAGATTCCGAGTTAGATTCCGAGTTATGATGTAGGCGCAGTAGATTCCGAGTTAGATTCCGAGTTATGATGTAGGCGCAGTAGATTCCGAGTTATGATGTAGGCGCAGTAGATTGCGAGTTATGATGTAGGCGCAGTAGATTCCGAGTTAGATTCCGAGTTATGATGTAGGCGCAGTAGATTCCGAGTTAGATTCCGAGTTATGATGTAGGCGCAGTAGATTCCGAGTTAGATTCCGAGTTATGATGTAGGCGCAGTAGATTCCGAGTTCGATTCCGAGTTATGATGTAGGCGCAGTAGATTCCGAGTTAGATTCCGAGTTATGATGTAGGCGCAGTAGATTCCGAGTTAGATTCCGAGTTATGATGTAGGCGCAGTAGATTCTGAGTTAGATTCCGAGTTATGATGTAGGCGCAGTAGATTCCGAGTTATGATGTAGGCGCAGTAGATTCCGAGTTATGATGTAGGCGCAGTAGATTCCGAGTTATGATGTAGGCGCAGTATATTCCGAGTTAGATTCCGAGTTATGATGTAGGCGCAGTAGATTGCGAGTTAGATTCCGAGTTATGATGTAGGCGCAGTAGATTCCGAGTTATGATGTAGGCGCAGTAGATTCCGAGTTATGATGTAGGCGCAGTAGATTCCGAGTTAGATTCCGAGTTATGATGTAGGCGCAGTAGATTCCGAGTTAGATTCCGAGTTATGATGTAGGCGCAGTAGATTCCGAGTTATGATGTAGGCGCAGTAGATTCCGAGTTATGATGTAGGCGCAGTAGATTCCGAGTTAGATTCCGAGTTATGATGTAGGCGCAGTAGATTCCGAGTTAGATTCCGAGTTATGATGTAGGCGCAGTAGATTCCGAGTTATGATGTAGGCACAGTAGATTCCGAGTTATGATGTAGGCGCAGTAGATTCCGAGTTATGATGTAGGCGCAGTAGATTCCGAGTTAGATTCCGAGTTATGATGTAGGTGCAGTAGATTGCGAGTTAGATTCCGAGTTATGATGTAGGCGCAGTAGATTCCGAGTTATGATGTAGGCGCAGTAGATTCCGAGTTATGATGTAGGCGCAGTAGATTCCGAGTTAGATTCCGAGTTATGATGTAGGCGCAGTAGATTCCGAGTTAGATTCCGAGTTATGATGTAGGCGCAGTAGATTCCGAGTTATGATGTAGGCGCAGTAGATTGCGAGTTATGATGTAGGCGCAGTAGATTCCGAGTTAGATTCCGAGTTATGATGTAGGCGCAGTAGATTCCGAGTTAGATTCCGAGTTATGATGTAGGCGCAGTAGATTCCGAGTTAGATTCCGAGTTATGATGTAGGCGCAGTAGATTCCGAGTTCGATTCCGAGTTATGATGTAGGCGCAGTAGATTCCGAGTTAGATTCCGAGTTATGATGTAGGCGCAGTAGATTCCGAGTTAGATTCCGAGTTATGATGTAGGCGCAGTAGATTCTGAGTTAGATTCCGAGTTATGATGTAGGCGCAGTAGATTCCGAGTTATGATGTAGGCGCAGTAGATTCCGAGTTATGATGTAGGCGCAGTAGATTCCGAGTTATGATGTAGGCGCAGTAGATTCCGAGTTAGATTCCGAGTTATGATGTAGGCGCAGTAGATTCCGAGTTAGATTCCGAGTTATGATGTAGGCGCAGTAGATTCCGAGTTAGATTCCGAGTTATGATGTAGGCGCAGTAGATTCCGAGTTATGATGTAGGCGCAGTAGATTCCGAGTTATGATGTAGGCGCAGTAGATTCCGAGTTATGATGTAGGCGCAGTATATTCCGAGTTAGATTCCGAGTTATGATGTAGGCGCAGTAGATTCCGAGTTAGATTCCGAGTTATGATGTAGGCGCAGTAGATTCCGAATTAGATTCCGAGTTATGATGTAGGCGCAGTAGATTCCGAGTTAGATTCCGAGTTATGATGTAGGCGCAGTAGATTCCGAGTTATGATGTAAGCGCAGTAGATTCCGAGTTAGATTCCGAGTTATGATGTAGGCGCAGTAGATTCCGAGTTCTGATGTAGGCGCAGTAGATTCCGAGTTAGATTCCGAGTTATGATGTAGGCGCAGTAGATTCCGAGTTATGATGTAGGCGCAGTAGATTCCGAGTTAGATTCCGAGTTATGATGTAGGCGCAGTAGATTCCGAGTTAGATTCTGAGTTATGATGTAGGCGCAGTAGATTCCGAGTTAGAATCCGAGTTATGATGTAGGCGCAGTAGATTCCGAGTTATGATGTAGGCGCAGTAGATTCCGAGTTATGATGTAGGCGCAGTAGATTCCGAGTTAGATTCCGAGTTATGGTGTAGGCGCAGTAGATTCCGAGTAATGATGTAGGCGCAGTAGATTCCGAGTTAGATTCCGAGTTATGATGTAGGCGCAGTAGATTCCGAGTTATGATGTAGGCGCAGTAGATTCCGAGTTAGATTCCGAGTTATGATGTAGGCGCAGTAGATTCCGAGTTATGATGTAGGCGCAGTAGATTCCGAGTTAGATTCCGAGTTATGATGTAGGCGCAGTAGATTCCGAGTTAGATTCCGAGTTATGATGTAGGCGCAGTAGATTCCGAGTTATGATGTAGGCGCAGTAGATTCCGAGTTATGATGTAGGCGCAGTAGATTCCGAGTTAGATTCCGAGTTATGATGTAGGCGCAGTAGATTCCGAGTTAGATTCCGAGTTATGATGTAGGCGCAGTAGATTCCGAGTTATGATGTAGGCGCAGTAGATTGCGAGTTATGATGTAGGCGCAGTAGATTCCGAGTTAGATTCCGAGTTATGATGTAGGCGCAGTAGATTCCGAGTTAGATTCCGAGTTATGGTGTAGGCGCAGTAGATTCCGAGTTATGATGTAGGCGCAGTAGATTGCGAGTTATGATGTAGGCGCAGTAGATTCCGAGTTAGATTCCGAGTTATGATGTAGGCGCAGTAGATTGCGAGTTATGATGTAGGCGCAGTAGATTCCGAGTTAGATTCTGAGTTATGATGTAGGCGCAGTAGATTCCGAGTTATGATGTAGGCGCAGTAGATTCCGAGTTAGATTCCGAGTTATGATGTAGGCGCAGTAGATTCCGAGTTATGATGTAGGCGCAGTAGATTCCGAGTTAGATTCCGAGTTATGATGTAGGCGCAGTAGATTCCGAGTTAGATTCCGAGTTATGATGTAGGCGCAGTAGATTCCGAGTTATGATGTAGGCGCAGTAGATTCCGAGTTAGATTCCGAGTTATGATGTAGGCGCAGTAGATTCCGAGTTAGATTCCGAGTTATGATGTAGGCGCAGTAGATTCCGAGTTAGATTTCGAGTTATGATGTAGGCGCAGTAGATTCCGAGTTATGATGTAGGCGCAGTAGATTCCGAGTTATGATGTAGGTGCAGTAGATTCCGAGTTAGATTCCGAGTTATGATGTAGGCGCAGTAGATTCCGAGTTATGATGTAGGCGCAGTAGTTTCCGAGTTATGATGTAGGCGCAGTAGATTCCGAGTTAGATTCCGAGTTATGATGTAGGCGCAGTAGATTGCGAGTTTTGATGTAGGCGCAGTAGATTCCGAGTTAGATTCCGAGTTATGATGTAGGCGCAGTATATTCCGAGTTAGATTCCGAGTTATGATGTAGGCGCAGTAGATTCCGAGTTAGATTCCGAGTTATGATGTAGGCGCAGTAGATTCCGAATTAGATTCCGAGTTATGATGTAGGCGCAGTAGATTCCGAGTTAGATTCCGAGTTATGATGTAGGCGCAGTAGATTCCGAGTTAGATTCCGAGTTATGATGTAGGCGCAGTAGATTCCGAGTTAGATTCCTAGTAATGATGTAGGCGCAGTAGATTCCGAGTTAGATTCCGAGTTATGATGTAGGCGCAGTAGATTCCGAGTTATGATGTAGGCGCAGTAGATTCCGAGTTAGATTCCGAGTTATGATGTAGGTGCAGTAGATTCCGAGTTATGATGTAGGCGCAGTAGATTCCGAGTTAGATTCCGAGTTATGATGTAGGCGCAGTAGATTCCGAGTTCGATTCCGAGTTATGATGTAGGCGCAGTAGATTCCGAGTTAGATTCCGAGTTATGATGTAGGCGCAGTAGATTCCGAGTTAGATTCCGAGTTATGATATAGGCGCAGTAGATTCCGAGTTAGATTCCGAGTTATGATGTAGGCGCAGTAGATTCCGAGTTATGATGTAGGCGCAGTAGATTCCGAGTTATGATGTAGGCGCAGTAGATTCCGAGTTAGATTCCGAGATATGATGTAGGCGCAGTAGATTCCGAGTTAGATTCCGAGTTATGATGTAGGCGCAGTAGATTCCGAGTTATGATGTAGGCGCAGTAGATTCCGAGTTATGATGTAGGCGCAGTATATTCCGAGTTAGATTCCGAGTTATGATGTGGGCGCAGTAGATTCCGAGTTAGATTCCGAGTTATGATGTAGGCGCAGTAGATTCCGAATTAGATTCCGAGTTATGATGTAGGCGCAGTAGATTCCGAGTTATGATGTAAGCGCAGTAGATTCCGAGTTAGATTCCGAGTTATGATGTAGGCGCAGTAGATTCCGAGTTATGATGTAGGCGCAGTAGATTCCGAGTTAGATTCCGAGTTATGATGTAGGCGCAGTAGATTCCGAGTTATGATGTAGGCGCAGTAGATTCCGAGTTAGATTCCGAGTTATGATGTAGGCGCAGTAGATTCCGAGTTAGATTCTGAGTTATGATGTAGGCGCAGTAGATTCCGAGTTAGAATCCGAGTTATGATGTAGGCGCAGTAGATTCCGAGTTATGATGTAGGCGCAGTAGATTCCGAGTTAGATTCCGAGTTATGGTGTAGGCGCAGTAGATTCCGAGTAATGATGTAGGCGCAGTAGATTCCGAGTTAGATTCCGAGTTATGATGTAGGCGCAGTAGATTCCGAGTTAGATTCCGAGTTATGATGTAGGCGCAGTAGATTCCGAGTTAGATTCCGAGTTATGATGTAGGCGCAGTAGATTCCGAGTTATGATGTAGGCGCAGTAGATTCCGAGTTATGATGTAGGCGCAGTAGATTCCGAGTTAGATTCCGAGTTATGATGTAGGCGCAGTAGATTCCGAGTTAGATTCCGAGTTATGATGTAGGCGCAGTAGATTCCGAGTTAGATTCCGAGTTATGATGTAGGCGCAGTAGATTCCGAGTTATGATGTAGGCGCAGTAGATTGCGAGTTATGATGTAGGCGCAGTAGATTCCGAGTTAGATTCCGAGTTATGATGTAGGCGCAGTAGATTGCGAGTTATGATGTAGGCGCAGTAGATTCCGAGTTAGATTCCGAGTTATGATGTAGGCGCAGTAGATTCCGAGTTATGATGTAGTCGCAGTAGATTCCGAGTTAGATTCCGAGTTATGATGTAGGCGCAGTAGATTCCGAGTTATGATGTAGGCGCAGTAGATTCCGAGTTAGATTCCGAGTTATGATGTAGGCGCAGTAGATTCCGAGTTATGATGTAGGCGCAGTAGATTCCGAGTTAGATTCCGAGTTATGATGTAGGCGCAGTAGATTCCGAGTTAGATTCCGAGTTATGATGTAGGCGCAGTAGATTCCGAGTTAGATTTCGAGTTATGATGTAGGCGCAGTAGATTCCGAGTTATGATGTAGGCGCAGTAGATTCCGAGTTATGATGTAGGTGCAGTAGATTCCGAGTTAGATTCCGAGTTATGATGTAGGCGCAGTAGATTCCGAGTTATGATGTAGGCGCAGTAGTTTCCGTGTTATGATGTAGGCGCAGTAGATTCCGAGTTAGATTCCGAGTTATGATGTAGGCGCAGTAGATTGCGAGTTTTGATGTAGGCGCAGTAGATTCCGAGTTAGATTCCGAGTTATGATGTAGGCGCAGTAGATTCCGAGTTAGATTCCGAGTTATGATGTAGGCGCAGTAGATTCCGAGTTAGATTCCGAGTTATGATGTAGGCGCAGGAGATTCCGAGTTAGATTCCGAGTTATGATGTAGGCGCAGTAGATTCCGAGTTAGATTCCGAGTTATGATGTAGGCGCAGTAGATTCCGAGTTAGATTCCGAGTTATGATGTAGGCGCAGTAGATTCCGAGTTAGATTCCTAGTAATGATGTAGGCGCAGTAGATTCCGAGTTAGATTCCGAGTTATGATGTAGGCGCAGTAGATTCCGAGTTATGATGTAGGCGCAGTAGATTCCGAGTTATGATGTAGGCGCAGTAGATTCCGAGTTAGATTCCGAGTTATGATGTAGGCGCAGTAGATTCCGAGTTATGATGTAGGCGCAGTAGATTCCGAGTTAGATTCCGAGTTATGATGTAGGCGCAGTAGATTCCGAGTTAGATTCTGAGTTATGATGTAGGCGCAGTAGATTCCGAGTTAGAATCCGAGTTATGATGTAGGCGCAGTAGATTCCGAGTTATGATGTAGGCGCAGTAGATTCCGAGTTAGATTCCGAGTTATGGTGTAGGCGCAGTAGATTCCGAGTAATGATGTAGGCGCAGTAGATTCCGAGTTAGATTCCGAGTTATGATGTAGGCGCAGTAGATTCCGAGTTAGATTCCGAGTTATGATGTAGGCGCAGTAGATTCCGAGTTAGATTCCGAGTTATGATGTAGGCGCAGTAGATTCCGAGTTATGATGTAGGCGCAGTAGATTCCGAGTTATGATGTAGGTGCAGTAGATTCCGAGTTAGATTCCCAGTTATGATGTAGGCGCAGTAGATTCCGAGTTATGATGTAGGCGCAGTAGTTTCCGAGTTATGATGTAGGCGCAGTAGATTCCGAGTTAGATTCCGAGTTATGATGTAGGCGCAGTAGATTGCGAGTTTTGATGTAGGCGCAGTAGATTCCGAGTTAGATTCCGAGTTATGATGTAGGCGCAGTAGATTCCGAGTTAGATTCCGAGTTATGATGTAGGCGCAGTAGATTCCGAGTTAGATTCCGAGTTATGATGTAGGCGCAGGAGATTCCGAGTTAGATTCCGAGTTATGATGTAGGCGCAGTAGATTCCGAGTTAGATTCCGAGTTATGATGTAGGCGCAGTAGATTCCGAGTTAGATTCCGAGTTATGATGTAGGCGCAGTAGATTCCGAGTTAGATTCCTAGTAATGGTGTAGGCGCAGTAGATTCCGAGTTAGATTCCGAGTTATGATGTAGGCGCAGTAGATTCCGAGTTATGATGTAGGCGCAGTAGATTCCGAGTTAGATTCCGAGTTATGATGTAGGTGCAGTAGATTCCGAGTTATGATGTAGGCGCAGTAGATTCCGAGTTAGATTCCGAGTTATGATGTAGGCGCAGTAGATTCCGAGTTCGATTCCGAGTTATGATGTAGGCGCAGTAGATTCCGAGTTAGATTCCGAGTTATGATGTAGGCGCAGTAGATTCCGAGTTAGATTCCGAGTTATGATATAGGCGCAGTAGATTCCGAGTTAGATTCCGAGTTATGATGTAGGCGCAGTAGATTCCGAGTTATGATGTAGGCGCAGTAGATTCCGAGTTATGATGTAGGCGCAGTAGATTCCGAGTTAGATTCCGAGATATGATGTAGGCGCAGTAGATTCCGAGTTAGATTCCGAGTTATGATGTAGGCGCAGTAGATTCCGAGTTAGATTCCGAGTTATGATGTAGGCGCAGTAGATTCCGAGTTATGATGTAGGCGCAGTAGATTCCGAGTTATGATGTAGGCGCAGTAGATTCCGAGTTATGATGTAGGCGCAGTAGATTCCGAGTTAGATTCCGAGTTATGATGTGGGCGCAGTAGATTCCGAGTTAGATTCCGAGTTATGATGTAGGCGCAGTAGATTCCGAATTAGATTCCGAGTTATGATGTAGGCGCAGTAGATTCCGAGTTATGATGTAAGCGCAGTAGATTCCGAGTTAGATTCCGAGTTATGATGTAGGCACAGTAGATTCCGAGTTATGATGTAGGCGCAGTAGATTCCGAGTTAGATTCCGAGTTATGATGTAGGCGCAGTAGATTCCGAGTTATGATGTAGGCGCAGTAGATTCCGAGTTAGATTCCGAGTTATGATGTAGGCGCAGTAGATTCCGAGATCGATTCCGAGTTATGATGTAGGCGCAGTAGATTCCGAGTTAGATTCCGAGTTATGATGTAGGCGCAGTAGATTCCGAGTTAGATTCTGAGTTATGATGTAGGCGCAGTAGATTCCGAGTTAGATTCCGAGTTATGATGTAGGCGCAGTAGATTCCGAGTTATGATGTAGGCGCAGTAGATTCCGAGTTATGATGTAGGCGCAGTAGATTCCGAGTTAGATTCCGAGTTATGATGTAGGCGCAGTAGATTCCGAGTTAGATTCCGAGTTATGATGTAGGCGCAGTAGATTCCGAGTTATGATGTAGGCGCAGTAGATTCCGAGTTATGATGTAGGCGCAGTAGATTCCGAGTTATGATGTAGGCGCAGTATATTCCGAGTTAGATTCCGAGTTATGATGTAGGCGCAGTAGATTCCGAGTTAGATTCCGAGTTATGATGTAGGCGCAGTAGATTCCGAATTAGATTCCGAGTTATGATGTAGGCGCAGTAGATTCCGAGTTAGATTCCGAGTTATGATGTAGGCGCAGTAGATTCCGAGTTATGATGTAAACGCAGTAGATTCCGAGTTAGATTCCGAGTTCTGATGTAGGCGCAGTAGATTCCGAGTTCTGATGTAGGCGCAGTAGATTCCGAGTTAGATTCCGAGTTATGATGTAGGCGCAGTAGATTCCGAGTTATGATGTAGGCGCAGTAGATTCCGAGTTAGATTCCGAGTTATGATGTAGGCGCAGTAGATTCCGAGTTAGATTCTGAGTTATGATGTAGGCGCAGTAGATTCCGAATTAGATTCCGAGTTATGATGTAGGCGCAGTAGATTCCGAGTTATGATGTAGGCGCAGTAGATTCCGAGTTATGATGTAGGCGCAGTAGATTCCGAGTTAGATTCCGAGTTATGGTGTAGGCGCAGTAGATTCCGAGTAATGATGTAGGCGCAGTAGATTCCGAGTTAGATTCCGAGTTATGATGTAGGCGCAGTAGATTCCGAGTTATGATGTAGGCGCAGTAGATTCCGAGTTAGATTCCGAGTTATGATGTAGGCGCAGTAGATTCCGAGTTATGATGTAGGCGCAGTAGATTCCGAGTTAGATTCCGAGTTATGATGTAGGCGCAGTAGATTCCGAGTTAGATTCCGAGTTATGATGTAGGCGCAGTAGATTCCGAGTTATGATGTAGGCGCAGTAGATTCCGAGTTAGATTCCGAGTTATGATGTAGGCGCAGTAGATTCCGAGTTAGATTCCGAGTTATGATGTAGGCGCAGTAGATTCCGAGTTAGATTCCGAGTTATGATGTAGGCGCAGTAGATTCCGAGTTAGATTCCGAGTTATGATGTAGGCGCAGTAGATTCCGAGTTATGATGTAAGCGCAGTAGATTCCGAGTTAGATTCCGAGTTATGATGTAGGCGCAGTAGATTCCGAGTTCTGATGTAGGCGCAGTAGATTCCGAGTTAGATTCCGAGTTATGATGTAGGCGCAGTAGATTCCGAGTTATGATGTAGGCGCAGTAGATTCCGAGTTAGATTCCGAGTTATGATGTAGGCGCAGTAGATTCCGAGTTAGATTCCGAGTTATGATGTAGGCGCAGTAGATTCCGAGTTCGATTCCGAGTTATGATGTAGGCGCAGTAGATTCCGAGTTAGATTCCGAGTTATGATGTAGGCGCAGTAGATTCCGAGTTAGATTCCGAGTTATGATGTAGGCGCAGTAGATTCTGAGTTAGATTCCGAGTTATGATGTAGGCGCAGTAGATTCCGAGTTATGATGTAGGCGCAGTAGATTCCGAGTTATGATGTAGGCGCAGTAGATTCCGAGTTAGATTCCGAGTTATGATGTAGGCGCAGTAGATTCAGAGTTAGATTCCGAGTTATGATGTAGGCGCAGTAGATTCCGAGTTATGATGGAGGCGCAGTAGATTCCGAGTTATGATGTAGGCGCAGTAGATTCCGAGTTATGATGTAGGCGCAGTATATTCCGAGTTAGATTCCGAGTTATGATGTAGGCGCAGTAGATTCCGAGTTAGATTCCGAGTTATGATGTAGGCGCAGTAGATTCCGAATTAGATTCCGAGTTATGATGTAGGCGCAGTAGATTCCGAGTTAGATTCCGAGTTATGATGTAGGCGCAGTAGATTCCGAGTTATGATGTAAGCGCAGTAGATTCCGAGTTAGATTCCGAGTTATGATGTAGGCGCAGTAGATTCCGAGTTCTGATGTAGGCGCAGTAGATTCCGAGTTAGATTCCGAGTTATGATGTAGGCGCAGTAGATTCCGAGTTATGATGTAGGCACAGTAGATTCCGAGTTAGATTCCGAGTTATGATGTAGGCGCAGTAGATTCCGAGTTAGATTCTGAGTTATGATGTAGGCGCAGTAGATTCCGAGTTAGAATCCGAGTTATGATGGAGGCGCAGTAGATTCCGAGTTATGATGTAGGCGCAGTAGATTCCGAGTTATGATGTAGGCGCAGTAGATTCCGAGTTAGATTCCGAGTTATGGTGTAGGCGCAGTAGATTCCGAGTAATGATGTAGGCGCAGTAGATTCCGAGTTAGATTCCGAGTTATGATGTAGGCGCAGTAGATTCCGAGTTATGATGTAGGCGCAGTAGATTCCGAGTTAGATTCCGAGTTATGATGTAGGCGCAGTAGATTCCGAGTTATGATGTAGGCGCAGTAGATTCCGAGTTAGATTCCGAGTTATGATGTAGGCGCAGTAGATTCCGAGTTAGATTTCGAGTTATGATGTAGGCGCAGTAGATTCCGAGTTATGATGTAGGCGCAGTAGATTCCGAGTTATGATGTAGGCGCAGTAGATTCCGACTTAGATTCCGAGTTATGATGTAGGCGCAGTAGATTCCGAGTTAGATTCCGAGTTATGATGTAGGCGCAGTAGATTCCGAGTTAGATTCCGAGTTATGATGTAGGCGCAGTAGATTCCGAGTTATGATGTAGGCGCAGTAGATTGCGAGTTATGATGTAGGCGCAGTAGATTCCGAGTTAGATTCCGAGTTATGATGTAGGCGCAGTAGATTGCGAGTTATGATGTAGGCGCAGTAGATTCCGAGTTAGATTCCGAGTTATGATGTAGGCGCAGTAGATTCCGAGTTATGATGTAGGCGCAGTAGATTCCGAGTTAGATTCCGAGTTATGATGTAGGCGCAGTAGATTCCGAGTTATGATGTAGGCGCAGTAGATTCCGAGTTAGATTCCGAGTTATGATGTAGGCGCAGTAGATTCCGAGTTATGATGTAGGCGCAGTAGATTCCGAGTTAGATTCCGAGTTATGATGTAGGCGCAGTAGATTCCGAGTTATGATGTAGGCGCAGTAGATTCCGAGTTAGATTCCGAGTTATGATGTAGGCGCAGTAGATTCCGAGTTCGATTCCGAGTTATGATGTAGGCGCAGTAGATTCCGAGTTAGATTCCGAGTTATGATGTAGGCGCAGTAGATTCCGAGTTAGATTCTGAGTTATGATGTAGGCGCAGTAGATTCTGAGTTAGATTCCGAGTTATGATGTAGGCGCAGTAGATTCCGAGTTATGATGTAGGCGCAGTAGATTCCGAGTTATGATGTAGGCGCAGTAGATTCCGAGTTAGATTCCGAGTTATGATGTAGGCGCAGTAGATTCCGAGTTAGATTCCGAGTTATGATGTAGGCGCAGTAGATTCCGAGTTATGATGTAGGCGCAGTAGATTCCGAGTTATGATGTAGGCGCAGTAGATTCCGAGTTATGATGTAGGCGCAGTATATTCCGAGTTAGATTCCGAGTTATGATGTAGGCGCAGTAGATTCCGAGTTAGATTCCGAGTTATGATGTAGGCGCAGTAGATTCCGAATTAGATTCCGAGTTATGATGTAGGCGCAGTAGATTCCGAGTTAGATTCCGAGTTATGATGTAGGCGCAGTAGATTCCGAGTTATGATGTAAACGCAGTAGATTCCGAGTTAGATTCCGAGTTCTGATGTAGGCGCAGTAGATTCCGAGTTCTGATGTAGGCGCAGTAGATTCCGAGTTAGATTCCGAGTTATGATGTAGGCGCAGTAGATTCCGAGTTATGATGTAGGCGCAGTAGATTCCGAGTTAGATTCCGAGTTATGATGTAGGCGCAGTAGATTCCGAGTTAGATTCTGAGTTATGATGTAGGCGCAGTAGATTCCGAGTTAGATTCCGAGTTATGATGTAGGCGCAGTAGATTCCGAGTTATGATGTAGGCGCAGTAGATTCCGAGTTATGATGTAGGCGCAGTAGATTCCGAGTTAGATTCCGAGTTATGGTGTAGGCGCAGTAGATTCCGAGTAATGATGTAGGCGCAGTAGATTCCGAGTTAGATTCCGAGTTATGATGTAGGCGCAGTAGATTCCGAGTTATGATGTAGGCGCAGTAGATTCCGAGTTAGATTCCGAGTTATGATGTAGGCGCAGTAGATTCCGAGTTATGATGTAGGCGCAGTAGATTCCGAGTTAGATTCCGAGTTATGATGTAGGCGCAGTAGATTCCGAGTTAGATTCCGAGTTATGATGTAGGCGCAGTAGATTCCGAGTTATGATGTAGGCGCAGTAGATTCCGAGTTATGATGTAGGCGCAGTAGATTCCGAGTTAGATTCCGAGTTATGATGTAGGCGCAGTAGATTCCGAGTTAGATTCCGAGTTATGATGTAGGCGCAGTAGATTCCGAGTTAGATTCCGAGTTATGATGTAGGCGCAGTAGATTCCGAGTTAGATTCCGAGTTATGATGTAGGCGCAGTAGATTCCGAGTTATGATGTAAGCGCAGTAGATTCCGAGTTAGATTCCGAGTTATGATGTAGGCGCAGTAGATTCCGAGTTCTGATGTAGGCGCAGTAGATTCCGAGTTAGATTCCGAGTTATGATGTAGGCGCAGTAGATTCCGAGTTATGATGTAGGCGCAGTAGATTCCGAGTTAGATTCCGAGTTATGATGTAGGCGCAGTAGATTCCGAGTTAGATTCCGAGTTATGATGTAGGCGCAGTAGATTCCGAGTTCGATTCCGAGTTATGATGTAGGCGCAGTAGATTCCGAGTTAGATTCCGAGTTATGATGTAGGCGCAGTAGATTCCGAGTTAGATTCCGAGTTATGATGTAGGCGCAGTAGATTCTGAGTTAGATTCCGAGTTATGATGTAGGCGCAGTAGATTCCGAGTTATGATGTAGGCGCAGTAGATTCCGAGTTATGATGTAGGCGCAGTAGATTCCGAGTTATGATGTAGGCGCAGTATATTCCGAGTTAGATTCCGAGTTATGATGTAGGCGCAGTAGATTCCGAGTTAGATTCCGAGTTATGATGTAGGCGCAGTAGATTCCGAATTAGATTCCGAGTTATGATGTAGGCGCAGTAGATTCCGAGTTAGATTCCGAGTTATGATGTAGGCGCAGTAGATTCCGAGTTATGATGTAAGCGCAGTAGATTCCGAGTTAGATTCCGAGTTATGATGTAGGCGCAGTAGATTCCGAGTTATGATGTAGGCGCAGTAGATTCCGAGTTAGATTCCGAGTTATGATGTAGGCGCAGTAGATTCCGAGTTAGATTCTGAGTTATGATGTAGGCGCAGTAGATTCCGAGTTAGAATCCGAGTTATGATGGAGGCGCAGTAGATTCCGAGTTATGATGTAGGCGCAGTAGATTCCGAGTTATGATGTAGGCGCAGTAGATTCCGAGTTAGATTCCGAGTTATGGTGTAGGCGCAGTAGATTCCGAGTAATGATGTAGGCGCAGTAGATTCCGAGTTAGATTCCGAGTTATGATGTAGGCGCAGTAGATTCCGAGTTATGATGTAGGCGCAGTAGATTCCGAGTTAGATTCCGAGTTATGATGTAGGCGCAGTAGATTCCGAGTTATGATGTAGGCGCAGTAGATTCCGAGTTAGATTCCGAGTTATGATGTAGGCGCAGTAGATTCCGAGTTAGATTCCGAGTTATGATGTAGGCGCAGTAGATTCCGAGTTATGATGTAGGCGCAGTAGATTCCGAGTTATGATGTAGGCGCAGTAGATTCCGAGTTAGATTCCGAGTTATGATGTAGGCGCAGTAGATTCCGAGTTAGATTCCGAGTTATGATGTAGGCGCAGTAGATTCCGAGTTAGATTCCGAGTTATGATGTAGGCGCAGTAGATTCCGAGTTATGATGTAGGCGCAGTAGATTGCGAGTTATGATGTAGGCGCAGTAGATTCCGAGTTAGATTCCGAGTTATGATGTAGGCGCAGTAGATTGCGAGTTATGATGTAGGCGCAGTAGATTCCGAGTTAGATTCCGAGTTATGATGTAGGCGCAGTAGATTCCGAGTTATGATGTAGGCGCAGTAGATTCCGAGTTAGATTCCGAGTTATGATGTAGGCGCAGTAGATTCCGAGTTATGATGTAGGCGCAGTAGGTTCCGAGTTAGATTCCGAGTTATGATGTAGGCGCAGTAGATTCCGAGTTAGATTCCGAGTTATGATGTAGGCGCAGTAGATTCCGAGTTATGATGTAGGCGCAGTAGATTCCGAGTTAGATTCCGAGTTATGATGTAGGCGCAGTAGATTCCGAGTTAGATTCCGAGTTATGATGTAGGCGCAGTAGATTCCGAGTTAGATTCCGAGTTATGATGTAGGCGCAGTAGATTCCGAGTTAGATTTCGAGTTATGATGTAGGCGCAGTAGATTCCGAGTTATGATGTAGGCGCAGTAGATTCCGAGTTATGATGTAGGTGCAGTAGATTCCGAGTTAGATTCCGAGTTATGATGTAGGCGCAGTAGATTCCGAGTTATGATGTAGGCGCAGTAGTTTCCGAGTTATGATGTAGGCGCAGTAGATTCCGAGTTAGATTCCGAGTTATGATGTAGGCGCAGTAGATTGCGAGTTTTGATGTAGGCGCAGTAGATTCCGAGTTAGATTCCGAGTTATGATGTAGGCGCAGTAGATTCCGAGTTAGATTCCGAGTTATGATGTAGGCGCAGTAGATTCCGAGTTAGATTCCGAGTTATGATGTAGGCGCAGGAGATTCCGAGTTAGATTCCGAGTTATGATGTAGGCGCAGTAGATTCCGAGTTAGATTCCGAGTTATGATGTAGGCGCAGTAGATTCCGAGTTAGATTTCGAGTTATGATGTAGGCGCAGTAGATTCCGAGTTATGATGTAGGCGCAGTAGATTCCGAGTTATGATGTAGGTGCAGTAGATTCCGAGTTAGATTCCGAGTTATGATGTAGGCGCAGTAGATTCCGAGTTATGATGTAGGCGCAGTAGTTTCCGAGTTATGATGTAGGCGCAGTAGATTCCGAGTTATGATGTAGGTGCAGTAGATTCCGAGTTAGATTCCGAGTTATGATGTAGGCGCAGTAGATTCCGAGTTATGATGTAGGCGCAGTAGTTTCCGAGTTATGATGTAGGCGCAGTAGATTCCGAGTTAGATTCCGAGTTATGATGTAGGCGCAGTAGATTCCGAGTTATGATGTAGGCGCAGTAGATTCCGAGTTATGATGTAGGCGCAGTATATTCCGAGTTAGATTCCGAGTTATGATGTAGGCGCAGTAGATTCCGAGTTAGATTCCGAGTTATGATGTAGGCGCAGTAGATTCCGAGTTAGATTCTGAGTTATGATGTAGGCGCAGTAGATTCCGAGTTAGATTCCGAGTTATGATGTAGGCGCAGTAGATTCCGAGTTATGAGGTAGGCGCAGTAGATTCCAAGTTATGATGTAGGCGCAGTAGATTCCGAGTTATGATGTAGGCGCAGTAGATTCCGAGTTAGATTCCGAGTTATGATGTAGGCGCAGTAGATTCCGAGTTAGATTCCGAGTTATGATGTAGGCGCAGTAGATTCCGAGTTAGATTTCGAGTTATGATGTAGGCGCAGTAGATTCCGAGTTATGATGTAGGCGCAGTAGATTCCGAGTTATGATGTAGGTGCAGTAGATTCCGAGTTAGATTCCGAGTTATGATGTAGGCGCAGTAGATTCCGAGTTATGATGTAGGCGCAGTAGTTTCCGAGTTATGATGTAGGCGCAGTAGATTCCGAGTTAGATTCCGAGTTATGATGTAGGCGCAGTAGATTGCGAGTTTTGATGTAGGCGCAGTAGATTCCGAGTTAGATTCCGAGTTATGATGTAGGCGCAGTAGATTCCGAGTTAGATTCCGAGTTATGATGTAGGCGCAGTAGATTTCGAGTTAGATTCCGAGTTATGATGTAGGCGCAGGAGATTCCGAGTTAGATTCCGAGTTATGATGTAGGCGCAGTAGATTCCGAGTTAGATTCCGAGTTATGATGTAGGCGCAGTAGATTCCGAGTTAGATTCCGAGTTATGATGTAGGCGCAGTAGATTCCGAGTTAGATTCCTAGTAATGATGTAGGCGCAGTAGATTCCGAGTTAGATTCCGAGTTATGATGTAGGCGCAGTAGATTCCGAGTTATGATGTAGGCGCAGTAGATTCCGAGTTAGATTCCGAGTTATGATGTAGGTGCAGTAGATTCCGAGTTATGATGTAGGCGCAGTAGATTCCGAGTTAGATTCCGAGTTATGATGTAGGCGCAGTAGATTCCGAGTTCGATTCCGAGTTATGATGTAGGCGCAGTAGATTCCGAGTTAGATTCCGAGTTATGATGTAGGCGCAGTAGATTCCGAGTTAGATTCCGAGTTATGATATAGGCGCAGAAGATTCCGAGTTAGATTCCGAGTTATGATGTAGGCGCAGTAGATTCCGAGTTATGATGTAGGCGCAGTAGATTCCGAGTTAGATTCCGAGATATGATGTAGGCGCAGTAGATTCCGAGTTAGATTCCGAGTTATGATGTAGGCGCAGTAGATTCCGAGTTAGATTCCGAGTTATGATGTAGGCGCAGTAGATTCCGAGTTATGATGTAGGCGCAGTAGATTCCGAGTTATGATGTAGGCGCAGTAGATTCCGAGTTATGATGTAGGCGCAGTATATTCCGAGTTAGATTCCGAGTTATGATGTGGGTGCAGTAGATTCCGAGTTAGATTCCGAGTTATGATGTAGGCGCAGTAGATTCCGAATTAGATTCCGAGTTATGATGTAGGCGCAGTAGATTCCGAGTTATGATGTAAGCGCAGTAGATTCCGAGTTAGATTCCGAGTTATGATGTAGGCGCAGTAGATTCCGAGTTATGATGTAGGCGCAGTAGATTCCGAGTTAGATTCCGAGTTATGATGTAGGCGCAGTAGATTCCGAGTTATGATGTAGGCGCAGTAGATTCCGAGTTAGATTCCGAGTTATGATGTAGGCGCAGTAGATTCCGAGTTAGATTCTGAGTTATGATGTAGGCGCAGTAGATTCCGAGTTAGAATCCGAGTTATGATGTAGGCGCAGTAGATTCCGAGTTATGATGTAGGCGCAGTAGATTCCGAGTTAGATTCCGAGTTATGGTGTAGGCGCAGTAGATTCCGAGTAATGATGTAGGCGCAGTAGATTCCGAGTTAGATTCCGAGTTATGATGTAGGCGCAGTAGATTCCGAGTTATGATGTAGGCGCAGTAGATTCCGAGTTAGATTCCGAGTTATGATGTAGGCTCAGTAGATTCCGAGTTATGATGTAGGCGCAGTAGATTCCGAGTTAGATTCCGAGTTATGATGTAGGCGCAGTAGATTCCGAGTTATGATGTAGGCGCAGTAGATTCCGAGTTATGATGTAGGCGCAGTAGATTCCGAGTTAGATTCCGAGTTATGATGTAGGCGCAGTAGATTCCGAGTTAGATTCCGAGTTATGATGTAGGCGCAGTAGATTCCGAGTTATGATGTAGGCGCAGTAGATTCCGAGTTAGATTCCGAGTTATGATGTAGGCGCAGTAGATTCCGAGTTCGATTCCGAGTTATGATGTAGGCGCAGTAGATTCCGAGTTAGATTCCGAGTTATGATGTAGGCGCAGTAGATTCCGAGTTAGATTCTGAGTTATGATGTAGGCGCAGTAGATTCTGAGTTAGATTCCGAGTTATGATGTAGGCGCAGTAGATTCCGAGTTATGATGTAGGCGCAGTAGATTCCGAGTTATGATGTAGGCGCAGTAGATTCCGAGTTAGATTCCGAGTTATGATGTAGGCGCAGTAGATTCCGAGTTAGATTCCGAGTTATGATGTAGGCGCAGTAGATTCCGAGTTATGATGTAGGCGCAGTAGATTCCGAGTTATGATGTAGGCGCAGTAGATTCCGAGTTATGATGTAGGCGCAGTATATTCCGAGTTAGATTCCGAGTTATGATGTAGGCGCAGTAGATTCCGAGTTAGATTCCGAGTTATGATGTAGGCGCAGTAGATTCCGAATTAGATTCCGAGTTATGATGTAGGCGCAGTAGATTCCGAGTTAGATTCCGAGTTATGATGTAGGCGCAGTAGATTCCGAGTTATGATGTAAGCGCAGTAGATTCCGAGTTAGATTCCGAGTTCTGATGTAGGCGCAGTAGATTCCGAGTTCTGATGTAGGCGCAGTAGATTCCGAGTTAGATTCCGAGTTATGATGTAGGCGCAGTAGATTCCGAGTTATGATGTAGGCGCAGTAGATTCCGAGTTAGATTCCGAGTTATGATGTAGGCGCAGTAGATTCCGAGTTAGATTCTGAGTTATGATGTAGGCGCAGTAGATTCCGAGTTAGATTCCGAGTTATGATGTAGGCGCAGTAGATTCCGAGTTATGATGTAGGCGCAGTAGATTCCGAGTTATGATGTAGGCGCAGTAGATTCCGAGTTAGATTCCGAGTTATGGTGTAGGCGCAGTAGATTCCGAGTAATGATGTAGGCGCAGTAGATTCCGAGTTAGATTCCGAGTTATGATGTAGGCGCAGTAGATTCCGAGTTATGATGTAGGCGCAGTAGATTCCGAGTTAGATTCCGAGTTATGATGTAGGCGCAGTAGATTCCGAGTTATGATGTAGGCGCAGTAGATTCCGAGTTAGATTCCGAGTTATGATGTAGGCGCAGTAGATTCCGAGTTATGATGTAGGCGCAGTAGATTCCGAGTTATGATGTAGGCGCAGTAGATTCCGAGTTATGATGTAGGCGCAGTAGATTCCGAGTTATGATGTAGGCGCAGTAGATTCCGAGTTATGATGTAGGCGCAGTAGATTCCGAGTTAGATTCCGAGTTATGATGTAGGCGCAGTAGATTCCGAGTTAGATTCCGAGTTATGATGTAGGCGCAGTAGATTCCGAATTAGATTCCGAGTTATGATGTAGGCGCAGTAGATTCCGAGTTAGATTCCGAGTTATGATGTAGGCGCAGTAGATTCCGAGTTATGATGTAAGCGCAGTAGATTCCGAGTTAGATTCCGAGTTATGATGTAGGCGCAGTAGATTCCGAGTTCTGATGTAGGCGCAGTAGATTCCGAGTTAGATTCCGAGTTATGATGTAGGCGCAGTAGATTCCGAGTTATGATGTAGGCGCAGTAGATTCCGAGTTAGATTCCGAGTTATGATGTAGGCGCAGTAGATTCCGAGTTAGATTCTGAGTTATGATGTAGGCGCAGTAGATTCCGAGTTAGAATCCGAGTTATGATGGAGGCGCAGTAGATTCCGAGTTATGATGTAGGCGCAGTAGATTCCGAGTTATGATGTAGGCGCAGTAGATTCCGAGTTAGATTCCGAGTTATGGTGTAGGCGCAGTAGATTCCGAGTAATGATGTAGGCGCAGTAGATTCCGAGTTAGATTCCGAGTTATGATGTAGGCGCAGTAGATTCCGAGTTATGATGTAGGCGCAGTAGATTCCGAGTTAGATTCCGAGTTATGATGTAGGCGCAGTAGATTCCGAGTTAGATTTCGAGTTATGATGTAGGCGCAGTAGATTCCGAGTTATGATGTAGGCGCAGTAGATTCCGAGTTAGATTCCGAGTTATGATGTAGGCGCAGTAGATTCCGAGTTAGATTCCGAGTTATGATATAGGCGCAGTAGATTCCGAGTTAGATTCCGAGTTATGATGTAGGCGCAGTAGATTCCGAGTTATGATGTAGGCGCAGTAGATTCCGAGTTAGATTCCGAGATATGATGTAGGCGCAGTAGATTCCGAGTTAGATTCCGAGTTATGATGTAGGCGCAGTAGATTCCGAGTTAGATTCCGAGTTATGATGTAGGCGCAGTAGATTCCGAGTTATGATGTAGGCGCAGTAGATTCCGAGTTATGATGTAGGCGCAGTAGATTCCGAGTTATGATGTAGGCGCAGTATATTCCGAGTTAGATTCCGAGTTATGATGTGGGTGCAGTAGATTCCGAGTTAGATTCCGAGTTATGATGTAGGCGCAGTAGATTCCGAATTAGATTCCGAGTTATGATGTAGGCGCAGTAGATTCCGAGTTATGATGTAAGCGCAGTAGATTCCGAGTTAGATTCCGAGTTATGATGTAGGCGCAGTAGATTCCGAGTTATGATGTAGGCGCAGTAGATTCCGAGTTAGATTCCGAGTTATGATGTAGGCGCAGTAGATTCCGAGTTATGATGTAGGCGCAGTAGATTCCGAGTTAGATTCCGAGTTATGATGTAGGCGCAGTAGATTCCGAGTTAGATTCTGAGTTATGATGTAGGCGCAGTAGATTCCGAGTTAGAATCCGAGTTATGATGGAGGCGCAGTAGATTCCGAGTTATGATGTAGGCGCAGTAGATTCCGAGTTAGATTCCGAGTTATGGTGTAGGCGCAGTAGATTCCGAGTAATGATGTAGGCGCAGTAGATTCCGAGTTAGATTCCGAGTTATGATGTAGGCGCAGTAGATTCCGAGTTATGATGTAGGCGCAGTAGATTCCGAGTTAGATTCCGAGTTATGATGTAGGCTCAGTAGATTCCGAGTTATGATGTAGGCGCAGTAGATTCCGAGTTAGATTCCGAGTTATGATGTAGGCGCAGTAGATTCCGAGTTATGATGTAGGCGCAGTAGATTCCGAGTTATGATGTAGGCGCAGTAGATTCCGAGTTAGATTCCGAGTTATGATGTAGGCGCAGTAGATTCCGAGTTAGATTCCGAGTTATGATGTAGGCGCAGTAGATTCCGAGTTATGATGTAGGCGCAGTAGATTCCGAGTTAGATTCCGAGTTATGATGTAGGCGCAGTAGATTCCGAGTTCGATTCCGAGTTATGATGTAGGCGCAGTAGATTCCGAGTTAGATTCCGAGTTATGATGTAGGCGCAGTAGATTCCGAGTTAGATTCTGAGTTATGATGTAGGCGCAGTAGATTCTGAGTTAGATTCCGAGTTATGATGTAGGCGCAGTAGATTCCGAGTTATGATGTAGGCGCAGTAGATTCCGAGTTATGATGTAGGCGCAGTAGATTCCGAGTTAGATTCCGAGTTATGATGTAGGCGCAGTAGATTCCGAGTTAGATTCCGAGTTATGATGTAGGCGCAGTAGATTCCGAGTTATGATGTAGGCACAGTAGATTCCGAGTTATGATGTAGGCGCAGTAGATTCCGAGTTATGATGTAGGCGCAGTATATTCCGAGTTAGATTCCGAGTTATGATGTAGGCGCAGTAGATTCCGAGTTAGATTCCGAGTTATGATGTAGGCGCAGTAGATTCCGAATTAGATTCCGAGTTATGATGTAGGCGCAGTAGATTCCGAGTTAGATTCCGAGTTATGATGTAGGCGCAGTAGATTCCGAGTTATGATGTAAGCGCAGTAGATTCCGAGTTAGATTCCGAGTTCTGATGTAGGCGCAGTAGATTCCGAGTTCTGATGTAGGCGCAGTAGATTCCGAGTTAGATTCCGAGTTATGATGTAGGCGCAGTAGATTCCGAGTTATGATGTAGGCGCAGTAGATTCCGAGTTAGATTCCGAGTTATGATGTAGGCGCAGTAGATTCCGAGTTAGATTCTGAGTTATGATGTAGGCGCAGTAGATTCCGAGTTAGATTCCGAGTTATGATGTAGGCGCAGTAGATTCCGAGTTATGATGTAGGCGCAGTAGATTCCGAGTTATGATGTAGGCGCAGTAGATTCCGAGTTAGATTCCGAGTTATGGTGTAGGCGCAGTAGATTCCGAGTAATGATGTAGGCGCAGTAGATTCCGAGTTAGATTCCGAGTTATGATGTAGGCGCAGTAGATTCCGAGTTATGATGTAGGCGCAGTAGATTCCGAGTTAGATTCCGAGTTATGATGTAGGCGCAGTAGATTCCGAGTTATGATGTAGGCGCAGTAGATTCCGAGTTAGATTCCGAGTTATGATGTAGGCGCAGTAGATTCCGAGTTATGATGTAGGCGCAGTAGATTCCGAGTTATGATGTAGGCGCAGTAGATTCCGAGTTATGATGTAGGCGCAGTAGATTCCGAGTTATGATGTAGGCGCAGTAGATTCCGAGTTATGATGTAGGCGCAGTAGATTCCGAGTTAGATTCCGAGTTATGATGTAGGCGCAGTAGATTCCGAGTTAGATTCCGAGTTATGATGTAGGCGCAGTAGATTCCGAATTAGATTCCGAGTTATGATGTAGGCGCAGTAGATTCCGAGTTAGATTCCGAGTTATGATGTAGGCGCAGTAGATTCCGAGTTATGATGTAAGCGCAGTAGATTCCGAGTTAGATTCCGAGTTATGATGTAGGCGCAGTAGATTCCGAGTTCTGATGTAGGCGCAGTAGATTCCGAGTTAGATTCCGAGTTATGATGTAGGCGCAGTAGATTCCGAGTTATGATGTAGGCGCAGTAGATTCCGAGTTAGATTCCGAGTTATGATGTAGGCGCAGTAGATTCCGAGTTAGATTCTGAGTTATGATGTAGGCGCAGTAGATTCCGAGTTAGAATCCGAGTTATGATGGAGGCGCAGTAGATTCCGAGTTATGATGTAGGCGCAGTAGATTCCGAGTTATGATGTAGGCGCAGTAGATTCCGAGTTAGATTCCGAGTTATGGTGTAGGCGCAGTAGATTCCGAGTAATGATGTAGGCGCAGTAGATTCCGAGTTAGATTCCGAGTTATGATGTAGGCGCAGTAGATTCCGAGTTATGATGTAGGCGCAGTAGATTCCGAGTTAGATTCCGAGTTATGATGTAGGCGCAGTAGATTCCGAGTTAGATTTCGAGTAATGATGTAGGCGCAGTAGATTCCGAGTTATGATGTAGGCGCAGTAGATTCCGAGTTATGATGTAGGTGCAGTAGATTCCGAGTTAGATTCCGAGTTATGATGTAGGCGCAGTAGATTCCGAGTTATGATGTAGGCGCAGTAGATTCCGAGTTAGATTCCGAGTTATGATGTAGGCGCAGTAGATTCCGAGTTAGATTCCGAGTTATGATGTAGGCGCAGTAGATTCCGAGTTAGATTCCGAGTTATGATGTAGGCGCAGTAGATTCCGAGTTATGATGTAGGCGCAGTAGATTCCGAGTTATGATGTAGGCGCAGTAGATTCCGAGTTATGATGTAGGCGCAGTATATTCCGAGTTAGATTCCGAGTTATGATGTGGGTGCAGTAGATTCCGAGTTAGATTCCGAGTTATGATGTAGGCGCAGTAGATTCCGAATTAGATTCCGAGTTATGATGTAGGCGCAGTAGATTCCGAGTTATGATGTAAGCGCAGTAGATTCCGAGTTAGATTCCGAGTTATGATGTAGGCGCAGTAGATTCCGAGTTCTGATGTAGGCGCAGTAGATTCCGAGTTAGATTCCGAGTTATGATGTAGGCGCAGTAGATTCCGAGTTATGATGTAGGCGCAGTAGATTCCGAGTTAGATTCCGAGTTATGATGTAGGCGCAGTAGATTCCGAGTTAGATTCTGAGTTATGATGTAGGCGCAGTAGATTCCGAGTTAGAATCCGAGTTATGATGGAGGCGCAGTAGATTCCGAGTTATGATGTAGGCGCAGTAGATTCCGAGTTATGATGTAGGCGCAGTAGATTCCGAGTTAGATTCCGAGTTATGGTGTAGGCGCAGTAGATTCCGAGTAATGATGTAGGCGCAGTAGATTCCGAGTTAGATTCCGAGTTATGATGTAGGCGCAGTAGATTCCGAGTTATGATGTAGGCGCAGTAGATTCCGAGTTAGATTCCGAGTTATGATGTAGGCGCAGTAGATTCCGAGTTATGATGTAGGCGCAGTAGATTCCGAGTTAGATTCCGAGTTATGATGTAGGCGCAGTAGATTCCGAGTTAGATTCCGAGTTATGATGTAGGCGCAGTAGATTCCGAGTTATGATGTAGGCGCAGTAGATTCCGAGTTATGATGTAGGCGCAGTAGATTCCGAGTTAGATTCCGAGTTATGATGTAGGCGCAGTAGATTCCGAGTTCGATTCCGAGTTATGATGTAGGCGCAGTAGATTCCGAGTTAGATTCCGAGTTATGATGTAGGCGCAGTAGATTCCGAGTTATGATGTAGGCGCAGTAGATTGCGAGTTATGATGTAGGCGCAGTAGATTCCGAGTTAGATTCCGAGTTATGATGTAGGCGCAGTAGATTGCGAGTTATGATGTAGGCGCAGTAGATTCCGAGTTAGATTCCGAGTTATGATGTAGGCGCAGTAGATTCCGAGTTAGATTCCGAGTTATGATGTAGGCGCAGTAGATTCCGAGTTATGATGTAGGCGCAGTAGATTCCGAGTTAGATTCCGAGTTATGATGTAGGCGCAGTAGATTCCGAGTTAGATTCCGAGTTATGATGTAGGCGCAGTAGATTCCGAGTTATGATGTAGGCGCAGTAGATTCCGAGTTAGATTCCGAGTTATGATGTAGGCGCAGTAGATTCCGAGTTAGATTCCGAGTTATGATGTAGGCGCAGTAGATTCCGAGTTAGATTCCGAGTTATGATGTAGGCGCAGTAGATTCCGAGTTAGATTTCGAGTTATGATGTAGGCGCAGTAGATTCCGAGTTATGATGTAGGCGCAGTAGATTCCGAGTTATGATGTAGGTGCAGTAGATTCCGAGTTAGATTCCGAGTTATGATGTAGGCGCAGTAGATTCCGAGTTATGATGTAGGCGCAGTAGTTTCCGAGTTATGATGTAGGCGCAGTAGATTCCGAGTTAGATTCCGAGTTATGATGTAGGCGCAGTAGATTGCGAGTTTTGATGTAGGCGCAGTAGATTCCGAGTTAGATTCCGAGTTATGATGTAGGCGCAGTAGATTCCGAGTTAGATTCCGAGTTATGATGTAGGCGCAGTAGATTCCGAGTTAGATTCCGAGTTATGATGTAGGCGCAGGAGATTCCGAGTTAGATTCCGAGTTATGATGTAGGCGCAGTAGATTCCGAGTTAGATTCCGAGTTATGATGTAGGCGCAGTAGATTCCGAGTTAGATTTCGAGTTATGATGTAGGCGCAGTAGATTCCGAGTTATGATGTAGGCGCAGTAGATTCCGAGTTATGATGTAGGTGCAGTAGATTCCGAGTTAGATTCCGAGTTATGATGTAGGCGCAGTAGATTCCGAGTTATGATGTAGGCGCAGTAGATTCCGAGTTAGATTCCGAGTTATGATGTAGGCGCAGTAGATTCCGAGTTAGATTCCGAGTTATGATGTAGGCGCAGTAGATTCCGAGTTAGATTCCGAGTTATGATGTAGGCGCAGTAGATTCCGAGTTATGATGTAGGCGCAGTAGATTCCGAGTTATGATGTAGGCGCAGTAGATTCCGAGTTATGATGTAGGCGCAGTATATTCCGAGTTAGATTCCGAGTTATGATGTGGGTGCAGTAGATTCCGAGTTAGATTCCGAGTTATGATGTAGGCGCAGTAGATTCCGAATTAGATTCCGAGTTATGATGTAGGCGCAGTAGATTCCGAGTTAGATTCCGAGTTATGATGTAGGCGCAGTAGATTCCGAGTTATGATGTAGGCGCAGTAGATTCCGAGTTATGATGTAGGTGCAGTAGATTCCGAGTTAGATTCCGAGTTATGATGTAGGCGCAGTAGATTCCGAGTTATGATGTAGGCGCAGTAGATTCCGAGTTAGATTCCGAGTTATGATGTAGGCGCAGTAGATTCCGAGTTAGATTCCGAGTTATGATGTAGGCGCAGTAGATTCCGAGTTAGATTCCGAGTTATGATGTAGGCGCAGTAGATTCCGAGTTATGATGTAGGCGCAGTAGATTCCGAGTTATGATGTAGGCGCAGTAGATTCCGAGTTATGATGTAGGCGCAGTATATTCCGAGTTAGATTCCGAGTTATGATGTGGGTGCAGTAGATTCCGAGTTAGATTCCGAGTTATGATGTAGGCGCAGTAGATTCCGAATTAGATTCCGAGTTATGATGTAGGCGCAGTAGATTCCGAGTTATGATGTAAGCGCAGTAGATTCCGAGTTAGATACCGAGTTATGATGTAGGCGCAGTAGATTCCGAGTTCTGATGTAGGCGCAGTAGATTCCGAGTTAGATTCCGAGTTATGATGTAGGCGCAGTAGATTCCGAGTTATGATGTAGGCGCAGTAGATTCCGAGTTAGATTCCGAGTTATGATGTAGGCGCAGTAGATTCCGAGTTAGATTCTGAGTTATGATGTAGGCGCAGTAGATTCCGAGTTAGAATCCGAGTTATGATGGAGGCGCAGTAGATTCCGAGTTATGATGTAGGCGCAGTAGATTCCGAGTTATGATGTAGGCGCAGTAGATTCCGAGTTAGATTCCGAGTTATGGTGTAGGCGCAGTAGATTCCGAGTAATGATGTAGGCGCAGTAGATTCCGAGTTAGATTCCGAGTTATGATGTAGGCGCAGTAGATTCCGAGTTATGATGTAGGCGCAGTAGATTCCGAGTTAGATTCCGAGTTATGATGTAGGCGCAGTAGATTCCGAGTTATGATGTAGGCGCAGTAGATTCCGAGTTAGATTCCGAGTTATGATGTAGGCGCAGTAGATTCCGAGTTAGATTCCGAGTTATGATGTAGGCGCAGTAGATTCCGAGTTATGATGTAGGCGCAGTAGATTCCGAGTTATGATGTAGGCGCAGTAGATTCCGAGTTAGATTCCGAGTTATGATGTAGGCGCAGTAGATTCCGAGTTCGATTCCGAGTTATGATGTAGGCGCAGTAGATTCCGAGTTAGATTCCGAGTTATGATGTAGGCGCAGTAGATTCCGAGTTATGATGTAGGCGCAGTAGATTGCGAGTTATGATGTAGGCGCAGTAGATTCCGAGTTAGATTCCGAGTTATGATGTAGGCGCAGTAGATTGCGAGTTATGATGTAGGCGCAGTAGATTCCGAGTTAGATTCCGAGTTATGATGTAGGCGCAGTAGATTCCGAGTTATGATGTAGGCGCAGTAGATTCCGAGTTAGATTCCGAGTTATGATGTAGGCGCAGTAGATTCCGAGTTATGATGTAGGCGCAGTAGATTCCGAGTTAGATTCCGAGTTATGATGTAGGCGCAGTAGATTCCGAGTTAGATTCCGAGTTATGATGTAGGCGCAGTAGATTCCGAGTTATGATGTAGGCGCAGTAGATTCCGAGTTAGATTCCGAGTTATGATGTAGGCGCAGTAGATTCCGAGTTAGATTCCGAGTTATGATGTAGGCGCAGTAGATTCCGAGTTAGATTCCGAGTTATGATGTAGGCGCAGTAGATTCCGAGTTAGATTTCGAGTTATGATGTAGGCGCAGTAGATTCCGAGTTATGATGTAGGTGCAGTAGATTCCGAGTTAGATTCCGAGTTATGATGTAGGCGCAGTAGATTCCGAGTTATGATGTAGGCGCAGTAGTTTCCGAGTTATGATGTAGGCGCAGTAGATTCCGAGTTAGATTCCGAGTTATGATGTAGGCGCAGTAGATTGCGAGTTTTGATGTAGGCGCAGTAGATTCCGAGTTAGATTCCGAGTTATGATGTAGGCGCAGTAGATTCCGAGTTAGATTCCGAGTTATGATGTAGGCGCAGTAGATTCCGAGTTAGATTCCGAGTTATGATGTAGGCGCAGGAGATTCCGAGTTAGATTCCGAGTTATGATGTAGGCGCAGTAGATTCCGAGTTAGATTCCGAGTTATGATGTAGGCGCAGTAGATTCCGAGTTAGATTTCGAGTTATGATGTAGGCGCAGTAGATTCCGAGTTATGATGTAGGCGCAGTAGATTCCGAGTTATGATGTAGGTGCAGTAGATTCCGAGTTAGATTCCGAGTTATGATGTAGGCGCAGTAGATTCCGAGTTATGATGTAGGCGCAGTAGATTCCGAGTTAGATTCCGAGTTATGATGTAGGCGCAGTAGATTCCGAGTTAGATTCCGAGTTATGATGTAGGCGCAGTAGATTCCGAGTTAGATTCCGAGTTATGATGTAGGCGCAGTAGATTCCGAGTTATGATGTAGGCGCAGTAGATTCCGAGTTATGATGTAGGCGCAGTAGATTCCGAGTTATGATGTAGGCGCAGTATATTCCGAGTTAGATTCCGAGTTATGATGTGGGTGCAGTAGATTCCGAGTTAGATTCCGAGTTATGATGTAGGCGCAGTAGATTCCGAATTAGATTCCGAGTTATGATGTAGGCGCAGTAGATTCCGAGTTATGATGTAAGCGCAGTAGATTCCGAGTTAGATTCCGAGTTATGATGTAGGCGCAGTAGATTCCGAGTTATGATGTAGGCGCAGTAGATTCCGAGTTAGATTCCGAGTTATGATGTAGGCGCAGTAGATTCCGAGTTATGATGTAGGCGCAGTAGATTCCGAGTTAGATTCCGAGTTATGATGTAGGCGCAGTAGATTCCGAGTTAGATTCTGAGTTATGATGTAGGCGCAGTAGATTCCGAGTTAGAATCCGAGTTATGATGTAGGCGCAGTAGATTCCGAGTTATGATGTAGGCGCAGTAGATTCCGAGTTAGATTCCGAGTTATGGTGTAGGCGCAGTAGATTCCGAGTAATGATGTAGGCGCAGTAGATTCCGAGTTAGATTCCGAGTTATGATGTAGGCGCAGTAGATTCCGAGTTATGATGTAGGCGCAGTAGATTCCGAGTTAGATTCCGAGTTATGATGTAGGCTCAGTAGATTCCGAGTTATGATGTAGGCGCAGTAGATTCCGAGTTAGATTCCGAGTTATGATGTAGGCGCAGTAGATTCCGAGTTATGATGTAGGCGCAGTAGATTCCGAGTTAGATTCCGAGTTATGATGTAGGCGCAGTAGATTCCGAGTTAGATTCCGAGTTATGATGTAGGCACAGTAGATTCCGAGTTATGATGTAGGCGCAGTAGATTCCGAGTTAGATTCCGAGTTATGATGTAGGCGCAGTAGATTCCGAGTTCGATTCCGAGTTATGATGTAGGCGCAGTAGATTCCGAGTTAGATTCCGAGTTATGATGTAGGCGCAGTAGATTCCGAGTTAGATTCTGAGTTATGATGTAGGCGCAGTAGATTCTGAGTTAGATTCCGAGTTATGATGTAGGCGCAGTAGATTCCGAGTTATGATGTAGGCGCAGTAGATTCCGAGTTATGATGTAGGCGCAGTAGATTCCGAGTTAGATTCCGAGTTATGATGTAGGCGCAGTAGATTCCGAGTTAGATTCCGAGTTATGATGTAGGCGCAGTAGATTCCGAGTTATGATGTAGGCGCAGTAGATTCCGAGTTATGATGTAGGCGCAGTATATTCCGAGTTAGATTCCGAGTTATGATGTAGGCGCAGTAGATTCCGAGTTAGATTCCGAGTTATGATGTAGGCGCAGTAGATTCCGAATTAGATTCCGAGTTATGATGTAGGCGCAGTAGATTCCGAGTTAGATTCCGAGTTATGATGTAGGCGCAGTAGATTCCGAGTTATGATGTAAGCGCAGTAGATTCCGAGTTAGATTCCGAGTTCTGATGTAGGCGCAGTAGATTCCGAGTTCTGATGTAGGCGCAGTAGATTCCGAGTTAGATTCCGAGTTATGATGTAGGCGCAGTAGATTCCGAGTTATGATGTAGGTGCAGTAGATTCCGAGTTAGATTCCGAGTTATGATGTAGGCGCAGTAGATTCCGAGTTAGATTCTGAGTTATGATGTAGGCGCAGTAGATTCCGAGTTAGATTCCGAGTTATGATGTAGGCGCAGTAGATTCCGAGTTATGATGTAGGCGCAGTAGATTCCGAGTTATGATGTAGGCGCAGTAGATTCCGAGTTAGATTCCGAGTTATGGTGTAGGCGCAGTAGATTCCGAGTAATGATGTAGGCGCAGTAGATTCCGAGTTAGATTCCGAGTTATGATGTAGGCGCAGTAGATTCCGAGTTATGATGTAGGCGCAGTAGATTCCGAGTTAGATTCCGAGTTATGATGTAGGCGCAGTAGATTCCGAGTTATGATGTAGGCGCAGTAGATTCCGAGTTAGATTCCGAGTTATGATGTAGGCGCAGTAGATTCCGAGTTAGATTCCGAGTTATGATGTAGTCGCAGTAGATTCCGAGTTATGATGTAGGCGCAGTAGATTCCGAGTTATGATGTAGGCGCAGTAGATTCCGAGTTAGATTCCGAGTTCTGATGTAGGCGCAGTAGATTCCGAGTTAGATTCCGAGTTATGATGTAGGCGCAGTAGATTCCGAGTTATGATGTAGGCGCAGTAGATTCCGAGTTAGATTCCGAGTTATGATGTAGGCGCAGTAGATTCCGAGTTATGATGTAAGCGCAGTAGATTCCGAGTTAGATTCCGAGTTATGATGTAGGCGCAGTAGATTGCGAGTTATGAGGTAGGCGCAGTAGATTCCAAGTTATGATGTAGGCGCAGTAAATTCCGAGTTATGATGTAGGCGCAGTAGATTCCGAATTAGATTCCGAGTTATGATGTAGGCGCAGTAGATTCCGAGTTATGATGTAGGCGCAGTAGATTCCGAGTTAGATTCCGAGTTATGATGTAGGCGCAGTAGATTCCGAGTTATGATGTAGGCGCAGTAGATTCCGAGTTAGATTCCGAGTTATGATGTAGGCGCAGTAGATTCCGAGTTAGATTCCGAGTTATGATGTAGGCGCAGTAGATTCCGAGTTATGATGTAGGCGCAGTAGATTCCGAGTTATGATGTAGGCGCAGTAGATTCCGACTTAGATTCCGAGTTATGATGTAGGCGCAGTAGATTCCGAGTTAGATTCCGAGTTATGATGTAGGCGCAGTAGATTCCGAGTTAGATTCCGAGTTATGATGTAGGCGCAGTAGATTCCGAGTTATGATGTAGGCGCAGTAGATTGCGAGTTATGATGTAGGCGCAGTAGATTCCGAGTTAGATTCCGAGTTATGATGTAGGCGCAGTAGATTGCGAGTTATGATGTAGGCGCAGTAGATTCCGAGTTAGATTCCGAGTTATGATGTAGGCGCAGTAGATTCCGAGTTATGATGTAGGCGCAGTAGATTCCGAGTTATGATGTAGGCGCAGTAGATTCCGAGTTAGATTCCGAGTTATGATGTAGGCGCAGTAGATTCCGAGTTAGATTCCGAGTTATGATGTAGGCGCAGTAGATTCCGAGTTATGATGTAGGCGCAGTAGATTCCGAGTTATGATGTAGGCGCAGTAGATTCCGAGTTAGATTCCGAGTTATGATGTAGGCGCAGTAGATTCCGAGTTAGATTCCGAGTTATGATGTAGGCGCAGTAGATTCCGAGTTAGATTCCGAGTTATGATGTAGGCGCAGTAGATTCCGAGTTAGATTCCGAGTTATGATGTAGGCGCAGTAGATTCCGAGTTATGATGTAAGCGCAGTAGATTCCGAGTTAGATTCCGTGTTATGATGTAGGCGCAGTAGATTCCGAGTTCTGATGTAGGCGCAGTAGATTCCGAGTTAGATTCCGAGTTATGATGTAGGCGCAGTAGATTCCGAGTTATGATGTAGGCGCAGTAGATTCCGAGTTAGATTCCGAGTTATGATGTAGGCGCAGTAGATTCCGAGTTAGATTCCGAGTTATGATGTAGGCGCAGTAGATTCCGAGTTCGATTCCGAGTTATGATGTAGGCGCAGTAGATTCCGAGTTAGATTCCGAGTTATGATGTAGGCGCAGTAGATTCCGAGTTAGATTCCGAGTTATGATGTAGGCGCAGTAGATTCTGAGTTAGATTCCGAGTTATGATGTAGGCGCAGTAGATTCCGAGTTATGATGTAGGCGCAGTAGATTCCGAGTTATGATGTAGGCGCAGTAGATTCCGAGTTAGATTCCGAGTTATGATGTAGGCGCAGTAGATTCCGAGTTAGATTCCGAGTTATGATGTAGGCGCAGTAGATTCCGAGTTATGATGTAGGCGCAGTAGATTCCGAGTTATGATGTAGGCGCAGTAGATTCCGAGTTATGATGTAGGCGCAGTATATTCCGAGTTAGATTCCGAGTTATGATGTAGGCGCAGTAGATTCCGAGTTAGATTCCGAGTTATGATGTAGGCGCAGTAGATTCCGAATTAGATTCCGAGTTATGATGTAGGCGCAGTAGATTCCGAGTTAGATTCCGAGTTATGATGTAGGCGCAGTAGATTCCGAGTTATGATGTAAGCGCAGTAGATTCCGAGTTAGATTCCGAGTTATGATGTAGGCGCAGTAGATTCCGAGTTCTGATGTAGGCGCAGTAGATTCCGAGTTAGATTCCGAGTTATGATGTAGGCGCAGTAGATTCCGAGTTATGATGTAGGCGCAGTAGATTCCGAGTTAGATTCCGAGTTATGATGTAGGCGCAGTAGATTCCGAGTTAGATTCTGAGTTATGATGTAGGCGCAGTAGATTCCGAGTTAGAATCCGAGTTATGATGGAGGCGCAGTAGATTCCGAGTTATGATGTAGGCGCAGTAGATTCCGAGTTATGATGTAGGCGCAGTAGATTCCGAGTTAGATTCCGAGTTATGGTGTAGGCGCAGTAGATTCCGAGTAATGATGTAGGCGCAGTAGATTCCGAGTTAGATTCCGAGTTATGATGTAGGCGCAGTAGATTCCGAGTTATGATGTAGGCGCAGTAGATTCCGAGTTAGATTCCGAGTTATGATGTAGGCGCAGTAGATTCCGAGTTATGATGTAGGCGCAGTAGATTCCGAGTTAGATTCCGTGTTATGATGTAGGCGCAGTAGATTCCGAGTTAGATTCCGAGTTATGATGTAGGCGCAGTAGATTCCGAGTTATGATGTAGGCGCAGTAGATTCCGAGTTATGATGTAGGCGCAGTAGATTCCGACTTAGATTCCGAGTTATGATGTAGGCGCAGTAGATTCCGAGTTAGATTCCGAGTTATGATGTAGGCGCAGTAGATTCCGAGTTAGATTCCGAGTTATGATGTAGGCGCAGTAGATTCCGAGTTATGATGTAGGCGCAGTAGATTGCGAGTTATGATGTAGGCGCAGTAGATTCCGAGTTAGATTCCGAGTTATGATGTAGGCGCAGTAGATTGCGAGTTATGATGTAGGCGCAGTAGATTCCGAGTTAGATTCCGAGTTATGATGTAGGCGCAGTAGATTCCGAGTTATGATGTAGGCGCAGTAGATTCCGAGTTAGATTCCGAGTTATGATGTAGGCGCAGTAGATTCCGAGTTATGATGTAGGCGCAGTAGATTCCGAGTTAGATTCCGAGTTATGATGTAGGCGCAGTAGATTCCGAGTTAGATTCCGAGTTATGATGTAGGCGCAGTAGATTCCGAGTTATGATGTAGGCGCAGTAGATTCCGAGTTAGATTCCGAGTTATGATGTAGGCGCAGTAGATTCCGAGTTAGATTCCGAGTTATGATGTAGGCGCAGTAGATTCCGAGTTAGATTCCGAGTTATGATGTAGGCGCAGTAGATTCCGAGTTAGATTTCGAGTTATGATGTAGGCGCAGTAGATTCCGAGTTATGATGTAGGCGCAGTAGATTCCGAGTTATGATGTAGGTGCAGTAGATTCCGAGTTAGATTCCGAGTTATGATGTAGGCGCAGTAGATTCCGAGTTATGATGTAGGCGCAGTAGTTTCCGAGTTATGATGTAGGCGCAGTAGATTCCGAGTTAGATTCCGAGTTATGATGTAGGCGCAGTAGATTGCGAGTTTTGATGTAGGCGCAGTAGATTCCGAGTTAGATTCCGAGTTATGATGTAGGCGCAGTAGATTCCGAGTTAGATTCCGAGTTATGATGTAGGCGCAGTAGATTCCGAGTTAGATTCCGAGTTATGATGTAGGCGCAGGAGATTCCGAGTTAGATTCCGAGTTATGATGTAGGCGCAGTAGATTCCGAGTTAGATTCCGAGTTATGATGTAGGCGCAGTAGATTCCGAGTTAGATTTCGAGTTATGATGTAGGCGCAGTAGATTCCGAGTTATGATGTAGGCGCAGTAGATTCCGAGTTATGATGTAGGTGCAGTAGATTCCGAGTTAGATTCCGAGTTATGATGTAGGCGCAGTAGATTCCGAGTTATGATGTAGGCGCAGTAGTTTCCGAGTTATGATGTAGGCGCAGTAGATTCCGAGTTATGATGTAGGTGCAGTAGATTCCGAGTTAGATTCCGAGTTATGATGTAGGCGCAGTAGATTCCGAGTTATGATGTAGGCGCAGTAGTTTCCGAGTTATGATGTAGGCGCAGTAGATTCCGAGTTAGATTCCGAGTTATGATGTAGGCGCAGTAGATTCCGAGTTATGATGTAGGCGCAGTAGATTCCGAGTTATGATGTAGGCGCAGTATATTCCGAGTTAGATTTCGAGTTATGATGTAGGCGCAATAGATTCCGAGGTAGATTCCGAGTTATGATGTAGGCGCAGTAGATTCCGAGTTAGATTCCGAGTTATGATGTAGGCGCAGTAGATTCCGAGTTAGATTCTGAGTTATGATGTAGGCGCAGTAGATTCCGAGTTAGAATCCGAGTTATGATGGAGGCGCAGTAGATTCCGAGTTATGATGTAGGCGCAGTAGATTCCGAGTTATGATGTAGGCGCAGTAGATTCCGAGTTAGATTCCGAGTTATGGTGTAGGCGCAGTAGATTCCGAGTAATGATGTAGGCGCAGTAGATTCCGAGTTAGATTCCGAGTTATGATGTAGGCGCAGTAGATTCCGAGTTATGATGTAGGCGCAGTAGATTCCGAGTTAGATTCCGAGTTATGATGTAGGCGCAGTAGATTCCGAGTTATGATGTAGGCGCAGTAGATTCCGAGTTAGATTCCGAGTTATGATGTAGGCGCAGTAGATTCCGAGTTAGATTCCGAGTTATGATGTAGGCGCAGTAGATTCCGAGTTATGATGTAGGCGCAGTAGATTCCGAGTTATGATGTAGGCGCAGTAGATTCCGACTTAGATTCCGAGTTATGATGTAGGCGCAGTAGATTCCGAGTTAGATTCCGAGTTATGATGTAGGCGCAGTAGATTCCGAGTTAGATTCCGAGTTATGATGTAGGCGCAGTAGATTCCGAGTTATGATGTAGGCGCAGTAGATTGCGAGTTATGATGTAGGCGCAGTAGATTCCGAGTTAGATTCCGAGTTATGATGTAGGCGCAGTAGATTGCGAGTTATGATGTAGGCGCAGTAGATTCCGAGTTAGATTCCGAGTTATGATGTAGGCGCAGTAGATTCCGAGTTATGATGTAGGCGCAGTAGATTCCGAGTTAGATTCCGAGTTATGATGTAGGCGCAGTAGATTCCGAGTTATGATGTAGGCGCAGTAGATTCCGAGTTAGATTCCGAGTTATGATGTAGGCGCAGTAGATTCCGAGTTAGATTCCGAGTTATGATGTAGGCGCAGTAGATTCCGAGTTATGATGTAGGCGCAGTAGATTCCGAGTTAGATTCCGAGTTATGATGTAGGCGCAGTAGATTCCGAGTTAGATTCCGAGTTATGATGTAGGCGCAGTAGATTCCGAGTTAGATTCCGAGTTATGATGTAGGCGCAGTAGATTCCGAGTTAGATTTCGAGTTATGATGTAGGCGCAGTAGATTCCGAGTTATGATGTAGGCGCAGTAGATTCCGAGTTATGATGTAGGTGCAGTAGATTCCGAGTTAGATTCCGAGTTATGATGTAGGCGCAGTAGATTCCGAGTTATGATGTAGGCGCAGTAGTTTCCGAGTTATGATGTAGGCGCAGTAGATTCCGAGTTAGATTCCGAGTTATGATGTAGGCGCAGTAGATTGCGAGTTTTGATGTAGGCGCAGTAGATTCCGAGTTAGATTCCGAGTTATGATGTAGGCGCAGTAGATTCCGAGTTAGATTCCGAGTTATGATGTAGGCGCAGTAGATTCCGAGTTAGATTCCGAGTTATGATGTAGGCGCAGGAGATTCCGAGTTAGATTCCGAGTTATGATGTAGGCGCAGTAGATTCCGAGTTAGATTCCGAGTTATGATGTAGGCGCAGTAGATTCCGAGTTAGATTTCGAGTTATGATGTAGGCGCAGTAGATTCCGAGTTATGATGTAGGCGCAGTAGATTCCGAGTTATGATGTAGGTGCAGTAGATTCCGAGTTAGATTCCGAGTTATGATGTAGGCGCAGTAGATTCCGAGTTATGATGTAGGCGCAGTAGTTTCCGAGTTATGATGTAGGCGCAGTAGATTCCGAGTTATGATGTAGGTGCAGTAGATTCCGAGTTAGATTCCGAGTTATGATGTAGGCGCAGTAGATTCCGAGTTATGATGTAGGCGCAGTAGTTTCCGAGTTATGATGTAGGCGCAGTAGATTCCGAGTTAGATTCCGAGTTATGATGTAGGCGCAGTAGATTCCGAGTTATGATGTAGGCGCAGTAGATTCCGAGTTATGATGTAGGCGCAGTATATTCCGAGTTAGATTTCGAGTTATGATGTAGGCGCAATAGATTTCGAGGTAGATTCCGAGTTATGATGTAGGCGCAGTAGATTCCGAGTTAGATTCTGAGTTATGATGTAGGCGCAGTAGATTCCGAGTTAGATTCCGAGTTATGATGTAGGCGCAGTAGATTCCGAGTTATGAGGTAGGCGCAGTAGATTCCAAGTTATGATGTAGGCGCAGTAGATTCCGAGTTATGATGTAGGCGCAGTAGATTCCGAGTTAGATTCCGAGTTATGATGTAGGCGCAGTAGATTGCGAGTTATGATGTAGGCGCAGTAGATTCCGAGTTAGATTCCGAGTTATGATGTAGGCGCAGTAGATTCCGAGTTAGATTCCGAGTTATGATGTAGGCGCAGTAGATTCCGAGTTAGATTCCGAGTTATGATGTAGGCGCAGTAGATTCCGAGTTATGATGTAGGCGCAGTAGATTCCGAGTTAGATTCCGAGTTATGATGTAGGCGCAGGAGATTCCGAGTTAGATTCCGAGTTATGATGTAGGCGCAGTAGATTCCGAGTTAGATTTCGAGTTATGATGTAGGCGCAGTAGATTCCGAGTTATGATGTAGGCGCAGTAGATTCCGAGTTATGATGTAGGTGCAGTAGATTCCGAGTTAGATTCCGAGTTATGATGTAGGCGCAGTAGATTCCGAGTTATGATGTAGGCGCAGTAGTTTCCGAGTTATGATGTAGGCGCAGTAGATTCCGAGTTATGATGTAGGTGCAGTAGATTCCGAGTTAGATTCCGAGTTATGATGTAGGCGCAGTAGATTCCGAGTTATGATGTAGGCGCAGTAGTTTCCGAGTTATGATGTAGGCGCAGTAGATTCCGAGTTAGATTCCGAGTTATGATGTAGGCGCAGTAGATTCCGAGTTATGATGTAGGCGCAGTAGATTCCGAGTTATGATGTAGGCGCAGTATATTCCGAGTTAGATTCCGAGTTATGATGTAGGCGCAGTAGATTCCGAGTTAGATTCCGAGTTATGATGTAGGCGCAGTAGATTCCGAGTTAGATTCTGAGTTATGATGTAGGCGCAGTAGATTCCGAGTTAGAATCCGAGTTATGATGTAGGCGCAGTAGATTCCGAGTTATGATGTAGGTGCAGTAGATTCCGAGTTAGATTCCGAGTTATGATGTAGGCGCAGTAGATTATGATTTATGATGTAGGCGCAGTAGATTCCGAGTTATGATGTAGGTGCAGTAGATTCCGAGTTAGATTCCGAGTTATGATGTAGGCGCAGTAGATTCCGAGTTGTGATGTAGGCGCAGTAGTTTCCGAGTTATGATGTAGGCGCAGTAGATTCCGAGTTATGATGTAGGTGCAGTAGATTCCGAGTTAGATTCCGAGTTATGATGTAGGCGCAGTAGATTCCGAGTTATGATGTAGGCGCAGTAGTTTCCGAGTTATGATGTAGGCGCAGTAGATTCCGAGTTAGATTCCGAGTTATGATGTAGGCGCAGTAGATTCCGAGTTATGATGTAGGCGCAGTAGATTCCGAGTAATGATGTAGGCGCAGTATATTCCGAGTTAGATTCCGAGTTATGATGTAGGCGCAGTAGATTCCGAGTTAGATTCCGAGTTATGATGTAGGCGCAGTAGATTCCGAGTTAGATTCTGAGTTATGATGTAGGCGCAGTAGATTCCGAGTTAGATTCCGAGTTATGATGTAGGCGCAGTAGATTGCGAGTTATGAGGTAGGCGCAGTAGATTCCAAGTTATGATGTAGGCGCAGTAGATTCCGAGTTATGATGTAGGCGCAGTAGATTCCGAATTAGATTCCGAGTTATGATGTAGGCGCAGTAGATTGCGAGTTATGATGTAGGCGCAGTAGATTCCGAGTTAGATTCCGAGTTATGATGTAGGCGCAGTAGATTCCGAGTTAGATTCCGAGTTATGATGTAGGCGCAGTAGATTCCGAGTTAGATTCCGAGTTATGATGTAGGCGCAGTAGATTCCGAGTTATGATGTAGGCGCAGTAGATTCCGAGTTAGATTCCGAGTTATGATGTAGGTGCAGGAGATTCCGAGTTAGATTGCGAGTTATAATGTAGGCGCAGTAGATTCCGAGTTAGATTCCGAGTTATGATGTAGGCGCAGTAGATTCCGAGTTAGAATCCGAGTTATGATGTAGGCGCAGTAGATTCCGAGTTAGATTCCGAGTTATGATGTAGGCGCAGTAGATTCCGAGTTCGATTCCGATTTATGATGTAGGCGCAGTATATTCCGAGTTATGATGTAGGCGCAGTAGATTCCGAGTTATGATGTAGGCGCAGTATATTCCGAGTTAGATTCCGAGTTATGATGTAGGCGCAGTAGATTCCGAGTTAGATTCCGAGTTATGATGTAGGCGCAGTAGATTCCGAATTAGATTCCGAGTTATGATGTAGGCGCAGTAGATTCCGAGTTAGATTCCGAGTTATGATGTAGGCGCAGTAGATTCCGAGTTATGATGTAAGCGCAGTAGATTCCGAGTTAGATTCCGAGTTATGATGTAGGCGCAGTAGATTCCGAGTTATGATGTAGGCGCAGTAGATTCCGAGTTAGATTCCGAGTTATGATGTAGGCGCAGTAGATTCCGAGTAATGATGTAGGCGCAGTAGATTCCGAGTTAGATTCCGAGTTATGATGTAGGCGCAGTAGATTCCGAGTTATGATGTAGGCGCAGTAGATTCCGAGTTAGATTCCGAGTAATGATGTAGGCGCAGTAGATTCCGAGTTATGATGTAGGCGCAGTAGATTCCGAGTTATGATGTAGGCGCAGTAGATTCCGAGTTATGATGTAGGTGCAGTAGATTCCGAGTTAGATTCCGAGTTATGATGTAGGCGCAGTAGATTCCGAGTTATGATGTAGGCGCAGTAGTTTCCGAGTTATGATGTAGGCGCAGTAGATTCCGAGTAATGATGTAGGTGCAGTAGATTCCGAGTTAGATTCCGAGTTATGATGTAGGCGCAGTAGATTCCGAGTTATGATGTAGGCGCAGTAGTTTCCGAGTTATGATGTAGGCGCAGTAGATTCCGAGTTAGATTCCGAGTTATGATGTAGGTGCAGTAGATTCCGAGTTATGATGTAGGCGCAGTAGATTCCGAGTTATGATGTAGGCGCAGTATATTCCGAGTTAGATTCCGAGTTATGATGTAGGCGCAGTAGATTCCGAGTTAGATTCCGAGTTATGATGTAGGCGCAGTAGATTCCGAGTTAGATTCTGAGTTATGATGTAGGCGCAGTAGATTCCGAGTTAGATTCCGAGTTATGATGTAGGCGCAGTAGATTCCGAGTTATGAGGTAGGCGCAGTAGATTCCAAGTTATGATGTAGGCGCAGTAGATTCCGAGTTATGATGTAGGCGCAGTAGATTCCGAGTTAGATTCTGAGTTATGATGTAGGCGCAGTAGATTGCGAGTTATGATGTAGGCGCAGTAGATTCCGAGTTAGATTCCGAGTTATGATGTAGGCGCAGTAGATTCCGAGTTAGATTCCGAGTTATGATGTAGGCGCAGTAGATTCCGAGTTAGATTCCGAGTTATGATGTAGGCGCAGTAGATTCCGAGTTATGATGTAGGCGCAGTAGATTCCGAGTTAGATTCCGAGTTATGATGTAGGCGCAGGAGATTCGGAGTTAGATTCCGAGTTATGATGTAGGCGCAGTAGATTCCGAGTTAGATTTCGAGTTATGATGTAGGCGCAGTAGATTCCGAGTTATGATGTAGGCGCAGTAGATTCCGAGTTATGATGTAGGTGCAGTAGATTCCGAGTTAGATTCCGAGTTATGATGTAGGCGCAGTAGATTCCGAGTTATGATGTAGGCGCAGTAGTTTCCGAGTTATGATGTAGGCGCAGTAGATTCCGAGTTATGATGTAGGTGCAGTAGATTCCGAGTTAGATTCCGAGTTATGATGTAGGCGCAGTAGATTCCGAGTTATGATGTAGGCGCAGTAGTTTCCGAGTTATGATGTAGGCGCAGTAGATTCCGAGTTAGATTCCGAGTTATGATGTAGGCGCAGGAGATTCCGAGTTATGATGTAGGCGCAGTAGATTCCGAGTTATGATGTAGGCGCAGTATATTCCGAGTTAGATTCCGAGTTATGATGTAGGCGCAGTAGATTCCGAGTTAGATTCCGAGTTATGATGTAGGCGCAGTAGATTCCGAGTTAGATTCTGAGTTATGATGTAGGCGCAGTAGATTCCGAGTTAGAATCCGAGTTATGATGTAGGCGCAGTAGATTCCGAGTTATGATGTAGGTGCAGTAGATTCCGAGTTAGATTCCGAGTTATGATGTAGGCGCAGTAGATTCCGAGTTATGATGTAGGCGCAGTAGTTTCCGAGTTATGATGTAGGCGCAGTAGATTCCGAGTTAGATTCCGAGTTATGATGTAGGCGCAGTAGATTCCGAGTTATGATGTAGGCGCAGTAGATTCCGAGTTATGATGTAGGCGCAGTAGATTCCGAGTTATGATGTAGGCGCAGTAGATTCCGAGTTAGATTCCGAGTTATGATGTAGGCGCAGTAGATTGCGAGTTATGATGTAGGCGCAGTAGATTCCGAGTTAGATTCCGAGTTATGATTTAGGCGCAGTAGATTCCGAGTTAGATTCCGAGTTATGATGTAGGCGCAGTAGATTCCGAGTTAGATTCCGAGTTATGATGTAGGCGCAGGAGATTCCGAGTTAGATTCCGAGTTATGATGTAGGCGCAGTAGATTCCGAGTTAGATTCCGAGTTATGATGTAGGCGCAGTAGATTCCGAGTTAGATTTCGAGTTATGATGTAGGCGCAGTAGTTTCCGAGTTATGATGTAGGCGCAGTAGATTCCGAGTTATGATGTAGGTGCAGTAGATTCCGAGTTAGATTCCGAGTTATGATGTAGGCGCAGTAGATTCCGAGTTGTGATGTAGGCGCAGTAGTTTCCGAGTTATGATGTAGGCGCAGTAGATTCCGAGTTATGATGTAGGTGCATTAGATTCCGAGTTAGATTCCGAGTTATGATGTAGGCGCAGTAGATTCCGAGTTAGATTTCGAGTTATGATGTAGGCGCAGTAGATTCCGAGTTATGATGTAGGCGCAGTAGATTCCGAGTTATGATGTAGGTGCAGTAGATTCCGAGTTAGATTCCGAGTTATGATGTAGGCGCAGTAGATTCCGAGTTATGATGTAGGCGCAGTAGTTTCCGAGTTATGATGTAGGCGCAGTAGATTCCGAGTTATGATGTAGGTGCAGTAGATTCCGAGTTAGATTCCGAGTTATGATGTAGGCGCAGTAGATTCCGAGTTATGATGTAGGCGCAGTAGTTTCCGAGTTATGATGTAGGCGCAGTAGATTCCGAGTTAGATTCCGAGTTATGATGTAGGCGCAGTAGATTCCGAGTTATGATGTAGGCGCAGTAGATTCCGAGTTATGATGTAGGCGCAGTAGATTCCGAGTTATGATGTAGGCGCAGTATATTCCGAGTTAGATTCCGAGTTATGATGTAGGCGCAGTAGATTCCGAGTTAGATTCCGAGTTATGATGTAGGCGCAGTAGATTCCGAGTTAGATTCTGAGTTATGATGTAGGCGCAGTAGATTCCGAGTTAGAATCCGAGTTATGATGTAGGCGCAGTAGATTCCGAGTTATGATGTAGGTGCAGTAGATTCCGAGTTAGATTCCGAGTTATGATGTAGGCGCAGTAGATTCCGAGTTATGATGTAGGCGCAGTAGATTCCGAGTTATGATGTAGGCGCAGTAGATTCCGAGTTAGATTCCGAGTTATGATGTAGGCGCAGGAGATTCCGAGTTAGATTCCGAGTTATGATGTAGGCGCAGTAGATTCCGAGTTAGATTCCGAGTTATGATGTAGGCGCAGTAGATTCCGAGTTAGATTTCGAGTTATGATGTAGGCGCAGTAGTTTCCGAGTTATGATGTAGGCGCAGTAGATTCCGAGTTATGATGTAGGTGCAGTAGATTCCGAGTTAGATTCCGAGTTATGATGTAGGCGCAGTAGATTCCGAGTTGTGATGTAGGCGCAGTAGTTTCCGAGTTATGATGTAGGCGCAGTAGATTCCGAGTTATGATGTAGGTGCATTAGATTCCGAGTTAGATTCCGAGTTATGATGTAGGCGCAGTAGATTCCGAGTTATGATGTAGGCGCAGTAGATTCCGAGTTAGATTCCGAGTTATGATGTAGGCGCAGTAGATTCCGAGTTATGATGTAGGCGCAGTAGATTCCGAGTTATGATGTAGGCGCAGTATATTCCGAGTTAGATTCCGAGTTATGATGTAGGCGCAGTAGATTCCGAGTTAGATTCCGAGTTATGATGTAGGCGCAGTAGATTCCGAGTTAGATTCTGAGTTATGATGTAGGCGCAGTAGATTCCGAGTTAGATTCCGAGTTATGATGTAGGCGCAGTAGATTGCGAGTTATGAGGTAGGCGCAGTAGATTCCAAGTTATGATGTAGGCGCAGTAGATTCCGAGTTATGATGTAGGCGCAGTAGATTCCGAATTAGATTCCGAGTTATGATGTAGGCGCAGTAGATTGCGAGTTATGATGTAGGCGCAGTAGATTCCGAGTTAGATTCCGAGTTATGATGTAGGCGCAGTAGATTCCGAGTTAGATTCCGAGTTATGATGTAGGCGCAGTAGATTCCGAGTTAGATTCCGAGTTATGATGTAGGCGCAGTAGATTCCGAGTTATGATGTAGGCGCAGTAGATTCCGAGTTAGATTCCGAGTTATGATGTAGGCGCAGGAGATTCCGAGTTAGATTGCGAGTTATAATGTAGGCGCAGTAGATTCCGAGTTAGATTCCGAGTTATGATGTAGGCGCAGTAGATTCCGAGTTAGAATCCGAGTTATGATGTAGGCGCAGTAGATTCCGAGTTAGATTCCGAGTTATGATGTAGGCGCAGTAGATTCCGAGTTCGATTCCGATTTATGATGTAGGCGCAGTATATTCCGAGTTATGATGTAGGCGCAGTAGATTCCGAGTTATGATGTAGGCGCAGTATATTCCGAGTTAGATTCCGAGTTATGATGTAGGCGCAGTAGATTCCGAGTTAGATTCCGAGTTATGATGTAGGCGCAGTAGATTCCGAGTTAGATTCTGAGTTATGATGTAGGCGCAGTAGATTCCGAGTTAGAATCCGAGTTATGATGTAGGCGCAGTAGATTCCGAGTTATGATGTAGGCGCAGTAGATTCCGAGTTATGATGTAGGCGCAGTAGATTCCGAGTTAGATTCCGAGATATGATGTAGGCGCAGTAGATTCCGAGTTAGATTCCGAGTTATGATGTAGGTGCAGTAGATTCCGAGTTAGATTCCGAGTTATGATGTAGGCGCAGTAGATTCCGAGTTATGATGTAGGCGCAGTAGATTCCGAGTTATGATGTAAGCGCAGTAGATTCCGAGTTAGATTCCGAGTTATGATGTAGGCGCAGTAGATTCCGAGTTATGATGTAGGCGCAGTAGATTCCGAGTTAGATTCCGAGTTATGATGTAGGCGCAGTAGATTCCGAGTAATGATGTAGGCGCAGTAGATTCCGAGTTAGATTCCGAGTTATGATGTAGGCGCAGTAGATTCCGAGTTATGATGTAGGCGCAGTAGATTCCGAGTTAGATTCCGAGTTATGATGTAGGCGCAGTAGATTCCGAGTTATGATGTAGGCGCAGTAGATTCCGAGTTAGATTCCGAGTTATGATGTAGGCGCAGTAGATTCCGAGTTAGATTCCGAGTTATGATGTAGGCGCAGTAGATTCCGAGTTATGATGTAGGCGCAGTAGATTCCGAGTTATGATGTAGGCGCAGTAGATTCCTAGTTAGATTCCGAGTTATGATGTAGGCGCAGTAGATTCCGAGTTAGATTCCGAGTTATGATGTAGGCACAGTAGATTCCGAGTTAGATTCCGAGTTATGATGTAGGCGCAGTAGATTCCGAGTTAAGATGTAGGCGCAGTAGATTGCGAGTTATGATGTAGGCGCAGTAGATTCCGAGTTAGATTCCGAGTTATGATGTAGGCGCAGTAGATTGCGAGTTATGATGTAGGCGCAGTAGATTCCGAGTTAGATTCCGAGTTATGATGTAGGCGCAGTAGATTCCGAGTTATGATGTAGGCGCAGTAGATTCCGAGTTATGATGTAGGCGCAGTAGATTCCGAGTTAGATTCCGAGTTATGATGTAGGCGCAGTAGATTCCGAGTTAGATTCCGAGTTATGATGTAGGCGCAGTAGATTCCGAGTTATGATGTAGGCGCAGTAGATTCCAAGTTATGATGTAGGCGCAGTAGATTCCTAGTTAGATTCCGAGTTATGATGTAGGCGCAGTAGATTCCGAGTTAGATTCCGAGTTATGATGTAGGCACAGTAGATTCCGAGTTAGATTCCGAGTTATGATGTAGGCGCAGTAGATTCCGAGTTAAGATGTAGGCGCAGTAGATTGCGAGTTATGATGTAGGCGCAGTAGATTCCGAGTTAGATTCCGAGTTATGATGTAGGCGCAGTAGATTGCGAGTTATGATGTAGGCGCAGTAGATTCCGAGTTAGATTCCGAGTTATTATGTAGGCGCAGTAGATTCCGAGTTATGATGTAGGCGCAGTAGATTCCGAGTTATGATGTAGGCGCAGTAGATTCCGAGTTAGATTCCGAGTTATGATGTAGGCGCAGTAGATTCCGAGTTATGATGTAGGCGCAGTAGTTTCCGAGTTATGATGTAGGCGCAGTAGATTCCGAGTTAGATTCCGAGTTATGATGTAGGCGCAGTAGATTCCGAGTTATGATGTAGGCGCAGTATATTCCGAGTTAGATTCCGAGTTATGATGTAGGCGCAGTAGATTCCGAGTTAGATTCCGAGTTATGATGTAGGCGCAGTAGATTCCGAGTTAGATTCTGAGTTATGATGTAGGCGCAGTAGATTCCGAGTTAGATTCCGAGTTATGATGTAGGCGCAGTAGATTGCGAGTTATGAGGTAGGCGCAGTAGATTCCAAGTTATGATGTAGGCGCAGTAGATTCCGAGTTATGATGTAGGCGCAGTAGATTCCGAATTAGATTCCGAGTTATGATGTAGGCGCAGTAGATTGCGAGTTATGATGTAGGCGCAGTAGATTCCGAGTTAGATTCCGAGTTATGATGTAGGCGCAGTAGATTCCGAGTTAGATTCCGAGTTATGATGTAGGCGCAGTAGATTCCGAGTTAGATTCCGAGTTATGATGTAGGCGCAGGAGATTCCGAGTTAGATTGCGAGTTATAATGTAGGCGCAGTAGATTCCGAGTTAGATTCCGAGTTATGATGTAGGCGCAGTAGATTCCGAGTTAGAATCCGAGTTATGATGTAGGCGCAGTAGATTCCGAGTTAGATTCCGAGTTATGATGTAGGCGCAGTAGATTCCGAGTTCGATTCCGATTTATGATGTAGGCGCAGTATATTCCGAGTTATGATGTAGGCGCAGTAGATTCCGAGTTATGATGTAGGCGCAGTATATTCCGAGTTAGATTCCGAGTTATGATGTAGGCGCAGTAGATTCTGAGTTAGATTCCGAGTTATGATGTAGGCGCAGTAGATTCCGAGTTAGATTCTGAGTTATGATGTAGGCGCAGTAGATTCCGAGTTAGAATCCGAGTTATGATGTAGGCGCAGTAGATTCCGAGTTATGATGTAGGCGCAGTAGATTCCGAGTTATGATGTAGGCGCAGTAGATTCCGAGTTAGATTCCGAGATATGATGTAGGCGCAGTAGATTCCGAGTTAGATTCCGAGTTATGATGTAGGTGCAGTAGATTCCGAGTTAGATTCCGAGTTATGATGTAGGCGCAGTAGATTCCGAGTTATGATGTAGGCGCAGTAGATTCCGAGTTATGATGTAGGCGCAGTATATTCCGAGTTAGATTCCGAGTTATGATGTAGGCGCAGTAGATTCCGAGTTAGATTCCGAGTTATGATGTAGGCGCTGTAGATTCCGAGTTAGATTCCGAGTTATGATGTAGGCGCAGTAGATTCCGAGTTAGATTCCGAGTTATGATGTAGGCGCAGTAGATTCCGAGTTATGATGTAAGCGCAGTAGATTCCGAGTTAGATTCCGAGTTATGATGTAGGCGCAGTAGATTCCGAGTTATGATGTAGGCGCAGTAGATTCCGAGTTAGATTCCGAGTTATGATGTAGGCGCAGTAGATTCCGAGTAATGATGTAGGCGCAGTAGATTCCGAGTTAGATTCCGAGTTATGATGTAGGCGCAGTAGATTCCGAGTTATGATGTAGGCGCAGTAGATTCCGAGTTAGATTCCGAGTTATGATGTAGGCGCAGTAGATTCCGAGTTATGATGTAGGCGCAGTAGATTCCGAGTTAGATTCCGAGTTATGATGTAGGCGCAGTAGATTCCGAGTTAGATTCCGAGTTATGATGTAGGCGCAGTAGATTCCGAGTTATGATGTAGGCGCAGTAGATTCCGAGTTATGATGTAGGCGCAGTATATTCCGAGTTAGATTCCGAGTTATGATGTAGGCGCAGTAGATTCCGAGTTAGATTCCGAGTTATGATGTAGGCACAGTAGATTCCGAGTTAGATTCCGAGTTATGATGAAGGCGCAGTAGATTCCGAGTTAAGATGTAGGCGCAGTAGATTGCGAGTTATGATGTAGGCGCAGTAGATTCCGAGTTAGATTCCGAGTTATGATGTAGGCGCAGTAGATTGCGAGTTATGATGTAGGCGCAGTAGATTCCGAGTTAGATTCCGAGTTATGATGTAGGCGCAGTAGATTCCGAGTTATGATGTAGGCGCAGTAGATTGCGAGTTATGATGTAGGCGCAGTAGATTCCGAGTTATGATGTAGGCGCAGTAGATTCCGAGTTAGATTCCGAGTTATGATGTATGCGAAGTAGATTCCGAGTTATGATGTAGGCGCAGTAGATTCAGAGTTAGATTCCGAGTTATGATGTAGGCGCAGTAGATTCCGAGTTATGATGTAGGCGCAGTAGATTCCGAGTTATGATGTAGGCGCAGTAGATTCCGAGTTAGATTCCGAGTTATGATGTAGGCGCAGTAGATTCCGAGTTAGATTCCTGGGAATGATGTAGGCGCAGTAGATTCCGAGTTAGATTCCGAGTTATGATGTAGGCGCAGTAGATTCCGAGTTATGATGTAGGCGCAGTAGATTCCGAGTTAGATTCCGAGTTATGATGTAGGCGCAGTAGATTCCGAGTTATGATGTAGGCGCAGTAAATTCCGAGTTAGATTCCGAGTTATGATGTAGGCGCAGTAGATTCCGAGTTCGATTCCGAGTTATGATGTAGGCGCAGTAGATTCCGAGTTAGATTCCGAGTTATGATGTAGGCGCAGTAGATTCCGAGTTAGATTCCGAGTTATGATATAGGCGCAGTAGATTCCGAGTTAGATTCCGAGTTATGATGTAGGCGCAGTAGATTCCGAGTTATGATGTAGGCGCAGTAGATTGCGAGTTATGATGTAGGCGCAGTAGATTCCGAGTTAGATTCCGAGTTATGATGTAGGCGCAGTAGATTCCGAGTTAGATTCCGAGTTATGATGTAGGCGCAGTAGATTCCGAGTTAGATTCCGAGTTATGATGTAGGCGCAGTAGATTCCGAGTTATGATGTAGGCGCAGTATATTCCGAGTTAGATTCCGAGTTATGATGTAGGCGCAGTAGATTCCGAGTTAGATTCCCAGTTATGATGTAGGCGCAGTTGATTCCGAATTAGATTCCGAGTTATGATGTAGGCGCAGTAGATTCCGAGTTAGATTCCGAGTTATGATGTAGGCGCAGTAGATTCCGAGTTATGATGTAAGCGCAGTAGATTCCGAGTTAGATTCCGAGTTATGATGTAGGCGCAGTAGATTCCGAGTTATGATGTAGGCGCAGTAGATTCCGAGTTAGATTCCGAGTTATGATGTAGGCGCAGTAGATTCCGAGTAATGATGTAGGCGCAGTAGATTCCGAGTTAGATTCCGAGTTATGATGTAGGCGCAGTAGATTCCGAGTTAGATTCTGAGTTATGATGTAGGCGCAGTAGATTCCGAGTTAGAATCCGAGTTATGATGTAGGCGCAGTAGATTCCGAGTTATGATGTAGGCGCAGTAGATTCCGAGTTAGATTCCGAGTTATGATGTAGGCGCAGTAGATTCCGAGTTATGATGTAGGCGCAGTAGATTCCGAGTTATGATGTAGGCGCAATAGATTCCGAGTTAGATTCCGAGTTATGATGTAGGCGCAGTAGATTCCGAGTTAGATTCCGAGTTATGATGTAGGCGCAGTAGATTCCGAGTTATGATGTAGGCGCAGTAGATTCCAAGTTATGATGTAGGCGCAGTAGATTCCTAGTTAGATTCCGAGTTATGATGTAGGCGCAGTAGATTCCGAGTTAGATTCCGAGTTATGATGTAGGCACAGTAGATTCCGAGTTAGATTCCGAGTTATGATGTAGGCGCAGTAGATTCCGAGTTAAGATGTAGGCGCAGTAGATTGCGAGTTATGATGTAGGCGCAGTAGATTCCGAGTTAGATTCCGAGTTATGATGTAGGCGCAGTAGATTGCGAGTTATGATGTAGGCGCAGTAGATTCCGAGTTAGATTCCGAGTTATGATGTAGGCGCAGTAGATTCCGAGTTATGATGTAGGCGCAGTAGATTCCGAGTTATGATGTAGGCGCAGTAGATTCCGAGTTAGATTCCGAGTTATGATGTAGGCGCAGTAGATTCCGAGTTATGATGTAGGCGCAGTAGTTTCCGAGTTATGATGTAGGCGCAGTAGATTCCGAGTTAGATTCCGAGTTATGATGTAGGCGCAGTAGATTCCGAGTTATGATGTAGGCGCAGTAGATTCCGAGTTATGATGTAGGCGCAGTATATTCCGAGTTAGATTCCGAGTTATGATGTAGGCGCAGTAGATTCCGAGTTAGATTCCGAGTTATGATGTAGGCGCAGTAGATTCCGAGTTAGATTCTGAGTTATGATGTAGGCGCAGTAGATTCCGAGTTAGATTCCGAGTTATGATGTAGGCGCAGTAGATTGCGAGTTATGAGGTAGGCGCAGTAGATTCCAAGTTATGATGTAGGCGCAGTAGATTCCGAGTTATGATGTAGGCGCAGTAGATTCCGAATTAGATTCCGAGTTATGATGTAGGCGCAGTAGATTGCGAGTTATGATGTAGGCGCAGTAGATTCCGAGTTAGATTCCGAGTTATGATGTAGGCGCAGTAGATTCCGAGTTAGATTCCGAGTTATGATGTAGGCGCAGTAGATTCCGAGTTATGATGTAGGCGCAGTAGATTCCGAGTTAGATTCCGAGTTATGATGTAGGCGCAGGAGATTCCGAGTTAGATTGCGAGTTATAATGTAGGCGCAGTAGATTCCGAGTTAGATTCCGAGTTATGATGTAGGCGCAGTAGATTCCGAGTTAGAATCCGAGTTATGATGTAGGCGCAGTAGATTCCGAGTTAGATTCCGAGTTATGATGTAGGCGCAGTAGATTCCGAGTTCGATTCCGATTTATGATGTAGGCGCAGTATATTCCGAGTTATGATGTAGGCGCAGTAGATTCCGAGTTATGATGTAGGCGCAGTATATTCCGAGTTAGATTCCGAGTTATGATGTAGGCGCAGTAGATTCTGAGTTAGATTCCGAGTTATGATGTAGGCGCAGTAGATTCCGAGTTAGATTCTGAGTTATGATGTAGGCGCAGTAGATTCCGAGTTAGAATCCGAGTTATGATGTAGGCGCAGTAGATTCCGAGTTATGATGTAGGCGCAGTAGATTCCGAGTTATGATGTAGGCGCAGTAGATTCCGAGTTAGATTCCGAGATATGATGTAGGCGCAGTAGATTCCGAGTTAGATTCCGAGTTATGATGTAGGTGCAGTAGATTCCGAGTTAGATTCCGAGTTATGATGTAGGCGCAGTAGATTCCGAGTTATGATGTAGGCGCAGTAGATTCCGAGTTATGATGTAGGCGCAGTATATTCCGAGTTAGATTCCGAGTTATGATGTAGGCGCAGTAGATTCCGAGTTAGATTCCGAGTTATGATGTAGGCGCAGTAGATTCCGAGTTAGATTCCGAGTTATGATGTAGGCGCAGTAGATTCCGAGTTAGATTCCGAGTTATGATGTAGGCGCAGTAGATTCCGAGTTATGATGTAAGCGCAGTAGATTCCGAGTTAGATTCCGAGTTATGATGTAGGCGCAGTAGATTCCGAGTTATGATGTAGGCGCAGTAGATTCCGAGTTAGATTCCGAGTTATGATGTAGGCGCAGTAGATTCCGAGTAATGATGTAGGCGCAGTAGATTCCGAGTTAGATTCCGAGTTATGATGTAGGCGCAGTAGATTCCGAGTTATGATGTAGGCGCAGTAGATTCCGAGTTAGATTCCGAGTTATGATGTAGGCGCAGTAGATTCCGAGTTATGATGTAGGCGCAGTAGATTCCGAGTTAGATTCCGAGTTATGATGTAGGCGCAGTAGATTCCGAGTTAGATTCCGAGTTATGATGTAGGCGCAGTAGATTCCGAGTTATGATGTAGGCGCAGTAGATTCCGAGTTATGATGTAGGCGCAGTATATTCCGAGTTAGATTCCGAGTTATGATGTAGGCGCAGTAGATTCCGAGTTAGATTCCGAGTTATGATGTAGGCGCAGTAGATTCCGAGTTAAGATGTAGGCGCAGTAGATTGCGAGTTATGATGTAGGCGCAGTAGATTCCGAGTTAGATTCCGAGTTATGATGTAGGCGCAGTAGATTGCGAGTTATGATGTAGGCGCAGTAGATTCCGAGTTAGATTCCGAGTTATGATGTAGGCGCAGTAGATTCCGAGTTATGATGTAGGCGCAGTAGATTCCGAGTTATGATGTAGGCGCAGTAGATTCCGAGTTAGATTCCGAGTTATGATGTAGGCGCAGTAGATTCCGAGTTATGATGTAGGCGCAGTAGTTTCCGAGTTATGATGTAGGCGCAGTAGATTCCGAGTTAGATTCCGAGTTATGATGTAGGCGCAGTAGATTCCGAGTTATGATGTAGGCGCAGTAGATTCCGAGTTATGATGTAGGCGCAGTATATTCCGAGTTAGATTCCGAGTTATGATGTAGGCGCAGTAGATTCCGAGTTAGATTCCGAGTTATGATGTAGGCGCAGTAGATTCCGAGTTAGATTCTGAGTTATGATGTAGGCGCAGTAGATTCCGAGTTAGATTCCGAGTTATGATGTAGGCGCAGTAGATTGCGAGTTATGAGGTAGGCGCAGTAGATTCCAAGTTATGATGTAGGCGCAGTAGATTCCGAGTTATGATGTAGGCGCAGTAGATTCCGAATTAGATTCCGAGTTATGATGTAGGCGCAGTAGATTGCGAGTTATGATGTAGGCGCAGTAGATTCCGAGTTAGATTCCGAGTTATGATGTAGGCGCAGTAGATTCCGAGTTAGATTCCGAGTTATGATGTAGGCGCAGTAGATTCCGAGTTATGATGTAGGCGCAGTAGATTCCGAGTTAGATTCCGAGTTATGATGTAGGCGCAGGAGATTCCGAGTTAGATTGCGAGTTATAATGTAGGCGCAGTAGATTCCGAGTTAGATTCCGAGTTATGATGTAGGCGCAGTAGATTCCGAGTTAGAATCCGAGTTATGATGTAGGCGCAGTAGATTCCGAGTTAGATTCCGAGTTATGATGTAGGCGCAGTAGATTCCGAGTTCGATTCCGATTTATGATGTAGGCGCAGTATATTCCGAGTTATGATGTAGGCGCAGTAGATTCCGAGTTATGATGTAGGCGCAGTATATTCCGAGTTAGATTCCGAGTTATGATGTAGGCGCAGTAGATTCTGAGTTAGATTCCGAGTTATGATGTAGGCGCAGTAGATTCCGAGTTAGATTCTGAGTTATGATGTAGGCGCAGTAGATTCCGAGTTAGAATCCGAGTTATGATGTAGGCGCAGTAGATTCCGAGTTATGATGTAGGCGCAGTAGATTCCGAGTTATGATGTAGGCGCAGTAGATTCCGAGTTAGATTCCGAGATATGATGTAGGCGCAGTAGATTCCGAGTTAGATTCCGAGTTATGATGTAGGTGCAGTAGATTCCGAGTTAGATTCCGAGTTATGATGTAGGCGCAGTAGATTCCGAGTTATGATGTAGGCGCAGTAGATTCCGAGTTATGATGTAGGCGCAGTATATTCCGAGTTAGATTCCGAGTTATGATGTAGGCGCAGTAGATTCCGAGTTAGATTCCGAGTTATGATGTAGGCGCAGTAGATTCCGAGTTAGATTCCGAGTTATGATGTAGGCGCAGTAGATTCCGAGTTAGATTCCGAGTTATGATGTAGGCGCAGTAGATTCCGAGTTATGATGTAAGCGCAGTAGATTCCGAGTTAGATTCCGAGTTATGATGTAGGCGCAGTAGATTCCGAGTTATGATGTAGGCGCAGTAGATTCCGAGTTAGATTCCGAGTTATGATGTAGGCGCAGTAGATTCCGAGTAATGATGTAGGCGCAGTAGATTCCGAGTTAGATTCCGAGTTATGATGTAGGCGCAGTAGATTCCGAGTTATGATGTAGGCGCAGTAGATTCCGAGTTAGATTCCGAGTTATGATGTAGGCGCAGTAGATTCCGAGTTATGATGTAGGCGCAGTAGATTCCGAGTTAGATTCCGAGTTATGATGTAGGCGCAGTAGATTCCGAGTTAGATTCCGAGTTATGATGTAGGCGCAGTAGATTCCGAGTTATGATGTAGGCGCAGTAGATTCCGAGTTATGATGTAGGCGCAGTATATTCCGAGTTAGATTCCGAGTTATGATGTAGGCGCAGTAGATTCCGAGTTAGATTCCGAGTTATGATGTAGGCACAGTAGATTCCGAGTTAGATTCCGAGTTATGATGTAGGCGCAGTAGATTCCGAGTTAAGATGTAGGCGCAGTAGATTGCGAGTTATGATGTAGGCGCAGTAGATTCCGAGTTAGATTCCGAGTTATGATGTAGGCGCAGTAGATTGCGAGTTATGATGTAGGCGCAGTAGATTCCGAGTTAGATTCCGAGTTATGATGTAGGCGCAGTAGATTCCGAGTTATGATGTAGGCGCAGTAGATTCCGAGTTATGATGTAGGCGCAGTAGATTCCGAGTTAGATTCCGAGTTATGATGTATGCGAAGTAGATTCCGAGTTATGATGTAGGCGCAGTAGATTCAGAGTTAGATTCCGAGTTATGATGTAGGCGCAGTAGATTCCGAGTTATGATGTAGGCGCAGTAGATTCCGAGTTATGATGTAGGCGCAGTAGATTCCGAGTTAGATTCCGAGTTATGATGTAGGCGCAGTAGATTCCGAGTTAGATTCCTGGGAATGATGTAGGCGCAGTAGATTCCGAGTTAGATTCCGAGTTATGATGTAGGCGCAGTAGATTCCGAGTTATGATGTAGGCGCAGTAGATTCCGAGTTAGATTCCGAGTTATGATGTAGGCGCAGTAGATTCCGAGTTATGATGTAGGCGCAGTAAATTCCGAGTTAGATTCCGAGTTATGATGTAGGCGCAGTAGATTCCGAGTTCGATTCCGAGTTATGATGTAGGCGCAGTAGATTCCGAGTTAGATTCCGAGTTATGATGTAGGCGCAGTAGATTCCGAGTTAGATTCCGAGTTATGATATAGGCGCAGTAGATTCCGAGTTAGATTCCGAGTTATGATGTAGGCGCAGTAGATTCCGAGTTATGATGTAGGCGCAGTAGATTCCGAGTTAGATTCCGAGATATGATGTAGGCGCAGTAGATTCCGAGTTAGATTCCGAGTTATGATGTAGGCGCAGTAGATTCCGAGTTAGATTCCGAGTTATGATGTAGGCGCAGTAGATTCCGAGTTATGATGTAGGCGCAGTATATTCCGAGTTAGATTCCGAGTTATGATGTAGGCGCAGTAGATTCCGAGTTAGATTCCCAGTTATGATGTAGGCGCAGTTGATTCCGAATTAGATTCCGAGTTATGATGTAGGCGCAGTAGATTCCGAGTTAGATTCCGAGTTATGATGTAGGCGCAGTAGATTCCGAGTTATGATGTAAGCGCAGTAGATTCCGAGTTAGATTCCGAGTTATGATGTAGGCGCAGTAGATTCCGAGTTATGATGTAGGCGCAGTAGATTCCGAGTTAGATTCCGAGTTATGATGTAGGCGCAGAAGATTCCGAGTAATGATGTAGGCGCAGTAGATTCCGAGTTAGATTCCGAGTTATGATGTAGGCGCAGTAGATTCCGAGTTAGATTCTGAGTTATGATGTAGGCGCAGTAGATTCCGAGTTAGAATCCGAGTTATGATGTAGGCGCAGTAGATTCCGAGTTATGATGTAGGCGCAGTAGATTCCGAGTTAGATTCCGAGTTATGGTGTAGGCGCAGTAGATTCCGAGTAATGATGTAGGCGCAGTAGATTCCGAGTTAGATTCCGAGTTATGATGTAGGCGCAGTAGATTCCGAGTTATGATGTAGGCGCAGTAGATTCCGAGTTTGATTCCGAGTTATGATGTAGGCGCAGTAGATTCCAAGTTATGATGTAGGCGCAGTAGATTCCGAGTTATGATGTAGGCGCAGTAGATTCTGAGTTAGATTCCGAGTTATGATGTAGGCGCAGTAGATTGCGAGTTATGATGTAGGCGCAGTAGATTCCGAGATAGATTCCGAGTTATGATGTAGGCGCAGTAGATTCCGAGTTAGATTCCTAGTAATGATGTAGGCGCAGTAGATTCCGAGTTAGATTCCGAGTTATGATGTAGGCGCAGTAGATTCCGAGTTCGATTCCGAGTTATGATGTAGGCGCAGTAGATTCCGAGTTAGATTCCGAGTTATGATGTAGGCGCAGTAGATTCCGAGTTAGATTCCGAGTTATGATGTAGGCGCAGTAGATTCCGAGTTAGATTCCGAGTTATGATGTAGGCGCAGTAGATTCCGAGTTATGATGTAGGCGCAGTAGATTCCGAGTTATGATGTAGGCGCAGTAGATTCCGAGTTAGATTCCGAGATATGATGTAGGCGCAGTAGATTCCGAGTTAGATTCCGAGTTATGATGTAGGCGCAGTAGATTCCGAGTTAGATTCCGAGTTATGATGTAGGCGCAATAGATTCCGAGTTATGATGTAGGCGCAGTAGATTCCGAGTTATGATGTAGGCGCAGTAGATTCCGAGTTATGATGTAGGCGCAGTATATTCCGAGTTAGATTCCGAGTTATGATGTAGGCGCAGTAGATTCCGAGTTAGATTCCGAGTTATGATGTAGGCGCAGTAGATTCCGAATTAGATTCCGAGTTATGATGTAGGCGCAGTAGATTCCGAGTTAGATTCCGAGTTATGATGTAGGCGCAGTAGATTCCGAGTTATGATGTAAGCGCAGCAGATTCCGAGTTAGATTGCGAGTTATGATGTAGGCGCAGTAGATTCCGAGTTATGATGTAGGCGCAGTAGATTCCGAGTTAGATTCCGAGTTATGATGTAGGCGCAGTAGATTCCGAGTTATGATGTAGGCGCAGTAGATTCCGAGTTAGATTCCGAGTTATGATGTAGGCGCAGTAGATTCCGAGTTATGATGTAGGCGCAGTAGATTCCGAGTTATGATGTAGGCGCAGTAGATTCCGAGTTAGATTCCGAGTTATGATGTAGGCGCAGTAGATTCCGAGTTAGATTCCGAGTTATGATGTAGGCGCAGTAGATTCCGAGTTAGATTCCGAGTTATGATGTAGGCGCAGTAGATTCCGAGTTAGATTCCGAGTTATGATGTAGGCGCAGTAGATTCCGAGTTATGATGTAGGCGCAGTAGATTGCGAGTTATGATGTAGGCGCAGTAGATTCCGAGTTAGATTCCGAGTTATGATGTAGGCGCAGTAGATTGCGAGTTATGATGTAGGCGCAGTAGATTCCGAGTTAGATTCCGAGTTATGATGTAGGCGCAGTAGATTCCGAGTTATGATGTAGGCGCAGTAGATTCCGAGTTAGATTCCGAGTTATGATGTAGGCGCAGTAGATTCCGAGTTATGATGTAGGCGCAGTAGATTCCGAGTTAGATTCCGAGTTATGATGTAGGCGCAGTAGATTCCGAGTTAGATTCCGAGTTATGATGTAGGCGCAGTAGATTGCGAGTTATGATGTAGGCGCAGTAGATTCCGAGATAGATTCCGAGTTATGATGTAGGCGCAGTAGATTCCGAGTTAGATTCCTAGTAATGATGTAGGCGCAGTAGATTCCGAGTTAGATTCCGAGTTATGATGTAGGCGCAGTAGATTCCGAGTTATGATGTAGGCGCAGTAGATTCCGAGTTAGATTCCGAGTTATGATGTAGGCGCAGTAGATTCCGAGTAATGATGTAGGCGCAGTAGATTCCGAGTTAGATTCCGAGTTATGATGTAGGCGCAGTAGATTCCGAGTTATGATGTAGGCGCAGTAGATTCCGAGTTAGATTCCGAGTTATGATGTAGGCGCAGTAGATTCCGAGTTATGATGTAGGCGCAGTAGATTCCGAGTTAGATTCCGAGTTATGATGTAGGCGCAGTAGATTCCGAGTTAGATTCCGAGTTATGATGTAGGCGCAGTAGATTCCGAGTTATGATGTAGGCGCAGTAGATTCCAAGTTATGATGTAGGCGCAGTAGATTCCTAGTTAGATTCCGAGTTATGATGTAGGCGCAGTAGATTCCGAGTTAGATTCCGAGTTATGATGTAGGCACAGTAGATTCCGAGTTAGATTCCGAGTTATGATGTAGGCGCAGTAGATTCCGAGTTAAGATGTAGGCGCAGTAGATTGCGAGTTATGATGTAGGCGCAGTAGATTCCGAGTTAGATTCCGAGTTATGATGTAGGCGCAGTAGATTCCGAGTTATGATGTAGGCGCAGTAGATTCCGAGTTAGATTCCGAGTTATGATGTAGGCGCAGTAGATTCCGAGTTATGATGTAGGCGCAGTAGATTCCGAGTTATGATGTAGGCGCAGTAGATTCCGAGTTATGATGTAGGCGCAGTAGATTCCGAGTTAGATTCCGAGTTATGATGTAGGCGAAGTAGATTCCGAGTTATGATGTAGGCGCAGTAGATTCAGAGTTAGATTCCGAGTTATGATGTAGGCGCAGTAGATTCCGAGTTATGATGTAGGCGCAGTAGATTCCGAGTTATGATGTAGGCGCAGTAGATTCCGAGTTAGATTCCGAGTTATGATGTAGGCGCAGTAGATTCCGAGTTAGATTCCTGGGAATGATGTAGGCGCAGTAGATTCCGAGTTAGATTCCGAGTTATGATGTAGGCGCAGTAGATTCCGAGTTATGATGTAGGCGCAGTAGATTCCGAGTTAGATTCCGAGTTATGATGTAGGCGCAGTAGATTCCGAGTTATGATGTAGGCGCAGTAGATTCCGAGTTAGATTCCGAGTTATGATGTAGGCGCAGTAGATTCCGAGTTCGATTCCGAGTTATGATGTAGGCGCAGTAGATTCCGAGTTAGATTCCGAGTTATGATGTAGGCGCAGTAGATTCCGAGTTAGATTCCGAGTTATGATATAGGCGCAGTAGATTCCGAGTTAGATTCCGAGTTATGATGTAGGCGCAGTAGATTCCGAGTTATGATGTAGGCGCAGTAGATTCCGAGTTATGATGTAGGCGCAGTAGATTCCGAGTTAGATTCCGAGATATGATGTAGGCGCAGTAGATTCCGAGTTAGATTCCGAGTTATGATGTAGGCGCAGTAGATTCCGAGTTAGATTCCGAGTTATGATGTAGGCGCAGTAGATTCCGAGTTATGATGTAGGCGCAGTATATTCCGAGTTAGATTCCGAGTTATGATGTAGGCGCAGTAGATTCCGAGTTAGATTCCTAGTTATGATGTAGGCGCAGTTGATTCCGAATTAGATTCCGAGTTATGATGTAGGCGCAGTAGATTCCGAGTTAGATTCCGAGTTATGATGTAGGCGCAGTAGATTCCGAGTTATGATGTAAGCGCAGTAGATTCCGAGTTAGATTCCGAGTTATGATGTAGGCGCAGTAGATTCCGAGTTATGATGTAGGCGCAGTAGATTCCGAGTTAGATTCCGAGTTATGATGTAGGCGCAGTAGATTCCGAGTTATGATGTAGGCGCAGTAGATTCCGAGTTAGATTCCGAGTTATGATGTAGGCGCAGTAGATTCCGAGTTAGATTCTGAGTTATGATGTAGGCGCAGTAGATTCCGAGTTAGAATCCGAGTTATGATGTAGGCGCAGTAGATTCCGAGTTATGATGTAGGCGCAGTAGATTCCGAGTTAGATTCCGAGTTATGGTGTAGGCGCAGTAGATTCCGAGTAATGATGTAGGCGCAGTAGATTCCGAGTTAGATTCCGAGTTATGATGTAGGCGCAGTAGATTCCGAGTTATGATGTAGGCGCAGTAGATTCCGAGTTAGATTCCGAGTTATGATGTAGGCGCAGTAGATTCCGAGTTATGATGTAGGCGCAGTAGATTCCGAGTTATGATGTAGGCGCAGTAGATTCCGAGTTAGATTCCGAGTTCTGATGTAGGCGCAGTAGATTGCGAGTTATGATGTAGGCGCAGTAGATTCCGAGATAGATTCCGAGTTATGATGTAGGCGCAGTAGATTCCGAGTTAGATTCCTAGTAATGATGTAGGCGCAGTAGATTCCGAGTTAGATTCCGAGTTATGATGTAGGCGCAGTAGATTCCGAGTTCGATTCCGAGTTATGATGTAGGCGCAGTAGATTCCGAGTTAGATTCCGAGTTATGATGTAGGCGCAGTAGATTCCGAGTTAGATTCCGAGTTATGATGTAGGCGCAGTAGATTCCGAGTTAGATTCCGAGTTATGATGTAGGCGCAGTAGATTCCGAGTTATGATGTAGGCGCAGTAGATTCCGAGTTATGATGTAGGCGCAGTAGATTCCGAGTTAGATTCCGAGATATGATGTAGGCGCAGTAGATTCCGAGTTAGATTCCGAGTTATGATGTAGGCGCAGTAGATTCCGAGTTAGATTCCGAGTTATGATGTAGGCGCAATAGATTCCGAGTTATGATGTAGGCGCAGTAGATTCCGAGTTATGATGTAGGCGCAGTAGATTCCGAGTTATGATGTAGGCGCAGTATATTCCGAGTTAGATTCCGAGTTATGATGTAGGCGCAGTAGATTCCGAGTTAGATTCCGAGTTATGATGTAGGCGCAGTAGATTCCGAATTAGATTCCGAGTTATGATGTAGGCGCAGTAGATTCCGAGTTAGATTCCGAGTTATGATGTAGGCGCAGTAGATTCCGAGTTATGATGTAAGCGCAGCAGATTCCGAGTTAGATTCCGAGTTATGATGTAGGCGCAGTAGATTCCGAGTTATGATGTAGGCGCAGTAGATTCCGAGTTAGATTCCGAGTTATGATGTAGGCGCAGTAGATTCCGAGTTATGATGTAGGCGCAGTAGATTCCGAGTTAGATTCCGAGTTATGATGTAGGCGCAGTAGATTCCGAGTTATGATGTAGGCGCAGTAGATTCCGAGTTATGATGTAGGCGCAGTAGATTCCGAGTTAGATTCCGAGTTATGATGTAGGCGCAGTAGATTCCGAGTTAGATTCCGAGTTATGATGTAGGCGCAGTAGATTCCGAGTTAGATTCCGAGTTATGATGTAGGCGCAGTAGATTCCGAGTAAGATTCCGAGTTATGATGTAGGCGCAGTAGATTCCGAGTTATGATGTAGGCGCAGTAGATTGCGAGTTATGATGTAGGCGCAGTAGATTCCGAGTTAGATTCCGAGTTATGATGTAGGCGCAGTAGATTGCGAGTTATGATGTAGGCGCAGTAGATTCCGAGTTAGATTCCGAGTTATGATGTAGGCGCAGTAGATTCCGAGTTATGATGTAGGCGCAGTAGATTCCGAGTTAGATTCCGAGTTATGATGTAGGCGCAGTAGATTCCGAGTTATGATGTAGGCGCAGTAGATTCCGAGTTAGATTCCGAGTTATGATGTAGGCGCAGTAGATTCCGAGTTCGATTCCGAGTTATGATGTAGGCGCAGTAGATTCCGAGTTAGATTCCGAGTTATGATGTAGGCGCAGTAGATTCCGAGTTAGATTCCGAGTTATGATGTAGGCGCAGTAGATTCCGAGTTAGATTCCGAGTTATGATGTAGGCGCAGTAGATTCCGAGTTATGATGTAGGCGCAGTAGATTCCGAGTTATGATGTAGGCGCAGTAGATTCCGAGTTAGATTCCGAGATATGATGTAGGCGCAGTAGATTCCGAGTTAGATTCCGAGATATGATGTAGGCGCAGTAGATTCCGAGTTAGATTCCGAGTTATGATGTAGGCGCAATAGATTCCGAGTTATGATGTAGGCGCAGTAGATTCCGAGTTATGATGTAGGCGCAGTAGATTCCGGGTTGTGATGTAGGCGCAGTATATTCCGAGTTAGATTCCGAGTTATGATGTAGGCGCAGTAGATTCCGAGTTAGATTCCGAGTTATGATGTAGGCGCAGTAGATTCCGAATTAGATTCCGAGTTATGATGTAGGCGCAGTAGATTCCGAGTTAGATTCCGAGTTATGATGTAGGCGCAGTAGATTCCGAGTTATGATGTAAGCGCAGCAGATTCCGAGTTAGATTCCGAGTTATGATGTAGGCGCAGTAGATTCCGAGTTATGATGTAGGCGCAGTAGATTCCGAGTTAGATTCCGAGTTATGATGTAGGCGCAGTAGATTCCGAGTTATGATGTAGGCGCAGTAGATTCCGAGTTAGATTCCGAGTTATGATGTAGGCGCAGTAGATTCCGAGTTAGATTCTGAGTTATGATGTAGGCGCAGTAGATTCCGAGTTAGAATCCGAGTTATGATGTAGGCGCAGTAGATTCCGAGTTATGATGTAGGCGCAGTAGATTCCGAGTTATGATGTAGGCGCAGTAGATTCCGAGTTAGATTCCGAGTTATGGTGTAGGCGCAGTAGATTCCGAGTAATGATGTAGGCGCAGTAGATTCCGAGTTAGAATCCGAGTTATGATGTAGGCGCAGTAGATTCCGAGTTATGATGTAGGCGCAGTAGATTCCGAGTTAGATTCCGAGTTATGATGTAGGCGCAGTAGATTCCGAGTTATGATGTAGGCGCAGTAAATTCCGAGTTAGATTCCGAGTTATGATGTAGGCGCAGTAGATTCCGAGTTAGATTCCGAGTTATGATGTAGGCGCAGTAGATTCCGAGTTATGATGTAGGCGCAGTAGATTCCGAGTTATGATGTAGGCGCAGTAGATTCCGAGTTAGATTCCGAGTTATGATGTAGGCGCAGTAGATTCCGAGTTAGATTCCGAGTTATGATGTAGGCGCAGTAGATTCCGAGTTAGATTCCGAGTTATGATGTAGGCGCAGTAGATTCCGAGTTATGATGTAGGCGCAGTAGATTGCGAGTTATGATGTAGGCGCAGTAGATTCCGAGTTAGATTCCGAGTTATGATGTAGGCGCAGTAGATTGCGAGTTATGATGTAGGCGCAGTAGATTCCGAGTTAGATTCCGAGTTATGATGTAGGCGCAGTAGATTCCGAGTTATGATGTAGGCGCAGTAGATTCCGAGTTAGATTCCGAGTTATGATGTAGGCGCAGTAGATTCCGAGTTATGATGTAGGCGCAGTAGATTCCGAGTTAGATTCCGAGTTATGATGTAGGCGCAGTAGATTCCGAGTTAGATTCCGAGTTATGATGTAGGCGCAGTAGATTGCGAGTTATGATGTAGGCGCAGTAGATTCCGAGATAGATTCCGAGTTATGATGTAGGCGCAGTAGATTCCGAGTTATGATGTAGGCGCAGTAGATTCCGAGTTAGATTCCGAGTTATGATGTAGGCGCAGTAGATTCCGAGTTATGATGTAGGCGCAGTAGATTCCGAGTTAGATTCCGAGTTATGATGTAGGCGCAGTAGATTCCGAGTTCGATTCCGAGTTATGATGTAGGCGCAGTAGATTCCGAGTTAGATTCCGAGTTATGATGTAGGCGCAGTAGATTCCGAGTTAGATTCCAAGTTATGATGTAGGCGCAGTAGATTCCGAGTTAGATTCCGAGTTATGATGTAGGCGCAGTAGATTCCGAGTTATGATGTAGGCGCAGTAGATTCCGAGTTATGATGTAGGCGCAGTAGATTCCATGTTAGATTCCGAGATATGATGTAGGCGCAGTAGATTCCGAGTTAGATTCCGAGTTATGATGTAGGCGCAGTAGATTCCGAGTTAGATTCCGAGTTATGATGTAGGCGCAATAGATTCCGAGTTATGATGTAGGCGCAGTAGATTCCGAGTTATGATGTAGGCGCAGTATATTCCGAGTTAAATTCCGAGTTATGATGTAGGCGCAGTAGATTCCGAGTTAGATTCCGAGTTATGATGTAGGCGCAGTAGATTCCGAATTAGATTCCGAGTTATGATGTAGGCGCAGTAGATTCCGAGTTAGATTCCGAGTTATGATGTAGGCGCAGTAGATTCCGAGTTATGATGTAAGCGCAGCAGATTCCGAGTTAGATTCCGAGTTATGATGTAGGCGCAGTAGATTCCGAGTTATGATGTTGGCGCAGTAGATTCCGAGTTAGATTCCGAGTTATGATGTAGGCGCAGTAGATTCCGAGTTATGATGTAGGCGCAGTAGATTCCGAGTTAGATTCCGAGTTATGATGTAGGCGCAGTAGATTCCGAGTTAGATTCTGAGTTATGATGTAGGCGCAGTAGATTCCGAGTTAGAATCCGAGTTATGATGTAGGCGCAGTAGATTCCGAGTTATGATGTAGGCGCAGTAGATTCCGAGTTATGATGTAGGCGCAGTAGATTCCGAGTTAGATTCCGAGTTATGATGTAGGCGCAGTAGATTCCGAGTAATGATGTAGGCGCAGTAGATTCCGAGTTAGATTCCGAGTTATGATGTAGGCGCAGTAGATTCTGAGTTATGATGTAGGCGCAGTAGATTCCGAGTTAGATTCCGAGTTATGATGTAGGCGCAGTAGATTCCGAGTTATGATGTAGGCGCAGTAAATTCCGAGTTAGATTCCGAGTTATGATGTAGGCGCAGTAGATTCCGAGTTAGATTCCGAGTTATGATGTAGGCGCAGTAGATTCCGAGTTATGATGTAGGCGCAGTAGATTCCGAGTTATGATGTAGGCGCAGTAGATTCCGAGTTAGATTCCGAGTTATGATGTAGGCGCAGTAGATTCCGAGTTAGATTCCGAGTTATGATGTAGGCGCAGTAGATTCCGAGTTAGATTCCGAGTTATGATGTAGGCGCAGTAGATTCCGAGTTATGATGTAGGCGCAGTAGATTCCGAGTTATGATGTAGGCGCAGTAGATTCCGAGTTAGATTCCGAGTTATGATGTAGGCGCAGTAGATTGCGAGTTATGATGTAGGCGCAGTAGATTCCGAGTTAGATTCCGAGTTATGATGTAGGCGCAGTAGATTCCGAGTTATGATGTAGGCGCAGTAGATTCCGAGTTAGATTCCGAGTTATGATGTAGGCGCAGTAGATTCCGAGTTATGATGTAGGCGCAGTAGATTCCGAGTTAGATTCCGAGTTATGATGTAGGCGCAGTAGATTCCGAGTTATGATGTAGGCGCAGTAGATTCCGAGTTAGATTCCGAGTTATGATGTAGGCGCAGTAGATTCCGAGTTAGATTCCGAGTTATGATGTAGGCGCAGTAGATTCCGAGTTATGATGTAGGCGCAGTAGATTCCGAGTTAGATTCCGAGTTATGATGTAGGCGCAGTAGATTCCGAGTTAGATTCCGAGTTATGATGTAGGCGCAGTAGATTCCGAGTTATGATGTAGGCGCAGTAGATTCCGAGTTAGATTACGAGTTATGATGTAGGCGCAGTAGATTCCGAGTTAGATTCCGAGTTATGATGTAGGCGCAGTAGATTCCGAGTTAGATTCCGAGTTATGATGTAGGCGCAGTAGATTCCGAGTTAGATTTCGAGTTATGATGCAGGCGCAGTAGATTCCGAGTTATGATGTAGGCGCAGTAGATTCCGAGTTATGATGTAGGCGCAGTAGATTCCGAGTTATGATGTAGGTGCAGTAGATTCCGAGTTAGATTCCGAGTTATGATGTAGGCTCAGTAGATTCCGAGTTATGATGTAGGCGCAGTAGTTTCCGAGTTATGATGTAGGCGCAGTAGATTCCGAGTTAGATTCCGAGTTATGATGTAGGCGCAGTAGATTCCGAGTTATGATGTAGGCGCAGTAGATTCCGAGATATGATGTAGGCGCAGTAGATTCCGAGTTATGATGTAGGCGCAGTAGATTCCGAGTTATGATGTAGGCGCAGTAGATTCCGAGTTAGATTCCGAGTTATGATGTAGGCGCAGTAGATTGCGAGTTATGATGTAGGCGCAGTAGATTCCGAGTTAGATTCCGAGTTATGATGTAGGCGCAGTAGATTCCGAGTTAGATTCCGAGTTATGATGTAGGCGCAGTAGATTCCGAGTTAGATTCCGAGTTATGATGTAGGCGCAGTAGATTCCGAGTTATGATGTAGGCGCAGTAGTTTCCGAGTTAGATTCCGAGTTATGATGTAGGCGCAGTAGATTCCGAGTTATGATGTAGGCGCAGTAGATTCCGAGTTAGATTCCGAGTTATGATGTAGGCGCAGTAGATTCCGTGTTCGATTCCGAGTTATGATGTAGGCGCAGTAGATTCCGAGTTAGATTCCGAGTTATGATGTAGGCGCAGTAGATTCCGAGTTAGATTCCGAGTTATGATGTAGGCGCAGTAGATTCCGAGTTAGATTCCGAGTTATGATGTAGGCGCAGTAGATTCCGAGTTATGATGTAGGCGCAGTAGATTCCGAGTTAGATTCCGAGTTATGATGTAGGCGCAGTAGATTCCGAGTTACGATGTAGGCGCAGTAGATTCCGAGGTAGATTCCAAGTTATGATGTAGGCGCAGTAGATTCCGAATTATGATGTAGGCGCAGTAGATTCCGAGTTCGATTCCGAGTTATGATGTAGGCGCAGTAGATTCCGAGTTATGATGTAGGCGCACTAGATTCCGAGTTAGATTCCGAGTTATGATGTAGGCGCAGTAGATTCCGAGTTAGATTCCGAGTTATGATGTAGGCGCAGTAGATTCCGAGTTATGATGTAGGCGCAGTAGATTCCGAGTTAGATTCCGAGTTATGATGTAGGCGCAGTAGATTCCGAGTTAGATTCCGAGTTATGATGTAGGCGCAGTAGATTCCGAGTTAGATTCCGAGTTATGATGTAGGCGCAGTAGATTCCGAGTTATGATGTAGGCGCAGTAGATTGCGAGTTATGATGTAGGCGCAGTAGATTCCGAGTTAGATTTCGAGTTATGATGTAGGCGCAGTAGATTCCGAGTTAGATTCTGAGTTATGATGTAGGCGCAGTAGATTCCGAGTTAGAATCCGAGTTATGATGTAGGCGCAGTAGATTCCGAGTTATGATGTAGGCGCAGTAGATTCCGAGTTATGATGTAGGCGCAGTAGATTCCGAGTTAGATTCCGAGTTATGGTGTAGGCGCAGTAGATTCCGAGTAATGATGTAGGCGCAGTAGATTCCGAGTTAGATTCCGAGTTATGATGTAGGCGCACTAGATTCCGAGTTATGATGTAGGCGCAGTAGATTCCGAGTTAGATTCCGAGTTATGATGTAGGCGCAGTAGATTCCGAGTTATGATGTAGGCGCAGTAAATTCCGAGTTAGATTCCGAGTTATGATGTAGGCGCAGTAGATTCCGAGTTAGATTCCGAGTTATGATGTAGGCGCAGTAGATTCCGAGTTATGATGTAGGCGCAGTAGATTCCGAGTTAGATTCCGAGTTATGATGTAGGCGCAGTAGATTCCGAGTTAGATTCCGAGTTATGATGTAGGCGCAGTAGATTCCGAGTTAGATTCCGAGTTATGATGTAGGCGCAGTAGATTCCGAGTTATGATGTAGGCGCAGTAGATTGCGAGTTATGATGTAGGCGCAGTAGATTCCGAGTTAGATTCCGAGTTAGGATGTAGGCGCAGTAGATTGCGAGTTATGATGTAGGCGCAGTAGATTCCGAGTTAGATTCCGAGTTATGATGTAGGTGCAGTAGATTCCGAGTTATGATGTAGGCGCAGTAGATTCCGAGTTAGATTCCGAGTTATGATGTAGGCGCAGTAGATTCCGAGTTATGATGTAGGCGCAGTAGATTCCGAGTTCGATTCCGAGTTATGATGTAGGCGCAGTAGATTCCGAGTTAGATTCCGAGTTATGATGTAGGCGCAGTAGATTCCGAGTTAGATTCCGAGTTATGATGTAGGCGCAGTAGATTCCGAGTTATGATGTAGGCGCAGTAGATTCCGAGTTATGATGTAGGCGCAGTAGATTCCGAGTTATGATGTAGGCGCAGTAGATTCCGAGTTAGATTCCGAGATATGATGTAGGCGCAGTAGATTCCGAGTTAGATTCCGAGTTATGATGTAGGCGCAGTAGATTCCGAGTTAGATTCCGAGTTATGATGTAGGCGCAAAAGATTCCGAGTTATGATGTAGGCGCAGTAGATTCCGAGTTATGATGTAGGCGCAGTATATTCCGAGTTAGATTCCGAGTTATGATGTAGGCGCAGTAGATTCCGAGTTAGATTCCGAGTTATGATGTAGGCGCAGTAGATTCCGAATTAGATTCCGAGTTATGATGTAGGCGCAGTAGATTCCGAGTTAGATTCCGAGTTATGATGTAGGCGCAGTAGATTCCGAGTTATGATGTAAGCGCAGCAGATTCCGAGTTAGATTCCGAGTTATGATGTAGGCGCAGTAGATTCCGAGTTATGATGTAGGCGCAGTAGATTCCGAGTTAGATTCCGAGTTATGATGTAGGCGCAGTAGATTCCGAGTTATGATGTAGGCGCAGTAGATTCCGAGTTAGATTCCGAGTTATGATGTAGGCGCAGTAGATTCCGAGTTAGATTCTGAGTTATGATGTAGGCGCAGTAGATTCCGAGTTAGAATCCGAGTTATGATGTAGGCGCAGTAGATTCCGAGTTATGATGTAGGCGCAGTAGATTCCGAGTTATGATGTAGGCGCAGTAGATTCCGAGTTAGATTCCGAGTTATGGTGTAGGCGCAGTAGATTCCGAGTAATGATGTAGGCGCAGTAGATTCCGAGTTAGATTCCGAGTTATGATGTAGGCGCAGTAGATTCCGAGTTATGATGTAGGCGCAGTAGATTCCGAGTTAGATTCCGAGTTATGATGTAGGCGCAGTAGATTCCGAGTTATGATGTAGGCGCAGTAAATTCCGAGTTAGATTCCGAGTTATGATGTAGGCGCAGTAGATTCCGAGTTAGATTCCGAGTTATGATGTAGGCGCAGTAGATTCCGAGTTATGATGTAGGCGCAGTAGATTCCGAGTTATGATGTAGGCGCAGTAGATTCCGAGTTAGATTCCGAGTTATGATGTAGGCGCAGTAGATTCCGAGTTAGATTCCGAGTTATGATGTAGGCGCAGTAGATTCCGAGTTAGATTCCGAGTTATGATGTAGGCGCAGTAGATTCCGAGTTATGATGTAGGCGCAGTAGATTGCGTGTTATGATGTAGGCGCAGTAGATTCCGAGTTAGATTCCGAGTTATGATGTAGGCGCAGTAGATTGCGAGTTATGATGTAGGCGCACTAGATTCCGAGTTAGATTCCGAGTTATGATGTAGGCGCAGTAGATTCCGAGTTATGATGTAGGCGCAGTAGATTCCGAGTTAGATTCCGAGTTATGATGTAGGCGCAGTAGATTCCGAGTTATGATGTAGGCGCAGTAGATTCCGAGTTAGATTCCGAGTTATGATGTAGGCGCAGTAGATTCCGAGTTAGATTCCGAGTTATGATGTAGGCGCAGTAGATTCCGAGTTATGATGTAGGCGCAGTAGATTCCGAGTTAGATTCCGAGTTATGATTTAGGCGCAGTAGATTCCGAGTTATGATGTAGGCGCAGTAGATTCCGAGTTAGATTCCGAGTTATGATGTAGGCGCAGTAGATTCCGAGTTAGATTCCGAGTTATGATGTAGGCGCAGTAGATTCCGAGTTATGATGTAGGCGCAGTAGATTCCGAGTTAGATTCCGAGTTATGATGTAGGCGCAGTAGATTCCGAGTTAGATTCCGAGTTATGATGTAGGCGCAGTAGATTCCGAGTTATGATGTAGGCGCAGTAGATTCCGAGTTAGATTCCGAGTTATGATGTAGGCGCAGTAGATTCCGAGTTAGATTCCGAGTTATGATGTAGGCGCAGTAGATTCCGAGTTATGATGTAGGCGCAGTAGATTCCGAGTTAGATTACGAGTTATGATGTAGGCGCAGTAGATTCCGAGTTAGATTCCGAGTTATGATGTAGGCGCAGTAGATTCCGAGTTAGATTCCGAGTTATGATGTAGGCGCAGTAGATTCCGAGTTAGATTTCGAGTTATGATGCAGGCGCAGTAGATTCCGAGTTATGATGTAGGCGCAGTAGATTCCGAGTTATGATGTAGGCGCAGTAGATTCCGAGTTATGATGTAGGTGCAGTAGATTCCGAGTTAGATTCCGAGTTATGATGTAGGCTCAGTAGATTCCGAGTTATGATGTAGGCGCAGAAGTTTCCGAGTTATGATGTAGGCGCAGTAGATTCCGAGTTAGATTCCGAGTTATGATGTAGGCGCAGTAGATTCCGAGTTATGACGTAGGCGCAGTAGATTCCGAGATATGATGTAGGCGCAGTAGATTCCGAGTTATGATGTAGGCGCAGTAGATTCCGAGTTATGATGTAGGCGCAGTAGATTCCGAGTTAGATTCCGAGTTATGATGTAGGCGCAGTAGATTGCGAGTTATGATGTAGGCGCAGTAGATTCCGAGTTAGATTCCGAGTTATGATGTAGGCGCAGTAGATTCCGAGTTAGATTCCGAGTTATGATGTAGGCGCAGTAGATTCCGAGTTAGATTCCGAGTTATGATGTAGGCGCAGTAGATTCCGAGTTATGATGTAGGCGCAGTAGATTCCGAGTTAGATTCCGAGTTATGATGTAGGCGCAGGAGATTCCGAGTTAGATTCCGAGTTATGATGTAGGCGCAGTAGATTCCGAGTTAGATTCCGAGTTATGATGTAGGCGCAGTAGATTCCGTGTTCGATTCCGAGTTATGATATAGGCGCAGTAGATTCCGAGTTAGATTCCGAGTTATGATGTAGGCGCAGTAGATTCCGAGTTAGATTCCGAGTTATGATGTAGGCGCAGTAGATTCCGAGTTAGATTCCGAGTTATGATGTAGGCGCAGTAGATTCCGAGTTATGATGTAGGCGCAGTAGATTCCGAGTTAGATTCCGAGTTATGATGTAGGCGCAGTAGATTCCGAGTTATGATGTAGGCGCAGTAGATTCCGAGGTAGATTCCGAGTTATGATGTAGGCGCAGTAGATTCCGAGTTATGATGTAGGCGCAGTAGATTCCGAGTTAGATTCCGAGTTATGATGTAGGCGCAGTAGATTCCGAGTTATGATGTAGGCGCAGTAGATTCCGAGTTATGATGTAGGCGCAGTAGATTCCGAGTTAGATTCCGAGATATGATGTAGGCGCAGTAGATTCCGAGTTAGATTCCGAGTTATGATGTAGGCGCAGTAGATTCCGAGTTAGATTCCGAGTTATGATGTAGGCGCAATAGATTCCGAGTTATGATGTAGGCGCAGTAGATTCCGAGTTATGATGTAGGCGCAGTAGATTCCGAGTTATGATGTAGGCGCAGTAGATTCCGAGTTAGATTCCGAGTTATGATGTAGGCGCAGTAGATTCCGAGTTAGATTCCGAGTTATGATGTAGGCGCAGTAGATTCCGAATTAGATTCCGAGTTATGATGTAGGCGCAGTAGATTCCGAGTTAGATTCCGAGTTATGATGTAGGCGCAGTAGATTCCGAGTTATGATGTAAGCGCAGCAGATTCCGAGTTAGATTCCGAGTTATGATGTAGGCGCAGTAGATTCCGAGTTATGATGTAGGCGCAGTAGATTCCGAGTTAGATTCCGAGTTATGATGTAGGCGCAGTAGATTCCGAGTTATGATGTAGGCGCAGTAGATTCCGAGTTAGATTCCGAGTTATGATGTAGGCGCAGTAGATTCCGAGTTAGATTCTGAGTTATGATGTAGGCGCAGTAGATTCCGAGTTAGAATCCGAGTTATGATGTAGGCGCAGTAGATTCCGAGTTATGATGTAGGCGCAGTAGATTCCGAGTTAGATTCCGAGTTATGGTGTAGGCGCAGTAGATTCCGAGTAATGATGTAGGCGCAGTAGATTCCGAGTTAGATTCCGAGTTATGATGTAGGCGCAGTAGATTCCGAGTTATGATGTAGGCGCAGTAGATTCCGAGTTAGATTCCGAGTTATGATGTAGGCGCAGTAGATTCAGAGTTATGATGTAGGCGCAGTAAATTCCGAGTTAGATTCCGAGTTATGATGTAGGCGCAGTAGATTCCGAGTTAGATTCCGAGTTATGATGTAGGCGCAGTAGATTCCGAGTTATGATGTAGGCGCAGTAGATTCCGAGTTATGATGTAGGCGCAGTAGATTCCGAGTTAGATTCCGAGTTATGATGTAGGCGCAGTAGATTCCGAGTTAGATTCCGAGTTATGATGTAGGCGCAGTAGATTCCGAGTTATGATGTAGGCGCAGTAGATTCCGAGTTAGATTCCGAGTTATGATGTAGGCGCAGTAGATTCCGAGTTATGATGTAGGCGCAGTAGATTCCGAGTTAGATTCCGAGTTATGATGTAGGCGCAGTAGATTCCGAGTTAGATTCCGAGTTATGATGTAGGCGCAGTAGATTCCGAGTTAGATTCTGAGTTATGATGTAGGCGCAGTAGATTCCGAGTTAGAATCCGAGTTATGATGTAGGCGCAGTAGATTCCGAGTTATGATGTAGGCGCAGTAGATTCCGAGTTATGATGTAGGCGCAGTAGATTCCGAGTTAGATTCCGAGTTATGGTGTAGGCGCAGTAGATTCCGAGTAATGATGTAGGCGCAGTAGATTCCGAGTTAGATTCCGAGTTATGATGTAGGCGCAGTAGATTCCGAGTTATGATGTAGGCGCAGTAGATTCTGAGTTAGATTCCGAGTTATGATGTAGGCGCAGTAGATTCCGAGTTATGATGTAGGCGCAGTAAATTCCGAGTTAGATTCCGAGTTATGATGTAGGCGCAGTAGATTCCGAGTTAGATTCCGAGTTATGATGTAGGCGCAGTAGATTCCGAGTTATGATGTAGGCGCAGTAGATTCCGAGTTATGATGTAGGCGCAGTAGATTCCGAGTTAGATTCCGAGTTATGATGTAGGCGCAGTAGATTCCGAGTTAGATTCCGAGTTATGATGTAGGCGCAGTAGATTCCGAGTTAGATTCCGAGTTATGATGTAGGCGCAGTAGATTCCGAGTTATGATGTAGGCGCAGTAGATTGCGAGTTATGATGTAGGCGCAGTAGATTCCGAGTTAGATTCCGAGTTATGATGTAGGCGCAGTAGATTGCGAGTTATGATGTAGGCGCAGTAGATTCCGAGTTAGATTCCGAGTTATGATGTAGGCGCAGTAGATTCCGAGTTATGATGTAGGCGCAGTAGATTCCGAGTTAGATTCCGAGTTATGATGTAGGCGCAGTAGATTCCGAGTTATGATGTAGGCGCAGTAGATTCCGAGTTAGATTCCGAGTTATGATGTAGGCGCAGTAGATTCCGAGTTAGATTCCGAGTTATGATGTAGGCGCAGTAGATTGCGAGTTATGATGTAGGCGCAGTAGATTCCGAGATAGATTCCGAGTTATGATGTAGGCGCAGTAGATTCCGAGTTAGATTCCTAGTAATGATGTAGGCGCAGTAGATTCCGAGTTAGATTCCGAGTTATGATGTAGGCGCAGTAGATTCCGAGTTATGATGTAGGCGCAGTAGATTCCGAGTTAGATTCCGAGTTATGATGTAGGCGCAGTAGATTCCGAATTCGATTCCGAGTTATGATGTAGGCGCAGTAGATTCCGAGTTAGATTCCGAGTTATGATGTAGGCGCAGTAGATTCCGAGTTAGATTCCGAGTTATGATGTAGGCGCAGTAGATTCCGAGTTAGATTCCGAGTTATGATGTAGGCGCAGTAGATTCCGAGTTATGATGTAGGCGCAGTAGATTCCGAGTTATGATGTAGGCGCAGTAGATTCCGAGTTAGATTCCGAGATATGATGTAGGCGCAGTAGATTCCGAGTTAGATTCCGAGTTATGATGTAGGCGCAGTAGATTCCGAGTTAGATTCCGAGTTATGATGTAGGCGCAATAGATTCCGAGTTATGATGTAGGCGCAGTAGATTCCGAGTTATGATGTAGGCGCAGTAGATTCCGAGTTATGATGTAGGCGCAGTATATTCCGAGTTAGATTCCGAGTTATGATGTAGGGGCAGTAGATTCCGAGTTAGATTCCGAGTTATGATGTAGGCGCAGTAGATTCCGAATTAGATTCCGAGTTATGATGTAGGCGCAGTAGATTCCGAGTTAGATTCCGAGTTATGATGTAGGCGCAGTAGATTCCGAGTTATGATGTAAGCGCAGCAGATTCCGAGTTAGATTCCGAGTTATGATGTAGGCGCAGTAGATTCCGAGTTATGATGTAGGCGCAGTAGATTCCGAGTTAGATTCCGAGTTATGATGTAGGCGCAGTAGATTCCGAGTTATGATGTAGGCGCAGTAGATTCCGAGTTAGATTCCGAGTTATGATGTAGGCGTAGTAGATTCCGAGTTAGATTCCGAGTTATGATGTAGGCGCAGTAGATTCCGAGTTAGAATCCGAGTTATGATGTAGGCGCAGTAGATTCCGAGTTATGATGTAGGCGCAGTAGATTCCGAGTTATGATGTAGGCGCAGTAGATTCCGAGTTAGATTCCGAGTTATGGTGTAGGCGCAGTAGATTCCGAGTTAGATTCCGAGTTATGATGTAGGCGCAGTAGATTCCGAGTTATGATGTAGGCGCAGTAGATTCCGAGTTAGATTCCGAGTTATGATGTAGGCGCAGTAGATTAAGAGTTATGATGTAGGCGCAGTAAATTCCGAGTTAGATTCCGAGTTATGATGTAGGCGCAGTAGATTCCGAGTTAGATTCCGAGTTATGATGTAGGCGCAGTAGATTCCGAGTTATGATGTAGTCGCAGTAGATTCCGAGTTATGATGTAGGCGCAGTAGATTCCGAGTTAGATTCCGAGTTATGATGTAGGCGCAGTAGATTCCGAGTTAGATTCCGAGTTATGATGTAGGCGCAGTAGATTCCGAGTTAGATTCCGAGTTATGATGTAGGCGCAGTAGATTCCGAGTTATGATGTAGGCGCAGTAGATTGCGAGTTATGATGTAGGCGCAGTAGATTCCGAGTTAGATTCCGAGTTATGATGTAGGCGCAGTAGATTGCGAGTTATGATGTAGGCGCAGTAGATTCCGAGTTAGATTCCGAGTTATGATGTAGGCGCAGTAGATTCCGAGTTATGATGTAGGCGCAGTAGATTCCGAGTTAGATTCCGAGTTATGATGTAGGCGCAGTAGATTCCGAGTTATGATGTAGGCGCAGTAGATTCCGAGTTAGATTCCGAGTTATGATGTAGGCGCAGTAGATTCCGAGTTAGATTCCGAGTTATGATGTAGGCGCAGTAGATTCCGAGTTATGATGTAGGCGCAGTAGATTCCGAGTTAGATTCCGAGTTATGATGTAGGCGCAGTAGATTCCGAGTTATGATGTAGGCGCAGTAGATTCCGAGTTAGATTCCGAGTTATGATGTAGGCGCAGTAGATTCCGAGTTAGATTCCGAGTTATGATGTAGGCGCAGTAGATTCCGAGTTATGATGTAGGCGCAGTAGATTCCGAGTTAGATTCCGAGTTATGATGTAGGCGCAGTAGATTCCGAGTTAGATTCCGAGTTATGATGTAGGCGCAGTAGATTCCGAGTTATGATGTAGGCGCAGTAGATTCCGAGTTAGATTCCGAGTTATGATGTAGGCGCAGTAGATTCCGAGTTAGATTCCGAGTTATGATGTAGGCGCAGTAGATTCAGAGTTATGATGTAGGCGCAGTAGATTCCGAGTTAGATTACGAGTTATGATGTAGGCGCAGTAGATTCCGAGTTAGATTCCGAGTTATGATGTAGGCGCAGTAGATTCCGAGTTAGATTCCGAGTTATGATGTAGGCGCAGTAGATTCCGAGTTAGATTTCGAGTTATGATGCAGGCGCAGTAGATTCAGAGTTATGATGTAGGCGCAGTAGATTCCGAGTTATGATGTAGGCGCAGTAGATTCCGAGTTATGATGTAGGTGCAGTAGATTCCGAGTTAGATTCCGAGTTATGATGTAGGCTCAGTAGATTCCGAGTTATGATGTAGGCGCAGTAGTTTCCGAGTTATGATGTAGGCGCAGTAGATTCCGAGTTAGATTCCGAGTTATGATGTAGGCGCAGTAGATTCCGAGTTATGATGTAGGCGCAGTAGATTCCGAGTTATGATGTAGGCGCAGTAGATTCCGAGTTAGATTCCGAGTTATGATGTAGGCGCAGTAGATTGCGAGTTATGATGTAGGCGCAGTAGATTCCGAGTTAGATTCCGAGTTATGATGTAGGCGCAGTAGATTCCGAGTTAGATTCCGAGTTATGATGTAGGCGCAGTAGATTCCGAGTTAGATTCCGAGTTATTATGTAGGCGCAGTAGATTCCGAGTTATGATGTAGGCGCAGTAGATTCCGAGTTAGATTCCGAGTTATGATGTAGGCGCAGGAGATTCCGAGTTAGATTCCGAGTTATGATGTAGGCGCAGTAGATTCCGAGTTATGATGTAGGTGCAGTAGATTCCGAGTTAGATTCCGAGTTATGATGTAGGCGCAGTAGATTCCGTGTTCGATTCCGAGTTATGATGTAGGCGCAGTAGATTCCGAGTTAGATTCCGAGTTATGATGTAGGCGCAGTAGATTCCGAGTTAGATTCCGAGTTATGATGTAGGCGCAGTAGATTCCGAGTTAGATTCCGAGATATGATGTAGGCGCAGTAGATTCCGAGTTATGATGTAGGCGCAGTAGATTCCGAGTTATGATGTAGGCGCAGTAGATTCCGAGTTAGATTCCGAGTTATGATGTAGGCGCAGTAGATTCCGAGTTATGATGTAGGCGCAGGAGATTCCGAGTTATGATGTAGGCGCAGTAGATTCCGAGTTATGATGTAGGCGCAGTCATTCCGAGTTAGATTCCGAGTTATGATGTAGGCGCAGTAGATTCCGAGTTAGATTCCGAGTTATGATGTAGGCGCAGTAGATTCCGAGTTAGATTCCGAGTTATGATGTAGGCGCAGTAGATTATAAGTTATGATGTAGGCACAGTAGATTGCGAGTTATGATATAGGCGCAGTAGATTCCGAGTTATGATGTAGGCGCAGTAGATTCCGAGTTATATTCCGAGTTATGATGTAGGCGCAGTATATTCCGAGTTATGATGTAGGCGCAGTAGATTCCGAGTTAGATTCCGAGTTATGATGTAGGCGCAGTAGATTCCGAGTTCGATTCCGAGTTATGATGTAGGCGCAGTAGATTCCGAGTTCTGATGTAGGCGCAGTAGATTCCGAGTTATGATGTAGGCGCAGTAGATTCCGAGTTAGATTCAGAGTTATGATGTAGGCGCAGTAGATTCCGAGTTATGATGTAGGCGAAGTAGATTCCGAGTTAGATTCTGAGTTATGATGTAGGCGCAGTAGATTCCGAGTTATGATGTAGGCGCAGTAGATTCCGAGTTAGATTCCGAGTTATGATGTAGGCGCAGTAGATTCCGAGTTATGATGTAGGCGCAGTAGATTCCGAGTTATGATGTAGGCGCAGTAGATTCCGAGTTAGATTCCGAGTTATGATGTAGGCACAGTAGATTCCGAGTTATGATGTAGGGGCAGTAGATTCCGAGTTATGATGTAGGCGCAGTAGATTCCGAGTTAGATTCCGAGTTATGATGTAGGCGCAGTAGATTCCGAGTTATGATGTAGGCACAGTGGATTCCGAGTTAGATTCCGAGTTATGATGTAGGCGCAGTAGATTCCGAGTTATGATGTAGGCGCACTAGATTCCGAGTTAGATTCCGAGTTATGATGTAGGCGCAGTAGATTCCGAGTTATGATGTAGGCGCAGTAGATTCCTAGTTAGATTCCGAGTTATGATGTAGGCGCAGTAGATTCCGAGTTATGATGTAGGCGCAGTAGATTCCGAGTTAGATTCCGAGTTATGATGTAGGCGCAGTAGATTCTGAGTTATGATGTAGGCGCAGTAGATTCCGAGTTAGATTCCGAGTTATGATGTAGGCGCAGTAGATTCCGAGTTAGATTCCGAGTTATGATGTAGGCGCAGTAGATTCCGAGTTAGATTCCGAGTTATGATGTAGGCGCAGTAGATTCCGAGTTAGATTCCGAGTTATGATGTAGGCGCAGTAGATTCCGAGTTATGATGTAGGTGCAGTAGATTCCGATTTATTATGTAGGCGCAGTAGATTCCGAGTTATGATGTAGGCGCAGTAGATTCCGAGTTAGATTCCGAGTTATGATGTAGGCGCAGTAGATTCCGAGTTATGATGTAGGCGCAGTAGATTCCGAGTTATGATGTAGGCGCAGTAGATTCCGAGTTAGATTTTGAGTTATGGTGTAGGCGCAGTAGATTCCGAGTTATGATGTAGGCGCAGTAGATTCCGAGTTATGATGTAGGCGCAGTAGATTCCGAGTTATGATGTAGGCGCAGTATATTCCGAGTTAGATTCCGAGTTATGATGTAGGCGCAGTAGATTCCGAGTTAGATTCCGAGTTATGATGTAGGCGCAGTAGATTCCGAATTAGATTCCGAGTTATGATGTAGGCGCAGTAGATTCCGAGTTAGATTCCGAGTTATGATGTAGGCGCAGTAGATTCCGAGTTATGATGTAGGCGCAGTAGATTCCGAGTTAGATTCCGAGTTATGATGTAGGCGCAGTAGATTCCGAGTTATGATGTAGGCGCAGTAGATTCCGAGTTATGATGTAGGCGCAGTAGATTCCGAGTTAGATTCCGAGTTATGAAGTAGGCGCAGTAGATTCCGAGTTATGATGTAGGCGCAGTAGATTCCGAGGTAGATTCCGAGTTATGATGTAGGCGCAGTAGATTCCGAGTTATGATGTAGGCGCAGTAGATTCCGAGTTAGATTCCGAGTTATGATGTTGGCGCAGTAGATTCCGAGTTATGATGTAGGCGCACTAGATTCCGAGTTAGATTCCGAGTTATGATGTAGGCGCAGTAGATTCCGAGTTATGATGTAGGCGCAGTAGATTCCGAGTTATGACGTAGGCGCAGTAGATTCCGAGTTAGATTCCGAGTTATGATGTAGGCGCAGTAGATTCCGAGTTAGATTCCGAGTTATGATGTAGGCGCAGTAGATTCCGAGTTAGATTCCGAGTTATGATGTAGGCGCAGTAGATTCCGAGTTATGATGTAGGCGCAGTAGATTGCGAGTTATGATGTAGGCGCAGTAGATTCCGAGTTAGATTCCGAGTTATGATGTAGGCGCAGTAGATTGCGAGTTATGATGTAGGCGCAGTAGATTCCGAGTTATGATGTAGGCGCAGTAAATTCCGAGTTAGATTCCGAGTTATGATGTAGGCGCAGTAGATTCCGAGTTAGATTCCGAGTTATGATGTAGGCGCAGTAGATTCCGAGTTATGATGTAGGCGCAGTAGATTCCGAGTTATGATGTAGGCGCAGTAGATTCCGAGTTAGATTCCGAGTTATGATGTAGGCGCAGTAGATTCCGAGTTAGATTCCGAGTTATGATGTAGGCACAGTAGATTCCGAGTTATGATGTAGGCGCAGTAGATTGCGAGTTATGATGTAGGCGCAGTAGATTCCGAGTTAGATTCCGAGTTATGATGTAGGCGCAGTAGATTGCGAGTTATGATGTAGGCGCAGTAGATTCCGAGTTAGATTCCGAGTTATGATGTAGGCGCAGTAGATTCCGAGTTATGATGTAGGCGCAGTAGATTCCGAGTTAGATTCCGAGTTATGATGTAGGCGCAGTAGATTCCGAGTTATGATGTAGGCGCAGTAGATTCCGAGTTAGATTCCGAGTTATGATGTAGGCGCAGTAGATTCCGAGTTAGATTCCGAGTTATGATGTAGGCGCAGTAGATTCCGAGTTATGATGTAGGCGCAGTAGATTCCGAGTTAGATTTGGAGTTATGATGTAGGCGCAGTAGATTCCGAGTTAGATTCCGAGTTATGATGTAGGCGCAGTAGATTCCGAGTTAGATTCCGAGTTATGATGTAGGCGCAGTAGATTCCGAGTTAGATTTCGAGTTATGATGTAGGCGCAGTAGATTCCGAGTTATGATGTAGGCGCAGTAGATTCCGAGTTATGATGTAGGCGCAGTAGATTCCGAGTTATGATGTAGGTGCAGTAGATTCCGAGTTAGATTCCGAGTTATGATGTAGGCTCAGTAGATTCCGAGTTATGATGTAGGCGCAGTAGTTTCCGAGTTATGATGTAGGCGCAGTAGATTCCGAGTTAGATTCCGAGTTATGATGTAGGCGCAGTAGATTCCGAGTTATGATGTAGGCTCAGTAGATTCCGAGTTATGATGTAGGCGCAGTAGATTCCGAGTTATGATGTAGGCGCAGTAGATTCCGAGTTATGATGTAGGCGCAGTAGATTCCGAGTTAGATTCCGAGTTATGATGTAGGCGCAGTAGATTGCGAGTTATGATGTAGGCGCAGTAGATTCCGAGTTAGATTCCGAGTTATGATGTAGGCGCAGTGGATTCCGAGTTAGATTCCGAGTTATGATGTAGGCGCAGTAGATTCCGAGTTAGATTCCGAGTTATGATGTAGGCGCAGTAGATTCCGAGTTATGATGTAGGCGCAGTAGATTCCGAGTTAGATTCCGAGTTATGATGTAGGCGCAGGAGATTCCGAGTTAGATTCCGAGTTATGATGTAGGCGCAGTAGATTCCGAGTTAGATTCCGAGTTATGATGTAGGCGCAGTAGATTCCGAGTTAGATTTCGAGTTATGATGTAGGCGCAGTAGATTCCGAGTTATGATGTAGGCGCAGTAGATTCCGAGTTATGATGTAGGTGCAGTAGATTCCGAGTTAGATTCCGAGTTATGATGTAGGCGCAGTAGATTCCGAGTTATGATGTAGGCGCAGTAGTTTCCGAGTTATGATGTAGGCGCAGTAGATTCCGATTTATGATGTAGGTGCAGTAGATTCCGAGTTAGATTCCGAGTTATGATGTAGGCGCAGTAGATTCCGCGTTATGATGTAGGCGCAGTAGTTTCCGAGTTATGATGTAGGCGCAGTAGATTCCGAGTTAGATTCCGAGTTATGATGTAGGCGCAGTAGATTCCGAGTTATGATGTAGGCGCAGTAGATTCCGAGTTAGATTCCGAGTTATGATGTAGGCGCAGTAGATTCCGAGTTATGATGTAGGCGCAGTAGATTCCGAGTTAGATTCCGAGTTATGATGTAGGCGCAGTAGATTCCGACTTATGATGTAGGCGCAGTAGATTCCGAGTTATGATGTAGGCGCAGTAGATTCCGAGTTAGATTCCGAGTTATGTTGTAGGCGCAGTAGATTCCGAGTTATGATGTAGGCGCAGTAGATTCCGAGTTAGATTCCGAGTTATGATGTAGGCGCAGTAGATTCCGAGTTAGATTCCTAGTAATGATGTAGGCGCAGTAGATTCCGAGTTATGATGTAGGCGCAGTAGATTGCGAGTTATGATGTAGGCGCAGTAGATTCCGAGTTAGATTCCTAGTAATGATGTAGGCGCAGTAGATTCCGAGTTAGATTCTGAGTTATGATGTAGGCGCAGTAGATTCCGAGTTATGATGTAGGCGCAGTAGATTGCGAGTTATGATGTAGGCGCAGTAGATTCCGAGTTATGATGTAGGCGCAGTAGATTCCGAGTTAGATTCCGAGTTATGATGTAGGCGCAGTAGATTCCGAGTTATGATGTAGGCGCAGTAGATTCCGAGTTAGATTCCGAGTTATGATGTAGGCGCAGTAGATTCCGAGTTCGATTCCGAGTTATGATGTAGGCGCAGTAGATTGCGAGTTAGATTCCGAGTTATGATGTAGGCGCAGTAGATTCCGAGTTAGATTCCGAGTTATGATGTAGGCGCAGTAGATTCCGAGTTAGATTCCGAGATATGATGTAGGCGCAGTAGATTGCGAGTTATGATGTAGGCGCAGTAGATTCCGAGTTATGATGTAGGCGCAGTAGATTCCGAGTTAGATTCCGAGTTATGATGTAGGCGCAGTAGATTCCGAGTTATGATGTAGGCGCAGGAGATTCCGAGTTATGATGTAGGCGCAGTAGATTCCGAGTTAGATTCCGAGTTATGATGTAGGCGCAGTAGATTCCGAGTTATGATGTAGGCGCAGTAGATTCCGAGTTAGATTCCGAGTTATGATGTAGGCGCAGTAGATTCCGAGTTAGATTCCGAGTTATGATGTAGGCGCAGTAGATTCCGAGTTAGATTCCGAGTTATGATGTAGGCGCAGTAGATTATAAGTTATGATGTAGGCACAGTAGATTGCGAGTTATGATATAGGCGCAGTAGATTCCGAGTTACGATGTAGGCGCAGTAGATTCCGAGTTATATTCCGAGTTATGATGTAGGCGCAGTATATTCCGAGTTATGATGTAGGCGCAGTAGATTCCGAGTTAGATTCCGAGTTATGATGTAGGCGCAGTAGATTCCGAGTTCTGATGTAGGCGCAGTAGATTCCGAGTTATGATGTAGGCGCAGTAGATTCCGAGTTAGATTCAGAGTTATGATGTAGGCGCAGTAGATTCCGAGTTATGATGTAGGCGAAGTAGATTCCGAGTTAGATTCTGAGTTATGATGTAGGCGCAGTAGATTCCGAGTTATGATGTAGGCGCACTAGATTCCGAGTTAGATTCCGAGTTATGATGTAGGCGCAGTAGATTCCGAGTTATGATGTAGGCGCAGTAGATTCCGAGTTATGATGTAGGCGCAGTAGATTCCGAGTTAGATTCCGAGTTATGATGTAGGCACAGTAGATTCCGAGTTATGATGTAGGGGCAGTAGATTCCGAGTTATGATGTAGGCGCAGTAGATTCCGAGTTAGATTCCGAGTTATGATGTAGGCGCAGTAGATTCCGAGTTATGATGTAGGCACAGTGGATTCCGAGTTAGATTCCGAGTTATGATGTAGGCGCAGTAGATTCCGAGTTATGATGTAGGCGCACTAGATTCCGAGTTAGATTCCGAGTTATGATGTAGGCGCAGTAGATTCCGAGTTATGATGTAGGCGCAGTAGATTCCTAGTTAGATTCCGAGTTATGATGTAGGCGCAGTAGTTTCCGAGTTATGATGTAGGCGCAGTAGATTCCGAGTTAGATTCCGAGTTATGATGTAGGCGCAGTAGATTCTGAGTTATGATGTAGGCGCAGTAGATTCCGAGTTAGATTCCGAGTTATGATGTAGGCGCAGTAGATTCCGAGTTAGATTCCGAGTTATGATGTAGGCGCAGTAGATTCCGAGTTAGATTCCGAGTTATGATGTAGGCGCAGTAGATTCCGAGTTAGATTCCGAGTTATGATGTAGGCGCAGTAGATTCCGAGTTATGATGTAGGCGCAGTAGATTCCGAGTTATGATGTAGGCGCAGTAGATTCCGAGTTATGATGTAGGCGCAGTAGATTCCGAGTTAGATTCCGAGTTATGATGTAGGCGCAGTAGATTCCGAGTTATGATGTAGGCGCAGTAGATTCCGAGTTAGATTCCGAGTTATGATGTAGGCGCAGTAGATTCCGAGTTATGATGTAGGCGCAGTAGATTACGAGTTATGATGTAGGCGCAGTAGATTCCGAGTTATGATGTAGGCGCAGTAGATTCCGAGTTAGATTCCGAGTTATGATGTAGGCGCAGTAGATTCCGAGTAAGATTCCGAGTTATGATGTAGGCGCAGTAGATTCCGAATTAGATTCCAAGTTATGATATAGGCGCAGTAGATTCCGAGTTAGATTCCGAGTTATGATGTAGGCGCAGTAGATTCCGAGTTATGATGTAGGCGCAGTAGATTCCGAGTTAGATTCCGAGTTATGATGTAGGCGCAGTAGATTCCGAGTTATGATGTAGGCGCAGTAGATTGCGAGTTAGATTCCGAGTTATGATGTAGGCGCAGTAGATTCCGAGTTAGATTCCGAGTTATGATGTAGGCGCAGTAGATTCCGAGTTAGATTCCGAGATATGATGTAGGCGCAGTAGATTGCGAGTTATGATGTAGGCGCAGTAGATTCCGAGTTATGATGTAGGCGCAGTAGATTCCGAGTTAGATTCCGAGTTATGATGTAGGCGCAGTAGATTCCGAGTTATGATGTAGGCGCAGGAGATTCCGAGTTATGATGTAGGCGCAGTAGATTCCGAGTTAGATTCCGAGTTATGATGTAGGCGCAGTAGATTCCGAGTTATGATGTAGGCGCAGTAGATTCCGAGTTAGATTCCGAGTTATGATGTAGGCGCAGTAGATTCCGAGTTAGATTCCGAGTTATGATGTAGGCGCAGTAGATTCCGAGTTAGATTCCGAGTTATGATGTAGGCGCAGTAGATTATAAGTTATGATGTAGGCACAGTAGATTGCGAGTTATGATATAGGCGCAGTAGATTCCGAGTTATGATGTAGGCGCAGTAGATTCCGAGTTATATTCCGAGTTATGATGTAGGCGCAGTATATTCCGAGTTATGATGTAGGCGCAGTAGATTCCGAGTTAGATTCCGAGTTATGATGTAGGCGCAGTAGATTCCGAGTTCGATTCCGAGTTATGATGTAGGCGCAGTAGATTCCGAGTTCTGATGTAGGCGCAGTAGATTCCGAGTTATGATGTAGGCGCAGTAGATTCCGAGTTAGATTCAGAGTTATGATGTAGGCGCAGTAGATTCCGAGTTATGATGTAGGCGAAGTAGATTCCGAGTTAGATTCTGAGTTATGATGTAGGCGCAGTAGATTGCGAGTTATGATGTAGGCGCAGTAGATTCCGAGTTATGATGTAGGCGCACTAGATTCCGAGTTAGATTCCGAGTTATGATGTAGGCGCAGTAGATTCCGAGTTATGATGTAGGCGCAGTAGATTCCGAGTTATGATGTAGGCGCAGTAGATTCCGAGTTAGATTCCGAGTTATGATGTAGGCACAGTAGATTCCGAGTTATGATGTAGGGGCAGTAGATTCCGAGTTATGATGTAGGCGCAGTAGATTCCGAGTTAGATTCCGAGTTATGATGTAGGCGCAGTAGATTCCGAGTTATGATGTAGGCACAGTGGATTCCGAGTTAGATTCCGAGTTATGATGTAGGCGCAGTAGATTCCGAGTTATGATGTAGGCGCACTAGATTCCGAGTTAGATTCCGAGTTATGATGTAGGCGCAGTAGATTCCGAGTTATGATGTAGGCGCAGTAGATTCCTAGTTAGATTCCGAGTTATGATGTAGGCGCAGTAGTTTCCGAGTTATGATGTAGGCGCAGTAGATTCCGAGTTAGATTCCGAGTTATGATGTAGGCGCAGTAGATTCTGAGTTATGATGTAGGCGCAGTAGATTCCGAGTTAGATTCCGAGTTATGATGTAGGCGCAGTAGATTCCGAGTTAGATTCCGAGTTATGATGTAGGCGCAGTAGATTCCGAGTTAGATTCCGAGTTATGATGTAGGCGCAGTAGATTCCGAGTTAGATTCCGAGTTATGATGTAGGCGCAGTAGATTCCGAGTTATGATGTAGGCGCAGTAGATTCCGAGTTATGATGTAGGCGCAGTAGATTCCGAGTTATGATGTAGGCGCAGTAGATTCCGAGTTAGATTCCGAGTTATGATGTAGGCGCAGTAGATTCCGAGTTATGATGTAGGCGCAGTAGATTCCGAGTTAGATTCCGAGTTATGATGTAGGCGCAGTAGATTCCGAGTTATGATGTAGGCGCAGTAGATTACGAGTTATGATGTAGGCGCAGTAGATTCCGAGTTATGATGTAGGCGCAGTAGATTCCGAGTTAGATTCCGAGTTATGATGTAGGCGCAGTAGATTCCGAGTAAGATTCCGAGTTATGATGTAGGCGCAGTAGATTCCGAATTAGATTCCAAGTTATGATATAGGCGCAGTAGATTCCGAGTTAGATTCCGAGTTATGATGTAGGCGCAGTAGATTCCGAGTTATGATGTAGGCGCAGTAGATTCCGAGTTAGATTCCGAGTTATGATGTAGGCGCAGTAGATTCCGAGTTATGATGTAGGCGCAGTAGATTGCGAGTTAGATTCCGAGTTATGATGTAGGCGCAGTAGATTCCGAGTTAGATTCCGAGTTATGATGTAGGCGCAGTAGATTCCGAGTTAGATTCCGAGATATGATGTAGGCGCAGTAGATTGCGAGTTATGATGTAGGCGCAGTAGATTCCGAGTTATGATGTAGGCGCAGTAGATTCCGAGTTAGATTCCGAGTTATGATGTAGGCGCAGTAGATTCCGAGTTATGATGTAGGCGCAGGAGATTCCGAGTTATGATGTAGGCGCAGTAGATTCCGAGTTAGATTCCGAGTTATGATGTAGGCGCAGTAGATTCCGAGTTATGATGTAGGCGCAGTAGATTCCGAGTTAGATTCCGAGTTATGATGTAGGCGCAGTAGATTCCGAGTTAGATTCCGAGTTATGATGTAGGCGCAGTAGATTCCGAGTTAGATTCCGAGTTATGATGTAGGCGCAGTAGATTATAAGTTATGATGTAGGCACAGTAGATTGCGAGTTATGATATAGGCGCAGTAGATTCCGAGTTATGATGTAGGCGCAGTAGATTCCGAGTTATATTCCGAGTTATGATGTAGGCGCAGTATATTCCGAGTTATGATGTAGGCGCAGTAGATTCCGAGTTAGATTCCGAGTTATGATGTAGGCGCAGTAGATTCCGAGTTCGATTCCGAGTTATGATGTAGGCGCAGTAGATTCCGAGTTCTGATGTAGGCGCAGTAGATTCCGAGTTATGATGTAGGCGCAGTAGATTCCGAGTTAGATTCAGAGTTATGATGTAGGCGCAGTAGATTCCGAGTTATGATGTAGGCGAAGTAGATTCCGAGTTAGATTCTGAGTTATGATGTAGGCGCAGTAGATTCCGAGTTATGATGTAGGCGCACTAGATTCCGAGTTAGATTCCGAGTTATGATGTAGGCGCAGTAGATTCCGAGTTATGATGTAGGCGCAGTAGATTCCGAGTTATGATGTAGGCGCAGTAGATTCCGAGTTAGATTCCGAGTTATGATGTAGGCACAGTAGATTCCGAGTTATGATGTAGGGGCAGTAGATTCCGAGTTATGATGTAGGCGCAGTAGATTCCGAGTTAGATTCCGAGTTATGATGTAGGCGCAGTAGATTCCGAGTTATGATGTAGGCACAGTGGATTCCGAGTTAGATTCCGAGTTATGATGTAGGCGCAGTAGATTCCGAGTTATGATGTAGGCGCACTAGATTCCGAGTTAGATTCCGAGTTATGATGTAGGCGCAGTAGATTCCGAGTTATGATGTAGGCGCAGTAGATTCCTAGTTAGATTCCGAGTTATGATGTAGGCGCAGTAGTTTCCGAGTTATGATGTAGGCGCAGTAGATTCCGAGTTAGATTCCGAGTTATGATGTAGGCGCAGTAGATTCTGAGTTATGATGTAGGCGCAGTAGATTCCGAGTTAGATTCCGAGTTATGATGTAGGCGCAGTAGATTCCGAGTTAGATTCCGAGTTATGATGTAGGCGCAGTAGATTCCGAGTTAGATTCCGAGTTATGATGTAGGCGCAGTAGATTCCGAGTTAGATTCCGAGTTATGATGTAGGCGCAGTAGATTCCGAGTTATGATGTAGGCGCAGTAGATTCCGAGTTATGATGTAGGCGCAGTAGATTCCGAGTTATGATGTAGGCGCAGTAGATTCCGAGTTAGATTCCGAGTTATGATGTAGGCGCAGTAGATTCCGAGTTATGATGTAGGCGCAGTAGATTCCGAGTTAGATTCCGAGTTATGATGTAGGCGCAGTAGATTCCGAGTTATGATGTAGGCGCAGTAGATTCCGAGTTATGATGTAGGCGCAGTAGATTCCGAGTTATGATGTAGGCGCAGTAGATTCCGAGTTAGATTCCGAGTTATGATGTAGGCGCAGTAGATTCCGAGTAAGATTCCGAGTTATGATGTAGGCGCAGTAGATTCCGAATTAGATTCCAAGTTATGATATAGGCGCAGTAGATTCCGAGTTAGATTCCGAGTTATGATGTAGGCGCAGTAGATTCCGAGTTATGATGTAGGCGCAGTAGATTCCGAGTTAGATTCCGAGTTATGATGTAGGCGCAGTAGATTCCGAGTTATGATGTAGGCGCAGTAGATTCCGAGTTAGATTCCGAGTTATGATGTAGGCGCAGTAGATTCCGAGTTATGATGTAGGCGCAGTAGATTCCGAGTTAGATTCCGAGTTATGATGTAGGCGCAGTAGATTCCGAGTGAGATTCTGAGTTATGATGTAGGCGCAGTAGATTCCGAGTTAGAATCCGAGTTATGATGTAGGCGCAGTAGATTCCGAGTTATGATGTAGGCGCAGTAGATTCCGAGTTATGATGTAGGCGCAGTAGATTCCGAGTTAGATTCCGAGTTATGAAGTAGGCGCAGTAGATTCCGAGTAATGATGTAGGCGCAGTAGATTCCGAGGTAGATTCCGAGTTATGATGTAGGCGCAGTAGATTCCGAGTTATGATGTAGGCGCAGTAGATTCCGAGTTAGATTCCGAGTTATGATGTAGGCGCAGTAGATTCCGAGTTATGATGTAGGCGCAGTAGATTCCGAGTTAGATTCCGAGTTATGATGTAGGCGCAGTAGATTCCGAGTTATGATGTAGGCGCAGTAGATTCCGAGTTATGATGTAGGCGCAGTAGATTCCGAGTTAGATTCCGAGTTATGATGTAGGCGCAGTAGATTCCGAGTAAGATTCCGAGTTATGATGTAGGCGCAGTAGATTCCGAATTAGATTCCAAGTTATGATGTAGGCGCAGTAGATTCCGAGTTAGATTCCGAGTTATGATGTAGGCGCAGTAGATTCCGAGTTATGATGTAGGCGCAGTAGATTCCGAGTTAGATTCCGAGTTATGATGTAGGCGCAGTAGATTCCGAGTTATGATGTAGGCGCAGTAGATTCCGAGTTAGATTCCGAGTTATGATGTAGGCGCAGTAGATTCCGAGTTATGATGTAGGCGCAGTAGATTCCGAGTTAGATTCCGAGTTATGATGTAGGCGCAGTAGATTCCGAGTGAGATTCTGAGTTATGATGTAGGCGCAGTAGATTCCGAGTTAGAATCCGAGTTATGATGTAGGCGCAGTAGATTCCGAGTTATGATGTAGGCGCAGTAGATTCCGAGTTATGATGTAGGCGCAGTAGATTCCGAGTTAGATTCCGAGTTATGAAGTAGGCGCTGTAGATTCCGAGTAATGATGTAGGCGCAGTAGATTCCGAGGTAGATTCCGAGTTATGATGTAGGCGCAGTAGATTCCGAGTTATGATGTAGGCGCAGTAGATTCCGAGTTAGATTCCGAGTTATGATGTAGGCGCAGTAGATTCCGAGTTATGATGTAGGCGCACTAGATTCCGAGTTAGATTCCGAGTTATGATGTAGGCGCAGTAGATTCCGAGTTAGATTCCGAGTTATGATGTAGGCGCAGTAGATTCCGAGTTATGATGTAGGCGCAGTAGATTCCGAGTTATGATGTAGGCGCAGTAGATTCCGAGTTAGATTCCGAGTTTTGATGTAGGCGCAGTAGATTCCGAGTTAGATTCCGAGTTATGATGTAGGCGCAGTAGATTCCGAGTTAGATTCCGAGTTATGATGTAGGCGCAGTAGATTCCGAGTTATGATGTAGGCGCAATAGATTCCGAGTTACGATGTAGGCGCAGTAGATTCCGAGTTAGATTCCGAGTTATGATGTAGGCGCAGTAGATTCCGAGTTATGATGTAGGCGCAGTAGATTCCGAGTTAGATTCCGAGATATGATGTAGGCGCAGTAGATTCCGAGTTATGATGTAGGCGCAGTAGATTCCGAGTTAGATTCCGAGTTATGATGTAGGCGCAGTAGATTCCGAGTTATGATGTAGGCGCAGTAGATTCCGAGTTAGATTCCGAGTTATGATGTAGGCGCAGTAGATTCCGAGTTAGATTCCGAGTTATGATGTAGGCGCAGTAGATTCCGAGTTAGATTCCGAGTTATGATGTAGGCGCAGTAGATTCCGAGTTAGATTCCGAGTTATGATGTAGGCGCAGTAGATTCCGAGTTAGATTTCGAGTTATGATGTAGGCGCAGCAGATTCCGAGTTATGATGTAGGCGCAGTAGATTCCGAGTTATGATGTAGGTGCAGTAGATTCCGAGTTAGATTCCGAGTTATGATGTAGGCGCAGTAGATTCCGAGTTATGATGTAGGCGCAGTAGTTTCCGAGTTATGATGTAGGCGCAGTAGATTCCGAGTTAGATTCCGAGTTATGATGTAGGCGCAGTAGATTCCGAGTTATGATGTAGGCGCAGTAGATTCCGAGTTATGATGTAGGCGCAGTAGATTCCGAGTTATGATTTAGGCAAAGTAGATTCCGAGTTATGATGTAGGCGCAGTAGATTCCGAGTTAGATTCCGAGTTATGATGTAGGCGCAGTAGATTGCGAGTTATGATGTAGGCGCAGTAGATTCCGAGTTAGATTCCGAGTTATGATGTAGGCGCAGTAGATTCCGAGTTAGATTCCGAGTTATGATGTAGGCGCAGTAGATTCCGAGTTAGATTCCGAGTTATGATGTAGGCGCAGTAGATTCCGAGTTATGATGTAGGCGCAGTAGATTCCGAGTTAGATTCCGAGTTATGATGTAGGCGCAGTAGATTCCGAGTTAGATTCCGAGTTATGATGTAGGCGCAGTAGATTCCGAGTTAGATTCCGAGTTATGATGTAGGCGCAGTAGATTCCGAGTTAGATTTCGAGTTATGATGTAGGCGCAGTAGATTCCGAGTTATGATGTAGGCACAGTAGATTCCGAGTTATGATATAGGCGCAGTAGATTCCGAGTTATGATGTAGGTGCAGTAGATTCCGAGTTAGATTCCGAGTTATGATGTAGGCGCAGTAGATTCCGAGTTATGATGTAGGCGCAGTAGTTTCCAAGTTATGATGTAGGCGCAGTAGATTCCGAGTTATGATGTAGGTGCAGTAGATTCCGAGTTAGATTCCGAGTTATGATGTTGGCGCAGTAGATTCCGAGTTATGATGTAGGCGCAGTAGTTTCCGAGTTATGATGTAGGCGCAGTAGATTCCGAGTTAGATTCCGAGTTATGATGTAGGCGCAGTAGATTCCGAGTTATGATGTAGGCGCAGTAGATTGCGAGTTATGATGTAGGCGCAGTAGATTCCGAGTTATGATGTAGGCGCAGTAGATTCCGAGTTATGATGTAGGCGCAGTAGATTCCGAGTTAGATTCCGAGTTATGATGTAGGCGCAGTAGATTCCGAGTTATGATGTAGGCGCACTAGATTCCGAGTTAGATTCCGAGTTATGATGTAGGCGCAGTAGATTCCGAGTTATGATGTAGGCGCAGTAGATTCTGAGTTATGATGTAGGCGCAGTAGATTCCGAGTTAGATTCCGAGTTATGATGTAGGCGCAGTAGATTCCGAGTTATGATGTAGGCGCAGTAGATTCCGAGTTAGATTCCGAGTTATGATGTAGGCGCAGTAGATTCCGAGTTAGATTCCTAGTAATGATGTAGGCGCAGTAGATTCCAAGTTAGATTCCGAGTTATGATGTAGGCGCAGTAGATTCCGAGTTATAATGTAGTCGATGTAAATTGCGAGTTATGATGTAGGCGCAGTAGATTCCGAGTTATGATGTAAGCGCAGTAGATTCCGAGTTAGATTCCGAGTTATGATGTAGGCGCAGTAGATTCCGAGTTATGATGTAGGCGCAGTAGATTCCGAGTTAGATTCCGAGTTATGATGTAGGCGCAGTAGATTCCGAGTTAGATTCCGAGTTATGATGTAGGCGCAGTAGATTGCGAGTTATGATGTAGGCGCAGTAGATTCCGAGTTAGATTCCGAGTTATGATGTAGGCGCAGTAGATTCCGAGTTAGATTCCGAGTTATGATGTAGGCGCAGTAGATTCCGAGTTAGATTCTGAGTTATGATGTAGGCGCAGTAGATTCCGAGTTATGATGTAGGCGCAGTAGATTCCGAGTTAGATTCCGAGTTATGATGTAGGCGCAGTAGATTCCGAGTTAGATTCCGAGTTATGATGTAGGCGCAGTAGATTCCGAGTTAGATTCCGAGTTATGATGTAGGCGCAGTAGATTCCGAGTTAGATTTCGAGTTATGATGTAGGCGCAGTAGATTCCGAGTTATGATGTAGGCACAGTAGATTCCGAGTTATGATATAGGCGCAGTAGATTCCGAGTTATGATGTAGGTGCAGTAGATTCCGAGTTAGATTCCGAGTTATGATGTAGGCGCAGTAGATTCCGAGTTATGATGTAGGCGCAGTAGTTTCCAAGTTATGATGTAGGCGCAGTAGATTACGAGTTATGATGTAGGTGCAGTAGATTCCGAGTTAGATTCCGAGTTATGATGTTGGCGCAGTAGATTCCGAGTTATGATGTAGGCGCAGTAGTTTCCGAGTTATGATGTAGGCGCAGTAGATTCCGAGTTAGATTCCGAGTTATGATGTAGGCGCAGTAGATTCCGAGTTATGATGTAGGCGCAGTAGATTGCGAGTTATGATGTAGGCGCAGTAGATTCCGAGTTATGATGTAGGCGCAGTAGATTCCGAGTTATGATGTAGGCGCAGTAGATTCCGAGTTAGATTCCGAGTTATGATGTAGGCGCAGTAGATTCCGAGTTATGATGTAGGCGCACTAGATTCCGAGTTAGATTCCGAGTTATGATGTAGGCGCAGTAGATTCCGAGTTATGATGTAGGCGCAGTAGATTCTGAGTTATGATGTAGGCGCAGTAGATTCCGAGTTAGATTCCGAGTTATGATGTAGGCGCAGTAGATTCCGAGTTATGATGTAGGCGCAGTAGATTCCGAGTTAGATTCCGAGTTATGATGTAGGCGCAGTAGATTCCGAGTTAGATTCCTAGTAATGATGTAGGCGCAGTAGATTCCAAGTTAGATTCCGAGTTATGATGTAGGCGCAGTAGATTCCGAGTTATGATGTAGTCGATGTAAATTGCGAGTTATGATGTAGGCGCAGTAGATTCCGAGTTATGATGTAGGCGCAGTAGATTCCGAGTTAGATTCCGAGTTATGATGTAGGCGCAGTAGATTCCGAGTTATGATGTAGGCGCAGTAGATTCCGAGTTAGATTCCGAGTTATGATGTAGGCGCAGTAGATTCCGAGTTCGATTCCGAGTTATGATGTAGGCGCAGTAGATTCCGAGTTAGATTCCGAGTTATGATGTAGGCGCAGTAGATTCCGAGTTAGATTCCGAGTTATGATGTAGGCGCAGTAGATTCCGAGTTAGATTCCGAGTTATGATGTAGGCGCAGTAGATTCCGAGTTATGATGTAGGCGCAGTAGATTCCGAGTTATGATGTAGGCGCAGTAGATTCCGAGTTATGATGTAGGCGCAGTAGATTCCGAGTTATGATGTAGGCGCAGTAGATTCCGAGTTAGATTCCGAGTTATGATGTAGGCGCAGTAGATTCCGAGTTATGATGTAGGCGCAGTAGATTCCGAGTTAGATTCCGAGTTATGATGTAGGCGCAGTATATTCCGAGTTAGATTCCGAGTTATGATGTAGGCGCAGTAGATTCCGAGTTAGATTCCGAGTTATTTAGGCGCAGTAGATTCCGAGTTAGATTCCGAGTTATGATGTAGGCGCAGTAGATTCCGAGTTAGATTTCGAGTTATGATGTAGGCGCAGCAGATTCCGAGTTATGATGTAGGCGCAGTAGATTCCGAGTTATGATGTAGGTGCAGTAGATTCCGAGTTAGATTCCGAGTTATGATGTAGGCGCAGTAGATTCCGAGTTATGATGTAGGCGCAGTAGATTCCGAGTTATGATGTAGGCGCAGTAGATTCCGAGTTATGATTTAGGCAAAGTAGATTCCGAGTTATGATGTAGGCGCAGTAGATTCCGAGTTAGATTCCGAGTTATGATGTAGGCGCAGTAGATTGCGAGTTATGATGTAGGCGCAGTAGATTCCGAGTTAGATTCCGAGTTATGATGTAGGCGCAGTAGATTCCGAGTTAGATTCCGAGTTATGATGTAGGCGCAGTAGATTCCGAGTTAGATTCCGAGTTATGATGTAGGCGCAGTAGATTCCGAGTTATGATGTAGGTGCAGTAGATTCCGAGTTAGATTCCGAGTTATGATGTAGGCGCAGTAGATTCCGAGTTAGATTCCGAGTTATGATGTAGGCGCAGTAGATTCCGAGTTAGATTCCGAGTTATGATGTAGGCGCAGTAGATTCCGAGTTAGATTTCGAGTTATGATGTAGGCGCAGTAGATTCCGAGTTATGATGTAGGCACAGTAGATTCCGAGTTATGATATAGGCGCAGTAGATTCCGAGTTATGATGTAGGTGCAGTAGATTCCGAGTTAGATTCCGAGTTATGATGTAGGCGCAGTAGATTCCGAGTTATGATGTAGGCGCAGTAGTTTCCAAGTTATGATGTAGGCGCAGTAGATTCCGAGTTATGATGTAGGTGCAGTAGATTCCGAGTTAGATTCCGAGTTATGATGTTGGCGCAGTAGATTCCGAGTTATGATGTAGGCGCAGTAGTTTCCGAGTTATGATGTAGGCGCAGTAGATTCCGAGTTAGATTCCGAGTTATGATGTAGGCGCAGTAGATTCCGAGTTATGATGTAGGCGCAGTAGATTGCGAGTTATGATGTAGGCGCAGTAGATTCCGAGTTATGATGTAGGCGCAGTAGATTCCGAGTTATGATGTAGGCGCAGTAGATTCCGAGTTAGATTCCGAGTTATGATGTAGGCGCAGTAGATTCCGAGTTATGATGTAGGCGCACTAGATTCCGAGTTAGATTCCGAGTTATGATGTAGGCGCAGTAGATTCCGAGTTATGATGTAGGCGCAGTAGATTCTGAGTTATGATGTAGGCGCAGTAGATTCCGAGTTAGATTCCGAGTTATGATGTAGGCGCAGTAGATTCCGAGTTATGATGTAGGCGCAGTAGATTCCGAGTTAGATTCCGAGTTATGATGTAGGCGCAGTAGATTCCGAGTTAGATTCCTAGTAATGATGTAGGCGCAGTAGATTCCGAGTTAGATTCCGAGTTATGATGTAGGCGCAGTAGATTCCGAGTTATGATGTAGTCGATGTAAATTGCGAGTTATGATGTAGGCGCAGTAGATTCCGAGTTATGATGTAGGCGCAGTAGATTCCGAGTTAGATTCCGAGTTATGATGTAGGCGCAGTAGATTCCGAGTTATGATGTAGGCGCAGTAGATTCCGAGATAGATTCCGAGTTATGATGTAGGCGCAGTAGATTCCGAGTTCGATTCCGAGTTATGATGTAGGCGCAGTAGATTCCGAGTTCGATTCCGAGTTATGATGTAGGCGCAGTAGATTCCGAGTTAGATTCCGAGTTATGATGTAGGCGCAGTAGATTCCGAGTTAGATTCCGAGTAATGATGTAGGCGCAGTAGATTCCGAGTTATGATGTAGGCGCAGTAGATTCCGAGTTATGATGTAGGCGCAGTAGATTCCGAGTTATGATGTAGGCGCAGTAGATTCCGAGTTATGATGTAGGCGCAGTAGATTCCGAGTTAGATTCCGAGTTATGATGTAGGCGCAGTAGATTCCGAGTTATGATGTAGGTGCAGTAGATTCCGAGTTAGATTCCGAGTTATGATGTAGGCGCAGTATATTCCGAGTTAGATTCCGAGTTATGATGTAGGCGCAGTAGATTCCGAGTTAGATTCCGAGTTATGATGTAGGCGCAGTAGATTATGAGTTATGATGTAGGCACAGTAGATTGCGAGTTATGATGTAGGCGCAGTAGATTCCGAGTTATGATGTAGGCGCAGTAGATTCCGAGTTATATTCCGAGTTATGATGTAGGCGCAGTAGATTCCGAGTTATGATGTAGGCGCAGTAGATTCCGAGTTAGAATCCGAGTTATGATGTAGGCGCAGCAGATTCCGAGTTAGATTCCGAGTTATGATGTAGGCGCAGTAGATTCCGAGTTAGATTCCGAGTTATGATGTAGGCGCAGTAGATTCCGAGTTAGATTCCGAGTTATGATGTAGGCGCAGTAGATTCCGAGTTAGATTCCGAGTTATGATGTAGGCGCAGTAGATTCCGAGTTATGATGTAGGCGCAGTAGATTCCGAGTTATGATGTAGGCGCAGTAGATTCCAAGTTAGATTCCGAGTTATGATGTAGGCGCAGTAGATTCCGAGTTAGATTCCGAGTTATGATGTAGGCGCAGTAGATTCCGAATTACATTCCGAGTTATGATGTAGGCGCAGTAGATTCCGAGTTAGATTCCGAGTTATATTGTAGGCGCAGTAGATTCCGAGTTATGATGTAAGCGCAGTAGATTCCGAGTTATGATGTAGGCGCAGTAGATTCCGAGTTAGATTCCGAGTTATGATGTAGGCGCTGTAGATTCCGAGTTATGATGTAGGCGCAGTAGATTCCGAGTTATGATGTAGGCGCAGTAGATTCCGAGTTAAGATGTAGGCGCAGTAGATTCCGAGTTATGATGTAGGCGCAGTAGATTCCGAGTTAGATTCCGAGTTATGATGTAGGCGCAGTAGATTCCGAGTTATGATGTAGGCGCAGTAGATTCCGAGTTCTGATGTAGGCGCAGTAGATTCCGAGTTATGATGTAGGCGCAGTAGATTCCGAGTTAGATTCAGAGTTATGATGTAGGCGCAGTAGATGCCGAGTTATGATGTAGGCGCAGTAGATTCCGAGTTAGATTCTGAGTTATGATGTAGGCGCAGTAGATTCCGAGTTATGATGTAGGCGCAGTAGATTCCGAGTTAGATTCCGAGTTATGATGTAGGCGCAGTAGATTCCGAGTTATGATGTAGGCGCAGTAGATTCCGAGTTATGATGTAGGCGCAGTAGATTCCGAGTTAGATTCTGAGTTATGATGTAGGCACAGTAGATTCCGAGTTATGATGTAGGCGCAGTAGATTCCGAGTTATGATGTAGGCGCAGTAGATTCCGAGTTAGATTCCGAGTTATGATGTAGGCGCAGTAGATTCCGAGTTATGATGTAGGCACAGTGGATTCCGAGTTAGATTCCGAGTTATGATGTAGGCGCAGTAGATTCCGAGTTATGATGTAGGCGCAGTAGATTCCTAGTTAGATTCCGAGTTATGATGTAGGCGCAGTAGATTTCGAGTTATGATGTAGGCGCAGTAGATTCCGAGTTAGATACCGAGTTATGATGTAGGCGCAGTAGATTCTGAGTTATGATGTAGGCGCAGTAGATTCCGAGTTAGATTCCGAGTTATGATGTAGGCGCAGTAGATTCCGAGTTAGATTCCGAGTTATGATGTAGGCGCATTAGATTCCGAGTTAGATTCCGAGTTATGATGTAGGCGCAGTAGATTCCGAGTTATGATGTAGTCGCAGTAGATTCCGATTTATTATGTAGGCGCAGTAGATTCCGAGTTATGATGTAGGCACAGTAGTTTCCGAGTTAGATTCCGAGTTATGATGTAGGCGCAGTAGATTCCGAGTTATGATGTAGGCGCAGTAGTTTCCGAGTTAGATTCCGAGTTATGATGTAGGCGCAGTAGATTCCGAGTTAGATTCCGAGTAATGATGTAGGCGCAGTAGATTCCGAGTTAGATTCCGAGTTATGATGTAGGCGCTGTAGATTCCGAGTTATGATGTAGGCGCAGTAGATTCCGAGTTAGATTCCGAGTTATGATGTAGGCGCAGTAGATTCCAAGTTATGATGTAGGCGCAGTAGATTCCGAGACAGATTCTGAGTTATGATGTAGGCGCAGTAGATTCCGAGTTAGATTCCGAGTTATGATGTAGGCGCAGTAGATTCCGAGTTAGATTCCGAGTTATGATGTAGGCGCAGTAGATTCCGAGTTATGATGTAGGAGCAGTAGATTCCGAGTTAGACTCCGAGTTATCATGTAGGCGCAGTAGATTCCGAGTTAGATTCCGAGTTATGATGTAGGCGCAGTAGATTCCGAGTTAGATTCCGAGTTATGATGTAGGCGCAGCAGATTCCGAGTTATGATGTAGGCGCAGTAGATTCCGAGTTATGATGTAGGCGCAGTAGATTCCGAATTATGATGTAGGCGCAGTAGATTCCGAGTTATGATGTAGGCGCAGTAGATTCCGAGTTATGATGTAGTCGCAGTAGATTTCGTGTTATGATGGAGCCGCAGTAGATTCCGAGTTAGATTCCGAGTTATGATGCATGCGCAGTATATTCCGAGTTAGATTCCGAGTTATGATGTAGGCGCAGTAGATTCCGAGTTATGATGTAGGCGCAGTAGATTCCGAGTTAGATTCCGAGTTATGATGTAGGCGCAGTAGATTCCGAGTTATGATGTAGGCGCAGTAGATTCCGAGTTAGATTCCGAGTTATGATGTAGGCGCAGTAGATTCCGAGTTATGATGTAGGCGCAGTAGATTCCGAGTTATGATGTAGTCGCAGTAGATTTCGTGTTATGATGTAGGCGCAGTAGATTCCGAGTTAGATTCCGAGTTATGATGCAGGCGCAGTAGATTCCGAGTTAGATTCCGAGTTATGATGTAGGCGCAGTAGATTCCGAGTTATGATGTAGGCGCAGTAGATTCCGAGTTAGATTCCGAGTTATGATGTAGGCGCAGTAGATTCCGAGTTATGATGTAGGCGCAGTAGATTCCGAGTTAGATTCCGAGTTATGATGTAGGCGCAGTAGATTCCGAGTTATGATGTAGGCGCAGTAGATTCCGAGTTAGATTCCGAGTTATGATGTAGGCGCAGTAGATTCCGAGTTAGATTCCGAGTTATGATGTAGGCGCAGTAGATTCCGAGATATGATGTAGGCGCAATAGATTCCGAGTTATGATGTAGGCTCAGTAGATTCCGAGTTAGATTCCGAGTTATGATGTAGGCGCAGTAGATTCCGAGTTAGATTCCGAGTTATGATGTAGGCGCAGTAGATTCCGAGTTATGATGTAGGCGCAGTAGATTCCGAGATATGATGTAGGCGCAGCAGATTCCGAGTTATGATGTAGGCGCAGTAGATTACGAGTTATGATGTAGGCGCAGTAGATTCCGAATTATGATGTAGGCGCAGTAGATTCCGAGTTATGATGTAGGCGCAGTAGATTCCGAGTTATGATGTAGGCGCAGTAGATTCCGAGTTATGATGTAGTCGCAGTAGATTTCGTGTTATGATGGAGGCGCAGTAGATTCCGAGTTAGATTCCGAGTTATGATGTAGGCGCAGTAGATTCCGAGTTAGATTCCGAGTTATGATGTAGGCGCAGTAGATTCCGAGTTAGATTCCGAGTTATGATGTAGGCGCAGTAGATTCCGAGTTATGATGTAGGCGCAGTAGATTCCGAGTTAGATTCCGAGTTATGATGTAGGCGCAGTAGATTCCGAGTTATGATGTAGGCGCAGTAGATTCCGAGTTAGATTCCGAGTTATGATGTAGGCGCAGTAGATTCCGAGTTATGATGTAGGCGCAGTAGATTCCGAGTTAGATTCCGAGTTATGATGTAGGTGCAGTAGATTCCGAGTTATGATGTAGGCGCAATAGATTCCGAGTTATGATGTAGGCGCAGTAGATTCCGAGTTATGATGTAGGCGAAGTAGATTCCGAGTTATGATGTAGGCGCAGTAGATTCCGAGTTAGATTCCGAGTTATGATGTAGGCGCAGTAGATTCCGAGTTATGATGTAGGCGCAGTAGATTCCGAGTTATGATGTAGGCGCAGTATATTCCGAGTTAGATTCCGAGTTATGATGTAGGCGCAGTAGATTCCGAGTTAGATTCCGAGTTATGATGTAGGCGCAGTAGATTCCGAATTAGATTCCGAGTTATGATGTAGGCGCAGTAGATTCCGAGTTAGATTCCGAGTTATGATGTAGGCGCAGTAGATTCCGAGTTATGATGTAGGCGCAGTAGATTCCGAGTTAGATTCCGAGTTATGATGTAGGCGCAGTAGATTCCGAGTTATGATGTAGGCGCAGTAGATTCCGAGTTAGATTCCGAGTTATGATGTAGGCGCAGTAGATTCCGAGTTATGATGTAGGCGCAGTAGATTCCGAGTTAGATTCCGAGTTATGATGTAGGCGCAGTAGATTCCGAGTGAGATTCTGAGTTATGATGTAGGCGCAGTAGGTTCCGAGTTAGAATCCGAGTTATGATGTAGGCGCAGTAGATTCCGAGTTATGATGTAGGCGCAGTAGATTCCGAGTTAGATTCCGAGTTATGAAGTAGGCGCAGTAGATTCCGAGTAATGATGTAGGCGCAGTAGATTCCGAGGTAGATTCCGAGTTATGATGTAGGCGCAGTAGATTCCGAGTTATGATGTAGGCGCAGTAGATTCCGAGTTAGATTCCGAGTTATGATGTAGGCGCAGTAGATTCCGAGTTATGATGTAGGCGCACTAGATTCCGAGTTAGATTCCGAGTTATGATGTAGGCGCAGTAGATTCCGAGTTAGATTCCGAGTTATGATGTAGGCGCAGTAGATTCCGAGTTATGATGTAGGCGCAGTAGATTCCGAGTTAGATTCCGAGTTATGATGTAGGCGCAGTAGATTCCGAGTTAGATTCCGAGTTATGATGTAGGCGCAGTAGATTCCGAGTTAGATTCCGAGTTATGATGTAGGCGCAGTAGATTCCGAGTTATGATGTAGGCGCAGTAGATTGCGAGTTATGATGTAGGCGCAGTAGATTCCGAGTTAGATTCCGAGTTATGATGTAGGCGCAGTAGATTGCGAGTTATGATGTAGGCGCAGTAGATTCCGAGTTAGATTCCGAGTTATGATGTAGGCGCAGTAGATTCCGAGTTATGATGTAGGCGCAGTAGATTCCGAGTTAGATTCCGAGTTATGATGTAGGCGCAGTAGATTCCGAGTTATGATGTAGGCGCAGTAGATTCCGAGTTAGATTCCGAGTTATGATGTAGGCGCAGTAGATTCCGAGTTAGATTCCGAGTTATGATGTAGGCGCAGTAGATTCCGAGTTATGATGTAGGCGCAGTAGATTCCGAGTTAGATTCCGAGTTATGATGTAGGCGCAGTAGATTCCGAGTTAGATTTCGAGTTATGATGTAGGCGCAGTAGATTCCGAGTTATGATGTAGGCGCAGTAGATTCCGAGTTATGATGTAGGTGCAGTAGATTCCGAGTTAGATTCCGAGTTATGATGTAGGCGCAGTAGATTCCGAGTTATGATGTAGGTGCAGTAGTTTCCGAGTTATGATGTAGGCGCAGTAGATTCCGAGTTAGATTCCGAGTTATGATGTAGGCGCAGTAGATTCCGAGTTATGATGTAGGCGCAGTAGATTCCGAGTTATGATGTAGGCGCAGTAGATTCCGAGTTATGATGTAGGCGAAGTAGATTCCGAGTTATGATGTAGGCGCAGTAGATTCCGAGTTAGATTCCGAGTTATGATGTAGGCGCAGTAGATTGCGAGTTATGATGTAGGCGCAGTAGATTCCGAGTTAGATTCCGAGTTATGATGTAGGCGCAGTAGATTCCGAGTTAGATTCCGAGTTATGATGTAGGCGCAGTAGATTCCGAGTTAGATTCCGAGTTATGATGTAGGCGCAGTAGATTCCGAGTTATGATGTAGGCGCAGTAGATTCCGAGTTAGATTCCGAGTTATGATGTAGGCGCAGTAGATTCCGAGTGAGATTCTGAGTTATGATGTAGGCGCAGTAGATTCCGAGTTAGAATCCGAGTTATGATGTAGGCGCAGTAGATTCCGAGTTATGATGTAGGCGCAGTAGATTCCGAGTTAGATTCCGAGTTATGAAGTAGGCGCAGTAGATTCCGAGTAATGATGTAGGCGCAGTAGATTCCGAGGTAGATTCCGAGTTATGATGTAGGCGCAGTAGATTCCGTGTTATGATGTAGGCGCAGTAGATTCCGAGTTAGATTCCGAGTTATGATGTAGGCGCAGTAGATTCCGAGTTATGATGTAGGCGCACTAGATTCCGAGTTAGATTCCGAGTTATGATGTAGGCGCAGTAGATTCCGAGTTAGATTCCGAGTTATGATGTAGGCGCAGTAGATTCCGAGTTATGATGTAGGCGCAGTAGATTCCGAGTTAGATTCCGAGTTATGATGTAGGCGCAGTAGATTCCGAGTTAGATTCCGAGTTATGATGTAGGCGCAGTAGATTCCGAGTTATGATGTAGGCGCAGTAGATTGCGAGTTATGATGTAGGCGCAGTAGATTCCGAGTTAGATTCCGAGTTATGATGTAGGCGCAGTAGATTGCGAGTTATGATGTAGGCGCAGTAGATTCCGAGTTAGATTCCGAGTTATGATGTAGGCGCAGTAGATTCCGAGTTATGATGTAGGCGCAGTAGATTCCGAGTTAGATTCCGAGTTATGATGTAGGCGCAGTAGATTCCGAGTTATGATGTAGGCGCAGTAGATTCCGAGTTAGATTCCGAGTTATGATGTAGGCGCAGTAGATTCCGAGTTAGATTCCGAGTTATGATGTAGGCGCAGTAGATTCCGAGTTATGATGTAGGCGCAGTAGATTCCGAGTTAGATTCCGAGTTATGATGTAGGCGCAGTAGATTCCGAGTTAGATTTCGAGTTATGATGTAGGCGCAGTAGATTCCGAGTTATGATGTAGGCGCAGTAGATTCCGAGTTATGATGTAGGTGCAGTAGATTCCGAGTTAGATTCCGAGTTATGATGTAGGCGCAGTAGATTCCGAGTTATGATGTAGGTGCAGTAGTTTCCGAGTTATGATGTAGGCGCAGTAGATTCCGAGTTAGATTCCGAGTTATGATGTAGGCGCAGTAGATTCCGAGTTATGATGTAGGCGCAGTAGATTCCGAGTTATGATGTAGGCGAAGTAGATTCCGAGTTATGATGTAGGCGCAGTAGATTCCGAGTTAGATTCCGAGTTATGATGTAGGCGCAGTAGATTGCGAGTTATGATGTAGGCGCAGTAGATTCCGAGTTAGATTCCGAGTTATGATGTAGGCGCAGTAGATTCCGAGTTAGATTCCGAGTTATGATGTAGGCGCAGTAGATTCCGAGTTATGATGTAGGCGCAGTAGATTCCGAGTTATGATGTAGGCGCAGTAGATTCCGAGTTATGATGTAGGCGCAGTATATTCCGAGTTAGATTCCGAGTTATGATGTAGGCGCAGTAGATTCCGAGTTAGATTCCGAGTTATGATGTAGGCGCAGTAGATTCCGAATTAGATTCCGAGTTATGATGTAGGCGCAGTAGATTCCGAGTTAGATTCCGAGTTATGATGTAGGCGCAGTAGATTCCGAGTTATGATGTAAGCGCAGTAGATTCCGAGTTAGATTCCGAGTTATGATGTAGGCGCAGTAGATTCCGAGTTATGATGTAGGCGCAGTAGATTCCGAGTTAGATTCCGAGTTATGATGTAGGCGCAGTAGATTCCGAGTTAGATTCCGAGTTATGATGTAGGTGCAGTAGATTCCGAGTTATGATTTAGGCGCAATAGATTCCGAGTTATGATGTAGGCTCAGTAGATTCCGAGTTAGATTCCGAGCTATGATGTAGGCGCAGTAGATTCCGAGTTAGATTCCGAGTTATGATGTAGGCGCAGTAGACTCCGAGTTATGATGTAGGCGCAGTAGATTCCGAGTTATGATGTAGGCGCAGTAGATTCCGAGTTATGATGTAGGCGCAGTAGATTCCGAGTTATGATGTAGGCACAGTAGATTCCGAGTTAGATTCCGAGTTATGAAGTAGGCGCAGTAGATTCCGAGTTATGATGTAGGCGCAGTAGATTCCGAGTTATGATGTAGGCGCAGTAGATTCCGAGTTAGATTCCGAGTTATGATGTAGGCGCAGTAGATTCCGAGTTAGATTCCGAGTTATGATGTAGGCGCAGTAGATTCCGAGTTATGATGTAGGCGCAGTAGATTCCGAGTTAGATTCCGAGTTATGATGTAGGCGCAGTAGATTCCGAGTTAGATTCCGAGTTATGATGTAGGCGCAGTAGATTCCGAGTTAGATTCCGAGTTATGATGTAGGCGCAGTAGATTCCGAGTTATGATGTAGGCGCAGTAGATTGCGAGTTATGATGTAGGCGCAGTAGATTCCGAGTTAGATTCCGAGTTATGATGTAGGCGCAGTAGATTGCGAGTTATGATGTAGGCGCAGTAGATTCCGAGTTAGATTCCGAGTTATGATGTAGGCGCAGTAGATTCCGAGTTATGATGTAGGCGCAGTAGATTCCGAGTTAGATTCCGAGTTATGATGTAGGCGCAGTAGATTCCGAGTTATGATGTAGGCGCAGTAGATTCCGAGTTAGATTCCGAGTTATGATGTAGGCGCAGTAGATTCCGAGTTAGATTCCGAGTTATGATGTAGGCGCAGTAGATTCCGATTTATGATGTAGGCGCAGTAGATTCCGAGTTAGATTCCGAGTTATGATGTAGGCGCAGTAGATTCCGAGTTAGATTTCGAGTTATGATGTAGGCGCAGTAGATTCCGAGTTATGATGTAGGCGCAGTAGATTCCGAGTTATGATGTAGGTGCAGTAGATTCCGAGTTAGATTCCGAGTTATGATGTAGGCGCAGTAGATTCCGAGTTATGATGTAGGCGAAGTAGATTCCGAGTTATGATGTAGGCGCAGTAGATTCCGAGTTAGATTCCGAGTTATGATGTAGGCGCAGTAGATTGCGAGTTATGATGTAGGCGCAGTAGATTCCGAGTTAGATTCCGAGTTATGATGTAGGCGCAGTAGATTCCGAGTTAGATTCCGAGTTATGATGTAGGCGCAGTAGATTCCGAGTTAGATTCCGAGTTATGATGTAGGCGCAGTAGATTCCGAGTTATGATGTAGGCGCAGTAGATTCCGAGTTAGATTCCGAGTTATGATGTAGGCGCAGTAGATTCCGAGTGAGATTCTGAGTTATGATGTAGGCGCAGTAGATTCCGAGTTAGAATCCGAGTTATGATGTAGGCGCAGTAGATTCCGAGTTATGATGTAGGCGCAGTAGATTCCGAGTTAGATTCCGAGTTATGAAGTAGGCGCAGTAGATTCCGAGTAATGATGTAGGCGCAGTAGATTCCGAGGTAGATTCCGAGTTATGATGTAGGCGCAGTAGATTCCGTGTTATGATGTAGGCGCAGTAGATTCCGAGTTAGATTCCGAGTTATGATGTAGGCGCAGTAGATTCCGAGTTATGATGTAGGCGCACTAGATTCCGAGTTAGATTCCGAGTTATGATGTAGGCGCAGTAGATTCCGAGTTAGATTCCGAGTTATGATGTAGGCGCAGTAGATTCCGAGTTATGATGTAGGCGCAGTAGATTCCGAGTTAGATTCCGAGTTATGATGTAGGCGCAGTAGATTCCGAGTTAGATTCCGAGTTATGATGTAGGCGCAGTAGATTCCGAGTTATGATGTAGGCGCAGTAGATTGCGAGTTATGATGTAGGCGCAGTAGATTCCGAGTTAGATTCCGAGTTATGATGTAGGCGCAGTAGATTGCGAGTTATGATGTAGGCGCAGTAGATTCCGAGTTAGATTCCGAGTTATGATGTAGGCGCAGTAGATTCCGAGTTATGATGTAGGCGCAGTAGATTCCGAGTTATATTCCGAGTTATGATGTAGGCGCAGTAGATTCCGAGTTATGATGTAGGCGCAGTAGATTCCGAGTTAGATTCCGAGTTATGATGTAGGCGCAGTAGATTCCGAGTTAGATTCCGAGTTATGATGTAGGCGCAGTAGATTCCGAGTTATGATGTAGGCGCAGTAGATTCCGAGTTAGATTCCGAGTTATGATGTAGGCGCAGTAGATTCCGAGTTAGATTTCGAGTTATGATGTAGGCGCAGTAGATTCCGAGTTATGATGTAGGCGCAGTAGATTCCGAGTTATGATGTAGGTGCAGTAGATTCCGAGTTAGATTCCGAGTTATGATGTAGGCGCAGTAGATTCCGAGTTATGATGTAGGTGCAGTAGTTTCCGAGTTATGATGTAGGCGCAGTAGATTCCGAGTTAGATTCCAAGTTATGATGTAGGCGCAGTAGATTCCGAGTTATGATGTAGGCGCAGTAGATTCCGAGTTATGATGTAGGCGAAGTAGATTCCGAGTTATGATGTAGGCGCAGTAGATTCCGAGTTAGATTCCGAGTTATGATGTAGGCGCAGTAGATTGCGAGTTATGATGTAGGCGCAGTAGATTCCGAGTTAGATTCCGAGTTATGATGTAGGCGCAGTAGATTCCGAGTTAGATTCCGAGTTATGATGTAGGCGCAGTAGATTCCGAGTTATGATGTATTCGCAGTAGATTCCGAGTTATGATGTAGGCGCAGTAGATTCCGAGTTATGATGTAGGCGCAGTATATTCCGAGTTAGATTCCGAGTTATGATGTAGGCGCAGTAGATTCCGAGTTAGATTCCGAGTTATGATGTAGGCGCAGTAGATTCCGAATTAGATTCCGAGTTATGATGTAGGCGCAGTAGATTCCGAGTTAGATTCCGAGTTATGATGTAGGCGCAGTAGATTCCGAGTTATGATGTAAGCGCAGTAGATTCCGAGTTAGATTCCGAGTTATGATGTAGGCGCAGTAGATTCCGAGTTATGATGTAGGCGCAGTAGATTCCGAGTTAGATTCCGAGTTATGATGTAGGCGCAGTAGATTCCGAGTTAGATTCCGAGTTATGATGTAGGTGCAGTAGATTCCGAGTTATGATTTAGGCGCAATAGATTCCGAGTTATGATGTAGGCTCAGTAGATTCCGAGTTAGATTCCGAGCTATGATGTAGGCGCAGTAGATTCCGAGTTAGATTCCGAGTTATGATGTAGGCGCAGTAGACTCCGAGTTATGATGTAGGCGCAGTAGATTCCGAGTTATGATGTAGGCGCAGTAGATTCCGAGTTATGATGTAGGCGCAGTAGATTCCGAGTTATGATGTAGGCGCAGTAGATTCCGAGTTAGATTCCGAGTTATGAAGTAGGCGCAGTAGATTCCGAGTTATGATGTAGGCGCAGTAGATTCCGAGTTATGATGTAGGCGCAGTAGATTCCGAGTTAGATTCCGAGTTATGATGTAGGCGCAGTAGATTCCGAGTTATGATGTAGGCGCACTAGATTCCGAGTTAGATTCCGAGTTATGATGTAGGCGCAGTAGATTCCGAGTTAGATTCCGAGTTATGATGTAGGCGCAGTAGATTGCGAGTTATGATGTAGGCGCAGTAGATTCCGAGTTAGATTCCGAGTTATGATGTAGGCGCAGTAGATTGCGAGTTATGATGTAGGCGCAGTAGATTCCGAGTTAGATTCCGAGTTATGATGTAGGCGCAGTAGATTCCGAGTTATGATGTAGGCGCAGTAGATTCCGAGTTAGATTCCGAGTTATGATGTAGGCGCAGTAGATTCCGAGTTATGATGTAGGCGCAGTAGATTCCGAGTTAGATTCCGAGTTATGATGTAGGCGCAGTAGATTCCGAGTTAGATTCCGAGTTATGATGTAGGCGCAGTAGATTCCGAGTTATGATGTAGGCGCAGTAGATTCCGAGTTAGATTCCGAGTTATGATGTAGGCGCAGTAGATTCCGAGTTAGATTTCGAGTTATGATGTAGGCGCAGTAGATTCCGAGTTATGATGTAGGTGCAGTAGATTCCGAGTTAGATTCCGAGTTATGATGTAGGCGCAGTAGATTCCGAGTTATGATGTAGGCGAAGTAGTTTCCGAGTTATGATGTAGGCGCAGTAGATTCCGAGTTAGATTCCGAGTTATGATGTAGGCGCAGTAGATTCCGAGTTATGATGTAGGCGCAGTAGATTCCGAGTTATGATGTAGGCGAAGTAGATTCCGAGTTATGATGTAGGCGCAGTAGATTCCGAGTTAGATTCCGAGTTATGATGTAGGCGCAGTAGATTGCGAGTTATGATGTAGGCGCAGTAGATTCCGAGTTAGATTCCGAGTTATGATGTAGGCGCAGTAGATTCCGAGTTAGATTCCGAGTTATGATGTAGGCGCAGTAGATTCCGAGTTAGATTCCGAGTTATGATGTAGGCGCAGTAGATTCCGAGTTATGATGTAGGCGCAGTAGATTCCGAGTTAGATTCCGAGTTATGATGTAGGCGCAGTAGATTCCGAGTGAGATTCTGAGTTATGATGTAGGCGCAGTAGATTCCGAGTTAGAATCCGAGTTATGATGTAGGCGCAGTAGATTCCGAGTTATGATGTAGGCGCAGTAGATTCCGAGTTAGATTCCGAGTTATGAAGTAGGCGCAGTAGATTCCGAGTAATGATGTAGGCGCAGTAGATTCCGAGGTAGATTCCGAGTTATGATGTAGGCGCAGTAGATTCCGAGTTATGATGTAGGCGCAGTAGATTCCGAGTTAGATTCCGAGTTATGATGTAGGCGCAGTAGATTCCGAGTTATGATGTAGGCGCACTAGATTCCGAGTTAGATTCCGAGTTATGATGTAGGCGCTGTAGATTCCGAGTTAGATTCCGAGTTATGATGTAGGCGCAGTAGATTCCGAGTTATGATGTAGGCGCAGTAGATTCCGAGTTATGATGTAGGCGCAGTAGATTCCGAGTTAGATTCCGAGTTATGATGTAGGCGCAGTAGATTCCGAGTTAGATTCCGAGTTATGATGTAGGCGCAGTAGATTCCGAGTTAGATTCCGAGTTATGATGTAGGCGCAGTAGATTCCGAGTTATGATGTAGGCGCAGTAGATTGCGAGTTATGATGTAGGCGCAGTAGATTCCGAGTTAGATTCCGAGTTATGATGTAGGCGCAGTAGATTGCGAGTTATGATGTAGGCGCAGTAGATTCCGAGTTAGATTCCGAGTTATGATGTAGGCGCAGTAGATTCCGAGTTATGATGTAGGCGCAGTAGATTCCGAGTTAGATTCCGAGTTATGATGTAGGCGCAGTAGATTCCGAGTTATGATGTAGGCGCAGTAGATTCCGAGTTAGATTCCGAGTTATGATGTAGGCGCAGTAGATTCCGAGTTAGATTCCGAGTTATGATGTAGGCGCAGTAGATTCCGAGTTATGATGTAGGCGCAGTAGATTCCGAGTTAGATTCCGAGTTATGATGTAGGCGCAGTAGATTCCGAGTTAGATTTCGAGTTATGATGTAGGCGCAGTAGATTCCGAGTTATGATGTAGGCGCAGTAGATTCCGAGTTATGATGTAGGCGCAGTATATTCCGAGTTAGATTCCGAGTTATGATGTAGGCGCAGTAGATTCCGAGTTATGATGTAGGCGCAGTAGATTGCGAGTTATGATGTAGGCGCAGTAGATTCCGATTTAGATTCCGAGTTATGATGTAGGCGCAGTAGATTGCGAGTTATGATGTAGGCGCAGTAGATTCCGAGTTAGATTCCGAGTTATGATGTAGGCGCAGTAGATTCCGAGTTATGATGTAGGCGCAGTAGATTCCGAGTTAGATTCCGAGTTATGATGTAGGCGCAGTAGATTCCGAGTTATGATGTAGGCGCAGTAGATTCCGAGTTAGATTCCGAGTTATGATGTAGGCGCAGTAGATTCCGAGTTAGATTCCGAGTTATGATGTAGGCGCAGTAGATTCCGAGTTATGATGTAGGTGCAGTAGATTCCGAGTTAGATTCCGAGTTATGATGTAGGCGCAGTAGATTCCGAGTTAGATTTCGAGTTATGATGTAGGCGCAGTAGATTCCGAGTTATGATGTAGGTGCAGTAGATTCCGAGTTAGATTCCGAGTTATGATGTAGGCGCAGTAGATTCCGAGTTATGATGTAGGCGAAGTAGTTTCCGAGTTATGATGTAGGCGCAGTAGATTCCGAGTTAGATTCCGAGTTATGATGTAGGCGCAGTAGATTCCGAGTTATGATGTAGGCGCAGTAGATTCCGAGTTATGATGTAGGCGCAGTAGATTCCGAGTTATGATGTAGGCGAAGTAGATTCCGAGTTATGATGTAGGCGCAGTAGATTCCGAGTTAGATTCCGAGTTATGATGTAGGCGCAGTAGATTGCGAGTTATGATGTAGGCGCAGTAGATTCCGAGTTAGATTCCGAGTTATGATGTAGGCGCAGTAGATTCCGAGTTAGATTCCGAGTTATGATGTAGGCGCAGTAGATTCCGAGTTAGATTCCGAGTTATGATGTAGGCGCAGTAGATTCCGAGTTATGATGTAGGCGCAGTAGATTCCGAGTTAGATTCCGAGTTATGATGTAGGCGCAGTAGATTCCGAGTGAGATTCTGAGTTATGATGTAGGCGCAGTAGATTCCGAGTTAGAATCCGAGTTATGATGTAGGCGCAGTAGATTCCGAGTTATGATGTAGGCGCAGTAGATTCCGAGTTAGATTCCGAGTTATGAAGTAGGCGCAGTAGATTCCGAGTAATGATGTAGGCGCAGTAGATTCCGAGGTAGATTCCGAGTTATGATGTAGGCGCAGTAGATTCCGAGTTATGATGTAGGCGCAGTAGATTCCGAGTTAGATTCCGAGTTATGATGTAGGCGCAGTAGATTCCGAGTTATGATGTAGGCGCACTAGATTCCGAGTTAGATTCCGAGTTATGATGTAGGCGCTGTAGATTCCGAGTTAGATTCCGAGTTATGATGTAGGCGCAGTAGATTCCGAGTTATGATGTAGGCGCAGTAGATTCCGAGTTATGATGTAGGCGCAGTAGATTCCGAGTTAGATTCCGAGTTATGATGTAGGCGCAGTAGATTCCGAGTTAGATTCCGAGTTATGATGTAGGCGCAGTAGATTCCGAGTTAGATTCCGAGTTATGATGTAGGCGCAGTAGATTCCGAGTTATGATGTAGGCGCAGTAGATTGCGAGTTATGATGTAGGCGCAGTAGATTCCGAGTTAGATTCCGAGTTATGATGTAGGCGCAGTAGATTGCGAGTTATGATGTAGGCGCAGTAGATTCCGAGTTATGATGTAGGCGCAGTAGATTCCGAGTTAGATTCCGAGTTATGATGTAGGCGCAGTAGATTCCGAGTTATGATGTAGGCGCAGTAGATTCCGAGTTAGATTCCGAGTTATGATGTAGGCGCAGTAGATTCCGAGTTAGATTCCGAGTTATGATGTAGGCGCAGTAGATTCCGAGTTATGATGTAGGCGCAGTAGATTCCGAGTTAGATTCCGAGTTATGATGTAGGCGCAGTAGATTCCGAGTTAGATTTCGAGTTATGATGTAGGCGCAGTAGATTCCGAGTTATGATGTAGGCGCAGTATATTCCGAGTTAGATTCCGAGTTATGATGTAGGCGCAGTAGATTCCGAGTTAGATTCCGAGTTATGATGTAGGCGCAGTAGATTCCGAATTAGATTCCGAGTTATGATGTAGGCGCACTAGATTCCGAGTTAGATTCCGAGTTATGATGTAGGCGCAGTAGATTCCGAGTTATGATGTAGGCGAAGTAGTTTCCGAGTTATGATGTAGGCGCAGTAGATTCCGAGTTAGATTCCGAGTTATGATGTAGGCGCAGTAGATTCCGAGTTATGATGTAGGCGCAGTAGATTCCGAGTTATGATGTAGGCGAAGTAGATTCCGAGTTATGATGTAGGCGCAGTAGATTCCGAGTTAGATTCCGAGTTATGATGTAGGCGCAGTAGATTGCGAGTTATGATGTAGGCGCAGTAGATTCCGAGTTAGATTCCGAGTTATGATGTAGGCGCAGTAGATTCCGAGTTAGATTCCGAGTTATGATGTAGGCGCAGTAGATTCCGAGTTAGATTCCGAGTTATGATGTAGGCGCAGTAGATTCCGAGTTATGATGTAGGCGCAGTAGATTCCGAGTTAGATTCCGAGTTATGATGTAGGCGCAGTAGATTCCGAGTGAGATTCTGAGTTATGATGTAGGCGCAGTAGATTCCGAGTTAGAATCCGAGTTATGATGTAGGCGCAGTAGATTCCGAGTTATGATGTAGGCGCAGTAGATTCCGAGTTAGATTCCGAGTTATGAAGTAGGCGCAGTAGATTCCGATTAATGATGTAGGCGCAGTAGATTCCGAGGTAGATTCCGAGTTATGATGTAGGCGCAGTAGATTCCGAGTTATGATGTAGGCGCAGTAGATTCCGGGTTAGATTCCGAGTTATGATGTAGGCGCAGTAGATTCCGAGTTATGATGTAGGCGCACTAGATTCCGAGTTAGATTCCGAGTTATGATGTAGGCGCTGTAGATTCCGAGTTAGATTCCGAGTTATGATGTAGGCGCAGTAGATTCCGAGTTATGATGTAGGCGCAGTAGATTCCGAGTTATGATGTAGGCGCAATAGATTCCGAGTTAGATTCCGAGTTATGATGTAGGCGCAGTAGATTCCGAGTTAGATTCCGAGTTATGATGTAGGCGCAGTAGATTCCGAGTTAGATTCCGAGTTATGATGTAGGCGCAGTAGATTCCGAGTTATGATGTAGGCGCAGTAGATTGCGAGTTATGATGTAGGCGCAGTAGATTCCGAGTTAGATTCCGAGTTATGATGTAGGCGCAGTAGATTGCGAGTTATGATGTAGGCGCAGTAGATTCCGAGTTAGATTCCGAGTTATGATGTAGGCGCAGTAGATTCCGAGTTATGATGTAGGCGCAGTAGATTCCGAGTTAGATTCCGAGTTATGATGTAGGCGCAGTAGATTCCGAGTTATGATGTAGGCGCAGTAGATTCCGAGTTAGATTCCGAGTTATGATGTAGGCGCAGTAGATTCCGAGTTAGATTCCGAGTTATGATGTAGGCGCAGTAGATTCCGAGTTATGATGTAGGCGCAGTAGATTCCGAGTTAGATTCCGAGTTATGATGTAGGCGCAGTAGATTCCGAGTTAGATTTCGAGTTATGATGTAGGCGCAGTAGATTCCGAGTTATGATGTAGGCGCAGTAGATTCCGAGTTATGATGTAGGTGCAGTAGATTCCGAGTTAGATTCCGAGTTATGATGTAGGCGCAGTAGATTCCGAGTTATGATGTAGGTGCAGTAGTGTCCGAGTTATGATGTAGGCGCAGTAGATTCCGAGTTAGATTCCGAGTTATGATGTAGGCGCAGTAGATTCCGAGTTATGATGTAGGCGCAGTAGATTCCGAGTTATGATGTAGGCGCAGTAGATTCCGAGTTATGATGTAGGCGAAGTAGATTCCGAGTTATGATGTAGGCGCAGTAGATTCCGAGTTAGATTCCGAGTTATGATGTAGGCGCAGTAGATTGCGAGTTATGATGTAGGCGCAGTAGATTCCGAGTTAGATTCCGAGTTATGATGTAGGCGCAGTAGATTCCGAGTTAGATTCCGAGTTATGATGTAGGCGCAGTAGATTCCGAGTTATGATGTAGGCGCAGTAGATTCCGAGTTATGATGTAGGCGCAGTATATTCCGAGTTAGATTCCGAGTTATGATGTAGGCGCAGTAGATTCCGAATTAGATTCCGAGTTATGATGTAGGCGCACTAGATTCCGAGTTAGATTCCGAGTTATGATGTAGGCGCAGTAGATTCCGAGTTATGATGTAAGCGCAGTAGATTCCGAGTTAGATTCCGAGTTATGATGTAGGCGCAGTAGATTCCGAGTGAGATTCTGAGTTATGATGTAGGCGCAGTAGATTCCGAGTTAGAATCCGAGTTATGATGTAGGCGCAGTAGATTCCGAGTTATGATGTAGGCGCAGTAGATTCCGAGTTAGATTCCGAGTTATGAAGTAGGCGCAGTAGATTCCGAGTAATGATGTAGGCGCAGTAGATTCCGAGGTAGATTCCGAGTTATGATGTAGGCGCAGTAGATTCCGAGTTATGATGTAGGCGCAGTAGATTCCGAGTTAGATTCCGAGTTATGATGTAGGCGCAGTAGATTCCGAGTAATGATGTAGGCGCACTAGATTCCGAGTTAGATTCCGAGTTATGATGTAGGCGCTGTAGATTCCGAGTTAGATTCCGAGTTATGATGTAGGCGCAGTAGATTCCGAGTTATGATGTAGGCGCAGTAGATTCCGAGTTAGATTCCGAGTTATGATGTAGGCGCAGTAGATTCCGAGTTAGATTCCGAGTTATGATGTAGGCGCAGTAGATTCCGAGTTAGATTCCGAGTTATGATGTAGGCGCAGTAGATTCCGAGTTATGATGTAGGCGCAGTAGATTGCGAGTTATGATGTAGGCGCAGTAGATTCCGAGTTAGATTCCGAGTTATGATGTAGGCGCAGTAGATTGCGAGTTATGATGTAGGCGCAGTAGATTCCGAGTTAGATTCCGAGTTATGATGTAGGCGCAGTAGATTCCGAGTTATGATGTAGGCGCAGTAGATTCCGAGTTAGATTCCGAGTTATGATGTAGGCGCAGTAGATTCCGAGTTATGATGTAGGCGCAGTAGATTCCGAGTTAGATTCCGAGTTATGATGTAGGCGCAGTAGATTCCGAGTTAGATTCCGAGTTATGATGTAGGCGCAGTAGATTCCGAGTTATGATGTAGGCGCAGTAGATTCCGAGTTAGATTCCGAGTTATGATGTAGGCGCAGTAGATTCCGAGTTATATTTCGAGTTATGATGTAGGCGCAGTAGATTCCGAGTTATGATGTAGGCGCAGTAGATTCCGAGTTATGATGTAGGTGCAGTAGATTCCGAGTTAGATTCCGAGTTATGATGTAGGCGCAGTAGATTCCGAGTTATGATGTAGGTGCAGTAGTGTCCGAGTTATGATGTAGGCGCAGTAGATTCCGAGTTAGATTCCGAGTTATGATGTAGGCGCAGTAGATTCCGAGTTATGATGTAGGCGCAGTAGATTCCGAGTTATGATGTAGGCGCAGTAGATTCCGAGTTATGATGTAGGCGAAGTAGATTCCGAGTTATGATGTAGGCGCAGTAGATTCCGAGTTAGATTCCGAGTTATGATGTAGGCGCAGTAGATTGCGAGTTATGATGTAGGCGCAGTAGATTCCGAGTTAGATTCCGAGTTATGATGTAGGCGCAGTAGATTCCGAGTTAGATTCCGAGTTATGATGTAGGCGCAGTAGATTCCGAGTTATGATGTAGGCGCAGTAGATTCCGAGTTATGATGTAGGCGCAGTAGATTCCGAGTTAGATTCCGAGTTATGATGTAGGCGCAGTAGATTCCGAGTTAGATTCCGAGTTATGATGTAGGCGCAGTAGATTCCGAATTAGATTCCGAGTTATGATGTAGGTGCAGTAGATTCCGAGTTAGATTCCGAGTTATGATGTAGGCGCAGTAGATTCCGAGTTATGATGTAGGTGCAGTAGTGTCCGAGTTATGATGTAGGCGCAGTAGATTCCGAGTTAGATTCCGAGTTATGATGTAGGCGCAGTAGATTCCGAGTTATGATGTAGGCGCAGTAGATTCCGAGTTATGATGTAGGCGCAGTAGATTCCGAGTTATGATGTAGGCGAAGTAGATTCCGAGTTATGATGTAGGCGCAGTAGATTCCGAGTTAGATTCCGAGTTATGATGTAGGCGCAGTAGATTGCGAGTTATGATGTAGGCGCAGTAGATTCCGAGTTAGATTCCGAGTTATGATGTAGGCGCAGTAGATTCCGAGTTAGATTCCGAGTTATGATGTAGGCGCAGTAGATTCCGAGTTATGATGTAGGCGCAGTAGATTCCGAGTTATGATGTAGGCGCAGTAGATTCCGAGTTATGATGTAGGCGCAGTATATTCCGAGTTAGATTCCGAGTTATGATGTAGGCGCAGTAGATTCCGAATTAGATTCCGAGTTATGATGTAGGCGCACTAGATTCCGAGTTAGATTCCGAGTTATGATGTAGGCGCAGTAGATTCCGAGTTATGATGTAAGCGCAGTAGATTCCGAGTTAGATTCCGAGTTATGATGTAGGCGCAGTAGATTCCGAGTTATGATGTAGGCGCAGTAGATTCCGAGTTAGATTCCGAGTTATGATGTAGGCGCAGTAGATTCCGAGTTAGATTCCGAGTTATGATGTAGGTGCAGTAGATTCCGAGTTATGATTTAGGCGCAATAGATTCCGAGTTATGATGTAGGCTCAGTAGATTCCGAGTTAGATTCCGAGTTATGATGTAGGCGCAGTAGATTCCGAGTTAGATTCCGAGTTATGATGTAGGCGCAGTAGACTCCGAGTTATGATGTAGGCGCAGTAGATTCCGAGTTATGATGTAGGCGCAGTAGATTCCGAGTTATGATGTAGGCGCAGTAGATTCCGAGTTATGATGTAGGCGCAGTAGATTCCGAGTTAGATTCCGAGTTATGAAGTAGGCGCAGTAGATTCCGAGTAATGATGTAGGCGCAGTAGATTCCGAGTTATGATGTAGGCGCAGTAGATTCCGAGTTAGATTCCGAGTTATGATGTAGGCGCAGTAGATTCCGAGTTATGATGTAGGCGCACTAGATTCCGAGTTAGATTCCGAGTTATGATGTAGGCGCAGTAGATTCCGAGTTAGATTCCGAGTTATGATGTAGGCGCAGTAGATTCCGAGTTATGATGTAGGCGCAGTAGATTCCGAGTTATGATGTAGGCGCAGTAGATTCCGAGTTAGATTCCGAGTTATGATGTAGGCGCAGTAGATTCCGAGTTAGATTCCGAGTTATGATGTAGGCGCAGTAGATTCCGAGTTAGATTCCGAGTTATGATGTAGGCGCAGTAGATTCCGAGTTATGATGTAGGCGCAGTAGATTGCGAGTTATGATGTAGGCGCAGTAGATTCCGAGTTAGATTCCGAGTTATGATGTAGGCGCAGTAGATTGCGAGTTATGATGTAGGCGCAGTAGATTCCGAGTTAGATTCCGAGTTATGATGTAGGCGCAGTAGATTCCGAGTTATGATGTAGGCGCAGTAGATTCCGAGTTAGATTCCGAGTTATGATGTAGGCGCAGTAGATTCCGAGTTATGATATAGGCGCAGTAGATTCCGAGTTAGATTCCGAGTTATGATGTAGGCGCAGTAGATTCCGAGTTAGATTCCGAGTTATGATGTAGGCGCAGTAGATTCCGAGTTATGATGTAGGCGCAGTAGATTCCGAGTTAGATTCCGAGTTATGATGTAGGCGCAGTAGATTCCGAGTTAGATTTCGAGTTATGATGTAGGCGCAGTAGATTCCGAGTTATGATGTAGGCGCAGTAGATTCCGAGTTATGATGTAGGTGCAGTAGATTCCGAGTTAGATTCCGAGTTATGATGTAGGCGCAGTAGATTCCGAGTTATGATGTAGGCGAAGTAGTTTCCGAGTTATGATGTAGGCGCAGTAGATTCCGAGTTAGATTCCGAGTTATGATGTAGGCGCAGTAGATTCCGAGTTATGATGTAGGCGCAGTAGATTCCGAGTTATGATGTAGGCGCAGTAGATTCCGAGTTATGATGTAGGCGAAGTAGATTCCGAGTTATGATGTAGGCGCAGTAGATTCCGAGTTAGATTCCGAGTTATGATGTAGGCGCAGTAGATTGCGAGTTATGATGTAGGCGCAGTAGATTCCGAGTTAGATTCCGAGTTATGATGTAGGCGCAGTAGATTCCGAGTTAGATTCCGAGTTATGATGTAGGCGCAGTAGATTCCGAGTTAGATTCCGAGTTATGATGTAGGCGCAGTAGATTCCGAGTTATGATGTAGGCGCAGTAGATTCCGAGTTAGATTCCGAGTTATGATGTAGGCGCAGTAGATTCCGAGTTAGATTCCGAGTTATGATGTAGGCGCAGTAGATTCCGAGTTAGATTCCGAGTTATGATGTAGGCGCAGTAGATTCCGAGTTAGATTTCGAGTTATGATGTAGGCGCAGTAGATTCCGAGTTATGATGTAGGCGCAGTAGATTCCGAGTTATGATATAGGCGCAGTAGATTCCGAGTTATGATGTAGGTGCAGTAGATTCCGAGTTAGATTCCGAGTTATGATGTAGGCGCAGTAGATTCCGAGTTATGATGTAGGCGCAGTAGTTTCCGAGTTATGATGTAGGCGCAGTAGATTCCGAGTTATGATGTAGGTGCAGTAGATTCCGAGTTAGATTCCGAGTTAAGATGTAGGCGCAGTAGATTGCGAGTTATGATGTAGGCGCAGTAGTTTCCGAGTTATGATGTAGGAGCAGTAGATTCCGAGTTAGATTCCGAGTTATGATGTAGGCGCAGTAGATTCCGAGTTATGATGTAGGCGCAGTAGATTCCGAGTTATGATGTAGGCGCAGTAGATTCCGAGTTATGATGTAGGCGCAGTAGATTCCGAGTTAGATTCCGAGTTATGATGTAGGCGCAGTAGATTCCGAGTTATGATGTAGGCGCAGTAGATTCCGAGTTAGATTCCGAGTTATGATGTAGGCGCAGTAGATTCCGAGTTATGATGTAGGCGCAGTAGATTCCGAGTTATGATTTAGGCGCAGTAGATTCCGAGTTAGATTCCGAGTTATGATGTAGGCGCAGTAGATTCCGAGTTATGATGTAGGCGCAGTAGATTCCGAGTTAGATTCCGAGTTATGATGTAGGCGCAGTAGATTCCGAGTTAGATTCCGAGTTATGATGTAGGCGCAGTAGATTCCGAGTTAGATTCCGAGTTATGATGCAGGCGCAGTAGATTCCGAGTTATGATGTAGGCGCAGTAGATTCCGAGTTATGATGTAGGCGCAGTAGATTCCGAGTTATGATGTAGTCGCAGTAGATTTCGTGTTATGATGGAGGCGCAGTAGATTCCGAGTTAGATTCCGAGTTATGATGCAGGCGCAGTAGATTCCGAGTTAGATTCCGAGTTATGATGTAGGCGCAGTAGATTCCGAGTTAGATTCCGAGTTATGATGTAGGAGCAGTAGATTCCGAGTTATGATGTAGGCGCAGTAGATTCCGAGTTATGATGTAGGCGCAGTAGATTCCGAGTTAGATTCCGAGTTATGATGTAGGCGCAGTAGATTGCGAGTTATGATGTAGGCGCAGTAGATTCCGAGTGAGATTCCGAGTTATGATGTAGGCGCAGTAGATTCCGAGTTATGATGTAGGCGCAGTAGATTCCGAGTTATGATTTAGGCGCAGTAGATTCCGAGTTAGATTCCGAGTTATGATGTAGGCGCAGTAGATTCCGAGTTATGATGTAGGCGCAGTAGATTCCGAATTATGATGTAGGCGCAGTAGATTCCGAGTTATGATGTAGGCGCAGTAGATTCCGAGTTATGATGTAGTCGCAGTAGATTTCGTGTTATGATGGAGGCGCAGTAGATTCTGAGTTAGATTCCGAGTTATGATGTAGGCGCAGTAGATTCCGAGTTAGATTCCGAGTTATGATGCAGGCGCAGTAGATTCCGAGTTAGATTCCGAGTTATGATGTAGGCGCAGTAGATTCCGAGTTATGATGTAGGCGCAGTAGATTCCGAGTTAGATTCCGAGTTATGATGTAGGCGCAGTAGATTCCGAGTTAGATTCCGAGTTATGATGTAGGCGCAGTAGATTCCAAGTTATGATGTAGGCGCAGTAGATTCCGAGACAGATTCTGAGTTATGATGTAGGCGCAGTAGATTCCGAGTTCGATTCCGAGTTATGATGTAGGCGCAGTAGATTCCGAGTTAGATTCCGAGTTATGATGTAGGCGCAGTAGATTCCGAGTTATGATGTAGGAGCAGTAGATTCCGAGTTAGACTCCGAGTTATGATGTAGGCGCAGTAGATTCCGAGTTAGATTCCGAGTTATGATGTAGGCGCAGTAGATTCCGAGTTAGATTCCGAGTTATGATGTAGGCGCAGCAGATTCCGAGTTATGATGTAGGCGCAGTAGATTCCGAGTTAGATTTCGAGTTATGATGTAGGCGCAGTAGATTCCGAGTTATGATGTAGGCGCAGTAGATTCCGAGTTATGATATAGGCGCAGTAGATTCCGAGTTATGATGTAGGCGCAGTAGATTCCGAGTTATGATGTAGGTGCAGTAGATTCCGAATTATGATGTAGGCGCAGTAGATTCCGAGTTATGATGTAGTCGCAGTAGATTTCGTGTTATGATGGAGGCGCAGTAGATTCCGAGTTAGATTCCGAGTTATGATGCAGGCGCAGTAGATTCCGAGTTAGATTCCGAGTTATGATGTAGGCGCAGTAGATTCCGAGTTAGATTCCGAGTTATGATGTAGGCGCAGTAGATTCCGAGTTATGATGTAGGCGCAGTAGATTCCGAGTTATGATGTAGGCGCAGTAGATTCCGAGTTAGATTCCGAGTTATGATGTATGCGCAGTAGATTCCGAGTTATCATGTAGGCGCAGTAGATTCCGAGTTAGATTCCGAGTTATGATGTAGGCGCAGTAGATTGCGAGTTATGATGTAGGCGCAGTAGATTCCGAGTTAGATTCCGAGTTATGATGTAGGCGCAGTAGATTCCGAGTTATGATGTAGGCGCAGTAGATTCCGAGTTATGATGTAGGCGCAGTAGATTCCGAGTTAGATTCCGAGTTATGATGTAGGCGCAGTAGATTCCGAGTTATGATGTAGGCGCAGTAGATTCCGAATTATGATGTAGGCGCAGTAGATTCCGAGTTATGATGTAGGCGCAGTAGATTCCGAGTTATGATGTAGGTGCAGTAGATTCCGAGTTATGATGTAGTCGCAGTAGATTTCGTGTTATGATGGAGGCGCAGTAGATTCTGAGTTAGATTCCGAGTTATGATGTAGGCGCAGTAGATTCCGAGTTAGATTCCGAGTTATGATGCAGGCGCAGTAGATTCCGAGTTAGATTCCGAGTTATGATGTAGGCGCAGTAGATTCCGAGTTATGATGTAGGCGCAGTAGATTCCGAGTTATGATGTAGGCGCAGTAGATTCCGAGTTATGATGTAGGCGAAGTAGATTCCGAGTTATGATGTAGGCGCAGTAGATTCCGAGTTAGATTCCGAGTTATGATGTAGGCGCAGTAGATTGCGAGTTATGATGTAGGCGCAGTAGATTCCGAGTTAGATTCCGAGTTATGATGTAGGCGCAGTAGATTCCGAGTTAGATTCCGAGTTATGATGTAGGCGCAGTAGATTCCGAGTTATGATGTAGGCGCAGTAGATTCCGAGTTATGATGTAGGCGCAGTAGATTCCGAGTTATGATGTAGGCGCAGTATATTCCGAGTTAGATTCCGAGTTATGATGTAGGCGCAGTAGATTCCGAGTTAGATTCCGAGTTATGATGTAGGCGCAGTAGACTCCGAATTAGATTCCGAGTTATGATGTAGGCGCACTAGATTCCGAGTTAGATTCCGAGTTATGATGTAGGCGCAGTAGATTCCGAGTTATGATGTAAGCGCAGTAGATTCCGAGTTAGATTCCGAGTTATGATGTAGGCGCAGTAGATTCCGAGTTATGATGTAGGCGCAGTAGATTCCGAGTTAGATTCCGAGTTATGATGTAGGCGCAGTAGATTCCGAGTTAGATTCCGAGTTATGATGTAGGTGCAGTAGATTCCGAGTTATGATTTAGGCGCAATAGATTCCGAGTTATGATGTAGGCTCAGTAGATTCCGAGTTAGATTCCGAGTTATGATGTAGGCGCAGTAGATTCCGAGTTAGATTCCGAGTTATGATGTAGGCGCAGTAGACTCCGAGTTATGATGTAGGCGCAGTAGATTCCGAGTTATGATGTAGGCGCAGTAGATTCCGAGTTATGATGTAGGCGCAGTAGATTCCGAGTTATGATGTAGGCGCAGTAGATTCCGAGTTAGATTCCGAGTTATGAAGTAGGCGCAGTAGATTCCGAGTAATGATGTAGGCGCAGTAGATTCCGAGTTATGATGTAGGCGCAGTAGATTCCGAGTTAGATTCCGAGTTATGATGTAGGCGCAGTAGATTCCGAGTTATGATGTAGGCGCACTAGATTCCGAGTTAGATTCCGAGTTATGATGTAGGCGCAGTAGATTCCGAGTTAGATTCCGAGTTATGATGTAGGCGCAGTAGATTCCGAGTTATGATGTAGGCGCAGTAGATTCCGCGTTATGATGTAGGCGCAGTAGATTCCGAGTTAGATTCCGAGTTATGATGTAGGCGCAGTAGATTCCGAGTTAGATTCCGAGTTATGATGTAGGCGCAGTAGATTCCGAGTTAGATTCCGAGTTATGATGTAGGCGCAGTAGATTCCGAGTTATGATGTAGGCGCAGTAGATTGCGAGTTATGATGTAGGCGCAGTAGATTCCGAGTTAGATTCCGAGTTATGATGTAGGCGCAGTAGATTGCGAGTTATGATGTAGGCGCAGTAGATTCCGAGTTAGATTCCGAGTTATGATGTAGGCGCAGTAGATTCCGAGTTATGATGTAGGCGCAGTAGATTCCGAGTTAGATTCCGAGTTATGATGTAGGCGCAGTAGATTCCGAGTTATGATATAGGCGCAGTAGATTCCGAGTTAGATTCCGAGTTATGATGTAGGCGCAGTAGATTCCGAGTTAGATTCCGAGTTATGATGTAGGCGCAGTAGATTCCGAGTTATGATGTAGGCGCAGTAGATTCCGAGTTAGATTCCGAGTTATGATGTAGGCGCAGTAGATTCCGAGTTAGATTTCGAGTTATGATGTAGGCGCAGTAGATTCCGAGTTATGATGTAGGCGCAGTAGATTCCGAGTTATGATGTAGGTGCAGTAGATTCCGAGTTAGATTCCGAGTTATGATGTAGGCGCAGTAGATTCCGAGTTATGATGTAGGCGAAGTAGTTTCCGAGTTATGATGTAGGCGCAGTAGATTCCGAGTTAGATTCCGAGTTATGATGTAGGCGCAGTAGATTCCGAGTTATGATGTAGGCTCAGTAGATTCCGAGTTATGATGTAGGCGCAGTAGATTCCGAGTTATGATGTAGGCGAAGTAGATTCCGAGTTATGATGTAGGCGCAGTAGATTCCGAGTTAGATTCCGAGTTATGATGTAGGCGCAGTAGATTGCGAGTTATGATGTAGGCGCAGTAGATTCCGAGTTAGATTCCGAGTTATGATGTAGGCGCAGTAGATTCCGAGTTAGATTCCGAGTTATGATGTAGGCGCAGTAGATTCCGAGTTAGATTCCGAGTTATGATGTAGGCGCAGTAGATTCCGAGTTATGATGTAGGCGCAGTAGATTCCGAGTTAGATTCCGAGTTATGATGTAGGCGCAGTAGATTCCGAGTTAGATTCCGAGTTATGATGTAGGCGCAGTAGATTCCGAGTTAGATTCCGAGTTATGATGTAGGCGCAGTAGATTCCGAGTTAGATTTCGAGTTATGATGTAGGCGCAGTAGATTCCGAGTTATGATGTAGGCGCAGTAGATTCCGAGTTATGATATAGGCGCAGTAGATTCCGAGTTATGATGTAGGTGCAGTAGATTCCGATTTAGATTCCGAGTTATGATGTAGGCGCAGTAGATTCCGAGTTATGATGTAGGCGCAGTAGTTTCCGAGTTATGATGTAGGCGCAGTAGATTCCGAGTTATGATGTAGGTGCAGTAGATTCCGAGTTAGATTCCGAGTTAAGATGTAGGCGCAGTAGATTGCGAGTTATGATGTAGGCGCAGTAGTTTCCGAGTTATGATGTAGGAGCAGTAGATTCCGAGTTAGATTCCGAGTTATGATGTAGGCGCAGTAGATTCCGAGTTATGATGTAGGCGCAGTAGATTCCGAGTTATGATGTAGGCGCAGTAGATTCCGAGTTATGATGTAGGCGCAGTAGATTCCGAGTTATGATGTAGGCGCAGTAGATTCCGAGTTAGATTCCGAGTTATGATGTAGGCGCAGTAGATTCCGAGTTATGATGTAGGCGCAGTAGATTCCGAGTTAGATTCCGAGTTATGATGTAGGCGCAGTAGATTCCGAGTTATGATGTAGGCGCAGTAGATTCCGAGTTATGATTTAGGCGCAGTAGATTCCGAGTTAGATTCCGAGTTATGATGTAGGCGCAGTAGATTCCGAGTTATGATGTAGGCGCAGTAGATTCCGAGTTAGATTCCGAGTTATGATGTAGGCGCAGTAGATTCCGAGTTAGATTCCTAGTAATGATGTAGGCGCAGTAGATTCCGAGTTAGATTCCGAGTTATGATGTAGGCGCAGTAGATTCCGAGTTATGATGTAGGCGAAGTAAATTGCGAGTTATGATGTAGGCGCAGTAGATTCCGAGTTATGATGTAGGCGCAGTAGATTCCGAGTTAGATTCCGAGTTATGATGTAGGCGCAGTAGATTCCGAGTTATGATGTAGGCGCAGTAGATTCCGAGTTAGATTCCGAGTTATGATGTAGGCGCAGTAGATTCCGAGTTCGATTCCGAGTTATGATGTAGGCGCAGTAGATTCCGAGTTAGATTCCGAGTTATGATGTAGGCGCAGTAGATTCCGAGTTAGATTCCGAGTTATGATGTAGGCGCAGTAGATTCCGAGTTAGATTCCGAGTTATGATGTAGGCGCAGTAGATTCCGAGTTATGATGTAGGCGCAGTAGATTCCGAGTTATGATGTAGTCGCAGTAGATTTCGTGTTATGATGGAGGCGCAGTAGATTCCGAGTTAGATTCCGAGTTATGATGCAGGCGCAGTAGATTCCGAGTTAGATTCCGAGTTATGATGTAGGCGCAGTAGATTCCGAGTTAGATTCCGAGTTATGATGTAGGAGCAGTAGATTCCGAGTTATGATGTAGGCGCAGTAGATTCCGAGTTATGATGTAGGCGCAGTAGATTCCGAGTTAGATTCCGAGTTATGATGTAGGCGCAGTAGATTGCGAGTTATGATGTAGGCGCAGTAGATTCCGAGTTAGATTCCGAGTTATGATGTAGGCGCAGTAGATTCCGAGTTATGATGTAGGCGCAGTAGATTCCGAGTTATGATTTAGGCGCAGTAGATTCCGAGTTAGATTCCGAGTTATGATGTAGGCGCAGTAGATTCCGAGTTATGATGTAGGCGCAGTAGATTCCGAATTATGATGTAGGCGCAGTAGATTCCGAGTTATGATGTAGGCGCAGTAGATTCCGAGTTATGATGTAGGCGCAGTAGATTCCGAGTTATGATGTAGTCGCAGTAGATTTCGTGTTATGATGGAGGCGCAGTAGATTCTGAGTTAGATTCCGAGTTATGATGTAGGCGCAGTAGATTCCGAGTTAGATTCCGAGTTATGATGCAGGCGCAGTAGATTCCGAGTTAGATTCCGAGTTATGATGTAGGCGCAGTAGATTCCGAGTTATGATGTAGGCGCAGTAGATTCCGAGTTAGATTCCGAGTTATGATGTAGGCGCAGTAGATTCCGAGTTAGATTCCGAGTTATGATGTAGGCGCAGTAGATTCCAAGTTATGATGTAGGCGCAGTAGATTCCGAGACAGATTCTGAGTTATGATGTAGGCGCAGTAGATTCCGAGTTCGATTCCGAGTTATGATGTAGGCGCAGTAGATTCCGAGTTAGATTCCGAGTTATGATGTAGGCGCAGTAGATTCCGAGTTATGATGTAGGAGCAGTAGATTCCGAGTTAGACTCCGAGTTATGATGTAGGCGCAGTAGATTCCGAGTTAGATTCCGAGTTATGATGTAGGCGCAGTAGATTCCGAGTTAGATTCCGAGTTATGATGTAGGCGCAGCAGATTCCGAGTTATGATGTAGGCGCAGTAGATTCCGAGTTAGATTTCGAGTTATGATGTAGGCGCAGTAGATTCCGAGTTATGATGTAGGCGCAGTAGATTCCGAGTTATGATATAGGCGCAGTAGATTCCGAGTTACGATGTAGGCGCAGTAGATTCCGAGTTATGATGTAGGTGCAGTAGATTCCGAATTATGATGTAGGCGCAGTAGATTCCGAGTTATGATGTAGTCGCAGTAGATTTCGTGTTATGATGGAGGCGCAGTAGATTCCGAGTTAGATTCCGAGTTATGATGAAGGCGCAGTAGATTCCGAGTTAGATTCCGAGTTATGATGTAGGCGCAGTAGATTCCGAGTTAGATTCCGAGTTATGATGTAGGAGCAGTAGATTCCGAGTTATGATGTAGGCGCAGTAGATTCCGAGTTATGATGTAGGCGCAGTAGATTCCGAGTTAGATTCCGAGTTATGATGTATGCGCAGTAGATTCCGAGTTATGATGTAGGCGCAGTAGATTCCGAGTTAGATTCCGAGTTATGATGTAGGCGCAGTAGATTGCGAGTTATGATGTAGGCACAGTAGATTCCGAGTTAGATTCCGAGTTATGATGTAGGCGCAGTAGATTCCGAGTTATGATGTAGGCGCAGTAGATTCCGAGTTATGATGTAGGCGCAGTAGATTCCGAGTTAGATTCCGAGTTATGATGTAGGCGCAGTAGATTCCGAGTTATGATGTAGGCGCAGTAGATTCCGAATTATGATGTAGGCGCAGTAGATTCCGAGTTATGATGTAGGCGCAGTAGATTCCGAGTTATGATGTAGGTGCAGTAGATTCCGAGTTATGATGTAGTCGCAGTAGATTTCGTGTTATGATGGAGGCGCAGTAGATTCTGAGTTAGATTCCGAGTTATGATGTAGGCGCAGTAGATTCCGAGTTAGATTCCGAGTTATGATGCAGGCGCAGTAGATTCCGAGTTAGATTCCGAGTTATGATGTAGGCGCAGTAGATTCCGAGTTATGATGTAGGCGTAGTAGATTCCGAGTTAGATTCCGAGTTATGATGTAGGCGCAGTAGATTCCGAGTTAGATTCCGAGTTATGATGTAGGCGCAGTAGATTCCAAGTTATGATGTAGGCGCAGTAGATTCCGAGACAGATTCTGAGTTATGATGTAGGCGCAGTAGATTCCGAGTTCGATTCCGAGTTATGATGTAGGCGCAGTAGATTCCGAGTTAGATTCCGAGTTATGATGTAGGCGCAGTAGATTCCGAGTTATGATGTAGGAGCAGTAGATTCCGAGTTAGACTCCGAGTTATGATGTAGGCGCAGTAGATTCCGAGTTAGATTCCGAGTTATGATGTAGGCGCAGTAGATTCCGAGTTAGATTCCGAGTTATGATGTAGGCGCAGCAGATTCCGAGTTATGATGTAGGCGCAGTAGATTCCGAGTTATGATGTAGGCGCAGTAGATTCCGAGTTATGATGTAGTCGCAGTAGATTTCGTGTTATGATGGAGGCGCAGTAGATTCCGAGTTAGATTCCGAGTTATGATGCAGGCGCAGTAGATTCCGAGTTAGATTCCGAGTTATGATGTAGGAGCAGTAGATTCCGAGTTAGACTTCGAGTTATGATGTAGGCGCAGTAGATTCCGAGTTAGATTCCGAGTTATGATGTAGGCGCAGTAGATTCCGAGTTAGATTCCGAGTTATGATGTAGGCGCAGTAGATTCCGAGTTATGATGTAGGCGCAGTAGATTCCTAGTTATGATGTAGGCGCAGTAGATTCCGAGTTAGATTCCGAGTTATGATGTAGGCGCAGTAGATTCCGAGTTATGATGTAGGCGCAGTAGATTCCGAGTTATGATGTAGTCGCAGTAGATTTCGTGTTATGATGGAGGCGCAGTAGATTCTGAGTTAGATTCCGAGTTATGATGTAGGCGCAGTAGATTCCGAGTTAGATTCCGAGTTATGATGTAGGCGCAGTAGATTCCGAGTTAGATTCCGAGTTATGATGTAGGCGCAGTAGATTCCGAGTTATGATGTAGGCGCAGTAGATTCCGAGTTAGATTCCGAGTTATGATGTAGGCGCAGTAGATTCCGAGTTATGATGTAGGCGCAGTAGATTCCGAGTTAGATTCCGAGTTATGATGTAGGCGCAGTAGATTCCGAGTTATGATGTAGGCGCAGTAGATTCCGAGTTAGATTCCGAGTTATGATGTAGGCGCAGTAGATTCCGAGCTAGATTCCGAGTTATGATGTAGGTGCAGTAGATTCCGAGTTATGATGTAGGCGCAATAGATTCCGAGTTATGATGTAGGCTCAGTAGATTCCGAGTTAGATTCCGAGTTATGATGTAAGCGCAGTAGATTCCGAGTTAGATTCCGAGTTATGATGTAGGCGCAGTAGATTCCGAGTTATGATGTAGGCGCAGTAGATTCCGAGTTATGATGTAGGCGCAGTAGATTCCGAGTTAGATTCCGAGTTATGATGTAGGCGCAATAGATTCCGAGTAAGATTCCGAGTTATGATGTAGGCGCAGTAGATTCCGAGTTAGATTCCGAGTTATGATGTAGGCGCAGTAGATTCCGAGTTATGATGTAGGCGCAGTAGATTCCGAGTTATGATGTAGGCGCAGTAGATTCCGAGTTAGATTCCGAGTTATGATGTATGCGCAGTAGATTCCGAGTTATGATGTAGGCGCAGTAGATTCCGAGTTAGATTCCGAGTTATGATGTAGGCGCAGTAGATTCCGAGTTATGATGTAGGCGCAGTAGATTCCGAGTTAGATTCCGAGTTATGATGTAGGCGCAGTAGATTCCGAGTTAGATTTTGAGTTATGATGTAGGCGCAGTAGATTCCGAGTTATGATGTAGGCGCAGTAGATTCCGAGTTAGATTCCGAGTTATGATGTAGGCGCAGTAGATTCCGAGTTATGATGTAGGCGCAGTAGATTCCGAGTTAAGATGTAGGCGCAGTAGATTCCGAGTTATGATGTAGGCACAGTAGATTACGAGTTAGATTCCGAGTTATGATGTAGGCGCAGTAGATTCCGAGTTATGATGTAGGCGCAGTAGATTCCGAGTTATGATGTGGGCGCAGTAGATTCCGAGTTAGGTTCTGAGTTATGATGTAGGCACAGTAGATTCCGAGTTATGATGTAGGCGCAGTAGATTCCGAGTTAGATTCCGAGTTATGATGTAGGCGCAGTAGATTCCGAGTTATGATGTAGGCGCAGTAGATTTCGAGTTAGATTCCGAGTTATGATGTAGGCGCAGTAGATTCCGAGTTATGATGTAGGCGCACTAGATTCCGAGTTAGATTCCGAGTTATGATGTAGGAGCAGTAGATTCCGAGTTATGATGTAGGCGCAGTAGATTCCGAGTTATGATGTAGGCGCAGTAGATTCCGAGTTAGATTCCGAGTTATGATGTAGGCACAGTAGATTCCGAGTTATGATGTAGGCGCAGTAGATTCCGAGTTAGATTCCGAGTTATGATGTAGGCGCAGTAGATTCTGAGTTATGATGTAGGCGCAGTAGATTCCGAGTTAGATTCCGAGTTATGATGTAGGCGCAGTAGATTCCGAGTTAGATTCCGAGTTATGATGTAGGCGCAGTAGATTCCGAGTTAGATTCCGAGTTATGAAGTAGGCGCAGTAGATTCCGAGTTATGATGTAGGCGCAGTAGATTCCGAGTTATGATGTAGGCGCAGTAGATTCCGAGTTAGATTCCGAGTTATGATGTAGGCGCAGTAGATTCCGAGTTAGATTCCGAATTATGATGTAGGCGCAGTAGATTCCGAGTTATGATGTAGTCGCAGTAGATTTCGTGTTATGATGGAGGCGCAGTAGATTCCGAGTTAGATTCCGAGTTATGATGCAGGCGCAGTAGATTCCGAGTTAGATTCCGAGTTATGATGTAGGCGCAGTAGATTCCGAGTTAGATTCCGAGTTATGATGTAGGAGCAGTAGATTCCGAGTTATGATGTAGGCGCAGTAGATTCCGAGTTATGATGTAGGCGCAGTAGATTCCGAGTTAGATTCCGAGTTATGATGTAGGCGCAGTAGATTCCGAGTTATGATGTAGGCGCAGTAGATTCCGAGTTAGATTCCGAGTTATGATGTAGGCGCAGTAGATTGCGAGTTATGATGTAGGCGCAGTAGATTCCGAGTTAGATTCCGAGTTATGATGTAGGCGCAGTAGATTCCGAGTTATGATGTAGGCGCAGTAGATTCCGAGTTAGATTCCGAGTTATGATGTAGGCGCAGTAGATTCCGAGTTATGATGTAGGCGCAGTAGATTCCGAATTATGATGTAGGCGCAGTAGATTCCGAGTTATGATGTAGGCGCAGTAGATTCCGAGTTATGATGTAGGCGCAGTAGATTCCGAGTTATGATGTAGTCGCAGTAGATTTCGTGTTATGATGGAGGCGCAGTAGATTCTGAGTTAGATTCCGAGTTATGATGTAGGCGCAGTAGATTCCGAGTTAGATTCCGAGTTATGATGTAGGCGCAGTAGATTCCGAGTTATGATGTAGGCGCAGTAGATTCCGAGTTAGATTCCGAGTTATGATGTAGGCGCAATAGATTCCGAGTAAGATTCCGAGTTATGATGTAGGCGCAGTAGATTCCGAGTTAGATTCCGAGTTATGATGTAGGCGCAGTAGATTCCGAGTTATGATGTAGGCGCAGTAGATTCCGAGTTAGATTCCGAGTTATGATGTATGCGCAGTAGATTCCGAGTTATGATGTAGGCGCAGTAGATTCCGAGTTAGATTCCGAGTTATGATGTAGGCGCAGTAGATTCCGAGTTATGATGTAGGCGCAGTAGATTCCGAGTTAGATTCCGAGTTATGATGTAGGCGCAGTAGATTCCGAGTTATGATGTAGGCGCAGTAGATTCCGAGTTAGATTTTGAGTTATGATGTAGGCGCAGTAGATTCCGAGTTATGATGTAGGCGCAGTAGATTCCGAGTTAGATTCCGAGTTATGATGTAGGCGCAGTAGATTCCGAGTTATGATGTAGGCGCAGTAGATTCCGAGTTATGATGTAGGCGCAGTAGATTCCGAGTTAAGATGTAGGCGCAGTAGATTCCGAGTTATGATGTAGGCACAGTAGATTACGAGTTAGATTCCGAGTTATGATGTAGGCGCAGTAGATTCCGAGTTATGATGTAGGCGCAGTAGATTCCGAGTTATGATGTAGGCGCAGTAGATTCCGAGTTAGGTTCTGAGTTATGATGTAGGCACAGTAGATTCCGAGTTATGATGTAGGCGCAGTAGATTCCGAGTTAGATTCCGAGTTATGATGTAGGCGCAGTAGATTCCGAGTTATGATGTAGGCGCAGTAGATTTCGAGTTAGATTCCGAGTTATGATGTAGGCGCAGTAGATTCCGAGTTATGATGTAGGCGCACTAGATTCCGAGTTAGATTCCGAGTTATGATGTAGGAGCAGTAGATTCCGAGTTATGATGTAGGCGCAGTAGATTCCGAGTTATGATGTAGGCGCAGTAGATTCCGAGTTAGATTCCGAGTTATGATGTAGGCACAGTAGATTCCGAGTTATGATGTAGGCGCAGTAGATTCCGAGTTAGATTCCGAGTTATGATGTAGGCGCACTAAATTCTGAGTTATGATGTAGGCGCAGTAGATTCCGAGTTAGATTCCGAGTTATGATGTAGGCGCAGTAGATTCCGAGTTAGATTCCGAGTTATGATGTAGGCGCAGTAGATTCCGAGTTAGATTCCGAGTTATGAAGTAGGCGCAGTAGATTCCGAGTTATGATGTAGGCGCAGTAGATTCCGAGTTATGATGTAGGCGCAGTAGATTCCGAGTTAGATTCCGAGTTATGATGTAGGCGCAGTAGATTCCGAGTTAGATTCCGAATTATGATGTAGGCGCAGTAGATTCCGAGTTATGATGTAGTCGCAGTAGATTTCGTGTTATGATGGAGGCGCAGTAGATTCCGAGTTAGATTCCGAGTTATGATGCAGGCGCAGTAGATTCCGAGTTAGATTCCGAGTTATGATGTAGGCGCAGTAGATTCCGAGTTAGATTCCGAGTTATGATGTAGGAGCAGTAGATTCCGAGTTATGATGTAGGCGCAGTAGATTCTGAGTTATGATGTAGGCGCAGTAGATTCCGAGTTAGATTCCGAGTTATGATGTAGGCGCAGTAGATTCCGAGTTATGATGTAGGCGCAGTAGATTCCGAGTTAGATTCCGAGTTATGATGTAGGCGCAGTAGATTGCGAGTTATGATGTAGGCGCAGTAGATTCCGAGTTAGATTCCGAGTTATGATGTAGGCGCAGTAGATTCCGAGTTATGATGTAGGCGCAGTAGATTCCGAGTTAGATTCCGAGTTATGATGTAGGCGCAGTAGATTCCGAGTTATGATGTAGGCGCAGTAGATTCCGAATTATGATGTAGGCGCAGTAGATTCCGAGTTATGATGTAGGCGCAGTAGATTCCGAGTTATGATGTAGGCGCAGTAGATTCTGAGTTATGATGTAGTCGCAGTAGATTTCGTGTTATGATGGAGGCGCAGTAGATTCTGAGTTAGATTCCGAGTTATGATGTAGGCGCAGTAGATTCCGAGTTAGATTCCGAGTTATGATGCAGGCGCAGTAGATTCCGAGTTAGATTCCGAGTTATGATGTAGGCGCAGTAGATTCCGAGTTATGATGTAGGCGCAGTAGATTCCGAGTTAGATTCCGAGTTATGATGTAGGCGCAGTAGATTCCGAGTTAGATTCCGAGTTATGATGTAGGCGCAGTAGATTCCAAGTTATGATGTAGGCGCAGTAGATTCCGAGACAGATTCTGAGTTATGATGTTGGCGCAGTAGATTCCGAGTTCGATTCCGAGTTATGATGTAGGCGCAGTAGATTCCGAGTTAGATTCCGAGTTATGATGTAGGCGCAGTAGATTCCGAGTTAGATTCCGAGTTATGATGTAGGCGCAGCAGATTCCGAGTTATGATGTAGGTGCAGTAGATTCCGTGTTATGATGTAGGCGCAGTAGATTCCGAGTTATGATGTAGGCGCAGTAGATTCCGAGTTATTATGTAGTCGCAGTAGATTTCGTGTTATGATGGAGGTGCAGTAGATTCCGAGTTAGATTCCGAGTTATGATGCAGGCGCAGTAGATTCCGAGTTAGATTCCGAGTTATGATGTAGGCGCAGTAGATTCCGAGTTATGATGTAGGCGCAGTAGATTCCGAGTTAGATTCCGAGTTATGATGTAGGCGCAGTAGATTCCGAGTTAGATTCCGAGTTATGATGTAGGCGCAGTAGATTCCAAGTTATGATGTAGGCGCAGTAGATTCCGAGACAGATTCTGAGTTATGATGTAGGAGCAGTAGATTCCGAGTTAGACTCCGAGTTATGATGTAGGCGCAGTAGATTCCGAGTCAGATTCCGAGTTATGATGTAGGCGCAGTAGATTCCGAGTTAGATTCCGAGTTATGATGTAGGCGCAGCAGATTCCGAGTTAGATTCCGAGTTATGATGTAGGCGCAGTAGATTCCGAGTTAGATTCCGAGTTATGATGTAGGCGCAGTAGATTCCGAGTTATGATGTAGGCGCAGTAGATTGCGGGTTATGATGTAGGCGCAGTAGATTCCGAGTTAGATTCCGAGTTATGATGTAGGCGCAGTAGATTGCGAGTTATGATGTAGGCGCAGTAGATTCCGAGTTAGATTCCGAGTTATGATGTAGGCGCAGTAGATTCCGAGTTATGATGTAGGCGCAGTAGATTCCGAGTTAGATTCCGAGTTATGATGTAGGCGCAGTAGATTCCGAGTTATGATGTAGGCGCAGTAGATTCCGAGTTAGATTCCGAGTTATGATGTAGGCGCAGTAGATTCCGAGTTAGATTCCGAGTTATGATGTAGGCGCAGTAGATTCCGAGTTAGATTCCGAGTTATGATGTAGGCGCAGTAGATTCCGAGTTAGATTCCGAGTTATGATGTAGGCGCAGTAGATTCCGAGTTAGATTTCGAGTTATGATGTAGGCGCAGCAGATTCCGAGTTATGATGTAGGCGCAGTAGATTCCGAGTTATGATGTAGGTGCAGTAGATTCCGAGTTAGATTCCGAGTTATGATGTAGGCGCAGTAGATTCCGAGTTATGATGTAGGCGCAGTAGTTTCCGAGTTATGATGTAGGCGCAGTAGATTCCGAGTTAGATTCCGAGTTATGATGTAGGCGCAGTAGATTCCGAGTTATGATGTAGGCGCAGTAGATTCCGAGTTATGATGTAGGCGCAGTAGATTCCGAGTTATGATTTAGGCAAAGTAGATTCCGAGTTATGATGTAGGCGCAGTAGATTCCGAGTTAGATTCCGAGTTATGATGTAGGCGCAGTAGATTGCGAGTTATGATGTAGGCGCAGTAGATTCCGAGTTAGATTCCGAGTTATGATGTAGGCGCAGTAGATTCCGAGTTAGATTCCGAGTTATGATGTAGGCGCAGTAGATTCCGAGTTAGATTCCGAGTTATGATGTAGGCGCAGTAGATTCCGAGTTATGATGTAGGCGCAGTATATTCCGAGTTAGATTCCGAGTTATGATGTAGGCGCAGTAGATTCCGAGTTAGATTCCGAGTTATGATGTAGGCGCAGTAGATTCCGAGTTAGATTCCGAGTTATGATGTAGGCGCAGTAGATTCCGAGTTAGATTTCGAGTTATGATGTAGGCGCAGTAGATTCCGAGTTATGATGTAGGCACAGTAGATTCCGAGTTATGATATAGGCGCAGTAGATTCCGAGTTATGATGTAGGTGCAGTAGATTCCGAGTTAGATTCCGAGTTATGATGTAGGCGCAGTAGATTCCGAGTTATGATGTAGGCGCAGTAGTTTCCAAGTTATGATGTAGGTGCAGTAGATTCCGAGTTATGATGTAGGTGCAGTAGATTCCGAGTTAGATTCCGAGTTATGATGTTGGCGCAGTAGATTCCGAGTTATGATGTAGGCGCAGTAGTTTCCGAGTTATGATGTAGGCGCAGTAGATTCCGAGTTAGATTCCGAGTTATGATGTAGGCGCAGTAGATTCCGAGTTATGATGTAGGCGCAGTAGATTGCGAGTTATGATGTAGGCGCAGTAGATTCCGAGTTATGATGTAGGCGCAGTAGATTCCGAGTTATGATGTAGGCGCAGTAGATTCCGAGTTAGATTCCGAGTTATGATGTAGGCGCAGTAGATTCCGAGTTATGATGTAGGCGCACTAGATTCCGAGTTAGATTCCGAGTTATGATGTAGGCGCAGTAGATTCCGAGTTATGATGTAGGCGCAGTAGATTCTGAGTTATGATGTAGGCGCAGTAGATTCCGAGTTAGATTCCGAGTTATGATGTAGGCGCAGTAGATTCCGAGTTAGATTCCTAGTAATGATGTAGGCGCAGTAGATTCCGAGTTAGATTCCGAGTTATGATGTAGGCGCAGTAGATTCCGAGTTATGATGTAGTCGATGTAAATTGCGAGTTATGATGTAGGCGCAGTAGATTCCGAGTTATGATGTAGGCGCAGTAGATTCCGAGTTAGATTCCGAGTTATGATGTAGGCGCAGTAGATTCCGAGTTATGATGTAGGCGCAGTAGATTCCGAGTTAGATTCCGAGTTATGATGTAGGCGCAGTAGATTCCGAGTTCGATTCCGAGTTATGATGTAGGCGCAGTAGATTCCGAGTTAGATTCCGAGTTATGATGTAGGCGCAGTAGATTCCGAGTTAGATTCCGAGTTATGATGTAGGCGCAGTAGATTCCGAGTTAGATTCCGAGTTATGATGTAGGCGCAGTAGATTCCGAGTTATGATGTAGGCGCAGTAGATTCCGAGTTATGATGTAGGCGCAGTAGATTCCGAGTTATGATGTAGGCGCAGTAGATTCCGAGTTATGATGTAGGCGCAGTAGATTCCGAGTTAGATTCCGAGTTATGATGTAGGCGCAGTAGATTCCGAGTTATGATGTAGGCGCAGTAGATTCCGAGTTAGATTCCGAGTTATGATGTAGGCGCAGTATATTCCGAGTTAGATTCCGAGTTATGATGTAGGCGCAGTAGATTCCGAGTTAGATTCCGAGTTATGATGTAGGCGCAGTAGATTATAAGTTATGATGTAGGCACAGTAGATTGCGAGTTATGATGTAGGCGCAGTAGATTCCGAGTTATGATGTAGGCGCAGTAGATTCCGAGTTATATTCCGAGTTATGATGTAGGCGCAGTAGATTCCGAGTTATGATGTAGGCGCAGTAGATTCCGAGTTAGATTCCGAGTTATGATGTAGGCGCAGTAGATTCCGAGTTCGATTCCGAGTTATGATGTAGGCGCAGTAGATTCCGAGTTAGATTCCGAGTTATGATGTAGGCGCAGTAGATTCCGAGTTAGATTCCGAGTTATGATGTAGGCGCAGTAGATTCCGAGTTAGATTCCGAGTTATGATGTAGGCGCAGTAGATTCCGAGTTATGATGTAGGCGCAGTAGATTCCGAGTTATGATGTAGGCGCAGTAGATTCCAAGTTAGATTCCGAGTTATGATGTAGGCGCAGTAGATTCCGAGTTAGATTCCGAGTTATGATGTAGGCGCAGTAGATTCCGAATTACATTCCGAGTTATGATGTAGGCGCAGTAGATTCCGAGTTAGATTCCGAGTTATGATGTAGGCGCAGTAGATTCCGAGTTATGATGTAAGCGCAGTAGATTCCGAGTTATGATGTAGGCGCAGTAGATTCCGAGTTATGATGTAGGCGCAGTAGATTCCGAGTTAGATTCCGAGTTATGATGTAGGCGCTGTAGATTCCGAGTTATGATGTAGGCGCAGTAGATTCCGAGTTATGATGTAGGCGCAGTAGATTCCGAGTTAAGATGTAGGCGCAGTAGATTCCGAGTTATGATGTAGGCGCAGTAGATTCCGAGTTAGATTCCGAGTTATGATGTAGGCGCAGTAGATTCCGAGTTATGATGTAGGCGCAGTAGATTCCGAGTTCTGATGTAGGCGCAGTAGATTCCGAGTTATGATGTAGGCGCAGTAGATTCCGAGTTAGATTCAGAGTTATGATGTAGGTGCAGTAGATGCCGAGTTATGATGTAGGCGCAGTAGATTCCGAGTTAGATTCTGAGTTATGATGTAAGCGCAGTAGATTCCGAGTTATGATGTAGGCGCAGTAGATTCCGAGTTAGATTCCGAGTTATGATGTAGGCGCAGTAGATTCCGAGTTATGATGTAGGCGCAGTAGATTCCGAGTTATGATGTAGGCGCAGTAGATTCCGAGTTAGATTCTGAGTTATGATGTAGGCACAGTAGATTCCGAGTTATGATGTAGGCGCAGTAGATTCCGAGTTATGATGTAGGCGCAGTAGATTCCGAGTTAGATTCCGAGTTATGATGTAGGCGCAGTAGATTCCGAGTTATGATGTAGGCACAGTGGATTCCGAGTTAGATTCCGAGTTATGATGTAGGCGCAGTAGATTCCGAGTTATGATGTAGGCGCACTAGATTCCGAGTTAGATTCCGAGTTATGATGTAGGCGCAGTAGATTCCGAGTTATGATGTAGGCGCAGTAGATTCCTAGTTAGATTCCGAGTTATGATGTAGGCGCAGTAGATTTCGAGTTATGATGTAGGCGCAGTAGATTCCGAGTTAGATACCGAGTTATGATGTAGGCGCAGTAGATTCTGAGTTATGATGTAGGCGCAGTAGATTCCGAGTTAGATTCCGAGTTATGATGTAGGCGCAGTAGATTCCGAGTTAGATTCCGAGTTATGATGTAGGCGCATTAGATTCCGAGTTAGATTCCGAGTTATGATGTAGGCGCAGTAGATTCCGAGTTATGATGTAGTCGCAGTAGATTCCGATTTATTATGTAGGCGCAGTAGATTCCGAGTTATGATGTAGGCGCAGTAGTTTCCGAGTTAGATTCCGAGTTATGATGTAGGCGCAGTAGATTCCGAGTTATGATGTAGGCGCAGTAGTTTCCGAGTTAGATTCCGAGTTATGATGTAGGCGCAGTAGATTCCGAGTTAGATTCCGAGTAATGATGTAGGCGCAGTAGATTCCGAGTTAGATTCCGAGTTATGATGTAGGCGCTGTAGATTCCGAGTTATGATGTAGGCGCAGTAGATTCCGAGTTAGATTCCGAGTTATGATGTAGGCGCAGTAGATTCCAAGTTATGATGTAGGCGCAGTAGATTCCGAGACAGATTCTGAGTTATGATGTAGGCGCAGTAGATTCCGAGTTAGATTCCGAGTTATGATGTAGGCGCAGTAGATTCCGAGTTAGATTCCGAGTTATGATGTAGGCGCAGTAGATTCCGAGTTATGATGTAGGAGCAGTAGATTCCGAGTTAGACTCCGAGTTATGATGTAGGCGCAGTAGATTCCGAGTTAGATTCCGAGTTATGATGTAGGCGCAGTAGATTCCGAGTTAGATTCCGAGTTATGATGTAGGCGCAGCAGATTCCGAGTTATGATGTAGGCGCAGTAGATTCCGAGTTATGATGTAGGCGCAGTAGATTCCGAATTATGATGTAGGCGCAGTAGATTCCGAGTTATGATGTAGGCGCAGTAGATTCCGAGTTATGATGTAGGCGAAGTAGATTCCGAGTTATGATGTAGTCGCAGTAGATTTCGTGTTATGATGGAGGCGCAGTAGATTCCGAGTTAGATTCCGAGTTATGATGCAGGCGCAGTAGATTCCGAGTTAGATTCCGAGTTATGATGTAGGCGCAGTAGATTCCGAGTTATGATGTAGGCGCAGTAGATTCCGAGTTAGATTCCGAGTTATGATGTAGGCGCAGTAGATTCCGAGTTATGATGTAGGCGCAGTAGATTCCGAGTTAGATTCCGAGTTATGATGTAGGCGCAGTAGATTCCGAGTTATGATGTAGGCGCAGTAGATTCCGAGTTATGATGTAGGCGCAGTAGATTTCGTGTTATGATGTAGGCGCAGTAGATTCCAAGTTAGATTCCGAGTTATGATGCAGGCGCAGTAGATTCCGAGTTAGATTCCGAGTTATGATGTAGGCGCAGTAGATTCCGAGTTATGATGTAGGCGCAGTAGATTCCGAGTTAGATTCCGAGTTATGATGTAGGCGCAGTAGATTCCGAGTTATGATGTAGGCGCAGTAGATTCCGAGTTAGATTCCGAGTTATGATGTAGGCGCAGTAGATTCCGAGTTATGATGTAGGCGCAGTAGATTCCGAGTTAGATTCCGAGTTATGATGTAGGCGCAGTAGATTCCGAGTTAGATTCCGAGTTATGATGTAGGCGCAGTAGATTCCGAGATATGATGTAGGCGCAATAGATTCCGAGTTATGATGTAGGCTCAGTAGATTCCGAGTTAGATTCCGAGTTATGATGTAGGCGCAGTAGATTCCGAGTTAGATTCCGAGTTATGATGTAGGTGCAGTAGATTCCGAGTTATGATGTAGGCGCAGTAGATTCCGAGTTATGATGTAGGCGCAGCAGATTCCGAGTTATGATGTAGGCGCAGTAGATTACGAGTTATGATGTAGGCGCAGTAGATTCCGAATTATGATGTAGGCGCAGTAGATTCCGAGTTATGATGTAGGCGCAGTGGATTCCGAGTTATGATGTAGGCGCAGTAGATTCCGAGTTATGATGTAGTCGCAGTAGATTTCGTGTTATGATGGAGGCGCAGTAGATTCCGAGTTAGATTCCGAGTTATGATGTAGGCGCAGTAGATTCCGAGTTAGATTCCGAGTTATGATGTAGGCGCAGTAGATTCCGAGTTAGATTCCGAGTTATGATGTAGGCGCAGTAGATTCCGAGTTATGATGTAGGCGCAGTAGATTCCGAGTTAGATTCCGAGTTATGATGTAGGCGCAGTAGATTCCGAGTTATGATGTAGGCGCAGTAGATTCCGAGTTAGATTCCGAGTTATGATGTAGGCGCAGTAGATTCCGAGTTATGATGTAGGCGCAGTAGATTCCGAGTTAGATACCGAGTTATGATGTAGGCGCAGTAGATTCCGAGTTAGATTCCGAGTTATGATGTAGGTGCAGTAGATTCCGAGTTATGATGTAGGCGCAATAGATTCCGAGTTATGATGTAGGCTCAGTAGATTCCGAGTTAGATTCCGAGTTATGATGTAGGCGCAGTAGATTCCGAGTTAGATTCCGAGTTATGATGTAGGCGCAGTAGATTCCGAGTTATGATGTAGGCGCAGTAGATTCCGAGTTATGATGTAGGCGCAGTAGATTCCGAGTTAGATTCCGAGTTATGATGTAGGCGCAGTAGATTCCGAGTTATGATGTAGGCGCAGTAGATTCCGAGTTAGATTCCGAGTTATGATGTAGGCGCAGTAGATTCCGAGTGAGATTCTGAGTTATGATGTAGGCGCAGTAGATTCCGAGTTAGAATCCGAGTTATGATGTAGGCGCAGTAGATTCCGAGTTATGATGTAGGCGCAGTAGATTCCGAGTTAGATTCCGAGTTATGAAGTAGGCGCAGTAGATTCCGAGTAATGATGTAGGCGCAGTAGATTCCGAGGTAGATTCCGAGTTATGATGTAGGCGCAGTAGATTCCGAGTTATGATGTAGGCGCAGTAGATTCCGAGTTAGATTCCGAGTTATGATGTAGGCGCAGTAGATTCCGAGTTATGATGTAGGCGCACTAGATTCCGAGTTAGATTCCGAGTTATGATGTAGGCGCAGTAGATTCCGAGTTAGATTCCGAGTTATGATGTAGGCGCAGTAGATTCCGAGTTATGATGTAGGCGCAGTAGATTCCGAGTTAGATTCCGAGTTATGATGTAGGCGCAGTAGATTCCGAGTTAGATTCCGAGTTAGATTCCTAGTTATGATGTAGGCGCAGTAGATTGCGAGTTATGATGTAGGCGCAGTAGATTCCGAGTTAGATTCCGAGTTATGATGTAGGCGCAGTAGATTGCGAGTTATGATGTAGGCGCAGTAGATTCCGAGTTAGATTCCGAGTTATGATGTAGGCGCAGTAGATTCCGAGTTATGATGTAGGCGCAGTAGATTCCGAGTTAGATTCCGAGTTATGATGTAGGCGCAGTAGATTCCGAGTTATCATGTAGGCGCAGTAGATTCCGAGTTAGATTCCGAGTTATGATGTAGGCGCAGTAGATTCCGAGTTATGATGTAGGCGCAGTAGATTCCGAGTTATGATGTAGGCGCAGCAGATTCCGAGTTATGATGTAGGCGCAGTAGATTACGAGTTATGATGTAGGCGCAGTAGATTCCGAATTATGATGTAGGCGCAGTAGATTCCGAGTTATGATGTAGGCGCAGTGGATTCCGAGTTATGATGTAGGCGCAGTAGATTCCGAGTTATGATGTAGTCGCAGTAGATTTTGTGTTATGATGGAGGCGCAGTAGATTCCGAGTTAGATTCCGAGTTATGATGTAGGCGCAGTAGATTCCGAGTTAGATTCCGAGTTATGATGTAGGCGCAGTAGATTCCGAGTTAGATTCCGAGTTATGATGTAGGCGCAGTAGATTCCGAGTTATGATGTAGGCGCAGTAGATTCCGAGTTAGATTCCGAGTTATGATGTAGGCGCAGTAGATTCCGAGTTATGATGTAGGCGCAGTAGATTCCGAGTTAGATTCCGAGTTATGATGTAGGCGCAGTAGATTCCGAGTTAGATTCCGAGTTATGATGTAGGCGCAGTAGATTCCGAGTTATGATGTAGGCGCACTAGATTCCGAGTTAGATTCCGAGTTATGATGTAGGCGCAGTAGATTCCGAGTTAGATTCCGAGTTATGATGTAGGCGCAGTAGATTCCGAGTTATGATGTAGGCGCAGTAGATTCCGAGTTATGATGTAGGCGCAGTAGATTCCGAGTTAGATTCCGAGTTATGATGTAGGCGCAGTAGATTCCGAGTTATGATGTAGGCACAGTGGATTCCGAGTTAGATTCCGAGTTATGATGTAGGCGCAGTAGATTCCGAGTTATGATGTAGGCGCAGTAGATTCCGAGTTAGATTCCGAGTTATGATGTAGGCGCAGTAGATTCCGAGTTATGATGTAGGCGCAGTAGATTCCTAGTTAGATTCCGAGTTATGATGTAGGCGCAGTAGATTTCGAGTTATGATGTAGGCGCAGTAGATTCCGCGTTAGATACCGAGTTATGATGTAGGCGCAGTAGATTCTGAGTTATGATGTAGGCGCAGTAGATTCCGAGTTAAATTCCGAGTTATGATGTAGGCGCAGTAGATTCCGAGTTAGATTCCGAGTTATGATATAGGCGCATTAGATTCCGAGTTAGATTCCGAGTTATGATGTAGGCGCAGTAGATTCCGAGTTATGATGTAGTCGCAGTAGATTCCGATTTATTATGTAGGCGCAGTAGATTCCGAGTTATGATGTAGGCGCAGTAGTTTCCGAGTTAGATTCCGAGTTATGATGTAGGCGCAGTAGATTCCGAGTTATGATGTAGGCGCAGTAGTTTCCGAGTTAGATTCCGAGTTATGATGTAGGCGCAGTAGATTCCGAGTTAGATTCCGAGTAATGATGTAGGCGCAGTAGATTCCGAGTTAGATTCCGAGTTATGATGTAGGCGCAGTAGATTCCAAGTTATGATGTAGGCGCAGTAGATTCCGAGACAGATTCTGAGTTATGATGTAGGCGCAGTAGATTCCGAGTTAGATTCCGAGTTATGATGTAGGCGCAGTAGATTCCGAGTTAGATTCCGAGTTATGATGTAGGCGCAGTAGATTCCGAGTTATGATGTAGGAGCAGTAGATTCCGAGTTAGACTCCGAGTTATGATGTAGGCGCAGTAGATTCCGAGTTAGATTCCGAGTTATGATGTAGGCGCAGTAGATTCCGAGTTAGATTCCGAGTTATGATGTAGGCGCAGCAGATTCCGAGTTATGATGTAGGCGCAGTAGATTCCGAGTTATGATGTAGGCGCAGTAGATTCCGAATTATGATGTAGGCGCAGTAGATTCCGAGTTATGATGTAGGCGCAGTAGATTCCGAGTTATGATGTAGGCGCAGTAGATTCCGAGTTATGATGTAGTCGCAGTAGATTTCGTGTTATGATGGAGGCGCAGTAGATTCCGAGTTAGATTCCGAGTTATGATGCAGGCGCAGTAGATTCCGAGTTAGATTCCGAGTTATGATGCAGGCGCAGTAGATTCCGAGTTAGATTCCGAGTTATGATGTAGGCGCAGTAGATTCCGAGTTATGATGTAGGCGCAGTAGATTCCGAGTTAGATTCCGAGTTATGATGTAGGCGCAGTAGATTCCGAGTTATGATGTAGGCGCAGTAGATTCCGAGTTAGATTCCGAGTTATGATGTAGGCGCAGTAGATTCCGAGTTATGATGTAGGCGCAGTAGATTCCGAGTTAGATTCCGAGTTATGATGTAGGCGCAGTAGATTCCGAGTTATGATGTAGGCGCAGTAGATTCCGAGTTAGATACCGAGTTATGATGTAGGCGCAGTAGATTCCGAGTTAGATTCCGAGTTATGATGTAGGTGCAGTAGATTCCGAGTTATGATGTAGGCGCAATAGATTCCGAGTTATGATGTAGGCTCAGTAGATTCCGAGTTAGATTCCGAGTTATGATGTAGGCGCAGTAGATTCCGAGTTAGATTCCGAGTTATGATGTAGGCGCAGTAGATTCCGAGTTATGATGTAGGCGCAGTAGATTCCGAGTTATGATGTAGGCGCAGTAGATTCCGAGTTATGATGTAGGCGCAGTATATTCCGAGTTAGATTCCGAGTTATGATGTAGGCGCAGTAGATTCCGAGTTATGATGTAGGCGCAGTAGATTCCGAGTTAGATTCCGAGTTATGATGTAGGCGCAGTAGATTCCGAGTTATGATGTAGGCGCAGTAGATTCCGAGTTAGATTCCGAGTTATGATGTAGGCGCAGTAGATTCCGAGTGAGATTCTGAGTTATGATGTAGGCGCAGTAGATTCCGAGTTAGAATCCGAGTTATGATGTAGGCGCAGTAGATTCCGAGTTATGATGTAGGCGCAGTAGATTCCGAGTTAGATTCCGAGTTATGAAGTAGGCGCAGTAGATTCCGAGTAATGATGTAGGCGCAGTAGATTCCGAGGTAGATTCCGAGTTATGATGTAGGCGCAGTAGATTCCGAGTTATGATGTAGGCGCAGTAGATTCCGAGTTAGATTCCGAGTTATGATGTAGGCGCAGTAGATTCCGAGTTATGATGTAGGCGCACTAGATTCCGAGTTAGATTCCGAGTTATGATGTAGGCGCAGTAGATTCCGAGTTAGATTCCGAGTTATGATGTAGGCGCAGTAGATTCCGAGTTATGATGTAGGCGCAGTAGATTCCGAGTTATGATGTAGGCGCAGTAGATTCCGAGTTAGATTCCGAGTTATGATGTAGGCGCAGTAGATTCCGAGTTAGATTCCGAGTTAGATTCCTAGTTATGATGTAGGCGCAGTAGATTGCGAGTTATGATGTAGGCGCAGTAGATTCCGAGTTAGATTCCGAGTTATGATGTAGGCGCAGTAGATTGCGAGTTATGATGTAGGCGCAGTAGATTCCGAGTTAGATTCCGAGTTATGATGTAGGCGCAGTAGATTCCGAGTTATGATGTAGGCGCAGTAGATTCCGAGTTAGATTCCGAGTTATGATGTAGGCGCAGTAGATTCCGAGTTATCATGTAGGCGCAGTAGATTCCGAGTTAGATTCCGAGTTATGATGTAGGCGCAGTAGATTCCGAGTTATGATGTAGGCGCAGTAGATTCCGAGTTATGATGTAGGCGCAGCAGATTCCGAGTTATGATGTAGGCGCAGTAGATTACGAGTTATGATGTAGGCGCAGTAGATTCCGAATTATGATGTAGGCGCAGTAGATTCCGAGTTATGATGTAGGCGCAGTGGATTCCGAGTTATGATGTAGGCGCAGTAGATTCCGAGTTATGATGTAGTCGCAGTAGATTTCGTGTTATGATGGAGGCGCAGTAGATTCCGAGTTAGATTCCGAGTTATGATGTAGGCGCAGTAGATTCCGAGTTAGATTCCGAGTTATGATGTAGGCGCAGTAGATTCCGAGTTAGATTCCGAGTTATGATGTAGGCGCAGTAGATTCCGAGTTATGATGTAGGCGCAGTAGATTCCGAGTTAGATTCCGAGTTATGATGTAGGCGCAGTAGATTCCGAGTTATGATGTAGGCGCAGTAGATTCCGAGTTAGATTCCGAGTTATGATGTAGGCGCAGTAGATTCCGAGTTATGATGTAGGCGCAGTAGATTCCGAGTTAGATTCCGAGTTATGATGTAGGCGCAGTAGATTCCGAGTTATGATGTAGGCGCACTAGATTCCGAGTTAGATTCCGAGTTATGATGTAGGCGCAGTAGATTCCGAGTTAGATTCCGAGTTATGATGTAGGCGCAGTAGATTCCGAGTTATGATGTAGGCGCAGTAGATTCCGAGTTATGATGTAGGCGCAGTAGATTCCGAGTTAGATTCCGAGTTATGATGTAGGCGCAGTAGATTCCGAGTTATGATGTAGGCACAGTGGATTCCGAGTTAGATTCCGAGTTATGATGTAGGCGCAGTAGATTCCGAGTTATGATGTAGGCGCACTAGATTCCGAGTTAGATTCCGAGTTATGATGTAGGCACAGTAGATTCCGAGTTATGATGTAGGCGCAGTAGATTCCTAGTTAGATTCCGAGTTATGATGTAGGCGCAGTAGATTTCGAGTTATGATGTAGGCGCAGTAGATTCCGAGTTAGATACCGAGTTATGATGTAGGCGCAGTAGATTCTGAGTTATGATGTAGGCGCAGTAGATTCCGAGTTAGATTCCGAGTTATGATGTAGGCGCAGTAGATTCCGAGTTAGATTCCGAGTTATGATGTAGGCGCATTAGATTCCGAGTTAGATTCCGAGTTATGATGTAGGCGCAGTAGATTCCGAGTTATGATGTAGTCGCAGTAGATTCCGATTTATTATGTAGGCGCAGTAGATTCCGAGTTATGATGTAGGCGCAGTAGTTTCCGAGTTAGATTCCGAGTTATGATGTAGGCGCAGTAGATTCCGAGTTATGATGTAGGCGCAGTAGTTTCCGAGTTAGATTCCGAGTTATGATGTAGGCGCAGTAGATTCCGAGTTAGATTCCGAGTAATGATGTAGGCGCAGTAGATTCCGAGTTAGATTCCGAGTTATGATGTAGGCGCTGTAGATTCCGAGTTATGATGTAGGCGCAGTAGATTCCGAGTTAGATTCCGAGTTATGATGTAGGCGCAGTAGATTCCAAGTTATGATATAGGCGCAGTAGATTCCGAGACAGATTCTGAGTTATGATGTAGGCGCAGTAGATTCCGAGTTAGATTCCGAGTTATGATGTAGGCGCAGTAGATTCCGAGTTAGATTCCGAGTTATGATGTAGGCGCAGTAGATTCCGAGTTATGATGTAGGAGCAGTAGATTCCGAGTTAGACTCCGAGTTATGATGTAGGCGCAGTAGATTCCGAGTTAGATTCCGAGTTATGATGTAGGCGCAGTAGATTCCGAGTTAGATTCCGAGTTATGATGTAGGCGCAGCAGATTCCGAGTTATGATGTAGGCGCAGTAGATTCCGAGTTATGATGTAGGCGCAGTAGATTCCGAATTATGATGTAGGCGCAGTAGATTCCGAGTTATGATGTAGGCGCAGTAGATTCCGAGTTATGATGTAGGCGCAGTAGATTCCGAGTTATGATGTAGTCGCAGTAGATTTCGTGTTATGATGGAGGCGCAGTAGATTCCGAGTTAGATTCCGAGTTATGATGCAGGCGCAGTAGATTCCGAGTTAGATTCCGAGTTATGATGCAGGCGCAGTAGATTCCGAGTTAGATTCCGAGTTATGATGTAGGCGCAGTAGATTCCGAGTTATGATGTAGGCGCAGTAGATTCCGAGTTAGATTCCGAGTTATGATGTAGGCGCAGTAGATTCCGAGTTATGATGTAGGCGCAGTAGATTCCGAGTTATGATGTAGTCGCAGTAGATTTCGTGTTATGATGTAGGCGCAGTAGATTCCGAGTTAGATTCCGAGTTATGATGCAGGCGCAGTAGATTCCGAGTTAGATTCCGAGTTATGATGTAGGCGCAGTAGATTCCGAGTTATGATGTAGGCGCAGTAGATTCCGAGTTAGATTCCGAGTTATGATGTAGGCGCAGTAGATTCCGAGTTATGATGTAGGCGCAGTAGATTCCGAGTTAGATTCCGAGTTATGATGTAGGCGCAGTAGATTCCGAGTTAGATTCCGAGTTATGATGTAGGCGCAGTAGATTCCGAGATATGATGTAGGCGCAATAGATTCCGAGTTATGATGTAGGCTCAGTAGATTCCGAGTTAGATTCCGAGTTATGATGTGGGCGCAGTAGATTCCGAGTTAGATTCCGAGTTATGATGTAGGCGCAGTAGATTCCGAGTTATGATGTAGGCGCAGTAGATTCCGAGTTATGATGTAGGCGCAGCAGATTCCGAGTTATGATGTAGGTGCAGTAGATTACGAGTTATGATGTAGGCGCAGTAGATTCCGAATTATGATGTAGGCGCAGTAGATTCCGAGTTATGATGTAGGCTCAGTGGATTCCGAGTTATGATGTAGGCGCAGTAGATTCCGAGTTATGATGTAGTCGCAGTAGATTTCGTGTTATGATGGAGGCGCAGTAGATTCCGAGTTAGATTCCGAGTTATGATGTAGGCGCAGTAGATTCCGAGTTAGATTCCGAGTTATGATGTAGGCGCAGTAGATTCCGAGTTAGATTCCGAGTTATGATGTAGGCGCAGTAGATTCCGAGTTAGATTCCGAGTTATGATGTAGGCGCAGTAGATTCCGAGTTATGATGTAGGCGCAGTAGATTCCGAGTTAGATTCCGAGTTATGATTTAGGCGCAGTAGATTCCGAGTTATGATGTAGGCGCAGTAGATTCCGAGTTAGATTCCGAGTTATGATGTAGGCGCAGTAGATTCCGAGTTATGATGTAGGCGCAGTAGATTCCGAGTTAGATACCGAGTTATGATGTAGGCGCAGTAGATTCCGAGTTAGATTCCGAGTTATGATGTAGGTGCAGTAGATTCCGAGTTATGATGTAGGCGCAATAGATTCCGAGTTATGATGTAGGCTCAGTAGATTCCGAGTTAGATTCCGAGTTATGATGTAGGCGCAGTAGATTCCGAGTTAGATTCCGAGTTATGATGTAGGCGCAGTAGATTCCGAGTTATGATGTAGGCGCAGTAGATTCCGAGTTATGATGTAGGCGCAGTATATTCCGAGTTAGATTCCGAGTTATGATGTAGGCGCAGTAGATTCCGAGTTATGATGTAGGCGCACTAGATTCCGAGTTAGATTCATAGTTATGATGTAGGCGCAGTAGATTCCGAGTTATGATGTAGGCGCAGTAGATTCCGAGTTAGATTCCGAGTTATGATGTAGGCGCAGTAGATTCCGAGTGAGATTCTGAGTTATGATGTAGGCGCAGTAGATTCCGAGTTAGAATCCGAGTTATGATGTAGGCGCAGTAGATTCCGAGTTATGATGTAGGCGCAGTAGATTCCGAGTTAGATTCCGAGTTATGATGTAGGCGCAGTAGATTCCGAGTAATGATGTAGGCGCAGTAGATTCCGAGGTAGATTCCGAGTTATGATGTAGGCGCAGTAGATTCCGAGTTATGATGTAGGCGCAGTAGATTCCGAGTTAGATTCCGAGTTATGATGTAGGCGCAGTAGATTCCGAGTTATGATGTAGGCGCACTAGATTCCGAGTTAGATTCCGAGTTATGATGTAGGCGCAGTAGATTCCGAGTTAGATTCCGAGTTATGATGTAGGCGCAGTAGATTCCGAGTTATGATGTAGGCGCAGTAGATTCCGAGTTATGATGTAGGCGCAGTAGATTCCGAGTTAGATTCCGAGTTATGATGTAGGCGCAGTAGATTCCGAGTTAGATTCCGAGTTAGATTCCTAGTTATGATGTAGGCGCAGTAGATTCCGAGTTAGATTCCGAGTTATGATGTAGGCGCAGTAGATTCCGAGTTATGATGTAGGCGCAGTAGATTGCGAGTTATGATGTAGGCGCAGTAGATTCCGAGTTAGATTCCGAGTTATGATGTAGGCGCAGTAGATTGCGAGTTATGATGTAGGCGCAGTAGATTCCGAGTTAGATTCCGAGTTATGATGTAGGCGCAGTAGATTGCGAGTTATGATGTAGGCGCAGTAGATTCCGAGTTAGATTCCGAGTTATGATGTAGGCGCAGTAGATTCCGAGTTATCATGTAGGCGCAGTAGATTCCGAGTTAGATTCTGAGTTATGATGTAGGCGCAGTAGATTCCGAGTTAGATTCCGAGTTATGATGTAGGCGCAGTAGATTCCGAGTTATGATGTAGGCGCAGTAGATTCCGAGTTAGATTCCGAGTTATGATGTAGGCGCAGTAGATTCCGAGTTAGATTTCGAGTTATGATGTAGGCGCAGTAGATTCCGAGTTATGATGTAGGTGCAGTAGATTCCGAGTTAGATTCCGAGTTATGATGTAGGCGCAGTAGATTCCGAGTTATGATGTAGGTGCAGTAGTTTCCGAGTTATGATGTAGGCGCAGTAGATTCCGAGTTAGATTCCGAGTTATGATGTAGGCGCAGTAGATTCCGAGTTATGATGTAGGCGCAGTAGATTCCGAGTTATGATGTAGGCGCAGTAGATTCCGAGTTATGATGTAGGCGAAGTAGATTCCGAGTTATGATGTAGGCGCAGTAGATTCCGAGTTAGATTCCGAGTTATGATGTAGGCGCAGTAGATTGCGAGTTATGATGTAGGCGCAGTAGATTCCGAGTTAGATTCCGAGTTATGATGTAGGCGCAGTAGATTCCGAGTTAGATTCCGAGTTATGATGTAGGCGCAGTAGATTCCGAGTTATGATGTAGGCGCAGTAGATTCCGAGTTATGATGTAGGCGCAGTAGATTCCGAGTTATGATGTAGGCGCAGTATATTCCGAGTTAGATTCCGAGTTATGATGTAGGCGCAGTAGATTCCGAGTTAGATTCCGAGTTATGATGTAGGCGCAGTAGATTCCGAATTAGATTCCGAGTTATGATGTAGGCGCAGTAGATTCCGAGTTAGATTCCGAGTTATGATGTAGGCGCAGTAGATTCCGAGTTATGATGTAAGCGCAGTAGATTCCGAGTTAGATTCCGAGTTATGATGTAGGCGCAGTAGATTCCGAGTTATGATGTAGGCGCAGTAGATTCCGAGTTAGATTCCGAGTTATGATGTAGGCGCAGTAGATTCCGAGTTAGATTCCGAGTTATGATGTAGGTGCAGTAGATTCCGAGTTATGATTTAGGCGCAATAGATTCCGAGTTATGATGTAGGCTCAGTAGATTCCGAGTTAGATTCCGAGCTATGATGTAGGCGCAGTAGATTCCGAGTTAGATTCCGAGTTATGATGTAGGCGCAGTAGACTCCGAGTTAGATTCCGAGTTATGATGTAGGCGCAGCAGATTCCGAGTTATGATGTAGGCGCAGTAGATTCCGAGTTATGATGTAGGCGCAGTAGATTCCGAATTATGATGTAGGCGCAGTAGATTCCGAGTTATGATGTAGGCGCAGTAGATTCCGAGTTATGATGTAGGCGCAGTAGATTCCGAGTTATGATGTAGTCGCAGTAGATTTCGTGTTATGATGGAGGCGCAGTAGATTCCGAGTTAGATTCCGAGTTATGATGCAGGCGCAGTAGATTCCGAGTTAGATTCCGAGTTATGATGCAGGCGCAGTAGATTCCGAGTTAGATTCCGAGTTATGATGTAGGCGCAGTAGATTCCGAGTTATGATGTAGGCGCAGTAGATTCCGAGTTAGATTCCGAGTTATGATGTAGGCGCAGTAGATTCCGAGTTATGATGTAGGCGCAGTAGATTCCGAGTTAGATTCCGAGTTATGATGTAGGCGCAGTAGATTCCGAGTTATGATGTAGGCGCAGTAGATTCCGAGTTAGATTCCGAGTTATGATGTAGGCGCAGTAGATTCCGAGTTATGATGTAGGCGCAGTAGATTCCGAGTTAGATTCCGAGTTATGATGTAGGCGCAGTAGATTCCGAGTTATGATGTAGGCGCAGTAGATTCCGAGTTAGATTCCGAGTTATGATGTAGGCGCAGTAGATTCCGAGTTAGATTCCGAGTTATGATGTAGGCGCAGTAGATTCCGAGATATGATGTAGGCGCAATAGATTCCGAGTTATGATGTAGGCTCAGTAGATTCCGAGTTAGATTCCGAGTTATGATGTAGGCGCAGTAGATTCCGAGTTAGATTCCGAGTTATGATGTAGGCGCAGTAGATTCCGAGTTATGATGTAGGCGCAGTAGATTCCGAGTTATGATGTAGGCGCAGCAGATTCCCAGTTATGATGTAGGCGCAGTAGATTACGAGTTATGATGTAGGCGCAGTAGATTCCGAGTTAGATTCCGAGTTAGATTCCTAGTTATGATGTAGGCGCAGTAGATTCCGAGTTATGATGTAGGCGCAGTAGATTCCGAGTTAGATACCGAGTTATGATGTAGGCGCAGTAGATTCCGAGTTAGATTCCGAGTTATGATGTAGGTGCAGTAGATTTCGAGTTATGATGTAGGCGCAATAGATTCCGAGTTATGATGTAGGCTCAGTAGATTCCGAGTTAGATTCCGAGTTATGATGTAGGCGCAGTAGATTCCGAGTTAGATTCCGAGTTATGATGTAGGCGCAGTAGATTCCGAGTTATGATGTAGGCGCAGTAGATTCCGAGTTATGATGTAGGCGCAGTATATTCCGAGTTAGATTCCGAGTTATGATGTAGGCGCAGTAGATTCCGAGTTATGATGTAGGCGCACTAGATTCCGAGTTAGATTCCGAGTTATGATGTAGGCGCAGTAGATTCCGAGTTATGATGTAGGCGCAGTAGATTCCGAGTTAGATTCCGAGTTATGATGTAGGCGCAGTAGATTCCGAGTGAGATTCTGAGTTATGATGTAGGCGCAGTAGATTCCGAGTTAGAATCCGAGTTATGATGTAGGCGCAGTAGATTCCGAGTTATGATGTAGGCGCAGTAGATTCCGAGTTAGATTCCGAGTTATGAAGTAGGCGCAGTAGATTCCGAGTAATGATGTAGGCGCAGTAGATTCCGAGGTAGATTCCGAGTTATGATGTAGGCGCAGTAGATTCCGAGTTATGATGTAGGCGCAGTAGATTCCGAGTTAGATTCCGAGTTATGATGTAGGCGCAGTAGATTCCGAGTTATGATGTAGGCGCACTAGATTCCGAGTTAGATTCCGAGTTATGATGTAGGCGCAGTAGATTCCGAGTTAGATTCCGAGTTATGATGTAGGCGCAGTAGATTCCGAGTTATGATGTAGGCGCAGTAGATTCCGAGTTATGATGTAGGCGCAGTAGATTCCGAGTTAGATTCCGAGTTATGATGTAGGCGCAGTAGATTCCGAGTTAGATTCCGAGTTAGATTCCTAGTTATGATGTAGGCGCAGTAGATTCCGAGTTAGATTCCGAGTTATGATGTAGGCGCAGTAGATTCCGAGTTATGATGTAGGCGCAGTAGATTGCGAGTTATGATGTAGGCGCAGTAGATTCCGAGTTAGATTCCGAGTTATGATGTAGGCGCAGTAGATTGCGAGTTATGATGTAGGCGCAGTAGATTCCGAGTTAGATTCCGAGTTATGATGTAGGCGCAGTAGATTGCGAGTTATGATGTAGGCGCAGTAGATTCCGAGTTAGATTCCGAGTTATGATGTAGGCGCAGTAGATTCCGAGTTATCATGTAGGCGCAGTAGATTCCGAGTTAGATTCCGAGTTATGATGTAGGCGCAGTAGATTCCGAGTTAGATTCCGAGTTATGATGTAGGCGCAGTAGATTCCGAGTTATGATGTAGGCGCAGTAGATTCCGAGTTAGATTCCGAGTTATGATGTAGGCGCAGTAGATTCCGAGTTAGATTTCGAGTTATGATGTAGGCGCAGTAGATTCCGAGTTATGATGTAGGTGCAGTAGATTCCGAGTTAGATTCCGAGTTATGATGTAGGCGCAGTAGATTCCGAGTTATGATGTAGGTGCAGTAGTTTCCGAGTTATGATGTAGGCGCAGTAGATTCCGAGTTAGATTCCGAGTTATGATGTAGGCGCAGTAGATTCCGAGTTATGATGTAGGCGCAGTAGATTCCGAGTTATGATGTAGGCGCAGTAGATTCCGAGTTATGATGTAGGCGAAGTAGATTCCGAGTTATGATGTAGGCGCAGTAGATTCCGAGTTAGATTCCGAGTTATGATGTAGGCGCAGTAGATTGCGAGTTATGATGTAGGCGCAGTAGATTCCGAGTTAGATTCCGAGTTATGATGTAGGCGCAGTAGATTCCGAGTTAGATTCCGAGTTATGATGTAGGCGCAGTAGATTCCGAGTTATGATGTAGGCGCAGTAGATTCCGAGTTATGATGTAGGCGCAGTAGATTCCGAGTTATGATGTAGGCGCAGTATATTCCGAGTTAGATTCCGAGTTATGATGTAGGCGCAGTAGATTCCGAGTTAGATTCCGAGTTATGATGTAGGCGCAGTAGATTCCGAATTAGATTCCGAGTTATGATGTAGGCGCAGTAGATTCCGAGTTAGATTCCGAGTTATGATGTAGGCGCAGTAGATTCCGAGTTATGATGTAAGCGCAGTAGATTCCGAGTTAGATTCCGAGTTATGATGTAGGCGCAGTAGATTCCGAGTTATGATGTAGGCGCAGTAGATTCCGAGTTAGATTCCGAGTTATGATGTAGGCGCAGTAGATTCCGAGTTAGATTCCGAGTTATGATGTAGGTGCAGTAGATTCCGAGTTATGATTTAGGCGCAATAGATTCCGAGTTATGATGTAGGCTCAGTAGATTCCGAGTTAGATTCCGAGCTATGATGTAGGCGCAGTAGATTCCGAGTTAGATTCCGAGTTATGATGTAGGCGCAGTAGACTCCGAGTTAGATTCCGAGTTATGATGTAGGCGCAGCAGATTCCGAGTTATGATGTAGGCGCAGTAGATTCCGAGTTATGATGTAGGCGCAGTAGATTCCGAATTATGATGTAGGCGCAGTAGATTCCGAGTTATGATGTAGGCGCAGTAGATTCCGAGTTATGATGTAGGCGCAGTAGATTCCGAGTTATGATGTAGTCGCAGTAGATTTCGTGTTATGATGGAGGCGCAGTAGATTCCGAGTTAGATTCCGAGTTATGATGCAGGCGCAGTAGATTCCGAGTTAGATTCCGAGTTATGATGCAGGCGCAGTAGATTCCGAGTTAGATTCCGAGTTATGATGTAGGCGCAGTAGATTCCGAGTTATGATGTAGGCGCAGTAGATTCCGAGTTAGATTCCGAGTTATGATGTAGGCGCAGTAGATTCCGAGTTATGATGTAGGCGCAGTAGATTCCGAGTTAGATTCCGAGTTATGATGTAGGCGCAGTAGATTCCGAGTTATGATGTAGGCGCAGTAGATTCCGAGTTAGATTCCGAGTTATGATGTAGGCGCAGTAGATTCCGAGTTATGATGTAGGCGCAGTAGATTCCGAGTTAGATTCCGAGTTATGATGTAGGCGCAGTAGATTCCGAGTTATGATGTAGGCGCAGTAGATTCCGAGTTAGATTCCGAGTTATGATGTAGGCGCAGTAGATTCCGAGTTAGATTCCGAGTTATGAAGTAGGCGCAGTAGATTCCGAGATATGATGTAGGCGCAATAGATTCCGAGTTATGATGTAGGCTCAGTAGATTCCGAGTTAGATTCCGAGTTATGATGTAGGCGCAGTAGATTCCGAGTTAGATTCCGAGTTATGATGTAGGCGCAGTAGATTCCGAGTTATGATGTAGGCGCAGTAGATTCCGAGTTATGATGTAGGCGCAGCAGATTCCCAGTTAAGATGTAGGCGCAGTAGATTACGAGTTATGATGTAGGCGCAGTAGATTCCGAATTATGATGTAGGCGCAGTAGATTCCGAGTTATGATGTAGGCGCAGTGGATTCCGAGTTATGATGTAGGCGCAGTAGATTCCGAGTTATGATGAAGTCGCAGTAGATTTCGTGTTATGATGGAGGCGCAGTAGATTCCGAGTTAGATTCCGAGTTATGATGTAGGCGCAGTAGATTCCGAGTTAGATTCCGAGTTATGATGTAGGCGCAGTAGATTCCGAGTTAGATTCCGAGTTATGATGTAGGCGCAGTAGATTCCGAGTTAGATTCCGAGTTATGATGTAGGCGCAGTAGATTCCGAGTTATGATGTAGGCGCAGTAGATTCCGAGTTAGATTCCGAGTTATGATGTAGGCGCAGTAGATTCCGAGTTATGATGTAGGCGCAGTAGATTCCGAGTTAGATTCCGAGTTATGATGTAGGCGCAGTAGATTCCGAGTTATGATGTAGGCGCAGTAGATTCCGAGTTAGATACCGAGTTATGATGTAGGCGCAGTAGATTCCGAGTTAGATTCCGAGTTATGATGTAGGTGCAGTAGATTCCGAGTTATGATGTAGGCGCAATAGATTCCGAGTTATGATGTAGGCTCAGTAGATTCCGAGTTAGATTCCGAGTTATGATGTAGGCGCAGTAGATTCCGAGTTAGATTCCGAGTTATGATGTAGGCGCAGTAGATTCCGAGTTATGATGTAGGCGCAGTAGATTCCGAGTTATGATGTAGGCGCAGTATATTCCGAGTTAGATTCCGAGTTATGATGTAGGCGCAGTAGATTCCGAGTTATGATGTAGGCGCACTAGATTCCGAGTTAGATTCCGAGTTATGATGTAGGCGCAGTAGATTCCGAGTTATGATGTAGGCGCAGTAGATTCCGAGTTAGATTCCGAGTTATGATGTAGGCGCAGTAGATTCCGAGTGAGATTCTGAGTTATGATGTAGGCGCAGTAGATTCCGAGTTAGAATCCGAGTTATGATGTAGGCGCAGTAGATTCCGAGTTATGATGTAGGCGCAGTAGATTCCGAGTTAGATTCCGAGTTATGATGTAGGCGCAATAGATTCCGAGTTATGATGTAGGCGCACTAGATTCCGAGTTAGATTCCGAGTTATGATGTAGGCGCAGTAGATTCCGAGTTAGATTCCGAGTTATGATGTAGGCGCAGTAGATTCCGAGTTATGATGTAGGCGCAGTAGATTCCGAGTTAGATTCCGAGTTATGATGTAGGCGCAGTAGATTCCGAGTTAGATTCCGAGTTAGATTCCTAGTTATGATGTAGGCGCAGTAGATTCCGAGTTAGATTCCGAGTTATGATGTAGGCGCAGTAGATTCCGAGTTATGATGTAGGCGCAGTAGATTGCGAGTTATGATGTAGGCGCAGTAGATTCCGAGTTAGATTCCGAGTTATGATGTAGGCGCAGTAGATTGCGAGTTATGATGTAGGCGCAGTAGATTCCGAGTTAGATTCCGAGTTATGATGTAGGCGCAGTAGATTCCGAGTTATGATGTAGGCGCAGTAGATTCCGAGTTAGATTCCGAGTTATGATGTAGGCGCAGTAGATTCCGAGTTATCATGTAGGCGCAGTAGATTCCGAGTTAGATTCCGAGTTATGATGTAGGCGCAGTAGATTCCGAGTTAGATTCCGAGTTATGATGTAGGCGCAGTAGATTCCGAGTTATGATGTAGGCGCAGTAGATTCCGAGTTAGATTCCGAGTTATGATGTAGGCGCAGTAGATTCCGAGTTAGATTTCGAGTTATGATGTAGGCGCAGTAGATTCCGAGTTATGATGTAGGCGCAGTAGATTCCGAGTTATGATGTAGGCGCAGTAGATTCCGAGTTAGATTCCGAGTTATGATGTAGGCGCAGTAGATTCCGAGTTATGATGTAGGTGCAGTAGTTTCCGAGTTATGATGTAGGCGCAGTAGATTCCGAGTTAGATTCCGAGTTATGATGTAGGCGCAGTAGATTCCGAGTTATGATGTAGGCGCAGTAGATTCCGAGTTATGATGTAGGCGCAGTAGATTCCGAGTTATGATGTAGGCGCAGTAGATTCCGAGTTAGATTCCGAGTTATGATGTAGGCGCAGTAGATTGCGAGTTATGATGTAGGCGCAGTAGATTCCGAGTTAGATTCCGAGTTATGATGTAGGCGCAGTAGATTCCGAGTTAGATTCCGAGTTATGATGTAGGCGCAGTAGATTCCGAGTTATGATGTAGGCGCAGTAGATTCCGAGTTATGATGTAGGCGCAGTAGATTCCGAGTTATGATGTAGGCGCAGTATATTCCGAGTTAGATTCCGAGTTATGATGTAGGCGCAGTAGATTCCGAGTTAGATTCCGAGTTATGATGTAGGCGCAGTAGATTCCGAATTAGATTCCGAGTTATGATGTAGGCGCAGTAGATTCCGAGTTAGATTCCGAGTTATGATGTAGGCGCAGTAGATTCCGAGTTATGATGTAAGCGCAGTAGATTCCGAGTTAGATTCCGAGTTATGATGTAGGCGCAGTAGATTCCGAGTTATGATGTAGGCGCAGTAGATTCCGAGTTAGATTCCGAGTTATGATGTAGGCGCAGTAGATTCCGAGTTAGATTCCGAGTTATGATGTAGGTGCAGTAGATTCCGAGTTATGATTTAGGCGCAATAGATTCCGAGTTATGATGTAGGCTCAGTAGATTCCGAGTTAGATTCCGAGCTATGATGTAGGCGCAGTAGATTCCGAGTTAGATTCCGAGTTATGATGTAGGCGCAGTAGATTCCGAGTTATGATGTAGGCGCAGTAGATTCCGAGTTATGATGTAGGCTCAGTAGATTCCGAGTTATGATGTAGGCGCAGTAGATTCCGAGTTATGATGTAGGCGCAGTAGATTCCGAGTTAGATTCCGAGTTATGAAGTAGGCGCAGTAGATTCCGAGTAATGATGTAGGCGCAGTAGATTCCGAGTTATGATGTAGGCGCAGTAGATTCCGAGTTAGATTCCGAGTTATGATGTAGGCGCAGTAGATTCCGAGTTATGATGTAGGCGCACTAGATTCCGAGTTAGATTCCGAGTTATGATGTAGGCGCAGTAGATTCCGAGTTAGATTCCGAGTTATGATGTAGGCGCAGTAGATTCCGAGTTATGATGTAGGCGCAGTAGATTCCGAGTTAGATTCCGAGTTATGATGTAGGCGCAGTAGATTCCGAGTTAGATTCCGAGTTATGATGTAGGCGCAGTAGATTCCGAGTTAGATTCCGAGTTATGATGTAGGCGCAGTAGATTCCGAGTTATGATGTAGGCGCAGTAGATTGCGAGTTATGATGTAGGCGCAGTAGATTCCGAGTTAGATTCCGAGTTATGATGTAGGCGCAGTAGATTGCGAGTTATGATGTAGGCGCAGTAGATTCCGAGTTAGATTCCGAGTTATGATGTAGGCGCAGTAGATTCCGAGTTATGATGTAGGCGCAGTAGATTCCGAGTTAGATTCCGAGTTATGATGTAGGCGCAGTAGATTCCGAGTTATGATGTAGGCGCAGTAGATTCCCAGTTAGATTCCGAGTTATGATGTAGGCGCAGTAGATTCCGAGTTAGATTCCGAGTTATGATGTAGGCGCAGTAGATTCCGAGTTATGATGTAGGCGCAGTAGATTCCGAGTTAGATTCCGAGTTATGATGTAGGCGCAGTAGATTCCGAGTTAGATTTCGAGTTATGATGTAGGCGCAGTAGATTCCGAGTTATGATGTAGGCGCAGTAGATTCCGAGTTATGATGTAGGTGCAGTAGATTCCGAGTTAGATTCCGAGTTATGATGTAGGCGCAGTAGATTCCGAGTTATGATGTAGGCGAAGTAGTTTCCGAGTTATGATGTAGGCGCAGTAGATTCCGAGTTAGATTCCGAGTTATGATGTAGGCGCAGTAGATTCCGAGTTATGATGTAGGCGCAGTAGATTCCGAGTTATGATGTAGGCGCAGTAGATTCCGAGTTATGATGTAGGCGAAGTAGATTCCGAGTTATGATGTAGGCGCAGTAGATTCCGAGTTAGATTCCGAGTTATGATGTAGGCGCAGTAGATTCCGAGTTATGATGTAGGCGCAGTAGATTCCGAGTTAGATTCCGAGTTATGATGTAGGCGCAGTAGATTCCGAGTTATGATGTAGGCGCAGTAGATTCCGAGTTAGATTCCGAGTTATGATGTAGGCGCAGTAGATTCCGAGTTATGATGTAGGCGCAGTAGATTCCGAGTTAGATTCCGAGTTATGATGTAGGCGCAGTAGATTCCGAGTTATGATGTAGGCGCAGTAGATTCCGAGTTAGATTCCGAGTTATGATGTAGGCGCAGTAGATTCCGAGTTAGATTCCGAGTTATGATGTAGGCGCAGTAGATTCCGAGATATGATGTAGGCGCAATAGATTCCGAGTTATGATGTAGGCTCAGTAGATTCCGAGTTAGATTCCGAGTTATGATGTAGGCGCAGTAGATTCCGAGTTAGATTCCGAGTTATGATGTAGGCGCAGTAGATTCCGAGTTATGATGTAGGCGCAGTAGATTCCGAGTTATGATGTAGGCGCAGCAGATTCCCAGTTATGATGTAGGCGCAGTAGATTACGAGTTATGATGTAGGCGCAGTAGATTCCGAATTATGATGTAGGCGCAGTAGATTCCGAGTTATGATGTAGGCGCAGTGGATTCCGAGTTATGATGTAGGCGCAGTAGATTCCGAGTTATGATGAAGTCGCAGTAGATTTCGTGTTATGATGGAGGCGCAGTAGATTCCGAGTTAGATTCCGAGTTATGATGTAGGCGCAGTAGATTCCGAGTTAGATTCCGAGTTATGATGTAGGCGCAGTAGATTCCGAGTTAGATTCCGAGTTATGATGTAGGCGCAGTAGATTCCGAGTTAGATTCCGAGTTATGATGTAGGCGCAGTAGATTCCGAGTTATGATGTAGGCGCAGTAGATTCCGAGTTAGATTCCGAGTTATGATGTAGGCGCAGTAGATTCCGAGTTATGATGTAGGCGCAGTAGATTCCGAGTTAGATTCCGAGTTATGATGTAGGCGCAGTAGATTCCGAGTTATGATGTAGGCGCAGTAGATTCCGAGTTAGATACCGAGTTATGATGTAGGCGCAGTAGATTCCGAGTTAGATTCCGAGTTATGATGTAGGTGCAGTAGATTCCGAGTTATGATGTAGGCGCAATAGATTCCGAGTTATGATGTAGGCTCAGTAGATTCCGAGTTAGATTCCGAGTTATGATGTAGGCGCAGTAGATTCCGAGTTAGATTCCGAGTTATGATGTAGGCGCAGTAGATTCCGAGTTATGATGTAGGCGCAGTAGATTCCGAGTTATGATGTAGGCGCAGTATATTCCGAGTTAGATTCCGAGTTATGATGTAGGCGCAGTAGATTCCGAGTTATGATGTAGGCGCACTAGATTCCGAGTTAGATTCCGAGTTATGATGTAGGCGCAGTAGATTCCGAGTTATGATGTAGGCGCAGTAGATTCCGAGTTAGATTCCGAGTTATGATGTAGGCGCAGTAGATTCCGAGTGAGATTCTGAGTTATGATGTAGGCGCAGTAGATTCCGAGTTAGAATCCGAGTTATGATGTAGGCGCAGTAGATTCCGAGTTATGATGTAGGCGCAGTAGATTCCGAGTTAGATTCCGAGTTATGATGTAGGCGCAATAGATTCCGAGTTATGATGTAGGCGCACTAGATTCCGAGTTAGATTCCGAGTTATGATGTAGGCGCAGTAGATTCCGAGTTAGATTCCGAGTTATGATGTAGGCGCAGTAGATTCCGAGTTATGATGTAGGCGCAGTAGATTCCGAGTTAGATTCCGAGTTATGATGTAGGCGCAGTAGATTCCGAGTTAGATTCCGAGTTAGATTCCTAGTTATGATGTAGGCGCAGTAGATTCCGAGTTAGATTCCGAGTTATGATGTAGGCGCAGTAGATTCCGAGTTATGATGTAGGCGCAGTAGATTGCGAGTTATGATGTAGGCGCAGTAGATTCCGAGTTAGATTCCGAGTTATGATGTAGGCGCAGTAGATTGCGAGTTATGATGTAGGCGCAGTAGATTCCGAGTTAGATTCCGAGTTATGATGTAGGCGCAGTAGATTCCGAGTTATGATGTAGGCGCAGTAGATTCCGAGTTAGATTCCGAGTTATGATGTAGGCGCAGTAGATTCCGAGTTATCATGTAGGCGCAGTAGATTCCGAGTTAGATTCCGAGTTATGATGTAGGCGCAGTAGATTCCGAGTTAGATTCCGAGTTATGATGTAGGCGCAGTAGATTCCGAGTTATGATGTAGGCGCAGTAGATTCCGAGTTAGATTCCGAGTTATGATGTAGGCGCAGTAGATTCCGAGTTAGATTTCGAGTTATGATGTAGGCGCAGTAGATTCCGAGTTATGATGTAGGCGCAGTAGATTCCGAGTTATGATGTAGGCGCAGTAGATTCCGAGTTAGATTCCGAGTTATGATGTAGGCGCAGTAGATTCCGAGTTATGATGTAGGTGCAGTAGTTTCCGAGTTATGATGTAGGCGCAGTAGATTCCGAGTTAGATTCCGAGTTATGATGTAGGCGCAGTAGATTCCGAGTTATGATGTAGGCGCAGTAGATTCCGAGTTATGATGTAGGCGCAGTAGATTCCGAGTTATGATGTAGGCGCAGTAGATTCCGAGTTAGATTCCGAGTTATGATGTAGGCGCAGTAGATTGCGAGTTATGATGTAGGCGCAGTAGATTCCGAGTTAGATTCCGAGTTATGATGTAGGCGCAGTAGATTCCGAGTTAGATTCCGAGTTATGATGTAGGCGCAGTAGATTCCGAGTTATGATGTAGGCGCAGTAGATTCCGAGTTATGATGTAGGCGCAGTAGATTCCGAGTTATGATGTAGGCGCAGTATATTCCGAGTTAGATTCCGAGTTATGATGTAGGCGCAGTAGATTCCGAGTTAGATTCCGAGTTATGATGTAGGCGCAGTAGATTCCGAATTAGATTCCGAGTTATGATGTAGGCGCAGTAGATTCCGAGTTAGATTCCGAGTTATGATGTAGGCGCAGTAGATTCCGAGTTATGATGTAAGCGCAGTAGATTCCGAGTTAGATTCCGAGTTATGATGTAGGCGCAGTAGATTCCGAGTTATGATGTAGGCGCAGTAGATTCCGAGTTAGATTCCGAGTTATGATGTAGGCGCAGTAGATTCCGAGTTAGATTCCGAGTTATGATGTAGGTGCAGTAGATTCCGAGTTATGATTTAGGCGCAATAGATTCCGAGTTATGATGTAGGCTCAGTAGATTCCGAGTTAGATTCCGAGCTATGATGTAGGCGCAGTAGATTCCGAGTTAGATTCCGAGTTATGATGTAGGCGCAGTAGATTCCGAGTTATGATGTAGGCGCAGTAGATTCCGAGTTATGATGTAGGCTCAGTAGATTCCGAGTTATGATGTAGGCGCAGTAGATTCCGAGTTATGATGTAGGCGCAGTAGATTCCGAGTTAGATTCCGAGTTATGAAGTAGGCGCAGTAGATTCCGAGTAATGATGTAGGCGCAGTAGATTCCGAGTTATGATGTAGGCGCAGTAGATTCCGAGTTAGATTCCGAGTTATGATGTAGGCGCAGTAGATTCCGAGTTATGATGTAGGCGCACTAGATTCCGAGTTAGATTCCGAGTTATGATGTAGGCGCAGTAGATTCCGAGTTAGATTCCGAGTTATGATGTAGGCGCAGTAGATTCCGAGTTATGATGTAGGCGCAGTAGATTCCGAGTTAGATTCCGAGTTATGATGTAGGCGCAGTAGATTCCGAGTTAGATTCCGAGTTATGATGTAGGCGCAGTAGATTCCGAGTTAGATTCCGAGTTATGATGTAGGCGCAGTAGATTCCGAGTTATGATGTAGGCGCAGTAGATTGCGAGTTATGATGTAGGCGCAGTAGATTCCGAGTTAGATTCCGAGTTATGATGTAGGCGCAGTAGATTGCGAGTTATGATGTAGGCGCAGTAGATTCCGAGTTAGATTCCGAGTTATGATGTAGGCGCAGTAGATTCCGAGTTATGATGTAGGCGCAGTAGATTCCGAGTTAGATTCCGAGTTATGATGTAGGCGCAGTAGATTCCGAGTTATGATGTAGGCGCAGTAGATTCCCAGTTAGATTCCGAGTTATGATGTAGGCGCAGTAGATTCCGAGTTAGATTCCGAGTTATGATGTAGGCGCAGTAGATTCCGAGTTATGATGTAGGCGCAGTAGATTCCGAGTTAGATTCCGAGTTATGATGTAGGCGCAGTAGATTCCGAGTTAGATTTCGAGTTATGATGTAGGCGCAGTAGATTCCGAGTTATGATGTAGGCGCAGTAGATTCCGAGTTATGATGTAGGTGCAGTAGATTCCGAGTTAGATTCCGAGTTATGATGTAGGCGCAGTAGATTCCGAGTTATGATGTAGGCGAAGTAGTTTCCGAGTTATGATGTAGGCGCAGTAGATTCCGAGTTAGATTCCGAGTTATGATGTAGGCGCAGTAGATTCCGAGTTATGATGTAGGCGCAGTAGATTCCGAGTTATGATGTAGGCGCAGTAGATTCCGAGTTATGATGTAGGCGAAGTAGATTCCGAGTTATGATGTAGGCGCAGTAGATTCCGAGTTAGATTCCGAGTTATGATGTAGGCGCAGTAGATTGCGAGTTATGATGTAGGCGCAGTAGATTCCGAGTTAGATTCCGAGTTATGATGTAGGCGCAGTAGATTCCGAGTTAGATTCCGAGTTATGATGTAGGCGCAGTAGATTCCGAGTTAGATTCCGAGTTATGATGTAGGCGCAGTAGATTCCGAGTTATGATGTAGGCGCAGTAGATTCCGAGTTATGATGTAGGCGCAGTATATTCCGAGTTAGATTCCGAGTTATGATGTAGGCGCAGTAGATTCCGAGTTATGATGTAGGCGCACTAGATTCCGAGTTAGATTCCGAGTTATGATGTAGGCGCAGTAGATTCCGAGTTATGATGTAGGCGCAGTAGATTCCGAGTTAGATTCCGAGTTATGATGTAGGCGCAGTAGATTCCGAGTGAGATTCTGAGTTATGATGTAGGCGCAGTAGATTCCGAGTTAGAATCCGAGTTATGATGTAGGCGCAGTAGATTCCGAGTTATGATGTAGGCACAGTAGATTCCGAGTTAGATTCCGAGTTATGAAGTAGGCGCAGTAGATTCCGAGTAATGATGTAGGCGCAGTAGATTCCGAGGTAGATTCCGAGTTATGATGTAGGCGCAGTAGATTCCGAGTTATGATGTAGGCGCAGTAGATTCCGAGTTAGATTCCGAGTTATGATGTAGGCGCAGTAGATTCCGAGTTATGATGTAGGCGCACTAGATTCCGAGTTAGATTCCGAGTTATGATGTAGGCGAAGTAGATTCCGAGTTAGATTCCGAGTTATGATGTAGGCGCAGTAGATTCCGAGTTATGATGTAGGCGCAGTAGATTCCGAGTTAGATTCCGAGTTATGATGTAGGCGCAGTAGATTCCGAGTTAGATTCCGAGTTAGATTCCTAGTTATGATGTAGGCGCAGTAGATTCCGAGTTAGATTCCGAGTTATGATGTAGGCGCAGTAGATTCCGAGTTATGATGTAGGCGCAGTAGATTGCGAGTTATGATGTAGGCGCAGTAGATTCCGAGTTAGATTCCGAGTTATGATGTAGGCGCAGTAGATTGCGAGTTATGATGTAGGCGCAGTAGATTCCGAGTTAGATTCCGAGTTATGATGTAGGCGCAGTAGATTCCGAGTTATGATGTAGGCGCAGTAGATTCCGAGTTAGATTCCGAGTTATGATGTAGGCGCAGTAGATTCCGAGTTATCATGTAGGCGCAGTAGATTCCGAGTTAGATTCCGAGTTATGATGTAGGCGCAGTAGATTCCGAGTTAGATTCCGAGTTATGATGTAGGCGCAGTAGATTCCGAGTTATGATGTAGGCGCAGTATATTCCGAGTTAGATTCCGAGTTATGATGTAGGCGCAGTAGATTCCGAGTTAGATTTCGAGTTATGATGTAGGCGCAGTAGATTCCGAGTTATGATGTAGGCGCAGTAGATTCCGAGTTATGATGTAGGCGCAGTAGATTCCGAGTTAGATTCCGAGTTATGATGTAGGCGCAGTAGATTCCGAGTTATGATGTAGGTGCAGTAGTTTCCGAGTTATGATGTAGGCGCAGTAGATTCCGAGTTAGATTCCGAGTTATGATGTAGGCGCAGTAGATTCCGAGTTATGATGTAGGCGCAGTAGATTCCGAGTTATGATGTAGGCGCAGTAGATTCCGAGTTATGATGTAGGCGAAGTAGATTCCGAGTTATGATGTAGGCGCAGTAGATTCCGAGTTAGATTCCGAGTTATGATGTAGGCGCAGTAGATTGCGAGTTATGATGTAGGCGCAGTAGATTCCGAGTTAGATTCCGAGTTATGATGTAGGCGCAGTAGATTCCGAGTTAGATTCCGAGTTATGATGTAGGCGCAGTAGATTCCGAGTTATGATGTAGGCGCAGTAGATTCCGAGTTATGATGTAGGCGCAGTAGATTCCGAGTTATGATGTAGGCGCAGTATATTCCGAGTTAGATTCCGAGTTATGATGTAGGCGCAGTAGATTCCGAGTTAGATTCCGAGTTATGATGTAGGCGCAGTAGATTCCGAATTAGATTCCGAGTTATGATGTAGGCGCAGTAGATTCCGAGTTAGATTCCGAGTTATGATGTAGGCGCAGTAGATTCCGAGTTATGATGTAAGCGCAGTAGATTCCGAGTTAGATTCCGAGTTATGATGTAGGCGCAGTAGATTCCGAGTTATGATGTAGGCGCAGTAGATTCCGAGTTAGATTCCGAGTTATGATGTAGGCGCAGTAGATTCCGAGTTAGATTCCGAGTTATGATGTAGGTGCAGTAGATTCCGAGTTATGATTTAGGCGCAATAGATTCCGAGTTATGATGTAGGCTCAGTAGATTCCGAGTTAGATTCCGAGCTATGATGTAGGCGCAGTAGATTCCGAGTTAGATTCCGAGTTATGATGTAGGCGCAGTAGATTCCGAGTTATGATGTATGCGCAGTAGATTCCGAGTTATGATGTAGGCGCAGTAGATTCCGAGTTATGATGTAGGCGCAGTAGATTCCGAGTTATGATGTAGGCGCAGTAGATTCCGAGTTATGATTTAGGCGCAATAGATTCCGAGTTATGATGTAGGCTCAGTAGATTCCGAGTTAGATTCCGAGCTATGATGTAGGCGCAGTAGATTCCGAGTTAGATTCCGAGTTATGATGTAGGCGCAGTAGATTCCGAGTTATGATGTAGGCGCAGTAGATTCCGAGTTATGATGTAGGCGCAGTAGATTCCGAGTTATGATGTAGGCGCAGTAGATTCCGAGTTATGATGTAGGCGCAGTAGATTCCGAGTTAGATTCCGAGTTATGAAGTAGGCGCAGTAGATTCCGAGTAATGATGTAGGCGCAGTAGATTCCGAGTTATGATGTAGGCGCAGTATATTCCGAGTTAGATTCCGAGTTATGATGTAGGCGCAGTAGATTCCGAGTTAGATTCCGAGTTATGATGTAGGCGCAGTAGATTCCGAATTAGATTCCGAGTTATGATGTAGGCGCAGTAGATTCCGAGTTAGATTCCGAGTTATGATGTAGGCGCAGTAGATTCCGAGTTATGATGTAAGCGCAGTAGATTCCGAGTTAGATTCCGAGTTATGATGTAGGCGCAGTAGATTCCGAGTTATGATGTAGGCGCAGTAGATTCCGAGTTAGATTCCGAGTTATGATGTAGGCGCAGTAGATTCCGAGTTAGATTCCGAGTTATGATGTAGGTGCAGTAGATTCCGAGTTATGATTTAGGCGCAATAGATTCCGAGTTATGATGTAGGCTCAGTAGATTCCGAGTTAGATTCCGAGCTATGATGTAGGCGCAGTAGATTCCGAGTTAGATTCCGAGTTATGATGTAGGCGCAGTAGATTCCGAGTTATGATGTAGGCGCAGTAGATTCCGAGTTATGATGTAGGCGCAGTAGATTCCGAGTTATGATTTAGGCGCAATAGATTCCGAGTTATGATGTAGGCTCAGTAGATTCCGAGTTAGATTCCGAGCTATGATGTAGGCGCAGTAGATTCCGAGTTAGATTCCGAGTTATGATGTAGGCGCAGTAGATTCCGAGTTATGATGTAGGCGCAGTAGATTCCGAGTTATGATGTAGGCGCAGTAGATTCCGAGTTATGATGTAGGCGCAGTAGATTCCGAGTTAGATTCCGAGTTATGAAGTAGGCGCAGTAGATTCCGAGTAATGATGTAGGCGCAGTAGATTCCGAGTTATGATGTAGGCGCAGTAGATTCCGAGTTAGATTCCGAGTTATGATGAAGGCGCAGTAGATTCCGAGTTATGATGTAGGCGCAGTAGATTCCGAGTTAGATTCCGAGTTATGATGTAGGCGCACTAGATTCCGAGTTAGATTCCGAGTTATGATGTAGGCGCAGTAGATTCCGAGTTATGATGTAGGCGCAGTAGATTCCGAGTTATGATGTAGGCGCAGTAGATTCCGAGTTAGATTCCGAGTTATGATGTAGGCGCAGTAGATTCCGAGTTAGATTCCGAGTTATGATGTAGGCGCAGTAGATTCCGAGTTAGATTCCGAGTTATGATGTAGGCGCAGTAGATTCCGAGTTATGATGTAGGCGCAGTAGATTGCGAGTTATGATGTAGGCGCAGTAGATTCCGAGTTAGATTCCGAGTTATGATATAGGCGCAGTAGATTGCGAGTTATGATGTAGGCGCAGTAGATTCCGAGTTAGATTCCGAGTTATGATGTAGGCGCAGTAGATTCCGAGTTATGATGTAGGCGCAGTAGATTCCGAGTTAGATTCCGAGTTATGATGTAGGCGCAGTAGATTCCGAGTTATGATGTAGGCGCAGTAGATTCCGAGTTAGATTCCGAGTTATGATGTAGGCGCAGTAGATTCCGAGTTAGATTCCGAGTTATGATGTAGGCGCAGTAGATTCCGAGTTATGATGTAGGCGCAGTAGATTCCGAGTTAGATTCCGAGTTATGATGTAGGCGCAGTAGATTCCGAGTTAGATTTCGAGTTATGATGTAGGCGCAGTAGATTCCGAGTTATGATGTAGGCGCAGTAGATTCCGAGTTATGATGTAGGTGCAGTAGATTCCGAGTTAGATTCCGAGTTATGATGTAGGCGCAGTAGATTCCGAGTTATGATGTAGGCGAAGTAGTTTCCGAGTTATGATGTAGGCGCAGTAGATTCCGAGTTAGATTCCGAGTTATGATGTAGGCGCAGTAGATTCCGAGTTATGATGTAGGCGCAGTAGATTCCGAGTTATGATGTAGGCGCAGTAGATTCCGAGTTATGATGTAGGCGAAGTAGATTCCGAGTTATGATGTAGGCGCAGTAGATTCCGAGTTAGATTCCGAGTTATGATGTAGGCGCAGTAGATTGCGAGTTATGATGTAGGCGCAGTAGATTCCGAGTAAGATTCCGAGTTATGATGTAGGCGCAGTAGATTCCGAGTTAGATTCCGAGTTATGATGTAGGCGCAGTAGATTCCGAGTTAGATTCCGAGTTATGATGTAGGCGCAGTAGATTCCGAGTTATGATGTAGGCGCAGTAGATTCCGAGTTAGATTCCGAGTTATGATGTAGGCGCAGTAGATTCCGAGTGAGATTCTGAGTTATGATGTAGGCGCAGTAGATTCCGAGTTAGAATCCGAGTTATGATGTAGGCGCAGTAGATTCCGAGTTATGATGTAGGCGCAGTAGATTCCGAGTTAGATTCCGAGTTATGAAGTAGGCGCAGTAGATTCCGAGTAATGATGTAGGCGCAGTAGATTCCGAGGTAGATTCCGAGTTATGATGTAGGCGCAGTAGATTCCGAGTTATGATGTAGGCGCAGTAGATTCCGAGTTAGATTCCGAGTTATGATGTAGGCGCAGTAGATTCCGAGTTATGATGTAGGCGCACTAGATTCCGAGTTAGATTCCGAGTTATGATGTAGGCGCAGTAGATTCCGAGTTAGATTCCGAGTTATGATGTAGGCGCAGTAGATTCCGAGTTATGATGTAGGCGCAGTAGATTCCGAGTTATGATGTAGGCGCAGTAGATTCCGAGTTAGATTCCGAGTTATGATGTAGGCGCAGTAGATTCCGAGTTAGATTCCGAGTTATGATGTAGGCGCAGTAGATTCCGAGTTAGATTCCGAGTTATGATGTAGGCGCAGTAGATTCCGAGTTATGATGTAGGCGCAGTAGATTGCGAGTTATGATGTAGGCGCAGTAGATTCCGAGTTAGATTCCGAGTTATGATGTAGGCGCAGTAGATTGCGAGTTATGATGTAGGCGCAGTAGATTCCGAGTTAGATTCCGAGTTATGATGTAGGCGCAGTAGATTCCGAGTTATGATGTAGGCGCAGTAGATTCCGAGTTAGATTTCGAGTTATGATGTAGGCGCAGTAGATTCCGAGTTATGATGTAGGCGCAGTAGATTCCGAGTTAGATTCCGAGTTATGATGTAGGCGCAGTAGATTCCGAGTTAGATTCCGAGTTATGATGTAGGCGCAGTAGATTCCGAGTTATGATGTAGGCGCAGTAGATTCCGAGTTAGATTCCGAGTTATGATGTAGGCGCAGTAGATTCCGAGTTAGATTTCGAGTTATGATGTAGGCGCAGTAGATTCCGAGTTATGATGTAGGCGCAGTAGATTCCGAGTTATGATGTAGGTGCAGTAGATTCCGAGTTAGATTCCGAGTTATGATGTAGGCGCAGTAGATTCCGAGTTATGATGTAGGTGCAGTAGTGTCCGAGTTATGATGTAGGCGCAGTAGATTCCGAGTTAGATTCCGAGTTATGATGTAGGCGCAGTAGATTCCGAGTTATGATGTAGGCGCAGTAGATTCCGAGTTATGATGTAGGCGAAGTAGATTCCGAGTTATGATGTAGGCGCAGTAGATTCCGAGTTATGATGTAGGCGCAGTAGATTCCGAGTTATGATGTAGGCGCAGTAGATTCCGAGTTAGATTCCGAGTTATGATGTAGGCGCAGTAGATTCCGAGTTAGATTCCGAGTTATGATGTAGGCGCAGTAGATTCCGAGTTAGATTCCGAGTTATGATGTAGGCGCAGTAGATTCCGAGTTATGATGTAGGCGCAGTAGATTCCGAGTTAGATTCCGAGTTATGATGTAGGCGCAGTAGATTCCGAGTTATGATGTAGGGGCAGTTGATTCCGAGTTATGATGTAGTCGCAGTAGATTTCGTGTTATGATGTAGGCGCAGTAGATTCAGAGTTAGATTCCGAGTTATGATGTAGGCGCAGTAGATTCCGAGTTATGATGTAGGCGCAGTAGATTGCGAGTTATGATGTAGGCGCAGTAGATTCCGAGTTAGATTCCGAGTTATGATGTAGGCGCAGTAGATTGCGAGTTATGATGTAGGCGCAGTAGATTCCGAGTTAGATTCCGAGTTATGATGTAGGCGCAGTGGATTCCGAGTTATGATGTAGGCGCAGTAGATTCCGAGTTAGATTCCGAGTTATGATGTAGGCGCAGTAGATTCCGAGTTATCATGTAGGCGCAGTAGATTCCGAGTTAGATTCCGAGTTATGATGTAGGCGCAGTAGATTCCGAGTTAGATTCCGAGTTATGATGTAGGCGCAGTAGATTCCGAGTTATGATGTAGGCGCAGTAGATTCCGAGTTAGATTCCGAGTTATGATGTAGGCGCAGTAGATTCCGAGTTAGATTTCGAGTTATGATGTAGGCGCAGTAGATTCCGAGTTATGATGTAGGCGCAGTAGATTCCGAGTTATGATGTAGGCGCAGTAGATTCCGAGTTAGATTCCGAGTTATGATGTAGGCGCAGTAGATTCCGAGTTATGATGTAGGTGCAGTAGTTTCCGAGTTATGATGTAGGCGCAGTAGATTCCGAGTTAGATTCCGAGTTATGATGTAGGCGCAGTAGATTCCGAGTTATGATGTAGGCGCAGTAGATTCCGAGTTATGATGTAGGCGCAGTAGATTCCGAGTTATGATGTAGGCGAAGTAGATTCCGAGTTATGATGTAGGCGCAGTAGATTCCGAGTTAGATTCCGAGTTATGATGTAGGCGCAGTAGATTGCGAGTTATGATGTAGGCGCAGTAGATTCCGAGTTAGATTCCGAGTTATGATGTAGGCGCAGTAGATTCCGAGTTAGATTCCGAGTTATGATGTAGGCGCAGTAGATTCCGAGTTATGATGTAGGCGCAGTAGATTCCGAGTTATGATGTAGGCGCAGTAGATTCCGAGTTATGATGTAGGCGCAGTATATTCCGAGTTAGATTCCGAGTTATGATGTAGGCGCAGTAGATTCCGAGTTAGATTCCGAGTTATGATGTAGGCGCAGTAGATTCCGAATTAGATTCCGAGTTATGATGTAGGCGCAGTAGATTCCGAGTTAGATTCCGAGTTATGATGTAGGCGCAGTAGATTCCGAGTTATGATGTAAGCGCAGTAGATTCCGAGTTAGATTCCGAGTTATGATGTAGGCGCAGTAGATTCCGAGTTATGATGTAGGCGCAGTAGATTCCGAGTTAGATTCCGAGTTATGATGTAGGCGCAGTAGATTCCGAGTTAGATTCCGAGTTATGATGTAGGTGCAGTAGATTCCGAGTTATGATTTAGGCGCAATAGATTCCGAGTTATGATGTAGGCTCAGTAGATTCCGAGTTAGATTCCGAGCTATGATGTAGGCGCAGTAGATTCCGAGTTAGATTCCGAGTTATGATGTAGGCGCAGTAGATTCCGAGTTATGATGTAGGCGCAGTAGATTCCGAGTTATGATGTAGGCGCAGTAGATTCCGAGTTATGATGTAGGCGCAGTAGATTCCGAGTTATGATTTAGGCGCAATAGATTCCGAGTTATGATGTAGGCTCAGTAGATTCCGAGTTAGATTCCGAGCTATGATGTAGGCGCAGTAGATTCCGAGTTAGATTCCGAGTTATGATGTAGGCGCAGTAGATTCCGAGTTATGATGTAGGCGCAGTAGATTCCGAGTTATGATGTAGGCGCAGTAGATTCCGAGTTATGATGTAGGCGCAGTAGATTCCGAGTTAGATTCCGAGTTATGAAGTAGGCGCAGTAGATTCCGAGTAATGATGTAGGCGCAGTAGATTCCGAGTTATGATGTAGGCGCAGTATATTCCGAGTTAGATTCCGAGTTATGATGTAGGCGCAGTAGATTCCGAGTTAGATTCCGAGTTATGATGTAGGCGCAGTAGATTCCGAATTAGATTCCGAGTTATGATGTAGGCGCAGTAGATTCCGAGTTAGATTCCGAGTTATGATGTAGGCGCAGTAGATTCCGAGTTATGATGTAAGCGCAGTAGATTCCGAGTTAGATTCCGAGTTATGATGTAGGCGCAGTAGATTCCGAGTTATGATGTAGGCGCAGTAGATTCCGAGTTAGATTCCGAGTTATGATGTAGGCGCAGTAGATTCCGAGTTAGATTCCGAGTTATGATGTAGGTGCAGTAGATTCCGAGTTATGATTTAGGCGCAATAGATTCCGAGTTATGATGTAGGCTCAGTAGATTCCGAGTTAGATACCGAGCTATGATGTAGGCGCAGTAGATTCCGAGTTAGATTCCGAGTTATGATGTAGGCGCAGTAGATTCCGAGTTATGATGTAGGCGCAGTAGATTCCGAGTTATGATGTAGGCGCAGTAGATTCCGAGTTATGATGTAGGCGCAGTAGATTCCGAGTTATGATTTAGGCGCAATAGATTCCGAGTTATGATGTAGGCTCAGTAGATTCCGAGTTAGATTCCGAGCTATGATGTAGGCGCAGTAGATTCCGAGTTAGATTCCGAGTTATGATGTAGGCGCAGTAGATTCCGAGTTATGATGTAGGCGCAGTAGATTCCGAGTTATGATGTAGGCGCAGTAGATTCCGAGTTATGATGTAGGCGCAGTAGATTCCGAGTTATGATGTAGGCGCAGTAGATTCCGAGTTAGATTCCGAGTTATGAAGTAGGCGCAGTAGATTCCGAGTAATGATGTAGGCGCAGTAGATTCCGAGTTATGATGTAGGCGCAGTAGATTCCGAGTTAGATTCCGAGTTATGATGTAGGCGCAGTAGATTCCGAGTTATGATGTAGGCGCAGTAGATTCCGAGTTAGATTCCGAGTTATGATGTAGGCGCAGTAGATTCCGAGTTAGATTCCGAGTTATGATGTAGGCGCAGTAGATTCCGAGTTATGATGTAGGCGCAGTAGATTCCGAGTTATGATGTAGGCGCAGTAGATTCCGAGTTAGATTCCGAGTTATGATGTAGGCGCAGTAGATTCCGAGTTATGATGTAGGCGCAGTAGATTGCGAGTTATGATGTAGGCGCAGTAGATTCCGAGTTAGATTCCGAGTTATGATGTAGGCGCAGTAGATTGCGAGTTATGATGTAGGCGCAGTAGATTCCGAGTTAGATTCCGAGTTATGATGTAGGCGCAGTAGATTCCGAGTTATGATGTAGGCGCAGTAGATTCCGAGTTAGATTCCGAGTTATGATGTAGGCGCAGTAGATTCCGAGTTATGATGTAGGCGCAGTAGATTCCGAGTTAGATTCCGAGTTATGATGTAGGCGCAGTAGATTCCGAGTTAGATTCCGAGTTATGATGTAGGCGCAGTAGATTCCGAGTTATGATGTAGGCGCAGTAGATTCCGAGTTAGATTCCGAGTTATGATGTAGGCGCAGTAGATTCCGAGTTAGATTTCGAGTTATGATGTAGGCGCAGTAGATTCCGAGTTATGATGTAGGCGCAGTAGATTCCGAGTTATGATGTAGGTGCAGTAGATTCCGAGTTAGATTCCGAGTTATGATGTAGGCGCAGTAGATTCCGAGTTATGATGTAGGCGAAGTAGTTTCCGAGTTATGATGTAGGCGCAGTAGATTCCGAGTTAGATTCCGAGTTATGATGTAGGCGCAGTAGATTCCGAGTTATGATGTAGGCGCAGTAGATTCCGAGTTATGATGTAGGCGCAGTAGATTCCGAGTTATGATGTAGGCGAAGTAGATTCCGAGTTATGATGTAGGCGCAGTAGATTCCGAGTTAGATTCCGAGTTATGATGTAGGCGCAGTAGATTGCGAGTTATGATGTAGGCGCAGTAGATTCCGAGTAAGATTCCGAGTTATGATGTAGGCGCAGTAGATTCCGAGTTAGATTCCGAGTTATGATGTAGGCGCAGTAGATTCCGAGTTAGATTCCGAGTTATGATGTAGGCGCAGTAGATTCCGAGTTATGATGTAGGCGCAGTAGATTCCGAGTTAGATTCCGAGTTATGATGTAGGAGCAGTAGATTCCGAGTGAGATTCTGAGTTATGATGTAGGCGCAGTAGATTCCGAGTTAGAATCCGAGTTATGATGTAGGCGCAGTAGATTCCGAGTTATGATGTAGGCGCAGTAGATTCCGAGTTAGATTCCGAGTTATGAAGTAGGCGCAGTAGATTCCGAGTAATGATGTAGGCGCAGTAGATTCCGAGGTAGATTCCGAGTTATGATGTAGGCGCAGTAGATTCCGAGTTATGATGTAGGCGCAGTAGATTCCGAGTTAGATTCCGAGTTATGATGTAGGCGCAGTAGATTCCGAGTTATGATGTAGGCGCACTAGATTCCGAGTTAGATTCCGAGTTATGATGTAGGCGCAGTAGATTCCGAGTTAGATTCCGAGTTATGATGTAGGCGCAGTAGATTCCGAGTTATGATGTAGGCGCAGTAGATTCCGAGTTATGATGTAGGCGCAGTAGATTCCGAGTTAGATTCCGAGTTATGATGTAGGCGCAGTAGATTCCGAGTTAGATTCCGAGTTATGATGTAGGCGCAGTAGATTCCGAGTTAGATTCCGAGTTATGATGTAGGCGCAGTAGATTCCGAGTTATGATGTAGGCGCAGTAGATTGCGAGTTATGATGTAGGCGCAGTAGATTCCGAGTTAGATTCCGAGTTATGATGTAGGCGCAGTAGATTGCGAGTTATGATGTAGGCGCAGTAGATTCCGAGTTAGATTCCGAGTTATGATGTAGGCGCAGTAGATTCCGAGTTATGATGTAGGCGCAGTAGATTCCGAGTTAGATTTCGAGTTATGATGTAGGCGCAGTAGATTCCGAGTTATGATGTAGGCGCAGTAGATTCCGAGTTAGATTCCGAGTTATGATGTAGGCGCAGTAGATTCCGAGTTAGATTCCGAGTTATGATGTAGGCGCAGTAGATTCCGAGTTATGATGTAGGCGCAGTAGATTCCGAGTTAGATTCCGAGTTATGATGTAGGCGCAGTAGATTCCGAGTTAGATTTCGAGTTATGATGTAGGCGCAGTAGATTCCGAGTTATGATGTAGGCGCAGTAGATTCCGAGTTATGATGTAGGTGCAGTAGATTCCGAGTTAGATTCCGAGTTATGATGTAGGCGCAGTAGATTCCGAGTTATGATGTAGGTGCAGTAGTGTCCGAGTTATGATGTAGGCGCAGTAGATTCCGAGTTAGATTCCGAGTTATGATGTAGGCGCAGTAGATTCCGAGTTATGATGTAGGCGAAGTAGATTCCGAGTTATGATGTAGGCGCAGTAGATTCCGAGTTATGATGTAGGCGCAGTAGATTCCGAGTTATGATGTAGGCGCAGTAGATTCCGAGTTAGATTCCGAGTTATGATGTAGGCGCAGTAGATTCCGAGTTAGATTCCGAGTTATGATGTAGGCGCAGTAGATTCCGAGTTAGATTCCGAGTTATGATGTAGGCGCAGTAGATTCCGAGTTATGATGTAGGCGCAGTAGATTCCGAGTTAGATTCCGAGTTATGATGTAGGCGCAGTAGATTCCGAGTTATGATGTAGGGGCAGTAGATTCCGAGTTATGATGTAGTCGCAGTAGATTTCGTGTTATGATGTAGGCGCAGTAGATTCCGAGTTAGATTCCGAGTTATGATGCAGGCGCAGTAGATTCCGAGTTAGATTCCGAGTTATGATGTAGGCGCAGTAGATTCCGAGTTATGATGTAGGCGCAGTAGATTCCGAGTTAGATTCCGAGTTATGATGTAGGCGCAGTAGATTCCGAGTTATGATGTAGGCGCAGTAGATTCCGAGTTAGATTCCGAGTTATGATGTAGGCGCAGTAGATTCCGAGTTATGATGTAGGCGCAGTAGATTCCGAGTTAGATTCCGAGTTATGATGTAGGCGCAGTAGATTCCGAGTTAGATTCCGAGTTATGATGTAGGCGCAGTAGATTCCGAGATATGATGTAGGCGCAATAGATTCCGAGTTATGATGTAGGCTCAGTAGATTCCGAGTTAGATTCCGAGTTATGATGTAGGCGCAGTAGATTCCGAGTTAGATTCCGAGTTATGATGTAGGCGCAGTAGATTCCGAGTTATGATGTAGGCGCAGTAGATTCCGAGTTATGATGTAGGCGCAGCAGATTCCGAGTTATGATGTAGGCGCAGTAGATTACGAGTTATGATGTAGGCGCAGTAGATTCCGAATTATGATGTAGGCGCAGTAGATTCCGAGTTATGATGTAGGCGCAGTAGATTCCGAGTTATGATGTAGGCGCAGTAGATTCCGAGTTATGATGTAGTCGCAGTAGATTTCGTGTTATGATGGAGGCGCAGTAGATTCCGAGTTAGATTCCGAGTTATGATGTAGGCGCAGTAGATTCCGAGTTAGATTCCGAGTTATGATGTAGGCGCAGTAGATTCCGAGTTAGATTCCGAGTTATGATGTAGGCGCAGTAGATTCCGAGTTATGATGTAGGCGCAGTAGATTCCGAGTTAGATTCCGAGTTATGATGTAGGCGCAGTAGATTCCGAGTTATGATGTAGGCGCAGTAGATTCCGAGTTAGATTCCGAGTTATGATGTAGGCGCAGTAGATTCCGAGTTATGATGTAGGCGCAGTAGATTCCGAGTTAGATACCGAGTTATGATGTAGGCGCAGTAGATTCCGAGTTAGATTCCGAGTTATGATGTAGGTGCAGTAGATTCCGAGTTATGATGTAGGCGCAATAGATTCCGAGTTATGATGTAGGCTCAGTAGATTCCGAGTTAGATTCCGAGTTATGATGTAGGCGCAGTAGATTCCGAGTTAGATTCCGAGTTATGATGTAGGCGCAGTAGATTCCGAGTTATGATGTAGGCGCAGTAGATTCCGAGTTATGATGTAGGCGCAGTAGATTCCGAGTTATGATGTAGGCGCAGTATATTCCGAGTTAGATTCCGAGTTATGATGTAGGCGCAGTAGATTCCGAGTTATGATGTAGGCGCACTAGATTCCGAGTTAGATTCCGAGTTAAGATGTAGGCGCAGTAGATTCCGAGTTATGATGTAGGCGCAGTAGATTCCGAGTTAGATTCCGAGTTATGATGTAGGCGCAGTAGATTCCGAGTGAGATTCTGAGTTATGATGTAGGCGCAGTAGATTCCGAGTTAGAATCCGAGTTATGATGTAGGCGCAGTAGATTCCGAGTTATGATGTAGGCGCAGTAGATTCCGAGTTAGATTCCGAGTTATGAAGTAGGCGCAGTAGATTCCGAGTAATGATGTAGGCGCAGTAGATTCCGAGGTAGATTCCGAGTTATGATGTAGGCGCAGTAGATTCCGAGTTATGATGTAGGCGCAGTAGATTCCGAGTTAGATTCCGAGTTATGATGTAGGCGCAGTAGATTCCGAGTTATGATGTAGGCGCACTAGATTCCGAGTTAGATTCCGAGTTATGATGCAGGCGCAGTAGATTCCGAGTTAGATTCCGAGTTATGATGTAGGCGCAGTAGATTCCGAGTTATGATGTAGGCGCAGTAGATTCCGAGTTATGATGTAGGCGCAGTAGATTCCGAGTTAGATTCCGAGTTATGATGTAGGCGCAGTAGATTCCGAGTTAGATTCCGAGTTAGATTCCTAGTTATGATGTAGGCGCAGTAGATTCCGAGTTAGATTCCGAGTTATGATGTAGGCGCAGTAGATTCCGAGTTATGATGTAGGCGCAGTAGATTGCGAGTTATGATGTAGGCGCAGTAGATTCCGAGTTAGATTCCGAGTTATGATGTAGGCGCAGTAGATTGCGAGTTATGATGTAGGCGCAGTAGATTCCGAGTTAGATTCCGAGTTATGATGTAGGCGCAGTAGATTCCGAGTTATGATGTAGGCGCAGTAGATTCCGAGTTAGATTCCGAGTTATGATGTAGGCGCAGTAGATTCCGAGTTATCATGTAGGCGCAGTAGATTCCGAGTTAGATTCCGAGTTATGATGTAGGCGCAGTAGATTCCGAGTTAGATTCCGAGTTATGATGTAGGCGCAGTAGATTCCGAGTTATGATGTAGGCGCAGTAGATTCCGAGTAAGATTCAGAGTTATGATGTAGGCGCAGTAGATTCCGAGTTAGATTTCGAGTTATGATGTAGGTGCAGTAGATTCCGAGTTATGATGTAGGCGCAGTAGATTCCGAGTTATGATGTAGGTGCAGTAGATTCCGAGTTAGATTCCGAGTTATGATGTAGGCGCAGTAGATTCCGAGTTATGATGTAGGTGCAGTAGTTTCCGAGTTATGATGTAGGCGCAGTAGATTCCGAGTTAGATTCCGAGTTATGATGTAGGCGCAGTAGATTCCGAGTTATGATGTAGGCGCAGTAGATTCCGAGTTATGATGTAGGCGCAGTAGATTCCGAGTTATGATGTAGGCGAAGTAGATTCCGAGTTATGATGTAGGCGCAGTAGATTCCGAGTTAGATTCCGAGTTATGATGTAGGCGCAGTAGATTGCGAGTTATGATGTAGGCGCAGTAGATTCCGAGTTAGATTCCGAGTTATGATGTAGGCGCAGTAGATTGCGAGTTAGATTCCGAGTTATGATGTAGGCGCAGTAGATTCCGAGTTATGATGTAGGCGCAGTAGATTCCGAGTTATGATGTAGGCGCAGTAGATTCCGAGTTATGATGTAGGCGCAGTATATTCCGAGTTAGATTCCGAGTTATCATGTAGGCGCAGTAGATTCCGAGTTAGATTCCGAGTTATGATGTAGGCGCAGTTGATTCCGAGTTAGATTCCGAGTTATGATGTAGGCGCAGTAGATTCCGAGTTATGATGTAGGCGCAGTAGATTCCGAGTAAGATTCAGAGTTATGATGTAGGCGCAGTAGATTCCGAGTTAGATTTCGAGTTATGATGTAGGTGCAGTAGATTCCGAGTTATGATGTAGGCGCAGTAGATTCCGAGTTATGATGTAGGTGCAGTAGATTCCGAGTTAGATTCCGAGTTATGATGTAGGCGCAGTAGATTCCGAGTTATGATGTAGGTGCAGTAGTTTCCGAGTTATGATGTAGGCGCAGTAGATTCCGAGTTAGATTCCGAGTTATGATGTAGGCGCAGTAGATTCCGAGTTATGATGTAGGCGCAGTAGATTCCGAGTTATGATGTAGGCGCAGTAGATTCCGAGTTATGATGTAGGCGAAGTAGATTCCGAGTTATGATGTAGGCGCAGTAGATTCCGAGTTAGATTCCGAGTTATGATGTAGGCGCAGTAGATTGCGAGTTATGATGTAGGCGCAGTAGATTCCGAGTTAGATTCCGAGTTATGATGTAGGCGCAGTAGATTGCGAGTTAGATTCCGAGTTATGATGTAGGCGCAGTAGATTCCGAGTTATGATGTAGGCGCAGTAGATTCCGAGTTATGATGTAGGCGCAGTAGATTCCGAGTTATGATGTAGGCGCAGTATATTCCGAGTTAGATTCCGAGTTATGATGTAGGCGCAGTAGATTCCGAGTTAGATTCCGAGTTATGATGTAGGCGCAGTAGATTCCGAATTAGATTCCGAGTTATGATGCAGGCGCAGTAGATTCCGAGTTAGATTCCGAGTTATGATGTAGGCGCAGTAGATTCCGAGTTATGATGTAGGCGCAGTAGATTCCGAGTTAGATTCCGAGTTATGATGTAGGCGCAGTAGATTCCGAGTTATGATTTAGGCGCAATAGATTCAGAGTTATGATGTAGGCTCAGTAGATTCCGAGTTAGATTCCGAGCTATGATGTAGGCGCAGTAGATTCCGAGTTAGATTCCGAGTTATGATGTAGGCGCAGTAGACTCCGAGTTATGATGTAGGCGCAGTAGATTCCGAGTTATGATGTAGGCGCAGTAGATTCCGAGTTATGATGTAGGCGCAGTAGATTCCGAGTTATGATGTAGGCGCAGTAGATTCCGAGTTAGATTCCGAGTTATGAAGTAGGCGCAGTAGATTCCGAGTAATGATGTAGGCGCAGTAGATTCCGAGTTATGATGTAGGCGCAGTAGATTCCGAGTTAGATTCCGAGTTATGATGTAGGCGCAGTAGATTCCGAGTTATGATGTAGGCGCACTAGATTCCGAGTTAGATTCCGAGTTATGATGTAGGCGCAGTAGATTCCGAGTTAGATTCCGAGTTATGATGTAGGCGCAGTAGATTCCGAGTTATGATGTAGGCGCAGTAGATTCCGAGTTATGATGTAGGCGCAGTAGATTCCGAGTTAGATTCCGAGTTATGATGTAGGCGCAGTAGATTCCGAGTTAGATTCCGAGTTATGATGTAGGCGCAGTAGATTCCGAGTTAGATTCCGAGTTATGATGTAGGCGCAGTAGATTCCGAGTTATGATGTAGGCGCAGTAGATTGCGAGTTATGATGTAGGCGCAGTAGATTCCGAGTTAGATTCCGAGTTATGATGTAGGCGCAGTAGATTGCGAGTTATGATGTAGGCGCAGTAGATTCCGAGTTAGATTCCGAGTTATGATGTAGGCGCAGTAGATTCCGAGTTATGATGTAGGCGCAGTAGATTCCGAGTTAGATTCCGAGTTATGATGTAGGCGCAGTAGATTCCGAGTTATGATGTAGGCGCAGTAGATTCCGAGTTAGATTCCGAGTTATGATGTAGGCGCAGTAGATTCCGAGTTATGATGTAGGCGCAGTAGATTCCGAGTTAGATTCCGAGTTATGATGTAGGCGCAGTAGATTCCGAGTTATGATGTAGGCGCAGTAGATTGCGAGTTAGATTCCGAGTTATGATGTAGGCGCAGTAGATTCCGAGTTATGATGTAGGCGCAGTAGATTCCGAGTTAGATTCCGAGTTATGATGTAGGCGCAGTAGATTCCGAGTTAGATTCCGAGTTATGATGTAGGCGCAGTAGATTCCGAGTTATGATGTAGGCGCAGTAGATTCCGAGTTAGATTCCGAGTTATGATGTAGGCGCAGTAGATTCCGAGTTAGATTTCGAGTTATGATGTAGGCGCAGTAGATTCCGAGTTATGATGTAGGCGCAGTAGATTCCGAGTTATGATGTAGGTGCAGTAGATTCCGAGTTAGATTCCGAGTTATGATGTAGGCGCAGTAGATTCCGAGTTATGATGTAGGCGAAGTAGTTTCCGAGTTATGATGTAGGCGCAGTAGATTCCGAGTTAGATTCCGAGTTATGATGTAGGCGCAGTAGATTCCGAGTTATGATGTAGGCGCAGTAGATTCCGAGTTATGATGTAGGCGCAGTAGATTCCGAGTTATGATGTAGGCGAAGTAGATTCCGAGTTATGATGTAGGCGCAGTAGATTCCGAGTTAGATTCCGAGTTATGATGTAGGCGCAGTAGATTGCGAGTTATGATGTAGGCGCAGTAGATTCCGAGTTAGATTCCGAGTTATGATGTAGGCGCAGTAGATTCCGAGTTAGATTCCGAGTTATGATGTAGGCGCAGTAGATTCCGAGTTAGATTCCGAGTTATGATGTAGGCGCAGTAGATTCCGAGTTATGATGTAGGCGCAGTAGATTCCGAGTTAGATTCCGAGTTATGATGTAGGCGCAGTAGATTCCGAGTTAGATTTCGAGTTATGATGTAGGCGCAGTAGATTCCGAGTTATGATGTAGGCGCAGTAGATTCCGAGTTATGATGTAGGTGCAGTAGATTCCGAGTTAGATTCCGAGTTATGATGTAGGCGCAGTAGATTCCGAGTTATGATGTAGGTGCAGTAGTGTCCGAGTTATGATGTAGGCGCAGTAGATTCCGAGTTAGATTCCGAGTTATGATGTAGGCGCAGTAGATTCCGAGTTATGATGTAGGCGCAGTAGATTCCGAGTTATGATGTAGGCGCAGTAGATTCCGAGTTATGATGTAGGCGAAGTAGATTCCGAGTTATGATGTAGGCGCAGTAGATTCCGAGTTATGATGTAGGCGCAGTAGATTCCGAGTTATGATGTAGGCGCAGTAGATTCCGAGTTAGATTCCGAGTTATGATGTAGGCGCAGTAGATTCCGAGTTAGATTCCGAGTTATGATGTAGGCGCAGTAGATTCCGAGTTATGATGTAGGCGCAGTAGATTCCGAGTTATGATGTAGGCGCAGTAGATTCCGAGTTATGATGTAGGTGCAGTAGATTCCGAGTTAGATTCCGAGTTATGATGTAGGCGCAGTAGATTCCGAGTTATGATGTAGGTGCAGTAGTGTCCGAGTTATGATGTAGGCGCAGTAGATTCCGAGTTAGATTCCGAGTTATGATGTAGGCGCAGTAGATTCCGAGTTATGATGTAGGCGCAGTAGATTCCGAGTTATGATGTAGGCGCAGTAGATTCCGAGTTATGATGTAGGCGAAGTAGATTCCGAGTTATGATGTAGGCGCAGTAGATTCCGAGTTATGATGTAGGCGCAGTAGATTCCGAGTTATGATGTAGGCGCAGTAGATTCCGAGTTAGATTCCGAGTTATGATGTAGGCGCAGTAGATTCCGAGTTAGATTCCGAGTTATGATGTAGGCGCAGTAGATTCCGAGTTAGATTCCGAGTTATGATGTAGGCGCAGTAGATTCCGAGTTATGATGTAGGCGCAGTAGATTCCGAGTTAGATTCCGAGTTATGATGTAGGCGCAGTAGATTCCGAGTTATGATGTAGGGGCAGTAGATTCCGAGTTATGATGTAGTCGCAGTAGATTTCGTGTTATGATGTAGGCGCAGTAGATTCCGAGTTAGATTCCGAGTTATGATGTAGGCGAAGTAGATTCCGAGTTATGATGTAGGCGCAGTAGATTCCGAGTTAGATTCCGAGTTATGATGTAGGCGCAGTAGATTGCGAGTTATGATGTAGGCGCAGTAGATTCCGAGTTAGATTCCGAGTTATGATGTAGGCGCAGTAGATTGCGAGTTAGATTCCGAGTTATGATGTAGGCGCAGTAGATTCCGAGTTATGATGTAGGCGCAGTAGATTCCGAGTTATGATGTAGGCGCAGTAGATTCCGAGTTATGATGTAGGCGCAGTATATTCCGAGTTAGATTCCGAGTTATGATGTAGGCGCAGTAGATTCCGAGTTAGATTCCGAGTTATGATGTAGGCGCAGTAGATTCCGAATTAGATTCCGAGTTATGATGCAGGCGCAGTAGATTCCGAGTTAGATTCCGAGTTATGATGTAGGCGCAGTAGATTCCGAGTTATGATGTAGGCGCAGTAGATTCCGAGTTAGATTCCGAGTTATGATGTAGGCGCAGTAGATTCCGAGTTATGATTTAGGCGCAATAGATTCAGAGTTATGATGTAGGCTCAGTAGATTCCGAGTTAGATTCCGAGCTATGATGTAGGCGCAGTAGATTCCGAGTTAGATTCCGAGTTATGATGTAGGCGCAGTAGACTCCGAGTTATGATGTAGGCGCAGTAGATTCCGAGTTATGATGTAGGCGCAGTAGATTCCGAGTTATGATGTAGGCGCAGTAGATTCCGAGTTATGATGTAGGCGCAGTAGATTCCGAGTTAGATTCCGAGTTATGAAGTAGGCGCAGTAGATTCCGAGTAATGATGTAGGCGCAGTAGATTCCGAGTTATGATGTAGGCGCAGTAGATTCCGAGTTAGATTCCGAGTTATGATGTAGGCGCAGTAGATTCCGAGTTATGATGTAGGCGCACTAGATTCCGAGTTAGATTCCGAGTTATGATGTAGGCGCAGTAGATTCCGAGTTAGATTCCGAGTTATGATGTAGGCGCAGTAGATTCCGAGTTATGATGTAGGCGCAGTAGATTCCGAGTTATGATGTAGGCGCAGTAGATTCCGAGTTAGATTCCGAGTTATGATGTAGGCGCAGTAGATTCCGAGTTAGATTCCGAGTTATGATGTAGGCGCAGTAGATTCCGAGTTAGATTCCGAGTTATGATGTAGGCGCAGTAGATTCCGAGTTATGATGTAGGCGCAGTAGATTCCGAGTTATGATGTAGGCGCAGTAGATTCCGAGTTAGATTCCGAGTTATGATGTAGGCGCAGTAGATTGCGAGTTATGATGTAGGCGCAGTAGATTCCGAGTTAGATTCCGAGTTATGATGTAGGCGCAGTAGATTCCGAGTTATGATGTAGGCGCAGTAGATTCCGAGTTAGATTCCGAGTTATGATGTAGGCGCAGTAGATTCCGAGTTATGATGTAGGCGCAGTAGATTCCGAGTTAGATTCCGAGTTATGATGTAGGCGCAGTAGATTCCGAGTTATGATGTAGGCGCAGTAGATTCCGAGTTAGATTCCGAGTTATGATGTAGGCGCAGTAGATTCCGAGTTATGATGTAGGCGCAGTAGATTGCGAGTTAGATTCCGAGTTATGATGTAGGCGCAGTAGATTCCGAGTTATGATGTAGGCGCAGTAGATTCCGAGTTAGATTCCGAGTTATGATGTAGGCGCAGTAGATTCCGAGTTAGATTCCGAGTTATGATGTAGGCGCAGTAGATTCCGAGTTATGATGTAGGCGCAGTAGATTCCGAGTTAGATTCCGAGTTATGATGTAGGCGCAGTAGATTCCGAGTTAGATTTCGAGTTATGATGTAGGCGCAGTAGATTCCGAGTTATGATGTAGGCGCAGTAGATTCCGAGTTATGATGTAGGTGCAGTAGATTCCGAGTTAGATTCCGAGTTATGATGTAGGCGCAGTAGATTCCGAGTTATGATGTAGGCGAAGTAGTTTCCGAGTTATGATGTAGGCGCAGTAGATTCCGAGTTAGATTCCGAGTTATGATGTAGGCGCAGTAGATTCCGAGTTATGATGTAGGCGCAGTAGATTCCGAGTTATGATGTAGGCGCAGTAGATTCCGAGTTATGATGTAGGCGAAGTAGATTCCGAGTTATGATGTAGGCGCAGTAGATTCCGAGTTAGATTCCGAGTTATGATGTAGGCGCAGTAGATTGCGAGTTATGATGTAGGCGCAGTAGATTCCGAGTTAGATTCCGAGTTATGATGTAGGCGCAGTAGATTCCGAGTTAGATTCCGAGTTATGATGTAGGCGCAGTAGATTCCGAGTTAGATTCCGAGTTATGATGTAGGCGCAGTAGATTCCGAGTTATGATGTAGGCGCAGTAGATTCCGAGTTAGATTCCGAGTTATGATGTAGGCGCAGTAGATTCCGAGTTAGATTTCGAGTTATGATGTAGGCGCAGTAGATTCCGAGTTATGATGTAGGCGCAGTAGATTCCGAGTTATGATGTAGGTGCAGTAGATTCCGAGTTAGATTCCGAGTTATGATGTAGGCGCAGTAGATTCCGAGTTATGATGTAGGTGCAGTAGTGTCCGAGTTATGATGTAGGCGCAGTAGATTCCGAGTTAGATTCCGAGTTATGATGTAGGCGCAGTAGATTCCGAGTTATGATGTAGGCGCAGTAGATTCCGAGTTATGATGTAGGCGCAGTAGATTCCGAGTTATGATGTAGGCGAAGTAGATTCCGAGTTATGATGTAGGCGCAGTAGATTCCGAGTTATGATGTAGGCGCAGTAGATTCCGAGTTATGATGTAGGCGCAGTAGATTCCGAGTTAGATTCCGAGTTATGATGTAGGCGCAGTAGATTCCGAGTTAGATTCCGAGTTATGATGTAGGCGCAGTAGATTCCGAGTTAGATTCCGAGTTATGATGTAGGCGCAGTAGATTCCGAGTTATGATGTAGGCGCAGTAGATTCCGAGTTAGATTCCGAGTTATGATGTAGGCGCAGTAGATTCCGAGTTATGATGTAGGGGCAGTAGATTCCGAGTTATGATGTAGTCGCAGTAGATTTCGTGTTATGATGTAGGCGCAGTAGATTCCGAGTTAGATTCCGAGTTATGATGCAGGCGCAGTAGATTCCGAGTTAGATTCCGAGTTATGATGTAGGCGCAGTAGATTCCGAGTTATGATGTAGGCGCAGTAGATTCCGAGTTAGATTCCGAGTTATGATGTAGGCGCAGTAGATTCCGAGTTATGATGTAGGCGCAGTAGATTCCGAGTTAGATTCCGAGTTATGATGTAGGCGCAGTAGATTCCGAGTTATGATGTAGGCGCAGTAGATTCCGAGTTAGATTCCGAGTTATGATGTAGGCGCAGTAGATTCCGAGTTAGATTCCGAGTTATGATGTAGGCGCAGTAGATTCCGAGATATGATGTAGGCGCAATAGATTCCGAGTTATGATGTAGGCTCAGTAGATTCCGAGTTAGATTCCGAGTTATGATGTAGGCGCAGTAGATTCCGAGTTAGATTCCGAGTTATGATGTAGGCGCAGTAGATTCCGAGTTATGATGTAGGCGCAGTAGATTCCGAGTTATGATGTAGGCGCAGCAGATTCCGAGTTATGATGTAGGCGCAGTAGATTACGAGTTATGATGTAGGCGCAGTAGATTCCGAATTATGATGTAGGCGCAGTAGATTCCGAGTTATGATGTAGGCGCAGTGGATTCCGAGTTATGATGTAGGCGCAGTAGATTCCGAGTTATGATGTAGTCGCAGTAGATTTCGTGTTATGATGGAGGCGCAGTAGATTCCGAGTTAGATTCCGAGTTATGATGTAGGCGCAGTAGATTCCGAGTTAGATTCCGAGTTATGATGTAGGCGCAGTAGATTCCGAGTTAGATTCCGAGTTATGATGTAGGCGCAGTAGATTCCGAGTTATGATGTAGGCGCAGTAGATTCCGAGTTAGATTCCGAGTTATGATGTAGGCGCAGTAGATTCCGAGTTATGATGTAGGCGCAGTAGATTCCGAGTTAGATTCCGAGTTATGATGTAGGCGCAGTAGATTCCGAGTTATGATGTAGGCGCAGTAGATTCCGAGTTAGATACCGAGTTATGATGTAGGCGCAGTAGATTCCGAGTTAGATTCCGAGTTATGATGTAGGTGCAGTAGATTCCGAGTTATGATGTAGGCGCAATAGATTCCGAGTTATGATGTAGGCTCAGTAGATTCCGAGTTAGATTCCGAGTTATGATGTAGGCGCAGTAGATTCCGAGTTAGATTCCGAGTTATGATGTAGGCGCAGTAGATTCCGAGTTATGATGTAGGCGCAGTAGATTCCGAGTTATGATGTAGGCGCAGTAGATTCCGAGTTATGATGTAGGCGCAGTATATTCCGAGTTAGATTCCGAGTTATGATGTAGGCGCAGTAGATTCCGAGTTATGATGTAGGCGCACTAGATTCCGAGTTAGATTCCGAGTTAAGATGTAGGCGCAGTAGATTCCGAGTTATGATGTAGGCGCAGTAGATTCCGAGTTAGATTCCGAGTTATGATGTAGGCGCAGTAGATTCCGAGTGAGATTCTGAGTTATGATGTAGGCGCAGTAGATTCCGAGTTAGAATCCGAGTTATGATGTAGGCGAAGTAGTTTCCGAGTTATGATGTAGGCGCAGTAGATTCCGAGTTAGATTCCGAGTTATGAAGTAGGCGCAGTAGATTCCGAGTAATGATGTAGGCGCAGTAGATTCCGAGGTAGATTCCGAGTTATGATGTAGGCGCAGTAGATTCCGAGTTATGATGTAGGCGCAGTAGATTCCGAGTTAGATTCCGAGTTATGATGTAGGCGCAGTAGATTCCGAGTTATGATGTAGGCGCACTAGATTCCGAGTTAGATTCCGAGTTATGATGCAGGCGCAGTAGATTCCGAGTTAGATTCCGAGTTATGATGTAGGCGCAGTAGATTCCGAGTTATGATGTAGGCGCAGTAGATTCCGAGTTATGATGTAGGCGCAGTAGATTCCGAGTTAGATTCCGAGTTATGATGTAGGCGCAGTAGATTCCGAGTTAGATTCCGAGTTAGATTCCTAGTTATGATGTAGGCGCAGTAGATTCCGAGTTAGATTCCGAGTTATGATGTAGGCGCAGTAGATTCCGAGTTATGATGTAGGCGCAGTAGATTGCGAGTTATGATGTAGGCGCAGTAGATTCCGAGTTAGATTCCGAGTTATGATGTAGGCGCAGTAGATTGCGAGTTATGATGTAGGCGCAGTAGATTCCGAGTTAGATTCCGAGTTATGATGTAGGCGCAGTAGATTCCGAGTTATGATGTAGGCGCAGTAGATTCCGAGTTAGATTCCGAGTTATGATGTAGGCGCAGTAGATTCCGAGTTATCATGTAGGCGCAGTAGATTCCGAGTTAGATTCCGAGTTATGATGTAGGCGCAGTAGATTCCGAGTTAGATTCCGAGTTATGATGTAGGCGCAGTAGATTCCGAGTTATGATGTAGGCGCAGTAGATTCCGAGTTAGATTCCGAGTTATGATGTAGGCGCAGTAGATTCCGAGTTAGATTTCGAGTTATGATGTAGGCGCAGTAGATTCCGAGTTATGATGTAGGCGCAGTAGATTCCGAGTTATGATGTAGGTGCAGTAGATTCCGAGTTAGATTCCGAGTTATGATGTAGGCGCAGTAGATTCCGAGTTATGATGTAGGTGCAGTAGTTTCCGAGTTATGATGTAGGCGCAGTAGATTCCGAGTTAGATTCCGAGTTATGATGTAGGCGCAGTAGATTCCGAGTTATGATGTAGGCGCAGTAGATTCCGAGTTATGATGTAGGCGCAGTAGATTCCGAGTTATGATGTAGGCGAAGTAGATTCCGAGTTATGATGTAGGCGCAGTAGATTCCGAGTTAGATTCCGAGTTATGATGTAGGCGCAGTAGATTGCGAGTTATGATGTAGGCGCAGTAGATTCCGAGTTAGATTCCGAGTTATGATGTAGGCGCAGTAGATTGCGAGTTAGATTCCGAGTTATGATGTAGGCGCAGTAGATTCCGAGTTATGATGTAGGCGCAGTAGATTCCGAGTTATGATGTAGGCGCAGTAGATTCCGAGTTATGATGTAGGCGCAGTATATTCCGAGTTAGATTCCGAGTTATGATGCAGGCGCAGTAGATTCCGAGTTAGATTCCGAGTTATGATGTAGGCGCAGTAGATTCCGAATTAGATTCCGAGTTATGATGCAGGCGCAGTAGATTCCGAGTTAGATTCCGAGTTATGATGTAGGCGCAGTAGATTCCGAGTTATGATGTAGGAGCAGTAGATTCCGAGTTAGACTCCGAGTTATGATGTAGGCGCAGTAGATTCCGAGTTATGATGTAGGCGCAGTAGATTCCGAGTTAGATTCCGAGTTATGATGTAGGCGCAGTAGATTCCGAGTTATGATTTAGGCGCAATAGATTCCGAGTTATGATGTAGGCTCAGTAGATTCCGAGTTAGATTCCGAGCTATGATGTAGGCGCAGTAGATTCCGAGTTAGATTCCGAGTTATGATGTAGGCGCAGTAGACTCCGAGTTATGATGTAGGCGCAGTAGATTCCGAGTTATGATGTAGGCGCAGTAGATTCCGAGTTATGATGTAGGCGCAGTAGATTCCGAGTTATGATGTAGGCGCAGTAGATTCCGAGTTAGATTCCGAGTTATGAAGTAGGCGCAGTAGATTCCGAGTAATGATGTAGGCGCAGTAGATTCCGAGTTATGATGTAGGCGCAGTAGATTCCGAGTTAGATTCCGAGTTATGATGTAGGCGCAGTAGATTCCGAGTTATGATGTAGGCGCACTAGATTCCGAGTTAGATTCCGAGTTATGATGTAGGCGCAGTAGATTCCGAGTTAGATTCCGAGTTATGATGTAGGCGCAGTAGATTCCGAGTGAGATTCTGAGTTATGATGTAGGCGCAGTAGATTCCGAGTTAGAATCCGAGTTATGATGTAGGCGAAGTAGTTTCCGAGTTATGATGTAGGCGCAGTAGATTCCGAGTTAGATTCCGAGTTATGAAGTAGGCGCAGTAGATTCCGAGTAATGATGTAGGCGCAGTAGATTCCGAGGTAGATTCCGAGTTATGATGTAGGCGCAGTAGATTCCGAGTTATGATGTAGGCGCAGTAGATTCCGAGTTAGATTCCGAGTTATGATGTAGGCGCAGTAGATTCCGAGTTATGATGTAGGCGCACTAGATTCCGAGTTAGATTCCGAGTTATGATGCAGGCGCAGTAGATTCCGAGTTAGATTCCGAGTTATGATGTAGGCGCAGTAGATTCCGAGTTATGATGTAGGCGCAGTAGATTCCGAGTTATGATGTAGGCGCAGTAGATTCCGAGTTAGATTCCGAGTTATGATGTAGGCGCAGTAGATTCCGAGTTAGATTCCGAGTTAGATTCCTAGTTATGATGTAGGCGCAGTAGATTCCGAGTTAGATTCCGAGTTATGATGTAGGCGCAGTAGATTCCGAGTTATGATGTAGGCGCAGTAGATTCCGAGTTATGATGTAGGCGCAGTAGATTCCGAGTTAGATTCCGAGTTATGATGTAGGCGCAGTAGATTGCGAGTTATGATGTAGGCGCAGTAGATTCCGAGTTAGATTCCGAGTTATGATGTAGGCGCAGTAGATTCCGAGTTATGATGTAGGCGCAGTAGATTCCGAGTTAGATTCCGAGTTATGATGTAGGCGCAGTAGATTCCGAGTTATCATGTAGGCGCAGTAGATTCCGAGTTAGATTCCGAGTTATGATGTAGGCGCAGTAGATTCCGAGTTAGATTCCGAGTTATGATGTAGGCGCAGTAGATTCCGAGTTATGATGTAGGCGCAGTAGATTCCGAGTTAGATTCCGAGTTATGATGTAGGCGCAGTAGATTCCGAGTTAGATTTCGAGTTATGATGTAGGCGCAGTAGATTCCGAGTTATGATGTAGGCGCAGTAGATTCCGAGTTATGATGTAGGTGCAGTAGATTCCGAGTTAGATTCCGAGTTATGATGTAGGCGCAGTAGATTCCGAGTTATGATGTAGGTGCAGTAGTTTCCGAGTTATGATGTAGGCGCAGTAGATTCCGAGTTAGATTCCGAGTTATGATGTAGGCGCAGTAGATTCCGAGTTATGATGTAGGCGCAGTAGATTCCGAGTTATGATGTAGGCGCAGTAGATTCCGAGTTATGATGTAGGCGAAGTAGATTCCGAGTTATGATGTAGGCGCAGTAGATTCCGAGTTAGATTCCGAGTTATGATGTAGGCGCAGTAGATTGCGAGTTATGATGTAGGCGCAGTAGATTCCGAGTTAGATTCCGAGTTATGATGTAGGCGCAGTAGATTGCGAGTTAGATTCCGAGTTATGATGTAGGCGCAGTAGATTCCGAGTTATGATGTAGGCGCAGTAGATTCCGAGTTATGATGTAGGCGCAGTAGATTCCGAGTTATGATGTAGGCGCAGTATATTCCGAGTTAGATTCCGAGTTATGATGCAGGCGCAGTAGATTCCGAGTTAGATTCCGAGTTATGATGTAGGCGCAGTAGATTCCGAATTAGATTCCGAGTTATGATGCAGGCGCAGTAGATTCCGAGTTAGATTCCGAGTTATGATGTAGGCGCAGTAGATTCCGAGTTATGATGTAGGAGCAGTAGATTCCGAGTTAGACTCCGAGTTATGATGTAGGCGCAGTAGATTCCGAGTTATGATGTAGGCGCAGTAGATTCCGAGTTAGATTCCGAGTTATGATGTAGGCGCAGTAGATTCCGAGTTATGATTTAGGCGCAATAGATTCCGAGTTATGATGTAGGCTCAGTAGATTCCGAGTTAGATTCCGAGCTATGATGTAGGCGCAGTAGATTCCGAGTTAGATTCCGAGTTATGATGTAGGCGCAGTAGACTCCGAGTTATGATGTAGGCGCAGTAGATTCCGAGTTATGATGTAGGCGCAGTAGATTCCGAGTTATGATGTAGGCGCAGTAGATTCCGAGTTATGATGTAGGCGCAGTAGATTCCGAGTTAGATTCCGAGTTATGAAGTAGGCGCAGTAGATTCCGAGTAATGATGTAGGCGCAGTAGATTCCGAGTTATGATGTAGGCGCAGTAGATTCCGAGTTAGATTCCGAGTTATGATGTAGGCGCAGTAGATTCCGAGTTATGATGTAGGCGCACTAGATTCCGAGTTAGATTCCGAGTTATGATGTAGGCGCAGTAGATTCCGAGTTAGATTCCGAGTTATGATGTAGGCGCAGTAGATTCCGAGTTATGATGTAGGCGCAGTAGATTCCGAGTTATGATGTAGGCGCAGTAGATTCCGAGTTAGATTCCGAGTTATGATGTAGGCGCAGTAGATTCCGAGTTAGATTCCGAGTTATGATGTAGGCGCAGTAGATTCCGAGTTAGATTCCGAGTTATGATGTAGGCGCAGTAGATTCCGAGTTATGATGTAGGCGCAGTAGATTGCGAGTTATGATGTAGGCGCAGTAGATTCCGAGTTAGATTCCGAGTTATGATGTAGGCGCAGTAGATTGCGAGTTATGATGTAGGCGCAGTAGATTCCGAGTTAGATTCCGAGTTATGATGTAGGCGCAGTAGATTCCGAGTTATGATGTAGGCGCAGTAGATTCCGAGTTAGATTCCGAGTTATGATGTAGGCGCAGTAGATTCCGAGTTATGATGTAGGCGCAGTAGATTCCGAGTTAGATTCCGAGTTATGATGTAGGCGCAGTAGATTCCGAGTTAGATTCCGAGTTATGATGTAGGCGCAGTAGATTCCGAGTTATGATGTAGGCGCAGTAGATTCCGAGTTAGATTCCGAGTTATGATGTAAGCGCAGTAGATTCCGAGTTAGATTTCGAGTTATGATGTAGGCGCAGTAGATTCCGAGTTATGATGTAGGCGCAGTAGATTCCGAGTTATGATGTAGGTGCAGTAGATTCCGAGTTAGATTCCGAGTTATGATGTAGGCGCAGTAGATTCCGAGTTATGATGTAGGCGAAGTAGTTTCCGAGTTATGATGTAGGCGCAGTAGATTCCGAGTTAGATTCCGAGTTATGATGTAGGCGCAGTAGATTCCGAGTTATGATGTAGGCGCAGTAGATTCCGAGTTATGATGTAGGCGCAGTAGATTCCGAGTTATGATGTAGGCGAAGTAGATTCCGAGTTATGATGTAGGCGCAGTAGATTCCGAGTTAGATTCCGAGTTATGATGTAGGCGCAGTAGATTGCGAGTTATGATGTAGGCGCAGTAGATTCCGAGTTAGATTCCGAGTTATGATGTAGGCGCAGTAGATTCCGAGTTAGATTCCGAGTTATGATGTAGGCGCAGTAGATTCCGAGTTAGATTCCGAGTTATGATGTAGGCACAGTAGATTCCGAGTTATGATGTAGGCGCAGTAGATTCCGAGTTAGATTCCGAGTTATGATGTAGGCGCAGTAGATTCCGAGTGAGATTCTGAGTTATGATGTAGGCGCAGTAGATTCCGAGTTAGAATCCGAGTTATGATGTAGGCGCAGTAGTTTCCGAGTTATGATGTAGGCGCAGTAGATTCCGAGTTAGATTCCGAGTTATGAAGTAGGCGCAGTAGATTCCGAGTAATGATGTAGGCGCAGTAGATTCCGAGGTAGATTCCGAGTTATGATGTAGGCGCAGTAGATTCCGAGTTATGATGTAGGCGCAGTAGATTCCGAGTTAGATTCCGAGTTATGATGTAGGCGCAGTAGATTCCGAGTTATGATGTAGGCGCACTAGATTCCGAGTTAGATTCCGAGTTATGATGTAGGCGCAGTAGATTCCGAGTTAGATTCCGAGTTATGATGTAGGCGAAGTAGATTCCGAGTTATGATGTAGGCGCAGTAGATTCCGAGTTATGATGTAGGCGCAGTAGATTCCGAGTTAGATTCCGAGTTATGATGTAGGCGCAGTAGATTCCGAGTTAGATTCCGAGTTATGATGTAGGCGCAGTAGATTCCGAGTTAGATTCCGAGTTATGATGTAGGCGCAGTAGATTCCGAGTTATGATGTAGGCGCAGTAGATTGCGAGTTATGATGTAGGCGCAGTAGATTCCGAGTTAGATTCCGAGTTATGATGTAGGCGCAGTAGATTGCGAGTTATGATGTAGGCGCAGTAGATTCCGAGTTAGATTCCGAGTTATGATGTAGGCGCAGTAGATTCCGAGTTATGATGTAGGCGCAGTAGATTCCGAGTTAGATTCCGAGTTATGATGTAGGCGCAGTAGATTCCGAGTTATGATGTAGGCGCAGTAGATTCCGAGTTAGATTCCGAGTTATGATGTAGGCGCAGTAGATTCCGAGTTAGATTCCGAGTTATGATGTAGGCGCAGTAGATTCCGAGTTATGATGTAGGCGCAGTAGATTCCGAGTTAGATTCCGAGTTATGATGTAGGCGCAGTAGATTCCGAGTTAGATTTCGAGTTATGATGTAGGCGCAGTAGATTCCGAGTTATGATGTAGGCGCAGTAGATTCCGAGTTATGTTGTAGGTGCAGTAGATTCCGAGTTAGATTCCGAGTTATGATGTAGGCGCAGTAGATTCCGAGTTATGATGTAGGTGCAGTAGTGTCCGAGTTATGATGTAGGCGCAGTAGATTCCGAGTTAGATTCCGAGTTATGATGTAGGCGCAGTAGATTCCGAGTTATGATGTAGGCGCAGTAGATTCCGAGTTATGATGTAGGCGCAGTAGATTCCGAGTTATGATGTAGGCGAAGTAGATTCCGAGTTATGATGTAGGCGCAGTAGATTCCGAGTTAGATTCCGAGTTATGATGTAGGCGCAGTAGATTCCGAGTTATGATGTAGGCGCAGTAGATTCCGAGTTAGATTCCGAGTTATGATGTAGGCGCAGTAGATTCCGAGTTAGATTCCGAGTTATGATGTAGGCGCAGTAGATTCCGAGTTATGATGTAGGCGCAGTAGATTCCGAGTTATGATGTAGGCGCAGTAGATTCCGAGTTATGATGTAGGCGCAGTATATTCCGAGTTAGATTCCGAGTTATGATGTAGGCGCAGTAGATTCCGAGTTAGATTCCGAGTTATGATGTAGGCGCAGTAGATTCCGAATTAGATTCCGAGTTATGATGTAGGCGCACTAGATTCCGAGTTAGATTCCGAGTTATGATGTAGGCGCAGTAGATTCCGAGTTATGATGTAAGCGCAGTAGATTCCGAGTTAGATTCCGAGTTATGATGTAGGCGCAGTAGATTCCGAGTTATGATGTAGGCGCAGTAGATTCCGAGTTAGATTCCGAGTTATGATGTAGGAGCAGTAGATTCCGAGTTAGATTCCGAGTTATGATGTAGGTGCAGTAGATTCCGAGTTATGATTTAGGCGCAATAGATTCCGAGTTATGATGTAGGCTCAGTAGATTCCGAGTTAGATTCCGAGTTATGATGTAGGCGCAGTAGATTCCGAGTTAGATTCCGAGTTATGATGTAGGCGCAGTAGACTCCGAGTTATGATGTAGGCGCAGTAGATTCCGAGTTATGATGTAGGCGCAGTAGATTCCGAGTTATGATGTAGGCGCAGTAGATTCCGAGTTAGATTCCGAGTTATGAAGTAGGCGCAGTAGATTCCGAGTAATGATGTAGGCGCAGTAGATTCCGAGTTATGATGTAGGCGCAGTAGATTCCGAGTTAGATTCCGAGTTATGATGTAGGCGCAGTAGATTCCGAGTTATGATGTAGGCGCACTAGATTCCGAGTTAGATTCCGAGTTATGATGTAGGCGCAGTAGATTCCGAGTTAGATTCCGAGTTATGATGTAGGCGCAGTAGATTCCGAGTTATGATGTAGGCGCAGTAGATTCCGAGTTATGATGTAGGCGCAGTAGATTCCGAGTTAGATTCCGAGTTATGATGTAGGCGCAGTAGATTCCGAGTTAGATTCCGAGTTATGATGTAGGCGCAGTAGATTCCGAGTTAGATTCCGAGTTATGATGTAGGCGCAGTAGATTCCGAGTTATGATGTAGGCGCAGTAGATTGCGAGTTATGATGTAGGCGCAGTAGATTCCGAGTTAGATTCCGAGTTATGATGTAGGCGCAGTAGATTGCGAGTTATGATGTAGGCGCAGTAGATTCCGAGTTAGATTCCGAGTTATGATGTAGGCGCAGTAGATTCCGAGTTATGATGTAGGCGCAGTAGATTCCGAGTTAGATTCCGAGTTATGATGTAGGCGCAGTAGATTCCGAGTTATGATGTAGGCGCAGTAGATTCCGAGTTAGATTCCGAGTTATGATGTAGGCGCAGTAGATTCCGAGTTAGATTCCGAGTTATGATGTAGGCGCAGTAGATTCCGAGTTATGATGTAGGCGCAGTAGATTCCGAGTTAGATTCCGAGTTATGATGTAGGCGCAGTAGATTCCGAGTTAGATTTCGAGTTATGATGTAGGCGCAGTAGATTCCGAGTTATGATGTAGGCGCAGTAGATTCCGAGTTATGATGTAGGTGCAGTAGATTCCGAGTTAGATTCCGAGTTATGATGTAGGCGCAGTAGATTCCGAGTTATGATGTAGGCGAAGTAGTTTCCGAGTTATGATGTAGGCGCAGTAGATTCCGAGTTAGATTCCGAGTTATGATGTAGGCGCAGTAGATTCCGAGTTATGATGTAGGCGCAGTAGATTCCGAGTTATGATGTAGGCGAAGTAGATTCCGAGTTATGATGTAGGCGCAGTAGATTCCGAGTTAGATTCCGAGTTATGATGTAGGCGCAGTAGATTGCGAGTTATGATGTAGGCGCAGTAGATTCCGAGTTAGATTCCGAGTTATGATGTAGGCGCAGTAGATTCCGAGTTAGATTCCGAGTTATGATGTAGGCGCAGTAGATTCCGAGTTAGATTCCGAGTTATGATGTAGGCGCAGTAGATTCCGAGTTATGATGTAGGCGCAGTAGATTCCGAGTTAGATTCCGAGTTATGATGTAGGCGCAGTAGATTCCGAGTTAGATTCCGAGTTATGATGTAGGCGCAGTAGATTCCGAGTTAGATTCCGAGTTATGATGTAGGCGCAGTAGATTCCGGGTTAGATTTCGAGTTATGATGTAGGCGCAGTAGATTCCGAGTTATGATGTAGGCGCAGTAGATTCCGAGTTATGATATAGGCGCAGTAGATTCCGAGTTATGATGTAGGTGCAGTAGATTCCGATTTAGATTCCGAGTTATGATGTAGGCGCAGTAGATTCCGAGTTATGATGTAGGCGCAGTAGTTTCCGAGTTATGATGTAGGCGCAGTAGATTCCGAGTTATGATGTAGGTGCAGTAGATTCCGAGTTAGATTCCGAGTTAAGATGTAGGCGCAGTAGATTGCGAGTTATGATGTAGGCGCAGTAGTTTCCGAGTTATGATGTAGGCGCAGTAGATTCCGAGTTAGATTCCGAGTTATGATGTAGGCGCAGTAGATTCCGAGTTATGATGTAGGCGCAGTAGATTCCGAGTTATGATGTAGGCGCTGTAGATTCCGAGTTATGATGTAGGCGCAGTAGATTCCGAGTTAGATTCCGAGTTATGATGTAGGCGCAGTAGATTCCGAGTTATGATGTAGGCGCAGTAGATTCCGAGTTAGATTCCGAGTTATGATGTAGGCGCAGTAGATTCCGAGTTATGATGTAGGCGCAGTAGATTCCGAGTTATGATGTAGGCGCAGTAGATTCCGAGTTAGATTCCGAGTTATGATGTAGGCGCAGTAGATTCCGAGTTATGATGTAGGCGCAGTAGATTCCGAGTTAGATTCCGAGTTATGATGTAGGCGCAGTAGATTCCGAGTTAGATTCCTAGTAATGATGTAGGCGCAGTAGATTCCGAGTTAGATTCCGAGTTATGATGTAGGCGCAGTAGATTCCGAGTTATGATGTAGGCGAAGTAAATTGCGAGTTATGATGTAGGCGCAGTAGATTCCGAGTTATGATGTAGGCGCAGTAGATTCCGAGTTAGATTCCGAGTTATGATGTAGGCGCAGTAGATTCCGAGTTATGATGTAGGCGCAGTAGATTCCGAGTTCGATTCCGAGTTATGATGTAGGCGCAGTAGATTCCGAGTTCGATTCCGAGTTATGATGTAGGCGCAGTAGATTCCGAGTTAGATTCCGAGTTATGATGTAGGCGCAGTAGATTCCGAGTTAGATTCCGAGTTATGATGTAGGCGCAGTAGATTCCGAGTTAGATTCCGAGTTATGATGTAGGCGCAGTAGATTCCGAGTTATGATGTAGGCGCAGTAGATTCCGAGTTATGATGTAGTCGCAGTAGATTTCGTGTTATGATGGAGGCGCAGTAGATTCCGAGTTAGATTCCGAGTTATGATGCAGGCGCAGTAGATTCCGAGTTAGATTCCGAGTTATGATGTAGGCGCAGTAGATTCCGAGTTAGATTCCGAGTTATGATGTAGGAGCAGTAGATTCCGAGTTATGATGTAGGCGCAGTAGATTCCGAGTTATGATGTAGGCGCAGTAGATTCCGAGTTAGATTCCGAGTTATGATGTAGGCGCAGTAGATTGCGAGTTATGATGTAGGCGCAGTAGATTCCGAGTTAGATTCCGAGTTATGATGTAGGTGCAGTAGATTCCGAGTTATGATGTAGGCGCAGTAGATTCCGAGTTATGATGTAGGCGCAGTAGATTCCGAGTTAGATTCCGAGTTATGATGTAGGCGCAGTAGATTCCGAGTTATGATGTAGGCGCAGTAGATTCCGAATTATGATGTAGGCGCAGTAGATTCCGAGTTATGATGTAGGCGCAGTAGATTCCGAGTTATGATGTAGGCGCAGTAGATTCCGAGTTATGATGTAGTCGCAGTAGATTTCGTGTTATGATGGAGGCGCAGTAGATTCTGAGTTAGATTCCGAGTTATGATGTAGGCGCAGTAGATTCCGAGTTAGATTCCGAGTTATGATGCAGGCGCAGTAGATTCCGAGTTAGATTCCGAGTTATGATGTAGGCGCAGTAGATTCCGAGTTATGATGTAGGCGCAGTAGATTCCGAGTTAGATTCCGAGTTATGATGTAGGCGCAGTAGATTCCGAGTTAGATTCCGAGTTATGATGTAGGCGCAGTAGATTCCAAGTTATGATGTAGGCGCAGTAGATTCCGAGACAGATTCTGAGTTATGATGTAGGCGCAGTAGATTCCGAGTTCGATTCCGAGTTATGATGTAGGCGCAGTAGATTCCGAGTTAGATTCCGAGTTATGATGTAGGCGCAGTAGATTCCGAGTTATGATGTAGGAGCAGTAGATTCCGAGTTAGACTCCGAGTTATGATGTAGGCGCAGTAGATTCCGAGTTAGATTCCGAGTTATGATGTAGGCGCAGTAGATTCCGAGTTAGATTCCGAGTTATGATGTAGGCGCAGCAGATTCCGAGTTATGATGTAGGCGCAGTAGATTCCGAGTTAGATTTCGAGTTATGATGTAGGCGCAGTAGATTCCGAGTTATGATGTAGGCGCAGTAGATTCCGAGTTATGATATAGGCGCAGTAGATTCCGAGTTATGATGTAGGCGCAGTAGATTCCGAGTTATGATGTAGGTGCAGTAGATTCCGAATTATGATGTAGGCGCAGTAGATTCCGAGTTATGATGTAGTCGCAGTAGATTTCGTGTTATGATGGAGGCGCAGTAGATTCCGAGTTAGATTCCGAGTTATGATGCAGGCGCAGTAGATTCCGAGTTAGATTCCGAGTTATGATGTAGGCGCAGTAGATTCCGAGTTAGATTCCGAGTTATGATGTAGGAGCAGTAGATTCCGAGTTATGATGTAGGCGCAGTAGATTCCGAGTTATGATGTAGGCGCAGTAGATTCCGAGTTAGATTCCGAGTTATGATGTATGCGCAGTAGATTCCGAGTTATGATGTAGGCGCAGTAGATTCCGAGTTAGATTCCGAGTTATGATGTAGGCGCAGTAGATTGCGAGTTATGATGTAGGCGCAGTAGATTCCGAGTTAGATTCCGAGTTATGATGTAGGCGCAGTAGATTCCGAGTTATGATGTAGGCGCAGTAGATTCCGAGTTATGATGTAGTCGCAGTAGATTCCGAGTTAGATTCCGAGTTATGATGTAGGCGCAGTAGATTCCGAGTTATGATGTAGGCGCAGTAGATTCCGAATTATGATGTAGGCGCAGTAGATTCCGAGTTATGATGTAGGCGCAGTAGATTCCGAGTTATGATGTAGGTGCAGTAGATTCCGAGTTATGATGTAGTCGCAGTAGATTTCGTGTTATGATGGAGGCGCAGTAGATTCTGAGTTAGATTCCGAGTTATGATGTAGGCGCAGTAGATTCCGAGTTAGATTCCGAGTTATGATGCAGGCGCAGTAGATTCCGAGTTAGATTCCGAGTTATGATGTAGGCGCAGTAGATTCCGAGTTATGATGTAGGCGCAGTAGATTCCGAGTTAGATTCCGAGTTATGATGTAGGCGCAGTAGATTCCGAGTTAGATTCCGAGTTATGATGTAGGCGCAGTAGATTCCAAGTTATGATGTAGGCGCAGTAGATTCCGAGACAGATTCTGAGTTATGATGTAGGCGCAGTAGATTCCGAGTTCGATTCCGAGTTATGATGTAGGCGCAGTAGATTCCGAGTTAGATTCCGAGTTATGATGTAGGCGCAGTAGATTCCGAGTTAGATTCCGAGTTATGATGTAGGCGCAGCAGATTCCGAGTTATGATGTAGGCGCAGTAGATTCCGTGTTATGATGTAGGCGCAGTAGATTCCGAGTTATGATGTAGGCGCAGTAGATTCCGAGTTATTATGTAGTCGCAGTAGATTTCGTGTTATGATGGAGGTGCAGTAGATTCCGAGTTAGATTCCGAGTTATGATGCAGGCGCAGTAGATTCCGAGTTAGATTCCGAGTTATGATGTAGGCGCAGTAGATTCCGAGTTATGATGTAGGCGCAGTAGATTCCGAGTTAGATTCCGAGTTATGATGTAGGCGCAGTAGATTCCGAGTTAGATTCCGAGTTATGATGTAGGCGCAGTAGATTCCAAGTTATGATGTAGGCGCAGTAGATTCCGAGACAGATTCTGAGTTATGATGTAGGAGCAGTAGATTCCGAGTTAGACTCCGAGTTATGATGTAGGCGCAGTAGATTCCGAGTCAGATTCCGAGTTATGATGTAGGCGCAGTAGATTCCGAGTTAGATTCCGAGTTATGATGTAGGCGCAGCAGATTCCGAGTTATGATGTAGGCGCAGTAGATTCCGTGTTATGATGTAGGCGCAGTAGATTCCGAGTTATGATGTAGGCGCAGTAGATTCCGAGTTATGATGTAGTCGCAGTAGATTTCGTGTTATGATGGAGGCGCAGTAGATTCCGAGTTAGATTCCGAGTTATGATGCAGGCGCAGTAGATTCCGAGTTAGATTCCGAGTTATGATGTAGGCGCAGTAGATTCCGAGTTATGATGTAGGCGCAGTAGATTCCGAGTTAGATTCCGAGTTATGATGTAGGCGCAGTAGATTCCGAGTTATGATGTAGGCGCAGTAGATTCCGAGTTAGATTCCGAGTTATGATGTAGGCGCAGTAGATTCCGAGTTATGATGTAGGCGCAGTAGATTTCGTGTTATGATGTAGGCGCAGTAGATTCCGAGTTAGATTCCGAGTTATGATGCAGGCGCAGTAGATTCCGAGTTAGATTCCGAGTTATGATGTAGGCGCAGTAGATTCCGAGTTATGATGTAGGCGCAGTAGATTCCGAGTTAGATTCCGAGTTATGATGTAGGCGCAGTAGATTCCGAGTTATGATGTAGGCGCAGTAGATTCCGAGTTAGATTCCGAGTTATGATGTAGGCGCAGTAGATTCCGAGTTATGATGTAGGCGCAATAGATTCCGAGTTATGATGTAGGCTCAGTAGATTCCGAGTTAGATTCCGAGTTATGATGTAGGCGCAGCAGATTCCGAGTTATGATGTAGGCGCAGTAGATTCCGAATTATGATGTAGGCGCAGTAGATTCCGAGTTATGATGTAGGCGCAGTAGATTCCGAGTTATGATATAGTCGCAGTAGATTTCGTGTTATGATGGAGGCGCAGTAGATTCCGAGTTAGATTCCGAGTTATGATGTAGGCGCAGTAGATTCCGAGTTAGATTCCGAGTTATGATGCAGGCGCAGTAGATTCCGAGTTAGATTCCGAGTTATGATGTAGGCGCAGTAGATTCCGAGTTATGATGTAGGCGCAGTAGATTCCGAGTTAGATTCCGAGTTATGATGTAGGCGCAGTAGATACCGAGTTATGATGTAGGCGCAGTAGATTCCGAGTTAGATTCCGAGTTATGATGTAGGAGCAGTAGATTCCGAGTTATGATGTAGGCGCAGTAGATTCCGAGTTAGATTCCGAGTTATGATGTAGGCGCAGTAGATTCCGAGTTAGATTCCGAGTTATGATGTAGGTGCAGTAGATTCCGAGTTATGATGTAGGCGCAATAGATTCCGAGTTATGATATAGGCTCAGTAGATTCCGAGTTAGATTCCGAGTTATGATGTAGGCGCAGTAGATTCCGAGTTATGATATAGTCGCAGTAGATTTCGTGTTATGATGGAGGCGCAGTAGATTCCGAGTTAGATTCCGAGTTATGATGTAGGCGCAGTAGATTCCGAGTTAGATTCCGAGTTATGATGCAGGCGCAGTAGATTCCGAGTTAGATTCCGAGTTATGATGTAGGCGCAGTAGATTCCGAGTTATGATGTAGGCGCAGTAGATTCCGAGTTAGATTCCGAGTTATGATGTAGGCGCAGTAGATTCCGAGTTATGATGTAGGCGCAGTAGATTCCGAGTTAGATTCCGAGTTATGATGTAGGAGCAGTAGATTCCGAGTTATGATGTAGGCGCAGTAGATTCCGAGTTAGATTCCGAGTTATGATGTAGGCGCAGTAGATTCCGAGTTAGATTCCGAGTTATGATGTAGGAGCAGTAGATTCCGAGTTATGATGTAGGCGCAGTAGATTCCGAGTTAGATTCCGAGTTATGATGTAGGCGCAGTAGATTCCGAGTTAGATTCCGAGTTATGATGTAGGCGCAGTAGATTGCGAGTTATGATGTAGGCGCAGTAGATTCCGAGTTAGATTCCGAGTTATGATGTAGGCGCAGTAGATTGCGAGTTATGATGTAGGCGCAGTAGATTCCGAGTTAGATTCCGAGTTATGATGTAGGCGCAGTAGATTCCGAGTTATGATGTAGGCGCAGTAGATTCCGAGTTAGATTCCGAGTTATGATGTAGGCGCAGTAGATTCCGAGTTATGATGTAGGCGCAGTAGATTCCGAGTTAGATTCCGAGTTATGATGTAGGCGCAGTAGATTCCGAGTTAGATTCCGAGTTATGATGTAGGCGCAGTAGATTCCGAGTTATGATGTAGGCGCAGTAGATTCCGAGTTAGATTCCGAGTTATGATGTAGGCGCAGTAGATTCCGAGTTAGATTTCGAGTTATGATGTAGGCGCAGTAGATTCCGAGTTATGATGTAGGCGCAGTAGATTCCGAGTTATGATGTAGGTGCAGTAGATTCCGAGTTAGATTCCGAGTTATGATGTAGGCGCAGTAGATTCCGAGTTATGATGTAGGCGAAGTAGTTTCCGAGTTATGATGTAGGCGCAGTAGATTCCGAGTTAGATTCCGAGTTATGATGTAGGCGCAGTAGATTCCGAGTTATGATGTAGGCGAAGTAGATTCCGAGTTATGATGTAGGCGCAGTAGATTCCGAGTTAGATTCCGAGTTATGATGTAGGCGCAGTAGATTCCGAGTTAGATTCCGAGTTATGATGTAGGCGCAGTAGATTCCAAGTTATGATGTAGGCGCAGTAGATTCCGAGACAGATTCTGAGTTATGATGTAGGCGCAGTAGATTCCGAGTTCGATTCCGAGTTATGATGTAGGCGCAGTAGATTCCGAGTTAGATTCCGAGTTATGATGTAGGCGCAGTAGATTCCGAGTTAGATTCCGAGTTATGATGTAGGCGCAGCAGATTCCGAGTTATGATGTAGGCGCAGTAGATTCCGTGTTATGATGTAGGCGCAGTAGATTCCGAGTTATGATGTAGGCGCAGTAGATTCCGAGTTATTATGTAGTCGCAGTAGATTTCGTGTTATGATGGAGGTGCAGTAGATTCCGAGTTAGATTCCGAGTTATGATGCAGGCGCAGTAGATTCCGAGTTAGATTCCGAGTTATGATGTAGGCGCAGTAGATTCCGAGTTATGATGTAGGCGCAGTAGATTCCGAGTTAGATTCCGAGTTATGATGTAGGCGCAGTAGATTCCGAGTTAGATTCCGAGTTATGATGTAGGCGCAGTAGATTCCAAGTTATGATGTAGGCGCAGTAGATTCCGAGACAGATTCTGAGTTATGATGTAGGAGCAGTAGATTCCGAGTTAGACTCCGAGTTATGATGTAGGCGCAGTAGATTCCGAGTCAGATTCCGAGTTATGATGTAGGCGCAGTAGATTCCGAGTTAGATTCCGAGTTATGATGTAGGCGCAGCAGATTCCGAGTTATGATGTAGGCGCAGTAGATTCCGTGTTATGATGTAGGCGCAGTAGATTCCGAGTTATGATGTAGGCGCAGTAGATTCCGAGTTATGATGTAGTCGCAGTAGATTTCGTGTTATGATGGAGGCGCAGTAGATTCCGAGTTAGATTCCGAGTTATGATGCAGGCGCAGTAGATTCCGAGTTAGATTCCGAGTTATGATGTAGGCGCAGTAGATTCCGAGTTATGATGTAGGCGCAGTAGATTCCGAGTTAGATTCCGAGTTATGATGTAGGCGCAGTAGATTCCGAGTTATGATGTAGGCGCAGTAGATTCCGAGTTAGATTCCGAGTTATGATGTAGGCGCAGTAGATTCCGAGTTATGATGTAGGCGCAGTAGATTTCGTGTTATGATGTAGGCGCAGTAGATTCCGAGTTAGATTCCGAGTTATGATGCAGGCGCAGTAGATTCCGAGTTAGATTCCGAGTTATGATGTAGGCGCAGTAGATTCCGAGTTATGATGTAGGCGCAGTAGATTCCGAGTTAGATTCCGAGTTATGATGTAGGCGCAGTAGATTCCGAGTTATGATGTAGGCGCAGTAGATTCCGAGTTAGATTCCGAGTTATGATGTAGGCGCAGTAGATTCCGAGTTATGATGTAGGCGCAATAGATTCCGAGTTATGATGTAGGCTCAGTAGATTCCGAGTTAGATTCCGAGTTATGATGTAGGCGCAGCAGATTCCGAGTTATGATGTAGGCGCAGTAGATTCCGAATTATGATGTAGGCGCAGTAGATTCCGAGTTATGATGTAGGCGCAGTAGATTCCGAGTTATGATATAGTCGCAGTAGATTTCGTGTTATGATGGAGGCGCAGTAGATTCCGAGTTAGATTCCGAGTTATGATGTAGGCGCAGTAGATTCCGAGTTAGATTCCGAGTTATGATGCAGGCGCAGTAGATTCCGAGTTAGATTCCGAGTTATGATGTAGGCGCAGTAGATTCCGAGTTATGATGTAGGCGCAGTAGATTCCGAGTTAGATTCCGAGTTATGATGTAGGCGCAGTAGATACCGAGTTATGATGTAGGCGCAGTAGATTCCGAGTTAGATTCCGAGTTATGATGTAGGAGCAGTAGATTCCGAGTTATGATGTAGGCGCAGTAGATTCCGAGTTAGATTCCGAGTTATGATGTAGGCGCAGTAGATTCCGAGTTAGATTCCGAGTTATGATGTAGGTGCAGTAGATTCCGAGTTATGATGTAGGCGCAATAGATTCCGAGTTATGATATAGGCTCAGTAGATTCCGAGTTAGATTCCGAGTTATGATGTAGGCGCAGTAGATTCCGAGTTATGATATAGTCGCAGTAGATTTCGTGTTATGATGGAGGCGCAGTAGATTCCGAGTTAGATTCCGAGTTATGATGTAGGCGCAGTAGATTCCGAGTTAGATTCCGAGTTATGATGCAGGCGCAGTAGATTCCGAGTTAGATTCCGAGTTATGATGTAGGCGCAGTAGATTCCGAGTTATGATGTAGGCGCAGTAGATTCCGAGTTAGATTCCGAGTTATGATGTAGGCGCAGTAGATTCCGAGTTATGATGTAGGCGCAGTAGATTCCGAGTTAGATTCCGAGTTATGATGTAGGAGCAGTAGATTCCGAGTTATGATGTAGGCGCAGTAGATTCCGAGTTAGATTCCGAGTTATGATGTAGGCGCAGTAGATTCCGAGTTAGATTCCGAGTTATGATGTAGGAGCAGTAGATTCCGAGTTATGATGTAGGCGCAGTAGATTCCGAGTTAGATTCCGAGTTATGATGTAGGCGCAGTAGATTCCGAGTTAGATTCCGAGTTATGATGTAGGCGCAGTAGATTGCGAGTTATGATGTAGGCGCAGTAGATTCCGAGTTAGATTCCGAGTTATGATGTAGGCGCAGTAGATTGCGAGTTATGATGTAGGCGCAGTAGATTCCGAGTTAGATTCCGAGTTATGATGTAGGCGCAGTAGATTCCGAGTTATGATGTAGGCGCAGTAGATTCCGAGTTAGATTCCGAGTTATGATGTAGGCGCAGTAGATTCCGAGTTATGATGTAGGCGCAGTAGATTCCGAGTTAGATTCCGAGTTATGATGTAGGCGCAGTAGATTCCGAGTTAGATTCCGAGTTATGATGTAGGCGCAGTAGATTCCGAGTTATGATGTAGGCGCAGTAGATTCCGAGTTAGATTCCGAGTTATGATGTAGGCGCAGTAGATTCCGAGTTAGATTTCGAGTTATGATGTAGGCGCAGTAGATTCCGAGTTATGATGTAGGCGCAGTAGATTCCGAGTTATGATGTAGGTGCAGTAGATTCCGAGTTAGATTCCGAGTTATGATGTAGGCGCAGTAGATTCCGAGTTATGATGTAGGCGAAGTAGTTTCCGAGTTATGATGTAGGCGCAGTAGATTCCGAGTTAGATTCCGAGTTATGATGTAGGCGCAGTAGATTCCGAGTTATGATGTAGGCGAAGTAGATTCCGAGTTATGATGTAGGCGCAGTAGATTCCGAGTTAGATTCCGAGTTATGATGTAGGCGCAGTAGATTGCGAGTTATGATGTAGGCGCAGTAGATTCCGAGTTAGATTCCGAGTTATGATGTAGGCGCAGTAGATTCCGAGTTAGATTCCGAGTTATGATGTAGGCGCAGTAGATTCCGAGTTAGATTCCGAGTTATGATGTAGGCGCAGTAGATTCCGAGTTATGATGTAGGCGCAGTAGATTCCGAGTTAGATTCCGAGTTATGATGTAGGCGCAGTAGATTCCGAGTTAGATTCCGAGTTATGATGTAGGCGCAGTAGATTCCGAGTTAGATTCCGAGTTATGATGTAGGCGCAGTAGATTCCGGGTTAGATTTCGAGTTATGATGTAGGCGCAGTAGATTCCGAGTTATGATGTAGGCGCAGTAGATTCCGAGTTATGATATAGGCGCAATAGATTCCGAGTTATGATGTAGGTGCAGTAGATTCCGATTTAGATTCCGAGTTATGATGTAGGCGCAGTAGATTCCGAGTTATGATGTAGGCGCAGTAGTTTCCGAGTTATGATGTAGGCGCAGTAGATTCCGAGTTATGATGTAGGTGCAGTAGATTCCGAGTTAGATTCCGAGTTAAGATGTAGGCGCAGTAGATTGCGAGTTATGATGTAGGCGCAGTAGTTTCCGAGTTATGATGTAGGCGCAGTAGATTCCGAGTTAGATTCCGAGTTATGATGTAGGCGCAGTAGATTCCGAGTTATGATGTAGGCGCAGTAGATTCCGAGTTATGATGTAGGCGCAGTAGATTCCGAGTTAGATTCCGAGTTATGATGTAGGCGCAGTAGATTCCGAGTTATGATGTAGGCGCAGTAGATTCCGAGTTAGATTCCGAGTTATGATGTAGGCGCAGTAGATTCCGAGTTATGATGTAGGCGCAGTAGATTCCGAGTTATGATGTAGGCGCAGTAGATTCCGAGTTAGATTCCGAGTTATGATGTAGGCGCAGTAGATTCCGAGTTATGATGTAGGCGCAGTAGATTCCGAGTTAGATTCCGAGTTATGATGTAGGCGCAGTAGATTCCGAGTTAGATTCCTAGTAATGATGTAGGCGCAGTAGATTCCGAGTTAGATTCCGAGTTATGATGTAGGCGCAGTAGATTCCGAGTTATGATGTAGGCGAAGTAAATTGCGAGTTATGATGTAGGCGCAGTAGATTCCGAGTTATGATGTAGGCGCAGTAGATTCCGAGTTAGATTCCGAGTTATGATGTAGGCGCAGTAGATTCCGAGTTATGATGTAGGCGCAGTAGATTCCGAGTTCGATTCCGAGTTATGATGTAGGCGCAGTAGATTCCGAGTTCGATTCCGAGTTATGATGTAGGCGCAGTAGATTCCGAGTTAGATTCCGAGTTATGATGTAGGCGCAGTAGATTCCGAGTTAGATTCCGAGTTATGATGTAGGCGCAGTAGATTCCGAGTTAGATTCCGAGTTATGATGTAGGCGCAGTAGATTCCGAGTTATGATGTAGGCGCAGTAGATTCCGAGTTATGATGTAGTCGCAGTAGATTTCGTGTTATGATGGAGGCGCAGTAGATTCCGAGTTAGATTCCGAGTTATGATGCAGGCGCAGTAGATTCCGAGTTAGATTCCGAGTTATGATGTAGGCGCAGTAGATTCCGAGTTAGATTCCGAGTTATGATGTAGGAGCAGTAGATTCCGAGTTATGATGTAGGCGCAGTAGATTCCGAGTTATGATGTAGGCGCAGTAGATTCCGAGTTAGATTCCGAGTTATGATGTAGGCGCAGTAGATTGCGAGTTATGATGTAGGCGCAGTAGATTCCGAGTTAGATTCCGAGTTATGATGTAGGCGCAGTAGATTCCGAGTTATGATGTAGGCGCAGTAGATTCCGAGTTATGATGTAGGCGCAGTAGATTCCGAGTTAGATTCCGAGTTATGATGTAGGCGCAGTAGATTCCGAGTTATGATGTAGGCGCAGTAGATTCCGAATTATGATGTAGGCGCAGTAGATTCCGAGTTATGATGTAGGCGCAGTAGATTCCGAGTTATGATGTAGGCGCAGTAGATTCCGAGTTATGATGTAGTCGCAGTAGATTTCGTGTTATGATGGAGGCGCAGTAGATTCTGAGTTAGATTCCGAGTTATGATGTAGGCGCAGTAGATTCCGAGTTAGATTCCGAGTTATGATGCAGGCGCAGTAGATTCCGAGTTAGATTCCGAGTTATGATGTAGGCGCAGTAGATTCCGAGTTATGATGTAGGCGCAGTAGATTCCGAGTTAGATTCCGAGTTATGATGTAGGCGCAGTAGATTCCGAGTTAGATTCCGAGTTATGATGTAGGCGCAGTAGATTCCAAGTTATGATGTAGGCGCAGTAGATTCCGAGACAGATTCTGAGTTATGATGTAGGCGCAGTAGATTCCGAGTTCGATTCCGAGTTATGATGTAGGCGCAGTAGATTCCGAGTTAGATTCCGAGTTATGATGTAGGCGCAGTAGATTCCGAGTTATGATGTAGGAGCAGTAGATTCCGAGTTAGACTCCGAGTTATGATGTAGGCGCAGTAGATTCCGAGTTAGATTCCGAGTTATGATGTAGGCGCAGTAGATTCCGAGTTAGATTCCGAGTTATGATGTAGGCGCAGCAGATTCCGAGTTATGATGTAGGCGCAGTAGATTCCGAGTTAGATTTCGAGTTATGATGTAGGCGCAGTAGATTCCGAGTTATGATGTAGGCGCAGTAGATTCCGAGTTATGATATAGGCGCAGTAGATTCCGAGTTATGATGTAGGCGCAGTAGATTCCGAGTTATGATGTAGGTGCAGTAGATTCCGAATTATGATGTAGGCGCAGTAGATTCCGAGTTATGATGTAGTCGCAGTAGATTTCGTGTTATGATGGAGGCGCAGTAGATTCCGAGTTAGATTCCGAGTTATGATGCAGGCGCAGTAGATTCCGAGTTAGATTCCGAGTTATGATGTAGGCGCAGTAGATTCCGAGTTAGATTCCGAGTTATGATGTAGGAGCAGTAGATTCCGAGTTATGATGTAGGCGCAGTAGATTCCGAGTTATGATGTAGGCGCAGTAGATTCCGAGTTAGATTCCGAGTTATGATGTATGCGCAGTAGATTCCGAGTTATGATGTAGGCGCAGTAGATTCCGAGTTAGATTCCGAGTTATGATGTAGGCGCAGTAGATTGCGAGTTATGATGTAGGCGCAGTAGATTCCGAGTTAGATTCCGAGTTATGATGTAGGCGCAGTAGATTCCGAGTTATGATGTAGGCGCAGTAGATTCCGAGTTATGATGTAGTCGCAGTAGATTCCGAGTTAGATTCCGAGTTATGATGTAGGCGCAGTAGATTCCGAGTTATGATGTAGGCGCAGTAGATTCCGAATTATGATGTAGGCGCAGTAGATTCCGAGTTATGATGTAGGCGCAGTAGATTCCGAGTTATGATGTAGGTGCAGTAGATTCCGAGTTATGATGTAGTCGCAGTAGATTTCGTGTTATGATGGAGGCGCAGTAGATTCTGAGTTAGATTCCGAGTTATGATGTAGGCGCAGTAGATTCCGAGTTAGATTCCGAGTTATGATGCAGGCGCAGTAGATTCCGAGTTAGATTCCGAGTTATGATGTAGGCGCAGTAGATTCCGAGTTATGATGTAGGCGCAGTAGATTCCGAGTTAGATTCCGAGTTATGATGTAGGCGCAGTAGATTCCGAGTTAGATTCCGAGTTATGATGTAGGCGCAGTAGATTCCAAGTTATGATGTAGGCGCAGTAGATTCCGAGACAGATTCTGAGTTATGATGTAGGCGCAGTAGATTCCGAGTTCGATTCCGAGTTATGATGTAGGCGCAGTAGATTCCGAGTTAGATTCCGAGTTATGATGTAGGCGCAGTAGATTCCGAGTTAGATTCCGAGTTATGATGTAGGCGCAGCAGATTCCGAGTTATGATGTAGGCGCAGTAGATTCCGTGTTATGATGTAGGCGCAGTAGATTCCGAGTTATGATGTAGGCGCAGTAGATTCCGAGTTATTATGTAGTCGCAGTAGATTTCGTGTTATGATGGAGGTGCAGTAGATTCCGAGTTAGATTCCGAGTTATGATGCAGGCGCAGTAGATTCCGAGTTAGATTCCGAGTTATGATGTAGGCGCAGTAGATTCCGAGTTATGATGTAGGCGCAGTAGATTCCGAGTTAGATTCCGAGTTATGATGTAGGCGCAGTAGATTCCGAGTTAGATTCCGAGTTATGATGTAGGCGCAGTAGATTCCAAGTTATGATGTAGGCGCAGTAGATTCCGAGACAGATTCTGAGTTATGATGTAGGAGCAGTAGATTCCGAGTTAGACTCCGAGTTATGATGTAGGCGCAGTAGATTCCGAGTCAGATTCCGAGTTATGATGTAGGCGCAGTAGATTCCGAGTTAGATTCCGAGTTATGATGTAGGCGCAGCAGATTCCGAGTTATGATGTAGGCGCAGTAGATTCCGTGTTATGATGTAGGCGCAGTAGATTCCGAGTTATGATGTAGGCGCAGTAGATTCCGAGTTATGATGTAGTCGCAGTAGATTTCGTGTTATGATGGAGGCGCAGTAGATTCCGAGTTAGATTCCGAGTTATGATGCAGGCGCAGTAGATTCCGAGTTAGATTCCGAGTTATGATGTAGGCGCAGTAGATTCCGAGTTATGATGTAGGCGCAGTAGATTCCGAGTTAGATTCCGAGTTATGATGTAGGCGCAGTAGATTCCGAGTTATGATGTAGGCGCAGTAGATTCCGAGTTAGATTCCGAGTTATGATGTAGGCGCAGTAGATTCCGAGTTATGATGTAGGCGCAGTAGATTCCGAGTTATGATGTAGGCGCAGTAGATTTCGTGTTATGATGTAGGCGCAGTAGATTCCGAGTTAGATTCCGAGTTATGATGCAGGCGCAGTAGATTCCGAGTTAGATTCCGAGTTATGATGTAGGCGCAGTAGATTCCGAGTTATGATGTAGGCGCAGTAGATTCCGAGTTAGATTCCGAGTTATGATGTAGGCGCAGTAGATTCCGAGTTATGATGTAGGCGCAGTAGATTCCGAGTTAGATTCCGAGTTATGATGTAGGCGCAGTAGATTCCGAGTTATGATGTAGGCGCAATAGATTCCGAGTTATGATGTAGGCTCAGTAGATTCCGAGTTAGATTCCGAGTTATGATGAAGGCGCAGCAGATTCCGAGTTATGATGTAGGCGCAGTAGATTCCGAATTATGATGTAGGCGCAGTAGATTCCGAGTTATGATGTAGGCGCAGTAGATTCCGAGTTATGATATAGTCGCAGTAGATTTCGTGTTATGATGGAGGCGCAGTAGATTCCGAGTTAGATTCCGAGTTATGATGTAGGCGCAGTAGATTCCGAGTTAGATTCCGAGTTATGATGCAGGCGCAGTAGATTCCGAGTTAGATTCCGAGTTATGATGTAGGCGCAGTAGATTCCGAGTTATGATGTAGGCGCAGTAGATTCCGAGTTAGATTCCGAGTTATGATGTAGGCGCTGTAGATACCGAGTTATGATGTAGGCGCAGTAGATTCCGAGTTAGATTCCGAGTTATGATGTAGGAGCAGTAGATTCCGAGTTATGATGTAGGCGCAGTAGATTCCGAGTTAGATTCCGAGTTATGATGTAGGCGCAGTAGATTCCGAGTTAGATTCCGAGTTATGATGTAGGTGCAGTAGATTCCGAGTTATGATGTAGGCGCAATAGATTCCGAGTTATGATATAGGCTCAGTAGATTCCGAGTTAGATTCCGAGTTATGATGTAGGCGCAGTAGATTCCGAGTTATGATATAGTCGCAGTAGATTTCGTGTTATGATGGAGGCGCAGTAGATTCCGAGTTAGATTCCGAGTTATGATGTAGGCGCAGTAGATTCCGAGTTAGATTCCGAGTTATGATGCAGGCGCAGTAGATTCCGAGTTAGATTCCGAGTTATGATGTAGGCGCAGTAGATTCCGAGTTATGATGTAGGCGCAGTAGATTCCGAGTTAGATTCCGAGTTATGATGTAGGCGCAGTAGATTCCGAGTTATGATGTAGGCGCAGTAGATTCCGAGTTAGATTCCGAGTTATGATGTAGGAGCAGTAGATTCCGAGTTATGATGTAGGCGCAGTAGATTCCGAGTTAGATTCCGAGTTATGATGTAGGCGCAGTAGATTCCGAGTTAGATTCCGAGTTATGATGTAGGAGCAGTAGATTCCGAGTTATGATGTAGGCGCAGTAGATTCCGAGTTAGATTCCGAGTTATGATGTAGGCGCAGTAGATTCCGAGTTAGATTCCGAGTTATGATGTAGGTGCAGTAGATTCCGAGTTATGATGTAGGCGCAATAGATTCCGAGTTATGATATAGGCTCAGTAGATTCCGAGTTAGATTCCGAGTTATGATGTAGGCGCAGTAGATTCCGAGTTATGATGTAGGCGCAGTAGATTCCGAGTTATGATGTAGGCGCAGTAGATTCCGAGTTAGATTCCGAGTTATGATGTAGGCGCAATAGATTCCGAGTAAGATTCCAAGTTATGATGTAGGCGCAGTAGATTCCGAGTTAGATTCCGAGTTATGATGTAGGCGCAGTAGATTCCGAGTTATGATGTAGGCGCAGTAGATTCCGAGTTATGATGTAGGCGCAGTAGATTCCGAGTTAGATTCCGAGTTATGATGTATGCGCAGTAGATTCCGAGTTATGATGTAGGCGCAGTAGATTCCGAGTTAGATTCCGAGTTATGATGTAGGCGCAGTAGATTGCGAGTTATGATGTAGGCGCAGTAGATTCTGAGTTAGATTCCGAGTTATGATGTAGGCGCAGTAGATTCCGAGTTATGATGTAGGCGCAGTAGATTCCGAGTTATGATGTAGGCGCAGTAGATTCCGATTTAGATTCCGAGTTATGATGTAGGCGCAGTAGATTCCGAGTTATGATGTAGGCGCAGTAGATTCCGAATTATGATGTAGGCGCAGTAGATTCCGAGTGATGATGTAGGCGCAGTAGATTCCGAATTATGATGTAGGCGCAGTAGATTCCGAGTTATGATGTAGGCGCAGTAGATTCCGAGTTATGATGTAGGCGCAGTAGATTCCGAGTTATGATGTAGTCGCAGTAGATTTCGTGTTATGATGGAGGCGCAGTAGATTCTGAGTTAGATTCCGAGTTATGATGTAGGCGCAGTAGATTCCGAGTTATGATGTAGGCGCAGTAGATTCCGAGTTATGATGTAGGCGCAGTAGATTCCGAGTTAGATTCCGAGTTATGATGTAGGCGCAGTAGATTCCGAGTTATGATGTAGGCGCAGTAGATTCCGAGTTAGATTCCGAGTTATGATGTAGGAGCAGTAGATTCCGAGTTATGATGTAGGCGCAGTAGATTCCGAGTTAGATTCCGAGTTATGATGTAGGCGCAGTAGATTCCGAGTTAGATTCCGAGTTATGATGTAGGTGCAGTAGATTCCGAGTTATGATGTAGGCGCAATAGATTCCGAGTTATGATATAGGCTCAGTAGATTCCGAGTTAGATTCCGAGTTATGATGTAGGCGCAGTAGATTCCGAGTTATGATGTAGGCGCAGTAGATTCCGAGTTATGATGTAGGCGCAGTAGATTCCGAGTTAGATTCCGAGTTATGATGTATGCGCAGTAGATTCCGAGTTATGATGTAGGCGCAGTAGATTCCGAGTTAGATTCCGAGTTATGATGTAGGCGCAGTAGATTGCGAGTTATGATGTAGGCGCAGTAGATTCCGAGTTAGATTCCGAGTTATGATGTAGGCGCAGTAGATTCCGAGTTATGATGTAGGCGCAGTAGATTCCGAGTTATGATGTAGGCGCAGTAGATTCCGAGTTAGATTCCGAGTTATGATGTAGGCGCAGTAGATTCCGAGTTATGATGTAGGCGCAGTAGATTCCGAATTATGATGTAGGCGCAGTAGATTCCGAGTTATGATGTAGGCGCAGTAGATTCCGAGTTATGATGTAGGCGCAGTAGATTCCGAGTTATGATGTAGTCGCAGTAGATTTCGTGTTATGATGGAGGCGCAGTAGATTCTGAGTTAGATTCCGAGTTATGATGTAGGCGCAGTAGATTCCGAGTTAGATTCCGAGTTATGATGCAGGCGCAGTAGATTCCGAGTTATGATGTAGGCGCAGTAGATTCCGAGTTAGATTCCGAGTTATGATGTAGGCGCAGTAGATTCCGAGTTATGATGTAGGCGCAGTAGATTCCGAGTTAGATTCCGAGTTATGATGTAGGCGCAGTAGATTCCGAGTTATGATGTAGGCGCAGTAGATTCCGAGTTAGATTCCGAGTTATGATGTAGGCGCAGTAGATTCCGAGTTAGTTTCCGAGTTATGATGTAGGTGCAGTAGATTCCGAGTTATGATGTAGGCGCAATAGATTCCGAGTTATGATGTAGGCTCAGTAGATTCCGAGTTAGATTCCGAGTTATGATGTAGGCGCAGTAGATTCCGAGTTAGATTCCGAGTTATGATGTAGGCGCAGTAGATTCCGAGTTATGATGTAGGCGCAGTAGATTCCGAGTTAGATTCCGAGTTATGATGTAGGCGCAGTAGATTCCGAGTTATGATGTAGGCGCAGTAGATTCCGAGTTATGATGTAGGCGCAGTAGATTCCGAGTTAGATTCCGAGTTATGATGTAGGCGCAGTAGATTCCGAGTTATGATGTAGGCGCAGTAGATTCCGAGTTAGATTCCGAGTTATGATGTAGGCGCAGTAGATTCCGAGTTATGATGTAGGCGCAGTAGATTCCGAATTATGATGTAGGCGCAGTAGATTCCGAGTTATGATGTAGGCGCAGTAGATTCCGAGTTATGATGTAGGCGCAGTAGATTCCGAGTTATGATGTAGTCGCAGTAGATTTCGTGTTATGATGGAGGCGCAGTAGATTCTGAGTTAGATTCCGAGTTATGATGTAGGCGCAGTAGATTCCGAGTTAGATTCCGAGTTATGATGCAGGCGCAGTAGATTCCGAGTTATGATGTAGGCGCAGTAGATTCCGAGTTAGATTCCGAGTTATGATGTAGGCGCAGTAGATTCCGAGTTATGATGTAGGCGCAGTAGATTCCGAGTTAGATTCCGAGTTATGATGTAGGCGCAGTAGATTCCGAGTTATGATGTAGGCGCAGTAGATTCCGAGTTAGATTCCGAGTTATGATGTAGGCGCAGTAGATTCCGAGTTAGTTTCCGAGTTATGATGTAGGTGCAGTAGATTCCGAGTTATGATGTAGGCGCAATAGATTCCGAGTTATGATGTAGGCTCAGTAGATTCCGAGTTAGATTCCGAGTTATGATGTAGGCGCAGTAGATTCCGAGTTAGATTCCGAGTTATGATGTAGGCGCAGTAGATTCCGAGTTATGATGTAGGCGCAGTAGATTCCGAGTTAGATTCCGAGTTATGATGTAGGCGCAGTAGATTCCGAGTTATGATGTAGGCGCAGTAGACTCCGAGTTAGATTCCGAGTTATGATGTAGGCGCAGTAGATTCCGAGTTATGATGTAGGCGCAGTAGATTCCGAGTTAGATTCCGAGTTATGATGTAGGCGCAGTAGATTCCGAGTTATGATGTAGGCGCAGTAGATTCCGAGTTATGATGTAGGCGCAGTAGATTCCGAGTTATGATGTAGGCGCAGTAGATTCCGAGTTAAGATGTAGGCGCAGTAGATTCCGAGTTATGATATAGGCACAGTAGATTCCGAGTTAGATTCCGAGTTATGATGTAGGCGCAGTAGATTCCGAGTTATGATGTAGGCGCAGTAGATTCCGAGTTATGATGTAGGCGCAGTAGATTCCGAGTTAGGTTCTGAGTTATGATGTAGGCACAGTAGATTCCGAGTTATGATGTAGGCGCAGTAGATTCCGAGTTAGATTCCGAGTTATGATGTAGGCGCAGTAGATTCCGAGTTATGATGTAGGCGCAGTAGATTTCGAGTTAGATTCCGAGTTATGATGTAGGCGCAGTAGATTCCGAGTTATGATGTAGGCGCACTAGATTCCGAGTTAGATTCCGAGTTATGATGTAGGAGCAGTAGATTCCGAGTTATGATGTAGGCGCAGTAGATTCCGAGTTATGATGTAGGCGCAGTAGATTCCGAGTTAGATTCCGAGTTATGATGTAGGCACAGTAGATTCCGAGTTATGATGTAGGCGCATTAGATTCTGAGTTAGATTCCGAGTTATGATGTAGGCGCAGTAGATTCTGAGTTATGATGTAGGCGCAGTAGATTCCGAGTTAGATTCCGAGTTATGATGTAGGCGCAGTAGATTCCGAGTTAGATTCCGAGTTATGATGTAGGCGCAGTAGATTCCGAGTTATGATGTAGGCGCAGTAGATTCCGAGTTAGATTCCGAGTTATGATGTAGGCGCAGTAGATTCCGAGTTAGTTTCCGAGTTATGATGTAGGTGCAGTAGATTCCGAGTTATGATGTAGGCGCAATAGATTCCGAGTTATGATGTAGGCTCAGTAGATTCCGAGTTAGATTCCGAGTTATGATGTAGGCGCAGTAGATTCCGAGTTAGATTCCGAGTTATGATGTAGGCGCAGTAGATTCCGAGTTATGATGTAGGCGCAGTAGATTCCGAGTTAGATTCCGAGTTATGATGTAGGCGCAGTAGATTCCGAGTTATGATGTAGGCGCAGTAGATTCCGAGTTATGATGTAGGCGCAGTAGATTCCGAGTTAGATTCCGAGTTATGATGTAGGCGCAGTAGATTCCGAGTTATGATGTAGGCGCAGTAGATTCCGAGTTAGATTCCGAGTTATGATGTAGGCGCAGTAGATTCCGAGTTATGATGTAGGCGCAGTAGATTCCGAATTATGATGTAGGCGCAGTAGATTCCGAGTTATGATGTAGGCGCAGTAGATTCCGAGTTATGATGTAGGCGCAGTAGATTCCGAGTTATGATGTAGTCGCAGTAGATTTCGTGTTATGATGGAGGCGCAGTAGATTCTGAGTTAGATTCCGAGTTATGATGTAGGCGCAGTAGATTCCGAGTTAGATTCCGAGTTATGATGCAGGCGCAGTAGATTCCGAGTTATGATGTAGGCGCAGTAGATTCCGAGTTAGATTCCGAGTTATGATGTAGGCACAGTAGATTCCGATTTATGATGTAGGCGCAGTAGATTCCGAGTTAGATTCCGAGTTATGATGTAGGCGCAGTAGATTCCGAGTTATGATGTAGGCGCAGTAGATTCCGAGTTAGATTCCGAGTTATGATGTAGGCGCAGTAGATTCCGAGTTAGTTTCCGAGTTATGATGTAGGTGCAGTAGATTCCGAGTTATGATGTAGGCGCAATAGATTCCGAGTTATGATGTAGGCTCAGTAGATTCCGAGTTAGATTCCGAGTTATGATGTAGGCGCAGTAGATTCCGAGTTAGATTCCGAGTTATGATGTAGGCTCAGTAGATTCCGAGTTAGATTCCGAGTTATGATGTAGGCGCAGTAGATTCCGAGTTATGATGTAGGCGCAGTAGACTCCGAGTTAGATTCCGAGTTATGATGTAGGCGCAGTAGATTCCGAGTTAGATTCCGAGTTATGATGTAGGCGCAGTAGATTCCGAGTTAGATTCCGAGTTATGATGTAGGCGCAGTAGATTCCGAGTTATGATGTAGGCGCAGTAGATTCCGAGTTATGATGTAGGCGCAGTAGATTCCGAGTTATGATGTAGGCGCAGTAGATTCCGAGTTAAGATGTAGGCGCAGTAGATTCCGAGTTATGATATAGGCACAGTAGATTCCGAGTTAGATTCCGAGTTATGATGTAGGCGCAGTAGATTCCGAGTTATGATGTAGGCGCAGTAGATTCCGAGTTATGATGTAGGCGCAGTAGATTCCGAGTTAGGTTCTGAGTTATGATGTAGGCACAGTAGATTCCGAGTTATGATGTAGGCGCAGTAGATTCCGAGTTAGATTCCGAGTTATGATGTAGGCGCAGTAGATTCCGAGTTATGATGTAGGCGCAGTAGATTTCGAGTTAGATTCCGAGTTATGATGTAGGCGCAGTAGATTCCGAGTTATGATGTAGGCGCACTAGATTCCGAGTTAGATTCCGAGTTATGATGTAGGAGCAGTAGATTCCGAGTTATGATGTAGGCGCAGTAGATTCCGAGTTATGATGTAGGCGCAGTAGATTCCGAGTTAGATTCCGAGTTATGATGTAGGCACAGTAGATTCCGAGTTATGATGTAGGCGCATTAGATTCTGAGTTAGATTCCGAGTTATGATGTAGGCGCAGTAGATTCTGAGTTATGATGTAGGCGCAGTAGATTCCGAGTTAGATTCCGAGTTATGATGTAGGCGCAGTAGATTCCGAGTTAGATTCCGAGTTATGATGTAGGCGCAGTAGATTCCGAGTTAGATTCCGAGTTATGAAGTAGGCGCAGTAGATTCCGAGTTATGATGTAGGCGCAGTAGATTCCGAGTTATGATGTAGGCGCAGTAGATTCCGAGTTATGATGTAGGCGCAGTAGATTCCGAGTTAGATTCCGAGTTATGATGTAGGCGCAGTAGATTCCAAGTTGTGATGTAGGCGCAGTAGATTCCGAGATAGATTCTGAGTTATGATGTAGGCGCAGTAGATTCCGAGTAAGATTCCGAGTTATGATGTAGGCGCAGTAGATTCCGAGTTAGATTCCGAGTTATGATGTAGGCGCAGTTGATTCCGAGTTATGATGTAGGAGCAGTAGATTCCGAGTTAGACTCCGAGTTATGATGTAGGCGCAGTAGATTCCGAGTTAGATTCCGAGTTATGATGTAGGCGCAGTAGATTCCGAGTTAGATTCCGAGTTATGATGTAGGCGCAGCAGATTCCGAGTTATGATGTAGGCGCAGTAGATTCCGAGTTATGATGTAGGCGCAGTAGATTCCGAATTATGATGTAGTTGCAGTAGATTCCGAGTTATGATGTAGGCGCAGTAGATTCCGAGTTATGATGTAGGCGCAGTAGATTCCGAGTTATGATGTAGTCGCAGTAGATTTCGTGTTATGATGGAGGCGCAGTAGATTCCGAGTTAGATTCCGAGTTATGATGTAGGCGCAGTAGATTCCGAGTTAGATTCCGAGTTATGATGCAGGCGCAGTAGATTCCGAGTTAGATTCCGAGTTATGATGTAGGCGCAGTAGATTCCTAGTTATGATGTAGGCGCAGTATTTTCCGAGTTAGATTCCGAGTTATGATGTAGGCGCAGTAGATTCCGAGTTAGATTCCGAGTTATGATGTAGGCGCAGTAGATTCCGAGTTATGATGTAGGCGCAGTAGATTCCGAGTTAGATTCCGAGTTATGATGTAGGCGCAGTAGATTCCGAGTTAGATTCCGAGTTATGATGTAGGCGCAGTAGATTCCGAGTTATGATGTAGGCGCAGTAGATTCCGAGTTAGATTCCGAGTTATGATGTAGGCGCAGTAGATTCCGAGTTAGATTCCGAGTTATGATGTAGGCGCAGTAGATTCCGAGTTATGATGTAGGCGCAATAGATTCTGAGTTATGATGTAGGCTCAGTAGATTCCGAGTTAGATTCCGAGTTATGATGTAGGCGCAGTAGATTCCGAGTTAGATTCCGAGTTATGATGTAGGCGCAGTAGATTCCGAGTTATGATGTAGGCGCAGTAGATTCCGAGTTATGATGTAGGTGCAGTAGATTCCGAGTTAGATTCCGAGTTATGATGTAGGCGCAGTAGATTCCGAGTTATGATGTAGGCGCAGTAGATTCCGAGTTAGATTCCGAGTTATGATGTAGGCGCAGTAGATTCCGAGTTATGATGTAGGCGCAGTAGATTCCGAGTTATGATGTAGTCGCAGTAGATTTCGTGTTATGATGTAGGCGCAGTAGATTCCGAGTTAGATTCCGAGTTATGATGCAGGCGCAGTAGATTCCGAGTTAGATTCCGAGTTATGATGTAGGCGCAGTAGATTCCGAGTTATGATGTAGGCGCAGTAGATTCCGAGTTAGATTCCGAGTTAGGATGTAGGCGCAGTAGATTCCGAGTTATGATGTAGGCGCAATAGATTCCGAGTTATGATGTAGGCTCAGTAGATTCCGAGTTAGATTCCGAGTTATGATGTAGGCGCAGCAGATTCCGAGTTATGATGTAGGCGCAGCAGATTCCGAGTTATGATGTAGGCGCAGTAGATTCCGAATTATGATGTAGGCGCAGTAGATTCCGAGTTATGATGTAGGCGCAGTAGATTCCGAGTTATGATGTAGGCGCAGTAGATTCCGAGTTATGATGTAGTCGCAGTAGATTTCGTGTTATGATGGAGGCGCAGTAGATTCCGAGTTAGATTCCGAGTTATGATGTAGGCGCAGTAGATTCCGAGTTAGATTCCGAGTTATGATGCAGGCGCAGTAGATTCCGAGTTAGATTCCGAGTTATGATGTAGGCGCAGTAGATTCCGAGTTATGATGTAGGCGCAGTAGATTCCGAGTTAGATTCCGAGTTATGATGTAGGCGCAGTAGATTCCGAGTTAGATTCCGAGTTATGAAGTAGGCGCAGTAGATTCCGAGTTATGATGTAGGCGCAGTAGATTCCGAGTTATGATGTAGGCGCAGTAGATTCCGAGTTATGATGTAGGCGCAGTAGATTCCGAGTTAGATTCCGAGTTATGATGTAGGCGCAGTAGATTCCAAGTTGTGATGTAGGCGCAGTAGATTCCGAGATAGATTCTGAGTTATGATGTAGGCGCAGTAGATTCCGAGTAAGATTCCGAGTTATGATGTAGGCGCAGTAGATTCCGAGTTAGATTCCGAGTTATGATGTAGGCGCAGTTGATTCCGAGTTATGATGTAGGAGCAGTAGATTCCGAGTTAGACTCCGAGTTATGATGTAGGCGCAGTAGATTCCGAGTTAGATTCCGAGTTATGATGTAGGCGCAGTAGATTCCGAGTTAGATTCCGAGTTATGATGTAGGCGCAGCAGATTCCGAGTTATGATGTAGGCGCAGTAGATTCCGAGTTATGATGTAGGCGCAGTAGATTCCGAATTATGATGTAGTTGCAGTAGATTCCGAGTTATGATGTAGGCGCAGTAGATTCCGAGTTATGATGTAGGCGCAGTAGATTCCGAGTTATGATGTAGTCGCAGTAGATTTCGTGTTATGATGGAGGCGCAGTAGATTCCGAGTTAGATTCCGAGTTATGATGTAGGCGCAGTAGATTCCGAGTTAGATTCCGAGTTATGATGCAGGCGCAGTAGATTCCGAGTTAGATTCCGAGTTATGATGTAGGCGCAGTAGATTCCTAGTTATGATGTAGGCGCAGTATTTTCCGAGTTAGATTCCGAGTTATGATGTAGGCGCAGTAGATTCCGAGTTAGATTCCGAGTTATGATGTAGGCGCAGTAGATTCCGAGTTATGATGTAGGCGCAGTAGATTCCGAGTTAGATTCCGAGTTATGATGTAGGCGCAGTAGATTCCGAGTTAGATTCCGAGTTATGATGTAGGCGCAGTAGATTCCGAGTTATGATGTAGGCGCAGTAGATTCCGAGTTAGATTCCGAGTTATGATGTAGGCGCAGTAGATTCCGAGTTAGATTCCGAGTTATGATGTAGGCGCAGTAGATTCCGAGTTATGATGTAGGCGCAATAGATTCCGAGTTATGATGTAGGCTCAGTAGATTCCGAGTTAGATTCCGAGTTATGATGTAGGCGCAGTAGATTCCGAGTTAGATTCCGAGTTATGATGTAGGCGCAGTAGATTCCGAGTTATGATGTAGGCGCAGTAGATTCCGAGTTATGATGTAGGTGCAGTAGATTCCGAGTTAGATTCCGAGTTATGATGTAGGCGCAGTAGATTCCGAGTTATGATGTAGGCGCAGTAGATTCCGAGTTAGATTCCGAGTTATGATGTAGGCGCAGTAGATTCCGAGTTATGATGTAGGCGCAGTAGATTCCGAGTTATGATGTAGTCGCAGTAGATTTCGTGTTATGATGTAGGCGCAGTAGATTCCGAGTTAGATTCCGAGTTATGATGCAGGCGCAGTAGATTCCGAGTTAGATTCCGAGTTATGATGTAGGCGCAGTAGATTCCGAGTTATGATGTAGGCGCAGTAGATTCCGAGTTAGATTCCGAGTTAGGATGTAGGCGCAGTAGATTCCGAGTTATGATGTAGGCGCAATAGATTCCGAGTTATGATGTAGGCTCAGTAGATTCCGAGTTAGATTCCGAGTTATGATGTATGCGCAGCAGATTCCGAGTTATGATGTAGGCGCAGCAGATTCCGAGTTATGATGTAGGCGCAGTAGATTCCGAATTATGATGTAGGCGCAGTAGATTCCGAGTTATGATGTAGGCGCAGTAGATTCCGAGTTATGATGTAGGCGCAGTAGATTCCGAGTTATGATGTAGTCGCAGTAGATTTCGTGTTATGATGGAGGCGCAGTAGATTCCGAGTTAGATTCCGAGTTATGATGTAGGCGCAGTAGATTCCGAGTTAGATTCCGAGTTATGATGCAGGCGCAGTAGATTCCGAGTTAGATTCCGAGTTATGATGTAGGCGCAGTAGATTCCGAGTTATGATGTAGGCGCAGTAGATTCCGAGTTAGATTCCGAGTTATGATGTAGGCGCAGTAGATTCCGAGTTAGATTCCGAGTTATGATGTAGGTGCAGTAGATTCCGAGTTATGATGTAGGCGCAATAGATTCCGAGTTATGATATAGGCTCAGTAGATTCCGAGTTAGATTCCGAGTTATGATGTAGGCGCAGTAGATTCCGAGTCAGATTCCGAGTTATGATGTAGGCGCAGTAGATTCCGAGTTATGATGTAGGCGCAGTAGATTCCGAGTTATGATGTAGGCGCAGTAGATTCCGAGTTAGATTCCGAGTTATGATGTAGGCGCAATAGATTCCGAGTAAGATTCCGAGTTATGATGTAGGCGCAGTAGATTCCGAGTTAGATTCCGAGTTATGATGTAGGCGCAGTAGATTCCGAGTTATGATGTAGGCGCAGTAGATTCCGAGTTAGATTCCGAGTTATGATGTATGCGCAGTAGATTCCGAGTTATGATGTAGGCGCAGTAGATTCCGAGTTAGATTCCGAGTTATGATGTAGGCGCAGTAGATTGCGAGTTATGATGTAGGCGCAGTAGATTCCGAGTTAGATTCCGAGTTATGATGTAGGCGCAGTAGATTCCGAGTTATGATGTAGGCGCAGTAGATTCCGAGTTAGATTCCGAGTTATGATGTAGGCGCAGTAGATTCCGAGTTATGATGTAGGCGCAGTAGATTCCGAATTATGATGTAGGCGCAGTAGATTCCGAGTTATGATGTAGGCGCAGTAGATTCCGAGTTATGATGTAGGCGCAGTAGATTCCGAGTTATGATGTAGTCGCAGTAGATTTCGTGTTATGATGGAGGCGCAGTAGATTCTGAGTTAGATTCCGAGTTATGATGTAGGCGCAGTAGATTCCGAGTTAGATTCCGAGTTATGATGCAGGCGCAGTAGATTCCGAGTTAGATTCCGAGTTATGATGTAGGCGCAGTAGATTCCGAGTTATGATGTAGGCGCAGTAGATTCCGAGTTAGATTCCGAGTTATGATGTAGGCGCAGTAGATTCCGAGTTATGATGTAGGCGCAGTAGATTCCGAGTTAGATTCCGAGTTATGATGTAGGCGCAGTAGATTCCGAGTTATGATGTAGGCGCAGTAGATTCCGAGTTAGATTCCGAGTTATGATGTAGGCGCAGTAGATTCCGAGTTAGATTCCGAGTTATGATGTAGGTGCAGTAGATTCCGAGTTATGATGTAGGCGCAATAGATTCCGAGTTATGATGTAGGCTCAGTAGATTCCGAGTTAGATTCCGAGTTATGATGTAGGCGCAGTAGATTCCGAGTTAGATTCCGAGTTATGATGTAGGCGCAGTAGATTCCGAGTTATGATGTAGGCGCAGTAGATTCCGAGTTAGATTCCGAGTTATGATGTAGGCGCAGTAGATTCCGAGTTATGATGTAGGCGCAGTAGATTCCGAGTTATGATGTAGGCGCAGTAGATTCCGAGTTAGATTCCGAGTTATGATGTAGGCGCAGTAGATTCCGAGTTATGATGTAGGCGCAGTAGATTCCGAGTTAGATTCCGAGTTATGATGTAGGCGCAGTAGATTCCGAGTTATGATGTAGGCGCAGTAGATTCCGAGTTATGATGTAGGCGCAGTAGATTCCGAGTTAAGATGTAGGCGCAGTAGATTCCGAGTTATGATGTAGGCACAGTAGATTCCGAGTTAGATTCCGAGTTATGATGTAGGCGCAGTAGATTCCGAGTTATGATGTAGGCGCAGTAGATTCCGAGTTATGATGTAGGCGCAGTAGATTCCGAGTTAGGTTCTGAGTTATGATGTAGGCACAGTAGATTCCGAGTTATGATGTAGGCGCAGTAGATTCCGAGTTAGATTCCGAGTTATGATGTAGGCGCAGTAGATTCCGAGTTATGATGTAGGCGCAGTAGATTTCGAGTTAGATTCCGAGTTATGATATAGGCGCAGTAGATTCCGAGTTATGATGTAGGCGCACTAGATTCCGAGTTAGATTCCGAGTTACGATGTAGGAGCAGTAGATTCCGAGTTATGATGTAGGCGCAGTAGATTCCAAGTTATGATGTAGGCGCAGTAGATTTCGAGTTAGATTCCGAGTTATGATGTAGGCACAGTAGATTCCGAGTTATGATGTAGGCGCATTAGATTCCGAGTTAGATTCCGAGTTATGATGTAGGCGCAGTAGATTCTGAGTTATGATGTAGGCGCAGTAGATTCCGAGTTAGATTCCGAGTTATGATGTAGGCGCAGTAGATTCCGAGTTAGATTCCGAGTTATGATGTAGGCGCAGTAGATTCCGAGTTAGATTCCGAGTTATGAAGTAGGCGCAGTAGATTCCGAGTTATGATGTAGGCGCAGTAGATTCCGAGTTATGATGTAGGCGCAGTAGATTCCGAGTTATGATGTAGGCGCAGTAGATTCCGAGTTAGATTCCGAGTTATGATGTAGGCGCAGTAGATTCCAAGTTATGATGTAGGCGCAGTAGATTCCGAGATAGATTCTGAGTTATGATGTAGGCGCAGTAGATTCCGAGTTAGATTCCGAGTTATGATGTAGGCGCAGTAGATTCCGAGTTAGATTCCGAGTTATGATGTAGGCGCAGTAGATTCCGAGTTATGATGTAGGCGCAGTAGATTCCGAGTTATGATGTAGTCGCAGTAGATTTCGTGTTATGATGGAGGCGCAGTAGATTCCGAGTTAGATTCCGAGTTATGATGTAGGCGCAGTAGATTCCGAGTTAGATTCCGAGTTATGATGCAGGCGCAGTAGATTCCGAGTTAGATTCCGAGTTATGATGTAGGCGCAGTAGATTCCGAGTTATGATGTAGGCGCAGTAGATTCCGAGTTAGATTCCGAGTTATGATGTAGGCGCAGTAGATTCCGAGTTAGATTCCGAGTTATGATGTAGGTGCAGTAGATTCCGAGTTATGATGTAGGCGCAATAGATTCCGAGTTATGATATAGGCTCAGTAGATTCCGAGTTAGATTCCGAGTTATGATGTAGGCGCAGTAGATTCCGAGTCAGATTCCGAGTTATGATGTAGGCGCAGTAGATTCCGAGTTATGATGTAGGCGCAGTAGATTCCGAGTTATGATGTAGGCGCAGTAGATTCCGAGTTAGATTCCGAGTTATGATGTAGGCGCAATAGATTCCGAGTAAGATTCCGAGTTATGATGTAGGCGCAGTAGATTCCGAGTTAGATTCCGAGTTATGATGTAGGCGCAGTAGATTCCGAGTTAGATTCCGAGTTATGATGTATGCGCAGTAGATTCCGAGTTATGATGTAGGCGCAGTAGATTCCGAGTTAGATTCCGAGTTATGATGTAGGCGCAGTAGATTGCGAGTTATGATGTAGGCGCAGTAGATTCCGAGTTAGATTCCGAGTTATGATGTAGGCGCAGTAGATTCCGAGTTATGATGTAGGCGCAGTAGATTCCGAGTTAGATTCCGAGTTATGATGTAGGCGCAGTAGATTCCGAGTTATGATGTAGGCGCAGTAGATTCCGAATTATGATGTAGGCGCAGTAGATTCCGAGTTATGATGTAGGCGCAGTAGATTCCGAGTTATGATGTAGGCACAGTAGATTCCGAGTTATGATGTAGTCGCAGTAGATTTCGTGTTATGATGGAGGCGCAGTAGATTCTGAGTTAGATTCCGAGTTATGATGTAGGCGCAGTAGATTCCGAGTTAGATTCCGAGTTATGATGCAGGCGCAGTAGATTCCGAGTTAGATTCCGAGTTATGATGTAGGCGCAGTAGATTCCGAGTTATGATGTAGGCGCAGTAGATTCCGAGTTAGATTCCGAGTTATGATGTAGGCGCAGTAGATTCCGAGTTATGATGTAGGCGCAGTAGATTCCGAGTTAGATTCCGAGTTATGATGTAGGCGCAGTAGATTCCGAGTTATGATGTAGGCGCAGTAGATTCCGAGTTAGATTCCGAGTTATGATGTAGGCGCAGTAGATTCCGAGTTAGATTCCGAGTTATGATGTAGGTGCAGTAGATTCCGAGTTATGATGTAGGCGCAATAGATTCCGAGTTATGATGTAGGCTCAGTAGATTCCGAGTTAGATTCCGAGTTATGATGTAGGCGCAGTAGATTCCGAGTTAGATTCCGAGTTATGATGTAGGCGCAGTAGATTCCGAGTTATGATGTAGGCGCAGTAGATTCCGAGTTAGATTCCGAGTTATGATGTAGGCGCAGTAGATTCCGAGTTATGATGTAGGCGCAGTAGATTCCGAGTTATGATGTAGGCGCAGTAGATTCCGAGTTAGATTCCGAGTTATGATGTAGGCGCAGTAGATTCCGAGTTATGATGTAGGCGCAGTAGATTCCGAGTTAGATTCCGAGTTATGATGTAGGCGCAGTAGATTCCGAGTTATGATGTAGGCGCAGTAGATTCCGAGTTATGATGTAGGCGCAGTAGATTCCGAGTTATGATGTAGGCGCAGTAGATTCCGAGTTAAGATGTAGGCGCAGTAGATTCCGAGTTATGATGTAGGCACAGTAGATTCCGAGTTAGATTCCGAGTTATGATGTAGGCGCAGTAGATTCCGAGTTATGATGTAGGCGCAGTAGATTCCGAGTTATGATGTAGGCGCAGTAGATTCCGAGTTAGGTTCTGAGTTATGATGTAGGCACAGTAGATTCCGAGTTATGATGTAGGCGCAGTAGATTCCGAGTTAGATTCCGAGTTATGATGTAGGCGCAGTAGATTCCGAGTTATGATGTAGGCGCAGTAGATTTCGAGTTAGATTCCGAGTTATGATATAGGCGCAGTAGATTCCGAGTTATGATGTAGGCGCACTAGATTCCGAGTTAGATTCCGAGTTATGATGTAGGAGCAGTAGATTCCGAGTTATGATGTAGGCGCAGTAGATTCCGAGTTATGATGTAGGCGCAGTAGATTTCGAGTTAGATTCCGAGTTATGATGTAGGCACAGTAGATTCCGAGTTATGATGTAGGCGCATTAGATTCCGAGTTAGATTCCGAGTTATGATGTAGGCGCAGTAGATTCTGAGTTATGATGTAGGCGCAGTAGATTCCGAGTTAGATTCCGAGTTATGATGTAGGCGCAGTAGATTCCGAGTTAAATTCCGAGTTATGATGTAGGCGCAGTAGATTCCGAGTTAGATTCCGAGTTATGAAGTAGGCGCAGTAGATTCCGAGTTATGATGTAGGCGCAGTAGATTCCGAGTTATGATGTAGGCGCAGTAGATTCCGAGTTATGATGTAGGCGCAGTAGATTCCGAGTTAGATTCCGAGTTATGATGTAGGCGCAGTAGATTCCAAGTTATGATGTAGGCGCAGTAGATTCCGAGATAGATTCTGAGTTATGATGTAGGCGCAGTAGATTCCGAGTTAGATTCCGAGTTATGATGTAGGCGCAGTAGATTCCGAGTTAGATTCCGAGTTATGATGTAGGCGCAGTAGATTCCGAGTTATGATGTAGGAGCAGTAGATTCCGAGTTGGACTCCGAGTTATGATGTAGGCGCAGTAGATTCCGAGTTAGATTCCGAGTTATGATGTAGGCGCAGTAGATTCCGAGTTAGATTCCGAGTTATGATGTAGGCGCAGCAGATTCCGAGTTATGATGTAGGCGCAGTAGATTCCGAATTATGATGTAGGCGCAGTAGATTCCGAGTTATGATGTAGGCGCAGTAGATTCCGAGTTATGATGTAGGCGCAGTAGATTCCGAGTTATGATGTAGTCGCAGTAGATTTCGTGTTATGATGGAGGCGCAGTAGATTCCGAGTTAGATTCCGAGTTATGATGTAGGCGCAGTAGATTCCGAGTTAGATTCCGAGTTATGATGCAGGCGCAGTAGATTCCGAGTTAGATTCCGAGTTATGATGTAGGCGCAGTAGATTCCTAGTTATGATGTAGGCGCAGTATTTTCCGAGTTAGATTCCGAGTTATGATGTAGGCGCAGTAGATTCCGAGTTATGATGTAGGCGCAGTAGATTCCGAGTTAGATTCCGAGTTATGATGTAGGCGCAGTAGATTCCGAGTTATGATGTAGGCGCAGTAGATTCCGAGTTAGATTCCGAGTTATGATGTAGGCGCAGTAGATTCCGAGTTAGATTCCGAGTTATGATGTAGGCGCAGTAGATTCCGAGTTATGATGTAGGCGCAGTAGATTCCGAGTTAGATTCCGAGTTATGATGTAGGCGCAGTAGATTCCGAGTTAGATTCCGAGTTATGATGTAGGCGCAGTAGATTCCGAGTTATGATGTAGGCGCAATAGATTCCGAGTTATGATGTAGGCTCAGTAGATTCCGAGTTAGATTCCGAGTTATGATGTAGGCGCAGTAGATTCCGAGTTAGATTCCGAGTTATGATGTAGGCGCAGTAGATTCCGAGTTATGATGTAGGCGCAGTAGATTCCGAGTTATGATGTAGGTGCAGTAGATTCCGAGTTAGATTCCGAGTTATGATGTAGGCGCAATAGATTCCGAGTAAGATTCCGAGTTATGATGTAGGCGCAGTAGATTCCGAGTTAGATTCCGAGTTATGATGTAGGCGCCGTAGATTCCGAGTTATGATGTAGGCGCAGTAGATTCCGAGTTATGATGTAGGCACAGTAGATTCCGAGTTAGATTCCGAGTTATGATGTAGGCGCAGTAGATTCCGAGTTAGATTCCGAGTTATGATGTAGGCGCAGTAGATTCCGAGTTAGATTCCGAGTTATGATGTAGGCGCAGTAGATTCCGCGTTATGATGTAGGCGCAGTAGATTCCGAGTTATGATGTAGGCACAGTAGATTCCGAGTTATGATGTAGGCGCAGTAGATTCCGAGTGATGATGTAGGCGCAGTAGATTCCGAGTTAGATTCCCAGTTATGATGTAGGCGCAGTAGATTCCGAGTTATGATGTAGGCGCAGTAGATTCCGAGTTATGATGTAGGTGCAGTAGATTCCGAGTTAGATTCCGAGTTATGATGTAGGAGCAGTAGATGCCGAATTATGATGTAGGCGCAGTAGATTCCGAGTTATGATGTAGGCGCAGTAGATTCCGAGTTATGATGTAGGCGCAGTAGATTCCGAGTTAGATTCCGAGTTATGATGTAGGCGCAGTAGATTCCGAGTTATGATGTAGGCGCAGTAGATTCCGAGTTATGATGTAGGCGCAGTAGATTCCGAGTTAGATTCCGAGTTATGATGTAGGCGCAGTAGATTCCGAGTTATGATGTAGGCGCAGTAGATTCCGAGTTAGATTCCGAGTTATGATGTAGGCGCAGTAGATTCCGTGTTATGATGTAGGCGCAGTAGATTCCGAGTTAGATTTTGAGTTATGATGTAGGCGCAGTAGATTCCGAGTTATGATGTAGGCGCAGTAGATTCCGAGTTAGATTCCGAGTTATGATGTAGGCGCAGTAGATTCCGAGTTATGATGTAGGCGCAGTAGATTCCGAGTTATGATGTAGGCGCAGTAGATTCCAAGTTATTATGTAGGCGCAGTAGATTCCGAGTTAGATTCCGAGTTATGATGTAGGCGCAGTAGATTCCGAGTTAGATTCCGAGTTATGATGTAGGCACAGTAGATTCCGAATTAGATTCCAAGTTATGATGTAGGCGCAGAAGATTCCGAGTTAGATTCCGAGTTATGATGTAGGCGCAGTAGATTCCGAGTTATGATGTAAGCGCAGTAGATTCCGAGTTATGATGTAGGCGCAGTAGATTTCGAGTTAGATTCCGAGTTATGATGTAGGCGCAGTAGATTCCGAGTTATGATGTAGGCGCAGTAGATTCCGAGTTATGATGTAGGCGCAGTAGATTCCGAGTTAGATTCCGAGTTATGATGTAGGCGCAGTAGATTCCGAGTTATGATGTAGGCGCAGTAGATTCCGAGTTATGATGTAGGCGCAGTGGATTCCGAGTTATGATGTAGGCGCAGTAGATTCCGAGTTAGGTTCTGAGTTATGATGTAGGCGCAGTAGATTCCGAGTTATGATGTAGGCGCAGTAGATTCCGAGTTAGATTCCGAGTTATGATGTAGGCGCAGTAGATTCCGAGTTATGATGTAGGCGCAGTAGATTTCGAGTTATGATGTAGGCGCAGTAGATTCCGAGTTAGATTCCGAGTTATGATGTAGGAGCAGTAGATTCCGAGTTATGATGTAGGCGCAGTAGATTCCGAGTTATGATGTAGGCGCAGTAGATTCCGAGTTAGATTCCGAGTTATGATGTAGGAGCAGTAGATTCCGAGTTATGATGTAGGCGCAGTAGATTCCGAGTTATGATGTAGGCGCAGTAGATTCCGAGTTAGATTCCGAGTTATGATGTAGGCACAGTAGATTCCGAGTTATGATGTAGGCGCAGTAGATTCCGAGTTATGATGTAGGCGCAGTAGATTCCGAGTTAGATTCCGAGTTATGATGTAGGCGCAGTAGATTCCGAGATATGATGTAGGCACAGTAGATTCCGAGTTAGATTCCGAGTTATTATGTAGGCGCAGTAGATTCCGAGTTATGATGTAGGCGCACTAGATTCCGAGTTAGATTCCGAGTTATGATGTAGGCGCAGTAGATTCCGAGTTATGATGTAGGCGCAGTAGATTCCGAGTTAGATTCCGAGTTATGATGTAGGCGCAGTAGATTCCGAGTTAGATTCCGAGTTATGATGTAGGCGCAGTAGATTCCGAGATATGATGTAGGCACAGTAGATTCCGAGTTAGATTCCGAGTTATTATGTAGGCGCAGTAGATTCCGAGTTATGATGTAGGCGCACTAGATTCCGAGTTAGATTCCGAGTTATGATGTAGGCGCAGTAGATTCCGAGTTATGATGTAGGCGCAGTAGATTCCGAGTTAGATTCCGAGTTATGATGTAGGCGCAGTAGATTCCGAGTTATGATGTAGGCGCAGTAGATTCCGAGTTAGATTCCGAGTTATGATGTAGGCGCAGTATTTTCCGAGTTATGATGTAGGCGCAGTAGATTCCGAGTTAGATTCCGAGTTATGATGTTGGAGCAGTAGATTCCGAGTTAGATTCCGAGTTATGATGTAGGCGCAATAGATTCCGAGTAAGATTCCGAGTTATGATGTAGGCGCAGTAGATTCCGAGTTAGATTCCGAGTTATGATGTAGGCGCCGTAGATTCCGAGTTATGATGTAGGCGCAGTAGATTCCGAGTTATGATGTAGGCACAGTAGATTCCGAGTTAGATTCCGAGTTATGATGTAGGCGCAGTAGATTCCGAGTTAGATTCCGAGTTATGATGTAGGCGCAGTAGATTCCGAGTTAGATTCCGAGTTATGATGTAGGCACAGTAGATTCCGCGTTATGATGTAGGCGCAGTAGATTCCGAGTTATGATGTAGGCACAGTAGATTCCGAGTTATGATGTAGGCGCAGTAGATTCCGAGTGATGATGTAGGCGCAGTAGATTCCGAGTTAGATTCCGAGTTATGATGTAGGCGCAGTAGATTCCGAGTTATGATGTAGGCGCAGTAGATTCCGAGTTATGATGTAGGTGCAGTAGATTCCGAGTTAGATTCCGAGTTATGATGTAGGAGCAGTAGATGCCGAATTATGATGTAGGCGCAGTAGATTCCGAGTTATGATGTAGGCGCAGTAGATTCCGAGTTATGATGTAGGCGCAGTAGATTCCGAGTTAGATTCCGAGTTATGATGTAGGCGCAGTAGATTCCGAGTTATGATGTAGGCGCAGTAGATTCCGAGTTATGATGTAGGCGCAGTAGATTCCGAGTTAGATTCCGAGTTATGATGTAGGCGCAGTAGATTCCGAGTTATGATGTAGGCGCAGTAGATTCCGAGTTAGATTCCGAGTTATGATGTAGGCGCAGTATATTCCGTGTTATGATGTAGGCGCAGTAGATTCCGAGTTAGATTTTGAGTTATGATGTAGGCGCAGTAGATTCCGAGTTATGATGTAGGCGCAGTAGATTCCGAGTTAGATTCCGAGTTATGATGTAGGCGCAGTAGATTCCGAGTTATGATGTAGGCGCAGTAGATTCCGAGTTATGATGTAGGCGCAGTAGATTCCAAGTTATTATGTAGGCGCAGTAGATTCCGAGTTAGATTCCGAGTTATGATGTAGGCGCAGTAGATTCCGAGTTAGATTCCGAGTTATGATGTAGGCACAGTAGATTCCGAATTAGATTCCAAGTTATGATGTAGGCGCAGAAGATTCCGAGTTAGATTCCGAGTTATGATGTAGGCGCAGTAGATTCCGAGTTATGATGTAAGCGCAGTAGATTCCGAGTTATGATGTAGGCGCAGTAGATTTCGAGTTAGATTCCGAGTTATGATGTAGGCGCAGTAGATTCCGAGTTATGATGTAGGCGCAGTAGATTCCGAGTTATGATGTAGGCGCAGTAGATTCCGAGTTAGATTCCGAGTTATGATGTAGGCGCAGTAGATTCCGAGTTATGATGTAGGCGCAGTAGATTCCGAGTTATGATGTAGGCGCAGTGGATTCCGAGTTATGATGTAGGCGCAGTAGATTCCGAGTTAGGTTCTGAGTTATGATGTAGGCGCAGTAGATTCCGAGTTATGATGTAGGCGCAGTAGATTCCGAGTTAGATTCCGAGTTATGATGTAGGCGCAGTAGATTCCGAGTTATGATGTAGGCGCAGTAGATTTCGAGTTAGATTCTGAGTTATGATGTAGGCGCAGTAGATTCCGAGTTATGATGTAGGCGCAGTAGATTCCGAGTTAGATTCCGAGTTATGATGTAGGAGCAGTAGATTCCGAGTTATGATGTAGGCGCAGTAGATTCCGAGTTATGATGTAGGCGCAGTAGATTCCGAGTTAGATTCCGAGTTATGATGTAGGCACAGTAGATTCCGAGTTATGATGTAGGCGCAGTAGATTCCGAGTTATGATGTAGGCGCAGTAGATTCCGAGTTAGATTCCGAGTTATGATGTAGGCGCAGTAGATTCCGAGATATGATGTAGGCACAGTAGATTCCGAGTTAGATTCCGAGTTATTATGTAGGCGCAGTAGATTCCGAGTTATGATGTAGGCGCACCAAATTCCGAGTTAGATTCCGAGTTATGATGTAGGCGCAGTAGATTCCGAGTTATGATGTAGGCGCAGTAGATTCCGAGTTAGATTCCGAGTTATGATGTAGGCGCAGTAGATTCCGAGTTATGATGTAGGCGCAGTAGATTCCGAGTTAGATTCCGAGTTATGATGTAGGCGCAGTATTTTCCGAGTTATGATGTAGGCGCAGTAGATTCCGAGTTAGATTCCGAGTTATGATGTTGGAGCAGTAGATTCCGAGTTAGATTCCGAGTTATGATGTAGGCGCAGTAGATTCCGAGTTAGATTCCGAGTTATGATGTAGGCGCAGTAGATTCCGAGTTATGATGTAGGCGCAGTAGATTCCGATTTATTATGTAGGCGCAGTAGATTCCGAGTTATGATGTAGGCGCAGTAGATTCCGATTTAGATTCCGAGTTATGATGTAGGCGCAGTAGATTCCGAGTTATGATGTAGGCGCAGTAGTATCCGAGTTAGATTCCGAGTTATGATGTAGGCGCAGTAGATTCCGAGTTAGATTCCAGGTAATGATGTAGGCGCAGTAGATTCCGAGTTAGATTCTGAGTTATGATGTAGTCGCAGTAGATTCCGAGTTATGATGTAGGCGCAGTAGTATCCGAGTTAGATTCCGAGTTATGATGTAGGCGCAGTAGATTCCGAATTATGATGTAGGCGCAGTAGATTCCGAGTTAGATTCCGAGTTATGATGTAGGCGCAGTAGATTCCGAGTTAGATTCCGAGTTATGATGTAGGCGCAGTAGATTCCGAGTTAGATTCCGATTTATGATGTAGGCGCAGTAGATTCCGAGTTATGATGTAGGCGCAGTAGATTCCGAGTTAGACTCCGAGTTATGATGTAGGCGCAGTAGATTCCGAGTTAGATTCCGAGTTATGATGTAGGCGCAGTAGATTCCGAGTTAGATTCCGAGTTATGATGTAGGCGCAGCAGATTCCGAGTTATGATGTAGGCGCAGTAGATTCCGAGTTATGATGTAGGCGCAATAGATTCCGAGTTATGATGTAGGCTCAGTAGATTCTGAGTTAGATTCCGAGTTACGATGTAGGCGCAGTAGATTCCGAGTTAGATTCCGAGTTATGATGTAGGCGCAGTAGATTCCGAGTTATGATGTAGGCGCAGTAGATTCCGAGTTATGATGTAGGCGCAGTAGATTCCGAGTTAGATTCCGAGTTATGATGTAGGCGCAATAGATTCCGAGTAAGATTCCGAGTTATGATGTAGGCGCAGTAGATTCCGAGTTAGATTCCGAGTTATGATGTAGGCGCCGTAGATTCCGAGTTATGATGTAGGCGCAGTAGATTCCGAGTTAGATTCCGAGTTATGATGTAGGCGCAGTAGATTCCGAATTAGATTCCAAGTTATGATGTAGGCGCAGAAGATTCCGAGTTAGATTCCGAGTTATGATGTAGGCGCAGTAGATTCCGAGTTATGATGTAAGCGCAGTAGATTCCGAGTTATGATGTAGGCGCAGTAGATTCCGAGTTAGATTCCGAGTTATGATGTAGGCGCAGTAGATTCCGAGTTATGATGTAGGCGCAGTAGATTCCGAGTTAGATTCCGAGTTATGATGTAGGCGCAGTAGATTCCGAGTTATGATGTAGGCGCAGTAGATTCCGAGTTATGATGTAGGCGCAGTAGATTCCGAGTTAAGATGTAGGCGCAGTAGATTCCGAGTTATGATGTAGGCACAGTAGATTCCGAGTTAGATTCCGAGTTATGATGTAGGTGCAGTAGATTCCGAGTTATGATATAGGCGCAGTAGATTCCGAGTTAGGTTCTGAGTTATGATGTAGGCGCAATAGATTCCGAGTTATGATGTAGGCGCAGTAGATTCCGAGTTAGATTCCGAGTTATGATGTAGGCACAGTAGATTCCGAATTAGATTCCAAGTTATGATGTAGGCGCAGAAGATTCCGAGTTAGATTCCGAGTTATGATGTAGGCGCAGTAGATTCCGAGTTATGATGTAAGCGCAGTAGATTCCGAGTTATGATGTAGGCGCAGTAGATTTCGAGTTAGATTCCGAGTTATGATGTAGGCGCAGTAGATTCCGAGTTATGATGTAGGCGCAGTAGATTCCGAGTTATGATGTAGGCGCAGTAGATTCCGAGTTAGATTCCGAGTTATGATGTAGGCGCAGTAGATTCCGAGTTATGATGTAGGCGCAGTAGATTCCGAGTTATGATGTAGGCGCAGTGGATTCCGAGTTATGATGTAGGCGCAGTAGATTCCGAGTTAGGTTCTGAGTTATGATGTAGGCGCAGTAGATTCCGAGTTATGATGTAGGCGCAGTAGATTCCGAGTTAGATTCCGAGTTATGATGTAGGCGCAGTAGATTCCGAGTTATGATGTAGGCGCAGTAGATTTCGAGTTAGATTCTGAGTTATGATGTAGGCGCAGTAGATTCCGAGTTATGATGTAGGCGCAGTAGATTCCGAGTTAGATTCCGAGTTATGATGTAGGAGCAGTAGATTCCGAGTTATGATGTAGGCGCAGTAGATTCCGAGTTATGATGTAGGCGCAGTAGATTCCGAGTTAGATTCCGAGTTATGATGTAGGCACAGTAGATTCCGAGTTATGATGTAGGCGCAGTAGATTCCGAGTTATGATGTAGGCGCAGTAGATTCCGAGTTAGATTCCGAGTTATGATGTAGGCGCAGTAGATTCCGAGATATGATGTAGGCACAGTAGATTCCGAGTTAGATTCCGAGTTATTATGTAGGCGCAGTAGATTCCGAGTTATGATGTAGGCGCACTAGATTCCGAGTTAGATTCCGAGTTATGATGTAGGCGCAGTAGATTCCGAGTTATGATGTAGGCGCAGTAGATTCCGAGTTAGATTCCGAGTTATGATGTAGGCGCAGTAGATTCCGAGTTATGATGTAGGCGCAGTAGATTCCGAGTTAGATTCCGAGTTATGATGTAGGCGCAGTATTTTCCGAGTTATGATGTAGGCGCAGTAGATTCCGAGTTAGATTCCGAGTTATGATGTTGGAGCAGTAGATTCCGAGTTAGATTCCGAGTTATGATGTAGGCGCAGTAGATTCCGAGTTAGATTCCGAGTTATGATGTAGGCGCAGTAGATTCCGAGTTATGATGTAGGTGCAGTAGATTCCGATTTATTATGTAGGCGCAGTAGATTCCGAGTTATGATGTAGGCGCAGTAGATTCCGATTTAGATTCCGAGTTATGATGTAGGCGCAGTAGATTCACAGTTAGATTCCGAGTTATGATGTAGGCGCAGTAGTATCCGAGTTAGATTCCGAGTTATGATGTAGGCGCAGTAGATTCCGAGTTAGATTCCAGGTAATGATGTAGGCGCAGTAGATTCCGAGTTAGATTCTGAGTTATGATGTAGTCGCAGTAGATTCCGAGTTATGATGTAGGCGCAGTAGTATCCGAGTTAGATTCCGAGTTATGATGTAGGCGCAGTAGATTCCGAATTATGATGTAGGCGCAGTAGATTCCGAGTTAGATTCCGAGTTATGATGTAGGCGCAGTAGATTCCGAGTTATGATGTAGGCGCAGTAGATTCCGAGTTATGATGTAGGCGCAGTAGATTCCGAGTTAGATTCCGAGTTATGATGTAGGCGCAGTAGATTCCGAGTTAGATTCCGAGTTATGATGTAGGCGCAGTAGATTCCGAGTTAGATTCCGAGTTATGATGTAGGCGCAGTAGATTCCGAGTTATGATGTAGGCGCAGTAGATTCCGAGTTATGATGTAGGCACAGTAGATTCCGAGTTATGATGTAGGCGCAGTAGATTCCGAGTGATGATGTAGGCGCAGTAGATTCCGAGTTAGATTCCGAGTTATGAAGTAGGCGCAGTAGATTCCGAGTTATGATGTAGGCGCAGTAGATTCCGAGTTATGATGTAGGTGCAGTAGATTCCGAGTTAGATTCCGAGTTATGATGTAGGAGCAGTAGATTCCGAATTATGATGTAGGCGCAGTAGATTCCGAGTTATGATGTAGGCGCAGTAGATTCCGAGTTATGATGTAGGCGCAGTAGATTCCGAGTTAGATTCCGAGTTATGATGTAGGCGCAGTAGATTCCGAGTTAGATTCCGAGTTATGATGTAGGCGCAGTAGATTCCGAGTTAGATTCCGAGTTATGATGTAGGCGCAGTAGATTCCGAGTTATGATGTAGGCGCAGTAGATTCCGAGTTATGATGTAGGCACAGTAGATTCCGAGTTATGATGTAGGCGCAGTAGATTCCGAGTGATGATGTAGGCGCAGTAGATTCCGAGTTAGATTCCGAGTTATGAAGTAGGCGCAGTAGATTCCGAGTTATGATGTAGGCGCAGTAGATTCCGAGTTATGATGTAGGTGCAGTAGATTCCGAGTTAGATTCCGAGTTATGATGTAGGAGCAGTAGATTCCGAATTATGATGTAGGCGCAGTAGATTCCGAGTTATGATGTAGGCGCAGTAGATTCCGAGTTATGATGTAGGCGCAGTAGATTCCGAGTTAGATTCCGAGTTATGATGTAGGCGCAGTAGATTCCGAGTTATGATGTAGGCGCAGTAGATTCCGAATTATGATGTAGGCGCAGTAGATTCCGAGTTAGATTCCGAGTTATGATGTAGGCGCAGTAGATTCCGAATTAGATTCCAAGTTATGATGTAGGCGCAGAAGATTCCGAGTTAGATTCCGAGTTATGATGTAGGCGCAGTAGATTCCGAGTTATGATGTAAGCGCAGTAGATTCCGAGTTATGATGTAGGCGCAGTAGATTCCGAGTTAGATTCCGAGTTATGATGTAGGCGCAGTAGATTCCGAGTTATGATGTAGGCGCAGTAGATTCCGAGTTAGATTCCGAGTTATGATGTAGGCGCAGTAGATTCCGAGTTATGATGTAGGCGCAGTAGATTCCGAGTTATGATGTAGGCGCAGTAGATTCCGAGTTAAGATGTAGGCGCAGTAGATTCCGAGTTATGATGTAGGCACAGTAGATTCCGAGTTAGATTCCGAGTTATGATGTAGGTGCAGTAGATTCCGAGTTATGATATAGGCGCAGTAGATTCCGAGTTAGGTTCTGAGTTATGATGTAGGCGCAATAGATTCCGAGTTATGATGTAGGCGCAGTAGATTCCGAGTTAGATTCCGAGTTATGATGTAGGCGCAGTAGATTCCGAGTTAGATTCCGAGTTATGATGTAGGCGCAGTAGATTCCGAGTTATGATGTAGGCGCAGTAGATTCCGAGTTAGATTCCGAGTTATGATGTAGGCGCAGTAGATTCCGAGTTATGATGTAGGCGCAGTAGATTCCGAGTTATGATGTAGGCGCAGTAGATTCCGAGTTAGATTCCGAGTTATGATGTAGGCGCAGTAGATTCCGAGTTATGATGTAGGCGCAGTAGATTCCGAGTTAGATTCCGAGTTATGATGTAGGCGCAGTAGATTCCGAGTTAGATTCCGAGTTATGATGTAGGCGCAGTAGATTCCGAGTTATGATGTAGGCGCAATAGATTCCGAGTTATGATGTAGGCTCAGTAGATTCCGAGTTAGATTCCGAGTTATGATGTAGGCGCAGTAGATTCTGAGTTAGATTCCGAGTTATGATGTAGGCGCAGTAGATTCCGAGTTATGATGTAGGCGCAGTAGATTCCGAGTTATGATGTAGGTGCAGTAGATTCCGAGTTAGATTCCGAGTTATGATGTAGGCGCAATAGATTCCGAGTAAGATTCCGAGTTATGATGTAGGCGCAGTAGATTCCGAGTTAGATTCCGAGTTATGATGTAGGCGCCGTAGATTCCGAGTTATGATGTAGGCTCAGTAGATTCCGAGTTAGATTCCGAGTTATGATGTAGGCGCAGTAGATTCCGAGTTAGATTCCGAGTTATGATGTAGGCGCAGTAGATTCCGAGTTATGATGTAGGCGCAATAGATTCCGAGTTATGATGTAGGCTCAGTAGATTCCGAGTTAGATTCCGAGTTATGATGTAGGCGCAGTAGATTCTGAGTTAGATTCCGAGTTATGATGTAGGCGCAGTAGATTCCGAGTTATGATGTAGGCGCAGTAGATTCCGAGTTATGATGTAGGTGCAGTAGATTCCGAGTTAGATTCCGAGTTATGATGTAGGCGCAATAGATTCCGAGTAAGATTCCGAGTTATGATGTAGGCGCAGTAGATTCCGAGTTAGATTCCGAGTTATGATGTAGGCGCCGTAGATTCCGAGTTATGATGTAGGCGCAGTAGATTCCGAGTTATGATGTAGGCGCAGTAGATTCCGAGTTATGATGTAGGCGCAGTAGATTCCGAGTTAGATTCCGAGTTATGATGTAGGCGCAGTAGATTCCGAGTTAGATTCCGAGTTATGATGTAGGCGCAGTAGATTCCGAGTTAGATTCCGAGTTATGATGTATGCGCAGTAGATTCCGAGTTATGATGTAGGCGCAGTAGATTCCGAGTTATGATGTAGGCACAGTAGATTCCGAGTTATGATGTAGGCGCAGTAGATTCCGAGTGATGATGTAGGCGCAGTAGATTCCGAGTTAGATTCCGAGTTATGAAGTAGGCGCAGTAGATTCCGAGTTATGATGTAGGCGCAGTAGATTCCGAGTTATGATGTAGGTGCAGTAGATTCCGAGTTAGATTCCGAGTTATGATGTAGGAGCAGTAGATTCCGAATTATGATGTAGGCGCAGTAGATTCCGAGTTATGATGTAGGCGCAGTAGATTCCGAGTTAGATTCCGAGTTATGATGTAGGCGCAGTAGATTCCGAGTTATGATGTAGGCGCAGTAGATTCCGAGTTAGATTCCGAGTTATGATGTAGGCGCAGTAGATTCCGAGTTATGATGTAGGCGCAGTAGATTCCGAGTTAGATTCCGAGTTATGATGTAGGCGCAGTAGATTCCGTGTTATGATGTAGGCGCAGTAGATTCCGAGTTAGATTTTGAGTTATGATGTAGGCGCAGTAGATTCCGAGTTATGATGTAGGCGCAGTAGATTCCGAGTTAGATTCCGAGTTATGATGTAGGCGCAGTAGATTCCGAGTTATGATGTAGGCGCAGTAGATTCCGAGTTATGATGTAGGCGCAGTAGATTCCGAGTTAGATTCCGAGTTATGATGTAGGCGCAGTAGATTCCGAGTTATGATGTAGGCGCAGTAGATTCCGAGTTAGATTCCGAGTTATGATGTAGGCGCAGTAGATTCCGAGTTATGATGTAGGCGCAGTAGATTCCGAGTTAGATTCCGAGTTATGATGTAGGCGCAGTAGATTCCGTGTTATGATGTAGGCGCAGTAGATTCCGAGTTAGATTTTGAGTTATGATGTAGGCGCAGTAGATTCCGAGTTATGATGTAGGCGCAGTAGATTCCGAGTTAGATTCCGAGTTATGATGTAGGCGCAGTAGATTCCGAGTTATGATGTAGGCGCAGTAGATTCCGAGTTATGATGTAGGCGCAGTAGATTCCAAGTTATTATGTAGGCGCAGTAGATTCCGAGTTAGATTCCGAGTTATGATGTAGGCGCAGTAGATTCCGAGTTAGATTCCGAGTTATGATGTAGGCGCAGTAGATTCCGAATTAGATTCCAAGTTATGATGTAGGCGCAGAAGATTCCGAGTTAGATTCCGAGTTATGATGTAGGCGCAGTAGATTCCGAGTTATGATGTAAGCGCAGTAGATTCCGAGTTATGATGTAGGCGCAGTAGATTCCGAGTTAGATTCCGAGTTATGATGTAGGCGCAGTAGATTCCGAGTTATGATGTAGGCGCAGTAGATTCCGAGTTATGATGTAGGCGCAGTAGATTCCGAGTTAGATTCCGAGTTATGATGTAGGCGCAGTAGATTCCGAGTTATGATGTAGGCGCAGTAGATTCCGAGTTATGATGTAGGCGCAGTAGATTCCGAGTTATGATGTAGGCGCAGTAGATTCCGAGTTAGGTTCTGAGTTATGATGTAGGCGCAGTAGATTCCGAGTTATGATGTAGGCGCAGTAGATTCCGAGTTAGACTCCGAGTTATGATGTAGGCGCAGTAGATTCCGAGTTATGATGTAGGCGCAGTAGATTTCGAGTTAGATTCTGAGTTATGATGTAGGCGCAGTAGATTCCGAGTTATGATGTAGGCGCAGTAGATTCCGAGTTAGATTCCGAGTTATGATGTAGGAGCAGTAGATTCCGAGTTATGATGTAGGCGCAGTAGATTCCGAGTTATGATGTAGGCGCAGTAGATTCCGAGTTAGATTCCGAGTTATGATGTAGGCACAGTAGATTCCGAGTTATGATGTAGGCGCAGTAGATTCCGAGTTATGATGTAGGCGCAGTAGATTCCGAGTTAGATTCCGAGTTATGATGTAGGCGCAGTAGATTCCGAGATATGATGTAGGCACAGTAGATTCCGAGTTAGATTCCGAGTTATTATGTAGGCGCAGTAGATTCCGAGTTATGATGTAGGCGCACTAGATTCCGAGTTAGATTCCGAGTTATGATGTAGGCGCAGTAGATTCCGAGTTATGATGTAGGCGCAGTAGATTCCGAGTTAGATTCCGAGTTATGATGTAGGCGCAGTAGATTCCGAGTTATGATGTAGGCGCAGTAGATTCCGAGTTAGATTCCAAGTTATGATGTAGGCGCAGTATTTTCCGAGTTATGATGTAGGCGCAGTAGATTCCGAGTTAGATTCCGAGTTATGATGTTGGCGCAGTAGATTCCGAGTTAGATTCCGAGTTATGATGTAGGCGCAGTAGATTCCGAGTTAGATTCCGAGTTATGATGTAGGCGCAGTAGATTCCGAGTTATGATGTAGGCGCAGTAGATTCCGATTTATTATGTAGGCGCAGTAGATTCCGAGTTATGATGTAGGCGCCGTAGATTCCGATTTAGATTCCGAGTTATGATGTAGGCGCAGTAGATTCCGAGTTATGATGTAGGCGCAGTAGTATCCGAGTTAGATTCCGAGTTATGATGTAGGCGCAGTAGATTCCGAGTTAGATTCCAGGTAATGATGTAGGCGCAGTAGATTCCGAGTTAGATTCCGAGTTATGATGTAGTCGCAGTAGATTCCGAGTTATGATGTAGGCGCAGTAGTATCCGAGTTAGATTCCGAGTTATGATGTAGGCGCAGTAGATTCCGAATTATGATGTAGGCGCAGTAGATTCCGAGTTAGATTCCGAGTTATGATGTAGGCGCAGTAGATTCCGAGTTAGATTCCGAGTTATGATGTAGGCGCAGTAGATTCCGAGTTAGATTCCGATTTATGATGTAGGCGCAGTAGATTCCGAGTTATGATGTAGGCGCAGTAGATTCCGAGTTAGACTCCGAGTTATGATGTAGGCGCAGTAGATTCCGAGTTAGATTCCGAGTTATGATGTAGGCGCAGTAGATTCCGAGTTAGATTCCGAGTTATGATGTAGGCGCAGTAGATTCCGAGTTATGATGTAGGCGCAGTAGATTCCGAGTTATGATGTAGGCGCAGTGGATTCCGAGTTATGATGTAGGCGCAGTAGATTCCGAGTTAGGTTCTGAGTTATGATGTAGGCGCAGTAGATTCCGAGTTATGATGTAGGCGCAGTAGATTCTGAGTTAGATTCCGAGTTATGATGTAGGCGCAGTAGATTCCGAGTTATGATGTAGGCGCAGTAGATTTCGAGTTAGATTCTGAGTTATGATGTAGGCGCAGTAGATTCCGAGTTATGATGTAGGCGCAGTAGATTCCGAGTTAGATTCCGAGTTATGATGTAGGAGCAGTAGATTCCGAGTTATGATGTAGGCGCAGTAGATTCCGAGTTATGATGTAGGCGCAGTAGATTCCGAGTTAGATTCCGAGTTATGATGTAGGCACAGTAGATTCCGAGTTATGATGTAGGCGCAGTAGATTCCGAGTTATGATGTAGGCGCAGTAGATTCCGAGTTAGATTCCGAGTTATGATGTAGGCGCAGTAGATTCCGAGATATGATGTAGGCACAGTAGATTCCGAGTTAGATTCCGAGTTATTATGTAGGCGCAGTAGATTCCGAGTTATGATGTAGGCGCACTAGATTCCGAGTTAGATTCCGAGTTATGATGTAGGCGCAGTAGATTCCGAGTTATGATGTAGGCGCAGTAGATTCCGAATTAGATTCCGAGTTATGATGTAGGCGCAGTAGATTCCGAGTTATGATGTAGGCGCAGTAGATTCCGAGTTAGATTCCGAGTTATGATGTAGGCGCAGTATTTTCCGAGTTATGATGTAGGCGCAGTAGATTCCGAGTTAGATTCCGAGTTATGATGTTGGAGCAGTAGATTCCGAGTTAGATTCCGAGTTATGATGTAGGCGCAGTAGATTCCGAGTTAGATTCCGAGTTATGATGTAGGCGCAGAAGATTCCGAGTTATGATGTAGGCGCAGTAGATTCCGATTTATTATGTAGGCGCAGTAGATTCCGAGTTATGATGTAGGCGCAGTAGATTCCGATTTAGATTCCGAGTTATGATGTAGGCGCAGTAGATTCCGAGTTATGATGTAGGCGCAGTAGTATCCGAGTTAGATTCCGAGTTATGATGTAGGCGCAGTAGATTCCGAGTTAGATTCCAGGTAATGATGTAGGCGCAGTAGATTCCGAGTTAGATTCTGAGTTATGATGTAGTCGCAGTAGATTCCGAGTTATGATGTAGGCGCAGTAGTATCCGAGTTAGATTCCGAGTTATGATGTAGGCGCAGTAGATTCCGAATTATGATGTAGGCGCAGTAGATTCCGAGTTAGATTCCGAGTTATGATGTAGGCGCAGTAGATTCCGAGTTAGATTCCGAGTTATGATGTAGGCGCAGTAGATTCCGAGTTAGATTCCGATTTATGATGTAGGCGCAGTAGATTCCGAGTTATGATGTAGGCGCAGTAGATTCCGAGTTAGACTCCGAGTTATGATGTAGGCGCAGTAGATTCCGAGTTAGATTCCGAGTTATGATGTAGGCGCAGTAGATTCCGAGTTAGATTCCGAGTTATGATGTAGGCGCAGCAGATTCCGAGTTATGATGTAGGCGCAGTAGATTCCGAGTTATGATGTAGGCGCAATAGATTCCGAGTTATGATGTAGGCTCAGTAGATTCTGAGTTAGATTCCGAGTTATGATGTAGGCGCAGTAGATTCCGAGTTAGATTCCGAGTTATGATGTAGGCGCAGTAGATTCCGAGTTATGATGTAGGCGCAGTAGATTCCGAGTTATGATGTAGGCGCAGTAGATTCCGAGTTAGATTCCGAGTTATGATGTAGGCGCAATAGATTCCGAGTAAGATTCCGAGTTATGATGTAGGCGCAGTAGATTCCGAGTTAGATTCCGAGTTATGATGTAGGCGCCGTAGATTCCGAGTTATGATGTAGGCGCAGTAGATTCCGAGTTAGATTCCGAGTTATGATGTAGGCGCAGTAGATTCCGAATTAGATTCCAAGTTATGATGTAGGCGCAGAAGATTCCGAGTTAGATTCCGAGTTATGATGTAGGCGCAGTAGATTCCGAGTTATGATGTAAGCGCAGTAGATTCCGAGTTATGATGTAGGCGCAGTAGATTCCGAGTTTGATTCCGAGTTATGATGTAGGCGCAGTAGATTCCGAGTTATGATGTAGGCGCAGTAGATTCCGAGTTAGATTCCGAGTTATGATGTAGGCGCAGTAGATTCCGAGTTATGATGTAGGCGCAGTAGATTCCGAGTTATGATGTAGGCGCAGTAGATTCCGAGTTAAGATGTAGGCGCAGTAGATTCCGAGTTATGATGTAGGCACAGTAGATTCCGAGTTAGATTCCGAGTTATGATGTAGGTGCAGTAGATTCCGAGTTATGATATAGGCGCAGTAGATTCCGAGTTAGGTTCTGAGTTATGATGTAGGCGCAATAGATTCCGAGTTATGATGTAGGCGCAGTAGATTCCGAGTTAGATTCCGAGTTATGATGTAGGCGCAGTAGATTCCGAGTTAGATTCCGAGTTATGATGTAGGCGCAGTAGATTCCGAGTTATGATGTAGGCGCAGTAGATTCCGAGTTAGATTCCGAGTTATGATGTAGGCGCAGTAGATTCCGAGTTATGATGTAGGCGCAGTAGATTCCGAGTTATGATGTAGGCGCAGTAGATTCCGAGTTAGATTCCGAGTTATGATGTAGGCGCAGTAGATTCCGAGTTATGATGTAGGCGCAGTAGATTCCGAGTTAGATTCCGAGTTATGATGTAGGCGCAGTAGATTCCGAGTTAGATTCCGAGTTATGATGTAGGCGCAGTAGATTCCGAGTTATGATGTAGGCTCAGTAGATTCCGAGTTAGATTCCGAGTTATGATGTAGGCGCAGTAGATTCCGAGTTAGATTCCGAGTTATGATGTAGGCGCAGTAGATTCCGAGTTATGATGTAGGCACAGTAGATTCCGAGTTATGATGTAGGTGCAGTAGATTCCGAGTTAGATTCCGAGTTATGATGTAGGCGCAATAGATTCCGAGTAAGATTCCGAGTTATGATGTAGGCGCAGTAGATTCCGAGTTAGATTCCGAGTTATGATGTAGGCGCCGTAGATTCCGAGTTATGATGTAGGCGCAGTAGATTCCGAGTTATGATGTAGGCGCAGTAGATTCCGAGTTAGATTCCGAGTTATGATGTAGGCGCAGTAGATTCCGAGTTAGATTCCGAGTTATGATGTAGGCGCAGTAGATTCCGAGTTAGATTCCGAGTTATGATGTAGGCGCAGTAGATTCCGAGTTATGATGTAGGCGCAGTAGATTCCGAGTTATGATGTAGGCACAGTAGATTCCGAGTTATGATGTAGGCGCAGTAGATTCCGAGTTATGATGTAGGCGCAGTAGATTCCGAGTTAGATTCCGAGTTATGAAGTAGGCGCAGTAGATTCCGAGTTATGATGTAGTCGCAGTAGATTCCGAGTTATGATGTAGGTGCAGTAGATTCCGAGTTAGATTCCGAGTTATGATGTAGGAGCAGTAGATTCCGAATTATGATGTAGGCGCAGTAGATTCCGAGTTATGATGTAGGCGCAGTAGATTCCGAGTTATGATGTAGGCGCAGTAGATTCCGAGTTAGATTCCGAGTTATGATGTAGGCGCAGTAGATTCCGAGTTAGATTCCGAGTTATGATGTAGGCGCAGTAGATTCCGAGTTAGATTCCGAGTTATGATGTAGGCGCAGTAGATTCCGAGTTATGATGTAGGCGCAGTAGATTCCGAGTTATGATGTAGGCACAGTAGATTCCGAGTTATGATGTAGGCGCAGTAGATTCCGAGTGATGATGTAGGCGCAGTAGATTCCGAGTTAGATTCCGAGTTATGAAGTAGGCGCAGTAGATTCCGAGTTATGATGTAGGCGCAGTAGATTCCGAGTTATGATGTAGGTGCAGTAGATTCCGAGTTAGATTCCGAGTTATGATGTAGGAGCAGTAGATTCCGAATTATGATGTAGGCGCAGTAGATTCCGAGTTATGATGTAGGCGCAGTAGATTCCGAGTTATGATGTAGGCGCAGTAGATTCCGAGTTAGATTCCAAGTTATGATGTAGGCGCAGTAGATTCCGAGTTATGATGTAGGCGCAGTAGATTCCGAGTTATGATGTAGGCGCAGTAGATTCCGAGTTAGATTCCGAGTTATGATGTAGGCGCAGTAGATTCCGAATTAGATTCCAAGTTATGATGTAGGCGCAGAAGATTCCGAGTTAGATTCCGAGTTATGATGTAGGCGCAGTAGATTCCGAGTTATGATGTAAGCGCAGTAGATTCCGAGTTATGATGTAGGCGCAGTAGATTCCGAGTTAGATTCCGAGTTATGATGTAGGCGCAGTAGATTCCGAGTTATGATGTAGGCGCAGTAGATTCCGAGTTAGATTCCGAGTTATGATGTAGGCGCAGTAGATTCCGAGTTATGATGTAGGCGCAGTAGATTCCGAGTTAAGATGTAGGCGCAGTAGATTCCGAGTTATGATGTAGGCACAGTAGATTCCGAGTTAGATTCCGAGTTATGATGTAGGTGCAGTAGATTCCGAGTTATGATATAGGCGCAGTAGATTCCGAGTTAGGTTCTGAGTTATGATGTAGGCGCAATAGATTCCGAGTTATGATGTAGGCGCAGTAGATTCCGAGTTAGATTCCGAGTTATGATGTAGGCGCAGTAGATTCCGAGTTAGATTCCGAGTTATGATGTAGGCGCAGTAGATTCCGAGTTATGATGTAGGCGCAGTAGATTCCGAGTTAGATTCCGAGTTATGATGTAGGCGCAGTAGATTCCGAGTTATGATGTAGGCGCAGTAGATTCCGAGTTATGATGTAGGCGCAGTAGATTCCGAGTTAGATTCCGAGTTATGATGTAGGCGCAGTAGATTCCGAGTTATGATGTAGGCGCAGTAGATTCCGAGTTAGATTCCGAGTTATGATGTAGGCGCAGTAGATTCCGAGTTAGATTCCGAGTTATGATGTAGGCGCAGTAGATTCCGAGTTATGATGTAGGCGCAGTAGTATCCGAGTTAGATTCCGAGTTATGATGTAGGCGCAGTAGATTCCGAGTTAGATTCCAGGTAATGATGTAGGCGCAGTAGATTCCGAGTTAGATTCTGAGTTATGATGTAGTCGCAGTAGATTCCGAGTTATGATGTAGGCGCAGTAGTATCCGAGTTAGATTCCGAGTTATGATGTAGGCGCAGTAGATTCCGAATTATGATGTAGGCGCAGTAGATTCCGAGTTAGATTCCGAGTTATGATGTAGGCGCAGTAGATTCCGAGTTAGATTCCGAGTTATGATGTAGGCGCAGTAGATTCCGAGTTAGATTCCGATTTATGATGTAGGCGCAGTAGATTCCGAGTTATGATGTAGGCGCAGTAGATTCCGAGTTAGACTCCGAGTTATGATGTAGGCGCAGTAGATTCCGAGTTAGATTCCGAGTTATGATGTAGGCGCAGTAGATTCCGAGTTAGATTCCGAGTTATGATGTAGGCGCAGCAGATTCCGAGTTATGATGTAGGCGCAGTAGATTCCGAGTTATGATGTAGGCGCAATAGATTCCGAGTTATGATGTAGGCTCAGTAGATTCTGAGTTAGATTCCGAGTTATGATGTAGGCGCAGTAGATTCCGAGTTAGATTCCGAGTTATGATGTAGGCGCAGTAGATTCCGAGTTATGATGTAGGCGCAGTAGATTCCGAGTTATGATGTAGGCGCAGTAGATTCCGAGTTAGATTCCGAGTTATGATGTAGGCGCAATAGATTCCGAGTAAGATTCCGAGTTATGATGTAGGCGCAGTAGATTCCGAGTTAGATTCCGAGTTATGATGTAGGCGCCGTAGATTCCGAGTTATGATGTAGGCGCAGTAGATTCCGAGTTAGATTCCGAGTTATGATGTAGGCGCAGTAGATTCCGAATTAGATTCCAAGTTATGATGTAGGCGCAGAAGATTCCGAGTTAGATTCCGAGTTATGATGTAGGCGCAGTAGATTCCGAGTTATGATGTAAGCGCAGTAGATTCCGAGTTATGATGTAGGCGCAGTAGATTCCGAGTTTGATTCCGAGTTATGATGTAGGCGCAGTAGATTCCGAGTTATGATGTAGGTGCAGTAGATTCCGAGTTAGATTCCGAGTTATGATGTAGGCGCAGTAGATTCCGAGTTATGATGTAGGCGCAGTAGATTCCGAGTTATGATGTAGGCGCAGTAGATTCCGAGTTAAGATGTAGGCGCAGTAGATTCCGAGTTATGATGTAGGCACAGTAGATTCCGAGTTAGATTCCGAGTTATGATGTAGGTGCAGTAGATTCCGAGTTATGATATAGGCGCAGTAGATTCCGAGTTAGGTTCTGAGTTATGATGTAGGCGCAATAGATTCCGAGTTATGATGTAGGCGCAGTAGATTCCGAGTTAGATTCCGTGTTATGATGTAGGCGCAGTAGATTCCGAGTTAGATTCCGAGTTATGATGTAGGCGCAGTAGATTCCGAGTTATGATGTAGGCGCAGTAGATTCCGAGTTAGATTCCGAGTTATGATGTAGGCGCAGTAGATTCCGAGTTATGATGTAGGCGCAGTAGATTCCGAGTTATGATGTAGGCGCAGTAGATTCCGAGTTAGATTCCGAGTTATGATGTAGGCGCAGTAGATTCCGAGTTATGATGTAGGCGCAGTAGATTCCGAGTTAGATTCCGAGTTATGATGTAGGCGCAGTAGATTCCGAGTTAGATTCCGAGTTATGATGTAGGCGCAGTAGATTCCGAGTTATGATGTAGGCTCAGTAGATTCCGAGTTAGATTCCGAGTTATGATGTAGGCGCAGTAGATTCCGAGTTAGATTCCGAGTTATGATGTAGGCGCAGTAGATTCCGAGTTATGATGTAGGCACAGTAGATTCCGAGTTATGATGTAGGTGCAGTAGATTCCGAGTTAGATTCCGAGTTATGATGTAGGCGCAATAGATTCCGAGTAAGATTCCGAGTTATGATGTAGGCGCAGTAGATTCCGAGTTAGATTCCGAGTTATGATGTAGGCGCCGTAGATTCCGAGTTATGATGTAGGCGCAGTAGATTCCGAGTTATGATGTAGGCGCAGTAGATTCCGAGTTAGATTCCGAGTTATGATGTAGGCGCAGTAGATTCCGAGTTAGATTCCGAGTTATGATGTAGGCGCAGTAGATTCCGAGTTAGATTCCGAGTTATGATGTAGGCGCAGTAGATTCCGAGTTATGATGTAGGCGCAGTAGATTCCGAGTTATGATGTAGGCACAGTAGATTCCGAGTTATGATGTAGGCGCAGTAGATTCCGAGTGATGATGTAGGCGCAGTAGATTCCGAGTTAGATTCCGAGTTATGAAGTAGGCGCAGTAGATTCCGAGTTATGATGTAGGCGCAGTAGATTCCGAGTTATGATGTAGGTGCAGTAGATTCCGAGTTAGATTCCGAGTTATGATGTAGGAGCAGTAGATTCCGAATTATGATGTAGGCGCAGTAGATTCCGAGTTATGATGTAGGCGCAGTAGATTCCGAGTTATGATGTAGGCGCAGTAGATTCCGAGTTAGATTCCGAGTTATGATGTAGGCGCAGTAGATTCCGAGTTAGATTCCGAGTTATGATGTAGGCGCAGTAGATTCCGAGTTAGATTCCGAGTTATGATGTAGGCGCAGTAGATTCCGAGTTATGATGTAGGCGCAGTAGATTCCGAGTTATGATGTAGGCACAGTAGATTCCGAGTTATGATGTAGGCGCAGTAGATTCCGAGTGATGATGTAGGCGCAGTAGATTCCGAGTTAGATTCCGAGTTATGAAGTAGGCGCAGTAGATTCCGAGTTATGATGTAGGCGCAGTAGATTCCGAGTTATGATGTAGGTGCAGTAGATTCCGAGTTAGATTCCGAGTTATGATGTAGGAGCAGTAGATTCCGAATTATGATGTAGGCGCAGTAGATTCCGAGTTATGATGTAGGCGCAGTAGATTCCGAGTTATGATGTAGGCGCAGTAGATTCCGAGTTAGATTCCGAGTTATGATGTAGGCGCAGTAGATTCCGAGTTATGATGTAGGCGCAGTAGATTCCGAGTTATGATGTAGGCGCAGTAGATTCCGAGTTAGATTCCGAGTTATGATGTAGGCGCAGTAGATTCGGAATTAGATTCCAAGTTATGATGTAGGCGCAGAAGATTCCGAGTTAGATTCCGAGTTATGATGTAGGCGCAGTAGATTCCGAGTTATGATGTAAGCGCAGTAGATTCCGAGTTATGATGTAGGCGCAGTAGATTCCGAGTTAGATTCCGAGTTATGATGTAGGCGCAGTAGATTCCGAGTTATGATGTAGGCGCAGTAGATTCCGAGTTAGATTCCGAGTTATGATGTAGGCGCAGTAGATTCCGAGTTATGATGTAGGCGCAGTAGATTCCGAGTTATGATGTAGGCGCAGTAGATTCCGAGTTAAGATGTAGGCGCAGTAGATTCCGAGTTATGATGTAGGCACAGTAGATTCCGAGTTAGATTCCGAGTTATGATGTAGGTGCAGTAGATTCCGAGTTATGATATAGGCGCAGTAGATTCCGAGTTAGGTTCTGAGTTATGATGTAGGCGCAATAGATTCCGAGTTATGATGTAGGCGCAGTAGATTCCGAGTTAGATTCCGAGTTATGATGTAGGCGCAGTAGATTCCGAGTTAGATTCCGAGTTATGATGTAGGCGCAGTAGATTCCGAGTTATGATGTAGGCGCAGTAGATTCCGAGTTAGATTCCGAGTTATGATGTAGGCGCAGTAGATTCCGAGTTATGATGTAGGCGCAGTAGATTCCGAGTTATGATGTAGGCGCAGTAGATTCCGAGTTAGATTCCGAGTTATGATGTAGGCGCAGTAGATTCCGAGTTATGATGTAGGCGCAGTAGATTCCGAGTTAGATTCCGAGTTATGATGTAGGCGCAGTAGATTCCGAGTTAGATTCCGAGTTATGATGTAGGCGCAGTAGATTCCGAGTTATGATGTAGGCGCAATAGATTCCGAGTTATGATGTAGGCTCAGTAGATTCCGAGTTAGATTCCGAGTTATGATGTAGGCGCAGTAGATTCCGAGTTAGATTCCGAGTTATGATGTAGGCGCAGTAGATTCCGAGTTATGATGTAGGCGCAGTAGATTCCGAGTTATGATGTAGGTGCAGTAGATTCCGAGTTAGATTCCGAGTTATGATGTAGGCGCAATAGATTCCGAGTAAGATTCCGAGTTATGATGTAGGCGCAGTAGATTCCGAGTTAGATTCCGAGTTATGATGTAGGCGCCGTAGATTCCGAGTTATGATGTAGGCGCAGTAGATTCCGAGTTATGATGTAGGCGCAGTAGATTCCGAGTTAGATTCCGAGTTATGATGTAGGCGCAGTAGATTCCGAGTTAGATTCCGAGTTATGATGTAGGCGCAGTAGATTCCGAGTTATGATGTAGGCGCAGTAGATTCCGAGTTATGATGTAGGCACAGTAGATTCCGAGTTATGATGTAGGCGCAGTAGATTCCGAGTGATGATGTAGGCGCAGTAGATTCCGAGATAGATTCCGAGTTATGAAGTAGGCGCAGTAGATTCCGAGTTATGATGTAGGCGCAGTAGATTCCGAGTTATGATGTAGGTGCAGTAGATTCCGAGTTAGATTCCGAGTTATGATGTAGGAGCAGTAGATTCCGAATTATGATGTAGGCGCAGTAGATTCCGAGTTATGATGTAGGCGCAGTAGATTCCGAGTTATGATGTAGGCGCAGTAGATTCCGAGTTAGATTCCGAGTTATGATGTAGGCGCAGTAGATTCCGAGTTAGATTCCGAGTTATGATGTAGGCGCAGTAGATTCCGAGTTAGATTCCGAGTTATGATGTATGCGCAGTAGATTCCGAGTTATGATGTAGGCGCAGTAGATTCCGAGTTATGATGTAGGCACAGTAGATTCCGAGTTATGATGTAGGCGCAGTAGATTCCGAGTGATGATGTAGGCGCAGTAGATTCCGAGTTAGATTCCGAGTTATGAAGTAGGCGCAGTAGAATCCGAGTTATGATGTAGGCGCAGTAGATTCCGAGTTATGATGTAGGTGCAGTAGATTCCGAGTTAGATTCCGAGTTATGATGTAGGAGCAGTAGATTCCGAATTATGATGTAGGCGCAGTAGATTCCGAGTTATGATGTAGGCGCAGTAGATTCCGAGTTAGATTCCGAGTTATGATGTAGGCGCAGTAGATTCCGAGTTATGATGTAGGCGCAGTAGATTCCGAGTTAGATTCCGAGTTATGATGTAGGCGCAGTAGATTCCGAGTTATGATGTAGGCGCAGTAGATTCCGAGTTAGATTCCGAGTTATGATGTAGGCGCAGTAGATTCCGTGTTATGATGTAGGCGCAGTAGATTCCGAGTTAGATTTTGAGTTATGATGTAGGCGCAGTAGATTCCGAGTTATGATGTAGGCGCAGTAGATTCCGAGTTAGATTCCGAGTTATGATGTAGGCGCAGTAGATTCCGAGTTATGATGTAGGCGCAGTAGATTCCGAGTTATGATGTAGGCGCAGTAGATTCCAAGTTATTATGTAGGCGCAGTAGATTCCGAGTTAGATTCCGAGTTATGATGTAGGCGCAGTAGATTCCGAGTTAGATTCCGAGTTATGATGTAGGCGCAGTAGATTCCGAATTAGATTCCAAGTTATGATGTAGGCGCAGAAGATTCCGAGTTAGATTCCGAGTTATGATGTAGGCGCAGTAGATTCCGAGTTATGATGTAAGCGCAGTAGATTCCGAGTTATGATGTAGGCGCAGTAGATTCCGAGTTAGATTCCGAGTTATGATGTAGGCGCAGTAGATTCCGAGTTATGATGTAGGCGCAGTAGATTCCGAGTTATGATGTAGGCGCAGTAGATTCCGAGTTAGATTCCGAGTTATGATGTAGGCGCAGTAGATTCCGAGTTATGATGTAGGCGCAGTAGATTCCGAGTTATGATGTAGGCGCAGTAGATTCCGAGTTATGATGTAGGCGCAGTAGATTCCGAGTTAGGTTCTGAGTTATGATGTAGGCGCAGTAGATTCCGAGTTATGATGTAGGCGCAGTAGATTCCGAGTTAGATTCCGAGTTATGATGTAGGCGCAGTAGATTCCGAGTTATGATGTAGGCGCAGTAGATTTCGAGTTAGATTCTGAGTTATGATGTAGGCGCAGTAGATTCCGAGTTATGATGTAGGCGCAGTAGATTCCGAGTTAGATTCCGAGTTATGATGTAGGAGCAGTAGATTCCGAGTTATGATGTAGGCGCAGTAGATTCCGAGTTAGATTCCGAGTTATGATGTAGGCGCAGTAGATTCCGAGTTATGATGTAGGCGCAGTAGATTCCGAGTTATGATGTAGGCGCAGTAGATTCCGAGTTAGATTCCGAGTTATGATGTAGGCGCAGTAGATTCCGAGATATGATGTAGGCACAGTAGATTCCGAGTTAGATTCCGAGTTATTATGTAGGCGCAGTAGATTCCGAGTTATGATGTAGGCGCACTAGATTCCGAGTTAGATTCCGAGTTATGATGTAGGCGCAGTAGATTCCGAGTTATGATGTAGGCGCAGTAGATTCCGAGTTAGATTCCGAGTTATGATGTAGGCGCAGTAGATTCCGAGTTATGATGTAGGCGCAGTAGATTCCGAGTTAGATTCCGAGTTATGATGTTGGCGCAGTAGATTCCGAGTTAGATTCCGAGTTATGATGTAGGCGCAGTAGATTCCGAGTTAGATTCCGAGTTATGATGTAGGCGCAGTAGATTCCGAGTTAGATTCCGAGTTATGATGTAGGCGCAGTAGATTCCGAGTTAGATTCCGAGTTATGATGTAGGCGCAGTAGATTCCGAGTTATGATGTAGGCGCAGTAGATTCCGAGTTAGATTCCGAGTTATGATGTAGGCGCAATAGATTCCGAGTAAGATTCCGAGTTATGATGTAGGCGCAGTAGATTCCGAGTTAGATTCCGAGTTATGATGTAGGCGCCGTAGATTCCGAGTTATGATGTAGGCGCAGTAGATTCCGAGTTAGATTCCGAGTTATGATGTAGGCGCAGTAGATTCCGAATTAGATTCCAAGTTATGATGTAGGCGCAGAAGATTCCGAGTTAGATTCCGAGTTATGATGTAGGCGCAGTAGATTCCGAGTTATGATGTAAGCGCAGTAGATTCCGAGTTATGATGTAGGCGCAGTAGATTCCGAGTTAGATTCCGAGTTATGATGTAGGCGCAGTAGATTCCGAGTTATGATGTAGGCGCAGTAGATTCCGAGTTAGATTCCGAGTTATGATGTAGGCGCAGTAGATTCCGAGTTATGATGTAGGCGCAGTAGATTCCGAGTTATGATGTAGGCGCAGTAGATTCCGAGTTATGATGTAGGCGCAGTAGATTCCGAGTAAAGATGTAGGCGCAGTAGATTCCGAGTTATGATGTAGGCACAGTAGATTCCGAGTTAGATTCCGAGTTATGATGTAGGCGCAGTAGATTCCGAGTTATGATGTAGGCGCAGTAGATTCCGAGTTAGGTTCTGAGTTATGATGTAGGCGCAATAGATTCCGAGTTATGATGTAGGCGCAGTAGATTCCGAGTTAGATTCCGAGTTATGATGTAGGCGCAGTAGATTCCGAGTTATGATGTAGGCGCAGTAGATTTCGAGTTAGATTCTGAGTTATGATGTAGGCGCAGTAGATTCCGAGTTATGATGTAGGCGCAGTAGATTCCGAGTTAGATTCCGAGTTATGATGTAGGAGCAGTAGATTCCGAGTTATGATGTAGGCGCAGTAGATTCTGAGTTATGATGTAGGCGCAGTAGATTCCGAGTTAGATTCCGAGTTATGATGTAGGCACAGTAGATTCCGAGTTATGATGTAGGCGCAGTAGATTCCGAGTTATGATGTAGGCGCAGTAGATTCCGAGTTAGATTCCGAGTTATGATGTAGGCGCAGTAGATTCCGAGATATGATGTAGGCACAGTAGATTCCGAGTTAGATTCCGAGTTATGATGTAGGCGCAGTAGATTTCGAGTTAGATTCTGAGTTATGATGTAGGCGCAGTAGATTCCGAGTTATGATGTAGGCGCAGTAGATTCCGAGTTAGATTCCGAGTTATGATGTAGGAGCAGTAGATTCCGAGTTATGATGTAGGCTCCGTAGATTCTGAGTTATGATGTAGGCGCAGTAAATTCCGAGTTAGATTCCGAGTTATGATGTAGGAGCAGTAGATTCCGAGTTATGATGTAGGCGCAGTAGATTCCGAGTTATGATGTAGGCACAGTAGATTCCGAGTTATGATGTAGGCGCAGTAGATTCCGAGTTATGATGTAGGCGCACTAGATTCCGAGTTAGATTCCGAGTTATGATGTAGGCGCAGTAGATTCCGAGTTATGATGTAGGCGCAGTAGATTCCGAGTTATGATGTAGGCGCAGTAGATTCCGAGTTAGATTCCGAGTTATGATGTAGGCGCAGTAGATTCCGAGTTATGATGTAGGCGCAGTAGATTCCGAGTTAGATTCCGAGTTATGATGTAGGCGCAGTATTTTCGAGTTATGATGTAGGCGCAGTAGATTCCGAGTTAGAATCCGAGTTATGATGTAGGCGCAGTAGATTCCGAGTTAGATTCCGAGTTATGATGTAGGCGCAGTAGATTCCGAGTTAGATTCCGAGTTATGATGTAGGCGCAGTAGATTCCGAGTTATGATGTAGGCGCAGTAGATTCCTATTTATTATGTAGGCGCAGTAGATTCCGAGTTATGATGTAGGCGCAGTAGATTCCGAGTTAGATTCCGAGTTATGATGTAGGCGCAGTAGATTCCGAGTTATGATGTAGGCGCAGTAGTATCCGAGTTAGATTCCGAGTTATGATGTAGGCGCAGTAGATTCCGAGTTAGATTCCGAGTAATGATGTAGGCGCAGTAGATTCCGAGTTAGATTCCGAGTTATGATGTAGTCGCAGTAGATTCCGAGTTATGATGTAGGCGCAGTAGTATCCGAGTTAGATTCCGAGTTATGATGTAGGCGCAGTAGATTCCGAATTATGATGTAGGCGCAGTAGATTCCGAGATAGATTCTGAGTTATGATGTAGGCGCAGTAGATTCCGAGTTAGATTCCGAGTTATGATGTAGGCGCAGTAGATTCCGAGTTAGATTCCGATTTATGATGTAGGCGCAGTAGATTCCGAGTTATGATGTAGGCGCAGTAGATTCCGAGTTAGACTCCGAGTTATGATGTAGGCGCAGTAGATTCCGAGTTAGATTCCGAGTTATGATGTAGGCGCAGTAGATTCCGAGTTAGATTCCGAGTTATGATGTAGGCGCAGCAGATTCCGAGTTATGATGTAGGCGCAGTAGATTCCGAGTTATGATGTAGGCGCAGTAGATTCCGAGTTATGATGTAGGCGCAGTAGATTCCGAGTTATGATGTAGGCGCAGTAGATTCCGAGTTATGATGTAGTCGCAGTAGTTTTCGTGTTATGATGGAGGCGCAGTAGATTCCGAGTTAGATTCCGAGTTATGATGTAGGCGCAGTAGATTCCGAGTTAGATTCCGAGTTATGATGTAGGCGCAGTAGATTCCGAGTTAGATTCCGAGTTATGATGTAGGCGCAGTAGATTCCGAGTTATGATGTAGGCGCAGTAGATTCCGAGTTAGATTCCGAGTAATGATGTAGGCGCAGTAGATTCCGAGTTATGATGTAGGCGCAGTAGATTCCGAGTTAGATTCCGAGTTATGATGTAGGCGCAGTAGATTCCGAGTTATGATGTAGGCGCAGTAGATTCCGAGTTAGATTCCGAGTTATGATGTAGGCGCAGTAGATTCCGAGTTAAATTCCGAGTTATGATGTAGGCACAGTAGATTCCGAGTTATGATGTAGGCGCAATAGATTCCGAGTTATGATGTAGGCGCAGTAGATTCCGAGTTAGATTCCGAGTAATGATGTAGGCGCAGTAGATTCCGAGTTAGATTCCGAGTTATGATGTAGGTGCAGTAGATTCCGAGTTATGATGTAGGCGCAATAGATTCCGAGTTAGATTCCGAGTTATGATGTAGGCGCAGTAGATTCCGAGTTATGATGTAGGCGCAGTAGTTTCCGAGTTATGATGTAGGCGCAGTAGATTCCGAGTTAGATTCCGAGTTATGATGTAGGCGCAGTAGATTCCGAGTTAGATTCCGAGTTATGATGTAGGCGCAGTAGATTCCGAATTAGATTCCGAGTTATGATGTAGGCGCAGTAGATTCCGAGTTAGATTCCGAGTTATGATGTAGGCGCAGTAGATTCCGAGTTATGATGTAAGCGCAGTAGATTCCGAGTTATGATGTAGGCGCAGTAGATTCCGAGTTATGATGTAGGCGCAGTAGATTCCGAGTTATGATGTAGGCGCAGTAGATTCCGAGTTAGATTCCGAGTTATGATGTAGGCGCAGTAGATTCCGAGTTATGATGTAGGCGCAGTAGATTCCGAGTTAGATTCCGAGTTGTGATGTAGGCGCAATAGATTCCGAGTTAGATTCCGAGTTATGATGTAGGCGCAGTAGATTCCGAGTTATGATGTAGGCGCAGTAGATTCCGAGTTATATTCCGAGTTATGATGTAGTCGCAGTAGATTCCGAGTTATGATGTAGGCGCAGTAGATTCCGAGTTAGACTCCGAGTTATGATGTAGGCGCAGTAGATTCCGAGTTAGATTCCGAGTTATGATGTTGGCGCAGTAGATTCCGAGTTAGATTCCGAGTTATGATGTAGGCGCAGCAGATTCCGAGTTATGATGTAGGCGCAGTAGATTCCGAATTATGATGTAGGCGCAGTAGATTCCGAGTTATGATGTAGGCGCAGTAGATTCCAAGTTATGATGTAGGCGCAGTAGATTCCGAGTTATGATGTAGGCGCAGTAGATTCCGAGTTATGATGTAGGCGCAGTAGATTCCGAGTTAGATTCCGAGTTATGATGTAGGCGCAGTAGATTCCGAGTCAGATTCCGAGTTATGATGTAGGCGCAGTAGATTCCGAGTTATGATGTAGGCGCAGTAGATTCCGAGTTATGATGTAGGCGCAGTAGATTCCGAGTTAGATTCCGAGTTATGATGTAGGCGCAGTAGATTCCGAGTTATGATGTAGGCGCAGTAGATTCTGAGTTAGATTCCGAGTTATGATGTAGGCGCAGTAGATTCCGAGTTAGATTCCGAGTTATGATGTAGGCGCAGTAGATTCCGAGTTAGATTCCGAGTTATGATGTAGGCGCAGTAGATTCCGAGTTAGATTCCGAGTTATGATGTAGGCGCAGTAGATTCCGAGTTATGATGTAGGCGCAGTAGATTCCGAGTTATGATGTAGGCGCAGTAGATTCCGAGTTAGATTCCGAGTTATGATGTAGGCGCAGTAGATTCCGAGTTATGATGTAGGCGCAGTAGATTCCGAGTTGGATTCCGAGTTATGATGTAGGCGCAGTAGATTCCGAGTTAGATTCCGAGTTATGATGTAGGCGTAGTAGATTCCGAGTTAGATTCCGAGTTATGATGCAGGCGCAGTAGATTCCGAGTTAGATTCCGAGTTATGATGTAGGCGCAGTAGATTCCGAGTTATGATGTAGGCGCAGTAGATTCCGAGTTAGATTCCGAGTTATGATGTAGGCGCAGTAGATTCCGAGTTAGATTCCGAGTTATGATGTAGGCGCAGTAGATTCCGAGTTATGATGTAGGCGCAATAGATTCCGAGTTATGATGTATGCGCAGTAGATTCCGAGTTAGATTCCGAGTTATGATGTAGGCGCAGTAGATTCCGAGTTAGATTCCGAGTTATGATGTAGGCGCAGTAGATTCCGAGTTAGATTCCGAGTTATGATTTAGGCGCAGTAGATTCCGAGTTATGATGTAGGCGCAATAGATTCCGAGTTATGATGTAGGCGCAGTAGATTCCGAGTTAGATTCCGAGTTATGATGTAGGCGCAATAGATTCCGAGTAAGATTCCGAGTTATGATGTAGGCGCAGTAGATTCCGAGTTAGATTCCGAGTTATGATGTAGGCGCAGTAGATTCCGAGTTATGATGTAGGCGCAGTAGATTCCGAGTTATGATGTAGGTGCAGTAGATTCCGAGTTAGATTCCGAGTTATGATGTAGAAGCAGTAGATTCCGAATTATGATGTAGGCGCAGTAGATTCCGAGTTATGATGTAGGCGCAGTAGATTCCGAGTTATGATGTAGGCGCAGTAGATTCCGAGTTAGATTCCGAGTTATGATGTAGGCGCAGTAGATTCCGAGTTATGATGTAGGCGCAGTAGATTCCGAGTTTGATTCCGAGTTATGATGTAGGCGCAGTAGATTCCGAGTTATGATGTAGGCGCAGTAGATTCCGAGTTAGATTCCGAGTTATGATGTAGGCGCAGTAGATTCCGTGTTATGATGTAGGCGCAGTAGATTCCGAGTTAGATTTTGAGTTATGATGTAGGCGCAGTAGATTCCGAGTTATGATGTGGGCGCAGTAGATTCCGAGTTAGATTCCGAGTTATGATGTAGGCGCAGTAGATTCCGAGTTATGATGTAGGCGCAGTAGATTCCGAGTTATGATGTAGGCGCAGTAGATTCCGAGTTATGATGTAGGCGCAGTAGATTCCGAGTTAGATTCCGAGTTATGATGTAGGCGCAGTAGATTCCGAGTTAGATTCCGAGTTATGATGTAGGCGCAGTAGATTCCGAATTAGATTCCAAGTTATGATGTAGGCGCAGAAGATTCCGAGTTAGATTCCGAGTTATGATGTAGGCGCAGTAGATTCCGAGTTATGATGTAAGCGCAGTAAATTCCGAGTTATGATGTAGGTGCAGTAGATTCCGAGTTAGATTCCGAGTTATGATGTAGGCGCAGTAGATTCCGAGTTATGATGTAGGCGCAGTAGATTCCGAGTTATGATGTAGGCGCAGTAGATTCCGAGTTAGATTCCGAGTTATGATGTAGGCGCAGTAGATTCCGAGTTATGATGTAGGCGCAGTAGATTCCGAGTTATGATGTAGGCGCCGTAGATTCCGAGTTATGATGTAGGCGCAGTAGATTCCGAGTTATGATGTAGGCACAGTAGATTCCGAGTTAGATTCCGAGTTATGATGTAGGCGCAGTAGATTCCGAGTTATGATGTAGGCGCAGTAGATTCCGAGTTAGGTTCTGAGTTATGATGTAGGCGCAGTAGATTCCGAGTTATGATGTAGGCGCAGTAGATTCCGAGTTAGATTCCGAGTTATGATGTAGGCGCAGTAGATTCCGAGTTATGATGTAGGCGCAGTAGATTTCGAGTTAGATTCTGAGTTATGATGTAGGCGCAGTAGATTCCGAGTTATGATGTAGGCGCAGTAGATTCCGAGTTATATTCCGAGTTATGATGTAGGAGCAGTAGATTCCGAGTTATGATGTAGGCGCAGTAGATTCTGAGTTATGATGTAGGCGCAGTAGATTCCGAGTTAGATTCCGAGTTATGATGTAGGCACAGTAGATTCCGAGTTATGATGTAGGCGCAGTAGATTCCGAGTTATGATGTAGGCGCAGTAGATTCCGAGTTAGATTCCGAGTTATGATGTAGGCGCAGTAGATTCCGAGTTATGATGTAGGCACAGTAGATTCCGAGTTAGATTCCGAGTTATTATGTAGGCGCAGTAGATTCCGAGTTACGATGTAGGCGCACTAGATTCCGAGTTAGATTCCGAGTTATGATGTAGGCGCAGTAGATTCCGAGTTATGATGTAGGCGCAGTAGATTCCGAGTTATGATGTAGGCGCAGTAGATTCCGAGTTAGATTCCGAGTTATGATGTAGGCGCAGTAGATTCCGAGTTATGATGTAGGCGCAGTAGATTCCGAGTTAGATTCCGAGTTATGATGTAGGCGCAGTAGATTCCGAGTTATGATGCAGGCGCAGTAGATTCCGAGTTAGATTCCGAGTTATGATGTAGGCGCAGTAGATTCCGAGTTAGATTCCGAGTTATGATGTAGGCGCAGTAGATTCCGAGTTAGATTCCGAGTTATGATGTAGGCGCAGTAGATTCCGAGTTATGATGTAGGCGCAGTAGATTCCGATTTATTATGTAGGCGCAGTAGATTCCGAGTTATGATGTAGGCGCAGTAGATTCCGAGTTAGATTCCGAGTTATGATGTAGGCACAGTAGATTCCGAGTAATGATGTAGGCGCAGTAGTATCCGAGTTAGATTCCGAGTTATGATGTAGGCGCAGTAGATTCCGAGTTAGATTCCGAGTAATGATGTAGGCGCAGTAGATTCCGAGTTATGATGTAGGCGCAGTAGTATCCGAGTTTGATTCCGAGTTATGATGTAGGCGCAGTAGATTCCGAGTTATGATGTAGGCGCAGTAGATTCCGAGTTAGATTCCGAGTTATGATGTAGGCGCAGTAGATTCCGTGTTATGATGTAGGCGCAGTAGATTCCGAGTTAGATTTTGAGTTATGATGTAGGCGCAGTAGATTCCGAGTTATGATGTAGGCGCAGTAGATTCCGAGTTAGATTCCGAGTTATGATGTAGGCGCAGTAGATTCCGAGTTATGATGTAGGCGCAGTAGATTCCGAGTTATGATGTAGGCGCAGTAGATTCCGAGTTAGATTCCGAGTTATGATGTAGGCGCAGTAGATTCCGAGTTAGATTCCGAGTTATGATGTAGGCGCAGTAGATTCCGAATTAGATTCCAAGTTATGATGTAGGCGCAGAAGATTCCGAGTTAGATTCCGAGTTATGATGTAGGCGCAGTAGATTCCGAGTTATGATGTAAGCGCAGTAGATTCCGAGTTATGATGTAGGTGCAGTAGATTCCGAGTTAGATTCCGAGTTATGACGTAGGCGCAGTAGATTCCGAGTTATGATGTAGGCGCAGTAGATTCCGAGTTATGATGTAGGCGCAGTAGATTCCGAGTTAGATTCCGAGTTATGATGTAGGCGCAGTAGATTCCGAGTTATGATGTAGGCGCAGTAGATTCCGAGTTAGATTCCGAGTTATGATGTAGGCGCAGTAGATTCCGAATTAGATTCCAAGTTATGATGTAGGCGCAGAAGATTCCGAGTTAGATTCCGAGTTATGATGTAGGCGCAGTAGATTCCGAGTTAGATTCCGAGTTATGATGTAGGCGCAGTAGATTCCGAGTTAGATTCCGAGTAATGATGTAGGCGCAGTAGATTCCGAGTTATGATGTAGGCGCAGTAGTATCCGAGTTTGATTCCGAGTTATGATGTAGGCGCAGTAGATTCCGAGTTATGATGTAGGCGCAGTAGATTCCGAGTTAGATTCCGAGTTATGATGTAGGCGCAGTAGATTCCGTGTTATGATGTAGGCGCAGTAGATTCCGAGTTAGATTTTGAGTTATGATGTAGGCGCAGTAGATTCCGAGTTATGATGTAGGCGCAGTAGATTCCGAGTTAGATTCCGAGTTATGATGTAGGCGCAGTAGATTCCGAGTTATGATGTAGGCGCAGTAGATTCCGAGTTATGATGTAGGCGCAGTAGATTCCGAGTTAGATTCCGAGTTATGATGTAGGCGCAGTAGATTCCGAGTTAGATTCCGAGTTATGATGTAGGCGCAGAAGATTCCGAGTTAGATTCCGAGTTATGATGTAGGCGCAGTAGATTCCGAGTTATGATGTAAGCGCAGTAGATTCTGAGTTATGATGTAGGTGCAGTAGATTCCGAGTTAGATTCCGAGTTATGACGTAGGCGCAGTAGATTCCGAGTTATGATGTAGGCGCAGTAGATTCCGAGTTATGATGTAGGCGCAGTAGATTCCGAGTTAGATTCCGAGTTATGATGTAGGCGCAGTAGATTCCGAGTTATGATGTAGGCGCAGTAGATTCCGAGTTAGATTCCGAGTTATGAAGTAGGCGCAGTAGATTCCGAATTAGATTCCAAGTTATGATGTAGGCGCAGAAGATTCCGAGTTAGATTCCGAGTTATGATGTAGGCGCAGTAGATTCCGAGTTATGATGTAAGCGCAGTAGATTCCGAGTTATGATGTAGGTGCAGTAGATTCCGAGTTAGATTCCGAGTTATGACGTAGGCGCAGTAGATTCCGAGTTATGATGTAGGCGCAGTAGATTCCGAGTTAGATTCCGAGTTATGATGTAGGCGCAGTAGATTCCGAGTTATGATGTAGGCGCAGTAGATTCCGAGTTATGATGTAGGCGCAGTAGATTCCGAGTTATGATGTAGGCGCAGTAGATTCCGAGTTAAGATGTAGGCGCAGTAGATTCCGAGTTATGATGTAGGCACAGTAGATTCCGAGTTAGATTCCGAGTTATGATGTAGGCGCAGTAGATTCCGAGTTATGATGTAGGCGCAGTAGATTCCGAGTTAGGTTCTGAGTTATGATGTAGGCGCAGTAGATTCCGAGTTATGATGTAGGCGCAGTAGATTCCGAGTTAGATTCTGAGTTATGATGTAGGCGCAGTAGATTCCGAGTTATGATGTAGGCGCAGTAGATTTCGAGTTAGATTCTGAGTTATGATGTAGGCGCAGTAGATTCCGAGTTATGATGTAGGCGCAGTAGATTCCGAGTTAGATTCCGAGTTATGATGTAGGAGCAGTAGATTCCGAGTTATGATGTAGGCGCAGTAGATTCCGAGTTATGATGTAGGCGCAGTAGATTCCGAGTTAGATTCCGAGTTATGATGTAGGCGCAGTAGATTCCGAATTAGATTCCAAGTTATGATGTAGGCGCAGAAGATTCCGAGTTAGATTCCGAGTTATGATGTAGGCGCAGTAGATTCCGAGTTAGATTCCGAGTTATGATGTAGGCGCAGTAGATTCCGAGTTAGATTTCGAGTAATGATGTAGGCGCAGTAGATTCCGAGTTATGATGTAGGCGCAGTAGTATCCGAGTTTGATTCCGAGTTATGATGTAGGCGCAGTAGATTCCGAGTTATGATGTAGGCGCAGTAGATTCCGAGTTAGATTCCGAGTTATGATGTAGGCGCAGTAGATTCCGTGTTATGATGTAGGCGCAGTAGATTCCGAGTTAGATTTTGAGTTATGATGTAGGCGCAGTAGATTCCGAGTTATGATGTAGGCGCAGTAGATTCCGAGTTAGATTCCGAGTTATGATGTAGGCGCAGTAGATTCCGAGTTATGATGTAGGCGCAGTAGATTCCGAGTTATGATGTAGGCGCAGTAGATTCCGAGTTAGATTCCGAGTTATGATGTAGGCGCAGTAGATTCCGAGTTAGATTCCGAGTTATGATGTAGGCGCAGAAGATTCCGAGTTAGATTCCGAGTTATGATGTAGGCGCAGTAGATTCCGAGTTATGATGTAAGCGCAGTAGATTCTGAGTTATGATGTAGGTGCAGTAGATTCCGAGTTAGATTCCGAGTTATGACGTAGGCGCAGTAGATTCCGAGTTATGATGTAGGCGCAGTAGATTCCGAGTTATGATGTAGGCGCAGTAGATTCCGAGTTAGATTCCGAGTTATGATGTAGGCGCAGTAGATTCCGAGTTATGATGTAGGCGCAGTAGATTCCGAGTTAGATTCCGAGTTATGATGTAGGCGCAGTAGATTCCGAATTAGATTCCAAGTTATGATGTAGGCGCAGAAGATTCCGAGTTAGATTCCGAGTTATGATGTAGGCGCAGTAGATTCCGAGTTATGATGTAAGCGCAGTAGATTCCGAGTTATGATGTAGGTGCAGTAGATTCCGAGTTAGATTCCGAGTTATGACGTAGGCGCAGTAGATTCCGAGTTATGATGTAGGCGCAGTAGATTCCGAGTTATGATGTAGGCGCAGTAGATTCCGAGTTAGATTCCGAGTTATGATGTAGGCGCAGTAGATTCCGAGTTATGATCTAGGCGCAGTAGATTCCGAGTTATGATGTAGGCGCAGTAGATTCCGAGTTAAGATGTAGGCGCAGTAGATTCCGAGTTATGATGTAGGCACAGTAGATTCCGAGTTAGATTCCGAGTTATGATGTAGGCTCAGTAGATTCCGAGTTATGATGTAGGCGCAGTAGATTCCGAGTTAGGTTCTGAGTTATGATGTAGGCGCAGTAGATTCCGAGTTATGATGTAGGCGCAGTAGATTCCGAGTTAGATTCTGAGTTATGATGTAGGCGCAGTAGATTCCGAGTTATGATGTAGGCGCAGTAGATTTCGAGTTAGATTCTGAGTTATGATGTAGGCGCAGTAGATTCCGAGTTATGATGTAGGCGCAGTAGATTCCGAGTTAGATTCCGAGTTATGATGTAGGAGCAGTAGATTCCGAGTTATGATGTAGGCGCAGTAGATTCCGAGTTATGATGTAGGCGCAGTAGATTCCGAGTTAGATTCCGAGTTATGATGTAGGCACAGTAGATTCCGAGTTATGATGTAGGCGCAGTAGATTCCGAGTTATGATGTAGGCGCAGTAGATTCCGAGTTAGATTCCGAGTTATGATGTAGGCGCAGTAGATTCCGAGTTATGATGTAGGCACAGTAGATTCCGAGTTAGATTCCGAGTTATTATGTAGGCGCAGTAGATTCCGAGTTACGATGTAGGCGCACTAGATTCCGAGTTAGATTCCGAGTTATGATGTAGGCGCAGTAGATTCCGAGTTAGATTCCGAGTTATGATGTAGGCGCAGTAGATTCCGAGTTAGATTCCGAGTTATGATGTAGGCGCAGTAGATTCCGAGTTATGATGTAGGCGCAGTAGATTCCGATTTATTATGTAGGCGCAGTAGATTCCGAGTTATGATGTAGGCGCAGTAGATTCCGAGTTAGATTCCGAGTTATGATGTAGGTGCAGTATATTCCGAGTTATGATGTAGGCGCAGTAGTATCCGAGTTAGATTCCGAGTTATGATGTAGGCGCAGTAGATTCCGAGTTAGATTCCGAGTAATGATGTAGGCGCAGTAGATTCCGAGTTAGATTCCGAGTTATGATGTAGGCGCAGTAGATTCCGAGTTATGATGTAGGCGCAGTAGTATCCGAGTTAGATTCCGAGTTATGATGTAGGCGCAGTAGATTCCGAATTATGATGTAGGCGCAGTAGATTCCGAGATAGATTCTGAGTTATGATGTAGGCGCAGTAGATTCCGAGTTAGATTCCGAGTTATGATGTAGGCGCAGTAGATTCCGAGTTAGATTCCGATTTATGATGTAGGCGCAGTAGATTCTGAGTTATGATGTAGGCGCAGTAGATTCCGAGTTAGACTCCGAGTTATGATGTAGGCGCAGTAGATTCCGAGTTAGATTCCGAGTTATGATGTAGGCGCAGTAGATTCCGAGTTAGATTCCGAGTTATGATGTAGGCGCAGCAGATTCCGAGTTATGATGTAGGCGCAGTAGATTCCGAGTTATGATGTAGGCGCAGTAGATTCCGAATTATGATGTAGGCGCAGTAGATTACGAGTTATGATGTAGGCGCAGTAGATTCCGAGTTATGATGTAGTCGCAGTAGTTTTCGTGTTATGATGGAGGCGCAGTAGATTCCGAGTTAGATTCCGAGTTATGATGTAGGCGCAGTAGATTCCGAGTTATGATGTAGGCGCAGTAGATTCCGAGTTAGGTTCTGAGTTATGATGTAGGCGCAGTAGATTCCGAGTTATGATGTAGGCGCAGTAGATTCCGAGTTAGATTCCGAGGTATGATGTAGGCGCAGTAGATTCCGAGTTATGATGTAGGCGCAGTAGATTCCGAGTTAGATTACGAGTTATGATGTAGGAGCAGTAGATTCCGAGTTATGATGTAGGCGCAGTAGATTCCGAGTTATGATGTAGGCGCAGTAGATTCCGAGTTAGATTCCGAGTTATGATGTAGGCACAGTAGATTCCGAGTTATGATGTAGGCGCAGTAGATTCCGAGTTATGATGTAGGCGCTGTAGATTCCGAGTTAGATTCCGAGTTATGATGTAGGCGCAGTAGATTCCGAGTTATGATGTAGGCACAGTAGATTCCGAGTTAGATTCCGAGTTATTATGTAGGCGCAGTAGATTCCGAGTTACGATGTAGGCGCACTAGATTCCGAGTTAGATTCCGAGTTATGATGTAGGCGCAGTAGATTCCGAGTTATGATGTAGGCGCAGTAGATTCCGAGTTATATTCCGAGTTATGATGTAGGCGCAGTAGATTCCGAGTTAGATTCCGAGTTATGATGTAGGCGCAGTATATTCCGAGTTAGATTCCGAGATATGATGTAGGCGCAGTGGATTCTGAGTTAGATTCCGAGTTATGATGTAGGCGCAGTAGATTCCGAGTTATGATGTAGGCGCAGTAGATTCAGAGTTATGATGTAGGCGCAGTAGATTCCGAGTTATGATGTAGGCGCAGTAGATTCCGAGTTAGATTCCGAGTTATGATGTAGGCGCAGTAGATTCCGAGTTAGACTCCGAGTTATGATGTAGGCGCAGTAGATTCCGAGTTAGATTCCGAGTTATGATGTAGGCGCAGTAGATTCCGAGTTAGATTCCGAGTTATGATGTAGGCGCAGCAGATTCCGAGTTATGATGTAGGCGCAGTAGATTCCGAGTTAGATTCCGAGTTATGATGTAGGCGCAGTATATTCCGAGTTAGATTCCGAGATATGATGTAGGCGCAGTGGATTCTGAGTTAGATTCCGAGTTATGATGTAGGCGCAGTAGATTCCGAGTTATGATGTAGGCGCAGTAGATTCAGAGTTATGATGTAGGCGCAGTAGATTCCGAGTTATGATGTAGGCGCAGTAGATTCCGAGTTAGATTCCGAGTTATGATGTAGGCGCAGTAGATTCCGTGTTAGACTCCGAGTTATGATGTAGGCGCAGTAGATTCCGAGTTAGATTCCGAGTTATGATGTAGGCGCAGTAGATTCCGAGTTAGATTCCGAGTTATGATGTAGGCGCAGCAGATTCCGAGTTATGATGTAGGCGCAGTAGATTCCGAGTTATGATGTAGGCGCAGTAGATTCCGAATTATGATGTAGGCGCAGTAGATTCCGAGTTATGATGTAGGCGCAGTAGATTCCGAGTTATGAAGTAGTCGCAGTAGTTTTCGTGTTATGATGGAGGCGCAGTAGATTCCGAGTTAGATTCCGAGTTATGATGTAGGCGCAGTAGATTCCGAGTTATGATGTAGGCGCAGTAGATTCCGAGTTAGGTTCTGAGTTATGATGTAGGCGCAGTAGATTCCGAGTTATGATGTAGGCGCAGTAGATTCCGAGTTAGATTCCGAGTTATGATGTAGGCGCAGTAGATTCCGAGTTATGATGTAGGCGCAGTAGATTTCGCGTTAGATTCTGAGTTATGATATAGGCGCAGTAGATTCCGAGTTATGATGTAGGCGCAGTAGATTCCGAGTTAGATTACGAGTTATGTTGTAGGCGCAGTAGATTCCGAGTTATGATGTAGGCGCAGTAGATTCCGAGTTATGATGTAGGCGCAGTAGATTCCGAGTTAGATTCCGAGTTATGATGTAGGCACAGTAGATTCCGAGTTATGATGTAGGCGCAGTAGATTCCGAGTTATGATGTAGGCGCAGTAGATTCCGAGTTAGATTCCGAGTTATGATGTAGGCGCAGTAGATTCCGAGTTATGATGTAGGCACAGTAGATTCCGAGTTAGATTCCGAGTTATTATGTAGGCGCAGTAGATTCCGAGTTACGATGTAGGCGCACTAGATTCCGAGTTAGATTCCGAGTTATGATGTAGGCGCAGTAGATTCCGAGTTATGATGTAGGCGCAGTAGATTCCGAGTTAGATTCCGAGTTATGATGTAGGCGCAGTAGATTCCGAGTTAGATTCCGAGTTATGATGTAGGCGCAGTATATTCCGAGTTAGATTCCGAGATATGATGTAGGCGCAGTGGATTCTGAGTTAGATTCCGAGTTATGATGTAGGCGCAGTAGATTCCGAGTTATGATGTAGGCGCAGTAGATTCAGAGTTATGATGTAGGCGCAGTAGATTCCGAGTTATGATGTAGGCGCAGTAGATTCCGAGTTAGATTCCGAGTTATGATGTAGGCGCAGTAGATTCCGAGTTAGACTCCGAGTTATGATGTAGGCGCAGTAGATTCCGAGTTAGATTCCGAGTTATGATGTAGGCGCAGTAGATTCCGAGTTAGATTCCGAGTTATTATGTAGGCGCAGCAGATTCCGAGTTATGATGTAGGCGCAGTAGATTCCGAGTTAGATTCCGAGATATGATGTAGGCGCAGTGGATTCTGAGTTAGATTCCGAGTTATGATGTAGGCGCAGTAGATTCCGAGTTATGATGTAGGCGCAGTAGATTCAGAGTTATGATGTAGGCGCAGTAGATTCCGAGTTATGATGTAGGCGCAGTAGATTCCGAGTTAGATTCCGAGTTATGATGTAGGCGCAGTAGATTCCGAGTTAGACTCCGAGTTATGATGTAGGCGCAGTAGATTCCGAGTTAGATTCCGAGTTATGATGTAGGCGCAGTAGATTCCGAGTTAGATTCCGAGTTATGATGTAGGTGCAGCAGATTCCGAGTTATGATGTAGGCGCAGTAGATTCCGAGTTATGATGTAGGCGCAGTAGATTCCGAATTATGATGTAGGCGCAGTAGATTCCGAGTTATGATGTAGGCGCAGTAGATTCCGAGTTATGAAGTAGTCGCAGTAGTTTTCGTGTTATGATGGAGGCGCAGTAGATTCCGAGTTAGATTCCGAGTTATGATGTAGGCGCAGTAGATTCCGAGTTATGATGTAGGCGCAGTAGATTCCGAGTTAGGTTCTGAGTTATGATGTAGGCGCAGTAGATTCCGAGTTATGATGTAGGCGCAGTAGATTCCGAGTTAGATTCCGAGTTATGATGTAGGCGCAGTAGATTCCGAGTTATGATGTAGGCGCAGTAGATTTCGCGTTAGATTCTGAGTTATGATATAGGCGCAGTAGATTCCGAGTTATGATGTAGGCGCAGTAGATTCCGAGTTAGATTACGAGTTATGTTGTAGGCGCAGTAGATTCCGAGTTATGATGTAGGCGCAGTAGATTCCGAGTTATGATGTAGGCGCAGTATATTCCGAGTTAGATTCCGAGTTATGATGTAGGCACAGTAGATTCCGAGTTATGATGTAGGCGCAGTAGATTCCGAGTTATGATGTAGGCGCAGTAGATTCCGAGTTAGATTCCGAGTTATGATGTAGGCGCAGTAGATTCCGAGTTATGATGTAGGCACAGTAGATTCCGAGTTAGATTCCGAGTTATTATGTAGGCGCAGTAGATTCCGAGTTACGATGTAGGCGCACTAGATTCCGAGTTAGATTCCGAGTTATGATGTAGGCGCAGTAGATTCCGAGTTATGATGTAGGCGCAGTAGATTCCGAGTTAGATTCCGAGTTATGATGTAGGCGCAGTAGATTCCGAGTTAGATTCCGAGTTATGATGTAGGCGCAGTATATTCCGAGTTAGATTTCGAGATATGATGTAGGCGCAGTGGATTCTGAGTTAGATTCCGAGTTATGATGTAGGCGCAGTAGATTCCGAGTTATGATGTAGGCGCAGTAGATTCAGAGTTATGATGTAGGCGCAGTAGATTCCGAGTTATGATGTAGGCGCAGTAGATTCCGAGTTAGATTCCGAGTTATGATGTAGGCGCAGTAGATTCCGAGTTATGATGTAGGCGCAGTAGATTCCGAGTTAGATTCCGAGTTATGATGTAGGCGCAGTAGATTCCGAGTTATGATGTAGGCGCAGTAGATTCCGAGTTTGATTCCGAGTTATGATGTAGGCGCAGTAGATTCCGAGTTAGATTCCGAGTTATGATGGTGGCGCAGTAGATTCCGAGTTATGATGTAGGCGCAGTAGATTCCGAGTTATGATGTAGGCGCAGTAGATTCCGAGTTAGATTCCGAGTTATGATGTAGGCGCAGTAGATTCCGAGTTAGAATCCGAGTTATGATGTAGGCGCAGTAGATTCCGAGTTATGATGTAGGCGCAGTAGATTCCGAGTTATGATGTAGGCGCAGTAGATTCCGAGTTAGATTCCGAGTTATGATGTAGGCGCAGTAGATTCCGAGTTATGATGTAGGCGCAGTAGATTCCGAGTTAGATACCGAGTTATGATGCAGTCGCAGTAGATTCCGAGTTATGATGTAGGCGCAGTAGATTCCGAGTTAGATTCCGAGTTATGATGTAGGTGCAGTAGATTCTGAGTTAGATTCCGAGTTATGATGTAGGCACAGTAGATTCCGAGTTATGATGTAGGCGCAATAGATTCCGAGTTACGATGTAGGCGCAGTAGATTCCGAGTTAGATTCCGAGTTATGATGTAGGCGCAGTAGTTTCCGAGTTATGATGTAGGCGCAGTAGATTCCGAGTTAGATTCCGAGTTATGATGTAGGCGCAGTAGATTCTGAGTTAGATTCCGAGTTATGATGTAGGCACAGTAGATTCCGAGTTATGATGTAGGCGCAGTAGATTGCGAGTTATGATGTAGGCGCAGTAGATTCCGAGTTATGATGTATGCGCAGTAGATTCCGAGTTAGATTCCGAGTTATGATGTAGGCGCAGTAGATTCCGAGTTATGATGTAGGCGCAGTAGATTCCGAGTTAGATTTCGAGTTATGATGTAGGCGCAGTAGATTCCGAGTTAGATTCCGAGTTATGATGTAGGCGCAGTATATTCCGCGTTAGATTCCGAGATATGATGTAGGCGCAGTGGATTCTGAGTTAGATTCCGAGTTATGATGTAGGCGCAGTAGATTCCGAGTTATGATGTAGGCGCAGTAGATTCCTAGTTATGATGTAGGCGCAGTAGATTCAGAGTTATGATGTAGGCGCAGTAGATCCCGAGTTATGATGTAGGCACAGTAGATACCGAGTTATGATGTAGGCGCAGTAGATTGCAAGTTATGATGTAGGCGCAGTAGATTCCGAGTTATGGTGTAGGCGCAGTAGATTCCGAGTTAGATTCCGAGTTATGATGTAGGCGCAGTAGATTCCGAGTTATTACGTAGGCGCAGTAGATTCCGAGTTAGATTCCGAGTTATGATGTAGGCGCAGTAGATTCCGAGTTAGATTCCGAGTTATGATGTAGGCGCAGTAGATTCCGAGTTAGATTCCGAGTTAGATTCCGAGTTATGATGTAGGCGCAGTAGATTCCGAGTTATGATGTAGGCGCAGTAGATTCCGAGTTAGATTTCGAGTTATGATGTAGGCGCAGTAGATTCCGAGTTATGATGTAGGCGCAGTAGATTCCGAGTTATGATGTAGGCGCAGTAGATTCCGAGTTAGATTCCGAGTTATGATGTAGGCGCAGTAGATTCTGAGTTAGATTCCGAGTTATGATGTAGGCGCAGTAGATTCCGAGTTATGATGTAGGCGCAGTAGATTCCGAGTTAGATTTCGAGTTATGATGTAGGCGCAGTAGATTCCGAGTTATGATGTAGGTGCAGTAGATTCCGAGTTAGATTTCGAGTTATGATGTAGGCGCAGTAGATTCCGAGTTAGATTCCGAGTTATGATGTAGGCGCAGTAGATTCCGAGTTATGATGTAGGCGCAGTAGATTCCGAGTTATGATGTAGGCGCAGTAGATTCCGAGTTAGATTCCGAGTTATGATGTAGGCGCAGTAGATTCCGAGTTAGATTCCGAGTTATGATGTAGGCGCAGTAGATTCCGAGTTATGATGTAGACGCAGTAGATACAAAGTTATGATGTAGGCGCAGTAGATTCCGAGTTATGATGTAGGCGCAGTAGATTCCGAGTTAGATTCCGAGTTATGATGTAGGCGCAGTAGATTCCGAGTTATGATGTAGGCGCAGTAGATTCCGAGTTATGATGTAGGCGCAGTAGATTCCGAGTTAGATTCCGAGTTATGATGTAGGCGCAGTAGATTCCGAGTTATGATGTAGGCGCAGTAGATTCCGAGTTATGATGTAGGCGCAGTAGATTCCGAGTTAGATTTCGAGTTATGATGTAGGCGCAGTAGATTCCGAGTTATGATGTAGGCGCAGTAGATTCCGAGTTATGATGTAGGCGCAGTAGATTCCGAGTTAGATTCCGAGTTATGATGTAGGCGCAGTAGATTCCGAGTTAGATTCCGAGTTATGATGTAGGCGCAGTAGATTCCGAGTTATGATGTAGGCGCAGTAGATTCCGAGTTAGATTCCGAGTTATGATGTAGGCGCAGTAGATTCCGAGTTAGATTCCGAGTTATGATGTAGGCGCAGTAGATTCCGAGTTATGATGTAGGCGCAGTAGATTCCGAGTTAGATTTCGAGTTATGATGTAGGCGCAGTAGATTCCGAGTTATGATGTAGGCGCAGTAGATTCCGAGTTATGATGTAGGCGCAGTAGATTCCGAGTTAGATTCCGAGTTATGATGTAGGCGCAGTAGATTCCGAGTTAGATTCCGAGTTATGATGTAGGCGCAGTAGATTCCGAGTTATGATGTAGGCGCAGTAGATTCCGAGTTAGATTTCGAGTTATGATGTAGGCGCAGTAGATTCCGAGTTATGATGTAGGCGCAGTAGATTCCGAGTTAGATTTCGAGTTATGATGTAGGCGCAGTAGATTCCGAGTTAGATTCCGAGTTATGATGTAGGCGCAGTAGATTCCGAGTTATGATGTAGGCGCAGTAGATTCCGAGTTATGATGTAGGCGCAGTAGATTCCGAGTTAGATTCCGAGTTATGATGTAGGCGCAGTAGATTCCGAGTTAGATTCCGAGTTATGATGTAGGCGCAGTAGATTCCGAGTTATGATGTAGACGCAGTAGATACCAAGTTATGATGTAGGCGCAGTAGATTCCGAGTTATGATGTAGGCGCAGTAGATTCCGAGTTAGATTCCGAGTTATGATGTAGGCGCAGTAGATTCCGAGTTATGATGTAGGCGCAGTAGATTCCGAGTTATGATGTAGGCGCAGTAGATTCCGAGTTAGATTTCGAGTTATGATGTAGGCGCAGTAGATTCCGAGTTATGATGTAGGCGCAGTAGATTCCGAGTTAGATTCCGAGTTATGATGTAGGCGCAGTAGATTCCGAGTTAGATTCCGAGTTATGATGTAGGCGCAGTAGATTCCGAGTTAGATTCCGAGTTATGATGTAGGCGCTGTAGATTCCGAGTTAGATTCCGAGTTATGATGTAGGAGCAGTAGATTCCGAGTTATGATGTAGGCGCAGTAGATTCTGAGTTATGATGTAGGCGCAGTAGATTCCGAGTTAGATTCCGAGTTATGATGTAGGCACAGTAGATTCCGAGTTATGATGTAGGCGCAGTAGATTCCGAGTTATGATGTAGGCGCAGTAGATTCCGAGTTAGATTCCGAGTTATGATGTAGGCGCAGTAGATTCCGAGTTATGATGTAGGCACAGTAGATTCCGAGTTAGATTCCGAGTTATTATGTAGGCGCAGTAGATTCCGAGTTACGATGTACGCGCACTAGATTCCGAGTTAGATTCCGAGTTATGATGTAGGCGCAGTAGATTCCGAGTTAGATTCCGAGTTATGATGTAGGCGCAGTAGATTCCGAGTTAGATTCCGAGTTATGATGTAGGCGCAGTAGATTCCGAGTTATGATGTAGGCGCAGTAGATTCCGATTTATTATGTAGGCGCAGTAGATTCCGAGTTATGATGTAGGCGCAGTAGATTCCGAGTTAGATTCCGAGTTATGATGTAGGCGCAGTAGATTCCGAGTTATGATGTAGGCGCAGTAGTATCCGAGTTAGATTCCGAGTTATGATGTAGGCGCAGTAGATTCCGAGTTAGATTCCGAGTAATGATGTAGGCGCAGTAGATTCCGAGTTAGATTCCGAGTTATGATGTAGGCGCAGTAGATTCCGAGTTATGATGTAGGCGCAGTAGTATCCGAGTTAGATTCCGAGTTATGATGTAGGCGCAGTAGATTCCGAATTATGATGTAGGCGCAGTAGATTCCGAGATAGATTCTGAGTTATGATGTAGGCGCAGTAGATTCCGAGTTAGATTCCGAGTTATGATGTAGGCGCAGTAGATTCCGAGTTAGATTCCGAGTTATGATGTAGGCGCAGTAGATTCCGAGTTATGATGTAGGCGCAGTAGATTCCGAATTAGATTCCGAGTTATGATGTAGGCGCAGTAGATTCCGAGTTAGATTCCGAGTTATGATGTAGGCGCAGTAGATTCCGAGTTATGATGTAGGCGCAGTAGATTCCGAGTTATGATGTAGGCGCAGTAGATTCCAAATTATGATGTAGGCGCAGTAGATTCCGAGTTATGATGTAGGCGCAGTAGATTCCGAGTTATGATGTAGTCGCAGTAGATTTCGTGTTATGATGGAGGCGCAGTAGATTCCGAGTTAGATTCCGAGTTACGATGTAGGCGCAGTAGATTCCGAGTTAGATTCCGAGTTATGATGTAGGCGCAGTAGATTCCGAGTTAGATTCCGAGTTATGATGTAGGCGCAGTAGATTCCGAGTTAGATTCCGAGTTATGATGTAGGCACAGTAGATTCCGAGTTATAATGTAGGCGCAATAGATTCCGAGTTATGATGTAGGCGCAGTAGATTCCGAGTTAGATTCCGAGTTATGATGTAGGCGCAGTAGATTCCGAGTTAGATTCCGAGTTATGATGTAGGCGCAGTAGATTCCGAGTTATGATGTAGGCGCAGTAGATTCCGAGTTAGATTCCGAGTTATGATGTAGGCGCAGTAGATTCCGAGTTATGATGTAGGCGCAGTAGATTCCGAGTTATGATGTAGGCGCAGTAGATTTCGAGTTAGATTCCGAGTTATGATGTAGGCGCAGTAGATTCCGAGTTAGATTCCGAGTTATGACGTAGGCGCAGTAGATTCCGAATTAGATTCAGAGTTATGATGTAGGCGCAGTAGATTCCGAGTTAGATTCCGAGTTATGATGTAGGCGCAGTAGATTCCGAGTTATGATGTAAGCGCAGTAGATTCCGAGTTATGATGTAGGCGCAGTAGATTCCGAGTTATGATGTAGGCGCAGTAGATTCCGAGTTATGATGTAAGCGCAGTAGATTCCGAGTTAGATTCCGAGTTATGATGTAGGCGCAGTAGATTCCGAGTTATGATGTAGGCGCAGTAGATTCCGAGTTAGATTCCGAGTTATGATGTAGGTGCAGTAGATTCCGAGTTATGATGTAGGCGCAGTAGATTCCGAGATAGATTCCGAGTTATGATGTAGGCGCAATAGATTCCGAGTTAGATTCCGAGTTATGATGTAGGCGCAGTAGATTCCGAGTTATGATGTAGGCGCAGTAGAATCCGAATTATATTCCGAGTTATGATGTAGGCGCAGTAGATTCCGAGTTATGATGTAGGCGCAGTAGATTCCGAGTTAGACTCCGAGTTATGATGTAGGCGCAGTAGATTCCGAGTTAGATTCCGAGTTATGATGTAGGCGCAGTAGATTCCGAGTTAGATTCCGAGTTATGATGTAGGCGCAGCAGATTCCGAGTTATGATGTAGGCGCAGTAGATTCCGAATTATGATATAGGCGCAGTAGATTCCGAGTTATGATGTAGGCGCAGTAGATTCCGAGTTATGATGTAGGCGCAGTAGATTCCGAGTTATGATGTAGTCGCAGTAGATTTCGTGTTATGATGTAGGTGCAGTAGATTCCGAGTTAGATTCCGAGTTATGATGTAGGCGCAGTAGATTCCGAGTTAGATTCCGAGTTATGATGTAGGCGCAGTAGATTCCGAGTTAGATTCCGAGTTATGATGTAGGCGCAGTAGATTCCGAGTTATGATGTAGGCGCAGTAGATTCCGAGTTAGATTCCGAGTAATGATGTAGGCGCAGTAGATTCCGAGTTATGATGTAGGCGCAGTAGATTCCGAGTTAGATTCCGAGTTATGATGTAGGCGCAGTAGATTCCGAGTTATGATGTAGGCGCAGTAGATTCCGAGTTAGATTCCGAGTTATGATGTAGGCGCAGTAGATTCCGAATTAGATTCCGAGTTATGATGTAGGCGCAGTAGATTCCGAGTTAGATTCCGAGTTATGATGTAGGCGCAGTAGATTCCGAGTTATGATGTAAGCGCAGTAGATTCCGAGTTATGATGTAGGCGCAGTAGATTTCGAGTTAGATTCTGAGTTATGATGTAGGCGCAGTAGATTCCGAGTTATGATGTAGGCGCAGTAGATTCCGAGTTAGATTCCGAGTTATGATGTAGGAGCAGTAGATTCCGAGTTATGATGTAGGCGCAGTAGATTCCGAGTTATGATGTAGGCGCAGTAGATTCCGAGTTAGATTCCGAGTTATGATGTAGGGACAGTAGATTCCGAGTTATGATGTAGGCGCAGTAGATTCCGAGTTATGATGTAGGCGCAGTAGATTCCGAGTTAGATTCCGAGTTATGATGTAGGCGCAGTAGATTCCGAGTTATGATGTAGGTGCAGTAGATTCCGAGTTAGATTCCGAGTTATGATGTAGGCGCAGTAGATTCCGAGTTAGATTCCGAGTTATGATGTAGGCGCAGTAGATTCCGAGTTATGATGTAGGCGCAGTAGATTCCGATTTATTATGTAGGCGCAGTGGATTCCGAGTTATGATGTAGGCGCAGTAGATTCCGAGTTAGATTCCGAGTTATGATGTAGGCGCAGTAGATTCCGAGTTATGATGTAGGCGCAGTAGTATCCGAGTTAGATTCCGAGTTATGATGTAGGCGCAGTAGATTCCGAGTTAGATTCCGAGTAATGATGTAGGCGCAGTAGATTCCGAGTTAGATTCCGAGTTATGATGTAGGCGCAGTAGATTCCGAGTTATGATGTAGGCGCAGTAGTATCCGAGTTAGATTCCGAGTTATGATGTAGGCGCAGTAGATTCCGAGTTATGATGTAGGCGCAGTAGATTCCGAGATAGATTCTGAGTTATGATGTAGGCGCAGTAGATTCCGAGTTAGATTCCGAGTTATGATGTAGGCGCAGTAGATTCCGAGTTAGATTCCGAGTTATGATGTAGGCGCAGTAGATTCCGAATTATGATGTAGGCGCTGTAGATTCCGAGTTAGACTCCGAGTTATGATGTAGGCGCAGTAGATTCCGAGTTAGATTCCGAGTTATGATGTAGGCGCAGCAGATTCCGAGTTATGATGTAGGCGCAGTAGATTCCGAGTTATGATGTAGGCGCAGTAGATTCCAAATTATGATGTAGGCGCAGTAGATTCCGAGTTATGATGTAGGTGCAGTAGATTCCGAGTTATGATGTAGGCGCAGTAGATTCCGAGTTATGATGTAGGTGCAGTAGATTTCGTGTTATGATGGAGGCGCAGTAGATTCCGAGTTAGATTCCGAGTTATGATGTAGGCGCAGTCGATTCCGAGTTAGATTCCGAGTTATGATGTAGGCGCAGTAGATTCCGAGTTAGATTCCGAGTTATGATGTAGGCGCAGTAGATTCCGAGTTATGATGTAGGCGCAGTAGATTCCGAGTTAGATTCCGAGTAATGATGTAGGCGCAGTAGATTCCGAGTTATGATGTAGGCGCAGTAGATTCCGAGTTAGATTCCGAGTTATGATGTAGGCGCAGTAGATTCCGAGTTATGATGTAGGCGCAGTAGATTCCGAGTTAGATTCCGAGTTATGATGTAGGCGCAGTAGATTCCGAGTTAGATTCCGAGTTATGATGTAGGCACAGTAGATTCCGAGTTATAATGTAGGCGCAATAGATTCCGAGTTATGATGTAGGCGCAGTAGATTCCGAGTTAGATTCCGAGTTATGATGTAGGCGCAGTAGATTCCGAGTTAGATTCCGAGTTATGATGTAGGCGCAGTAGATTCCGAGTTATGATGTAGGCGCAGTAGATTCCGAGTTAGATTCCGAGTTATGATGTAGGCGCAGTAGATTCCGAGTTATGATGTAGGCGCAGTAGATTCCGAGTTATGATGTAGGCGCAGTAGATTCCGAGTTAGATTCCGAGTTATGATGTAGGCGCAGTAGATTCCGAGTTAGATTCCGAGTTATGACGTAGGCGCAGTAGATTCCGAATTAGATTCCGAGTTATGATGTAGGCGCAGTAGATTCCGAGTTAGATTCCGAGTTATGATGTAGGCGCAGTAGATTCCGAGTTATGATGTAAGCGCAGTAGATTCCGAGTTATGATGTAGGCGCAGTAGATTCCGAGTTATGATGTAGGCGCAGTAGATTCCGAGTTATGATGTAGGCGCAGTACATTCCGAGTTAGATTCCGAGTTATGATGTAGGCGCAGTAGATTCCGAGTTATGATGTAGGCGCAGTAGATTCCGAGATAGATTCCGAGTTATGATGTAGGCGCAATAGATTCCGAGTTAGATTCCGAGTTATGATGTAGGCGCAGTAGATTCCAAGTTATGATGTAGGCGCAGTAGAATCCGAGTTATATTCCGAGTTATGATGTAGGCGCAGTAGATTCCGAGTTATGATGTAGGCGCAGTAGATTCCGAGTTAGACTCCGAGTTATGATGTAGGCGCAGTAGATTCCGAGTTAGACTCCGAGTTATGATGTAGGCGCAGTAGATTCCGAGTTAGATTCCGAGTTATGATGTAGGCGCAGTAGATTCCGAGTTAGATTCCGAGTTATGATGTAGGCGCAGTAGATTCCGAGTTAGATTCCGAGTTATGATGTAGGCGCAGTAGATTCCGAGTTATGATGTAGGCGCAGTAGATTCCGAGTTATGATGTAGGCGCAGTAGATTCCGAGTTATGATGTAGGTGCAGTAGATTTCGTGTTATGATGGAGGCGCAGTAGATTCCGAGTTAGATTCCGAGTTATGATGTAGGCGCAGTCGATTCCGAGTTAGATTCCGAGTTATGATGTAGGCGCAGTAGATTCCGAGTTAGATTCCGAGTTATGATGTAGGCGCAGTAGATTCCGAGTTATGATGTAGGCGCAGTAGATTCCGAGTTAGATTCCGAGTAATGATGTAGGCGCAGTAGATTCCGAGTTATGATGTAGGCGCAGTAGATTCCGAGTTAGATTCCGAGTTATGATGTAGGCGCAGTAGATTCCGAGTTATGATGTAGGCGCAGTAGATTCCGAGTTAGATTTTGAGTTATGATGTAGGCGCAGTAGATTCCGAGTTAGATTCCGAGTTATGATGTAGGCACAGTAGATTCCGAGTTATAATGTAGGCGCAATAGATTCCGAGTTATGATGTAGGCGCAGTAGATTCCGAGTTAGATTCCGAGTTATGATGTAGGCGCAGTAGATTCCGAGTTAGATTCCGAGTTATGATGTAGGCACAGTAGATTCCGAGTTATGATGTAGGCGCAGTAGATTCCGAGTTAGATTCCGAGTTATGATGTAGGCGCAGTAGATTCCGAGTTATGATGTAGGCGCAGTAGATTCCGAGTTATGATGTAGGCGCAGTAGATTCCGAGTTAGATTCCGAGTTATGATGTAGGCGCAGTAGATTCCGAGTTAGATTCCGAGTTATGACGTAGGCGCAGTAGATTCCGAATTAGATTCCGAGTTATGATGTAGGCGCAGTAGATTCCGAGTTAGATTCCGAGTTATGATGTAGGCGCAGTAGATTCCGAGTTATGATGTAAGCGCAGTAGATTCCGAGTTATGATGTAGGCGCAGTAGATTCCGAGTTATGATGTAGGCGCAGTAGATTCCGAGTTATGATGTAGGCGCAGTACATTCCGAGTTAGATTCCGAGTTATGATGTAGGCGCAGTAGATTCCGAGTTATGATGTAGGCGCAGTAGATTCCGAGATAGATTCCGAGTTATGATGTAGGCGCAATAGATTCCGAGTTAGATTCCGAGTTATGATGTAGGCGCAGTAGATTCCAAGTTATGATGAAGGCGCAGTAGAATCCGAGTTATATTCCGAGTTATGATGTAGGCGCAGTAGATTCCGAGTTATGATGTAGGCGCAGTAGATTCCGAGTTAGACTCCGAGTTATGATGTAGGCGCAGTAGATTCCGAGTTAGACTCCGAGTTATGATGTAGGCGCAGTAGATTCCGAGTTAGATTCCGAGTTATGATGTAGGCGCAGTAGATTCCGAGTTAGATTCCGAGTTATGATGTAGGCGCAGCAGATTCCGAGTTATGATGTAGGCGCAGTAGATTCCGAGTTATGATGTAGGCGCAGTAGATTCCGAATTATGATGTAGGCGCAGTAGATTCCGACTTATGATGTAGGCGCAGTAGATTCCGAGTTATGATGTAGGCGCAGTAGATTCCGAGTTATGATGTAGTCGCAGTAGATTTCGTGTTATGATGGAGGCGCAGTAGATTCCGAGTTAGATTCCGAGTTATGATGTAGGCGCAGTAGATTCCGAGTTAGATTCCGAGTTATGATGTAGGCGCAGTAGATTCCGAGTTAGATTCCGAGTTATGATGTAGGCGCAGTAGATTCCGAGTTATGATGTAGGCGCAGTAGATTCCGAGTTAGATTCCGAGTAATGATGTAGGCGCAGTAGATTCCGAGTTAGATTCCGAGTTATGATGTAGGCGCAGTAGATTCCGAGTTATGATGTAGGCGCAGTAGATTCCGAGTTAGATTCCGAGTAATTATGTAGGCGCAGTAGATTCCGAGTTATGATGTAGGCGCAGTAGATTCCGAGTTAGATTCCGAGTTATGATGTAGGCGCAGTAGATTCCGAGTTATGATGTAGGCGCAGTAGATTCCGAGTTAGATTCCGAGTTATGATGTAGGCGCAGTAGATTCCGAATTAGATTCCGAGTTATGATGTAGGCGCAGTAGATTCCGAGTTAGATTCCGAGTTATGATGTAGGCGCAGTAGATTCCGAGTTATGATGTAAGCGCAGTAGATTCCGAGTTATGATGTAGGCGCAGTAGATTTCGAGTTAGATTCTGAGTTATGATGTAGGCGCAGTAGATTCCGAGTTATGATGTAGGCGCAGTAGATTCCGAGTTAGATTCCGAGTTATGATGTAGGAGCAGTAGATTCCGAATTATGATGTAGGCGCAGTAGATTCCGAGTTATGATGTAGGCGCAGTAGATTCCGAGTTAGATTCCGAGTTATGATGTAGGCGCAGTAGATTCCGAGTTATGATGTAGGCGCAGTAGATTCCGAGTTAGATTCCGAGTTATGATGTAGGCGCAGTAGATTCCGAGTTATGATGTAGGCGCAGTAGATTCCGAGTTATGATGTAGGCGCAGTAGATTCCGAGTTAGATTCCGAGTTATGATGTAGGCGCAGTAGATTCCGAGTTAGATTCCGAGTTATGACGTAGGCGCAGTAGATTCCGAATTAGATTCCGAGTTATGATGTAGGCGCAGTAGATTCCGAGTTAGATTCCGAGTTATGATGTAGGCGCAGTAGATTCCGAGTTATGATGTAAGCGCAGTAGATTCCGAGTTATGATGTAGGCGCAGTAGATTCCGAGTTATGAAGTAGGCGCAGTAGATTCCGAGTTATGATGTAGGCGCAGTACATTCCGAGTTAGATTCCGAGTTATGATGTAGGCGCAGTAGATTCCGAGTTATGATGTAGGCGCAGTAGATTCCGAGATAGATTCCGAGTTATGATGTAGGCGCAATAGATTCCGAGTTAGATTCCGAGTTATGATGTAGGCGCAGTAGATTCCAAGTTATGATGTAGGCGCCCTAGAATCCGAGTTATATTCCGAGTTATGATGTAGGCGCAGTAGATTCCGAGTTATGATGTAGGCGCAGTAGATTCCGAGTTAGACTCCGAGTTATGATGTAGGCGCAGTAGATTCCGAGTTAGACTCCGAGTTATGATGTAGGCGCAGTAGATTCCGAGTTAGATTCCGAGTTATGATGTAGGCGCAGTAGATTCCGAGTTAGATTCCGAGTTATGATGTAGGCGCAGCAGATTCCGAGTTATGATGTAGGCGCAGTAGATTCCGAGTTATGATGTAGGCGCAGTAGATTCCGAATTATGATGTAGGCGCAGTAGATTCCGACTTATGATGTAGGCGCAGTAGATTCCGAGTTATTATGTAGGCGCAGTAGATTCCGAGTTATGATGTAGTCGCAGTAGATTTCGTGTTATGATGGAGGCGCAGTAGATTCCGAGTTAGATTCCGAGTTATGATGTAGGCGCAGTAGATTCCGAGTTAGATTCCGAGTTATGATGTAGGCGCAGTAGATTCCGAGTTAGATTCCGAGTTATGATGTAGGCGCAGTAGATTCCGAGTTATGATGTAGGCGCAGTAGATTCCGAGTTAGATTCCGAGTAATGATGTAGGCGCAGTAGATTCCGAGTTAGATTCCGAGTTATGATGTAGGCGCAGTAGATTCCGAGTTATGATGTAGGCGCAGTAGATTCCGAGTTAGATTCCGAGTAATTATGTAGGCGCAGTAGATTCCGAGTTATGATGTAGGCGCAGTCGATTCCGAGTTAGATTCCGAGTTATGATGTAGGCGCAGTAGATTCCGAGTTATGATGTAGGCGCAGTAGATTCCGAGTTAGATTCCGAGTTATGTTGTAGGCGCAGTAGATTCCGAATTAGATTCCGAGTTATGATGTAGGCGCAGTAGATTCCGAGTTAGATTCCGAGTTATGATGTAGGCGCAGTAGATTCCGAGTTATGATGTAAGCGCAGTAGATTCCGAGTTATGATGTAGGCGCAGTAGATTTCGAGTTAGATTCTGAGTTATGATGTAGGCGCAGTAGATTCCGAGTTATGATGTAGGCGCAGTAGATTCCGAGTTAGATTCCGAGTTATGATGTAGGAGCAGTAGATTCCGAGTTATGATGTAGGCGCAGTAGATTCCGAGTTATGATGTAGGCGCAGTAGATTCCGAGTTAGATTCCGAGTTATGATGTAGGGACAGTAGATTCCGAGTTATGATGTAGGCGCAGTAGATTCCGAGTTATGATGTAGGCGCAGTAGATTCCGAGTTAGATTCCGAGTTATGATGTAGGCGCAGTAGATTCCGAGTTATGATGTAGGCGCAGTAGATTCCGAGTTAGATTCCGAGTTATGATGTAGGCGCAGTAGATTCCGAGTTAGATTCCGAGTTATGATGTAGGCGCAGTAGATTCCGAGTTATGATGTAGGCGCAGTAGATTCCGATTTATTATGTAGGCGCAGTGGATTCCGAGTTATGATGTAGGCGCAGTAGATTCCGAGTTAGATTCCGAGTTATGATGTAGGCGCAGTAGATTCCGAGTTATGATGTAGGCGCAGTAGTATCCGAGTTAGATTCCGAGTTATGATGTAGGCGCAGTAGATTCCAAGTTATGATGTAGGCGCAGTAGAATCCGAGTTATATTCCGAGTTATGATGTAGGCGCAGTAGATTCCGAGTTATGATGTAGGCGCAGTAGATTCCGAGTTAGACTCCGAGTTATGATGTAGGCGCAGTAGATTCCGAGTTAGACTCCGAGTTATGATGTAGGCGCAGTAGATTCCGAGTTAGATTCCGAGTTATGATGTAGGCGCAGTAGATTCCGAGTTAGATTCCGAGTTATGATGTAGGCGCAGCAGATTCCGAGTTATGATGTAGGCGCAGTAGATTCCGAGTTATGATGTAGGCGCAGTAGATTCCGAATTATGATGTAGGCGCAGTAGATTCCGACTTATGATGTAGGCGCAGTAGATTCCGAGTTATGATGTAGGCGCAGTAGATTCCGAGTTATGATGTAGTCGCAGTAGATTTCGTGTTATGATGGAGGCGCAGTAGATTCCGAGTTAGATTCCGAGTTATGATGTAGGCGCAGTAGATTCCGAGTTAGATTCCGAGTTATGATGTAGGCGCAGTAGATTCCGAGTTAGATTCCGAGTTATGATGTAGGCGCAGTAGATTCCGAGTAATGATGTAGGCGCAGTAGATTCCGAGTTAGATTCCGAGTTATGATGTAGGCGCAGTAGATTCCGAGTTATGATGTAGGCGCAGTAGATTCCGAGTTAGATTCCGAGTAATTATGTAGGCGCAGTAGATTCCGAGTTATGATGTAGGCGCAGTAGATTCCGAGTTAGATTCCGAGTTATGATGTAGGCGCAGTAGATTCCGAGTTATGATGTAGGCGCAGTAGATTCCGAGTTAGATTCCGAGTTATGATGTAGGCGCAGTAGATTCCGAATTAGATTCCGAGTTATGATGTAGGCGCAGTAGATTCCGAGTTAGATTCCGAGTTATGATGTAGGCGCAGTAGATTCCGAGTTATGATGTAAGCGCAGTAGATTCCGAGTTATGATGTAGGCGCAGTAGATTTCGAGTTAGATTCTGAATTATGATGTAGGCGCAGTAGATTCCGAGTTACGATGTAGGCGCAGTAGATTCCGAGTTAGATTCGGAGTTATGATGTAGGAGCAGTAGATTCCGAGTTATGATGTAGGCGCAGTAGATTCCGAGTTATGATGTAGGCGCAGTAGATTCCGAGTTAGATTCCGAGTTATGATGTAGGGACAGTAGATTCCGAGTTATGATGTAGGCGCAGTAGATTCCGAGTTATGATGTAGGCGCAGTAGATTCCGAGTTAGATTCCGAGTTATGATGTAGGCGCAGTAGATTCCGAGTTATGATGTAGGCGCAGTAGATTCCGAGTTAGATTCCGAGTTATGATGTAGGCGCAGTAGATTCCGAGTTAGATTCCGAGTTATGATGTAGGCGCAGTAGATTCCGAGTTATGATGTAGGCGCAGTAGATTCCGATTTATTATGTAGGCGCAGTGGATTCCGAGTTATGATGTAGGCGCAGTAGATTCCGAGTTAGATTCCGAGTTATGATGTAGGCGCAGTAGATTCGGAGTTATGATGTAGGCGCAGTAGTATCCGAGTTAGATTCCGAGTTATGATGTAGGCGCTGTAGATTCCGAGTTATGATGTAGGCGCAGTAGATTCCGAGATAGATTCTGAGTTATGATGTAGGCGCAGTAGATTCCGAGTTAGATTCCGAGTTATGATGTAGGCGCAGTAGATTCCGAGTTAGATTCCGAGTTATGATGTAGGCGCAGTAGATTCCGAATTATGATGTAGGCGCTGTAGATTCCGAGTTAGATTCTGAGTTATGATGTAGGCGCAGTAGATTCCAAGTTAGATTCCGAGTTATGATGTAGGCGCAGCAGATTCCGAGTTATGATGTAGGCGCAGTAGATTCCGAGTTATGATGTAGGCGCAGTAGATTCCAAATTAAGATGTTGGCGCAGTAGATTCCGAGTTATGATGTAGGCGCAGTAGATTCCGAGTTATGATGTAGGCGCAGTAGATTCCGAGTTATGATGTAGTCGCAGTAGATTCCGAGTTATGATGTAGGCGCAGTAGATTCCGAGTTAGACTCCGAGTTATGATGTAGGCGCAGTAGATTCCAAGTTAGATTCCGAGTTATGATGTAGGCGCAGCAGATTCCGAGTTATGATGTAGGCGCAGTAGATTCCGAGTTATGATGTAGGCGCAGTAGATTCCAAATTATGATGTAGGCGCAGTAGATTCCGAGTTATGATGTAGGCGCAGTAGATTCCGAGTTATGATGTAGGCGCAGTAGATTCCGAGTTATGATGTAGGCGCAGTAGATTCCGAGTTATAATGTAGGCGCAGTAGATTCCGAGTTAGATTCCGAGTTATGATGTAGGCGCAGTAGATTCCGAGTTAGATTCCGAGTTATGATGTAGGCGCAGTAGATTCCGAGTTATGATGTAGGCGCAGTAGATTCCGAGTTAGATTCCGAGTTATGATGTAGGCGCAGTAGATTCCGAGTTATGATGTAGGCGCAGTAGATTCCGAGTTATGATGTAGGCGCAGTAGATTCCGAGTTAGATTCCGAGTTATGATGTAGGCGCAGTAGATTCCGAGTTAGATTCCGAGTTATGATGTAGGCGCAGTAGATTCCGAGTTAGATTCCGAGTTATGATGTAGGCGCAGTAGATTCCGAGTTAGATTCCGAGTTATGATGTAGGCGCAGTAGATTCCGAGTTATGATGTAAGCGCAGTAGATTCCGAGTTATGATGTAGGCGCAGTAGATTCCGAGTTATGATGTAGGCGCAGTAGATTCCGAGTTAGATTCCGAGTTATGATGTAGGCGCAGTAGATTCCGAGTTATGATGTAGGCGCAGTAGATTCCGAGATAGATTCCGAGTTATGATGTAGGCGCAGTAGATTCCAAGTTATGATGTAGGCGCAGTAGAATCCGAGTTATATTCCGAGTTATGATGTAGGCGCAGTAGATTCCGAGTTATGATGTAGGCGCAGTAGATTCCGAGTTATGATGTAGGCGCAGTAGTATCCGAGTTAGATTCCGAGTTATGATGTAGGCGCAGTAGATTCCGAGTTATGATGTAGGCGCAGTAGAATCCGAGTTATATTCCGAGTTATGATGTAGGCGCAGTAGATTCCGAGTTATGATGTAGGCGCAGTAGATTCCGAGTTAGACTCCGAGTTATGATGTAGGCGCAGTAGATTCCGAGTTAGACTCCGAGTTATGATGTAGGCGCAGTAGATTCCGAGTTAGATTCCGAGTTATGATGTAGGCGCAGTAGATTCCGAGTTAGATTCCGAGTTATGATGTAGGCGCAGCAGATTCCGAGTTATGATGTAGGCGCAGTAGATTCCGAGTTATGATGTAGGCGCAGTAGATTCCGAATTATGATGTAGGCGCAGTAGATTCCGACTTATGATGTAGGCGCAGTAGATTCCGAGTTATGATGTAGGCGCAGTAGATTCCGAGTTATGATGTAGTCGCAGTAGATTTCGTGTTATGATGGAGGCGCAGTAGATTCCGAGTTAGATTCCGAGTTATGATGTAGGCGCAGTAGATTCCGAGTTAGATTCCGAGTTATGATGTAGGCGCAGTAGATTCCGAGTTAGATTCCGAGTTATGATGTAGGCGCAGTAGATTCCGAGTTATGATGTAGGCGCAGTAGATTCCGAGTTAGATTCCGAGTAATGATGTAGGCGCAGTAGATTCCGAGTTAGATTCCGAGTTATGATGTAGGCGCAGTAGATTCCGAGTTATGATGTAGGCGCAGTAGATTCCGAGTTAGATTCCGAGTAATGATGTAGGCGCAGTAGATTCCGAGTTATGATGTAGGCGCAGTAGATTCCGAGTTAGATTCCGAGTTATGATGTAGGCGCAGTAGATTCCGAGTTATGATGTAGGCGCAGTAGATTCCGAGTTAGATTCCGAGTTATGATGTAGGCGCAGTAGATTCCGAATTAGATTCCGAGTTATGATGTAGGCGCAGTAGATTCCGAGTTAGATTCCGAGTTATGATGTAGGCGCAGTAGATTCCGAGTTATGATGTAAGCGCAGTAGATTCCGAGTTATGATGTAGGCGCAGTAGATTTCGAGTTAGATTCTGAGTTATGATGTAGGCGCAGTAGATTCCGAGTTATGATGTAGGCGCAGTAGATTCCGAGTTATGATGTAGGCGCAGTAGATTCCGAGTTAGATTCCGAGTTATGATGTAGGAGCAGTAGATTCCGAGTTATGATGTAGGCGCAGTAGATTCCGAGTTATGATGTAGGCGCAGTAGATTCCGAGTTAGATTCCGAGTTATGATGTAGGGACAGTAGATTCCGAGGTATGATGTAGGCGCAGTAGATTCCGAGTTATGATGTAGGCGCAGTAGATTCCGAGTTAGATTCCGAGTTATGATGTAGGCGCAGTAGATTCCGAGTTATGATGTAGGCGCAGTAGATTCCGAGTTAGATTCCGAGTTATGATGTAGGCGCAGTAGATTCCGAGTTAGATTCCGAGTTATGATGTAGGCGCAGTAGATTCCGAGTTATGATGTAGGCGCAGTAGATTCCGATTTATTATGTAGGCGCAGTGGATTCCGAGTTATGATGTAGGCGCAGTAGATTCCGAGTTAGATTCCGAGTTATGATGTAGGCGCAGTAGATTCCGAGTTATGATGTAGGCGCAGTAGTATCCGAGTTAGATTCCGAGTTATGATGTAGGCGCAGTAGATTCCGAGTTAGATTCCGAGTAATGATGTAGGCGCAGTAGATTCCGAGTTAGATTCCGAGTTATGATGTAGGCGCAGTAGATTCCGAGTTATGATGTAGGCGCAGTAGTATCCGAGTTAGATTCCGAGTTATGATGTAGGCGCAGTAGATTCCGAGTTATGATGTAGGCGCAGTAGATTCCGAGATAGATTCTGAGTTATGATGTAGGCGCAGTAGATTCCGAGTTAGATTCCGAGTTATGATGTAGGCGCAGTAGATTCCGAGTTAGATTCCGAGTTATGATGTAGGCGCAGTAGATTCCGAGTTATGATGTAGGCGCAGTAGATTCCGAGTTAGACTCCGAGTTATGATGTAGGCGCAGTAGATTCCAAGTTAGATTCCGAGTTATGATGTAGGCGCAGCAGATTCCGAGTTATGATGTAGGCGCAGTAGATTCCGAGTTATGATGTAGGCGCAGTAGATTCCAAATTATAATGTAGGCGCAGTAGATTCCGAGTTATGATGTAGGCGCAGTAGATTCCGAGTTATGATGTAGGCGCAGTAGATTCCGAGTTATGATGTAGTCGCAGTAGATTTCGTGTTATGATGGAGGCGCAGTAGATTCCGAGTTAGATTCCGAGTTATGATGTAGGCGCAGTCGATTCCGAGTTAGATTCCGAGTTATGATGTAGGCGCAGTAGATTCCGAGTTAGATTCCGAGTTATGATGTAGGCGCAGTAGATTCCGAGTTATGATGTAGGCGCAGTAGATTCCGAGTTAGATTCAGAGTAATGATGTAGGCGCAGTAGATTCCGAGTTATGATGTAGGCGCAGTAGATTCCGAGTTAGATTCCGAGTTATGATGTAGGCGCAGTAGATTCCGAGTTATGATGTAGGCGCAGTAGATTCCGAGTTAGATTCCGAGTTATGATGTAGGCGCAGTAGATTCCGAGTTAGATTCCGAGTTATGATGTAGGCACAGTAGATTCCGAGTTATAATGTAGGCGCAATAGATTCCGAGTTATGATGTAGGCGCAGTAGATTCCGAGTTAGATTCCGAGTTATGATGTAGGCGCAGTAGATTCCGAGTTAGATTCCGAGTTATGATGTAGGCGCAGTAGATTCCGAGTTATGATGTAGGCGCAGTAGATTCCGAGTTAGATTCCGAGTTATGATGTAGGCGCAGTAGATTCCGAGTTATGATGTAGGCACAGTAGATTCCGAGTTATGATGTAGGCGCAGTAGATTCCGAGTTAGATTCCGAGTTATGATGTAGGCGCAGTAGATTCCGAGTTAGATTCCGAGTTATGACGTAGGCGCAGTAGATTCCGAATTAGATTCCGAGTTATGATGTAGGCGCAGTAGATTCCGAGTTAGATTCCGAGTTATGATGTAGGCGCAGTAGATTCCGAGTTATGATGTAAGCGCAGTAGATTCCGAGTTATGATGTAGGCGCAGTAGATTCCGAGTTATGATGTAGGCGCAGTAGATTCCGAGTTATGATGTAGGCGCAGTAGATTCCGAGTTAGATTCCGAGTTCTGATGTAGGCGCAGTAGATTCCGAGTTATGATGTAGGCGCAGTAGATTCCGAGATAGATTCCGAGTTATGATGTAGGCGCAATAGATTCCGAGTTAGATTCCGAGTTATGATGTAGGCGCAGTAGATTCCAAGTTATGATGTAGGCGCAGTAGAATCCGAGTTATATTCCGAGTTATGATGTAGGCGCAGTAGATTCCGAGTTATGATGTAGGCGCAGTAGATTCCGAGTTAGACTCCGAGTTATGATGTAGGCGCAGTAGATTCCGAGTTAGACTCCGAGTTATGATGTAGGCGCAGTAGATTCCGAGTTAGATTCCGAGTTATGATGTAGGCGCAGTAGATTCCGAGTTAGATTCCGAGTTATGATGTAGGCGCAGCAGATTCCGAGTTATGATGTAGGCGCAGTAGATTCCGAGTTATGATGTAGGCGCAGTAGATTCCGAATTATGATGTAGGCGCAGTAGATTCCGACTTATGATGTAGGCGCAGTAGATTCCGAGTTATGATGTAGGCGCAGTAGATTCCGAGTTATGATGTAGTCGCAGTAGATTTCGTGTTATGATGGAGGCGCAGTAGATTCCGAGTTAGATTCCGAGTTATGATGTAGGCGCAGTAGATTCCGAGTTAGATTCCGAGTTATGATGTAGGCGCAGTAGATTCCGAGTTATGATGTAGGCGCAGTAGATTCCGAATTATGATGTAGGCGCTGTAGATTCCGAGTTAGACTCCGAGTTATGATGTAGGCGCAGTAGATTCCGAGTTAGATTCCGAGTTATGATGTAGGCGCAGCAGATTCCGAGTTATGATGTAGGCGCAGTAGATTCCGAGTTATGATGTAGGCGCAGTAGATTCCAAATTATGATGTAGGCGCAGTAGATTCCGAGTTATGATGTAGGCGCAGTAGATTCCGAGTTAGATTCCGAGTTATGATGTAGGCGCAGTAGATTCCGAGTTATGATGTAGGCGCAGTAGATTCCGAGTTAGATTCCGAGTAATGATGTAGGCGCAGTAGATTCCGAGTTATGATGTAGGCGCAGTAGATTCCGAGTTAGATTCCGAGTTATGATGTAGGCGCAGTAGATTCCGAGTTATGATGTAGGCGCAGTAGATTCCGAGTTAGATTCCGAGTTATGATGTAGGCGCAGTAGATTCCGAGTTAGATTCCGAGTTATGATGTAGGCACAGTAGATTCCGAGTTATAATGTAGGCGCAATAGATTCCGAGTTATGATGTAGGCGCAGTAGATTCCGAGTTAGATTCCGAGTTATGATGTAGGCGCAGTAGATTCCGAGTTAGATTCCGAGTTATGATGTAGGCGCAGTAGATTCCGAGTTATGATGTAGGCGCAGTAGATTCCGAGTTAGATTCCGAGTTATGATGTAGGCGCAGTAGATTCCGAGTTATGATGTAGGCGCAGTAGATTCCGAGTTAGATTCCGAGTTATGATGTAGGCGCAGTAGATTCCGAGTTAGATTCCGAGTTATGACGTAGGCGCAGTAGATTCCGAATTAGATTCCGAGTTATGATGTAGGCGCAGTAGATTCCGAGTTAGATTCCGAGTTATGATGTAGGCGCAGTAGATTCCGAGTTAGATTCCGAGTTATGATGTAGGCGCAGTAGATTCCGAGTTATGATGTAGGCGCAGTAGATTCCGAGTTAGATTCCGAGTTATGATGTAGGCGCAGTAGATTCCGAGTTATGATGTAGGCACAGTAGATTCCGAGTTATGATGTAGGCGCAGTAGATTCCGAGTTAGATTCCGAGTTATGATGTAGGCGCAGTAGATTCCGAGTTAGATTCCGAGTTATGACGTAGGCGCAGTAGATTCCGAATTAGATTCCGAGTTATGATGTAGGCGCAGTAGATTCCGAGTTAGATTCCGAGTTATGATGTAGGCGCAGTAGATTCCGAGTTATGATGTAAGCGCAGTAGATTCCGAGTTATGATGTAGGCGCAGTAGATTCCGAGTTATGATGTAGGCGCAGTAGATTCCGAGTTATGATGTAGGCGCAGTAGATTCCGAGTTAGATTCCGAGTTCTGATGTAGGCGCAGTAGATTCCGAGTTATGATGTAGGCGCAGTAGATTCCGAGATAGATTCCGAGTTATGATGTAGGCGCAATAGATTCCGAGTTAGATTCCGAGTTATGATGTAGGCGCAGTAGATTCCAAGTTATGATGTAGGCGCAGTAGAATCCGAGTTATATTCCGAGTTATGATGTAGGCGCAGTAGATTCCGAGTTATGATGTAGGCGCAGTAGATTCCGAGTTAGACTCCGAGTTATGATGTAGGCGCAGTAGATTCCGAGTTAGACTCCGAGTTATGATGTAGGCGCAGTAGATTCCGAGTTAGATTCCGAGTTATGATGTAGGCGCAGTAGATTCCGAGTTAGATTCCGAGTAATGATGTAGGCGCAGCAGATTCCGAGTTATGATGTAGGCGCAGTAGATTCCGAGTTATGATGTAGGCGCAGTAGATTCCGAATTATGATGTAGGCGCAGTAGATTCCGACTTATGATGTAGGCGCAGTAGATTCCGAGTTATGATGTAGGCGCAGTAGATTCCGAGTTATGATGTAGTCGCAGTAGATTTCGTGTTATGATGGAGGCGCAGTAGATTCCGAGTTAGATTCCGAGTTATGATGTAGGCGCAGTAGATTCCGAGTTAGATTCCGAGTTATGATGTAGGCGCAGTAGATTCCGAGTTATGATGTAGGCGCAGTAGATTCCGAATTATGATGTAGGCGCTGTAGATTCCGAGTTAGACTCCGAGTTATGATGTAGGCGCAGTAGATTCCGAGTTAGATTCCGAGTTATGATGTAGGCGCAGCAGATTCCGAGTTATGATGTAGGCGCAGTAGATTCCGAGTTATGATGTAGGCGCAGTAGATTCCAAATTATGATGTAGGCGCAGTAGATTCCGAGTTATGATGTAGGCGCAGTAGATTCCGAGTTAGATTCCGAGTTATGATGTAGGCACAGTAGATTCCGAGTTATGATGTAGGCGCAGTAGATTCCGAGTTAGATTCCGAGTAATGATGTAGGCGCAGTAGATTCCGAGTTATGATGTAGGCGCAGTAGATTCCGAGTTAGATTCCGAGTTATGATGTAGGCGCAGTAGATTCCGAGTTATGATGTAGGCGCAGTAGATTCCGAGTTAGATTCCGAGTTATGATGTAGGCGCAGTAGATTCCGAGTTAGATTCCGAGTTATGATGTAGGCACAGTAGATTCCGAGTTATAATGTAGGCGCAATAGATTCCGAGTTATGATGTAGGCGCAGTAGATTCCGAGTTAGATTCCGAGTTATGATGTAGGCGCAGTAGATTCCGAGTTAGATTCCGAGTTATGATGTAGGCGCAGTAGATTCCGAGTTATGATGTAGGCGCAGTAGATTCCGAGTTAGATTCCGAGTTATGATGTAGGCGCAGTAGATTCCGAGTTATGATGTAGGCGCAGTAGATTCCGAGTTAGATTCCGAGTTATGATGTAGGCGCAGTAGATTCCGAGTTAGATTCCGAGTTATGACGTAGGCGCAGTAGATTCCGAATTAGATTCCGAGTTATGATGTAGGCGCAGTAGATTCCGAGTTAGATTCCGAGTTATGATGTAGGCGCAGTAGATTCCGAGTTATGATGTAAGCGCAGTAGATTCCGAGTTATGATGTAGGCGCAGTAGATTCCGAGATAGATTCCGAGTTATGATGTAGGCGCAATAGATTCCGAGTTAGATTCCGAGTTATGATGTAGGCGCAGTAGATTCCAAGTTATGATGTAGGCGCAGTAGAATCCGAGTTATATTCCGAGTTATGATGTAGGCGCAGTAGATTCCGAGTTATGATGTAGGCGCAGTAGATTCCGAGTTAGACTCCGAGTTATGATGTAGGCGCAGTAGATTCCGAGTTAGACTCCGAGTTATGATGTAGGCGCAGTAGATTCCGAGTTAGATTCCGAGTTATGATGTAGGCGCAGTAGATTCCGAGTTAGATTCCGAGTAATGATGTAGGCGCAGCAGATTCCGAGTTATGATGTAGGCGCAGTAGATTCCGAGTTATGATGTAGGCGCAGTAGATTCCGAATTATGATGTAGGCGCAGTAGATTCCGACTTATGATGTAGGCGCAGTAGATTCCGAGTTATGATGTAGGCGCAGTAGATTCCGAGTTATGATGTAGTCGCAGTAGATTTCGTGTTATGATGGAGGCGCAGTAGATTCCGAGTTAGATTCCGAGTTATGATGTAGGCGCAGTAGATTCCGAGTTAGATTCCGAGTTATGATGTAGGCGCAGTAGATTCCGAGTTATGATGTAGGCGCAGTAGATTCCGAATTATGATGTAGGCGCTGTAGATTCCGAGTTAGACTCCGAGTTATGATGTAGGCGCAGTAGATTCCGAGTTAGATTCCGAGTTATGATGTAGGCGCAGCAGATTCCGAGTTATGATGTAGGCGCAGTAGATTCCGAGTTATGATGTAGGCGCAGTAGATTCCAAATTATGATGTAGGCGCAGTAGATTCCGAGTTATGATGTAGGCGCAGTAGATTCCGAGTTAGATTCCGAGTTATGATGTAGGCACAGTAGATTCCGAGTTATGATGTAGGCGCAGTAGATTCCGAGTTAGATTCCGAGTAATGATGTAGGCGCAGTAGATTCCGAGTTATGATGTAGGCGCAGTAGATTCCGAGTTAGATTCCGAGTTATGATGTAGGCGCAGTAGATTCCGAGTTATGATGTAGGCGCAGTAGATTCCGAGTTAGATTCCGAGTTATGATGTAGGCGCAGTAGATTCCGAGTTAGATTCCGAGTTATGATGTAGGCACAGTAGATTCCGAGTTATAATGTAGGCGCAATAGATTCCGAGTTATGATGTAGGCGCAGTAGATTCCGAGTTAGATTCCGAGTTATGATGTAGGCGCAGTAGATTCCGAGTTAGATTCCGAGTTATGATGTAGGCGCAGTAGATTCCGAGTTATGATGTAGGCGCAGTAGATTCCGAGTTAGATTCCGAGTTATGATGTAGGCGCAGTAGATTCCGAGTTATGATGTAGGCGCAGTAGATTCCGAGTTAGATTCCGAGTTATGATGTAGGCGCAGTAGATTCCGAGTTAGATTCCGAGTTATGACGTAGGCGCAGTAGATTCCGAATTAGATTCCGAGTTATGATGTAGGCGCAGTAGATTCCGAGTTAGATTCCGAGTTATGATGTAGGCGCAGTAGATTCCGAGTTATGATGTAAGCGCAGTAGATTCCGAGTTATGATGTAGGCGCAGTAGATTCCGAGTTATGATGTAGGCGCAGTAGATTCCGAGTTATGATGTAGGCGCAGTAGATTCCGAGTTAGATTCCGAGTTATGATGTAGGCGCAGTAGATTCCGAGTTATGATGTAGGCGCAGTAGATTCCGAGATAGATTCCGAGTTATGATGTAGGCGCAATAGATTCCGAGTTAGATTCCGAGTTATGATGTAGGCGCAGTAGATTCCAAGTTATGATGTAGGCGCAGTAGAATCCGAGTTATATTCCGAGTTATGATGTAGGCGCAGTAGATTCCGAGTTATGATGTAGGCGCAGTAGATTCCGAGTTAGACTCCGAGTTATGATGTAGGCGCAGTAGATTCCGAGTTAGACTCCGAGTTATGATGTAGGCGCAGTAGATTCCGAGTTAGATTCCGAGTTATGATGTAGGCGCAGTAGATTCCGAGTTAGATTCCGAGTTATGATGTAGGCGCAGCAGATTCCGAGTTATGATGTAGGCGCAGTAGATTCCGAGTTATGATGTAGGCGCAGTAGATTCCGAATTATGATGTAGGCGCAGTAGATTCCGACTTATGATGTAGGCGCAGTAGATTCCGAGTTATGATGTAGGCGCAGTAGATTCCGAGTTATGATGTAGTCGCAGTAGATTTCGTGTTATGATGGAGGCGCAGTAGATTCCGAGTTAGATTCCGAGTTATGATGTAGGCGCAGTAGATTCCGAGTTAGATTCCGAGTTATGATGTAGGCGCAGTAGATTCCGAGTTAGATTCCGAGTTATGATGTAGGCGCAGTAGATTCCGAGTTATGATGTAGGCGCAGTAGATTCCGAGTTAGATTCTGAGTAATGATGTAGGCGCAGTAGATTCCGAGTTAGATTCCGAGTTATGATGTAGGCGCAGTAGATTCCGAGTTATGATGTAGGCGCAGTAGATTCCGAGTTAGATTCCGAGTAATGATGTAGGCGCAGTAGATTCCGAGTTATGATGTAGGCGCAGTAGATTCCGAGTTAGATTCCGAGTTATGATGTAGGCGCAGTAGATTCCGAGTTATGATGTAGGCGCAGTAGATTCCGAGTTAGATTCCGAGTTATGATGTAGGCGCAGTAGATTCCGAATTAGATTCCGAGTTATGATGTAGGCGCAGTAGATTCCGAGTTAGATTCCGAGTTATGATGTAGGCGTAGTAGATTCCGAGTTATGATGTAAGCGCAGTAGATTCCGAGTTATGATGTAGGCGCAGTAGATTTCGAGTTAGATTCTGAGTTATGATGTAGGCGCAGTAGATTCCGAGTTATGATGTAGGCGCAGTAGATTCCGAGTTAGATTCCGAGTTATGATGTAGGAGCAGTAGATTCCGAGTTATGATGTAGGCGCAGTAGATTCCGAGTTATGATGTAGGCGCAGTAGATTCCGAGTTAGATTCCGAGTTATGATGTAGGGACAGTAGATTCCGAGTTATGATGTAGGCGCAGTAGATTCCGAGTTATGAAGTAGGCGCAGTAGATTCTGAGTTAGATTCCGAGTTATGATGTAGGCGCAGTAGATTCCGAGTTATGATGTAGGCGCAGTAGATTCCGAGTTAGATTCCGAGTTATGATGTAGGCGCAGTAGATTCCGAGTTAGATTCCGAGTTATGATGTAGGCGCAGTAGATTCCGAGTTATGATGTAGGCGCAGTAGATTCCGATTTATTATGTAGGCGCAGTGGATTCCGAGTTATGATGTAGGCGCAGTAGATTCCGAGTTAGATTCCGAGTTATGATGTAGGCGCAGTAGATTCCGAGTTATGATGTAGGCGCAGTAGTATCCGAGTTAGATTCCGAGTTATGATGTAGGCGCAGTAGATTCCGAGTTAGATTCCGAGTAATGATGTAGGCGCAGTAGATTCCGAGTTAGATTCCGAGTTATGATGTAGGCGCAGTAGATTCCGAGTTATGATGTAGGCGCAGTAGTATCCGAGTTAGATTCCGAGTTATGATGTAGGCGCAGTAGATTCCGAGTTATGATGTAAGCGCAGTAGATTCCGAGATAGATTCTGAGTTATGATGTAGGCGCAGTAGATTCCGAGTTAGATTCCGAGTTATGATGTAGGCGCAGTAGATTCCGAGTTAGATTCCGAGTTATGATGTAGGCGCAGTAGATTCCGAATTATGATGTAGGCGCTGTAGATTCCGAGTTAGACTCCGAGTTATGATGTAGGCGCAGTAGATTCCGAGTTAGATTCCGAGTTATGATGTAGGCGCAGCAGATTCCGAGTTATGATGTAGGCGCAGTAGATTCCGAGTTATGATGTAGGCGCAGTAGATTCCAAATTATGATGTAGGCGCAGTAGATTCCGAGTTATGATGTAGGCGCAGTAGATTCCGAGTTATGATGTAGGCGCAGTAGATTCCGAGTTATGATGTAGTCGCAGTAGATTTCGTGTTATGATGGAGGCGCAGTAGATTCCGAGTTAGATTCCGAGTTATGATGTAGGCGCAGTCGATTCCGAGTTAGATTCCGAGTTCTGATGTAGGCGCAGTAGATTCCGAGTTAGATTCCGAGTTATGATGTAGGCGCAGTAGATTCCGAGTTATGATGTAGGCGCAGTAGATTCCGAGTTAGATTCCGAGTTATGATGTAGGCGCAGTAGATTCCGAGTTATGATGTAGGCGCAGTAGATTCCGAGTTAGATTCCGAGTTATGATGTAGGCGCAGTAGATTCCGAGTTATGATGTAGGCGCAGTAGATTCCGAGTTAGATTCCGAGTTATGATGTAGGCGCAGTAGATTCCGAGTTAGATTCCGAGTTATGACGTAGGCGCAGTAGATTCCGAGTTAGATTCCGAGTTATGATGTAGGCGCAGTAGATTCCGAGTTAGATTCCGAGTTATGATGTAGGCGCAGTAGATTCCGAGTTATGATGTAAGCGCAGTAGATTCCGAGTTCTGATGTAGGCGCAGTAGATTCCGAGTTATGATGTAGGCGCAGTAGATTCCGAGTTAGATTCCGAGTTCTGATGTAGGCGCAGTAGATTCCGAGTTATGATGTAGGCGCAGTAGATTCCGAGATAGATTCCGAGTTATGATGTAGGCGCAATAGATTCCGAGTTAGATTCCGAGTTATGATGTAGGCGCAGTAGATTCCAAGTTATGATGTAGGCGCAGTAGAATCCGAGTTATATTCCGAGTTATGATGTAGGCGCAGTAGATTCCGAGTTATCATGTAGGCGCAGTAGATTCCGAGTTAGACTCCGAGTTATGATGTAGGCGCAGTAGATTCCGAGTTAGACTCCGAGTTATGATGTAGGCGCAGTAGATTCCGAGTTAGATTCCGAGTTATGATGTAGGCGCAGTAGATTCCGAGTTAGATTCCGAGTTATGATGTAGGCGCAGCAGATTCCGAGTTATGATGTAGGCGCAGTAGATTCCGAGTTATGATGTAGGCGCAGTAGATTCCGAATTATGATGTAGGCGCAGTAGATTCCGACTTATGATGTAGGCGCAGTAGATTCCGAGTTATGATGTAGGCGCAGTAGATTCCGAGTTATGATGTAGTCGCAGTAGATTTCGTGTTATGATGGAGGCGCAGTAGATTCCGAGTTAGATTCCGAGTTATGATGTAGGCGCAGTAGATTCCGAGTTAGATTCCGAGTTATGATGTAGGCGCAGTAGATTCCGAGTTAGATTCCGAGTTATGATGTAGGCGCAGTAGATTCCGAGTTATGATGTAGGCGCAGTAGATTCCGAGTTAGATTCCGAGTAATGATGTAGGCGCAGTAGATTCCGAGTTATGATGTAGGCGCAGTAGATTCCGAGTTAGATTCCGAGTTATGATGTAGGCGCAGTAGATTCCGAGTTATGATGTAGGCGCAGTAGATTCCGAGTTAGATTCCGAGTTATGATGTAGGCGCAGTAGATTCCGAATTAGATTCCGAGTTATGATGTAGGCGCAGTAGATTCCGAGTTAGATTCCGAGTTATGATGTAGGCGCAGTAGATTCCGAGTTATGATGTAGGCGCAGTAGATTCCGAGTTATGATGTAGGCGCAGTAGATTCCGAGTTAAGATGTAGGCGCAGTAGATTCCGAGTTATGATGTAGGCGCAGTAGATTCCGAGTTAGATTCCGAGTTATGATGTAGGCGCAGTAGATTCCGAGTTATGATGTAGGCGCAGTAGATTCCGAGTTATGATGTAGGCGCAGTAGATTCCGAGTTAAGATGTAGGCGCAGTAGATTCCGAGTTATGATGTAGGCGCAGTAGATTCCGAGTTAGATTCCGAGTTATGATGTAGGCGCAGTAGATTCCGAGTTATGATGTAGGCGCAGTAGATTCCGAGTTATGATGTAGGCGCAGTAGGTTCCGAGTTATGATGTAGGCGCAGTAGATTCCGAGTTAGATTATGAGTTATGATGTATACGCAGTAGATTCCGAGTTATGATGTAGGCGCAGTAGATTCCGAGTTAGATTCCGAGTTATGATGTAGGCGCAGTAGATTCCGAGTTATGATGTAGGCGCAGTAGATTCCGAGTTATGATGTAGGCGCAGTAGATTCCGAGTTAGATTCCGAGTTATGATGTAGGCGCAATAGATTCCGAGTAAGATTCCGAGTTATGATGTAGGCGCAGTAGATTCCGAGTTAGATTCCGAGTTATGATGTAGGCGCAGTAGATTCCGAGTTATGATGTAGGCGCAGTAGATTCCGAGTTATGATGTAGGCGCAGTAGATTCCGTGTTTGATTCCGAGTTATGATGTATGCGCAGTAGATTCCGAGTTATGATGTAGGCGCAGTAGATTCCGAGTTAGATTCCGAGTTATGATGTAGGCGCAGTAGATTCCGAGTTATGATGTAGGCGCAGTAGATTCCGAGTTATGATGTAGGCGCAGTAGATTCCGAGTTAGATTTTGAGTTATGATGTAGGCGCAGTAGATTCCGAGTTATGATGTAGGCGCAGTAGATTCCGAGTTAGATTCCGAGTTATGATGTAGGCGCAGTAGATTCCGAGTTATGATGTAGGTGCAGTAGATTCCGAGTTTGATTCCGAGTTATGATGTAGGCGCAGTAGATTCCGAATTAGATTCCGAGTTATGATGTAGGCGCAGTAGATTCCGAGTTATGATGTAGGCGCAGGAGATTCCGAGTTATGATGTAGGCGCAGTAGATTCCGAGTTAGATTCCGAGTTATGATGTAGGCGCAGTAGATTCCGAGTTAGATTCCGAGTTATGATGTAGGCGCAGTAGATTCCGAGTTAGATTCCGAGTTATGATGTAGGCGCAGTAGATTCCGAGTTATGATGTAGGCGCAGTAGATTTCGAGTTATGATGTAGGCACAGTAGATTCCGAGTTATGATGTAGGCGCAGTAGATTCCGAGTTATGATGTAGGCGCAGTAGATTCCGAGTTAGATTCCGAGTTATGATGTAGGCGCAGTAGATTCCGAGTTATGATGTAGATGCATTAGATTCCGAGTTATGATGTAGGTGCAGTAGATTCCGAGTTAGATTCCGAGTTATGATGTAGGAACAGTAGATTCCGAATTATGATGTAGGCGCAGTAGATTCCCAGTTATGATGTAGGCGCAGTAGATTCCGAGTTAGATTCCGAGTTATGATGTAGGCGCAGTAGATTCCGAGTTATGATGTAGGCGCAGTAGATTCCGAGTTAGATTCCGAGTTATGATGTAGGCGCAGTAGATTCTGAGTTATGATGTAGGCGCAGTAGATTCCGAGTTAGATTCCGAGTTATGATGTAGGCGCAGTAGATTCCGAGTTATGATGTAGGTGCAGTAGATTCCGAGTTAGATTTTGAGTTATGATGTAGGCGCAGTAGATTCCGAGTTATGATGTAGGCGCAGTAGATTCCGAGTTAGATTCCGAGTTATGATGTAGGCGCAGTAGATTCCGAGTTATGATGTAGGCGCAGTAGATTCCGAGTTATGATGTAGGCGCAGTATATTCCGAGTTATGATGTAGGCGCAGTAGATTATGAGTTAGATTCCGAGTTATGATGTAGGCGCAGTAGATTCCGAGTTAGATTCCAAGTTATGATGTAGGCGCAGTAGATTCCGAATTAGATTCCGAGTTATGATGTAGGCGCAGTAGATTCCGAGTTAGATTCCGAGTTATGATGTAGGCGCAGTAGATTCCGAGTTATGATGTAGGCGCAGTAGATTCCGAGTTAGATTCCGAGTAATGATGTAGGCGCAGTAGATTCCGAGTTATGATGTAGGCGCAGTAGATTCCGAGTTAGATTCCGAGTTATGATGTAGGCGCAGTAGATTCCGAGTTATGATGTAGGCGCAGTAGATTCCGAGTTAGATTCCGAGTTATGATGTAGGCGCAGTAGATTCCGAATTAGATTCCGAGTTATGATGTAGGCGCAGTAGATTCCGAGTTAGATTCCGAGTTATGATGTAGGCGCAGTAGATTCCGAGTTATGATGTAGGCGCAGTAGATTCCGAGTTATGATGTAGGCGCAGTAGATTCCGAGTTAAGATGTAGGCGCAGTAGATTCCGAGTTATGATGTAGGCGCAGTAGATTCCGAGTTAGATTCCGAGTTATGATGTAGGCGCAGTAGATTCCGAGTTATGATGTAGGCGCAGTAGATTCCGAGTTATGATGTAGGCGCAGTAGATTCCGAGTTAAGATGTAGGCGCAGTAGATTCCGAGTTATGATGTAGGCGCAGTAGATTCCGAGTTAGATTCCGAGTTATGATGTAGGCGCAGTAGATTCCGAGTTATGATGTAGGCGCAGTAGATTCCGAGTTATGATGTAGGCGCAGTAGGTTCCGAGTTATGATGTAGGCGCAGTAGATTCCGAGTTAGATTATGAGTTATGATGTATACGCAGTAGATTCCGAGTTATGATGTAGGCGCAGTAGATTCCGAGTTAGATTCCGAGTTATGATGTAGGCGCAGTAGATTCCGAGTTATGATGTAGGCGCAGTAGATTCCGAGTTATGATGTAGGCGCAGTAGATTCCGAGTTAGATTCCGAGTTATGATGTAGGCGCAATAGATTCCGAGTAAGATTCCGAGTTATGATGTAGGCGCAGTAGATTCCGAGTTAGATTCCGAGTTATGATGTAGGCGCAGTAGATTCCGAGTTATGATGTAGGCGCAGTAGATTCCGTGTTTGATTCCGAGTTATGATGTATGCGCAGTAGATTCCGAGTTATGATGTAGGCGCAGTAGATTCCGAGTTAGATTCCGAGTTATGATGTAGGCGCAGTAGATTCCGAGTTATGATGTAGGCGCAGTAGATTCCGAGTTATGATGTAGGCGCAGTAGATTCCGAGTTAGATTTTGAGTTATGATGTAGGCGCAGTAGATTCCGAGTTATGATGTAGGCGCAGTAGATTCCGAGTTAGATTCCGAGTTATGATGTAGGCGCAGTAGATTCCGAGTTATGATGTAGGTGCAGTAGATTCCGAGTTTGATTCCGAGTTATGATGTAGGCGCAGTAGATTCCGAATTAGATTCCGAGTTATGATGTAGGCGCAGTAGATTCCGAGTTATGATGTAGGCGCAGGAGATTCCGAGTTATGATGTAGGCGCAGTAGATTCCGAGTTAGATTCCGAGTTATGATGTAGGCGCAGTAGATTCCGAGTTAGATTCCGAGTTATGATGTAGGCGCAGTAGATTCCGAGTTAGATTCCGAGTTATGATGTAGGCGCAGTAGATTCCGAGTTATGATGTAGGCGCAGTAGATTTCGAGTTATGATGTAGGCACAGTAGATTCCGAGTTATGATGTAGGCGCAGTAGATTCCGAGTTATGATGTAGGCGCAGTAGATTCCGAGTTAGATTCCGAGTTATGATGTAGGCGCAGTAGATTCCGAGTTATGATGTAGATGCATTAGATTCCGAGTTATGATGTAGGTGCAGTAGATTCCGAGTTAGATTCCGAGTTATGATGTAGGAACAGTAGATTCCGAATTATGATGTAGGCGCAGTAGATTCCCAGTTATGATGTAGGCGCAGTAGATTCCGAGTTAGATTCCGAGTTATGATGTAGGCGCAGTAGATTCCGTTATGATGTAGGCGCAGTAGATTCCGAGTTAGATTCCGAGTTATGATGTAGGCGCAGTAGATTCTGAGTTATGATGTAGGCGCAGTAGATTCCGAGTTAGATTCCGAGTTATGATGTAGGCGCAGTAGATTCCGAGTTATGATGTAGGTGCAGTAGATTCCGAGTTAGATTTTGAGTTATGATGTAGGCGCAGTAGATTCCGAGTTATGATGTAGGCGCAGTAGATTCCGAGTTAGATTCCGAGTTATGATGTAGGCGCAGTAGATTCCGAGTTATGATGTAGGCGCAGTAGATTCCGAGTTATGATGTAGGCGCAGTATATTCCGAGTTATGATGTAGGCGCAGTAGATTCCGAGTTAGATTCCGAGTTATGATGTAGGCGCAGTAGATTCCGAGTTAGATTCCAAGTTATGATGTAGGCGCAGTAGATTCCGAATTAGATTCCGAGTTATGATGTAGGCGCAGTAGATTCCGAGTTAGATTCCGAGTTATGATGTAGGCGCAGTAGATTCCGAGTTATGATGTAAGCACAGTTGATTCCGAGTTATGATGTAGGCGCAGTAGATTCCGAGTTATGATGTAGGCGCAGTAGATTCCGAGTTATGATGTAGGCGCAGTAGATTCCGAGTTATGATGTAGGCGCAGTAGATTCCGAGTTAAGATGTAGGCGCAGTAGATTCCGAGTTATGATGTAGGCACAGTAGATTCCGAGTTAGATTCCGAGTTATGATGTAGGCGCAGTAGATTCCGAGTTATGATGTAGGCGCAGTAGATTCCGAGTTAGATTCTGAGTTATGATGTAGGCGCAGTAGATTCCGAGTTATGATGTAGGCGCAGTAGATTCCGAGTTAGATTCCGAGTTATGATGTAGGCGCAGTAGATTCCGAGTTATGATGTAGGCGCAGTAGATTTCGAGTTAGATTCTGAGTTATGATGTAGGTGCAGTAGATTCCGAGTTATGATGTAGGCGCAGTAGATTCCGAGTTAGATTCTGAGTTATGATGTAGGCACAGTAGATTCCGAGTTATGATGTAGGCGCAGTAGATTCCGAGTTATGATGTAGGCGCAGTAGATTCCGAGTTAGATTCCGAGTTATGATGTAGGCGCAGTAGATTCCGAGTTATGATGTAGGCACTGTAGATTCCGAGTTAGATTCCGAGTTATGATGTAGGCGCACTAGATTCCGAGTTAGATTCCGAGTTATGATGTAGGCGCAGTAGATTCCGAGTTATGATGTAGGCGCAGTAGATTCCGAGTTATGATGTAGGCGCAGTAGATTCCTAGTTAGATTCCGAGTTATGATGTAGGCGCAGTAGATTCCGAGTTATGATGTAGGCGCAGTAGATTCCGAGTTAGATTCCGAGTTATGATGTAGGCGCAGTAGATTCCGAGTTATGATGTAGGCGCAGTAGATTCCGAGTTAGATTCCGAGTTATGATGTAGGCGCAGTAGATTCCGAGTTAGATTCCGAGTTATGATGTAGGCGCAGTAGATTCCGAGTTAGATTCCGAGTTATGATGTAGGCGCAGTAGATTCCGAGTTATGATGTAGGCGCAGTAGATTCCGATTTATTAAGTAGGCGCAGTAGATTCCGAGTTATGATGTAGGCGCAGTAGATTCCGAGTTATGATGTAGGCGCAGTAGTATCCGAGTTAGATTCCGAGTTATGATGTAGGCGCAGTAGATTCCGAGTTAGATTCCGAGTAATGATGTAGGCGCAGTAGATTCCGAGTTAGATTCCGAGTTATGATGTAGGCGCAGTAGATTCCGAGTTATGATGTAGGCGCAGTAGATTCCGAGTTAGATTCCGAGTTATGATGTAGGCGCAGTAGATTCCGAGTTATGATGTAGGCGCAGTAGATTCCGAGATAGATTCTGAGTTATGATGTAGGCGCAGTAGATTCCGAGTTAGATTCCGAGTTATGATGTAGGCGCAGTAGATTCCGAGTTAGATTCCGAGTTATGATGTAGGCGCAGTAGATTCCGAGTTATGATGTAGGCGCTGTAGATTCCGAGTTAGACTCCGAGTTATGATGTAGGCGCAGTAGATTCCGAGTTAGATTCCGAGTTATGATGTAGGCGCAGTAGATTCCGAGTTAGATTCCGAGTTATGATGTAGGCGCAGCAGATTCCGAGTTATGATGTAGGCGCAGTAGATTCCGAGTTATGATGTAGGCGCAGTATATTCCGAATTATGATGTAGGCGCAGTAGATTCCGAGTTATGATGTAGGCGCAGTAGATTCCGAGTTATGATGTAGTCGCAGTAGATTTCGTGTTATGATGGAAGCGCAGTAGATTCCGAGTTAGATTCCGAGTTATGATGTAGGCGCAGTAGATTCCGAGTTAGATTCCGAGTTATGATGTAGGCGCAGTAGATTCCGAGTTATGATGTAGGCGCAGTAGATTCCGAGTTAGATTCCGAGTTATGATGTAGGCGCAGTAGATTCCGAGTTATGATGTAGGCGCAATAGATTCCGAGTTATGATGTAGGCGCAGTAGATTCCGAGTTAGATTCCGAGTTATGATGTAGGCGCAGTAGATTCCGAGTTAGATTCCGAGTTATGATGTAGGCGCAGTAGATTCCGAGTTATGATGTAGGCGCAGTAGATTCCGAGTTAGATTCCGAGTTATGATGTAGGCGCAGTAGATTCCGAGTTATGATGTAGGCGCAGTAGGTTCCGAGTTAGATTCCGAGTTATGATGTAGGCGCAGTAGATTCCGAGTTAGATTCAGAGTTATGATGTAGGCGCAGTAGATTCCGAATTAGATTCCGAGTTATGATGTAGGCGCAGTAGATTCCGAGTTAGATTCCGAGTTATGATGTAGGCGCAGTAGATTCCGAGTTATGATGTAAGCGCAGTAGATTCCGAGTTATGATGTAGGCGCAGTAGATTCCGAGTTATGATGTAGGCGCAGTAGATTCCGAGTTATGATGTAGGCGCAGTAGATTCCGAGTTAGATTCCGAGTTATGATGTAGGCGCAGCAGATTCCGAGTTATGATGTAGGCGCAGTAGAATCCGAGTTATATTCCGAGTTATGATGTAGGCGCAGTAGATTCCGAGTTATGATGTAGGCGCAGTAGATTCCGAGATAGATTCTGAGTTATGATGTAGGCGCAGTAGATTCCGAGTTATGATGTAGGCGCAGTAGATTCCGAGTTAGACTCCGAGTTATGATGTAGGCGCAGTAGATTCCGAGTTATGATGTAGGCGCAGTAGATTCCGAGTTAGATTCCGAGTTATGATGCAGGCGCAGCAGATTCCGAGTTATGATGTAGGCGCAGTAGATTCCGAGTTATGATGTAGGCGCAGTAGATTCCGAATTATGATGTAGGCGCAGTAGATTCCGAGTTATGATGTAGGCGCAGTAGATTCCGAGTTATGATGTAGGCGCAGTAGATTCCGAGTTAGATTCCGAGTTATGATGTAGGCGCAGTAGATTCCGAGTTAGATTCCGAGTTATGATGTAGGCGCAGCAGATTCCGAGTTATGATGTAGGCGCAGTAGAATCCGAGTTATATTCCGAGTTATGATGTAGGCGCAGTAGATTCCGAGTTATGATGTAGGCGCAGTAGATTCCGAGATAGATTCTGAGTTATGATGTAGGCGCAGTAGATTCCGAGTTATGATGTAGGCGCAGTAGATTCCGAGTTAGACTCCGAGTTATGATGTAGGCGCAGTAGATTCCGAGTTATGATGTAGGCGCAGTAGATTCCGAGTTAGATTCCGAGTTATGATGCAGGCGCAGCAGATTCCGAGTTATGATGTAGGCGCAGTAGATTCCGAGTTATGATGTAGGCGCAGTAGATTCCGAATTATGATGTAGGCGCAGTAGATTCCGAGTTATGATGTAGGCGCAGTAGATTCCGAGTTATGATGTAGGCGCAGTAGATTCCGAGTTAGATTCCGAGTTATGATGTAGGCGCAGTAGATTCCGAGTTAGATTCCGAGTTATGATGTAGGCGCAGTAGATTCCGAGTTATGATGTAGGCGCAGTAGATTCCGAGTTAGATTCCGAGTTATGATGTAGGCGCAGTAGATTCCGAGTTATGATGTAGGCGCAGTAGATTCCGAGTTAGTTTCCGAGTTATGATGTAGGCGCAGTAGATTCCGAGTTATGATGTAGGCGCAGTAGATTCCGAGTTAGATTCCGAGTTATGATGTAGGCACAGTAGATTCCGAGTTATGATGTAGGCGCAATAGATTCCGAGTTATGATTTAGGCGCAGTAGATTCCGAGTTAGATTCCGAGTTATGATGTAGGCGCAGTAGATTCCGAGTTATGATGTAGGCGCAGTAGATTCCGAGTTAGATTCCGAGTTATGATGTAGGCGCAGTAGATTCCGAGTTATGATGTAGGCGCAGTAGATTCCGAGTTAGTTTCCGAGTTATGATGTAGGCGCAGTAGATTCCGAGTTATGATGTAGGCGCAGTAGATTCCGAGTTAGATTCCGAGTTATGATGTAGGCACAGTAGATTCCGAGTTATGATGTAGGCGCAATAGATTCCGAGTTATGATTTAGGCGCAGTAGATTCCGAGTTAGATTCCGAGTTATGATGTAGGCGCAGTAGATTCCGAGTTAGATTCCGAGTTATGATGTAGGAGCAGTTGATTCCGAGTTATGATGTAGGCGCAGTAGATTCCGAGTTAGATTCCGAGTTATGATGTAGGCGCAGTAGATTCCGAGTTATGATGTAGGCGCAGTAGATTCCGAGTTAGATTCCGAGTTATGATGTAGGCGCAGTAGATTCCGAGTTAGATTCCGAGTTATGATGTAGGCGCAGTAGATTCCGAGTTAGATTCCGAGTTATGATGTAGGCGCAGTAGATTCCGAGTTAGATTCCGAGTTATGATGTAGGCGCAGTAGATTCCGAGTTATGATGTAGGCGCAGTAGATTCCGAGTTAGATTCCGAGTTATGATGTAGGCGCAGTAGATTCCGAGTTATGATGTAGGCGCAGTAGATTCCGAGATAGATTCCGAGTTATGATGTAGGCGCAATAGATTCCGAGTTAGATTCCGAGTTATGATGTAGGCGCAGTAGATTCCGAGTTATGATGTAGGCGCAGTAGAATCCGAGTTATATTCCGAGTTATGATGTAGGCGCAGTAGATTCCGAGTTATGATGTAGGCGCAGTAGATTCCGAGTTAGACTCCGAGTTATGATGTAGGCGCAGAAGATTCCGAGTTAGATTCCGAGTTATGATGTAGGCGCAGTAGATTCCGAGTTAGATTCCCAGTTATGATGTAGGCGCAGCAGATTCCGAGTTATGATGTAGGCGCAGTAGATTCACAGTTATGATGTAGGCGCAGTAGATTCCGAATTATGATGTAGGCGCAGTAGATTCCGAGTTATGATGTAGGCGCAGTAGATTCCGAGTTAGATTCCGAGTAATGATGTAGGCGCAGTAGATTCCGAGTTATGATGTAGGCGCAGTAGATTCCGAGTTAGATTCCGAGTTATGATGTAGGCGCAGTAGATTCCGAGTTATGATGTAGGCGCAGTAGATTCCGAGTTAGATTCCGAGTTATGATTTAGGCGCAGTAGATTCCGAGTTAGATTCCGAGTTATGATGTAGGCACAGTAGATTCCGAGTTATGATGTAGGCGCAATAGATTCCGAGTTATGATGTAGGCGCAGTAGATTCCGAGTTAGATTCCGAGTTATGATGTAGGCGCAGTAGATTCCGAGTTAGAATCCGAGTTATGATGTAGGCACAGTAGATTCCGAGTTATGATGTAGGCGCAGTAGATTCCGAGTTAGATTCCGAGTTATGATGTAGGCGCAGTAGATTCCGAGTTATGATGTAGGCGCAGTAGATTCCGAGTTATGATGTAGGCGCAGTAGATTCCGAGTTAGATTCCGAGTTATGATGTAGGCGCAGTAGATTCCGAGTTAGATTCCGAGTTATGATGTAGGCGCAGTAGATTCCGAATTAGATTCCGAGTTATGATGTAGGCGCAGTAGATTCCGAGTTAGATTCCGAGTTATGATGTAGGCGCAGTAGATTCCGAGTTATGATGTAAGCGCAGTAGATTCCGAGTTATGATGTAGGCGCAGTAGATTCCGAGTTATGATGTAGGCGCAGTAGATTCCGAGTTATGATGTAGGCGCAGTAGATTCCGAGTTAGATTCCGAGTTATGATGTAGGCGCAGTAGATTCCGAGTTATGATGTAGGCGCAGTTGATTCCGAGTTAAGATGTAGGCGCAGTAGATTACGAGTTATGATGTAGGCGCAGTAGATTCCGAGTTAGATTCCGAGTTATGATGTAGGCGCAGTAGATTCCGAGTTATGATGTAGGCGCAGTAGATTCCGAGTTATGATGTAGGCGCAGTAGATTCCGAGTTAGACTCCGAATTATGATGTAGGCGCAGTAGATTCCGAGTTAGATTCCGAGTTATGATGTAGGCGCAGTAGATTCCGAGTTAGATTCCGAGTTATGATGTAGGCGCAGCAGATTCCGAGTTATGATGTAGGCGCAGTAGATTCCGAATTATGATGTAGGCACAGTAGATTCCGAGTTATGATGTAGGCGCAGTAGATTCCGAGTTATGATGTAGGCGCAGTAGATTCCGAGTTATGATGTAGTCGCAGTAGATTTCGTGTTATGATGGAGGCGCAGTAGATTCCGAGTTAGATTCCGAGTTATGATGTAGGCGCAGTAGATTCCGAGTTAGATTCCGAGTTATGATGTAGGCGCAGTAGATTCCGAATTAGTTTCCGAGTTATGATGTAGGCGCAGTAGATTCCGAGTTATGATGTAGGCGCAGTAGATTCCGAGTTAGATTCCGAGTTATGATGTAGGCGCAGTAGATTCCGAGTTAGATTCCGAGTTATGATGTAGGCGCAGTAGATTCCGAGTTATGATGTAGGCGCAATAGATTCCGAGTTATGATGTAGGCGCAGTAGATTCCGAGTTAGATTCCGAGTTATGATGTAGGCGCAGTAGATTCTAGTTAGATTCCGAGTTATGATGTAGGAGCAGTAGATTCCGAGTTATGATGTAGGCGCAGTAGATTCCGAGTTAGATTCCGAGTTATGATGTAGGTGCAGTAGATTCCGAGTTATGATGTAGGCGCAGTAGATTCCGAGTTAGATTCCGAGTTATGATGTAGGCGCAGTAGATTCCGAGTTAGATTCCGAGTTATGATGTAGGCGCAGTAGATTCCGAGTTAGATTCCGAGTTATGATGTAGGCGCAGTAGATTCCGAGTTAGATTCCGAGTTATGATGTAGGCGCAGTAGATTCCGAGTTATGATGTAAGCGCAGTAGATTCCGAGTTATGATGTAGGCGCAGTAGATTCCGAGTTATGATGTAGGCGCAGTAGATTCCGAGTTATGATGTAGGCGCAGTAGATTCCGAGTTATGATGTAGGCGCAGTAGATTCCGAGTTATGATGTAGGCGCAGTAGATTCCGAGTTATGATGTAGGCGCAGTAGATTCCGAGTTAGATTCCGAGTTATGATGTAGGCGCAGTAGATTCCGAGTTATGATGTAGGCGCAGTAGATTCCGAGATAGATTCCGAGTTATGATGTAGGCGCAATAGATTCCGAGTTAGATTCCGAGTTATGATGTAGGCGCGGTAGATTCCGAGTTATGATGTAGGCGCAGTAGAATCCGAGTTATATTCCGAGTTATGATGTAGGCGCAGTAGATTCCGAGTTATGATGTAGGCGCAGTAGATTCCGAGTTAGACTCCGAGTTATGATGTAGGCGCAGTAGATTCCGAGTTAGATTCCGAGTTATGATGTAGGCGCAGTAGATTCCGAGTTAGATTCCCAGTTATGATGTAGGCGCAGCAGATTCCGAGTTATGATGTAGGCGCAGTAGATTCCGAGTTATGATGTAGGCGCAGTAGATTCCGAGTTATGATGTAGGCGCAGTAGATTCCGAGTTATGATGTAGGCGCAGTAGATTCTGAGTCATGATGTAGTCGCAGTAGATTTCGTGTTATGATGGAGGCGCAGTAGATTCCGAGTTAGATTCCGAGTTATGATGTAGGCGCAGTAGATTCCGAGTTAGATTCCGAGTTATGATGTAGGCGCAGTAGATTCCGAGTTATGATGTAGCCGCAGTAGATTCCGAGTTAGACTCCGAGTTATGATGTAGGCGCAGTAGATTCCGAGTTAGATTCCGAGTTATGATGTAGGCGCAGTAGATTCCGAGTTAGATTCCCAGTTATGATGTAGGCGCAGCAGATTCCGAGTTATGATGTAGGCGCAGTAGATTCCGAGTTATGATGTAGGCGCAGTAGATTCCGAATTATGATGTAGGCGCAGTAGATTCCGAGTTATGATGTAGGCGCAGTAGATTCCGAGTTATGATGTAGGCGCAGTAGATTTCGTGTTATGATGTAGGCGCAATAGATTTCGTGTTATGATGTAGGCGCAGTAGATTCCGAGTTAGATTCCGAGTTATGATGTAGGCGCAGTAGATTCCGAGTTATGATGTAAGCGCAGTAGATTCCGAGTTATGATGTAGGCGCTGTAGATTCCGAGTTATGATGTAGGCGCAGTAGATTCCGAGTTATGATGTAGGCGCAGTAGATTCCGAGTTAGATTCCGAGTTATGATGTAGGCGCAGTAGATTCCGAGTTATGATGTAGGCGCAGTAGATTCCGAGATAGATTCCGAGTTATGATGTAGGCGCAATAGATTCCGAGTTAGATTCCGAGTTATGATGTAGGCGCAGTAGATTCCGAGTTATGATGTAGGCGCAGTAGAATCCGAGTTATATTCCGAGTTATGATGTAGGCGCAATAGATTCCGAGTTAGATTCCGAGTTATGATGTAGGCGCAGTAGATTCCGAGTTATGATGTAGGCGCAGTAGATTCCGAGTTATGATGTAGGCGCAGTAGATTCCGAGTTAGACTCCGAGTTATGATGTAGGCGCAGTAGATTCCGAGTTAGATTCCGAGTTATGATGTAGGCGCAGTAGATTCCGAGTTAGATTCCCAGTTATGATGTAGGCGCAGCAGATTCCGAGTTATGATGTAGGCGCAGTAGATTCACAGTTATGATGTAGGCGCAGTAGATTCCGAATTATGATGTAGGCGCAGTAGATTCCGAGTTATGATGTAGGCGCTGTAGATTCCGAGTTATGATGTAGGCGCAGTAGATTCCGAGTTATGATGTAGTCGCAGTAGATTCCGAGTTATGATGGAGGCGCAGTAGATTCCGAGTTAGATTCCGAGTTATGATGTAGGCGCAGTAGATTCCGAGTTAGATTCCGAGTTATGATGTAGGCGCAGTAGATTCCGAGTTATGATGTAGGCGCAGTAGATTCCGAGTTAGATTCCGAGTAATGATGTAGGCGCAGTAGATTCCGAGTTATGATGTAGGCGCAGTAGATTCCGAGTTAGATTCCGAGTTATGATGTAGGCGCAGTAGATTCCGAGTTATGATGTAGGCGCAGTAGATTCCGAGTTAGATTCCGAGTTATGATGTAGGCGCAGTAGATTCCGAGTTAGATTCCGAGTTATGATGTAGGCACAGTAGATTCCGAGTTATGATGTAGGCGCAATAGATTCTAAGTTATGATGTAGGCGCAGTAGATTCCGAGTTAGATTCCGAGTTATGATGTAGGCGCAGTAGATTCCGAGTTAGAATCCGAGTTATGATGTAGGCGCAGTAGATTCCGAGTTATGATGTAGGCGCAGTAGATTCCGAGTTAGATTCCGAGTTATGATGTAGGCGCAGTAGATTCCGAGTTATGATGTAGGCGCAGTAGATTCCGAGTTATGATGTAGGCGCAGTAGATTCCGAGTTAGATTCCGAGTTATGATGTACGCGCAGTAGATTCCGAGTTAGATTCCGAGTTATGATGTAGGCGCAGTAGATTCCGAATTAGATTCCGAGTTATGATGTAGGCGCAGTAGATTACGAGTTAGATTCCGAGTTATGATGTAGGCGCAGTAGATTCCGAGTTATGATGTAAGCGCAGTAGATTCCGAGTTATGATGTAGGCGCAGTAGATTCCGAGTTATGATGTAGGCGCAGTAGATTCCGAGTTATGATGTAGGCGCAGTAGATTCCGAGTTAGATTCCGAGTTATGATGTAGGCGCAGTAGATTCCGAGTTATGATGTAGGCGCAGTAGATTCCGAGTTATGATTTAGGCGCAGTAGATTCCGAGTTAAGATGTAGGCGCAGTAGATTCCGAGTTATGATGTAGGCGCAGTAGATTCCGAGTTAGATTCCGAGTTATGATGTAGGCGCAGTAGATTCCGAGTTATGATGTAGGCGCAGTAGATTCCGAGTTATGATGTAGGCGCAGTAGATTCCGAGTTAGACTCCGAATTATGATGTAGGCGCAGTAGTATCCGAGTTAGATTCCGAGTTATGATGTAGGCGCAGTAGATTCCGAGTTAGATTCCGAGTTATGATGTAGGCGCAGCAGATTCCGAGTTATGATGTAGGCGCAGTAGATTCCGAGTTATGATGTAGGCGCAGTAGATTCCGAATTATGATGTAGGCGCAGTAGATTCCGAGTTATGATGTAGGCGCAGTAGATTCCGAGCTATGATGTAGGCGCAGTAGATTCCGAGTTATGATGTAGTCGCAGTAGATTTCGTGTTATGATGGAGGCGCAGTAGATTCCGAGTTAGATTCCGAGTTATGATGTAGGCGCAGTAGATTCCGAGTTAGATTCCGAGTTATGATGTAGGCGCAGTAGATTCCGAGTTAGATTCCGAGTTATGATGTAGGCGCAGTAGATTCCGAGTTATGATGTAGGCGCAGTAGATTCCGAGTTAGATTCCGAGTAATGATGTAGGCGCAGTAGATTCCGAGTTATGATGTAGGCGCAGTAGATTCCGAGTTAGTTTCCGAGTTATGATGTAGGCGCAGTAGATTCCGAGTTATGATGTAGGCGCAGTAGATTCCGAGTTAGATTCCGAGTTATGATGTAGGCGCAGTAGATTCCGAGTTATGATGTAGGCGCAGTAGATTCCGAGTAATGATGTAGGCGCAGTAGATTCTGAGTTATGATGTAGGCGCAGTAGATTCCGAGTTAGATACCGAGTTATGATGTAGGCGCAGTAGATTCCGAGTTATGATGTAGGCGCAGTAGATTCCGAGTTAGATTCCGAGTTATGATGTAGGCGCAGTAGATTCCGAGTTAGATTCCGAGTTATGATGTAGGCACAGTAGATTCCGAGTTATGATGTAGGCGCAATAGATTCTAAGTTATGATGTAGGCGCAGTAGATTCCGAGTTAGATTCCGAGTTATGATGTAGGCGCAGTAGATTCCGAGTTAGAATCCGAGTTATAATGTAGGCGCAGTAGATTCCGAGTTATGATGTAGGCGCAGTAGATTCCGAGTTAGATTCCGAGTTATGATGTAGGCGCAGTAGATTCCGAGTTATGATGTAGGCGCAGTAGATTCCGAGTTAGATTCCGAGTTATGATGTAGGCGCAGTAGATTCCGAGTTAGATTCCGAGTTATGATGTACGCGCAGTAGATTCCGAATTAGATTCCGAGTTATGATGTAGGCGCAGTAGATTACGAGTTAGATTCCGAGTTATGATGTAGGCGCAGTAGATTCCGAGTTATGATGTAAGCGCAGTAGATTCCGAGTTATGATGTAGGCGCAGTAGATTCCGAGTTATGATGTAGGCGCAGTAGATTCCGAGTTATGATGTAGGCGCAGTAGATTCCGAGTTAGATTCCGAGTTATGATGTAGGCGCAGTAGATTCCGAGTTATGATGTAGGCGCAGTAGATTCCGAGTCATGATTTAGGCGCAGTAGATTCCGAGTTAAGATGTAGGCGCAGTAGATTCCGAGTTATGATGTAGGCGCAGTAGATTCCGAGTTAGATTCCGAGTTATGATGTAGGCGCAGTAGATTCCGAGTTATGATGTAGGCGCAGTAGATTCCGAGTTATGATGTAGGCGCAGTAGATTCCGAGTTAGACTCCGAATTATGATGTAGGCGCAGTAGATTCCGAGTTAGATTCCGAGTT